>NC_134210.1:5750780-10750780 GCF_965140235.1 Caretta caretta | reverse complement strand
AACATTAGGACAGAATTTTTTACTTTAGCTGGATCCATTTAAAAACAACGCACAATATCCATCAAGTTGATGACAGCTCAACTTCCAGCATCTGTTATGATCAATCTCAGTGAATGTCTTGTCTTCCAATATTGCTGGCATATGGCATTTTGTGAACTATTTCATGCAAATAAACGATGCTGCCAATGAAACATGAGCTCTCTCTTTTAGCCTATGATGCACAAAACAATGATATACCATATATATACATTTGGTATATCATTGTTTTGTGCATATATACATACACACTCATTGTTTTGCTGGCAAAGATCCACAAGCAAAAATCACAAATATCTTTGACTCCTGGTCCCAGATATAATCAATTATGAACCTTATTGAAGTGGGCTATGCTGTAGCAAACAAACAACTTCATTATGCTGTCACATTGATGACATCCGATCACAGGTTTCTATAGCAGTCTGTCAGACTTTGGTACTGCAATGTCAACATTAGCAAGGCCCTGTCATATCTGCTTCTGGGAATTACTGCTGTTTTGCCGGATGTGCAGCTAACAGTGATGAGACTGTATGAAAAGCTGCCGGAGTCAGATGAGGCTTTAACACTTCAGAATTTTGTTGAGATCATGCAAGAAGCAGCAGTAGTAAATCACTCATCATCATCATCTGGATTGATATATTATCCCCTTGTATTATATAACCCCCTTAACCCAACGAACTCAAAGAACTGTAGAATCTTGATTTTACAAACACTTAATGGCAAATTATATGAACCATTTTTCCTGATCAGGAAAAGAAACTAAACCAAAAACCTGTAATGAAAGCTTTCTGATGCCTTCAGTGCCCTCAAAATCACTATTTAGTGGTTTGAAGTGATGAAGGGTACCATTCGTTTCCATTCCCACTGCAATTTTGAGATGTTCAGTTTAATGAACTTTCTGATTGTACTGTCTCCTCAATACCTATTTAGTACATACATTGGGGTTTTACTTTACTTTATAAATAATAACTAGGGCAGTTGATTAATCACAGTTAACTCATGCAATTAACTCAAAAAATTATTCATGATTAACCACACTGTTAAACAATAGAACACCAATTGAAATTTATTAAATATTTAGATGGTTTTCTACATTTTCAAATATATCGATTTCAATTACAACACAAAATATAAAGTGTACAGTGCTCACTTGTTATTATTTTAATTACAAATATTTGCACTGTAAAAATGACAAAAGAAAGAATATTTTTCTATTCACTTCATACAAGTACTTTTGTGCAATCTCCTTATCATGAAAGCGCAACTTACAAATACAGGTTTTTTTTGTTACGTAACTGCACTCAAAACCAAAACAATGTAAAACGTTAGCACCTACAAGTCCACTCAGTCCTGCTTCTTGTTCAAACAATTGCTAAAAGAAACAAGTTTGTTTACATTTAAGGGAGATAATGCTGCCCGCTTCTTAATTACAATGTCACCTGAAAGTGAGAACAGGCATTCACATGGCACTGTTGTAGTTGGTGTCACAAGATATTTATGTGCCAAATGCACTAAAGATTTTTATGCCTCTTTATGGTTCGGTCATCATTCCAGAGGATATGCTTCCATGCTGATGATGCGCAATAAAAGATAATGCGTTAATTAAATTTGAGAATGAACAAATGATAAAAATGAACATGCATCCGTCTGCACTGCCTTGGATCGTTATCGAGCAGAACCCATCATCAGCATGGATGTATGTCTTCTGGAACGGTGGTTGAAGCATCATGGAACATATGAATCTTTAATGCATCTAGCATGCAAATATCTTGTGACGCTGGCTACAACAGTGCCATGGAAATGCCTGTTCTCACTTTCAGGTGACATTGTAATTAAGAAGCAGGCAGCATTATCTCCTGCAAATGTAACAAACTTGTTTGTCTGAGCGATTGGCTGAACAAGAACTAGGACTGAGTGGACTTGTAGGCTCTAAAGTTTTACATTGTTTTATTTTTGAATGCAGGGTTTTTTTTGACATAATTCTACATTTGTAAGTTCAACATTCATGATAAATAGATTGCACTACAGTACTTGTATTAGGTGAAATGAAAAATACTATTTCTTTTATTTTTTCCAGTGCAAATATTTATAATAAAAAAAAAATATAAAGTGAGCACTGTCCACTTTGTGTTCTGTGTTGTAATTGAAATCAATATATTTGAAAATGTAGAAAACATCCAAAATATTTAAATAAATGGTATTCTATTATTAACAGTGAGATTGTTTGATTAATCACAATTAATTTTTATTATTGTGTGATTAATTGTGATTAATTTTTTAATTGCTTGACAGCCCTAGTGCAAAGCATATATAAGTGCAACGTATTACAGTTATTATTATTAGTCTTGATTTATTCCAATGTACATGATAGGAGAATCAGTTTGTCAAAATGGATCTTGAGGTGCGACTCAGCTCTAGCATGCCTGCATTGTCACACAGGAGCTGTATGGGAATAAGTACTGGTGATTTAAAAGTAATACCAATTTCTCGTTATGTTCTCCTTAAAGTTACCTTCAGGAAAGAAAGTGGAGAAAAAATGTGCATTTAATTACAGATGAGAGAGAGAACATTAAGTGTAATTACATGGCTCCCACTGGCCATCTTCTGGACTTCGTATGTTAAAACTTTCTATGCTCTGCCCAGTGGTGCTGGAACTTGGAGCGCTGGGGATGCTGCTGCAGCCCCTGCTTTGAGGTCGGAATACCAAATACACAGTTTCCATGATTTCCATCATCAGCACCCCCACTGTAAAAAATGTTTCAGCACCCCTGGCTCAGCTTGTGATGCTGCAGTAAACAAAGCAAATTCTTTCTTCTTTAGCCCCTGAAGAAAAAATCTCCAAGGTAGCAGCTTACCATGAACATCACAAGGCACTTTGTTACCTGTTGCTTTGCACATATATGGCTGTGTGTGCCTAGGCCAGCTGACATAGATAGGATTGGAAGGATATGTTTTCTATTGGTAAATGTTGGTAAAAAGTTTATTTAACCTCTCACTCACAAGCCAGAGAAAAAAATATTTTATAGATAATAATAGACATTTACAGATAGGTAAAGTAAGAAAAATGCTGCTTGAGAACTTGTTAGAGTTTGATTCAAGGATATTCAGTTTATATATTTTGACATGTGATGTTGAGAATTTGTTTTGAATAAGTTATAAAAGCTTTAACTGTTTGAATCTCAACATGTACTGTCATTAAATAGTGTCGGAGTCCCCACACCCCAGTGCCTGACCCCCCCATGATTTCCTGCAAATCTGAAAAAAAATTTAAATCTATAAAATTAAATAAAAATAGATTAAATTTAAATTCAATTTAAATTAAGTAAATCTATAAAATTAAAACAAAAATTAAAACCCATATTTTTGTGCAACCGTGAAAATGTAAATTCATAGAAATCAAAACAAATGCTTAAAAATAAATACCAATACCATCCATTGAAATTATACACAAATAAAAATTGAATTTGCCAAACCTACCCATAAAGCAGCTGTTTTACTTTAATCAGTCTCAGAGGTGGAAGCTGTTTATAGACCATATTCCACACGGCTAGTCAAGAAGAACATGCTTATAATGACAGGTTTCAGAGTAGCAGCCGTGTTAGTCTGTATTCGCAAAAAGAAAAGGAGTACTTGTGGCACCTTAGAGACTAACCAATTGAAGTGAGCTGTAGCTCACGAAAGCTTATGCTTATAATGGGTTTCATTCAAGTGTTGCCCACTTGACAATCCAGGAAGTTTTTGGAAAGCGTAGGGGACAATTTCCTGGTGCAAGTGCTAGAGGAGCCAACTGGGGGGGAGCTTTTCTTGACCTGCTGCTCACAAACCGGGAAGAATTAGTAGGGGAAGCAAAAGTGGATGGGAATCTGGGAGGCAGTGACCATGAGTTGGTTGAGTTCAGGATCCTGACACAGGGAAGAAAGGTAAGCAGCAGGATATGGACCCTGGACTTCAGGAAAGCAGACTTCGACTCCCTCAGGGAACGGATGGGTAGGATCCCCTGGGGGACTAACATGAAGGGGAAAGGAGTCCAGGAGAGCTGGCTGTATTTCAAGGAATCCCTGTTGAGGTTACAGGGACAAACCATCCCGATGTGTCGAAAGAATAGTAAATATGGCAGGCAACCAGCTTGGCTTAACAGTGAAATCCTAGCGGATTTTAAGCATAAAAAAGAAGCTTACAAGAAGTGGAAGGTTGGACATATGACCAGGGAGGAGTATAAAAATATTGCTCGGGCATGTAGGAATGAAATTAGGAGGGCCAAATCGCACCTGGAGCTGCAGCTAGCGAGAGATGTTAAGAGTAACAAGAAGGGTTTCTTCAGGTATGTTGGCAACAAGAAGAAAGCCAAGGAAAGTGTGGGCCCCTTAATGAATGAGGGAGGCAACCTAGTGACAGAGGATGTGGAAAAACCTAATGTACTCAATGCTTTTTTTGCCTCTGTCTTCACGAACAAGGTCAGCTCCCAGACTCCTGCGCTGGGCATCACAACATGGGTAATAGATGGCCAGCCCTCTGTGGAGAAAGAGGTGGTTAGGGACTATTTAGAAAAGCTGGACGTGCACAAGTCCATGGGGCTGGACGAGTTGCATCCGAGAGTGCTAAAGGAACTGGCGGCTGTGATTGCAGAGCCATTGGCCATTATCTTTGAAAACTCGTGGCGAACGGGAGAAGTCCCGGGTGACTGGAAAAAGGCTAATGTAGTGCCAATCTTTAAAAAAGGGAAGAAGGAGGATCCTGGGAACTACAGGCCAGTCAGCCTCACCTCAGTCCCCGGAAAAATCATGGAGCAGGTCCTCAAAGAATCAATCCTGAAGCACTTGCATGAGAGGAAAGTGATCAGGAACAGTCAGCATGGATTCACCAAGGGAAGGTCATGCCTGACTAATCTAATCGCCTTCTATGATGAGATTACTGGTTCTGTGGATGAAGGGAAAGCAGTGGATGTATTGTATCTTGACTTTAGCAAAGCTTTTGACACTGTCTCCCACAGTATTCTTGTCAGCAAGTTAAAGAAGTACGGGCTGGATGAATGCACTATAAAGTGGGTAGAAAGTTGGCTAGATTGTCGGGCTCAACGGGTAGTGATCAATGGCTCCATGTCTAGTTGGCAGCCAGTGTCAAGTGGAGTGCCCCAGGGGTCGGTCCTGGGGCTGGTTTTGTTCAATATCTTCATAAATGATCTGGAGGATGGTGTGGATTGCACTCTCAGAAAATTTGCGGATGATACTAAACTGGTAGGAGTGGTAGATATGCTGGAGGGCAGGGATAGGATACAGAGGGACCTAGACAAATTGGAGGATTGGGCCAAAAGAAATCTGATGAGGTTCAATAAGGATAAGTGCAGGGTCCTGCACTTAGGACGGAAGAACCCAATGCACAGCTACAGACTAGGGACCGAATGGCTAGGCAGCAGTTCTGCGGAAAAGGACCTGGGGTGACAGTGGATGAGAAGCTGGATATGAGTCAGCAGTGTGCCCTTGTTGCCAAGAAGGCCAATGGCATTTTGGGATGTATAAGTAGGGGCATAGCGAGCAGATTGAGGGACGTGATCGTCCCCCTCTATTCGACATTGGTGAGGCCTCATCTGGAGTACTGTGTCTAGTTTTGGGCCCCACACTACAAGAAGGATGTGGATAAATTGGAGAGAGTGCAGCGAAGGGCAACAAAAATGATTAGGGGTCTGGAACACATGACTTATGAGGAGAGGCTGAGGGAACTGGGATTGTTTAGTCTGCGGAAGAGAAGAATGAGGGGGGATTTGATAGCTGCTTTCAACTACCTGAGAAGTGGTTCCAGAAAGGCTGGTTCTAGACTATTCTCAGTGGTGGAAGAAGACAGGACAAGGAGTAATGGTCTCAAGTTGCAGTGGGGAAGGTTTAGGTTGGATATTAGGAAAAACTTTTTCACTAGGAGGGTGGTGAAACACTGGAATGCGTTGCCTAGGGAGGTGGTGGAATCTCCTTCCTTAGAAGTTTTTAAGGTCAGGCTTGACAAAGCCCTGGCTGGGATGATTTAATTGGGTATGGGTCCTGCTTTTGAGCAGGGGGTTGGACTAGATGACCTCCTGAGGTCCCTTCCAACCCTGATATTCTATGATTCTATGATTCACTTTTTTAATAAGCCACAGACAAACTACATACCCCTTCTCTTCTTCATTGAGGCCATGGTTTTGCACCATGTTTCTGAAGGCACATTTAGGGCACACTGTTTTCTTGGTGCCTCTCTGATTTCCACTCTTAGGCTATGTCTACATGTAAGGCCGTGTGCAGTTGCCTTACCATGGGGTAAATAGCAATTAGATGATGAGGCACTGTTTAGGCAAACAAAGACACACCAGAACTGTAGAGTATATACCCTACACAGCTCTCCACACATCCAAGCCATGCCTTCCCCATTTACACTGCTATTTTTAGCAATGTAGTGTCCTGCTGCCTCCCCACTGTCAGAGCCTTTGACTGCTGCATGCCACAATGTTGACATCGGGGCTGCTTTTCACTGCAGCACATAGCTACGCTTACCCTACATGCTGCCCACAGCATGGACAAGGCCTCAGGCACCCTTCCTTTGTGCTGCATATTCCACATAGATACTAGAATCCAGCCTATAGCTTGTTCATGGTGATATTGGGAGAGAGTTGGGAATAGAAAGGCAGTAGAAACTGGTGGATTAGAACTTGGACCCACAGGAGGGGGTGGAGTCCAGGCCATGGATGCTTCTGCATCACCACTGGAATCTTAGACTAGGTTTCGCTGGAGGATCCCGTGAAGCTAGGCACTGCAGGAAGTACGACCCAGCATGGCCTGAGTGGAGGCCCCCCCTGAGCCCACTGATTGACTCACGCTGGTATATTAACAGGAAGCCAGCATGTGGAGCTGTATCAGCAATGATGTAGACTTCCTGCTTGCTTCTGCTCCAGACCTTGCATTGCTGTGGACTCTAGACTCTGGCATCTGACTAGGGCTGCCAACTTTCTACTTGCACAAAACTGAACACCCTTGCCCCGCCCCTGCCCGCCCTCCTCGGAGGCCCCACCTTGCCCCTTCCCTGAGGCCCTGCCCCCTCTCATTCCATCTCGCCTCCCTCTGTCGCTTGCTCTCCCCATCCTCACTCACTCACTCATTTTCACTAGGCTAGCTCAGGGCATTGGGGTGCAGGAGGGGGTGAGGATTCTGGCTGGGGGTGTGGGCTCTGGGGTGGGGCCAGGTATGTGGGGTTTGGGGTGCAGGAGGGGGGCTCTGGGCTGGGGTTGGAGCCAAGGGGTTCAGAATATGGGAGCGGGCTCTGGGCTCAGGCAGGGGTTCAGGGTGTGAGAGGGAGCTCTGGGGTGGGGCAGGAGGTTGGAGTGTATGGGGTGAGAGCTCTGTCTGGGGGTGCGGGCTCTGGTGGGGGGCTGGGGATGAGGGATTTGGGGTGCAGGAGGGGGCTCCAGTCTGGGGCCAAGGGGTTCGGAGGGCAGGAGGAGGATCAGGGCTGGGGCAGTGGGTTGGGGCATGGGAGGGGGTCAGAGGTGCAGGCTCCATGCGGCACTTACCTCAAACAGCTCCTGAGAGTAGTGGCATGTATCCCCTCCAGCTCCTACAAGGAGGTGCGTCCAGGTGGCACTGCGCACCGCCTCGTCTGCAGGCCAATAGGAGCTGCGGAGCAGGTGCTTGGGGTGGGGGCAGTGTGAGGAGCCCCCTGTCTGCCCATACCCGTAGGAGCCAGAGGGGAAACATGACACTGTTTCTGGGAGCCTTATGGAACCATGGCAGGCAGGGAGCCTGCCTTAGTCCCACTGCACTGCCGACTGGATTTTTAACGGCTTGGTCAGCGGTGCTGACCGGAGTCGCCAGGTTCCCTTTTTGACCGGGCGTTCCAGTCGAAAACCGGATAGTTGGCAACCTACATCTGACCCCAGTGCATCCCTGACTCTGCTACTTGCCTGTTGTCTGTAACTTGGGGCCTGACTCTGACTGCCTGCTATCCTCACCTGCCTTGACTTCAACCCTGCTACTCATCTTCTGACCACAACTTGGTAACTGACCGGTGCACACAGGCCACTTATGGCCAAGCCCTGACATGAAGCAATTACAGAAAAGAGTCTAAAAGCTTGTGTGACTAACATCTGTTCTACGGGGTGTTGTTGTAGCCATATCAGTCCCAGGATATTAAAGAGATAAGGTGGATGAGGTAATATCTCTCACCAATTGAAGTTGGCCCAATAAAAGATATTACTGCACCCACCTTGTCTCTTTCATATCTGTTCTGCCTTCCATGGATGTCCTTAAACTGTGATCAGCCTTCTCTCTCCTCCGCCCCCCGCCAAATGTTCAACCATATTATAAGAGATAATCCCTCTGCTTCAACATCAAAGACAAAGGGTGAAGGAAAGCAAGAATTACTAGAGATGGCCAAAAGGGCATTTTTAATGCTCTGTTGACAAACCAGACTTTTTTGCAAGAAAACATCCATTTTTACTTGCATTTTTCAGGTTTTCATCAAAGAAAGACATTTGAAAATATTTGGGGGGTTTTGACAATCAAACATCAGCATTTTTCATTTTATGAGTTTTCTGTTTTTATGGTGAAAACTCCAGATAATTCTGGCAGGAGGTGGGGGACAACCTTCCAGTATTTTTTAAGGAAATAAAATACCTTTCCTAACCACTTCTAGTTGTTATCCTCATTGTACATAAGGGGAACTAAGGCACAGCTCATTGCTCAAGGTCATACAAGATGGCCATAGTAGAGTCAGGAACTGAACCCAGTTTTCTTGAGGCCTAGTTCTGTACCTTCGCTGCAAGTCATCCTTTCTCTACAAGTCAAAGTCTGACTTCTAAAGTAAAATGATTTAATATTAGCAAAGTAGGAGGGGAGGGGACCACAAATTTGAAAAATCAATTGGCCAGATCCTCAGCTGATGTAAACTGGTATTAGTTCCTCCGGTTTCAGTAGAGTTTTGCTAGTTTATATCAGGACATCAAAGATAGAGGAGGCTCTTTCCCCCTATCTGTGATAAGGCTATCACCAGAGAATCTAGGTATTGGTTTCTGAGTTGGAAAGGAGTCATGTTACATGCGTATAAAGTATTTTTTGTTTGTTATTTGCACTGCAGTAGCACATAGAGTTCCCAAGCAAAGATTGGGGCCCCATTGTGCTAGTGTAGTTATATATACAAGGAGAAGATGGACGGTTGTTGCTTACTACTTGTATTGTGACAGGTTTCAGAGTAACAGCCGTGTTAGTCTGTATTCGCAAAAAGAAAAGGAGGACTTGTGGAACCTGAGAGACTAATAAATGCTCAAATAAATTGGTTAGTCTCTAAGGTGCCACAAGTACTCCTTTTCTTTTTACTTGTATTGTGTGGATCAGAACTTATTTTTTGTAGGGTGTATACAGCAGATTCAGTTAAATATTTGTTTTCTGGTGAGTTTTAAAGCAGGATTGACTGCTCCAAAAGTTAGTCATGCCTGTTTGCTTTGTCTGTGTCTCAGTGAACCAAGGGTGGTTACAAATGGACAAGTTTGCAGTGGAAAATGTAGTGAAGTCTTCAAGGAGCCATACATGGGGATCTATACTGTACAGGGAGCTGGATTTCTTGGCTCAAATAGAAGCCAAATGATGTGCATCAGAACTGTGTTATGTGCTTGGCAAAATACACCTGCATTTATTATTTCTACATCATCACAGGTATGCATGACATAGGAGAAGTGGCCCTCACCCGCAGTGCCTTACATTCTAGGATCCAGACTGTTGCTAGCCCTATGATGAGTGTTCAAGGAGAGGAGGGAGAAGCTGCAAGAACCTCTCTTCCTCTAAGCCCCCACTGTCCTTACAACCTTGTACAGGAGGCAGACTCGGTCCAGAATCTTGCTCTGAATGAAAGGATGCAATAGCACGAGCATTTCTGGGTGGAGATGAACCAATTCATGGACTTGAGAGCTCACCCGACACATGGGAAACTCATGCTTCACCATTGCAAAGGGTAGCACCTGTGTTTTCCTTGAAGTGTCAGAGGTACAGTGGGTGCCTCAGATACATCCAGGAGCTCACACTGAGATGGTAAGCCTACATGCCACCTCCTCCCGTAGGCTTTGCTTTAGCACAAAGTGATATATCTGCCTATAACATACCCGTATACAACATACATGTGTGAGCAAGCTGCATTTTTCAGAAATTGGAAGCCAACGTTATATATCTGAGAGCTTTCTGACGGCTTTGTCCTTGTGTGAATCCCCTTGTTGATATGAGAAATGGGGTCAGCCTGGCAAACAGAGTTTCAAAATGTCTCCAGTATATTTCCCCATGTGGCGGCACAACAGGGTCAAGTGACTGCACTTACATTTAGAACTATTTCCGGAAGGTTGCATTATCCACTCTAAATATTGTAGGAGTGATCTCACTGAAATCTGAATATTGCTCTGAAGTGACTTTTTCCTCTGAAATATTTATGAAAAGGGAAGCAAAGAATGCTACAGAAAAATCATAAACCACAATCAAGGAGGATGCTTTATTAATCCAAACCCATAATATAGCACTTGGTGGAAGAAGGATAAAAATGACCTTACCTTGTGATAAGATTACAGTAGGAATTACAAAAGGAAACCTTTGCAGGAAGCAGGCTGTTTCCTAAGGGGCTAATTCTGCAGCTGCTGTGCAGGCCTAGTTCTGACCTGATTTACACCAGTTTTTTATTACTATAGCTGCACTGATCCCAATAGACTTATTCCTGATTTACAATGGTGTAAATCAGATCTGAGTCAGGCTCTACAATCATAGCTCCCTTTGTGTGCAATGAAAGTTCTGTATGCAGGGTAGTTACAGAATTGGAACTTACATGAAGAAAAAGATGTTTAACAAAAAAGCTGATACACAGCAATGTTGTTTATTGACTTGAAACGATGCTTAGTGAGGACCTGGGGGTGCTGAAGTTAACAGAAGTTGTGGGTGCTCAGCACCTCTCAAGAATAGGCCCCCATAGCTTTCAGACGCACACATTGAGCAAGATTCTCAATTAGTTTAAATTAACATAGCTCTACTTGGCCTATCTACTCCAGCTGGGGGTTTGACCTCTCCTATTTATGAGAGTTCCAGCAATCCTTCACTACAACTCAATTGAACTCCAGTACTATGAGAGCAGCTTCACAGAGGACAGATATGCAGAGGAAGACTCAGTTGTGTGCACCTTCCAAAGTCCACATTTGCACAAACAGATCAGGTCATTTGCACATGAAATTGATTACTTAGGTTGCATGTGCCTTTTCCTCCTCAAATGCTGTTTGTGCATAAGAACACATAGTGCAGTTACTGGCTTTTGGAGGTTCACAGTCGTTGTGCAACAACCAGCAGTAAAAATGTGCTGCTGGTTTAAAACAATAGGCCAGGACATATCTTTTTAGGATAAAGACACCTCTTCCAATGGAGCAGGTAGCTTTTTCCCAGCACCACAGGGCTGCATGTGTTACCCTCCTCCTGTCCTGAAAGCTTGTAGCAGCTTAATTATTTAACAACCCTCTGCTGACACAGGCTAGTAAAAGGATCAGACGTTCCATTCCTAAACTTTCTTTTGAAAATCCTTTAAGAAACTCCTGGATATTTAATGTGCCTCAGTCAGTGCCGGGAAGATGGCACCATTAACAGCAAAACCAAATGACACTCGTTGTGCATACATCCCAGAGCTGTTTAAAACCAAGCAGTGTTAGCTCCCTGAATGGCCATTCCATGCTGGTTCAGCCTTTATGACCAGGCACAAAAGGCATTCTTTTTTCTCATTTCCTCTTGGAGAATGGAATGGACCAAACTGTAAAAGAATGAGCATGTAAATTGTGTGCATTTAAAAGAAAAGGCTCACATCTGTTCAAAATTGGGTAAGTGGGCCTAGATCAAAGCGTCGGAGGGATAGCATGCATTCTAATGTTTAATCAGAATAAAATTACAGCTATCTGCCAGGAAAAGGCAAAGCTGGCCAAAGATTAAGTCTCTGTAACTTTGGATGCAGGAAAAAACAAACAAACATTGACTTTGACTTAAACTGTGTATTTTGTTCTTCTCACGGTATGAAAACTTCACAGGGATTTTAAGTACACGTAGCAAAGTATTTCACTTGTCTTTCTTTACCTCACTTTCCCCATCTGTTGCTCAGGAAACAGAAGGAGAAAAAAAATCTTTCTAAAATATCAAGCTGAAAAATCACTTTCACATATATGTAACTTCAAGTATGCTAGTAGTTCCAGCAAGGTCAATCAGACCTCTTATTAGGACTGGTTGGAAACTTTCCATCTAAGTTTCAGAGGAACAGCCGTGTTAGTCTGTATTTGCAAAAAGAAAAGGAGTACTTGTGGCACCTTGGAGACTAACCAATTTATTTGAGCATAAGCTTTCGTGAGCTACAGCTCACTTCATTGAATGCATACTATGGAAAATATAGAAGATGTTCTTATACATACAAACCATGAAAAAAAGGGTGTTTACCACTACAAAAGGTTTTTTCTCCCCCCACCCCACTCTCCTGCTGGTAATAGCTTATCTAAAGTGATCTCTCTCCTTACAATGTGTATGATAATCAAGGTGGGCCATTTCCAGTACAAATCCAGGGTTTAACAAGAACGTCTGAGGAACGGGAGGGGAGTGGGTTTGGGGGGGGGGGGAGAGAAAACCTGGATTTATGCTGGAAATGGCCCAACTTGATTATCATACACATTGTAAGGAGAGTGATCACTTTAGATAAGCTATTACCAGCAGGAGAGTGGGGTGGGGGAAGAGAAAACCTTATGTAGTGGTAAACACCTATTTTTTCATGGTATTTATGTATAAGAACATCTTCTGTGTTTTCCACAGTATGCATTCGATGAAGTGAGCTGTAGTTCACGAAAGCTCATGCTCAAATAAATTGGTTAGTCTCCAAGGTGCCACAAGTACTCCTTTTCTTTCCATCTAAGTTGTTTTTGATGGAAATTTGGGTTTTTGAGGAAGTTGAATTTTTCATGAAAACTGCCTGACTTCTGTTGATATTTTTTTTAATCAAAAAAACCCTCCTGAAACTCAAAATATTTTGACTCAATATGGTGCCATCACGCATCATGGGAGTTGTTGTGCGGGTGCCTTATGCTACCACTCTCCTCTAGAGAGAGGGCTTTATGGAGTTCTTTATCTACCGTGATGCAACATAGCCAGGTATTCCTATGATACACTCCCTCCCATCAACAAAAGGGGTGAAAGTAGTGCATCATGGGAGATGTAGTTCAACAAGACACCCTCGCCCATAGAGAAGAGACTCATAGGCTTTAAGGTCAGAAGGGACCATTGTGATCATCTAGTCTGACCTCCTGCACATTGCAGGCCACTACTGAAATAGACCCTTAACCTCTTGCTGAGTTACTGAAGTCCTCAGATCATGCTTTAAAGACCTCAATTTACAGAGAATTCACCATTTACACTAGTTTAATCTGCAAGTGACTCATGCTCCAGGCTGCAGAGGAAGTAAAAAAAAAAAACCCAGGGTCTCGGCCAATCTGACCTCAGGGGAAATTCCTTCCTATAATTCCTATAAAGTATCCAAACTGGAGCTCTCATGAGACACTGCAACACTAGTTTGAATCAAAACATTTGGATTCTTTCAGCTGACTTTTTTGCTCACATGACAAAATTTTCAGTGGAAAAAACCCTAATTTCCCACCAGCTCTACTTCTTATGTGTTTAAAATTACACAGGAAGCTGCTGGTTGAAAAACAAGTCTGCATTTATTTGGATGTTTTCATGGAAATTTCATCCTTTTTCCCATCAAAATTTCAATCAAAAATATTATCAGAATTACAAATTGTTTTTCAGCCAGCTCTCTTGTACACATGGACACACTAGTCCCAATGAAATCAACAGGAGTTGGATTAGGACCATGATAAATGCTGTGCTTGATAGGGACCATAGTAAAACCAGAGGTTTGGCAAAGCCTACTGAACCCAGCAGTCATGGAAGAGAAATTGTGGATGGCAAGTCTATCTGATGCTAGCAAATAAATATTACACAATGCTCCAGGGGAAGGGGAAACAACAAACCAATCAGCCAAACTTAAAACAAGTTTATTACAAATACAGTGTGGAAAAATCCCTTCCTGACCCAGAGTTTGACAACCAATTCAGAACACAATGGATGTAAAAAGGAATCACCATGATTCTGAATTGTTCTAGGTGTAAAAAACACACACTAGAGTTAAGACTGAGTTCAAATTTCCATTTTAAATCTGGGACTTCTTTTACAGTGTTTATGACGGGAGCTGGTCAAAGGTTCTGGTTCCTTAATTGGTCCAAGTTTAAGGAATGTACATGCTTTGTCAGATGAAGGGGGATGGCCCAGTGGTTGGGCTGCCAAGCTATAACTTACAAGGCTGTTGTTCAATTCCTTTCTCTGGAAAATAAATCAATAAAATTACCCAGGGACCTTAGGCATCTATATTCTGTCTCTCTCTAACATAGTTCCCCATCTGTAAAATGGGGTTAATAGCAGTGCCCTACATCACAGGGATGCTGGAAAGATAAACATGCTAAAGTCTGAGATGCTTAATTGCTACAATAATTGGGTCCATAGGCATGTAAGATTAATAACTCACTCTTTCTTTGAAGACCAAATTAAAAATAAACCGAAATAAACAGGACAGTGACAAGAATTCTTCATTATGGACTGTAGACTGCCTACAAAAGAATCTGTGCTACAGATTCCCTTATAATATATTGAAGAACTCTATACTGGGATCTACTAAGTTAGTAGCGTATTGGTAGTATCTTCAAGGACCTGTGGGCTGTTTTAGATCCAGGAGGGCAGGGTTGCTATTGATGGGGAAACTACTATAACTTAGAGCGTCATTGCAGTCTCACAGTGTAGCTTTGCATAAACCACTTGCCTTGTGACACTGTGAATTTAAAACTATGCTGCAGATAATGCACTACAAATTGAATAAATAATGTAAGAACAAAGCAGTCACAGAAATGCACTGTGAGTGTTTCAACCCCATCCAAAGGCCCTCCACTATAATTGTCTGTGAGGAGAAGGTTCCTGTATTTCAAGTATTTTGACTGCCAGTGACCTTAAACGGGATTATCATTAGCCTTCTTGTAATAGTGCCTCTCCCTTGAACTCAAATTACTGTGCGTCTCAAATGGTTTTATAAAGAAAGTTCAGTGCTGTAGTTAGCATAATTCAAGCTGCTTTAATCAATGCCACATCTTTGTAAATAAAGCTGGAATTTGAAATAAATGCTGTAATAATTACATCCATATTTTGTAATATTTATTGCAATAATTTTGACTACAGTTATTTGAATTATGGCTGCACGCAAGCAATATGGAGGAACACAGTCAGTAATTCATGCTAATAAATATATCAATTCCCTGTCTAGCATTGGGTTCTGTTTATGGCAAAACACCAGGATAATAATAACGCCATGGTTCAGAGGCAGCAAAATTATCCTGAACCAGGAACTCATCTGCAGGCTATAGAATCTTCCGTGCTCTCCCAAGATGGGATGAAAACATGCTTCTCTCTTCCTCTCTATGGAAGGTGCCCCAATATAAATGGCTTATCAAAGGCCAACCAATGCACACTGAAAGAACAGGGATGTCAACACCAAGGCAGAGATGCTTGAGATCTGACTGACAGTAGCCCTTGCAGCAGGTCACTCGTTACAGGGAACCATGTGGTGATTTAAGGCAGTGCTTGGCAGGGGTCTGTTAATGACTCTGGATAGTGAAGTAAAATGTCCTCAAGCATTTACTTTTCTCCACTTCCTGATCACGGCCAAGAATGTACAAAATGACCAAGTGTCAGAGGGTAGCTGGCCCTCTGAAACAGTCAGGGGCTCAGCCTACTTCTGACGGGCTTCACAAGGGGGAATGAGGCAACTCAGGTTCACCTTGGACTATTTTTTTAATGGAAAACCCAAAAGTCAGCTGTAGGCAAGGGAGGGCTGAAGATGCTGTGCCTAGGGGTGCATACAGTGTAAATCTGGTCCTGCCTGGGACTAATTAACTCACGGAGAAACTGGAAGGCAGTTACATAGGGAATCACCTCAAAGTGATAAAGGGGAGCTACTCAGGCAGGGATTGGGGGCTAGAGAACAGAGGCTCCAGGAGAGAAACAGTCTCTGGAACACAAAGAGAAAGCTCCCAAAGGAAGGGCTTCTTGGAGGGAGCCGGGGGTGGGGGGTTGGGGGGGCACACCAGGAAAGGAAACTAAGAAAGAATGCTCCTGGGCAGGAGAGGCTCCGAAAGGGAGGAGCTATAAATGCCAACTCTCAGTGGAACTTGAGCCTCAAGGAAGGACATCACCAGTCCTGAGGGGTGATATACTGTTCTGGAAGGGTCATCGTGATTTGACTTCTGTGGGGACCTTGACCCAAGAGAAGGAACCCTTTCCCAGCTGATGACAAGAGGCCCTGGCTCCAGAAGAGGGTTCCTGGCCAAAAGAGCCTTGCTGGTAAGGGAGTTGACATAGGAGGGATTGATGGATTAAGGTTAACTCATCCCCTCTCCTCCTCCAGATAGAGATGCTGGATGGAAGCCTTTTTGTATAATGATCATCCTTTGGTTAAATAAACTACATTCTTGCAGGGGCACTGTTCAATATACATACGCCTCATTGGACTTATTGAAGCCCAGTAGGGGAAACCGAGGCAGTGATACAATGGTGGTGCTGTACTGGGACATCAGGGAGTGCTGCAGGGATGAGGCCCCCTATTACACTAACTTTATCTGTATTTGACCTCACTTTCATTATACAGTCATCTTCAGCCCCACAAGTTCAATCCTCAGCAATTTTTAAATCAAAATTGGATATTTCTTTCTGAAAGATACGCTCTAGTTCAAAAGGAATTAATTCAGGGAAGTTCTCTGGCCTGTGTTATACAGGATTTCAGCTTAGATTATCCCAATGGACCTTTCTGGCCTTTGAATCTATTAATCTTAGTTCTCGTCTACAATCATTAGGCTTTTTCTTCTGTCCATCAGACTGCAGCCATGAAGGCCAAGGTTTATACACAGAATGACTGGTGATTTTGGGTGCTCAACCGAATCAGTCTTCAAGAAGTGTCACTTCCTAAGTGTGCTGAAAATCAGAATTGTTGAAAATCATGCCCCTTTAAAGCATCTCAGGTTGGGCATCCACAAATTGAGGCACCCACATGTGCTGGTCACTTTTGAAAATCATGACCAAACATGACATTTCTTATGGAAGAGAACTCCTTGGTTCATAGCCTCTGGACGAAGGTTTCCCAGTGGGATTATCTCCAGATATTATTCTTAGTGCTCTCAACCCCACAAGTTCAAAAATCCTGAGTTCATACAGGCTTTCACAAGTAGTTGAAAGACAGCAGTGGAATGCCGGGCATCAGAAGTCTTGTTTTTTCATCCTGGCTCTGGGAGCAAATTGTGCTCTAGAGGTTACAGACAGCATAGTCAAATGTAACAACGGCCCCTTTGGGTCATCTGGGGGGGCTGAACCTGAGGTCACCTGCTGTAAAAGCAAGATCCTCTGCTGCGTAAGCTAAAGAATGACCTCTCTTAGCTGTAGCAATGGAATCATAAACCTCTGACTATAGTTTACAGGTAGAGCATGAAAGAGCCCCACTGTGTTAGTGTGGGTTACAGAAGTATCTAATTTTGCATAGCCCTTCTGAAAGACTGCAGCAAAGATGATGATCATGGTTCTGTTATATAAGCAACCAGGGTTCTATTCCTTGCTCTGCTTGAAATAACTTTGTGTAAACTCTCATTTACCTTCTTGGTGAAAGATAGTTACCTCCTAAGGAAACAATATGAAGTGTGGGTCCATATAACTGGTTTCTTCACTGAGCATGAAGGGCACACTTTTTTTTTAAGTTAGTTGAAATAACTGGCTCTAGAACTTATGGCCTGTGGGCTCGCCTTTCCTGTAGTGGTGAGTCTTTCTCTGATTTTGCTTCTAAAATTAAGGGAGGCACAGCTTTTCACTTCTTTGCAAGATTATCCTCAGCATTGGTCCAAATCACATTACTTGTGATAAAATCACCAGAGCTGTCATCACTGCATATTTACACTAACTCTTCTTCAAAGCAGACGTTGTTGCACCTCTCCAGGACAGTGTGCATGAGTCTGAGACAGGCACCTCTTGTGATTTTACTCGTCTAAATAAATGCCTTTCCAAACAATAGTCTATGACCCAAGTGGCCTTGCCCGGCACTTATTCTGCTTACTAGCCACTCATTTGCCAACTGACTATTAGTCACATTTTACTGCCACCTGCCTCTTTTCTGTGACCTCTGCACATCAGTCTCTTAGTAATTTTCAGCTCTTTGCAGGCTGGGCAGAAACAATGCCTCATCTCAGGTGATTTCAGCTCTCATTTGAGCACTTTAACGTAACAAAGACTCCCTCCCAATGAAGCCTATTTAGATTTTTCTTTAAAGGTGGGGAGGAACAGGTTAAACCAGACTGGGGACCCTTAGAGACAGTCCATACATCCTGGCTGGGACACCTGTCCCCACCCCTCTTACTTTCAGAGGACTCTGACATTCAAGCTCCTGGCCTAATGAGGTCCTTTCAATTGAGGGTGACCCCCTAATTTGGTACAGGTTAAGAATAGTTCTGCTCCCCTTTATTCATACAATATTGACAACAGCATTGGTAACAGCATTTCACTACCCCTGCATTCAGTACTAAAGTGATTTGTAACCCAACGCCAACCAAAGTTGATTACTTTGAGCAACACCACTCTATCTACTAGATATCTAAGCAGAGTAGCTGTGTTCAAGTCAACTTGCTCCTGAAATCTCCCCCCTCCCAGCTAGCTGTCAGGGGACAATTCATTCAGACCATGCTTGCATATATGGATGTGATATTTTATACAAAGCATGCCTTCTAAGGTATCAGATGAAAGGTCATGATCCGCTGAAACTCATTGCTCGTTCAAATATGTATTCCGTTATTGTGTATGAAGTTAGGAGGTTTTTCTATATGGTTGTTACTGAAACATGTCGTGAGTCTGGGAGATGCCCACAGCTCTCCAAAGGCAACAAATGAGTTGACCCATACCCAGGCTGCCGTTAACAACCAGCACCAGCCATTGATCCGCAGGGGAATTGTAAACAAGAGATTTACAGTTCAGTAGGAGACAGCTGCACAAGCACCACACAATGGAGACTGCTCAATTCTGAGACTTAGCAAGGTCCACCAGGACGTGTCTGGGGTAGGATTCTTCCAGGGACACGAATTTAGAGTATAACATAAGGGACAGTGGCATCATGAGACCACCTTTCTCCTCCTCTACCTACTTTGAAGTCAACAAGAACACTGGGAAGACAAAGACTTTGGTCCCAGGCTGAGAAGGGAATTCAGCCTGTGTATTAAGAACAGTAACCTGCCGTCAACATCCAGTTGGGTGAGAAAAGCTGTTTGAATCAGATCCTACTGAGTCTGATAAAGTTCAGGATTTAGAATGCATATTTATTTTTTATTTCAGAGGTAACTATCGTGGCCTTTATGCCTACCACTTACAATCACTTCAAACCTATCTTTCTGTAGTTAAGAAACTTATTTTAATGTTTTACTTTTCCCAGTGAGTTTGCCTAAAGTGCTTGGGGAATCTGCACAGATTAGAAATGCTGATGCATGTC
Organism: Caretta caretta; assembly: GCF_965140235.1. Lineage (NCBI taxonomy): Eukaryota > Metazoa > Chordata > Testudines > Cheloniidae > Caretta > Caretta caretta. Next base: position 10,731,130 of record NC_134210.1, on the reverse strand, counting down.
CACTACCTTTTGACAAAATGATGAACTAATTAATGAGCTTGCATTGTTCAAGAGAAGGTCTTGAGCAGTGTGAAATGGTACATTTCTGGGATGCAAAGTTTGGGGGCTGGGGGAATTTGCTGGTCTTTCCCTGTGTATGGTTCATGAGTGACTTAGAGAGCATTTGTGCAACTTAGCTGAGTGTGTTGCTGCATGTTGTTGACTGAGTGATCACAGCACCTGGAGAGCTTTGCTGCTTGTCACTAGCAAAACATCATGAGAGGCTGGAGAGTTAAAGGGTTACAGCAATCCCACAGCTCCAGGTTGTACCCCAGGGGTCTGGTAACAATTATATGGAAATGCTAGCCAGCACTGCCGGTCTTTCCAGCTGATTTATTTCATAGTGGGAGCCAGGGAGAGTCAATGTATTTTTTTAAGACCCAGGCACCCTTTTCTATCTAACCTTTAAATGCAGAATGACACATGGAGAGGCTTCCTTATAGTCTTTAATTAAATAGAACAGACTAAGGGAAACAAGAGCTTTTAGCCTTGATTCTACAATCCAATAACACTTTTAACCTTGAGAACATTGCTTTAACCTGACATCAGAAAATGCTTTATAAATTGTATTTCTGACAGTCATAAGAAAGTCCAGAAGCTAACACGATATAAAGCAATGCCAGAAAGTCACTGGCACTACAGAAGCATGTGCCGCTGTCTAACATGGACTGACCAAGTTAAAGGGAGTCTATAGTCCTAAAATGGAAAGAAAAATGGGTCTGACTTAACAAAACAGTGAAAACAGGACATCAATTAAACAGACCCCCATCTAAACAAAATATTTACACATCAACTTCTACTGGACTGGAGATAAGGACAGGATGACAGGGTGACGCATAGAGATGTTTTGATTGGACAAGCAGGTACAAGGTAAAGAGTGGCAACTAACAACGACAGACAGGAAATATGCAACTTGTTTGTATCAGTGTATAAAAGAGGAGCCTCAGAGGAAGTGTCTTTGTCCAGCCGAGGCGGGAATGGAAAGTCCTGCCATTCACTGAGTTGAGTCCATTGTAACGGGCATATCTGTTTTAGCATCCCCTTAGAGTCTGCTGGGTGCTATTATCATGACTCGTTGGCAATAAACCTGGCCGAGTGCCTTCACTACAGAAAGTGAGTCCGTGGCAATATGACTGGAGCCTGCTGTACAGGCTATTTGGACAGAGCCAGTGCAGCATGCAGCGAGAAAACACACACAGCCAACAGCTAACTACACATGGAAATCTCTGTACAAATGGTTAACATTGGCAAATTTATAAGTAACTGAAAACATGGTCTCATAATAGAAAGTGTTGGAAAGCCTTAACAATAGGGGAAATACCAGGACCTTCTATAAGATCATAATGAATCCATTACACAGAGCAGGTTACTGGGAGGGATCTTGGGCCATGAATCCCTATGAAGCTCCTGAATGAGGAAGGTGTCCAGACCCACTGATTGCCCGCAGCTCTCTACTTAAACCAGAAGGAGGCACAGGAATTTGTCCAAGGAACTCACTTGCCCAGGAACAGCCTTGTCTGGCTGTTACTATGGACCCTGAATACTTTCTTGACTCCTGTGCCCTGCTTCCCAGCCTGTTTCTGTGCTCCTGATCTCAGACCTCTGTCTATTCCTGGTTTCTGCCTTGCTTCAGGTCCATGCCCCTATACCCTGGCCCAGATGCTGTCTCAGAGTTCAACCCCGGCTTGACTCCTGACTCTGGCTCTGGCTCTGACCTTTGACTTGGCACCTGACTTTGACCCTGGTTCTGATACTGGCTCTGGTTCCAGGCTCTTGATTCTAACCATTAGGCATGACTACCCACACCCCAGTCCCTGCAGCTTGCTTGAACCACTACCAACTTCTCTGAGTGGGCCAAGGATGGACCAAGCAGAGTTCCCCATACTAAAAGGAATATCAGCACTGCAAACACAGGTGATCTACCACCAAGCAGATGACTGAGTATTGTGGGTGCAGTATGAACAGCTGGCCACTGAGATTCAAACATTGCTGAAGCAAGTCCACCAACTCCACACAAAGAATGCTGTACTCTGGGTCTGTCTAGGTGTGCAGTCACCTGAGCAAGGACCTACTTTCCCTCTGCCCAAGCACTCCGATAAAAGCGACTCCGAATTCCAGGGCTTTGTGAATCAGGGCTGCCTTTTGTTCTTGCTTCAACCACAGATGCATGCATTCGTCCGTACCAAGGTAGGCCAGGTAGTCAGCTTGCAGATGGGAGGTGTTGTAGTGAGCCTCTCCCCTGCTGGAAGACAACCATCTGGTTCTGTCCTACTGGGATGCCTTCCAGCAGGCAATATCGTTAATCTTCAACACCCCCAACCACACCCACTTCGCTGAGGCTGCTCTGTGGAAACTCCAATTGAGCTGAGCACAGCCACTTCCTACATAGCTCACTTTCTCCATCTTGTATAAGATTCAGAATGAAATGAGGTGGCCCAGTTATTTCAGTTTCAGTGGGACTTGCAGGATGAAGATAAGGAGGAGTTGGCCTGAGTTGAGACCCCAATGGGTTTGGACACCTTCATAGATGTTATCTGTACTGGTATTTGTCTAAGTGAGCGACCAGAAGAAAGAAGAGGGGTGTTGCAACCATATCCCTCACTATTGGATTCCACCCCACCAGCTGAGCTGATGCAGATAGATCTGACCTGCAGGCAACTCACCCCTGAAGAGAGTGAGTGCTGACAACACCATAACCTGTGTACTACTGTGGCAAGCAAGGACAAGTTATTTCAGGTTGCACGCCATTAGAATCCAGTCCAAAGGAATCCGGGAAACAAGCCAGCTGAGGCTCAGTGAAGGGTGCCAGCCTGGAGGTCCTGACAGAGTGTCTCTCTGAATCCTGAATCGAGACCCCGATGGGATCACACATTAGCTCCCATCAACCAGCTCTTCACCAACAAGTACCATTCAGGTTATTAATTGTGGGGCATCCCCATCCACTGCCTCTCCAGCAAGCCCTGACTGACTTCGGCGCAACAGATGACTTTGTTGATGCAGAAGCAGCTGGGCACTACTAATTCCTCTGTGGCCCAAGCCCATTCTGGACCTTGTAGGGACAATCAATGTGTCCCTCTTACCCACTAGGCCAGTGCTTCTCAAGCTATCTGATGTGGGGGACCGGCAATTTTTTTTTCCAATGTGCGCGCAGACCGGCAGCCATGGCTTGCGGACCGGCACCGGTCCGCGGACCACCACTTTGAGTAGCACTGCTCTTGGCCAGTGGCCACAGAAACTGTTCCTTTTGAGGTTACTATCCAAGGGCATTCAGTTCAATGCCTTCCATTCCCTGCACTGTCCTCTGATTCTGAATATCTCATAACTGGCCTTCCACACCCCTTATCAGCTGGCATGAATTAAAAGTCACATTTTTCTCAGAATTCTGCCACCGACACTGCTTGATTCCAGGACATAGGCAGCATACAGTAGTTCCTCGGCAGATGCACACCAGGGCACCTGGCCAAGCACAGCCGCCCACTGATTCCAGTCCTTGACTTCCATCCAAATATAGCTACTACAGAGATGTCTTCAGGAAAAAGAAAAGACAAAGAAAACACAGACACCTTTGTCTATTAATTATATTGATTACTTAAGAATTCCAAATTAACACTTTGAGGTTTGGTAGGTCCTTGTCCCAAGATCAGGCCCACTATTCAAATTACTGTTCAGTTGGGAACTCCGACGTGCATGGTTGCAACACTCACACTTAGGAAAAACCTTCTATATTTGTAATAGTTTTATTAACACAGTTAGCAAAGTTACAAGCTCTCCAGCCCAGTCAGGTAGATAGAGATAATGCAGAATGTATATCTGAGCATCCATATAATCACACCATCCCTTGAAGAACAACCTGGAGTGCAAGTCATTATCTTCCTCGTAACCAGCAGCAGTGGTCACCATTCTGGCATCTCCTAAGAGGTACATCTCCCTCAAGGCACGGAGACCAAGGATACAATCTTTAGAATGTGTTATGCTGAAGCCACTATGCTTAATGCATATTCAGTAGGGGTTTCACCCCCTTTTCCTTATTTGTATTTCCTCACTCTACTAATGTTGGGGTTCCCTTCTCCCACAGGTTACTAATCTTTTTACTTCAAGTTCATTAGCATATATGTCTATTAATTACCATGGTATCCTTGTGATCAGACATGTGCTGATGTTCCTAACTGTAAAATACCTCAGACTGCTATAAGCTAGCATTGTGTGGTCACCTATCAGTGGCCTACTTATACTTGTGTATATCTTGTGATATATTATGATTTAGGGCTACTCCTGGTTAACTACTTCTTCAAAGGCTTTTGAGGCCTTATGTCTTGTGTAGCTAAGCTATTGTTTTACAGGCCTTGAGGCTTGTAGGCTCATTGCACGACTACCTTAACTTATACCTATGCCTTACCTACAGGCTACACCTTGCCCCCTCCCTCCATCCCTCCCAGTGACTACAATTGTCCAATCAAGCTACAACCAATGACATAGATTTCATTTGCATGTATATGCCATATCTTAGCTGGAACTATTTGTGCTGTGCACCTACCTTCAGGAGAACCTAACCAAGGCTTTTATTATCAGTCCACTTAGTCTGCCAGGGCACCCGTCTTCTTGTTAAAAAGGCAATTCAGATGGCCTTTGAAGAGGTACCAGGCCTATATACAAGGAGCCTGGTACCCCATCCAGGTGTACATCAATCATAAAAACCTTGAATATCTGTGCAGGGACAAGGTCTTTACAAGGTCTGAACAACAACTTTAGTTGGCCTTATTCTTTTTACTCTTTGATTTTGTAATCTGTTGTCCAGGCATCAAAAATAGCAAAGCTGATGCATTGTTGGAGAAGGGTGAATATTATGCTGACTAAAAGGACTCGAGCCTCCAAACCTCCTGCATCCTGAAGTCTCAGAACTTTCTGGGTGAGGGTCCCTGCCAAGATCTGCTCCTTCTCATACTATCAGCCTTGACCTATAGGATACGTGATGAGCAGGAAGCCATAAGTAAGGAACCCCACAATGTATGAGATGGAGTAACCTACTTAAAAGGGAATATATATAGTCCCCCTAGGCCTCTGATACTACAATCCTACAAATACGTCATTACTCCCCCTGGCAGGACATTTTGGCAACTTTAAAACTCAACACTTAGTCTCTTGTGTCTTCTGATGGCCTCACATGTAGGACACAGTGCAGGCCATTGTGGCCTCTTGCATTGTATGCACCTGCTCCCAGGTGCAGCATAATAAACCCCCAGACTCCTTCACAGGGCTGGCTCCAGCTTTTTTGCCGCCCCAAGCAGTGAAGGGAAAAAACAAAAAACAAAACAAGCCTGGTTGAGCTGCTGCCGAAGTGCCGCTGAAGAGGAAGAGAGGGACTGCAGGGCTAGCCGCCGAATTGCCGCCAAAGACCCGGACGTGCCGCCCCGATGACGGACGGAGTGCCTCCCCTTTCTATTGGCCGCCCCAGGCATCTGCTTCCTTCTCTGGTGTCTGGAGCTGGCCCTGCTCCTTCAACCTCTTGCGAGTCCACCTGGCCCCTGCACTGTCACCACCTTAGATTTTATAGTAAAAATACCCAAGTCCAGTGGGTTCACAACCATTCTGTCAGCAGTGGACCACCTCCCAAAGATGGCATACTTCATCCCCAGCGCTGGCCTACTCTCTACCCAGGAAACAGCCCAGCTCTAGGTGCACCAAATCATCTACATCCAGTGCCTTCCAGAGCACATCATCTCCGACTGTGGTCCACAATTTATTTCCGTCTTCTGGCAAGAAGGTTTCTGGATTTGGGGCATCCACTTCTGCCTCTCTTCCACATACCACCCTCACACAAATGTCCAAGCACTGTCATTCAGTTGTTTTTCCATTCTTCACTCCTGTAAACAACATTTCATTGTGGTGGAGACAACAGTGGCAGATACACTTGGTGGTGTTTCTTTACAACAGGACTAAAGAAACCCTAGGGAGGCAGGTTTGCTTGGCATACTCCCAGCAGGATCTGAAGTTTTCACCTCTGGGCTACTAAATTTGAATTGCTGGTGCTAACTGAAAGTTAAATTGCTGGTGGTAGCAAGCTGATAGCTGATTGGTGGTGCATTTGAAATGAGATTGGTAGATCTCTCAGCCAAGCTCCTAATGGACAGGCATCCACTTCATAAAACCACCGATACCAAAGTTGGCATTAATTGGCTCCTTTATGGGCCATTTCAGTAAAGGAGCCAAGGACTGAATTGGTTTCTAGAGTAAACTACCTTCTTACCCTTAGAATTATGGCTGAGGTACCATGGCTCAGGGCTTTTTGGAATAGTTTGCATGATTTCTGCCCATGAAATACCTGCTCATGAAATACCTGCAGTGGATAGACAGACTGATAGCTAGATTAGTGTGTGACATATATAGTAGCAAAAGGAAATAACTCTAATCACAGCACCAGTGTGACCTTTTCTATGAGTAGAAGGATCACAAGGATGCCCCCTGCAGTCTCTTACTGACTTGGCATGTTAGCTCCACTGGAGAAACAGGATTTGTAAAAGCCCCCTGTGGTACTACGAGTGGAAACAATGGCATAAGAAAGGAGGTGGGGCATTCAGTGTTCAGCACTTGGAAAGCTCAGTTTAGAAAAGAAATGGTGGATTCTTTATCAGTTGAAGTTTTTAAATCAAGATTAGATGTTTTCTAAGGGGCTGTCCATAAGTTACGTAACACATTATTTGGTGATTTTTCAAGACCTGCTCACCCCCTTGTAACACTGAAACAAACATGCAAAATTAAAGACCCATCCACCCCCTAATGCTCTCTGTAATTTATGGATACCCCCTAAAAGACATGACTATGGATTGCTGACCATCTGGCTTCATTCATAACCACACTTACAATACTTTTTTTCTTTATAATTCAAAGTGCATCCCTGCCAGACCAAGTTTATGGTCTGATCCATGTTCATCTTTGCTGCAAGCCCTCGTTTTAAAGGCAGATAAAAGATGGACAAATATCCTGTATTTAACTGCATGCCAACTTCCGTGTCTTTTGTAACTACCGAGTAATTAGATGTTCTTGCAGACTACTATCTAATAAGCAAGATTTTTGCAAACAAGTGTCTACTCTAAATGGCATGCATCTAAATATGTACACATGTTATCTGTGTGAGCACTGAGTAAACCATACAAATTGCTATTTGGGTAACAGCGTGTTCAAATAGTTGTCTGCACCCTCTATTTTGTTTGTATCCTGGGGCAAAACTAATTGCCTATTTAGAAAACGTAGCCCACTAAATTCAGAGGTAATTTTCCAAATGCATGCTAAGTTAATGCCCATGCAATGGAGAATCAGGCTGATTAATTTTTAGGTCAAAATGTAGCCCCTCCCCATCTGACAATTAGTGCTGTTCTTCATTTCTCATTTCTAGGTTAGGTGTATAAAATGAGAAGCCATTGGATCTGAGAGGTCCCATATAAGTAGCATAATCCTCAGGCTGTCAGGGTCAAACCTAAAGTTTGATTAAATCAGAATAAATCTCCAAAAGTTTGGTTGCTTCTCTGAACAGTATCACTGAAGCTTTTACTCATTATTAATATCAGTGAGTATTACAACCTGGTGATCAGTTCTGTTTCCTAGGGCCATGTTCTGAGGCACTTAATCATTTTTTTTATTCATCCCCTATGCAGGCAAAATTCCCCTTGAGTTCATTGTGAAGTTTGCCTTAGTAAGGTCAGCATAGCAAATGAAGACTTCAGGATTTGACTAACAGTGAAAATAAATCTCTTCCATTATAATTTTCTCTTCCATTTCATAGTGAGGAAAAACCCAATAGAGCTGAAGAGAGAACGATAACTTTCCAGGAGGATTCTGAATTCGCTTTGTAAGATTTCCTATAGGATTTTTAAACTAGCATATGTTACATTGACTTCAGCTGAGGTACACCGATTTACACCATCTGCGAATTTGGCCCATTAAGTTCTATAGCAGGAATATAATTCTCTGTAAAGGCCTGTTGGTTGGTTTAAAATTCTGTGTAGAGGTTTTCATTCTCTGTAGGATTGTACAGTGATTTCTATAGAACCATATTGGTTTCACCTCTTTTAAATTCTACCGGAGCTTAGGAATGATGTCTCTAATGCCAATCCAATTTGTAATTAGCTGATGAAAACTCCCATAGAAAATTGGAGAAAATACTTTGTACAGTTTGGTATGAAATCCTCATTTTCAATTTGTTAGATACATCCTGCATTACACAGTATACACCAGATCCCCCTCCACATCAGACTTCTAAGCCCTGCAAGAATATGTCTCTCCCTTTTACTTAAGAACTAAAAAGAACTTTTGATACAGTTTTACATGGCTTACCCAGTAATCTTATAGAGGTTACCATACAGCCTTTTGCTGCACCAGAATATATCGCCCTTGATAAACTCTTAGTCACAGCTGCCAAAGTGAATGCCACATGCCTTGTTACAGATTCCAGCCAAGTACACATATTACCCTTCCAGTTCACTCCCTAGCACCTTTTCTTTTCAGTTTTGCTTCAGTTGGATTGCAATTCCTCAGTCTTTCTTGCCACTTTGTATTCAGTTGTGCTTGTGTCTGCTAAAATTTCTGGCTAATAACTGTCATTCCAAAGCGCAGCCTTACACAGCTCCTAGCACACTGGTACACACTGCCACGAACTGTCAGCTCCCACTGTAGCACTGAATTCTCATCTAAATGGAAATCACCTTGCAAAGGCTTCAAATTCTGGCTACTGCTTGGCCAAAGGGGCAACATTATTCTCACATGCTTGCCACAGTTATTGCTGATGGAAAGTGCTTCTAGCTTTCCAAATCCAAATTTACCTGATTGAGACAAATAATAATATTAGCAGCAGTGGTATTGTTAGGAGCACCTAAAAATCCTATTTTGGGGGTCAGAGCCATCTGGCTCTACCTAGGCACAGTATACAAACACAATAAAAAAAAAACAGTCCTTGCTCTGTACAGTTTGCAGTCTAAACATAGCTGTGATAAATGAAGTAGGAGTTAGCTCCCTTTTGTGGACACCCAGCCAGCCAGTTAGCTGTAAAATCCCTGTTAGTAGCTGTTCTCTACTTGCTTTACCTGTAAGGGGTTTAAAGAAAGCCCATAGGTAAAAGGAAGGGAGTGGGCACCTGACCAAAAGAGCCAATGGGAGGGCTAGAACTTTTAAAATTGGGAAAAAAAATTCTCTTTGTCTGTCTGTTGTTGTTCTCCAGAGAGAGGAGATGCAGAGCAGGAACAGGGCTGAGCTATGCTGTAAGAAGCTTTAAGCCAGGTATGAAAAACCATCAGATCATACCTAGAAAATACTTATTTAAAACCCCCAGATATGTAAGTAGATCAGGAAATGTCTAGGAAGACACGATTAGGTTTCTCTCTTTTATTTCTTTATGGCTTGTGGACTCCTCTGTGCTATCCCCAGGTGCTTTAGTTTTGCTTGTAACCTTTAAGCTGGACTTCAGGAAAACCACTCTTGATGCTTAATTTTTATATTTGCTCTTTTTAAATCTAGCAATAGCCTACGTTCCAGATGTATTTTCTTTCTTTTTGTTTTTAATAAAATTTACCTTTTTTAAGAACAGGATTGGATTTTTTATGTCCTAAGAAGTTTGTTCACATGTTGTTTAATTAGCTGGTGACAACAGCTGATTTCATTTTCTTTCTCAGCTGTTCCCTAAAGGGGGGTGAAAGGGCTTGAGGGTACCGCACAGGGAGGAATTCCCAAGTGCACCTTCCTGGGTCCAAAGGGGTTTTTTGCACTTGGCTAGTGGCAGCATCTACCCATCCAAGGTCAGAGAGAAACTGTGACCTTGGGAGTTTAATACCAGCCTGGAGTGGCCAGAATTTAGTTTTAGAATCCTTGCGGGCCCCCACCTCCTGCACTCGAAGTGCCAGAATGGGGAATCAGCCTTGACAATAGCACAAGGCCTACAAAACATCTGGTCTTAGGTAAAGCCATTTGCCGTCATGCCAGAATCAGACTAGGAGCTTTCTTGACCTTTAGAGCTCTCCCTGAGGATAGAGTAAATATACACATGCAATGATGCAGGACACCTTAACAGGCTTGTATGACATCACTTTACTTGATTGGATTGTTTTACTTTTTGGACTAATCATAGTGGTAATACAACTTTTGCAATTACAAAAGATCTTCATATTGCTGTCATTGTTGTGACAAAACAGTAATCCTGATGACACTGGGCCTGATCTTGAGACAAGAACCTACCAAATTTCAGAGTGTTAATTGAGGAAACTAAATAAAATCAATATACAACCAATAGATCAGGCAACATACAACAGGTGGAGGGGGGGGGGGGAATAAAAAAAAACAGAGACAAGGTACAGGAAAATGATCACAGTTGGTATTGTGAACAACAGTCCCATTGGTACCCTAACACTGTGAGAAGACTCTTCATGTGGCTGTATATCCAGGGCACTATTTTCTCCTGGGGCTATGAAGGGATGGGATTTGGAACAACAGTTGTTAGCCAGAACATTTTAACCATATCAGGGGATTTAAGAGAGTTGCTATATTTTCTGAGTGTACTTTGTTTATTTACAAAGTACACACCAGTCCTGTTCCCTCAAACAGCAGCACGAACAAACAGCATGCAGGCTGATCTCTTTTGCTGAAATCCCACATAAGGCAATCCACCCTTTTACCCAAGAAGCAGGTACTTTTTGCCTCTTCTTCTAATCAAAGACCCATAGAGATCCACTATCCTTTTTCACTCCATCTGTGTAACCCGTAGCCTTGTTCTAGCACCCAGTCTCTTTGTTTGGAACTTGGAAAACCTTTTAGCTGCCCACTCTGCTGGGGCCAAATGGCCTGTGGGGGTCTTGGCCATTAACCTTACAGCATCTCTTTACTACTCTCTGAATGGTTTTCCTGCATTTTGAGGCTATGTCTGCACTGGCAATTGAATGACAAAACGTTTGTCTTTCAGAGGTGTTAACCCTCCCACCACCTCTCCCCTGAAAGACAAAAGTTTTGATGGGGACAAGTGAAGGTGTGCACAGTGCTTTGTTGGCAGAAGCGCTCTCCCGCCAACAAGGCAAACGCCACTCATAGAATCATAGAATCATAGAATATAAGGGTTGGAAGGGACCCCAGAAGGTCATCTAGTCCAACCCCCTGCTCGAAGCAGGACCAATTCCCAGTTAAATCATCCCAGCCAGGGCTTTGTCAAGCCTGACCTTAAAAACCTCTAAGGAAGGAGATTCTACCACCTCCCTAGGTAACGCATTCCAGTGTTTCACCACCCTCTTAGTGAAAAAGTTTTTCCTAATATCCAATCTAAACCTCCCCCACTGCAGCTTGAGACCATTACTCCTCGTTCTGTCATCTGATACCATTGAGAACAGTCTAGAGCCATCCTCTTTGGAACCCCCTTTCAGGTAGTTGAAAGCAGCTATCAAATCCCCCCTCATTCTTCTCTTCTGGAGGCTAAACAATCCCAGCTCCCTCAGCCTCTCCTCATAACTCATGTGTTCCAGACCCCTAATCATTTTTGTTGCCCTTCGCTGGACTCTCTCCAATTTATCCACATCCTTCTTGAAGTGTGGGGCCCAAAACTGGACACAGTACTCCAGATGAGGCCTCACCAATGTCGAATAGAGGGGAACGATCACGTCCCTCGATCTGCTCGCTATGCCCCTACTTATACATTATACACTCATTGAAGGTGGATGCTTTTTATCGGCAGGAGAGCCTACAGACAGCAGCTACGCTGAGTGACTTTTTAGTGGCACGGCTGTAATGACACAGACATGTTGCGAAAAGCTCTATAGAGTAGACATAGCCTGACAGAGAGTTTACCCTTGGGAGACTTCCTCAGAAACCCTTAATGGACAAGCCATCACATATCTTTTTCTGAACAACAGCGTTTGCATGGTAGCTGGCATTGTTTTTAACTATTTCTTTATTTTTGAAGGGACAAATATTGAAGTCCTTAGTACTTATTTAAAGCTGAGATTTAAACTCCAGGGTTCCATGTTCCCTGGATGTAAGCATAGACAAAATTACTTAAATGCATATTTCCTGGGAGAAGTATTTGCCTTCTGAACTTTCAGGGTCAAATCCCAAACTGGTCTAAATTGGCCTAGCCCTGTTAAAGCCCATGGAGCGACACTGATTCACACCAGGTGAGGATCTGGCCCTCAGATTGGTAAAAATTGGTAAAAATCAACAAAACAGATAAAAATTATTTTACTTCCTGTTAAAGGCAGCTGGGAAGGTGAGCTCTCTGGCACTGTATTATACATCCTTGGGGACATTTACATTTTTCAAAGGCACCATGGCTTCATAATTAACTACATGCAGGTCTTGATAACCTGGTGCCTTCCAGATGGCCAAACACATTCTGCAGTTATACTGCTGAGGCACCAGCCCTGGGGAGGATGTTCTTTCTACTCTGGTTATTCATCTTCTCCATCCTAAGTGCATGATCCACCGTACCAGGGATCACAAATCTCTCTTCATTTACACAATGTAGACATGCAAATAGAGGGAATGCAGGAGGCAGCAGCTGAGTTCGTGTCACAGCCCAGCCCTCTGGACAGGTAACTGGTAGGGGAATCCGGGCCTGCCACTACTCCAGATTCCAGTCCAGGACTCCATGACTAGCAATCCAGGTCTGCTCAGTCTCAGATGCTGTTGTTGTTTCCTTGGGCTCCTTCCTACCCCACCTCTCTATTTCCTTGCCTATCTCTGGGTTTACCACAGAAGAGTCCTCTGCTCCCAGGGTACTTCACCTTTCTTGGCCTCTGCCAGACTCCCTAGCATAGCCAGGACTCCAGGGCTTACTCTCCTCCTGGATCTCGTCTTGTCCCTGGCCAACTCCCTTTCTCACAAAGGAGTGACAGTAGCCCCCTTCTGCTTTCCACTTCCTGGCTTTACACTAATCAGCTTGCTCCTGCCCAGTTGGGCTTCATGAATAGTTAAACCTGGCTCTCCCTCCACAAGCAGCCAGATACCATAATTGACCTCTGAGACCCATATTAACTCCTTAAGGGCCAGTGTGGGGTTGCACACACCACTACACTCCCCACCATGCATGGTTACATTTGCCCCCTTCGCAGAATACCTATATGGTTAATATACTGCCCAGCAAAGGAAGTCTGACCAGGGAAAAGGGAGGGAGAAGCCATCAAACAGGTTTTCTAAACTAGACTTTTCCTCCAGAATTGTGCGTGTAGGACAGCAAAAGGAGACTCAAACTCCTGATGCTTGTGCCAATGTTGAATTATAGCTGCATACTCTATGGGTTGCATCAAGTCTTATCAACGGTAGGAACACAAGTGGTATCTTAAAATGTGTAAGATAATATTTCTTAATAATCACATTCTTAAACACCAGTTAGCACCTAATGGAGAGAAAGACAGTGATATTGTCTCACATGTCACACTATCTGGAGTGGCTCACGATGGTGAAATCAAATGTCAGGGCAGATTGCAAGAAGCAGGGCAGAGACCCCAAACTGGTGGTGTGTTCTACAATTAGATTTCACCATCCCAGTAACAAATGTGAATTCCTGAAGCACTATGAGAGTCTTCCCATGGGATCACAGACAGTCTCCTTGGGCATTCCAGTCTATCTTGCCACGTAGGCAAGCTAGAATTAATGATAAGTGGTTGCTATACACTAAGGAACACAGAATATTCAGGTTTCTCCCAGTCCCAAGAGACCAGTCACTTACCCCAGATCCATTTGTACCTTAGATGTCACGCCAAAGACAATGCTTTTAGCCAGTCCTATAGTATACTATCTAAGGATTTATTAACTAAGAAAAAAAAATAGAGTGTTATTACAAGGTTAAAACAGGCAAACATACAAACACAAATATGTTACAGTTTATGGTTTTAAAAGGTTACAGAGTTGTAGTAATTTGTCAGCTCTGAACATCTTTTAGGGGCTAACCCAGGTTGAGGATCTGGGGATCTCTGCTTCTGTTTCATAGCTCTAGCCTTGTGAGAGTCCAACATGCACAAGAGATGAATGATTTTCCTGTCAGCTGGTTTTATTTCCTTGTTCCATAATTCAAGCTGATGGAACAAGCCCTTTTGCAGGTAGCCGACCTCTTCAAAGTATGAGGGGGGCAATTAACAAAGTCTTTGTATTGTGACGTTTCACAATGGCCCATTTAGTTTTGATAGTTCTTTTTGATGGGCAGGAGATGATCCCTGCTGACTGGGTTCGGTTTCAGAGCAAACAGTTTTACAGTTATAAAGCAAAAACTTAAATATTGCCTTATTGCCTGTGATAAAGATATTATACGTGAAATTAATGCATGCAGCAATTTACAAACATTCTATAAAGTCTAAACACTAAACACATGGTTATAAGCTCAATACCCATCTGAACCACACTAACACACACAGGTGAAACAGACTAGTTTCCAGAAATGAATTTGTCAGTGCTCAGCTGAGGCCTAAAGCCTTGGCAAGAACGGGCACCTGGTCTCCCAGCGTCACAAAGCGTTTCAAAGATCACGGGCTTTGTCTACACTAGGTGCTAAGTGGTGTATAAAATGTAATAATTCATAATTGGCTAACCAGTTTTCAAACATCACTCATTTCCACCTCTAGACGAGCCGGCAGAAGGGTCCCAGAGGTCTGTGGAGGACAGGAGAGCCAGTGACAACACTGTGTGAATGCAGCCCTGCTGCCGGTTCTGGTACAGTGGTCAGAGATGAATGAAGACGGAATGTCTCTCTAAATAACTGGAATAGGTCAGCAACAGGCTGGAGCTTTGCATTCCCAAACAGATCCAGACTCTGCAGCTTTTTCTGCCCTTCCCCTTCTCCTCCATCTATTAAAGGCAACACAGAAATTTGCATTAATTTATTCCCTAGTGTGTATGTGAGTGGAGCCAACATGACACAGTTTCCAAAACCAAATTCAATTTCTTTTTCTTTCTTTCTTTCTTTCTTTCTTTGTACCGAGGGACTGGTTTCTTCATGGTGACTTTACAGAAACATCTTAGAAGGTCATGTCCCTGAAAGATCTAAAAGAGGTGGATTCCCTATTCTGTTGGGACCCTAAAGCATAACATTGTCAACTGGCGAGGGGGTCACAGGAATATCCTGGTCCTGGTATGTACATTCTGGGTCACCAAAGAGTGTCATGTGACATCTTAAATGAAAGCCAGGCTCATGCTGGTTATTAATATAATTGTTAAATGTATGTACAGATACTATGTAAGGAGTTATGTGTGCATAATGAAAATATGTTCCTGAAGTCTGTGTCAAGGCAGGGATGACAAAAAGATTTCTGCCAGACAAAGGATATGTATTCACCCATCACTCTGGGTGACAGGAGATGGATCACTTGGTGATTACCTGTTCTGTTCATTCCCTCTGGGGCACCTGGCACTGGCCACTGTTGGAAGATAGGATACTGGGCTAGATGGACCTTTGGTCTGACCCAGTATGGCCATTCTTAAGTTCTCTTGGTTCACATGTAAATTGAGCATTAGAAGCCAACACAATGAAAGTCCCATTTACATACAAAGTCAACAGGGCGATGTGAAGTCAACAGGGAGAAAAGACACCAGAAAATGAGCCACAGGGGGTTGTCCTGTCTTTTGGGAAAACAATGCACTTTGTGGAACATAAAAAGGCAAAGAGACACCCCTTTATTCTGTACCTAGGAAGTAATCGGGCAGTGTGATTACGTTCACGAAAACAGGATCACAACCAGCCCTGGCTGAAATGCTGCAGAAGACCTTTGGGGTGAGATAAATTGAGACAGATTGTTAGCCTGTTAAGTTTAGTTTCTAGAAAGCATGTTATACTTGTGATTTATATGTAACCTGTTGTTTCCATTATCCTTACTCAATATCTCTTAAATTTTGATCTTTGATAATGAACTTAGGTTTGTTCTCATCTCATTATAACTATATCTCAACTGTGGTATTAATCGAGGTGCTGATCCTAAGTTGAATCATACAGATATACTGTTCCCTTTGGGTCAGCTGACCTGGTATTTCTGTGAGTGTTCAGTTGATAAAGGTCTGGACACTACAGGTGAGCGCTTTGAAGGGACTTAGGGACTGGGGTGTACCTGTTGTTACCCTACAAGGCACCGTAAGGGCTGGTTTAGCCCAGGGGAGATTGTTAGCTAACAGGCTGGTAGTTTCAGGAAGCTGACATCCAGTCAATCACAAGCAAGCCTCTCTCTGGAGGGAGGAGGGTAACAAGGTGACTCATACTCCTGGGCAGCCCAAGAACAGTCACATCTGTATGTGGCATTGTCAAGGTTCCTCCCCCACTCTGAACTCTAGGGTACAGATGTGGGGACCTGCATGAAAACCTCCTAAGCTTACTTTTACCAGCTTAGCTTAAAAATTCCCCAAGGTACAAATTAATTTTACCCTTTGCCCTTGGAATTTCCACTGCCACCACCAAACTTTAACTGGGTTTACTGGGAAACATAGTTTGGACACGTCTTTCCCCCCCAAATCCTCCCAACCCTTGCACCCCACTTCCTGGGGAAGGTTTGGTAAAAATCCTCACCAGTTTGCATAGGTGACCACAGACCCAAACCCTTGGATCTGAGAACAATGAAAAAGCATTCAGTTTTCTTACAAGAAGACTTTTAATAGAAGTAAAGGAATCACCTCTGTAAAATCAGGATGGTAGATACCTTACAGGGTAATTAGATTCAAACATAGAGAATCCCTCTAGGCAAAACCTTAAGTTACAAAAGAGGTACACAGACAGGAATAGTCCTTCTATTCAGCACAGTTCTTTTCTCAGCCATTTAAAGAAATCATAATCTAACACATACCTAGCTAGATTACTTACTAAAAGTTCTAAGACTCCATTCCTGTTCTATCCCCGGCAAAAGCAGCATACAGACAGACCCAGACCCTTTGTTTTTCTCCCTCCTCCCAGCTTTTGAAAGTATCTTGTCTCCTCCTTGGTCATTTTGGTCAGGTGCCAGCGAGGTTACCTTTAGCTTCTTAACCCTTTAGAGGTGAGAGGATTTTTCCTCTGGCCAGGAGGGATTTTAAAGGGGTTTACCCTTCCCTTTATATTTATGACATGCCCCCCAATCTCAGCTAGGGTGAAACACTGGCTGGTATTTCTTCCTGGAGCTCGAAGGAAAAACAGAGTTAATAAGACACATGCACCACTAAATATACTACCAAGTACATAAAGACTAACAATATTTTCCACATCTCAAGGATGTTTTTAACCAGTTGATTCTGGGAAACTTTCACGGGAGAGTGCATCAGCCACTTTGTTAGAAGCACCTGAGATGTGTTGGATGTCAAAATCAAAATCTTGGAGAGCTAAACTCCACCGAATAAGTTTTTTGTTATTTCCCATGGTGGTATGAAGCCACTGTAGCGCAGCATGGTCGGTTTGTAGGTGGAAACGCCATCCCCAAACATATGGGCGTAGCTTTTCCAGAGTGTAGACAAAGGCGTAACATTCTTTTTCAGTGACTGACCAGTTGCTTTCCCTCTCAGACAGTTTTTTGCTGAGAAACACTCCAGGGTAGAATTCTTGATCAGGTTCTTTCTGCATTAAAACTGCTCCCACACCACGCTCGGACGCATCTGTGGTTACTAGGAATGGTTTGTCAAAGTCTGGGGCCCTTAGTACAGGGTCAGACATGACTGTCGCTTTAAGCTTGTTAAAGGCCTTCTGACACTTTCCGGTCCACTGAACAGCATTTGGCTGTTTCTGTTTGGTTAGGTTTGTCAGTGGGGCGGCGATTTGGCTGTATTGCGGTACAAATCATCTGTAATAACCGGCCAAGCCTAAGAAGGATTGAACCTGTTTCTTTGACTTTGGGACAGGCCACTTTTGGATAGCATCCACTTTGGCCTGTAGGGGGCTGATAGTTCCTTGACCCACCTGGTGTCCAAGGTAAGTCACTCTGTGTAGGCCTATTTGACACTTCTTAGCCTTAACAGTTAGTCCTGCCTCCCTTATGTGCTCAAGGACTTTTTGTAGATGTTCCAGGTGTTCTGCCCAGGAATCTGAAAATGTGGCCACATCTTCAAGGTAGGCGACTGCATATTCTCCTAATCCCGCTAGGAGACCATCTACAAGTCTTTGGAAGGTGGCGGGTGCATTTCGCAGCCCGAAAGGGAGTACATTAAATTCATACAGCCTGAGATGTGTGGCGAAGGCTGACCTTTCCTTGGCGGATTCATCTAGCGGTACCTGCCAGTACCCCTTGGTTAAGTCCAAGGTAGAGATGAACTGGGCCCGTCCCAGTTTCTCTAATAGTTTATCTGTGCGTGGCATTGGATAGTTGTCTGGGCGAGTTACAGCATTTAGCTTACGGTAGTCCACGCAAAAACGTATCTCCCCATCTGGTTTGGGAACTAGAACCACTGGAGATGCCCATGCACTTCCAGAGGGGCGGATTACACCCATCTGTAACATATCCTGGATCTCCCGTTCTATAGCAGTTTTAGCTTGAGGAGACACCCGGTAAGGTTGGACTTTAATTGGGTGAGCATTACCTGTGTCAATGGAGTGGTATGCCTGTTCAGTCAGTCCTGGGGTGGCTGAGAAAGTTGGCGTGTAGCTAGTGCAGAGCTCTTTGATCTCCTGTCGCTCATACGCCCAAGGGTCATGGAGAGGTTCACCTCTTCCACACCACCAGCACATTTCCCTTCATAGCAGACACCTTCAGGTCACTCAGCGTCGTCCCCTCCCTGGGCTGTAAACTGAAAAACCTTTAATTCTCTGAAATAAAAGGGCTTTAGAGAATTAATATGGTACACCTTAGGCTTTCGGTTGGAGGTGGGGAATGCTATGAAATAATTAACAGCTCCCAGGCACTCCTGGACCATGAATGGCCCTTCCCACGATGCTTCCATTTTATGGGCCTGGAGCGCCTTTAAGACCATGACCTGGTCTCCTACTTTGAAGGAACGCTCTCTGGCATGTTTATCATACCAGACTTTTTGGTCTTTTTGAGCATCCTGTAAGTTTTCTTTAGCAAGGGCTAAAGAGGTCGGAGGGTGTTTTGTAGGTTGGTTACAAAGTCTAGAATGTTAGTTCCTGGAGAAGGTGTAAATCCCTCCCATTGCTGCTTCACCAACTGCAATGGCCCCTTAACCTCACGGCCATATACAAGTTCAAATGGGGAAAACCCTAAACTGGGGTGTGGTACAGCTCTGTAGGCAAAGAGCAACTGCTGCAACACTAGGTCCCAATCATTGGAGTGCTCATTTACAAATTTATGTATCATGGCCCCCAAAGTTCCATTAAACTTCTCCACCATGCCATTTGTTTGATGGTGGTAAGGAGTGACAACCAAGTGATTTAGCCCATGAGCTTCCCAAAAGTTTTCCATAGTTCCTGCCAGGAAATTAGTCCCTGCATCTGTGAGGATGTCGGAGGGCCAACCTACCCTGGCAAAAAATGTCTGCTAGTGCCTGGCACACACTTTTAGCCCTGGTGTTGCTTAGAGCTACTGCTTTCGGCCATCGGGTGGCAAAATCCATGAAAGTCAGTATGTACTGCTTTCCTCTGGGTGTCTTTTTCGGAAAAGGACCCAGAATGTCCACAGCTACTTGCTGAAATGGAACTTCAATGATGGGGAGTGGCTGGAGAGGGGCTTTGACCTGATCTTGGGGTTTTCCCACTCTTTGGCATACTTCACAAGACCAGACATAGGTAGAAACATCCTTGCCCATTCCCTCCCAGTGGAATGACCCCCCCAAATGGTCTTTGGTCCTGTTCACCCCAGCATGGCCACTAGGGTGATTGTGGACTAAGCTCAAGAGCTTGGCCCGGTATTTAGTTGGAACTACCAACTGTCTCTGAGGATGCCAGTCTTCCTGGTGTCCACCAGAAAGAGTTTCCTTGTATAAAAGTCCTCTTTCTACAACAAACCTGGATCGATTAGAAAAGCTGAGAGGTGGTGGGTTGCTCTGTGCCGCCATCCAAGCTCTCTGGAGGCTTTCATCTGCTTCCTGTTTGGTCTGGAACTGTTCCCTTGATGTTGGAGACATCAGTTCCTCATGGGATTGTGGACCTAGGCTTGGTCCCTCTGGAAGCGATGTAGGGGATGGGGCTGTTTCCGTTGACTGTGAACCGCTCTCCGCTGGGACACTATGTTGGGGTTCAGTCTCCGGCTGAGTCTCTTGTGTAGGGTTATGGGCTGCTGCCGGTTCAGGTTTGAGGTGGGGCCCTCTGGTGTTGAGGTTGCAAGTACTGGATTCAGTGTTGGCAAATGGTCTGGTGCTGGTTGTTCCACTGGTTCCGGTTCTGGGACTGGTTCTATCTGGGTCTCTGGGACTGGATCCACTACTGCTGTTGCAGACATTGGCCTGGAGTCCGGGTCCATCACCTCTGACCGGGTCCTGATAGAATTTTCCGGAACAGAGCTAGGCCTCATGGCTTGTTTAGCCTGGCTGCGGGTGACCATTCCCACCCACTTGGCCCACTTCACATGATTGGCCAAGTCTTCCCCCAACAGCATGGGGATGGGATAATCATCATAGACTGCAAAATTCCACGTTCCTGACCAGCCCTGGTACTGGACAGGCAACTTGGCTGTAGGCAAATCGAAAGAGTTGGACTTGAAGGGTTGAATCGTCACTTGGATCTCTGGATTGATTAAATTGGGATCCACTAAGGAAGCATGGATAGCTGACACTTGTGCTCCGGTGTCCCTCCACCTTCTTCCCGCCCACACTCACAGTTTCCCTCCGCTCCAAGGGTATCTGGGAGGTATCTGGGCCTGCAGACCTCTGGTGTGATTCCGGTGCAATGAACTGTAATCTGTTGGGGTTCTTGGGGCAGTTGGCCTTTACATGCCCCAGCTCGTTACATTTAAAACATCATCCAGCTGACGAGTCACTGGGGCAAGGTAGGTTGCTGGAGAACGGGGTGGTGGGATGATAAGGTGTCTGGAGGGTTCTTTGGGAGGTAGGTGGGGCCTTGGGTGGCCCCCGGTAATAGGGTGTGGTCTGGGGTTGTCCCTTCTGGTCTCCACTCCAACTGCGACCAGTTTTCTTCTTCTCTGCCACCTCCACCCATCTGGCTCCAATCTTTCCTGCATCGATTACAGTTTTGGGCTTTCCATGTAGGATGTATCTTTCTATTTCCTCAGGAACCCCCTCTAAGAATTGTTCCATTTGCATTAGGAAGGGCAAATTTACTGGAGATTCAACACTTGCTCCTGATATCCAGGCATCCCAATGTTTCACAATGTGGTAGGCATGTCGGGTAAATGACACGTCTGGTTTCCACCTTAGGGCTCTGAACCTCCGACGAGAATGCTCGGGTGTTATCCCCATTCTGACTCTTGCCTTGGATTTAAACAGTTCTTACTTGTTCATGTGTTCTTTAGGTATTTCAGCCACCACCTCAGCTAAGGGTCCACTGAGCTGCGGCCTCAGCTCTACCATGTATTGGTCGGTAGAGATGCTGTACCCAAGGCAGGCCCTTTCAAAGTTTTCTAAGAAGGCCTCAGTATCATCGCCTGCCTTGTAGGTGGGGAACTTTCTGGGATGGGAACTGGTACCTGGAGAAGGATTGCTAGGGTTTGTTGGTATATTCTGCTGAGCCTTTATCTTCTCCATCTCCTCCACATGCTTCCTCTCTTTTTCCTTCTCCTCCAGCTCTTTGGCCCTTGCCTCCCTTTCTCTCCTGTGGGCAGCCTCCTGTACCTCCTTCTCCAGCCGCATGAGTTCTATCTGTCTTTCATGTTCCTTTTGTTTTTCCTCAGCCTGAAATCTGGCTAATTCCAGCTTTTGTTGAGCCGTGGATTCTGTCATCCTAACCTCTCTGTTTTTAACTAACTTTACGCCCGAGGTTTAGAAATAAACAAACAAAACTTGGCTGTAAAATTTTGCTGTGCTGGAATAGGATACCTATTCTCTGATAGTGATTGTCAGCCTACAGAAAAAGACAATTCCCTTTGTCTCTGCTCTGGCCCCAAATCAAAGCAAAAAACGTCCAACTACTTGGAAACCTGCTTACCAGAAGCCCAAAGGAAAAAAAAAATCCTTTCAAACCTGTGCTCCCTGTAAAAAAATAAATCAAAATCCCAAAAAAACCCAAAAAACCTACCACTTTTGTCTCCAGGCAAATGAGTAGAACACCCCCCTATTTACTTTTAGGGAAAAAAAACAACCTCTGGTTTGCGAAGACTCTGAATTTCCCTGCAGGAGTTAATTACTCTGCCTCCAGTCAAAGAAAACCTGCAATTCACAAAGATAATCCCCTTTTGTCTCTGCTCTGGCCCCGAAGCAGAGAAAAAACTAGCTGCTTTCAGCTGGACCTCCTTTCCAGCATCCCCAAATGAAAAAAAAAAATCCTTTTTAAAATCTGTTTTTCTGGTTCAAAAAATCTAAAATTGATCTCAAAAGGATTTCAGGTTAATCCCACCTTTGCCACCATGTCAAGGTTCCTCCCAAACTCTGAACTCTAGGGTACAGATGTGGGGACCTGCATGAAAACCTCCTAAGCTTACTTTTACCAGCTTAGCTTAAAAATTCCCCAAGGTACAAATTAATTTTACCCTTTGCCCTTGGAATTTCCACTGCCACCACCAAACTTTAACTGGGTTTACTGGGAAACATAGTTTGGACACGTCTTTCCCCCCCAAATCCTCCCAACCCTTGCACCCCACTTCCTGGGGAAGGTTTGGTAAAAATCCTCACCAGTTTGCATAGGTGACCACAGACCCAAACCCTTGGATCTGAGAACAATGAAAAAGCATTCAGTTTTCTTACAAGAAGACTTTTAATAGAAGTAAAGGAATCACCTCTGTAAAATCAGGATGGTAGATACCTTACAGGGTAATTAGATTCAAAACATAGAGAATTCCTCTAGGCAAAACCTTAAGTTACAAAAAAGACACACAGACAAGGATAGTCATTCTATTCAGCACAGTTATTTTCTCAGCCATTTAAAGAAATCATAATCTAACACAATCTACTATTATGTTGCTGTGATAGTATTTAATGTTTTAAAATCCAATTTATTTGTTTATCTACTATGAACATTGTATACCTGCTGGGACGAACACAGAGTGGACAATTTAGATGGACATTACAATACTAATCAAAGATGTTTTAAATTGTATAAACAGTGCAAGAATCCAATATGAATTTATATTATTGGTGAATGAAACTCAAAAAATATGGATCTAAACTTAAATCTGAAAACTTAGGCTGGAAATCATATGCAATATGTGTTTTCCAAGGAGTCACATTGCTTCTAAATTCTACTGTGGCTAGACATTTCATCATGGAGCAGCTGTTTGTATGTTATTTCAATGCTTCTGCTCAAAGCTGGCACCAGAAATTGTACAAATGCCAAACATTGTATTAAAAATAAAGTTATCAAACTTTTTTTACTTCAAAGTAATATTGGTTTTAATTTGGGGCAGATAGCCTGTTTGATTGTTGGTTGTTATTTTATCCAGACCAATTTGATGAGTGCCTTTTAAAGACTACAGAGCCTGATTTCATAATTGTCTGCTATGTTTCGCACATGTAAAAATATATATAATATTGTGAATGAAATTTGTCCATGCAAGTACTGTGAATGTACATGCAGATCAAGGTGGTTCCCCACCCCCGCCTCCAAAATGTCCAATTGCTTGTGCAAATTACCATTTGCTCAGGCAGTTACCTGATCTACATATGCAATCACACTTATTAGACATGTAAATGATGTGTGTGCTTTTGTTTGCACAAATGCATTTGCACAGTTTAAATTAATTAGGCCCTAATTGTGGCCCACTTTAGAGATGTTGGACCATATTCTCAACTAGTTTAAATTGGTGTAACTCCATAGTATTCAGTGAAGCTCTGGTGATTTATACTAGCAGGGAATCAGGCTTGTAAAATGTTGGATAACTTCTAAGAGTTGTTATTTGTAGATTGTTTTTAATGTCTAGTGGTATACCAATCAAATTGTAAAATGGATATTCATAAAGCGAGTATCAAAGTTCCCAAAAAAGAAAACATCATTCTGGGATGTATTAGCAGGCGTGTTGTAAGCAAGACACAAGAAGTAATTCTTCCACTCAACTCTGCGCTGATTAAACATCAACTGCAGTATTGTGTCCAGTTTTGGGTGCCACATTTCAGGAAAGATGTGGACAAATTGGAAAAAGTCCAGAGAAGATCAACAACAAAGATTAAAGATCTAGAAAACATAACTTAGGAGGGAAGATTGAAAAAAATTGGGTTTGTTTAGTCTGAAGGAGAGAAGATTGAGGGGGGACATGATAACAGTTTTCAAGCACATAGAAGGTTGTTACAAGGAGGAAGGGGGGAAGTTGTTCTTGTTAACGTCTGAGGATAGGACAAGAAGCAATGGACTTAAATTGAAGCAAGGTCAGTTTAGGTTGGACATTAGGGAAAACTTCCTAACTGTCCTGGTAGTCAAACAATGGAATAAATTGTCTAGGGAGGTTGTGGAATTTCCATCATTGGAGATTATTAAGAGCAGATTAAACAAAGACTGGTCAGGATGGGCTAATACTTAGATAATACTTAGTTCTGCCATGAGTGCAGGGGAGTGGATTAGAAGACCTCTTGAGGTACCTTCAAGTCCTATGAGTGTTAGAAATCTTCCACTCCTGGTTCAGACCACTCAAGTGAAGTCCCCAAAACTACTAGAGTTAAAGTGATCTTTGTTGATGGTTATAATAGATGGAACCCAATGAGCTTTAGAAAAACACAACAAAAGTATTCTTTTTGACCAAACATAACATAAAAGGAGATTTATCTGGGATAGAACAATATTCTATATAGCTCTATTATAGTAGAACCTCAGAGTTATGAACACCAGAGTCACAAACTGACCAGTCAAACACACACCTCATTTGGAACCAGCAGTACACAATCAGGCAGCAGCAGAGACAAAAAAAAAAAAAAGCAAATACAGTACAGTGCTGTGTTAAATGTAAACTAATAAAAAATAAAGGGAAAGCAGCATATTTCTTCCACATAGTAAAGTTTCAAAACTGTATTAAGTCAATGTTCAGTAGTAAACTTTCGAAGTAACAATGATCTGAATAACGAACATTTCAGAGTTACGAACAACCTCCATTCCCGAGATGTTTGGAACTCTGAGGTTCTACTGTATATGCTTTAGGAATGGGGCTAGGGAGAGCTAACAGCACAGTCAGAGAGACGTTATCACTGGCTGCATTCTTATGCCTGTGATAAAAATAGCAGCTGTTTCTCTATATTTTTTTTTAAAAAACCACCAAATTTATATCAGCGGTTAGCAGGAGAAAGCCACAGACATTGATCTTAGAGGCCCTTGGTGGCACTTCTGATTTCCCCTAAAAAAATTTAATTGAGGTTATCAAGTGCCATGAAATTTAACTTAAATAAAGCTTAAGAGGATCCAGCTCTGTTCAAGAATTACATAGTTAGCAGAATTGGTCAACAACCTTTTTGACCCGGTCAGACAGCTGGTTCATATAGAAGTTGAGCAAAGTTACACATAGTAATATTACTTTGTAATTTAGGAAGCACCTTGTTTCAACCCAGACCTGTTCTTCAATTAAATGCTGCACCTAGGAGCTGGAGGGAGAAGACACTGTGGCCAAGGCTCTCAAGCAAACCTCTGTTTTTTTGTGTAAAATGATATGAGATCTTTACTACCCTTGTAGAGTAGATAGTCTCTGTAGTATGAAGTCTCATCCATGCATGGTAAACTTCATGATACTCAATAAATCGCCAAGGAGCCAACATGTTAAAAAAACGTAGGCCCCTCTTCTCCACTGCTTTTCTCCAAATCAAAATGGAGCATTTGTAACACACAGGTTTCAGAGTAACAGCCGTGTTTGTCTATTCGCAAAAAGAAAAGGAGTACTTGTGGGACCTTAGAGACTAACCAATGTATTTGAGCATAAGCTTTCGTGAGCTACAGCTCACTTCATCGGATGCATACTGTGTAAAGTATAGAAGATCTTTTTATACACACAAAGCATGAAAAAATGGGTGTTTACCAAATAGCTGTTACCAGCAGGAGAGTGGGGTGGGGGGAGAGAAAACCTTTTGTAGTGGTAAACACCCATTTTTTTCATGCTTTGTGTGTATAAAAAGATCTTCTATACTTTCCAGAGTATGCATCCGATGAAGTGAGCTGTAACTCACGAAAGCTTATGCTCAAATACATTGGTTAGTCTCTAAGGTCCCACAAGTCCTCCTTTTCTTTTTGTAACACACAGCCACTCAGTGTTCCCCTCTAGTGGTGGCTGAACCATAGTTGGAGATAGCCAAGGCTTTAGCAGGCAAACAGAGGTGGCCCATATTCTGAGGGGGGTGTCTGTAGATTTTAGGGGCAGGATCTGCCCCCCACTCACACACATTCTGAGGGAGATCGCTGGGGATACTAGGGGCTGGGGCTGCAACCACAAAATACAACATCAGTGAGCATTAGAGCAAATGGACTTTTATTTTATTGTAAATAGTAGCTTTCTACACAAAGTATGCTTTTAGCACACAGAACCATTGTTTAGGTTCATCATAATAAGTTCTAGGCTATTTGCGTGTGTGTGTGTGTGTAATAAAATAGTGTGTTTGCTAAAAAAAATTGATGGCCATCATTTCAAGGGGTGTTCTCCCTCATTCAGGGTCATTCTCCCTCATGATAGAGTCTGGGGATTTAGAGGTATGTAGGTATGTTACATGCCCACTTTCTTCACACTTGGTATCAGTGTAAATGGCTACACAAGGAACCTGGCAGTGCAGAATCAGTCTCATGATGTGTAGACCACTAAAACATCACTATTATTTGTATGGCTGGAGCCACAAAGCCAGAGGCTGCCCTACAAAATACACTGCATAGACTCTATGGAAATGATCAACAGTAGATCTTCATATTCACAGGTTATATTGAGTTGTGATATAATTGACTGACAGCCAGAAAACTCCAATGATATAAGAAAAGGAGTACTTGTGGCACCTTAGAGACTAACAAATTTATTTGAGCATAAGCTTTCGTGAGCTACAGCTCACTTCAGCGGATGCATTCAATGATATAGGAATTTTATAGCCATTTACGAGTATGCTTATTACAATATTACCTACACAGCACCATACATTTACATGGTATTTTATCAAGCTCCCTGCCCCAAAGATCTTGCGATCTAAGTTCTGATCCTGCTGTCAGATCCATATGGGTAGATTCTGTTGTCCATGAAGACACGCACTGAGAATGATATACAAGTTCTAAATGGGGCCTTTTGGTGCTACCATAATACAAATATTTTGTACTACTGCTCCTGGAATGGGGTTCCATATGAGATTTGCACAGATCGCAATTTCAGAGCCAGGGCCTGAAACAAACAAAACAAATACACAGGACAGCAGTCCAGGTAGACAGCAAGCTGGGATAGTAGATGGGCTGATGCAGAACTAAGAACACAGCATAAGAAGGGTCTGAATGAGCTCTCCCCTGACACCTCGTGATGAGCTGGAGGAAAAAATTTCAGGAGCAGACCATGTTTGTATAGATACGCCTACTCTGCCTAGGTGCGCAGCAGATGAAGCTGCTTTGCCAAAATGATCATTTTTGACTGGTTTGGGGTTACAAATCACTCTAGTATTGAGAACAGGGGTAAAGGAAAGTTGTTATCCTTATTGTATGAGTAAAGGGCAGCAGAACTGTGCTTAGCCTGTCCTGATTGAGGGTGGGGGGTCATGCTACACTGAACCTCACTTGCTAAGCAAGGGGTAGGAATGCCAAATGCAAGTGAAGAGGAGAATGTGTAAAGACAGGTATCTGTAGACATCATTTGACCTGTTCTTTGCCAGCATTTAATGAAACAGCTGATTAGACTCAATTGAAAGTTCTTGTTTTCAGTGGGTGATTCCTAGTGTTGATATCATGGCTGAACAGGACTAGGAGCTAAGCCTTGTGTGGGGATAGTGAACGATGACATAGAAACTGCATTGGTAGTGAGGTTCCCCGCTACCTGCTGAAACTGCTGAGAGCTGGGTTAAGTGGTGGAACCTCATAATGTGATTTGCAGGACTAACAAGCAGTGGTGGCTAGTGGCAGCAGAGAAACAGTGGCCAGCGCTGGCAGAGAAGCAGTAGCAGCAGTAGAGGCATTGCTCAACTACCCGGTGGGAGGGAAAGATGAACCCTGCGAATGCATCTCTGAACTCTGGGTCTTCACTAACCAGGGACATCCAACTGTGCGTGGGGTGCAGCAGAGGGAGAGGGAAGAGATCTGCTAAAGGTATATTCATTTGTTGGAATTTCCCACCACAAGGTGGGAAACTGAGGCAAGGGACACTACCCAATATGCTGTGGGGTCGGGTTTGCTTCTGGTCATGTGCTTTTGAATGTGCTTGTTGTGTTTCTCCAAATTAATCTTGGTTCCCTTTTCCTTTTAATAAAAGTTCCATTTTGTTACACACAGGCTCAGTGCATGTGAGTGGGGAAATATTGCCTTTTAGAGCAACCCCAGGGTTGTGTTAGGTTTCCCCAGATTACTGGGTAGGGGCTCAAACTGGTTCTGTTTTGTATTTTCAAGAGGAACCCCTAGATATTGAACCTGGCCCTTGCTGCTGACTTTCACCTGACAGAAGGGTTGCAATAGTAATGCACTCTAGCAGATGAATGTCACACAAATCTTCCATAAACCTTGCAAGTTAGAACAGTTGCAAAGATCACTGTGATATCAATTAATTAGACTCTGCTCTAAGGTGCATTGATATAAGCAATATTGGGATTTGGCCTGATGTGCTTTGTTTTTTGTATTTAGGACAGAAACTACTCTTTATAGGGATTTTATTTCTTTATACAATTAGGCTCCTATTCAGCCAGGCACTTAAGCATATGCTTTAAACAGAGCCCCAGAGCAGCATATTAATTCAGTATATTACTCATTTGGCTGCAAAGCATTTATGCTTTGAACATGAAGGGATAAAATTCATCATGTCTGCAGATGATCAGAACTGAGGGTGGCAAGTATGTCCTTTCCCTGCTGGGTTGGGTTGGTTGGTTTGTTTTCCAAGCCAGGGAATTCTTAACTAGAATGAAATATTTGATAAGCAGAGAACCTTGGTTGTCATTTTTGCTTTCAAATTGACTGTGTTGAAAGAGGTTGGAACATCAGTGTGCAAATATTTCCTCCACATAATTTTTGGGGTTGAAACTTTCACAAACAGGAGCCTAAAGTTAGGCTTCTGAATCTATATGTAGGCTTCACCCCAATTTTTCAAAAGTGGTGAGCACCCACCAGTTCTCACTGAGGTCAAAGCGCAGTCTAATCTAGTGTTAAGGCTTTTCAGCAGGAGTGAAGGTTTAGTTCAATCCAAAGAAATGTCCATAAAGTCCCTATGCTTCTTCAAACTGCTGGCTGAAAGTAGCACAAAAGAAGACTCTCTCCTGGGACTGTATTTCCTGCTTCAGCATGAGCTGGAAATATCACGGGCACTTACAGTATTTCTCACAATATCTTGGCACTTCAGGTCTCAGAGGGAATCAACAAGGGCAGAGGAGTGTGAAAGTACTGAAACACTGTAATCATTTAAAAAAGTTCAACAGAATATTTTAGAATTTCAACTATGGTTCAGTTCTAGCGTCAGATATTCTCCGGATTCTTATTTTATCCAAACTAGCATGACCAATTTAGTATTATAATAATTTTAGCATTTTAGCTGTTTGTTTAGCTCTTTAGATCAAGCTGTAGAAACTCTTGCTTTCTATTAGAACTGGTCAGAACTTTGCTGACTGAATATTTATCTGTCATGGAACATATTGATTTTGACAAGATTGTAATGGAAATTAGGCAGGATGTGGATGGAACCCTGCCTGGTTTCCTGCCAGCTGCCACACCCCCCCGCCCTCCCCACGATTCCTCAAAAGGTCACATAGCAGGCTGATGGATAGCTATGAGTCTGGAAACACTGGTTTCCAAGCTCCCAGTTCCTAAGCAGTCCCAGCTCCCGGGCCTTCTCGTTCCCCAGCTTCAGGACAACTTCACTGAACCAAGGACCTCCAGAGGTAAAAAGTAGAGCTACATGGAAATTGGAATTCCCATTTGGTGGAAAACTCTGAATTTTCATAATAAATAATATAATAATAAAAATTAATAATTAATAATATCCTTCTGAAATGGAATTAAAAAAAACTCCTTTGTATAGCACTTTGAAATCTACTTGTGAAAAGTGCTGTATAAGAGCTAGGTTTGATTGTAGCTGGAATTTGCCTGTGGAGATCTACAGAGTCACAGGATATTCATGGGCCGGTTACCATGATAAATAACATATTACCACAAAATCTCCATCCATCATTCCTGTCAGTATCCCAAGACGGTTCAACAACAGTGACATGAACCCGGTGCCAGCTGTGGCTCTAACTAGCTAACCATACTGCTTATTAGCTCCCTAGACTTTCACCAGCCTCAATGTAGAGTTGAAACAGTCCCCTTGGAAAAGTCAGTCCCTCCTGACACCAGCCCTTTTTCCATAATGTTAGAGAAAATCCAAGTTCCTCTGTTCTAAAAGGAACATATCACAGCCACAAGTCCGTTCCTCCTTAGATTCCCCTCCTTTACTCAATAAGGCCATGCTCAGTCTGATCCCATAGTAAACTTACGTTGGCTTTGTTAATTAAATGAAAATGAAGCAAGTGTTTTCACAGTGCTAAGGATACTAAAGATACAGATAGGCAAAAGCATAAACTTAGGTTATTGTCTTATAAAACTTCTGTTCAACATAACAAAGTCACATAGGTTCATCTGCTGAGGCTTATCCCAGCTGTGGCAGTCAGGGGTCCTTTACCTGGCAGACAAAGTTCTTGCCTTTTAGGAGCCACTTTGGCAAAAAGAACCTTATTCCCTTCACTAGGCAACTTTTATCTGAAAACCCTTCCATATGACCGTTCTGACCCCAAGGCTCATTGAGGCAAAGGTTTGTGTCTGGGGGCCCCTGAGGTAATTCTTTGGTGAAGTCATCCTGCTGGGAGTTTCCCCTTCTCCATTGTCCTGAAAACTGTATTCTAGCTGCTGTACTGAGAATTGAGGAGTTTCTTCCATACACGCTGCTTTTCAATGGGTATTACTTGACCACTTTCTCGCCTAAGGGGTATAGCCATTTCTATGGGCAACAATTAATCGCTCTTGTTATCATTGAGTCTGTCCCAGCCATGTGAGAGTTATGTAACACAAATGTTCAGATATTACTCTTAACATGAGAAATACAGAGATTAGCACATATGAGTATTACAGTCTCCTGCTCACCAGCATTTAGGAAAGTCCAAGCACTGCATATTTTACTGCCATTTTAACAACTTAATTTTAATAACCTTCTACCAGCACTAAGCCTAACAGACTCTTAGAGTATGTCTACACAGAAAAGAAAAACCCATGGCTGACCCGTGGCAGCTGACTCAGGCTCTCAGGGTTCGGGCTGCGGGGCTGTTACACTGCTGTGTAGACTTCTGGACCCTCCCACCTCACAGGGTCCTACAGCTTGGGCTCCAGCCCAAGCCCAGACGTCTACACAGCAGTGAAACAACCCCGCAATCCAGCCCTGTGAGACTAAGTCGGCGGAGATGGGCCAACAGCAGGTGTTCAGTTGCTGTGTAGACATACCCCTTAGGTGATACATAGGCCCACAGTATTCCTAAATCACCAGCACCACACCATCAACGAGATGCCAAGATATACAACAGGAATGTACCATTACTCATAATAAAAATAAATACAGTTCAATATGTAGTACATCAAAGCAGATAATTACACATAACCCCTATGCAAGCAGAATTTAGAGAAATGACCATTTCACATGATTTATTTCATTGCTCTGCAGGCTTGGTGAAATGCTATACATTCTCTTTTTTCCAGGAAGGTGGAAATAAAGCCAAGATGATGCATCTGTTAGCCTGGAAATATGTCTATGGCATTCAGTGAAAACATGGGATAATGACCCCAAATTCTACAATCACAGGGGAAATTCACTACACTCCATGCTTAGTTTTCACTGCTTAGTTATGTAGGTTTTCTGTGCTATACAGAGACACTGTAGGCCTGACATGATGAATTGCCCCCTTGGTCTCAGCAAGGATAATTATTCTCCTAGCTACGCACACAGCCACCCCCATCACACAGAAAGAATGCAAAAGTCAGGCTAGCTGATATGAATGCGTGGGTGTTAAGGCTGCTTAGGCTCAACAGGTGTTTGAACGTGAACTGAGCTGATAAACACCTCTCTAGAGTGTTGCAAAGTGACAGCTGTAAACACTGGTTCCCAAGGAGGTGAAGAAGTATTCCACCTGCTAGGATCCCAGCCTCCTGTGCCAACGGAAAGAATTTTCCAATTGACAGAAATGTTCATTGCACTTGGACGCAAAACCTGTACCGCCCAGAGGGGTAAGTGATGGCTGCAGTTAAAAGGATAAATGGCACTTGCTGGGCCTCTTGACTTCAGTCTGAATCACCTCTTTCCCCAGTCTGCCAGCACAATAAGCTGTGTTAGGGTGCACAGCATAGAGAGTACAAATGCACCATGATGCTGTCAAAATGAGTAAGGGGGAGCCAAGACAAAGTAGGAAGCGAGGGACTTCAGAATTGCTGGTGATTTTATCTGCAGGGTGCTCAGATACTGTGGCGATGGGTGGCAGTATAAAACTCTAAGAGAAATAGAGAGATTTTGATCATGGGAAATACAAGTATGTTTAAAATCACCCAGTGGTTATCCCAAGAGAACAACATGAGGGGTTGAAGAAAGGACCTAACTATTTCTAGCCTCATTTTGGGCCCGAGTCTGATTCCTTTTGGCCTGACTCTGCTCAAAGAATCATTTTCAAACTCCCTTATCGGAAGGATTACAGATGCACTTAGAGGGCCTCCACTGAGCCTGAAGTTCCACTGCGGTAGGTGCCGTGCAGCAGCCACAGTCTTGAAAAACTTACCAACTCAGCAGACTAGACAAAGGAGTATTCTCCTGTTATACAAGATAGAGATCTGAGGCACAGAGAGGCTAAATGAGTTGCCCAAAGTCACACGGGAAAGCTGTGGCAGAGCTGGGAATCTTCTCCAGTACCTTACCTACAAGAGCACTTTTCTACTCCCCTTTGCCTTATGGAGAATCCCAAAAGATTTAACAGAGGATGATAACTTCCCTATAGGATCATCCTTTAGAATGTAATAGAAAAATATTAGATCCCTACTATACATGCTCCCACGTTCCTATAGAAATGAGACCATTCACTGTTGTATCCTGTGGCTTGCACAGAGTCTGGTGCGGAGCCAGCCTGCCCCGGGGGAAGGGATTGTTTCTAAGGGCACTGTTTGCTTGCTGCCCCTCCTGGAGCACCATGGACATGAAGGCAGCAGTTTCGTCAAATTTGAGTGAGTGGCGTTGTGATCTGGCGCATGGGGTCACAGAGCTACTTACATTTGGCCCAGCCACCTCTCCATTGTGACGGATGGGTGGCTGGCCCGAACCTGAGTGGTGCTGTGATCCTGTGCACCAGGTCACACCACCCAGAAGCAGGGAGCCAGACCCAGGCCCTTGGGACAGGAGCCACTGCTGTGGGGTGGGTGCTCAAGCTCCCCAGGGTGTTCCCTCCACACTCAAGTTTGGCTCGGGGTGAAAGTGCTGCTCAGGTTTAGCAGCATGAAGCAGCGGATACATATCAGTGGAGTGTCAAAAACAACAAAAAAACCCACAGTGTTTTTAAACCCTTGGTTTTATGATTCCTGTGGGTGCCACTGAATCCATGAATCCGTGCTAAAGCTGCCCCTGGAATAATGTCCATAGAAAGTGACTGGTTTTGTCCCTATTAAATTCTATGGGACTTTTCCCATCAGGCCCAGCTCAGTCAATTGTGGTATGAGACAGGAATCAGTTACATGGGGTGGGAGAAAAATGTTTCTCACCCTTACCCAAAAAATACTACAGCTGACTGGGTTAGTGTGACCTGATATAGCTGGAGACCAAGGAGATTATATTGCTGTGCTGTTGTGTGCCACAACAGAGTGTGGTGAAGCCCAGGGGATTGGTCTGTGAAAGGGTTAATTGGATTATTTGTGTTAAATCCCCTTTACGAGTCAGGTGGAGAGAGCTGATTGGTCAAGACCTACCAAATGGTGTAGCTAAGGGACTATAAAGTCTGCTTAGTCCTTGTGAAGTTTACTTCCAGTTTGGGAGTTTCAGCCTAGATGTATGTCACTTCAGCTCTAAAAGGCTGGTTAACTTTCAGAACGTTGTTTAGGCATACACCTGTTCAGAGGGTCTTACTCTGGATGGAAGCTTTAATTTAGCTGTGAAGGTTGCTTGAGTTTAAGAAGTTTATTCTGCAGTGGAGAGATGGGTGATGTTAATAAGGTGATTGCAATCGTAAGCTTTCCTACTCTTAGCAAGGTAGGTATTTTACAAGAGCTGTTTTGGGCATTCTAGTAATTTAAGGTTTCAGAGTAGCAGTCATGTTAGTTTATATCCGCAAAAAGAAAAGGAGTACTTGTGGCACCTTAGAGACTAACAAATTTATTTGAGCATAAGCTTTTGTGAGCTACAGCTCACTTCATCAGATGCATGCAGTGGAAAATACAGTGGGGAGATTTTATATAAACAGAGAACATGAAACAATGGGTGTTACCACACACAGTGTAACGAGAGTGATCAGGTAAGGTGAGCTATTACCAGCAGGAGAGAAAAAAAACCTTTTGTAGTGATAATCAAGGTGGGCCATTTCCAGCAGTTGACAAGAATGTGTGAGGAAAAGTTGGGGGGGGGGATAAACATGGGGAAATAGTTTTACTTTGTGTAATGACACATCCACTCCCAGTCTTTATTCAAGCTTATGTTAATGGTGTCCAGTTTGCAAATTAATTCCAATTCAGCAGTCTCTTGGAGTCTGTTTTTGAAGTTTTTTTGCTGAAGATTTTTTGTTGAAGAACTTTTAGGTCTGTAATCAAGTGACCAGAGAGATTGAAGTGTTCTCCGACTGATTTTTGAATGTTATAATTCTTGATGTCTGATTTGTGTCCATTTATTCTTTTACATAGAGACTGTCTGGTTTGGCCAATGTACATGGCAGAGGGGCATTGCTGGCACATGATGACATATATATCACATTGGTAGATATGCAGGTGAATGAGCCTCTGATAGTGTGGCTGATGTGATTAGGTCCTATGATGGTGTCCCCTGAATATATATGTGGACACAGTTGGCAACAGGCTTTGTTGCAAAGATAGGTTCCTGGGTTAGTGATTCTGTTGTGTGGTGTGTGGTTGCTGGTGAGTATTTGCTTCAGGTTGGGGGGCTGTCTGTAAGCAAGGACTGGCCTGTCTCCCAAGATCTGTGAGAGTGATGGGTCGTCCTTCAGGATAGGTTGTAGATCCTTGATGATGCGTTGGAGAGGTTTTAGTTGGGGGCTGAAGGTGATGGCTAGTGGCTTTCTGTTCTTTTCTTTGTTGGTCCTGTCCTGTAGTAGGTAATTTCTGGGTACTGTTCTGGCTCTGTCAATCTGTTTCTTCACTTCAGCAGGTGGGTATTATAGTTGTAAGAATGCTTGATAGAGATCTTGTAGGTGTTTGTCTCTGTCTGAGGGGTTGGAGCAAATGCGGTTGTATCGTAGAGCTTGGCTGTAGACAATGGATCGTGTGGTGTGGTCTGGATGAAAGCTGGAGGCTTGTAGGTAAGTATAGTGGTCAGTAGGCTTCCAGTATAGGGTGGTGTTTATGTGACCATTGTTTATTAGCACCGTAGTGCCCAGGAAGTGGATCTCTTGTGTGGACTGGACCAGGCTGAGGTTGATGGTGGGATGGAAATTGTTGAAATCATGGTGGAATTCCTCAAGGGCTTCTTTTCCATGGGTCCAGATGACGAAGATGTCATCATTGTAGCGCAAGTAGAGTAGGAGAATTAGGGGACGAGAACTGAGGAAGCGTTGTTCTAAGCCAGCCATAAAAATGTTGGCATACTATGGGGCCATGCGGGTACCCATAGCAGTGCCACTGATTTGAAGGTGTACATTGTCCCCAAATGTGAAATAGTTATGGGTGAGGACAAAGTCACAAAGGTCAGCCACCAGGTTTGTTGTGACATTATTGGGGATACTGTTCCTGACGGCTTGTAGACCATCTTTGTGTGGAATGTTGGTGTAGAGAGCTTCTACATCCATAGTGGCTAGGATGGTCTTTTCAGGAAGATCACCGATAGATTGTAGTTTCCTCAGGAAGTCAGTGGTGTCTCGAAGGTAGCTGGGAGTGCTGGTAGCGTAGGGCCTGGGGAGGGAGTCTACATAGCCAGACAATCCTGCTGTCAGGGTGCCAATGCCTGAGATGATGGGGCATCCAGAATTTCCAGGTTTATGGATTGTGGGTAGCAGATAGAATATCCCTGGTCAGGGTTCCAGGGGTGTGTCTGTGCGGATTTGTTCTTGTGCTTTTTCAGGGAGTTTCTTGAGCAGATGGTGTAGTTTCTTTTGGTAACCCTCAGTGGGATCAGAGGGTAATGGCTTGTAGAAAGTGGTGTTGTAGAGCTGCCTAGCAGCCTCTTGTTCATATCCCACCTATTTATGATGACAGCACCTTCTTTGTCAGTCTTTTTGATTATGATGTCAGAGTTATTTCTGAGGCTGTGGATGGTATTGTGTTCTCCACAGCTCAGGTTATTAGTAATTTAAATGCTCTTTCTTGTTAGTGTTCTACAATCAAAAGTTCGGGCATTATTTTATATTTTAATGGACTCCTAATAACTCTTTTCCTTCCCTGTTTTGATTAGCCTATGCCCCTCTACACGCCTTCTTCTTCCCACACTCAGGCTACAGCTGTTGCATGATAATTGCTTTGAATCAAATGCTTAAGAAACACTACAGAAGCTGCTGAGCTACTCTGATGGGTGCAGTACAAACTACAGCTATATAAGTACACATTTCTGTAAAATGGGTAATTCTGCACAGTCATAGAGTTTAAAAAAGTAAAAGATGTATTAGGTTAATTGTTCTTTTCATTGCACTTCACAAAACCAAACAAGATGAGGAAACTACTAAAGCGAGCACAGTCGGGTCCTAATGAACTGTTTGTGAAAAGAATGAGGTGTACTTAGTCTCTAAGGTGCCACAACAAATTTATCTGGGCATAAGCTTTCGTGGGCTAAAGCGCACTTCATCCGATGCATGCAGTGGAAAATATAGTAGGGAGATAGACTGATATAGATATATACACAGAGAACATGGAAAAATCGGTGTTGCCATTAGAGTTGGTATAGCAACACCCATTTTTTCATGTTCTCTGTGTGTATCTCTCTCTCTCTCTCTCCCTACTGTATTTTCCACTGCATGCATCTGATGAAGTGCGCTTTAGCCCATGAAAGCTTATGCCCAGATAAACTTGTTAGTCTCTAAGGTGCCACAAGTATTCCTCATTCTTTTTGCTGATACAGACTAACACGGCTACCACTCTGAAACCTGTGTTTGAGAAATATGCACAAATACACAAGACCTATCTAGCTGCATACTGCTGCTCCAGCTGGCTACTGGCAATTTCTAAATATACCGTACTAGATGGCTTATGAACTATTTAAAGTGTTGCTGTTGTAACACCTTGTTACTTTATTTTAAGGGATACTGATCTATTCCTGCACACTAAGGGTATGTCTACACTATAATGTAAGCCTAGGGTTAGTAGAACTTGAGTTGGTAGACCCTGAGTTTGTTAACCTAGGGCTAGAGAATCTACACTCACTTGTAAGCCTAGGTTAGGAGTTGTTGAACCCTGCGGCTCTGGCCTCTACACTGCATTATGCAGGCCTGAATCCAATCACTCATATCCCAGATTTCCTAGCATCCTCCCAAAATGTGGCCACTCTATCCATTGTTTGTAGTGCAGTGTGGAAAAACTTGACTGTCTGCCAAATGTGACTGTCCAGAAGACAAAGTAAGTCAGTCCACAGGATACTTTTGGTGGACTCCCAGAGCACAAGTCCAGTGGGGCTGCATCTACACTGCAAAGCACTAGACTTGAAATGTGGGTCCCAGCTTGCACTTTCCACCCCTAGGGGGTCCTGGGTCAGCACAATTTGTGTATAGACAGAAGTGGGGTTAGGCTTGAGCCTGATTTTGAACCATGGGCTTACACTGCAGTGCAGACATGTAGAGCCCTGCGCGGACACACATTTATACCCGCGGATGTGGATATCTGTGGATATAAATCGGTATCCGTGGAACTGCAGGGATCTCCCGAGAACTGCAGCAGCAAAAGGAGCAGAAAGGGGGGCTGCCACTCCCAGGAGCCAGCACCCAACACTGGCAGCTTCTCTGGTGTGGCTGTACCATGCCTAGCCCTGCCCCCATCTCTTCCACACAGATGTCTGTGTCTCCTGTCTGGGGGCATGCGTGCTGCTTGAACACAAGAGCGCGACCAGGGACAGCTGCCGGTAAGCCTGGTGCCCGTCCCAGTGGGCAGGGCTGGGGGCAGTACAACCACGTTGGAAGAGCGCCTGGTGTGGGATGCTGGCTCCTGGGAGCGGCGGCCCCACATTCTGCTCCTTTTGCCGCTGCAGCTCCCAGGAGAGCCCTGCGGTTCCGCGGATACCGATTAATATCCCTGGATACCCACATCTGCTGGTATAAATTTGTATCTGCGCAGGGCTCTACAGACATGCCCTAAATGTACCTGTACTCTAGCCAGTTACATTGTTCCCTACAGCACACCCTCTGTCTCTTTGTTCAGTCTAGCTTTAAATACCCCAGCATGGGTGATCTCATTGCCAGGAAGGTTTCCGTGTCGATTCAACTCACTGTTCCTTTCTTTAATTTACTCCCCTATTCCCTAGTTAGTCTCCTTTTGTATTGCACGCAGCAAACATTTTTGTCACAGGCCATGGATAGAATGAGGTGATAAGCATTCAATTACTGACACATCTCTGGCAATAATGTATTTAGCGTGAAGTATTTATTAGAAGGAAATGAAAGTTCCAGTCTTCTTGAGGAAGTGTAGCCAGCTTTCAAGATTAACTGACAAGGAAATATATTGTGCGCTACTAATGGGAGATGTGTCCCATATCGTAGCTATTGAAGCTGCCACACAAAATAATGAAATATTTTACAAAATGTGCCCACAAGGTAATTTATACAGAACCGACACTTGTCATAACGTTGGTAGCGAGTGACCTATGATGTTCTAATGTGCCTGTAACCTCATTAGTTATTTCGAGGGTGGGGAGTGTTGCAGTCAGATGTCCTGAGATTGTGTGATGGAGGGAAGAGAGAGCATGAAAACAGACCCATGCCGACAGCCGTCTCAGACGATTACAGAGCAGATTTGTAAAGTTTATATGAAAAGTTCTTGTAGAGAACAGGAGATTGTCTCAGTTAACACACAAACAAGCTTTGAAGTGTGCCTGAGGCTGATCCACTAAGAAATCAGATCCTATCACATCTCACAAGCTAAGCAGAGTTTGGAGCATGGGGTTAGACATAGACCAAATAGATAGCTGTCTATGGAGCCTGTTTTTAAAGGAGCATCTCAGCCCCATTCTGCACGAGATGGGAGTTGAGCCAGCATGGCTATGGACCCTTTAAAGGTGATTTATGCTTCATTTGTGTCTGGATCATCTGCCATATCAGATCTCACTCTGACACCAGGGTAATGAGTAAACCCTAGCTTTAGTGTGGCTGCTTACAACATGGCTTCTTCAGCCACACGGCTTGCCTGACAGTTGTTCTGGAGGTGTCCCTTCCAAATGGTTCCCCCCAGGGTACAGCATACTGCCTGAAAAAGTGTCTGCTAGCACTTTCATACTGCTACACCCCGCAATATCAATGGCATCCATGACTGGGAGCCTAGACGCCACACTCCATCTCAGCTGCATCCTAGTACAGCGTGCGGGGTAGAGGGGAGTATCTGCCCCTTAAAGGTAAGGATGCTCTTACTCCCCCCTCAGTCTCATCAGCCCCTCCCCTCCCCCATCCCATAAGCAGTAGGGGCCAAGGCAAATGCTGGCAGCAAAGAGCTGCTGCTCCCAAGTTGTTATGGACCAGCACCCTGCCCATCACCAAATTTGTAGGTGTGGTGTGTGGGGTCTATTGCTAATGCTGGCCCAGATGGTTTGGGGACAAAAAAGTTGTTGGATAGGAAACCTCTAAGGAAGCATTTGGGGCTGCAGGGCCGGAGGTTGGGGATTAGCAGGTAACAAGCAACCTTCTGTGCATCTCAATAGCGAATCACTATTCCACTGTGCCTGAGGGACACATGCTACTAGAGATGTTCAATCACATCCTTGGCCCCCTCTGCAACTTCTTTGTGCCACCCTGTTGACAGACCATAAAGCTGGCTTAATGCTCCAGCTGAGGATTCCCTAACACAAAGGACCTCCCCAAGTGATGTAGAGCCAGTGAATCTAGCTATCTGCTTCCCCACTCATGGCTCTTGGGCCAGGGGGAAGGATACGGTCATAGCACCGTCACATTTTGATAATCACTGGCTGCTGGAATGGCCCTTGGGCTGCTCTAAATTGCTCTCCAGGTCTGGACCGGTGCACAGTAGCCTAAATTGTATGGCCAGAGAAGCCACACAAAATCAAAAAATTGCAGTTACCTTCCAATATAAGTGTTGCAATCTCTGGGCTGGCTGGTACATCCCTGAGTAAGCGGCAGTCACAGTGGCATTACCGCATGCAGAGTCCCTGGAAGGTTTGGTGCCTCTGAGAATCACAGGTCCTCTCTGCACTGGGAATTAGGTCACTTTGACATCACTTGGCATTATTGCTGCACAGGACTTCTGAAAATTAGAACAATCTTTGTTAAGCATTTCATGAGCTTTTGTACTTAACAAACCATTGCCAAGTGCACAGGGCACTAGATGAGATTTCAGGAGACCTGGATTCCATTCCTAGCTTTGCCATTGACCTGCTATGTGCTGTTGGGCAAGTCACTTCACCTCTCTGTGTCCGGGAAATGACGCTAACAATACTAAGTACCTTCCTTTCGAAAACAGATTAAGATCCATGTATGAACAGCTAAGTATTGGTGTAGCTTGGGATAAACCTCATTGAAACAGGCGAGTGTTAACAGCTGCCCTTCATTCAGAATAAATGTAGGAAACAAAAGGGACTTCAAACAAAAACACAATCCAGGTTCCTGCCCCAAACCCATATGAGTCCACTCAGAAATTTGAATAATGTGGGCAGAGGGATTTTACTGGGCCTTGTTTGATGTGTGCCAGAGCATCAGCAAAAGCATCAGCAAAGCCCACAGATAGCAAGGAAGCCCAGAGACAGCCTGAAGAATCATTGAGTATGTGGTGCTGAGAAAAGTTTAGAGGAGAGAGCTTTCGTGCTTCGTGCTGGCTGAAAGGGGCTTGGAGCTGTGGGCAAAGAAACAATCTCATTTGTTTGATTTCTCCTTTGTAACTAAACAGAATTGTCCCAAAGATACTTGACTCCATTACCAATTTTCCCTCCTAAAGTAAATAATGTGCAGGATCCTAGAGGGTTGAAAGGGGTAACAGTATGATTGAAAATGTTTATCTGTCAAAAGAGTTTGAATTTGCACAAAGACAATCAAG
The DNA here is from genome assembly GCF_965140235.1 of Caretta caretta. Lineage (NCBI taxonomy): Eukaryota > Metazoa > Chordata > Testudines > Cheloniidae > Caretta > Caretta caretta. Next base: position 10,689,618 of record NC_134210.1, on the reverse strand, counting down.
TCTAAATCATCTTTCAATTGCCTTTAAAGAACTATATACAACTAAAATTAAAGAACAGGTAACACTCATGTTACTGGACTGATTGCACAGTTGCCACAATAAAATCTTCCTTCTCCTCTGACTGCAACTTTGGCAAAGAGCATGAAGAAGTAAAATGCAATACTGATCAAAGAACATGTGTAACTAATTATCTGAATCTCTCTCATTCCTCCTTCTCTCTGCAGGCAATGATGTGTAAAATGAAATAGAGTTGTGAAGTAAGATCAAAAGAACATTACCTGAATGTGCTCGTCTCTTTTCTTCCTCCCACCCCCAACAGTCTCAATTTCTCTCTGGTCTCCTGATTTTAGCTGCTATTTGTTGCACATCAGTTATTCTTTTTTGTCTCTTTACTTTTGGACAGAGAGCTGTCTTGTGCACATTTAAGGCAAGAGCATGTGAAAAATAATTGTTCGGCTGGCTGGTGATCCTTTCTATTTTTCTCCAAGGAGGGGGGAAAATGTTTTCACTAAATTTAAGCAATAAAGGTTGAAAATTTCAGCTTACCCTGGCCTCAGCATTATCTAAACTGAACCAGGAAAACAGAGACATATTCAAGAGGTGAGACAAAGAATTGCTGAAACTAAATGTCATACCAAAAGCCTCTGTTGCAAAACCTGGGGTCACATGAAACTTGCTTCATTACAAATCTCAGCCCTGGTCTACACTAGGACTTTAGGTCGAATTTAGCAGCGTTAAATCGATGTAAACCTGCACCCGTCCACACGATGAAGCCCTTTTTTTCGACTTAAAGGGCTCTTAAAATCGATTTCCTTACTCCACCCCTGACAAGTGGATTAGCGCTTAAATCGGCCTTGCCAGGTCGAATTTGGGGTACTGTGGACACAATTTGACGGTATTGGCCTCCGGGAGCTATCTCAGAGTGCTCCATTGTGACTGCTCTGGACAGCGCTCTCAACTCAGATGCACTGGCCAGGTAGACAGGAAAAGAACTGCGAACTTTTGAATCTCATTTCCTGTTTGGTCAGCGTGGCAAGCTGCAGGTGACCATGCAGAGCTCATCAGCAGAGGTGACCATGATGGAGTCCCAGAATCGCAAAAGAGCTCCAGCATGGACTGAACGGGAGGTACAGGATCTGATCGCTGTATGGGGAGAGGAATCCATGCTATCAGAACTCCGTTCCAGTTTTCGAAATGCCAAAACCTTTGTCAAAATCTCCTAGGGCATGAAGGACAGAGGCCATAACAGGGACCCGAAGCAGTGCCGCGTGAAACTTAAGGAGCTGAGGCAAGCCTACCAGAAAACCAGAGAGGCGAACGGCCGCTCCGGGTTCAGAGCCCCAAACATGCCGCTTCTATGATGAGCTGCATCCTGTTTTAGGGGGTTCAGCCACCACTACCCCAGCTGTGTTGTTTGACTCCTTCAATGGAGATGGAGGCAACACGGAAGCAGGTTTTGGGGACGAAGAAGATGATGATGAGGAGGAGGAGGTTGTAGATAGCTCACAGTAAGCAACAGGACAGCCAGGAACAGTTTCTCACCCTGGACCTGAAGCCAGTACCCCCCGAACCCACCCAAGGCTGCTTCCTGGACCCAGCAGGCAGAGAAGGGACCTCCGGTGAGTGTACCTTTTAAAATACTATACATGGTTTAAAAGCAAGCGTGTGAAAGGATTAATTTGCCCTGGCATTCGCTGCTCTCCTGGATGTCCCAAAGCCTTTGCAAAAGGTTTCTGGGGAGGGCAGCCTTATTGCATCTTCCATGGTAGGACACTTTACCACTCCAGGCCAGTAACACATACTCGGGAATCATTGTACAACAAAGCATTGCAGTGTATGTTTGCTTGCGTTCAAACAACATCCGTTCTTTATCTCTCTGTGTTATCCTCTGGAGAGTGAGATATCATTCATGGTCACCTGGTTGAAATAGGGTGCTTTTTTTCAGGGGACACTCAGAGGTGCCCGTTCCTGCTGGGCTGTTTGCCTGTGGCTGAACAGAAATGTTCCCCGCTGTTAGCCATGGGGAGGGTTGAGGGGGTAGCCATGCAGTGGGGGGAGGCAAAATGCGACCTTGTAACGAAAGCACATGTGCTATGTATGTAATGTTAACAGCAAGGTTTACCCTGAAAGAGTGTAGCCACTGTTTTATAAAATGTGTCTTTTTAAATACCGCTGTCCCTTTTTTTTTCTCCACCAGCTGCATGTGTTTCAATGATTACAGGATCTTCTCCTTCCCAGAGGCTAGTGAAGATTAGAAAAAAAAAAACGCACTCGTGATGAAATGTTCTCTGAGGTCATGCTGTCCTCCCACACTGACAGAGCAAAGACGAATGCGTGGAGGCAAATAATGTCAGAGTGCAGGAAAGCACAAAATGACCAGGAGGAGAGGTGGTGGGCTGAAGAGAGTAAGTGGCGGGCTGAAGAGAGTAAGTGGCGGGCTGAAGACAGGGCTGAAGCTTAAATGTGGCAGCAGCGTGATGAGAGGAGGCAGGATTCATTGCTGAGGCTGCTGGAGGATCAAACCAGTATGCTTCCAGTGTATGGTTGAGCTGCAGCAAAGGCAGCTGGAGCACAGACTGCCACTACAGCCCCTGTGTAACCAACGCCCTCCTCCCCAAGTTCCATAGCCTCCTCACCCAGACGCCCACAGAGGATTGCCCAAAAAACAGAAGGCTGGCATTCAATAAATTTTAAAGTTGTAAACTTTTAAAGTGCTGTGTGGCATTTTCCTTCCCTCCTCCACCACCCCTCCTGGGTTACCTTGGTAGTCATCCCCCTATTTGTGTGATGAATGAATAAAGAATGCATGAATGTAAAGCAACAATGATTTTATTGCCTCTGCAAGCGGTGATCGAAGGGAGGAGGGGAGGGTGGTTAGCTTACAGGGAAGTAGAGTGAACCAAGGGACGGGGGGTTTCATCAAGGAGAAACAAACAGAACTTTCACACCGTAGCCTGTCCAGTCATGAAACTGGTTTTCAAAGCTTCTCTGATGCGTATCGCACCCTCCTGTGCTCTTCTAGCTGCCCTAGTGTCTGGCTGCGCGTAACCAGCAGCCAGGCGATTTGCCTCAACCTCCCACCCCGCCATAAACGTCTCCCCCTTACTCTCACAGATATTGTGGAGCACTCAGTAAGCAGTAATAACAGTGGGAAGATTGGTTTCGCTGAGGTGTAAACGAGTCAGTAAACTGCGCCAGCGCGCCTTTAAACGTCCAAATGCACATTCTACCACCATTCTGCACTTGCTCAGCCTGTAGTTGAACAGCTCCTGACTACTGTCCAGGCTGCCTGTGTACGGCTTCATGAGCCATGGCATTAAGGGGTAGGCTGGGTCCCCAAGGATAACTATAGGCATTTCAACATCCCCAACAGTTATTTTCTGGTCTGGGAATAAAGTCCCTTCCTGCAGCTTTTGAAACAGACCAGAGTTCCTGAAGATGCGAGCGTCATGTACCTTTCCCGGCCATCCCACGTTGATGTTGGTGAAATGTCCCTTGTGATCCACCAGAGCTTGCAGCACTATTGAAAAGTACCCCTTGCGGTTTATGTACCCGCTGGCTTGGTGCTCCGGTGCCAAGATAGATGGAACCCATATCCCTGTGGCCCTACCACATTTAGGTAATCCCATTGCAGCAAAGCCATCCACTATGATCTGCACATTTCCCAGGGTCACTACCCTTGATATCAGCAGATCTTTGATTGGGTGGGCTACTTGCATCACAGCAGCCCCCACAGTAGATTTGCCCACTCCAAATTGATTCCCAACTGACTGGTAGCTGTCTGGCATTGCAAGCTTCCACAGGGCTATCGCCTCTCACTTCTCAACTGTGAGGGCTGCTCTCATCTTGGTATTCATGCGCTTCAGGGCAGGGGAAAGCAAGTCACAAAGTTCCATGAAAGTGCCCTTACGCATGCGAAAGTTTCGCAGCCACTGGGAATCGTCCCAGACCTGCAACACTGTGCGGTCCCACCAGTCTGTGCTTGTTTCCCGAGCCCAGAATTGGCGTTCCACAGCATGAACCTGTCCCATTAGCACCATGATGCATGTATTGTCAGGGCCCATTCTTTGAGAGAAATCTGTGTCCATGTCCTGATCACTCACGTGACCGCGCTGACGTCGCCTCCTCGACCGGTATCGCTCGGCCAGGTTCTGGTGCTGCATATACTGCTGGATAATGCATGTGGTGTTTAATGTGCTCCTAACTGCCAAAGTGAGCTGAGCGGCCTCCATGCTTGCCTTGGTATGGCATCCGCACAGAAAAAAGGCGCGGAACGATTGTCTGCCGTTGCTCTGACGGAGGGAGCGGCGACTGACGACACGGCTTACAGGGTTGGCTTCAGGGAGCTAAAATCAACAAAGGGGGTGGCTTTACATCAATGGGTATTTCAGGCAGGACTTCACGGAGGGTTCCAATAAGAAATGGTGCATCTAAGTAATTGTTCTTATTGGAACAAGCAGGTTGGTCTGGCCTCTGATTGATACATGGCTAGATTTACCTCGCTGCACCTTCTCTGTGAGTGACTGCAGTGTGACCTAGAGGACTGAGTCCCCTAGATGGGGGAAGGGGAGAAGCAAATGAGTACAAAACAAATCTGGTCTATTTCTTGTTTTGATCCACTCCATCTATCTTTTACATCTTTGGCTGGCAGCAGACGGTGCAGAAGGACTGCAAGCCATCCACATCTCATGGCTGCTCAGCAGAAGATGGTGCAGTAGGACTGCTAGCTATCCTCATCTCTTGCCTGTCTGGCAGAATATGGTACAGTAGGACTGCTAGCAATCCATATTGCCTGCCTGCTCACCATAAGATGGTTCAATAGGACTGAATGCAGGACTAAAGAGAATGACCTGGTCAAGTCACTTCTAATGTAGTCCCTGCACCCATATCTGCCCAGGCACTCCTGGCCGACGTGGCCAGGAGCACCTCGGACATGATGATGATGGCTACCAGTCCTACTGCACCGTCTGCTGCCACAAGACAAGGGGTTGCTGCTGCTGGGTAGCAATGCAGTACCACGTCTGCCAGCACCCAGGAAACATACGGTGACGGTTACCTGAGCGGGCTCCAGGCTTGCCGTGGTATGGCGTCTGCACAGGTAACTCAAGAAAAAATGCATGAAATGATTGTCTGCTGCTGCTTTCACAGAGAGAGGGAGGGAACGGGGGCCTGACGATATGTACCCAGAACCACCCGCAACAATGTTTTAGCCCCATCAGGCATTGGGATCTCAACCCAGAATTCCAATGGGCAGTGGAGACTGCGGGAACTGTGGGATAGCTACCCACAGTGCAACATTCCAGAAGTCGACTCTAGCCTCGGTACTGTGGAACCACTCCGCCGAGTTAATGCACTTAATACACTCAGAGCATTTTCTGTGGGGACACACACACTCGAATATATAAAAACGATTTCTAAAAAAACAACTTCTATAAATTCAACCTAATTTCGTAGTTAGACATACCCTCAGACTCAGCAGAGGTTTGTGAGAAACAAAGCCAAGTGTACTGTAAACCAGGGTGCTTTCGCAATTGAGCATGAAAATGATTTGAAACTTGGCAAAAGTGGAACAATGTGATAGCTTTGGCTGAGTCTTGCCTTGACTTAATAGATCGATTTGTAACCCAGAAACACAAAGCAAAATTGGAAGGTGTTGTGAGAGAACAGTAGAAACTTGGCACAAGCTTCTGCAAAATTAAACCACTGACCTTCACATAACTCAGGCTATAGCATACGAGATTTAACAAACAGAGGAATGGAGGTGGGCCAATAAAATTATATTTGGATCTGGAGTCAAACTAAGGCTTTTGATTTGGAATTGAAATCAAATCAATGTTTGTATTTGGGTTCTACAGCCTGGAAATCTCTGTGGTGGTGTTTGTAAAAAGCCTAGCAAACTGGGACCTCATTTTTGGTTGGTCTTTAGGCTCTAATCATTCATAAATGAATAATAGATTCTATAAATACATTATGAGTAAGAGAAAGGCAAAGTGTAGATCCTCTGATTAGCAGAGAAGCAGAGCTAATAATGGATGACCTCTGCTCTTCCCCAGGCCCCACACCCACTCCATCCCTTCTGCCAATGTCCCCACCTCTTTGTGCCCCGTTTGCCCCCTGCCCCAAGTGCATCCTGCCCTTGCTCTTCACGCTCCCCCACAGCACCTCCTCCATGCGGTGGAACAGCTGATCCTGGCAGGTGGAAGTCTCTGGGAAGGAGCAGAAGGTGCTGATCGGTGAGGCTGCTGGTGCGTGCTCACCATTTTTTTCTCATGGGTGTTCCAGCCCAAGAGCACTCACGGAGTTGATGCCAATGTGAGAGAATCCATAGGAGAGTAACAAAGATGATGAAAAGTTTAGAAAGCCTGACCCATGAGGAAAGGTTAGAAAACAGGGCATGTTTAATCTTACAAATGGACAGCTGGGGACAGGGGGACCTGATAAGTCTTCAAATGTGTTAAAGGCTGTTATAAAGAGGATGGTGATCAGTTGTTCTCCACATCCACTGAAAGTAGGACAAGAAGTAATGGGCTTAATCTGTATCAAGGGTGATGTAGGTTAGATATTAGGAATAATATTCTAACTATAAGAATAGTTAAACTCTGGAATAGGCTTCCAAGGGAGGTTGTGGAATCCCCATCAGAAGACAAGAATATGTTCATCGAACACATGTCAGAGATGGTCTAAGTGCTGCCTCAATGCAGGAAGCTGGACTAGATGACCTATCCAGGTCCCTTCCAGTCCCATTGCCAGAGGGTGAAAATATTGTTTAGGATGGTCTGAGTAAAATTTAATAGCTCCCTCAGAGGAGGGCTGGAAAATGAGCCCACGATGTCCCATACTCACCACAGGAAGTGGTGGCTCCTGTCCCACAGGGCCAATGTTATGAGAGGTGACTACAAGAATTTGGTTTGTTTAGCCTAGCAAACTGAAGGCTGAGGAGGGATATGATTGTTCTCTATAAATGCACCAGTGGTAAATACCAGGGAAGGAAAAGAGCTATATAAGCTAAAAGACAATGTTGACATTAGAATAAATGGGTATAAACCAGCCAGGAATAAATTTAGGCTGTAAATTAGAAGACTGTTTCTAACCATCAGAGAACTGAGGTTCTGTAACAGCCTTCCAATATGCGCAGTGGGTGTAAACAGCCTAACTAGTTTTAAGATGGAGCTTGGTTTATTAATGGGATGTTATGATGGGGCTCCCTATGGTAGCAGGGGACTGGACTCAGTGATGAATAAGGTCCCTTCCAGTCCTATGTTCTGTGTTCCTAAGTCAGTGCATACTTACTTTGCATTGATGTAAATGACTACACAAGACGCAAAGAAGGGAGAATCGGATGCATGAGCTCCGGCATCAAATATCCAGCTTGCATTATAAAGAAAATGAGAGACCCAGAAAGAGCAATGGAAATTTCTCACTGAAAGTAGGAGAGGTGCCCAGGGAGAAGTGAATGTGACACTCAGTTATAATAACAGAGCAAGTGAAAGCCACAAAATTGCATACCTGTAAGTCAAATCTGTCATTCTCGCCTGCTCTCCATTTCCCCTCTTCTTCTGCTCCTGCTGCAACAGAGGAAAAATTCTTGTGCTACTGACTGCGATCAAAGAAAGAGTTCAAAATGACAGGTTCAGGGGAAAGACAAGGTGGGTGAGGTAATATATTTTATTGGAACAACTTCTACTGGTGAGGGAGACAAGCTTTCAAGCCACACACACGCAAGGGAGTCAGTGGCACTGCTGAATCTATCAGTAGCACTGGGAAACAGCAGGTTGACAAAGCAGTTATAATCTACCTGGACACTAAAAGCCTTTCAGTATGCTTCTGCTAAAAGAGTAGTGTAGAAAAACGGGAAGTTCTGTGTTCATGGTGAAATTCTAATCTGAATGGAACATTGACTCAGTTACTGGGAACAGAGGGGAGTGGGAAATGGACACAGATCAGGGACAGATGACTACGGAGGAGTATAAAAATATTGCTCAAGAATGCAGGGGTGTAATCAGGAACGCCAAAGCACAACTGGAGTTGCAGCTAATAAGAAATGTGAAGGGTAACAAAGGGTTTCTACAGGTATGTTAGCAACAAGAAGAAGGTCAGGGAAAGCGTGGGACCCTTACTGAATGAGGGAGGCAACCTAGTGACAGAGGATGTGGAAAAAGTTGAAGTACTCAATGCTTTTTTTGCCTCAGTCTTCACAGACAAAGTCAGCACCCAGACTGCTGCACTGGGCAGCACAGTTTGGAGAGGAGGTGAGCAGCCCTCAGTGGTGAAACAGCAGGTTAAAGACTATTTAGAAAAGCTGGACATGCACAAGTCCATGGGGCCAGATGCAATGCATCCGAGGGCTTTGAGGGAGTTGGCTGATGTGATTGCAGAGCCATTAGCCATTATCTTTGAAAACTCATGTAGATTGCAGGAGGTACCTGGCAATTGGAAATAATCATCTTCGTTAATGATCTGGGTGATGGATGGATTGTACCCTCATCAACTTTGCAGGTGACACTAATCTGGGGGGAGAGGTAGATATGCTGGAGGGTAGGGATAGGGTCCAGAGTGACTTAGACAAATTAGAGGATTGGGCCAAAAGAAATCTGATGAGGTTCAACAAGGACAAGTGCAGAGTCCTGCACTTAGGACAGAAGAATCCCACGCACTGCTACAGGCTGGGGACCGACTGGCTACGTGGCAGTTCTGCAGAAAAGGACCTAGGGGTTACAGTGGACGAGGCGCTGGATATGAGTCAACAGTGTGCCCTTGTTGCCAAGAAGGCTTATGGCATATTGGGCTGCATTAGTAGGAGCATTGCCAGCATTCCCCTCTATTCGGCACTGGTGAGGCCACATCTGGAGCACTGTGTCCAGTTTTGGGGCCCCCACTACAGAAAGGATGTGGACAAATTGGAGAGAGTCCAGCAGAAGGCATCGAAAATTATTAGGGGGCTGGGGCACATGACTTATGAGGAGAGGCTGAGGGAACTGGGTTTTTTTAGTCTGCAGAAGAGAAGAGTGAGGGGGGATTTGATAGCAGCCTTCAACTACCTGAAGGAGGGTTCCAAAGAGGATGGAGCTAGGCTGTTCTCAGTGGTGGCAGATGACAGAAAAGGAGCAATGGTCTCAGATTGCAGTGGGGGAGGTCTAGGTTGGATATTAGGAAGAACTATTTCACTAGGAGGGTGGTGAAGGACTGGAATGGATTACCTAGGGAGGTGGTGGAATCTCCATCCCTAGAGGTTTTTAAAGCCTGGCTTGAGAAAGCCCTGGCTGGGATGATTTAGTTGAAGATTGGTCCTGCTTTGAGCAGGGAGTTGGACTAGATGACCTCCTGACATCTCTCCCAACCCGAATCTTCTATGATTCTGTGAGAGGGCTGTGAAGAGGGAAGTGACACTCCCTGATTCACAGGCTGGGAAGGTGACTTCAGCAGCTCACCTCATAGGAGCATTTGTGAGAATTAATTCACTATTTACAAAGTACCTTGAGATCATCAGATAGAAGCTGTTATGCAAATGCAAAACATTATGGGCTTGAATTTCAGAAGTGCTGCAGAGTACCTGTACCTCCCATTGATTTCAACGAGATCTGAAAGTCCTCAGATCAGCAGCCAAAGAAAACCAGCACCCATAGATTAATGTTTTATTGTCACTAGTACCCACCCAAACCTAGACACACATCAGTGACCGAGATTGGAAGGATTTCATACCTATTACCCAGGACCACCAAATACGCTTTGGCTAGTTTGTTTCATTTAATAACTTCTTTACTCTGAGATGCTCCACTCTTACTCTCTATAATATTGGTTGGATTTACGTTTCACAAGCGTGTGACTATACTTTCTTGGAGTTGCAATGCATATTGTGTGAGATCCACAATCCAATCTGTCACCTCTAGCTTTTCTTCTCTTAACTGTAGCTGTGTCCTTCTAGTATATACCTCCATGTTTCAGTTAATCTTAACATCATTGCTCTAATCACTCTGTTTTAACCACTATGCGTCCTTATATCATAAGACCTTCTGTGGGTTGTCTCTTCTTAATCTAAGACTAACTGTCAATGAAAATTATGTCCTAAAGGCCTTTTTCATTAGCTTCTTTTGAACCTCTAAATGCTTTCCCTGGGATTTTGAGGACTTCCAGGCTGGTACTTCCTAAGAAGGCTTTTGATGTAAACTTTCATGCCACTGTTACCATGACAATAGTGTAATACTGCAACAGTGTTAATTGGAATTTCGATGACTTCTTTCACTCAGAAGGCTCAATAAGTTTTAACAACTGGTTCAACTGTGCCTCAAATAAATGCTTCCAGGCAAAGCTAGAATCTTTTGTTCTCTGTAAATTCTGAGTTAAAAGTTAGAGCTACAGGAGAGGAAGGAATGGGGGGTGTAAATGCCATCATAACTCAAACAAAATCCAAATTTACTGGTTTGTTGCATACATGATTTCCTATGATCAGCCCTTAAATGTAAAACATGCACCGTTGCATGCCTCAGAGGGAATTCTTACCCAGCTTCGTATTATGTTTCCATGCCCAAAGTGCAAAACAGGTGACTCTAGCCTAAACTGACTTTTATTTTAGATTGAGGAATAAGGGAAGAGAGAACAAAAGTAATGTTTTCATGAGAGATCACAGTGTATGTGTTTTTCTTCTGGAAAAAGACACAGTGAGTTTGTGGACAAAATGGCTGCTTTCTCTGCAGATTGGCAGAGTTCTTGGAAATTTAAAGGTGCACTTCATAGAAAAGAAGGACATGTTATACAGATATACTACACTTCCCCTCTCAGCTTAACTACCAGAGTAACAGGTCCCTTAGATAAAATACATAGAAAGGTATTGCATTACAGGTTGGGTTATTCCTAATCCAGAGCCAGAAATGCCAACATCCCTTTAGAACAGCTATTCTAAATTATGTTTCTGGACAGGTTCAGTTGCAGAATTTTCAATAGTCTCACAAGAAAGTCTGTTCTTAGGAGAGTTCAAGCAAAGGTTTCCAGGCCCAACTGCTTTGGATAAGCAGTGTCTTCTAGATGCTTATCTAAACTCAACTCCAAATCTTTGGAGGTTCATTGTCTCTGGTAATGGGGGTGTGTTATCAGATGATAACCATGCCTGTTCATCTGTGTCCCCACTGTTCCTTTTTGACCTTCTAATCTATTAATCTACCTAGATACAGATGCTTGACAGCTGAAGTGGTCAAGCTACACCAAACATTGAATCACTCGGCTAACCAGCACATGCTTTTCATAGCGCTGCAGTAAAATAAAGTTTCAGTCACTGTGGAGAAGGGACTATGTTAACTTGAAATTGTATGAGAAGCTATTGTAGGGTAAGTGTTAAGTGAAATTGTATGGTGGGGTATGTTGTGAGACAACAACCAAACAGAACATATGCCGCTGGGTGCATAGAGACACAGAGGGTTGGACTCTGGGATGGAAGTTTCACCCCATACTGCTCATTTGGAACTTTGGGGGCTTGAATTTGAAGGATCATTGGTTGGCTCCTGAGGGGAGAGGAAGGAGGATCCCAGCGGGGGGTCAGGGAGCTACACTATAGTCAGGAAAGGAAAAACTGCTGGCTCTTTGAAGATGAGGCTTTCCCTGTTAGAGTAAGAAGTAGGAAGGTTACTGAACACTATTGTTATATTTATATTTTGCTTACTATTGTTAAATAACAACTTAGTGATTTTTTTTTCAAACCCAGCATTCAGAGGCATAATCAATCAGTGGTATTTTGAAAAGATCCGCAGCAGGGCCCTCAAAATGGAGTTAAGGGAAGCAGCCAAGATCACCTGATACTCACAGGCAAGTGTCCTGGGAGAAAGATTAGAGGGGAAAAAGGCTGTACGAGTGTCGCAGAGACAGTGGTGTTGAACAACGTGTGCCAAGGAAAGGACCAGTCATGACCGTCATCAGGAATTTCTTTGAAGAATTCTAGAAGTAATGAAGGGTGTTCAGCACAAAATAAGCTTTATTCACTATTCTATCTGGATTTTAAATCCCCATTGTCAGTAATTCTGACTCCCCAGCCTATAGGCCTTGCTTAAAATGGCCGTTCTATTAGTGTCACTGGACATTGTGCCCATAAAGATACAAAATCCATCCTTTACTTGAGCAAAGTCATAATATAAGTTGTCTTGTACAGCAAACCATATTCCCACATTATCAGAGACATGTAGCGTATACGTGGCCCGGAGAAATCAATGGGAACTGTCTTGAACAGCTTGATCAATGTCTGCCCCCACCCATCTCAGCCTGGATATTCATCTCCTGTTGTACTGCAGACAACTCACACATTAATAATGAAGCATAAAACCAAGTTAGTGGTGGCATATAAGCAGAGAAGATGTAGGGCCATGTATTTCACATTACGGCCACTCTGTACCAGCAATTCATCACCCTGCTCTGCAGTGTCTCCCCTCAAACACCCACAGATTGGAGACCACAGCTGGTTACTGAAATCAGTAGGGCTGGTATAGTTTACATCAGCCAAAGTTCTGTTTAGAGTAACTTTCTGTAAGAACCCTATTGTTTTTATCCCTATTAAATTATACAGCATTTTTCTATAAGAACTATGACAACACTCTGGGGAGGTTTTGGGCAGCTGTGAGATGGTGATGTAATCCACTGTCCAGTAACTATTACGTTTCTGTGTTTCCCTGGCTGGGATGATTTAGTTGGGGATTGGTCCTGCTTTGAGCAGGGGGTTGGACTAGATGACCTCCTGAGGTCCCTTCCAACCCTGATATTCTATGATATTCTATGATTCTATGTCCCCCTCTGTATTGATCCACATGAGTCTAATATAGTTTCAGCTACAGGATATAGGACTTTAGCTTAAGCTATTGTTGCCCATGTTTTTAGCTGTGTGGAGGTCTTGGTTTAATCTCTGATCATGCCCAAGATGGCAGTCCTTTTCTTCTTAAATCTGTCCTTCGCCAATTGTTTTCAAACTACAGGAGATAAAATCTTTTTTACTCTTAAAAAAACCCAAAAAACAAATACAAACAAAGATCATGAAGCTACTACTTTGCTGCTCCATTACTCGGCATCTACCTTTTGTGTTTACACATTGTCTATCAAGACAATGAGTTCTCTAGGGCAAGGCCTTCATACCTGCCTGTGAAGCATTTTGACACTCTATTGGCACCATACAGATCATAATAATAATAGTTAATAAATAATAAATTGTTTATTTTTTTTCAAATTTCATTGAAATTTCAACATTCAAATTATGAAAAAAAAAAAATTGGGAATAACTTCAGTGAAATAGTTCTGCATTTTCCAGCCGAGCCATTGAGTTGATCAACATTGTTTTGTTTTTGTATTTGAAATTTCAAATTTTGAAAGTTAGAATTTTTAAAAATGGGGCAGGGGAATATTTTGCAAAAAGATTTCTCTTCTTTTACAACCAGGTATTATAAATTATGCAGCTACCTAATAGGCATGTTAGAAATGTGATAGACAGCTACCATATCCATGACCAAGGATATTTTCAGGGGTGCTTTCCTGGTGAACATGGCAAAGGGAAACTGCTACTGGTTTTAAAGCTGTGAATACCAGGTCCATCCTTTGTTTTGACACAATTTGAACCAATATTGTAACTCTGTTGTAAATATCTTACTCTAATTTCCCCAGAGTTCTCTAAAGCTTTCCTGGAAATCTACTGTTTTGGACAAACAAGAAAAAAAGAAAAAGACTGACATTTTCACTTAAAAAAAATCACACCTGCTCAAATCACTTTGCCTTGCATTTTCAGCTCACTGACAGAGCTAATAAACTGCAGTCAGAAATCATATGTGAACCAGACTCTGTTAAACATATGCAAATATTGGGCAGGATAGTGGTGGAAAAAAGCAGGCACTGGGAATCCTTGTAATGTTTTCCTTGTATAACGCTTTATAATTAGTCAGAAGGACCACACTACAGCAGCCCACTGTCTACAACTGAGTAGAAAAACCTAATCTTCTTAAGTGAGTGAATTGACACATCTTAACAAGACTGAAATACAAATACTGACTATTTAGGGGATTACATAGGGATTTTGGATTTAGTGTTTGCCTGCCTTCCTGTTTTGGTAATACAAAGTGAATGTTATTAGTAAAATTAGCAGTCAAATGAGAAAATCATCTTAATAACAAGAAGCTCTGCTACAAGATTAATTGTCAAGCATGACCCTTGTAGTGTAGAATCACCTACTGTATTTAACGTTCCTTTGAATGGATGACCCATCAATGAATATTCCAGTAGGTTTTATATGAATCTATGAATCTATAAGTGATGGCCAACTCATCCTGTTAACCTGCCCATACAATGAAACACCAATAACCTGCATGATTACCTCCCAATTTAACTAATCTATTCTAGTAGATCTATTAGACTATATAATGATCTCCTAAAGGAAGAGGTGAAGACAATTACAACTAAAAAAATATATGTAGAGAACCATCCTTCACTAGAATGATCAAGAAGACATTCAAATATCTCATTTCTATGACCCTCGGCATCTCTGTTGATTGGATGATAGAGATACTGGTTTTGGTGATATGAACAGTTGCATGTTTAACTAGACTAAGTTAAAATCAAACTAAAGGGTTATCAGTCACTCTTGGATGATTAGCCACTACCCCGTTTACTAAATATGAACTAGCAACCCAGAAATCAAAACATTCATAAAAAGAACAGGAGTACTTGTGGCACCTTAGAGAATAACAAATTTATTACTCCTGTTCTTTTTGCAGATACAGACTAACGCGGCTGCTACTCTAAAAGATTCATAGGCCATTATTCTTCCTTGAGCCATCTGGTTCTTCAAAAGTGTGATTTTAAGAATTACACAATGTGCCCACAAACTGAAAAAAATTACACCCAAAACCTCTAAGCCACGAGCATGATTTTCACACTTGTCACAATAAGCATAATCCTAATGTCAAGGAAATTAATCCTCCTTACTGAGCACTGTATTATTGAATTGCCTGGGAGTGTTGATTTTGTACTAACAGGCTCCCTGTTTTTTCAACATCAGTTTTAAAAGTGTTTTGAAATCTCCTTACAGATATTTACTTTTGAAAAGAGCCATGATTTTCTGAGAGCAGCTCTAAAGTCGCAATGAATATATGAGTTTTAGCAAACACAAAGGCCTCCTATAAAATGCCTCCTTCAAATTTCCATTCCTTCCTGATGCTAGATTACTCTACCCTGCCCAAAACAAGTTTCAGAGCAGCAGCCGTGTTAGTCTGTTTCTGCAAAAAGAAAAGGAGTACTTGTGGCACCTTAGAGACTAACAAATTTATTTGAGCATAAGCTTTAAGCTATGAAGTGAGCTGTAGCTCACGAAAGCTTATGCTCAAATAAATTTGTTAGTCTCTAAGGTGCCACAAGTACTCCTTTTCTTTTTCCTAAAACAAGTGTTACTTTAACTCCTACTTTGTCCCCATATCAAGGTGTGGTGTTGGATGTAGCCGTGAATTGAGTTCTGCATCATTAATACAGGCATACAGATAATGGAGAGAAAGTATGATATATGACAATTCTGCTACTAATGTTTTAAATGCAAGATCAAATTTGGGGCTCTCACCTCCTCAGACATTTAAATTTTCCAACCATGCTTATGTTTTGGCTACCATTAATCTACGTACAACCACTTGTGTGTTGAAGCAACCCTTCCTTTCTTCCTCTGCCTTATTTCTCCTATGCAAACCTGGCACCTGTCTTTGCCCACTTAGTCATATCTTCCTACATTCCCACTTCTCCAATGTGTCTTTTCTTTCTGGCACAAAACATAAAGCAACTTAAGAGGAAGAGAGAGCATTATCCATAAGAAGGGGTGGTAAGGGAGGAGGACATAGGAGCTGTCTGAAATAGTTCATGAGTATTATATATTCCATTTGTCTGATTGTTACTACATTGTTTGCTGTATGGTTATGAAGGGTTAATTCAAGGAGGACTTAACTGCAGGAAAGCATACAGCTTCATTTACTGATACTCAATGGACAATGCAAGGGTCATTCCCTTTTACATTTACCTCTGATCAAGCTTTCAATACCCTGGGCTGACACAGAGGAGGAGGAAATCCAAGCAGAGAACTGAAACAAAGAACTCTGGGATGGATAAAAACTCATCTCCTTGCTCACAGGAGAGAGAGAGAGGCAGAAACTGTGGGGAAGGAGACTGAAGCTCAGTCCCCAGAAGTGGGGGTGTCTGGGATAAGTGAGGAGGCCTACCTGTGCTTTGTGTAAGGCAGATATGTATGTAGACTGTTGTGTTAAACACCTTTTTCTCTGTTAGGTTTTGTTCCTGCTGTTGAGATTAATTAATACGTTGTTTTGTAAAGGTTGTTTTGGGTCACTGTGTTCAACAACTGCTGACAGCTCCCAAAGGGAAGAGTTGAAGGTAGCCATACCTAGTCAGCTGAGCAATTACAGTTGTTACATAGGTTACTTGTTCCCTGGGACTGAGTCTGAGAGTGGGAGAATCATGAGATTCCGCCCTGAGAGAGTGAAGGTTCAGTGCTCCTCACTTGAAAGGGTGCACTCAGCTGGACTAGAAAGGACTCAAAGGTGCAGCTAGCCCTGAACTGTGACTATCACTGATGAAGGAATATAAAAACATTCTGGTTGCATTCAAATATGTTCCCCTCACATTTGGATCGTAATCTAAACTGTCTGAGTGTCCTGAGTATAGAAATTTGGGCTGGAAGGCTAATCAGAATATTTCCATAAGATTTTCAGTATTTACTGCTTCTGGACAGGCCAGAAATGCCACCCAAAATAGCATTTCTTGTAGTGTTTCAGCTTTTCCTGTCCTGGTCAAAGTTCAGAAATTTAGGGGCATATGAAAATATTACTATTAATATTATTAATTTGTAACTTTATAAAGTGAAATGGTCTCTTGAGAAAAGACTTGGTGTGCATTTGGGCAAAGGGAGTCCTTATATTCATACCTATTCCACAAACCCTAGCCTTAATATCTCTTTGAGATACTATGGAATAAAATTAAATTGAGAATTCTCCCAAACTGTCATCTGGTCTTTATCTATATAAAGATAATAGAGGAAATTTTCCTTCTCTTCTCACTCAGTTCAGTCTTAAAATTGTGTCCCTCCCTTCTGTGACTGTGGGTGAACCATGAAAATGACCCTCACCATACCATATTGACCTCTGCATATCTTTTTCATAAGAACATAGGAATAGCCATGCTGGGTCAAACTAAAGGTCCATCCAGCCCAGTACGCTGTCTGCCGACAGTGGCCAATGCCAGGTGCCCCAGAGGGAGTGAACCTAATAGGTAATGATCAAGTGATCTCTCTCCTGCCATCCATCTCCACCCTCTGACAAACAGAGGCTAGGGACACCATTCCTTACCCATCCTGGCTAATAGCCATTAATGGACTTAACCTCCATGAATTTATCTAGTTCTCTTTTAAACACTATAGTCCTAGCCTTCACAACCTCCTCAGGCAAGAAGTTCCATAGGTTGACTGTGCGCTGTGTGAAGAAGAACTTCCTTTTATTTGTTTTAAACCTGCTGCCCATCAATTTCATTTGGTGGCCCCTAGTTCTTATATTATGGGAACAAGTAAATAACTTTTCCTTATTCACTTTCTCCACACCACTCATGATTTTATATATATATATTTATACCTCTATCATATCCCCCTTAGTCTCCTCTTTTCCGAGCTGAAAAGTCCTAGCCTCTTTAATCTCTCCCCATATGGGACCCATTCCAAACCCCTAATCATTTTAGTTGCCCTTCTCTGAACCTTTTCTAATGCCAGTATATCTTTTTTGAGATGAGGAGACCACATCTGTACGCAGTATTCAAGATGTGGGCGTACCATGGATTTATATAAAGGCAATAAGATATTCTCTGTCTTATTCTCTATCCCTTTTTAAATGATTCCTAACATCTTGTTTGCTTTTTTGACTACCGCTGCACACTGTGTGGACGTCTTCAGAGAACTATCCATGATGACTCCAAGATCTCTTTCCTGATTAGCTGTAGATAAATTAGCCCCCCTTGTATTGTATGTATAGTTGTTTTTTTCCAATGTGCATTACTTTACACTTATCCACATTAAATTTCATTTGCCATTTTGTTGCCCAATCACTTAGTTTTGTGAGATCTTTTTGAAGTTCTTCAGTCTGCTTTGGTCTTAACTATCTTGAGCAGTTTAGTATCGTCTGCAAACTTTGGCACCTCACTTTGGCACCTTTCCCCAGATCATTTATGAGTAAGTTGAATAGGATTGATCCTAGGACTGACCCTTGGGGAACAACACTAGTTACCCCTCTCTATTCTGAAAATTTACCATTTATTCTTACCCTTTATTCCCTGTCTTTTAACCAGTTCTCAATCCATGAAAGGATCTTTCCTCTTATCCCATGACAACTTAATTTACATAAGAACCTTTGGTGAGGGACCTTGTCAAAGGCTTTCTGGAAATCTAAGTACACTATGTCCACTGGATCCCACTTGTTCACATGTTTGTTGACCCCTTCAAAGAACTCTAATCGACTAGTAAGGCATGATGTCCCTTTACAGAAACCATATTGACTTTTCCCCAACAATTTATGTTCGTCTATGTGTCTGACAATTTTATTCTTTACTATTGTTTCAACTAATTTGCCTAGTACTGACGTTAGACTTACCGGTTTGTAATTGTTGGGATCACTTCTAGAGCCCTTTTTAAATATTGACATTATATTAGCTATCTTCCTGTCATTGGGTACAGAAGCTGATTTAAAGGACAGGTTACAAACCATAGTTAATAGATCTGCAATTTCATATTTGAGTTCTTTCAGAACTCTTGAGTGAATGCCATCTGGTCCCCGTGACTTGTTTTGTTAAGTTTATCAATTAATTCCAAAACCTCCTTTAATGACACTTCAATCTATGACAATTCCTCAGATTTGTCACCTACAAAGGACAGCTCAGGTTTGGGAATTTCCCTAACATCCTCAGCCATGAAGACTGAAGCAAAGAATTCATTTAGTTTCTCCGCAATGACTTTATCGTCTTTAAGTGCTCCTTTTGTATCTCAGTCGTCCAGGGGACCCACTGGTTGTTGAGCAGGCTTCCTGCTTCTGATTTATCATAGGTAACCTCTGTACCCTAATACTTCCTAATTCTGATGCATATTTCAGAATATAATAATAGAACATAAGAATGGCCATATTGGGTCAGACCAAAGGTCCATTTAGCCCAGTATCCTGTCTTCCAGTGGTGGCCAAGGCCAGGTGCCCCAGAGGGACTGAACAGAACAGGTAATCATCAAGTGATACATCCCCTGTCACCCACTCCCAGCTTTTGGCAAACAGAGGCTAGGGACACCATCACTGCCCAACCTGGCTAATAGCCATTGATGGCCCTATCCTTCATGAATTTATCTAGTTCTTTTTGAACCTGGTTATAGTCTTGGCCTTCACAACATCCCCTGGCAAAGAGTTCCACAGATTGACTGTGTTGTGTGAAAAAATACTTCCTTTTGTTTGTTTTAAACCTGCTGCCTATTAATTTAATTTGGTGATTCCCTAATTCTTGTGTTATGAGAAGGAGTAAATAACACTTCCTTATTTACGTTCTCCACACCAGTCATGATTTTATAGACCTCTATTATATCCCCCCTTAGTCATCTCTTTTCCAAGCTGAAAAGTCCAAGTCTTATTAATCTCTCCTCATACGGAAGCCTTTCCATACCTCTGATCATTTTTGTTGCCCTTTTCTGAACCTTTTCCAGGTCCAGAATATCTTTTTTGAGATGGGGTGACCACATCTGCATGTAGTACTTAAAATGTGGGCATACCATGGATTTCTATAGGGGAAATACGATATTTTCTGTCTTATTATCTCTCCCTTTCTTAATAATTCCCAACTTACTGTTTGCTTTTTTTTTTTTGACTGCCGCTGCACGTTGAGTGGATGTTTTCAGAGAACTATCCACAAGGACTCCAAAATCTCTTTCTTGAGTAGTAACAGCCAATTTAGAACATTCAGGAAACCACTAACTTCTGAGCCCGATTTCAGTTATAGGAAAGGTACGGTAATTATCAATAACAGAAGAGACTATAAAACATTTAGAAATGCATAATTTATTAAGGGGCAGTCAGGATGGACTCATAAAAAGGAGAAATGTACTCGCATTTGGAGTACATTACTGCAGATGTGTTATAGATAAGGGGGAAACTAATAATGAAGATTGTCTGAATTTCAGGAAAGCATATGGTAAGGCAATGTATATTACATTGATTCACAATCTGAGGAATCAAGGAACAAGGGAGGCAGCTCACTAAATGGATCAATGAGAGTTTAGGGAGAGAAAACTGAAAAAAAAATCTGTTCAGAACACTGTAGAATTTTAGCCATGTGACTCCCAGGAAAGTCCTGAATAGTTTGTGCTAAACATCTGTTCTATGGTTTTGGATCTGAAGATTCTAAATTTTGGCTATCTTTAGGTTGTCTCTGATATTTACAAGGCACATCGCTAAGTATCCCCTATCTCGTGTGGGATTTCTGTATGGCACAGCTGTGATATCTGTGCATACAGCCATGGATTTATTACAAACTCTTTGAAAATTGGAGTCCCGTGTATCAGCGAATGGGAGGAGCTCAGATTGGACAAAGCTGAAAAGTTTGGTTGTAAAAGTCAGGACTAGAAAATGTGGCACTGTCTAATTCACTCTTCTGCCAGAGGGTAGCATGTCAGTGCTTGGCCTAGCTTGTGGGTACATCATATACCTAGGAGCCTCTGAATCACCCAGATCACTAGCCCTTTTAAATGTTTTTTTCCCAGATTTATTTATTCTGCATGAAAATTTGCACTGGGGCAGGAATGTCTTTCCCTAGCTGGCCTCTGTAAAATCGAAGAAATAGGATGGAACACGTATAAATACCTTTCTGGAGATAAATACCTTCTTATCTCCTTTACTGCAGTTTGGAGTTCATTAAGGCTATAGATTATTGTAACTATTTACTATGGCAGATACCACTTTTGACTCTCATGGCACCCAACCTCCAGTATGTGGCAAGAACTGGTTTCTATTATTCAGATGCTTTATATTTGGGGGGCAAGGTGAGGGAGGTGAGATCTCTTAGTAATTTTTTCCATATCTTTTGTCTCATATTCATAACTGTTCTTATGGTTTTGTGATGGCAAAACTAGATGCAGACAAAGAAACTAAACTTAAAAAAAAAGAATTGCATTGTCCAAAAAAGATCTGGAAGGTCTTATCAATGCGCAATTCCCCTTCACTGTTTGGCTCATTTTAAATAGGAATATAATTGATTTTGGATGACCGAGTTCCTTCATTCTCAGTAATTTGTCAAGAAGCCTGATAAATTTGGTTACAAGTCTTGATGACCTGTTTTAAGAGACCAGCTTAAGTCTAGCTTTTTAAAAATAACATTAGCTCAATGGGAGATCAATGCTGAATAGAGCACTGCCTCTTGGAGAGACTTTGATCAATGGAGAGTTTGGTGGGTTTTATCTCATTGATACTTGGATGAGCACAGATAATGACACGGAAATAACTCCTTGATAGTTGATATATCTCCTTTCTCTTTTAGTTTCTGTGTATACACAGAAGGTTGACAGACAAGACACAAAGGACTGATAATAAGTTGATGAAAGAGACAAGCTCTCAAACTACACAGACCTGGGCTGAGACCTGAAGAAGAGTTGTGTATAGCTCAAAAGCTTGTCTCTTTCACCAACAGCATTTGGTCCAATAGAAGGTATTACCTCATCTTCCTAATAACCTGGAACCAAGATGGCTACAACAACATGGCAAACAAAGTATAACAAAGGGGAAACTTTACTGGGGATTGGAAAATAGGATCTGGGGTTCGGAAAGGTTAAGTGGGTTAACCAATTAGTATCAAACATTAACAAATCAACAAATTCCTCACCTCCCAACATTCACAATTGATCTTAACCCCCACCTCCCACCAGAGCATCTTCCCAGGGTGGTAACATACTGAAGATGAGTCCACAGGCTTAAGTAAAAAGATCCCCTAACAGTGTCGTTGCCCTGGGTGGGGCAAGGTGGTCTCCGGGATCCCTGGTTGAAGTCCGGTGGAGGCCTCAGGTGGTTCTTGGAAGCTGGCTCCAGGCTGGTTCTCTGCCACTCTCGGTGCTGGTCTCCATACCTGGCCCATGCACTAGATCCCACGGCAGTTAACCCGACCCCCTTTTGTGGGGCAGGGGAGTTAATTAGAGGCTCCCTGGGCTGTTCTGCTTCTCTCAGCTGCCAGACTCAAAGTTGAAACTAAAACCAGTCTCTCTGCCTCTGAGTCAAACTGTGCCCTACCTCTGAGAGGCTGAGCAGCCCTGGCTCATCCTTGCCCCAGCAGACTGCTTGGTACATGTCACCCCATGCAGAAGCCTCCCTACTGGCCTCCACAGGAATTTCTAGTCCATTCTGTCCCCACATCTGACTTTCAGCATGCTGGGAAATGATGGCAGAGGGCTCTGGTTCTTACCCCAAGATTTAGATCTCAGGCACTCCAATGACAGTTTGCCTAAGACTATGCAATTTGCTTTATCCAAAAGGATAATAAGGTAGTGGTCCACCTTAGAGGAATTGCCCGAGTGTTACCAGGGGGCTTGTCTGTGACCCGTAGAGGGCTCCCCAGAGCAAACTAATTTTGCAAACCCTTAGAAGGACATGATACAGCCTTCTGATCAAGGATGGACACACAAGCAGTAATTCTTCGAAAACAAACTAATATTTATTTAAAAGAAATAAGTAGTTACAATGTATCCAATAAAGCAGAAAGAATACATAAAACAGAGTAAAATACAATAGAATTACATTTAAAGAATCGTAATAATAAAGCGGCACCAAAAAAACCCACAACCCACAGAATATACAGGATACACAGACCTTATAGCAGTTACACTGGAATAGGCATATAGAAACCCTGCATACACAAAAGCCTTAGTATTAGTATAATGTAATATGCATGACCTTTACATGCACGTACAAGAGACTATTACAAGGTTAGTGATGAAATGAAATCATTAGCTGCACACTGTGAGCGGATGGGTGGGGTGGATCTCACTCAAACACAGGCATCCTGCTTTATTGACAGGCACACCCAGACGCCCTTTAAGGGGCGATGGCACCGTCAGACTTACTCTCTTTCTTCTCAGTTCCCTCTGACTCGTCTCAGGGGGTCCTTCTGTTCCGTCGGTTGGGTGGGGTTGGCACCGGCGATGGTGGCCGGTGCTGGCTCCGCGCAGTGGAGGCAGCCGTTCGTCCTGAAGGACCTGCCGCTGTAGTGGCAGTTAAAGCTGCTGCCGGCATCTCCCTCAGGACGTCCGCCTTCGAGGCTCCCGTAGCTGCGGGGCGCTAAAGCTGCTGCCCTCCGGAAGGCTCTGCGGCTGCTGCTTCTGCAGGTGGCTGCTTTCCGGAAGCTTCTTGAGATGCTGCTGGAGTTGGCTCCGGTGCTGCGGTTCTTGCTGCTTCTTGAGGCTTCTGATCTTCACAAACCCCACAACTAAGCCTCCCCAAGGTCTGCTCATTAACATAATTTATTGCCCTGGCTCAGCCGACCAGCTTCCTGTAATTAGCATTTTTCTAAATCCTTCTTATTCCATCATACCTCTTTTTAGATCGCTAAGCTCCTCTCTCTGATGCCATTTTGGGTAGAGCCTCTCCCCGGACCTATTTTTAGATAGCAAAGCTTCTCCCTATGAGTTGCTGGAACTTTCCATACCCTAGCCCTGAGCTTTCATAGAGGATTATTGCATCTCCCATTTTGGATTTCTAATTTTAAACTATCACTAATTACTATTTATCTAAAGCCTTAATCTTAAAACTAGCTGCTGTTTTATGCAAGTCAAAGTATCCTGATACTGTCACCACCTTAATTATATGAATGGGGAGAGGTGAAATTTACGATATTTAAACCCCTTTTTTTCAGTTTTTCTCTGCCGCTCTCTGTCAGGGTGCTGCAAGCCTTTTCAAAACAGCTGCAAGCAAAATTTCTCGTTATGTGGTGGCCATTGTTGTTGTAGTACACAGGGTAGGATCCCTTAGAAGCTCAGTCCAGAGTTCAGGAGGAAATAAGTTTAATGGGCATAGGAGAAAGCAAGAAGCTGGAGTTGCAGAGGGACAGCAAGGTCGTGTAGAAAGGGGGGGGGTGTGATTGCTGCTCATGTAGGCCCTGATTCAAACCCCCTTGAAATCACTCCCCATTAGAAATCTAGCAGCATGATTAGTGGTCCATAATTTCACAGGTCTTTAGTGGTGTTTATAATATAAAATAAATTTCATTGTACGTTGGCAATGATCAAAATAAGATATCAGAATAAAGAGTATCACCCATGGAACGCAACTCTATTAATCCAAAACAATTTTTTTTAGCAAAATGGCCAAATCCTGTAGTTACTACTCAGTTCTTACTTACAGTAGTCACTGGGAAATTTGCCTGGGCTTTAAGATTTGACCCTATTGGGAAATATTTTGAATTAACCAAAGACATTTCATAATATAGTCTGTACCAGCATATATCTGTTTAGGAAACAAAAGCAAATCACTGCATTCCCTTTAGGTACACTGATAAAAAGGATTAGGTGCTGTGATTTAATGACCGGATTGAAATAGGTTTGGAAATGCAAACATTTGCTGGTTAAAAGGATACAATACACAAACTCAATGTGATTTTCTGGATTTTACATCCCGTAGTGGAATCCAAAGACACCATCCTTTTAAATATGTCTCATCAGTTTTGCTTCATTTTGATCTTCATAGAGATGTTCAACAGTACAACAACCAGAGCTGGGCAAAAACTCCAGTTTCAACCTCAAAGTTTTATGCAAGTATTTTCTTCAGTTTTTGTTCACATGGGTTTGCACAAGTTTCTCTTTGAGCTATAGGTTTAAATGGTCTCAAAATCTCAAAGTGAAACTTGGTGAACATGATCAAGTCTCATCTTGCTCCCCAATTAAATTGTGCAGTTTGGTAAATTTCCCATTATTCTGATGTGGGAATGTGGGGAAGAACACAGGATCATTAAAAACTATGTCCATGTTCACTTAAATATTCAGAACAACTTAGCAAACCTTTCAGTGAATCTGTTTGGGTTTGTAAGAAAACACATAGCCCATGTGAAACTGATGTACTTTGTGTTTCATTATGTGGTGTAGTTGAAAACTATGTTGGAATTTGTAGGCCGTCACTTTAATTTGTACAGGGTTTCCTGGTCCTGCTTGCAGACTTTGGGGCTCTATAGGGAAGTATGCAATCAGAATCAGTCTGGAAGGACCCAGCCTAGAACAAGGTGAGATGAGTTTTTCCTCTCAGTTTTAGGGAGCAGCCTGTCTTGTCTCTCTCTGTTTTTGTTACCGTGTGTTATCATTCTGGATTCTAAGAATAAAAGTAGTGTCATTTTGCAACCTTCTAGAAAGAGTATTTGAAGTCTTTATCTAACTTTTCTGTTTGTATGTGTTGCAAATCTTTTACATGCCTCTAGAACCTACCCACTACTCTCTGATTTTGTTTCTAGAAATGCCATCTGTGATGGCCTTCACTCGTGGGGAGCATTGCTGAATAGGCAGGGCTTAGGCCTTTCAAACTGGGAGGTGGGGTTGGTAGGGGATACCAAACCCTCCTACTCCACTGGACTCTGTGAGGGCTATCAAAGATCTGACAGTCTAAAGATCTAATTTTATAAGGGGCTCCTTAAGGCTGCAGTCCCTGGACCACTTCCTACTACCCCATGATTGCCCGAAGCTCACCGTCTGTGGTAAGGAGAGGTTCAGGGGGTAAGCTCAGTGCTTTGCACATACTTGTGGCCATACATGATATGGTAAATCTTTCTTTTTTGAGGTGGTGGCTGCCTCCTCCTCTGGCTTGTCCCTCAGCCAGGTCAGTTCCAAATGTCTCCCCTGATAGGGTAGTCCATAAACACAACAAGGGGAATTAACACAAACTGAGTCCATAGGGGAGAGAGAGGGGTATGCCTCCCTCTCAGGGTATATCTGAAGCAGGTCCTCCCTTCCCTCAGGGAAGGACCTTTGGGCAGTTGTTATAGGGAGAGATCTTGCCTTCCCTCAGCTTTTCTCTCAGGAGCTACAAGTTGCAGGTCTGCTCTCTTTCCTGGCCTGCACCCAAGTGAGCTAATCTTCTCCTTTTTAACTTCTCCTCTACTCTGTGCATCTCTTGCAGATGTGGCAGGGTAGGACTGGCTAAAGCCAGAGCAGCTTCTTAATCGCTTGTTTTACCCAGTGTGGGGTTCATATAGCCATCATAAAGAAGCATTTAGTTCTTTCTGTAATGGCATTACATCACAGACCTAAAAGCAGTGGAAGAATTAAAATTAACTATGGGCCAAACTCTGAAAGTGTGGTTGAGGTAGTGCACAAAATTTTGGATGCTTTCCTGATGCTTGACTAAAGTACACATACTTTCTGAGTGTGCAAAATTTGGGTCTTCATTCTTCTTTCCGCACAAGAGCAAAATTCCCATTGAAACTGGCAGGAGATAAATATAAGTAAAATTTACAGGGACAGGACACAGAAACATAAGAATTGCCATACTGGGTCAGGTCCATGGTCCATCTTGTCCACTATCCTATCTTGAACAACATGTCTAATGAGATTTCCAGTGCCATCTTTTGTCTGAGTCACAATAATCTTTCTCATGGCAGCTCAATACTTAGGGTCCCTGCTGAAACTCATCACTACAATGTATGAAAACGGTGTGGGGAAGTAAACAACATTCTTTGAAAACACCAATAAAATTCAGTTTGCCAGAAGCTGGGAATGGACGACAGGGGATGGATCACTTGATGATTCCTGTTCTATTCATTCCCTCTGAAGCACCTGGCATTGGCCACTGTCGGAAGACCATTGGTCTGACACCGTATGGCCATTCTTATGTTCAAGGTTGGTTGAAGGTTCCAGGAGGTTCCTATTTTACCTGAGCCAGTTTTACCCATTGATGGCAAAAGCTGTGTGTGTTTGTGTTTAAGAGGAAAATTAGGAAGAGTTGAAGAAGAGGCATGATTTGTTCATAAGGAGGTGGAAGCTGTTTGAAAGGGTAACATGCTTAGAGATATAAGGGTATGCTGTGAATCAAAGCAAAGGCCAGGCACCTGGGGAGTTTAGGAGAAAAGTCTTTATGCACAGTGTAATTGGTGTATGAAACAGACTCAGACAACAAGACCATTAGAACTGTGCAACTGCGAACACGTTTTAAAAAGGCATTAAGTAAGAACTTTGAAGAAAAAGCACAAGTTCCAGACTGATGCTAAGATATTACAGTGATGGGCACAGTATAATCAGAGACATAGGAATGTAGACAGTCACATGGTCTACTTGAATCATTATTACAGTGACAGGCTTTTGATAGTATGCTATTTCTGACAAAGACAGCAACATCCCAAAAGAGCAGAAATTCTATCCTACCCATCTGGCGAAATGTTCTGAAGGCAAATAATTCTTTGCAATTAGTATAGCTCTTTATATGTTCAAAGTGCGATACACACAGTAAATAATCAATGGCCCATTAGAAATGTGAGATTATTAGTCATGACAGTCTTTCTTAGCTGGAGTGTCTCTTTCACAACTCTATGAAGCTACGGCCACAAGAGTTATGTGTGGGGCATAACTCCCAAGGGAGTTAAGGGGCATGGTGTTCATACCACCAAAGATAAATGCACTATTGGTCAGTAGATGCCATATCTGACAGAATACGTTGGTCACTCTTGCAGTGTGACGGTGCTGGCCTGTCCAGCTCGTAGACGAGTGCCATAAAAAACCAAAAAGCATGGTTTAGTAAAAGGCTTTGTTACCCCCGCCCCCACTCACACACACAGGAACACACAAGTCCAGGTGCACTTAACCTATTGTCAGAGCGGATACAATGGAGAATAAAGTTCCATGCTTTTTACACTAATCAGACCTGCTTATCAACAGGGCCCTATCAAATGCAGGGTCCATTTTTGTCAATTTAATGGTCATAGGATTTTAAACATAGTAAATTTCATGATTTCAGATATTTCAATCTGAAATGTCACAGTGTTGCAGCCGTAGGGGTCCTGGCCCAAAAGGGGATGGGGCGGGGGGGGTTGAAAGGGTACTGTAGCAGGGGTTACGATATTGCCACCCTTACTTCTGCGCTGCTGCTGGCAGGGCTCCGCCTTCAGAGCCGGGCACCCGGCTGACAGCTGCTGCTCTCCAGCCACCCAGCTCTGAAGGCAGCACAGAAGTAAGGGTGGCAATACCGCAACCCCCCTACAATAACCTTTCAACCCCCCACAACCCTCTTTTGGGCTAGGACCCCCAGTTTGTGGAATGCTGGTCTTCTTCATGAAATCTGAACAGTATACGTTAAAAATACACAAACGACTTAATTTCACAAGGGAGCCCAGATTTTGTGGTCCATGATGCGTTTTTCACGGCTGTGAATTTGATAGGGCTCTGCTTATCAAAGACTTCCCCTTTTGGGAAACGCCTAATGAATTTAATGGGAAATGATAAATATTCTATGGTTTTAATCATCTTATACTTTAGCAGTGAAATATATGCCTTCTGTAGAATTTTTAAGGTGGTTACCAAAAAACCTGTTCAATTGTACAGGACTTCAGAGTGATCATTATAGAGTCTTGTTAAATTTCCATTGAACTTTATTGGTTTCATTGCTATTAAATTCCAAAGGACATTTGTATAATTGGTGCTATTATAGAGGAGTGCCCACACCTAGTGATGAGCAGGGACTCAGGTGTGCCTGGCCTCTGCATCGAATGTACCCCCCCACACACACATTGTACAGTCTCAAGCTGGTTGAAAAAAGGAGAAAAAATATCATGAGCAGTTGTTGTTGTTTTTTTAAATCCCCCCCACACCCCCCCACACACTTTTTTTTAAGTTGCAAAATTTAGAGATTTGAAAAAGTTGAGCAGGTCTATAGTTAATGAAAAACATGGGGACTTTTCTCACACAGAAATGTCCTATTTTCCCCTCAAATTTAATTGCTTTTACAAACTATGTCCACCAGGTCTAGTTTCCATTCAAAGATAATCCCTCCTTTTCAGCTCAGTGATAGGTCAGTTGGTTGGGCCTTCAGACAAACCCAGTTTAACTCCCTAAGACCTTTGTCACAGTTGCTAAATTTATGACACTTACTTACTATTGCATGGGAAAAAATAAACAAAAAAAAGATAAAACTTAATTTGCAGGATTGATCTGCAAATTAGGAGTTTAGACACAGTTAGGAGCTAAGACACAGGACCAGAGAATGGGTAATTAGCCTATCATTTTTAAAGTGATTAACCGTTTAAATATTAAAATCAGAGTTGCACATTGGTCTCTGATGAGCTCGCTCTTCGGTGTCATAAAATGGCAACCTCTTGCCTGATTGACTTCCAGTGTGGCAGAAAAATCCTAACACAGCTTCAGACTTTGCCTACCAGATTTGAGGCTGATATTTTTTGCTTGTCTGAGGTTAAGGGAAGAACTGAGTTTCTTAAGAAAGCTGAATAGCAACCTTAACTATGGAGCACCCACTGCCTTTTCATGATTATAATTCAGGGATATTCAATTATTCCATTAATCTATAATGCATGAACTACTTTTAGATCACAGAAAACCATGTAAAACTGAGTGCCATAGACTTAGCAGTCTCCACTGCACATTATTGCAAAGGTAATAAGGGCTCTAAATTGACTTTTGGCCTCAACTTGACAGTGGTTTGGTCACTCTGAGTGCTTCCGCCTTTAGACTAGAATAATAGAATCATAGAATATCAGGGTTGGAAGGGACCTCAGGAGGTCATCTAGTCCAACCCCCTGCTCAAAGCAGGACCAATCCCCAACTAAATCATCCCAGCCAGAGCTCTGTCAAGCCTGACCTTAAAAACCTCTAAGGAAGGAGATTCTACCACCTCCCTAGGTAACGCATTCCAGTGTTTCACCACCCTCCTAGTGAAAAAGTTTTTCCTAATATCCAACCTAAATCTCCCCCACTGCAACTTGAGACCTTTACTCCTTGTCCTGTCCTCTTCTACCACTGAGAATAGTCTAGAACTATCCTCTTTGGAACCACCTCTCAGGTAGTTGAAAGCAGCTATCAAATCCCACCTCATTCTTCTCTTCTGCAGAATAAACAATCCCAGTTCCCTCAGCCTCTCCTCATAAGTCATGTGTTCCAGACCCCTAATCATGTTTGTTGCCCTTCGCTGGACTCTCTCCAATTTATCCACATCCTTCTTGTAGTGCGGGGCCCAAAACTGGACAGAGTACTCCAGATGAGGCCTCACCAATGTCGAATAGAGGGGAACGATCACGTCCCTCGATCTGCTGGCTATGCCCCTACTTATACATCCAAAATGCCATTGGCCTTCTTGGCAACAAGGGCACACTGTTGACTCATATCCAGCTTCTCGTCCACTGTCACCCCTAGGTCCTTTTCCGCAGAACTGCTGCCTAGCCATTCGGTCCCTAGTCTGTAGCGGAGCATTGGGTTCTTCCGTCCTAAGTGCAGGACTCTGCACTTTTCCTTATAGAACCTCATCAGATTTCTTTTGGCCCAATCCTCCAATTTGTCTAGGTCCCTCTGTATCCTATCCCTGCCCTCCAGCGTATCTACCACTCCTCCTAGGTTAGTATCATCTGCAAATTTGCTGAGAGTGCAATCCACACCATCCTCCAGATCATTTATGAAGATATTGAACAAAACCGGCCCCAGGACCGACCCTTGGGGCACTCCACTTGATACTGGATGCCAACTACACATGGAGCCATTGATCACTACCCGCTGAGCCCGACAATCTAGCCAACTTTCTACCCACCTTATAGTGCATTCATCCAGCCCATACTTCTTTAACTTGCTGACAAGAATACTGTGGGTGACCGTGCCAAAAGCTTTGCTAAAGTCAAGAAACAATACATCCACTGCTTTCCCTTCATCCACAGAACCAGTAATCTCATCATAAAAGGCGATTAGATTAGTCAGGCATGACCTTCCCTTGGTGAATCCATGCTGGCTGTTCCTGATCACTTTCCTCTCATGCAAGTGCTTCAGGATTGATTCCTTGAGGACCTGCTCCATGATTTTTCCGGGGACTGAGGTGAGGCTGACTGGCCTGTAGTTCCCAGGATCCTCCTTCTTCCCTTTTTTAAAGATTGGCACTACATTAGCCTTTTTCCAGTCATCCGGGACTTCCCCCGTTCGCCACGAGTTTTCAAAGATAATGGCCAATGGCTCTGCAATCACAGCCGCCAATTCCTTCAGCACTCTCGGATGCAACGCGTCCGGCCCCATGGACTTGTGCACGTCCAGCTTTTCTAAACAGGGAACTAGAACTCTTTCTAGGCTATTAGGAGTTGAGGTTTGTACCATACGTCATTCAAATGATCCTTTTCCTTAGATTTCCAATAAAATTGCAGATTTGACCTATGATCTTAGAGTGACTTATGTTCTGGCCTTTATTCGAAAGGGTGTCTCTGTAATTTGTAATGATGGAATTTTTCTCTGAGTAGGTTATCATGTGGAAGAGGAGGTATGGGATGAATTAATTTTAAAGGAAAAAGAGATTATCAATAAAACTTAAGTATCAGGTTGCCTAGTGTTTTATTTTACTAGGCAACATTTCAATATAATCATTTCATCTTTAGTGTGTTGGGTGGAATAAAAGAGGTAAAAAAACTACTATATAAAATTCTAATGAACGCAAAGACCTTGAAAGTGTTAGTGGTTCTGCAAGCCAAATGCTTATCCGGCTGATAGAATATGCAGGAATAAAATGGTTAGCAGTTAAAATGCGGCGCCACAATAATAATCTGCCCCTATAATTCTATTTCTCATTCCCTGATTATTGTCTGATTTTTTTTGTTTATCACTGAATCATACTCAGTTCCTTCATGTGCACCTCCCTGCAGGGGGAAAAAAACGTGCATGTTCAATCTTGAAGAACACAAAAGACCACGAGAATAAATTTAACAATGTTTCTCTTCCACTATTGTTAAGCTGCAATGGCCCAGATAATTTTTTATTTCTATTTTTAACAAACTTCTGCCTTTGAAGAATAAGTGGATCTGATCTCCCCCTAAATTACATGAAAACACCTATGTTCTGCAATTATTGATAATTTTTCCGGGGCTGAAATGTACGTTCTTTGTTTAAGTTAATGAGCTTGCGCAGAACTTATCTCAAGGGAGCCAAGCATGCAATCAAAGTGTGGGACACATACAGTCATGTTCCTCTGCATGGGAACGGGTGGGTGTGCATGAGGACTGTCCTCAGCAATGTCATCTTAAAATTGTCTGCAGCGCTGTTCTGAAAAAGGGGAGATCAGTGCTGGGTCTTACGTAAGAGATACTCACAGAATTGGCGTGAAAGTATTTGGAGGCGAAGTAAAAACTAACGGGGGAGAAAAATGCACACATGAGAAATTCAAATATTTGTGTTCACACAGCAGAGAAAGCAAACGCGTTGACTTTATGAAACTTAAATTTGTATGGAGGATAGTAAAGAGCTCTATTTTCCGAGATAGGTGGGAATTCTAGGAGCTAAACATTTGCACATCTTAAAATTAAAGCTGCAATGAGCTGCTTACCTGTGATTCAGACTCAGCTGAACAAGATCACTTGCTGGAGCCCTGAATGAGTCCTGTATTTTTTTTCCCATGAGGCCCTTGATAGACAGCAAGCTTAGAGTAAAGCTGTAAATCCAAGCCACTGGAGGAACATAAGTACCTCCAAACCTGGTAGCCAAAGGGGAGCCATTATTGTACTGATAAACCTCATAGTGAAACAAACATGAGCAACATCATTATGACACAATCTCAGTAATGATAGGTGAATAGTTATGTTTGGTTCAGTTCCGTTAAGCACCCAAAAGTCTGGCTACTCCTCCTTATTTTACTTGGATTTTTGTGTGTGCAAAACAGGCCTGGAAATCTCTCCAGAAATGACTTTCATGCAAAATTGCCAGGGTTTTGTTCTTTTAGTGCCTCATTCATCTGGATTATTACAACCCTTCCCTACCTCTCTCCCCTTTCCAAAACACTTCAGCTAAAATAATCGTCCTGTCATCCCTCTGCCCAAATCTGCATCTTTGCTGACTTCCTTCTCTTTTAGGGTAATCGGATGTCTAGATATGAGGGGCTTTATCTTATATACACAAATAGACACCCCACTCCAAAAAAAGCATCCTAATTTTTCACACTTGCTATCTGATCACCCTATTCTCTTTCCACTTCAAGCTCAACCTCCTTGGCCAAATTCTGCTCTTAAGCACACCAGCACACCACCAGAGTAAGAGTACTGAAGCCAGTGGAAATACTCCAAATATAAGACCCCATAATGCAAATAATTACGCAAGCGCTCATCTTTACACACATGAGCCCATTAAGCGCATGTGTTAGTCTCATTGAGCTTAGTGGAACTATTCACATGTGTGAGGTTAAACATATACGCAAATGCTTGCAGGCCTGGGGCAGTTCATCGGTTAAACTGATTGAAGGATTTGGCTCCTTGTTCTGGTCTTCAAGGGACTACTCAGCTCTGTCCATGTGATGTGTCAGTCTGTGAATCCTTCTATCCCATTTTCTTTTACCCTGCTTTCTCCCATTCCTTTCCTCTTATTACCCCCTTAATTTCTGACTCCCATTCAAATCTCCTGCGCCTGATTCTCTTTACCTTTACATCGGTGTAACTCTATTGACTTCAAATGAGTTATTCTATTTAAAATAGTGTAATTTGGAATCGAATTATGGCCTCAGCCTTTTGTCATGCTGCCCCGTGTGCCTGGAATGGCCTCCCTAAGCTCACCCTCCTTATTGGAGTCTACCACTGAAATGGGCTTCTGCAGTTAGCCTCTCACTACTAACCTCAACTACAGGGTCAAGTGCTGGTGATCTCATTCACCCAGATAAGAGGTGGATTAACAGATCTGCAACCCAAAGTCTTTTGCTTATCCTCCAAACAGATACAATACAGGTGGCAGTCTTGCAAATTCCCACACCCACTACACCTCTTTCCTGAGAGGTGAGATGGTAACTCAGTCTCCACTTCCCCCCCTCCCCGGGGTCATTGACCACTCTGCTATGGCTGTCAAAAGAGGAGCCAATTGCTACCAGTCATAGGGGTGGTTTTTGTTGTGGGAAACTGGGCTGAAACCTCATGTAGGTGTCCATCTGACAATATTTTGCAGTCATTGCTAACCTCAGTTGTATTTGAACCAGCTGTTTAGAGAAGTCTCTGCAGCCCATTACCCTGAAATGTCCAATCTGCTTGCTTCAGCTCTGAAGCAGGTGGCTGTTTTCTGAATAAAAAGCACAGTATTTTGGTCTAAGATTTTCTTACCTAAAATACATTTCCATGGCATCCTCAGAAACTTTACCTTACTCAAGGTGAGGATTTAAAAAAACCCAGCAATTCAAAGCTCACTTCCTAATGGGACTGTAGTGCTTTCTCAGGAAGCCCAGAACTATGGGTGACTTTGTTACCCCACAGCCTTAGCAAAGAAGGGACTTGCTGGAGCTAAAGGTGGTGACAGCATGTCACCCCAATCTGTTAGCCAACCAACCAAGCTCTGCCAGCTTTTATTTTTTCCTTGTAGGTAACACTTGAGGTGCTCTAGTCCCTGACACCCCCCCCGCCCCCGGAAGACCATTCCTCTGCAGTATCCATCCCCTGTCACTGGATGCTCAGAGAAATTGCCCAGTGTTTAAAGAGACATTATGCACACCAGCCCGTTAGATTAACAGAGTATTCACACTTTAGCATTACAACACTGAGAAGAACTTATAGTAAAATCAAGAATTAGTTCATTAACAAAGGACAGAGATTTAAGTGATATTAAATAAAGATAATAGAGACAGAAATGGTTACAAATAAAACAAACCAAAAAAACCCCAACAACCAACCTTGCTTCTACAAGACTAAAACATAATTCTAGCAAGTTAATCTTATTTAAAACAGATTCTCACCTAAAACCCTTCTGTACAGCTGGTATTCAGTCATACCAGGATCCAGATTTCCATTATTCCCCTACACCCTACAAGAGCTTTCCTCAATAAATGGATAAAGTCTAAATCTTTTCCACCTCTTGTTCTAGTCCAGTGCACCTTTGAAATGTAGGAGAATGGAACAGACTACCTACAGAGGTTGGGGAAGCTCCTTCACTGGAGATTTTCAAAAAGAGCCTGGAGCCATCTGTCTTGGATGGTTGAGATATAACAAATTCTGCATCTTGGCAGGGGGTTGGACTAGATGACCCTTGCAGTCCTCTCTAACCCTCTAATTCTATGTTCCTTTGAAGCATATCAGTAGACTGAGTTCCTCGCCTCCACTGTTTATTCTTCATTGTGTAGACACAGTGCTATGTTGTTCTTTTGTTAATTTGCTTTTCTTGTTGTCACACTATGCAAATATAACCTCTGCTGTGTTTTGCTAAGTCTGCTTAATTTACATTACAGACAGGGAGATAAATACCTCCCCTCCTGTCTGAAAGAAAACCTGTTTTTCCCTTTGCTTGGTCACAGAATTTCATGCAATCATAGAATCATAGAATATCAAGGTTGGAAGGGACCTCAGGAGGCCAGCTAGTCCAACCCCCTGTTCAAAGCAGGACCAGTCCCCAACTACATCATCCCAGCCAGGGCTTTGTCAAGCCTGACCTAAAAACATCTAAGGAAGGAGATTCCACCACCTACCTAGGTAACCCATTCCAGAGCTTCACCACCCTACCAGTGAAATAGTGTTTCCTAATATCCAACCTAACCCTCCCCCGCTGCAACTTGAGACCATTACTCCTTGTTCTGTCCTCTTCTACCACTGAGAATAGTCTAGAACCATCCTCTTTGGAACCCCCTTTCAGGTAGTTGAAAGCAGCTATCAAACTCCCCCTCATTCTTCTCTTTTGCAGACTAAATAATCCCAGTTCCCTCAGCCTTTCCTCATAATTCATGTGTTCCAGTCCCCTAATCATTTTTGTTGCCCTCCGCTTGACTCTTTCCAATTTTTCCACATCCTTCTTGTAGGTGGGGCCCAAAACTGGACACGGTACTCCAGATGAGGCCTCACCAATGCCGAATAGAGAGGAACAATCATGTCCCTCGATCTGCTGGCAATGACCCTACTTATACATTCCAAAATGCCGTTGGCCTTCTTGGCAACAAGGGCACACTGTTGACTCATATCCAGCTTCTCGTCCACTGTAACCCCTAGGTCCTTTTCTGCCGAACTGCCATTTAGCCAGTTGGTCCCCAGCCTGTAGCAATGCATGGGATTCTTCCATTCTAAGTGCAGGACTCTGCACTTTTCCTTATAGAACCTCATCAGATTTCTTTTGGCCCAATCCTCTAATTTGTCAAGGGCCCTCTGTATCCTATCCCTACCCGCAAGCATATCTACCGCTCCTCACAGTTTAGTGTCATCTGCAAATTTGCCAAGGGTACAATCCACGCCATCCTCCAGATCATTAGTGAAGATATTGAACAAAACCAGCCCCAGGACCATCCCTGGGGGCACTCTGCTTGATACTGGCTGCCAACTAGACATGGAGCCATTGATCACTACCCATTGAGCCTAGTGATCTAGCCAGCTTTCTATCCACCTTATAGTCCATTCATCCAGCCCATACTTCTTTAACTTGCTGGCAAGAATACAGTGGGAGACCATATCAAAAGCTTTGCTAAAGTCAAGGAATAACATGCCCACTGCTTTCCCCTCATCCACAGAGCCAGTTATCTCATCATAGAAGGCAATTAGGTTAGTCAAGCATGACTCATAGAATCATAGAATATCAGGGTTGGAAGGGACCCCAGAAGGTCATCTAGTCCAACCCCCTGCTCAAAGCAGGACCAATTCCCAGTTAAATCATCCCAGCCAGGGCTTTGTCAATCTGACCTTAAAAACCTCTAAGGAAGGAGATTCTACCACCTCCCTAGGTAACGCATTCCAGTGTTTCACCACCCTCTTAGTGAAAAAGTTTTTCCTAATATCCAATCTAAACCTCCCCCACTGCAACTTGAGACCATTACTCCTCGTTCTGTCATCTGCTACCATTGAGAACAGTCTACAGCCATCCTCTTTGGAACCCCCTTTCAGGTAGTTGAAAGCAGCTATCAAATCCCCCCTCATTCTTCTCTTCTGCAGGCTAAACAATCCCAGCTCCCTCAGCCTCTCCTCATAACTCATGTGTTCCAGACCCCTAATCATTTTTGTTGCCCTTCGCTGGACTCTCTCCAATTTATCCACATCCTTCTTGAAGTGTGGGGTCCAAAACTGGACACAGTACTCCAGATGAGGCCTCACCAATGTCTAATAGAGGGGAACGATCACGTCCCTCGATCTGCTCGCTATGCCCCTACTTATACATCCCTTGGTGAATCAATGCTGACTGTTCCTGATCACTTTCCTTTCCTCTCTTCTATGTGCTTCAAAATTGCTTTCTTGAGGACCTGCTCCATTATTTTTCCAGGAATTGAGGTGAGGCTGACTGTCCTATAGTTCCCTGGATCCTCCTTCTTCCCTTTTTTAAAGATGGGCACTACATTAGCCTTTTTCCAGTCGTCCAGGACCTCCCCCGATCGCCATGAGTTTTCAAAGATAATGGCCAATGGCTCTGCAATCACATCCACCAACTTCTTTAGCACCCTTGGATGCAGTGCATCTGGCCCCATGGGCTTGTGCTCATCCAGCTTTTCTAAATTGTCCTGAACCACTTCTTTCTCCACAGTTGGTCACCTCCTCCCAATACTGTGCTGCCCAGTGCAGTAGTCTGGGAGCTGACCTTGTTCATGAAGACAGAGGCAAAAAAAGCATTGAGTACATTAGCTTTTTCCACATCCTCTGTCACTAGTCTCCCCCATTCAGTAAGGGGCCACACTTTCTTTGACCTTCTTTTTGTTGCTAACATACCTGTAAAAACACTTCTTGTTACTCTTAACATCCCTTGCTAGTTGCAACTCCAAGTGTGATTTGGCCTTCCTGATTTCACTTCTGCATGCCTGAGCAGTATTTTTATATTCCTCCATGGTCATTTGTCCAATCTTCCATGGAGAATTCCATGCAGAATTTATAGCATAATATCAATAAGTATCACTAATTTCTCCTATAGTGGTAATACATATATTTCACAATAATATTTATGGCTGGTGTGTTATAAGTTTTCATACGATACCTTACACAACATGCTTTATGGATAAATGCTATCAAAGCAATGTGTTAAGTGAAGTGATTTTGTGAGGTCTGATAGAAGTTGCTGTTATAGGACAGTGAAGTCTTATTGAGGGCCTCTTAGGGTCACAAGCTGATCAAGAAAAAGAACAAACAAACACATAAGGAGGTGCATCAAAAGTAGAAATCCTTAGATCCATGCTGCAGCAAACACAGGCTGAGAATGAAGACAAACAAGGTAGGGCAGCATAATCACCAACCATCTGCTTCCTGTGGTGTTTTTTTTTTCCATTTGCTTCTTCAAAGAATTCCAGCAGTTCCTCCTCTGAAGTGTGACTTACTTAGACTAGGAGATATTGTACGTAAATATTGTCTCCAGTACTTGGTACAAAGTGGCCCATTGCTGCAAGCAATATTACTCAGTGTCACGAGCCTGGCCCGCCCCAAACATAACCTCAGGGAGTATTCAAGCTGCCATCCTTTCAGCAGTGTATTTGGGACATGTTTTCTGTGACAGCTCTGGGATATAGTCATTACCAACCAGCAGAGGCTGAGGAAGGACGAGGATGTGGGGAGTGACACTTCAAAAAATAAAGTCAAAGGCGTTTCATCGTGCCCCCTGCTGCTGTGGCAGCTCTTGTAACTCCTGACATCGATAGTGATGATGAGGGCTGTATAATGTCAGTTCAAGATGAGTGGCTACTGCACAGTGGAAAAGATTCCTCTGAAGGTGAGTCCCATGGCAGCAGATTAGCACTTAGCTGACTTTTTGCTGTCTAAGATGAGACAGGCTGAGAGGGCCTATGCAGTGCCATTTAGGGACTAAATTCTGCCTGGCTATTGTGTAAGGGGCTGTGGGGCATGCACAGAGATTGCCCCCTCCTAGTGCCCCCTGGGAGGGACTAAACCATCCAAAGGGAGAGGGGTGGGAAGCAGAAACATGTCCAA
The DNA here is from genome assembly GCF_965140235.1 of Caretta caretta. Classification (NCBI taxonomy): domain Eukaryota; kingdom Metazoa; phylum Chordata; order Testudines; family Cheloniidae; genus Caretta; species Caretta caretta. The sequence goes on along the minus strand of NC_134210.1, from coordinate 10,650,552 downwards.
TGCAGAGAAGGAAGCCACCATGTCTCCTTAAAGGGCAATGCAGTGTGCACATTTCCCCTCTTTTCCCCAGACTTCCTACAGGGATTTTGCCTGGATATCTCCACTCTTTTCCAGTGGGTCAGTGTAGTGTAGTGTAGACCAGACCAAACACCCATCCGACGGTAATGCCATTCAGAACAGTCAGACTCTGCCTGCATTTCATCTAGTGTCATATGGTCTCTATCGGTTCTTCTGAGCCACTTGCATGTCGAATACAGCCTGATTCTGATATTTCTTGCTGCCTTAATTTTATTCTGTCTTTTAGATTCTCCATTAACTTTAATCTCCTCCCAGACAAAGAAACTGTGGTCTGAAAGCCTGAAGTTGTTTTCAAAATGAAGACGAAAAAGTTTTGCTTGCTGGGTATTTTTTCCAGCTCCTTCTTCTGCATAGAACCAGTATTGCATCCTTCAGATCTCATTTTACATAGTTCACACAGTTCTAACTCCTATGGTTTATGAGCAAAGAGTTTCACTGGAGTCCAAAATAGGATCTAAAACAATATGAAAACATCAGGCATATTCCACTCATCAGACAGAAATCTACAGAACCAATCTACAGAAGAGGCCAGAGATCATAGAGTCAGGATGGGAGGGGTGAAACTTGCAGTTTTGGATACAAACTCACACACCATGGTGTCTTTAAAAGAAAGTTACTATAATTTATCACAAAAAGAAAAGGAGTACTTGTGGCACCTTAGAGACTAACCAATTTATTTGAGCATGAGCTTTCGTGAGCTACAGCTCACTTCATCAGATATTTACCGTGGAAACTGCAGCAGACTTTATATACACACAGAGAATATGAAACAATACCTCCTCCCACCCCACTGTCCTGCTGGTAATAGCTTATCTAAAATGATCAACAGGTGGGCCATTTCCAGCACAAATCCAGGTTTTCTCACCCTCCACCCCCCCACACAAATTCACTCTCCTGCTGGTGCTAGCCCATCCAAAGTGACAACTCTTTACATAATCAAGTCGGGCTATTTCCTGCATAGATCAAGGTTTTCTCACATCCCCCCCACCCCCATACACACACAAACTCACTCTCCTGCTGGTAATAGCTCATCTAAACTGACCACTCTCCAAGTTTAAATCCAAGTTAAACCAGAACATCTGGGGGGGGGGGGGTAGGAAAAAACAAGAGGAAACAGGCTACCTTGCATAATGACTTAGCCACTCCCAGTCTCTATTTAAGCCTAAATTAATAGTATCCAATTTGCAAATGAATTCCAATTCAGCAGTTTCTCGCTGGAGTCTGGATTTGAAGTTTTTTTGTTTTAAGATAGCGACCTTCATGTCTGTGATTGCGTGACCAGAGAGATTGAAGTGTTCTCCAACTGGTTTATGAATGTTATAATTCTTGACATCTGATTTGTGTCCATTTATTCTTTTACGTAGAGACTGTCCAGTTTGACCAATGTACATGGCAGAGGGGCATTGCTGGCACATGATGGCATATATCACATTGGTGGATGTGCAGGTGAACGAGCCTCTGATAGTGTGGCTGATGTTATTAGGCCCTGTGATGGTGTCCCCTGAATAGATATGTGGGCACAATTGGCAACGGACTTTGTTGCAAGGATAAGTTCCTGGGTTAGTGGTTCTGTTGTGTGGTATGTGGTTGTTGGTGAGTATTTGCTTCAGGTTGCGGGGCTGTCTGTAGGCAAGGACTGGCCTGTCTCCCAAGACTTGTGAGAGTGTTGGGTCATCCTTTAGGATAGGTTGTAGATCCTTAATAATGCGTTGGAGGGGTTTTAGTTGGGGGCTGAAGGTGACCGCTAGTGGCGTTCTGTTATTTTCTTTGTTAGGCCTGTCCTGTAGTAGGTAACTTCTGGGAACTCTTCTGTCTCTATCAATCTGTTTCTTTACTTCTGCAGGTGGGTATTGTAGTTGTAAGAAAGCTTGACAGAGATCTTGTAGGTGTTTGTCTCTGTCTGAGGGGTTGGAGCAAATGCGGTTGTATCGCAGAGCTTGGCTGTAGACGATGGATCGTGTGGTGTGGTCAGGGTGAAAGCTGGAGGCATGCAGGTAGGAATAGCAGTCAGTAGGTTTCCGGTATAGGGTGGTGTTTATGTGGCCATTGTTTATTAGCACTGTAGTGTCCAGGAAGTGGATCTCTTGTGTGGACTGGACCAGGCTGAGGTTGGTGGTGGGATGGAAATTGTTGAAATCATGGTGGAATTCCTCAAGGGCTTCTTTTCCATGGGTCCAGATGATGAAGATGTCATCAATATAGCGCAAGTAGAGTAGGGGCTTTAGGGGACGAGAGCTGAGGAAGCGTTGTTCTAAATCAGCCATAAAAATGTTTCCATCCCACCACCAACCTCAGCCTGGTCCAGTCCACACAAGAGATCCACTTCCTGGACACTACAGTGCTAATAAACAATGGCCACATAAACACCACCCTATACCGGAAACCTACTGACCGCTATTCCTACCTGCATGCCTCCAGCTTTCACCCTGACCACACCACACGATCCATCGTCTACAGCCAAGCTCTGCGATACAACCGCATTTGCTCCAACCCCTCAGACAGAGACAAACACCTACAAGATCTCTGTCAAGCTTTCTTACAACTACAATACCCACCTGCAGAAGTAAAGAAACAGATTGATAGAGCCAGAAGAGTTCCCAGAAGTTACCTACTACAGGACAGGCCTAACAAAGAAAATAACAGAACGCCACTAGCGGTCACCTTCAGCCCCCAACTAAAACCCCTCCAACGCATTATTAAGGATCTACAACCTATCCTAAAGGATGACCCAACACTCTCACAAGTCTTGGGAGACAGGCCAGTCCTTGCCTACAGACAGCCCCGCAACCTGAAGCAAATACTCACCAACAACCACATACCACACAACAGAACCACTAACCCAGGAACTTATCCTTGCAACAAAGCCCGTTGCCAATTGTGCCCACATATCTATTCAGGGGACACCATCACAGGGCCTAATAATATCAGCCACACTATCAGAGGCTCGTTCACCTGCACATCCACCAATGTGATATATGCCATCATGTGCCAGCAATGCCCCTCTGCCATGTACATTGGTCAAACTGGACAGTCTCTACGTAAAAGAATAAATGGACACAAATCAGATGTCAAGAATTATAACATTCATAAACCAGTTGGAGAACACTTCAATCTCTCTGGTCACGCAATCACAGACATGAAGGTCGCTATCTTAAAACAAAAAAACTTCAAATCCAGACTCCAGCGAGAAACTGCTGAATTGGAATTCATTTGCAAATTGGATACTATTAATTTAGGCTTAAATAGAGACTGGGAGTGGCTAAGTCATTATGCAAGGTAGCCTGTTTCCTCTTGTTTTTTCCTACCCCCCCCCCCCAGATGTTCTGGTTTAACTTGGATTTAAACTTGGAGAGTGGTCAGTTTAGATGAGCTATTACCAGCAGGAGAGTGAGTTTGTGTGTGTATGGGGGTGGGGGGGATGTGAGAAAACCTTGATCTATGCAGGAAATAGCCCGACTTGATTATGTAAAGAGTTGTCACTTTGGATGGGCTAGCACCAGCAGGAGAGTGAATTTGTGTGGGGGGGTGGAGGGTGAGAAAACCTGGATTTGTGCTGGAAATGGCCCACCTGTTGATCATTTTAGATAAGCTATTACCAGCAGGACAGTGGGGTGGGAGGAGGTATTGTTTCATATTCTCTGTGTGTATATAAAGTCTGCTGCAGTTTCCACGGTAAACATCTGATGAAGTGAGCTGTAGCTCACGAAAGCTCATGCTCAAATAAATTGGTTAGTCTCTAAGGTGCCACAAGTACTCCTTTTCTTTTTGCGAATACAGACTAACACGGCTGTTCCTCTGAAACCTAATTTATCACAGCGGTTCTCACTATGGCTGGCTGGAAAACAAGAATTCGGTAAAAAAATTCAAGGTTTCAACATTTTCTTTTGTTCTGCATCAAAACAAAACTGAGACCCTTCAAAAATTTTCAAAAACAAAAGGTCCCCCCCAAAAAAACCCAAAGAGTGAGAGACAGACAGACCTACCCCAGAAGAATCAAAAAGTTAGTGGTTGCAGCACTCCCCAGGGATGTAGGAGACCAAAGTTCTATTCTCTGCACCGAATCAGGAAGACAAATATCTGGGTTTTCCATGTCTCAGCTGAATGTTCTAACCACTAGGCTATTGGCTACTCTGGGGTGGGTCTCTCTCAACTGGAAATTGCATCCTGGACCTGATAAACCTTTCCCAACTGAAGTTTCATCAAAAACAATACGTTTCTGACAAATTGGCGAAATGAAAAATAAAAGAAAACGTTTTGCTGGAAAATTCCGAGCCATCTCTAGTTCTAACCCTTTTCCACATATGTTCCCCTTTTCCATATCACAGCTGAACTCTTCTCCATACACACACATCACTACCACTATGGATAGGGCAGGGATGGCATGATCCCTTGACACCTCTTTCTGACCTCCAGGTTGAGCACCCCCTCTGTAAACAATAGTTCTGGATACTGAAATACATCCCTGCATGTTAGGAAGATCCTATATGAATTGCATAAGTTATTGCAAATCACATACATACCCACCTATTTTTACTCAGTGGGCTCAAATCTACACCTATAATTTAAGTACAATTTGGCCTCTCCATTCCTCCACATTCTTGATTCAGTCACTGCTTGTTTTGCTCCGTGCTTACTGTGTAAATAGATTTGTGTGTGTTTTCTTATTGGCAGAACTTCCAGGCTGGTCACAAGATTCACTGTAAGGTCTTCTCCTTATGATTGCTGCAGGGCTTCTATCCCACCCAACCAGGGAGTGAAGGAATGGAATCCGGGTCTCTTATGTTGTATAGTACAAACCACAGGACCCTTAAGTGAGTTGTCACGTGTTAAACGCTAAGGGACAGAAGAAACATAATGTATGTTGCTACATTATTTTTGAGCACAAGACATTGAGGCATTAGCTGGTACTGGAACACCTAGGAACATTTAAAGGCATGCATTTTGATGTATAATCCATGTATTCTCCAATAGAGCCCGAGCCAAAGTCCAGCAAAGTCAATGGCAGTCATTCCAGTGGTTTCATGGGGTTGTGGATCAGTCACTTACCTGAAGTGGCTGCCTTGTAATGTGGTTTAGCCTAAGTCCATGATTCAGGAGATCTGATAGAGGTCATGCCATGATACAAGTTACCAAGGTAAGTTGTGAAATCCTCATCACTGGAGGTTTTAAGCCTCCATTTCCCCATCTGAGAAATGGGAATAATACTTGCCTACTTCACAGGGATGTGGCGAGGATTCTATATTAATGTTTTCAAAGTACTTTGGGATCCTTGGACACTTGTAAAAGGCAAAGTATTTCCATTAAGAATCCATTCCCATTGTTGAAATTTGAAATACCATGAAATAAATAAACCAACAGCCATTTCATCTCATTGTAATTACAGAGGCAGCTCTTTCTAAACCTATTCTCAGTTTGGCCTCTTCCTCCAAATGCTGAACAAAGTGGACAGTTGTCACTCAGATTTATGATGCTGTCCATTTTAAACCATTTACTGCAAACCTCCATAACTACTGGACCATAAAGAAAGTAAAAACTACTATTGAACTTTAGTTTGCCCTGCACACTGTTGAAATGCAGATATTGGCTGGTAGCTTAGAGCTATGTACGAAGAATAGATGTATATGTCATGAAAACTTCCAACTCTACTTTTTTTTTGTCATGGAGAATTTATCTTTTTCAGTTCTGCCTGGTATCATTTTTCACATTTGAATGGCTTTATGCTAGTTATAAGATATGCTTCTTTCTGGCTATAAAGATGAGTAATGCTTTTGGAGAAATGTTTGATTAAAATAAAGGAATACAAACCATTTTCTGTCATTTTTTGGGTTTTAGACACAATTTGTATATTTTACATCTCCACCCAAACAAATGTTACTTTTCCCAAGAGGATGCTGCCTCAGGAGTGCATAAACAAGAGTTATTGTTTGGAGGAAATTAGTTGTTCTAGATAATCACACACACAAGTTGTCTAATAAAAATCCATTAAATCTCCATATTATATGTATGTCCGACTGTGAAGCAATTAATAAAGCTACAAATGTTGAAATCTGTAAAAAATCTTAAGGAGTATTTGAAATTCTAATAGGCCCATAGAGGAGACTGAACTGCAGCTCCAACGAGGCACCAAGCAGAATTCCAATTTCTGGGTCACTTATCCAGAGAATGGTTTCTGTGGCTGTGATATCGGCTGTGGTATCTGTAGCACTCAGAGCCCAGGTTGATAACAGACTGGTTCCAGTCTGGTCACCTTTAACTGACCAAGACTATGGGGCTCGCTCACACATCCTTTGCTACTTAGGGATTGGTTCCTGATGGTCAAATTGATCCTTACTGGGTAACTTTCTGTGGCCTCACTTTTAGCTTTTTGTTTTCTTGTTTTGATGAGCACACAGGAAACTCAAAGGACTAGATCTATGGAGGCCTTCCTCATATAAGTACACTCGTTGATTTTCATGGGGCTAAGTACTCATCCTCAATACTGTAAGTACTCATCCTCAGTAGTGAGGCCTGCACAATCTAAAACTTTGTCCACCACCGTTTAAATTATATTACATATGTGTTTTGAGATACCTACCATGATCAATTTGGGTGTATGACACAACACAACAACCTGTGATTAACACACTCAGTGAAGGTCCTGTATTAGAGGTCCTGTGTTATGGATTTTTGTGGTGAATTCTCCATCCCTGGCAATTTTTAAACCAAGATTGGATCATTTTCTGAATGATATTATCTAGATCAAACAGGAATTATTTCAGGGAAGTTCTATGGCCCGTGTTATGCAAGAGTTACTTCACAAGTGGAGAACCAGTGTTGACAGGGCCAATTCGATCAGGGTAGATGTGGTCCACTCCCAATAATAGATGAGGAGGTGTCAATTCCAGGAGAGGAAAAGCAGCTTTTGTAGTGAGCCAGCCACTCCCAGTCCCTATTCAAGCCCAAATTAATGGTGTTGAATTTGCAAATGAATTTTAGTTCTGCTGTTTCTCTTTGAAGTCTGTTTCTGAAGTTTTTTTGTTCAAGTATAGCTACTTTTAAATCTGTTATAGAATGCCCAGGAAGATTGAAGTGTTCTCCTACTGGCTTTTGTGTGTTACCATTCCTGAGGTCTGATTTGTGTCCATTTATTCTTTTATGTAGGGACTGTCCGGTTTGGCCAATATACATGGCAGAGGGGCATTGCTCATTACAAAAGCAGCTCATTATAAAAGCAGCTTTGCCTCTCCTGGAATTGACGCCTCCTCATCTATTATTGGGAGTGGACTACATCCACCCTGATCAAACTGGCCCTGTCAATGCTGGTTCAGTATATTTATGCCTGCATCTGTAATTTGCACTCCATGTATCTGAAGAAGTGGGTTTTTTACCCACGAAAGCTTATGCCCAAATAAATCTGTTAGTCTTTAAGGTGCCATCGGACTCCTTGTTGTTTCTACCTAATGGAGCTACTCAGAATCACCGTCCCTGTTCCTAGGTATAGCAAACTGTGATAGCAAAACCTGGTATGGATCCCAATGGCTATATTAGAGTCTCATAAGATAGAGGTGCCATTTTCTATGGAAGAGGGTTTTTTAAGTGGTGTGGCTATCTACAAGCAATGAAGAGTCCAGAAGGATGGCTAACCTGCAGACTGGCAATGGGGTGAAATCCACTGATTATTTATTTATTATCTGTATTACTATTTATTCTTATTTGTATAACATCTAGCAGCCCCAGTCCACATGAGTGCCCCATTGTGTTAAGTGCTGTACAAACACATAATAAGAAGCAGTCCCTGCTTTGAAGAGCTTACAGTCCGAAAAGACAAAGGGTGAGAGGGAAAACCGAGGTGAAGAGACTTACTCAAGGTCACACAGCAGCTGAATGGAATGGGACCCGTTTCTCCTTTCTGCTGGACCAGTCCCCTACCCATTGGTCAAAACTGCTTCTCAGTTTAGAAATATTTTTCTCTTTTGATCTCATCTGTTGTCAGTTGTTGGCTGCATGTGTTTCATCTGTGTGCTGCGCCAGGTCACCAGTATAGCAGACCTCGATCAAAACTGCCCAAGAAGAGCTCATACTCTGTTCAGTGGTGAAGGTGCTCAGCCAGGTTTATTGCCAAGAAAGCACAGTCTCAGTGCCCTATATGTGCTACAGGTACACTTAATGCATGTATGCCCATGACAATGGACCAGCTCAGGGAGCAGCAGGACTTTCCGCTCCCCCCCCCCACAGGCCAGACAAAGTGTTAAGGGGAGACATCCCAACTATAGACTGAGACAAACAATCTGGGATAAACAACTTACATATCACCTTACGTGTTTCCTGACATGTGGGTTACCTCCCCTCGTACCTTTCTTCTGATGTTTCAGACGAAACATCACAATTCGTTTCTTCTGTCAAATCATCTTATCGTGTGCTAGGTTGGGCAGTTCTTGTCCTAGCCTGCCGGAAAGTATTTACATATTCTGTGTGTTTTAGCAATGCAAGCAATAGAATCATAGAATCATAGAATATCAGGGTTGAAAGGGACCCCAGAAGGTCATCTAGTCCAACCCCCTGCTTGAAGCAGGACCAATTCCCAGTTAAATCATCCCAGCCAGGGCTTTGTCAAGCCTGACCTTAAAAACCTCAAGGGAAGGAGATTGTACCACCTTCCTAGGTAACGCATTCCAGTGTTTCACCACCCTCACAGTGAAAAAGTTTTTCCTAATATCCAATCTAAACCTCCCCCACTGCAACTTGAGACCATTACTCCTCGTTCTGTCATCTGCTACCATTGAGAACAGTCTAGAGCCATCCTCTTTGGAACCCCCTTTCAGGTAGTTGAAAGCAGCTATCAAATCCCCCCTCATTCTTCTCTTCTGCAGGCTAAACAATCCCAGCTCCCTCAGCCTCTCCTCATAAGTCATGTGTTCTAGACCCCTAATCATTTTTGTTGCCCTTCGCTGGACTCTCTCCAATTTATCCACATCCTTCTTGAAGTGTGGGGCCCAAAACTGGACACAGTACTCCAGATGAGGCCTCACCAATGTCGAATAGAGGAGAACGATCACGTCCCTCGATCTGCTCGCTATGCCCCTACTTATACATCCCAAAATGCCATTGGCCTTCTTGGCAACAAGGGCACACTGCTGACTCATATCCAGCTTCTCGTCCACTGTCACCCCTCGGTCCTTTTCCGCAGAACTGCTGCCTAGCCATTCGGTCCCTAGTCTGTAGCTGTGCATTGGATTCTTCCATCCTAAGTGCAGGACCCTGCACTTATCCTTATTGAACCTCATCAGATTTCTTTTGGCCCAATCCTCCAATTTGTCTAGGTCCTTCTGTATCCTATCCCTCCCCTCCAGCATATCTACCACTCCTCCCAGTTTAGTATCATCCGCAAATTTGCTGAGAGTGCAATCCACACCATCCTCCAGATCATTTATGAAGATATTGAACAAAACCGGCCCCAGGACCGACCCTTGGGGCACTCCCATACCGGCTGCCAACTAGACATGGAGCCATTGATCACTACCCGTTGAGCCCGACAATCTAGCCAGCTTTCTACCCACCTTATAGTGCATTCATCCAGCCCATACTTCCTTAACTTGCTGACAAGAATACTGTGGGAGACCGTGTCAAAAGCTTTGCTAAAGTCAAGAAACAATACATCCACTGCTTTCCCTTCATCCACAGAACCAGTAATCTCATCATAAAAGGCGATTAGATTAGTCAGGCATGACCTTCCCTTGGTGAATCCATGCTGGCTGTTCCTGATCACTTTCCTCTCATGCAAGTGCTTCAGGATTGATTCTTTGAGGACCTGCTCCATGATTTTTCCAGGCACTGAGGTGAGGCTGACTGGCCTGTAGTTTCCAGGATCCTCCTTCTTCCCTTTTTTAAAGATTGGCACTACATTAGCCTTTTTCCAGTCATCCGGGACTTCCCCCGTTCGCCACGAGTTTTCAAAGATAATGGCCAATGGCTCTGCAATCACAGCCGCCAATTCCTTCAGCACTCTCGGATGCAACTCATCCGGCCCCATGGACTTGTGCACGTCCAGCTTTTCTAAATAGTCCCTAACCACCTCTATCTCCACAGAGGGCTGGCCATCTCTTCCCCATTTTGTGATGCCCAGCGCAGCAGTCTGGGAGCTGACCTTGTTAGTGAAAACAGAGGCAAAAAAAGCATTGAGTACATTAGCTTTTTCCACATCCTCTGTCACTAGGTTGCCTCCCTCATTCAGTAAGGGGCCCACACTTTCCTTGGCTTTCTTCTTGTTGCCAACATACCTGAAGAAACCCTTCTTGTTACTCTTAACATCTCTCGCTAGCTGCAGCTCCAGGTGCGATTTGGCCCTCCTGATATCATTCCTACATGCCCGAGCAATATTTTTATACTCTTCCCTGGTCATATGTCCAACCTTCCACTTCTTGTAAGCTTCTTTTTTATGTTTAAGATCCGCTAGGATTTCACCATTAAGCCAAGCTGGTCGCCTGCCATATTTACTATTCTTTCGACTCATTGGGATGGTTTGTCCCTGTAACCTCAACAGGGATTCCTTGAAATACAGCCAGCTCTCCTGGACTCCTTTCCCCTTCAATACTCGTGCTGAGTCCGTATACCAGACAGAGAACTTGCAGGCAAACATCTGCTTTTGACATATGCTTTCGCTCAGAGCATGACTTTCATAGAATCCTAGAACATCAGGGTTGGAAGGTTCCTCAGGAGGTCATCTAGTCCAACCCCCTGCTCAGAGCAGGACCGATCCCCAATTTTTGCCCCAGGTCCCAAATGGCCCCCTCAAGGATTGAACTCACAACCCTGGGTTTAGCAGGCCAATGCTCAAACCACTGAGCTATCCCTCCCCCCCAAGAAATAAATAAAAAAATAAAAATAAAATTCTGAAGCTGATTGCCCCACCTCTCCATGGGGCTCCGCTCCGCTCCACCAGCCATCCCACAAATCACTCTGTTCTGCCAGCCCCCCATGAGCTGTTCCAGCCGTCCCGCAAACAGCTCCGCTCCGCCAGCCACTCCACTCTGCCAGCTGCCCCATGAGCTGCTCCACAATATATCTTCAGGCTCCCCCACTACTTAACACAACACTCAGTGATTTCAGCTCTTAGTAATTTTAGCTCTTTTGTGATTTCACCTTGTAGTAGAGGCGCCTCATTGGTGGTGCATCATCAGCCCAAAGTGAACTTTTGCTGCCTTTGGTTCAGGCCTCAGGCCTTGTACCAGGCCCCATGCTCCAGACTCTGCTACAGCATCACCTCAGCTTTTCCACATTACTGTTTGAACCCACTGTCCTTCATTCAGGTCCTAACTTCCTCCATGCTCTAGAACATCTGCAGGGAAAGAGTAAGCTACACAAGGACTCTGCCTTGTCTCCAACACAGACGTGCAGTAAAACTTTGGATTGATGAGGACCAAGAAGAGAAAATAATAGGGACAGTAATTTAAACAGACATGTTCTACGCTCATTCTGAGTGAGAGAGACAGAATCTGGCCCTTAGAACTGATTGAAGAAAAGGAAAGAAAATAAGTGTGTGGAAATAATGTTTTTGTTACTCATGGTCATCAGGAAAGTGTCCCATCTGGATCAGGTCACTGTTGTTTCCCCCCTTTCCTTTCAGATTTAATGACTATTATTGCATAGCTCTCTTAGTTCTATTGTGCAGTGTCCTATTTTTCTTCAACAGCTTTTAAGTGCAATGATGTTCTCCCCACCCAGCATTAGTAAATTCTTGTCAAGAAAAATGAAAACACAATTAACCTGATCTATTCAATCTCTCATATATCTTAATTTAGTATGCTGCTGCTATCTCAGAGCTGGTTTGACCGTTGCATAATAACTAGTGACCACAATGGCGCTGATGAAGAGATAGATAGAATAATTCAGAGGAGAGAGAAGCGCATCTTGTGAAGTTCAAGGATTTGCAAAATTAGGTCAAACACCTTTTCTCCCTCCCCCATAATTTAACTTCTTTTAATTCAAGGAAGATTTTTGTTTTAAAAAGACAACACATTTTCTAGCTAAAGAGAAACAGATGTAAGGCATAAATTACATGTATGCCGACAGGCACCAACTTTCTAATGTGCTGGAGGGGTGGTCCCCCTGGCTCCGCCACAGGCCCCGCCCCACCTCTTCCCACCCCGTTATGCCCCCTTCCCTGAGCACGCCCACCCTCGCTTCTCCCCCCACTCAAGCGCCTCCTACACACCGAGTAACAACTAATCTGTGGCAGGCGGGAGGCGCTGAGAGAAAGGGCGGGAGAGAAGGAGGGTGAGGTGCTGATCAGTGGGGCCCCTGGCCGGTGGGAAGTGGTGAGGGGAGCAGGAGGTGCTTGATGGGGGGCTTCCAGTGTGTGCTCAGCACCCACCATTTTTTTTCCCCATGGGTGCTCCAGCACTGGAGCACCCACGGACTCGGTGCTTAAGTGTATGCCTACTTTAAGGCCTCTTTACCCTGCCTTTGGTAAACAATTGGATGCTCTGCATTTTTCACTCTGCCTACACTGTGTGATTTCCCCCCACTTTGCACTTCAGTGCAGATAGATGAGGGATGGATTTGGCCCTAGTCCTCTTCTTCATCAGCAGTGATTTATATCATGCATACATATTGAGCAAAATCAAGCAATAAGGAATGCTGCTCAGGAACATAACTACCAACTCATTCATAGAAGATGAATGGATGGATTAATAATGCATTTCTCTGACATGGGTGTCCTAGAACATAACGAGGGTGATCAGAGTGGGTTCCTGAAACCTGATGTTTGAAAATGGCTGCTTGTGCTTTGGACTTCTGCAGGACGAGTGCTTAGGTGATATTTATCTTTACAAACATCTCAGGAGTCAGAGAAAAGATTCTGTTGAGTGATATTTAAAAAATGGCTTCCTACAAATGCTGCTCCCATGATACAGCCAGATTAAGAAAGTGGGACTGAGAATTATTTTGAACATCTCTCCAGCATGGCAGTGCTGACCACCATTACCAGAACACTGAACCCAAGTGAGAGTGAAACCACATGCCTCACCAGAAAGGAAGGATGGTCATAAACTCAGTATTGGTCCTGGACTTAAGCATGTGCATAAGTCTTGTCAGAATCAGGGGCTAAAATTCTACAGATGCAAAGATCTCTGCTTGTTACTTCTCCCGTTGGGGAATATGGGCCAGTGTTTTCAGACTTGCCCCAGCAGCTGTCATTGGGATGTGAGTTAGGAACAGAGACGGAGCCTGAATTCTGAACTGACAGATGTCAAAGGTTACATAGGATCTTTGGTGGGGTTTTCACAGATTTTGATTTAGAATCTCTATGGAGAATTTTAGCCTGGAACAAAGTTTTGTGACTATGTTCAGATCATCTTGGAAACAGGGCTTTTCTCATTATGGGTACATTGGTAGAGATAAAATAAGGACTTTGCTTCCACCTCTGGAAGCAATCACACTGACCCTTCCCCCCAAACTTTAACTGGGCTTTGGTAGAGATTTGAAAGGTTTGGGAAAAACCAGAAGTGTGAATGCTGAAATACTCTGAGAAGTCAGGATCAAGGAGAACCAGTAATATCATGACACAGCTTTTTACCATGAGAGTTCAAAATGAGTTTTGTAGACCCAAGCAAATGAAGGCTCGATCTGATGAAGTCTGAGCATCTCCTGATTTGGGGCTGAAGGCCCTCAACCTAGCATCATGTCAGGCCCATAGCTACACTTTGGATTGAGGGCCTAATTCTGCAGTCATGAGCCATGTTAAATACCATTGCACTGAGGCAAGTAGCTCTGTTACAGTGTGATTAGAGCACAGAACTGGGAGGCAGGGAGCTTGATCCCCAGTCCACCAGTTGCTTCCACACAAGATGAGCCCTGCACCAGTGCAGAGCCTCATTGTAGTTAATGTGGCTCCATGCAGGCACATAGACTCATAGACTTTAAGATCAGAAGGGACCATTGTGTTAATCTACTCTGACCATCTGCCCATTGCAGGCCACAGAACCTCACCCACACACTCCTGTGATCGACCCCCAACCTCTGGCTGAGTTACTGAAGTCCTCAAACCCTGGTTTAAAGACTTCAAATTACAGAGAATTCATCATTTAAACTAGTTTAAACCTGCAAGTGATCCATGCCCCATGCTGCAGAGGAAGGTGAAAGACCCCCCCAGGGTCTCAGCCAATCTGACCCAGGGGAAGATTCCTTCCTGATCCCAAAAATTGTATTACATGACTCCATCCGTGTGGAGGCAGTTCTATTATTAAGGCCTTGGATTGAATATTTGGAGCTCTGATACTGACTTGCCATGTGAACTTGTGCAAATCACTTCACCCTTCTGTGCTTCTGTCTCCCTGCTGGTAAAATGCTGATCCTGATATTCTACCACCTTTGTAAAGTGCTTTGAGATCCTGACTGAAGCTTGTTATCAAAGTATTATCATTATTACTATTGACTCAGTATGACAGCTCGAATGAGTAAAGCACTGCAGAACTGGGCTTTGTGCTGAATCCCCAATACTTGGGATGTCTGCCTGTCAGCTGTTCATATATAATAGAAATCGTGACAGACTCTTAACAAGAACACTTGTAGCAGGCAGCACTCACATAAAAGCAATCCTATTTACAGCAGGCCTCGAGATGTTGCTTTGAGTTGAAAAGTTCACCGGTGACTGTTTTCCTTAGCTTGTCTCCTTTTGTGCCATTTCCCCTGCATGCAGCTCAAAGTCTTGAATTTTATTAGAAAGGATGTAGAAATAAGAAAGGAAAAATACAAACTGAAGCATATTCTTTAATACTGCGGGAGTCCCATCTCTTGGAGTTTAATGGCAGTGTGTTCTACATTTCCCTGTCAAAGAGACAAAGCAGTTCTTATAAACTTAATCTACAATATCACATATCCTTTGTATGTTTGTGCCTGTTATTATCTGCTATCCATGGGCATTCAATCCTAACTTAATTAAGCTGGCAAGCAGCAGTACTGGGCTGTGCAACAGTCAGTGTCTGTTACATTCACAAATCGGCATACACAGCTGGGTATCAAGATTCTTTAGCTGCCTACATTTCGTTTTGATCTTTGTGACACAATAAATCGAGTCTGCTACCAAGGGTGCTTGATTCCGTACCACTATTTTCCTGAGAATTGGCAAACTAGATTCTTACACTAAAATTAAAAGCCATCCCTTATCCCTTAAGTCCATATGAACCCAAACTCAATCTTATTTTTCCTCATTTGATTTTTGGGGGGAGGGAAGGGTGTCAGTGTGTGTCTGCGTGCGTGTGTGATGTGCTACATTCAAGAACAGAAAATTCTGGCTACGTAGAGGCACAAGAGGTTGGCATGAAGCATCTATGATTACACTGGTCAGCATTTTAGTACCCATATAGGATTAGGTTCTGGTTTCAGTTACATGGTTGTAAATACAGATGCAAATTAGGTCCAGTGTTTTTTGGTACTGGCATATGAAAAACACATTTATCTGGCCTGACTGATTCAGCTCTTAATTAACAAAACAGATGAGCTGAATTGACCTTTTTTGATGTGTGAATAACGATCAGTAAGCAGTTGAGTTTCACATAGGTACCAACTGAAAAAGAGCTTACGGTTAGCTGTCAGCAATTCCTGACAAGCCTAACAAACCCATTACACCCAACACATTGGTATAGGAATATTTATCCTTAAATACTGTCTTTTAAAGTATCAAATAAAATATTATGGCGTATTGGTCATCATTGCAAAATGTATGTATGGATGTCACATAAGGAGCTGTATGTAGGTACTGAAATTATATTTTAGAGACTAGACCAACAAGACACACACAGGTTCCCAACAAAAGCCCACACTCCTCAAAATGTACCCACAAAACACTAACTGTGCTGATGTGGATTCGCCCAACCCCCACTCTCCCCCCGCAACAGGACCAGAAGGCATTAAGATGGTCAGATAGGCCTATCAACTCCACCAGGCTGCACCTGGAGGAAGATCCAAGGAGCAGAGATGGAGTGCAAGCGGACTCAGCTGGGCAGGACGAGGCAGGGCCTCTAAAGCCAGGAAGCTGGCAAGAGAGAGAGAGAGAGGCCGTTGCTGGGAAAGGGCACTCGCTCCTTGGAAGGATTTGGAGCTGGTACTCCAAAGGTAAGGAGGGAAGCCAGGAGTTTTAGGAAGCAGTCCAGGCAAGGAGGAGAAAGCCCAGAACTGGTAGCTGTAGGGTCCCTGGACTGGATCCTGCAGAAGAGGGCCCGCCCAGGTTCCCCTTCCAGCCACCCAGGGCATGGCATAGACCAGGCGCAGGGCACTGAAGGGTATGGCCGCCTGGTTCACTGAGGTAGTGACAGAGAATGGAAGCACTGTACGCCGGAAGGGGGGAAATGCCGAGTCACCTTGCCGGAGGGCTTAATCCCAAAAAGGACAGCTGCAGCTCCTGAGAGCGAGAGACGGCTCTAGAGGAGTAACTGACAGGGTGTAACCGCTGGTTGGGGCATTGGCCTGACAGAGTCTATTCCCCAGAAGAGCCACAAGGACGCGCTGTCCAGCAGTGAGTGGACCCGGGCCGTCACACTAACCAAATGGAAAGAACAGCAGGAAAAGCACCTCCAGGGAAAGACAAGCCCCCAGCCCCTCCGAATTCACCATAGAGCAGCAAAGAAACCATGGCAAGGGCTTGTGTGGGATTCCTCGCACCCTAGGCGAGAATCATCTCTCTAGACCAAGAAGCCCCTCTTGCCAGGGAGGGCTCGGCACGCCTTGGAAGTTTGGGAGAAACAACAGGCCACTGTCAGCATAAAGTTGAAAAGGACTGCTCCTATCTTCACCTTTCCAAGGTCATCTCCAGGCTGGGTCTGTCACACCTTTAGAGCAACCAACCAAATGTATACCCTATCGCCACTCTCACACCACAGGCCTGGGGAGAAAAACACAGGCAAAAGTTGGGGGGAGGGAAGAAAGGGACAGTGGCAAACAGACCCTTTTGCAAGGGCTTGTCCGGGAATTGACCCCAGGGCCTCTCGCACCTGAAGCCACACTTGGACTCGCAAAAGTCAACGAACCATTTCTTTGGAGCCATAGCGAATATCATTTCTCACGATTTTCGCAACCAAAGCAAACAAAACCAAACCAAGCCCCACAAGAGCAGGCAGAGTTAGCCCTAAAATGAAAAATGTTAGAGAGCTTATTCCTTCACTCTCCCACTTCCCTGGTCCTTCTCGCATGAACAGAGAGCAACAATACCCGAAGTCCGAAGGTGCAAACAATTCGATGTTTATTGGGGTGAACTTTCAGCAAGCTTAAATACAAGTTCCTTTTTCCTCATTTTCGAATCCCAACTTACTTCCTGTTTGCCCCTAATTTATATATTAATATTTTTAGCTATACCTTAACCAATCATTCTACTGAAATTTAACTAACCAATCCTAACATATTGTAACATGATTATGTAACCAATTATATCCCACCACAATAATTAGATTACGCCCAGCAAAATTAATTATACAGCAAACAGAAACAATCACAGAACCAAACAGAGATTATACAGACAAACAATAGCAAAGTGGGAACTATAATGACAAAACAATACAGAAGTGAGGATTTCACATCCCAGCTATTGATAAGTGAGTTCTTGCCAGACAGGATGCTATCAAACTAAGTTTCCTTTTACATTTTCTAGGCACTTCCCTTTCTCTGGAGGTGATAGGAATACAATCCTGTCCTGATAGTGCCTGACAGCCCAATAGCACCTTATTTCAATGTGACTAGTTTGGAATGTGAGGATGTGACTATTCACTTCCTAGCTTATGGCTGCCTCTGCTGCTTAGCCAAAGGCCTTAGCCTAAGAACAGGGCCTCAGACTGTCACAGTAAGAGAAAGACCTTACATTGGCAGACAGTGATTTTGATTCTTTCTTTTATACTTCTAACTAGCCAAGTGATAAGAATAACCTAAATTCTTAAAGTACAGGCCTTTACAGACAGGCCTGAATATCTATATCCTAACAAAAAAGTACTGTGCCTGTCTTCACCTTTCCAAGGTCTCCTCCTCGCTCTCTCACACCATAAGTGAGAACCATTCACCTGGACCCAGGAACAAAATTCAGACCCGAATGCAGCCCTCACTCTACAAGATGCTGGAGGGAAACAGGAAGAAAAACCCCTCAATGGTCAGCTGCAAACACAGGCTTGGCAAGGGCTTGGATGAAATATGGAGCCGGGATCTCTTGCTCCCAAAAGCAGACTCACGCTCCAGTCCAACTAATGCTTTTGGAACTCTAAGGAAAGCAGCATTTCACAGGAGTTTCCAAAAAGCAACCCAGAAAGAGCCTGGAAACACAAAGGTAGAACAGGAAACACAACTTCAGGGAGGGCTTGTCTGGGATTTGAACCTGGGACCTCTCGCACCCAAAACGAGAATTCTACTCCTAGACCAACAAGCCACCTTTGGCTGTGGTGTCTGCCATTGTCTGGCCTCAGAAGGTTAGGCCCAAAACCAACCTTCCTGTAAGTTTTCACCACTTGAAAAATGGTGCCCCTCCAGTGCCATGATACTGTAGGCATTCGTCTCTGTGTGTGCCATTGGCCACCAGTAGGTAGAATCCAGTGCCTGCATCTTCACCTCCCACGGAGGGATACGTTGAGCCCATGACAATCAGGAGAAGACTGGGTAGAAGAAAAGAGACAGAAAGTTGCAAGAGTTCTCCTTTCCAGCTGAGCTGAGTGCTCAATTCTCCATTCGGGGGGCTGCCCCATACAGCTGGACGGATAGGGTGCAGACAACCACAGCTCTGGCTGCACTTTCCTGCGTGAGCCGGGCACTCCATTCTTGGCTTCGGGGTGGGAGCGTCTGCCTCTGCCGAGTGGGCAGATTGGCTCTGGGGAGCTCCCAACCACATCCACCTGCAGAGGCCCACCCTTAAGCCTCTCCCTTTTCTTGGGGTGCCCAGCAGAAAGCCTCCCCACCCTGTGCTACAGCTCGACTCTTAAGGCTCCCTGCGTGGCTTGTGCTGGGGAGCATGAATCTCCGCTGGGCTGCATTTGCGGGGACATCCCAGCAGGAAAAGATTTCAGCCACCAGGTCAACCCTTTGGGCCCAATGGGTGGAAGATACCGCTGACTCCCCGTGCTGCCACCTCAAACCGGTTCTCCCACCAGTGGCCGAGGCCACTGCCCAGCCTCCCCTCGCCCTGCCCACCCCAGTCGCCCTTGTGCCACGTGCTCAAGATGCTCATTCCACCATTGGGAGAGGCAGCCACCCCGGCTCACCCTCTGCATCCCTAGCCCTGGCCCCCAGGCTCTGTTGGCCACCAGGGCAACCCCGGCATTACATTGATAAGGCAGCTGCGGTTCAAGAGACTGTTGGAAAAAAACGTAGGTTTGACAAAGCTTTCCAGGAAAAGGCACTGTTCTTGGGCTTGTCCAAGGCTGAAACCCATTCCCTCTTGCTCCCAAGGGAAGAATTCTGCGCTTAGACCTGCAGTTTTCAAATGTGGCCATCAGAGTCTTTTCTTGTGGTCACAGCTGTCACGCAATCACAGGGTGGTGATTGTGGGGATTGCCAAGCATTGGCCCCTCCCCTGCATCTGCAAGTAGGGGTTGGGCCATTCTCTCCTTTTCAATGAAAATGCCGGCAGTATAGATAGCCGGTTCGAGTTCCCCAGCTTCCTGTGGCCCATGAGGCTCAGGGTTCTGGCGTCAGCTCTGGGGTTGCCAGCAGCAATTCTCGGCCAAGTGGCAGGAAGCTCTGGCCACTGGGCTTCAGGCTCACCACCACCCTCATCGCCTCTTGCCGCATCACTTCCCACGGTGCCTGGCCTATTCACCCCTGGCTTCCAGTGTCTCTCTACCCACTTCCCCATCCAGTTCTTAACGTGTCCCCCTGCTTGTCAAGGCAAAGTAAACCTGGTGAAAAGTGTTATTTGTATGTTTGTTAATATCACTTTTTACTGCCTCCCTGCTAGTTAACAAGTCTGTTGCTTTGAAAAGTGATATTAACAAACATACAAAGATCACCTTTCACAGAAGCAGATTTACTAGCTAGCAATTCTATTAAACCCCCCCAAAAAAACCCAGAAACCTAAAAAAGCAAAAGCTACAATGACCACAAAAATACAAGAACATGCAAAACACCTTATTAGTGTTTCTATTCTGTTTAGGTCCAGTAAAGGATAGAGACAACTGTATGACAAAATTTGCAGATCATACAAAATTACTAAAGGTAGTTAAGACCCAGGCAGACTGCAAAGACCTACAAAAGGATCTTTCAAAACTGGCTGACTGGGCAACAAAATGGCAGGTGAAATTTAATGTTGATAAATGCAAAGTAATGCACATTGGAAAGCATAATCCCAACTAAAATGATGGGGTCTAAATTAGCTGTGACAACTCGAGAAAGAAATCTTGGAGTCATTGTGGATAGTTCTCTGAAAACATCCACTCAATGTGCAGTGGCAGTCAAAAAAGTGAACAGAATGCTGGGAATAATTAAGAAAGGGATAGATAATAAGAGAGAAAATATCATGTTGCCTCTATATAAATCCATGGTACGCCCACATCTTGAATACTGTGTGCAGATGTGGTCGCCCCATCTCAAAAAAGATATATTGGATTTGCAAAAGGTTCCGAAAAGGGCAACAAAAATGATTGGGGTATGGAACGGCTTCCGTATAAGGAGAGATTAATAAGACTGGGATATTTCAGCTTGGAAAAGAGGATATGATTGAGGTCTATAAAATCATGACTGGTGTGCAGAAAGTAAATAAGCAAGTGTTATTTACTCCTTCTTATAACACAAGAACTAGGGGTCACCACATGAAATTAAGAGGCAGCAGATTTAAAACAAACAAAAGGAAGTATTTCTTTACAAAATGCACAGTCAACCTGTGGAACTCTTTGCCAGAGGATGTTGTGAAGGCCAAGACTATTACAGGGTTCAAAAAAGAAGTAGATAAGTTAATAGAGGATAGGTCCATCCATGGCTATTAGCCAGGATGGGCAGGGATGGTGTCCCTAGCCTCTGTTTGCCAGAAGTTGGGAATGGGCAATAGGGGATGGATCACTTGATGATTACCTGCTCTATTCATTCCCTCTGGGGCACCTGGCGTTGGAAGACAGGATACTGGAACAGATGGACCTTTTGTCTGACCCAGTGTGGCTGTTCTTATGTTCCTCTGTTTCCAAAGTGCCAGTTGGGATTCTGAAGTGTGGTGTCCTAAGATCATTAAAACAAATTTCCAGGCCTTCTGCTCTTTTGTAGTTTACTCACTGCTGCACAAACTGCTGCTTAATGACTATAAAATTTTTGCTCAGTTTCATGTCACTTGAACAACAAATATATACAAAGGAAATGGGCTTCAGTGAAAGCTGGGGGTATTTTTAAAATTAGAGGTAGCCTGAAAACTGCTAAACACATCCGTATTTTTTAATCTCAACCAAAAGAGTTTAAGCCACCTGCCTTGAAAAGAGGACTTGCTATGGGAACCACTCCTTAAACGTTTGACTCTGCAACAATTTAACAAGCCTGCTGACCATTTTTTTAAATCTGAAATATTTTTTTTATGGGTTCAAATTTATGACTGAAGCATATAAATGAAGTCATATATCAAACAAAGTGCACTATAAATTCCTGCAACAAAATCATTTGACGGTGAAACTAAAATATCCTTTTAAACCCAGGCCTACAAAGTAATCCATGGTACTGGGATGACATTGAGGCAAGGGAACAATGTGAAGTAAACAAACTTGCCTTTCCCTGCTTCAAAAACTAAAAAAGAGAAGAGCATGTTTGCTAAAGATAGAAAGGGTTAAATTATTGATGAGCTCATGCTAGAACAATTAAGAATGGACCCGAACCGGAATGCCACACCCAAACCCCTTCAGAGTTTGGGATGTGGATTGGAATAGAATTGTCCAGACTTTTCTCTTCTCTCAGCCATGTGTTATTAATAATAACTACTGAACTTTATGTAAATACATGTTTAGCAGCATCTCAGACACAATCATGTTCACTTTGTCACAACATCTGGCAGCTTGAAAAGTAAAGATGATGAGGCATGTCGGGAAGTCATTGGGGTCTTTAACACTCATATATTCTATCAGCATTGGGCTGAACAGGGAATCTGCTGTGGTTGCTCACAGGTAATAACGATGCTTTGCCTGACAGATGGTTGAAAAATCTTCACCAGACTTATACCCACTTCCTGTTTGGGGGAAATGGACTTTACTTTAGGTTAGTTTACCCACTTCTTCCTTCCTTTTTTTTTTTACCACTACACCCACAGATCTGTCATATCTTAGCCCTGCGCCCTCACCATTGGGAGAGAGAGCCTGTCTTCATTTCCAAAAGTCCAATTTTCATTCCACTGTAATGCAATGCAAACAATTTTTGAAATGTCAAATGTTTTGTGAAACAAATTAGTAGTTTTCTGGCCAGCCCTACAGATAGATAACATCATGCTTGTTTCCTTGACCTGCTTCCTGGATTTTAAAACAATATTGGTAATCTCGTGTGACTAGTCTTCAGGGATTGATCTATAGCTAAGGATATTAAAAATGTAGATTTACGTTACATATAGCCCCAATGCAGTGCCCATTTAAGTCAATGGAAAGATTGCCATTGACTTCAGTGGGCACTGGATGAGTCCCAGAAGGTTAGATGTTGATGCATTTATTAACACAGAGTGGTACCTTACTGCATGAGTAGTACCACTTAGTTTGACCGGCTGTACTGATAAATTAGAATAACGTACCAAGATCCACAGTGGATTTGACAGAGGACTCTACTCTTCATCCTTCCTAGGTTGCAATAAGCAGAGTCAGATGCTGAGTCCAGGAGCCCTGACTCCCATTTCTTTGCTATAACCACTGGTCATAGTCTTTTTGTTTTATAGCTCTGGTTTAGAGGTGGATATACGCACCTTAAGAAGCAAGAAGAAAGAAATGCAATGCAACTTAATCCATTGTTTACATGATCCAGTCACTGTATTGCTGCACAGGAGAAATTTGGTGTCGTGGTGATGAAATCCAGCCATCTCACAATGCCAAGTGATGCACTAGTAGCCATGGCAACAAGGTATTTCCTTCCAGCAAATGCCTGTAATGGTGCTTTTAAGACTGTACATCAAAGTCATAGCATAGTGTTGAATCACCCCTGAGCAAGTACCAATGTCCAAGCAAAAAGGTCAGAACAATCAGTCTTAAATGGAAAACAATTCCTTTCCATAATGTGACTTCTTTTTTTTTACTTTGGAATATGTTTCTAGATAAAAGTGGAATAGAGCACCACAGCAACTCTCCCATTGCTCTAGAGCAGGGGTTCCCAAACTTGTTCCACCGCTTGTGCAGGGAAAGCCCCTGGCGGGGCGGTTTGTTCACCTGCCACGTCCCCAGGTTCGGCCAATCGCGGCTCACAGTGGCCGCAGTTCGCCACTCCAGGCCAATCGGAGCTGCTGGAAGCAGTACGGGCTGAGGGACATACAGAAAAATATTTTGTCTAAGTGTTACATATGATGTAGATATTCTTGTTCTTATTCTATTCTTATTAATAATTCATAAGCATCGTTTTGACAAAGTCTTTTTGGCAAAACAATTTTTGGAGACATTTTTTCGTTTTTTATTTGTTTTGTTTTCTAAACCAAATTGAGAAAAAAAGAAATTAGTGGCTAGGATTTACTTTCTATCCCTACTCATGAATGGTTTCCAAAAGGTTCTGAGGATTGTGGCATTGAATTCCACACTCCCCAAACTGGGAGCTGCAGAGGCCTTTTGGGAAGACTTTTATGGGCTTTTGGACAAATTGTGAAGCATTAAAAGTTCTGGTCTGTCTAGAAATCTAAACCCACAAACAGTTTAATTTTTTTCCTAAAGCAAGTTCTATTGGGGATAGTGGATGAAATAATGTAATTTTGTCTGACCTTTTTTGCTTTTAGTTTAGTTTTCTACCTTGTGGAATTGGTGTCTGGTGGTTGTAACAGGGCAGCGGTGCTACTGGGGGGTTGATTTACAGTAAATGAGAAATAGGATGAAATTCAGAAGAGGAAATTTATTGCAGAATATAAGGAACTGTTTGTTAACAGAGAGATCAATATTCTTATGACTAATATACTAAGGGAAATGGTGGAAGGCACAAGACAAGAATACAAGACAAGGGGACATTCAATGGAATTAAAAGGTGGCAAGTTCAAACTGATAACAGGTAATACTTTTTTTCCACAAAACTTAATTAAACTGTAGAACTCATTGCCAAGGGAGTCATTGAGGCAAAAAAAATCAGCAAGAGTCAGAGAGAGATTGGGCATTTACACGGATAACAACAATAGCCAGGGTTAGAACAGTAAATGCTAATAGGTTTCAGAGTGGTAGCCGTGTTAGTCTGTATCAGTCTGTTAGTCTGTATTACAAAACCTAAACCTAATTTTCCCCATACTAATTTCCCCCTACTGTTGCTCACACCTTCTTGTCAACTGTTTGAAATGGGCCACTCTCATTACCACTACAAAAGTTATTTTTCCTCCCTTGGTATCCTGCCGTTAATTTAATTGTCTCATTAGACTGACCTCACACTTGGTAAGGCAACTCCCATCTTTTCATGTATTTATACCTGCTCCTGTATTTTCCACTCCATGCATCTGATGAAGTGGGTTCTAGCTCACGAAAGCTTATGACCAAATCAATTTGTTAGTCTCTAAGGTGCCACAAGGACTCCTCACTGCTTTTAGTACATGCTAACAAATTTTGAAAGAGATATTAAACCTTATGCTTCAGGGTTAAACCAAGCTCTAACCTGTAAAGATGAGGGGGATGTGTGTGTGGGGGGGAGAGGGGGAGCAGATAATCTCATATCTACCTTACTGCAGGTTTTTTGCTTCTTCCATTAAAGTATGTGGTGCTGTCTACTTTTGGAGATGGGATATTGGGCTAGATGGACCATGGATCTGATGCAGTATAGCAATTCCTATTTTCCTATCAATGTACTGTAAGGAACAATCCTGTTCTAGTCAGGGCACGGGATGGTCTCTCAATCTGTTTTTCTTCTTTGTCTTGTGCATCCTATGAAATCCCAGAGGATGCTGTCATCATTTGGTCCAAACTAAGAACAATGAGGGGGGGAGGAAAATAAAAACTAAATAATAAAGTTGGACCTGAAGCAAAATCTGAAGCTGGACATCATTGAACTAAGAGAGGTCTGAAACCCAGATCACAATGGTGCAGCTCTTGTCTATGTAATGTCAAAGACAACTTCTTGACAACAAAATCTGTTAGTGGCTTAGTCTCCCAAGAATAGTGTCCCAACCTCTACTGGGACATTTGAAACTATGCCACGAAAAGCACTGGAGAATATGTGATAGGAAGCAGCCTTGCATTGGTCCTTGCATTGGTCTTGGAAGATGGTGAAGATAAACTAACAGGTTTTTCCATCCATTTCTTAATTATTCACAGTGTTACTGAATTCTCATTTTAGAATTCTTTTCCCCACCTCTGTCAATTTAGTTCTTTAAATTTTCTTCTCCAAAGCCCCAATTCAGCAAAACACTTAAGCACGTGCTGACTAATTCAATTAGTTTGTTCTTTGACCAGAGGAGATGAGCAGACGATTGATTTTCTGAAGGATAATATGTCACATTGCTGTGTCACCGAACCTGTTAATAACCATCCCGTGTTCCATTTGAACTATTTAACCAATCTTTTTTTAGGAACAGCAAATTGTATACCTAGAAGTGAAAGCAATTCATCTTTGTAAGAGCTTTCATTCTATGCAAATCAAGGGCTATTTAGCAATGCTTAAAATTGTGATCATTTTGCCCCCACAGAGGTCGATAACTGCTCCAATAATTGCTCACTTGTATTGCTGTTTTTCTGCTTTTCATTTAAGCAAAGAAGCTTAATTAGAATTTGGAGAGTAATCTGCTCATTACGTGGGAAAAGATGCCAACCTCAGGGCGTGACATTCAAAACAAAATCAATACTTTTACAGAAAATTTAAACATCTCAGGTAATATCACAGTACCCAAGTAATCTGTGCCATTTTCAAAGTTCTAATTAGAGATGCAACCGGAGTAGGGAATGTGTTTCATCATTACTCAGTCTGTGCTTTACCTCCTTTACTCATACAAAGCTATTGATTATATGTGCATGTTTATTATGCCTTCTTTGTTTTTTCCCCTGCTCATTAGGGTGAGAAATGAATGCTAGGATGGATGGAACATTTTCATTCCCTGTCAAGTATGTGATGCACTCAAGGTCAGAGGCAGATAAAAGAGAAGGAAAGAAATGGAAAGGGTCTGTTTAGGTAGGACTGAGCTACAGATGATTTCTATTTCCTAAAATATCCTCTTCATGTTCATCAAGGGAGTCGCGCCTCAGAGCAGTAATTCATATTGTAAAAGGGGTTAGATTTGCTGAGATCATGATAGCCCCTGATGCTTAAAGAAATCTAATTCATGGGCCAGTTCAGGGACAAATCATGGAACACTTATTTATGTGGAGTGATGCCTCACTCCACAAGTTGTCCCAGTGTCTTCAAGAGGAATAGTTCAGGGAATAAGGTACTATTCAACATGAATAAGGGTCCTAGAATCTGACCCTCCATGTTTTCTTTAAGATGGTCTCTGTGTATTCCTCTGATACCAATGAGCCCTCAGAATGTTTGAATATGTAGAGGAAAGAGTCATGAAACAACACACAGATTGGTACTCCTGGGGGAATTCTGCACCAAAAATTTAAAAATTCTGCAAAATTCTGCATATTTCATTTATCAAAATAATGCAATATAATCACTCTGGTTTCAATTATTTCAGTAATTTATTTAAACTACTATGCAATGGATGGAGAATGGGAGTGGGGAGCATTGGAGGAAATCCCTAACCCCCCTTTCCTAATAGTAATGTAGCTAGGTTTGACCCTTTATTTCTAGTTATTAATCAACAAATATATGCAGCCATATGTTTAGTGTTATTTCATAGGCAACTGAAGAGCAAGTGAGGGCTGGGGAATCAAAGTCACAATTTATATTGGCTACTGCCCATCTCCAGAAAGGTCAGTAGCAAACAGTTCATGGAGCACATTTTGACAGGAAATTTTTTCAGTCCAAAAATTTAGACCAGTTCTTATCACAAAAGCACCATAAGCATTTATAAGGCAATACTGTCCTTTACACCACCCTGGCAATGTGAAGGAGACTTAAAACTTTTACACCTATTTTATACTCCTGGGGAAATTCACAAAGATAATGGGAACAATTCACTAAACAGGCAGCTACATTCTGCTCTGCATGAGTGGGACAGAACCTGCCCCACACCTACCTCCTCAGAAACACCCCAAAGCCCTGCCTCTCCACGCCAAGCGTGCTGCAATAGTGAGCGAGAGGAACAAAGTATGTGTGTGTCTCTCTCTCATTCTCATGACTACCAAGCCTCCTCCCAACCCGGCGGTGATTTACGGCTGCTCTGGGCACCCGAGCCAACCTGACTGTGCTGCCAGGGAGAGGCACATGACCACTCTTGCAGCTTCCCTTTGCTTTCCTGTCAGAAGTCATTTTTCTGCATGGAAGCAAATAAATCTGTGGGGGACATGAATTCT
This sequence comes from Caretta caretta, assembly GCF_965140235.1. Lineage (NCBI taxonomy): Eukaryota > Metazoa > Chordata > Testudines > Cheloniidae > Caretta > Caretta caretta. The sequence continues at coordinate 10,622,959 of NC_134210.1, read as the reverse complement.
GTGCACGTGCAGTGAAACAGAATTCCCTCAGGAGTAAGCTTGGGTAGATCATTTTCTGCCTCACTGGAGCTGTGAGAATCAAGAAATTAATTAATAGATTCTCAGGTAGTTTTCATTATTTTTAAAAGGTCAAATGCCACCCTCTTGTGTGTGCAAATCCTATTAGTTTCAATGGGAGCTGAATGAGCATTTCTGGTAGCAGAATTGAACAGAAAAATTTACACAACTAGGGTTGGAGATTCTTTCCTTGTAATGTTTAAGGGCCTAAATCTTGCCACCCTCTACGTCTACTGGGTTTGTCCCCAATTTACTCCCTTTCTGTGGTTTGCCTTTGTGTTTGATGTTATAATGTTAACAAATATTACCCTAAGCGGATACTGGTGAATGGTAATGGAACTACTTGTGTGAATACAGCTAACTTAGGTGAGCAAAGCTGTGCAAAACCAGGCAGCTGATTTGTTGTGTAGTCTCACTTCATCTCTCTCTGTTTCACTTATCCCATTTGTACAATGGTTATGTTTGTGGACATTTGTACAGTGCTTTGGGATCTATGGTAGAAAAGTTATATATAGAGATGCAACAGGTAAATGCTGATTATCCAAAACCCAGTTATCTGAAATTCAGAAATGGCCCCCAGCATCAGAATTCTGAATTTCCAAAACCCTGATATTCTGAAATTTTGATCTGTCCCCTGAGCCATTCAGATAATCAAAGTCCATCTGTATCATTAATGGACAATTATCTGGACTATCATCATTAATGTGCCATCAAACATTTCAAGGTCCCTTTCAGTCCTACAATTCTAAGATTCTATTATTATGATTATGTAAGTGCCACCTGCCTAGCTATGATCATGTAATCTCACTGGGGCAGGGCACATCTTTTTGCTCTGTGTTTGTACAACACCTAGCATAGTGAGGTCTTGGGTCATGCCTGGGGTTCCTAGGTGCTCTGGCAATACAAATAATAAATAATAATTAGGTGGTCAAGCTGTCTGGAATGGCTCACAAACAAGGGCGCCAATTTCAGGGCAGACTGTCACAAACCAGGCCACAAACCCCAAACTGGTTGTGTGTTCTATAATTAGATTTCACCAACCAAGTAACAAATGTGAACACTTCAGACACTATAACTGCCTTAACATGGAATCACAGACAGTGCCCTTGGGCACTCCGGTCAATCTTGCCATCCAGGCAAGCCTGCCTTTGTGATAGATTGTGCCTTACATCAAAAATCACAACAATATTCAGGTTACTCCCAGGCCCAAAGTCATTTGATGTTTCAGAGTGTCTCATTTGGCTTCCATGTGCCTTCCTGTGCACATGATCACCACTTTAATTAATTAGTGCTTCTTTCCTGTTTGAATTACATACTTTACAATGCAAAGACTCCATATAACTTTATATCATGAGATACAGATAAGTGAAATCAATACATGCAGCATCCTACAAGCATTTCATTAAGTCTAAATACAAACCACATTCTTAAAAACATTACATCTATTTTAACAATGGTAACCCACAGGTCAGGTAGACTGGTTTGCAGCTATGCATTTGTAAGTGTTCAGTGAGGTCTAGGGGCTTGGCTTGAGCTGGCACCTGGTCTGCCAGCATCACACTATCACAGTAGAGTGGGATTAAAAAGGGATTAGAAGAAAGACAGGGTACATTTGTTCAGGGTATTAGGAGAAGGTATTCCTTTCATAAGGGACATTGTGGAAGAAGACAGAAAGGTGCTTATGGGAAAACTAGGTAAATGGGGATGGAGTCTGCCATCATTAAAAGAAAGAGAGGATGGGGGATGAAAATCATTCAAGGATTTTCTCTGTTCTAAATGTTACTTTTGCTAATATAGGGCAAAATATGCTTCTTTTTTAAGCTTGAACCTGGGAATGATTATTATGGAGCAGCCCTCTGGAATATATTTGCTGGTAATGGAAATAAGGCTAGTCAGTTGATACATTTTCTATTCAGTGAGGTTATACTTTGAAAATTACCAAGTCTTTCAGCACTAAGATAATGCACTGCATGTAGCCATTCAGGCTCTGTTAACCATTAAACTAAATAGAATGCTATTTCATGCATGATTTCTTTCCGTTAGATGAAGAATGCAATAGTGGGTCAGAAAAGGTAATGGGCAAAAGTGGAAATAAAAAATCCTTTTGTCGGGTGGCATTTTCTTGTGACTTTAAATGCCTTATTAAGAGATCATTATGGATACCCCATTTTTGTGAGCTGAACATATTAACAGATGATTCTGCCCCTGATGTTGATAACACAGCTGTTTGTCTCTCTCCCAATAGAAAGGAACAGATTAAGTCTGGCTACTTGTGACCTAGGAGACTTGCATCACAGATAATAAGCACATTCTTTAAGTGCTCCTGAAAACACTGGATGGCATCATGCAATCAGTCTAATGAACAGAGCCCTGTAACTAACAGCAAACTAAATTATGCTATTTTCCTCAGATTGGCTGACATATTTTTATTCTATTCATGCCCTTTTTTGTGGGGGAAAATTGTGCAGGGATCCATGATATGCAATTCTCATTCCTGACTACACTGGCTACATCAATACAAGGAAAATAGTCACTGTGCTGAAACATGGCTGGGCCTGGGTGCCACACGCTAGCTGTAACCCTCGTAAAGTACGCTATTCCCTTGTGTTATCTTCCAATAAGACACATTAGCCGCATCTATAGCTGTGAGAACCCTTCGTGCTGAAGTCTTGTTGGAGACATTCAGCACCACTTAACGAACCTTTTCTTGAACCTTGGGGTTGCCCCTGTACTCCAGAGATCACAAAGGCAGGGCATTTAGTGAAGCATTTACTCAAAATCAGCAGTTTGGTGCTAGTATTTCATGTTAAAATGAAGGAAAGTCTCTGGCCTCATAGCTAGTGAGATGATTAGAGAGCAGACGGACCATCACAACTCACTGATGGATCAAATGGCATGTATTGTTTTTCTCCACGTTTCGTACTAGATTTTTGGGTTCACATTAGGGTAACTAGATATCAAGTGTAAAAAATCGGGATGTGGGGGGGGGGAATAGGTACCTATATAAAAAAAAAGCCCCCAAAATTGGGACTGCCCCTATGAAATCGGGACATCTGGTCACCCTAGTTCACATGAACCTGATGGTCATGGGGCTGCTTCCAACTTGAACCTCTTAGGGAATCAATGTGTTTTCTACCCTCCAGGACATATCAAGCAAACCCCTTGCTTCTGTTAACATGAAACTTCCCTCTAATTTACCCTAATCTTCCTGCACAAACACACAGATCTATTCTGGATGAATTTATTATTCCCCTAGATGCATAGAGTTTAAGGCAGAGGCATTACATCATATAGTCTGACCTCCTCTATATTGTAAGCCATTACATTTCACCCAGTTCACTCCTCTGTTGAACCCAATAACTTGGGTTTGGCTAAAACACAAGTTTGCAGTCCTGATTTGAAGATACCAAGAGATGGTGACTTCACTACTTCCCTTGGTTACTTGTTCCACTGGTTAATCACACTCACTGTTAAAAAGAAATGTGTCTAATTTCTAATTTAAACTTGTCTGTCTTAGCTTCCAGCCATTGGTTCTTGTTACATCTTTCTCCGCTCGATTAAAGAGCCCTTTAGCACCTAGTGTATTTTTTTCCCTGTGGAGGTACTTATACACTGTAATCAAGTCACTTCTGAAAACCTTTCTTTGAGATCCTAAACAGACTGACCTCTTGAAGTCTCTGTGTGAGGCATTTTTTCCAGCCCTCAAATAATGTTTGTGTCTCCTTTCTGCTCCTTCTCTAATTCTTCAAAATCCTTTTTAAAACGTAGACACTTACGCACTATTCCATTATCGGTCATACTCATGCCATATATAGAGGTAAAATCACCTTCCCACCCCTACTCATTACTCCCCTGTTTATATATCCAAGTATCACATTGTCCCGTTTGGCCACAGCATCACACCGAGTGCTTGTTTTCATTTGTTGGTCCACTATGACCTCTTTTCAGAAGCGTTGCTTTCCAGGGTGCAGTCCCCCATTGTGAAGGTATGGCCTGCATTCCTTGTTCTTATATATATGTGACTTTGCATTTGGCTGAATTAAAAAGCATTTTGTTTGATTGGGCCCCGATTATTGAGCAATTTCGATTGCTGTGTCTGACTGCACTGTCCCTATCATTATTTACATCTGTGCCAGTCTGTGTCATACATACATTTCATCAGCAGTGATTTCATATTTACTTCCAAATCACTGATGAAAACGTTGAGTATCGCCAGGCCTATTACAGATCCCCTCCCGACCCCACTAGAAACTCCCCCATACATAGAGTGACCAGATGTCCCGTTTTTAAAGGGACAGTCTATTTCCGCCTATTACCCCCCCCCCAACCCTTGTCCCATTTTTTCACATTGCTATCTGATAACCCTACCCTTCCAGTGCTATCTTCTCATTGACAGCTACTTTATGAGATCTGTCAGTTAGCCAGTTTTTAATCCATTTAACATGTGCTTTATTCGTATTCTGCAGTGCCCATTTTTTTAAAATCAGAAACTTGTGTGGTAATAAGTCAAACACCTTATGAAACTCTATTACATCTACACCTTTATCAAGAAAACTTGTAATCTCATCCAGGAATGAAATTAGATTTGTTTAACAAGATGTGACTAGCATGACAAGATGTGGTTGACTAGCATTATTAATATTCCTATCATAATTCTTTTTCAATTGAATCCCATATCACTGTTTCCTTTATTCTGCCTGGGACTGATGTCAGACTAACTGGCCTTTTGTTACTCAGGTCATCCTACTTGTCCTCTCTCAATATTGGTACAATGTTAGCAATCTTCTAGTTTGGTGCTGTCTGACAAGCAAGCTGGGGTGGGGGAGAATGTTGGCTCAGCATTAGCACTCTTCCTGTCTTCTGGAATTTCTTCAGTTTTCTGTGGGTTGTTACAAATTAACTTAAGTGAGCCAGAAATCTCCAAATGCTTTTAGGACTCTTGGATGAAAGTTATCTGGTTCTACTGATTTAAAAAGATGTGTCCCTAGGAGATGATGTCTAGCATCTTCCTCAGTTATTAATGGACTGGAAAGTACTTTATCATCCTCATATGACAGGAGTACATGATCTTGCTTCTTTCCAACTACAGAACAGAAATGTTTGTTGAACACTTCAGCCTTTTCTGAATCGTTATTAACAATTTGACCATCTTCATTTAGTAATGGCCCTATACTATTGCTAGGATTTCTTTTGTTCCTAATACACCCGAAAAACTCCTCCTTATTGTAGTTAGACCTTCCAGCCATGGCTTTTTCCGTTATATTTTTAGCTTCTCTTATCAATTTCAGCTTCCCAGTCAGACTTAATCACTTCCAATTTATAAATCTATTTCCCCTGTTTCCATTTGTTATATAGTAACCTTTTATTTCTAACTGCTTTATTTTTATTTTATTTCTAACTGCTTTTATTTCTAAGTGGCCTTCACTTTGCCACTCAGTCAGAATTAATTTTAACCAACAGTTGACCTCTTTCTTCTTTGAGGAATTGTGTCTTTTTGGACATCTAATAGAACTCGTCTTAAAGAACTCCCAATTTTCATTCACATTTTTTTTGTCTAAATGTTTCCTCCCAATTAATTTCATTCATATTTTCCTTCAGTTTTGGGAAATTAGCTCTTTAGAAGCACCAAATATATACATATTAGTGGTTCAGGCTGTTTGCCCATACTGAAGGTCATTGGTCCCTTGGCAACAGCCAATTTCCAGCCCTTTAATTAATTCACCTTCATCTGTCATAATGAGGTCCAAAATAGCTACCTGGTAATTGGTGAACACCACTCGCCTTTTTCCAATATGTTAAACAGTAACCATTTAGTGTCAGGTAAGGAGAAGAAAGTCAAATCCTCTTGGACTTGCAGCCAGTCATTCTAAACCAATAGTTCCACAGAGGGACCCAGACTGGTAGGAGTGGTGGGCAGCGGGGGTACCCCTGAGCTCTGAGCTGCGTGGGGGACCCTGGAACTGCGAGCTGCCATAGGCAGTAGGCCACAGCTCCTGGCTGCTCTGGGCAGTGGGGTTACCCTGGAGCTATGAGCCACTGGTGGTGGCAGGGGACCCTGGAGCTTGGAGCAGCCGCCGCAGCTGCCCAACCTCTGCAGACGGTGTGGGGACCCCGCAGCTGAGCTCCCCATTTTGTCAGGGATACTTTAGTAAAAGTCACAGACAGGTCACAGGCTTCCGTGAATTTTTATTTATTGCCCATGACCTGTCCTGTCTGTGACTTTTACTAAAATTATCTGTGACAACATCTTAGCTTTGTCCATGAGAACAGAATTTGAACCATAGCATTTTGAATTCCTTCTAGTATAAGCTCTGAGTCCAGTACTTGTCAGAACAGGAAACACCAGTTGAACTACACTAGTTCATTTAGTGTCTTCATTCAGAATCTTTAACAAGAACCTAAAGCAGAGTGGAATACTAAGAGCAAACCTCAAATTATCTCTTGGCTTCTTCCTAACACATGTACAGTACCTCCAGAGAAGCGTTCAGGAAACCAGGCAACCACAAAACTTCACCCAAACTTGACAGAATCTAAAAACCAGCCCACACAGCTCTCATAATTTCCCTGTTCACTGACTCCTGTCTTCATGTCTCGAATCACAGAATGGGGCTGGTGGAAAATTTTAAAATATTTTTTTAAACAGGAAATTGAGTTTTCAACTAATTGATATGTTTGGTGGAAAGCATCTGCTGTCCTCAAACAAGTTAGATTTTCCTTTGGAAAGCCAAACTTTTTTGGTTTTCAAGTTTTTAGTTTTTTGATCAAATATTTTTAATTGTGTTGAAATTTTCTATGAAAGAAAAAATCCAACCAAATCTATTAGAGAATCCTAAAAGTTAGAACTGGTAAATACTTAAAACATCAAATTATTTAGTGCATTCCTGGGGACAAAAAGAAATATTGTTTTGCTGAGACTGTGGGGTTTTTTTAATTGAAGAACATATTTAATATATTTGCATCATAAAGCTTTTCTGGCCCTTTAAAATGCTTGTCACAGCATCGCTTTATCTCTCCAAACAGTGCACAATTTATGGCTTACAGACACTGGCAAAGGTTCTCTGCTCTCATTTCCTTTTGTACTTGCAATATTACCAAGTCATTTAAGCGTAATTCCCATATAACACATGCACTTTACGAAGTAATAGAACAATATAGTAGAGTAATAACCCTGAAGATAGCCCCACAAATTAGACAAAGTATGCTCAAAATACAGCTTTGAGAGTCAGTTTAAATGAGGACAACAAACAGGCCTTTATTTCTTTAAAGAGGCTAATCTCCGGATAAATGACTGCAAAAAAAGAGAAACCATTCACTGTGTGGTTTCCAGGGAGTCGCTGGAATACATGTGAGCTGCCAGTGGAAGATCATATGCTACAGGATGGCTGATAGGGAATGAGCAAGACAACAAGACAGGAGAAAGATGGATTATAAAGAGTGTTGGGTGGTAACAAGCAGAGCTGTGCTGGCATAGAAACACCCATTATTATCCCATAGTGTTTACAGCACTTTCTCCTAGGTCATAGGAACGTATAAGAATGTGAAGAGCCCAGTTCCTCTCTGGTGTAACTCCATTGTCCAACATATCAGAGAAGGAGAAAAAAACACAAAGCTGAAGGAATATTTTTAGAACGATTTCTGATTCATCACCGGCTGCTGCCGGATGGGACTATCTTTAAAAGGCAGCCTTGTGTTGTGGATGAGTGAGCGGGAAAGATTTTCAAAGGCACAAATGGGAGACAGGAGACAATGGGCCAGATTCCCAGCTGGCGTAAATCAGCATAGTTCCACTGACTCTTTTAAAGTGTGGCTCTGACTCTGAAAATGGTTGAAAACCTGCATCTAAAATATTTCTACTCAGATCTGCCTGGAAGCACCAATCTTAACCTGTGAAGCACTGTAATGCCATGGCCACCACCCAAGTGTACCCCTCAAGCCCAGGGGTACCTCTGCTGTGCCCCTGTTTTTCCCTGCTTCAGGGGTCTTTAAACAAACTCCACACTGCCTTGCTCACCACGTGCAACACTTCTTGGGGTGTGGATTCTACATTAGCGCAGTTTCAAAAAAGCAAGCTCAACAGTAAATCTTCCACTCTGCCTCAAATTGCACCCCGTGAGGTATGGTCCCTTCTTGCTGTCTCAGGGACCAACTCCCTTCTTCAGGGACCACTGCTGGAGAGCCTCTCTTTTTTTGCTCCTCTCTGCAGCTCCCCTTCTACCACCACACTCACTGAACTCTCTTTGACCCTCTGTAGCCCAGGGGCAGCCCTGGCCCCTTTAATGGGCTCACTTAGGAGCACCTGCTCTGGCATGGAGGAGCTGGACCTATTGCAATCACAGGAAGCCAGCCACCCTGTGACAAGAACCAACTTGTGCATAAAGCCATCAGTTAGGAACTATAGATTTCTGAGGTTTTGCCTCTGCCAGTATTGTGATGTTGGGCAAGACACTTAGTTTCTCTCTCTCTGTGACCCAGTTCCCCATCTGCAAGATGGGATAATAGCACTTTCCTACACTTCAGAGCTTTTTTTGGGGGAAATTCATTAAGGTTTGTGAAGAACTAATTGTATAGCGAGGAGTGTCATAGAAAAGCCTCTCTTTCTCACTCCGCTCCCCTCCCCCAAGAAAATTAAAAATGGAAAATGCTATCAATTCTGTGGAATCTATTTTGAAGAGGATATTTTATATGATGGCTATAGTGAATAACATTGATTGTGAATTTTTGCCAATTGCCCCTCAATAGTTCTTCACAAATACAATTTGCCACTATTCAGCCAGCTCTGTAGAAAGTTAAATTATAGTAATCAAACACTTTATGATATTTTCTATCATCAATAAATGAATCATGTATTTGCAAATTATTTCCCCTGCTCAATCATCTTTATTGTTAAGAGATCCAAGAAGCTCTCCATCATATTGTGAAAATAAAAATGTATGTCCATTAAAAGCTGATCCAAAGTCCATTGAAATCAATGGGTCTTTCAATTGATTTCATAGGTCCTATTTCTAAGCCTCGTGGCAACAGTGTTTCCAACTTTTTTCCCCCTAACACATTCAGGAAAAACAATAGAGAAGAATCAATGCAAAATGTTTCCACGGTTTTCCATTGCTCACTGACTTCTAAGCCAGGTGTAACTCAGCAATGGCTTTGAAATATTGCCTCCACCTAAGAATATGATGTGACATACCAGGGTACAGTCTAGATCAGTGAAGGGATGTGCCACCCTTGCAATTTTGGGTGCCTTACAATGCCTTGCTGAAGTAGCTCTCACCTGGGCCGCTCACAAACAGCCTTCTGGCATGCAAGTCACACCCTGAGTATCTGTGTGTAACTGTAGCCTGCCAGCCAGACGTGGGTTACACCTGGGCTCTTACCTGCCTTGGCTATACTGCAGGGAGACCCTAGCACACCCCCAGTCCCAGATTTACTCCCAGAAATGTATGTTCTCTACTGCCCAGCCCTCTCCTGGGCAGTGCAAATATTTTAAGTCCATTATTCCTTAAAAGGAATAATATGCTAGCTTCTGATTTCAAATAGTTATTCAGACACTTCAATTTAAGCACACTGGATCTGATAAAACAGTAAAACAAGCTTATTGACTACAAAGAGAAAAAAAATTGAGTACAAGTAATGAGGCATACAAGTCAGATATGGTTACAAGAGAAATAAAATGCTTATTATTGCCTAACTTAACAAACTGTATCAGAGTCACACAAATTTTCTCACCATGTGCTTTCAGCACTCTTACTGAAACTCTGTAGGTCAGGAACCTTCCACCAGAGTTCAAAAAATGCTTCCTTTATCTCTTCAGGTGCAGTGAATGTGATGGGCAGGGAGACAGAGAGGGGTCCCTTGGGTTGTTTGTCCTTCCTTGTCATAGTTTCAAAGTCCCTCTCTTTAAAAACATCTCCAGCTGGGCACTAGGAGACAAAGAGTCTATATGGAAGGATGTTCCCTGCTGGCTTTTTCTCACCTGTTCGAGCTTTTTTTTTTCCTGTCTGCTTGATGACTCTATTTACAGTTTAAATGCAAAATTAAGCAGAGCACACATTCCTTTGTTTAGGACAGACGTTTTTGCCAACTTCTGTTTGGGGAGGGCTGTGGGGTTAATAACACCATACAGGGAAATCTTATAACTTTACATACAGTGTTGCTACACATTTTATCAGGACAGTACTGACCAGCAAATGATGAGTTTTCAAATTGTACCTCACAAGACATACTTTGTACAAAGATTATTATAATAATGTGTAGGGTGTGAATACAGGGGTATATTCTGTCACTCACGAGTCCGGATAATAAGTAATATTTTCACCAAAAAAGCAAAGGAGAGGACAAGTCTAGTGGGAGTGAGCAAGGCTGGAATGGCAATGAGAAAGCGGAACTAGGCAAAAGTAAAATCATTCTTTAAACAACCCTAAATTAAAGCAAAATGTACAGCTGTGGCTGCAATGTACATAAACATTCAGCATACATTGGGCATTGTGCAATGGGGCAAGGTATGCCCCTCAGATCAATAACCTTTTCTTTCTGATATAATAGCTACTACAAATAAATCATTGCTTCTCCTAGCTTCTCTTCCCTTCCTCCCTTTTCTCTGATACTTGACCCTGCATTTTATTCTTTCTGTCTCTGTTTTCTCTTCTTCCCATGCTTTTTAACTCTATTTTGTTCTTCCTGTTACTTCATTTTTCAATTTTCACAAATATTCCCATTTATGAAACAGGAGCATTCCTCCTAAGGTCATGTCTTATTGAATGAAGGGCACACTGACCTGCAAGAGAAATGGATTTGTTGTATCACACTGAGCTGAATAGGAGCTATGTGGGGAAAGAAAAGTACAGGTTTGATTCTGGGATGGATTCTCACCTGTCATAAATCAGTGTAGCTCTTTTGAAGGCAGGTTGATGGACTCACTCCATCATCTGCACAAGTGAGGCAGGGGTCTTATGGAAAAAACAGTATGCAAACATGTATTTAAAGACTGCTTTGTAATTAATATGTGGAAGTATGCAGAATTATGGTTACTCAGAGAACCTTACCTCTGGTATTTCCTAAAATTTGAGCACTGGGGAGGGCAGATAGCCTCAGAACTTTTCTCGTACAACTGATGGGCAAGCTCCAAAATATTGCCAAGCATTGGGGGGAAATAATCCAGGGAACTAGGGTTTTATTTAGCCCTGGAGTTTACCAATGCTGATGGTCTTCAAATACTACATATGAGAAAGAAGGACTTTCACTTGAAGTTCAGTGGATTGCTATATCTGCATGCAGTGATGAAAAATTGCTGGCATGGATATGGTGCACATTAATAATGAAGAGAAAGTCAACTGGGGAAACATACTGGATGCTCTCTTGTCTCAAAATTGTAGCTGTCAAGTGATATATTAGCTCCACCTGGTGACCACCACTAATTCTGCTAGAATCAGATACCAATAACGCCATGTTGCATGTTTGCAGAACATAAGGATGGCCATCCTGGGTCAGACCAAAGGTCCATCTAGCCCAGTATTCTGTCTTCCGACCATGGCTAATGCCAGGTGCTTCAGAGGGAATGAACAGAACAGGTAATCATGATGTGATCCATCTCCTGTCACCCATTCCCAGCTTCTGGCAAACAGAGGCTAGGGACATCATCCCTGCCCATCCTGGCTGATAGCCATTGATGGACCCATCCTCCATAAATTTATCTAGTTCTTTTAGTTATAGTCTTAACCGAGTGAGCTGTTTATTTAAAAAGAAAAAGAGTACTTGTGGCACCTTAGAGACTAACCAATTTATTTTTGCGAATACAGACTAACACGGCTGCTACTCTGAAACCTGTTTATTTAAAGAGAGTCAATCACTGTAAAGATATTCCTCAAGGGTTCAGTTTTGCTCTTAGTTATATATGTCCATGAGATCAATGGGAGATGGGCCTTTGTACTTGATAGCAGAAGTGGGCCTGAGAATTCTGAGTCTAACTTATTATAGTTTACAAATTCTTCAGGTCTCCTCAGCATGTAAATAACACCAGTTCAGTCGCCCTACGTATCACTTCTGCACCTGCAATGTGAAGTACCCTGAATTTGAAAAGTGCTATATAAGTGTGAGGGATGGGCCACACTTCTTCAAAGTGTGAGTGTGGGAAGATTTTGGGCAAGGGGGAATCTGCCTGAAGCCCTATGTCTACGATTCTCGTTCCATTTTGGATCCAAAACTGGAAGGAACTTCTTTTTTCTGGTGCATGAAAGCTCACAGGAACTGTTGTTGAGGTTTCATCTTTTTGCTTTGATTTGTTTTGCATTTGGACCCAAATCCTTACTCTGTTTCCGTCTTATAACCATAACCCAAACACGGTCCTAAACCTAATCTGAATGCTGGTGCCTGTTTAACGTACATATTATATTTACCATCATTTTCTATTTGTCATTTAGCAATTATACAATAGTCATATAAAAGAATGCAGTATGCTGTTAAAATTGAGTAAATACCATGCTACTGACAAGTACCATTAATTATTGTTATTAACTATTATTATTGCTTTGCAGTAGTACCTAGCGGCTACAACCTTGGGTCCCCCATTGTACTAGCTATGGAACAGAACATATAGAAACAATAGTCCCTGCCCTAGAGAGCCAGTCTTAGCTTAACTCCTGATATATCACATGGCTTGGTTCTCCTGTCTGAGCCCACAAGGGAAGAGCTATCACTCTGCTTCCACTCCCTTGCCCCTGGGCTTCCTTCCTCCCAGCCTTTTATATAGCCCCTGGCTAATTGGGTGGGCAGCTGCCTCCCGTTCCCCAACGAGGCCCAGGTTTTCTCTAGCTAGCTCCAATTTACTGCCCTTAATGGGGGCTGGTGTGACAGAGGGATGAGTTGGCAGTTTTTGCCCAGCACCCTGTCGCAGGAGAATGAGGATGGAAGGAGGATGAGGAAACAGCAAAACAAGCATGCTTGTTAGATATGGAGGATTTTTGTTTGGATCATTGTTTAATGGAGAAAAATAAGGCAATCGGTAGCAGTTATCAGAGCTTACCACGAGCCTAGATATCCATTGTCGGCTTACAAACTTCAATAGGCATCATGGCACAAGTCTTTAATACATACCCTTTTCAGACCTCTTGACTAGATTGGTGCAAAATGCTCTCAGGACGTCCCCTGAAGACCACTCAGAAAGTTTAGGTGATGTGGAATGTGATGACCCTGTTGTTTAGCATTGCTTCTTACAGGAAGCAGATTATATCAGTGCTTTGTCATTGGCACTTTGTTGTCTAACTCATTTCTGGGTGTTATTCTATAAAGGTCATAGTTTGGGTCCCAGCTACCACACAGGTTGCCTCTTTCTTTGTGTGTTGCCATGGCAATTGAGATTGGCTGGGGTCTTGAGTTAGCAGCCCCTGGATTGAAATGGGAAAGGGGTGTGGAGGCAGGGTGTTGACAATGGAATACATCTATGGTTTTCCAGGTTCGAAATTTGTTAGCAGACCAGTCAGATCAGGAAGGTTTTTCTGTGGGGAAGGCTGAGTGTGTACGAATGGATGTAGAGATGCTGACGAGGTGGTTTTTGTTTGGATGGGCAGAGGAGGATTTGAGTTAGGGACACTGGTGTAATTTATAGTTTATCCTGAGCAAATTGTGTGAATGCCCAGAGAGTGATGGCTAGGTGCTCTTGAAATAAAATCTAAATAAATAGAAATATGACCCTCCCTCATAGAAACTCCGAAGACCTGTTGTGTGAGCAAGTATAGTTCTGAAGCATGTGCAGCATGCAAGAATAACATAGGGGTGTGAGGATAATGTGATGCTACAAGACAGTATCAGCCATTTAAAATAACTCATACATGCATTAGCCTGCAGCAAGCCAAACCCCACTGTTCTCTGTCTCCTGACTGCCCCGCCCCCCGAACCTCCTCCCCATCCAACCGCCCCCTGTGTCCTCACTGCCCCCCGGGGGCTCCTGCCCCTTATCCAACTCCCCCACCCCCCCGCTTTACCCTTACCCTCACCCTTACCAGGCCGCTCAGAGCAGCAGGACAGGCTGATTTGAAAGTCTGGGAGGTGGGCGGGTGTAAGCTGTGCTGCCCGCGTGGCTGCGTTACTGCGGGGGAGAGGGGACAGCGGGGGAGGAGCTGGGAACTAGCCTCCCCGGCCAGGAGCTCAGGGGCCAGGCAGGATGGTCCTGCGGGCCGGATGTGGCCCCCGGGCCATAGTTTGCCCACCCCTGCCATAAACAATATGCATGTCTGTACAGGGCCTAGCACAATGAGGTCCTGGATCATGGCCGAGGCTCTTGGGTGGTGTTATTGCAATACCAATTTATTATGAATTACCCCAAGCTTTTTCCCCAGCCATCTACTCTCACTTCCCAACCACTCACTCCTGCACCAGCAAAGTGTGCGCCAATACCTATTGGACGACTACGTAATAGGAAGGGTTTATTTGGAAGAACGGAGGAAAATCCCCCCACCCATTAAGACTCCCTCACTCTGTCTCCAGATGAGACCCTTCCCATACACTTAATCTACCTTGTCTATCAACTAGGCAGCTGGTGTGCTGAGACAATTATCTATCATGCTAGCTCATACTGTCTCTTTGTTTTCTTGTACTCCCTTGTCAATCTGTCTGGAACCACCTGTTGTCTCTTGACTTAGATTGTGAGCTCTGTGGGGCATGGACCATCTTCTTGTTCTGTGTTTGTACAGCACATAACACAATGGGGTCTTGGTCTGTGACAAGGGCTCGTAGATGATACCACAATAAAATAACAAATAAATACAAATAAAATGAAGAGTGCTAAGGATGAGCATATATCTCACTAATACTGTACAACCTGCCGTATAGAAATGGTTTCCTATAACACCAAATGCACCTTCTTGTAAGAGGAGATGATAAAAGTGGGATTTGTCAGTTTGGACATCTGACCTAGTGCATAGAGCACTAGACTAGGACTCAGGAGATCTGGTTTCTATTTCCAACTCTGCCATTAGCCTGCTGGGTGATCTTGGGCAAGTCACCTCACTGCTCTGTGCCTCATTTCCCCCATTTGTGAAATGGGGATAATCATACAATCCTCCTTTGTAAAATGCTCTGAGATCTACAGACTGAGAACATGGTATTATATGTTATGCCAGTCATTCATAACCTAACAATATGGAGTATGCTGCCCATCTGGAAATAGGCTGGCAGACTAACCTGAAGAAGATTATTAAAATGTCTGTGGCATCGCTTCTCTGTCCTTCTGTAAATACTGTTTTGGTGCTTCTTCAGGGGTAAGAAAGTGCTCCATTTGACTAGAAGAGACTGTCTGGGTCACTATTCTAGTACCTTGCAATCACAGGAAACCCCATCATAAAATCTGGTGCATGGTCACACAAGTAATCTGTAGCAGAGCAGGAAATTGAAACTGGATCTTCTAGGTCTCATGCTAATGCCCTAAAACTGGATAATTCTCTAGTGAGTGTGTTAGCTAACTCCCTAAACATCAGATAATTCATGTAATTAGGAATGCCTGAAAAATGGAATTGAATTCCCATAGAAAATATATTTTGACATTTGTTTTAGATGAAAAGTCAAAATATCAAAACATTTCACAGATTGAAAAGTTCCAAAAAAAAATTGATTTGGAAAGGAAAATGTTTCATTTTGACAATTTTTATCAAATGAAACATTTTGATAAGTTTCAGAGTGAAATAATTTGTTTACATTGTCCTGATGGGAAATTCCAACAAAATCAACTTATTCCCCTGGAAAAGTTTAATTTTGATAAAGCCCTGATTTCCAATGGGAAAATGATTAACTCAGTTTTTTTTTTTTACCAGCCATACTATCAGCTCTCCTGGCTGATTAATACATATTCAGATTTTCCAAGTGTTCTTTGGCTTGCCCCTTATTATTAATTTTCTTTTGTATTTTTCCATACTCATCATATAAACATCTTTACTTTATTTTCCTTGTTAACAGTTTGCCATTTCCGCCAGTTTTGAGTCCTCTATTTTCATTTTCCTCTTCACTTATAAAAAGGCTTGTTTTCTCCTTACCACTGCTCTTTCCCCTGGAAAAAAAATAAACATTTTGCTCCTAGTTACTGGCTAATGTGTATAATTTTCAAAAGCATCTAAGTGATTTAGGAGCTGAATTCCCATTGACTTGCACTTAGATTGTCAGCTATTTGGGGGCCAGAATCATCTTTTTTGCTCTGGGTTTATACAGCACCTGGCACCGGGGGGTCCTGGTCCCAAACTAGGTGCTATCACTATAAAAATAATAAATAATAATAGGCAGTTTGGGAAATTTACTCAGCATTAACGGATGTTCCCTTACTTTGTTGCTTGCAAGCCAACTAACATGAAGAAGAGTTGTGTGTAGCTCGGAAGCTTGTCTCTTTCACGGACAGAAGTCGGTCCAATAAAAGATATTACCTCACCATCTTATCTTTCTAATATCCTGAGATCAACATAGCTGCAACAACACTGTACAATTACAACTACAAAGAAGTAAATGTGAGTCACATGTTTTAATCCACTCAATATAATTTATTTGTGTCTGATGCTTATGCTGCTTGTTACATAGCATCTATTATTTCTGTTGGAAAAAAAACGATAGAGATTATCAGTAGAAATAATAGAGAAACTAGTGTGATTAAGGGAAAAATAAATTGACAAACCTGGATTGAGAGAGCTAACCTCTCCAGCCTTCCTGGCTTCTCCAGTGTCCTATGGGTTCTACTTTTTCTAATACCATGTGCTGCAGAGTGATTCTGTGTCACGAGCTGAATGGTTCATGTCCTGTTATTGTTGGAACATGCTGCTGTGTTTGACAGGGGGTGTCTGATTGTGCTTTGCCATGTGTGCAGTTCACCCTCAGCCTTTCTCCAAGCTCTCATCTGTACGTATTTAAGCTGAGAGCTGAGCAAATGTACTCTGCGCCCCAGTCCACAGTGTGTCATAATGGCAACACCTAGGAAACCACCCATTAATATTTATGGGATCGGAACAAAGAAACCAAGCACTCACTAGGTCTTTTCATTATGATTAGATTAAAACATTTTGGAGAGGTCAGTGCTGGTACACACGCAAGGGGAGCCTGAAGCACGCATAATACAGAGGGTTTTATCATGATCTAGGAGAATCATGCTCATTTCCTCCAGTTCAAGTAAATAGAAGTAGTATTTTCCCCCCATCATCACCACTTTAATCTAGGATATTGCTTTTTATTACTATGTTCTCACAAGCTTACAGATTATTGCCATAAAATATCAGAAACAAAGTGATAATCATTCCATCCATGAGTTTATTTTTTTTTCCTCAGAGAAACATTATGCGATGATATAATCGTCCATGCTTGTCGTTTACCAGGGCGTGGTTAGCAGATTGCCACGTGAGCTTCTTTACACCAGGCAGCACATATTTAATTTACCTAGGGAGGTGGTAGAATCTCCTTCCTTAGAGGTTTTTAAGGTCAGGCTTGACAAAGCCCTGGCTGGGATGATTTAACTGGGAATTGGTCCTGCTTCGAGCAGGGGGTTGGACTAGATGACCTTCAGGGGTCCCTTCCAACCCTGATATTCTATGATTCTATGATTCTATGATAATCTCTTTTGTTGCGTGTTTCCTAAAAAGCACTTTGTCCCTGATCCTCAAAAGCATTTAGGGTCCTAATTAAGGGCCATTAGGAACCTAAATATTTTTAAGGATCTGGGCCTTTCTCCTCATTGAGGACCAGATGGTCCCAGGCCGTTATACAGGTGTATAAGGGGAACACACAGCTTTTGTCCTCACTCACTCTCTTATATAGTCCATACAGGGGTCATGAAGAATTGATGTCTTGTGTACAGTGACTCCTTCACTAGTCCCACAGATGCCCATATATCCTCACTGGGGGCAGAGAGGGAGAGAGATCACAGCTGCCACTTTCTTTTACCCAGGCTCATCAGCAGGACTGGCATAAAGAGGCTGCTCCTTCCATCTTTGAAGAGATGCATTAATGAACCCCCTTCTGTGTAGGTGGGATGGGTGGGCTGCAGAATCCTTAGTACAGGGCTCTGTCTGCAAGGCATTATCTAGCCCTGCTATCATAGAATTCTGCAGTTCTGTAACATTTCCCAAGTGAGTGCCTTAAAGTGTTTTGCAAACAAATGTATCATCTAGCTAGGTATTTATATCATACATATTACCATGGGATCTGGGCACCTAATGGATTTGGCCTTACTAACACCCTTGTGCGGATGCTAGATAAATATCATTCACTCTCTTTTACAGATTGATGCACTGAGGCAGAAGGAAGATAAGTGATACACCAGTCAAGGAAAAGCAGTGCAGTCCAATGGGTAGGACATTGTTCTGGGACTTAGGAAACCTGGGTGCTATTCCTGGCACTGCCCAGCTGTGTAATCTTGGACTAGTCAATTTGCATCTCTATTTCCCCACTCATTGTCTGTTTAGTCTGTAAATTCTAAAGAGCAGGGACTGTTCCTTACCATGTTGTATGTACAGTGCCTAACACCATAGGGCCCTGTTTTTGGTTAAGGTGTTTAGGTCTAACTGGAATACAAATAACACTAAATAAGTCAATGGGAATAAAACCAGTGTCTACTGACACCAGTTGTATGCATTAGACATATGATCATCCTTCCTCCACCATCGTTTGTGATGATTTAGAGTACCGCATTCAGTACAGCTCTGTGGCCCAGGAATAGTAGAATGTGCTATTTCCCCAGCTGCAACAGAATTCTTTGTGCAGGACAAATCCTTTCAGTTTCATTTTTGGCCGTTCCAGGTGCTATGTTGTGCTCCGGGTGTCTCATCCAAATCAAACTGCGGGCCCCTCTCTCCCACTAGTCAGAAAATAAAGGGATTTGCATGACTGTAAACAGAAGGATCAAAGTCCTTGACTGTCAGTGCCTACACTGCTGTTGCAACAAAAGACTCAGGGTGCAGCGTTTGCCTCTTCTACTGTGAGCTGCTTGATTTCCTACTGCTAGAGCTTTTTCCTTTAACTTCTGGCTCTGTGTGTGTGTCTCTCTGTTCTCTCTAGAGTTTTACTTGAATTTAGTTGTTCACTTTGTATTGTTTTATCTGCGGTATCAGCCTTGCGAAATGAGTCTGAAAATTTACCAGGGCAGGCACAAAGCCTATTCACCTGCCCTTTACTGCAAAGATAGATAGCAATTAAAAAAAAAAAAACCAACCCTAATGATATTTTGCTCCTTTCCAATTATAAACCCAGGTGAGTGGAGTTTTGCAAGACTGCACTGCATTTTTTTCCCCAAATGTTTTGCAGGTGCCTCTGAGAATGAAGGGAATGGCTAACCAGCTGATCTGTGCATGAAAGAGCAACATTCTTCCATCTACCACCCACAAGCCTCTTTGCAAGGGCACAGTCAGTATCTCGCTACCATCACACACTCACTGTTACCCAATTCTCCATCCCTCCCAGACCCCCAAACCCTCTGGGTCAGATTCTCAAAGATATTTATGCTCCTAACATCCATTGATTTGAGGATCTGAGCCTTTGGGTATATTGTCTACCTGTTGTGATTTGTTGCAACATAGTCCCCAAGCTTGCCAGGAGTTGTGCCTGTGTGGACCCCTGTGCCCGCACACAGCCCCATTAACAACGGTGGGGTTCTGAGCAGACACAGGTCTATTTCCACAAAGCACCATAGGGAACTGAGAATGTAGACTGCAAGCTGTGTGGGGCAGGGACTGTCTTGTTAATAAGTGTATAGTGCTTAGCACAATGGGGTCCTTATCTTTGAGTTAAGCTTGTTTACCATGTCATATTGGTCTCCTTTCTCTAGTTCATTCTGATTTTAAAAATCTAACATTAGAAAAAGTAATATAGGAAAAGTATTTTAATTTTCAAACCCAGGCAATAGAACAGAGACTTCCAAAAATAAATACATCATATAATCATAGAAGTGCAGGGCTGGAAGGGACCTTGAGAAGGTATCAAATCCAGAGCCACCTTCACTGTGGCTGGACCAAGTAAAACTAGACCATCCTGAACAAGTGTTTGTCCAACCCATTCTTAAAAGCATCCAATGATGGGGATTCCACAACCTTCCTGGGAAATCTATTCCAAAGTTTAACTACCCTTATAGTTAGAATCCCCCTCACCCCCAATATCTAATCTAAATCACCCTTGCTGCAGCTTTTCTCCTTGTCCTACCAGCAGTGGACATGGAGAACAATTGGTCAAAGTCCTCTTTATAACTTTTCATAGGCTTTAAGGTCAGAAGGGACCATTATGATCATCTAGTCTGACCTCCTGCACAATGCAGGCCACAGAATCTCACCCGCCCACTCCTGTAACAAACCCCTAACCTATGTCTGAGCTACTGAAGTCCTCAAATTGTGGTTTAAAGACTTCAAGGTGCAGAGAATCCTCCAGCAAGTGACCCGTGCCCCACACTGCAGAGAAAGGTGAAAAAAACCCAGGGCCTCTGCCAATCTGCCCTGGAGGAAAATTCCTTCCTCACCCCAAATATGGCAATCAGCTAAACCCTGAGCATGTGGGCAAGACTCACCAGCCAGACACCCAGGAAAGAATTCTCTGTCGTAACTCAGATCCCACCCCATCTAACATCCCATCACAGACCATTGGGCATATCTACTGCTAATAGTTGAAGATCAATTAATTGCCAAAATTAACAAAAAGAAAAGGAGTACTTGTGGCACCTTAGAGACTAACCAATTTATTTGAGCATGAGCTTTCGTGAGCTACAGCTCACTTCATCGGATGCATACCGTGGAAACTGCAGCAGATATTATATACACACAGAGATCATGAAACAATACCTCCTCCCACCCCACTGTCCTGCTGGTAATAGCTTATCTAAAGTGATCATCAGGTTGGGCCATTTCCAGCACAAATCCAGGTTTTCTCACCCTCCACCCCCCTACACACAAACTCACTCTCCTGCTGGTAATAGCCCATCCAAAGTGACAACTCTCTTCACAATGTGCATGATAATCAAGGTGAGCCATTTCCTGCACAAATCCAGGTTCTCTCACCCCCTCACCCCCCTCCAAAAACCACACACACAAACTCACTCTCCTGCTGGTAATAGCTCATCCAAAGTGACCACTCTCCCTACAATGTGCATGATAATCAAGGTGGGCCATTTCCAGCACAAATCCAGGTTTTCTCACCCCTCCACCCCCATACACACACAAACTCACTCTTCTGCTGGTAATAGCTCATCCAAAGTGACCACTCTCCCTACAATGTGCATGTTTGTGTGTCCCCGGGGGGGGGGGGGCGAAGGCGGGGGGGTGAGAAAACCTGGATTTGTGCTGGAAATGGCCCAACTTGATGATCACTTTAGATAAGCTATTACCAGCAGGACAGTGGGGTGGGAGGAGGTATTGTTTCATGATCTCTGTGTGTATGTAATATTTGCTGCAGTTTCCACGGTATGCATCCGATGAAGTGAGCTGTAGCTCACGAAAGCTCATGCTCAAATAAATTGGTTAGTCTCTAAGGTGCCACAAGTCTTCCTTTCTTTTTGCGAATACAGACTAACACGGCTGTTACTCTGAAACCTGCCAAAATTAGGCTATCCCATCATATCGTCCCTTCCATAAACTTATCAAGCTTAGTCTTGAAGCCAGATATGTCTTTTGCCCCCACTGCTTCCCTTGGAAGGCTGTTCTAGAACTTCACTCCTCTGATGGTTAGAAACCTTTGTCTAATTTCAAGTCTAAACTTCCTGATGGCCAGTTTATATCCATTTATTTTTGTCTCTATATTAGTACTGAGCTTAAATAATTCTTCTCCCTCTGTGGTATTTATCCCTCTGGTATATTTATAGAGAGCAATCATGTCTCCTCTCAGCCTTCTTTTGGTTAGGCTAAACAAGCCAAACTCTTTGAGTCTCCTTTCATAAGATGTTTTTTTCCATTCCTCAGATCATCCTAGTAGCCCTTCTCTGTACCTGTTCCAGTTTGAATTCATCTTTCTTAAACATGGGAGACCAGAACTGTAAACAAAATTCCAGATGAGGGCTCACCAGTGCCTTGTATAACGGTACTAACACCTCCTTATCTCCACTGGAAATACCTCACCTGATGCATCCCAAGACTGCATTAGCTTTTTTCACGGCCATATCACATTGGCGGCTCATAGCCATTCTGTGATCAACCAATACTCTGAGGTCCTTCTCCTCCTCCATTAGTTCTAATTGATGCATCCCCAGTTTATAACTAAAATTCTTGTTATTAATCCCTAAATACATGATTTTGCACTTTTCACTATTAAATTTCATCCTATTACTATTACTCCAGTTTACAAGGTCATCCAGAACTTCCTGTATGAGATCCCTGTCCTTCTCTGTATTGGCAATACCTCCCAGCTTTGTGTCATCTGCAAACTTTATTAGCACATTCCTGCTTTTTGTGCCAAGGTCAGTAATAAAAAGATTAAATAAGATTGGTCCCAAAACCAGTCCCTGAGGAACTCCACTAGTAACCTCCTTCCAGCCTGACAATTCACCTTTCAGTGTGACCCATTGTAGTCTCCCCTTTAACCAGTTCCTTATCCACCTTTCAATTTTCATATTGATCCCCATCTTTTCCAATTTAGCTAATAATTCCCCATGTGGCACGGTATCAAACGCCTTACTGAAATCTAGGTAAATTAGATCCACTGCATTTCCTTTGTCTAAAAAATCTGCTACCTTCTCAAAAAAAGAAAAGGAGTACTTGTGGCACCTTAGAGACTAACCAATTTATTTGAGCATAAGCTTTCGTGAGCTACAGCTCACTTCATCGGATGCAAGCTGTAGCTCAGGAAAGCTTATGCTCAAATAAATTGGTTAGTCTCTAAGGTGCCACAAGTACTCCTTTTCTTTTTGTGAATACAGACTAACACGGCTGTTACTCTGAAACTTCTCAAAAAACGAGATCAGATTGGTTTGACATGATCTATCTTTTGTAAAACTATGTTGTATTTTGTCTCAGTTACCACTGACCTCAATGTCCTTAACTACTTTTCCCTTCAAAAAATTTCCCAAGATCTTGCATACTACAGATGTCAAACTAACAGGCCTGTAGTTACCCGGATCACTTTTTTTTCCTTTCTTAAAAATAGGAACTATGTTAGCAATTCTCCAGTCATACAATACAACCCATGAGTTTACAGATTCATTATTTTTTTTTTTTTGCTAATGGGCTTGCAATTTCATGTGCCAGTTCCTTTAATATTCTTGGATGAAGATTATCTGGACCCCCCGATTTAGTCCCATTAAGCTGTTCAAGTTTGGCTTCTACCTCAGATGTGGTAATATCTATCTCCATATCCTCATTCCCATTTGTCATCTTACCATTATCTCTAAGCTCCTCATTAAAGACTGAGGCAAAGTATTTGTTTAGATATTGGGTCATGCCTAGATTATCCTTAACCTCCACTCCTTCCTCAGTGTTTAGCGGACCCACTTCTTCTTTCTTTGTTTTCTTCTTATTTATATGGCTATAGAACCTTTTACTATTGGTTTTAATTCCCTTTGCAAGGTCCAACTCTACATGGCTTTTGGCCTTTCTCATTTTATCCCTACATGTTCTGACCTCAATAAGGTAGTTTTCCTTGCTGATCCCTCCCGATCTTCCACTTCTTGTAGGCTTTCTGCTTTTTCTTAATCACTTCTCTGAGATGCTCGCTCATCCAGCTTGGCCTACAACTCCTGTCTATGAATTTTTTTCCCTTTCTTGGGATACAGGCTTCTGATACTTTCTGCAACTTTGACTTGAAGTAATTCCAGGCCTCCTCTGCCTTTAGATCCACAAGTTCTTCAGCCCAATCCACTTCCCTAACTAATTTCCTTAATTTTTTAAAGTTAGCCCTTTTGAAATCAAAAACCCTAGTCACAGATCTATTTTTGTTTATCCTTCCATTTAGTTTGAACTGAATTAGCTCATGATCGCTTGAACCAAGGTTGTCCCCTTAACATATATGTAGACTATTATCAAGGCCCTCTTTAGTCTCCTTTTCTCAGGACTAAACATGCCCAGTTCTTTTTCACCTCTCCTCATAGGTCAGGTTTTCTCAATCTTTTTATCATTTTTGTTGCTCTCCTCTGGCATCTCCAATTTATCCACCTCATTCCTAAAATGTGGCACCCAGGACTGGAAACAGTACTCCAGTTGAGGCCTCACCAGTGCTGACTAGAGCAGGACAATTACCTCGTGTGTCATACACACAACACTCCTGTTAATAAACCCCGGAATGATATTAGCCTTTTTCACAACTGCATAACACTGTTGACTTATTCAATTTGTGACCATATAACCTCCTGATCCTTTTCAGCAGTACCACCACCTAGCCAGTGATTCCCTATTTTGTAGTTGTGCATTTGCTTTTTCCTTCCTAAGTGAAGTACTTTGAACTTGTTTTTATTATGTTTCATCTTGTTGATTTCAGACCAATTCTCCAATTCATCAAGGTCCTTTTGAATTCTAATCCTGTCCTCCAAAGTGCTTGCAACCCTTCCCATCTTGGAGCCACCTGAAAATTTTATAGGCAAACTCTCCACGCCATTATCCAAGAAAATATGCAACAGTACCAGATCCAGGACAGACCCTTGTGGGACCCCAATAGATACACCCTCCCAACTTGAAAGCAACCAATGATAACTGTTCTTTTGAGAATAATATTTCAATGAGTTATGCACCCACCTTATAGTAATTTCAACTAGACCACATTTCCCTAGTTTGCTTATAAAAATGTCATGTGTGACTGTGTAAAAAACTGTACTAAAACCAAAATATATCATGTCTACTGCTTCCCAACATCCAGTAAGACAGAAATTGTACAATTTATTCCAGTATCTTTCCAGGTATCAAAGTTGGGCTGATTGGTCTATAATTTGCTGGGTCTTCTTTGTTCCCCTTTTTAAAGATAGATACTATGTTTGCCCTTCTCCAGTCTTCTTTGACTCATCCATCTTCCAGGAGTTCTCAAAGATGATTGCTAACGGTTCCAAGGTTATTTCAACTAGTCCCTTAAGTACCCTCAGATGAATTCCATCAGGCCCTGTGTCAAGGTTCCTCCCCCACTCTGAACTCTAGGGTACAGATGTGGGGACCTGCATGAAAAAACCCCCTAAGCCTATCTTTACCAGCTTAGGTCAAAACTTCCCCAAGGTACAAAATATTACACCCGTTATCCTTGGAATGGCCGCTACCACCACCAAACTAATACTGGTTACTGGGGAAGAGCTGTTTGGACGCGTCTTTCCCCCCAAAATACTTCCCAAAACCTTGCACCCCACTTCCTGGACAGGTTTGGTAAAAAGCCTCACCAATTTGCCTAGGTGACTACAGACCCAGACCCCTGGATCTTAAGAACAATGAACAATCCTCCCAACACTTGCACCCCCCCTTTCCTGGGAAATGTTGGATAAAAAGCCTCACCAATTTGCATAGGTGACCACAGACCCAAACCCTTGGATCTGAGAACAATGCAAAAGCATTCAGTTTTTACAAGAAGACTTTTAATAAAAAATAGAAGTAAATAGAAATAAAGAAATCCCCCCTGTAAAATCAGGATGGTAGATATCTTACAGGGTAATTAGATTCAAAAACATAGAGAACCCCTCTAGGCAAAACCTTAAGTTACAAAAAAGATGCACAGACAGAAATAGTTATTCTATTCAGCACAATGCTTTTCTCAGCCATTTAAAGGAATCATAATCTAACACATACCTAGCTAGATTACTTACTAAAAGTTCTAAGACTCCATTCCTGTTCTGTCTCTGGCAAGAGCAGCATACAGACAGACACAGGCCCTTTGTTCCTCTCCCTCCTCCCAGCTTTTGAAAGTATCTTGTCTCCTCATTGGTCATTTTGGTCAGGTGCCAGCGAGGTTACCTTTAGCTTCTTAACCCTTTACAGGTGAGAGGAGCTTTCCCCTGGCCAGGAGGGATTTCAAAGGGGTTTACCCTTCCCTTTATATGTATGACACCCTGCCAACTTGAATATTAGTTAATTATCTAATTATCCTTTAACTTGTTCTTTCTGTGTTTTGGCTTGTGTAACCCTTCTGCCCATCAGACTTGGCAACAATAAGGGCCGGGTTCAATATCTAGGGGATCCATTCCAATAACACAATGCAAACTGGCTCGAGCCCCCACCCAGTGACCTGGGACAAATATATACCACCCCCGCTGGGTGCCTCCAAGAGGCAATACTTCCCCTCTCGCAAGCACATAGTCTGAGTGTAGCAAAAAGCCTTTTAATAACAGAGAGAAACAATGTGGCATTATGTTGGGGAAACACCACCAACAGGATTCATAACACAACCCATGAGCAAAAAACCCACCCCAAGCAAATTGGGGCATGCCCTTTCCCTTTGGTTCTTGAGTCCAGCAACCCCAAATCACCCAAAGTCCCAAAAGTCCAATGACCCAAAAGTCTCTGTCCCTGGTCAGGGCAGCCTCAGAGTTCAAAAGTTTATCTGCAGAGCTTTATCTCCCAACCTGGGTGGAGATGGGGAGGGGGAAGAGAGAGGGAGGTAAGGGGCACCTTACATGATCTGAAACTGACTACCCCAAAGCTCCATAGGCCTTCACTCCACTCCACTCCACCAGCAGCCCCACAAACTGTTTCGCTCGGCTCTGCGGCCCACAAGCAGCTCCCGCCATCCCACAAACTGCTCCACCAGCCAGTCCACGAACTGCTCCGCTCCACGTCCCACAAGCAGCTCCCGCCGTCCTATGAACTGCTCCACCAGCCTGCCCATGAGGCACTCCAGCCGTCCCACAAACTGCTCCACAATATAGCTTCCCCACTACTTAACACAACACTCAGTGATTTCAGCTCTTAGGTGAATTCAGCTTGTAGTAGGGGAGCCTCAGTGCTGGTGCACCATTAGCCCAAAGTGAGCTCAGCAGCTTGTAACTAGACTCCTAATGGAATCAAAATTAGCTCTGATATTCCACAGTGGAGAGAGGAGGAAGTGCAATTAGTATGTAAGGCCCTCACCAAGGGGCCCATGCCACCAAGTATTAATACTTGTCCCCAGCCTCTCTCAATTCAGAGTTTTGGAACCCATGTCCCTTGCCTAGCGAGTGCTGTTTAGTTGGTGGCGAGTCCCTCCATCATAACAAAAGGCCCAGTACAGTTCCAAGCACAGTTCCCATAATCAGGTAATAACAATTTATTCTTCCTGCCCCAATAACAGAGACACTGGGGATCCCACAGCAGGCAAAGTGACCATTTGGGCAGCTATGGGCTCATGCTAGGCGGGGTGGGTGTGCCTATGCAAATAAGATCAGCCCCTGAAGTTCTTTTCCACAACTTGCCACACCTCACCACCAGATGTCAGGGTGGAGCTCATCCTGACTCTGTTTACATCTGCATTCCTTGTCCCTTGTTATTAATAGCAATTGTGTTGAATATCTGGTCACCATAAATCTTTTTAGTGAAGATAGAAGGAAAATAAGCATTAAACATCTCAGCCTTCTTGATATCATCCATTATTAGCTCTCCTTCCCTTATAAGTAGAGGAGTTACACTATCCTTTGTCTTTCTCTTACTCCTAATATATTTAAAGATCCTCTTCTTATTTCCTTTTGTGTCCCTTGCTGGGTGATACTAATCTTGTCTCTTAGCCTTCTGATTTTGTCCCTATATGCTTGTGCTGTTCTTTTATACTCCTCTTTAGCAATGTTTCCATTTTTTATAGGATTCCTTTTTGATTTTCAGATCACTAAAAATCTCCTGATGGAGCCATATTGGCCTCTTACTCATCTTTTTATCTTTCCTTTGCATCGGGACAGTTTACAGTTGTACCTTCAAATTGTGTCCTTCAGAAGCTGCCAGCTCTCCTGAATTCCTTTTTTCTTTAGATTTTTTTCCCATGGGACCATACTTACCAGTTCACTGAGTTTGTTAAAGTTTGCTTTTTTGAAGTCCATTGTCCTTATTCTGCTGCTATCATACCTTTCTTTCCTTAGAATCATGAAATCTATCATTTCATGATGACTTTCACCCAAATTGCCTTCCATCTTCAGTTTTGCCACCAATTCCTCCATGTTGGTAAATGAATAAATAAAAGCCAGCAAACTGTGTGGCTGGCACCATTGTTGCTGCACTGATGTGGAAATTTGAATGAATCCATGAAAATAACATTTATTTCATCTTTATATTAAAGCAGCCTTACTAATCAATAATTTTCTTACAGTGGAAGCAAAGTTTGAATTCAGCCTGGCCAAAGTCAGCAAAATCAGGATGATCAATGGCAATAACATAAAATAAAGAAAGAGTTAACTAACCTAGCACAGGTCCTAATAAGGTGGAATACACATCAGAAATGTTTGACACATTTGACAGCGGGCACTCCAAAGAAAGGTTTAGAATTAATTGAGCATGGAAAATGAACAAGCATCTCAATGTACTGTCCTCTAGTTAAAGGTTGATATGCTCTGGTGAAGCCAGAGACAGAATTTACCTTGTGGAAATGTCACTGTCTCACACTACAAGGAAGCTGTGGCTTAAAAAAATAAATAAATGAAAGCAATCGGATAGTAATGGCTACTAGTTGGAGAAGAGACTGACAGCTTTACCCTTTCCACTGCACACAGTGATTTTACTTCAGTGCATGACTTGCCAGCTGTCGAAATCTACCACTGCAACCCAAGGAATAGCATTCATCTGAATGTGCTTAACTGTAGGTTTCATTCTGATCAGCTAACAATTAAGACAAAGAATTAAACCAGTTGCAATCACATGGAGTTTTGCAGATATAATATTTTTTATTCATCTGGCATGTGCCTTATGGCCAAAAAAATTGTACAAATATTTTAGGTTCATTTCATGGGGCAGGGATCTATGGATTTGTGAAATTTCTGTAACATGATACATGCAGAACTCATGCATTTTCACTATTGTATTGACAGGGTAGGGGTGTCTTGGGCCCAAACAAGGTTTACAATGTTTTAAAAGCCTTGTTTATAATTCCAGCAAAGTGTGTTTCAGAGTTTTGTCTCGAGTTCTCCCAAGCTTTTACCCATTTAGAGCTAGTTGGGAATTTTCCAGCTAAATACTTTTTGTCAGAAAATGTGGATTCCTCAAAATCAGAAGTGTTTGCATGAAAGAGTTGGTTCTGATGAGTCTCCCGATTAGACATTTTTTTAAAAAGTTTTGAAAATGTCCAGTCTGTTTTTTTATTCAAAATGACTTTTCATTTTGAAATTTTAGATAACTGATGCTAACAATGTTATTTTTTTTAAAAATCAGTATTGAAATGAAGTGTTTCAAAATTATGGAAATGAAACATTTCAGGTGACTTGATCCAATTTGTGTTGTGGGAGAGGAAGGGCAGAGGGGATTATCAGTTTGTAAAAAAAAAAATTAAGATTTCAACTTTTTGTCCCGTTTTGGGATGCAAAAAATCTTGAAATCTCAAACTTTCATGGGACAGGAAAACCATTTCCTGCCCAGTTCTATCCCCATTGAACCCCATTAAAAATCTTTTACTATTTATATATTTAATGAGATTTTAAATAATCAAAAGATGCTTGTCCAAGACTTTAGGTGTCCTAACACCTCATAAACAATACAAGGATCCCAGCAGCATTAAAGTATTCATTTCAGCAGAAAAAAAGACAGAAACCAACAGGGATTCCTTTCCAACCTTTCTTCATTATGGGAAGCAGAAAAAAGAAAGGGAAAACAGTTAAATAATTTTAAATGTAGCAAGTAATGCTTCCATTTTAACAATCTCTTTTATTCTCTTCCCCTGTAGTAGTAGAAGGTTTTTTACAGGGGAAAAAAAGTCCTTCACTTGACAGTGCTTCGGGTGATATTAAGAGAAGGCATTAACAATCCTTGTTAGGGAAAAGAAAAAAGTCAGTACAGAAGGTCTTGAGCCATTGTTAAAGTTTGATCCTGTTTCTTTAAATATAAAACACAAGAAATGCACACACATGGGGAGATGAAGATAGAACATGTAGATTTGGCCTTTGTGTTTTTCTTCCTTGCAGTCTACCTGCTGGGTAGTTATAGGCACCCACAAAGACTTAGCCACTTACCAGCCACTCCATGACTTGTGCAATTGGTACATCTGACTTTGCCATTTTAGGCAGATGGTTTATCAAACAGAATATATGCTAATTACTTATGCTAAACTATCGGTTCAACCTTGTATTTCGCAGTAACACTCAGAGTACCTTTCCCAGACCTGAGGAAGAGCTCTGTGCAGCTCAAAAGCTTGTCTCTTTCACCAACAGAAGTTGGTGCAATAAATAGGGCTCTTCCAAATTCACGGCCATGAAAAATGCATCACAGATTGTGAAATCTGGTCTTTTGTGTGCTTTTACTATATACTACAGATATCTCACGAGGGAGACCAGCATTTCTCAAATTGGGGGTCCTGACCCAAAAGGGAGTTACTGGGGGGGGTCACAAGATTATTTTAGGGGGGTTGTGGTATTGCCACCCTTACTTCTGCATTGCCTTCAGAGCTGGCTGGCCAGAGAGTGGTGGCTGCTGACTGAGGGCCCAGCTCGACAGGCAGCCGTGCAGATTTAAGGGTGTCAATCCCACACCAGGCCATCCTTACTCCTGCGCTGCTGCTGGCAGGGCTCTGCCTTTAGAGCTGGGCTCCTGGCCAGCCGCTGCCACTCTCCAGCCGCTCAGCTCTGAAGGCAGCACCGCTGCCAGCAGCAGCGCAGAAGTAAGGGTAACAGTACTGCAACCCCCCTACAATAACCTTGTGACCCTTCCACAATTCCTTTTGGGGTCAGGACCCCAACAATTACACCTCCATGAAATTTACGATTTTAAAATCCTAATTTGGTAGGGCCCTACCAATAAAAGATATTACCTCACTCACCTTGTCTCTCTACTCCCCTGGGACCGACATGACTACATCAACACTGCATATGAAGGTAATACACAGAAAGCAGTGTGAATGTAAGAAAGAGTGCAGACATCACCCATTGGAAGGAGGCTAGTTGGAGATTTTCTATGGAAACTGCTTTTTAATGAAAATTGTGTTTTCAACTATATATATGTGTGTGTGTGTATAAATATATATACCAGCCACAAATATAAAATCTCTAAACACTGTCAGCTTCCCATGATTGTGTGCAGTGTTGTTGTACCTGTGTTGGTCCCAGAATAGAGAGGCAATGTGGGTGAGGTAATACTTTGTATTGGATCAACTACTGCTGCTGAGAGAGACAAGGTCTGGGACCTGAAGAAGAGCTCTGTGTAAGCTTGAAAGCTTTTTCTCTCACCAACAGAAGTTAGTCCACTAAAATATATTACTTCACTGACCTTGTATCTTTGCTTTCCACGAAACATGTTGAGGTTTCATCAAAAACGTTTTGGCTGAAAATCCTTTGACCAAAAACTTTTTGATTTTCATTTTTTTGATGAAAACTCAAAATTTCCCAAAGATAGTATTGACAAAAACAATATTTTTTTTTCCATTTTCAGTGAAATTTTCCATGGACAGGGGGCAAAATTCTACCAAGCTGTAATTAGAAGATCAAGACAGAGAAACTCATGGGTTCAAAGAAGGAACTTGAAAAGATTTTAAGGAAGATCTCATAAGTAATGATAAAAGGGTCTGACAAGTTGCATAATTATGAATGAAGGCAATCTGAGGTAGACAACTGTCCTTGGGAGAGATTGTATGCAGTGTTGTTGTAGCCATGTTGGTCCAGGATATTAGACAGAAAAAGTGGGTGAGGTAGTATATTTTACTGGACCCACTTCTGTTGGTGAGAGAGACAAGCTTTTGAGCCTACACCAAGCTATTCTTCAGGTCTGGGAAACTTAGGTTATGTCAACACTGTAAATTACTTTGGTACAACTTATGTTGCTCAGGGATGTGAATAATCCACACCCCTGAGCGACATAAGTTATATTGACCTAAGCCCTGGAGTAGGCAGCGTTACGCCGGTGGGAGAAGCTACCCATAGCTACCCATATTGGCATAGCTACCACCTTTTGTAGAGGCAGAAGTTATTAATACCCCTCCAGTTATAAGGAAGAAAGGAAGGAGGGAGGAAGAAAGTGAGGAGTGGGGGTGTTAATACTGGATTATAGATTGTTGTAATAAGGAGAGAGATTCTCAGACTGCTGTTTTTGCTTAATAAAGCTAAATGCTGTCAATTTAAAGAGTCAGAGCTCACAAGAATGAGCAACTGTTCTGTGGGTACCAGTGCTGATAAGCCACGTCTGTCTGATGTGGAGTGCTACCAATTGGTAAAACTATACCACAGGACTTTACAGCATCCTCTTAAAGGCAGAAGGGAAACCAAATAAAGAAAGAGCACCCCTCCACCACCACCCCCATCCTGATGTTCAGCTTGGTCATTTCTTTTCATCTGCTTGGGGAAAACCACTTCTGGGCAGGGCATCTTGATAGCAGGGATCATTAGTTTTGAAGAAAGGCAAATGGAAAACGGGGAATTTGTATTTCAGTCACAAAGCAGATCAAAGGAAACTTTCCTGGGGCAAAGAGCTGTTGTCAAGTTTGTCCTGAAGAAAGGAAAATCATTAAAGAGGATTATATATAACGGTGGCTCTCAACCTTTCTTTCAGCTTGTGTACCCCAAGGCAATACTTCAGTGTGACTGATTGTGATTGCCAAATGCCTGAAAAAAGGCACACATTTACTCCTATGTTTCTACACACATTCTGTATAGAGACTCAGGTTTTGTTTTATTTTTATATTTATACTCACACATACTCTAGTTTAAAAAAAAAATCCCTGAGTCACATTTCTTTCATATTCTGTCTTCCAGGTGATAAAATTCACTGAATTCAGTCAAGAATGTCTTCTGGTTTAGATGATCACAATACCTGCTCCATTACCTTTCCTCAATGTCTGTAATTAGAGCTCTCTGGACGTTCTCATATGGCTGTTGATGAGCTCTATGGGTAGTGTTTAGAAGTACTTTGATTGATTATGAGAAGGCACAGTGATTTCAATAACTGCAGGAGCAACCAAATCAGTCTAAGTCTTCTCAGGCATCTGGAACCAAACAGCACATTGAGCATGTTTGTCAGAAACAGTGGAGCTCTTAATTGTAGCTCTTTGTTGCAGGGACTCTCTTTGCTCTGTGTTCATACAGTGTTTAGCACAATATGGTCCTGGTGCGTGACTGGGGTTTTCTAGACACTACCACAGTAATAAAATAAATAATAATAATAATAGTAATAATAATAATAAAAAAAATAATTAATAGTAATGAGAAACCTAACAATTACCAGAATATTTTGTCCTATCACCTGTAGGTTCTCCAAGCAATGCACCATGTCATTCTGCATATGAAAAAGGAAACCCATTCCAAGGTCTAGTTATGATCTTTCTGAAAACAAACACAACTTACTGTTTCCTTGATGTACCTGCATGATAAAACATATTTTTAAGAACAGGTAATTCCATTCTGTTTATTTAAGGGAAGCAAATGGGAGTATCTTATGGTTAATATCTAGGACTCAGAATCAGAAGACCTGTTCTCTGTTCCAGAGGCTTGTTATATGACACCAGGCAAGTCATTTAAGATCTCTGTACCTCAGTTTCCTCATCTTTAAACGGAGATAATAATACATTCCTCAAGGTTGTGGCGTGAATTTGTATCTGATAATATTTGAAAAGCGGTTTCACCCCCTTCGCTAAAAGACAAAAAGTATTTTAAAGACACATTTTTGACACATTATTATGAAATCTTCTAAAAAGATGCAGATTATTACTCCAGCAAGCTTCTTCTTGAAATTCCACACAAGTACAGTTGGTTGTTAAGTATGTTGCTGAAGAATGTTGTTACTGCTGCTAGGTTGCTCAGTGCTTCTGTGCTTGGAGCTCCGGTGTTATCAGCACTAGCAGATAATGCAGCCTGCTAATTCAGCAGAAGTCAATGTTACTCATGAAGAAAGAGCATGGGCACAGATCAGGGACAAAGGGACTCAAGTCAGATTTATTGCCCTCAAGGCCCCATCATAGCATCCCATAGGAGCTATAGGTACACTAACACATGAGTGCCCTGTGGCAAGGAGCGGCTCAGTCAGGAGTGGGAATTTCTGCTATCCCCTCGGCCTCACAAAGAGTTAAGACATGGTACCCCAACATTTATAGACTGAGGCAAACAACTTACATATCACCTTATGTGTTTCAGGACATCTGCTTGTTATGTCCCCTTATACCTTGCTCCGAATATGTCAGGCAAAACATCTCTATTCATCGCTTCTGTCAAATCCTCTCATCTTGCATTAGGTCAGGATGTACTTATGTTAACCTTCTGGAGTGTGTTCACACACATACCCAGTATTTATTTCTTCTTAGGCGTGCCTGTGTTTTAGCAACACTAGCATTAAACTTCCCAAGATCATATATCAGACAGTGAACTTGTAAGCATCTGCTTTAATACATGGCCTGACTTTGGTTCATGGCTTGGCCTGACTTTGCTGACTATGGTTCAGGTGTCCGGTCTTGCACCAAGCCCTGTGCTCCATCTCTCTTTCTCTCCTATGCAGTTTAATTAATTACAAAGCTGACACACCAAGAAAAACCAGAAGACCTAGAATATGACACATGTTTAACAATTCCAGTCAGGAGAAGAATTAACCAGAATAAATAGGATTGTCTTGCAAAAAAAAAAAAAGCATATGAATGTATTAAATAGGTACCTATTTTCTGCATATACTCAAAGCATAAGAAGCAGTATGGTCTAGTAGAGAGAGCACTGGACTAGGAGCTAGAAAAGCTGTTATGCCACTGATCTGCTGTGTAAGTCACTTCACTTCTGTCCCTCTGTGACCCTTCTACTCTTTGTCTGTTTACACTGTAAGCTCTTTGGGACAGAAACTGTCTTTCACGAAATGCTTGTAAAGTGCATCCCCAATTTTGAATGGAACTTCTTAACGCTACTCTAATAAAAATAACTAATTATAATGAGGCAAAGATATATTTTATATATTCAGATATAGATATATGAAACCCTTTAAAAGCAAGGTGTTTAAATGCTGAATTTTATCAATACAGCTACACAGACAAATGCACTGGTGTGTTATTAGAGATCACGCTTCTGCTGCCATTGGTTAGGTCTGTGTCTGAAATACTTGCCTGGGCTTACTCTGTTATATAAACCTCTTTGCAGATGGATTATGCTGGAGTTAAAAAGAGCAGAATGAAATAATATTCCCATCACAGCCTACTTCACTGGAATTCCACATACCATTCACTTCTACATTTCCCTTGGAACAGAAGGCAGCTGTGCATAGCTATGTAGGTTCAGCAGATGCTGAACACCACTTATCAAACCCTGGTGGCTAGTTTAATTGCCCCTTTCCACTTATTTGAGATGGTGGGATAGAAGCAAAGTAGTAGAATCTGCTCCATCACTCTCTGAACTGGCCACTCTGCCAATAAGGATGGATGTGAAAAAGAGAAGAAACTTTCAGATTCTTCTGAGACAGCCTGCAAGAAAAAAGATGAAGGGGAGGAGGGGAGAGAGGAGAATTTTATGACTTAATTGTGTAATTGGAAGCTCACCTGTAACTTTCATGAGGCAGCTGTGATTGTTTTACAAGTGATGGGATCGTCAACAGTAAAGATACAGCATGAGTGTTTCTGACAATTTTGTAATACTGTAAAACATCTCGGTAGATTTAATAAGCAGGGATGATCTGACCTCCTGCCATTCCCATCCAATTTGCCCATTGCATCTGTCCAGTTCACCCTATTAATGGGGACACTGCAGCCACAGGAGGGGGCAGAAAACGCCATTTTAAATGGAGATAGCATCTTTTACTTGGACTGGTTTCTTTATTGGACACATGGCCCCCTCCCCCTTGAGTTAGACATGTTGGAGCCTATTTTTCCCTGGGGCAGGGAGCTGTGGAGTGGAGGGGTTTGCGGCTTTCCTTGTAAATGTTAATTAATGGGACAAAGCCAGAGGAGATTAGAAGACTGATCTTTGGTCTTCATGATTTTTACAAGTTTTTGTTGTCATTTTGTTATTTATATGGTACCTTGCTTCCCAATAGAAGTTATAGTGTCCCCATGATCAGCAGGCTGCTTTGTTATTTCCTCTACTAAGGAGCTAATCCTGTAAGGTGCTGAGCACCTCATATGAGGCTCTCAAATTATCAGGCCCCTGGACACTAAGAACCCCTCAGCATTTCACAAGACCAACCCTACATTTCTGTAATTTAGAGATCTATGATTTCTCTCTGGAGCTGAAGGCCAGATCAGCAAAAGCAACAGCAAGAGAAACTGAACTGCTCAGTTTTCTCTATGCCTGGGGGCTATTATTAATTATTGTTACAGAACTGTTAATTCACATAGTACATTACAAACAAAGCTAAAACATTTCCTTTCCAAAAGATCTTGCATTGCAGATAAGGAAAAAAAAGAAGAGGTGTGTTAAACAGGGCTTCTCAAAAATTTTCCGTTGTTATTCTTTTTTGATGGAAAATTGTATTTTCCATCAGACAAACATTTTTTCCAGTGCCTACTGCCCTCACTTTTTCTTTTGAATTTTCAATGGAAATAAAAATACTGGAAAACTAAAACTTTTCAGCTGAAAACTGAAATTTTCAGGGGATTTGGATGCTTTTGCTTCATTTTTTGTATGTTTGTTATTTTTATTTTTGGCAGGTTTTGGCTCTAATTTTTATTTTATTTTATTTTATTTTATTTTATTTTATTTTCAGCTGCCTGAACCCAAACACTTTGGGGAGATGGGAGTTTTTTGACAAAAAGTAAAATTTTTCTACAGAAAATATTGGTAATTTTTTTTCTGCATTTCCATTGAAATTTTCCGGGGAAGGGGCAGGGGGGTTCTAATTTCTAATCAGTAAGGCTAAGATTTTGTCACATATATTTTTAGTAAAAGTCATGGACAGGTCCCAAGCAATAAACAAAAAATCACAGAAGCCTGTGGCCTGTCCATGACTTTTACTAAAAATATCCCTGACATATTGGGGAGCAAGAAACGTTCAGCAGCAACAGCTTCTGGGGCTCCAGGGCCACCCACACTGGCTGCGGGTTCTGGGCAGCTGTGGAGTCCCCCACCCACTGAGGTTGGGAGCTGCTCTGGGGCACCCCCACCACCCGTGGTGGCTGGGAGCTGGGGACGGGGAGGGGCTTGCCGCCTGCCAAGGCTCAGCAGCTGCGGGGGGTGCCCTTGGCAACTGGGGCGGCAGGGAAGCTGCTGGGGTTCCTCCCGCCACCCATAGCGGCTAGGCAGCTGTGGGGTCCCCTTGTTGCCCAGTGGCTGCGAGCTGCAGGAAGGCCACCAGCTGATAGCTCCAGCCCCGGTGTCCTGGGCTGAAACAGAAAATGCCACAGAGGCCTCATTCAATTCATACCTTCCAACTTCTGCAACAAATGAAGCAGGGTTCCTAGAGAGAACAGTTTCCTTTCCCTACACTACCCTGATTGATCTCCACAAGCAGGTCTCTCCGATGCAATGAAGGAGACAGGAGGTTCTGAAGTTGAAAACATTGTATTTAATAGTGTAATCATATGCACAAGGCGGAGGGGGAGAATGTGATTCCATGACCTCCGTGACATAATCATAGCCTTAGTAATCAGTTCTAATTTTGAGAAGGCATTTGAAGGAGGAGAAGGGGAGAGAGAGAGAGGAACAGGCCAGAAATGCTGGCAGAGGGAAAAAAGAGAGGCTGCGACAAGAAAAGAGAGAAATGAGAACAGAGATGAAAGTAAGGGACTGGTAGGTATGGCTGAGGTACGGAAAGAGAAAGGAAGCCAGTGAAATATCAGCCTGCCTGATTGTTTAAATCCTTGTGTATTAGCCTGTGTTTCTAATGGCATTCACAGGAGTGTTTTACTCCTCTTGATGTGTCATTGCAACTCTTATTAAACTGATTGTAAGATCATCAGCTCCTTGGGGCAATCTTCTTATGTGCCCTGACAATAGTGCCCTGACCCTTAACTGAGGGCTCTGGCCCCTACTGCAATGCAAATATTCAATACATTTTCTGTCACCTGTTTCCCATTCTGATGACAGAGTTGTTTGCTCTTCTGCCATGTGGAAGCAGATGTATGGGGCCTTGCAGGTCAGCTTCCCTGAGGAGGAGAAATCAATGGCATGGACTCTAGGTATATTCTGAATGTAACTTGTTTTATTTACACCAGTACATTGGTCCTAAAAGGAGAGAGCCAAGTAACATGCAGGGCAATCCCTTCTTCCAGGAATTTCCGCCTAACACCAATGTCCAGTTCCCAGGATGCAATTCTATCTCAAGAATTGATTCTAATCACAGTCCAAGGCAGAAAACAAATTGTGTCCTACTGATCACATAGCTCTCTCACTCCTAAATCTGCCTCTAAACCAAAAGCTTGTCTCGCTCAAACGAAGAACAATACCTCATATCTTCCCAAGAGTCTAAACTTGCTCACACGTTAAGAGACAGCATGTAAAAGACTCTATATAACAGCACCACCTGGTGATGGCTCCATGACAATAGAAACTATGTGGTCATGTGTTAGAAAGGGCTGCTCCGCTGATTTCAATACTCTGTCATTGGCAAACGTGCCTCTCAAGATCAAGTATAATTGGTTCAAATATATGCGTATTGTAAATAGGACTAGAGGAGAATCTAGTGTCTACCCAGAGAAACTGCAAGACAGAAGCAATTATAGGTTCAGAATAAAATGCCTTCTGTGGTGATATTAATATCTATTTCTATTTTCTAAGAATAAATGAAGGGGTGGGGAATTCTTGCTCTTATTTTCTTTTAATCCTTCAGTGATCAGGGAAACTTTTGATGTCAAAGACTGATGTGTGTTAATTCCCCCTTAAATCCTGTATAAATATTATATGAACCAAATTACAGGGGGAAAAATATGTGCAGAAAATTCAAACCCTTTTCACGTTTTATCGTAACCTGTCCAATCATAACAATTTTTATGTCATTCTTCGCAGCCCTGGTGAGTAATTTCAAAAGATAATGGATAGATAATTATATGGTAGGAGGCTTGAAAATTGTGATTCTTTTTTTCAAAACTATTAAGCTTTTTCAGTATACTAATTGGTATCTATTCCTTACTGCTTTGTGCTGTTTCCTCCAAGTGGGCTCTGGAGAAGTAACAGTAATAATTAATAATATATTTTACTTGTAGAGTGCCGTCCATCCAAAGGATGTCTAAATATTTTAGAAACATTAATGACTTCAGCTTTTCAGCACCACTGCGAGGAAAGTCAGTATCATCATACCCATTTTACAGCTGGGGAAATTGAGGCACATCAAGGCTACGACTTCCCTAAGGTCAGAGAGGGAGTCTGGAATAGACCTTAGATATCCAGGCCTGTGCTTTTATGACAAGACCATCCTTCCAAAAAAAAAAAAAATCTTGTAATTCCCTCCCTAACCATTTGGTGTGAATGATCCAATCTTTTTGTTTGCCTAGGGTATTTCCAGGGATAATCGTAGCTTTTGTTAGGTCCTGTCAGAAGTAGAACATTTGAAATTCATTCTCTACCTCATCCTTGATGTCCTAATACCCACAAAATTGACCACTTCTTCATGTTTGCACTTATTTTGCGCTCCCTTTCATAGGCTGACTAACTTCTGCTAGCACAAATATTTGTATCTGGTAATTGCAGAGCTCTTCCTCCAAAATACTCAGAGAAAACAAATTTTCAAATTCACTGTCTGTGCCTCTTTTATCATTTATTATTTTTATTATATTAGAACCAGGGAGCCCCAGTCCTGGATCAGCAATCCATTGTGCTAGGCCCTGTACAAATAGAGAATAAAAAGACAATCTCTGCCCCAAAGAGCTGCCTGGAGAAACTTGCAAATAGTAACAATATCCTAGGAATTTTTGGATCAATCATAATGAGGCAGGAGTACTTGAATTTTGGATTTAAAATTCTGAAGAACAAGACAAAAAGTAAATTAATTTCGGGGGGGGAGAAGTTAATGCATAAAAATGAGAAAATTGTAATGTTTTCGTGAACAGAAACAGAGGCAACAGTCATAGAAAAAATGATTTGCAATGAATTATTTGCTCTTTACAATTCTTCGTTTTTCCAACTTCCTTGTTACTTTGTGAAAGCCACATATATTAACATACATTTAACATATTTAACATATATTTCCAGGAAACTGGGTAACAGAATTAATAGAGCAGTCAGTGGTTTGGTTACTAGGAGCATGCACATGCTCTGACAGTCAAAGTCAGATTTACAGGTCTGCCAGTCAGGTGTATTCATATTCACAAACTGCAGCATTTCAAAAATAAGTTACAGACCATGGGATCAATAGGAAGAGAAAGAGAGAACAGTGTCATATGAAGCATTAATTAATATTAAGCCCACAGCTGGGTGTGGGAAATGTCAAATTCTACTGGATACATCAAGGTTGAGCCTGGGTTTCACAGCATCTCGTGTCCTCTGTCCAATAAATTGCCAAGTTGTTTGCTTTGCTTGTCATTGAAATGTATCAGTTTTTCATGTGGTCTAAGAAGGAAGGGCCACATTTCTTTGGATCCCTGACTTTTCTCCATCATTAATAATGCATTAATCTAGCAAAATATTTGCTTCTGCTCAAGCTCTTGAGGTTAGGGAATTAAATATATATATGTGTGTGTGTGTGTGTGTGTGTGTGTGTGTGTGTGAAAATACAATAAATATTCAAGAAATAAATCTTTCTCTGATCCTCCCTTTCTCCTTTTCATTAAGGAAGCTCTCTTAGCTATGAGATTGGTTCTTGAATTTCAACTCACACAGAAAGTCTTCATTAAATTTGAGGTGAGGAGCTCAACTCTGTCTTTCCTGCATCTGTGAGTTTAAAACGCAACCTGAGCATCGAATGAACCCAAGGCCCAATTCACCACTGTGTTACTGCAGTTTTACGCTAATGTAACTCCTCTGATTTCAATAAGAGTTACATGGTAGTAGTGAATCAGGCCACTAGGATTTTCTTTTTCTTTGTCTTTTAGCTTCTTGTCCTAGTCTGAATGTAAATCCTGAGCAACAGAGAGTTCCTTAAGGGCTGGAGAGAAGGAAACTTTGTCCCAGTTTTGCAGTGCCCGTTCCCCACCATGGATTAAATTGTGCGGATATGCCCGTTATGGAAGCTCCATCTCTCTTGCAGATTCCCCAGGTGAAGAGAGAGAGAGAGAGAGAGCCACTGTGTTTACACCTTTCACATACATGTAAATAGTCTTCCCTAGCCTATTCCTTAGCTTTGTTCTACCGCTTTAGTAGTGCTGGT
This sequence comes from Caretta caretta, assembly GCF_965140235.1. Lineage (NCBI taxonomy): Eukaryota > Metazoa > Chordata > Testudines > Cheloniidae > Caretta > Caretta caretta. The sequence goes on along the minus strand of NC_134210.1, from coordinate 10,581,722 downwards.
TGAAACTGGGATTTTCCATTCTGCAGGAAATTCTGACATTTTGTGATGTGTTTTAGTTCCAAATCAATCAGAATTAAAAAAAAAAAATAGGCTGTCAATTATTCGCAGTTAACTCATGCGATCAACTCAAAAAAATTAACTGCAATTCATTTTTCTAATGAATTGCAGTTTTAATCACACCATCAAACAATAGAATGCCAACTGAAATTTATTAAATATTTTTGGATGTTTTTCTACATTTTCAATTATATTGATTTCAATTACAATACAGAATACAAAGTGTACAGTGCTCACTTTATATGATATTTGCACTGTAAAAATGAGAAACAAAAGAAATAGAATTTTTCAGTTCACCTCATACAAATACTGTAGTGCAATCTCTTTATTGTGAAAGCTTCAGAGTAGCAGCCGTGTTAGTCTGTATCTGCAAAAAGAAAAGGAGGACTTGTGGCACCTTAGAGACTAACAAATTTATTTGAGCATAAGCTTTCGTGAGTTACAGCTCACTTCATCGGATGCATTCAGTGGAAAATACAGTGGGGAGATTTATATACACAGAGAACATGAAACAATGGGTGTTACCATACACACTGTAACCAGAGTGTGAGTTATTACCAGCAGGAGAGCAGGAGGGAAAAAACCTTTTGTAGTGATAATCATGGTGGGCCATTTCCAGCAGTTGACAAGAACATGTGAGGAACAGTGGAGGGTGGAGGGGGGAATAAACATGGGAAAATAGTTTTACTTTGTGTAATGACCCATCCACTCCCAGTCTTTATTCAAGCCTAAGTTAATTGTATCCAGTTTGCAAATTAATTCCAATTCATCAGTCTCTCGTTGGAGTCTGTTTTTGAAGTTTTTTTGTTGAAGAATTGCAACTTTTAGGTCTGTAATCTAGTGACCAATGAGATTGAAGTGTTCTCTGACTGGTTTTTGAATGTTATAATTCTTGACGTCTGATTTGTGTCCATTTGTTCTTTTACGTAGAGACTGTCCAGTTTGCCCAATGTACATGGCAAAGGGGCATTGCTGGCACATGATGGCATATATCACATTGGTAGATGTGCAGGTGAAGGAGCCTCTGATAGTGTGGCTGATGTGATTAGGCCCTATGATGGTGTCCCCTGAATAGATATGTGGACACAATTGTCAACGGGCTTTGTTGCAAGGATAGGTTCCTGGGTTAGTGGTTCTGTTGTGTGGTGTAATTGTAGATTTTTTTTTGTTACATAACTGTACTCAAAAACAAAAAAAAGTCTTAACCACCTTTCAATTTTCATATTGATCCCCATCTTTTCTAATTTAACTAATAATTCCCCATGTGGCATGGTATTAAAACGCCTTACTGAAATCTATGTCACTGCATTTCCTTTGTCTAAAAAATCTGTTACTTTCGCAAAGAAGGAGATCAGGTTGGTTTGGCACGATCTACCTTTTGTAAAACCATGTTGTATTTTGTCTCATTTACCATTGACCTCAATGTCCTTAACTACTTTCTCCTTCAAATTTTTTTCCAAGACCTTACATACTACAGATGTCAAACTAACAGGCCTGTAGTTATCCGGATCACTTTTTTTTCCTTTCTTAAAAATAGGAGCTGTGTTAGCAATTCTCCAGTCATACAGTACAACCCCTGAGTTTACAGATTCATTAAAAATTCTTGCTAATGGGCTTGCAATTTTGTGTGCCAATTCCTTCAATATTCTTGGATGAAGATTATCTGGGCCCCCTGATTTAGTCCCATTAAGCTGTTCAAGTTTCCTTCTACCTTAGATAGGGTAATATCTACCTCCATATCCTCATTCCCATTTGTCATGCTACCATTATCCCTAAGATCCTCTTTAGCCTTATTAAAGCCTGAGGCAAAGCATTTGTTTAGATATTGGGCCATACCTAGATTATCCTTAACCTCCACTCCTTCCTCAGTGTTTAGAGGTCCCACTTCTTCTTTCTTTGTTTTCTTCTTATTTATATGGCTATAGAACCTTTTACTATTGGGTTTAATTCTCTTTGCAAGGTCCATCTCTAATTGACTTTTAGCCTGTCTAACTTTATCCCTACATGTTCTAACCTCAATAAGGTAGCTTTCCTTGCTGATCCCTCCCATCTTCCATTCCCTATATGCTTTCTGCTTTTTCTTAATCACCTCTCTGAGATGCTTGCTCATCCAGCTTGGTCTACAACTCCTGCCTATGAATTGTTTCCCCTTTCTTGGGATGCAGGCTTCCTATAGCTTCTGCAGCTTTGATTTAAAGTAATCCCAGGCCTCCTCTGCCTTTAGGTCCATAAGTTCTTCAGTCCAATCCACTTCCCTAAGTAATTTCCTTAATTTTTGAAAGTCAGCCCTTTTGAAATCAAAAACCCTAGTTGCAGATTTATTTTTGTTAATCCTTCCGTTCAGTTTGAACTGAATTAGCTCATGATCACTTGAACCAAGATTATCCCCTACAACCATTTCTTCTATGAGGTCCTCACTACTCACCAAAACCAAATCTAAAATGGCATCCCCTCTAGCCGGTTCAGCAACGACTTGATGAAGGAATCCATCAGCTATCGCATCTAAGAAAATCTGAGCCCTATTATTATTACTAGCACTTGTCCTCCAGTCTATATCTGGGAAGTTAAAGTCTCCCATGATCACGCAGTTTCCATTAGTATTTACTTCATTAAAAACATTAAAAAGGGCTCTATCCATATCCAAATTAGATCCCGGAGGTCTATAGCACACCCCAAGCACTATCCCAGCGGAGGCTCTAATAGTTTTCTTCCCCAATGTAATTTTTGCCCTGACAGACTCTGTCTTATCCATTCCATTGCTTCTTATTTCTTTACATTCTACCTCCTCATTGATATACAATGCTACTCCACCACCTTTACCTTTATTTCTGTCTTTCCTAAACAGCACATACCCTTCAATACCTGTAGTCCAGTCATGACTACTATTCCACCATGTTTCTGTTATCCCTATAATATCTGGTTTCACTTCCTGCACCAGTAGCTCTAGTTCCTCCATTTTGTTACCTAGGCTCCTCGCATTAGTGTACAAACATCTTAATTTTTGCTGTTTGGCCTCGCTCACATTCTGTACCCTATTAGGCATGGTCATTCAACAGCCAGTATAACCTATTAGACTGGTATCCACACTGCCCTTCCTCCTTATATACATTCCCCTACTCACAGCTGTATCCTTTCTTACTTTGTTTTCTTCCCCCTCAATGCTAAAATCCGGCGTGGAGATTACCTGGACATCTCCCAACCATCTCCCCCAAATTCCTAGCTTAAAGCTCTCTTAATCAGTTGTGTCAGCCTCCATCCTAGAAATCTATTTTCTTCCCTACTCAGATGAAGTCCATCCCGAGAGAACTGTCCTCTGTCCATGAATGCCTCCCAGTGGCCATACATCCCAAAGCCCTCCTTATAGCACCACTGCCTAAGCCATCTGTTGATAGTCATAATCTTGTCACACCTTTGTTGCCCTTCTCTAGGAACAGGCAGAATCCCACTAAAGATCACCTGAGCCTCGATTTCCTTAAGCGTCTTCCCCAGCCTAGCATAGTCTCCCTTAATACTTTCCAGTGAGAATCTAGCCGTATCATTTGTTCCCACATGAAGGATAATTAGGGGATTCTTTCTTGCTCCCTTTAGAATCCTTTTCAACCTCAGGTCTACATCCAGTATCTTAGAACCTGGAAGACAGCACACCCTCCTATTCTCTGGATCAGCTCTGGTTACAGGCCTCTCCATTCTTCTCAGTAAAGAGTCCCCGATCACATAGACCTGCCTTTTCCTGGTGACAGTGCTATTCTCCAGTCTGACATTCTCCAGTCTATCCCCTGTTTCCTCTGGCTGCAAGTTCTTTCCATTCCTATTCTCCCTTGTAATCCTCTTCAACCTATCCTGTATCCTCCTGGGGCTCATATTTGGTGTAGTCTCCATTGATTCTTCCCCTTTTCCTATAGGACTAGCCGCTCTTCTCTTCTTCCTTGCCCTTCCACCTTAAGTGACGACCTGCTGAGCCCCTTCTTCATTTTCCAACTCTGCAAACCTGTTCTTGAGCTCTATTTCTCCTTCACTGGCCCGTCTTTTCCTCTGCCCGGTTCTTTTAGTCACATGCTTCCACAGACCACTTTCCTCACCCAGTCTCCCCTCAGAATTCCCCAGCCCTGATTCCACCTGCAAGTCTGAGCTTTTCCCTTCAGATACCTCATGTCTTTGCTCCATAATCTGCTCGAACCCCTTTCTAAACTCAACCAGACTTTCCACCTGCATCTCCAAACCTTGGATCTATCAGACGGCATTTCATGCAGACAAAACTCTTATCAGGTACCCCCTCCAGGATCATGTACATACCACAGCTTCCACATCCAGTCATCTTCATTGTGTCTTCCACTACATGAGTCACTCCCACTGCTGCCTCTGAACTCTTTGGGGGAGAATAGTATGTCTCCTCCTCTGTTTTACGCACATTCTGCCATATATTTTGTGTTATGGCAGTCTCGGGTAATGACCCAGCACATGTTGTTCATTTAAAGAACACTTTCACTACCGATTTGTCAAAATGTAAAGAAAGTACCAATGTGAGATTTCTAAAGATAGCTACAGCACTCGACCCAAGGTTTAAGAATCTGAAGTGCCTTCCAAAATTTGAGAGGGGAGAGGTGTGGAGCATGCTTTCAGAAGTCTTAAAAGAGTAACACTCCAATGCAGAAACTGTAGAACCTAAACCACCAAAAAAGAAAATCTACCTTCTGGTGGCATCTGACTCAGATGGTGAAAATGAACATGCATCAGTCTGCACTGCTTTGGATCATTATTGAGCAGAACTTATCATCAGTCTGGAGGCATGTCATCTGGAATGGTGGTTGAAGCATGAAGGGACATATGAATCTTTAGCGCACCTGGCATGTAAATATCTTGTGACGCCGGCTATAACAATGCCACGAAAATGCCTGTTCTCATGTTCAGGTGACATTGTAAACACAAGAAATGAGCAGCATTATATTCTGCATATGTAAACAAACTGGTTTGTCTGAGTGATTGCCTGAACAAGAAGTAGGACTGAGTGGACTTGTAGGCTCTAAAGTTTTACATTATTTTATTTTGGAATGCAGGTTTTTTTGTACATAATTCTACACTTGTAATTTGCACTTTCACAATGAAGAGATTGTACTGCAGTACTTGTATTAGGTGAACTGAAAAATAATATTTCTTTTGCTTTTTACAATGCAAATATTTGTAATAAAAATAAATATAAAGTGAGCACTGTACACTTTGTATTCTGTGTTGTAATTGAAATCAAAATATTGGAAAATGTAGAAAACATCCAAAAATATTTAAATAAATGGTATTCTATTGTTTAACAGCATGATTAATCGTGATTATTTTTTTAATCATGCGATTAATCATGATTACATTTTTAATCCCTTGACAGCCCTAAAAAACACCTTAATTTAATTTTACAAAAACAAACAAACAACCTCCCCCCACCTTTTTCTTTTCAAATGAAATGTCAAAATCAACACAGTCTTGTGGAAAGTTTTGATTTTGACAAAGTGGCATTTTCTGGCAGAAAAACATTCTCTTGGAAATTTTCCAATGAGATCTACTATTTAGGCCACAAACATTCAATATCATGTGTGGTGGATCTCTCTTTCTCTGCAGAGTTTCATTGACTACAGTGGATAAACGGCAGCCTGGCTTGATCAAATAGCAGGATCAGGGCATTAGTTATTTTCATGTTTCCTCATAAATCCGCACTCCCAACCTTTTGCTAATTTCTGATGCACTTCTCTGAAATCCCCACAGTGTTAACATCTTTTTGCTTTTATCTAGTGTTACCAAGGGGTGGCCAGATAGCCTGGTGATGGACTTGAGAAAGACAGGCAGACAGATCAGACTGAACTGTACAATATGTAATTAATCAAATATCATGGGCCAGATTCCCATCTGCTATACCAGTGTAAATCCAGAGTGTCATTGGGGATTCTTTGAATATACCGAACATCAGATTAACTGAGATTTGAAACTGGCTGATTAAGTAACACAATTCTTACTCATAGCATTTGTGGGGGCAGACAGTGGATGATTAGCCCGTGCTTGAATGCCACTCTACATTAACTACTGGAAGATATGTGAATTAAACTCTGACCACACAGCACTTATCCTCTAATTAAAAGTGCAAGCCAGCCCCAAGCTAAATTTCAAGGTTCCTTAAAGACAACAGACTTCATAGATTGCTTATGATCACTGAGCCCTGCAAAAATCAATATTTTAAAACAGTTAGTAATTACAGTAGAGAATAATAGCCCAATACAGTGTTTCCATTTGTTCCAGCAGCATATAAACTGGTCTGTTATAGTAGGAAAAGGTGTTCATAAAGAGACAAAATAATAGCCTGCGATAATTTATCCATGGAGGGAAATGCTATTTATGATGAGGGGAGCAGCACATAATCCAAGCTAACATGCTGTGATACTTTGAGCTATTTCACCTGATCATACATTGCTGTATATGTGCTAGCCATTAAGAGAGACAGAGGCTGTCATGGAGTAAAGGAACATGTATGCACTACAGCATTCAGTGGTGTCAATAAGAGAAGAAACAGTGGGAAGGATGCATAGTTCTTGTTCTCTGTGTGTCTGCAGACTTATGGGAGCCAGGCAAGGGGTGGGCCAGAATCATCCAGAACTTGGATGTGGCAGGCTCTAGGCATACTCATTAGCTGTTTGAAGTTACTTGGGTGATTTCCACAGTGGACAAATGGCTTGGCAGGATACACCAAGCTACCCTCTGAAAAGGGGACCAATGGAAATCCTGGGGGAGGGGGAAGAGTTTATAAATAGGCTAACTGGTAGTCATACTAAAGAGCTTGGTGGTGGAGCAATGCAAGGCTCAGTAGGGTCTGCTGTAAGGATTGAGTTCAAGGGACTCTGCCAGTTTTGTTGGATTAGACTGTAGGCTCCCTATCCCCACTGAAGAAAAAGAAGAGGAGGAAAATTTGCTGCAGGGTCTACAAATTGCAGGCTGTCATTGCAAAGACTAAGGGGGAGTTTGAAGGAGACGCCGGGACTAGCAGTTGTTCCTCACTTTTAAGGAGCTGGTATGTCCTACATAAGATTTGAACACCATTCCACAGACACTGAGAAGGGTAAATCCTCCTAGAGAAGAGCCCTAGGGGGGCGCATGTGTATGTGCATGAATATAACTATATTTTGCATTTGAACTTGTGAGAGTAACATGTACTAAATGTGGGGGGGAAAACCTTGAAAGTGTTGTCTGTAGGCAATATTCAAAATTGCTTCAAGGGTTGTAAGTACTGTTATGTATGCATATATCCATACAGTCAGAGAGAAGGAAATTTAATGTTTTCCTTTAGAGATTTTGTGCCACTCCCTTTCCATCAGCGATTTAACCCTGTCTGCTATATATCTCTGCTCTCTTTTTCACCTTATTTTTCATTGGATTATATTCTCCTTCCCACTCTCGATTTCTCTTTCCGCTGTCTCTCCTTTTGACATAAATTGACATTTTAGCCCTCAATATTTGACTGGTTTGTAAATTAGGCAAAATGAGTTTGCTTATCCTTAAACCAAACAACATCATTTGTTTTTTAGCAAGGCAGGTGAATTTGTATTGCTGTTTTCCTAACTCACCTGCAGATGTCTAATTGCTGTGGCTTCCAGCACCTCCACAGCTGTTTGACAATAGCTTCTGCTGCCATTCCATACATGCTATTCTAAACCAACGCAAATGTGTGGTCTTTTTGAAGAGAGCTTATGATGCATCTTACATAATGGGATGCTAGAAGGGCAAACTGTGCACCTAAAACAACCCAGGGAATCTAAAATGCAGCCCTCCACCTCCCTCTCCTATTGTAGCAGGATCAGAACAAAATGATCAGCTGCACTGTTTTATCTATTAATTCAGTTTTCAGACAGTACCTCTTCGTTTGGCAAACAGATCACTGGTTCCAATATTGTGATGTGAATTTATTTTTCCTTTAAAAGATGCATGTAAACATATGTACTATGGCCTCGGTCCCACAGGTGGTGATAGACTAAGGCACCTGCACACAGCCCCATTGGCAACACGGCGGACTGGCTGTGTGCTATGCACTGCAGGGTTTGAATCTAATTCAGGAGTCACCCTGCGGCTCACTAAAGTCAACAGGAGCTTCGAGGTATTCAGCAGTCAGATTAATTATTTAAGAGCCTAAATTTTCACTTAGGAAAAAACTTTGAAGCCCTATTTTGTCTTGACCCTGGATTCTGGGAAGTTGCCCATATGGCCCTTGGTGTCACGGAGATGTGTCACCATTGCTGTGCTGCTGAGTTGTTTCTTCAGTCCCGTTCACTGTATTAGTGGTTTCATAGATTCATAGATTTTAGGCCAGAAGGGACTATTAGATAATCGAATCTGACCTCCTGTGTATCACTCGCCATAGACTATCACCCAGTTACCCCTGTATTGAGCCTAATAACTTGTGTGAATCTCAAACCTTTGAGAGCAGGTTCCAAATTCAGAGCCAGAGCCAAATGTTGTGGCACCTTTGTTCCTAACTTTGGAACTCACCCTTGGAATGTTTCTATCAGGCTAGAAAATTACAGCCTCTGTTATGTGACATGGAATGTAAGTTACCCAGGTATTTACAGCCTAATGATTTTGCTAGAGCTCAAATTGAACTGTGCAGTATTTTGTAATACATGTTGGCTCTTTTTATTTGATGATAAAAGCAGTGAAGGGCAACTGCAAAAGCTTCATGTTCTTGTGTCACTGTGGACAGTTTCCCTTAACTTACCAACCCCTCCTCTGCAGATTCAGTAGCTGCCCTGCTACAGTGAGTATAAAAGTCTAATCAATCCAGCAGGTGCAACTTCCATGGAAATCTTAGGGGTGACATACATGGTGGTTTAAGTTAATTGGTCAGATCCCTGGGTTCAGCCAAGCTGTGCTTATCACATGCTTTTAAAAGCTGGGGGCCAAATTCTTCCCCAATTCAGCAGACAACTGGGGGCCAAAACAGCCTCCAGCATAATTTAAAGCAGCCTAAGGGCTGCTGTAAATTAGGCCAACTACAACAGTTCCCTAGGACAACTCCACAGGTTGAAATTAGCTGGAGTGCATCATTCTCCATTCTTCTTCACATGCCTAGCCTGAATACATCTACATGCAAAAGAGTATGTGAGGGGAATCCCTGGCTGCCCCCTTTGAGAAGCTCTCCATCTCCTTTGTGCTACCACAGATATAAGAGGAGATAAGAAGGGAAGGGCTAGACTGTGAAAGGCGTTAAAGGTGAGGATCTATATATAATCTACATGTACTTAACAGTAGATACAAGTTACAGAGGTGATAGTGTTGGAATATAGATCCTGTTTCGCAGCTGGATTCGTTAGCTATGAATTCTCATGATGTTTTGGTCTGACATGTCAGAAATCTTCTGATTGGTTGTTATTATTACTATTTTATTTGTACTGTGGTAGCCTATAGGAGCTGCAGTCACGGATCAGGACCCCATTGTGCTAGGGGCTGTGCAAACCAGAACAAAAAAGATTTCCACCATCAGTTGTTCATAGATAGCTGTTTCTGAATGATATTGGCTACCTGAGCCAGAAATTAGGCCCCTTCTTGATTTTGATCAATAATGAAAAAGTGGATTTTAATGAAAATCACACTACTCCTATATTTTGCACCTAGTTATTAAGCACATGACCAGTGCGTAATAAATTATAAATCAGAATAATGCATTCACAGTCCCACTTGGGGCCCCTCCCAATATTTTTAAACAAACTAACATGTCACTATTTGCATCCCTTTATGAGCCAGGATGTTTCTCATGTGCTTGGCAAAGTTACGTTTTGAAATTCTGCAGCCACAGCCTCAAACAATTTTGTAGAGTACTATGTTCTGCAAAGCATTTTGTGGTGGATTTTTATGAACTCCACACTATCAAAGGTTTTATTATCATCATCTCAGGAATAAACAGTTATCAAAGCCTTTGTGTATCACGTTAATTGCTCTGATTGCAACTAGGCCGTGTTGTTGTAGCCATGTCAGTTCCAGGATATTAGAGAGACAAGGTGAGTGAGGTAACATCTTCTATTGGACGAACTTTTGTTGGTGAGAGAGAGATGCTTTCTTTTTAGCTTCCAGGCTTGTCTCTCGGACCAATAGAAGTTGGTCCAATAAAAGATTTTACCTCACCAATCTTGTCTCTCTAATGGTTGCAACCTGACATAGGAAGAGTGGAGTGTGCTTTCATTTCCTTTGGTGAAAACCCATGCAGACACAGTTAGCTACTGCCAAACAGCGTGGCCGCGTAATGTTAGGGCCCAGAAAGAAAAGAGAGAATGGGAAGGGATCGACAGCTATTAAACTTGGGTAGGGACTGACACAGTTCCCTCTGGTGAGTGACAAATGAGGTTATGTGACTGGACAACAATTTGAAGGGTTGAATTATTCATGACCAGTTCAAGGCAAAAGGGTTTAACCTGCTGATATCATCTTCTTGTGGTATTTCACTGGGGTAAGAAAGGCTATTCCGGACATTTTTATTTTTATGGAGTTTTTAGTATATTTGTGTATAAGATCACATGTACAGAAAAGAGTTAAAAAAACTCACCCAATTTTCAGTGAAACTTGGGTGCACACATTATGCTTTCAGACCCAGGTGCTGTTTAAAATTGGAGAGCTTTATTACTTGTGTCATAAATATAAAGGGAAGGGTAAACCACTTTGAAATCCCTCCTGGCCAGGGGAAAGCTCCTTTCACCTGTAAAGGGTTAAGAAGCTAAAGGTAACCTCGCTGGCACCCGACCAAAATGACCAATGAGGAGACAAGATACTTTCAAAAGCTGGGAGGAGGGAGAGAAACAAAGGGTCTCTGTCTGTCTATATAAAAAGAAAAGGAGTACTTGTGGCACCTTAGAGACTAACCAATTTATTTGAGCATGAGCTTTCGTGAGCTACAGCTCACTTCATCGGATGCATACTGTGGAAACTGCAGAAGACATTATATACACACAGAGACCATGAAACAATACCTCCTCCCACCCCACTCTCCTGCTGGTAATAGCTTATCTAAAGTGATCATCAAGTTGGGCCATTTCCAGCACAAATCCAGGTTTTCTCACCTGGAAATGCTGGAAATGGCCCAACTTGATGATCACTTTAGATAAGCTATTACCAGCAGGACAGTGGGGTGGGAGGAGGTATTGTTTCATGGTCTCTGTGTGTATATAATGTCTTCTGCAGTTTCCACAGTATGCATCCGATGAAGTGAGCTGTAGCTCATGAAAGCTCATGCTCAAATAAATTGGTTAGTCTCTAAGGTGCCACAAGTACTCCTTTTCTTTTTGCGAATACAGACTAACACGGCTGTTACTCTGAAACCTGTCTGTCTATATGCTGCTTTTGCCGGGGATAGATCAGGAATGGAGTCTTAGAACTTTTAGTAAGTAATCTAGCTAGGTATGTGTTAGATTATGATTTCTTTAAATGGCTGAGAAAAGAATTGTGCTGAATAGAATAACTATTTCTGTCTGTGTATCTTTTTTGTAACTTAAGGTTTTGCCTAGAGGGATTCTCTGTGTTTTGAATCTAATTACCCTGTAAGGTATCTACCATCCTGATTTTACAGGGGTGATTTCTTTACTTCTATTTACTTCTATTTCTATTAAAAGTCTTCTTGTAAGAAAACTGAATGCTTTTTCATTGTTCTCAGATCCAAGGGTTTGGGTCTGTGGTCACCTATGCAAATTGGTGAGGCTTTTTATCTAACATTTCCCAGGAAAGGGGGGTGCAAGTGTTGGGAGGATTGTTCATTGTTCTTAAGATCCAAGGATCTGGGTCTGTAGTCACCTAGGCAAATTGGTGAGGCTTTTTACCAAACCTTGTCCAGGAAGTGGGGTGCAAGGTTTTGGGAAGTATTTTGGGGGGAAAGACGTTTCCAAACAGCTCTTCCCCAGTAACCAGTATTAGTTTGGTGGTAGCGGCCAATCCAAGGACAACGGGTGGAATATTTTGTACCTTGGGGAAGTTTTGACCTAAGCTGGTAAAGATAAGCTTAGGAGGTTTTCATGCAGGTCCCCACATCTGTACCCTAGCGTTCAGAGTGGGGGAGGAACCTTGATAACTTCTGCCATAATTAAAACCAAACAACTTGCACAATACCACTGTTGGAGAGGCTCACAGGAGTACTCCACACACTGCTCTGACCATATCCTGCTCTTCTCACAGCGGAGTGCCATTGACATCTTCAGCGAAGCATAAATCCTTGAAGAACCAGGCCGAGGAAGCTATAGCCCTGGCATGCCACCCAGTTCTTAAACAAAAAACGGGAACCAGTGGAGTGAGAAGGGGTGCCCTGTGTCGTTTTCATTGCAGGATCAAGGCCCTGGTTTGTAAACAATTCAGGACTTATTTGGGGGCTTTCTCAATATAACATATTATGATTATTAATCAGTATCCCCTTCCCTCTTGTAGTTAGCCTTCCTCTTTCAAACAGCACTTGCCACACTCTTGCATGACTTTCTACCAGAGTGTGTGGAAGCTCTGAGTTCTACGCATATCAAGCAAGAGAAAGCAGTTGCAATGTTTTCTCCTCTACTTCATCCATGCTTCTGTCAGTCAGCCAGCCCTAACATTAGCCAAGCCACTGGCCACTGAAAAACTGCTAGTCATACCATCCAGAAACATTTCCAGCAGTGTGTATAAAGGACCAAATTTTCATCTGGTGTAAACTGGCACAGCTCCACTGAATTGAATGGAACTGTGCCATTGTGTACTTGTGGAAAATTTGGGCCTGAATGTATATATTTTCTAGACAGCCAAACGTATAATAATTGAGGGGTGGGATTCTACAGTCCATACACATTTCCTATCCAAGCAAAGCTCTCGCTAAGCTCAATGTGTAACATAAGAGTGCAGCTTTTGCACAAGGTAGGTAATAAAATAAATAAGAAAAATGAGCAAATGGTAAAACTGGGGAGACACTGGACAGAAAAGGAAGACACCTGAGATAATTAGAGCTAAAGTACAGATTTCAAAAAGCCTCAATAACAGAGAGTAGCAAAATAATTCCTGGACCACAGCTCAAATCTCCTAGTGTTTGTTATATATTCCCCCACTAGTTTTCCATGCAGTTGTGTGTGCGGCTCAATGTTCTTTGCCCTGATTTTATAGAGTGGACACAACAGAATGGAGAGCCTTTTGTCCATCTATGATACTTACGTGTCTCCATTTCAGAGTCCACTTCACCATCTCTAATGCATTTACCCTCATGACACTTGTGTGAGGTCAGGCTGTGCTATTATGTTCCCATTGTACAGATGGGCAACTTAGGCACAGAGAGGCTAGGTGACTTGCCCAGGGTCACACAGCATGTCTGTGGCAGAGCATGGAATGTGATCCTGGCTCTCCCAAGTCCCAGCTAGAACCCTTACCACTGGACCATCCTTCTTCTCCACATGCTCAAGAATACAGCTGCTTACAAAGACTTGTGCTGCAGTTGCCACTGGGCTGTGTCAACAGGACATAAAGGGACGGAGGAAGCAGAGACACAGGCCCATGTGTCTCCACACCAGCCAGAAGAGCTGGCCAGCTGCAGAGGGGAACCCAAGCTCCTCTCTCTTTAAGGTCAATGCAGCATCTGTGCTCTTCAGTGGCATTTTGCCTCTCTGGGGTTGCTAGAGCTCGCAAATTTTGGTGTTCTTCTTCATGTCTTGGCTTCTTGAGTCAGGTGCAAATTTCCATCTTCGTTTTTAAAAAAAAAAAGTTGAGGAGAAATGCTTGAAAATGTTACCCAAGTGCTCTCGTGATTTTTAAACCAATCTCTTTTTTCGGAGCCTGACTCCTGATTTTGGAGCTCCTGCGGTTGGCAGTGCTACCTACCCTGATACTTCTCCTTCCCCTGGGAGCCCCTACTGAAGTGATGCAGCTCACGCAGTCCAAACAGGGCTGCTGTGTAAAGCCACAGCTTAGCCCACCGGTTCGAACTCATGCCAACGGTTTTTGCAACCTCAGTGCCTGCTCTTTGGGGGCTTAGCCTCCTTCACTCAATTCTTTGGTCATTGTCAGGGCTGTGTTGAGTCTAGACAGGATCATATAAGGAATATCTCATTTAGCTTTCCTTTGGGGAGATGAGGAAGAGTGCTTTTCCTGTGCAACTCTAAGTTCACAGCCCTGACTATTATAATAATGCCACAGGGATAAAATCTAATCTGCCTAACGGAAAAGCATAACACAGGAAGAAGTTTGGGGAGCAATAATTTTCACTGCATAGTGAATAATAATAATGAGAAAAAAATGGAAAGAGAACATAATGTTTAGTTAAAGGGTTTTTTTGCCCCCTGTCTTTAGTTCCTTCATAAGTAGCACATCAGCTGTCAGCTTTCCTTGCTCAGAAACCTTAAACCCCATGCGGTTCCCCTTACACAAGTAAATTAATTATTTAGCGAGTGATGGATTACCCGACACAGAAGTAGCAAAAATGCCCCAAGGAGATGATGAAAGAGTAAAATCCATGAAACCAGTGTTGGATGATGAGAGCAGAAAATAGGCCAGTTGTTTCTAAGCTTATATCCAGTGCAGGCAAAAGGCGGAACTTACCCTCTCATGCCAGTCGATTGTCTACAGCTATGCAATTGATTTTTACAGTCGGATTGTGTTCAGGCAGTCCCCTCACTTCCACAGCTGGGGAGATATGCTTGACATACTGTATGCAGCTGATGTTGTGGGGAGATGACTCTTGGAGTATCTTGATGCCTCTGATTTTCTTGACCCTTCTCAGTTGGGGTTCCAGCCTGCAGACAGTATGGAGGCAACCCTGTTCAGCCTGGTGGATCTCCTCACCCGCTGGAGCTGTGCTGTTTTTCACCTGCTGAGGATCTGGCCTCAAGTGTTCAAGCTCATATTAGATCTACCAGCTGCCTTTGTTACTGAGAAGTATGAGTTCACCTACCTGTAGTCCATGGTGGGAGTATACAGAGCGGCACTCTGGTGGCGTTGTTCCTTTGGGTACATCTACACTGCAGTAAAAGACCCGCTGCATGGCTGTGGCTGGCCCAGGGCTTGTGGGGCTCAGGCTGCGGGGCTACAGCATTGCAGTGTAGATGCTTGGGCTGGAGCCCAGCCCCTGAAGCCCCGAGAGAGGGGGGTGGGCAGCCCAGCCTGAGCCAGAAAGTCTACGCTGAATTTTTTAGCCCAACAGCCTGAGCCCCACGAGCCTGAGTCAGATGACTCGGGCGGTGAGATTTGGTGCCCCAGGTTTGTTTTATAGCAGTGTAGACATACCTTTTCTGAATGAATCCAGAGGGTAATATTGGGCAGATGCTCTCTTGTCCGTAATGTGCTCTCTCAGGTCATTTGTTTGTCTCATAGGTACCACAGGATTCTGTTACTGTCATTCCTCTTAATCAAATTTAGGGCTTTTGATTTTAGGTTTTAATTGCTAAAACTGATAAAACACCCCTAATATATACATACACACACACACAAATGACAGCAGTGTTTGTCCGATTAAACACCAGAAAGAAACCAGAAATGGCTACTCAATTCATACTGACTTAATCCCTGTCCCAGTGCAGTTTGTGTATCTAGGCAATGACCCTGCTCCCTGGCTTGTCTACAAGGGGCAGTAACGTGGACTACGGGTGTGTGGTTCCTAAAGTGCACTAATGTGTTGGACATTAGTTGGACGTGTAGACCCTGCTGGTGTGTGCTAAAGGTTCCCTAGTTCGCTTTAATGTAAATGAAAGAGTCCTACATTTATATACACAGGGAAAGCCCTGAACCCTCTCAATTTTTGTACATTTACACTGAACTCAAAAATTGCTAAAAAATAAACACTGAAAAAATGAAATTAATAAACCACAAAAAATAGAAGCTCTATCAATGTGCATATGACGCCAATAGGAGAACTAGGCCTGATCCAACTCCCTTTGAAGTCAATTGTAATTCCCTGGGGCAGGATCAGGTCCCTACAGATGCGATATGGGCTGGCATGCTTTCTCAATGCTTGGTGCCATGAGGATAGGGAGTATCTGCATCTCACCCAGCTCGGAGAGTGCTGTTGAGTGTCTGTCTCACTGTCTGAGCGAAGCTGGGCATGGATGAGACTCCACATAGAAAAAGACTGAGATGATTATGCTGGGTGAGGGGAGGCCCCCAGAGGGTTGAATTGATGTGGACCCCTGACGAGGCTGATAAGGTTGTGTGATGTGAATCCCTGACCATTGGCAAACAAAATGCACAAGCTAGGGGTTTGGTTAGAGTCTCATTTGCTTATAGATGTTCAAATAGCCGCAGCATCTAGGTGGTTTGGTCAAGGAGATTGCATCTTTTTTTCCAACAGCAGACCTTGCTACTGAGATTCATGCCTTTGTCCCCTCTAGAACAGACTTCTGCCTGTGGGCTGCATCTTTAACCCATTCAAAAGCTGAAGTTAGTGCAGAATGTGACTACCTGCTTATTAAGTGGAGCTTTGCACCATGACACGTGTCACCAGCGCTACAGGATCTGCACTGGCTGCACCTTGGCTTCCAGGTAGGGTGTAAAGTCCTGACTTTGACCTATTACCTATAAATCCCCAGTGGTCAGAGACCATTTTGTCTGCGGGACTGCCTTCTTATCCTTGCAATGCCGTCACAGTTAAGATTGTCAGACGCTGAAGCAGTGGTTTCTTTTTATATAGAAGAAAGGCAATTAACAGCTGGGCATTCTCTGAGCACAACCCCATTATTCACTCATCTTCTTGGTCTGAAATGGCCCAGGTTTCTTTGACTTTTCAGGACATGCCCCAAAATCCATGTTTCGCACAAGGGTGTTGGAAAATGTTTGGTAGGCATCTTCTGCTGGGAATCTTAGAGCTGGGGAGATTGTGTTTTTGTTATGATTCCTGCTGACTGGCTCTTTTATGTTAGGGCTTGAGGGTTGGGATTGCACAAATTGCCTAGGGGAGTTAGGGACCCAACTCTCACTGAAAGTCAATTCCTTTGGGACCCTTTGAAAATCTCTCCCTTTAGAGTGAGAGATTAGAGCCAAATCCTGCTGCTGTAGGAGATGCTCCTGCAGTTACTGCCAGCTTCAATGGGAGCGGTGTGTATGGAAAGGTAGCACTTGGCCAAGAGACTGTAGGATCCCATTGCAGTAGTTCCACAATGAACTAGTTCTACGGCCCTCAGTCCTGCGGCTGTTCAAGTCAGTGGGAGAATTCCCATTGACTTCAAAGGGTGCAGGATCAGACCTTTTATCTCTTTGCTTTTCCCTTCCCTGCAACAACTCTGAAGATTGCTCTCTTCTTCCCTAAAGTGCTTCATAAGGCTCTTCACATAATTTCTTTGTGTAGTCAGCCAACCCCCCCCCCCCAGTTTAGTTCACAGGGGCTTAATATTACAGTGGGTTTGATATGAAACCAGAAAATTGACAAAGTCACCATTTAAATGTGAATGTACATTTCAAAGTCACACATCAGTGTGCTGGGAATTAGACTTTGATCTTTAAAAGGCTTGTAAACATGTGGATGCCAATATTTGCAGGTAAGCCACAAACACACCTTAGGCTGAGAGGGGGACTGGATGATCCAGTGGATTGGTTTGGCAAAATGGAGGCTTTTGGTCACCTGTCTGAATGGGGACCCCGGTCAGTGATAACTGAATGATGATTCCAACTAGTGGTTGTTTGCTGGCCTGGGTCGAGTGAGTCACTGCTCTCAGTCCAGGTTTTACTGACCTGATGCCCATATCAGAAACCAAACAAGCTAAACTAAACTTCCTAATCAGACCTGGTATTAATATCACAGGCTGAGCAGCGAAGTCCAAGTATAACAGAGGAATAGACATGAATGGTGTAGGCCAGCTCATGATCTCCCTATTCATGTTTATACTATCATATGGCACGAGTGGTCCTGCAAAAGTCAATGGGATCACTCCTGGAGCTAGGCTCTCAGCAATGTCAGTGTGGTTATCAGAATTTGGTTCTCAACTAGAATATCATCCCAAGAGGTGGCAAGGCACTTCTGGAACAGGCTTAAAGTACATTGGCAGAATAGCTTCCACTTCTGCTCTCTATGCTGCCCTGTTCTGTGGGTAAATATAGGATGTTATTTTCCTTTGCCATGGGTCTGGTGTCTTTCAGGATCACAAAAATTCACCTCCCTTTGGACACTGAGTTGGAAGGTTCCACACAGCTGTACCATGTGCCAGTAGCAATGGAGTCTGGAGATCCTGGAGAGGAAGAAGAGAAGGACAAGAGGGAGAAAGTTCTGCTCATTAATAAGGTATTTTGCACTAGATTCTCTAATCCAATAGGGAAATCCTTGGTTGATATAACAGTGTACGATGCATGCCCAGGAAAACGGAGCTTGTTCATCATATTTCCATACCCCACTTAATCACAGAGTTGTTGCCAGACGGTACAGTCCAGCAGAGAACGAGGGAGCCACACATGTGGACCAAATACACCTTTCTCTGAAATTCCTCTGCCCCAGTTTATCACCAAGGTTGCACAGACCAGAGAACATGACCCATTATTTTATCAGTTGTCACTGAGCTTCATGCTTCCTTTTCCTTGAGATAACATAATCCCTTAAATCCACAGGGCAAAAGTAAAAATCTTTATTCAACGTTTTAGTTTGCAATTCAGAAGGGGGTGATAGATGCAGCCACAGCAAAGAATCTGTGAAGCCTGACATTTGACTAGAGAATCTGAATTTTTTAGATTTGTAAATAAGTGTTTTTGGTTTTGATTGTGGTTTTTTGCACAATAATTGAACACATTTGACACTGAGAGACAGATTCTCAGCTGACATAAATTGGGAGAGTTCTGTTGAAGTCAATGGGACTATATCAGCTTACATCAGCTGCGGATCTGGCCATTATATTTTTTACCAGAGATTTTTAATATGCTCTCAGGAACACTTTTTTGCCATGTAATGAAAATAGGATTCTTCATCAGACCATGATTAAAATACAGTGACATCTACATTTCAGCTCTGTAAGTCTTCAGCCACAATGCTGGGTGTCATTTATCACGGGCTTTTGACTGTGCCTCATTCCGAATTGAGAACATTAGAGCTGTGACTTGACTTGCAAATAATCAAAGTGCTTCAAGTTACAAGAACAAATGTAGAAACAATTTTTCATGGGCACAATTATGAGTAATTTCAACACTTTACTTTGTAAAAGTGAATGAGCTTGTTGTAAAGCCAAATTCAGAACTGGAATAAAAATGCAACTTCCACTCATGGAAACCCAGAATTTGAACTAGCATAACCGTGTAGGATCCTTGCTGCAGGAAGCTGCAGTTACCAGAAACAATTCCAATGATCATGGAACCAACATTTTGCTTCGAGGATGGAAATATTCAGGTAAATACTTTGGGGGCCCACTCCTGCATGTGAGTAGCCCCATTCAATATCAATATCTCTATAAGGCCACAATAATGGTTTCAGGATCAGACTCCTGAGTTGCTGATCCCCTGGGGCCCAATTCCTTAAGCAACATCCCTGACATCTAGCTACACAGAAAAACAAGCCAAACCAAACCAAACCATGGCAATAAGTCTCAGAGCCTGGTCCAACAGACTTGGACTCACAGGACTAGCACTGCAGGGTTAAAAAATGGCAGTGTAGACGTTTAGGCTTGGGCTGCAGCCCCGGCTTCAAGCCCCTTGCAGGGTTCCAGAGTCCAGGTCCCAGCTCAATCCCAAATGCCTTATATACAAACCCATGCAAACTGATTTTCCATACTGCCCAAATCTAAGCTTATATTAGTAGTGAACTGGGACATGCACATTCCTTTGCCACTTTAAGTCTTCTAAAGAAAATCATGGTAATAAAGAAAAAAGAAAAGAACACTTGAACATACACTTGTCTTTAAGTATGTGAATAGTCCTGTTGAAGTCAATGAGGCTACTCTTATGCTTAAAGTTAAACACATGGTTAGCTGTTTTCCTGGATTGTAGCCTTAATTCCCAATCCAGCAAAAGATACATGCCAGAGGACCCTCATGGCTGTATCAGACTGTAAGCAACAAACAATAAATCTCATTTCTTGCACAGCGTCACAAACATTAACTTATTAGAATGATCTAAATATCAGGCAAATCAGAGGCCTTAACTTTTTGTGCCCAGGTATTAAAACAAGGGCTAAGCCAAATTTGGGAAGTCTAGAAGGGCTTTTTCTCTTTGGAGAAAATCTCCCACCATTGCATTAAGACCAGTGCAGCTGGACCCCTACTGGCACAAAGAGTGGGTATGCTAGTGTAGACAGAATATAGGCATTTTCACATCTATGTCATATATGTCATCTATCAGAGCTTGAACAGGTAAATTTAATACGTGACAAGGTATCCTCACGTTTCATGCAATGGGGCTGTGAGCAAGGGCACTTTGGTTGTATCCCTGAATCCAAATCCTGTATTGGAACTGTCACATACTTGTATATTCAGATCTGGATTCATGGCTGGTCCAGCCCGTATCTATATAATGGGGACAAGGGAAATCCTCACTTTTGAGCTTGCTGCCCTATGGGAGAACACAGATTCATATCCAGACTTTGTGACTAGCACTGCAGGGACTGAACTATCTCCAGTCCCTGGAAGACAAGAAACTGGATTTTTATCTGGTTTCCTCACGGAGTTTATTATCCATCATATAACATTCAGATCTTGGATTTCTTTCCCTTTACTAACAAAGATTCAAAGGGCAGGGCCAAAAAAAATAATCCAACAACAACAAACCTTCAGTGTCATTAGCTACCCATCCTTTTAAAGAAATATACTTTTTAATTACAGTGCCAATGATCCAAATGGAGAACTTTACATCTCTGAGCTCATGTCCCCTCTTCATAGTCATGAGACATTTAACACTGATTCTCTTACCCCATCTGCACACACATACTTTTTGTTTGGCTATGGGGAGAAGAGGTGTATTTGTGGGGATTAACAGAGAGAAAAAATTCAACTTCTTGCCTCATTTGTTTATGGCCTTTGGCAGCTATAAACAAGGAGACCTGTGTCAATGGAATAAAATTATGTTTTGGGTTGATTTCCTGCTTGGGATTATTTGTATTGTTTTGTCCTTAGTCTTTTTCTTTAATATATAGCCATTAACTAAAGTAGGGGGGGGGAGGAATAATACGGCATAGCTTGGTACAATTACACTGGAATGTTGCTTTTCTAATTAGTTTGCAGAAGCTGTCATGCTGGTCGATAGTCTCTTCTCTGCTGAAGACAGCATTATTGTCTGATTTATGTTTTGACTCATCCCCTTGTCCCGTTTCGTTAATCGTCTGCTGTTGATAGCCATTTAACTAAATGTGTCTAGGGAAATAGGGCGAATAACAGTAATGTGGAAGACAAGGATTATAGCCATTACCCATAAAGAACAAAGGGTTTTACGTGTTCAAAAGAGATGAGCCAACTATTCCCTTCGAAGAAACAAATCTGACCTCTGTGCTATTTCTAGTCTCTCAGCGTAAGTTACAAGAAATAAAAAATTGCCTGTTCTTGCAATTGTCATGTTATTATTGTTGAATTATTTGAGTGCTGACAGCGAACAATACAAAACAGAAGAACCAGTCCCAAGGAATTTACAAGAATCTCTTGTAAAATGTAAAATGTTCAGCACTCCAATACAGTCCTCTTCTCTACACAGCTAAAACATGTTTGCAATCTTTACTCCTGCCCTGGGGTAGATTGTTCTATCTGTCTCTGAGTTTGCATAATATCAACTGATTTGTGGATATAATCAGTCTGGTGACATTGCAGCTAGGGCTGGGAAATTGGGTTTTCAACAAAATGTAACTTTTTGCAAATATTGTCTACCTTCCATGGACATTTTCATTCTTTTTATACGAATGTTCATGTACAAGAGTAAATCCACTGAATTACCCTGGCTTACAGCAGTGGGGAATTTAGTAAAAGCTGTCCAAATCTGTGGCAAAGCCAATAGAGGTTCTTTCCTGTCTTTCTACATTTATTACAAGTTTTAGTAGTTAACTTTTTTCTATGTTAAAGTAGTGATGGACATACAACATCTTCAGCAGTTAAATTCTGTTTATATACAGCACCAGAAATACAGATGCCAATTCAGTTCTTATCCCAGAACTCTTAGGTCTGCAAAACTGGGTTAGATACCTCATGAGAGAGGGATTTTCTCACAAGATTTACAGCGAGGCCATAAATAGCAGATGCCCAACCTCTTATGGCATTTCATCTCCTCTATTTGTAGTCATGTCTAGAACCAGGAGGAGCAGATACATGTAGAAACTAACATCATCATCGTCATTACATAATTAAACAATTAATAAAAACCTCAAAACTTATTTGAACTTGAAAGATTTTGAATAGGATTTTCAGAAGTACCTAGGTGACTGAGGAGTACATGTCCTATTGACTTTCAGTGGTACTGCTGTTTTTAAATCACTTAGGTCATTTCTAAAATCCCACCCTTGGTTCAGTTGGTTCTGTTTATCCAAAATAGTTTGGGGAGAGTAGGGCAGGAAGCTTAATGAACAAATTTTGGGGGCCTTACTCAATTTTCCTCAGTTTTTTCTTCGGTACTTTCCCAAACAAACTCCTAGGACTGCGGGTGAAAATCACAGAGACCTAGTATAAGGCTCATGTATAATCTAAACCCACCAAAGGCAATTTAAGATTAACTAAACATAGGTCTAGCACTGGCTTTCTGCGGAGGAGTGAATTTCACTCTAAGGAAGTGAAGACTTCAGAACATGACCTGGAGAGTCTTGGCGACATCAACTCTGTACTTTGTGATCCACCGTCTGCCTAGCACTGGTCTTCTGTGCTTTTGTACATTATTTTTTTAATCAAAAAAATGACAAAGTTTTTAGCTCTTGAGCTAGTTGAAATGTTTTGCATTAAATATTTTGGTTGTAAAATGTCCCTTTAAAATGATTTGCATTTATATATTTGTTTATGTAATGTTATTTTATTTGTGGGAAAATGGTGACATTAATATTTTCAATTTTTCCCAACATGTTTGCATTATTTTTTTCTAAACAAATTTCGTAACATATTTTGGGTCCTGAAAACCATGGATTGTTACTGTTTTTTTCCACAAATGGCATATTTCAAAAATGTTGATGACAAAATCAGTTAAAATATTGCCTAAAATGTCTCCATAACTGGAAAATAGGGTCCATTTCAAACTCTGTTAAGGAGAAACAACTTCAGAAATGAACATGAAAATAGGTGATTATTTCCTTTGTTGCTCTGTATAGCACTGAGAGGGGAGCTCTGGGGCCTCCATGGGTTACTTAGAATAAGATCTAAATAGACTGCCACAGTAAGCAGAAGCTGTTGCACATCAAAAGCTCAGAGCAAAAGCAGTGATTTTCTATATCATTTCACCAGATAATAGGTTTGATTCAAAAAGCCTGCATGAAATTGGTTTCACCCGTACCTATCCGGAACCAGTTATTTGAATAAAAAGACTAGCTTTGACAGTTAAGTATCCCTCTAGTATGTGGGAATAGAAATGTTGAGCCATCACTCTAAGGCTGGAGCACAGCTGCTCTGTGCTCTAGGAATGAAACAAAAGTGCCCTGGACTTGAACAGCTTCAAGCTGATAAAGCTTCAAGCTTTAACCCACAAATGATCCCTTTTCTAGGTCCAAAAAATTGATAGGAAAGAGTTTATTTCCACTCAGTTCCATAGGATTTTGGAGTCAGTTCTAGAGAATGCACTCTTTCCATCCCTGTTAAGATCTGCAGGGCTTTTCCCCAGTGCATGGTTTTGCACGTGAGGTGAATGTGTGTGGTGTGTGCGTTTGAACATGGAGAATGCAATGGATGTCTGAGGGGTGTGTATATCTGCTTAATGGATGTGTGCATGCATTGTTTGTTCAGAAAGAGTATTCTGTTTTTGTTTATGGGGGGTGCAAATGTGTGATGTATGAGTATGCTGGGTGAGAATCTTACTAGAGCTGGGCGATTTATTTTCGACAAATAGCTTATTAACCGAAAAAAGATTTTTATTTTTTTTTTGGTTGAACAGAACTATTTGTGAATTCAGGTCAAATTTGGCAAAAAGTTCCAGTCAAATTTGGCAAGCAGTTTTGGCTGACTAAAAATTGAGGAAAGCCAATTTGAGAAAAAGTCCAAATCTTTTGTCTTTCTTTTGAAAAGATGTTTCTATATTTAACATTTGGTTTTTTTTGTTTGTTTTTAAATATTGCAAAGGTTAAAAAAAAATCCCTGAAAACATTTTTTTACCTGAATCAAAAAAATTCTGTGTTTTTCATTTTGCTGAGGAAAAAAACCCCAAATAATTGCAGTTTCTGGGTAGACCCAAAATATTTTTTTTGTGGTCAGATTTTTCAGTTCGGCCACCAAACTGACAAATCAATTATTTACCCAACTCTGATCCTCTTGCCCCTTAACACGTGGTAAAAGGGCTGGAGCAGCATAAAGGGACAGCAAATGCCCTGATTCTGGCTGCTGCAGGATTCACAGCACAGGCACTGTGGGACACAGCCATAAAGCTGCCCTCCACAGACTCCCTTCACAAGCCGTAGTGTAGGGGTATGGCTGGGGCAGAACCATGAGGGGTGTCAGGGGCCAGGCCACAGCATGCAGCACTATGGATAGTCTGGGTAGTGACGTGGCCCATATGGAAGCCTGGCAGAGGCTGCTATCACTTCAGTGAGGTCCCCGGGTCTGTCTGTATTACACCAGGAGCTGCTCCAGCACCAACAGGAGCCCAAATTCAGGCGGGCACAAAGGTGGCTCACAGCCCCCTTAGCCTCTTCCCACCCTGTGCTGTACGTTATCCGCTGGACATGCCCAGAGTTGGGCAGGATTATACTGAGCTGGCTAGCCCGAGCTGCCACCTGTGTTGCTGCAGCCATGCTGCTATTTTAGCGCGGTAGCTTGAGTGGAGCTAGCAGGTGTATGTCTACCCGAGCAGAGAATTGCATCTCCCAGCTGCTGTGTAGACATCTGGTAAGAGGTAGAACACAAAATGTCACCCAATGTGCACACAAGTGTGTGTACCTGGATGTACAAAGGGAGGAGTGTGTATATTTATGTTCTTGGGTGGGTGGATTTGCATATCTTTTCGGTGTACGTGATCATATAGAAATGAGACGTGCAGTAATAATCACTGGGTACCATGGGGGAGGTAGGGTAAATTGTCATAACATCATGGCAGTCAATGGAGCTAGCAGCAAATATCTCCAACGGCTTGTGATGGGACACTAGCTGGGAAAGCCTCTGAGTTACTACAGCAAATTCTTCCCCAGGTGTTTGGCTGGTGGGTCTGGCACACATGCTCAGGGTCTCACTGATCGCCATATTTGGGGTCCAAAAGGAATTTTCTCCCAGGTCAAATTGGCAGAGACCCTGGGGATTGTTCACCTTCTTCAGCAGCATGGGGCACAGGTCACTTGCAGGTTTAAACTAGTGCAAATGGTGGATTTTCTGTAACTTGAAGCCTTTAAAGCATGGTTTGAGGACTTCAGTAACTCAGCCAGACATTAGGGGTCTATTTCAGGAGCGTGTGGGTGAGCTTCTGTGGCCTAAAATGTGCAGGATGTCAGACTAGACAATCAGGATGGTCTGTTCTGACCTTAAAGTCTGAATCTATGACCTAAGAGAATTTTCCCCAGCTGAGGATCTGCTTGCGTACTTTCCAAAAATGCCTTCAATTTAGTTATACAAGCCAGAAGAACAGCCTCTGATTCTTGCAAATGAAACAATGACTTTCCTGTCTAAGGATCATGGGGATCCATGACAGTGACATTTCTGGCCCAGGCCAAACTGAAAATCTCTAATACAGCTTTTCCAGGCAGAAGGTGCTTCTTCTGAGAACATGAGCCATATCTTAGATTAGAAATGACTTCAAAAAAATTCATTTGTTATCTATATTTGTCATCAGAGAAGGAATTCAAGTCACGCAGCTCTGAAAACCTTTTTATGTTTCTTAAAGTCATTTCTTTCACTGAGCCGGCATGATCTAGCTGTTCATACAGGAGTTGGGGGAGGGGGAATAATCCATTTTGTATTTGTTACATATTTTATGGATCCCTTTGAATTTATGTTGAAGTTCAAGAGATTTTTTTCTCATCTGTTTGAAGGATTTGGCATGAATGAGAATGAAGCTTCTCTTTGCAATGATATAGGAAAACACGACCCATAAGGATTTTTTATCTCTGTCCTTTCATTTTATTGACAAACTTTGGAGCACCCTTTCTATTTGCCATGAGATAGGGATTTGCATAAGTCATGGAGCAAAGCATAGTATTTTCCTTTTCATATTCCTATAACCCTCTATGAATAAGTTCCCAGCTCCTGCTATGATCCATAGAGGTGATCAAAGAGAAAGTAGATAAATGGCTCAAAAATAAGTGATCCTTGCCCTTATATAGCTTTTCACTTTTTTATTCGAAAGAATAAACAGCTTTACTTGCTGGATTTAAAAAAAAATGAATTTCAAAGTAAAATAGTGATAGATTTAAGGAGTAGATTTCTCATCCTAATTATTCAAGTTTCTCTTCCTTTCACATAAATCTATATCTATCTATCTAGATAGATGATATAGATATATTCTATAAACTCTCCTGGAAAAGTGCTATAGAATTTAATAGGAAGAAAACCAATAGCTTTCCACAGATATGTAATAGAATTCTATACAAATTACTCTAATAATCTATAGAATGTAATAAAGAATTAAACCTTTTCTATAGAATTTTTAGACCATTCTATTATATCTGAGAATTTTATCCCTGGTATTGAATCCTGTAGATTTATTTAGAAATCCTAGAAAGAGGATATCATTCTTTATTATGTTCTGCAGAAGTGTATGCATGTTGGGTAAAATACCCCTTAGACTGTATGTCCATCAACAGCTTTTTCAGTCTTTGGTTTCTGTTGTTTCTCTTAGAGGTTGATATTTATTTACTCAGTGGGGAAAAACCTATGGAAACTACTGGAAAATTGTAACCTCATTATAGGAGTTCTAAATGAACTTGAATAATTGTATAATATAATTTTATATTCTCTAGGATGGTTTAAAAATTCTATGGAAAAATTCTATCGTTCTGCATTGAATTCAAGGGGCCATGCTCTTATTTATACTGAGGATCCTTTATAACTACTTTAAGGACCCTTCATGCTGCTAGAAGTATATAAATCAGTCTTGCTACAAATGAGAATCTTACACTTAAATTGCAAGCTCCCTGGAGTGGGGCTGTCTTTGTGCTGTGTTTATACAGCCCCTGGCACAATGGGGTCCTGGTCCATAAGGGCTCCCAGGTGTTATGATAATGCCACTAATAAATAATAATTATAAGACATTTTATTTATCTAGATGTATTTCCCTAGATTTGACCCTATTAAATTCCACTGGATTTTCCTGTAAGGGAAGCAAAAGCATAATGGCTACTAACACATCCCATAGAACAGTGCTAGTTTAGAAGTGAATACAGTGCATGTTCAACAAAAAAATCAGAGAATTTGGCAGGGCTGGTGTGAGAGATTTTACTGCCTTGGGCATGAGGGGGTGCGGATTGATAGGGGACAGGACAGCTAAATCATGCTGATTTGGCAGCTCTGGATTGCTGATTATGATATGGGAAATGGGCAACTTTAAAGAGGCGGAATCCCTGAATCTGTACTGGGGGACAGCCAGGCCACAGCTATGCTAGCGGGGAGTGGCAAGATTAACCCAGGCCAGAGGAACCCTCTAAAAATCAGCCCCTGAAGAGCATGTATGATGCATTGCATAGGGTATGCTGGAGAAGAGGCTATATGGTAAGTTGCACGGAGCACACTGGAGAAGAAAGTCGAGTGCGCATTGTATGCTGCATACTGGAGAAGTGAGTATAGCCATGTACAGGACTGTGCGCTGCCCATAGAAGTGGAAACTATGTATACGTTGTCTCTTTTCTGACTGATGTAATCCTAGGATAAGGATCAAAATTGGTTGAGTTTTTTGGTTTTGGTTTTTCTCAAAATAATTTCCAAGGAAATGAACACATTTGTGTCCTTAGAAATTTTCCAGTTTTTTTTTTACAAAAAGAGAGAGAATTTCAAACAAAAGAAAGCTTTGTTTTGTTATTTTAAATGTTCATTTTGAATATTCAAGGGTTTTTTTCTTTCAGTGGTAGAAGGGGAGAAAAAAGGGGAAAAAAGTGCTGCTGGAGGAAGGAAAGGATAGTGGCTAACGACGAATAGTCTACACAATTGTGAGTCATTCAGACCATCTTCACAGAGGCTCCTTGGGCACTGTCACATAGTAGAGAGACTATAAGCAGTGGGGCAAGGTCAGGGTTAGCCAGGGAAGGGAGCTAGAGTATCTGCCATTGGACAGATCCTTCAACCCAATGAGCAGAGGGATCTGCCAGGTGCTCAGATACCAACACAATGAACACAGTTTAAATACCTAGATGGAGAATGTCAGATGCTAGTAACTTGAACAGAGACACAGAGCCTATTCTGCTGACTTACCCTGATGTCAGATCAGGTGAGTCCGATTGTCTCCAAGCTACAAATATAGAAGACAGAAGAAACAAGTTACAGGGATTGAGGGGTCTTGGCGGGAAAAATCCTCGGAATAGCCATGCTCAATGGAAGGTTCAGGATATGGTTAATGATTAAGGCATGTCCCAGGAGGGTGTTAAATTTTGATCCTCCCTAGTATATGAATACCGTCTGAGGCGGGATGGGAATGCCACCTGCTTAGATAGAGCCATGTAGACTGCTACTCCTTCAGGCTTGTGGCTGTCTATGTATTACTTCCCTCTGCTGCCATTCTCTGTAGAGATCCTCAGCTCTGAGCCCGCTTCCTGGGGCTGAGAATGAGGTATGGCCATAATGAACTAGAATAGAATTCCTGAACTGTTTCAAAAATTTTCACTTTAAAAGCGCGGCAACATTGTTTGCAGAGTACAGCAGGTTTTCCTGGTGATGCAACTAAATTCCTAACAAAGTGCAAGAGAATTTACATCCATTCCTAGCCCAAGCTAGTTAATTTTTGTCACTGCTATAGTATTGGAGTGATGATCAGTTGTACCAGCAATGATGGGACACTTTTAAATAAAGTGCCTATTAACTCTTAATAATTAACCTCTAATTCAGCAGCTGGACAGACACAGTTAATCTAAATATAAATCACCTAGCATAATTGGTGCTTAAAAATGTCATATACCAGCTATATATTTTGCAGTATACTCATTTCTTTCCATCTCCATGTCAGATATCCTTGCTCAAAGGAGTCATTATTCAGCATGAAAGGCTGTGGTTAAACATCTCTGTTTTCCCCTTATGGATTTTATTTATGCCCAGGCTCTTCATGAAACACCAGTTTGTACTTGTGTTTTGACAGTGCTGTGACTTATATCACAATTCTGACCTTGAAATATTAGGTTTTCCATAATTGTACTAAAGTATAGTTCAGTGAAAAGAAAGTTTAAAGAAATTATTTTCCTACTCCACTAGAAGCCTTCTTAAACACAGAAGGCCCGATCCAAGCCTATGGAAGTCAGAGAGGGAAGCTTTCTATTGACTTCAGTGGATCAGGCCGAAAGTTTCCCAACAAGCAACACACGAATACCACAGTCTGACATGTTTAGCATGCAGTGTGGTTTTGTCTGCTCTGAAAATGAGGTGTAATTGTTGCATGTGTGGACGTACTCCAGCTGCCTCTCAGCCAGCCTCTGACAGGCAGAAATGGCTCCCTCCTATTCCCCGCCCGGCTACCAGGGAGAATGGTCAAATGTGTGGGGGGAGGCAGAGGGAGAAAGGACAGCGTCTCCCCATGCAAGGTAACATGGTACGGGGAGAGTGTAGTGGCGCCGGGCTGGGCTCAGAGCAGGGAGGGGGGGTCACTGAGCAGAGGAGACACGTGGGGAGGTCACGTGTCCTCTGCTTTAGATTGGGGAGACATGAGTCGTCTATGAAATTGTCATAAATATAAAGGGAAGGGTAAACCCCTTTGAAATCCCTCCTGGCCAGGGGAAAGCTCCTCTCACCTGTAAAGGGTTAAGAAGCTAAAGGTAACCTCACTGGCACCTGACCAAAATGACCAATGGGGAGACAAGATACTTTCAAAAGCTGGGAGGAGGGAGAGAAAAAAAGGGTCTGTGTCTGTCTGTATGCTGCTTTTGCCGGGGATAGAACAGGAATGGAGTCTTAGAACTTTTAGTAAGTAATCTAGCTAGGTATATGTTAGATTATGATTTCTTTAAATGGCTGAGAAAAGAATTGTGCTGAATAGAATTGCTATTCCTGTCTGTGTACCTTTTTTGTAACTTAAGGTTTTGCCTAGAGGGATTCTCTATGTTTGAATCTAATTACCCTGTAAGGTATCTACCATCCTGATTTTACAGAGGTGATTCCTTTACTTCTATTAAAAGTCTTCTTGTAAGAAAACTGAATGCTTTTTCATTGTTCTCAGATCCAAGGGTTTGGGTCTGTGGTCACCTATGCAAATTGGTGAGGATTTTTACCAAACCTTCCCCAGGAAGTGGGGTGCAAGGGTTGGGAGGATTTGGGGGGGAAAGAAGTGTCCAAATTACGTTTCCCAGTAAGCCCAGTTAAAGTTTGGTGGTGGCAGTGGAAATCCAGGGTCAAAGGATAAAATTAATTTGTACCGTGGGGAAGTTTTAACCTAAGCTGGTGAAAGTAAGCTTAGGAGGTTTTCATGCAGGTCCCCACATCTGTACCCTAGAGTTCAGAGTGGGGGGAGGAACCTTGACAAAATAAAGAATGATATCCTTGGTATTGAATTGTATAGGACAACAATTATTCTACACTACATGCAGTAGGTTTTCTGGAGTACATCCCCTGGCACTTTATTAGTTTCATCCCAGTTAAAATCTACAGGGCTGCTCCATAGCACATGGAGTTGTTTCACCAGGTGAGGCTGTCTGAAAAGCTCAGCAGTGCTTTACATCACCCCACTTGGACCACTAGCTGATTTATCCATTTGAGAATGTGGTGTAATCTGCATAAAAATAGGGTCTGCAAACTGATTTGGATTAATCAGGTCTGAGTGTAATTCCTTCTGGTATACTCATTTGAATAGCACACCAATCATGATGACCTCTTTTGATAATAATGTTACTGTAATGTCTAATTTCATAATAATTCCATTGTAATTTACTGGGCATTCATTCAGATAGTAATTCTAATAGAATTACATCTGACATCCCCATGAATACCAAAATAATTCAGTGTGATACATGTTATTACATCAAATACTGAAGGAGGTAATAACGATTTGCCATTTATAATAAAGTGTTGCCTGTAAACTATTAGATCACCATGTTCAGCATGTTCCTGTAAAACCTGCTCATATCCAGCTACTTCCTAGATGTCTCCCGTGCATGCCAAGGTGAGCATGAAAACCTTTATTTGCTCAGATACCCCTTCTCAGGACTTGGACATATCTGTTTTATTGACCACTGTTAGGCCCTCACGGTCAGTGCTCTTGAGTCGAATCTCGCAAGCAAAGTATGTGACTAAGGGGACCTCAGAGGAAAACCTAGACAGCTGTAAGGTGTGCTGCTGCTGACCCAGCATCTGGCATTCTTTCTTCCTAAGTCACTACTAAATTAGTCCCTGAGTGCTAGGAACACTGTGCTCCTGAAGGGTTCTGCCTTTTTCATTGGGCGTGGAACTGTGGTCTTGATCACTTCAGTATTTCAGTATATATACCTCTGAGAGGTGTACTCTGTGACACACCGTACTCTAAGCACCATCCCAGCAGAGGAGGCAAGCCAGGGTCAGTCTTCCCTCCTTTGGACAGAACAAAGCAGAATCTGACTGGCTTGTGCGGGATGAGGAGCAGTAGTGTGGCACATTCATGTTAGTCAGCTCTGCTCTGGAGGTGAGCCCAGCATGCTGAAACAACTGCAGCTTCTAGGTGAATCTAAGGGCAAAATGGAGTGGGTTGCAGCCATCACATTTTACTGTGACTGGTTCATGGGCCATTGTTGCTAGGTCCACATAACCCCCCGCCCCGCCCCCCTCGAAGGGCTTCATAGTTTGTTTGTAGATTGTAAAGCCAGAAGGGGTCATTGTGATAATCTAGTCTGACGTCCTGCATAACACAGGCCATGGGACTTCCCTGAATTAATTCCTGCTTCAAGTTCAATAGCTGTGGTTGAACTAGAGCAATCTTTCAGAAAAACGTCCCATTTGGAATTGAAAATTTCTTGTGATGGAGAATACAACACAACCCTTGGTAAGTCCATCCAATGGTTAATTACCCTCACTGTTAAAAATTAAGTTGTCTAGCTTCAACTTCCAGCCATTGGATCTTGTTATACCTGTATCTGCTAGACTGAAGAGCCTATATTATCAAATTTCTGTCCCCTGTGTAGATACCGACTGACTGTGATCAAGTGTTTTAGTTGGGGATTGGTCCTGCTTTGAGCAGGGGGTTGGACTAGATGACCTCCTGAGGTCCCTTCCAACCCTGATATTCTATGATTCTATGATTCTAAGTCACTCCTTAACACTTTCTTTGATAAGCTACATATATTGAGCTCCTTGTATCTGTCACTATAAGGCGTGTTTACCAACTCTTTAATCGTTCTCGTGGCTCTTCTCTAAACCTTTTCCAGTGTTTGAAATTTCTTCTTTAATTGTGGCTATCAGAACTGGATGTAGTATTCCAGCGCTGGTTTCACCAGTGCCAAATACAGAGGTAATATAACTTCCCTAGACCTACTTGATTTTCCTCTATTGATACATCCACGCTTCTTATTAGCGTTTTTGGCTACAGCATCACATTGGGAGCTCATGTTCAGATGATTATCCACCAGGACCCCCACGACATTTTCATAGTCTCTGCTTCCCTGAAATAAAATCCCCATCCTGTATTCTTTGTTCCTAGATTGATGACGTCACATGTGGTCCTACTGAATACATATTGTTTGCTTGCCAGCTTACCAAGTGATCCATTTCACTCTGTACCAGTAATTTGTCCACTTTATTATTTATCACTCCTCCAATCTTTGTGTCATCTACAAATTTTAACTGTAATGATTTTATGTCTTCTTCCAGGTTATTGATAAAAAAAATAAATAGTGTAGGGCCAAGAACACAACCCTGTGGGATGCCACAGGGTTTTGTCTAGCGAAAGGAAGCAGGTGGTGTTTCTGTGCAGTGCAGCTACCTGAGCATCTAGGAGCAGTGGGAGTTGATCAGGAACCTGAAACTGTGCATGCCTTTGATAAGTGGGTCCTATGGAAAAAAAGAGAGAATATAGATTGCGGATGGCAGATGAAGAGCAGCTTACAAAAGTTTAGCACTGAATCTGAATCCAAATCTAATCACTGCCTCCTTAGCCCATTGCTAATTGATATCTGGAGGGTTCAGAGGTCATGGGTGGGTTTTGTGTCACATGTGTCATTTCATTTAGCTAAGAGCCAAAGCAATGCAAATTTTAATAAGGCTTTACATTTGGCTCAAGCTCACTCACCCACTCACTCATTCAGACACCTCCCCTCCCCGAACCTTCTTCTAACACAGCAGATTTTCCTTTCCATCCAGAAGTAAAGCACAACTGCATGCCCTCTTGATAAAATCTGGCAAGTGTGGTTAATGTAACAAATGACTGAAGGAAATTACGAATACTAAATATAGTACTGGGAAGAAAGTCATAGCAGCAATGGATCACCACATCACTTACACTCATAGGAACCAGGGCAGCAGCTGCCTCTGTCACCCATTTCTTTCCTGCCAATCCTTAGTGTTAATGGACACTTTAAGAAAGGCCTGGGGAACTGGCTTGGATAGATGGCTATGTTAATTTTAATTTTTAGCACTAGATGCCACATCCTTGCTTGATTTTTATTGGTGTAACTCCACTGAAGTCAAAAGTATCCTTTAGCACTGATGGTTGGCAGGAAGTCAGTGGAACTGCACCAGTTTATATCAGGTGACAATCTGGCCCATTATTCCATAATAAATAAATGATAAGGGCCTGTCATTTACCTCCTAATTTATGGCCACTATTTTATGGGATCAAAGAATTGTAATCGCAAGTTATTGTAGGGATATTTAGACGTCTAACTGCTCCACTCAAAGGCACCCGCACATCAGGCGTGGAGATGTTAATTATCTGTGCCACAGTACAAGCACTAAAATCAGCAACTAAATTGAGATTGCTCTGGAAACTGAGACCGTATGGCCACAGTCTGATTTCAGGTATTATGATGTAAATCCAGGGGAGCTCCATGGTCTGACTGTGAACTTACACAGGTGGAAATCCAAACATATTTTTTCTTTAATGTTTTATTATGTAGTTTTTAAAACCTGTTCAGC
This sequence comes from Caretta caretta, assembly GCF_965140235.1. Taxonomy (NCBI): domain Eukaryota; kingdom Metazoa; phylum Chordata; order Testudines; family Cheloniidae; genus Caretta; species Caretta caretta. The sequence continues at coordinate 10,547,433 of NC_134210.1, read as the reverse complement.
AATGAGTTTTACCTTTGCACGCTTTTCTTTTTCTGTTGCTTGAGGGTTTGATGTCTTTATTGTAATGAGAAGAGCATTCCCCTCCACAGGATAAGGATTCAAAAGAGGCTCTTGGCTAGATAGCAGCTATCGAGATTAATTCAAATCAGACAGTTGAGGAGTTGGTGGCACATGAAAAATAAATAGTATAAAAATAAGTGACATAAGGCATGATAGTTCCATCTCTTTACAACCCGTGTATTTTATGTGTTCTCACACCCACTGTTGTTTTCCCCCTCTATCAAGTGCTTGTTAAATTCTGCATAGCGGTAACATGGGAGCCGAACACGCTGTGCAACCCAGCTGAGACAAATGCGGTAGAAATTGTTTCACATAAATAGTGTTCACTTGCTTAGTTAATCTGTTATAACAGACTTGAGATGAAGAAAAAAACAATTCTGCCTGATATGTCTCATTTCATGGCCAGACTGCTTCCCCGCTCCCCACACCTGCACCCCAAAAGTCCACCCACAAGAAAAATGTAAGTAGCCTCCAGAAATGTCAGAGAAAGCCAGAGCTGGTCAAAGACAAGCCAACACCTCTATCCTTCATTTTGTAAATGTTTTAATGAATAAACATTTTTTTATTTCATTATGGCTTTGTGGCGGACATAGTATTCATTGCTCCCAAGAATTTAGGCAACCTGCAGATATGCCTAGAGATGCTTGAAAATTCCCCAAATGTCCCAATATGCAGCATGACCCATTTTTCCTCTGACAGCTCACATTGGAAGTGAGTAATTAACTATTTTTCCCCTCCCACCTTTGTCTGCCTTGTTCGTTTAAACTGTGAGCTCTTTAGAGCAGGGACTGTCTCTTATTATATGTTTGTACTCAAGTCATGCCTACAACCTCTATTGTGGTAGGCACTGTACAAAGAAGTAGAATTACTTCACTGTTTAAAATCTATCAGTCATCCAGCAGAAGAGCACAGTGCATGACTTGGTCATCCTTTCGCCCAACACAAATGGAAGTAAAGAGGGCACCAGCAACCTAGAGTCTGGAGAACTAATTATCCACCATCAATGGCACTCATCTCACCAAAAGAAAACCATGGTTCAGCTCACAAAAGATAAAAAAAGGGGGATAAAGTCCTAACAAACATTCCTGGGAAATAGTTTGATGGGTTGATGTAGAAAGTATTTAGCCTGCAAATCCTGCCTGAGTCTTTGGCCTCAGACACTGAAGGTGCAGGGATGGCAAGATCTTTTCCCCACTCCATCACTCCACAGGAATGGCATGGTGATTCCTACTCCCACAGCCCCATGGATCTCCTCTCTGGTACTCATGTTGGAGCCAGGGATGGGATTGAGCCCTGTGGTGGCAAAGAGCAGCAGCCGGAGAAATGCAATGACAGGGAATGAACGAAAAAAGAAAAGGAGTACTTGTGGCACCTTAGAGACTAACCAATTTATTTGAGCATGAGCTTTCGTGAGCTACAGCTCACTTCATCAGATGTTGTGTTCTGAAAAGTCCAGCTGCTTGACTGTTCCGGCCCTCTGTACTTATGTGAATTAGCCAAAGCCATATGGCAATACTACTTAGCATTTCTTTTTACCTGTTGAAAGCACCACACAAACAGGAACAGCCAGATTCTGTCACTCTTGCTCATGTGGAATAGTACCATCCACCAGGGCTTCCTCACTGAGACTTTGCAGGGACTGAGATGCTACTTAGTGTGGGTAAATTTAGCAGATACTGGTTAATCCCCACAGCACCCTTCTGGGCTGCAGAGAGTCAAAACAATTATAAAGTTTCCTTTAGCTCTTTACCCATTCTGAGTGCCAGAAAGACCTACTCATACTAGCAATTCCAAGAAAGGTCAAAGAAAACTTTATATCTGTACCTGCTATGAGTATTAGCTGCATTTTCCTGGTGAGTGAACTGAAACACAATGAGGTTAAGTATCTGATCCAGAGCCCACTGCAGCCAATGGGAGTTTTTCTAGTGACTTCAGTAGGTTTTGGATCAAGCCCTAACTGACTTATTGAAGGCCAAAAGTGGGAAATTAGTGGCAGAGCTTGGAGTAAAACTCTGGATCTTCACGATCTAGCTCGGATTGCTAACCCTGTGGGAATGTTTTCAAGAAAGAAGTCCAGTGCCTTAAACTAATCTTCTAGCAGAGCAGAGCGACTCCCCTGCTATAGCCCAATATTTTCATATAGGCAGACAGAAAGTTGTAGCCTTTTTTTTTTAAAAGTGACCTGGCTTAACTGTGAATTTTGCCCTTCTGACCACAGTATCACCCCTTTTCCTTCCAGAATTCTGTGCTCCATGCCCCTAAATTCTTTGCGTCCTTAGAGTATCCTTTAGCCCAGAAAATAAATTCTGCTGGTGTCTGCTGCATTTCTACCACCACAGCCAAAAGCATTTTTGCAAGCCAAACATGCTTGCTGCCATTCCTTCACATTTGTAACATTTAACTTTAATGCCTCTGCCCCTGAGGAGCTGCAGAATAGCATTTCAATTTGCCATCCCTGGATTTGTCCTAAAGAACTAGAGACATGTCAGCTTATCAGTCTGTGACCTTTTCTATTAACATTGTCTTCAGGTTGGCTTGGCAGCATGCAAGGAAAACAAATCTTGTTACCCGGAGCTGGTCTGGCTGGCCAGGATAGTGCAGCTGTGGCACAAATCTGTTAAAATTTTAAATTGAGAACATTGCTACGGCTACATAAAATGTATTAGGTAGAAGAATCCCTGGGGGGGGCAAAAATTTAACAGAATTGAAACTATTACAGTGAATATAAAGGGGGAGGGATTCTTGCGAAGTCTGGAAAGTTGCATTGTTTAGCTTATTTTCACTGGACTGACACTCTGGAGATAACGCAGATGGAGTCACCACATTAAATTATGTGACCTTTTCATGTTGCAGTCTTCAGGAGATCTCAATGGAAATATTTTTCAAAACAAAAAGCATGGCCCTTTAGTGTCTTCTTGTCTTTGTTTATCACCCTCTCCCAGAGTTTCGTAATTTCCCTCTCTCTGGTGATCATCTGATGAGGGAGGGGAGACATGACCTGAAGACTTAGGGCTTGCCTTCACAATGGGGGAGGTCGACACTGCTGCAATCGATGCAGCAAGTATCGATTTAGTGGGTCTCGTGAAGACCCACTAAATCAACGGCAGAGTGCTCTCCAGTTGACTCCGGTACTCCAGCTCCAGGAGTAGCATAGCTTAGGTCGACTTATCACGGTAGTGAAGACAAGCGCTCTGTGTCATGAGACGGAGCTGTCATGGCAATGCTCCTTTGCTGTTCTGTGGCATCCCAGCAGAGAGCATTGTGGGACCTACCTTTCCCAGAATGCTCTTTGCTATAATGTCACAACATGTTTAAAAGGGAGGGTGAAGGTGGCCACCACCTTTAGGGATAGGGAGAGTATGTCTAAAATGGGCTATCTTTAAATAAGTTTAGTAGAGGCAGTGTAGCCAGGGCGCTGAACTAGGCATTTGAAGATATGGGTTCTACTCCTGCTTGTGCCACTGTGTGACCTTGAGCCAGTCTTTACAGAGATCTGGAGTTCCCTATGTGTTGTACGGTGCCTAGAATGCTGGGACCTGGAGCTGCAATTATAATACAAATAACGAATCATAATTAATGATTGTGAAAGGTGCTGTGGTTGACAACCTTGTAGACAAATCCTCTGTTTATCCACACAAAAGGAGCAATGCAGGCAGAAACACCAGCTTCCCCATAGTGACTAAACCGGAAACATGCTTCCCCCCACGACTTGGAGAGACAGTCTCAACATGTGTAAAGGCAGTTCAGTCTCCCTGGCCCATTCAGTCCCAGGCCTTCCTGCTGAAACTGCCAACAAAGTTGCCAATGGTGTTTTTCTGATAAGGATATTTGTGCAGTGGTACTGGCCTGAGAACTGACAAATTTCCTTATTTCTCACTGTACAGCCCTCATACAGAAACCATTCCCAGTGCAACTTAGGATATAGTCAAAATGGGGACCAAGCAATAAAAGGCTTTATCCCATTTCTTGTCCTATTACTGAAGAACAATACGGAAACACATCATGAATATTAATAGCCCAACACACAAATGACTAAACTGTATGACGTATCTAGGAAACATCGCTTCAACTTTGCAGATATATGCCCCTGAATTTTCTATTTCTCCGTCCTGCTCTTTTGAAGCAAGGCAGCATCAAAGCTGAGCAGCGAGAATTCTCTGCTGTCTTTCCCACTGTGCAAAATGTGTTCTGACCCACTTTTTTGGTTTGCACGATGTCCCTGATTCATGGAACAGAGCGACATGGAATCCCCTGATCTCAGCTCTTTGTTGTCTCCTTCATTTTTCTGAGCATGCTAATACCCAAGGCTCTACTCTGCCCAATGGTGTATCTTAAGTTAATTTCTGAATAATGACATTCTACAGCTATTAGAAGCACAATGGTTTTGGTTCAGAGGGGCTTCTGCAATTCCCCCCCCCCCTCCTTTTTTCCCAGGTGTTGCTTCATGGGGACTTACAAAGAATTTCAGCCAAAATACAGTGAGTTTCACTGGCTTTAAATAAACCTCAGGCAAGTCAACTGACAACTTGTCTACACGCAGACTGGAACCAAAATAATTAAACTGGTTTTAATCCTCACATCTAGTTATTTTGGTGCAAGTCCGCATTTGAACAGTCTTAATCGGAATACAAATGCCCTATTTTGATTGAAGTAGTTTTTTTATTGAGTTAAGGGAAATTAAAATAGGGTGCTCTTATTCCACACGTACCCTTGCACTGACTAAAGGTGTGAATTGCAAATAGAGCTAGTTGGAAAATGTTTATTTTTCTTATGCAACATTTCAGTTTTTAAGCAAAAAATTGAATTCCAGAATTAAAACCATCTCTAAGACCGGTGAAAGAAAATCTTGGTCCTGGAACGAGAGAAGAAAGGATCTGAACATTGGTCATTTGGTCATTGATTTCAATAAGAACCTGATAGGTTTTTCAGGGTATGTCTATGTAGCAGTTTGGTGTGAGCAGAAGCGAGCCTCCCAGCCCAGGTCGATGGACTCAGAGTAGCAGGGCTCATGCTAGCTCTATAAAACCAGCCACATAGGGAGCACTTTGAAGTTGCACCGCAGGCTCTGAAGCGTAGGGAACAGGGTGGCCTTCAGAGTACAAGCTCCCTTTCAAGCTGTGACTTCAAAGTCCTAGCTACACTGCTATTTTTAGAGCACATGTGTGAGCCCCGCTAGCCTGAGATTCACAGAAGGAACGAGAGTTCCAGAAAGTGCTATAGTCAAAAATAATGTCAGAAAGACCTACTCAGCCATAGCAGCTCTGCTCCATGTGAAGGTTATAAGTCAAACTTAGTGAATAAAGCACAATATAGAATGTATATCTGACACATTTAGCCTCATTTCCTCTAGTCTACTCATCTTTCCAATTTATTCGAAATAGCCATTACAATTATTTTTAACCTATGGAACAATCCTGACTATTTGAAATCTGAGCAGTTGCTTATCACATTGATTGATCAGAGGGGGCGGAGGGTGTTTTGTTTTGTTCGATGATGGGCCCATCCAAAAGACAGCTCAGTGCCTGCTGGTTTAGATCTGACCTATGGAGAAGAGAATCCCTTATCAAATCAGCAATTCTTCTTCCTGGATCCACTTGAGTTTTCTTTGAAGGTCTCCCATCCAAATACTGACCAGACTTGACAATGCGGTAGATGGGCCTGTGTCCAAAGGTAGAATTTTCAAAGCCCCTGTACGTGACAGAGAACCTTAAGTAAAATAGGTAATTACGGAACATTTTCAAAAGAACTTGGGACTTAAGCACCTAAATCACACTGAGAGTTAATAGGACTCATGGGTTTTTGTTTGTTTTTTTTTGTCACTTAGAGGCTTTTGAAAATGTTACCCAGGAAATTCAGTTCCAACTCTGAATTTTGAACCCCTCAGAGAGTTTGATCTTATGTTTTGGTTCAGACCCACAACTATATAATACGATTCCAGGAATGTTACTCTGTGTGTCAGTCTTAAGCCTACAGTGTCTGTTGACTCAATGTGAAGTGATGGAAATAGCTGCAAGCAAGGTTGTGAGCTCTTCTGTTTAGAATATCACTAGGTTCAACTATCACTAAGATTTATGGTCTGTCACCATCACATTTTTAAATTCTCAGCCATTTTTGGCTTTTTTATATCGGTATGACAGACGGCTTTCGCCTAGATATAGTTATAACAGCATGTAGGCCAAGATTTTGAGACATGACTAATGATTTGGGGAGGGACTAACGTTAAGGTGCCCAACTCGAGACACTTGGAAGGGGCCTGATTTTCAAAAAGCGCTGAGTACTGACTGAAAAAATAGGCCTCTTTTAGGGTGCGTCAGGTCTGCAGTATGGCCAGCTCTATCACAATTTTATCACAGTATTTGGCATTTTTCTTAAAAATCCCCAGCTCCAGGAGTCAAGTGATAGCTTGAGAATATCAACTTCCATTTATAGAAAGTAAGTTTCTAGCTCTCACAGTTGCAGAGAAAAGCTGGAAATCATGACCCGAGAGCTCAGTAAAGGATCAAAATCCAAGGGGCAACAAAAAGGACCCCAAATTTACTATTTTTTAAAATCATTATTGTAAAGCCAGTCTCATGATTTTGGGGTCCTGACTGATGGGTTTTTTAATTCTGAGGGTTGACAATACTGAATTTAGCCCCCCCCCAAATCACTTTTCACTTTTAAAAATCTTGGCCAATAGACCAAAGAATCGAAATGTACTGTCAGTATAGAGCACATGCCAGAGTGTGCTGACGGGTTATTTAAGCCTAGAAGGAGTCCAACAGACATTTCATTGGAAAACCAGACATTTAAACAACATGCCAAATTGTCGATTAAGTGACTGACTGATCATTGGGTTTTCATTAAATTATTCACTGATTTATACCCTTCTTGACAATACCAGAAATAGTTCCATTCTTCAGCAAGAAGGCAGCTGTGTTAATCACCCAGTTTGACAAAGGGCACCTCAAATTCAATATTTTGAGCTGAGCTAACACAGAGGTTGGTGCTTTGGGTTTATCTTTACAACTTTTCTTCTTCTTGCACAGGGTGTGGAATTTGTGTAGTCGCTAATGCACATGGAATAGGATGTCAGCAAAGTGCACAAATTTCTGCTTTACATATTTCATGATCTTCATAACTTTCCTTTCCCTTTGCATTTTTAGTACCAGCTTCATCTCTGTCTCTGTAAGAGCTGCCACTAATCATCTGACACATTTAGCCCCTTTTCCTGCTCATGGAATATCTGCAATTAGAGTGTGATTTCCTGAAATGTATTAAATAAGGTTAAAATGTCCCCCCATGCAAAGGCTCTGCAAAAGACTTATGGAGCACATATAATCCTATGGCTTAAGTGGGAGTTCTACATTTTGTACTGGTCCTTGCAGAGACATGAATTTTATTTTCTATGAAAATTTTCAAGAAATGTTTTTGCATATTTTTTTAACTTTATGGTCTGATCACAAATAGGCCCAACAAAGAAAATAACAGAATGCCACTAGCCATCACCTTCAGCCCCCAACTAAAACCTCTCCAATGCATCATCAAGGATCTACAACCTATCCTGAAGGACGACCCATCACTCTCATAGATCTTGGGAGACAGGCCAGTCCTTGCTTACAGACAGCTCCCCAACCTGAAGCAAATACTCACCAGCAACCACACACCACACAACAGAACCACTAACCCAGGAACCTATCCTTGCAACAAAGCCTGTTGCCAACTGTGTCCACATATCTATTCAGGGGACACCATCATAGGGCCTAATAACATCAGCCACACTATCAGAGGCTCATTCACCTGCACATCTACCAATGTGATATATGCCACCATGTGCCAGCAATGCCCCTCTGCCATGTACATTGGCCAAACCGGAGAGTCTCTGCATAAAAGAATAAATGGACACAAATCAGACATCAAGAATTATAACATTCAAAAACCAGTCGGAGAACACTTTAATCTCCTTGGTCACTCGATTACAGACCTAAAACTTGCAATTCTTCAACAAAAAAACTTCAAAAACAGACTTCAATGAGAGACTGCTGAATTGGAATTAATTTGCAAACTGGATACAATTAACTTAGGCTTGAATAAAGACTGGGAGTGGATGGGTCATTACACAAAGTAAAACTATTTCCCCATGTTTATTTGCCCCCCTCCATCCCCCCCACTGTTCCTCAGACATTCTCGTCAACTGCTGGAAATGGCCCACCTTGATTATCACTACAAAAGGTTCCCCCCCCCCAAGGCTCTCCTGCTGGTAATAGCTCACCTTAAGTGATCAGTCTGGTTACAGTGTGTATGGTAACACACCATTGTTTCATGTTCGTTGTTTCATGTTCTCTATGTATACAAATCTCCCCACTGTATTTTCCACTGCATGCATCCGATGAAGTGAGCTGTAGCTCACGAAAGCTTATCCTCAAATAAATTTGTTAGTCTTTAAGGTGCCACAAGTACTCCTTTTCTTTTTGCGGATACAGACTAACATGGCTGCTACTCTGAAATTCTCATTGTGAGTGGTCAATAGCAACATTCTGTCAGCTAGTTGTGACTGGTCAGCTAAGTCATCTGATATTGTTTCTTTCCCCTGATTGGAGGAGTTTTTAGGCACTTTGAACACAAATACTTATATATACATGAATGACACACTTGGTTTCTATGAATACTACCACCTGTGACTCGGAAATAAGTTTTCTGGAAACGTTTAGAAGGTACAATTTGAGGGCTTGAACATTTGCAGAAAGTTAACGCACAAGGAGCTGAACATAGTGGAGTCAATTCATTTGAGAATTTGAGTGAATATTCACAGAATTGTTGTAAAGTATTTTCCCAGCTCATAGAATCATAGAATATGAGGGTTTGAAGGGACCTCAGGAGGTCATGTAGTCCAACCCCCTGCTCAGATCCTGGTGGCATGCATGTGGTCATGGCAAGGTCCTTCTCTGCAGCCCCTGCCATCTGAAATAGTCTCTATGTATTTCTTTGCATTGTCAGCTCCCCCATCTAGCTTCTGACCTCATTGCAAGATGTCTTTTCTTCTTTGTTTAAACATCTTCATGTCTATCTTCCTATGGGGTATTTGTTTTTAACTTTGTAACTGTATCATTTAATTCAAACCATTTAGAGGTGGGAGTTAACATAGTCACTCTTAGGCAGCCCGTTCTATGGCTGAACTTTTAATTAAGTTATTCACTGTTCCTGAAATGCTGTAATCGCTGTTAGTTTCCAGGGATGTCAGGGTTCATTGTCTGTACAGACCTTGGGAACACTGTTCCTTTAGCTAGCTGAAATTGCTAAAGGAGAAATGAGTAAAGCTTTTGCTGCAGAGTTGTAGTTTAACAATTAAGGGGCAAATCCAAAACATCTTATCACATGCTGCAGAGGCCCAGGTGCGGGCTTCTTTCAGGGAGAGAATCAGGACCACAGAGCAATAATTTGGAAAGAGCAGCTAGAACAAGGTCCCTGCAGCAGCAAAGAGCTATTGATGTGGATGAAGCAGAGAAAGCAGACTCTGGCAGGGGAAGTGGGTTACTGCATTTCTGTTTGCGTACAACAGAGACAGCTGAGTCAGGAGTGGTTGGAGAGTAAAGGGCATTGTTCACTCTGAAACAGATATGGTCCAACAGGCACCACAATGGATTATAGGTGCAGAGAGGCAATTAGCATTAAACCTGGGTGAAACCTACAAATAGGTTTAGTTGACAAAAAATGTAGTTTTGGTCAATACAAAACTATTTGTGGATTTGAAACAAATATTTTCAACCTGTCACAAAATGTCCAGAAGAAGAAGGGGAGGAGGAGGAAGGGGTGAGGATGCTGTTACTACTTGTTTAACCCGTAGCCCAGTGCTTAGGGCACTCACCTTCAAATCCCCTCCCTGGAATAGATCCCACGTTGACTTTTTGAATTCACCAGAAATTCCAAAATAAATTCAGATTCAGTTTGACATAAACTGTTTCTTTTCTGTGATTTTTCAGAACTGTCACCAAAGCAAAATGTTAGTGGGGGTGGGTCGAGTTACCCATTCTGGGATTTGGGCAGCATGGCTGGGTTCATACCCTAATCTTTGCAAAGAAGAGGATGAAAAGCCCAATGACTTCTTTAACCTTCCATTCCCCCAAACATGCATATGATGCATAGCACCATGGTTTTATATCTCATTGGTCAGCACAGAATTTATGTATTTATTTCCTTTTTTAACTCGTGTAAAAGTCTGATCCAACTTTGTGTTTAGCACAAGCCATGTTGCCTGGATGGGACAGCCAGGTGCCACAGGTGATATAGTTTTGAACTGTTTCTTGGGCCCTGCCTGCATTCCCGGTGGCTTTCAAGTCACCCTAGGGCCTCTTCTTCTTGTAAGGAATAAGTATAGAGTACTTGTGACTGGAGAGAAGAGAGAGAGAAAGGGATAGTAAGAGCTGAAGCCAGATAGATTGTGGTTGCCATGTTCTGAATCCCAGAACATTTAAATCCTCCAATGATTATGTAAATAAGTTTGTGCATTTCATCAAATATGAAAACCAGGCTGTTACAGCATGAATTAAATCTCCATATTTCTGGATCTTCAGATTTAACATATCTTTATTTAAACTTTTCACTGAAAGTATACGTCTTAAAAGGGACATTCAGCCAGACTGGAGCCAGAGAGAAGGTTTGTTAGAAATCTAGTGAAACCAATCTGTTTAGACTATCACAGCCATAATTTATTGCTGCTGTCGATAACTTTCTCAGACCTTTTCTTTTGGAGCTCATGTCTCTTGCTCAAACTTAGCCCAACTCTTTTGGAAACCTTGAAGCGATTCCATTCCACTTGTGTTTTGAGTTTTCTAACTATTAACAAAAACCATAACAAGGTTTTTCCTTCCACAACCAAAAACTAAATAAACCCTCTTCCACCCTGTTTTCCCCCATTCAGATACCTCAAAAATAGCTTTGCTTTTAAACTTCAAGCTTAGCATGTCGGCACAAAATCCAATTTTGCCCTTTTTGAAGACAATGGCAAAAATGTCGACTGATTTCCATGAGAGCATGAGCACACCCACCATTTGGAAGGAAGGAAAGACGTCTACTTGCTGTGTTCAAAAATCTTGCCCTTAAAATGTGCCTCATAGTTAGTTTATTGGATTTCAGAATGTGCTGATATTTTGCATTCTCTGAATATGTTGCTGTATCAAATGTACCGTGCTTCTACCTTAGGTCAAAAGACTATGTAACCTTTTCACTGACAGCTGCTACCATATGGGCGAAAGTTTCTGGTTCTCAAATCTATTGACCAGTTAGGAAGATAGCAGAGTAAGATCATGTTGGGTCACATGTCCCTGAGAATTGTGCTCGGCAATCCAAAGGTTTTTATAATGCAATAAAACTTGTCTTGCACAACTATTCAAGAGTCCAAAGTGTAGCCTTTTATTTGATTTAAAGTGAATTTAGTAATGTTTTATTACACCATCATGGGTTCAGCTCTGGTGGCTACACTTCTAAGCTCAACAGAGTGACGTCACCTCTGCTACTTGCTTCAGATTTAGAGTCTCTAGGAACACATAAAGACCAAGGATAGTGACCACATAAACATTTCACAAGTAAAAGGTCTAGTCTGTTTTACAAGTTTTATTAAAACTACAGTTAAAGTTATGATTACCCAAGCATATAGAAATTCTATGAAGACCTATGCACAAGTTACAAATACAGTCATACTCACATCCTTAATGGTATTCTTAAAGTCTGATGGCTGCCTTGCCAATTGATCATCAGTAGAGGGATAGTTCCGGCTGGAGTTTCCCATAGGGAGCACCCTCTTTATAAAATTTGATTTGGGGGCACCCTCTTTTGAAAATTTGGTTTTGACTGTAGACTATAGTGCACTCTGAGGTTAGGGCATGTGTTAGAAAAATGTGACTACCAGGTATCTTGTAAGCAAAAAATTACTCTTACTGTTAATTTTTCACAATATCACCCATTGGTACATCTGTTCCCGTAACCTTGTGGCACAGGGTCATTCTTTGGTCACTTACTTATGTCAAGCATTTCTTAAGCCTGAGTCCTAGTATGGGTAAGCTGAAATCTTACAGGCCTCAGCCTGTATGCCTTGCGTTTCAGCTTTACTTACATGTATACCTAATACATAATTATCCCTTCTAACTGCTGATCAATCTTATAATACTACAATTTAACACTATTTAGCATACAGTGATTATATATGACATAACATGTAAGTTAATCATAACATCACACAATAAGTGAACACTAAACGAAAATCATTGGCTACAGAAGGAAAATCTGACCTCCTCTCAGTAGCAGAGTTTGCCTTCAACCAAAGGTTAAAGAAAATGTTTAGTAGAAATGATGAACCAAATTCTGCTCTCAACTCATCCAGTGCAACTTCAATGAAAACCTCACAAAGGGCAGACTACCTCAGATCCGACTATCTAGTGTAGTATCCTGTCTTTGACCATGGCCAGTACCAGACGATTATATAATAACCTACCCAAAGGAAGTTTCTTCCTCATCCCTTTTGTTTAGTGGTTGATTTATGATGTGAAGGGTAAGGGTTTACATCCCCCATAATTTTTCTTTAATCCTACATGGACCTGCATTGGATGCTTTAAGATGATTGCTAAAGATAGGAGAGTTACTCACTGGAGCTGATCCTTAGTACGGATTTCACCTACACATCACTTTCTGTAGGAATATGACTAGATCATGGCAAAGTCTCAGAAATGCTCTGTGTAATAAAACATCCGTGCCCAGTGCTGTCCAAGGTCTCTCACATAGTAGCCATTGCTCATCAGTTCCAGTTCAGCTAGAAAAAATTCTGGATCAGTTCTCTGGAAAGAGAGAGGGAAATATCATGGTTTCCATTCTCTGTCCAAGGTAGGAATAATTCCTGATAAAGTCAGTGGGAGGTATTCTTGTCCCGCAGTGGGAGTAGAGGCATCCTAACAGCTGGAAGGACGGTTTAGGTAGCAGAGTGGATGTCCTGGGGTGTCCACCCCATACAAGACTGGAAGGGGTAAAAGTGGCCAGGCAGGCCTGGAGGAAGAGCCAGGGAGCAGGGAATTGATTGCAAGCAGACTCAGATGGGCAGGAACAGGTGGGACCTATAAAGCCAGGAAGCAACAGACAAGGGCTGCTGAAAAAGGCTGCTGTCACTCCCTGGGAATAGATTGAAATATGAATTAATCAAGAGAAAGAAATCCTGCTACAAGATGGAGTAATGGTGTAAGGCCCAGATTTTTAAAAGTATTAAGGCATTACTCCACTCAGTGGTGAAAGGGCTAGTGACTTAGGAGCCTAGGTCTCCTTTCCAAAAGTAACTTAAGAGGATACAGTGAGATTTTAAAGGTATTTCAACATCTGACTTATTGATTTCAATTTATTTCACTTAAATACTTTTTAAAATCTGGGCCTTAAGTGTCACTGAATCAGTTGATTCCAACAAGTTAGTCACCAAGACACTTTTGAAAATTCCACTAAGTGCCTATCTGCATCATTAGGCACCCAAGTGCCTTTAAAAACCTGGCTCATGGGCTTGCCATTGCTGAGCTCATCAATGCCCAAATACCTTTAAAGATCTGGGCTGAAATAACCGACTCTTGGCCCCTTCCAACCTGATTCTTTGATACGGTGAAACTCATTAGAGAAAGCACAAACAGAAATACTTTACTACACACCAGCTGAAGACAAGTAGCACAAATGCACCTAGGGCTAGACTCACTAAGGCAGGCACTTAGGCATTGTGACACTGAAAAGAATAAATCTTTGACTTAAAAGCATGCCTTGAATATAGGCTAAGATCTTGAAGCTGCTCCCGAGATTTAGACACACTATTCTCATGGAAATTAATAAGAGTTTGGAATCTGTACCATCCAGGTGGCTTGAAAATCTTAGCCAAGATTTACAATGAATTTTAAAAATTGCAGAATATTGCAGAAAAAATGGCCCTGAATATTTAGACATTGTCTCAGCTAAAATAGATTACAGGGCAGAATGCAGAGGAGGCTGTCTAAAGTGCATGATAAATGCAGTTTATCACATAGTTGGCAATTTATTTAATGGATACCAGCACCATTTATATAGTACAATAAACGTATTTATATACACTAATCAGTTCACTCATGACTGACAAACTGTCACCTCTTGGGTGCAACAGGGTAGCTATTTACCAGCACAGATGAGAACTATAGAACAGGTTAGGACAGGGAGTGAAAAATACCATGTCAAATTGCTAATTGCAAGGAGAAATCCATTGAATTCAATAGGCTTTGGATCAAGTCTCACATGATCCTTTCTATCTGATGCCTGGAGAGAGCATTTTTATATCATACCAGCTCTGTCTGACTTCAAAGTCTTTTTCTGCTAATGACCTTTAGGGATTTCACAGAATTTGGTAGCTGTTGTGCAGGATTCCTTATCCTTTAAAAAATCCATAATAAACACCTGTCAGATATTGCTGCAACAAGATAACATATTACCTCCACACTGGGATCAATCAAATCCCAGAGCCTGAGATTCAATATGTCTTGTCTAAAGGATGTGAAATTTACTGAATAAATTAAGGGGAAAGTTTGCAGCCATTGTAGACTTACAAAATCTAGCTGATATACTTCCAGGATGCAGAATCCTCATGGAGAGTATAGCTAATGAGCTAAGTTACTGCTTTAAAAACACAAATAATTCCAGAGAGGGAGCCAAAACTGTTAAGGCCATATAATTTTACTAATTATAACAACACGCTTTTTCATTGCTGTATTTATGACTCTGCTAGCATTTCCATCTAGAAGGGTAACAATCAGTGCATGGACTCGTGGGACCCAATGCACTATTGCTCTCTCTACCCTGAGTAGTCATTTATACAAGTGCACAGTGGGTGCAAAATGCTACTAATTCAGAATGATATTGTTTTGCAGTCCCTTTGTACTAGAGTAAATGGCTATCCAAGGTGCAGGGCACTGGAGACTTGGTCCCATGGCTTCTATCCCTGACCTTGTTATGACTTGTTATGACCTTGCTCATGTCACTCCTCTGTGCTTCAGTTCCCTAGCTCATGAGGGTGTTGTAAGACTGAGGGCTTGTCTTCCCTACCGGGGAGATCGACTGCAGCTGCAATCAATGCAAAGGGTGTTGATTTAGTGGGTCTAGTGAAGACCCACTAAATCAAAGGCAGAGTGCTCTCCAATTGATTCCAGTACTCCAGCTCCACGAGAAGAGTAAGGTGAATTGACTGGAGAGCATCTCCTATCAACGCAGCTCAGTGAAGACACCGGAGTAAATCAACCAAAGTTACATTGACTCCAGCTATGTTATTCACATAGCTAGAGTAGCGTAATTTAGGCTGATTTACCCTGGTAGTGAAGACAAGCCCTTAGGCCTGGTCTACACTTAAAGTTAGGTCAACCGAGCTACATCGGTCAGAGGTATGAAAAATCTGCCCTCTTGACCAATATAGCTATGCCAACCTAATCCCCAGTGCAGATACAGCTTCTGTTGACATAGCAGCCATCGGGTTCGGGGTCTTCCTATGCTCATGGAAAAAATCTTTATGTCAGGGTAGGTTGTGTCTACACTAAGGGATTATGCCAGCATAGCTATGGCAACATAGTGATGGCAATATATTCTCCATAGTGTAAACTTACCCTACATTATGGTAGGACTAGATTCTGACACTCTTACTGATGTTGAATAATATCTTACCCTGGAAGTAGTCCTGAGGAAATCAATGGTATTATTTGCTCTGTGGGTTATTACTCAATATGAGTAAGGGTAGCAGAATCTACCTTCTTAATATATATATATATATATATATATATATATATATATATTTCCCTAATGCACTTTGAGAATCTAGAATTAAAAATGTTACATCATGTTAATATATTATTATTGCTATTTCTTTTCATTTAAACATGGCAGTAGAAGTTCACTCTTGACATTCACAGTTAACTTAAATTAACTTGGCATTCAAGGACTGTACCTAGGGGCAAATTTTCTTCGCTAAATATGAAAAGAGGTTTGTGTGGCTAATTTTCGATTTTATAAAATTTGTAAAAAACTAAAATATCTAGATAATGCTGCAGTTGTCATGGATAAATCCATCCTTTTCACTTAAGCCAATGATTGCACAGTGTTATTAGGGTACTTTTTTATCTACCATATTGAATTTAGGCTGTGTAATCTGAGTAGTGACAGACCTCCTTTTTGAAGAAGATTTATAGATATGTAGATTTTAAAGACAGAAGGATTCATTATGATTATCTAGTCTGACTCCCTGCATAACACACACCAAAGAACTTTGCCATCAAACCAATTTCATCATCAAGCCCATAACTTCTGTTTGAATTAGAATATATAGTTTAGAAAGATACCCCATCTTGATGTAAAGACTTCAGGTGATAGAGAATCCACCACATCTCCAGGTAAGTTAGTCCAATGGTTAATTACCCTCACTGTTAAAAATGTACACCTTTGGGCTATTTTAGTATTCTAGTCTACTATAGCCAAAATTATTGTTACAGGGTTCCCCCATAAATAATTTATTGGCTTTCAACAAATATCAGAAGTTAGGACATTTTTATGCTAGTTACTACCCCTATTCTGGACAAAGTGCGGCTCCCTGATTCCCCCAAGTACCTTTTTCTTACTGTTTACTGTGCTGCAAAGCAGAACAAAAAAAGATGTCCAGCTTTTCAACACAAGAGCCTACATAGGAAGTCCAAACACATTTGGGCATTTAAATCAGAATGTATATACATAAAATGAGAGCTCACTTGCCATCATGCCAATGTGGCTGACTAGCTGATGGGTTTGAATAAGCTCTTGCATCCAGCCAGTCTCTTCATGTGAAGTTTTTCCTTTCAAACAATACATTCAGTGAGTAACCTAAAAATGGAAGATTTATTTTGTCACTCAAGAGATTATATAGGCTAATCCTGACACCAGACAACTTTAATGTTACAGAATGTGGGTAACCTGGAGCTTTAATAGTTATGGAAAGGGTCACCATACCTAGGAACCCATCTACAGACATTTAGAGTTTTTGAGCTTCAGTTTTACCATTTGTTTAATGTATTTATAGGTTTTACTTTGGTTTTTGTCACTGGACACTTCACATACTTCAATAATTATCACAGATAAAAAGATCACAGGTAAGAAGATGAGGTAAAGACAGATATAGACCCCAATCCTGCAACTTGCTGCATGCAGGCAGAGGCCTTCTCCTGCTCAAAACCATGTTGACTTTAATAGGGCTCCATATTGGTGCATCTGTGTAGTCAGTTGCAGCTTCAGGGCCTAAGTGACTTGTCTAAGGTTACACAGGAAATCAGTTGCACAGCTGAGAACAGAACCCAGTTCTCCTGAAACCTGCTCTAAACTCCTTAACCATAGAACCGGTTATTCTTCCTCATCCTCAAGTGTAACACTGTACCCCATATTCTTCATAGTGGTACAATTATGTTATGATTATGACATAATTATGCTGCATCTTGTACAAGTTATATCTTGTCAGGTGTCTATGGAAAAAATATGATTTCCTGAATATGAGTATCCTATTTGTATTCATGTATCCTTTTTGTATCTGAAGTTATGAATATTGACTATGTATCTGTATTTCAAATGTGCTTACTCTGGGTAATACCCACAACTAGCCTTTCAGGTACAACAATGAAAAAGCCAGACAGTGGTAATGGCTCATCAACAAAGACAATGGGCCATGGAAGAGCTTAGCTTTCCTGTGAATGTTTCAGCCAGCCTATAAATAATGGCTGCTATGACTCAGTAGGGCATGCTAGGACGTGTGACCAGACCACAGGACACTGAACTCCATTTTGGTACCTGTAGTTTTCCACAAACTGCTCTGGGAACTGAGCTTGGAACAAAGGTTTCACTCCATATGGAAAAGCTATATAAAGCAGGGAGTGACATCATCTCTTGGCCTCACTCCCCACACAAGACAACTCCTGGAAACACCTGAGAAAGAAAGACTGAACAGGGGGAAGTGCCGGTTCCAGGCTAAAGGGATTTCCAGCCTGTGTATGGAAACTTGGTGGACTGCTTATATCATCAGTCAGGGTGAGAAATTGTTAATTCCCATCCTATCTATCGAGTAAATCAGGCTTAGCTTGTGTTTTTATTTATTTGCTAGGTAATCTGCTTTGATCTGTTTGTTACCACTTATAATCACTTAAAATCTATCTTTCTGTAGTTAATACACTTATTTTATGCTTTATTTTAACCAATGTATTTTGAGTGAATTGTCTGGGGACAATCTCAGCTTCATTAATGCAAGCTTGTTATGCATATCTTTCCCACATCGAGGGGAAGGTGAACTATACTAATGAACTTACATTGTACAGATCCCTATGCAGTGCCAGACGGTATAATTCTGGATTTATACTCCGGCAGGGGTGCAAGCCTGGAGAGCTGGGAAATTGTCTGTCTGTCCTCGAGTGCCTTAGATAAACCACTTAGGTAACTCAGTTGCGTGTGTGGCACTGCCTGCTGTTGTGTTGGGTGTTAGGACCTGGGGAGGCTGGCTGAATCTCCAGCAAAGCAATGTGAGAGTAGCCTGCCCATCTGGGAGATTGGGGGTAGAGCAGTTCCCACAGCTCACAGATTGCTCCCCTGCGGTGACAACCCATCACACTAGGAAAGGTAGGAAGAGTGCAAAAATATGAATTAAAATGAATTAACCTTAATAAGACCATGGTGCATCTTGTTCAACAAGACACCCAAATGCATGATTTGAGTGACAGTGATCAAATACATTGGACAGATGGGATCTGTCAAACTAAGATACTTGTATGTCCCCCATAGTATCTGAACACTTCACAATCTTTAATGCATTTATGCTCACAACATCTTGTGAGGTTCAGCATTACTATTATCCTCATTTTAAAGATGGGAAACTGACACAACATAATTTGTTCATGGTCACACAGGAAGTCTGTGGCAAAGAAGAGACTTGGACTCAGGTCCCTCATATCTTAAGGTAGTAACCAAACTCTTTTGGAATATACTTCCTCACCCGCTAATGAGTTTTAAATTAAATTATAATAAAATATAGAGGACCTCTTGAGGTCCCTCCCAGCCCTACATTTCCATGATTCTATAAATAACACAAATAATGTAAGGTGCGTGTTCAAATGTGGCCTGCTGAGCAATGATGTGTGCTGGGAGCATAAGAGTAAAATTGGTATTTTACACATATTATTTGGCAGTGGCTTAAATATTAGACATTTTTGTTAGAAGGTTCTAAATGTTAGAGAAATAATCTGGCATCATACATTACAAGGTGAGTCAGAACTACATTTGCTACATGATTTTTCTTCATTACAGAACTCTTAAGGAATGGATTTCAAATGTCCTTGGTTGTGCAAAATGATCGGTCCTTAGAAGGCGGAAAAGCTCTTGTGTTCCTCTTTTAAAAGATTGGGAGGTTGACATGGCAGAAATTGCTTCATATAAGCATCTTATATCTAAGATTGATGACTAATTTGAAGAATGTCATGTCATATGGGGAGAATTTACGTCTCTTCTAAAGGAAAACATAGACGGGCAAGTGATAGGTACAGGAGATTGCTTGGAAGGTTCTGTAGGGACATATAGCAGAAAAAGATTTTTTTAGAAGTGTGTGCATGTGCACGCAGGGTTTTTTTTTTTTTTTTTTTGCTTCCCAGAGGTTATTCTCCTTATATAGAGTTTTATGCCATGGTTTCATTGCTTTCGAATTGTTAGAAGACATTTATAATACATTTTCATATAAAACTAAATGAGAACTGCAGCTGTTCAGCTATTTGAAAGATATTAAAATAATGAATAATGATTGAAAACCATGACAAAAAATCAGAAATTGGCCCATTTACTTCAGTGGAAGTTTTGGCTGAATCAGGATTTAGACAGAGACTACAAGATTTAGCTTAAATCTTAGCTTAAAGTTTACTCTTAGCTTAAAGTAAAACCTGTTACCTGTATTATTACTAATAATAACACCTTCAGTTATTTATCACTTCTGACTTTGTTGTTATCATTTATCATTTGTTATCACCGTGGTAACTGAATAAATGATAACACAGGTCCTAACACATTCAGGCTCCAATCTTGGTTGTGGCCTTTGGGCACAGTTGTAGTAATTATACAGGGACTTGCTGTGGCCATTGGAACCTGAGCTATACCCAGATCATGTAAGTTCCGAATCTACCCTTGGTAGGGAGGTGATGTACCTACTCGATAGAGTACTATACTGGGATACAAGAGACATAGGTTCTCCATAAGCCCTACTGGTGACCTTGGGCACATCATTTCACCTCTCTATGCCTTAGTTTCCCCATCTGTAAAATGAGGATGATATTTAAACCCTTTGTAAAGTGCATGGAGATCTACTGATGAAAGATGCTATGTGAAAGCTAGGTATTATTCATAATAATAATTCACATGCATAGTTATCCCCACTCTAGCCACCAGCATGTCACAATCATATTTAAACCTGTTTTTGTAGTGTATACAGGATTTAAATATTTCACTGAAGCCCACACAGCATAACTCTCCAATAGAAGACCTCTAGCTTTTTCTTTTGCTTCTGTCCTCAAATGCTGCTGCTTTTTTTTAAAGTTGTTCTGATACCCTCTTAAGCCAGCCTTGCAGAGAAATGACTCCAGCAAATAGGTCAGCTTGGTTCTCTTTCAAGCTCTCTCCACCTCTGTAGCTTGTGAATTCTACTTCCAGGAAGCTGCTTCATCTTAATTAAGTATGAATGTCAAACTCTAGTTGGGATTGTTTCCATATTAGCAGGCACAGGCAGCTTCTTCTTTGTTTCATTTTTTTAAATGAAATAATTGTAAAAGATAAGAACAAAACCCACTCCCTATATTAATTTAATGGAAAGGATACCCATTTAAACACTCAAGGAACGCAGAAATTATGGTTCTCAATCAAGTATCATCATCAAGGCAAATCCCAAAAGGGACATAGTCTCCTTGCAGACTGAACATGACCCAGATCAATCTCTAGCTAGGTCCTTAAGATGGTCTGGCTGGATGGTTATTCTATGTCCAACTTTTGCAGTCTTATTGCACAAACAAAGCTTTTTGGTGACCATATGCTCATTGATAGTGGCACCGATAAATGTGCTCTGTAATTCATTGGTCTTCCATCTTATTAATATGTCCATATCAAGGATGTCACTAAAACTGAACAAGAGCTGATGGAGAAAGTTGATGGGTTTGGCTACAAATTGCCTAATTTCAGAGGTTGTGCTGCCTCTTAATATGGAACAGCTGATGAAGATAATGAGAACTGAAAATGTCAATCTGCCACTCTTCAGTCTTCCTCAGTGCCCATGTTTCCTTGCCATACCATAATGTTGGTATAACGGTGGTTCTATAGATCTGTATCTTCATAGCAAGCTATGGTTCTCATAGTAACATTAACTCACCCATGCAAAATATGTATTATAAATTTGATTACAGGCTGGAATATTAATTGTTATTAGTATATAAGTCTGTTTGTTAGCCTGGGATAGAATTTTGGGTTTGACTTTTGATAATCTTTTACTAAAATGCATAAACAAGGGACAAAGACACTGTGATGTTGCTTCTGCCAACTCAGCTGTTTTTGTTAGTACAATAGGAACAGAAAAGAGCAGGGCAAAGTCAAGCAACCAGTTGGGAGGGGCAAAGGGGCTTGGAGGGGAGAGGTATAAAACACCAAAAGACCAAAGAAATGCCCGTCCCTGACCAGAGCACAACCTCACTCCTTACCCCTCCCATGGGGTACAAAGGGGTAGGATGAAGACCCCAGACCCAAAATGGAACATGACCCTAAGTTGTAAGGGGTGGGACTGTGGGCGTGCATTGCAGGTATATTCGGGTCTGCTAGGAAGGAGGAGGTGAGAATAGGGGAAATGAGAATGGGGAATAGGGAATGGGGAATGGGGACACAGGCAAGGCTCTGAGGCATCAGAGCTGGGAAGGGGGATATGGAGCAAAGGCTCAGTGGCGTCAGGGCTGGGAAGGGAACACTGAGAAACAAACTCTGCCAGCGTGTAGAGCTATGGATATGCTTGCTTGGAATTAACCCCAATAAACATCAAATTGCTTGCACTTTGGACTTCTGGTCTTCTGCTTTCTGTCTGCATGACAAGAACCAGGGGAGAGGGTGAAGGGAAAGACCTCTAACAGTTTGCACAGCTCATATCCATGAGAAAGACAGAAGTTGTGATATACCTCCTGTTTAGTCATGAGCAGCTTTATGAATGGGACTTCTTTTTATTTCTTAGACACTATCAAGAATAAGATCGTGTTGTGCTGGGAGACTCTAGAGAGTTTAGGTATACCCAGTTCTAGCCTTGCTTGGGGGAGTGGGAAACTTTTGTTGCTGGCCTTTAGCACATGTAAGCTTTCTGAACTTCTGTAATCAGGACCCCAAGAGTCCGAAAGCTGTAATAAAGCCTTTATATTTTAGATGGCTGAGTTGACTGAGTTATTGTCCTCCAAACATTAGGAATAAGAATATCCATCAGTCTGTCTCTTGGCCTTGAAACAATGAAGTGACTTGGTTTCATATTTTTCTACAGTACTAGTATTCAGATTTGCAGCTCCATGGAATCTAAAGAACCACAGATTGATCCTTACACCATACAGTCATCTTCATTGGTACAAGGAGATAATGGGAGGCAATTCTTGGTTGTGAGTAGGGAAATGAGCATCAGCAAAGCTGTTGGAGATGGAGATGCAACCCCATGCTCTGGGTGTACTTATGCCTCTGACTGCCAGAAGCTGGGACTGGGTGGCTGGGCATGGATCATACCAGTTGTGGATCTGCCACTGAGATTCTCCATCTCTCTCACAGGGTAGCACCTCTCCATGACAATGGGGCCAGAAACCTCTTTCCCCCAGTCTTCTGGTCCAGCAATTCAGGAGATATCCACATTTCAGGCATTCCCGGCAAAACTGTGTTGTTGGCTCCTTCAGGTGGTGGTCACCCTAGGGCAAAGGTTCTGGTGCTTATATGTCCCTCCACAAGTGTACATAATCCTGATGTTGTCTTACGACTTGAACGTCACTTGAACAGACTTTGAAAGCTAAGAGTCCAGTTTGTTCCAGGGTAATACACAGAATCCATGTTGGGTGGCAAGTATTGAAACTTTAGACCAGGTCCTTTGGACTCAATTTTTTGTCTTTAGCATGATTGTCGTGGTTTTGTTTTTGAAAAGCATTCTTCCTCAACACCTCTCCCTCCATGCTGAGACGGATTACGTCCAAATGAGTTCTTATCATCCCAGCAACAGCTGGGCTGGTCTCACTCCTGTCATAGTTTGAGGAATAGTTCTGTATTTTTTTTTAAAAATTGAGCCAGCTTCATGTCCATGTTCCAATTAATCAGTGTCTTCATCCCCTCTTTAAAAGTCCTCATAGCTCCTATATTAGGCCATTGGGAGCTGGATAATATGGGGAAGTTTAAATAGGTTTTATACCATTTTGCTCAGAAAGTCTTAAATTTCCATGCTCATAAAATTTGGTCCATTGTCTGTGATAAGTACCTGTTGTCTGTGTATGGCAAAGATGCACCTGAGGTGTTGAGAGGTGGAGGTCCTTGAGGGCATCATATGCACCGCTAACCATTTTGAATGTACATCCAATAAGATTAGAAACATCTTTTCCACGTATGGGCCGGCAAAATCTATATGTATGCAGAACCATGGGCATCCTGGCCTTTCCCCGTGGTGAAGGGATGCCATGCGCAGGGGTCTGCTGGTGTAATTAACATTGGTGACATTCCTTTATTACTTTTTCCAGGTCCTTATCTATGTTTGGATACTATACATTGCTTTGAGACCAAGATTTCATGCATGAAATGCCAGGGTGTGTTTCATGAATCTCTGTCAGGACTTGATTTTGTTTTTGTGGGGGAATAACAACTCTTCTGCCCTCCCAATATGCATCCTTTCTCTATACTTAGTTCTGTATTCCTGGCCCTAAATGAATGGAACTCTTCCCCCTTCATACTTATTTGGCCAGCCCTTCAGTATGTGCTGTTGCACCTGGGACAGGATAAGATTCTGTCCAGCATGTTACCTTATCTGGGAAGCCCTGACTGGTGTCTGGTCAAGGTGTTCCATGAGAAAAACAATCTCTTCTGGAAGCTCAATGGAACATGATTATTCTGGTAACAGCAGTGAGCTGATACCCTGTCTTGTAAGCTATCTGATGGCCAGTTTTGTAAAGTGTCTGCTCAGTGCACAAGAAATACAATTTACTTACAGTGCTGCAGGCTGGGAACATGCTGCTTTATTTAACTTTATACAGAATGGAAGAAGGAACATGCTAACTCAACAGGAAGTAAGAGATGGGTGGAGCATGGCTTCCACCCATAATACTCTGAGAAATCCAGTTAATACCTTGATGACTATTTACATATAGAGTCTATGGTTGAAAAAAAAAAAAAACAGAACTGGGTAGAAGACTCTAGAAGAAGGCCTGCTGCAGGTTTCCTCTTAAAAGATTTGTGGACTTTTTCCACATGACTTCTTCAGACTTCCTGCTGTGTGTGCAAGTGAGAGAGAGACAGAAAGAATTTCTGTCAAAAGCAAATTTCTCTTTGAAAGACAATAGCAGGTGTGAAATCTCCTGCTGAAATAGGAAGGCCAGGCCTTGAGGCAGAACTTGGCATTTATCTTTGATCAGGAAAGACAAGAATCTTACTTAAACAGCATGGCTTGGTGTCTTTCTAAATGTCACCGAATGAGAATTTCCCTTGTCTGTGTCTCTCATTTGTAAAGTCATTACTAGGCGATCACATAACATTTTTTTTTTAAAAAAGCAGCTGACAATGCAAAAGAAAATAATTCATAATAAATAATAGTGTAAATGAGGGTGCACCTGTACACAGCTTTCCAAGAACTTCAAAGCTCTTAACGAATATCCACTAATTAAGTCTCACAACAAGCCTAGGAAATGCTTAAGTATGTTCATCTTCATTTTGTGTTTGGAAACACAAAGAAGTTAAGTGACTTGCACAAAATCAAACAATAAGTGAGTGTCAGAGCCAGGAACATAACCTACAAATCCATCTCCATTTCCCTTTGAGGGACTAGCACTACTGACTGACTCTAATCTGTGTAGTCACCGTCCCTGAGAACCAGGACTGTGGGGTGTGGAAAGGAGATGAACAGATGTGGAAAGTTCCTTCAGTCCTCTTTTTTTTTTGCCCATTTTCATGGGTAGAGAAAGTCTGGATCCATATGTACAATATTGATAGAACAAGTACTACGTGGGAGATGAAGACTCTTCTGCAAGCATCTGAAAGAGGCACACACCAAGGTCAGCACAACAGCATATAACGAGGAGTAATGGGATGGAAATAAGAGATGGAAAGTGTTGGTGGAATACCTGGCAAAACTTCAAAACTGTGAGATCTATTAGCGTGTGAAATAACCTTCTTGGTGGAAGTCCTATTGCAAACTGTATCGGACATTAGTGCATGGGAGGAAGAGAAATAGATAAGTTACCTGCTTCAAAAATGATACCAGTACAGAAAGGGGGTAATTTGAATTTTATTATGGTTAACACAGTCTTGTAGATTTCACTCCAAACCTTAAAGGCAGTACCATACATTTAGTATCCTCCTTCTCTTTTTCACAATATCCTCAATAGGAACAACCTGAAAAATGGGAATGTACTTGTGGGTTATAGGTACGTAGGCCCTGGCCAAGTGGCAACCTCATGTGGGTAGTGATGTTTGCTTTAAAAAGTCTGTATAATTCTACAAGGAATTGGCCTTTAGGGCATGTAAACTGCAACTACACTGCAACTGGCCTTCCAATTCGTGGAACCTAGAAATATAAAGAAGAATCTCATTTTTCATTTTTAAAAAAGTTTACAGCCTCTTCTCCTCACACAACCTTGGAGATGTAACCTGGCTCAAGAGTTGAAAGCTTTTTGCTGGTTTTTCCTAAACCAAGTTTCCTACAGTGCTCCCCTGCCTATCCAAGGGATGACAATTGGCATCCATGAGGACCATGGCCACAGATCATGGCCAGTTTTCAGGAGGATGCCAGATCAGTTTGCGCAGGCCATGCCACCCAGGCTGACTCTGATAGCGCAGCAACAAGCTCTCTCCCAGCCATCTGCCATCACCTGATCCTGAACCTTTGCTGAGCAGCTCCCCTTTACATCTGTCTACAAGGAGGGGCCAGCTCACTAGAAGGAGAGGCAGGGTTTTTCAAGGGAGTAAGGCCTGAAATTTGAAAGAAAAAGCCTCTGGTGCATGCCAGATGTCACCCTGACCACTTGCTGCTATGGGTTGTTCCTCTCCCCAGCTCTTCGTCTGCCTTGTCTATGTAAACTGTAAACTCTTTGAGGCAGGGGTGTTTATTGCAGTGTGTTTGGACAGTGCCTGGTGCAATGGGGACTCAATTGTGCTATTCGGGCACCACCAGAATATCAACATATAATAATATATACATACTTATGTGCTTTGCTTTGAGCAACCTATAAAAAGATTAGTTAGAGAAGCTTAGAGAGAGAGTTCAAGGAGCTAGGAGACTGTCATTTAACTTCCCAGCAGCTAGGAGGAAGACTGGCCACTGGAAACCTGCTGCTGACCACTCAACACTACCTCAGACTTTGGGTAACTATATCTGGGGTATTCTAGACTATTGTTAATGTTGATGTATGCTTTAGACTCAATAAAAAACAAGGATTTGGGGGTGAAAGCAATCTTATTTGTACCAATCATTTATCAGACAGAGGAGCTGTGTCACCATTGATTTATGTCCTGAAAGCACCCGGAAAACAAAGACTAGTTATCATAGTTTGGGGTTCAAAAAACTCCAGATGACAAAATGGCAATTAGTGCCTAAATCATTCCATGAATATAATCCAAGGTGCCTATCTGCAGCCATAGGTGCAATACCTTTACAAAACTGGGTCTGACTTCCTACTGCCTTGCAGCTTGTGTGGTCATTTGCACCTATCCAAAATGGATACAAATCTCTACCATTCGGAGTAGGTAGCAGCTTGCATCTGTTTTGCAGAGGCATAAATGATGAGCCAAGGTTCCGGGTCATAGAAAATTTGGCAAAATAACATTTAAGACTTGTCTGCAGCAGTGCAGACAAGAAGGGTGTGAACTGTAGAATGCAGTAAGGCCTGGTCAACACTACAGAGTTAGGTTGATGCAAGGCAGCTTATGTTGACCTAACTATATGAGTGTCAACACAAAAATAACTGCCCCGCTACACCGACTTAATAACTCCACCTCCAAATGAGGCACAGAGTCAGTGTCGATGTAGTTAGGTCAATACAGTATCAACGTAAACACTGTGTTGCTTATAGGGACTGTTACTAGCTTTTAGACACCATTCCACAATGCCCCACACTGACAATACAGTCAGTGCAAGCATTCCTGCTGAGGATGAGCACCACCAACCAAGGAGCATAGTGTGGACATTCAAAAGCAATTTAATTACTGTGGCAGCTGTATGCTAACATGACTTAGGTTGGTATAGTTCTGTAGTGGAAATATGCCCTAAACTGCCCAGCATGGACCCTGCTGATGCACTCTTAAAACTATGTTGGTGTAGTCCTGTTTGAAACAGTACAATGTTAACATGCGCTAAGAACCTTTTAGCAGGTCCAGGGGGGGCAGTTAGAGCAAAACACTTCAGAGTGCACTACGATTTGCACTTCTCCTGTGCGCCTTGCTACCCTGTGTAGACAAGCCTTTAGACCACCTCGCAGAAGACGTTGTGGCTATTAAGTAGTTAGCATTGGTAAAGCGCTACCCATGTGCACGCACAATAGGGTGATCAGACAGAAAGTGTGAAAAAGCAGGGTGGGGTGGGGGTAATAGGTGCCTATATCAGACATAGCCCCAAATATTGGAACTATCCCTATAAAATTGGGACATCTGGTCACCCTAATTTACAACCCCATGGCCACTCTCACTGACAGCATGGCATTTTATTGTCTCCATAAGTGTAAGGGATGTAGCACCAAATCTTGTACCTTGTAGCAGCTTTGATCATGGGACTTTGCAGGGATCCCTCCCCCATCTTCTTGGCACAATACAATTCCCTTTTCAATGTAGATTCATAGATTCATAGATACTAAGGTCAGAAGGGACCATTTTGATCATCTAGTCTGACTTCCTGCACAACGCAGGCCACAGAATCTCACCCACCCACTCCTGAAAAACCTCACCTATGTCTGAGCTGTTGAAGTCCTCAAATCATGGTTTAAAGACTTCAAGGAGCAGAGAATCCTCCAGCAAGTGACCTGTGCCCCATGCTACAGAGAAAGGCGAAAAACCTCCAGGGCCTCTTCCAATCTGCCCTGGAGGAAAATTCCTTCCCGACTCCAAATATGGCGATCAGCTAAGCCCTGAGCATATGGGCAAGATTCACCAGCCAGATACTACAGAAAATTCTTTCCTGGGTAACTCAGAAATAAAAGCTTTGTAATAAAAATATTATGAGCCACCAACGGCTTATATGTCTGCCCAGAAATATGCTTATTCAGATCATGCTTCCCAGCCCATATGGGCTCCCAAGGCACATGAGGGTTAGCTCTTTTTACTGCAGGCAAAGCTATACGGTAAATGGGAAGACATAAAGTAGGAAGCTGGAAAAAGTGTAACTTGCTGCCTCATGAGCTGAAAAGTTTGTGACGAAGCTACTTGGAGAAAACAGCACGAGCAGTTGCAGTAGAAGCAGCCAAGTTAGCGGGAGATGAAAGAGCACCTTTTGCTAAATTTAGCAAATTTAAATGTGCACAAGCACCGTAGCTCTAAATTTAGAACAGAGCTGGAAGGCTTTGAGATCTGATTCCCAGTTTGGCAAAGTGCCACTTCTGGGCTGCTGCTGACAGCACCAGCACTGAGCGAGGAATGCATCAGTGCTCGCAGCCATCACGTGGAAAAGGAAAGAAGAAAAGAAACTCTGGTGATCTTCTTCCCCCTCAACTCCCTGGGATGGGGGGAAGATGCTTGTGGCAGGTTGTCAGGGTTCCCTCCCCACTCTGAACTCTAGGGTACAGATGTGGGGACGTGCATGAAAGACCCCCTAAGCTTATTCTTACCAGCTTAGGTTAAAAATTCCCCAAGGCACAGATTTCTTTCTTGCCTTGGGAACCAGCTTAGGTTAAAAACCTGGTACACTGCCACCACCAAGTGATTTAAACAAAGAACAGGGAAAGAGACCACTTGGAGACATCTTCCCCAAAAATATCTCCCCAAGCCCTACACCCCCTTTCCTGGAGAAGGCTTGATAAAAATCCTCACCAATTTGTACAGGTGAACACAGACCCAAACCCTTGGATCTTAAGAACAATGAAAAATCAATCCGCTTCTTAAAAGAAGAGATTTAGTTAAAGAAAAGGTAAAAGTATCACCTCTGTAAAATCACGATGGTAAATATTTTACAGGGTAATCAGATTCAAAACATAGAGAATCCCTCTAGGCAAAACCTTAAGTTACAAAAAGACACAAAAACAGGAATACACATTCTCTCCAGCACAGCAAATTTCACAAGCCTAAAAACAAAAGAAAATCTAACGCATTTTCTAGCTAGATTACTTATTAACTTTAGAGGAGCTGGAAGGCTTGCATCCTTGATCTGTTCCCAGCAAAGGTATCACACAGACAGACAAAATCCTTTGTCCCCCCCCTGCAGATTTGAAAGAATCTTGTCCCCTCATTGGCCATTTTGGGTCAGCAGCCAGCGAGGTTACCTTAGTTTCTTAACCCTTTACAGGCGAAAGGATTTTGCCTCTGGCCAGGAGGGATTTTATAGCACTGTATACAGACAGGTGGTTACCCCATCTCCTTCCCTGACAACAGGCATAGGTCTCCCCTCTTATCTCCTATTTAGATAAGTCTTCTGAGAAATGGGCAGTCACCTTTCAAAACATCATTTTTGTAGATTGTTTTTCTCATTCAAAAATGCAATTGGTTCAGTTCATGGCTCCAGGCAAGCTAATAGCCAGCCAAACAAATGTGTGTGTTTGGCCGGGGGCAGTGTATGGGTTGGGTAGGAGCATATTCCCCATGCTCCCCCCCTCCATTTGTATCATAACACCACCAGTAAAAGTACTTAGCTTTTATCTAGCACTTTTTATCCATAGATCTCAAAGCACTTTAAAATAGAGGCCAATATCATCATCCCATTTTACAGATGGGGAAACTGAGGTTTGAGGGGTTGAAGTAGTGACTTGCCTAAGGTCATCCAGCAAACCAGTGGCAGAGACAGGGATTGACTCTAGGTCTCCTGTGTTCAAAGCCAGTGCCCCATTCACTCATCAAGACAGGTTATAAATATTGCAACTTGGATGCGATCAGAGTGGGACATCTATCCTGCCATAAAATTAATCTTCAGGAAACTATCCACTGTGATTTTTTCTCAGGGGATTTTGACATTTCCAATGAATTTCCTTCATTTTTCAAGTTTTTAAGACCTTTTAAGGGGGATTATTGTTAAAATTATTTTGATCCTGCATTATTTATCCTGCTCCCCTCACTCATACCCCAGAGAGGAGAGTGAACTAGAGAAAGCAGAGCTTATTCCTGCCCTTGCCCTTGAAGGGATAAATCCTCCTACAGTGGTAAGGCAGGTTTAGCTAGGACAACCCTAGCAAGGTCCTAGGACTCAAGTCCTGAGTGCTTTTTGATCTGACTGAGACTGATTTGTGAGTGGACAGAAGGAGGGATTGGGCTTGTGTGCAGCATAGACACACTGTTGAAACCCCTTCCTATCCCCCTAGCAAGTCACTTCTGCGGCTCCCATTTCAGATTCCTTCGCCTGGGGAGTCCTTATTTAATCAGCCAAGTGTATTTGTCTGGCACTTCAGGAGCAGATGCTGGGTTTTGCTCTTAATAACACTAAGGTATTCAGTTTACTTAAAAACATTACAGACTTGTAGAGTTGCCTGCCTCCAAGGATCTTAAAATACTGTACAAATATATGTTAAGCTTCACAACAGCCTTGTAGAGGCTGGTTGGATTGCCTAAGGTCACCCAGAGATTCAATGGCAAAGCCAGAGGTCCAAAGCTGTAGTGTTGACCTGCTCTAACCCTGGCAGACTGAAGAATGTCATGTCCAGAAGAATATTGAAAATGGATATTGCTCCCTAACTCCCTGGTGGTCCTCACGGGAGGGAAAAGCCCCTCAAGTGGAGAATTTCCTTTCCCCCCAGTTGATTTCTTTGTGGCTAATTAGAAGGGTTTGTATTAAATACTAAATATTGATTTCTTTAGTATCTTTTGTTGTTTCGTATTTCAGAACACTTGTACCGACATTCTCTTGACAAGGAAAGCTCATGTTAATGACTCTCACCTGCGTGGATAGCCCCACAACCAATTAAGAAATTCTGCCTGGAAAACTCACCAATTGATTGAGAAGAGTTTGGAGCATGTGAGAGGCTACACAGAGCAATGGGAAGCTAGTAAAGAACCAGCCCCAGGTAGTAAGACTGCAGGGCAGTTCACTAGGTCTGATGTTGACAATCATGCACAGTATGGAAATGCTCCTGCACTTTAGCCATATGAGTTCTTTACATTTCAGCACACCTAGAATGGCCCCAGCCTACACCAGGGGCTCCTAGCCCCTATCCTTTAAACACTTAAAGCAGACCACGGGGTTGATGTACATGTAAGGTATTTGCCTCTTTGAAAGCCCAATCAGCACCAGCAGTTGCCTCTCCATCTTGGCCAGCCTGACGCTCACATCATAGCCTCTCAGTTTGCTCAGTTGGTGGAGCTTTGATTGGGTTTGCAATGTATTTTGATGGCATTTTGTGGTAGGTAAGGTGGGAAATGCACTGCTGCTTTGTCGTGCATTTTTAACTAGTGGTAAGGTCACCTAGTGCATTCATTTATGTGTCTCTGTTTAAATGCCAATAGATTATATTTATTTATCTGGAGAAGTCATGGTGATATATTGGACACAGCCATTGCTCATTAATGCACTATCGACTGTGGATGAAAATTGAATCATATCTGACAATAGTACTGTATGTGTATTGATCTGGTATCAATAACTGATATAAATTATCGACCATCGTTTCACATCGCATACCATATTTTATCTATAAATAAGTGTGTGTGTATGTGTATAATTGTATATTTATATAGTGTGATACAACATGGCCAGAAGGCAGCAGGAGAGTGATATAGGAGAGATATGTAAGTCCCTGGATGAGGAGAAGCCTTATTCCCTGTAGAGGGAAGAACGGTTTATATAGATTAATTAAAAGCACCTGAAGCCAATTAGAGCACCTGAAGCCAGTCACCTGATAAAAACCCCCTGCTTCAGTCAGCCATGTGAAGAGTTGGAGCAGAGTGCAGTTGGAAGGAGGAGCAGAGTGGAGTTTGGAGAAGTGCCGTGGCTGGCTAGAAGACCAAGACCCTAGGTAAAGAGACACCTGGCTTGTGCAGAGAGAGGGCAAGAAGCCCACAAGCTGAAGAGCAGGAGAGGGAGGTAGCCCAGGGGAAGGAAGCACTAGTTCAAGTGGTTTACCACTATCCCTAGGGCCCCCAGAGTAGAGGGTGGGCCTGGGTCCCTCCCTCTCCACTACCCTTCTCTGGGTTACTAGTGCGATAGTAGATACCCTAGTTCAGGGGCAGGAAACTGTGCCCTGAAACCCCATCCCACCCCCAAGAAGAGGAAATGCGGGACCCATCATAATTGTGCCAGCAATTTGCCACAATAGATACACAGATAAAAAGAAATAAATGAAAATCAAGCATCCAGGGTCAGGAATGTTAATCCGGGGGCAAAATTCAGTCCTAAAAATGAACATAAATACTCTAGTATAATATAATATAATCTCCTGTTAGCACTGATTGGTATGTATGTAAGATACCAAAGAGAAACCTCTTTGTATTTTATCTCATTTACATTTCTTAGCTGTACTCAAAGGCAAATAGACTTGTGACTTAAAGCATCAGACTGGGAATCTCGCTTTCCTTACTGGTTCTGCCAGAGGCTTACTGTGTTGCATTGGGCAAGGTATTTAGGTCAAAGTTTCCCATGTTGAGTACTTAAAGCTAAATCCACATTCAGATTTATGTGCTTAGCGTTAGGTACCCAACTCTGAAAATGTTGGCCTTTTTCATAATCTCTCTGAGGCCCAGTTTCTGCACTGGCAGCGCTGCCAACTCTCACGATTTTATCACAGGAGTCTTGATATTTGGTGTTTTTCTAAAAGCCCCACCTCTGAAAGTTATGTGATTATTTGATCATTTCAGCTTCTGTTTTTTTTAAAAAAGCAAGAGTCTAGCCCCCATGGTTGGGGAGAAAATCTCAAAAATGTGACAAAAGTGCAACCCTAATGACCTTAAAACCCAGAAGGCAAATAAGAACCGAAAATGTATTATAAATCTCATGATATTTAAGCAAATCTCCTGATTTTGGGGGCCTGACTCATGATTTACAAATGCGTGGTAGCACAGCACTGGTAAATTGAGGATAACAATGTCTGTGACATACTACCTGCTACTGCGCATAACAGATCTTGACAACCCTATCTTGCCCTCATTAAACAGTTGCTCCTTGGCAGGAATTGCCAAGTGTGGCTGACATTGTGCCTGGACTCTGAGTAGTTTAGTTTTACTAGTGGGTTGGGGAAAATAAATGGGACAAATCATGGTAGGTATAAGCCCTGGGAATAAGAATAAATATAAGAATACATTGCCTAGGGAGGTTGTGGAATCTCCATCACTGAGGATTTTTAAGAGCCGGTTGGACAAACTCCTGTCAGGGATGGTCTAGATAATACTTAGTCCTGCCTTGAGTGCAGGGGACTGGACTAAATGGCCTCTTGAGGTCTCTTCTAGTCCTATGATTCTATGGCGGTGCTTCTCAATGAGTGGGTGTGGCTAACAAGGTGGGGAGGGGCCTGTGAGATGCATAAATCAAGATGGAATACGCTTGTACCAACACATGGGTTTTGATTTTCCTGAGGGAAAGCTGCACTTTCAAATGTGTGGGAAACACAGAATTATTGCGTGACTTGAATTTGACTTCCTCCCTCTAATGGTTGATTTGAGCTTTCTGTGCAGTCAGATAATGTAAAAATCTTCCAGTAATAGTTTGTCCAGTGCCATTGGTGGCACACACCCTATGTGTGGGCACTAGGATCATTTAACAGTAACAATATACCTCCCATGTGGGGGTTCGTTATTATCGGTAAAACACTTTGAGATCATCTGAGAAAATGCACAACAGATATGCAAAGCACTATTTTTATCATAACTATCTTCTCTCTAAGCAACTCTGTACTCTATGTTAATGACTCCTCGAGTTTATCAATAATCATTCCCCTATTTCAATGTTAAATGAGATTTACTTTTCATTCAAATGTTATTTAAGAAGTTACTGCATCTAATTAAGGGGTTTTGTCTCATTTATGGCAGTTTTTAATGCTTAATCGTTGATTCTGAAGGCCTGGGTGAACAGAATTATATGAACATGAGTTACAGTATGAATTTCTATATTTTCTGTATCATTAAACTCTAAGATTCATTTGCTGGCAATGTGACATCTATCTTTCTATCTATGTGTATATTATGCATGTGTGTAGTGATATCAATGCAAGAAATAGTGAAGCAATGTGATGAACTATATTTATCAGGTACCATTACCATACAATGAATGCAGTGTTGGTCCCACTCTACTAATCATATTCCATCAGCACTTTCAATTCCAGTATGAATATTTGAATTTAAAATTTGGTTTCTAAAATTCAGAGACTTTCACAGATGCTTTCTTCTAACACTGATATCAGTAAAGCATGCAGAAAGCAAACACAAAGGGATTGAGAGTATATTATGCATACATGAGTGGCAAATGATCAGGCGCACTTAATATCTTTAAAATATACAGAAAGCTGGCACCTTGTGGGTTTGATCCTGCAAACACTTAAAGAGGAAAGAAATTGCATGCACACAAGTAGTCCAATTGAGTTAAAGAGGACTATTCCCATGAATAGTGAAGCTATTTATGTACTTGTGAGTGAAGTGAACCTTGGAATCAGACAGGGTTCCATAGGATCCATAATGGGTAACATTTTATTATTGTATATAATGGTTTATTATAGGCAGGGCTGGTAGCGCTGCCAATTTATCATTAAGGTTTCCCAACACTTCCCATAAGACCCTGCTTTCAGTTGCTAGTAACTTTGCCAAAATGTAACTGTTTAGGCTAAAATGTCCCACGCCCGGTGTCTGCTTCTGAGCTTTTTTGAAAGCTTCATCCCAAATGGTTCAGTCATTTCCAAGATTAGGGAAAAATGCACTGTTTTGCTTCCGTAAAAAAAATTCATACAGCCCTTTTAGTGAGCTGCTCCAGTGCCCCCATACTTTGGAGCAGGACCTTGACATTTGGTGGAGGGTTGGCTTTTGTGCCAGGAATATGCCTTTTGCCTTTTGCTGTGCATATGACAATCTGCCCAAATGTGATCAAGTTATAAACCTTCAAAAAATTGCATTTCTCCCATGCACAGTTGAGACTTCTTAGAGTCTAGCAACTAAATACCCCAAAGATTCCATGTGCACTGGGCATGCCCCAGCCCAGGGCTTAGCAAGACTTTCCCTGCAATTGCAGCTCTGGGCTGCTGTGGGCCCTGCTGCGTCTGGGTCTCAGCACGTGAAAGGAGAGAATGGAGCCTGTCTCTCCTGTGCTCTCACTTACACCTCATTCTCCCCACCCCTCAGGATCAGCAGGAGGTGGTGGGGTGTGGGGGTAGATTGAGACAAAAAGCCTAGGGATGGGAGAGGAGACTGTGACTGGAGGCTGAAGGGAGGGGAGAGGGAATTTGGGACTATCTGGGCAAGGAGACTGGGACTGAAAGCCAGTGTGTGGGGGGGGACGGAGGTGAAGGGGGAGACAACTCATGAGAAGTCAGGGGAGAGCTGGACCCCCCAGGCAAAGAGACTGGGACAAGGAGCTGGGGGGACAACACTGAGACTGGGGAAGGAGATTGGAACCGCGAGCCGGTGTGTAAGGGGAATGTGGTTGGAAGGGGGGCAACTGAAGGCCAGGGTAGGCTAGAGTGACAGATCAGATGAGGACCTGGAGGAGAGGAAGGATGGGAATGGCTGGGCAGACCGAGACTTGTAATAGCAGGGGAGAGACAGAATCTGAGACAGAGAATGGGATTGGGATGAAAAGCATTAAGTGAGCATTGTCCATGTGCACTGACTGAGACAGGGGTCCAATGGAAAAACTAGTATGTGATCATGTAATTAAAAACTGTATCATCATGCATGCACACAAGGGGGCTGAATTAAGCTTGGTCAGACAACCGTAATCCTGGCA
This sequence comes from Caretta caretta, assembly GCF_965140235.1. Classification (NCBI taxonomy): domain Eukaryota; kingdom Metazoa; phylum Chordata; order Testudines; family Cheloniidae; genus Caretta; species Caretta caretta. The sequence continues at coordinate 10,511,084 of NC_134210.1, read as the reverse complement.
TTGCCTAACTTTTGAGTGATTGACTTTGTAAACTTAATAATGTTCTTTTAATGTAGGTTTATGTGGATTATTACTAAAGATGGTGTGTGTGTATATATACACACAAACAAAATCCAATTGTGCACTCACCCAGTCGGTGAAGATGAACCGTACCCTGTGACCTATCTAACCAATCGCAACCAAGCTCTAATTTTGAGTATGAAGTGCTTTCAGTGAACTGCTTGCAAGCAAAACAAACAAACATACAAACAAAAAAACACATTTAGGGAAATGTGTTACATAAATTTAAATAACGAGTATATTTGAGGAAATAATGATTTGATAGTGGATGGTCTGCAAGTAGAGACAGATGCTATATTATTTGGATAAATTAAACATTGCAAATTTCTTGCCCAGCTTTAATGTTGGCTGACTCCAGCTGTACTGTGGTACTTACAAGAGTGAAACACAGACTTGAGGCCTAGTATGTGACAATATGGAGTTTGTTGTAAGGGAGGTTAATGGGGGACATGGGCACACAAGCATATTTCAGTGCTCACCCATCCATCTCTGGTTTAGGTAGTTGATGAAGAGGAGTATTCCATCTCAATATTTTCCTTCTAAATAGCTGCAATCATCTTCTATCCATCATGCCACATTTCAAGGGAGAAGTTAGAAATCTCTCAGCATTCAAGGACTGACTGATAAGGATGTGAATAAAAATGCCTCAAACTTCAGCAAACCAAAAGCAAAGCCATCAACAGCTCACAAGCTGCAATATTTTTTTATTTTTTATTAGATGTCAGTTCAGACAGGGAAACAATCTAAACTGACACTATGTAAGCTATCTAGAGACTCAATCTCTAGTCTAGATATAGAGAGATACTATTTTTTAAAAAAATTGTTTGGCAATGATCGTTTTTCAGGGGCCTTACAGACAAGAACAAAGACAAAATCCTCGCCCCAAACAGCAATCTATTGAGACTTTGGATTAATGCATGAAGTGGGATGGAATGCAACAGGAGGTAATGTGAAAAAGTCGTGATCAAGGTTTCTAGAAGTGATCGGTGGTACCTCCATTTCTGGAAGTTCCATTTGAGACTCCTAAAGGGGGCCTGGTTTTCAAAAAAAGTGCTGAACACCTGGTCTGGAGATCAGAACATAGATTCATAAATTTCAAGGCAAGAAGGGACCATTGGGATCATCTAGTCCAACCTCCTGGATAACACAGGCCAGAGAACTTCCTCCAAATAATCCCTAGAGTAGTTCTTTCAGAAAAGCAGCCAATCTTGATTTAAAAATTGCCAGTGATGGAAAGTCCACCACAACCCTTGGAAAAGTGTTTCAATAGTTAATTACTTTCACTGCTAACAATTTACGCCTTATTTTCACTCTGGATTGCCTAGCTTTGACTTCTAGCAATTGAATCGTGTTACACCTTTGTCTACTACATTGAAGGACCCATTATAAAATATCTGTTCTCTGTGTAGGTGCTTATTATAAATTTTGATTGTCGCTCTGTGACTTACACTCCATATTCTTTATGAAAATATGCTTATGATATGAATATGGCATAACTGAGATATACTTTTTGCAAAATGGCTCCTGTAAGATATCATTGGAATGGTTGTGATTTACTGAATGTGATTATCCAATTTGTACGCCTATATCATTTCTGTATCTGAAGTTAGAAATATTGACTATGTATCTGTATTTCAAACGTGCTACTTTGGTTGTCACCCACAACTCATAGAATCATAGAATATCAGGGTTGGAAGGGACCCCTGAAGGTCATCTAGTCCAACCCCCTGCTCGAAGCAGGACCAATTCCCAGTTAAATCATCCCAGCCAGGGCTTTGTCAAGCCTGACCTTAAAAACCTCTAAGGAAGGAGATTCTACCACCTCCCTAGGTAACGCATTCCAGTGTTTCACTACCCTCTTAGTGAAAAAGTTTTTCCTAATATCCAATCTAAACCTCCCCCATTGCAACTTGAGACCATTACTCCTCGTTCTGTCATCTGCTACCATTGAGAACAGTCTAGAGCCATCCTCTTTGGAACCCCCTTTCAGGTAGTTGAAAGCAGCTATCAAATCCCCCCTCATTCTTCTCTTCTGCAGGCTAAACAATCCCAGCTCCCTCAGCCTCTCCTCATAAGTCATGTGTTCTAGACCCCTAATCATTTTTGTTGCCCTTCGCTGGACTCTCTCCAATTTATCCACATCCTTCTTGTAGTGTGGGGCCCAAAACTGGACACAGTACTCCAGATGAGGCCTCACCAATGTCGAATAGAGGGGAATGATCACGTCCCTCGATCTGCTCGCTATGCCCCTACTTATACATCCCAAAATGCCATTGGCCTTCTTGGCAACAAGGGCACACTGCTGACTCATATCCAGCTTCTCGTCCACTGTCATCCCTAGGTCCTTTTCCGCAGAACTGCTGCCTAGCCATTCGGTCCCTAGTCTGTAGCGGTGCATTGGGTTCTTCCGTCCTAAGTGCAGGACCCTGCACTTATCCTTATTGAACCTCATCAGATTTCTTTTGGCCCAATCCTCCAATTTGTCTAGGTCTTTCTGTATCCTATCCCTCCCCTCCAGCGTATCTACCACTCCTCCCAGTTTAGTATCATCCACAAATTTGCTGAGAGTGCAATCCACACCATCCTCCAGATCATTTATGAAGATATTGAACAAAACCGGCCCCAGGACCGACCCTTGGGGCACTCCACTTGATACCGGCTGCCAACTAGACATGGAGCCATGTCTAGCCCACAACTAGCCCTTCCTGTACAATAATGAAAAGCCAGACAGGGTTAATGGCCCATTAGCAAAGACAATGGACTCTGAAAGGCTCTGTCTTCCTGTTGGTGCTCCAAACAGCCTGTGTGTAATGGCTGCCACAGCCCTGCAGAGACATGGGTCTGAGTCAGCTGGTACTGGACACCCCACCCCCTTGGAATGTCAGTGTTTTTCCACTGGAAGACAAAGGGTTCCCGCCATACGCAAGAACTATATAAGGCAGGAGAGTGACATCATCATGGTTCTCCTCTGCCTCCCCATCCAAAGAGACACTGATCAACTCCTGGAAGCAAGAACTGAACTGGGGTGAGAAGAGTTGATCCCAGGCTGGAAGGGCATCCAGGCTGTGAGTGGAAATACCTGAAGTTTCAAGCTGCAGGCCAGTGTTGTTGGCTTTCAAGACACTCTGTAATCTACCTGTGACAATACTGAGGATGAGAAATTACTATTTGTAGCCAATTTCTTTAGTGAACCAAGCTTAGTTTGTGTGTTTTGTGTTCTTTGCTTAGTAATCTGCTTTGTTCTGTTTGCTATCACTTTAACCATTTCAAATCTGCCTTTTATAGTTAATAAATTTGTTTGGTTTATTATTAAACCCAGTTTGTGCAACATCTAACTGGGCATGGGGTGGGGAGATAAGTTGTGCATACCTTCCTCCACAGTGAGGGAGGGGTGGATTTCATATAGCTTTGGGTCTGCATTCCAAGAGAGGTGGGCACCTGAGTGTTGTGGCAAGTCCCTTAAACTGAGTCTTCTCAGAGCTGATCTCAGTGTCTGTGTCTTTCTGCAGTGGGGTGCGGCCCTGCCTGTGTGCATGCTAGAGGAGGTTTAAGAGCCTGGCTCAGCAAGACAGGTTAAAGGGGGCTCATGTTGGCAGAACAGATGGGCTCAGTAGCATCTCAGTACATCAGGTGGCACCTTGAAGGGGGGCAACCTGTCACACACTCCTTAATCTTCTCTTTGTTATACTAAATAGATTGGTAATAGATCAATTTGGGCACCCAAAATCACTGGTCACTTCTGAAATTCCTGGCCCAAGTTTGTACATTGCTGAGCTCAATGGGGCTCTGGTTCCTGATTGGCACCCGTAGGCACTGTTGCAATACAAAAAAATAATAATTCGTTGGCATAAAAGGGTTGTCAATGCTGCGTTAAGATTTCCCTGTGGTATATAGTGCCTTTCCAGAATGCTGAGGTAAGCAAAACTCAAACTTCTGAAAAACAGGAAACAGAATGCCCATGCAGCCTTAACACTGCCCCCTAGGAGTCGGCAATATACACTGGGAATTATCTTCATCTGTGCCAGATGCATTCACTGTGTTAAGCATAGCTGTATTGAATGGTGGAGAGATTAGCTGGAGGAATCTGGAAGAGCTGTGATTGTGATATGAAGCAATCTGGTGTGGTTGTGCCCTCAGGGGGAGGAAAGAGGGGGAGTGCCTCTCCTTGTCCCCATGTATGTGATGAAAGGAAAGAGGTGGCTGGGTATCTTGAGAGATTCGGTGGGACTCATTTTAGCACTGTGGGCATAGGTTGTGTCAGTAGCAAGATGCTGGTGTCTTGTTGCCATTGTCAGCAGTTAGGTGAGAGATGAGTGTGGTCGGCAGGTTTAATGAAGGGTAAGTGAAAGGATAGTGTTATATGGCATCATGCACATAAGAGCAAAGGGGTTCTCAAAGGAGTCGTAAAATTTAGCAGATAGGGTGTTTTTTCTGTGGAGTAGGGTAAGTGATCAAGTGAAGGTCGGGTTTAGGGAACTCCTGTTCAGTACAGTGTAAAGGCAGAGTGCAAGTGTGTGTTATAGGCATTACTCAAAGAGGGCAGAGTGTGTATGTCTCATCCCCCTCTAGTGGCTGGTTTACACAGACAATAGCCCACTATTACCAGTTGCTAAGCTAGCTCAAGTGGCAGAGGTCTATGTGGTAGTTCTAAAGGTCCCACACTGCTGATGACCCACGTGGTTCCACTCAATGGATATTTTTTTTTCTTATTTAGAGAAAACACAACACAGGAGATTGCATACACTGTCTATTTATACGGTCACCTGGGAAACCCTCATTCCCCTTTGTGGTGTCAGCGTGGGGAGGGCTCTAGAGCTGGAACCAACTGAGCTGGAAAGGGATAGGGAAGCAGAGGGAGCAGAGGGAACTTTAAAAAATTGTTCACCGTTGATCTGAGCACTGAGGCCCAGATCCGCAAAGGTGTTTAGGCTGCTAACTTCCACTGATTTCAATGTAATTTAGCGTGGCAGATATGGCATTACCCTGTAATATCCTGGACAAACCATACTGAAGTGAGTTAAACCTTATTGAACTGAGTTTAATGTCTCTGGAGTCTATTATATTTAAGCTGCAATTGTCTATGTGGTATTGAGGGATTGGATGTATTTCCATGGGAAGGGTAAATAGGACAATAGCAGGGAGTGATTAGGCAAATTCACTCAGGTTGTAACATCTGCAGAGAATCACCACTCCCTGGAGAGATCTGAATATATTAGTTCTGACTGGATTCTCCAGGGACCAAGAGACAAAGAGACGGTTGTTGTTTTTTTGAACAAATAGCTTGGTTTTAAACTGGCTCAGGGCCTTATGAATGGCCAGCAAACGGGCAGGACCCCATGGAAGGCCCCAATCCTTAGGTAAAGGTTGGAAGAACTTGGCCTACTGAGACCTGATAGGACAAGGCGTTAGTTACGATCTGAGGGATTTTGTTTTTGGAGGAATGCTTCTGAGAGTTGCCTGAGAGTGTGGATGACCTCTTTGAAGATTTAGCTCCCCTTCGGTCCTGTGCTGTCCACATACCTAGAGTCATAGCTCATCCATCTTCACCACCATTGGAGAACTTAGCCCTCTTCAGCTGAGTCCGTAGTTGGCATTTGTTTATTACTCTGATCAGGGGCTCTTGTTGGGTACTACCAACTTGAGTTAGCTGTACCTGAGGCTTGCGATGGCAAGAACAACAACACCCTGAAGTAGAGCAGCTAACACCACTACTACCTCTGGATGCCCATGGACACACCTCAAATATGTCTACACCCCAACGCACATCTTCAACACTCACATGCTGTTCATAACCATTCATGAATCCCTTTGAAGTATCTGCATACCAGCCTGATATGCGCCAAAATGTAACACTCTGATGTTCTTCCCAAAGAGTAAGTACTCTGGTATTCTGCTCTGCCAGGAATGATGTGATAGCACCTGCAGCCAAATCAGTATTTCCAATCCAGTTAGAGGTTTACAAGACAATGCACTCCCAGAAATGATGTCAGAAACACTGGAACACTCACACTGCTTAGACGGTCAGTCATGGAGGTGGCAAAAGACCATTTCTAGTTGCCTGTCTCAGTCTAACCCACTGAAAATGAATACTGAGTGTTCCCCAACCCCCAACTTAAGACTGTATTAAAAAAACATTTGGGTGAAATTCCCAGGTGGTGTAGACAAGGGCAGCTCCAGTACCTTCATCCATTTACACTAGCAGGTAATTAATTCTTTAGTGAGGGGAAAACAAACCAACTCAGATAAAGTCTAGTCATACCTTAACCATCACTCAAAGCTCAAATCCATACAGAACAAAAGGTACAAAAATATTGAGTTAATTTTCCCCCATTACATGATTATTTTCATTTTTACACCCTGCTGCCCTTCGTGGGCCAGACTAGAGACAGCCGTGCCAAAATATTGGGCACAGCCAATATTGTGTTATTTCTGCCAGGAAGTGACAAGTACTGAAAATCCCACAAGAAAAGACTTCTTGGAAAATTTAGGTTAGGTCTTTCAAATGTGCCTTTGTTACTTACGTTACAAGCCCCATTGAAATTCAAAGGGACACATGCTTCTAAGTCACTTAGGGTGGGATTCATAAAAGGATTTAGGGCCTAATTCCTATTAATTTCAATGAATTAATTTCAATGAAAATTAATTTCAATGAAAGGTACCTAAATACCTTTGTGAATCCTACCCTTAGAGTCCATTTTTGTAGACTCAGAAAGTTTTTTATCTCAATGAACAATTTTCACATTACTTGTCCAAATTCAGCCTTTGCATCTTTTGAAATTTTTTCATCAGCCAGTCAGGTCAATAATAAACTGTGATGGAGTTATAACAAGGCCTTCTGGGGAGCTTCAGATAAGCCTTCTACAAAAAAGCCATGTGATTTCACCATGGCAGGTCATTCTAAACAGAAATCCCTTCCCCTTACCCATCCTGCTGCTGGTTCTGGCTGATAATTGTAACACTGGTTATTAACAAAGCAATTTATAGAAATACTTGAACAAATCATCAAAACAGCCATAACCCAGAAAACATTTGTGCACATGCATTTTTGAATATTATAACTTCTACATGCAATGACAAATCTATTCCTTGTAAGTGCAATAGTATTTGGTGTTTGTTTGTGAAAAAGCTCCTGGAAAGGGAGGCCACATTTTGAAATTTTTTCCCATGTCCACTTCATGCTCTAACTCAAACTTTATTAAGTATTAAGCCTAAAATCAATCAAGGAGTCCCGGAGGGAGGAGGAGTTAAAGGAAAGTGTTGGACTGGCTCAGTAATGATGGAGATCAAATTGTGGTAAAGGGATTGGTCTAGATGACCCAATGCCAACAGAATATTCTAAATTAAACCTCTTACATGAGGTACTTAGCTCCTAAACTCATTATTGAAACCAGAACAGCATGTTCTTACTTATGGCTAACTGATGCACATTTGAGCACCTACTGCCCATTCTATAAACATTTATTTTGCCAATCTATAAAAAGGGGAATAACGACAACCAGGGAATTACAAACTGTCAGCTTTACTTCAGTAGCCAGAAAGATAATGAAGCAAATAATTAAGCAATCAATTTGCAATCACCTATAACAGAATAAGATGATAAGTAACAATCAGCATGGATTTGTCAAGAACAAATCATGTCCAATCAACCTAATAGCTTTCTTTGGCAGGGTAACAGCCCTTGTGGATGGGGAGAAGTGGTAGATGTGGCTTTACTGATTTTTTTAAGGTTAATATGGTCTCGCATGAGCTGCTCATAAACAAACTAGGGAAATGCAACCTAAATGGAGATACTATAAGGTGGGTGTATAACTGGTTGGAAAACCGTTCCCAGAGTGTAGTTATCGGTGATTCATAGTCATGCTAGAACGGCATAATGAGTGGAGTCCCACAGGGATCACTTCTAGGTCTGGTTTTGTTCAATATCTTTATCAGTGATTTAGATAATGGCATAGAGAGTACACTTATAAAGTTTGCAGATGACATCAAAGGAGGCTTGGCAGAGGAAGGTATAAAACACTAAAAGACCAAAGAAATGCCTGTCTCTGACCTCACTGCTTACACCGCCCATGGGATACAAAAGAGGTAGGATGAAGACACCAACTCATGATCCTCCAGAACGGAACATGACCATAAGTTGTAAGGGATGGGACTGTGGGCGTGCATTGCAGGTATATTTGGGCCTGCTAAGAAGGAGGAGGTGGGAATAGGGAATGGGGAATTCAATAAGAATGAGGAATAGGGAACGGGGACACAGGCAAGGGTCTGCGGTGTCAGAGCTGGGAAGGGGGACACTGGGAAACAGACTCTGCCGGCGCGTAGAGCTATGGACATGCTTGCTTGGAACTAACCCCAAGAAACATGGAATTGCCTGCACTTTGGACTTCTGGTCTTCTGCTCTCTTTCTGCATGACAAGAACCAGGGGAGAGGGGGAAGGGAAAGCCCTCTAACATGGATTTGTTTAGTGTGGAGAAGAGAAGACTGAGAGGGGACATTATAACAGTTTTCAAGTACATAAAAAGTTGTTACAAGGAGGAGGGACAAAAAATGTTCTCCTTAACCTCTAAGGAGAGGACAAGAAGCAATGGGTGTAAATTGCAGCAAGGGAGGCTTAGGTTGGACATTAGGAAAAACTTCCTGAGTGTCAGGGTGGTTAAGCACTGGACTAAATTGCCTAGGAAGGTTGTGGAATCTTCATATTAAGAGCAGGTTAGACAAACACCTGTCAGGGATGGTCTAGATCAGTGGTTCTCAAACTAGGGCTACTGTTTGTTCAGGGAAAGCCCCTGGCGGGCCAGGCTGGTTTGTTTACCTGCCGTGTCCGCAGGTTCGGCCGATCGCAGCTCCCACTGACCGTGGTTCGCCGCTTCAGGGAAATGGGGGCTGCGGGAACCAGCACGGGCCGAGGGATGTGCTAGCTGCCCTTCCTGCAGCCCCCATTGGCCTGGAGCGGTGAACCGCGGCCAGTGGGCACTGCGATCGACCAAACCTGCAGACGCGGCAGGTAAACAAACCGGCCCGCCCCGCCAGGGGCTTTCCCTGAACAAACAGTAGCCCTAGTTTGAGAACCACTGATCTAGATAATACTTGGTCCTGCCTTGAGTGCAAGGGACTGGACTAGATGATCTCTCGAGGTCACTTCCAGTCCTATAAGAAAAGGAGTACTTGTGGCACCTTAGAGACTAACCAATTTATTTGAGTATAAGCTTTCGTGAACTACAGCTCACTTCATCGGATGCATACTGTGGAAAGTGTAGAAGATCTTTTTATACACACAAAGCATGAAAAAATACCTCCTCCCACCCCACTCTCGTGCTGGTAATAGCTTATCTAAAGTGATCAATCTCCTTACAATGTGTATGATAATCAGGTTGGGCCATTTCCAGCACAAATCCAGGTTTTCTCACCCCCCCCACCCACTCTCCTGCTGGTGAGAAAACCTGGATTTGTGCTGGAAATGGCCCAACCTGATTATCATACACATTGTAAGGAGAGTGATCACTTTAGATAAGCTATTACCAGCAGGAGAGTGGGGTGGGAGGAGGTATTTTTTCATGCTTTGTGTGCATAAAAAGATCTTCTACACTTTCCACAGTATGCATCTGATGAAGTGAGCTGTAGTTCACGAAAGCTTATGATCAAATAAATTGGTTAGTCTCTAAGGTGCCACAAGTACTCCTTTTCTTTTTGCGAATACAGACTAACACGGCTGTTACTCTGATTCCAGTCTTATGATTCTATGATTCTGTGATTCACGAATATTAAAACGTGTTTCAAAGTATTTGTTAAAAGTTAGTCTCACCTTCTATAGGGTCTGAATAGCTCTTGCAGAACCAGGCATAATGAAAAATTATATAACAGAGCACAGGGATGGATGACTACGAAACAATGCATGTTAAAGCCTGTATTGATTCCATCGTACTGTAGCACTTCAGAAAAAGGGGAGAGATGCTGTGATAAAAACAAGCAGTGTAATTTGATAATGAGGGGGCCTGATGTTTCTAGCTAAATGGAAATGAAAATAAATGAGAATTCCTGCTATCTGAGCACTTAACGGGAACACTGGTGTATTTCATAGTCCTGTGTTTGCAAAACCGCTACTAAAAGCCTGTGGTCTTTGACTCCCAGTGGCACTGAACTTGTCAGGAATTTCAACTGCCACATCCCAAAGGAGGGTTTATGTACCTCAAAGAAGCTGTGACCTGGAAAAAGGAGAGTTGGAAGCAATAAACCGGCCCCTCAGCTTTCACAGAGTGCCTGTCATTGAATCCACAGCTGCTTCTGGCAGAGCTCCAGCTTGAGCCATTGGAGACACAGGACAAGGAGGCATTGTTATGGAGGTTTTTGTCAGGCTGGAAGACTCTGGCAAGGCAAAAGCAGGGCAAGAGCCAAACAAAAACCTTCCAAATGGCAGATATTTCTTTTTTCCTGTGGTTAAAAATGACAATTTCATTTTACAGACACTCCTGCTGTATAATCTAGTTTCACCCCCTGCTCAGCGTCTTTATAAAGTGTAAACAGAACATAATGGTTAAACAGCAGCGCCTTGTACAATGACACAGTCAATAATGCTAATTTGCAGCTGAATAACCTTTCTGCATCCATACCAAAATAATTCACCACAGATGGACATCATTATAAAAAGAAAGAAAAACAAAACCTAGCTGCAGGAAGAAGGATCGGCCATTTATTTGAACATGTTACTGATCAATCTTTACAAACTATTATTATCTTGGCAGCCAAGGAACTTGTCAGCTAGATCCCCTTCTCTGGGAGCTTGATTGCTTGCCAATGTGAATACAGGCTGTACATATACTCTCTGAGTAAATTCTATTCATGTCAACATTTACTCAAGTTGGTGGGCACTTACTGTCCCATTGACATCAAGCCTTACTTACTTTAGTGATCACTGTCTCATTGAGTAGTCCTGTTGGCATCAACCATTACTCACACCGGTGACCACTTACTCACGGAGTCATTTTATCGATATAAACCTTTACTCAAGTTGGTGAATGCTTATTCCAATGACTTCAGCATATCTACTCAGTGGGTAAATATGCACCAGTGTGTGAGTAAGGACTCCACAATCTAGTCCTCAGGGTTTATATGTAAATGATACAGGGAGGTTGGGGGAGGGGCGGTTAAATAACAACAAGGACGTAAAACATTAGCAAGAGAATAAAGATTATAAGTAAAAGACACTAAGAATAAAAACAATAGTCTTTTATTAACGTTAAAAAAATATCAGCATATGTGCAAGCTTGTATTTTACAACATACATGAACACACCCTATATGGGCTTCGTCATCCTTTTAGGAAATGGGCCTTTTTTCAAATTTGTAATGAAATGTGAAAAACTCAGATTATAAGTGCCCTTTTGGTGCCAATATTTGTCACTTTTCTACTTCCAGTGTAACCATGATTAAGGCTGCAATTTTATGTTTTATTGACCTTTTTTTGGTGTCTATTCTCTTTTAACTATTTTTACGCTTATTTTCACATCTACAAATTGTCTTATATTTCATCCAAAGCGAACCTAACATAGTACAGGTCACTCTCTGTTCTGATCCACTGCTTTTACCATTCCAGCTGGACTTCGGGAAACAGGCATTGTATAACCAAAACCCTCCAATTTTCAGCCTCATGTGAGAGAAGCAGGAAGGATTAGATACTACTATTTATGGCATTTGCCATCCCTACTTGGCAGTCACACAGAAGAGGACAGACCCTATTTAGCTTTGGTGTAAGCAAGTGAAATCCCTTTGAAATCCGTCCTTGAGCTGAATTTGACCCATTATCTAACAGCTGAAAAAAAAGTAATAGAGAGTTGCAAGAATTAGGATTATTTAGTTTGGAAAGAAGAGACTGAGTTTTAAAAGATTATTTATCATAATCCATAGCGCTTATGTAGCATCTTTCAATCTAAGGTATCAAAGTATTCTATGGAGAAGGATGCATTTCATTTTCCTCACTTTACACTTGGGAAACTGAGGCAAAGAGAGGCAAAGTAGCTTGTCCATTGTCACACAAAAGGGCAGGGCCAAGAACAGTGTGCATGTCTCATGAATTCCAGTCCAGTCTATAGGACCACACTGCTCTCCTTGAACCCAGTCCATCTCCCATTCAAATCAGTGGGAGTTTTTCTATTTATGTTAATAGGAGTTGGATTGGGCCCTTATGATGGATATAGAGCTTGATCCATTACCCACTGAAATCTATGGAAGTCTATGAGATTAGGCCCATAGTAAAAATGGACTGGTCCATACTTTTTTACATTATTACATAACAGGAGAGCAGTGGGTCATTTGCTCAAATTAATAGCTTGTATGTTTGAATCAATAAAAGTGAACTTTTTTTATACCCTGTGTCAAGGTTCCTCCCCCACTCTGAACTCTAGGGTACAGATGTGGGGACCTGCATGAAAAACCTCCTAAGCTTATCTTTACCAGCTTAGGTCAAAACTTCCCCAAGGTACAAAATATTCCACCCGTTGTCCTTGGACTGGCCGCTACCACCACCAAACTAATACTGGTTACTGGGGAAGAGCTGTTTGGATGCGTCCTTCCCCCCAAAATACTTCCCAAAACCTTGCACCCCACTTCCTGGACAAGGTTTGGTAAAAAGCCTCACCAATTTGCCTAGGTGACTACAGACCCAGACCCTTGGATCTTAAGAACAATGAACAATCCTCCCAACACTTGCACCCCCCCTTTCCTGGGAAATGTTGGATAAAAAACCTCACCAATTTGCATAGGTGACCACAGACCCAAACCCTTGGATCTGAGAACAATGAAAAAGCATTCAGTTTTCTTACAAGAAGACTTTTAATAAAAATAGAAGTAAATAGAAATAAAGAAATTCCCCCTGTAAAATCAGGATGGTAGATATCTTACAGGGTAATTAGATTCAAAAACATAGAGAACCCCTCTAGGCAAAACCTTAAGTTACAAAAAAGATACACAGACAGAAATAGTTATTCTATTCACCACAATTCTTTTCTCAGCCATTTAAAGAAATCATAATCTAACACATACCTAGCTAGATTACTTACTAAAAGTTCTAAGACTCCATTCCTGGTCTATCCCCGGCAAAGACCCAGCATACAGACAGACACACAGACCCTTTGTTTCTCTCCCTCCTCCCAGCTTTTGAAAGTATCCTGTCTCCTCATTGGTCATTTTGGTCAGGTGCCAGCGAGGTTACCTTTAGCTTCTTAATCCTTTACAGGTGAGAGGAGCTTTCCCCTGGCCAGGAGGGGTTTCAAAGGGGTTTACCCTTCCCTTTATATTTATGACACCCTGTATACTGTGAAATTCACTCTGATGCAAGGCCAAAGGGTCAAACTTCTGTGTCTGTATTTATGAATGTTTAAAATGAAAGTGTGGAAATCTTATGAAGAGGTTAGGAATGATTTCTTCCTTCCATCGCACAAATTGGTTTGGTTAGATGAGGTATGATGATTTCTTCTGAAGCAGTGGGCACAGAACTGGAATATTAGACTAGATGGCCTGATGCAGTATCAGTAAATCCTATTTGAGCATAAGCTTTTGTGGGCTAAAGCCCACTTCATCAGATGCATGCAGTGGAAAATACAGTAGGAAAATATATATATCAAATAAATTTGTTAGTCTCTAAGGTGCCACAGGTACTCCTTGTTCTTTCTGCCGATACAGACGAACACGACTACCACTCTGAAGTAAATCCTGTGTGTATTAAACTATATCACAATACTCTAATTTTCAGTTAGGGTTAAATAAGCAGTGTAACAGGTTTGTGCCTCTGAACATGTCTCCTGCTGGTCTGGACATAACTAGATATGCTTAAAAGAGAGCATATAAATGTGTAAAATGGGCTATGGACATTTATTAGTGGGCAAACAATCAGGCCACAGTTTCTCTGAAAGATACCAGACTACCATGCCCCCCACCCCAGCCCCTGAAAGATCTCTCTTTATAGTGCCATAAATTCTCTCTCTGGCATTTCATTCATTTGGCAGTTCAAATGTTCGTTATATACATTCCCACTGCTGCACTGAGATTCTGTTGCCTTTTGCATACTTATTCATTTATTAAATTATTTTCTATCTGCCCAGATGAAAGGAGGCCCCCAGCAGCTTAGTGCTTGGAATCCTCATGCTTTAGTCAAATTATGTTCCCTTTCTTTCCTCTAGAGACTGTCTCACTTGCACACGGAGTGGAATACAACTTTCCTGCAGTGGCTCATAGTCAGAGCTCATCAAGGGGATCTAATGCTGGACACAGTCTCCAATTTTTACAGTATTGACTTAAATATATGTTTATTTTTAAACAACAGGTTTAGGGACGTAAGCTCAGAGTCAACTACCCAAGTATTTTATTTTTTTTTGCAAAAAATGCTGGTTTAGAGAAGAAGGTTGCTCTAATGGCTGAGGCAGTGGTCTAAGACTCAGGAGGGGATTGTCTACACAGTACTTTAGTCCTCACCATAGGGGTATACATTTTAGTCCTCACTAGAGTGTCATGCACTAACTGACCCGTGTTGATCCTGCTGGCATAAACTAAAAATTCCCTTGTGTGCATTAACATAGTCTTGTTTCAAACAACTCACGAGGGAACTTCCAGTGCATGCCAGCAGGGTCCACACGGCCCAGTCAGTGCATTATATGCTAACGTGGTCTAAAATTTACACTCCTGTAGTGTGGACTAATGCACCATGTAAACAAACCTGAGATGTGGGTTTAGTCCCCAACTCTGCTACTTACTCCCTTACTGACCTTGGTCAAGCCACATTGGGCCAGATATTCTGAACAGCTCAGCAGCCATTAGTAAGTCAGATTTCTGAAGAGCGACCCTTCTTGGAATCAAGAGGAGTTGGCACATTTTGAAAAGAGTGCAGCAAGTTGCATGGTGTGCATACTTTTGAAAATCTCGCTATTACTCTCTCTCCACCTTACTGGGGAGAAAGTAAATGCGGGTAATATCCTCGCTGGCTCAGGAATGGTAATAAGAACCTAGATGCTCAGGAATTTTCAACTCAAATTATATTTCCATGGAAAACAATTTCTGCACAATCAAACTTTGCCACAGAAAAAATTTAGTTTTGCCAGAAGTTTTAAATATTCCACCAGGAAAATCAAAACAAAATATTTGGGGGGGAGGGAGGTCAGTTTGACCTGAATTGTTGAAACACAAGTGACATTCAACTGCATCTGCTTATGGTTCCACCTTGCTTCATGGCACTTGTAGTTTGAATGTTTCATAACCACATTCTCTCCTTACCTGGACTACATTCCCATGAAGCACCATGGTCTTTTGTCTGATTGATCTATGTGGAGCATTATGGGAGTCACATGGATTCTGGTGCATCATGGGAGATGTAGTCCAGTCAGGGAGCCTGGACTGTAAAAGAATAAGGGCATTAGGTACCCAAACTACAACTCCTATGAAGCACCCTAAGCGCAGTTGTGCAGAGGCTTGTACTCTGAAGGCTTGTCTACACTGGCACTTTACAGCACTGCAACTGTCTCGCTCAGGGGTGCGAAAAAACACCCCCCTGAGTGCTGCAAGTTTCAGCACTGTAAAGCGCCCGTGTAGACAGCGCACCATGCTGAGAGCCACACTCCCAGTGCTGGGAGCTACGCCCCTTGTGGAGGTGGGTTTTTTTAGGGTTCTGGGAGAGCTCTCTCCCAGTGCTCTGCGGCAACTACACAAGCCACATTAAAGCACTGCCTCCAGATCTGAGGAAGAACTCCATGAAGCTTGAGGACTGGTTCCTTCCACCAACGGAGGTTGGTCCAGATTATTTTATCACCTGCCTTGTCTGTCAAGGTAACAAAAGTCCAACTCAGCCTATCACATAAAAATTGTTTCCAAAACTCCGCAAAAGTTGGAGACAAATAGATTGGTACCAACTGGATTGTTTAGGTTAAAAGAATTGTTTGGGTCTTCAGGGTTCCTGGTGAAGTCATGAACTGGCAAGACAACTCTAAGACACTCTAGGAATGGGAGGAAATGTTTATAATTCACCTATGTCAATAAGATGAGGCTGTTGCCCCTTTAATACTAATTATTAATTGTTTTTATTATCATTAGGCGCCTCAGTCATGTATCAGGACCCCATTGTGCTAGGTGCTATACAAACACAGAACAAAAAACCAGTCACTGCCCTACAGAGGTTTTAATCTAAGTATGCGGCAAGAGACAGATGGATATAGACAGTCCAGTGGGGCAGCATGATAAGCAATAATCGCTGGACATTGTTTATCTGGGAGGCAGTGAATGGGAGTGTGGTGGGGAAAATGGATGGACTGAAAGAGAAAGCTTCACCATCATGATTGCCTCCCCACTGTCTCCTGGGTCTCTGGGATGCACTATGATACCATTGGGCTTTCATCATACTGAACATGAGAGTTGTCCTGACCAAATTGGGCCAGCTGGTAACACCTCCATTGACTTCAGATCAATCCTGAACAATACCTGGTATGTGAGACTGGGGTTTCTGCTGTTACCCACTCCCTCATGTGTCCTTTCCTTTGCACACCTTACTTCTTGTCTTTCCTATCTCTTTCTTGTTGTCTTCTGTTTAATGAAAGTCTGACTTAGCTGGTCAAGACTGGATCTTTCACAAAAATGCCATGAGCCCATGACCAGTGAGGCAATAAAAAGCAATGCCCTTATCAGCCCGATGCTGATACAAGTTTGCCAGGTCTTGAAGTGGCTGATAAAACTGTGTTTTGTCTTGTGTTTCTCCAGCAGTAAGGTTGCAAGTGAGAATCAGCACCAGAGACAGAAGCTGCATTTTCTCTCTTTGCCATTCTTTTCTGTCCCCTTTTGTGTGTGTTTGCCTTTTTTTGTACTAGACTCCAACAACAGCAGCTTCAGACCATTTCAACTAACTTTTTCTCTTTTCCCCCAAAAGGACAGTTATTATCATCTTTAAAACCATCTAAAAGACTGTCAAGCAGGGAGACGTTCCTTCTAAACACTCTCTGCAGCAAAAGAAAACAAATAAGGGATGTCATTAAGATGAAAGTCTTACTTAATATCTTACACTTCAGATACTGTAACTTTTTCTTCTTCTTCCTTTTCTTTTAATAAAAGGTACAAAAAAAGGGCTGATTGTTACAGTGGGAGCAAGCCAGCAATACAAGGACAAAAGGACAAAATCCCTGAAGCACACTTAACAGTTTAACATTGCAATAGTGAACAAGGGTTTCATTAACATATTATCCTTTGCTGGGCCCAAGACACCCCCATTTCAGCACAACTGCACCATATAAAAATGTAATGAATGCTGAACTTAATAAAAATTAACATTTCAATTCAGTTCAACACACTGAAACAAAGCATGAACTCATTGCATCGGTCTTGAATTCTAAGTATTGGTCTTCACGGCAGAGGATGTGAGGGAGATTCCAACATCTGAGCTAGTTTTATGTGACAAATATGAGGAACTGTCTCAGACTGAGGTGTCGACAGAGGAGGTTTTGGAACAAATTGATTAATTAAACAGTATAAGTCACAAGAAGTAGATGGTATTCACTCAAGAGTTCTGAAGGAATTCAAATATGAAATTGCAGAATAGCTAAGAGTGGTATGTAAACCATTGGTTAAATCAGTTTCTGTACCAGATGACTGGACGATAAGTAATGGGATGCCAATTTTTAAAAAAGGTTCCAGAGGTGATCCTGGCAATTACAGGTTAGTGAGCCTAACTTGAATACCCGGCAAATTGGTTGAAACTACAATAAAGAACAGAGTTATCAGGCACTTAGATGAACATGATATGTTGGGGAAGAGTCAACACAGCTTTTAAAAAGGCAAATCATGCCTCACTGATCTATTAGAATTCTTTCAGGGGGGTCAAACATGTGGACAAGGGTGATCCAGTGGATAGAGTGTACTTGAATTTTCAGAAAGTCTTTTACAAGGTCCCTCACCAAAGTCTCTTAAACAAAGTAAGCAGTCATGGGATAAGAGGGAAGGTACTCTCATGGATCAATAACTGTTATGTTTAAAGACAGGAAACAAAGGGTAGAAATAAATGGTCAGTTTTCACAATGGAGAGAGGTAGATAGTGGTGTCCCTAAGGGATCTGTACTGAGACTGGTACTATTCTACATATACATAAATGATCTCAAAAAAGGAGTAAACAGTGTGGTGGTAAAATTTGAAGACAATGCAAAATTACTCAAGATAGATAAGTTCAAAGACCGTGAAGAGTTACAAAGGGATCTCACAAAACTGTGCAATGGAGTGACAAAATGGCAGATGAAATTCAATGTTGATAAGTGCAAAATAATGAAAACATAATCCCAACTATACATACACAATAATGGAGTCTACATTAGATGTTACCATTCAAGAAAGAGATATTGGAGTCATTGTGGATAGTGCTCTGGAAACACTTGCTCAATGTGCAGTGGCAGTCAAAAAATCTAACAGAATGTTAGGAACCATTAGGAAAGGGATAGATCATAAGACAGAAAACGTCATAATGTCACTATATAAATCCACGGAAGGTCCAGTATTCCAGTGTTAAATACTGTGTGCAGTCCTGGTTGCTCCATTTCAAAAAAGATATATTAGAGCTGGAAAAGGTACAGAGAAGGGCTACAGAAATGATTAGGAGTATGGAATGGCTTCCATATGAGGAGAGATTTAAAAGACTGGAACTGTTCAGTTTAGAAAAGAGATGACTGAGGGTGGATATGAGAGAGGTCTATAAAATTATGAGTCACATGAAGAAAGTGAATACGGAAGTGTTATTTATCCCTTCACAAAACACAGGAACCACGGGTCAACCAATGAAATTAATAGGGAGTACGTTTAAAACAAACATAAGGAAGTACTTCTTCACACAACATGCAGTCAACCTGTGGAACTCGTTGCCAGAGGATGTTATGAAGGCCAAAAGTATAACTGAGTTTAAAAAAATATTTAGATAAATTCATAATGGATAGGTCCATCAATGGCTATTAGCTGGAATGGTCAGAGATGCAACCAATGCTCTGGTATCCCTAAGCCTCTGACTGCCAGAAACTGAGACTGGACAACAGGGTATGGATCACTCGATAATTGCCCTGTTCTGTTCATTTCTTCTAAAGCATCTGGCTTTGCCCACTTTTGGAAGACGTGATACTGGGCTAGATGGATCTTTGTTCAGACCCAGAATAATCATTCTTATGTTCTTATAATCAAAAATGTTGCAGCACAGTGCTTCAGTATTGCTAAATCAAAACTTTTAATATAAGTGAAAAAAACTTATATTTCAACTTTTCATCCTGAATGTTGAAATACTGGAATTTTCCACAGGTTGGAAGTTCTGATTTTTCAGAGTTGTAATAACAACCATTGCTTTCTCCCAATCTTTGTGTCATCTATTTCTACTGAAGATAACTCTGTGTATGAACAGCAGTGAGCACAACAAGGCTTCAGTCTCAGTTGAGGCTTCCCTAGGCTACTAAAATACAAACAATAATAACACTTTAGCTAAACTCCAGACTGCTAAGTAATTTTCAGGAAAGAAAGGAATGCTTGGAAAAATATTAAAGTCCCTGAAGAGTGAATTCTGGGAAATCAGCTTCTGGACTTTTTAAAAAATGATTCATTGAGAAAGCTCTTCATAACTGACTTTATGAATGATGGATAAAAGTGATCCCAGTCTGCTCCCAAATCACCCTGGCTGTATACACACACATATACTGCCAAATCATTCCAGAGTACTAACCAAACAAGCAACAAGACTCTATTCCAGCTCCAACAGATTTTTGGACAAGCCTCTGATAAGCTTGTGAACTTTTGGAGGCCTAATGGAAACAAACCTTTTGAAGTGCATGCCTCAATAATTATATTCCAGATTGTGCTATTTGGGGAAATTAAATCCAGCTCCTCTCATACAATTAGCCCAGTTTATCCTGGAGCATGATGGGCTTTAAAGGAGGTGAAATGGGAGAAATGTAAATGTATTAGATTAAAAACATGGATCTATTTAATCTTTGAGGTGTGGGTCAGATCTTTTCTTTCTTCTTTCTACTGATTCCCAAAGCTTCCCATTTGCCCTGAAGCTCCAAGCAAATCTTTTCCAAACATGCCTCCCACATAGACAGATCCCCTTCATTCCAACAAGACTTGGGCAGCGTCATTAATAGAGAGTTATAGCCCAAGGCCTTGATCTTGCATCGTTCTTCACACAGGCAGACCCTGGTGCTACAAGGGGCTCATCCAGATTGAGTGCCTAAATTAACAGTGGACCGGAGTTGCTATTGTATCTGCAACCTGTTCTGAGGCTTACCTGAAATGAGCTGTTGGTGCCAGCCCAGCTTTTTGCAGACAGCTCTCCATCCTGCATTCACACTCATGGTTGGCACTGGTCAGCAGACACAGCAGAGAAGCCAGTCACCAAATGGGCATGAAGAATGACTTATCATACTGGCAATACCTGTAGGGTAGGGCTAAAGCACAAAGGCAGGGAGAGTGTGCGGAAGCTTGCACTAGTTCACCTCCCATTGTACCTAGCAGGCAACTGCATTTTCAAACTAAAGAAACAAGGACACTTGGGTGGCAAACACTTTTCTAGGGTCACAAAATACTCAAGTGCCCCATGTTCTGGCTTCTTGCTTTGAGCCACTCCACCGGGGTAGAAGTTGCCTTTGGAGCAGCTCAAAGAATGGATGAGATCTGCCCTTGTACCCTTCTGTCCCTACTTCCCTCTTTCTATGATTCTGGTGAGAAGAGGGAAATGAGGGATAGAGGAATCACCAAGAACCCTCCCTTTCTAGCCCCTCTAACCAACATGGCTGCTAAAAAGGAAAATCATGCTTCACTATCTTTTAATCTTCTTTGAACATGCCAATAAAGTAATGAATACAAGAGAACTGATTGGCATAATTTATGTAAATTGGCAAAAGGCCTTTAAAAGGTCCCAGGTAAGAGGCAAAATATAGTCATTAATCGAAAACTGCCTAGGAAACAGAAAGCAGAGTAAGATTAGGTGGTCAATTGCCTTGATGTCAAGCGGTTAACAATGGGGACCTCAAGTTTCTAGACTAGGCCCCAGGTTGTTATTAATGATCTGGAAAGGGGGATGAACAGCAAGGTAGCAACAGCTGCAGATGACACAAAGTTATTCTGGTTAGCCAGGACCAGAGAGGACTGTGAGAACTTCAGAGGCACCTAACTGAGTTAAGTGAACAGTCAACACAATAGCAAATGAAGGGCAATTTGATAAATGCAAAGCAGTACACATTGTAGAGAAAAATATAAAACTACTCATACACCTTACAGGGTTCTAGCTTACCTTATCAAGTCAAGAAATGGATCTGGGCATCAGTGTAGACAGCTCAATGAAGACCTGAGCTTAATGTACATCTGAAGTCAGAAAAGCAAACAATATTAGAATGCATAGGGGAACAAGATGGTGGAGAGCTCAGAGAATATTACAATGCCATTATATAAATCAATGGTGAGGACCAATCTGGAACATTGTGCAGTACTAGTCACTTCATTTCAAAATGGATATTGCAGAACTAGAGGGGGGTTAGAGAGGGAAGGTGAGAATGATTAAGGACATGTAAAAACTCTCAGATGAAGAGAGATTAAATAATTCCAGTATTTTTACTTTAGGAAGGAGATAAATAATAGGGGAGAAACTATGAGTATATAAAATAATGAACTGTCTAGAGAAGGTAAATTGGTTACCTATGTTCTCCTTGAACAAGGGAATATTCAATTAAATTTAAAAAATGGAAATCCAAAACCAACAGAAGGACATGCACATTATGTGAAAAAAGTAATTAGACTGTGGAACTCATTTCCACAGGAATTCGTTGAGGTCAAGAATTAAGCTAGACTCAGATAGGGTCATGTTATCAATTTAGATACATAAAGAGATAGATCCAGAGTTATGATAAATATTAATACCAAAAAACGTATGCTTCAGGAGGATTGTAGGTGATTTCTAACTATTCAAGACTAGGATGAGACCGATATAGGGGGAAGATATAGCGAGCAGATCGAGGGATGTGATCATCCCCCTCTTTTCGACATTGGTGAGGCCTCATCTGGAGTACTGTGTCCAGTTTTGGGCCCCACACTACAAGAAGGATGTGGATAAATTGGAGAGAGTCCAGCGAAGGGCAACAAAAATGATTAGGGGTCTGGAACACATGACTTATGAGGAGAGGCTGAGGGAGCTGGGATTGTTTAGTCTGCAGAAGAGAAGAATGAGGGGGGATTTGATAGCTGTTTTCAACTACCTGAGAGGTGGTTCCAGAGAGGATGGTTCTAGACTATTCTCAGTGGTAGAAGAGGACAGGACAAGGAGTAATGGTCTCAAGTTGCAGTGGGGGAGGTTTAGGTTGGATATTAGGAAAAACTTTTTCACTAGGAGGGTGGTGAAACACTGGAATGCGTTACCTAGGGAGGTGGTAGAATCTCCTTCCTTAGAAGTTTTTAAGGTCAGGCTTGACAAAGCCCTGGCTGGGATGATTTAATTGGGGATTGGTCCTGCTTTGAGCAGGGGGTTGGACTAGATGATCTCCTGAGGTCCCTTCCAACCCTGATATTCTATGATTCTATGATTCTAAGATTATGCTACATCTGCCTTATGTTGGATTCTTGCACTTTGCGCTGAAGCATCTGGTGCTGGCCCCTGGCAGAGAAAGGAGAGTAGACTAGATGGACCTTGAGTCTGATCCAGTCTGCAGTTCCTACTTTACTCTGTCACTGATGGGATTAGAGCAGGAGTCCTGCTCAGACTACACTGAATGCTCAACTCACCAGACTTATATGGCAGTATTGTCAACTGACTAGTTATGACAAGCTATGGCCTGACACAATGGCTAGATCAAAACATATGCTCAATCCACAATGAGAGTGACAGGACCATGACATATATTGGGACCGTAATACATCTGGAACAGATAGCTGTAGTGATAAAAAAAAAAAAAAAAAAAAAAAAACTTGGACATTTTGATTGGTGAAATGGAAAACTGGGGCATTTCAAACCTACTGAAAGAAGTAACTGAGACAATTGGGACATCACATGAAAATTTGGGACTGTCTGATTAAAACTGGGGCATATGGGGTGAAATCCTGGCCCTACTGAAGTCCATGGGAGTTTTGCCATTGACTTCAGTGGGGTTAGTATTTCAGCCATGGTCTCTTTATGTACCAAATATTTGAGGAACTTCAAACTCCAGATCATCTGTCCTTCTTAGGTGCTAATTTTACTGTTTTTTCTCTTTCCCTTTTTAGCTTTTAAATTGTCAAGTTATCTGCTTGCTAACAATCAGCAGATGGATCAAGGGCACAGCGGGTTTTACAGTAATGTACAGTAGCTTGGCTAAGATGGAAATTCATGGGAGGCTCTGCTCATTATCTCATTTCCCAATTGCAATATTTTCACTTATGAAATCTGATTAAAATGTGCAATGGGTATTTCATACTCTAGACTTCTGAGTTCTTTGGAGCTGGAGTTCACGTTTTGGAATGGTGAGGGTGACTGTTAATCAAATAGCACACGACAGTGGCACGTAAGTGTAACCCACTAGTGAGTGTGTGTTATAGAGCCCTTCTGTGCTGATTTGCAGAGGATATGAGTTGTTACAGCCCCTCCTTTACCAAAGCTTGGCTCTTCAGCTCAAGCTACAGTAATTTGCTCTTTTAGCTCTGGAAGTCCCTGGCTCAATCCCCAGTATGCTGGCCAAGAAGGTGAACATCACATAAGCCACTGACCATAGGTCTTAAAGTGCTTCACAAAAGCGAGTGAGCATCAGATCTCTGATTTGCACATTGGGAAACTGAGGCACAAAGAAGTCAAGTGACTTGCTCAAGGTCACATAGTGAGTCCAAAACTGACCTGGGAATGGAGCCCCAATTTTCAGAATCCCCGTCCTGTGTTCTATCCACTGAAGCATGGTGGCTCCCACTCTCTACATGGACTGCTGAGGTATTCCTCCTCAACTCCAGCAGGCATTGAGCCTGTCTTTAGACATTATGACTCCAGGACAGTTGGGTGGTCATGGGCCAGTGTGGTCTTTGAAATAATGCCACATGCTTTTGCCCAGCCAGTGGAGAATGGTGGATGACCATTGTCCTGGCCTTCACATGGCTTTAGGGGAGGCACGTGCCATTGTCAGAGCTGACCTAAAGCAGTCCACAGGCCAGGAGGACAACTTTAGGAGCACTGGTGGGGGACATTTCTTGTGTCCTCTTCACCTTATTTCATACACACATAAGGCTAATTACAATTTAGGTTTGAAATCAATAGGGCAAAGCTACAGGCTTAGTGGCAGCATGATCTAGCAGCTAGAGCACTTGCTAGGTAGTCAAGAGACCTGGGTCTATTCCCAGCTCTACCAAAGATCATCTGTGTGACCTCAGGCAACTCACTTCACCTTGCTCAGTGTTGGGATGGTCACTAAACGTAGGTTTGTACAAAGCCCTGTGTACACTTCTGCTAATATTAATAGCAAGGCTCTTGGCTTGAGAGAGTAACAGCTGAGAACACAAATCCAGGATTCCTTACTCTCTGTTCCTTGTACTGGCCAACACTGTTTCATTGGGGGCAAGTAAAACTTTTCTGTTTGGCTGTGAACTGGGGAGATAAAAATAATAGCAGAAGCAGGGGAGTGAAAAATGAAAACGTCACTGACTATCACAATCAATTGGTAAGATCAATTTGCTCCAAATATATGAAGGTGGTGCTTACAGGGAATGCTAAGCAGCTGCTTTTTCAGATTGAAAAAAAAAGTCATCCCCTTATAAACAGGTAATATTAATGGTGTTAAGTTGTTGGTGAACACAATGCAAACTGCACCATGATAGATTAGAGCTAGCACGAGGGGGCGGGGGGGAGCAGAGACCGAGCACATGCACATAAATCAGAGATTACAGCAAGCTGGGATCATGATAAATAGGCCCTGAACATATTTACTGAGCAAAGTTTAGTGTGAGATTTAGGGAGCATGCAATATGCCAGAATTAAAAGACAGCTGAATTGAAAACTGACTGTGTCCTGCAGGCATAGAGGAAATGTTTGTTGTTCTCTTACTACAGCTGAAGTGTAATCACAGCCTACTGTGCATGAAAGAGCGTTTGCCCTCCAAGCAGGATCATGCAATATGTTTTACTGAAGGGCAGCTGTGGCATTTGGAAACTGAAATAAAAAAAGATTTCTCATTATAGCTGAATCTTGGCTCCGGTGCCATAGACAGGTTTGGGCGGGAGAGTTCTGTTCTGCAATTTAACATCTCCCTCCTACACTGAGAAATCTCCCCTGCCTGTCAGCATTGAACCGTTGGCTCGATAGAAGAGATTATTCAGAGATGGTTCTTCCTTATGAAGTCAAATGAGTTTATACCCATCTAAAGGTGCCTTCCTTTGTCCCCACACAAACCATTTCCCCAGGCAGTGAGTTATTTGGTGTCACAGAGACAGAAGAGCCCGTCCACAAAGCAAATGTTCCCAAAGCTCTTTAAGATATTGCACCTGTCTTTCTTGTAAGGAGGGATTTGCAAAGCCTGTAGAATTCTGAAGAGAACTATCTACACCTACGCATTGTTTCTGGCCTGTAAACACTTAGCAGTTTTAGGGGAACCTGCAGGAATCTTTATCATCCTCCTATTTGTCTTATCTACACTTAAAAATTAGTCTTGACCCTTAGATGGCATATTATAAGCCTTTTATCACAAACTAAGACTTTAATGAACCTTTAACAGTGGGCTAGATCCTGAGAAGTGCTCAGCATGGCTGAGGAGAGGATCTGGGGGGAATGTTAAACCACCTTTTGACCTTCATGATTCTGGAATCACAATGCATTGATCTATTCCTCTGGAACAAATTATAGCAACCCGAAGGCTATTCCAACTTTCATCAGCTACCAGTAGTCCCAAAACTCTCTTTTTCTCCCTGAACTATCTCTTTTGTTGTCTGAAAGAAAGAGGTGGTGGAGCTCCATGCCACCAGCCATCCCCAGACTCGGGGCAGATTCTTACAAGGCTGACTGTGCTAGCTATAGGGCAGCTTCTCAGCAGATCTAAGACAGAGGAGGATGTGACTCAATACCTCTGATGCAATATGCTATGTCTCATAGCTACACACAAATTGAAATGACGTCTCTTAGCACAATGTCATTACATCACAGAGAGAACACCTTATGAGGCAAAGGGAAGCCTTTACAAATATTCCCCCAGTTTATGCTGAGAGTTAGTGAGAAGTACATTGCCAGAGATGTACGAGATGGATCAGACCTGATAGATCATCTAGTCATTTCCCTGTGAGTGTTGGATTGGTCCCTTAGGTGCACTATCTACAGTTAGATTCACAAAGAAACACAAGCCTGGTGATGCTGAGCATCGCCATGTGTAATAGGCACCTCAAAAATCACTGGGATTCACAAAGCCTGAGTTCAGCACCTAGGCTTCAGCGATTAGGGTTCTCACCTGGGAGATGGGAGACGCCTGGTTCAAATGCCCCCTCCACCTGAGAGCGAGGAGAGTTTTGAACAGGAAGATACTATCTCTTATATGAGTGCCCTAACCACTGGTCTATGAGATGTTCTCATACAAAGAAAGGAGGGTGGGTAGTTTCCCTCAGCGTCTCATGTTGGAGCAGTTCTACTGTGGATAAATAATATAAAAAGTCATTGGTATGGGGGGACTGGATCTTAGATCTTCCATTCTAGCTAAGTGATCTACCCACCAAGCTACAGAGCCATCCTTGTGTCTGTGTAGTCTCTCTCTCTCTGATCACTCCCTCCACCCCCCCCCCCAACACTTTCACAATCTTGGGCTCGGCAGGTGAGTTCATCAGAGGAGCACCTATCTTCCCCCCCAGTTTATGCATCACTCTGAAGCTTAGCGTCTGGATCTCTGGAGTGGGGCTGCAGCATGTATGCTCAGAGGCAGAAGCATAGGCACCGAGAGAATTTTTACTGCAAAAACTTAGGTGACGAGCACGTTTAGGCACCTACACAGTTCACAGGCAGATTAGTGGCTCTTTTGTGAATCCCAGAAGGGCCTGATTCTGGGATTTAAGTGCTTAAAGTAGCAGTTAGGCATCTAAGTCCTTTTGTGAATCTAGTCCCTAGTATTTTGTCTTGTGTATTGTGCGTCAATGGGAAAACACTAATTCTAAATAAATCTTCTGCCTACGATCCTAAGGGAGCAACACTGCAATAGGGTCTGTCAAGGATGCAGGGTCCCAGCTCTCGGGCTCCAGCCCAAGTCTGAACATCTACGCAGCGACTTTTAGCCCAAGCCCTGTGAGCCTGAGTCAGCTGACCTGGGCCAGCTGCGTCCGTGCCGCAGGTCTTCTATCCCTGGGTAGAGGTACCCTTTGGTGTTTCAGGGGATAGCTCGCAGGGCCAAAAAGGTGTTACTCCTTAGATCAGGTCAACAGTTTCCAAGTTTTGAAATACTGAGGCTTTTTTTTTAATTTGAGGGGCGAAAACAGATATCTTTTTAATTTAATGTTCCCTACCCCCCCCCCGCAATTTTTTTGACACGCTGAAGATGTGGGACAAGTTTTTCACATTTCAAAATGTTGATGATGTTTAAAATTTAAAAATGGGTAGGGCTCAATTTTATTTATTTATTTGCATTATTTTTTTAACCCATTCTTTTCCACCAGCTCTATTTTTCATGAAGCTTGGCTGAGTCTATTTCACTTTTGAACCAGGAACCAGAAAAGTGAACATATCTGTACAACGAAAGGTTTCCTCAGCTTCTGTTGCAAATTACAGTACATTACAACTCAAACCAGGCACTACATACTACTACCAATAAAGCTGTTCAGAAAATGGGGGTTTTAGTCCTGGAAATTTTTGATGACAGTGAAAAAAATATTTTCATTAAAAGTTTCTGCAGAGAAAAACCAAAAAGGGAAAAGTGCTTGACCTAAAGAATGAAAAAATAAATAAATTTTCAGATTTTTTTTATACCGTTGACATTTTCTGCAGAAAGAAGACACTTGTGAAAAATAAACAAAAATGTTTAAAAAATTTGTTTCCTTAAAACCACAATTTTCTGTTTTGTCCAGCTTTACCTATCAATTTATATCCTTAGAAGTACCATCTTGACTCTTTGAGGCAAAAGGCATTAATTTAAGCACACTTTGAAAATAGGTTAATCTAAAGAGGAACAAGGCACTCTTATTCCAGAATAAGAGTATCCATATGGCAAGTTATTCAGGAATAGCTGTTCCCAAATAACTCCCTGTGTAGACAAACCTTAAACTGCCTTCTTTGTACAATAGGAATTAATTAGTCAGTAGCTACCTTAAGTTCTGAGAGGTCATCCTGGAATATATTTAATAAAACAATTTCCTTTAAATGCTATGGATATTTTTGTTTGATTACTCATGGTACATTTTAGGATTAGTCATAGCTTTTATATGAAAAGGGCAATAAAATGCCAGTAACATGAGTAGGGCCTGGATACTGCAAACTTTTCAGGCTTGCAAAAAGCAGATTTGAGGGAGAAGTTATTATCCTTGCTGTCTGACCTAATGCACGAATTTAACTCTGAGAAGTTGAGATGTAGCCAAGTTGTCATTGAAAACCAATTCTTGAGACTAGTTTAGTACAGATATTTTAGTTTCTACCTGTACATTTTTCCAACCATGCACATGCACACAACTGAAAACTCCATTCTGCAAGGACCCGAAGCCTCATTTTGAGCTCACATTTTTGTATAGTCAGATTGGCTTATGGTGGTTCATTGAACTGGTACTTTTCTCCAGTGATTGCTATCTTGTTCTCCTCAATGTAAGCTTCCATTTAGAGAATAAATGATATCTCTAGCACCAATGGATTTGAAGTAAACTTTCCAGTTGTCAGCTGGATGCATAATGATACAGTGATGTTTTCTGAACTGCAGGCAGCCCGAACAACAGTTCTAAGACAGGTGAATGCCCTCTTCTTCATGTCAAAGGGCTGTAACATCTGAAGCTTGAGGGGGATAATTTAAACGTCAGCATTGTTTAACTATTTCACTGCTGATCAAAGAATGCAAGAATAAAGAGAAGCAATCCTATTATGAAGATCGGCACAATATACTGAGAGAGGCATCTCATTTTATTAGGGGACTGGAACACATGACTTATGAGGAGAAGCTGAGGGAACTGGGGATGTTTAGTCTTCAGAAGAGAAGAATGAGGGGGGATTTGATAGCTGCTTTCAACTACCTGAAAGGGGGTTCCAAAGAGGATGGCTCTAGACTGTTCTCAGTGGTAGCAGATGACAGAACAAGGAGTAATAGTCTCAAGTTGCAGTGGGGGAGGTTTAGGTTGGATATTAGGAAAAACTTTTTCACTAGGAGGGTGGTGAAACACTGGAATGGGTTTCCTAGAGAAGTGGTGTAATCTTCTTCCCTAGAAGTTTTTAAGGTCAGGCTTGATAAAGCCCTGGCTGGGATGATTTAGTCGGGCATCGGTCCTGCTTTGAGCAGGGGGTTGGACTAGATGACCTCCTGAGGTCCCTTCCAACCCTGATATTCTATGATTCTATGATTTTGGTTTCACAAGTGGGTGGAGCTTGGCTTGTGAGCGGAGCTCTGGAGAATACAACCCGCACCACGAACCCTGTCAGTGTCAAACTGATCAAACTGCTATCAGTATAAAATCCAGAATGAATTCACCCCGTCAGTCCATTTTCTAATGAGGGTGCATGCAGATAATACTTTTTATACTAGATAGTAAAGATCTGGCACAAATGAGTGCTGCTCAGAGACCATGCTTTATTTCCTGGCCCTTTACCTGACACAGCTTAGATTCACAAAAGGGTAGCAGCTCTGTCAGGTGTCAGTACCAACGGACTCCACTGGCTACTGTTACGATCAGAGCTAGGTAGGAAATAGTTTTCCCATCCGGCAAAAATTTGAGATTTCAGAATTTTTTCCCTTCCCAAATTGTGACCAAAAAAATCGATTTTTTAAAAAAAAAATCAAGAACCTTCAACCCCAACCCCCCCCATGTTAGTTAAGGTGAAGGGAAATGTTTTGTTTCAATAATTTCAAAACATTTTGTTTCCATTTGAACGTTGAGAAAAAATGTACTATAAGTCGCTGATATTTTTAAACAAAAAGCCATTTCAACCCAGACAACCACGTTTTTTGGGGGTTTTTTGTTTTTTTTTTTCATTTTGAAAATATCCCATTTTGACCGTTTGGAAACTTTTTTTTTCCCAATGATTTTTTTTTTCCGTCCAAATCAGGAAATTTGTCAAAACTGATATTTTCCCACAAAAAGATCGGTGTCAATGAATCCGCATTTTTTTCAAGGAAAAAACATTTTGTTGGAAAATTTCTGAGCTGCTCTAGTCACAGTCCTGATGGGGAAAGTGAAGTACAGAGGGGTTAAGTTATATACCCCAAACCAGAGTAAGGCTATGTCGACACTACGCAGCTTTTAGTGACATGGCTGAGCCGCTACAGCCGTGCTGCTAGAAAACAGGCAGTGTAGCCACTCCCAAAACGTCCACTCCACTCCCAATGAGTGGCATTAGCATTGTTGGCAGAAGAACGCTCCTGTTGACAAAATGCTGTTCACGCTGGTGCTTATCGTTGGCAAAACGTTTGTCTTTCGCGTGGCGGGGAGGTGGGGGGGGGAGTATTTTTTAACACCTTAATAATTTCTTTACACAGTTAAATATGCAGAAAGTTAATGCATTTTGCAGAAACTGAATTGCCTCGGCAGGCTCTGTGTTCTCACCTCGCAGGGATAACAGAGGCAGGAACAAGGCTACCAACTCAGTCATGTGATAATGGCTATGATTGGTGGGATAGAAGAGGCGAATAAAGAGACTATCCGTCTGTGCATCCGGCTGGAATCTATAGGGCTGGGACAATGTACTGTGACTCCCTAGTCCTCTGCTTGTTATGACAGCTGCATGGCCACTGCAGAATACCCTAATGCAGAAGGCACAGGGTCAAACACCCTTGCAAGAGTCCCTAATCAGAGGGTCCACGCCTGGGCATATCAGGGGTTGGTGACGGAGGGTATGGCAGGTATAGTCAACACCGCTTCTAGGCACCAGCAAAGCAAGCAGGTGCTTGGGGGGGGCACAATTCCAGGGGCGGCATTCCAGAACCCCCTTTTTTTAATTTTTTTTTTTGGCTTGGGCAGTTGTGCTCTTGGAGCTTGGAGCGGCAAAAAACCTAGAGCTGGCCCTGGGTATAGTCTTATGTCTGTATTATTTCCCAGCTGTTGCAAGACCTTTTGCAAGCCACTAGTCACACATCTGTGCAGTCTCCTGGGCTTCCCTAACCTGTGTCCGGGGCTAAACAGGCTCTGGCAGCCCCAAGATTGGGAAGTAACAAGTTCCCTAGATTTGACTTTGCACCATCACAGGGATGAATAAGAGTCTCTGCGTGCTGGCCTCATGGCCCACGGGGAAGGACAGAAAAGTGTACCAATTAGAGATGTTTGGGTATTGTACATTTCAGCACAGGAGGGGATCTTACAGACACAAATGAGCTGCATAAATCTGACTTCAGCTGTCATGTCGTTTCCCTGGAACACCAGAAGTGACACTGATAACTTGGTAGAATCAATGTGCCGTAGCATTTAATTTTAAATTCTTTGATGGTGCTTTTGCTCATCTTTCTCCTTTAAAACAAGGCAAAGATGTGTGCAATCATCCTGACATGGCATGAATAGTAAGGCCAGACATAACCCCTGCTGTCAGAGTAGGAGTTCATTTACTCACAGTTCACCTACTTTTCCACATCTGATTGCATCAATTACCAGCAAAACCAAAGTTCTCTGTTGCATTCAGGTTTCTGATTGAACTTCCAAAGAGAGCAGGATGCTAAGTAGCTCCACCACATCAATTATAATTAGCCATCTCTTTTCTTCCAGTGAACTGGAGTTCATTAGACATCCCTCGGCCCGCGCCACTTCCCGCAGCCCCCATTGGCCTGGAGCGGTGAACGGCGGCCAATGAAAGCCGCGATCGGCCGAACCTGTGGATGCGGCAGGTAAACAAACCGGTCCGGCGCACCAGGAGCTTTCCCTGAACAAGCGGTGGACCGGCTTTGAGAACCACTGGGCTACAGCAGTGCACCCAAATTGTACAGCCCAAAATGAATAGCATGATCTGTGCTATAAATATATTTAAGAGCACTCCAGTCAATAAAATCAGATTTGAAAGCGGTATAACAGGTTAATCCAAATGGCTCTGGGTATTGGGAATAAGCCATGGTCATGACTGGGCTCAGGATAGTGGCAGTGCTGGAAACATTCAAGTTTAGAGCAGTGGTTCTAATCTGAACTGACCAGCAGTTGACTTGTTACCTCAGCTGATTGGATTCCCACCCTCCCCCAGAACATTTCAACTTCTCAGAGAAAAATGAACAATTAAAAACTTTCAGCCACAGCTGAAAATATTCAGCAAAAAAAAAAAAAAAATACATCTTAAAACAGCAAATTTTCAGTTTGGAAATGCTGCTGCAGTGTCTCATGCCTCCTTTCTCATCTATGGCCCTAGATCCCTGGCCAGACTGCATTTCCCATGATGCATCACAGTCTCCCTTTTCACTGAGCCATCACAGTGCATCATGGGAGTCCCTGACTAAAACTGAAAACTTTTTGGTTTAAGTCTTCAGGTTTTTTCAATCAAAAACTCAAAACTTTCCACAGAAATTTCCACATACTTACTTCAAAACACATTTGTTTGGCTGAAAGCTGAATTTTTCCACCCAAAAACAGTTTTGATGGAAAATTGTTGACCTGCTCTATTTGTTGCTATCTGATGGTTGTTCAGTGACCTTTGTGAAAAGTGTTGGGGGTTTCAGTCCTGTTCTTCATGGACAAGGATTTATCTCAAGAAGATACTATCACTAATCCCACCCTCCTTGCAGGCGATCTCCTCTGAGAATCCAGGGAATGATTAGACTATGGAAACTGCTTATCCTAGGAATGGTCCATCCAGGACACTACTGGGATTCACAGTGTAAGGAATACTGTTCTGCTGTCTCCTATTATGCAGTGAAAGAGGACATTGTTTTCCAGTGCCTTGCCACTAAAACATACTTGCCATGGTACTGCACCATTCCATTTTATAAAATGATATGTCGTTAACAAGCAATGAACAATATTGATTTCTGTGTTGCTTTCTTGCTCTGTTGCTTCAACAATAACAACAACATAATGAATGCTAAATAGACTTCGCTGATCTCACTAGCTTTATTTTTCTATAGTTGCTAATACAGTACTTACAATTTGTATCTGGCAGCCAATTAAAATCCCATATGTCCCACTTGTTTACTTTTGTTGCATTGTCCTAGGAGCAATTTGATGTCTGTTACAGATGAATGATCACAGAAGAAGAAAAGTGTTCTTAAGACAGGGAGATAACAGGAGGCCTTCCCTGGAGACATTTCTGACAGGTTGGAGAAGGAGTTTGGTGTACAGCTTGGGTGGGAAAGGTTTTTTTTGAGATTTTGAAAAATATTCCCATCAGGCCAAAAAGGCAAAATCTTGAAAAATATCATGAACCAAAAATCCTCCCTGCAAAAAATCAGTTTGGGTCAATTGAAATTTTCCATTTTAATAATTTTGAAAAGTTTCATTTCAATTGTGACCTTTTTTATTTAAATAAAAATATTATAACTTTCCTGAAATTTCAGAACGAACAGTCATTTCTAACCCAAATAACTTGAAGTTTATTTTTAAAAGATGAAAGTGGGACGTTAACAATTCCAAACTTTTCCTTCCAATTCTTTTTTCAAAATGGAAATTCATGTAAGCTGACCCTAGCCAATGAAAAGTTTTGATTTTGATGAGTCAGCATTATTCAGTGGCAATACATTTTGTCAAAAAATTCCCAACCAACTCTAGTTTTGGGTAACATTTTCAGAAGCACCTAAATAATTTGGTAGACAAAGGCCTATTGACTTTTAATGAGGTTAAATTCCTAAGGGAAAAATGTCCAAGATAGTTAGATGCCTAAAGATGCAGATAGATGTGGGATTTTCAAAAACGCCTACGAATGTTAAGCATCTAACCCTGTAGAATTTAGGCATCTAAACCTAAACCAACCACTCTCCCAATCAAAAGGTTTTTCATGTCCAAGGTTGCAATGACTACAAAACCGTAATTCCAATGGCATAAATTGGAGCATATGCCTTATTTCCAAAACTGTGTGTTGCAGGTACTCATGCAGTGGATGTTTGTGTACACAAATCAAGCACACATAAATGCTGTACGTGCCTTTGAAAATCTAGCCCACTTCCTTGTCTGAATGCTTCATTGACACTCCACTGCAGACATCAAATTCACTTGGGATGTCTTGTGTGTAGAAGATGTATGAAACTTTTCACTTTTGTCCAGTTATGTTGTTGTTGTTGTACTCAGATGTACAGCAAGTTGAGTTCATGAATATGGCAATGATTCACACTGGAGAATATTCAAAATGTAGAGCACAGAAATACATCTTTCTTCAAGTTTTTCCTGACAAAAGCAAGAAATAAAGCTCTAAATTCATCCACCATGTTTAACATAGAATACTTTTTAGTACATTTGAAAAGAGAATTTCCTTTGCATCATAAGAACATTAAAAAATACCTTGCAGGCTGTAACTCATCCCTTGGGTAATAAAAATTTGGACATTTCTTAAATAGAATTCATAATGAATAGATCTGAAAGATTCATTTGGATGAAAATAATAAACTGAAAGTTAAAATCTTAGGGCCAGAACCTTAGATGGTGTAAACTGACAATTTATACCAGCTAAGGATCTATCCTTGCAGTTTGAAGGTAAGGTCCTAAATGAAACTCTTGCGTAACTTTGAATGGTCTTATATTGAACAGTCCTGTTTGCATAGAGAACATTCATAATTACGACCGCACGATCACCCTGTAGACATTTAATGGCTTAATAAGATTTTTAATGACTATCTTTAATCCTGCTGGGTAAAAGAGACATATAAAATATTACACAGCTGTGCAGGGTCCTCTTAGAAAGAGAAGACAGCTACCATGAAGTAAAGGGTGCCGTGTTCTGCAAGATGCCAGCTGTGTTGCTCTGCACAAAATCCTACACCACACATTAAATACTCATCACTGAGGCTACGTTTACGTCACGGAGCTCATGGAAGTCACAGAATATGACTCGTGACATTCTCTGCTTCAGCTGCAAGGCCTGAGGGACTGGAGCTGGCAGTCAGCAAGGCCCTGGGAGGGTTCTAGCCCCCTTGCAAGGTGACAGCTTCGCGCTGGGAGGAGGCACCTTGGATGAGCGGCTGGGGGTGTCCCATTTTCTGCTTGGGAAATATGGTCACCATGCAGCTCCCAGCCGCCATGGGTAGAGGGTGGCCCACCTGCAGCTTCTAGCTGCTGCGGGCAAAGGAGGCACCCCACAGCTCCCAGCTACCCTGGTTGAGGGGGAAACCATGGAGCCGCAGCAGCAAAAGTCACAGACAGGTCACAGCTTCCGTGAATTTTTGTTTATTGCCTGTGACCTCTCTGTGACTTTTATTAAAAATAACTAAGACAAAACCTTAGCCTTACTCATAAGTTTGGCCAACTACGTTGGATTCCATGTCGGAGCATCAACAAACATCACAAATGTATCCTTCCCAGGAGCTTCATGTGCCCAGCAGACTGCAAGATTAAACGGAAACTACTGGAGCTGTGAATTAACTGGAAAACAAGGATTTCAATGGGTTTGTGTATTTCAAGGCGTTTTTAGTGCATTTAACACTGATGAACTATTTCAGATTGATGGTTCTGGAGTTGGAGATCCTAGGCCAGATCCTCTGCTGGTGTCAGTCAGAGTAATTCCATTGACTTCAATAGAACTACTCTGATGTACACTGGTAGAAGGTTCTGGCACTGTGTGGTTATCCATAGAACAAGTACATCCTGGCAGAGACTATGTAAGCTTCCCTGGCAATGAACCTTCCCATGAAGGATCACTTCTGTCGGCAAGAGGGTAGCTCGCTTGCCACAGACCATGTAATCCTCACTGCTGAACCGAGTTGCATTTGTGATGCAGACACTAGAAACTCAGTAGAGATAGCATAGGCCCAGATCCTCAATTGGTGTCAATCAGATTAGCTCCACTCTGGAGCTACACTGATTCATACCTGCCGAGGATCTGAACCCTTATATTTATTTCACTGACACTACTGAACAGCTTTGCTGCTGATCGTGATTTTCAGTCTGTATTCATGAGACTTGAAATTGAACCAGTGATTTGAAAGGTGGAAGGCTTTTGATCTTTAGTACTATATTACCAATCCCTGCACCATCTAATCCCCTAAATCTTGGGGTTAATTAAAAACAGGAGTGGGCCCAAAATGAAAACCCAAATCTGAACATCCCCAAATTTTGCAATCTGAAATGGAATCCAGGTCCACATGTTGCAGAGAGCCCTTATCTTTATAATGCACTGAAAACAAAAATCCCAGATCGGGACACCTCTGAGGTGTAAAAAATCTTATCCCCATTCTAAATTTTACAGCTTCGGACCATCTCTAAATAAAACAATAAGATGTTACTGCCGACAGTTCACAAACAGGCTTTCTGATGCTTTTCGCCTTAATTATGTAAAAGGAGGACACTGTCAAGAAGCACTATTCAGCTAGTCTTTAATACAAAACCTCAAAGCTTCCCAATTTGTATCAGTTGAACGGTTGCATTTCACATGCACAAACCGCCTTGTAAAGCAGGTGCATTCCTGTTTATTTAGCAGTCAGGAACTGGCGGCTGTAAAGCTCAGCTTTTCTGTTATTGTGTGTGATGAAGAGCATGGTGACCCTAGGGGCATGCTGACAAATTGCTGCATAATGCTAGAGACTAAAGCCATGCTTAGCTTGAGTTTGCACGGTGCTTTTCTCCTAGTGATATAGCTGCACACCAAGACTCCTTTGGGGGAAAGTGCTTTCATTTACTCTAAACATTAAGATATCAACAAACTATGTTTGTCTCCTGGATGCAGGTGTCATGGTAGACTCTTAAATGGTCTTACATAGGACCTGGGACTGGAAGGGATCTTCTGAGTCATTAAATCCAGGCTCGTGCTATTGCAGGTAACCTCATTATATAATCTAATTCATCAAGCTCCATTTTAAAACTAGTTTGGTTGTTTGCCCCCACTACTCCAACAGGAAGGCTGTTCTAGAACCTCACTCCTCTGATGGTTAGAAACCTTCTTCTAATTTCCAGCCTGAACTTTATTCATGGCTTAGTTATATCCATTTGTTCTTGTGCCATTGTCGTTTAGCTGAAATAGCTCTTGCACCTTCCTGGTGCTTACTCCCGTAGAAAGCAATCAGATCCCCTCCTAGCCTACAATTTGCTAGGTAAATCAAGCCAAGCTCTTCAAGTGTACAGGTTGTCAACCTTTTTCTTTCTGAAGCTCCCCCTCCCCGCGCCCTGCCCAGCATCTATAAAAACTCCACAGCCCACATGTGCCACAACAACTGGTTTTCTGCATTTAAAAGCCTGAGCCGGCATTAAGGGGTAGCAAGTCAGGCAGTTGCCCGGGACCCTACACCACAGGGTGCCCTATGAAGTTAAATTGCTCAGACTTCTGCTTCAACCCCAGGTGGCAGGACTCAGGGCTTAGGCTTTCTGCCCTGGGCCTCAGCGAAACTAACACTGGTCCTGCTTGGCGGACCCCCTGAAACCTGCTCGCGGCCCTCTAAGGAGTCCTGACCCCTGGTTGAGAACCACTATTCTAGTGTCCTCTCATAAGATAGCTCCACCAGTCCCCTAATTGTCCTAGTAGCACTTATCTGCACCTTCTCTGTTCCAGTTTCAATTAATCTTCCTTACACATGGGTGACCAGAACAGTACACCACATTCCAGATGAGGTCTCACCAGCGCCTTGAAACATGGTTTTAATATTTCCCTATCTCAACTGGAAATAACTTGCCTGATTCATCCTGGTCTTCTTGGTCCTATGCATTCTTTAACCACATATGTTTCAATATCTTTACACTTTGTAAGTTATCATCTTTAGGGAAACTGTTAAGCTCTGATACAGGTTCTGATCCTGCAGCAGTATAAACAATGGGGGTATTGCCATTGACTTCAATGGGATCAGAAATAGGCCCATAATTAGCAGTGACATTGTGATAGGCAGAATACCCATTTAGACATGGTTCAATGACACTATTGTGTTACTGTTCTGTTTTTGAAATAGGGCATTTTCAGTTGCTGTAAATGAGCATCCCTGTACTGCAGTCCGAGAGAGCCTGTGCTGAATGTCAGAGTCATAGCACAGAACTCATATCCCCAGGGGAAAAGGGCTCAGATGGTTTTCGAGAATTTTTGGATGAAAAGTTTTTTCAAATCAGAAAATGCTGACGTAGCAAAAAAATCTTTTTGCGGGAAAGTGTCAGTTTTGACAAAATTCTCATCTAGGAAACAGTTGAGGAGGGAAAAAAAGATTTGAAACCATCAAAAATTTTTGTTTTGATATTGTTTTATCACACAATTCTTTTCTTCAGGTTCAAAATTACTTGTCATTTTGAAATATAAGCTAATTAAAATTAAAAAGTCAAAATCAAAACTAAACATTTTGAAATAACTGAAACAAACAATACTTCAATTGTGGTGAACCAAAAATTTTTTTGGCTTTTTGGTTCATGAAAAATTTTGAGATTTTGACTTTGTGTCCAGATTGAGGATGGGACATTTCTGTGATACCTTGAAAATGTTCATGGGACAGGAAAACGATTTCCTGCCCACCTCTAGCTTTAAGCCACTTTTGCATCATCCCATTCCTGGGCTGTTCTGATGCTCTCTGAGTAACGTAGATAGTTCTGAGGCATCTGTGGTCACAAGTAGTAGCAAATCAGTAGCAGAACTGGGCTAGAATCCAGGCATCCTGTCTCTTAGTCTGATTCACTAACTGTATATTTCAGAATTCCAGCATGAATATTGGACACATGCTGCTGAAATAATGGAGACCTGAAAATGGGAGCTCAATAGAAAAAGCCCAATTTTCAAAGGACACCCCCTTTTTCTAGGTACAATTTATACCCACAAAAGGTATGCATGCAGACTTGTGAAAATGATGAACACAGCCAGTGCAAATGAAATCACTTGTAGGCGCAAATAATCTGAATCATGTCTACAATTCTTCTTATGGGACCAGAAATGCTGGCACAAATTTTGAGGTGTATGTTCATGGATTTTAAGCCCCAATTTAACCACTATGATTGTTTACTCTGACTTGCATAACACAGACCATAAAATTCCACCAAGTATTTGCTGCACCTACTCCATAACTTCTCACTGAACTACAGCATATCTTTTAGAAAGAAACATCCAGTCTTGATTTAAAGATTTCAAGTGATGGAGGATCCACCATAGCCCATGGCATGTTGTTCCAGTGATTAATTACCTGTTAAAATATGCCCTTGATTTAATCTCAATCACTTAGCTTCAGCTTCCAGCCATTGGATGTTGTTACACAATCCCCTCTAGTGGCTTGGCCACAGAGGATATGAGATGATACAGCTACTGGCTACAGGAGCTGCTTCTTTAGCTCAAGCATGAGTCTCATGGATTCAGCACTGGCGAGCCTAGCTTCAGTTCCCAGTCACCATCCAGGATGTCAGCAACTGTGTCTGCCAAGAAGGACATACAGTAAAGGAGGTTGGGCCTTGTCCTATTTTAAAACATTCATGCAGAATTTGTAGAATCTGAAATACAGTTCCATCCACACCTTATTTGTCAACATGTCTCTCCATACTACTAGAATGTATTATTGGACCCTTGAGGGAAGACCTGCCCACTCTGACAAACATTTCAGACAAATATTCTACCACTGTTTTTTGGGAAAAAAAAAAAAAATTCCTGTTCAAAGTACCTAATACTGAGGATTTAAACACAGCCTCTCAGCCACAATCCAGGATATTTCCTTTGGAGAAAAAAAAAATACAAAATAAAATATAGCTGTTATAAACTGTTAATTATAGTTTATAATAGTAATAATCCCAGAGAATTTGATCATTACTGTAGTTAATGGCCAGTTTGTTAGAGTTTTAACTGCCTTCAGCTCCATCTAGGGATGCCCAATTAGCAAGTCAGTCATTAAATATTAGTAATGACTAATTACTCAAGGATTAAAAGCTTAAATATAAATAAAAGTGAGATTGAGACTCTTAAAAATAATGTGTTAATGCATCCCTTCCTTACCATGAGTTACACAGTACATTCTGTTCTTACGACTAGCATATCTTCTATAGGGGATTCATTTCCCTATAAATGGTTTTCTATTTTACGTCCCCTCCAGATGTTTAATTCACATACATATTGGCCATTGTTTTACAAGTCCTCATTCTTCCATTTAACAGAGTACCTTAAACTGAGCTAAAATTGTTAACTTCCTTTCCAGCTGTCAGTGTACATTAGTTTTTTCCTCTGCTTTTCTTCCAGCCTTAAAACCTTATTTCACATCTCTTTCATTTTCTTCAGTGCCTTGTCACTAGTCACATCAGCTACAAATTGACTTCAATTAGCTTGAGAAATGTTATTTTTTATGTGAGCCGTCAAATATACTCACACAATAGAATCAAGTCTGCCTGTGGAGAGACTATACAGTGTTGAGACCACAAATTATCATGCTGTCCAATATTGTTTCATTGTTTCCTTGTATTCCCCCATTTGTCTGTACCCATATGTTGTCTCTTGCTTTATACTTGGAGTGTAAGCTCTTTGGGACAGGGGCTGTCTTTTTGTTCTGTGTTTGTCCAGCTACTAGCACAATGAGTCCCGGTACATGACTTAGGCTCCTAGGTGCTATGATAATGCAAATAAATAATAAATAATAATAATATTGGCTTGCTTTTTGCAGTTTGTACAGAACCGAACGTTTTGTTTGTGTTAGACAAATGATAATGGCACCAGAGATGGCAGGAGAGTGGAAAGACAAACTAATGGTGTGATGAAGGAATCTCAAAAGGTTCACCTTGGATAAACATCCACAGATAAGGGTGTTTACCAAGGGTAAAGGTCAGGCCTATGCAGAATACCATTATGTTTACCACTTAGGTCCTCAAAGTAGGGCTTAAGTGGGACTAAAGTAGGGCATAGGGCTTGTGCTAGCTTTCTGCACAGGGGAAAATTTCACCCCCACAAGTGTGTCCAGACCTCTGTGCTTTAGAAACCAAGGCTGAAACAGATACATGAACATATGTGTTTAAAAATGGCAGCTGAATAACCACAAGAATGGGGTTCCTGGCAAGATTATTTTCTGGTTCTGGACAGGTCATAAGTGGCATGGCATTGTAGCAGGATAGTTTACACTTTTAAGTGAATACTGTATGTTTGTTGTTTTTCCCTGTATTACAAAGAAATCTTCCGAGGAATGGCTCTCAGGGAGATTTTGTGGCAAAGAATGAGGTTTCTCTTCATCTCCTTTTTGACGTGCTCTTTATACAGCAAACCCCAGGCCAGCTCCTCTGCTGGGATAAATCACACAGTTCTATTGAAGTCAACGGATCTATGCTCTTTTACCCTAGTTGGCTCCCTGTGACTAAGGCCATGTCTACACTACAAAATTATCAACGTAACCTACATCAGCATACAGCCACAGCAGTTATTAAATCACTTATGTGTGTGCACATTTGGATCCTTGTGTCGACAGTGTGCACCCTCACCAGGAGCCCTTGTATTGATTGTATTGTCAGTGTGGGGCATTATGGCTCCTGAAGGCCAGTAACAGTCGACGTAAGCAACACAGTATTTACACAGACACTGCGTTGAATTAATTTCATTGACCGTGACTCTACACCAATCGGGGAGGGGTTGTTACTAAATTGACGTAGAAAGGCACTTATGTCAACAGGAGCCACATTTAAGTGAAGACACTTCCACAGCAAGGCCAATGCAAGGCAGCTTACATCGACCTCACTGTGTAGCGTAGACTAGGCCTAATGCTCATCAAGGGAGAGAGTAGCAGCTCCATTTCTCTGCCACCATCTCCTTTCAAAGTCCATGCAGATATTCCCACCAACCTTATACTGCTTCATGGCCTCGCGTCCTTTTCTGGTGGGTATGTGATGTGCCATATTTAGCTATGTATCTGTTATGATTTTGTTTTCTGTGGATTATACCTTTATAAATCTCTGAGTTCTCCAATGCCTGCAGAGACAGGCAGTTATTTTGTGTTCAGTTCAATGCAAACTGTCATTGCGGACAGGCAGCCGTTTTGTGTTCTTTTCAGTGCAGACTTTTCAGAGAGAGGCACCATATCCCTTTTCTGAGAGGCTTTACTTTTGTTCTCTCTTTATCAAACATTGTCTAACTCCAAAATAAAGGTTGTTCTGAATGAACATATGTGTTTGCTGTTTGTGTAACATAACATGAGATACAAATAATGTAGGAGTGGTACTTTACTCTTTTTCTTTCTTTATTTTCCCCTTAAAATGTTACGCTAATTTCTAGAGAAATTTCAGAGTAAATTTTGGTTGTTAAGAATGTGCCAAATTGAGGCTTTTAATACAAACCATTTTTCAGCTTTAACTATGGAGGCTTCCTATTTATATATAAACACTTGATACTTACTGTATGGCCATAGTCCCTGAACTTTTCAAGGTTGCACACATCCTTATCCCTTCCCACCCACCCCCATTCCCAGAGCAACCAGAAAACTGGATTTTTTTGTTTTGTTTTGAAAAACTAAATAAAACATTTCATCACTTTCAAAACTCTTCTTTTTCCCAACATGGTTTTGATTTGGGAGCTTTGTCAAAACTGACTCTGTTTCACAAACAGTTTCTATCTTGACAAATTGGCACTTTTCATTGAAAAAAAAATGCTTTGTTGAAAAATTCCCAACCAACTCTATGAATACCTCTGGTCTGAGGCTCAGGTCAGGTGACATTCTGTTTTACACCAGAGGTAGGTTTATAGCCTCATATCTCCAGGACTAGAAACAGGAGCTTCCTACCATGGGAAAGCTAAGAAACTCAGCTTCCCAATGGCTTGCACAACATTTGCTTCTTTTCAAGAGGTCTATAATGTTGCAGCAGTTCAACCCCATTAACACACTGATCAACAAATGCACTGCTCCCCCAGCAATGTGTCTCTCTGTCTGATATGGTTAATGTACAAAAATATAGAATATGATAATAGTATGCCTTAAGGAGAAGAGGCAATTATTCACTTTCTGTGAATTAGACATACCTTGTTTCTTTTTTGGTTCACATGATGAAAAAGACAAGAGTGCTATCAGGATATGTTTTGTTCCCTCCCACCAATAAAAAAAATGTCTAGTATAGTTCTGGCATTCTCAAACCAGACCTTATAAAACCATGATTTATGAATCAATGGAAATGGGAGCTGTGACTAATTAGTGAAGCATTTACTGCTGAAATATCAGAACTGTGCATACAATCATTCTGGTGTGACTGTAGCCATACTAACAAGGAAATAGCCACCTTTATCTGTTTTCCCACCACAATTTCCACACAGGAAAACTATTCTTTCTTCAGGGAAACCAATGCTTCTGCTGAGCATAGGTTTTAGGAAGCTATGGTAGCTTGAAACATTGCTAATAATACTTAGCTCTGACCTAATTCTTTTCATCCCTAGATTTAAAAGCACTTTACAAAGAAGGCATTTCACGCATGGGAGACAGATGCAGTGGCTTGAGAAGATCACCCAGCAGACAACAGAACTCAGATCTCCTGCATCTCAGTTCAGTTCTCTAGCCACTACACTACACTATCTTCAGACCACATTAGGTTATTTGACCTGGTGTCAATTGTATTAACCCAGTGACTAAACTGGCATCAAGGGGTACTTTGCATTGCCAGAGCAACAAAAGCAGCTACAGAGTATTGGTGAATCTTAAACAGGGATTAGCATCAGCTTTCCATACAATGTCTTAGAAGAACCACTTTTAGAGTAATCTCTGGTTTCTTACTCCTT
Source organism: Caretta caretta (assembly GCF_965140235.1). Taxonomy (NCBI): domain Eukaryota; kingdom Metazoa; phylum Chordata; order Testudines; family Cheloniidae; genus Caretta; species Caretta caretta. The sequence goes on along the minus strand of NC_134210.1, from coordinate 10,467,154 downwards.
ATATCAATGGAGCTCCAGTGCATTACATTTGTGGCATGCTTGGCAGGGCTGAACGCCATACACTGATACCAGCTGGCCATTAACAATGATCTCAGACAAGGCCATTTTCATTCTTATGGTTTGGAATTTTTACTAGATTACCAGCTTCTCAGGTGTGGAAATGAGAGATCAAGGCTGGATGAAAGAGTTATCGGTGGGTTGATAGATGTTTGCTTTAGTAGAGATTGCTGAAGTATATTCAATACTGTGACCTGGACCAAACTTTCTTCTAGATGGATTTGACTATACCGCAGATGAATAGTAAAGTTTGGCAGAACAATATTCATTGCCCAAGAAATATCATCTTTGTCTATGTTTCTTCGTTGTTGAATAACCCTACAAACAGAGGGAATTAACATCAATTGGTGTTACGATGTTGTCTTATTCAAGTGTGATGGCCACCATTTTGGCTGTCACGTTGGGGTAATGAACTGAGGACCTCCAGAGCATGACCTGCTACAACATGAGCTAAGGCTGCTTTGGTGGGGGCTGTAGCAACTCATAACTTCTGTCAATCAGGACAGAAAGGGCCTCTGATACACATTCACCAGTGAGTTACAAAAGCACCTGTTGGAAATCCAAAAGCCCTGTTGGTAACAACCACTACAAAATTAAGATGAACAAGGAAGTCACAGAGTCAGAACAGGGATGAAGAAGAAGGAAAAAATGGGGGTGAAGGGAATAGGGAGAGAGAGAAAGTGTTAATGAGAGAGATAACAGGACTGCAGGAGGGACATAGGGAGAGAATGAGCCTTGTATTTTTAGCCTAGCTGATGCCCAAATTCCTTTATTGTGGATGCTATTTGTGCCTGTTTCTTTGTGCCAGCAGACTCATTTCAAGTTCAAATCAAGAGCACTTGCATCTCTAAGTGACTGATATATCCCTGTGGTCAGGCAGCTACAGAAATGGGTCTGCAAATTTGTGTTTGCAATCCAAAGACAATGCCAGAATGACAAGACCCAAAGTTATGCATTGAAATCATTCCCTCAACAGAGAGGTTGACCTTTGGAAAATTTGGACCAGCAGAACAGAAATGACAAGAGGGAAATATTTAATATCACAGCTATTCAGCAAACTCAAAGGACTAATGTCCCAGGCTCCTTCCAGGCACAGAACTTCATCAGTCTGGGGATTTATGATGATATTTATTAACATCACTTCATTCTGACTAACCCCTCCCACTCCCAATTTGTGATGTAATCAAGCATTCAGAAGGTTGTTGTACTGAAGGCCAAGCATCAAATGAAGCCATTCACCTTGATGACCAACGGAAGCCTTGATACACTTGATGGAGCCGCAGTAATACTTTTTAGTGCCCCATGATTCTGAAGCCATTCACTATTTATTGAGATTGTGTTGCAGTAATTTTTGGGAGTATTTATATGGATATTGTATTTGCTTCTGTACAAGTTGAGTTGAAACTTAAAGTAGTATGAGCTTAACAGTCCATTGAAACAGAAGGCTAGCAAATAGCAGTACATACCTTTTTTTTTTCATAACTTTATGCAGCACACCGTGCTGGGAAAAAAAAATATAGACTCTATTTCTGCCAGCCAATAACTCCAACATTGAATACAGCTAACCAAGCTGTGCAAACTGACCCATTCTCCTGAAGCTAGGGAGGATTGTTAAGTGGGTACATCAGGAGACTGGGAGTCAGGACTCCTGAGTCCTATCCATGTGTCTGCCACTGACTCACAGTGTAGAATCATAGAATAGAATACCACAGTTGAAAGGGACCTCAGGAGGTCATCTAATCCAACCCCTGCTCTAAAGCAGGATGAATCCCCAATGTTTGGCCCAGATCCCAATTGGCCCCCTCAAGGATTGAACTTACAACCCTGGGTTTAGCAGGCGAATGCTCAAATCACTGAGCTATCCCTGCCCCCTTTGGAGAGTCCCTTATCCTTCTGTGCTTCAGTTTCTCCATCTGCAAAAAGGCTATAGTGATATTTACCCAGCTGACAGAGGTCTTATGAGGCTAATCAATTTAATATTTCAGTAAAAGGCACTAAATAAGATCCAGGTAATAATAACAACAATAAAATTACTATAGAAATAGAAAACAGGATCCCCCACAATATTGCACTCATATTTTGCAATGCAAGAAGTGTGTAAGGTGAGATGGGATAATCCCTTTTGATCCAAAGAGATGATTGTGACGGGTTGGATCACAGAAACCCCCTTGGGAACTGCCAACTGCTGTGCCAAGACCACTTCTGCCCCTGCCTTCCCTGCCAGCCTGGGACTCCAGAACCCTGCCGGGTGGTGCCAGACATGCTTACCAGCTACAAACACAGACCCAGGTCTGAACCACATCCCACAAACTGCAGGCTTAACTGAAAGCAGTTTAAGGAGTGTTCCTGTCTCTGACACTCAGATGCCCAACTCCCAATGGGGTCCAAACCCTAAATAAATTTGTTTTACCCTGTATAAAACTTACACAGGGTAAATTCGTAAATTGGCCGCCCTCTATAACACTGATAGAGAGCTATGCCCAGCTGTTTGCCCCTCCCCCCCAGGTGTTAATGTATACTCTGGGTTAAATAATAAGTAAAAAGTAATTTTATTAAATACAGAAAGCAGGATTTAAGTGATTCCAAGTAGTAACAGACAGAACAAAGTGAATTACCAAGCAAAATAAAATAAAACTCACAAGTCTAAACCTAATATAGTAAGAAAGTGATTACAGATAAAATCTCACCCTCAGAGATGTTTGAATAAGCTTCTATCACAGACTGGGCGCCTTCTTAGTCTGGGCACAATCCTTTCCCCTGGTACAGCCCTTGTTCCAGCTCAGGTGGTAGCTAGGGGATTTCTCATGACTGCAGTCCCCTTTGTTCTGTTCCACCCCCTTATATAGTTTTGGCACAAGGTGGGAATCTTTTGTCTCTCTGGATCCCCACCCCCACATTCTAAATGGAAAAGCTCCAGGTTTAAGATGGATTCCAGTACCAGGTGACATGGTCACATGTCCTGTGAGACCCCAAGCCCTCAATCCTCCCAGCCTGACTCACAGGAAGGCCTGCCTGCAAACAGAGCCATCCACAGTCAATTGTCCTGGTTAATGGGAGCCATCAAGATTCCAAACCACCATTAATGGTCCACACTTTGCATAACTACAATAGGCCCTCAGAGTTATATTTCATATTTCTAGTTTCAGATACAAGAATGATACATACATACAAATAGGATGACCACACTCAGTAGATTATAAGCTTTGTAATGATACCTTACAAGAGATCTTTTGCATGAAGCATATTCCAGTTACATTATCTTCACACTCATTAGCATTTTTCATAAAATCATAGAGTGCAACGTCACAATGATCCTGGCTAAATGAAGTAGAAAAAGAAGTTGAAACTCCCCCCTACACACAGAGAGAGAGAGAGAGAGCGAGAGAGAGAGAGATGATCCTGGCTAAATGATTTAGAAAAATAAGTCAATCCCCCCACCCCTGACACACACACACACGCACACACACAATCCCTGATATGACAGAAAGTATGAAAATGGGAAGCAGTATTCTCACAGATATTCACAAATGCAATCACTGGGATATGTCACCACTGCCACCTCTCTATGACTGCAGCTTTCCACATCAAAGACCAGTATTTTACATTCTGTGCAAAAGCATGAATTTGCATTTTCAGGAATCAACCATTTCTGCCATTTTCAGTAAAAAAGCAGGCTCTCATCCCCAAAACAACAGAGATCCAGCTTTGTGAATTGCCTTAGCAATAATTACAGGTGCAAAAGGAAGATGTTTTGCTTTCTTATGAACCTCTAAGATGCTGATGAATTTTCAGCCGCCTTGAAACTGCCTCACTCAGAACTCTAGTGACAAGGCTCTGGGAATAAAGAAGAGACTCCACCAAGTTGTGAGAATCTGAGGCAGGTAGTTCCAAATACAGTGAACATCTAGCTACACAGAGAATATTCAAACAAGAAGTTGGGGAGGCTCCTTGCCCACCCCATCTTCTCTTCTTTGAAGCTAGGATGGGCCCTTTGTCATACTCAACCAAGAGGGAGAGCGAGGTCCCCAACTCGTCCTTTGCTCAGTCTGCCACAACCTTGGGCCCACGCCTGGTATGAAGTGTAGCCCCTGCTCTGTGGATACTTCCTTCTGTAAACAAGTGGGTAGGGATGAGGTAGGAAGGACACAAAATCTCTGCTTTCTCAGATAGTCTGACCATGCACGGGATGTTAGATGCACCAGTGTATTCCCTCTCCTCTTCCCCCTTAAAGAGGGTGCAGGTGAGAAATTGTGACTCACTCCTTCTGGGGCTGCCCCCTGGGTGCATCAATGATGTGTTGTCCCCTTACTTAAGGCTGAGCCTATACACTCAGTCTAACTCTTTATTGGCTACAACCACCTGCCCTATCCATGAAAGCTGTACAAACATAATCATATTTTCCCCCATCAGTTTCACTGCTGGCCACTTCTCACCCCCTCTTGGGATGAAACTTGAACAAAACAAATTTGGCTTTGAAACAGGAAACACTTTGCATGTTCAGCAAAACTGGATTTAAGCCTAAATGGAATTTTAAATGTCAAGACTTAAACTGTGCAAGAATGAGGATTTTTTGCTCTTAAACAGGACTGTATCTCATTGATTAGATACAAAAACAGATTAGATAAGATGATTTTTCAAACCACAAACAACCGGCCAGATGCTCAGATGGTACAGCGTATTAAAATTAATAAAGAGACACTGACTTACATCAGCTGAGGTTCTAGCCCCAAATGAGAAAATGTCACATTGCAAAGCTTTCATGTTTCTATATACATATTTTCCACAGCTCTACCAGCAATAAGGTGCTCTGTAGCTCCCATTAGTGGTAGTTTTTTACAGTGATCTGTAAGCAAATTAGAACATAGGTTGGTATAAATGAATGGCTGATTTAGATTATTGCATTCCATGAACAGTAAACTCGCTTATATCAGACAAACCTTGAAAGTATGTTATTGTTGTGTTTAATCTGTTAACTGGAGAAGGACCTGTAGAAATGTAACAGAATGCCAGAGGAGGAAGAGAGGAATTCACTCCCATATAACAAACAGGATTCTTTCCATCATAGGGCTTGATTTGCCACTGAATCACTCCAGTTTTACACCAGTGCTGATTTCTGTCAAGGCTGTGTTTTTCATGGAGTTACACAGGCATAAAACAGCAATAATGCTGGAATAAATCAGCCCCATAAACTGTAGGCTTTGTATCTCAGGTAAGGTTGGTACAGCAGGTAATGATGTTCACAGCACAATAACTAGCTTGCTATTCTTTCTATAGAAATCATCCTTCCTGTTGTGTTTCCTCTGTTGCTCATAAATACGGAGTAAATAACCCTGGCAATCTATGAATGATCCTTTTTTTCCCTCCATATGCAATACGTTAAACTATGAACAAGTGTCCAGGGTTTACGTTATTTATCAGGCCGAAGGAGTTGTATCATAGTATCAGATGCTCCGAGAGCTGAAATCCTGGACTACTGTGTGATGTTTGTTGGGCCAAAAATATTTTAAACGTTAACCCCACATGGACATTCTGTCATGCGGCAATCGAAACCGATGTGGGGATCCTGCACCTGCACTCGATAGATTTCAGAGTAGCAGCCCTGTTAGTCTGTATTCTCAAAAAGAAGGACTTGTGGCACCTTAGAGACTAACCAATTTATTTGAGCATAAGCTTTTGCGAGCTACAGCTCACTTCATCGGATGCATTCAGTTAGTCTCTAAGGTGCCACAAGTACTCCTTTTCTTTTCAACAGATAGATTGGTTCTTTTAAGCTTTAGGCTTCATGGGGGAATGGAGACAAATCTTTCTTTCAGTGCATAAATTAGCACTCCAGACAAGGACTGCTCTTTCTGACAGCATGCTGCACTGTGCTTGTGCAGCGTCTGAGAGAGGCTGTGGTGGAGATGACTGCAAATGTAAATTTCATTAGAGGATGGCATGGCTTGTTTTCCATAGTGACATGCTGCCAGGGCTTCTTTTAAATGTCCATTTAGCAGGATGATGAATTTATGTCTGCAGTAATGTATTATTTTTAATGCTTATTACATAGTTACTCATCGTAGAATCATAGAACTGGAAGGGACCTCGAGAGGTCATCTAGTCCTGTTACCCGGAGTTCTTTCAACCCAAAGCTCTTGGTAACTTTTACTCTGTGCGAGATGGTGTCAGGAAATAAATCGGAGGAGACACGGCCGTCTGACCGATCGATGACTGGCACAAACAGGACAACACAAGAGTGCTTTCACTTACAGCTAAACTTTACTTAGTCTCAAGCACTTACATACGTCCGCAACAGGTTAGTAAAACACCCCAACCCTTGATAATTACCGAAGCTGAGTGTGGCTCTCACGGAGAGTCCAACTACTTCAAAATTTTCCCCCTTATTTTATACATTAGTAACACAATGACATGTCCCTTAAAGAAAACTTGTTAAGCAAGCAGTTTCAATGGTCAGGCTAGAGGTTCCTTCTGATTATTGATTAACCAGGTGTGGGTTTTTCCAGAGTTTGCAGCCTTTAGGTGGTAATAGACATTCCTGAGGGCACATCCTGCTCTTCTAAAATGCATGTATCAGCAACTTCAACACAATTCTTACCAGGAAGGACGTGGGATCAAGCTGTCCTTTCTCTAGCACCAAAACCCCCTCCCCTCCTGCCTTGGTCAAGCTGAGGCTGCTGCATGGCCAATTTACAGCCTGCTGACTTGGCTGCTTTTAACAATATACAATAGTGGTTTCAGGCACTTCACTGGTTTGCTGACATCTCCCCATACAGTACGGTCCCCTGCACTCATGGCAGGACTTAGTATTATCTAGACCAGTGGTGGGAAACCTGCAGCCCTATGGGCTGCACGCAGCCCATCAGGGTAATCCACTGACGGGCCACCAGACAATTTGTTTACATTTGCATGGTCTCCTGCAGCTCCCAGTGGTTGCGGTTCGCTGTTCCTGGCCAATGGGAGCTGCGGGAAGTGGCAGGTGTTTGTCCAACCTGCTCTTAAAAATCTCCAATGATGGAGACTCCACGACCTCCCTAGGCTATTTATTCCAGTACTTAACCACCCTGACAAAGTTTTTCCTAATGTCCAACCTAAACCACCCTTGCTGCAATTTAAGCCCATTGCTTCTTGTCCTATCCTCAGAGGTTGAGAAAAAAAAATCTTCCTCCTCCTTGTAACAATCTTTTACATTCTTGAAAAGTGTTATCATGTTCCCTCTCAGTCTTCTCTTCCCCAGAGTAAACAAACCCATTTTTTTCAATCTTCCTCATAGGTCATGTTTTCTAGACCTTTAATCATTTTTTTTGCTTTTCTCTGGACTCTCTCTAATTTGTGCACATCCTTCCTGAAATGTGGCACCCAGAACTGGACACAATACTCCAGTTGAGGCCTAATCAGTGCGGAGTAGAGTGGAATAATTACTTCTCATGTCTTGCTTACACCATGTCTGCTAATACATCCCAGAATGATGTTTGCTTTTTTTTGCAACAGTGATGCACTGTTGACTCATATTTAGCTTGTGGTCCACTATGACGCCCAGATCTCTTCCTGCAGTAGTCCTTCCTAGGCAGTCATTTCCCATTTTGTATGTGTGCAACTGATTGTTCCTTCCTAAGTGGAGTACTTTGCATTTGTCCTTATTGAATTTCATCCTGTTTACTTCAAACCATTTCTCCAGTTGGTCCAGATCATTTTGAATTATAATCCTATCCTCCAAAGCACTTGCAACCCCTCCCAGTTTGGTATAATCCGCAAACATTATAAGTGTACTCTCTATGCCATTATCTAAATCATTGATGAAGATATTGAACAGAACCATACCCAGAACTGATCCCTGTGGGACCCCACTCATTATGCATTTCCAGCACGGCTGTGAACCACTGATAACTACTCTCTGGGAACGGTTTTGCAACCAGTTTCCCACCCACCTTATAGTAGCTCCATCTAGGTTGCATTTCCCTAGTTTGTTGATGAGAAGGTCATGCGAGACAGTGTCAAAAGCTTTACTAAAGTCAAGATATACCATGTTTACTGCTTCCCTCCCATCCACAAGGCTTGTTACCCTGTCAAAGAAACCTATCAGGTTGGTTTGACATGATTTGTTTTTGACAAATCCATGCTGACTATTACTTATCACTTACACAGCATAAAAGCCTGTTCAAATCCACCCATTTCCCAGTGTCACAGCCAAATCTGAAGGTAAATAAAGCTTTTGTATGGCTCGTGATTGGCCTACACCTTATTGTTATTGTTTATATGATGGCACTGCCTAGATTGGGTCCCCATTGTGCTAGGCATTATACACATAGTAAGAGGTTGTCCCTGCCCAGAACAGCTTACAACCTAAGCAGAGAAGACAAAGGGACGTGCCCAGGATCATACAGCAGATCAAATGACAGAGCTGAGGACAGGTCTCCTGGCTCTCCATTCAGTGTCTTGTTCACTAGGTCCCAGTGCTTTTAGTCAACAAGGGGCAATCCAAATTTAAGCTAAAGCTCAGGCTTTCATTTCCCCAAAGCTACAAGGAGCTGCAAGAACAGTACATCTCTTCTTCTGAATGCCCTATAGAGTCCAGTGGAGAATGAAAACTTTTCTATAACATTTTTACCCAATAGAATTCTATAGCCAGGTTCTAATTCATGAGCAAGTTACACAGATTGCTTAAAACAAATTTGATAGAAAGGAGAATGTAGGTATCAGTGTCATTTCTACAGAATCCTGTTTAAATTTCTGCAAAACCCAATTAATATCATTCCTTATAAATTCTTCAGGATCTTTCCATACGGGACTAAGATAGAATTCATCCCATCACCACCTATAGCCTGGGATGGCATTTCACAAGCATGGCAAAGTCCCCCTTAGCAGAGAGGTAGGTAGCCACAACTAAGGGGCCTTTGAGGATGCGAAAAAAGGAGATACAGAATGGGAAATACCAAAGAAGCCACTGTTCTTTAAAAAAAAAGGGGGGGTGTCCAAAAGGAGGTGTTTCAGGTTTAACCTTTAGCAATACTGTGGGGCCACATGCAATCTGCAAGAATAAAGAAAGCTTGTTTGAAACAACTGCTGTGGGGAGGTGGAGACAGGCAGGGCCCTAATCTCTAATTCTCCAGTGTTCTTGCTTTTCAGTTCTACCCGGGGTGATTACTACATTTGTCATCTCTGAAAGGGAGAAAGAAAGATAGAGTTGCAATTTCTGTACAGATTCACCAGCAACCTGGCAAACTGCTGCTGCATTTAAAGTGTCCATCTGCTTAGCTTTTGACTGCTGGATGGTGCCATCTGCTGGCACGATTGCTAACAAGCGTGGAAATTTCCAAGTCGGTATTTGTTGCAAAATAAACGTTACCCATGCTGCTAACTTTTCTGTGTTAGAGGAATAGTATATGATGCTCAATGCGGGGCTGGAAAGGGGTCTCAGAAGTTCACCGGAGCCTCCCCAGTGACTTGAAGCGGGGGAAGGGGTACATTCTTGGTCTCTCCTGCAGTGCCTCCTTTCAGAACATTGTTAAATCATTCATACTAGAGACAGCTAATTCCTGTCATCGTTATTATAGGGGGGGCGAGTAGTGATCTTAGTATGGAGGTTGCCTAAGATCTTTTCATTATAAAGGATTCTTCTGCCTTTCTTCTCTGCTGAGTTTTTTATCAAACCAAAGTACATTATGAAAACACTCAGAATGACCCGCTGACTCCAAATTTGCGGATGATACTAAACTGGGAGGAGTGGTAGATACGCTGGAGGGCAGGGATAGGATACAGAGGGACCTAGACAAATTGGAGAATTGGGCCAAAAGAAATCTGATGAGGTTCAATAAGGATAAGTGCAGGGTCCTGCACTTAGGACGGAAGAACCCAATGCACAGCTACAGACTAGGGACCGAATGGCTAGGCAGCAGTTCTGTGGAAAAGGACCTAGGGGTGACAGTGGACGAGAAGCTGGATATGAGTCAGCAGTGTGCCCTTGTTGCCAAGAAGGCCAATGGCATTTTGGGATGTATAAGTAGGGGCACAGCGAGCAGATCGAGGGACGTGATCGTCACCCTCTATTCGACATTGGTGAGGCCTCATCTGGAGTACTGTGTCCAGTTTTGGACCAAACACTACAAGAAGGATGTGGATAAATTGGAGAGAGTCCAGCGAAGGGCAACAAAAATGATTAGAGGTCTGGAACACATGACTTATGAGGAGAGGCTGAGGGAACTGGGATTGTTTAGTCTGCGGAAGAGAAGAATGAGGGGGGATTTGATAGCTGCTTTCAACTACCTGAGAAGTGGTTCCAGAAAGGATGGTTCAAGACTATTCTCAGTGGTGGAAGAGGACAGGACAAGGAGTAATGGTCTCAAGTTGCAGTGGGGGAGGTTCAGGTTGGATATTAGGAAAAACTTTTTCACTAGGAGGGTGGTGAAACACTGGAATGCGTTGCCTAGGGAGGTGGTGGAATCTCCTTCCTTAGAGGTTTTTAAGGTTAGGCTTGACAAAGCCCTGGCTGGGATGATTTAATTGGGGATGGGTCCTGCTTTTGAGCAGGGGGCTGGACTAGATGACCTCCTGAGGTCCCTTCCAACCCTGATATTCTATGATTCTATGATTCTATGATTCCAAGGCATATCCTGCACAATTCAAATAGAGTGTTGTAATAATAACCTATTGTTATTTATACAATGAAAACAAAGAAATTGCAAATAAAATAACCAACTCAGAAGATGGAATTCTGGGTAGGCAATATTGTAACTGACGAAAATGAAGTTCGCCAGAGCTGGCTTTTCCCCCCTTCTCCATACAAAAGGAGTAGAAAGATCAATCTCTCTAAGAGCGCTGGCCATGTGATTTACAAACGCAGTTATTAAATATGTATATTTCAGTCGCACTCAGAAGTCATGGGTCGTGACCAGGGACCCACTATGCTGTGCATTGTACAAACACACAAAATCACAGTGCCTGCCCCAAAGAATTCACAGGCTACAAAGCCAAGTCACATAGAAAAGGGGGAGACAGAGACACCATCAGCTATAAACAATTGGCAGAAGCTCCCCCATCAGCGTAGGTGGCATCTTTGCTAAGCACTGCAGTGGCTGCTGCAACACTGTAAGTGTACACAAGCCCTAAGACTCTGCACTTTTCTCTGTGTGGATGCTAAAGGACCCATGGTGTTTGGGCTTTTTCCAAACATCCCCCTCACTCTTGTGCAGCCTGCTTGTTTGCTTCCCACCAAGGATTCCTGATCAGAATAGGTGCAAGCTTCATGGAGCTTTATGCCCCTGAGTGGGAGGGAATGATTACTTTAAAGAGGGGTGGAGAGGTGAAAAGACTCAGACAAGGTCACTGAGGAAGTTGGTGTAGGAGTCAGAATAACAGCTTGTAGAACCCATTGGTGAGTGTGTGCTACGTGTGTCCCACTCTGCCTGATCCAGGGAAGATATGAGCCTGTCACAGCCTCCGTTAGGGAGTCTTGGCTCTTTACGTCAAGCTGCAGCAGCTTATGCTTTCAGCTCTGGAGTTAGCCAGGGTGGCTCTGTAGGCCAAGATATAGGCTGCCACACTGAGATATTCCTGGCTGCCATATCATTAGATCACACTTCTCCCCTTTCCTCCCTCCACCGTGTCTCCAGTTTGTAAAGTCCTTTCAGGTGAGAAGTGCTTTATTATTATATTTATTTATTAATCCATTACTTGTACTGTATTGCACCTGGAACCCCTGTCAAGCATCCGGACCCCGTTGTGCTAGGTGCTGTACAAACAAGTAATGTAAAGGCAGCTCCAAAGAGCTCACAGGACAGGTGTAAAGCTGCCTGGAGTGGCTAAGGAGTGTGAGTACCAAGCTCAGGGCAGACTGTTAAAAAATGAGGGCACAAACCCCAAACTGGTTGTGAGTGCTATATTTCGATTTCACCAACCAAGCAACAAGCATGAACTCCTCAGGCACAGACGGTCCCCTTGGGTACCCCGCTCTATCTTGCCACCCAAATAAGCCTGCCTTTGTGACAGATGGTCCCTTACACCCTAAATCACAAGAATATTCAGGTTATTCCCAGTTCCAAAGGACCAGTCACTTACCCCAGGTCAATTGCACAGTAGATTCTATATCAGAAACAACGATTGTAGCCATTCCTATAATAAATTAACTTAAAGATTTATTAACTAAGAAAAAGAAATGAGAGTGTTATTTACAAGGTTAAAGCAGGTAAACATATACCCACCAATGAATTACAGTTTTAGGTTCCAAAAGGTGATAGAAGCTGCAGTAATATGCAAGCTCTCTATGTCTTGTATGGCTAACCCAGGCTAAGCAGCTGGGGATCCTTTGCTTATGCTTAGATATCTTGCCCTCCCAAAGTCCAAGGAGCCTAGAAATCCAATTTCTTCTTGTCATGGATTTTTATTCCCTTCCCCCAGAGTTCAAGCTGACAGGATGAATCCAGGTGCATGTCTCCTCTTCATGACTGGGGGCTGGGGGAGGCAATTAAAGTCTTTGTCCTTTGATATTTCACAATGGCTCATTTGGTTTCAATGGTTCTTGTGTGCAGAACCTAAACCAGCCTTTCTATAGGAAACCAGGCTTTACATTAATTAATGCTTCGTTCCTGATTAGTGAGTTCCATAGTTACATAGGTTTACAATGCAGCACTTAATATAACCTTATAACATGGGGTACAGCTGTTAAGTGAAATTAATACATGGAGCATCCTACAAGCATTTCATAAAGTCTAAACACTAAACACATTTTTATAAACCTAATATTTATTTTAATAACACTAACACACAGGTGAGCCAGACTGGTTTCCAGCTATGCATTCGTCAGTGTTCGGTGGAGGCCTAGGGGCCTTGGCATGAGCTGGCACCTGCCCTGTCAGTGTAACAGTAGGTTTATAATGAGATTCAACCAGTGGAGGAAAGAGACTAAGGCAGGAGAGGGAGTGGAATGATGAGGTAACAGTAATGGGGTAACAGTAATGAGATTTCAGCTCACCCACCTGCCAGCTATTAACCCCTGGCAGATTTTGGGTAAGCTTGAAGTCTATAATCTTGAAGAAGAAGTGACCTGAGTCCCTTCTTGAATATTAATAATGTTGTATTTAGCACATAGATACCATGGTGACAGGCATATTAGAAATACCATAGCAATATTAATGATTCTCAGGATTTTATTATGAGTCTCACAAAATTTGGTGTTTTAATTGAAGATCCAACTCCTGGAGACATGTGATTAGATGTGAATCTCGGCTTTTATCTTTTAAAGAAATAAATTTATAGCTTTCATGATTACTCATAGAACATGACAACATGACCAAAGTGCACCCTGCAGGCTCTGAAACCAGAAGGCAAATAAAGAGAACCCAAAAGTATATTATATTAATTATTAATTATTATTATTATTATTTTGGAACCTGCCTCATGATTTTGCCAGAGGACGTTGTGAAGGCCAAAAGTATAACTGAGTTCAAAAAAGAATTAGATAAATTCATGGAGAATAGATCCATCAATGGCTAGGTCTATCAATGGCTATTAGCCAAGACGATCAGGAATGGAATCCCATGCTCTGGATGTCCCTAAATCTCTGACTGACAGAAGCTGGGACTGGACAATAAGGGATGGATTACTTGAAATTGGCTTGTTCTGTTCATTCCCTCTGAAGCATCTGGCACAGGCCACTGTTGGAAGACAGGATACTGGGCTGGACGGACCATTTGTCTGACTCAGTCTGGGCATTCTTATGTTCTTATGATTTTTGAACACTTGAGGATTGGTAGTGTTGCCATACACAGGCAGGAAAAGGCAATATATACAATATTGTGGCCTTCCTCTTCCACCCTTAAAGACATTGGCATTGTTGGCCAATAATTCCAACAGAAAAGCAGACCTGGGCCCTGTAGCTCTGTGCAGATTGAACGAAAATCGTGGCTCCCTTTAAGTCAATGGACATTTTACTATTGACTTCAGTGGGTCAGGAATTTTCCCCCTAATACTTAGGATTGAAATAAACTTCAGTTTAAAGAGTTTTGCAAATGAAAGTGTAGAACACTTTTATTTTAGTCACCATTTGTTCAGCTAGGGAAATAAAACCCTTTGCTTTTTTAAGAATTTGTAGAGCCAACTTCTGGGTGAGCTGAGGTGCTTTGAAATAAAATGAGTGTCAGCCCCTAAGGGCCTCAGGAAAGATACTGGCATCTCTTACATCACTGTCTGGTGTTTGCTCATATATATATATATTTTAGAGACAGCAGCTGGAGCGGGGTGTGGGGGGGTCAATTTTTAAATATTGACTGATGGTGGAAATCATTTTTTTTTTAAATAAAATGTTTGGTGTTTAGAGCCCCTGAGGAGCTAAAATGGAATTTGAAGCCTAGGCAAAAAACTACAACAACAAAAATTTAATAGCATTACCTGAACAATTTGTTTCCCTCCCCCTGGCTCAAGTGTCAATGTCTCCTGCTGTAGCAACAGCCGCTGTCTCTGGAGTCCAAAGGCAGTTCAATGTGGTGCTTGTCATACACTCAAGTCAAAAGAAAAGGAGGACTTGTGGCACCTTAGAGACTAACCCATTTATTTGAGCATGAGCTTTCGTGAGCTACAGCTCACTTCATCGGATGCATACCGTGGAAACCGTGGATACCGTGCATGACCTGTTTTCACTAACAAGGTCAGCTCCCAGACTGCTGCGCTGGGCATCGCAAAATGGGGAAGAGATGGCCAGCCCTCTGTGGAGATAGAGGTGGTTAGGGACTATATAGAAAAGCTGGACGTGCACAAGTCCATGGGGCCGGACGAGTTGCATCCGAGAGTGCTGAAGGAATTGGCGGCTGTGATTGCAGAGCCATTGGCCATTATCTTTGAAAACTCGTGGCGAACAGGGGAAGTCCCGGATGACTGGAAAAAGGCTAATGTAGTGCCATCTTTAAAAAAGGGAAGAAGGAGGATCCTGGGAACTACAGGCCAGTCAGCCTCACCTCAGTCCCTGGAAAAATCATGGAGCAGGTCCTCAAAAAATCAATCCTGAAGCACTTGCATGAGAGGAAAGTGATCAGGAACAGCCAGCATGGATTCACCAAGGGAAGGTCATGCCTGACTAATCTAATCACCTTTTATGATGAGATTACTGGTTCTGTGGATGAAGGGAAAGCAGTGGATGTATTGTTTCTTGACTTTAGCAAAGCTTTTGACACGGTCTCCCACAGTATTCTTGTCAGCAAGTTAAGGAAGTATGGGCTGGATGAATGCACTATAAGGTGGGTCGAAAGCTGGCTAGATTGTCGGGCTCAACGGGTAGTGATCAATGGCTCCATGTCTAGTTGGCAGCTGGTGTCAAGTGGAGTGCCCCAAGGGTCGGTCCTGGGGCTGGTTTTGTTCAATATCTTCATAAATGATCTGGAGGATGGTGTGGATTGCACTCTCAGCAAATTTGCGAATGATACTAAACTAGGAGGAGTGGTAGATACGCTGGAGGGGAGGGATAGGATACAGAAGGACCTAGACAAATTGGAGGATTGGGCCAAAAGAAATCTGGTGAGGTTCAATAAGGATAAGTGCAGGGTCCTGCACTTAGGACGGAAGAACCCAATGCACAGCTACAGACTAGGGACCGAATGGCTAGGCAGCAGTTCTGCGGAAAAGGACCTAGGGGTGACAGTGGACGAGAAGCTGGATATGAGTCAGCAGTGTGCCCTTGTTGCCAAGAAGGCCAATGGCATTTGGGGATGTATAAGTAGGGGCATAGCGAGCAGATCGAGGGACGTGATCGTTCCCCTCTATTCGACATTGGTGAGGCCTCATCTGGAGTACTGTGTCCAGTTTTGGGCCCCATACTTCAAGAAGGATGTGGATAAATTGGAGAGAGTCCAGCGAAGGGCAACAAAAATGATTAGGGGTCTGGAACACATGAGTTATGAGGAGAGGCTGAGGGAGCTGGGATTGTTTAGCCTGCAGAAGAGAAGAATGAGGGGGGATTTGATAGCTGCTTTCAACTACCTGAAAGGGGTTTCCAAAGAGGATGGCTCTAGACTGTTCTCAATGGTAGCAGATGACAGAACGAGGAGTAATGGTCTCAAGTTGCAGTGGGGGAGGTTTAGATTGGATATTAGGAAAAACTTTTTCACTAAGAGGGTGGTGAAACACTGGAATGCGTTACCTAGGGAGGTGGTAGAATCTCCTTCCTTAGAGGTTTTTAAGGTCAGGCTTGACAAAGCCCTGGCTGGGATGATTTAACTGGGAATTGGTCCTGCTTCGAGCAGGGGGTTGGACTAGATGACCTTCAGGGGTTCCTTCCAACCCTGATATTCTATGATTCTATGATTCTATGAAACTGCAGCAGACAAGTCTGCTGCAGTTTCCACGGTATGCATCCGATGAAGTGAGCTGTAGCTCACGAAAGCTCATGCTCAGATAAATTGGTTAGTCTCTAAGGTGCCACAAGTACTCCTTTTCTTTTTGCGACTACAGACTAACACGGCTGTTACTCTGAATCAAGTCAAATGGTAAGTCTAGTTCTTGCAAACACCGTGCAAGCAGGGCTCATTACTTGTAATAAGTCCTTGGGTGACTTAAGGTGACTAAATTTTCCTAGTGAAAAAGGGGGTAACACCTGACACCAGAGAGCAAGAGAGAGATGGGTCACAGAGGATGGTTTTAGAGCGTTGTCAGAGGGGTTTGTGTTGTGGAAGGGAGTGTGTGAGAGAGGTGACAATTCCTCCATCTTCTCCGCCAACAAATACCATCCTTTTCCTTCTTTTCACCTCCAGTAGATATGACACTCCCTCAAAGCTGGTTAGGAAATGATCTTTGTTCCTGTGAAAAATGTTGACAAAAACAAAAATGCTTTTGTTTCCAGGACATTTTTTCTTCGTAAGTTTTCAAAATTTCACTGGAAATTTTTTCAAGTTTTGGCCAAAAATTTTCAGTCACTGAAATCCAAAACATTTTTGGATCTAGGGTTTGGTTTTGGTTTTGGTTTTTTGGCAAAAATGCCCCCCAGCCCCCGATCCACAAATTGTTGAAAATGTACGTTTTTCATGGAAAGTTCCTTTTTTATCAAAAAAAGAATTTTTGTATAAAAAGACCCCTGACTTCTCTCCCACCCCCCCACCACCAAAAAAAAAAAATCACCAGAAACAAAAATACCACTTCAAGTGAATAATGTTGACCATGCAGGGGAAGGCTTGCTCAATCACTCATGTGGCGAGGGCAAAGAGTAGGGTACTGGAAGGCCTGGCACAGGGAAAGCAAGGTGTCAACTTGTGGATAGGGCAGGAGATGAGTCTTGAAATGCACATATTCTGAGCCAGTCTGACAACTGCTTCTCTGGCTCAGGTGACCAGCCCTTAGGGGTTTACTAAAACAAAGACAAACTGTGACATGGTTGCAGACAGAACCCCTGTGCATGGTTCAAGCAGAGTTTCTGGTGGGGTTTGCTGCTTCCATTCTGTTTTGTGGGGAGCTGAGATTGGAAGAATCATTACAAAAAGCTTCCTGCAAATATTTTTATAAGAGGCTCCCCCTTTGCCTGTGATAAGCCATATGTGCAATCTGAAGGGTGCATGTGGCCTTTGAGAGGGTGAGGAAATAGACTGGGGTGTCTATTTATTTGCATTGTGGTAGGGCCTACAGGAGAGTTTCTGCCCTACAGGCTTAAAGAGACAATACACCAAAGAGGCACTTAAGGTAATGCGATCAGCCTGATAAGCAGCACATTATTCCCCCATTAGCCTTCTGGTAAGGAAGCAGCTCTGGTTGTTTAAGAAAATTAAATTTAAGTGCCCTTGCTGGAAATGCTTGTATGTTGTTCCTAAGAACTATCGTGAGAATATTGATCGTACAGTACAGAGTTCAGCTTGTGACCCTGGAAGGGAAGGGGGAGGAAGAAGGAGATCCGGCATATCCTCCCACAACTGGGGCAAAATCCTGGCCCCACTGAAGTCAATGGAAGTTTTGGCAATTACTTGGATGAGGCTGGGTTTTCACCCTTGATGCTTGCAGCAAAGCTGGTCTGTTCTAAAGGCAAACACTTTTCTCTTGCCAAGGATTGGTCTGAACTCTTCTCCGACCCCCTTGTCTCTTTAGGCTCTGTCTGTAGAACACACCACTGGCAGTTGCATGAAGGGCATGGGCAGCCACATGCCACAGTGAAAAGCAATCTGCGACCACACTGCAGTGAGTAACTACATGTGGCAGGGAAAGGTTCAGGCAAGGGAGAGGCAGTGGGAAAAGGCTCTGGCGACAGGGAGGCAGCGGGATACTACATGCTAAAAATAACGGCAAGGGAGAGGCAGTGGGAAAAGGCTCTGGCGACAGGGAGGCAGCGGGATACTACATGCTAAAAATAACAATGTAGATGGGGGAACTACTTGGGTGTGTAGACAGCCTCATACGGTACATACCCAAAGGGTTCAGCTGGTCTGTACTCTACTTTCTAAGCAGTGCCTCACCATCTATACTGCTATTTATACACCTACTAGGGGACATTCAGAATATGTGCTCTACATGCCACCATAAGGAGTGTGCAATCTAGACATACCCTGATTGAATCATATCCCCTTGCCTCTTTGCCTTGCCAGAAATGCCAGTCTGTCACCATGCCTCAGTGGGTCACAGCTGAGGATGCCAAATTCAGGATAGACTGCTGAGAAATAGGGCCGACTCACCCTAAATTGGTGGTTATTCTATCATTAGATTACACCAAGCCAGGAACGAAGTGGACTTCTGTCTCACTACACTGGTTAACAAGAAGCCAAAAATGCATTCCAGCCCTTGGCTGCCCACTCAGACACTGGACTTTTTGATGGGTGGTTACTGAAAACCAATTTAATCATATAAAGACTCAGTCCTTCCAATCCCAAGAGATCGGCCACTTAGCCAGATCAATATCTAACTCAGATTTTACCCAATAGTCACTCTGATACCAATCCTTTAGTAACTAAAAACTAAAGGTTTAATAAGAAAAGAAAAGAGAATTATAAATGGTTAACAGATCATATATACACAGCTGATTTTTCAGTGTTCATAGATCAGGATCAAATGGAATAAATTGTTAGCTTGCAAAAGTCTCTCTGAATTACCCAAACAGGTTTGGGGTCATCAGTTTAGAGCTTCCTTGTTAGAAATCCAGTCCAGAGAAATGAAGCAGGAAATGAAGACAAAATGGAGATATCTCAGGTGCCTTTTATATCCTCTGCCACATGCATGGAATTTTACTGTCCCAAACACAGCTCACAGCCTCTGTTTGTGGAAAGTTACTGGCCCAAGATGGAGTCCAAAGGGCACATGAATATATCACATGCTTTGATGACTCACAGAGGCAGCCATTGCCCATATTCTTTCTGAGGCGTCCACAGGAAGAACTGTCTGGGCAGGATGAACTTATACAATGTCCCAAAGTGAGAGCTAAGTGTCCTCAGTACATAGCTGCCTGACACTAACGTAAATTCTATCTGGTGTTGTTACCCGGGAGTACAACACATATGTAAGATATTAGTACATAGACAATATGCATAACTTCAGATACAAAGAGGTTACATGCATATAAATAGGATAATCACATTTAGCTTATCATAATGTTTCCATTGACATCTTACATGACATACTTTGTACAAGATTTGTTGCAATTGTATAACAGCGGCAATATCAATGACCAAAATGGTTATATTCAATCATTCAACATCACACAGCCCCAGCCAGCTATCAACTTCTCACAGAAACTTTTCACAGCTATCAACCCCCGTCAACTTCTCACAGAAATATCTTCCTGCTTTTTTCCATACCACCCGTTATTCCTGGGATGTACTTCCTGAACTGATCCATATGGTCTCCTGTAAATCTCATCTCAGGATTAACTTCTCCTGTGATGCCTTCAAGCAATCAGCCAGTGAATGAGGGCTGGGTGTCACGCTGTATGTCACGCTGTATGGAATATGGGAGACACTTTATGATATTGTTGATACCAATATTATAAAATTGCAAGGAATCTGATCAGATATGCTCATGTAATGTATCAGTGAAAATGTTATGATTTGCCAAGTATGATGATCTTATTTATATGTTTATATCACCTTTGTATTGTGAGCTATAGTTATGTATGGTATATTTGTATTTCAAAACTTGTGCTGTGTTTCTGGGTGACACCCCCAGACAGATTGGCATCAGCACTAAGCCTGCTTGATGGCCCATCAAGGGACATCATCTGTAGAATGAACCCCTGGAGAGAAGGCCAGGGCTACATCTTATGAGTCAGCAAGACATGTAGAGGCATGCCTACAGACAGACCGCTAAAGCTGTTCTACGCCATGTGCTGTGAAGCTTGTGTTTGAGACAAAGGAAGTACAGGCCATATGGCAAAGGATATAAAAAGTCAGCTGCATTTTCTCTGTTTTGTCTTCATTCCTGCTTCTTACTGCTGGAGGAACTTTTCTACAAACTGAAGATCTGAACAAAGGCCTGAATGACCCATCCAAGCTCTGGATGTGTTCCAAGCCGGCAAACTCACCAACACTGCCAAGAACCTGATATATGGACTTTGTAGCCTTATGTATGTATCTGATTGCTTTACCGTTGAACAACCTTTTCTTTTCTTTTCTTTTCTTATAAATCTTTCATTTTAGATACTAAAGGATTAGCTGGCAGCATGGTATTTTGGGTGAGATCCAAACTAATATTGACCTGGTAATGTGGCTGGCCCTTTTGGGGTCAGAAGAACATTTTGTATCGTGAGCAAACTTCCCACTGTCCTGGACCTGTGTGCTGATTGGAAGCCAAAGAACTGGCATGCTATAAAGGGGGCTGTGTGATCTCTTTTTTCAACTTCTTGATAACCAGTGTGGGGGATCAGGAGCCCAGTTTGTGACTGGTTGGTCAATCTAACTTCAGTGTTGACCACTAGTTTTGGGAAAATCTGCTCTCCCTTTTGCAGCCTGCCTTTGGCATTTTCAGTGAGGGCTACCTCAGGCAACATGGGTCACACTGGGTTTCAGGCAGATGGGGATAGATGGTGCTTAGTGTATCTATTGATAATAATAGCAAATGAAACATGAGCATAGGTACTCCAGCTTCCCAAGAGGCAGCCCTGGTGCTAACATAGATCTGTCTACACTGGAGTTTGGTCAGGATAACTGCATCACGCAGCGAAGTAATTATACCAACATAAATTCGCTGTGTAGACTTGGCCTCAGTTTGTGAGGTCTGAGATAAGAGACCAATTATCATGGAAGCCAATTATCTCCTTCAGAAGAACAAAAAGCCATGTCAGCAATGCCCGGATAAGAACTTGTGGTGTGAGTGAGTTTAGGCATTTCATGCTTGCTGTTGAGGCTATTACACCATCCTTGAGCTATGCTAAACTGCTGCATAATTATAGCCCAATCTCACCAAGATGTACATGCTGTAAAATTCACGAGCAGAGAGTTTACAGAAATATAGCCGACTATTTGGAATAGGATAATTTACTCTGTTTCTGTCAACAAGGTTTACAGTCAGCCTATTCCACTGTCACAGTTTACCAGATCTTTCATGAATTTTCTTGTGCCCTTACTAACAGTGAACAGATGGATGTTATCATTTCAGATTTTTTTTTTTCTGGTGGAGCAAAGGAAACTGGGTTCCTCACAACAAATTCACTTCAAATTTAAAATATGCAGTATAGAATAATAAGGTAAAGTTGTCAACTGGAGTTAGCTTTATCCTTTTTTTTTTTTCAAGAGTTTACACGCATTGAAAATTCCTGCGCCATGTGTGTTCACTTGACTTTTTAATAATGCCCGTTATTTATTTATTTATACGGTGGTAGGGCCTAGAGGCCTGAAATGAGGGCACTCAGGATCCATTTGTGCTGGGCTCTGTCTGCTCAGATAATGAAAGGACAGATTCTGGCCGCCTTTCTGTCATGATGGTGGGGGTGGGGGTGGGGGAGAGGGAGGAAGCTAGGGCAAACCCGAACACCACAGAAACCCCAGGTGCCAGGTTGTAATACTGAAGCAGAGAGCCAGGTCCAGTCCACAGGACATGAGACATAGTAGCTGCTACTGCAGGGTAAGTTTTTTGTTGTATTTCTTTTTATGGGATGTTTTTCAGGGAGTTTGTGTTATCTCACATTTGTGAAAAACATGGGGCTCTACAGAAGGGGCCTGATTATGCTGGCATTACTCACCTTGAGTAGCACTGACTCACACTAAGAGTCCTTTTGTAAATTGAAACCTGGCTGTTTTCCCTCTTAAATAAGGATAATACAAATATTTAACTATCCCTAGAGTGGTGTCGTAAGAATTAGTATTTTACACAATGCTTTAAAAGTGTGAAGCAGTGTATAAGTGATGTGTTATTGTCAAGAGCAACATATTATAGAGTCATTTCTGAATTCCAATATCATATAAGTGGTTAGACTGCATTAAAGTTCAAAACATTAACTATGATGACGGTTAAGCAGATAGTGGGCTGACACCACTGCTTATCATAGAAATGTAGGGCTGAAAGGGAACTAGAGAAATCATCAAGTCCAGTCCCCTTAGCTGAGACAGGACCAGGTAAACCTAGACCAGTGATTCTCAAACATTTCTTTTTCGCAGACCACTTGAAAATTGCTGAGGGTCTCGGTTAACCACTTAATGATCTTTCCAAATGTTGTTTGTACCATTAGCTAGCTATTGTAAATGCTTTGAATAAAAGCACTATATAAAAAATAAATAAACACTAATTAACGTTTTTCTGTTTTACAAATAAAAGCACACAAATATATTTTAATATCAGTAGTCTTACCTTTCTAATGCGATTGATGTGCCCTCTCTCCCCCTCCACAGCAGCCCACAAGCTGGGGCTGGGAAGGAGGGGGGTCTCCCCCACAGTGGCAGCCACTGAGCTGGGCTGGGACATAGGGGGGATGTCTCTCCCTCTCTCTCCCGCTGCGGCAGCCCCCAAGTTGGGGCTGAGAAGGAGTGGGGTGTCTCCCTCTTTCCCCCACCACAGCAGCCATACAGGTGAGGCTGGGAAGTGTAACCCGGGGTTTTTTCAACCCAAAGCTCTTGATAACTTTTACTCCGTGCGAGGTGGTGTCAGGAAATAAATCAGGGGAAACACAGTCGGTCGTCCGACCAACAGATGACTGGCACAAACAGGACAACACAAGAGTGCTTTCACTTAAAGCTAAACTTTACTTAGTCTCAAGCACTTACACACGTCCGCAACAGGTTAGTAAAACACCTCCAACCCTTGATAATTACCGAAGCTGAGTGTGGCTTTCGAGTGACATAGTGGCAGGCTTCCGGTGGCCAAATTTTCCGTATGCTGGTGGGGAGCGCAAAATGTATCCAGAGGGAGAGTCCAAAAAGAGTCCAACTACCTCAAACTTTCTCCCCTTATTTATATATTAGTAATAGAATGATGTGTCCCTTAAAGAAAACTTGTTAAGTAAGCAGTTTCAATGGTCAAGAAAGAGGTTCCTTCTGATTACTGATTGTCAAGGTTCCTTCCCCACTCTGAACTCTAGGGTACAGATGTGGGGACCTGCATGAAAAACCTCCTAAGCTTCTCTTTACCAGCTTAGGTCAAAACTTCCCCAAGGTACAAAATATTCCACCCGTCGTCCTTGGAATGGCCGCTACCACCACCAAACTAATACTGGTTACTGGGGAAGAGCTGTTTGGACGCGTCTTTCCCCCCAAAATACTTCCCAAAACCTTGCACCCCACTTCCTGGACAAGGTTTGGTAAAAAGCCTCACCAATTTGCCTAGGTGACTACAGACCCAGACCTTTGGATCTTAAGAACAATGAACAATCCTCCCAACACTTGCACCCCCCCCCCCCTCTCCTGGGAAATGTTGGATAAAAAGCCTCACCAATTTGCATAGGTGACCACAGACCCAAACCCTTGGATCTGAGAACAATGAAAAAGCATTCAGTTTCTTACAAGAAGACTTTTAATAAAAATAGAAGTAAATAGAAATAAAGAAATCCCCCCTGTAAAATCAGGATGGTAGATATCTTACAGGGTAATTAGATTCAAAAAACATAGAGAACCCCTCTAGGCAAAACCTTAAGTTACAAAAAAGATACACAGACAGAAATAGTTATTCTATTCAGCACAATTCTTTTCTCAGCCATTTAAAGAAATCATAATCTAACACCTACCTAGCTAGCTTACTTATTAAAAGTTCTAAGACTCCATTCCTGGTCTATCCCCGACAAAGACAGACTATAGACAGACACACAGACCCTTTGTTTCTCTCCCTCCTCCCAGCTTTTGAAAGTATCTTGTCTCCTCATTGGTCATTTTGGTCAGGTGCCAGCGAGGTTACCTTTAGCTTCTTAACCCTTTACAGGTGAGAGGAGCTTTCCCCTGGCCAGGAGGGATTTTAAAGGGGTTTACCCTTCCCTTTATATTTATGACACTGATTAACTAGGTGTGGGTTTTTTTAGAGTTTGCAGCCTTGAGGCCCCAATAGACATTCCTGGGGCACATCCTGCTTTTCTAAAATGCATGTATCAGCAAATTCAACACAATTCTTATCAGGAAGGACGCAGGGTCAAGCTGCCCTTTTTGTGGCACCCAAAATCCCCTCCCCTCCTGCCTTGGTCAAACTGAGAGTGCTGAATGGCCAATTTACAGCCTGCTGACTTGACTGCTTTTAGCAATAATCCATAGTGGTTTCAGGCACTTTACTCGTTTGTCAAAGTCTCCCTGTACAGAAAGGAGGGCCGTCTCTCCCCGGCAGCTGCAGCCCTGGAGCTGGGAAAAGTCGCCTCTTTGCCTGGCCACTGCAGCCCAGCACATAACAAATTCCCTCCATCCCTTCTTATCACACCACTGACTCCTCCCACCTACCCCTTATTCCCCCCAAAGCCACCACCTCAGATGCACGTCTTCTCCAGGGTCCAGGCACCTAATTAGTGGAGCCAAGCCTGTGCGGCTCCACTAAATAGGTGGGTGGCCCTTCATTCTCTCATGTCTGACCACCCAAGCGTGCACCTAAGAGGGAACTATCCATGGACCACAGTTTGAGAACCTCTGACCTAGACCATCCCTGACAGGGGTTTGTCCAACCTGTTCTTAAAAAACCTCAGTGATGGGTATTCCACACCCTCCTTTAGAAGCCTATTCCAGAACTCCACTACCCTTGTAGTTTGAAAGGTTTTCCTACAATCTATCCTAAATCTCCCTTGCTGCAGTTTAACTCCATTACTTCTTGTCCTACTTTCAGTGGACATGGACAACAGTTGATCACAATCCTCTTTATAACAACCCTTAACATATTTGAGGACTGTTATCAGCCCCCCCGCTCCTCCACTCACCCCCCCCCCGTCCCGTCCCGTCAGTATTTTCTCAAGACTAAATATCCCCAGTTCTTTTAATCTTTCCTCAGAGGTCAGGCTTTATAAACCTGTTATCAGTTTTGTTGCTCTCTTCTGGACTCTCTCCAGTTTATCCACATCTTTCCTAAAGCATGGCAGCAAGGACACAATACTCCAGCTGAGGCCTCACTAGTGCCACATAGACTGGGGCAATTACCTCCCATGTATTACATATGACACTCCTGGTCTTTAAACCATGATTTGAGGACTTCAGTAGCTCAGACATAGGTGAGAGGTTTATTGCAGGAGTGGGTGAGTGAGATTCTGTGGCCTGCATTGTGCAGAAGGTCAGACTAGATGATCGTAATGGTCCCTTCTGACCTTAAAGTCTATGAGTCTATAATGCACACTAGAATGATATTAGCCTTTTTGCAACTGCATCACACTGTTGATTCGTTCTATTCTCTAACCCATAGATCCATTTCAGCAGAGCTACTGCCTCGCCAGTTATTCCATTTTGTTGTGTGACTTTTCCTTCCTAAGTGAAGTATTTTGCACGTCTCTTTATTCAATTCCATCTTGTTGAATTCAGATCAATGCTCCAGTTTGCCAAGGTCATTTTGAATTCTAATCCTGCCCTCCAAAGTGCTTGCAACCCTACCCAGCTTGGTGTCATCAGCAACTTCTATAAGCATATTCTCTACTCCATTATGCAAGGACTGACCACTGTGGGACCCCACTAGATTCATTCTCTCAGTCTGACAGAGAACCATTCTTCGAGTACGGACTTTCAGTTAGCTTTGTAACTACTTTATAGTAATTTAATATAGACCACATTTCCCTAGTTTGCTTATGAGCAGTTCATCTGTGACTGTGTCAAAAACCTTACTAAAATCAAGATATATGACATCTACTGCTTCCCCACTATCCACTAGTAACCCAGTCAAAGAAGGAAATTAGGTTTGTCTGGCTTGATTTGCTCTTGACAAATCCATGCTGTCTATTGCTCATAACCCTATTATCTTATAGGTGCTTACAAAGTGATTGTTTAATAATTTGTGATCACTGTAATGATTTAATAATTTGTTATAATTAGGATTAAGATATCGTCACAGATCTTTTTAGTAGAAGTCATGGATAGGTCACAGGCAATAAACAAAAGTTCAATGAAGCCTGTGACCTGTCCCTGACTTTTACTTAAAATAACTGTGACAAAATAGGACTGACAGTGTAATGAGAGCCCAAGCCCTGGTGCGGAAGAAGAGGGAGGGGGATCCAGCATTCACCGGGGGCAGTGGCTCAGAGCTGTGGGATTTCCCCTGCCACACGTGACAGCTCAGAGCTGCAGAGACCCTATTGTCTGACAGCTCCAGCCCTACTGCCCTGGGGCTGAAGCGGAAAATGTCATGGCGGTCTTTGGAAGTCACAAAATCCATGACTTGGTGACCTCCATGACACAATCTTAGCCTTTGTTATCATGAATCTTCATCTCATTACCTTTGGCTGCCTCTGTTTATCATATTCATTTGTCTCCTGTCATGAACTAAACGCTATATCCTGAAAATGGAGCCATATGGATAGATTTCTGCATAGGCAGAGGGGTCAGCCCATTGCTGATCCATTGGCAGGATCCACCATTTAGGCTTCAAACTCCTTGGGGCATGGATCATCTTTTCATTTCATGTGAGTAGAGCACCTCTCCCTAACTGGGGCCTCTAGGCATTAATGCAATATAAACACTAAAGAAAATAAAATTTATATTAATAATGGTAGCTGATTCTTAGAATCACAGAAGTAGGAAATGGAAGAGACTACTTAGGCCATATATCCATTTGCCTCCCAGTGAGGTACTGTTTCCTGCAGTAACTTTTCTCGCCTATTTGTCCAGTCCTGTTTCACAGATTTGTAGCTTCTAAGGCACAAAAGGGCCACTATGACAATCTCATACGATTTCCAGCATAATACAGGCCATAGAACGTTACCCAGTTACCCAGTTTTCGTCTATGTTCCAGTTGCTAGCTTTTCTCCCTTGAGAAACTGTGTCACCGTGTAACAGAGCACACTGTCAGTAAATATTTCCTTATTTAAACCTATGTTGTTCCTTTCTTAGCTTCATCTTTTACTTCTAGCAAAATCCTCGCAGAGCACCCCAAACAATTCCTCTCCATCATTGTTTTTTTAAGCCTTATAAATATTTTTAATTGTTCATATTATTGCTGCTAAAAAAAAAAAAAGGATGGAACAGTTGTCCATTGGAAAAGGCCATTTCTGTGTGTACGTGTCAATTTAGACAACATTTTGTTTTAAAAAAATGCTCTGTTTTGACTTTACCAGAATGGAACATTTCAGTTTTTCATTTTGAAAGACTTTTTGATTCAAAATGTATTTGATTTTATATTATAAATTATAAAATAAATTAAAAAAAAAGATTTAGATCGAAAAACTATTTTTAAAAAAAAATTGTTTTGTGGGAAATTTTGAAATATAATGTTTTGCTGAAAAAAATTGAAATGTCAGAATTTCCTGCAGAATGGAAATTCGGGCTCTAGCACAAATCCAGTTGGCATGGCCCTGACCTATTTTATCTGAATATATAACCTGACCTGGGGCCCCTTGTCTTTCCCTAAATAGCTTTCTATGTTAGGATTTTCCATTGTACCCATCACTGCCTAGATGTAAGAAGACTTCCTTAGCATTACAGTGCATGAGTGAAGTATAGTTCCCTTAAACATCTTGTGCATCTGAAATGGATGTACTGTACTAAAACAAAATCAGGTAGAACAGTGGGTGGGTTTCAATTTGTTTCCCCATGGCTAATTCTTTTCATTGGGCCATAAAAACTGCTGGAGCAATTACCATTTTGTTAAAATTTGGAATAGTACTTTTAAATAATTAAAAAGTGAGCTGTTTTTAATATAATTACTATCATTTTTTTACTTGTGAATGAATGAAGAGAGAAGTATCCTGTGAATCAATAATTGCATGGCCTGAAGCCCTGAAACCTTATTTATTTGTGAACTGTTTATCTTACTGAATCCTCCATAGAAAAACAAAATAATTATTGCTTAATGATAATAGAAGTGAATTTTCTCTTTCAATTATAGAGTAGAATGCTTAAAGTCTTTCCATTGGTAAACAATTTTCTCTGGAATCTGGAACACAGAATGAGGAACTGAAGTGAAACACAGCAAATAAACTTTGTGTTCACTCCTTTAACTGCCCCAAAACATGCAGTATCACATTAAAATCCCAATAAAGTCAATGGGGCTTCTTACAACTGGTTTTAGGTGATCAAACCCTTAGGGAAGGAAGGATCCCATTATCCTAATAAGATTTCAAGGGTCATAAAGAGAAGACTTTTCATCATAATGGGTATTGTCACTGTGCCTCAGTGGGTCACAGCTGAGAATACCAGATTCAGGACAAACTGGTGAGAAATGGGGCAGACCCACCCCAAAACTGGTGGTTATTCTTCCATAACACATACTAAGCCAGTAACTAAAGTAAACTTCTTTATACAAGACTGTTGAAAAGAAGCCAGAAATGCAGTCTCCTTAGATATCCCAGCGCTTGTTTCACCACCTGGATATTAGATTTAACGATGAGTGGATATTTAAAAACAATTTAATCAAACAAAGGGTTCTTCTAATCCCAAGAGATCAGCCACACATCCAGGTCAATATATAACTCAGATCTTACCCAATAATCATGCAGTTGCCAGTCCTTTCGTATCTAATATCTAAAGGTTTATTTATAAGAGAAAAGAAAGAGGAGAGAGTTAAAATGGTCAAGGAAAACAAACACACATACTCATTGAAAAGTTTTCATTTCTGTTTTGAAGCAGTGATGGAATAAACTGCTAGTTTGCAAAGTCTCTGGTAACTTCCAAAAGATTGGAAGGTCCTCAGTCCATTGATTGGAATGCTCCTTTTAGTGTAAGTCCATAGACCAGAGAACAGAGCGTGAGAGATGCATAATGGAGATCCTTCCAGGATCTTTTATACTTTCTCCCATGTGGAGGGAACACTCTCAGTCTTAGTTTGTGGGAAATTACAGGTACAAGATGGAGTCCACACGAGCTAGTCACTTGTCCTTACATGGCTTGATGACTCATAGGAGCAGCCTTTACCTATATTCTGGCTAAGGTGTCCACAAGAAGGCTCAGCAGGTGGAGATGAGCTTCTTCTATGGTCCACTGTAAGAGTTAAGTGCTCCTTAATGGGCCATCTTGAATAGTTCATTCACAATGTGCTGACCAGACTGGATGTAAATTACCTTCTGGGTGTTACCACAGAAGCAAACACATTTGAAATACGGGTACACAGTCAACATTCATAACTTTATATACAAAGATGATACATACGTACAAACAGGATAACCATACTCAGCGAATCATAACTTTTCCAAGACATCTTACATGACATACTTTGTACAAGATTTGTTGTAGTTGTTTAACAGTGCCAATATTAATTATATAAATGGTCATATTTCAATCACACAGCATCACAGGTATGATTTAAGAGCTACGGTAAAATATATGCCAAGGTGCAGTGCTAAAACATGTAATCTCTCCCTTAAACTCTTAATATAAACAATTGCCTCTCTAATCATAGAATCATAGAATATCAGGGTTGGAAGGGACCCCAGAAGGTCATCTAGTCCAACCCCCTGCTCAAAGCAGGACCAATTCCCAGTTAAATCATCCCAGCCAGGGCTTTGTCAAGCCTGACCTTAAAAACCTCTAAGGAAGGAGATTCTACCACCTCCCTAGGTAACGCATTCCAGTGTTTCACCACCCTCACAGTGAAAAAGTTTTTCCTAATATCCAATCTAAACCTCCCCCACTGCAACTTGAGACCATTACTCCTCGTTCTGTCATCTGCTACAATTGAGAACAGTCTAGAGCCATCCTCTTTGGAACCCCCTTTCAGGTAGTTGAAAGCAGCTATCAAATCCCCCCTCATTCTTCTCTTCTGCAGGCTAAACAATCCCAGCTCCCTCAGCCTCT
Organism: Caretta caretta; assembly: GCF_965140235.1. Lineage (NCBI taxonomy): Eukaryota > Metazoa > Chordata > Testudines > Cheloniidae > Caretta > Caretta caretta. The sequence continues at coordinate 10,436,831 of NC_134210.1, read as the reverse complement.
CCTCATAACTCATGTGTTCCAGTCCCCTAATCATTTTTGTTGCCCTTCGCTGGACTCTCTCCAATTTATCCACATCCTTCTTGAAGTGTGGGGCCCAAAACTGGACACAGTACTCCAGATGAGGCCTCACCAATGTCGAATAGAGGGGAACGATCACGTCCCTCGATCTGCTCGCTATGCCCCTACTTATACATCCCAAAATGCCATTGGCCTTCTTGGCAACAAGGGCACACTGCTGACTCATATCCAGCTTCTCGTCCACTGTCACCCCTAGGTCCTTTTCCGCAGAACTGCTGCCTAGCCATTCGGTCCCTAGTCTGTAGCTGTGCATTGGGTTCTTCCGTCCTAAGTGCAGGACCCTGCACTTATCCTTATTGAACCTCATCAGATTTCTTTTGGCCCAATCCTCCAATTTGTCTAGGTCTTTCTGTATCCTATCCCTCCCCTCCAGCGTATCTACCACTCCTCCCAGTTTAGTATCATCCGCAAATTTGCTGAGAGTGCAATCCACACCATCCTCCAGATCATTTATGAAGATATTGAACAAAGCCGGCCCCAGGACCGACCCTTGGGGTACTCCACTTGATACCAGCTGCCAACTAGATATGGAGCCATTGATCACTACCCGTTGAGCCCGACAATCTATCAGCACAGTGCTAAAGGAGTTGGCGGATGTGATTGCAGAGCCATTGGCCATTATCTTTGAAAACCCATGGTGATCCTGGGAGGTCCCGGAAGACTGGAAAAAGGCTAAGGTAGTGCCCATCTTTAAAAAAGCGAAGAAGGATGATCCAGAGAACTACAGGCCAGTCAGCCTCACCTCAATCCCTGGAAAAGTCATGGGGCAGGTCCTCAAGGAATCAATTCTGAAGCACTTAGAAGAGAGTAAAGTGATCAGGAACAGTTAGCATGGATTCAACAAGGGCAAGTCATGCCTGAATAATCTAATTGCCTTCTATGATGAGATAACTGGCTCTGTGGATGAGGGGAAAGCAGTGGATGTGTTATTCCTTGAGTTTAGCAAAGCTTTTGATACGATCTTCCACAGTATTCTTACTAGCAAGTTAAAGAAGTATGGGCTGGATGAATGGACTATAAGGTGGATAGAAAGCTGGCTAGATCATCGGGCTCAATGGGTAGTGATCAATGGCTCCATGTCTAGCTGGCATCTGGTATCAAGCAGAGTGCCCCAAGGGTCGGTCCTTAGGCCAGTTTTGTTCAATATCTTGATAAATGATCTGGAGGATGGCGTGGACTGCACCTTCAGCAAGTTGGCGGATGACACTAAACTGGGAGGAGTGGTAGATACGCTGGAGGGTAGGGATAGGATACAAAGGGACCTAGACAAATTAGAAGATTGGGCCAAAAGAAATCTGATGAGGTTCAACAAAGACAAGTACAGAGTCCTGCACTGAGGACGGAAGAATCCTATGCACTGCTACAGACTAGGGACCGAATGGCTAGGCAGCAGTTCTGCAGAAAAGGACCTAGGGGTTACAGTGGACGAGAAGCTGGATATGAGTCAACAGTGTGCCCTTGTTGCCAAAAAAGCTAATAGAAAAGGAGTACTTGTGGCACCTTAGAGACTAACCAATTTATTTGAGCATAAGCTTTCGTGAGCTACAGCTCAAGTGACACAAGTACTCCTTTTCTTTTTGCGAATACAGACTAACACGGCTGTTACTCTGAAAAAAGGCTAATGGCATTTTGGGCTGTATAAATAGGGGCATTGCCAGCGGATTGAGGGATGTGATCGTTCCCCTCTATTCAACATTGGTGAGGCCTCATCTGGAATACTGTGTCCAGTTTTGGGCCCCACACTACAAGAAGAATGTGGAAAAATGGGAAAGAGTCCAGCGGAGGGCAACAAAAATGATTAGGGGACTGGAACACATGACTTATGAGGAGAGGCTGAGGGAACTGGGATTGTTTAGTCTGCAGAAGAGAAGAATGAGGGGGGATTTGATAGCTGCTTTCTACTACATGAAAGGGGGTTCCCAAGAGGATGGATCTAGACTGTTTTCAGTGGTAGCAGATGACAGAACAAGGAGTAATGGTCTCAAGTTGCAGTGGGGGAGGTTTAGGTTGGATATTAGGAAAAACTTTTTCACTAGGAGGGTGGTGAAGCACTGGAATGCATTACCTAGGGAGGTGGTGGAATCTCCTTCCTTTGAGGTTTTTAAAGTCAGGCTTGACAAAGCCCTGGCTGGGATGATTTAGTTAGGGATTGGTCCTGCTTTGAGCAGGGGGTTGGACTAGATGACCTCCTGAGGTCCCTTCCAACCCTGATATTCTATTATTCTAGTCTGAATTCAGGAAAACACATAAATTTATGCTTAATTTTAATCATGTGTTTAAATCCCATTGACTTCAGTGGATTCAGGCACGTGCTTAAAACATGTGCCTTAAGTATATTTGCTGAACCAGAATGCTTTCCTGAATGAGGGCCCATAATGTGCACATTTCACTGACTATGAGAGCTGGACAAGAAACGGTTTTCTCATCAAGTGAAAGTTTTCAAGATTTGAGCAATTTCCCATTCCACACTGGGATGAAACAGAGCTCTTCTGAAATTTTACATGAGAGACCAGAAAGAGACCCACCAGAAGAGCCAGATGACTAGGGTCCTCTCCCAGGATATGGGAGACCCATGATCAAGTCCCTGAATCAGGCCTGAATCAAGCAGAGAAGGGACTTGAACTTGGGTCTTCAAGCACCCTAACCACTGGGCCAACCACACCACAAAAAAAAACCTTCCTGACAAAAATTTTGTCAAAACCAAGCCTTTCCTGCCTAAAGTTTTATTTCTGACAAATTGTCATTTCCAATGAAAAAACATTTTGTCACAAAATTCCTATCCAGCTTCACTGTTTAGGACATGGACAAAAGTATATGTAATAGCCAACTCATTTTTGGACTTCCCTAAAATCTTGGTTTTGAGAGCCATAGAAGGAGTATCATTATTATTACATTATTGGTAGTAAGACAGCAGTCCTAGAAGGTCCCCACTGTGCTAAGTACTATACAAACTCATAGGCAGGTCCTGAACCAATAGCTTACAGGGTGACTATCCATTCAAACATGAACCTTAATCCCTTCCTTTAATGGAATGGTCTCACAAATGAGATGGTAGAAGTTCCATTATGAGAATCATTTAAAATGAACTGGACAAAACATCTGAAGATATACTTCAGGGAAGAATCCTGGCCTGGCAGGGATATGGACAGGATATCCTTCTGGGTCTCTCCATCTCTAACTACAAGGATCGTATGTTTGAAATGATCTTTCTGAGCTTTCACCGCCCCACTATGGCAGAAAAGGTCAAGAGAGGAAATTAGGCTGGAAACTCATTTGGGATTGAAATGAGTGAGAAAATATTAGAGAGACAAGGTGGGTGAGGTAATATCTTTCATTGGACCAACTTCTGTTGGTGAGAGAGACAAGCTTTTGAGCTTACACAGCGCTCTTCTTCAGGTCAGGGAGACTCACTCAAGGTGTCAGAAGATCTCTGTGTAAACTCCGTGTACGCGTCTCTCACGAACAGAAGTTGGTCCAGTAAAAGATATGACCTCGCCCACCTTGTCTCTCTGATATCCTGAGATCAACATGGCTACAACAACACTGTGTACAATAATGAGGGGGAAATTGTGGTGTGGCCAGTTTCTGAGGGTTGAGATCCAGGAGAGATTGGTCAAGCATCAGGGAGTTGTTGGTGTAAGTGAGATTAAAATAGAACAAGGAAGGAGATAGGAGAGTTCCTGACCCTAAGAACAAGGTGTATGTGTAACAGAGAAAACAAACTGGTTAGAATTATAGGAGTCAGTGATAGAAAGGGAGACGGAGGAGAGAATGCCAAGGAGGCAGTCAGCACATCTGGTGAAATCCCTTGGGAAAATGAAACCAGACACAGGAAGTCAAAGAACTGAGTGAGGAAGGATGGGAGCACTAAACCACAAGGAATGCAAGAATTATTATGACGTCTCTTAATGAGCAGAATGCACTTATTCTTTTCTTACAGATGCCATTACAGGGGATGAATAATGAAGGACTTTAGCTGATGCAGGAACAGTATCCATCAGTGTCTCCAAACCCCTTTCGGCCTGATATATGTTCAGCTGTAGCCCACTCCCTCATACTCCATGGGCTTTCAAGCATCCTAATCCATATCTAAACCAGATAAAGAAAATATCTTCTGGCTTTGGATATGATCTAGAATCAGTACCACAGAGGCAGGTTTGGATATGAGGATTCAAAACCAATACACATACATATTCAAAACCGGGCTCTGTTTCACACACACACACACACACACACACCCATATATATATTAAAAGCACATTATTAAGGTTTCAAGTCAAGCACTCAAAAGTTAGGAAATGCCACAATGAAGGTTGCCTGTGAAACCATTCCAAGAGCACATCCAGTAGCTCCTTTTCCATGTAAGCATATGCCCTTTTTTGTCTTTCAGGGCTCTACTGACAAATACTGTGTGCTTTGCATCAGTGCTGCTCCCAGGCCTCCTTCTGAGACATCAAAGAGTAACTCTAGCAGCTCTGCACTGTTGTACTTTAGGACTGGAGTCTCGCTTATGATTTTCTTTATTCTTTCAAATGCCTGTTCTTGGGTCCCTGGCCCATCTCTGTCTGTTAACTGTTCACAGGCTTCTGCTAGGTATGTGCAGAATCTGGCCATCCCTATAAATCCCTGGGTTCCCTTCACATCTTTGCTCTAGGAATTTCTTTAATGGCTCTCACTTTCTCAGGGACAGTTTCCACCATCTGTCAAGTACTGCCCGCATGGGCAGATTTTCATACAAATAGCAAAAGGCACATCCCTGACAAATGCCGCCACCAGTTTCAAGTCCCTGCTCCAATGCATGTGGATACTAGATCGTCCCAAAGTGAAGCTTGCCAGAATTTTTTAGTATGGGCAAAACAACTTAATTTTCCCTGGCCTTATTCTTGAAAACTGCTGAACTGTTTGAAATTTTCCAAAAGCGAATTCAACCTGAGGCCGACACATGGCATGGAAAATTTCAGCTCAGACAGTTAAAGCATAGCAAAGTTATGAGCAGCTGGAAGCAGGATCTTATAATGGGAAGTATCTGGCTACCTTAATAGTAGGGGTGGCTACCCACCCTGTCTATAATGTATGTTTATGAGGGTATAGTAGTTCAAATTTGAGTTTCTGCTTCAGGCCCATCTCTGAAATCAATGGATAGTTAACCCCCAAAGTCTGACATTTTCACTGGGTCACTCATAAAACTATGCACTTTTCAGTTTGAGCCCATAATAGCCATATGATCTTTTCCCTCACAGGGAAGCTCTGCTTGATCTTGAAGAAGTCCCTTCTGATCCCAGATATTTTGTGTTAGAGTGAAAAGCACAGATATCCTGATGAGACTATCTCCATTATAGGCTAGAGGAATGTCTTTCTTCCATTTTCACGCTTTCCTATGTCAGTGGTTGCTATTTGTAATCTAGTGAATGGGTTTGCCTTTGTTTTTGTGGGTTTATATAAACATTTATGGGGCTGATGTTTGAAATGAACTCCCCGCCTTAATGAAAAAACAACTTTCTGCCTAAACCAGTCCCATCAATACCATTCCAAGAATTCCCCCATTTCCCCCCACCCCCTCCCCACAATTGTCCTCAACTCTCTGGATGAGAAATATATTGCTACAAAGGTGCTCATCGAAGGTGCTCCAGAGGAGGGATAGCTCAGTGGTTTGAGCATTGGCCTGCTAAACCCAGGATTGTGAGTTCAATCCTTGAGGGGGCCATTTAGGGATCTAGGGCAAACACTGGGCATTGGTCCTGCTTTGAGCAGGGGGTTGGACTAGATGACCTCCTGAGGTCCCTTCTTACACTGATAGTCGATGACAATACCTTTGCAAACTGGGTTTTCCTGCACAACCCAGTGCTTTACACTTTGACTCCAGCGCGGTAGATCTAAAGATTTACTACCAATCTGACAGAAAGCCGATATGCTACCATTTCTTTTTAGCCACCTTTCCAAACAATATAGCGCACGATGTAATCCACACCTGTTTGCCCTGCTTAGTTAAAAAGATTTGCAAAATGCAGAGACACATCTTTGCAAGCTATTGAATGAGGCAACAATGATGTATTGAGTTCACAGCAGTGAAGAGAACTCTATTGGAGTCAATACCCTGTGGCAAGTGGTTCAGAGAAGGGAGAATGAAAAGAGAGAGGATTTGAGAGCCAGATTAACCCATAATCATTGCAAAACTTTCTGTAATGGAAAACCCAGCTGCTGCTTTTCATGGTTCTATTCTATCTGACTTGTTCAGGCTGGCATTAAACAATATAAGATTAAGCACTTGTCAGGCGAACTAATGAGTTTTTGATTGATTTCTGTCTTCTGCAATGCTACCAGCATTTTTGACAGGTATGATTTATAGGGCATTCTTTGAATCTGTTCATGAGAGGAGCTGTTTATTTTGGTTGATGGACAGGGTTTCTAATGTTCCCAGGGGAGTGTGCAGATGGCAGGAAGGACAGTAATATTTGAGACCATCTCTCAGTGTCCAGCATATGTCTCTTATAAATTTGTAATCAAGATCTCAAGAAACTAATGTGGGCAGGCTGCCTCTGAAATTGTTTTTGCGACCTTTGGCCAATGTAATGCTTCCTGAAAAATGTATGTCTCCTACTTCTCCTGTTTAGTAAATGGAGCTTGTATAGGGCAATCAAGAAACTATACTTTTTGTTTTAACTGATGTGCCATGCATGCATGCGCGCACACCCACACCCAACCTCCCCCCCACCACACACACAGAATTTTATTTGTTTACAGATCTATTCCCTTCGGCTTTAGGAAGTTTTCTGTACATTTTATGTCCATGGATATTTAGTGAGCAAGTAGACTCGGAAAAGGAACCAGGAACGTTTGGAAACTTAATGGAATCTCCAAGGGAACATGCGACATCTAAATAACTGCCCCACTGAATAATTGTTTTTCTTGTCTGTGTTTGCTATTATCCTCAGTTGTGTCTTGTTTCTAATTAGATTGCATGATCTTCGGGGTAATGGGACTATGGTTTAGATCTAAAGCAGGTGCAAATCAGCAGAGCTCCACTGAAGGCAGAGAAGCCAGGTCAATTTAGTGGATTTGGCCGTATATATTTTATATTTTCTATGGACTGCCTAGAATACTTAGAGGGATATAAAATATATAGGATAATCATAAGAATACTACAAGTATGAATATTACCTGCAAAGTTAATACAAAGGATGGACAGATACATATAACTGAGTATTCTAATGGTTAAAACAGAGGACTGGGAATCAGAACGCTTGGATTCTATTTCCAGCTCGGCATCTTCTCATTGAAAGATCTTCAATAAATCACATAAAGCCATCATTTTCAAACTTGGGTTCCTAATGTTAGGCACCCAGATAGAAAACCCGATTGTCACAGATGCTGAGCACTCACATTGATTTGGATGTCTAACTTTAGGCATCCAAATTTGAAGATGTTGGACTACCCTGATACTTACGTCATGCCCGTTTTACTAGATTTAATGAGTAGGGTTCTGGTTTTGTTTTTTTGTAATATTTATTTGTTTAAACAAATCTCAGAGTCGTGGGTAAGACAAGAACGTGGCCATATAGATAGGTGCAATATATGGAATTATCCAGCATATGATTTTAAAGGCTTCTCCTTGAAAGAGATGGTGAATAGTGGTCCAAACACAGAAGCAGGTTCTATGAACTCCTAAGGCCTAAGTCTTTAAGGCCAAACAAATCTGTTAGTCTTTAAGGTGCCACCAGAATCGTCATTGTTTTTGTGGATACAGACTAACACGGCTACCCCCTGCTTCAGGTACTGACACACTTTGTGGCCATGGTCATAGCCTTTAACCTTCCTGCCTTAGTTTCCCTATCTAAAAATGGAGACATTAATACCTAACCACTTCAGGAAGTAGTAGTAAGGACCAAATTCTGCCCTTAAACATACACACATATTGCCATTGAAAATATGCACCAAATATACAGCATGGGGCCATAAGATTAGAAGCAGGATAGAAGCATATTCCTTGCTGGTGTAAACCAATGGAATTACCAATAGAGATGAGAACTTGCCCCTTGCTGCTAATGGTGGTAAGGCTGGAAATGGTGGTAAGGCTCTTGTCAAGGTTCCTCCCCCACTCTGAACTCTAGGGTACAGATGTGGGGACCTGCAAGAAAAACCTCCTAAGCTTATCTTTACCAGCTTAGGAGGTTTTTTTACCAGCTTATCTATTTGAGCATGAGCTTTCGTGAGCTACAGCTCACTTCATCGGATGCATACCGTGGAAACTGCAGCAGACTTTATATACACACAGAGAATATGAAACAATACCTCCTCCCACACCACTGTCCTGCTGGTAATAGCTTATCTAAAGTGATCATCAGGTTGGGCCATTTCCAGCACAAATCCAGGTTTTCTCACCCTCCACCCCCCGACACAAATTCACTCTCCTGCTGGTGATAGCCCATCCAAAGTGACAACTCTTTACACAATGTGCATGATAATCAAGTTGGGCCATTTCCTGCACAAATCCAGGTTCTCTCACCCCCTCACCCCCCTCCCAAAAACCACACACACAAACTCACTATCCTGCTGGTAATAGCTCATCCAAAGTGACCACTCTCCCTACAATGTGCATGATAATCAAGGTAGGCCATTTCCAGCACAAATCCAGGTTTTCTCACACGCCCCCCACCCCCATACACACACAAACTCACTCTCCTGCTGGTAATAGCTCATCCAAACTGACCACTCTCCAAGTTTAAATCCAAGTTAAACCGGAACTGGTTTAAAATCCATGAAAGTCAGTATGTACTGCTTTCCTCTGGGTGTCTTTTTCGGAAAAGGACCCAGAATATCCACAGCTACTCGCTGAAATAGAACTTCAATGATGGGGAGTGGCTGGAGAGGGGCTTTGACCTGGTCCTGGGGTTTTCCCACTCTTTGGCACACCTCACAAGACTGGACATAGGTAGAAACATCCTTGCCCATTCCCTCCCAGTGGAATGACCCCCCCCCCCCCCCCAAACGGTCTTTGGTCCTGTTCACCCCAGCATGGCCACTAGGGTGATTGTGGACTAAGCTCAAGAGCTTGGCCCGGTATTTAGTTGGAACTACCAACTGTCTCTGAGGATGCCAGTCTTCCTGGTGTCCCCCAGAAAGAGTTTCCTTGTATAAAAGTCCTCTTTCTACAACAAACCTGGATCGATTAGAAGAGCTGAGAGGCGGTGGGTTGCTCCGTGCCGCCGTCCAAGCTCTCTGGAGGCTTTCATCTGCTTCCTGTTTGGTCTGGAACTGTTCCCTTGATGCTGGAGACATCAGTTCCTCATTGGATTGGGGACCTAGGCTTGGTCCCTCGGGAAGCGATATAGGGGATGGAGCTGTTTCTGTTGACTGTGAACCGCTCTCCACTGGTGCACTATGTTGGGATTCAGGCTCCGGCTGAGCCTCTTGTGTAGGGTTATCGGCTGCTGCCAGTTCAGGGTCGGTGGGGCCCTCTGGTGTTGAGGTTGCAAGTACCGGATTCAGTGCTGACACGGGGTCTGGTGTTGGTTGTTCGGCTGGTTCCGGTTCTGGGACTGGTTCCGTCTGGGTCTCTGGGACTGGATCCACTACTGCTGTTGCAGACATTGGCCTGGGGTCCGGGTCCATCACCTCTGACCGGGTCCTGATAGAAGTTTCCGGAACAGAGCTAGGCCTCACGGCTTGTTTAGCCTGGCTGTGGGTGACCGTTCCCACCCTCTTGGCCTGCTTCACATGATTGGCCAAGTCTTCCCCCAACAGCATGGGGATAGGATAATCATCATAGACTGCAAAAGTCCACATTCCTGACCAGCCCTTGTACTGGACAGGCAACTTCGCTGTAGGCAAATTGAAAGAGTTGGACTTGAAGGGTTGAATCGTCACTTGGATCTCTGGGTTGATTAAATTGGGATTCACTAAGGAAGCATGGATAGCTGACACTTGTGCTCCGGTGTCCCTCCACGCGGTGACCTTCTTCCCGCCCACACTCACAGTTTCCCTCCGCTCCAAGGGTATCTGGGAGGTATCTGGGCCTGTGGACCTCTGGTGTGATTCCAATGCAATGAACTGTAATCTGTTGGGGTTCTTGGGGCAGTTGGCCTTTACATGCCCCAGCTCGTTACATTTAAAACATCGTCCAGCTGACGGGTCACTGGGGCGAGGAGGGTTGCTGGAGAACGGGGTGGTGGGACGATAAGGGGTCTGGAGGGTTCTTTAGGAGGTAGGTGGGGCTTTGGGCGGCCCCCGGTAATAGGGTGTGGTCTGGGGTGGTCCCTTCTGGTCTCCGCTCCAACTGCGACCAGTTTTCTTCTTCTCTGCCACCTCCACCCATCTGGCTCCAATCTCTCCTGCCTCGATTACAGTTTTGGGTTTCCCGTCTAGGATGTATCTTTCTATTTCCTCAGGAACACCCTCTAAGAATTGTTCCATTTGCATTAGGAAGGGCAAATTTTCTGGAGATTCAACACTTGCTCCTGATATCCAGGCATCCCAATGTTTCACAATGTGGTAGGCATGTCGGGTAAATGACATGTCTGGTTTCCACCTTAGGGCTCTGAACCTCCGATGAGACTGCTCGGGTGTTATCCCCATTCTGACTCTCTCCTTGGATTTAAACAGTTCATACTTGTTCATGTGTTCTTTAGGGATTTCAGCTGCCACCTCAGCTAAGGGTCCACTGAGCTGCGGCCTCAGCTCTACCATGTATTGGTCAGTAGAGATGTTGTACCCAAGGCAGGCCCTTTCGAAGTTTTCTAAGAAGGCCTCAGTATCATCACCTGCCTTGTAGGTGGGGAACTTTCTGGGCTGGGAAGTGGTACCTGGAGAAGGATTGATAGGGTTTGTTGGTATATTCTGCCGGGCCTTTATCCTCTCCACCTCCTCCACATGCTTCCTCTCTTTTTCCTTCTCCTCCTCCACATGCTTCCTTGCCTCCATTTCCCTCTTGTGGGCAGCCTCCTGTACCTCCTTCTCCAGCCGCATGAGTTCTATCTGTCTTTCATGTTCCCTTTGTTTTTCCTCAGCCTGAAATTTGGCTAATTCCAGCTGTAGTCGAGCTGCGGATTTGGTCATTCTAACCTCTCTGTTTTTAACTAACTTTACACCCGAGGTTTAGAAATAAACAAACAAAACTTGGCTGTAAAATTTTGCTGTGCTGGAATAGAATACCTATTCTCTGATAGTGATTGTCAGCCTACAGAAAAAGACAATTCCCTTGTCTCTGCTCTGGGCCCAAATTAAAGCAAAAAACCTCCAACTACTTGGAAACCTGCTTACCCAGCCCAAAGAAAAAGCAAATGGGTAGAACACACACACCCTATTTACTTTTAGGAAGAAAAGAAAAAAAAACTCTGGGTTGGAAGACTGTGAATTTCCCTGCAGGAGTTAAGTACCCTGCCTCCAGGCAAAGAAAACCTGCAATTCACAAAGATAATCCCCTTTTGTCTCTGCTTGGCCACAAAGCAGAGAAAAAACAAGCTGCTTTCAGGACTTCCTTTCCAAAGGAAAAAAAAATTCCTTTTTAAAATCTGTATTTCTAGTTCAAAAAATCTCAACTGGATCTCAAAATGATTTCAGGTTAATCCCACCACTATGCCACCATGTCAAGGTTCCTCCCCCACTCTGAACTCTAGGGTACAGATGTGGGGACCTGCATGAAAAACCTCCTAAGCTTATCTTTACCAGCTTAGGTCAAAACTTCCCCAAGGTACAAAATATTCCACCCTTTGTCCTTGGACTGGCCGCTACCACCACCAAACTAATACTGGTTACTGGTGAAGAGCTGTTTGGACGCGTCTTTCCCCCCAAAATACTTCCCAAAACCTTGCACCCCACTTCCTGGACAAGGTTTGGTAAAAAGCCTCACCAATTTGCCTAGGTGACTACAGACCCAGACCCTTGGATCTTAAGAACAATGAACAATCCTCCCAACACTTCCACCCCCCCTTTCCTGGGAAATGTTGGATAAAAAGCCTCACCAATTTGCATAGGTGACCACAGACCCAAACCCTTGGATCTGAGAACAATGAAAAAGCATTCAGTTTCTTACAAGAAGACTTTTAATAAAAATAAAAGTAAATAGAAATGAAGAAATCCCCCCTGTAAAATCAGGATGGTAGATATCTTACAGGGTAATTAGATTCAAAAACATAGAGAACCCCTCTAGGCAAAACCTTAAGTTACAAAAAAGATACACAGACAGAAATAGTTATTCTATTCAGCACAATTCTTTTCTCAGCCATTTAAAGAAATCATAATCTAACACATACCTAGCTAGATTACTTACTAAAAGTTCTAAGACTCCATTCCTGGTCTATCCCCAACAAAGACAGACTATAGACAGACACACAGACCCTTTGTTTCTCTCCCTGCTCCCAGCTTTTGAAAGTATCTTGTCTCCTCATTGGTCATTTTGGTCAGGTGCCAGCGAGGTTACCTTTAGCTTCTTAACCCTTTACAGGTGAGAGGAGCTTTCCCCTGGCCAGGAGGGATTTCAAAGGGGTTTACCCTTCCCTTTATATTTATGACAGCTCTTGACTGCAGAGAGTCCAGAGGATCCTCGGGCACTGGTTCCTTTTACTGTACCATCATCACCTTTGCTGGCTTATGCTGTAGTCACCATTCTTCATACTAAAGGGGACAGAATGCAAGTCACTGCAAATCTCTTCATTGCTTCTGCCCATTCATCCTTTGTATGACATGAGGGTCTCCTCTTTTTCTGTCACTTGTTGTCTCTACAGCCCTGACTGGCCCAGAGAGTGATGGCATGACACTGTATGGAATCCAGCGGACACTTTAGGATATTATGAATACTAATATTGTAAAATAGCAATGTGTTGTGCCAGATATGCCGTGTAAGGTATCTGCGGAAATGTTATAATTTGCTAAGTATGATAATCTTGTTTATATGTTTGTATCACCTTGTATTATGAGTTATAGATATGTATGGTATGTCTGTAGTTCAAAACGTGTGCTGTGATCTGGGTGACATCCCCAGACAGTTTGGCATCTGCACTGCCCAGCCTGCTTAATGGCCCATCAAGGGACATCAGCTGTACAACTGACCCATTAAGAGAAGGCAAGGGATACACCTTATGACACAGCAAGGCATGCAGGGACATGCCTATGGACAGAACTAAGGCTTCCAGGTCATGTGCTGGGCAGCTTGGGTTTGGAACAAAGAAAATACAAAATACTGCGTGGCAAAAGACTATAAAAGGCAGCTGCATCTTCTCCATTTTCTCTTCATTCCTGCTTTTTACGTCTGGAGTAACCTTTCTACAAATGAAGCTCTGAACAAAGCACTGAATGACCCATCCAAACTGTGGATGTGTTCTAAAGGGACTTTCAAGGCAGCAAACTCACCAATACTGCTAGGAACCTGATATATGGACTTTGAAGTCTTTGTATGTATGTGACTGTTTTACCATTTGACATCTCTATTCTTGTACTTTGTTTAAATAAACCTTTAGTTTTAGCCACTAAAGGACTGGCTGGCAGCATGGTATTTGGGGTAAGATCCAAACCTATACTGACCTGGTGATGTGGCTGACCCCTTTGGGGTCAGAAGAACATTTTGTCGATGTGAACAGAGTTTTTTCAATAACTTCTCACTGTACTGGACCTGTGTGCTGACTAGGAGCCAGAGAACTGGAATGCAATAAAGGAGGCCTTGTGATTTCTTTTCTTTCTTCTTGATAACCAGTGTGGCGGACCAGAAGCACAGTTTGTGACTGGTTGGGGAGCTTAACTTCAGTGATACTCACCAGTCTTTGGAGTATCTGCTCTCCCTTTTGCAGCCTGCCCTGACCTTGGCATTTCCAGTGGGGACTGCCTTAGGCACACCAGGTCACAGATGGATCCAGAGCTAGGAGTGCCTCCTCAATGCCAGGGCAAATGGTTCTGTCAAGATCAGTAGACAAGAAAGCATAGGGGGCGGGGCAAGGAAATCCAAGCCAGCCTGATTTGTTGACTCTGGGCCATAAATTGCCATTCCCAGTGTAAAGTAGACATGCAGGTAGTTTTGGTTTTACAGATCCAGAGTTCAGGGGCACAGGGGCATGGAGGCTTTGTATAAATTGTCCAGGCTTTTGACCTACCTCTGTTTTCAAAGGGAGGGTCTTCTTAAGATGCACTGCTTTGGGAAAGAATTCTAGCTCAGTCACCATTCCTTCCCTGCTCACCCCTGTTCCCAGGAGGAAATTATTTTTACCGCCCTTTACCAGGTGCTAATTACTTCCTCCACTCTGCTTCCCTCTAGCTCTGCTTGCTGGAGAATTGGAGAATGACACTCCACACCCTCCTACTCACAACAAGATGTATGAGCCACATGGAGTTTGCTTTTCCCCACACCTGGAACAATAACCCAGCAGGTTGCACATGTTGTGGGGTGTTTTTACACTGCTTACACCCTGGCATGGCTGTGTTGCATTTCAAGGCATACAAACAAAGAAGTTAAATAAACCATTAAAAACTCTTGCAGGAAGATTACAACACAACACTACTTTATTTCATAGAATTGAAAAGACTAAAACACAAGAACCACAAAACAGAGAGAGACAAAGCAGGCTGCTCCCTAAAACAGAGCAGCACAACTCACCACACTTACTCTAGGCTGGTTCTCTTCCGAACTGACTGCTCAAGGCCCAGGTCAGACTATTTCCTATAGCACCCCCAACCTTCAAGCAGGACCTGGAACCCCCTGTGTTTCATTGTGTGTCATTTTAACCCAGTTTTCAACAAGCCACAGACTGCATTAGGCTGGGTGATAATCTGCTCCTAAATCAGTGAACTGTAGTTAGTTTCTAACATGCATATTCAAAGTTCCTGATGACATTCACAGTTAGTTCAGAAGCCAGAATGACAGCTCAGCTTGTCCTACAGTTTCACTGACTCTGGCAGTCAAGGAATCTCCCCCTCCCACATGAGGAGTGAGCACAGCACATGCTCCATATCTCATTAGTGTTTTGCTTGTATTTGATCCATTAAGAACAAAAGCTATTTAGCCCCTGCGGGTTAAGAGGACAGACACATTTGGGTGAAACTGCGCAGTTGTCACCTATGACTGTGTGACCCAGGACCTTAGGTGGCAGCTGACTTGTGTGGACTTTTGTGGTACTGTATGCCAAAAGCTAAATGGGGGGTGGGGGGAGGGAAAGAGCTCCTGAGGAAGGAATAACAAGTCTGAAGGGATATTGTGGGTAGCCCAAGCTTTGCTATCAATTCAAACCCACTAATCACACCCACTAACTGAAATTAATCACCTGCTCTATGACCATGGGCAGGTCTCATCGCCTATCTGTGCTTCGGTTTCCCCATCTATGAAATGGGGATAATGATACAGACCTTCTTTTGCAAAGTACTTTGAGCTCTGTGGATAAATGATGCTATACAGGCCTGGTTCCAAATTCAGTGGGCATCTTGCCAATGATTTTAATGGGCTTTGGAATAGCCCCCATACAAGCTAAATATTACTATTCTGTAATAATGCTCATTATACATGTAGCACCCTTTGAGAGCAAATCATTTGGAAACCAATCCTCATTTGTGCCTCATAACGGCAGGTGTTACAGCCTGGGATACCAAGGCAGAGAGAGCATAAAGACGAGGTGTGAAATCCTGGTCATTGACTGGCAAAACTGTCATTGACTTCAGCTGGGCTAGGCTTTCACCCTAGGTTAACAAGCACTGGCTTCCATTTTTCTGTGGCTGAAATCTGCATAAGCCAATAACTTTGGGTGCCATTCTGCGAGCAGAGTTTTGGCTAGATAGAGGAGTAAGTACCTGATTATGTTTGAACATCAAATATTTAGACATCCAAGTATTGTAATCTGGGGAACAACCAAGAACTGTGGGTGCAAAAAACAAAAACAAACCCCAAAACCTACCTAATTGTTCTTGGCACAAAAATTAGGACCCTATTAACGAAGGGCTAAAAAAGTGTCCCTAGGCTGTTTGGGCCAGTATCACATAGCTAGTTTGTGACAGGGGAGAATAGAACCCTGACCTCTATGAGTCTCATGTTTTAACCACAAGACATGCTCCTCTCTCATTTGATTAATTCAGTAAAGTGTCACTACAGTCTATGCTCCCACCTTCCAATTTAAATTCTCTGCATTGCAATCTATTAAAACAATTACTTTTTTACCGGGATGAAATCTTTATTAGATTTTCAGTCTATCAGAGAAAGATCTAACACGAGCCAATGGCTGGAAGTAGAAGCTAGACAAATTCAGGCTGGAAGTAAGGTGTAAATTTTTAACAGAGAACTTAATTAACCACTGGAAAAAATTACGAAGGATTGTGGAGGATTCTTCATCACTGACATCAAGCTTGGATGCTTTTCTGAACGATTTGATCTAGGAATTAATTGGGGGAAGTTCTATGGCTGGTGTTATACAGGCGGTCAGACTAGATGATCATAGAATCATAGAATATTAGGGTTGGAAGAGACCTCAGGAGGTTATGTAGTCCAATCCTTTGCTCAAAGCAGGACAAACACCAACTAAATCATCCCAGTCAGCGCTTTGTCAAGCCGGGCCTTAAAAATCTCTCCTAAAAACCTCCCCATCACAATGGTCTCTTCTGGCCTTGGAATCTATGTTATTGGTTCTCAGGACATTGCTGAGTGCAACACAAACTGCCTTTCCGTGTCCTTCAAAAAACCACTTCAGAGAAAAGTTTGATAGGGTTTACCAGCTGCTCCACTAGCCGCCTGCGTACCAACTTCTGAGGCATTCAGAATATAATTTAGGTGCTGTGCATAGTTTTATCAGAAATTTAATCAACTCTCCTCTGTTAAATATTTATCCAATTACATGAGTAACAAGCAAAATATGAATTAATCCCTTTTAACATAACATAATATAGCACATAGCAGAAGGGAATTTTATCATTAAAGATATAATGAGATCACGAACACCTCCAAAGGGGCGAGTTAATCAAATAAGACCATAACATGACAAGCAGCCTGTCAGATGAAATTCTATTTGCTCCAGCACGTGAGTAGCATTTGAATTAATAATTGAACTGCGTAGCTATTCCACCAATCTTGTTAGAGGATGTCACATTTCACTACATTGATGAAGCAGGAGGAAAAGTAAAATGTATTAAGGGGAATTCCGAGCTCTGAAATTGACAATGGATGTAATTACAGGATTTACTGATGAGAGTTACAAAGGAGGGCCCTTCACCCCACACTTTACCTTCTCTTCCCCGTAAAAAGGCAAAAAAAAAAAAAAGCAAAAAAAGACAATGTCTTTTTGAAAAATATGGAAACATACCATAGCATATGGCAGAGGAAAATTAAGCTGTGCATTTTTGTAGCGAAGGAAGAACGTAAGACCGGATCCTCAGCTGGTGTAAATTGTCATAGCTCCATTGCCTTCAACTGAGCTATAATGATTTACACAGACTGAGGATCTGCCCCACAGAATATAATCTTTTCCCATTATGGTTTATCTGCTGTGCTGTAATGACTGCAAAACACTTGACAATAGTCAAACAGTGGGTGTACTGTGTCTGCCGCATATTACACTAATCATAATCATGCTGCTGTTACCTTGTGCTTCTCCTGTCTATTTTTCATACCCATCTGTTGTCCCTCCTACTTAGACTGTAAGCAAGGACTTTACAGTGCAGCTCCAAAACCAATACAGTGGGGTGCCAAGCCCTGCTTGGGTCCTCTAGACGATACTGTAATACAAACATATAAATGATAATAAACAGAAATCATAGTGTGGTCTTCACTTATCTCTAATAATAATAGTGTTTTCTCACTCCAAGACGTCAAAATGCTTTAAATGGAACGGTGGGTAAGTACAATTAGATGGAGAGAGGTCAAGAGATTATCTCAAGGTTACACATGATTCACTGGGCAATCCCAAGTCTTCTGACCATGAAGAGAAAGGGAAGGGCAGGTTCTTGTATGGCTAGTATTATCCTCAGGTGAAATTCATCCACTATAGAGCCCATCCAAATCCTTCTGTTCTACCTGATCTGCATTTAAGAAACAAAAAATGTTTGTGAGGTTTAGGGCCTCCTGTACGATGGTAAATTTCACCACACCTTAATATTGCTATCAGGAGAACTACATTTTGCCTTTGCAGGGGGAAGGACTCAAGACGGTGATAGGTCTTTTCCTTTTCTCACTTGCATGATTGGATATTGGTCATGATTCTTGGATGGAGACTAGCTAGAATGTGAAGAACAGCAGCAAATCATTAGACATACAGAGAAAAATAGTCAGTTAAGCCGACTTCAGAGCAGATCCTTCTGGAAAAGCTACTGGGAGGTTTCATTTTGCTCACCTGGCATTGCTCTGGCTAGTTCTCAGCTGCAATGACATGCAGAATGTGTCCATAGTCTCATCACAGTATAGGGAGAGTCCCAGGTTAACTTGATTTGTCTGACTGACCACCAGGTCGTGCTCATTTGCAATCATCAATTGTGACAGACATGGCTATTTCCTTCAATATCCTTAAAAAAAAAAAAAACAACCTTGTTGAATTAAGTTGAAGTATCTTTGGAGTGCATTTTACTGACTGCAAAGGTTATGTATTGTTGTGGGCTGGGGATGTATGTGATCTCCCGATGGGGGAGATGTGATGTGAACCCTGGAAAGTGTTATGGACTTCAAAGTACCACACTGAACAATGTGCCAGGAAAGAACGGACTTTGGGGACAGATACCATCAAGTGGTTGGTTTGTGGAATTTCTAGGGAGAGGTGAACGCAAATTCCGCACCTCTATTTATGCAAAACCCCAGCCTTTTGAAGCTACACCCTAAAGAGAAGACGCTACTTACTGATCAATCATCTTTGTCTGATGATTACCTGTTCCTGGAGTTTCAAGATCAAAAGAAAGACTGACCTATTCATGGGAGTGCCAGTTCTGAGCTAGATTATTATGAATTTGTGACTACAGGAAAACTCCTCGGGTGGGGTTTCAAGGACTGACTCTGACCAGAGTCTTTGTGGGAGTTGTGGGGGATGATCTCTAGTAAGTTTATTGATATGCATGTAAAGGCTTTCATTTTTAATATGATTTCTCTGTAATGCTTTCACCTTAAGAGTAAAAGTACTTCCGTAGAAAGAGCTGTGTGGTAACTTAGAACTGCTTTCAATTACAGCTGTTCCTACCCTTTGGAGAAAAAACAAAGTGCAGACACTGGCCTTTTTAGGAGGAAGTGAGGAACTTTGCAGTTCAGGAGACATGGGTCTCCATCCAATAGATGTGACAGCTGAGGAGTCGGAAGCCAACAGTGGGTGCATTAGGTGGACTATGAGGGGGAAATACAGGTGTGCTGTCTTGAACGGTGACACACATGACAGTGGAAAATATTAGCGTGCTACCTCTATATTCTGAACCTCATTTACCCCAAACCTCTGTTTATCTGAATCATGATCATGTCCCCCAGCATCTATAAATTACACTGAAAATTCCCTGGATATACTGTTTGATTCCCGTGTCTGAGTGGGCCTCTCAAACCCCCATAGGGGGAAGTGATGGGGCACATGACTTACCTGGTCTGTGGTCTTTAATATTCAAAAGGTCAACGGCCAGGGTCCAAGGCTCTTCTTTGGTCCTCTCCTGTCCTTCTACCAGGACAGTCTCCCACTGCCTGCTGTAGTGCAACCAAACTTTTCCCAGTGGGAACCTCCACAGCCTTTCAGCTGGGAGATCATCCCTCACTACCGCTGCTCTCCTGCCTGTTCTCCTCTCTGGGCCTTTGAAACAAGAAGTCAACTGCCTCTGCTGTTCTCTGGCCTTCAGCCCTCTCCTGCGCTTTGGCCCCCTGGTTCTCTGGCTTGGGACTATTAGCTAGAAGACCCCTCTTGCGGCTTTCCTACCTCCCTCCTTCCCCCCAGGAACCACCTACACTCTCCTGGCTACAGCTCCCCGCCTGCTGATTTCTCACTCCCTTTCAGCTCTCACCTGCCCTTTTCCTGATTGACTTTTTCAGGGACCTCTCCCGTTTAGGGCCCGGGTGCCCTCTTTTAAACCTAGTTGGGGTCAGCTGATGAGTCACAGATACACTGGCCTCTTCCTTCTTAAAGGGACAGTGCACTCTTTCACAGAGCCATAGTCCTCCCCAGGAGCTGGATGCCTGTACTCTCTCCAGTCTCTCCTTTTACATCCTCCTCCAAGACCTGATACATCTTGCAGGGGAGGCAGGGCAAAATGTTCCAGCCCAGAACAGTTCCTTGACCCTCGCCTGGCCCCATCAACACCCCCACATAATATTCAGGTAACTTAGTGTAAAAAATAATAAAAATGATGAAAGAGTAAGGAAAGAAAGTTCCCAGCATAGCATTGAAGATTTATGTTATTACATTTTTAAAAAATCAAGGATATGACTAATTAGTTCACACAACACAGGTTTTGTTCTTAAGATATGAACTGTACTGAGGATACCGAAAGATACCCAGACTAGAGCTGTACAAAGCTGTCATAATAGAGCCTGGATTCAGCTGAAAGTCACTTGATTTTGTGAGAACCCCAAAAGTTGGCTAAGCTCACCAAGAGAGGCTTATATCAGATTTGAACTGATCTATGGGTTGAGATGGAAACCATGTGATACCTGTCAGTTTCAATCTGAGAATCAGGCAAAGTAACTTGGTGTCTTTGGATGAGTTCGACTTCAAAGAAACCCATCAGCTCAAAGCACAACCGAGATCAAATGAACCCACATGGAATGAATATTTAAAAACAAACAAAAAATGTTCATGTTAACCTTGTAAATCCAAATCCATCAATCTTGCTCAGCTATCTCATAGACCTCAGAAAGGAAAGAGACTAGTTTAGAGACAGAGACACGATAGTGCCAATGTGAATACAAAGCATATCAAACATATCCACTACCTAGGGAAGTGGTGGAATCTCCATCCTTAGAGGTTTTTAAGGCCCGGCTTGACAAAGCCCTGGCTGGGATGATTTAGTTGGGGTTGGTCCTGCTTTGAGCAGGGGATTGGACTAGATGACCTCCTGAGGTTTCTTCCAACCCTGATATTCTATGATTCTAAAAGGATAGTCTTGTGGATAAGGTTCTGTCTTTGGTGCTCAGGAGATCCAGGTTTTAAGTCCTACCTCTGTTGCACACCTTCTGTGTGGCCTCAGGCAAGCCATTTGAGCCTCTTTGTGAATAAGTTCCCTATATGTAAGCAATAATGATTCCCCCCCCCCCCCCGATCCTTTATTTGTCTTGTTTACTTAGATTTGTAAGCTCTCCAACACAGGGACCATCTCTAAGTAAGGGTGCATCTCCATTTGATCTAGGAGGTGTGATTCCCAGCTTGCGTAGATATACCCTCACTAGCTCTGCTCAACTTAGCACCTAAAAATAGCAATGTGTCCACAGTGGCATGGGCAGCTGCTCATGCTAGCCGCTTTGCATACAATCCCACCTAACTCTCTGGATACATACTCATGTGGCTAGCCCAAGCCGCTACTTGTGGACACACTGATATTTTTAGGCACTTAACTGAGCACAGTTAGCACAGGTGTGTCTACACAAGCTGAAGAATCACTCTTCCCAGCTCAAGTGTAGACATATCCTACATGAATGTATAGCACCTAGCAGAATGCGGCCCTGATGTTGGTTCGAGCATCTAAGTGCTACTATAATTTCAATCAGAATTACCATCATCAAGGGCTGACCTTCCTCAGAAGGTTTTGATGGCTCAGTTATCAAAGTATTATGGGCTTTCTCTTGATAGATAAGATGTCATCTCCTAGTGCAAGACTAAATGTGGCGTATGATGTCTGTACAGGTGGCAATAAATTCCCAGAGGAATGCCCTCACTCTAAGGATGGGGACTAGCATCACTCAGCTGGAGCTAACAGCTATTTAGTATTTTTACTTCAATGCTTTGATAATTTTGTATCCAGCCACTTTGCTGATTTTATAGCATTAGTAAAATGTGCATTTATCCAACCTGGGGGTTGTGTAAGCAGCTGTTGTGTGCAAATAGGTCTCTTGTATCCTTCAGAAAAAACAGACAGCTTCACAGCAGAATATTAAACAGCATCCTGCAGACTCATGTAAATGATGAAGCGATGGACTTGAGGGAAAAGGAGATGCATTAAAATGCCACTTCTGTGGATTGGCATTCAAGACAACACAACACTAGACAGGCTTGAGCAGGCTCAGACTAGTAAGGAGCATGGCTTCATTCCCACTGAGACTGTAGTTTGTATCTTCTTATTAATTATTTGGATTATTCTAGTGCCCAGAAGCCCCACTGTACTAGGTGTGGTACAAATGCAGAGTGAGAGACAGTCTCAGCGCTGAAGAGCTTACAGTCTAAGACAGAGAATGGGTAGAAAAAGGGGAGCATTATTATCCCTGTTTTACAGACAGCAGGCAGAGGTGCAGAGAGATTACATGACTTGCCTGAGGTCACATGTGAAGAGCGTGGAAGAGCCAGGAACTGGACCCAGTTTGCCTAAGGCCTAGCTCAGTGCTTTAAAATCAGGACCCTCCAGTGATTTAGCATTCTTCTCTCCCAACCCCACTGTGATTACGACTACCACCACTTGGGCCTGTGTTACACAGGCAGTCAGACTAGATGATCACAGTGGTCCCTTCTGGCCTTGAAATGTCTGAATCCTTCCAAGGGTCTCATCAAACCATTTCTCAGGCCAAACCCAACTTTGCTTATGTCTGACAAAGTGGAGTGACTGCAAGCACAGACTCTCTCTGATTAGCCACATAGTGAGCATTATATTATTGAGGAAGCTGTCCAGGCAATCACACATTCTGGCAGACAGTGACAACTTCCACAGCCAGAGAAGTCTAAATAGCAGCAAGACCCTGCTCCCTGACACACACACATTCCTACACAGCTATCTATAATTTAACAGAGACCCTTAAACATCAAGCGGTGCAAAACATTGCAGGGGAGGAGTTTCAGAATCTGAGACAAGTTCTCCATTTGGCCCATCTCAAATTTGAGACAATCAGAAAGGTTCTCTTTCTAGTTCATTTCTAGCAATGGGCAGATTCCTAGGGAATGATTTTTATTTCCAAACCGGTTCATCCATCCCTAGCAAAAATATTCATGCATTCAGAGTTACCCCTGCATCTTTTCAGAATGCCCACATTATATAGAGGAGTGACTGCTGTGTGGCAAAACATGTTATGAGACTGGAATATCATCCAGTGACATTTTGGAACCGTGAAATGTTGCAAAGTGTCTAAAATGAAACATTTCCTGTGGGGAAATCAATACATTTTATGAAATGGGTATCAGAGTGTAACTACAGAATGGAAACCACACCAAGTTGATTTAGTTAATCACACACAATCATAGAATGTATCATGTTTACCGATCTCCTCTTTCTACAAAACCCAGGTGTCTGAGAACAGGAAGAGGGATAATTGGCATTCTTTGCTCTCTAATCTTGAAAGATGTGATAATGACTCTGGAGGGAAGGTAGCATTTGTGTAAAACTCAATGATAAATATTGTGCTGTTCTCCCAGTTGATTTACTGATTTGCCCACAGTTCATTCTGCTCTTTCAAAGCCCCGTCTGGCTCAGAAGCCCCAATGCTATCATTAATACACCCTCATTATGCATACAATTCAAGGAGATTTCTATTTCTTATGAAGCATTATATGTATAAAATACTTAGAAGGATCATCTAGAATTTTGCTATGTTGGGACCATTATGCTGGTCTGGTTCAGAGTTACCCATACCATGAGTTGCCAGAGGCATGCCCTGTCTGTTCTGGTCCCATTTAGTATACACACTGGAAGGGAACTCAATAAGTCACCAAGTTCAGTACCCTGCACTCAAGGCAGGACAAAGTAATAAGTAAAAGCTGTGTTATCTGGCCCTGAACCAACCAGAAAGTTCTATAAACCGACATTTCTAATCTTCATAGAAAGATTGGTTGCACAGGGCCGGCAGGCTCCCTACGTGGCTCCGCATGAGTCCCTGGAAGTGGCGACATGTCCCTGCTGCTCCTAGGCAGAGGAATGGCCACAAGTGGTTTGAAGTGCAGGAGGGAGTGCAGGGCTGGGGCGTGGGAGAGGGTGCAGAGCGCAGGCTCTGGGAGGGAATTTGGGTGCGGCAGGGGGCTTGAGGCAGGAGTTGGGGCATGGGAGGGCTTTCGGGGTGCCGTATCTGGGGAGCGCTCACCTCAGGCAGATCCCTGCAAGCGGCAACATGTCCCTGCTACTCCTAGGTGGAAGCATGGCAGGCAGCTCTGTGCGCTCTCTGCCTGCAGGTGCCATCCCTGCAGCTCCCATTGGCCACAGTTCCCAGCCAATGGGAGCTGCAGAGCCAGCGCTCAGGGCAGGGCAGAGGCAGAGTGCAGAGCTGCCTGCCGCACCTCTGCCAAGGAGCAGCAGGGACAGGTCGAATTGGATAATGGAGTGGAGAGCAGGTTTATAAAAATTGTGGATAACACCAAGCTGGCAGAGTTTGCCAGCACTTTGGAGGACAAGATTAGAATTAGAAATGACCTTGACAAATTAAAGAATTGGTTTAAAATCAACAATATGAAATTCAGTAAAGAGAAGGGCAAAGTACTATACTTTGGAAGGAGAAATCAAATGCATGACTACAGAATGCAGAATAACTGGTTAAGTGGTCATAAGGCTGAAGAGGATTTGGGGGTTGTAATGGATCACAAATTGAATATGAGTCAGCAGTGTGATACAGTTGCAAAAAAGGCTAATATGTATTAACAGGAATGTTGCATGTAAGACATAGAAGGTAACAGTCTTGCCCTACTTGGCACTGGTGCTGGAGTACTGTGCCCATTCTGGGTGCCACACTCTAGGAAAGATCTGGATAAACTGGAGAGAATCCAGAGGAGACCAACAAAATGACAAAAGAGTTAGAAAACCTGCCGTATGAGGAAAGGTTAAAAAAAAATGGGCATGTTTAGTCTTGAAAAAAGACTGAGGGGGGACCTGATAACAGTCTTCAAATACGTTAAGGGCCGTTCTAAACAGGACAGTAATCAATTGTTCTTCATGTGCATTGAAGGTAGGACAAGAAGTAATGGGCTTAATCTGCAGCAAGGGAGATTTAGGTTAGATCGAAGGAAATCTTTTTAACTATAAGGGTAGTTAAACTGTGGAACAGACTTCCAATAAAGGTTGTGGAATCCCCATCTTTGAAGCTTTTTAAAAGCAGGTTGGACCTGTCAGGGATGATGTAGGTTTTCTTGGTCTTGCCTCAGCATAGGGAGCTGATGACCTCGAGTGGTCCCTTCTATGAACAGGAAAAAAATCTAAACATTTCAATAATATTGAAACCAAATGTTTTGTTTCTATCCAACTAAAAAAAAATGTTTTGATTTTAAGGCATTTTGGCAAAAGGCAAGGAAAGGAGGATGAGTGCCACAAAATGGCTGGAAAAGGAAGCAGTGGCTCCTTTCAAGCATTATCCCAGTAGTGAGTGTGTTCTCCCAAGATGAGTATGAGCCAAGTTTAATTGTGTCTTCTGCATGATATGGAGAAAGGATTTTCACTCAGCTTTCCCTTATTGCAGGAGAGTGCTGAGGTCACTGGGCCATACTGCTATAGGGATTTCTTAATTTCTCCTATTGAAGCTGTTCCAGTCTGTGTAAATAATCATTAGAGTAGGCATTTGAACTTGATTCTTCCCCCATCCCATAGGAATGTCCTAATCACCAAGCTATAGAGTCATTTTCATGCATGTTCTTTGCCCCAATGACTATTCATTGTCATCATGAATTATTATGAATTACTCTATGAATGACAATTTATCTGTTGTGTATGTAAAAGCAGAGTTTGGCTGTACATGTATACCTTATATCTGCAGAATTAGCAGAGGTTTCCCATGCATAATTAGCCCAAATGCTGTTATGGTCATAGCACTTCCTTGAGATTCAGTTTTTGAAAATGTGATTGCCATAACAATGCCTCATCAAATTTTAATTCATCCCCCCAGACACTCATTACCAATACTATCTGGGGGAATCTTCTCTCTTGAACTCATATGCAGGTTAAAAAGTAGCAATAATAAAAAGCCAACTCCTTCAAGGACTGTTTGGATTCTGAAAAAAATTCCAGCTTCTCTTAAATATTTAATGTCACTGATATGGAGATTCTTAAACATCATTTTTATTGGAATGCCCTCTCTGCTGCTTTTCCCCACTCCCCCAAATTTTAAAGCCTCTTGGATATTTAAAATGAAAGCACACTGGATTTCTAAATCGTTATCAGATGAGACATTATGCTCACGGATTATTTTTTGCCATTTTTCATTTATTATTATATTGGGATGTAAGCGATTTTTCTCAATTTTAGAACAATTGTAGATCACAACTTGATTAATGGTAACTAGTACTTGTATAGCATCCCTTTGCTCTGTGGTCTAAAACATATTCTACACATTAATTAAGTGAGCTTCATGCTGTTGTGGGATAGACACTGTAAGGAGCCGTATGTCCATTTTACAAATGGTTACAATGAGGGCCAGAAACCATCTCTCTCACGCTGTAGAGATCAGATAGCACACAACATCTGAGCATCATATGCAGTGAACAATATTTCCATAGAGATAGCAGACTCTGCCCTTCACCTCTCCCAGATCTGGCAACTTTGGCTTCCTATGGTTTGTCTTGTGGCCGTTATTTTAATTCTCTGTTTTTGGTTATTGTGGCTTTTGCAGCAAAGTGACTCTTCCAGCATTCTCTGACCAGGGTGAGGCTCCAAAACTGTTTCCTTTCCTCATAAAAGTCATTCCACAGTCACGCATCCCCAGCAGAGAATCCCTTATCTTTGGCACATGAGATATGCCCCCTGAGCAGTGTTAGTTGCACCCTCCCAGAAGTGCATCTCTATTTCTATATATCTCTGAGTTTTGTAGTGCCTCCCATTACTGTAGTAGCTGTTTTCTTCCATGTAAAATCAATAGTAATAGTGGACTTCATGGATTCTCCAACGCTTCTCTCTTTTTGGCGTCAAAACTCTGCTTGGGATAGGGCTGGGGGTTTGATTATTTTTTTAAAACGTTTTAAATTCCCCCTTTTTTTTTTGATTGATTGGTTAGAGTTTATTGGGTAGAAGAGGGTGTTGGTGTTGACAAATCAGACATCAAGAATTATAACATTCAAAAACCAGTTGGAGAACACTTCAATCTCTTTGCTCACTCGATTACAGACCTAAAAGTCGCAACTCTTCAACAAAGAAACTTCAAAAACAGACTGCAATGAAAGACTGCTGAATTGGAATTAATTTGCAAACTGGATACAATTAACTTAGGCTTGAATAGAGACTGGGAGTGGATGGGTCATTACACAAAGTAAAACTATTTCCCCATGTTTATCACCCCTCCTCCACCCCCACCCCCACCCACACACACACTGTTCCTCAGATGTTCTTGTCAACTGCTGGAAATGGCCCACCTTGATTATCACTACAAAAGGTTCCCCCCCGCCCCCCAGCTCTCCTGCTGGTAATAGTTCACCTTACCTGATCACGCTCGTTACAGTGTGTATGGTAACACCCATTGTTTCATGTTTTCTGTGTATATAAATCTCCCCACTGTATTTTCCACTGAATGCATCCAATGAAGTGAGCTGTAGCTCACAAAAGCTTATGCTCAAATAAATTTGTTAGTCTCTAAGGTGCCGCAAGTACTCCTTTCCTTTTTGTGGATACAGACTAACATGGCTGCTACTCTGAAATTTGGTGTTGAGTGTCATTCTTATGGTGGAAAAGCCTTTTTGAAGAGGCCTTATGAAGTGTTTCCTTAAGATGGCTAGGCTCTATGTTCAACTGAGCTCCTCTGAAAGCTCATTCCACTACTGGATTCCCCCAGCTGAGAATGCTTTTCCCCTAACCCGCACATGCTTCATCCTAGGTTTTGATAGCTGCATTATCCCAGAGGAATGCAGCTGCTGTGGTAATTCATAGAAATTCAGTTTTTCATGTAGCTGGGGCTTGATCCATTAATTTCTTTGAAGATTAGGACCCAGGCCTTAAACTGTGCTCATGGTGACCTGAGCCATGGAGAAGGCTGCAGCCCCACATTCTGGAGCCTGAGCATTGTCTATACACTCAGCTCAGATACAGTGAATTACAATAATCCAAGCCTGAGGTGACATTAGTGGGTCTTTGGGTCATTAATAGAGATGTTGCCTCGAGTGTAGGTGAAGGCCCTAAAGAATAAGACCAGATCTTTGGACTGGCACTGGAAATCAACTAGGAGCTGGTGCAGGGGTGAAGGACATGGGTAAGTTATGTTCTTGGTGTTTTAAGGACACAGGCTACTGCCCTTTGCAGATTGCCGGAATTTCCCTGTTGCTTTCACCTTTAGTGCCAGATACAGTGTTACAATAGTCTTTCCTCAAGGCTAGGTCTACACTGTAGATGGCAGGTGTAATTACCAGCACTGGTAGATTACACATGCTGACTCTGCTTGAACTAGTGCACTAAAGATAGCTGCGTAGCCATGGTGTCAAGGGCAGCATCTCAGGCTAGCTGCTGAAGTATAATACCATCTGATATCCTATGTACATACTTGGGTCACAATGGCTAGATACATACCTAAGAGGAGAAGACATGATTTCTGGACAAGTTTGGGGAGAAAGAAGGCATTACTCAGACTCCTACTGCCTGCGTGTCCAGGATTAATTAGAAGCCCCCATGCTCCCTTGACAAACAGAGGTCTGCTGTCTTTGATAGAAGGACAAGCTACACAGACTGTTTCCCCTGTAGTAGCAACCTCATTTTGGCAGTGCCTGGGTTCAATTTGAATAAGGTGCTCTTCAGACAAGTATTTAATCTCTTGCAGGCATCGTTAGACCATTTGGCAGTATATGTGGCGTATTGCTGCTGCTGACAATGCTGCAATCCTATTTAACAGGGGTGGCCAAACTGTACAGCTTGAGGAGCCCCCCATTCTCCGCCTCCCAGACTGGGAGTAGTGGGAAGCTCGGGGCTTCTGCCTAGCGGCGGGGTGATGGAGCTAGGGGCTTGTCATAAACATACAGCTAAGGGCAGCATAAAATCCCCCCTTTACCTGTAAGGGGTTAAGAAGCTCAAATGACCTGGTTGGCACCTGACCAAAAGGACCAATAAGGGGAAAAGATCCTTTTACATCTGTGGGGGAAGGGATTTTTGTGTGTGTGCTCTCTTTGTTGTTCGCTCCGGGAAAGAGAGGGACCAGGGTAGGAAAAACCATCTCCTAAAACCCTACCTGAAATAAGCATCCAAGAGTACAAAAATTGTAAGAAATAGCAAGGAAATGCATTAGCTTATCTTTTGATTTAGCTTGTGAATTTTCCTCATGCTAAAAGGGAGGTTTATTCCTGGTGTTTTTTTGTTTTTGTTCTTGTTTTTTTTTTGTAACTTTAAAGTTTTACCTAGAGGGGAATTCTCTGTGTTTTAAATCTTTTTACCCTGTTAAATTACCTTCCATCCTGATTTTACAGAGGTGCTTCTTTTACTTTTTTCTTTATAATAAAGTTCTGTTTTTAAGAATCTGATTGGTTTTTAGTGTCCTAAAAACCCAAGGGTCTGGTCTGTGCTCACCTTGTTTACCTATTTGGTTGGTATATTATTCTCAAGACTCCCCAGGAAAGGGGGTGCAGGGGTTTGGGGGGATATTTGGGGGAAACAGGAACTCCAAGTGGTCCTTTTCCTGAATCTTTGTCTAACTCACTTGGTGGTGGCAGCGATACCGTCCAAGGACAAGGAAGAATTGATGCCTTGGGGAAGTTTTTAACCTAAGCTGGTAGAATTAAGTTTAGGGGGTCTTTCGTGCGGGTCCCCACATCTGTATCCCAGAGTTCAGAGTGGGGAGAGAACCCTGACAGGGCTTCTGCCAGATATGACTGGTACCTGCTGAGAATGGCGGGGGGGGCACAATTTAAAGGTCCACTGCCCCCAACAGCTTGAGTCACACATCCCTTCTTACCCTCAGTGGCCCCTCCCTGCAGCTCCCACGTGTTAGTTCTGTGTGGAAAGGCAGCCGCAAAGAGCTGGGAGCTGCAAGGAAGGGGCACTGCTTTTGCTCCGCTGGGAGCAAAGACAGCAGCAAAATCAGCCGCTCTCCCTGCAGCCCCAACTGTTTGCCACTGCCTCTCCCCACCGCCCACAGCTCCCAGCTAACTGTACAGGGAGGGGGGCCAGGCAGCACCATATGACTGAGCAGGGCCAGCAAACTGTGGCAAAAATCTGGGGGAGCACATGACCCCATGTGTCCCCCCCGCAAGCATTGCCTCTGGCTTCCGCCCAACAGGGAGGGATTTGCAGGGCTTCAGCCTTAGCAGGAGTGGGGCTGAAGCCCTAAGCCCCAGCAGGTGCCTTCCGTGTAGATGTGCTCTGGCTTTTGAACTTCTGAAGATTGTCTTACACAGCTTGGAGGGTCAGTAAATTTGGCCACCCCTGCTATATAACCTAATCCAGCATTTCCTAATCTAGGGAAGATTAGTTCAGAGGTGCAGAGAAGAGGATTGTTGGGATTAGGGGAAACTGCATGACTCTGGATCTACTCCAGAGGTCCCCAAATTGTCAGGCACTCCCCTCTAAGAGGGCACAGAGGAATGTTGGGGGAGGGCAGAGCGGGGCCGGGGCCAAGGCCAGCCCCCATGGGAGGTGGGGGGGAGCACCATCAAGCCCTGCTCCACTCCCATCTCTGGCCCTGCCCCCAGCCATAGCCCAGGCTCATGGCGCCACACCCGGTCCCACCCCCAGCCGCAGCCCCCAACCGTGGCCCGGCCACGGTTCGACATCTGGACCTGGACCCAGCTCTGGCCCTGAATGTAGCTCCCTTTCTGGCCCTACTCCTGGCCTCAGACCCACCCCATCTGTGGCCCCAGCCATGGCCCCCTTACCCCTGTCTGTGTCCCCCCACAGAAGTCGCAGACCGGCTCCCAGACCCAACTCTGGAGGGGCGGCGGGAGGTGGTGTGTAGACGGAGGCGGAGAGGGGGGCGCAACCCACACAAAGATGGACTACAAGCCGTCAGGAACACTATCCTCGATAATGTCACGGCTAACCTGGTGGCTGAACTTTGTGACTTTGTCCTCACTCATAACTATTTCACATTTGGGGACAATGTATACCTTCAAATCAGCGGTACTGCTATGGGTACCTGCATGGTCCGACGGTATGCCAACATCTTTATGGCTGACTTAGAACAACGCTTCCTCAGCTCTCGTCCCCTAATGCCCCTACTCTACTTGCGCTACATTGATGACATCATCATCTGGACCCATGGAAAAGAAGCCCTTGAGGAATTCCACCATGATTTCAACAATTTCCATCCCACCATCAACCTCAGCCTGGACCAGTCCACACAAGATATCCACTTCCTGGACACTACGGTGCTCATGAGCGATGGTCACATAAACACCACCCTATACCGGAAACCTACTGACCGCTATTCCTACCTACATGCCTCCAGCTTTCACCCAGACCACACCACACGATCCATTGTCTACAGCCAAGCTCTACAATACAACTGCATTTGCTCTAACCTCTCAGACAGAGACAAACGCCTACAGGATCTCTATCAAGCATTCTTACAACTATAATACCCACCTGCTGAAGTGAAGAAACAGATTGACAGAGCCAGAAGAGTACCCAGAAGTCACTTACTACAGGACAGGCCCAACAAAGAAAAGAACAGAACGCCACTAGCCATCACCTTCAGGCTCCAACTAAAACCTCTCCAATGCATCATCAAGGATCTACAACCTATCCTGAAGGATGACCCATCACTCACAGAACTTGGGAGACAGGACAGTCCTTGCTTACAGACAGCCCCCAAACCTGAAGCAAATACTCACCAGCAACCACACACCACACAACAGAACCACTAACCCAGGAACCTATCCTTGCAACAAAGCCCATTGCCAACTGTGTCCACATACCTATTCAGGGGACACCATCATAGGGCCTAATCACATCAGCCACACTATCAGAGGCTCGTTCACCTGCACATCTACCAATGTGATATATGCCATCATGTGCCAGGAATGCCCCTCTGCCATTGTCTTACAAACAGGCTGCCATGTACATTGGTCAAACTGGACAGTCTCTACATAAAAGAATAAATGGACGTAAATCAGACGTCAAGAATTATAACATTCAAAAACCAGTTGGAGAACACTTCAATCTCTTTGCTCACTCGATTACAGACCTAAAAGTTGCAATTCTTCAACAAAAAAACTTCAAAACCAGACTGCAATGAGAGACTGCTGAATTGGAATTAATTTGCAAACTGAATACAATTAACTTAGGCTTGAATAGAGACTGGGAGTGGATGGGTCATTACACAAAATAAAACTATTTCCCCATGTTTATTCCCCCCCTTCCCCCTCCCCCCCCCCCCCCGCACTGTTCCTCAGACGTTCTTGTCAACTGCTGGAAATGGCCCACCTTGATTATCACTACAAAAGGTTTTCTTTCCCCCCGCCCCCCTGCTGGTAATAGCTCATCTTAAGTGATCACTCCCCTTACAGTGTGTATGGTTACACCCATTGTTTCATTTCTCTATGTATATAAATCTCCCCACTGTATTTTCCACTGAATGCATCCAATGAAGTGAGCTGTAGCTCATGAAAGCTTATGCTCAAATAAATTTGTTAGTCTCTAAGATGCCACAAGTACTACTTTCCTTTTTGCGAATACAGACTAACACGGCTGCTACTCTGAAACCTGAAAAGTTCAGTGACCATTGATTTACTCTAATTCTCTGCTGCAAACATGGGGTTAAACAGTAGGAAGCTTCTTGTCACCCACCTTCCCTTACTGCTTCTGTGAGAGTAAACACACTCAACTAGATCCAGGCTCTCAGTGAAATTAATGTGTTCCTGTGTCTTTCCTTTCAGTATGTTTCACTGACACTGTGACAGGACACCTTGATTTTTGAAGTCCCAAAAAGATAGAGGCACAAATCCCTGTAGGTTGAAAATTCCAGTAGAGTGGGAAGCTGTCTAAATGTGGATAGATGAAGGACACAGCAGGAAACATGTCTCCCACCCCTGCACATGAATGTCTTGCTTGCCTTTCTATAAAGAGATGTTTTTTCTTATGTTGATGAGCTTTGCACCTAGAAGGGGGAACAAGGGGCAAACCCAAAGTCCATTGAAATCAATGGAAAGACATTCATGGACTTCAGTGGGCTTTGTTTGGAGTTCAAGTAGCATAGATGTTTTCCCAAGGCCATACTTGGATTGTTTTGGAAGAAAGCCACCTAGGGCAGACCTGTGGCCATGTTACTACAGTAAAAGCTTTTTTATCCAGCACGTTAGGGGAATGGGGGATTCCAGTAAGTGAAAAATGCCAGTTAACTAAGAGTGAGGGACTTTGGG
Organism: Caretta caretta; assembly: GCF_965140235.1. NCBI lineage: Eukaryota > Metazoa > Chordata > Testudines > Cheloniidae > Caretta > Caretta caretta. The sequence goes on along the minus strand of NC_134210.1, from coordinate 10,403,466 downwards.
TGTGGGAGATGTCCCTTTAGCATGCCACTCCCTTTTCCCTCCATTGCACCCCACTCACAGCTGGCTTTCCAAAGTCAGTGAAGTCCCATGGGTTCATTCTCACCCCTGAAGTGGGGCGGTCTCTGCTGCTGCTCACTGCTCCTGCTGTTGTCTCTGCCACTGCTTGCCACGGTCACTGCCATCTTTGCTGCTGCTCACCGCCACCTCTGCCCCTAGCTGCAAGGCTGTGTTCTGAGGCTCCAGAGCTCAGCTCCATTCTTAGTGAGTTCAAGCAATTTCATGGTGTAGTGGGGAACCTCATTTCTGCTGCAGCTTCAGCATTGTCTTTCACCATAACACTGGCCCCACACCAGGTCTACGGTTCAGCACCCCAACCACACACCCCGACCTGCTCATCAGTGATTTCAGCTCTGGCGAGCACTGAGCAGAAACAAGGACTCTCAATGGAGTCTGATCAACTCTGTCTTTAAACCGGGGAGGAGGAGGGTCAGCTGGTCCCAAGGACTCTTCGAACCAAATCCACACCACCAAGCAGGAACACTTACAGCCACCCACTCTGACTTTCACTTGTCTTTGGCATCACTAACTCCTGCTTAGCGAGTGAGGTTAAATAGGGTGATCCTCTCAATTTGGACATATTTAATACAGTTCTTCTGCCCTTCAGTCGTACAAGGATAATAATGTTTCATTACCCTGCATTCAAGAGTAATGTGTATTTTAAACCCAGATTAGCCCAAACTAATCACTTTGGAAAAGCAGGTCTGTCTGTGACCACCTAGGCAAAGCAGGTGTATCTATGCAAATACAGTCTGCTTCTGAGGACTTTTCCCTCAATTTATCAATAGATGGCAGGGGAGAGCTCATTCAGACCTTGGATTACACATGCAAAGCCCTGAAAAAAAAGATGAGGATTTGACTATAAAAGCTGCAAAAAAGGTAACAAAGTGGATGAATGCTGGTATTAAGTTTATCACACTTCAGGGGTTTGAGAGAGGCAACACAGATTGATTTCATCTTGGTACTTGGCCTGGATGCTTAGATGGATTTTTAAAATTACTTGGTTTCAGAGTGTTGATTCTTTTTCTTCTTCTTCTTTTAATGGTGATTCACTGCAGTCTGATCTGTTCTTAAACAGCCCTTGGATAGAATTTCTTCTAGTCTCAGTCCCAATATTCATAGAGTTTAGGAATCTGTTTTGTGAGACAATGTCATGTAAGTGACATCATGTAATCACCTTTTTTCTCTTTTCTATTCTTTATTATTTATTTGTATTTCTGTAGGAACACACTGAAACTAGGGTCTGTATTTTGGCTGCTGTATTGTTTTTGTTATATCATATAGTTTTTAATGTTATATTATAAAAATCCTCGTAATAATATTGAAATAATATTAAAAGTTGCAATTCTTCAACAAAAAAACTTCAAAAAGAGAGACTGCTGAATTGGAATTAATTTGCAAACTGGATACAATTAACTTGGGCTTGAATAGAGACTGGGAGCGGATGGGTCATTACACAAAGTACAACTATTTCCCCATGTTTATTTCCCCACCCCCTACTGTTCCTCAGATGTTCTTGTCAACTGCTGGAAATGGCCCACCTTGATTATCACTACAAAAGGTTCCGCCCCGCCCCGCAGCTCTCCTGCTGGTAATAGCTCACCTTACCTGATCACTCTTGTTACAGTGTGTATGGTAACACCCATTATTTCATGTTCTCTGTGAATATAAATCTCCCCACTGTATTTTCCACTGAATGCATCCGATGAAGTAAGCTGTAGCTCACGAAAGCTTATGCTCAAATAAACTTGTTAGTCTCTACAAGTCCTGCTTTTCTTCATACTGCAGGGAGTGCTTGTTCTTTGGAAGGTGAAAATTCTCAACCTCTGGTGTTCTTTGCACTATTGCAGGGAATTTGGTTTCCTTAGACCGGAATGATTAAGGGAATGCAAAAACTCTCATACATGGATGGATTGTTTATCTTAGAAAGGAGATGAATAAGAGGAGACATGATAAAAGCATATAAAATAATGGATGATGTACAGAAGGTACTTCTGTTCTCTGAATGTCATATCACAAAAAGCAAGAGACATTCAGTTAAATTGAAAGGCAGCAAATTCAAAATGGATAAAATGAAATATTTTTCCACACAAAGCTTAAGTGGATGTGACCCTTAGGCTCCAGTCTTATTTCCCTTGAAGTCAATAACAAAATACCCACTGACTTCAATGGAAGCAGCAGAAGGCTTTTAATGTGGAATGCGGACGTTGGTGTTTTGCATCTATCCTACCCAACTACCTCCTCTGGCACTATACTTCCTGTGGGTTTGACATACAGGCCTGGGTGCTTCTTGGTCCCGCCTCCAGCCTTAGTTGTGTGTTTTCTTCATCTTGTTCTGATACACAATCAGCTAGCACAACCTCCACCTCCCATGCTCCTTCCTGGCAAAAGTACTGGGGTTCTGCTTGGAAGGAAACAATTCTAGCTACCGTCTAACCCTTAACCAGCCATCTGATATATGGATACTCCCAAGGAATAACACAGAGACATAGGATATCAGACTGGGTAATTGTATTAAACAAAAGGTGAAGATTAATTAACAATGCAAACAGATACTCTTAGGGTTACCAGTGCCCAACTCCATGACTTACACTTGAGGGGAATAAGACTTTAATGTCCTGTTATTACATGTGCTATGTGGAGGCCCTGGCTGGATGGATAGGGTGGCAAATTTGGTAGTAGAGGAGAGCAAGCTCCCTCTGCTTTAGGAAACAGTCAGTGAATAAGTATCTTCCAGACAATGCCTCTGAATACCTAACTAAGTATTGATGCACTCACAAACTCCATGTCATGGATAATCCTCAGGTTCAGATCCTGGCCTGGTTCCCTCAGCAGTTATAGGAGGGGCCTAACGGTTTTGGTTCTTGGTCCTTGCTAGACTATGCTGGTCATGTAGAATTTTTCACGACCAAAAGTATGCTGCTGCTGCACCTGGGGCACCTCTCTCCATACAGAGACTCAGGGAATATGTGCTGACTATAAAAGCTAATGATTCCCCAAATTCTAAATCCTAAGTTTTATGCTATAAAACCCAATTGTAGGTTAAATCAGGCAGGAGCTGCTTATCTATCAACATGAAGGATTTCTTGCCACTTGATAACTGCTTTAGCTTGGGAGCTAAGGTTGTAATCTAGGCCTAAAGTCATTGGGAATTTTCCCAGCTGATACCTATAAACTGAGAGCACCCATGAACAGGGACCAGAACAAATTTAGGAATATTGCTGCCATGTACCCAAATTCCAGTTTCCTGCATGAAGGCCTGGGGCTCCTAACCTCTCCAAAAAACCATACTCTCCCTTCAATGGCTGGCTTCTTTCTCTCTCCCAACATGTATCCACTTTTCTCATCAGCTGCTTTGCATTGGATAGTTTAAGTCCATTTCCCCAGGCTTGCCAATCATTCTAGCTTTATTCCTTCTCTCTTTGTGCTTCCTCCTTTGACTAAGTAACTTCCCTGAGCTGGCAGAAGGCACTATTGCTCAAAACAGCATCTCCTCTCTCTCCCTCTCGGTTGTCAGGCAGCCAAGATGTTGACCTTGCCCTTGGAAGTGCTACTTCCTGGGAGCACTGTTCCTTTCTCTGGGGTTTCCTCGGCAACCCACAATGATCCTCACCAGAGCTACTGGCATGGAGACAGCAGAGAAGCCAAGGAAAATCCTGTGGGGTATGATGGGGAATACTAGGCCCAGAGGCCCTCTGCTGGAGGCCTCAGGGTCCTGCCACACCCATCCCAGGAAAGGAGCAGTAGAGAGATCCTCCAGGCTTCACAGAGAGGCTGCGTGGGATGCAGCCAATCGGGGGAGGCTGCAAGGGGCTAGCCAATCAGAGGGTAGCAGGCTAGTATAAAAGGAGCTGCAGCGCAGACCAGAGTCAGCTCCTTCTTGGAACCTGAGGAGTGAAGCTGGTGCTCCTAGCAGGCTGAAGGACTGCAGCACCATAGACAGCTTAGTGCTAGCAGATACCAGGGAAGTGAGCAAGTGATTCTGGCTGTCTGCTGGGCCTGAACATAGAAGAGCCCTGAGGTAAGGATGAAGCATTGGTGAAGGCTGGGTCTGTGGAGAAGTGGCCCAAGGAACTGAAAGCAGTTTAGTTAAAGGGACATGGAGACACATGGCTACTATTATTAGGGTCCCTGGGCTGGTACCTGGAGTAGTGGGTGGGCCAGAGTTGCCCACATAAGCCACTGGGGAAATGGCCTACAATTGAACAGTGATAAACCACCAGAAGGGGATCTGAACTATTAAGAGGCCCAGCTGGAGAACTGGTGCCAGAACAGACCAGAGTGGGTGAAGAGTCTCCAGGGAGGAAGCCCTAGGGGCATGGCCCCCCAACAAGGGCCAACAGGCCTTAAAGACTCTGTTGTACTGATACCTTGGAAGGGGTCTGTCTGAGCTGTGTTCTGTACAAACTGTGTGTGACTTGGCTGGAGGGCTAAGTAACTGAAACCACCAGAAAAACTGCTAGAATGGGTCACCACAGACTGAAATAGGTACGGATGGGTGTGATTTATACCTAGCTAAGACAACTGAGTGGAACAGTTGCACACTGGCTTATTTTGGGTGTCTAAAAGCAGAAGACTGGGTAACAGGCTGAAATATGCTTTTGTTTTTTTTTTTTCTTTGTGAGTATGACAACCCCAGGTGGATAGGTACTAAAGCTGGGCAAAAATTTTTGGACAAATAGCTTATTCAACAAAAAATGTGGTTTCTGTCCATCTGAAACTATTTGCAAATTTGACACAGGTAGTTTTTGGCATTCACAAAATGGTGAGAAGGAGGCGGTGCTACTCTTCCCTTTCCATTGTTAGGCTAGTGGTAAGAGCACTCATATGAGAGAGACAGATTCAAATCCTTTCTCTGGATCAGATCTGAAATGGACTCTTTTGATTCACCAAAAAATTGGATTTTGTTTGACTCAGTGTTTTGCATGTTTTGGAATCACTACCAAACTGAAAAATCAATTATTCACCTATCTCTAATTGACACTAATAATGGAGGGCGGGGAGGGGGGTTTGTTTGACATTTGGAACTAGAGGTAGTAGACATTTTCAATGTTTTTTTTAAATGAAACTTGTCATTTAAATTTCAGATTACAAAGTGCACTCCCCCCACCCACCCCCAAAAAAGCAGGGATGGGGAAACAGAAAAAATGTTGCAAACATTTTATCAACTGTACTAAGTTGCTAAGGTTATTTGCGAATAGCAATTTTTGCCCAGACACAAGAAGTTTTCAGTGTGTATTTGCAAGAGCTGAACACAGACACAGAAATCACCAGCACTCAGGACAATTAAAGAAGTTGTTGAGGACCAGTGCCATATTATGAAGAGTACTGAAATGGAACTGGCTGTGTGAGGCATTGCCTCTGTTTTCTTTGTCTCTGGTATATATTGGATGAAATTCACCACAGCACAGAGATTTCTCACGAAGCTCTATGCACAGTTTAAATCCCACATAAAACCTCAGTACATACTTTAAGCTGTTCATAAGCATTTAGCAGGTGCTCTACACTCAAGTGAATTTCACCCATTGTGAATGAAATAAACTAGGGGAAATAGCCTGTGTGCGCACCCTTTTTCATTTTGTTCCCAGTGAGGCATCAGCACAAGTTGCAGCCACTCGGAATATGGGCCATAAATGTGAGAGATCTGAGCCTGAACAAGAAACAAAGTATCTGCCATCTCTTAATTGGAAATTAAATTTAATTGAAATTGAGAGAAAAACACTCATCACCCTCTTAATGAAATGAAGGAGGCTTCAAAGTCATTATCGAGGGAAAGCAGCCTTTGTAGACTCTACTTATATATAAAAGTCTGTCTTAAAAGACTCCGCTGGAATCTTAATTCTTGACATTAGAATTAGATAACCACGTTTTTTTTGGTTAACTTTTACCCTGGAACCTTTTAGTGCTTTTATCTTAGTGCCAAATTTTTAAATTGGAAACCTACAGTTTGGCTGTATGAGGCACCTAGGGAAGATAGTTAGTGATTCCAGAAATTCTGGGTGAGGGCTCAAACTGGCGGTGATTCTTAATTTCAAGAGGGACCCCACCCTTTTAAAACCTGGCCCTTGGTGATGCTGACAACACTGGGCAGAAGGGTTACAGGTAGATAAATAATCAGTTAGGATGGCTTATGTCAAACGTCACTTGTGACATCCAGTGGACGTTTCCACCTGCCTTCGTAGGACAGCTTTGCTCTGATCAGTGCAATGCTGCCAAAAAACATAACTTAAGAGATGTATGTTCTATTCCTGGCTCTGACAGTCTTTTCTTTTCAAAAGATGTATGCTCTAGCTTAACCAGAAGTTATGGGCTTGATGCAGGAATCACTGGGTACAATCTTTGGTGTGTGTTATGCAGGAGATCAGTATCTTCTAGTGTTAAATCTATGGAAATGAGAGGGTGATGAGTTGGCCCCCTGTATTCACAGCCATACACAAGATGGGGTAGGGAAATGCTGAGCTGTGATTCCGACTTTTCTGCTAAACTCCATTTGAGTTATTGTGTCCTCATCCTCCCAGACCACCCCCCACCACCGTTTGTCTGTTTCAGCCTCCTGTTGTGCCTGTTCTTTGAGGAGTTTGAGTTCATTAGGGCACAACTATCTTCTCTGTTACGTCTTTCTAGTGCCTAGCACAATGACACTACGATTATGGTTCCTGGTAGTACCATAATAAATAGATTCATAAGGGACCATTTTGATAATCTAGTCTGACCTCCTGTATAACACAGGCCATACAATTTCACTCAGTAACTTCTTCATCAAGCCCCTCATATCTAGTTAATCTAGAGGACATGTTTTACAATCTTGATTTAAAGACTTCAAGTGATGGAGAATAAACCACATGTCTAGGTAAGTAGTTCAAATGGTTAATAACCCTTACTGCTAAAAATGTGTGACTAGCTGTAGTCCATATTTGTTTTGCTTCAAGTTCCAGCAATATGATCTCATTATGCCTTTATGTGTGTGTGTTTAAAGAGCCCTCTGCTGTCAGAAATCTTCTCCCCATGTCCATCACTGGCAATTTTAAAATCAAAACTGGATTTTTTTTTTCTGAAAGATCTGCTCTAATTCCAACAGGAATTGTTTTGGGGAAGTCCTCCTGTTATGGAGGAGGTCAGACTAGATGATCACAGCAGTTCCTTCTGGCCTTAGAATCTCTGGATGCCATGATCAAGTCATCTCTTAACCTCTTGGATGAACTAAATAGATCGAGCTTCTTTAGTCTCTATTTTTCACATATCAAGTCTTTGTAGCACTTCTGAACCCTGTCCAATTTGACCACATTTTTTTTTAATGTGGTCACCAGAACTTGACATGATATTCCAGCAATGGTCTCACTAATGCGGTAGGCAAAAGTAATACGAGGAGGTTTTATTGTGGTGTACACCATCCGTGACACCATTCCTCCTCCTTGATATTCCTCAACTTCAGTGGTTCTCAACCCGTGGCCTGCAGGCCACTTGCAGCCCAATTAGCACACAACTGCAGCACAGCTGTGTGCTAAAAAAAGTCAAAGTTTACTGCCACCGGGTCCTGGCAGGGATGGGGCCAGCTGAGGGGGAGACAGCACTACAGGGCACTGCTGGAACGCTCGTTTCCAGCAGGGAAGGCGAAGCAGCCCTCTGTGGTGGGGGAGGAGCACCCATGTTGCAGGGCCACACTGTAGGGTTGCCAGGGCAAGGGGAGGCACTGGGTGATCAACCCATGCCAGCTATGGGCGTAGTTTGGGGGGCATTGCCCCCCACTGTCTCCCCCACCCCCAATGTTTGTGAGCGCCAAGCAGGGGTTGCTCTGCTCAGCCTGTCGGGGTGGGGGAGAGGTTCTGTCCTTCCCAAGCTGCCAGCTTACTCGGCACCTCTTCCTGGCTCAGGGGGCAGTTCCGGGACACTTTCTCCTGGGTCCTTGTGCCCATCATTGTCCTCTTCTACGTGTGTTGGGTCCTGTTTCTGTACAATGATGAGTGCGTATGTGGGGGCAGGGTGAGGCAATGGGGAAGGAAGAGAGATGGGATGGGGGAATGGTGCAGGAGGGAGGGGTGCAGTCTGGAGAGGAAAGGGGACGGGGAGGGGGGCAAAAGGAAGAGAAGCGGATGACTGAGTGCCACCGCCAGGCGAGCGCTGCCTCCTCACTTTTGGGTGTCTGTGCCAGAGACATCCGGAGAAATGGGGCAGACACGTGTCCTCCCACAAGACACAGCTATGTCTCTCCTCTGAGGGTTGGGGGGGGGGGGTGAGCATGCTCCAGGATGCAGTGTGCCCTGGACTGCCTGCAGCAGATAGCACCCACCTACCTGTTCCCTGATGGACATGTCCACACCTGGAGCTCACAGCCAGAGCAGGAGGCTGCTTGTAAGTCCCGTCACTGGGGGATGAGCTGGTGCAGGGTGGAAATTTGTCCTGTGGGTGGCTTCCCAAGTAGGGTCCCCCATGGCTCGATGAGTGGGATCACCCCTGCCCCTGACTGTCTGGGAGCAGGTGCCGAGGAACATGTGCCTAACTGGGCAGCAACAGCAGGCAGTGTGGTATAGATATTGTGAACCACATCCACACAATCAATAGGTTGAGAACCACTGCTTTACTTATACATTTCAAGACCACTTTAGCTCTTAGCCACAGGATCACACTTGGAGTTGATGTTCAATTGCTTGTCCATTATGATCCCTAATGCTTTTTCAGAGTCTGTTTTCTAGAATATAGCCCCCCATCTGGTAAGAGTGACATAAATTCTTTGTTTGTACATGCATGACTTTGTATTTGTTCAAATGAGCTCAGTTTACCAAGCAACCCAGAAAAATTAGAAATAATATAATAGTGAGAGTGAAAATAGTGTTGTAGCTAAGGAATTGGCATAGGATTCAGCCACAGGTATCCTGTGTGACCTGTGGAAATTCACTTAATCTCTGTTTGCCTCAGTTCCTCATCTGTAAAATGGGGATAATAATTCTTCCTCTTCTTCCACCCTGTCAGGTTTCCCTCCCCACTCTGAACTCTCGGGTACAGATATGGGGACTTGCATGAAAGAACCCCCTAAGCTTATATTCTACTAGCTTAGGTTAAAAACTTCCCCAAGGCACAAATTTCTTTCCTTGGACGGTATTGCTGCCACCACCAAGTGATTTAAACAAAAATTCAGGGACGGGTCACTTGGAATCCCTATTCCCTCAAAATATCCCCCCAAGCCCCTTCACCTCCTTTCCTGGAGGCTTGAGAATAATATACCAACCTATTGCCTTTAATGTAAGTACAGACCAGACCCTTTATCTTTGGGACACTAAAATCAATCGGGTTCTTAAAAGAAGAACTTTATTATAAAGAAAAAAGTTAAAGAATCACACCTTCAAAATCAGGGTGGAAGGTAACTTTAAAAGGTAATAAAAAGATTTAAAACACAGAGGACTCCCCTCTCGACTCAGCTTCATGGTTACAAAAACAGGAATAAAACTACATCTTAGCATAGGGAAAATTCACATGCAAAAGATAACCTAATGCATTTCCTTGCCTTACTTGCAATTTTTGTAATCTTAACTGGATCATTTCAGGTATGTTTTTAGGAGACGTTGAACCTGCCTGGTCCCTCTCTCTCCATCCGGAGAGGGAACAAACAAACCCCCACTACACCCAGATTTAAAAGGTATCTTCTTTCCTTATTGGTCCTCCTGGTCAGGTGCCAACTAAGTTATTTGAGCTTCTTAACTCCTTACAGGTAAAGCAATTCAGTACAGCTGACAAGGAGGGATTTTATGCTACTCTTTCCTTTATATTGATGACACACCATTTGTCTGTTTTGTCTAAGCTTGTAGAGTGGAGGTAGGAAGGAGGGAAACTGGAATTCAAGCATGAAAAGTGGGTAAAAAATTAGGGGACTAGAAAGAGCATCAGGAATCTACTGTGTACAAGACGTGAGAGAAATCCATGACAAGTGCTGGAACACAAAAGGGGAGAAGAAATTTTTTAATTTAGTTCTAAATTGAGCACAAGATCTGGTCGGAGAAGTAAATATATAGCTGAATTGTTCAATAATAGCACCCATAATGTAATTAAATTTAACATCCTTGTAGGGGTAAAAATACCAAAGAGGCATACCACAGTGGCACTTAACTTCAAAAGGGGGAACTACACAATATGAGGAAGCTCGTTAAACGCAAATTAAAAGGAACAGTCACAAGAATGAAATGTCTGCAGGCTGCAAGGGAACTAAAATAAAATAAAAAAAAAACAACACAGTAAGACTACCAAACAATTGCCACCATGGCTAAACAACAAGTAAAAGAGGTAGTTAGAAGCAAAAGGCACCCTTTTAAAATTGTTAGTCAAATCTTAGAGGAAAATGCATAAACTCTGGCAACTGAAGTCTAAAAGTATAATTAGGGAGACCAGGGAGACCAGTGTGATATGTGCCAGCAAATGCCCCTCTGCCATGTATGTTGGCCAGTTTGGCCAATTTGAAGAGCAATTAACAAAAGAGGAAAACTAACACAATTTTTTTAAAAAGTACATAAGCCAGCCAAACAATCAATTGGGCCACTAAATCATCAAGCTGCTAAAGGAGCACTCAAAGACACAACTATTGCGGAGAATCTATATGAATTCTTTGCATCAGTGTTCAAGCAGAGGATGTGAGAGAGCTTCCCACACCTGATCCAGTCTTTTTAGGTGACAAATCTGGGGAACTGTCCCAGATTGAGGTGTCAAGAGAAGGTTTTGGAAAAAAATTGATTGATTAAACAGTACCAAGTCACCAAGATCAGATGATATTCACCCAAGAGTTGTGAAAGAACTCAAATATGAAATTGCAGAACTACTAACTGTGGTATGCAAAAAGAACAGGAGTACTAGTGGCACCTTAGAGACTTAACAAATTTATTTGAGCATAAGCTTTTGTGGGCTAAAACACACTTCATGGGATGCATGCAGTGGAAAATACAGTAGGAAGATATATATACACACACACTGAGAACATGAAACAATGGGTTTCTTCATACACACTATAACGAGAGTGATCAGTTAGGTGAGCTATTACCAGCAGGAGAGAAAAAAACCTTTTGTAGTGATAATCAAGGTGAACTATTTCCAGCAGTTGACAAGAACGTGTGAGGAACAGTAGGAGGGAAAAATAAACACGGGGAAATAGTTTTACTTTGTGTAATGACACATCCACTCCCAGTCTTTATTCAAGCCTAATTTAATGGTGTCCAGTTTTCAAATAAATTCCAATTCAGCAATCTCTTGTTAGAGTCTGTTTCTGAAGTTTTTTTGTTGTAATATTGCGACTTTTAGATCTGTAATCGAGTGACCAGGGCAATTGAAGTATTCTCTGACTGGTTTTTGAATGTTGTAATTCTTGACGTCTGATTTGTGTCCATTTATTCTTTTACATAGAGACTGTCCAGTTTGGCCAACGTACATGGCAGAGGGGCATTGCTGGCACATGATGGCATATATCACATTGGTAGATGTGCAGGTGAAGGAGCCTCTGATAGTGTGGCTGATGTGATTAGGTCCTATGATGGTGTCCCCTGAATAGATATGTGGACACAGTTGGCAACAGGCTTTGTTGCAAGGATAGGTTCCTGGGTTAGTGTTTCCATCCCACCATCAACCTCAGCCTGGACCAGTCCACACAAGAGATTCACTTCCTGGACACTACAGTGCTAATAAGCGATGGTCACATAAACACCACTCTATACTGGAAACCTACTGACCACTATACTTACCTACATGCCTTCAGCTTTCATCCAGACCACGCCACATGGTTCATTGTCTACAGCCAAGCTCTATGATGCAACCACATTTGCTCCAACCCCTCAGGGACAAACACCTACAAGATCATCAAGCATTCTTACAACAACAATACCCACCTGCTGAAGTGAAGAAACAGATTGACAGCCAGAAGAGTACCCAGAAGTCACCTACTACAGGACAGGCCCAACAAAGAAAAGAACAGAATGCCACTAGCCGTCACCTTCAGCCCCCAACTAAAACCTCTCCAACGCATCATCAAGGATCTACAACCTATCCTGAAGGACGACCCATCACTCTCACAGATCTTGGGAGACAGGCCAGTTCTTGTTTACAGACATCCCCCAACCTGAAGTAAATACTCACCAGCAACCACACAACAGAACACACCTCAGAAAGGCTGAGGGTCCGGGACTGTCCATAGCAGAAGGGGCATAAGCATTGATTCTTGCTTGGTTGCTGGAAAGCATATATTTAGTAATGCATGAAGGCTGGGAAGCTTATTATACTTTGGCAATAAAACTGGTTTTACTTATACACCTGGTGTGATGTCATTGAGTGTATCCGAGCCCCCCTTGGCCCAACAGAGATAAATAGCAAGGTTCCCCAAAGATCGGTACTGGGACTAGTGTAGTTCAACATATTCATGAATACTCTGGAAAAGGGGGTATAATGTAAGGTGGCCAAATTTGCAGGTGATATAAAATAGTTAATCCCAAAGCAGACTGTAGAATCATAAAATTGTAACCTTGGTGACAAAATGGCAACAACATAATCCCAACTGTACGTGCACAATGAAGGGATCTAGCTGTTACCACTCAAGAGATCTTGAAGTAATTATGAATAGTTCTCTGAAAACATCTGCTCAATGTGCAGCACTAGTCAAAAAAGCTAACAATGTTGGCAATCTTTAAGAAAGGAACACATAATCAGATAGAAAATGTCAGAATGACACAATATAAATTGGTGGTATGCCTACTACCCTGTCTCAAAAGAAGTTATATTAGAATTGAAAAAAATACAGAGAACTGCAACAAAATGATTCAGGATATGGAATATTTTTCATATGAGAAGAGGCTAAAAAGACTGGGACTCTTCTACTTGGAAAAGAGACGACTGAGGGGGTATATGATAGGTCTATAAAATCATAAATGGTGTGTAGAAAGCAAATAAGTAACTGTTATTTACCCCTTCACATAACATATGAACACTGGGTTCACACAATGAAATTAATAGGCAGCTGGTTAAAACAAAGATAAGCAAGTATTTCTTCACACAACACATGGTCAACCTGTGGAACTCATTGTCAGGGGATGTTGTGATGGCCAAAAATATAATTGGGTTAAAAATAATTAGGTAACTTCAAAGAGAATGGGTTCATCAATGGCTATTAGCCAAGATGGTCAGGGATGCAACCCCATGCCCAGGTATCCCTAAACTTCTGACTGTTAGAAGCTGGGACTGGATGAGGGGGGATGGATCAATCAATAAATTGCACTGTTCTGTTCATTCCCTCTGAAGCATCTGGCACTGGCCACCATTGAAAGACAGGATATTGGGCTAGATGCACCACTGGTCTGACCCATTATGGTCATTCTTATGTTCTGATTACATGGTGTGAAAAGCCAATTAGTGCCAGAGCAGAACAGAAACAGAAAGAGGAGCAAAATAGGTTGCAAACTTAAGGGAAAAAACACAACAAAGGTTGCAGGATCTCATCAACATGCCACTCTCCAAGGCCCTAGAGAACTTCAGCTTTCACAGACCTTCATAATGAACAGACTGGAAGCAGCTCTTTGCAAGATTCAGAATGGTTACAAAGCTCCACCAGGTAACTGGAAATATTCAGGTATTTTTCTTTAATTTTTGTTGTATAGAAGCAGGCAGAGCATATCTTTAAATCCTTTGACTCTACTGAAGACAGTCACAAAGACGACTATGAAAGGGTGCTGACTATGTTCGATGCAGACTTTATACCTCAAAGAAATTTGGTTTATGAGAGAGCATGTTTTTACCAGACAATTCAAGATCCAGGAGAAAGTGTTGAATTTTTTTATAAGAGTTCTTTATGCATTGGCTGCAAATTGTGACTTTGGAATTGCAAAATATGAAAATATCAGCCAGGCTGATTATTGGATTAACAGATAAAAATCTTTTACTGCAGCTACAATTAAAAACAGACCTATCCACGGCTATACACATAGCAAAGCAGTCTGAACTAGTCACACAGCAGAACAAAAATCAGGAGCAACTTGAAAAACCAGAAACAAGCTTAGATATAGTAAGCAGTATAAATTCTACAAGCCAATACCGTAAGACTTCCTAAGGCTAGGAGAGAGAACTCCCAGGCTAAGATGGACAAATTCCAGTCAAACACCAAAGCCTTACAGCTTAACTCCACAAGATGTGGAAGAATTCATAGCCTAATAGAAGTGTGTTGTGCCAAAGGTATAAGGTGTATTAAATGCACAAAATATGAACATTTTGTAATTATTTGCCACACCAAAATATTCAGGGAGTTCTCTCACATTACAGACAACCAAGAGTCATTGTTTCTGGTATCTATCAAATGTGATGAGACAGAACTGGAAAACGAAACTTAATATTCATGAAAAAGCTATTGACTTCAAAATTGACTCAGAAGCAGATATCATATTCATCTCACAATTTCCTTGAACCCCTCTAAGAGCTGAGGTCACCTGACACTACTCTGACTAGCCCTGGAGGTATTCTGAGCTGCATGGGCCAAACCACAGAAACAACCTACAAAGACAAAAGCTATGTGCTATGTGCAGACTGCTTTGCTATGTGTATAGCCATTTAGAGCATTTGTGATCAAAGGCCAACAGCCTTCTCCACCAGTGTGGCATCCATGATGCGCCTAGTGAGAAAGGAGGAAGAACTTGATGGAATATATTTGGTGCTACTGGACTTTTGAAAGGAGATGCAGTACAAATCATCTTGAGACAATTCTGAACCAAACAGTGTACATACATCTTGCAGTATTCTTATCCCATTAGTTCATAAAGTGGAAATTGAGTTAAAGAGAATGGAGCATATTTAAATAATCAAGAAAATCTCTGAGCCAACAGCATGGTGTGCAACAATGGTAACAATTATAAAGAAAAATGGACAAATACGAATCTGTGTGGATCTAAAAGTCTTAATGAAGCAGTTGTGAGAAAAATATGTCCTCCCAACACTGGATGACTTCCTCCCCAGTGTGAAAGGAGCTATAGTATTCTCCAGGCTAGATGCCTCAAGTGGATTCTGGCAAATTCCTTTAGCCAAATAAAGTGCTAAACTGGCTACACGTATCACAACCTTTGGGATATTTTGCTTTCAAAGATTACCTTTTAGGACCACCAGTGCACCTGAAATTTTCCAAAGAAAGATGGTAGAACTGTTAACAAACAACTGGAGTTGTCCTTTTCATGGAGGATATTATGATAGGTGGGTCTTTGATGGAAGAACACAACAAACACCACAACGAAGTTCTAAGTCTAATCAGTCAGTCCAGACTGAAGCTAAAGAGGGAAAAGTCTGTTTTCTGCCTACCCCAAAATTGAGTTTTTTGGGAAAGACAATAAACACAGGTGGAATCAATCCTGGTAGCCCTGGGAAAGTAAAAGCAATATGAGACTTGAATGCACCAACTGAGTCATGTACTTGGGTAGTAAATTACGTTGGTCAACACCTACAAGACCATTCTACAGTGACAAAATGACTGAATGAGCTATGAGGGCCAAATCAAGAAATTGCCTTCTAAAAGGTCAATAGCTTCAGTTCTCAAGTACTATGATGGGAACAAATCCACAATGGTCAGTGTAATTGCAGACTGCTATGGCCTCAGTGGTGTATTGTAGCAACAACATGGCTCTGAGGGGGAGTCAGTTGCATTTTGCTCTTTTATACTCACAGAAGCAGAAAATTGATATCCAGATTGAAAAGGAGTGCCTGGCAAGTGTAAGGAACACATGAAAACTTTTACAGATATCTGTGGGGATTGGATTTGTTTACACTGATAACAAATCATAAACCACTTGTAACCATCTGTTAGACGTTGGCTGCGAGTGTGTTCTCTCTGTGTGCCATCCCAACTCTGCATAGGTAGCTGGCCCAGCAGACCTTGATCGAATTGCCCATAATCACAAGATCTATTTAAGTTGCGAAAGCACTAGGCCAGGTTTATTGCTGACAAAGCACAGTATTTGTGCTCTATACTTGCTATATGTACGCTCAGTGCATGTATGTCCATGACAGTGGACCAGCTCAGTTGGTGTTGAGACTTTCCACTATCCTCTAGGCCAGCCAAAGGCACTCTCTCTGAGACTCCATTTGAGACACCAATACAAACAAGTTACATATTACCCCTCTGACATGACTAGCTGCCACCCATTACCTTGTACATGTTGGTTCGATCAAAACATCTCTATCCGTTGCACTGTCATCCTAACCTTATCTTTAAGCAAGGTCAGCGTGTTCCTGTTATCTTTGGGGAAAGTGTTTTTGTATTGAGGTATTCTGGTACCGTCCTTCAGGAATGTTTTTGCATGTGTGTCCTGCACCTAGCACTTCTCAGGAATGTGTGTTTTTGCAATACAGGACCTGTTCTTTCCAGGTTCTGTGAGCGTGCATGCAGGCAGAGCCTTTTTGGCTAACTTTTGCTTTATATCCTCAAGCTTGGCCACTACTTTAGTTTAGGCCTCAGGTCTCATATCGGGCTTCTGATACAAGGCCCTATGTCTCAGGTTCTCTTTCTACTACATCGTCATCAATGGAAAAGACTTGGATCAAGCTCTGCTGAGAGGCCAATGTTTAATTATAAGGTTAATGTGATGTAATTCAATTGTTAAAGATGTTCACAAGGAAAATCTGGTTTAACGTACACTTTGTCACAGAGCTGAACTTTACATCATTTTGAGCTCCTGGGGAGCTGAGTCCAAAGACATATGTGGAAGCAGTGTATGGATACAGACCAGTATCGGAAAAGACATAACACCAGCTACAAAAAGCAATCTCGACAGACATGCCACTTCAAGAAGTTCTAAGTTACATTAGGCTGACTGGCTCAAGTATCTAAGAGACTGTAAGGAAGTGAGAAGAGATTGCTTTGCAGTACCTGGATAATTAAGTGAGTCAAACTCACGGTTAAATGCAATTGCATTGTAATTTTAAACAAAATGAGAGGAGAAATCCTAAATCTCCTCCATGAAGGACATCAATGATCTGAACGGACCAACCAGTCAGTATGGTGGCTGGGCATCAGTGAGGGCATAAACAATAAAGTGACCATAGAGATCGAAGTGTTCTCCAACTGGTTTTTGAATGTGTTAATTCTTGACGTCTGATTTGTGTCCATTTATGCTTTTACGTAGAGACTGTCCAGTTTGACCAATGTACGTGGCAGAGGGGCATTGCTGGCACATGATGGCATATATCACATTGGTAGATGTGCATGTGAACGAGCCTCTGATAGTGTGGCTGATGTGATTATAACATTCAAAAACCAGTTGGAGAACACTTCAGTCTCTTTGGTCACTTGATTACAGACCTAAGAGTGGCAATTCTTCAACAAAAAAACTTCAAAAACAGACTCCAACGAGAGACTGCTGAATTGGAATTAATATGCAAATTGGATACAATTAACTTAGGCTTGAATAGAGACTGGGAGTGGATGGGTCATTACACAAAGTAAACCTATTTCCCCTTGTTTATTCCCCCCCCCCACACACACACACAATGTTCTTCAGACATTCTTGTCAACTGCTGGAAATGGCCCACCTTGATTATCACTACAAAAGGTTTCTCTTTCCCCCCCGCCCCCCTGCTGTCCTGCTGGTAATAGCTCACCTTACCTGATTGCTCTCGTTACAGTGTGTATGGTAACACCCGTTGTTTCATGTTCTCTATGTATATAAATCTCCCCTCTCTATTTTCCACTGAATGCATCCGATGAAGTGAGCTGTAGCTCACGAAAGCTTATGCTCAAATAAATTTGTTAGTCGCTAAGGTGCCACAGGTACTCCTTTTCTTTTTATAAATAGCTACTCGTCTGATTCAGTAGTATGTTACACTTACTTTACACTAGCTAAGACACAAGGCAGTGGAGAACCAGGCCTGATCTTTAGCTTTATTCACCAGCTCTACTTTTGCCCTGAAAAAAAGAACACAGGCAATAATGAAAATAACCCACTCCTCCCTCTTCCTCCTCTTTTTAAAACCAAAATAACATGTATGCGCTATTCCTCTCTCCGTGAAAATAATAAAAGCCTTTGGAATATATTGTTGAATCACT
Organism: Caretta caretta; assembly: GCF_965140235.1. Taxonomy (NCBI): domain Eukaryota; kingdom Metazoa; phylum Chordata; order Testudines; family Cheloniidae; genus Caretta; species Caretta caretta. Next base: position 10,385,372 of record NC_134210.1, on the reverse strand, counting down.
GTCAAAGTAATGATGGTGATTTTGTAAAATAAACTCCTACCCAAATGCTCCAATAATTAGAATCTTCCCACCCCCTCCAACCTTATGTTCCTTTGTACGCCACACTATTATTGTTCATTAATTCCAGATCAAAGCATTTGTTATAAACTCATCATCAGTGCCAACTCTACCAAAGAAACAAAAACAAAATCAAATTTAACAATGGGAACATGTGAAATGTTTACATGGAAAGTGAATAAAACCCGTGATAAGAAGAAAACCCTCAATTTCATCTAATTATACAAAGCTAGCACAAACTGCCACAGCTTGTCATTTTTTTTTCTTTTGTGCAAACTGAAGTTTAATTTTTAGCATCAATGAAAAGTTGGTCAAGTTAACAGCCCTGGAGTGTTATGTCCTGTGTTTAACTACAGCATAGGAGCAGTCTAGATAGCAGGCTAAGGTTAATTATAGTCTATCACCAATGTACCTCATCCATGACCTTGAGAGACAGCTCCACTAGTGAGACAGGAGTTTTGTGTCCATGGTGTATTCAAACTTTGGCTTCTCTTTAGAGTGCCAACTAAGGTGTCAATTGTGATGGTGTCTCTTTGGATGTGGCTATCTAGGCACTAGAAATTGGACAAACAAGCTCAATTTTTATTTATTTATTTATTTGCTCCTAGATTTCAACACCTAAAGCATTTTTACAGGAGGGGGCAGCCAGCATTCCTCTCATCCCTCCCTCCTCGGGAAAGAAGCCAACCCATTAACAACCAAAAATATGAGTTTAGAAAGCTAGATTTACAGAAGCCTTATACTAAATGGAGATTTGGCATTCAGAGATAGAGCCAAAACTAATAATTTGGAACAATATACTCAGCTAAAACACGTCTGTTGTTTTAATTGGTTTCTATAGATAAAAAATAGATATGAAGGAATTGTTTTAAAAATTGTGTAAGTCCCTAAAGATGCAATTCACCAATGTGCAGAGAGCCAGCACAATACCTGTGTACCATTTCAGCCCTCAAAGTATTGCTTAAGTAGGGCTTTAATGGGATATAGACTAGGTGATGCCTAATTGCACAGAGTGAATTTAATCCAGAGTGAAGAATATCAATTGTTTTCCCTTTTACGGATGCTATTCTGACTTTCTTTTGTTCAATATTATTACGAGGATTTTTATAATATAACATTAAAAACTATATGATATAACAAAAACAATACAGCAGCCAAAATACAGACCCTAGTTTCAGTGTGTTCCTACAGAAATACAAATAAATAATAAAGAATAGAAAAGAGAAAAAAGGTGATTACATGATGTCACTTACATGACATTGTCTCACAAAACAGATTCCTAAACTCTATGAATATTGGGACTGAGACTAGAAGAAATTCTATCCAAGGGCTGTTTAAGAACAGATCAGACTGCAGTGAATCACCATTAAAAGAAGAAGAAGAAAAAGAATCAACACTCTGAAACCAAGTAATTTTAAAAATCCATCTAAGCATCCAGGCCAAGTACCAAGATGAAATCAATCTGTGTTGCCTCTCTCAAACCCCTGAAGTGTGATAAACTTAATACCAGCATTCATCCACTTTGTTACCTTTTTTGCAGCTTTTATAGTCAAATCCTCATCTTTTTTTTCAGGGCTTTGCATGTGTAATCCAAGGTCTGAATGAGCTCTCCCCTGCCATCTATTGATAAATTGAGGGAAAAGTCCTCAGAAGCAGACTGTATTTGCATAGATACACCTGCTTTGCCTAGGTGGTCACAGACAGACCTGCTTTTCCAAAGTGATTAGTTTGGGCTAATCTGGGTTTAAAATACACATTACTCTTGAATGCAGGGTAATGAAACATTATTATCCTTGTACGACTGAAGGGCAGAAGAACTGTATTAAATATGTCCAAATTGAGAGGATCACCCTATTTAACCTCACTCGCTAAGCAGGAGTTAGTGATGCCAAAGACAAGTGAAAGTCAGAGTGGGTGGCTGTAAGTGTTCCTGCTTGGTGGTGTGGATTTGGTTCGAAGAGTCCTTGGGACCAGCTGACCCTCCTCCTCCCCGGTTTAAAGACAGAGTTGATCAGACTCCATTGAGAGTCCTTGTTTCTGCTCAGTGCTCGCCAGAGCTGAAATCACTGATGAGCAGGTCGGGGTGTGTGGTTGGGGTGCTGAACCGTAGACCTGGTGTGGGGCCAGTGTTATGGTGAAAGACAATGCTGAAGCTGCAGCAGAAATGAGGTTCCCCACTACACCATGAAATTGCTTGAACTCACTAAGAATGGAGCTGAGCTCTGGAGCCTCAGAACACAGCCTTGCAGCTAGGGGCAGAGGTGGCGGTGAGCAGCAGCAAAGATGGCAGTGACCGTGGCAAGCAGTGGCAGAGACAACAGCAGGAGCAGTGAGCAGCAGCAGAGACCGCCCCACTTCAGGGGTGAGAATGAACCCATGGGACTTCACTGACTTTGGAAAGCCAGCTGTGAGTGGGGTGCAATGGAGGGAAAAGGGAGTGGCATGCTAAAGGGACATCTCCCACACCCAAAGTCCCTCACTCTTAGTTAACTGGCATTTTTCACTTACTGGAATCCCCCATTCCCCTAACGTGCTGGATAAAAAAGCTTTTACTGTAGTAACATGGCCACAGGTCTGCCCTAGGTGGCTTTCTTCCAAAACAATCCAAGTATGGCCTTGGGAAAACATCTATGCTACTTGAACTCCAAACAAAGCCCACTGAAGTCCATGAATGTCTTTCCATTGATTTCAATGGACTTTGGGTTTGCCCCTTGTTCCCCCTTCTAGGTGCAAAGCTCATCAACATAAGAAAAAACATCTCTTTATAGAAAGGCAAGCAAGACATTCATGTGCAGGGGTGGGAGACATGTTTCCTGCTGTGTCCTTCATCTATCCACATTTAGACAGCTTCCCACTCTACTGGAATTTTCAACCTACAGGGATTTGTGCCTCTATCTTTTTGGGACTTCAAAAATCAAGGTGTCCTGTCACAGTGTCAGTGAAACATACTGAAAGGAAAGACACAGGAACACATTAATTTCACTGAGAGCCTGGATCTAGTTGAGTGTGTTTACTCTCACAGAAGCAGTAAGGGAAGGTGGGTGACAAGAAGCTTCCTACTGTTTAACCCCATGTTTGCAGCAGAGAATTAGAGTAAATCAATGGTCACTGAACTTTTCAGGTTTCAGAGTAGCAGCCGTGTTAGTCTGTATTCGCAAAAAGGAAAGTAGTACTTGTGGCATCTTAGAGACTAACAAATTTATTTGAGCATAAGCTTTCATGAGCTACAGCTCACTTCATTGGATGCATTCAGTGGAAAATACAGTGGGGAGATTTATATACATAGAGAAATGAAACAATGGGTGTAACCATACACACTGTAAGGGGAGTGATCACTTAAGATGAGCTATTACCAGCAGGGGGGTGGGGGGAAAGAAAACCTTTTGTAGTGATAATCAAGGTGGGCCATTTCCAGCAGTTGACAAGAACGTCTGAGGAACAGTGCGGGGGGGGGGGGAGGGGGAAGGGGGGGAATAAACATGGGGAAATAGTTTTATTTTGTGTAATGACCCATCCACTCCCAGTCTCTATTCAAGCCTAAGTTAATTGTATTCAGTTTGCAAATTAATTCCAATTCAGCAGTCTCTCATTGCAGTCTGGTTTTGAAGTTTTTTTGTTGAAGAATTGCAACTTTTAGGTCTGTAATCGAGTGAGCAAAGAGATTGAAGTGTTCTCCAACTGGTTTTTGAATGTTATAATTCTTGACGTCTGATTTACGTCCATTTATTCTTTTATGTAGAGACTGTCCAGTTTGACCAATGTACATGGCAGCCTGTTTGTAAGACAATGGCAGAGGGGCATTCCTGGCACATGATGGCATATATCACATTGGTAGATGTGCAGGTGAACGAGCCTCTGATAGTGTGGCTGATGTGATTAGGCCCTATGATGGTGTCCCCTGAATAGGTATGTGGACACAGTTGGCAACGGGCTTTGTTGCAAGGATAGGTTCCTGGGTTAGTGGTTCTGTTGTGTGGTGTGTGGTTGCTGGTGAGTATTTGCTTCAGGTTTGGGGGCTGTCTGTAAGCAAGGACTGTCCTGTCTCCCAAGTTCTGTGAGTGATGGGTCGTCCTTCAGGATAGAACTTTGATGATGCGTTGGAGAGGTTTTAGTTGGGGCCTGAAGGTGTTGGCTAGTGGCGTTCTGTTCCTTTCTTTGTTGGGCCTGTCCTGTAGTAGGTGACTTCTGGGTACTCTTCTGGCTCTGTCAATCTGTTTCTTCACTTCAGAAGATGGGTATTTGTAGTTGTAAGAATGCTTGATAGAGATCCTGTAGGTGTTTGTCTCTGTCTGAGGGGTTGGAGCAAATGTGGTTGTATCGTAGAGCTTGGCTGTAGACAATGGATCATGTGGTGTGGTCTGGGTGAAAGCTGGAGGCATGTAGGTAGGCATAGCGGTTAGAAGGTTTCTGGTATAGGGTGGTGTTTATGTGACCATCATTTATTAGCACTGTAGTGTCCAGGAAGTGGATCTCTTGTGTGGACTGGACCAGGCTGAGGTTGATGGTGGGATGGAAATTGTTGAAATCATGGTGGAATTCCTCAAGGGCTTCTTTGCCATGGTTCCAGATGGTGAAGATGTCATCAGTGTAGCGCAAGTAGAGTAGGGGCATTAGGGGACGAGAGCTGAGGAAGCGCTGTTCTAAATCAGCCATAAAAATGTTAGCATACTGTGGGGCCATGCGGGTACCCATAGCAGTGCCGCTGATCTGAAGGTATACATTGTCCCCAAATGTGAAATAGTTATGGGTGAGGACAAAGTCACAAAGTTCAGCCACCAGGTTTGCCATGACATTATCGGGGATACTGCTACTCTGATCCCTGCAGTACGTGAGCTGGTAGATTAATGAGGGATAATATACTTCCTCTCATAATTTTAATTTAAATTCAGTTTCCCCAGCACACCTTTAAAGTCTCAGACATAAACATCTCCACAACCAGGATTCCTTTAGTCTAAAAAATACTTGCAAATTAGTGAGATGTCAAATGTTTTTACGTAGTTTATTTTATTAATTTATTTGCCATTTTAAAGGCTATTAAAATAAAGAAATATCTCCTTTAATAAAGGGCAACTTTCATTTTTGACAGTTGCTTTGTTTTTATTGTCTTTATTGCAATTTAACTGGTAAAATTATAGTTTCACAAACAGAATGATAGAGATTCCCACCCTTGTTTTTTTTCTTCCACTCCTTCCCCGCTCCCCCATTGACCTTTAAAATCCATTTGATACAATGTTTTGCTTCAAATCCTTGGTAAAGATTTTAAATTTAGAGACAGGAGCAAAAGTTATATAATGCACCTCATAATATAGTCTATAATCTCCAAAACTGATATTAACCTTATGAATCTCTTTCAGTTTATCACATCTGAATTAGTGGTCTCTAATTATTGCCTTAATTACCTCATCATATTCATTTTGCCCTGGTTTCAAAGTTAGACAAAGTTAATTCCATTGCTTTCACACAGCAGGATAACTTTTAAATATTAATTCTAGCCAATATTTTGAGCACGTAAGTTGCCAGTACCTGGATGGAACATTGCTGTGAGCCTTTGAAAGCCTGCACATGTTCCTTTCCATCGACTTACTGTAAGGCTCAAAAATTGTTGGTCAAAAATTTCTCAGTGTTGATTTTTAAAACAAATCAAGAATCCAGTAAAAAACTTTTAAAACTGCCCATGATTTTTTAAACTATTCTTTTGACCAGCTCTAGCAATTATCAGGATAATGTGTAGTTGTATCTCTTTGAGAGCCAATTGGATTGAGTTAGTTTCATCTTCCTTGTAGCTGCAAGGGTACACGCCTAGAAGGAGAACCTAGGAGTTAGTTCTAATTAATTTAAAAGTCCAAACTGAAGTCAACGTATAGTATTCATGGGAAAGCTAATCTACAAATAACCATACAACAGTGATATTCCTTAATAGCAACAGTTGATACAGCAAGGAAAACAAGTGTGTGTGGAAAAAGTAGAAATAACGAAAGGTCAGAAGGGTTCTAGGATGACAAAGTTGCCTAGCAAATCCAGACAACTGAAATTGGAGATTTAAAAAGATATTTCTATAGAAGGGCAGGGAGAACCACATGCATGTTGAATCACTCAATAAAACTAACTTTAATTTTGAAAAAAAATGAGAAATGTTACTGTTAAGCCATTTCCCATGTCCAAAGAACAAACACTGATATACTAACCTGAGAGAACTAGTCAGAGAATGAAGAAAGTCCTTGGTGAAAAAAAAATCTGCCAGTTTTACCACCAGTGAAAAGCAGATGGCCAAGTATCTCAGCAATACAAAGTAGATTAATTTGGGCTGGTTACCTTGGTTGTAAAGAAAATAAATGAAGATGTCTAGCACGAAACACTGCCATGCACTCAGAATGCAAAATTTTGCTCCAGCCTCCTAGAGAAAAATAACCCTTAACAAGTTATGCTGGACAGACAATACATGAAATTAATTCTCAAGGTCAGAAGTTGAAATGGTGAACCAGGACTATTGGGTTCTATTCCTGGCTATGCTATGATACACTATGATACACTGTATGAACTTGGCTAAGTCACTTGGGGGAGGGGGCGGGGAATATAGTTTAAGATTAGACATCTAGGGCCAAAGATTTAAAGGCACTGGGGCACATTAAGATGCAGATAGGTGACTAATAGGGTTTTCAAAACACCTGGACACCTAGCTCCCCTTGATTGCAATAGAAGTTAGGAACGTAGGTGCCTATCTGCATCTTTAAGCACCTAAATACCTTTAAAAACCTGGCCTTTAAGCTTATACTCAGGCACCTATATAAATGGCTTGATTTTCCTGAGGTGCTGAGCAATTGCAACTTTCATTGCCTGCGTGAAGAAGGATTTCAGCATTTGGCCCCTTTGATCAGACATTCAGTGGGGTCCATCTTTGTTCCATTTAGCATATGAGTTGAGTGATATAACACATGGTTTTCATTTAGACTGGATTACCACAATCTATCATGCGGCGCTGTACTCCCTTGTCTGTCTGCATCCAGCTGTTGCCTCTTGTCTTATACTTCGATTGTAAGCTCTTTGAGCCAGGAACTGTCTTTTTATTCTGTGTTTGTACACCACTAACACAATGGGGTCCTGGAAATTCCATGATCTGACAAAAAGAAAATTACTTATTGTTTACATAAGAATATAAGAATGGTCATACTAGGTCAGACCAATGGTCTATCTAGCCAAGTATCTTGTCTTGTGACAGTGGCAAGTGCCAGATGCTTCAGAGTGAATGAACCAATCAGGGCCACTATTGAGTGATCCATCCCCTGTCATCCAGTCCCAGGTTCTGGCAGTCAGAATTTTAGGGACACTCAGAGCATGGGGTTGTAACCCTGACCATCTTGGCTAATAGCCACTGATGGACCTATCCTCCATGAACTTATCCAGTTATATTTTTGGCCTTCACAACATCCTCTGCCAATGAGTTCCACAGGTTGACTGTGTGTTGTGTGAAGTACTCGCTTATGTTTGTTTCAAATGCACTGCCTATTAATATCATTGAGTGAACCCAGGTTCATATGTATTGTGAAGGGGTAAATAATACTTCCTTATTCACTTTCTCCACACCATTCATGATTTAATATCCCCTCTATCATATCCCCCCTCAGTCATCTCTTTTCCAAATAGACCACTCCCAGTCTTTTTAACCCTTCCTCATATGGAAGTTGTTCCATAGCCCTAATCATTTTTGTTGCCCTTTTCTTTACCTTTTCCAATTCTGATATATCTTTTCTTGAAATACGACAACCCCAACTGCAGGCAGTATTCAAGGTGTGGGCATACTATGGATTTATAAAGTAACATTATCATTTTTTCTGTCTCATTATCTAACCCTTTTCTAATGATTCCTAACATTGGTAGCTGTTTTGACTGCCTCTATACACTGAGCAGATGTTTTCAGAGATCTATCTACAATGAGTCCACGATCTCATTCTTGAGTAGTAACATCTAATTTAGACCCCATCATTTTATACGCAGTTAGGATTATGTTTTATAATGTGCATTTTCCAATGTGCATTTTCCAAAGTGTTTAGTTCTTGGAATTGGGGATCCAGTCCTGAATTTTGGAGATGCAACACTGGAGTTTTGCCACTTTTGACTTTAATCTGAACAAGACTGGTCCCAGGGTGTGTTCATGTTTTTGACGTACATTTGCTTTGCTTCACAATTGACAAATTGTTGTTAGGCATTCAATTTCCATTACAGATCAATAGTAATTGCGTGCTTAACTTCAATATGTGCCTTTGTAAACCTCCCCTGTATCATTTCTCCCTCCCTGCCGCATAACTGTAGGAAATTATTAAAAACAAAAACCTTCAAGATTGCTATTCTCTTATCCCACCAAAATTGGATATTGAAAAATAAAAAAATCAGTGAATTTGCACCCAATTTAACACAGCTAAACATTTGCACATGCTTGAAATGATCAACTTTGGGAGCAAGTGTAGTCAAGGTCACCTCAAACTCAGCTACTTTCCTTTTTATGATGTAGATTAAGTGTTTTGTATCTCAGCCTCTATAGTAAATAAAAAATACCATTGTTAAATATATTGCTGTCATCTTTAACATTGAAGGTCACATAGGACTCTGAACTGAATATGGAAGAGCTGGAGGGCTGCATTATGCAGTACTGGAGTGAAATTAGGGATTCATCTTTAATGTTTCCTTGTTTGTGTTACTGCATTTGTTTCCCAGTTTCCTTGATCGTCACATATTTCCTCTGATGATGAATGTTTCAAAGCAGACTTTGCTTCACCACCAATCTGGATATTTGAGGTTTCAAAGTCAGGGAAATCAAAGGATCTACAGATTCAAATGTTATGCCATTTTACTAGCTATATATTTCCTGTGCATGATTTTCCTTGGAAATAAGAGCAATTAGGAAATAGCTCAATAAAAATTGTTAAGATCTGACTTCAGAGCAGCAAGAGAATGTTAAATATTCCATTAAATGGTCTGTGATGCTGACAGCACATAAAGCACGCTAACTTTTGGGTAAAATTATTGAGTTTTATTGGCTAGTGGAATAGCTTTGTGTGGAAGACTACAATGCAGTTTAATTTATGAGTAATACTTTGCACTTCTAGGTCACCTTTTGTGCAACCCTTGTCCAAGCATTTTACAAACAAATGTCTACACTATGAAATTAGGTCAAATTTATAGAAGTCAATTTTTAAGAAAGTGCTTTTATACAGTCGATTGTGTGTCCCCCCCACTAAGCGCATTAAGTCGGCGAAGTGCATCCACAGTACCAAGGCTAGCATAGACTTTTGGAGCGTTGCACTGTGGGTAGCTATCCCACAGTTCCCGCAGTCTCCGCCGCTCATTGGAATTCTAGGTTGAGCTCCCAATGCCTGATGGGGCAAAAACATTGTCGCGGGTGGTTTTGGGTACATGTCGTCAGTCGCCCCTCCCTCCGTGAAAGCAATGGCAGACAATCATTTTGCCCCTTTTTTCGTACGGGCACCATGCTGCTTTGAGCAGACAGTGCAGTAGGGCTGCAAACCGTCCTCATCGAACAACAGCTTCCACTGCCACTCTGCTCTCCTGCTCTACTGGTGGTCTCGCAGGTCCTCAGTATGACCATTGTCATCCGCCGCTTCCACTGCAACTCTGCTTGGCTGCTCTTGTCTCTTGCATACCACGGCAGGCATGCAGCCCACTCAGCTGTTGTGTCCTGGCAGCAGATGGTGCAGTAGGTCTGCAAAAATGGTCATCCAACCACCGCTTCCCCTACAACTCTGCTTTCCTGCTCTCCTACAGACACCATACCACGGCAAGCATGGAGCCCGCTCAGATCACTGTGGCAGTTATGAGCATTGTAAACACCAGGCGCATTATCATGCAGTATATGCAGAACCAGAACCTGCAAAAGCAGGCGAGGAGGTGACGGCAGCATGGTGATGAGAGTGATGAGGACATGGACACAGACTTCTCTCAAAGCATGGGCCCCGGAAATTTGGCCATCCTGGTAGTAATGGGGTAGGTTCCTGCCATGGAACACCGATTCTGGGCTCGGGAAACAAGCACAGACTGGTGTGACCTCATAGAGTTGCAGGTCTGGGATGATTCCCAGTGGCTGTGAAACTTTTGCATGCATAAGGGCACTTTCATGGTACTTTGTGACTTGCTTTCCCCTTCCCAGAATACCAAGATGAGAGCAGCCCTCACAGTTCACAAGCGAGTGACAATAGCCCTCTGGAAGCTTGCAACGCCAGATGGCTACTGGTCAGTCGGGAATCAATTTGGAGTGGGCAAATCTACTGTGAGGGCTGCTGTGATCCAAGTAGCCAACGCAATCACTGAGCTGCTGCTATTAAGGGTAGTGATTCTGGGAAAAGCGCAGGTCATAGTAGATGACTTTGCTGCAATTGGATTCCTTAACTGTGGTGGGGCGATAGACGGAACGCATATCCCTATCTTGGGACTGGAGCACTAAGGCAGCCAGTACATAAACTGAAAGGGGTACTTTTCAATGTTGCTGCAAGCACTGGTGGGTCACAAGGAATGTCTCACCAAAATCAGCGGTGGGTGGCTAGGAAAGGTACATGACTCTCGCATCTTCAGGAACTCTGGTCTATATGAACAGCTGCAGCAAGGGACTTACTTTCCAGACCAGAAAATAACAGTTGGGGATTTTGAAATGCCTATAGTTATCCTTGGGGACCCAGCCTACGCCTTAATGCCACGGCTCATGAAGCCATACACAGGCACCCTGGACAGTAGCCAAGAGCTATTCAACTACAGGCTGAGCAAGTGCAGAATGGTGGTAGAATGTGCATTTGGATGTTTAAAGGCGCGCTGGTGCAGTTTACTGACTCAGTTAGACCTCAGTGAAACCAATATTCCCATTGTTATTAGTGCTTGCTGTGCGCTCCACAATATCTGTGAGAGTAAGGGAGAGTTGTTTATGGTGGGGTGGGAAGTTGAGGCAAATTGCCTGGCCACTGATTACATGCAGCCAGATACCAGGGTGATTAGAAAAGCACAGTAGGGTGTGCTGCGCATCAGAGAAGCTTTGAAAACCAGTTTCATGTCTGACCAGGCTACGGTGTGACAGTTCTGTTTGTTTCTCCTTGATGAAAACCTGTCCCCTTGGTTCACTCTACTTCCCTGTAAGCCAACGGCCCTCCCCTCTCCCCTTTGATCACTGCTTGCAGAGGCAATAAAGTCATTGTTTTTTTTTTCAAATTCATGCATTCTTTATTAATTAATCACACAAATAGGGGGATAACTGCCAAGGTAGCCCAGGAGGGGTGGAGGAGGAGGGAAGTACCGGATGCGGTAGGGGAGGAAGGGAGGAGGGAACGACAAGGCCACGCTTCACTTCAAAACTTATTGAATGCCAGCCTTCTGTTGCTTGGGCAGTCCTCTGGGGTGCAGTGATTGGGTGCCCAGAGATCTCCCCCCTGCCTCCCCGTGTTCTTGGGTGTCTGGGTGAGGAGGATATGGAACTTGGGGAGGAGGGCAGTTGATTACACAGGGGCTGCAGTGGCGGTCTGTGCCTTTCCTGCACCTCAACCATACGCTGGAGCATATCAGTTTGATCCTCCAAAAGCCTCAGCATTGCATCCCACCTCCTCTCATCATGCTGCTGCCACCTCTCCTGTTGCCCCAGCCATCTATCCTCTTGCACATCCTTCCTGTCCTCACATTTATTTTGTGCTTTCCTGGACTCTGACATTGTTTGCCTCCATACATTCTTTTGGGCTCTTTCAGTGCAGGAGGACTTCATGAGCTCAGAGAACATTTCATCGTGAGTGAGTTTTTTTCACCTTCTTATCTGTGCTAGCCTCTGGGACGGAGATGCTAGTGGCAGTGTTGAAACATTTGCAGCTGTGGGAAGAAAAAAAAGGAGAGTAAAATTGAAAAAGACAAATTGGCCATTTAAAAGGAGGGGCTGATGTTTTCGGGTTAACGTGCAACACAAACCCAATTTACCCCCCCACACCCAATTCTCTGGAATGATTGTTTCACCCCTCCCCCCACTGCATGGCTAACAGCAGGGATGATTTCTTTTCAGCCTCAGGCAAACAGCCCAGCAGGAACGGCCACCTCTAAATATCCCCTTAATAAAATTCCCCTATTTCAACCAGGTGACCATGAATGATATCACTCTCCTGAGGATAACACAGAGAGATAAAGAACGGATGTTGCTTGAATGCCAGAAAACACCGGGACCACACGCTGCCATGCTTTCTTATGCAATGATTCCAGACTACGTGCTACTGGCCTGCCATGGTAAAGTGTCTTACCATGGAGGACGCAATACAGCTGCCCTTCCCAGAAACCTTTTGCAAAGGCTTTGGGAGTACCTCCAGGAGAGCTTCACTGAGATGTCCCTGGAGGATTTCTGCTCCATCCCCAGACATGTTAACAGACTTTTCCAGTAGCTATACTGGCCGCGAATGCATCCCAAGTCTTCAGGGCAAATTAGTCATTAAACACGTTTGCATTAAACCGTGTATTATATTTACAAAGGTACACTCACCAGAGGTGTCTTCTCAAGGTCTGGGAGCCTGGGTTGGGTGGGTATTGGCTCCAGGATGATAAACAGTTCCTGGCTGTCGGGGAGAATGGTTTCTCCTCTTGCCTGGTGTGCACTATCTTCACCCTCCCCCTCCTCATCATCTTCCTTGTCCCCAAAATCCTCATCCTTTTTGCATGAGACTCCCTTGCAGGAGTCCACGTACAGGTGTGGGGTAGTTGTAGGGGCACGCCCTAGAATTGCATGCAGCTCATCATAGAAGCTGCATGTCTGGGGCTCTGACCCCAAGCGGGCATTTGCCTCTTTGTTTTTTTGGTAGGCTTGCCTGAGCTCCTTAAGTTTTATGTGGCACTGCTACGGGTCCCTTTTATAGCCTCTGTCCTTCATGCCCTTGGAGATTTTTGTAAAGATTTTGACATTTCGTCTTTTGGAATGGAGTTCTGATAGCATGGATTTGTCTCCCCATACAGCGATCAGATCCATTACCTCCTGTTCGGTCCATGCTGGAGCTCTTTTGCGATTCTGGGACTCCATGGTCACTTCTGCTGATGAGATCTGCACTGTCACCTGTGCTGATCAGCTTGCCACAGTGGCCAAACAGGAAATGAAATTTAAAAGTTTGTGGGGCTTTTCCTGTCTACCTGGCCAGTGCATCCCAGTTGAGAGTGCTGTCCAGAGTAGTCACAATGGAGCACTCTGGGAGAGCTCCCGGAGCCCAATACCATTAAATTGTGTCCACACTACCCCAAATTCGAACCGGTGATGTCGATTTCAGCACTAATCCCCTCATCAGGGAGGAGTACAGAAATTGATTTTAAGAGCCCATTAAGTCGACAAAAATGGCTTCATTGTGTGGATGGGTGCAGGGTTAAATTGATCTAACGCTGCTAAATTTGACCTAAACTCGTAGTGTAGACCAGGGTGCAGTTGTCCCGTTAAAGAATAGCCCTCATTAAGGGACATTATGGAGTTGCATCCCATGGGAAATTCTAAGATATATTGCACTTCAGAAGGCACTATACCTCCTGGAACTTTTAGGACCAGAGAGGGAAATTCACAAACTTGCTGATGCTGAAGTGGGAGTAGAGGGCATCACCAAATCCTGCACTAACTACTAGAGAGCATGCCCTTCACATTTAAAATGCATAGGATGAAATCATGCTCCCATTGAAGTCAAAGGAAGTCTTGTCAGTGACTTCCCATGGGCCAGGATTTCACCTATTGATTTTAAGGCCAAAAGAGACAGCTCGGATCTAATCTGACCTCTTGCATAATATAAGCCATAGAATTCACCCAGTGACTCCTGCACTGAGATCAATAGCATATGACTGCAAGGGACCTATGGTGATTTACTTCAGCTGAGGATCTGGCTCTGTATCTTTATCTCCCCCCGCCCCACACACACTTGTAAACTGTGGCTTTATTTTTTTCTAACTTCAGGCCAGACAGGTCCACTGTGATCATCAGATAAGACATCCTGCATAACAAAGTCCAAAGAATGTTATCCAGTAATTCTTACATCAGGCCCAGTCTTCTGGCTGAATATGAGCAACTCTGTAGAGACGCATCTACTCTTGATTTAGACACTCCAAGCAATGGTGAATCCCTCATAAGATGTTCCAGTGGTTAATTACACTCACTGTTGACAACCTACACAACAATGGATCAGTATCTAATCTTCCATTCTTTGGTAAGATTTTGGAAGAGGTTGTGACAAATCAACTCTCTGAGTATCTGGATAGCCTTGACTTTCTTGACCCTTGTCAAACAAGGTTATGCCCGCGGTATGGCTCAGAGATTTTTCTTGATATATAGGCTGATGATCTTCTCCTGGCAAAGGATAAAGACCTGATTCTCCTCTTGCTTACACCAGAGTAAGTCAGAAGTAACTACCAAAATCTATATGAAAGTGTAATAGACAATAAAATATTGATAATATTGAAATTAATCACAGAATCCCCTCTTTTGAAATAATGGCAATGAGCTTTATTATCAGAGAGCAAAGTCCCCACTAGCTCATTGCCTTAAATGGGAACTGCAGGTGCTCAGTGTCTCAAAAGCAAAGCAGAACAACTCAGGTCAAGATGTACACCAGGCTGAAATGACCGGGAATCCTAATGGGCAACAATTTTTCACTGACAGGATCTTATTGATCAGCTGCAGGAGGAAGGGAAGACACATGAAAGGACGTGTTTATAGGCTCCAGACTCTGAAGTGATCACTATTTAATTTGTGCTGCTTCCCATTCTCATTATGTCATGAGAATGGATTTATGTGCCATTTTCTGCACTCATTACAATATTTGTCAAAATAATGACTAGTCAGGGGATCTGAATTTCCAATACAGAGGGGTCAATTATGATAGGCACACATGTATTAAAATAATTCTCCTCTTCCCCAAATTCTGCACCCCAGACTAACAAGCATTCCTTCCATTCAGTTCCCTCTCTGAGTTATGTGAGAATGGGCTGCAAGGAAGACCAATCAAACAGAAAAATTCTGAATAGTGGAACCTTTCCCCTCTGTAATTCACACTGTTATACGAGGCTTTAAAATTCTAGCACCTCATTCTCATGACAAATGAGGAAAGAAAATGGCATGAAATTACTGGGCAACTTTATTACAAGTGACAAATGGTTATTAATTTCTTTGGTATTCATTACAATAACATTAATCACGGTGAACCCTTTGGTATTAGCACAACTGTTAATATGCAATTTCAAAGGAATTCTGTTATAATTTAACATTAGTTGATGTCAGCTTGCAATAAAGGGTTACTATATTAATATAGTTCTGTGACACAGGAGAGGGAATCAAACAAGATTTAACCCCTGAGCGCCTAACGTTTTAATCGTAAAGCCCCTTCTTGTTGCATTACAGGCTAGGATGTATAAAGTAAAGCCACTCATTCTTTTAACTGTATGAGAGATCAAGGTGGAATTAATGAAGAGAGTAACAGGAGAATGGCAAAGGTAATGGGTACATGGGGCATTTGCCTACCAGGCCAATGTGTACATACAGCCTGGATATGTAGCAACAAAATCGGTAGTAGTCTGCATGAAATGACATCATGGCTTCAGTCTAGACTGTAGTAGCCAGACCATAAAAAAACATAGCACAATTGGCACAAGTTCGATTTCAGGTGCAAGGTCTTATTCACTCCATGTCACTATTACTGTTTGTATCAGAGGTCACAGGCAATAACTAAAAATACCTGTGATTAAATCTTGGGCAGGGGGCACTAAAGGGGCCACTGCTGGGGGGGGGGAGGAGGGAGCCTGTGCCAGCTGACTGCAGCTGCTCTGGCTGGCTGCCCAGGGACCACTGCCCAGGGCTGCAGACAGTGGCTGCTCCGGCTCACCACCCGGGGACTGCTGCCAGGGCCAGCGGAGCAGTGGCTGGTGGGGCTGTCCCTGGGGCCACCTGAGCAGGACCGGCTCTAGGCACCAGCAAAGCAAGCCCGTGCTGGGGCGGCACATTTCCAGGGGCCATTCACACCAATTTCCGTGTTGCATCAGTGCCAGTGGTTAGAGGGGTAAAATGCCGGGACAAAAACAAAAACGACTTTCCGGTGCTGCCTTCTGGCAACAGAGAGAGAAATGGCAAAAAGAATTAGAAAAAACATTGCAAAGTGCAAACGTGTAAAAGCCAAAACAAAAAGAGGGGGCGGCCAAATTTTTTTTTGCTTGGGGCGACAAAAAACCTAGAGCCGGCCCTGCACCTGAGCAACTGGCCACGGAGCCAGCTGCTTGGGCAGCCCTGAGGTCAGCCACACTTGCCCCTGCAGAAGTCACAGAGGTCGCAGAAAGTCACAGAGTCCGTGACTTCTGCCACCTCCACGACAGACACAGAGCCCTAGTGATAGGCAATATAAAAACACATAAAGAAGACCCAGTCCTTTCTCTTAGAAGCTTACAACATAAAAACACAAGACAGGAAAAGAAAGTATTATTATTATACTCGTTTTCTGCCTGGGGAACAGAGGCAAAGTGAAATTAAAGAGTGGGGTTTTCAGAAGCACTCTGCATTGGTTGATTTCTTTGGACAAATCTAACAGCAAGAGGCTTGCCCAAGGTTAAACAGGGTGTGTATGGCCACTGCTGGAATGGAGTTCTGCCCTCCTGAGCCTTAGCTCAATGTCTTAACGATAAGACCATCCTTTCTCTGCTTAGTGCTCTGATCGTACTTATAAGTTTTTTCTGTCAGTTCAATGCAAACCCAAGGGCAGTCATGAAATACTGTTCTATAGACTGTGTGTCACCTCAGTATGAGACGGCCTATCATAAGGCTACTACTAAGGTAATAAAAATCTGTTCATTGTCTTACAGCTACTAAATTCCTTCATGTTTATAAATACCCAAAAGTTACCCAGAATCTTTCCTATTACATGGTGTTCCCTAACAATTCCCTGCCAGTATTAAAGCACATAGCACTGCATGCAGTCATTTTGCAAGAAATTTAGCAGAGAGCACAGGGAGTGTAGTGAGAATAACAATATAACAGAGGGACAGCCAAGGGAGGTTTGGTTGGTTAGATGATGCAGCTGTGAAAAGCCAAGAGCCATCTTCTGATCCCGGGGACTTAATCCCGGTTTATCCCGGCAGTACTTAGATCAGAATATGGCCCTACTACACACGTTAGTCTTCTCTTGGCTTGGAGTTACTGCTTTCATCTCAGTCTGACATGGTCCAAGCAGTTCTCTTAGCACTTCCAACATGTTTCCCCCTCTGTCACAACCCGTAGGCTATCTCCCAATTAACTTCCCTCTGACCACTCCGTTCTCAAAAGGTACAAAAAGAATCAAATTTGAATCAACATTGTCAGAACACAAAGTACAGCTAGAAAGTCTGATGAGGTTATAAACTAAAAGGATGAAAGGATGTATTGTGAGGGAGAAGGAGTTAAGCCCAAGAAAACTCCAAGATGTAAACACAGAAAAAAGTGAGGAGGGGAATTGTCGTGTGGGGCATAAATACTAGTAGCAAGATGGAAAGGAGTAAAAGCTAATTGACATTCTTATTTATTTCAATTCTTTTGTATTTTAATTTAGGCTGAACATCAGGAATATTTTTCTCAAGACCTACCAGACTGTGGAAGAGTCTTCATTATTATTAATTATTATGATTAATTATCTGTATTAATATAGCATTTAGGAGCCTCATCATAGACTAGCATCCCATTGTGATAGACGCCAAACAAACAAAGGAAAAAAAGAACCTATCAAAGAACTTACAAGAAAAGAATAAGACAAGAGACAATAGATGGACACAGACAGAGGGACAGGGGAGTGCAAGAAAACAATGAGACTATACTGGTCATCATGATAGGCAGAGATCTCAGAACACCAGCAGCCTAACCATTGTCAAGTGTTTTGTAGATATCACACCCAGGAGAGAACTTATCACATGAGCCATTTAAAACCAGACGAAGAATTGAGGAATCCAGTGAATAGGCTAGATGACGTACTACTAGCATCTTCCCATTTCGATAACTGAGGAAGAGTCAAAGGGGAAGAATTATCCAAAAGCTTCACGTAGTTGTGGAGACTGGTCTCTGGTTGCATTTTACACGATGGAATAGTCCATTTTCAAAGAATATGCATCCTAGTCATGGATCCATCTCTGGAATTCCTGCTACCACAGGCACCTAGCATTAGAGAGTTGATATAAAAGAGTCTAATACTGCTTCTCATTTTAGAGGTGGGCTGAAGGAGCTCTCTCTCATTTGAGCATGTAAATTGCTTGCTAGTTGCTACCAAAGACACGAAGAGGTCTCCTATTCTATTCTGTTCTATTCTGTTCTATTCAGGTGTTTACACTAAGCCTGTTACTGTGCTAGATGAGTACTTTCTTGATTCCTCTCATCATGGGGGAATGGGAAGTTTCAGATGAACTTCTTATTTTTGCTATGAATGCCGATAAGGAAAATCTAATTTTAGAGCACTGGGACCAGTGGTACTGAAGAGGTATTTGGCAATTTAGAGAATGACTAGGTTTCTGCTTCCAATCCAAACATCCCAGAACTTCAGAAAAGTTTGGATCCAGAGACAGGCCTGAGTCACAGAATCTGGGTCCAGAATGAGACTTTCTCAAAGTTCAGAGTTGTTCATATCTTGAGATTTTGTTTTGTCCCATTGTAGAGATAGGGTTTCATCATAAAGTTAAAAATCCAGAACTATATCTCAAGAGATGGAATCCAGCGTTTGGGTTTATCATGACTGCTAGTAGTTTTAGGGGATTCATTTCTCAGCAAAGAAAAATGTTCTCACTTATTACACAACCTAAAGTAATACTAGCAAGTATAACATCCAGCAATTCTGGCTTTGTTTTGGGGGGAAAGGAAGAGGAAAAATTGGAACTGCATTTAATAAATAAAACAACCTTTTCAAAAAGAAAAAGAACTAATTTTTGAAAAACTCTGAAATGACTAAGCTTTAGCTACCCTGAGAAGAAAGTCACACTTTGAAGGGGGGAAATAGATACGTAGGCCAGATTCTCAGCCTCAGCTCATGTAAACTAGCATTGTTCCATTGAAGCCAAATAGGGTTACATCAAGATAAAACAACTCTGGCTATGACCTGTAGTTGTAAACCTAGAGTAACTCAGTTGAAAACTCTGGATTTGTATTTGATATAACTGAGAACTGAATTTTCCCTATCATCCCTTTTCACAGGGATAAACAAAGAGAAGACGCACATCCACAAGTGAATCATATTGAAGCCTTAGCGAGACATCTCTGGGACAAAAGACAAGAGGGCAGCTCGGCAAATCTTTCTCTTTTTTAATTTATTTATCATGCCCCAGGGTAGATCAGAATTCTAGGATTTTATATATATTATAAATTCCCACCAGATGGAAGAATTATGTTTTTTTTTCACTGAAAGAACTCCCTTGTTCTGTCAGTTTCAAAACTGCATTTACAGGTTTGAAATTGACAAGCTCTCTAAACCAGACCCCAGTGCTTAGAAATTGACAGAAGCCTCTCTCTTTAAGACATTCTCAAGGCAGATCTATTATGGGGAGACTTTTTTAATATGAAATACAATATTAATCCCAACTCCAAGGCTCTGTCATCACTCAAGAGCCTCATTGTCAACTGGTATATCCTGGATAAATTGAATAGCGCTATGTAACAATCTCAATAACCAACTCAATAAAAAATAAAGGATGAAAAACAATGTGGATGAGGCTAAGGCTAAGAGTGCACTTTTTCACCTCTGATGAAATCGTATTTCTGTGTATTGAAATGCTTTATACTTACATTTGTCAGTGGCTGCAGTCTTCATAATTATATCATTATTATATTTAGACAATTCACGGTCTATAAGAGATTCAGGCTTTGAACTTACCAGAAATGGGACTGAGATGTAGATACTGTGGTTGGTTACTTACATCTATCACCCTAATACTGTCATCACATCTTCTCCTTTCATTTCTCCAGTCCACACAACCCCATTATACTTTCAACAGATGAAAGCCTTCATTTTGTAGATCCATAGAAGCAGTAAGTCTGAAATAGAAAACTCTTGTTATATCTGTCTAAAGTAGTTCCTATGACCTGTGTGCCTCAAAATGTTAATGAATTTACCTTCACAACATCCCCACCCAGTAGGGCAGTATAATTAACCTCTTTTAACAGATGAGAAATTGAAGTAGAAAGAGATTAAGTGACTTTCCCAAGCTTACACAGGAAGTATGTGGTGGAGGATGGAATCTGAACCTAGGTCTTGTTTTATCTTAGTCCCAGTGGAGCAATATGCATTTCAATACAGGCAGTCCTCGGACTCACGACACAAGTGGTTCCTGAAAATTGCGTTGTTAAGTCAAAACATCGTAACTTGTACACTCCTTTGCGGGACTGAGCATTGTAAAGTCAAAACCAATTGTCATAAGTCGAATCGGTGTCAATTCAGAAATGTCGTAAGTGCCGTTCGAACGTCACAAAGTCGAGGACTGCCTGTACAGCTGTAAATGTATACATCTAGGAACAAAAAATGTAGGCCACACTTACATAATGGGGAGACTCTATCCTGGGAAGCAGGGATTCTGAAAAAGATTTGGGGGTTGTGTTGGATAATCAGCTGAACATGAGCTCCCAGTATGATGCTGTGGCCAAAAGAGCTATGCAATCCAGGGAAATCTCAAGAAGGAGTAAAGAGTTTATTTTACCTCTATATTTGGTACTTGTGTTACCACTGCTGGAATACTGTGTCCAGTTCTGCTACCCATGATTCAAGAAAGATGTAGATAAATTGGAGAGGGTTCAGAGAAAAGCCACACAATTAACCAGTGGAACAATTTACCAAGGGTTGTGGTGGATTCTCCATCACTGACCATTTTTAAATCAAGAGTGGATGGTTTTCTAAAATATATGCTCTAGGAATTGTTTTGGAGAAGTTCTACGGTCTCTGTAATATAAGAGGAGGTCAGACTAGGTGATCACAGCAATCCCTTCTGGCTTTGGAATCTATGATCCTGACTCTCCCAGGTAAGCAACTTCTTCTCTATGTCAGCTAAAAGAAAAGGAGTACTTGTGGCACCTATGCATCCGATGAAGTGAGCTGTAGCTCACGAAAGCTC
Organism: Caretta caretta; assembly: GCF_965140235.1. Lineage (NCBI taxonomy): Eukaryota > Metazoa > Chordata > Testudines > Cheloniidae > Caretta > Caretta caretta. The sequence goes on along the minus strand of NC_134210.1, from coordinate 10,364,234 downwards.
ATGCTCAAATAAATTGGTTAGTCTCTAAGGTGCCACAAGTACTCCTTTTCTTTTTGCGAATACAGACTAACACGGCTGTTACTCTGAAACCTGTCTATGTCAGCTAGTTCACTGTGATAATGTAAGCTTATTCTCCATGGCAATATATAAGTGCACCCACTTCACAGTCACACAAAAGCATTCACAACCAGGTTTTAAGCATTGACTTGTCATGAACATTTGACACTTTTTTACTTGCAAAAATGTTTGTGGAATGTGATTTTTTGAAGTTTAGCCCAAAGTGGAACCTTGTATCCAATGTATCCCCTATCATAGTGAACTGAATAAAATAAAGATAAGATCAAGCAAGACCTCAATTTGAACCATCCATGAGATTCTGACTCTTTAAAAACCAAAACCTAATGCAGGAAGAGATTTTGCAAAAGTTGAACCAAACTTAGTTTTGTGACTTAACAATCTTCAGTGCAAAACTGGGTGACAAAAATTGATAGACGTCTCAAAACAGCACTGGGACACTGTTTTACAGATAGGGAGGTGACTGAGGCTTAATGAATTTAAGGCCCTTGAACAGTGAACAGTGTAAAGCCTAGATCATCAAATACAAGTAGATGGATGTCCAACTAGTTTCCCACAAATTCCCATTCTCACATTGATTGGTCAGATACATTTATTTATTTCCCAGAATAAAATAATCTGTGTGTTCTGATAAAACTGTGGTAAATCATGTTGATGCTATTACTGACCATTGTGTCTACTGAAAGAAAGTTATTTAATTTTTGAGAGAAATGTAAGCAAGATAGTTATTGATCTGCTTCCAGCCAGAGGAAACATGAGTTAGAAAATTTTTAAAACTATTTCACTAATGCAATAAGGTGATGCTTGAGAGAGAAAGCTGTCAGCTCAGTAGTTGTGTGATTATTGCATATTACAGTTCCAGTTTCCAGACCTTTAAAAAATATTAGTGCCAATGAGATAATGCACTGATGCTCTCCCAGCCTATATAAGGAAGCCTGCACATTTCCTTAGACTTCTGGGAACACATTGATAGAGAAAAAAGATCAAAATTACAGTTCAGGCTAAAGGAGGAAATTTAATTCTCTTCTTTTTTTATTGAAACACCATTATGCTGAAGCTAGCTGTCTGAAGAGAGGGAGCTAATTTAATACCTTGACTCCCGTGAACCTTTTCAGACAAAGATAGGATTTTAACACATACCAATGACACACACCTTGGACCAAATTTTAATGTGTAGTCACACAGTGTCAAATCCTGGTCTTTCTCATCAGCTGATGTTTTGCCATTGATGACAATGGGATCAAGATTTGGCCCATATCAACAAAGGCAAGGAAATATAGAAAATTAATGGAAAATCATAGCATAGCATCTTGCAATGCATAGATACAAGACACCTTGCTAACTGCTTTGGTTATGTGCTCTCGTTTTGCCTAGGTGTTAGGGGACATGCTGTAGGCTCATTAGATCTGAATTGGCAGAATCAAGTTTGGTCAGTACCTAGCACAGGTTGTTCTATTCCTCTTATCTTCTTTCCTTCTGCATTTTCATACTGATTGTGGTATTGTTCTTCACTTCCTGTCCTCAAGTCTTGGGTAGCACTGCAGTCCGCCGCTGAACAGCCGTGGCATCTCAGCTCATGAGGTGATGATGAGTGAAGTGATCCTTTCTCTATCAGTAGGGGTTTCCCATTACTATCTAATATGGAAAGGGTTTGGCTCTGACTCTAAAGCATCTGGTACAGTATAGATAGAATCTGGTAGAGCAGTTGTTACATTCAAACTGGCTATGCATATATTCTCAGCAAGTGTTAATGCTATAGGACCTTTGGATAAACAAATTGCAGCATAATGTAGCAGTCTCACTCATCCTTTTATTCCAAGGTTGACATCCATAACTCTCATCCCATGCTCCCCTTTTCTCAAGGAAGCAGAGGACATTTATACCTGTGGATCAGACTGGGGCAGTTCTGACACTGCAGTACGGACATACCCTAAGTTTTTCTGTGGCTCAGTTTCCCAGCTGTAAAATAAAGAGACCAATTTTTTCATACCTCGTAAGGGTGTGGTGAGGATTAATACAGTGAAGGTTCTGAGATGCTCAGACATTGTGGTAATATAAGTACCTTAGTTAAAGTCTGTTTCATCCATCAGTGAATATTGGGGCAAATTGATCCCAGGTATAACCTCAACAAAAATGAAATTACAACTGAGATGAATACATGCCCCTAGTTTTGGTAAAGTAAATTAAAAAATAAAACCCAAATGGCTGGATTCAAACTCACTAACACTGGCTTTAAGCAGCTAGCCTTCAAAGCACAGCTAATCCCTGGCAGAAATGAGAACGATATCCCTGCAGATTCTCTTTTTGGGGGGAAATAAACCTCTGCAGATTTCCATTGAGTTTTGTTATTAATGTTCCTGCTTACACTCCCTGACTGGGACAGTCACACATCTAATCTAAGCTGTATTGCTCAAGCATTAGGCATCTTAGTAGCTGCATATCACATTGACAGACTATTGCCCTGCTGACTCAGAAAGATTAAAATATTTGCCAATGTGTTTTATCTCTTACATTTTGCTGTTGAGATCTGACAAATAGGAGCCAGTGATAACTTTGCATCAGTTCACACACAAAAATAGCATGTGGGAAAGGTCCAGCTGTTGATTGTCTGATGATGGGGTCAGTGCTCTCCACGGAGTATTTCTTCTATTCTATTCTTTTTACTGTGTTCCTGACTGTAGTATCTGAGCGCCTTCTAGTCGTGCGTTAAGCCACGGGACTACACAACGGACACTTGTTGTTTGTTTGACACATGTTCTCCAGAGGGAGAAGCGTGTGGAGTGGAGTGTCTTGTTTTGGCAAGGTTGTTTTTTTGTTTGCTTCTTTTGTTAAATATTCCCTTGGCTGTGCACTTTTAGGAAAGAAGGCAAGGTCACAGAAATGCACCTTGCACTTGGAACAGAAAGTGGGGAGGTTTGTGATCATCTTGAATTGCTGGGGAAATTCCTTTTTCAGTCGTGCACCACCCTAGAAAAGGTTCTATAATCTGCACAGATAAACTTTACTCTTACTGTTGAGAGTCCTTTTGCCCAGTGGCACTAAGGGGGGACAGATAGCTCAGTGATTTGAGCATTGGCCTGCTAAACCCAGGGTTGTGAGTTCAATCCTTGAGCAGACCACTTAGGGATCTAGGGCAAAAAAATGGGGGTTGGTCCTGCTTTGAGCAGGGAGTTGGACTAGATGACCTCCTGAGGTCCCTTCCAACCCTGATATTCTAGGATTCTCTTGACCAATCTTCATCCTAAAGCTTGTCAGTATCTCATTCATTTTCTTATACCTAGGTGCCCATAGGATAACTACTACAAATGGATGCCAGTCTCTGCTGTAGACCTGTGCAAACTATTGACAGCAGGGCCATCCCTAGGGTGGTGCAGGGCCCAGGACATTGACACCAAGTTTCTAATCTGCCAGGGGGTGCTCCTCCCCCAGCTCCACCCATGCCCCACCTTCACCCCTTCCCCAAGACCCCAGCCCCGCCTCTTCCTGTCCCCGCCCAGTTCCGCCCCCTCCCCCGAGCACGCTGCGCCCTCGCTCCTCTCCTCTCCTCTCCCCCCTTGCACCTCCTGATGTCATGAAATATCTGACCTGCGGCAGGCAGTAGGCACTGAGAGGGAGGGGGAGGCACTGACGGGGGGGGCTGCAGGCAGGCAGGAGGCACTGGGGGGGGAGGGGGAAGTTCTGGTAGGGTGGCTCCTCCTCATCCCATCCCCCCCACACCCGCCTGCCGCTCGCCTCCTCACTCTGCTCACCCCCCACCTCCCCTCCCCTCCCACAGGGCCTCCCAAAGTGTGGGGTCTGGGGCAGTTGCCCCGATTCACCTTACCCAAGGGACAGTTCTGATTGACAGCCAACAATTTTATTCATGAAGGGTCAGATTCTGCTCCTGTTGAAGTCAAAGCAAAACTGCTATTGACTCCAATGGGACAGGATTAAGCCCTAAATTTAGCCCACTCCCTGTTAGCAAGCTGTTTGCAAGCCTGTCATAATTTCCACCAATTTTCTCTTTGAACCAGTGGTTTGGGCCTGATTCTTCACTGCCACTTATCTCATGTCATCACTGAAACCAATGCAAAGTGGGGCCAAAACACAATACCATTACAAGTTTGTTGTGTTGCACACTCACATTCCACAAGCCCATGAGTACCCATGGTGCAGTGATGAAGCAGGCCCTTCCTCTGAACATAAACTGTTTGCGTCAAGTGTTGCCTCCAGGACTCTTTTTGCAGTCTGAAACAGTTTGGGTTGGACAAACAGTTTCTGCACATAGATATTTGTGCATTTCAGGAGTGCTGAGTTTCTGGTGTTAAATCTCCCAATCTCTAAGAACAAGAGGCAGCTGGAATAATCTGCTCAAATGAGGCACATTTTGAATGCATTATTTATAACACAGCTTCAGGGAGGAAATTGTTTTTCTTTTCAGACAGTTAAACACCATTTGGCTATGCAGGGCACCTCCCATTACCTGATGAGTTAAGTTAGTGTGTTGCAAAATTTAAAATAAAACTTAATTTATTATGATTAATCATCACGTGATGAGGAAGCAGTCCCAGCATTGCGGCTTCCACCCCTAGTTTCTCATTGCAATTATTTCTTTTCCCTGTAGAACAGTAAGATTTGTATAGCTCCATGGTTTTTTTTTCCTTCCTTTTTTATTGTTTGATTGTGTGGAAGGATGGGAGTATTAATATATTTTTCTCCCACTTGGCATTTATTTTCCTGTGGTCTACCCTTTACACATTTAAGTATTGAACATATTTGGCTGTTTGAAAAATAGTGAGAAATAACTTAAAATAAAATAAATAAATGAAAAAAATCCCTCCCTTAGTTTACTACAAAGGTAAAGGAACTTCCCTTCATGAGGATATAATGAAGGCTCAGCCACTAAAGGCTCTGTCGACTGCTGCAGAGTTATAGAGGATTCCTATTCTCTAAACAAGACACTTGTATTGCTGTGGTCAAGCCATACTCTGACTCCAGTTGGTGGTGCAGCCGTATCAACTTGCTCGTCCTATGATACTTTTACTGCCTTCCTACTGATCTTCCCAGGGTGAAATTCTGGAAGACCACAGAAAGCCAGAGTTATCAGCCTTTCTATGGATGTTCTGCCTGTGCCTTAAGTGGAGATACAAAATCCATCCCAACCCCACGCTACAGGTCATAGGTAGGAATAGCTGCCGTTAACCCTTTGTGACCACTGTGTGGTGGTATCATGCTACTGGGTTCACAGACTGCAGATACAGTGGCCCCTCCCAAGTAAGGTGACCAGATAGCAAGTGTAAAAAAGCGGGATGGGGTGGGGGGTAATAGGTGCCTATATAAGAAAAAGCCCCCAAAATCAGGACTGTCAGTATAAAATTGGGACATCTGGTCACCCTACTCCCAAGGCTTCCCCCGCACCCAGTGTTCCCCTCCAAGTCCACCTCCTTGGTGTTCAGGAGAAGGGGAGTGCCCCCACCTCTGCAGATAGCTTTGCATGGATTGCCACAAAGGGATTAATTTCACCTTCAACACAATGCAGTTGTCACCCTACTTCACCTTTCAGAACTCTTCTCAGCAAACTCCACCCCATCTCCCATATGTCACTTATTGCCCCCTCCTTTCTGATTGCCCTGTTCTAATCTTGTCTTCTTCTCTGATCCTCCTTCTCCTCCCCACACATAACACACTACAGTTAGCGGTCGCTGTCATGTGTGACCTGCCCCAAACTCTCTTTTCCTTGCTCCCATGACACCCAACCCTTTCCCTCCCCTTAACTCCTTTTGCACGGTCCCTGGTTTATGACTCAATCCCAGAACCCAAATATGAAAAGACATTTCAAGTCCTCTTGTCCAGTGGCTCTCAACCTTTCCAGACTATGGTACCCCTTTCAGGAGTCTGATTTATCTTACGTACCCCCAAGTTTCACCTCACTTAAAAACTACTTGCTTACAAAATCAGACACAGAAATAGAAAAGTGTCCCAGCACACTCTTTACTGAAAAATTGTTTACTTTCTCATTTTTACCATATAATTATAAAATAAATCAATTGGAATATAAATATTTCACTTATGTTGCGGTGTATAGTACATAGAGCAGTATAAACAAATCATTGTCTGTATGAAACTTTAGTTTGTACTGACTTCACTAGTGCTTTTTATGTAGCCTGTTGTAAAACTAGGCAAATATCTATATGAGTTGATGTACCCCCTGGAAGACCTCTGCGTATCCCCAGGTGTATGCTCCTGTGCTCAGCTCATTCCAGTTCTAAATGTCTCAAGTATTTCTTCACCTATAAGACCCTTCACAACTCAGTCACTCCCTGCTTTTCCACCATTGTCTGTTATTATATCCCCTGCACACACACACACACGCACACACACTGCTCCATCAGTGATGCCTACTAGTCCTACAAACATCTCCCGGCTTTCTTCCCCACTGCTCCTTAGATAGGGAACACCCTCCTTGAACTAAGCCATGAGGCCAAAATACTTCCTTCAAAATCCATGTCTACTGTGATGCTCACAAAAGCAGGCTTGGGCAACAGCTGAAGAGAGCTGATATTGTTGTAGTTATTTAAAAGCCAGAATTAGTTTCAGATGATTCAGAACCATCAAGCTGTGTGCACAGTTCACCTACGTAACCTTAGGGTCCTCTTAGCACCATCTTTGCTCTCCCTGTCCCCATCCTGCCTATTTATTGTTATATTTACAGGTTGTACCATGTCTGAAATTAGATCAAAAATTCTTTGGGAGAGTGACTGTTTCTTCTTTGCTTTTTCAGGAGATAATACAGGGTCTGAGCCAAAACGCAGAAACATCAACAGAAAGACTTCCGTTGATTCCAGTGACCTGCAGATTCAGGGACATAATGCAGCTCTGATCCACACTGGACTTTGGGCATTAGTGACATACAAAATAATAGCAAAATACTAGTAATAATAATTTCCTTTCAGAGACCATGGTCTCAGCCTACTACAAACGCAACCAACTCAGATACTACCATGATGAGTGGGGTATTGGCATCTGAACAAGAGAGATTAATATTGCATTATAATATTTAAAATGTTGCATATATGACCCTTATGCATCAGCCACTAAAATTACACATTGTGTCAGACCAAAATCATTACACATACCAAAACTGGAGAGTGTCTCTTCGTATTTTAATCTACTTTAAACTCGGGGCATATAGAGGGTATAGTTATGCAGTACGTGTTTGTGATGTTGAGATTTTGTCGCTGGCCTAGAGAAATATACCATACCTCTCAAACATCCCTCATCTCAGTCCCTGGGTTACCTACACAGCACACAAATTTGGTGTCTTCATTTTGTTGGGATTCCCTCCAAGCCCTCTTTCCACACGGCTTCCCAAGAACTGAGTTTGACTCCAGACTTTGTCACTCAGGTATCTCTGTTGGCATACGGTAATGCTACACTGCATTGATCAGACTCAAATGCAGGCAGTGGATGCAGGGTACGTCACCGATCCAAAGATGCACAGACACTCTCTCTCTTTACATACATTTACACATTCCACTGCATTTACTATACATTGCATCAGACATTTTGGGACTGGCTTAGTTATTGTAGGAACCAATCCCTGTCCATGCACTGTCCATGTTCGAACTACTCTTTACCCCATCTTTACATTGCTGACTTTTCTTGTCCATTGTTATCTTGTTCTTTGTACATGGTTTCTTAGGCGTTCCCTCCCCTTACCTTAGCTCCTTCAGACATTCTGGCTCTTAGCCTACTTACCTATTTACCTATCTTAGTTAGCACAAACATTCTGTTTTCAGCACACTGTTCTACCTCCCTAATCCTGCCTACCAAGAAATGAGGCTTCCCCCTATGTTTGTTAACTCATATCAGGGTAGGCCTACACATTCTAGTGTCAAAATTTGTTTACATCAGAAATAAAGAAGCTGAGAACGAAGCTGAGATTATAGAAAAAGTTATTACAACAGAAGAAGGAATCCTACAACTTTTTAAGGTTCCTGCAATAATACTTTTTTTGTATTCCTTATCACTGGGGGTCCTTGACTCAGACCACATCCACGTTGGCAAGTGGAGAGCTTTGTGATGTAAGACAGCCTTTAGCAATGCCAGTTGAGGTGATTAAGGCTGGTATTTTAGGGGGCTATATGGTCAGGATTGTGGGGGGCAGGGATGAGCGAGAAAGAGAGATTTATATATTATCAATAACTGTCTATCGCCTAAAGCATAAAAACTCTTTATAATAGGGAGTATAAATATTCCCCCTACCCAGCATTAAAAATAAGTCAACCTCCTTCCGAGACAGATTGAGGAGAGACCAGAAAGGAAGACAAAATACCATGTTAAAAGTTCACCATTCAAGCCCTCTGACCAAGTTTCATCTTTCAAGTCATTCTGGTTTCCAGTTGAGCAAGGTCTTGTTTTGCTGCCGTGCTATTATTCATTCAAAGTGCACAGGGGAAAATATATTTATCTTTCTGCTTGTAACACACTAAATTGGGCAAAGGGGAGGAACTTTTTCATTTATGACCCCCCTTCATATCAATCAAACACAAAAGGAAACGATCCCAATATCTTATTTTAATGTATTCGTTTATCTTGGAGTTTAGTTGTCATAAAAAGCATATGTTTAAAATGTCCTTTGGGGGCTACAGTCCCATAAACTCTTTTAACTCCGTGACATGCAGTAATGGAACTACATCGACAAAGTACAGCAAAATGAGATTTTTTTTTTAGTGTAATCATCAAAGAGTTTGCCTCCCAGGTATTGATTGAATTATACATAAACCTGATGTGGTGCCATAAAAAAGATGATCGTGTGCTGGTTCAAAGCAAACGATGGCTTGTGAAGATTAGTCTTAAAGAAAGAAACCTTAATTCTAACAGCATTTTGTACAACAGCAGTGGAACAAGTGGCTTATATGTAACTGAAGGAAATGTTAATGTAAGCCCTGCTAGGAAAATAATTGCTTCATGCATATGGTGTTGTGTTTACTATAGAGATGCAACAGCTGAGAGATTCTAAACAAGAAGATTAAAAATAAGAATAAAAAGAGATTTAGCTTGAACAGACTATTTCTGGTCTTTTTGGTAGTTCAGCCAAGTAGAAAAGTCAATCCTATCAACTAAGTAGGCTGAATAGCTTTTGGAGCAAGAATTGTCATGTCTAGGGAAAGTGTCTTGCATAATGGGGCCCTGATTTAATTGCTTCTGTTTTATTCAGATTCTGAATTTTGGTTCAGCCTGTTTGAAATTCAGGTTGATTTTTGAAAGACCCGAAGATATTTGAATCTGGGAGTTGGAGTTAGGCCCAAGTACTTAAACTGAAGTATAAAACCTTGGGATTGGTTATGATGTTTATTGGGAGTGCAGTTGAACACCTAATTTCCCATGCAACTACTATGAGTGCTCATGCAAATCCAACACTTCTGCATATGATTGGCCAGTTTGACATATGTAAATACTCTGCATGTGCAGCCGTGGCACCTGGACAGAGGCTTCCATGTTTAAACCTGTGCCAAGGAGATGGATAGGATCTAATTTAAACAGATAAAATCCAGAATTCACAGTTGGGATCATTCTGCTGCTATTATAATGGTCTAAAAACCAGCACTGGGTAATCTTATTTATCACAGAGCTGTGCAACTCTCTCCGAATAAGGCCAAAACCACACAAAACTGGTTACTGGATTGGTTACAAATGTTATAGATTCATAAATTTTAAGGCCATATAGGATCATTAGATCACCTACTCTGACTTCATGTGTAATATAGGGCATAGTAGATAATCCAGTTATTTCTGTATTGAGCCTAATAACGTGCATGTCAGTAAAAGTGTATCTTCCAGAAAGGCATCCAGTCTCAATCTGAAGGCTTGAGTTGAAGACCTCAAGAGATAAAGAACCCACCACTTCCCTCATAGTTTGTTCCACTAGTTAATCAGTCTCACTTAATTTTTTGTTGTTGTTACTTAGATGGACCTTTGGTCTGACCCAGTGCGGCCACTCTTATGTTCTCTCTCTGCTAGGGTAAAGAGCCCTTTAGTAACTGGTATTTTCTCCACAAAACTTGAAACTCAGCCAAGCTTTGCAGGACATTATGGGCCTTCCAGGGAAACCTAGAAGTTTTGTGCAAATTCCTCCCTATTTATCTAAGGTAAAAATGAAACTACCAGTCAGCTACCAGTGCAATGGAAACTGTACAAAAATGTAGATACTTGACAGCATCCTTTGACCTGAGAAAATTATCCCCTGCCAACCATCCCAAAACAGAGATATGTATATTTTCTCACAAACTCTGTGCACAGCCTAGTCCAGAGTCTGACTGGCGCAAACAAGTCAAAGACACCTGCTGAAAGAAGTTTTTTGTATTATTATTATTTTTGGTCTAGTCGTGACATTTAGCAGGATTTTACTATTCACTCCAGGAATCTAAGGCTTGGGAAAGTGACAATTTGCCTCAGGCAGTCAGATCCTGTCACCAATGCCCAGGATGATCAATATTTCACTTGCCCTTCACGTCAGGGAGTTTTCACAATCAAGTGTAAAACTTTCCATATTTTTGAAAGCACTTAGTCCTACAATGGGGATTAAAAGAAATACCAGATGACATGGAAAGAATGGAACAGCAGCATCACTCAACAAACCAGCCAGAAAGGGAGGTGGGGGGGGGGAATAAACAACCCCCCTCACACACAAGAAGGTCACTTGTGGCCATTATCCACTGATCCACAATAAGGAGCAATATAGCATTGTGCTGTCCACTAGACCCTCCTACATCTCCATAGCAGGCAGGGAGCGTGTGAGCAGTGCAGCTGTCTGTTGGAGGGTACCAGTATGCATCTGGCTGTGGAACCAAGGCATAGGAAGTAGAGCTGTGCCAATAACTGGTTTTCCCTTTTGGTGGCCAAATTGAAAAATCCAGGGTGGGGGTGGGGGTGGGGGGGAGGCGTAGCGGATCAATTCATTTCAGACCAAAACTGTTTTTGTTTGTTTGTTTTTCTACCAAAACACAAAATCAAACCAACCAACCAAAATTCTTGGTATCATTTTGGATCAACATTTTTGTTTGGAAAATGGCACTTCAAAAAACAAAACAAAAACATTGAAATGATTCATTTGGATATTTTCAAAACAAAACATTAAGATATTTCCAAGATTTTTGTTGTGGAGGAATGGGGGATGGGGAAGAGGGGTTGGTTGAAACTATTCACCAAATTTGACCCAAATGCCTTTTTTCAACAATTTCTTTTTCTTTCTTTCTTTCTTTCTTTCTCCCAGCTCTAGTAGGGAGACAGCAGGGCTATATGATCACACCCCACATCTACCCTTTTCCCACTACTGAAAGTGAGCAATAGCAAGCTATGAACAAAAGCAAAATGACCTGTTTGTTTTCATTGTCACAGTGAATGTCAATGTAAAGGCAAACAGCAAGAACAGGAATGAAAAGACTGCCCTTTGGTACAAGGTCAATGTCTTTATATGTGTTTGTATAACAATTAGCACAATGGGTCTCTAATGCAGATTAGGGCCTCTGGGAAATACTGTGATATTAAAAAAAGATACTTTAAATTTTGGCAACTTTAATCATCTAAGGGGTTATTAACACAGCTGAGCAAATAGTTCACAATGGATTTTATTGAATTTAGACTTCTTTTGCTGGTGAAATATCTGTTCACTGATTGAAAAATCCTTAAATATATTCAGCGTTCGACATTATTTGACAGTTTCTTTTGCAATTATTTTTTTAAGCTTGGTGGGAAAGACTTTTGAAAAGATGAATTTTGACCTTTAAATAGTGATTTCTGCCATTTAAAAGCCTGAATGTAATTATATAGGAACAGATCCTGAGCTGGTGTAAATAGGCATACATCTATGGACTTCTTTAGAACTATGTTTGTTTTAAAAAAAAACAAAAACAAAAAAACAGCAGTGAATCTGGCTCACAATATTGGATAATGCTGGTTGAAATGTTTCAAATTTTGAAAAAAAATATATGGAAGGGAAAATGATATTTTTTTCCTGGGCCATTCCATTATTGAATTATAAAGGAACTAGCATTTGGTGTTCAAAAGATGGAGGATGCAAAGTAAATGTAACTTTTCTTACAACAGATTTGTGATTATAAACCTTAGATTGTTAAATAACCCTGTGCTTCACAGATTCCCACTGACTTCAGTGTGTATGGTCCTCAGTGCCCTGTTTTCTCCTCCTAGTGGGTGCTGCTGCAGAGCTGAGAGGGCCATGCCTTCAGTTACTCCCTAACATTTTTCCAGGTGATTTGCTTCTGGAGGGAGCAAGGACTGAGCAGTTCCTATTCACAGAGACTGTTACTATGCTTCTCTACTGCACGTGCCATGGAAGTAGCTCTCTGCACATGCCTCCTCACACATGATATCGCAGTCCGAAGCATTACACAGCATCCTATCATCATTACTCATTTGACATCTATATACAAACAAGAGCATCCATTCAGTCTAAAAATCAGGGGTCCTGTTCTGCATAAACTTCTGATGAAGTTCAGGAAGATAGGAAGGATGGTCTAAATAGTAAAGAACTGGACTGGGTTCAAATCCTGACTCAGCCTCAGACTTCTTGTGTAAGTTCAAAAAAGTAAATCATTCACTCGACCCTGTGCCTCAGTTCCCTATATGTAAAATGGCAGGGATGGCACTTTCTTACCTTACGGGAGTGCTGGGAGGGTAAAATCCAGTTGTGATTGTGAGGTGTGCAGATATTCCAATGATGAGGGTCAGATAAGTACCTACATAGATAGAAGTGTAATTTTTCCTGGATGACCACAGTACCTCTCCCCCCAAACCCGTTTTTAAAAAATACACAGAGCTGGAAGGGAGGCAGAGAAATCTGTTTGATAACAGATACCAACTCACCACTGTGGTCTCAGAAGTTCAGTCTAACAACAACAAACTTCAATTAAAAGAAAAGGAGTACTTGTGGCACCTTAGAGACTAATAAATTTATCTGATCATAAGCTTTTGTGAGCTACAGCTCACTTCATCGGATGCATGCCGTGGAAAATACAGTGGGGAGATTTTATATACACAGAGAACATGAAACAATGGGTGTTACCATACACACTGTAACGAGGGTGATCAGGTAAGGTGAGCTATTACCAGCAGGAGAGGGGGAAAAAAAACAAAAACCCTTTTGTAGTGATAATCAAAGTGGGCCATTTCCAGCAGTTGACAAGAACTTGTGAGGAACAGTGAAGGTGGGGGAAATAAACATGAGAAAATAGTTTTACTTTGTGTAATGACACATCCACTCCCAGTCTTTATTCAAGCCTAATGTAATGGTGTCCAGTTTGCAAATTAATTCCAATTCAGCAGTCTCTCGTTGGAGTCTGTTTTTGAAGATTTTTTGTTGAAGAATTGCAACTTTTAGGTCTGTAATCGAGTGACCAAAGAGATTGAAGTGTTCTCTGACTGGTTTTTGAATGTTATAATTCAAAATTAAAGACTGCTGAATTGGAATTAATTTGCAAACTGGACACCATTACATTAGGCTTGAATAAAGACTGGGAGTGGATGTGTCATTACACAAAGTAAAACTATTTCCCCATGTTTATTCCCCCCCACCATTGTTCCTCACACGTTCTTGTCAACTGCTGGAAATGGCCCACCTTGATTATCACTACAAAAGGTTTTTTTGCTCTCCTGCTGGTAATAGCTCACCTTACCTGATCACTCTCGTTACAGTGTGCATGGTAACACCCATTGTTTCATGTTCTCTGTGTATATAAAATCTCCCCACTGTATTTTCCACGGCATGCATCCGATGAAGTGAGCTGTAGCTCACGAAAGCTTATGATCAAATAAATTTGTTAGTCTCTAAGGTGCCACAAGTCCTCCTTTTCTTTTTGCGGATACAGACTAACACGGCTGCTACTCTGAAACTTCAATTACTTTCTTTTTCTCAGTGAAAAAAAAAATGTTCAAATTGCATCCAATATGGCATTTTCCTTTATCAGTCACAAGTGACAGTCCTAGGAACATAAAAGACTGTAAAACAGGTAGTTATCTGCTTTTCCCAGAGGGGGTAAAGAAAATGTCTTACTTCGTGCATGACTCTCTGAAGGCAGGAATGTTCTCGCTTGCCAAAAGACCATAAGTTAAAGATTCTTAAGAGATTTTATTTCTGCTCTTTAATGGCTTGTATTTAACCCATGGAGTTCAATGCAAAATAAATAAATAAAAAGTGCTGAGCTGTGGTGTGAAACCCAGTAGCATTTCCGTCTTTTAAAAAGTGAATTTAGAGGCTGCACCAAACAAATAGATTTCATTCTCCAGGGCTGCTTTTCCCAGGGTGAAATTCATCCCAGTCCATATAGCCCTGGTGCATCATTTATGCCCTTCACACAGAGCATAATATAGAGCATATGGCCTTTTGCAGCCTCTCTGTACTGTGGGCCAGGCAAAAAGAGTTTTACCCTCACAGAATATGAGCAGTGGATGCCTGCCTGTCTCTATGCATCAGACCAAACAGGGAGGAGCTATCTCCATTGGTGAAGCGGTAGTTTAGTTTACAGGATCATTTATTGGTCTCTCAGAGACCTAATCGAGAGTTCCAATAAGTGCCATTTCTGGTAAGGGTACCTGTGATGTGGATGTCCAACTAGAAGTTGGCCCAAGAGAAATCCATTTCCCATTGGCCACCAAACTAGCACCCAAAGATGCTATCTGCAGGGCACTAACTCCATGGATTGTATTTGAACCAGAGATAGGTCTCTTCTTTCTTATTACACCCTCTCGGATCTAGCCAGCTACCCATAACTTTCCTCTCCCCCATACAGTCTCATTTATGTAAGTGAAAGATTAGCAGGCAAATATAATTGTCATTAATAAAGAGGATTCCAGCTGAAACATCCATGTTCTGGTTTGGGTAAGCACTGCCCAACACACACACTGGCAGAATATTTTTCGCTACAATGCTAAGGTATTGACATATGGAGTTCAGGCAGGCTTTTACCCAGAACGGCATTTCAACTTTCAACCTTCAAGCAGAGACTCCAGGCTGCATCTAATTTAGCTTCCTACTTCTCTAATTTGTAACCAATACTTGATTTACTAAATGCCAGCGTTCAGTCGGAGGATGGCTGAAAAAAAAAAAAACCACGTAACTACTGACCTTCTTAATATAGGAAGAAGATAACTTTATTTGATTTAACATTCAGACATCTATAAAGATTGGATTTTAAAGATCTTTGTCTGTGAAAGAGAGGGGAAAATAAAATATCCGGACCAAACTGTGGTAAGCCGTTTTATATGAAGTGATAGAAAAAAGAAATGATTGCCTCTTCCTTTCCTGGTCAGAAATAGGGAGGTGTCACAAAGATCACTCTTGAAATATCTTTCCTGTAGAGTGTGATGACTGTTTGCTTCTAAGAAGGAAGCTTATTCTCCAAAAAGACCTGAGAATTTTAAAATCAAAGTAGAGTAACTATTACATGCATTCTCTTTACTGTGTGATGCCGGCTTGCAGGTTCTGCCTGTAAACTGTGTAAGAGGATTACTAATTACAGCTACATTCTTTAATCATTTGTCATTAAGTATGCATTATTACATACTGCACAACAAAAGGGCCCAGCTGTGCTCTGTTTCACCTGTGTAAACCAGTTGTAAGTCCATTGAAGTCACTGGTGATACACAGGCATAAAACCAATTCAAGATCACTTGATTGGTTAAATATTCTATAACTGGAGTCTTTTGAGGTATGTCTACCCTGTAAAAAGAACCACACACATCATGACAGCAAGTCTACCAACTTGGGCTTGTGCTATTGTGGTAAAAATTGCTGTGTAGACATTCCTGCTTGGGCTGGAACTCAGATTCTGAAATCCAGGGAGGAACATGCATTTCAGAGCCCAAGTGAGAATGTAGACATGGCTATTTTTAGTCCTCTTGCACATACCTGAGTCTCTAGACTCAGGCTCAGATGTGCTGCTGTGACACTGGTAAACCAAGTGCCCGCTCCGGCCAAGGCCATAGACGTTAGCTACAAACTGACAAACTAAGGGAACTGTCTGTGCTTCCATGGTAAGACTGTTATAGTGATCCAGGAGTTTGCATATGTTACTGTGGTGGTGAAAACAAAGTATAGAACATACCACTAGTTTGGGGTGTCTGCCTTGTTTTTTACAGTCTGCCCTGAGGTAGGCACTCATGGTCGTGAACCACTCCAGACAGCGTGACCGCCGCTGTGGGTGATTTTTTGCAGTGTAGACGTAGCCATAGGGACCCAAACGGAGATTACAGGAACACTCTGAAATAAAAGGATCTCAGTATCTTTTTATGAAAGGGTGAAAATGAGGTGTGTGCCTGAGCTCCTATCAGGTCCCCCCTCAGTCTTCGTTTCTCAAGACTGAACAAGCCCAGGTTTTTTTAACCTTTCATCATCGGTCTGGTTTTTGTTGCTCGCCTCTGGACTCTCCAATTTGCCCACTTCTTTCCTACAGTGCAGCACTCAGAACTGGACACATCAATCCAGCTGAGGCCTCACCAGTGCTTAGCAGAGTGGCACAATTACCTCTCATCTCTTACATTTGACACTCCTGTTAATACACCCCAGAATATTATTAGCCGTTTTCAAAACTGCAACACATTGTTGGTTGATAGTCCATTTGTGATCCATCAGAACCCCCAGATCCTTTTCAGCAGTACTACTGCCTAGCCATTTAGTCCCCATTTCGTAGTTATGCATTTGATTTTTTTCCTTCCTAAGTGATGTACTTGGCACTTCTCTTTATTGAATTTCATCTGGTTGATTTAAGATCAATCCTTCGATTTGTGAAGATTGCTTTGAATTCTAACCCTGTACTCCAAAGTGCTAGCAATCCCTCCCAGCTTGGCGTCTTCTGCCAATTTTATAAGCATACTCTCTACTCTATTATCCAAGTCAATAATGAAAATATTGACTAGTACCAGCCCCAGAACTGATCCCTGAGGGACCCCATTAAATATGCCCTCCCAGTTTGACAGTGAGCCATTGATAATTACTCTGAGTACAGTCTTTCAACCAGCTACACACTCACCTTCTAGTAATTTTATCTAGACCATATTTTCGATTGTACAGAGGTGAAACTGAGGCACAGAGAAGGAAAGTGGCTTGCCCAGAGTTACCCAACAGGTCAGGGACAGAGCCAGAAATGGAACCAAGGTCTCCTGATTCTCAGTGAGATCCTGGTACATACCAGGAGCTCCTAGGCACTACCATAATACAAATAATAATCCAATCATTCTGATTTATTTTAACTATTATAAAAGGCATAACTATCAAAGAGCAATTATGGGGAAAAAACTACTACAATGCCTCAAATGTCACTGCCATTGATGATAATCCCCATACATCACCCCACAACTCTAACCCCGAAACACTGTTTCAAAACAAAACTATCACATTTTGAGAACTGCTGAAATAAGATAGATGGTGTATTGAGCTATGTAACTGTCATGATTTTGTTCTGTGTTGACTGTATCTTTAAAGTTCTAAAGAAGTTTCTCTTTAAATGTCATAGTCATAGAATCATAGAACCATAGAATATCAGGGTTGGAAGGGACCTCAGGAGGTCATCTAGTCCAAGCCCCTGCTCAAAGCAGGACCTAATCCCCAACTAAATCATCCCAGCCAGGGCTTTGTCAAGCCTGACCTTAAAAACCTCAAAGGAAGGAGATTTCACCACCTCCCTAGGTAACACATTTCAGTGCTTCACCACCCTCCTAATGAAAATGTTTTTCCTAATATCCAACCTAAACCTCCCGCACTGTAACTTGAGGCCATTACTCCTTGTTCTATCATCTGGTACCACTGAGAACAGTCTAGATTCATCCTTTTTGGAACCCCCTGTTAGGTAGTTGAAAACAGCTATGAAATCCCCCCTCATTCTTCTCTTCTGCAGACTAAATAATCCCAGTTCCCTCAGCCTATCCTCATAAATTATGTGCTCCAGCCCCCTAAATCTTCTTATCTGAGGGACAAAGGACTAGCTGGGGCACAAACAGGCCTCTCAGTTTCACTCTAGTTCCAGCTTTCATTAAAAAAATGAAGAATTCTCTAGTTGTCAAGGAAACTTTCTAAAAATGAAGTGAGTGTATGCAGGGATTATTCCAGAATATATATTCTGCATTAACTGTTCCTGATCAATTGAATGTGTGGATGCTTTTACAGTTTCTCAAAAGAGTTAATTCACTTGAATTCCACACTGTACCATATTCTGGATTCATTTTCCTGTGTAGGTAAGTGCTAAACTGTACAGAGATGTCTGCCTGAATTTGCAGAAAGCCAGAAACAATAGCTCTGAGAGTGAGTGGCTCCATTCATTTCAGTGGGTGCTAACTGAGAAGTGAATATTGATACTTTAAATATCAGCATTGCTAACTCTTTCACTGCTGATCAAAACACATAAGAACGTAGAAGTACCACCATATTATGGAGACTAACACAAACTGGGGCACAGAACAATAAACAGTGCTGGGGAGAGGAGAGTGCATGGAAGATGTATATATTAAGAAGGATAGGTCTTTCACATTATATGACAAGGTTGCATGGATGGCACAAATGATTTTATTTTCCTGAAGGAGGGGCTTAGTTTTTGAAAATTTGATAAAACACTGCTCTAAGGACTTCCTGAAATCAGGAGCCATTTTATTCTGGGACAGACTGCCAGACACACATGCACCATCCTACTATCTTTTGTGGCAATCTTGGTTGTCAAACATCATTTTTAGTTAAAACAAATTAGCATCCAAAACCATAAAACGTTTGCCAATCCTCTCTCATCCAAAAAATGTTAAATTTTCAATTTACAGTTTTTTTTATTAAAACATCAGAAAATTTAGACAAAAATGAAACTGCCCAGTAAAAGTTTTCATTTTAGTCAAAAAGCTATTTTTCATCAAAAAACTATTTAAGTGAAAAAATGTTGACCAGTTTAAGAATATAAGAACGGCCATACTGGGTCAGATCAATGATCCATTTAGTCCAGTATCCTGTCTTCTGACAGTAGCCAGTGCCAGATGCTTCAGAGGGAATGAACAGAACAAGGCAATTTTGAGTGCTCCATCCCATCATCCAGTCCTAGTTTCTGGCAGTCAGAAGTTTAGGGATACCCAGAGCATGGGGTTGCATCCTTGACCATCTTGGCTAATAGCCATTGATGGACCTAACCTCTCTGGACTTATCTAATTCTTTTTTGAACCCTGTTATACTTTTGGCCTTCACAGCATCCCCTGGAAATGAGTTCCACAGGATGACTGTGTGTTGTGTGAAGTTCTTCCTTATGTTTGTTTTAAACCTGCTGCCTCTTAATTTCATTGGGTGACCCCTGGTTCTTGTATTATGTGAAGGGGTAAATAACACTTCCTTAGTCACTTTCTCCCCACCAGCCATGATTTTATAGACCTCCCTCAGATCCTACCTTAGCCATCTCTTTGTAAGGTGAACAGTCCCCAGTATTTTTCTCTCTGCGTACGGAAACTGTTCCACACCCGTAATCGTTTTTGTTGCCCTTCTCTGTACTTTTTTCCAATCTTATATCTATTTTTGAGATGAAGCAATCAGAACTGCATATTGTATTCAAGGTGTGGGCGTACCATGGATTTATATTGTGGCATCTTGGCATTATTTTGCTCTGGAGCACCTGGGGCTATATTCCCAGGTGGTTCCTTCTTCTGGGAGAGCTATTTTGATTACTTATTGTAATTAATAATAAATCATTTGCTTTACTGTACTGCCCAAAGGTGTAAATGGCACACACAATTAGGATGACTAGTATAGAATCCCTAATGTGCTTTGTCCCTTACCTGAATGGATGTCTAAGGGATCAGAGTGCATTCAATCTCAATACCCATTCAGCTTGGCCTTTCTACTGATGTACGTAGACAGGAGCTAGACAAAGGCTATCCAGCTGTGCCGTGGAGTGAGTGCACCTCATTCCCTGTTGGAGCAGAGTAAGGGTGTTGTAGTCCCATGGCTGAGTCTGCCTGGCTACTCTTTTCTTCAGGGCAGTAGTGCCTAATGGCCAGAGTCAATAAGGCTGCACTACTCTGCAGGGCTGTGCGGCCTAATGGCCAGAGTCAATAAGGCTGTCACTTTCCACAGGGTTGTGCAGCCTGCTAGCCATAGTTAATGAGGCTGCCCTTCTCCACAGGGCTGTGCAGCCTAATGTCCAGTTGGGGAAGTGGGCCACCAGCTGAGGCATGGGGGGTAGCTGGGGTAGGGGAACCCAGGCCCTCCCTACTCCACTGGGTCTTAGGCAGGGCCTGGCAGTGGCAAGTGTTTTTGCCACTGAATCAGCTGGGATTTGACCAAAACATGCTGACTTAATGTCCGGTTCTATAACCAGTCCCACGTCTGTTTCCCCTGAGCCACTTCCTAGGTGTCTCCCAATGCAGCGGGTGTCTCCGGGTTCTCTAGGTTCCTCAGCCTATGCTGCTTCCAGTGACTCCAATCTTCCTTGGGTGCCCACAGGGATCTGGATGTCCTCCTGGGTCTCAGAGTCTCTGGTTTCCGCAGCTGGGGACTGGCACCTGCAAGGTGCATCCTCCCTCCTCAGTGGTCAGCCTCAACTGAGCTGCTCTGCTCCCTTTTATACCAGTTCCCCAGTTGCAGCATGCCCACCAGAGTTGAGGGGGTGTGGTTTCCACTGCCAAGAGTGCAGGTTAACCCCTTCGTCTCCAATGTGGGGCAAGTGCACCCCATCACAAGCTCCTTTCACATTTGGGAATAACAATGCCATAATTCCATGTATTAGTGTGTTTTTCACTTGGCTTGCTTTGCTCTTATAAATGACTCAGTAAACATGACAGTTCTGGTAAGAGTTCATGATCAGATATTGCTAGCTTTCCCCAACACTCAGACACCAACTTGTCTACTGAATCTACATAGTGTATACACAAACTCATAGCTCTGACCAAATATTGTCGGGGTAGAGTGAGGGAATCTTAAATTTCCATTGCTATCCCACACAACTATTTCCCACAGAAGCAATATAGCCTAGTGGTTAGAGCAGCAAACTAGGCGTCTTGGGTTCTATTCCTTGCTCTGCTACTGACTCATTATGTGTTTTGTTGGTGGACGACTTATATAAACTCCCCATGTGTAAACTAGGGATCATAGTTGTGGAGAGGAAGGCTGGCTAGGGCACTGGACTGGGACTCAAAAGATGTGAATTCAGTTTCTGGCTCTGCCACACTCATTCACGGTGTGTGACATTGGGCGAGTTACTTAGGGCTTGTGTTCACGACAACATTCAGTTGAGTTGACGTACAGCCCCCGCAGTAATGAAAGTGGTGGTTCACATCCGCACTATGCTCCTTCTGTTGGCAGTGCACGTCCACCTCAGAAGCGCTTCCACTGACTGAAGCAGGGCATTGTGGGACACTGACAACTGGAGCCCAGCAGCCCAAGCTAGGGTTGGGGCCCAGCTGTGAGCCCAGTACCTGGCTTTTATCACCATGGCTGGGGGAACCCACCTGTGAGCCTGGCACCTGGCTGAAGCTTGGGCTGTCGGTGTCAAGGCAGGGGGCAGGGTCCAGCTGTCAGCCCATGTAAGTAATACAGTGTCCACACAGCCCTAACTACATCGACATTGTGAAGGTGGAGTTATTATGCTGGCATAGCAGGCCATTTACTTTGGCAGAAGCAGCATTGCAGCGTAGACACTGACATAATTAGGTTGACTTAAGCCATCTTGCGTCGACCTATGTCATAAATATAAAGGGAAGGGTAAACCCCTTTGAAATCCCTCCTGGCCAGGGGAAAGCTCCTCTCACCTGTAAAGGGTTAAGAAGCTAAAGGTAACCTCGCTGGCACCTGACCAAAATGACCAATGAGGAGACAAGATACTTTCAAAAGCTGGGAGGAGGGAGAGGAACAAAGGGTCTGTGTCTGTCTGTTGCTGCTTCTTGCCAGGGACAGAACAGGAATGGAGTCTTAGAACTTTTAGTAAGTAATCTAGCTAGGTATGTGTTAGATTATGATTTCTTTAAATGGCTGAGAAAAGCATTGTGCTGAATAGAATAACTATTTCTGTCTGTGTATCTTTTTTGTAACTTAAGGTTTTGCCTAGAGGGGTTCTCTATGTTTTTGAATCTAATTACCCTGTAAGATATCTACCATCCTGATTTTACAGGGGGGATTTCTTTATTTCTATTTACTTCTATTTTTTTATTAAAAGTCTTCTTGTAAAAACTGAATGCTTTTTCATTGTTCTCAGATCCAAGGGTTTGGGTCTGTGGTCACCTATGCAAATTGGTGAGGCTTTTTATCCAACATTTCCCAGGAAAGGGGGGGTGCAAGTGTTGGGAGGATTGTTCATTGTTCTTAAGATCCAAGGGTCTGGGTCTGTAGTCACCTAGGCAAATTGGTGAGGCTTTTTACCAAACCTTGTCCAGGAAGTGGGGTGCAAGGTTTTGGGAAGTATTTTGGGGGGAAAGACGCGTCCAAACAGCTCTTCCCCAGTAACCAGTATTAGTTTGGTGGTGGTAGCGGCCATTCCAAGGATAACGGGTGTAATATTTTGTACCTTGGGGAAGTTTTGACCTAAGCTGGTAAAGATAAGCTTAGGAGGTTTTTCATGCAGGTCCCCACATCTGTACCCTAGAGTTCAGAGTGGGGGAGGAACCTTGACATGGTGGCACAGTGGTGGGATTAACCTGAAATCATTTGAGATCCAGTTGAGATTTTTTGAACTAGAAATACAGATTTTAAAAAGGAAATTTTTTTTTCTTTGGAAAGAAAGTCCAGAAAGCAGCTTTGAAACTGAAAGCAGCTTGGTTTCTCTCTGCTTTGTGGCCAAGCAGAGACAAAAGGGGATTATCTTGTGAATTGCAGGTTTTCTTTGCCTGGAGGCAGGGTACTTAACTCCTGCAGGGAAATTCACAGTCTTCCAACCCAGAGGTTTTTTTTTTCTTTTCTTCCTAAAAGTAAATAGGGGGGGTGTGCTCTACCCATTTGCCTGGAGACAAAAGTGGCAGGGGGTTTTTTTTAGGATTTTGATTTTTTTGTTTTGTTTTGTTTTACAAGGAGCACAGGTTTGAAAAGAAATTTTTTTTTTTTCCTTTGGGCTGGGTAAGCAGGTTTCCAAGTAGTTGGAGGTTTTTTGCTTTAATTTGGGCCCAGAGCAGAGACAAGGGAATTGTCTTTTTCTGTAGGCTGACAATCACAATCAGAGAATAGGTATTCTATTCCAGCACAGCAAAATTTTACAGCCAAGTTTTGTTTGTTTATTTCTAAACCTCGGGTGTAAAGTTAGTAAAAACAGAGAGGTTAGAATGACAAAATCTGCGGCTCGACTACAGCTCGAATTAGCCAAATTTCAGGCTGAGGAAAGACAAAGGGAACATGAAAGACAGATAGAACTCATGCAGCTGAAGAAGGAACAAGAAAGGGAGGCAGAACAACACCAAGAGGCTGCCCACAAGAGGGAAATGGAGGCAAGGAAGCATGTGGAGGAGGAGAGGGAAAAAGAGAGGAAGCATGTGGAGGAGGAGAAGGAAAAAGAGAGGAAGCATGTGGAGGAGATGGAGAGGATAAAGGCCCAGCAGAATATACCAACAAACCCTAGCAATCCTTCTCCAGGTACCACTTCCCATCCCAGAAAGTTCCCCACCTACAAGGCAGGTGATGATACTGAGGCCTTCTTAGAAAACTTCGAAAGGGCCTGCCTTGGGTACAACCTCTCTACTGACCAATACATGGTAGAGCTGAGGCCGCAGCTCAGTGGACCCTTAGCTGAGGTGGCAGCTGAAATGCCTAAAGAACACATGAACAAGTATGAACTGTTTAAATCCAAGGCGAGAGTCAGAATGGGGATAACACCCGAGCAGTCTCGTCGGAGGTTCAGAGCCCTAAGGTGGAAACCAGACATGTCATTTACCCGACATGCCTACCACATTGTAAAACATTGGGATGCCTGGATATCAGGAGCAAGTGTTGAATCTCCAGTAAATTTGCCCTTCCTAATGCAAATGGAACAATTCTTAGAGGGTGTTCCTGAGGAAATAGAAAGATACATCCTAGATGGGAAACCCAAAACTGTAATTGAGGCAGGAGAGATTGGAGCCAGATGGGTGGAGGTGGCAGAGAAGAAGAAAACTGGTCGCAGTTGGAGCGGAGACCAGAAGGGACCACCCCAGACCACACCCTATTACCGGGGGCCGCCCAAAGCCCCACCTACCTCCCAAAGAACCCTCCAGACCCCTTATCGTCCCACCACCCCGTTCTCCAGCAACCCTCCTCGCCCCAGTGACCCGTCAGCTGGACGATGTTTTAAGTGTAACGAGCTGGGGCATGTAAAGGCCAACTGCCCCAAGAACCCCAACAGATTACAGCTCATTGCACCGGAATCACACCAGAGGTCCACAGGCCCAGATACCTCCCAGATACCCTTGGAGCGGAGGGAAACTGTGAGTGTGGGCGGGAAGAAGGTCACCGCGTGGAGGGACACCGGAGCACAAGTGTCAGCTATCCATGCTTCCTTAGTGGACCCCAATTTAATCAACCCAGAGATCCAAGTGACGATTCAACCCTTCAAGTCCAACTCTTTCAATTTGCCTACAGCCAAGTTGCCTGTCCAGTACAAGGGCTGGTCAGGAATGTGGACTTTCGCAGTCTATGATGATTATCCCATCCCCATGCTGTTGGGGGAAGACTTGGCCAATCATGTGAAACAGGCCAAGAGGGTGGGAATGGTCACCCGCAGCCAGGCTAAACAAGCCGTGAGGCCTAGCTCTGTTCCGGAAACTTCTATCAGGACCCAGTCAGAGGTGATGGACCTGGACCCCAGGCCAATGTCTGCAACAGCAGTAGTGGATCCAGTCCCAGAGACCCAGACGGAACCAGTCCCAGAACCGGAACCAGCCGAACAACCAACACCAGACCCCGTGTCAGCACTGAATCCAGTACTTGCAACCTCAACACCAGAGGGCCCCACCGAACCTGAACTGGCAGCAGCCGATAACCTGACCCAAGAGGCTCAGCCGGAGCCTGAATCCCAACATAGTGCACCAGCGGAGAGCGGTTCACAGTCAACAGAAACAGCTCCATCCCCTATATCGCTTCCAGAGGGACCAAGCCTAGGTCCACAATCCCATGAAGAACTGATGTCTCCAGCATCAAGGGAACAGTTCCAGACCGAACAGGAAGCAGATGAAAGCCTCCAGAGAGCTTGGACGGCGGCACGGAGCAACCCACCGCCTCTCAGCTCTTCTAATCGATCCAGGTTTGTTATAGAAAGAGGACTTTTATACAAGGAAACTCTTTCTGGTGGACACCAGGAAGACTGGCATCCTCAGAACCAGTTGGTAGTTCCAACTAAATACCGGGCCTAGCTCTTGAGCTTAGCCCATGATCACCCTAGTGGCCATGCTGGGGTGAACAGGACCAAAGACCGTTTGGGGGGATCATTCCACTGGGAGGGAATGGGCAAGGATGTTTCTACCTATGTCCAGTCTTGTGAGGTGTGCCAAAGAGTGGGAAAACCCCAAGACCAGGTCAAAGCCCCTCTCCAGCCACTCCCCATCATTGAAGTTCCATTTCAGCGAGTAGCTGTGGATATTCTGGGTCCTTTTCCGAAAAAGACACCCAGAGGAAAGCAGTACATACTGACTTTCATGGATTTTGCCACCCGATGGCCGGAAGCAGTAGCTCTAAGCAACACCAGGGCTAAAAGTGTGTGTCAGGCAATAGCAGACATTTTTGCCAGGGTAGGTTGGCCCTCCGACATCCTCACAGATGCAGGGACTAATTTCCTGGCAGGAACTATGAAAAACCTTTGGGAAGCTCATGGGGTAAATCACTTGGTTGCCACTCCTTACCACCATCAAACAAATGGCATGGTAGAGAAGTTTAATGGAACTTTGGGGGCCATGATACGTAAATTCGTAAATGAGCACTCCAATGATTGGGACCTAGTATTGCAGCAGTTGCTCTTTGCCTACAGAGCTGTACCACATCCCAGTTTAGGGTTTTCCCCATTTGAACTTGTATATGGCCGTAAGGTTAAGGGGCCATTGCAGTTGGTGAAGCAGCAATGGGAGGGATTTACACCTTCTCCAGGAACTAACATTCTGGACTTCGTAACCAACCTACAAAACACCCTCCGAACCTCTTTAGCCCTTGCTAGAGAAAACTTACAGGATGCTCAAAAAGAGCAAAAAGCCTGGTATGATAAACATGCCAGAGAGCGTTCCTTCAAAGTAGGAGACCAGGTCATGGTGTTAAAGGCGCTCCAGGCCCATAAAATGGAAGCATCGTGGGAAGGGCCATTCACGGTCCAGGAGCGCCTGGGAGCTGTTAATTATCTCATAGCATTCCCCACCTCCAACCGAAAGCCTAAGGTGTACCATATTAATTCTCTAAAGCCCTTTTATTCCAGAGAATTAAAGGTTTGTCAGTTTACAGCCCAGGGAGGAGACGACGCTGAGTGGCCTGAAGGTGTCTATTACGAAGGGAAATGTGGTGGTGGTGTGGAAGAGGTGAACCTCTCCATGACCCTTGGGCGTATGCAGCGACAGCAGATCCAGGAGCTGTGCACTAGCTACGCGCCAACGTTCTCAGCCACCCCAGGACTGACTGAACGGGCATACCACTCCATTGACACAGGTAATGCTCACCCAATTAGGGTCCAACCTTACCGGGTGTCTCCTCAAGCTAAAACTGCTATAGAACGGGAGATCCAGGATATGTTACAGATGGGGGTAATCCGCCCCTCTGAAAGTGCATGGGCATCTCCAGTGGTTCTAGTTCCCAAACCAGATGGGGAAATACGTTTTTGCGTGGACTACCGTAAGCTAAATGCTGTAACTCGCCCAGACAACTATCCAATGCCACGCACAGATGAACTATTAGAGAAACTGGGACGGGCCCAGTTCATCTCTACCTTGGACTTAACCAAGGGGTACTGGCAGGTCCCGCTATATGAATCTGCCAAGGAAAGGTCAGCCTTCATCACACATCTCGGGCTGTATGAATTTAATGTACTCCCTTTCAGGCTGCGAAATGCACCCGCCACTTTCCAAAGACTTGTAGATGGTCTCCTAGCGGGATTAGGAGAATATGCAGTCGCCTACCTCGACGATGTGGCCATATTTTCGGATTCCTGGGCAGACCACCTGGAACATCTACAAAAAGTCCTTGAGCGCATAAGGGAGGCAGGACTAACTGTTAAGGCTAAGAAGTGTCAAATAGGCCTAAACAGAGTGACTTACCTTGGACACCAGGTGGGTCAAGGAACTATCAGCCCCCTACAGGCCAAAGTGGATGCTATCCAAAAGTGGCCTGTCCCAAAGTCAAAGAAACAGGTTCAATCCTTCTTAGGCTTGGCCGGTTATTACAGACGATTTGTACCGCACTACAGCCAAATCGCTGCCCCACTGACAGACCTAACCAAAAAGAAACAGCCAAATGCTGTTCAGTGGACCGGAAAGTGTCAGAAGGCCTTTAACAAGCTTAAAGCGACACTCATGTCTGACCCTGTACTAAGGGCCCCAGACTTTGACAAACCGTTCCTAGTAACCACAGATGCATCTGAGCGTGGTGTGGGAGCAGTTTTAATGCAGAAAGGACCTGATCAAGAATTCCACCCTGTAGTGTTTCTCAGAAAAAAACTGTCTGAGAGGGAAAGCAACTGGTCAGTCACTGAAAAAGAATGTTACGCCATTGTCTACGCTCTGGAAAAGCTACGCCCATATGTTTGGGGACGGCATTTCCACCTGCAAACCGACCATGTTGCACTGAAGTGGCTTCACACCGTCAAGGAAACTAACAAAAAACTTCTTCGGTGGAGTTTAGCTCTCCAAGATTTTGATTTCGACATCCAACACATCTCAGGAGCTTCTAACAAAGTGGCTGATGCACTCTCCCGTGAAAGTTTCCCAGAATCAACTGGTTAAAATCGTCCTTGAGATGTGGAAAATATTGTTAGTCTTTATGTACTTGGTAGTATATTTACAGATGCATGTGTCTTATTAACTCTGTTTTTCCTAGAGCTCCAGGAAGAAATCCCAGCCAGTGTTTCACCCTAGCTGAGATTTGGGGGGCGTGTCATAAATATAAAGGGAAGGGTAAACCCCTTTGAAATCCCTCCTGGCCAGGGGAAAGCTCCTCTCACCTGTAAAGGGTTATGAAGCTAAAGGTAACCTCGCTGGCACCTGACCAAAATGACCAATGAGGAGACAAGATACTTTCAAAAGCTGGGAGGAGGGAGAGGAACAAAGGGTCTGTGTCTGTCTGTTGCTGCTTCTTGCCAGGGACAGAACAGGAATGGAGTCTTAGAACTTTTAGTAAGTAATCTAGCTAGGTATGTGTTAGATTATGATTTCTTTAAATGGCTGAGAAAATAATTGTGCTGAATAGAATAACTATTTCTGTCTGTGTATCTTTTTTGTAACTTAAGGTTTTGCCTAGAGGGGTTCTCTATGTTTTTGAATCTAATTACCCTGTAAGATATCTACCATCCTGATTTTACAGGGGGGATTTCTTTATTTCTATTTACTTCTATTTTTTATTAAAAGTCTTCTTGTAAAAACTGAATGCTTTTTCATTGTTCTCAGATCCAAGGGTCTGGGTCTGTAGTCACCTAGGCAAATTGGTGAGGCTTTTTACCAAACCTTGTCCAGGAAGTGGGGTGCAAGGTTTTGGGAAGTATTTTGGAGGGAAAGACGCGTCCAAACAGCTCTTCCCCAGTAACCAGTATTAGTTTGGTGGTGGTAGCGGCCATTCCAAGGATAACGGGTGTAATATTTTGTACCTTGGGGAAGTTTTGACCTAAGCTGGTAAAGATAAGCTTAGGAGGTTTTTCATGCAGGTCCCCACATCTGTACCCTAGAGTTCAGAGTGGGGGAGGAACCTTGACAACCTAATTCTGTAGTGTAGACCAGGCCTCAGTGTCTCTGCATCAGCTACCCCTCTGTGAAACAGGGACAGTAACATTGCCATTCTCCCACCCTTTGTCTGTTACCTATTCACATTGTAACTTCTTCGGGTAAGAATCATGCCTTACTTCTACAGTGCTTAACACATAGATTCCCCAGTATCAGCTGGGCCTCTGGGTACTGCAAAACTCCCAGCAACAGCTACCTCTGTTGTAGCTGTTCTCTAACTATAGGCCGGGCTGTCAATGCAGCATGAGTCCCCTATACAGAGAGAGAGAGAGAGCACAAAGTAACTAAGTGAAAGCATGACAGAGCCTGGCAAAATCCCAGTTAGGATGCTGATGCAAAAACACAAGTTAATTTTCAAATTGTGCTAATGCGTTAAACCCTGTCCCTGGCTTTTCCTTCTATTTTATCATTCACAGTATGTGTCCACAGAGCAGACAAGCTGGTGAGTCAGAAGAGAAGACTGAAAGAGGCTGGAGAGCCTTCACTTTGCAGGGGGACTGCTGTTCCTGCTGACGACAGGATAGACTACTAAGGCATGAGTCACAGTAAGCTGTGATGTCCAAGCACAGGGTGTTTAAGGACTTTGACATGCTCTTCCCCATGCAGGTGAACATTCTGCCAGCTCTCATTATTTTATGGCATCGTCAGTTAAAATCTCATCATTATACAACATCAACAAGCAGGCGACTTCTTTGCTTTCGGAATAATGGATTTATTGTAAAGACTCAGAACACTGATCCATCAAGTCCTGGATCCTGCCTCCTGGAATTGCTATTACCCACCCATATAGAAAAGTCCTATAGAATATATAAGTATTATATATTATGGTGCCTAGAGGCCACATTCAACCAAAAGCTGTACAAAGGATTAATCCCTGCACTGAAGAGTGTACAGTCTAAATAGATATGACAGAAAGGAAGCATCATTGTGTCCATTTCATGGATGGGGAACTGAGGCACAGAGATTAAGTGATTTGCCCAAGGTCTGTGAGAGAGCCAAAATTCAAACCCAGGTGTTCTGAGTCTCATACCATTGTTTTAGTCACAAGACCTCCTTCCCCTCAGAGATGAAACCAATAGGGTTCTCTTGAAGTGACTCAAGAACAAGAGACTCCAATAGAAAATGATCTCTTTTCTAAGTTATTTTTAATGCCCTCTAAAATTCCCACACAGTTATCTACTTAGCTCAAAAAAAGTCTTATGAAAAGGTTATTATTTTCTATCCCGTTCTATCGGGCTTTTCAGTAAGGATGGTATGGAGACAGGAAGGACAGTGGACAGAACACACGACAGAGAGGTAGGAGGCCTAAGTCTACTCCCGGTTCTGCCACTGATTGGGTAGGTGACCTTGATTAAGTCACTTCATCTTTTTCCCTATCTGTTGAATGGCAATCAACTAGTTTCCTTTCTGAAGGGCTTTGAAATCTACAGATGAAGATAACTATATAAGAGCTATGAACAGAGGAAGTCAAAGAAACTGGTCCTGCTCTAAAAGTATTTTTCAGTGCTCTCCTTGAGAGCGAAATAGCCTTCCTTGACCCCTGTTGTGATCCGTTCCGACCTGATCCAAAGAGCCCTGAAGTCAATGTAAAGACCCTCAATAACTTAAACAGGAGTTGGATTGGCTCCTTAATGCCCTGTAGCATGAAAATCTGATTTACCTTGATTTTATGAGGTAGATTGTTATTAGTCGTAAAATTATCAGTTGATTATTGCTGGCCATAAAAATCAACCAGCTGCTTTAAAAATCCAGCTGCAACACTTGACTCTTACCTCCTACTGCAGTGAATTCCACAATGCGTGGGGCCAATTTCTCTTTCACTCTTTCTACATTTACCTGCCATTAATTCCAATGAATGACCCCCCTTGTTCTCGTAAAGCCACTTGAGAGAATGTGGGCCAGATTCTCCTCATTTGAACCAGTGTAACTCCACTGACTGCACTCCTCATTTACACAAGCTCAAAAGGAGAGTCAGCCCCTTTGTGCACAACATGGGAAATATTTTTTCTGAGAATCTCCATGTCTCCGGTAACAAATGGGCTATCCCAACAGTGCTGCTTTTCTTTTAGTAATGAACTGTGGTGTCAGCATAAGTGTTGGGTGAATCTAAAATACAGACCTGGGGAAAGCCTTCAGGAAAAGTGGTGTTTAAGACAGGGCTCAAGACACCCATACATCTGTTAATTGTGAATGCTGCTAAATAATAGCAATGCTGCCTGTTCCTACTCTCGAACATCTTCCCTCCCTGCTGTAGAATTTGGTTCTATACATCAACATCTCTATGGCATATAAATGCTACATATTGATACCTATAGATGCTACAGACAAAAAAGACATCTGGCCATTCCTCCTGTTGCCACAGTAACCTTATAGGGAAAAAAAAGCGGTCAATAAAGAAAATGAAAGGCACAGATAAATCACAATGGTTAGGAAGGAACAGGCCTGGAATACTGAATAACTGATACAGCATAATACAATTCAGGGTGGCTATTACAGAAATCCAGGTCTGCATCGCAGAGATATATGATGTGGCAGTTACACCACATATTTGCTGCTTGTTAAGCGGGAGTGGCTCTGAGATAACAAGCAGAGTGTTCTTTATGCTGTCAGACCCTCGATTGACTTCAGCCCTGCTAAACTGAGCTGAGCTCTCCCTGGTGTATAACACCACACATGCCATTCCAAGAAGCAACGCTGGGATAAGATGTATACATAAACAAGCAGTGACTAGTGTTTGACTTCCGGAGACTGTGAGTGTGGTTAAAGAGAAGACGGCAGCAAACATTGCAAGATTTTTAAATGTTGCCTTAGGTTCCCAGTTCTGCAGTGACACACTACACGAATGTCTATCTGACAAATGTGGGTATGCGCATTGGTGACTATTACAGTATTGCCAACTTCAAGAGATCAATAATCATGGGATTGGCCCAAAAATCATGACATTTTAAAAATATATTATATTGTGGTTTTCATAGGTTCATAGATATTTAGGTCAGAAGGGACCATTATGATCACCTAGACTGACCTCTTGCACAACGCAGGCCACAGAATTTCACCCACCACTCCTGCGAAAAACCTCTTACCTATGTCTGAGCTATTCAAGTCCTCAGATCGTGGTTTAAAGACTTCAAGGAGCAGAGAATCCTCCAGCAAGTGAGCCGTGCCCCATGCTACAGAGGAAGGTGAAAAACCTCCAGGGCCTCTTCCAATCTGCCCTGGAGGAAAATTCCTTCCCAACCCCAAATATGGCGATCAGCTAAACCCTGAGCATATGGGCAAGATTCACCAGCCAGATACTACAGAAAATTCTTTCCTGGGTAACTCAGATCCCACTCCATCTAATATCCCATCACAGGCCATTGGGCCTATTTACCATGAATATTTAATTACCAAAACCATGTTATCCCATCATACCATCTCCTCCATAAACGTATTGAGTTTAATCTTAAAGCCAGATAGATCTTTTGCCCCCACTGCTTCCCTTGGAAGGCTATTCCAAAACTTCACTCGTCTGATGGTTAGAAACCTTCGTCTAATTTCAAGTCTAAACTTCCTGGAGGCCAGTTTATATCCATTCGTTCTTGCGTCTACATTGGTACTGAGCTTAAATAATTCCTCTCCCTCTCCGGTATTTATCCCTCTGATATATTTATAGAGAGCAATCATATCTCCCCTGTTTTAGGTCGGTATCTTGGCTTTTGAACTCCCCCTCCCATCCCCAGGCTGTGTGCATGTGACAATTAGTGTTGCTCACTCTCCCACATGTACTGGATAAGGTGATTTTTGTCCTCTGCTGCAGGAGCTCTCCCCCATACATCTGCCCGCCTTTTGCCAGCAATTAATCCTGTCCCCCGCCAGTTATCTCCCCACTCAACCCCCTCAGTTCAGCCCCCATCATCGCTACCGCACCAGTTCAGCCCCCTACCCATCTGCCCCCTACCATCCTCATTTCACCCTCCCAGAACTCACGCCATCTGCTCAGAACCCACCATCAATGCAGCCCCCCAACCCCATCAACCCTCACTTTCCTCAATTCAGACCCCCTGCAGCCCCCAGCCTCACCTCTGCCCCTTCGGGTTCTTCACCCTCCCCAGTCCTGTGGGGATTGCAGTGGGGTCCCCTCTCCTTCTTCCCAGGCTGGCAGGGGAGAAACCACCCAGGGCTTATAGGTGGGGTGGCTGACAGGATTTCTAAAGCCATGTCTACACTACCACTTATGGTGGCAAAACTTGTGTCACTCAGGGGTGTGAAAAACACACCCAGTTTCACTGGTATAAGTGGTAGTGTGCACAGCACTATGTTGCGGGGGTGAGCTTCTCCCACTGAAACAGCTACTGCTGCTCGTTAGCTAAACGAGGTGGTTTTATGATGTTGACGGGAGAGCTCTCTCCCATCGACAGAGTGGCTACTCAAGTGATCGTACAGCGGAACAGCTGAAATGATGCAGCTATTCTGCAGTAAGCTCACTAGTGTAGACATGGCCTATGTAAAATGAAGCCTCACTTTTAAAATGCTCAAATGTCAGATTTTTTTTCCAGTTGATTCAATTGCTTATTTGAGGGTTGTCCCTCCCCTTCTTTAGATCTCAAATGAACTTTCTCTTCCCTGCTGGGGTGTAGCCAGGCTGTTTCTTCCTTCCACTTATTAGCTTGATAGCTTTGTTTATCTGATATCTAAATGAATTCTCATTGGCTTTCAAAGTCCTTTGGATTTAAAGGCCTGGTGGAGAAACCATATTCCTTTGTTTAGGTTGAGGTAACTCCTGTTCGACTGGAAACACATTTGTGCCATGGCTGAAAAAATATCCTGACATCTGAGTGTTCTATCGCAAGATCACGAGTGAGGCTTAATTTTACTCAGAAATCACAACTCTTGCAATCAATTCACCAGAGTTGGCATGTCTGCTATTAATATGGTGTCTGGATCTGTCATTACTGTGGTGTTTGTCACATAAATAGGGATGGGTACTTCAGCCAAGTCAAGGTGAGCAGTGCAAATTTATGAGTTGGTTCACCACTTCATCAATGGAAAGTGGACATACACCAGCCTTTGCAAAACCTGAGCACATTTGCCACACACTTCATACAAACTCACTGGTAAAGATAGGATACAGAGTGACCTAGACAAATTGGAGGATTGGGCCAAAAGAAATCTGATGAGGTTCAACAAGGACAAGTGCAGAGTCCTGCACTTAGAATGGAAGAATCCAATGCACCGCTACAGACTAGGGACCGAATGGCTAGGCAGCAGTTCTGCAGAAAAGGACCTAGGGGTTACAGTGGATGAGAAGTTGGATATGAGTCAACAGTGTGCCCTTGTTGCCAAGAAGGCCAATGGCATTTTGGGATGTATAAGTAGGGGCATTGTCAGCAGATCGAGGGACGTGATCATTCCCCTCTATTCAACATTGGTGAGGCCTCATCTGGAGTACTGTGTCCAGTTTTGGGCCCCACACTACAAGAAGGATGTGGAAAAATTGGAAAGAGTCCAGCAGAGGGCAACAAAAATGATTAGGGGACTGGAACACATGACTTATGAGGAGAGGCTGAGGGAACTGGGGATGTTTAGTCTGAAGAAGAGAAGAATGAGGGGGGATTTGATAGCTGCTTTCAACTACCTGAAAGGGGGTTCCAAAGAGGATGGCTCTAGACTGTTTTTAGTGGTAGCAGATGACAGAACAAGGAGTAATGGTCTCAAGTTGCAGTGGGGGAGATTTAGGTTGGATATTAGGAAAAACTTTTTCACTAGGAGGGTGGTGAAACACTGAAATGCGTTACCTAGGGAGGTGGTGGAATCTCCTTCCCTAGAAGTTTTTAAGGTCAGGCTTGACAAAGCCCTGGCTGGGATGATTTAGTTGGGGATTGGTCCTGCTTTGACAGGGGGTTGGACTAGATGACCTCCTGAGGTCCCTTCCAACCCTGATATTCTATGATTCTATGAAAGAGAAACAGTTAAACAAATTTATTGACTGCAAAAGATAGATTTTAAGTTATATTAAGTGATAGGCAAAAAGTCAGAGTTAGTTACCAAAAGAAATAAAATATAAGCACACAGTCTAAACTCTCAACCCTATTAGACTGGGCAACAACTAGACTAAGCAGTTTTCTCATTTTTCTCACCGAACATTGCAGTTCATAGTACACAGATTTCACCCTTGAAATCTGGGCCAGTCCCCTCAGCTGGAGTCTTCAGAGTGTCCTTGTTGCTTGCAGTGTAGGTGGGTGAAGGAGAAAGCCCAGCACGGGGCCACTGTATCTGTTTTATACCCTCAGTCCTATTTGCTTGGGGAGCACAAGTCCAGGCACGTCTGGGGGCATTGCTGAGTCTCCAGGCAAGGTTGAGCAATTCCCCTGGTGTGGCCTCATGCAGGTGAGTCACTGCATTGTGCTCCCTGCTGGACAATGGTTGTTGATGGGTTGTTTGACACCCCGCCCAGGTGTTGGTTACTTTCCTTGCTGTTGCCTCTGGGAAGCTAATATCTGGCTGATTCCTCAACTTACAGCATGTTTTAGTGACAACCATACAACACAATTCTCATAACTTCATATGCATTAATGATATACACATACGGATCGAGAAATGACTTTCAGCAGATCATAACCTTTCCCCTAATCCCTACCAAGGCCTGCTTTATATGTAGGATCACAATCATACATAAATGAGGAATATGGGGGTTACAGGGTGTTTCCCCAAGGTACAAAATGTCTCAGTCAGCTTAATTACTTCCACACCCCTGAGCAACGTAGGTGGGGAGATCTAATTTTCTAGTGTTGACCCATCCCTGGCTACCGCCTCTGAGACAGGTAGATTATCTACGTCGACAGGAAACCTCTTGCCATCAATGTAGGAAGCACCTACACACTGGTGCTACAGCAGCACGGTTGAAACGCTGTAGCTGTGCTGTGGTAGAAGCTCTAGCATAGGCATAACCTAAGGCTGTGTCTGTACTTGGAAGTTAGACCAGCTACACCCGTCAGGGGCGTGGGAAAGAAAACAACACAGCTAGGGTGACAAAGCTGTGTCTACACTGGGGGTTCTATTCATGGAAGAACACCTCTGCCAACATAGCAAATGTCGGTCAGGGACATGGTATTCCCGCACCAGCCTGGTCTACACTAAAAAATTAGGTCAACCCAGCTACATGACTCAGGGGTATGAAAAATCCACACTTCTGAGCAATATAGTTAAGCCGATCTAAACATCAGTGTAGACAGCATTTGGCCGATAGAAGAATTCTTATGATGACATAAGCTACTGCTTCTTGGGGAGATGAATTAACTACAGTGACAGGAGAACTCCACCAATCACTATAGTGATTGCATCCGATGAAGTGAGCTGTAGCTCACGAAAGCTTATGCTCAAATAAATTGGTGAGTCTTTAAGGTACCACAAGTACTCCTTTTCTTTTTGCGAATACAGACTAACACGGCTGTTACTCTGAAACTAGTCCCTATATTGTAAACCTGCGTTGCATGTCTGAGTCAACGACTCGAGATTGTTGAAATAACAGGATCAACTGAAATAATCTAATCTAAGATTATTAATCGGAGATTAGTACAGCACTATACAGAATACAGAAATAAATAGATACATTACCACCCTTTGTTGTCAGACTAAGAGCTGGAAATGTGTCTGTCCTGCATCTGGAAGGGAAGCGCCATTTTCATTCGCCCAACCTAAATTTTCATATCACTATCATTATATACGGTTTCAGACAAAGGAAACCTAGTTGCCAAGAATATTCTCCCAAAAACGTATGTTGTGATGTAATTTCTACACAGTCTCAGTTTACGGACTCATGTGAAAAGGCATGATTATTTACAGCTGAGAGCACTAACAATTCTTCAAGTTAATATCTCTCACTGGGTCTTTCTTGCCCCACAATCATTCTTCCATGTTGATTTCCCCAACAGAAAACATCACCTGTAACAATAATCTCTTATTAGTTTCCCAAGTTTAGATATGCTTATGTCATAAATATAAAGGGAAGGGTAAACCCCTTTGAAATCCCTCCTGGCCAGGGGAAAGCTCCTCTCACCTGTAAAGGGTTAAGAAGCTAAAGGTAACCTCGCTGGCACCTGACCAAAATGACCAATGAGGAGACAAGATACTTTCAAAAGCTGGGAGGAGGGAGAGAAACAAAGGGTCTGTGTCTGTCTGTATGCTGGGTCTTTGCCGGGGATAGACCAGGAATGGAGTCTTAGAACTTTTAGTAAGTAATCTAGCTAGGTATGTGTTAGATTATGATTTCTTTAAATGGCTGAGAAAAGAATTGTGCTGAATAGAATAACTATTTCTGTCTGTGTATCTTTTTTGTAACTTAAGGTTTTGCCTAGAGGGGTTCTCTATGTTTTTGAATCTAATTACCCTGTAAGATATCTACCATCCTGATTTTACAGGGGGGATTTCTTTATTTCTATTTACTTCTATTTTTTATTAAAAGTCTTCTTGTAAAAACTGAATGCTTTTTCATTGTTCTCAGATCCAAGGGTTTGGGTCTGTGGTCACCTATGCAAATTGGTGAGGCTTTTTATCCAACATTTCCCAGGAAAGGGGGGGTGCAAGTGTTGGGAGGATTGTTCATTGTTCTTAAGATCCAAGGGTCTGGGTCTGTAGTCACCTAGGCAAATTGGTGAGGCTTTTTACCAAACCTTGTCCAGGAAGTGGGGTGCAAGGTTTTGGGAAGTATTTTGGGGGGAAAGACGCGTCCAAACAGCTCTTCCCCAGTAACCAGTATTAGTTTGGTGGTGGTAGTGGCCAGTCCAAGGATAACGGATGTAATATTTTGTACCTTGGGGAAGTTTTGACCTAAGCTGGTAAAGATAAGCTTAGGAGGTTTTTCATGCAGGTCCCCACATCTGTACCCTAGAGTTCAGAGTGGGGGAGGAACCTTGACAGCTTATGTCTGCATTTTATTTATATATGTTAAGGAGATGGTCTCCAAGAATATTTGGAGTCCTCTAGACATGAAGGCACCCTAGAGTTATTAAATACAGCAGAATGAATAAATTCCTGAATAGGGTTACTTTTATTGGTCAAGACCAGTGTTCTAGGCCTTAAAATTCAGACATACTCTTTGTTGAAGATAAAGATTCTAAAGAATAGTTAATATATATAAATCAAACATACAGAAAGAAATAACTAAAGGTATTACTATTTACTAACACATGGTCACCAACAGAAAAGCCCATTCTGTTGACATAGGCTGAGACTACACTATGGGCAGCTGGTAGTCACTATCTCACAGGTTCCCTTTGGGATGAAACGCAGGTACCTGAAAGGCAGTAGGAACTGCACGATAATAAGCAATTGGTACATAAGGGACAGTGTAC
The DNA here is from genome assembly GCF_965140235.1 of Caretta caretta. Classification (NCBI taxonomy): domain Eukaryota; kingdom Metazoa; phylum Chordata; order Testudines; family Cheloniidae; genus Caretta; species Caretta caretta. The sequence continues at coordinate 10,325,955 of NC_134210.1, read as the reverse complement.
CTGGATCCCAAGTGGAAGAGTTATGAGATTGAGATTCCACCACAAGACAGCTAAAGTCAAAGGGCTAACACCTGAGGTGTGTACATTCAGAGAGACCAGAAAGGAGAGGAGCAGCTATCCCTATAACCATATGCATAAAGAAATACATTTGCAGTAAATCAGCCAATGGTTCCGCTTACCACCTAAAATCCTCCTTTTCAGCTGAAAAGAGAGATTCCGCCACCAAAAGTGGTGCAGCAAAACTGATACACAGAAGTATTTTCAGAGTTAGTTTACAACAACAGGCACGTCTGTGCCATGTCTGTTTCAAAGTAGAGTGGGCACTGCCTACACTACACTATGGCCAGTCAGCCTCACTTCAGTCCCTGGAAAAATCATGGAGCAGGTCCTCAAAGAATCAATCCTGAAGCACTTGCATGAGAGGAAAGTGATCAGGAACAGCCAGCATGGATTCACCAAGGGAAGGTCATGCCTGACTAATCTAATCGCCTTCTATGATGAGATTACTGGTTCTGTGGATGAAGGGAAAGCAGTGGATGTATTGTTTCTTGACTTTAGCAAAGCTTTTGACACGGTCTCCCACAGTATTCTTGTCAGCAAGTTAAGGAAGTATGGGCTGGATGAATGCACTACAAGGTGGGTAGAAAGCTGGCTAGATTGTCGGGCGCAACGGGTAGTGATCAATGGCTCCATGTCTAGTTGGCAGCCGGTATCAAGTGGAGTGCCCCAAGGGTCGGTCCTGGGGCCGGTTTTGTTCAATATCTTCATAAATGATCTGGAGGATGGTGTGGATTGCACTCTCAGCAAATTTGCGGATGATACTAAACTGGGAGGAGTGGTAGATACGCTGGAGGGGAGGGATAGGATACAGAAGGACCTAGACAAATTGGAGGATTGGGCCAAAAGAAATCTGATGAGGTTCAATAAGGATAAGTGCAGGGTCCTGCACTTAGGACGGAAGAACCCAATGCACAGCTACAGACTAGGGACCGAATGGCTAGGCAGCAGTTCTGCGGAAAAGGACCTAGGGGTGACAGTGGACGAGAAGCTGGATATGAGTCAGCAGTGTGCCCTTGTTGCCAAGAAGGCCAATGGCATTTTGGGATGTATAAGTAGGGGCATAGCGAGCAGATCGAGGGACGTGATCGTTCCCCTCTATTCAACATTGGTGAGGCCTCATCTGGAGTACTGTGTCCAGTTTTGGGCCCCACACTTCAAGAAGGATGTGGATAAATTGGAGAGAGTCCAGCGAAGGGCAACAAAAATGATTAGGGGTCTGGAACACATGAGTTATGAGGAGAGGCTGAGGGAGCTGGGATTGTTTAGCCTGCAGAAGAGAAGAATGAGGGGGGATTTGATAGCTGTTTTCAACTACCTGAAAGGGGGTTCCAAAGAGGATGGCTCTAGACTGTTCTCAATGGTATCAGATGACAGAACGAGGAGTAATGGTCTCAAGCTGCAGTGGGGGAGGTTTAGATTGGATATTAGGAAAAACTTTTTCACTATGAGGGTGGTGAAACACTGGAATGCGTTACCTAGGGAGGTGGTAGAATCTCCTTCCTTAGAGGTTTTTAAGGTCAGGCTTGACAAAGCCCTGGCTGGGATGATTTAACTGGGAATTGGTCCTGCTTTGAGCAGGGGGTTGGACTAGATGACCTTCTGGGGTCCCTTCCAACCCTTATATTCTATGATTCTATGATTCATACCTTAATAAACCACAAATACTTTATGCAGTGTTACAGCAAATGATATGCTTTCTATTCTTGTAAAAGCCTGGTAAAAGAAATCAGTTAGAGTTGTAAAAATCTTTTGGAGAAACCCAGACTCGGAGAATCTCTCTTGGTTTTCATATATACTCAGAACCCTGCCCAGATTAATTAATCTTCCATCAGAAGGCTACCCCCAATCTACTACACCATTTTATACCTCTGCAACTACACTGAGAGCATTTTGTAACCTCCAAGAAGCTTGCCTGGGTTCCTGGGTCTCTGAGTGCTAGTAAGTCAGGGAGAGGAACACTCTCCCTGGAAGGAAGGTGGCCAAAGGCCAATTCAGTCTTCTAGGCAACCAAGAGGGAATGAGGAGAGACCCTGTTTAGAGTGATAGGGGTCCTGTTGGCTCAGGGAAGCAACAGCTGGTGCATCCGAATGGCCACTAACATGCCTGCTGAGACTTGGAGCAGTGCCTGAGAGAAAGGAGGGGGGTAGAGTCAAATGACAGACAAGTAAAAGCCCAGGATGATGTGCCAGCCTGACCAATAAGGAAAGTCTTCAGGGAGATGCCTGCCTCTCGGAGCACTATGACTGGGGAGAAGCCACTTTGGAGGCACCTGGAGCCAGGCACTGTAAAGGTAGGACTGACTGAGCTCATGAGTCCCAGGCCTGCATGCAGGGTTCCCCTGAGAACTGCCCTCTGGGTGCCTGAAAGCAAGATCCCCTAGCGTAGGCCTTTCCCTATTCAAGGGAACTCCTAATTTATAGAGGTCAGTTAGGAAAACTCCCAACCCCATCAGCCCTTCCGCTCCCCCTAGATGAATCAGTCACCACCTGGCAAGTACTGCTTTCAGGGCTGCCCACCTGCTCTGATTGAATCTGAGTTCTAGGGTAGGAGATCAGGCGTTAGGAGTTTTGGGAAAGTTACTGTAATTTTCACCTGATCCCTGTATCCCTTTATGATGAGGGGAAATCTTAGGGAGAGAAGCAGCTCGATCCTTGCAGCTGGCACCTGCCCGCTACGATTGTCAGCCTCTCTGCAGTTGCTGAGGAGTTGAGTTTCAGCTCTGAATCTGCGGATCCTTCGCGGAGTGGTGTGCGCACCGTCTGATAGGTAGACAGTCAGGGAAATTGTTTGGGAGACCCCCTATTCCCCGAACTGTATCCTGAAACCAGGGGAAAGGGTTTGCGGATTTTATTACCTATTAAACCTATTTATTACCCGTGGAGGGACTTACCATCTTATCCCATGTGAGAGTTTTTTAGGCTGTACTAAACTAAGTTGGCCAAGTGGTTTTATTGCTGCTGCAGATGATATCATTGCCACAGGTAAACAAGGGCCCCTATAAAATATGCGTGCCAATCGGGCACCAAATTTTACTCTTACTATATCAGGTTACATGACTGGGGAAATTAATGAATACCTAGCATTGTGGGGAGGGCACTGGTGGCCTAGTGTTTTACCTGATTATGTTAAATTTACTTCCTGTTTAACACAATTGTTCTGTTGAATATATTGTGTGTGTTTATGTTATTCCTTGGGAGTCTCCAACTATCCAGCAAGTAACTGGGGGTTACCCCGTAGGCAGAATTTTCCTTCCAAGCTGCCCAGGTGGCTCTGCCAGGAAGGAGCGAGAGGGGTGGAGGTACAACTAAGTCAATTCATATGGAAAGAGAATAAAGACATTACACCCTGCGGAGCTGGGATCCAGATGAACCCAGGCCCGTCCATCAAAACCTGTAAGGAGACTGGCGCTAAAGCAAATAACCAGGTGGATGGGACGCTGCAATTTCTTTCAATGGGGTTACACCAGATTTACGTCAAGGCAGCAGCAGAAACTCAAGCACCAAACTTTGAAAGCCTCCAGGGTGGTGAACGCCCTCGGTTCCCATTAGCTTCTCAACCGATGGCCCAGAAATAGCTCAGGACCGGCAACTCAGAAGCTTGCTGGATCAAACTGTTTAATTTTGGATGTGTTTGCAATTTAGAGCAAACCCCAGGGGAAGAGGGACAGGGCTTGCAGAGCCACCTATACTGAAACCAAATACATGGCTCTCCAACCACCAAGTGAAAAGAAACAGCTGAGCTGCACAAAACTCATAGAATATAGAATCATAGAATATAAGGGTTGGAAGGGACCCCAGAAGGTCATCTAGTCCAACCCCCTGCTCGAAGCAGGACCAATTCCCAGTTAAATCATCCCAGCCAGGGCTTTGTCAAGCCTGACCTTAAAAACCTCTAAGGAAGGAGATTCTACCACCTCCCTAGGTAACACATTCCAGTGTTTCACCACCCTCTTAGTGAAAAAGTTTTTCCTAATATCCAATCTAAACCTCCCCCACTGCAGCTTGAGACCATTACTCCTCGTTCTGTCATCTGCTACCATTGAGAACAGTCTAGAGCCATCCTCTTTGGAACCCCCTTTCAGGTAGTTGAAAGCAGCTATCAAATCCCCCCTCATTCTTCTCTTCTGCAGGCTAAACAATCCCAGCTCCCTCAGCCACTCCTCATAACTCATGTGTTCCAGACCCCTAATCATTTTTGTTGCCCTTCGCTGGACTCTCTCCAATTTATCCACATCCTTCTTGAAGTGTGGGGCCCAAAACTGGACACAGTACTCCAGATGAGGCCTCACCAATGTCGAATAGAGGGGAACGATCACGTCCCTCGATCTGCTCGCAATGCCCCTACTTATACATCCCAAAATGCCATTGGCCTTCTTGACAACAAGGGCACACTGTTGACTCATATCCAGCTTCTCGTCCACTGTCACCCCTAGGTCTTTTTCCGCAGAACTGCTGCCTAGCCATTCGGTCCCTAGTCTGTAGCTGTGCATTGGGTTCTTCCGTCCTAAGTGCAGGACCCTGCACTTATCCTTATTGAACCTCATCAGATTTCTTTTGGCCCAATCCTCCAATTTGTCTAGGTCCTTCTGTATTCTATCCCTCCCCTCCAGCGTATCTACCACTCTGCCCAGTTTAGTATCATCCGCAAATTTGCTGAGAGTGCAATCCACACCATCCTCCAGATCATTTATGAAGATATTGAACAAAACCGGCCCCAGGACCGACCCTTGGGGCACTCCACTTGATACCGGCTGCCAACTAGACATGGAGCCATTGATAACTACCCGTTGAGCCCGACAATCTAGCCAGCTTTCTACCCACCTTGTAGTGCATTCATCCAGCCCATACTTCCTTAACTTGCTGACAAGAATACTGTGGGAGACCGTGTCAAAAGCTTTGCTAAAGTCAAGAAACAATACATCCACTGCTTTCCCTTCATCCACAGAACCAGTAATCTCATCATAGAAGGCGATTAGATTAGTCAGGCATGACCTTCCCTTGGTGAATCCATGCTGGCTGTTCCTGATCACTTTCCTCTCATGCAAGTGCTTCAGGATTGATTCTTTGAGGACCTGCTCCATGATTTTTCCAGGGACTGAGGTGAGGCTGACTGGCCTGTAGTTCCCAGGATCCTCCTTCTTCCCTTTTTTAAAGATTGGCACTACATTAGCCTTTTTCCAATCATCCGGGACTTCCCCCGTTCGCCACGAGTTTTCAAAGATAATGGCCAATGGCTCTGCAATCACAGCCGCCAATTCCTTCAGCACTCTCGGACGCAACTCGTCCGGCCCCATGGACTTGTGCACGTCCAGCTTTTCTAAATAGTCCCTAACCACCTCTATCTCCACAGAGGGCTGGCCATCTCTTCCCCATTTTGCGATGCCCAGCGCAGCAGTCTGGGAGCTGACCTTGTTAGTGAAAACAGAGGCAAAAAAAGCATTGAGTACATTAGCTTTTTCCACATCCTCTGTCACTCCTATGCAAACGCCATACCATCAATGGCCATGGAGGAAAAGAAGAATGGTCCAGTGGTTAAGGCACTGGCAGGCTACCCAGGTGCAAAGTCCTGGACCATCAGAGACTCCTCGTGAGATTTTGGGCAAGTCACTTACTCTTTCTGTACCTCAGTTCCACCTCTGTAAAATGGGGATAATAGCCACTGCCCTACCTCACAGAGGTGAGGTGAAGGCGAATACAGTAAAGATGGTGAGGCACTCAGATATTATAGGGGGTCAGATAAGTACCTCACTAGTTTGGTCCCAAAGCACTGAAGCCCATGCTTAAGCACTCTACTGAATGAGGACCTAAGCAAATGTTATCTTTTCTATTCACTGGGTGGACAGATGGGATTCAAACAACATCATTCGCCCAGGAAAATAGAACTAGCCATAATTTTCGCAACATTTTGCAAGGCTCCCCCTGCCTGCCCAGGTAGCCACATGAAGGAGGAACTTTGCAACAGAAGGACACGGTCCAGTAGACTGTGACATTTAGTGCTGTTGCAAAGTTAACGATGGCACTTCTGCTCTTTGCAGCATAGATAAGCAGGGGAAGCCATTAAAATTGCATCCATTTTGCAGTAAAAAGAATCGAATGGGCTTTCACCATTTCAATCAATCCCAGGCTGCTTTTCATGATGGAAAAGACATCCATTCCCTCTTTGACCTTTTTAAAGGCAGGGAGGTTATTGTGTAAAGATGAAAATTAATTTGTAGCTTTAAAAATATATATCTAGAAAGAGCCCAAAGAGCACAACAAACATTAAAGTAATAAAATATTGGCCATAATTTTTTCCCCTTATCTATTCTTTCCCAGTCCCAACATCTGGAGCAATAATGAGGCTTCACAATCAATGGGTTCCTAATGAGACTGGCTTGCAGAGCAGCTACAATAATCAGCTTTTGAAAAAAAAATCAATACAGAAGGAAATGTGAAAACAATTTGATGTGAGGTGTGACTTCCTTTATTTCCATCTATTCTCATAGTCCACATCTCCTTCCCCACATCCTTTCCCCTCCTTCGAGACAGGAAGTATATCTACATCTTGGAAGATAATCAGATAATTAAGATGTATGAAATGTGTCTGCCTAAGACACGTGAAATACAAATATAATGAAAGAAACAACACAGGCATGTATTAGGGGCCTTCTTGACCTGAGTAAATGCATTTGCTGCCATGCATAATATATATAATCATAAAAAATAGACCTTCATAATAAATGGGCTGCATAAAATGATATTTGCCATGGCACTAAGGTAGTATGATAGAATGGATACCAAAAGGCAAAATATAATTGTGCAATAAAATGTATAGAATAGATGGAGAAAGCACAAACCAAGATAATCCTGGGCTTCATTCTGTTGTCTTATGCCAACAGATAAACCCACTGCGACTGGTTCACCACTACGTGTTGCTCCCATTACAAGCTAGTGTAATTTAGTTATGCTATTGTGACTAGTCCTTAGGACATGGCTAGGTTATCCCTGTATCCCAGAGATCCCCAGCTTCTAGAGTGGCCCCTTGTGGCCACACTGGCACCTGTGTAAAATAGAGCAGCCCTGAGTCTGTTGTGGACCACCACAGCAAATGACCAGCTCCGAGGGCAAGGGGCCAAAAATGTGTCTTAAAGCCACCTGTGCACGCCCATCCCCCCAAGCTGCCCTAAGCACTCCTCAAGCTTCAAGAGCTTTAAAAGAGACAATGGGAGCGCTCACTGGAGTAAATGCCCATAAGACAGGCTAAAATAAAGGCTGTGACCGATCACGAACACTCTCTCTTGACAGAACAGCCCCACTTTCCACAGTGGCAAAGTGAGGGATTGTTCTCCGCTGTGCCATTTGTGAACTTTTCCCAAGTTTTAAATGAAACCTCTGGGTACGAGTCAATGAGCCCATGTCAATGAACACCCTACTAACTGCGTAAGTCATCCCAGTTCCAGTGCAGCCTCCAAAATAGCCCCTTTAACATTGCCAGGTGGAAAATAATTTTGGAAAAGTGTCATTTCAATAGAGCGCTAGCTCAGTAATTTTCAGGGGATGGACTAGTCGGGGGGGATGGATTAGAACTTGTCTGTCACCCTACCAGGTAAGATAGGAATAGAAACATCTGTTCTGTCAAATTGAGTCCCCTCCTGCTTTAGCACTCATACTTCTCTTTAGCACCAAGATGTCTTGGGCTTTAAATCAAATGTCAAATATAATTTGACTCTGGATACAGAAGATACATGGCTGCCCGTGGAGAAACTTGATAACTCAGCGCACTGTGAGCCAAATGTGTGTCTACCTGAGAGCTCACTCCATAAAACCCCTACCTTGCTCTCCTAGGATTGCAAAAAATAGTCAGACTCCAAATGGGCTGCTTGCAATTTACGCAAATAGGCCCAGTTGAAAAGAAAACTTTCACATCGGAAAGGCAAAACTGATGATTGAAAGTTGACTTTGAGTTAAACTCTCAAATGGCATTGCTGCATATTGCATTAGTATGCCACAAGTAGACATCGGTTGTCACATTAGCCCTGGATGGCTCAGCACAGGGTGAGATGTTATGCTGAGTTACACATTCCGTTTCCCTCTGGGATTTAGCTTTGGAAGCCAATGTGTTTCAGACGTCTTAGGTGCAGAAAGTCTCCTGAGATGAGCCTGGGAGAAAACAGCTACATAAATGTATTTGTGAACCTGCTAGCTTCTTGAGGCTCCATCACTATATTTGCAGAGCACTTCACAATCACGAATGCATTTATCCTCACATGCAAGGAATTACTATTGTACCCATTTCACTGATGACAACCCCATGCACAGAGAGACTGTGGGTATGTCCACACAGCAAAAACAATGCACAGCTAGCTTGAATATACCTGAGCTAGCTTGAATCCAGTTATCAGAGTTAACAATAGCAGTGAAGACAATGCAACACAGGCTTCAGCGTGGGCTAATTAGCCAAGTATGTACCTAGGACCTGCACCAGGCTTGGACTACCCATGCTGAAGCCCTTATTGCACTGTCTTCGGTATTGTTATTACTATTGTTGCCCATGCTCGCCGGGTTTCGGCCAGCTTGGGGAGGTTAGTCCAGGCACGGATTTGGCTGTGTAGATATACCCAAAGTCTCTTGACCAATGTCACACAAAGTTTGCAGCAGAGTTGGGAGCTAATCTAGAGCCGGTTGGAAATGCCAATAAATCCAACCCAAACATGTGTCACAGAAACATCCCAGGTTTGACAAACTTCTGATGAACCACAGGAAGGGTTCTGACATAAATCAGTCTGGTTTGCTGCTGGCCTGCTATGCAGACAACTGTAGGCCAGGGATCCCAGGGCCTTACATGATGTATCATCAGAGTCTACTGAGATGGGCATGGTAGGAAAGAGCTAAATAGCTGCATTTGTGAACCTGCTAGTCACTTGTAGCCCCAACATCTGCTTCTTGCATGGGGGAGGAGGAGAACATGTATTTGTCTTCTCTGCTTTGGATGAGTGTGTTTATAAAATTATTTATGCACAGAGCAAACTAAAGGGCGTAATTTAAAAAACTTAAAAAAAAAAAAAAAAGACAAGAGATAGACTGACCTGATTTAGCTCTGTTCTGAACTGTTCCATAATTTATAGACATGAACACACAAATATATGAAAACACACCCCTGGTACGCACTACAGAATTATATCGGTATTATTACATTGCTCAGGGGTGTGAATAATCCACAGCCCAAGTGATGTAGCTATGTCCCTGAAGGAAATGGAGTGTGTTACTCAACAAAACATCTCAGTCTGTGCTGAGCCATCCAGTGCTGATGTGACAGCCAGCATCTACTTGCTGCATACTAACTGCGTGAATAATCCACACCCCAGACCTACGTGCTGGGGTAGATAGTGCTATGTCAGCAGGAGAGCTTCTCCCGCCAACATAGCTACTGCCTCTCCTGGAGGTGGAGTTAGTAAGTTGATGAGAGTGCTCTCTGCCGTCGGCTTAGAGCATCTTCACCAGAAGCACTACAATGGCACAGTTGTGCCTCGGCAAGTTTGTAATGTAGACTTCAGTACAGTCAGGGAACCCTCTCACCTCTTTTACAGGTTGGGTGCAAATTAGCTGTAAGAGTTGCTACTAAATTATTCCTGTGTTATTATTTTCTATCCTGTTTGACTCATGTTCTTATATTGCATCCATTACCATGATTAGACTGAACCACACTCATTCCACTATTAGCCTGTGCAAGATGTTGGAAGAAGAGCTCAATTCATTTAAAGTTGCAGTTTTATTCTTCAGACTTTGCTGTTTTTGAAAACCCTGCAACAGTAACATTCTAGGAAGAGTGGCAGACATTGCACAGAAGGATAGAAATAAATATGCAATATCCCTGTCAGTTACACAAAATGACAAGTAATTCATAAGCCCAAATAAAGCTCATAAGTCGACTTGACCTTATCTCTGAAATGGTCACATCTGTGAAATTTTTGTATTCTTGTTCCAAGAGCAGCGGGTAATAAGTTTGACTCCTGTATCTAAACAATCTCTGCCCTTCGTTACCTCCCTGGCATGAGAATATTGTTTGCAGTCACTTAGGACAGGAAAACGGTTCTGTTAAAACAACCCACCTTGATTTTCACCTATTCCTCAAACCAAGAGATAAAGCCGATGCTGGACCTACATACCATCCCTGTAAGTTTCCAATGGGGTCATCAAAAAGCCTGGAGGTATTTGTCTAAAATTCACGTATATAAATTTAAAGTCTCAAAATAGTCACTACACAACTCCACCAATTCCATCGATTTCTCCAACCATGCAACTTTTCTCCCCTTCTCTGATCCATTTCCCCCCTCCCCAGTCCAGTGTTTCTCTCTCCCTCATCAATTCTATCACACTCTCAGTTCATTAATCTTCCTCCCCTTCTCCTAGTACCCAGTATCCTTCCAGCTCCTCAGTTCTCTTCTCCAGGTTCCCATGTTCCCCCCGTTCTCTCATTCTACCTTCCTTAGCCAAAAATACCACACACAGGCTGTTCTGGGTTCCAGGCTATTTATTATAGGCTCAGAGGAAGAAAGAATGCACTTGAAGAAGGAAAAGGATGTTTGCGTTGTAACTAATACTCTCAACATTGTTGACAAAATTATGAGCAAATACAAAAGTTAAAACACTAGCAGGCGGTTAGGGAAGGAGTCAGGAGAATAAAATAGGATGAATGTACAAGTAATCCCCACTTACATATCTGCAGATTCCTGCTGAAAGCATGACATTTCATCCGCCATGCAACAGGAGGATGCATTAAAGAAGCCTCTAATTTTCCTCCATCCTTAAAGTTCTCTGCATCTGTGGAAATGCACACAAAAAATGAACCCAAAGCTTTCAAATTCAGAGCCAGCAGTCCAAGGTCAGACCCATAAAACTCAGCCGATGTGAAAATGCAGGGGCAATCCATTCCACTCAGGATCCATGACCAGCAGACATGCAAACAAGAGAACAGTCCAACAAGGTTAAGTATTGGTATAAATTAAACAGAAAGCACATGAGCGCTAGCATTGGCCTTTCAAGTCAAGAGCACAGGCATGATTAAATAATTGAACTCCCTCACCTTGCACAGTCAGATGGAATTCCGGCAGGAATAATTCCTCCATAAATGACTGCTAAGAGAAGGGAGAACATACTCAGCGACTGGGTAGGGCAAGTTTAGAACTTGCTTCCTTAATGGGTTTTGGACCCTTGTGATCAGGATCAATAGGTTGCCTTGTTTTTTAACTTAGTAAGCATGTCAGTTCCTTCATCAGGCCTGATTTGGCATCAGCTCCTTCCCTCGCTAACCTGAGATTCAGCTGTTACTCATGTCAAATGGTGTTGCAAATTATGGGTCATTAAGTTGCCCTTTGAACACTGATTCATGCTCCAGTGCAGCCAGAGTGTCATTTGAAACCTGAGCTGCAGGACTAATGCAGAGTTTGATCAAGGTCTTAAGGACTTTTGTGTATATTTCTAGGGCCTTCTGCAAGTACCCAAACAAACAAGTGCCGCTTAAAAACAACATAAAATTCAGTAGACCCAGGCTGTTCTGCTGTCGTTATCAATGAGGGAAGATAGCTTTTTGCAGTTCCTTTTGGGGGATAAAACCACACCTAGCTCAGCTCACACCTATGATTTAAGTTACAAAAGAGTTTCCCATCATTCTCCCTGTCATGCTGCCTGCAGTGGTTCAAGACCATGAGCAGCCTGAGATCAGACTATCGAAAAAGTAGGGCAGGCACCCCAAACTGGCGGTGTGTTCTATTGCATTTTATCAACCCAGTAACACAGGTGAACACCTGACGCACAATAACAGTCTTATCCATGGAGTCCCAGATAGGCCCCTTGGGCACCCCAGTCTATCTTGCCACTCAGACAAACTGGACTTAGTGATAGCTGATTGCCATACACCAAAGATCACACAAGATTCAGGTTGCTCCCAGTCCTGAGACCAGTCACTTACCTCAGATCAATGTGTACCTCAGATCTCGCACCAAAGACAACACATGTAGCTAATCCTATAGTAAACTAACTAAGGATTTGTTAACTAGGAAAACAAAACGAGAGAGTTATTTACAGGTTAAAGCAGGCAACATATATACACAAATGAGTTACAGTCTATGGTTTTAAAAGTTGTAGCAATCGGACAGCTCTGAATGTCTTTTAGGGCTAACCCAGGTTGACCCTGGGGATCTTTGCTTCTGTTTCCTAGCTCCAGCCCTGTGAAAGACCAAACAGCAAAAGAGAGAGAGAGAGAATTTTTTTTCTTGTGTTCCTGTTTTATCCCCTTCTTCCAGCATTCAAGTTGATGAGATGGGTTTTCTTGCACACAGCACCTTCATAGGTGTGAGATGGCCATTAACCAAATCTTTGTATTGTGATGTTCCACAATGGCCCATTTCGTTTTGACAGTCTTTCTTGATGGGTGGTGGATTATTCCTCACGACTGGGTTCACAGGCATAGAGCAAGCATTTTCACAGTTATAAAGCAACACTTACATATCACCTGATAGCATGGGATAATGCATGCAGCAACTTACAAGCCTTCCATAGAGTCTAAACACTAAACATATTCTTACAGGTCTAACAATCTTGAACAATACTAACATGCTGGTGAGATGGTCTGGTTTCCAGCTATGAATTTGTCAGTGCTCAGCTGAAGTTTACAGCTTTGGCAAAAGCTGGAACCTGATTTGCCAGCCTCAGACTCCCATTTCCAACATCAATGTTTCTTGCCTTTGACTGGCCCAATATCTATTTTATATAGATTTTTATACCACACATCATCCAGTGACCCCCATCTCCCGAACTTGATTGCCAACAGAGTCTCAAGTCTTCTCCTGAGTTTTGTACCCCGAAACAGCAAGGCAAGTAAAAGTATATTCTGATATCCCCTACCCAAGATCCTTTCTCCTTCTGCAGCTGCCACCCCGTTCTCCTTTGAAACTCATTGAACAAAGTATTTTCCACCACTGCCTCAAGCTCCTCTCTTCTATCTCCATCCAGCATCTCCTCCAACCTTACTTCTATACTGTCCACTCCACTGAAACTGCTCTCAGCAATGTCTCTAATGAGTGGTTTCTGGATAAATAAGAGGGCCAGTACTCCATGCTCATTCTTTCACCTCTCTATTGCCTTAACACTGCTGTTCATAATTCCTCAAAATCTCAAAGATTTCTCAAAATCTTTCCCTGCCTCTGTGCTTTCATCATTGTTCTCTTTCTGAGCATCTTTAACCATTACTTGAGTCTCTCATTTTGAGTTTCCTCCCACCCTCTCCCACTCTCTTTTGGGTGCTCTCAGAGGGTCCTGTCCTCATTCCTTTCCTGTTCTCATTCTACACCTTTCTTACAGCCATGTCATCTACTCTCACATCTTTATGTCAATGACTCACTAATCTACACATACAAGAAGGTATAATTTGTGCATCAGTAGCAGATGTAAGCAGGTGTAAACAGCCCTGATCCTGCTGAAAAACTCCCAGAGAAACCAAAAAGGATGTAACTTACCTGATGAAAGCATAAGTAGATGTTGTCCTATTTTAACTAACACATACAAGTGCTGAAGTCAGAGGCAAAAACTCCTTTGGGGGAGCTCAAAGTAAGAGGTAATGTGTAAGGAAGGTGGCGGGAGGGGAGGAGATGGCTTGTTGCAATGCAGGAGTAACAGAGTCTAAATTACTGCAATGCACTCACCGAGGGGCTGGAAAATGGTGTAAATTACATCATCTTAATACAACTCTGAATTTGACCTAAATAGTTCAGTGTGTTATGGAGGTATAACCAAGAGTACTACGATGGAGTATGAACCTTTCATTAGTTACATTTCTTCCACCATCCATAACAATGGAGCAAGAAAGCTACATTCAAGCTGAAACAGGAAGGCAGCTTCTTAATACTCATGTCTCATGGACTGAGCATTAGTTTTCTCTAGGGAAGAGGTGGAAACCCCACGATCATGTCTTTTATGAAAAGATTAGAGAAGGGGCTGCAAAATATACGGGAGGCAACAAACCAGCACTGGCAAAGGTATGGACTAGATAATCTAATGGGCCTTTTCCATCTCTATCACCTAGGATTTTGGGTGCATTGTGTGTTCTTTCTTTCATTGTGATAACTATGCTGCTCCCTGGGTGAGAAAGCTGTTTACAGACTAACTGTTTAACATTGCCAAGCCAAAATGTCTCCTGCATTGGGAATACCGTGGCAACATATCCATGAGAACAAAGATTTAGTTTATTGGAGCAATGGGCATACATTGCCAATATGTAGTCTGTCAAAAAAACGTTATTTAATCTCCATAGAGATAGCCATTCTTGACCCTGGAATCACTCAGGCAGCCACAGGTGCATAGCCTTCTTCTTATAAATGTCAATTATTTTTGATCTTTGACACGACAGTGAAAAAGCTTTTAACATTTTGATCAGAATGGTTGTTAAACACAGAATCATATCTGCTTGGCGGCATTTATTATAGACATAACCGATCCACACACTCATTCGCGGCTGTCACAGAGATGACCAATAGTCAGCAGCAATAAATGCAGGGTACAGTAAGTTATTTTACTTGCCTTATAATTCTATTAGGAACTCATTGTGAGGTGGTGTTACCTGGTAATTCTCTAACTGAGATGGGACTTGGGAGACCCACAGTCAAATCCCTGTTCTGTCACAGATTTCCTGTGCAACCTCTGGCAAGCCATTAAATCTCTATGCCTCGATTCCCCATCTTCTAAAATGGGAATCACAGCACTTTCCTACCTCACAAGGGTGTTGGGAGAAAAACTGTGATGGGCTCAAATATTACAGTAATGGGGGCCATATAAGTAGCTAATAATATTTCTAAACATAATTTTCAAAACAATATTTTACATGTCAGTCCAGAAAACAGGGAAGGAGAGAAGACAACATGTACAGTTAACTGGCTGACTGTTCTGGTACTAATGCGTGTTTATTGGATTTTGCTTATTACATAGTCATGTCCTAAGTTGTTTTGCTCAGTAGTCATATCCTAAATTATTTCACTATGGCAGAAGTGAAAGGTCAGTCAGTTAAGAACGACTCAGCGGGTTTATTGTGCCTCCCAGTTGTATTTGAGATCACAGAAGTTGCTGTCTTTTAGGTTGTGCTAATGCAGTAATGAGTTTGCAGTTCATTTCAGACTGACATTGGAATTAGTTGTTGGTCATTATATGCTGGGATTATCTATATTTATCTCACATTATTAATATGCATTATTCACATTACATATATTAATACACATTAAGCACACTATATCAACATAACATTATATTGTGTGTGTGTATATATTTCTAGCAGTTATGTGGCCTATGTTTTTTCTATAATCCTGTTAATTTATGCTACGTATCCCATAACACATTGCAAACCTGCATTGGCATTAGAAAATAAGAAACTGGTCAAAGGCCAAATACTTTAATATTCTGCCATAGTACAAACAGGAGAGGTACCGTTCTGTACGGGGAAACTTTGGCAAACCAGTAAAGTGCCTGAAACCACTATGGATTATTGCTAAAAGCAGCCAAGTCAGCAGGCTGTAAATTGGCCATTCAGCACTCTCAGTTTGACCAAGGCAGGAGGGGAGGGGATTTTGGGTGCCACAGAAAGGGCAGCTTGACCCCGCGTCCCACCTGATAAGAATTGTGTTGAAGTTGCTGATACAGGCATTTTAGAAGAGCAGGATGTGCCCCAGGAATGTCTATTGAGGCCTCAAGGCTGCAAACTCTGGAAAAACCCACACCTGGTTAATCAGTAATCAGAAGGAACCTCTTTCTTGACCATTGAAACTGCTTACTTAACAAGTTTTCTTTAAGGGACATGTCATTCTATTACTAACGTATAAATAAGGGGAGAAAGTTTGAGGTAGTTGGACCCTTTTTGGACTCTCCCTCTGGATATATCTTGCAGTCCCCACTGGGAGACGGAAGATTTGGTCACCGGAAGCCTGCTGCTGTGTCACTCGAGAGCCACACTCAGCTTCAATAATTATCAAGGGTTGGGGGTGTTTTACTAACCTGCTGCGGACGTGTGTAAGTGCTTGAGACTAAGTAAAGTTTAGCTTTAAGTGAAAGTACTCTTGTGTTGTCCTGTTTGTGCCAGCCATCCATCGGTTGGACGGCCGTGTCTCCCCTGAGTTATTTCCTGACACCACCTCTCACAGAGAAAAAGTTACCAAGAGCATTGGGTTGAAAGAACCCCGGGTAACAGTTCCAGTACCTGGAATGCTAGTATCCAAAACAAAGATAAGAAAAGTACAGTACAACAAGTTAAAGAATTGGTATGAACTGGTGGGTTGGATTGTAGTGATGTGCAAATAATTTTGTAAGCTGTAAAATCATGCTATAAATACCACTAGCTGAAATGTGCAACTTGGAAGCAACCCTTCTTTATTAGGGGAATTCAGCAATGACACACAAGACAGCTTCCTAGAAATCGATAGCATATTGAACTTTTTTTCCTGTACTATACTATTACTGACTTTTAGTAATAAACCTAACTGGTATTGGTTATTTGATCTCTTGAGTATATTTGATAACAAATCAAAGTGTGGTCAAGCAATTGACTATACACTTTACCAACATTATTAGCCATTAAAAGGGTAAATGGAAAGTGACCATGTGTCCTGCTAAAACAAGGAATAATCAGAGTTGTCAATTGTGCAATTCTTACTGTACATACATGGAGAAAATTAAATAGCTGCCCTCATTTTGGTCACATATCTTATTACAAGCAACAATAATATCTTGTACTGAAAAAATTACCCCAAGCACAGTCTACCATTTGTTTCAGCTGAAGCATATGTGCGAATAAACCATAATTAGTGTTGCCAGCCCCAAGCATTCAAAAATCATGAGTTACACTGATTTGCACCAGCTGAGGATCTGGCCCTAGGCATTTTGAAAATTCCTCTATGCATCTAGCTGTGCCTTTACATGCCTAAATAGCTTTACAAATCTGGTCCGAGTTTCTTAAATACACTTTGCCTTCTCAGAGAAACTGATTATTCAGTCATATCCACACCTCCAGCTTTTTTTCTGTGCATACCCAGTGAGCAAAAATTGGCAGAAAGTCTGAATTTCACATTTTGCAAGGAGATTTTCTGCATGAGATCATTCAGAAGGGCTCAATGTTGACTTAATTGAAGTCACTGAAGTCAATGAGAGCTTTACCTTTGATTTTAATTGGAGCAGAGTTAGGCCAGTGCTGGAGCACTTGTGAAAACTCCTATGTTTCCAAGACAAGCAGTCCAACTTGCATTTCCCCGATGGCTGGGACAATAATATGGCTATACTGGCAATAGCATAGCTATAATCACTCCTTGGAAGTTTTTCAAACACGTGTGGCATTGTGTAGCACACATCCCATTAAACTGTGTAGGAGTTAAGTCACTGAAACTTGACAGAACATTACCGCTTATTTTATACAGAAATCCAAAAGATGCTGCAGCTTGTTAAATCAGTTGTCTCTAACATGCTGAGAATATTTAAATAGCAGTTAGTGGAAAGCCTGATGGCAAGCAGTGAGAAGATTAACATCAGGTGTGTCTGTGTATATTACTTTGTCAGTGCCAGAATCCTATTCTACTGATACTCTTAAAATTGGAAATCATTACTTTCCTTAATATCACCTTGCAGCTTAACACCGCACAGGAGGATGGGGGACTCACTAAGTCAAATTCCTCCCATCTAGGCTGAATATGATAACATGCTAAGTAGCGCTGATCAGGGAAAGAGGTTTGGATTTCAGCTAGCGTGGTTCTGATAAATTGTAGTTACTGGAATTCTTGCCAGTGGGCTTGGGAAGAATGCGTCTTCTCTAAGGAAAACAATCAAAGATCATCTAATTTTTGTAATTAAGAGTCTGGGGTCAGTACCCTTCTCATTTAGCCTGCATCCTGCTAACAGAACTGACCCCTGCTGCAGAAAGTTATTGACTTCTTTGGAAGACTGGGGCTGTGGTTCTTAGTATTAGCATCGAGCAGCAGACCCATGGTCCATCTAATCTAGTATCCTGTCTCTGACTGTACCTAGTGTGATGGGTTTGGTCACAGAGACCCCCTTGGGACTGTCACCTGATGTGCTGAAATTACCTCTGAGCCCATTTTCCCTGCCATCTTGGGACTTCCAGAACCCTGCCTTGTTAAGCCAGACACGCTAGCCTGCTGCAACACAGACTCAGGTCTGGTCCATGCCCCCAAAGCTGAAGACTTTAACTAAAAACTGCTCAGCAGGTTACTTGCCTCCAGCACCCAGACACCAAGCTCCCAATGGGATCCAAACCCCAAATAAATCCGTTTTACTCTGTATAAAGCTTATACAGCGTAAACTCATAAATTGTCCGCCCTCTATAACACAGATAGAGAGATATGCACAGCTGTTTGCTCCCCCAGGTATTAATCACTTCCTCTGGGTTTACTAATAAACAAAAGTGATTTTACTAAGTATAAAAAGTAGGATTTAAGTGGTTTCAAGTAATAACAGACAGAACAAAGTAAGTCATCAAGCAAAATAAAGCAAAAACACGCAAGTCTAAGCCTATTACATTAAGAATCTGTTTACAGGTAAAATCTCACCCTCAGAGATGTTCCAATAAGCTTCTTTAACAGACCAGACTCCTTCTTAGTCTGGGCCCAATCCTTTCCCCTGGTACAGTCCTTGTTAGTCCCAGCAGACAACTTAGGTGAAAATCAGGGGTGTTCTCATGACTGGCAGCCCCCTTTGCTCTGTTCCACCCCCTTTTATAGATTTGGCCCAAGACAGGAACCTTTTGTCTCTGTGGGTCCCCATGCCTCCTTCTAAATGGAAAAGTACCAGATTTAAGATGGATTCCAGTATCATGTGACATGGTCACATGTCCTCTGAGACCTCATTCTTCATTACCTAGGGGCTGGCCCACATATACACAGGAAGGCTTACAGGTAAATAAACCTATTCACAACCAATTGTCCTAGTCAATGGGAGACATCAAGATTCTAAGCCACCATTAATGGCCCACACTTTGCATAATTACAATAGGACCTCAGAGTTATACTTCATATTTCTAGCTTCAGATACAAGAATGATACATACATACAAATAGGAGGAATATATCCAGTAGGTTAATGATACATACATACAAATAGGAGGAATATATTCAGTAGGTTAATGATACCTTACAAGAGACCTTTTCCAGAAAGCATATTCCAGTTACATTATATTCACATTTATAAGCCTAGTTTCATAAAACACATGGAGTGCAACGTCACACGTAGCAAAGCTGGTCTGAAAATTTTCATCAAAACAGTTTTACACTGAAAAAATGACCTTCTGACTAAACCAAAATGTATTGTGAAATCATATTGAGTCTGATTAAATTTAATTTAAAAAATTGGAAGACACATTTCAACACTTTTGAAATGAAAAGTGCTGGTTTCTGTTTTGTTTTGAAAATTTACTTCATTTTATATTCAAAATTAAAAAATAAAAATATTCAAATTTATTCCAATGAAATATTTTGATTGACCTGAAATTATTCTTTTTCCAGAATTTCATTTCACAAAAAAAATTCAAATGACTGGCTTTACAATCTGATTTTAGATGTTATATATGTTTTGAAACCTTGACTTTTTTTTGCAGGATAAAACATCCATATTCTGATCAGCTCTCGTGTCCAGTACCAGATGTTTCAGAGAAAGGTGAAAAAGCCTGTAATAGGCAGTTTTGGGATAATCTCCCTTCCCCCTCCAAAAAAAAAAGAAAAAGAGATCAGAATGAGTCCTAATAGTTAGAGACTGTATTAAACCCTGCAGTCCAAAATTTTTACTGTTATTAGTTGTAGTAACTCAGCATATTCTTGTTATCCATATAAATGTCCACTCCCTTTTTGAATCTCATTAAGTTCTTGGCCTCAGTGACCTTCTGTGGCAGTGAATTCCACAGTTCAATCACATGTGTGAAAAAGTATTTCTTTTTATTGGTTCTGAATTTTCCACCTTTTAACTTAATCTATTGCCCCCTCGTTTTTGTCTTATGAGAAAAAAAGAACAGAGATATCAGATCTATGACCCCTAGATCAGTTATTATTTTATTTTATTTATCATGTCTCCTTTTATTCATTTCCTTTTTAAGATAATCTCTTCAATCTCTCACTGTATGAGCACTTTTCCAGGCCCTTCATCATTGTTGCTCTTCTCTGAACTTGTCCTAGTTCTCATATGCATAGTCTGACTGGCTTCCAAGGACTGCATGCTTGAGTAAGGATTGCAGGGTACAGTGTGAAAAGGGAAATATGCTAGAATTATAGATCCTGATTCTGATCTGATTTACCAATAAATCAGGGGAACTCCACTTACATCACTGCAATTACAATTAGGGCTAGACAACAAATTGGAATTATTTTCCATGAACATTTTTTAATTAAATGACTTTGCATTTGCTTTATATTTGCCACTGATTTTTCAGTGACATTATTTATAATGAAAATTGATTTTGAATTAATTCAAATACAAACACATTCATTTGGACTATTTAGTGAAGTGGAGTGGCCTCCCTCTGAACTGGAGAGAGAGGAACTGCTATACTCCCCCTGATGGCTGGAGCTAAATCCCCCCCACCTCCCTCACCAGAAGTCCTGAGGCGTGATGTGAAGTATAAAAGGAGAGCTCTGGAGCTCAGTTGGGGCTGGGCCACAGCAGGGAGCAGACATCTCTTCAAGGGAGCTAGGACTTCTGCAAGAACCTGGACTAGCTGCCGAGACGAGCTGTGCCCTGCTGTCACAGGAGACAGAAGACCCCCAAGGAGGGACTAAAGTGGCTGCCACCCAACTGTGCGCGATGAGACAAAGCCCCTGCTCGACGGAGAACCAACAACTAAGTGGTGTACAAAGTAGCCCAAGAGATCCATACCTTGACGCAGTTGGGCTGCCGGAAAGCAAGGCAGTGTGGTTCAGTGGTTTCCCCGCTGACCCAGTGTTGGGACCACCTGCCAGTAACGGGGCCATGGGCTGGGACCTGGTAGAGTAGGGTGGGCTCAGGTCCCCCTTCCCTCCCCTGCTGCCATCCCACACCTGGGGTGGCTGCAAACTCATTCTAGGCCAAGAGGCCTGCCCAGAGTTCCAGAACCCCCTATAGACTATTACTTGCTGTCTGCTCCAGTCAAGAGGCTGTGGGCTAAAGACTGTGCTCTGCCCCACACAGAGGACCAGAGCTCCCCTAAAGACTGGCTGCCTGTTGTGAGGCAGAGTGTCCTCCCTCACCACATGAGAGTGAGGGACCACTACACTCTCAAATAGAATCAAAATTAACATGGGGGGGGGGTTGTTAAACCTTCTCTCTACTTTTTTTTCTGTCTAAAAGACAGAGGGGAGGAGAGGAAGAGGAGCAAAATTGAAGGGGAAGGGGGCAAAAAATGACATTTTTCACTGAAAAACCTTAGATGCAAAATTTTTAACCAGCTCCAATTACAATAATATTAAACTAGTTGAAGAGAAATCAAAATATTTTCCCCATTCAATCTGAGACTTTTGAGTTCAGAGGAGACATTCCACTTCTTGAAATCAGAACTTGTCAAAATTCTAAAGGGGTATGATTTTTTCCCCAAAAATTATATTTTTGTCAAATAAGAGGGAAATGCCTGAAAATATCACCATTTCCATCTCCATTTTAAACCAGATCTATTTGCAATATTCTCCTGCATAAAATATATAAAATTGCTCCATCCAAGCTATAAATATAAAGGGAAGGGTAAACACCTTTAAAATCCTTCCTGGCCAGAGGAAAAACCCTTTCACCTGTAAAGGGTTAAGAAGCTAGGATAACCTCCCTGGCACCTGGCCAAAATGACCAGTGAGGAGACAAGATACTTTCAGAAGCTGGGAGGAGGGAGAAACAAAGGCTCTCTCTCTGTCTGTGTGATGCTTTTGCCAGGGACAGAACAGGAATGGAGTCTTAGAACTTAGTAAGTAATCTAGCTAGACATGCGTTAGATTATGATTTCTTTAAATGGCTGAGAAAATAAGCTGTGCTGAATGGAATGTAGATTCCTGTTTTTGTGTCTTTTTGTAACTTAAGGTTTTGTCTAGAAAACTATGATTCTGTGTTTTGAATCTAATTACCCTGTAAGGTATTTACCATCCTGATTTTTCAGAGGTGATTCTTTTTACTTTTTCTTCTATTAAAATTCTTCTTTTAAGAATCTGATTGCTTTTTCATTGTTCTTAAGATCCAAGGGTTTAGGTCTGTGTTCACCTATGCAAATTGGTGAGAATTTTTATCAAGCCTTCCCCAGGAAAGGGGGTGTAGGGTTTGGGGAGGATTTTGGGGGGAAAGAGGTTTCCAAATGGACTCTTTCCCAGTAACATACCGGTTAGACCTTTGGTGGTGGCAGCGATAAAGTACAAGGGCAAACGATAAAACAGTCTGTACCTTGGGGAAGTTTTAACCTAAGCTGGTAAAAGTAAGCTTAGGAGGTTTTCATGCAGGTCCCCACATCTGTACCCTAGAGTTCAGAGTGGGGAAGGAACCTTGACACAAGCATTGGCTAGTTAAAATTATTTAAGCATTTTGGAAGAATCTTTTTTAATGTTTGTTGTAACCTTTTGTTAAAGGGACATTTTTAGGATTAAAAAAAACTGTTAAAAATATTATTTTGACCCAGGATCAAAAGGTGACTTGATTATGAAGTATAACTATCTTCACAGGGAGAAAATGCCACATAACTAAAGAGCTGTTTAATCTAGTGGGAAAAGACATTAGAAGAACCAAAGTCTGAAAGTTAAAGCCAAAAAACTTCATATTAGAAATATGGCACAAATTTTAACATAGTGAGGGTGATTAACCCAGGGAAGTTGGTGGATGGATTCTCCACCTTTTGAAGTTTTCAGATCAAAATCGGATGCCTTTCTGGAAGATATGCTTTAGTCTAGCTCAGTAGTGCCGCTAGTGCGGATGATGTAAGCCGATAGGAGAGAGGTCTCCTGTCAACTTAATTACTCCAGCCCCCGCTAGCAGTGTAGCTATGTTGTGCGAAAAGTGGCTTAAGCCATGAGGAAGGGAGTTCAGAAGGCCTAGAGAAGGAGTTGAATATTGAACTGTCAAACACCCCCGGAAGGAGATTGGACAGTTTAGTGGCCCAACTGGAGAGCTGGAACCCAGAAAGGACCAGAGCAGGCAAAGACCGGGTCTCCAGGGAGGAAGCCCTGGGGATATGGCCCCATACCAAAGCCAGGACTATTTAGTCTGCAGAAGAGAAGAGTGAGGCGGGATTTGATAGAAGCCTTCAACTACCTGAAGGGGGGTTCCAAAGAGGATGGAGCTAGGCTGTTCTCAGTGGTGGCAGATGACAAAACAAGAAGCAACGGTCTTAAGTTGCAGTGTGGGGTGGAGGGTTGGGGTCTAGGTTGGATATTAGGAAAAACTATTTCACTAGGAGGGTAGTGAAACACTGGAATGGGTTACCTAGGGAGGTGGTGGAATCTCCATCCTTACAGGTTTTTAAGGCCCGGCTTGACAAAGCCTTGGCTGGGATGATTTAGTTGGTGTTGGTCCTGCTTTGAGCAGGGGATTGGACTAGATGACCTCCTGAGGTCTCTTCCAAACCTAATATTCTATGATTCTAAGTAAGCTGGAGAAACATGGACTCGGTGGAACTCCCATTAAGCGGATATATAATTGGTGAAACAACTGCAAACAACATGTAACAGTTAATGAAATGATGTTAGATTGGAAGGAGGTCTCAAGTGGGGTTCCATATGGATCTCCTCTGGGTTCTGTGTAATTTAACATGTTTATTAATGACCTGGATGTAGGAATAGAGAGTATACTGATCAAATTTGCAGATGACACAAAGCTACAGGAGCTGCAAACACTTTGGAGGATACAGCTAAAAGGCAAAAGGATCTTGATAAATTGGAGAATTGAGCAATAGAGAACAAAATGAAATTCAACAAAGACAAATGGAAGGTGCTAAACTTCGTGAAGAAAACCCAAATGCACAAATACACAATGAGAGATAATTGAGGTGGCAGCAGCACTGCTGAGAAGGGTCTGGGAGTTGTGATGGATCACAGCCTCAACGTGAGTCAACAGCGTGATGCTGTTGCAAAAAAAGGAAATATAATTATCGGTTGCATTAACAGAGTCATAGCATGCAAATCACCAGAGGTGATAGTACAGCTCTATTCAGCACTGGTTAGGCCTTGGCTGGAGTACTGTGACCAATTTTGGTCACCAATGTATCGGAAGAATGTAGAAAAATGAAAAAGGATACAGGGGTGAGGAACAAAGATGATGAAAGCGATGGAATGCCAGCCATATGAGCAAAGGCTGAAGGAAATGGGTATGCTCAGTTTGGAAAAGAGGTGATTAAAGGGGGACATGATAGCAGTCTTCAAATACTTGGAAGGTTGCCATAAAAAACATGGAGAAAAGTTGTTCTTTCTTGCCACAATGGGCAGGGCAAGGGACAATGGATCCAAACTACAGCATAGCAAATTTAGATTAAATCTCAGGAAAAACTTCCTAACTGTAAGAACAGGAGGATAATGGAACAAACTGCCTAGAGAGATTGTGGAAGATCCTTCGCCGGAGCTTTTCAGAAGGAAGCTGGATAATCATGTCTTGCATGGTTTAGCATCATAGAATCATAGGGCTGGAAGGGACCTCGAGAGGTCATCTAGTCCAGTCCCCGGCACTCATGGCAGGACTAAATCTTATCTAGACTTTATTTAGACACAACAAATCCGGCATCTTGGCAGGGGGTTAGACTAGATAACCCTTTTGCGGACCCTTCTAGCCCATGGTTCTATGATCTCTGCTAACTTTTTCTCTTTCCCCCCAAAAAGGACAGTTACTACCATATTTGATACTATCTAAAAGACTATCAGAACAGGGGTGGGGTCTCCTTATAAACTTCTCTACAGCTAAAAGGAAAGGGAATAACAGATATTGTTAAAATTATAGCTTTTCCTAATACTTCATATTTCAAATGCTTTAACTGTTTTTCCTTCTTTTATGTATCTTTAATAAAAGGTCAAAAACTGGTGTATTTGCCATAGCACTCAGCAGGCTGAGGTCTCTCTATTCCCAAACTCCAAATCAGGTACAACGTTGTAATAGTCTGTAGTGATAAAGTCACTTTTGACTCTTGGGGCTCATTTATTCCACCAAAATTAATACAATCACTATAATGATGAAAAATTTCAGCCCTTCTAACTATAGAAGTCATTTCCAAAAAGCAACAGCTGAAATCAATATGTGATTTCTCAAGTGGAAACTTAGGGTCTATTCAAGAAAATATCATTATTTGGGAAACCACTTAAGCACACGCTTATTTCCCATTGAAGTCAACGAGACGTAAACATGTACATAAATTAGTTTCCTGAAGAGGGGCCCTGCTGAGCTTCATGGGTCAGAGGGTATAGAACCTTTCACATATGGGTTGCTCCTTCAAATCCAATAAAGGTTGTTAGTGACTGAAAAATGTTACCATCTTGTTACCAATTGTTGCCGCCTGTGAAATTAGTTTGGTCTCTCAATCTAGCTCTTCATGCATGGACATGTGCCCGTATTCCTACAACCACGGACACACCAGGCTCTAAGCGGCAACCTGTTGGTAGTCTCAGCAGAACGGGCTATGGAAACAGCACTTCCCTTATGAGGTGTTCCCCACAAGGCATATAGGTGGGGGAGCACAAAGAAACAATCACAACTGCTACTCATGAAGCATCCATTCTGTGGAGAAGAGATTTTAGTCTCCAGGGCTGTCAGCTTTGCTCCTTGCATATAGCCCTGAGCTTATTAATAAATCCTAACAAGCCATAGTCCTCAAGGAAGGAAAACAGACCTGAATAGCTTAGCCCTTTATTATCCGTGTAGTGGCACATAATGTTAAAGTAGAATGAAAGCATTCTAGCATTCAGGACTGTTGGAGTTGTCTGCTTTTGCTCCTGTCAAAACAACAACAACAACAAAAAAGCTTCAGAAAAATCCATGCACAAGGGGCAGATTTTTTTTCAAATCAAAGGATAAACAAGCATGTTGTTCGTCAACTTCACACCATCGTTTGGCTCTCTACACTCTCACACTGAGGTCTAGCTTTATCATGATTTCTACTTTGCCACTAAGCAAAACTAGCCCACTGCTGCTGGTCCAGACAAAACAATTCCAGCACAATAACCGCTCGGTCTGCTGTTGCAAGGAGTCTACAACTCACTGAGCAGACATTTCTGGGATGACTGTAGTTCTGTGTTTCTTGCTGCTCCTTAACGCACAGTGCTTTACATCTGTCACCCTTAAATTTTGCTGGTTAGGAGTAATGGTTGTCAAACAGTAGGTTGTCTAAAGCAAACTTGCTAAAACTACCGATACTGGAAGGCTGTCACAGAATGACTGGCCCTTTATGAAGGAGTGGGGTCCAGTGCACCTGGACTAATTACCTGCTGTCTAACTAGGCTTAAGGGAAGGCACCTGGGCTTTATAAAGGAAGAATCAGCAGCAGGAACCCGGAGTGGAAGTTGCAGTATGGTGATGCTACAGAGAGTTAAAAGGCTCCTGCAGCTTCACTCTATCACAGCTTCCTCTCCTGGTTCCCCGTTTTGAAGGCTCAGGTGCTGTCCCTTAAGCTCAGCTGGGCAGCAGGGAGTCAGTCACAGGTGCATTGGAGCCCATTCCCTTCTAAAGGGCCGGTCACTTTGTGCCACAACATTTTAATTTCCAACAAATTTCAAAGGGAAGATATCAATTCACAGAGGTTAAGTGAGTCCCAGCATACACATCCTTCTCTGGGGACTGGCTTTTTATCAAAAAAATAGAAGCCTGCCTTTTTCAATTACATCAGTGCACGTGGAGACAAATTCCTTTCAAGAGCAACAGCCAGTGGAAAGAGCTAGATGTCAACAAGAGATCATATGGAAAGTCAGCAAGGCATTTTCATGTTGGCAAAAAGCGCCCTGCAAGGGAAGGCCAATTGGCACCCATACAAAAAGAAATTCCTCTGAATGATGAGCTAGATCACATAGGTGAGATGCGATCACCTTTTCTATATACACTCGATAGATCTGAAGTATTAATCAGATGTGTTTCGCTATACACAGATGCTTTGCCATTAAAGCAGTTGGCAATGTATAGACAGTCTGTATTTCTTCCTTCCCAGTTTCCTTTTCCCATTAAAAATGTTTTTTTAAAAGTTAAATGGGTAAATGGAAAGCTTGAGCAAATGCACTCCTGTAAAAGCCAAGGTCTTTGCACTGGGCTTTGTATACCTTGTGTGTAGATATTCAGTGGGTGTAAATTGTCATAACTCCGATAAAATCAAATGGGCTATAACAACTCACATCAGTATGATTATCTGCCCCATTATGTCAGCGTGTGAAGAGAAAGGTAATTTGCTATAGTAATTTTACTTTGCACTTACAGCATCTTTCAAATGAGGATATCAAGAATATTTTATACATGCCTGTAAGCATTGTTATCCCCATTTCAGAGATAGCCGAAGAGGGGCAACGGGAGGTTAATTGACTTGGCCAAGATTGGCTCTATTCCCAGCCCTACACAAAGGCCCCGGTCCTTCAATGGGTTCCACACAAGCAGACCCCTTGCTCAGAGACCAACTGATTTCATTGAGGATCTGCATGAGCTCAGGGGTCAACCCACACCAAGTTCATAGCGGGAGCAGGGCCAAAATCTCCAGTCCTCTCCTCCAATAAACTGAACACATTGCCTCTCCCATTGCATCCTCTCACATACTCCCCATTCAATATAGGCCCACTGGTGCTCAGTACTGTTTTAACACTCTGATTGATAATGGAACATTGATGCTTATATGTTATTTTTGAGAGAGAGGGATTGCTACCTGCCAAACCTTAATTTTAAAATAAGTAAATAAACAAATAACCTATAAACAAGTGCTTCCATAGTTCTTGGAGAGAGACTGCCCCTTTAACGATCCTGCTGCTGGAACAAATGATTGCTCACTGATAACATACACATTGCAGTTGTCATAGAAACACACCTAGCAACGAAGAATCCCTGACCTTTTCCCCATCTGTTTTGAATTTTCACAGTGGCACATATATACATGTAATCAAAGGCCACATTTTATGTGGCTCCCAGAGGCCAGTGGGGGCTTAAAAGCAGAGGTCCAGGTCATTCTCAGCTGGTGTAAGTGGTTGACTTCAATGGAGCTATTTCAGTTTAGACCAGCCAAAGATCTGGCCTGCTATGCTGCTTAATAAGATCAAATTAATTTA
This sequence comes from Caretta caretta, assembly GCF_965140235.1. Taxonomy (NCBI): domain Eukaryota; kingdom Metazoa; phylum Chordata; order Testudines; family Cheloniidae; genus Caretta; species Caretta caretta. Next base: position 10,297,674 of record NC_134210.1, on the reverse strand, counting down.
AGCTCCATCTCTGAAAACTCATACTGAGGTTATTACAGAGCCTGAAAACTTGATTCAAAACGGAAAAGCTGAGAAATTAACACTGGTTTATTTATGAGATGTTTTAGTTGGGAAAGAGCTATGCAGCCAGGGTAGAATCAGAACATTCTCTGTGAACAGATGGAGCCCATGGAAGACAGGTTGTGTTATTACATGTGTATATAACAGCACCCCCTACGTAATGGAGTCAGTCCTGCTCAGAGGACATAACTAACGTCCCAAAAGAGAGAAACTGATGACTTTAATCCAAACTATGAATAATGATGTAAAAAATACAGTTGTTGCAGACACACAATTATTAGATAAATCACACTCATGCAGGAAGGTAGGGTTAGATCCCTGTCTTTTCAGTCATTACATCACAAGCATTTGCCATTTGAGATAAATGGGATTAAATTAATCACAGGATAATTTAGAGCTTGTCAAAAAAAGGAAAAGCAGTTTTGCAAAATACTTCAAAGTTAGTTTTATTCTGCATTGGAATGAATTTTTGTTTTTTTAAAGAAACATTAAGCTTTTTTTCCCCAAAAAAAATCCTTCCCCCCTTTTCCCTCCAGAATGCACTAGAATGAATTATATCCAGTGTGGAGTTTTTTCTCCACCTTTTTCCAAAGGTCATCTAGTCCAGACTCTGCATTCATGGCAGGTCTAAGTATTATTGACTAAATCATTCTGTTGTGTTCAGTGGTAAAATCAGGACGGGGGACAGATCAGAATGGGGAAAAGGAAAATGGGGATAAACAAAAAGCAATTTTCAAAAATTTTATTTTAAAAAGTTTTAAAATTCCAGTTTTATGGAAAATCAGGAATTTTTTTTTAAAGGAAGATTTTTGTGAAAATTTCCAGTTTCGAAATACAATTATTTTTCCTCAGGAAAAGTTTCAAATAAAACATTTCAGCCAGTTCTAATTTAATGTGAATACCAGAAAAAACAAAACCAAACAATCTAACTGGGAGATGGGTTAGGTTGTAGGGCAGTCATATAAAGGAAAACCTTCCATTAAAGTAATATAAACCTGAACTGGACAAAGCACTGGTCAATATAGTGTAGAGAACAACTTTGCATTTACTGGAGGGATGGATCACTATAGGTTGTTTTTAATTTCTAGTTGCTACGACTGTACACCTACCACTTTAGTGTGAAATAAAGAGGATAATTGCTGAATATTACTAACACCTATAGAAGACGGTGTTAATGGAGCAGAAGCCTGTGTTTTCAGAACAGAAAATCATGAGTTCTAATCTTGATGCCATTTGTTTGCAATTTAGCTGCCAGCTCTGGTATTTGTGTATGTTCTGTCTACAGATCTTCTGTGTCCCATCACTGCTGTTTATTGTTTAGCCATCCTGGCTAATAGCGATTGAGAGACCTATCCTCCATGAATTTATGTATTTCTTTTTTTAACCCTTTTATAGTCTTGGACTTCACAACATCTTTTTGCAAAGAGTTCCACGGGTTGTCAATTAGCAAAAATATTGGCCCTGTGAGGACAATTATTGTCACCATATTTTAATGAAATATTATTGCAGCTAGCTGATCCCTTGATATTTCTGAGGCAATGGACAGGAAAGTCACTCTGCCTGATACACAGAGGAATGAAAGGTAAATTTGGAGGAGTACTCAGCCAGAAAAAAATGGACAAAGAACCAACTAGGAGAGAGAAAGACATGGAGAAGCAAAAGTGAGCAACAGAAAGTAAAAGAGAAAAAATAGTCCAAGAAGGATCATAGAATTATAGAAGATTGGGGTTGGAAAAGACCTCAGGAGGTCATCTAGTTCAACCCCTGCTCAGACCAGGACCAACCCCAACTAAATCATCCCAGCCAGGGCTTTGTCTAGCCAGGCCTTAAAAACCTCCAAGGATGGAGATTCCACCACCTCTCTAGGGAACCCATTCCAGTGCTTCACCACCCTCCTAGTGAAACAGTGTTTCCTAATATCCAACCTAGACCTCCCCCACTGCAACTTGAGACCATTGCTCCTTGTTTGGTCATCTGCCACCACTGAGAACAGCCTAGCTCCATCCTCCTTGGAACCCCCTTCAGGTAGTTGAAGGCTGCTATCAAATCCCCCCTCACTCTTTTCTTCTGCTGACTAAACAAGCCCAGTTCCCTCAGCCTGTCCTCATAAGTCATGTGCCCCAGCCTCCTAATAATTTTTCTTGCCCTCTGGTGGACTCTCTCCAATTTGTCCACATCCTTTCTGTAGCAGGGAACCCAAAACTGGACGCTATACTCCAGATGTGGCCTCACCAGTGACGAATACAGGGGAATAATCACTTCCCTCTATCTGCTGGCAATGCTCCTGCTAATGCAGTCCAATATGCCATTAGCCTTCTTGGAAACAAGGGTACACTGTTGACTCATATCCAGCTTCTTGTCCACTGTAATCCCCAGGTCCTTTTCTGCAGAACTGCTGCTTAGCGAGTCAGTCCCCAGCCTGTAGCAATGCATGGGATTCTTCCATCCTAAGTGCAGGACTCTGCACTTGTCTTTGTTGAACCTCATCAGATTTCTTTTGGCCCAATTGTCCAATTTGGCTAGGTCACTCTGGACCCTATCCCTACCCTCCAGCTTATCTACCTCTTCCCCCCAGCTTAGTGTCACCCAGATCATTAATTAAGATGTTGAACAAAACCGGCCCCAGGACAGACCCCTGGGGCACTCCGCTTGATACTGGCTGCCAACTAGACATTGAGTCCATTGATCACTACCTGTTCAGCCCGACAATCTAGCCAGCTTTCTATCCACCTTATAGTCCATTCATCCAATCCATACTTCTTTAACTTGCTGGCAAGAATACTGTGGGAGACTGTAACAAAAGCTTTGCTAAACTCAAGGTATATCACATCCACCACTTTCCTCATGTCCAGAGAGCCAGTTATCTCATCATAGAAGGCAATCAGGTTGGTGAGGCATGAGTTGCCCTTGGTGAATCCATGTTGACTGTTCCTGATCACCTTCCTCTCCTCCAAGTGCTTTAAAATGGATTCCTTGAGGACCTGCTCCATGATTTTTCTGGAGACTGAGGTGAGGCTGACTGCTCTGTAGTTCCCTGGGTCTCTTTCTTCCCTATTGCCAGCAGTACAGTTGAGTTGAAGAGATTGCACATATTGCCTTGTTGATTCTTCGTTGGAGGACATCCTTGATAGACCTGAGCATGTGCCAGCCAGCTTGCTTTCTTCATAAGAGCTTGCCTTCCTTATAATGGCGCATGTTAATTTGTTGGCCCAAACAGATGTATTCATCTTCTTCTATTTGTTCTCCCTTGACTATTATTTGGGCTATTGGCAAAGCATCAGACTGCATCAATTTCATTTTAGAGAGGTTAATTCAGTCCAATGTGGCTGCTTTTTGTGTTAACTTCTCACAGCATTTTCTGTAGTGTGATAGTGTTTTCAGCCATCAACATGATATCATCCATGAATCTGAGGTGGTTTAACTGCTCTCCGTCGATGTTGATGCCACCCTTCCAGTTCATCCACCTCGTTACAATTTCGAGGCAGGCTATGAAGAGTTTTGGTGAAACCGTATCTCCTTGCTTCTTACTTTTTATTACTTGGATATGCTAAGGGGAGAGTTGAACAGAGTTATATCCGTAATGCAGTCAGAGTTTGTGCCAATACCCTGCTCCACAAGAGCTTTCAGCATTGCATTGATCTCTACACTATTGAATGCTTTTTCACAGTGGACGAAGGCAATGCATAAAGGGAATTTGTATTCCCTTAAGTACTCCAATAGCTGATTTATAGTGAAGATATGGTCAAATGTACTGAAATTCCTTTGAAAACCTGCCTGCTCTCTGGGCTGCTGTTCATCCAGACTCTGAGAGTGTTGGTTTGTTATTATTTTGGTAAGTAGCTTGTAAACATGTGAGAGCAGGCATATTGAACAATAGATCTTTAGGTCGTCACGATTGCCCATCTTGTACAGAAAAATGATGTTGGACTCCTTCCAGCTGGATGGTACCTTCTGCATTTCCAAGTTATGACTAAACCTCTGAGCAAGGGTTTTCCAGAGGTCATGGCCTCCAGCTATTATCATTTCAGTTTCCAGTCCATCTTTTCCTGGAGCTTTTCCTTCCTTCATTTGGTAAATTGCATGTTGACCATCACTGACGAGGACCAGGAGTACTCGTCAGGAGACCACTTCATTGGTCTGTTGAAGTGTTGATAGTGAGACATTTATCTGCGATGTTAACAGTTCAGTGTAGAAATCTTTGCAGACCGCTTCCATCCCTGTTCTGTCAATTACTGCTTTTCCATCCTTGTTCTTCAGTGCTGTTATTGTCAACCTGTACAGCTTCAGTTCATGTTTGAATTTTTTGAGGCTTCTGAGATCTTCAGATGTCTTTAAGAGCCTTTCATTTCAGTACTTCTCGAAGTTCTCCTTTAGTCTTCTTATCAGCTCGCAGAGGACAGAGTACTCGAGCTTATTGCCATCATTTCACTTCATATTTCTCCACTTCTCTAGTTCCTCGTTTCCTCCAAGATTCTTTCCTTCGCTCTTTTCAGTCTTTCTTTCTCAGCAAATTTCACACATTGCCTCAACTTATCAGCAAAGTTTTTATAGTCCTTGTCACTGTTATCTATGAGATTCCAGACTTCCTTGGAAATGTTCACTTTCAGGATTGCCTCGTCGAATATTTTTGGCTGCTGTTTCTGCTTTGCCATCTGTAGTGCTTTTTTCTCCACCTTTAGGTTGAAGTTGAGCCTCACTCTGAGCAAACGATGGTCACTACCGGTGTTGAATGATGGCACTACTGAGATGTCTTGTACGATGCACTGCTTATCGATCAGAATATAATCGATTTGGAGTATTAAAGTATAAATATAAAGTATAAAAAACTACCAGCTCAAATCAGGGTCAACTAATGAGTCTTCAGAAGGATGCTGCTTCTACTCAGGGCTTGACTTCATGCAGCCAGACATTTGGTCAGGCTCCCTGGGCCCATCCACTTGCAGGGTTGTCCAAGAAGCAAGCTGTTTCAGACTTTGGCTATAACCAGCCTTCTCTCACCAAGGGCGAGGTAGAGCTCTGCTCTCTCCTTCATGGTCAGCCCTGAATTGAACTAAGGCTTCTCCTTTCAACTTCCCTCCCCACCACTTGTCAGTTTGGGGCCTGTCTGCCCCATCACACACACTCTTCATGCCTAAAATGGGTATTTTATGTGTGCCTCACTTTCAGTTTTTCAGTTAATATTAGACCCTTAGGCCTAACTCTTCATGGCCTTATCATCACTTACATATGTGCACAACGAGTAACACACCAGCATAAAATGCTACCTTTCTGATCCAGTGAACTTTGACACTCCCTTTGCATAGGTGTAAATGATTATACAAGTTTAAAGCACGGGAGTACTGGACCCTGCATTTGTAATAGAGCTGGTCGGGCTATTTTTCACCAGGAAGTTTTAACAATAATAACAAAAAATAATTTTTGTTTAAGTTTTCCTCCTGAAAATTCACATATTCCAGCAAAATTTGAATATTGAAATATTTCAGCCACAACCCAGAGTATTTTGCTTTGGAAATGCTTCTGTGATGCCTGAAGTGAGCTGTAGCTCACGAAAGCTTATGCTCAAATAAATTTGTTAGTCTCTAAGGTGCCACAAGTACTTTTCTTCTTGCGAATACAGACTAACAGGCCTGCTACTCTGAAACCTTTCATGGAATTTGTAATTCAGGTGTCTCATATTCCCATTCTCCCCCATGGGGAAAACTCCCTGTTTGGACTACATCAAGTATCATGGGAGATGTAGTCCAGACAGGGAGACTGGCCCATAGAGGAGAATGGGGACATAGGGCACCTGAACTATCCCTTCCGTGAAACACTGCAGCAGCATTTCCAAAGCAAAATACTTTGGTTTTCAGCTAAAAATAGTTTGGTTTTGGGGTATTTGTTTTTTATACACACCCACTTCTGAAGAAAGCAGACACAGTACATGAAAAGAACCGTGTAGTCAAATATCAAATTTTCCCCTGAAAAACAGTTTCAAAAGGTTTTTTTTAAAAAAAAAAAAAACCCTCTCCCTCCCCAATTTTTTTAGCTATAGATTCTACTCCAGTGGATTCAACATTGAAGTGCTAGCGAACTCTTTGGATAGAGTCAAAATAACACACTAAATAATTGTGACGTGACATTCTGACACAGCCTTGTATTTGCAGCTCAGTGTTCTTACATATTTTTGCAATGCCAGAAGGCTAGATATCTATGGTACTCATATGGCACCCATTACCATAGAATCTGAACACTTCATAATCTTTAATGTCTTTGTCCTACAATGCCCCTGTGAGATATGCCAGTGCTGTTATTCCCATTTTACAGATGGGAACTGAGGCACTGAAAGGCTGAGTGATTTGCCCAGGGTCACACAAGAAGTCTGTGGCAGAGCGGGGAACTCAACCCAAGTCTCCAAAGTCCTAAGATATCACCATAACCACTGGATTATCCTTCCTTTCTCATGAATTGGGACAAGAGCAGTCATGCCTAGTGGTTGGAGCAGGAGCCAGGAGTCAGGATCTGAAGCCAGTGACCAGTACCAGATTCAGGAACCAGAAGGAAAGCAGGGCAGGACAGAATTGGGGTTTGGATCAAGACCAGGAGTAGGGGAGGCACAGGAGAGATCACAGCTGCGGGCAGGTGCATGGGGCAGACAGAGATCAGTTATTGCTGTTGGGCTTAAGGGTAGGTTTGCTGACTTCCTCAGCCAATCATGTGGACTAGTCAACCAGGCAGCCCGACCGTGGCTCAGATATGCTCACACACTGCCAGGAGACTGAGCAGGGGCAGCTGCAAGTTCTCATTCCTGATACTTTCTTTTCCAAGACATGGCACAATGGAAAAGCAGGAGCAAGGCTCCATCTGCAGAGGAAAGAGTAATTAACTAAACAGATCTTCTCTTTCTCCATTTCTATAATCCTACTATTCTGGTTGATGTTTAAGATGAAGATGAGGAAGAAGGCTATGAATATTGCATGTAGTGCTCTTTAGAGAGATTTCCCAAAAATCCCGAGCATAAAAATCACAGAGCAGTGTCCTGATGTTGGTACAGCTGTATTTCAAATATCATTAAACTTTGCTGAAATCATAATGTGCATCTTCATATAAACCTCTCAGTGGATGGATTTTAAAAGTGAGGTAGATGCCTCTTAAGTATGGGAGGAAGAGTGCAGCATGGTTTTCAGAGGCAGAATCTGCAGCCTACTCATGGTCAAGAAAGCCATTCAGCCTGAAGAAGCAATATTTCAGGGAATAATTGTCCTATGACATCCTCTTTCCCTAACTTAAATCAGGGATGTGACAAGTGCTGGAAGAAAAGAAATAAGCCAAAAAAACTCACAACCTTTCTTCTGCATGGATAGGGGAGGGAAAACATTTTACACAGGGCTAAACAGAGTAGGGCAAGTAATTTTACTTCAAGGAAACTATTACAAACAATGGAGAATAATGTATTTTTAACAGTACTGTAGATAGTCTGTGACCACGTGGGACTTCAATGACAATGACAATGTACTACACCCATTTATGATTTCATGATGGCAGAGGACATTAAATCATGATATTTCTTCTCCAAAAGCACAGGCCAATACTACTTGAGCTAAAGGACAAACTTAACCATCTGTTAAGAGTGTATGGGGTTTATGACATAGAGCTGAACAACTCTAAACCAATCCAGCAGAATGCATTGGCACACAGTCACATGACAGTTCATTGCAATATTTAAAAAAGCATTTGTGGGTGTCCACTGCTTTTAAAGACAACAAGAAGCAGTCTGAATAATCATATAGTATAGTCTCACTAATTGACCTCTCAGCAGCTAGCATGTATATTCCCTACTTTTGCATTGCATTCACTAATTTAAGTCACACATTAAAAACAAAAACAAGAACAATCCTGCCCCCGCCGCCCCACACACACAATCTCTGAACCTAAATACAATAGCATAGGGGCAGCAGGGCATGAGAACCATTGTCAGAGACACGGGAAATGAAGAGACAATTGACAGCAGGCTAAATCCTCTGGGGCCATTCACTGAAGGTGCAAATGTAGGAAGAACATACCATTCCTGATAATGTGGCAAGTGGGAGAAGCAGCAGGAAGCATCTTCTGTACATCACAGAGGGAATATCTGGCTATATTCCTCCAGCCTGCAGTATGTTTGGGGAGGGGGAAGTTGCCATGTAGGGTTAAAGAGTCCCAGAAAGTCACTTTCTTCCAAAACTGAAAAAGAAACGTTATTAGAGTAAGGAAATGTATACAGCCACACGCTCCACTGTCGTTTCTGCCTAATGTTTTCTCCTGGCTGCCTGCTGCAGATTTAAGGAATAAATATAAAAGGCAGAGAGAGAGGAGTAGGAATGTTGCCAGCATGGCCAGGATGCAAATATGAAAGAGCCAACCCTTGTCTTGGAAGACAGCAGTGAACCATGTCTGCTGTTCCCTTACACACTGGAATAGCCAGCTATTCAGTTTGATGGCCCTGTAGCCAAAACACTCCTATTGTGGGGCAGTGCAGCAACCTCAGAGCAAAGCCTTTTTCTCCACTTTCCAGGATGTGGTCCAGCATCAGCAGTGAAAAGCAAATGGTTTGTTATTGTTTAAACATATCTCACTATGAAATCATCCTAAGAACATAGGACCAGGAAGGCGCTCCTGGGTCATCAAGTCCTGGCCCCTACTATTGCATGAATAATTGTAACCCTTCTATCAGGTAGAGCCGGCAGCCACCAGGGCCGGGTCCAATATCTAGGGGTTCCTTTTTAACAATACAACACTGAACCATCTTGAGTCCCCACCCAGTAATCTGGGGAAATTACACACCATCCCTGGGCACCTCTGAGAGTCAATACTTCCCCACTCGCAAGCACAGAGTCTGAGTGTAGAAAATATTTTTTTAATGAAAGGAGGGAAGTCACCTGACATTAATTAGGGAAAATGCCACAAGCAGGATTCATAATCATAAAACTGTGTGCAGGACGCCCACCCCCGAGTGTGTGGGGCAGTGCCTTCTGTGCCATGTTCTTGAGTTCTACAACCAAAAGTTCCTTTTCTCTGCCCCCCTCTGCTCCCTCACCACACCCCACTCACAGTGGTTGTCCTTGGTCAGTGAGGAGCCAGAGTTCAGAGGTGCATCTGTGTGAGTTCACCTCCCACCTGGAGAAGAAGGTACCTGGCTTGTTCTGCCATCTGAGAATCATAGAATCATAGAATATCAGGGTTGGAAGGGACCTCAGGAGGTCATCTAGTCCAACCCCCTGCTCGAAGCAGGACAAATCCCCGACTAAATCATCCCAGCCAGGGCTTTGTCAAGCCTGACCTTAAAAACTTCTAGGGAAGGAGATTCCACCACCTCCCTAGGTAACGCATTCCAGTGTTTCACCACCCTCCTAGTGAAAAAGTTTTTCCTAATATCCAACCTAAATCTCCCCACTGCAACTTGAGACCATTACTCCTTGTTCTGTCATCTGCTACCACTGAGAACAGTCTAGAGCCATCCTCTTTGGAACCCCCTTTCAGGTAGTTGAAAGCAGCTATCAAATCCCCCCTCATTCTTCTCTTCTTCAGACTAAACATCCCCAGTTCCCTCAGCCTCTCCTCATAACTCATGTGTTCCAGTCCCCTAAACATTTTTCTTGCCATCCGCTGGACTCTTTCCAATTTTTCCACATCCTTCTTGTAGTGTGGGGCCCAAAACTGGACACAGTACTCCAGATGAGGCCTCACCAATGTTGAATAGAGGGGAACGATCACGTCCCTCGATCTGCTGGCAATGCCCCTACTTATACATCCCAAAATGCCATTGGCCTTCTTGGCAACAAGGGCACATTGTTGACTCATATCCAACTTCTTGTCCACTGTAACCCCTAGGTCCTTCTCTGCAGAACTGCTGCTGAGCCATTCGGTCCCTAATCTGTAGCGGTGCATTGGATTCTTCCGTCCTAAGTGCAGGACTCTGCACTTGTCCTTGTTGAACCTCATCAGATTTCTTTTGACCCAATCCTCCAATTTGTTTAGGTCCCTCTGTATCCTATCCCTACCCTCCAGCGTATCTACCATTCCTCCCAGTTTACTGTCATCTGCAAACTTGCTGAGGGTGCAATCCTCACCATCCTCCAGATCATTAATGAAGATATTGAACATATCGACCCCTGGGGCACTCCACTTGATACCGGATGCCAACTAGACATGGAGCCATTGATCACTACCTGTTGAGCCCGACAATCTAGCCAGCTTTCTACCCACCTTATAGTCCATAAATCCAGCCCATACTTCTTTAACTTGCTGGCAAGAATACTGTGGGAGACAGTTTCAAAAGCTTTGCTAAAGTCAAGGAACAACACGTCCACTGCTTTCCCTTCATCCACAGAGCCAGTTATCTCGTCATAGAAGGCAATTAGTCAGGCATGATTTGCCCTTGGCGAATCCATGCTGACTGTTCCTGATCATTTTCCTCTCCTCTAAGTGCTTCAGAATTGATTCCGTGAGGACCTGCTCCATGATTTTTCCAGGGACTGAGGTGAGGCTGACTGGCCTGTAGTTCCCAGGATCCTCCTTCTTCCCTTTTTTAAAGATGGGCACTACATTAGCCTTTTTCCAGTCATCTGGGACCTCCCCCGATCGCCATGAGTTTTGAAAGATAATGGCCAATGGCTCTGCAATCGCATCCGCCAACTCCTTTAGCACTCTCGGATGCAACGCATCCAGCCCCATGGACTTGTGCTCGTCCAGCTTTTCTAAATAGTCCCGAACCACTTCTTTCTCCACAGAGGGCTGGTCACCTCCTCCCCATGCTGTGCTGCCCAGTGCAGTAGTCTGGGAGCTGACCTTGTTCGTGAACACAGAGGCAAAAAAAGCATTGAGTACATTAGCTTTTTCCACATCCTCTGTCACGAGATTGCCTCCCTCATTCAGTAAGGGGCCCACACTTTCCTTGATTTTCTTCTTGTTGTTAACATACCTGAAGAAACCCTTCTTGTTACTCTTAACATCTCTTGCTAGCTGCAACTCCAGGTGTGATTTGGCCTTCCTGATTTCACTCCTGCAAGCCCGAGCAATATTTTTATACTCATCCCTGGTCATTTGTCCAATCTTCCACTTCTTGTAAGCTTCTTTTTTGTATTTAAGAGCAGCAAGGATTTCACTGTTAAGCCAAGCTGGTCGCCTGCCATATTTACTATTCTTTCTACACATCGGGATGGTTTGTCCCTGTAACCTCAATAAGGATTCTTTAAAATACAGCCAGCTCTCCTGGACTCCCTCATGTTATTCTCCCAGGGGATCTTGCCCATCAGTTCCCTGAGGGAGTCAAAGTCTGCTTTTCTGAAGTCCAGGGTCTGTATTCTGCTGCTCTCCTTTCTTTCTTGTGTTAGGATCCTGAACTCGACCATTTCGTGGTCACTGCATTTGAGTGCAACTAGATTTATTAAAAGTAATAACCTCTATGATCACACAGAACCATCCTCTAGCATTCTATTTATTTTTGTATGACTTCAGAGATTAGGAGTCCCTGCTATTTCATTGATGAAAAGGGCAAAAACTGCAAAAAGCTCTCTATAACAGAAGCAATCAAATCAAGGCTGGGCTCCTTAATAAAGGCTCTAGTTGTTAAGTTCTCTGCATTGCAGGGAAGTTATTGTACATATAAATTACACCCATACAGACTATGTTAAAAGCATGTGAGGTTGCAAAGTCAAACACTCAAAACTTAGAAATGCCAGAATTCAGCTTGCCTGTGCAACCTTGAGTCATCCCTCTTGCATTGATGGTCTTTAATTATATGTTCACATACTATTTTTCCCACAAGACCCTTGTCTCATTCTAGAGAAGCAACTGCAGGAAGAGTCATTCTCAGCCTCTGGAGCCCTGGGATGGAGCATGCACAATCTCTCTGAGGGAATGGCATATGACCACAGTCTAGTCAGCATGTAGGAGCTATGAAGGGGTGGCACATGTTCAGTGCAGACAATGTCTTTGGAGAATTTAGATGCAAAACTCAAACAAGTCTCTATGGAGCATGTGTAAGTTTTTTTTCAGAGACTTATGCATTGAGTTAATTTGGGTGAATTTTCACACGGGTAAGAAGCATATCACTGATACCTGGTGACAACCCCACCAAATTTCAAGTCTTTGTGACAAAGCAAGAGAACTTCTCAATGAAATGGTTGTAAGGATTTTTTTAACATGGGCTAAATAATGTATTTTCTCCTCCTCTTGTTCTCAGAAATATCTGGTGTGTCTGACATGATACCTGGCCAAGAAAATTTCAGGACAAATGTTCAAGTTTGACAAAGTGTAAGCAACTGAAAGCAGGGTCTTATAAAGGAAAATGTTGGGTGAACAACTTTGCATGATGCTACCTGTGCCAATTATAATATAAATGTAGGGCCGGAAGGGACCTGAGTTCATCTAGTCCAGCCCCTGTGCTGAGACAAGCTTACAGATACCTAGACCATCCCTGACGGATGTTTGACTGACCTGTTCTGAAAAACTTACAATGAGAGGGATTCCACAACCTCCCTTAGAAGCCTATTACTATGCTTATAGTTATCCTTATAGTTAGAAAGCTTTTCCTAATATCTAACCTAAATCTACTTTGCTGCAGATTAAGCCTATTACTACTTGTCCTACCTTCAGTGGACATGGAGAGCAATCAATCACCATTCTCTTGATAGCAGCCCTTAACATATTTCAAGACTTCTGTCAGGTCCCCCTTCAGTCTTCTTTTTTCAAGTCCAGATTTTTTCCTCTCATAGGAAAGATTTCCTAAATCTTTTATCATTTTTGTTGCTCCCTTCTGAACAATCTCAATTTTTTCTACATCTTAAAGTGTGACACCCAGAACTGGACACAGTACTCCAGCTGAGGCCTCACCAGTGCCATGTGGAATGGAGCAATTACCTGCCATATCTTACATATGACACTCCTGTTAATATACCCCAATATAGCCTTTTCGCAGTTGCATAACATTGTTGACTCGTATTCAATTTGTGATCCACTATTACCTCCAAATCCTTTTCAGCAGTAGTACTGCCTAACCAGTTAGTCCCCATTTTGTTGTTGTGCATTCGATTTTTTCCTTCCTAAGTGTAGTACTTGTCTTTATTGCATTTCGTCTTTGATTACAGATCAACTCTCTGATTGGAAGGTTGTTTTGAATTCTAATCTTATCCTTCAAAGTACTAGCAACCCCTCCCAGCTTGGTGTCAGCTGCAAATTTTATTGGCATTGTGACAGGTTGGACTTGGCCCTGAGGGCCTCCTGCCATATCCTGACCCAGAATAGGGCAGCGAAGAGGGTTCTCCAGGCTGTCATGAGAGGGTGTGTGGGATGCAGCCAATCAGAAGGGGTTAAAGGGAGCAGCCAATTGGGGCCCAGCAAGATAATATAAAAAGAGCTTCAGGGCCACTGAGTTCAGTTCCTTGCTGGACCTGGAGGAGTGTGGATGGTGTGCCTGGCTGGCTGAGGAAGCAACAAGACTTCAAACAGACTAGTGCTGGCACAGACTGGCAAGAGCAAGAAGGAGCTCCAGGCTGGCTGCTGGGACTCAACCAGGACAAGGTCATGAGGGGGTTGCTTTTATTTCACATACAGTCTGTGTGCGATTTGGCCGGAGGGCTGAGTTGCTGAAGATCCACCACAAAGCAGAGAGAAAAATACAGGCGCACACACTCAGCCAAAGGGGGTGCTCTCAATAGTTGAGGGCACCCCATTACAGGCATACTCTTAGGTTGGCCTGGCATGATTTGTTCTTGACAAATCCATGTTGGCCATTAGTTATTACCTTATCCTCTAGGTGCTTACAAATTGATTGTTCAATATTTTGTTCCAGTACCTTTCCTGATACTGAAGTTAAGCTGACTGCTTTATAATTCCCAGGTCCTCCTTGTTACCCATTTTAAAGATACGTACTACATACTATTTTTGCCCTTCTCCAGTCAAGTGGGACCTCACCCATCCTCCATAAGATCTCAAAGATGATTGCTAATGATTTCAAGTTTGCTTCAGCTAGTTCCTTAAGCACCCTAGGAAAAATTTCATCAGGCCCTGCTGATGATGTGAATACTTCTAATTTATCTAAATATTGTATAACCTGTTGTTTCTCTATTCTGGCTTGTGTTCCTTCCTCCTTGTTGTTAATATTAATGGTGTTAAGTATCAGGTCACAATTAACCTTTTGTAGTGAAGTCTGAGGTAAAACAGGAATTAAACACCTCAGCCTTCTTGATGTAATCTGTTAGCTTTTCTTCCCCACTAAGTAGTGGATCTACACTTTTCTGCATCTTTGTTGCTCTTAATGTATTTATAGAACCTCTTCTTGTCTTATGTCCCTTCCTAGGTGTAACTCATTTTGTGCTTTACTCTTCCTGATTTTTGTCCCTACGTGTGTGCTATTCTTTTCCCCTAGTCCTTAGCAATTTGTCCATGTTTCCACTTTGGGTAGGACTCTTTTTTATTAATTAAATCACTCCCGATAGAGCCATTTTGGCCTCTAAATATTCCCATCCTATCTTTTCATCTCATTGGGACACCTTGCTGTTGCAACTTTAATACTGGTTTTGGGTGGGTGTTGTTTTAGGGGTTGTTTTTTGAGAAACTGTCAGCTCTTCTGATCTCCTTTCTCCCTTAAATTTTCTTCCCATGGGACCTTATCTACCTATTCTGTTTGTTGCAACCTGCTTTTTGGAAGTCAAGTCAATTGTCCTTCTGTTCTCACTCCTTCCTTTCCTTAATCATGAAATCAATCACTTCATAATCACTTTCACCCAAGTTGCCTTCAGATTTGCAACCAATTCCTCAGTCATAATCAAATGTAAAATGGATTGTCTTCCTGATTACTTCCTCCACCTTCTGAAATGAGAAGCTGTCCCCAATACATTCCAAGAACTTATTGTGCATTTTGTGTTTTGCCATATTACTTTAACTACCCTGATATTTGTTGAGGTAGTCCCTCATTACTACCAGCTCTTGTGTTCTATTTGTTCTAGAAATGCCTTATCCCACTCCTCCTGATTTGGCAGTCTATATAGACTCCTACTTTGTCAGTCCTACTTTTTCCCTTTTGATCTTCATGCAGAGACTTGAAATATAGCAGGTAAAGTTAGTTATGGGGCAAGGATCTTCTTTTTGTTCAGTATTTGTACAGCGGCCAGCCCAACAGGGAACCTAAGCATGATTAGGGCTCCTAGGTGCTACTGCATTACAAATAAGATGTTTGAAAGACATTCTGCTTGTCTGAAATATATATTCCAGATGCCTGTGAATTACTTGAAGTTCATATCCTCTTATTCCCTCCATCAAATATGGGCAGAATTGACCCAATGGTGGCTTAATTAAACAGAGTGCGTGTTCCATGGGATAATCCCTGCTGAAGTTCACTGTACAATACTACCCCATTCCTATCTTAATCCTCAGGAATACACTCTACAGGAAGTTACAAATAATAAGAGGATAAGAAAAATACTTAAGAATTCAACAGCTAATTGCTGATCCTCTGTTTATTACCTTTCAGTTCTATAGGAATAATCCTCTTTTCTCAAGGAAACAGGCTTACTCTTAAATTAAAAAAAAAAAACACAAGTGTAATCAAGTGCTTAAAGGTTACCCATGAGGTCTTAACAAAATAATAACCTCTACATGCATTTTGCCTTTCATGCCAAAGCAGCATGCAGATTATTAGATTCAGTCTCACCCTGAGGCACTATACTCTTCTCTGGTGCAAAAAGGAGAAGAGACAATCAAAAGACAGAATAATTCTGCCTCTCCACAAGGAGTCTCTCTCACATTCAGATACACAGCCAAGACATTGGCTTGAACTGTACGCTATTAGCAACTGAACATTTAAACCAGAAACACTTCACTATGGTCCTTATTATATAACAGCATTCTTTGGTTTCGGGTTTATGGTTTCATCTGTGGTCTTGGTCCAGCCACTGGTGGATACATAGCTCTGTCATAAAAAGCCGCCATCACAACTGGCCCAAAGTAGAGAGAACAAGAACTGAGCAGATAGGGAGATCTCACTCCCCTCTAGGTTGGGAATGCTATGCACTCACTGGGTAGTAGGAGGGAAAGCTATCCTGTCGCTTTTGGTGATATATCTGTTGCATGGTTAATGAGAGGACCCCACATGTCATTGGGGCACCCTTACCCAGCACTGGAGTCATTTTGGACTAGAGTCACAAATGGACCTGGTGCTTAATTGCTCTTTAGATGCTAAATCCTAGAATCAGGCCCCATTCGGAGTCACAAAACACCCGCTCAGCTGCAGCTGAAACCTGGAAGTGCCTGAATTTGCTCGGTGCCTGCATTTTTGCAGTAAAAGCTCCCTAGGCACCTATGTTCCAGCAGCCAAGCTGGTGCCCTGCAGCAAGATTCCTAAAGACCAGAGTGATTCACGGAAGAGGGAAGATAGGCATTCCTCTGTGCTCAAGCTGACCTACTGGATTGGTCCCCTGTGGCAAACTTACACAAAATTGTGGTGATGGCAGCACTCCCTCCTAATCTTTAGCCCAGTGGTTAGGGTACTCACCTTGGATGTGGGAAACCCCTGGTTCAAGTCTCTCCTCTGCCTGAGAGGGAGAAGGGATTTGAACAGGGATCTGTCTCTTATCTAGTGAGTGCCCTGGGCTCTGGGATATTCAAATAACCAGGTTTCAGAGTAGCAGCCGTGTTAGTCTGTATTCGCAAAAAGAAAAGGAGGACTTGTGGCACCTTAGCGACTAACCAATTTATTTGAGCATAAGCTTTCGTGAGCTACAGCTCACTTCATCAGATGAATAGACCAGCTCCCTCAATCTCTCCTACTGAAGTTGTCCCACTGTGGACAACTAATGAAAGTTATTGGGAGCAGAGAAACAGCACCCTAGGTCTCCCAGCTCTCAGGTGAGTGCACTAAACACTAGACTACAGTGACAAGGAGGGTGAGAATTTAGTTTACTGAATCAACTTCTGTTGGTGAAAGAGGCAAGCTTTTGAGTTTACACAGACCTCTTCTTCAGGTCTGGGAAATGTACTCCGTGTCACAGATACACACAAGGTGAAACAGATTATTTAGCATAAGAAGTTAACACATTTCAAGGGACTATTCAAGTACCTTGTCTCTCTATTATCCTGGGACCAACATGGCTACAACAACGCTGCATACAACACTCGACTACGGTGTCATTCTCATGTTTGCACCCTTTCTGGTCCAATGAGTCTTTCATTTTTTTTTCTCCACAGGCATAGGTGTGTTGATGATCAACATAGTCACACCTAAGTTTCTTTGAGTGTTGCCCTTTAGGGCTAGATGGGTACCAGCTAAAATGTTTAAAAATTAATGTCTCAATGCTTAAAACAAAACCCAGAAAACACTTCCTCAGCCCTAACACAAGCCGCACAATCCTGCTGCTCTAGATACACTTGCAAATACATTTCTTTCTGGCTTTTTTTTTAATTAAACTCTTTTAATCTTCACAGTAAGTTGAAGGAAGATCATACTAAGATGAAGGGATAATTTCCTCCCTCAAGTTCCTACTTTCTCTTTTGCTCTTGTTTTCACTCTACAAGAAAGCGTCTATTGAAACACCCACAGCTTTTCTTCTCTATATCAGTCTGCTGCGTAAAACTCCCCCAAACCATCAAAGCATCCCCATTGGGGTTATACAGAGGATCCTCCATTGATGTGTATCGATCAGAGGCAAGAAAAGAGCTTGAACATACTGTCCTTTTTAAAAGCAGAAGCTGTATACAAAAAGGATGGCTTAGTTCAGAATACCTAAATCCACTGAAACTCCTCTGGTGGAAGACATGTTGCCATGGAGATGCAATTCCTACAGATATCCACCTGAACTCTGGAGAAATGTGATCTAGACACAGCATCTGGTCACTATTATCTTGGTAATGGACCAGACCAAACCACAACCATATACCTGGGGAAAAAACCACAGAAACCATATAGAAATTCAGATCCAGTTCCAAATTCTGTGGCTCTGGTACTGAGTGTAGATGTTAAAGACTTTCTGTACAGTTCTGAGGGAATAAATGGGCTGAGCAAATCAAAGGTGTTAAGGGGGACATGTGACTGTCTATCACTAAACAGATTTGAACGTGGTTTAAGGTTTTGGAATACAGAGATGTCAGCCTGCTTAGTACCATGGCAAAAACAACATTAAATTCCTGTTAACCTTTAAAATATATGGGGGGGGGCACATTTTAAATGTAAAGTATTAAGGCTTTTCTTTTAACAATATCCCTTCTTTCCTCTTCCTTTAGCTGGAGAGAGTCTTTAGAAGAAAAAACCCTGTTTGACAGTCATTTAGATGGTATTATAGTTTATAGTAATAAACTGTCCTTTTGTATGTGTGGTGAAATTAGAAGATATCAGCTGAGATGGGCCAGAGCTGCTGTTCTTGCTGTTAAAGTTCCAGCCTGTTTTCCTGAAGACAAAACAGGATAAACACAAAATGGGAAAGAACAGAACAGCACAGATAAAAAATCTAGCTGGATGGTAAATAGGGGTTCTCGTGGCCCTGGCCAGTGCAGCCCCAACAATACTTCTGCTGGTGCTGGTGGGTAAATGCCTCACCCTAGCTGTGCCCCTTCCAAGCCTGCTGCTCCCGTGACAGGCCCACAAGGCCCCACTGCTTCTCGTAGTTGGGCAATTCCCCCACCCTGAGTCTCCTGACCCCCAGCAGCAGGTCTATCTGGGCTACTCCAAGCCAGCCTCATCTTCTGCACGGCCTGCTCAGCCACTCTCCAGCAAGCTCCAGAGCAGCTGCGTGACTCCTGCCTGCTCCCAGTGCCCATTGCACTTCCTGAGATTGTGATCAATGTCTCCATAGACTCCTGGTATCCCTCTGCTCTGGGGCCGGCACATACTGCCAGCTGTACAACCCTGCACTGCTCCCACACTTGGGGAAACTCCTGCCTGTTCCCTTTTGAGACAGTGAGGCTGGAGAGCAGGGTCATATCTGACCCTCATTGCTTGGCCCCCAGGGGCACTGCGGGGCAACAGGTTCAAGGTGGTAAAGGATGTGCTGCTGTCAGTAAAAAGCATGAAGGGAGCCCACAATCTGCAACAGTGGGCCCTGACTCTCAGCCATGATGTCTGTGCCCACGGCAATTGGTCAGCACCCTATGGGAGCCCCAGCATGGACTCTGCCCCAACTCTCTTTCTAACCCCCTGCCTCCTAGGATGGGTTCTTCTGTCCCTAGAGCCAGCCCAAGCTCGGTCCTTTCTCCACTGGAATGGGTCTCTGTCTCCCAGATGTAATTCCTACCCCACCCTGGGACATAATCCATGCATGACCCCACCTCCATGGGATGGGGGTCCCTGTATGCCCCCCCCCACCCATGGGAACATGCTCACACAGGGTCAGCCTGGCCCTGCCTTTACCCCCAGGTCCTGGAGGCCATGCTGAGGGAAGCCACCATCCAGTGTAGACCAAGCGTGGCTTTGTCTTGTGCAGAGTGCAGGTAAAGCAGCACCTAGAGGACATGGCTGCCTGTGGCCAGTGCCAGGACCCCCAGGACTGAGCAGACGCTCCCTGGCCCAGCCTGTGGGCCACTATTCATCACTCAGAACCAGAGACAGAGCAGGCCCTGGAATCCGCCCGATGGCTGGGTTAAGCCCTGGGAGGTCTCCGCATGCCCCTGTATGGCTGTGATGTGGCCTTGTCAGGAAGCTGGCATCAGCTCTCCTTTTACTGCCAATGGGCACCAGTGCTGAATATCTGACTCACACTGCCTCAGAGCCTTCCAGCCTTAGCTGGACAGGATTGTCCCCATCACTAGACCCTGCACCTGCCTCCTCATTTTGCCACCCCTCTCTGGCCAGACAAAAACTAGCTCCCACCTTCCCTGCAAGACTGCTAGTCCCCACCTGGCAGCTCTATGCTATAGCTGTTCCTCTCCCATACACCAGAGTAAGCCAGTAGTGTCAACCCAGTGTACAACTGGTGTGAGGTAAGAATCAGGACCAGTACTTTGCTTTCTGCTTAATAATTTTGGTGTGAATTCCACTTTGATCACATGTGATTTTTTAAAATTAGTATCTGGCTGATAATTTGTAGAAGACTGTTTGAAGGGTTCTACAGTAATTAAGTTTCATCTTTTTAGCCTGTTCTTTAAATGTAAAGGTAATTGCTTTCCACAGGTATAAATCTTAAGCAGAGTTCTTCAAGCAACAAACAGGGAACTGTATCTTAGTAATTGTCTATTGACTGCACTTTCCAGTATGAATTAATTTTCAATTACAAACTTCCTTTCTTACTGGATCAGGTCAAGAGTCTGCATCTTCAATTGATGAATATTCTTATCCTGTGTAGGTTTGTCTCATATTGTACGAGGGTGGAAAAACAAAAGAGAGATTCATTTAGCACACATTAATCTGAATATCAATACAGTATGACAGTAATAGCATGTGTCAGACTTGCTCTCCAAATTCCCAAAGAACAACAGAGACCTTTCCAGCCCTTGGTATTTTCATTGCTGCTGCACCGTAGTCTGCCACAGTGTTGCTGTCAAAGCTAATGATTTGATTTAGAGGGAGACCCAGGCTATGTGGGGGGAGGGATAGCTCAGTGGTTTGAGCATTGGCCTGCTAAACCCAGGGTTGTGAGTTCAATCCTTGAGGGGGCCATTTAGGGAGCTGGGGGAAACATTGGGGACTGGTCCTGCTCTGAGCAGGGGGTTGGACTAGATGACCTCCTGAGGTCCCTTCCAACCCTGATGTTCTATGATTCTATGTCTAGACTGCACTCTAGTGCAGACTTAGGCATGAACTGGAGAGCACAGAGCACAACGTGCTCGCTCACACTGCAATTCATGTCCCTGTAGCCCGCACGGCAGGGTCATTGTAGGCAAGCTCTTAAATTCACTGAAATCGCCACGGCAACCACACTCCAAATCCACTCCTACCACCGCTGGCTCATATTATTTCAGCTACCAACTCTAGGTAGTTCAGACCTACAATAAACATTTTCAAAAGCAGTTAAGTGACTTTAGAGCCTAGAACTAGATTTTTCAAAGGTATTTAGGTTCCTAAAGATGCAAATAAGCACCTAGGGAGTTTTCAAAAATGCCTAGGAAAGTTAGACATTTAACTCCCAGTGAGTGTCATTTTACTGGAATTGTTAACATGAAATGGAAAAAGGCTTTTGGCAATGTTGAAACATCCTGTTTTTACATTTCCAGGACTAAACATTTTGGATTTTCATATTGAAACAATCTTTCATTTCATTTTTTTTTAAATTTTATTATAATACAATTTTTTTTTAAAGTCAAAGATTAAATGAAATCTTTCAAATGATCCCAAACAATTTTTTTCTGAATTTTCCATTATAAGAAATTTTGGATTTCAGTTTTTGCTTCAATTAGGAATGAAGCCAAGTTTCAAAATCTTGAAGTCCTTCACAAAATGGAACTTCCATCCTCCACAGAGTTCTATTACAAGGAAAGCTAAACTGCAATAAGCCACTCTGAAACCCCAATAAGAGTGCCTAGGGCAGGTTTTGCACCAGTTTAACTTTTTTTTTTAAACCAATTTAAGTTAAGAGTACAACTTTCTCATGTAGACGGAGCCTTAAATCTTCAAGCCCATTCAGTCCTTGATCTATCCGCAGAGACTGAGAAAGAGGATGTTTGTTCTGACAGTATTTTTGTGATGTAGAAAATTGTGCATTATGACCCTACTGAGTCCACTAATTTATTTCATACTGGCTACCAAACAGCTCTCTCTAAATGACTGGTTTCAGTCCTGCCCAGTCAATTGAAAGACTATGCACTGGGTTTAATATTTGTGTGTGGTCACTTAATATTTTTCCACAGGATGGAATGCTAGATGGAGCCATTTATGGGAGCAAAAAAACACGGTCTTGTTGTATTTCAGTTCCTGGATGGAAGATATAGCATAAGGTGTGGTCTCATGTCATTTTAGCTCCATGATGGCTCCCCGAAACAAAGAAAGCCCATGAATATCATAAAGAGACCTGAATAAGTGCTCTGTGTAAGCTTGAAAGCTGGTCTCTCTCACCAGCAGAAATTGTTCCAATAAAAGATATTACCTCACCCACCTTCTCTTTAATATCCTGGGATCAACATGGCTACAGCAACACTGCATATAAAGATACCAGAATATTCAAGTACACATGGATAAACTGTACTGTGCACTTTAGGAGCATTTTCTGCCATAATTATTCAGATTGAGTAGTTCCTTCCTCCGTAAGTAGTTCCATTGATTTCAGTGGAATTAGCTGTGAGGTAAGGCACTACACTTAACATTGGAAAAGAGGGTAGGATCTGGCTCTTCATTCATGCATAGGAAGTGAGGAAAAGGCAAAAGATCTTTTATAACCATTTTCTAGGGGAAGCAAAGTTTGTCTATAAAAATCTGGGGGGGGGGTGGGTGTTGAGGGAGGGGAGAGGGGCCAACCTACACGTTTTATATGGAAACACGGAGCTGCTTTTAAAAAAAAAATGAGGTAATTGAGTTTTTCCTCTATTACTCTGCTTTCTATTGCCTCATTTTCAGTTTATGAATCTGAATAAATATGTTGGGCTCAGAGTTATTGATTTGCCATAGCTACAGAAAAAGGTTACATCTGCTGATGACAGCATAATTGGGTATCTATCTACCATGTGCCATTTTTCTGTTCTCTGGTATTTGTTTCAATTGGAAAAAAAAATTTAAAGAAGACTGAATATCTGCCTGACGCTCCCATACATGGAAATTGTGAAGATAGGAGTTCAGGGGGTTTTATATTTACTGGGGTCTAAACATGCCTTTGACTCTAGGGAGTTATAGGTACTATACTGTGAACATGACCATTTTAGACAACCCACATTCTGCTTGGGATCTAAAAGGACAGAACTTTTTCCCCCCTTCTTCTCCACAGGCTTGAACTCCCCTTCCAACTGGAGGGATGCAAAGACTTCCTCCGACGGTGTCACCTCCTGGGAATTACTAGGTACTGCATTGCTGCAACCGTAACTACACACTAACATCTATGATGTCACAAAACAAAACCTTTCAGTGATCCTGTTGGTTTCTTCCTCTCTTCTCATCTTCCATATCTTTGAACACCTGGTCGAAAAGGGACCCGCCCCAATCCTTCCCTAGCCTGGTGTAAATGAGCGAGTGAGTGAGGGTGGGAGAGAGCAAGCAACAAAGGAGAAGGGGGAATGGAGTGAGCGGGACGGAGCCTCTGAGAAGGGGAAGGGCAAGGATGTTCAGTTTTGTTCGGTCAGAAAGCTGGCAACCCTAAAATTTGTAATTTCATCAAAAAAAGATATCAAGTTGGTTTGACTGGATCTATTTCCCATAAACCCATGTTGATTTCTATCAATTATTACCCTTCTTTAGTGCTTTATTAATCGAGTCCCATATCAGCCACTCCATTATCTTGTGCAGGATCAATGTCGGGCTGACAGATCTATAATTCTCTGCTTCTTCACACCGTAGTGCATTGGACTAAGCAGAGGTGGACTGATGCTGCAGAATTCAGATCTAAAACTGGATTGCTAATGCTCATTATGATTGGTGATGTTCTGATCTGGTTGTTTTAGTTTGGGCCTGTCTTAAGTGCTGATGTTGCCCCCCCCCCCTCATTTCTATAGGGAAAAAAGCATTATTACTTATTTGTGTGACAATGACCAAGGTCCCAAAAGAGGATCAAGAAGCTGTTGTTTTAGGAGTTGTACAATCCTATAGAAAGACATATTCCCTCCCTTAGAGACATCACAGCCTAACTTCAACATGCTAAATAGATAAATGTCCAGGCTAGCATGTATCATTGACCTCTTCATTACAAAGTTAGTACTGTGTGTTGTAGAATCTCTGCTGCTAGGTATTTGCAGAGGTTGTCATGTAGGTAACATGGAGGGGGGCTGTGCAAGAAGATCTGAATTGTATATTAGCCACCACACAAGTCACAATGGACCTGGGTGTTTAGCATCGGGACAACCGTGGAGTCCTAAGCCTCACATTGCTGGGGAAAAAAAACAACAACCCTGAGCCTCTTAAACATCAAAATAAATTGGAATGTAGGACAGTTTAGTCCCCATTCAACAGCTAAGTCATACTAGGCTGGCAGCGAGTCTTGGACTATATTTGAGTCAAATCATGGAATCAAAGAAAGAAAAGTTACAGGAAGGAGAGAGAAGGGACCTGTTTTCAGGGGGAGATCAAGAGTCAGGGATTTTACTTGCATTAGGTCTGCAGGACTATGCCCAAAGATGACAGAACAGGATTCAGTTTTCATTGCCTTGAGTAGGAATAATCTTGCTCGATAGTAAATTTCACTCTTTTGCACAGCAACAGGAAATACTGAAGAAGAGAGTGAGTGGCAGCATGTTTAAGGTGTATTTTATAACAGTACCAGTACTGCCGACTCCAAGCATTCAAAAAAAATCATAGCTCAGGCCCCAAAATCATGAGATTAAAAAAAGTATGATTTTTGAGCCAAAATATAATAAATTTGGGGTTGAGCTTTTAGCTTGCACTCAAGTCATGTTTCCAGGCTTTGCTCTGCAACCATGAGACACAGAATTTTACATTAATAAAAGAAAAGTAAAGCTGAGGTTCTCACAACAGAACGTAACTCCAGGCTCTAAAACACAAACCACAAAATATCACAAGATTCATCATTAAATCATGAGTTAGCAACACTATGTCCTCTCTTCTGTATTCTAGCAGCATGATCTATTAGAGTTTATGAGTAGAGGAAGGGTGGTCAGAAATTGAGCGCTCTAATTCTATATCTATCACTGACTTGCTGGGAAGTCTTGGGAACTCAACCTGTGTCTGTCTCTCAGTTAAATGGAGATAATACTGTTGACGACTGGCTTGTGTATGTCGCTCCACTGCATGAACCCAGGACTGTTCGGCCGATAGAGATTCCCGACTGATAACAGATAAGACTCTTCATTATTGCCTGATCTATTGATTGTCCATTAATTATTTTGATCACTTAGGAACTCCCAATTAACTCTGAGGATCAGGTCCAGTATTATTAGAATTTCAGTTGGGAATCCTGAGGTGCGTAGTTGCAACACTCACACTCAGGGAAAGCCTTTTGAATCTGTAATAGTTTTATTAACACAATTAGAAAAGTCACAAACACTCCAACCCAGAAAGAGAAAGATACTACAGAACGAGTGTCCATATACTTACACCATCCCTTGCAAAAGGACCTGAAGTGTTAGTCTTCATCCTCATGATCAGACTCACCATCACCAGTTGTCATCCTGGCATCTCCCAAGAGTTCCATCTCTCAAGGCATGCAGTGTTGTTGCAGCCATGTTGGTCCCAGGATATCAGAGAGACAAGGTGGGTGAGGTAATATCTTTTATTGGGCCAACCTCTGTTGGTGAGAGAGACAAGCTTTCACCTTTACACAGGGTTTTCTTCAGGTCTGGCAGAATGTAAGCTCGAAAGCTGGTCTCTTTCACCAAAAGAAGCTGGTCCATTAAAATATTACCTCACACACCTTGTCTCTCTATTATCCTGGGACCTACACAGCTACAACAATATTGCACCCACCTCATCCACCTTTCAGAGGAACAGCCGTGTTAGTCTGTATTCGCAAAAAGAAAAGGAGTACTTGTGGCACCTTAGAGACTAACCAATTTATTTGAGCATGAGCTTTCGTGAGCTACAGCTCACTGTGAGCTGTAGCTCACGAAAGCTCATGCTCAAATAAATTGGTTAGTCTCTAAGGTGCCACAAGTACTCCTTTTCTTCTCACCCACCTTGTATCTCTCAAGGCACACAGGCTGGGATACAATTTGTGTGTTACCTGATGCCAACATGCCAAATCCATATTCACTAAGGGTTTCATCCTCTGGCCTTATTTATATTTCCTCGCCCTACTATAGTTGGGGTTCCCTTCTCTCATAAGTTACTAGACCCTTTACCTCAAGCTTATTAGCATATACATCAGTTACCCTGCCATGCTTGTGGTTAGACATCTGCTGATGTTCCTGACTTAAAATATTCCAAACGGGTATAAAGTAGCATCTTGTGGTTACCTGTCAGCAGCGTAGTTGTTGCAGCATTCTATCCTGTGATATCTTATGACCTGGGGATAACTCCTGGTTAACTGCTTGTGCAAAGGCTTTTGGGTCTTATGCCTTATTTGTCTAAGCTATTTCCTTGCAAGCCTTGTAGGCTCATTACATTACTGCCTTAATTGGTATCTGTGCCCACCTATAAGCTACATCTTTAACTCACATGGCAGGGTGGCTGTGGTTTTGGGGCAGAATGATATGGGGTAAAATTCTGACCCCACCCTGAAGTCGATGACAAAATCCCCATTGTCCTCAATGGAACCAGGATTTATTTCATGGATTCCATCATTCCCAGGTTACAAACAGTAATCACCTTGAAGTTCCTAACTGGCCTCTGGATTTGTTACATCACCTACTGAGAGGTGCAGTGAGGATGTACTAGTCAAATGTTTGCACTGTTGTGTGAAAGGTTAGCTGCAATTAAAAAAAAAAATCTAACCTACCAAATGTCTACTAGTCTCCTGTACACACTGATTGAATCACATAGCAAGTTGCAGCTTAAAACACCTGCCAGCGTAGATTTAAGGCCAGAAGGGTCCACAATGATCATTTAGTTTGACCTCCCTCCTGCCTAACACAAGTCACAGCAGTTGTGTGGAAGGGAATCACTCTTTCCTATGACATAAATGAACTCTCAACCCCAGTCACTTATGGTCGAACTAGAGCATCTCTTTTAGACACCCAGGCCCTATTTAAAGACTCCATGTGAACGCACCACATTTCTTTGTAAGCCCTCCCAGTGGTTAATTACCCTCATGATTCAATAGTTATTGCTTCTTTTCAATTTGACTTTATCTACTTCAACTTGCAACCACTGGATCGTTTTATGCCTTGGTGTGCTAGGTTAGAGACCGCGAATATCCAATACCTTCTCCCTGTGTAAGCGTAACCCACTGCCCAATGTGTGCTACACCCTGCACTCTGTGCCTGTGCGATGGCTGCCATCTTGACTGACACCAGGGTTTGAATTTGCAACCTCCAGAGCTAAACTCATGACTCACTACAGCTAGAGGTGAAGAGCCAGGCCCTTGAGGAACATCCCTGCCTCTGTTGTGGCTCATGCCCAAAGAGGGACATAACACACGCTGATCAGTGGGATATATCTAACTTACAACAGATGTGTATCTGTTACATTTCCAGCTAGAGCCTGATTCTTAAATTCAAGCACGTGTTCAAGCTTTTGTAACTACCATCCTTTTGGCTGGCACATGGGGGATTGGACTGAGGATCTCCAGAGCTAAAGAGCTATGATTCTGTAGCTAGGGGCTCTAACAAGTCATATCCCCTCTGTATTGGCCCCAGGGCTGCATTAACGGAGGGGCTTGAGGAGCTGGGCCCCAGGCTAAGGAGGGCCCCAGCACAGCAGGGCTCAGGCAAGCTGCCTGCATGCCATGGCCCCACGCCCCTCCTGGAAGTGGCTGGCTGCTGGCATGTCTCTGCGGCCCCTGGTGGGGGAGTGGGAAGGGGGCAAGGGGAGGCAGCTCCGCGTGCTGCCACCACCCCCAGCACCATCCTCACAGCTCCCATTGGTCAGTTCCTGGCCAATGGGAGCTGCGGGGGGTGGCACTTGCGGGCACAGGCAGTGCACGGAGACACACTGTCCCTCTCCCCCCAGGGGCATGCAGTGACGTGCCAGCAGCCAACAGCTTCCGGGAGTGGCATGGGGCCACGGCATGCAGCCTGCCTGAGCCCTGCTGCGCTGCCAGCCAAGAGCTGCCTCTGCTAAGCACCTCCTGGCTGGAACCTACACCTCACACCCTCTCCTGCACCTCAACCCCCTACCCCAGGTCAGAATCCCCTCCTGCACCCAAACTCCCTCCCAGACCCCGCATTCCCTCCTGCACCCCAACCCCAGGTCAGAATCCCCTCCTGCACCCAAACTCCCTCCCCCCAAAAAACCTAATATAACAACTGTTCTAAGGTAAGAAGAAGACTATTTTGAATTAACTTAACTATATTCTACATGTTTTAAGACTGAAATGTAACCACAGAATGGCTTTATGTTAATTAAAAGGCAAGTTTAGTATAGCGTTAATAGCCTCGATGCCATAATTGTGATCATTGTTTTAAATTAGGAAAAAGACTTGTATACAGGGGCCCCACAAAATCTAATAGCTCCGGGCCCACAGGAGAGTTAATCTGGCCCTTTTTGGCCCAGAGAAGGACCTGTAACACATGATTACCAGTGCAGGACACTTATCTCTGGAGAGCCCTAGTTCAAGCCTTGGTGGTGGCCTAGACGGTGACCATCATGTCATGATAATGCTTGGGGAAAGTGTCACCCCACAGGAGAGGGTTTTGAGGTCAGAATGGAAGACCCAAACCAGCACAATATGCTCATAAAGAAAGATTTAAATATGCAGTGCAAACTGGTATGACACAGATTGCTAGGCAGGGGCTGAATAAAGCCAATGCATTTTTCATATTCTTTGAAAATGTTATTTTTTAAATGAAAAGCTGGAATGTTAAATCAGCTAAATGCATCAGTTTGATAAAAGCCATGCAAACCTTAACAAATATACAGGCACCATCTATAACACTGACAAGTCAGATAAAGGTTTTGGTTTCAGTCTAAAATATAAGTTCCAAATATGGAATGTAAATGCAAACATTTTTTAAGTGCACTGTTTTTTTTTCTATTTCTGACAGTTACAAATTGCATATATTATTCATTCCCCCCCTCCCCTGCCTTCCCAAAATTACTTCTTAATATTGTAAGAGACTGGCCGGAAGCGTACAAATATATGGAGGAATAAATAGGGAGAGAAATGATACAGCTTAAAATAAAATAAATAGCAGAAGGCAATTCAAATTACCGAATTTAGGTTAGATTTAGTGGTGTTTCTTACTAGCCTGGTATTAAAAATTAATCCATCAAATATGCCAGAGAAAAGTTTTTACCACATGGCAATCAGTGAGATTACTACCCTTTATCTTGAGTCACAACCTGTTCTTTTTCACTTGAGAACTGATTGGGCTTCATGTGCCATGACCAGCTTCAACTTCTGCCTGTTTAGAAAGTGAACAATACAGCTACTAGCCCTGAGGAACTAATCCATTCAAGTGATTTGCCAAACCAGGTCTGCCTGGTGAAAATAAGCCTTAGGAAGTATTCAGTTCTATCCATTTGAGTACAGTAGAGGACATTGTTTGGTGCCAAAGCTGTTTTGCTGAGATAATATATGTAAATTATCTCCTTAAACTAAACCTCTGACATAATTGGGATTTTTGGACTGGCAATTAAGACAAGTGTAAGGGACAATGAAAATCCAAGAAGCTATCCAGAGATCTGAACATTAAGAGGATAAACACAATTGTGAATTAAAACAGGCTGCATTTCTTATCGTTTAGAAACAGGTGAGTCAGTCTCATGTCTCCTGGAATCAGGATAGGTTATAATGAATTAGAAATTCCAGCCCTCCCTCTCTTGATTATATAGATAACTAGAGTTTAAAGGCTCACCATGAAACTCAAAACATGGGAAACTCACCTGGGTTATTAGCAAGTTTGCAAACTGGCCAAGCAATGTGGCCTCTTTTGGCATAAATGTAAGTGTGATACTCATTTAATATTTATATTTCCGCAGTGACCAAGAGTCCCAGTCAGGATCAGGGCTCCACCAATCTAGGTGCTAGGCAAAAGCCCCAAAGAGTTTAGAATCCAAGTGCAGTAAAGTGGTCATCCTGGGCTTAACTGGGTTTCTCAGAGTATTATGTCAGAGCCATGCTTGTTCCCTGCCACAGCAGTCCTCCATCCTCCAACCCCCCACAGTGGTGCCAACTGGCAGGTTTGGCTTTGTTTTCCTCCTCATGCTATTGAGAGCTCTCTAACTGAATTATTCTTTCCCTCCTCCCTCCTTGTCAAAGTATCATCTTATAGTTGCTCCTCGGGCTAATCATCACACACACACGCATTACACCTGGGTGCTCCATGCAGACACCTTTTGCAGTGCACCAATCTTTTGCTCCATTGCCTCAGTTTGCTTATATAGTACACTTGGGTACAATGTTGAAGTGATATTTGCATACTTCAGGGACTTTTTGCTCCATCACTGAGCCTCTAACTGAGACAGAGGCTGATTATTGTGCCCCTTAGCTTCCCTCCCCACCCCCAGTTTGAAACCATTTAGCCACCCTGCAGATATTAAGAAGAGCCTCTGAAAATACTTGTCTTTTCTGAGATGCATTAAAGCACAAGCCTGGAAACCTCGGGAAATAGCAATTTATTGGAATGACTCAGACAAAATTGCAAGCTTGGGCAGAACTGTTAGAACGATTGCACCTTGATGACCTCGCCTGTAATCCCAACAAAATGCGGCCATTTGGACTGTTTATAGACTTGAGCAGCTAGCCAAGCTGTGTAGCAGAATTTTAAAACTTTTATCAGCCACACCCCTCAATAAACTGTAATCAAGGCAGCCATAGTCTGCTTTTAGTTATGCAAGTGTAAATTCAGAGTAACTCTGGAGTTCCACAGAGTAAATCTACATGTGCGCCAATGGAACCGATAGCAGAATTCGGCCCAGTGGCCTCAGACAAAGATAGCTCTAGCACCTCTAGTTACAGCGACCAAACCAGCAGAGGGGCTAAAAACAAACCCACAGCTGGGCAGTTTAGCATCAATATGTAGTGGGCATTTCTGAGTTTTGGACGACTGTATCTTTTAAAGCAGAAATGGTAAAACTGCTTTCTTTAAAAGAGGCAC
Source organism: Caretta caretta (assembly GCF_965140235.1). Taxonomy (NCBI): domain Eukaryota; kingdom Metazoa; phylum Chordata; order Testudines; family Cheloniidae; genus Caretta; species Caretta caretta. The sequence goes on along the minus strand of NC_134210.1, from coordinate 10,266,882 downwards.
CATCAGGTCACATCAGTCCAAAAAAATTTAGATTTTTGTAAAATCTAAGCTTCTGTTAACCATCCCAGAGGGATGCAGTTTAATATAATTCTATTTTACAGCGAGGGAAGCAGGCACAAAGGGTCTTTGTTAAAAAGTGGCCTCTTATTTTGGGTGCTCAATTTACAGTCCATCTCCATATTAAGTCAATGCGGAATTAGTGGTGCTCAGCATATCTAAAGGAGGCCATAATTGGCTCTCATTAGGCCAATAAAATTTTAGCCTATGCAACTTTTATCCATAACACAGCACATCAGCAGTAGAATCATCGATCAGAACTCCGGAGCATCAGACTCTCAGTTCCGCATGCTAATAAAAAAACAGAGAGGCACATATTTTGCAAGATACTTTATGCATGTCAGTAATCTCATTGGTTACTCCTGTGCTTAGACACATGTCTAAGCACTTTGCTGAACAGAGGCTATACTCCCTTTCTTTTTCTGTATCCCCTAGTCCAAACTGATTCCTGCATAGGATGAGCTTTCAACGAGCAATTAAATCATAAGGATTTTGGTGGTTATAATGTGCAGCTTATGAAAGGCTAGTTTAGAATGGTCAGGAACAATTTGTGAAAGATGGGGCTCAGCAGTCTTTAAAGGAAGCAAGCACTGCATTATTGCATTTGATTCCATTTGCAGTAATGAGGATAATGAGGACAGTGGTGATCTTAAGGGAATGAGTAGAACTGACATCTGTGGCTCATGACTGTCCCTGATGTTTTCAGTCTGCTATGCAGGCAAAGCAGCTGACTCGTGGGCCATGAAATGCACTGTCATTATTATTGCTAAAAAGCTTTTAAGTGCTCTAAATTTACATGGCACTTTCCAAGTGGAGAAAGACAGGCGCCATCCCAAAGAATGTACACTTTACTGATATTTCAATGCACTTCCATTTCTTAAAGACCAGCTTCAAGTCTTCTCTATTAGATTGCCTGCTCTGAATTAAAGGTTACCTTACACTCTCAAATTATCTCCCTGGAATTTATGCATTTGAATGAAGTCTGATTATAGGATCACATTCTATTTTCCCCCCACATGGCTCATCAGCAACCTCTGAATGCAGGATCTTCAGGTCCACAGCACAGAGCTCTTCCACTCGAGCTGTACATTAATGAAGAACAAATAAAGAGAACCTTATTTTGTGCCCATCCTACTCCTAAACCACATTAAACTATACTTTTCTTCCAGATCTGGGACTAGAACCGCCAAATCCTGATTCCCATTTCAGTGACTACAGCACAATCAGGGTCATTCAACTTAATAGGGTCATTCTGGATTTACACGGGTAAAACTGGAGAGCAGGATTTTCCCCAGAATATAGAATCATAAAAGATTAGGGTTGGAAGAGACCTCAGGAGGTCATGGAGTCCAACCCTCTGCTCAAACCCCAACTAAATCATTCCAGCCAGGGCTTTGTCAAGCCAGGCCTTAAAAACCTCATATCAGAAAAGCAAAATGTTTTTGCATAGAAATTAGAAGTGCTTCTTTGTTCTTCACCTCAGTAAGACAACGTAGTTACTATATGTGACTGGTATTTCACTGCTGTTGAATATGAATGCCTATGAAGTTTTTTGGGTTGTTTGGTATAGTTCTTGGTTTGTAAGGTAATTAAAAACATAGGATAAATGACTGGAAAGGACCTCCTTGGTCCTCATATGTTCAGCCCCCTGCTATCATAGGAAATCCCCTTATATAATCCTGTTAATAAATTTATCAAAGTCCATCATAGGAACAGGAGAACAGCCTTACTGGGTCAGAGCAATGGTCTATCTAGCCCAGATATCCTGTCTTCTGACAGGTGCTTCAGAGGGAATGAACAGAACAGACAATCAAGTAATCCATCCCCTTTAAGAGCCATCTTAAAACTAGTTAGGGTGTTCTCCTCAGCTACTCCTCTATTAGAAGACCCTCATTCCTCCTATGATTAGAAACCTGATAGTTCTTAGATTCCAGCAGTTAATGCATTCTCTGTTATGGCTGAGGAAGGATATTCATCCTAAACAGCACCATTCCATCCATCCAACTCTGAGACCACTTTATCTATGGCATACAGAACAGGACCTTCACTAATCTTCTGCACCAGAATAGAATGTATACTTACGTGAATGGAGCTCGAGGATTGAGAGTCTGGTTCTGAAAGCCTTGTCCAACAAACAAAGCCTCTATCTGGTGACACACATAGCAGGCATGCATCCCCGAGCTATTTGGAGGCAGGAATTCTAACCTACTGTAGCAGTGGAAAGAGGTTAATTGCTGTCAAACACTGAAGATTTCATCCAGGCTAAAATTATTCCTTATGTGATACCAATCTCATTGATTGGTGTTTACTCAGTGTAGTTATTGTTCTTTAAAAGACTTAGCTGAAGCAAATATTAATGTAAATATATGCAACTATAACCTTTATTTACTCCCTTTATCAGAATAGGGTCCATTCTCATTAAGGCAACTTTAATTTGCCAGTAGGGGGGCAGATTTTGCTCTCGCTCAGCTGTGAATGCAAAGTATGATGAGTAACTCCATGGAAGTCAGATGAGTTAGCTAGAATTTACATCAGTGAAACAGAGCAGAATTTGTACCTACAAGTTTTTTTGGGGGAAAAATCCTTTTCAATTGTATCACAGTGCATTGACCCGTTGGATGCAGAGAGTTAAGCTGTGCTACAGAGTCAGAAAGTTGCTCTTGGAAGATGTTTGCGATTATAAACCTTCCTGCTCAACTTTACCAAAATAAGAGCACCAGACTTATTGCAGGTCCCCACATCTGTACCCTAGAATTCATAGAATCATAGAACAACAGAGTTGGAAGGGACCTCTGGAGGCCATCTAGTCCAACCCCCTGTCCAGAGTAGGACCAATCCCAACTAAATCATCCCAGCCAGGGCTTTGTCAAGCCTGACCTTAAAAACTTCTAAGGAAGGAGATTCCACCACCTCCCTAGGTAACGCATTCCAGTATTTCACCACCCTCCTAGTGAAAAAGTTTTTCCTAAAATCCAACCTAAATCTCCCCCACTGCAACTTGAGACCATTACTACTTGTCCTGTCATCTGCTATCACTGAGAATAGTCTAGATCCATCCTCTTTGGATTCACCTTTCAGGAAGTTAAAAGCCGCTATCAAATCCCCCCTCATTCTTCTCTTCCGTAGACTAAACAATCCCAGTTCCCTCAGCCTCTCCTCATAACTCATGTGTTCCAGACCCCTAATCATTTTTGTTGCCCTTCGCTGGACTCTCTCCAATTTCTCCACATCCTTCTTGTTGTGTGGGGTCCAAAACTGGACACAGTACTCCAGATGAAGCCTCACCAGTGTCAAATAGAGGGGAACGATCACGTCCCTCGATCTGCTGGCAATGCCTCTACTTATACATCCCAAAATGCCATTGGCCTTTTTGGCAACAAGGGCACACTGTTGACTCATATCCAGCTTCTCGTCCACTGTCACCCCTAGGTCCTTCTCTGCAGAACTGCTGCCTAGCCATTCGGTCCCTAGTCTGTAGCGGTGCATTGGATTCTTCCGTCCTAAGTGCAGGACTCTGCACTTGTCCTTGTTGAACCTCATCAGATTTCTTTTGGCCCAATCCTCCAATTTGTCTAGGTCCCTCTGTATCCTATCCCTACCCTCCAGCGTATCTACCACTCTGCCCAGTTTAGTGTCATCCGCAAACTTGCTGAGGGTGCAATCCACACCATCCTCCAGATCATTAATGAAGATATTGAACAAAACCGGCCCCAGGACTGACCCTTGGGGCACTCCGCTAGATACCGGCTGCCAACTAGACATGGAGCCATTGATCACTACCCGTTGAGCCCGACAATCTAGTCAACTTTCTACCCACCTTGTAGTGCATCCATCCAGCCCATACCACTTTAACTTGCTGACAAGAATACTGTGGGAGACGGTGTCAAAAGCTTTGCTAAAGTCGAGGAATAACACGTCCACTGCTTTCCCTTCATCCACAGAACCAGTTATCTCATCATAGAAGGCAATTAGGTTAGTCAGGCATGACTTTCCCTTGGTGAATCCATGCTGACTGTTCCTGATCACCTTCCTCTCGTCTAAGTGCTTCAGAATTGATTCCTTGAGGACATGCTCCATGATTTTTCCGGGGACTGAGGTGAGGCTGACCGGCCTGTAGTTCCCAGGATCCTCCTCCTTCCCCTTTTTAAAAGATTGGTACTACATTAGCCTTTTTCCAGTCTTCCGGGACTTTCCCCGATCGCCATGAGTTTTTAAAGATAACGGCCAATGGCTCTGCAATCACATCCGCCAATTCAGAGTGGGGAAGGAACCTTGACAGAGCCTTTGACAAGGTCCCTCACCGAAGGCTCTTAAGCAAAGTAACCTGTCATGGGATAAGAGGGAAGGTCCTCTCATGGATCAGTAACTGGTTAAAAGATAGAAAAGATAGTTCTCTGAAAACATCCACTCAATGTGCAGCAGCAGCCAAAAAAGCGAACAGAATGTTAGGAATCACTAAGAAAGGGATAGATAATAAGACAGAAAATATCATTTTGCCTCTATATAAATCCATGGTATGCCCACATCTTGAATACTGTGTGCAGATGTGGTCACCCCATCTCAAAAAAAGATATATTGGAATTGGAAAATGTTCAGAAAAGGGCAACAAACATGATTAGGGGTATGGAACAGCTTCCCTATGAGAAGCGATTAATAAGATTGGGAGTTTTCAGCTTGGAAAAGAGATGACTAAGGGGGGATACAATAGAGGTCTATAAGATCATGACTGATATGGCAAAAGTAAATAAGGAAGTGTTATTTACTCCTCATAACACAAAAACTAGGGGTCACCAAATGAAATTAATAGGCAGCAGATTTAAAACAAACAAAAGGAAGAATTACTTCACACAATGCACAGTCAGTCTGTGGAACTCTTTGTCAGAGGATGTTGTGTTGGCCAAGACTATAACAGGGTTCAAAAAAGAACTAGATACATTAATGGAGGATAGGTCCATCAATGACTATTAGACAGGATGGGCAGGGTGGTGTTCCTAGTCTCTGTTGGTGAGAAGCTGGGAATGGGTGACAGGGGATGGATCACTTAATGATTCTCTGTTCTGTTCATTTCCTCTGGGGCACCTGGTATTTGCCACTGTCGGAAGACAAGATACTGGGCTAGATGGACCTTCGTTCTCACCCAGTATGGCTGTTCTTATGGCAAACCTCAATATTTCTAGATGCATTGACGCATGTGAAAGGAACTCAGCTCTAAAACGTTCCAAGGTATCCTTGCACAGCTCTCTCACTCAGCAGGTGCTGCATTTGTGGCTTGCAGAGGTGGGTGGGTGGGAGATACAAAGATGCTTTTTGTACCTTAAGAAGATTTACTTAAATCACTCACAAAGTAGAACTTGGCTTCCTATCCCCGTCATTTTGAGGGAGACCTGCTGGCTTGTTCCACCTGATGTCTTAATGGCAGAAGTAGGATCACCCCTCTCACCCAGTTACTAAGGTTCTCTCCCTTTAAGGGCCTCTCCATCTCCACTCAGCATACTCCCTGCAAGCCATCCTCCATCCTGCTCATCGCAGAAGGGAGTCATCCCAAAACGGAGCTAACAGTACCAGTGGCTTAGTAACCAAGAATTCCTCTCATTGCTACCTCACTCCAGACCCTTAAAAGGCACAGTCAGTCTTTTGAAAAAAGGCAGCTTTAAATAACCCCAACATAAAATTGGTTTGGGTTTCCAATCACCACTCCGTGGGCACATGCAGAACTTCCCTAATAAGATGTATTTAATCACAGTGCCCCACTGAACCCAGTCCAAAGGCTGCTTCAATTGCTATTATCTTCAAGAGGGAACTTTCTTGCCTAGACTTCGATTAATCCCCAAGACATCTGATTTCTCAACATACCTAACCCCAGACAGATCCTTTTCACAAAAGCCTGTCACTGCCACTTTGGTTTTCTTCTCAGTTGGAATCTACTAGTCTGAAGCCAAAAAAAAAAAAAGAGTCTCTTGTCCAGATTTTTTCTATTCTGCACCAGTGTAAGACTCTTATTTAGATTCACAGTCACCACTGTGTATGATCCATTTTATTAGTGATAGCAAAAACAAAAAATATGATCCTCAAATATTCAGTGTCCCGAGTTACAATCTCTTTTAGAGATTTGTCTGTTTCTCTCTTTTATGCAAAGTAAACCCTTTGTTATTTTATTTCCCCTTTATCATTTCAGAATTGTTCCACAGTGTTGCCTTTTCTTAAATAAACACAAAGGAAAAGTTACGATGACCCACTGCTTTGGCATATACTCCAGGTTTTATGACAGTTTCTGATTCAGTCCTCAGAATAAGAGATGCCTATATCCCCTAAGAGTCAACCTCTTCCTTTAACCTATTCATTGGCGGGGTGGAGTAGGGAGGAGAGAGAATCCTTAATTCCCACCTAATTCTATTAGAAACATAAACCACTCATTTTTTCAAACTTATCTACTCTGTTGCATGCAACCTGCAAAGTCATATTAAAGTTCCACTTGTGCTTGATGAGTTTTCAATATGGAATTTGTTAAATTATATTAAAAGTAATCCTTTCACAAAACAGCAGAGTCCTAAAACAGGGATTCTCAAACTGGGGGTCAGGAGGTTATTACATGGGGGGTCGCGAGCTGTCAGTCTCCACCCCAAACCCCGCTTTGCCTCCAGCATTTATAATGGTGTTAAATATATTAAAAAGTGTTTTTAATTTATAAGGGAGGGGTCGCACTCAGAGGCTTGCTATGTGAAAGGGGTCACCAGTACAAAAGTTTGAGAACCACTGTCCTAAAATATAGCACTACTCATGAGTGAGTACACAGAAGTGGTACCTTCTTACTCACCAAATTTCTCCTCAATTCATTTATTTCCTTTCCTGATCTTTGTTTGATCCAAGACCCCTTTTACACTGATTTGGTCATAAAAGGGGCCTTACAGTGCCCACACATTATATTCACACTGTAAAGGCCTCGTTAGTAGAGCGGGTTGAAAAAGGCCAATTGTTTTCTGCAGAAATATTCAAACTTTCCATTACCGTTAAGTTTTAACCCCTCCACCAAAAAAAGAAAAAAAATCCCCATTTTTTGCCCATTTCTCTCCCATCTCTTTTCCAGTGGCAAAATGGACAAAAGACCTGAACATGTCCCAAGAATGAATCTTTTGGGTGACTATTCTTAAAGGCTTTTTCTATTGAAGAATGTTTGATGGAACATTTCCTCATCAGCGCTACTATTTACACTGTGAGGGGAGTGTACAAGAGCCTCAATACAAATGGCAATCAAGCCAAGGCCGGACTCTTAGCTCGGCCCCATCCCAGCATAGTCACAGGGAGATGGATTTTATTCTGGCTCAGCTGCGCCTTTTAGATTGCTCAATTTTTGTCTCCAGTGATGCTGTAAAACACAAACAGCCCAAGTTAATTTTCAGCGTGCAACCTGATTTTCCCGGTCACCCTCCAAGCCTTGGATTTGCATTCACAGCTCCGTGTCTTCCCTGTCAGCTCCCTAGACTGCTGTTTTTTGTCACGAGACGACAGGCCTCGCACGCCAAACACAACAGGTGACCGACAAACTACATGACATACAAGGAAAGAACCCTCCCAAATTAACACAAGAAGTGGCAGAGAGAACACATTCAGAGACAGCACAAGGACTAACCACCAGACATTAGAATCATTTGACTATTCAGACACATATATCGAGGTAGGAGTGACTATCCAGGGTTGTCTCCTCTACACAAAGAGTTGGCTGCCTGCAGGATTGTGCCAGTTGTCTACACAAGTTGGTTCAGTCACAGCAGTTCACTTTCATAATGTGTTTTTGAGGGGAAAAAACACACCACACCTCTTCTTTGTCTTACATTGAAACAGACACAGTGAAGATGGAAATTGAACATATGTGCTGGTTCCCTGGTGATAATCTCATGAATTCTGGCCCAAATTTAAGATGAACTCCCATTGATTTGGGCAAACTTCTTTGCAGATTTCCAAGGTCCCTGCTCTTTGCTGTAGTAAACACTTCAAAACTACTAATCAGTGCCCAGCTATGTTATGCCAGTGCACTTTTTCATTTGTGTGTGGTTTGGGCTGATTGTTCTATTAATGATTTGTATTGCACACTGACTGGAGGGCCCCAGCCCCACTGTATTATGCACTGTACATAAGAAAGCAAGAAAGAAAGAGATGGTCCCTGCCTTGAAGACCTTTCATTCCACAGGTGAAGCAGTAAGAGACCACAGATAGTTACTGTGAAGTAAGAGCTGCTTGAAACACTGGAGTTTGAAGTCTAGGATTCTGGGAGGCTCTATACACGGTATTTATACACATGGAAGTGCAAACAGCTGGCATCATTTCCACAGAACACAGGATGAAGTCCTCATTCTACTGTGCCAGAACAAATTCATTGTAATAATTCCAATTTCCTTTCAATTAATGCTCATATCTTCATTTGTTGTTAATAATGCTTGATGATGAGGATTTTTAAAAAGAGGATCAAACATAAGTGTTGCCTCAAGGAGCCATCAATAACTGTGCCGTCATTACCAATATATTTGTTAGAAATATAGTTCAACCAAATCTTCAGCTTGTGCTATGTAAATAATTCAGCCTTTAACAGAAATGATTTACTACTTAATTTTTCATCTGACACCTTTTCATCAAGGATCTCAGAGTGTATTAGTTACCGTAAACCTCACACAATGCCTGAAAGTAGATAAAGAGGGAGCAGAAACACTGCAGTTGAAATGTAACTATCACAGCAGTCCACACACAGCGGATGATGGTGTCATAATCAGTGTGTAACAAGTGAAGGAGACGATCACAGTCACTTAGAACTTCTGGGGGAACAGTACTAGCCAGGATGTAATTATCCGAGTTGCAACTGAAGCCAGCCTACTCTTGTGGGAGATGTCTTAGGATCTTTGACCATGAGTGATTATGAATTTGGATTCCCATTTCATTAGAAAGAGGGCACTTCCGGTAGCATGGTGCCTCCTACTTCCTCCACTGGGACATTGTTTCAGTGCTAAATTCAGATCTGTTGAGACACCAATGCTTAGTACAGTTCCTAGAGTTCTTAAGTTTCAGAGCGGTAGTCGTGTTAGTCTGTATCAGCAAAAAAAACCGAGGAGTACTTGTGGCACCTTCTTAGGAGGCCTCTCATCCACCTGTATAATCCTGCCTGTAAAATGGGATAAGGATGGGTTAGATGCTGGGGTTGGAGTACTAACGCTTTGATACAGGTAGTATACTAAAGTTGAGAACCTCTAGCGTAGAAATCAGGTTTGTGCAAACCAAGTTTCTTGCAATATTTTCAGCTGGAAACATCAGTTGTATTATCACAGCACTTAGAAGCCCTAGTAACAAACCAGGAAACCGTTGGTTTAGGTGCTGTACAAACACAGAACAACAACAGGAAAGATGGTGCCTCCCACAAACAATTTACAACCTAAGAATAAGACAACAGACAACCGATACAGACAGGGGAGACAAGGAAACAAAGAGACAATATTGGTCAGCATGACTGGACATGTTCACAGCACACCAGCAGCCTAACCATTGTCAAGTTTTTTGTAGGGGCAAAGGAGAGTTTTGACGGGGTTTTTGAAGGAGGATAAGAGTTAGTTTTGCAGGTGTTTACAGCTAGAAGATGATGGGGATGCCCAGCCGGGCCTGTCGCCATTAATATATTCTGTCCTTGCAGAGGACTTACCATGGCAGAAGGGTAGAGACATGGTGCTGTGGACCCCTGCCTGCCTGCTCACACAGGATGGGCAGATCACCGTTAAAAGGTCCCACCCATTTCAGCACCAAATACTGGAGTGGTCCAATCCCTTGATTGCAAACTTTAAATATCTGACCATCTCACCTCACATGGAAAGCCAAGGCATACAAGGCTCAGACAACAAAGCTCCTGGCTTCATATGCTCCCTGCATTTGTGTTACAGAAAGGTGTAAATTCTAATACTTAACCCAATTGTAGGCCTGAACCAAAGCCCAGCAAAGTCAATGGGAGTCTGTCCATTGGCTGCAATGGGCTTTGGATCAGATCTTATATGAATATGACTCAAAGTAAACATGCTGAAGTCACAGAGAATTGGGAAAATCAGCAACTACCACTAATCACCCAGGCTTTTTGCCGATTCCAAAGATATTAGAGAGCCCAGAAATTCAATAAGGCACCTGGACACAGTATGGGAAACCCCCAAAAGTAAACAGTATGGGACCAACGAACAGGACAGAGAAGATCAAATTAACAGTCTGCTATAAAGGAGTATAAATAGGCAAATGGCTAATGATTTAACTTATACTTATGCAATAACAAAAACTGGAAAAAACATATGCTAAAGGAACCCATTCTGTAGGACACAGATTAATGGAGATGTAAAAATGCATTCTGGGTGTAGAGATTTCTATAGGGTTATACAGTCATGTCTTAAATATGTTGGTTTCCTTACTACTTTGTAGCTCACTGTCCATAAGCGAATTCACTCCTTGCAATTCATACTTCTGAATTATTCATCTACAAATCCATTTATAATCCATACAGTATTAAGTTAGGGACAATACATATCACCAAGATACTGTAGCTGCACATCCACACAGAAGAAAAGACTTACCTGCTACAGCATTTATTTTAATTTGTATCAAGCTGTGGGTCCCATTAGACTAGACAATGTACAAACAGTAAAAAGAAAAGGAGGACTTGTGGCACCTTAGAGACTAACCAATTTATTTGAGCATGAGCTTTCGTGAGCTACAGCTCACTTCAAACAGTGAAACATTGGGCCTGCTCAAAGACATTACAATGTGTCTGGCAGTTGTTGGATACTTGGATTATGTAACTGATAGTTTCTCATTCTGTTGTATTTTTGTTAAACTTTATGCTGTGCACTTCATTGTATCTTTCATCCTGGTACAGCTGGAGTATGAGCAATGACTAGCGAAGACAGATGAAGCACTCTCATTCTACTTCCTTCTTCAGTAGTCTTCTTGAGAGAGTGCCCCCAGAGAGCAGGAGAGGAAGGCAAGGACAGAATAAACACAGTGGATTTGGGATAGAGTAGGACTTCTAAAACGAGTAGCTTTTTATTAGAACCCGTCAAACTTGATCTCTGGGGGTTAATTTTAGGTTTTAAGCCATAAATCAAAACTGAGTTTGAAAAGAGGAATTCAAGTGTTATGTGTATTACAGAATGCCTGGAGGTTCTAGCCGAGATTAGGATCCCCTACAAAACACAGTGAGACAGTTCCTGCCCCAAACAGCTTACAATCTAAACAGACAAGACACAGGCACAAGAATTTGAAATGACTTGACCAAGGTCACACAGCTGATTGGTGGCAGAGCCAGGAGCATAACCCAGCTCTTCTGACTCCCAGTGCAATGCTCTCTGGTCTATCCACCAGACCACGCTGCTTACCTAAGCCTTAACGTATTAACTGCTACAAGAGCAGTTAATGAAACTAGACTCTTGAAATAGGATTTGGGGCTTGTTTACACACGGACATATTTGCTGAATTTTCCCATCAGCAACAAGAGTGACTAAACATGCTACTAGTACTACAAGTTACTAAAGTGCTAGTAAGATAAGCACAATATTGTGTAACCCTGATCTGAGAAACAGCTGCTCAGAAATCTCGAACAAACGCCCTCCCCCATTTTGGATCCCAATGAGAGAATCTCATATGTTAGCCAATTCTAATAGTATTTTGAACTCTCCAGTATGAGTGTTCCAATTGTAAAGAGCTTATTCTCTTTCAAGGTCTTGTACTGTTGATGTACTTTCCTTAGTAAAAATATTGAATTAACTTCCAATGTGATGCTGACAGAATCTGGGAAGGGACCTCAGATGGATCACTCCTTAAAAGAAACTTTTTCCCACCCATTCACATTGGCAGCCTCACCCCAAGGTTTTGAATGAATCAGATAATCATTACAGCAGCAAGTGGATTCTCCCTTAAATAATAACCTGTGGTGGGTCAGAAAGTTTAAGTCAGTCAGTGAAACAAAAATAACTAGGGGGCTAGAGCATATGACTTACGAGGAGAGGCTGAGGGAACTGGAATTATTTAGTCTGCAGAAGAGAAGAATGAGGGAGGATTTGATAGCTGCTTTCAACTACCTGAAAGGGGGTTCCAAGAGGATGGATCTAGACTGTTCTCAGTGGTGGCAGATGACAGAACAAGGAGTAATGGTCTCACGTTGCAGTTGGGGGGGTTTAGGACGGATATTCGGAAAAAACTATTTCACTAGGAGGGAGGTGAAGCACTGGAATGGGTTATTTAGGGAGGTGGTGTAATCTCCTTCCTTCGAGGTTTTTAAGGTCAGGCATGGCAGGAGTGAAGCAGTTATCAATACAACACTAATTCTCAGTAGGGATTAAAAAAAAAGCTTAAACTAGAGCAGGAAAAGTGCCTAGCTACAAGCTGCCCAGTAGTAGTATTGGACATTCAACAAAAAAAATCAAACAAGCCCAAACCAGATATATCATTCCAAGTGTCTTATGAGCGTTTCCATCACAAAGGATATCACAGAGGAAGTCTTCTAATGGACGTGAACTAGGGCAGCTAATGTCACCAAACAAATCGGGAAAAGTTCAAGAATTTACTAAAAAATAATCTAACGGGTTATAGAAGAGGAGATTCCCCCTTAATGGGGCATAAATACCATTGTTATGGGGCACCTTCGCTCTAACCTTGCAGGATAAGTAGACCTCTCTGTACATTAGCACACATGCATGGAGCATGCAGTTCCATCTGAAGTTTAAAATTAATTGGTTTGTGAACAATGACAGCTTCACTTCATTTTTTCCAAGGACACGAAGAGCTGAAAACCTGTCCAATTACCTCCCACTTTCCTGCTAAAAAGCTGTAGTTTTTGTAAACATGCCAAAGATGACGAATTTCATTTTAAAATTATGACAATTTTTTGTCTCTTAAGTGGGTTGTTAAGCGTGCAAACAGTGAGGGACACTATGTGAAATAGAGATATGGCAGAGACAGGGGTTACAAGATCAAGGACAGCCAAAGCAGTTAATTCACCTCTATGGTATGTCTATGTTTCTAGGCTATTTCTTATATTTCCCCTTTCAATGACTGCAGCACCTGAGCATCTCGTAATCTACAATGTATTTATCCTAACCACTCGTGTGAGGAAGAACAACTATTCCCCATTTTACCAATTGGGGAATTGAGGCAGAGTCCATGTGACTCACCCAGGGTCATACAGGCAGAGCAGGGACTTGAACCCAGATCTCCCACATGCTCAAACCATCGGAGAATCCTTCCTCCCAACAGTCTTTGCTTTTCTTCACTGTTGTCATTTATGCATGGAATGCTCTTCCCCTCCTTCAAATCTCTCACAAAGCTCCACTTTAAACCAACTAATGATGGCTCAGGCAAGGGGCAGTTGGAATGCTGCATGTTGTGGCAAACTATTTCACTCTGGGATGTTCTTGAAATGGATGTGGTAAAGCACTTTTCTCAAGATGCCCCTATTTTCACTGGGCAGGGTCCTTTCTAAATCATGGCTCCCTGGAAGGACAGAAGAGCCCCAACATAGTAGTAAAAGCTTCTTCACTATTACAAAAAAAACCCACTTCAACATAACAGTTTCAAAGACCTATTTTAACACAATCCACCTGCAATTTATTTTTTCAATGGGTCCCTTAAGACTCCTTAACTGTACAAGCTCTGGATATCTTGTAATAACCACTATATTTTACCATCCACTGATGACACTGGGTCCTAGGAGTAAAGCCTGGGCTCGCAACAAAAAGAGGGTCATTTAACACCAGCTTTACTTTGTAGGATTCTCTCAATGTGTGTTTAGATTCTCTCCCCCTCACCCCCCAAAGTCTCTCCAACTTGCTTTCTCTGCAGACTACAGAAACAAAATGCTGTGCCAGATAACTGTCTATAGAACAGGGGAACAGGAGCTAAAAGGATTTATTATTTTATATAAACCCTCATACTATTTCACACTGGGATTTAACCTTGCAATAGGAAGAGAAACAAAGCCCCATATTATTTCACAATGGGACTTTAACCTTGCAACAGAAAGAAAAACGTTTGCAATTATTGCATCCTCTAAGGAAGAAAAACTGGAAGGCTTTGTGCCATTTTGCACTTCTGAAGCATGTGCATCTGAAAAGAACCAATAATGCTATATAGCCAGGGGAGAAAAATCTAGTGGATGATTTCCTCTTCCCCTCACCCAGGACGAAATAATTGTAGGATCAGGGCAAATCAGAAAGGGATTGAAGTGAATGTGAAAGTGGGTGGTGGTGCTCAGTATTGATTATATTGCTAATTGTGTAAAATGTCAGTGCTAGGGAAACAAACTATGGCAAACCCACTGTCCATATGATAATTTTTTTCTGTAGCTATTTAAAGGGATAATATATGAAAAACCCCATTGAAATAAAGATCCTGACCCCATATTACTCAATACTTTAGATTTCTGGAAAACAGCATGAATGTTAAAAACAAAGTTTATTATACACTATTGATGCTTTGTTTTTCATTGCTCTCTTCATGGGTTGTTAAATCAGACTGAACAGTTTAAAGGCAATTTCACCTTCTGTCTCTGTTAGGCACAAAGCTACCATATTTGGGTTGCAAACCAGAACAGCTTTTTTTTTTGTTTTAATTAAGATTTTCATTGGATTTTTAAAAAAAATTGTATTAGCCTCTGGATTTGTAAAAGTTTGATTTTCAAAAGCCTACCTTTGGGGTCAAAATTGATCAACAGTGTCCTTTTAACTAACTCCAACATTGAGAAACAGTACATTATAGAAACACAAAGGCCCCAATCCTGCAGCTGACTCCATACAGGCAGACCTTTGAGCCCCATTGTCTTTGATGGAGGCTTTGTGTGGGTGAACTCAGAAGAGCTGGATTCTATTCCTGGCTCTGCCACTGGCCTGCTTAGTGATCTTGGGCAAGTTACATCACCTTGGTGCTTCACTTTCCCCATATGTAAAACAGGGATAATGATACAGACCTCCTTTGTAAAGTGCTTTGAGATCTACTGATGAAAAGGCCTATATAAAGAGCTAGGTATTACATTTAGAAATAGGGATTCTATTTATAGTTTATGAAGGATGAATACATTAATAGATGTTTTAATATATGGTTAATTGTTATAATTACACAGTCCAACAGTTGCTTATAACCATCCATAACATACTACTCATATGTGTCCCATGCTTATTCGAGCTGAATGAACAACTGATTTTTCAGTTTGCTGGCAGTTCTGAAATACGCCCCCGAAAAATTCTGTTGGGATTTAATGGACAGAAGTGGTGATGAGCACCTTAACTAGTGGGCTATAGAGTTAGTCTCACTCTTTTTCCCTGGCCCAGTGATTACCGTCATTCATAGTGTCAATTCATAGACATTGAAGTCACAAGTTTAAATCCCTGCTCCAGTGTCTAACTATTTATAAAAAGTGGAATAGCAACAGGAGAGATCGACACCCGAATAGCCCGTAGCCCTGCGGCTAAGGTGCTCTCCTGCTATGTGGGAGACCCAAATTCAAATCCCTTCTCCACACCAGGCAGAGGGGGTAACTGACCCTGGGTCCCTTATACCAGATGTGTGCCCTAACCACTAGGCTAATAGTTATGAGACCACCACCAATTCCTCCTCCCTCATACCTCTATCTTGTGAATGGCATATAAATCCCAGGAAAAAAGCCCAGATGAACCTATTTGGCAAATTCATGTGAAATTCACAAATAGTTGTGGGTCTCCAGAAGCTTCATTTTTCAGCAAATAAACTCTTCATCCAAAAAAAAAAAAATCACCGAGCTTTAATGCTTTACAACATCTGTTACTCATTTAACTCTTTATGCCATTTATAAAATGGAAGTTGATATTAAGTATCTCCATATATAGTTTAATATTAATTAGGCTATTGGCAACTTTCCTAATTAACAAATTCTGGATGAGTAATTTAAGTAGGATAAACTTTAAGTATGAGTATGATAATTTAAGTACGAGTAGGATAAACACTCAACGTAAGCATTTTTTAATAGAAAATTTCTAATAAAATTGGAAATCTCAGTAGTCCCTATATTCTCATAACTATACCAAACATCTCAGGATGATGGGCAAAGCACTGTAGACCTACAGAGAGAATGAATTGGGGGGTGGGGAGGAGGAGAGAAAAAACACACAATGGGCCAGATTCACCAAAGCAGACCGGGACATAGTAATTACTCTTCCCTCTGACAGCCTGGCTCCATGCTCTACTGGGGAATTTCTGGGAGCAAATGCAGTATTGCCATTTCTCTCCGGGAGCAGTAAGTTTTGCAAGGTAAGGGTAGCTTTACTTAGGGTACGTCTACACTGCAATTAAAAACTCATGGCTGGCATGGGCCAGCTGACTCGGGCATGGATGACGGGGTTGTTTAATTGTGGTGTAGATGTTTGGGCTGCAGCCCAAGCTCTGGGATACGCCAATGGGGGTTTAGAATATGCACTGCTACACTGCAATTAAACAGACCCGTGAGCCCAAGTCAGCTGGCATGGACATGCTGCAGATTTTTAATTGCAGTGTAGACATATCCTCAGTGGCCAGCGCTACATAGGTGCTAGGACAGCAAAGGCTGCTGACAAAGGTGAAAGTAAGCCGGTACGCCCCGGTACGGTGTACCGGCAAGAGCCGGTGCGCTGTACCAGGACTAGCTTTCCCAGACAGCAATTTAAAGCCCTGGGGTAGTGGCGGCAGGGCTCTGGTGGGGATTTAAAGGGCCCAGGAGCTCCAGCCACCGCTACTGCCCCGGCCCTTTAAATCCCCTCTGGAGCCCTGCTGCCGAAGCCCTAGGGTAGCAGTGGCGGGGCTCCAGAGGGGATTTAAAGGGCCGGGGCGGTAGCGGTGGCTGAAGCCCCGGGGCCCTATAAATCCCTGATGGAGCCCAGCCGCCACTACCCCAGGGCTCAGGGAGCAGGGCTCAGATGGGGATTTAAAGGGCTTGGGGCTCTGGCAGCCACTACCACAGCGGAGCCCCAGGCCCTTTAAAGCTCTGCCAGAGCCCAGAGCCCCGGGCTAGCGGTGGCAGCCGGGAGTCCCCAGGGCTCCTCAGTGATTTAAAGGGCCTGGGGCTCTGCTGTGGTAGCGGCAGCTGGAACCCTGGGCCCTTTAAATCACCCCCAAGCCCCGGGGCTCCCAGCCACCTTTGCAGCTGGTAGCTCGGGGGTGATTTAAAGGGCCTGGGGCTCCCAGCCACCACTACTGCAGCTGGAGCCCCGGACCCTTTACATCAAGATTTAAAGGGTCTGGGGATTTAAGGTCCTGCCGCTTCCAGTTTAGGCCACGCCTCTTCCGGTTGAGGCCACGCCCTCTGCTCCGGACTCCGGTGTTTTGGTAAGTCCTTTAATTTACTTTCACCCCTGGCTGCTGAGGAGTTGGGCTGTGTTGACTCTAAAGGCCATCTGACCAAGATAAGGTTATAGATGCGCTCTATCCCTAAAAAGAAAAGGAGGACTTGTGGCCCCTTAGAGTAACAAATTTATTTGAGCATAAGCTTTCGTGAGCTACAGCTCACTTCATCAACTTTCTTCTATCAAAGCCCCTTGTCTGGGTGTAAGCCAGCAGAAATCAGCCTAAAGCCAGATTAGCTGTGTTTGATATTCATGAGATTCAAACCAGTTGATTTTTTTTCATTTTTGTAAGTGGAAGTCCAGCTGGCTTTCCTCTCTACTCCTATCTTCTTTGTTAAAACATGTTTATGAAAAAAAACCAAAAAAAACCATACATGCCCTTTGAAAATGTTCATATGCATATAAAAAGCTAATTATACTTGATCATTCAAACAGATTCAGCATAAATCCTTGTGTGTGACATGATCATTTTCTTGTAGCCTTATTTTTACAGCATTTCTGTATTGGTATTAAGCCAGGAGCGCCAAACACAATCCTTTAGGATGCCAAGTCGGTGCAGGAAAGGACAAACTCAAAAGCTTAAATGAGACATCTCAAAACTGCATCAAGGAAGAATTTATTAGAGTCAAGGAAAATACTACATGTGGTCACTGTACATTGATGTTCATAGTTAAAGTGAGACTTTGCTATGAACTTATACTAAACCTATCACGGTGCCTTCTGGCTAGTCTTTAGGTTGACAGATTCAGGCTAGCTCTCTAAAAATAGCGGTGTGGACAGCGCTTCAGAACTGTGGCTTGGGGTTTGAAGCCTACCCCTTTCTCCCTAGGCTGTGGAGCCTGAGCTCCAGCTGAAGTCGCAACTTCAAAGAGCTGTCTACACAGCTATTTTTAGAGTACTAGCACAAGTCAGCACTAGCATGAGTCCATCGAGCTGGGCTGGCAGGCTCGCTGCCATGGGCTACATACTGATTATTTCTAATTCTGTGCCTGTATTTGGCTAACTTATCGGCCATTAAAAATATCGTTTTATAAAGTAAAGAAGAATGATTGTCCTTTCCATATGAGAACTTCTTTCCAAATTGGGAAGCGGTTAGATGACTCCATTAAAAACTTTAATTCCAGGTGAAAACTGTTGTGTGTGTTTGTTTGGGGGTGGGGTGTTCAATTATCCTGTTTCTTAGGCTAATGAGAAATCACAATATATACCATTATAGGCTGCACACTGCATGTATCAATGTCCAAGTTAAGTGCAGCAATGGACTTCAGTTTCTAGGTCCCAAAATATAGTAACCAAGACACAAAAATAAATTCACCAGCAAGTGCTGGATCTCTCTTCTGCAGCCTCTTCCAATCATCCACGACATTGGAGGAAGTTGCCTATTTTACCTACATGGCTTAAGTTTCTTACAAGTAATATATGCAGGAACATCTAGGCCCAAAGTGGGAAATAAATACATGTTTTCTAAATAATTGTCATTTTTAACCTTATAATAGTGGTAACTCAGAGACCCCTGTCCTCCACGCACTCTGTGCTATCAAATGAGCAGTTCTCGCCTTCAGGTTCTGTCTTGAAAAGTCCATAGATGGCTCAAGAAAGTCTCC
Source organism: Caretta caretta (assembly GCF_965140235.1). NCBI lineage: Eukaryota > Metazoa > Chordata > Testudines > Cheloniidae > Caretta > Caretta caretta. The sequence goes on along the minus strand of NC_134210.1, from coordinate 10,247,867 downwards.
TTGTTGAGCACTAGATGATATTTCCATTTCCAGCAAAAGCCGTTGATGGGTTTATTTTCTCCAATACTAGAAAAGAAGACAAACACAGTAGGACATTTATTCAGCTTTGATATTCGCAGAAAATCAGTTAAGTGTAATTGTACTCTGGGCTGTAGATTTCACAACTCCATAAAATGCTTAAAGGCAGGTGAACCTCATGACCCTTAGCAGAACAAATATCTATGAAACACACTCTGTTTATGTTAGTTTTTCCACTTGACAAATTGTGTGTGCTGGATGAAAACTTTCTCCCCGGCATCTGAGGCATTTCATTGGGTTTACAGGGTTTGCTTTTCCAAATTGGAGAACAAAATTGGAACTTGGCAGCAAATGAGAAAGGGGCACCATCTACCACAGATTTGAGATGCAACATGGGATGCTGCCAAGGCTGCTAACTAAGCCCACAGTGCTTGAGAAACCCAAAAGCAAGTCACCCAAATATGATTTAAATGCAGCTTATTCCCACTCATCCCAAATTAAAACCCTGTGACTAAGTCTTTGAACTGTTTTGCTACAAAAAATTGTAAAGCTGTACTGAAGAGTTGCAAACATGAAAATGCTGAACAGTGCTTAACATAACAATCCTGAAATACAACTGACTGAGTTTGTAATTTATAAGGAAAAAAAAATTAAATAATATGGTAACTTCCTCAACTGGAAATGATCAAATCTCATTTCTACTATTTTCAATCTCTATAGACATGGGGACTGCTGCTAAAATGAAAATAACCATCTCCAGAGACAAGGATATTTAGTCCTTTATAAATGTGAATTGAAATTAATATGTGCATCCTCTTCTCTTGAACAGTTACTACACAAATATATTACACTTTCTTGAGGCAAACTGTATTTAAGGGACATTCAACAAGAGAAGATTGAGATACTGAAAATGGAGATATTAAAAAATATTATACAGGATCTCAGGTGTTCAAATAGATTAGAAAAAAAACATAGGCGTGTTTTCAAACAAAGAGTCTCCATAACATAACTTCTTTGGATCATGTCTCTTTAAAATGTTGTCATTTATATCAATATATATCACTGCTTCTCAGTAACACAACAGATGCCAAAATAATCAGTTCTCTCCATACAACATGAGCTTTACACACACACACGCACACACACAAAGTGGTGTGCAAGAACACTGAAATACAATTGTTACTACAATAACCAACCTTATTAAAAGCTCTTATATTAACAGGTGAAACAAACAGCACAGACTGCATACTAGTATTTGCAAGTCCATTTTGGAGGTGGGAAGAAAAATAAATCGACAGATGGATAAACAAGCATAAACAAACAACGAACTGAAGGGCATTTCAAACAAAAAATTGCATGGCTTTATGCCAATATCTGCTGTTTAAACAAGTGCCTAATTTTAGACAGTATTTTCAGTTGCTATTTAGAACAATACTATTTGCAATTCATCAAAACAATATTATGACATAAGCACAAACTGAAAACTTCAATTTGGCCATTGTGCAAGATCACTGGTTTATTGTCAATTTAATTGAGTATTAATTGTTCCTTTGTCTACTATTTTACAGCGGTAAGTCCTATAATTTTTGTACAGCAACTTCTCCAAAAAGAAAGCTAGACAAAGAGAAAGTTAAACTGATTAACAAGCATTAAACATTACCAGAGGATGTTGTGAAGGACAAGACTATAACGGGGTTCAAACAAGAACTAGCTAAATTCATGAAGGATGGTTCCATCAATGGCATTAGCCAAGATGGGCAGGGATGATGTCCCTAGCCTCTGTTTGCCAGAAGCTAGGAATGGGTGACAGGGAATGGATCACTTGATGATTACCTGTTCTGTTCATTCCCTCCGGGGCACCTGACATTGGCCACTGTCGGAAGACAGGATACTGGGCTAAACAGACCTTTGGTTTGACCCAATATGGCCATTCTTATGTTCTAAGAATGCTCTAATTCCAATTGTAATAACACACAGCTTAGAGGTGAGGTTCTTACATTATTTCCCTTGAATAATTTTTGCAATCACAATTTTTTTTTTTTTAAATTGTCTCGCACTGGGGTTCTCACACCCCAGTCCACCAATGCCTCACTGCTCCTTCAGTCCCCTCTGCCCTCTCATGGCTTTGGACCTTTTTGCATATGAGACCCCAAGCCTGGAAGAACGTCCTAATTAGCATACTCTAACCCCTCTCTTTTCTACAAAAATATTGCTAAAAATCCATCTGTTCCATGGAAGATTCCCGCTTCCATGACCACACACTCCAGGTTTGTTAATGAGATGCATCCTCACTTGTTTTAGACCGTTTTCTACTCACTCATGTCCTTTCGGTTTACGTGCATGTTTTTCAGAGGCACTGGGCACACACAACTCCCAATCAATGAGAACTAGGTGCTCAGCATCTCAGACAATAGGCAACTGTGGCAGGAATTTTGTCCTACATTTAGAACTCCTTATGTATTACAAAGCACTAAAACCCAGTATACTCCAGTGCCTATTCAGCACTAAGTCTGTTTACATGCACAGGCTAACAGAGGGTGACCAGATGTCCCGATTGTATAGGGACAGTCCCGATTTTTGGGTCTTTTTTCTTATATAGGCTCCTATTATCCCCCACCCCCTTCCCGATTTTTCACATTTGCTATCTGGTCACCCTAGGCTAATATCACTTACCTTGGGAAAATCTAGATACTGAATCTAGGGGAAATATGGAGCTCAGAATTAGAGATGAGGCTGGTAACACTACCGATTAAGGGTGCCTGATACTTTCCATTGTAAGACTTCGTTTTCAGTTCAGTTTCACAGATTCCAAGGCTAGAAGGGACTATTGTCTTTTGCTTATGATTCTGACAAAACTAACTGTTTGGGCAGAAAAATGTAGCCAAAACAGTTCAGCCATTTCCAAGAACTAAGTTAGGGAAAATTACATTGTTACACACATGTTAAAAATTCTGACCAGTTTTTCTTTGGAGCTCTAGCATGCCCTACACAATGGGAAAGGGACTTGACATTTGGCAGAGGTGGCCTTTGTGCCAGGAATGTGCCTTTTGCCATTCTTGTGAAAATCTGCTCAAATTTGGGCAAGTTATAATCCTTACACCCACAGAATCAGTTCCACTATATGCTGCAATATATAGGCATAGTAACAAGGTGAAGGACAAAGCAGCAGTCTATATACTTCTCATCCTATTAGGAACCATTAGTTTCCTGAATCAGGGGCTCTTACAGGTACAGCCCTCAATCAATATGAAAACTGGGTGTGTGCTGCTAAACCTTAGGCCCTGTTGAACACAATTGAAGCCAGCTTTTAAATGCTTTATCATCAAACACGTCTGCAATTTAAAAAGTGTGGGTAAATTAAGAAAATAGTAATGAATGAACAAGTTAATTTTTTTTTTTTAAATGGATGACCAAGATCAAATCTGCAAACTCTGATTTATTAGTGCTGCTTGGAAAATGCATTAGCAGCTAGCTGGGAAATTCTGACAGCCATCTAAGACAAATGAACTTCTATTGCAGACATGTCTACAAAAGGGCTAGCATAATACTTTAAAAAAAAGAAATCTGTTTACACCTATGTGGGTCCATTCAGAATCAAAATCAGTGTTGTAGTCACACCAACTCCCCCATCCAAAAAAAGTGTACAATTCTTTAACTTAAGGTGATAGCTTCTTAATACTTGTACTCTAAGCCCTTGTCTACACTGGGGGAGGGGGGGGATCGATCTAAGTTACGCAACTTCAGCTATGTGAATAACATAGCTGAAGTCGACATACTTAGACCTACTCACCACGGTGCCTTCACTATGGTGAGTTGACTGCTGCCGCTCTCCCGTCGACTCTGCCTGCGCCTCTCGCGGCGGTGGAGTACAGGAGTCGACGGGAGAGCACTCGGGGATCAATTTATTGAGTCTAGACTAGACGTGATAAATAGACCCCCCCCCCCCGCCACTGGATCGATCGCTGCCCGCCGATCTGACAGGTAGTGTAGACATACCCTTAGGGCCCTGAGCTCAGTTCTTACAAGGAATCAATCATTGCCTGACATCTAGTAATTACAGTAACCTAGAGTGACCAAGTACAAATATGAAAGATTTCTCTTTTTCTCTGCATTTTCCTTCTGTTCACAAATAAAAACAGTCATAATTTAAAAACACATATATTAAGTTAAGCTTATATTGTTTAATCTGTACGACAGGAGTAGTCAATAGGCGGACCATGGGCCAAATCTGGACCGCCAGACGCTTTTGAACGAACCCTGAAATCTTTTTATTTACTTATCATTATTATTATTTTCTCAAGTCTGGACCTTGACTATACTTTGACCAAGAAATTTGGACCTTGACAAAAAATAACTGACTACCTCTGCTATAGCGTAACACACTACTTGAAAATAAAAGATACGAGTCTGCATCAAAAAGAGAATTAAGTGGAACATCTTTTGCCCAAAGGATAGCCATAGAAACAGTCCTCCGCACATGAAAATTACAGTTTGTATTTGATTTTGATCATTCTTTTGGAAAATAAATTTTTCTAAAAATATTTGGAAGCCTGACTGGATTTTTTGAGATCAACATTTCTTGGTTCTTCTCTGAATTGCAAGTTTCCTCATAAGACTAATAGTTAAGGCCAACAGGCAGATTTAAACAAATCCCTGATAAATGTGAGCTAGACAAGTCAGAAAAACATTATGATCTCAAAGATGAACTAAAATGCTTTTGATTTTATTGCACAATGGTATTAGTCATTTTATCACACCCACAACAGACTACAGTCACATTACAACACACACTTTATGTGGCTAAAATTTCATTCTTCACATATGGAAGTGTGCATTCTGATATTAAAAATGATAGCAGGAAAGGAGAATATTCCCCCATGGAGGCTTCAGAGGTTTGTAAAGATAATTAGTTGGAATACACTGTTTAGAAGCCAGCAATAAAAGCCACCATCAACAAAAGTCAGTAGCTGTGGGGGAACCAAAGCAAGAGTAGGAAAATGAGAACTTACTTGCTAAAATTTCTCTTCTTGGCGATATCATGCTCAGGAGTGGCAGGTCCTCCTCTTGCAGGATTCAGAGACAGCACAGAGCTCTGTCCAACAGGTAGACTTGACCCCTAAGGACCCACCCATGCAGAGCCTGCCAAAACAGACTACTTGCAGGACTGAACAGCACTCTCCAAATCAAGAGTTTAGTTGCTCACTTGCTCCTGCAAAGGGAAGACTTTTTTGGGGGCATGTCTTTAAGAAGGCTGTCCCCAGCTGAACACAGTGTTCTACTGCTTCTGAAGTCTGCCAGGGGAAGACATACCTAGACAAGGGGCTGCTGGTCACAAGACAAATGTAACCACACAGTATATTTAACAGAGGAATAACTGACAGAAGATTGCTCTTATTGAACTTTTTTTTCTATTGATTTAATTTTCGTAATGTATAAATAATACAAAGGACTATCTAGCTCATGTTTTGTGAACTGTGAATCTTAAAGCTGTTTAAGATTTCAAATCTTTACTACATAGGCAGAAAATTACAAATAAATACACTTCAAAGCTAAACTCTTGGGAAATCCTTAACTTGCTAAAATATGAGATGGCAGGCCCTTAAAAGTTTCCTCTCTCCTGGTCGAGCCATTGACCATACAAAATTGCAGAACCTTAAGGCAAAGCAGTATCTGTAATGTCATCCATCACTTGGGCAGCTGCTCTGAACTTAACATTTTTTAACCATTTCAAAACTCCTTAAAGCACAGGCTGGCAAAACGTTCATCTCTCTGTTCCCACAGTCAGTCACTCTCTCTACCCCTCTTTTCACCATGAGGCCACAGACAGCCCATCAGTCTGTAGTATCTTACCTGAGCAAACTTGTGTATTTGTTCTACTACAGCTGCAAAGAGAGCGTGGACACTTTCATCAATTAGACTCTGCATGTAATGTACAGCTTCTTCATCAGAGAGGTCCAAACGGAACTTGTCCTGCACCTGGTAGGAAGAAATTAGAAAGATCAGCCCTTTTATGCAGAAAGAAAACTCTGGCCCTGTAATTGTAGAATTCCATTTTTATTATATTTATATACAAACACCTTCCAAGCAGCACAGACAGTTGCCACTGGACTCAGCACAATTGGGGTTGCCAACTTTGGTTGGATGAATTCCCAGAGATTTCATCACATGACATTATCTTTGATTTAAGAATAATCTTTAATTCCTGGGGACTCCAGGACAATCCTGGAGGGTTGGCAACCCAAAGCACAACTGAGCTGCAAACAAGTATCTATGGGCAGAAGAATTCAATCCTATTGTTCTATATGCCTTTCTTGGGGGGAAGGTGAAGAAGGGAAAACATCTGAAAGACCAGCTATATTTAAAATAGAAAGAAAATCCTATTACTGAATCATCTTCTGGGTGTGGTGTTCTGTCCCATCTAGTGGCACTGAGACCACTTAGAGACAGAGATAAAATGAGTCTGCTCTACAGCCTTAGGTAACAGCCATTTGGCTTTTAGCTCATGCAGTAGAGGCTCATGCACTAAGCTCCAGAGGTCCCTGGTTCAATCCTGCACGCTGACGGCCAGGGTTTGGCGGTGTTACAATAATCTAATTCCAAAGCAAAAATAATTTCTCCCAACAATTGAAATCAAATTTTTTAAAAAAAAGTTTTGGAAATCTGATTTTGGTGAAATGGCCAATCTATTAACACAGAGTTTCAAAACAGGCAGCCTACTCAGTGCTCAGCTAGAGCAGTGGGTGTCACTACAAGAATCTACATAAACAGTGGCTATGAGTAAGCGTAGCATTCATTATGAGACACATCAAGTTTGATCTCTACATGTAGGCGAGCAAAAGCTCTTTGTTTTATTGTGAAAATGCAGCTGAAATATTTTGGATGGTCCTAAGAGTTGCTGAAAGCCTGCAAAGTTCCTTTTGCCTAAAGTTAAATTTAGAATAAACTGTCTTTTTGAAACTGTAAAGCAATTAAGTAAAGAATATGGAATCAGTGTAAGAATGAGCACATTACTCCTATGAAAACTGATCTCCATATGGTAGATGAGAATTTGATTAACTCAGATTACATCCTTCATAGGTAAACAGTGGATTGGAGATACTGCTACTCTTACATGATTTGTTGTTTTGACAGCAGCATATTTTAAATATGGTGCCAAAACGGTTTGCACAGTACTTACAAATTGTACACAAACTAAATGCTGAGAGCATTATAATTAAGGACAAAGCAGCAAAGTGTCTAGCTTTTATTACTAGAGAAATTCTCCAGTTTCCACTTCGTTTTTCTTACCTCTACTCTGAATAAGCAAACATCACCCCACCCTGAGATGAACACTGCAGACCCTGAGCATGCTCAGTGATAACCTAGGATTTCTAAATAGTGCCCTGGCAAAAAGCCAAGTGTGTGTGTGTGTGTGTGGACAGGCATAATCACAGCTCTGAGGTAAATGAAAACAATGAGCATGTGAAAGATTGGTAGCTATTGAGCATGTGCAGTAAGGGGTGAGAGAGAGGTCAGTTAACTGAGCACCTAGCTGATCAGAGCCCACTCATATCAGTCAGAACTAGTTTTAAAGGTCAGAGCTGTCAATCAGAACTCTGAAGTAATGGTTGATACTGGGCATGTGTGAGTGAGGTAACTGCTTCTAAAACAGAAAGATATATTCGGAGGGAGCTACAAATGTAGCTACAATGTAGCACAAAAGGCCAGCTGCCAGGAGGCAGTTTTGGAGTCTGAGTCTGAGTCAGCGAGAGAGAGAGAGAGAGAGAGACGATCGGAAGAAGACAAAAGCCAGGAAGATGAGCCAGAGAAAAAGCTGATGGAAAGAAGCCAGAAAAGCTGCTGCAGAGAGACAGAAAGAAAAAGAAGAAAATCAGAGCAGAGTAAAGTTGATTGACCAGAAACTGTGCAGCAACAGGTTTTTAAAGGAATACAAAAAGGATTTATAAAGTAAGCCTGTTATTCATTTAATTAGAGTATTAGTATAGTGTAGAATAGTATATAGGGTTAGCGTGTGTGTGTTTATAAGAATGCATACGATTCTGTTATTAATTGTAACATATCTACTTAAACTTTAAAGCAATTTAAGAACTGCTGTCAGCAATGTGTTACAAACTGGCCACTTGTAACAAATCACTTTGCTTAGCATTATTTAAATTATATACTATTGTAGTTTGAATGCTCTTTAACTCACAATAAGGGATTGCGTCTCAGGGATTTTTGTGTTTCATTTAGGATTTTAAGTTAGACTGTATTAGGGATTATTATTTACATCAATTCATAGATATTTTGTTTTGGAAAAGAATACTGCCTGTGTCAATTACTTTATCGGAAGGATATATCCATGTCCTTTAATATTTCCTTAACAACCCTTGAAACTTATACCTCGGGAAGAACAGACGAAGTGGGCGATAGGCAGACTATTATAGCAGTGTCCCCAAATCCATTTTTCGAGGTAAAAATCTCTCTTTTCCCAACCTCACGCAAAAGCTTGACTTATGTACATTTCATAAAGGTGAAATCAATGACTTTTCATAAATGGAGACCATCTCGTTAAGAATTGTTCAGCAGTTGTCAAGATAACAAAATTGCAGAAGTGTCTTCCAAGCACAGACATGTCTTCCCTATATTCAAGCCTTTGTTTTAATTCAGCTGGCAACAGCTTAGCTACACTAGCAAACAGTACCTTGCTTCTCAATAGCATTGGGTGGCCAAGGAACCTAAAGTGCTTTGGAGGCATTTATTAAGCCTCACAACAGCTGGGTTAAAATGACCATTTCACAGATGTGCAGAGTGAACAACTTCGAGGCCAACATCTTCAAAGGAAGTCCCTAAAGTTAGTCACCTAAATATCTGGCCTATTTTTCTCATGTGTTGACCACCTAGTAGCTTTCATCAGTAACTGTGAGTGCTCAGCACCTCAGAAAAATCAGGGCCCTTGTACAGCTGGCATAAAATTGCCTCAGGTGGCTTATCCAAGATCATGTGAGTCCGTACACCTGAGAATACAACCAAGGAGTCTAATACGCTGTCTCTTCTAACCACTACCACTCTTAGCCCTGCTGTTTAAAATTCCCAGTAGCAATTTCACAGGGTGACTAGTCTCTGCAACAATTTGACTAATGTATGCCTACAGGGTACATTTTGAAAGGGCTAAGGTTCAGTCTCTTATTTTGCTGGTACAAATTTACCCCTTCATTTTGTGGTCCTAAAGAATGTTGTGTAACAAATATGAGCACTTGTGCATCTAATTAATAGATATTAGGAGCAGAATGGATCATTGTACTCACTAGTCTTACCTCCTGCAAAACACAGGTCATAGAACCCAAGGAATTTCTGTACAAGCAAATCACTTTTTGAGCTATAAGTATATTTTTTAGAAAGGCACCGTTTTCACTTAAAGACTTCAGGAGACAGAGAAACCTCTTTGTCCCTAGGTAAGTTGTTTCAGTCATTAACTATCCTCATTATTTAAAGACTGTCTTATTTCTAGTCTGAATTTGTCCAGCTTCAGCTCTCAACCACTGGGTCGCATCACACCTTTTTCTGCTAGATTAAAGAGCTGTCCATCATAAGAAATCTCTTTCCATACAGGTATTTATAGATTGTGATCAACTCATCTGTTAACCTACTCTTGGATAAGCTACATATATATTGAGTTTCTCAAGTCTCTCCCTATATGTTTGTTTGCATGACTGAATATTTTCTGTAGCTTTTTTCTGAATCCTTGCCTATTTATCAACATCCTTTTTAAAGACTGGACCATAAGAACTGGACACAGTAGAGAGATATTACTTCCCTACTCCTACTTTATATTTCTCTGCTTATACACTCATGATCATGTTTGCCCAATTAGCTACAGCATCATACTGGGAGCTCATGTTCAGTTGATTAGCCACCATTACCCTCAAAGTCCTTTTCAGAATCACTGCACTGCAAGACACTGTTTTGCAATTTGTAAGCGTGACCTTCATTCTTTGTTAGCAGATGTATGACCTTGCATTTGGCTTTATTAAAATGCATACTGTTCAAATAAGCACTCTGTACAAACCAATATGGTCATCTGTATAACTGATCTGAGCCCATCACTATTTACCACAATAAGTGTGTCTCCTCTGTAAGCTTTATGAGCAATGATTTTATATTTTCTTTCAAATCATTGATAACAATACTGAACAACAAAGACCCAACAATTATCTGTGGTAACCCACTAGACATACCCCATTTATAGTTACTTTTTTATCTCTAGCAGCTAACCAGTTTTTAATCCATTTAACATAGGCTACATTGATTTTGTATAGTATTACTTTTTTCAATCTGAATGCCAGGCAAGACTAAGTCAATGACTTACAAAAGTTTAAGTATATTACATAAAAAGGGTTACCTTTATCAAACAAAATTCTAATCTTGTCAAAAATCAACATCAAGTTTGATAAGACCCATTTTACTTAAAATCATGTTGATTTGCATCCTTTAGGTCTTTATTGACTATCCCATATCAGTCTTTCCATGAATTTACCCAGGACTGATTTTGTGCTAACCAGTTATAATTACCCTGGTCGTCTTTTTAAATATTGGCACGTTGGCTGTTTTCCATCCTCTGGAACACTGAAGAAGTTCCAAAAAGTGTTAAAAATCAACATCAAAAGTTCAGAGAACTCTTTGGCCAGTTCTTTTAACATTCCTGAGAGCAAGTTACCAAGTCAAAAAATATTTACTAAAAATTAATTTAATAGTTGCTGTTTAGTATTTCCCCTAGTGATGGAACAGAAAATATATCATCACTATAAGATATGAATACATCCTTTTCCCCTCCCCCTCCACCCAATTTCCTGAAGTGCGCTAGCAACTGAATTCTGGATAGAAAATGTGGGTGTCAACAGAGAGCAGAAAAAGCAATCGATCTCAGAAATATAAAAGAAAGAAAAAAGTAGGCTAACAAGTAAACCTATGAGTGGGAAAAAATGTTCAAATTGTTCAGAGAAAACAAGAAAAAAAAAGCAAAAACCAGATGAGCAAAATGTATGGTTTTAGCTTAATGCTGCGTCTTTCCATCAGTGTCACCCCATTGATGAAGGGGCAGCAAGACCAAAAGAATCAGAGGAAAAAACAGTTTCACCTTCATCCCAGGCATATTTATACAATTGACAATCCATCATGCACATACTGATCACAATCAAGAGCTGAAAACAAAGATCACTCACTCATTGCTCGGCACCAGAACATCCTTACAGCAGTTGGTCATTTATGTGTCTATTACTTGCCTAATGAAAACATTTTTTCTAAATAAGCCTCTTATTTTTTACATTATACAGTTTCAACTTTTACCAAGCCACTAGGATCCCTATTCAGAAAGATACTTTAAACAAGCAAGTAGTTCCCAATTGACTTCAATGAGACTAGTCATGCTTAAAGTTATACACGTGCTTAAGTACCTTCCTGAATCAGTGCAGAGGTATTGTGAGGACACTTCAGCAAACATGTTAACTACATTTATCTAAGAAAAAATGAAACCCTTGCAATGCTAAACTGTGCTCTGTGCAATTCTTGTAATCAAGCACTTATTCCATCCACCTTTTAATCTGCTTGTAGAAGAATGTCCTCTTTGAGAGCCTTAAAGCTACTGATGTTAAAATGCTGTATCAGCCAAACGCTGGTAATGACTATTAAATATTTATTGCCTTTCTTGAGAGGAGACCGGCACACATTTCTGTTCAAATATACCAATTCTAGATTAAAATTAGACTGCTATTAACAGTAGGATCAAATGTTGCTGAGCACTAGATCCTTGCATGACAGATTTTCAGTGCTGCAATAAAAAAAATGACTGCTACAACCTAGGTGAGAAGGAATATCATAAAATGACAAATTATTTCTTGAGATGCAGTAGTACCAGAAGCAAGATTAATGAACATTGACGTATGGCTCTTATAACAAAACTAATACAAAGGTGTTACTTCTAATCTCTCAGTAGCAAAGTAACCCATAATTTCTCAAAGAACAGGTAGTACTGGGAAGAGATTTGGGAGTTTCAGATCAAATGATTTGGGAAATCATAAATACTTGAATTTGTGTGTTTCATATCTGAAACAGACTGGAAAAAGGCTAATGTAGTGCCCATCTTTAAAAAAGGGAAGAAGGAGGATCCGGGGAACTACAAGCCAGTCAGCCTCACCTCAGTCCCTGGAAAAATCATGGAGCAGGTCCTCAAGGAATTAATTCTGAAGCACTTAGAGGAGAGGAAAGTGATCAGGAACAGTCAGCATGGATTCACCAAGGGCAAGTCATGCCTGACTAATCTAATTGCCTTCTATGACGAGATAACTGGCTCTGTGGATGAGGGGAAAGCAGTGGACGTGTTGTTCCTTGACTTTAGCAAAGATTTTGACACGGTCTCCCACAGTATTCTTGCCAGCAAGTTAAAGAAGTTATGGGCTGGATGAATGGACTATAAGGCGGATAGAAAGTTGGCTAGATTGTCGGGCTCAACGGGTAGTGATCAATGGCTCCATGTCTAGTTGGCAGCCGGTATCAAGTGGAGTGCCCCAAGGGTCGGTCCTGGGGCAGGTTTTGTTCAATATCTTCATAAATGATCTGGAGGATGGTGTGGATTGCACCCTCAGCAAGTTTGCAGATGACACTAACGTGAGAGGAGAAGTAGATACGCTGGAGGGTAGGGATAGGATACAGAGGGACCTAGACAAATTGGAGGATTGGGCCAAAAGAAATCTGATGAGGTTCAACAAGGACAAGTGCAGAGTCCTGCACTTAGGATGGAAGAATCCAATGCACCGCTACAGACTAGGGACCGAATGGCTCGGCAGCAGTTCTGCAGAAAAGGACCTGGGGTTACAGTGGACGAGAAGCTGGATAAGAGTCAACAGTGTGCCCTTGTTGCCAAGAAGGCCAATGGCATTTTGGGATGTATAAGTAGGGGCATTGCCAGCAGATCGAGGGACGTGATTGTTCCTCTATTTGACACTGGTGAGGCCTCATCTGGAGTACTGTGTCCAGTTTTGGGCCCCACACTACAAGAAGGATGTGGAAAAATTGGAAAGCGTCCAGTGGAGGTCAACAAAAATGATTAGGGGACTGGAACACATGAGTTATGAGGAGAGGCTGAGGGAACTGGGATTGTTTAGTGTGCGGAAGAGAATAATGAGGGGGGATTTGATAGCTGCTTTCAACTACCTGAAAGGGGGTTCCAAAGAGGATGGCTCTAGACTGTTCTCAGTGGTAGCAGATGACAGAACAAGGAGTAATGGTCTCAAGTTGCAGTGGGGGAGATTTAGGTGGGATATTAGAAAAGCTTTTTTCACTAGGAAGGTGGTGAAACACTGGAATGCGTTACCTAGGGAGGTTGTGGAATCTCCTTCCTTAGAAGTTTTTAAGGTCAGGCTGGACAAAGCCCTGGCTGGGATGATTTAATTGGGGATCGGTCCTGCTTTGAGCAGGGGGTTGGACTAGATGACCTCCTGAGGTCCCTTCCAACCCTGATATTCTATGATTCTATGAATAGAGTGCCTAATGCAGAGACATTAAAAACAAAGACATTAAGCTTGTGCAACTTATATACAACCTCATTTTTGGAATTTGAAGTACACCAACATTCCTCTGTATGCTTTTAAAGTTATTACTGGTTGGCTGTCACTCAGCAAGAGAATCTTGTTCACTCTGTTCAAAATGTACAGGATAAATCTGATTGGATTTCTTTGCCTAGATTCCAGAGAGGTATGTTTAAAAATTCAGCTTTTCTATTGAATCAAATTAAACATAATTCCATATAAATATTGCCTATCGTGATTTATATGTTCTAGAATGAGAAGCTTGGACAAAGATTAAAAGGTTGGATAAAAAATTGACTGACTGTCTTTTAAGGCTTCAAGTTATTGTATTATTGAGGCATCTACAGCCCAAGCCAAGGACCAGGATCCCATGGTGCCAGGCACTGTACAAATACAAAACAAAAAGGGCTTAAAGTCTTTCCACTATTTAATTGTATTGTACCTTCAGTACATTAATAACAACATTATTTTTGGTAGCACCCAGTGTGTGCTAGGAATTTTCCAAATACAGAAGAGGCACAATTCTCGTCCCCAAAACAGACAACAATAGGGGGAAAGAGAACAACAGTTACGTTAATAAATACATATGATTATGACAAGAAAGCTAGACTTCAGTTACCCTCAAGCATGGCAATGGCAGTATGTTTCTTATAGTCTTCATAAGCAACTTGACTGTGGGGAGGAGACAGACCATGAGGATGAAGTAAGGAAGGCCCTTTTGTGAGCAAGGGATAGCATGGATGAAGACATAGAGACAAACAGAAGAAGCTGCTCACTATTTAAATTCAATGCATGAAGGAAATGAATAAAGGGCAAAACAATATCATATCTTTGTTCTGTTTATTGCAGGCCCACCTGAACTGTGAGCTCAGCTGGCTACCGAAGAAAGTAAAAGGAAAATTGCAATATAATCCTAAAGCCACTTTGCTATGTGATCTCAACAGATAGCAGACAAAACTGGGTTAGACTTGATCAGTAAATGGTTGGGAAACATCCAAGAAACAAAAATGCCACAGGAGTTGGAATTGGAGATTTAGTAGGTGATACTCCCCTTAAAATCTTCTCTGAGCCAGTGACCCAGCACAGGGCTATGAAGCATTGCAATGCTGGACAAAGATTTGTTTTAACTGATATGTGCCAAAGCTCTTCGATATTCCATTACTGCTGCACCAAACAGGTTCCACAGCAATTGGAGAGACTGCAGATAAAGCGTCAAACAAAGCCTCTTTCTGCTTTGTCCGACAGAGAAAGCTTTCATACAATATTTGTTTTAACATGGTCTAAGCCACACTTAGTTGGAAATTCTGGGTCAACTATAGAAATGATGTCTGAGTTATTGCAATTGGGAATATTTTACCTGCAGTTCAAATGATTTGAATGTGGATGGAAGTAAACGAAGTATTGTATAACTGAATTTCAAGTGTGTTTTACAAAAGAAGTGAGAAGACATTTCACACGTCCTGCTGGTTCCATAGTCATGTAACAGTTTATTTCTTGATTCATTATGCTTATACATACTAAGCCATTAAAGTATGTTATTTTGCTAGGATTCCTTTTTCTTAGTAAGCTTAAAAATATATAGGTAATTATCAGCGAAAATCATTTACAATGCTATTGTTAAAGAAAAAAGTCTTATCTATTACCAATTTGAGGGTCGACATTGAACTTATTCTGGTTTGACTGGACTCCCTTTTAAAGCAGGCAGCACTGATCCTTAAACCAGTCAGAGAAGTTGCACATGAGCGACACACATCTCTCTCTGTTCCCCAAAGAGCTAACCTCTGCAGCACTGCTAGCCTGAGCTGAGGTGTAGGCTAGAAATGTAATTATTTTCTCCAGATTCATTAAAAAAAAAATCTCTAAGGCAGCATAGGACGGCTAGCCGTTTATTAACAAACAATATAAAGGATTGACTGCACATAATATTCGCCAAAAGCCTGAGATAAAAGATTGGCTTTGTAGCTTGCTCAGTAGGTTAACAAATCTGAGCTCTGGGGGACAAAGAAGGGAAAACTAGTTCCGAAGCCAAACAACCCTCATGCAGTATGATCTGTTACCAGCTCCTTCTTGCAGGCATTAAATGTTCTCCAGATGAGAAACTGCCACTGATCTCATTTGGGGCAGCATCACACAGGGAGGGAAGCACTTGCTCAGTACAAAGGTTCCAAACTGTTGGTGGCTTTAACTTGCAAAGCCCTAACCTTGAATGTCATATAAAAGTTCACAAAGCCAGAGCTAGTGCAGGAGCCTGCAACATGCTCCCAATGTACTGAATTTCAGCCGCTTGCGTGGCCGTGCAGATCAGTACCACTAGGACAGTGGGCCACCTCAAGTGTGTGTGTGTCTGAAAATAGTGTTAAAATGTAACATTTTAATTTTACCTTTTTGGGGGGGGGGCGGGGGCTGGTCTGAATACTGTCCCACACGTACCGATCATAAAAGTTCTGCCACCTGGGACTCCTTTCTTCATCTTTGTGGAAAGTTAATTTGATGCAATCTAATACAAAATGACGTGTGCTAGTTTAAATGTGTAATTTGTTTTGCTCTATGAGAAATAGGAACAATCTAGGGAATACCGAGAAAATAACAAATCCAATGCATAGTTCTTGCCCACGCCATCAAAATTTTGGGCAAGAATTGAGTATTTCCCATTGCCACAGATTTGACTTCCAGTGGTGTGCCATAGCCACTGTCTTCCCCAAATAAAGGATTAATAGATTTTTACACCAGAAGGGACCAATAAATAATCTCATCTGAACTCCCGTACATTACAGGCCATTACATTTCACCCAGTTATTCCTATATTCAGCCTAATAACTTGTGTTTGACTAAAGCATACCTTTAGGAAAGAGATCCAGGTTGATTTCAAGACCTCAAGAGATAGAGAATCCACCACTTGACTTGGCAGTTTGTGCCAATGGTTAATCACACTCACTGTTAAAAACCTGTGCTTGAAGTGAATTAGTAACCTGGGGGGCGACTTCAAGCCTCAAATTTTCAAGATGTTTTGCAAAACTTGAGTTAGCTCTTTAGGGCAATATGTTATCACTATTTAATGCTTATCCAAAGCTGCTTGAATGCTCCACATAGTTAAATGAGAAAAGATACCAATGTTCACATTTTCACTGAATAGTACATATGACAAGCTTTTCCTTAAACACTCTGATAGTTATTTCACAGACTAATTGTAAGTCAGTCATTGTGAAAGCTGCCTGCTACCTGTGCCTCCAGCAAGGTTAAGTACCACTGCAGGTGTTGACTACGATTAGCTACTTAATAATTTGATCACTGGAATACAGAATTACTCATTGCAAAGTCAGCTAGTGACATTTTTAAGACACCTGTGTGCCTACAACTGAGTAACATCCTCTAGATCAGTGGTTTTCAATGGGTTTTTCATTTGCAGACCCCTACAAAATTTCAAATGGAGGTGCAGACCCCTTTGGAAATCTTAAGACATAGTCTTCAGACCCCAATGGTCCACAGACCACAGGCTGAAAACCACTGCTGTAGATCAGTGGTTCCCAAACTTATTCTGCTGCTTGTGCAGGGAAAGCCCCTGGCGGGGCGGGCGGTTTGTTTATCTGCCGCGTCTGCAGGTTCGGCCGATCGCGGCTCCCAGTGGCCACGGTTCGCTGCTCCAGGCCAAGGGGAGCTGCTGGAAGCAGCGCGGGCTGAAGGTTGTACTCGCTGCCGCTTCCAGCGGCTCACATTGGCCTGGAGCAGCAAACCGCAGCCACTGGGAGCCGCGATCGGCCGAACCTGTGGACACGGCAGGTAAACAAACTGGCCTGCCCCACCTGGAGCTTTCCCTGCACGAGTGGCAGAACAAGTTTGGGAACCACTGCTCTAGATGAAAAAGCAGTGTGTCTTTTGATTAAGCCGTATAGTACACATGTACATACATACCAGGAGCACCATTGCTAGGACTTAAAGAAAGGCATTTGATATCAAATTCTATACAGAAACTAGAATGCTTTGTGCAGGGATTTTTTCCGTTTTGCATCTAAAGTTGTTAATGACAGTCAGCATTCAGTGTTCAAGATGGAGAATCTAGTCTTAAGTTTCTGCCTTGACTCCTGCCACACTTCACAGTTCCCTGAACATGGGCACTGTCTGGTTATCTCTGCTCCACAGTATTATGTCAAAATAGTTAATTCTTTCACCTATTCACATGTTTCTTGCATTCACGTGGAGAGATTTACCGAGGTGGTGTTCTGGAGAGGACCACATCTTTTGTCTTTGGGCAAAAATCCTACCATATGGAATAGACTACACTTTCTATGAAAGCATCTAGAGTTTTCTGTAAGGTTTCCTCTACAGCTGCAGTTCTTACAAAGATGGATGGAAAAATCAAATAGGTTGCTTACCTATAACTGGTTCTTTGAGATGTGTGGTCCATATCTGTATTTCACTGAGGGGTTATGTGCATGTGCCAGGAGGCAGAGTTTTTGAAAACAGTACTGTGTGGCAGTCCTCACATGTGCCCTGTGCCACTTCGTGGTCTCACCCAAGGCAATAAAGGGCACAGCGTGCTGCCGGCACCTCCTGTTCCTTCTCTACCACACAGCTGTTGAATCTACAGCAGAGGGGAAGCAGGCTGGGTCTGGAATACAGAGAGGGACCACACCCCTCGAAGAAGCTTCAGTTACAGGTAAGTAATATTGTTTTCTTTTTTGAGTGATGGTCCCTATTGTATTTCACTGAGGGTGATTAGCAAACAGTACCTATGTAGGAGGAGACTGTGGAATGGAGGACTGCTGCTCCAAACGAAGCATCAAATCATGGACTACAACATAGCGTGTGGAAGAGGTGTGCAGTGAATTCCACGTAGCTACCTTGCATATGTCTGCGAGGGGCAAATTGTGGAGTGTGGCCATAGCTGATGCTTGCACTCTGGTGGAATAGGCCCGAACCCCTTCAAGTGGGGATTGTCCCAATTACTGATAGCAACGTGTAATGCACCCTGAGACCACACTTGGAGATTCTTTGGCTGGAAATGGCTTGCCCTATCATTCTCTCCGTTATGGCAACAAAAAGCTGAGGAGATTTCCAAAAGGGTTTTGTCCTCTTAAGATAAAAAGCCAATGCCCTTCAAACATCTAATGAGTGAAGCCTTCTTTCCTCATTCGAGGCATGAGGAAGAAGGTAGGTAAAAGCATGTGTTGATTGAGGTGGAATTGGGAAACCACCTTGGGCAGGAACTTGGGGGGAAGTCAGAGAGACCTTATCTTTATGGAAAGTGATGAAAGGTGGGCTAGCAATCATGGTTTCCAGTTCGCCAACCCTCCTAGCCAATTTAATGGTGATGAGGAAAGAGACTTTCATGGAAAGGAGAGAGTGACCATGAGGCCATAAGGTCAAAGGGGGCAGACGTCAACAAGGTGAGGACAAAGTTAAGGTCCCATAAGGGGAGAGGGGAATAGGTTGAATGGGAGGGTATTTTCATAGAAGGCCCTTCCAGAACCATTCAGTTAATGGCCATCCACCGGCAGGTGAAAAGCGCTAATGGCAGCTGCATGCACCTTAATGGAACTGAGGGCCAGTCCCAAGTCCTTCAGATAAAGAAAATATTCCAAGAGTCGTGGGACGCCCACTGCTTCAGGGACAAGGTTCTGCCAGGTAGCCCTGGCAATGAAAAGTGTCCATTTGGCTACATACGAACATCTTGTGGACTCCTTTCTGATGCTTGAGAGAACATCTCACACTTCCAGAGAGCATTCCTGCGCGAGTGGAGTGTCCACCAAAAACCAAACCGTCAGATGGAGTATGCGCGGGTTAGGGTAAAAGTCTGCTATTGTTTGGGTCAGTAGCTCCGGGAGCATCCAAAGCATGAGTGGCAGGTTCTTTGACATGCAGAGAAGTGGGAACCAATATTGGCAAGGCCAGAAAGGGGCGATCAGGATGGTTGTTGCTTTCTCCCATCTGATCTTGTGGATTATTCATAGTAGGAGGGCTGGAAGTGGGGGGTGTGGGGGAGGCATAATTTGTCTGGTCCGACCAATCGAGGACTAGGACGTCCCCTTATGATTGAGTTCCAGTCCCTCCCCTTGAACAACAACGGGTGCATTTGGTATTGTTGTGGGATGTGAAAAGATCCCTCACAGGGGTTTCCCATCAGCCAAACATGTTCGTGATTACAGAGTCATGCAACTCCCATTTGTGGTCAATGGCAAAGTTTCTGCTGAGAGCATCAGCAATCACGTTCTGGGTGCTCGGTAGGTAGGCTGTTGTCAGAAGAATATACTATGTGATGCACCATTCCCAAAGGTATGTAGCTTTCACACACATGGCTCAGGATCTTGTCTCCCCTTGCTTACGTAGAGGACTGTGGTGGTGTTGTCTGACATGACAAGAATGTGTCGGTCCTGGATGGTTGGTAGGAATGCCTGGCAAACTTTGCATGCTTACCAGAGTTCCAGTATGTTTATGTGCATCCTGGCCTCTCATGTTGTTCAGGTGCCTGTGTCATGCAGTTGCAAAAACTGGGCACCCCAGCAAAAACAAGAACTAACATTACTTCCAGATTCCTGATTCCTACTACTGGATTGTTAATTAGTGAAGAACAGACAGCTTTAATGTAGTAATGTTCCCTACCAATCACAACAGGTCAGCCATCTCTTAAGCCATACTAGAGCTGACTTGTGGCATGGTACTGACTTATTGGAACATCCCAAATGCAAATCAGATGCCTCACATATGTTGCTTCATTGGTATGAAGCGCTGTCTAGTGATTAGAGCAGAGAATCTCTAGAGCTTATCTATTTATCCAATGTGTATAAGACCTAATTGCCTCACAGATGTACTAAGAGAATTAGTTATTGAAGTACTTTATACTGCCTCTTACCGAGGATCTCAAAGTACAAGAGTGAAGGATTATTAATAAGTTCCTCTTTCCTGAACCAAAGGACTCCCATTGACTTCAATGGGCACTGGATCAGGCTACCAGTTCTGCCAGTGATAAATTCTGTAACCTTAAGCAAATCCCTTCACCGACCTCCATTTTCCTGCCTGTAAAATGGGGGCATATTATAGACGCAGAAAATTTCAACCTGTGAAATATCAATGAAAAAAACAAAGCCTCCCCCTTTCCCTGTTTTCTGACAAACTCTCCTACTCATCTCAAAGAAGTGCTGTGCGGATTAGTTAATATTTGCACAGGGATTTGAACATGCAAAGTGCTTTATAAGTGCCAAGCATTATTATATTCTCCAGCAAGAAAATTGCTCCACTTGAATATCACTGCCTTTCTGCACATACTTAACTACCCATACTGTAGTTAACAACTGCTTGCTGGGGGCAGGGGGACTTTTCTAACATATCCTGGCCTATAAATGAAACAATAGTGACATCTACTGTAATCAGTGGACATTTGAAGCAGAGCTCAGTCAATTTGAGCACTGTATTCTTTAATGCTTGCTGAGTTCTGTGTGTCTCGATGAATCACTGATCCCTGATGTTTTCTAATTTAAAGGTCACATTTGCTATGAAGGACAGATACAAGCCATCTGGCTGTTCTGTTCAAAATGGGAGGCTTTTTTAAAAACTATTTTTCTAAGTGTGACAATGGTGTACACTCCTTATATCTGGAGAATGATGATCCCCCTTTTGAGATATTGGCTTTGCAATTGGTTGCAGATTTCAATCATTATTAAAAAAAATATAAAATTGTCTCTTTTTGAAAAAAAAAAAACACCCCACAATTAGCAATTACTGTAGCAGCTGCATTTTACTGAAAGCAAGCTGTGTTGGCAGGGAAACATAATAGGCATTTATATTATGATTACTAGTTATACAATGGCAGCGGAACATACATAGATTTTAAGGCAGTCCCTATTCTGGAAATCTTCAGATTTAGCAGAAACAGACCAAAAAAAACCAAACAAACTGGAAGATTCAGAAAAAAGGGATTCCCTTGCCCGAGGCTGGGTGGGGTGGGGTGTGTGCAGCACTGCGGAAACCTGCCTTTCCTTCTCATTCTAGTTTTAATTGTGTGACATTCTGTGGGCAACTAGGGGTGGCGCATTGCGAGTGAGTTCCATGCAGAGGGATGGGGAAGCACAAAGCAGGTGCTAGTCGCTGTGACTGTTTCCTTTGTAAGTAGTGACGGGAGAAGAAGATGGGGAGACCAGACGCAAGAAAGATTAAGGCTGCTAGTCTTCAGCTATGGTCTCCAGAGCTATTTGTCACATGCTGAAGCATTTGCTATCATCAAATGCTGAGACTTCCTGCTAGTTGTAGTCAAGACTAGGAGTGCTCCCAAGGCTGCATGTTTGTTTTTGTTTTGTTTTTTGCTGGGGGTGGGGAGGGGCACTAGTCCAGTTTCACTGATTTACGTTTCCGTCGGCTAGGTGTTTCTATTCACTAAGTTTAGTTTTAGTCCTGCACAAATTTGAGGGGCAGCAAAACAGTTTTTTTCCCTGAGCCGGAGGAGGTTCACAGCCCTGGCATGTACTAATACATATATGGAAACAAGAATATTTTTAAAGTTGGAAAATTGGGGAAATTTTAATTTGGAAAGATCTCATTTAACTTTTTGAAGTGCTACCAACAAAATATGTAAAATTTAATTGTTTGAATCTGATATTAAACATGAAACTGTCCAATTAAGTTAGCATCAGTTTGCATACAGAGAGATCTGAACCTGAAAAAGATGGTTGTTATTGAAAATAAATAAAAAGACAGGGCCTGACTTTCAGAAGTACTGTACATTCACATCCCCAGCTGAAGTCACTGAGAGTTGTTGGTGCTTGAAAAATCAAGTCCATATAGTTCTGTATTTGCTGTCAGGGCCGCTAATCGGGTGGTGTGACCTAATGGTCAGTCAAGAATGGAGTCAGGGCCGCAGTCGGAAGTCAAGCCGAAGGTCAGAGTCAGGAGCCACACCAAGGGTCAGTGCCAGGGTAGGAATCAGGAGACACATCAAAGATTAAGACAGAACTGGAGTAAGAAGTCATGCCAAGGGTCAAGCTGCAGTCAGTCAAAAAGAGTGATAACAGGAGCGACAAGTGGGAACCAGGCAAAGAGGCAGAAAATTGATCTCAGAGGTCTGATCACCAGCAGACCTACCAACTAGTTGCTCAGAGAAGAGGTGGGATAGGAACAGGAAGCTTTATATCTAGTGGTGTCCAATCAGTAGTCTGCTGCTAGTCACCTGACTCAGCTGAGTCTCTGTGTGTAGCCTCTGGTAGTGGGGTATTTAGCTACAGTTCCCTCATCTGACTTTGCAGTGCAGTGGTACAGAGGACAAGGCTCTCACTCAGCCAGGCCAGGGTTCAAGACCCATAGCACCTGATAATTCTTCAGTTAGTTTTCCTATCTTGGCAAACAGCGAAAGTCACAATTTGGCTTCATTCTTTGAATAAAGAATGCAAAAGCATCTTCACAGATGAGATAGGCAGGAAGCCCTGCTCCACTTGCTCCGTCCTGTGCCATAAACCATGTCAAACAGGTGTAATCTATACTTATTTTACAGAAAGCTGTACATGACACATGCTGCTATTTCCATTTTTTCTTCCCTATTCACATATTTCACAGCTATCGGATTCAAGTGATATCTGGGCAATTTGCTTTCAGTTAGATTTGAAGGTTGATTATAAACTTACATTCTGCCAGCTAGTCCCTTGAGATATAACACATGCTTCAGGAAAAAAAAAGATGATTCTTTGGAGAAAGCATCCTCAATTTATAAAGAACTTGCCTTCCTGTCCAAACCTCAGCTTGCTGATATTTTCCTCTTAATTCTTTATGCTTTTGCCAGTGAGAAGGAAAATACCATGTATATGGTGCTAGCAATGGTTTAGAGAGTCATAATTTTGAACCCTTGGTTTCTCAATTAAAGGCCATTTCTTGTGACAATCAAATGTTAATCTCAAAATAAGTATTTTCTGAAAAAAGTCTACTTACATTAATTAACTTTTTTTTTTTCAAAAATATTCTGTTATTTCACTATTACCGTAGTAAAATCAAAGACTGATTTCATTCCATGGAATCTGCTTTCATGCAGCTCCTTGTCAACCGACTGTGTCACATCCTGATTTGCACGAACAGGAAAAAAAGGGACACTGTGCTCACAATTCATCTGCATACACCTACAGGGAATATAGCAAATGCACCTTCTTAGTACGTGCTTTGTTTATTCATAGAAAGGTGGTGGTGGTGGTGAAGTACAAGAATGAAAGGAAACTCAATCTGTAAAAAAAGATGGCAGCTCAGGGTTTGTTTGTATTCTGTTTTAAATTGATTTTTATACTGTGCCATAATGATGAACATAACATCAGGGCTGAAGAAAGAAACTTTTATATTAAGAGGTGTTTTAAAAGATCTAATTCTTTTTCTTTTTCTTTTTAAATAGAATAGAGTATTCTCAAGCTGGGGGTGGGGAGCTAAAGAAGGATTTTTGGTGAAGTCCTCACCCACAAACCAGTAATAAATAAGAGATATGAGATTGCTGATACCTTACACACATGCACTGAATACCAAGTGGATTACTGCGGTCATGTACACAATCCCAACTCCTCCCACATATACTGAGAATGTATTCTTTGTCAGGTCTTATGCAAAGTTTGCAGGTTAGACTTGAACCCATAGCCATCTGGCAGCATGGTGTCTTAACTTCTCAGACATCTCTCTGGTCACAAACATGCTTGCATAACAAAATCTTTCCTTCCATCAGTGAGCTTCATAGTCCCTGCACCCTCAACATGTATTGTTCACTGGAAATGAAGAGCTGTAATATAGCCATAGGGTCACCTCCATTAGCTTCAGATAAAAGTAGAGTAATTTCAGATGTCTAAAGATAAACATGTTCCTTTGTCTTCTAGTCCCCGCCATCTCTATCTATATAGACATAGTATTGTTGGAGCAATCTGCACCCATTGATATTAACAGTATTACAGTTAAAAAGAAAAGGAGGACTTGTGGCACCTTAGAGACTAACAAATTTATTTGAGCATAAGCTTTCGTGAGCTACAGCTCACTTCATCGGATGCATTCAGTGGAAAATACAGTGGGGAGATTTATATACACAGAGCATATGAAACAACGGGTGTTACCATACACGCTGTAATGAGAGTGATCAGGTAAGGTGAGCTATTACCAGCAGGAGAGCGGGGGGTGGGGGGAAACCTTTTGTAGTGATAATCAAGGTGGGCCATTTCCAGCAGTTGACAAGAACATCTGAGGAACAGTGTGAGTGTGTGTGTGTGTGGGGGGGAATAAACATGGGGAAATAATTTTACTTTGTGTAATGACCCATCCACTCCCAGTCTTTATTCAAGACTAAGTTAATTGTATCCAGTTTGCAAATTAATTCCAATTCAGCAGTCTCTCATTGGAGTCTGTTTTTGAAGTTTTTTTGTTGAAGAATTACGACTTTTAGGTCTGTAATCGAGTGACCAAAGAGATTGAAGTGTTCTCCAACTGGTTTTTGAATGTTATAATTCTGGACGTCTGATTTGTGTCCATTTATTCTTTTACGTAGAGACTGTCCAGTTTGGCCAATGTACATGGCAGACGGGCATTGCAGGCACATGATGGCATATATCATATATATATATTTGTATATATATATATATTTATTTATTTATATTTGTGCTGGAAATGGCCCACCTGTTGATCACTTTAGATAAGCTATTACCAGCAGGACAGTGGGGTGGGAGGAGGTATTGTTTCATATTCTCTGTGTGTATATAAAGTCTGCTGCAGTTTCCACGGTATACATCTGATGAAGTGAGCTGTAGCTCACGAAAGCTCATGCTCAAATAAATTGGTTAGTCTCTAAGGTGCCACAAGTACTCCTTTTCTTTTTGCGAATACAGACTAACACGGCTGTTCCTCTGAAATATATCATATTGGTAGATGTGCAGGTGAAGGAGCCTCTGATAGTGTGGCTGATGTGATGAGGCCCTATGAATAGATATGTGAACACAGTTGGCAATGGGCTTTGTTGCAAGGATAGGTTCCTGGATTAGTGTTTTCGTTGTGTGGTGTGTGGTTGCTGGAGAGTATTTGCTTCAGGTTGGGGGGCTGTCTGTAAGCAAGGACTGGCCTGTCTCCCAAGATCTGTGAGAGTGATGGGTCGTCCTTCAGGATAGGTTGTAGATCCTTGATGCACTGGAGAGGTTTTTCCACTGAATGCATCCGATGAAGTGAGCTGTAGCTCACGAAAGCTTATGCTCAAATAAATCCGTTAGTCTCTAAGGTGCCACAAGTACTCCTTTTCTTTTTGCGGATACAGACTAACACAGTTGCTACTCTGAAACCAGTATTACAGTTGTGTCTACTGAAATACTTCAATGTTCTGGATCACTATAGCAACTGAATTCTTCATTACAATAATTAAAGCAGACAACCCTCTTCAGTAAGCGTTTCTTGCTTCAGGATAATGAGCATCAGCTTTTTAAAAAAAATGCCTTCTACTTTCCTTAACCCACACACATTTCATTATAGTTTCACCACCAAAATAATTACAAAAAATATTCTTTTTCCTCTTCAAGTTTAAAAGAGGGTTAACCTAAACATTATTTCCTTGCTGAGTTTACTTCATTACTTCAGCCAACTCAGCAGATGAGCATGTTTTTCCTGTCTGAATGCAGCCCTGATGGATCACTAGCCCATCATTAAAAGTATAGCCATTGTAAAACTGAGAACAGCAGAATCTGAGTACTTCAGTACGAAATGAGAAAATGCTGGCTGTGAACTTCCATCCGCATTAAGAGGCAGAGGGGATTTGTTAGATAAACAAAATGTTTTTAAATCTTCACCTCAATCTTCCATGAAAGTGAAATTATGGCTGAAATGGCTATTGACTTTACTCAGACACCAAAGGTAATTTAATTTTACAGGTCAGTCCAAAACGGATCTTTAGCTAATTTGAGTTTCTTGAAATATATATGGATTTTTTGTTTAAAGCTGTAAAAAAAACAAAACAAACAAACAAACAAAAAAAACCCTGAAAACATCTATTTAATTCTCTTACAGTGAGGTACAGTATTATCTTGTTAAATGACTCTGAACGAACTTTTCTCTCAACCTAAGAAAGGTAAAACAGCTAGTTCCTTTTTTATTAGTATTAAAAAACTCTCATAACTGATGTCAGACCGGCCACTGCATGTTTAGTAATTGTAATACAGGTATTTCCACAACAACAATCTTGTCTTAAATCTAGCAGTGATTTACACACATTCTACAGGGTACCACGATAATGTTTCTGATCCTACCTGATTTTTCATAAACTTTTAGCTAACAGTGTATAATTATTTTTCCCTTAAAGTAAAAATGAAGTCAACACACCCAGAGTATAGAATCTCTCCAAAAATCAATGTCACTGTAGCTTTGGATAAAACTATAGATTTTTTGGTAGGTCATGAAGCCAATTTCTGCCTTGAAGAGAGGAAGTAGGTTTAAATTTTTCTTAAAGATGATAGGATCCTTTTATGAAATGGAATTCTCGCACAAAATTTAGTAGTGAATTCAAACTATAAGCATTAAAATCCATGAGAAGGAATGGTTCTCTTGGCTTCTAAGCAGTAAAGTGTTTTGAACCTATAGAAATTTGTTTGAAAACCTGAATGCTGACATACAAGGACGAAAAAAAAACCAAAAACAAATAACCATGTAAGAAAAATGTGATTAATAAAGAAGTAGCAACAAAATTGAACAAATAAATTCAATCTAACAAAGGAACTTTAGTTATTCTTTTGAGAATATCAAGAGTGAATCCAGACCATCTTACAGAACTGGTGAATATCTTGCTGTGCTGAGAAAACAGGATGACTTTAATATGCCCTGCTACCGTAGGTTTTTTTTTTTTTTTTTGCTTAACCAATAGTTGTAAGCACTGTATTTCCCTTCCCAACAAAGCAGCATTTCAAATGATGGAACTGATGTGCTTTTCTTTTAAAGTATTCATTAAATAGGTTCATAGAATCATAGAATATCAGGGTTGGAAGGGACCCCAGAAGGTCATCTAGTCCAACCCCCTGCTCGAAGCAGGACCAATTCCCAGTTAAATCATCAGGTTGCGGGTACTGTTTCAGTTCTAGTATTTTATTGCAAGAGGAAGCAAGGAGGGAGAAACCCCAGGACAGTGCATCTTATGAAAGATGTAGATGCCAAGGTATTAATAAGGAGCAAGAATGCTATATCCTAACTGGCAAAGAACACTGGAAGATTCAGTTTGACAAAAGCAATGTCAGGAAGCTCACAAGAGAATGTCCAAGGAGAGAATGAATACTATTAAGTCAAGCAACAGTGAACTCCTGACGGAGATGAATGAGATTAAAGTAAGTGGTATGTCAGAACCTAAAGGCTACAGATGAGAAAAGGACCAAGACTTTTGAAATTTGGTACGACTGCCAATTATATTGCTTGATTGTTTCAGTCAATGACAAAAATACCCAAAATCCTTGCACCAGAAACCCATAGGTTCTTGGAACCAGAATCTGACTTTATACAGCCCAGTCAGAGGGAATTCACTTGGGATGTTGGAGACCTAAAGTTCAAGTCCCTGCTCTGCCCAATTCAGACCATCTGGCTACCAGCTATTCTGCGGTAAGGGGCTTTTTTTCCCCCACACCATATTTCAAAAGGTCTGTTTCTTGCTGATATGGAAGAAAAAAGTTCTGAAACCTTGATTTTTTTTTTTTTTTTGTGAAACAGAACTGTGCTTTTTTGAGCAGCCCTACTGAAAAGAGATTGAGCAAATTCTCTGGTGTTACAGAAGAAGCCTGAGCAGAAGTGGCATTAGAACACAAACCTCTTGGATCCCGCAAGTCCAGTGACTTCATTTAAAAAAAAAAAAACCTTTTCCTTTAATGATGCAGTGAACTTTATTCTACTTCAAAAAATTCTTTGGATAACATTGGTTATATTAAAACATGAAAAAGTGTCCATTAAAAATAAAATTCTGACTCTCTCTGCATTATGGAGAACTCTCAACAGACTACTGTGTTGATAGAAAACTACTGTTGATGATGACAAATATGGAATATAAGTCCCTTTTAACATTCTCTTTATTGCATATATACCCCCTAAAGTCTTGCATAGAACTAAGACAACAGATACCTTGATTTACAGTGGAGGTTATCAAAAAGCCAACATTTACCGACACTACCACTGTAACATAATTAGTGCTCTACCAAATTCACAGTCCATTTTGGTCAATTTCACGGTCATAGGATTTTAAAAATCGTAAATTTCATGATTTAGCTATTTAAATCTGAATTTCACTGTGTTGTAATGGAGGGGTCCTGACCCCAAAAGGAGTTGTGGAAGGGTCGCAAGGTTATTGTAGGGGGGTTGCAGTACTGCTACCCTTACGTCTGCGCTGCTGCTGGCAGCGGTGCTGCCTTCAGAGCTGGGCGGCTGGAGAGTGGCAGCGGCTGGCCGGGAGCCCAGCTCAGAAGCCGGAGCCTCTGCCAGCAGCAGCGCAGAAGTAAGGATGGCCTGGTGTGGGATTGACACCCTTACTTCTGCGCTGCTGCCTGAAGAGCTGGGCCCTCAGTCAGCAGCCGCCACTCTCTGGCCACCCAGCTCTGAAGGAAGCAGTGCAGAAGTAATGGTGGCATGATATGGTTTTGCCACACTTACTTCTGTGGTGCTGCTGGCGGGGCGCTGCCTTCAGAGCTGGGCACCCGGCCAACAGCCGCTGATCTCTGGCCTCCCAGTTCTGAAGGCAGTGCAGAAGTAAGGGTGACAATACTGTGACCCCCCCCGGCCCCTAAAATAACCTTGTGACCCCCCCAGACTAACATTTATATGAATAAGAATACTCCAAGGTAGAACAGTTAATGTAACTTATTTTTAAAAAAACCTCATGCTTCAGAGATTAAACCAATTTAACTAGTGGGGTGTTGACCTCTGACTGTTTCTTATGCTTCCTAACTAACCTTAAGCTCGCTAGATGCAGGATGACACTATAGCAGTATAATATTGACCAGTGTGGATCGCTTATTAGCTTGGAACACGCCTAATGGCAAGTAGGTGAACTTAAGTAACTGGATTATTATACTTGCTACGATTAGGGGCCTATTGTATTAGTGTGAAGCCTTATGGTATTAGTTATGCTAAAAATTGATTTTAATAGGAATATAATAGGCCTAAAGAGATATCCAAAGGTCAAACGCTATACACTCATTCTGAGAGACAACCAAGTGACCACAAATGAGTACAGTATACCACAGGATTCCACAAGAAGGGTGAGTGGGAGGGGGCTTTAGTAATTGGGTTTCTATGCAGTAAGCAGAAGTTAGAGCACATTTATATATAGGAATTAAGAAATGTGTCTTGTAGTTTATTAATATTAATGACTATAGGAATGGTTATGACACTCAGAAGGCCACATATGGATAATGGAAGGGAGACAATTTTGTCATGGTCACCAAAAGTGGTCAAATATTGTTATGCATCTGAAAAGTTACCTAAATATCGGGTATAAAATATCCTGTCTAGTTCCCTATTTTTAAGTTCCTCTGGGCTCTTAATTGGTATCAACTGATCCACGGACTTCTGTGTGCTGCTCCACTTACTGATTCTTCATCCCTGTATAAGTCTTTTCTTTTAGAGTGTAAGTATGAAATGAGATTAATTATCTCTACTATGTTGGGTACATGGGTTATCTCGATAGGTTTGTGCTGTCTAGCCATTTTATGCAGTATAATTATCTAGTTTCTTTGTAAAGTTATAACTGAATCTATACAACTCTATCACAAATTACATCAATCCCTTAAAGAAAGAGAAGAGTTTCTGAGAGAATCTTGTGTAGCCTACCTTGGGAAAGAACTTGTGATAATCAATGGACATTACAAGGGTGGAAAATATCTAGTGTCATTATTTAACATGGCTACTGGGGATTAAGAGGAGACCTTCATGGGGCAGTAGTTTCTCTCACATTTAACGAACAAAAGGTTTCCTGCATCTTTCTCAGAAACATCTGGTATTTGCCACTGTCACACTGGCTACTAGACTAGATGGACCACAGTTCTTATCCAGTATGGCAATCCCTACATTCTTATGAACATAACAGATTGTATGCACGAGGTGTTGAAACTCCATCTATTTATACATCTTAGTTAAACTACACTAGTCCCTCTAAATGGTAGAACCCCATTATTTGGGACAGTAGACTGGATTATGGACTAATATTTGTACAATAGCGAATATTCTTGTGCTTGCAGGTGAATGCACTCAATAGGTATTTTCCATCTCTAACTTCAGTGATTCTATGAATTGCCTGAGATCCATTATCTTGGCAATGAGTAGTCCAGAGGTCATAATTACATGTAAATTGCCCTTTCTGAACTACTTAAAAACATTATGAAGTACACAATCTGTTTACTCTATCTAATAAATAAAGTTTTGTGGTTACCTTTTTCACAGTCTTGTCAGGTTCAAGAGCAATATCTGGAATGTTTGCATCCACCATGAGGGAAAACAAGTTCAAGATCAAGTTGGAATACCTAACGAGAAGAGCAGAATAAGTAAGGAACATTTTGTGGACAACAGTCTCCTGTATTAGTCTTTTCCCTTATCTAAAATATTTCTCACACACCACCTCCAACATAGGCAATGTGAGTTGGTAATGCTCAAAAGAGATGATTTGTACATAACATATAAGTTGGGTATGTATTCTTGTTATGAATGCAATGGCCCTGCAGTTTGCTCTGTACTGAAAACTAACTTTTGTATCTCAAAAGCTAGAGCACAGATATGCTCAATATTTTTTTCCTTTTAAACATCTAAAAACATTGAGGAATATAAAACTGGAGATCTATGTAATACAGATTATAGCAGCAAATATTTCTGGAGTCAAGAACATTAATCTCTTTTGTACCTTTCTATTCCACCTGACATACAGAAGTACGCTAGATTAAAGGGACCCCAAAGTGTATTCTTTAAAACAGGGACATTCCATGCAACAGTGATATCTACTTAAATTAACAGTCTTAAAAATTGAAGTCTTTAAATTAAAAAAGATTTTTAAAGATGTCGTATGGGAGGTTGTCTAAATAGGATGAGTATGTCCCTTAACCACTTGGTTTAACCGGAGTTAAGGCTGCAGCTGCTCAGTGAATCTGTAATAACTTGCGTAAGTATGCTGCACATCTGAAACACAAAAGGTAATTTATCACCATTAAAAAGAAGCAGCCCTGTCAAAGTTCCAGTTTAACATGCTGTGGTTGGAAGTACTCATGAATTTTTTTTTAAAGACCACCATTTTGCCATTGCAGGAAATTAACTGCAAGTCACTGTTTCAGAGAATAATTTTCAAGCTGTTCAACAAACTGGAACCTTCTTTACTCTAGCCACAGAACTATTTTTCCCACCTTTTGGAAGATGCCTTTTATAAAAGCATTTTAGGAGCTTAGAAGGTGATGGTGATGGAAAGGAAATTCAAAACAGCAAAATAATTTTAGCACAGCTTCTGAATACAAACAAGACAACAATCATATGTATTACTGTGTAAATTGTCATTTTAGTATCATACAAAAGAAGAAAAGACAGGATTAATCTCCAAAGAAAACAATCAGATCATAAAACCATATTTCTTTTTACGAACTAACAGTACCCTCTTATGGATCAAAATTTTTATGTTTTCATTGTGTGCAAACCTAAGTAGTTTGATTATATGCAGAGCTGATAATCACTGCCTACAGTTTAGGTTGCCTGACACTTTCCATTATGAGACCTATTTTATAAATTACTGAACTTTGCCAAGTTTAATCATTCAGGCTGAAGTTTTCAATGCTCAGCGTCTGCCTCAAGCTGGGTTTTTTTTTGGCAGGGGGCAGAGGAGGAAGCGGGATTTCTTGTAAACTGTTAAAACAACATTAGGGAAAGATAAGTTTTGGATATCTTAAAAAAAAAAAAATCTAACAATCGTTATGCTGAGACGCTCTATTGCTCTATTCCCTTTTTAAAGCCGGGCCACAATATTCAGCAGAGCAGTTGCCTGGGTGTTAGGGATGTCTCTTTTGTAATCCCCATAAAAACGTGCCCATATTTGTCCAAGTTGTAAGCCTTTGAATCATCTCAGTTCCCACATACTCAGCAGATGCCCATTAGAGTTTGGCACTCAATTCTCTGCAGGTTCTGTACTGAGCATACTCCAGCTAAGCATTGCAATTTGTCCAATGCAAAATCCCCTTTTGTGAATCTAGCCCTAAAACCAAAATATTCAGCAATTGCATTTCAAAACCCTTTTCTGTACACTGCTGTTATTTTTGCCAGTTCTCTGTTCTCAGGAATCCAACCAATCATGGAATGCCATCTAAAAATATCATATTTTATTTTTAATATTTATGTACTTTTAAAATTTGTGAAATGTATATTATATGGATTGGACAGTTTACCTCATTAATATCCGAAGTTTCAGAGAGCTGCATGAGCCCCAAGACCATTGTTATCTGCATACTAATACCTAAAAAGTATTCTACAAACTCTCACTCTCTTTTATAGGCAGAAGCAAGATTCTTTAACGAACCTCACATTTTCATATTTTAAGTGGTTTTTACAGAAAAAAATGGTCTTGCCTTCTTTCTACCATAAATATTTAAATAACCCTTCCGAATTAGTTGAAATATAATCTAAAATTTGACACTTTTTTTTTTTGGTTTCTTCAACTATCCTTAACATGTTTAATTTTTCCGAACCAGATTGTTTATACTTTAAAAGCTACAAGCTTTCTGCTGCTCTGTGCCCTTGCTCAGGCAAACTAGACTGTTTTGCCCTTCTGTCTATTTGGATTTTACTGGCATGCATTTCAACTGCAGCCCTTCCAACTGTTTCTATATTTCCCACTTCTATGCACTTGATTTCAAATACATCATAAAAACACTATAAAAACTCCTTAGACAATTTCAGATTCCTTCAACGTCAGCTTTCCTAAAGACACAGGCTCATGTTATTTCTGCTGTGCTCTTACAAGCATTTCAGATCAAATCAAATTGTTAACATTACATTCTAAACGTTCCTCAATTTTAATCGTATTATTTATTACAGGCTTCTTTCCTGACTGGGGTCCAAAACTAGTTGAGCCTTAGGCTCTTCAATAAACCATGCAAGAATGCAGTACTCCATAAGCTAACTTCAAGGCACATGTTCCTAACAATATGGGGATAGGGCTGAAAAATGTGAGAATCTCTATCATTATGCATTTAAAGCCCTGATTTTCTTGGCCTTCAACTCCTACAAAAACCACGGATGAGTTCACAGAGGGATCACATTGGCCTGAGGTCTGATTTCCCTGAAACCAAAAAGGAATCAGTAACAATTTTAAAAGTCCAGTATCTTAAAAATCACCAGCGTCATTTACAACTTTTGAACTACGTACACTATTTGTTCCTACTCCTGGCAAGCTGAGTCATTAAGTGAACCCCGCACCATTACAATTACCATCTTATATTTTTTTTCTCCATTCTTCTGCCTCACTTGCTATGATTAGCATTCAGCAACACTAGCATTCCAAACAAAATCTTTGAAACTGTTTCCAAGCTTTCAATCTATGAAGCACAAATCATTGGCTCTAAATATAAGAGATAATTTGGCTGCTTAAAAAAAAAAAAAAAAAAAAAAATCACACCCCCATCACCGTTGAGTTAGAAAGAAATTATAAATTCCATCCAGGCTGACTCAATTTTAAATTTGGATTTCTCACAACTTATCAGGCCTAATCACACTTATGTGGATCAATGAAAACACTTTCAGGACCAGTACAAGCACTTTACAGGCACTGGTCCTGAATTCATGTTCAGGAGAAAAAAAAGTCTAAATTTATGTCAGACTCTTTACTCAGAAAGCCTCAATCAATTAAAACAAAACAAAAACAAAGCAAAACACATTTTCATGAAAGATATTGAGGTTTTCTCAAACACTCATATTGCAGGTCAGTAGATATGTAACCTCGGAATCTCTATTGAGTTTTTCTAAACTATTCTCTTCATCACTGCCAATGAATGCTAACAAGACTTTTTTTCTATATGAGCAGCAAAACTGCTCTCTCTTACATTACTCCTTGCTTCTTGTGGCTGAGTCATGGAGTTTCCATGGTTCACCATTAAGGCCCTGATTCACCAGATACTTAACTATGTGCTTAAGTACCTTGCTGAGTCATGGCCTATGTCCCTGGCTCTGAGTCCCTAGTTTACCATTTCCAATCTACTTTAGAATAATAAATTTATGAAAGGGTGAATACAAATCTAATTGCCCCATAAATAATCTGAAACAAAACACAATTACTACAGACAAACAAGACAAAACAAAACACCTGAAAGGCACTTCTCAGCATGACCAACAAAATGAAACTGGACATCATAAGCCAAGAGATAAGCCACAGAAATATTAGGAAATTTTGAAAAAAGTAATGGACAGGAATTTTTATTAATATAAATATATTATTGTATTAATAAAATACAATAATATTAATCAATTAATATATTTTATAAATATAACAGCACTATGATGTCTGTTTTTTTTTCCCCAGCATGTGACATTTCAGGGACTTTGTTTTTCTTTTGGTGAAGTTTGGTGTGAATGGGAATGAAAATTAGACGTGCAATACAAAATTTGCTTCACTCTTAACAATTGGTTAAAAAGCAAAAAATAGGTTAAATAACCTGATTAATTTATACAACGGTCAGTTTATCAAATAGATTTTTATGCCAGCATACACAATGACAACAGCCTAGTCCTCCATTCTCTAATCCATTAGCCTGCTCTATAAGTACACATTCCTGCTAACCATTATTTTGAGCCACAGATGCTCAGAATGTGCTATTAAGATTCATATAGTAAAGTCCTTATGCCTTTCACATCAGGAGCTTAAGAACTTCTGTGAACATGACAGATTTACCTAGAACAGTAAGTTAATATTTTGTATTTGTATAATACAAATACTTTCACATTAAACTGTATGTATACCGAAGAAATGAATGATCTTCAAATACAACTACAATCCTAGGGATTTCAACTAATATTTTAAAATGTTAATTTTATATTAAAAATTACTGGATCAATGCACACCATGCTACTAAGTATGTCCTCTGATGCCAATCACTGTGTTACCTAGTTAATTCAATGGATAATCTTGCAGAAATTTAAAAGCTTTTCCCATTGAAATAGTGAACATCAACTTACATCTCTTTAAAGCATCTATGGAAACATAGGAAATGAGTAATTTTGTATAATAACTTCAGTCCTCAAACAATTTTGACTTATACTCTGCTTGCAGAGTACACAGATTAATCCCTTCATGATTATTCTCTGGTGTGATGGTCGTTATCGTGGCTGCTGATTAATAACTTGTCTTTGTTTTCTCATTGTGTTGAATTGCTGCTAATCCATTACAAATGACAGTTTATAAAGGCAGTTACTTTTTTTCTCCTTTCAATAAGACGGAATACGTTTTACATTTCTTCAGCAATTATTTCACATTATCTTGTCTGTCTCCTTTCTAAGATCACCATTGTTCAATATACTTTTTTCCAGGCTTTGGAGTATTTTAAACTAGACAATCCAGATATTAAAGTGTAATTTGTATATCTCCATGGAAGACTTCCTGAATCACTTAGCAAATAGAGAAACTGTTCACCTGCTCACTGTTGTAACAGGACTGGAGGGCAAAGCTGAGCCATTCTGCCACCCAAAGGACAAACAAGGCAACATATTTTAAATGAATTTTGTAGGACATGGTAAAAGGTGCTTAGCAATGGAGAACGAAAGTCTTATTTGTCCCCAAGACAGACAATGGCAATGCAAGCTTCTCCAATCCT
Source organism: Caretta caretta (assembly GCF_965140235.1). Classification (NCBI taxonomy): domain Eukaryota; kingdom Metazoa; phylum Chordata; order Testudines; family Cheloniidae; genus Caretta; species Caretta caretta. The sequence goes on along the minus strand of NC_134210.1, from coordinate 10,211,518 downwards.
GTGCCTGAACTCTGAAAGAGGGCATTCTTGTGGTAAGGGGGTAGTGTGGTAGTTTAGTCTCTATGCCTGTTCAAATCTTTGTGAAGATTCTACTATTGCCAACATTTAATAGTGGATTCTGAGAAGTGAATACTTATTCTCCAGGAACAGGACTAAGATTTCCCAAGTCAACTCACATAGGCCACTGACCAGCCAACAGAGGATACATGTGTTTGGCTGTGACTAATCTGAATTTGGGGGCAGTAGTCAAGAATTGAAAGGCTCTGTATTTCATCAATGATAACCTGAGACACCAATTTGCCTAACTAGAAAACATTCCAAGATTTGCTTAGCAACAGAACACCACATCTCCTGAATACGTTATCAATCATTTACCACCTTGCAGGAGTGTTGCAAACCTAAATTAATGTTTGTAAAGTAATTTGAGCTCTTTGGACAGAAGATACTTTATAATGATAAATGCTACTGAAGGGTAGTCAGTGCCAAAAGCGTGATTAGAACTCAAGAATTCCCATCTCTCAGTCTCTCTTCTTTATAGCACCGTGGACATCAACAGGGGTATATATAAGTTCTCATGGTTTTTGGGGGAGAAAAAGCACCTCCCCCCCACTGTTGATCAAGCAATTGTTAACACAAATAGGGTTGCTACCTGCGGAGATGTAGAAAGGCTGTGTAACACTGTTTGCGGAACTCCTGGTACTGCTCACTCTGAGTGCCTCCCATACCTTCCACCATTTCCTTATTTAGCTTCATTGGGGGAGGCAGAGGCTTAGGGTCACGACCCAGAATGTAACCAAAATCGATGTGAAACAGTTTACCTGTATTAGGCAAAAAATGCAAATGTGTAATTTTATTTTCTACTATTACATTTAAAACAGTAAAAAAAAGTGTTGATGTTCGCCTTCAAAAATCAATCAGCAGATATTAATTGAACCACACTTCAAAGTTTTAGCCAAGTATCTTCTTTAGTGCCCTTCATTGTAGACGCTAAGGCATTCAGATTTTGGATTATCTCAATTCCAAATTATGTTTGTCTGAGCTGAAAGTCTCCAAGATCCATTCAGTTATTGGCATCTTTGCCCATGTTTCCAGTCTGTGAACCACTTGAGGTTGTGTCATATGGACATTTGCTCATGGGTAACTGAATTGAGACAGGACTTATTTTATATAGGCCATTAAACAGATATCAGATGGTAATTTTAAAGAAAACTCTGGGGATTAGTGATAATCTATTGCACAACCGTATATTCACTAAATGAAAATACTCTTAAAGTAGATTTTATACAGCTTTTAGTTCTTCCACGGATTGCTCACTCTCTCTCCGTAGAGAGCATGGTTTTAACTATATAGCTTTGTGATTCCTGGGAGGAAGATAAGCCTCACAATCCACAGTATGAAACAGAAGATTTAGATCCCACTTGAAATCACTGACCAACAAAATGGTTTTAAGCTATTGTAAAGTAAATTCTCTAACAGGTGGTCCGAATGTGGTTAAACTCCATGTATATAATTAATGCTATTCACTCTGAAAAAGCTCCAAAGTTTAGTGCTACGATTCTAATTTTAAAAGTATATTTCAGAAGCTCAAGAGTCCATTTAGTAATTTACTTTTCTTTGTACTAAAATGCAGTGATTACCTTATCTTGATTATTACCCAAGTGACTTTCCTTCCAAGATTACTAAAGAACTAGGCTGACCAGTTCCAGGTTTGAAAAATATGTATGGCCCATAACCTATAAACATCTTGTGACACAGGGAAATCAGCTTAGATTCAAAACAATAGGCGGTTCACCTGTCTGTGAACTTCAGAGGAATGTGAAGAGGCACTGTAATTTGCAAACCAATCAACGTATAAAGTGCAACTGAATTGTTAAATTTGACTATATCCTGTTGCTTATTTGTTATTATGCATGCCTTATAGTAAATAACCCTAGATCAGAAGAAATATTAATGCTATTGTATCCACTTGTTAGAATAGAACAAAGGAAGATGTACTCACACATGGCACGTGTTCCGTAAATTATTTACACTAAGTTTACCTGTGATTGCTGTCTCTATATTTAATTCTATATTTAATTAACCCTGGAACAATGTGTGTTAGTGTTTAGTTGTGAATTCATTTGTCTAAAGATGCTCAGCAAGGAGGAACACTGACTTCAAAGCGTAGGGCGTTGTGTGCTCAACAAAGTGAAATCTATGGACACATGCTATGCTAAAAACAGTTGGCAGGCTGTTTTCAACTATAAATATTGGACTTTGGGAATGATCCTGCCATCTCTTGATCTTTTAGGATGTTGTCAGGGAGCTGTCCAGATACAAGACAGAGTTTCCCATATCCACTTTGGGAAAACCCTGAGAGAATTTATGAAAAGACTCAGACTGGCAGATTGCTACATCACTGCTTTTATTTCGAACCTACAAACCCTAATTCACCTGTAATGTATTTTATCTGCTTTAATCTTGCTATAACTCATTAGTTTTTCCTAATTAATAAATCTTTAATTTTAGTTTACTGAAGGATTGGCTACAGCGTTGTCTTTGGTGAGATCTTGAGCATATTGTGGGTAAGTGACTGTCCCTTTGGTGCTGGAAGTAATCTAAAGAGGTGAATTTTGGTTTTAATAACCTTTCATCATTAAGTCCAGTCTGTCTGGGTGGTAAAGTAGGCTCCAGAGAGCCTAAAGGGGACTGTCTGTGGCTCCATGGTAAAACTAATATAGTGATCCAGGAGTACACTTTTGTTACTGAGTAGGTGAAATCTAATGATACAATATGCCATCAGTCTGGGGTGTCTGCCCTGATTTCTGATATCTGACCGGAGTTTGGCACTCTTAGCTGTGAGCCACTCCAGGCACCGTGACAGACCTTTTTCACACCTTTGGCTGTAAGAACAGAGTAAGTCTATACAAAATCAGGGCCCATGCAAATTTAGAATTTTACTCAAACATTTTGTTTGGAATAAAAAATGAAAGCATTGTCCAGTGTCCATTGTCAATGTGGCTGTTTTAACCGTTTACCAAGAGATGCAAACTATCTCATGTGGTACTAAGAATGATTACAACTCTCAACCTCCTCTTGGGAAGCGTGCATTGCCAAAGAAAGTAAGCAATAGTTACAGATAGTTAACATTTCAAAAATCATCAGAAAGTTTGTAAACAGCTACAAATGAACAAAAAGAAAAGGAGTACTTGTGGCACCTTAGAGACTAACAAGTTTATTTGAGCATAAGCTTTCGTGAGCTACAGCTCACTTCATCGGATGCATTCAGTGGAAAATACATTGGGGAGATTTATATATATAGAGAACATGAAACAATGGGTGTTACCATACACACTGTAATGAGAGTGATCAGGTAAGGTGAGCTATTACCAGCAGGGGAGCGGGGGGAACCTTTTGTAGTGATAATCAAGGTGGGCCATTTCCAGCAGTTGACAAGAATGTCTGAGGAACAGTGTGTGTGTGTGGTGGCGGGGGGAATGACAATAAACATGGGGAAATAGTTTTACTTTGTGTAATGACCCATCCACTCCCAGTCTCTATTCAAGCTTAAGTTAATTGTATCCAGTTTGCACATTAATTACAATTCAGCAGTCTCTCATTGGAGTCTGTTTTTGAAGTTTTTTTTGTTGAAGAATTGCAACTTTTAGGTCTATAATCGAGTGACCAAAGAGATTGAAGTGTTCTCCGACTGGTTTTTGAATATTATAATTCTTGACGTCTGATTTGTGTCCATTTATTCTTTTACGTAGAGACTGTCCAGTTTGGCCAATGTACATGGCAGAGGGGCATTTCTGGCACATGATGGCATATATCACATTGGTAGGTGTGCAGGTGAACGAGCCTCTGATAGTGTGGCTGATATGATGAGGCCCTATGATGGTGTCCCTTGAATAGATATGTGGACACAGTTGGCAACGGGCTTTGTTGCAAGGGTAGGTTCCCGAGTTAGTGGTTCTGTTGTGTGGTGTGGTTGCTGGTGAGTATTTGCTTCAGGATCACTCTCGTTACAGTGTGTATGGTAACACCCATTGTTTTATGTTCTCTGTGTATACTATGTATATAAATCTCCGTAATGTATTTTCCACTGAATGCATCCGATGAAGTGAGCTGTAGCTCATGAAAGCTTATGCTCAAATAAATTTGTTAGTCTCTAAGGTATCACAAGTACTCCTTTTCTTTTTGAGAATACAGACTAACACGGCTGCTACTCTGAAACCTACAAATGAACAGTTATTCAATAACCTCTCATATATACAGAAGAAATTCTAATTTTCTCAGTCTCTAGGAGGTCTGTTATACTTATCTTATTACTACTTGCTAACTGGCATAAGTCAATCACACATTAGGAAAGGTATTCTTGCAAAATATTTTTGAAAACCAATCTCCCAATTTTGTACAAGTGATAGATCTACTCAATATTTCGATGGAAAAGCAAATACCTTTTTCATGATTTTTTTGTTCAAACTATCTCCGACAACACTGAACTCAAGGGCGCAAACAAGGTTGGAAGGAGTTCAGAGAAGCAACAATGATCAATGGACTAGAGAGACTTGATTTATAAGAAACCATCAGAAGAACAATATATATGAGTGAGTTTGCCTAAATGATGGCTAAAGAAGGATGAAGGGAGACTAGAACCTTTTGAAACAAGCACTGTGGGGAGAGGAGAGGAATCATTTAGGATGGTCGGAGGAGGTCCATATCTTGAAAATTTAAGCTGAATACGAGGAAGGTTTTTGACAGAAGTCTATTAGCCAGTAGAATAGTTTCTCGGTGGAAAAAGTTAAAGTTCCATCATTATAGTAATTTAAACCTAGACAAAAACAGCAAAGAGGATGCACTGTAGGGCATAGAGGGAAATCTTAAAACCAAGTATCTTCAAGATGGAAGAGACCTGGTATGATTTCATACAGTTTGCACCACATGCAGTACCTAACATACACTGAATATACATCTAGAAAGCCTTTTTCAAAATTATGTATGTCCAAGATTTTTTTTAAATAGGTGTCTCAAGTTAAAGCCCCCAGAGCCCATATTTATGAACCTAAAAGTGCCCTATTTTGACAGCTTCTAGGTGCCCACTTTTAAAAATCAGAACCATTAATATTTTTGAAAAGCCATGCCTCCCTGTCCATTTTACTGAATACTTTATCACTGGATGAACTCCTCATGAGCCTGGACTTCAGTCCAAGATACATACATTTCAGAATGGTCAGCTTTCAGAGAGGCCACAAAGATGCTTAATTAGCATACAAAGCAATCAGTAATTGGCAAATGCCACAATCATTAGTTTTTGAGCCTGGTGCTCAAAAAGCCTTCTTAACCATTTGAAAGACCCAATAAAGTGAATCACCAGTGAAGTGAATAACTTTTTAAAGTTTAACTTTTTAAACTTAGTTTTTAAAGAAGTAGGCTTTGATATATATCAAAGTAATAAGGTATGTTTAACTAAGACGTTTGAGAGGTTCTTTTTTTTCTGTCCATTTATTCAAACCTGTCACCTTGAAGAGTCAAGAGACAACAAGTAGATAAAACAAAAACTCTTGTGACTAAATATGTTTGTATTTAACACTGTAAACACAGAATAAGAGAGTGCTAATTAATACATTTATATAGGTAATTAAGATGTTTCTAAAAAATTTAGTTCAAACCAGATTAACATTTTAACAGCTGATACTGACACAGGTTTATATAAATTAATGATACAAATAATTGACTTAATAAACAGTCTGTTTTCAGGACTGAAACAGGAAAGATAATGTTTAAACAATTATGATCCTCTGGTGCCTTGCTCAAAAGTTTTAAATTCCCAAATTACACTTCACAGTGCACCAGTGATTAGTCCACAGCTATAACAATAATGCAAAGTGTCAGAGTCCTCTTGAATAAAAATAATTCTGAGCCACAGATGGGCCTAACTCAGCACTCTTACATTGCTGTAACCACTGTGAGGATCAAACAAGTTACACCTGTATAAGGAAATGGAGAATTAGGCCTCAAGACACAGCTGAAATATCTGATTCAAACCCCCTACTAAAGACAGGATATTAACTAGGTGGACACTTTATTTGGTCCACTGTGGTCATTTTTAAGCTTCCTACAAAGGATATTTCTTTTTTGTGTGTGCTCTCCGTGGAATGCAATCTACAGATAAAAAGAAAAGGAGTACTTGTGGCACCTTAGAGACTAACAAATGAAACTTTATTTGAGCATAAGCTTTCGTGAGCTACAGCTCACTTCATTGGATGCATTCAGTGGAAAATACAGTGGGGAGATTTATATACACAGAGAACATGAAACAATGGGTGTTACCATACACACTGTAACGAGAGTGATCAGGTAAGGTGAGCTAATACCAGCAGGAGAGGGGGGGGCGGGCGCTCTCCTGCTGGTATTAGCCTATGAAGTGAGCTGTAGCTCACGAAAGCTTATGCTCAAATAAATTTGTTAGTCTCTAAGGTGCCACAAGTACTCCTTTTCTTTTTACTAAATACATTAAGACCTGTCTTAGTGACCATCCAATGCCCAAAAACAAGACACTGCCCAATGGGGGAGAGAGGGAGAAGTCTAACTTTAAAAAGCAGTGACAGTGTCCTAAGTGATTAGTTCTGGGGATAAGGAGTTAGGATTTTTGGGTTCAATAGTAGATTCTACCACCAGCTTGCTTTGTGACCTTGAAGAAAGCCTCATCACCCAGGTCATCTCAAAGATATTAACACCTATCCAACTTCAACCAGATCAATGGATGCTAGATGCTGGGAAGCTGCAAAGTATTTAAGGGTGGAAAAACCTGTACTTGGAAACTTTGCGAGATACTTTAAAGAAATGGCATAAACTAGATGTGTCTTACTGAAAAGGATCCTTTCAGTATGTTTTGCCTTATATAAACAATACCACAATTTAGTACATTTCTCATTTTTATTTTACTCTTGATGTGCATATAAAACAAACAGTGGGGAAAGTCTGGGGTAGCATTTAATTAAACTAAAAAAGCTGGAACCTCGCTTCCACTTTAACTTCAAAATCCACTATTTCAGCAAAAGAATCACTGTTCCATTTAATGTTAGCAACACTCACCTGCACTTCCTGCAGCCTTCAGTATATCAACCTACATGGATTTTTCTGCCACTTAGTCTTTCACTCTCACCTCTTTCATCCCTCATTTCTGTAAATTCACTGGGTTGATCCCTCCGCTCTGCTCTCTTTCCCACCCTTGGCTCCCATGCCTGCCTCCCTCTCACACAACGAAGTCCATACCACTAACCCAGAGCTCTCAACATCTACTTCCTCAGCACTTGCTTTTTTTGGTGTGATTCAGAGCTCAAAACACACCTAACCCACCACGGGTACTGCAAATAGCTAATAACTAAATAATACCTGTAGTGCTGTGAAACACTACAAACAAACTGTGAAACAAAGGTAACATATCCATTTTCCTTAAGCAACAAGGGCTATGCAGAAAATGACACTGATCTAAAAAACTTTATCCGTTTGAAAAGGATTTCCCTCCCCCCGCCTGCCTCCCCCCCAATCTAGGTAACGTTTTTGTACTAAAATCACAGTAAAATAAAACATTTGCCTTATTTTTCAGAGAGTTTCCACCATTCATACACTGTGACTGCCCTTCAGTTGTGAAGTTCTTACACAGTCCTTTAATTTTTAATATAACTATTTACCCAGACACATTTGTAGGGAAGGATGTAAAAAAGCCATCCAAAAACATCTTAGCTGTTCTTTCCTGTCAATTTAATCAACCAGTTTCCTCCAAAAGTGGTACTCCTCAATACACTACTTGTTTTAAATTGCTCAGATTCAACAGATATTGCAATGCCTGAAAATAGCCTCAGCTAAAAATCCAGCTGAAGTCCACTGGGGAAACCAGCACCCCATTTCAGAAGTTACCATCGTTTTTATGCAACATGACAAAATTTGTAAACACTTATATGAAAGTTTCCTGGAAGTTAGGTAATTGGGTGGGAAAGAAACCTTTTCAAGAGCTATGTCAGTATTTTTCAGAGCAATCTGTATGAATTAAAGACCGGAAGCCTGATAGAAGCATCAACCCTTCCACTCTACAAATCAGTAGTGAACCAGTGTGGACACTGTAGTAAACATTTCTTTTAAAGGCAACTTAAAAACCCTGTATTCTACAGAATACAATTAAACTCCTTTCCTTCTAAATATAGTGTCACTATCATGTGATAAACTGCATTTATTCTGACAGCCACATCACACCTGTGCTCCAGCTACTAATCCAGCTTTTCTGAACTTGTTATAACAGCTCAACTCTGAGAGAAGCTTTAAATCAGAAGGATTCTCTAATTATTAAGTCATTCACCTGGGACTCCAGAGATCAGAGTTATATTCCTATCTAAGCAAATGGGTACGAGTCCACTCACATCGAGCCCCACCCAATCAAAAATATTTGAATTGGTACAGAAGTCAGTCCATGCAGAGCAGCTGGAAATGTAGTTAATCGTGATAACAGAAATATCTTTTCTGATTTCCCAATTTTAGGAGGTAATTTGTTTTCTTTATGGAATATATAAATAAATTTCTTATCTTTAAGGAACAAATTACTTTTTTGGATTAAGGATTTTAAATCCTCAAATAAATACAATCCAAAGCTTTGGCATCCAGATCTGAGTCTGTTCTCCCATCTATAAAAGTAGGTCATTTAATTCCCTGGTTTTCAGCACAGTCCTAACCAAGACTTCATTTTTGTACCTGAATCTATTTGTGGTGTAGCAAGTATTTACATAGTTGAACAACATTAAACTGCACCCACAAATTAGATACTTATATATAGGGCCCTACCAAATTCATGGTCCACTTTGGTCAATTTCACAGTCATAGGATTTTAAAAATATTAAATTTCATGATTTCAGCTCTTTAAATCTGAAATTTTACGGTGTTGTATCTGTAGGGGTCCTGACCCAACTCTGAAGGCAGCAGCGCAGAAGTAAGTGTGGCATGGTATGGTACTGCCACCCTTACTTCTGTGCTGCTGCTGGAGGGACACTGCCTTCAGAACTGGGTGCCTGGCCAGCAGCCACTGCTCTCCGGCCACCCAGGTCTGAAGACAGCGCAGAAGTAAGGCTGGCAAAACCATGACTCCCCTACCTTGTAACCCTCCCACAACCCTCTTTTGAGTCAGGACCCCCATTTTGAGAAATGCTGGTCTCCCCCGTGAAATTTGTATAATACAGGGTGAAAGTACACAGAACACCAGATTTCACAGGGGATACCAGATTTCACAGTCCATGACGCGTTTTTCACGGCCGTGAATTTGGTAGGGCCCTACTTATATATGTGAGTGATATCCATTGAGTCCCCTAAATACAGGTAGGTGAAGTGTTGTGGCTGTAGATTGAAGGGGAAAACAACAAACAAAAAAAGAACCCTTCAATTTTAAAACTCTGCCTCCGTATGCTCAAGTATTAATACCTGCACCTTTGCCAGCATTGTCGTCCAGTCAGATTCTTGCAACTGAAGTAGGGTTACACCAGATTAGCACTAAAACTGGGAGACCACCAACCAAAACTCAGTGCTGCAGGGAGTGGTCTTTCCTTTAATTACTACTGAATAAATGCTACAAGGAGCTGCAGGAGCTAACATGACACAAAACGCAGGTCCCAGCAATTTATGATCATTAAGATCCAACTGCACTTTTTACAAGAGCAGTGCTCTGGCCAAATTCTATGTCAGGTAATTACACTCCACCTATTTAGAGTCCCCTGCAGTTTCGGATAGATACATTTCACTAGCAGGTGTTTTGTTTCTTATGATATCCATCCTCTATCTACTTCACTGGACTGTTATGAGGATTAACTACTTAAAGCCTCTTGAGTATTTAGAAGTCCTTGAATGAAAGTTACCACAAAACTGCAAACTAGATTTTTAACAACACTGCCAAAGGGCTTCTTACATTTTAATAAGCTGAAAGTCCCCTCAAACTACTCCAAGTTCATCTTTCCCCATTTTCAGGAAGGTAATTTACTGACATTGAATTTAAATTTTGAAGATGGCATTAATTTTGTTTCAAACTACAGCTTCCATGGTAATTTTGAAAGATTGCTATCCAGGATCCTATATTTATTACATAGCAAAATTTATGCTCTGAAAGGTGGGCCACAGCCAAAAGGGGGAACTTCCTCATGAAAATGGGATGGTAGCATTCAATTTCCCCTAGAGTTATGCTGTCACCATGAAAAGGCCTGACCTGCTAAGAGAAAGCAACAGAACCCTCACGGTAGTTGCACCTCTGCTGGAAAATTACAATTCCTAATTCTCCATCATTGCTACCACTGGTAATTCACCACCAATGCCGTTCTGCAAGTCCTAATTTTACTAATTTAGACAAGGCCAGTCTGTGCCTAAGTAGGAAAGTGAAGTAGAAAGGAGAGTGTAAAGTGATGTGCTTATTGTTAAAATTCATTCAGTGTGCAGATGTTAAATCCTAACACACTGACAAAAACTTTAAGGTGATCCAGATAAATATATTCTGCACTTCTATTTGTATTACTGTTGCACCTAGGAGCCCTAGTCATGGATCAGAACCCCATTGTGCTGAGCACTGTATGAAACACAGAATTTAGTAAGACAGTCCCTGCTCTAAAGAGCTCACAATTTAAGGACAAGACAATAGATAGATGGCTACTGCCAGGAGAATCCAAGAAAACAAGGAGACAATATTAGTCAGCATGATAGGCAGTGGTCTTAGGACAATGGCAAGGCTGCTGGTTTAGTAGGCATAACAGAAAAGGAGTTTTAAGGAGGGATTTGGAGGATAATTAATTTTGGAGATGTTTACAAGCTAGTATGTTCGTTCTCTCTCTCTCTCATCATGGTTTTTTAATTTTTTTATATATTCATACATAGAGAGAGAGAATGTTTTAAAGCTTCTTTATTTTACATACAACAGGGTCTGGTAAAATCAGCAAATCTACTTATAGTGCCTGCAGCACTTTTGGGGAGCATCTGGAGTCCAACTATCTTTCACTTTGGCGTCTCCTCAGAAGAGCTGCATTAGACGATCCAATTGTAACAATGAAGAAGAGCTGAGAACACTTAAGGGCTTGCATCAGGCACAACAAACTGTTCAAGGGCCCTGTTGTCTGGGGGCCTGCAATCCTGTTCTGACTTTGCAGCTCTCTCCAATGAGACCAAGGCATGCAGAAAAACCCGTGTTCTTTCCCTAATGTCAGGCTGGGGTCCCCATTCTTGGTAAGACTCCACAAAGTTCACAGCTGGTACAATCCTTGAGTTCATTACGTTCTTAGACTCAAGAGCAATGTGTCCTGCCACATACACGCTTGAGGTTTGAGCATGCTTTATTCGGCTGGCAAATAAAGTCAGGACCAAAGTCTCTATTTCCATTCATATGCCAACTTGTTTTACTGATGCAGTCACACTGGCTCCATGCTTTCAATAATAAAAATAAAAGAGGGGACAAAAGCAAAACAAAACCCCCCAAAACAAGTTGCCTTCAATAAATGGAAGAGACAAATGTTTTAAGATGGGTTTGTTTCAAAAAGATGCAACTTCTGGGAACTTTAGTCTTTTTAAATGTGTTCCATCAAGTCGGTGACAATTCAGCTTCACAACTAGCAATTCTTTCTAAGGCAGCGAAGGGTCTACTGACGGATGGCATTCAAGTACCAGTATTTATATATGCAATGATTTGTGATGCAGCAATGATCGATTGATGTTGTTTGAAACTGCACATTTTGCTGGAAGACAAAGTGTCTCATTACATAGTTGCTGCCATAGTGCCTGATCTTGGCTTTGGAAGCAACAAATTAAAAATGCATAGGAATCAATGACAGTTTATAATGCCAGGTTTCAGAGTAGCAGCCGTATTAGTCTGTATTCGCAAAAAGAAAAGGAGTACTTGTGGCACCTTAGAGACTAACCAATTTATTTGAGCATAAGCTTTCGTGAGCTGCAGCTCACTTCATCAGCTACAGCTCACTTATGCTCAAATAAATTGGTTAGTCTCTAAGGTGCCACAAGTCCTCCTTTTCTTTTAGTTTATAATGCATCTCAATTCGGTGAGATGCAAGACAATATCTATTCTCATACAAAAGGAATCACTTCCAGTGCTGTTATTTTGAAGTATTTTACAGAAACAATACCGAGGCATACTACGTACATTTTAAGTTACATAGGCTCAGGTACATTGTATATGAATTGCCAAAATATGTATTAATGTATCAGAAAGGCTTTCGAGTTTGAAAAAATGAGAAGCTACATGACTTAGTTTACACATTATACTTTTATCTATTAAATGTAATTAATACTTTGTTCGTTACCACTAAATCTCTTTACTGAACATATACTGAAACAATACATGGCAGAGTAAAAATAATTGAGCTTACTAAAATAAATCTAAAAAAATAACAAATGCTTCAGTATTAAAGGGACAATAAAAAAAATGAAATAAATCAGCTATGGTTACCGGTAAAAATGGGGGGGGGTGAGAGAAAAAGAGCGATCTATTTTCATTTTGTTTACTTTATGATTTCAACAATACTTTGTAAAGTGTCAATTTTATTGTTTCTCCTGTATGGTCAATCTCTTCTTTTGTAGAAGCCCCTTTAGCTCCCTGATTTAAAAAAACAAACAAACAAAAAGAATAAGGACATACTATTTAAAAGTTACTCAGACTCTGGATTCATTTTTCTTTGTCCCTCCCCCCCCCCCCCTTTTTTTTTTTTTTTGGTTAAAGAGTACATGGTGACACTGTCCCGTTTAAGCTCTGGAGACAAACTAAAGTGGCAATTCTCCAACAACAAAAAAAATCAAAAACAGACTCCAATAAGGGACTGCTGAATTGGAATTAATTTGCAAATTGGACACAATTAACTTAGGCTTGAATAAAGACTGGGAGTGGATGGGTCATTACACAAAGTAAAACTATTTCCCCGTGTTTATTCCCCTCCCCCCCCCCCCCCCTCTCACACACACACACTGTTCCTCACACGTTCTTGTCAACTGCTGGAAATGGCTCACCTTGATTACCCCTACAAAAGTTTTTTTTTTCTTTTTCTTCTTCGCCACTCCCCCCTGCTGGTAATAGCTCACCTTACCTGATCACTCTCGTTACAGTGTGTATGGTAACACCCATTGTTTCGTGTTCTCTGTGTATATAAATCTCCTCACTGTATTTTCTATTGCATGCATCCGATGAAGTGAGCTGTAGCTCACGAAAGCTTATGCTCAAATAAATTTGTTAGTCTCTAAGATGCCACAAGTACTCCCTTTCTTTTTACAGAAAATTTTAGAGCCCATAAACTACTACATGTATTGTTATCTTGGTTCTACAGTACACTGATTACATGTTTCTGATGTAGAGTAGGGAAGAGCTGTTTTCATATCCTGGTGTTCATGTTTAATGCTGTATTCTGCCTAATAAAGGACTAATTTTACATTTAGTTTTGTCATAAGCACAAAATACCCTCTACAGAAAGAGCTGTGATGGTGCCCATACTCATGCTATCCCACAAAGGAATTACACCTCTTCCCATGTGTTGAGAGGAAAGACAAGCCCTATGGAATGGACTTTAAATGCAAGACTTGAAGGAGCCGACAGCTGTGGACTATTAAGAGAAAGCCATAAAAGGCTCCTGGGATCTGTTGAATTTCCTCCCACATGGAACATAAGATCGAGTACTGAAACCCACAGCTGGGTCCAGTAGTGCCCTATTTATGGCCCCCATTGCCCAGGAGGGCTTGCACGGTTTAAACAAATCCTGCTAAGAAGGGAAAGCTTTGTGGTTATACAAACTATATTGCCAGAAAAATGTTTGTGTTTAGCTTCTCAACCACAAGAGAAGACTAGAACTAGTCTTTTTGCACTAAAGTCAATGGGAGACTCAGTGGTAAGTATAAGGCCAGATACCAAGTGTTTGTAGGATTGATTCCATACAGGTACTTTTAATAAACAGGTTCCACACTTTCAAAAATACCATAAATATCAGTTTATATATTTTTCTTCCTCAAACTGATGCAAAATTTAAGATTTTGAGACATCTGCTTACCAGTCACAAAGGAAATCATTAAGGAAAAAGGTACATTCAAACCCACATTGTTTTACTATCTTATGGAGTATATATTACAACACAGAGATAAGAGGAATTTCAGACAGAATTTATCATGGATAAGTACTGCCCTCTGCTGCACTGATTAGGATTTTCCAGTGGAAAAACTAAATTCAGTCCCCAGTGTAAGGATTTTCATGTGAATTGGAGTTGCAAGACAGGGGCTTTATTTTCTGCAGCCTTTCATACGCATTGTATTCAAAAACGTTTTACAGGTTCACAATACAAACAGCAAACTGACACACAAAACTAGACACAAATACAAAGGAGAGTAAATGTTTTGGGACAAAGATATTTTGTTAAAGTTTCACGCTAGTTTTCAAACAATTTAAATCTGATAAAAATGAAATGAACACAAACTGGGGCCCAGCCAGGAAATAAATAAAACCTTTACTGAAGAGCTTAGGTCAGAGATTCATTCCATATCAAAATTCATACTCTGCATTAATGCTTAAGTGCACCATTTAACAAAATCAGAGTTTATACATTGGCTCAGTTTTCTCTCCAGCCATTTAATGTTGTTTTCTGTTGATTACTCTGTTTTAATTTAAGAAAGGTTTTAATTTAGTTACAGTGATACCAGTTTCACCTTTAAAAATAACAAAAATGCTAAGGTAATTATGAGAGAGGGGCTTTGGGTAAATGTCAAATTCCAGATGGTGGGTATTTAATGAATGTAAGGAAGTTAAACCAATATATTTCAACTGTGGTTTTCAACCTGTGGTCGGTGGACCCCTGGGAATCCTCAGACTATGTCTAAGGTTTCCAAAGGAGTCCATACCTCCACCTGACATTTTTTTAGGGGTCTGCAAATGAAAAAAAAAGGTTGAAAACCATCGTCTTACAACACACTTCCAGACACATGTAAGAATTTGGAAACTCTTCAGACTTGTTAAACATAATGTAGATACCAGATCATCATAAATGGTGTGTGACTAGCTCAAGTTACCTAAAGTTCAGTCAAGACCATAGACCTACATTTTATTTGCCATAAATTGAAATGGGTAAAGCCATTGTAACTGGTTTGGTCCCCAAATCCTTTTACTACACCAGCCTGTTTGAGGTCTAATAAAATAGCAGAAACATACACTATGCTAATTATGTTTTTATACTTATAATAAAATGTTATCAGGTGGACTTAAAGAGTCAGGCTGGAAAAATGCTATGTAATTAGGGAAATTATAAATTGAATGCTAGAAGCCTTACATTCTTCAGTAAACAAATTTGACATATTGGAATTTAACTAATCTCTGCAATTCAGGAACTGTGTTTGACCAGATTTAGGGTGACAATGAAGAAATAACAATACATTTATTTACATCACCCACACATTCCAACTTCACAAAACCTTGACAACTATCAAAATGGGGTGCTAACTGTGACCTGCTATGGTTAAGGTTGCATGACACTTCCCATGGTAATGTCACTTTCAACAGTCTGGGGCTTCAGAAAATGATCATCTTTCAGGCTCAAAATCTCAATGCTAGGTTTATGTCCAAGGTACTTTTTTTTTTTTTTTTTTTTGAGGGGTGGAGGGTAAGGAGAGAATAAGAAAATGTTCCTCTGTTTGAATATATGACGAAAAATACACTTTCTTCATAATAAAAAAGGTCAACTTTATAGAAGTAACAACTGAAGGTAGAAAGGTGATATTTGGCATGGAGATAGTCCTAATTGCCTTTAAGCCTTTCCGAAAATTAGCTTTGGTTTTTTTTGGAGTTATGAGCCTTTGAAAATCATTCTGTGAATACGGAGAACATTTTGCATGGGTAACTGCTAAGCTCATAAAGGAGGCAGCTAAGAAAGGTCATACTCTGTTAGCTAGAAAACTACGTGACAGCTGAATGCTCCACACCTGTCCCTATAAAAATACCCTCTCCAAGGAAATGTGCACAGGTTTGGGAGTCTAGTGGTCTGAAGTTCTGTTCCCATCTCCCCAGCTGATTGGCTTTAACTCTCTGCCCTTATTTATTGAAGCCTCATACTCTCTGGAAAGTAATACATACTACCCACCTTTTACAGAGAACAACTGAAGTGAAGCTAACATTTTCAGAAATTGCCTCTTTATTTTGGGTCCCAATTGTTAGACTAAGTACCTAGATATTCATAGGTGCTGAGTTTCTGGATCTCAGATTGACTTCAACTATTATATAATTAACAATGCAAAGAGGTTGCAATCAGGAATAGGGAGCTTTTTTGTTAAGTGTTCTACAAAGAACATGTCTCAGGGTGTACTGGCTCTTTAAAGACATGCCCAAACCAAGGCCCAGTACACTCGTTACTGTTGAAGCCCACATCAAACGCATTCTGGGACTTGCAAGTTCTAGGGTGCTCAGGTTGAGAGCAAAAGCTTCTAGGAAAGGGGTTGGGACCATAAGTAACCTTCTCAGAACAGGGAGAGAACATGAAGTGAAGTGACTCCAGCTGAGAGGAAAGCATAGAGGGAACCTAAAGGGAAAAAAGCTTGTGGAATAACTGGAGAGGAGGGCCAAGAAGCAGGCAGGAGGATAAGAACTCTGGGAAGGAATGTGATGTGTGTGTTTAGTAAAGAACTGCCTGTGAACCCCTGCACCATCAAAGTTTAGCAATGCACCAAGGGGTGAAGGTTTGTGGACTTCAGTTCTGTTGGACTCGTTTACCTCAGAAAGGGAAGAGGTAAGGTTTTGCGGGAGGGCTAAACTACCCTACCAGGAACAGTGTAATTGAGACAATGACCATGCTTAACTATAAACCACTACAACTATATTATATGGTCACTGCCTCTAAGAGCTTACAAGCTACAGCAATTAAGACAGGATGCAACAAGTTTAACAAACAACAGGGTACAGAAGGGTAGGTAGGAAGAATGTGTTTAAAAAGGATAGCTCTATATTTACAAAGGCTAGCTAGTGCACAATTTGGTGAGTCCAATTCAATTGTAAACATTTTCAAACACACGTGCCTATTGTTTTTAAAACTTCTGCCATTGCCTAATTTGCTTTTTTAAAAAAGTTTTGCTTATGAAAGTTTCCAGAATCTCTCTCTCTCAATTTTAATGCACAGGGTTTTTTAAACATGCATTTCAGATAATTGTTATACCTTTGCCTGTATAATTATAACAACATGCGTTAGAAACACTGAGAAAAAATATTAAGGATTTTAGACATGCATTTAAGATTCTAGGACAGGGGTCGGCAACCTTTCAGAAGTGGTGTGCCAAGTCTTCATTTATTCACTTTAATTTAAGGTTTTGCGTGCCGGTAATACATTCACGATTTTAGAAGCTCTCTCTCTATAAGTCTACATTATATAACTAAACTATTGTTGTATGTAAAATAAACAAGGTTTTTAAAATGTTTAAGAAGCTTCATTTAAAATTAAATTAAAATGCTGATCTTATCAGTTAAGTGCAGTGGTTCTTAACCTGGGGCGCACGCACTCCCTGCAGGTGAGAGACATGCAAGATTTTTTGAGAAGGTAAATCATCGAAAACACAAATTAAGCACAGGCACATAAGTACAACTACTTTGTTTCATCAAACCTACGTATTTATTAACATTATACATTTAACAATTACTGTAATATACAAAGTTTTTAAGTTTTCAAGTTTTTAAGGTTTCAGAGTAGCAGCCGTGTTAGTCTGTATCTGCAAAAAGAAAAGGAGTACTTGTGGCACCTTAGAGACTAACAAATTTATTTGAGCATAAGCTTTCGAGCTTTCGTGAGCTACAGCTCACTTCATCGGATGCATGCAGTGGGGTCCCAGCGACCGGCCCCGCTCAGCCTGCTGCTGGCCTGGGGTTCCGTTCACCCAGGTAGGCAGCGGGCTGAGTTTTTAAGCTAACTGTAGTGCAATTTTTTTTTATAAAGGCTGCAGAGAGCTGGGCCCAGGCCAGGAACAGAGCCCTGGGCTGGCTGCCAGTACCCCAAGCCAGCAGGAGGGCTGAGCAGGGCCGGAGGCCCAGACCCGGCTGGCAGGGGGCCGAGCGGCTGGAACCCCAGACCAGCAGCGAGGTGAGTGGGGCCGGTGGCCAGGACCCCGGCTGGCAAGGGGCTGGCGGCTGGGACCCCAGACTGTCAGCGGGCTGAGCTGGGTGACGGACAGAACCCCAGACCAGCAGCGGCTCACCCACTGCCAATCTGGGGTTCCGCCAGCTCCTGCCAGCCAGGGTCCCAGCTGCCAGCCCCGTTCAGCCCACTGCTGGCTGGGGATTCCGTTCACTCAGGCCGGCAGCCAAGACCCCGGCTGGCAAAGGGCCGGCAGCCGGAACTCCAGATTGTCAGCGGGCTGAGCAGGGCCAGCGGACAGAATCCCAGACCAGCGGTGGGCTGAGCAGCTCAGCTCGCTGCCGGTCTGGGGTCCCGTCCGCCGGCTCCTGCCAGCCAAGGTCCCGACCGCTGGCCCCGCTCAGACTGCTGCCAGCCTGGGGTTCCGTTCACCCAGGCAGGAAGTGGGCTGAGTGAGACTGGGGGCCGGGACCCCGGCTGGTAGCAGCATGCCAGTAAAAATCAGCTCGCATGCCACAGGTTGCCGACCCCTTCTAGGAATTGACAGAAGGACACATGGAACCACTTTTAGGTTAAAAACAGTATTAGAACCGCAGGAATGAGCAGGGATACCTTGGTGTAATAATCAAGATGGTCGAATATCAATATAACTAGTACTAAAAAAACACGTTTAAACTTGTACTGTATTTGGAATGCAGCTGAGTGTATAATAGCTGCCAAATTTGTCTGCAAAAAGTCTTTTTACAACGGGCACACAATTAATAGATCCTGAAATTGCTTTGAGACTGTGTGAAAGAGCCTATGAAAAATTAAACAATTTTATAAAGAACAATTAGGATTTTTGGAGCCAGCATTACTTTCTAATTAGTAATTACCCATTAATTTCATCATTGTTTTCCTAACGTTTCAGCTAAAACTTGAAAGGTCTAAGTTATCAGTGTCAAATTTCCTGTTTTGAGGACAAAATTAAATCAGAGAGGCAGTTACAATAAGCAACTCAATTTCATTTTAATCTGCTGAGTGTTGCTTTCCAGAAATGCACATTTTAGTCAACCAATTTTGTAACTGACAAAATTTTTAGCAGTCCTTAATTTGCACAGAACAGGAATTTCAGTATTATTGCATTGTTTGTACATTAGCCTGTAAAGAAAAAAATAATTCGTTTCCATGCCACTTTTAGTTATGAATTCTAGTTTTTCTTTAAACACACAAGAATGTATGTAGGATAGGCACAACAGTATAAACTGAAAAGTGGAGAGAAAATGTATTGTGTATAAGAATATTGGTATTTAACTGCAATTACTAGACTCCCATTATATACCTCTCCATTGACATCAGTATCCAACATGCACTCATTTTACATGGTGAAATAAGTATTTAATTCTATGCATGATGCAGTCTGCTCCCTACTTGCTACCTCACTAATACGTTCAATCTCAAGCTATAAATTACTAACAAGTCAACTTTAGATCGTCTGATGTAGCCTTAACATTAAAAAAAAAAAGTCTAATCCACAACTATCACTTGTTGGATGTTAGAGTGTCCATAAAATAAAATTCAACAAAACATTAGGCCAAGATATATTTGCAAAGTTATACTGTAGCAGTATTTGATGATTTTTTTTTTAAATACCTGTTTTTGTTAGCAAGAGATTATCCAGATGTCGGTCTCCAACTCCAAGGATATAGGTAATAACACAATAACCAGCTGCAATGACAAGTAAATTATAAACAATCAAAAATATTCCATATCCTGGATATCCTGTGTTCCATACTGTTCATAGTAGTAGGTTTGCCATTAGCTTAATTCTTGAAAAACGGATAAACTGGGAAAGCAAGAACATAGGGAGTATAAAGAACAACTTTTGAAATAAAATGAAATGCAAAGAGAAATGTAGTGGGTATCTTCTTATGTATTAATGAAATCTTAAAATCTAATACTGTACAGTTGTATGTACATTTACAAGGCTACATATGCTTAAAATCTGAAAGTCACCTTATTTCTTCCAACATTAGATCAGCAGGGAATGATTTAATACACCATGAAAGTGAAACTAAAATAAATATTTTAAAGTCCTGCAAATAGTATCGTTTACACAATTCTATTTGCCAGTGTTATACTGCTTTCACACTTGGCTCCTATAATCTTATGGTGACAGTGAAGTTACAACTAAGTCATCAATGAGTCCCTAATGCTAACAATGCTCACACTATTAACATTAGACTTGGAGGGGAAAAAAAAAATCACTGGAATAATTTTTCTGAACAAAACCAAAAACAAATTGGAAGAGCGTCTAGCTTGTGAGTAATAATACCTGAGGTCTCAAGAGAGAGACCAATATAGCAGCCTTTCAAGACTTTCTGTAATCTGCCTGCAACAATATCTAGAGTGAGAAATACTATTTGTAACCAATTTCTTTAGTGAAACTAGCTTAGTTTGTGTGTTTGGTTTCACTTGCTTAGTAATCTGCTTTGTTCTGTTTGCTACCCCTTTTATCACTTAAAATCTGCCTTTTGTAGTTAATAACATTTGTTTAATATAATAATAAAACCCAGTTTCTATAATTTCTAACTGGGGGGGAGGGGCAAGAAGTTGTGCATACCTTCCTCCACATTGAGGGAGGAGGCAGATTTCATAACACACCTTTGGGTCTGCACTCCAAGGGAGGTGGACACCTGAGTGCTGAAGCAAGTCCCTTAAACTGAATCTTCCCAGAGCTGATCTGCAGCTGGGTGTGGCCCTACCTGTGTGTGTGTTAAAGGAGGCTTTAATAGCCTGGCTCAGCAAGACAGGTTAAAGGGGGCCCATGCTGGCAGAACAGGTAGACTCAGTGGTATATCAGCACATCAGGGGGCTTCCTAAGGGGCCTAACCCGTCACACTGCCATCATGTTGTTAGACAGGAAAATACATGATTGCAAGATATGTTTGGGAAATCTAAGTATTCATTGGTTAACCAATATTTATCAGGATCACTGTGATACTATACTACTTAAATGATGAATTCCTCTCATTTCAGGTACTTGAAAAATGAGAAAAGTTAAAAATATCAATCACTATTTTTTAATAAATTCTACCTACAACGCATCTGAATATTACTAACTCTACAGGTCCAATAGTGGCACACTACTGTCCTTTGTGCCAATAGTGGCACATCTAATCAGCAAGTAAACATTTGTAATAAACTTACCACAACTTTTAACATAAGTGTCCATGACCTCTGCACTTATCCCATTAGGACCAGTCTCGCTTGGCGCATGTTTTCTGAAGAAGTTCTGGAAGGACATCAAAAAACTTACTTATCCCATAAAGCTTTAAACTAACTTCAGGGAAGATAGAAAAGTTAGCAGTTTATGTCCTTGGTAAATCTATTACCATACTCTGTGAAGAGACACTTCTGGTATTAATCTTGAAACTTATAAGAATGTCAAGGTTGAATTCAAGAATGTGTTATGTTCAAAGTTGACAGAGAACGTTAAACAAACAAAAAAATGTAGCAAGTTATGTTTTCATGCTACAGTTTAGATCTCCGTTCGCATTTTCTTATTCACCAAAGCAGAAACAGATTTAAAATCACTGTCACAAATTGAAGTGCTCTTCCTTTAAAATAACCCATAAAATTAAATTTGCATTGCAGAGTTATTGTATGATTACCATGAGCATCAAAAATGCTTCCATAGTAAATATATTTTTCTGCTAGACTAGAAAAAGCTAAACAGCACTAGCAATTCAAATTAATCTAAAAGTTGAGTAACATCTTAGAATAATGTGATGAACATTAGACAAATTATGCACTAATACTTTATGCCGCTTACTTCCACTCAAAACAAACAAATCTAGTATTTTTTATAGAAGTAGTCACAAGGTTTAAAGCTGAAATTTGGAATGGAATTAAGCTTTTATCAAGATAGTCCATAACTGCCTTCTGAAGGAGACTGGTTTTGATTTTGCCAAGTTAGGAACATTGGAAAATCATGTATTGAACTTGAGAAGTGGAGTTTTTTCATGAAGTAATCACCTAAAGAAAAGCCATTCAAGGATGTGCAGCAAAGTTATCCGTTAACTGGTTAGTACCCTACATTGCTGAAAATGGCCAGGATACAGAAGTGAAGGGCCCTTGTCGATATTGTAATGTATAAAAGTGCAGGCTTTTGAAGTGCTGTACAGGAGAAAGTCCTGCTCTGGTATGCCTTGGGAATTTAGTGTAGTGTACGTAGTGTAGAATCCCAGGATATTAGAGAAAGAAGGTGGGTGAAGTGATATATTTTATTGGACCAACTTCTGGTGGCAAGACAAGCTTTTGAGCCACACAGAGCTCTTCTTCAGGTAAAGGTACTCAGTGTCACATCTAAAATGCAAGGTGGAATAAATTGTTCAGCATAAGTAGTTAGCACGTATTCTAATCTAAGGGATGATTCAGGGTAGAGCGGCCTGTGACCTCTACAATCACAGGACAAAAAGAGGGGGTTAGCAGGTTATAGATTTTGTAATAAGCCATAAATCCCATGTCTGTGTTCAGTCCATGATTTTTAATGTTTAGCAGAGTTATGAATTTAAGCTCCCAGGCTCATCTTTTGAAAGTGTTGTGCACGTTTCCTTTGAGGACAAGGGCAGACAGGTCAGACAAAGTAATTGTTTTATGTTTTATGAAAAGTGTTCACCCACAGGTCATATGGTATTTTTGTCTTTTATCATTTTCCTGTGAGAGTTCATTCAGGAATGTAATGATTGTCTGGTTTCACCTACATAGTTGTTATAGGGTCATTTAGTGCACTTGATGAGGTACACCACATGTTGTGATAGACATGTAGGATCCATTGATCTTGAAAGGTATGCTGTGGGGGGTGTTTATCATTCTAGCAGTGGCAATATGTCTGCAGGTTTTTCATCTGTTCTTCTGGTAAGGTCCGATGCTACTTTGAGTTGGCATGTCCTGGTCTGTGGGGAGCTTGCTTATGACGATGAGCTTGGAGAGGTGCGTGCGCGCATATGTGTGTGTGTGTGGAGGGGGGGGGGGGGGGGGGCTTGAGGAGAGAAGGTTGTTTGAAGGCCAGAAGTGAGGGATCATGAAAGATTTATTTCAGGATGGGGTCCCCCTCGAGTGTAGGTTGCAGTTGTCTGATGAAACGATGTATGGGTTCCAGTGTGAGCTAGTAGGTGACAAATAAGGGTGTACAGTTGGAGGGGTATTATTTCTGTCTTGAAGCAGGTTCTCAAAGTATTTGGGTGGTGTGTTCCATGATGCAATCTACTTCCCTGGTGAAGTGTCTTTGGTTGGTGGTTTTGAGCATGTTAAGGTGTGCATCCTGGACTTTCTCTTTGGAGCATATTCTGTAATATCTGAGTGTCTGTTTGTAGATAACAGATTTCTTGGTGTGTTTGGGGTAGTTACTGGATCTATGAAGGTAGGTGTGCTGATGAGTGGATTTTCTTGTATATGGTTGTCCGTAGGGTTCCATTGTTGAAGCTGATCGTGGTATCCAAAAAGCTGATGCTAGTGTGGGAGGTCTCAGTAACAAAAAACACTGGTATGTATCTCAACTGACTGTTCTAAAGCTTTTGCTACTATGAACTCCTATAGCAGACCTAAAACTAGAAAAAAACCAGTACAGAACGAGACCCATAACTATCAGTTTCAATTAATCAGTAAAGCACAGAGTTTCAGTGTCAAAACTAATTGAGTCTTGCCCTGAATTCTTCAACAATATTAATTTTAGTCATTAAATATCCATGCTGCATACTCATGCAAAAGATCAGCAATATGAAGACACTGTCCCCAAATGAACAAAAAAAGAAGAGACACCAGATCATATACCTGTATACTTTCTTCGGTAGCAAGAACTTCAGCAACAGGGACTGACTGAATAAACTGCATGAAACCTGTGATAAGAAAGCAGTATCTTCAGTACTTGAAGGTGTAAAATAAGTAGAGAATAACTTTGGTGAAGAAATAAAGCTATGCACCTTTTATTCCACTGCACTCAGCAAGCAAGGTTTTGCCAGTAAACATATAGCCTGCAGTAAATTTTAAATATACTTGTCACAACTACACAGCTGCTTGACCCAGGCTGGAAAGATACCTGGCTTGTGAAGGAATCTACCTAAGACACTATCTTGGGTGACGAATTACTATTTGTAACCAATTCCTTTAGTGAATCAAATTTAGTGCTTTATTTGTTTGGTAATTTGCTTTGTTCTGTTTGCTACCTCTTTACCATTTAAAATTCACCTTTTAGTTAATAAACGTATTTCTTTTTTTTTATAATATAATTCAGTTTATGTAATTTGTAACGGGGGGGGGGGGGGGGGAGGAGGGAAGAGGTTGTGTAGATCTTCCTCCACATTGAGGGAGGGGGCAAATTTCATAAAACCTTTGGATTTGTACCCCTTAAAGGGAGTGGGGACCAGAGTGCTGGGGAAAGCCGCTAAGGCTGAATCTTTCCAGAGCGGATCGCTCTCTCTGTGCAGCTGGGTGTGGCGCTGCCTGTGTGCTTGGCTGGAAGAGGCTTGTGAGCCTACCCCAGCAAAACCAGGTAAAGGGGACCCAGGCTGTAAGAATAGGCTGACTCAGTGGGATCCAAGCACATCTGGTGGCATTCAGAGGGGACAAACTGTCACATCCTGTTAAGAAGGTAGCCATTATACCCATTTTTTGCATAGAGAAGCACATAGAAATTTTACATGACTTGCCCAGGCTAGGCAGCAAGCTAGCAATAAAGTTGGAACTATAACTTGAGTCTCTTGATTCTTGTTATGAATAAAAATAGACCCTTCTATAGAAGACTGTACAGATTGACAGGTTTCAGAGTAGCAGCCGTGTTAGTCTGTATTCGCAAAAAGAAAAGGAGTACTTGTGGTACCTTAGAGACTAACCAATTTATTTGAGCATAAGCTTTCGTGAGCTACAGCTCACTTCATCAGATGCAAGTAAAGATTATGACTACCTGTTTTAAGAATCATAATGATAGAACAAAATGGTATGAAAACAGCAGATTCTAGTGAACTTCAATACAACTGGATCATGAGACATTTTAAAGACTGCAATGGTACAAATATAGGAGAAAGAGGAGGTTACTTACTTCATCTGGAGGTTCTTCAAGATGTGTGGTACCTGTCTGGAATCCAGACATGGGTGCACATGCACCAGAACCAAAACTGTTCGGTAGTGTCTGTTGACCCACACGTGCGTCATCTGCATGTCTGCTATAAGAGGCTGTGCGGGTCAACGCCACTTCAGTATCCCTCTTATCTGAAAGAAATGGAGTCTGCAGAAGAGGGCATGAAGGGCAGTATTGGAATCCAAACAGGGACCACACATCTTGAAGAACCTCCAGTTACAGTAAGTAACCTCCTCCTTCTCTTCTTCAAGTGATGGTCCCTATATGGATTTTAGACATGGGAGAGTGGCGAGCAGTGCTCAGCATGAAGGTGGGTGCGTGGCGTCGTGTGAAGTTATAGTCTGGAGGACCGCTCGGCCGACAGCCGCATCCACCACCACCGCCGAGGGAATGGCGTAGCAAGTAGTGAAGGTGCTCATGCGCCTCATTGAGGTGACGATCACTTTCATGGAGAGGTGGGCGAGGGAACAGATCAGGAGGGGCTCAAAGGGATGTTTAGTGAGGGCAGAGAGGATGATGTACATGTTCCAAGATGGAGTTCCAGCAGACAGGCATTGAGCAAGCCTTTAAGGAAGCAAGCGATGGTCAGGTGAGTGAAGACAGAGGAACCATCCACGGGGGGTTGGTGGATGGATGGAAGGTGGATCGGAGGAAAAGCGGAGAGGTGGAGGTGGTCGGTGAACCAGTACTGGCGAGGTCAAAAGGGGGCAATCAGGTTGATCATTGTTCAATCCTTTCGTACCTTGCACAGGACTTGCGGGAGCAGAGGGACGAGTGGAAAGGCGTAGCAGACTTTGGAGGTCCAGGGCAGGAGGAGGGCTTCGCCCCACGAGCCCATCCCAAGGGTCCCTCTGGAGGATAAAAGGAGGAATTTGCAGTTCTCCAAAATCCCAAAGAGGTCCCAATGTGGGGTGCCCCACCAGTGTAAGATGGAGTGAAGCATGGGATCATGGATCTCCCACTCATGATTCGTGTAGAAGGACCTGCTGAAAGTGTCTGCCAGGAAGGTGCACGGTGTGCAGTGTGATCCCATGCTTGATGCATCAGTTCCAGAGGTGAAAGGTTCTGCACAGAGAGAGGGCGACCTGGCACCACCTTGTTTGTTGATATACACAACTGCCATCATGTAGTTGAAGAGCAGCTGAAGGTGCCAGGACCATATGAGAGAGAGATGAGGGCTGCAAAGAGATCCGTCAGGAGGGAAGTGCGGCCCACGATAGAGTTCAAGTGAGCCCCAGTAAAAGTGATTGCTTGGGTAGGGTTGAGGACTGATTTTTCCTCATTGATATAGATATCCAGGTGGATGAGGAGATCATGAAGGGCGTGGATAGGGGAAAGGAGGCAGGTGTGCAATGTTGCAATGCGGATCCAATTGTCCACGCAGGGAAACACAGAGTGGCAGAAGTGGTGTACGTAGGTGGTGATGACGGTGAAAATCTTTTTGAACACATGTGGAGCGGTGGCAATATCAGTGGCGAGGACCCGGAACTGATAATGGGAGTGCCTCACGGTGAAACAGAGAAATTTCTGATGAGCCAGGTGGATGTCAATGTGAAAATAGGCATCCTTCATATTGAGAGCCATGAACCAGAAGCCTCAGGGGAGGGACGGAATAAGGTAGGGGCAGCATGACCATCCAGAATCAGAACTTACGGGTGAGCTTGTTGAGCAACTGGAGGTCCAGATTGGGCCACTGGCCACCCCTTTCTTGGGAATAAGGAAATAGGGGGAATTGAACCCTCAGCCATGATAACAGCAGGAAATACGCTCTATGGTGCCCTTCCGGAGCATTGTAGGAGACTGCAATGGGAGGAATCTCCAGGGGCACTTCAGAGTAGGGGCATAGGAGGTGGGCATGTGCCAAACTGTCTGTGCTGGTTGTAGAATGGTTAAGTGGCTAGGGAAAGCAGTGAGGGAGGGTCCAGGTGGCAGGAGGCTATCCAAAAGTTTGTTTTGCAGGTCCTGGACCTTTTCCCACCATAAGGTTGACAGCCTCCGCCATGCGCCGAAGCAGGTTGTGGTACTGGTGATGGTCATCCACAGGGGAGAGAGAAAGTGGAATTAATGCCTTGTCCGGGTACGACCAGCGGCACCAATTGCACGATGACCTCTTCCTCCTGTTCATCATACCCAGAGGGGGACATGGTGCAAGCAGGGGATGGCTGGTAATATGGCAGCAGTGGTAGCCCACATTCTACGTGGGGTCCCATGGAGGCCAGTAGGGCCAAGCATAGGGTTCGCCACGCATTGGCGGGCCCTGGGGCAATGGAATCACGGCACAGTGCAAGGGTCATAGGCATATGGCTAGGGTGGGTAATGCCCACAATCCGGGCTGTGAGAACGTGCAGGAGAGAAGGGGTCTGGCTTGGAAAACCACTCAGACTCAGAGGATTGATCTGGTAGAGGTGGAGCTGTTGGTGTGTGGGTGGAAGAGGAGCGCCACTCCGGAAGGAGTAGGAGAGGTTCATCCGCTGGAGAGGTAAGCATGAAGCGTCCGCAGATAGGGAACTAGCATATGGGAGAATGAACTTGGCTATGGGCATCAGCAGTTCCAGGCAGCCTGGAGTGTGGGAGCCGGGCGTGCCAGTCTCAAAGGGCCCAGTGGCATAGATGGTGCCGGCGGTGAAGATGGCGGCAGACTGGGAATCAGGGTGGGAAGCAGCACCTATGGCTTGCATTAGTGTTTCATCTTATGCTCTGTCCAGGGCTTCTTAGGAGCCGCAGCAGCCGGCTCGGCATGTTACTTCTCACCCGACTGGGCACGGCTCGGGGAGGCAACGCTGTGCTTAGGAGCAGTCCCCATCGGGGAGGCGCCCTTATGTCCATGTCTGGGTTTCTAATTCTCACAGTGGGGCTTCAGCGGATGCAACAGTAGGTAGGGTTCCAGTAGGCGGGAGAAAGCCAGAGGGTCACTCACCAATATTGATGGGCACCATTCCAGTGAATCCAACTGCACACATAGCTTCCTCCACGAGGAACACGCGGAGGCGAGTTCCCTACCCTCCCGAGTCCGAGCCAGGAATGAGCAGCAGATGGAACAGTGGATGAGGACGTAGACTTCACCGAGACACTGCTGGTGCTTGACGCTCATGGAGAAGAAGAGCAGGCACAAAGCACAGTTCTTCAAGCTAGCTTGTCGGGGCATAATCCCAGCGGTGTGGGGAGAGGAGGTACTGTCTCCCCTCCAGGGGAAGAAGTCCGACAGGGGAGCCTAAATAACTAAAACTGAATGCATCCGATGAAGTGAGCTGTAGCTCACGAAAGCTTATGCTCAAATAAGTTTGTTAGTTTCTAAGGTGCCACAAGTACTCCTTTTCTTTTTGCGGATACAGACTAACATGGCTGCTACTCTAAAAGTGTACAAGAACTACTCGATCCAGCGAGAACATGCTAGCAATTATATACAGGTGAGAATAAACAGATAAAAGTTCTCTTAGCAGACCTAAGAGCAGCAAGGAACAGGGGTTCCGACTCTGGCCACACGGTGGTAAGATGGAACTGGAACAGCATCGACATGCACGTCCACTTATAGCTCTTGCACATGGCGCACATGCACACCCATGTCTGGAATCCATATAGGGATCATCACTAGAAGAACTTACTAGTTTTCATCCTAAATTTAGTTGTAAGGTTTCCTATTACGGAGATTTATTATTTTTACTAAGCATAACACAGTACATTTACTATTACTCAATGAAATCTCAACACTTGTCAAAATAAGTTACTGGAGTGCATTTCATAACGTAACATCTTTACTTTTTGTTGGTCCCTACCCAAGCCCGAATGACTACCCTGCAGTTTTTAGCCCCGCAATCCGAGCCCCACAAGTCCAAGTGAGCTGATCTGGGCCAGCCACAGCCATGCCACCATTTTTTTTTTTTAATTGCTGTCAAGGTTCCTCCCCCACTCTGAACTCTAGGGTACAGATGTGGGGACCTGCATGAAAAAACCCCTCTAGGCAAAACCTTAAGTTACAAAAAAGATACACAGACAGAAATAGTTATTCTATTCAGCACAATGCTTTTCTCAGCCATTTAAAGAAAACATAATCTAACACATACCTAGCTAGATTACTTACTAAAAGTTCTAAGACTCCATTCCTGGTCTGTCCCTGGCAAAAAGCAGCACACAGATCGACCCTCTGTTCCTCTCCCTCCTCCCAGCTTTTGAAAGTATCTTGTCTCCTCATTGGTCATTTTGGTCAGGTGCCAGCGAGGTTACCTTTAGCTTCTTAACCCTTTACAGGTGAGAGGAGCTTTCCCCTGGCCAGGAGGGATTTCAAAGGGGTTTACCCTTCCCTTTATATTTATGACAATTGCTTTGTAGAAATATCCTCAAAGATCAGAGAGGGAACAGAGGTGCAGCTAACTCTGAAACAATGACAACCAGTATTTCACAATTTGGCACTAGGTGAGGCAAAACAAGCACTTGACAGTAAAGCTGGAGAGGGGAAATAGAAGGTAAAGAATAAACACTAATCTGATTTTAAGCAAGTTTCCCAAGTTTGTTATAAAGAAATCTTACAACCTGAAGTCAGCTGTACCCTCCTGTGACACTAACAAGAAGCCTGAGTTAGAGAATGTCTGCATCCAGGTAAGTGAAACTGAGGAAGACAAATACCTGATTATTTTCAGTGTTTTTTTTAAAAAAAGAAATAACTTTACCATGCTTTGTACTAGTAGCCAGCACCTTATATGGTGTTAGCTTCAAATCCAGATTCTCCTTACGTAACAGCTGGAAGGAAAACACAAACATGAGTGGAACAGTTAAAAATAATCAAACATTTTTTAAAAGAGGCTAGGTTGTGCTGTGGTTTAATACAGTAACTTATTCCCTTTTGAGGAAACTTAGTTCAGATCTGTCATAAGGCATAAGTGAAAGTCTGTTTGCTCATTTCTTCTTTGTCCACAGAGGACATTAAATAATATTTGTAAGGACTGGAATTTTTTGGAATGTAACAGCTACAATAAAAGAGTACTGAATTAAGCTGCATTAATATTTTGTGTTTTCTGGGTTTTAACCAAGAGAAATTTCCTCAGCTTGTATAAACAATAAAACAGATGTTTAATAGTGAGATTAAGAAACACTTGATTAACGTTCATCACCTTGTCCATGAGTGAAATAATTTGAAGAATAAGTTGATCTTGACGTAAATCATCACCATGTTTAAATATTACAGGATATTTGCCTCCATCTTCTGTCTTGAAGAATAACTGGGCAGGCATTAGGGCACTCTGGAAAAAGAAATTTGCCATGAACCAGTATACTAGAACAAATTGAATACTCAACTTCACTGGGACAAATCTAAGTTGGGAATCCTTCCCTACATGTGAGTAAATTCATTTATAATTGCCTCTCTCATTTGCTTTTTAGCCTTCTAGCCTAATACATCTGCAAAATGGTGGGTTTTGCAATAGGCTCTGAAGACTGCTCCAATAGGGCTCATTTGGCACTCTAATATTGTGTTCCATAGTCCATGACACTCCATCAAGAACATACTGCCCCCACTTAGCAAAAGTTTGACCATAGAACTTCCAGTTTTTATATAATTTCTAGATTCCATTCATCCACAGAGGATATAGCACTCCGTGAGAAATCTTAGAGAAGTAGTAAGACAAATCAAATGGATCCTGGTAAAAAAAAATTAAACCATTCTATCCTCTTTAATTAGGGGAAAATGCGGAAATTAAGTTTGTGCACATCTGATTCAAACTTCGAAGCACCATCTAAAAGGAGCAAAACATTTTAAACTGACCAAAAAAAAAAACCCATAGGAAAACTCAATAATTACATTATAAATGTCAAAGAAATGATAGGGATAGGACATTTTCAAACCAATTAACTGCTTTCTCAATTAATTAAGCAAAAGTAACAAATTTAAATGTTTTTTTAAAAGAACTAATTTAATTCTGTTTGCAGTTTCACCCTTCATAAAATGAGCTGAAGATCAATTATCTACATGAATAAATTTATCTACTGTAATTCATCAAGTGAGGCCTCTCAAACAAAAATGAAATAAAAATCAGGTACACAAGGGAGATTTTTAATGGATCAATTTCACGAGAGCTGTTTGCAGTAAGTGCTCTGAGGCAGTGGTTTTCACATCTTCTACTGATACTTTTTCTCTGAAAAATTTCGCTCCTTATTCTTCTACACAAGGACTTAATGAGGTTGTAGAGAAAAGCTATGACTGAAGTCAAAAGATGTTACTTAGACTCAAAAGCAGAGGCCCCATCCTTCCTCAAGGACATTTTTTCTGGTTCTGTAGAGTTTACTAGTTACTGACTAGTCTCCAACCTCTTTCTCGGGGGAAGAGATAGAATTGAGTGGCCACCATCTTCTCAAAGTGCACTTGGACACCAATGGCACCTACTGAAAGATTGGATCTAAATTCTGGCTCTCTTTTGGGCAGCTCATGAATTATACGTATCTTGCTTGCTTTAAATAGGACCATGCTGGACCTCCCAATCTTGCTTTGTTATGGTTTTTCTTTTTTAAATTGAAAAGAAAACCACCACTTCATGTCAAAGGCTGACTTCCAATACATTGCTAAAGTAGCTGCTCTGCTACATGATCCAGAATCTGTCTAGACAATTAAGCATTACATTCCCACAAAGATTCAGCGTGCTATGGGTGAACGACAACCATCTGTCAAAGCTTTTGTTGCAAAACAAATTGCTCTCCAAACAATAGGTGATTAGTTTGCCAGGATCAGCTAAGGGTTCTGCAGTGCTCTGGAGCTGTGTCATAGAGGAAAGTGACTGCCCTACAGACCAACGAACTACTACAGGAGTAGTGTGAACCTCAGATGACAGATAGCTCCTTGTCCTCTCCTAAACAATGGGTACGTCTGTTGGGACAAGGTCATTCTTATCCCGGCTAAAGAGATTGCTATTTTGACTTGTAAAAATCTCCCTAATCCCACCTTTAGTTTTACGTGTAGCTGTAGAAAGACAGCGCATCCTAAAGAGCAGTCATAGTTTAGGTGGCTTTGGGGGTGAGCTCTCATTGCCAAGAAAATGCCTCATCTGATTAGCATAACGTATAGCCTCTGACAGCTAAACTACTGCTTGCCTTCTCATGGCAGAGTTGTTCTTAGTTGAAAATGGGAGTGTGAACGGCGAGTATCTGGCACCTTATAACCAGATTGCTCTGGGCAGGTGGGGCTCATTCAACCTAGTCCACCTAGGATAATGGACTCTGATTTCAACCGAAGAACATCAGGCCTGGCCAGCCAGTTTGTAAAAGTGTGCCGGGAAGTGTGCCAAACACATATGCTCTATGGGTCTTTGTCTTCAGGGACCGTATCACTAGAATGCTATGGCATCCCCTGGAATCAACGTTCAACCACTTCACCAGACAGCTGTGGAAAATATGAAAAGGCCACCCCATTAAGGGCACATGCAGCTGAAGAAGCAAGCCCAAGAATTATGTTTGGTTTCACTGAATGTGGAAACAATGACTACGAAATCAAGAGAAGTAGCTGAGACACTGAAAAGAAGGAGAGTGCATATTGCCTGCATACAAGAAACAAAATGGAAGTGGTCAAAATCCGTAAACACTGGAGATGGTTACAAGATAAAGTATTATGGCTCAGTAGCAAGGAGGAACAGAGTAGGAATAATTGTAGCAGAATTATTACAGGACAAGGTAGAGGTCATCCTAAAGAAGAGCAACTGGTCAATGAAAGTTAGAATAGTACTGAGCAGAACAGGACTTTGGATCTGTGCTCCGGCTCCACTCCAGCTCCAGCAAAAACCCCTGCAGCTCCGCTGCTCCGGAGCTGCTCCACGCTCCAGCTCCGGGCTCCGCTCCAAAGCCCTGGAGCAGAGAACAAATATTTGTGTGTTTTTTTATTCGGATATGCACTGCAGGTTGGTTGTGTGACTGAGGAGAAGGCAGAATTCCAGATAGTGCTGAACCCAGTGACAAGTGAAGTTCCACAAGCAGAGTACTTGATTATTGGAGCAGACCTCCACACACATGTAGGAGAACACAGTGACGACTACAATGACGTCATGGAGGATGAGACTTTGGAACCAGAAATGAAGCCGGTGGCGCTATCTTAGAGTTAGCCAGAGCCCATGGCCTGATTATTACCAATAGATACATTGTAAAGAAGGAAGAGTACTTAATTACACACGAGTGTGGTACCAACAGGTCCGAGGTCAATTGTTTGTAATAACTCTCCTGGGTTGAGTTTAGCCTCTCTCACATTTTTAGATCTCTTCCTCTTGTAAGGAAGTAACCTAAAAATGTGAGACTAAACTGATGCCAGGAGAGCAAATCATAAGCAATTTATATTGCTGTGCAATTGACTTCTGGGTGAAAAGGCTAGTGGGGGACAAAAGATGAGTTGTGGAACAAAGAGGTAGAGCCTTGCGGAAAGGGAAGTTAGTTTGAGGTATAAGGACAAAGATTCTACTGAGTTCGGGCAACGATCAAACTGACCACAATGATACCAAAGAGGTTTGGGGGGAAATATCCAAACACATTACTGACTATTCACAAGCTGCATGTGGCCAAACAAAATGAGGGAAAGTTCATTGCAAGGGGACATAGTGGTGGTCAAACAATGTACAAGAATCTGTAAAGAAGAAGGAAAGGTGTAAATGATGGCAGAAAGTAGGAATGGTAGACAATTATGAGGAATACAAGCTGGTAAAGAAAACAGCAAAACAACAACAACAAAAGAGCAGTTACAGAAGCTAAGGGTCAGGCGCTTAAAGTCTTTTACACAGGACTACTATGGAAGGAAGGAGGGAAAGGAATATATAGATTACCCAAGATTAGGCAAAGAAGCACAGAGACTTGGGAACTGTGAAGTGGATTAAAGAAGAAAACAGAAGAGCACTGGTGGAAGAGTGTGACGTCATTAGGAGGTGGCAGCAGGTTTATGAGAAACTGCTCAGTAAAGAGAATGTAAAGAAACCACTGAGGAAACTATGCACAAGCAACAACCTTACAAGATTTACCATCCTGGTGGAGACTCAGACATTGCTCAAGATGATGAAACATGGCAAGGCAGAGGGACCGAATAGTGTACCAATTGAGGCATTTAAAGCAACAGACCATGGTTATGACGACAAACTTTTTCACCTTAATTAACTATACTGGAAAATTGAAAATTCGTCCCTATTTTTAAGCATAAAGGAGATGTTCAAGAATGTAGTAATTACCAACCCATCAAGTTAATGATTCACCCGATGAAATGCCTGCAAGAATTATAAAGACTGTGGGAGGAGCTGGAGCACCAAGTAAACCACCACCAATTCAGGTGTATGCCAGGACGGTCAACAATGGATGCAGTGTTTGCAGCCTGAGTGTTGCAGAAGCAGCACAGGGAGAAACACAAGGAATTGCATTTAGAATAAGAGATGTCTTATGACAAAGTTCCTAGAGAATTATTATGATGGCACCTGCTGTGGCATAATCTGCTGGAGGCATACGTTCGGACTATCATGGCCATGTACAAGGGTAGTGAGAAGCAGTTGCAGCTACAGTGAGTCATTCACCATGATGGTAGATCAACACCCAGGATCAGCCTTAAGTCCATTCACGTTTGTGATTATAATGGATACCTTGACACAGGACATCAGGGGAAAAGCTCCTTCGGGCATGCTTTGTAAAATGATAATATGTTGCGCCAAGAAGATAATACAAACTGGAAAGGGGGTTACGACTATGGAGATCTGCATTAGAAGAAAATGGTTTATGAATCAGCCAAAAAAAGATGGAATAATATGATGCTTTGTTGAGAGATAATGAGAAGCCAGTAAAATTAGATGGCGTAGAGTTAAAATCTGTGCAACAATTTAAATATCTTAGCACAGTGTTGAGTCATAACGGGAAGGTAAATGCAGATGTTAGTAGCCACATGAAAAGTGCTTGGTGTAAACCAGTAGTTTCCAACCTGTGGTCCACAGATCTCTCGAGGTCCACAGAATATGTTTAAGATGTTTGTGAAAGGTTGTCATTACCATAGAACAGTAGTTTTCAACCTGTGGTCCGTGGACCCCCGGAGGTCCACAGACTATGTACAAGATTTCCAAAGGGGTCCACACCTCCATTCAAAAAATTTTAGGGGTCTGCAAATTAAAAATAAAGTTGAAGGGAAATCTCTGCAAGTAAACTAAAGTACAAAGCGTATAAGTTCATGATTATGTCAGCCATGATGTATAGATCAGAATGCTGGCCAATGAAGAAGAAAGAACAACAACTCTTCACACTCCTGAAATGAGTATGCTCAGTTGGACGCCAGTGCCGATAGGCTACACAATGAAACGGTACAAACCACAATGCAGGTTGCCCCATTGTGGAAAAGCAGAGGGAGCATAAACTGAGATGGCTAGTCACGTGAGATGAA
This sequence comes from Caretta caretta, assembly GCF_965140235.1. Lineage (NCBI taxonomy): Eukaryota > Metazoa > Chordata > Testudines > Cheloniidae > Caretta > Caretta caretta. Next base: position 10,175,946 of record NC_134210.1, on the reverse strand, counting down.
GTGATGTGGTATATGTTGGCCAGAGTACAAAAGCTAGTAGTCACAGGGTAAAGACCATGAGGAAGACTTAGAAAAGTTGGTTTGTGATGCTGAAGGAGGACATGAAGAAGGCTCGTATCAGCATGGAGAAGACACTTGACAAGAATGCTTGAAAATGAACAACAAGAACCACCAACCCCAAATGATCAGACAAGGTGAAGGCAATGAAGAAGAAACACTCTATTCCGAAGAAAACACAAATGCACACATGGAGAAAACTCTACAGTGTGGCCAGAGAAGGTGAGGTGCTGGAAGATTGTAGGAAGATGCACATCTTTGTGATTTACGCAGAATTTTGGCAGACACATAAGTTATGCACCCATTTGCGCATCACCACTATTACTACCATTTGCACCCAGTTCATAACAAACAGTCTATCAGCAAGGTTTGACTCTGTTGATCATGGATTTTTAATAAGTCATATAGAATGGATGGTGGACCATTGTTGTGCTGGCTCTGATCTCTTAGTAGCTAGCCCTCAGATAGGGAAGTCCTGTCTGAATATCAAAATGTTCATGGATCTCACCCCGCTCAGAACAAAATGTAAATCCCATCCCACTATGTCAACTCCATTGCTTACAGTATTGTGGCCAATTACGCTGGATACGCTGGAGGGCAGGGATAGGATACAGAGGGACCTAGACAAGTTGGAGGATTGGGCCAAAAGAAATCTGATGAGGTTCAATAAGGATAAGTGCAGGGTCCTGCACTTAGGACGGAAGAACCCAATGCACAGCTACAGACTAGGGACCGAATGGCTAGGCAGCAGTTCTGCGGAAAAGGACCTAGGGGTGACAGTGGACGAGAAGCTGGATATGAGTCAGCAGTGTGCCCTTGTTGCCAAGAAGGCCAATGGCATTTTGGGATGTATAAGTAGGGGCATAGCGAGCAGATCAAGGGACGTGATCGTCCCCCTCTATTCGACATTGGTGAGGCCTCATCTGGAGTGCTGTGTCCAGTTTTGGGCCCCACACTACAAGAAGGATGTGGATAAATTGGAAAGTGTCCAGCGAAGGGCAACAAAAATGATTAGGGGTCTGGAACACATGACTTATGAGGAGAGGCTGAGGGAACTGGGATTGTTGAGTCTGCAGAATAGAAGAATGAGGGGGGATTTGATAGCTGCTTTCAACTACCTGAGAGGTGGTTCTAGAGAGGATGGTTCTAGACTATTCTCAGTGGTAGAAGAGGACAGGACAAGGAGTAATGGTCTCAAGTTGCAGTGGGGGAGGTTTAGGTTGGATATTAGGAAAAACTTTTTCACTAGGAGGGTGGTGAAACACTGGAATGCGTTGCCTAGGGAGGTGGTGGAATCTCCTTCCTTAGAAGTTTTTAAGGTCAGGCTTGACAAAGCTCTGGCTGGGATGATTTAATTGGGGATTGGTCCTGCTTTTGAGCGGGGGGTTGGACTAGATGACCTCCTGAGGTCCCTTCCAACCCTGATATTCTATGATTCTATGAATCAATTAGTATGCACACACTCACAGCATTTCATAAGGAAAGAGTAGAGGATACAGTCTTTTAGACCAAAATGCCACTTAAGCATTGGTTGCACTCGGGTACAGATACTTTGATCGTGCATTGCCCCACTAAATTCAGTGATATTAGCCTCTCAACTTCAGGAGCACAAAGCTTGTTTGACAAATTTAACAGCAAGTAGTTTTTCAAGGTAACGTTTCTGTTAGTATTTCAAAAATTAAGGTTTAATTGTAACTCACTTATTCAATGGAAGACCTCTCCCATTTACCTTAAACAGTGTAGCTGTCTCTGGGATTATTCCTCTGATTTTCACCTGAGGCTCTAAAGGAAGTGGAATAAGTTCCACATCTGATAAATTCATCTTCTCATTGTCTGCAAGTAATGCCTGTAGCCTCTCATTCTAAAAAAAAAGAGTAAAAACCCAAAAGTCCAATTAGATGAAAATGCAAATGGAGTTTAAAAGAAATACAGATGGAAAAGCATGAGAACAACCTTTGCAGAAATATTTATATAGTTGGGTATAAAAATGTGCAGTAACAAAAAAGCAGATGTATATCCAAATAATATAGCATTTATAAAGCACTTTATGCCTTCAAAGTAATGTAACATTCATCTTTAGCACAATGTGAAATTTAAAAAAAAAATGCAGAACAGGCAAAGTAATCAGATATTCTACACCCAGTTCAAAGTCAGTCATAGAAATACATGCAGGTTTAGTTGTGTCAGGGATAGTAACCTTCCAATAATTTCTTTGTATTTTTGTAAATTGGTTACATGCCCGTATGAAGGGGTGTTGGTTTTCCACATTAATAGAGGTCTTTCATTCTCTTATACAAGGTCTGTTCATGCTCTAGGACAGTGATACTCAGATCTCAGGGGTTCAGGAGTCAAATTAGTGATCAACATTACCCAAAAGAGCAATAGTAGTGTGAATTCATTGTTCCAGTTACTATAGAACTATTCATATTTAAAACTGTATGATGGGGGAAATATTTACTTTTATATAATTCTCACAGCAAATAAGTTAATAAACTTAGTGCAAGTTGATAACCTAATTGGTTAATAACATGATAAAAGCATCCTGATTAATAACTTAATAACTGGTTAATAATTAAATCACACAGTGTTTTATATCATGTGCTTCAAAGAGCCAGAGAAGATGCATTAAAGAGCCACTTGCGGCTCACAAGCCACACTCTGAGTCTCACTGCTCTAGGATATGATCCTGCACTTGGAATTATACTGATGGAGCCCTGCACCTGTATGGAGCCCTGCTGACTTCAACGGGTTCACTCGTGGTGGTAAAAACCTGCGACAATCTCACTGTAGGAGCTGGCCCTAGATTTATAATATTGAATCTACTATATTTTAAAATAATCAATACTGCACACATTTTTAAAACTGCAATTCAGTCAGAACTATTTACCTAATAGCCTATATAATAAAGAACTTATGCACCAAATGCTCAACAGCTGCCCTATTTCCTCCTGCCAACCATGCACAGAATAGACAAGAAGTGAAGAGAGATGCAGCAGATTCCACTGATTTTAACACCAGCCAGAGGCAAACGGGAGGGACATAGGTCCACTATATTAGCTCAAACACCCCTGGGCATATTTATAATGGCCAGTTGCTGCAGGCCAGATGATAGCCCGAACCCACACATTTGAGTTATATAGAAATATGTCGGCAATTACTATATACGATACATCTTGCAAGTGTTTCTCTGTGGTTTATGTGTAGGATAGATTATAGGCCAGAAGCACATTTCAAAAACATATGCATATTACCCAATTTTCATAATGTATTTTCCCCTTTATGTATTATAGATACAATCACACAAAGCATGACTAAATATATTCCTTTTTCTGGATAAACAGAGTGTGAGAGTGTGTTCGTTCAAATAAATTCAACTTAACAGGCTTGATGAAAGTTATAAATGCATATTAAAAATATCCAAGACCTCACAGAAGATTAAAGCTCCTTGTTGAATATTGGTATAAAGAACCAATAAACATATAAAAAGGGAGTTGTTGTGTTGTTTTTGTTCATTTTAACTCATATGCCATAAATACTTGGATCTTAAAAAACACTATATAGAGATTGGAACATATAGTATCAAGCTCTTCAGCTAATATTTGTAATAAAGTTCAGACGTTTTCAGTGTGTATCCAAGATCTCTGAAAGCTCAGCTATAATGCAAAGTTTGTTTTTAATTAGCAAGATCCTGATTCTTATCCAGATTTTCTGGTGGATTAAGGAGGAGATGATAGTAAGATCTAATGATTAGTCTAAAATCAGATTATGAAGTCCATATGTCTCAATCTATATTAGTATTTAGGATTATGGTGGTTTCCAGTGTCTTGCTGCTGCTATACCACATTCATACTTTTCCATGTAAATGTATATGAAAATCTCAGGCACAAATCAGTATTAAAAAGTAATTTAGTACATGCTATGGAAAATGGGTCCTACAATAAGGAAATGAAATTTTCAGCACAACATTTTTGGGGGAGAAAGGAGGTGGTGAAACTGGTATTAACGATGCTATTGAAGGACTGAAGGACACAAGCAGTAACAAAGATAAAATGAATAGAATGAACATGGCATACAGTCAAATGTCTCAAAAACACAGGACCAAAAAGACTAAAAGAAAATCAAGAATCATAAATATACAACAAAAAAACCCATCGGTTTCTAACTCCACTCACCAAAGGGTGAAAGGGGAAAAAATAGATAAACTACTGACACAGTAAATATACCACAATTAATAGCTAAGAAAGGCGTAAAAAACCCTGTCTAAAAAACTCAAAACATAAGCTACCCAAGTACATACCCGGAGAGAGGGTCAGGCAGAATTGCACTCAGGCAGCTGCCATGACCACACTGTTTTTAGGCACTTGTTCAAGCAGACCTAGTGCACGTACATTTACCTGAGGTAGGAAACACACTTCCCAGCTGCTGTGTAGATGTACCCTTAGAGCCAAAGCGCTACTCTGAATACACCTTCCAGAGGGTACAAGACAGTTATAGTTGTATAAATTAGAGAGGAAAAATAAATTGATCAAAAAGCATCTTTGAGAAAAAATTTCCCAGAAATTTGAGTCTTCCATGTGTGTTTCCAAAAAGGCGACCAAAAAAACCCAGACAAACAGAACTAGAATAGCTCAAAGCAAAAAAAGCCAAAAGAGCTAAAATACTTCAGTCTAACCAAAACACATACACTGCATATTAGCATATATGCTTAACTAGATAAGACATTAGAAAAATTCAGAATATCTTGTTACACAACTTATCAAAAGTTTCCAGTGAAAACTAACACTCCTACTCTAAAATTTTAACCACAAAATTTTTTATTCCTGCATTTACCTTTTTTTTACGATTCCCACTTTCACGCTGCACTGCCTTCATTAGATGAACCAGTCGATCTACAAATGTCTGCTGCGCTGCCAGCAAAGAACGCATAACCCTGACAGATTTATCACCCTACGTGAATGAAAAAGAAACAGAAAATTAGGTCTTTGTTCCATAATTACATCTGAAATTTGTACATTTATTCTCAGTCTAGCTAGATTTCCCAAGTTAATAAAAAAGATCAATTATCTTTCATTTCAGAGTTCATTCAAAGCACAGTATTTTCTGTAAAATGTAATCAGAATTGCCATAGCTGGCAATCAGTTATCTGACCTTTCAGTGCACTTCCATTTACATCAACAATAATAATTTGAGTGGTAAACATTCATGCATGACAAACTAATTCACAGGGGGGGAAGTAAGTTTCATGAAGATTCTCGCATGTGAAATATGCCTTTGTACTACATGAGTCACATAAAAACCTTGAAGCAGCATTAATGAGATGTGAAGTAAAATGCAATGAAAGATACCTGACTGTTGGACTTAAGCCAGCTAACTCTGTACATATATGCCAGATGTTATGAACTATAGCTCAGGAGAAGGACCCTTTTTCACTACATCAGCACCCTCTACTGCTGACACACAGATTGGCACTGCTTCTTGATTCAGCAAAGGCTAGTGATCCAGCCTCCAGTTTGTCAAGCAGGGCCAAATATTCCCCCAAAATATCAGACATTCACTGCCAGATGCAAGGGGGTCTACAGGCAAGCATGATATGAAAAGTCAGTTTACAATTTACCTGAAAAGCAACAAATAGAGAAAGGGAAACACTTCCCTTGATAGTTGCATTCATTTGTTCTGAACTAAAATTACACCATTTACAGCAGATCAAATTAATTCCAGGGAGAAGTAGGGGTTTGGCAGACTGCAATGCTTATGCTATGGCATCATAGGAAACTAGTGTCTTTTTAAAGAAAGCAAATACCTGCAAACTGCTTAATCTTTCATTACCTAAGGGATGGGTTACCTTTAATAGAGCCTGACTAAACCGTCTCATCACATTTAGGTACATTTCATGAGTTTTTGGATCCCTCTGCTGAGTGTCTTGGTCTTCACATTCCACTATTACATACCTTTAACACAAAAACAATCTCAGTTAGGTTGTCCTTCTGCAACACAAATCCCTTACCTGTGCAGTACTACAGCTGTGTAATAAAGATCTGCAATTACAGCAAAACTAATCTTTACTTGATTCAGGGCAAAACCTGAACCTTCAGGTAGCAGTATCAGGGACAGACACCCTGGGTCTTTCCACTGATATATGGAGTACTTGAAACACTTGAGATTTACTTTCACTTAAGACAGAGTGGTAGCACTCAAACGGAGCACGTATGGATGGGTATGCCAGACACACACCTCTGCCCCATTGCATATCCATCTACACTAATCATTTGTCCTACCACTCATTGAGAGGAGTATTTCCACCATTCTCACTGCTCTATTACCCATTCCTAATCTGAGTGCTACAAAATGGCAGTGCAAACAACCTCTTGAACCCCCATTCTCCCCCGCCCAATGCATTGTCACTGCATGTTCCATCAGCAATTGGGGTGGAAGAATACTTGAGTGATCCCAGAGCATGGCTTTGCAAAGAGGTTACTGTTCATTTTTTAAAGGACCACCAGACTAGAGGCCTCAGCCAAAGAAGAGAACAATATTTTACAATCATTTTTAATTTCATGCCTTATTTTGGTAAATTGTGTGTGGTTCTTACTCTGATTGACCTTATAGGTTATTTCATATGCAGCATAAAAATATAATTTCACTTATAAACGATAAAGTAATGCTAACCAAAACAGGCGGTTTGTCAATTATCCTCCTTCTATCCTCTGAGATATAATATAGCACAATACATACAACTGTGCTGTCATAAATATAAAGGGAAGGGTAAACCCCTTTGAAATCCCTCCTGGCCAGGGGAAAGCTCCTCTCACCTGTAAAGGGTTTAGAAGCTAAAGGTAACCTCGCTGGCACCTGACCAAAATGACCAATGAGGAGACAAGATACTTTCAAAAGCTGGGAGGAAGGAGAGAAACAAAGGGTCTGTGTGTCTGTCTATATGCTGGTTTTCTGCCGGGGATAGACCAGGAATGGAGTCTTAGAACTTTTAGTAAGTAATCAAGCTAGGTACGTGTTAGATTATGATTTCTTTAAATGGCTGAGAAAAGAATTGTGCTGAATAGAATAACTATTTCTGTCTGTGTATCTTTTTTGTAACTTAAGGTTTTGCCTAGAGGGGTTCTCTATGTTTTTGAATCTAATTACCCTGTAAGATATCTACCATCCTGATTTTACAGGGGGGATTTCTTTATTTCTATTTACTTCTATTTTTATTAAAAGTCTTCTTGTAAGAAAACTGAATGCTTTTTCATTGTTCTCAGATCCAAGGGTTTGGGTCTTTGGTCACCTATGCAAATTGGTGAGGCTTTTTATCCAACATTTCCCAGGAAAGGGAGGGTGCAAGTGTTGGGAGGATTGTTCATTGTTCTTAAGATCCAAGGGTCTGGGTCTGTAGTCACCTAGGCAAATTGGTGAGGCTTTTTACCAAACCTTATCCAGGAAGTGGGGTGCAAGGTTTTGGGAAGTATTTTGGGGGGAAAGACGCGTCCAAACAGCTCTTCCCCAGTAACCAGTATTAGTTTGGTGGTGGTAGCGGCCAATCCAAGGACAACGGGTGGAATATTTTGTACCTTGGGGAAGTTTTGACCTAAGCTGGTAAAGATAAGCTTAGGAGGTTTTTCATGCAGGTCCCCACATCTGTACCCTAGAGTTCAGAGTGGGGGAGGAACCTTGACATGTGCGTATTCTAGGCGGGGCTATTTAATATCTAACTGAATACATTACATTTTCTAATGCTTGGTTTGGAATAGGTCAAGTGACTATGCAAATGTAGTGAACCTAATCAGTCTTCACAGACGTTATGGACTAATTCCACCCATGCTGTGACAGTTACCTTTCTGCTTACCTTATGGTGGTGCCCCAGGACTGGAGCTCCAACATGTTAGGCACTATACAGGCTCAATGGAACACCTCCTCCAACATCAGAGGTGCATGGGCAGAATATTTTTGTTACTGATTGGATAACTGGGTTTTTAAATACTGAGAAAGCCCATAGCAAGTTTGAGGAGTGCTGACAAGAATGTTGATTACAAATTAAACCAAATGAATAAATCTGAGAGCCGAGCTAACTACACTTTTCCTAATATTAAGTCTAGTTGATTTTATGCTCTGCTGAACAATTACGTTTCTACCTATCTTATGCAACATATACTTTGTTTCCATTTTAGATCACTGAAACTGGTTATATGCTGGGACAACTACTGTCCAGTCAGTGCTTAATTTGTAATGAAAGAGGTGCTGGGGCTCAAGCAATTTTTTTACATTCGTAACAGATACAGCAAGCCCAGAGGTGCCGGGGCTATGAACTGCCAAGCCCAGCGGTGTCAGGGCTCAACCCTGGCAAGCCCTGGCGCAAATTAAACACTGTGTCAGGCACCCGAAAGAGAAAGAAATTCATTTAACAGCATGGGAGATGAAAGGAGGAAACGAGGTGACAACTTGAGCCAATTCAAAAATGGAGCTTCAATTCCATTCCCAAGACAAAACTATGCAAAAGTTGACAAAACTGCACATGGATACAAGGACTAGGTGCAGAGGATTGTATGACCTAGCTACATTTCTGGACTGAAGAGCATGTTTTGAGTAGACAGGGATTAATATCTAAATTTGGTAGCCATAGAAGAATGTATCAAAATGGTCTCTTCTCAATGTAGAAAATAAACTGCAGGAAACTGCACAATCCATTAGATAATCTGCTGTCGTGGGCTCTCTCTTCAAATTGATTCAAGAGCTTACTACATATCAAGTGTGAATTTTCCATCAAGCTTGTCTGCGATACATCGTTCTAAACTAATTTACAAATTCATAACAAAATGTGAAATACATTCAGTATCCAGACAAATACTTGTATTTCACAAGGGCTATAATTTTGATAAATCCTATAGCTAACCAGAAGTCATTTCCAAAGCTCTCTTACTCTTGCAGCAGTGATTACTAGTAGGATAGCCTTTTTTAAGGCTACGAATTTAGATCTTACTACAGAGAAAATGAAATCTGACAGCTTCTCATGTATATTTTCAAAGCTTATGTACTCAACAAGCGAAGGGGAATAGGGAAAATGCAAAGAAATGCGTTAAAATGTGCCTTTATCTCATCTTTCTTTGCAAAGGAAAGTACTACATGGTGTCTCTCTAACTTCTCGAGAGGCAGGCCCAAAGGCCTGATATCATATGCCTCAGTAGATGGTGCATACACAAAACACAGTTTTAGTCATCTATGCACAAACGTGAAAAAGTACAGGAATGGCTCTAGCATCACAGTAATATGAATGTGATGCCGGAGTTTCAAGGATTACTGAATTTTTCTATTGATTGTTTTAAGCTCATGCTGCGTCTGGTTAGCTGAAAAACGTAATTGATCAGCAGCCAAAAGGATTTATGACTATGCCAGATCAAACTGGAGCTGTGACATTTGGATTTTGTCACTGAGAAATTGAGATGTCTGAAAGGAAAAGAAAGAATAAATTAGTTGATTTTGTGGTCAGAAGGCAAGAGTGTTTTGAGAGAGCTTGACAGTTTGTTGACTGAATGAGTTAGGAAGAAGAAAGTTTGTTCCAAGTTTCAGAATGCAATGTACTTGTATTCTCTAGTGATACAAACCGCACACAATCTTGTATGTATGAAAAGGTTTTGGGTTTTATGTAATTGGAAAAATGCAAAAGCTTCAGTAATGACTGTGAAATGAACCACACATTTAAGTGAGCGAAGCTAGACTAAGTTATTTCTATTTAAATAAATAAGAATGTTTGACCAGACCAAATATTTAATTTCTATTCCCAGTAATCACGCTTGTAGTTCCTTATCTTCAGAAAAGTAGCCCATTATATTTTTAATTTAAACAAATATTCTAGGCTATGACAGAGAAAAAGTGTATGCTGGCATGTTCACCATGTGTTGTAGTAAATCATGCTTCCATTTGATTAATATTTTTAAATTTAAATATTGTACGTGAGAGGGAAAACAAGGAGATATTTTGCGAGGATGGATTTACAACTGGAAGCACTGTCAGAAGAAGTCATTTTTTTTGGCACACCATTTTGGACAATGTATTTTAATTCACCCCTTTCATTTCCAACCATATGTGCTATTCATAGCATATCAGTATTAGTTACAGCATACTATTGATAACCATTTTCAATCAATGACATATAGAATTATAAAACCTGGGTACATATTTAGTGCAGTGATTTAAGTGCAAAACTTCAATCACCTGGACAAGGCATCACAACTATAGGTCATTCATAAAGGGGGTGAGGGGGAACCATTTGCAGCACTGTCTTATTTAGATATCCTATGGTACTCATCCGTGATAGCTAATAAAGCAAGTCTTAGTTTAGCACAACAGGTTTACAGTGACTTATGCCAATTATGCATTTTATTAAGTGCTAGAATACAGTGCACGAACTGAGTACTATAGACAGATTGCTATGAAAGCCAAAAAATTATTACACAATCCAAAACTGAATTACAGTGTTTATTTATTCCAGTTGAATGACACTTTTAGACCATAAAGTGAGAATTTAAAATTGTATTTTGATCATTGCAAATATAATGCTCTCACTTTATCTAGAGACATATGCATACACATTTGTTATTCTGTAAACCAGTGACTGCCATCTTTATACTATGACAGGTTTCAGAGTAACAGCCGTGTTAGTCTGTATTCGCAAAAAGAAAAGGAGTACTTGTGGCACCTTAGAGACTAACCAATTTATTTGAGCATGAGCTGTAGCTCACGAAAGCTTATGCTCAAATAAATTGGTTAGTCTCTAAGGTGCCACAAGTACTCCTTTTCTTTTTGCATCTTTATACTATGTAACTGCACACTGTGTAATCCTCATCCCTCCTTTTGTTTATTTAAACCCACTGTTGCATCTGTCTCAAATTTAGATATTAAGTTCCTCAGGGCAAGGACTAGCTTTTATTCTGTGTCTGTATAGCACCTTGCACAATTGGACCCTAATCTCAAATTTGGAGACCCTCAGTGCTACTATAATACGAAGTAAGACTTGACATACCAATATAAGTAGTTAGCCAGGGTGGAATTCTTGCAGGCTCGGGATATCAAGAAAGTGCAAAGGTCTTGCTGGAATAAATTAAAAAGTGAAAAAAAAAGTTACACAGTAGAACCTCAAAGGTAGGAACACCAGAGTTACGGACTGAACGGTCAACTGGATACCATGTGAAACCGGAAGTAACCAATCACACAGCAGCAGAGACCTCCCCAAACAAAAACAAAAGCAAAAAAACTCAAGTACTCTACTGTGTCTGTACTGCATCTTCAAGGTAAGCACATCTGGGCTGCCTGTTCCCATTGCCACCCGTGGGGCAGCCACTTACAGCTAGGAGGTGAAGACACTGGTGCTGCCAGCCCAAGGCAACTGGAGCTAGCAGAGCAGGAGTAGCACCAAGTTTGGAGTCTCCACTCCCCACCCACCCCCCCAGCCAGGAAGGGGAGCGGTTGTTTTCACCCTCCCTCCCCTCCAGCCGGAAGGGGGATGAACTTGAAAACTGGGATGAACTTGAAAACTCAGTCCAACCCAGGGAAAGAAGCTGCCTGCAAGGAAGCTGCCAGGGCTGAGGAGGGAACTTCTGCTAGAGCAGGAGTGGGCAAACTTTTTGGCCCAAGGGCCACATCTGGGTATGGAAATTGTATGGCAGGCCATGAATGCTTATGAAATTGGGGGTTGTGGTGCAGGGGCGGGTGAAGGCTCCAGGGGGGATGTGGGCTCTGGGGTAGGGCCAGAAATGTGGAGTTCAGGGTGCGAGAGGGAGCTCTGGGCTGGGGGGTTGCAGTGGGGGTTGGAGGGTGCGGGCTCCGGCTGGGGTGCGGGCTCTGCGGTGCAGGAAGGTGGGACTAGAATATATGTAGGCACAGTCAAGTTACCTTGAATGTAATATTATATGCTCATTATTTTTTTCTACATTCATTTTTATCTTTACCAAATGGTACTGATCTTTGTGCTTAACAGAAATATACATAATGTAACATAAACCTATTCCTATTAGTGTGACTGTGTTCATAAACAACTTGGATATAAACATTCAGAAAAACCATCAGTATTTTCTTAATAAAGTAATCTATATTTAGTTCACTTGAAATTTTCATCTTAACACATTTATATTCCCAGGGCAAGAGTTAAAACTAAAGTCTTATCTTTTGGACCATGCAGCAATGTACTTTCAGGAACAGTCAAACATCATAACAAGTTTATGAACTTGTTATATTTAGATTAGCCAAATTCTATGGGATAAAGACCAATATAAAACAAATACCCATTCAGTTATCATCTTGGATACTTCTTAGTTAATAACTAAGATGTTTTACTTACTTCAAGGTTTTCACTCTCTGCAGAATCCTTTGTTTTAGAAGCAGGAGGTGGGGAGGATACAGGAGGAAGGGGACTTGCTATGATCTGGGAGCTGTAAAGTAAAGAAGCAGCACATGTTTTACAGTTAGGATTTGGGATCACATTAACAGTTTAAAAAAACTAAAACCATGGTGTACATTCCATTTGCAATGGATATTAACTAGATTGGGAAACCTACAAGAATGGACTATGATTAGCCAAACAGGCTCGATAACTAACAACAGTGGCAACATTAATTCCTACAGAAAAATCTAAACTTAGTTATAATGTGGTTGTAAAAAAATTAAGCATGAAAACTTCAAGCACGTGAACGATCAGAGTGCTGGCAGAGCCTATTTCAAGCAAGATGGTGTAGTAGGATGCTTCAGTGGTGAAGCTCTCTCACTATGCCTATCAGGAGAAGTAAGGTTTGTGCCGGAACAGGCCACATCATCAACATATAGTCTTGATCAGCTCAGGTTTTTGCTTTGAGTGACTTCCTTTCAAAGCACTACAGGGCTTGCTTCAAATCAGATTCATGACAATCTCACTAGGAGAGGTTAGACGAATTCTTCACATTCCCAGTGCATTGTGAGATATCTGCAGGCAAATCTGATGCCCCTGCACTTAGTTTTAGTCTGAGGCAGTAGATTTTAGCCTTTCAGTGACACTGCTCTGTCACACAGACATTATTTGAAGCCAGAAAAGTGGTCTGCCTTCCTTCCTCCTTTGGGACTCTGAAAACACTCTCTCAAGAGTAGGCTATCAAAAAGAATCACTGAATTTGAATGCTTAAATGTCAAGTCAGTATTGAAGTGACTACAAGGCACCTTAAGCACAGACACTAACTGCCATAGATAAAGTTTTCAGAAACATCTAAGTCATCTAACTCCTAGGAGCTTAAGTCCCATTTTCAAAAGTGACTTGGGCACTTAAGTTTCTTTGGTGCTTTTAAAAATATAGCTCCAAGAGAGCTGGGCTTAAGCTCTGAAGCAAAAATTTAACAGCTTGAATCTGGCTGGAAGGGCAGGAACACCGTGAGGGATACCTGACAATGCTTTATATCAGTTCAGGTATAAGGACTGGAGCAGCAACTGGACAAGCACACCTGTGGGGACCTGCTTTGGCAACTACAGTCAAGATGGAACCAACTGGAAAATTTAATGTGCAACATTTAAACGTAGAGGTTTGTGCATGGCTGCTGGTAACGGGACTACCTCATGCTCCACCCAGTACTATTGCTCTAAGGATTAAAGTATTTCAGAAGCTTAGGGAGTCCTGTGTGTCTCATACTAAGGAGTTGAAACGCAGGAGTGAAAATCTTGGTGGATGCTTGTTAGGATATAGATATTCAGGGCAGGAGGATCCCAAAAGAAAAAAAAGGGGTGGAGTCTTAGGATATAGATATTCAGGACTGTCAGTAAAGGCCTGTACTCTAAGAATTTAGGTGTGTTCTTATCATTTGGCTAGTTATAGAGCTATAAAAGAAAGAATCAAAATCACTGTCTGCCAGTGTAAGGTCCTTCTCTTACTGTGACAGTCTGAGGCCCTGTTCTTAGGCTAAGGCCTTTGGCTAAGCAGCAGAGGCAGCCATAAGCTGGGAAGCGACTGGTCACATCCTCACATTCCAACCTAGTCACATTGAACTAAAGCGCTTTTGGGCTGTTAGGAATACAATCCTGTCCTGATAATGCCTATCACCTCCAGAGAAAGGGAAGTGCCTAGAAGATGTAAAAGGAAACTTAGTTTGATAGCATCCTGTCTGGCAAGAACTCACTTATCAATAGCTGGGATGTGAAATCCTCACTTCTGTATTGTTTTGTCATTATAGTTCCCACTTTGCTATTGTTTGTCTGTATTATCTCTGTCTGGTTCTGTGATTGTTTCTGTCTGCTGTACAATTAATTTTGCTGGGTGTAAACTAATTAAGGTGGTGGGATATAATTGGTTACATAATCATGTTACAATATGTTAGGATTGGTTAGTTAAATTTCAGGAAAATGATTGGTTAAGGTATAGCTAAGCAGAACTCAAGTTTTACTATATAGCCTGCAGTCAATCAGGAAGTGGGTGGGTGTGTGGGTGGGGGAAATGGGAACAGGGAATGGGAGTGGGGAAATTGGAATCATGTTTGGCTAAGGGCAGGAATGGGAACAGGGACACAGGTGTAAGGCTCTGTGGTGTCAGAGCTGGGAAGGGGGACACTAAGGAAGGAAACTGTAATCATGCTTGCTGGAAGTTCACCCCAATAAACATCAAATGGTTTGCTCTCTGTTCATGCAAGAAGGACCAGGGAAGTAAGTGGGTGAAGGAATAAGCCCTTAACAATGCTATATTTAAAGAAAGGCTTTTCCTCTAGCGCAAATAGGTAGGAATCCTGGGCAATGGAGGCTGTCCTTCTGTGAAGGACTGAGGAAACTATCGTATGTGATGAATAATCACATAGTAATTTTCCTGTATTGCAGGGAACAGGCATTCACAGGCCTCAGTACTTCTTTGCCTTCTGTTTCTGTTTTCATAAAAAATAAAGTGCCCAGGACCTCTTCAAACTAAAATTTTTATACCAAGTATCACAAAGGTTTGTGCTGGATACCCTCAGATGACTGGGCTCTTGCTAGCCAGCCACATACAGATTAAGGAAACCCAACCTATTTCTAAAAGAAACTTTCTACCAAAAATTCTCACCCAGTTCAATTACTAGCTAGATGTATTTAAAGACAAAGAATGAAACAACTGCTTTAATGTCTCAGGAATGGCACTATGAGACTTTCAACCAAAGAGACCCCATAGCAGCTTCAGAGCTTTAAGTCTTCAACATGGTAATGACTGGAAGCATCATGAAGGTCCCATAAATAAAGCAAGAGTAGCAAGCTTGCAATATAAACTTAAAAAGAAAAGGAGTACTTGTGGCACCTTAGAGACTAACCAATTTATTTGAGCATGAGCTTCATCGGTGCATCCGATGAAGTGAGCTGTAGCTCATGAAAGCTCATGCTCAAATAAATTGGTTAGTCTCTAAGGTGCCACAAGTACTCCTTTTCTTTTTGCGAATACAGACCAACACGGCTGTTACTCTGAAACCGAAATATAAACTTAGTATATGCCAATGACAAAACTGCAGCATGCCTGCAAGAGAGAATCAGTATTTTACTACTGATACCAATATTACTTGTTTCTTCCCTTCTAGAAGCAAAAGCACCTTACCTGTCTATTTCTGCAGCATTCATTCCTGATGTTGCCATACTCTCAGACATTGAACCCTGACTGTCCCTCTTATTTGGCTCTAACCCATTCTTTATGTCATCAAAATTTTCATATTTCAAGGCCTGGACCAACTGCAACAGGTACATCAACAAATCCTTGGAAGGAGATAACACAGAGAAAAAAAAAAATAGATACACTGAGAGATGAGCTGTTGGATTATCAGCACTTTTGAGAATTACACCATTTATTCACAAGCCTAAATCAGGGTTTAGTGATCAGTAAAGAAATGGAAGCAGGAACTGAGTAATGACTAGTGTAGGGTAGAGAGAGTGGTCATGAATATAACTTTGCACACAGATTTCTATTTCTTGCACTGTTTTCATTATTAAAAAGTCACAATAGCAATTTAAATACACATCTAAGGGCATATATTTCTGTTTTAGAGTGGCTAGCGTTAGTCTTCCTCATACCTTATTGTAATCAACTTCCACTATCTGTTTAATGTAGCCATATTGGTCTTATACAATGAAAATTGGTGAAACTATTCACTTTAATGTGTTTGACTTCCATCTGTAAAAGCTGGACAGCGCCTGGGACTTGGATATCCAATGCTGACTCTTCCCTTATGCACTATCATAAAAGCAACAAAGCAATATAACAGTCCCTAGATTTGAATTCTTAAGACAGGATTTTAAATTAATTACCACCTAAGGAATTTCCCCCCTCTGCTGGTCTACCAGAACCTGTTTAGTGATCTTCAATGCATGGTGCAAGGAATGTCTTTTTGGTCAAGAATATTATGGGGCGTATTACTGAGTCAGTCAGTCTTACTGTGCGTGGGTGCTAACTAGGGGGCAATTAGTGTTCCCTATTGTGAGCCGGTCAGTTTTATGGGCTGCTTTTAAAAAAATGTGTTAAGACGACACCCAGAAGGCACAATCATGAGTGCATAGGATTCCCTATCATAAAAACAGGAGGCAGATGTAATATGCATATTAAAACCTAGATAAAAGATTAGATTCCATTAAGTTCCCACCACTCAATGAGTGTTTTTACATGGGTTTTCAAAAAGAAATCCCCCTTTATCGCAAATGTTTTATCTCATTTCTAGCTAATAGAATATCTTTCTGCACCTTCTTCCTCAAAGGAATGCAATGTCAGGACATACCTGGTATTTACAAAATACATTGCTAGAAGCATCTGGTATACTATTCAACAACGGAGCAGTTAATTTTGAAGTGAACAGGTTAGCATCAAAACTGATCTCTTGGGTTGTGGGGAGAAAGTACGATTGTTTTAGTCTGCATAGCTGAAGACATCTAATAAGAGTATTGATTTGCATTGTGAGGAATTTTGCTTAATAAAGCTAGAAGTTTTATTCTCTCTAAAAACAGAAACTTACATTGATCACCCTTTTATTATCTTTCATAATTACCTTCCTATAAAAAGTAATAAATATTCATGTAGTAGCAAACATTATGGAAACTCTACATTTCTCCATGTGCTACATTAGGTCCTTTGATTTTCTCATGGGTGAAAGTAAAGTACACACACGGAACAACAGAGTCCTTTAATACCTCATCATCTGCCTGTTGCAACCTGGCAACAGCATATCGCCGTACTGTTGGGTTGGTGAAATGAGATGATAACAGTTCCAGAGAATCTTCTACATCCATTGGCTTCCATTTACCCAGTAGCTCCAGTGCCTGTTTTGCCTCCTGGGGCAGGTCCCAGTTGACACATTTCAAGAACTTGGTCAAAGCCTAAACAAAGAAGATTAGAAAAATTGACTATTCCGAAGCAATTACAGAAATCAATGAACCGGAAGATTTAGAGTTATATATTTTAGTTTCAGTCTAGACAAGACATAAGATCAGATTCTTATTGCGATAATATTAGCATAAACCAGGGGAACCCAATTGAAGTGAATGGCAATATTGTGGGCAACTAAACTTGTGTGACCACACAGCAGTGGGAATCAGATCTGCATTCTATTCCAAGTTACGCTACTGACTTGCTGCATGACATTGACCAAGTCACTTAATCTCTCTATGTATCATTGCCCGCACACCTATAAGACGGGGTGATAATTCTTACCTACCTTGTTGGGGTGTTGTGAGGATTAATTCTTCAATTTTTGTAAGGCCCTCTGACTTTAGATAAGGTGTTACAGTGTAAGAGAATTACATCTTCTGTAGCAGAAATCTCAAATTCACAATTTATTCTCCTCCCATTTAACACACTCAGTTATCACTAGAGACTATGGGGTTTACAAGCACATCAAAGGGGAAAATAAACCCTTAAAATCTGCATCAATCATGGTGGAGACTGTTGGGGGAAAAGGGTCTTTGCAAGGTTTTAGGGGTCTTATTGTTGTGTTAAATAGACCCATCTTTCTGCTTAATATCACAAACTTGAATGAAAAAACATTTGTTTGCTTTTTAAGAGTATCAGCCTTACTGTTATCTAGAGTACTAAGAATTAGGGCTGTTGATTAATCACAGTTAATTCATGTGATTAACCGAAAAAAATTAATCACGATTAATCGCAGTTTTAATCACTCTGTTAAACAGAATACCAACTGAAATGTATTAAATATTTTTGAATGTTTTTCTACATTTTCAAATATATCTATTTCAATTAGAACACAGAATACAAAATGTACAGTGCTCATTTTATATTGCTTTTGATTACAAATGTCTGCACTGTAAAAATGACAAACAAAAGAAATAGTATTTTTCAGTTCACGTCATACAAGTACTGTAGTGCAATTTCTTTATCGAGAAAGTGCAAATTACAAATGTAGATTTTTTTGTTACATAACCGCACTCCATAACAATGTAAAACTTTAGAGCCTACAAGTCATAGAATCATAGAACATCTGGGTTGGAAGGGACCTCAGGAGGTCATCTAGTCCAACCCCCTGCTCAAAGCAGGACCAATCCCCAATTTTTGCCCCAGAACCCAAATGGCCCCCTCAAAGATTAACCTCACAACCCTGTGTTTAGCAGGCCAATGCTCAAACCACTGAGCTATCCCTCCCCCCACTCAGCCCTCTCAGTCCTACTTCTTGTGCAGCCAACCTCTCAGACAAACAAGTTTGTTCACATTTACGGAAGATAATGCTGCCCGCTTCTTATTTACAATGTCACCTGAAAGTGAGAACAGGCGTTCGCATAGCACTTTTGTAGCCAGCATTGCAAGGTAATTACATGCCAGATATGCTAAACATTCATATGCCTCTTCATGCTTCAACCACCATTCCAGAAGACATGGTTCCATGCTAGTGATGCTTGTTAAAAAACATGTGTTAATTAAATTTGTGACTGAACTCATTGGAGGAGAATTGTATGTCTCCTGCTCCCTGGTTTTACCCGCACTCTGACATGTATTTTGCGTTATGGTAGTCTCTCTGACGACACAGCATATGTTGTTTGATTTAAGAACACTTTCACTGCAGATCTGACAAAACACAAAGAAAATTCCAATGTCAGATTTCTAAAGATAGCTACAGCACTCAACCCAAGGTTTACGAATCTGAAGTGCCTTCCAAAATCAGAGAGGGACGAGGTGTGGAGCATGCTTTCAGAAGTCTTAAAAGAGCAACACTCTGATGTAGAAACTACAAAACCCAAACCATCAAAAACAAAAATCAACTTTCTGTTGGTGACATAGGACTCAGATGATGAAAATGAACATGCATTGGTCCGCACTGCTTTAGATCATTATCGAGCAGAATATGTCATCAGTATGGACACGTCCTCTGGAATGGTGGTTGAAGCATGAAGAGACATATGAATCTTTAGCACATCTGGCATGAAAATATCTTGCAACCCTAGCTACAACAATGCCATGTAAATGCTTGTTCTTACTTTCAGGTGACATTGTAAACAAGAAGTGGGCAGGATTATTTCCTGCCAATGTAAACACACTTGTTTGTCTGAGCGATTGGCTGAAAAGAAAAGGAGTACTTGTGGCACCTTAGAGACTAACCAATTTATTTGAGCATAAGCTTTCGTGAGCTCACGAAAGCTTATGCTCAAATAAATTGGTTAGTCTCTAAGGTGCCACAAGTACTCCTTTTCTTTATGCGAATACAGACTAACACGGCCGTTACTCTGAAACCTGGCTGAAAAGAAGTACAACTGCGTGGACTTACAGGCTCTAAAGTTTTACATTGCTTTATTATTGAATGCTGTTATTTTTTGTACATAATTCTACATTTGTAATTCTACATTTTGTACATAATTCTACATTCAACTTTGATGATAAAGAGATTGCACTACAGTACTTGTATTAGGTGAATTGAAAATTCCTATTTCTTTTGTTTTTTACAGTGCTAATATTTGTAAACAAAAATAAATATAAAGTGAGCACTGTACACTTGGTATTCTGTATTATAATTGAAATCAATATATTTGAAAATGTAGAAAACATCCACAAATATTTAAATTGGTATTCTATTATTGTTTAACAGCGCAATTAATTGTGCGATAAATCATGATTATTTTTTTTCTCGCTTGACAGCCCTACTAAGAATGTTCTTTTTCAGCCACTTAATACCCCTATGTTCCAGATCACAGTACTAGATTGTACCCTTTGCTTAAGGCACATGGAGGGAACTTAGTTCTGGTAGTTCTTGATAATAGAGTGCACAAGCAGTTTGCAGCGTCACTTCATTTTCCCCCCAAGCCACCACAAGCAAGCTTTTCCAGAAGTAATCCGATGATCTCTGGGACACCTTTTCCCCAAAGGCCTGTGGGAAATGCTTCAGTGAGACAATGCTGACTCAATCAACGGTCTCTTCCATTATGCAAAATGTCCAATTCCCAAGGAGCAATTATGGTATCAGGTGGCAGCAACCAGCAAGGCAGCTATAGAGATTTGGCAAATCAAGGACTCTGATTTTTTTTTTTGCTTCTTTTCTTTTGAAACAATCTTTTCACTTCAGGAGTCATTAACAGAATACTGGCTAGACTCAAAGCACTGACAACAAGGTGTTAAGGATTACTCAATGTATGGAGCTGAATAGGGAGAAGAGAGCTCAGCAAAGCACATACTTAAATGATTTGCTGAATCAGGAATTTAGATCCTCCGCTAGAGGTCACCCAAAAATATAAACAAATCAAGACTATGGCTTCAGCCTTGTTTATAACTGAATACCTGCCACTAAAATAACTGGTAATTTTAACCGGTTACCTATTTCAACATTTTAACATAGTCCAGCTCCATTTTCTGGGGCCTCACGTAAGGCAAATTAGAAAGATACCAGCTAGAGCCAATGCAATGCTATTCATTAAACAATCACTGAACAATACATTTTTTTTTTTTTGGCATTATTTGACCATCTAGTTTTAATTCACTTTCCAGTAACCTATCCTATTCTCTAGGACGCATGTAGCTTGCGATTTGTGCTATATTTGCAGAAGTTAACACCAATTTTCTTTGGTGGATTAATCCTGGCAGGCTTGGCAGAAGAGCATTTTAAAGGAACTCACTGGAGATTTTGAGCTGCAAGTTTTAAAAGTATTTGCCAATAGGATTTAAAAAATATGGTCACTAGTCTTTACCAGCATAGCTGTTCCATTAATGAACAATATCTTGACTAAATATACTTTGTCAGCTCAGAGATTCACACCTCTGAAGAGGCAGACACTTAAAAAAGCAGTTGCACTCATGAAACCGGAAGATAAATTATTCAATAACAATGTACAGTGATCAGTATATATTTAATACAATTAACTTTACCTTTTCTTGATTAGTAAGATAGTATCTGAACTTCCAAACTAGATCCTGTTCCTCATAGGTCAGTTGCTTTGTTGGTGGATAACTCACTATAATCTATTAAAAAAATTCCAGAGAATAATTTGTCATAAAAATTATACATATTGATCTTTTAAAGAAGTTGAGAGAATTTAGTGCGTCATGTGCCGTACTGACCACATAGTAGAATGAACGTCTATCGACAAGCAGAACAAAATGGACAATTTCCCCATACTACACACCAGTGATGCTCTTCAACCCTGATCTTAGATGAACCGCCCATAGAGGTCAGGGTATCCATAGACCTATCAATCCTTGGCCCTGCTGCTAAGACTGCCAAAAATGCCAGTTAGTATGTGTGATGCGGATTCCTTCGCACTCAGGAGTGTAGTAATACTAACTCATCTCAAAGTAACCAGATGAGAAAGACTGGCCGTTCGTGAGCTGGGCCAAACTACCACCCACCTCCAAGTTGTCTTATTGACAACACGTAAGTTCACATTAACAAGAAATCACATAACATCTATTGTATTCCCTTCAAACTCGACGTCAGATACTGAATAAAGTCATTTAGCAAAACTGAATCTGTATTCTTACAGACACCAAAAACTCAAATGAAAGTTACAAACTTACATTAAGCTGATCTCGAGTAGCTGCATTAGGCTTGAGATCATGATCAGAGGGCCCACTTCTTAAACTTCGAGCAAGCTTGTGATGTTTGCTCTCTACTAAATTCTCCTAAAAATACACAAAATAAAAGTCAGCGGTTATAAATATTTAACTCCACTGAAAATAGTCTTGAAATGCAACTGTCTAGAGACTCACCAACATCCTGAATAATATATTACATGCTTAAGTATTCATATCTAAAAACTACTCTATCTTCTGGATTCACAACTTAAAGTGCATGCACTTCCAACAGCAAGCGGTCTTATTCCACTAACAATACCATCGCTTTAGGCTTAAAATTCAATTTATAATTATTTCTCACCTCCGGTGAATGGCTGTCATCAAGGTATTTGTTCAAAGTGAAAGTTATTTACACAGCACCTAAACATGCTAAGGCACTAAAGATGCTAGACACTTTATGGCTAAGCACCACCCCAAAGAGCTTAGCCTAAAGAAGGGGTGGCCAACCTGAGCCTGAGAAGGAGCCAGAGTTTACTAATGTACATTGCCAAAGAGCCACAGTAATAGGTCAGCAGCCCCCCATCAGCTCCCCCACCCCACTCCCAGCACCTCCCACCCACCAGCAGCCCCGCTGTTCAGTGCCTCCCCCTCCTTCCCCACACCTCCCAATCAGCTGTTTCGTGGCATGCAGGAGGCTCTGGGACGGAGGGGAGAGGAGCGAGGGCACTCCAGGCTCAGGGGAGGGGGCAGGAAGGGGTGGAGTGGGGGCAGAGCCTGCGGCAGAGCTGGGGGTTAAGCAGTGAGCAGCCCCGGCACACTGAAAAGTTGGAGCCTGGAGCTCCAGCCCCAGAGTCGGTGCCTGTACAAGGAGCCGCATATTAACTTCTGAAGAGCCGCATGTGGCTCCGGAGCCACAGGATGCCCACCCCTGGTCTAAAGGCTCTGCATATATTAGATTTCCCTCTCGCCCCCAGAGTTTATAGTTAATACTGGTTCAGCTGGAGCCATAATAGCAACAGTAGAAGCAACAGTGTGAACAAGATTTCAGCTGTCGCCGCCACCATTTCAGCACTGCAACAACTGGACTACCCGACAGCAGTGTTAGATGGCATGGTGCTGACAATGGTGTCATCAGTCGAAGCCCCATCTACATGCGGGCTCCTGAAGTTGCGGCTGGACTGGCATTCACAATAATAGAACTGCTTTCTAGAACTGTATTTAGGCAATAAGGACAACAAGGACAACAGAAGGAAGTGGAACAAGAAAGGGATTTCACATAAGCAAAGTACCTGGGGCAATATTTAACTTGCCTCTCCTTAGTTTCAATATTTTCCCCCTCCTCTGTTCCTTGTTGCCTTATATCTGCACCTACCCATCTCCTTTACTAAGGTAACAATCACCCTCCTTTCTCACCTGTCTCCAACTTGCCTCCCCTTCCCTTACCACATAAGTGTTAATAGTGTAACCCCCTCCCCCACATAAATGAAGGTTGGTTACTTGTAACTGGAGTTTGTCAAGTTGGATTCTGCATATTCACACTCATGGGACTTATGCCAATGCAGCAGGATGATAGAACCCTCTGGGAATAGTGCCTATCAGGGTGCCGATGTGTCACCCCCGCCCCTCGCTCTATCATGTTCTGAGGGTGTGGGTATAAAAGGGGTATGGCAGCAGTTGCCGCCTCAGTCCCTTCCATTGCTAAAGCAGAACCCCAACATATTGAAATTTGGACTCCGCATGGGGAAGATAGGCAGGGAGAACGAACATGCAGAGTCCATCTCGAAGAACTCCGGTTACAAGTAACCTAACTTCACTTCTTCGCGTGTCCTCTGCATATTTCTACTCATGGGATAGTTTAGTAAGCAGTATAGTAAATTGGCTGGAGGGGTGTGAAGTCGTAGTTAAAGACTGGAGTACTGCTCTACCAAAGTATCAGCCATGGATGCCAGATCCAATGCATGATGTTTCGCAAAAGTGTGAACCAACCTTTAAGCAGCAGCTTTGCGTGTATCAATAAGGGAAAATATTTTATCCAGGTAAGATGCTAGTGCTCTCTTAGCAGCTAATGAATGTAATCTGGCCTTCCCTTTACCTGAATGAGGCTTTGGAAAGAATATTGGTAGACTGATACTTTGATTTACACAAACCTCCAAAGTTACCTTGGGAAGGAATTTAGCAGCTGGTCTAAGAACCACTTTTTGTCTTTATAAAAACTGGTATAAGGGGTCTGTCATCAATACATGCAGTTCACTTAGTCTTCTACCAGAAAATAATAGCTATTATAAAAGCTGTCCTCACTGAAAGACAGACAAACAAAGAGCAGCTCATTAGAGGTTCAAATGGGTGAGACACGAGTTGAGTTACAACTAAATTCAAATTCCATGGTGGGACAAGGTTCCATAATGAGGGATCCAGGTTGAATTGGCCTCTTAAAAAGTTTCTCACCAATGTACATGAAAAAATAGATTTTCCATTAACATGAGTATGATGCACTGTTATTGCCGCTACATGGGCCTTACTGGAGGGCAAAGACAACCCTATTACTTTTAAGTGTAACAAATATTCTAAAATAGGTTGTATGGGAGCTGAAATTGGTCAACACGTTTTTCAGTTGTCCATAAAACAAATCTTTTTCACTTGAACTTGTAACTTTTTTCTATTTGACAGCTTTCCGAATTAATTATATCTTGTTGCACCTCAACCAAACACGATCTTTCTGACTCGATCAAAGGCATATTACCCATGCTGCTGGATGTAACAATCAGAGATCTGGATGGAAGACCTGGGGCAGCAGGTTTGTTGATAACAGGAGCATCTTGTAGTTGCTGTTAGATGAATGGAGTAACTCGGTGTACCACTGTTGCCTTGGCCCTGCCGGAGCAATGAGAATCACCCTGGCTCAATCCTGCCTTATCTTTTTTAAGTCTCTGGTGACAAGTGAAAATGCGAGCAATGTATGTATCAAATGCATCCCTCAATGACAGACTGCCTGAGCCAGCCTTGAGCAAAAAACAGGGACATTTCTAACTGAATCTTGTCGCAAAGAGACCTATGACCAGAAATCCCCAAATGCTGAAAACATTCTGGTAACAGAATTCTTTAGAGACCATTCGTGCATCTGCAACAAATCTCTGCTCAGTTGATCTGCAATCAAACTGTGTTGCTTCACTATGTGTTGGGCAATTGGGTATATATTTTACTGGATATACCAGTCTAAACGTTTTATTGCCTTTTTGCATCGTTGAGAAAAATCGAGCGCCTCCTCGTTTGTTCAAATAATACATTAAGAACATAAGAATGGCTCCACTGGGTCAGACCAAAGGTCCATCCAGCCCAGTATTCTGTCTACCGACAGTGGCCAATGCCAGGTACCCCAGAGGGAGCGAACCTAATAGGTAACGATCAAGTGATCTCTCTCCTGCCATCCATGACCACTCTCTGACAAACAGAGGCTAGGGACACCGTTCCTTACCCATCCTGGCTAATGGCCATTAATGAATTTATCTAGTTCTCTTTTAAACCCTGTTATAGTCCTAGCCTTCACAACCTCCTCAGGCAAGGAGTTCCACAGGTGGACTGTGCACTGTGTGAAGAAGACCTTCCTTTTATTGGTTTTAAACCTGCTGCCCATTAATTTCATTTGGTGGCCCCTAGTTCTTATTTTATGGGAACAAGTAAATAACTTCCTTATTCACTTTCTCCACACCACTCATGATTTTATATCCCCCCTTAGTCTCCTCTTTTCCAAGCTGAAAAGTCCTAGCTTCTTTAATCTCTTCTCATATGGAACCCATTCCAACCCCCTAATCATTTTAGTTGCCCTTTTCTGAACCTTTTCTAATGCCAGTATATCTTTTTTGAGATGAGGGGACCACATCTGTATGCAGTATTCAAGATGTGGACGTACCATGGATTTATATAAGGGCAATAAGATATTGTCCGTCTTATTCTCTATCCCTTTTTAAATGATTCCTAACAACCTGTTTGCTTTTTTGACTGCCGCTGCACACTGCGTGGACGTCTTCAGAGAACTATCCACGATGATTCCAAGATCTTTCCTGATGAGTTGTAGCTAAATTATATCATATGTATAGTTGGGATTAATTTTTCCAATGTGCATTACTTTACATTTATCCACATTAAATTTCATTTGCCATTTTGTTACCCAATCACTTAGTTTGGTGAGATCTTTTTGAAGTTCTTCACAGCCTGCTTTGGTCTTAACTATCTTGAGCAACACATTGCCCATGGCCACTTGAATCACCTCATTCCGCACATGTGAAAGAAACGCTTTGAGACCCAGACAGATTGACCTCAGTGCTAGTACATTTATATGTAATTGGGATTTTCTGTAGGTCTAAAGACCTCGAACAAACATGTTGTGAAGTTTTCCTCTCCCTCCCCACACTGTCTTTGTGGAACCTGTAATTACTATTAATGAAGAAGAGCTGGGTTGAATACAATTCCCTTGAGGACATTCTGTGGTTTCAACCACCACATTAGAGGAAGATACACTTTCCTCGGAACAGTGAGTACTTTTAGCATACAGTCCATAAAGGGATTGAAGTTCTTTAGGAGCCAGTGCTGAAGATGCCTCACTCTGAGCCTGGCATACAGAGTCACATATGTTGTGACACACGCAACCAAAAAACTACATTCTGAGAGGAATGTTGAAGGACTCTTTGGCATTTATGATTAAAAACCTCTCTTCTGGAAGGAAAGCTCTTCCTTTTATAGAGTCAAGAATCACACCATTGAATGGAATCTTTTGTGATGCGGGGAGAAGAGACTTTTCCATTTATGAACAATGGGGAGTCTGATGGCACCTTAAAGACTAACCAATTTATTTGGGCATAAGCTTGCGTGGGTTAAAAACCCCCACTTCTTCACTTGCATCTGAAGAAGTGAGGATTTTTACCCACGAAAGCTTATGCCCAAATAAATCTGTCGGACCTTAAGGTGCCACCGGACTCCTAGTTGTTTTTGTGGATATAGACTAACACGGCTACTGATACTTTCCATTTATGAGAAGAACTAGTGTTCTGAACACAATGAGTGATCGGAATGGCCTTCCTTAAATCGTCAGAGGGAGCCTTCAAGAGCTAATCATCTAAGTAAGGGAAAATGAAAATTTCTTACCTCCTCAAATACACTGTTATTGGAGCCAGGCATTTTGTAAAAACTCTGGGTGCAGTGGAAAGGCCAAAGGGTAAGACTCTGTACTGGAAATGGTGTACCAATAGAAAAACATAGGTACTTGTGATGCAGGAGTCTTCGTGAAATATGAAAGTACGGATCTAACAGACAGATTCAGGTCCTTTCACTGCCGTGGGTGGAAGGAACTGAGGGAGCAATGAGAGCCATGCCCCTTTTATACCCATACCCTTAGAGTATGCTCAAGTGCTAGGGTGGGGGTGAAGCTGCAGGGGCATCCTAACGGGCACTGCTACCAGGAGATTCTAAGGTCCTGCTGAGCGAGTCAGCACAAGTCCCAGGAATGGGAATATGCAGAGGACACTTGAAGAACTAAAAATATTTGACCATCCCACCAATTCTAATATCAAACTGATAAGTTACAATTCTCACTACTATTTCTCGTCTAGGTTTACTCAAGACTTAACACACTGGCAGTAGCCACAACTTTGTGCTGCAATTAAACTTACTTGAGACCATAGCAGATATAATTGTCAAAAAAGTTTTTCTCCGCCACTTGCAAGAACTTCACAGCACAACAAAATTTCATTGTGGTATGATCTGGATTGTGTTGCACAGAAAATTACTCACCATCGACATCTGGGGATCTGGAACCTTAACAATCTCAGAGCTTGTTAAAATTGGAGAGGACTCATCACCATCCTGGATAACAACATAATTGAAAGGCACAATAAATGTCACACAAGTTATAATGAACATGACTTCCGTCAAAATTTACTACTTTACATATTCAAGAGAAAATAAAGCAATTAAACTTTCAATGGACAACCAACAAAGGGCATAAAGGATAAGAAAATATAGAAAAATTGTTCTAGCTAATTTTTGACAAAGTTGAGAAGATTGAAGGAAATAGGAGACCGAAGGATAAACTCCATCTATTTATGTGACAAATGTAGAGATAAGTAAGTTTAAAACATCATCAGCATTAGCATTTTAGTGAAGAAAAAAATGGATGGAAATGTTTACCAATATTATTATGATGTATCCATCATGGGAGTGCTTATAGGGCCCCTTTGTGTGGGCAAACAATTTTCAAAACCTGTAGCCAAAACACTTATGGACAAAATTTAAATGTCCCATCTTGAAAATATGGGTTGACTGATTTGGAATATTTGCTGAAGTTGAGGGAAAATGAACACACAGACACACACCCTATACTGAGGGGTCAGTATAGAATGCAGCACAGATCACCACTTTGGGAAGCATCTTTTTAGAAATTGCAGAATGGCACAAAGCTATCTGTTTCTAGTTTGAACTGGGAATTATAAGGAATCTGCTTTCCCTCCTTACCAGTCCCTGCATTTATTTTTTTTTAATATAGCTAGCCGTTTTCTGGATGATGAATGAGGCAGACTAATATATAGCTCACTTTTTTGCGCATTTATGGTTTCTACAGTGCTGACTACAGCAAAAACTTGGTTTTGCACCAGTAAATTAAGTATGCATTGGAGGAATTTTCTAGGCAGACAGCGCTAATAAGTGAAGTAATACAGTAGTGTTTTTACAGGCAAAGTTCTGATATCACACTGTAAACAATATTTTTAGCTAAGAAAGATACATATAATATGTGGATGATGTTAAGCCCAGCCTGTGAATAAATGTATGATTGGTTTTCATGTTAGATAATTTAACATTTTGATTTTTTAAAATTCAAGTTAAAAAAGTCAAAGAAAAGGGACAATCCTCTTCAGTTCTGCTGAATCCAATTACAAAATTAAATAATAAATTGCATTGATAGTGACTTTAGTGCTAATTAAGATTTATGGTGCGACAGTATATATTTATTATTTCTATTACAGGAGCACCTGCCTGGGAGTGACAATCAAGGATCAATGGCCCCATTGTGCCAGGCACTATACAGACAAGGAGCAAAGATGATCTGTCCCTGTACGTGAGAGCTTACAATCTAGGTGTTAGACAGGAAGCAGCAGGCAGATGAGGAAAAATGAGTAGTGGGGGAAAGAGGTTTAGTATAAAAGTAGAACCACTTATCTAACCACTACTGCCACCCCCCACCACACACACACACACACACACACACTTTAACCATGGCTAATCCTATATTATAAGCGTTTTCCCAAAATATCTAAAAACATAGAGTAAACTCCTCTGTGGAATGTGCTTTATGATGTTTTCCCTTTACCATTTTCTATTTGTGCAGTTTATCATAATGCATTTAATAGTAAATATTTAGTATGTAGTATATCTTCAAATTGCTGTACAAACATTAGTTCATTAATCTTAACAGTACCCCACAGGATAGCTAGGTATCTCATTTTATTGATGAGAAATGTGAGATTCAGGGTACATCTGCACGTGATCTGGGAGAGGTGAGTCCTAGCTTGCACAGAAGAACCCCGGGGGGCGGAGAGGGGAGTGGGTCAGGTGGGATTATACTCAGAGCTGCTACTCATGTCACTGTGGACACACTACTATTTTCAGGCGTTAGCTGAAACCTAGCTATGAAAGTCAGGAATCACACCTCTCAGCTCAAATGTAGATGTACCCTCAGTGACTTTGACCAAGACCACACAAAAAGCAGGGACAGTTAGGATAAAGACTCAAGAGTTCCAGATTATTAAAAAAAATAATTGCACACACACACCACAGATACTGAGCCATTCGCTTCCATGAGAACAGAGGCCAGTGCTGAGAGCTCTAGAAAATCCTACCCACTGTCATTGTCTTCTGATTTAAGACAGTATTTTTAAATGCGAACATTTTGTGGTGGTCTGAGGAGAAAATGTATTACATTAAAATAAGAAACTGAAATTTTCTGGACCTCAGATTAGCATATAGTAACTCCTCACTTAACGTTGTAGTTATGTTCCTGAAAAATGAGACTTTAAGTGAAACGATGTTAAGCTAACCCAATTTCCCCTTAAGAATTAATGTAAATGAGGGGGATTAGGTTCCGGGGATTTTTTTTTTTTTTGGCCAGACAAAAGGCATTATATACATTTTAAACAAGCAATTTAATATAGGCATTAAAGAGGCTGGTGGCCCCCCATCAGCTCCCCTATGCCCCCCACGAGCCTCACGCCAACCAGCGGACCCAGTGAATCAGCACCTCTCCCCTCCTTCCGCTGCCTCCTGCCTGCAGCAATCAGCTGGTTTGCGGCGTTCAGTAGCCAGGAGAGGGAGGGGGGTGGCTGCGTGTCACATCCTCGCTCCTCCCCACAGCCTCCTGAATGCCGCAAGCCAGCTGATTGCCGTGGGCAGGAGACGGGGGGGATCAGCGAGAAGGCGCTGATCTGAGGGGTCCGCCGTCAGGCGCTGGGGGGGAGCATAAGGGAGCTGCCAGCAGTGGCCAAACTATGTTATAGGGGAGCATTGCAAAACTTTAAATGAGCATGTTCTGTAATGGAGCAGGGATGTAACATCGAAACAACATTAAGCGAGAGGACGTTAAGTGAGGAGTTACTATACTAAATTCAGCCCTGGATTATTTAAAAGAACCTGCTAGGGACCAGTGATGGTTTTTAGAGCTAGTACTTCACAAAGCTAATTTAGAAATGGATGGGTTTTTTATTGGTTAATTGGGCATCGTTTTCTCCAGTGGTGTAAACCATTCTTTTGTATACCTGTCAGGTCACAAGGTATTGCTTCTTAACAACAACAAAACATTCCGGCTGCTGTCTTGCTTTTTATCCATTAATTAAATTGTGACTTTAATCAGCCTTATTCTGGAGAATTCCAGAACTAGAAATCAATATTTCATATCACCTGAAAGCCTCGAATTCTATCTTTTAAGATGGTAGAAAACATTAACAGGAGATTTTCAAAGGCCCCAAGGGGAGAGAGGTGCCCAAACTCCACTGACCAAGTGGAAGTTGGGAGCCTAACTCTCCTTTATACCTTTGAAAAATCTCCCCCTTCATATACAACCACAGATGAGACACTGGCTACTAAAAATCATAAATTTAGGTGAGAAAAAGGCAATACAATCATTAGGTCTAACATCCCTTGCATCCCAAGGCTAAAAAAAAAATCTTATACCACTGGAAAAAAGAAACAGCCAACTTCTTCATGATTTATAACAGTGGCAATCTTATAAAGACCTAAAATACCAAGAATTCACTTTGATATAGCAGTAAACTGTTCCAAGCCCTAGTGCTCAACTAGTGATTTGAAAGCCAAGAATTCACTTTTTTATAAGATTTCATCAGCTTTGAATATTTTAGTTAAAAACAAAAAAGTGAAGTGTTTCTACCACCATGCTGTTCTGTTACAGTAAAGTCAAACTAAAAAAAAAAATAAAAAGCAAAAACTTTACTTAACAGGTCAGCCCACCGATTTTTCTAGATTGCACCTAAAATAAATTGAACGTGAAACCCAGAATAATCTAATTTTGCTTACTTTAGTTATTCAGCTCAAATATTATTCAGCAGGAAACTGTCTTTACAATTTCATTATTTTTTAGCACAAAAAAACCTTTAAACTGTAACAAGAATTTGCAAGTTGATTGAGTTCTATCATTGCTCTCATGGGCCAAATTCTCTCATTAAAGATAGCCTATTCTGAAACACAGCTATTCTCTGAAATACCCTGGAGACAGACAGAATGCCACCAGTCAACAGAATAAGGATGTTGGCAGTTTTGCCCGCCTTTCAAATGGATAGGGAATGTGCAACTCTGACCCCTCTATTTCACTCAAAGAACATCAATATCTATTATAGTGTCCCTGAATGTGTAATCTCAATAATCCATGCCAACAATTGTTTACCTGCTAATTTGCCATGGAGGTCTCAAACAAATGTGAGGCCAAACCTCATAAGAATACAGAGTTAGTTTTGAGTTTGGTTTAAATATTTTATAGCATAATATTAAAGATACTCCACTATATTCCAAAACCACCATTTTTACGAATGTAAGACCTCACTACTACTCTCCATTATTTATTCTTTGATGAAAGGTGGAGAGAGACTGCCAATTTTGCAGATTATAGTGTGTTACGGTAAAGCGAAGTGTTGCTCAAGCAAGGTTCTGCTCTACCTCTTTGAAATTACAGTATTTATCAGTTTCTAAAACACTAACAAATAGGGGGTTCGATTGATCTCATATTATGGGGTTAGTTAAACCGGGGTTCCAAGGTGTACCAGCAGGATACAACTATCTGTATCCAGAACCTAGATGGACACACAGGCAAAGCTTCGGAGACTGATAAAAGCCATTTTTTTTTAAACACTGGGGAAGATATTCTAATGAAAAAATCCTTTAAATGGATCTGGCTCTGCAACTGCCCTATTTATCCAATACAATGCTGTTTTCACTTGAACCCTATATGAAAATACATGTTCATGAAAAATTCTGGAGTTCATTTACCCATAGAGATGAGATACTTGCATTTTGGAATTCACACAGTGATATTTCCAGAGTGAGTGATGTTTGCCTAAAAGGGAAATTGGAAGTTGTGTTCTTGCTACCTGCAGACTGGCATTTCTCGCATTTTAAATACTGCATTAAAATTAAATTGATAGAAAATACAGAAGGGGCCACTGCCACTTGATTTTATATATAGTAATTGAGTGTTAAGTCACAGAATCTCAGATTCTATCAGCAGCTGTTTAACAGGCTGGTTCTCTGTCACAACACCAAAAAACAAATCTATCAACACAACTGTGACAAGTAATTTTCACTTAGACTATCACTCAGAGACAGGTGACAACCTACCCAAGTTCCATTAGATTCTATATGCTCAATAGGTGATCTTTATATTTTAAGTGGAAGCATAACAAACTTGAGAAGACAGGCAACTAATTTATGGACTGTTTTCTGCTGTTTCTAGAAAAGTGGTCCTGAATTTGTGCGAAGTAGCTTTTTAACAAGTCCTTCAAATTGTGGTATTTCTACTTTTAAGATGTGCCGTTAGCCACCTAATTATCTTATAATGCTTAGTAAGCCAGTTTTATACCTTGATTATATTTCTTCTTCATGCTTCTAAGACTATTTCCTAGCTTGTTTGCAGAGCTGTGCAGAGCAAAGTAATTCCATTTCGTAGAGGATTTCAGTTTCAAAATTTGGTTTTGGTCCAATTCAGAATGAAAACCCAAAGATTTCTAAATTCTCTGTGAAAGGGAATGGAGTCATGACAGGTTTCATCAAACCCCTGTCCGGGTTCCATCAGAACTTCATTGAAATCAAATAGTGTTCAGGAGCCATTTTTATTTCAAATTGGAAAATTCCAATGAAAAAATGTGTCATTGGAATTTTTCTGATCACCTCTACTTGTTTGGTTTAAAACCAAGCTTTCTCTCTCCCAATAACAACAAAAATATACACAACACATTAAGACAGCACAAATTCAGTTCCCACTACAATCAACGGTGCATGTAGGGGGCAAAAAACATACATGTTCCATAACCATCATTCCACTCTGAAGTGCATCATTCAAATGCAACAGCAGCACTTCAAAGATCATAGACAAAGGGAGCAGCAGAAAAGCTGATATCATGATACAACATCTGTATACAAACACAACACTTTATAATATCCAATCTATATGAGCAAATGCCTGTTATGAACCTTATGATCATACCTTTTCTACAGACCATGGAACAAGATATTAAAAGTGACGTGACTATACTAGGTAAGCAAATACAAATTACTGCAATCAGACAGCCTCCACAAATACACTTACCTGAGAAAAAACATCATCAAGGTAGGAGAGTTGGATGGTTTTGTGGCCAAAGAATATGAAAATCTGAAAATCCAGATTCTCACCCCAGCTTTTCAAACTGCAATGTGGTCTTGGAAAATTCACTTAACCACTTACCTTCATCTTCCATTTGTAAAATGGGGATAATAATACTTATTTACCTTGCAAGTTATTTGGGGAAGTTTGTTAACGTTTGGCCTGAGATCCTTAGAAGCAAGATGCTACATAAATGCAAAATATTATATAATACTGAGGAATGCAGAGATTTCATCTATTTGTTATTGTCGTGAAAACTTATTCAAAGTATCAAAATGTGTCTTAGAATATACCAATCAATATGTGGAAATAAATCTCCATTATTCGCTCAGACAAATGAGACTGTCTATTGGCACAGCTCTTGTGCAAAGTTTTGATAAGCCAATCCTGTATCAAGTCTACTAATGAAGACATGTAGATCTCTTCATCCCAATCCAAGAACTATTTTTACATAAAACTACTCTGAAAGTACTACTTGATTTGGGGAACAATAAATCAAAAAGTTTTTAATCACTTGCACGTATTAAATTCTGTAATCTTGAACTGCATTACATGAATGATTGACTTCTGTAATCTTGTTGTAGCTATACTATTTGATTTGTATGTACATAAACAGCTGCCACTGACAGCTGTCTACTGCTATCTTGCAAAAAATATTTCATCTCAGCAGGAAAACCTGTAATTTTTTTTGCTGCAAGTTTGCTTTTTTCTTCCTAAAGGAGATCATAAAACCTGCAAGGCACATACCTTTTCATAGTAAACTATTCCATATTCTTTATCATCACACTTGACACACCGAAACTCAATCATCAAGTACATAAAATTAGAACTCCGTTTTTCACTCTGAAAAGAAAAAAGGCTAAAAATGTGGATTGTATATTAAAGAAGAGCATCAATCTTCAGCATTTTCTTAACAGTAATAACAATATTTCCTTTGTGCTGTAAGTGATGGATCAAATTATCAGATGTTGTGGCAATTACTCAGTTTATAATTTCACATAACTACTTACTCTAGGACAAAAAATTCCTCTGGCATTATATATCGTCATTCACACTCCACAACAAACATTTGCATTCAAGAAGAGGAAACAGTTTAAGTGATCCAATGGAACAACAGAGTTAAAGTTGCACTATAAAGGTGCTATGTTGACCCCCAATGGCTTCAAGATATAGTCCGCTCAGTTTACAAGTTTTCTGATTGCTAACACTGCAAATAAAACTTGGGATCTTGGAGTTTTGGGGTGTGTTGTTTCTGATTCGCACATCAACACCAGGAATAAAAATTCTACTACTGAACCTTGGTAAACAGCTCTGCACAACTCACAAGAGAATTAGCCCGCCCACCCAGGGAGGTATCGACTCTCCAGGAAAGGGAGGTTGGTCTTGGAATTAAAGCACAGTCATGAGAATCAGAAGATAGGATTCTGCCACAGACTGCCAACTTAACGTAGGGTAAAATCACTTCTTCCGTGCTAATTCTCCCTTCTGTAAAAACAGGTATGTTTCATTGAAGGTTAGAATTTGCACAGTACTTCAGAGTCACCAGTGGAAAGTGCTATAGAAATGCAAATCATTATCTCTGCAGATCTCATTGAAATGCCAAGTAGCTTTAAAAAAAACAAAAAAAGCATAACTTAGGCTTTGTCTGCACTGGCAAGTAAAAGACAAAACTTTTGTCCTTCAGAGGTGTTAAAAAAAAAAACAACCCCACACACACTTTCCCCAAAAGACAAAAGTTTTGTGGATGACAAGGACTGGTGTGAACAGAACTTTCTCAGCAGATGTGCTCTCCTGCGGACGACATTAACACCACTAGTTATGGGTGGAAGTTTTTTTGTCGACAAGAGCGCGACACTGCCCTCCTTTTATCACAGCCGTGTCACTAAAAGCTGAGTAGTATAGACATAGCCTTACACAAGCAAGTAGCTGTCAACACAGGGAGCAGATGTGTTGAGTAAGGTGGTCATTCTATACACCTTTCAGAGCACAGGCCATTTAAGGAGATAATTTTTGGCTTCATGGGTTAACACTTCCTTCCTGAATTGGGGGCAGGAGTTCACTCTGTAGGTTAAAAACAAATAAGCAATTGATTTAATCAAAAAAGTCTCCAGATGCAATATTTTCCCTCCCAAACCAATATCAATTTAAACAAAAAGTAGTGAGTCGATTAGAAAATGATTATAACTTTAATGCTGAGTTTATATGGGTTGAAGTTTACTGAAGGAAGTTGTGACAACTTCAATTCCACCCCACCACATGATGCTCTAACAGTCTTAAGCACCTATAGCCAAGTTAACGAATATCTAAATCTGCCTATTTTCAGCTACCTCTGTATCACTAATGCCAGAGAAAGTCATTCTTTTTAGATTGATTTCTTCCTTTAATGTGCACAAGAGAGAGAGAAGAAAAATAGGGCAAGTCATTTGAATTACAGTCTCACAAGCAAGCCAAGGCTTCCATATCAACAAGATCCAAAACCCATTATAAAGCTGATATATGATGACCTACCTCATTGATCATTTCTATTTCTCTAAAGGTCAGTCTGTCCAGCCAGTCTACTTTCACCATGTGACCTTGTCGATGAGACTTGGTGAGCTGCCATAGAAATATATAGTGATACTATTTAAATTGCTGTGACTAAAAAAGAATACCCAGGCCATAATTTCAAAGACAATCACATATGAAAGGGATGGGAAGAGAGGGAGTTTAAAAGCTTCTACATTACAAATAAAGTGGGCCTTATAAACAATCTGCATTATAAAAATATTCCCAGGATCCAAAACATATTGATCACAAAAGAAAGGACAAAATATACACATCACTAACTTTAGTTTTGAATTCATAATAATATGACATATATTAAAAGTGTCCTATTTGCAAAGCAGAGCTCTAGTATGACAATAGTTATGGCTTAGTGGTTCATTTCATGTGAAAGATTTCTGAATCTAAAATCTCCAAAATTAGAGAATGCAAAGGTTTGGTACTTCATTTAACTTTATAAACAATACTTCTTGTCCTTAAAAGTAATTTAAAGATATGATTTCAGTAAGTCTGTCATCACCAGTGATACTGCATACAGCAGAGATTCCAAAACTGTGGTCTTGAATCTGCTGGTGGTCCATGAAGAGCTGGATGATATGTTACTGGTTCCTTCTGTGTCTCATTAAAATACATTAAAAATACATTCCTAATGCTACTATTCTGACTAAGCAATTGCCATAGTTCCTACAGAGAGGTCATGTAACTATCTCCTCTTCCCATGGCAGTCTATGAGACAATCTATTAATTGTGGTCCACAATGTACAGTTCAAGAAGAAACATGGAAGAAAGCAGTTTGTCAATCACTTGGGGGTGCAATAAAAGCTTACAAGAAACGGCAAGAGGCACAGGCACATACAAGTAGGAGCACTGGGCCCTCCTAAAGCTAAGAAATTAGGAAAGCCTTGAAATACAGTAAAGTTACCATCTTTTTTGCCAGAACAATAGAAATTATAGTATGTAGAATGTAAGGTAAAATTTTTAACACAAGTTATTTCTGAAAATTAGACACACATACTTTTGATTTTTTTACCTTTCATATCCAGCAAAAGTCTTCAGTCTTTATAGCAGAAATAAGATAATGTATTATATTACACTATAAGGCTTGAAGACTTGTAAATTAAAGACTCCTGCAAGGCAACTGACTTGTTAATTTTGTATTTTTCTAGTGTGGGGGGAGGGGGGGTGTTTGTTTTTTTAAATAATCAGAATGTACCATGGCCTGCATTAAATGGATCTAAAATTAGGTAACTGACAAGGATCAAAATGTAACTGTAAACAGATAATCATGCAGCATTTTCTAGTGGGGTCCTGTAAAGATCTATTCTGGGCCCTACACTATTTAACATTTTTATCAATGATTTGCAGGGTTGCCAACTTTGGTTGGACGAATTCCTGGAGATTTCATCACATGACAATCTTTAATTAAAGATTAATCTTTAATTCCTGGAGACTCCTGGACAATCCTGGAGGGTTGGCAACCCTAATACTTGGAAGGGCACATAATATCAACACAAAGTCTGAAATGACAAAGATTGGGGAGTAGTAAAAAAAAATGGATATGACAGGTCACTCAGAGTAATCTGGATGGTTTGGTAAACTGGGCACAAGCAAACAAAACGCATTTCAATATTGCCAAATATGAAGTCATACCCTAGGGAAAAAAGAACGGAGGTCATACATACATGTAGGCTCTATCCTGGGAAGCAGTGCGACTGAAAAATTCCTGTGGGTCATTGCAGATAATCAGCAGCAAATTAGCTCCAAAGAGATGCTGTTACCAAAAGGGTTAATGTGATCCTTGGATATATAAACAGCGGTATCTCAAGCAGAAGTAGAAGGATTATATTACTTTAGTATTTGGCACTGATGCAACTGCTCCTAGAATACTGTCTGCAGTTTTGGAGTGAACAATTCAAGGTAGATGATGATAAATTGGACAGGGTTCAGAGAAGAGCCACAAGAATGATTAAACAGTTGGAAAACATATCTTATTGTGACAGACTCAAGGAGCTCAATCTATTTAGCTTAAACTGAAAGTTAGACTCTGATTTGTCACCCCTAAGTACTTACATGGGGAACAAATATTTGATAATGGGCTTTTCAATCTAGCACACAAAAGATGTAACCTGATCCAATGGTTGGCAACTGAAGCTAGACAAATTCAGACCAGAAATAAAGTGTAAATTTTTAACAGTGAGGATAAACAATCACTGAACAACTTACCAATGGCAATGCTTTATTCTCCATCATTGGCAATTTTTAAAATCAAGTTTGGATGTTTTTCTAAAAGATATGCACTAGTTCAAAAAGAAATTAATTCAGGGAAGTAAAATTCAGGTCAGACTAAATGATCACAGGAGTCCTTTCTGGCCTCAGAATCTATGAAAAGTTATGTTAGTACTTCTGTTAAGCAAATTATTATGGCTCAGCAATTGTTCATAGCCAATATACCAGTAATTCAAATATGGACAACAACAAAAAGCATTGAGTGCAAAGCATAAAACAGCTCAGTTGCCTTATAAAAATCTATTAAGTGGAACTACACGGGCATAGTACGCTATCAAAATACATGCACAATATGCTGCTGCTATGTGGCTGTCCTAGCACCATTCTGCAAGTCTAAAATGTAAGGGCTGAAAAGTGAAGTATTGCTTTTTCCAATGTGTGTCTATAGACAGGCTCAATGAGTATTAGGATAACTTATTTTATATATAATATGCATGCTGTGTATTTACATTGGGTAAAGAAAAGTAGACAAACATTTAAATTTCTTTTACTCTTTTCACAAGATACTTTCTTTTGACTGGGGGGAGGGGGAGTGAAGAACAGGAGGGGGAAAAAAATACTCAGTCCAGAGAGAAGTTTCTCTTCCTTTCTGTAATTACCGTAGCACCTTCAGGCCCAAATCAGGGCCCATTGTGATCGTATTGTACAAACATGTAATGAATAAATTGCATGGAGTTGGCAATAATTTCAAAAGTCATGAGTCAAAAGAAAAAGATTTTTTTACACCTTATTTAAGTCAGTCAAAGTATATTTTTTTTAAAAAAAACCTGCCACATGTTGTTGGGTTTTTTGCCTTTATAGAGAGAAGCTGCATGCCCCCAATTTGCGTGCAATCATCACAGAGCTAAAATTCAACCTTAGATGCACACAGTTTAAACCTAACTGTTCACTACCTGGAAAGGATTTTGCTTACTCTCTCCTTTCACCTTAGGTGTGGGGAACTACCATTGTACCCCTCTCTCTACCTGGACAGGACTGAATTAGAACCACTGCCTCTTCTCTCTCTCCATGATCTCCCTCAAGTCTTCTGTCCCTATCACCCGCATCCATTTGCCTCCCCATATTTCCTTCTTATTCTGCTACATATTTGTCTCCTTCTCTGCCATGCCACATTTCCCTGTATCTGCTACTAAAATTCCTTTGATTCCTGACATATTCTCCCTCCCTGTTGCTCCCATCATCCCATTCTCAACACCTCCCACATTCTCCTGCTTATTCCTCAGCTAAGGCAGCCACCATGTTCCCTGAGCAAGCTACCTTCAGCCATTGGAAGCAATGAGGGCTGGTAGCATCACTTTCAGTTAAAGAAACCTGGAGGCCATCTTGCTGTGGGCAGTCTGTGGCTTCAGTACACTGAAACTAACTGAAAACAGCTAATTTGGTAAGGGTACAACTTCAAAAGACTGAAAGCAGGAATTAGAATGACAAGAATCCTTTTAAAAAAATTACCTAAATGAGGAACTGTAGTTCCCATGGTAACAGCTAAAAGATTATGATTATGCAGGATTGGTTAACTTTCAGCTGTGTGTGTGTGTGAGATCTGTGGATCCTTCCAGTAAATCCCCCAACATTTGCACCTGCTCAAATCTAATCTACAAATTAAACTGTACAGCAGGGAGGTAGAGCACAGCGATACTCTCTCAGTATATTGGACAGTATGGTAGTCTTCAGACACAGATTTTTTAAATTACAGCTATATTTTCCATCCCTCCCATCGCAACAATGCAGAGTGCCTCAAATTATAAATCTTGAAGTATTCTTTTACCAGGGCCAGTCTCTCCACTCTAGCAAGCTTCACCAAAGCTGGAGGAAAACGAAGAAACCAAGGTTATGACGTCCAAAAGCCAGCATAACTCAAAGTTGAATTTTGCTCTCTATATAGCATTACTGGAATAGAGGATGGTAGACAGGTTGAAAGCCAAGTTTGTTCATTGGAAGCAGTTTATTAATGGTTTCCTTGAGATTAGTTATTTGATTACTGCTCTGGATATTTGTGTGGAAGGCTGAAACGGTGTTGCTGAAATCAAATCCTACTTACTCTGGTAATCCATCATGGCTAAATGTTATATACATGACCACCATTCACTGGATTCAAACTTGCAATGTTTTCCATTTGTCTGAATATACAGCACTGAGCTTTTTCAAGATGATTAAAGAAATAGATTTGCCAAATAAGGGTCCCATATCCTTTGTAGATTTTTTTTTCTCTCTTCTGAATCACCATGTTTCTTCCTCATTTCTCAAATTGGTGCTGCTGGGGTAAGTTTCCATTTAGAGGAAAAATCCTTTTATTTCTGAGGTGGGGAGGAGTTTCCCCCTCCAGTTAGAGTACAAACAGTGCCTTCACTGGTGTTATATAATCAATCAATACAACTCCATTTAAAGATAATACTATACTATCTTGTACAGGGCACTGCTTTGTCCCAAACACACAAGCTGGGGTGAGGAGTCAACCTCATCTTCTCCTCCCCTCAAACATCTCTGCATAATAAAGGAATGGACACACAAAAGGAAGAGATGCCTTGCAGAAGGTAGGTTCCCTATTATTTTGAGGGCTGGGTTTACCCACAGCATGGAAGAGTTTAACTCTTTTTGCTTATATTAGCATATCAAGGTTCTCTAATATTGAACAGGTTTTACTACTTGTGGCAGCATTTTGTTTCTGCTCAGGCCTCCCCCCAAGTTTGTAGGGATACTGCCAGGGAAGAATGACTTCTAGAGTAAGGGATGTTGAAGCACCTCTAACTTATTTCTATATAAGGTCACAGAGATAAAGCAAGAACAGGCCCTAAGGAGCAGGGATGCCAATCTGGTGGCAACTCAATGAACATATGGAATATTTCTGGAAGCCCCCTTGCAATGGAAAGAAACCTATGTCTATTTATAAAAAAAATACCTTTAGCCAACTTCTGTGAAAATTCTAACTGGAAAGGATGAGAGCGTGTACAGATATCTATGCCCACACCGCACGAGCATGCTTTCAGGCATGTCTCGAGAATGGTGTTGGTTAATATTAGAAATGGCAAATTTGACTATCGAAAGCTTTAACCAAGTAAGCAACCATAAAAAACCCAGCCCTTGATTAAAGGTAATTTCACATCAAAAAAATCACAGTTCATAGCAGAGTGGGAAGGTTTCTTATTAATAAATGTTATACTGCTTAGTGTCAGAAGCATGCACTCCCAAAACCAGGTGCTGACAAGCTTTGCCCTCTTGCTACTTACTTCCTCCATATGTTCCTTGTCAGGCTCCTATATTAAAGAAACTTGTTAATTAACATGTTAAAGGACTGTGATTTCCAAATATTTAATTGGAATTTAATATTGTATTTTATCAGAATTTTACCACATGGGGAGTTAAGGGCACTCACTATCCCTCAAGAGAAGCTTATTGCATCACAGGATCAGGTTGATAGTGAATACAATCCCCCTACAGCCCCCTTACTTGCTTCTGTATCATGAATGCTTGGTTATATCCACAAACAAGTGAGGAGAGCTCACTTCAGCTCAATCTTAAGTGCCAGGAAAAGAAAATTTAAATGCATCAAAAGAAACAGACCAAAATAAACCTTATCTTTTGAAACTTCTGAATCATACCACACAGCTATATTTTAAATTCATACCTAAACCAAATCCACCCAAGATATTGCTACTCCTTTCCTCTTTAAATCAATACACAAAAGGGGGGGGGGGGAATCACGTGCTTCTCCTTCACAATACATTGTCTGTCCTTAAAGACAAAATACACTTGGTTTCTTTTACTGAAAATCTTTTTTAGATTTGCCAGATCATGGAATCCTATAAGATAAATATAGCTTCAGGGGTGGGGCTATATTTTTTTTCGTGGGTAAAATTTTTTTTCGTGGGTAAAAAAAATCACTTCTTCAGATGCATAGAGTTCAAGCTGTTTGTCCTTGCCTTAAGGCTAAGCATTTTAACCTCACCCTATCCAGCTACTCTATATTGTGTCAACTGTCCCCATCACTCCACCAGCAATGTCAGATCTCTTCTCTCACGAGCACCTCTTCACTTTCCCCTAGAACAGGGGTTCTGAACCTTTTTCTTTCTGAGCCTCCCCCCACTACCCAACATGCTATAGAAATTCCACGGCCCAGTTGTGCCACAACTGCTTTTCTGCATATAAAAGCTGGGTCTGGCGTTAGTGGGTAGCAAGCAGGGCAACTGCTCAGGGCCCCATACTACAGGAAGCATCGCAAAGCTAAGTTGCTCAGTCTTCGGCTTTAGCCCCAGGTGGTGGAGCTTGGGTCCCAGGCTGCAGTCCTGCACAGCGGGGTTTGGCTTTCTGCCTTGGGTCCTAGCAAGTCTAACACCAGCCATGCTTGATGGACCCCCTGAAACCTGCTAGCGCTTCCCCAGAAGGCCTCGGTCCCCTGGTTGAGGACCATTGCCTAGAATACATAAGGGGTGAAATGAACGGCACTGATCTACATTATAATAAATCCAAACTTTGGTTTCTATGCTATGGTCTGCCAGTCATCTTTTGTGACAGATGTCTGATCTCTCGGTTCTCAGCAAAAAGAGTCACCAACTCATTTCACATCAGATCAAACACCTATTAACTTTTGATCTGATGTCAGAGAGCGATACCAAGGGTGATGCATATGCCAGATACAATAAGCAATGCTGCTTTCAATTTGAATGAGCTGGTACTGTAATTACTTTTTGTACTAGCCTTTCGTCGCAACAAATCTGGATTCAAATCTAGGCCAGGACCGTCATGAAAATGAGTACAATATTCACTTCTTTAATATTTATCCATTTCACAAATTCTGTACTTAAAATCAG
Organism: Caretta caretta; assembly: GCF_965140235.1. Classification (NCBI taxonomy): domain Eukaryota; kingdom Metazoa; phylum Chordata; order Testudines; family Cheloniidae; genus Caretta; species Caretta caretta. The sequence goes on along the minus strand of NC_134210.1, from coordinate 10,132,409 downwards.
CATGATATGCTGAACCACCAGTTAGAAGGAACCAGGGTAGATTTGGTTTAAATGAAATTGATTTAAATCATGATTTAAATCACTAGTCAGGAAGACTCGATTTAATCATGGTTTTCTACATAAAAGTGCGTTCTCGTTGGTTGTTATAACCTTCATACATATTCTTCACAACTCAGAGATAGATGTAGATTTAATTTTTAGAAGGTACACGCTATACATGTTTAAATAGTGATTTATTTTGAAAATTTTTCAGATTAGTTTTACAGCTATATCAGAAAATGAATGATCGTTTGGTTATTTCGTTTACCAAAGGTAATTGAATCAGATATATATGAAGTCTTTGGGGGGGGGGGGAGAACTCTCTCTGATTCAACAGATTAATCAATATTTGGAGGATTTTCGTGCCATGCTGTATTAGGAGGAGAATGTCACCAGACAGTCATTTAAATTGTGTTATTTAACTAAAACAACAATGTTAAGTATTCTGGATTTTTTTCTTCAACAGCAAACATAATATTTTAACAAAACAAGCATATGTCCCTCGCTTCTCACATTTATCTCCGGACTTCTTCTTCCTGTCCATATCTATTCTGCCCCCAACAATCTTCTATTCATTGAACTTTTTGAAACTTTGCACTTTTAGAGAGAGGTAAGGGATTGACTCCGTGTACACAAATTTGCAGAAGGGCAATAGAGTTGAGGTCTGTTATTTCTCATCTCTATATATTATTTATTTTAAAACATTTTTGCTGTTAACAAGCATGTTACCTCTTGAGACACAAATCCGCAGTTTGAGAACTGCAAAACTAAGCATCTCTGATGGTATCGTCTAGACTGAGCACTGAGTCCCATTGAGTAGATAGAAATAATCTATACAGAAGCCCCTGGAACCCCATAAAATTGGGTCCCTAATCCATGAACTATTGGAAGTCATTTACAAAACTTTTCTTAAACATTACAGGAATATATTGTCTCATACTATAGAATTCAAATTTATAATCCCTATTCCATGACGAGATATCTTTGAGCTATAATGGATCTTAATTAAAAATATCTTTAGGTGGATTTTTTTGATAAAATGCTTTGAGGAAAAAACCTAATTTAAATAAAAAATTCGTTTTGATTTTTTTTTTTTTAAATCATTTGTTTTTATCGACCCTGGAAGGAACCTAAGAATGGAACAATAGGGATACTGCAGTCCAGAATTAGGGTTCAACAGAACATCTGCAGAAAAGTTTGAATCATACCTGTCCATAGTTAAAAGAAAAGGAGTACTAGTGGCACCTTAGAGACTAACCAATTTATTTGAGCATAAGCTTTCGTGAGCTACAGCTCACTTCATCGGATGCATACAGACTAACACAGCTGCTACTCTGAAAACCTGTCCATAGTTAGTGATTCTAGTCAGCAGTTAGTTCTTACTTTCACGAGTATTCACGCTGAAAATCCTAACATACAGCTATCCAATAGCGGGGAAAAAGACTGCTATGAAATTTATATTCATTGTTTGCAGCTTGACCTCTAAGCAATCAGCCATTTTAAACCAGTCAAATTGAAGACTGGCCTCAGGCTTCTGACGCCTTCTGTTCTGAAACCTTTCCAACGGGAATATTAGAAACATGAACTTGTACCAATGTCTGTCAGGTTATGTGCTTAAGGCAGTTGATTTACTTGACATTATTTCGAGGCTCTCGACTCCAGTATAACCGAACCTAAGTTACAAGCATTTGATAAGTCACAGACAGCAACTTTCTGAATTTAATTCTCAGAAGTTGAAATATCACCACCTAACTCAGTAAACTGCAGTTACTAATTTTTTCCTGGTAAAGCTCATGCAAAATTTTCTTTCATAGAATTCATCTGCTGACCATCTAGAATCACAGAAAAGGAACTGGGGAAGGGAAAATCCTATGTTGTGCACTCACAGTCTGAGCAGCTGGAAAGAAAGTTTAGAGAAGACACAGATGAAGGGGGAAAAAAAAAAAACATAGCCAGCTCTTAGGTTTCAAGCTGAATTTTGTACTGGGTACTTCTACAACCAAATCACAATGACCAAAACCAGTAGTCTCTTGTAACTTTCCCTTCATGTGTCCCCTCCTTCAAACAATGAAGACAAGCGTTACAGATCGGGCTCTACCGAATTTATGGCCATGAAAAACACGTCACGGACCATGAACTCTATTTTGTTGTGTGCATTTACCCTATCCTATACAGATTTCACAGGGAAGACCAGCGTTTCTCAAATTGGGGGTCCTGACCCAAAAGGGAGTTGTAGGGGGGGAAGAGGGTGACAAGGCTATTTGGCGGGCAGGGTGGGGCACAGTATTGACACTCTTACTTCTGCGCTGCCTTCAGAGCTGGGTGGCCGGAAAGCGGCAGCTGTTGGCTGGGCGCCCAGCTCCGAAGGCAGCGCCCTGCCAGCAGGCGCACAGAACGAAGGGTGGCAATACCATACCATGCCATGCCACCCTTACTTCTGAAATGCTGCCTTCACAGCTGGGCAGCCGGACAGTGGCGGCCGCTGACTGAGGGCCCAGTTCCGAAGGCAGCAGCGCAGAAGCAAGGGTAGCAGTGCCGCAACCCCCCTACAACTCCCTTTTGGGTCAGGAACCCCACAATTACAACACCATGCAATTCCAGATTTAAAGAGCTGAAATCATGACATTTACAATTATTACAATCCTATGACTGTGAAATTGACCAAAATGAACTGTGAATTTGGTAGAGCCCTAACTATAGAGATGCCCTTCTCTCTTTGGATCCTCCTGTCCCAGATTTTAGAGTAAAACCCTTTTCTCTCCAAATATAGACAAACCTCGTCTGAAGATTCTAACCAAGCTCATTTGTATTTGATTATTTCCCAGTGGTGAAAGCCTCCCTGGGCTGACACTAAACCACTGCTGGGATTTCCAAACAGACGTAGCTCAGAAGGTCATATCCCAGGGGCATTACTGGGGCAGTGTGTGTCATGGCTACACCCACAGAGCATCTATACCCCACCCTTCAGCACAAAAGCATCTAGTCCAATGATACTGAGACTGAGGCTCACAAGCTGCAAGTGGCTCTTTAAAGTGCTGCAAAGAGCCACAGGAGACATGTGATATTAACACACTAATTTAATTATTAACCAATCAGGATGCTTTTACTGGATATTCTCATAAAAAAACAACTTTCCACACAAACTTCCTCGTGGCTGGACTTTACAAAAACTAGACAAGCCATTTACAACACACACTTTGCTTCTCTACCAAAAAAAAAAAAAAAAAAAAAAAAAAAAGGGACACTAAACTATCTAAACTACTACATGCCACAAGGGGCCACAACAGTGGTTCCCTGAACCCACCCAGCAATATTGTTAATCTATCCAGCTATACTCTTAGCCCAGCAGAAGAATCTGTCCTATCTCGGGGCCTCTCCTTCCGCCCCTCCACACCGACAAACATGATACAGTTCTGTGGTGACCTAGAATCCTATTTTTGACGTCTCCGACTCAAAGAATATTTCCAATACGCCTCTGAACAACATACTAATGCACAGAGACCTTCCTACCAAGACTACAAAAAGAAGGATTCTGGGTGGACTCCTCCTGAAGGTCAAAACAACAGATGGACTTCTACATAGAGTGCTTCTGCCGACGTTCACAGGCTGAAATTGTGGAAAAGCAGCATCACTTGCCCCATAACCTCAGCCGTGCAGAACACAATGCCATCCACTGCCTCAGAAACAACTCTGACATCATAATCAAAAAGGCTGACAAAGGAGATGCTGTCATCATCATAAATACGTCGGAATATGAACAAGAGGCTGCTCGGCAGCTCTCCAACACCACTTTCTACAAGCCATTACCCTCTGATCCCACTGAGAGTTACCAAAAGAAACTACAGCATTTGCTCAAGAAACTCCCTGAAAAAGCAAAAGATCAAATCCGCACAGACACACCCCTGGAACCCTGACCTGGGATATTCTATCTACTACCCAAGATCCATAAACCTGGAAATCCTGGGAGTCCCATCATCTCAGGCATTGGAACCCTGACAGCAGGACTGTCTGGCTATGTAGACTCCCTCCTCAGGCCCTACGCTACCAGCACTCCCAGCTATCTTCAAGACACCACTGACTTCCTGAGGAGACTACAATCCATCGGTGATCTTCCTGAAAACACGATCCTGGCCACTATGGATGTAGAAGCCCTCTACACCAACATTCCACACAAAGATGGACTACAAGCCGTCAGGAACACTATCCCCGATAATGTCACAACAAACCTGGTGGCTGAACTTTGTGACTTTGTCCTCACCCATAACTATTTCACATTTGGGGACAATGTATACCTTCAAATCAGCGGCACTGCTATGGGTACACGCATGGCCACACAGTATGCCAACATTTTTATGGCTGACTTAGAACAATGCTGCCTCAGCTCTCGTCCCCTAATGCCCCAGTCTACTTGCACTACACTTATGACATCTTCATCATTTGGACCCATGGAAAAGAAGCCCTTGAAGAATTCCACCATGATTTCAACATTTTCCATCCCACCATCAACCTCAGCCTGGACCAGTCCACACAAAAGATCCACTTCCTGGACACCACAGTGCTAATAAGCGATGGTCACATAAACACCACCCTATACCGGAAACCTACTGACCACTATTCCTACCTACATGCCTCCAGCTTCCATCCAGGACACACCAAACGATCCATTGTCTACAACCAAGCTCTACGATACAACCGCATTTGCTCCAACCCCTCAGACAGAGACAAACACCTACAAGATCTCTATCAAGCATTCTTACAACTACAATATCCACCTGCGGAAGTGAAGAAACAGATTGATAGAGCCAGAAGAGTTCCCAGAAGTCACCTACTACAGGACAGGCCCAACAAAGAAAATAACAGAACGCCACTAGCCACCACCTTCAGCCCCCAACGAAAACCTCTCCAGTGCATCATCAAGGATCTACAACCTATCCTGAAGGATGACCCGTCACTCTCACAGATCTTGGGAGACAGGCCAGTCCTTGCTTACAGACAGCCCCCAAACCTGAAGCAAATACTCACCAGCAACCACACGCCACACAACAAAAACACTAACCCAGGAACCTATCCTTGCAACAAAACCTGTTGACAACTGTGTCCACATATCTACTGAGGGGACACCATCATAGGACCTAATCACATCAGCCACACGATCAGAGGCTCCTTCACCTGCACATCTACAAATGTGATATATGCCATCATGTGCCAGCAATGTCCCTCTGCTATGTACATTGGCCAAACCGGACAGTTTCTATGTAAAAGAATAAATGGACACAAATCAGAAGTCAAGAATTATAACATTCAAAAACTAGTCAGAGAACACTTCAATCTCTTTGGTCACTCGATTACAAACCAAAAAGTCGCAATTCTTCAACAAAAAACTTCAAAAACAGACTCCAACGAGAAACTGCTGAATTGGAATTAATTTGCAAACTGGACACCATTAAATTAGGCTTGAATAAAGACTGGGAGTAGATGCATTATTACACAAAGTAAAACTATTTCCCCATGTTTATTCTCCACACACACACACACACTGTTCCTCACACATTCTTGTCAACTGCTGGAAATGGCCCACCTTGATTATCACTACAAAAGGTTTTTTTTCTCTCCTGCTGGTAATAGCTCACCTCACCATACACACTGTAATGAGAGTGATCAGGTAACACCCACTGTTTCATGTTCTCTGTTTATATAAAATCTCCCCACTGTATTTTCCACTGCATGCATCCAATGAAGTGAGCTGTAACACATGAAAGCTTATGCTCAAATATATTTGTTAGTCTCTATGGTGTCACAAGTACTCCTTTTCTTTTTGCGAATACAGAATAACATGGCTGCTACTCTGAAACCTGTCAATAGTTCGTCATTGTCCTGTGAAAATAATATATAATTTATATATAAACTAAATATTTTCCCGTCATACTGTTTAAATATGAATATATAATACATGAAACAATGAATTCACACTACTGTGGCTCTTTTGGGTAATCTTGATTGCTAATTTGGCTCCTGAACTACTGAGGTCTGAGCATCACTGATCTAGTCAATCACTTCAACCCATGCAAAACTGCTTCCTACTGTCTTGTGCCTCTTCTACCTGAAAGTAGAGTATCCAAATCTGTACAGTAGCCCCACTAATTTCCCTTTACGCCAAAAGGTAAAAGTAGAAGACCTTATAAAATATTGATGTATGCAAGAGGTCAATCATTACAGCAGGTTAAATGTAATCCTAATAAGCCAATTTAGTTCCCCCATTTTCTTCCCCACAATACATCACGGATTATCTACATATAGAATTCAGGATGTCCACAGACACTTACCCCTTCAGAAACAATGTCGGTCTCTAGAAATACATAAACACCTCAAAATAAACAATTAGAAAGGCGGCCAAGCGTTGTGAAATAAGAAATATGTTCTCTGGAAGATGAATTCTATCTTACCCTGTAGAACCGAATGCTTTCACTGATGTTAAGGACAAGGTGGTAGTATGATCAGCCAATTTCATTCAGCTGATAGGAGTAGTGATGTGGGTAGAGGGGAGGGAAAGTGGAAGAAGTGATAATTTAACAGCAAAGCTTTCTTTTTAAAGCAATAAACCAACCTATCAGTCCTAAGGTAGAATTATTTAATTGTAATGTCCTAATGTCATTACCATTAAACAGAGCACTAAAATGTTCCACTCTCTGCATATAAATTACGGAGATAAGGGAATGGAGCTTGCTTTGCCAACAATCCCCTGGGAGGGCAACTTCATAGCTTTCAGCCATGCTGACAGTTTTTGAAGCAACTTTCAAACATTTCACGTTAGCGTGATGATATGGCACTCCATTACCAAACTGAATGCTTGCCACAGTTTCATCAACCTGAGAAGGTTATGTATGAAACATTTTCTTTCCACAGCAGAATGGGAGTTTCAACAATGTCCAAAACCTACACGAGCATGACTGAATTCTTCGTGTGGATCAACGAAGTGCTGGTCAAAAAAGTGTCAAGAAATAAAAAGGATTTTCCTTCAAATGGAAAGCAGCTCTTTCAGCTGTATGTATTTTTTTTTAAGTAATAATTCATTTGGTGGATTTCAACCTGGTCTCTAGTGTCAGGCAATCAATCAACATCATAAGACCATCACAGATGATCAGAAATCAGACCAGTACTTTAACTGCAAACATATTACAGAAGTCAGTGAGGATGACTTTGGAACACAGCGTTCACAGATACTATGCCTACATTTAACCAACACTGTTAATCGCTCATTTTAACAAATATTCAAATTCTCTTTTACATACAGCCATACAAGATCACTAATTGCTCATCAACTGCTAAATAGGTTATAAGAACCACTGAAAGTCTGTTTTACTCAAGCAGCTGCTTGAATTTAAGAATGCCATAGCTCAGATTAATCCATTTGCTAGGGCACACCTGGGTAAGTGAGAACTCTTTTCCACGATCCAGAAACCCTAGTCAATTGAATTTACAGCAGGTATGATAGGTAATCTACCTCCACCATTGCGAGGCTGAATCTAAGCACAACTGAACAGGAGGGGGAGAAAGACAAGGAAACCTGCTATTCCAAAAATAAAAAAGATAAATAGAAGCTTTATTTGGTGGGAAAAAATTGCCCTCTTGGTATCCGACTGGAGTTACAATGCTACACCACCGATGGGGGAAATATGAATTTTGTATATTGAGGCACATGAACAGGATAAATGACTGCCAAAGGGGAAAAATACAGAGTCAGTATCTGAACTCTTAAACACTGACTATGAGAGGTTGATTGCCCTCAGCACCTGAGCAGATTGGACCTTTGCTAGAGCATGGGGGATGATTGCCTTCAGTGTGCTATTCATAAATCAGGACTTTGTAAAACTTATTTTGTGTGCTCTGCGCATGGTTTCAAAGTTAGCCATAAAGCAGTGTAACCACAGAGCAATTAAGTATACAACATTGTTGGTTTTGGTCACAAGTACCAACACTGTTTATTATGGAACACTGAAGTAGCACGGGTTTGTTTTGCCAGGACATTGCTAAGAACCTAGAGTTCAGGTAGCTTGGGTGCCTTGTTTGAACATTGCAGCCTTATCTCCCGTGTTTTTTGAATTTATAACACTTATGTCTAATATTCTTGAAAAGTAATGCACTCATAATGCCCTATTAGTCTGCAACCTTATTTTTTTTCTGTTGGGTGGGATATTCTCTAAGTGTTTTGGTGGTTTTTTTTAATTGTCAAAAACTGCTGGAGAGGAGCCCTGTTTTTCTGAAAGTTCTAGGAAGTCCGTAAGAAAATGGGCCCAACCTAGTACACCTTAGACAGTCAGGTGGAAAAAATGCTGCCTAGTCTGCTAGCCACAAAATCTCTTGCTGACCACGTTCACTGCAGACTTTCTAAGATCATTTGAGAACAAACAAACAAACAAAAAACCCGTCCTGCAAATATCTTCAGGGTTAGTGCTCTTCAGCATATCCTGGAAGGTGCAGAGCTGTGTAGCTTCCAATGTTTTTGGTTCCTTATATATGTGGGACTTGTCGTCAGGTGAGCAGGAAGGGGGACAAAGTGGTTAGCACAAAGCTTGGAAGTGGATGCACGTCAGCAGCGTACGGAAGTAGCTATGCCAACGTCAAAAGGAAAACTCCAAAGTGAACAAATCTTAAGTGATGTGAAAAACAAAACCTTGTAGATAAATGTAGGAATAAAGGAATACAACATTTCACTACATTAAACCAATTCACCATACTAAAGCAGAAAATTAAGATCATATGCACTTAGTTTCTTCCTATGCTAACTCTAAACACAATGGAATGTCTTCCTCAATGCAATACAAAAAAAAAAAAAAAACCTCAAGACTTGATGAAATATTCCATGCTCAGCCAATTTTCCTAGAATCCAATGAGGAATATGTTCAATAGAAGGCTATATAATGTTGATTCTAAACAAAATTAGTATTAAGATTAACAGGTGAGGCAGTCATTATATTGCTTTTGTTCCCATTCCAAAAAGAAAACCATTACAACAACAAAAAAATAGCATCTGAAGCTTTCTGTGGATAAGAGTATCCTCTTACTGCTCTTGAAATTCAACCTTGCTCATGTTATAGTGACCTGCTGGCTATAAATGAGCAGATTATAATGAGTTTTCTATTAGAAACTCAAGGTACACACAGCTTAAATGAAAGTTAGTTTATTGCCATCATAAATCTCTAGAAGAGGAAAGAGAGATTTATATCACAAACTTTCCTTGAACAATTATGAAAGCGGTTGGCTGCCTTGAAAAGCTAGGAGACAATCACCAAATTATTAAATCTGACCTAAGTCTATTAATTAAAATAGTTGACCTATTAAGTGAGCATGGCCTAAGTTTGCTACAAGAAGGTGGACTGATAGGTTAATCCAATGGTTCATGATTGAACGCAGACTGACCAATTACAGAAATCATCCTTTATGGTCAGGGATTCTTCAAGACAAGCTTTGAGGCAACAGAAAAGTATATTCCATTATTTTCTGGCAGTGAAACTTTGTTTCTGCACAAAATTGACATTAATACCACTGAGTCGCCAAAGCAGTGCTAACATCTAATCTCTCTTCTTGCAATTTCCACCTAAAATAGTCTTAATGTTATGCTAGAACTAATCAGTACTGACCGGAAGAGTAAAGCCTGAGCTATGCTACAAAGTTAGGTCGACATAAGCCACCTTGAATCCATGTAGTTGTGCATGTGTCTGCACCTAAATTTGTCTCCCACTGATGTAAGTGCCCCATTACACAGACATAGTAACATCACCTCCCCAAGCAGGAGGTTGACAGAGCACAAGCAGACACACTGTGTTATTGATGTCAACCTTAACAGTTCTCTAGCAGTTGTTCCACAATGCCCAACCCTGACCGCTCTGGCCTCAGTTGTGAGCTCCACTGCCCAGGGGTCACGTCATTCAGAATGCACCCCGCTGCTTGAAAGTCCAGCAAATTTTTGAAATGCCCTTTCCTACTTATCCAGTCTTGCAAGCACGCCTAGTAGCTCACCACTGTTGTGAGCAACTGCCTAGCTGACCATGTGGCTACATGCTCTAGATATGCTCCAACTTGGAGTAGACAGGAAGTATTGGCTCTCCTGGGCCTATGGTGAGAAGAGGCTGTGCAAACATAGCTATGGACCAGCCATAGAAACGTCGACTTTTCCCCCTTCACTTCATAGATATTATGCAGGACACAGCAGGCAACTATAACCATCAAGATATTTTTCTCTCTGAGATTCAAATCTCTTGAATAAACAATGCCAGCATTCCTTCAATCTACCAAAAGCATATTCAACTGTCATTCTGCGCCTGCTGAGCTCTTCCTTGATGCTGTTGAGGTGGCCGGTGTACAGCTTCATAAGCCAGGGAAGCAAGGGGTAAGTTGGGTCTCCCAGTATCACTATTGGCATTTCAACACTGCCAATGATAATCCAGCGGTTGAGAAAGTAAGCCCTTGCTTGTAGCTTTCTGAACAGTCCTGTATTCTCAAAGATGCAAGCATCACTTGACTTCCCTGACCAGCCCATATTGATGTCGGTGAAGCATCCCTGGTGATCTACCAATGCTTGCATAGCCATAGAAAAGAAACCCTGTTGATGTACTCTGTGGCAAGGTGCTCTGGTGCCAAAACAGGGATATGCATGCAGTCTATTGCTCCACTGCAGTTCAGGACCCACTACTGCAAATGCATCTACTATGTCCTGCACATTGGCAAGAGTCACAGTCCTACACAGCAGAGGCAATTAATGGCCCTGCACACTTTCATGACAACAGCCTCCACTGTGGATTTTCCAGCTCCAAAATTATTTCCCACTGATTGGTAGCAATCTGGCATTGCAAGTTTCCACAGTGCAATCGCCACTCGCTTCTCCACTGTCAGTGCAGCTCTCATTCTGGTGTCCCTAGGCCGGAGGTCTGGGACAAGCTAAGCGCACAGATCCAGGAATGTCGCCTTGCGCATCCAAAAGTTTTGCAGCCATTGCTCGTCATCTCAAGCCTGCATTACAATGCAGTCAAACTAGTCAGTGCTCGTTTCTCAGGCCCAGAAGCAGTGCTCCACCACCTGCAGCTGCTCCGTGACCATCAACAACAGCCTTGAATTGGTTCTCACTAGGTGCTACAGCAATCTGTCCTCCGAAAAGTTGTCATGATTGCATTATTCTTGTGGCACTGGAAATACCAGAGAATCATGCGTCCTTGCTTGCAACGATTAGGACAATACTGCAGAGCTCAGCAGGCTCCATGCCTCTGTCAGACATGACAGAATGAGGAGAACCATGAGGGTTCATGGGATTTTGAAAAAAAGATGCCAAAATTATGGGATACAGATGACCTGGGATTAAGACAGTTGCATGCTGGGAAGTTAACCCCTTGCTCCCAGTAATGACTTTGCAACTCGTTTTGGCCGCACCATACTTTGCCAAAATTTCCCAAAAGACAGTGGCCAGTTGCACACTGGGATACCTACCCAAACTGCACTGCACTGTGCATCAACACAAACGCTCTTGGTGAGCAAGCACAGCGCTGATGCAAGGACACAAACATGCACACACACAAGCAATATATGAACTGGGGCAGCTTTATGCCAACGTAACTTGCATCGAACAAAGTTTGTAGTGTAGACGTGGCCTAAGGTTTTCATATTTAGAAGACGACTACTGAAGAATGCTACAGAAGTTACATGGAAATCTCTTAAAATATAAGCTCATTAAAATAATTCTTATTGAAACTGAAGAGTTCAGCATTTTGGTCTCCCCTGAGCACTTTCAAGGGATGCTCATAAATTCCTTACAGAAGACTGGGGTGTTTAGTATGATGTGGCCAAATATTAACTTTTATATTTTGATCTACAGCTTAATATGGAGAAATGCTACAGCACACCAATAATCCCTTATAGTTAAATGAGAAGGTAAATATCTTTAAAAGCATGATAACTAATGTCAGAAAATGGCACGCAAAGCAGGTCTTCCATTCCTGGCTTCTATATTATAGATGCAAGCAACCTTAAAGACCTAACTGAAGAACTGTTACATTACCTTAGCCAATCGGCTCATCTGATCTTCAGAGAGAGTGCTACTGGTCCTCCCAGGAGTTTTGGTGGGCTCTGAGCCATCAGCTTCTACATTGGGCCAGACTTTCAAGTCATGCATTCCTTGACGAAACATACTATAAGACAGATGCAGCATCACTTTTGTAAATTGAAAATATCACAACCATCAGTATCCAAGTACAATGATAGTACTCCCACATTCCTTTTGCCAAAATTTCAGAATCAGAATCACACTGCCATGCATTATTTAACTGAACTGCAAAGTGCATGGTAACTCATATCTTAGGTGGCCTTCATTTTTGGTGCCATGTACAGTTTAAAAATAAATGAAGAAGATTCCTGGTAAGTGAAAAAAATTGTCAATTCCCAAAGTCAATGGGTGGCACAGGTGTAAACTGAAGGCAGAACTTGGCCTTCGATTTTTATTACCAGTCACGATGCACGAGGCAGTAAGCATGCCGCCTGGTTTACAGATTATGCTGCTGCCTTTGAAGAGCAGGCACTTAGGAACAAATATCTTTTTTACTTGTAAACGGAACAAGTTTGCTCTGTCAGTAAAGACAAATATGGAACCCTTCAACGCCATTTGCACAATATGTTGTATGTAGTGTTGTTGTAGCCATGTCAGTCCCAGGATATTAGAGACACAAGGTGTGTGAGGGAATATCTTTTATTAGATCAACTTCTGTTGGTGAGAGACACAAATTTGGATCTTACACAAAGATCTTTTTCATGTTTGCCAGACCTTAAGAGCAGCTCTGAGTAAGCGGGAAAGCTTGTCTCTCCCACTCACAGAAGTTGGTCCAATAAAAGATATTACCTCATCCACCTGGTCTCTAATTTTCACATGACTTTTTAGACACGCACAGAATCCACGATGATGAGCGCAACACAGGCTAGCTAGACCACGCACCAATGCACACCCAAAACCCTGACTCCTGGCGTACATGGGTTGACTCTGCATTTCAGCTGGGATTTTTAACAGACTCCTAAGGGAATTAGGTACAGAACTCCCACTGATTGTCAGTCACAATTGGATGTCTAGTTCCCTTACGCACCTTTGACGATTCCACTCTTCCTGGATTAGCTTTACCTTATACTAATACTGCATAGACAGGTATTTTTCATTACTTATCCTTTTAAACCAAAGACTAGTCCTAATTTTATGATAAACTCTGGTTGAGACAAGTGTACTGGTGCCTATCAATGTCATTACAACACTTAAAGAGCACATGCCAGCCAAATGTTGATGATCTGTTCATACTTCAGGCTAAGCACATATTTCCATACCTATATAAACATGCAGTGCAGACTGTTGCTAATATATGAACCTACCGGAGTACATGATTTGAAGTGGTCTCAGCACTTGCCATTTTAAAACTTAAGAGCTTTCAGAACTTTCAGCCTAAAGGCTTGTCTCCTCTAGGGACTTTTGAACCAAAATAGCTGCATCTTTGCAACACCCCAGGGCAGATCAGTTGCCTGACTGTAAAGCAGGGCAAGTCACTTCTGTACAAGCACTGCTTTATACCATTGCAGCAATGTAGCTACATCAACGCATCACTCCCTAATATGACTATTGACTCTTATTACTGTGCACAAATGCAGTTCAAACTATTATTTTACGGTACCATGCAAGGAAAAGAAACATACCCATATTTTCCAAAGAGTGAGACTGTTGTTCCCCCTACCGGAACTGCTTTACCTGGCCCATATACATCCCATATTGTCAGAGCCACTTGTGCATTACGGGGCAAGTCAGGATACTTCACAGGCAATTTTAGCCATTCATTCCAGCTGAGGAGAGAAACTCGCTGTTAATTATGAACGTCATATTTTAAATTGTTCTATTTTATACTCCATACTGGTATTCTTCCCTAATATTTGAACTTTGAAGATATGGCTGAATATGTTCACTTGGGCTCTGGCCCAGTACACACTTACACACATGTGTAAGTGTTTGCAGGACCACAGCTGAAGAGAACATATTCAAAATTCATAACTGAACTCTGTTTATGGGAAACAAACAGCCTTGCAAAATTGTCATGAACATTTACAGGCCCGGACCAAAAAATAAAGTTAAATAAAACTAAAATAAAATGCAACTCAGCCACACTTAACCAGCTGAATAGAAAAAAGGTACAAACACACACTTTAGTCACACCTCAAAAATAGCTAATAATTATTATTATTGTTAGTCAAGTTACTTTAAATGCCAGGGGTGTTACTCTGAAAAATCAAAATTACAAAATACCATTTGTCACTCTTAAAATTTTTCTTTATAACTGATCATTACAAAGATAGCTTTATTTTACACATCCTAATATATCTGAAATATAGAATTTTTGTCTTCTCTAAACGGGTGAAAACTGTTTCACTGAAGGAGATATTTCAAGCAGAACACAAATGAGGATTTCTGCCCTTTTCCCCGTTAGCAAATGGAAATTGCTTGGCTTGATGTAGTTTCCACTATGTAGTTATGATTTTCAAAGGAGATACATTTTGACATTTCCTTTGTACCACAATGGGATATACTGCTTAGATTTCCTAGCAAATAGAATATGTATGCTACTTGTTATACCAAACAATCAAATCACTGTTAACCTTGCCTTTGCTGAGATTTTACAGCCAGAAGGACCCATTATGATATTCTATCCTAACTTCCTGCATATGCTGTTCCTCTGCCTGATCCCTCACCTCCTCACATTTTATTTGTTTTTCTCCGCTTGTTCTCTAGCCATATGTTAGGACTGTAAGCTCTTTGAGGTAAAGAGTATCTTCTGATTACATGTATGTACTGTATTCAGCACAATGGAGCTCTGACTGGAATTCGTAGGCACCAGAATACAAATAATATTAACTGTATTAAGAATCAAGAATGTGAAGAAAACATCCCCAGACTATTGATTAAGAGTTTCTCTTTTATAATTTGTAAATTTTGGAAAAGCCACAACATATATTAATGTAGTTCAATGTCCAAATACTTAAGATGTATATGAAATATAGTCACTTACTTCCATCTAGTGCTAAAAGCTTTGTAGGAAGTCCTAACTGGAAGAGCAAGAGGTTTCCCTTCTGCAAACACTTGGCAAGTTACATACAAGTCAGAACAAGTCTCCTGGTATAATCCTGAGAACTTCAGCATAGGGTCTTCCAAAACAGCTTTGTAACTCTTCTGTTCTCTTTTCCCTTCCAGACTTCCTCTAAATTAAAAGAAAGAAAGAAACTGTCATATAATGCCAACTTCATTTTAAATAATAGATGTCCACAGAAAGAACTCCAGAGTGAATGGGATTTTTATTGAAATTATTAAGCACAGAGGCTGGCTATCTTAGACTTGCAATCATTAATTGTGCTGGATTACTATTTTTCAGAGAGAAATGTCATCTAACTATGTGAGAAGGATTCAGAAATTCAGTGAAGTGGCATCAATGAACTTAGCCTATTTTTTAAAATAGATTATTTAATGTTATGTATGTTGCATGTTAGCAGAGAAAACAGTGAAGTTTCTTGCACTGACTGAAGTGTGGCATTTTGGGGCTCGCAGCTGGAGCCCACCACCCGCCCCAGTCTGACAGCTAGAGCTGTGAGCCCCCATGCGGATTCAATTTCACAATAGGGAGCCTAGGAACAGTGCAATTTACATTCTTGTTAGTTTCACCACTACCTCCCTTCATAGCAGCAGCATGGGATTCACAGCTGGAGCTGTGAAACAGACAAGAATGTCAATTTCCTTGCTGGTATACTCTCTGCTGTGAAATTCAGCCCCTAAGCTCACAACTCCAGCTGTCGCCCCTAGGCTGACAGCTGGGGGTGGGGGGACGGCTGTGAGCCCAGCGCCTGCTCATTTTCACAGCAAGGAGCCTACTAGCTGTGAAACTGACATTCTTGTCAGTTTTAGCTGGCCCTGTGAGCCCCACATTGCTGCTCTGAGCCAGAGGCAGCCATGAAACTGACAAAAATGACAGCCAACAGCCAAGGGGGAGTAAGGTAGTGTCCACACAGACACTGCGTTGCCCTAACCACACCGACATAAGTGCTATGCCTCTCGTGGAGGTGGAGTTATTATGTTGGTGTAGCAGGCCACTCACTTCAGTGGAAGCAGCATTTTAGTGTAGACACTGACACAATTAGGTTGACGTAAGCTGCCTTACCTCGACCTAACTCTGTAGTGTAAACCAAGCCTAAGTTATGAACATACTTAGTCAGGCCTGGATGCTGTGAACACTTGTCTATACCGAATCTGCAAAGTGGTATCAAACGAACAAGGTGAAGAAGCTGGGGGAGGGGGAGATTTTCTCCCTCTTCTAATATTAAGTCTTAATTGTAATACAAGCAGGTTATCCGGCATAGTAGCATTAAGCCAATAATGCACCTTTATCAGCTGACCTGTTCAGACAGCGCTTTTACCAGGTTAAGACCTAACCCCAAAGAAACGTTTCTCCGGTTTTCGGAAGGTAACCGGACAGTTTTGAGCCAGCGGCTAGTACCCAGAAGCGCCGGACAACCAACCCTGCTGCAGCTGTGCGACCCTGAAGGTGCAACTGAGCAGGCTGAGCATGACTGCCCCAGCTGAGAGACCCACAAGGCAAGGCCCTGGGGTTCCCAGCTCCACTGCAGGGGACACTGCGATCGGGCCCGAAGCCAGGCCCAGGCCCAGGGCCCCTATGGATGAACAGAGAGCCCCCTTTGGAGATGCAGGGCCATGGGCCCATCCCAGCTCCCTCCATTGCCCCGTCCCGACCCCGGCTGGGACAGGGCAAACCGCGGGCCCAGCTCTCCCCCCCCCCCCCCCACCCCGCACTCCGAGAGGGGAGCCCTAACCCAGCCCTTCCCCCACAACCCCCACCGTCTCCAAGATGGGCTGCGCCCCCCTCCCTTCCTTCCTGAGGTGCCCCCCTCGCCCACCACCCCCGCAAGGAAAGATCCCACCTCCCCCTCAGCCGGGGGGGGGGGCGCCCCGAGTCCCCTCCCAGCCGGGGGTGGAGGGTGGCCCCGAGTCCTCCGCCGCCCCCCCAGCGGGGGGGGAGGGGCGAGCGCTGCCCCCCTCGCCCGGCCGCCCCCCCTCCTCACTCACATCTTCAGCTGCACGTTGATGTCCAGGTCGCAGCTATAGACGTAATAGAACTTCTCGGCCTCCCCCATGGCGGCTCCCGAGGCTCCCCCCGCCCGCTGCAGCCGCCGGAGCCTCACTCAGTACCTCCGACCCCTAACCCCGGCGGCTCCGCCAATCCCAGCATGCTCCGCCGCCATCTTGCTTAGGGGGACGCCGGCGCCGCCGGCCGGGAGAGCTGCCGCAGCCCCCGCGTTAGTTCTTTACAAAGATGGCCGCCCCCAGGGAGCGCCATAACCAAGATGGCCGCGCCCACCAATGGCTTCGCTAAGATGGCTGTCCCTGTGGGATTGGAAAGCAAGATGGTGTTCCCCTCCTTCCCCCACTGCTGGCGCCAAGAAGGCCGTCTCCTTGCGCCTGCCCAGCCTAGGTGGCTGTCCCCATAGTATTACAACCAAGGTGGCTGCTCCCTGTTGTGACCAGGGGTGCCACCTGTCCAGGTTTTCCCAGGCTTCCCCGCTATTGAGATAGCTGTCCTGGGAGATCTGCAGGGGGCTCAGTGCACACTCCGCCGTCTGCTTTGATGGGTTCACGACTGTCCCAAATGCCCTGGATTTTGTGCCCCAGCGGCAGCGGCTCTGCGGGTTCTGCCAGGTCACCCTGCCTGACTTGGGGGGGAGAGGGACGTCCCAAGCACCCTCGGTTTCTCCATCTTCCTCACCCCCCCAGGGGATCCCCTCCATCTGGTTCTCCCCTCTTCTGTAGCCTGCCACATGCCCTTGGAAAGGGCTCCTGGCTGTGGCTCTTGCCCCCATTCAAAATCAAAGGGGCTTCTGCCTTTGCCACCAGTCCAGGTATTCCCCTTTTTTGAGGTAGCTGTTATAGACTCATCAAATATCAGGGTTGGATGGGACCTCGGGAGATCATCTAGTCCAACCCCCTGCTCAAAGCAGGACCAATCCCCAATTTTTGCTCTAGATCCCTAAACGGCCCCCTCAAGAATTGAACTCACAACCCTGGGTTTGGCAGGCCAGTGCTCAAACCACTGAGCTATCCCTGTCCTGGAAAGTCCATTAGTGGTCGGGTGACCAGACAGCAAGTGGAAAAAATCGGGACGGGGGTGGCAGGTAATAGGTATATAATAATAATGGCCTAATATGTCCAGGTAATATAGGCCTATATAAGAAAAAGCCCCCCAAATCAGAACTGTCCCTATAAAATCAGGACACCTGGTCACCCTAATCAGGGGGCTCAGAACACACAGCTAGCTCTCTGGTTTTATGGGCTCAGGATCATCCCTGATACCCCTTTGTATTCCTCAGAGATGGCAATGCTACTCACACCACAGCCTGAACTCCACTGAGGGGAGGTTTTTCCCCATTGCAGCCCTCCCTCCAGAATTAATAGGTGGCAAGCGCCGATGCCCCTCCTCTATGGGTCATATAAGCAGTTATCTCCACCTGCTCATAATGATTATGAACATTTATTATTTGTACTGCAGTAGTGATTACAGATCCCAGTCAAAGACTGGGGTTCAGTTGTTCTGGGTGCTGCAACACAGAACAAAAAGATGGCCCCGGTCCAGAGAGTTTACAATCTAAGTCTTAATTAAAAAGATGCTTGTGAATGCCAGCATAGCAGACTTGTGCTTTTTTATTCAAACAAATGATTCTGCAAATACTTTTTTACTATATTTACTCACCTCTGTATTTATCCCCAAGCTCTGCCCTCTGTTCCCTTGAGAAATATCTCTTTGTATCTTATTTTTCAATCTGTAAAATGGGGATAATAGCATCTGCTATTTTCGAGCATGTTGTGAAGCTTAATTCATTAATCAAATCCAAAACAGGTCAATAATGATCAATGGTTAATAATCAACATTCTTACCACTAGACGGTGTGAGGCTCAGTGTCTGAAATGAGCTGACATTCTTCGTCTATCTGTTAGTGGAGTGGTTTTCCAAATGCAGAGAGCCACCATATAATTTCAGTCCGGTTTACTTTTATTTTACATTGAGGAGAACAACAAAATCAGAAAGAGTAAAACTGGCTGCTGCCTCTGCATACACGGAGCAGTTAGAAATGTTCAAGTGCAGCATGCTGAAAGCAAAGACACCACAAGTTTGTTGCTGTATGCCTGTATTCATATGGTACCAACTCTTGTGGTTTAATGATGAGTCTCGTGATATTTGATGTTTTCTCTAAAGCCCCAGCTGCTGGAGTCAAGAGGCTGCATTTAGATAAAAAGTAAGTTTCTAGACCCCATGGTTGCAGAACAAAGCTTGAAAATATTAAGGGAGTAAATTAGAGCTGGGCAAACTTTTTCTGTTGACTAATAAATTCACCAGACCAAAATTATTAAAAAATAGTTTAATCCAAATGACAAAGGAAGATTTTTTTAATCGTCTAAATGGCCCGTTGTGTCATTTTCTAATTAACGGCTTCAACATTTTGTTTTGAAACAAACTGTCACATTTTGAAATGTTTCAAAATGATGTTTGAAACATTTCATTTGAACTGACCTTTTTTCTTTAATTTGTTTTCTCATTTTGTTGAGAAAACATGAAAAATTCCCATTTTGGATTTTCGGTTTGGCCACTGAATCAAAATCTCAATTATTTGCTCAACTCTAGGAATGAACCTTAAAGTCTGAGAGACTAGATGGCAACTAAAAAGCACCCAAACTTAATACTTTAAAAAAAAATCTCATGATTTTGAAGCCAATCACATGCTTTTTGGGCAGCCTAACTCATAAATTGTCAGTGCTTTGAGTTGGTTATACTAGTTACAGTCTCATGCCATCACATTTCACTGATATAGGTACAAAATCTAAGGCTATTAGTCAAGTTTTAATCAGTTCTCAGGAAAAACTGAGGGGGATAGTACTGACAAAGGACCTCCAGACTTAGCTTTTGTTTTTATAAGTTTTCAATGTGGTGTATTTCCCAACTTTTTCATAGATTTTGAAGTGTACAAATAAATAAATAAGTGAGGGATGTGGGAAGCAAAAGAGGAGAAGAAATGTTTAGGAAAGATTTTTTGACAATAAAATTATAGGAACATGCAATTTCAATAAAAATGTTGTTTTATGCTACATTCTTAAATTAAAAATTGTACATTTTTAGGCTCCCAAATACTGCAGTGACAGGGGCTATACCAGACAGACAGAAAGATATCATTTTTCACCCTGAAGGCTCCTAAAGTACTTTAAAAATATTGTGAACTAATGTACAAATTATATGCATGATTCATTTCAAACTGCTAAAATGCAGCCATCCTAAGGTGACAGCTGTCTAACAGTGTAGAAGGTCCCTCAACAATACACCACAATCAAGGTAATAGAGCTCAGATTAACTGATCTGATTGATGCTGCAGATAAGCAAAATTACACAAACTGGACCTTCACCAGGACAACATCCCTCATTTGCAAAAAAGCAAACAGGTGATCTTCAATGAGCAAAAGTGATCTGATCGAGAGCTGTGTAAAAATTTTCATGACTATGCCTCATAACCAGATGAAAAGCATTGGTTTTGACCAGAATGTGAAATTCTTCACAGCGCACCAGTCCAAGAAAGGACATCTGGCCAGTCCAGAATCCATCGTTCCTACTCCAGGAAATTCTCTTTTAATCTCACTGCTGTCGCTTATATGGGTCCTTAGTGCCACTCATAAGCTCAGGGATACCTCAGAATGTACCATGCTGCTAGGAACTGTTCTCTAAAGTAATTTTCTAGTGCTCTGCCTTGTCACCCCTTTTTCTCTCTTCCCATGAAAAGATCTTAAAGTATTTTACAAATATTTATTAATGAAGAACATAAAAAAATCCCTCCCAAAGGATTACTTCTTGCATGATGCCTATAAAAAACTGGCTGATTATGCCTAGTCTCTTAATACTCTGGGATATTCTATACATTTTACCATTGAAAACTCTAAAACATTTATTCAACTAATATATGGCCATGGACAATTCCATCTGGACTACCTTGTTCACATGTTACACACCTCCCCAGTCATTTTGTCCATTTGTTCATCTCTGCGTTTGTCACCTTCTTGGGGCAGAGACTGTGCAAGGACTAATACTGTCAGCACAGGATAGCATGTTCTTATTTATTTTTTTAAGTGAATGTGTTGCTTGTGACAAGTGTCATATTGATGGCTTTGGAGAATGAGCACACTCTCAGTCCAGATAACGTACATACATTACATTAAGGGGAGAAGCAGATCATGCTTCCTTGCCCATCCCTGGGAATGTACATCACCCATTCTTCTGTTCTATAGGGACTCCCATTAGGAACAAAAGAATTGTTCATGTCACATGTTTAGCCAGTCCTCGTACGCTTTGCTGAGACTTTCAGCAAGGTTGCCAAAGATAGAGATGTGTTTTTTTTGTTTTGTTTTTTTTGGGAGGGGGGACAGAGAGAGATGGACATCTGTCCACTAGGAACTGGACCGAGACTACCAACATGTCAGTTGGCCCATGGAACATTCGTCAGATGGTAATGACTTTCAGTCACTAATGAACTGGAACAAATCTGAATTGGCAACAGTCTTTAACCCCCTAACAATATCCTAAAAAATGTTTAAAGTGGTGAATAGGCAGCAGGAATAGTTAATGGCATTCAGATACCACAGTGGTGGGCATGGTATAAGAATAGAATACAATAGAATAGAAATCCTGCACAGTAAACGTTCTACTCCATTGAAAAATAGTTTTAGAATATAAACCAAGAGAGATCACACATGTACCTGCCACCCAAATACATTTATTTATTTGAAATTACGCATACAGTAAAAATGGCAACTATCCATACCCTCTGGTTAGTCCAGACTTAACGATAAAGTACCCACATCAAACAACACTTCAATATAACTCAAGTGCACAGAACCCAGGCAAAGGAAACCAGCCAAAGTCAAAGGGTAACTATCCTCCCACTCCTAAAATTCATGACCCTCCCAATTCTCCCCTGGTTTCAGATGCCTGGGAGGTGCGGGGGGCGGGGGGGGGGGGGGGTGAGAGATGAGCTTTGCAGCATGCTCTTGAGGCCATCAGATTTGGCCTCATTCAGATCAGGAGCAGGGAGTGAATGTAAAAGTCACAGGTCCTCCACAGCAGGGCCATGTGGAAGGGAGTGGGAAGAAAAAAAAGCAGTTTGCCTTGGGCCCTCCATTTGAGGGGACCCCCAAACAAAGTGATGTTGTTACCTGGTGCGCGGGGTCACAGTGCCATGCAGTGCTCTCATGACAGAGTGGTGGTTTGATCAAGTATGAGTGAGTAGCATTGTGACCTGGAGCACGGGATCACAACGCCACTCAGATTTGGCCCTTCATAGAATCATAGAATCATAGAATATCAGGGTTGGAAGGGACCTCAGGAGGTCATCTAGTCCAACCCCCTGCTCAAAGCAGGACCAATCCCCAATTAAATCATCCCAGCCAGGGCTTTGTCAAGCCTGACCTTAAAAACTTCTAAGGAAGGAGATTCTACCACCTCCCTAGGCAACGCATTCCAGTGTTTCACCACCCTCCTAGTGAAAAAGTTTTTCCTAATATCCAACCTAAACCTCCTTAGGTGCTCATGATGAAGGGGCAGCCAGGCTAAACCTGAATGATGCTGAAACCCTGTGTGCCAGGTCACAATGTCTGGAGTGGGAAGACAGGCCCAGGCCCATGGAACAGGAATGCTATTGGGGTGGAGTTGTGAGGACAGGACTTGCTGTCCTCTCATCCCCCTCTCCCCAGGGATGAAGAGTTGGTAGGAAGCACCCGCCTCAGGCCCCCGAAAACCTGTGTGTTGCCCTGTCCCACAGAGAACACTCAGTCAACTGTCCCTTCTCATTTATACCCCTGGGGCTCCAGCTTGAATGCTACCAGTGATCAGATGTCTTAGGGAAATAAGGCCATTTCAATCTGAAACCCCCCATGCAGCCCGTTCAGATCACAGAGTAAGGATATTATATGTGTGTGGTGGGATACTCTGCTTAACGAGCAAATCACTGCATTCTGCACCAGCTTCAGATTCCTAGATGGGTTTATATTTCTCCTAAAAAGCTTTTTGATGTACACTGCAGGTCCTTGAGGCAGGAACTGTTTACTATTTTTTGTAGAAAGCCTAGCACAACCCTGTTCGTGGTTGGGACTGAGGCATTACTGTAGTAAGTATAATAAACAATCCTTTTCAAAGGTGTCCACAAGGTGTCAATGGTTCTTTAAGTACAACAAGGCCACCTCTGTAATTAGCTTTTGGTTCTAGGACGTTTCAATTCTTCGCTCCTGAGCTCTCACACAATGTTGCTGCCCTTTGTGCTCACATTCCAAGGAAATGTTTAAAACCAATAGAAAAAAAAATCCTCCTTTCACTTGATCAGATTCTGACTGGTGCTGCACGCCAGCATCTCCTCTAGGGAACAACCTTTTCAAAAAGGCCGGAGTTTCTACTGGTGGTCAGAGGAGCTGACAGCCAAGTATGGGGGTCTAATCAAATAAATTCTTGATAATACTATGTGGTTTTCTAAACCCGTGTCGTAAGCCTGATCCTGCCAAGTATTGAGCACCCTCTGTTCCCATTGACATCCCTGGAAGCTGGGTGTTCAGCATCTTGTAGGGTTCAGCATTATTTTTCACTGGAATGACAACAAGGCTCTGGGCGTATAGAATCAGCTTTCCGTAACAAGCATCCTTGGAGTAGGTTTCAGAGTAGCAGCCGTGTTAGTATGTATTCGCAAAAAGAAAAGGAGTACTTGTGGCACCTTAGAGACTAACCAATTTTATTTGAGCATAAGCTTTCGTGAGCTACAGCTCACTTATGCATCCGATGAAGTGAGCTGTAGCTCACGAAAGCTTATGCTCAGATAAATTGGTTAATCTCTAAGGTGCCACAAGTACTCCTTTTCTTTTATCCTTGGAGTAGTTTGCTCCCTGAACTCATTCATTCCTGCATAACTTGAATTCAATAGAGTTATACTGGGGATGAGTTTGACCCATTAACGTTAATGTTCTAATGCTGTTTACTTGATAAGCCCTACTATTCCCAAAACTCAGAGGGTGAAAAAAATAATAGCAAACATGAAATGTTAACATTGGGCCCAGTGGAAAAAAAAAATGTGTTACAGCAAAGCAAGAATACAGGACCCGATCCTCAGATGGTATAACTCCCCTGAAGTTAATGGAACTATGTCAATTTACTCAGCTGAGGATCTGGCCTAGAATTGTCAGGTTTCAGGTTTTCACTATGCCACAGAATTTGTCAAAAAAAATAAAAAAAAAATAGCAGCCCCTGCCAGATTTGGCAAGTTCAGTAGGCTGTTTCCAGAATCAGTAGAGATATAATGAAAACAGGAGTGCTGAAACATCAACACATGTGGCACTCCTCTCCTTCCAGTTCAATTTTATGCCGAAGGAGACTGGCGGAGTTCCTGCGATGATTCAGATCTTATGTCAAATGCAGAAACTTGCTTTCTCCATTCTCCTTTCCTATCCCCATGTCCCATCAATCAGACTTTTTAGCTGCACAAAAGGCTGAGCCATCATTAAGGAGGCAGCTTGCATCCAAATGTAATTCTGCGCTTTTAAAAATAATACTGATAACAATGCCACGGGGCAGGGTCATTCTCTAACCCCAGGCAATCTGCCTCTCAGTCAACAGAGCACTGGCTGAAATAACATGTCCGCTGAACAAGCAGTAAGCTTTCCTGCTGCTGCCTTTTTGAAGACGAGCTGCTTGGAGTCACTGCTGCTGCTGGCTGCCGTTCTGTCTGTCTTTTAAAATATGAAAATCTCTTATGCATGTGTGGAGCTTGGTTTCCTACTTAGCATTTCAAGAGCCCCAAGGACTTTGAGGGGGAAAGGAAAACAGATTCAGAATTTTCAATTTTGATGACAATTTGCTTTCCCTACAGGATATGTTGAAGCACCTTGAAAACTCGTCAGATGCACTATAGGAAATGCTCCATGCACCAGGAATAAGGGCAGGTCGCCTTCAGCTAAATTACAGAAATTACAGTGGCAGTTTATAGGAATAGATTCAAACTGTTACCTGCTCCCCCTTTCCCTCCAAAACCAAGGACTGTGACAGGTGAGCATCCAAAGGGTCAGTAGTTTGGGCTGCTCTGTAATGTAAATAATATTTTGCACATGTTAATTATGCTTGTCATGGGATTACCACAAAGCACTTTAAAAACATTTATTCATTAAGCCTCACAATTGCCCCGGGGGGGGGGGAGGGGGCAATAAAGTTTTATTGTTTCCATTTCACAGATGGGAGAAATTGAGCTACAGAGGTTAGGCTGCTGGTGCATTGATACCACGGCCGATCATGCTGACTGATGTTGTCTCATTGCACTCCCCCTGTCTGTCTGTCTGTCTGTATCCTCTTGTCTTGTACTGGGCTTGTCTCACCTAATCAGTTCCCTGCCATCACAGGGGCCTTAGGCATTGGTGGTACACAGCAGTTTAGTCTCTTGAGGACTGAAATGGTTTAGTCTAACCCAAGTTTATCAGGCTTAGAATGGGGATACCTGTCAGGCATGGTTTAAGTAATAGCTAGTCCTGCCTCACTGCAGGGGACTAGTCTACATGACCTATCGAGGTCCCTTCCAGTCCTAAATTTCTATGATCCTGTACACTCAAGTACCACTTAAGTCTTTAAAATAGGGCGTACGTGATTCATATGCCTTGTGTTGGCCTTCTGCACAGGGGTAAGTCTCAAGTACAATAAAGACTGATACAGAAAAGCATGTAGGTGAGTGTGGGTATTTGCACATGTTGTATTTCCATGGGACAGATTCTGCTCGTATATATACATGGGCATCTTCCACTGATTTCACTGGAAATTATGAGCATGTATCTGAGGGCAGAATTTAGTTCATCCATCCAGAGTCTTTTATTGGGGCCCATCCTCTTGTATCTGAGTGCCAAGCTAACATCTAGTCCATGATAGAAGTTTGTTAGTGTGAATATAACACTTTTTCTAGCAAAATATATTTAATAAATAGACTGCTGGTCCGAGAGAACAAGTCAAAAACTCACAATAAATTCTTTTTTTTCTTTCTTGGAAAAATTAATCACTTTTCTCCCACTCTCTGATAAGAATAGTTTTTGCTCTCTATTAACCCCAGAGGCTAAAAGATAGTCTGTTCTCTAACAGGTGAATTAGTGCTAGATAGCATTACTACAAATGCCAAGTCATTACACATGTAATTGGAATTTTTTTTTTTTCTATCTTAACTTTTCTACATTATGAAGGGTCTTTACAAACTAATGACCAGAATATGAAGCTGCCCCGAGAGCTATTTGCCAATTAAAATTGGGCATGAAAAACTCCCACCCCATCACACGAAGAACTATCCCACCAATTTCCAATTACTTCTGCCACTGACAGTTCACTGGACTGTTAAGTTATATTGTGTACCATGCTGTTAATGTGGTTAAGTCAGGCAGGTAGTTGCTATTCTTCTTCTTTTTTTATTATACAGCAATTAAGCTATGTCACTAATGGAAAAAAAAAAGTTTTAGGAATATTGAAATACAGTTCATTTAAAAGATGAATTTCTGGCAAAAGAATAAATCCACAGTCATGTCTTGTACCAAAAATGTTGCTGTGGGCTTGTGCAGGATGCTCTGGAGAAATCCCCATGACAAGTGGCACTCACTAGCACCAGTTGTAGGTTGTCTCAGCAGAGAGAGACTCAGGACTTAATGTAGACCTGGATCTGAGTTTTGCAATAATCAGAATATAGGACCAGATTCCACTCTCCTTATTGACAATCTAGTTTAAGTACCTACCTGGCTCCCATTATTGTAGTAACTGAGCACCTCACAATTTTGAATGGACTTTGCCTCACAACACCCCTGTGGGGTACCATCATCCCCATTTTACAGACGGGAAACAGAGGCACCTCACGGTTAAAGACAGGTCTACACTTATAATGCTGTAGCACTTCAGTCAAGACGCTTCAGTGGGAGAGCTTTTCCCATCAGCATATTTAATCAACCTCCATGAGAGGTGGTAGCTCTGTCGATGGGAGGAGCCCTCCTGTTGCCATGGTGCTGTCTACATGGGGGGGTTAGGTCGATGTAACTGCATCACTCAGGGATGTGGAGTTTTCACCCCCTGAGTGACATAGTTATACCTATTTAAGTTCATAGTGTAGACCTGGCCTAAGTAACTAGCCCAAGGTAACAAGGCTGTGACAGAACAGGGACTTGAACCCGGATCTCCTATATTCTAGGCTGGGGCCCTAGCCACTGGATCATCCTTCTTCACTCATGGGGTAAAAATTGTATCCACACAGAGAGCCTGAATAAAGATTTATGACTTATTTAAGCCTCAGTGGCCTCAGAAGCACTTAAATAGTATTAGGCTCTCTGTCCATTGGTACATTTTACCCTTTGAGTCGCACCTTACTCAGCAAGTATTTTTATTCAGTCTCTGTAATTTAAATGGGATTCTTTGCTGAATAAGGACCTATTCAACCTAAGCAGGGTTAGCAGACTCAAACACGAAATGAACTTTTCACCAGGATATCATGCCTGAGACAGAGCCCTACTCCAGACTTCCTGAAATGTTCTTCACTTTGCACTGCCATCCTCACTGTATATCCAACCATCTTCCCGATATTATCCATAAACCCCTGGAGTGAAATCCTGGCCCCTTTGAAGTCAGTGGCAAAACTCCAACTGACTTTAGTAGAGCTAAATGAGGCTTCTTAAATTTGAGCAAGGCCACAAATTATGTCTCAGGGATCCTGCTCTGTTCATACCTTCTCCAATGCTTATTTAAATGGTATCAGAAACATGAAACTTAACTAGGGAAAGGTACCACTTCAATACAATTCTGCACTCCAACCCCACCCAGCTGGAAATTGTGGCACCATACATGGGCCTATGAACACTGGGGTGTGTGGGGCACAGATGAAAGAAAAAGGCACCTTTTTGTGTATGTTGAAACTGGATTCTAGTCTGAAACTGCACTAGTAAGAAGATCCTGTGCTTATTCCAAAAGGTATTGCACATCAGTGCACTAAAGTACCTTTTTGTTAAGCTACCCAGAGTGGATAGTTTATTTCGTATCATTACCTCCAAACAATGGATAATCAATTTGGAAGTGTCCTTATTTATCTGGACAAACCCAGGAAGGCTTTGCAATTTAATGGCCTAACTGTTTGTTAGAACAAATAGACCTATGCAATTCTGAGATCGCAGTCAATCCAGCTGTTTAAAGCTGGTTGATTTCTGTTCTTGAAATGTGAAATTAGTAACAACATTAAATAAATTTTTCAGATGTTATCAGAAAGTCACACTTTTAAAATACATTGTTGCATCTGCCCACTGTAGAGTGAAAATCACACTGTTCTGAAGGTCAATGCAAGGCCGATGCACTTTTTAAGATCCATGTAAGCCCCAAGGGAGATGTAAGTATGGTATAGATCTTAGTGCTGGCTTCTACACAGGGTGAATTTCACCCCGTAGAGCCTAGATCCAGGCTCAGGAACTGCTACTTATTAAAAGAAATATTTTTTGTACATTTGTATTTGGCATCATTGACATAATGTTACTGTACAGAGACATTAAAAACAAGGGGCCTGATTTTCTATGTCCTTATGCCCTGGTTAATCATTTACACCAGCACAGAATAGGTGTTAAATGCCACCATGTTGATTTATTAGTATTTTCTACTCTGCTTTTCATGTAATTGACCAGAAGGTGCAACATGACAGAGAGTCAGGCCTAGGATCCGTACCCCAAATATCTTAAAAGATAAAGGAGACGGTGTAACACCCTGGCACCCCTTTCTGCACCACCATCATATAATTAGGATATGTTTTGTACAAAGTATGCCTTGTGAGGGGTCATTCTAAGAGTCTTGATCTGCTACACATTAATATTTCATTGGATTGTATGTGCTCTCATTGTATGTGAAGTTATAAAGTTTGGCTAGGTATGTGTTACTGAAACCTGTTGGGAGGTTGAGAACACCCACAAGCCGCCTTTCAGGTACAACAATAGAAAGGTCAACAATGTTAATGGCTTATTGAGAAAATACACACAAGCACAAGGATTACTCCAGGAACTGTGTACAGTAGAAACCTCTCAGAGATAGCACTACACATTGGGAACTGTTGGACCCAGGTCACAGCAAAAGAGCTTTCTAGCAAGTTGGAAGAAGATATAAAAGGGGGAAATGACATCATGATGGTACCTCACTCTCCCTACAACAACACAGCTGAAAGTACTGGAGGAAAAGGACTGAACTGGGCGGTGGGGTGTATGGGTGGGTGGGGGCAGGGAGTGCTGGTCCCAGGCTAAAGAGATTTCTATCCTGTGTATGGAAACTCGGTGGACTGCTTTATCATCAGTCAGGATGAGAGATTACTGATTCAGATCTTTAGCAAATATTGAAGGCTTAGTTTGTATTTTGTTTTATTTCTTATGGTAATCTACTTTGATCTGTTTGCTATCACTTATAATCACTTAAAAGCTCTCTTTCTGTAGTTAATAAATCTATTTCATATTTTACCCAAAACATTGTGTTGTCTGAAGTGCAAAAGGGATAAATCTCAGTTCGTGAACAAAAGTTGGTGTATGTCCACTTTCCTTTGTAGAAGTGGTGGACTGGGTAATAAATTAATACTGGTCGAGTTTTGCCCACGGCAGGATGGTACAGCTCTGGGGTCTTAGCTGGGGAACTGGGGGTTATTTTGGCTGTAGCCTCTCTATTGTGGGTTCCTGAGTGTCTGGCCAGAGCATTCATGAACACAGCTAGGTGTGGTCCCTGCCTGTGAGTGCAAGATTGGAGGGCTTTACAGCTTGTCACAATGTCACAGTGCAAAAGGGAATCCAGCTTAGTGAGACAGAGGGCTCAGCTGTACCCCAGTTCCAGGTGGCACCTTGGGGAGGGACCCGTCACAGCTGGGACAAGATGCAGAGTTAGGAAAAGGCACAAGATAAGCTAACAAGATTGATTGTATTATGTAGGTTCACTTGTGCTGGTTTGTTTATTTCATTTTCATTATATTTAATTAGGTACAGCTTGAAAGTGATGGTAATTGCTGGAGAGTTTGCTGAGGAGGGTCTCGAAGGAGTGGGAGAAAACCTGACATACGGGATTAGGCTGAATATTCTAGGGGTAGCAACCCCAAGTGAAAATCATCACCACCAGGCCGCTGTTTGATGGTCAGTGTAAATGAGTTGCTTCTCCCAGTCCAAGCAACGCCACCCCTGATGGCACCCTTTCAGGGGATAGACTTAAGTGGGCTATGTTGACTGGACTTCTCTGTAACTCCTAGAGGTAGTCCCTCTAGGTCATGATTGAGATACACTGGTAGCCTAATACTGAGATGGAAATATACTCTGCCAATGCCTCTGCTGCAAAATAGATAAATAAAGACCTCTGGCATCAGGATCTCAGTCCTGTTTCTTTCACTGGCATTATGATCATTTTTAACAAGCAATCCCCCACCATTAGCGACTTCAAATCCGGCAGTGATGCAATGTTTGGGCTGAGATATGACTATGACAGAATGTGCTCCACAGAATGTCCCAGGTGAACCTTTCCATGATCAGTGTCACACACCAATTTATGGAATTGTATATGCAGGAGGAAACAGTCTTGCTAATAGTGAAAGGAAGAGTGGAGAGCCAGTGTGGAAAAGAGTGGGTCCAAGTCATCCCTGGTGTAAGTCCACTGACTTCAAGAATTACACCCTGGAGGAATTTGACCCAGTATCCACTGAAACAGAAAGTGACACAATTATCACCCAATTATCAAATAACCGTGCTCAGATACTATAGTGATGGGCATACTAGATAGAGTGACAGATGCTGTGATAGCTTTGCAAATGAATGGGAAAAATCTGAATACTTGTCCTCACATGCAAATCAGCGAGGTAATGGATTCAGTTTCATTGAACGGAATGGAGTATGTGCAGGCTAGATTGGAGAATATAAGGCAGGGAAAGATCCTGCACTGGAGGCTCTTTCCAGCCCTGTGAAAAGAATAAGTGATGAATCTGCAGTTTTCACAAATCAGCTTCTCTCCACTTTGTAACACTGAAAACACGTAGATCTGTTGCAAGGCAGCAGCAGCCAGACCTTTAAGAGCTGTGAATTTTTATTTTATTTTATTTTATTTTTGTTTGCACAGTACAAAGGGGGGAAAGTAATTGAATCCAGAAAAATAAACAGGGAAATGAAAGGTTGCTTTTTATTATTTTTACTTTTTTAAAAAGTGACCAGATTTCTTCGTTGCTCAAAAGGCATAAAAAGTCTGAATCTAAACAGAAAAGGAGTACTTGTGGCACCTTAGAGACTAACTTGGTTAGTCTCTAAGGTGCCACAAGTTCTCCTTTTCTTTTTGTGAATACAGACTAACACAGCTGTTACTCTGAAACCTGAATCTAAACACCCAGCCCAGAAATGCAAATAAATATCCAGCCACTAGATGGTAGTTAAAGCACAGAGTTGGAATGAACCATTGTGAAGTGTATCAAGACAGGATGACTATAGCTTAGTGGAGTCAAGTCTGGGTTGTTTCTTCCCTCCCTTCGCACACCAGATTGTGGGAGGGGGAATGACTTAATCTCTTCTGTGTCTTTTTTGACTTAAAAAGAAAAATGGACATGGCAAAAGTGTTCCTGGTTAGATTGGTACCAAAAGATGATGCATTCTTTCTGGATGAATCAGGAGATAGGAGGCTCTGTCACTCTTTAGATATAGACCTGAAATACTAAGCTTAAATTTATAGCCCCTTGTATGAGCCACAGGACTCTGCAGTAGAATTGGGTGCAGTTCCAGCAGTTCTTCGGTACGATCAGTTACTTTATCATTTTGATGATTTCAAAAAATACGATAACTCTCTTTTTTAATATATCTTACCAGAGTAGATCTTTTATCAGCTCTTTTGGGGTTGAATCACATTTCTGGGACAGTAATCCCTTCCCCACCTCTTTCTCATACACACACATAGCTACTAACTCCTGCAATATAATTTTCTTTGCCTTTGGGGGAAATACAGTGCTTATTTGCACTTCCAGCTTTAATTTTAGACAAGATGCTCATTTCCAAATAGGAGGATGAGACTTCCAAATACAAGAAAGATGTTACATTGAGCATCCAGTTACTTTGGAATTAGAATATGTGCGTTAGCTGCAACATTTGGATTTTGGATGCAGCCCTAAGTATGAGAGTGTTTGAATCCAGAGGACAAAATTTTGATCTGATCCCGGTTTGCATTCTGACCCTCTTATGCCCACCCCACACTTTTTTGAGAATTTGGTTTGGGCTCATTTCTGATACAAATTGTTACACCGTGACAAAACAATGGCCGGTGAGCCCATTGCAGTTTTTTTTTCACAGGTGGGGAATACCAGACTATTTACCAGAACCACTCTAACCTCTCCTATTAATTAATTGTGCAATCTCCCTTGGGGAAATTTCTTCCTGACCGCTATTGCTAATCAGCTTGTGCCTTGAAGCATGAGGATCAATATCCCTTCTAATTTTAAGCCTGTGTAATGGAAGCAGATGCTTCTCTTCTTCATACAAATGCCCACTCCTTTGAAGCTTCTCAAGCTATTTGCCTCAGTGAGATCCTGTGACACTGAGTTCCGTACACTCCAAATATTAGCTCATTACCTTCAATTATCCAGAATTTTAAAAAAAGTTTGATATATTGAAAACAAAAAAGAAAGTTTTTTTTTTTTAATTACAAACATGAATAAGTACTTTTAGCCATGAATTAAATCTAAGGTTGAGAAGGAGACCCTATACATGTTAGACAGTCCTATGTCATTCTGTAAATTGGTAGGATTTGTTCTGTTGCTAGTACATGGATTTTGTTTAGCAAAGTAGAGATTTACTTCTATTTCCTCATTAATAACTTTCTGCTTTTCTATGACAAACCTTATCCAAGGATCTCAGTTCAAGGATCGGCCTGATCCAAAGCTTTTTCAACTCAGTAGAAATCTTTCCCTTTGTGCACATGAATTCATTTAGCCTTATGAAAGTCGGGTAGTCTAAAAATAACCATCCTGTTGAGGGCTGTTAGAAAATTTTCCACCAAAATTTTTTTAGCGGAAAATTGGATTTTTGACAAAACTATTTTCTTCACAAAAAGAGTCTGCTTTCCATGGAATATTTCAATTTTTCATAACCCCTCCCCCCCGAACATCTGAAAATGGAAAGATTTTGACTCTGAAATGCTGCTATGGTGCCTCATGGGAGTTGCAGTTGAGGTGGCTTCATGCTCCCATTCTCTCTGAATTGGGCTCTCAAGTCAGACTTAATCTCCCATAATGTACCATCACCCATGCGACTTCCTTGATGCACTCCATCCCCCCACCAAAATGGGGGACCATAGTGCATCATGGGAAATATAGTCTGACCAGGGAGCCTGGTCCGTAGGGGAGAATGAGAGCACGAGGCACCTCAGCTACAACTCCCATGAGGCCTCAAAATATTTCAAAATCAAAATATTTTGGGTGTGAGCCAAAATCTTTCAATTCTGGCTGAAATATTCTGCTGAAAGCTCACCGTTTCCCCACTGTGGGAATGTCTACTTCAGTAGGACAGGCAAAAGCCCACATTTGTTAACTTTCAGGGCATGCTTTAGGGCTCATCTACTCAGGGTAAAATTCACACCCGTGCAGACCCTCTGCAAAATACACATGCCCCTGACCTCTAACTTTGGATTTGAACATTGCATAGGCCCTTGTGCAAGCCTTCTGCACATAAATGAATTTTGCCATCTGGCTTTTGTGTGTAGCTGGCAGCTGGAGAGGATAGACATTTTTCTGTCTGGAGAGAGGTCTGGAGGTCATTTTTGGCCAGTTTTGCTAATAAGTATTTTATATTGACTACACATGATGAGCCCCGACTCTGACAGGCGCATTTTAAAGAGATACATCAATTATACCCATTACATAGATATGCATTCTGAGGCACAAAGAGGTTAATGTGCATGTCCAAAGCATCAGTGGCACAGGAGGATTGACAAGCCAGCAGAATTCCTTACTCTCACACCCACACTGAAAGCAGTGCTTCCTTAACTAAACCCTCTTCTCAATTCCACTGCAATCCCTTCAGGGATTTTTCTGGTCTCTTCCTGAATTGGATGGCTTGATCTATTCCTGACCCAAACCTGAAACAATTCTTTTCTTCTGCTTCTCAGATTAAATGTAATATCATTTTTATCTGAAATATCTCTGCCTGTTGGGGACTTTATTTTGGGCTTCCAGAGGGGTTGGATTTAGCTTTAGTAACTACTTATCACTACTCTGAACCTAATTTTGCAGGGGGCCAATTTCATCCATGGTGGCAAAACTCCTGATTTCAATGGAGTTACATCAGGGATTCATTTGATCCATGAACTTCCCAGGATACCATTCCGGACAAGAAATGTCTATGTATGTGAAGAATGGGGATGGGGTGGGAGGAGTATCACAGGCAAGACTTTGAAGATATTGTTCGAGGACAATAGTAAGTCATGTGCTCATTGCTATACTGCACAGAATACACTAAAAGAGAGCAAGAAAAATGAAGAAACATGCAATTTTGCCCACTTCAGCAATTACATTTTTAAAGAATATTCTTAAAATGTCAGAATTGTGTTTAATTAAAAAAAAAAGGAAAAAGCTTGCATCTGCATACTGTGTTATTGTTACATTTATTTATTATGAGTGGGCATAATTTTCAGGGTGAAATCTGGCTTGCAGAAGTGTCAAATATAGATAGAGAGACAGACAGACAGTCAGAGAGGTGGAGAGTAGGTAAGGCACTGAACTGTGCAGTTTACAGAGAGAATGGCAGATCTTTCATTTCAGAGATAGAAGCACAGTACAGTACATATGTGTTAGGAAAGTGTGACTCTAGTTCCCTACTTAAGTCTCTGCTGAAATTGCCGAGTACGTAGGGGAAAAGAGATGACAGAGTAATTAGAGATGTGCATGTAATTTATCATCCATGGTCTTGAACTTCCGATGCAGACTGAAATGACCAGATGATTTTAACTAGTAGACTAAAGATTCTGAAAGAACAGAGCTGAATATATAAAATAACTGTCGTTTGACACAAATGTTGAGTCTTTATCCCAGAGCAGCCAGAAGCACATTTGCAAATATTTGAGTGATGCTAAATACAGGTGTGAGAACTGATCAGCAGCTAGATGAGAGATAAGCTTTGCTGCTCTCTCTGAGCCCAGTTTTGCAATTTGCAGTAGTAGTTACACACTCAAGGAGTCTCATGAAGGCCACGGGACTACTTGGGTGAGTACATGCTATAGTGAGCATTGATAAGGCAAGCAGAATCTGGCCTTCTTTTGGGGTATGGTCTGTCCAGAAGGAGCTGTTTCCAGTATGACATTTCAGTGCTTGAAAAGGAGATTTGTGTTTCTGGTGAGCAGGGGAAGTTAGGAGCAATCCCTTTGAGCTGGACTTCTATTTAACTGAGGCAAGGGAGGTATCTTAAATGTACAGTAATGTAAAGTACTTTATTGAAACATAGATACATCTTAGCAAGGACCCACAAATTTTAGACACCCCCTTCTCTGTCTTCCCATTTCAGGTGCTGATTGGTTCGTCTTGCTCGTAGAGGAAGTAGGTTATACACAGAGATAGGCCAAAATTAAAACCATCTATCTGATACATCTCTCCACTTGCAGGCTTTGAGTGTTGACATAAAATGGGACCTTGGTCTGACCCCCCATTGATGTGAAACACATGGCTAATTTGGTTTTGCCCCAAGCACACAATCCCTGCCTTTGACGACTTTTATTTTTTCTTCTGAACACTTAGGTAAGATCTTAGCAGGAAAGATGAGGGACTGACTACAATGTGACACCCACAGATGGAGAGTGACCTTCCTAGCCTCATCTACTAGACAGACACAGGTAAATTCTGGGACATCTCCTATTAACTGGCATTGGGCTAACCTCAACGTGTTGAGAGGTTAGCTCTGATCTGAATAAGCCTCCAAAAGTAGGAGGCTTAGCCACAGAATGGACCCAGTTCTGCAAAACCCATTAGCAGTGTTTACTCAAACAGGATGTCTCCGTGAAGTCAATGAGGCCATGAGTGCTGCTTTAGTAAGAGCTTGCTGTATCCTTACTTTGGTGTGTAATGGAAGACTAGGGACAAAATAGATTCTGTGTTTCTTCATTGATATTATTTTAAAATATGTATTCAGACAATATATTTTTTAAAAATATATGATTAATGTGGGAACAGGATAATTCAGGTAATGCAATATAGAGCCATTCATCACTTAGTTAAATAAACTCAGAAAGTTTATATATACATTATATATTTCGGAATGTATTCACACTGAAAGATGCTTATTATCTTCTGAAATTTCAGCATGCTGGCTGGAACAACATAGGTAGAGATTCCTTTTAAATTACCAGAGTTACATAGCAAGATTATATCTGTTCATGAAGCTAAACAAATTTTAATGAAAATAAAATCTATCAGGGATTGTCCCAAAACCACATAATGGGCGACATTCCCCACTCACCTATGCCAGCTTTATCTTGATTTAATACTGGTATTACAGAACTGAGAATCAGCTATGCTAATAACCCATTGTTCAGTGTGTGTTACACATCACCCTGTGAGATTGAATAGATGAGTCTGCTGTGGCTCCCAGCTAGGGAGCTAGAGATGAGCTAGTTGGAAACTTTTTGACATTTATTTTTTTTTTGGCTGAAAAATGACAGTTTGTCTAGCTCCCAAATTGTTCATGGGAAAGATTTGGTTTTGATGAATATCTGCACTTGGAAAAAATGTTGAAAAGCAAAGTCCTGAAATTGCCGAAATGACACTTTCAAATAAAAAAACGGAAACTTTTTTTGTTTTGAAATGACATTTTGTTTAGAAATTTAACTTGTTATATATATATATATATATATATATATATATATATATATATATAAAAGAAGAGGGAAAGGTTGAAATTGAAATCAGACATTTAACAAATATTGAAAGTAAATGTTTTGACTCATCCACGCTGACATTTATATATTTATTTCTTTATTTATTTTGGTTTGTCAGTTTACACACATTTTTGAGATTTCAAGTTTATGCCCTGAGTCAGGATTGGAATATTTTTTAGAAATCTTGAAAATTCTCACATGATGGGAAACTATTTCCTGTCCATCCCTACTAGAGAGGGTCATTCTACCTCTTAGCTCTGGAGGTTTCAAGTTGAATTCCCCATGGTAACCATGATGATGGCTCTTACAATGTGAAAGCTCATTCAGACCTGCTGTGGACTGCAGGTATTTAACATCACATTCTTCCATCCAGGGTAAGTCTGTCACTCACTTCAATGTGTGTTGCATGTCCTCTTCTGTACCTCATCCAGACAATCTGCTACTGTCTGCCAGGGGACTCAGTTCTTTAGCGCAAGGTGTCACAAATGGTCTCAGCTTTGGAGGACTTGGTCTCAATCTCTGATGGTGAGCAAAAAGACAGATCTTACAGTGAAATGTCTTTTGGATCCTCATCCAGCTGTCTAAGGACTCTGGTTAGGATTTTCAGAGGAGCCAAAGGGAATTAGGCACCTAACTCCCAATGGGAAATCCCAACCTCCAGTCTAAAGCAATAGAATAACTATTTTGCCTGAAATGCATCCAAACTGGGGAAGAGGAGGGGGGGTGTTGTGAGAAACACACCCCTTTTTTGGCTTAACCACACCATAGTGCTTAGATATTACACTAACAGGTTCTAAGTAAATTCCAAAAGAGAGACAGAAATTTGGGGAGATGCATTTACTCTCACACAGAAGGGATGATGAGGAAACAGTCCAGGACCTATTTGCTGTGTCTCTCTTAGGTTTCTCCCTGGTGCCCAGAGTATCTGGGGTACTGTTTGCAATATAAAAATGTTCAACACATCAACATTTTTGAGTTGCAGCTGAGAGAATCCTTCGTTTCAGGAGCAGCCCTGGTAGACTCCCCTGTGGTTGTAAAGGGAAGATTTAGCTCTCTTAGCAACATCTATTTTTCCCTTCAAGATCTACATCAGAACTCTCCATCTGAATAGAAATGCTCTATCCGTCCCTTAGTAAAACATCATTTATTTGCCAACTTGTTTTTCCCACAGACTCCCGCTCCCTTTTGTGTTTGCGCTAATGTTCTGAATATCTACACCGCATAGCCGATGATTATTTGTGAGACAGAGTGAGTTAATGCAGATTTGCAAGCTGTTCCCATTTGTTAAATGTCAGAAAAACACATGCAAGTCACTGGCTTTAGCACTTAGCTGCCAGCTGGCTCTTCTGAAAGGAGGGGACAAATGACAGTCTATCAAACAGCATGCTTTCAAAGAAATAAGAGACCTGTTCCAGAACTGCGGCTTCAGAGTCTCTTTTAACAACATAAGCAAAACTAGGAGCCAACTTCATTTTTTCCCCTCTAGCTCTAATGAACACATAACTACAACATTTTGCTCTCCCCCCACCCCCCTCACTCCCAGTAAAACTAACCATAAACTGGGTTCACAAAGCTTATAAAGAAAACAAGTGTCCAAATTGCTGGGGGGCGGGGGGAGGCTGGCGCGAAAGTAAGATCTAAAATGTCAAAAGGAAAAGGAGTGGGGTTCTGAGATCAGCTTCAAATCTCAGAAGAAGATTGTGGGAAGCTTGTGCCAAATGGAAGTATTTATCCATGGGTAAATGCCCAGTGTAGATTAACATATTTTAATTATGGTCTCGGGGTTTGCTGTGTTCCCCAAAGAATAAATGATTTAGGCTTAATCGGTGAGCCAACATTGTGGGGGATTTTTGTCATATCACCCTGATGGCAAGTTCACTCCTTAGGAAAAGAGCTGGATTTACCGCCATGGAGAATGCAGAAGTGTTTATCCATGCAGAGGTGCTGGATGAGTGGCAGAAGTGCTGACTTCGCCACAGTACCCCACCCATGTGCCCCAACCTTGACTTGGAGGGACCAACCGCTGGGGTAGTGCAGTCACCATTTCCATTCAGCCTTCAGCTGCTTTCCTGAGACCATCAAAATGGAAGCCAAATTGTACTGGTGCTTTCTTGTGATGTCCACTAGTAGTTATGAGATCCCTCATTAGATAGTCTCTGAACTGTTGTCATAGAATCATAGAAGATTAGCATTGGAAGACACCTCAGGAGGTCATCTAATCCAACCTCCTGCTCAATACGGGACCAACTCCAACTAAATCATCCCAGCCAGGGCTTTATCAAGCCGGGCCTTAAAAACCTATAAGGATGGAGATTCCACCAGATTCCTCCCTAGGTATCCCATTCCAGTGCTTCACCACCCTCCAAGTGAAATAGTTTTTCCTAATAGCTAAACTAGACCTCTCCCAATGCAAGTTGAGACCATTGCTCCTTGTTCAGTCATCTGCCACCACTGAGAACAGCTGAGCTTCATCCTCTTTGGAACCTCCCTTCAGGTAGTTGAAGGCTGCTATCAAATCCCCCCTCACTCTTCTCTTCTTCAGACTAAATAAGCCCAGTTCTCTCAGCCTCTCCTCATAAGTCATGTTCCCCAGACCCCTAATCATTTTCATTGCCCTCCAATGGACTCTCTCCAGTTTGTCCACATCCTTTCTGTAGTGGGGGGCCCAAAACTGGATGCAATACTACAGATGTGGCCTCACTAGTGTTGAATAGAGGGGAATAATCACTTCTCTCGATCTGCTGGCAATGCTTCTACTAATGCAGCCCAATATGCCGTTAGACTTATTGGCAACAAAAGGCACATTCTGGATTTATATCCAGCTTCTCATCCACTGTAATCTGCATTAGATCTGACCCCATGGACTTGTGCATGTCCAGTTTTTCTAAATAGTCCTTAACCTGTTCTTTCACCACTGAGGGCTGCTCACCTCCTCCCCATAATGTGCTGCTTAGTGCAGCAGTCTGGGAGCGGACCTTGTTTGTGAAGACCGAGTCAAAAAAAAGCATTAAGTACTTCAGCTTTTTCCACATCATCTGGTGGTCACTGGATTGCCTCCCCCATTCAGTAAGGGTCCCACTTTTCCTGACCTTCTTCTTGCTAACATACCTGTAGAAACCCTTCTCGTTACTTTTCATATCCCTTGCTAGCTGAAACTCCAATTGTGCTTTGGCCCTCCTGATTTCACCCCTGCATGCTCAAGCAATATTTTTATACTCCTCCCTAGTCATCTTTCCAAGTTTCCACTTCTTGTAAGCTTCCTTTTAGTATTTAAGCTCACCAAAGATTTCTCTGTTAAGCCAAGCTGGTTGCCTGCCATATTTGCTATTCTTTCTGCAAATCGGGATGGTTTGTACCTGCGCTCTCAATAAGGCTTCTTTAAAATACAGCCAGCTCTCCTGGACTCCTTTCCCCCTCATATTAGCCTCCCAGGGGATCCTGCCTATTAGTTCCCTGAGGGAGTGAAAGTCTGCTTTTCTGAAGTCTAGGGTCCGTATTCTGCTGCTCTCCTTTCTTCCTTTTGTCATGATCCTGAACTAGACCATCTCACTTCTACTTCCCCTACCAATTCTTCCCTGTTTGTGGGCAGCAGGTCAAGAGGAGCATGGCCCTTAGTTGGTTCCCCCAGCACTTGCACCAGGAAGTTGTTCCCAACACTCTCCAAAAACTTCCTGGATTGTCTGTGCACTGCTGTATTGCTCTCCCAGCAGATGTCAGGATGATTGAAGTCCCCCATGAGAACCAGGGTCTGTGATTTGGAAACTTCTGTTCGTTGTCCGAAGAAAGCCTCATCTACCTCATCCTCCTGGTCTGGTGGTTTATAGTAGACGCCCACCATGACATCACCCTTGTTGCTCTCACCTCTAAACTTAACCCAAAGACTCTCAACAGGCTTTTCTCCAGTTTCTTACTGGAGCTCTGAGCAATCATACTGCTCCCTTACATACAGTGCAACTCCTCCACCTTTCCTCCTCCATCTGGTGATGACTTTTTATCACTACAGACAAGGGCTAGCTCAGTCTCTCAGTAAAAATATCCGGGGTCAGATTCTGATATACTGACATTGAGTAACACTTTACTGCACAAGTGGTCCCATTTCCTCCAGTAGGACTATTTGTGTTGTAAGACACTCATTGTTGTGAGCAAAGTGTCAGAATTAGGCACTGTTTTATAAAATGTGCACACAAATAACGTACAGTATATTGTCCTGAGGGAGATATCTAATCCCACACTAATATTCTGAAACAAGCGGTCTGCTCTCAAAGACTCTCTCAATGCATGCTTGGGCAGGACTTTGGAGGTTTATTGAGTGCTGCGTGGCTACACATTAAGCGCAGATGCAACCAGCAAAGCTCTTAGTTTTGTAGCTGACTACTGAGTCTCAGTGCCTTGATTTAGAAAGCTCGAAGTCAGCCGGGACATGAGTATTACACAATAAAAGCACCCCAAAAATATCATCCTGCAGAGGGAAGACTGTTGTTATCTGAAAATTCCCCCCTCCATTTGATTCTGGTTCTCTTTCCTTAGACCCTTGATGGAGCTGCTTGATTTCTTCTGGCAGCTCACGGAAGCTACTAGATCGCATGCCCTGATTCTCATGGGTGACTTTAATTTTCCTGATATCTGCTGGGAGAGCAATACAGTGGTGCATAGACAATCCAGGAAGTTTTTGGAAAGCGTAGGGGACAATTTCCTGGCGCAAGTGCTAGAGGAGCCAACTGGGGGGGGCGCTTTTCTTGACCTGCTGCTCACAAACCGGGTAGAATTAGTGGGGGAAGCAAAAGTGGATGGGAATCTGGGAGGCAGTGACCATGAGTTGGTTGAGTTCAGGATCCTGACGCAGGGAAGAAAGGTAAGCAGCAGGATACGGACCCTGGACTTCAGGAAAGCAGACTTCGACTCCCTCAGGGAACGGATGGCCAGGATCCCCTGGGGGACTAACTTGAAGGGGAAAGGAGTCCAGGAGAGCTGGCTGTATTTCAAGGAATCCCTGTTGAGGTTACAGGGACAAACCATCCCAATGAGTCGAAAGAATAGTAAATATGGCAGGAGACCAGCTTGGCTTAATGGTGAAATCCTAGCGGATCTTAAACATAAAAAAGAAGCTTACAAGAAGTGGAAGGTTGGACATATGACCAGGGAAGAGTATAAAAATACTGCTCGGGCATGTAGGAATGATATCAGGAGGGCCAAATCGCACCTGGAGCTGCAGCTAGCCAGAGATGTCAAGAGTAACAAGAAGGGTTTCTTCAGGTATGTTGGCAACAAGAAGAAAGCCAAGGAAAGTGTGGGCCCCTTACTGAATGAGGGAGGCAACCTAGTGACAGAGGATGTGGAAAAAGCTAATGTACTCAATGCTTTTTTTGCCTCTGTTTTCACTAACAAGGTCAGCTCCCAGTATGCTGCACTGGGCATCGCAAAATGGGGAAGAGATGGCCAGCCCTCTGTGGAGATAGAGGTGGTTAGGGACTATTTAGAAAAGCTGGACGTGCACAAGTCCATGGGGCCGGACGAGTTGCATCCGAGAGTGCTGAAGGAATTCGCGGCTGTGATTGCAGAGCCATTGGCCATTATCTTTGAAAACTCGTGGCGAACGGGGGAAGTCCCGGATGACTGGAAAAAGGCTAATGTAGTGCCAATCTTTAAAAAAGGGAAGAAGGAGGATCCTGGGAACTATAGGCCAGTCAGCCTCACCTCAGTCCCTGGAAAAATCATGGAGCAGGTCCTCAAAGAATCAATCCTGAAGCACTTGCATGAGAGGAAAGTGATCAGGAACAGCCAGCATGGATTCACCAAGGGAAGGTCATGCCTGACTAATCTAATCGCCTTTTATGTTGAGAAAAGGAGTACTTGTGGCACCTTAGAGACTAACCAATTTATTTGAGCATGAGCTTTCGTGAGCTACAGCTCACTTCATCAGATGCATACCGTGGAAACTGCAGCAGACTTTATATATACACAGAGAATATGAAACAGTACCTCCTCCCACCCCACTGTCCTGCTGGTAATAGCTTATCTAAAGTGATCATCAGGTGGGCCATTTCCAGCACAAATCCAGGTTTTCCCGACTTGATTATGTAAAGAGTTGTCACTTTGGATGGGCTAGCACCAGCAGGAGAGTGAATTTGTGTGGGGGGGTGGAGGGTGAGAAAACCTGGATTTGTGCTGGAAATGGCCCACCTGATGATCACTTTAGATAAGCTATTACCAGCAGGACAGTGGGGTGGGAGGAGGTACTGTTTCATATTCTCTGTGTATATATAAAGTCTGCTGCAGTTTCCACGGTATGCATCTGATGAAGTGAGCTGTAGCTCACGAAAGCTCATGCTCAAATAAATTGGTTAGTCTCTAAGGTGCCACAAGTACTCCTTTTCTTTTTGCGAATACAGACTAACACGGCTGTTACTCTGAAA
Organism: Caretta caretta; assembly: GCF_965140235.1. Lineage (NCBI taxonomy): Eukaryota > Metazoa > Chordata > Testudines > Cheloniidae > Caretta > Caretta caretta. The sequence goes on along the minus strand of NC_134210.1, from coordinate 10,088,923 downwards.
CCTTTTATGATGAGATTACTGGTTCTGTGGATGAAGGGAAAGCAGTGGATGTATTGTTTCTTGACTTTAGCAAAGCTTTTGACACAGTCTCCCACAGTATTCTTGTCAGCAAGTTAAGGAAGTATGGGCTGGATGAATGCGCTATAAGGTGGGTAGAAAGCTGGCTAGATTGTCGGGCTCAACGGGTAGTGATCAATGGCTCCATGTCTAGTTGGCAGCCAGTATCAAGTGGAGTGCCCCAAGGGTCGGTCCTGGGGCCGGTTTTGTTCAATATCTTCATAAATGATCTGGAGGATGGTGTGGATTGCACTCTCAGCAAATTTGCGGATGATACTAAACTGGGAGGAGTGGTAGATATGCTGGAGGGGAGGGATAGGATACAGAAGGACCTAGACAAATTGGAAGATTGGGCCAAAAGAAATCTGATGAGGTTCAATATGGATAAGTGCAGGGTCCTGCACTTAGGACGGAAGAACCCAATGCACAGCTACAGACTAGGGACCGAATGGCTAGGCAGCAGTTCTGCGGAAAAGGACCTAGGGGTGACAGTGGACAAGAAGCTGGATATGAGTCAGCAGTGTGCCCTTGTTGCCAAGAAGGCCAATGGCATTTTGGGATGTATAAGTAGGGGCATAGCGAGCAGATCGAGGGACGTGATCGTTCCCCTCTATTCGACATTGGTGAGGCCTCATCTGGAGTACTGTGTCCAGTTTTGGGCCCCACACTTCAAGAAGGATGTGGAGAAATTGGAGAGAGTCCAGCGAAGGGCAACAAAAATGATTAGGGGACTGGAACACATGAGTTATGAGGAGAGGCTGAGGGAGCTGGGATTGTTTAGCCTGCAGAAGAGAAGAATGAGGGGGGATTTGATAGCTGCTTTCAACTACCTGAAAGGGGGTTCCAAAGAGGATGGCTCTAGACTGTTCTCAATGGTAGCAGATGACAGAACGAGGAGTAATGGTCTCAAGTTGCAGTGGGGGAGGTTTAGATTGGATATTAGGAAAAACTTTTTCACTAAGAGGGTGGTGAAACACTGGAATGCGTTACCTAGGGAGGTGGTAGAATCTCCTTCCTTAGAGGTTTTAAGGTCAGGCTTGACAAAGCCCTGGCTGGGATGATTTAACTGGGAATTGGTCCTGCTTCGAGCAGGGGGTTGGACTAGATGACCTTCTGGGGTCCCTTCCAACCCTGATATTCTATGATTCTATGATTCTATGATTCAAGTCTTGCTGGAATAGTTCAGTTAAAGAGAAATGCTCCCCTGTTTGTCTAGCTTCCCACAGAGACTTGTGCGAAGAGACCTCATGTCTTAGCTTCACTGGATCTGGCTGGCAAAGCTCATCAAACAGAATGTTATAACACTGCAGTCTGTCAAAATCCCTGATGTCTGATCCTGAGGCATCATGATCACTACAAATTAGTAGCAGGTCAGCATATCACTCTGGTGTTTTTGCATTGGCCCAAGTGACTCTGTCTTCCATGAGAGTTTATATTCCCTCAGTAAATACCAATGCTCAGTCTGCCTCTGTTCTCTTGGACTCCAGACAAATCAGATCTGTCATAGTCATTAAGTGAAAAAAGTGTTCGGGTCAGTTGTCTCTTCCCCTCAGTTTTCTTCAGGACTGTCAGCTAGCACCGAAGTAGACAATATCGGTGATGAAAGGGAGAAATGGCTCCTGTTGAAGGCTGATGACTGGGAAGCTGCATGGTCTAATGGTTACCGCAAGGGACTGAGAGAGAGGGTTCTTGTTTCTATACCTGGCACTGTCACCAACTCACTGCCTGACCTTACACTCTCTGAACCTCACATTTCCTATCTGTAAAATAGAGATAATAATCTAACCCAGCTCTTGAGGCTTGAATAAGTAGGCAATGTTTGAAAAACACTTTTGACAGCCTTGGATGAAAGGCATTGTCAGTATTGAGGTAAATATTTTTAAAGCATCTAAGGGCCAGATTTTAAAGGTATTTAGGCATCTAGAGATGCAGATAGGTACCTACTGGGATTTTCAGAAGCACTTAACCACCTAACATCTATGGATTTTCATGGTAGGTAGGTACCTGGGTACTTGTAGAAATCGCCTAGGCACCTAACTGCATCTTAGGTTCCTAAATACCTTTAAAATATGGCCATAAGTGACTGAGATAGCTAAGTCCCATTTTCCAAAGTGACTGAGGTGCTCAGAAGCTTAAATCTCATTGAAAGCCTATGCCACTTTGGAAAACGTGACTTAGCCACCTAAATCACTTAAGCTTTGCAACGCGGAATGGAGCAACACTTAAATATCTTTGAAAATCTGAGCCTAAGTGCCCTGAGGCACCTCTGATGATCCCAAGAGGTGCCTATCTTTAGGGCCTACATCCCTTTGAAAATCTGGCCCTAGATCACTTTTGAAAATGGGATTTCAGCTTCTAGATCACTTAAGTGCTTAGTTGAGCCTGCATTTCTGCACCCACAATTAATTGCAGGCAGAGGTAAGGTAATTTAAGATGAGTCCACTCTGGAGAACTGAAAAGTTTGTAGATTAACCGATTTAAGCGCAAATAGTTCAGTGCATTCATGCTGGCCATGCTGATTTGATTTAAGAACCCTTTTGCCTCAGATTCACAGTAGCACAATTCTAAGCCATGTCAATTGCAATGACTTCCAGGTATTTATCCCACAGTACCTAGGATGGCCCAAAAAAGCTACCTGTGCATTGGGGAACAGTAGCATGAGATAGAATCATTTCACTTCATTCATGACCACACTAACACTAGAACAATTCAGACTGAGACAGGTATCAGTGAACAGGTTCTTAAACCTAGTGAAAGCCGAGAATACTCCAAATGGCTCTTGGAGTACATGTAAACTGGTTGGAGGACCTTTTACTGCTCAAAGTGAGTAGGTGTTGGTGGCAAAACGGATTCTGCATTGTTCGTGGCTATTGTCAAGTTTGGAAAGGAAAGAGGAAAGGTACAGCCCCTTTCCAGTGTCCAGCAATGATCTAGGAGAGGGAAGATTGCTTGGAAAGAGAGTCAGGAGGCCAAACCTAAGGTTAAATCCTGTTCTTAGATCTGTTCTGCCAGCCATTTCATCTGCATTGGAGATCTACACTCTGAGAATGGATGGTGTTGTGGTGAAGGCACTGGTCAGTAACACAGGAGAAGTGGCTTAAATTCCTAGTTTTGCTGCATACTTCCTTGGGCAAGTCTCTTAAAGCCTGCTCCAAAGACCATGGAAATCAGTGGGTGCCTTCCCATTGAATTCAATGGGTTACAGATCAAGTCATTCATCTCTCTGCACCTCAGTTCCCCATCTGTAAAATGGGAATAATATTACTCTGTTTAAGAACAGCTGTCTGCCTAGATGGTATCAGCTCCAGGAACAGGGCTTGGCTTTAGGCTTGTCTAGACACACAACTTTCACTGGGGTGGGATGTATCAGTATAGACAACCAAAAATCTATTTCCATTTTTATGCCTCCACACTTTTATTTATTATTCTAGTATATATAGGTTCTCATATTGCACTCATCACGGTTGTACATAAGCACCCTCCGGTCACGCATTAAGCATTTTCTGTCACCTGTTGTTTGTTCTCTCATCTTCTACTCAGGGGGGAAAGCACATGCACAGGAGTGTCTTGTTTTGGAAAGGTTTTAAGTTGTTTTGTTCTAAGTATATATGTTGCTATATATTTACGTTTGAGAAGGCAGGTCAAAGAAATGTGTCCTGAATTGGAGTAGAAGTTGGTGAGGTTTGTGATGGTCTTTAGTTCATCCCACAGTGTCAAACTAGTCCCTGTGAAAGTTCTGTCTCCTGCACAGATGACCCTTACCTCTAATGGTGGAGAGTTCTATTGTGCCAATGAAGCATATTTATCAACCACAGGCTCCATCCCGGAGCTTTAGGAGAACTTTTAGATACCCTGAGCCCAGGTCATGGAGCACTTTGAAGATGTGGACACATCACTGAGCCAGTACAATGTTGCTGGCAGGGGTTGTGCCATTCCAAAAAAGGGAACAACTATGCCAAATAAACCGAGGGTTATTTCAGTAGGCGAGAGACATGAGTGTAAACACACACCTGCCTTTGCCCCCAAAAGTGAATTCCACAAGTGCAACTGTTGGGTGTAGGACCAGGCCTTGCTAATCAACTTAAGTTGAGCAACGCGAGTGATTAATATGTGAATAATGAAAGTTTCAAACAAGCCTGAATTCTCTAGTAAAAATCTGCTTGCTTCATTACAGATTTACCAAAATAGGCAAAGAAAATATTTCTCACTTATCTCAAGACTTCTTAACTCCTGACAATTTTAGTAAATCAAGGACCATTTGTAAGTATAAAATGTTAAATGTGTATTCCCCATTAATTTTTAATCAACTAACAATGGTGACATGTTAATTGAAGGCCATTAAGAAACCAGAACTTGATGCATTAGCTTTTTTCCTGTGCAGGGAAAACTTTCCCGAGGCTCTAAGTTATTGCTTGGCTCCTTTATAAAAAGCACTTTCAACATGTGTAGACCAGTGCTTTACAAACCCTAAACTTGGGCTAAGTTCACAAGGTTCAGTGAGGTTTGGAGTCAGTTTTTTTTTTTCATAGATTCATAGATATTAAGGCCAGAAGGGACCATTATGATCATCTAGTCTGACCTCCTGCACAATGCAGGCCACAGAATTTCACCCACCACTCCTAAAAAAGACCTCACACCTATATCTGTGCTATTGAAGTCCTCAAATTGTAGTTTGAAGACCTCAAGGAGCAGAGAATCCTCCAGCAAGTGACCCGTGCCCCATGCTACAGAGGAAGGCGAAAAACCTCCAGGGCCTTCCAATCTGCCCTGGAGGAAAATTCCTTCCCGACCCCAAATATGGCGATCAGCTAAACCCTGAGCATATGGGCAAGATTCATCAGCCAGATACTACAGAAAATTCTTTCCCGGGTAACTTGGATCTTACCCCATCTAAAAACCCATCACAGGCCATTGGGCCTATTTACCATGAATATTTAATTACCAAAACCATGTTATCCCATCATACCATCTCCTCCATAAACTTATCGAGTTTAATCTTAAAGCAAGATAGTTCTTTTGCCCCCACTACTTCCCTCGGAAGGCTATTCCAAAACTTCACTCCTCTGATGGTTAGAAACCTTCGTCTAATTTCTAATCTAAATTTCCTAGTGGCCAGTTTATATCCATTTGTTCTTGTGTCCACATTGGTACTGAGTTTAAATAATTCCTCTCCCTCTCTGGTATTTATCCCTCTGATATATTTATAGAGAGCAATCATATCTCCCCTCAACCTTCTTTTAGTTAGGCTAAACAAGCCAAGCTCCCTGAGTCTCCTTTCATAAGACAAGTTTTCCATTCCTCGGATCATCCCAGTAGCCCTTCTCTGTACCTGTTCCAGTTTGAATTCATCCTTCTTAAACATGGGAGACCAGAACTGCACACAGTATTCCAGGTGAGGTCTCACCAGTGCCTTATATAACGGTACTAAAACCTCCTTATCCCTACTGGAAATACCTCTCCTGATGCATCCCAAGATGACATTAGCTTTTTTCACAGCCATATCACATTGGCAGCTCATAGTCATCCTATGATCAACCAATACTCCAAGGTCCTTTTCCTCCTCCGTTACTTCTAGTTGATGCGTCCCTAGCTTATAACTAAAATTCTTGTTATTAATCCCTAAATGCATGACCTTACACTTCTCACTATTAAATTTCATCCTATTCCTATTACTCCAGTTTACAAGGTCATCCAGATCCTCCTGTAGGGTATCCCTGTCCTTCTCTAAATTAGCAATACCTCCCAGCTTTGTATCATCTGCAAACTTTATTAGCACACTCCCACTTTTTGTGCCCAGGTCAGTAATAAAAAGATTAAATAAGATTGGTCCCAAAACTGATCCTTGAGGAACTCCACTGCTAACCTCCCTCCAACTTGACAGTTCACCTTTCAGTAGGACCCGTTGTAGTCTCCCCTTTAACCAATTCCCTATCCACCTTTCAATTTTCCTATTGATGCCCATCTTATCCAATTTAACTAATAATTCCCCATGTGGCACAGTATCAAACGCTTTACTAAAATCTAAGTAAATTAGATCCACTGCGTTTCCTTTATCTAAAAAATCTGTTACTCTCTCAAAGAAGGAGATCAGGTTGGTTTGGCACGATCTACCTTTTGTAAAACCATGTTGTATTTTGTCCCATTTACCATTGACTTCAATGTCCTTAACTACCTTCTCCTTCAAAATTTTTTCCAAGACCTTGCATACTACAGATGTCAAACTAACAGGCCTATAATTACTTGGATCACTTTTTTTCCCTTTCTTAAAAATAGGAACTATGTTAGCAGTTCTCCAATCATACGGTACAACCCCTGAGTTTACAGATTCATTAAAAATTCTTGCTAATGGGCTTGCAATTTCTTGTGCCAATTCTTTTAATATTCTTGGATGAAGATTATCTGGGCCCCCCGATTTAGTCCCATTAAGCTGTTTGAGTTTCGCTTCTACCTCAGATATGGTGATGTCTACCTCCATATCCTCATTCCCATTTATCATGCTACCATTATCCCCAAGATCCTCTTTAGTCTTATTAAAGACTGAGGCAAAGTATTTGTTTAGATATTGGGCCATGCCTAGATTATCCTTGACCTCCACTCCATCCTCAGTTTTTAGCGGTCCCACTTCTTCTTTCTTTGTTTTCTTCCTGTTTATATGACTATAGAACCTTTTACTATTGGTTTTAATTCCCTTTGCAAGGTCCAACTCTACTTGACTTTTAGCCTGTCTCACTTTATCCCTACATATTCTGACCTCAATAAGGTAGCTTTCCTTACTGATCCCTCCCTTCTTCCACTCCCTATATGCTTTCTGCTTTTTCTTAATTACCTCTCTAAGATGCTTGCTCATCCAGCTTGGTCTACAACTCCTGCCTATGAATTTTTTCCCCTTTCTTGGGATGCAGGCTTCCGATAGCTTCTGCAGCTTTAATTTAAAATAATCCCAGGCCTCCTCTACCTTTAAACCCATAAATTCTTCAGTCCAATCCACTTCCCTAACTAATTTCCTTAATTTTTGAAAGTCAGCCCTTTTGAAATCAAAAACCCTAGTTGCAGATTTATTTTTGTTAATCCTTCCATTCAGTTTGAACTGAATTAGCTCATGATCACTTGAGCCAAGATTATCCCCTACCACCATTTCCTCTATGAGGTCCTCATTACTCACCAAGACCAAATCTAAAATGGCATCCCCTCTAGTCGGTTCAGCAACTACTTGCTGAAGGAATCCATCAGCTATCGCATCTAGGAAAATCTGAGCCCTATTATTATTACTAGCACTCGTCCTCCAGTCTATATCTGGGAAGTTAAAGTTTTGTGAGCCTGGGCTGAGTTTTAAACAAGGTCTGGGATAACTTTCAAGAGATCCTGCACTTTCTGGTACGGGCTGGGGCCTACGGAGTGATCATTTAGTGATTTCATATATCTTCAACATGAATGGTTTCAGTTCGGGGGGAGGGGTCTATGTGAATCTAAAGCTCAAAGTGAAACTCAGAGGAGTGCAATTTACCCCTATGTACAAGGGCTATACAACAATTTAGTTTCACTTAAGCCTTATGGGCCAGATCCTCAGCTGGTGTGATGTTAATAGAGCTATACCAATTTATACTGGCTGAGAATCTGGCCCTAAGGGTGCATAGCCCATGGGCTAACCCTTTACACAGGGTGAATTTCACCAGGGCTTGAAATGATTCAGATCAAAATTGGGAGAGAGGTGGAGTGTTTCCATGAACCACTGTATTCCAAAATCTGCTGAATTACAAACCTCTCTATTGTTAGATGCCCAGATGAAAGGCACCATAGACATTTTTAGCAATGGTAATTGGTATATGAATGAAGGGCATCAGTAAAGATCTACCAAAAACAAAATCTAATGCAGTTGGCTTGTTTTCCTTCTGATTTTGTGTTCATTGCAGTGAATTCAAACTGTCCTTGTTACAGTTAACACATAATCAGTGTCTCCAAACTAACTGCTAAGAAATAATTTTCTTTTTCGTATGAGGCTGCAGCAGATACATGGCAGAGTTACCTTCTCAAACTGGATCTCCACCTTGCAATATGGAGCTGTGTTTCCCTATGCCCACATATGCCATTTACTGACTTACTTAAGGCTACATCTACATATGGAGCTAGGGGTGTGATTCTCAATTCTTGTAGAAAATACTTGAACTAGCTCTCATCAGATATAGTGTGGCAAAAACAGTAGTGTAGCTGTCATAGCAGGGAGAGTGGTGAGCGGCGGCACAGCCTAGCTGCCCCAAGTACATAATCACAGGGTCTAGGCGGGTTTGTATTCAGGATGGCTAGGCCTTGCTGCTGCTCACTGCTGACCATGCTACTGTGGCTACATTACTATTTTTAGTGCGCTAGCTTAAGGAGAGCTAGCACGAGTGTGTCTTCTTGACACATGAGTTTGGAATCACACCCCTAGCTCCCAGTGTAGAAGTAGCCGAAGAGCTATGTTTATATTGGTGGTTTGGCAAAAATCGTTTAGTCCAAGAACTTTTGGGCTCAGGTCTGACTCCAAGAGCCTGAGCTTTATTGCTTGTAGTTGGGGAAAGAAGGAATTCAGTGACCTGGTTGATGGTGTCTGGAGGCATTGTGGCTGCAGAAGGCAGGCTCAGGCATGTGTGAGGCATAGGACAGGTGATATGTACCTCTCTGATTCATTAGCAATAAGTGATAGAATCATAGAAGTGTATGGTTGGAAGGGACTTTGAGAAGTCATCAAGTCCAGCCCCCTGCGCTGAGGCAGGACCAAGAAAACCTCCGACCATCCCTGGCATGTGTTTGTCCAATGTGTTTTTAAGAACTTTCAATAATGGGGATTCCACAAACTCTCTTGGAAGCCTATTCCAGAGCTCAACCACCGTTTTAGTCAGGAAGCTTTTCCTAATACCTAACCTAAATCTCCCTGGCTGCAGATTAAGTCCATTACTTCTTCTCCTACCTCCAGTGAACATGGAATTGATCATCATCCTCTTTATAACAACTCAACATATTTGAAGACTGTTATCAAGCCATTTTGTTATTTTAATATTTTTATAGTATGTGTGGGCTGCTCTTGCAGCTGCCACATGAGGTAGCAAACAATGATTCAACATATCTCCAGACTATGGAAGTCTCAATCTTGCTTTTTTAAAATATAAATTTCAGAGGTGTTGTCATCTCAGAATTTTAATTGAAGTTCTCTCCTGCAAGACATGCTGTGTGTAATGTAAAAGTCCACCACCCCAGCTCTAGTCTTGAGTCCACTTATTACCCATTTATCTGGAAATGTTCCCTCACACTGGTGATCTCAGTGTGAAGCAGCAAAACCATTCTGTAGGCCACTTATACCATCTCATCCCTTCTGACATCTCAGCTCATTTTTATCCTACAAAAGAGATGAAACTCCTCCTCTCAGCCCTTCAGAAGTTGGTTCTTTTCCTTCAAAGACTTTTTACTCTGCTGCATGATTTCTTTTCACACCACAGAATTGGCTTTCCTGGAAGCTGTGCGTGACCAGAACCCTTCCACTTCCTTGAACGCTGAGGGGCACACATTGATCTCCCTACCACACAGAAAGGCATGCCTGACAATGGAATGTAAAAGTCAAGAAAACTTTTTTGAACCTCAAGAATGAGTTGGATTTGACCTGGATCTAATTCCACCCCCAACATTTTCACCCATACCTAACTCTAACCTCCTTGCTCCATGTTAGCGTGCTTCTGTGGATATAACCCCAAATCACTCTGAGTTTGGTGGATGCGGGATTTCCACCTAATAGGCGAAAGACAGCAGCACACTGGCACTCACATCCTACTGAACAACACAGCTGTGAGGAGGAAACAGACATTCTTGGATTCGGTATGTAGGAGATAGGTTGACAGCTTGACCTGAAAAATCCCTGCACAGTAAACAGCATGGATTGCAATGTATCTACCTATGAAAGATCCACTGCTGGGATTTGAACCGATGGTTCCAGAGAGTCTGGGTATTTCAAGGCTCATGATCATACAACTAAGCATGAATCAGAGACTCACCTAGCAGTGGCAGTAAGTCATGCTGCTGTGCAGAGGTTCTCATGGAATTTTGATTTCCTCATTTCTGAACCTACCTTCTCCTCCAGGTGCTTTGGTGACTGGCTTTGGTCATATCTAACCTTCTTCTGTCAGCCTCATGCAATGCCTGGAAGATGGGGGAATAAAGACAGGGGGAATGGAGGGAGGATGTCAAAGGACTCCTTTCCCCTTTGGAACAGATTCACAGATGAATTGGTTTTTCCATTGGTTTGCATCAGCAGCACCATAGCTGGGCTTAAACTGCTAGGTTTGACAATACCTGCCGGGAGGCAGGAAAAATGTCTCTTCCCAGTATTAGATTTTCTCATATTGCTTGTCTGACAAAAGTTATTTCGTCCTGGCTTCGTTCCAGTGAGATGAAGCTTAGGTTGATTATGAGCCCTTTCCCCATGTCCCTTATTCTTTGGCAGTGATATTAACAGATACAAAATGTCATGGCTTGGATTTAAAAATAACCTTCTGTTTTCATCCACCTTTCATGCTTGAAAGGAAATTTATAAATTGTCAAGTTGACTTAATTTTTCCTCGGGACTCACACCTATTTGCCGCAGTAAGAATTTCCCCCTTGGGTTTCACTCATCTGCAGTATGTGGCAGGAAAAAGGGATTAGGATTGTATTTGTCTTCTTTTTGAAGCAGCTACCCTTTCAGCAAGTCCGCTATCAGTTCTAGCTGCCAAAACAGCATTTTAATGCTTTACCTGAGGGTCAAGTATTTTATATTAAGTTAACTTTTGCCTCTGCCGACTTTTCCTATTCTATTTACTTTTGAATCTTCACTCCATACAAAGCTTGCTATTATTTTCTGGGTTTACAAAGCTGTATTATAGTCTTTGATGCATTCTAACCCTGCAAAATACAGGGAAGGAGTCTTGGGGCTTCTTCCTCCTCCAATAATGGGCAGTTTTATCCTCTGGTTTGGGAGCAGCTCATAACCCCTTGGCACCAAGTGATGCGATTTCTTGACACTAAGTGCTCTGCAAATGCATTTTTGCCAGCGCTATGGACCATTGGCACCAAGGGGATTTACACGGTATTTAGCAAACCCATTTATTTGCAATACAAAATGATGTTTTGTTTACAGCATCCTCCTCACAGGGCATTAATCTTAAGGCACCTCAGCTTGGCTGCAAATTGACAATAACCAAGGGCTCCTTTTATTCATGTCTTTGGGTTCCAAATAATGTAGAGGATCTGACGTTTCTTAGGGAAGAATATGGAGGTGGCTTTTGTGGGGTTACATCTAGTTCTGTGTGCAATTTATTTCAAGGTGACTTACCCATTTGCAAAAGTTTGTAAGCTGTAGTCCTTATAAAATAATAACACTGTAACAATCCATAGCCATGTAGGACTTTTTGGTTCCCAATATGCTTCCCTCCTCAGTAATACATAACTTCACCTTTGGAAGGACTAGAACTCAAATCTTTCTGTTCCAAAAGCACTGTCCTGAAACATTTTGGCTAAAGGAGAATCCACAGTAGCCATTAGCAGTAGAGGACATATGACACACATTTGAGCAGTTCTGATTCCATCTAGTAGAAAGCAATGGAACACATTCATAGTGTCAATCAATTACAATATATTGCTTGTATATAGTCAGTCGTGTAGTCTAGGGTAAATGCAGGTAAACAGAGTTTACACACTTCTGATTTGAGGAAGATGGAGTTTAGCCACTTCTTTCTTGGGGGAGATGGAATTAGTTTACCCACATCTTTTACTACTACACCAGTGTACATATCACCCATTCTAATGATCTCAAAGCACTTTAGGAATATTAATTGGTTACAACACACACAATGCAAGTGATATACAACAAATATTATTATCCCCGGTTTGATCATTTATTATTTATTATTATCCCCAGGTGGATAAACTGATAGAAAGAGAGTTTATGTAAGTTGCCCAACATCATATAATAAGTTATTTGCAGTGTCAACAGTAGAACCCAGGAGTCCCTACACACAAGATTTCTACTTTAACCACTAAACATGTTGCCTGTCATTTATAATTGTAGTGTGCAGCATTGTAGCCATATTATCCCCAGGACATTAGAGAAACAAGGTGGGTGAGGTGCTCTTTTTTATTAGACCAACTTCTGTCTCTCTCACCAACAGATGTTGGTCCAATAAAAGATAGTACAGTACCTCACACACCTTGTCTCTCTAATTTATAATTGCACGGATTCTTCTATACAATTTGACTTTTCCTTTCGAAACATAATTGCAACTGGGCACTTAAAGGAAGAATCTTTTTTAAAAAAAAACTTACTTCTTTGTTCGATGGAGGTTGACATTGTGTGTTCTGGCTAGCTACAAGGTCAGCAGAGGAGTTTGTTTTTTCATGCCACTGGATAGGTGAATGATACCAAGTTGTTCTCAGCATAGCTGGTCAAAAAAACCAGTTTCTTGCTTCTGGGGTCAAAAAGATACATTTTCATTTACTTTATATTTTTCATGAAATTTTTTACTGATTTTTTTTCAGTTTTCAGTTCACCTTGCTAAAGTTTTTTTCCACTGAAAAACAAACAAACAAAAAATCACTGAAAAAACCCAACCCCAGAACATTTTGGGAAAAAGTGAGATTTTGGGTGAAAATTTTCATTTTGGGGGGGAACTAGGCCTGTGCGGGGGGCGGGGTGGGAGGGGAGAGGAGATATTTTTGCTTAAAAATTTTCACTCAGCTCTAGTTTCCGTTTGGGTTTCATGCTTCCTCTAGTGTTATCTGTATCCATTTTTCAAAAACCTCTCTCAACTGTCTTTTCTGAAGACCCACTTCTGCCATACTGCTTTCAGCCAATCAAGTTGACTTGTATATAAATTGACTATTACTGCTCCTCATCCTTCAATATCTATCTACCGCTACTCATGGGACTACTCATAGTAGTAACGATATGCATGTGCATAAGCATTTGCATGATTGGGGTCATAAGGAGCCTCTCAGAAGAAAGACTGCCCTTCTTACATGCCTAGGTCACAGATGGTGCTGCTGTGAACTAATAATTAGAATGATGGCCATTGCCCTAATCCCGAGTTGCTTATACTTCACTGATGGGTTGAGATGTTTGATTTTGGAGCATTGCTTAGGTTTGGATAAGCATGTGAGATTTCAGGTGTTCAGCCACTCCGTAGTCAAACTCTGTGGGTTTGTAGAAAATTAGTAGGTGCCACTTTCGGCCAGTATCTCTCAGGAGGACCAATCCCTGTGTATCAGTGCATCCATAGTCTGACAGTCATCAATGTATATTTTAATTGGAACAGTTACTCTTTTTTTTTTTTAAATTGTGAGTGACAATTTCCTTTTCTACCGGACTAAGTTTTATATTCACCTGTTGGGGAAGCATGATATCTGCTATACAGCATGTCATACAGCATCAGGATTGTCCACTGCCTTGCATGAGGTTATTATGATAGGTCCCTGTGTTTTTCTGGCCTGGCTCCATGAAGCAAGTCACATTTGATGAATGTCTGACAAACGTGAATTGCCATTCTTAGTCTTGATTTAGACAGGAGGAAAGTTTTTGCTGGGAGAGCTGTTCCCCCTGGATGTGCACTGATTCCAGCCCTTTCAGTGCAGGATAGTCAGTCTGCAACCCTGACTGAGTGATGGGTCGATATACAATAACTCATGATCAAAAGCCGAAGTCTTCTTAGTCAACACAACCTGGGTTTCCCTCAGGGGATGAGAATAGAGCACAACCATTCTGACAGGTTCCAGTTGCCTTTAATTTGAGGACACTACAGGCAAAACAAACCTGCCATGTAACATTTCTTCCCTTAATTACCACAGCCAGATTTAAAAACAAAATAGTAGTGTGGGGGTTTTTGTTTGTTTGTTTGTGTGTCCTTCCACTTAAGATCAAACCTATGCAGTTAGGGTCAAGTTTTCTTTGGAACCTTGTATCTTCTTCTTAACTGAATAATATAACCTGAATGTTAACTTCTGCAATTGCACACAAAAACACTAAGAAGACATCACAGTGCTCTTACTTTTCATAACTAAATTGCTAAGTGCCACATGCCCTTAATTCAATGAGTCAGAGAGGAATGACAAATGGATCTAATCTATCACCATTCACCGTGGTACCAAGGTACGTAGCATGAAAATTTATGATGGCCACAAGATTTCACCATAAAGAACCTGCTGTCTACTGCCTAGTTTAACCAGTGTTAGAGATTTCTCTCTCCTTCCTGTTTTCCTCTATGCATGAGATGTGTTGAGCTTCAGATCTGTTATGGAGGCAAGATCTTTCAAAGATGCCAGTGTGATGCATGTTATCTGTGTATATGGCCAGTATTGGACTAAATTGTATGGACCAAGTGAAAGTTACATTTCGGGTTTGCTTTTTTCTTTTCATTAATTGTTTATTGCAAGCATATTTCTTTTCTTTGTATGATCAGGTGATTTTGGGGGTATAATTTATTGTATTATTTCATTCAGCATTGTCACTTCTCCAGTATTTCAATGTAAATAATGACAACACCTTGCTCTCATATAGTGCTTTTTATCAACTGATCTTAAAGCACTTTACAACGAAGGTCAGAATCATTATCTTCTTTTTACAAACAAGGAAGTTGAGACAGAGAGGTGCCAAAGTCACCCAGCAGGCCAGTAGCGAAGACAGCAATATAACCCACCCAAGGCTTCTAAATCCCAGTCCATTGTGATATCCACTAGGCCACACTGCCTCTAAAGTCATTGACTCACAGAATCATAGAAGATTAGGGTTGGAAGAGACCTCAGAAGGTCATCTAGTCCAACCCCCTGCTCAAAGCAGGACCAATCCCCAACTTAATCATCCCAGCCCGGGCTTTCTCAAGCCTGACCTTAAAAACCTCTAAGGGGTTTTCATCACAGGGCTCGTTCCTCAACTGAGTCAGTTGATGGTAGGAGAAGGTGACTTCATGCCATCTTTCTACATTTCATGCCAAGGCTGATTATAGGGCAAAATAGCTCTCACTAAAACCTAAAAGAAGGGCTAAGTGATGATGATGAAATAATCCCTAAGAGTTTAAGGCCCATAAAAGTAAGAGCCAGATAGCATTGGCCAAAGCTAGGCAGAAGGCATGAAAGTAGTGTCCATGTTTCCTCCCCAAGGTTACATTTTGCTGGTGGCCTGCAACAACCCTGTTCTTTCTGACTGGTATTTCCTCTGAGCAGAGGATATAACTCAGGTGGAATGGTATCAAACTGGCTTCTTCATGATCCAGACATAAGAGTTCCACTGAAAATTCCCTCGATTCATCAAATCTATCCAGTGTAATCACGGCCCTTTGTTTTCAGGTTTTATTTTGTTTAAAGTTCCCCAGGAGTCTATCAGTGTTTATTACAATTTTAAAAAAAGAAAGAAAGAAAGAAAAAAGAATGGGTGAAGATCAGTGCAAAATATTAACTTCACAATTTTTGGGATAAATATCAGGGTTAATATCAGGGGATGGGAGGACAGGAAAAAAACAGTAAATAGGGAAAATAAAGAGTGTTGAAAGTAAAAGCAGTTTGATGTTGTGGTTTATTTCACAAGCTGTAAATTAATAGTACATACACCTATGCACGCACATGAGCCTGTGTGTGTGTATTTCTTTCCACTCTATTGTCATATTTTAACGGACAGCCTCACATTTACACTTAGATTAATTTATTATTAACATAAACACATCTATCTAATGTCATAGATTAGATTTTATTCACACAGTCATTATTTTCATGTACTTGAATAGTCTAAAATTCAGCTAAAAATCGGTAAAAACTGAGTAATTACTTTTGTAAAACCCAGGACTTTTGGCAAAAAACAGGTAAAAACAAAAAATGAAAGGCCTTAAATGTAATTAACAGATGGAAGGAGAGGTTCATTTTGGTAACAGGAATTTTGAATTTCAGATAATCAAAGTATTTTTGTGAAGCAGGCAAATCTCCTCTGTGATTGAGGCCACTAAACTCATCTCACTTGTGACCTATTTGCCAGCATGGCTTGGCATTGTTGAATTACTTCCCCAACCCTTACATGTGTTTCTTCTTTTAACTGTTACTCATTTTTACAGCACATCAAGTGTTTAAGGTTTTCTGAGCAGACATAAAAGCCAAGAAGTCCAGTCCATTAGTGAGGCGTAAAAACTGTTTGAGGTTTTATGTCTGCTATTTTAATCAACTTTTCTATAGAATACCACAGAGTCCCTTCCATTATATCACACTAAGGTATAGTAAGAGAGCATGCGGCATCAGTATGATCAAAGCACAATGAGCATGAGCCCCATGAAAACTGAAGGGGGTGCCACCTGAAAACCCTTTCCTTTTCAAGTTGCTTAAAGGACCTCTACTACTTCTTGTTTTTAAAAGTGGATCAGAGTAAGGCATTACAGTCCTGCTTAAAAATCAGAAAGACAACCGTATACCGTCAGGCAAAGACTAGGATCAAATTTATAGAAATAATCCTACAATGTACTCCCTATCCATTTTAGCAGCACACAAAGTACCACTGAATAACTACAGAATATCCAGGACTTACATTAGGATTTCAGGTCCTCCAATCTGCTGGAGTGGATGACGGGGAACTGGGTCATGAGCTAGCACCTCTGGTCCCATTGCCAGAAGAGGAGATTGGAGTCAGGAGTTAACTCTTGTAGGATGAGGAGGCTGACATGACCCATAACTTGCTGATTCCAGCACAGGACTCTTGGGGGTCTTCAGTGGTCTTTTGCCTTGACAGTACTAAGGCCAATCCTGATGATAAACATTAAAGCCCCAGTCCTGCAAACCCTTATATATGTTGGAAGTGCCATTGAATATACACAGGGGTCAGTCCTGCTGAACAAGAAGGACTATTTTTAGACCAATACCCTTCTTCCTCCAAATCTACCTCTAGCTACACACTGATCTCCTTCCAGCTTCTGGCTTGATCTTGGCACTTCTGTATTAGTGCTTGCAGGATGTTAATGGATCCCAACAATCACTTTTTGAAGGGGGGGGGGCAACCAAAGATCAACGCATTGAAATGTTGCATCATGATATGCTTTTGTAGTGACACAATGAGCTGATGATGCACTTTAATGTATCAATGCAATATCACAGCCTTGGGACATGGAATTTTGTCCCACCTGAGAAACTCAATAAGGTGACAACCATAGTTGCCTACAAGAAGGGTGTAAAAAACTATGAGAGAGAAGGTGTTTGGGCCAAGTGTTGCATAACTAAAAATAATATTGAGTGAAATTCAGCTATGGAAAATTTATGCTGAATATTTGCATTTAGATACTGCAATGACAGGCAATATATACCTTTGAATGAAATAGCAGGAAAAATATGTCTTAATATTGAGATTATAGTACACCCAGGGTTTCCCAGTCATGCTGGTGGACAACAGAGGCCCTAGTCTGATGTTAATCTCTCTTATACCATTTCACATTAGTGTAATTTATTCTGGGATAAGTGAAAGAAGACCCAGGGTCTGTGAGTTCTGGTAGTCAATACAGTCAAAGGGCCAGACTTTCAGAATAACTCAGACCCCTTCTCAGGTCCTCAGGACTTCTGAGGACCAGTCCAATGCTCGACTCATCATGCTGTCATCTGTAAATGAAGAGGCCAGATTTCCAGTCCTATGGGGACTGAGTCATTTTGAAAATCTATCCAAAAGTATCTCTTCCTAAGGCACTGCCATTTGTTTTGTATTTTTGTCGTCCTCCCCCGCCCCATAGAATCATAAAATATCAGGGTTGGAAGGTACCTCAGGAGGTCATCTAGTTCAACCCCCTGCTCAAAGCAGGACCCAATCTCCAACTTTTGTCCTTGAACACGTAACAGGAAACCCAATAAAACACAAGGGCCACTTTATAGAGTGTGTCTGGTCAGGTGCCTTAAATTCAGTCAAACTTCTAGAAAGTCTAAATATAGATAAAATTGTGTTGATTGTTGAGCTCTGACCTGATCTTGCAAAGACCTGAAGTTTGGGTGAAATATAATGTATCTGCTAAGCATGTTCACAGTAATAATACTAGAAGTTATTGAAGCTTAAGGGCAAGTAAAACAAAATAACAGATGTTAGGCCTAGTTTAGTTGTGGTAGCCCTGTTGTGACAAGACCAACTCTCTGATGTGCTCCACTGACTGTTTCTTCAATCTGTGTTTCCAGTGATTCGCCATAAGGTTGTAAGTATGCACAGTGCAGGACTGTAAGTATGAACAATACAGGAAATCACTTTACTGTACTTATCTTATTCTTATACTCACGTATATTGATTTTCTTTTGATTTCAGTTAGACTTGTCTGTATTATGAGAGGCTTATGAGAGGCTTATGAAGTTTCTGTGTGTCTTCCACCAATCTCATTTTCTTAATTAACTCTAAGGGCAAGTCTACACTACCTCTTGTGTCGATCTAGCTTAGGTTGCTCAGTGGTGTGAAAAAGACACCCTCCTGAGCGACACAAGTTACCGCAACCTAAGGGCTGTCCACACCAGTGCTATGTTGGCGGGAGATGCTCTCCTCCCAACACAGCTTCCGCCTCTCATGGAGGTGGAGTAATTATGCATCAGTGCAGCTGAGCTGCTGTAGTGTTTCTAGTGTAGACTAGCCCTAATTAGTCATCCGAGTACAGATTGGGCTACAACTTCTTCCTGCTACTGGGAAGAAGCCTTCCCATGGCTTTCTAGTATATATCTCTGATCTCCTGGCCTTAACTGGTAGGATAAGAGGGGCCACCTGCCTAACAAATTTAGTGTACTCCCTGCTGATCCTGCACACATCCCGACACAGGGATAATGGATTTTACTTCCCAGAATCACCTTCTGTTCGCGTACCCAGATGAATTCTCACTGACACCTGAAGGTCCCAAACACCCTAAAGGTGAGATCTCTTAGATAGTGGAGAATTCCCAGAGAAATAGTGGAAACCCCATTGCTTAAGAAATGTACAGTATAATCAGACTGGACAAAGTACTGAAAAATGTCCTGTATTGAACGATCTTACATTGGAAGATGAAGGGCTAGATGAATCATAGAATCATAGAATATCAGGGTTGGAAGGGACCCCTGAAGGTCATCTAGTCCAACCCCCTGCTCAAAGCAGGACCAATTCCCAGTTAAATCATCCCAGCCAGGGCTTTGTCAAGCCTGACCTTAAAAACCTCTAAGGAAGGAGATTCTACCACCTCCCTAGGTAACGCATTCCAGTGTTTCACCACCCTCTTAGTGAAAAAGTTTTTCCTAATATCCAATCTAAACCTCCCCCACTGCAACTTGAGACCATTACTCCTCGTTCTGTCATCTGCTACCATTGAGAACAGACTAGAGCCATCCTCTTTGGAACCCCCTTTCAGGTAGTTGAAAGCAGCTATCAAATCCCCCCTCATTCTTCTCTTCTGCAGGCTAAACAATCCCAGCTCCCTCAGCCTCTCCTCATAAGTCATGTGTTCTAGACCCCTAATCATTTTTGTTGCCCTTCGCTGGACTCTCTCCAATTTCTCCACATCCTTCTTGTAGTGTGGGGCCCAAAACTGGACACAGTACTCCAGATGAGGCCTCACCAATGTCGAATAGAGGGGAACGATCACGTCCCTCGATCTGCTCGCTATGCCCCTACTTATACATCCCAAAATGCCATTGGCCTTCTTGGCAACAAGGGCACACTGCTGACTCATATCCAGCTTCTCGTCCACTGTCACCCCTAGGTCCTTTTCCGCAGAACTGCTGCCTAGCCATTCGGTCCCTAGTCTGTAGCTGTGCATTGGATTCTTCCATCCTAAGTGCAGGACCCTGCATTTATCCTTATTGAACCTCATCAGATTTCTTTTGGCCCAATCCTCCAATTTGTCTAGGTCCTTCTGTATCCTATCCCTCCCCTCCAGCATATCTACCACTCCTCCCAGTTTAGTATCATCCGCAAATTTGCTGAGAGTGCAATCCACACCATCCTCCAGATCATTTATGAAGATATTGAACAAAACCGGCCTCAGGAACAAACAAGTCTTTTAAGTCACCAGCGTCAATGACATTTAATATTAGTATTACATTCAAAATACATTGAAAGAACACTTAGTATCATTTAAGAGACAGAAGGTCCTGTGAACTAGGACTCAGTGGACCTGATTCGATTCCTAATTCTCCCACTGACTTGCTGTATGACTTTGGCCAAGTCACTTCGCCTCTCTGTGCCTGTTTCCTTGCTTATCCTTTGTGTTGTTTAAATAGATGTAAGCTCTTCAGCACAAGGACTCTATGTACGGTGCTTAGTACAATGGGCCTAATCTCAGGCAGAGCCTCTAGACACTGGCATGATACATCCTTTGAGAATGCCCAGACTCCTGTCACACCCTCTTTACATGATAAGTATTTTCAGAGCTATGGAGGAGAGGCGGGGAGTGATTTCTTGCTGATTGTAACTTTATCAAGAAATTCCCATTCTAAACTGTGGGAGCAAAGTTTGACGTCTACAGTCACCATAACCTTAGAGGAAAAGATATAAATTGGAAATTACCTCTTGAATGCTGTCAGGATCCACACATTGCTCACATTTGAGCTATTTGGGAAACTTACTATGAGTTCTCATATTCCTGAGGTGTACATATTATGCGAATAGTCTCCAAAGGCTTTGTGTCCATTTATATGTACTGCTAAAGGGAAATAAACTAGGAAAGTTTAAAGATGTGCATTTCACAGTGTGTCATGACCCCACTGAGCCAGAGTAACGTCACAGCTGACCATATATGTATGTTAAGAATGTGGTTTCCATGAACGTCTCGAGTTGTATACACACGAAGGCAACCAAGATTGTTAAAATACAGCATAATGCATACATTCCTAAATAGGGTTGCTTATCAGTCAAGTACCAGTGTTCTGGGTTTTAGAATTCAGACATATTCTTTGTTGAAGATAAGGAGTCTAAAGAATAGTTAATATAAAAAGGAATGAATCAAATATACAGAAAGAAAGAACTAAAAGCATTAATATTTACTAGCAGGTACTAACAAGGGGGATTTTGCAAAATGCCACTGTTGATAATGTGGGGGCAGAGCAAGGACAGCCATGGAGACTATGTAAGCACATGGTTCTGCATGTGCTCCCTGCAGCAGGAAGCTGAGAATGGCCTCCTACACAGAAATTTCTCACTTTATGAACTCCCCCACCCAACACATGCTGGTCCTCTCTAGGAACCAGAGAACCAAGAACTCTATGGGTGAATCCTAGCTCCATTGAAGTCAATGGCAAAACTCCTGTTGACTTCTGAGGGGGCAGGATTTCACCCTATGAATTTAACAATGGCCAACTAGAGTGATTCAACACCACTGGTGTTAGGAATGTTGAGAGCTCTACTTCAGATAAGTTGCCAATATGCATTGCATGCCATGAGCTAATCCAGCTCAGAACTGATTGAGTCAATACAGTGCTCCCAAACTTGCTAATGCTGATGGAGCTGAACCAGTGAGAAATCTTTAAAAAATCTTCTTAGTATAGACAAGCTTTATATGCTTCTCTTTCCCCATCCATGAAACTAATACATAACTACCTCAAAGGGGGTTTGGGAGTTTTAGTTCATTAACATTTATAAACTACTTTGAGGTCTTGGGATGGAAGATGCAACAGCAGTGCAAAGCATTGCATTTATTATTTTTTTTCCTTTCCCTTTTGAAAGAGGAGTATACCCTTCAGAGTGTTCTGTTTTGCAGTGGCACTGTTATGGTTGTTGGTGTATAAAATTGGTGCTTGGTGTATATAATTTATAACCAGTAAAAATGAGAAATAGCCCTGAAAAGCAGGAGTGATTTGTGTGTTGAAGTCATAAAAGTTTTGTGAAGAAAGTGAATTTGTTTGGGAAATAGACCATAACTTCCTGGGAACTATTATTTAACTGGTTCATAGCTACTACTGTAGGGACTATAGCTACTTACATTTTGGAAGTTTAATTTAGACAGCATCAAACGTATGTTGACACTAGCAGTGGTTGTTCAGGTCAATTGTAGCTAAAGGGAACTGAAGACACTCAGCACCTTACAGAAAGGACATAGTGCCTTGCCGGTTCAGACCCAAAGACAACAGAGCAGCAGAACATTAAGTGGGATATCTGGTCTGATCTCCAGATAATCATAAAAATTACACTTCTGCATTAGATATTGGCCACTGTTGGAGGCAGGATCCTTGACTTAATGGCCTAATGGTCTGATATGGCATGGCCATGTCTATGTTCCTGCTTAATAAGCTATGTATTTTGTTTTGTATTTAATAAAAGCTAATACTCGTTGAAAAAATGATTGGCAAATTGCCTTAATAATTTAGTCAACAATTTTCCATACAAACACAACATGGGTGCATAGGCTACAACTCCATCAGTGGAAGACTACCTGGTGGCAGAGAAGTTAGAAATGAAAAAGACCTACAGCATTAGGCCATCTGGTCCATCTTGTTGCCAGTGCATGGTTGTTCTCTAGGATACATTCTCCAGTGTACTTTTATGAGATGAACATGATGAAGGTTCTACTATTTCCCACAGAAAACTATTTTGCAGTCTAATAAATCTTCATGCTGGGGTTTTTTTGCCTTGATATTGAACCTAAATTTTCCTTCATAACATCAAACCCAGTTATACCTCTCCTTGCTTCATCCTAAACAATTCTTCTCTCTACTTCAAATACTTGTAGAAAAGGAGGCCAAGAGAAGCAATACCTCCCAGGAGAGTAATGAAGCCTTCAAAAGAATATTCATAGATTCCAAGGCCAGAAGGGATCATTGTGATCATCTAGTCTGAACTCCTGCATGACACAGGCCATAAAACTTCCACAAAATAATTCCTGGAGTAGATCTTTTGGAAAAAAATATCTAATCTTGATTTTAAAATTGTCAGTGGTAAAGAATCCACCACAACACTTGTTAAATTTTTCCAATAATTAACTACCTTCACTGTAAAAAAATGACTTATTTGCAGTCTGAATTTGTCTAGCTTAACTTCCAACCATTAGGTCATGGTATATCTTTCTCTGATAGATTGAAAAGACAATTATTAAACATTTGTTCCCCATATAGATACAGACTGTAAGCAAGTCACCCTTAAACTTCTCTTTCTTAAGCTAAATAGATTGAGCTCCTTGGGTCTATCACTTAAAAGCATGTTTTCAAATCCCTTTAATCATTTTCATGGCTCTTCTCTGGACCCTCTACAATTTATCAACATCCTTCTTAAATTGTGGGCACCAGAACTGAACACAGTATTCCAGCATCAGCTGCACCAGTTCCAAATACAGAGATAACACCTCTTTAGTCCTACTCAAGATTCCCCTGTTTATATTTCCCAGGATCTCATTAGCTCTTTAAGAAAAGGAGTACTAGTGGCACCTTAGAGACTAACTGCTAGTACTCCTTTTCTTTTTGCAAATACAGACTAACACGGCTGCTACTCTGAAACCTGTCATTAGCTCTTTAGGCCACAGCATCACATTGGGAGCTCATGTTCAGCTGGTTATCCCGCACAACCAAATCTTTTTTGAAGTCACTGCTTCCCAGGAGAGAGTTCCCCATTCCATAAGTATGTCTTATATTCTTTTTTTCCTACATGTATACATTTACAGTTAGCCATATTAAAATGCATATTATTTGCTTGTACTCTGTTTACCAAAAAGAAAAGGAGTACTTGTGGCACCTTAGAGACTAACCAATTTATTTGAGCATGAGCTTTCGTGAGCTACAGCTCACTTCATCGGATGCATACTGTGGAAATGGCAGAAGACATTATATACACAGAGAATATGAAACAATACCTCCTCCCACCCCACTCTCCTGCTGGTAATAGCTTATCTAAAGTGATCATCAAGTTGGGCCATTTCCAGCACAAATCCAGGTTTTCTCATCCTCCGCCCCCCCCCCCCCCCCACAAACTCACTCTCCTGCTGGTAATAGCCCATCCAAAGTGACCACTCTCTTTAAAATGTGTATGATAATCAAGGTGGGCCATTTCCAGCACAAATCCAGGTTTTCTCACCCCCGCCACCCCCCTCCAAAAACCACATGTTGGTGCTTTTCAGAGAGTGAATTTGTGTGGGGGGGTGGAGGGTGAGAAAACCTGGCTTTGTGCTGGAAATGGCCCACCTGTTGATCACTTTAGATAAGCTATTACCAGCAGGACAGTGGGGTGGGAGGAGGTATTGTTTCATATTCTCTGTGTGTATATAAAGTCTGCTGCAGTTTCCACGGTATACATCTGATGAAGTGAGCTGTAGCTCACGAAAGCTCATGCTCAAATAAATTGGTTAGTCTCTAAGGTGCCACAAGTACTCCTTTTCTCCCTACAATGTGCATGATAATCAAGGTGGGCCATTTCCAGCACAAATCCAGGTTTTCTCACCCCCCCCACCCCCCTCCAAAAACCACACACACAAACTCACTCTCCTGCTGGTAATAGCTCATCCAAAGTGACCACTCTCCTTACAATGTTCATGGTAATCAAGGTGGGCCATTTCCAGCATAAATCCAAGTTTAACCAGAACGTCGGGGGGGGGGGGGGGGGGGAGGACGGGGGGTAGAAAAAACCAAGGGGAAATAGGCTACCTTGCATAATGACTTAGCCACTCCCAGTCTCTATTTAAGCCTAAATTAATAGTATCCAATTTGCAAATGAATTCCAATTCAGCAGTTTCTCCCTGGAGTCTGGATTTGAAGTTTTTTTGTTGTAAGATAGCGACCTTCATGTCTGAGATTGCGTGACCAGAGAGATTGAAGTGTTCTCTGACTGATTTATGAATGTTATAATTCTTGACATCTGATTTGTGTCCATTTATTCTTTTACGTAGAGATTGTCCAGTTTGATCAATGTACATGGCAGAGGGGCATTGCTGGCACATGATGGCATATATCACATTGGTGGATGTGCAGGTGAACGAGCCTCTGATAGTGTGGCTGATGTTATTAGGCCCTTTGATTGTGTCCCCTGAATAGATATGTGGGCACAGTTGGCAACGGGCTTTATTGCAAGGATAGGTTCCTGGGTTAGTGGTTCTGTTGTGTGGTATGTGGTTGTTGGTGAGTATTTGCTTCAGGTTGGGGGGCTGTCTGTAGGCAAGGACTGGCCTGTCTCCCAAGATTTGTGAGAGTGTTGGGTCATCCTTCAGGATAGGTTGTAGATCCTTAATAATGTGTTGGAGGGGTTTTAGTTGGGGGCTGAAGGTGACGGCTAGTGGCGTTATGTTATTTCCTTTGTTAGGCCTGTCCTGTAGTATCATAGAATCATAGAATCATAGAATCATAGAATATCAGGTTTGGAAGGGACCTCAGGAGGTCATCTAGTCCAACCCCCTGCTCAAAAGCAGGACCCATCCCCAATTAAATCATCCCAGCCAGGGCTTTGTCAAGCCTGACCTTAAAAACTTCTAAGGAAGGAGATTCCACCACCCCCCTAGGCAACGCATTCCAGTGTTTTACCACCCTCCTAGTGAAAAAGTTTTTCCTAATATCCAACCTAAGCCTCCCCCACTGCAACTTGAGACCATTACTCCTTGTCCTGTCCTCTTCCACCACTGAGAATAGTCTAGAACCATCCTCTCTGAAACCACCTCTTAGGTAGTTGAAAGCAGCTATCAAATCCCCCCTCATTCTTCTCTTCCACAGACTAAACAATCCCAGTTCCCTCAGCCTCTCCTCATAAGTCATGTGTTCCAGACCCCTAATCATTTTTGTTGCCCTTCGCTGGACTCTTTCCAATTTTTCCACATCCTTCTTGTAGCGTGGGGCCCAAAACTGGACACAGTACTCCAGATGAGGCCTCAACAATGTCGAATAGAGGGGGACGATCACGTCCCTCGATCCGCTCGCTATGCCCCTACTTATACATCCCAAAATGCCATTGGCCTTCTGGGCAACAAGGGCACACTGCTGACTCATATCCAGCTTCTCGTCCACTGTCACCCCTAGGTCCTTTTCCGCAGAACTGCTGCCTAGCCATTCGGTCCCTAGTCTGTAGCTTTGCATTGGGTTCTTCCGTCCTAAGTGTAGGACCCTGCACTTATCCTTATTGAACCTCATCAGATTTCTTTTGGCCCAATCCTCCAATTTGTCTAGGTCCCTCTGTATCCTATCCCTGCCCTCCAGCGTGTCTACCACTCCTCCCAGTTTAGTATCATCCGCAAATTTGCTGAGAGTGCAATCCACACCATCCTCCACATCATTTATGAAGATATTGAACAAAACCGGCCCCAGGACCGACCCTTGGGGCACTCCACTTGACACCGGCTGCCAACTAGACATGGAGCCATTGATCACTACCCATTGAGCCCGACAATCTAGCCAACTTTCTATCCACCTTTTAGTCCATTCATCCAGCCCATACTTCTTTAACTTGCTGACAAGAATACTGTGGGAGACCGTGTCAAAAGCTTTGCTAAAGTCAAGAAACAATACATCCACTGCTTTCCCTTCATCCACAGAACCAGTAATCTCATCATAGAAGGTGATTAGATTAGTCAGGCATGACCTTCCCTTGGTGAATCCATGCTGACTGTTCCTGATCACTTTCCTCTCATGTAAGTGCTTCAGGATTGATTCCTTGAAGACCTGCTCCATGATTTTTCCGGGGACTGAAGTGAGGCTGACTGGCCTGTAGTTCCCAGGATTCTCCTTCTTCCCTTTTTTAAAGATTGGCACTACATTAGCCTTTTTCCAGTCATCCGGGACTTCCCCCGTTCGCCACGAGTTTTCAAAGATAAAGGCCAATGGCTGTGCAATCACAGCCGCCAGTTCCTTTAGCACTCTCGGATGCAACTCGTCCGGCCCCATGGACTTGTGCACATCCAGCTTTTCTAAATAGTCCCTAACCACCTCTATCTCCACAGAGGGCTGGCCATCTACTCCCCATGTTGTGATGCCCAGTGCAGCAGTCTGGGAGCTGACCTTGTTCGTGAAGACAAAGGCAAAAAAAGCATTGAGTACATTAGCTTTTTCCACATCCTCTGTCACGAGATTGCCTCCCTCATTCATTAAGGGGCTCACACTTTCCTTGGCTTTCTTCTTCTTGCCAACATACCTGAAGAAACCCTTCTTGTTACTCTTGACATCTCTCGCTAGCTGCAGCTCCAGGTGCGATTTGGCCCTCCTGATTTCATTCCTACATGCCCAAGCAATATTTTTATACTCTTCCCTGGTCATATGTCCAACCTTCCACTTCTTGTAAGCTTCTTTTTTATGCTTAAGATCCGCTAGGATTTCACCATTAAGCCAAGCTGGTCGCCTGCCATATTTAGTATTCTTTCGACACATCGGGATGGTTTGTCCCTGTAACCTCAACAGGGATTCCCTGAAATACAGCCAGCTCTCCTGGACTCCTTTCCCCTTCATGTTAGTCCCCCAGGGGATCCTACCCATCCGTTCCCTGAGGGAGTTGAAGTCTGCTTTCCTGAAGTCCAGGGTCTGTATCCTGCTGCTTACCTTTCTTCCCTGTGTCAGGATCCTAAAGTAGGTGTAGTAGGTGACTTCTGGGAACTCTTCTGTCTCTATCAATCTGTTTCTTCACTTCCGCAGGTGGGTATTGTAGTTGTAAGAATGCTTGATAGAGATCTTGTAGGTGTTTGTCTCTGTCTGAGGGGTTGGAGCAAATGCGGTTGTATCGCAGAGCTTGGCTGTAGACGATGGATCGTGTGGTGTGGTCAGGGTGAAAGCTGGAGGCATGTAGGTAGGAATAGTGGTCAGTAGGTTTCCGGTATAGGGTGGTGTTTATGTGACCATTGTTTACTAGTATAGGGCCAAGAACAAATCTCTGTGGGACCCCAGTGGAAATGCATCTGCTCAATGATAATTCCTTGTTTATATTTACATTTTGAGACTTATCAGTTAGCCAATTTTTATTCCATTCAGTGTGCCATGTTCATTTTAGATCATTCTGGTTTTTTAATCAAAATGTGGTGTAGTACCAAGTCAAAATGCCTTACAGAAGTCTATTATCTCAACACTATTACCTTTATCAACCAAACTTATAATGTCATAAAAAAAGATAGCATGTTAGTTTGACAGGATGTCTTTTCCAACTCATGTTGATTTGCGTTCATTAAATTACCCTCCTTTAATTCTTTACTAATTAAGTCCTGTATCAGCTACTGCATTATCTTTTCTGGGACTGATGTCAGGCTGACAGATCTATAATTACCTGGGTCATCCCATTTACCCTTTTTAAAAATTGGCACATCATTAGCTTTCTTCCAATCTTCTGAAACTTCCCCAGTACTCCAAGACTTATTGAAAATCAATATCATGAGTCAACATTGTGCCCTTGTTGCCAAGAAGGCCAATGGCATTTTGGGATGTATATGTAGGGGCATTGCCAGCAGATTGAGGGACGTGATCATTCCCCTCTATTCGACATTGGTGAGGCCTCATCTGGAATACTGTGTCCAGTTTTGGGCCCCACACTACGAGAAGGATGTGGAAAAATTGGAAAGAGTCCAGCAGAGGGCAAGAAAAATGATTAGGGGACTGGAACACATGACTTATGAGGAGAGGCTGAGGGAACTGGGATTGTTTAGTCTGCAGAAGAGAAGAATGAGGGGGGATTTGATAGCTGCTTTCAACTACCTGAAAGGGGGTTCCAAAGAGGATGGCTCTAGACTGTTCTCAGTGGTAGCAGATGACAGAACAAGGAGTAATGGTCTCAAGTTGCAGTGGGAGAGGTTTAGCTTGGATGTTAGGAAAACCTTTTTCACTAGGAGAGTGGTGAAGCACTGGAATGGGTTACTTAGGGAGGTGGTGGAGTCTCCTTCCTTGGAGGTTTTTAAGGTCAGGCTTGACACAGCCCTGGCTGGGATGATTTAGTTGGGGATTGGTCCTGCTTTGAGCAGGGGGTTGGACTAGATGACCTCCTGAGGTCCCTTCCAACCCTGATATTCTATGATTCTATGATTCTATGAATATCAATGTTGCAGCAGGTTCCCCAGCCAACTATTTTAAAACTCTTTGTGTCTGGAGTGTAAGAAACGGTGTGTAACTGACTCAAGAGTAAAGCTAGGGTCTTCAGATCTAGATAAGTTATACCACTTCACAATACATATGAGAACAATGAGTACATTGATCTGATTCCTTCCTTCCTTCCTCCCACTTGCAGTTAGTTCTAATTGCTTACTATTGTTCACTAGTTTTATTTCATTAGCACCTAGTGGCCCAAACCAAGCCTGGAGTCCATTGTGTTAGGTGAGGTAGAAACACAGGGTTAGGACTTGTCTACACAGGTCATTAGTCTGAACTAAAGGGGAGTGTATTCTAGTGCTCACTAACTGGCCTATGTGGACCCTGCTGGCATGCATTAAAAGTTCCCTACTGCTCATTAATGTAGTATTGTTTGAAACTGCTCTGAAGCCTTCACAATTTAAATAGAGAAGACACATTAAAGGTAGAAGGGGAAATAGAGGCACCCAGAGGGGAAGTGGCTTACTTACCCTGAGTCACAGAGATGGCCAGGAAGTGAGACAGGAATACAGCCCCAGTTTCCCAACTCCCGGATCAGGGCCCAATCTCGTGCTTAATTTGTAATGAAAGAGGTTGCAGGACTCCAGCAGTTAGGTGCTGTAACTCAACCATTTTTTTTTACTTTCATAACTGATGCGGCAATTCCAGAGGTGTCGGGGCTCAGCCCTGGCAAGCCCTGGCACAAATTAAGCACGGGCCCTATCATTTAGACCTTGCTGGCTCCCCTAACAACTATCTCATTAATAAATATTTACTTTCTGCTCTCTCATTGCTTAAACACTTCAGTATTTTTTGTTGCTAGAGTGTTCAGTTGTTCATGCATTGCTCTGCCTTTTGTATGAGAATTCAAATTTCATGGATTCCAGGTTCACACTGGTCAAATGCCATTGACTTCAGTGGAGTTGCTCCCAATCTCCACTTGTGTAATTGAAAAGAAAATCAGGCCTAGCATTTCAGTTGTCATGTCCACGTATAGTTCCTCAGCCCCCATAAATAAGACTAGCTCATTTGTTGCTGAACTTTAGAATCACCATAAGGAGAGTAATAAAAGGGAACTTTTATCAAATGACCATATCCCTGATGTTGTGGGGATGATGGAATTAACACTTTTGTGCCACCAGCCCACTTATTTTAATTGTTATACGCAGGTAATATAAAAAAATCAACAAGGGCAGAGGAAACAAAAAGACAAAAAAAAAAACAATTTGTTCCTCATTAGGTGTTAGAAAAGTCCAAGATAAACCTATTTAAAATTGATCTGATAAGCTGGGGAACTCTGATTCACTGATGTGTTTTTCTCTGCTAATGGTCTTCTACTAATATTTATCCATTGCTTTGAGTAACTATTAATCTCCTAAATTGAGAAACTCTACAAATGCAATTTCTAGAGCATTTAACCTTTCATGTTTGCTGCCTCCTGAGTTTGGGTTGACTTGGATATCAGACACTTTATTCTACTTAGTTTCCATGAGTTCAAAATTGCTAAGATAATAGCCCAAAGACTATTTAAAATGAGCCTTTTTTTCCTTTTTTGTCCTCAGCCAAACTAGTGTACTTTCCCAAAGTGGAATGAAGTTGAATGCACTTTTGCTTTCCCACATTTCCCACTTTTATCCATTACCAAAGCTCCTTCAACAGCTTGCAAGTGTCATTTTTCTCCTCTGTAATTTGACACCAGAAATGGCCACAAAGGAAACAGCTGAGCAGTATGAATGTCTCTGTGATGATCTCTTGGAATAAAACAAACAAACCACCTCACTGCAGGCTTAATAATTCTAATAGCTTGCTACAAATCCTGGGTTTAAAAATAATGATAAATTTTCAAAACTTCCTTAAATATGCAGCCACTCAGGTTTATCTTTTCACCTCAGGGCATTTGATCCTTCTCTCTCTCTCTCTCTGTCTCTCCCTCTCTCTCTCTCTCTCTTTTTTTTTTTTATCCCATCCTGGCCATGACAACTAGAGGGATTTGAAAAAATGGCCAGGGCTCTGAACAAAGCCTGTTGTTGCAGGTAATTGTTGAAATATCAAGGGTATTGCGTCCTCCATTACTTAAGCTTTCATTTGTGGCTTTCATGGTTTTGAGGAATGTTTATGGCTGACAATCCTTTCTTTACGGCTCTATCCTTCAAGCTCTGGCTGATACTGCTGAGAATGACCGCATGAGTGACTGATAAAATGTCAAGATGCCATTATTTCCAGGAGAGTGTTTGGGAGCAATAAGATCCGTTTCAATTTATCTCATCCACCTGACTTTAAGACTTCAGGTTTCACTTCTTGGACTGCTACAAGGAAAAAAAATTGAGTTTCTAAGAGATCGACCGTAATGTTATGCAGATGGGTTATAATGGCAGCCGAGCAATGACGTTTGCACTATATTTCAGAAATCACATCAGTGCAATATTTTGGACTTAATTAATAATTTCCGTGAAAGCTGGTTTATGGATCGTAATAACCGTATTTTAAAACTTGTGAAATACTGCAACAAAAATGCAATTTACAAGGCAGATGGCGACGCTGGGTCTGTAGAACAATAGAACAGACAGATTTACAGTGAGTTTCAGAAACTCTTCAGCTGCAGTTTTAGCCTTGCCAAAACTGGGTCATTTCACTAGCAATCTGCAAGGGTCATCAGAGTTCTCATAAAAAGGGTGAGGGGGAAAAAAAGGAGCCAAATGAAATTTAAAAAAAACCTTAATGGTTTTCCAGTGAAATTACTGTAAAAGTGTTTTACCGATACTAGAAACAAACAAAACCAAACCAAAACAATACATTATGGCCATTTAATCTCCTACCAAGATTGCAAATGTATTTCAGTTGTAAGTTTTTGAGGGGAGGAACAATCTTTTGTGTTTGTACAGCACCTAGAACAATAGGATCCTGGTCCATGACTGGAACTCCTAGGTGCTACTTCAATTCAAATAATTAGATTTGTTTAATGTGATGATGTACATTTAGACCCCAGTTCTACAATTGCATCCATGCAAGGAGACCCTTGTGTTCCTGCGGAACTCCGCTGACTTCACTGGGGTTCTGCATGAGTGCAGGGGTCTGCCCTGATGGATCTGAGCACAGGATCAGGATCTTCATTACAAGTATGAAGGCTAGAAGAAGAGAATATGATCCATACTTGTGGCTTACACAACACAAAGGAGAAGGAACTCAACTATGCCCCCCACATTTCCATTTATTTCCAAAAACTAGGACACAGCAAGGCTATGAGATAGGTAGGAGAAGATTGTGTCTACTCAGGGGCATGAACAATGTTGGGGGGAAGCAGGGGCATGCCCCTCCCAATAATCGGCGAGGGCAAAGAACTCCCCTGGCCCCAGGGCTGCGGCAGGAACTGGCAGCTCCTCTGGCCCTCGGGGCTTGGGAGGGGGCACAGAACATGCCCCTCCAAAAGTGGTCAAATTTGTAGTTCTGCACATGCTCCTATGTCTACTGATGCATATGTACCCCTAAAAATTCCTCAGAGGGTTCACTGTTGTGTAACAGCAACTCCTAGCAGGCCTGACAAACTCTACACCTTGCACACTGATTTCATGGTATTTACCCAAAAAGGGTTGTGTGAGGTGTCTAACGGAAGCTTATGTCATACTGATCTTCCTAGTCATTGCATGATATTTAAGAAGTTCCATGTACGTATTGAAAATACGGTTTAGAATCTGACAAGCTGGTTTTTCCAGAGAAGGAGATGTGGAATCATCTGCATTGGTTCATGCGTAAGTTAAACATTGTAAAGCCAACACAAAGGAGTTTTATTTATATGTGAAAATTTATATGTGAAAATCAACAGGAAAAACAGGTCAACAGGTGGGGGGACATGCAACAAACAGGAGCATGGAAGACAGCTTGGAACCAGCGTGGCAGGAAGGAAGCTATGGGGAGCTATCCTGACTCTGGAGACCTACAATGGATTTTGGCATATAGAAGAATGGAGGATGGTGTGGATTGCACCCTCAGCAAGTTTGCAGATGACACTAAACTGGGAGGAGAGGTAGATACGCTGGAGGGTTGGGATAGGTTACAGAGGGACCTAGACAAATTGGAGGATTGGGCCAAAAGAAATATGATGAGGTTCAACAAGGACAAGTGCACGGTCCTGCACTTAGGACAGAAGAATCCAATGCACCGCTACAGACTAGGGACCGAATGGCTCGGCAGCAGTTCTGCGGAAAAGGACCTAGGGGTTACAGTGGACGAGAAGCTGGACATGAGTCAACAGTGTGCCCTTGTTGCCAAGAAAGCCAATGGCATTTTGGGATGTATAAGTAGGGGCATTGCCAGCAGACTGGGGGACGTGATCGTTCCCCTCTATTCGACTGGTGAGGCCTCATCTGGAGTACTGTGTCCAGTTTTGGGCCCCACACTACAAGAAGGATGTGGAAAAATTGGAAAGAGTCCAGCGAAGGGCAACAAAAATGATTAGGGGACTGGAACACATGAGTTATGAGGAGAGGCTGAGGGAACTCAGGATGTTTAGCCTGCGGAAGAGAAGAATGAGGGGGGATTTGATAGCTGCTTTCAACTACCTGAGAGGTGGTTCCAAAGAGGATGGCTCTAGACTGTTCTCAGTGGTAGCAGATGACAGAACAAGGAGTAATGGTCTCAAGTTTGCAGTGGGGGAGATTTAGGTTGGATATTCGGAAAAAACTTTTTCACTAGGAGGGTGGTGAAACACTGGAATGCGTTACCTAGGGAGGTGGTGGAATCTCCTTCCTTAGAAGTTTTTAAGGTTAGGCTTGACAAAGCCCTGGCTGGGATGATTTAGGGATTGGTCCTGCTTTGAGCAGGGGGTTGGACTAGATGACCTCCTGAGGTCCCTTCCAACCCTGATAGTCTATGATTCTATGATTCTAAGAAGGCACAAGGACCCCTCTTTTATTCTTCACATGAGGGGAAACTGGGCAGTGTGTTTCTACCTATAAAAACCGGATCTCAACCAATCTTGGCTGAAACACTGCAAGAAAAGGCTTTGGTGGTAAATTGTTTTAGACAAGGTTAGGTTGTTAAAGTTAAGTGTGAGTCTAGTAGAAATAGAAGACAGCTCTGTGGTGTTATGTTGGAGCTGATACCCAGCGGAAACAAACAAGCTGGTATGTCTGTGTTTTTCCCTTGGAGTAGAGAACCTGCTAGTAACCACGAGTGGACAGTGACAGGGGCTTCACACTATATGGGGATGTTCTCGGGGCTCTGGGGACCAGTGTACACCAGGTGTTTACCTACAAGGAAAAATAGGAGGTGGCAGAGCCCAGAGGAGGGTGCATGAGTTGCTGAAGTGCTGGAAGTGTCAGGGAACTGACACCCAGCTACCACAATAAAGACTCCCTCTCACTGAGGCAGGTGGGTAACACAGTGACTTTCAGTTTTGGAGACTGCAAGAAAATGTCACAACATAGAAGACCCCCGCAAGCATGCCCTTTGCTATAGAATCGCTAGGTCTAGCTTTTTAAAAGGAAGCAGAATTCCCTTGTGGTTTCGCCGTGAATCTCACCTCCTTCAGACCTCAACACCTTCTGCTCCAAGTGCAAGGCACACTTCTTCGACCTGCCTTCTCCATCACACACAGAGCAACATGTACATTTTAAATAACTCCCTCCCCAACCCAAAACCTCTCGGAGCAAAACTCTCCAGTGCAAACATAAGTCTCACCCTTAGAGAGAGAGCAAACCACACATGGCAGATGTTTAGAAAACCTGACCTATGAGGAAAGGTTACAAAAAATGGGCATGTTTTGTCTTTAGAAAAGAAGGTGGAGACGGAACCTGATGAGAATCTTCAAATAAGTTAACAATTGTTATAAAGAGGATGGGGATCAATTGTTCTCTATGTCCACCAAAGATAGGACAAGAAGTAATGGGGTTAATCTGCACCAAAGGAGATTTAGGTTAGCTATTTGAAAAACTTCCTAAATATAAGGATAGTTGGGTAGTGGAATAGGCTTCCAAGGGAGATTATGGAATCCCAGTCATTGGAGGTTTTAAGAAGAGGTTGGACAAATGCCTGTCAGGGATGGTCTAGGTATACTTGGTCCTGCCTCAGGGCAGGGAAATGGATTAAATGACCTCTTGAGGTTCCTTCCAGCCCTACATTTTTATGATTCTGTTGCATTGCTTAATGCACGAATTGAAGGTGCTCTGCTAAAATGTGAGAGATAGAACCTCTATGGAACAGAATCATAGAATTCAGACTGAAATGAAAACCTGCAGCTCGGACATACCCTTCCCATACTAACAAATTAAAATAAAATGTAAAAATAGTTAAAAAAAAAACCAGCAAAAAAACTGCTTAAAACTAATTAGACAAAGAAATAGAGACCTTTCTGAATCATAGAATCTCAAGGTTGGAAGGGACCTAAGGAGGTCATCTAATCCAACCCCCTTCTCAAAGCAGGACCAATCCCCAGTTTTTGCCCCAGATCCCTAACTGGCCCCCTCAAGGATTGCACTCATGTTAAGGAAAAGTTAGCACATGTGACTCCATTTTGGTTTGAGGCCCACCATTGTTTAAATGCCAGCACATCATACACCAGGAGGAGTGATCCTTAGATACTGAATCCCTGTGAAAATCCTCCTCCTTGTCTCCAGCCTGCCTTGACTCCCAGTATCTGGTTTTTGTCAATGTCTAACTCCCTGTCTCTTGGCCTTGATGTGAGGCCTCCCATCCTAATAATAAAGGTTACTGATGCATGGCTTTAGGACCATGCTGTGTAATTAACATACTGGTATAGCATGAGGAATGCACCAAGTAGGGATAGGTGGTAGATAAGACAAGGGTTTGTTTATTGGCTAAGGTTTCTGATGCATGAGGGCAACATGCTTTGCTAAAAAGTATATAACCTTTGTATAATCTGTATTCAGGGTCCCCTCCTGGCTAGCAGGGGGGCACCACGCTCGAGCGTAATAAACTTAGTGTCTTTTGGGAACTCTGCAGTTGTGTCCTTTGTTTATGTGCCTCAGCCTAGATTCGAACTGTGCGTATCCTATCAGGTATAATTCGCAGCATTGGTGTGCGTGTCCTACCAGGTGTAATTCGTAGCAGTTGTGTGCGTGTCCTCTCAGGTGTAATTCGTAACACTCACAACCCTGGGTTTAGCAGGCCAATGTTTAAACCACTGAGCTGTCCCTCCTCGCTGTATGTAGTTTAGAATTTGTAAAGTGCTTAACTACAACAGTGATGAATAGAATATAAATAACCAGAATATAATTAACTGAAGGTATACTAAATTATATTAGCTTTAGTTATATTAGGGTTTTAATTTTATGAAGCATAAATTTGGTAACAGTTTCCGGTACGTGTCAGAATTGCAGAAGATAAGTGAAGCTGTGCAACCAGTTCAAAAAGACACCCCAACCCAGGTGAAATCCCCCTGGTTTGGTTTCAGATCAGTCTGAAACTCAACCCAGTTTGCCAACAGTTTCAAAAACCTTGTCTGAGTTTGAGTGGATTTTCCAGGAAACCTCAGTTGATTCATGATGCTTAGCAGGAACTATGCAAAGCTGTGTGGGTTTGGTTGAGTTTTGCTTTGGGAATTGTGGGTTGTTTGAACCAGAAAGAAAAAAAACAAAAACACAAATGAACCAAGAGTGGAGAATGGTTTCCACAGACTCATATAAGTGGAAACCTCTGAGTTTTCCGTGCAGCTATACTAGTAAGGATGCTTAATAACATCAAGGTTACTGGTCACCAACAGATCAGGATGACTGATCTCCTTCTCCAGGGAGCATACATTTATCCATGTAAATGATTAAGGGTTGCTTTTCTGTTGCCCTGACCTTCTGTAGCCATTTATACTAGCATGAAGTGGACATAAAATGCTACCTAGTCAGAATGGTCCTCAAGCACCAGTAACTCACTTTGCACTGATATAAGCATCTACACAAGGTGCAAGGCAATGGAGAATCAGGACCAGATGTATCCATAAGACACAGAACATTAAGGATTTGTGTTTAAGCAAACGTCAGCTAATGTTGAATGTACAACCTTAACTGTGCCCCCTTATGCATTAGTCATGTGGCAACTTTTAATTATGTAATCACATAGTATTTCTCAAAAAATAGGTTGTAAGTAATACAACATACTACAAATGGAGCATTTTGTAATACTTTTCCCCATCAGAATATAGGAATTGACATTCTGTATCAGTCCAATGATCTATCTGGACCATTGTCCTGGCACAACATTGCCTGACCAAAATGACCATGGCCAACACCAGTTGCTTCAGAATAGGGTACCAACAATCCCGTAGTGGACATTTATGGAATAATATACCCATCATGGAAGTTTAAGAACATAAGGATGACCATACTGAGTCAGACCAATGGTCCATCTAGCCCAGTATCCTGTCTTCCAACAGTGGCTGGTGCCAGATGCTTCAGAGGGAATGAACAAAACAGGGCAATGTTGAGTGATCTATCCCTTGTTGTCCAGTTCTAGCTTCCAGCAGTCAGAGGCTTAGGGACACCCAGAATGTGGGGTGCCTACCTGACCAACTTGGCTAATAGCCATTGATGGACATATCCTCCATGAACTTATCTATTTTTTTAGCCTAGTTATACTTTTGGCCTTCATAACATCCCCTGGCAATGAGTTCCACAGGTTGAGTGTGCATTGTGTGAAGATGGGAATCTGGGAGGCAGTGACCATGAGTTGGTTGAGTTCAGGATCCTGACGCAGGGAAGAAAGATAAGCAGCAGGATACGGACCCTGGGCTTCAGGAAAGCAGACTTCGACTCCCTCAGGGAACGGATGGCCAGGATCCCCTGGGGGACTAACTTGAAGGGGAAAGGAGTCCAGGAGAGCTGGCTGTATTTCAAGGAATCCCTGTTGAGGTTACAGGGACAAACCATCCCAATGAGTCGAAAGAATAGTAAATATGGCAGGCGGCCAGCTTGGCTTAATGGTGAAATCCTAGCGGATCTTAAACATAAAAAAGAGGCTTACAAGAAGTGGAAGGTTGGACATATGACCAGGGAAGATATAAAAATATTGCTCGGGCATGTAGGAATGATATCAGGAGGGCCAAATCGCACCTAGAGCTGCAGCTAGCCAGAGATGTCAAGAGTAACAAGAAGGGTTTCTTCAGGTATGTTGGCAACAAGAAGAAAGCCAAGGAAAGTGTGGGCCCCTTACTGAATGAGGGAGGCAACCTAGTGACAGAGGATGTGGAAAAAGCTAATGTACTCAATGCTTTTTTTGCCTCTGTTTTCACTAACAAGGTCAGCTCCCAGACTGCTGCGCTGGGCATCGCAAAATGGGGAAGAGATGGCCAGCCCTCTGTGGAGATAGAGGTGGTTAGGGACTATTTAGAAAAGCTGGACGTGCACAAGTCCATGGGGCCGGACGAGTTGCATCCGAGAGTGCTAAAGGAACTGGCGGCTGTGATTGCAGAGCCATTGGCCATTATCTTTGAAAACTCGTGGCGAACGGGGGAAGTCCCGGATGACTGGAAAAAGGCTAATGTAGTGCCAATCTTTAAAAAAGGGAAGAAGGAGGGTCCTGGGAACTACAGGCCAGTCAGCCTCACCTCAGTCCCTGGAAAAATCATGGAGCAGGTCCTCAAAGAATCAGTCCTGAAGCACTTGCATGAGAGGAAAGTGATCAGGAACAGCCAGCATGGATTCACCAAGGGAAGGTCATGCCTGACTAATCTAATCGCCTTTTATGATGAGATTACTGGTTCTGTGGATGAAGGGAAAGCAGTGGATGTATTGTTTCTTGACTTTAGCAAAGCTTTTGACACGGTCTCCCACAGTATTCTTGTCAGCAAGTTAAGGAAGTATGGGCTGGAAGAATGCACTATAAGGTGGGTAGAAAGCTGGCTAGATTGTCGGGCTCAACGGGTAGTTATCAATGGCTCCATGTCTAGTTGGCAGCCGGTATCAAGTGGAGTGCCCCAAGGGTCGGTCCTGGGGCCGGTTTTGTTCAATATCTTCATAAATGATCTGGAGGATGGTGTGGATTGCACTCTCAGCAAATTTGCGGATGATACTAAACTGGGAGGAGTGGTAGATACGCTGGAGGGGAGGGATAGGATACAGAAGGACCTAGACAAATTGGAGGATTGGGCCAAAAGAAATCTGATGAGGTTCAATAAGGATAAGTGCAGGGTCCTGCACTTAGGACGGAAGAACCCAATGCACAGCTACAGACTAGGGACCGAATGGCTAGGCAGCAGTTCTGCGGAAAAGGACCTAGGGGTGAGAGTGGACGAGAAGCTGGATATGAGTCAGCAGTGTGCCCTTGTTGCCAAGAAGGCCAATGGCATTTTGGGATGTATAAGTAGGGGCATAGCGAGCAGATCGAGGGACGTGATCGTTCCCCTCTATTCGACATTGGTGAGGCCTCATCTGGAGTACTGTGTCCAGTTTTGGGCCCCACACTTCAAGAAGGATGTGGATAAATTGGAGAGAGTCCAGCGAAGGGCAACAAAAATGATTAGGGGTCTGGAACACATGAGTTATGAGGAGAGGCTGAGGGAGCTGGGATTGTTTAGCCTGCAGAAGAGAAGAATGAGGGGGGATTTGATAGCTGCTTTCAACTACCTGAAAGGGGGTTCCAAAGAGGATGGCTCTAGACTGTTCTCAATGGTAGCAGATGACAGAACGAGGAGTAATGGTCTCAAGCTGCAGTGGGGGAGGTTTAGATTGGATATTAGGAAAAACTTTTTCACTAAGAGGGTGGTGAAACACTGGAATGCGTTACCTAGGGAGGTGGTAGAATCTCCTTCCTTAGAGGTTTTTAAGGTCAGGCTTGACAAAGCCCTGGCTGGGATGATTTAACTGGGAATTGGTCCTGCTTCGAGCAGGGGGTTGGACTAGATGACCTTCTGGGGTCCCTTCCAACCCTTATATTCTATGATTCTATGATTCTATGATAAGAATTACTTCCTTATGTTTGTTTTAAACCTGTTGCCTACTAATTTCTTTGGGTGACCCTTGGTTCCTGGTTATATGAGGGGTAATTAACACTTAGTCACATTCTCCACACCATTCATGATTTTATAGACCTCTATTTTATGCCCCCTTAGTTACCTCTTTTCTAATCTGAACAGTCCCAGTCTTTTTAATCTCTTCTCAAATGGAAGCTGTTCCATACCCCTAATCATTTTTTGTTTTCCTTCTCTGTACCTTTTCCAATTCTAATATATCTTTTTATTTTTACCTGGAACCACCAGAACTACGTGCAGTATTCAAAGTGTGGGTGTACCATGGATTTATATAGAGCCATTATGATTTTTTTCTGTCTCATTATCTATCGCTTTCATAATAGTTCATAACATTGTTAGTTTTTTTGACTGCTACTGAGTAGATGTTTTCAGAGAACTATCCATGAGTTTCTTCCTAACCCTTTCAGTGAGTGGGTAATTTATGCTCTAGAACATGAAGGTTTATATGCCTATATATTTTAATCTTAATGTAATTGTGGATGTTCTCATATCCATACAAATGAATCCTTTTGAATCCTACTAAGCTTTTACCCTCCATTACGTCTTGTTGCAGTGAGTTCCCCAGGCAAATTATGAGCAATATAAAAAAGTTTGCCTCCTCTTCCTCATACTATGAGAAAGGGCATTTCCATCTACCCTATTTGCTTTCTCTATACACCTAATTATTTTGCAGTCCTTTATCAGCTCCTCTCTTATTCATCTATTTGCTAAATTGAACAGTCCTACGCTTTTAAATTTCTTTTCATATAAAAGTCTCTCCAGGCTTCTTATAATTGTTCTCACTCATCACTGGACAATTCACACTTCTCCTATATCTTTTTAAAAAAGAGGGTGCCCAGAACTGAACATAGTAATCTGGGTGAGGGGGCACCATTGATTTAAATATAACAATACTGTCAGTATTTTTATACTGTTCTTCAGACATATTTACATGTAGTACACTGAGGTGCCCACAGCAATGCCGTGGTCTTTTTTCTGAGTAGTTACAGTTAATTTGAAAACCTCACACCGCATAGGAATAATTCTTCCTTCCAATGTGCATTACCTTGAATTTGTCAACACTGCCATCATTCACCTAGATTTGTTTAGTCCTTCTGAAATCCCTCACAGTCTTCTTCAGTCTTGACTACTCATCTCAAAAGAGTGAAGCCTGCCTGTGTGAGTAAAGGTTGCAGGATCCAGCCTTTGACTTATAAGCCTGTCAGAGCCTGTCAGAGCAGGGATCTTGCTTGTATTTTGCCTGCCTCTAGAAATTTGCCCACCTCTAGAAATTAGTTTAAATTGTTAATGTTCAGAATGTTTCTTTTAATGTCCAGTTATTGCTTGGGAGTCTACACATCACTCCTGTAAATCTTTCTAGAGAGCCTGTTCATGTGAGAGTCAGTCCAGCTGCCTAGATAGTTATTTAGTTTCAATGGATGCTTCTGTGAGACTAATACAAACTCTATTGTTGTTTTAGTAGTATTACAGTATTACCCAGTGATTCTAACTGAGCCAGGGGACCCTCTGTGTGGGAACACCGAGTAACAGAGAGTACCCGTTCTGTTCTATTTTGTTCAGGTTCTTGTCCTGTGCTCATCACCATCATGTCTGAGCCTCTCCGCTGCACACAGCTTACAGTCTAAACAGGCAAAAGGTGGGAAGGTAAGCAAAACTGAAGTAACCTGCCCAAGATCACAAAGCATGCCAGTGCCAGAATTTAGTTTCCTGGCTCCCAGTCCCATAGTCTGTCAAGTAGATCATGCTGCCCCTCCGAGACCAAACACTTGTGCTCATGATGAATAGTGTTTCACTCATGCAAAGTCTTCATTTATGCATGGCTTTCAGTGGGACTCCTCATAGGAGCTGAGATACTAATCAACGAGAATCTAGCCCCAAGCTTTCTGAGCTCCACTGATCACTACTGTTGTATCCGATTCTGCCACGCTTACTCACATCAAGCAGTCGCACTGTGAGTAAAGGTGGCAGAATCAGGCCCTTTATGATTTAGCCTTACGCCACACCATAATAACTTCCTATTCTCTGAGGATGTGTCATCCCTCTAACCAGATGCACTTTAAAATACAGTAGCCCCGTGAGCAACAAAGAAGGCATGTGAATTAAAAAAAAAAATTGAAAACCACTTACCTGGTCACCATTATTTCACAGGGTGCCGAGGTATAAATCAGACATAGTGCGACCTTCATAGAAATTTCAGATTTATTTACAGTGGTTTGCACGGATCGCTTTATCTACCAGTAGCTCAGTTTCCCCTTGGTGACTCATAAGTAATGTGGTCCACGCAAACCCGTGTAAATAGATCCAATATTTCAAAGAAGGTCATGCTATATACTCTCTTTCTCTCTCAAGAACAGATGATGGCTTACTGCAGGCCGGATACGACATTTATCTTCATGAGTGAGGAGGTTGATTGTGTGACCCAAAGCACAGTAGTCATGAGTAGTGGTACCAGAATGGAATGAAACACACCCCATAAAACTGTCTTTATTTTTGATCCTAAGTGAAACCAGCTCTCAACTTTTCAGATAATTTGAAGTGGAACTTTCGAAGTAAAGAGTAGTTTTGTCATTAACACGGGGAAGGAGAAAATCCCATATGCTTCACGGCATCATACAACCCCTAACTATTGGGGATTAGGAGGTGTAGGGAGGTTCTTTCTTAACTGCCTACTGCAGGGATCTTGCACCTTCATTTGAAGCATCTGGGACTGGCCACTAAAACTGAGTGGGAAATAGTTTTCCCATCCTGTGGATGTTTTCGAGAATTCTAATTTTTCCCATCTCAAATTAGGATGAAAAAGTGGAAATCAAAAATATTTGCAAACTGAAAAACTTCCCCAACTCATTTAGTGTCAACTCACACTTTTTGTTTTGATCATTTTGAAACATTTTGTTTCAATTTTGACCTTTTCCTCTTTTTTAAACCCCTTTTTCAGTCTCATTAACTTATACCTCAGAACAAAAAGTTGTTTGAAAACCAGATTTTTTAGTTTTAAAAATGTAACAATGAACGCATTTTTTTTTTTGAGTTGGGAAATTTGTCAAACTCATCCCTGTTTCATGAACAGTTTCAGTTTTGATAAACTGGCATTTTTTGATGACAAACAATTCACTGAAGAATAGCTGAACAAGCTCTACAGGCCTCTGCGGATGTCAGGATACTGGATTAGATGGATCACTGGCCTGACCCAGTATGGCAATTCATGTTTCTAATAATTTGCAACAACGCTTTTACATAGATAGTGCCTTTCATCCTGAAGGATCCAAACCAAGTTTGAAAATGTATAAGAACATAAGAGCGGCCATTCTGGGTCAGACCAAAGGTCCATCTAGCCCAGCATCCTGTCTGCCGGCAGTGGCTAATGCCAGGTGCCCCAGAGGGAATGAACAGAACAGGTAATCATCAAGTGATCCATCCCCTGTCACCCATTCCCAGCTTCTGGTAACAGAGGCTAGAGACACCACCCCTGCCCGTCCTGGCTAACAGCCATTGATGGACCTATCCTCCATGAATTTATCTAGTTCTTTTTTGAATCCTGTTATAGTCTTGGCCTTCACAACATTCTCTGGCAAAGAGTTCCCCAGGTTGACTGCATTGTGCATACAGTTCTGCCCACTCTTGTGGTTTTATTGTGAGTCATATGATATTTGCTGTTTTTATTAAAGCCTCAGCTTTGACACAATGGTATGAATTGTGTGAAAATTACAGCTTTCATTAAAACAGAAAAGGGAGTTTCTAGCCCTTGTGTTTGTGCAGAAAAGCTGGAAAGTATGAATGTTAAAGGCTCAAAAGCCAGGAGGCAAATAAAGTTCAAATAATTCATTGTCTTAACAATTATGAGATTTTTTAAAATAATTTCAATTTTTTAAAAATTTTTTAGTCATGACTTAATTTTCAAATGCTTGGGTTTGGTAATGCTGAAATTATAATTAACATGTCAATATTTACACAGGCCAAAAATTTTAAATCCATGCACCTAATGTTAGACTCCTAACTCTATATTCAGGCCACAATTTTGAAATATCTGTCTGCCTAAACAGTCATGATGAATCATGGGAGATGTAGTCCAACTGCGGAGCAGCACCCAGAGAGGAGACTGGGGTTGAAAGGGACTTGAAATTACAACTCCCCTGAGG
The DNA here is from genome assembly GCF_965140235.1 of Caretta caretta. Lineage (NCBI taxonomy): Eukaryota > Metazoa > Chordata > Testudines > Cheloniidae > Caretta > Caretta caretta. Next base: position 10,044,811 of record NC_134210.1, on the reverse strand, counting down.
CACACAGTGGTTTAGACAGACATAGGGATTAATGATGACACAATCTGATATATTGTGTTTAGATTTTCCTGATGGAAAATTCCACAGAAATCATTCTCTTTTCACCATGATTTTTTTTACGTTTGACAAAACACCATTTTCCCCACAAGAGTATCTTTCATTTTAAATCTTTTGACCAGGATTTGTGTTAAGGAGGAAATTGAATGAAAAAGCGTAATGTCTTTGCCAGTGTGAGTCATGAGGGCATTCGCTCATGTGAATGTGGTCCAAAGGTTAGGCCCTGGCACAACAATGAACCAAAATTATATGAGAATATGAATATATATATCTAATTAACTGATTCACAAAGGGATATCTGGATTAGTACTGTTTTTTCCCAAACATTCCAACTTGTTACTTATTCTTTCCAGCTATTTTCCTTATGAAGAAGTATGGTTGTTTTGTTATTTAGATAAGGACTGGGACCCAGAAAATTTGGGCTAAACTCTTTGCTTTGCAATAGACTCCCTGCGTGACCTTGGACAAGTCACATGGGGCCAGATTCTTCCAAAGAGTTTAAAGACACATTTTAAGTGCTCAATTCCCACAATTGCATTATATGACTCAGTTTCCCCTACGTAAAATGGGGTTAACAATATTTCCTCTTACTCATCTCTTTAGATTGCAAATTCTTTTGAGCAGTGGCTTCTTGTTACAATATATTTGTACAGCACTTAACACAATGGGGCCCTGAAATACAAGTAATAACAATAAAACAATAATTGTTTTAGTATCAAGTAATAATTGGTAATAGAAGTATTAACCCATGTTTAAAAGTCTGCATTATGTAAGCACTTCTGGTTTGTTTTAGTGCTTGTTTCATGGACAGAAGATGACCAGATTTAAAGTGAAGTCACCATATCAGTCCCATTCTGAGAAAGTAAGAAAGATAAATACATTTGATCTATGCTATCCATCAATCCTTGCTTTGTACACTTTGCAGCCACCACAGATGCAACAGATAATCAATATGTATGAATTTTTGTCATTCAACTTATGTTGGTCTTTAGGAGAGAGAGAGAAACAAACATAAGGCAATGATTCCATTGTTAAGAAACCCAACCAGGTCAAACTCAAGAGAAGTGTTAATATCTCTGAGAGGAAGTCAGCTGACAGCTGGTGAGGAGAAAGGTCAGTTGTTGTTGACTGGTTGGAGTGGGTGGGAGGGAGGTAAGGAGTGCGTGAAGATCAGAAGGTGAATGGGGTGCCCAGCAGGGTGGAATAGATGATGTCCAGGTGAGAGAATGGGAAGAAAAGCAACTTCAAAAAGAGCCTGTTGTCCAGGAACAACCTGAGTGACCCCAGAAGTGTCAGCAAGCAGAAAAGTAGTGGCCAAGACTGACAGCTGGTTCCTAGAGAATTTTCCAATACGCGGAGCTAGGTTTGTGAAAGAGATGGTAGGTGGTTTTGGAAGTATGAATGTTCAGACTGATCCTACATCTTTTGAAGCCAGTGGGAAGTTTGCCATTGACTTCAGTGATGAGATTTGGATGATTAATGAATTCATTGTGGCCCCTTTGCCAAAATGTTGTTTGCAAAAATGTGAATGATCAGTTTTGTGGGCACAAACATTTGCAGCAATCCAGTATTAAAGCTGCACATGTGACTCTTTTCTAAGTGGCAGGGATTGGGATGATACATTCCCTAGAGTACAAATTGACCACTATGGTGTTTCTTCTCTGAAGCATTTGGTATTGGCCACTGTCAGCGAAGGGATGTTGGACTAGATGGATCATGGGTCTGATCTGGTATGGCAAACCCAGTGTTCAACAGACTGAAATGTATACATATATAAATATTTTTATGCTTACATTTATTATTATGCAGTACCCGGTGTCAGGGCTTTTGATCACCATGACAAACTTTTAAAACAAACATGAACATTTCTGAGTCAGAGACAATTAGCTTAAATTGAATATATTGAGAGGAAGGATGGCCTCATGGTTAAGGGATGTTGGAGACTCAGAGGCATGGCTGGAGAAAAAGGAAATGGCTGGAGTGCCACTGTGCTCCAGTGATCAGTCCCCTCCTGCTGGAACAAACCCTTGTGGTTTGCTATGGCCAGGCACAAATTAGAGCAGCCATAAGGCTGCTCTAATTCGCCATGGATGCTGGTTGTAGTGTCTGGGGAGCATAAAGTTAGCCTAAAGCCATGTTTCCCCACCCAACCTCAGGTACTGTGCTGAGTAGAGCTAGGCTGAACCCAGCTGTCTAGCCTCAATCATGTCACAAGTTGAAGTTAGCTCTAAGATAAAATGGAAAAAAGGTACATTAAAATCAGCAGAAACTTAAGAAATGCTGAGCAGTAAACCACACGTAGACACATCGGACATACTTAACGGCAGATCAGCTGCATACTAGGCACATTTGGCAACCCAAAGATTCTGTTTGAGCTGTCTGTACCTGGAACATTTAGCAGCATATGGGTTAATTTAGCAGTGTCTCACTCAGAGTGTATCCAAGTATTCCACTGGTCGCTCCTGAGTTGCTTTGCGTCTCAGGTGAACTCAGCAAGTATTTTAAGAGGGGTAATGATTTTTTTTCCTGGTAGCTAGTACTTCCAGGCAGATATAATTTTAATATAAAGGGAAAGTTTACTAGAGTAGAATTTAAGAATATTAAGAAGGGATTTGGTTCGGAGAGAAATATTAGCAGCAAAGGCAGGGATAAGGATTTTAGAGAAATTTAATTAAAATTTAATCTTCTTTCTAATTAATTTTCCTTTTAATTAAACTTAAAATTAAATTCACTTTGTTTAATTGGAGGAATTTTAAAAGTATTACTTTGGGGTGTCAATCTTCTTTTTTGTAATATAAAAAAATAGTTTACCTTGGTTTGTCTAGTTTAAAAGATGAAATTTCATGTTGAACAAAAAAAAATGTAATAAAAACATGGCATTTAAATGTAAATCAGTTTACTGTTCAATTATCCTCTCCTGCCACTGCCTGCCCTACTGTCAAGGAGGACAAAAGGCTTTTTGCCCTTGGGAGCTGATCCTGATAGACAAGGGTGCTTTAACCTTTTTGACATGCAGGCCACATGCTTATTACGGAGTGAAGCTCTGGGCTGTCATGGTGGCTTTCCTTTGCTTCATGACTTTAACCACTTGCCTGCTAGCCCACTGTGATTCTGTCCCACTTCCTTTTGTGGGTGAAAAACATTCCTCTTCTGATCTGGCAGTGTTTCACACCTGCTTTGCCCTGGCGGAGATGACTGCACAAAGATAGCATGGCAACCAAAAATCTGGCCACACATATTCTTTTAATCAACTTGCCTCTAAAACTCCTATCCTATCTCCCTTCTCTCCTCTGCCTCCAAAATCCTTATATTGCCTTGATGTCTGCCGCTACATCTCTTCCCTTTGATCCCTTCTAAGTTGGCTCCCAACCCTCCTCCTCCACTGCCTGTCTGAGGCCATTAGCAACCACTTCCCCTTAGCTAAACTACAGTAGAATTTTTGTATCCTCAATTGCCTTGATCTGTCTTGTTACCTTTGGAACTTTCAGATGCACTATCCTCCTCTGCTTCTTATGTTCTTTGCTCCCAGGGCTTTGTGCTCTTTGGATTCTCACTGCAAACTCCTGCCCCCTTTTTAAATGTCTCCTCATCCCCACCCCCTTTACCCTATTTGTTGGTATCCCACAGGATTCTGCCCCAGGTCCTCTCATCTACTTTCTTTACATCTGCTCTTGGCAATCTCACTCATGCTCTTAGTTTCATTGATACAATGACTCCCATATTTACCTTTCTACCTCCAACCTCTTCCCAAAGTTATAGAACCTCTTATCCTCAGACATCTCCCCTTTGGCATCTCCAGCTTCCCGCCCCCCCGCCCTCTCCCGACTCTTCAACTTTCCTGTCACCATCTCAAACTCAATTTCTCACAAACCGGATTTCTCATCTCTCCCCAGTCCTCCTCCTTTGTCTGCAGTGACAACTCTGCTACACTTCCGGTCTTCCAGGCATGCCAGCTTAAGGTCATTCTTCACTATTCGCTCTCCTTTTCTGCTCATTTAATCTTCCACTAAATCGTCTTACTCCTTCCTCTTTTTTTCTCCCCAAACCCAACAGTCCTTATGTCCCCCAGCTAAGACTGTTCCCCATGGTGTAGATGAAAGCCAGATCTTTGGACATGATGTGGTGAACAAAGAGAAAACATGGAGGGATCCAAAGAGAGAGGTTGTCATAGATCTAGTCAAAGCTCCTCATGTTGGGTACTCAAGAGACTTCTGTGAAGGGGTCCAAATGTAGAATACCATATGCATTTTGCTTGCTGGGGCTCAGCAGAGTTCAGACACTCATCTCTGGCTTTGAGCATCTAGGCATGTGCTCCAGATATAGACCTCATATCTGACACCGCTCTTGGCCAATCCAGTTGCCTAGGTCCTGAAATTAGTGCCATCTCCCCCAAGCTTTCCCAGCAGCTCTTCCACTTTCCCCAGAGTCCCAATCAAACCCATTATGGATTACAGTTTAAATCATCAGGAGCACACAGCAGTGAAAGGAATCAGGCACACAGATATTGCACAGGAGTCTAAACTACCATTGTTCTTTACTTAAGCAATAAAGCACAAGAACACACAGATCACTTAGAAAACAACACATACCCTGAACACAAGGCCCTTCACTCTACCTGATCCTTCTCTAGGAATCAGAGTAACAGCCGTGTTAGTCTGTATTCGCAAAAAGAAAAGGAGTACTTGTGGCACCTTAGAGACTAACCAATTTATTTGAGCATGAGCTTTCGTGAGCTACAGCTCACTTCATCGGATGCATACTGTGGAAACAGAAGACATTATATACACAGAGAATATGAAACAATACCTCCTCCCACCCCACTCTCCTGCTGGTAATAGCTTATCTAAAGTGATCACTCTCCTTACAATGTGTATGATAATCAAGTTGGGCCATTTCCAGCACAAATCCAGGTTTTCTCACCCTCCGCCCACCCCCCCCCCCCCCCCACAAACTCACTCTCCTGCTGGTAATAGCCCATCCAAAGTGACCACTCTCTTTACAATGTGTATGATAATCAAGGTGGGCCATTTCCAGCACAAATCCAAGTTTTCTCAACCCCACCCCCCCCTTCCAAAAACCACACACACAAACTCACTCTCCTGCTGGTAATAGATTATCCAAAGTGACCACTCTCCTTACAATGTGTATGAAAATCAAGGTGGGCCATTTCCAGCACAAATCCAGGTTTTCTCACACACACCCCCCCCCACATATACACAGACATACACCTGTCTGTGCTCGGTAGGCCCTTGCCTCATAGCAATAGACTCAAGGACTCAAAAAGCTCAGTCTATTTAGCTTGAGAGGTGACCTGATCACAGCCTATAAATATCTACATGAGGAGCAAATATTTAATAATGGGGTCTTCAATCTAGCAGACATAGATATAACAAGAACCGATGGCTGGAAGTTGAAGCTAGACAAATTCAGATCAGAAAAAAAAGATGTATATTTTTAACGATGAGAGTAATTGACCACTTGAACAATTTACCAAGAGTCATGGTAGATTCTCTATCACTGACAATTTTTAAATCAAGATTGGATGTTTTTATAAAATATCTGCTCTAGAAATTATTTTGAGGAAGCTCTTTGGTCTGTGTTAATCAGGAGGTCAGACTAAACGATCACAATGGTTCCTTCTGGCATTAGACGCTATGAATCAGGCTCTGGCAGCAGTTCTCCTCAGTTTCAGCTGGTGAAAATGGCTAAAGCCCCAGAGCAGAGCAGCTCCTGCCCTTTATAACCTTCCATCCTCCTCTGTCAGGTGACTCCATGAGCAGCCTCCTAAGGTGATCATCCTATCAGGTAACTTCATTGCCAGACAGCCTCCTCTGACAAACCAGTTCTCCTGGCTAGAAGCCAGCCTCTTGTCTAGGATGCTTGTCTTTGAATAGAGGACCATTTAGATTTAAACAACCCTCTATTGTTAGCCTTTTTCCACTGTCCCTTGGAATTCCAGACCAAGGTAGAAGTAAAAAGCACAAGCGAGACATCAGATGCCTGTGCATTCAAAATGGTGTTTGCAGCTTGATAATGATACATACAGAGAGTTCATAATCTGACACAGAATTCAGAAATTGTATGGACAGATTGCCCCAATCATCACATTGGTACCATGGACAGATTGACAGGAAGATGATTTCAGTGGCTGTGGTCTGAATGGGCATGAGCAACGTTAGCAGGCACAGGAAACAAGAGAGAGCAGGAGGTTGCAGTAATCAAGATGGGAGATTCTGGCATTAGAAAGTGTTTTAGCTTGAATTGGGTAACTCAACTGATTTAAAAAAACTGCAAAAAACACAACAAAACAGTCTTCCCCACAATAACATAATCAGACTTTGCTCTTTAAATATTTCAGGCACTGGGGTCATCTTCTGCACTTGAATTTATAATAATAATAATGGGAAAAAAAGCTCAAGTGAAAGGATTAAATAAGAATGATCTGTGTGTGCGCTATGCAAATTGGTGACACCTTTGTATTCATGACTCATTGCAAGTTGTTATAAAGGTAAATAGAATTTTATTCTCATCACCTATGAGTTTCTCACATAAGTGGGAAGAGCTCTTTAAACTATTTTTTTCCTTCCATTTGATTTATGTTCTGGCTGGAGGTGCAAAACAAAGCACCCAAACAATTGTGATAGGCCCCAATCTTGCCTCTTGCATTGTTTTAGGTTCTGATGCTAAGGCCCTGAGATCTTGTTGCTGTGATCACCTGCATCCATGTAGAGACCATGCTAGCAGATACCCAGGTAGAATCAGGACCTAACACAATAGTGTTACATGATTAGGCTCGTTTGAGAATAACAGCCGTGTTAGTCTGTCTTTGCAAAAAGAAAAGGAGTACTTGTGGCACCTTAGAGACTAACCAATTTATTTGAGCATGAGCTTTCGTGAGCTACAGCTCACTTTATCGGATGCATACCGTGGAAACTGCAGTAGACATTATATACACACAGAGACCATGAAACAATACCCCCTCCCACCCCACTGTCCTGCTGGTAATAGCTTATCTAAAGTGATCATCAAGTTGGGCCATTTCCAGCACAAATCCAGGTTTTCTCACCCTTCCCCCCCCCCCCCCCAACTCACTCTCCTGCTGGTAATAGCCCATCCAAAGTGACCACTCTCTTCACAATGTGTATGATAATCAAGGTGGGTCATTTCCAGCACAAATCCAGGTTCTCTCCCTCCCTCACCCCCCTCCAAAAAACCACACACACAAACTCACTCTCCTGCTGGTTCATAATATTGAATCAGAACAAGAAGGATGCAAAGGAACCATCCCAAGATTTGAACCCACAGTTACAAGGCCACAAGATATTAGTAACAGGAACATTACATAAAAGAAAGATTGGGGAAAGAAACTAAAACACAGTTATCTTTATCTCAATGATCTTTAAACTAAATGACAAAAGAAAGTACAATGAGCCAGCTAACACTTGAGAAGAGAAGAGTCTTTGGCAGCTCAAAGGGCCTGATTCTCGACAGCCTTGTCAATTGCACCTGTGGAAGGGAAAGACAAGGTGTAACTAGGATGCTACCAAATCATTGTAAACTAGGTGTAAATGCTACCTTCTTTGCACAGGTGTAAATGACAATACAAGGGAGAAACAGTCCCAAAACTGTAGGCAAAAGCAGGCAGTTGATCTGAAACACGAGTTAGGTGTCAGGAAAGTGTTTGTACCATTAAAATGGGAAACTAAGCACTTTTCATCATCTAATATTATTTGCAGTTTTATGATGGGGGAAAATTGCAATATCAGCATCTAATTTTATAAAATCATCTGTCAAAAGTTTTTATTTAATTCTTTGAGCTTTGTGTTTCCTTTGCAATAACTGAGGACATTAAGATATGCTTGCCACAAATTACCTTCTTTTTCTATTTTATACATGTCAAAATTTTATCTCTCTAACCCACAAAGTGAAGCAAAAAAATTAAATTGTTTCTACAGATACCAGTTCAAACCGGAGGCATCCTCTGAGCAAACAGTGTACTTTATTCAGAATGGTCCAATCCACAGCCTTGATCCCACAGTCGCAGATACATTTGAGTTCTCGTATTGAGATCGAAAGGGATTTCTCACGTGTGAGATGTTAGTCCGTGTGCCTAGGGTATTTTGCAGGACCAAGTCCTATACTTTGACATTTCCAGTCTGAGTTTGTCAAATCACTGAAAATGAATAAGCAATAAAACTTTAAAATTGTACGATGTTGCCTGTAACAGCAGTCAGAGAAGTCAGTGGATACTAGATATTGAGCCAGCAAGCATGTGAGAATAGATCTGCAGCCCAGAGGTTGAGGCACTCTCCTGAGATGTGATACAGTCAGGTTCACACGCCTGCTCCAATGACTATGAAGAATTTTATACAAAGTGGAAGAGTTTCAACAGAAGAGCTTGAGAAAGCCTTTCCCTGCCTGGTCAGAATATAGCCCAGTGGCTGGGGCACTCACCAGATCTCCTTTATCCTGGGTGAGTGCTCTATCCACCAGGTTATTGGGTAAAGGGGTGGGGGAACCACCTCTGCCGATTAATAGGTGGTGATGGATGGTGGGACTCCTAGTCTGAGGATCCCACTGGGGCTTAGGTGTAGGCTAGGTGCCAGGTAGCAGAACTGAATCAGTTTTGCACATGCCCACCAGCAGCAACTGAGGGACCTTCAGGGTCAGGTGGCAGCTGAGTCAGGGTTGTGAGGATGTAAATGTTGGATTTAGGCACCTAAAGAGGTAGTGAGATGCCTAAATCCCTTCACTGATGTAGCCCTTAGGAAACTAAGTCCCATTGCCTTTCAAAGAGCCTTTGGGTATGTCTACATTACAAACTCTACAGCAGCACAGCTGTAGCTATGCGCTGTCATGTAGACGCTTGCTACAGAAATGGAAGGGTTTTTTCCATTAATGTAGTAAATTCACCCCCTCAAGGCGCAGTAGCTAGGTCGATGGAAAAATTGTTCCATTAATCCAGCGGTGTCTACACCAGGGCTTAGGCTTGCTTAACGACGTCTCTCAGGGGTGTGAATTTTTCACACCTCTCAGTGACATAGCCAGGTCGACCTAAGTTTTAGGTGTGGATGAGGCCTTAAGCAGACTGAGGGAGGGTGAGATTGTGGTGAAGGTACGATTCATTAATGCAGCCAAGACCTACAAGGAGCAGGGGAGATCCCTAGGGGAAGCTTCTGGAGTCCCTGGAGAGGGAAGGGAGAGCAAGGCAAAAACTGCTACATGTCCCTGCATTTTGTGTGTGCCACAGATATTTTGCAAAAAAGAACAAGAATACTTGTGGCACTTTAGAGACTAACAAATTTATTTGAGCATAAGCTTTCGTGAGCTACAGCTCACTTCATCGGATGCATTCAGATATTTTGATTTGCCATATTTTGATAACCACAAGCCTGAGAAAGTGTGGGGGGTAAGCTGTGACTGGGGATAATAAAATCAGTAGCTGGATGTTTCTGATTCAATGATCAGCTGTGAAACAGTTAATAATGCTGACATTACAGTACCTTGATAGGTTAGAGTTAACTACCATATTAGATGGTCACTTCTCAGAGCTATTTTATCAGGCTGCCAGCAGATGTCACTGCATCCGAATTACAGTCACCTTACATTTTTAAGGTTTCGAGTCATGGTAGTTGTGAAGAAAATATGATATTTTCTAAAGCAAAACCTTTGATCCTGCACAATATTGCAATGGGGGGGGGGTACTTAACACCCTCAGGACAGCTGTTCACAATGCCTTAGGGACTAGGGAGAATTCTACAGTACCATATATCCACCACTGCTTTGTCCACTCAGTGGTTAGTTGTCCCAAGCAATGGGGTTTCCATAAGTTTCCTTAGGCAATTGTTCCACAATCTCTCACTGTAAGGAAATTTTCACTAGTTCTCAATCCAAGTGCTCAGTGTTATCCCATAATGCCTCGTAATTCCCCCTGGGGCCACCCAATCCACCTCCTCTCCCTCCTCTGCATTTACATCCTTCAGCTTGCTCTCCTCACCCCTCTCCTTATTTGCCATCTACTTGCTTAGTATTCTTCCATGAAAATACTACAATTAGGCGCAATTATCCAAGCCTCTGCTCAGTGAAACAATGTTCCTGATTTACAAGTGTATTCCTGGTGCCTGAGGAGGTGATTAGTGTCTGCGTGCCTTGCACCACACCTGGGAAGGCAGAGGGGAAAGGGGAGAAGTGGCATGAGTCAACAAGAGACCAATTAAAACCTAACCTTCTCACCAGCTGCAGCTTCCCTGCCTGTCTCTGCCTCCCTGGCACAGGTAGCCCCTATCTCCTGCATGTCACATGCTGTGAGGAAGGGAAGATCTGGCTCTAAAGATGAACTGTTGTTAAGGGGGAGAAAACAGCAGAGATAAGAGCATGCACAGGATTGGGTAGCTGGGTCTAGATGGGTAGCGGGGGAGGCTTTATTTGACTTAGCCAATTTGCTTTATAGAGACAGAAGCTTTGCTGACAGCAACATGTGGAGTAAGGCAGGGGGTAGGGGGGAGTGACTTTCCATGGGATTCTTTTGACATTCATGCTGCACACCTGACAGTTTCTTTGTCTTCCTAGTCTCTGTGAGTCCATGCCCTATCAAAACCTGCCAGGAGAAGGCCATTGTGAGGTTTTAATGAAGAGGGACGTGGCCTTCACGACATCTTGCCAGCCCTAAACTGCACTGAATAGAGATGGCTTGAAGGGCACGTTTTAGCACCAATCCCCAAGAGCCAGGGTGACTGCAGTGCTAGTGCCCCCCCCCACCCCGTTAACTCCAGCTGCAACTAAAGCTGGATCCAAACCAGCAAAATACTCAGGATTCCACATAGTTTCACAGCCTTTGCTTTCCACTGGAATAAATCCTGATCCCACAGGAGCCAATGGCCAAAACTTCCACTGACTTCAGTTGCCCCTTTGCCTTTTGTCTGCTCAATCTATAAACCTGACTTGTTTGTTGAAGTCTTTAATGCTGTTACTCTAAAACCCCTTACTAAATACAGATGATTGAAACAATTAAAAGACATTAATTCAACCTACAGTGCCAGGGGCTTCAAAGCCCTTCTCTCCTGCAGGGAGGAGCTGGTGTTTTTAAATATTGACTCAGTGTTCCTCAGTGGAATTCACCCCGTGGGCCAGCACTCTTTCCCCCACCAGGCAAGTGAGATTTTAATGGGTTAGGATTGTACGGGGAAGGTGTTAGTTAAAGGTGGGCTTGAGTTGCAATTGGAGCTGGTCAATGTTTTTTTTTTTTTAGATGCAGCAGTTTTCCATTCGAAAATGCAGTTCAGTAAAAATTGAAACATTTTGCGAGAACGTGTCAGTTTAGTTTGGGAAGTTCAGTTCTTTGCTGTAGCCTTTGCAGCGCCTCTAGTCACACAGTGTGAGAGAAGCAAGGCAAATCCTCCCTTCCTCAGTAGTAGTACGGTAGTGCTAGGAAGCCAGACTCAGGATCTGGGCCCCATTGTGCTAGGCTCTATACATACGCATGATAAAAGACCGTTCCTACCCTGAAGACTTGGAATCTAAATAGACAAGACACAGTGAAGAAAAAAAGGAGGACTATCACCCCATTTTACAGATGATGAAGTGATTTGTTCAAGGTCTCCCTGTCTCTTACCTTTAATTTCTTGAACCTCTTGATTTAGGAGCTCTTGGGTTTAGAGAACTTCCATGCATTCCCAAAGGGAGCTAGATTTGTGGTTTTTGGCCTGGGCACTCTCCCTCGAAGTCCCTTCACTGGGTCTGTGTGCTGAAGAGTGACATAGGGTTTGGGGATAAAGGATGGAGGATGGAAGGAAGTGCCATGTTCTGCAGCACTGCCTCTAGCATAGTGCCCAGATAAGAAGAAGATACCTTATGAGAAATTAATGCTGCTTTAAGCAATGTTAATTCCTCCTTATGCTGGTACTGAACAGTCAGCTGCCTTCTCGGAACTCAGACAACCAGGTACTACAATGATGGGGGGTCACAGAAGAACCTGGGTAGGTAGATCTTCCAGAATGGTCCTTTCCCTAGGGATCCTGGAGATCTGTGAGGTTATGAGGCCTCACTTTCTCCTCATTCTGTGTCCCCTCTATCCCTGTTCTTTGAGTGCTGAGTTCTGCAGAATTTGCATAGATTTTTTTTTAAAGGCCAGAAGGTCTATTAGATTACCTAGTCTGACCTCCTGTATATCACAGACCATAGGATCTTACCCAGCTCCTCTTGTGGGAAGCTCAATAACTTATGCTTGATTTCATCCTATCACCCAGTCTTGATCTGAAGACATCAAAAAGATAGAGAATTTGCCCCTTCCCTTGGTAGATTAACTATTGGAACGACCACCCTCGTTGTTAAGCATCTGTGTGTTATTTCTAATTTGAATTTGTCCGGCTTCAACTTCCAGCCATTGGCTTTTGTTCTGCTAGGTTACAGAGCCATTTAGATCCAGTATTTTCTTCCCATTGTGTTACTTATACAGTAACTGTAATCAAGTTCTCATTCTGTAATCACCTCTCATTCCGTTTGTTAACCTCGACCGAGTCCGCCACTTGTGTCTCACTGCAAGGCATTTCTTCAAGCCCTCAGACCTCTTTGTGGCTCTTCTCTTCCTCCTCTCCAAGTTTTCAGCATCTTTTAGAATGCTGAGGCCAGAAAGGGACACAGTGTTCTAGTATTGGTCTCTCCAACACCATATACTCCCTGCTTCTACTCGCTGCTCCCCAGCTTATACACCAAGGGTCACATTTGCCCTTTTTGCTGTGGCACACTGCACACTGGCAGCTCAGGCTGAGTTGCTTCTCCCCATAATCCTTTTCAGAGTCACTGCTTTCCAGGATAGAGCACCCCATTCTGTATATATAACCTGCGTTCTTTGTTCCAAGGAGTGTGACCACCCCTTTTCCTGCCCCTGTTGCCCTATCATGTGGGATTCCCCATGTGAGGAGGGGAATGTGTGTTTCAAATGATGTATTATTTTTTTTTAATTTTATGAGTTCACAAACCACTTTTCAGAGAAAAAACCTGTGATGTAATTATAGAATTTTCTACAGCACAAATCAATTTAGCATCTACCAACATGCATAGGGTTGTGTTAACTGTGGAAATGAGCTAAGAGGTCTTGCTGTCCCATGATTTCTCTATCTAGACGTTGAACCAGATTTGTCATCCTTATGAAATCTAGCCATCCTGGAGACATACAGGCGTTACTTTCACTGCGTATCGGATGTCCTTCCTCTAGAATTCTGCCCAATGTTAACTTCACTGCTTCAAGAGTGTGGTATAGAATGCCTGCTCCTGGCACTCCTTTCACTGACTTCAACAGATCAAGCCAAGTACGTATAGCTTACAGAACTCCACTGCAAGTGAAAAAACACACTGCTAACTTGACAACCTCAAAGAAAGTGAAGTCTGAAGTTTCCCATGAAGGGCCTGTTCCAGATCCTTTAACATCAATCAGTGGCAGTATTTCTACTTACTACAATGGGTTTTGGATTTGGCGTCCTTAAAATTTGTAAGTAACAAAAGTCGTGCTCAGCACAAATATTTTGTTATTTAAAATGCTATGTTAGGATTCACAACTGATATACAAACTTGTTAGAAATTGTTCTGATAACAGTGGCACAAACACAGATGGGCTTTTACATGTGCAATACATAAAGAATTGTGTGCATACATCAGCTTTGTGCAAATGTTATGATCATTTACTCTGCTTGCCCATCCTTTGCCCTATTGACTGATGGTCAAGAAACCTAATTACACTCTATTCACCCATCAAAAGAAGGTACCAAGAGTTGCCATCCTGACAAGTCCCCTTGTAACTATATCAGGGGTGGCCAATCTGGCTCCGGAGCCACATGCAGCTCTTCAGAAGTTAATATGCAGCTCCTTGCATAGGTGCTGACTCCAGGGCTGGAGCTACAAGTGCCAACTTTCCACTGCTCAACCCCAGGCCCTGCCCCAACTCCACCCCTAACCTCAAAGCTGCTTTCAACTACCTGAAAGGGGGTTCCAAAGAGGATGGCTCTAGACTGTTCTCCATGGTAGCAGATGACAGAACGAGGGGTAATGGTCTCAAGTTGCAGTGGGGGAGGTTTAGTTTGGATATTAGGAAAAACTTTTTCACTAAGAGGGTGGTGAAACACTGGAATGCGTTACCTAGGGAGGTGGTAGAATCTCCTTCCTTAGAGGTTTTTAAGGTCAGGCTTGACAAAGCCCTGGCTGGGATGATTTAACTGGGAATTGGTCCTGCTTCGAGCAGGGGGTTGGACTAGATGACCTTCAGGGGTCCCTTCCAACCCTGATATTCTATGATTCTAAGTCCCCGCCCTTTCCTGCCCCCTCCCCTGAGCCTGCTGCACCCTTGCTCCTCCCTGCTCCGTCCCAGAGCCTCCAGTACACTGCTGATCGCAGTGGGCAGGAGGCACAGAGGGAAAGGGAGGTGCTGATTGGCTGGGCTGCCGGCTGGCAGGAGGTGCTGAGGGTGGCGGGGGGGGAGGGGCTAATGGGGGGGCTGCTGACGTGTTACTGTGGCTCTTTGGCAATGTACATTGGTAAATTCTGACTCCTTCTCAGGCTCAGGTTGGCCACCCCTGGACTATATGCTTTGCCTCAGTTTCCTCAGAGCAATCTTTGCCTTACTGCAGCCATAGTGGTGACTTGGTCCACCAAGAAAGCCACTTTTGAGCATTCAAGCCCTTCTGGGATAACCGTCACTCAGGAGCCTAAATACCTTTGAAGATCTGGATCTTAAACCAAATCCACTAAAGTACTGAAGAAAAGAATCCTCAGTCCAGCTGGGCTCAGCCTTCAGCCCCCCACCTCACAGCAGGCTCCCAGCTACAACTGCCTATCCTCCTGTTTAGTGACCAGCTCCCTGGATCTTCTCCTGTCAGCCATCCAGGCGAGGCCTGTTCTCCTGCCAAGGGCTCCAACAGGCCACAGTCCTATACTCCCTGGTCTGAGCCAGGCTCCTTTGCTCACCCAGGAGCAGCCTGTCTGCTCTCCTTCACTGACAGCCCTCAACTGCTGGGCTTTCCTCCACTGAAGTCCACCACTCAGGACAGGTGTAGCAGGGTGGCACTGACTGAGCCCAGGGCTGCTCTTTAACCCTTTTCTATCTGGCTCAGGGGCTGTCTAGTCCATCACACTCATCCTAAGCAAGAAGCTGATCCAAAGTCCATTTAAGTCAATGGCAGTTTTTCTATTGACTTGAATGGGCTTTGGAACAAGCCTTCAGGGAACAGGTAGAATTTTGCAGGGCGTGCAAAGGTATTTTGTTTTATGTTTTGTTTTTGTGAATCCAAGTGAGGAATTGGAACTGATGTGCCCAAACTTTGCAGGGTCTGCATAGGCACCATGTGTTAGGATATAGATATTCAGGCCTGTCTGCAAAGGCCTGTACTTTAAGAATTTAGGGGTATTCTTATCACTTGGCTAGTTCTAGAGGTATAAAAGAAAGAATCAAAATCACTGTCTGCCAGTGTAAGGTCCTTCTCTTACTGTGACAGTCTGAGGCCCTGTTCTTAGGCTAAGGCCTTTGGCTAAGCAGCAGAGGCAGCCATAAGCTGGGAAGCGAACAGTCACATCCTCACATTCCAAACTAGTCACATTGAAATAAGGTGCTATTGGGCTGTCAGGCACTATCAGGACAGGATTGTATTTCTATCACCTCCAGAGAAAGGGAAGTGCCTAGAAAATGTAAAAGGAAACTTAGTTTGATAGCATCCTGTCTGGCAAGAACTCACTTATCAATAGCTGGGATGTGAAATCCTCACTTCTGTATTGTTTTGTCATTATAGTTCCCACTTTGCTATTGTTTGTCTGTATAATCTCTGTCTGGTTCTGTGATTGTTTCTGTCTGCTGTATAATTAATTTTGCTGGGTGTAAACTAATTAAGGTGGTGGGATATAATTGGTTACATAATCATGTTACAATATGTTAGGATTGGTTAGTTAAATTTTAGTAGAATGATTGGTTAAGGTATAGCTAAGAATATTACTATATAAATTAGGGGCAAACAGGAAGTAAGTTGGGATTCGGAAATAAGGAAAAGGAACTTGTATTTAAGCTTGCTGGAAGTTCACCCCAATAAATATCGAATTGTTTGCACCTTCGGACTTCGGGTATTGTTGCTCTCTGTTCATGTGAGAAGGACCAGGGAAGTGGGAGAGTGAAGGAATAAGCTCTCTAACACCATGCTTTGAAAATGTTGTTTATGGCATTGATCCTCCTATTGTCACCACACAGGAGGAGACCCACTAATTCATGTCTACTAGAGGAGACAATAACCCAACCGCATATATGTCCTTGCAATGTAGGAGTGTTTAGGAAAGAGATATGTGTCCTTAAAATGGCATTGATTCATCTTACATGAATGAGGAAGAGGCCACATCTGAAGCATGTTGATTTAAATGGAAATACATTCAAATAAATGGATTCTTGGTTTCAATGTTGTTTCAGATAACCTCTACTGAAAGCAGATGGCCTATTTTGAAAGTATGATAGGTGTTCTGTGGGGCAAGGCTGTATCTTAATTTGCTTTTTATTTCTAAGTTTTTTTTCAGCTTATTAACATGTTATGCAAAGTCGGCTCTGCTGACTATTAAAACCAGAGGGATGAGCTAAGGACGTGCAGAGACATTGTCACTGTAATGGAGCATTTTCAGATTTGTTATTATTTATATCACAGGAGCCTCTAGAAAGCCAAAGCAAGATGGGGCCTCATGGGCACTGGACAAATGTAAAGCAAGAGATAGTCTCTGCCCTGAAGAATTTACTTCCTTTGTCTGTCTTGTCTATTGAAATTGTTGTGTTAGTCCCATTTTTATAGTTAAGGAACTGAAGCACAGAGCGTCTGACACAGCAGGGATGTGAACTTAGATCTCCTGAGACCCAGACGAGTGCCTTAACTGTCAGGACATCTTGAGTAGCTGCACAGTGAATATGAATGATTTGAGGTGCAGGGCAGGTGCTGTCCTTTTGTTAGTGCATAAACACCATAAAATGGTCTTTACAGGAGAAGTCTTCCAAATGACAATGGACTCTGCTCCTTCCATTACATTTTGTGTTGGACACAGATAGACTAGAACTGGAGCAACGTATCCAACTCCAAAATCTGAAGTAAATAGAAGTTGGCAGCATGTATCAGCGGAATGTCACCCCCAAACCTTCACCTCAGGATTACAGGTGTCACTGCATGTCAGAATAACAAACAAGTCCTGGAGATCTATCGGGTTGGGATCATTCAAGCTGCAGGAGTAACGTACTGAGTATGCAGTCAGACATTTGCTTCAGAGTAACAGCCGTGTTAGTCTGCATCCGATGAAGTGAGCTGTAGCTCACGAAAGCTCATGCTCAAATAAATTGGTTAGTCTCTAAGGTGCCACAAGTACTCCTTTTCTTTTTGAGACATTTGCTTGTTATTGTTATAGAGTACAGGGGTCACCATTAACATCTTTAGTTTTGTCTTTGCAGGTAACTAACATTAGAGCAGTGCTCCCTAGACATAATGGCACCACATGAAGGCTGATTACTCATAAACATCCACCGTAAAGAGTTTAATGACAACCACGCATGTGGCTTTATAAGATCCCTAATCAGGAATGGCTAAGCCATTCACACTAAAGGGTGGACTATTAACATTTCTTCTCTGGTCAGAACTTGTTGGACAAGTCACTTCAGTCTGAATTTGGTCTCAAAGCAGGTCTGTGTCAGAGGCAACACGTCCGGGGGAGGGGGTGCATGCGGGGTCATGTGTCTCCCCACCCCAAGATTTGCTGCTTGGTTTGTGCTGATCATGCTCAGGAACACTGCTGAAGCTGGCTGCTCTCACTCTGTGCCCCCCACTATTGGCAGACATGGGTCATCTCTGGTCTGTGTTATACAAGGGGTCAGACTATTATAATAAATTTTAATGCCAGAGAGGATGATGTAGTCTCTGAGCCTTAGTTCCCCATCCGTGAAAGGGGGATAATAGAAATTCTTACAAGGAGGATGTGAGAATGAACTCATTACTATTTGTTAGATTCTAGAGCGAAGCGTGCCATTTAAGTACCTAGAGAGGGTGCAGATTTCAGCAGGAAGCCCAGTAGACAAGAGGCTTACACAATGAATTAGACCAAGATCTACACGGATAATGGACCTGGAATCCTAAAGGCTCAGCTTAGAGGTTGCAGGAGAGATTGGTGGGTGTGACTTTATTTGCAAAAGCATCTGAGTCCAAGCACAAAGACAAGTCAAAGAAGGTAGCATCCACAAAGGACGATGGCTCAGCCATCCCGTTAACAGCCTCAGTGTATGACAGAGGCAGACCCACAGGCAACTGATGCTGCCAACATAACTTGCCTGAGGTGTCTGCTAAAGAGCAGATGCTGTTGCTGGGGGGGGGGGGGGGGGGGGGAGGGCGGAGGGAAGTCTTCTGTGAGTTGGCATCTAGCTCCAAAAATAAGCATTCACAAAGGTGGTGTGGTTCGGAGGCTGATGGCTGCATCACAGTCAATCCCCGTTTCCAAATCATCGGGGAGACTAAAACATAGATGAGAAGAAAAAAAGTAATAGTTGCAAACTGGCTGTTCAGTCTTGTGTTTTGATAGTTGGGGCAACATGCAGGGGTTTAAAAAAGAGACTCCATTACTTCATGCACCTGAAGGCCAAAAGGGTCTGCGAGGAGTAAGTAGCGTGTCTGACCTCCTGCATTAGGCAGGCCATGACATTTCATCCGGCCATTCCTGCTTGAAGCCCAAATAAAATCTTTGTCTCTCTTCCTCCTAAGGATTCCCAAAAGCCTTGCAAGCTCTTCACTGAAATGTAGGCACCTCAGTAATGGAACACAGCAGGTTTCACCAGCCATACTACACAATGTAAGGCAGGATGTGAGTAAAGTATCTGGTGAAACTGCATGAGAAGTTAGGGATGACAAACGTATTTACCCAAGTAAAATTTTGATCAGCACACTATTCACAAAGTGCATCAGAATCTTTATAGACCAGTTTTTATCCAGATTGTGAATCAATCTCCAGATCCACAAGACTGAAATTAGAAAAGGGGTCTAGTATCTGAACCCTCAGCAGGATCCAGTTTTCTTAGTTTGGCCCTATCAATATAAGGGACGATCCAAACATCCCAATACTTTGGTTCAAAATATGAAGTTCACGCCACCTTGATTTCCTAAGGGTTTCCTAGAAATCTCTACTTCAAACACCGGCCAGCACTGACCCACCTATAGCGAAGCAAGTTCTGAAGAAAGCACAGCCTAATCTAAAGGATCGATGCAGGATTTTTTTTATATATAAAGGTTTTTATAGATAAAATTGGGCAAAATATTTATTTGGAGACACTAAATCAGTGTAAAGATTACAAAAACAAAAGGAGAGCTTGCACGAGGGAAGCAGGGTAAGAGATTAGCTTTGGATCAGATGCATGCTAGGAACAAATGCACTCCTCACTGCACAGGGAAATGGAAAATTGCTACTTCTGATGAATCAGGAAAACAAAACAAAAAAAAAACAAAAAGGGAAGGGGAAGGGAATTTTTCTAAGAAATTAGAGAACTTTAACTAGCAATTTAAACTGGCAATTTTGTCTGGGAGTACAATATTTCTTTTCCATATTTCTTATTGTAACAGATCACAGTTCTTTCTAGTCCAAATTGAAAATCCTTTTGAAGAGAAAACATGGATGCTTCAGCCTTTGAATCAGACCCAGATTAATAAATAAAGCTGGAGCTTCCCACCTTTCGAAATTTGTTTTCATTTTGAATTGTGTCCATGAAAATTGTATAGAAAGTGACATGTCGCTGTGAAATAGTTTGACTTCAACAAAACCGTGTTTTCTGATGGAAGCTTTGCCATTAAATATTTGGACCAGCTGTACTGACAAAGGACTCTTAAAGACAGCTGATCAGTTTCCATAGTGTACGGTATATGAACATTAATTTATAATGTAATGGGTGCCCATGACTCAAAATGAGGGTGGCTCAGGCAACAGATGAGGCTTCAGGAGACCTCATTTTAGTTCTTGACTCTGACATTGACTTCCTATGAGAAGTCACTTAATTTCCCTGGGCCCCGCCTAGAAAAAATGGGGATGACAACCCTTCCTTTCTTTCACCCTTTGCCTGTCTTGTCTATTTAGATTTTAAGCTCTTCAGCACAGAGGCTCTTTCTCAAAGGCCTGGGCTACACTGGGGGTGGGTGGGTTTCGAACTAAGATACGCAACTTCAGCTATGCTATTTGTGTAGCTAAAGTAGAAGTATCTTAGTTCAACTTGCCTGGCCGTCCTCACGGCAGCGAGTCGACCATGGCGGCTCCCCCATCAACTCCAATTACTCCTCCTGCCGAGGTGGAGTACAGGCGTCGATTCGGGATCGATTTATTGCGTCTAGACGAGATGCGATAAATCGATCCCTGATAGATCGATCATGACCCGCCGATCCTGCAGGTAGTGAAGACGTACCCTTATTGTGTGTGTGTATGCAGCACTGAGCACCAAGGGGCCCCTGGTCTCAGCTGGCGCCTCTGCACACTACTGTAATACAAATGATAAAAGTGAAAAAAAACCCACAAAGCCATGCAGATAACTCACTGTGAATGGGCAGCTTTTTACAGCTCTGTTGCTGTCAAGCCAAAGTGTCATTGCAGTGATGAACATTGTGTGACCGTCATATATTTATCCCAATTCATGTATTTGCTCCTATCATGGTATATTTGTACCAGAACTTTGGTATATTTGCCAGAAAAGCTTCTATACCTAAAAAGCACTAAGACTTTGCACTTGCATAGTGATTTCATCCATGGATCTTAAAATGCTTTATACAAACAGTAACTAGGCATCATTCTATACTGGTGATTAGGTAAGTATTGTCATCCCCATTTTAAAGTTGGTAAACTGACGCACAGAGACGCTAAACAACCTGTTGAATAGCATACAGCAAGTTATTGGCCAAATAGGGAATAAAACCTGGGCTTTTCAAGTAAATGTTTTAAATTCTAGACCAAACTTATGTATTGGGGTCAGGTAGAGGGGAGGGTGAGTAGGTGCTACAGTGATATAAGACGTGCTCCCTGGAAGCAAAACATTACACTAGTGCTTCATTTAGCATAGTGAAGGACTGATAGCCCTACTTAAATTTATGAAGTCTTTCATATGAATACATGAAAAGTGGCTTGTGAGCAGGTACATATTAATCAACTTGCAAGCCGTGGGAGTGAACACCCCTATGTTTGAAGGTACTCAAAGTTGTTCTCCAAACTTCTTAGCAAAAAAAAAAAAGAGAGAGTACAAAGAAAATAAAAAAGAAGTGTTTGGACAGATCTCTAAGGAAACGGTCTAGGGGTTTTACCCTTTTCTCTGTTAGGATATTATTATAAGTGTTAGGATATAGATATTCAGGCCTGTCTGTAAAGGCCTATACTCTAAGAATTTAGGTGTATTCTTATCACTTGGCTAGTGATAGAGGTATAAAAGAAAGAATCAAAATCACTGTCTGCTGGTGCAAGGGCCTTCTCTTACTGTGACAGTCTGACCCCCTGTTCTTAGGCTAAGGCCTTTGGCTAAGCAGCAGAGGCAGCCATAAGCTGGGAAGCGAACGGTCACATCCTCACATTCCAAACTAGTCACTGTCATAAATATAAAGGGAAGGGTAAACCCCTTTGAAATCCCTCCTGGCCAGGGGAAAGCTCCTCTCACCTGTAATCTCTCCAAGATTTTGATTTCGACATCCAACACATCTCGGGAGCTTCTAACAAAGTGGCTGATGCACTCTCCCGTGAAAGTTTCCCAGAATCAACTGGTTAAAATCGTCCTTGAAATGTGGAAAATATTGTTAGTCTTTATGTACTTGGTAGTATATTTAGAGATGCATGTGTCTTATTAACTCTGTTTTTCCTAGAGCTCCAGGAAGAAATCCCAGCCAGTGTTTCACCCTAGCTGAGATTTGGGGGGCGTGTCATAAATATAAAGGGAAGGGTAAACCCCTTTGAAATCCCTCCTGGCCAGGGGAAAGCTCCTCTCACCTGTAAAGGGTTAAGAAGCTAAAGGTAACCTCGCTGGCACCTGACCAAAATGACCAATGAGGAGACAAGATACTTTCAAAAGCTGGGAGGAGGGAGAGAAACAAAGGGTCTGTGTCTGTCTGTATGCTGGTCTTTGCCAGGGACAGAACAGGAATGGAGTCTTAGAACTTTTAGTAAGTAATCTAGCTAGGTATGTATTAGATTATGATTTCTTTAAATGGCTGAGAAAAGAATTGTGCTGAATAGAATAACTATTTCTGTCTGTGCATCTTTTTTGTAACTTAAGGTTTTGCCTAGAGGGGTTCTCTATGTTTTGAATCTAATTACCCTGTAAGATATCTACCATCCTGATTTTACAGGGGGGATTTCTTTATTTCTATTTACTTCTATTTTTTATTAAAAGTCTTCTTGTAAAAACTGAATGCTTTTTCATTGTTCTCAGATCCAAGGGTTTGGGTCTGTGGTCACCTATGCAAATTGGTGAGGCTTTTTATCCAACATTTCCCAGGAAAGGGGGGGTGCAAGTGTTGGGAGGATTGTTCATTGTTCTTAAGATCCAAGGGTCTGGGTCTGTAGTCACCTAGGCAAATTGGTGAGGCTTTTTACCAAACCTTGTCCAGGAAGTGGGGTGCAAGGTTTTGGGAAGTATTTTGGGGGGAAAGACGCGTCCAAACAGCTCTTCCCCAGTAACCAGTATTAGTTTGGTGGTGGTAGCGGCCAGTCCAAGGATAACGGGTGTAATATTTTGTACCTTGGGGAAGTTTTGACCTAAGCTGGTAAAGATAAGCTTAGGAGGTTTTTTCATGCAGGTCCCCACATCTGTACCCTAGAGTTCAGAGTGGGGGAGGAACCTTGACAGTCACATTGAAATAAGGTGCTATTCGGCTGTTAGGAATACAATCCTGTCCTGATAGTTACTATCACCTCCAGAGAAAGGGAAGTGCCTAGAAAATGTAAAAGGAAACTTAGTTTGATAGCATCCTGTCTGGCAAGAACTCACTTATCAATAGCTGGGATGTGATATCCTCACTTCTGTATTGTCTTGTCATTATAGTTACCACTTTGCTGTTGTTTGTCTGTATAATCTCTGTCTGGTTCTGTGATTGTTCCTGTCTGCCGTATAATTAATTTTGCTGGGTGTAAACTAATTAAGGTGGTGGGATATAATTGGTTACATAATCATGTTACAATATGTTAGGATTGGTTAGTTAAATTTCAGGAAAATGATTGGTTAAGGTATAGCTAAGCAGAACTCAAGTTTTACTATATAATCTAGTCAATGAGGAAGTGACTGGGTGTGGGTGTGGGTGGGCATGTGGGTGTGTGAGATGGGAATGGGGGTTTTGCTAAAGGGGGAGATGGGAACAGGGAATGGGGGTAAGAAAATTGGAATCATGTTTTGCTAAAGGGGGAAATGGGAATGGGAGTAAGGAAGTTGGAATCATGTTTGGCTAAGGGTAGGAATGGGAACAGGGACACAGGTGTAAGGCTCTGTGGTGTCAGAGCTGGGAAGGAGGATACTAAGGAAGGAAACTGGAATCATGCTTGCTGGAAGTTCACCCCAATAAACATCAAATTGTTTGCACCTTTGGACTTCGGGTATTGTTGCTCTCTGTTCATGTGAGAAGGACCAGGGAAGTAAGTGGGTGAAGGAATAAGTCCTCTAACACACACACCAGAGAAGCTATATACCATTTTTATCTCCCCTCATAAATCAACTCCTCCAGCTTTCTACTCTTCTGTGAACTCGCTCTAGTTTTCCAATATCTTTCTGGTAACAGTGCTGGAGACCAAATGGAGTACCTCAGTTGTGTCTGCAGAAGAGTTATATAGAGAGCAAACGTTACTTCCTTCCTGATGTGATGACTTTGTGTGAACAACTGGTGAAGAGGGGAATGAACGCGGGACCTCTAGAACCAATAGCACAAACAGCTACATCTTAAGCAAAGGGATTAAACCCTGTAGTGTGCATCCATAACAGACATATTGACTGTGGACTAAGGGTTACCTTTCCACATACACCACTTTTTTGGTAGCCGTATCACATTGTTTGCAATCTTTATTTAACCATCCGCTCTCACCTCTGTGTTTCTTTCAGCTTTTACCACTTCTTCTAGGCATCTCTTTATAGTTGTGTGTGTTTCCAGTTAATTTCCTCAAGACCGATCTAATTCTATTATTTTCTGCTCTAATTTCTCTGTTGGTATTATTGCTACTGGGGTTCACGATTCTTCCCGATTTAGTATCATCCGAGTTTCATTAGCATGCTGTTCACTGTCTGCAGCAGGGGGCTGTTTTTACAGAGCTCTCTATAATTCCTAGCTGAGCCATAAGCCACCATTCACATCTGCAGGGGACAAAACCGAAGCAGTGAACTGACTGCCTGCCACTCCTCCAACACAGCATCTGTACCTTGTCACAGCCCTGACCTTACCCTGTGATGAGGGAAAAAAACACAAGTCAAGAGTGAACCTGGTCACGTCTGGAGGTGTAACTTGGGGCTGTGCCGGAATTAATTATGCCTTCTGCTGTTTTACACACAAGTCACTATTACATTCTAAGAAAGTGGAATGTTCTTATTCGTGTCATTAGAACATAGTGTTATTTAGCACTGCAGATGTTTTATTATTGTGTTGTTTATGTGAAAGTGGATATGACAGGAAGAGGTATGTCAAATGAACACTAGAGAGAAGCAAGCTCTGCTTCCCTTTTGTTTTTAAAGTTAGATTTGTCAACACTACCTTTGTACAATATTTATGAGCTCCTTCTTTAAACTGTACCTTAATTGGTTTAGTCACCACAGCTGAAAGACAGGAACCTAATAACTTGAAGCTAAGTAAGCAGAAAAAATAATGATTTGGAGCTGTCTGTCTGCTATTGCCAAAGAGATGCAATGGGCATGGTTTAAAGCTGTAATTGCATTGTGCCACTGGCTTGCTGTTCCCAGAACATGCATAATGTAGTTCCCAGTCACAGGCTGCCACGGATCCAGCAGTATTTACCTTGGATGCCAGCAGCTCACATGCCGCCCGCAACTGCTATTCCCCAACCACACAAACAGTCACACTTTCAATTAGACGCCCTCAATACACTTTATTGCCCATTTGTGGGGATGTTCTCATCTCGCTGTGGGAAGATTATGGGACAAATGTGTCCCTGTTAGAAGTCTGTAGGCTGCAGTAGAATTACACCAGGGATGAATTTGGATGCTTTGCCCAAATCTTCCTATCCACCATACCCAATGCACAGACCTGTATTTGGGTTGTAAGTCTGAGAGCAGGAATCCTCTACTACAAGTGGCAAAACCAGTCTGTGGCATTACTCCAGCCCTGAGGCTAAGTCATTGGGCAGGGAGGATAAGAGGAGCCAGGTAGCAGCAGATCCTCTAGCCCTGAGTTTCCCCCAGCTTGCCCTGTCTGTCCCCACATTGCTCTATGTGCTTCCAGGCAAACAGCCACCACAGAGCAGAGATCCACACTGCTCTGGGGGGTGGGGTGGGGCCTTCAAATACCATCTTTCCTTACCCCCATGCAACTGACTTGTGTTTTCTGAATAATTTCCTGAACATTGGCACAGGGGTACAACCAATAACAGTTCTGTGACAATTGCAAAGGATTAATGTAATTGAAAGAAGAAAGCACTGTATAAAACTGGAGGTTTTAGCAGCAGTATGCACTAGAGGATGATAATATGTAGAAATAGTTACTCCAATGGCATCAAAAAAGAGAGACACCTAGGCCCCCAGTTCAGGATGGTACTTAAGCATGTGTGTAAATTGAAACATACAAACAGCCCCTTCGAAGATATTGGTTTTATTCATATGTGTAAAAGTTATACACATAGGTAAGTATCTTGCTGATTTAGGGCCATAGAAGGAAATTCCCAGTGAATTCTTCCATTAAAGTGTGTTAGGAGCAGAAGTTTGTGAAACCTTTGTCTGCTACTGTGTTAGTTAATGTAGCATCTATGTGGTTAGAGGTTTTGAGCTTGACCAAGTTAGTAACTTAAGCATTTATTCAGCAAAGTACCTGTTTTCACTGGGACTACTCATATGATTAAAGTCACTTGTGCTTAAGCACCTTGTTGAACAAGAGCCTAGTATAGTACTCACTGCAAAAATGAAATAAAGACATTTTTAATAATCATTGGGTGATTCTTGTTGTCTCTATTGCACATTAAGCAGTAGATAAGACAAGTCGGCTCAAATTCACCCCAAAGTTTATTTAATGCCCTGATCTGGCAAACGTTCAATTTTCAACATGTGAGTGGCCTCCATTACCAGCATACCTGAGCCCTACAGCTTGCCAGGTGTATTCCATATTGCAACAACTTTTGCAGTTGTTAGATGTGTTTTCATTCTGCATTAGAATGAAACCACACAACCTTTAGAATGTTTTTGCAAAATGGAATTGAGTTGAAATGTCCAGTTTTGGAACAGACCGATCAGGTTTTTGTTTTGGGTCTCTTTGTCTCATCAGAAGGGACCAGACAGCCAGAGACGTCAGAACCCTTCACAACAAAATCTTTACCAAAACTGACACAAAATGTTCCGGGCTTTGATAAATCATATGTCAGCAAAAATACATGTCGCCAAAAACATTCGGACCAGCTCTACAGAGCTGCTCACAATCTTTAATGTATTTATCCTCAGCACCCCTGTGAGGTAGGAAAGTCCTATTATTCCCATTTTTCAGATGGGGAGATGAGGCACAGAGAGACTAAGTGACTTTCCCAGGGTCACAGAGGAAATCTGTGTTAGATCCACATTCAGTTCCTTGCTCCACCAAAGCTCAGGTTAGCACACAACCTTTGGACACTTCCTTCCCATAGCCATTGCATATTACATTGTCTACCCAGGCAAGCTCAGAGGAAGCTCCAGTTCCTGCATTCAAAGAGCACGACCGCTGCTCTGTCTGTTCTTCTAGGGTTGCAATCCACACCACAGCAAGCAGGGGTGAGCCCCCCAGTTTGCACTGACCTGCAGGACTACCTCAAAGCAGAGACAGCAGTAACTTAAGGGATGGAGCAGCCTGCACACAACCCTGCAGGCTGAGGAGCCTGGAGAAGGATTGTGCCCCTGGAAACACAGCCCCTCTCCAAGCTTTCACTGGGGTAGCTGGGCTCTGTGCTGGACCAGTTAGCCAGTGGCCAAGTGCCCCACACTGCCCATGCCATTGTTCCTCAGAATAGATACTGTGCCTGGCCCATTAAACCAGGGTAGGGACTGTCTTTTTGTTCAGTGTTTGTACAGCACTTAGCACAAGAGGGTCCTGGCCCATGATTGGGGCTCTGAGGTGCTCCGATAATGTAAATTGATGCAGGACTTGCGGGGAGCAAGACTTCTTGTTGTTGTTTCAATCCGTACCCCTGCCAGGAGCCTGGGGGTAGGGAACAAGCATGCTAAAACTAGCTATCTAGAGAGTGCTTTGACATGGCAGCTCAAGCTGGATCTTGGGCTCTGAAGCCCTCCCTCCCCACCAGGCTTTGGCGCCTGAGTTCTAGCCGGACCCGCAGTATTAAAGTGCTGTCTACACAGCCAGTTTTAGCCCTGCTGCCACAAATCTGCAGACCCCGGCTGGGAGACTGGCTCAGGTATAGTCTCAGTGTTTCCATGACAGCCTCCAAACCTCCATCCTTTACCTACTAAGCAGGCCCCGCTGAGATCAGTTTCACGACGAGACGATTAACAACGTGGTTATGATTTCCCTTTGCTTACAGCGAGTTGATGCATCCTGCCGTCATGTGGCAACACAGAATTATTTTGCCCAGGCTTATACACATTTCCTGCCTCTCTCCTCCCGGCCAACAGGTTATAACTAACGTATAAACGTGGGTCCCCAAGTTCAGCTTGAAAATGGGGAGAAAGTAAGAAATAATAGGTTATCAGGCTTCCTTTAAATAGGTGCAGGCATCAGGAGAGAAAATAAAGACACCATTGCTTTGCAAAGGAGAATTCAGATGCATTCAGATAATACCTACATCTGCTTTAATGGTTCCATTTAAGCTGTCATTTTCAGCATTTACCTTGCAGCATTCAAAAGCAGCTCCACTTATATGTTCTCAGCAGACTCAGTGCCAGTCTCTCATAGAAAAGGAGGGGGTAGGCATAAGAAAGAAAGAAAAGTGCCATCTAGCATGTTCCAAAGAAGAAATTCCTCGCAGGAAATTAGTGGTAATTTTGGGGCCACCGCTATTGAAAAGAAATAAGTTTCTACAGAAAAGCTAGTGCACTTTCCTTTTTGTAAGCGATAACAAAGGAAAGAATAAAGGCAGGCTCTTTGCGTGGCTTAAAGGGGCATAGACAAATATTTTGGAGCAGGGTGCTGCAACATCAGGACACCTGGGTTCTCTTCCCAACTCTGCGGTTGACTTGCTATGAGACCTTGGGCAAGTCACTTGACCGCTGGGCCTCAGTGGACACATCTGTATAATAACGACTAGAACATGGGGGGCTAACCTGTGGCTCCGGAGCCGCATGCGGCTCTACAGAAGTTAATATGCGGCTCCTTGCATAGGTGTTGACTCTGGGGCTGGAGCAACAGGTGCCAACTTTCCACCTCTCAATCCCAGGCCCTGCCCCCACTCCACCCCTTACCTCAAGGCTCCCACCCCTTCCTGCCTCCTCCGCTGAGCCTGCTGCACCGTTGCTCCTTCCCCCTCCATCCCAGAGCCTCCTGTACACTGCAAAACAGCTGATCGTGGTGGGAAAAAGGCATGGGGATGGAGGGGGAGGTGCTGATCGGCAGGGCTGCCAGAAGGCAGGAGGTGCTGGGGGGGCTGATGGAGGGCTGCTGATGTGTTACTGTGGCTCTTTGGCAATGTACATTGGTAAATTCTGGCTCCTTCTCAGGCTCAGGTTGACCACCCCTGGACTAGAATAAGAAAGTCAAGTTCAAGCCCATATTGCACAGGGCAGCTTTGTATCTCCAGGTGGAGCCTTGTGGTCAAGACAGTGGGCTCAGGAGAGCTGGGTTTGATTCCTGGCTGTACCACAGCATTTCTCTTGGTGCCTCAGTCCCCCATCTGTGAAACAGGAGTGATGATACTGGTTCATTTGTTTGTCTTGCATATATAGACTATGAGCTCTTCAGGGCAGGGTCTCTTCCTATGTGCATGCACAGTGCATAACATCAGGTGGTCCTGATCTTTAACCTCGCAGAATAGGTTAAGGGAGGGTAACTCCATGCAGAGATCTGGGTAGAATTTTCCTCCCCACTAACCAACACATACATACTTAGCCTGGAGCCAAAGCTCAGTTGTGTGGTTGGCCTTTTTCCTCAATTGCAGTTCTTTGCTCTTAAACAGTATCTTTTTATCCTTGGATATCACAGTACTTCATCAAGAATGGTCAGTGTCATTATCCCCATTTTATAGATGGGGAAACAGGAACAGAGAGGAGAGGCCACCGAGCAGGTCAGAAGTAGAGCCAAGAACCGAGCCAAAGTTTCCTGATTCACAATGCTGTGACCGCTCCATAAAGTATAACTATGAATAATAGCCATGATGTAAGGCAAACTGAAATCTAAGGAGCTGTTAGCAGGTGTCTGCATCTAAAGAGCTGTAAAATGATCACTTAGCAAGTGTTTTACTTTCTAGCTAAAATATTGTCACCAGCGCGAATGTGTCCTCACCTTTCACTTTTCAGGGGAATATATTTATGCTCAGTAATTTTGGAGATTGAAGCCCTCGGAGTAAGCTACAAATCCATCTGGGACAGCTGAGGTTAAATGCACAGGAATCTCACCAGCCCTTTGTGGGCATTCATAGTGTCATGGCACGTGCTGGGGAGAGAGACACACTCCAGATTCAGAAATGTGTGAAATTAATGATGCCACTTGTTTTTGGATCCCTTCCAAGTTCACCTCCGCCTCCTCTCCTCATATGTAAACCAGAGACAGTAGGCTACAGCTTGTATCCTCAAGAGCACCTCTGCAGATTAAATGCCTGCAGCTACTGTGCCTCCAAAGCCTCGACTGAAAAATATCCTCTCTTTGACAGAGGAAAATTAGAAATCTAAATTCAGGATACAGCCAAACTCCCCATTCTTGCTACTGGAAGTCCAGCATGTCATTACAAACTGGTTTACTGGTCTGACTCCAGCTTTATGTGATGGTTTTATTGTGCAAAAAAGCTGAGAAGGTTTTGTTGTTTATATAACATACAAACTGAACATTGCATCACAAATTGCAGGCTACTTATAAGGGGTTCTCTTCAGGACATAGGAATTGCCATACTAGCTCAGATAAGTGGTCTAATTCCACATCTGTCTTCAGATGGTGGCCAGTACCAGCTGCGTCAGAGAAAGGTGCAAGAAACCCTGCAGAAGACAGATGTGGAATAACCTGCTCATAGGGAATGTTCCTTCTTAACCTCCATTCGTTAGAGGCTAGCTCGTGCCCTGAAGCATCAGGGTTTATCTCCTGAGTCACAGAGGAAGTCAGGAGAAAGTGCTTCTCCTCCCTATGTGGGTCAGGCAGTGGATCCCCAAACAGAGTCCCCTAGCAGAAGGCTTCCTGGATGGCTTGATCCATCTCCCAGTGTCTTCAGTGGGGTAAGGTCAGACCTAGATTGCACATCTGATAAGCCATGCAACCATAGGTCAGTGGATTTCATAAGCACTGCAGCAGCTGATGATGTGAGTGAACATTGGAAATAACTAGTGCACTTTGGAATTAGCCTGATCATTCTATTATATTCTATATAGGTTCTTATCCTGCCCTCGTCACTGTAGTACCTGAGTGCCTTCCAGTAGGGCATTGAGCCACATGACTAACATCTGGTTCTCTTTCTCCATTTCCTTTGCAATTTCTAATTTGGAAATCTGAGGAATGGGACATAGCACCAAGAGGAAAATCCCCTCTGACTCAGCATACTGCAACAGGCCATTTGTAGATCTGGAGCACTGTAGATAAGGAGATGTGATAGATTCCACTTGAGTTGAAACAAGCTGTTCATTCCAGAGATAACTTCCAGCTGAAAAACATGGATCTAGATTTCATACAGCTGAGGGTACGGAGGTAGTTGCATCTGGGATTTGGTTCAGCCCATTATTAAGAAAGGGGCCATTTGCAAAATTGGGATCTGCTTCCAGATTTTGATTTCAAACATTCCTGAAATTTCAGGGTCTGTGATCTAGCTTGTGTCCCATCTCTAATTTTGTTTTTCAGAAGAAAAAATAAGTAAACAAGATTCTCTGCACTATGTAGTTCATAAATGCTTGGGAGAGCAGTGACTAGTGACTTTCAATCTCTCAGTGGAGCGGATATTCCTAGAGCTGCAGGAATAGTCATCATGAAGGTGAAAGCTGTG
Organism: Caretta caretta; assembly: GCF_965140235.1. Taxonomy (NCBI): domain Eukaryota; kingdom Metazoa; phylum Chordata; order Testudines; family Cheloniidae; genus Caretta; species Caretta caretta. The sequence continues at coordinate 10,013,458 of NC_134210.1, read as the reverse complement.
AACTCCAATAAATTATTGAAGAAAGCAGGAGAAATATTTCCTTCTGTTGACACATTGGCATTCACCTTTTGAAATGTAATCAAAGGAGGTGTAGACAATCTTTCGTCATCAGGACCTTTAGCTCGGAGAATACTTCAGCCTTTTTAAAACCTTTTGTGGGGAATCTGTAGAGTCTCCACATGGATTTGAGCTACATAACATCTTCAGACAGACGTGTTGCTAAAAAATGACAGTGGAATTGAAGCAGCTGTGTGATCATCACAATGAAACATGGTCAGTAACATACCAGAGAAGTAGCTGAGTAGGAAGTGAGCCTGTCCATTCCTCTGACCGACAGAGACAGAATCCACTCGAGATGAAATCGAAGGGGCTGGACTGCCAGGCAGGGCTGGATTTCCAATTAGGCACAGTAGGGAGGTGCCTGTGTGCGCTGGTGTTCTAGAGGTAACTATGTTGCCAAGTAAGTGATTTTCTAGCTCAATGTAGCTGTTAGTTGCTGGGGGGGGGGGGTGAGGGAGTTAGCAGTTGCTAGTTGCTGTATTTTAGTCATTTTGCTGCCCTGATAATGCTGGCCGCATTGAGGGAGGAAGGAGCCTCCTGATCTTCCATGACCCCTGCCGAGACCCTCCCCACATGCTGCTTGTCTCATCTCGTGCCCCATTCCCTTAGGTGACGTTTGCAGCATGCGCAGAATTCTTGTCCGAGGGAGGCAGAATGTTTTTTCCTGCAGAAAATGTGCTGCAGTTCTGCCTTTCAGCCAACAGAGGTCGCTGTGGCACCAGAGCAGCCTGAGCTGGCTGAGGCTGACTGGTCTGGCGGGTGGCAGCAAACAGGGGGCAGGCAGGTGGTGGGTACATATTTTCCTCCAGTGAAAAGTCACAGCAGCCTTTTTCAGAGCCAGGTTCGGAGGCAGAGCGGATCGCACAGAGCTGCTGGGGGCTCCAGGCAGGGACACATGGGGAGGCAGGAGGGGGCGCTGAAGATGCTGTGCCTAGGGGCACGTAATGCGTAAATCGCCCTGCTGCCTGGTAGTCGGAATATGTGGGAGCAGCAGCAAATGAAGGTGTCGTGGAAACCCCAGATGTTAAATTCTGTATGATAACAGAAACTGGGGATCCATGTGTGACGGGCTGTTCTAGGGCATGGAAAAGATTAAGCATGGGGGCAGAGGGAAGAATAATGCCCTGAAGGATGAATCCATTTAAAGAATAACTAGGCGACATATTACAACCTCTGCTACGCAGAAGGCTAAACTGAATCAGAGTGGTCCCTTCTAGTCTTAACATCTCCGGGCCAGATCCTCCACTGCTTAATATTGTCATACCTCTATTGACTGAAATGAAGTGATGATGATTTACACCAGCAGAGGATCTAGCTCTGTGAACCTTGAATTCTGCTTGGAAAAATTCAAATCATCATGGATGTTTTATTCCAACATCGGAAACTGAAGGGGGGAAATAACTAGAGTGCCCTGGATTTAAATCCACAAAATCGGCTCTAGTTTTGTTTAGAGGAGATGAGTGAATAATCCTTCTCCTCAACGTCACATTTGGCTCAAATCACCAGTTTACTGGTTTGCAAAATCTAAAACTGCACCTCCGGCAAATTAAGGGATTACGTCAAACACTCAGGTCCGGTCTATCTGACAGCATAACATAGCAACAGGGCAAAGGGTTTGATGCTCTGTTGGGATGTGATAAGGAGAAAATGCCAAATGACACACAGGCAAAGTTATTACCAGAGAGATGTAGACAAACTGGAGGGAGTTCAGGGAGGTGCAACAAAAATGATTAGGGAGCTGGAGGGGTTGATTTACAAGGAAAGTTATGAAGAACTACCGAAAATATGCACAGCAGGGCTAAGCAATGGCTAAGAGGGACAGAGCCAGAAGCAAGCATCCAAACAGTGCATACACCAAGGGAGGAGGGAAATTATCTCAGGGGGAAATAACTAGGGATAATGGGATGAAATTAAAAAAAGATGAATATCAGGGCACTTTTCTAGTGGAAAGATTGTGGAAAAGATTCCATGATAGAAAGGATGGGAGGCCAAGCAAAATTCACTTTAAAATTCCTTTTTGCTGCATCTACAATTCATTTTAAAGCTATTACTTTTAGCAACAGGCAAGTGTCAGGGCTCCCCAGAGAAAGTCCCATGGGAGAAGGACCATAATTTTGTCCTGATAGACAACCTTCCTCTTTTAACCAAAAGGAAGCAGATTCTGAGTAGATGGTTGTACAGTGCCATGTGGCAGCACCTCCTGGAGGAGGCCCAGCAGAGTTTCAAAGGATGTAAGTGGCAGCCACCTGAGTTAAGGTTTTTTTCAGTTAAGAGAAAAAAAAACAACAATACAACCATTGTTGAAAGTGCGACCTTTCCAAAGATCTTAGCGTGTGCCTAACTCTGCCCCCATTAAAGTCAGTGAGGGGTTCTACCCTTCACTTCAGTGAGAGTAGTTTGGCCAGCACAGAGCACATTTGAAGAACTCCCAACCCCCCCCCCCCCCCCCCAAGGAGCATCTCTAGAAGTCTTAGGGTCTACAGAGAAAAAACAAAAGACCTGTGGCAGTGAATCTCAGAGCCTGGGAAAACTGATTGGGGCTTGCACAGCGGGGCTAAAAATAGCCATGTAGACATTCTCGCTAGGGCTAGAGCCTGGGCTTCAAGACCCTTCCTCCTCACCAGGTTTTAGAGCCCGGGCTCCAGGATGAGCATTTACACAGCTAGTTTAGCCCTGCACCATGAGCCCTGTGAGCCTGAGTCAGTTGACGCAGGGGTTTTCTTGCTGTGTCAGTATACCTTAGAATATTCCCAGGTGACTAGTTTTCCCTTCTAGATCACTGGCTCAAACCATCCCTGGTTAGCAGTGACTTATAATGTTTGTTTGGTAGCCAGTGTAGCTAATGGACCCAGCCTAATTCCTCGGGGATATTGGGCATGTGTCCACATTACAATAACCTGCAGCAGCATGACAGGCCCTAACCAACACCCTTGTTGATAGTCTTGCCAGAGAAGCCACGAACAGAGTGGGCCTGGAGAATGAATGGCACATCACCCTGGGCCTGGGCTCCTTGGTGGGGAGGGCTGCACATAAGAACAGAGGACTGGAAGGGACCTCCTGGGTGACTGTAGTGCTATATATATTAAAGGGATGTTATGACGGGGTTACCTGCGATAGGAGGGGACTGGACTCCGTTTCTAAAGCTATCCATCTGGCAACTTTCACTAGCACTATTATGGGGGGGGCAGTTTTTGTGAACAATTTTTTTGTGAAGTGTGCCGTGTGTGTATGTGTGGGGAGGTGCGGTGGGAGGGGGTTCATTGTATCCGATTCATCATCATCATGTGTTGCGTGTGCCCTGGTTTCCTGTAAGCAATGAGACTTGTCATCAGTAAGAAAGAAGTATGGGAACCCCCTAAAGAGTGCTGCTTGGACGTCTGGCTAACAAAACCACCTTCACCACTTCTAGTTTATTGTTGTTACACTTTGGGGTGGTTTTTCAGTAATTTATGAGGGTGTTTGTTGAGTTCCTGAGCTCTTGAGACCTGCATTCAATAAAATAGTGATGTACTTTCTCCTGACTGAAGGGAGAGGTGTATATCATTGTGGGCAGTAGATCTGATATCATTTTATGTGGGACAGGGGAAAAGGTTGCATTGCTCTGTAGGTTAGTCAAGAAATGGGAGGAAAAGGAAACAAACAGGTTGAGAAGGACACTTCATTGTGAAGGGCACTGTTTTGTTTTAGTTTTACTGTCCTGACAAGTTAATAAGAGAGGAGTTTGCTAGTTTAACTATCTATTGACTCTCTCACTCTCTCTCTGCAATTGATCCAAAGCCTCTGAAGTTAACAGGTATCCAATAAACAGATCATTATTTAGACACATGTATGCAGTCCTGGGAATCTTCATCTGCATTTTAACATCTCCAAAGTTGTAACTGACAAATTCTTAACAGAATTGCGTTAGTTGCTATTCCAGTGTATTAGCAATAACCACCTTCCATTTTAGTAACCCTTCATAATATTGCCCCTTCTTTTGACACCCGTGTCCCATCTGGCACCAGAGCTGCCCTTCTGTTGAATGATAGCAGATGCCTAGGTCCTTGTAGGTAGGCTTCCCAACAGAGAAGAAATCAGCGACGCAGAGTCTGGGTATGTTCTAAGTGTAACTTAATTTAATTTACATCTGTATACCAGTCCTGAACTGACACGGTCAAGCAGCATGCAGGGAAACCCCTTCTTCAATGCATCTCTGTCCAGCACCAATGCCGTCTTCCCAAGTTGCAGCTTGTCCTCCAGAGTTCACTGTAATCACAGCCCAATGCAGAGATCAAATTCTCCAGAAGCTCACACAGCTCCCTCTGCACCAAAGCTGCCTCTGTCTAAGGGGACTGTTTCCCCCTTACTAACATTCAATGGGGGTGTTTTAGTTGCTAGCTCCCAACACAAAGGGGGAAGGGTCGATGGGGAATCAGGGCCAGGAGACTGACAGTCCCTAGGAACAATGGGGAGAGGCCAGTGCTCTAGGTTAGGCTGAATGACAGGGTGGGCAGGCTAATCAGGGAGTCAGGAGGCCAGGGAGCTCCCGTCCTCCGTGTGAGCTGGATTTGCCTGGGTCAGACAGAGTGGGGCCGAGCTAAGGGGAAAGCAGGGGCTCAAGCTAAACTGGGGGGGTAGAGCTGTGCCAGATCCAGAGGGACCAGAAAAGCAACCCAGAGAGAGCAGACCCTGTCCTGGGAGCAGAGCTGCAGCCCCAAAGCCAGAGGCACAGCACAGAAAGAGCAAACTTGCCCTGGGAGCAGAGCTGCAGCAACCAGAGCCAGAGGGGCCAGAAAAGCAGCCCAGGGAGCAGGTCAATGCTAGGAGCAGAGTCACAGAAGCAGCCTGCAGAGCAGACCTGTCCTGGGAGCCGAGCTGCAGCAACCAGAGGCAGAGTGGCCAAAGAAGCAGCCCAGGGAGCTGGAGGCAGAGCAGCAGCCGTGCTGAGGCTGAGTGGTGGAGCTGGGGCTGGAGCAGTCTGGAGCTGGGTGCGGTGAGCAGCTGGGGAGAGTGAGAGCGACCCTGGGCAGTGGGCCCAGCACAGGGAGACGCCTCAGCCAGGAGGCTGCAGGCCAGACTCGGAGGGGGATTGTAACCCCGACAGGGCGGGGGTGACACTGGGAAGAAGGGCCCTGCCACTTAGAGCCTGAGAGCATGTGGCCACCACCAGAGCGAGTGTCCAACCCGCAGCATCCCTGCACCACAGCCAGGGCCGGGGAAGAAGGCCTGGGACTTACAAGGAACAGACTGTGAACTGCCCTGACATTGCAGAGACACTGTTTGTGATGTTCCCTGCCACAGAGCGGGGTGATGTGTTTCCTTTCACCTTTCCCATTTCCCCTTATTCTTTTTAAAATTAATTGTTTATTAAATAACTTGCATTTGCTTTAAATTGTGTGTAATGGTCAGTGGGTCAGAGAAGTGCCCATTGCTGAGAGAGTACCCCAGAGTGGGGACACCCTAGCCCCTGTCCTAGGTGACCACAGCAGGGTTGGGGGTCGAGCCCCCCAGGAATCCTGGGCCTACCTTGTTGGGGTTGCCAGACAGGAGAGTGGAAGGGGAGTCCTCAAGGGCAGGGAGGCCTCTGGGTAAAGGAAGTGGGAGCGAGGACTCAGATCCTTTCGCTAGCCCACTTCACCAGGACAGTACAGAAGCCAGGAAAGTTTCCCACAATAGCGGGACTATTCCCCCGCTTACATCTGCACAAAACCGTGCACAACCCATAACTAACACCACCATAGTATGTCCCCCTGGCTAGGATGATTTAGTTGGGGATTGGTCCTGCTTTGAGCAGGGGGTTGGACTAGATGACCTCCTGAGGTCCCTTCCAACCCTGATATTCTATAATTCTATGTCTTTTCAAGAGCAAAACTTTCCTGAACACTAAGAAAAAAGAACCCAGAAGCCTATGTGTAACAGCGCCACCTGGGGGTGGTGTCAGCTATTGCGCTAATTTAGAGGGATAACAAAGTGATCTTCAGACAGAATCCCTTCACCCATCTCAGTGGGGTACCACATAACAGCTCAGACATAGGTGCTGGGGCTGGAGCACGCTCGGGGAAGAATAGTGGGTGCTCAGCCCCCACCGACAGCCCCAGTGATCAGCTCCTCCTCCTCCCATCCGTGCCTCCCGCCCACTGGGGGCCCCACTGATCAATGCCTCCCCCTTCCTCTCAGCACCTCCCACCTGCCACGATCAGCTGTTCAGTGGCATGCAGGAAGTGCTAGGGCGGAGGAGCAAGGGTGGGGTGCACTCGGGGGAGGGAGCAGAACAGGGGGGTTAGGAAGAGGCGGGGCAGGGGCCTTGGGGGAAGGGGTGGAGTGGGGGCAGGGCCTGGGTTGGAGCAGGGGTCGAGCACCCCCCAGGGACGTGGAATGTCGGGACGTGTGACCTCACAACAAAACTGCACAATAGTTTGTGACAGGAAGTGAAGCAGAATAGCACACCATCAGAAGTCACAGTGGTCTTCAGTGGAGCTATGCCAGTTTACCTCAGCTGAGGATTTGGCCTAGTATCTCCAACAGTACCGTGCCCTCAAACATTAATTTGGGGGCACTGGGTCAATATTGATTCGGGGGGAAATAGCCACTTTATGCAAAGCAGCAATGGTCTCTGCAGTACCCTGTGTTTGACCTGAAGGTGTGCCAGCTTATAGCTTGTCTTTTGACATCTGACAAAATACCACATGAAGAGGTATAGGTACTGGCCACATTGGGAAGGGTGGTGGGGGCGGGCATAGAAAGTTTTGTGTTTGTTAAATTGAATTTGTGATTTCCCTGTGACTGCTCCCAGTGGAAGAGTTAGCACTTGAATTATTCAATGTAAACTCAGGGACTGCTGCAGGTCTTCTAACTGTCCAACTTTTCATTAGCCGACAGTTTAGTTTTCCTCTGTGACAACTGCATTTTTCAATTCTGGAGTGTACGTTTTGGTGGGCCAAGAAGGCAGTTAGGAACTGCCAGCTTTATCATCCACTTGGTAAGATCCTGAAATACATGCCCCCCACTACCTTCCCCTCTCCAAGTATGGAGAAATGTGTTCGGACATCACTGTCATGGCCAGGTCGTGGGCAGCCATACTTAGTAGTTGGAGCCCGAGCCCACAGTCATAAGACAGGAGTCAAGAGTTGACGGGGTCAGGATACTGGGGGTCAGAACCATAAGGCAGAAACCAGAGTCAGGACAGGTAAAAATACCAACAGGTCAGAGTCAAGAGACAAACTGGAGGCTGGGAACCAGAAGTCAGATGCCAGGAAATCAAGCCAGGGGCAGGGTGGAGCCCAGTTGTTCGGACATCTTCCTGTTCCTTCTTCTGGCTTAAGTAGGGCCAATCAGCCATTCTTGGACTCTGTCAATTGGACCTCAGAGGTGCAGCCTCACACTGGGGCTGGGCTTCATGGGTCCCAGGTGAGCTATTGTCAGTAGGCTGCCAGGTGGAGATTTGGAGGTGCATGGCTTTGCCCATGAAACTTGCAGGCCTGGGTTTGAGACCTGTAGGTCATGACAGTCACTTAATAATTGCATTGATTTTTTAAGAAAGAAAGAGAACATAGTTCAAATGACTATCCTCTTTGGTCTTTCCCCTTCTTTCTGTTTTCTCACTACACCCTTTTTTCCGGGAAGAAAAACACCATTGCTCGGGACAGTTAAATATGGATAGGACAATGTACAATTAACAAAATTCCAGTAATATCTAAAAGCCCCAGCGGAGATCAGGGCTCCATTGTGATGGGTGCTGCCTATACACATAGATAGGAACAAACTCTACTCTGAAGAACTTACAATATAAATGGACAAGAGGTGGGCGAAAGGAAACGTTATTATCCCCATTTCAGAGATGGGGAACTGAGACACAACAAGATTAAGTGTCTTCTGGTGGGCACACAGGTAGTCTAAGGTGGAGCTGGAAATGGAACGAAGCTCTTTTGAGTAGGGTTGCCAGTTGTGGTTGGAAGTATTCCTGGAGGTCTCATCACATGACATAATCTTTAATTAAAGATTAATCTTTAATTCCTGGAGACTCCAGGACAATCCTGGAGGGTTGGCAACCGTACCTCTGAGTCCATTGACCACAAGACAATTCTTCCTTTCCTAGTGAACAATCTGTGTTAGTTGTGGCATGATACTCTATATGACCTAGTAGCTCTTTTCCAGCTCTAATGTCTATGATTAGAGTGTAGGTGTAGCTAGGTCGATCTCAGGATATTAGAGGACAAGGTGTATGAAGTAATATCAGTTAATATGGGTTTCAGAGTAACAGCCGTGTTAGTCTGTCTTTGCAAAAAGAAAAGGAGGACTTGTGGCACCTTAGAGACTAACCAATTTATTTGAGCATGAGCTTTCGTGAGCTACAGCTCACTTCATCGGATGCATACCGTGGAAACTGCAGTTTCCACGGTATGCATCCGATGAAGTGATTTCCACGGTATGCATCCGATGAAGTGATTTCCACGGTATGCATCCGATGAAGTGAGCTGTAGCTCACGAAAGCTCATGCTCAAACAAATTGGTTAGTCTCTAACGTGCCACAAGTACTCCTTTTCTTTTTGTACCAGTTAATATGTGGCTCAAAAGCTTATCTCTCTCACCAACAGAAGTAGGTCCAATACAAGATATTACTTCACCCACCTTGTCTATGATTAGAATAATTCTGCTTAAGGGAGATACAATCAGCTGGTGCTAATGATCAAGTGTTGCTTAACCAGGTGTTAAATAGGTATGAAATTCCAGGATCTCTTCTTTGAATACAAAAAGAAAAGGAGTACTTGTGGCACCTTAGAGACTAACCAATTTATTTGAGCATGAGCTTTCGTGAGCTACAGCTCACTTCATCAGATGTTTACCGTGGAAACTGCAGCAGACTTTATATACACACAGAGAATATGAAACAATACCTCCTCCCACCTCCAATACCTCCACCTCCCACCTCCTCCCACCTCCAATACCTCCTCCCACCCCACTGTCCTGCTGGTAATAGCTATTACCAGCAGGACAGTGGGGTGGGAGGAGGTATTGTTTCATATTCTCTGTGTGTATATAAAGTCTGCTGCAGTTTCCACGGTAAACATCTGATGAAGTGAGCTGTAGCTCACGAAAGCTCATGCTCAAATAAATTGGTTAGTCTCTAAGGTGCCACAAGTACTCCTTTTCTTTTTGCGAATACAGACTAACACGGCTGTTCCTCTGAAACCTGTCTTTGAATACAGAAGTTGCCAATTTAAAATGAAAGGAAGATAAAACAAATAGCAACTAAAGAAGATGAAATGCATCGAAGTATCAACTCCTTTCTGTTGGTTTCACTCAGCCCTATGTTTTATTTCATTTGTGGTCTTTCCAGATTTTTTAAAATAGTATTTTTACTTAATCAGGACACTAGACGAGTCACAGTCCTACTTACGTGGATTCTAACCTATTTTGCATTTTTTTTAAATACCTGATATGCTGCTTTTTATTGTCTGTCACTTTCTCTAGCAATCTAACCTTCAAATCCTTATTGAAACTTACAATGGGCCGGGGGGGTCTCATTACTTTCCATTTGATGTGCCTGTTTAATGTCTTGTAATGTTGCTGGCAGTTCTATGCAGGCATCAGCAAAATAATAGACCTCACCCATTTCCCTTAGACTATTTTTTCTAGTGATTTGTTGAGCCTTCTTGAAAGTCTGTTTAGAAAATACATCCTGTATATATACACAGCACTGTGTCAGTGTACACTGTGTGTTTAAGATGGCTACTTTAATGTGCTCCTTTTCTTTCTACAGGGGAATCTCACCTAAGTCCATTTCTCACATTTCCTCACTTCGGTGCTTTAAAGTTTGACCCATCTGAAATCCATAAATTATTTCACAGCCATCAGTGTTTCTTTCCAGGTTAAATTATTTAATGGCATTGTTTTATTGAAGAGTTCAGACCAGCTGCTGACACTTATTGGCAGGAAGAAACACATCCCTCCACTGGGATAAAACATATTTTCATTCAAATAAAGAGCGATACAAAATTGGGTTCCTGTCTTCTCTCTCATTCTTGCAGGGGAAATGAAGACATCTGGCCCTTTAAATGACAGTTTGCCAAGGTAACATACAATACACTCTGTCTCTCCCCATATCCCCTCGGAGAGTCTTTTATTTTGACATATTCATCTCTTCTCTTATTGCATCCTCTGGGTTCTAGGCTTAATCCCAAAGAGTAGTTGCCCCATGGAATGAACAAGATTAAGGGACTTTAACTAAAGAATAAAATTCTAAGCTTTGATTTCAGCTGCTTTCATCATTCCACCAGAGCTCAAGCCCCAGAATTCTTGGAGACTGATCCAAAACTCACTGAACACTAGCTGTATTTTCACTTGAGTTTAACAGCCTTTGAATCAGGCCTCCAAAGCACTAGGTGTAACAGGTAGTCTGATTTGTATCCTGTCCCTGAACTCCTCTCTGACACATAGCACTTTGGTCTCAGACTGCCCTGGGGAAGGGGATGGGGGAATAGAAGGGGCGGGGGGGGGGGGAGGGGGGGAGGAGGAGGGAAGTATATCTACATCCAGGAAAGAAAAAAAAAAGACTGTATGAAACTGAATATTTTCCATCAGTGATTTAACCAGACTCATTTTAGTGTTGCTGAACAAAACTCTGCAGTGCTACACAGGAAAAAGCACAAGGTCGTATACTTAATGGTGCTACAAATTCACTTCTCTTGTTGGTTCTTTCAGAAATTGCTTTGCCATGAATGACCTAGATGTTTATTAAGTGGACTCAATCATTCACCCCAAAAGGCATCAAGTGGGTAGGAACAGTGGGGCTGATCCTCAGCCGGTGTAAACTAGCATAGATCTGGTGAAATCAATGGCGTTTCTCTGACTGGCATCAGCTGAGAGTCTGGCCCACACTTTTGAAATCACTTGTCTGGGTGCAGGCTGCATTATATGTGCGTCCTGTATAAAGGGGCAGGGACTGGACTCGAGGAGGCGGGGTCCTCTTTAGCTTATACAGCACTGTGCAAGAGGCAGAGGAGAGGAACAGTGTGAACATCCTTTGCAGGGGATGAGAATGATTTAATAGGAGGAGAAGGAGAAAGTGTTCTGGGAACAGGGATTACCAAACTCATTCACAGTGTGGACTACATTTTAATACAGAGACTGTCTTAAGGACACCTGCCCTCCCATGCATACCCTCACCTACCTGCCTATTCAGGATATCTGACATCTCCACAATAACTACAGCAGTTGCTGACAGTGGTCCAGGAACCATAGTTTCGGAGCACTGTCAAGTGTCCAGAAGCTGGGAATGGGCAACAGGGGATGAATCACTTGGTGATTACCTGTTCTGTTCATTCCCACTGGGGCACTTGGCATTGACCACTGTTGGAAGACAGGATACTGGGCTAGATGGACCTTTGGTCTGACCCAGTATGGCTGTTCTTATGTCCTTATCTGAATCCTCTCTGCCCTGTCAGTATACTGATCTAAAAGAAAGCAGAATCCAGGGGTGAAATCCTGGGTTCACTGAAGTCAATGAAAGTTTTGCCATTGACTTCAATGGGGCCAGCATTTCACTGCAGGGCATCTACTTCCTCAGGGACAGCTGGCAGTGAGCCGGGTGGTACAGCCACAATGGAGAAGCTGGCTCCTGCGAGCGGCAGCCCAACGTGCTGCTGCGGTTCCTGGCCTGGTTGGTGGCCATGGCCCTGCTGCTCTTGTTTGTTGTCACTAGAGCCCTGTAAATCCATGGATATCCGTTTTATAGCCACGAATACCCACATCCACAGATACAAAATATGTATCCATTCAAGGCTGTACTGGTGAGGTCTCAGCTGCAACACTGTGGCCCGTTATGGGTGCCACACTTTAGGAGAGATGTGGATAAATTGGATGGAGTCCGAAGGAGAGCAATAAACATGATAAAAGGTTTAGAAAACCTGACCTATGAGAAAAGGCTAAAAAAACGGGGCATGTTTAGTACTCAGAAAAAGAGACGATGGGGAGATCTGATAACAGTCTTCAAATATGTTTAGGGCTGTGATAAAGTGGACAGGGATCAATTGTTCTCCATGTCCACTGAAGGCAGGATAAGAAATAAGGGGCTTAATCTGTGGCAAGGGAGATTTAGGTTAGATATAGTGAGAAAGTTGTTCCTAATTAGGGTAGTTAAGATCTGTAACAGGCTTCCATGGGAGGTTGTGGAATCCCTATCATTGGAGCTTTTTAAGAACAGGTTGGACACCAGCCCGTGATGTTCTAGGTTTATTTGATCCTGCCTCAGTGCAGGGGTCTGGACTTGATTACCTCTTGAGGTCCCATCCAGTCCTACATTTCTATGGTTCATCGACTTCTCTTCATTTGGTCCGTAGTTCCAATTAATGCTGTGAACGGGTGTGGGCCACACACAGAAAACAGCAGCAGAGTACACATAGATTTAGCAACCACTGCCCGAATTCTGCAAGAAGAATTCAGTTCAAACCCTCCATGTAGGGCTTTAATAGCTAAACAAGTGCCCTGTCATCAAAACACTAAGATACAAATACAGAAAAAAAATTCCCCTTGTTTTTTCCTACCCCCCCCCAAACGTTCTGGTTAAACTTGGATTTAAACTTGGAGAGTGGTCAGTTTGGATGAGCTATTACCAGCAGGATAGTGAGTTTGTGTGTGTGTTTTTTGGAGGGGGGTGAGGGGGTGAGAGAACCTGGATATGTGCAGGAAATGGCCCACCTTGATTATCATGCACATTGTATAGAGAGTTGTCACTTTGGATGGGTTATTACCAGCAGGAGAGTGAGTTTGTGTGGGGGTGGGGTGGAGGGTGAGAAAACCTGGATTTGTGCTGGAAATGGCCCAACTTGATGATCACTTTAGATAAGCTATTACCAGCAGGACAGTGGGGTGGGAGGAGGTATTGTTTCATGATCTCTGTGTGTATATAAAGTCTGCTGCAGTTTCCACAGTATACATCCGATGAAGTGAGCTGTAGCTCACGAAAGCTCATGCTCAAATAAATTGGTTAGTCTCTAAGGTGCCACAAGTACTCCTTTTCTTTTTGCGAATACAGACTAACACGGCTGTTACTCTGATACCAGAAAAAAATATATGCACTGAGGACTAACTCCACTTGGCACCCCTTATTTTTTGCTCTCCCTTAGAATCATAGAGTCATAGAATATCAGGGTTGGAAGGGACCTCAGCAGGTCATTTAGTCCAACCCCCTGCTCAAAGCAGGACCAATCCCCAACTAAATCATCCCAGCCAGGGCTTTGTCAAGCCTAACCTTACAAACTTCTAAGGAAGGAGATTCCACCGCCTTCCTAGGTAACGCATTCCAGTGTTTCACCACCCTCCTAGTGAAAAAGTTTTTCCTAATATCCAACCTAAACCTCCCACACTGTAACTTGAGACCATTACTCCTTGTTCTGCCATCTGCTACCATGGAGAACAGTCTAGATCCATCCTCCTTGGAACCCTCTTTCAGGTAATTGAAAGCAGCTGTCATTTGCGAACTTGCTGAGGGTGCAATCCACACCATCCTCCAGATCATTAATGAAGATATTGAACAAAACCGGCCTGAGGACCGACCCTTGGGGCACTCTGCTTGATACCGGCTGCCAACTAGACATGGAGCCATTGATCACTACCCGTTGAGCCCGACAATCTAGCCAACTTTCTATCCACCTTATCGTCCATTCATCCAGCCCATACTTCTTTAACTTACTGGCAAGAATACTGTGGGAGACCGTGTCAAAAGCTTTGCTAAAGTCAAGGAACAACACGTCCACTGCTTTCCCCTCATCCACAGAGCCAGTTATCTCGTCATAGAAGGCAATTAGATTAGTCAGGCATGACTTGCCCTTGGTGAATCCATTCTGACTGTTCCTGATCACTTTCCTCTAAGTGCTTCAGAATTGATTCCTTGAGGACTTGCTCCATGATTTTTCCAGGGACTGAGGTGAGGCTGACTGGCCTGTAGTTCCCAGGATCCTCCTTCTTCCCTTTTTTAAAGATGGTCACTACATTAGCCTTTTTCCAGTCATCTGGGACCTCCCCCGATCGCCATGAGTTTTCAAAGATAATGGCCAGTGGCTCTGCAATCACGTCCGCCAACTCCTTTAGCACTCTCGGATGCTTTTTTCTTGAATTCCCTTGCCTTAAGCAACCCCTTTAAAGTATCCCCAAGCTTTCAGCACAATTTGATTCCACCTTTTGGTCAAAGATCCACCTCAAATAGGCAAGTGGGCTTTTGAGTAGACATGTAAGAGAAGTTTCCATAAAACAGAAGTTCTTTGTTGCAAGAAACAGTATGAGAAACAGGGAGAGAATTACAATGGGCAGGCAAGCTGGGGGGTAGACCACATAAGGACCCAATCCTGCAGGATGCTGCTTCCCTTATCTCCTATTGACTTCAGCAGGAGTTGAGGGGGCTGAGCATTTTTGTAGGTGGTGCTCAGAACGCTGCAGGACCAGGCTCTTAAGAGAAAACAGCTGACTTGCTAGAGCTGTAGCCTCAGTCTCCCTTCTCTCTCTGATCTGAAAGGAAAGCTCCTATATTTCTACAGGACGGGTTAATACATCTCTGAGTGGATACTTTGCTATTCTCAGTACAAATGCTGTAACACTCCATACACAGGATCTGTGGGACTTGCAGGGGGGGATGAGACACTGTATCCTCTAGTTTCATCTTGGATCTATTCAAACCTGCTTGCTCCGTGCCTGTAACCTGCCTTGCTTTCAGAAAGCAAGAATGGGAGAGGAGCAGACTTGGTTAGGCATACTGACTTTTAGGTTACAAAAAATACAATAATTTGGTGAAGCTCCTTTTAGGGCTTCATCATTTCCACCAGCAGTAATGCATTATGGGCCCCGCTTACATATGTGCTCAGACATGCAGAAGCAAATGCCAAAATGAATTAACTGCAATAGCTCTATTAATTTATGCTTTGGCAGTAATAACCTTAAGACACAGAAGAATTGTATATTAATTTGTTTCCAGTGTATAACATTGCTAAGTTAACACATTTAGGAGAATACACTCTCCTCGCCTCCTGCTGTGAAGGTAAATGAGGCAGAGTGTCTGCTGATGACAAATCATACCAGTCGTCCGCTAGATGGCAGCTGGTGCTCATAGAACCTGCAGGCACATTTTGGTGCAGCAAATCTTTTTTCAGAGCTAATCGTCTCACAAGCTGGAAAATGGGCCATTTCTTGCTTCCCCACTTTTTGCTTGTTGGTGGGGAGGGGGACGGGGGGTAAGCTATTTGACCAGTTCCATATCCCAGCAGTCCTCCATCTTCTGTGGAACTGCCCGGCCTTTCTAAAGTGACCTTTGCGCTGCACACCCAATGGCAGAGAGACGTGTTTTGTGCTGTGTGTATTCGATGTGGAGAAAGGATCCTTTGGGAAGTTTGAGGGGAAAGGCTTTAAAAAGAACTGGTCGCTGGGTCACAGGCCCAGAGTCTTAGGGAAAAGAGAAGAAAACCCACGCTGGGCATGAGGTAACATCCCCTAATTGGCAGCAGGGAGTGCCGTGCCAGCCATAGCCACCCTGACAAAGTTGGTGCTTTTCCCAGGGCACTGCCTCATAAGCAATTAGAGTGGTGGCTGTGAGCGGGGGAGGGGTGTGTGTGGCGGGTGGATGGTGTGTGCCAGACAGGTTGAAATTACTCACAGTGGGGAACATGATCAAGAAACCCAGTACGATGCTTCTCCTCTGGGTCTAATCCTGGCCTGGGGGTCTGTGCAGACTCTATTTTTGCAGATAGTTATTAACCACCCCATTTCCCTGCCCCACCAAATAATAATTTCTGTAGATGTTTCCATCCTAGGTGCTCCGTGTGCTTTATCAGCATCCAAACACCCCCCTGTGAAGCGGCCTCACTGCACAGAGAGGGGACTGGAGGCACGTGCAGATTAAGTGACTTGCACAAAGGTTACGTTAAAAAAAGAAAAAAAAAAGCCTGTTGTAGAAACGGGACCTAGTCTTCAGCTCCCAGATTTGTGTTTTTGTCACCAGCCCATCACAGACGGCAACAGCATTAACATTTAGGTAAGCAAGCTCCCTGAGCCCTCATGTCCCACCCATGGGCAGTGACAGCACCAGTGTGTCTGTGAGATCACGTTAAAGTGTGTCTGAGGGAAAGGGCCCGTTTTCAGGAATGGTACAGAAGTGTCCAGGGTGTGGTGCATTTTCTGTCAGGAGGAGAGATCAGGAAGGTTCATTTTTCCTTCCCAGAAAGACAGGATGAGCTCAGAATTTCTTGCTTTGAGTTGCACTCATCTCTAACTTCCTCTCCCTTCTCCACCCCTCCCTTCCCCACTCTGAAGTTTCTCTCTTTCTCTCAGGATTTGGTGCTGCCGCATTGCCGGCAACTGGCCCTCTATCTCCTGCGTCACCCTCTGCAGCATTTTTCGGTTAACAAATTGTTACAGTTTCACTGGCCGTACTCTGCCTCCCAAAACTCTGCAGCTTCTGGGCTGATCCAGCTCTCTGGCTGCTTCCTGAAGTTCAGTGCACCAGGCAGGCTACACTGCGACACACTGAATCTTGTTTGACTAATTTCTCATTGACTTTCCTGATTCTTCCCTCGTCTCTTGTCATCTGTAGTCGAGTGCCTTTCGCTCTGTCCCCAGACAGCTGATTTCTCCCCTCGGGGCATTGCCAGCTGCCATATATGAGTTTCTCCTATACAGATTGAATGAAAACATATACTGCGCTAGACTGTTAACTTGTAATGCAGCTATCAGCAGAAGTACATATCAACGTGGGTGCAATTAGTCAATTATGACAGAAAACCCACTGGCAACATGAGTCAATTGATAAAAAAAAAAAAGCATAATCTCTCCCTCCCCCCCAATCACATCTTTACCAGCCACGATCGACTGTAGCATGTTTCCTATTCACAGATGAATGCTCCAGCCATTCACTCGGGTATTTTTCAGAGCAGAAGGTAATCTAGAGGGTTAATGGCTACAGTGCAGTGGTCTGAGGACAAAGCCACGGCAGGTGCACAGCTAAATGGGGAGTTAATTGGGTAGCAGGTGAACACAAACAGAGAGCACAGAGGGTATGGAAGGGCGTTAGTGTGGAGGAAGGACCAGTGGGAATGCTGAACTCCATAGCCCAAAATAAAGACATACTGAACTTTCTTCCTCTGTGCTGCTGTCTTTGTTGCACAGTCTATTGTCTTGTACACTGTTTTACTCTCCAAAAGGCTGGTGCTACTCCTGGAGGGGCCCCCAGCCTGGGATATAGGCACAACGCATCTTAGCAGCTGCTGTCAGATATAGGGCTTGCAGCACTTAACTGTGAACAATTCATCTCTCGCCACAGGGGTTGAGAGATGCAGAAGGAAGGAAGGTTCCCTAGGAAGCTAGAGATGCCCTGCCCTGCAAAGGCACCAGTAGAAACTGCTCCACTCTGTAGAAGGCACCAGGTTAGGGGGTTGGGGTCTAGAGAGAGAGGGTGATTGGATCTCCCTCTTCTGCATCCTTAACAGCTGAGTCTTAGCTGGAGACTGAAGCAGAGGAGAGGACTGGGAGGAGTGTAACCAGCAAGCCATTGAAAACTGGATGCCAGGCATAAGGGAACTGGGAGACACCCTGCATTAGCCGGGGGAGTATTTTTAGCATGCTCAGTGGTGGAAAAGGTAGAACTAGAGCAAGGTCCAGAGTTAGGGAATCCAGCTGTGAACATGAAGCCAGAGAGACTCAAACAGTGGGTGCAGTTGCCCCGTGAATGGAAGTTGGACTTACCATTCCTCAGGAGGCATGGGTGCAGTCCAAGGAGTGATCCCAGATGGGCTCAGACCTGAAGATTGGCTGCCAGCAGGGCCAGGCCTATCACAAACTGGCTTTCTAGAACTGTGACCAGAAAGATGACAGGACCAGCCTATGCACGTAATTCTTCTGGGTTGCCCGATCCTCCTCCCCATGCTTCCCTGTAAGTCACTCCTCTCCCTTTGGTGGCTGGAACTCCAGTCTCATTTCCCCCTCTCCTATCCGTATGGAGCAGTAGCTTCTAGCAGAGGCAGGCAGGCTGCCTGCTCCTTCTTGTTTCCAGCTGGTTAGAGCCAGCCCCATGCCAGCAGTCACGTCTACGCAGATTACAAACTAGAGCTTTGCAGGGCCACCACTGGTCCACATGCCACAGATTGGGAACCTCTGTACTAGACCTTTGTGCCTCTCTTTCACTGGCGCATTTATTCATCAATTGATGCATTTCTGCTTGTGGTCACTAGTGTAATAGTTCTGTCCCAGGATGGCTGGCCTCTTGAAATGAGGCAGCTCCAGCACCCCTATATTAGAGCAGGTGCTCCCAGTCTGGCCAACTAAAAGGGTGGGGCAGTAGGAGACTAAAAACCAACACCCCCCTACTGGAGAAGGGGCCTCCAGGGAGCAAGCTCTGGGAGGTAATGCTCTGCTGAAAGAGTGAGGCAGAATCCTACAGTAGGCTCTGAAGCAGGAAGGACTGGGAGAGGCAAAGGGGAAAATCCCTTGGGAGCCTTAGCCTCAGGAAAGCTGAGGAGCTGTTTGAGTTTTGCCTCTGTCTGAGAAATAAAACTCTGCCTGGAAAGAGCTTCTGGGTGATACAGTAGGTCCTTTATGGGCTGGAGACAAACCATCACCTTAATCCATATGTTGGCCCCTTAATGCTCACTGGGTTTCCTATTCCTGTTTACCCACACGTTTGCGTTTTCATTGCCACTGGGTGCGTCCTGAATTCCCAAAGGTGTGAAAATGAATAGGAAAGGGAGGTCTTCAGGGTTCTCTGCCTTGGGCCTAGCAGGCCCTGGTGGTTCTGGTGCTGACTGTGGCACTGCTGTATAAGACTGGCTGAGATAAAAAGAGCAGGAGGACTTGTGGCACCTTAGAGACTAACCAATTTATCTGAGCATGAGCTTTCGTGGGCTACTGCCCACTTCATCGGATGCATAGAGTGGAACATATAGTAAGAAGATATATATATATACACATACAGAGAAGGTGGAAGTTGCCATACAACCTGTAAGAGGCTAATTAATTAAGATGAGCTATTACCAGCGGGAGAAAAAAACTTTTGTAGTGATAATCAAGATGGCCCATTTAGACAGTTGACAAGAAGGTGTGAGGATACTTAATTTAGGGAAATAGATTTGATATGTGTAATGACCCAGCCACTCCCAGTCTGTCTGAGATAAAATACTCCTGATTCAATTCTGTTTCCTGTGCCCTTAAATCAACCAGTCCAGGCAGCGCAAGGCTTGGAATCAGACTGGCGGTTCTGAGTAGTTCTTTTAAAAAGTCAGAACAGGAGCATTTCCATTAGCATTGTGCTTTGCCTTTGGAAAAGCACAACAGGCTTTGGCCTTTCAGGTCATCCCACTTCAGATTCATGCAGACCGGTGGCAAGGAGCCAGGTCTGAATTGGTAGAAAAGTGCAGTTAACCATGTCTCCTTTGCCAGCGTGCTCTGCCAGAGCTTTTCCTGACCTGAAAGTTCCCTTCGGCTTTCACCAAGATGTGACGGGGATCTCAGGTTCACCGAGTTCTCCTTCCCTGCAGAGAGAGAATGGGCAGGTGATCTTTAAGATGTGTGATTGGGGTCCTGCCCCTATCTAATGGGGCTTAATAAATACGAGGAAAACAGACCCAATCCTTTCTTTCCTGCTTAGTAACATACCCTCCGATATACCTTGGCATGGCCTAATGTGTGAATGACAAGAAAGCATGATTTGTGATCTGTATCCATCTGTTACTATAATATATATCCTTCCCTAAAAATAAGTAGTTGTGCTTTCTGCTCTTACATGCCATAGACTAGTTTGCTTTAATGCCATCTCCTACATTCCTATACAATTTGTTTGCACTGTCCTTGTATTCTCCATGGTATATGTGCAATGATGAACAAAAACCAACTCCCATTGAAGTGACTCTTGACCTCAATGGAACCAGACTTTGGCCCCTAAAAATATACAAGCAGATTGCATTTGGCATGAAGTCCAGATCACAGTCTAGCCCTTTGTGAGTAAGAATGCTTCTCGGGAGATTTCCAGGCCTGTTTTGCAGACTCTGACAGTTCAAACTGCTGAGATAAGCACCCGAACTTCACCTGTCATATGCTCAGTGACTGGCTAGTGTCTTGCCTCAGCTGGATGGACTCAGAAGTCCTCAGCTGTGTTCCATATGTGCTATACTGCCAACAGATAAAGAAGATTCTCCTCAGAAGCCTGTGCTTTTGGAGATCTGAGCTCTATTCCTGTTGCTAGCGTGAATTTCCAAGAGACTGTGATATACAGTACAGGGAAGACCATGCATTTCCAAGCAGCTCAGATTTCTTATAGTGTTCAAAGAAATAACAAGTAGTAAAGAAGGGGAAAAATAAAACCATCTCTCCCCCCTCCCCTGACCCCGTTACTTTGTTTTAAACCCACAACCAAAAGTCTATCTTTAAACAATGCAAATTACATCTTCATATAAAAATCTCCCAAGGGCTACATTTCTGGGCTCTGCTTCTCTAAAAGAAGATTCTCTAGCAATTGTAGATGTCTTCGTAAGGGGATTTTATTCTCCTGCACTAGGGAATGGGAGGCCTAAGAGGAACACGCTGGCAACAGGTCTGAAGGAACAGTAATGCTGCTTGACAGTTAGGTATATCAGGTTTCCCTTCAAGTGACCATAGGAAAGACTTATGAGTGCCCCATATCATCTATAACCCTCAGCCATGTATCTCAATTCTAACCAGACATTATGACTTTGGTTTATGTGTTTCAAATGGTGAAGCAAAGGATCCTCGGTCGGGTTTTTTAAGGGGTTTTAAATTGAAATATTTCCCCCTTAATCTAGTGTTCATGAATGGTGCTGATTGACAGCTCTTAAGACTGAATTCCTCTGCTTTCCCATAGAACAGCCACAGTATAGGATGCATCAGTGCATGCTTTCTGCCCAAACGGTCCCACCCGGGTACCTGAGTCTGACCTGGAGGTACCACTTCCAGGGCTGAGAAGATACTTCAGACACTGTGAAAAGACAACTTTGCACTCTGCCCTGGATAATAGCCATAACTAGTGGGTTTGATCAGGAGAGCCTGATGTGGTTTACGAAGGAGGCCAGTATCATTAATCCCATTTACAGAGTAGGGAAACTGAGACATGGAGCAGGAAGTGACTTGCCCATGGTCACCTGGAAGCAAGTGGCAGAGACTCTAGGTCTCCTGAGTACCAGTTCAGTGCTCTCTCCATACTGCCATTGATTAAGGGCTAGTACATAGCTGCATTGCCCCAGGAGCTGACCAGCGAGCAACCTGGCACTCAGAGTCACAATCCATCCCACTCATTCAGTGAGGGACAAAATATTTTTTTCATGGAACAGCTTATTCCCCCATCTGCACCCTTGAGATGGAGCCTGTGGCTCAAGGCTCCCTCTCTTCCCCATGGTTCCGCCTGGAAGATTGTATGACTCACGTGACCTCGTGCCAGTGATTGGGGCTGACCTCAGGCTGCATCCCTCCCTGCCCCCAAGCTCCTTGGAGGATGTAATCAGGCAAATAGCTTCATTTACTCAGATGCTTTTGCATCCAAGTGCCATGTGGCTTGCCTAAGTGAGTAAGGGGGGGGGGGTGCAAAGTCTGTGTCAGAATCTGACCCTCTCTGTGCCCCAGTTAACCCACCTGTGAGGAGTACAATAAATAACCATCATGCTGGTTCACTCTGCAGCTGAGTTACGGGATATCTGTGCAGTAACTTGAGATCACCAGCTGAAAGAAATTCCAGAAATGCACAGGATACTGTCAACCAAACTCACCCTGACTCTTGTCAGGTATCATTTTCTAGATGACATGACACATGTGCATAACTGGCTGCAGCTCTCTCCTCTTATTGATGCTTTGGTCTCTGTCCCTGAATGATCAATTAAAAGACCTGGAGGGAAAAGCACCAAGCTCAGAGGGAAGAGCAAGGCCTGAAAAGTCCAGCTTTTCTGCAGGCAGCTTCTGTCGTGCTAGTTCTATTTGTTACTCCAGCCCGATTACCTTTCTCCATCCCCAGTACAAAGGTCTTCCTTGGAAGTATTGATTGTGTCTTAAATTCTGCCTCACCTACAGTGCTGAGCTGGTGAGAAAACTGTAATGAATTCCCAGTGTTTTAAATCAAACTTATTGGATCTGTCTGAACCCTTCAGCTTCAGCCGGCTTCCTGACTGTTCTGGCACTGTGGTTGGGGATATTGCTGGGCAGGTAACACTTTGGCCCTATTATACATCTTCTGTTACTGAAGCTGGGGTTTGATTGGCATCAGTCATTCCATAACCTGTTTTGTAGAGGCTTGGACAGAGGACCCTTTCAGGTCTGTCTTAATAAACTAGCTCTGTGCCTCTCATCCCCTGCATGCCCCTTCACTGGGTCTGTTCCCCTTCTCTCACCGGTGCCACTGTCACTTCCCCTAAGTTGACCCCTGCATACCGGCCAGCCTCCCTCACCCTCCAGTCCCTCCTGGAAACTTGCTCTTCTCCATCTGATCACATGTATGGATCAGATTGGTAAAAACATAGAGAGGATTTCATCCCTGCAGTGCAACATAAGAACATAAGAATGGCCCTACTGGGTCAGACCAAAGGTCCATCTAGTCCAATATCCCGTCTTCCTACAGAGGTCAATGTCAGGTGCCCCAGAGGGAATGAACAGAACAGGTAATCATCAAGTGATCCATCCCCTGTCGCTCATTCCCAGCTTCTGGCGAACACAGGCTAGGGACACCATTCCTGCCCATCCTGACTAATAGCCATTGATGGACCTATCCTCCGTGAATTTATCTAGTTCTTTTTTGAACCCTGTTATGGCTTTCACAACATCCTCTGGCAAGGAGTTCCACAGGTTGACTGTGTGTTGTGTGAAGAAATACTTCCTTTTATTTGTTTTAAACCTGCTGCCTATTAATTTATTTTGGTGACCCCTAGTTTTGCACCATCTACTGCATCTTGGGGAGTTCCCACTGGCATAAAATACCCCCTGCCCAGCCAACTCTTTACCACCTCTGCACAAGGCCCCAGCACAGAGAGGCAGATCTGTACCACCTTAGCTGACCCCAGGAATTGAACTGGTGATCTCTCAAAATGAACGCACAGCTCGCTATAGCACCAGGCGCTATAGGTGCGGCTTTCACAGACTCATATCCTCTCTGGCTCAGGCACAGAGGGAGACCTAGTGTACAGATGAGCATGTTACACATACTCCATAGGGATCAGGCAGCAGGATGTACAAGTTAGGGCAACCTCAGAGCTGCTGTAGAGCAGCAGACTAGGGGCAGCCCAAGTAGCCACCTCTGGCCCAAAATGGAAAGAGAAATAAAATAGAAACATCAAACATTATAAAGAATCCTAAAGTAGAGTAAATGCAGAGCAGACTCCAAATCCAAATAAACCGTAAACGTTGTGCCTTCCACTCTACCGCCCAGAATGGATTTTTCTCTAGGTTGTGTCTAAATTAGGGTCTGATCCTGTGTTCTTCAAAGTCAGTGGTCGTTGCTCCCTGAGGCAGGAACATGCGTTTCATGTGTCTGTAGAAGGCCTTATATGTCTATAAGGCTGTCTAAATAATGCATAGTAATACTGACTGTCCCCTTCTCAGTCATTGACTGGGCCTGGTTCTCTTTTTATTTACCTCCATGTAAACTGAGACTGGTTCCACTGAAGCAGATGAGAACCAGGCTTTGTTTTTTCTCCTCTTCTTGCACTTCTTGCAAAAGTCCATTTTACTTTTTAAAACACTGGGTACAAATCTTCATCCCATGTAAACAAAGTCAGTGGAGCTAGTCTGCTTTACACCCACTGACCCCAATTCTGGGTTGACTAACGCGGGTGTAAATAGAGAGTACCTCCACTGCAGACAGAGGATGTAAAATGGTGCATATGTGCCGAGAATCGCCCCCTCTGCCTTCCAACCATCTCCTCTCTCTGATGGCCACCTGGCAAGTGTATTCCAAATATGGCATTTACCTCTTCATCGGGTGAATGTGGGAAAGCATCAGTGAGCCGCTGCTGCCTCCTTTCTGTCTCAGTGCTTCATTTCAAACCTTGTGGGGAAAACATGAAGTTTACCTCTGTGTGTAAACTCCTGGTAATGGGATGTAATTCTCCAATTTATACACAGGTCTTGGATGTGTAGATAGTTCCCAAACCCAGCTTTAGGCTTTTCTATGATTTGCTCGGCAATGGAAATTGCTGTTTTCTCAATGTGAAAAGTTATGCATGCAGTTTTAATCCCCACTTTTTATTACTGGGTGTTATTCAGAGTATGGGGCTCAGAGTCAGGATTCATTCGCACCCTGATGTCACTTCTTCTGCTTCAGTGGAACCAGTCTCAGTTTACATGGAGGTAAATAAAAAGAGAACCAGGCCCATTGATTCCATTCCCAGCTCTGCCAACAGCTTGCTGTGCGACAATAGCTAAGACACTCAACCATTCCGTGCCTCAGTTTACTCATATATAAAATAGACCATTGGAGGGCCAGATTCTCCGGTGTGTTGCCAAGTGATTCATGTCACCTTTGCATGCAGAATATGTTCACGAACCGGAAGATATCTCGAGTACAAGGGGGGAATTTCCAGAGGCCTAGGTCCTGTGCAAACAGCCTCCCTGCTGCCAGCATAGGGGGTTTGGCTAGAGGAAAGGGGGCATATCCAGGGCTTCCCAACTCCCTACTAATTCCTGTCTGCCATTTTGGCACTTTTTGTGTCAGTTGCAACTGACATAAATTAGAGCAGCCTTTAGGGGGTGATGAAAGCCCCTTTGTATGCTAGGGAGAGCAGTCCTTATGTGCCCCCTAGTGCAAGAACTGCTGTGGCCCTTGCAGAGATCCGGGCCGGGGGAAGGCCCTTCATTTGACCACCTAGTTGAGGAGACGGTGTAATTCTGTTTGCTGTATTTGACATGTGAAGTACCTATACCCCTCAGAATGCCCGGCACTTTGCCACGGATTGCAGCAGGATCAGGATTGTGCCCTGGCTGTGTTGATGGAGAGCCATGTTTATGTGCACACCATCGAGCGTGAATGTGCTGCTGCCCCTTGAGGAAAGGGACTCATTGAATAATCCTTTTTGTTTAGTATTACTAAGTGAACCATGGCCCTTATTTTCCTTGGTTTGCTGCTATTCCTGTGGGACGGACGAGGTGGCCTTGTTCACTCCAGTGCCTTTCACTGTGATGAGCAAGATTTAAAGGAACATAAATCCACTTGAGAGCGAGGGTTACACTACACAGCTGAATAATGGGCTTTAATAGGCAAACCAAACAGTTAAATAAAAGATGCACGTGGCATGCTAAAACTTAAGGACTGCATATTCAATGCAATGCATTATTCTATACAACAGTGAACATATGGGTGCCTACAATTAATGTATATAAATAGCTGATAAAATTGCTCAGTATTAGAAAGCTAGCGGCAAAAATGACCTCATATGTCAAGCAGACAAGCAGGCAGTTACCATTTTCTTTGTACACCTTACGGATGATAAATTAGCTTTATGGTCTGCATGGGGCCCTTATCACATTACAGCACCAAGTGTTTGATAAAGAAAAAAAATGCCTCCGCTAAAAATCGAACTGAAATTTGGAGCCCCCCCCCGTGGACCTCATTTTTTAAACATAAAGAATTTTAACAACTTCCTTTGGGGAAGATTTATTGCTTTAAGGAGAAATGCATATCTCTATCCTATACACTTTTATTACAACTTCTTCCCTTCCCTTCTTATTTATTTTTAAATTGACATTAGGTATAATATGAGTCTGCCTTACCCTGGTTCATTGTGGGAGTTAGTGCCCAGAGCAGGTGGAGTGGGCAATCGGGCTGCTGGGCAGAAAACAGCTTTCCCATCCCAGGAACATTTTTGAGATACTGGAAATATTCCCCCTTTGGTACTGAGATGAAACAGACCTTTCAAAGGGTTTTTTTTGTGACAAGTCAGAGACCAAGAGACACCTCCTCAGCTTAGGACACTGGTGCTTAGGGCACTGCCCTGGGGTTTGGCAGACCCAGGCTCAAGTCCTGGCTCTGCCTGATTTAGTCAGAAATTCCCCACCATCTCTACGCAGCTTACTCTGGGGTTTGGTTTGTAGCTTTTCCACCAACCCTGAACAAGTTGTTTAAACGCTCCCTGCCTCAATTTTTCCACCTGTGAAATAGGGATAACAGCACTTTCCCAACAGAGGTGTAATTAATCAGTGCTTGCAATGCCCTTTAGGAACCTCTGGTGCTCCTGGCCCAAATCCTGCATAGTAAGGCACATCCAAGCTCTGGGCTTTTACTGTTCAGCTTTGCTTCAGGACATAGAGGGGGAGTCATCCCCCAGGCAGTGGAATCGCTTCAGAGCCATTATGCAGTGAGTACTGTAGCCTTGAAACTCTGGCTTCCACATACTCCCTCCACAAACAGGGTAGGTGGAAAGATCTAGGAAACAAGAGATTCTTCAGTCCTGTCCCAACCCTGTCCTTTGACCTGCCCCGTTCCCTACTCCATTAATTCTGCCTGTGCTGGCACATAGAGGCCTCTACACAGCTGAGCTCTGTGGTGTACATCCCCTTTCTAGAACTGAATGGGTTCTGTTGCCATGGGATTCTCCGTGACCATGGAGGCAAGGGATTTGGCCAAGTGCAAAGAATTATTTTTTAAAAGGGAGAATTTGTTCCACAAACAATTTCAGCATGATGCTCTGGACCACGTCCCTGACTGAGAAATAGCATGACATTTCCTTGAAGATTATGAGTATTCTTAGTCTGGCTCAGATCTTGATCCCAGATTCTGGTTCCAGATTAGGTCTTTGTAGAGAGACCCCAAATTTATTGTTCTTATTTGTATTACAGTAGCTCCTCCTAGAGGCTCTATAAACTGGTGGGTGGTTTCACTGGCTAGTGAGGGGAAATAAAACTCCAAAACGTAAGGACTGCATATTAAGGATCCAAAAGTGAAATCCTGGTTTAAATTAAGTCAATTAGAGGTAATTAGGTTCTCACATAGTGTAGGACATAAAAAAACACAACCCAGTATCTGGATACATCAAAATACATTTGGGGCGACATTTTCAAAAGAGGATACAGTAGCTGCGTATGCGCCCCATTGTGCCTACAAACCCCTGCATTTGCAAGTGCAAACCAGCATTTCCTGTGCACTCAAATGGCATCATGCACAAATCAGTCCCACATAAGTTCAGTGCCCTTGATTTCTTTGCTTCTTTCCTGGTTTGAAAATACTGCCTTCAGTGGTGTTCTAAGGTAAGTTCTGTTAAATGTTGAGATGTATTTAGATTACTAGCTACTCATGTACTTAGTACTGAAAATGAATCAATTGCTTGTGTCCATCTCGTGGATATGGAAGGAGACTGGGAGTCAGGAGAGCTAAGTTCTGGATCGTCCACTGAGTCACTCTGTGTTTCACTTTTCCTTTCGATAACATGGGGATTGCTACATTGTGTTATGGAGTCCTTAAATTGAGGCACTGGGACTCACAGAATGCATCTACACTAGCAAAAATCAGACCCAGAGTTCACCACCAACGGAGCGCCAGCTGGGTAACAATAGTGGAAGCTCTAGTATGCACAAGCCTCGGGCAGTTTTACTGCTCTTTATTTTCTGTTTTCCGACCATCCTTGCTTGGGTGGATTCTCTGGAGGGAAATGTCCAGGGCTTCGTGAGGAACTTGGAAAAGATGTGCCAAAAACTACACAGAGTGAAATCCTGGCTCTGCTGAAGTCAATGGCAAAACTCCCATTGACTTCAGTGGGGCTAGGATTTTTCCCCAGGACGATAATAATGTAGCTAATCACCTTTTCTATATTCATCTAATTGTTGTCTATTTTGTGGGCTAATTCATATGTACTCAATGTACGATGAACAGATTTAAGATGTAGGTATAGGAATAAGTAGGACAGTATTATTTGTGTATAAGGCTGACAAGCATTTATGAGTGATGAGTGTATATTAGGTATACAAGCAAATGAAGGATAATGCAAGGCCTAAAGGCTGAGGCCTGTAAGATCATATCTTAGACACATTAGGCCTTAGGCCTAAAGAAGAGTTGACATGAGGAGGTGACTTAGTAGTAACCCTGTGCCGATAAAGTTACAAAATTACTTTGAAATATGTGGCAATATGTAATGTTTGGAAAATATGCCATAACCTACCTGTCGATACTGCAGTATGTCTGATAGTAACAGCATGGGAAATTCTGCGGTGACTGCAGGTTACCATGGGGACTTGCTGTTGTAAATGTTAATGAAAATAAGGGGAACTAAGAGGATAGCCTATGAAAAGTGGTGTACCCCAAATTTTATGGGATGTAGAAGCCCAGATAATGGAAAAGGAACCTGCATGCATATGCATAATGGGTATGAGTGTGAGTGTAACACAGAATAAAAGGGGTTTCCCAGCATGAATAGAGAGGAAAAATCCTCCACCCATCCTTATGGTACCCTTGGGGATGTGAGTATGAAAACACTGATGCTGGACATCTTACAGTATTCCTCCATCTTCACTTATGTATCTATAACCGTGGCATTGACTACCTGTGTAGGAAAGCATTTAAGAGAGGGAAGACTGATAACTTGTGACTGCTGTTGTGGTCACTGCTATCATACCTTATGTGCTCCTACAGCCTCCAGACCTAACGATCTTTCTGATAGTGGTTCTCACCTAATTAGGCTAATTCTGATACTGTAGCCCTTAGGGAGCGCAAACCTTTGGCACAGGTTACTATGGTTTAAGATACCACTGGTGATATCAACCTATCAATAATATAAAAGTTACAGTACTTTCTTACTTTGCACAAACGGTTTGTATTTTTCCTTCAAACAAGTTGTTTTTAGAACCAGAGTAACAGACTCCCATGTATGAATTCACCAGTTGGTATACACATGTGCACCATGAGTGTGCATAGATAAGCTCCCATATACATGCCATAGCATGTACTATTTCTGACATATAGTCATATTGGATCAGATTCTGCCACCCTTATGTTGAATAACGCCTAAGGTATTATTACTCAATGTGAGTCGGGTTGATAGAATTCATTTCCTATGTTACGCTAGTAAGAATGGGATTCTCAAAGGTGCCTAAATACCTTTGTGAATTCCACCTAAGTGGCTATGTGGCTATTCACCCTGCAGCTGAGTTTCCTCTATTTAATTAATCTTTGTTTGTTTCTTTGGCTTTTCACCCCTTCTATGTAAATATCCAGCTATTCCTAAGGCCTTGTCTATACTACAAAGTTTTGTCGCCCAAAACTGCCTTTTGGCGACAAAACGGCAAGAGCGTACACACTACAATGGGACTTTTGTTGCGACAAACATCCAGTTTTGGCGACAAAAAACGTTCACCCTTACGAGAGACTTTTGTCTTTCCCCCTCCCTTTATTGTCAGACAAAGAGCCAGTGTAGACACTCCTAATTGTTTTGTCGACAGAGCTGGCTTCTGCCAGTATTCCACAATGCCTGCCCTGATTGCTCTGCCCAGTGTTTTGATCTCTGCTGCCCTGCAGGCATGCGCCGCTCCTCTTTCAAAGCTCCGGGAAGTATCTGTGTGCTTCTCCGTTTGGGGAACAAACAAAGAGCAAATCATTGGAATGCTCCTGTTCTGCCCAGCACCAGGAACACAGCCGCAGGCAGATTGCTGGGCTGCTTTGCCATTCCTCAGCAGGGAGAGCTCACAGAGCTACTTATGATGTTGCTCTCAGCAGCTGAGGGGGCTGTGGGAGAACTTGTGCAACGATCAGCTCTTCTTTCCCACAACACTGCACGGTGGGATACATACCCACGGTGCATTGCTCACCCTGTCGATGATGGTTTCCCCAATGTGGACATGATCTGTCAACAGAGGGAGCATGTGTGAACACCCTTTGGCAATTTTAGTTTTGTCAACTTTTGGGTGTCGACATAAGTTTTGTCAACAAAACTTGGTAGTGTAGACAAGTCCTAAGACACTGAATCAGGAAAGCACGTGCTTAAGTCACATAGCATATAATAATATCTAGATCTTTATTAGCAGATCTCAATCACTGCACAAGCTTTAATGTGTTTATCCTCTCAACACCCCTGTGAGATGGGGAAGTGCTATTAGCCCCCTTCTACAAATAGGGAGCAGATGTGCTAAACTATTTATGCATGGTCACATAGGAAGACTGTGGTGAAGCAGCAAATTTAACCTGGATCTCCTAAGTCCTAGGTTCGTGCCCTAACCATTGAATCATCCTTTCCCTTAATCCACCTTTTTATATCAATAGGACTTAAGCATGTGCTTAATGTTACACACATATTTAAGTGCTTTCCTGAACAGGGCCTTAAAATCATAGAATCACAGAAGAATGAGGTTGGAAGAGACCTCAGGAGGTCATCTGGTCCAACTCCCCTGCTCTAAACAGGACCAACCCCAACTAAATCAAAATGCCATGACCGTACTATGTGGTGAAGTTACAAGACCTCTGAAAGCCCCGTGGTACAAGTGGCCATAATAATATATGGTAACAATATATTTGCTCACTTGGAGATCTGTACTAAAATGCTGTACAATGAAATAAGAGTTTATGGACTTGAATGTAGCTCGCAAAGAGGGACTACAGAACTTAGCAATCAAATTTGTTAAGGTTTCTCTAAAGCCTAAACTCCAAATTAACAAGAAAACCATCATCAGCCAGTCAGTGAATGGCAAATTCATTCTATTCAACATCTTTTCAGAAGCGGATTCCATGCACTTATCTCCATGAAAGCCCATCAGGAAAGTTTTCCATGAGAGTGATCCTACATCTGCCTGTTTTTAATGACGGTAATGGCAAGCAATATTCTACAGTTACTTTGGCGATTTCATTTCAAGCATGCAAATCATAATATTTAAGAGCCCAGCAAAAGTCATTTATTTCTTGGAACTATTAGCTAACTTTTGTGGGGTGAGGGAACACTGCATTCAGCACTAAATGGCCTGATGTCTTGTAACATTCCATGGTGGAGTTGTAAAATTTGTCCAACAAGGTCAGACAAGAAATCCTGAAAATGAGTCATAGGGAGAGAGAAAAAAGCCCTATATTGTTCAATACCAAGTCATCTAGGTTTTCTTTTAGCTTAGATGATGAATGAAGAGTTCGTAACCAGTTCATCATGTTAGACATTGGTTAATAGCAAAAAACATTGCACACAAAGTCATCCCAGAGAGACATCTGGGAAGGCAGATCTTTTCATTGTTGCTGAAACCATTCTGAAAACCTGATAAATATCTTATCTGTTTTTGTTGTGGACAAAGATTTTCTTTTTAATCTTCACCTTGGTGCTTTTAGGTATGTTTAGTGTTACAGCATTGTTATCTTTCTATCTACTATCTATCTAGCCAATTTCCTAACAAACATCTATCCATCTGTCCCACACTTATAAACATTGTATCTGTCCTTTCATGTGGTGGAAAGGGCAAAGCTATTGGGTTCAAGGATTAAAGCTTGGTTTCTCAGAAGGAATTTCAGTAACAAACTAAAACAAATAATGACAGGTTTCAGAGTAACAGCCGTGTTAGTCTGTATTTGCAAAAAGAAAAGGAGTACTTGTGGCACCTTAGAGACTAACCAATTTATTTGAGCATGAGCTTTCGTGAGCTACAGCTCTGAGCTGTAGCTCACGAAAGCTCATGCTCAAATAAATTGGTTAGTCTCTAAGGTGCCACAAGTACTCCTTTTCTTAAAACAAATAAGTACGCTGTAATTTAAGACAGAATGTTGTTTAAATGCTTGGTCTTTTAATTTAACCTAAGTGGAGATTGGCAATGAGATACAAAAGACCCTTTTACCCTCTTCCTGCTATTTCAATCGAATCCAGGTAGGTATTAACCAAAATATGTTATTTTCTGAGGACTGGTCTATATGAAATGAGTTTGTGGGTCTCAGCTGTGTTCCCAGCTTACATTTGTACACAACACAAGAATTGACACCATTACAATTCCCCTCTTTGTTGGCAGTCTTGCCAGAGAAGCCAATGACTGTATAGTCCAGGAAAAATGAACTATCCTCTTGCTGCTACAGAGCTTGCACTCCAGACAAGACCTCAGTGGGATTAGTGCCATGCTTAAATTTAAGTACTTGCTTACATGTTGTGCTGAACCAGGGCCACAGTTGAGTAAGTTCTGGTCTCCCTTTCAAAGGTATAAAAGCTAAGAAACCTACTTGATTTGAGCAGAATGACTTCAGATATATTGGTTTCAGAGTAACAGCCGTGTTAGTCTGTATTCGCAAAAAGAAAAGGAGTACTTGTGGCACCTTATCATACACATTGTAAGGAGAGTGATTACTTTAGATAAGCTATTACCAGCAGGAGAGTGGGATGGGAGGAGGTATTGTTTCATGGTCTCTGTGTATATAATGTCTTCTGCAGTTTCCACAGTATGCATCCGATGAACTGAGCTGTAGCTCACGAAAGCTTATGCTCAAATAAATTGGTTAGTCTCTAAAGTGCCACAAGTACTCCTTTTCTTTTTTCAGATATATTGGTGTAACTGAGAACAAAAACTATTGCCCTGATTCTTTTACTTGGTTGATTGTTTAAAAAAAAAAACTAGTAAAAATCAGTGCATAAAATTAACTTCACTGTTTTCTGGGTAAATATTGGGTTAATATTGGGGTGGGGGTGGGAGGACAGCAAAAAGCAACAAATAGAGGGAAAATAATAGTATTGAAAGCAAAAGCAATTTTATGCTGTGATTTATTTAATGAAGTATAAATTAACATTTTGTGTACACATGCATGTATGTGTATATATCTTCAACTACATTGCCGTATTTTAACAGTTAGCCTCACATTTACACGTAATAATAAATTAGGCTAACCTTAACATATCTACCTAGTGTAATGTATTGGATTTCCTTAACATAATCAGTATTTTCATGTACTTGGGTGGCCCCAAATCTAGGTGAAAATCAGTCCCCACCCCATAATAGCTTTTGTAAAATCCTGGAATTTTTCAGTAAAAATCAGTAAAAACTGAACATGAAGGGACTTTACATATATAGCGTGAGAATCAGTGATAAAACAAATTAGGATGAACGGGTCAGTTATTGAGTGTTCACTCTGCATCCCTTAGCCCTGTGTGGAGTGACCAATTCCCAATTCTAACTGGAAGTGGGCAATTCAGTCTTCATGGCCTGGTCAACCCTTGTCGTTGGGACTAACCATGTACTTAGAGTGAAGCACATGCCTAACTGTATTGGGGCTTATATGGGTTTGGGACTTGTTTGGTTCTTTATTGTTTATGCAATGCTCATAGTGTGCCGGGTGCTTTAGACAGAAATTAAAGACTCAAGCCATGATCTAAAGGGTCTACAAGCTTAGTGGAGCTATATCATGATGAATGAAGGCAACAGAAATAGGGGAAGAGAACAGAGGATGTAGGGTCAAGGGCCATAAGAAAAGATCATGCAGTTTCATTGATTAGTTACATATGCACCTTACTGGTTGTATTTAAAGTATTTTGGGGGGATGTTTGAGATTGTATGTATTTATAAATGAAAGATCACCTGTTGCTAATATAACAAACCTGTTATTTCATGCATGCATATAATCAGATCCATATCATTAAAAAATCTTTTGGAAAGATGTAGTCCCATGAGTGATTGGCATCTGGCATGTGTCAACATGCTCTTAGTGGCATATCAGACAATCTTGGATGACCCTCATACAGCTGGCTTTTCAAAGAATGGGTTTGCCAAAATTTCAACATGTACATTGCTTATGGCCTACATACATCAATAACTCCATTAGTCATTCACCTTTTTCGTCCAGGCCACTTGGACTGCTTGACCGTATTTAGCCCACAATGGAGCCCAAGGTTAAGAAAAAAATAGACAATATGAACAACAGCATTAACTGCTAAACTCCCAATCTCTAGCAGCCCAGAGGCAACTGACTGAAAGTCAAGGGCTGAACTCCAGTTAGAACTCCAGTGGCACAGCCAGGAGAATGGGCACTAAATACATCACCAACTTGGCCCCCACGAAATAGGTATGTAACAGAAATTAATCACATATAAAGTAGTTCTATTTCCTGCAGGATGTCATCCCTCCAAGGGATAACATAGCCATGGCGGGGAGGGGAATCCAAGCACAGGATTTGTCACCTCTGAGTACATTTCCATGAGAAACAGACATATACATAAAAAGAAAAGGAGTACTTGTGGCACCTTAGAGACTAACCAATTTATTTGAGCATAAGCTTTCGTGAGCTACAGCTCATGAGCTGTAGCTCACGAAAGCTTATGCTCAAATAAATTGGTTAGTCTCTAAGGTGCCACAAGTACTCCTTTTCTTTTTGCGAATACAGACTAACACGGCTGTTACTCTGAAACCAGACATATACATGCTATTCCTGACTCCAAATAAGTAAATAAATAACTAAATATGAAAACACTTAACAATGCGAGTCATTTTTCAATTAAAAAACGTTCCATTTATAGGCATGGGCAATGGAATTAATACACAGTGGTGGCCCTTCAACTCTGCCCTCCTTGCCTTAGGCAACTAGCAATGTGAGCAGAAATCCCGAGGTATTCCTAGGGATTGCTGCTTATCACACTAATCATAGTCATCTCCCTGTTAGCTTGCGCTTGCTGTATCTGTTTGCTGTATCCATCTAATGTCTCACCTTATACCTAGAATATAAGCTCTTTGAGGCAGGGATCATCCTTTTGTTATGTGTGTGTACAACGCCAAGCAATGAAGGGGCTCTGATCGGGCCCGCTACCACCATACAAATAAGTAAATAATTATAGAGTTTAAAGTCAGAAGGGATACCAGATCATATAGTCTGACTTTTTATATATCACAGGTCCCCAAACATAACTCAGCCACCTCCAGAGCTAGAGCAAAGTACTACAGCCCTCAGGAGGCTGAACTAATGGGTGCCAGAGAACAGGAGCGACTGAGGTTTGCAAATGCCCAAGGCCACTGCAGTGGCAGGGAACTAATTAGGTGAGATAGACCCAGATGATCCCAGCAAGTGACTTACACACCATGTGGCAGACAAAGGCAAAAAAAAAATCTCAAGGTTCCCACCAATCTGATCTGAGAAAAAAATCCTTCCTGACTCCCAATACGGTGATCAGTTAAACCCTGAGCATGTGAGCAAAACCCACCAGTCAGAAACCAAAGATAGAGAATTTGCAGTACCATCTCAGAGCAGTAGCCCATCCCGTCCAATGTCTCATCACTAAACATGGTGCATGATCATGCAACCCTTACTCATGTCTTTGAGTGGTAAGTGTAAGTAAGGGATTCACACTAGGACCTTTTGTACAGCTTTGAAGTCAACATGACCATTTGCAGAGTGAGGTATTACTCAATATGAATAAGGGTATCAAATCTGGCCCTGAGGCGACAAGTCTTTAAAAGGAGCTGTTATCCCATCTCCAATGTACAAAAACAGTAAAAAAGAGACAACATTTAAAGTAGATTTCTTTGGAACTTTCACCATAATGATAATGGGAAAGAGCAGGAAAACTTCCTGTTTCTGT
Source organism: Caretta caretta (assembly GCF_965140235.1). Lineage (NCBI taxonomy): Eukaryota > Metazoa > Chordata > Testudines > Cheloniidae > Caretta > Caretta caretta. Next base: position 9,977,957 of record NC_134210.1, on the reverse strand, counting down.
TCACATTTCACATGTTGAACAATATAAGGCTATAAATCCAAGCTGAATTTTTCATTTGTACTAGCTATGATTATGGTCTGTCTGTCTATCTCTCTAACTACCTCATCTTATCTAATTTAATCAGGTAAAGCCACTCTATGAACTAATAGCAGCTTTCGCAGCTGAAAACAAGTGTATTATCTCTTTACATTTTCTGAAGCAAGCCAGCATTTCATCATTCCATTGTACTATGTTGTTATGTTATATTGTTTAATGTAATAGAATGACATGACACTGGAACACCAGATACATCAGAATTATGAACACTGGATAGAGACAGTGATAAAGCGTTTGGAGATATATGTGATCCAGATAGTGCTAGGAGTTTCTGCAGCTGATTAAAGACATTTCCTCTGTGCCACCTCATTATTACACATCAAAGGGGAAAAACAAGGGCAAACTAGATGGGGGTAAAAGGAGATTTTATTGCTTTATCCATACAGCAAAAAGAGTGGAGAGGTAAAGAACATAAGAATACCTATACAAACATAAAAGTAGCCATACAGGTAAGACCAATGGTCCATCTAGCCAAGTATCCTCTCTTCCAACAGTGGCCAGTGGTAAATGCTTCAGAGGGAATGAACAGAATAGGGCAATTTTTTGAGTGATCCATCCCGTTATCCAGTCCCAGCTTTTTGCAATCAGAGATTTAGGGACACTCAGAGCATGGGGTGGTGTCCCTGACCATCTTGGCTAATAGCCAGTGATGGACCTATCCTACATGAACTTATCTAATTCTTTTTTTAATCCAGTTATACTTGTGGCCTTCACAACATCCCCTGGCAATGAGTTCCACAGGTTGAATGTGCGTTATGTGAAGAAGTACTTCCAATGCCAGGTGCTTCACAGGGAATGAACAGAACAGGTGATGCATCAAGTGATCCATCCCCTGTTCCTCATTCCCAGCTTATGCCAAACAGACACTAGGGACACCATCCCTGCCTATACTGGCTAATAGTCATTGATGGACCTACTCTCCATGAACTGATCTAGTTCTTTTTTGAACCCTGTTAGAGTCTTGGCCTTCACAACATCCTTTGGTAAGGAGTTCCACAGGTTGATTGTGCGTTGTGTGAAAAAATACTTTCTTTTGTTTGTTTTAAACCTGCTGCCTATTAATTTCATTGGGTGATCCTTGGTTCTTCTGCTAGGTGAATAAATAATAAATAACACTTCCTTTTTCACTTTTTCCACACCATTCACGGTTTTGTAGACCTCTATGATATCCTCCCTTAGTTGTCTCTTTTCTAAGATGAACGGTATCAGCCTTTTTAATTTCTCCTCATATGGAAGCTGTTCCACAACCTTAATCATTCTGGTTGTCCTTCTCTATAGTTTTTCCAATTCTAATGATCTTTTTTGAGATGGAGTGACCAGAACTGCACTGACTGTTCAAGGTGGGGATGTACCATGTGTGATAAAGTTCCTCCTCTACTTTGGTGGGTCCTGCGCTTATTGGTGGATTTTGCTCGCCTCAGAGATTCACAGCAGCTCTCAGTTTGGCCACTTTCGTGGCTCAAATCTGCCGTTCACTCAGATAACCTCATCACTGGCCAGCATGGGGAAAAAAAAGTAAGAACAATCCCCTCAGTTTCTGCTGAACCATCATGTGGGTTGGGGAACAGCTCAGAGACCTTCCCCTCTGGTGGAACCTCCTGTGTTGGGTCCAAAGTTGGGAGGTTTGGGGGAACCTGGGCCCGCCCTCTACCCTGGGTTCCAGCCCAGGGCCCTGTGGACTGCAGCAGTCTAGAGTGCCTCCTGGAACATCTGTGCAACAGCTACAACTTCCTGGGCTACTTCCCCATGGCCTCCTCCCAACACCTTCTTTGTCCTTACCACAGGACCTTCCTTCTGATGTCTGTTAACGTTTGTACTCCTCAGTCCTCCAGCAGCACGTCCTCTCACTCCCAGCTCCTTACACGCACACCTCACTAACTGAAGTGACAACCTTTTAAAACCAGATGTCCTGATTAGCCTTAATTAATTCTAGCAGCTTCCCAATTGGCTACAAGTGTCCTAATTAGCCTGCCTGCCTTAATTAGTTCTAGAAAATTCCTGAGTGTTCTGGAATAGTCCCTGTTATCTTACCCAGGGAAAAAGGACCTGCTTAACCTGGAACTAATGTATCTACCTTCGACCACTCTCTTGTAGCCATCTGGCCTGACCCTGTCACACATGGCTTTATATAGCAACATTGATATTTTCTGCCTTACTATCTATCTTTTTCCTAATGCTTCCTAACATTCTGTTGGCTCGTTTGTCTGCTGCTGCACATTGAGTAGATATTTTCAGAGAACTATCCACAATGACTCCAAGATCTTGAGTGGTAACAGCTAATTTAGACCCCATCATTTTGTACATGTAGCTCAGATTATTCCAATGTTCATTATTTTGCATGTATCAACACTTAATTTCATCTGCTATTTTGGTGCCCAGTCACCTAGTTTTGTGAGATCCCTTTGTAACTCTTCGCAGTCACCTTTGGACTTAATGATCTTGAGTAATTTTGTATCATCTCACAATTTTGCCACCTCATGGCTTATCCTTCTTTCCAGATCATTTATGAATATATTGAACTTCACTGGTTCTAGTACAGATCTTTGTGGGACCATGCTATTTACCTGTCTCCATTGTGAAAACAGACCATTTATTCCTATCCTTTGTTTCCTTCATTACTGATCCATGACAGGGCTTTCCCCTTTCCATGAAGGTCTACTTTGCTTAAGAGCCTTTGGCGAAAGACCTAGTCAAAGGCTTTCTGAAAGTTCAGGTACACCATATCCATTGGATCACCGTTGTCCACATGTTTATTGACCCCCTCAAAGAATTCTAATAGATTGGGAGGTATGATTTCACTTTATAAAAGCCATGTTGACTTTTCACTAACATACTGTGTTCATCAATGTGTCTGATAACTCTGTTCTTTACTAGAATTTCAACCAACTTGCCTGATACTGAAGGGAGGCGAGGGGAAGTCCAGAAGTATAAAATAGCTATGGAGGGCAAAAATGTGTTGATGGTGGGGGCCTCCTGTGGGATGGATATTAATCTTGGGAGAATAGAGGGAGAGACTGGAATGCCTAAGAAAAATGTCTGTCTCAGACTGGCTAGAGAGGAGATCAGAGAGGCGCAGAGTAGCTGAAAATAAGGAAATAGAGTTAAAAGGAAATATTGATGAGTTTATAGTGATTTCTAGAGCTGGGCCTGAGTTGTAGAGTTTGGATTTGTATCAGAATCCAAACTGCCCCAAAGATTGTTATCTCTTGGATTCAGTGCTCCAGTCTGGGCCTATCATGGAGATAGTTTGGTTCTCAATCCAGTCCTAGACTCCCCTCAGTTCAGGCAGGGGACAGAGGGTTGGGTGTCAGCATTCCATCTCGAGAAATAATCACTGTGAACATGGTTCTTTTTGTGTGTTCTCCCAACACTGCATTAACTCACTGTCCTGCAGTGGGGGACTTACAGGTACATTTAAAGACCCTTGCTGGAGCTGTCATGAGAATGAAGGCAGATATGTAAGCTCCTGCAGATCTTCCTCCAAATCTCAATAGATGGTTTTTTTCATGAAGATTGAAGAAGGCTGCAGATTGTCACACAATATTTATTCACTTGGCCAATGAAGCAGTGTATAATTTTTATTATTTTCTATTAGACCAGTGCCAGAGGCTCCAGACAAGATCTGGACCCAGAAGTGCTAGGCACTGTACAAGCACATGGCAAAATAAATTATCTCCCCTGACGAGATTACAATCTAAATTGACAAGACAGAGGTGTTATCCCCATTTTACAGAGAGGAAATGAAGGTGCAGAGCAATTGAGTTCCCAAAGCCTCTGGGGGAGCATGTGCTAGAGTTCAGAACTGAACACAGATCTGAGTCCCTATCCAGTGCTTTAACAATCAGATCACCTTCCTTTCCATAGCACAGCTTTGGTTACCACAGTATAGACATGCGCACTTCTTTCCCCTCTGGGAAAAGGATGAAGGAGGCTTGCCCCTTGTCAGGCAGAGCTTAACAATTAAAAGGACAGCATTCGTGGGGACTGCAAGGCCCATAATAACTCAGTATTACTCACCCCAGCATTAGGGGGTCTGAATCCAGTCCTGGTCAGCATTTACCAAAAGTTCTTATCAATGGTATGGTGTCGTAGGTGAAAAGAATTGGTGGCATCACTCCGGGCCTGTACCATTTGGTCTTTACTGGTGCTCTTCTTGGTAGCCTCAGGGTCAAGGGACTCAAGTGCTATGGAGGCTGAATTACTTACCAGAAGCTCATCTTTCAGAGCAGGGTTAAGGCACCTTGGCACAGTGGTAGGAAGGAAATTTGTACTACTGCTACCCATGCTGTGCGTATTCCGATGCTACGGAGAGACGTCTGCTACTCCTGTCTCCAGAGCTATCGATCTAGCACCTTTTCGCCATCATTAAAATCACTTTTGTAGAAAGAAAAGCCGTTTTCCACATCTTTGGAGTCCCAAGTCTTCTCATCCATTTTCAAGTCATTATTATTTCCTTTGCAGTGACTCATTCAGGTCAATTGCCTTTGCCAAAGTTCTCGTTCAAGTCAGCAAACCCCAGAGCTGTGGGAAAAGGTTTTAATCTGAAATATGTGTGACTAGTCTTAATGACATATACCAGTCTCCAGAGGCATGAGAGGAGGGCACTTAAGCAAAAGTTCTTTCTAGGTGAGGTGTGGGAGAGACTCCAGAGTCCTTATCAATGCCACAAGGACCAATGTTGTCAGAAAAGCTTCCATCTACTCCAATAGATGGGCAAGAATAGCCTAATAAAATCAGACAACGGTGCTATTGCGTGACCTTCATTATCAGGCACAAAGAGACCAAAAGCAGCACCTTGGTTCATGATTTATTTTTGATAGAGCCAGGTTACAGCAAATGCCAGGTCAAAAAAAAAAAATCTCTCAAATCTTGATCAGATTCTTCCTGGGAATTAAGAGTTGATTAATGAAGTGCTTGCAGAAATAGCCCATGGGGGGGCTAGTGTTGCTCCCATTGAAGTAAACGGTAAGATCTCGTTGACTTCCACAGCAGGATAGAGCCCAATATGCAGTAGATGAGGAATACCACAGAAATTGTCACTGTTCATCATTCATGCTGAATGCCAAGAAACAAGTGCTGGTGGGTCGGCAATGATGCTACGACATTCAACCACTGAGAGATCTCATGAGATTTCCCAGCAGCCATTCTTAGCTCACTGACCGATCAGAACAGGAATTTCAGGCTGCCAATATGCCTGTCATGTGAGTGATTTACCCAGGCCTCACTTTCTACACTGTAAAATAGAGATAAATGACTAATCATAGAAGGTTAGGGTTGGAAGAGACCTCAGGAGGTCATCTAGTCCAACCCCCTGCTTGAAGCAGGACCAATCCCCAATTTTTGCCCCAGATCCCTAAATGGCCCCCTCAAGGATTGAACTCGCAACCCTGGGTTTAGCAGGCCAATGCTCAAACCACTGAGCTATTAATGATGCCCCACCTCCCTGCCAACCCCTCCCAAAACAAAACAAAATCAGGGAGGCAGCCATATAATATTTGGTCACCTAAGTGATGGGGAGGCTTGTGTTAGCTGGAAACCTGGGCTCATTTCCCTGCTCGGCCTTACACTTTAAGTGCAATATTCTGCACGTCTCTTAGCCTTTGGTGCCGCAGTTCCCCATCAGTATAATGGGGATAATAGCACGGCCGTCCTCACTGGTGTGTGGTGAGAATGAGTTCACTAAAGATTGTGAAAAAGCTCAGATACTATGCTAATGGGGGAGCCATATAAGTTCATGAGATAAATAGAACTCCCTGTCCAGTGCTTTGACAATCCTTCTGGACCTGAGCAAGCTATCTTTCCTCCTTGTGTAAAAGTCTAGAGTTTTTTCTGTCATCTCACAGAGACTTTCCTCTCACTTTCAGGCATAGTTGTATTCTCTGAAGTGTTTGCACTTCAGGACCAGCAGGGTGAATGGCCTCTTTTGAGAGTTGTTGCCATTTCAGACTGCGCTATAGGCTGGAGGCCAGCTTAGCCACATGAGCAGATAAAATAAAAGGAGGCTTTCTTAGCATTTCCCTCCCCTTTCAGCCTTTTTGATGACACTTTAGAGAGGGTGGGAGCCCAATGTTTTCTCTTTAGACCTAAATAAGAGCCGAGGGGAAGTAGATGCAATATTATAGCAAGAATCATGGTGGAGCTGATATTCACAAAGGGTTCAACTGTGCAACCCTTACTCTCTGTGGCGAGCATTCACTACGATTCACTATTCACCGTAGTGCTCATAAAAGTAAGGGCTGCACAGCTGGGTTCTGCACAGTGTTTAAGGCTAGAAGTGACCACCAGTTCATCTAGTCTGAATTCCTTTGTATCACAGGCCACCAACAGCACCCAGTACACCCACACTAAACCCAACAATCAAAATTAGGCCAAAGTCTTGCAGCCCACGGAAGACTAGACTGTTATATGTTAGGGGGGTCATAGCCCTATCAAGCAATGGTTTCCTGTCCTGCCCTCTCTCCCCGCCAAGGCAGAGATTTGCAAGTATCTCTTCTTGCACCTTTTGCATCATCAAGCACCCCTTTCTCTTGGCTACCTTTATAAAAGCCTCTTGCAATGCTTCCATCGCCCTGCTCCCTTTCCTTACCAGTGAAAGTTCAGAGAACCAGGCACGTTTAGTCTGGAGAGGGAAAGACTAAAGGGAGACATAATAAATGTCAGTAAACACATAAAGAGATGTCCCTGAAAAGGAGAGGAACCAATTATCCTCATTAGTCGGTGAGGACAGAAAAAGAAGTAATAGGCTCCAGCCGAAGCATGGAATATTTAGGTGGAATATTATCAAAAAGCTTTATAACTATTAGTACACTGAAGGCAATCAAAAGCAAGTTACCCAAGGGAAGTTCTGGGCTCACCTTCACTGGAGATCTACAAGCAAAGACCTGACACTCATCCATCAGAGAATGGTTTAAATCAATCTTGTCCTAGGTAAAGGGATGGATTAGCTATTTCACCGTTGGTCCTATCTAATCCAATTGATTCTATGTATTTCCTTCATATATATAAACTAGGTTCTTCCTATTGATCCTTTTGGGATGGGGCACTTCTTCACTCTGCTTCCTCCCCTCCCCCCTTAAGGATTTGATTAAAAAAATGCTTGGAAAATTTTGATCTGCCTTTGTGCATGTCATAAATATAAAGGGAAGGGTAAACCCCTTTGAAATCCCTCCTGGCCAGGGGAAAGCTCCTCTCACCTGTAAAGGGTTAAGAAGCTAAAGGTAACCTCGCTGGCACCTGACCAAAATGACCAATGAGGAGACAAGATACTTTCAAAAGCTGGGAGGAGGGAGAGAAACAAAGGGTCTGTGTCTGTCTGTATGCTGCTCTTGCCAGAAACAGAACAGGAATGGAGTCTTAGAACTTTTAGTAAGTAATCTAGCTAGGTACGTGTTAGATTATGATTCCTTTAAATGGCTGAGAAAAGCATTGTGCTGAATAGAATAACTATTTCTGTCTGTGCATCTTTTTTGTAACTTAAGGTTTTGCCTAGAGGGGTTCTCTATGTTTTTGAATCTAATTACCCTGTAAGATATCTACCATCCTGATTTTACAGGGGGGATTTCTTTATTTCTATTTACTTCTATTTTTTATTAAAAGTCTTCTTGTAAAAAACTGAATGCTTTTTCATTGCTCTCAGATCCAAGGGTTTGGGTCTGTGGTCACCTATGCAAATTGGTGAGGCTTTTTATCCAACATTTCCCAGGAGAGGGGGGGGTGCAAGTGTTGGGAGGATTGTTCATTGTTCTTAAGATCCAAGGGTCTGGGTCTGTAGTCACCTAGGCAAATTGGTGAGGCTTTTTACCAAACCTTGTCCAGGAAGTGGGGTGCAAGGTTTTGGGGAGTATTTTGGGGGGAAAGACGCGTCCAAACAGCTCTTTCCCAGTAACCAGTATTAGTTTGGTGGTGGTAGCGGCCATTCCAAGGATAACGGGTGTAATATTTTGTACCTTGGGGAAGTTTTGACCTAAGCTGGTAAAGATAAGCTTAGGAGGGTTTTCATGCAGGTCCCCACATCTGTACCCTAGAGTTCAGAGTGGGGGAGGAACCTTGACATGGTGGCACAGTGGTGGGATTAACCTGAAATCATTTGAGATCCAGTTGAGATTTTTTGAACTAGAAATACAGATTTTAAAAAGGAATTTTTTTTCTTTGGAAAGAAAGTCCAGAAAGCAGCTTTGAAACTGAAAGCAGCTTGGTTTCTCTCTGCTCTGTGGCCAAGCAGAGACAAAAGGGGATAATCTTGTGAATTGCAGGTTTTCTTTGCCTGGAGGCAGGGTACTTAACTCCTGCAGGGAAATTCACAGTCTTCCAACCCAGAGGTGTTTTTTTTTTTTTCTTTTCTTCCTAAAAGTAAATAGGGGGTGTGTGTTCTACCCATTTGCTTTTTCTTTGGGCTGGGTAAGCAGGTTTCCAAGTAGTTGGAGGTTTTTTGCTTTAATTTGGGCCCAGAGCAGAGACAAGGGAATTGTCTTTTTCTGTAGGCTGACAATCACTATCAGAGAATAGGTATTCTATTCCAGCACAGCAAAATTTTACAGCCACGTTTTGTTTGTTTATTTCTAAACCTCGGGTGTAAAGTTAGTTAAAAACAGAGAGGTTAGAATGACCAAATCCTCAGCTCGACTACAGCTGGAATTAGCCAAATTTCAGGCTGAGGAAAGACAAAGGGAACATGAAAGACAGATAGAACTCATGCAGCTGAAGAAGGAACAAGAAAGGGAGGCAGAACTACACCAAGAGGCTGCCCACAAGAGGGAAATGGAGGCAAGGAAGCATGTGGAGGAGGAGAGGGAAAAAGAGAGGAAGCATGTGGAGGAGATGGAGAGGATAAAGGCCCAGCAGAATATACCAACAAACCCTAGCAATCCTTCTCCAGGTACCACTTCCCATCCCAGAAAGTTCCCCACCTACAAGGCAGGTGATGATACTGAGGCCTTCTTAGAAAACTTCGAAAGGGCCTGCCTTGGGTACAACATCTCTACTGACCAATACATGGTAGAGCTGAGGCCGCAGCTCAGTGGACCCTTAGCTGAGGTGGCAGCTGAAATGCCTAAAGAACACATGAACAAGTATGAACTGTTTAAATCCAAGGCGAGAGTCAGAATGGGGATAACACCCGAGCAGTCTCGTCGGAGGTTCAGAGCCCTAAGGTGGAAACCAGACATGTCATTTACCCGACATGCCTACCACATTGTAAAACATTGGGATGCCTGGATATCAGGAGCAAGTGTTGAATCTCCAGTAAATTTGCCCTTCCTAATGCAAATGGAACAATTCTTAGAGGGTGTTCCTGAGGAAATAGAAAGATACATCCTAGATGGGAAACCCAAAACTGTAATTGAGGCAGGAGAGATTGGAGCCAGATGGGTGGAGGTGGCAGAGAAGAAGAAAACTGGTCGCAGTTGGAGCGGAGACCAGAAGGGACCACCCCAGACCACACCCTATTACCGGGGGCCACCCAAAGCCCCACCTACCTCCCAAAGAACCCTCCAGACCCCTTATCATCCCACCACCCCGTTCTCCAGCAACCCTCCTCGCCCCAGTGACCCGTCAGCTGGACGATGTTTTAAGTGTAACGAGCTGGGGCATGTAAAGGCCAACTGCCCCAAGAACCCCAACAGATTACAGTTCATTGCACCGGAATCACACCAGAGGTCCACAGGCCCAGATACCTCCCAGATACCCTTGGAGCGGAGGGAAACTGTGAGTGTGGGTGGGAAGAAGGTCACCGCGTGGAGGGACACCGGAGCACAAGTGTCAACTATCCATGCTTCCTTAGTGGACCCCAATTTAATCAACCCAGAGATCCAAGTGACGATTCAACCCTTCAAGTCCAACTCTTTCAATTTGCCTACAGCCAAGTTGCCTGTCCAGTACAAGGGCTGGTCAGGAATGTGGACTTTTGCAGTCTATGATGATTATCCCATCCCCATGCTGTTGGGGGAAGACTTGGCCAATCATGTGAAGCAGGCCAAGAGGGTGGGAATGGTCACCCGCAGCCAGGCTAAACAAGCCGTGAGGCCTAGCTCTGTTCCGGAAACTTCTATCAGGACCCAGTCAGAGGTGATGGACCTGGACCCCAGGCCAATGTCTGCAACAGCAGTAGTGGATCCAGTCCCAGAGACCCAGACGGAACCAGTCCCAGAACCGGAACCAGCCGAACAACCAACACCAGACCCCGTGTCAGCACTGAATCCAGTACTTGCAACCTCAACACCAGAGGGCCCCACCGAACCTGAACTGGCAGCAGCCGATAACCCGACCCAAGAGGCTCAGCCGGAGCCTGAATCCCAACATAGTGCACCAGCGGAGAGCGGTTCACAGTCAACAGAAACAGCTCCATCCCCTATATCGCTTCCAGAGGGACCAAGCCTAGGTCCACAATCCCATGAAGAACTGATGTCTCCAGCATCAAGGGAACAGTTCCAGACCGAACAGGAAGCAGATGAAAGCCTCCAGAGAGCTTGGACGGCGGCACGGAGCAACCCACCGCCTCTCAGCTCTTCTAATCGATCCAGGTTTGTTATAGAAAGAGGACTTTTATACAAGGAAACTCTTTCTGGTGGACACCAGGAAGACTGGCATCCTCAGAGACAGTTGGTAGTTCCAACTAAATACCGGGCCAAGCTCTTGAGCTTAGCCCACGATCACCCTAGTGGCCATGCTGGGGTGAACCGGACCAAAGACCGTTTGGGGGGATCATTCCACTGGGAGGGAATGGGCAAGGATGTTTCTACCTATGTCCAGTCTTGTGAGGTGTGCCAAAGAGTGGGAAAACCCCAAGACCAGGTCAAAGCCCCTCTCCAGCCACTCCCCATCATTGAAGTTCCATTTCAGCGAGTAGCTGTGGATATTCTGGGTCCTTTTTCGAAAAAGACACCCAGAGGAAAGCAGTACATACTGACTTTCATGGATTTTGCCACCCGATGGCCGGAAGCAGTAGCTCTAAGCAACACCAGGGCTAAAAGTGTGTGTCAGGCACTAGCAGACATTTTTGCCAGGGTAGGTTGGCCCTCCGACATCCTCACAGATGCAGGGACTAATTTCCTGGCAGGAACTATGAAAAACCTTTGGGAAGCTCATGGGGTAAATCACTTGGTTGCCACTCCTTACCACCATCAAACAAATGGCATGGTGGAGAAGTTTAATGGAACTTTGGGGGCCATGATACGTAAATTCGTAAATGAGCACTCCAGTGATTGGGACCTAGTATTGCAGCAGTTGCTCTTTGCCTACAGAGCTGTACCACATCCCAGTTTAGGGTTTTCCCCATTTGAACTTGTATATGGCCGTGAGGTTAAGGGGCCATTGCAGTTGGTGAAGCAGCAATGGGAGGGATTTACACCTTCTCCAGGAACTAACATTCTGGACTTCGTAACCAACCTACAAAACACCCTCCGAACCTCTTTAGCCCTTGCTAGAGAAAACTTACAGGATGCTCAAAAGGAGCAAAAAGCCTGGTATGATAAACATGCCAGAGAGCGTTCCTTCAAAGTAGGAGACCAGGTCATGGTCTTAAAGGCGCTCCAGGCCCATAAAATGGAAGCATCGTGGGAAGGGCCATTCATGGTCCAGGAGCGCCTGGGAGCTGTTAATTATCTCATAGCATTCCCCACCTCCAACCGGAAGCCTAAGGTGTACCATATTAATTCTCTAAAGCCCTTTTATTCCAGAGAATTAAAGGTTTGTCAGTTTACAGCCCAGGGAGGAGACGACGCTGAGTGGCCTGAAGGTGTTTACTACGAAGGGAAATGTGCTGGTGGTGTGGAAGAGGTGAACCTCTCCATGACCCTTGGGCGTATGCAGCGACAGCAGATCCGGGAGCTGTGCACTAGCTACGCGCCAACGTTCTCAGCCACCCCAGGACTGACTGAACGGGCATACCACTCCATTGACACAGGTAATGCTCACCCAATTAGGGTCCAACCTTACCGGGTGTCTCCTCAAGCTAAAACTGCTATAGAACGGGAGATCCAGGATATGTTACAGATGGGTGTAATCCGCCCCTCTGAAAGTGCATGGGCATCTCCAGTGGTTCTAGTTCCCAAACCAGATGGGGAAATACGTTTTTGCGTGGACTACCGTAAGCTAAATGCTGTAACTCGCCCAGACAACTATCCAATGCCACGCACAGATGAACTATTAGAGAAACTGGGACGGGCCCAGTTCATCTCTACCTTGGACTTAACCAAGGGGTACTGGCAGGTACCGCTAGATGAATCTGCCAAGGAAAGGTCAGCCTTCACCACACATCTCGGGCTGTATGAATTTAATGTACTCCCTTTCGGGCTGCGAAATGCACCCGCCACTTTCCAAAGACTTGTAGATGGTCTCCTAGCGGGATTAGGAGAATATGCAGTCGCCTACCTTGACGATGTGGCCATATTTTCGGATTCCTGGGCAGACCACCTGGAACATTTACAAAAAGTCCTTGAGCGCATAAGGGAGGCAGGACTAACTGTTAAGGCTAAGAAGTGTCAAATAGGCCTAAACAGAGTGACTTACCTTGGACACCAGGTGGGTCAAGGAACTATCAGCCCCCTACAGGCCAAAGTGGATGCTATCCAAAAGTGGCCTGTCCCAAAGTCAAAGAAACAGGTTCAATCTTTCTTAGGCTTGGCTGGTTATTACAGACGATTTGTACCGCACTACAGCCAAATCGCTGCCCCACTAACAGACCTAACCAAAAAGAAACAGCCCAATGCTGTTCAGTGGACCGAAAAGTGTCAGAAGGCCTTTAACAAGCTTAAAGCGACACTCATGTCTGACCCTGTACTAAGGGCCCCAGACTTTGACAAACCGTTCCTAGTAACCACGGATGCGTCCGAACGTGGTGTGGGAGCAGTTTTAATGCAGAAAGGACCTGATCAAGAATTCCACCCTGTAGTGTTTCTCAGCAAAAAACTGTCTGAGAGGGAAAGCAACTGGTCAGTCACTGAAAAAGAATGTTACGCCATTGTCTACGCTCTGGAAAAGCTACGCCCATATGTTTGGGGACGGCGTTTCCACCTGCAAACCGACCATGCTGCACTGAAGTGGCTTCACACCGTCAAGGAAACTAACAAAAAACTTCTTCGGTGGAGTTTAGCTCTCCAAGATTTTGATTTCGACGTCCAACACATCTCAGGAGCCTCTAACAAAGTGGCTGATGCACTCTCCCGTGAAAGTTTCCCAGAATCAACTGGTTAAAATCGTCCTTGAGATGTGGAAAATATTGTTAGTCTTTATGTACTTGGTAGTATATTTAGAGATGCATGTGTCTTATTAACTCTGTTTTTCCTAGAGCTCCAGGAAGAAATCCCAGCCAGTGTTTCACCCTAGCTGAGATTTGGGGGACGTGTCATAAATATAAAGGGAAGGGTAAACCCCTTTGAAATCCCTCCTGGCCAGGGGAAAGCTCCTCTCACCTGTAAAGGGTTAAGAAGCTAAAGGTAACCTCGCTGGCACCTGACCAAAATGACCAATGAGGAGACAAGATACTTTCAAAAGCTGGGAGGAGGGAGAGAAACAGAGGGTCTGTGTCTGTCTGTATGCTGCTCTTGCCAGAGACAGAACAGGAATGGAGTCTTAGAACTTTTAGTAAGTAATCTAGCTAGGTATGTGTTAGATTATGATTCCTTTAAATGGCTGAGAAAAGCATTGTGCTGAATAGAATAACTATTTCTGTCTGTGCATCTTTTTTGTAACTTAAGGTTTTGCCTAGAGGGGTTCTCTATGTTTTTGAATCTAATTACCCTGTAAGATATCTACCATCCTGATTTTACAGGGGGGATTTCTTTATTTCTATTTACTTCTATTTTTTATTAAAAGTCTTCTTGTAAAAACTGAATGCTTTTTCATTGTTCTCAGATCCAAGGGTTTGGGTCTGTGGTCACCTATGCAAATTGGTGAGGCTTTTTATCCAACATTTCCCAGGAAAGGGGGGGTGCAAGTGTTGGGAGGATTGTTCATTGTTCTTAAGATCCAAGGGTCTGGGTCTGTAGTCACCTAGGCAAATTGGTGAGGCTTTTTACCAAACCTTGTCCAGGAAGTGGGGTGCAAGGTTTTGGGAAGTATTTTGGGGGGAAAGACGCGTCCAAACAGCTCTTCCCCAGTAACCAGTATTAGTTTGGTGGTGGTAGCGGCCATTCCAAGGATAACGGGTGTAATATTTTGTACCTTGGGGAAGTTTTGACCTAAGCTGGTAAAGATAAGCTTAGGAGGGTTTTCATGCAGGTCCCCACATCTGTACCCTAGAGTTCAGAGTGGGGGAGGAACCTTGACAGTGCAGATTATAGAGCAAAACACTGCCAGTCAGGACTCCAGGGTTCTATTCTCATCTCTGCCATTGGGCCAATTTATGAGCTTGGGCAGGTCATTTCAGTGTGCCTCAGCTTCCCCTGACAGTTGAACAGGGAGATGACAGTGGCTAGACAGTTAGTGTGCTATGCCTGCTGTTTATTACACTTCTCATAGTTGTCTCAGTGTTATTCTGTGCTTCCCCCTCTGTTTATGGTCTCCCCTCGCTGTCTCTCATCTTATACTTCAATTGTAAGCTCTGTAGGGCAGAGGCCATCTTTTTGTTATGCATATGTGAAGCACCCAGCATACTGGGGCCCTGATTCATGATTGGGACCTTTGTTGGGCCACAATAATACCAGTAACAATATTACCTTATGGGGTGTTTTGAGGATTGAGTTTGTAAAGTACTTTGAGATCCTCCAGTGAAAGGGACTAGGTAAATGCAAAGCATTATTTTACTATTTATTCACTGGGATAAATCCAAAGAGGTGGTGAGGACCTTTGGCTCCCATTCCCTTAAATGCTCAGCACCTCATAGGGTTCTGCCCAGCATGCAGAGCACAAGTGAACACATTTATTAAATTCCCAAGCTGAAGGGAGTGCTATTTGAAGACTCTCTGTTCAGAAAGGCAATTAAAACTTTGGAAAGTGAACTTTCAGAAAAGCCCATTGGAGGAGACTGCCACCTCCAACCTTGATCCGTTCAAACTTAATAATATCCACGTCACTTAAACACCTAGGTGGTCTTTGAAAGAGAGAGCCTTTTTGACCATCAAGCAAAGCACTTCATTGTCTGGCCTCGCAGCTCAGGGAAAGAGACCAAATGCAAAATAATTGGATACATTAAACCCAGATCTGAGCAGGGTCAGCAGCAAAGTTACAGATCCGGAAAGACGTTCTGCCCTTTTATCCGCAATTATAATCACCCAATATGTCATGAACTCACACCTTACTCCAGGAGATCACCCTACCCAAATGCTCTGAACCTCCCCCATCTCAACGGCTACAAGCATCATGCTAGCTAAGGTAATTAAAACGATTCTCAAATCCAATAGCAGTCCTGGCTTCTGTCCAAGTTTCTAGGGTTCTGCCCAACCTGGCAGATCAGGGTGGAGGCCTGGTTTATATTAGTAATAATAATTTGTAATGATGTTTGATATTTATGTAGCACCTTTCATCCCAAATGATCCCAAAGAGCATTTTGTAATGAAGTGGCTACTCTGAATCTCCAGCACTGTCTGCTGCTGGATTTACTCAAACTGCATATTGTTTGAAACTAACAGAGATTATGCATTAGCTCTGGTGATAGGGCCTCTGCCTTTGGGATGAAACTCATCCCATGTGGAGAAGCATCACAAGCCCTGGGCACCCCTTTAATTCCATGTTTGGAGGTCTTGAGTGAGACTTAAGTGGTGCATAGACCATATGTTCTGCACGGGGGTGAATCTCACTCTTGGAGTGAAAGGTTCTAAGGCCAGGTCTACACTAGCACTTACGTTGGCAAAACTTCTGTCACCCAGGAGTGTGACAAAAACACACCCCGAATGACCTAAGTTTTGCCTGCATAAGCGTTCGTGTCCACAGCGCTATGTCAGCGGGTGAGCTGCCGCCGCTCGTGGAGCTGGTTTCACGATGTCGACGGGAGAGCTCTCTCACGAGCGCTCTTACAGCAGCACAGATATATCAGTACCACTGTGACTTTGTAAGTGTAGACCTGGACGAAATACTGGTCCCACTGCTACCCTGATGGTCCGAGTGGCTATGATCCATGGTATAGGGTTCACAGTTGCTGCTGCATGGCTATAGGCTTACCTAGGACCAGATTATGAGCGACTCTTGCAAAGGTGAACCTGGAGCACAGGATACAAAGATCCTCCTTCCCTCCCCAACCTTCAGTGTACACACACAGTGCATGACCTGAGCAAAGGCCAAACACAGCTGCAGTCCCAGTCGAGCACGAGGGACTCACTGGAGGGAGCGGCTCCCCCAGGAAGGCTAAGCACACTTGGGAGCCCAGGGATATCGTGTCCCCACTGAGGCACAAGCTCCACCTGAGCGCCCACAGAGATAGTGCAAGTATAAGTATTTATAACAATTTTCCCCAGAGCTCCAGTCCCCAAAATAGCTACTGCTGTTTGCTGAGTACTTTGAAAATGGTCTCTAAAAACACCTGCATTTCCACATCTTAATCTAACAGCAGTGGACACGACGACGACACAGGGCAAGTGTTAGGGACAGCTGAGTCTATCACACTGCAAGGAGTCAAACCCCCGTCTCCCCAGCCCCAGGCTCGCACCCAAACCACTGGGGTGAACTCTGTACCATCGTATATCCCCGCACCAACTCCCATTGGCTTCAACAGGGCTCCACAGGACCAGGCGAATGCTTTATGTAATAGTCACCATTTGATCTAACAGGTAGATTGAACGAGAAGCCTTCAGAGCCAGAAGCAGGAATTGCTAGAGCTTGAACTAAGGAGCCAATCACCTCAGGGGATGGTCATTTTGCCGGTTTTTGGTTTGTTTTCACATTTATGTGAGTGGAGCTACATAGTAAGTCCCTGATCCTGCAAACATTTAAGCATGTGCTTAGCTAAATGTACGTCTACACTGCAAGAAAAGACCCGCGGCACGGCAGTGGCTAGCCTGGGTCAGTGCTGACACAGGTTCGTGGGGCCTCGGGCTGCAGGGCTAAACATTGCAGTGTAGACACTTGGGTTTGGGGCGTTCCGGGTGTTGAGGTGTAGATGTCCCCTAAGATAGTTTCTGACAATGTCGTTTTTCTGCTTTTGACTAGCAAGAATAAAAATACTCGTGACTTTCTGGGGTGAGGTGATTTATACAATCCAATGTTTCTCTTGGTCTGCAAAGCAATAAACCTCAGTGTAGTTTCTTTTTTTTTATACTGATCCCTGGGCTAGGGTGGTGATTGTGCCCATTCCCTTGTTTCCCCCTGCAGGTTGT
The DNA here is from genome assembly GCF_965140235.1 of Caretta caretta. NCBI lineage: Eukaryota > Metazoa > Chordata > Testudines > Cheloniidae > Caretta > Caretta caretta. The sequence goes on along the minus strand of NC_134210.1, from coordinate 9,960,618 downwards.
CATTAGGTGGCTTCCACCACAAAAACACTTTTTGCCTAATTAATTACTTAATCTTTATTTTGTTGTGAAACTTTCTTTAACTATCTTCCCCATAGTTAGTGACTGCAATTTTCTTTGATTACTCGAAACCATCTAGAACAAACACTTTCAAACCAACAGAGCAAAGAACCGTTTGTTTTGCTGGTGCCCTCTTACCATTAGCCTCCTCTTCTTGTCGCTAATGGTATTGAGGGATTAAACGTCATCCTACAGGCAGTGACATACTCTGTTGATTCATTTTAATTTTTCATATACACTCTTCCCCCCCACTCATTTGGCTTGGCAGTACCCCCAGGAAACACATTACATCAAAGTATACATCATTTGCTCTTACTTCTTTCTGCATGCTGCCCCCAGGCTAGGAAATTTGCAGAATGCTGCTGAGCTCTAGCCATTTTCCTTTAGTCAAATGTTTTTTAACTTGAAAATGTCAACACAGAGATAAGTCATAAGATCAACTCATAAATATTCATAGGCTGTTTTTATTTTCTAAGTCACAGCATTACCCAATATAGTATTTTAATAGCTACATCGCCCATATTTTGGGGTAATCGCTCTGTCTTTTAAGGACTATTTCAAGGGTTAACATTTTTCATTCACAAATGTTGCACAGTGTATTACAAATGGAAAGATATTGCTCTGATGGAAAAATACTACAGGATGGGGTAGAAAATGAAAAAAAAAAGTTTTGAGATGGCTTTTTTGAACTACCTTATAATATTAATGTACAGTTAATGTAAAATTGTGTGGAATTCTATAGGATAGTTCAAAAACACATCCTTACAGAAAGGAAATAATTCTCTAATAAACCCTAGAGGTTTTTAGAGTATCTTCTCTAGATCCTTATTAAGAGTCTATAGAAACTGTTGGTTTCATCCCTATTAAGTTCTTTAGGACTTTTCCCAAGGACACACATGTAGAGCCAAATTCTGATTCTGTCATGTACCTCTTTGAACTCTGTGTGTGTGTGTGTAAATGAAGATGCTGCTGTTGCTTATAATTGCCTTGTAGTTTGCAGAAGATTCACACATTATTGTACTTCAGTTCTGTTGTCTCATGAATAAAATTAACCACCCACCCTTCCTAAATACTCAAATGACCTGCCCCTTAGCTGGTGTAAATTGGCATAAATCTTTGAAGTAAATAGGGTTATGAACGTTTATTCCATCTGATGATCTGGCATTAGTTCTCAATGAACAAAATGGCCTGAAACAATCTGGAGTCTCTAGTCCAAACCCTACTTCAACGAGGAAGTAAATATATGCTTGACTTAGAACACCTAAATAACCCCATTGCAATAAATGGGAGTACCTATGCTTAAAGTGAGGCTTGTGGTTATGTACATTGCTGAATCAGTTCAGTACTTGCTCTCAGAAATGTTTGAAGATTTTTACCCACAAATCCTCTTAGTTTCCAAACTCTCCTTGAGTCAAGCCTCGTTTTTTGATAAAACCAAAACCGTGCAACAGAAAGAAAAACAAAAACAAAGGAGCAAACAAACAAAACAAAACCCTCTTCATGTTGCAGAACCCGAATAGGGTAATTCCAGGTGGCAAGCCACTTTTGGGGGGCCCAGTCCTCCACCACTGAAATCGATGGGTGCTTTCCCATTGACTTCAATTGTTTAAGGATCAGGTCCTTGCTTAGGGTCAGGTCCTTGCTTCGGGTCAGCCAAAATCAAGCTTAATGTGTAAAAGAAAGCTCGCTCCAAGCGTGACTACTGTGACTTCCTTAATACTGTCTAGAACAATCCTGCATTGTCCATAAAGGAGGGGACTCGATATGGCAAAGAGCTCTTCAAACTCTGTTTTCACTGTTCTGTTGTAGGGGTAGAGGTACTTAGGGCCCAGTGCATGGAGGTCTTTACATTGATGGGACTAGAGGTCAGCAACACTGAGTTCAAGTCTGATCTCTGCCCCATAATCTTCCTATACCTCAGTTCCCCCATTTGCAAACCAGAGATGATGACACTCCGTTTTGTAAAGATCGTAACTGAAACATGTTTGAGTTTTGAAAGAAACCTACAACCTTTATTTGTAGAGCACGGGGATGCCAGTTCCCCTGCTTCTATCCAAAGGAGCAAGCAAACAGTATGTTTAATGTTAATTATTAATATACATTTCTGGGTAAAAACAATGATGTGATCTCACCAGCTGGTTCATTTAATATAAATATTCAAACACAGAAGCACTTTATTAAACAGATTGGAACGCATCAGCTTTATTACTATAATAGAGCAAATGTAGTATCTTGATTTTCAATAAATGTAACAAACTACCGTATGCCAAGTCAGTTGCTGCCTGTTACTAGGTTCTATTAAAAAGAAAATAGTAATTCTAACAGAATGTCTTGTAGCCACTCTGGGAATTAATAGAATTAGTACACCAACCACGAGACAGAATATAAATATACTGTTGAATTATCAATTAAAAAGCCATAGCAATAAAGGTAAACTGCACCAAGTAAGTAAACAGAAATTACAGATTATTTCTCAAATTCTCATATTAGTCTTCATCTCAAGCCCAGGATGAAAATTCTGGAGAGTAACAAGTATGTAATTATTTCACATTTTTCTTCTTGGAGTCATCTTAGGAAAACAAATTACACGATGTAAGTGCAGCTCTTTGGATTCGTAAACTGCCAGTGTAATGAAGAAAACACCATTTAGTTATTATGCACTGAGTAGTCATTGATGTTAATTTTTGCTCGAAAGATTGAGGCATAAATCATTTTTCAGTTTTCAATACGTGGCCACTGAAGTTTCATTTCTGTAAGACAGGATTTCGTCTCTGGGATAAGAAAAGTTTGGTTAGTGTGCTGGCTGTCCCACTTCTCGTGATTCTATGGACCTCAGCTGAATGTTGATATGTCATGGGCCTCATACAGAAAAATATCAACCCTCCAGAAAATATCATAAGGTGAATGTGAAATTGATAACTCACTATAAGTAACTGATGGGTGTAATGTCTAACAATAGCAAAGAGAAACTGAACAACAGAATATTTATGTTGAATATTGGGGGAAAAGTTCCTAAAGGTGAGATCAATTAGATTGTAGCCTAGTCTTCTAAGTGAAGTGGTGGGAGCCCCATGACTTGAGTCATTTAAAACTGAACCAAACACTAGAAGATTATAGCACTGAGAAATGTTGCACAAGTTCCCATAATAGGTATCTTCCATCACTAATTTCTCTCACTCCATGACAATCCCATATTTTCATATAGAACAATATTTCTTGGATCTATCATCTGACTGAAGAGGTGTTTGCACAGCACCCAGAACAATGGATTCAACATACTAAATGGAGTCTCTAGGCACTTCTGTAAGAAAAAGATTAAATATTAAATAACCAAGATATAATTCTACAATCTTACCAAGGTATTCAGAAAGGAACAGGTTGTGGGAAGAGGGTTTATTGAAATATAATTGGTCTAAGATACCTCTTTCTCCAATTATATTTCAGTATACCTTCTCAAACTCTGTTTCTGAAATCCAAACCCTCTTCCCATAACCTGTTTCTTGGTCCAATGAGTAGAACATCTGGGCACTCCTACTGCCTTAGCCTATAACCTCCCTTAGGCAAGTAATTTCCCCTTTCTGTGCCTCTATTTCCCCTGTCTTTCTTGTCTAGTTAGATTGCAAGCTGTCTAGGATATGGACCATCTCCAGCTGTGTTTATACAGTGCCAAGCACAATGGGGCCAAGTCTTGGTTGGGCACCCTAGGCATTACTGAATTACAAATAATAATATAGATGAGTGAAGCCATGCTTGTCTGAAGGACAGTGGGCCAGATCTTCAGCTGGTGTAAACTGGCATACTTCCTTTGACTTCAGTGGAATCAAGCTGATTTGCACCACCTGAGGATCTGGTCCATAATATGTATGGGTCTGATCCTCCATCAGTAAAGTTAATAAGAGTTGACTTGAATGAGAGCAGGATCAAGCTCTGTGAATGAGCAGTATCTAATGAACGTAGTATAGTGTTGGTGACTTACTTCCCCCCCCCCCCCCCCAGAACCAAGTTCTGTCAGAAATAAAGTTTTCCAGGAATCCACCTGTCTCCTTAACATATGCAGCTACAAGAAGGGGGCAATTATTGACATATATAACATTGTGGTTGTTCTTTACTTAACTGTCCGTCTGCAAAGTGCACCCATCCTTTTCCTTTTGGTAAGGAAAGTTATTTGAAAAGTGGAGGGAAGGAAGTTGACTATGAAATCCATTTCCTTGACACATTTTAAAATAGTCTGTTCCACTTGTTCCAAAGTACATGAATGAGTCCTGAACAGCCCGGACCTGTTAATATTGTGACTTTTTTTCTTTCACATTATTTCTGAGGGAGTTATGGGCTCCTGCCAATGAAGCGCTCACAGCACTCTCTTGAACCAGGCATAACATGACAGCTGCTATGAATCTTGACCACTACGCTTCTTATCAAGACTCTGTCTTTAATCATTTCCTAATGTGTAATGTTCTAAGCCCTGGACAACTCTTGAGAGGAGGTTAACAAGTTGGGCTAAATGGTCTGGTAGTTTTATGCTGTGCACAGAAGGACTAGGACGAGACTCACCAAACTCATTTTCATATATGTTTTTAAAACCAGGGACTCCTGAGGAGAAAATCTAGTGCATTACCCCATTGTACCACATCATCTCAACTCTGTGGTTTATTTACTCCAGATCAGGAGCTCTCCAGAAGTACAACAACAACATCTGCACACATAAAAAGAGCTGCTGTAGTCTAATAGTGAGTGCTTAGTCTTGAAATCCCACGTTTGACATTCACTCACTCTATGGCCCAGGAGATGTCACTTATCCTTTCTGTGCCTCTATTTTGCCAGCCATAAAAGGGGACTTCCTTCTCACAGGGGAATTGTGAGGATTAATTCACTCATGTCTGCTGAGTGTCCGAAATTGCTATGAGAGTGCTGATTAGAATCATTTCCTAGGCTTCAGAGGAACACATGTCACATGGGATCATGGGAAGAAGTTGTGCAGTATAATAAAAAAATATAGCATTTGGAGGATGCAAGTGTAGGTTTCATTTGATGGAATAGTATTTATAAATCTCATGGCCTGGCTAACCCATGAGCTGTGATTAGCCTTGCCTGCACATGCACAAGTGGGGGGGAGGGGAAGTGTGCAAGAAGCAATTCTTCCTCACACCCTGTAGGTATGGTCTGTGTCCATGTCCATAGTATCTAAGTGTCCAATGGCACGCAAAGACCCTTGCACAGAAAGCAGTTCCCATGGGGGCCAGAGAAGAGGGAGAGTGAGGTCAGCAGCTCTGGACTAATCTAGAGGGGTGGGGGCACACTGGACCCTGTAAAAGGGTGTGACAGATATTATTGCTGTTTGCACTCCTGGAGATACAGGGCTTGCTTCAAGGAGCCTGCTTTTGGGGCACAGCATCTTCTCAGCCTCCTCTCAAGGGCCTTTACTGGTGCTGTGTTTAAAAGCTTAAACTCTGTGGGATGTTGAGTACCAGCAATGAAAGCTTTAGGGGATGGTAGTTTTACGAACTCAGACCACTGATCAGCTTCCTGGTCACTTCTGGGAAGCTAAAGAAGTAGAAAATGTATTGGGCCAAATTCTGGTCTCCAGTACAGTGCATCCACACAACTGCATTGTCAGGGTGCCTTGTATGTGACCCAAAGGAAAATTTGACCCTCTTGACACTGCCAACCAGCTGAGTTTATGGAGATAAAGGGCTCCACATTAAATGTGTTGAGCACCTCAGCAAAGTGTTCAGGGCCCTCAACCCCAACTATCTTCCATGGGTGATCAGGTTTCTCAGCACTTCCCAGATGAGCACGGGATGAACCTTCATGCATCCTGATCTAAACCCCACTGAAGTAAAGGTGAGTCTTTCCGCTAACTTCAGGCCCATGAAGTCTCGCAGAAAATAAACAATACTTGTATGAGGTTCAGCTGAAAATCATGGGCTTAAATATTTTTGACTAACATTGCCAAGACTTCTCATGCCCAGGGGCAGTGCAACAAGACAATAAGAAAATAAAAAAATGACAATTTTTTGCTCCCTACTATGACCCATGCCAATATTTCCTAAGAACAAGGAATTTTCCTGACCCTAAATTTCCTTGTTGAATTCAATATGACATGGGCCTGGTCCAAATCTCACTGAAGACAGTGGGAGTCTTCCTTCCTTCCCCATGTGAACAAGTACATATTACTGTACACCCCCTAACCACTCACATTCCAGTTGTCAATTTTTTTCCCCTTAAAGCCCTGAAATGTGGATTCTGCCAGTGAACAAATATTTCCTCACTTTCATCCCTACAGGTTTCTGTGGACAAAAATCTACTCTTGGTTCTAGTTCAGTGTGAATATGGAGTCAACACCCTGAGTCCGAACCAGTGACACCAGATTTAAACTGGTGTAGCTGAAAGTGGAATTTACCTCAGAATGTCTGTCTCTTTCTTTCTTACTAGATTTTTAAAATGCATATTTTTGTGCACTTTGCTAAGAGCTGTTGGTTTTATCCCCCTCCCCACCATTTACATTTTCTAGTTACTCACTCTCGTATAACATGTCCCTTGAGAAAAGGGCTTTTGGGTCCTGTAATCCCCTTTACCGTAGGTCTTTTGTTCTGAAGGCTCCTCTTTAATGAATTTTACTTACAAATAATTCATTAGGAATTTAGGAAGGCAGCCCAAATAATTCTTGAGAGTGCTCCTCTGCTGTTTTGCCAAAACGGCCTTGGGGCTAATTGCACACCTGCATTTTATTTGAATAAATTGTGCTGAACTGAATATGCACCTTAAAAGACTATGTGCTTTGTGAGTTGCGAACGAGTCCTTATGTATGGAAGGCTGCAGGGAAAAATTAGTCCTCCTCTTTCTTCTCTGTGACTTATTTGACCTTGAGACTTATAATGGCATCTCAGACAAAATGAACATAATCTAATGGACAGCGGGGAAGAGGGAACGGCTGGGTACATCTGTCGTATTACTGGGCTGTCTGAACAGTCAATGAAGCAGGTCCAAACCATAAGAGGGCCTGTTCAGTTTAGCTCCAGGGTCTGCAGAGAAGGAGCACAATCATTTATCTTTATTTACTGAACTCTGCTTTCTGTTTTAAAAAAAAAGGAAAAAAAAAAGAATTGACAGGTTGACAAAAACCCGACTTGGCGATGCCCGCTGCACTGAGATAAATGCTATTCATGCTCTGCAAAGACAAGGACAGCATCTCATGCCCTTTCCCCTGTTCCAGTAGGCACCTATTATACAGAAAATAAAAGCAGCGTGAGACACCTGTATGCTGTTTGTCGTACCCCACTAGCTTGTCTCCTCTCAGAACATTTACTCCATGTTTCTTGCCGGAAAAATCCATGAAACTATCAGAGCAACTGAGCTTTCAAAGAGTCTGGAGGTTGGATTTTTTTCTTCATGTGCGTATTTAGAAACATATAGAAATGGAGATATGCATCCCACTGGAGGTAATCCAAAGTAGATGCAAAGGAGCAAACGACCCAGGAGGGAAATGCAGGCTCTCTTGCACACTGTTGGTTAAATATCTCTCCAGAGATGCTGTTGAATGGTGTATGGTGCTGATGGAACCTAGTTTTATTTGGTCAATTAAAAAAAAAGGTAGATTTCAATGTTGTGGAGTAAATTCTGCTCAATGGATGTGAAGCCAAAGTAACTCCATAGACTTCAATTGTATTGCTCCAATTTCAGACCATTGTAATTAGGAACAGATTATGTCTATATAGATTTATATTCCAAGGGGAGCTGGGGATTGGATCCAGCCGTTTTAGCATGTAGGGCTAGATTCACCAAGGTCCTTAGGCTCCTAAACCCCAGATTTAGGCTCCATAGTGATTCAAAAAATGCCAGTCAAACTCTGAAGGTGCCTCAACTCACTCAAAACCTAAATTTTCAGTGTAAAATTTCCCTTGGTGCCGAAGTTTCTGAGCCTGGGTATGGGCAGTGTTGCCTCCCTCTGGGCATCTAGATACCCATCTCCTGCCTAACTCCCAGAGCATGCCTTGAAACAGGGAAGATGGGCATTTGCTCACCTATCTCATGCGCTGGGGCCCAATCCAGAAGGCCTCCTACTGGATTCAGTCTCATTAAAAGCTGGCTAGAGAAGCAGGAGCTGAGAGAGGAGAAAGGACTTAACCGGGGTCTCACCTCTCCATCCTGCCCCACAAAGAGCTCTAAGCACGGGTCATGGGATAGTCCAATCGGTGGGAACAAGCCCTCAATCACTTCTGTTGGAGCTGTCCCACTGTGGATAATAAAGAGTTATTGAGATAGAGTAAGAATGACTCTGTAACCTGATGGCTAAAGCACCCTTGTGGGAGACCCAGGATCCAGTCCTTCTGTTCCAATGACTCTTCAATTATTTAGCCAAACTGAAACATCTTCTATAGGAGACATTGGGGAAGGCCTTATCAGAGTATCCCACAGCTCAGTGGTTACAGTGTTTTCTGGGAGATGGGACAACCCTTTTTATTTCCTCTCTCCACCCTTTTCCAGGGAGTGGGAAGAATTGAACCTATGTCTCCCACATCCCATGTGAGTTCTCTAACCACTGAGGTAAAAGTTATATCTCCTCCTCCACCTCAAGCCATTTTGGGTGGAACAGGTGCCTGTGTAGGTCATGCTCACAGGAAACACCATAGGTGAGGAAGCCTTCGTCCGCCAGTTGTGGATCGCTAATAGATATAGATGCTCCTCTGCAGCTGGGACTTAGGTGACTATCTCCATGAGGAGGTGGGGCTTAAGGTACACCCCTCTGATCAGCACCTCCCATTAGCTAGCTTAGGTGGCTCCCAGCCTAGGGTCCTGGCTTTTGGGACTTCATTCCAAGGTGCCTATCTCTCCCTATTCATTGTATAGGGGAGCCTAGGACTCAGTCCAGACTTTGTGAATCACAGTATTGCTCCTGTGATTTTTTAGGTGCCTAAAAGTTATGCACTGCAATGCTCAGTGTCACGTCACCCTAAGTCTTTCGTGAATCTAGCTCTTAGATACAGAGAGGGAGATTTTCAAAGGCTAAAGGAGCAATGAGGCCCTCTCTGTTCCCATTGACTTTCAATGTGAAATGATTTATGTATATTTGAAATTTTCTATCAAGCTGGGATAAGTTGATAGATCGAGTTGTCTCCTTTCTGCTCTGCCACGGCGTTGCTGTGTGACCTTTGGCAAGTCACTTAACCTCCATGACTAAGTTTCCCTATCTGTAAAATGGAGATTGCAATGCCTACTTAACAGTGAGCCAGACTGTTCACAGAGGCGAGCAGTTACTCACATGAGTCATCTCATTGACTTTGACGGACCGCACATGCATGTATCGGCTCCACCGCATGAGGGACGGAGAGTTTGCAATCTAACCTGGTGGTGCTGTTCGGCTTAAGTAATTACATGTTTGTAAAGCTGCTCTGAGACCCTCAGCTGAAAAGGTCTGCATAATACTAGGGATTTTTTTATTATTCAGAGATTCTTCACTCTGGGGTATTACTTCCCACCCTCTCCCCGGGTGATTCCGATAGAAAGACAAGATATTTGCAAACCTCCTCCGTCAAACCTGCAGGAGGCTTGGAAGCTGTGATGAGCCATCCCCATCAAAGAGTTAATTCTGTGGGTGATACAGTTTGCCCAAATACAGTTTATTTTTGATTTTTGCCAGCCAGGATATTTTCTCTCCCTCCCGCTCTAACCCTGATTCATATGGAGTTGAGAAGAGACAGCTGGAAAGGATTTCAGCAGAGAGGTAGGATATGTATCTGAAAGTAATTTGAATAGTTTGTGAACCATGGTGTCCATTGGTTTGTAACACCTGGCTGTCTCAGGTTATGTCACGTTATGAAACTCAGTTTGACTGATGCAGCTGGATGGGACCGACTCTGGCTGACATTGCAACAACCCAGGAAACCTGAAGAGGCAATTTTCTGTGAACATGTCTCAGAAACTAGGACCTCTCCATGAATCCAAAGAAGCAAACATCTCTAACTTGGGCTAAATTAACCAGGAAACCAGCAGTACACTGGCAATTCCAGGATATTTATAACTGGGTTGCATAGGGCTGGATTCAAACTCCTATATGTGTGCTGAGCTGCACCTTACTCTGTGAGCCACCCCATTGATTGCCCATCAGGAGTAAGAGCTTCAGAATCTGATTCAGAGTGAATTCACTATGTCAAATGTGGAACAATGAGGTGACTTCTCTCTCGTATACCAGCATTACTTCAATGGAGTTTCACTTGAGTAAATCTGGTATAGAAAAGCAGAGACTCCAGCTGAATATAGGGTCTAAAAAACACAAGTGGGCTCTTACTCCCTGCATGGTGGAGTAGGGCCCATGTAGCCCACAGTGCTTGCAGCAAGGAGTCCCATTTATATGATGAGAAACACTGTTAGTGGGACTACTCACACCGGTAGTCACTCTTACTTATAATTTATTAATACTGCAATGGCAGCCACATGCCCCAACGATGATTTAAAGGGCTCAGACATGGTCTGAGGCCTTTACTCTAAGTGCCAACATGCACAAAGATACGGTCTTGCTGCGTAGGGGGAGTGGTGTGTATGGCGGCCAGTGTTGCATCTGATTCAAAGTGCTTGACTGGTGAGAGCATGAGCCTGAGTTTAGGTCTAAGTGCTGCAGACTCCTGAGTTCTAATCATGGCTATAGTTATGGCTTTGGGCAAACACATTTTTATCTCTCTGCGTCTTTGTTTCCCCATCAGAAAAATGCAGCTAAGTATATAAGGATGAAGTAGAAAAGAGTCAAATTCAGCCCTTTTGTTGGATCAGGCCCAACACCACTGGCTTCAGTGCAGTTAAAAAGCCTCCTTGCACCAAGGCTATATAGCTTTGAAGATCAACAAAACAAACAAAAATAAAGCACAAACCCATTATTATTGGGTTCACCTGAAAAGTCTGCTTGCCTAACACATCACCGAGGAAAGCACAGAACTGAGTAGCATGAAACAACCTTGTAATAGAAATCAGTAATATATTCCTATAAAACGGAACACACAGTGTACCCTGTCATTCATTTCTGGCTTCTGCTTTATCCAAATGATGTACCTGTGTGTTTTTCCATGGCTAGATACATGAGTGCAGCTCAAGAGGAACAATAGAAGGAAGGGGACTATGAACGTACTTTGCATTCCTCGACCCCATGGTGAGGGCGCATTGAGAATAGAGAAAGTAAGAGCAATCACAGGAAAATATTCTTGCCCTGCAATATCAAGTTTTAAGTTGACCTTTGCAATAAGCAAAATCAAGTTTCTTGCATTGTTTTTTCCCATGTTAGGTGATATTCGGACTTTTCCAAGGGCCCAATCCTGTGATGCACTGATGGTGTGGGTGCACCGTACTTCGCAGTCTCAGACCCACAACAGTTAGCTAAGTCACTCAAGCCCATAAACCATTCAACCATTTTAAATCTTTCTGATTTCCATTTTTGAACAATGAATCTTTTTGCAATTGGAACTAGCCTCCTTTAAGAATAAAGGATGCATTTAATTGGTTAAATGCTAGTTACCCTTGCAAAAACTTCCAAGGATGAAGAGTTTAGCATCTGTAGTTGGATCTGACTTCCTGTCCTTCAGTTTTCAGTCAATCTCTCTGATAAGCTCTTTGTAGTTGCCAGTACATGTTTTCAAAGCAGAGCAAAGATTAGGAAATTCATATAGGGTGATGATGAAGTCAAGGGGTACAGGAATGAATAGATACTCGAATGATATTCTTTTCTTGCCAGACTGAGGTCCTGATTCAGCAAGGTTCTTAACTTTAAGCACTTCAGCTATCCCACTGAAGTCAATGGAACTACTTACATACTTAAAGTTAATCATATGCCCACGTACCTCGCCAAAATGGACCTGAAAAGGGTGGGGCATGGTATTTGGCAGTGGAAGAGGCTCCTAATGTGCCATTAGATCTCAACTAGCAATGGAAACTTTTTCCTTCCTGTGCAGTTTAAGGATTTATGTGCAGATATTTTCCCCTTAGTAATTAATTTGAACCCCAACAGCGTGAAGATGGAAAGAAAAGAACCCTATTAATATTTGATATTAAGTTAATAGCAGGTGACAGTGACTTCATCAAAACCCCTGTGCAAAACATCAAGTAGATGGAAATTTCAGTTCTGGTACATTACTCAGCTGAGTATCATCAAACCTGCTTACCAGGGTCACAACGATTATTTATACATTAAAAAAGAAACTGTCCATCAAAAGCAGTAGAAAAGGCAGTTGCTGCTGTGGTATATTCATATAGTTGCACAAATCTAGGGGCTGCTTCCATGAAATCAACCTTCCCCTCGGGGATCGCAGCCATGATTCAAGGACGTCTCTTTCATATGGGTTCCAACACACCCATAAGTTACTGTACTGGACGCTGAAATCTGACCAGTGTTTCCTGTTTGTGGTGTATTCATAACTGAAGAACAAGGGAACAGCTGGTGAATAAATGCCAGCACACTTAAATGAAAAGTAAAGGACTTGAACAAATTTAACATGAACGAAAAGGAAACACTTTTCACTCCAAATATATTCGCTGGAGTACATTGACCACAGAGTCAAATATTGTGGCCGGATTTTTTAAGACTAAATCATTTTATTAATCGTAATTTACAATAGTGCTTTACAAACATGCATTCACCCTCACAACACAACATTAAGATAGGTAAGCAATGTTATACCCATTTTAGCGATTGGGAAACTGAGGCAGAGAGCATGTGAGGGTCTGACTCTCTTCTCACTTGCACTGGTTTTATACCATTAACTTCAGTTGAGTTACTCCTGTTTTTTGTCCTTGTTAGCAAGAGAAGAATCAGACTCTAAGTGGCTTGCCCATTTTCACTCAGTGTGTCACTCACAGAACTGGCAACACAACTCAGCAGTCCTGACTTCCACTTTGCCCACTAGACCATACTCCCTTATATGACCAGGATTACTTAGATAGTTAGCTCTTTGGGACACGGGCCTTTTGTTGTGTGTTTGTACGGCACTTAGTAGAATGGGGTCTTGGTTCAGGAGTAGGGATCCTAGATACTACCATAATATAAATAACACAAATATGTAATCTCCTGCTTCTGGGTGTTATCTGATTGCTACAGGGGTCACAATGTGTGGCATTCCACAACTAGCTACCCTAAGTGCAATGTGTAGTTTTGATACCTTCCTCAGAAGATTTAGATATCTGCAGTTGCTGGAAGACACCAGACCTCTGACGTGATCTGAAAAGGCTGTCCACATGGTTTCACTACTGAATCTCCCAGACAGCAAAGGAACATAGAAAACGCTATAGGAATATTGTAAATACAGGCACATCTTTACCTGTGTGTTGTTTCCGCCCTTCTGTGCCACGCAGAAGCCAACTGGACAGTTCTGATTAATACAGTAATTATGTGGTTATTAAAAACAGTAATCATCCCAGAATTAGCCAGTGCTGTAAAAAATCCCATCCAAGGCAAATACGTGGATGTTTTTAAATTGAGCATTACAATTGTCGGCATACGCAAGAAGTAAAATGACAAAAGAATTTTTAAGAACCCCGAACATGTTAAGAGAAAATGGCCTCCTCAATTAGTTAGCACTGCACATTTAGCGAGATCCTGATTCACTCCTCTGGAGGATGCTAGTGGCTAAACAATAGCTATTAATGAAGAGCACCAGGTTTGCAGCACGTGTGCTAGAAAGCGGTGCACCAAATGCGGGCCTCCGAGTAGTTTCTTCAGCCTTGCACAGCTCCTTCATTTCTGAGCCTTTTTTAATTTGTTATCCAAGTAATCGCTTGCTCCAGCTGGAGTCAGCAGTGTGTTTTATTGTCGGTAAGGCTGGCAACCGGTTCCTTTTGAATAGCATTCTGTGACGATCACCTGTTCTGCATCTGTGATAGTTTTCCAGGTGTCAGGAGGAAGTGCTTTCAGAATAGAAACAGTGAAAGGAATATGCAGACCGTGCAGTTCTACAGCTCTTCAGATCTACATGTGTTTCATCAGCAACAAGCAACAGACAAAGGGACGGAGAAAACAACCAAGGGAAGTTAAGAAACATAACAATGCAGCAGAATTATCTAGTTATTCCCGAACAATATGGTAGCGTTAACTCAGCCATTTCTCAGTTTAATTCTGAAGAGGAATAACATGGCCCCTCTTAGGATGTAGTGTAATCACCAACATGGCGTATTCATTATACCATATAGCTATAGATGTTTACAGGCATACAGAACACATGCAAAGCAACTTGCTTATGTTGAACTCAGATCTAGTAAAAGTCCAGGCATGGTGCAGTGAAGTTAAAGTTACAAATAGTTTCAGTGTACAGGGAATATTCGCTTTGCTTATAGTGAAGTTTAACTCCATTATAAACTGGTTCCACGATGCGAGCTCCCAGGATGGTATCAGTTTTCAGCAACCAGGTATGCCCTGAAGTGTTGCATTCTGAAGGGATTATCACTTCCCCCTCCTCCTTTGCTCAGAGTGCAGAAAAGTAGTTGCTACTACCACATAAGAGGAGGGTTAAAATTGGCTTCCAGTCTTTCTACAACTGTTCCAAGGAAAGAGGCATTATTGCACGACCCTGGGCGCACACGCATAATATTCCAGAAGCCCCCTGCAATTATCAAAATCCTCTGGGTTCAATCCTGCTGAGCACTCTGTTCCCAGTCCAGCGAAGCACTTAAGTACATGCTTAACTTTAAGCATCTGGAATGTCCCAGTGCCTTCAGTGAACTACTCTTTCCATTGACTTTAAAAGGAATTTGATTGGGCCATATATTGGGTTCCATTTTCTATGTGTGAGTGTCTTTGTGTTGACTTCCTTCTGCTGAAAGAGCACTAGAACCCAGACAATCTGATCAGGTACTGAGAGCAAAGTCACATCAGATTATCACTTTTACAAATTAAAGAAATATAGCAAATGATTGCACACTGCGCCACCACCATTGCACAGAAAAACAATACACGCACACACAAGACTACTGTAGAAGAACCTTAAGATTAGAATCATAGAACTGTAGGATTGGAAGGGACCCCAAGAAATCATCTAGTCCAGTCCCCTGCACTCATGCCAGGACTATGTATTATCATTCTAGACCATCCCTGACAGGTGTTTGTCTAACCTGCTCTTAAAAATCTCCAATGACAGAGATTCCACAATCTCCCTAGGCAATTTATTTGAGTGCTTAACTACCCTGACAGTCAGGAAGTTTTTCCTAATGTCCAACCTAAACTGCCCTTGCTGCAATTTAAGCTCATTGCTTCTTGTCCTATCCTCGGAGGTTAATGAGAACAATTTACCTCCTTCCTCCTTTTATGTACCTGTAAACTGTTATCATGCCCCCTCTCAGTCTTTTCTTCTCCAGACTAAACAAACCCAATTTCTTCAGTCTTCCCTCATAGGTCATGTTTTCTAGGTCTTTAATCTTTTTTGTTGCTCTCCTCTGGACTTTCTCCAATTCGTCCACATCTTTCCTGAAATGTGGCCCCCAGAACTGGATACAATACTCCAGCTAAGGCCTAATCAGCACGGAGTAGAGAAGAAGAGTTACTTCTCATGTCTTGCTTACAGTATTCCTGTTAATAAATCCCAGAATGATATTTGTTTTTTTTTTTTTTACAGTGTTACACTGCTGACTCATATTTAGCTTGTGGTCCACTACGGCCTTCAGATCCCTTTTCACAGAACTCCTTCCTAGGAAGTCACTTCCCATTTTGAATGTGTGCAACGGATTGTTCCTTCCTAAGTGGAGTACTTTGCATTTGTCCTTATTGAATTTCATCCTATTTGCTTCAGACCATTTCTCCAGTTTGTCCAGATTATTTTGAATTTTAATCCTATCCTCCAAAGCACTTGCAACTCTCCTAGCTTGGTATCGTCCGCAAACTTAAGAAGTGTACTCTCTATGCCATTATCTAAACCACTGATGAAGATATTGAACAGAACCAGACCGACAACTGATCCCTGTGGAACCCCACTTGATATACCGTTCCAGCTTGACTGTGAACCACTAATAACTACTCTCTGGGAGTAGTTTTCCAACCAGCTATGCACCCATTTTATACTAGTTCCATCTAGGCTGTATTTCCCTAGTTTGTTTATGAGAAGGTCATGCAAGACAGTCTCAAAAGCCTTCCTAAAATCAAGATATTCCACATCTACTGATTTCCCTCTATCCACAAGGCTTGTTACTCTGTCAAAGAAAGCTATTAAGTTGGTTTGACATGATTTGGTCTTGACAAATCCATGCTGAATGTTACTTTTCACCTTATTATCTTCTAGGTATTTGCAAATTCATTGCTTAATTATTTGCTTCATTTTTTCCCCATGGACTGAAATTAAGTTGACTGGTCTGAAATTCCCCGGGTTGTCCTTATTTCCCGTTTTATGGATTGGTACTCTGTTTGACCTTTTCCAGTCTTCTGGAATCTCTTCTGTCTTCCATGACTTTTCAGAGATAATCACTAATGGCTCAGATGTCTCTTCAGTCAGCAATTTGAGTATTCTAGGATGAATTTCATAAGGCCCTGGTGACTTGAAGACATCTAACTTGTCTACGTAATTTTTAATTTATTCTTTCCCTATATTAGTCTCTGATCCTACTCACTTTCACTGGCATACACTATATTAGACATGCAAACACTACTAACCTTTTTGGTGAAAAATGAAATAAAAAATTTCATTCAGCACATCTGCCATTTCCACATTTTCTTGTTATTGTTTCCCTCCCCACCCCCCACATTGAGTAATGGGCCTACTCTGTCCTTGGTTGAAGAATGTATTTGTAGAATGTTTTCTTGTTACCTCCTATGTCTCTAGCTAGTTTTATCTTGTTTTGTGCCTTGGCCTTTCTAATTTTGTCCCTACATACTCATGTTATTTGTTTATATTCATCCTTTGTAATTTGACCTAGTTTCCACTTTTTGTAGGACTCTTTTTTGAGTTTCAGAACATTGAAGATCTCCTGGTTAAGCCAGGGAGGTCTTTTTCCATACTTCCTATCTTTCCTACGCAGTGGGATAGTTTGCTCTTGTGCCCTTAATAATGTCTCTTTGAAAAACTGCCAACTCTCTTGCACTGTTTTTCCCCTTAGATTTGCTTCCCATGGGATCTTACCTACCAACTCCTTGAGTTTGCTAACATTTGCCTTCTTGAAATCCAAACGCTGGAACACAGTTCACTCTAGTGGTCACAGATACTACTGTCTGTTCCTCCCAAGCTACTGCCCCATCCCCTCTAATTTGTCCCTATCCCAGCCCTGTCTTATTTCCATCACTGGCTCTTTATCCCAGTTCCATTCTCATTGCCTATCCACTCCAAGTTTCCAGTCCTCAGACTTCTCATTCCAGTCCCATTCCCCCTGCCCAGCCAATTTCAGGTCCCTTCTCTCAGCATCTCATCTCTGTTTTCCCCCTCTCCTTTGGCCTCCAGTCATCCCTCCCTGCCACCCTCTCCAATTGGTCTCTGTTCCTGCCCATCTGCCAGTCCTCAAACGTCTTCCTTTTAGGCACCAGAAGACAACCACTGAAAGCACAAAGGAGACAGTCTTCATATGCTCAGTTCATGTGCCAGGCTGACCTGTTTTAGCTGAAACTCCCCCCACCCATCAAAAACAACAACAAAGACCAGCCTAAAGCACATGTGCAGGGTGGAAGATTGAATGCTGTACATCTGGCAAAGTTATAAGCAGTTTAAAACACAGCTTATAATAGGAAGTGTCAAGCAACCTTAACATCAGATAGTGGTACCAGCTTTGCTGATAATAATTATCATTATTCATTAGTTATACTGCCTTAAGTATATTTGGTGCTTTCCAGTGCAGATAATTGCAGATCCCTGCCCATATGAGCTTAGGGCCATGATGCTGTCAATTGCAACCCCTGCACCCGTGTGGAGCATCTTGAAGACTCAGGGTCTAAGGGCCTGATTTTTCCCAGACGTTACGTGGGCAAAGGTCACAAGGAGTGTGTGAACTGACTGAGTGCCAGGCAGAACTGCTCTCCCTGGGGGCTGTGCTTAGCAAGCAGGATCCAAACGCTAAATGAAAACAAGAACAAAATAGAAAAAAAGCACAGAGGACCGGGAGTGCGGAAGGCTAAATACATGGTTCCTTGGGAGGTGAGTACGTGTGTCTTGAAGATAATAGTTTAAAAGTTATTGACAACATTTTATTTTTAAAATATATATAGTGGCTATAGGTCCCCCCTGAAACACAATCCACTCCGGGAATAACACCAGGCTCAACACGTCCACGGTGTGCTTCCCCAACAACTGTGTCCATGCTCCTTCCATACCCCTAGACATACAGTGTTGCATCTTTTGTGATTTTTGACTTTGTAACGCTGCTGCTGGATGGAGTTGGCAGTGACAAGGGGCCCAGTTCAGTATCTACCGGGTTCCTTTTTAACAATACAAAATAGAACTGGCTCGAGCCCCCACCCAGTAACCTGGGAAAATTACACATCACTCCTTGGTGCAACTAAGCAGCAGTACTTCCCCTCTCCCAAGCCTCCTGAGTCTGTGTGTTGAAAACAAAATTTTAATAACAAGGGGAAAGCAACCCAGCATTAATTTGGGAAAACACCACAAGCATGACTCAGAAGCATATGTCCATGAACAAAACACCCACCCCGGAGTATATTGGGCAGTGTCTTTTGCCTCGGGTTCTCACCTTGGAGTGAGAAAGTCCAACAAACAAAAATTCCTTCAACGTTTTGGTCCCTTCTCCCTCCACCGCACTCCACTCACAGTTGTTGTCTTTGGCCAGTGAAGATCCAGAGTTCAGAGGTGCATTCATGTGAGTTCATCTCCTACCTAGAAGGAGGAGGGGAAAAGCACATGAACTCATCTGCTGTTGGTCACTCTGTCACCTCTTACTCCACCCTGCACCCTCTCTGCTGCAACCACTGGGATGTCTTTAGGTCCCACCATTTAACACAGCTCTCAGTGATTTCTGCTGTTAGAGGGGGGAGCCTCGCTATTAGTGCAGGCTGGGCAGTCTCTTTCACCAAAGACATTGTCTCATCGCAGGTCTAATGCTTAGGCCTGGATATCAGTTATTTCAATTCTAGAGATCCCCAACAAAAACCTCTCAACTGAGTCATTGTCCGCTCTATCATTACACAGTAGAGAGGGGGATGACCAAGTTGTGTCTAGAACCTTGAGACAGAGCCCACACCACCACATAGAAACAAATATCCCCATCCTCTCTTCTCTCCACTAGGCTTTGGTACTCCTACCCCTGCTTAACAAGTGCAGTTCAGCTGAGGGTGAACCCCTCAATCAGGGCATGCCAAGCATAGTTCTGCTCCCCTTGATTCACACAACAAGGATAACACCACTTTGTTACCCCTGCACCCAATAACAAAGTGACTTGCAATCCAGCACCCACCAAAAGTGATCATTTGGGCTAAGCAGCTCCATCATGCTGTGCACCTAGGCAGAGTGGGTGTGTCTATGTAAACAAGGTCAGTTCCTGAAGTCTTTTTCCCCAGCTCATCACTAGATGTCAGGGGAGAACTCAATCAGACCCTGCTTTCATCTTCATATTTCATAGAATCATAGAATCATAGAATATCAGGGTTGGAAGGGACTTCAGGAGGTCATCTAGTCCAACCTCCTGCTCAAAGCAGGACCAATCCCCAATTAAATCATCCCCAGCCAGGGCTTTGTCAAGCCTGACCTTAAAAACTTCTAAGGAAGGAGATTCTACCACCTCCCTAGGTAGCGCATTCCAGTGTTTCACCACCCTCCTAGTGAAAAAGTTTTTCCTAATATCCAACCTAAACCTCCCCCACTGCAACTTGAGACCATTACTCCTTGTCCTGTTCTCTTCTACCACTGAGAATAGTCTAGAACCATCCTCTCTGGAACCACCTCTCAGGTAGTTGAAAGCAGCTATGAAATCCCCCCTCATTCTTCTCTTCTGCAGACTAAACAATCCCAGTTCCCTCAGCCTCTCCTCATAAGTCATGTGTTCCAGACCACTAATCATTTATGTTGCCCTTTGCTGGACTCTCTCCAATTTATCCACATCCTTCTTGAAGTGTGGGGCCCAAAACTGGACACAGTACTCCAGATGAGGTCTCACCAATGTCGAATAGAGGGGGACGATCACGTCCCTCGATCTGCTCGCTATGCCCCTACTTATACACCCAAGTACTTATACACCACAATCCCAAAATGCCATTGGCCTTCTTGGCAACAAGTGCACACTGCTGACTCATATCCAGCTTCTCGTCCACTGTCAGCCCTAGGTCCTTTTCCACAGAACTGCTGCCTAGCCATTCGGTCCCTAGTCTGTAGCTGTGCATTGGGTTCTTCCATCCTAAGTGCAGGACCCTGCACTTATCCTTATTGAACCTCATCAGATTTCTTTTGGCCCAATCCTCCAACTTGTCTAGGTCCCTCTGTATCCTATCCCTGCCCTCCAGCATATCTACCACTCCTCCTAGTTTAGCATCATCCGCAAATTTGCTGAGGGTGCAATCCACACCATCCTCCAGATCATTTATGAAGATATTGAACAAAACCGGCCCCAGGACCGACCCTTGGGGCACTCCACTTGACACCGGCTGCCAACTAGACATGGAGCCATTGATCACTACCCGTTGAGCCCGACAATCTAGCCAACTTTCTACCCACCTTATAGTGCATTTATCCAGCCCATACTTTAACTTGCTGGCAAGAATACTGTGGGAGACCGTGTCAAAAGCTTTGCTAAAGTCAAGAAACAATACATCCACTGCTTTCCCTTCATCCACAGAACCAGTAATCTCATCATAAAAGGCGATTAGATTAGTCAGGCATGACCTTCCCTTGGTGAATACATGCTGACTTGTTCCTGATCACTTTCCTCTCATGTAAGTGCTTCAGGATTGATTCTTTGAGGACCTGCTCCATGATTTTTCCGGGGACTGAGGTGAGGCTGACTGGCCTGTAGTTCCCAGGATCCTCCTTCTTCCCTTTTTTAAAGATTGGCACTACATTAGCCTTTTTCCAGTCATCTGGGACTTCCCCCGTTCGCCACGAGTTTTCAAAGATAATGGCCAATGGCTCTGCAATCACAGCCGCCAATTCCTTCAGCACTCTCGGATGCAACTCGTCCGGCCCCATGGACTTGTGCACGTCCAGCTTTTCTAAATAGTCCCTAACCACCTCTTTCTCCACAGAGGGCTGGCCATCTACTCCTCATGTTGTGATGCCCAGCACAGCAGTCTGGGAGCTGACCTTGTTAGTGAAGGCAGAGGCAAAAAAAGCATTGAGTACATTAGCTTTTTACACATCCTCTGTCACTAGGTTGCCTCCCTCATTCAGTAAGGGGCCCACACTTTCCTTGGCTTTCTTCTTGTTGCCAATATACCTGAAGAAACCCTTCTTGTTACTCTTGACATCTCTTGCTAGCTGCAGCTCCAGGTGCGATTTGGCCCTCCTGATTTCATTCCTACATGCCCAAGCAATATTTTTATACTCTTCCCTGGTCATATGTCCAACCTTCCACTTCTTGTAAGCTTCTTTTTTATGTTTTAGATCCGCTAGGATTTCACTGTTAAGCCAAGCTGGTCGCCTGCCATATTTACTATTCTTTTGACTCATTGGGATGGTTTGTCCCTGTAACCTCAACAGGGATTCCTTGAAATACAGCCAGCTCTCCTGGACTCCTTTCCCCTTTATGTTAGTCACCCAGGGGATCCTACCCATCCGTTCCCTGAGGGAGTCGAAGTCTGCTTTCCTGAAGTCCAGGGTCCATATCCTGCTGCTTACCTTTCTTCCCTGTGTCAGGACCCTGAACTCAACCAACTCATGGTCACTGCCTCCCAGATTCCCATCCACTTTTGCTTCCCCCACTAATTCTTCCCGGTTTGTGAGCAGCAGGTCAAGAAAAGCTCCCCCCCCAGTTGGCTCCTCTAGCACTTGCACCAGGAAATTGTCCCCTACGCTTTCCAAAAACTGTATTGCTCTCCCAGCAGATATCAGGAAAATTAAAGTCACCCATGAGAACCAGGGCATGCAATCTAGTAGCTTCTGCGAGTTGCCGGAAGAAAGCCTCATCCACCTCATCCCCCTGGTCCAGTGGTCTATAGCAGATTCCCACCACTACATCACTCTTGTTGCTCACACTTCTAAACTTAATCCAGAGACACTCAGAGACACTTCATTTCCTTCTTAAAGTTCTCAGCTACTGAAGTCAATTGATTAGGTGAATCTCAACTTTCACTGAAAAGAACAATATGGTCCTAGCAGTTGCAGTGAAGAGCCTTAAATTGTGACCTGAGTCCATTTGAAAGTATCAGAAATGAGAAGTCAAACAAAAAGAGCCTCAAATGTATTATTTTTTCCTAGATCTCATGATTTTTAAGCCAATCCAATGATTTTGGGGACCTAACTCTTTATTTTTGAATACCTGGGGTTGACAAATAAATGCCCTTTTTGAACTGGTCAACAACCTTTACACCTCCCACCCCCTCTTGAAGACCCTCATCTATCATGACACCTACAATTCATGATCTAATTACTGAATAGGGACTAGGCAAAGGGGCAACTGGGGAAAATATAACTAATTACAAAAAATCTGTTTCCTGTTAATGATGTGGCCAGTTGCCACTTAACCCACTTCACTTGCAAGCTATACCCTTTCTTCCTATCCTTTACCTCTTTGTTCATTGTCTTTTTGACTTGTGAGGCTCCAGGGTAAGACTGTGCCTATTTTGAAGTGCATACAGCCCCTAGCACATGGTGGGTATTGGCAGAAACAGGTAAAACAAGACACTTGATAGATGGACCACTGAGCTGAATTCCTATTTAATAAATCATGGATAATAGAGCTCCTTGAAGAATTAGAGTAGATAACTGTGGCTATAATGGATATAGAGGATGTAATAATACATTTATAACTGTGTATATAATGGCTAAGGTCTGTGTGACATTTATCTTTGTGAACGAATGAAGGAGGAATGATAATGCTTACGTGGAAGAGCCATGAGTGAGTTATCAGGTCTGTCCTCACAAGTGAAGATAAAGGTCATAACAAAGAACAGTTATCAGCTGGTACACACAATGAACATTGCTTTTCTGTGTTAAGGTCCATTGTAACTACTCTCAGACACCTCCTTCAGGCTTTGCTTCTTCTTTTTCTTTTTTAACCTGTAATTTAAGAAACAAAATGTGAGGTTAAAGAAGAGTGCTTCACAAAATCCCCTCTCTCTAATTATTCCTTCTGAGTTTCATTCAGAGGAACCTTGTCTTCTACCCTCCAACATTCTGTGGGAGTTCTATCCTTGGTCCCTTCCTTTCTCTCTCTAAACACCTTGTCTCTGGATAGTCCCATCTGTAAAAAACAACTTCAACGATCATCGCTATGTAGACAACTCACATATCTACCTCTCCACCCATCTCCTTCTGTCCATATTAAAATTTAAACCTCTCTTTCTGACATTTCCTTATGAACGTTCCACCAATGGCTTAAGCTCAACTTGGCCAAAACTCTTTATCTTTTCCTCCAAACCCTCCTCCCCACCTCCTTTCTCAGTCACAATGGATATAATAGATGTTGCTACTATAATGTAAGAAAAGATACTGGAGACTGTTTATGTTACAGTAAACACTTCACTGAACTTGATGCTGAGAAATATACAGACAAGTGTTGCTGGCTTGCTTGCCTGGCTCCAACTGCCATAGCAATGTACTTCTGCTGATAAGACTCACCACATACAACACTATGGGTAACTTTATTCCAACTTCAACTTCTACTCCAAAGTTCTTGTTATCATTATAATGTACAATATCACCATCCTCCTTTATCGCTCAGACCTATTATCTGGATTTCATCTTCAACTGAGCCCTCTATCTAGATCCTCATATCCAGGCCATATCTAAATCTTTTCACTTCTTCCTTTATAAAATCTCTAAGAGCCAGCCTTTTTCTCTTGATCCATGGAGCTAAAACACTTGTCTAGGCCTTTATTATCTCAAGTTTTGACTATTGCAGTGTCCTCTTCTCTAAGGTTGACAAGTACCATCTTGTCCCACTTATGTCCATTCAAAATGCTGCTGAAAGGGTCATATTCCTGGCTAACCACTTTGGCCATGTCACTCCTCTCTTTACATCCCTCCAATGGCTCCTCTAGCTCCATCACATCAAACATGAACTACTCATCTTCAGTTTTAAGGTCCTTCATGACCTAAAACTGACCAACTTATCTCTTATATGCTATTGAGAGGTGGAGTTCTGACTCCACTCTGTCAGTGATAATTATCTTCATTTTATCTTTGTTACATTTTCAAACATCTTCATGCTTTCTCTTCTGACATCTCCTAATAGGATCATCTGGTGACAATTTTATAATGTGAAGGCTGTTTGATGGTGTATGTTATGTTGGCACTTAATTCCCTCACAGTTCCTGGTGGACAGAGGAGAATATATCACCTGTTGGCGAGTGGAATTTCTGTTCTGTGGGAAATTCAAAGGTTTCAAAATCTTTTTTTTTCCTTTGCATTTGATTAAAAAGTTGAAAATTCGAAATTTCTCAGAAATTCTGAGACATTGCAGGTCAGAAAAACAATTATTTTATTTCAATAACATTGAATCATTTTATTTTTATATTGACAAAATATTCTGTTTTGATAAGGTTAAAACTTTTTATTTTGATAATGTTGAAATGACATAAAATAATGGCTATACAAAAATTATATATATATATAGTGTATTAAAATATAATATAAACATCAAAATGAAATGAAACAAAATGAGAAAGTCAAAACAATTTGGACACATTCCTATAGAGCAGTGGTTCTCAACCTCTTTACCATAGTGGGACGCATATGCAGCTCTCTGTGTTATGTGGCTGTGGGTTGAGAACCACTGAGCGTTTACTCAAAATCGACATATTCCCGTGAAACATTTAGATTTCTGTAATTGCAGTTTCTGAAAGAAAACTGGTCCCTCAAAAATTTTTCAAAGAGCTCTAGTTCACATCCTAAAGTCACCATGGTAATCAATTCTCTGGTTGGCAAGGTACTAAGATATGACTAGGCACAGAAACTGAAATACCCTCCCCCGCACTGGGGATAGTTCCTAGAGGGTGCAATGGCAGAAGCTGACACTGCTGTCATCCATGAAATGGGTGCTCTGTAGCTAAAAGGCATCAATTTCTAAAGGTATGGGTATCAGATTAATTAAAGTATTTGAACAGGTATCACAACTGTTTCTGAACACAATGCTTTGAAGGGAAGAAAAGACATGGTTTCATGAATCTGGATAGATATAATTTATGTGTTGGTAGCATATTTAGTCAGAACTGAGAAATGACTCTTTCTTTTCCTTGGAGTAAACATGTCCCATGTACATTGGTGATTGTAGCAAATTAAGGTATTAATAGTGCCTGCAAGGTGGGCTTGTGAATTTATAATCTGGCTGCTTACTTATCCATCTTCTACAATTCTCAATTTTTATTTGCTCTTTTATTTTTTGTTTGCTTTACTATCCTCTCTCACTCTGCTTTTGCTGGAAGGCATCATTTTTCCTGCTCATGATGTGTTTGCTCTTCTATTTGGTTATAAATTGTTTCCCCATTTTTCTGAATGGGTGTGTGTTTTATTTATCATGTAAAATTAATTAAAAAGAGGCTTATTTATTATTTTAAACCCATCTTGAACTTTTGCCCAGATTAGAATGGAAGGAGAAGTTTTTGCTTTATTCCTTCAGGGGTTTGAAAAAGTTGGGTTGGCTTTTAATACATTGCCAATTACTTTTAACTGTTGATTAGTTTGTGCAGGATGGGAAGTGGAAGAACCAACCAACACAAAAAAGATAATTTTTGCCATAATTCCAAGCTTGTCAAATCCAAGAGGTACTAGGAATATTGATAGAGCATGTTTTCACATGATTTCTAGGCTGATTTTTAGACCAAAATGGTTCAGCTAAGGTTTATTATTGTTATTAGGGAGGTGGTAGCAACTCTCAAAGCTGAGTTTTATTTTTCACTTAAAGAAGGGAATCAACCTCTTTGTTTTCATGAAAAAATACAGCATATCCTCCTTGAATTTACAGCACTTACTCCTTGAGTACTGAATGAACTTTCTGAGAATTTACAAGTAAATTTGTTAATTAGCTTATAAATTAAAATTAATTTAAAAATGGGTCTTTTAAGAAATGTAGAATCCATGTCAGTCTTTTCTTTGTCCCGAATGACCTTAACAAGGGAATAGAGAAAACACTTCAGGCATCACATACAGTTAACATTTATTGAAAGCTTATGCGGAGGCTACATTTTGAAGAAATTAGCTTGTAAGTAAGCTAAGATATTAACTATTGTATCTAACTGTAATACTTGTAGGCGCTACAATAAGCCTCAGGTTAACATCACAGTGCTTATGCCAGGCCATTGGAACATGGCATGTAACTCAACCAATAACCATCCTTCTTCTCCTGGCTTCGATCCTTGGTGCAGGACGCATGTGCGTTTGCCTCATACGGTGGAGCGTTTGCGCCTGTGCCCTCCTGGGTGCCTACAATGCTGTGAAGCTCGTGTGCTCTTCCACGGCGCGCATGCGTGCGAGGAACGCAGTAGGTGTAGTGCGGCAGAGCATCTTCATTTTGGGCTTGGTTCCTGCCCTGGCGTTGTGCTCCTTTGCGGGGAGGGATAGCTCAGTGGTTTGAGCATTGGTCTGCTAAACCCAGGGTTGTGAGTTTAATCCTTGAGGGGGCCATGTAGGGATCTGGGGCAAAAATTGGGGATGGGTCCTGCTTTGAGCGGGGGGTTGGACTAAATGACCTCCTGAGGTCCCTTCCAACCCTGATATTCTATGATTCTCAAGTTAATTTGAATGTAACAACTCCCTTGGTTGTAATGACTCTGTAATATGAGGGAGATGGGACATGTGTGTCAAGAGTTCTCACTGGGAAATTACTTGGGTCAACTCTCACTCATCTTTAAAGGGTCCATGGCTGCCTTGACAGGCTTCCTATGTGTCAGGATAACTGGTCAAAGACTTAGGGCCGGCCTCAGGGGTGGGCAACCTGGGTGACTGCCCAGGGTGCGTGATCAGGAGGGTACTGTGGTGAAGAGGCAAGGGGCTCGGGCTCCCCCTCGCTGCCTGTGAAGCATTTGCCTCCCTGTTCCTGAGCAGAGGCCCACTGCTTGCTGGTCCAAATGGTTTCCCAGCCCAGCTCCTAGTCCCGTCTCCACACTCTGTGAGCCAGCAGGCTCTTCCCCCGATCCCACCCTCTGGGACTGTGCCCAGTCTGGGCCCTTCCTCCTTCCACGGGCAGCCTGAATGAAAGTGATGCCACCCAATGGAAGTCAAGCGTGGCATCTCAGCTGGATAACGGGAGCTGGAAGTTGCCAGCCTCTTCTGGGTAGGGAAGGGAAGGGAGCTGAAACTGCAGGGGAAAGAGACACGTAAGTTTGGGAGTGTACTTACCGCAGCTCCCGGGGGGCCCCTCTCTGTGCCCCCAGGGACCCCTCCCTGTGCCCCCAGGTCCCAGCCTCCCTTCATACACATCCAGCTCCCAGGGTTCTGCTCCCTCTGCCCCCCAGGTCCCACCATGACCTCCCTGCCATGTTCCCCAGTTCTCATGGTGTCCCACAGGTCTTCAAGGTTCCCTTCCTCCATGACACACTCTGTCTCTCAGTTCTCCGTACTCCCCAGCTCTCAGGGGTTTTCCCTTTTCCTTGCTCATCCCAAAGAGAGGTGTCAGTGAGGGGGTTGGGGGTATTTCAGGAGTGAACCTTCCAACGTCACAACCCATCCTAGCCACCTCCAGTGTGCTGAAGCATTTGCATTTTAACCTCTCCTCCCTGCCCCTGATAACTCACCTTCCCTGGGACTGAGGATGGGTACTTGAATACTGAAGATGCTCAGTACTGGGATGTGGGGAGAGATCTGACCTTCTGAGTCTCCCAAGTCACTGCCCCCCCACCCCACATCCTGTGAGACTCTATCTGTACTCCTCTGGTTCCATCACCCCTTTCTGGGGCTCTCGGGTTACCATGCTCCTCCATCACCACAGCCCTCTGGTGCCCTCCTGTTGCCGCGCCTCCCCCTGGGCTGCTGACCTGTCGTGGGGAGCCCGGGGTGGCAGCAGGGGTCCGGGGTGCCAAAATACAAGTTTGCCGAGGGTGCTATTTGCCCTAAGGCTGGCCCTGCATAGGTGGTCTGGCCTAGTGCTTGGAGCAAGAGTCAGAGTCCAAATGCAAGAGCCAGGGGGCGAGACAGAGTCAGAGCCAGGAATCAGAGCCAGAATCAGAAGACAGGAGCAGAGATGGTTCAAAGGCAGGAGTGAAGGTGGGACAGGACTGGAACAAAGCCATGTGCACAGTAGGGTCTCTGCTGGAGCGAAGCTTGGTGCAGCATGGGGTCTAGGCTGGAGCAGGGCAGGAGCAAGGCTTGGAGTGAGGAAAGTAAAGGGGGACAGAGAATCCATGGGCACATGCATTGAGCAACCAGCAAGCTATTGCTTCTGCTGGCTTAAGAAGGGACCTGCTAGCTTCGTCAGGCAGGGCGGTCCGTTAGGCAGGCAAGCTGGCTCTTTAGGCTGCATGGCCTTGAGGGGGGGTCCACAGCTGTGGGGCCTACTTCAGATCCTTCCTTAAGTCACGTGTCCAGGCAGAATTCCTCTGGGCCGTGTCCACTGGCTCCCTGGATGCCTTTGAGGAGTGGTGGGTGCTGTCCAGGGTTCTCTGCTTGGTGTCCCTGATTTTGAACTTGTGATCCCCACTCCCATTCCTGTTTTTGATTAGTTGTCCCCCATGCTGATGTAAGCAGAGTCAGGATGAGTTCCACCCTGACATCTGGTGGTAAGGTGTGGCAAGTTGTGGAAAAGAACTTCAGGGGCTGATTTAATTTGCATAGGCACACCCACCCTGCCTAGAATGAGGCCATAGCTGCCCAAATGGTCATTTTGGCTGCTGTCGGATCCCCAGTGTCTCTGTTATTGGGGTGGGAAGAATAAATTGTTATTACCCTGATAATGGGAATCAAGGACAGTGGAACTGTACTTGGCCTTTTGTTATGATGGAGGGACTCGCCATCAACTAAGGAGCACTCGCTAGGCAAGGGACATGGGTTCCAATTCTCTGTGAATGAAGAGAGGTTGGGGATGGGTAGTAATACTTGGTGGCGTGGGCCCCTGGGTGAGGGCCTTACATGCTAATTGCACTTCTTCCTCTCTCCACTGTGGAATATCAGAGCTACTTTTGATTCTATAAGGAGTCTAGTTACAGGTTGCTGAGCTGAATTCACTTTGGGCTAATAGTGCACCAGTACTGAGGCTCCCCTACTACAAGCTGAAATCACAAAAGAACTAAACTCACTAAGAGCAGAAATCACTGAGTGTTGTGTTAAGTAGTGCGGGAGCCTGAAGATATATGGCAGAGCAGTTTGTGGGACGGCAAGCAGAGCAGCTTGTAGAGCAGAGCATTGTAGTTTGCGGGACAGCGAGCAGAGCAGTTTGTTGGATGCCTGGAGCAGCTCATGGGGGTGGCTGGCAGAACGGAGCCCCATGGAGAGGTGGGGCAATCGGCTTTGGACCACGTAAGGTGCTCCTTAACTCCCCGCCCCCATCTCCACCCAGGTTGGGAGGTAAAACTCTGCAGATAAACTTTCGAACTCTGGGACCGCCCTGACCAGGGACAGAGACTTTCGGGTCATTGGACTTTTGGGACTTTGGGTGATTTTGGGTTGCTGGACTCAAGAACCAAAGGGAAAGGACATGCCCCAATTTGCTTGGGGTGGGTTTTTTGCTCATGGGTTGTGTTATGAATCCTGGTGGTGGTGTTTCCCCAATATAATGCCCCCATTGTTTCTCTCTGTTATTAAAAGGCCTTTTGCTACACTCAGACTATATGCTTGTGAGAGGGGAAGTATTGCCTCTTGGAGGCGCCCAGCGGGGGTGGTATATATTTGTCCCAGGTCACTGGGTGGGGGCTCGAGCCGGTTTTGCATTGTGTTATTGGAATGGATCCCCTAGATACTGAACCCGGCCCTTGTTGCTGCCAACTCTGACGGGCAGAAGGGTTACACTTAGTTGATGCCTGGGTCCAGTGACTCCTCCACTTAAGCTGAGGGGAGGGGTCTTTAGATGTGGGCAGGCCCACAATGCCCATCCCCAGTGCTTCAATAGCTGTATGGCCTTGCTCTTAACACTATGGCAATGCTGTCTTGATTCCCCTGGGCACTGAGACAGTACTGCCAGGGGAATACAGGCAGAAACTTTAAAGCACAGGCAGATTGAGAGTCAGGTACTGAGCTCTCCTGGTTCTCCCTTCATGCTAACCCAGCCCTTTTAACCAATAAATCAATTCAAATTTAGGCCCAGATTGACCAGTAGGTTTTTGCTGCTTTGCATTGCTTTAATGATGCAAAATGTCTGAACTCAGCTTCACTGGCTGGTGCTGTCTGGCTGCTTTGAACATACCAGGGAATCTGCTCTTAAAAATGAAAAGAATGATTTAAGCTTAATACTACAAGTCATTAGAAATATCATGTGGGAACGTTCTCTTTGGGAGTCTTGTTTAGCGTTTGTGGATGAAATTTGTAATAATAAATAATAAAAAAAAAAGTAAGGAAATCCCAAAAGATAAACTATGTGAATGTGGAGTTTAGATGTATCAGTCACTTTAGGGAAAAACAAACAAAAACATTACAGTAATTATCCCCAAACCAAACATTGTGAACCCAACAAATTCAGAATTAAGGTGATGCATAAAAGAAATCCAAATATTTTAAAGTAAGAAATATGTAGTTAAGACACCTGAACAACCCTGTGGCGATGCCATTAGAAGACAAATATATTAAAAACACCAACACCACCTAATGTGACTTAAAACATTAGTTTAATCTAATCTGGCGCTACACACACTAAACAAATCTTAATCAAAATTGTACGGTTATTGCATGACGTCACTACAGGATCACCCCTTGCTCCTAAAAGCAAAACCTGGCCCAGTGCCTCTGAATGATTCACAGACAGACAATCCATGAGCTAAAAAACATAACAAAATAAGACGCCCACTAGAACTGCAGGTGTGGGCACAACAGCCGGGGGCGGGGGGGGGGGGGGAATAGGTTCCTCGAGGAAAAGCCTTTAAAAAACTCTCTTTACAATGTGACTTGAAAAAAGCTCAGCACACTCTAAAGAGTTGGGACTGAAAGCAAAAGCGTGACTGTACCTTTAATTTCTGTAGTCTAATTTGCATAGCTGAGTTTATAGGATGGCGTTAGGCTTCATGCTTAATCAGTGCTCCCAGAGGCGGTAATTCACTCCAGTGCAGAGAGACTATGTGACAATTAAAGGATCAAAATAGGGCTTAAGTGAGACCTGAGTGGTTCACCAGGCCTTGAACAGGAGTGAATTCTACTCTGAAAGAAGAGATGGGGCTAGATTCATCACAGCATCTATGCCAGCAGCTGCCAACGTGGAAACACCTGGTGGTGGTGAGTCTGCTCAGGACTGTAAAATTCACCTTTAGTGGGAGTTCAGTTGAGTCCACTGACAGCTGTAGTGGGAGAAAGTGATCACATCTTCATGTCTACCCCATTCTCTTCTTGTTTGGATGGGGTGGGTGAGAGAGTAAGCTACCCTAGCCCTTGAAGAAGTTCAGTTTAGTTTTTCTCTTACATATGGCTAGTGAGAAGGGGGAGCGAAGGCTCCACCCTCCCGATGTCCCTTCCCTGCCCTCTCTCTCACATGAGGTTGCTCTCCACACCAGACTTAAGATCTGGGTAGATCATACTTGGCCAAGCAAGAGTGTGTGTGTGATCTTACTCCCTTTATTCCCCTCTTCAGACAAGTAAAACAAGCGCACAATCTAGCCTGTAAGGGTCTCTGAGGCTCATGTTGGCCTCATAGTCCATTGAGAAGCTCTTCTAAGGCTTTAAGATGCTGCGTATCCCTTACAAGCTGCTCTTCTGCCTCTGCTTCCATATGCAAAGGAGATTCGGTAACAGAAGAGGAAATGGAGGAAAGATGCTCATGTCTATTTAGCACAGAACTCAGTGTCAGGAAAGTGACCATTAAGAACGAGGAAAACTCCAGCCAGCTAAGAGCCTAAGTATACAAGAGCTTGTGAGTCACCTCCTAGTTGGAGGGTTTGTGACAGTCGGGTGGTGTACCTGCTGAATGCATTCTGACTCTCTCATACACTGATTGCTACTGAGCAAGCATCCAGGACTGATCATGAAGAATTGTTCTCTTTAACAGCCTCGGCTTATGCCTAGCGTTGCAATGCCAGGAGGTTGGAGTTTCTAAAGCCAAGTGCTTCACTGAAGTACAACACATTAGTATGGGCTGTCCCCGGCAAAGGGTTAATTGAGATGCAGCTGGGCATGGAAGGATTTTTTTCTTGCTAATGACTGTCTCATTGGTGGTGAAGGGCAGAGCGCAGAGAGAGAATCTCAGTACTTTTCCAATTTTACTATAAAACTCATTTTAGTTCTTCACCCGCTAGCTCTCCCTGCCCAGGTCTCCCCTCCCTAGGCAGAGTACTAGCAGTGCCCACAAATGCCTGTTAAAATAAAAATTTCTGTTCCATTAAACATAAGAAAAATATGTTGCATTGAATACAGTTGGCTTGGGAAATCTGTTTTTATCCATTCTAACCAATCGCCCATACTAACTGCAGCTGCCACAAGTGACACGGAATCTATTTCCTACTGCAAGGTTTAGAAACAGTGATTTTGTTTCAGTGCAGATAGACCAGAGCTGTACAGCACACTGGTCCTAGGTCAGGAATAGCCGCATGCCGTGTTTCGTGCGGTACATGGTGACCGTCACCTATACTGGCAAGTAGTTCCCCCTGTGTGCAGATTGAGCAGGATCTTAACTTTTAAAGGAGTAGTTAGCAAGTGACAGCATCTGGCCATTAATGTTGTGGTGTCGCCGAAGAAGGTCCCAGTATTCAAAGATCCCAGTGGTCTGCCTGCCATGCATATAGTCTGTAATCTTCAGGGTCACATCTCTGTGCTCATGATGGAGAATTGTAGCCTGGTGGCCTAAAATGAGACAGAAATTCCCAGATTTGAATCTGGCCTCTAATGCTTTTTTCCCCTGTGCCCTTGGCAAGACATTGAATATCTCTGCCTCACTTTCCCCTTTTGGAAAACACATGTAATGTTGCTTCTCTCTCTAACATGGATGCTACATGGAGTAATTAATTCATTGATCAGGTTCACCACAGGCATAAAGAAGTCAGTGGAGTTGCCCACACTTAACCCAGCAGTGATATCAATTCAGTGTTTGCCAAGTGCTCTGAAGATGAAAAGTTCTAGGTTTCCACTACAGATTGGGATAGTTGCAATCTGCTCTGTGTACACAAATTTGCAATTTGCTCTGTGTACACAGAATCCAGATTTGTAGTAAATTACTAGCTCCCTTCTTGGGAAGGATGAGGACAACGCTTGCATAGAGAGTTTTGCAGTGTAGCTGTCTTTTGTTGGAACAGCTAGGATTAGTGATCAGAGAGCTAGCTATTTCTTGATGCAGTCATGTTTGGGAGCAACAGCTGTGACTACATTGTTTATTATTTAAAACAAAAAATCTAAAGAGTCAGGTCCATATTTTCAAACATGGCTACTGATTTTGGGTGCCCAGCTTGAGTTCCCTGTGGTGCTTTGAATGGGCACCCCAAAACGGAGGCATCCAAAATCAAGTTTCAAAATGTGGGCTTAAAAGGGTTTCTATTTTTAAATTAAAAATGTGCACTTTCACCTATAGGGATCCTAGGTGACTTGTCAACTTTGAAATTAAAGCCCCATAAGCAATGAGAATAAATGTTCATGTGGTAAGTGGGGATCTATACCAAATTCCCAGTTGATCCAAACAGTGTGAGGACTGAGAGATTGGGAATAGGATATGGAGACTTTCACTCCTAAAAGCATATGCACAGAGATGGTTGGAAAAAAGAATGTCCATGCAGCAGGAAATTCGGACATTTCAAAATTTGTTTTCGTCACAAATAGGGACAAACCATCGAAATTGCAAAATATTTTGTTGAATGGAAATTATTTAATATTTTGGTTTGGCAGCATTGAGATGATTTTGCAATGAAATGTTTTATCTCAATAAACATTGATTAATATAACAGAAACAAGAAAGAAAGTGCAAACAAAATATTTGTTTCAATTTTGAATCATTTAGTAACATTCTATCCAAATTTCCATCAAATGCAACACATTCCCATGAAACATTTTGATTTCAACTAGGCAGCATCTTCCGACAGAAAACCAGTCCGCTGAAAATATTCCATGTGAGGAATGAAGCACTTCCAGAGAAGGCGATTACCCTTAGCTCCCACTGACTTCTCAGCATCTCATAGGGTTGACCCTGACTCACCAAGTCCTCTCTGGGTCAATAGCATTTGAAAGCTTGTTTTCCTTTTGTAGCTAATTTGTTGACCGGTGTGCAGTGACTTGTGGTTTCAGATCCAGTCTTTAGCTGACAGAAATGCACTGCCCAAGAAACAGCACTGGAGTTCAAGGCTGTGTCAGCAGAGAGGAGCTCTGGAGATGGGACTGCATCCACACTCCAGCTACTATTGAGCTTTCTCCAACGGTATTCAGGTCAATGGGACATTCTGAGCTCGAGCTGAATGTGTGCTGGATAAGCATTCAGTTAGGGCTCATGAGTGCAAAACTCCACTGGAAAAACCCACAGAGCCAACTGCGTTCACGGCAGGCTCTAGGTAGGTGCCAAGTCATTAGCCATAGAGTCCCCCCTTGCTTTTTGACACCTTCTTTTGGCACTCATCTTGCAGTAAATCAGCAATAAGGAGCAAGGCTTCCCAGTCTCATAGACTTAAGGCCAAAAGGAATCATTATGATCATCTAGTCTGAGCTCCTGCAGATCGTAGGCCACAGAACCTCACCTACTTACTCCTGTAATAGGCCTATAACCTCTGGCTGGGAGACTGAAGTTCTCATATTTTGATTTAAAGACTTCAAGTTTCAAAGACTTCACCAAAGTTCCATCCCTTTGCTCATTCATTTGGCGTGCAATAGGCTGTGTAAGGCTATGGGACATAGGGTGACCAGATGACAAGAACAAAATATCTGGACACATTGGGGGGCAGCAACAGGCTTACCCCCCACCAGGGCCGGCTCTCGGTTTTTTGCTGCCCCAAGCAAAAAAAAAAAAAACGGGGGGGAGGGGAAGCCAGAGTGCCGCCGAAGCAAAATATCAGGACAAATGGCATCTCGACTGATGTACACGGGACAAACAACTAAATATCGGGACAGTCCTGATTTTATCGGGACGTCTGGTCACCCTAATGGGACACCAAGTGAAATGCCATTGCATATGCAATCACATGCCTTGTACACACAGTAGAAGGTATTGCACATGCATCCTGCATGTAAGATTTTGCAGGGGAGACCTAACACTAACACTTTAGAGCAAAAGAACGGCCACTGCAGCAGGGTAAAATGCTCTAGCTGTTGGGCAAAGGAGAAAATGCAAACCAGTAAAATACACTTGCATTTATTCCAGTTCTAAGGGCCATTCACAGCTATCAGTGAAACAGCATGGCACTTCCAGCTGCCAAGTGAAAGATCCACAGTGGTGAAACTATCCCCTCTGTGCAGTAAACATCCCAGTAGGAGACCCCCAAGTGGCAGCAGTGGGATTCTATGGACCTGCATTTCACTGTAAGTAACTAGCAGCAACTTACATCATCCCCTGCCCCCACTCAGCTGTTCTGGCCGATGTCTTGGGGGGATGGTGCCAAGGCCGCTCCTTGCCCATCTGCTCTGGGGAGAAGAGGAGTAATGGTGCATGGAACCTGATCACTCCTGCACACATAGATTCAAGGCCTGGGTAGCCCATGCAGGGTGTAAGGCATATTGGTACATCCTCATATGCCCCTGTACAGACACATAGTCCAGTCACAACTACAGAATTATAGAAATGTAGGCCTGGAAGGGACCACAGGAGGTCATCTAGTCTATCTGCCTGCTCTGAGGCAGGATTAAGTATACCTAGCCCATCCTTGACAGGTGTTTAACCTGTTCTTAAAAACCTCCAAATATAGGGAGTCCATAATCTCCCTAGATAACCTATTCCAGATCTTAAATATCCTTATAGTTAGAAAGTTTCTTCCTAATATCTAAGTTAAATCTCCCTGACTGCGGACTAAGCCAAATTCTTCTTGTTCCACCTTCAGCAGACATGGAGAACAATTGATCATCTTCCTCTTTATAAGAACTGTGAAGACTGTCAGGTCTCCCTTGGATCTTCTCTTCTTTAGACTAAACATGCCCAGTTTTTTTAACCTTTCCTCATAGGTCAGGCTTTCTAAGCCTCTTATTTTTGTCTCTTTCCTTTGGACTCTGTCTAATTTATCCACATTTTTCTTAAAGTGTGGTGCCCAAAACTGGACACGGTACTCCAGCAGAGGCCTCGCCAGTGCTGAGTAGGCTGGAAAATTATCTCATGTGTGTCATTCCTGTTAATAGATCCCAATCTAAACCTCTGTGGGTAACTAATTATTTTTTTGTTTTAAAGAGAATCATTTAATCACCATTGATGGACCTACATCCTTATGGAAAACCCCTATCACATTTAATAGGGTGTAAACCACTCATCTTTTAGGGAAATTACTGTAAAAACTGAAAATGCCATCCATTTTACATATGTTTTTGAACGATCCTTTAGAATTATTTAACAATGGTATAATTATTATATAATGGTATATTATATAATGGTAACAATGGTATAATTATTATATTCTACAGGATGATCCAAGAACACCTATGGAAAATGTATCATTTTCTGTTTTATTTTCTGTGACTTTCCCTCACAGTATTTTGTCAAACGTACTTCCCCTTGCTGAAAAGAGGGTTAACATTTTCTGCTCTCCGTTCCATCACAGAGGTTTCTAAAATAGGGGAATCATAAGAAGCAAATAGAGGAAAGATCCATTGAGTTATTTTGTGCATCCCTTTACCAGGACAGGATTATTCCCTAGAGTATATTACAGAGTGCTTTGTCTAGTCCAGTTTTAAGTGACTCAAGTAATGAAGCTTTCACTGCTTCCCTTGGGAGACTATTCTGCAGTCTAACAGTTAGGAAGTTTGTTTTGTTTTGTTTTTCCCTTTTCCATTCCTTAATTCCATTCCATTAGTTCTAGATATATGTTCCCTGACCATCTTAAGAATTCATCTCTTCCATAGTGTTTAAATCCTTGAAACAATAGAAAGCAGTAATCATGTTCCTTACCTCCCTTAACTTTTCTTAAGCTATCTTTTATGCAGTTTGACAACAAAAGGAATGGCTTGTGAGGATAGCACAGAAATTGGGTGTTAGGAGACCTGAGTCTAATCCTGACACAGCAAAACACTTCTTGTGGGACCTTGGGCAAGTCACTTAGGTTCTGATCCAAATTGAAGTCAATGGAGTTTTGCAGTTGATTTCTATGGGAGAAACACTGGGGATTTGAGCTCTAGTCATGACTTGAACTCAGTGGCTCTGTGTGAACAGAGTTCTGCTGGCATGGAAGGAGTTCATAGACCCATAAAGTCCAAGGCCAGAAGGGAGCACTGATCATCTAGTCTGACCTGCATAACATAGGCCATAGGACTCCGCAAAAGAATTCCTAGAGCATTTCTTTTAGAAAAATACTCAATCTTTATTTAAAAGTTATCTTGATGGAGAATCCATCATGACCCTGGGTAATTGTTAATTGCCCCCATTGTTAAAAATATACACCTTATTTTCAGTCTGAGTTTCAACTTCCAGCCACTGGATCACATTTTACCTTTCTCTGCCAGAAAAAGAAGAGTCCATAGTCAAAATTTTGTACCCCATGTAGATACTTATAGACTGTGATCAAACCTGGACCCTATCCCTACACTGGAGGGTAGGGATAGGGTTCAGAGTGACCTGGACAAATTGGAGGATTGGGCCAAAAGAAATCTGATGAGGTTCAAGAAGGACAAATGCAGAGTCCTGCACTTAGGATGGAAGAATCCCATGCATTGCTATAGGCTGGGGACCGACTGGCTAAACGTCAGTTCTGCAGAGAAGGACCAGGGGATTATAGGGGATGAGAAGCTGGATATGAGTCAACAGTGTGCCCTTGTTGCTAAGAAGGCCAACAGCATATTGGACTGTATTAGTAGGGGCATTGCCAGCAGATCCAGGGAAGTGATTATTCCCCTCTATTTGGCACTGGTGAGGCCACATCTGGAGTATTGCGTCCACTTTTGGGCCACCCACTACAGAAAGGATGTGGGAAAAATGGAGAGTGTCCAGCGGAGGGCAATGAAAATGATTAGGGGGCTGGGGCACATGATTTACGAGGAGAGTCTGAGGGAACTGGGGTTATTTAGTCTGAAGAAGAGAAGAGTGAGGGGGGATTTGATAGCTGCTTTCAGCTACCTGAAAGAGGGTTCCAAAGAGGATGGGCCTAGGCTGTTCTCAGTGGTGGAAGATGGCAGAACAAGAAACAATGGTCTCAAGTTGCAGAGTGGAGGTCTAGATTTTATATTAGGAAACACTATTTGACTAGGAGGGTGTTGAAGGACTGGAATGGGTTATTTAGGGAGGCGGTGGGAATTCTATTCTTTAGAGGTTTTTAAGGCTTGGCTTGACAAAGCCCTGGCTGGGATGATTTAGTTGGGGTTGATCCTGCTTTGAGCAGGGGGTAGGACTAGATGACCTCCTAAAGCCTCTTCCAACCCTAATCTTCTATGATTCTATGAAGTCACCCTTAACTCCTCTTTGTTAAGCTAAATAGATTGAGCTCCCTGAGTGTCTCACTATAAGGCGTGTTTTCCAATCCTTTAATAATTCTTGTGGCTCTTTTCTGAACTTTCTCCAATTTACCAAAATCCTTCTTCAGTTGTGGACCCCAGAACTGGACAGAGGATTCCACAAGTGGTCATAGAAGTGGGAAATACAGAGGTAAAATAACCTCCTTATTCCTACTCAATATTTCCCTGTTTATATATACTACGTTCTCATTAGCCCTTTTGGCCACGGCATTGCTCCGAGAGCTCATGTTCAGCTGATTAACCATCAGGACTCTCAAGTCTTTTTCAGAGTTACTGCTTCCCAATATACTCCCCCAAAATGCCAATATCACCTACTTTATATTTCTAGCTCTATGACTTCATATTTGGTCATATTGAAATCCATCTTCTTTGCTTTTGCCCAGTTTACTAAGCTGTTCATATCACTCTGTGACCCATCTTCTTCATTATTTGCCACTCCCCATATCTTTGTGTTATCTGCAAACTTTTTCAGTGATGATTTTCTGTTTCCTTCCAGGGCATTCATAGTAATTGAATGGTTGGGGCCCTAGTTTCCCTGTGTCTCAGTTTCTTCATCTGTAAAACTTTGGTAACAATTCTGACTTACCTTCACTATTTTGATACAAATTAATGTATGTTCTCTTATTTTTGAAAACAGCCCCTGTGATTAGAAACATCTTGATAAAAGTCTGAACTCTTGAAAATTATTTATAGACTTCTCTTAGATCCTTGGATAGAAGTCACTATAGAAGGACAAAGTATTACCCTTATTAACCTTTGCTCACAAGGAATGCTAGTGAAGAAGGAAATCATGCAGGGAAAACCATTTTAAATATGCTTTAGGGTGAAAGTTATGCATCATGTAATTCCCACTTAAGCTCTATATTGCTGATCTTCTGCACAGGGGTGAATTTTGCCTGAAGGCTTGTCTACATGGGAAAGTTGTACCAGTTTAACTTAAATCAGTTTTTAAACTGATATAGTTAAATTGATGCAAACCCCTGTGTTGGCTTATTTCAGTTTAAATTGCACCAGTTCCCAGTTGACTTAAGCTAACCTTAAAAAAAGCCACTCAAACCAAAATACGAGTGTCCTACAGGGGGTTGCACCAGTTTAAACCCATGCCTTAGGTTATTCTGCTGTAACCTTCCTCAGTAGAGAAGGCCTTTTTTCTGCAAACAAGCAATTCCAGTCGGGAATATTTCTAAAAATCTTCCCTTTAGAGCAAACATCATAGATTTTTTGTGTGTTTTTCTTTCTAAAACAGCCTCACAGTAGACTCTGTGAATGATATCTCTACTCTCATCAACTAGAGCCTTTCTGAATAGCATCAGGTTTTTGTGCCTTCTAAAATGAAATGCATTCCATTCCAAGTTCATAGGAGGCAAGAGACTAGAGTCCAGAATCTCATCTCCTTTACACCAGCGTAAATCTGAAGTCACTCCATTGACTCCGGTGATGTGACTCTACATAGACACCCATAGTAACAGAGATCAAAATGCATCCCTAAGTCATTTATTTCTCAAATTAATCCTATGTTCCTTTCAGTTCCATTTTCTATGGACTATTCAAGGATTTATTCCAAATCATGTGATCCCTGAAATAATCATTATTCCCTATATTATGGCTAGTATTATATCCCATGCACTTTCACTTACAGGCATGTCTGTCAAAGGGACCATTTTTCAGCCTCACAGCTCCCACGGCTCTGTCACTTTCTTACTTATAGAGGCCCAAAATGGAAACTATTTTTCTTT
Organism: Caretta caretta; assembly: GCF_965140235.1. NCBI lineage: Eukaryota > Metazoa > Chordata > Testudines > Cheloniidae > Caretta > Caretta caretta. Next base: position 9,920,099 of record NC_134210.1, on the reverse strand, counting down.
TCATTATGAGCTGTCACTTTTTCATCTTGGCACTATGATGATAGACTTTCATTCATCTTCTATATTACCTTTCCTGAAGCCTCTGACACAGACTGACATAATGCAAAATGCAGGAGATCTCAGAGCATACGCTAGCAATTTCTGGGAAAGGCGCTCACTTGTCTTGCTTTGTTATTTTAAATATATATTGAAAATCTCGAGCTGCACTGTACGTTGGAAATGTTAGCGGGGCTTCTTTCTTTGTGATGATCATTGCTAAGCAACACTCCCATACCCTGAATTGGAGTGGCCTGATTTGAAATGGGATGCAACTTGCTGTTGCCATCACCTTTTCTAAGGGCAGTGGTGAAAAGTTTGCCACAAATCAGTGTTGACATACAGAGGATAAAAGGGATACAATCACCACGTCTCCATGCAGTGCTGAACATTGCTTTGTTAACAACCGAGCGGTAACATGGTGATGCCACAGGAAACACTGGGAAGCACCTAGTTAAACCATCACAGAGCCTGCCATGTTGGTTTGGAAGACAAGAATAATTTCAATCAACCTCAGACTAGAAAAATCACATATTCATTCACAAACAACACTGAAACCGCTGCAGGCAATGCTGACATAAAAAAGCCAAGGGACACTGCTTCTCAGAATTTATACTGAATTCTCTGCAGTGATTTCTGAACAACTAGCACAGTTTAAACCAATAAGCACAATAAAGGGATTCATTAACAACGGCACAAAGGGTCTTTGTACCAATTCTTCCCTGCTTTGCTTCCACTTCATACAACACTACCAGCACAGAGTGACCCTAAAACCACTGGAGGAGGAAACCCCTGGAATTTGTGCGACTGATGTAACAGCTCCTAAGTTTACCCCCTTCATCACAGCTGCCAATGTGTATGGAATGGCAGGGGAAGAGGGCATGGGAGAGACTCTGGACACTCCAGCAATCCCTGACTGTGGTCTCAGTCCACTGGGAGTCAGTGCAAATTAAAGCGGTCTTCATGCTGCTCTAATCTACACTGAGGGACCAGCCAGGCACACAATCCACCAAGATTCTGGGGAGTGCAAACCAATGTAGTAAAGACAAGAGAGATCATAGAATCATAGAACATCAGGGTTGGAAGGGACCTCAGGAGGTCATCTAGTCCAACCCCCTGCCCAAAACAGGACCAATCCCCAACTAAATCATCCCAGCCAACGCTTTGTCAAGCCTGACCTTAAAAACCTCTAAGGAAGGAAATTCCACCACCTCCATAGATAACGCATTCCAGTGCTTCACCACCCTCCTAATATCCAACCTAAACCTCCCCAACTGCAACCTGAGACCATTACTCCTTGTTCTGTCATCTGCTACCACTGAGAACAGCCTAGATCCATCTTCTTGGGAATCCCCTTTAAGATAGTTGAAAGCAGCTATCAAAGCCCCCCCGCATTCTTCTCTTCCGCAGACTAAACAATCCCAGTTCCCTCAGCCTCTCCTCGTAAAGCATGTGCTCCAGTCCCCTAATAATTTTTGTTGCCCTCCGCTGGATTCTTTCCAATTTTTCCACATCCTTCTTGTACTGTGGGGCCCAAAACTGGACATAGTACTCCAGATGAGGCCTCACCAATGCCAAATAGAGGGGAATGATGTGTCCCTCAATCTGCTGGCAATGCTCCTACTTATACAGTCCAAAATGCTGTTAGCCTTCTTGGCAACAAGGGCACACAATGAAGTCACTCACACTCATCAAGGACTCATCCAAGGTCACACAATATGTTTATGACAAAACAAGGAACAGAACTCAAGGCTTACGACTGCCAGACTTCTCCCCTCTAAGTGTAACCAACTAGTGAATGTGTTTTAGGTCCCTCCGAGTCGATTAGCAGTAATAAGCAAGAGAGTTTTAGCTCAAGCTGTAGCAGCTGATCCTTTTAGCTCTGGACATCCCCAGTACTATCTCTAGTGTCACCCAAAGTGGTGGTCATCACCTAAGACCATTATAATTGTCCCATCCTATGGTTCCCTTAAAAAAGAACCCCTAAGTTAAAAAATAAATACAAAATATATATATACATGAGTTATATGGCGGGGGTGGGGGAGGAAGGGAGGAAAATCATGCTTGTCCAGTTGCAGAATCATCTTTGACAGACAGATGTGATGCTTGTCTGCACAATTCCACCTTATCTTTCCTTAGCCAGTTCACTTTATTAGAGTTGATTAAATTTTGATTAAATGCAAGTGCTGTACTGCTAGACTGTATTGTTGCATTAACACATGAACTGGCAGCTCTATCTTACTTTGACAAGTACTTTAAAAATCAATTAAAGCAAAAAAGAGGTGATATATTTTATTCTAATGAGTTCTTTATTTTTATTTATTTATTTTTGCTGCCACCAAAGTTGCCAAGTTTTAGGGATGATTTAATATTGGAAGTCAGCAGGAGTTTTCCATTGACTTCAACTGAGAGAAGATATAGCCCCAAATTCTACAGCATTGTATTGTGCCCCCTCAGGATCCAATTCCCTAAGGTTTACAATATCTAGACTAAGTTTGCACTCTCTTTCTCTCGCTCTCTGCTCTGAGTTTGATTTTTAAAGTTGCTGAGCACCCAGAGCTCCCCTTGACTTCCACTGGTCCCAATGTGTCTCTTGATCTACATCCAAAATCAATGGTCACTTTTTAAAATCTGGGCCATAGCCTTTTGGTTTTGTGCTGAGACTGAGGTGGTATTTTATGAAATGGACACATGTCCTCTAGGAACTGAAACTAGAATGTTGATTTATTTCAGATACGCCACCGAACCACCATTAAAGAGTGATGATTAATCACTTTCCACTTCTTGACTATCTTTGATCCAGAGAATGCTCACTGACATAGCTATGAAAGGCTCAGCATCCCACAATCAGTGCAAGTATGTTGCAGACACAATCTCAAGATAGGTAGTGGGCCCACTGGCTAGTTACAGTACTCATGTCATTCCACACACATACTTTGTCCTACCATGGGGAACGTAAAAAGCTTTGGTCCAGATATTTAGAACTGTGCTCACACTTTTTACACACTCAGTTTCCTCCATTTGCACAAATTATGTGTGCAGAAAATTCAGAACATTTGGGCATAGAAGTATTTTGACACATCTTCCTTCTTTCCACTTAATAATTAATGATGGGGAAATCTCAGTTGTGTAGGGGTTCAGTTAGGATAAGTCATTCAAAAGTTTAGATGCTTATCTGCCTAAAGCTTACTTGAAAATATTCAAATTGTCTAGGCCTAAAAATTTCATCACTTCAAACACTGATTTTTTTTTTTTTTTAAAGATTTCCAGTCCCTTTTTTTCTGATTGGTAAAGATACAATACCACAAGGCCATAGTATGTTGACACTCCTATTCAGGGGCCTGATATACTTCCTCTCCTCCCCCCAAACTTTGCACGATATAATGTAATCCTATATAATGTTCTAAGGCTGATTTTCTATAGGCACAATTTTGTCCCTCCCCCAAGAATTTTTCTGAACTGCTGCCCCTTTAGGCCTTGTTTACACTACAGGGGATGTTCGATCTACGATATGCAATTTAAGTTACCTGAATAGCGTAACTCAAATCGACATAGCTTAGATCTACTTACCATGGGGTCCTCACTACACGATGTTGATGGGAGACTCTCTCCCATCGACTCCCCTAACTCTTCTCGATCTGGTGGAGTACAGGAGTTGATGGGAGAGCGATCTGCTGTCGATGCAGTGGGTCTTCACTAGACCCACTAAATCAACCGCTGATGCATCGATCACCGCTCATTGCCCCCCCGGTAAATGTAGACAAGTCCTTACACTACTTTGGTAGCATAAAATATGTCTACTTTAAAGCTCAGACCACCACCTGAGAATATTCCTTGAGCAAGTTGTGAAACTGGTGTAAGAGCTCTGCACTGGTCCTATTTTTAGTCCATCACAAAGGGAGGATTAGGAGCATGTTGCCCTAAATCTTCTCTAATTTAAACCGGATGTTGGGAATGTCCCTGCACTTCCCCAGAATACACAGAGTATTTGTCTGTTTGTGCCCAAGGTGCAGGCATGGTTGCAAACATTCAGTCTTGATTTAAAAATTGTCAGTGATGGAGGAGCCACCACAACCCTTGGTAAATTGTCCCACTGGTTAATTAATCTCACTGTTAAAAATGTGAGTCATATTTCCAATCTGAATTTGTCTAACTTCATCTTCCAGCCCTTGGATCGTGTTGTGACTTTTTCTGCTAGATTCAGGAGCCCATAATTAATATTTGTTCCCTAAGTATTTATAGACTGCAATCAAGTCACCCCTTAACCTTGTTTTTGCTAAGCTAAATAGATTGAGCTCCTTGAGTAAGGCATGTTCTCTAACCCTTTAATCATTCTTGTGGCTCTTCTCTACACTGTGTTAACTATACTGGTGAGTAGACAAGGCCAAAGAGAGGGGTGAAAATAATATATGTTAATAGTTAACTGTTTTTTTCCCCTAAACCACACACAGGGTTTTTTTATAATAAACCACAGAGCTTGTACGTAAAGCACAAAACAGAGTGAAGTCCAGTCATGCAACGAGCCAGATCAAAAGACACCTTGGAAAGGCCAGTGAGGACCTGCATTCCAAATTGTGGAGAAATTGAAGCTGACACAAAGTCAGTTAAATAAAGTGCAGAGCTCATCTGCTGTTGGCAGCAAAGGGTAGTTGCTGAGATATTTCTGCCTGTAAATAAACCTGTGTGTACACCACAGAAATAGAAACAAACACAAAGAGTATCCTATCACCAAAAATAAAAATCACTACTTCACAAAAGGGGCTCTAACTGCTTCACAAAAGGATCACTCAGTTTCAGCCCAGCCACCATGACAATGTTATTAACAAAAATAATAGAAAGAGGGACATATAAGCATAGAAGTGGGAGTAAATGTCTATGGACAATAACAATATTTACAGCACATTTAAATTAATGACGAGTTTTCTTTCACTATGCAGATGTTTTTCCCATGTTCTCCTGTGTATTTCTTCATCTTATTATTATTAGTAGTATTTTAATAGTGTCAGGAGACCACAACCAAGTGTTCTAGCTGCTGTACAAACACATTAAATCTTTCCCCAAAGAGCTTTACATCTAAATAGACAAGACAATAGTGGGAGGGGAAATAGAAGCACAGAAAATTAAAGTGACTAATCCAGAACCATACAGTAGGTTAAGCAGAAGAGCTAGATCCCAGCTCTCGAGTCTCAGATCTGTGTGCTGTTCACCTGCTGTCAAGGTTCCTCCCCCACTCTGAACTCTAGGGTACAGATGTGGGGATCTGCATGAAAAACCTCCTAAGCTTATCTTTACCAGCTTAGGTCAAAACTTCCCCAAGGTACAAAATATTCCACCCGTTGTCCTTGGACTGGCCGCTACCACCACCAAACTAATACTGGTTACTGGGGAAGAGCTGTTTGGACGCGTCCTTCCCCCCAAAATACTTCCCAAAACCTTGCACCCCACTTCCTGAACAAGGTTTGGTAAAAAGCCTCACCAATTTGCCTAGGTGACTACAGACCCAGACCCTTGGATCTTAAGAACAATGAACAATCCTCCCAACACTTGCACCCCCCCCTTTCCTGGGAAATGTTGGATAAAAAGCCTCACCAATTTGCATAGGTGACCACAGACCCGAACCCTTGGATCTGAGAACAATGCAAAAGCATTCAGTTTTTTACAAGAAGACTTTTAATAAAAAATAGAAGTAAATAGAAATAAAGAAATCCCCCCTGTAAAATCAGGATGGTAGATATCTTACAGGGTAATTAGATTAAAAAACATAGAGAACCCCTCTAGGCAACCCCTTAAGTTACAAAAAAGATACACAGACAGAAATAGTTATTCTATTCAGCACAATTCTTTTCTCAGCCATTTAAAGAAATCATAATCTAACACATACCTAGCTAGATTACTTACTAAAAGTTCTAAGACTCCATTCCTGGTCTATCCCCGGCAAAGACCCAGCATACAGACAGACACAGACCCTTTGTTTCTCTCCCTCCTCCCAGCTTTTGAAAATATCTTGTCTCCTCATTGGTCATTTTGGTCAGGTGCCAGCGAGGTTACCTTTAGCTTCTTAACCCTTTACAGGTGAGAGGAGCTTTCCCCTGGCCAGGAGGGATTTCAAAGGGGTTTACCCTTCCCTTAGGAGGTTTTTCATGCAGGTCCCCACATCTGTACCCTAGAGTTCAGAGTGGGGGAGGAACCTTGACATGGTGGTAGCGGTGGGATTTCAAAGGGGTTTACCCTTCCCTTTATATTTATGACACCTGCCCATATTGCTCGTCCCTTTAAACACCTGGCACTTGGAAGAGAAAAAGGAAAGACAGTATATTCCGCAGTTCCTTTCTGCGTCACCATTTTGCTGCTGCTATGGAAATATATTCAGTAAATAGCCACTTTGATGTAATTAAATGAGAATCTGTGGAACTATGTTGTTAATGCTGAATTATTCCTCTAAGCTTGTGTTGGACAAAGGGCATAACACAAAGGCAGATAGGGAGTCTGATATACTGTTTTTGGAATAAATATACATATCAGTAAAAAGAAAAGGAGGACTTGTGGCACCTTAGAGACTAACCCATTTATTGGAGCATGAGCTTTCGTGAGCTACAGATCACTTCATCAGATGTTCCAACATCTGATGAAGTGAGCTGTAGCTCACGAAAGCTCATGCTCCAATAAATGGGTTAGTCTCTAAGGTGCCACAAGTCCTCCTTTTCTTTTTGCGAAGACAGACTAACACGGCTGTTCCTCTGAAACCTGTACATATCAGTACTTGCCTCAACTCTGCTCACCAGTTCTAACTTTTAGTATTCCTTAATGAATTTGGTCGGCAGCAAACAGCAATCTGGGGGCAATTATTGTTGAGCCATATTATCAGTTCTGCAGATTGAATTCCTTTGTTTATCTACAGGGCAGATAAGGCGCGGACAGCGGTAACGTTAATTCCCTGTACACCGCCACACCAATACACCTCAACTCTAACTTGGAAGGGCCATCTGTAGGGATGAGAGAATGATTCAGCTCTCCTTGATCAGTGCTTAATTTGTGCCACAGCTTGCCAGGGCTGAGCCCCGGCACCTCTGGGCTTGGCAGTTCATAGCCCTGGTACCTGTGGTTTTGCTGCATCCGTTAGTTATTAATGTAAAATAATTGCTTGAGCCCCGGCACCTCTTTCATTACAAATGAAGCACTGCCCTTGATGATTCGATCCCTGGTTTCTCTGCTGAAACTGTTAGGGAGGAAACAGAGTTTCCAGCTAGTGCTACTTGTGGCAACTTTGGTGCTATGCTCATCTGTCTATGAAGAACTGGATTGAAGTAATCAGACTCCTTTCACACAGGCCAACATATCTCTATCAACTGGTGACTGTTTTTGGACATTGCCAATTTGAGCTGCAATGCTTGATTGGGGCTTATATGAATTTAGCCTGATTTCTTTGGTGTAGAAATTTATTCTGATGAGATTTCCAGCCTGTCTCCCTACTGAGTTTTCTGGAACTTCATGTTTCTGACCAAGTATACTATATCATGTAGCCAGTTTTTCTTGTACCTTTTGGGTATTTAGGATTCTAGTTCTGGATGCAACCAAGAGCACTGGGAGTTGTCAAAAAGGAGAGAAAAGAAGGGAACCAAACTCTTGCTCAAACTATAGACAAGGTTGATCTTGGTTTGCGCTTGAGTTTCAGGTGAAGATTCAGATCAGTTCTTAGTTATTTGAACCAGTTTGTATCCCCCTCTAGATATGTTGCTTGGGTCAGCTGAAGTTTAACTTACTTATCAGTCTGTGTGTTCACAATGAGTCTGTATCCAGCTGACATGGTTGAAGCAGCAGCATCCATGCCAATCTGACATGGTGGAAATGCCAGTCAATCCCCAGGGAATGGTTTTGCTGGCATAAAGAAAGAGGAGTATTTTGAGGGGGTGGTGGTATAAATAGAACTCTTTGCCTGGTACCAGACCAAAAGAGAGTATACAAAACAAGGCTTATAGGGTATTAAGATGATAATTGCTTATAGAACTGCTAGAGCATGGCATCATTTCAGACTAGTCCACCTGAGAAATTCAACTTCAGTAAGCCTGAAAAGTGACTGAAATAAATTAGGAGATCTGAAAGATTCAGAACTGCATCAAGCCTAGAGGAGCAAGAGGAAGTGAATCAGATAAATACATTAATACACACATGGTGACGGATGAGGCAGATGACATTTTATGCTCCTTTAAACTGACTGATGAAGATCAGACAAATTAGAAATAGCTGCGGACAAGTTCAAGAACGTCTTCTAGTGTGCACTGAAAGGGAATGTTAAGGAGAGACTACTCATTTATTGTGGGAGGGAATATTCTGGTGCCCCTGTACTGTTTAGCAGGACATCTAGGACTCTGAAAGGCACAGTGAGGCACAGTAGTAGCACTGAAACTGAGTGAGGAGACAGTTAGGGAAAAATCAGAAAAGGGGATTTGAACATAAAAACCAAACACTACAAACGACCAAAGTTACTCTGTGGCAAGGAAGACAGGGTAAATCTGTCAAAAAGTAGCAAACTGTGTTAAGAAATTAACTAGATTTTGTAGCTGTGAGAGTACTGAGCAACTAAAATAAATGGCCCATTCAGAGCTACCTAAAAAGCAAGCTATATGAGAGAGAACATTTCAATAACACCTTTCATCCAAGTATCTCAAAGATATTTACAAACATTACTTAAACTTATAAAATTGCCATTTCAGAAGGGATTTTTGCTATTAATTATCAATTTATTATTAATTATTATTATTATTAAAGAACATAAGAACGGCCAGACTGGGTCAGACCGAAGATCCATCTAGCCCAGTATCCTGTCTTCCAACAGCAGCCAACGACAGGTGCCCTACAGGGAACGAACAGAAAAGGTAATCATCAAGTGATTCATCCCCTGCTGCCCACTTTATCCCCGTTTTAGATGGAAACAGGAGGACAGATAACTCTGGTGAGTTTCCCAGGTGAGTCTGGGAATAGAATCCAGGAGGGCACTACATTTATACTAGAATTGTGGGGCTCTGGCTGCAACATTCTCTCTTTGGGAGCAAAATGAAATTTTTTGGGTGAAACTCCCCACCCCCCCACCAAAAAATAAAATAAAAAATGTAAATTTGTGTGGACTGAAACATTTTGTGAATTCATGTCAAATTCACCTAACTGTTTCAGTCAAAACAATAATTTTAAAAAAATCCAAGAAAGTCTACATTTTCAAAATTAAATGTTTTGTCTTTTTGATTTGGACAACCTTTCATTTCAAGTTTTACTTCAATTTTATTATTTTTTAAAGGTTAAGAACCCCTTAAAATGAAATGAAACATTTTGTTTTGTGTCGAACAAAACATTTTGATTATTTTTCCAAATGATTATATTTGGAATGTTTTTCCAAATTGAAAAATAAAAATAAAAAAAAGCAAAACAAAACAAACAAAACCCAAACAACACGTTTCAGGTTGACTTAAAACAATTTTTTCAATTTGGCCCCCAGACCTAAAAATCAATTGTTTACACTGCTCTACAACCCTCACTGTAGAAAAAAATAAAACCTGAATGGGAGTGAAAAATCACCTCTGTGCACAGGTCTAGACACCACTTGAATTCTGCTTAGGCCTTCTGCTGATGCTCACCAAAAGGGCAAATTAAGAATAACAGAGTCTAATCCAACAGGAGTCTTTCTATTGACTTCACTGGGCTTTGGATTGGCCCAGGGTCAGCTTTTCATTTGAAATCTACAGTATCAGTTTTACCGAAAATGCTAGTGCTATTTTCTCAGGCTTTTGTAAACGGTGTGGAGGGTCAGTTACGGTATATTTAGTGTGTGGGTGCTCAGGCAAAGCAGAATCTCTCTGTGTACAGAGCAGAGGACTAATAGAATTCAGTGCTGCCTGTACAGATTAAGCCAGATCATATGTAGTTGGCAGCAAAAGAAATCACATATATCAGCCGTCTTGGTAGACAAGACATGTCCTATCTGTCTAGTCAAGTAGGGGGAAAAAAGGCACTACGCCAAACATGGTGGGAAGAAAACAAAGGGCATCAATTCAGAGAAAAATTAATAGATAGTCATCCACTGCAAAAGTCTGTCATTTTGCGTGTCTTCCTTCACTTGGGGTAACTTGCTCTCCTTATTTTAATAACCCACCTATTCTATGATGTGTTTTGGATAGAATCTGACTAAACAATTCTCCGGTAGTTTTGTTCTGCAATGTCAGAGACCAGTGCCAGTGCATATTCACCCCTTTAGAGTCCAGCGAAGGGCAACAAAAATGATTAGGGGTCTGGAACACATGACTTATGAGGAGAGGCTGAGGGAGCTGGGATTGTTTAGCCTGCAGAAGAGAAGAATGAGGGGGGATTTGATAGCTGCTTTCAACTACCTGAAAGGGGGTTCCAAAGAGGATGGCTCTAGACTGTTCTCAATGGTAGCAGATGACAGAACGAGGAGTAATGGTCTCAAGTTGCAGTGGGGGAGGTTTAGATTGGATATTAGGAAAAACTTTTTCACTAGGAGGGTGGTGAAACACTGGAATGCGTTACCTAGGGAGGTGATAGAATCTCCTTCCTTAGAGGTTTTTAAGGTCAGGCTTGACAAAGCCCTGGCTGGGATGATTTAACTGGGAATTGGTCCTGCTTCGAGCAGGGGGTTGGACTAGATGACCTTCTGGGGTCCCTTCCAACCCTGATATTCTATGATTCTAATTTCTGTGCCTAGGCTCCCTATTTATAAAACAGGGATAATACCATCCTCTCGCCTCACAGGGGTGTTGTGAAGATAGGTTAATAAATGTTTGTGAAGCACTGAAATACTGTAGTGATGCTCAGCATAGAAAGCCCATGAGGAAATTAATAATTCTGAATTCAGAGCAGGGTTTGAATAGCGTGCAGTAAGTAAGGTTTGTAGCCACTTATTGAACAATGAGGATAATACAAAATATTGACTAGCTAATAATTAACTGACCATCACCAATCCTGTGCACTGAATGAAGCAAAGGTCCAGAGGAAAAAAGCAGTATGTCATCATATAATTAAAGACTGTATCATAATGCACACACTAAAGAGGCCCAATTAAGGTCGCACAAGCAGCCTTAATGCTGGTATTTCGAGTGCTTGACTTTACAGCCTTAATAATGTTCTTTTTGTGTGTTTTATAAACAGAATAAAGTCCAATAGTGTAATTCAGTGGTTATCAAAGCTGGTCCGCCGCTTGTTCAGGGAAAGCCCTTGGTGTGCCGGACCAGTTTGTTTACCTGCCGCGTCCGCAGGTTCAGCCCATCGTGGCTCCCATTGGCCACAGTTCACCGCTCCAGGCCAATGGGAGCTATGGGAAGGGTGGCCAGCATGTCCCTTGGCCTGCGCCGCTTCCCGCAGCCCCCATTGGCCTGGAGCAGCCACTGGGAGCCGCAATCAGCTGAACCTGCAGACGTGGCAGGTAAACAAACCGGTTCGGCGCACCAGGGGCTTTCCCTTAACAAGCGGCAGACCGGCTTTGAGAACCGCTGGTGTAATATATATATATATATACATATATATACACACACTTGGTGTTTTAAAAGGGACAGTTTCACAATGCTGAAAATAATTGAGTCAAAACAGTTGGGAGAAAGTCCTCAATTATCATATATATTTTTTAATTTAGATTCTGTTTAAGAAAATTTTACCAGATGTCTGAAAAGCTAGTATCCCAAAATGGAAAAAAGCGACAATGGTTAAAAACCAAACACAAAAAATGTGGCTCAGAGGAGAAATGAAATCAGCTGCAAAAATAGTGGACTGGGAGGGGGTCCCATCAACATGCATCTCTCCATTACTCTGTAACAGCTTTGAGGTCTGATTTAAGAAGTCTTCAGCAGACAACTCACCCCTAGTTCTTCTTACCAAAAACAAAGGGTTGGTTAAATTACAACTCTCTAAACGTAACTGAACATAATTGTCAGGGGCTACCCTACTGTTAACATCATTAAGAACTAATTGTATCCCCCTGTGTATGGCTTCAACGACCTGCTGAGCTGAATTTATTTGCTCAAGATTGACAAAACAAAATTTCTGACAATACACCAACCCCCCAAATCTAGGTAGTTCTCATTGCCAATGTCTCACTCGCTCCATATATACACCTTTTTGGGTCTGCATCTGCATTTTCAGGGTTACTTGGGGGTTCCTCTATGGAACCATCAGCTGTGTCTTCTACATCAGATGCTATTTGAGAGTCAGACTCCGAGGGGCCACCACGAGGATCACCAGGAGTAGACAGAAAACCATCTAGAGAGCCTGTCATCCTCAGCATCCTTGTCAACTATTTGTACTGGAGATGAGCAAAAACAAGATGGGCCCAGTTCATCTTCATTGTCTGATGCAACACTGTCTAGGGCCTCTGCTTCCTCTAGAAAGGCATTGTTGAGCTGTCGAGAGATTTTCAGAAAAGAAAGAACTGTAAGCCCCCACTGCTTGCTTTTAGATTTACTCAACCCTGGGTTGGTTCCTACCCCAATTACACCCCATCTGACCATCACTTCTTAATCGTTCATTTACCTGAGCGACATCTTTTCCGTTCACCTGGTCCACTAGTGACTTCCATGAGCCACAGTTGCCTTCCTTCTCTGAGGGCTGCACGACGAGAGGCTGTCACACTTGTTGGGCTGCCTCAAGAGTGCTTGGGTTTCGGGGTCAAGTTTTGGCATATCCATCAACAGCTGGGTCAATGGGCTCCCCTCAGCCGTTCCCTCCTCCTCCTTGGAATTTTCGCTGATGTAGCCCTTCCTCCATGGGTGGTCGAAAGCCCTTGGAGCTAAAACAAAGTCCGAAGTTCTCACAGGGGTGGTGAAGGAGTCCATGTTTACTCTCACTCATTCCACGATTTCTAAAACATGTATTCTTGGAATGAAATGTCCTCTTTCACACAGTGGTGAAACTTCCAGAGGCAGTGCAGTGCTGTCATTGGTAGAGGGTGGTAGGGGGAACTCTTAGAGTGGTCACATGACCCTCTTCTGGGTGGGTGCCCTGCCCCAGAACTCCCCCTGATTGGTCAAATCTCCTCTTGGGGTGGTCCTATGGGGGCAAAAACCATGCTGATTGGTAGTGGGTGGTTGGAAGAGTTCTTAGAGGGGCCATATGACACCCTTTGCTTCCGGTCATGTGTCCGTCTTGACACCGGAAGTAATACCCCCTGGGGATGGGTCTTAAGGTGAGAGATGGGCAGAGCCTGAGGGGTAAGGGGGCGGGGTTTGATTGATGGTAGGCCCCTTATACTACTATTCTAGCAGACAAATAGATAACAAGATCCAATGTGAAGAAGTCTAAACTAGAAAAATTTGGATGAGAAAAAAAGTACACGTTTTCAACAGCAAAGATAATTCATCACTGGAACATCTTATGAAGAGCTGTGGTGGTCATCCCTGGCACTTTCTAAATCAAGATTTAATGATTTTCTAAAATATCTGCTCTAGTTGAAATAGGAATTAATTCAGGAAGTCCTATGGCCTGTGTCATGCAGAAGGTCAAATTAGATCTTCACAATTGTCCCGTCTGGCTTTATAATTTATTAATCTATTTTGACCACACTTTGCAGAAGTGAAAACTGAGACATGGAGAGATTAAATGACATGTCTGGCAGGCACCATGGTCTAATGGATCAGGCATGAGCCTAGCAGTCATGGTTTCTAATACTGATCCTGCAGTGATTTACTGGCCACAGGAAAATAGACCATAAATTATATTATGTGGTATTCTCAGTCCCTCCATAACTAATGTCTTGTTCTTTAGAGGCATGTGAACACCTTAATTTTGCACATAGCTAAGTTGTGCATTGTCATATGTTTTGGGAAAACATCTGGCACATGTGGGGATACATCTTGTCAAGTTCCTGAAAAATGGCATCTACTTCACAAACAGTAGCATCAAGTTCTGGATAGGACCACTTGAGTATCCCATCAAGCCTGGAGTAGCTTGATCACCAGCTATAGTTGTTATCTGCATAATGCCCTCCGCTGTAGAATCTGAGGTGCCCCATGGGTCATCTGGGCTGCTCAACCACTTCTTTATGGAAAAAGAAAAGGAGTACTTGTGGCACCTTAGAGACTAACCAATTTATCCAATGAAGTGAGCTGTAGCTCACGAAAGCTTATGCTCAAATAAACTGGTTAGTATCTAAGGTGCCACAAGTACTCCTTTTCTTTTTGCGAATACAGACTAACACGGCTGTTACTCTGAAACCTTTCTTTATGGAAGAGGATGCACGTTTGTTCAGCATAAAGGGAAACACAGAAGTGTATCTTCTTACTTCAGCTCACGTTTAAGAAAGGTTTATTCCCACCTCACCCATGAGAAGTTTTCTGACTTTAACACAAATGACTAAATTTACTCAGAGATTGTATGTATCATACATTAGCTATTAGAGTGACAAGGCGGATGAGGTAACATTTTATTGGATCAACTTCTACTGGTGAAAGACAATCTTCTTTCGAGCTACACAGAGCTCTTCTTGAGGTCTGGGGATGGTATTCAGAGGGCACTCAACTAAATATGAGGTGGAACAGATTATTTAGCAGGACGAGTTAACACATATTGTAAGATACCATTCAAGTGGTCAGTTCACATGTCTGCAGTCATAGGACAAAAAAAGGTTGGGAAGATTAGTGAGTTATAGATTGTTGTAATAAGCCTTAAACTCATTGTCTTTGCAAGACACTAAGGCCATGTCTACACAACAGAGGTAAGTTGACTTAAGTTACATCGACAATCATAAACTTCTGTAATTACATTGCTTGTGAATGTTCACACAATATTCCTTGTGTCAGCAGAGCACGTCCACAGCACCCACAGAGAGAGCAATGCACAATGGGTAGCTAGCCCTCTATGCAAATCGCCACCTTCTGCTGTTAAGAGTTCCGGGAATGGATCACAGTGTATCCTGGCCTGTGTAGAAAGCTGCATGCAGGGACATTCTTTCCAGAATAAAAGATTGCAACAGGGGATCTGGAAATGCCCATAGTGATCCTGGGAGACCCAACCTACACCTTAATCCCCGGCTCATGAAGCCTTACAATGGAAACCCTGACAATAGCAAGGAGTGCTTCAACAACAGGCTCAGCAGGTGCGGAATGACCGTTGAACGTGAATATGGCAGATTAAAGGATTGCTGGTGCTGCCTTTTTGGCAGTTATACCTCAATGAGGAAAATATCCCCATGGTCATTGCAGCTTGCTATGCTCTGCATAAGATTTGTGAAGCTAAAGGGGAAAAGTTTCCCCGGGGGTGGAGCTTTGAGGTGGATCTCCTGGTGACTTATTTTGAGCAGCCAGATACCAGGGCTAGTAGAGGGGCTCAGTGGAGGGGCTATTCGGATCAGGGAGGCTTTGAAGCAGCATTTTGACAGTGAGCCCCAGTAAGGTGTCTTTCTGTAATGCATTTAGGCAGTCAATGTTTGTTTGCTATCTGGAATTACGCTTGTAACCTTGCTGCCTGAGAGTTAATTGTAGTCTACAAGTGTGCCAACGACCATGTGTAGGACACAAAGAGTCATTGTATTGCTAAAAGTGCATTTTTATTAAACAGAAATACATAGATTTACATTTCTTACAAGGGACATGACACTGAGAAGCACTATCTCAAATGAGGCTCTCACAACTGTGTGCAAGTCAAGCTGTCATTATCAAACGTCCCTCGGGGTGGAGAGCAAGGGATACTGCGGTGGGTAGGGAACATGCAAGGAATGTGTGTCTCCTCTTCTGGCTATCCATTCTGAGTTTAACGTTTATTGTCTGTCTCCACGCTCTGTGCTTGCTATCTGCATGATCAGATGATTGCAGCATTTCTCTAAACATATCCTCCTTATACCTCCTCATTCACCTCCTTGTCTGACAGAGGTGGTCTGCCAGTGTGTAGGAGCTGGTCCTCAAGGGCTCATTCGCAGAAGGAAAAGAAACAATACACAGAGTCAGTATTATGAGTGCACTCTCAGCCTTGAATCATACATCTCTTTCTCACTTTCTCTTGACAAGCACAAAGCACATTGAGAGCCCTAAAAAAGGTGAGTTCAGTCCGGTGGGACAAAGGGTCACTACAAGTGCCTAGGGACACTATTCTGAATACTGGCACCATTTTCCACAGGTGGAGGTGATCAAAGCTGATATCTCACTACTGAGGGTAACCGAGGATGCAACGGTACATCTTCTGCATGCATGCGACTTCAGACCAGGTCCGTACGCTGTTTGCCTGTGTGCTGCTTTGGTTCCTGCAGAAATAATTGCCAATTGACATGGCAAAGTTTCCTACAGTGAGGGAAGAAATGAAGCAGCTCTTCCAAGGAACCTTCAGCACAGGATTGCAGAGTACCCTCAGGAAAGTTTCCTAAAGATCTCTATGAAGGATTCTCGGGAGATCCCGGTGTGCAGTAACAAATTTTTTCCACAGGGCACCCACTGTGTAGCTGCACAGAGGAATTAGACGCAGATGAAAACAGTACTTAGTGTTGTTAATTTCTATCCCTTCTCCTACTTGTACCATATGACCATGCAGTATCAAAGCACAATGAGCTCCGCTCTCCACCAGAGCTGGAGTACTGAGACTGGTTAGACCCCTTTGGAGTCAAAAAGAGGCCCTGGCTCACCACGCCACTGCATGATCCTGTTGCCTCCAACTCCACTTCCTCATCCACCACTTCATCCTTCCACTGGCTGCTGCCTCTAGGCCCCCCTTAAGTATACACAGGGCTGTTGGTAATGGAGGTGGGGTCACCGCCAAGGATGGCATGCAGCTCCTTGTAGAAGCAACATGTCTTCAGCGCCAGCAAGAGTGACAGTTGGCCTCCCCTGCCTTCTGGTACACCTGCCTCAGAGCCTTGATCTCAGCCAGGCACTGTTGCGTTCCCCTTTCATGCTCATTCTCCCTCATGCCACGAGCAATATGCTTGTAAGTATCAAAGTTCCTATGGCTGGATCGGAGTAGAGACTGCACAGCCTCCTCTCCCCACAGACCCAACAACTCCAGCGTACTCCAGGAAGGAGCGTGTTTGTTGCAGAAAGCTGGCATGGTCATCTGGGAAGATGCTATGTGTACTCCCCATGCCGAACAAACAGTTAGTGGAATTTCAAAAATTCCCAGGACTTTAAAGAGGAAGGGGTGCAGCCTGTGTACCTGTGTGCAGGGCAGTGGAATTGAAACTGCTGACCAGAGCTGTCACGCTGGGCATTGTGGGACACCTCCTGGGAGCCACTTAGGTTGACATAAGCAAGCACAGTTTCTACACTGACGCTGCATTGCTCTAACTTTGTTGCAAAAAGTTCTGGGCCTCTCATCAAGGTGGTTCTATTATGTTGATGTAACAGGAGAGTTAAATTGGTGGGAGGAGCATTGCAGAATGTACACCATCACTGTTTTGTCAACAAAAGCTGATTTTTGTCAACAAAACTGTGTCATGTAGACAAGGCCTTAAACTCATGGATTTAAAGTTATGAATTTAAGCTCCCGATCTTGTCTTGTGAAGGCGTTTTGCAGATTTTCTTTCACTGTGAGGACTGAGAGGTTAGATATGGCATGATCGCATTGTGAAAACTATTCACCCACGAGTGATATGGTGCTTTTGTCTTTTATCATATTCTGTGTGCGTTCATTCCAGATTATAGTGATTTTCTCATTTCATCCACATAGTTATTTGGATATTTACTGCACTGGATGAGATATGCCACATGTTGTGATAGGCCCCCTGGATCTTCAAAGGTGTGTTATGGTGGTGGTGGGGTGGTGTTTATAATCATAACAATGGAAATATGCTGACAGATTTAGCATCTGTTGGGAGGGCCTGGTCCCACTTTGAGTTGGAGTGTTCTGATCTGTGGGGATCTTGCTTCTGATGGTGAGTTTGACAAGGTTGGTGTTGTCTGATGACCAGAAGAGGGAGCCTGGGAAAGATTTATTTCAGGATGTGATCCTCATTGAGTATGGGTCTCAATTATTTAATGATACCCTGTTAGGGTTCCAGTGTTACCTACCACCCACAAGCAGGGTTCTGTGGTCAGAGGGTGGTTTTTTTTTCTTTTTTTTTACCATATTGAAGCAAGTTTTCATGGGAGGTTGCGTGGCCCATTCCCACCATGTGATCTACTTCTCTGGTGGAGTGTCCTGGTTTGATGAAGGCAGTTTTAAGTGTGTTAAGGTTTATATCCTGGACTTTCTCCTTGGAACATATTCTGTGGTATCTGAGTGCCTGGCTGTAGATAACCCATTTCTTGTTGTGTTTGAGGTGGTCACAGTATCTGTGAAGGTAGGTGTGGTGATTCATGGTTTCTTGGATATTCTTAGTTATCTGTATGGTTCCATTGTTGAAGTTGACTGTGGTATCCAGGAAGCTGATGGTTGTGTGGGAGTGTTCCAGAGAGAGTTTGATGGATGGCAGGTGATTGTTGAAGTTGTGATGGAAATCTGAGGGAGTTGGTGTCATCAGTCCAGAGGATGAAATTATCATTGATGTATCTCAGGTATATCATCAGCTTTTAGTGCATTTATCCACATAACGTGGCCCATGAACATGTTGTCATAGTGGGGAGCCATCCTACTACCCATTGCTGTTCCCATGATTTGGGTAAAGTGTTTGCTATTGAATGTACAATTATTATGGGTAAAGATGAAATGGATGGGTTTGGTGATGAGTTTGGGGTGGATTTCTCAGCGTTGTCTATTTTCTTGTAGATATTTGAGGCAGGCAGCTTATTAAAAACAAACTGTAACCCACTAATGTCCCTCTATCCCCATTTTTGTCCTGTTACTGCAGAGGTGTTAATTGCCACTTCACCTTGAATGGTCTCTTAACATGTGTTAACTCCGTATGCTAATAATCTGTTCCTTCTTGTATTTAGCTGTGACACTCTTGAGTATCTTCCCCAAACCTGAAGAAGAGCTCTATGTGAGCTTGAAAGTTTGCCTTTCATCATCTGAAGCTGGTCCATTAAAAGATATTACCTCACCTACCTTTCTCTCAAATATCTGGCTGGCTGTATTTTAAAGAAGCCTTATTGAGGGCGCAAGAACAAACCATCCCGATGTGCAGAAAGAATGGCAAATATGGCAGACAACACGCTTGGCTTAATAGAGAAATATTCAGTCAGCTTAAACACAAAAGGGAAACTTACAAGAAGCAGAAACTTGGACAAATGACTGGGGAGGAGTATAGAAATATTGCTCAAGTATGCAGGAGTGTAATCAGGAAGGCCAAAGCACAGTTGGAGTTGCAACTAGCAAGGGATGTGAAGGGTAACAAGAAGGGTTTCTACAGGTATGTTAGCAACAAGAAGGGGGTCAGAGAAAGTGTGGGACCCTTACTCAATGGGGTAGGCAACATAGTGACAAATGATGTGGAAAAAGCTGAAGTACTCAATGCTTTTTTGCCTTGGTCTTCACAGACAAGGTCAGCTCCCAGACTGCTGCACTGAGCAGCACAGTATGGGGAGGAGGTGAGCAGCCCTCATTGGTGAAAGAAAAGGTTAAGGACTATTTAGAAAGGCTGGACATGCACAAGTCCATGGGGCTGGATCTAATGCATCCAAGGGTGCTGAGGGAGTTGGCTGGATGTGATTGCAGAGTTATTGGCCATTATCTTTGAAAACTCATGGCAATCAGGGGACGTCCTGGATGATTGGGAAAAGGCAAATATAGTGCCCATCTTAAAAAAAGGGAAGAAGGAGAATTCTGGGAACTACAGACCGGTCAGCCTCACCTCAGTCTGCGGCAAAATCATGGAGAAGGTCCTCAAGGAATCCATTTTAAAGCACTTGGAGGAGAGAAAGGTGATCAGGAACAGTCAACATGGATTCACCAAGGGCTAGTCATGCCTGAGCAACCTGATTGCCTTCTATGATGAGATATCTGGCTCTATGGATATGGGGAAAGCGGTGGACGTGATATATCTTGACTTTAGCAAAGCTTTTGATATGGTCTCTCACGGTATTATTGCCAGCAAATTAAAGAAGTATGGATTGGCTGAATGGACTATAGGGTGGATAGAAAGCTGTCTAGATTGTCGGGCTCAGTGGGTAGTGATCAATGGCTTGATGTCTAGTTGGCAGCTGGTATCTAGTGGAGTGCCCCAAGGGTCGGTCCTGGGGCTGGTTTTGTTCAACATCTTCATGGATGATGGAATGGATTGTACCCTCAGCAAGTTCGCAGATGACACTAAGGTGGTGGGAGAGGTAGAAATTCTGGAGGGTAAGGATAGGGTCCAGAGTGACCTAGATTGGAGGATTGGGCCAAAAGAAATCTGATGAGATTCAACAAGACAAGTGCAAGGCCTGCATTTAGAATGGAAGAATCCTATGCATTGCTGCAGGCTGGGGACCAACTGGCTAAGTGGCAGTTCTGTAGAAAAGGATCTTGGGATTACAGTGGAAGAGATGATGGATATGAGTCAACAGTGTGCCCTTGTTGCCAAGAAGTAGCTAACAGCATCTTGGGCTGCATTAGTAGGACCATTGCCAGGAGATCGAGGGAAGTGATTTTTCCCCTCTATTCGGCACTGGTGAGGCCACATCTGGAGTATTGTGTCCAGTTTTGGGCCACCCACTACAGAAAGGATGTGGACAAATTGGAGAGAGTCCAACAGAGGGCAACAAAAATGATTAGAGGGCTTGGGGAACATGACTTATGAGGAGAGGCAGTGGCCTTGTTTAGTCTGCTGAAGAGAAGAGTGAGGGGGGATTTGATAGCAGCCTTCAACTACCTGAAGGAGAGCTTCCAAAGACAATGGATCTAGGCTGTTCTCAGTGGTGGCAGATGACAGAACAAGAAGCAATGTCTCAAGATGCAGGGGGGGAGGTCTAGGTTGTATATTAGGAAGAAGTATTTCACTCGGAGAGTGATGAAGCACTGCAATGGGTTACCTAGGGAGGTGGTGGAATCTCCTTTCTTAGAGGTTTCTAAGGTCTGGCTTGATAAAGCCTTGGTTGGGATGATTTAGTTGGGGGGAGTCCTGCTTTGAGCAGGAGGTAGGACTAGATGACATCCTGAGGTCTCTTCCAACCTGAATCTTCTATGATTCTAGGATATTCTGGGACCAACATGGTTACAAAAGCACTGCAAACATTAGTTATTGTCAGTGGTGTAGTACACTTTCCTAACTCTATTTAAACAGTGAATCAGGAAAAAAAAATCTCTAACCACTGCACTTGCTATTTTTCCAGCCTTGTCTGGTCTAAGAAAACAGGAGTTGAATCATACTGAGATCTAATTATCCCTTTGGCTACTGCCATTACTGATAGCACTTAGTCAGCCTTCTTGCACTGCCTGGATATTTTGGAGTTCGTCTATATGTGGGATACGCAGTTACAGATGAGCAAAATTGACCAGTCATTGCCATAAATAACTGTTTGCTTCACAGTAGGGAATGGGAAGGAGAGCTAAATGCTTAGTTCTTTGCATAGCTTCAAATAGCCGTTGGTAGATTAGATAGCTGTCCCTGCTGCTGTTCCCACCTCCTGCCTTTCTCAAGTTGTTTCAGTTCCTAAATTTTATTCATGATGACAATTCAGCCCAAATCCCCCAAATATTGCAACAGGAAAAGCAGGTGATTCTTCCCTTTTGTTTCTGATCTCCCCACAAAGCTGCTATATACTGCTTTTCATTTTTTGAACTGTTTCCATTGACACTTCCTTCTTATCTTTTTTCCTGCTATTTCACCACGGGTTTTCTGCTTGAATTCAAACTGTTTGTCAAATGTGATAATGGGCAGAAAGGCGCGACATGAACAGTTAGCACGACTGCTGCTGCCTTTAGAGGATTTCTCTGGATGTAATTTTCCTGATCTTAATGCAACTATACACTAGACTTACAAATTCCAAAGCCCTTCATAAAGGGCAATGCCATTGCTTGCCTAAATACTACATTATCACTGCTGTTAGTTTTGTGGTCATGGTAATGTTCATTTTATGAGCTCAATCTGGATCTGAACAATTGGAATTTGAAAATCCAACTACCTTATCCCTAAGAGGACCAGCTCATGTTTGGTTTACACTGTGCACATTGTACAATACATTGGGGAGGTTTGGGATAAATATAATCTCAAAATCACACCATATGGGAAGGTGGGCACTCTCTTTAAAACTGTATCAGGAAGCAGAGGTGCAGGGAAGATACCATTAAGGATCACGATATTTCCCTTATTATAATGTAATTCCCTGTTATTATTACAATTCCCGTGTTCAATGTTAAAAGAAAGTGACTTTTCCTGTGATTGTCTTACTGACACAGAAAACAGCAAAGATAATGGGATGAGGTGTTTGCCCTATCTTGAACTATTTTGCCTGTTGAGATGCAGAACAGCGTGTGTTTTGTTGGGTTTTTTTAAGCTGCTTCGAGAAGAAATGTGGTTTATTCATTAGAACAAAGGATTGGGAAATATAATTCTTGCATTTAACCATGTACATTCTACAGCTGACAAGACATGTGTCCTTGAGCTAGTCAACTCTACTCACCTGTAACTCAAGAATAATAATAGTCACCTACCCCACAGGGATGCTGGGATGCTTAATTGACACTGGTGTTGTACAGTGTTTTGATGGAAGACGTTATCTTAGTTGTTTAGTTCAGATGTACACATGTGGGGAGTAGAGGGTTATTAGTCAGCAATCCGCCTCATTCTGTGCTTGGGGAAAAACACCTTGAACTCCATTCTTGGGTGCTCCATCAATTAGGCCTCTACAAACTCAATGATGCTAAGCATCAGAGTGAAGACAATGGAGATCTATCAGGGACTCATTCACCTGCACATCTACTAATGTGATATATGCCATCATGTGCCAGCAACACCCCTCTGCCATGCACATTGGCCAAACTGGACAGTCTCTACGTAAAAGGATAAATGGACACAAATCGGACATCAGGAATGGTAACATACAAAAGCTTGTAGGAGAACACTTCAATCTCCTTGGACGTCTATAACTGATTTAAAAGTAGCCATACTTGAACAAAAAAAAACATCAAAAAGAGACTTCAAAGAGAAACTGCAGAACTAAAATTAATTTGCAAATTTAACACCATTAATTTGGGTTTGAATAGGGACTGGGAGTGGCTGGCTCACGACAAAAGCAACTTTCCCTTTCCTGGAATTGACACCTCCTCATCAATTATTGGGAGTGGACCACATCCACCCTGATTGAATTGGCCCTGTCAACACTGGCTCTCCACTTGTGAGGTAACTCCCTTCTCTTCATGTGTCAGTATAATAATGCCTGCATCTGTAATTTTCACTCAATGCATCTGAAGTAGTGGGTTTTTTACCTACAAAAGCTTATTCCCAAATAAATCTGTTAGTCTTCAAGGTGCCACCGGACTCCTCGTTGTTCTTGAGGATCTATGAAAGTAAAGGAGAGCAGAATTCATGTGTGTCCGTGTGTGTGCGTATAAATAAAAATTTACATTGTGTGTGCACGTTCACACAAATATAATAGTCACACCCACTGTTGAAATGCAGCTACCTCTTGGATGGAACACATTAGCTGTTTATTAGTGCATAGTGCCACCTCACAACCGTATAGGGCAGGAAGTGACTAAGAATGCTGCATTCGATTGAAACTTCAAGGGGAATTCAAGTAACTAGATGATAATTATTCCCACTGGAATTTGGCAAGCACACCCAGGTTTACCCATCTACATCTTGCAATATTATTATGGGCTCTTCAGTGGCCACAAAAGGCCTCACTTTTATGCCTATCTGAAAGATGGCACCTCCGGTGGCATAGAATCCCCTAGCACCGTGCAGGAGAACTGGTTCAGTACTGACTCAGACATTTCCACCTATTGAATGCTAGCCACCATTATCTGCTTTTCAATTCCTTTTGTGCCCTGTCCCACTCCCCCATGATCTTGGGATGTGATGAGCAGGATCATGACCCTTAATTATTGTTAGTTTGTATTGTGGTAACACATAAGGACCCCAGCCAAGGTTGGGGTCCCCTTGTGCTAGGTACTGTACAAACACGTGGTGTGAATGTAAAATCCAAGGATGAGATTTTCACGTGCTGGGTGCTGAAGTGTGGGGTGCTGGGTGTTGAAGGCAGTGGGGCAAGAGTTTGACTAATGATGAGATCTTTTAGCACTCCCACCCTAATGAGATTAGACAGATAAAGGTAGGAGAAGGAAGACATTATCATCTCTCTCAGAAGAAAGGAAGTCTAGTCCGCTGGTTAGGGCACAAGCCAAGCACTTGCAAGACTCAGGTTCAGTTCTTACTCTGTCACAACCTCCCATGGTGACCTTGGGCCACTCACTTAGTGTCTATGATCCTCAGTTTCCCACATCTGTACAATGGTGGCAATAGTACTCCCCTACCTCACAGGTACATTAAAGATTGAGGCACTCAGATACTATGGGACTGGGGCCACATCAGCACCAAGGAGAAATGCCTTTTTACATATGGGGAACTGATGCAGGGGGATGATTACGTGGCTTGACCAGAATAACACCAGAAACAAGCATGGCAGAGGTAGGACTGGAACCGAGATTTCTGGAGTATTAACCCAAAGTTATAACCACAAGGACATTGCTCTTCTTAAATTGGTTGGGGGTTGAGGGCAGTTGGCACCCCAGCTACTGATGTTGGCCCAACAGGTTTATCTTTCAGTACAGGATCAAACCCTACAGTGGAGTAGCTGAGGATTACAATGCATGGTTAAGCCACATTTAAAGATGCTCTTGCATTTTTTGTGCATGGTAAGAAAATTGACAAAAGCTGGTCGAGTGTATTTGGGCAGAGTTAATCTCTCACACCTATCAGATATTCCATGGTATGATTGAAAACACTTTTATAGACAGACTTGTACAGATAAAGAAATCTATTGATTCCTTTGCCTTCCCCTGACCCTGTAGGCTTCTTACCTGAGACCATTATCCAAAGTACTGTCTGCAATTAATCTTCTGGCAGTGTGTAATCACCCCAGGTGCACAGAGCTGAGTTTCAAATAGATAGTGCTACTGAGGAACTGGGGGAACAAGTTGCCATTTGTTTACTGCACCTATCAGAAGAGGAGCATAGTTTCGTGTCCAGAGAGGTCAAGGTATAGACACTTTACAAAAGGACAAAACCAAACCCCTAGACTATCTATTCAAAAAGAATGTATGTCTTTTTAATGTATTTGTACAGGGGTGGGGGGCAAGGTGAAACCTTCCAGATGCTTGCCTGCAGTAAAGCATTCCTGGCTGTTAGTTCCAGTAGGTCATTACTGCATTAATTTGGTGTTTAATTAAATGCCTGTGCAACAGACCATTTATTTGTTATCTAATATTAGCTTTAGTTCTTATCAATTAAATGCTAGCTGAGGGCTTGATTCACTTACGTTTTATGAACCCTTACACTTTTCTTTATAAACAGAAAACAAGGACTCAGTCTGCAGAGGAGAGATTTACACACCCAAATTTCAGTGTGCATAGTGAAACGTGCTGCCGTTCTGAGGCAGAAGGATCTGAAACAAAGGGAGAGTCAGAAAATAATAATAATGTAAAATAGGGGAGGGATTTTAAAAAAGCAAGAAAAAATAATTTAGCAGAACATGACTGGCTTCTTGGGGAGTGCATGAAACCATTTTATGCAGATTCAATTTGAGCAGGATCCCATGTCTGGTTTTCCTCTTTCAGTTTCAGCTTCCAACTCAGAACCTTATTCAGAACGTTCACTGGGAGATGATGCATTTGCATGAACTCTATGCAAAGCCAAAAAGGGGCCTATTGTTGCTGAAAAGGCTGCTGAACCATAGCAAATCTAATGACAAATACAGGACCTGATTCTCCAGTGCCTGGAACTTTTTGTTGTCATATACACTGGTGCAAAATGGCAGCACAGGTGTAAATGAGTAGAGAATTCTGAGTCAGTAGCATTTTGCACTCAGGGGTGTAGAAGACTACCTACTGTGCCATGTAGTGAAGAATCAATTGGCGGGAGTGAAATATTCACCAATATTAAAAAAATGGTGAAAATAAAAATCACTGATATCTGGTCTCATTTTAATTATTATGTTTTTACCATTAATAAAAGAGTCACATCTTCTACCATTTTCATTATGTGACAATATTTCCTTTTTAATCACGGGAAAGCGAGAAGGAAGGGATAGATGTTGCATATTTATGACCTTGACCCTTTTTCTTGAGACAATGGAGAGCTTGATGAAAAAAATCAACTTCCTTTCCTGGGATGTCTCAGGAAGAAATAATTGAAAAACACCCACACCAAATTATCCAGAGTGGTGAAATTATGTGCCATGCATTCAGTTTGTGGTCTACTACAGAACTTTCATGGTGCTCAACCAGTGGTATGGTACCCTGATAGAATGACTTTCCTGAACAATGGAAGAAGTCAATTTGTTAATGACAATCAGGAACTGGTGACCCGCATCAAATATTTCCTCTGATTCTCGAATCATTCTTATCCAAGCCCTTCCAGATCTCACTGAAGCAATAAGAACTGATTTATACTACATCTAGTTACTGACTTGGTCCTTTAGATCAGAATGGATGGTTCTTTGTGTACTTCAGATCCTTCCTGTCATTCACTTCTTCCCACGGCTTTTGTTTCGGCTCCACTTCATTCCACCTCCGACGTAGTGAACAATAGGCATGAACAATAGGTATGATTCACTTTCGTCCTAACTGGATCACCCTATGCCTGTTGTAATGTATGATTCTCTGTGCAGTAATGAGTGGATGTGCATGTATTCTTCTTTGCCTGAAATGATCCTCAAGTGTGATATTAGGACAATCAAGATTTCAGACCAGGCCCCTTGATTCTTTAAGACCTGGATCTGTCCTCAGTCACTTAATATTAAAAAACATGGATACTTAATAGACTCCTATTTCAGGATCTCCTAATGCTGTTGGAGCTTAAAGGAGCTTGTGATTGGGTATTCAAACCGCACACTGGGCCACAAGGTGTTAAGGAGCTGTTCTGGGCTCTACCATCCCTGCCCCATCATATATAAGAACGGCCAGACTGAGTCAGACCAAAGGTCCATCTAGCCCAGTATCCTGTCTTCCGACAGTGGCCAATGCCAGGTGCCCCAGAGGTAATGAACAGAACAGATAATCATCAAGCGATTCATCCCATCGCCCATTCCCAGCTTCTGGCAAGGGATGCACAGACTGGAGGTGTTAAAGGGGAGAGGAGCAGGTCACTTGGGGGCAGACTAGGGAAGAGAAAGGACATTTACCTTGCAGCTCCTGAGGAAAGACATTTTCCCCTCTCAAGTACTGACTCAGTTTGTTTGTGTTAATTTCCCATTTTATTTATGGACTATCCTAAAAGGGAAGAGACTTGGAACTCACCTGGCTGGAGGGCAGGGCATGAGAAGAGATGTCCACCATCCCAAGAGGGAGAGAGCAACAATGCCACACCTGGTCATGAAGAGGTGCCAAGTGGTGAGCTGACTCTTTCACACTGCCTTGCTAAAGACTGTGAACTTTGGACACTAGAGTGTGATAGGAATTGGCCCAGGGAGAGACGTCTTAAGGCGCTCCTGGGGATCAGACCATTTGAAAGTCACACAGGGTAAAGGGCCAAAGCCCAGAGGCGTAGGAGGGCCCAGGCTTCCCGACAACACACCTCCTCTGCGTGTTGAAAGGCCTAACCCTGAGCACTAGGCAATGCTCCCCAAGAGTGCCAATCATCACAGAGCTGTAGAGGATTATTTCGCCATCTACGATACTTCTTATACAAGCACCAAAGCCCTCTGGGACATTGAGAAAGTAGTTCTCTTCTGAGCAATAACTGCACCTGACTACAGGATGTAAGAAAACTACTCCGGGTATGTCTACACTGCAATTAGACACCCATGGCTGGCCCGTGCCACCGGACTCAGGCTCCCGGGGCTTGGGCTAAGGGGCTGTCTAATTACGATGTAGATTTCTGGGCTTGGGCTGGAGCCTGGGGTCTAGAACCGTGAGGGTCCCAGAACTCCAGCACTGCAGCCTGAACCTGAAATCTATACTGCAATTAAACAGACCTGTAGCCTGAGTCCCAGGAGCCTGAGTCAACTGGTATGGGCCAGCTGCGGGTTTTTAATTGCAGTGTAGACATAGCTATTCTATTCAGAAGGTGACCTAAGAAACAGGGAGGAATCAAAGACTGGATCTGTTTTTTAAAGAGATATGCTGCAGCTCAAACAGAAATTATGGGCTTGAAGCAGAAATTATTGGGTAAAGTCCTTTGGCTTGTATTATGAGGTCAGATTAGACGACCATAATGGTCCCTTCTGGTGTTAAAGGAAACATATCTATGAAAGATAGATGGGGAAGCAAAACCTTGAAGTAGCTAAGAGTATGTCTAACGTTTCTGCTGTTGAAGCAATGGGATAATGAGTCTTTAATGCTAGAAAGACGCTCGCATAGGTACACTGACAGTCTAGAGAAAGACCTGGTCTACCCAAAGTTGTGTCAGCATAGCTATGTTGATCGGGGTGTAAAAATCCACACCCTCAGATGACAGTCCTACTGGCAAAATCCTTTGTGTAGATGCAGCTTCCTTTGGAATAGTTTATGTCACTGGGGGAGGTGGGGTTGCCATGCTGACAGACAAACGGTTGGCATATGCTGCGTCTATAATACAGGGACTCTGCTAGTATAGCTGTACTGGTATACCTATTCCAACAAAGCATATGTAAGATAGACAAACTGTAAACTACGGTATGTTGCCCTTCCTCCCTGGCAGTGCTGGGGGATGATAGTGCAACAATATGGACACTACTGGAAGTGTGGCACAAGCGCTGTTTTGCACTAGTTGTGAAGATTACTTCAACGGGTCCCAGTAAGTAAATGAAGACATTATGTAGAATTTCAGTTTAAAAAAAGCACTCAGACATTAAGAGGATGAGTGTGGTATAAATAAATAGATCGCGAGAACAACAGCTTTGTTTTGTTTAGCACCAGACTAACAGGATGAAATCCGTGCTCCACTTAAGTCACTGGGGCCAGGATTTCACCCCTAGAGACCACTGGAGATATCAACTGCCAATTTATCATTTACTTTGTGGTAGCACCGAAAGCCCCAATCAGGATTGGGAGTCATGTGAGAGGTGCTACATAAATACATAGGAAAGTTTGATCCCTGATCTAAAGAGCTCACAGTCTAATAACTTATTAGTGCTGGTCAGAATTTTTCACACAAGAGGTTTAGTTAAAAAATAGCTTTTTCCAAAAATGAAAAAAAAATGGAGGTGGAATAGTCAGTTATTGGAAGTTTCTATTTTTCATTACATTTTTCAGAATCTTTTTTGTACCAAAAGGTTTTATTTTTTTAAAATTATCCTAGAAATGTTTATTTTACCACAAGCCCGGTTGTCAATAAGGAAGCTGCTCAGAGTTCTCAGTAGGAGATTCTGGGCAGCGAGCAGCCACTTCATTTGTGAAAAGACGATGTCAATTGTGAGTTCTGAGCACTTCTCAAAACCTGGCCAATAAATTAACATGAAAAGCTGATAATTCCAAAGCCAGCAAGTAGATCTGAACACGCAGTCCCCTTCAGAATTAATGGAAATTGTGGCTCTAAACCATCCAGCTGACTTTGAAAATCTCAGTGTAAATGCCTAAAATTAGGTACCTGAAAACTGAGACCACTTTTAAAAATGTAGCTCTATCTGACTTACCCAAGTTGTCACAACAAGTAATAGTTTGGGCAGGCTAAGACATTAGAAATTTCTGGCTTTCAGATCCTTTGCAGAGTCTACTATTACATACTGCCTTCTCTATTTAAAAACTGGACTTTTTACAATAATGACCCCTTAATGGGTGGAGAAGGTACTTTACAAAAGTAATTATTAAGTTTTATTATCAGACGCTTCTCTCTTGGGGGAGGGATTTTTTCTTCCTCTGTGCTTTGGTCACTATTGCAATTTAAATGAATAATAAATATGAAATACACACATCTTAGAGATTCAAGTATGATGACCCTGGTACTCAACCTCTATTTTGGCTCTGTTTGACCTGCGATAAACCCTACGCACAATGGAGGGGAGCCATTTCTGCTTTTATTTCTCATAAGTAACTTGTTTGAAACATCTTCTTTCAAATGTGTGTAAAATGATACAACTCAAATGGAGGTATCTACTTACTAATTTTTTAGAATGTGTTTATAATCTCCTGGTGAGATCAGACCATCTCTTGGCATTTCAGTGTGAATGACGTTTTCAGGCTAAGATTTGATCATTTAGATCGTATGCCCTACTTAGATATTATCCCAACGGTTTTTGGTTTATATTTTGCTATAAGCATTAAAAAAAAATGTCTACAACTAAAAATTGTCTTACAAACATGATCATATACTAGACAAGCTGGCAGCTATATGGATAACAAGATCAGTTGTGTATTTCAATCACAGTCAGACAAAAAGACTGTCAAAACAAGAGTAAGACCCTTTTGGTACCTTGTGTGTCAAATTGTAGCTTAAGGGGTTTTCATTTCTTAACAGCTGAATTTTTAAAATCCCTTGTAAGAAAGCAATTGACAGATCTCGACCTACAGCGTGTGTAGCAGGTGCTACTAGATAAGATCTGTACTAGGAGTTGCACAGTGGCTGAAGAGGAAGTCCTGATTCAACGAAGCACTTGCTTAACACTAGGCACTTAGTTCCCATTGTTGCCAATGAAATTGACAAATAGAACAAACTTTACATGACTGTTGATTGCGTCACTTAGTATGCACTGTTGGAAGGAGCTCAGATACTGTGGTAAGGAAAGTGTTATAATAAACAGAATAGAATAGATAAGATATCCTATTGCATTAAATAGGACTTAACCACATACCTAAGAGCTTTGCTGATTTGGGGCCCAAGATCAGTTAAAGCAGTAATTAAAAAAAATAAGTATGGTTGCTGTGACATTGCACCCCATACGGCTTTATGGAAATATGCTTATGAATGTAAATATGACATAACTGGCATATGTTTTATGCTACATATGCCATGTAACATATCTCTATAAAGGTTGTGATCTACTGAATCTATTCCTATTTGTATGCATGTATCATTTTTGTGTTCAAAGTTATGAATATTGACTGTGTAATTGCTTGGTTTCTAAGTAGCCTTAGTAAAGCATTTGGTCAGCTTCTTGAGAAAGGAATGTGCAAGTTAAGTGCCCAATCAAGAAACACTTAATGGACAATGGATCTTGGAAGGCTCCAATCCACATAAAAAGTCTACTTGAGGACGTTCAAGGTAGCATGTGAACCATGACTGCTACCTGTAAGTTCTGAGTCATGCATGGACATGTGATTTGCCTATGTGACTCCCAAACTCCATCTTGTACCTGGGATTCTACACAGGGGGAGGGAAGGGTGTCCACCCACAAGAGAAAGTCTATTTAAACCCCTGGGAGACCCCTCCATTTTGGCTTCAGCTGGCTCAAGAGACAGCCTCTCCACTCCCAAAGGATACCTGAAAGAAACTTGAACAAAGGACAGTAACCACAGGGGGTGTGACTGATTGCTAGACCCAGACTAGAAGGAGGCTAGTCTGTAAAAGGAAGCTTACTGGAACACCTCTGAGGGTGAGGTTTTATCTGTATTCAGTTTTCTTACTGTATTAGGCATAGACTTGTGTGTTTTATTTTATTTTGCTTGGTAATTCACTTTGTTCTATCTGTTACTACTTGGAACCACTTAAATCCTACTTTCTGTATTTAATAAAATCACTTTTTACTTATTATTTATCGCAGAGTATGTATTAATATCTGGGGGAGGCAGCTACGTATATCTCTCTATCAGTGTTATAGAGGATGAACAATTTATGAGTTTACCCTGTATAAACTTTATACAGGGTAAAACTGATTTATTTGGGGTTTGGACCCCATTGGGAGTTGGGCATCTGAGTGTTAAAGACAGGAACACTTCTTAAGCTGCTTTCAGTTAAGCTTGCAGTTTGTGAGACGTGGTTCAGACCTGGGTCTGTGTTTGTGGCCAGCAAGCATGTCTGGCACCACCCGGCAGGGTTCTGGAGTCCAAAGCTGGCAGGGAAGGCAGGGGCAGAAGTAGTCTTGGCACATCAATTGGCAGTTCCCAAGGGGGTTTCTGTGATCCAACCCGTCACAGTTGCATCTTCTTGATCCAATTATGTTGGTCACACTAAACGAGCATAACTGTTGCCGTAACTAGCACATTAGTCAGAGGGAGAGTGGTTGTGGGTGGACTGAGGCCAGGGCTGCAGTTGATATGGGAGAGAGTAAAGGAACTGGACTGAGAAAATAGTACATAATTTAAATTGTATGGCAAAACAAAGGCCAACGTTGCAACAGGGGAGAGAGAGACTGAAGTGGCACATTTGGGAAATACACAGAGGGAGCCAAATGTGGGGGTGTATGTTGGGGTTGGGGGACAAAGAGGAAGACTCAAAAAGGGGCAGAGGGAACATGTGGAAAGGGAAAACAGAAAAATCAGCCAAAGTTATGGGACACCCATGGAAAGTGGGCTCCCTATGTGGAAAACACAGAAAGGTAAGTTTTTCCCATGGGATAACTAATGTTTTACCCATCTTGTTGTACAATCCTGGCGGAGACAAGGCACTGTAGTTTTATCATTACGTAGGCTAGGCAAGGTCAACCATGGGCAGGGGGATAATGCTGGCGTTGCCTAGCTACCTCACGGTAAAAACTTCTATGCCTTACCTCCTCTAGGATTTTTTTTTTACACATTCGTTATCCTTCTGTAGAAAAATCCTCCTTTTTTTGCAATGAAGACACAGACTTTGTGAGGAAAGTCTCTGAGTGGGAGAGCAAACCCATGATGAGAGTGGAGAGAAAGCAAAAAAAAGGAAAATGGCAACTGCAAAAAGGGAACTCCAAAGCAGCAAGCATTGTTATTGTTCCATGCAGCGCTGTGACTGATGGAGTCAGTTTGGAAAAAGAAAAATGATGTGGCAGTTTCCATAGCCCCAAACTCCTCATCCTCTGCTCTGACCATTAGACCATGCTACTTCTTGGATTTTTCCATACAGAGCCTGATGCTGTTCCCATTACAAAGTTTTGCCATTCAATTTCAGTGGTAGACAACACAATGTATAAAGGAGGCTTCATTCTCTGCCCACTGTCACAGGAGTAAGTCAGGAGTTGAGGGAAGTAACTGATGTAAAACAGGTGTCAGTAAAAGGATTAAAATACAGGCAAACAAGAACTCCTGTAGGGAGTAGGGATAGGGTCCAGAGTGACCTAGACAAATTGGAGGATTGGGCTAAAAGAAATCTGCTGAGGTTCAACAAGGACAAGTGCAGAGTCCTGCACTTAGGATGGAAGAATCCCATAGAATCATAGAATCATAGAATATCAGGATTGGAAGGGACCCCAGAAGGTCATCTAGTCCAACCCCCTGCTCGAAGCAGGACCAATTCCCAGTTAAATCATCCCAGCCAGGGCTTTGTCAAGCCTGACCTTAAAAACCTCTAAGGAAGGAGATTCTACCACCTCCCTAGGTAACACATTCCAGTGTTTCACCACCCTCTTAGTGAAAAAGTTTTTCCTAATATCCAATCTAAACCTCCCCCACTGCAACTTGAGACCATTACTCCTCGTTCTGTCATCTGCTACCATTGAGAACAGTCTAGAGCCATCCTCTTTGGAACCCCCTTTCAGGTAGTTGAAAGCAGCTATCAAATCCCCCCTCATTCTTCTCTTCTGCAGGCTAAACAATCCCAGCTCCCTCAGCCTCTCCTCATAACTCATGTGTTCCAGACCCCTAATCATTTTTGTTGCCCTTCGCTGGACTCTCTCCAATTTATCCACATCCTTCTTGAAGTGTGGGGCCCAAAACTGGACACAGTACTCCAGATGAGGCCTCACCAATGTCGAATAGAGGGGAACGATCACGTCCCTCGATCTGCTCACTATGCCCCTACTTATACATCCCAAAATGCCATTGGCCTTCTTGGCAACAAGGGCACACTGCTGACTCATATCCAGCTTCTCGTCCACTGTCTCCCCTAGATCCTTTTCCGCAGAACTGCTGCCTAGCCATTCGGTCCCTAGTCTGTAGCTGTGCATTGGGTTCTTCCGTCCTAAGTGCAGGACCCTGCACTTATCCTTATTGAACCTCATCAGATTTCTTTTGGCCCAATCCTCCAATTTGTCTAAGTCCTTCTATATCCTATCCCTCCCCTCCAGCGTATCTATCACTCCTCCCAGTTTAGTATCATCCGCAAATTTGCTGAGAGTGCAATCCACACCATCCTCCAGATCATTTATGAAGATATTGAACAAAACCGGCCCGAGGACCGACCCTTGGGGCACTCCACTTGATACCGGCTGCCAACTAGACATGGAGCCATTGATCACTACCCGTTGAGCCCGACAATCTAGCCAGCTTTCTACCCACCTTATAGTGCATTCATCCAGCCCATACTTCCTTAACTTGCTGACAAGAATACTGTGGGAGACCGTGTCAAAAGCTTTGCTAAAGTCAAGAAACAATACATCCACTGCTTTCCCTTCATCCACAGAACCAGTAATCTCATCATAAAAGGTGATTAGATTAGTCAGGCATGACCTGCTAATGCACTGACCCATGCACTGCTACAGGCTGGGGACCAACTGGCTAAGCAGCATTTCTGCAGAAAAGAACCTGGGGATTATAGGGGATGAGAAGCTGGATATGAGTCAACAGTGTGCCCTTGTTGCCAACAAGGCTAACGGCATATTGGGCTGCATTAGTTGCAGCATTGCCAGCAGATCGAACGAAGTGATTATTCCCCTCTATTCGGCACTGGTGAGGCCACATCTGGAGTATTGCATCCAGTTTTGGGCCCCACCACTACAGAAATGATGTGGACAAATTGGAGAGAGAGTCCAACGGAGGGCATCAAAAATTATTAGAGGGCTGGGGCACATAACTTATGAGGAGAGGCTGAGGGAACTGGGCTTATTTGGTCTGCAGAAGAGAAGAGTGGGCAGCAATTTGATAGCAGCTTTCAGCTACCTGAAGGGGGGGTTTCAAAGAGGATGGAGCTAGGCTGTTCTCAGTGGTGGCAGATGACAGAACAAGAAGCAATGGTCTCAAGTTGCAGTTGGGGAGGTTTAGGTTGGATATTAGGAAAAACTTTTTCACTAGGAGGGTGGTGAAGTACTGGAATGGGTTACCTCAGGAAGTGGTGGAATCTCCATCCTTAGATGTTTTTAAGGCACAGCTTGACAAAGCATTGTCTGGGATGATTTAGCTGGGGTTGGTACTGCTTTGAGAAGGGGGTTGGACTAGATGACCTGCTGAAGTCTCTTCCAACCCTAATCTTTTTCTATGATTCTATTCTATGAACAGAAGAATGAAGCATTAGTTATATTGTAGTTCAGGAGAGCTGGAGGAGTTCATTCCCCTGCTTCTTCACAGGCTTCCGGTGTGACCTTGGGCAAAACACTTTGTCTTTGTGTGCCTCAGCTCCCTGTCTGTAAAATGGGGATGATGGCACTTCCCTACCTCCCAGGGTGTTGGGAGGATAAATCCATTAAAGTTTGTGAGGTGCTCAGATACTACAGGAATGGGAGCCACAGAAAAGAAAAAAAAAATACAATTAGTTTTTCAAAAAACTTTCCCCTGAACATTTCTTTCAAGATCACTCACCACACCTCATTTGAGGCTGCCATCGGACATGATAAAACTGCTTTTAAACACAACCATGTTTCACTCTCCAAATTAGGTCAACATCAAAATAAGTAAAATACAGATATTCCCAGGACCCATTTATTTCTCATAGACTCAGTCCAATAACTAAGAAATTGCCTTGTGTTACCAAGAGAGCTAATGGATCCTCTCTTGCTCTTTGTACGTGTGCTCCTTGTGTCTGCCTTGTCCATTTCCTCTTCCCTTCTGACTATCATCAGTGCTGCAGCAGCCCATAAAACAAAGATAAGTCCCAGCTCCCAGAGAGCTTTTCCTTGTCAATGAGAAATCAAAAATGACAGTCAGAGGCTATGCCATGGTATCTGCAGCCAACTTTAAAAAGTATTAGTCAGACCATTTTGGCCTTTCTGCCATCTAATACTCCAGGATGCCTTGAATTTCCCCTAATTGGGCTTGGGGGCACACACACACACACAATAGCAGTTTTTTCTACCTGGAAAATGCACCATTAAAAGAGTCTCTTTTGAGGTTATGGTATTAGAATCATGTCCTGCCTAGGAAGACAAACTATTTCACATGTGCTCAATGAAATGTTCACGTGAAATGCTCACAATGAAACTCTGCTGCTTCTGGAGTTTCCTTCTGTAAACTGATGTCCAGACTCACAAGCCATGACAAGAATATGAAAGACTCATCTACAGGTCACTTCAGACCCTTTCTCTCAGTGCTTGTTTTATTTCCGAAGACCAAACTCTAAACCAGAACTAAACAAGTCAAGCTACTGGGCAAAGACCTACCTAAGGCCTTTCCAGCTTTGGCCAGCTTGAAGGAAAGAAGACACACCATCTCCACTTTGATGGCCTCCTTTGCACCAGCTGCTTCTTCCCTTTTATAACTACTCCCAGATCAGTCATGTGATAAGGAGTTACCAGCGTACTGCTTACATTTATACCTGGTCACATCTTGCAATTCTAACCTTAGGCCAAACTGCAGGTTCTGATTCAATGTTCTCAGAAGTCAAGGGAAGGACTCCATTGTCTTCAGTGGCCATTTGTCCAGGCCATTATTGAAGAGTCTGTTAAAGTATTTAAATTCAGAGTGAACTAGGACTGATACGGTTTAGCATCAAACTGCATGGTATTCATGGTGTCACATGGCATAATACAACACAGACCATTTTGACTGAGATTTTAAGATTGATCGAGCATTCATAACCAAACTCTCTACTTAAACAAAATTTAGCTGTGCCTCACAGTTTTGGAGATTGTCATGTCTCTTGTAAAAAGAGTGCCACAATAATCTATAGAGCTAGTCCATAGAGCTAATGTATTACAAAACACACGTGGATCCTTAATAAGTTTGAGTCCAGCACCATCCACACATAACACAGACCTCTACTACTTGAGGTAGAGAACTAAATCAGTAAGAGTCAACTCTCCTCTGGATAAGCTGCTAGAAAGGGACACGTAACTTACAAGCACATTAACTAAACATATTGTTTTTGACAATTACTTTGAAATACTTGTATTTTTGTAGGGACTGTAAAAGCTAAAGTGCATTTCTATTTTCCTGACTTATGCAGCACTGGTCTTGTAGAAACCATAATGACTTCTTAATGTTGGCTTCCTATTTCACCCAACTTCAGTTATTTAAGAATAAATACATAACTCACAGTGCTGGCTCTGTATCCAACATTATGTTCACATATCACTGAGGACTGGCCCAAACTCAGAGCCCAGTTCTGAACAACCTGGATGTTTTGGATCTGAGTTTCATCATGGACACAATTTTTATACTGGGCCAAAGTGAATTCTGGAATCTGAATGTGACTGATCCCAGGACCCCTGAATCTAAATATATTCACCACTACTGCTTGAGGTGAAAGACAGGGGTCTATTAGTTGGCTGCAGTAGCAGACACTTAAAATTCTGTGTGGTCCATTAACACGGGGGTGGGGGGTCCACATTGCGTTAATATGGATTACATAAATACCCCTGAACTCTGAGGAAGCTTGTGTCTAAAACTGACTTAAAATGGCTTCTCTGAGCTTGCCCAGAAATTACACTGATAGGACAACCAGGGGAATAAGCAATGTGTCCCAAAATGATTCATTGGCACTTATGCTTTGTCCATTCCTCCCAAAGGGAAAATAAGTACACACAGATATATGAAAGTGAAAACTAGAAAAATCAGAACATTGACAGACACTCAGCTGGCGATCTGGAGGCTGTCATAGCCAAGAATGCAGCCTTAGGTTGGATTAGCTTCCTGGTTTAAATTAAATAGCTGTCATGGAGGCACACATTTTGACTGTCATGAATCAGACAGAGATAATCATCAGGAGTTTTCAACATTTATCCATGACTAGGTCTCCTCAAGCCTCCTTATGATAAGTGGCACAAGGAACAACAACAGAGGTGTCTTCTGTCTTTTCCAAAAACAGAACCTAATGTAGAGTTGTACTTTTAAAATACACTGGACCTTCACTAGAACGCGGGATTTGGGATCCATACTTGGTACCACGTTAACGTGGGGACCGTGTTAAAATGAATTTCAATTAAAGTAATTAAATTTGGGATCCATGGCCGTGACCGCATTATATGCGAATTCGTGCTACATAGACGCGCATTCTAGCGAGGGTCTGGTGTATATTGGGGAAAATCCTGGACTTATTGAAGTCAGGGAGAGTACTGCCACACCCATTATGTCTAACGAAGGCCTCCATCTTTCTTTATGTTTTCTTTTACCTAGAAAGATATGGTTGGGAAATGGACAGTTTTGAGGGGAAAAAAGACTTTCACCTCATAGGCTCCAGTGAAAATCTAGCCGAAACATGCCCCAAGGCAACATGTGGCCTCTCAAAACCTGTGGCAGGACTTAAAAAGAAATATTCAGAACTGTTGTTGACATTTCCATGCACCAGCAGTTGCCAAATACTGATAAAAAGAAGAGACCATTCAACCCCATCCAGAACCTTCCCCCATTCTTCAGACTGAACCCAAATGTCTGGAAATTTATGGAAAGTTCTGATGTCCTGGGAAATTCAGTTAAGGATACTCCCACCCAACACTGGCTCTCTCTCTAAGGGAGTTGTGGATTGGTCAGTGGGAATATGTGTGGCCTAAACAGATAGAAGAGCATATGCCAGGGAGCCAAGACCCCTATTATTCTATTTGCTGTAGCCTCACTGTGTGAATTTGAGGAAGGGAGTGAACCTCTATATGCCTTAATGTATGTATTTTTAAACTGGTATATTTATATTTATCTACTTAAGTGGTTGAGAGGGTTAATTAATGGGACAGTTTCTAATTATCTCAGGTATTTATATGCCCCACTCCATAACCATAGTACAGAAGTACCTCACAGTCTTTTACCATATTTATCCTCACAACACCCCTGTAAGGTACCAATATACTGTTATCCCCATTTTACAAAGCAAGGTACAAAGAGGCTAAGTGAATGGCCCGAGGTCACACAAAAAATCTGGAATGGGATAAAGAATTGAATCTCTCTCCCAAGTCAGCAGCCTAGTTACTGTGTCATCCTTCTTCTCATCTGGGGTGAGTGAGAATAGTTCTACTGAAGTCCATGGAGTGACAGAGATTTACCCCAGCTGAGGGATCTGGGCCCCATGTGTCTACAGTACTTTGAGATCCAAGTGCAAGAATTTGTTACTCTGACATTTAAAGCCAACATTTTTTCTAAAATAAAATTGAACAAAATGTTATCTCTCTATTGCCAAAACTGTCTGAAAATGAAAAGCATTGATTATTTTATCATTTTTTTCCTGGCAGATAAGAAGAATCTGGGCAGACAATAATTCAAAGTATTAGTGTTTTTGTGAAGCAATTTATTGCACTTCTGACAATGAGATACTTAGAGATTTGCAGAGATTTGTTGGGGGTTTATTGGAACCACCCTGGGGAGTCGGTGCAGCAACTTGTTCTTTATGTAGGAAAGTCCCGCACAGCAATTGTCATAAAGCATTGTACTGGACAATGAGTGTGTGCAGGAAGGAATGCTGTATATAACCAGAACTGCTGCTCACAATCTAGCAGAGTTGGGGGAAGGGATAAGTACAGGAAGCATCAGCAATGTTTAGGGGTTAGAGTACAGAGCAGCAAGGCTTCGGGGTTGTATTCTGACCTCCATCATTGACTGGGTGGGGGCGCCTGGACAATTCACTGAGCTGTGTGTCCCAGCTCACTCCTCTGTAGGGACTACAGAATTTCACCTGGATGAACGGAGTCTCAATTCCTGACTGGAACCCTGCAGTGTTACCCTGTTACAAATAGGGTATGGGAATGGGAGCCAATAAAAAAAAAACATTGGAACCATAAAGAACAAGCACTATAAGAAACAAATACTGCCAGAGAATCTTGACTGTTGTTTTTTGGGTTTTTTTTTTTTTTTGAATGAATGAAGTACAGAATGAGTGGATGAAGAAAATTAATACAAACTCACATTAATATGAACACTCATGTGGACTGAAAATTGCCCGAACGACTAAAAGGCCAGAAATAAACAGTGATGTACCAAGTTGAGGGGAAATGTGCAAGGGGTGAGTTTATTTAACATGGTCATTAATGATTTTGAAGAAGGTGTAAACAACACATGAATGATTTTTTTTAAGGGGACGGTAAATTGGGATATATTCAGAATACCAGTGAGGAGAGAGAAAAAATAAGGGATGGAGAAAGATTAAATATATGCAGAAAAGAACAACAGGGAGTCATCTTGCAAAAATGCAGGGTGATACTGCTAGGGAAAAATAATCCAAGCCATTCAGTGGGAGGCAGAAACCTATAAGGATTCTTAGCAGTGACAGTGGAGAGCAAATTAGTCCTATGCTTGCCAAGTTGTATGGCAGCAAGAAAAGGCCAGCGTGATGTTAGGTGGCTGTGATGGGGTGGTCTACTCACCGCTAGGATGGAGCTTCCTTCTAGATGTTCTGGGGATTAGCTTCATGAAGTCAAGGCTCCTTTCTGCAATTGCATGCCATCTCTCCACCTCTCTCTCTGTGTCTGTTGCCCCTCTCTAGGGCCAGAAGCTGTTGCTGCCCTTTTGTGGCTGAGCCCTCCAGCCAGCTCACTATATGCATTTTCCATTCCAGCGGTATCAAAGTCTTTACTCAATCATCTTAGGCAGTCTTCTCATTCACTGCCTCATTACCACTTCCTCATTCTCAGGAAGTCTTCCCACCCACTGCCCCATGGTTCCATTCCCTCAGTGACTGGCAAAGGAACCCAGCTCATCCTCCACTCCAGGTTCTGGCTCAGGGACCCTCAGGGACCCTCTAATCAGCAGCCAAGGCCCGTCCCCTTCTAGACTTTACTGCCTTTCCCTGAGCCCTTTTCTTGCCATCTATTGCCAGCAGCCTCTTAATTCCCTCCAGGGGGCTACCTGTCTCTGCAGAATCCAAATGAGCCTCCCTTCTCCCAGGGAGTGACTGTAGTCTTTCCCACCAGTCTCCTCTGCTGCCAATTTCCTGTCTTTCTAAATTCAGCCCAGCTTGCTCCTCCTCAGCCGGGCTCCCTCACTCAGTCAGGGGATTACTATGTCTACACTATCATGGTAAGTCGACCAACGTGAATAAAGTAGCTGGAGTTGATGTACCTTAGGTTGAGTTACCGCGGGGTCTACACCATGGGGGGTTGACGGGAGAAAATCTCCCATCGACTTACCTTACTCTTCTTGTCAGGGGTTTGAGCACAGGGATCGACTGGAGAGTGATTTGCAGTCATAGAATCACAGAATCATAGAATATCAGGGTTGGAGGGAACCTCAGGAGGTCATCTAGTCCAAGCCCCTGCTCAAAGCAGGACCAATCCCCAGCTAAATCATCCCAGCCAGGGCCTTGTCAAGCCTGACCTTAAAAACATCTAAGGAAGGAGATTCCACCACCTCCCTAGGTAACGCATTCCAGTGTTTCACCACCCTCCTAGT
This sequence comes from Caretta caretta, assembly GCF_965140235.1. Taxonomy (NCBI): domain Eukaryota; kingdom Metazoa; phylum Chordata; order Testudines; family Cheloniidae; genus Caretta; species Caretta caretta. The sequence continues at coordinate 9,878,567 of NC_134210.1, read as the reverse complement.
GAAAAAGTTTTTCCTAATATCCAACCTAAACCTCCCCAACTGCAACTTGAGACCATTATTCCTTGTTCTGTCATCTGCTACCACTGAGAACAGTATAGAGCCATCCTCTTTGGAACCCTCTTTCACGTAGTTGAAAGCAGCTATCAAATTCCCCCTCATTCTTCTCTTCCACAGACTAAACAATCCCAGTTCCCTCAGCCTCTCCTCATAAGTCATGTGTTCCAGTCCCCTAATCATTTTTGTTGCCATCCGCTGGACTCTTTCCAATTTTTCCACATCCTCCTTGTAGTGTGGGGCCCAAAACTGGACACAGTACTCCAGATGAGGCCTCACCAATTTGAATAGAGGGGAATGATCACGTCCCTCGATCTGCTGGCAATGTCCCTACTTATACATCCCAGAATGCCATTGGCCTTCTTGGCAACAAGGGCACACTGTTGACTCATACCCAGCTTCTCGTCCACTGTAACCCCTAGGTCCTTTTCTGCAGAACTGCTGCTGAGCCATTCGGTCCCTAGTCTGTAGCAGTGCATGGGATTCTTTCATCCTAAGTGCAGGACTCTGCGCTTGTCCTTGTTGAACCTCATCAGATTTCTTTTGGCCCAATCCTCTAATTTGTCTAGGTCCCTGTGTATCCTATCCCTACCCTCCAGCGTATCTACCTCAGTTTATCTATCCTCCCAGTTTAGTGTCATCTGCAAACTTGCTGAGGGTGCAATACACACCATCATCCAGATCATTTATGAAGATATTGAACAAAACCGGCCCGAGGACCGACCCTTGGGGCACTTCACTTGATACCGGCTGCCAACTAGACATGGAGCCATTGATTACTACCCGTTGAGTCCGACAATCTAGCCAACTTTCTATCCACCTTATAGTCCTTTACTAGACCCACTAAATCGACTGCCGGTGGATCAATCTCAGAGCCTTGATCCCTGCCGTAGTGTAGACCTGCCCTTAGCCACCTGATTCCCCTCAGCTGTGGCCTGTTGAGTTAATTAGGCCCTTTCTCAAATTACAGTAAACCTTTCTGAGCAGGTGTGGGATGAACATCCCATCACAGTGGCATACACAGAGACCTCATGCCCTGGAACTAATAATAGCTCACTGTAGGCAGCTCTGGTGTTCTACCCCTGAAATATTGTGCTCGTTTCTGGGCAGCACATTACATGAAAGATACCGATTTAAGAGTAACAAAAATGATTAAAGAATGATTTACAAGGAAAGACTGATGCTAAATCCATTCAGCTGGGGCAAAAAAATGATATGAGGGTGAAAATGTGAGAAAGAGCATGAGAACAGTCTGCAAATATCCCCAAAGGGTTTAACCATTAAAGAGGAAGAGGAATAATTTAAAATGGAACAAATGGTTAAGCTTAGGAGTAACGGGGTGAAATTTAGAAAGGGAAAGTTGAGGCAGAATGTAGGACCATAGGAATTGGCAGAATAGATCAGATTCTTCCAAGCCTAGTATCATGTCTCTGAAAGTGGCCAGCACCAAATGTGCCAGCCCTGCAATGGGCAGGTGTGTTCCCATCTATTAAAAGTCACTAACAATGAGATCTATTAGATTGTGAATGATCTCCGAAAGGAAACAGTGGAAGCTTCCTCATTTGGAACACTCAAACGTAGATTGGACAATGCACCAGGTCACTGTATTATCTATGCAACAATGAGTTTGTACCACACCCATTGCTTTAGTATCTGAACACTTACACTATATGGAACAAACCTTCATAGAATCATAGAATATCAGAGTTGGAAGGGACCTCAGGAGCTCATCTAGTCCAATCCCCTGCTCAAAGCAGGACCAACTCCAACTAAATCATCCCAGCCAGGGCTTTGTCAAGCTGGGCCTTAAAATCCTCTAAGGAAGGAGATTCCACCACCTCCCTAGGTAACACATTCCAGTGCTTCACCACCCTCCTAGTGAAAAAGTTATTCCTAATATCCAACTTAAACCACCCCACTGCAACTTGAGACCATTACTCCTTGTTCTGTCATCTGCTACCACTGAGAACAGCCTAGCTCCATCCTCTTTGGAACCCCCTTTCAGGTAGTTGAAAGCAGCTATCAAATCCTCCCTCATTCTTCTCTTCTGCAGACTAAACAATCCCAGTTCCCTCAGCCTCTCCTCATAAGTTGTGTGTTTCAGTCCCCTAATCATTTTTGTTACCCTCCGCTGGACGCTTTCCAATTTTTACACATCCTTCTTGTAGTGTGGGGCCCAAAACTGGACACAGTACTCCAGATGAGGCCTCACCAATGTCAAATAGAGGGGAACGATCATGTCCCTCGATCTGCTGGCAATGCCCCTACTTACACAGCCCAAAATGCTCTTAGCCTTTTTGGCAACAAGGGCACACTCTTGACTCATATCCAGCTTCTTGTCCATGGTAACCCTTAGGTCCTTTTCCGCAGAACTGCTGCCTACCCATTCGGTCCCTAGTCTGTAGCAGTGCATGGGATTCTTCCGTCCTAAGTGCAGGACTCTGCACTTGTCCTTGTTGAACCTCTTGACCAACCTTGACCAACTATGTATCACCTTCCCTATCCCTAAGGTCCATAATACTCTGATTTATACACCTATTCAAGGCTTTTATTCTTGCTATGTGTATCTTTCATCCTAGTTATCCATTTAATGCCCTATCCCTCTGGACTTTGCTTCCCCTCCTCCTTTTGAATATTTGGGGTTATTTCGATCTTTAGCAGAGACTCCTTCTTCTTAGCCGTTGCACAACATGCCTCAGGTGGCATGGGACCAGGATTCATCACCCAATTTGGTCTGCTGGTTGGATCATTAGCTTCCCCAGCTTGGGCCAGGTGCTGACAGGGGAGTGCAATATGAACGCTGATCCATGCCCCCTGGAAGAGACTAATGGAACCTAAATACTTGTAAAGTCATTAGTTAAAATAACACAACTGATAAGTGCTCTGATGCTTTGAAATGCATTGTACTCAGTCTTACTCCTTCCTGGGTATTCCTGAGAGAGTTACAGCCAGTAGGCAAAGTCGCAGCTCCACAGAAGCAGGAATTGGAGTTGGACCCCAACACAACATCCACAACAATAATATTGGTCAAATTCAAGAGCCCGATCCTTCTGACAATGGCTTCCCTGGGAACAAGACTGGGTTTACTTTATCGCCTCATCAGACAGATCCAAAACTCACTGACGTCAGTAGAAGGACTTCCACTGGCTTCGATAATGGATTTTGGATCAGTCCCCAAGTTGTATGAAAAAAAAAAGCCCTGGGTTCAGAAGTAGTGTAGCTGTTGTGTTTCAAGGCATTGGTAGCTCCTGTTTGATCTAAACCTTATCTTAAAGCCACAAAACCTCTACCCTACAGACAGTTTTCTTCCTCTCACACTGCCAGCATTACTAATCTAACTACATTCTCAACACTAGCCTGAAACTCACTTGTCTCTAAACTGTTTTTTTCTCTCTTACCTACCTGTCTAAAATTACTTTTCTGTCTGGACTGATTTATTTCCCCCTTTTAGCTCAGGTACTTATCTTCCTTTCTGCTTCTGGGCTGGCACTTTTTCTTCTTGTCTGCTCCTTTCAAGTGTTTTGCAGACTTTCTGCATGAATCCTTATTTCTCCCTTCCAGATTCTTTCTTCACTTCAGCTCAGACAGCTCAATTCCCTCCCACTCTTCAGTACTGCAGGATCCTGAATGCAGCATTCTTCCATCATCCACCAGGCACAAGGATGGAGCTGCCTCTCCAGCTGTTCTTCTGATCCTCCAAAAGTTAGAGAAGCAGCTGTTCCCAGTAGGCAAAGCTGTTAGGGCTTTATGCATCTTCACCTCAAACATAGGTCACATAGCGAATCTTGAGGAGAAATTTCCCAATGGTGAAGAAAGCTCGGCTGCTGAAGAATCTTCTAAGGGGTGTCTTGGAAGCTCCTTTTACTGAGGTATTCAAAACTAAGTTGGAAAAGCATTCAGAAATAAACTGTAGGGCACAAGCCTGCCCTTGAAGGGCTGTGTGGATTTACGGAATAGTCTAAATGACATACTCTATTTCTAACTTCCAGACAAAATCCCAAATGAACTGGTTCAGGGAAAACCTAGGAAAAACTAAGTCTCAACATATACCTTCCACCTGCATGGTAAATAGGGTATTGTTGTTCACTGACACCTAGGACTGCATGTTTGTTGCCATTCAGCATAGCATATCCATTTGGAACTTCAGAGTCATACCAGGGACGCAACATAGGGCTTCCTGCTTTATAACTATCACTTGAGCTAAAGAATAGTTTTTCCTTACTCAGTAGCATCAGGGCTACGACACACAGGTGAGCAGCTCTTACGATGCACTGTAGAGGCACCAGCTTATTTCTAACCCGTTGCTGCTGTGAAGTTCCTCATGTGCTAGCTACTGTGGCAAATCTGAAATGCTAGTGAGCCACTGAATTGACACCATCGTAGGGCCTAATCACATCAGCCACATTATCAGAGGCTCCTTCACCTGCACATCTACCAATGTGATATATGCCATCATGTGCCAGCAATGCCCCTCTGCCACGTACATTGGGCAAACTGGACAGTCTCTATGTAAAAGAATAAATGGACACAAATCAGACGTCAGGAATTATAACATTCAAAAACCAGACGGAGAACACTTCAATCTCTTTGGTCACTCGATTACAGACCTAAAAGTTGCAATTCTTCAACAAAAAAACTTCAAAAACAGACTCCAATGAGAGACTGCTGAATTGGAATTAATTTGCAAACTGGATACAATTAACTTAGGCTTGAATAAAGATGGGAAGTGGATGGGTCATTACACAAAGTAAAACTATTTCCCCATGTTTATCCCCCCGCCCCCCAACTGTTCCTCAGACATGCTTGTCAACTGCTGGAAATGGCCCACCTTGATTATCACTACAAAAGGTTTCCCCCCCACCCCGCTCTCCTGCTGGCAATAGCTCACCTTACCTGATCACTCTCATTACAGTGTGTATGGTAACACCCATTGTTTTATGTTCTCTGTGTATATAAATCTCCCCACTGCATTTTCCACTGAATGCATCTGATGAAGTGAGCTGTAGCTCACGAAAGTTTATGCTCAAATAAATTTGTTAGTCTCTAAGGTGCCACAGGTACTCCTTTTCTTTTACCATTATAGCTTTTATGTATGGATAGAATCATAGAACCATAGGGTTAGCCTACAAGGCTCATCTAGTCTAACCCCCTGCCAACATGCAGGATCTCAGTGTTTGCTACAGTCACTAATAATAAAGGCTCTCAGCAGTCCTGGGAAATATGGGGGTTTTAATTACAGATGGGTAAAATGAAGCATAGAGGGTTTGTCTATACACTGAAGCTAGGACCATACCTCCCAGCCTGTGTAGATGGACATGCGTTAGCTCTGCTCGAGCTAGCGTGCTAAGAGTAGCAATGTGGATGTTGCAGCACTGGCATGGGCTAGCTGCCCAAATAAAAGCTGTCCTGACCCGTTAGGTCCGTTCTCAGGAGGCTAGTCCATGCCACCACCAGTGCCACAACACCCACATTGCTAAATAGAGTGCACTAACTCTGCTTGAGCTAAGGCATCTGTCATAAATATAAAGGGAAGGGTAAACCCCTTTAAAATCCCTCCTGGCCAGGGGAAAACTCCTCTCACCTGTAAAGGGTTAAGAAGCTAACGGTAACCTCGCTGGCACCTGACCAAAATGACCAATGAGGAGACAAGATACTTTCAAAAGCTGGGAGGAGGGAGAGAAACAAAGGGTCTGTGTCTGTCTATATTCTGCCTTTGCCGGGGATAGACCAGGAATGGAGTCTTAGAACTTTTAGTAAGTAATCTAGCTAGGTACGTGTTAGATTATGATTTCTTTAAATGGCTGAGAAAAGAATTGTGCTGAATAGAATAACTATTTCTGTCTGTGTATCTTTTTGTAACTTAAGTTTTTGCCTAGAGGGATTCTCTATGTTTTGAATCTAATTACCCTGTAAGGTATCTACTATCCTGATTTTACAGAGGAGATTTCTTTACTTCTATTTAATCCTATTTCTATTAAAAGTCTTCTTGTAAGAAAACTGAATGCTTTTTCATTGTTCTCAAATCCAAGGGTTTGGGTCTGTGGTTACCTATGCAAATTGGTGAGACTTTTTATCCAACATTTCCCAGGAAAGGGGGGGTGCAAGTGTTGGGAGGATTGTTCATTGTTCTTAAGATCCAAAGGTCTGGGTCTGTAGTCACCTAGTCAAATTGGTGAGGCTTTTTACCAAACCTTGTCCAGGAAGTGGGGTGCAAGGTTTTGGGAAGTATTTGGGGGGAAAGATGTTTCCAAACAGCTCTTCCTCAGTAACCAGTATTTGTTTGGTGGTGGTAGCGGCCAATCCAAGGACAAAGGGTGGAATATTTTGTACCTTGGGGAACTTTTTGACCTAAGCTGGTAAAGATAAGCTTAGGAGGTTTTCATGCAGGTCCCCACATCTGTACCCTAGAGTTCAGAGTGGGGGAGGAACCTTGACAGCATCTGTCTACCCAGGCTGGGAGGCATACTCCAAGCTGCTGTTTAGGCGGACCCAGAGAGTTTAAGTGACTTCTTAAAGGAGAGTCAGTGACAGAGACAGTAACAGAACCCAAGAGTTGCAGGCACCTGCTCTCATCATTAGAAACCGTCTTGTAAAGATGAAAGATTATGTTACACAGTAGTTAGGAAGGAACTTTCCCTAAAGGTAAGTTGTTCCCTAATGGCCCACTTCAGGGTTTCTTGCACCTTCTTTTGAAGCATCTGGTACTGGTCACTGTTGGATACAGAACACTGGACTAGCTGGACCAGTGGCCTGATCCAGTATGGCAGTTTTTAATGTTCCTATGAGCGTGCTGAATACTTGGAATGTTTGGGGTGGAGATTTTCCCTATAATGCAAACACTCAAAGTAAATGTGTTCTGAATGTACTGAGGAGTCAACAGATGGCATAGCTGCCTTCTGTGTCACCATTTTGTGGCTGCCCAGGAACTGAAGCAGAAGTTTGCTTTGTAGAAGAAAGCCACAAGTAATGCTGCTGTCGAATGCTGCTGGCCATGTGATATTACTGTATTTGTCCATGGGCAGAAGTCATTTTCTCCCATGCCTATATTTGATTTCAATTAACAGAAGACAGCTTGCTTAATCTTTCCCAAAAGTTGATATGGTGTATACCTGAGTGAACTGGCCAATTCCCCTTATAAATTATGTATAAAATCCACAATGGCAGTCTCCCTTTGGAACTCACAGGAAAATTCAATCTCTCTTTTAGCTTATTTTTTGTCATGGTTCTTGGGATATTCATTCCATATTTTCTGCTCATTTTTATAAATGTCTTATTTATTCAAGCTCTTCATAGAGGAAAGTAATGCCATGCATTGCTGATTTTATTACTTTGGACAGTTTACAATATCTCTTCAGAACCTAACATGTTAATTGATTTTAAAATTTCTATGAATTTGAGCCATGCCTTCAGACCTTACATACTGATGATGCAGAGACTTATTGAAACATCCTTTTCAGTCTTGTTAGAGTTCCTCTACATATATACAAATTCATCTTTTAAAAGTAGAAATGGGGGAAGAATAAACTTCTCACCAGCCAGACACCTGGTTGTCTAGTGACAGTGCTAAGTGTTGTTCTGTAGGGTCCAAGTTTGACACTTTATTTAAGTGCAATGCTCTCATTTTGTTAGAGATGGGGGCATCCATTTAATAGATTCCTAAATTGATACATTCCAAGGCCAGAAGGGACCACTGTCTTCATCTACTCTGACCTCCTGTATATCACAGGCCATAGAACTTCCCCCAAAATAATTCCTAGAGCAGCTCTTTCATCCAATCTTGACTTAAAAATTGGCAGCAATAGAACCCACCATGATCCTTTGTAAGTTGTTCCAGGAGGTAATTTACCTAAGGCAGTGGCTCTCAAACTTTTTTTTTTCCCGTGGACCACTTGAAAATTGCTGAGGTTCTCAGCGGACCCCTTAATGATCTTTCAAATGTTGTTTGTACCATTAGGTAAGTATTGTAAAGCCCTTTGGATAAAAGTGCTATATATATAAAAAAAACTTAATTATTTTTTTCTGTTCTGTAAATAAAAGCACACAACTCATATTTTAATATCAGTAGTCTTACCTTTCTAATGTGATGGATGTGCCCTCTCTCCCCCACCGCAGCAACCGCCGACTGGGGCTGGGAAGGAGTGGGGTCTCTCCGTGGCAGCTGCAGCCCTGGAGCTGGGGAAAGTCGCCTCTTTCTCTGTCCGCCACAGCCCTGCATGTCCCAAATTCCCCCCACCCCATCTTCTCACCCCACTGCCACCTCCCATCTACCCTCTATTCCCCCCCAAGGCCACCACCTCACCTTACGTGTGCATCTTCTCCAGGGTCCAGGCAGCTAATTAGTGGAGCCACGCTGTGTGGCTCCACTAATTAGGTGGGTGGCCCTTCATTCTCTTGTGTGCGGCCACCCAGGCGCGCACCTTAGAGGGAACTTTCCGCAGACCACCTGAAGGGAGCTCACGGACCACAATCTGAGGACCTCTGACCTACAGTATTGCCACGTGGTACTTGTGTGCAATGTCAGCTGCTGCCCCCAACTGGATGGAATGTGTCAGACAAGCTCCAGTTTTCATGAATTTGTAATTGTTATTTAGAGGTTGGGTTGAGTAGAGCAACCTTCTGATGAGTGATACACGGTGGTGATTCTCTTACCTCAGATGTCAGCAGCATATACTTGTGGACAGGAAATAGTGTATTCTCTTCCACCCACCGCTTGAACATAGTCAGCTGTGGTATCTGTGAATGCCATTACGGATAATTATAGTACTTGCAATTTAAATTTTGGCTGAGTGCAAGGGCACGGGAACAATTTTTATAGTGAGGGCGCTGAAAGTGAAAACCATGTATTTGGTTATTACTACTTCAAGCCAGGGGGTGTGTAGCACTTCTGGCCCTGTGCTCCTCCCAGACCCCGGTGCCCCTTACCTTGGGATGCTGCCCCAAAGCAATGCCCCCACACTCTGAATCTCCCCTCTTCAGGGAACCCCAATCCCCTAAGCCCACCTTGCGTCAGTGACCCACTGCCAGTCCTCATCCAGCCCCTTCCCTCAGGGGCAAACTGCAGTCTGAAGTGGCCAATCATCATCAGCAAGGGGGTTTGGGCCTGCTGCCTTTCTAGCCCCAGCTGCCTCCCTGCAGCCCTAGTATTGCTCCTGGCTTTTAGCAAGGCCTCAGCCTGGGGACTCACCAAGCCAGAGCTCTCCAGCTCTGCCTGCCTTTCCCCAATCCTGCTCTACCTCAGGTACCCTGCTTGCTCTCCCAGGCACCCTGGTCCTCTCTGCTCCTGAGCTGGAGCAAGAGTCTCTTCTCATTCCCTCAGCCTGCCCTTTTATCAGGGTCAGCTGGACCCGAATTGGGTTTGGCCACACCTGTAGCTGTTTACCCAACCAGCCTCCCCCGTGGCTGCTTTTAACCCCTTCCTAACCGGAGCGGGGTGACCGCCCTGCTACAGGGTGCATGTATACTGAGTAACAAGTGTAGTTTGCAGACATAATGGTGAAATTATATCTCTACTTATTACTATTACAGCAGAACTTCCAGGCTCCAGCCCCACTGTGTACAGACAGAGTAAGAGTTGCCCCTTGCCTTGAATTGCTTACGATCCAAATAGACAACACAGACCTACAATATTGGGTTATTATATGCAGGTAGACTGAAGAGTGGTGGTTTGCAAACCTTATGGCAATTCTGTTAGGGTGTTGTTTGCTTGTTTGTTTTCATATAATTTTGGGCTGCAGTTTTGTTTATTTTATATTTGATTGTATCTATGTATTGGCTGGAGGCAAGGGAGTAGCTAAAAATCAAAACAAAGGGAGAGTATCAGCTCCACCATCCCATTCCTTTTGTACATGTATAAATTTGAACCCCCATCATTCTTTTGTTGTTGTTGACCAAATTGGTGCACCCTTGCAAGAAGACATTCCAGGACTCAACATCTGTCCAGGGCAGCTGAAAAAGCCAGTGAGGAGGTCTGCCTGTACTGGACACTCTAGAAACACAATGGGATGGCTGGGTTTCTCATTTGCATGGCATTACCCCAGAAAGATTTTTTCCAGCTGATACCACAAGTTCAGCCTGAATTGTGATGCGTGCTCTGAATACCAAAATGTGCATTACAAGTGAGAGCGGGGGAAGGCAATTCCAATATTCTGCCTCCACACCTTCTCTTTAGGAGTGTTTTCGATTTAATTAAAGCTCTATTTTATCCATGAGCATTGTATTGGCTCTAACATCTTTCGGCCAGTGTTAAGTCATAGAATGGCCTTTTCCCTTTCTTATTTCACGGATTTGCTTTCTCCATTTGTTCCTTGTTGACCTAGGAAATTGCTGAAAGCTGGGCTTCTCACTGCCCATAAATATCATTGGTCATACTAGATGATTATTGAGTCTTTATTGGTGTGGTTTCCTGCCTTTGGAGCCCTTTGAAAATTAAAGCACAGAATTTGAAAAAGCCTTTTTTATTCCGCTTCAGCTACCACCCACAGCACAACCTAAGTGTAACTAATTTGTATTTTTGAGGCATTTCAGTTATGCAGAACACCGAGAGTCAGAAATTCTCTGTTAACTTCCCAGCTCTGCAATTGTTTGTATGTTATTTAATCTCTCTTAAGATTGGCTTATCTGGTTGTAAAATGGTTTGGGCAATAGCCACCTTAGCTGGCAGGCATTATGAGCCTTAATTCAGATTTGTAAACCTCTCCAATTCCTTGAAATAATCGATATAAACAAAGAGTTCTGTATTTTTTAGTATTGTGTACTGTCACTCAGGGAGGAAAGGGAGTAGTTGATATTGTGAATGGTGTTCTGTTTATGATGGAAAATGATCAGGCAGGAAGGTCTGCATCATTGCAGCATTGAAGTAGATATACTCTAGTTCAAACAGGAACTATTCAGGAAAGTCCTATGGCCTGTGTTATAAATGTGACCAGGTGCCTGAAAGGGCTGCATAAAGAATGCCAGATTAAGGGCATACTGCAAGAAATATGGCAGGCAATGCCCAATTATTGGTGGTTTACTCTATAATTAGTCCCTAAGCCAGTAATAAAAGTGCTTTTGCAGTACCCCACTGGTTAATCAGAAGGCAAACACACAGTCCCCTCTGGGCATTCCAATCCTTGGCTCTAGTGCAGACAACCAAGTCTAATATAGAGATAGGTTATTGAAAACCCATTTCTCCATATGTGAGGTTCTTTCTAATCCCAGAGGACCAGACACATATTACCAGGTTAATATGAATCTCACATATTACCCAAATATCACGCTGTCAGTCAAACTTTAGTAAACTAATTAGAGATTTATTAATAAAAGAAAAGAGGAGAGTTATAAATGCTTAAGGAATCATATATATACACAAGTGATTGCAAAGTCCTTACGTCAGGTTTGTAGCAGCAATGGAATAAACTGCTGGTTTGCAAAAGTCTCTCTAGAATCACCCAAGCAGATTGGGGGTCATCAGTCCTCGTTCAAAGCTTCCTTGTTAGAATCTAGTCCAGAGAAATGAAGCAGGAAATGAAAACAAAATGGAGAAGTTTCAGGAGTCTTTTATATCCTCTGCCACGTGCATGGAATTTTACTAGCCCAAACAAAGCCACAGCCGCTGTTTGTGGAAAGTTACGGGCCCAAGATGGAGTCCAGGGTCACGGGAACATATCACACGTCCTTATATGATGGCCATTGGCCCCTCACTGTCTGAGGCATCTTCAGGAAAAGCTGTCTGGACAGGATGAATTTCTTCAATGACCCATTATGAGATCTGAGTGTCCTTGATGGGTCATCAAGACAACGGTCTAGCCTTGATGTAAATTCTAACGGGGGGTGGGGGCTCACCCAGGAATACAACACATGTGTAAGATACAAGTACATAGCCAATATTAATTATTTCAGATACAAAGATTATACATGGATTTAAACAGGATAATCACACTTAGCAAATGATAACTTCTCTCAACACCTTACACGCCATACTTTGCACAAGATCTGTTGTAATTGTATAAAAGTGATAGGAATAATGATACAAATGGTCATCTTTCTTATACATCACAACAAAAAACATAAGAATGGCCATACTGGGTCAGATCAAAGGTCCACCTAGCCAAGTATCCTGTCTTGTGACAGTGGCCAATGCCAGGTGCTTCAAGGGGAATGAACAGAATAGGGCAATTATCAAGTGATCCATCCCCTGTCATCTAGTCCAAGCTTCTGGCAAGTCAGAGGCTTAGCCATCTTGGCTAATAGCCACTGATGAACCTATCCTCCATGAACTAATCTAATTCTTTTTTGAACAAAGTTATGCTTCTGGCCTTCACAACATCCCCTGATAAGGAATTCCACAGGTTGACTGTGCATTGTGTGGAGAAGTACTTCCTTTTGTCTGTTTTAAACCTGCTGCCAATTAATTCCATTGGGTAACTGCTGGTTCTTGTGTTATGTGAAGGGGTAAATAACACTTTCTCCACACCATTCATGATTTTACAGACCTTTGTCATATCCCCTTTAGTGTCTCTTCTCTAAACTGTACAGTCCAAGTCTTTTTTTAATATTTGTTCAGATGGAAGATGTTTCATACCCCTAATAATTTTTGTTGCCCTTTAGGTACCTTTTCCAATCTCATATCTTTTTTGAGAGAAGGCAACCAGACATGCATGCAGTATTCAAGGTGTGTGCATACTATGAATTTATATAGTGGTATTATGATATTTACTGACTTATTATCTATCCCTTTCCTTATGGTTCCTAACATTGTTAGCTTTTTTGACTGCCGCTGCCCGTTAACTGGATGTTTTCAGAGAACTATCCACAATAACTCCAAGATCTCTTTTTTGAATGGCAACAGCTAATATAGACCCCATAATTTTGTATGTATAGTTGGGATTATATTTTTCCAGTGTGTATTACTTAGCATTTATCAACACTGAATTTCTTCTACCATTTTGTTGTCCAGTCATCCAGTTTTGTGAAATCTTTTTGTGACTCCTTGCAGTCTGCTTTATACTTAACTGTCTTGAGTAATTTTGTATCATCGGCAAACTTTGCCACCTCACTGTTTCCCCCCTTTTCCAGATGATTTATGAATATGTTGAACAGCACTGCTCCCAGTACAGATCCTTGGGGGGACTTTGCTATTTACCGCTCTACATTGTGAAAACTGACCATTTATTCCTACCCTTTGTTTTCTATCTTTTAACCAGTTATGATTCATGAGAAAACCTTCCCTCTTATCCCCTGACTGTTTACTTTGCTTGAGAGCCTTTGGTGAGGGACCATGCCAAAGGCTTTCTGAAAGTCCAAGTGCACTATATCCACTGGATCACATGTTTGCTGACTGCCTCAAAGAATTTTAATAGATTGGTGAGGCATGATTTACCTCTACAAAAGTCATGTTGACTCTTCCTCAACATATCATGTTCATGTATGTGTCTCATAACTCTGTTCTTTACTATAGTTGCAATCAATTTCCCTGGTAATGCAGTCTGGTTTACCAGCTGTAATAGCTAGGATTGCCTCAGGAGCCTTTTTTAAAAAAGATGGTGTTATATTAGCTACCTTCAAGTCATCTGGTACAGAGGCTGATTTAAGTGATAGGTTACATACCACAGTTAAATATTTCTGCAATTTCATATCTGAGTTCCTTCAGAACTGTTAGGTGTATACCATCTGATTCTCTTGTGACTGTTCCTTTTAATTACACAGAAGGTCAGACTAGCTGATCACATCTATCCTTACAAAATTCATAGATTAACAGATTATAAAGGTCATAAGATTTTGGATTTATCTAATCTCCTCTGGAAATTCACACTAGATCACTCAACTGCTTTATCCCCAGATTAATGTCTTTAGTTCTTGGCTTTGTGATTTGCTTTGTCCCAGAGGAACATATCTTGGTGGTGATGGGGTTTCTTATATATCTGGAATCTCATTGATTGCTTTAAAATCAGGACCAAGATCTTAAACTAGCAGCAGAAGCAGACTGGGAACCAGTGGAGATACCAGAGCAAAGGCCTGATGTGCTCATGACAACCTAAATGATGAAAGTTAAGTAATAGCTACCAGTGATGGTGTAGGTTTCCTTGGTCCTGCCTTAGCTACGGGGACTGAACTAGATGACCTCTCATGGTCCCTTCCAGCCCTACATTTCTATGATTCTATTATTAATATTATTGTGAGACCAAGTTCAGAACTAAATAGACTGGTTAGAATTTTTACAGCTAAAAAAGATTATTTTTTTAAATGGCATTAAAAATATTTATTTCATTCTTTTTTTTTGCAAAAAAATGGTGTGCCTTTTATCTAATATTAAAAAAAAACATTTGTATCAAAAACATTATCAAAAGATAACACTTAATTATTTATTAAAATGAAAAAGATCAGAAAATAACGGAAAATGGTCTATTTTAATCACTTTGACACAAAACCTTTGAAATTTCTTTAAATATTTGAGAAACTATTTTTCCATCTTGACCAGGTCTAGTAATGAACCAATGCTTCAATGAAGTGTTAGGAGACACTCTGCTCACTTAGATGTAAACCAGAGCACTTGGTGTCATTAAAAATCCCTTTTTGGTCTTTGCAAGATGAGGTGTCTGTTAACCCTTTGTGATGGGCCAGTATACACATGGGGTAAATAGAGTAGTAGAAATTAAAGTAAAATTGAAATGATTGCAAACATTACCAAATAGAAAATCATTTTCAAATTGGAACAAACATTTGAAAATTCCTCCATCTCCATTTGAAGCAACTTCACTTAGTATCTTGCAGTTTTGTTGCATGCTATTAAACATTTGCTGTGTATCACCCCAAGAGTGGCTGCCTTTCATGGGGGAATGGAGTAATAACAATGCCAAGCTCTTATAAACCATATTTTATCTATAGGTGCAAAAGCATTTTACAAAAGGAAGCAAATATCACTGTGCTTATTTTAGACATAGGAAACCATGTTACAATACTTGTTCAATGTCACCCTGTATGCCCATGGCAGAGCCAAGAGCAGTGCCCACAGCTCACAAAGGCCAAGCCCATGAGCTATCCCCTAAGTCATACTGATTCTGCAGATGCTCCATGTTTTAGATAAATACTTGTGCAAAAACACGTAATTGTAAAGTTAAAAATACAGAATCATAGGGTTAGAAGGGATTGAAAGGGTCATCTAGTCTAAACCCTGCCAAGATGAAGGATTTGTTGTGTCTAAACCATCCCAGACAGATGGCTACCCAGCCTCCTTTAGAAAACCTTGAAGATGAATATTCCATGACTTCCCTAGGCAGTTTGTTCCATTGTCCTCCTGTTCTTATAGTTAGGAAGTTATGGTGTTTAGATGCTGCTTCTATTTATTAGAACTGGGAGCACTGGCTGTTGGGAGTCTGAAAGGACAGGAAACAGGAACGGTGGGGAAGCTGAGGAGGCTGAATGAGAGCTACCGAGGGTGCAGCAGCAGCTTGGTAAAGAGGTTTCCACTTTAAAAATAAAGTCCTGTTGAAGTTTGTTAGTACTTTGCCTGGTTGCTACAACATTTTGGTGACGAGGATGGATCTTCTGCCTCTGAACCCACCTGCACCCTTTCTGCAAAGCCCAGGTGGTCCTCCAATTGCTTTTACTGCCTGGATCCATGTTTGAGACTTATCTGCTTGCAATCACTGCTACAAAGAGTTCTGAAGTAAGAAAGTGTGCTCTGCTAAACCACTGCCTTGGAGCAGAGGGCAGCATATATTTTATACTTTTCCCCTTGCAGATGATAAATATGAGACTGCACTAAAGAACTTTTTTGTGCCAAAAGTGAATCTAGTAGCTAATCACTACAAATTTCACCAGCGTGAGCAGAAACCAGGGGAGACTATAATGCAGTATATTGCTTCCCTGAGGACTCTGACTGTAACTTGTGACTCTGGGAATAAGGAAGATGAGATGATTAGAGGCCAGCTCTTTGAAAAAAACAACCATGTAAGAAAATGCTTACTTCTAGAACCACAACTAACACTAGAAAAAGCAATAACCATTGCTACTCAGATTGAGTTAGCTACAGCTGAAGCCAAAATAATGAGAATGGATACAGGATGCACAGTCCAGGCTGTGACTCCTTTGCAGAAAAGTTCACTATTGCTGCAGACAAACAATTATGAGAGGTAAATTAATGGAAAACCACCAAATCAGCAAATTCAAAATAGAGTAAAAGCATGCTTTCGCTGTGGATCCCTACAACACCTTGCAAGCTACACAGGGTGTCCGGGAAAAGTAGCTCAGTGCAATCATTGCAAAAAGATTGGGCATTTTGCTAAAGTATGCCACAGCAGCCAGTTCAATCAACAGGTGCATACAGTTACAATACCAGATGTTACTGTGCTGAGCGTGGACAAAATCACTACTGCACATATTCCAGAACAAATAAAGTGCACTGTAAATGTTCCCACCATACCCTCAGTCAAATCACACTCTATTCAGCTAATGTTGGACGCTGGCTCAGCAGTATCTATACTACCTGTGTCCATCTATTTGCATTACTTTAAAGATGTGCCAAACTTCACTTGGTGTGCTATTTGAAAAACCATATTCCAGTACATGGCTGCCTGCCGGCAATAGTTACTTTTGATGATTGTTGTGTAACTGCAGAGTTCTACATTGTCCACAAAGGCACTCCTATCCTTGGCAGAGATTTATTGCCTGCTTTAAATCTCAGGGTAGTTAATGGACGAATTGATCTTCCTCAGCAAAGCACTCTTGCGGTACACACACCAGTTTCAGCTGGGACCCAACACCAGGTTGAGGAGAAACTTGGTTGTGCTTATGGGTTTCTGCATAAAGTTAAAATGTGGAATAATGTGATGCCTGTATGACAGAAGTTATGGCGCTTACCATTTTCAGTCAGGGAAGCTGTTTCAGAGGAACTTAGAAAACTTGTTCAAAAGGACATTACTGAAGAGATTGACTCCTCGGAATGGGTTTCACCTATAGTAGTGAAGCAGAAGAAGTGTGGAGGCATTCGCCTTTATGTAGACTTAAGGGAGCCAAATAAAGCTATTGTGATTGACAGCCATCCTCTTCCTCACATAGAAGAAGTATTTGCAGAACTCCGTGGAGCAAAGATGTTTTCTACTCTTGATTTGCAGAGCTCATAACACCAGGTTATGTTTCATGAAGATAGCAGAGCCCTCACAGCATTTATTACACGAGGGACTATTTCGTTTTAAACGTGTTCCATACGGTCTCGCATCTGCCCAAATGAAACATACGCAGTTCCTTCACCCTTTGCTCATATGGCTTGCAATCCATCCGTTTGATCATACACTTATAAAGTTTGTGGATGATACCAAGCTGGGAGGGGTTCCAAGTGTTGTGGAGGACAGGATTAAAATTCAAAATGATCTGGACAAACTGGAGAAATGATCTGAAGTAAAATAGGAGGAAATTCAATAAGGACAAATGCAAAGTACTTCACTTAGGAAGGAACAATCAGTTGCATACATACCAAATGGGAACTGACTTCCTAGTACTGTAGAATGGGATCTGGGGGTCAGAGTGAATCATAGAATCATAGAATATAAGGGTTGGAAGGGACCCCAGAAGGTCATCTAGTCCAACCCCCTGCTCGAAGCAGGACCAATTCCCAGTTAAATCATCCCAGCCAGGGCTTTGTCAAGCCTGACCTTAAAAACCTCTAAGGAAGGAGATTCTACTACCTCCCTAGGTAACGCATTCCAGTGTTTCACCACCCTCTTAGTGAAAAAGTTTTTCCTAATATCCAATCTAAACCTCCCCCACTGCAACTTGAGACCATTACTCCTCGTTCTGTCATCTGCTACCATTGAGAACAGTCTAGAGCCATCCTCTTTGGAACCCCCTTTCAGGTAGTTGAAAGCAGCTATCAAATCCCCCCTCATTCTTCTCTTCTGCAGGCTAAACAATCCCAGCTCCCTCAGCCTCTCCTCATGTGTTCCAGACCCCTAATAATTTTTGTTGCCCTTCGCTGGACTCTCTCCAATTTATCCACATCCTTCTTGAAGTGTGGAGCCCAAAACTGGACACAGTACTCCAGATGAGGCCTCACCAATGTCGAATAGAGGGGAACGATCACGTCCCTCGATCTGCTCGCTATGCCCCTACTTATACAGTGGATCACAAGAAAAATATAAGTGAACAGTGAAGGACTGTTGCAAAAAAGCAGACATCATTCTGGATGTATTATCAGGAGTGTTGTAAGCAAGACATGAAAGGTAATTTTTCTGATGTAGTCTGTGCTGATTAGGCCTCAACTAGAGTATTGTGTACAATTCTGGGCATCATATTTCAGGAAAGATGTGGACAAATTGAAGAAAGTCCAGAGAAGAGCAATAAAAATGATTAACGGTCTAGAAAACATGACCTATGAGGGAAGATTGAAAAAACTAGGTTTGTTTAGTCTGGAGAAAAGAAGACTGAGAGGAGACGTGATAACAGTTTTCAAGTACATAAAAGTTTAGGAAGGAGAAAAATTGTTCTCCTTAACTTCAGAGGACAGGACAAGAAGCAATGGGATTAATTTGCAGCAAAGGTGGGTTGGATTGGACATTAGCAAAAACTTTTGAGCTGTCAGGGTGGTTAAGCACTGGAATAAATTGCCTAGAGAGGTTGTGGAATCTCCATTATTGGACATATTTAAGAGTAGGTTAGACAAACACCTGTCAGGGATAGTCTAGATAATACTTAGTCCTGCCATGAGTGCCGGGGACTGGACTAGATGACCTCTCAAGGTCTCTTCCAGTCCTATGAGTCTATGATCATTTTTGTTACTCACCTCTTGTTCCTTTCCAGTTTCTCCACATCCTTTCTATACATTGGTGACCAAAATTGACACAGTACTTCAGCTGAGGCATAACCAGTGCAGAATAGCGTGGTACTATCACTTCCCATGACTTGCACGCTATGCCTCTGTTAATACAACCCAAGATTGTATTTGCTTTTTTCACAACAGCATTTCACTGACTCAACACACTATAATACACTTCTCAACTATACCATTTGTGACTTAAAGGCCTTCAGTTTCATGAAGGTGCTGGAGTGTCATAAGAAATGTGCTGCAGTTAAAGAAACATATAACTCTGATGCCATACCAACCCACTCCTCTTCCTAAATTTATTTTATTCTTTGAATAAATACACATCTTCCCTTCACTGCAGTTGCTCAGGGGAAAAAGGGAGGGCATGCTCATCTCACAGCTGGACGACACTGGATCCACAAGGCCATGAACACTTTCCATATTGTTCTCAGGGTGAGGTGAAATACTGTCCCTGACCACACATCACTAGAAATGCATTTATAACCTCCCAAAGAAAGTTCCTATAGCAAGTAATATCCTGGTGCACTGTTTGTTTCTTTATGAAGGGAAGAATCAGAGAGGACAGAGGAAGCAGGGAGTCTAGGGGTATTCCTTATTACCAGCTGGGACATTGCAAGCCTGGATAAGCTGATGCAGGATGCTGCACTCACAAACTTGACAGCATCAACGTTGCTGCTTTAGGCAAAGACAACAGCAAAGGATGTTTACTGACCTGCAAACTGTTCTGTATGTGAGTGGGATATACTAGCTGCACTGGGGATGTTTGCAGAGTACATTGTTCCTGCCTGGAAAGTTTCTAGCTGAGTGTAATCAAGTGTGTATTTCTCTCCCGGCTGTATCCTGGGAAGGTCTGATCAGACAACTCCATTACGCTGGCTTGATGATGCTCTCCCTTTCAGGCACGTCATGCAGGTTAGGTCTGATTTTTAGACAGGCATCCCACCTTTAGCAATAGGTTTGCCATTGCAAACTGAACTTGCTCCTTCTATCTGAAGGGAAGCTGGACTGCACAGAGAATCAATATAGAGATGAACATTACAGCGGCATCAAGCCTGGCTTGGCTGGAGCTGGGTGACAGCAGTAGTTTGTTTCAGAAGTTCTGTGCTCAGTGGAGAGGGGCAACGATGAAGGACCAGCTTATTTGCTGCAATCAGCCACAGACCCCAAGGCGTGGTCTTCACGTAATAACTAGTATGGGCAATCCGGTTGAAATGGAGTTGTGTTGATGTAAATGTCAGCGTCTTGCTCCACGGATCTGCTCCCTGTTAGCCCGATTCATGATCGCCTTGTGGCTCCATCACACCAGCTGAAGGCCATAAATCAGGTGTATCCCTCCCCCAGCACCTCTTGGGAATATATTGTTGTAATAATGGCCCTACCAAAGTTACCCTAATTGTGAGCTCAACTGTGACGAGTGGGTGAAAGTTCATAAAATGTCACAATAACCTATAACAATAAATGTTGATGGGGAAAGGTACAAAACAAAGACAGAAAGATTGATTTAATCCAAACAAAAATGCCTGCTGATATAACTCAAGGACTGTGTTAAAATCATGCCTGGTAAGCAACTGAAGTGTGGGAACAGAAACCAATGATCCAAAACTTGTACATCGGAAATTAGGCCTATTGGTGAACCAAATAATGAGCGGATGGGCTATTCCACTTCCTTTTGGAGTTCTTGGAAAAAAGAGATGGGAGGGAGGGGGAAATATGGATGTGGACACTGACTGAAAGAAGGGGGAGGAGGAAGCTTCACCATCATGGCTGCCACCACCAGTGTCCTGGGACCCTGGGCCTTTGCCGTCCTAATCCTGTGGCTGCCATGGTACTAAGCAGGCTGAGGTCTCTGTATATGAAACCCAGAACCTCATTTAACACTGTTAAATGTTGGACAGTTTCATGGTTTTGTTTACACCTTTGACTCTTTGGGCCCTTTATTCCTTCCAAATGAATAGAGGACAGGAAGTGTTTGCATCAACTCTTCAGCTGTCCTGGCTGCAGGGAGCATTGTGGGTGTGTGTGTGTGTGGGGGGGTGGAGTGCAGGTGGAGCACAAGCAGAGAAGGAGGGAGATGTGTTGAGGCAGAGCTGCACCCTGGTGATCCTGCACCTCTGCAAAACCCCACAGGGGCCAACTCACCAGAGTCTTGTTAAGCACTGATAGAAAGAGCTACCATTTGCAGTGCGCCACGAGTTAGAGTGGTCCTACAAAACTGAGGAACTATAATACCTTTTCCTGAGCACCATCTACTGGCCCTTTAACTATTTACAAAGGAACAGGTCAAGCATGTCTGAAAGAGCTGGGGGACCTAGAGCTCCTGAACGAGGAGAGGCTCGGTCTGCCTCCTCTCTATTTCAGCTCTGCTGCTGACATCGTTGCAAATGCTGGCCCTCCTAGCTACTATGATAATACAAATAATAAATAACAATAAAAACTAATATACACAGCACATTTGCATTATGAGGTAATTATGAAAGCGACCGTGCAAAGGGGATGAGGTCCTATCAGCATGGGAGTGAATGTTAGTCTCTGTATAAAGCCTCTGAGTTTGAGTGAATTAGAGATCTTCCAGAAGCCTGACCAAAATCAGTCTGGGTTGGCTACTCAAGCAGTTAATAAAAGTGCTTCTTTCTCTCCTGAGAAGCCTGAATCCTAAGTGGCTTTAAGGCCGAAATGCATTCACATGACTGTAAAATGGGTATAATACTTACCAAGAAAGGAGTAATTGAGGCCAGCAGTAACATAAGTGACACTAGATAAACTGCTTGCTAATCTGTGGGTCTAATTCATTAACGTTTAAATTAGAGATTTATAACCAAAGAGATAATATATCCAAAAAATATATAATACATGCAAGCAGAGCAGCATCAGCATTAGATAGGCTCTGTGGCCTGGTACCTAACCAGCATCCCATTATCATAATTATACATGGGACTGGCTGGGTGCAGTGTCCAAACCATCAGGAGCTCAGAACCATTAATAGCTGCCATGGAACTGCAGCGTTCCTAACGCTCACAATTTTATCACAAGGATCACAATATGTTGGGTGTATTTAAAGCCCCAGCTCTTGGAGTCAGGTGATTACTTGAGAATCTCAGCTTCCATTCACACACACACACACACACACAGAGTCTAGCCCTCATGATTGTAGACAAAATCCACAAAACAAGACCCCTAAAAGGTTCAGAAACCAGCAGGCAAACCAAGGAAATAAAAAAGAGCCCCGTATTTATTATTTTTCAATGCCACAATTTGTAAGCCACTTTCATTATTTTTCAGGGCCTGATTCAGGATGTGGAGCATTGGGGCTTGTAAGACTGGATTTGTGCTGGGGAAGAACAGCCTTGTTTATCTGTTGCTGCAGAAACTAAGGCTGCTGCTACCCCTCTGCATAGCTGAAATTCACCTCTGTGCAGCTTGTTCTTTTGAACCTGCTCTGATCAGTGATGATTATCCAGGATGAAATTCTATCGTGCGCCCCTCTCAGCCCTCTTGTTTAACGCAAAGCCACATCAAACAAAAACACACTTCTTGATTTACTCCCATTCTCACTTAGATCTGTGTGTGGGGACGATAGGTGGGAGCAGAATTTTCATACACATTTCAGAATGCTAAAGACGTCTTTAGGAAACACTGGTGAAATGCCACTGTGCCTCCTTCGTTGATTTTTTTCAGATGTGCGTTACAGTGTAAGTTGGAGGAAGATAAGGTACGTATTGCTGTTTGGTATCCGCTGGAAGGGGGGGACCAGATGTCCCCATTTTATAGGGACAGTCCCAGTATTCAGGGCTTTGTCTTAGAATAATAGAATCATAGAATATCAGGGTTGGAAGGGACCTCAGGAGGTCATCTAGTCTAACCCCCTGCTCAAAGCAGGACCAATCCCCAGTTAAATCATCCCAGCCAGGGCTTTGTCAAGCCTGACCTTAAAAATATCTAAGAAAGGAGATTCCACCACCTCCCTAGGTAACGCATTCCAGTATTTCACCACCCTCCTAGTGAAAAAGTTTTTCCTAATATCCAACCTAAATCTCCCCCAATGCAAATTGAGACTATTACTCCTTGTTCTGTCATCAGCTACCACTGAGAACAGTCTAGATCCATCCTCTTGGGAACCCCCTTTCAGGTAATTGAAAGCCATTATCAAATCCCCCCTCATTCTTCTCTTCTGCAGACTAAACAATCCCACTTCCCTCAGCCTCTCGTCATAAGTTATGTGTTCGTCCCCTTATCATTTTTGTTGCCCTCCTTTTGTTGCTAGACATTTTCCAATTTTTCCACATCCTTCTTGTAGTGTGGGGACCACAACTGGACACAGTACTCCAGATGAGGCCTCACCAATGTTGAATAGAGGGAACGATCACGTCCCTCGATCTACTGGCAATGACCCTACTTATACATCCCAAAATGCCATTGGCCTTCTTGGCAACAAGGGCACACTGTTGACTCATATCCAGCTTCTCATCCACTGTAAACCCTAGGTCCTTTTCTGCAGAACTGCTGCCGAGCCATTCGGTCCCTAGTCTGTAGCGGTGCATGGGGTTCTTCCGTCCTAAGTGCAGGACTCTGCGCTTGTCCTTGTTGAATCTCATCAGATTTCTTTTGGCCCAATCCTCTAATTTGTCTAGGTCCCTCTGTATCCTATCCCTACCCCCCAGGGTATCTATCTCTCCTCCCAGTTTAGTGTCATCTGCAAACTTGCTGAGGGTGCAATCCGCACCATCCTCCAGATCATTTATGAAGATATTGAACAAAACCGGCCCGAGGACTGACCTTGGGGCACTCCACTTGATACCGGCTGCCAACTAGACATGGAGCCATTGATCATGACCCATTGAGCCCAGCAATCTAGCCAACTTTCTATCCACCTTATAGTCCATTCATCCAGCCCATACTTCTTTAACTTGCTGGCAAGAATACGGTGGGAGACCATGTCAAAAGCTTTGCTAAAGTCAAGGAACAACATGTCCACCACTTTCCCCTCATCCACAGAGCCAGTTATCTCATCATAGAAGGCAATTAGATTAGTCAGGCATGACTTGCCCTTGGTGAATCCAATGTCTTATATTGGCACCTATTACCCCCCACTCCCATCCTTTGATATTTCACACTTGCGATCTGGTCACCCGACTGGAGGTAGAAGCAAAAGTCCTCTGGAGCACTGGTGTGTATTGTCCCCAGAATTGTAGACAGTATAAAGGCAGAAAGGAATGCATAAGTCTTTCCCTTCACATCTTATTTCCATTCTTTTACCGTTTTGGGTGGAGCAATTATGTTTTGCTACAACCTTTAGTTGACATTAAAGATTGGGTTTTTTTAGGTTTGCTAATGTGGATATATACAGTTTGGTAGTGACTCTTTAGCAAACATGGTGGAGATAAAAAAAGTCACAGCTGAGCAAAATGATAGAAAAATCATTGAGTCGGTATCTTCCCTAAACACTGTAACACATTGATTTCCATGGTGATCACACAAAATGAGGGTGCTTGGGGAATTAGGAAATTGCCACCATAAATACAGCTATGCGCAGGTGAAATGGCAGACACCTCACCTCAGTTATGTATGGGGTACCCCTTCCCCACCCTGAAAATTAGGTAACTTTGCTTCAGTTCTCAATTGTGCCCTAGGCTTTCCATCTGATACTGGGTAAATCATTTTGTTTCTTCCTTGCACCTCAATTCCCCCTCCACAGAACAAGGATAATAGGACTTGCCTAACCCATAATGATCCTTGGAGGATAAGCACATTAAGATACAGAGATGCTCATCTACTATGATAACAGGTATTACTTAAGTACTTTGATGAAGGCAGATAGGTTGCAATTTCTTTTACCGGAGCAGACTATCTACATTCTTGGCCCAGGCCTTTCATATCATATATAAACTTTACATATATGAAAGTGGCCAAGGTACAGTATGAATAATAGAGAATATTTCTAAATTCCCTAGGTAATTTTGAAAGTTCTACCCTAAACCCCAGGGTTTAAATTTTCAGAGATTAGTTCCTAGAACCCCCCATCCTTTTCCCCATTGGGATCTCAGGGCTTTAGCCCTGTGGGGAGGTACCAAGGCTCCTTCAGCTTGAAAATATTTACTGGAGCTCAGCTCTGCATGGCTCCAGCTAAATTTAAGCCCTACAAAAGCCTCAGTCCTTCATTTAACCTACATAGAATCCCAACAAAATCAATGGGAGTCTACCCACACAGATCCACTTACAGGATATAGTCCTAAATATCTATCTTGGTTCTTGAGCTTTGCTGTCAGTCAGTCCTAAGTACTCATTTTTTGAGCTCCTTAATAGCACTCTCTCAACATAACCTCTTACCTGCCTACACTTCCTAGGCAAAAGCCAATGACTTATTTTTATAGTCCCACTCTTATCAGGGTGAACAGCTGGGCCTCTCAGGTGCATCCCATAAGAGAGGCAGTAAACAGCCTTCCCATCTCTAGAAAATCAGAAATCCCATGATACTAGGTGCTGAGGCCCTAGCCAGCAGTGGTTTAATGTGGGCCTGATTGCAGTGTATGGGTTGAGGTCTTTAGCTCAATATCTGATGGAAACTATGTGATCCACCACAGTCTGACCTCTGTTGTATTTTGAAGCCAAAATACAGAGTCCCTGTGTAAACTAGATTTACAGAACAGGCAGTTTTATCATTCAAATTATGACTAATTTACTCATGAATCACTTTTGTCCCTGTTATCAGCATACAAAAACTGTACAATTTTAAGACAGTCTCCTTAGTTCCCTCACAATTCAAGTTGAGACCTTCTCCGTAAAAATGTCTACAATCATTGTTTTAATTAAAAAGCTACCTGTAGCTCTACCATCCTATCTTATGATCTCAAGAGAGATCCTCCCCTCCTAAGCACGGTCACATGGTCAGTAGTTGGATGGAAGAAACCCAAGAAAGCTTAGTTGCTGCAAATAATGTTATTAATGATGTAATAGGTAGCAATCTTAATTGCTGGACTGTGAAAAGTAGACACCCAAGCATGGTGCTAAGGGGAATTATGCTGTTGGATGTATTATCATTCAGCTGTGACATAAAATTGAGGTGCTGACCACCTGTGATAATTAAAAATACCCTAGCATTTTTGCAGCAGTAGGGGTGTTACAGCAATCTTAAATCCTCTGCAAATTAGGCTAATTATTTTGCCTTTCTAAACTTCCCCATATAATCACAAGTGGTTGCAATGTTCTTTCATTCTTGTCCTAAACTGCTGTGTTGCTGATGCTTGATCTTTGAAGTGTTGCCTAGACAAGACAGACTTGGAATAAACTGCTAGCTAGGTAGATGGGCTGAATGGTGGTGTCGTTCACACAGGACCCTACAGAATCAGGAGAGCTTGGTTTGTTTCCTGGTTCTGCCGTAGACTTCCTGTATGACTTTAGGCAAGTCAGTTAGCCAGTTGTTTCTTCATAAAACAGAAGAGGGACAAAAGCATTTACGTAATTTGCATGGGTGTTGTGAAGTTTAATTCATTTATTTTAAGCGATTTTAAATCCTTAAATGCTAAGTGTGGATTTAAGACATTATTATAAAATTACATTAACTGTAGAGATGTGTTTAGAACTTTGTGGTTACACAGAAAAAAATACTTCTCCCAGCATGCATATTTAGGAAAATCATATTCACTGTTTTATGTGTGTTTTTTTTTTAAATAAAGCATCTCCCCCCAGCAAGTTACTACCCACACACAGGCAATATGTACATTAAAAAAACAAACAAAAAACCCACCTACCACAACAAAACACTCCTCCACACATGTTTCCCCCCAGAAAGAGGATGAGAGAACAAAGTACACAAGACAGATATGAATCACATGACTTAATATATGCCTGGAAAGCAGTCAGATACTATGGGGATGAGCACAGCATAAGAACCTTTATACAATGGAATAGAAAGAGACCGACGTGCACTACAAAAGCTGCCCAGCTCTTTAGGATACTGTGGAAAAAGAGTTAAATTTTCAAAAGGTTTCATCCGCAGGAACCACATATTAATAAAATCCTTATAAATATTAATCCACAAAAGTTAAAAAAAGAACTAATTTTTCCTCTTGGGAATGGTATGTCAATGATCGTCAAGTAAATTCATTTGGCAAAAAATAATTTTGCACTTTATTCAGTGCTTTCAGAGCAAACACAAAGAGGATGTTCAAACATTATTTAATACCTGAAAAATATTCTTTTAATTTATTTTTTCTTTTAATTTAATTTTAATTAAATCTGGGCTATAATAAGGGAAGGACAAGGATCCTCTGACTATAGCAGAAATCCTGTATAATGCACAATGGATCTAATTCATCTATGGTGTAACTCCACTGAAGTCCATAGGATTGTTCCAGGGATAAATATAGAGTCGTTGGGGTTAAACCAAATATATGTATGATGTCACTGGAATTACCCCTGGATACTTTTTGGCCCAATGACTTTATTAATGTTCACCATTGGGAAGTTATGAAAAGGATACTGTCAACTTACACTTCTTTAAAATGATTTTCACTTTGCAATAATTCGAAGGTGAGGGGGAGTCTTAAAATGAACAGTTTGGATCTGGGTTTAGATTTTAAATACCCATGAGGTTCTGTTTCAGTCAATTATAAAGAAAAGAAAAGAGACTCTTCTTGAAAAATATGGATCTGGATTTAAAATTGGATTTTGCTGCCCGTCTCTTAAGTACATATGTGTCCAGATTTCTGGTTTGATTCAGACCTATCTCCGATGCTCATCTCAGCTGAAATTTTTGGAATATGAGTGAAATTAGTGAAAAACAAAGAAGACCAGCAAGGCCAGAGAAGAGCAAGAACTAAAATCCCTGGACGAGTTCTCAAGGCATTTTATTAACTTATTATTATGATAACATGTGCAGGTTCTCACTGAGATCAGGGTCCATTGTGCTAGGCAGTGTATATACATGTAGTGAAAGATAATCTCTGCTCTGAAGAGTTTAGGATCTCAATAATGGCTGTGAGATGAAGTGACTTACCCAAGGTTAGTGGCAGAAACAGAAATAATCCCCAAATCTCCTGATTCCCAGTCCTGTGCTCTAGCCACAGGACCACATTGCCACACAGAACACCGCAGTTTTAACCCTCTCTCAAGAAGAATGTAACCATCCTTCTGTGGTGGCTCTCCGCTTCTAGTGGGAATGTGTGACCTAGCTGTTTAATTATTATTAGTAGTAGTACCAGTATATTTCACTAGTGCCAACAGGTCCGAACCGAGGCAGGGACCCCGTTATGCTGGGCGCTGTACCTACACATAAGGTACATCTACGCTTATGAGAGTATGTAGAGAACAGACACTGCATGCCCAGCTAGCATGGGTATAAATAGCAATATAGCTAGCGAGACACAGCTTAGGCAGGTCGAATGACCGACATGCCTGAACCCTAGGATAAATAACTTACATGGCTCTCGAAATGGCCAAGCCATGCTTCCCGCATCTACATTGCTATTTTTAGCAGTATGCTGTCTCACTGCCTCCTCACTGCCAGAGCCTTTCCTTGCCACAGTCAATCTAAATAAACAAGACGAGGGTGGGAGAGGAAACCAACAAATCCTTCTGCAAAAGAACCAGAACCCACTTTTTTATATGTTCATAACCTCCTGTTGATCACACAGGTGTAACAAAGCACAAGTTGGCCCTTCTATAGGTTATGCATTTGGAATATATTATTTATATTACAGTATTTGTACACATGTTGTGTGCAAGGCGGTGGTAAAGTCAGTAAAGTGAATGTAATATAAACACTACAGGATTCTCTGTCAGTCAATCCTGGTCAGTCTTTATGTCAGAAGATTTTTTTTTCTACTATTGAGTGCTGACCATGTGCTTAGCCCGCTACAAAATATAAAGCAGACAGGTCCCTGCCCTGAGGAGCCAAAAAGCTAAGAAACTACCAGCACTGCCAAGCCTACCTGGAATCAAGAAATCAAGCTAAGCCCCAAAGAAAGTTCTGCAGCTTCTCGCTACAAGTAGCAAATGTTCAGCAACTGGAAATAAGCCAATATCAATAACGCACTGGGATGTGTTACCTCGGGAGGTGGTGGAATCTCCTTCCTTTGAGGTTTTTCAGGTCAGGCTTGACAAAGCCCTGGCTGGGATGATTTAGTTGGGGATTGGTCCTGCTTTGAGCAGGGGTTTGGACTAGATGACCTCCTGAGGTCCCTTCCAACCCTGATATTCTATGATCTGTGCCGGTGAAGTGCAAGTAAGAATAGCTCGCAGGTCACTCTCCCCTAGCTGTATAGGCTCTGCTGGTTGAAAAGTAGCAAGAACTTGTTGTCAGTGAAGTAAACAGGGGTATGTCTACAAGTCAGTGTCACCTGGCATAGGTTAGTGAAATGTGAAGAAGAGATTTCCACTTTTTTGCTGAACTTCATTCATTTTTTCTACCTCATTCTCCCACCCTCCCCCACACCTTTCACCCTTCTGTACACACTCCTTTACACGATTATTTTCCCACACACACCCCAACACAAGTAGCTGTGGATGTTTAGTGTAACAGCTGGTTGTATTAGGAGAAGGTAGTTTGGTAATGTTTAAAAATTACCATCAATCCAACTTTACAAACTGACTCCTGATTGCACTGAGATAAACTCAATCTCCACCTCTCCACCAAGCTTTCTGCACACAAAACAATGTTGACTGACAGTGGTGGAAAAAGCAATGAAGAGTAGAGCTGTCAAGGAAAATAAAAATAAAAACTAGCCAGAGCCAAAATTCAAAGACTTCCTACTAAAACTGTATGAAGTGAAACCAAACCGAACAAAAACTGCACAGACATGTCAAAGGATACAAAAACACAAAGTGAAATTTCACACCAATTGGCCACCTATTTTTAGAGAAAAACAAAATGCAAGACTAACTATGGAGTTGTTACTAGGCACCTCCATAACTACTGAGAGAAGAGGGATGGCAAAGACTGAGGGAGAAAAATCAGATAGCATCCTAATGCTAAGAAATCTATAAATATTGTATATAAGCAAGGAATATTACATAAAATATTAAGAGACTAATGCTGCCTGGAAAAATTTATAGAGTTGGAGTTGTCTGTCTGAAATTATGCTCTTCATGCGCTTCATCTCCTCTAACTTGGCTTCTCTGAGGGGTTTGTTTGGGCGATAAATGTTTTTTAATTCTGTGGACGTATGCAAAATTTACAAAGGACAAATTTAAACACCACATTAAAAAAAAATTCAAGGTACATTTAAAAAGAGAGATTTTGCTAGAAATAGGGCTCACAAACCAGTCGTTGCAAAGATTATTTTTTCCTCTGATGGTAATTGCCATCATCACCTCCAGGGAAGCAATTATCTGGTGCTTTGTTGCTACATGTGTTATGGAAAGATGGTCATCTCCATGATTAAGTTGAAGTTAGCCTTCAATGAAAGCCCTACTTTTGATCCCTTACCTCACATTACAAACTCTGAAGAAACCTGCTCCAAATTTCAAAGGCGTGAACTTATGTGAGGGTAGAAATTTTCTGGGAAGGTTGATGGAAAATGGACAAGGTAAATAGGAGAGCTCAGTCACTGAGGTGCTCTTGTTTCTTAAATATGTTTCTAATGTTCATTTACTTCATTCAAACTCCTCAATAGCTTGAGCTCCACATTTGATTTAACTGGCTCCCTCACCTTGTCTCATTGGAGAAAGGGTGGGTGTTTGCAGAAGGATGGAGTTATCCACACACATTGTATGAACTACTTAAATCTGCATGGCTCTGATGTGGACAACACGATTGTGGGGAGCAGCGACAGGCAGGGCACAACATCCAGATGATCAGGGAGGCATCTATGGGGAAAGGGGGCAAGAGACACACACACTGGTGGTTT
This sequence comes from Caretta caretta, assembly GCF_965140235.1. Lineage (NCBI taxonomy): Eukaryota > Metazoa > Chordata > Testudines > Cheloniidae > Caretta > Caretta caretta. The sequence continues at coordinate 9,847,871 of NC_134210.1, read as the reverse complement.
GAAAGGGAGGGAGGGTGTACCACATAGGACAGAGAAGGCTGATCTGGGGAAGAAAAAGGGACCCTGCTAGAATTCGAGAGTCTGCTCCCTCAACAAATCCCATTTACATGATCCCCACTCCATTGATGATCTCTCTCGGTGTTTGTAAGGAACAGAAAGAGGGTGCTACATTGAGTCATGGGGCTTTTAGCTGGGCACCAGAAAGGAATGGAAGATGAAAGGGTGGCTGTCCTGGGATGCATTGGGTCTCTCCCTGTACAAGTTTCAAGCTCAGCTGGAGTCCCTTCAGACCTTGGAAGATGCTCTCACTATTGAAAACTAACGAAATTCCTGGGGGAGGGGAAATTATTAAACAGGCATGAAGGCTGTTGTCATAAATATAAAGGGAAGGGTAAACACCTTTAAAATCCTTCCTGGCCAGAGGAAAAACCCTTTCACCTGTAAAGGGTTAAGAAGCTAGGATAACCTTGCTGGCGCCTGACCAAAATGACCAATGAGGAGACAAGATACTTTCAAAAGCTGGGTTGGGGGGGGGGGAGAAGAAATAAAAGCTCTCTCTGTCTGTGTGATGCTTTTGCCAGGAACAGAAAGGAATGGAGTCTTAGAACTTAGTAAGTAATCTAGCTAGATATGCATTAGATTCTGTTTGTTTAAATGGCTGAGAAAATAAGATGTGCTGAATGGAATGGATATTCCTGTTTTTGTGTCTTTTTGTAACTTAAGGTTTTGCCTAGAGGGATTCTCTATGCTTTGAATCTAATTACCCTGTAAGGTATTTAGCATCCTGATTTTACAGAGGTGATTCTTTTACTTTTTCTTCTATTAAAATTCTTCTTTTAAGAACCTGATTGCTTTTTCATTGTTCTTAAGATCCAAGGGTTTGGGTCTGTGTTCACCTATGCAAATTGGTGAGGATTTTTATCAAGCCTTCCCCAGGAAAGGGGGTGTAGGGTTTGGGGAGGATTTGGGGGGAAAGACGTTGCCAAGTGGGCTCTTTCCAGGTTATATGTCTGTTAGACACTTGGTGGTGGCAACAATAAAGTCCAAGGGAAAAAGGAAAATAGTTTGTACCTTAGGGAAATTTTGACCTAAGCTGGTAAAAATAAGTTTAGGAGATTTTCATGGAGGTCTCCACATCTGTACCCTAGAGTTCAGAGTGGGGAAGGAACCTTGACAGCTGTAAAAAATGTCACGTTTTTAGAGGAAAACTCCTTAAAGAGAATGTTGTATTCAGATGTATGGTTACATTTCAGGAGAAGACACAGTGGGAGGAGGGACACTACCAAACATAGAAAGGAACACTGCCATCTGGTTGATGCTGGGGTGCATCATGGGAGTCCCATGACCACAGTGCATTATGGGAGACATAGTCTCACCAGGAAACCTGGCCTGTAGAGGAGAATGGCGGCATGATGTACCTGCACAACAACCTCCCCTCCTCAAGGGGCTGGGGCAGCCACAGTTCAATGTCAAACTGAAACCAAACAGAATGCCTTGATATTTTTAAATCAAAACTTTTCTGAAAAATTTCAGGATGAAAACAAAGGTCAAAATATTGGAATTTCCCATGGGACAGAAATTCTGGTGGTTTTGACCTGATCTGCCCCCTCTCATCTTTGCTCATTCTTATTTATTTATATTATTGTGGTTTCTAGAAGTCCCAGCCAAGGTCAGGGCCCTTGATGCTGGTACTGTATAAACATATAATAAGAGGCAGTCCTGGCTGTGGAGAATCCTATTTTCTCCATTTTCAGACTTGGAACTGAGGCACAGAGAGATTAAATGGCTTGTCCAAAGTCATGCATGAAGATTGTGGCAAAGTCAGGAATTAAACCCAGCTCTCATGAATTCCCCTAAGTCCATCCTTCTCTTTCTACCTAGGTTTGTATACCATGTCCACTGCCCTGACTGAGGGCATCATGTAGACACCCAAGTTAGTTTTACTTTAGTTAGCTCAGGTACCAGAGCAGTGAAGCCACAGTGGCATGGACTTGTGTGGGCTGTACAAGCCCACCCAGAACATTAGGTAATTACTTGGGTTAGTCCATTCCAAAGCCTGTTCTGCCACAGCTTTCCTGCTCCATTTCCAGAGCTAAATAGATTAAAGCTAGCTTAAGTATGTGACATCTTTTGCTTACAGTGTAGACATATAGTGAGCAAGTACCTCTACTCCCACTAGGGCTGACTGCCTCTATCATCCCCAGAGAACCTGAAAGACGGGTCTTTGTATGGCTGAATACCAGCCCTTGTGGAATAAATCACACAAGAATAGCAATCTATGGAGACCTTACATTGCATGGTGTATCATGCCTTGACTATTTTCCAATCTCGCCATAATATAGGACTGTATTACCAAGGAACATAGTTCCATGGAGGGGAAAACAAATAAGAGACAAGTTACCACCCCATTTTGTAAACTGGAAGGACTTCAGCTAATGCTCCATAAGAACTGGCTTAATATACAGTTATTACAAAGCTTCAGATTTTTGACAGGTTAAGTGCTATTAAATCAATTTGATCTGAAGGCACTAAAAGGTCACAAGATGAATTAGTTCAGACCGTCTTAGCCTAGTCCTCAGTGCAGTGCTCCACTTAGAAAAGAATGGGAGAAAAAAAGAGAAAACTGAACTGGAAATTATGACCCTCTAAATGTCTACAGGATGCGAAGCTGTGAAGAATGACAGTGCCTTGTCAAAAGCAGGCAGATGGGCTTTTATCAGCTTGCAGGGCTTTCTTTCTTTCTTTCTTTCTTAGACTTTGATCCAAAATGTTGCATTCTGCCCTGTAGGAAGAATTTTCCAGTTGAAAGGATCAGCAGCTATAAACTTACCTAGTGCTTAGAACATGTATTTGAGTTGCATGCAATAATTTCTTTTAACAAAGCATAAGTATATATATATATATATATATATATAATGTTTTATTTCGATGCCACTGTTCTAAATAGAGAGCGACTCCTCTGACTTCAGTAATGTTACTCCAGATTCTCCACAATGGGAGAAGGAGTGAGCCTTACTAGTGCTAAGTACCATCTCTGTGTTGAGCCTATTTACGGGTCTTATTTCAACCCAGAGGGCAAAGAAATTCAGTAATCAGAACCACTCTGTCCTTCACTCACCCCACTGGGGTCCAAAAGTTGCGGATATTGTATTGCTCTAGCCAGAGGTTTTAAAACAGCAGGTGATCTTTACATTCAATGGGACATGAGCTGCATTACTTAAGCACATCTGACTGAATAAAGGATGGAGCAGTGACGTTAGCTTTTTGATTACTTCACGTTTTTGGATTTATGTCAGAGCTTTAACCTCATTTTAATGCAGCTTTTTTCTGTTTATTATGTTCTGCTTCTTTTATTTTCTATTGTGTGTGTGTGTGTGTGTGTGTGTATAAGGCTAGTTTCCAGCTGCTCACTGAAGAATCACGCATGCCAGCAGCCTAACTCTAAGTATGTGAGTAGTGACAGTGAAGTCAATGGAACTTCTCATGTGCTTTAAAGTTTTTTGTGCATGCTTAAATTTAGACACCTGTTTAAGTCCCTTGTTTATCTGGACCGTATTGCGTTTTATTAACCTGTTGGAACACCAGCACTTCAGACTCTATGTCCTATTGCTATTTGTTCTGCTTTCGCAAAGTCTCCCTTTGCCCTTGTATTTTCATCTGTATACAGTACTCATTTGTGATCCTGTTGTGTGGTGGTGATGTGCATGGTTAAACCATGACATTCACCTCAGATGCAGCCCTCCTTACCTAGTTTCAGTTTGTAACAAGTTCACACATCTGGTCAAAACATTTTTCTGTAGAAAGTTTTCCTGTCCAAAAATATAGTTCATTCAAAAATGAAAGACTTTTTTTTAACAGGAAAAATTCCAATTCCAATGTCAAATTTTGGTTTTCCCATGAAATTTTGAAACAAAAATGTTTTTCCAATTGACATTTTGATGCAAACCAAACCTGTTGTCATTGTTTTTGATTCTAAAACCAAACCACTATTTTAAAGGGAAATGTTGAATGAAAATAAATATTTTAGTTCCATAGCTACTTCAAAGATTGTTTAGGAGGGTTTTTTTTTGTTTTTTGGGTTTTTTTTGAAGCTGGGGGATTGGTAATTGGTGGATTTCTTTAATGATGGGAAGCAGCGGTTAGAAAGGGTGTTTGGGGATGCAACTGAAGTGCGCTGCTGTAGGGTGACCAGACTATGACAATTATGAAAAATCGGGACGGGCTGGGGAGTGATAAGAGCCTATATAAGAAAAAGACCCAAAAATCAGGTCTGTCCCTATAAAATTGGGACATCTGGTCACCCTACACTGCTGGAATATGGCTATATGATTTAAATGTTGCTAAAAAAAAGACTCAAGTATCCATATGGGTGAATTAACCCTCATGCAAAAAAAGGTCGAGGTACCTCGTACAAGCTCATCAAATGCCCTCATCAGACAGGTTCACGTGAATTTAGCAGTTTTCATTCCCAAATCCGACCAGAGGAAATCTAAACCCAACCACAGTATTATACTAGTGATTAAGTATAGCCCAGATCTAGCCACTTTGTTGTTCATGTGTGGCTTGCATAACGACCATACCATGCTAAATCTCAACTTTCATTAAACAAACACATATATTTTTTTTTAAAAGTAAGTTTCTAGCCCGCATGATTATGAAGAAAATTGTCAAAATGCCCACTGTGGATAACTTAACACAGTGTTGCATTCCTGAATCTCCAGACAACCTGAAGCACTAGCCCAGTAATTCTCAAACTTCTGTACTGGTGACCCCTTCCACATAGCAAACCTCTGAGTGCAACCCCCTTTATAAATTAAAAAAACACTTTCAAATATATTTACCACCATTATAAATGCTGGAGGCAAAGCGGGATTTGGGGTGGAGGCTGACAGCTTGCGACCCCCCCTGTAATAACCTCACAACCTCCAGGAGGAGTCCCGACTCCAGTTTGAGAACCCCTGCACTAGCCCTAGGAGTTGTAAAGTCTCCTGTCCCCTCATTGGGGTTGTCAAGAAAAATGACACTTGAATGTCAACATTAACTATTTCATTGCTGATCATTTTAGTGGATGACATGGAGGCAAAGGTGAGAATGGGAGATTGCTGCAGCGAAACTATGCAAAAGGAAGAAAGAAGGAGAGATACAAAGACAAGGAAGAAGCAGCAGAACAGACAAAGGAGTGTGGGGAAAGAAGAGGGGGAAAAGTGGCAGCCCAACAAGAGGAATATTTTTCCACTGAGTGATACTGAATGTGACAATAAAGTACTACTTAACAAATAACAGTTATTAAACTTTAGTTACAACACACAGGCCAGATTTTAACCTTAATCTCTACTGTGGGTAGAGGAGAATATGGTGCCCACAATTTATACACCAATTCACAGACCATTCCTAAAAGTGGATTTCACCCCTCTCCTTCCAGTGAGTTTGACATCACTGTACTAGTTTGTGAGAATCAGAAAGTGAAAATACCAATGATCAGTTTCACTTTCCATTTATAAAGAGATTGGTCTAGTTTAATTGCCTGGCTGTAGTGCAAAATGCAGACAAATAATAGCAGACTAGAAGGTTTAGAGAGTGTTTCCGGCTTTTTTTTTTTACTCACAGAAAAGGGGGGAAAATAGATGAAGTTAGGGTCAAATTCGTCCCTAGAGTGATGCAATTGCAATTAAAACACACAAAAGAAGCATCAGTCACCAGTGCCTTATAAAAAAATACTCACACCAAGTAGAGGAAATAAATGCAATCAATAGGGTTTAAACTCCTAAGTGTTGCATGTGATCTCTATATTGAATGCTAGAGAGGATAAAAAATAGGACAAAGAAACTTGATTTTAATTTAAGGGTATTTATCTCTTGACAGTGTCCCTTTAGAAGTCTGTGCATTTATTCTGGTTATTCCTAAATCCATCTGAATAATTACTGGTGCAGAAATTCTGTATCTTGACAAATATTCGGACGGTGCTTTCATCTGCCTTAAAAGATAGAGATTTTAGCAAGTAAAATTAACCGTATTTCAACATTTTTGCTCTTTAAATGATTTCTGCTTTGTAAAACTGGACAGAAGTTCACTGACTCCCAGAGAGTGGGATTTTCTCATTAGCACTGTGAATATTTAACATAGCCTGTTTGAACACAGACCTTGTATCCAGGTAAATGTTAGTCAATATAAAAGCTTTCAGAAAGATTACTTAAAAAGCCTGAGCTTTAGCTGCCCTTAGAACAGATCTATGAAATGTCCCAGCAATATTTATGGCCCATGGGAGAGATGAATAGCACTCCGTGTGTGATAATTGCTATTTTGGTTAGGCCCAGGAATTAAGCCCAGGACCTCCAGAGACCTAGGTGTGGGTGAGACACTGCTGGAGCTTGAGCTAACTGACTTAGTTCTGCAGTCAGCTCCTGTAAGAGTATGTCTACACTGCACACTAAGCTCTGATTCAGATTTGATCCCGTCTCCCTTTTGCCCCCACACAAATTGGTCTGATTCGTTTTCATTCTGCAGCAAAACAAAACTGAGACCTTTTAAATCTTTTCACTAAAAACTGTACACCATTGTCCCCAGAATAGCCAGTAGCCCAGTGGTTCAGTTACTTGCAGGGGATATGGGGATACCAAGTTTCAAGACCCTTCTCTAAATTAAGCAGAGTAGAGATTTGAATATGGGTTTTCTGCGTCTCAGTTGAGTACTCAAACCATTGGATATGGGGGTGGGGGGAATTCCTCACTCTCTATTTTTTTTTAACTGGACATTCCACCCTGGGCCTGAGAAACCTTCCTGACAGCATTGTCCCCAAAAAAGTTTCAGTTTCAATGAACCAGCACAGTCCAATGAAAAAGCTTTTGTTGAAAAATTCCCTTCCAGATATACTGAGCGATGAGTTACATGTGCATTCTCGTAACATTAAAACAACCCATCCCCAAGTGTGAGTTTATACCAATACCCAGTGAGTTAATATGCTGTCTCCAGCATACACTCTAACTTGCTAAAAATCACATTTCCCCAGCACTTTACCTGCCCCAATCACAGTGCACCAAGTTCCATGGCCCTTTCCCCTCCCCTTGCAAAGACACACGGTCAGAAGGAGAAAGCAACTTCAGGTGCTGTTGGTTTCTGGGAGCAAAGTGTCTCCCCTCTGCCAGCAAGACATTGAGCACAAGGACACTGTTGGAACTTTCAGATATTGTTAATATTAGACTATTTTCTATCAACTTGGTTCATCTTCCTTCCCTTATTATATGTAATAAAACAGCAAAACAAATAATTTTAAAAGTGAAAATAATAGGACCATTTGCCACCCATGTCTCAGATCTCTCTGCTTGTATATTTCATCTCTCCCCTCCCGCGCCCCCCCCCTTTAACTTGTCCATTCAGACTGTAAACTCTTTGAGGAAGGTACTCATGCATTAGCACCTTGCACAATTGGATCCGTTTCCTAATTTGGGCCTCTAGGCACTACTGCTGTTCAAGATATTCACAAATCATCAGGAAAAAGGGACAAACTGAGGTGACAAAGTTTGCAGATGATACTAAATGACTCAAGATAGTTAAGTCCAAAGCTGACTGAGAAGTGTTATCAAGAGATCTCACAAAACTGGGTGGCTGGGCAACAAATTGGCAAATGAAATTCAATGTTGATAAATGCAAAGTAATATACATTGGAAAACATAATCCCAACTATAAGTACAAAATAATGCAGTCTAAAGTAGCTGTTACCACTCAAGAAAGAGTTCTCAGCGTCATTATGGACAGTTCTCTGATAACAACTGGTCATTGTGCAGCAGCAGTCAAAAAAGCTAATGGAATGTTAGGACTCATTAGGATGTTCCTAACGGAATGTTACGAACCTATATATTTATAAAATTAGGAAATGGGATCGATAATAAAAGAGGAAATATCATAATGACACTATATAAATCCATGGAATTCCCAGACTTCAAAAAAATATTAGAATTGAAAAAGGTACAGAGAACAGCACCAAAAATGATGAAGGGTATGGAACAGCTTTCATATGAGGTGAGATTAAAAGGACTGGAACTTTTTAGCTTGGAAAAGAGATGACAGGGAGGGATAATATAGAGGTCTATAAAATAATTAATGATGTGGAGAATGTGAACCAGGAAGAGTACCCCTTCACATAAAACAAGAACTAGGGATCACCAAACAAAATTAACAGGCAACAGGATTGAAAGAAACGTAAGTACTTCTTTGCACAATGCACAGTCAATCTGTTGAACTCAGTGCCAGAGGATGTTGTAAAGGCCAAAAGTATAACTGGGTTAAAAAAAAAAAAGAATTAGATAAATTCATGGAGGACAGGTCCATCAATGGCTATTAGCCAGGATGGGCAGGGATGCAACCCCATGCTCTGGGTGTCCATAAAATTCTCACTGCCAGAAACTGGGGCTAGATGATAATTACCCTGTTCTGTTCATTCCTTCTGAAGCATCTGACACTGACCCCTGTTGGAAGACCGGATCCTGGGCTAGATGAACCATTGATTTGACCCAGTATGGCCAGTCCTATGTTCTTATGTAAATAACAATAACTTCCAGATAATTAAACTATGGTAGGGCCAAATTCCCTTTTCAAGAGTGGATCTATCTCTTAAAGCACCTAGCACAATATGTTGGCCCTGTCCTAAAACAAATTAACGCATATAATAATGAGGTGCTAAATAAATGTGTAGCCTTAATGGTGTGTTAACAAAAGGATGATGTGTTTTTGATTTGTTTTGTTTGTTGCTATTATTGTCATCCTTGGAGGAGAAATAGATATAAAGAAACTTTTCACTCAGCTCTCCTGCAAAATCGTGAACCCTACAGAAGCCAGTGGAAATGAGGAAGCTCAGCACCTGACATCCACAGACTTTTCCCTGCTGTTTTCCCTGCTTCCCTAATCTGCTCTTTTGAGTGTGTCTACTTATTTTGTAGCTGTCGGTGGGATGCTAATGTGTTATGACAGATCCACCCGATGCCAACATTTTTTTGAAGATTGGATCTACTGTATAATTATTATGCTATGATAGAACAAACCAAAAATAAACCATTTATTAGAGTGTATATATTATATACTGCATGTGTGTTGGGAGTGTCAGGCAAACTAGTCTTAGAATTGCAAGAAATAGTGGTTTGATAGTTGAAGTATTTCAAAGATAAACTATTTGAAATAGCTTATTTCTTGACAAGGCTTCTCCGAGGGTTTTTTCCCCCTCCCTTCTTCATGTCAGGTCTGGCTGTGTTTGAAATTTCTGGGTCTACTATTGCTTGTGCTATCTTTTTTACTTATACACCCCCCCCCACACACACACACACACTTATTTCTCCTGAGAAAAGACTTCAACTTCATTGCAAAACTGAAGAAAGCATGTCAGGATGCTGTCGGAGAAAGAAGCTTCTTTTCTAAAACTGTTTTTGGACTTTGGCCAAAATTCACCCACACTGCCTTTTACTCTTGACACATTTTCCCTGTGGAGTGAGGGGAAATTTATTTATTTTTTTTTAACAAGTGGCAGGTTTTAAGTTGTGTGCCTCCATAGCCGGTCTAGGAGTACAGGATTCAAAGAGCAGTGACTCTATATTCATTTCTATATTAAATAAGCATGGCATTTAAAGGTAACTGTGGGCAACTTTTCTTTTGATGGTATCGTGGGATTTTTTTAGAAAGGTTTTTATATAAGACATCAAATAGTTATGAGGAACATGGCTGTGCTTTTTATAACACAAGAAAGGTTAAGAGCAGAAATCTTTATAGACATTGAAAGAAGTTCCAGGGGAACAGAAGACTCTGTGGACTCAGAAGATGGATTTCACCTTCAAGAGTTGGATTCAAGTTCACCAGAGAATCTCAAAGTAACAAGCATTTTGATCTCAGCTCAGTTCTTCAGGGCTTTGTGCGTCTATCTGTGTATTGTTTGGTTTCTCAGAATGAGCTATATTTTGCATCTAATCTAAAGAGGTTAGTTCCCCACAGATTAGAATTCAAATGGCAGGGAAAGTGCTGAAGCTTGCCTGCCATAGAGACAAAGGGGATATGTAGGTCTCCAGTGTTGAGCCTGTTCAAAGTTCATGAAAGAACTCATCTGTTTCAAAATGGTTTGAACTTCAGGAACTAAAGGTATTTTAAATTGGCTTTGGGGCAGCTTCTTTATTCAGGGTGTTTTAGTGGCATATGCTGGCTCTACCTCTCCTCAGGTCCACAGAGAAGCATCCACAGAGAATGGATAGGTATCTTGAGACAGGTTAGAGTTTTGATATGAGGAATAGAAGGGGTTGGGGGGAAGGAGTCTTTAGAGAGTGTGTGTGTATGTATGAGGGGAGAGAGTGAATAGAAAGAGACTGGGAGGAGAGAGAGGGTCTACAGAGAAGAAGGTTGGAGCAGGAGGTGAGTCAACTAAAGAAATTGGTAGATGGGGACAAGTCCCTAAAGGCAGAAAGATGGAGTCCTAGAAGACAAATGCTTTGAAACAGGCAGAGGAGGAGCTATGGGGTTCTGGCCTGCAAGCAGATTAAAAAGAAATGATAGGCACTGTATGTAAACAGAGTGAGTCAAGAGAGCCTGGAGGTAGGAAGAGTGGAGAGAGAGAAAGCTTAATAGCACACCCTGGATGTAGAGATATAGCATTGGTTCTGGGAACACAACATTTATTCCTATTGACAGAACAATCTTCAGCTCACAGAGTATGAATATCAGGTGCAACTAATGATGAAAATGCCACCTTTTCAGAAGTTGTGTTCTATCAGGAGTAGTATTAACATGAAATGGTACAGAAAGAAGGATGGTCTTGAGATTAAATTACTGGCTTTAGGACTCAAAAAATACAGATTCAATTTCCAGTGCTGTCAAAAACTTCTTTGGACAAGTCACTTAATCTCAAGTGCTTTAGTTTGCCATTTGAAAGATGGGGATATTGCTACTTCCTTTCTCCTACCCCTTGCCTATCTTGTGTATTTAGATTGTAAACTCTTTGGGGAAGAGTCTGTTTCTTAGGCCTTTTCTATACTAGAAAGTTGTACCTCTTTGAGAATCTTCCCCGTAGAATGGACACAGTTATAATGATATAATCACATTTATACCGATATAGCTTGTTCCCATACAGGAAGCTATACCAGTATAACTGTGTCATAAGAACATAAGAATGGCCATGCTGGGTCAGACCAAGGGTCCATCTAGCCCAGTATCCTCTCTTCTGACAGTGGCCAATTCCAGGTGCCCCAGAGGGAACGAATAGAAGAGGTAATCATCAAGTGATCCAAACCATCCACTCTAGTACTATTGGTAAAAAAAAATCACCACCCCCAACCAACATAGTATCAATAGAAAATCTGTGTGTAGACCAGACCATATTAGTTGTTTGTACAGCACTTAACACAATGGACCCTTGATTTCAATTGGGGCCGTGAGGTACTACTATAACAGGGGAGGACAAACTACAGCCCGCGGACCGGATCTGGCCCTTCAGGGCTTTCAATTCGGCCCACGGGATTGCCAGCCCCCCGGCCCCACGCTGCTCCTGGAAGCGGCCGGCACCACGTCCCTGCGGCCCCTGGGGGAGGGGAGGGACAGAGGGCTCTGTGCGCTGCCCTCACCTGCAGACACTGCCCCCCGCCACTCCCATTGGCTGGGAACAGAGAATTGTGGCCAGTGGGAGCTTCGAGGGTAGTACCCACGTGCGAGGGCATCGTGCAGTGGAGCCACCTGCCCCACCCCACCCCACCCCATCCCCAGGAGCCACTGCCTGACACGCTGGCCACTTTCTGGAGCAGCATGGGGCCAGGGCAGGCAGGGAGCCTGCCTTTGCCCTGCTGTGCGCCACTGCCACCCCGGAGCAGCTCGAGGTAAGTGGCGCCGGGCTGGAGCCTGCACCCTGAACCCCTCCTGCACCCCGCACTCCAACCCCCTGCCCTGAGCCCCCTAACCTCCTGCCTTGAGCCCCCTGCCGCACCTCTCCTGCACCCCAACCCCCTGCCGAGCCCCTTCCTGCACACCGCACCCCCTCCCATGCCCCACATTCCCTCCCGCACCCCAACCTGCTGCCCCAGCCCTACATTCATGGCCCTGCGTGCAGTTTGCCCACCCCTGTCCTATAATATAAGTAATAATAGTGTGGGATGACTTCTTGTGCTTCTTGATAGAAACTCGTGCCCCACACATATTAATTTTATAGCTGGCACAAGCCACTTTGTGGAAGGTTTTGACAAATTCTGAAGAACTTTGCTATGAAGTTTGAAGAGTGAGCTATGAAATGAAGTGACAGCGAAGAATCAAGACGCTTCAAGTAGTTGCATTATGGAAATGGCAGGTGCTGACATTGCCATGGGATTGCTGGCAACAGAAAAGATTAGATGGAAGAATGTAAGGAAAGAAAAAAATTCAGCCCTGAAATAGCGGGAGTAAATGTCAACCCTGTAAAATATATATGCTGGGAAAACTCTGTTATCCCAGGCAGTGCTGAGTCAGCCCAGACTCTGTCTGGCCATTCAATAAACCAGGGAAACTTTCTGCAGTTAATACTACACAGGGGTAGGTGTGTAGGTACCCCTGCACCCCCTCCCTCCGCACCCCTTCCCACCCCCAAACTCCCTCCCAGAGCCTTGGGCAGGTGGGGGGCAGGTCCTGGGCACCACCAAAATTTCTACAAACCTGCCACCCCTGAAAATGTGAGCTAGAAGCTGCCACTGCATATTTACGTGTACACGTCAGTGTTCCGTTTGCGTATCTGTGGGACGCAGTGCTGCTCTGCAGAGCCCCCTCCAGGGCCACCTGTGGTATTGCAGCCACTCCCCACCTTATTCTGCAAGGTTTGACCACTTCCTTGGGGCAGGACAGCCTGTGCCATAAGTTTGGTATCGTTCTCTAAACAATCAAGTAACAAAAATAGCAACTCAGGATTCAGCTGTCTGCTCCTTTAGACAAATGGGAAAACCCTTCAAAATGCAAGCACTGAGTTTGCAGTGCTTAGAGCAAGTCCCTGGCCTGGGTTAGTCCTGAGGTACTCCTTCTCTGGTCCCAGTCACACTCAACTCTACCCCTGAGCAAAAGCAGGCATGCCTTTTTAACTGGCCTGCTGGTTTGTGATTGGACAGTATTTCCTCCTGGCCCTTCTAGTCCTTTGGAGGACTGTCTTGTTGGTCTCCCAGTGTGAATGGATTTTCCTTGGGAGGGGAGAGTCAGGGGGCTGATGCCTGTTCCAGTAGGGACCAGAAATGGCCTGACAGGTCCAGTCACAACATCTTGTCAATAAACACAACAATGAGGGCTAGAAACTTCCTTTAAAAAAATGAATGGTGATTGCCCTGAAATAACCTGACTCCAGGGAGCTGGAGTTTAAGGAAAGCACCAAATATAGCAAGACATACCATAAAATCACGTGAGTTGGTGACACTGCACACTGTCCGCTTTCTCAAAGCGTTCTTGTGTGGGATGGGTGCAATATGGCTAGAACTGGCTGAAAATAAAGGAAAAGTTCATTAATTTTTAAATGTTTTTTCCTCCTTTTTTTTCACATTTCAAAATGTGAAAAATGTAACAGCTCTGGGTTTGGCAGTACATTTTCAAAATGTGTCTCTCTTGTGTTTAAAAGAAACTTTTGCAGTATATAACTTTTAAGTGTCATAAAAATCTCTTAGCAAATACTAGACTTGTGCAAGACTGAGGATGTGGTCTCCACACAATAAATAAAAACAAACAAATAATAATGACTGTCACTCTTTGAGTTCTCCTAATCTCAGAAACATGCTACCCTAGCCCAATCTCTTTTCCTCTGAAATTGTACCTCTGACAATGCATTTCAACAATATGTTGAAAGAATAGCATTGCTCTTTTGGCACTTTTTTTGTAATATGTAGGACAACTGTTGCTTCGACAGTGTATTATTGCAATACTTTGTCAATACAATGGCTGTCAAGAACTTATGTACCAAGATGAATGTTATATATTTGTTTTAAATTAGAAAAATAGAGCATAAATTATAGGAATCTATCTGTGATACTTATATAACCACCATTATTGTAGTATCTGAGTATCTCACAATCTTTAATGTGTTTGTTCTTATAATGTTCCTGTGGAGTAGACATCTCCATTTTACTGATGAGGAGCTCAGGCCCAGAGAGACTGACACCCCAAAAAACCACAAAGGAAGTTTGGGATAGAGCAGGAATCATAGAATCAGAGAACATTAGGGTTGGAAGAGACCTCAGGAGGTCATCTAGTCCAACCCCCTGCTCAGTGCAGGACCAACACCAACTAAATCATCCCAGCTGGGGCTTTGTCAAACCAGGCCTTAAAAACCTCTAAGGAAGGAGATTCCACCACCTCCTAAGGTAACCCATTCCAGTGCTTCACCACCCTCGTAGGGAAATTTAACCCAAGACTCTTAGACCACTGGACCATCTTTTTTGGGAGAAATAAAGAGGCAGTATAGTATATACTGGTAAATTGGCTTAGGTTCTTCATAGCTACCTGAGAAGATTTTATTTATTTTATATATATATATATATATATATATATATATATATATATATATAATGTGTGGCCTTAAAATATATTAAATTTTTGAAAAAATAAGTAAATATTGGGAGAAAAACGCTGCATAACTATTACCACTGCTCAGCCCGTCTCTGATCTAGTGCTCCTTTCAATTCTGCATTCTATTTTGCTGAATGTTTATTCAAGAGGAATTCCAGATGAGTCATTCTCCCCCTCTGCTTCTCTCCTCAAAGTGGGTGCAATAATGTCTGCCTCCTAGTGGACTGGGGAAGCTTAACATGGAATGTCATCATTGATTAGCAGGAGCAGAGTGAGGCCAACATGGAGCCCTTTTGAAATTCCCACCCATAGTCATTTAATATTTGTTAAGTACTTCCAGATCCTTGAACCAGAGATCTTCTATAACTATACAATATTTAAATGACTTTAAAAATATATATTTTTCCCCCAGAGGAGTTTTTGCCATAAAGGAAAGGAAGTTTTTCCTGCTCTGATTGACAACTAATGTTCAGTTTCATGAAAATGACTGAAATTCTTAAAGTGACTGTAACATTGACTCACAGGTCTCTCTCTCTTTTTCAGTTTTCCTATTACAATTTTGGAAAGTGAAAAGCAGATTTTTTTCTACTAAGCTGTAACATACTGATGATGTACATGCTACCTAGGATTGTCATTTGACATAAGCTTCTTTAACTAACCACAGCGAGGTAAAAATGAATCTATAGAGTTTTCACTGCATAAGTTTAACATTTTAAAAGCTAGTTAAAGTTTAGTAAGATATTTTTAAAGCTGTCTAAACGCAAAAGAAATATTAAGCCAGATCCTCAGCTGGTGTAAATTAGCATAGCTCGTGGCAGTAGAGTACCTGACCCATTAAGTTTTATAATCACGTAAGTAACTTTCATCAAGGTAAATCTCAATGTGATGTAGCCTTCTTGCAGATTGAGCACTACCCAGACTGATCTCTAGCTAGGTCTTTAGAATGATATGGCTGGATGTTCAGTCTGTGTCCATCATTGGCAATCCTAGCATGCCGGCGAAGCTTTTGGTACCCGTGTGGTCACCAACGGTGTAGTAGCATTGCTTGGTAAACATGCTTTGTAATCCATTAGTCTTCCAGCCTAATAATATGTCCATACCAAGAAAACCACCAAAACCAAACTAGTGCTGATGGAGTTGGTTGGTGGGTTTGTACACAAATATCCTCATTGCTGATCTTGTCCTGCCACTTAATATGGAGCAGCTGATGAGGACGACAGGAATTGAAAATGTCAATACAGTGCACTTCAGGCTTTTGCTGCCACACAATAGAGTTGGTATAACTGTAGTCCTATAAGGCTAGTAAATGATATGCCATGATGCCAAAGTGTAACATGAGGCTACTTTTAAAGGTGCTATGAACGAGCGATTCAGAGTCTTCATTTTAAATGCCTACTTTTACTGGCTACGGGATCTCTTACACTGCACCTAGTTACAACCTAGTGTTTTGTTAGCTGATGGAGTTGCAGTTCTATATTTTGTTGCCACTCTTGCCAGCCCCAAAATGTTTCTGAATGATCTTTTCCTCTCATGCATCCGATGAAGTGAGCTGTAGCTCATGAAAGCTTATGCTCAAAGAAATTGGTTAGTCTCAAAGATGCCACAAGTCCTCCTTTTCTTTTTGCGAATACAGACTAACACGGCTGCTACTCTGAAAATTACTGTCTTTTGGAAGTCACCTCCAAAAGCTATGGATAGATGCAAAAGCGCATCTGACTGAGAAGAGTGACTCAAGAAAGTTACTCACACCCTTTAAAAACCATGATCCTGGCAACCCTTCTGAACAGCATGAGCTTTTCACATCGTGCCCTGTGCATTAACAGCTCTGGTGGTTATTTTGACAGTTTCCAGAAGAGTTGTGAGAAAGGCTGTTCTCATGAGACTCTCAGACTGATTTCCAGACCAGAGCAATTCAGATAAGACTGGGGAAACTTCAGGTATACCCCCAAACATTAGGTTGCTTTGCCAAACTGAGTCTGCAGAACGTTTGTGGATGGCCCATTGCTAGTTACACTTTGCATGGGCTCAGAATTTCAAGGATGTCTCAATATTCAGAAAATAAAGAGTTGGGAACAATACATAAGGTCTTTTAGTCTGCAGCTGAGTCCATGGTTAAAAGATGCAGTTAAAACTTGGTGAAACAACCTTGCTTTAGACCAAACAGCTGAAGCCGCCAAAGCAAACGAAGAGAGACAAAACAAAGGGCACATCAACATAATGTACATATTGTGAGGATTTTTGAAGGTCAGTGCATGATCTTTTTTACTCCTTAGTGACATATAATGCCAATATTTGTCAGTCCTTGATGAAGACCAAAGCTCACTTGAAAAAAAAATGCTTTGCATGACATTTGTTCTCAGCTTTCTACCATTGAGCAGCCTTTGTTGCTGAAACATTCTTTGAAAATAGTTTGTAACCATCAAGAAAATTAAGGACACATGGTTTGGAGAAAGGGGGGGTTCACTTGGTGTTCACTTGCCTTTAGCGATGAGTGAAACACACACAAAATGTACAAAGTTTTTATTTTACATGAGCATCAAAATAAGTTCAAATGCTTATCCCCACTTTTTTGGTCTGCAAAATTGGCCTGAAGACTGATTTTAAAAGGGTGTGAATTTGATTGAATTAAATTTGATTTAGGACTCAATGGGATATTCACAGAATTTCTTTTTCTCTGCTGATCTAACTCTAGTATCTGATAATTTTTCAGCTCTAGATCCTTGTCGATAACTGACTGGGTGCAGATCCCTGTACAGACGTACTTATTTTGCTTTAAGAGTATCTTATTTCAGTTTAGGTTAGTCATCCGCCGCCCACACACTTTTTAATTGGATTAAGCTAAATTGAAATTACTCACTCATTCCTAAATCAAAATAAGAATATCTACACACAAACTTGCATCTCTTTGACTAAATCAGATTAGCAACATACTTTTAGTTAAACTGGGTATATTCAAGGCTTAGGAATCTATCATTTATAGTAGATCGCTTCTCAAAGAGCCAGATTCTCCATTGCTTTGCCATGTGTATGGTCACACATGCCTGTTCAAGCAGGGTACAAAAATGCAGCCATTCTGATCTGGTAACATTTTAAACCACCTTTTGCAGGTATAAATTACTATCGAAGGGAGAAGTCAATGAAAAATCAGGTCCACTAACCTTAATAACTCTGCATATAAGGTAGCATAGTTGTTCTGAATGTATATTCTTCCTTTCTCATTTCTTGTTGACCTTGTCAGCGGAACTAATCAAGAAAAATAAAAAAATCCCCCCTCCATCCAGTAGAGGTACAGTATCAGATACTTGGAGATATTCAAGGAAAACTGGAAAGTTTCCAGAAGATTAAGCAGAAAGCTTATGATTTGAACCAGACTCTTAGATTGCTACCAACTCTGACAGAGAGATAAATCTTCAGTTCTTTTAGCTAAAATAAAAGCAAACAAACTCATAACAATTGTAAACAGAACGTATTATGGATTGGATAGAGCAGTAATGCTAAGGTGCAAGTATGCAAAGCTGTCAGCTTAGTTAAGACACATACAGCTTGGGAAACATTTACAGGCACCGCTAAGATATTTGGGTTTAATCATAAGTTAACTGCAAGAGCCAGTAATGTACATCAAGCCAAATCCTCTTTCCAGCATTCACAGCAAGCAGCTGATCTGTGGGGATGTTTCACCACTGGTATTGCAGCTCCCATAATGCCCAAATCTACTTGCCCAGTTTGACCACAATTATGATTAGTAGTGAAAAATGTAAGACATTTTACATGCCATTCCACTCTCCCACAGAATTACTCACCTTGGAAATGTAGGAAAGTAGAAATATGCAGTGTGTTTTGTTCTCTCTCTGTCTGTGTCTTTTTTAGATGTGTAAAATCTCACCATATGTTAACCAAACATCACCATCTGTTTTCCAAGATAATCCCTTCACTTTACCGAAATAAGAACCTCCTGATCTGAAATAACAAAGTAACACTATTTATAGTGGTCCAAGGTAAATAGGGGCCACTCCACCGATGCTAGTAGCTTTAGAGCCACTTACCCTGGTGGTGAATTCAAATGCCAATGATTATGGAAAGGGAAAAGTGTTTTGTAGTTTTACATTTATTTCTCATTTTGAAGTTTAGTTCATAACATAAAATCAGGCAAACAAACAGAAATTCAGAAATAAAGACACTGCTGACTTCTCTGGGAATTGCTGGGTGTTGAGCATCTTTAAAAATCAGACCATTTAACCGTTGATCCCTCAAGGAGTTGAGCACCTTCTACTACAATGGGAATTGACAGTGCTCAGCACCACTAAGGATTGAGCCCTTAGGTTTAGGAGCCTAAATTAAGGCATTGAAGCTTGAAATTTTTGGCCATATGCATGTGTGTAACCAAGATGTTCAAACCTGGGTGCCACAAGATAAGTGCTTAATATGATTTAGACATCTATATAAAGGGACCCCAGTTTTCAGAGGTGATGAGTACACACAACACTCATTGACTTCATTCCCAATGGCAAACTCCTTCCTTGCACCATCAGACCAGTCTCTCTCTCTCTCTCTCTCTCTCTCTCTCTCTCTCTCTCTCTCTCTCTCTCTTTCCCCTGCCCCAGTACTTTAATTAATATTGCAGGTCTTAAAATACAGAATTCTCCATCAGGTGGTATGAATCAATAGTTGAAAAGAATATGGTTAAGACAGTGTTCCCGGCAATGTAGGAACATACAGCGAAAAATGAATTATTGCCATTTCTGATGCAGAGGCATTTTTCATTACTACCTGATATTTAATAGTCAAGCCTAACTATTATGCCCAGAAACAATTTTGGTGGGTATGCACTAAAATGTCTGTCAGTGAAAGTGGGTGGGTTAATATCTTTTATCATACCAACTCCTGTTGGTTGAAGGAACAAGCTTTCAAGCTACACAGAGCTCTTCCTCAGGTCTTGAGAAGATAACCAGAGTGTGTCTGCTAAATACAAGATTGTTAAGCATAAGGGATTCACACATGTTGTACCAGATCACTTAAAAGGAAGGGGGGCAATTAACACCTCTGCATTCCAGGGGCAAAGGAGGGTTCATAGGCAGCAGGGTATGTTACAAATTGTTGTGAAGAGCTATAAAACTGGTGTCCCTGCTAAGTCCATGGTTTTTAGTTTCCAGCAGACTTATGAATTTAAGTTCCCAGGCTTGTCTTTTGAAGGTGTTGTCCAGGTTTCCTTTGAAGACCGAGAGGTTAGATATGGAGTGATCACTTTGTGAGAAGTGTTCACCCACTGGTGATAGGGTGTTTTTATCTTTTATTATTTTTCTATATGAGTTCATTCGTGAGCGTAGTTATTGTCTGCTTTCACCCATATTGTTGGTGTTGTAGTATTTGATGCACTGGATGAGGACACAACATGTTGTGATAGGTATGTGTAGGACCCATGGATCTAGAAAGGTGTGTTGAGGGGATTGTAACAGTGGAGATACATCTGAAGGTTTTGCATCTGTTGTTCTGGCAGGATCTGGCGCTGCTTGGAGTTGGTGTCTCCTGCCTGTGGGGAGCTTGCTTCTAATGATGATCTTGGTTGATGTTGAAAAGCCCAGAAGAGGGGGCTTGGGAAAGATTGCTTTCAGGATGTGGTCCCTTTCAAGTATGGGTTGTAATTGTATGATAGACAAAGTGACATGCACGGTGGTGATAATGATGGCCGTGGTGGTGGTTAGTTCCCTAGGTTAATTTAATTCCATCATGAGATATTATAATTTACATCTTTTGCGAGGCCACGAGCTCCCAGGTGTTTTATTATTTCCATTAAAAATGACTCTCAACTATGCTAACGTGTAACTGACTGGTGCCACTCACAGCTGTATTGGTTGCCCCCTGCTTTATCTATCCACCATCACAATTTTGCTTTTACCTTTGAAGCCAAGCGGAGTTGATCATCACCTTTCACACGCCACCCTTGTGTAATCACACTGATAGAAGCTATGCAATCAAAGTGACAGTTCGATGATGATTTGTATCATCCCTGACTCATTACTGTGTGCAGCATTTGACACGCCAATCAATGGAAAATGATGTGCAGTCCCTTGAAAAAATGACAGTAATCCATTTACCACCAATTGGCAAGAGGTCTCCTCGACAGACTAACAAGTTAGGTCCAAAGCCAACTATTATTTGGCAGGTGTCTTTCTGTGCTGCCATTTTGCAAACTCGAGGGACATTTATCAAAGTGGTAATATTTTTTTTCTGTCATAATGAGCATAGTTTTCAATGTCTACGTTTGCCTTCAGCTAAATAACATAAGTGGATGGAAAAGGAGTACTTGTGGCACCTTAGAGACTAACCAATTTATTTGAGCATGAGCTTTCGTGAGCTACAGCTCACTTCATCAGATGCATACCGTGGAAACTGCAGCAGACTTTATATATACACAGAGAATATGAAACAATACCTCCTCCCACCCCACTGTCCTGCTGGTAATAGCTTATCTAAAGTGATCATCAGGTGGGCCATTTCCAGCACAAATCCAGGTTTTCTCACCCTCCACCCCCCCACACAAATTCACTCTCCTGCTGGTGCTAGCCCATCCAAAGTGACAACTCTTTACATAATCAAGTCGGGCTATTTCCTGCATAAATCCAGGTTTTCTCACATCCCCCCCACAGGTAGCCTGTTTCCTCTTGTTTTTTCCTACCCCCCCCCCCCAGATGTTCTGGTTTAACTTGGATTTAAACTTGGAGAGTGGTCAGTTTAGATGAGCTATTACCAGCAGGAGAGTGAGTTTGTGTGTGTATGGGGGTGGGGGGGATGTGAGAAAACCTGGATTTATGCAGGAAATAGCCCGACTTGATTATGTAAAGAGTTGTCACTTTGGATGGGCTAGCACCAGCAGGAGAGTGAATTTGTGTGGGGGGGTGGAGGGTGAGAAAACCTGGATTTGTGCTGGAAATGGCCCAACCTGATGATCACTTTAGATAAGCTATTACCAGCAGGACAGTGGGGTGGGAGGAGGTATTGTTTCATATTCTCTGTGTGTATATAAAGTCTGCTGCAGTTTCCACGGTATGCATCCGATGAAGTGAGCTGTAGCTCACGAAAGCTCATGCTCAAATAAATGGGTTAGTCTCTAAGGTGCCACAAGTCCTCCTTTTCTTTTTGCGAATACAGACTAACACGGCTGCTACTCTGAAACCTGTCATAAGTGGCTGGGTTTTACTTGTGCACATATTTGATGGTGTTATATTGTCAAAAATGCACTAAAACCCACTTCCAATTAATAACATCTTCAGTGTCTTCAGTGACCACTTTACAATATTCTCATGGAGTTTCCAACCTAATTTTTTCATCCTTCAGTAAAAAGCCTTTGTACAAGTTCTTGGTGCTTGTTTGGGAAACCATTTAAGACAGGTTTCATTGTATATCTACACTATATCTTCATTCAAAGCCTGCTCATCTAATTTAGCAATCTATTCCTATTCAGCAGCGCTTGTGCTTAAATGCTTTGCTGAACTGGGTCTACAGAGTTTGATTTTCAAGCACAACCAGGATAACTTTGACCCAACTAAAGTCAATGGTAAGCCTCCCATTGAATTCGCTGATTAATCCAGTGCTGTGTGCTTTTGAAAGTTCCACCCATAGTGCCCGATTCAATTCCCAGTGGAGTCAATGATACTCTTTGCATGGACTACAACATGCAG
This sequence comes from Caretta caretta, assembly GCF_965140235.1. NCBI lineage: Eukaryota > Metazoa > Chordata > Testudines > Cheloniidae > Caretta > Caretta caretta. The sequence goes on along the minus strand of NC_134210.1, from coordinate 9,825,669 downwards.
TGCATGGAGCCCACCTTACAGCAAAAACTTTGCAACTTTTTGTTATCAACTGTAAGTGTAACTCTGCTGGGTTCAGCTCTGAACATAGGTTTCATGCTAGATGTTCTGAAAAACTTTGTTGAAAATGGTTATCGATAGTTTTCTCTTTGGGGAAGGGAAGGAATGAAACGGAGCTTCCTGACTTCATTGCAAAACTTTGTTCTAGAGGTCATGGTATAAATCACACGATAGCCCTTCTAGATCCCTGATTGATATTTGATTGACATTTGATCACAAGCATCAACCATGCCTCGTTGAGGTTGTATACTTGTTGAGAAAGAATGCCTTGAGATGACTTCTAAAATCTTAGTTTCCAGTAGTACAGACATAGTAAAAAATTGTGTAAGTTGTCACACACAGAATCCTTTGTTTTGAAATATCTTTAAGAAAAGAGTTAATGAAAGACACAATATAAATTCTAAGGATAAAATGATTATAGGATTTGCTTGATTGTTAAGACTGCAAGATTGTTCCCCCATTTATAATCTCTTATTTTAACTTGATCACGCATTTCTGAGGTTTTCTGATATGCAGTTTTCTAGGACAGGGCTCTTTGTGAAAATAAATACTTTCAGCCAATTTTGCAGAATAAATGAGTGAAGGGAAAAACATACTTTCCCCAATTGTAGAACTTTATTGCCACATTATTTTCCCACACAAATAACACAAAATAGTCTGAATTTTGCATTTGAAACTTGGCATAAAACTAAATTATCCTTATGGAAAAGAACAGCTGCAACTAAATTTGAAACAGAAAAACTGGTGTAACATAATAAGGAACATTTGAAAATTAAGTATTTGAACAGTGTGAAATGAGCCTAAATAGCAGATAATTTTCACTAAATCTGAGATGAACATTATTTGTATTACCTTAGTGCATACAGGCCTCAACCAATTTTGAGAGCCTGTTTTGCTAGGTGCTGTACTTACATGGCATGAGACAGTTGGAGCCTCAAAGATCTTATGGTCTAAACATACAAGACAGACAATGGGAAGAAGAAAGTAATTATGATCCCCATTTTATCAATGGGAAATGTAGGCCTAGAGTATATGTGATTTACCCAAGGTCACACAGGAAGTCTATGGCTGAGTCATGAACTGAACCTCTATATACTGAGTCCTAAGCCAGCATCTCAACCACAGAACCACCCTTCATCGTGGGAACTTTGTAAGTCCATCCTTAATATACAGCCCGGGCACAAAATTTGATTTTTTAAAGGTTCTATCTATTCCATTCTATTCAGGGTTTTGTTTTGCACCCATCACTGAGGCATCTCAATATTGACTCACCTCTGGGCTTAGATACTAAATGTATCACACCATCCTTGATCCAACCTGAATGTTTTTTGTAATCTCCACAACTAAATGATCGTTATTCAGGACACAAATCAGGGACAGTGTTTATTGGACAAATGATAACATTCATTAAAGCCATGCGTCTTCCCAGAATGTCACACCGCTCTGAATTTCATGCAGCTGTAAAGCAGACATAACACTAATTTTGTGTTGTGCTGTCTATTCTATCGTTTGGCCATTACAAAAGACTTCTATGTGCCATTGGGAGATGGGAGGGTACACTAAAATTCTTTGCCTTGTCCAATACGTATTCAGAGATTTATCATCTGCCTTCATATTTTTGGATACATTTGCCAGTGCCTTTTTCTTTGTCAAGGTCTGAATAGCAAAGGCACAGACAGCAATGGGATGTTCAAGGGCAGAATCTACACAATTCCATCCTGTTTATTAGAAAGCTGGGAGTTGTATTATAAACGGTCTCATACATTTAGCCCGAACATTTTTTTATTGTCTTGTGTGATCTCCTGTTATTTTCCGAATATAAAAGGGCATCGATGAGCCTGAATCCTCTTAATCCAACACTTTAGAATTCTACCATTCTCGCAGTTATGTCTGGTTTTATATAAAAGATAATAAATGGTGACAAATGAATTACAAGGTTGTAAATCAATTGAGTGCTTCAGCTGATCTCCATCTCAGGGTCACTGCTGAGCGGCTGGGTGAACAGACTGTGGCTGGAAATGTAGAATGTTGTGCCTACTGAGAATTCAAATTTTGCACCATCAGCTTTGCTGAATTTTCATAGGATATCCGACAACTGCAGATTTATTGGCTATTAATGTTTGGGAATGATAATCTTACAGGTGAAACTGATTGTACGGAGATGGCGTGAATGTTCATCTACACTCCCAGTGCCTCAAAACTATACGTGTCCCTAGGGAAGGGTTTTTTCCCAGGCTAATTCAGCGGAATTTACCCCAGGGAAAGATGGAATTTTAAAGTACCAATAATGTACATGGAACCCAAACTTTAACCCTGATTATTAAAAGCTATATATTTAGGCATCTATACCTCTTTGTGAATCATCACATCCAGTTCTGAATTTAAATATGTCCATGGTTAACCAACTCACAGCAACAAGAAGGGAAGCATATCCTATCCAATAGAAACTCCAGAGTTAAGGTTATTCAGGTGTCTCAGCTATGTTTAATAACCATTATCAGGGACTAATCAGGAAACTCTAGAGCTAACCATATGAGCCCCTGTAGCTTGAGCAAATGGACTAAGTTCTCTAGCTGCAGCAGACCCATATCCAATGTGGACCAGGCGCGTGTGTCTACACTGCAAAACAAGACCCATGTCCGTGAGTCTCAGAACCCAGGCCAACTAACTAGGACTTGTGCTAGAGGGATAAAAATAGCAGTTTAGACATTCAAGCTCAGGCAGGAACCAGGCTCTAAGACCCATCCCCCTTGCTGGGTTTCAAAGCCTGGGCTCCAGCCCAAGCCTGAATAACTACACTGTTATTTTTAGCCCACTAGTGCAAGTTCTGCAAGCCTGAGTCAGTTGGCCCGGACTCTGAGATTCGCTGCTGCTGGTCTTTTTTTGCAGTGTAGATGTATCCAGAAGTAATGGTTTGCATATGCATCCCCATACCTTAACATGTCTGTTCTTCTTTTAACTCTGAATTAATTATCTGGATTTCTAACATTTGCTTTCAAGTTAAACATATAATTTGAGTAATATTTTCTACCCTTAAGTTACTGAGCCGTACTCTCAGTCCTAACTTCAGTTTAACAGTTTTTGGACTGGGAATTTGAAGTGATGTTCTGCTTCTTGTTTGACATTTGCCTTAAGAAAATACTTTACAGGCCCTGCTTTTTGAGGGCAGTTTTTGATCTCATGTACATTGATGTCAATCCACCAAAATTAGAGTGACTCCAGATTTACACCAACATACCTGACATCAGAATCCTGGCCAAAAATTGCCCGTTGACCTCAATAGGACATGAAGGCTTTGCTGAATCAGGGCCGTAAGTAGAATGCATTGTTAACATGACTTTGCTTTGGATTCTGAATAAATTCCCTTTTGTTCTTTCATTGTTTTGAAATCAGCCATGCAGCCACTGGTGGGTTACAAGGAAAATTATATTTACAAATAAGGGATTAAATTAGAAAAGGTAGTTAAAAAAAATAAGAAAAGAAAATGAAAGCAAAATTAAAGTTCTGGTTTGCTTTTAAGACGTAATTGGTAATACATGGGAATAAACACTGTTTGCCCTTATCTAATCTATCACATGCACATTAATGTGGTATCTCCATTAAAACATGCATAGTCCTATGGGGGTAAACTCCTGCCTTCTAGGACTACATGAAAGTGAAGAGTTGTACCACAGAGAGTTTGAGACTGTTCCTAAGAATTATACAGGTAGGATCTGACCCACTGTATAGTTCATATTTCTGGCAGTGAGTCTTGTTTACTGGCAAGATCAGGGGCTGGTAGTCAGGATTCCTGGAGCCACATCCAGTCTGGAATAAATGGGTGGCATTATTTTGGAAGTCTGAGCAAACTCAGAGATTAACCAGTTCGTCCCAAAGTCACACACGCCAAAGTACTTGCAAAGCTGGGACCTGAACCTAGACTTCAGTCCAGCTTCTTAAACAGAAGACCATCTGTCCATCCTCCTGCCTTTGTACCTCACCTAAATAGGGCTTCAGCCTTTGTTTGTCTTGTATATTTAGCTTGCAAGCTTTTCAGAACAGGGACTGACATTTACTGTATGTTTGTACAATGCCTAGCACAATAGTCCCAATATCAGTTGGGGCTGTAGGTGCTACTGTAATATAAATAATAGTAATAATGATATATTCAGCAATGGTGTAAATATTTATTATAGTGATCTGTAACCAGTGGAAGTGTATGTTATCTTTGGGGTTAGGTGGGGGTGGATGGCAAAGCAGTTATTTGGACTGGGATTATGTAATGAGCCCAAGGGCTAGATTTGTTCATCTCTGAATGCCTAATCAATGTAATTTACACCCATTTCCAGCACACACTGAATGCCAAATCACTGCAAGTTACATTACTTTGCCACTTACACCTGGATTAAAAAAAATGACATGTCAGTTGTATCTTACACCATTGTAAAGTTTGCCTTCCTAGTTCTATTTTCATCTTGCCTACTAACTCACCATGTGGCTTATATTCGTAGATTACAAAGCCAGAATGGACCATTGTGGTCACCTAGGATATTTTTTGTTCTCCCAGACAGGTCACAGCTGGGAACAGGACCACTAGCTTTGTGAGCAAGAGCCGTACTCCTAGGCCATTAGATCACTTTGTCACAGCAGCTCATCATGACTCAGTTTCCCCATCAGTAAAAGTGATATCACCATGCTTGCCTGGTGGTGTTGTGAGAAGCAATTAGTTTCTTCAAAGTGGTTTGAACTTATCACATGAACATGGCTATAAAAGTGCAAAATATTATTAACATGAAAAGACTTTTAATTTACCCTCAAATTAGATGATCTCTCTAACTCATATTCAATTACATCCTGATGGATAGAGCTCCTTTTCTCATCCCTATCTCTGGCTCCTCATTGCTCTGGATCAAAATTGACTCTCATTCTGTACTGTGGAGCTTTAAAAATAAGCTGGGGAGTCATAAAAACTCTTTCTCCACAGATTCAATAGGCAGCCTAATAGAAAACAATAAAAAAGATCCAATAGCACTGGGACATTAATATTTGTATCAAAAGAATGAACTTCATTATTGTAAAGTCCTGTGCAAGTGAACAGACCAGAGTGTTTGCTACCTCCATTTTGCATTTGCATTATGCCATCAGTCAAAGATCTGAAAGTGTCTTTCGACACAAACTTCCTTGCAAGTCCAGACAGCAACAAAGAAGAGGAGTGGCTTACTAACTACCCTCTGTGGTTTCAATGTACCTCACTTTCCATCACACATTCTTAACAAAACAAAAGAAAACCTTCTGATAAAAATATCTCCCCATTTCATAATGTAAAATACAAGCAATTTTATCAGCATTAACACTGATGGCTTCCATTAGCCTCTTGCCTTCTAATAAAATTTATGATACCTTTCAGGAGCACAATTTTATAGAAAGTGAAGTGATTACACCCTGCTTAGATATCTCTGCAGCATCTATTCCAACAATAATGCTGTAATTTTATGCATGAAATAGCACAATTGGCATAAATAGTTATAATACTGAGTGCTGTCTAAGGAACCTGGCTGCTGGAAAATTAGAAAGAGCTTCACACTTTTGAAACAGGTAATTAGGATTTCTCTCCATGCTCATAGGAGGCAGACTGGAGTTTCATTTGATATGTCATTAAAATATATGTGTTAAAAATAAATGTTGGATTTAAAGCTGCATATGTTATGAAAATTAAAGGCACAGTGCTGCTACAAAGGGTACAGCACAATGGGCCTTTAAGGTTCTAATTTTGGCTCTGCTAAAAGTTTTAGCACTTTCAGACAGATAAAGGCTTCCAAAGAGTCTGATTCAGCAACAACTTCAGACGGCTGTTGCAGCAGGATGGAGTTTTTTGATGGAGAATTATGCCCCCAAAACTAGTTACTTATTTTAATTTTTGACTGCTCAGGAAAGTGAAGGACTAATGGCATAGGTACCTCTTTCCTGACCAGTAATGCTACCAAACAGTTATTCCTCTATCCTGATCTGCAGCATCCAATTGACCTTCCATTCCTGTGTTCTCTCACACAGGTCTACCAATGCACCACACTCCCAGCTTAGTATAATCCAGTTTTGCCCAACCCTTCAAGCAAAGGGTTTCTGGTTTTTGTGTTGTGTGGTGACTTGCATGGATAAGGATTGTAATGACAAAACTAAACTCATTTTCACCTCCTACCTAGGTCAGAGGTGAATTCTAGTTTCCTAAAAGGAAAGGCTAGCTAGCATATTAATCCTCTGTTCCACCACATTTCATATTCCATCCAAGTTATTTCTTTAAGGATTTAAGACATGATGAACATAGCCATAAAAACCACACTTCTTCAGCTGTCTTCATAATACATGGGCATTGCGTGAATTTTATACTCTTTATGTGCTCCCTAAACTAAAATCAGTCCTTTTATGCAGGCTGCTTTATGGGCAGGCTTTAGCAAGGCACTCAATAAGAAGTGAACTGGAGACAGGAGGAATACCTGTTTGGTTTTGTGATGGCACAAATCACATAGCTAGAATTCAGTAACACAAGGTGTTTTTTTTAAAGACTGTTCTATGAGCTGCACCTTGAGCACATTTTCCAAAGATGGGGGGTTAGGGGGGAAGAGAAGAAAAGCCAAATCAAACTAGTATTCTAGCTGCACTTTGTATCTGTCACTTTCTTGTTCCTCTTCTGACAATTGTAACATATGACTCCAGTCGAGGGAACTGTGTAGCCTATTCCAGAGTTTTATCATATGTTTAGATACACAGCTGATCAAAATTTTTTTTATCATAAAATGTTCATGACGAAACATGGGTTTTTGTCAAAATCAATTTTTTTCAAAGGGAAATGTCAATTTCAACTTTTTTTTTTCCAGTTTTTCAACTGATGCATTTGAAAAAGAAACATTTAATTTTGAATCAACATTTTGGAATTGAATTTCTTGTGTGGAATTTTCATTTCACAACACAATTGGATAGTTTGACTTTTCATTCTGTTTTGGGATGAAAAAAATGGCAAAACATTGGACTTTCCAATGGGATGGAAATTCTGTTTTCCAAACAGCTATACTTAGATACTGTGGGTGTCAAAGTTCAGGGCAAGGCACCTGTATTCCCTCTCTATAGTCCACCAAAAGCATCCACTCTGGGGTTTCCAGCTCCCTGCTGTCACCTCTCTTGGGTGAAGACATGCATCTCTCTCCCTCCTGGCGGGATATTTCCAGTTCCTGGCTATACTGTGAATTCCCCAGCAGGTCAGACTTTCATGTTTATCAGTACTGGCTACCATTGTGCCAGCAAATATCTAACAACATGCTGTGACAGTAAGGTAGTGCATAAAAGCTATGGCAAATGCCATACTCCTGCTCCACCATGACCTAGAACACCCCTCTCACCACTGATTAAATCAAGAAAACCCTTTTAGTCTTGTGCCACAGCCCTCCTTGCAGAAGATAAGGATGTTCATGGAAGATGGTTGGAAGCCTGGGCTGCTGCTGACATACCAAACAGAAATCTAATTGACGACCCAACTGTGCAAGTGCCGGGCTTTTCCTTCCCACGGCACATATGGACAGCTCTAAACCTTATCCACACCTGACATGGAAGATGCGCATACTTACTCCATATACGGAAATTGAGGGAATCACCTAAATGCGACTGTGGCATAATGCAAAAAGAAGAAGCAGAAGAGGCTATAAACAGTCTAATTGTTACAATTAAGCTACCACCCAGCTCTTTCTAAGGAAGCACATTTATGCTTAAAGTAAAAGCATTACAGACAAAACATTAAAAAAACCCACAAAACTATAAAGGAACCTGCACACATGCTAAGAAGCTCACCAGAGATCACCCCAACTCCAACAAGGGCTCTGGCCAGTGAACAGTCCTTTAAGGGTTTTTCTGGTGGTTGCAAATTCATAATGGTTGTGGCTCAGAATAAGCACACTCCTGAATCTGTGAGTCACTCCTTCATGCAGTTTGGTTCTTTGATTTTTCCCCATGTAAAAGGTGATCAGGTGACAAAGGTCCCCTCCTCAGGGCAAAGCTTCTAAAGGCTGAAATTCTTGCACAACTGGAGGGGTTACATTTGCATACATCTCCCCCTAGAGTTTTCAAATAGTCCTTTGAAGCTCGTAACACTGGCCCCTAGAGACATTAAATACAATCCCATAATAACACATAAACATTTTCATTTTTAATACAATGAAAACCCAAGATTCCCAAACTTAACTCGATAAGGCAACATTCAGTAAGGTTTGTTCAGGATATTACAGGAAATTGCCTCACCTGTTACAGTGGATAAAGTAGAAAGCAAGTGTGCAGGGAGCCCAGTAACTTTTATTGTGGGAAACTGAAAAAGTAGCACCTCTGGTTTATTTTTAGTATGGGGATAGATGTGATATCTTTATTCACATTGAGTAGTAACTGAGGCCCTGATCCTGCTGTGAGAACACCACCATGCCTGCACAGAGCCCCACAGAAGCGTATTGGGTGTCCAAATGTCTTAGACATCTTTGAAAATCTTTCCTCACAATTACGATGAGGATGCATTAAATTTTGTGAAACTTTAACAAAGTATGTGTGAGAGAGATTCTGGGTTGTGAAATAACCAGAAGAAGATTCTTTCAGGAAATTATATTTTTGTCAATATCACACACCTCCAATTACAACGTAGGAATCCAACAATGAAATTGCAGCTCTAACAAGTGGGAAAGATCTCTTTCTCTCTTTTTTTAATTGAGTTGCACAGCAAAATGTAAAAGACCCCTTATCACCTCAAGTAAATCCCGGCCATTTTGAAGTCACTGGGAGTTTTGCCATTGATGTCAGTGGGGGCAGGATTTCACCCTGAATGTAGTTACAGCTTAACACCTTTACTATTATGTTAACCTGTGCTAGCTGGTTGTGCTGTAACCTAGGAGGACTTGAGAATGATCTTTCTTTCAAGATACGTGCTCACTGGCTCCATCCCCATTGGTAAAACAAACAACCAAGCCTAGAATGACTGTAACTCAATTATGATTTAGCCCTGCAAAAACAAAGCCATTTTCTCATGCTTCAGAGCTCTGCTTTTTTGAAGTTGCAAGGTGCATTTCAACTGACCGACGGAAAAGAAATGTTACTTAGGTCTGCAAAAGTCTCTAGTGTAGACAAGGTCAGCTTTTCATGCAGGAAAACTTTTTAGGTGAAGAAAAGAAAACAATCACATACTCGTACTGAACAAGGAGAAAATATCCTCTAACAAAACTATGAGCAGTGGGAAAGAGAAATAAAACATAATTATTTTATCATCAAGATTTAAAATCTTAAATACAAGACTTAAATACACCTGGGACAAAATTATAACTAGTATGATTGAAATCAGCAAGAAATCGGCTTCAGTCTCCATTAAGGGGATTTGGTCCTTGCCTAGCAGTAGTAGTCAAGATATTTGGGCAACATCCTCCTGGATGAGCATAAACCGTGGTTAAGACCTCAAGACAGGAAGTGTGTACCTGTGTTTGTGTGTGCATGTGTGTACATGTGCATGTTAGGGTGTGGGAATGGGAACTAACATATACAGTGAGAATCAATCGACTTGTCAAAATTGGACGGAAATCTCTGAAGAATATTTGACTAAAAGTACCTTCTCCTCTCGATTGATTGCACTCTCTTGGTACATGTGATATTTTAATATTACCACTGTAATTCTCCAGTCATCCAGAGAGTCTTCTAGGAAATACAGGGAAAACAGGTCCTAAATTTCTCGTGTTAAAAAAGCCAAAATGTCTTTTAAAAAGTAAAAGAAAGAAAAATTAAAAAAAAAAGGTTCAGATTTCTATTACACTCCACAAAGAAGCAATAAAGGACACAAATGTTGTTTCCTTTTTTTTAGGCCAACTTTAAATGCCAAACCCTGCTAGTACTTGTTAACTGTAAAGTCAGTGAATCATTACTAATTAATTATGTCTTTTATTTTATGTCCCCTCTATATTTATCCTTTGATCTCTCATTGCCTTTTTCTCTCAGATATAGTTGCTTCAACAGTGAGTCACTTCAGTGGTGGCCTGTGTAGAATGGTCTGAAATGTTCAGAAAGTCTCAGGTAGCAGCCTTGTGGTGCAGTCTCCATGGACTGTCTTGGAATGAGATAAGGTTTTTTCTAGGTGTTGCTCCAAACACTCTCACTCTTGTCTACTTGGGACAGTGCCAGACTTTCACTTGATGCTCACTACCTTTTGGTAACATGCCAGCAAGAGAATATACTAGAGCTTCCTGAATTATTCCTTGACAATAAGTTATTCAACAGATTTAGATCTTGTTCCCATACCATTCCAAATTACTAGAATGTGCTAGCTATTCATAAGTATTTACCAAATAGCTTACCCAAACTGACTGCAACCTATGGATAGTTGAATTATTAATTTTGGCTTTGTTATTCTTTAACTGTGTTGTGTAACTGAAATTATATATTCCCTGACTGGATGACTGAACATTTCTTCTATCATCTCCTTAAGTGGAGAAGTGAAACGTTTTAAACAGGAGTCTAACAAATAACCAGTAGCAGCCAGCAAATTGAGAAGAAAGGTGTGTTTCTAAGGAACTAGACTGGGAATCAGGGTTCTCAGCTCTATCTCAGGCTTCTTTTGGGCAAGTCATTTAATCTCTCTCAGCATTAATTCCCCATCTGTAAATGGAGGTGCTCATACAGGGCTAGTTCAAAGGGGTGCCATCATCAATGTTTGTGAAGTGCTCAGCCACTGTGGAGACATGCACCATAGAAAAGCCTATAAACAATGCATTTCTGGTTTGAATGTTCAGATGACTAATCATTAGTGCAAAACACTAGAGCTGGTTGGAAAATGTTGGGGGAAACTTTGTAAATCAGAAACTGCTGTTTTGTCAAAACAAACGTTTAAAGGAAACATATTGATTACAACATTTCTGACTGGAAGATTTCTGAGGTCCAGGGTGGACTCTCTGGTCAATTCCAGAGAGAGAAAAATTGAAAACATGACCTTTTCAATTCTAAAATGGATGTTCTGACACAATCCCATTTCAAAAGGTTGGGGTTTTATTCCAATGTGGAATGAAAACAAATTTTGAAACCTTGAAAGCTTTCACAAAACACAATTGTCGTCCTCTGGACATCTCAACTAAAAACATACAGAACTTCTGGGATTCACAAAGATTTTCACAATTAAATTGTCTTGTGTGGGAAAAAGAGGAATTGGGTGAGGTTGTGAATAAAAGAGAACGGAAAGCTACAGGATTATTCCTGTAAATATTTTTTAAAACCTCACTGTCCTATTTGACCTGTTCTTGGTGTCCAAATTTATGTACCAAGCTGCCAATAAGTCCGTTAAGTAGAGAATATTTATTGGAAAACTGCTTAAAGGGCAAAGTAATCTGAACAAGAACTTTAAAAGAAACAGAAGTAGAGACAACAAGATAATTGTTGGCTCACTAGCTTAATTTTAGATATTATTGCAAACAGAAAAGTTATGAACTATAATGAGGTAAATTTCACCCTTAAAACAATCATACATTTGGACTAAAGATGGATTTACCCCAGATCCTTGCAGTGGAAATTTTGGGTGGGTATTAGGATCTAAACATACACCCTTTATCTTTAGGTCAATGGGGCAGCATATGGATGCTATATGGGTCTATCTAGGTGGTTTTGATTAAACTATTGTGGCCTTAATTAGATCACTCCTATGTCTCGCTCAGTCAGAACCTCATATCTGAACACACCCAACTTGGGACAAGGTAGGGGCCTAGTTTGCAATCCAGATTCATTTTGAGTGCATCTTGTGCCCTTCTCTGTTTAAAAGCATTGCACGTCTCCTCTGTCTTCCGCAGCTAGAAGGCTAATCTGGTGTATGTCTGAGTCAACTCTCTTTTTTTCCTTCCGCTCCCCTTGTTACTTGCCAGGCATTCCATACTATGTACATAAATTAAACACACACTCAGGGTGTCCTAAAGAGCTTTGCAAAATAATGTCTGAGATGCCAGTGGGGGTACTGTCTGTGTCAGGCACACAGAACAGCCATTAAAATGCGCTCTTCAATCGAGCTCACACGCAGTCCTGGAAATGAAAAAGGAACTAGAGCAGGTTGCTGGCCGTCTGAATTTAACTTGCTGAGTTATTTCCCTAGATAGAGTCTTCAGTCACAGGCTGGCAGATGCCTCAAGCACTGCCAGAAAAGTCGTACCACTTTATTAGCATAACTAATGCCGCTGAAGAGGATCTGCCGGTATGGAAATCATTCAGCTTTGTATGAAATTTCAACAGGGTGTCATTTAGACACTACAGCCCGCAGCACTTCAGAGAATGGCCACCTGCAGCGGCTGTTCTCTCAGATCCAAGAAGGGCAGTAAAATGCACCCCCCGATCGCTCTGTCCCTCCTTATGGGCACTGTTCATCATATTTTAAGGCAAACACAGACAAGAATGCAAAATGGTTGGATCTGCTTCCAAGGCCAAAAGAAAGCAAAAAACGCAGACCAGAATGATGTCTGATAAACTGCTCATAAGAGTCATGAGGAACAGTGCTAGAAATATGTCTCCACTTTTAAGGCGTTCTGCTAGATCAGCAATAGCCATGTAGGAGAATAGAATTCCTAAAAGTTTGTGCTTGTCACCTGCAATTTTTTTCTGCAACTGAGTCAGATTAGTGGCATCAACTGTGTTGGAGCAGAACATAGGAGTTTACCATATCACATCAGACCAATAGGTCATCCAGATTGGTAACCTGTCTTCAACAGCAGCCAATGTCAAACACTACAGAGGAAAGTTTAGAGCTCCTACAGTAAACCTAATTGTGACAGATTGGGGTGTTCCTGACCCCAGCTACTGATCACGATATGCCCTGAAGCGTGAGGATGCACCGTGCTTGTAATTGTTATCCTAGCTAGCACAACTGCAGATGCTCTTATTATTCATTCTGAAACATGCTAAGCCTCCCTCATTTGATCTGCAGATGCTTCATGCTGATGCCTTGGGCAGACAGTGTTTGCATTTCCAAGGGGGCATCGCACATAGAAAAAGAGAGAGATCCAAATCAATGGATGCAGTCTTAGTTTGCAAGAAGTCGTAGCTTCAAAGTTTCACTTACAGTAACAAGCACATTCATTTCTTTCTGGATAATAAGGCAGCGGTTGAAACAGACAAGCAGGCAGTGAGAAAATCCCAGACAGTAATGAGGTCTGTGAGGGGTTCTCAATTAAGTGATAATACATGTTTTAAGTTGGACTATTTGCTGCTAGGTTGTATCATGTTTCATTTCCAGAGCGGCAACAATTCCATCCACTTGATCAGGCCAGCAACCCGAGCCGCATCCCATACTGGGAAATAGTGCATTTGCCTTCATGGGCTTAGTCTCATGTCAGCTACTTGTTTCCACTTTTACTGCTCTGATATCTCTTCATGCAGGGCCTGCCAGTTTTCTTTAATCTACAAGAAGGTGTTAAGGATTCTCTTTTCTTCACCATTCACACATGCTAGTGCTTTTATCCTTCTGGGCCACCCTTTGGGATGACCCACCGGAACGTCAATATCTACATTTAACCTGCGGAACTCACTGCCACAGAATATTAGGCCACAAGTTCAGCAGGACTTTAAGAAGTATGGGATGTTTATATGGAAAAGGTGAGTTTTAAATAAATAGCTTGGAAAGGCATAAGACAACCTCTACCAGATGGGGTACCAGAGGGGCTGGTGAGTCCATAATTGCCCGCTTCAGATTTTCTTGCACCTGCTTCTGAAGTATCTGGTACTAACCACGGTCAGAGACAGGAAAGTGGATGAGATAGACCACAGGTTTGATCTGATATGACAATACTTCTGCTCCTAGCTATTGATGGTGGCAGTTCTCCACCAGCTGCCTCATTACTTCCTCATGCTTCCTCCCCATGATTGATGCTAGTAGTAGTAAATGCGCAAGCCCAGCAAGACATATAGGGACACTGTTAGAAGAGTTTTGTAAAGTTTATTCCTTTTCTTTCATATGAACTCTGTTCAGGGCCGTCCCTACCCATTCGCAAAATACACAGCTGCGTAGGGAACCAGGAAATTTTGGGCACCACATTTCGTGGTGCCCTGTGCAGCTGCATTCTGCTCCAGCCCCTGCTCCGCCTCTTCCCCATGGCCCCGCCCCACCTCTTGCCGCCCCTGCTCCACCCTGGCCTCACCCCTAGTCCCCTGAGGACTGCAGCAGGGGTTGGGCCTGCATTCACCAGGCGGTGGGAAGTGGAGCAACCTGGCCCCAGTTGCTCCGCTGGCTCCCTGCCATGCCACCGGCCAAGCATACAGACAGACACACAGACCCTTTGTTTCTCTCCCTCCTCCCAGCTTTTGAAAGTATCTTGTCTCCAGAGCAGAGTGGGCTGGGATCGGGGGGCGGTTTTCCGCCCCCCCGCAGACGCCTGGGGCCCCACATAGCTCTGCGACTCCAAATGTCATGTCCTATGAGTACGTGTCTGAAGAAGGGCATCAAAAATGTGAATTTTTTTTGCAATTTTGGCCCTTACTTTTTATTAAAATATTGCAACCAAAAACCATAGAGAACAGAGCTGCCCAAACTCTTGAATTATGAATTATTATAGTCACAAAGGGCAAAAAGCAACTTTACAATATTTCCTATCATAATAATAGCTGACATGAATAATTTATACCACATAAAGTCTAACAAGCAACAGGAACATGAGAAAATGACTTGGGGGGGAGGGGAGGGGAAGAAAAAAAGCAACACTAGAAAAAAAGTAAACAAAGAAAAAAAGACAAGATGGGAAAACCTCATCCTTTACCCAGGATCACAAACATCTCTGTTGCTGTCATAAATATAAAGGGAAGGGCAAACCCCTTTGAAATCCCTCCTGGCCAGGGGAAAGCTCCTCTCACCTGTAAAGGGTTAAGAAGCTAAAGGTAACCTTGCTGGCACCTGACCAAAATGACCAATGAGGAGACAAGATACTTTCAAAAGCTGGGAGGAGGGAGAGAAACAAAGGGTCTGTGTGTCTGTCTATACGCTGGTTTCTGCTGGGGATAGACCAGGAATGGAGTCTTAGAACTTTTAGTAAGTAATCTAGCTAGGTATGTGTTAGATTATGATTTCTTTAAATGGCTGAGAAAAGAATTGTGCTGAATAGAATAACTATTTCTGTCTGTGTATCTTTTTTGTAACTTAAGGTTTTGCCTAGAGGGGTTCTCTATGTTTTTGAATCTAATTACCCTGTAAGCTATCTACCATCCTGATTTTACAGGGGGGATTTCTTTATTTCTATTTACTGCTATTTTTATTAAAAGTCTTCTTGTAAGAAAACTGAATGCTTTTTCATTGTTCTCAGATCCAAGGGTTTGGGTCTGTGGTCACCTATGCAAATTGGTGAGGCTTTTTATCCAACATTTCCCAGGAAAGGGGGGGTGCAAGTGTTGGGAGGATTGTTCATTGTTCTTAAGATCCAAGGGTCTGGGTCTGTAGTCACCTAGGCAAATTGGTGAGGCTTTTTACCAAACCTTGTCCAGGAAGTGGGGTGCAAGGTTTTGGGAAGTATTTTGGGGGGAAAGACGCGTCCAAACAGCTCTTCCCCAGTAACCAGTATTAGTTTGGTGGTGGTAGCGACCAATCCAAGGACGACGGGTGGAATATTTTGTACCTTGGGGAAGTTTTGATCTAAGCTGGTAAAGATAAGCTTAGGAGGTTTTTCATGCAGGTCCCCACATCTGTACCCTAGAGTTCAGAGTGGGGGACGAACCTTGACAGTTGCTCTGCAAGAACTCAAAGAAACATGGAGTTTAAGACCAGAACGGACCACCAAATCATCTAGTCTGAGCTGTATATCACAGGCCACCAATAACACCCAGCACCCATACACTAAACGCAGCAACCAACATCAGGCCAAAGTATTACAGCCCACAGGAAATTTGTATTATGTGCCATAGATAGAGAACAGAAGGGACCAAGGTGTACCAGTGGCCCCCACAATGGCAGGAAAACGATTAAGTAAGACACATCCAGATAATCTTGGCAAGTGACCCACACCCACATGTGGCAGAAAAAGGTGAAAAACTCCCAAGATCACTGCCAATCTGTCCTGGGGGGAAATTCTTTCCCAACCCCACATATGGTGATCAGTTAGATCCCAAACATGTGAGAAAGACACAGCCAGCCAAGCGCTTGAGAGAAAGAATGGTTGGTGCTATCTCAGAGCTGGTGCACCCCACTCAGTGTCCATCTCCAGCCAGGGCTCTCCCTAAGAGTTCAGAGGAAGGAGAGGTTTTTTTTTTTTTTTAATTCCCACAGTACTTGGGGGATGAGGGGAGAAGTCCCTTCCTAACCCTGCTGGGGGCTGGCTGAAACCCTGAAGTATGAGCTATTGGAAAGTAAGACATAAACCAGAAATCAAGCCCCAGGGTTGTTGACCCTTGCCCCCTATCACTGCAAGTAACCCCATCATACAACTGCCCTCATAAATGTGTCCAGCTTTCTCTTAAAACTAATTACGTTGTTTGCCCCAACAACTCCTATTAGGCTGCTGTTCTAAAATCTCACCCCTCTGATGGTTAGAAACTTTTGTCTAATTTCCAGCCTGAATTTGTTCACGGCCAGTTTATAGCCATTTGTTCTTGTGCCAAGTTTGTCCTTAGCTTAAATAGCTCTTCGTCTACCTGGTATTTACCTTCCTACTTTATTTATAGAGAGAAATCATATCCCCTCTCACCTGTCTTTTTGAGAGATTAAACAACCCAAGTTTTTCCAGTCCCTTCCAGTTTCCTCTCCTAAAATAGACCCTCCATTTTTCTGATCATCCTAGTAGCTCTTCTCAGCACCTGTTCCAGTTTAAATTCATCTTTCCTGAACATGAGTTGCCTTACACACTAGATCAGGGGACCAAGGCTCCGCTATGATCCATGGGCTACCTAAATTGTCAGTCTTCACACAGTGGGGTGAGTAGCTGCTGCGGGTCCACTACTTCCCTGTCGTGCACCAGTCAGCATAGCTGAGCAAACATGGACAACAGAGTATAGAGCTGGCTGGCCCAGGTTACTCCTCTGGAGCAAGGGAAAAGCAGGAAACAAACTGTAATGCAGAGCCCCATTTTGGTCTCTGCCTTGGGGCAGTCAAAATATGTGCTGCCCCTTACTCAGAGCCTGTGTTAACTCTGTCATCTAGCGCTCGGGGAGAGCATCACGGGCACTGTGACAGAATAGAACCATTTTACTGGAATGTGAAATATCAGTGAGAGTTTCCGGATGTCTGGCGTTGATGTGGGAGACTGCTCTATAACCCACTGATGTTGCATTGCCTTCCTCACCCTCTCCACTCTGCCCAGTTCCGCCAGCCTGGATACCCATTAGTCTGAGTTCAGCCTTCTCCCATGCGTGTCCCTAGGCAAGGAGTACTTCAACATTCAAATCTCTCTTTCTTCATCCAAATCTCTCTTTAAGAGCCACTTCTGCCTCGGAAGCTGCAAGGAACAGTCTATAATGTTGGTTTGTGCTGCTTTAAACATACTAGGATCAAGGTGTTTCCTAATATTTACTAATGGCATTATATCTGACCCCCAGTGAAATGATTATATAGCTTTCTGCCAATACAGACCTCAGTATTGATTACCTTTAACACGGGGAGCTCTAATAACCTATGTAGGGTCTGACCTAAAGGTCATCAACGCTAATAGAAACAGTCCTATTGACTTCACTGTCTTTGAATCAGGTCCATAATACCCAGGCCTATCTTGAAGTAAGCAGTACAGGTTAGTAGCTCTCTGGGGCAATTCAACCCCCCACTCCCCCACTCCCATCCCCCCGTGGTAGCATGCAAGGATTTCTGAAAGCACACCTTGATTGTTACGGAGAGGGGCATTTTCTAGAACATTCCACACACTTTAAGAGGGGGTAGAAGACTGTGAATAAAGTCTCTGTGTTTGGGGGGAAAGCATTAGAGTAGACACTGTAGGGGCTTTTGGGGAAAGTATGAAAGTCATTAGGAAAACCCACCACAGAGTAGCCAGCTGTTACAGTGTTTCCTGTCATAGCAACACATTAGAAAAGTAGGTTTCAGAGTAACAGCCGTGTTAGTCTGTATTCGCAAAAAGAAAAGGAGGACTTGTGGCACCTTAGAGACTAACCAATTTATTTGAGCATAAGCTTTCGTGAGCTACAGCTCACTTCATCGGCTGCATACTGTGGAAAATAAAGAAGATGTTTTTATACACACAGACCATGAAAAAATGGGTGTTTATCACTACAAAAGGTTTTCTCTCCCCCCACCCCACTCTCCTGCTGGTAATAGCTTATCTAAAGTGATCACTCTCCTTACAGTGTATATGATAATCAAGGTGGGCCATTTCCAGCACAAATCCAGGTTTTCTCCCTCACCCCCCAACCCACTCTTTTTAGATAAGCTATTACCAGCAGGAGAGTGGGTGGAGGGAGAGAAAACCTTTTGTAGTGATAAACGCCTATTTTTTCTTGGTCTGTGTGTATAAAAACATCTTCTTTATTTTCCACAGTATGCAGCCGATGAAGTGAGCTGTAGCTCATGGAAGCTTATGCTCAAATAAATTGGTTAGTCTCTAAGGTGCCACAAGTCCTCCTTTTCTTTTTATTAGAAAAGTGCTGTCACTGGATCTTCATAACTACATGAATGGCGAGGCAATGTTATGATATCTGCAGCTGTGCAAGATGAGGCAATGAACAAGATTATTGTGAAATTAAAAGAGAGATTTTCCCTCCGTTTCCCAATGTGTTACACTGCAAAATTGGCCATGTGTCTTATGAAGAGTTTTTGCCTTCCATTGAAGCATCAGGTAAGTGTCATTGCTGTAGAAAGATACCAGGCTGCATGGTTTTATCCAGTAAATGACTGGTAAATTAATTCCATGTGCAGATCAGTAAGCAAGGGTATAGATCAGGGGTCTCCAAACTACGGCCCGTGGGCCGGATCCGGCCCGGGGCTTCCATTTGTCCGGCCCTCCAACCAACAGGGGAGAAGTGAACAGCTGAGTAGGCAAGCCGCGCAGGCAGGGGAAGGGGCTGCCAGCAGCAGCTCGTGCAGGTTGGGGATGGGGTAGCTCAGCTGAGCTGTGCAGAGCGGTGAGTGCCCCCGGGAGCCCATGTCCCCTGAAAAGGGGAGCCAACTTAGGGGAGAGTTGCTGCTGCAGCCGAGCCGGCACGGACCCCTGCCTTAGAGTAAAAATACAAGCCAGATGCTTCATTAGCTCTCCAATAAACGGAGTAAAGAAGATGGAAATTAACAATTTCATAACGGTTAAATTTTAACTACAGCACTAATAGAACCAAACAGTCCCAACCCAACCTGGAGCTTCTCTTACCAAAGTACAGCCAAACTTTCAATCCTTTGTCATTTTCTTCAGCAGAGCAGGCACAGGGAGAAGGGAGCAGACCCAAAAAGGGGAGCCAACTTACAGTACCTGCGTCGATCAACTTTTATACCTGATTTAGAATGTAATGCAACACTGACACAGTAGAGTAGTGTTGGTTTTTTAACAATTTTGCATATATTTTGCATATATTTGCATATATTTACTTTTTTTTTTTTCACAGTTGCTTCGGCCCACGAAGCCCCTTCAAAAATCTAATATGGTCCTCATCTCATAAAGTTTGGAGACCCCTGGTATAGATTCCTCTTCCACTAATAAAGCAGTACAATGCAGATGTGAACAGATATCTGGGTTTGCCATATGGGGTCTAAGGGCATGGGGGACATGGGGTCTGTGGGTTGCACAAGAATTCCCCCCCCATATTTGTTTTTATTGATTATGTAATGCTAATTAGGGTTTATGGATTGGCAAATCTGGGGAATAAAATCCTCCCTCCATAGAATAAGTATAGGACAGATAGCCAGCCCTGCAGCCCATTGCTGTAGGATCTGAGCATCTTCCCCGTAAAATTGTCTAGCAACAGCAAAGTCACTAGTGGAGTCTCTGGCTCTTCTCTCTTCACCGTGTGAAAGCGCTGTTGGAGGTAAGGTATATTTTGTTGAGAGTTTCAAGCCTTTGTGTTGGTAGCTGAGGGAGTTGTTCATTTTCCCAGCATATTCAGTACTTGGTCTCTCTACAGACACTGCCAACAAGTGGATAAATTAGCAACACTGATGATGTCTGGGTGGTCTGTTACCAACTAGCCCAAGATCACCAACCCATTTCAAAGAGGGCACTGTAGAGCCAGCAGATGGTAAAGTCACATCCGGGCTAACTTTGGACCAGTGCACTAGAATTAGACTTTGTCACATTATCAGTTTCCTTTGCCACCTATAGGAGAGAGTAGCTGAAATGTCAACACAATATAGACTCCCAGCTGCATAGGCTCACTATATAATGATGACAGGTTTCAGAGTAACAGCCGTGTTAGTCTGTATTCGCAAAAAGAAAAGGAGTACTTGTGTACTTTTTCGTGAGCTGTAGCTCACGAAAGCTTATACTCAAATAAATTGGTTAGTCTCTAAGGTGCCGCAAGTACTCCTTTTCTTTTTATATAATGATAGAAGCCCCATTGTTTGTGTTGGTATATTGCCTTGTAGAAAATGACATCTAATGGCTAAAGCAGGGATCCAAGAGACTTTGGTTCTAATTCTGACTGCCACTGACTCATTTCCGCGACCCTGGGCAAGACACTTAACTGGAGAGCCTCACTTTGCCCATCTATAAGTTGCAGATAACAACACTTACAAAACGGTGCCATGAAAGGAGCTATATAGGAGCTAAGATTATTTATGATAGTTATTATTATAATACCAAATTGAAACATTCCATGGAAGATAAATGCATAATTGATAGCAATGACCTTCACCATAAGCCACAGACGTGTTTCAAGCTGAGCAACTGATCTATAGTTATTGATGACATGCTTTTGAATTATTTATCACAGCTTGAAGGGGGGAAATGATATCTGCTATACAAAGCTATAGTAATAAAGCTACAATGGAAGTTCCTAGAAGAAAAGTGCTGGATTTTATACGAGTTGAGGATGATGAGGCAATATATATTGTACATAACTGGAGGTGGGGGGGCAGCCAATTAGGCAAATTATTAGGCCCAGCAATTAAAAATAAACAAGAAAGAGATAGAGGAGAAAATAGGTACATTAGCGAAACCCTTACAACAGATGGCAAAGTGTCCTCAGATCCTCTCGTGGTAGAAAAAATAAACTTTCAAGGAATATTTTATATCAGTGTATCACCTAGAATATATTCACTCTGAGGATTCAGAGAGCTATCTAGGAGACATTCAACTAAATTATTTAACAGAGGATGACAGGAAAGAATTAGAGAAAGAAATTTCCCTGTTGAAAAGTTAAAGCAACAATCCACTCTGTATCCACTGATAAATCTCTGGGTCCAGATGGTTGCCCAATAGAATTTTTAGCAAACATTTGGAGAGATAATAAGCCCTGTAACAGTAGATAATTACTCACTTCTATATGGCTCAGTGCCCCCCTCATCTACATTTGTTTCTATAGCAGTTCTTTTGCCAAAAAAAGAGAAAGAACAGACCCTTCCCCCCGCCCCCACCCTAATTTGCAACATCCTTTCTTTTTGCTCAATGCAGATGTCAAAACCACAGTCACTTCTATCTTGCAATTCATGGGATGATCTTGGTGACATTAGAAACGATAAAGCTGAATTCAACACAATTAAAGTGGGTTATTAAAATAGTGATTAAAAAAGTGGAACTAAACAAATGATTCAAAGATATGATTGAAAATCAGGCTTTTGACTCAGAGAAGCTATGTGAATAAGGACAATCTGAATAACAAAGACTTGAATATTCAGTGGCGTAATTCACTGCAGTTTACAATAGGGAAGCGACTGTGTTTGGGGCCATTATAATGGAATTCTTTCACCTTTTCATAAAGGTTAGCAGGGGAATTAGGCCCACAGCAGCATATCTTTCTTTCAGCCCTTCTGGAATTTGAAGCTATTGTCCTAGATCCTCAGCTGTTGTAACTCAGCAGAGCTTCACTTAAGCCAATGGATCTATGCCAGTTTACACCCACTGACAGCCTGGCCCATGGTCTGTAAAAAGCCATTGTCTGTACCTGAAATGGACTGACTCAAGGGATATAAGTGGGAAAATAAATAACATGGCCAGATCTTGAGCTGGTGCCAAAGGGCATAGCTGCAGTAAAGTTGATGGTGCATTGCACGAGCTGACGATCTGTTTCTTCGTTTATGTTTTGCATTTTAAAATAGATGTATAATGTGTGAAGATGTTGATGCAGCTGAGAGGGTCATCGCAGGAGTGCTAAATCAAAGGAAGCTGGGGGGTTGGTTTGTTTGTTTTCCCCCTTTAGTTGCAAGATACCCATCTGGAAAAGCGGCAAAGAGTCCTGTGACACCTTATAGACTAACATATGTATTGGAGCATAGAGCATAACAAACTAGGAGGGGTGTAGAAAACAGAGAAATCAATCTTGCCTGGAAAGGGATGGCAGAAGAAATAATACCACAGGCGACAAATGGAGAGAAATGAGAATAAAAGAGCTCTCATTTACTAACATGTATCTTGAGTTTAGTCTCTTCGAACGAACAAGCAACGATGGAGGAATTAAAACACCAATGTTAGGAAGATTGGATAGCTCAGGAGACGTAATTGTTGAGAGAGTCTTTAATCTTCTGGCTGCTCAAATCCATCCTAGGTAAGTGCAGTGGCCAAAAATTGTGGTTGTTCTGTGCACATGAGTTTGGTGTCCAAATCACTATCTGCTACCTTGGATGGCAGTGTCAGAAGACAGGACATGGGGAACAAGCTATTATCTTGTCTATAGAGGTGATCCCAAGTCAGGGAGGTGACAGGGTAGGACAACCCATCCTATACCTCTTTTGAAGATGGGCAGAGGACTTCAGTATCCACGCCTATCTATTTTTGCTCCTTCCAAATTAAAACAAACAAACAAACAAAATAAACCAAACACAAAACAAAACAAACCAACCAATCAGAAGACAACCAAACCTTATCTGAGATTGCCACTTTCAGTCTCAACCATGAATTTATACTACACAGCTGTACTGTGTGTGGATTCTCTACTTATTTCTTATGAGACCTCCAAATAAATGAGTAACCACTCCTTTCAGAAGACGATGACACGTTATCTACCTTTTGGGACACGTTATCTACCTTTTGGGAAGGAAGAGTGTTACTCAGGGGGTAAACATGGATTGTTGCAGCAATGCAGCACCTGTGGGGATCATCCTACACATACTCACACCCCGTCTCTTCCCACCAACATAGGAGCAAACTTGATACAAATGTTCACAGAAAGCAAATTTCAAAGCAAATATCCTGTTTTCACACCACAAGGACTTGCACCTTGTCCAGTCAAGGAACACAAACAATATCCTGTGACTCATCTGAATAAATGCCACTAAATTAGAGAGCTGGATTTAAGAATATCTATTGAAGTTATTGTTTCAGTAAATTTGGTTAATTTAATACATTGGAACATAACACAATCTGATTCCTTAGGGTCTAGTCAGAGTTAATCAGTTATTTTTTGTCAAGGTCCAAATTTCTTGGTCAAGGTATAGTGAAGGTCCAGACTCCAGAGAAAATAATACAAAAATAATAACAATAATGATAATAATAAGTAAATAAAAAGATATTGTGGTCAGTTCAAAAGCATCTGGCAGTCCTTATTTGGCGCCTGGTCTGCTTATTGACTATCCCAGCCTCTATCCTGTAAATGGATGTGCCTGGGCAAAGCATTAACGGGATCTAGCTTTATATGAGGTGAATGAATTGTGCACTATGAATCATTTACTTGATTGTGGTGATGGTGGGCATTCTGGTATGATCCCGAATATCAAGAGGCCTTCTGGAATCACATCTTGGAAGATAACTCCTGCATGTGCTCTCTGATTCTAGAAAGGGTCTTTAAAGTATCTGAAGAGTTTGATGGAATTTTTAAACGATCCTAAGCTCTCTACATACAGGCCCAAATTCAGAGTAGGTATAAATGAGTGCAAGGCCCAGTTAGGCCAGGGCTTAATTTAGACTGTAAGTAGCTCAGAAAGTGATGATGGTTCATCTAGTGAGTGGTTTTCTCCTCTCTGAGTCAGTGCAGTGTGGTGTTAGATGGTATTGTACCATGGGAGTTGCATTAGACAAACCCAAGGTCCCTGTGAAGGAGTGCATTCGCTGCACATGGCACCTCCTTGTGGCTACATCTGGGGATCAGCTCTCACCCAGTCTGGCAGCCCTGTTCATCAGTTACTCATGCTGTGACCCCTCTCTCTCTCTTCATGATGCGGGGTGCTCAATCTTCGTGACTGGGACCTCCAAACTGGTCACTATATATTCCTCCTTTTCCATGGTAACAAAGTCCCTTTGGACCAGCTCTCTGAATGGCATCTCCCACAATCCTGTGTCACTTCCCTGTGGCTGGTTAGGGAACCCAGGCCCTCCCTCTATTCTGGTTTTCCAGCCCAGAGATCCTATAATGAGCTGCCAAGGTCTGATCAGTCCTGCTCCATGATGCTGTTTCCTTGGGTTTCTTCCTACTCAGTCCTCTCAGGCTTTCTTTCCTCAAAATTCCTCTGGTGTTGATCCTTCTTCCAGGGCGAGGATCTCAAGGATTATTCTCCTTCTTGGATGTTTTCCTCCCCGTCTCTCTGCTCCCAGAGAGTAACTGCACACTCTCTGCAGCCTCTTTCTGCCTTAAACTTCTTGACTTTATACTAACCAGCCTGCTCCTGCCCAGAGGAGCTTCATGTACATTTCATAGAATCATAGAATATCAGGGTTGGAAGGGACCTCAGGAGGTCATCTAGTCCAAGCCCCTGCTCAAAGCAGGACCAACCCCCAACTAAATCATCTTAGCCAGGGCTTTGTCAAGCCGGGCCTTAAAAACCTCTAAGGATGGAGGTTCCACCACCTCCCTAGGTAACTCATTCCAGTGTTTCACCACCCTCCTAATGAAATAGTGTTTCCTAATATCCAACCTAGACCTCCCCCACTGCAACTTGAGACCATTACTCCTTGTTCTGTCATCTGCCACCGCTGAGAACAGCTGAGATGCATCCTCTTTGGAACCCCCTTTCAGGTAATCGAAATCAGCTATCAAATTCCCCCTCATTCTTCTCTTCCGCAGACTAAACAATCCCAGTTCCCTCAGCCTTTCCTCATAAGTCATGTGTTTCAGTCCCCTAATCATTTTTGTTGACCTCCACTGGATGCTTTCCAATTTTTCCACATCCTTCTTCTAGTGTGGGGCCCAAAACTGGACACAATATTATAGATGAGGCCTCACCAATGTTGAATAGAGGGGAACAATCATATCCCTCGATCTGCTGGCAATGACCCTACTTATACAGCCCAAAATGCTGTTAGCCTTCTTGGCAACAAGGGCATACTGTTGACTCATAACCTGCTTCTCGTCCACTGTAACCCCTAGGTCCTTTTCTGCAGAACTGCTGCCTAGCCATTCGGTCCCTAGTCTGTAGCGGTGCATGGGATTCTTCCATCCTAAGTGCAGGACTCTGCACTTGTCCTTGTTGATTTCTTTTGGCCCAATCCTCTGATTTGTCTGTGTCCCTCTGTATCCTATCCTTACCCTCCAGCATATCGACCACTACTCCCAGTTTAGTGTCATCTGTAAACTTGCTGAGGGTGCAGTCCACGCCATCCTCCAGATCATGAATGAAGATATTGAACAAAACCGGCCCCAGGATCAACACTTGGGGTACTCCGCTTGATACTGGCTGCGAACCAGGCATGGAGCCATTGGTCACTACCAGTTGAGTCCGACGATCTAGCCAGCTTTCTGTCCACCTGGATAGAGCCTGGCTTTCCCTCTTGGCATAGCCAGATACCATAACTGGTTTCTCAGGCCCACATTAATCCTTTCAGGGCCTGTGATGATGCACACTCAATCACAGTCCCAGCCACTTGCAGTCAAAGCTGTTATAATAATACACAATGAATGGAAGAAGGGGGATTTTGATAGTAATGAATGCAAATCAGAAGCTAGGACCTGTAGAAATTTGATAAGGAAGCAAATGGACACAAGTAAACCTCTATGGCCAGCAGAATTAAGCAAAATAAGAAGAAGGTTTTTAAAGTATATTAGGAACAAAAATAATCCTGACAATGGTACGGGTCCATCTGATGGAATTTGTAGAATAATAATCATGCAGAAAAGGCAGAGTATTCAATATATATTTCTGTTCTGTATTTGGGGGGAAAATAGATGAGGTGGCCTGATCATGATGATGATGATGTTAACACTCTTTCTATTCCACTAGTATCTCAAGAGGATGTTAAATAGAAGCTACTAAATTTAGATATTTTCAAATCAGCAGGTCTGGATAGCTTGCATCCAAGAGATTTAAAAGAGCTTGCTGGGCCATTAATGTTGATTTTCAATAAGTCTTGGAACACTGGGGAAGTTCCAGAAGACTGGAAGAAAGCTAATGATGTGCCAATACTTTAAAAGAGTAAATGGGATGACCTGAGTAATTATAGGCCTGTCAGCCTGACATTGATCCTGGGCAAGATAATTGAGCCGCTGATACGGGAGTTGATTAATAAAGAACTTAAATGGGTAAAATAATTACTGCCAGTCAAGATAGGAAATAGATCCTATCAAACTAACTTGATATTTTTTTTAAGGAGATTACAGGTTTAGATGATAAAGGTAACAGTGTTGATGTTATTTAGTTAGACTTCTGTAAGGCATGTGACTTGGTACACACAAAATGTTGATTAAAAATTAGAACAATAGAAAATTAACATGGCACACATTAAATGGATTAAAAAGTGGCTAACTGATAGGTCTCAAAACGTAACTGTAAATGGGGAATCATCATCAACTGGGTGTGTTTCTAGTGGGATCCCACTTGGTTCTGTTCTTGGCCCTATGATAGTTAACGTTTTTAGCAATGAATAAAAGAAATGGAAGAAGAAATAAAAGCATCACTGATAAAGTTTGCAGGTGACACAAAAGTTGGAGGATGAGTAAATAATGAAGAGGACAGGTCACTAATAAAGTGATCTAGATCGTTTGTTAAATTGCGTACCGGTGTCAGTATCGAGGCATTTTAATATGGCTAAATGTAAATGGATACATCTAGGAGCAAAGAATGCAGGCCATACTTACATGACGGGAGACTCTATCCTGGGAAGCAGTGAAGAAAGGTTTGTGGATCATGATGGATAATCAGCTGAACGTGAGCTGCCAATGTGACACTGTGGCCGAAAGGGCTAATGAGATCCTGGTGATGCATAATCTTGGATGAGGAATCTCAAGTAGGAGTAGATACATTATTTTCCCTCTGTATTTGCACAGGTGCGACTGCTACTGGAATCCTGGGTCCAGTTCTGGTGTCCATGATTCAAGAAGGAGGTTGGTAAATTGGAGACGGCTTAGAGAAGAGCCACAAGAATGAATACAGTATTAGAAAAGATGCCTCACAGTAACAGACTCAAGGAGATCAACCTATTTAGCTTAACAAAAAAAAAGGTTAAGGAGTGACTTGATGACAGTTTGTAAGCACCTACATAGAATCATAGAATATCAGGGCTGGAAGGAACCTCAGGAGGTTATCTAGTCCAACCCCCTGCTCAAAGCAGGGCCGATCCCCAATTAAATCATCCCAGCCAGGGCTTTGTCAAGCCTGACCTTAAAAACTTCTACGCGTTAAAAACTTCTAAGTGTTAAAAACTTCTAAACTTCTACCCTCCAGTGTATCTACCTCTCCTCCCAGTTTAGTGTCATCTGCAAACTTGCTGAGGGTGCAATCCACACCATCCTCCAGATCATTTATGAAGATATTGAACAAAACCGGCTCCAGGACCGACCCTTGGGGCACTCCACTTGATACCGGCTGCCAACTAGACATGGAGCCATTGATCACTACCCATTGAGCCCGACAATCTAGCCAGCTTTCTATCCATATTATAGTCCATTCGTCCAGCCCACACTTCTTTAATTTGCTGGCAAGAATACTGTGGGAGACCGTGTCAAAAGCTTTGCTAAAGTCAAGGAACAACACGTCCACTGCTTTCCCTTCATCCACAGAACCAGTTATTTTGTCATAGAAGGCAATTAGATTAGTCAGGCATGACTTGCCCTTGGTGAATCCATGCTGACTGTTCCTGATCACTTTCCTCTCCTCTAAGTGCTTCAGAATTGATTCCTTGAGGACCTGCTCCATGATTTTTTCAGAGACTGAGGTGAGGCTGACTGGCCTGTAGTTCCCAGGATCCTCCTTCTTCCCTTTTTAAAAGATGGGCACTACATTAGCCTTTTTCCAGTCGTCCGGGACTTCCCCCGATCGCCATGAGTTTTCAAAGATAATGGCCAATGGCTCTGCAATCACATCTGCCAACTCCTTTAGCATTCTCGGATGCAACGCATCCTGCCCCATGGAGTTGTGCACGTCCAGCTTTTCTAAATAGTCCCGAACCACTTCTTTCTCCACAGAGGGCTGGTCACCTCCCCCCATGCTGTGCTCCCCAGTGCAGTAGTCTGGGAGCTGACCTTGTTCGTGAAGACAGAGGCAAAAAAAGCATTGAGTACATTAGCTTTTTCCACATCCTCTGTCATGAGATTGCCTCCCTCATTCAGTAAGGGGCCCACATTTTCCTTGACTTTCTTCTTGTTGCTAACATACCTGAAGAAACCCTTCTTGTTACTCTTAACATCTCTTGCTAGCTGCGACTCCAGGTGTGATTTGGCCTTCCTGATTTCATTCCTGCATCCCCGAGCAATATTTTTATAGTCATCCCTGGTCATTTGTCCAATCTTCCACACAGGGACAAATATTTCATAGTGGGCTCTTCAATATAGCAGAGAAAGATATAACATGATCCAATGGCTAGAAGTTGAAGCTAGAGAAAGTCAGAATGGAAATAGGGCATACTTTTTTTTTTTACCAGTGAGATTAATTAATCATTAGAACAATTAACCAAGAGTCATTGTAGGTTCTCCATTACTGGCAATATTTTTTTTTAAATCAAGATTAGATGCTTTTCTAAAATGTATGCTTTGGAATTATTTTGGGGAAGTTCTGCAGCCTGTGTTATGCAGAAGATCAGACTAGATGATCCCACTGGTTCCTTCTGGCAGTGGAATCTCTAAATCTTATGGCACTTTTTGCAAGGGTTGGAAGTATTAGTCCTAAGGTCTTGACTAGATTCCAGTTCAGGAAATGTTATTCTACCTTGATCATTCAGGGTATATCTACATTGCAACAGAACACCCTCAGCTGGCCCGTGTCAGCTGACTAGGGCTTACGGGGCTCAGACTTCATGGCTATAAAATTGCCGTGTAGATGTCTGGGCTCAGACTGGAGCCCAGCTCTGGGGCCCCACGAGAGGGGAGGGTCCAGAGCCCAGGCTCCAGCCTGAGCCCAGACGTCTACATTGCAATTTCAGAGCCCTGCGGCCTGAGTCAGATGACATGGGTGTTTTAGTGTAGTGTAGACATACCCTATATGGTTCCCATCACCAGAGTGTCACTCTGCCTACCTACCCTTCTCCTAAAGTTGCACGTGGATATTACATCACCACTCTTATTCTGCTGTAAGTGCTGGGGGGCAGGATACCATCCCCCTACAACACCAGACATTGGGCGTATCCCCCCACAGCCCTGACAATTGGTGTTGATACAGGATGGGGTGCCAGGTGACTTGACTAGCTGCATCAAGGCTGTTTTCAAGACTGTCCATCTTATACGTCTAAGGTACAATAATAGCTGCAGTGAATGCCGTCCATGAAAATAGACGGAGGCTGTATATACATGCTTGTACTTATATACGTCAAAGTTATTGTTATTTCCACACTACCATGCTGATAATTTACTCCCAGGTGCTTTCTTTCTTAACTGCAGAAATATTTCAGCATATATGCCACACAATTTGGCCTTAGGAGAAGCAGGACATTATTGTTGAAGCAAAGTGATGGCAGTCTGCGCAGAGCCCAAGGCTACAGCTGGAAGGGTACTGTCAGTGGACAAGTAATAGGTACTGTTGGACTCAGACACACAAATTGGCACATTTCTCACATAGTGCCACAATAAGAAAGTCCAGAAATTTTGAAGCTTATTTCCTTAGTCCCAGCTTTTAATTCGCAGATTTCATTCAGTTCTTTTCCAAAGCCTTGGTTGCTTTTTATTAGTAAAATTGTAGCCATAACTGTCTAAGCAACCTTTATTGAGAGAATGTACTAAACATCTAGGATTCCAAGAAGGCATTGGAAACAGTTTTGGCTGGAACTTACCCAAAACTTTAACTTGAATCTGAACTTTTTGAAGAAAGAAAGAGTTTCGTTAAATCTGTCATCAGTTTCTCGCACGGCGTTCTGCATTTGTGCTCCCTTTCTGGGAACTGAACGAGAAGAACCAACATATCAAGAGAGAGTCTAGTATTTCCATGCTAGTTTGGCCGATCCAGGAGTGCAGAACTCTGGTCCTTTGAGAGTTACTCACCACTAATGCTAAGCTTGCCATAGCATCTGTGCTGCTTACAGCAGCTGCAAGGGTGAAGACGCAAAGTCACTAGATAGCCTAATAAGCAGCCTCCACTCTGCAAGAGTTGATTGGTCCAACTAATTCTGTATGCTGTCTGGCATTGTTCAGCACTGGATGCTTTGGAGGAAGGCATGCAGTCAATCTAATGCAACTAGTTATGCAATTACAATAAATACAATAGGGGAAATATCTTCCTGATCCCAGCTGGGGAACAGCTTATGCCCTGAAGCATGAGGATTTATAACCCTTGTCATTTCATCATAGTAAAGGTAAGTATTGATGGTATTACTCACAAATATATATTCTAGAGATATGACTAATGGGCCAGAATGAGTCCAGCTGCTACATGGGTGCATGCACAGCTCCGACCCACCATGTCCCCCTGCACAGCAGCTAGGCACAGTTGCCAACTCCACACACTCTCATTTCCATGTCCTTGGAGCTTCCAGATTCCAGCTGGGATCATAAATGTCAAAACACCATGACGCCAGCTGTTCATGTGAGATTGATAACCCAATTTTGTAGAGTTGAGGTTTTGTTAGGTCAGGTAAACATGAAAACGTTAGGGAAATTATCAGCTGTAGACCCAGACTCCAGACCCTTCAAAGTTCACTCACCATTAGTTCATGCCCCCACCCAAGACCAAAACATTACAACGTAGCATGTGTATGACAAGTTGTAACAGGACAAGCTGATACAGGTCCCGAAACTCATAGCACACCCCCACATACCCTTGCTTTATTACATCAAGCCTGATTCTCCAGTATCTGATATCTTGTGGAGGCTTTTAGACACATACAACAGGGTTATAAAAAGCTTTGCATGACAAAAGATAATCAGGCTTGTTGTTTTGAGATCATTGAAGGACTCTGCAGAATATTTTCACCAATTTCCCTAAGCGTCTTGCAGTTATTTGTGAGTTGACCGTGATCTTAGGTTCACTTATTACAATACCATTATTGCACTCAAATCTTTTGTATCTACTTATCTCCTGCCTCCTTTAATGGGTGAGAAGAAGGATACTGTTTGATTGCTTGATTAACCTTCACAAATGTTTCATTAGGTGAATGTCTTCTCATCCATATATGAAAGCTGGTAACAGTCAGCCATGGGAGCTTTTCATCATAATTTAAGTCCACTCATGCCATCATGAAAGGTTATATACAATTGCACAGGATGCTGCTGAATGACTTATAATGGAAGCAGACTGTCATCACGACATTAGCAATGAACAAGAAAATAAGTTGGCCCCATCAGAAAATGTGAGGTGTACCACTCTCCTAGGACAATTAAACTGCATTACATTAGCATGGGCATTATGACTATTAGTGGGTAACAAGTCAACAGGAAAGTTACACAGAGGAGGTGATGTCAGTGGTGGGGAAATGGACGTACATTGCCTCACTTAATAGAAATGATCATCTAGGTGATATTGGCACGAAGGACAGCTTCCCTTTTATCTGCATCTTAGCAGAAGCCACATGCTTTGGAATATGTAATGTTTGCAATCAGAGTGGACAGAAATAAAAGCCACCTCTCAGACCCCCAGTCATCTAGCAACTCTTGTAACTGGCATATGCTATGGCTGAATGACCTGGATTCATTCACAACTAGATCAGTACTAAAACAATCAGGATGATAGATAGCAGCTTATCAATAATTGAAAAGAAAGGCTTAGAGATGTCCCATTATCTGAATAATGAACGCTGCACTTGGGCTTTGTAATTCCTTAATAAAACTGACTGATTGATTTGCTTAATTAATTCCTACTTTGATAGGCTTATTGCTTTCTTTGGAGTTGGGGTTGGGCAAAAAAATGAAAATGATTCAAAACGGGGAAGAAAGATTTAAAATTTTCATAAACTTTTGCCACCCCTCCCTCCTCAGAGAATAGTGGAAACATGTTCAACTGTTAATTCTGCATGATAGATCCTCACAGGACCCAACCTCTTATTAACCACAAAAATAGTTTCACAAATGGAAACAAAACAAAAAAAAAGAAAGTTTTCCCCTCTTTCCATTTCACCTCTGTTTGTGTCCCATTGCAACCGACCAAACATTATGGTAAACTATAAAGTGTCCCCTGACCTCACCACTAGTAAACTTGACTGAGCCTTAAACACCTTTGAATAAATGAATCTGAATGGAATCTTTAAAGCCCACTTCAGCTTAACGGCAATAATTACTTTGAAAGTAAGCTGCTGCCACTGCTCTGCTCTGTCATAAAGGAAAAGCTTCCTCCAGCTGTAGGGGAAATTGTTTTACAGACGGTTTGAAATCAGCAGACCACCAGCTTGTTTTCTCTAGTTTCTTACTTTGTTGGTTGTTACCCTGTGTCCTGGTAAAGATCAAGGCTGAAAGAAGATTTTTAACCTGGCTCTAAGTAGCGATGGGCCCCGTTATTAATGACTACTCCAAGATGCGCTGTGTTTTTCATGGCCAAGCAACAATGCTGTGATCCAGATCCAAATTCCCCCAAATCTTAAGGATGTACAGGTTCCAGCTTGTGGTCTGTTGAATAAAAAGATAGGTTTCAGCCACAAAGTGTGGATCCACGCTTCTCCAAAACTAGTGTGTATGGATCTGGGTTAAGGGTTAGACCCATCTCTATTTATAACATGCTTTTATGTTCCATCCACACAAGTGAGACGAAACCAAAAACCTGATTTGACAACAGCAGAGATCATTAACCATTCAACAACACCCATTGTTAAACTGAGTGAGCTAAATTCCATTGGCTTCAGAGGAGTTACACCATTCTTGCATTTAGCAATTGTTCTGCCTGTGTAAAAGGGTGTGGACTTTTGTTTTAGAGCTTTATAAGGGAGAGCTTTGTTTTCCTTTTGGTGTATGAGAAGATAGAAAGGAACCCTAATGTATGACAACACCATCGTCACCCTGAGCGCCAGGGGCATGCTGGAGAGGACCCTGAAGGCAGCCATCCACTCACTGTACCTGGAAACCCTGAAGTGTAAACTGGACCACGGTAAAGCCTTCAAACTGACCGGAAAGTGGGACGCCAGCAATCACTTCCTCGCCGGGGGCAGCTTCACCTGTTTCACTGACTGGAGGTTCATCCACCGTGCCTGGCTCAACTGCGTCCCGCTCAACGGAGCCGTCTGCCACGGGAACTGAGACAAGCATTGCACGAAGTGCGGCTACTCCAACAAGACCCTGCCCCACGTCCTGTGCAGCTGCAAGCCCCACTCTAGAGCCTGGCAGCTGCGCCACAATGCCATCCAGAACCGCTTGGTGGAAGCCTTCGCACCGCGCCTGGGGGAGGTCGCCGTGGACTGCACCATCCCTGGTACTGACAGCCAGTTGCGACTTGACGTGGTAGTTACCAACGAGGCCCAGAAAAAGATCATCCCCGTTCACGTCACGGTCTCCTTCGAGAATAGGACCCTGGCCTTCCACGAAGCCCGAGCTCGTAAGCTGGAAAAATATGCACCCTTGGCCGACACTCTGAGAGCGAAGGGCTACGAGGTGCAGATGGATGCCCTGATGGTCGGTGCTTGGGACCCCTGCAATGAGCGTGTGCTGCAGACCTGTGGGATCGGTCGATGATACGCACGGCTCATGCGGCACCTCATGGTCTCGGACACCATCTGATGGTCCAGAGACATCTACATTGAACACATCACCGGCCACTGACAGTACCAGGAGGTGTGAGCTGGTACCACATAGTGCATCAACTATAGGAAAGGGACTGAGGGGCTTTTTCCATTGGGCCATATGAACTGGAACTATAAACTCACTGAACATTAAATCCCACCAAATGAGGGTAAATCCATCCTCCTCATCATATCCACGCATTGTACTCCACGCCTGAACATAGCCATTATATGAACAACATACCCACATATCTCAATTAACCCGTTAAATTTTTACCCCCAATCGGGAGATTGCAGATTATGTATTCCTTACGCCACCCGTTCCTAAACCGAATTTTGCACCCCTTGATAATCTGTACCTTATTCCCTGATAACCAGAAACTTCTATGCTTAAACGCTGTACCATTTTCTTTTTACTTCAACATCATCTTAATAAAGTTATTAAATCTGAAAAAGAGAAGAAAGAAGCCAGGAATGATTAACTAGTTAACAAAACAAACAAGGTTCCAGTGTTTCCCCTTTGAAAAACCAAAAGGGAGGGAGAAACATCACAGCAAAAAAAAAAGCAGAAAAAGACCTAGCGGATTCAAAACTAAAGTGGTTGGAGCAATGACAATTATGGTTCTGCAAGATACATCTCCTCATCCTGGTAACTATTTAAAAGTTAGCATTACAGTACCATGTAGAGGTGCCAACCAAGATGAAAGGCTAGGCAATTTACATACATATAGTAAGAGATAGTCACAGCCCCAGAAAGACAGAGGAAGGAAGTCCTATTATCCCTATTTTGCAGATGGAGAACTGAGGCACAAATAACTAAAGTAACTTGCCTCTGGTTTCTGACAATACTTGGAATCAAACCCAACTATTGTGTGCATTAATCCCAAGACTATCCTTCCTCTCAACTCATTTATTTTCTGTTGTTTTTTTTTTTATTGTAAGAACCAGTGTGATCTAGAAACTTCAGTTTTCTTCCAGCCCTAAAATCTAAGAAAGAAGTTCTTGTGCTTGTCTTTCCTTGATGTTTTTGGGAGAATCCTCTTTCCACAGTGATTTGTCCCTGATACCGGTATTTCTTTCCTTAAACATTTTAGGCCTGACTCTTATACTGGTATAAATTAGGAGTGACTCCAGAGAAGTCAATGGAGTAATACTTTTTGTAAAACTGATACAAGAAAAATCAAGGCCTCTGACTAATGATTCAAGAGAAGAGAATCTCAAATGTTTAAGAGCATCAGCGTGGATAAGCACCCAGATGTTATAAATAAATAGACTTCATGAACAAGCTTCTTGGGAGTTAGCCATCACAATTTTTCCAATGGAAGAAGAGGTTTGAGATTTCTGACACTTCCTTCTGGTCAGACAGGATGTGGCAGGATGGTTTTAACACCTCCTCTTCTGATCCTGTGAAGATCCAGGTATTGGAGAGGTAAGAGGAAATTCATAGAAGATTAGGGTTGGAAGAGACTTCAGGAGGTCATGTAGTCCAACCCCCTGCTCAAAGCAGGACCAACACCAACTAAATCATCCCAGCCAGGGCTTTGTCAAGCCTAGCCTTAAAAACCTCTAAGGATGGAGATTCCACCACTTCTCTAGGTAACCCATTCCAGTGCTTCAACACCCTTCTAGTGAAATAGTTTTTCCTAATATCCAACCTAAACCTACACCACTGCAACTTGAGATCACTGCTTCTTGTTCTGTCATCTGCCACCACTGAGAACAGCTGAGCTCCATCCTCTTTGGAACCCCCCTTCAGGTAGTTGAAGGCTGCTATCAAATCCCCCCTCACTCTTCTCTTCTGCAGACTAAACAATTCAGTTCCCTCAGCATCTCCTCATAAGTTATGTGCCCCAGCCCCCTAATCATTTTTGTTGCCCTCTGCTGGACTCTCACATCCTTTATGTAGTGGGTGGTCGAAAACTGGACGCAATACTCCAGATGTGGCCTCATCAGTGCCGAATAGAGGGGAATAATTACTTCCCTCGATCTGCTGGCAATGCTCCTACTAATACAGCCCAATCTGCCATTAGCCTTCTGGCAACGAGGGCACACTGTTCACTTGGATCCAACTTCTCGTCCACTGTAATCCCCAGGTCCTTTTCTGCAGAACTGCAGCTTAGCCAGTCAGTCCCCAGCCTGAAGCAATTCATAGAATCATAGAATCATAGAATATAAGGGTTGGAAGGGACCCCAGAAGGTCATCTAGTCCAACCCCCTGCTCGAAGCAGGACCAATTCCCAGTTAAATCATCCCAGCCAGGGCTTTGTCAAGCCTGACCTTAAAAACCTCTAAGGAAGGAGATTCTACCACCTCCCTAGGTAAC
This sequence comes from Caretta caretta, assembly GCF_965140235.1. Classification (NCBI taxonomy): domain Eukaryota; kingdom Metazoa; phylum Chordata; order Testudines; family Cheloniidae; genus Caretta; species Caretta caretta. The sequence goes on along the minus strand of NC_134210.1, from coordinate 9,789,225 downwards.
GCATTCCAGTGTTTCACCACCCTCTTAGTGAAAAAGTTTTTCCTAATATCCAATCTAAACCTCCCCCACTGCAACTTGAGACCATTACTCCTCGTTCTGTCATCTGCTACCATTGAGAACAGTCTAGAGCCATCCTCTTTGGAACCCCCTTTCAGGTAGTTGAAAGCAGCTATCAAATCCCCCCTCATTCTTCTCTTCTGCAGGCTAAACAATCCCAGCTCCCTCAGCCACTCCTCATAAGTCATGTGTTCCAGACCCCTAATCATTTTTGTTGCCCTTCGCTGGACTCTCTCCAATTTATCCACATCCTTCTTGAAGTGTGGGGCCCAAAACTGGACACAGTACTCCAGATGAGGCCTCACCAATGTCGAATAGAGGGGAACGATCACGTCCCTCGATCTGCTCGCTATGCCCCTACTTATACATCCCAAAATGCCATTGGCCTTCTTGGCAACAAGGGCACACTGCTGACTCATATCCAGCTTCTCGTCCACTGTCACCCCTAGGTCCTTTTCCGCAGAACTGCTGCCTAGGCATTCGGTCCCTAGTCTGTAGCTGTGCATTGGGTTCTTCCGTCCTAAGTGCAGGACCCTGCACTTATCCTTATTGAACCTCATCAGATTTCCTTATTGAACCTCATCAGATTCCTTATTGAACCTCATCAGATTCATGGGATTCTTATGTCCTAAGTTCAAGATTCTGCACTTGTCCTTGTTGAACCTCATCAGATTTCTTTTAGCCCAATCCTCCAATTTGTCTAGGTCACTCTGGACCCTATCCCTTCCCTCCAGCATATCTACCTCTCCCCACATCTTAGTAAAAAGAAAAGGAGTACCTGTGGCACCTTAGAGACTAACCAATTTATTTGAGCATAAGCTTTCATGAGCTACAGCTCACTTACGAAAGCTTATGCTCAAAGAAATTTGTTAGTCTCTAAGGTGCCACAAGTACTCCTTTTCTTTTTGCGAATACAGACTAACACGGCTGCTACTCTGAAACCACATCTTAGTGTCATCCGCTAACTTACTACAAGTGCAATCCATCCCATCATCCAGATCATTAATGAAGATGTTGAACAAAACCAACCCCAGGACAGACCCTTTGGGCACTCTGCTTGATACTGGCTGCCAACTAGACGTTGAGCCATTGACCACTACCCGTTGAGCCCAACCATCTAGCCAGCTTTCTATCCACCTTATAGTCCATTCATCCAATCCATACTTTTTAACTTGCTGGCAAGAATACTGTGGGATACCGTATCAAAAGCTTTTCTAAAGGGAAGATATATCACATCCACTGCTTTTCCCCATATCCAAGTTATCTCATCATAGAAGGCAATCAGGTTGGTAAGTCATGACTTGCCCGTGGTGAATCCATGTTGACTGTTCCTGATCACCTTTCCTTCCTCCAAGTGCTTTAAAATGGATTCCTTGAGGACCTGCTCCATGATTTTTCCAGGGACTGAGTTGAGACTGACTGGTCTGTATTTCCCCTTTTTTAAAAGATGGGCACTATATTTGCCTTTTTCCAATGGTCCAGGACTTCCCCTGATCACCGCGAGTTTTCAAAGATAATGGCCAATGGCTCTGCAATCGCATCAGCCAGCTCCCTCAGCACCCTCATATGCATTAGATCTGGCCCCAGGGACTTGTGGCATGCCCAGCTTTTCTAAATAGTCTTTAAGATTTAAGATTGATTCGATGGTTAAAGTTGACAAACGTTTCTGAACCTTAAAAAAAAGTTTGGACTGAGTTTGGTTAGAGTTGTTGTTGCAGGTTAATACAGTATTGGCTTTCACTGTATCCAAACCACTTTGGCCATCCCTAATAACAATAGACTACATGCTGCAGTCCCTTGTGGGATAAAACCCCCATTGAGATTGATGATAAAATAATATATACAAGCCGAGATGGATTCTGGCTGCAAAGTAGATTTGGATTGTGAAACAAACTCTCCCTATCCCCCACAGTTCAGTGGGTGTTTGGATCTGGGGTGTTCATAGAGACCCATCTTTCCTGACTATTGATTTGATAAAATGCCTGGATAATCTTCTTCTTTTTTTAGGAAAAAAATCTGTGATCCTCTGCGTATATTCAATCAGTTATTCAAACCTTGTGCCTGTGCAGAGTATCTGAATCTCAATTGACACATTCAATTGGATACACAGTTGAGGGAAATAATTAGCATAAGGAATGGCTTTCTTAAGACTCAGAATGAGGGTTTCTAGGCTCATCATAGAGGAGATTTTGAAACAACCCAGACAACTCATTTTCAGCAGTTTTTCAATGACATAATCCACTATCCCGCCACTCAGCATTTCAAACTGGAAAAAAAAAAAAAACAACCCTTACAATTTCAGCAGCTTTTGCGGCCAGTGTATGACAGCAGCAGCGCTCACTGCCTGACATGGCTGAGGCAGTTATTTCCTTCTGCCTCATTCATTCAGGATGGCTGCGCCTGAAAAGGGATGGGCTTTTTAAGCAAGGTAGTTCTCACACAGAAGATAGAGTTTGAACATTTGCTTCTCCAGCCTGTTAAAAAGGGTGCTATGGGGGGACTGGATGGTAACCTAAGTAACATTGTTTGAAAAATGCAAGAGTCCCTTTTACTGAGAGCAAATTATTTACAAATATTAGTATTTTTACATGGAGATCGCTAGATCAGCTTGACAAATGAAACTGTGGATGTTCCCTTTACCTTTATAAATGTTTAGTCCTTTTTAAATCCTGCTATGCTCTCAGCCCCAGTGATATCTTGTGTCAATGAGTTCCATAGGTTATCAGTTTATTGTTCAGATAACATGCTCAGAAATATATACTCATCCTAGCATTCATGGTATTTTTTACTTTCTGTAAACATTCTTGGAACTAAAAGAAATATTTTATTCACAGACATCAACAAACCAATGAAATGGTTTTAGTCCAAAGGATATTCACAAAGGGTAACATTCAGCCTATTGCAGAAGGACAGCACTGCATCTCATGTTAGCACTATTTTGAGGGTGTAAGCAAGGTCTTCAGGGGTGCATAGGCCTTATTGTTTGGTCCTCTGCACAAGAATGAATTTTATCCAAATATTTTTTTCTTTGCATTCACGCAGTCTTTCAAATAACCCCTTATTATAACTGTTGGAAATATTTACAGTGTTATCTGCTTACTTTTTCTTCCACTCCAGGCAGAGGGAGCACTGTACACTCATGAGACAAAAACCCTTTGTCACGAAATGTTATATTTGGACCCAGTGGAGAAGGAGCTATACACAGACAAAGAGCAAGCTGACAGGCACACAGTTTTCTGCTGTGGTAGTAACTTTATTGTTTTGGCAGTAAAATTGAAACCAACACAAAAGTGAGGTTTGCAATGGGGAAGGAGGGTTGGGAGGATACTCAGACATTTAAAGAGACAGAACATCACAAAAACCATGAACAAAATGTTTTATTTCCTGACTATTCAGTTTCCTGTAACTGAAAGTTTCAGATAATCATTTTGATAACAATTTAGGGGGGGAAATGTTATTTTTTCCTGAAAAAACTTTTTTAAAAAGTTTTAAATAAGCATCAGTTTTGAACCTTGCAAAATGGAAACAACTTTGACATTTCAATTTTTTTTCTGAAACTTAAAGAAAAAAATACTTTTTGCCCTGCTGTGCTGCTTATATTACTAAACCTGCAAGGGGAAAACTATTTTATATTGACCATGTGGGATGTTTATTTATATCCTACTTTTTATAGTGCTTGGATAGTGACACTAGGCTGGTTCGTTTCACATTCTGGTACTCATGAACCAACTGGGCGTGCCCGTTGAGTTCCCACCACAACAGGGCAGTGTTTTGTTTTTTTTTAAAACCTCGTTTTCTGAAATAAAGAAAATAATCATAGAAAAAAAAAAACATTTTCATTTCTATTAGTTGTGGTTTGTTTGGTTTGAAATATTTCAGGTTCAAAACTAAGGCCATGTCTACACTAAAAGTTAGATCAACCCGCTACGTCGCTCAAGGGTGCCAAAAATCGATACCCCCGAGCGACGTCGTTAAGCCGTCGTAAATTCTGGAGCGGTCACTGGAAGAATTCTCTCACAGAGGTGGATTAACTACAGTGAGGGGGAGCTACTCCTGTTGCTGCAGTGAGTGTCTACACTGAAGCACAGCATCATTTCTAGTGAAGAGACAGCCTAAGTTGACAGCATACTTTGAACTCCGCAACAATATCAGACACTGAACCAAATTCAACAGAAAATTCAAGAGTGCTGGCTTTGTCCTTCATCTTCCAAGGTATTTTGGGACGGATTTTCAAAAGACCTTAGTACTCACACTGGGGACCTGCTGTTGAAAAATTAGTCAATCAAGTTTGGAGTTGAGACCTCTTGAAAAGTTGGCTGCAGTGGTCGCCAATTGCTATTACATGTTAGCTTAAATATTATATTCAGCAGTGGGAAGTAGGTTAGGAAACTAAACAATTTTCAGGCTGCCCCACTCTGCCATTGCACACACCAGTGTTAATAGTGGGTTTTTTGCAGAAGGGGTGGGGGTGAATTGTTTCTCCGACTCTCAAAGTACCAAAGTCCTTATTATTCTTTTCGAAGGGGAAAAAAAGCGAAGGGGAAAAAAAATCCTTGAAAACATATAAATAATGAAAATATATAGATTTTTTTTCTTTTGCAATAATTGTTTCCTTGGGGAAATAATGATGCAGTTCAGTGATGCTTGAGATTTTATGGGTACCATGAATGAAACTAATGTTTGCTTAATTGTTTCTGGCGTATAAACGTGAACTGAAAAATGCAAGATCACAGCAGTCACAGAAAAATGGATCCTAGATGAATGAAATCAGGGTTCTTGAGCTCTAACCAAGGGATGAATCCTGCCCTTTCAGAAAATAACTGTGCAAAGTGATTTGTGGAGTGGTGGTGTATATGCAGCTGAATAAATGGAACTTTAGATTTCCTGCCTTGCACTTATTCGTAGGGAGCCAGCAGTAAGCATGACATGGTACATATTCTGGCTCTTTTCATCAAGTTCAGCATGCACTCAACCTCAGAGGGCAGTACTTGTGCTAGCTGGCTGTGAGGGTTGCACATGTGTCTCTTCTTCCCACTGGGAAGGTGGTGCATACACCATATCCCTTCCCTAACTCCCATTCTGCAATACACCTAATAAGAATGTACAGAATTTAGTAATCTACAGTAAAAAGTCCCTTCTCCTCTCAAGCTCTCTTTACATCGACATTCCTAATAGACTCTCAGAAATACAAGATGGAAAAAACCTCTGGAATTTTTTCTCTCTGCTGTATTTTCTAGTGCTTTGTCCTATCTAGTTTTAAATGTCCCAAGTGATGAAGTTTCCACAATTTCCCTTGGGAGAATATTCCCTAGTCTGATCAATGTGTAGTGAAAACTTCAAAAGGATGACTCTCGAAAGGAACATAGGAACAGCCATACTGGGTCAGACGAATAGTCCATCTAGCCTGGTATCCTATCTTCCAACAATGGCTGGTGCCAGATACTTCAAAGGGAATGAACAGAACAAGGCAATCATCAAGAGATCCATCCCCTGTCGCCCATTCCCAGCCTCTGGCAGTCAGAAGCTTAGGAACACTTAGAGAATGGGGTTGCATTCCCGACCATCTTAGCTAATAACCATTGTTGGTCTTATCATCCATAAACTTAATTCTTTTTTGAATCCAGCTATATTTTGGTCTTCACAACATTCCATTGGTGGACTGTGTTGTGCAAAGAAGTACTTCCTTATGCTTGTATTTAAACCTGCTGCCTATTAATTTCATTGGGTGACCTCTGTTTCTTGTGTTACGTGAAGAGGTAAATAACACTTCCTTATTAACTTTCTCCTGATCATGCATGATTTTATAGACTTCTATAATATTCCCTCTTAGTTTTCTCTTTTCTAAACTGAACAATCCAAGTCTTTTTAATCTCTCCCCATATGGAGGCTGTTCCATACCCCTCATCATTTTTGTTGACCTTCTCTGTACCTTTTCCAATTCTAATATATCTTTTCTGAGATGCGGCAACCAGAACTGAATTCAGTATTCAAGGTGGGGATGTACCATGGATTTATACAGGGGCATTATAATATTTTCTGTATTATTATCTATCCTTTTCCTAATGGTTCCTAACATAGAATATCAGGGTTGGAAGGGACCTCAGGAGGTCATCTAGTCTAACCTCCTGCTCAAAGCAGGACCAATCCTCAACTAAATCATCTAAAGAAACCATGGGAAGGGCTTCTCCGGGATTTGAACCCGGGACCTCTCACACGCGAAGTGAGAATCATACTCCTAGACCAAAAAACATATTTTTTTTAGCGTCCTTTTAGCTTTTTTTTTTTTTTTTACTGCTGCTGCACATTGAGCAGATATTTTCAGAGAACTATCCATGATGACCCCAAGATTTCTTTCTTGACTGGTAACAGCTAATTTAGACCCCATCATTTTGTATGTTCAGTTGGGATTATATTTTCTACTGTGCATTACTTGGCATTTATCAACATTGAATTTCATCTGCCATTTTGTTGCCCAGTCACCTAGTTTTGTGAGTAATATCAAGGAAGTTCTGATTTCTCCCTTCAGCTTTCCCTCCAGCCTTACAGTGGGAGTTTTGTTATTTTTTTTTTCCAGGGTCTTGAGTCATATTAGCAATAGGATGGGTCCCAAACGTGGAAGTCCATAAATTCCACAAGGAATTAACTGGAATCAGTTTTCCTAGCTCATCTAGCAGAGTCAAGAAGTTCAGCTGACTTTAATAGGCTTTGGACAAGCATGTGAACTGGCAAGGTTATCTGAACAAAAGATTTTAAAGTTTGTCCATTGCAAGCAAACCATTGATCCATATCCCAGTTCAAAGCATGATTATGCTGGGCATTGACTGGAAATAATAAAGTTTGTTAAGTCGTTAATTGCTCTCTGGCAACACTTAAGATTTTCTGAACTGGTGTTTATTGAAATACAACATACTGATGCCAAGTCCCACAGCCTTCATAACCATCATTTAAAAATTAATTGCGCAGACCAAATCTTCTCAATGCCAGTTCAGAGTTCTTTAAATTCTTGTACTGATAAATCATTCCAGTCCCCTTCTATGATACATTCCCCATGCAGACAGTGAAGATGAAGTAAATGATTTCTGGGGAATAAAAGTTCCCTAGTATCAATGCCTATTCTTGTTAGAATGAAGGAATCATAGAAATTAGAGAAATGAAAGACAGATAAGGCATGCTGTTCTTCTCTCTGCCAGTGCAGGCTTGTTCCCATCAGTGGCCTTTAATCCAAATTCTGGGGAAGCTAGAGGTTTGCCTGACTCCTGGTGTGAGTTAGAGCCATTTCAGGGCTGCTCTAACACATACTCTACTCCCCATGTCCCCCTAGTGAAAATAGGTGTAAGGCAGCGTGCTCTTGCCATGTCCTTCCCAAGCTCTAGCTTGCCCCTGCCTTACTATTCTGCACCCTGACCTGATGTGTCCCTTACACCAGATGTTGGGATCAGGGTCATCACTGAGTCCTTACCCCAGCTCCCTACTGCATGGGGAGACCACCTGCAATGGGGAATTCTCAGTGGTCTTATTTAGCCTCCTTCACCGTGTCAGAACAGAATAAGTAGGCCTTAATGTAACTGAAATTTGAACTCACTGTCTCTTCTATTAATCTGGCTCTGGGATGAGTTTCCCCATAAATATTACCATGCCGTACTTCTTGGGAAACCTCATCCTGTGCCTGTGAGAAATGCTTTTCATCACGACTCCATATCTGGTTATATCCCATTGAATGCTTTCTCCTCTTAACTGGCAAACATTCTAGCAGCAGATGAGTGAAGGAAATGTCATGTTAAGTTAAGTGATGCTACTGCAGTACTAAAAAAAAAGCCCACAGCCCATCAGAGAAGAAGCTGAGAGCCCCATGGGGGACCCTGAGTCTAGGATTATGCAGTGTCCACATATTGATTGTTTTTCCCTAAGTTATTGAACGAGTGTCTCGAGCAAATCATAGAATGCCTATTAATGTTCAGGGACATGGCATGGGTCAGGCTTTAAATTGCTTTAAACACTGGAGAGCTCTGAAAACCTAGCACAGTTCTTGTTGACTTTAAGGATATAGATATATAAAGAAGAAAAAGCTTTACCTAAGAAAAAAAGTAGGGCCATCAAATTAACCCTAAATCTCTTTTAATGCCTATCATGCAGTGAATAATTCCTTTAAGAAAATCTGTCATTGTGATCTGTTTATACTCTCATTTGCCATGGTCTAATATTTTAACATGTTAAAAACATATTAAAGAAGTTATTGTATGAATTATTGTTTTTATTATTTCTTCTATTACCACAGCACCTAGGAGCCTCGGTAATGACTCAGGGCCCCATTGCGCTAGGCGCTGCATGAACACTACAAGTCGGTCTCTGCCCTGCGGAGCTTGTACTCATACAGCCCTTCTCCTCTGGTTGCTCCTTCGAAGTGACCCTCTCCACCTTCTCCACGTTTCAGAGCTGACCGAGAAACTCTCACTCTTGTGCGATTTCCAGCCTTGCCCAGGGGAAACCCCATCTCTGATTGGCTGCCTTACCCATTTCCTCCCACCTAGTTGGGAGGAGCAGCCAATCAGGGCTGCTGCAGGAGGCAATCCAAGATCTTTCCCAGAACCCTTCTCCTCAGGAGCTGGGATAAGATTGGAGCAGAGGATGAAGGAAAGGGGGCAGCACCACCATTCGCACAGAAGGGGAGGTGTAGGAAGGAGCAAGAAAATCCCAGCAGGTCAGGGTTCCTCCTCTGCAGCGCAAAATGGATCAGTGTGCTATCCTCTCCTCATCCCAGGAAGGGAGAGTGGGGTGAAGAACACCTGGCGCTGCAGAAGGTGTGCTGTGCTTGGGAGAACTGGGTGCAATTCCCTGCTCCTCCACAGGCTCCCTGAATGACCATGGGCAAGTCCCTGAGGCCATGTCTACACTAGAGGGCGAACCGTGGCACAGCGGCACCGCTGTAAGATCTCATTAGTAGCCACTCTAGGCTGATGGGAAAGAGCTCTCTTGTCGACATAATTAAACCACCCCCAGCGAGCTGCGGTGGCTATGGCAGCAGGGTAGTTTCTCACGCCAACAGAGTGCTGTCCACCCTGCCACTTCGGTTGGTGTAATTTATGTCAGTCAGGGGTGTGCGCTAGTATAGACATAGCCTTAGTCTCTCTGTGCCTCAGTTCCCCTTCTGTCAAATGGGAATAATAGCCCTGCCCTACCTCAACGGGGTGTGGAGAAGATAAACATGAAAGGTTGGGAGGTGCTCAGCTGCTCCAATGAGGGAGGCCAGATAAAGGGGAAAGAGGTGGAGATAAGGTGGTGGGGGAATGGCAGAACTAAATGTTGCCCTGCTCTACATTGATTGCTAAAACCATGTTCAGCTGTGGGTGTTTTTGCTTATGTAGATGAGGCCCTCTAGCACTCCCGCCATTGGCACCTGGGGTGGTGCAACAGAGGGAGATGTTGCCAGAAAAGTCTAGAGATGCGTAGCCAGGAGGTAGTTGGATGGCATCACCACGTTCAGCTCGAAACACAGAACTCAGTTTTATGCCTTAGCTGTCCCTCAGCAACAACAAAAAGTGATCCCTAGCACCATTTACCCTCCCTGGCATGGGACAGAAAAACACAGGGACCCTCCCAGAACCTGACCATCTACATAGTCTCTTGTAAAACACTCATGTGTCAGTCACGTGCTGCTGGGGACATGGGAAGTCCTGGATGTGGGACTTGGCAGCTGACTAAAGAGGAAACTCTTTTATTTTCAATCACTTTTATGTTAAAATGTAAAGAATTGAGGTTCAATTCAGCCCTTGGAGCACCTGGTGAGGGAGGGCAAGGTGGCTTTTTGACACCTTTTCATCCTCCACCATCTATTCCTGTGGCCAGTCAGCTGCCAGCTTAGCCCCTCACATAGAGTAGAGCAGCCTTATGGCTGCTTTAAATTGCGCCAGCTACTAACAGGTCCAAATACACCAGCCTAGGATCACTGGAGTCCTATGTCCTGCCTTTAGCCATGTCCTGCTGGGGCCAGGAGTTTGTAGGTAACAAGAAAGAAGTCCCATAAAGTAGTTCAAGGGAGGTTTTAAGGGCTGCACCTCCAGACCAGTTCAAAGCAGCATTATCAGGGGCCATGCCTTACATATATAGAACCCAGCCTTGCCGTCCTTATTCATGTGACAAGTCCTTACTCACATGAATATTCCCATGGATAATAATTGATTGAGTGAGTAACAGTTTCAGGAGAGGGCTCCCATTTTGTCAGAGGCAAATGTCAGAAGTCGCCAGGGCCTGGTGACATACATCCTAGAATACTCAAGTTGCTGGCTGAGGAGATGGCTGAGCCATTAGCAATTATCTTCTAAAAGTCACAGAAGAAGGGAGAGATTCCTGAGGACTAGAAAAGGGCAAATATAGGGCTCATCTCTAAAAAAAGGGAATAAGGACAGCCCATGAAATTACAGAGGAGTCAGCTTAATGTCAGTATCCGGAAAGATAATGGAGCAAATAATTAAGCAATTTGCAAACACCTAGAAGATAATAAGATGATAAGTAACAGTCAGCATGGCTTTGTCAAGACCAAATCATGTCAAACCAACCTAACAGCTTTCTTTGACAGGGTAACAAGCCTTGTTGGGGGTGGTGGGGAGGAAGCAGTAAATGTGAAAAATCTTGACATTAGTAAGGCTTTTGGTAGGGCCTCACATGACCTGCTCATAAACTAACAAAGAAAATACAATCTTGATGGACCTGCTATAAGGTGGGTTCATAACAGGTTGGAAAACTGCTCCCAGAGAGTACGTATCAGTGGTCCACAGTCAAGCTGGCAGGGCATATTGAATGGGGTCCTGCAGGGACTGGTTCTGGGTCTGGTTCTGTTCAATATCTTCATAAATTATTTAGATAATGGCATAGAGAGTACACTCATAAAGTTTGCAGATAGTACCACACTAGGAGGGGTTGTAAATGCTTTGGAGGATAGGATTAAAAATCAAAGTGATCTGGTGATCAAACTGAAGAAATGGTCTGAAGTAAATAGGATGAAATTCAATAAGGACAAATGCAAAGTAATTCACTTAGAAGGAACAATCAATGGAACACATATCAGATGGGCAATGACTGTTTTGGATAGAGTACTGTGGAAAGGGATCTGGGGCTACAGTGGACCACAAGCTAAATATGATGTGTCGAAAGAATAGTAAATATGGCAGGCGACCAGCTTGGCTTAACGGTGAAATCCTAGCGGATCTTAAACATAAAAAAGAAGCTTACAAGAAGTGGAAGGTTGGACATATGACCAGGGAAGAGTATAAAAATATTCCTCGGGCATGTAGGAATGAAATCAGGAGGGCCAAATCGCACCTGGAGCTGCAGCTAGCGAGAGATGTCAAGAGTAACAAGAAGGGTTTCTTCAGGTATGTTGGCAACAAGAAGAAAGCCAAGGAAAGTGTGAGCCCCTTAATGAATGAGGGAGGCAACCTAGTGACAGAGGATGTGGAAAAAGCTAATGTACTCAATGCTTTTTTTGCCTCTTTCTTCACTAACAAGGTCAACTCCCAGACTGCTGCGCTGGGCATCACAACATGGGGAATAGATGGCCAGCTCTCTGTGGAGAAAGAGGTGGTTAGGGACTATTTAGAAAAGCTGGACGTGCACAAGTCCATGGGGCCAGATGAGTTGCATCCGAGAGTGCTAAAGGAACTGGCGGCTGTGATTGCAGAGCCATTGGCCATTATCTTTGAAAACTCGTGGCGAACGGGGGAAGTCCCGGATGACTGGAAAACGGCTAATGTAGTGCCAATCTTTAAAAAAGGGAAGAAGTAGGATCCTGGGAACTACAGGCCAGTCAGCCTCACCTCAGTCCCCGGAAAAATCATGGAGCAGGTCCTCAAAGAATCAATCCTGAAGCACTTGCATGAGAGGAAAGTGATCAGGAACAGCCAGCATGGATTCACCAAGGGAAGGTCATGCCCGACTAATCTAATCACCTTCTATGATGAGATTACTGGTTCTGTGGATGAAGGGAAAGCAGTGGATGTATTGTTTCTTGACTTTAGCAAAGCTTTTGACACGGTCTCCCACAGTATTCTTGTCAGCAAGTTAAAGAAGTATGGGCTGGATGAATGCACTATAAGGTGGGTAGAAAGTTGGCTAGATTGTCGGGCTCAACGGGTAGTGATCAATGGCTCCATGTCTAGTTGGCAGCCGGTGTCAAGTGTAGTGCCCCAGGGGTCAGTCCTGGGGCCGGTTTTGTTCAATATCTTCATAAATGATCTGGAGGATGGTGTGGATTGCACTCTCAGCAAATTTGCGGATGATACTAAACTGGGAGGAGTGGTAGATACGCTGGAGGGCAAGGATAGGATACAGAGGGACCTAGACAAATTGGAGGATTGGGCCAAAAGAAATCTGATGAGGTTCAATAAGGATAAGTGCAGGGTCCTGCACTTAGGACGGAAGAACCCAATGCACAGCTACAGACTAGGGACCGAATGGCTAGGCAGCAGTTCTGCGGAAAAGGACCTAGGGGTGACAGTGGACGAGAAGCTGGATATGAGTCAGCAGTGTGCCCTTGTTGCCAAGAAGGCCAATGGCATTTTGGGATGTATAAGTAGGGGTATAGCCAGCAGATCAAGGGACGTGATCGTCCCCCTCTATTCGACATTGGGGAGGCCTCATCTGGAGTACTGTGTCCAGTTTTGGGCCCCACACTACAAGAAGGATGTGGATAAATTGGAAAGAGTCCAGCGAAGGGCAACAAAAATGATTAGGGGTCTGGAACACATGACTTATGAGGAGAGGCTGAGGGAACTGGGATTGTTTAGTCTGCGGAAGAGAAGAATGAGGGGGGATTTGATAGCTCATTTCAACTACCTGAGAGGTGGTTCCAGAGAGGATGGTTCTAGACTATTCTCAGTGGTAGAAGAGGACAGGACAAGGAGTAATGGTCTCAAGTTGCAGTGGGGGAGGTTTAGGTTGGATATTAGGAAAAACTTTTTCACTAGGAGGGTGGTGAAACACTGGAATGTGCTACCTAGGGAGGTGGTAGAATCTCCTTCCTTAGAAGTTTTTAAGGTCAGGCTTGACAGAGCTCTGGCTGGGATGATTTAATTGTGGATTGGTCCCACTTTGAGCAGGGGGTTGGACTAGATGACCTCCTGAGGTCCCTTCCAACCCTGATATTCTATGATTCTATGAGTCAATAGTGTAACACTGTTGCAAACAATGAACATCATTCTAGGATGTATTAGCAGGAGTGTTGTAAGCAAGACAAGAGAAGTAATTCTTCTGCTCGACTCTGCACTGATACGGCCTCAACTGGAGTATTATGTCCAGTTTTCAAGTACATAGAAGGTTGTTACAAAGGAGAAGGGAGAAAATTTGTTCTCGTTAAGCTCTGAGGCTAGGACAAAAAGCCATGGACTTAAATTGCAGCAAGGGAGGTTTAGGCTGGACATTAGGAAAAACTTCCTGTCAGGATAGTTAAACACTGGAATAAATTGCCTAGGGAGGTTGTGGAATCTCCATCACTGGGGATTTTTAAGAGCAGGTTGGACAAACACCTGTCAGGGATGGTCTAGATAATACTTAGTCCTGCCATGAGTGCAGGGGACTGGACTAGAAGACCCCTCAAGGTCCCTTCCAATTCTATGATTCTATGATTATTTTTTCTCTAGCTTTGCAGGTCATTTCTGAGTTGTTATCCCTGTTCCTTTCCTTATGAGGCAGTTTCTTTCTTTCTTTCTTTCTTTCTTTCTTTCTTTCTTTCTTTCTGCAAATATTTGAGCAGGTGGGAAAGGGACAATAAAAATAGTTACGGAGCAGGCTAAATCTGCTATATATTTTTTTCAAAAATTAAAACCGGCAAGTACGCAGTATAATGCATATTTTATTATTTTCACCTTACAATGTTGTTAAAAAATACATAACCTCTTGATATATGTGCATTTCCTTGAGGAATGTGCTCTGTAGCTCTGAGGCAGGATAAGTAGCATGTGATGTGGCAGCTGTAAGGTAACAACATGTTTTCCCATAAAATGCAGAGTAAATGGGCACATAAATTCCATATAAACTGTCAGTGTGTCAGCTATGCTAACACTGGGTAAGCTACTGCCCTGGAGCGTCACTAACTTATGTACCTTCATTTTTCAAACAATACACTTCATGAATTCACACAGCTCCCGTGTAATCAATGCTCAAACTTGCTTGGCCCCAGTTGGTTCAGCACCCATTGTTATAGAAGACTTCAAGGTGATAAACCCAGGCAGTTATTTGCCAGGGGATATCTTTACCAGCAACAGAAGCCTTTGGTACAACTGGGAACTCAACCATGCTCCTCTGCTGTCTAGCCTAGCACTTTATCTATGATATCACCATCCTCCTAAACTCTTTTCCTCCACTTCTCTTTTCTAACTTATGCCAATGTTATGCCTCCTCTCCCTTTCTCCCCTACCTTCATCCAATCACCTGCTCACCCTCACTAACTACTAACATGTAACACCCTCAGTGCCCTTAGCGTACCACTTCCCAATATGTGCCATTGAATCTAGCTGAGTGTAAGGGAACCTCTCCAACATCAAACCAGAGTAACACAGTGGTGCATCACACTTAGAGAGTTAGCTTGCACCATCTTGATTTCGGTGAGCACCGCTCAAGCCATAAGAACCAACCTCCAGGAGCCTCGATAATGTAATAGCACAGAAAGCTTCCAAGTATGTGGGATTCATTATTTGGCTTTCACAACTTCAGTAATTTCAATAAATACTAGCAAAAATGTCTGTGGGACAGAAGAATAGCAGTTACCTTTGGCTCTGAAATCAGGGGACACTTGAGAAAGGGTTAATCTATCATTTGATAAGTGAAGCTTTAGCCAGATGCTCTCCATAATGTGGCTGAAAGAGTAAAGAGTGGAGGAATTCCAAAGGAATTCAGAGTCTGGATAACCATATAGGAGTTTGAATGCTTGTCCATACTCCTGAGTTTGCTAGACTGGTCTGTAAACCTTGCAAGAACAGGTTTGCCCACAGCCCTGTGGCAGTTCTTTTCTCTTGCCTGAAGAAGGAAGTGGAGAGATGCATAAAAATGAGGAAAAATACATTTTACTAAAAATGATTCAGTTCTTTGGAAGCTGAGGGAGATGTTTGGGGCTTAGTTTAAGTTTTGTGCAGAGCTTTGGGTCAATGTATTTATTTAATATTGTGCCTGCAGCCAAACCATCTGAAGCTGGGATTCCATCAGACCTCCTGGGCCACTTCAAGCTGTGATCCTGTCAGACCTCATAAACTACACAGGGTTGGGCAACCTCAAGCTGTGCTGCTGTCTGATCTCATCAGGGTTGGGATGAGTCAGTGCTTGGAACTGAGGCCTCTCAGGAACACCTAGATGCTGCAGGAAATGGTGTTGGTTGTACAGATGCACCATAAATGTGCGTATGTGCCCAAGATGTCTCCTCTTTGCCTTGACCTGGTGTGGGCTGTAGTTTCAGTTAAAGTCCAAGCATTCCCTGAGCAAAAGGGCAACTCAAGGCTAGCACTAAGAGAGGCACTATCCTCCCCAGTGGCAAAAGGCCCTAAGAGTGGGGGAGGGACTGGACCCTCTTTCCTGCATATTCATCATACCACAGGGTGCTGCTGATGTGCCACTAATTTGGCATGAGGCACTTCTATTCCAGTGTCCACTTGGGAAGATAATCAGGAATAAATATTCCACTTTAAATTCAAACCCTACTGTGTTGGGGTGTATAAACCCCACACCAGCAGTGACCAGATTAAAGGGTGCAGGAGAGCACAGTTTGCCCACTTTGAGGCAACTGGAGGGGAGAAAAGTCAGTAAGGATGAGACCCCACTGGGGAGAACCAGAGTGAATGGTTCCTATGAAGGAAGGACTGCAGGGCAAAAGGGAGAGGAGACCTAGTGGCGAGGTAATGGGACTTGCCTGTGATTCCTGAAAACAGACCCACAGAGAGGTCTACAAGAAGGAGTTTGTACCCAGGGGCTCTCTCTGAAGAGACAGGGCAGCGGGGGAGAAGGAATCTCCCAAAGCAAGTTAGGGTGAAGAGAGAAATGCCACGGAAGAAACCTTGAGGGTTAGTGACTCACGAGGAGCTGAGGTTTCACAGAGAAAAGCCCTATAAGCCAGTGCTCTGTAACAGAGAGAGGAAGAACTCTGCAGAGCCTGAGAGAGAGGTGAAGAGTCAGGGGAGGATTGAACCCAGGAAGAATGGGAAAGTTTGTTCCCTTGAGTTGGGACATTGTTACCCTAAAAGGGTGGGAATCTGAGTGTGACCTGGCCAGAGCTCCCAGTGATCACACAGACCAACAAAGTCTGGAGGAGAAGAGTGAGGGAGAGGGCCTGCAATGCTGGGTATTGCAATGAGGAGGGGCTCTGGGATGGTGAGTCTATTACACCTATTTTAATCTGAATTAACTTTCCTGTGTAGACAAGCCCTGTAGAATTAAACATCAAGGCCAGTGTGAAACCCCAAGAAGTAGGACCCTATTGGTTTTAAAGAGAGACAACGATACAGTTTATTAGTAAAACAAACATTTAATGCACTCATAAAGCATTATAAATGATATAAAACATTGTAAATAGTATTTGGAACACTATGACTAATTCTTAAGCAAAAGCTGTTGGACAATAAATCTACTGGTGTTCCTTATATCGACTTCCTCATTTTGCTTCTGTTACATATATTCAGTTAGGAGGTTCCAACACCACACTTTATCACTCACACATAAACACATTTCCCTCTGTTCTTCTGTCAGAGAGGATGTCTCAGTCTTTATGGTGTGACCATATGTATTGTGTGTCACCCAGACTCTTCAGAGCTTGAGAAGAATAGTAGCAATTCAGTTCTTTCTCTTACACTTCAGGACCCTGTTGGCAAAGAGTCTCGGATTTCTGCAGCTAGCAGCATTCCAGCCTGTGGGCCAGTAACCGACTGTTCTGCTGGTCAAATAAAAAAATGTCTTCAAAGTGTAACAGATGGTGGGGCCTAGCCCTCACACTGTACATGGGTCTTGGTCCTTGTCAATCAGCTGCCGAGTCCACAGGGCTGTCTAGCTCCTATATTGAAATCCTGTTCCCTCCTTGAGCTCTGATTGGCTCAGCTCTCAAATGGAGAATGTGTGGGGGACCTGCAAGACTTCTTACCTAGAATAATACATGTCTATACAACTAATGCCCATGTCTAGTCACTGCCATAACCTACTTCTGGATGTCTGTGGGCTCTTCTGAGTTGCCCTGACCTGCTTTCTGCATGTTGCCAGAGATACAGAGTATTTCAAACTAAGATATGTGTTCTTCCCTTGGCTTCTCTCCTTTTATTTAGAATAAAAGGACTCAAATGCTGCAGTATAAGCATGTGGATTACACTAGTCTGGCCATAGTTTGCATGGTTTGGGGTTTTATTGTGAGCTTTAGCAAGGAATTGTCAGGACAAGAAGAAGACAGACTGGCAATGAGATATTTCTGTACATGCTAACTCCTCTCAGCCACTTCCTAGTTAAGGAAATACAGGGCACTAGACACAGAGCCCCATAACTCTGCCCCAACAGCCTCACCTCTTTACCATGGCTCCACTCCTCACAATGGCAGGGTGCCTTCCTTCCCTCCCAGAAAGGTAAGGGCACCAGACCCTTTTCTCCTCCCATTTGGCATAACAGTAGAGACTCCTCTAAGGTGTAACAGGGGCCTCCTCCAGAAAGGCAGGGGTGGGAGCAAGAAACCCCAATTCTTACCACAGCAGATGGGATATATCTGTTTAAATGGGTGTGGTGGAATTTTCCCTTCCTGCAATGGGGTGGTGTTGGTGGAGCCCCTCAGAGGAGTGAGTCTTGGAGTTAACACCCCATTGTGATGTATGGGGGAAGCTCTTCTCTTAGAGCTATCGTTTTAGGCTGTCTTTAAACTCAGGCAGTTATCACTGTATCAGTGCTCATTTAGTATTTTCAAGCTTTTCTTTGCCACCACAAGTGGTGGGAACTAAGTTTCTGTTTGTTTTTAAATGAAAGCTTAGATTCTGAGGTCATCACATGAACCGGAGTGCTGGAGCCTATGGTTTCCGTCTCTTAATCTGGCCTTGCCCTTGGAATATAGAGGTACAGGAGGATGAGGGATAGTGGGCCCCGTGAGTTGGGAATGAAGGAAACATCTGAGTATTGCCCCCATGAAGTGAAGCTACTGCATCTTGCTCAGCTCTAGTTATAAATGCAAAGCTGGATATTTTACCTATTAGCCGTGTAGAAACTCCCGTTTGACATGGTAAGTTGAAGATGAGGGTTCTGATGTGTGTGTCAAGATTAGCATGGTGGGGTGAGGGCAAAGGAGGCGATGTTTTCCTGCAAGCGTAAAGCCCTCGGCACAGAGTGTCAGTAGAGATGCGGGGAATCTAAAGCACAAAGGTTAGCTTTTCCAATGGTTGAAGTTAGAGAGACTGCTCTTTGTGAAACTGGCCACAAAGGGAGTGATGTGTCTGCTCCAGAAAGACTGAGTGACCTTTTCAAAGTATTAGGGATTGTTTGTTTGTATTGAATTAAGGGGGGTGTGTGTGTATATGGCTGGCAGGTGTTGGGCAGGTTTTGTTAACTTGCTGAATCTGTGCTTATATGTATTGTTGCTGCTGTGTCCCATGCTGCAGCACATGCAAGTTTATGATTAACGCCTTGTGTGCCACAGAGTGTGTTGTACCGGGGCTGCCTCAGGGGGTAACTACTCCTCCAGAGTCCCTCTCACTCCAGCCGAGAGCCGGGATGGCTCAGTGGGCTAATTTTCCCCTTCACTTACCCCTTCTGAACGTGCCTCATGGTGGAAAATGAAAGAGTTTGCACTGGCTGCAGGATGACGGGGATATCAACCTGAGCTGTCATGAGATGAAAAGAGACCTATTGGGAGGCCATTCCGGCATCCCACGCCAACCCCAGATTGGCACACCAGGCCCTGGCCTGTGGAGCAGCCGCAGAAGCCTGGCCATAGGCAGTGCTATCAGTCCAAGCAGAGAGTAGAGCCAGTTATTGTGTTATTTCACTCCCAAAAAATGTCTCCCTGGAGTTCGGCCTAGGTTTGGCCAAAAGACTGGATTAGTTTTATTGGACAATGACATCCTAGTGCTGGACAAATGATCCAGTAATTGTCTCTCCACAATCTCTCTCAGTGAACTTGGGTTAGAGAGAACCCTAGCAACCAGAACATACACCGGAAAAGACTTTGTGTTTGTGATCTCCCAATGTGATACAACTACCATTGAGATGGCCAATCTAGATTGAATCTGCTCCATTTTATCGGTGCAGAAAACTGCTTTACCTCTTCCATTAGACAAAGGCAGGCTGGATTCACTAGGCTATCCTCTTCCTGGAAGAGTTTTGCTGATCAGGCTGTTAGGATACAGTTTATGTATTTATTTATTTATTTATTTCCATTTTCAGACTGGCTCTACTTGTTCTATTTCACAAAGGGCCTTTGGTGTGATGGGAGATCTATGGATCTGTAGGAGTTGTGGTGAAATCCTGGTCCCATTGAAGTCAATGGGAGTTTTCCCAATGACTTCAGTGGGGCCAAGATTTTATCCATGATTCCTACTCTGAAAAGCTTCCATTCTAAGGCCCTGATTCTGCACTGAGCTTTGGCTAGAGCCTGAACATTCGCTCTAGGCCATGTTTTTTCAAAACGGCTGAGGGCCAGGTTTTCAAATGAGTTCAGCTTCCATTTCGGTACCTAAATAATAGTCGACTTTTCAAAAGTACTCAGCACGTTGGATGCGTATTAGGTGCTGAGCACTCTTGAGAATTTGGCCACTAATTTTGTGCTTAAGTATGAATTGAGCTCTTTTGACAATCTGGCCATAAATGTAACCTAAGGCACTAAGTTCCTAGTCTGTGGCATGGAGT
The DNA here is from genome assembly GCF_965140235.1 of Caretta caretta. Classification (NCBI taxonomy): domain Eukaryota; kingdom Metazoa; phylum Chordata; order Testudines; family Cheloniidae; genus Caretta; species Caretta caretta. Next base: position 9,769,326 of record NC_134210.1, on the reverse strand, counting down.
ACCATGGTTTTTTGTTTTGTTTTGTTTTGTTTTTCCTTAAAAAAAAAAAAAAGCCACAATGAGCTAGTGCTTCAGATTATATGTGAAACCTTTTGCCTCGCTCTAATTAGAAGCACCCCTCAAAATAGCACATAAAATGCAATTCCTAGTACATTATAAAATGTGCTATTGCTCAGGTTCTCTACAGTGGTATCTGCAATTGTGGTGTATCTAAAAACTAATAACCTCGTTTTTAATTAGTTGGATACATGGTGCTAAGCACAAGCCTCACCGTTTTTTCCTCTGAAATCGATATAATTAACTCCTGATTTCTCCTAGCAGGTTTTAAAAATGCTTGTTGTTATTTTTAAAGATGATTTGCCACAAAATTGCATCCAATAAAAAAGCCAAAAATGTCTAAAGGTGATTTTAAACACAGTGTGAGCAATGCTGGTTTTATTTAGCCGTTCATTCTCTTGCGTCGCCATCAGAATTCTTTAGGTTCATTTTTTACACCAGTGGAAAAGAAGTATATTTTAAAGGAATCTATGGTATTTCGGTATGAGTGCCCTAAAAATCATTAAACTCTGAGCTTAAAATAAAAAAAGGAGACCACAAATATTACCCATTGGTTCACCTGGTGTCAAAATAGTGTTGAGTGATTATAAAGGGAACACAATCAATTCTGCTATCTTGGCTTTCGGTTCCTTTAAAGCCATAACACATACTAAAGGCTGATATAAAAGGACACCCTAGGAGTAAGTGTTCACTGCATCACAGTGGTGATACCAAAAAACTCTGAGAGAGTATAACCCTTCATCATAAATGTCACAGAAGCAGTGATATACTGTGTGCATTTAAAGAAACTTTTAAGCCATCGGAAATCTGACCCCCAAGCCTACCGTAAAAGAATGGGTCACATCACTAACTGATACTGCTTCTTATAAGCAAGTAATATAGCCTGCAGCCATATCACCTCAAGCTGTGATCCCATCAGTTCTCATAAACTAAGCAGAGCCTGGCTGGGTTGTTGCATTGGTAGGAGATCTCTCAGGACAGCCCAGAGGCTCTGTGGAAGTGGTTTTAGTAATTCTGTAGATGGCACTGTTCCTTTCAGCTGGTACTGAGCCAATCCCACACTGTTGGAATATGCTGTGCCACTTTTCAGGTGAGGTGTAGAGCCAAGGTCCTGTTTACATGTGCTCACTGAAAACGCTGTGACATGTTTGATAATGGTCGGAGCGTTCACCCTCGGGCCCTGTCCAAATTCCCTCTCAGGAATTACATTCTACCCACAAACATCTCTCCTACAGTTTCACCTGGATCTGTTGTTCTTCTTTACTCCCTTCCTAACCTGGTACAGATGGGTGGATGAACAGGATAGTAGTTGTAATTGCATAACTGTATGTGGGGGTCCAGTTGTTTAGATAATATCAAGCCCATTATTAGGAATATCACCAAAATCTGAATATCAGCTTCTTTTTTCCCTTATCCTCCTAATAGTCCCCAAGACATACACTCTCTCCTTCCCTCGATTAGCACAGGATCCCCCATCATCTAGAGCTGTTTTTGAAGATCTAGGGTTGGCTGAAAATTTTCAGTCAAAACCGTTTTTCAATGAAAAAGTGTGTTTTCCACTTAACAAAATCTTTCATAAAAGCATCTGTTGACGTGGCAAATTTCAGCGGTTCATCAAATAAATAAATAAATAAATAAATAAACACCCAGCTGAAAACTTAAATCTTTGATTTGGAAATGTGGATGTGGTGCATCATGGGATCTGCAGTTCAAGTGATCCATACTACCATTCTCCTCCATTGGTGGGTTTCCCCAGCTGGACCACATTTCCCAGGATGCCCACAGCCATGACTTCCATGATGCATCCTGAGTTCACCTCTTCCTGAGCCATCACATACATCATGGGAGATATAGACCAGCCAGGGGACTCAGTCCACAGAAGAGATCTGGGACATGAAGTGCACAAATTCAGATATAGCACTGTGGTGGCATTTCCTATTAGACATGTTTTATTTATAATGCAAAGTTTTAAGTCAAATATTTGGAACTTTTTTCCAGCCAAAATTTTTCACCTTTTGATCTTTCTCTGAAAAAATGCAAATGTTCAGCAAAACTCCCCCATTTTCCAATCAGCTCTAATTTGATCTACTTCTGTATCTCTAGAGGGGGTTCTCATCAGGACTGCTTTCTAGTCTTGTCTGTTTGGAAGGTTGACTGGTGCACCAGCTTCAGGGCATCGCTTTGCATGTGAATGTTGAACCATGGTAAACATCTCCAGGGTATGGCTGGCTAGCCATCTTGCCTTCCATTCTGAAGTTCCAGTACTAGGAATCACTCTGTCTAGCTCTTATACACTTTGGCAAAAAGAGATGTCCCAGAGTACACCGGACCACTGATTTTTCCAATACACTTTGGGACATCTCTCTGCCTTATACTGTCAAAGCTCGCTATGGAGCAGTACCTGAAGGAACCATGGGGCCCCATCAGGCTGGGCACTGTTCAAACATATTTTACACATGGAATATACAAAGGGAGGAGGAGAAAATGGAAGCAGAAAGATATAATGTGACTTATCAAGATTACAAGCAGAGAATCTTGAGTCTCAGTCCACAACACAGTTCAGTAGATCAGGCTACCTCCTTAGTTCTTTTGCCCCAATCTCTTCACCTTTGAAGGAAATGTAGGTGAAAAGTGTATTTCTCCTCCGCCGCACTCCCTGCTGTGTTTTCCCTGTGAAGGCAGAGTATGTATCCTGTACTTTTTACAACGTGAACTACACTAGGATCCATTTGGACAATAGGCTGTTACAGAAAGGCAAGATCTCTATCACATAGATAACAAGATACCGAAGAACAACACAAATGCATGTGGGGAAAAGTTGTGCCTGACATGAGGAACTCAAGTAGATGCATCTATTCGTATGCCTGCTTCTCTTCTCTTCTTGGTTCTTCCTGCCTTTCTTCATTTTCTTCCTTGCTTTTCTCCCTTTTGCTCTTTTTATTAGATGGATTTAAAAGCCTGTGTTTTATTTATTTTTTAATCTCCTTGTATGTATTTCTGTAATTAGCAATTATAACTAGGGTTAGAGTCCCAGGTTATGAAGTTGTTTTTTTATTGACTGCTACAGAAGGTTAAGTTCAGCTGATTGTATTTACCAGAACGGTGGGAATTCATTACCCTGTAAAAATGGACCTTCCTACGACCTGGCATCCCCCAGAACATTTAAATAAAAATAGCAATGAAAACCCCAACAAACATTATTTATGTCAGTTAGATAAAAATGAAAACCGAGGCTTTAAGGGGTAGGAGACAGGAGACATTTTTTTCTCTTTGGGTTTTTTTATGTGACAGAATGACACACTCTTCACTCAGCCACTCAAGCTGAAGAATGACTGAAGAATCCAGCGAAGGTCAAACTCATTTGCACCCATCTGATGCTCTTTTAAAGCAGACTTAACCCTCCTTGTGTACCTCTGCACTGCACGGAAGCTAGCTCTGCAGCTCCAAATTAGAGGGAATAATGGCGAGACCTTCCCTTAGTGAAGCCTTTTGTGTTAAGGATAACAAATTTGCCAGCGGTGGAACTGTAATTTGCAAATTGGAAAGCATCGCTGCTGTAATGGTCTTCCATGCAGAAAGCACCTTCGTTTCACAAATGACCCCGGAGTGCTTTCCAATCCTTATCAAACTAAGACAGTTACAAAATTAGAGAGAAACTAATATAGGCCTCCGACTGCAATCAGACCGGTTGCATTTGTGCACCCTTTATGCCCTGCACTTTGTGTTGTAATTCATCCCAGTGCAATGGAGAATCAGACCCACTTTGTGTAGATATGGGAATGTGTTGCCTCAGCAAATAAAGAAACTCAGGCCACGGGGTCCTTTCTCTAGACAGGAAGAAGGGGAAGTTAGAACACTGACGTGGGGGGCAGTGCAGTCCAGTGGACAAGGGGCTACATTAGCATTTGGGAGACATGGGCTCTGTTCTTTCCTCTGCCTTACAGATATGTGATATTGGGCAAGTTACTTTGCCTCTGTTCTTGTCTACGTAGTTGATGTTTTGAGGAGCCTCTCTTACCACATGTTTGTCTAGTGAAAAGCAACTTCCTGGGAGGTAGGCGAGTGTGAATGAAGATAAGGAGAGGCTGGGGTAAACTCATTTGGCTTGATTTTGAGCCTACTTGCATTCTACAGGTTTGAATGCTGGTGTTGAGCACTTTTGGGCCTCCTTTACAATAAGGAGAGACTGAGGCAGGGGAGAAAAGGGGGGGGGGGGAATTGATGAGAACATAGAGTGAAAAAGGAGAGACTGTGAGAAAAGGAGTAGGGGAGGAAGGTAGAGAGAAATTCAAATGAAGAAATAATATACTATGTATCTAGAGCTTCTGGTCAGGATGTGTCTATCCCTAATATTCTACTTGTGTACCATAGAGCAAGGCTTCTCTAAGTAGAAAGTAAAGGAGGAAGGGATAGCAGAAGGCTTTTTTTTTTCTTTGTTGTTTAAGTTGCCACACTGGGGCAGCAGGGGAGAGAAATGGGGAGGATAAAGGTAGGTAACCTCCACAAGTAGCTGTGATGTTTGCAAAACTCTCCAACCCCTGGAGGTTTTCCCATCCTGTGCTCATAGCGACGATATCGACATTCAAAACCTGCAAAGAATGGGGAGGAAGGCTTGCTGAGTGTACCTAATTGCGGATTCAATTCCCTGTTCTATCATGGGCTTCCTCTGTGACCCTGGCCTAATTACTTGGTCATTCTGTGCCTCTGTTTCCCACCTGTAGGATTGGCACAATAATGTTCCTTACTGCTTGGCGATGTTGTGTGTTAAAGACTGTGAGGTGCTCAGATACTATGGTGATACTATTGGTCCATATACATACCTAAGAGAGAAAGATGGGTTGCATAGGGTGTGTTGGTTTTAGACTGAGCGGGCCACTTTTCAGTTTGTGTTTTAATGTCACAGCTTCCTCACTCTAAAGACCTCTGAGAAGCTCTCTGACTACACCCTGGAATGTCCCTTCCTGTTTACACAGGCCCTAGCTATTCTTTGGATGCAGTGCAGTTGTAGCCGTGTGGGTGCCAGGATATTAGAGAGACCAGGTGGTCCATTAGAAGATATTACCTCGGCCACCTTGCCTTAGCTATTCTTTATGAATGAAAATCCAGTAGTGCTAATTTCTGAGACACTGAAGACAAGAACCCTATCCTTACTCCTCACCTCGCATGCCTTCCCTTCTCCTCCTACTTCTCCAGCATCCCCAGCTTCTTAACAGTTAACATGGCTCATGTTCGCTGCCTGACTCCACTTAACCCCCAGCCTGCACAAAGCTGCTCCACTCCCTCCCCCACCACCTCTGGCTTCTGTTGTTGCTGTTCCCAGGCACAAGGGAAGGGACGGGATCCAGAGGATGAAGAAGATGGATTTTGGAAGGGTGGGGGTGATGAATGGGTAGAAGGTGGGGGAGGCAGTAGGAACTCACTGCAGACCGTGATGTGGCCTCACTTTGCCTTGGCTCATTTGCCTCCCAGCACAGTCCAATATCTGACCGGGGAAATATGAGTCATACAATAAATTCTAATTCAAAAATTAGAAACCTCCTGTCCCTTTCCGGCCCACGATCTGAATCTGTGAACAACGGGAGGCCATCAGATCTACATCGGAATGGTTATGCTGATGATACTTACTCAGCCTTTCCAAATGTTAAACTGTCTTAGTCACCTCTTGCAAAAAAGCAAGGCCTGTCTACAGTGTAAATTTACTTCAGTTTATCATAATGTATTTGCATTATGGTGACACATATGGTGGCCCCAACAGAGATCAGGGCCCCATTGTTCAAGGCTCTATAGTCACAAATGTGAGTGGGCATTATTATGCCCACATTACAAATGGGGAAACTGAGGCACAAAGGGGGTGGGGAAGTCTTGCTCAAGTTCACACAGTGAGTCAGTTGCAGAGCCAGGAACAGTGTCCTCCGTTCCCACTCTGATGCTCTCCACAGTTGATCATGCTACTTCATTTGAGTGTCTTGAGTGATAGATGGAAAGTATTACCCTTTGCATCACGCATTGCACAGATTTGTCTATTATTTGATGTCCACAATGGGATAAATTGCCTTGGGGCTGGACAAAGGTGTTGGATCGACAACCCTGGATAGTGATGTCCTCAGTTTACCAACAGAAGAGTGACGCTGAAAGCTTTCCCATACACACTGCCACGTTCCTCCCCACTGAGCTGCCGCAACGCATTCTGTGGGTGAAAGGATAGTTCATTCTGTGAGCTCTTTCAGGAGATTGCCAACAAAGGCACAGTTAGCAGTAAGCATAATGGTTCATTTTTGTGATGTCTCCTAGCAACTAGACTGAGATCCACTGACTCATTTCATATTAGGGACTCCTAATAGTGATCATAGCAATGTAGGGCTGGGAGGGACCTGGAAGTCAAGTCCAGCCCCCTGTGCTGAGGCAGGACCAAGTAAACCTAAGCCATCCCTGACAGATATTTGTCCAACCTGCTCTTAACAACCTCTAATGATGAGGATTCCATAACCTGCCTTGAAAGCCTATTCCAGAGCTTAACCACCCTGATAGTTAGTTTTTCCAAATATCAAACCTAAATCTCCCTTGCTACAGATTAAGCCCATTATGTCTTGTGCTACCTTCAGTGAACATGGCTAAGAGTTGATCACCATCCTCTTTAGAACAGCCCTTAATGTATTTTAAGACTGTTATCAGGTCCCCCCGAGTCATCTTTTCTCAAGACAAAACATGTCTAGTATTTTTAACCTTTCCTCATAGGTCAGATTTTCTAAACCTTTTATCATTAATAACAAAACCTAGCTCCTCTACGACACTTTTCATCAGCAGATCACAACATGCTTTATAAAGGAGGCTAGTAAATGTCATTACTCCATTTTGAATTTGGGGAAACTGAGGCACAGATAGGCGAAGTGACTTGCCCAGAGGTCACCCAGCAGGCCAGTGGTGAGACTAGAACCCAGCTCTCCTAAATGCCAATCTAGGGCTGTATCAACTAGGTCAAACTGCTTCCTTAAGTGACATCACTATGGTACCAAGAACTTTGAACTGCTACTTGCCTTGTCTTTAGTCTTGAAATCCCGTACATACAGGCTGCCTCATGAGGTTCCTACCCATCTTTGTAGCTGTGTCTGAAATGCTGTGGGTAATCCATCCACCTCCTCTGCTGTTTTTTACACTTCCTCTTCCAGTCCCAGCCAAGCTCAGCCACCATGGCTGAGAGTGAAAACGGGAATGGGTATAAAGAAGGCATGCTAGTGTGAGAACAAAGTTTGACCAGCTTGTGTTTGGAGGGGCTGCATTACTCACGAGTAGTGAAGTGCTGTGGAAGTTGGGAACAGTTTGTGTCACTGTTCCGGGTGCATTTCCCAGCGTGGGGGACCCTGAACCTGAAGTGGTAAAACCCATGAACTGAACCAAGCCCACTCTTCACTCTGTTATAATGACTTAGAACTTGTCTTACACGTACAGCATGTAGTGTAGACATAGCCTAACCACTACAGCACCAATGCGGTTGTAGCACTCAGGCTATGTCTACACTACCGCGGTAAGTCGACCTACGCTGCGCAACTCCAGCTATGTGAATAACGTAGCTGGAGTCGATGTACTTTAGGCTGATCTACCACGAGGACTACGCCATGGGGGGGTTGATGGCAGAAACTCTCCCCGTCAACTTACCTTACTCTTCTCACTGGGGGTAGAGTACAGGGGTCAACTGGAGAGCGATCTGCTGTCGATTTGGTGGGTCTTCACTAGACTCGCAAAATCGAGTGCCGGGGGATCGATCTCAGAATGTCGATCCCAGCTGTTGTGTAGACATAGCCTCAGTGAAGATGCTGTCTATGCTGATGGGAGATCTTCTCCCCTTGGTGTAAGTATTTCACCCCCCTGAGATGCGGTAGCTAGGTTGACAGGAGAAGCCCTCTCATTGATATAGCGCTGTCTACACCAGGGGGTAGGCTAGTATTACTGCACTGATGAGCGGCGTGGATTTTCCCTCAGTGATGTAGTTCTACTGACATAAGTCTGTAGTGTAGACCAAGCCTTAGTAAAATCCACTTGTTAAATTGCTAATCTAGAATTTAGGAGACCTGAGTTCTAGTCCCGGCTCTTCCACACACTTTCCATGTGACCATGGATGTGTCCCTTAGGTTTTCTGTGCCTCATTTCTCCATCTGTAAAGAGGGGATAATAGCACCACTCTATCTCATGGGTTGTTGAGAGGATAAATACAATAAAGGCTGTGAGGCACTCAGATACTCTGTTGATGGGGGCTGTAAAAGTACCTAAGAGAGGAATATTTGTACTGCAGTTGTGTTGCGAGGTCCATTGTACTAGGCCCATATGCATAACTAGGCAATCCCTGCCACAAGGGTCTTGCAATCTGAGCATATGAGAGACAAGGGGAGATACCACAAACACATTGAGAAGCACATTGTAACACTGGGACAATTAAGATCAGTGTAGACAATTCTGATTATCACCTAGTAGCCATGAACATGATACTTCAACTTCCGGACAAAAGTAAAATAAAGGGGAAAACTGCAGTGACTGAACAACAATGCTGAAACCTCAGGGTAAATGTTTGCCTTGAACATGGCTGCAATTCACATGAGAGAAACTAATGAAATGAGTCCCCCTGCCCTCAGTCATATCATCTGTGTGAGAGAGATGTTTTTAAACTCCCGGACTGATGAGGGGCTTAGGGGTTTTCTGATTTTACAGGACAGAATAAGCTTTCCAAAAGTCCTTTTTTGTGTAAAGCCAGCCAAAGAAGAGAACATGTTTCTCTCTCTCTCCCCCAAAGATGGAGCTGTTGCAAAAGGAGAAAACAGACTGTTCAAACACGCACACATCCACAAAGTTCCCCATCGTGCAGCAAGACTTTGAGGCGCCTCTGAAAACATAAGTGCTTTTTTTCTGTAAGGAGAAATAAAACCCCTTATTATTATAGCAGCTGCGTTATTGCAAAATTCTACCAAAACACAACGGCTGATATTAAGTGCCTAACCCCTCTTAATTGTCTATTTCATGGTCTTTAGATTTCTGGATTGCTAAAATAACCATCTGAAGACAAGACTTGGATTCGTTTTGTTTTATTAGTATTATTATTTCCTTACAATAATAACACTTTGCACTAATACAGCACCATTCTTCCGAGGATCCAGATGATAAGGGCTGGATTGTTGTCATTGTCCCGTCCCACCCCTTGGGAGAGAAGGAGCGAATACTCACCAGGGAGCAGAGTGTTGGGGTGAGGGCTTCTTCCCCCTATGGGGCCTGGGATTTGCGGGATAAGGAATGGGAGACTCCAGCAACTGTGTAGCCATCTGACCCTCCAGACTGCTTCGTTGTTACATCCTCCTCCACAAACAGCCATTGGAACAACTCACCAAGGGTCGCCGTGGATTTTCCATCACTGGAAATTGTCAAGGCAAGATTGCATTTGTTTTTAAAAGATATTCTCTAGTTCAACCATAGCTACTGGACATGAATCAGAAATTAATACAGGAAAATCCTGTGGTATGTGTTCTGCAGCAGATGAGGCTAGATGATGACCCTAAAATCAATTAATCTAGGAATGGATGTATGAATTGTCTGGTATATCTTGTGCTACTCACTCATGGATAAAGAAAAGGAGGACTTGTGGCACCTTAGAGACTAACCAATTTATTTGAGCATAAGCTTTCGTGAGCTACAGCTCACTTCATCAGATGCATACTGTGGAAAATACAGAAGATGTTTTTATACACACAGACCATGAAAAAATGGGTGTTTATCACTACAAAGGGTTTTCTCTCCCCCCATCCCACTCTCCTGTTGGTAATAGCTTATCTAAAGTGATCACTCTCCTTACAATGTGTATGATAATCAAGGTGGGCCATTTCCAGCACAAATCCAGGGTTTAACAAGAATGTCTGAGGAACAATGGGGGGAGGGGGAAGGAATAAACAAGGGGAAATAGGTTACTTTTTATAATGAATCAACCATTCCCAGTCTCTATTCAAGCCTAAGTTAATCGTATCCAATTTGCAAATGAATTCCAATTCAGTAGTCTCTTGTTGGAGTCTGTTTTCAAAGTTTTTTTGTTGAAGGATAGTCACTTTGAGATCAGAAATTGAGTGACCAGAGAGATTGAAGTGTTCTCCGACTGGTTTATGAATGTTATAATTCTTGACATCTGATTTGTGTCCATTTATTCTTTTACGTAGAGACTGTCCAGTTTGATCAATGTACATGGCAGAGGGGCATTGCTGGCACATGATGACATATATCACATTGGTAGATGTGCAGGTGAACGAATCTCTGATAGTGTGGCTGATGTTATTAGGCCCTGTGATGGTGTCCCCTGAATAGATATGTGGACACAGTTGGCAACGGGCTTTGTTGCAAGGATAGGTTCCTGGGTTAGTGGTTCTGTTGTGTGGTATGTGGTTGCTGGTGAGTATTCACTTCAGGTTGGGGGGCTGTCTGTAGGCAAGGACCGGCCTGTCTCCCAAGATTTGTGGGAGTGTTGGGTCGTCCTTCAGGATAGGTTGTAGATCCTTGATAATACGTGGGAGGGGTTTTAGCTGGGGGCTGAAGGTGACAGCTAGTGGCGTTCTGTTATTTTCTTTGTTGGGCCTGTCCTGTAGTAGGTGACTTCTGGGAACTCTTCTGGCTCTATCAATCTGTTTCTTCACTTCCGCAGGTGGGTATTGAAGTTGTAAGAATTCTTGATAGAGATCTTGTAGGTGTTTGTCTCTGTCTGAGGGGTTGGAGCAAATGCGGTTGTATTGCAGAGCTTGGCTGTAGACAATGGATCATGTGGTGTGGTCAGGGTGAAAGCTGGAAGCATGTAGGTAGGAATAGCGGTCAGTAGGTTTCCGGTATAGGGTGGTGTTTATGTGACCGTCGTTTATTAGCACTGTAGTGTCCAGGAAGTGGATCTCTTGTGTGAACTGGACCAGGCTGAGGTTGATGGTGGGATGGAAATTGTTGAAATCATGGTGGAATTCCTCAAGGGCTTCTTTTCCATGGGTCCAGAGGATGAAGATGTCATCAATGTAGCGCAAGTAGAGTAGGGGCATTAGTGGACGAGAGCTGAGGAAGTGTTGTTTTAAGTCAGCCATAAAAATGTTGGCATACTGTGGGGCCATGCGGGTACCCATAGCAGTGCCGCTGATTTGAAGGTATACATTGTCCCCAAATGTAAAATAGTTATGGGTAAGGACAAAGTCACGAAGTTCAGCCACCAGGTTAGCCGTGACATTATCGGGGATACTGTTCTTGACGGCTTGTAGTCCATCTTTGTGTGGAATGTTGGTGTAGAGGGCTTCTACATCCATAGTGGCCAGGATGGTGTTATCAGGAAGATCACCGATGGATTGTAGTTTCCTCAGGAAGTCAGTGATGTCTCGAAGGTAGCTGGGAGTGCTGGTAGCGTAGGGCCTGAGGAGGGAGTCTACATAGCCAGACAATCCTGCTGTCAGGGTGCCAATGCCTGAGATGATGGGGTGCCCAGGATTTCCAGGTTTATGGATCTTGGGTAGTAGATAAAATATCCCAGGTCGAGGTTCCAGGGGTGTGTCTGTGCGGATTTGATCTTGTGCTTTTTCAGGGAGTTTCTTGAGCAAATCTGTAGTTTCTTTTGGTAACTCTCAGTGGGATCAGAGGGTAATGGCTTATAGAAAGTGGTGTTGGAGAGCTGCAGAGCTCTCTGATATCATAATCAAAAAGGCTGACAAAGGAGGTGCTGTTGTCATCATGAATAGGTCGGAATATGAACAAGAGGCTGCTCCCCCCACCCCCACTGTTCCTCAGACGTTCTTGTTAAACCCTGGATTTGTGCTGGAAATGGCCCACCTTGATTATCATACACATTGTAAGGAGAGTGATCACTTTAGATAAGCTATTACCAGCAGGAGAGTGGGGTGGGGGGAGAGAAAACCCTTTGTAGTGATAAACACCCATTTTTTCATGGTCTGTGTGTATAAAAACATCTTCTGTATTTTCCACAGTATACATCCGATGAAGTGAGCTTTAACTCATGAAAGCTTATTCTCAAATAAATTGTTTAGTCTCTAAGGTGCCACAAGTACTCCTTTTCTTTTTGCGAATACAGACTAACACGGCTGTTACTCTGAAATCACTCATGGATGTGGAGTGGACCCAGCAGGAGTTAACATTGCTCAAAGCAGCATTAATGTCCAACTGAATTTCTGTGCAGAAATGCACCAGGCTAGGAAAGGACAATGCCATGGAGAGTAGCTGGTTTCCTGCCCACCCACGTCCTCCTGCCTAGCCCTGAAAACATAACAGAGGGAAAAACCTCAGAGACATCAATGGAGGAGCTTTCATGGGATTCTAGAGAAAGGGAAGGTGTAGTGGGTTGGTCACCCACTCCTGCCTGGAGGGGCTTAAACCAGCCCAGGAGAGGGCTGTGGCTGGGGGCAGGTAGCTCCCAGGCTGACTGGGGAAGTGGGTACAGCCACAGACCACAGCCAGACCTTATAAAAGGGCTGTGAGCTAGACACTCAGACAGAGTCTCCTCTAGCTGTGGAGGGAGATGGGCCTGGCTGCTGGGGAGCATAACAGAGTACCTGAGGTGGAGCAGGGCTGGGGGAAGGCCAAGGTAGTTGGGGAGCTCTGGCCTGGACACCCCCGCAGGCTGCAGGCTTAGTGTGAGGCCGGATAGGTACTGGGGTTGCAGGGGGCAGCCCAAAGGTAGGCAGAGGCAACAGGTCCAACCCCACCTTGTCTGTGATGATTGGCTTATACACTGCAGTCCACCCCAGTGTGCGGGGGCTCAATGGTGACTGGCATTAGCCAAAGACTGAGGCGAGGTGGGGATAGTGGGTGGGGGTTCCCTGGGGAGGTGAGACCCAGAGACTGTGGGGGTACTGCCAGGGGGAAGCACCCTGGGTAAAAGGGGCACCAGGGTCCAGGAGGGACATAGGGGCACAGCGGCAAGCGGGACACCGGCTTGCAGAGGGCACTCCAGAGTCTAGAACGCTAATACCCTGGACGACCAGCAGGAGGCACCGCAGGGGTGAGTTGCCTCACCATGACAGAAGGACAATGTGGAGGTTGTACTTTCCCTCTCTCATGCTCTCTGTGGTCATTCTGCCTGAGTAAGAGCTGTTTCACTTATATAAACAGAAAGGTTAATCAGGGCCTGATTAGATAAGATATTGAGATTTGTGTTTTATACATGGAAAGCCTGAGACCCAGTAAGATTAAGGCCTCTCTGTGAGTGGGGTACTTTTGCGTAGTCAATGGAGTTAGTTGAATGAGTGAGTGTGAGTAATGAGGGCACCACAGTCTGGTCCTACTGGACTAGGCCAAGGTCACACAGCAAGTCAGTGGCAGATCAGGAATAGACTCCAGGAGTATTGGCTCCCAACTGCACTCTCCAACCTCTAGATCACACTTCCTCTGTTAATAGCTTGACCTTCCCAACCTCATACACAAGGAGAGTAGCTCTGTGTGTTGTCTCATGCCCCTAATGCAAAAGAGAGCAAAACTGATCAGAGGGACAGAAGGAGAGAATGCAAACAACTCTGCTTATTGGTTTTTTTAAGTGCCTATTTGATCTGGCACGTGGGTCTCCCCCTCAGAGCTGCTATTATTCCCATTTTAGACTCTTTCTGTGTTTTCTGTAGCCAGTGGGAAAGAAGTAACACGGTGATGTTATATGCCACTGAGACAAAGAGCTATTGATCCCTTTTGTCTCTGGAAAAGGTTTCTAATAATTTCCAGATATATTGTAGATTGTGGGGCCGCTATATTTCGTTAAAACATGACACAGGACGGAAAGCAATTATTATTATTATTTATTTTTTTAAAGCGTAGATTCCCTTTTGTTCTAATGGGCTCTGATATCAAATCAGCTGTCCAATACGGTGTGAGCATGTTAGGTGTGTGCAGATTTAGTCTTCTGTTTGTTATTCATGACATTTAAATATGGGGTTTGCATCTGGTATTTTAAAATGTGTTCGTCTCTGAGGTACATGACCTCTGTGGCTAAGGATAGCTGGAAAGGAAAATCCTATGCGCTTTCTACATGCAGTCGCTTGTCTTGAGTCAAAAGGAAAACAAAGAATGCAAATAGATATTCAGAAAGCAGCTTCTCAGGTCAAACCATCTTGCATCCCTGCCCAAACAAATCTGTCTCATTCATTCCAGGATCCAGTTCATAATTCCTCCTTGTTTCTTTAAATTCTCCATGGACTGGTCTCACCCTCTTTGTGTTTTGTTATGGAGGTAGGAGCACAGAGAGGGACATGAGTGGTTATGATGGGGCCAGTGTTTCATGGCTTTGTCTAGACTAGGTGTGCTGGATGTATTTCCCGTGTGTTCCACCTAGCCATGATTATTTTACTATGTCCTGAGTCCAAACGCACTCCCAGGCTCTTGTAGGTCATCCTAAAGTCATGCCGTGTAGCCCAAGCTGATGCCTAAGTAGACCCCATTGAATCAGCTCGGCCGTGGTACTGCAATGTGGGTGGAGATCGATGTTTTACAACACATGAGTTGGATTAGTCCTTCCTGGGCTGTCCACAGTGCCTTATGCACTGCAAAAGCGTCCTCTCTGGCCACGTAGCTAACCACCACAGTAGCTGACCCAACCAGAAACCATCTCCCCTCCCAATGTAAATTTCTCAGCCACATGGGCCTCAGTTATGAGATGCTTTAATCTATGGTGACCAAGTTCTTTAGGCAAACTTCTTCCTGATTCATCTGTGCATTAGGCATCTGTCTGTGTAATATCCAATATATAGAATTCCTGGTGATGAGAGCTCCCAGAGGCTTTCCAGATGGCCAGCAGTGGACATTAAGGCACTGATTTCTACCAAGGCAGGATGAACCCCAGGCTTCTGCAAACGAGAGAGTTTCTCACCATGCTGGGAATTTCATCAGAAGATCAATGGTGGCGGTGGGGAATAGTCAAGGAGTTGAAAGTGGCCTACAGGAAGGCTAAGGACAGTTACAGTGAGTCTGGGAGATCACCCATGTGATGTCCATTTTAGGAGCAAATAGATCGGTTTACAAGAGAGAAACTGGAAAAGATGCATTAGTTAGCACTACTTCACGGTGGAGTGAGATCTACTGTTGTTGTGCCTTGTTGCACGCACCCCACCTGCATGCCTCTCAACGTGACAAGGTCCACGTGATTTGTGACAGAGACCCAAAATGAGAAGCTCAACAAATATTCATGCCGTAACATTAAAATGCTGAGCGCTCCCTTTTCTCGGTGTTATCATAAATATAAAGGGAGGGGTAAACCCCTTTAAAATCTCTCCTGGCCAGAGGAAAAATCCTCTCACCTGTAAAGGGTTAAGAAGCTAAAGGTAATCTCGCTGGCATCTGACCAAAATGACCAAGGAGGAGACAAGATACTTTCAAAAGCTGGGAGGAGGGAGAAAAACAAAGGGTCTGTGTCCGTCTGTGTGATGATTTTGCCGGAGACAGAACAGGAATGGAGTCTTAGAATTTAGTAAGTAATCTAGCTAGGTATGTGTTAGATTATGATTTCTTTAAATGGCTGAGAAAATAGATGTGCTGAATAGAATGAATATTCCTGTCTGTGGGTCTTTTTTGTAACTTAAGGTTTTGCCTAGAGGGATTCTCTATGTTTGAATCTAATTACCCTGTAAGGTATCTACCATCCTGATTTTACAGAGGTGATTTCTTTTTACTTCTATTAAAAGTCTTCTTGTAAGAAAACTGAATGCTTTTTCATTGTTCTAAGATCCAAGGATTTGGGTCTGTGATCACCTATGCAAATTGGTGAGGATTTTTACCAAACCTTCCCCAGGAAGTGGGGTGCAAGGGTTGGGAGAATTTTCGGGGGAAAGGCGTGTCCAAACTATGTTTTTTCAGGAACCCAGATAAAATTTGGTGGTGGCAGTGGAAATTGAAGGGCAAAGGGTAAAATTAATTTGTACCTTGGGGAAGTTTTAACCTAAGCTGGTAAAAGTAAGCTTAGGTGGTTTTCATGCAGGTCCCCACATCTGTACCCTAGAGTTCAGAGTGGGGAAGGAACCTTGACAGGTGACAAGGACTCTTTCGACAACCTCAGCTTCATGAGTCTTTATTTCTAATGTACATGGTTTTTAACAGTAGAAATGAGGAAATGCCAAGTGTGTGAGGAACGTAGGCAGCGTAGAGACTAAAATGATTGACATCTCTCAAAACACTTGAAAGCTGTGCTTGCCTTACAGACCTTGTCCCTCTTTCTAACACCCTTATACTTCCTCTCCTCATCTAACACTGGTCTCCCTCTGTCCCTCCAGGCAATCTTGCCCCTCTGAGGGAGCCTTCTCTATGGCTCCTGCTTTGTGAACTTTCAGTGCCTCGTGAGACTTTCCATTTCGTTTTTAATCTCATCTGAAAACATAATGCCCTCTCTCACACCCTCCACTAGCCTGTACCTTTTTTTAAAATTCTCTCTTTGCTCTGCTTCTATAAATGATTTAACTCTGTAAAGCAGGTCAGGTGGATCTGCATGAAAGATGCTGTCCACAATAAATTTGCATTGTGTGGTATTTAACAAATAGCTCCACTGCTATTCTCTGCAGCAGCCGCCAGGCTGCAGAGGCCCAAGGAGTTTTTAAAGAGTCAGAGTTCTGCAATGGGTGGGAGGGATAGCTCAGTGGTTTGAGCATTGGCCTGCTAAACCCAGTGTTATGAGTTCAATCCTTTAGGGGGCCGTTTAGGGATCTGGGGCAAAAATTGGGGATTGGTCCTGCTTTGAGCAGGGGTTGGACTAGATGACCTCCTGAGGTCCCTTCTAACCCTGAGATTCTATGACTGGCACAGCTGGCCTTAGGATTTTGAGGCATGTCTGTGGAACAAGTTTCTCAGTCACCATCCCCACACCACTGAGCACAGGTCCTTCCTGATGGATTTGGGCGATCATTATCAAAATGATTATATTCTAATATCAACTGAGAGCAGGAACATTCAGTGCCCTCCATCACCCAAAACTCCTGTTACAGAAGCAAAAGCCAGCAGCTTTGTGCTGAGGTCTGTCCATAGTTTTCAATCTTTTGGAAAAGTTTTGCAAGGGACTATTCTTCAAATAAGCTACCACTCTGGAGGCTGAAAGACCCACAAACTGCTGAAGGGTTGGCATGGTAATGAATTTTAGCACTTAAGAAGTGCTCTGCAGACATTAGCTCCTTCATTATCACAACACCCCTATGAAGGAAGGAAATGTTGTCTCTGTTTTACCAATTAAACTCTAAGGCAGGAAGGTTAAATGACTTGACCAAGGCCATTGGGGAGTCAGTGTCAGAACAGAGGTTAGAATATAGGAGTTCCTTTTTTCCAATCCATACCCCATTCACTAGACAATGCTGGTTTTCATGATCTCAGATTGCCCCTTCTGTGGCCCCAGAGTCAGCTTTTAATTATCTATGGTTGTGCTGAGAAACTACAGTACTGAGTGTCAGTGCAAAATTCCCAAGATAGACAGTTCACTTTTCTGAAACTATATGAGTAGATGTTAACTCTGATATTTCTCCAATGATTCGCTCTCTCTCTCATTCTCTTTTTCTCTTTCTTACTGTAGTTTCCTATGCATCTTATTCAACAGTATAATTAAATAAAGCAGGCAAAGATTACAATTCATGTGCACTGCAATCTTTGAAAGGAAGGCTAATTTAATATGCCAAGGTGATGAGTCAAATGTGGAGTGAACCGCCATAGGTTTACAGTTCAGATTCATTTTGGATAGACACACAAAAGATGTTTATCTGGAATCTACCTGAGCTAAACGAACCTCTTGAGTATGCAAAATTAGGCTGGAAATGTCTCAAGGACATTTTTTCTCTTGTGAGAATCCTGGGATGACATTCTGTTCCCCAAATCAGCAATAATTCAGAAATCCAGGCAGGAGAATAGTTCAATATTTCTACACTTCAGTGACCCATCAGCTTGGGACCAGGTCATGTTTTAGATGCATGTTTGAATGGGGTGGGTTCTAATTTTATCTGAACTCACTCCACTGTCCCTACTCTCAAACAATAAGAAAGACACAAAGAAATCTTTCCAATATCCCCCCAAAATCAGAAGCAATACATGGACAAATAAATAAAACATGCAGGCAATGCAAATGGTAGGTTCTGGGCAATAGAAAACACATAAACTACTACTGTTGTTCTGAGATTTACACATCCATATTTCACACATGCCCTATTGCTTTATCATACCATTAAGGGAGAGAGCGGCAGCCTCTAACCATCAACACCCATCATTAAATCATTACAGAAACTCTCTCTATATATACTACAGAAATTTGGAACAGTTGTCAGACCTGCTAAGCTGGGGGTTCTCGAACTGGGGGTTGGGACTCCTCAGGGGGTCACAAAATTATTATGTAGGGGGTCACGAGTTGTCAGCCTCTACCCCAAACCCCACTTCACCTCCAGCATTTATAATGGTGTTAAATATAAAAAATAAATGTTTTTAATTTATAAGAGGGAGAGGGGGTCATACTCAGAGGCTTGCTGTGTGAAAGGGCTCACCAGTACAAAAGTTTGAGAACAACTGTGCTAAGCTGTATACAGAATTCAGTGTTAACACTTGAAAGAAAAGTAATATTATCCAGCCATCACATCAAGGACAGCCTTAGGATGGAGACAGACAAGAGGGTTTTCCTAAGGTGTTGGGAAACAGAAAGCAAAGCAAAGCTAAGTTACAAACATTTGGTGCAAAGCAACCGTATATGGGGATGAGCTACCTGAACCAGTGCAAACTACTCCCTGGAACTACTAGTGTGAAAGAAAAGCAGCTTTTTAAAAGCTAATGGGTGGAGTGATTTATTCTGTTCTATTAGAAGAGATCTCAAGAGTGACCACATATACCCGGCATGAACTTGCAGTGCTGAGAAAAAAAAATGGGTAAAATAATTTAGTAGAACATATTGAAAGAATGAGGGCTCTCGTAATGAAGCAACTGCAGGTTTAAACCCTGCATAAGGGCCCTGATCCAGATCCCACTGTGGTCAATAACGTGACTCCCATCAACTTCAGTGGGCTTTGGATCAGGCCCAGATTGCAGCAAAGCCTCTCTTGTTTATCACTCTGCTAATCCCCAAGCTCGATCCTTCTCAGAAAGCACCTCTCATGCTCTCCTCAAGTCTCAGTAAAAAGGTATGAACACTGTGCTGAGGTGAAGTCTGATATTAGAAATTAAGGAATTGCTAAGCTGTCTCAAGAACATAAGAATGGCCACACTGGGTCAGACCAATGGTCCATCTAGCCCAGTGTCCTGTCTTCCAGCAGTGGTCAATGTCAAGTGCTTCAGAGGGAATGAACTGATCAGATAATCATCACGTGATCCATCCTCATCAACATTGGATATTTTTCTTAAAGATACGCTCTATGAATTTTTGTCAGGGAAGTTCTCTGGCCTGTGCTATGCAGGAGGACAGACTAGATGATCACTATGGTCCCTTCTGGCCTTGGCATCTATGAATCTACAAACCTGTGGCTGATCTATCCCAATGTCCTGTTTCCAACAGTGGCCAGTACCAGTTACCTCAGGGGAAGGTTCAAGGAACCCTGTAGTAGGCAGGTGTGGGATAATCTGCCCCCTGGGAAAGTCTCCTAACCCCTGTTACTAAAATCTTATTTGCTCTTGCCCAATAAGCCACACTGCAGATTTACTACACCAGTATGCTGTGGCAGAACATTCAAAATATCTGAAATGAGGCTTTCATTGCTAAATTAAATGAAAGCTGCAGCTTCTCAGATCTTACCATATTTTGTTTTGCCCACTTGCTAATCTGCCAAATGTGGTGGGTCTCCTTTGCACGAGTGCACATTAGTGAGTCTGGTCTTTTTGTTGGACACAGGCCGCTGAGGGTAGACTTGGTGTGAGTAACTGCTGCAAGAGTTGTTGGAACTGTTCTGATGGTCAGGGTGATTCTGAGCTTATGTTGAGGGTGTATACAAGTTAAAACATTCTGGGGGGAAATCATAACTATAATTGTAAGAAAAGTGAAGGGGAGAAGTAGTAAATTGGGCTCTCATATTATCTGATACGTCAGATGTTTTAGGGATTCCTAAGAAACTTTTAAAATGAATAGTTGGCAATCTAATGACGCAAAAAAATGTATCATACAATGGCATGGAAAGGAAAGAAATGAATTACCCATGAAAGAATTCATAACAGATCTCACTGATGCAGCCGCAGATGTAATGTAATTTATATCTGGAAGATAAAATGGAGGAGTTGGGTAAGATTTAGAATCCTTTCTCAAGTAGTTTTATAGAGAAGCAGCCTTAAGAATATTAGGAGCCTTTAATGAACCACTGAACTGGGCTAAGCCTACGTTACTGTGAAGCAAACCAATGATAATGTGCATTGAACTGTCTGTTAGCTGATGTCAGCTTGGGGGATAGCACTGATGTTGTTGTTAATTATTATTGTTTGTATCATGGTAGGACCTTGGGGTCCGATCAGGGCCTTATTGTGCTGGGTATTGTACAAACATATAACTGTGGGTGTGGGTGTAATAATTTTCTTTCTTTCTTTCATGAATGACTTTCAATAACTTTCTTTCTTTCATGCCTGGTATCTAGCATCCCACACTGGTGGAGAGGAAATTCATGTATTTCATGTGGAGAGGAATTTCCCGCAGAGCTCTGGGAGAGGCCGTGCCTCACATATTAAGTAAACCTGGGCTGGGCGGAGGAAGGGGAGAAGGGTTGGCTTGTACTCCCTACTGTATTCTGTCCCTTTGGGTGCTGAATACTTGATCTACATTTTTGTGGGCAATTAGTGTTCCAGGAGGAACAGATGTTTTGGCAGGATATTTCCACCTTCTGAAATTGACGTGGTGCTGGCATACCACACTGGATGGTGTCTCTGTTTGGAAGTGGGTATTTCAGTTGGAAATGATAAATGTGTGCTTAAAAAAGAGAGAAGGTTATTGCAAGAGGGAAAAGAATGCAAGAGAGAGGCTGGGACAGCGTCGGGAGAGAGAGAAGATGAAACCTGCTTTTTCCAATAGTTAGTATTTCTCATACATCCCAGTGTGTATTGGGTACATTTCCAAGCTGCACTTGATGGAGAGAATGAATATTTCATTTAACCAGCTGCATTCCATTATGTAGCACATCCTGGGTCTTCTTCTAGGATCCAGGCTGCACTGCTTTTGGCTTACTTGTTATAGGAGCACCATTCCAAAGAGCTGCACAGGGGACTGATTCTCCCATTGCAGGATGCCAGCAACTCCCACTGATTCCAGTAGAAGCTACTGGTACCCTGTAGTTGGAAGATTTCTCCCCCGGGCATCACTTTGGGTAGGTGCCCCTATGATTTAAGTGACATGGGAGCATTCTCCAGTTATACTGAATGAGTGGCAGAACTTCACTGTGACATTATCCTTAAGTATATCCCTAGGGCCCAACCGGAGCCTGGTTCCTGTGGAGGTGGAGATCAAGTGGCTAAGCCTGTGATGTTCTGAAGTTGCACTGGGCAGAAACAGTCAGAATGCCTGCTGGGGTGGGAAGGAACAGTGCAGCACATTCCTCCATCCCCCACCGATCCCGCATCCGCAGCCTGCTTGCAGACACATGGGGTTGAAGGACATGCCATGACCTAGCTTCGTTTATGGCACTCCGCTGGGTGATGGATTGACTCTCTAGGGATCAGGAAGTGCTAATGTCAGTGTTCTGCTTCATTCTTTGTCCTGTACCCTCTTCCCACCTGAATCCTTCCCAGACCACAGGTGTAAGATGACCCAGAATTAGATTTGCTTCATTTGTCAGGAGCTGTGAATCCTTCATAAAGGCCTGCCTTTTCTTAGGTTGATTGAAATCAGCAGCTGATCTTGTTATCCAGATGTTTAACTCAATGGCAACTTTCTATAACCAGTGATCAAATTACCCAGTGGCACCTGCCCAATGTGATCAACGTGAATCAAAAAGGGTAGGAGTTTGTGTTAGTTTCAATACAAACCATTTGGTTTCAGAGGCTTTGGTCAAATTGGAGAGAGAATCGCTCTCTACCCAGATCCTTTTCTGTCCAACTTTACTCTAATTTCTGAGCACCTCACAATTTAAATTAAACAAGGACTGAATTGACTGGAAGGCTCTGCTCATTCATAATGAAGAAATTATGTGGCCCTGAATGGCACCAACCTCTCATCAACTTCAATGAGAGCTTGGCTCAATTATGGACCCCACAGAGTTTGGCCCACCAGGAACACAATAGAATCCAAGTTGCTCTTCCTTCTCTGTTTAGAGCTAACAGGGATAAAACTTGCTTGTGTTTGTAAAGGAAAAAAGATTATCAGATGTGGCACACAGGGAGCAGACACCTTGTGTAAGAAAGATGCCAGTTTATAAAGGCAAGATTTTGGACCAAGTACATTGTGAGGGGACAAGATGGTTACCTACTTCAATGTCTCTGGAACAAAGCAAGTAAAATACCCCCAGGGTTTAACAGATGCACAAGTGTACCTTGGACCTTGGACAAGTGTACCTTGGTATTTTGGACACAGAACTGTCATCTTGTGTCTTATATGTTTTTGTCTGCTCTGGTGCTGTACACCTGTGGTTTGTTGATAAAGCATGTGCTCTGCAGTGCAGGCAACTCCCAGGTTTAGTACTGCTGGACTTATATTAACTATCTCACCTCCTACACAGACACAAACACACACCCACACCCACACACATACTGCTTTCTAAATGTGCTACAAAGCTAAAGAGGTAGAGACAGACAAAGGGAAGGAAGTCGCTAACTGTAGGTCTGCAAAACAGCCCTGAGGTTCTGCATGTTAACATTACAGACCCGAATATTGGCAATAGACTAACCCACCATGCATGGAAAGTGAATCCGGAGCATCCTTGAGAGTTTTCTTTGGAAGATCATTGTAGCAGGAAAAAGGGCTGAGACACAAGCCCATATATTAGAGTCCTGGTATGAGGCAGGACCTGCTCACAGAATCTGGCAAAAAGAGGGCTGATATTGCAGAAATACACATTCCTAAAAAGTGCTAGTTACAGAGTACTCACGTAAATACATCCCAATATCAAGTGGTACCAGAACATCCCAATATCAAGGATGGTAAAAAATCATTCCCCAAAAAGCAGGAACACACTGACCCCCTCCTCAAAGATACGGTCAGGATAACAGTACGTCATAGAAATGTTTTTATCAAACCAACATGTACAAGGTAATGAGTAATAACTAGCCACGTCAGAGAGGCAGTACTAACTTGTTTGTCTCAGGGTATAAAGATGTATTTCAGAGGGACTATCTCTAGCTTAGGGAGGAATGAAAATTTCTGCCGTTCACTGAGCTGGTCCACTGTAACGGGCATACATGTATTAGTGGTCTGGTAAAGTCTGTGGGGCATGCTTTGTTGACAATAAACCTGACCGGATGCCTTCATCCCTTAACGGCTCTTGTGGTGACTGGATGGTTTGGTCGAGGTCTGCTGTGCCAACTGTCTGCGCAGGGCAGGGGCGGCACACACAGGGAACACACAGCCAAACATCTATCAACATCTAACCACAATAGTAACTTGGACCATGTACCTAATTTTACACCCTATCCTATAGGCAGCTTCTTCAACGCCATAATGTGCCCTCCTCCCTCTATTTGTCACCCAGTGCCTCAGAACAAAATGAACCACCTGAATGAATCAGCATATCCACTTTCTGCAAATTTATCTAATCATATGTTCATCTTTAAGGCCCTGATCCGAGGTCCATTAAAGTCAATGGAAATCTGTTCATGTGCTTTAATCAGCAATGGATTGGGCCCTGGATCAGGGTGGTCTGAAGAGGTCAGTGGCCGCATTTCGTTTGGTTGCTTGTGGCAAAATAGTGAAGATAGACATTTAAATCCTGGTGTCTGTCCCCCTTGTTTTCTCCCCTTTAATCTGAGAAATCAGTGTCTATTGTAAATCTCAAACTTTCACTGACATTCATTTGAAAAGCCCACATATTTCTGCTACTACAAACACTACAGAATAACAACAATAAGAAGAAAAGATGAAGTACCTTTTGTGCTAAGATATTACAATTAAAGTGTTGTGCATGTAAGCCTTGGACTGTAGTCTGCACCAGCCTAGAAAACAACATTGCTCACTGACAAATGACTATGCAGCACTTGTGAGTTTATCTCAATGAAACAATAATACTGCTATAGATCACCGTTACAAGGTGCAAAATATTGGCCACTGCCTTTGTGTAACATGATGTTTAATGACCTAGCAAGCTAAATTGCTGTCGATGACACACACACACACACACACACACACACACACACACACACACAATCTGAATGAATCTATCCTAAGAAAAGTTCAGATTCTAATAGAACATCGAGCTCCCAGACAGTTATATTTTGCATGTGTATACTGCTGTATATACAGTGTGTGTATTCATACACATGCACACAAAGTGTCATCACACCAAGAGAGAGATACAAGCTTAACTGGATCATTTTTGATGATACCACAGATTGTCTCCCCTCCTCAGCATGGCTAAAGCTGACTCACATTACAATCTTTTTTTAAAGATATATCCCTTGCTGTGGGTTTACTCACCCCGGCAGGTTTGTATTATGGTGAATGCGGTGCTACATCATGGATACACAGTGACAGAATGAAGTAAAGCCATTAAAAAGAATCCCTCTTTAAGATACATTGCAACACGGGGCGGGTGGGGGGATAGATTCACCTTTCGGTGGGTGTGAGTGTGCATTCCCAACTCCCACTGCCCTGCAATTTCCAGCCCAACTTAGTGAAGAGGCAAGAGATGGCAGTGTTGACACATCTGTGGCAGGTAGCTACTCACTGACCAAAGTGGAAGATTAGGATTCTTCTTCACATTTATAGTTTTCTTTTTGTTTCTTTCTCTTGACAGTGTTTTTTACTTCCCGCCCCCAGCCTCATGTTCCTTCCCTCCCTAAAAACTAAAAATCCTAAAAAAAGTAAACAGGTGGGTTATACATCAGGAGAAATTTGCTGGGGTGTTGAAATGAAGACTCGAAAACAAATACAAGCATGGTGAAGAGAGGAAAGAAAAAAAAAGCATGATAAATTACTCGTTACTGAATGGAATTGTTTCAATCAGAAACTTAAAAAAAAAAGAAAAGAATGAACTTGCTGTTTTCCTTGATTCTAGCTTTTTTGCAAGAAGATCAAAGAGATTTATGACCTGTGTCTCTTGGAGTCTGATGCCAGAAAAGAACATGTTCTCATTAATAGTCATTTTCTCATCAAAACAGGGCTCTTATGCAGACAATGTGCAGAACTTTTGTAAAGCTGATTGTTGACAAAATTTGCAATAAGTTTCGGTGCAATGTATGGCACATGGAGCACAAAAATAAAAGGGTAGCTGATAAGCTGATAACTTTTATGCATCAGCAAGGAAAAATCAACTTTCTGAAAACTGAGAACCAGCAGTGAAATATGGTGGGGAAACAACAATGCACAAGTGGTCCCTGGTTTGCAAGGAGTGAACCTCAACATTTTCAGACGGTCATTTGAATTAGGAGAAGCATGTTGAAGTTTGGCTGGTTCTTTGAACTTTATTAAAACCTCTGGCATCTGGAAATCTTGAGAGGACTAGGTTTTCTCATGACATTTCCTGTACTTCCAGGTCTCAGATGAATCTATAGCAAGACCAGCAAGCGACGAACTCCCGTGGTATATTACTGCGAAATTAGGTAACATATGGAGTGTTTATGCTTTCCTCTGTAGTGGTGAGGCTACAGAGACAAGGTACTGGACTGGAAGGACTTTGTTAGCTCTGGTTTAGCAGTTCTTGCTATGAGAATAGCCATTCTCAGTTAACATCAGTAGCATTGGACCTGCTTAAGTTATTCACCCAGGTCTACTCCTTGGATGGACAGATGGAGGCAGTGATATACAGTAGGATGCACAGAGCTGAAGTAAGGGAAAATGGAGCTAGCCTCAGGAAGCCTTATGGAAGATTCCAGGACCGGGAGACAAGGGGACACTCCACTGTCCATTTGAATAAAGAACATGTGACAAGTGTTAAAGTTAAATGCCTTCCTCCGTGTGTTGTCGAGCATGTCCTCACACACTTCAGCACCACAGGAAGGTTTTAGCTGACAAGCATTTGAAGGGCAATAATATGTTTAGCCTGAGACACGCTCCTGATTTTGAAATTGTTCCAAATATAACAGGTTCATCATAATAACTCAAAGTCTTCAATGTTTTTTTCCACATCGTCAAAAGCTCCTTCTTTCTCCACTTTCTAATTTCATCATACTCATCAACAGGCAAAAGTGACACTAGTAAATAACAGCCTGAAGGGTGTTGAATAACAAGCAAAGATGGTTCTGGAGATGGAATAAACTGTTGGAACAGTCAGCCAAGTCATGTATTTGTGTAAAGGACAAGGGGAAAGGTCTACATAAGCTGACAAATACCAAATGCCAGTGAACATTTTTCAGTGTATTGCAGTAAAATCCTTCCTGTTCGATGTCTATGCACCAAGACCCACCAACCAGTGCCTTGTCTGTGTGATTGCAACACATCACTAATGGGGTAATAGAGTACACAGCTTTCTGTGATTTTGGAAATGCTATAATCACCCTAAAATGCACTGTCTGGAGATGCCTTAGTGAAATAGAATTTACACATCATTTTACAAATGGCCAGGCTCCTTGTATCTGTGTATTATCGACGTGGATGTAACATCTCAACAACCAATCAGCTCCCATTTTAGCTTTTAAATCTAATTTGTTATTGTCAATATAGAACCAAAAGACAACGGATCACTACTTCTAACTTCCTGTTCTTCCCAAATTAATGCCCAGTACTGCTTTCAAATCAGTGTGAATTCTTCCTATACTAGGATGCTGCCCAGGATCAAATGCCCTGCACCTTACAGAATTCACACTGTCCTTTTCAAATATGAAACATGTATGTTAAAGATTATGGTCACACTTTATATTTGCACATTTTTATAAATCATTTACAAAGGGTTAATGGGAGAGCTGGTTGAAATATTTTTGCCAAGATTTTATCTGTTGAAAAATGCTGTTTTTTCAATACCATCACACTTTCGTTCTATGGCCCAGAGCTTAGGGCACTGGCTTCTGATGTGGAAGACCCAGACTCAGGGCTTGGCTTCGCTACGGGGAGATTGACACCACTGCAATCAATTCTTGTCTAGTGAAGACCCACTAAATCGATGGCAGGGTGCTGTCCGGTCAAACCCAGCACTCCAGCTCTCCAAGAAGAGTGAGGTAAGTCAACCGGAGAGCGTCTCCCATCGATGCAGCGCAGTGAAGACACTGTGGTAAGTCGACCTAAGCTACGTCAGCTTCAGCTACGTTAATCACGTAGCTGGACTAGCAAAACTTAGGTCGACTTACCCCAGTAGCAAAGACAAGCCCTCAAGTCCTTACCATGACTCAGGCAGAGTAGGGAGTTGAACCTGGGTCTCCAACATGCTCAGCTAGGTCCTGGAACTTCAAGCTATAGAGGGAGAGCCTCCCGGTTTTGAAGGACCTTGATTTTGTCTGAATTGGAACATTTTTTTTTTTAAACTGCCAAATGTTTTGAGACCTGGAATCGTTTTCCAGCCAGCCCTAGTCGACATATAGTGTAAGTATGGTATAGACAGAAGTAGTATATGCTCTGGGTGGTTATAATCATAGAGTTAGGTATCACAGAAAATTATAAGCCATAGTTATGAACAGACTATGAACTTGGCCTCTATAACTATTGGGTAACTCTTTATTAAAACATCTATTAATCCTTTGTGAACAGCTCATAAACGTACCCTTAATATGAAGTGTTTAATTTACAGTAGCTGCAACATTCTACAGACTTAACTCCCAGCACCTCCACTGACAGACACAGACATCCAAAAGTGTGTGTCCTCTTCCAAAGGAGAAATTTAAAAAAAGGAGGATGAATCTCATGGTCCTGCTATTCAGATCCCATATGCTGGGGACAGGGCCATCCCTAGGGGGGCGCAGGGCCTGAGACATAGGCACTGAGTTTCTAATCTGGCAGCGGGTGCTCCTCCCAGGCCCCACCCCCACTCCACCCCTTCCCCCAATGCCCCACCCCCGGCCCACTTCTTCTCACCCCGCTCTTACCCTGTGCCGCCCACTCTCTTACCCACCTCTTCCCACCCCGATCCCAGCTCTTCCCCAACCAGTTCCGCCCCCTCTGCCAAGCGCTCTGCACCCTTGCTCCTCTCCCCTCCCTCGCAGTGCCTCCTGACATGAAATATCTGATCTGTGGCAGGCGGTAGGCGCTGAGACGGGGGAGGCGCTGATCAGCAGGGCCTGCCAGTGGGCAGGAGGTGCTGAGGGGAGGGAGAGGTTCTGGTAGGGGGGCTCCTCCTCGTGCCCACCCGCCCGCCAGCTGCTTGCCTCCCTGTTCGCCTCCTCACCCCAGTCGCCCGCCCACCTCCCGCCTCACCTCCCCACCCACCTCCTCATGAATTGCGGTGCCCAGGGCAGCCGCCCCGATTCGCCGTACCCAAAGGACAGCTCTGGCCGGTAAGGTAGATGGTGAATATGGACCAACTCAGTGGCAGGGACAGAAGAATCTACAGACAATGCACAAGTATTTATTCATAAAGAGGATATAAAGGCTTGTTCTTTCAGAATTGTGAGCTTGTGGGGGATTCAACCACTATCCCCAGGCCAGTTCTAGTATACTCCCCAATGGATCAGACTCTTGTTTGATAAGGGGACTATGTGGACGGGTGCTCTGATAATTTTACCTAGCTCTTTTTATTGTGCTTTTCATCCATAGATCTCAAAGCACTTTGCAGTGGAAGCAGTATTGTTATCTTCATTTCACAGCTGGGGGACAATGAGGCAGAAGGGGGTGAAGTGACTTGCCCCAGGTCTTATATCAGATCAGTGGCAAAGTCATGGTTAAAACCCACATCTACTGAGTCCCACTCCACTACTCCGTCCACTAGGCTACATGGACTCCTCTAACTCAACCCCATTCGCTCACCAAAAATAGAAACTTTTTTTTTAAACTGTAAAGTGACCGGGACTTATTCCAGGATAGATCAATTTCTTTTGTAGAATCTTCATTCCTTGACTTGTGACTTCTCATTGCAAATGTGCCACAGAGCCATGGTTTTGTCTGTCTGTATAAGTTTTACACTGCTTGTCTGTGCAAATGGACCTTAGAGAGGCCATAACATATAACATATGTCTGTTTTAAGGCCCCTGTGCATCGCCAGAGTGGTGGGAAGGGGCCTTAGTGTAATTAAGAAACAGGCCCTAAAGCTCTTTGATATCTGTGTTCTGTAGGTAAGGTGCTTGCATTCTTACCTACATGTTCCGCAAGGCACATGCAACCTGCTTCCTTTTCCGCATTCCTCAGAAGAATATGCTGAAGCTGCTCCAACCTCTGTCCCAGACGTGTAACAGTGGTGTGTGCTTGTTGGTAAGGGAGTGCCAGCAAATAGCAAAGTCTGTGCATGAAGACCCTCCATGAGTAATGAGGATTCCATCTGCTTTCCGCTAAGGAATTGCTGCGTCATCTGAGGCTGAAGCAGAAATATGCCCATGGAGCAGAAATCTGCACCATGACCAGGGTACGATGCCCAGGGCAAGCTCTGATCGCCAGTGTGACGAGTTAGGTCACAGAAACCCCGTTGGGACTGCCACCTGATGTGCTGAGCCTGTTTTCCCTGGCAGCTTGGGTCTTCAGTACACTGTCTTGTTGAGCCAGACACTCTACCCTGCTACAAACACAGACCCAGATCTGAACCACGTCCTCCAAAAGCTGCAGGTTTAACTGAAAACAGTTTAAGAAGTGCTCCTGTCTCAAACACCCAGATACCCAGTTCCCAATGGGGTCCAAACCCCAAATAAATCCATTTTACTCTGTATAAAGCTTATACAGGATAAACTCATAAATTGCCCACCCTCTATAACACTGATAGAGAGCTATACACAGCTCTTTGCTCCCCCAGGTATTAATACTTGCTCTGGGTTAATTAATAAGCAAAAAGTGATTTTATTAAATATAAAAAGTAGGATTTAAGTCGTTCCAAGTAATAACAGACAGAACAAAGTAAATTACCAAGCAAAATAAAACAAAAACATGCAAGTCTAAGCCTAATACAGTACGAAACTAAATGCAGGTAATTCTCACCCTCAGAGATGTTTCAATAAGCTTCTTTCACAAACTAGACTCCTTCCTAGTCTGGGTTCAGCAATCACTCAAACCCCCATAGTTACTGTTCTTTGTTCTAATTTCTCTCAGGAATCTCTTTGGGGTGGAGAGGCTATATTTTGAGCCAGTTGAAGACAAAATGGAGGGGTTTCCAGGGCCTTTTATATTCTCTCTCTTGTGGGTGAAACCCCTTTGTTCTCCTGTGCAACATCACAGCCACAAGATGGAGTCTCTAGCCACCTGGGTAAGTCGCATGTCTATGAATGATTCAGCTTTTTGCAGGCTGACACCACTGTTTACATGTTAGTTTGAACATGCCCAGGAAAGCTCAGATGTGGATTGGCATCTCCCAGAGCCTATTGTTAGTTAAGTACTCCCAATTACTTGAATAACCCCTTCACACTATGTTGACCAAATCTGCCTTATGTGCTTCCTACTTTAAATACAAGCATAGAGCCAACGCTCATAACTTCAGATATAAAAATGATACATGCATACAAATAGGATGAATACATTCAGTAGATCATAACCTTTGCAAAGATATGTTACATGGCATATCTAGCATAAAACATATTCCAGTTAGGTCATATTTACACTCATAAGCATATTTCTATAAAGTATTATGGGGTGCAACATCACAGCCGGTTTTGGCTGGATTGGTGCTGATATTTGAATGGCCTGACCTTGGTTTCCTCAGACACATGACTCTAATGGCAGGCCAGCCACGAGATCAGAGCCACGAGAAATGGCAGCAACAGAGTCCCTAAGCAATTATATGACTTTCCATTAACCTTGGAAAGGCTGATGATACTAGGCATGACACTGCTGATCTGAAGCATCATGGTGCAGACAACCCATCCCCCGCTTTCCTTACAGTCATTCCTTGTTCCTCAGTTGTTCTCCCGTTGTGGCTGACTGGCTGCCTCCTGCGTCATTAACACTCACTGATCAAGCAACCCTAGCAAAGTTGCTCTGCCATGTTATCAAGGGAAGCTTGACATTCCTGATATTGAAAAAAAGAGAAAAAAACATAAATTTCTGGCATCTTTTATATCGTGAAGAAGCACAAATGGGCACTAGCCACATTTAAAAAAAAATTAAAGGTCTTTACTGAAATATTGGGATGGTCTTATTGCAACAGACTTGTGGCCCATCTATTCCACTATCCTCTCTCCAACAGTGGTTAATGCCAGATGCTTCAGAGGTAGTACAAAAATAGCCCACAATAGGCAGATCTGTGGTAATCAGTTGCTTACTAATCTCTATTTCAAACTGCCTTAAACCTCAAAGTATGAAGTTTTATATCCCTTCTTTATATCCCAAGATTTTTTTATAGGATTTACTGTTATAATTCTGGACATTCTTGTTATCCCCATCTTTATAAATTCCCAATTCCTGTTTGAATCTTAAATTCTTGGTCTTAATGACATCCTGTGGCAGTGAGTTCCATAGTCTAATTATGAAAAGCTATTTACTTTGATTAGTTTTGAATTTACCAGCTTTCAATTTCAATGGCTATCTCCTTGTTCTGTGAGACTAGAAAAAAAGAAAATGACACTCCGCCTTCTCTATACCATTCATTATTTTGTGTCCCCTTATATGTCTTACGTCACCTTCAAATCACTCATTGAACTGGTTTATGTCCTTTCCTCATTTTCAGGCAGTACTCATGTCAGCAGCTACCTGCTTGCAGAGGGAAATGGAAAAGATCTATATTTTTCATTTGTTGGTATCAAACAATTTTTTAAACAGAAAAATTATATATCCCTGATTTCAAGTGAATCTGCTGAGGTTTTGGCAACAGTCTGCAGGGCCAGAGAAATGTTCCCAAAATCTATAGTCTTCAGTCAAAACACTGAGATTAGATGGCTATGGTCAGTGACATTGTAAGTCATGAGCATCCACTTCCGAATATTTCTTGGGTTGACAGTGCACTCCCAGCCATCCGAATCTCTGCGGCTTCCAGAGTAGCAGACGCATATCACAAAGCAGCAACCAGTGCAAGCCAGTCAATCTGCTATCTAGACCCTTCCAAATTATTTACACAGCATTATTAATGGACTAAGCATTTAAGTTGTTTCAGTTCAATGATCTCTTTCCAGCTCTTTATCACAGTAGAGAGTTCCATGTCTCTCACCCAAACTGCACTATCTCCACTATGGATTCTTTTGCAAAGCTCTCTCCCTAGTAAGGATATAGCAGTAGGTTGAATTCCCACCTGTGTTACTGATGTCCGCTATGACATTGGGTGAGGCAGGTCACTTTTCTGTCTCAGTGTTGTGGGTAATAATACTTCCTTTCTCTCACCCTTTCCTTGCCTTGTCTATTTAGACCCTGGTCATGTAAGAAGCTCAGCAGGGAGTGGGCGGGCCTGAGCTCATTGCAGGATCAGGGCTATAGATTGCAAACTCTTAAAGGCAAGGACATACTGTTTATACAGCACCTAACACATCTAGGCCCTGATCTTGGTGGGGCCTCTAAACGCCAACCTCCATTAAGCTAATAAAAACAATAATATTGCACCTGGTATTCAAGTCACAGAAGAAGATATATTGTCTGACTATTCACCACCTGTATTTGAGTCCCACAGAGACCACAGTATTGTTTTTGATCAAAGGTGATTTTTCAGTCACAGTGTTCTTCATTGTGAGCTTCTCCCTGGGCCCCAAGGGTCCTGATTCTTTGGCCAGATTGGCCCAAACTGTAAAGTTTGCTTCCAGATCAGAAGTGTTAGCAGGAGTGTTGTCAGTAGGACAGGAGAAGTAATTATTCCGCTCTACTCTGCACTGATTAGGCCTCAACCGGAGTATTGTGTCCAGTTCTGGATGCCACATTTCAGGAAAGATGTGGACAAATTGGAGAAAGTCCAGAAAAGAGCAACAAAAAATGATTGAAGGTCTAGAAAACATGACCTATGAGGGAAGATTGAAAAAAATGGGTTTGTTTAGTCTGGAAAAGAGAAGACTGAGAGGGGACATAATAACAGTTTTCAAATATGTAAAAGATTGTTACAAGGAGGAGGGAGAAAAAAATGTTATTCTTAACCTGAGGATAGGACAAGAAGCAATGGGCTTTAATTGCAGCAAGGGAGGGTTAGGATGGGCATTAGGAAAAACTTCCAGGGAGGTTAAGCACTGGAATAAATTGCCTAGGGTGGTTGTGGAATCTCCATCATTGAGGATTTTTAAGAGCAGGTTATATAAACACCTGTCAGGGATGGGCTAGATAATACTTAGTCCTGCCATGAGTGCAGGGGACTGGACTAGATGACCTCTCAAGGTCTCTTCCAGTTCTATGATTCTAAGACCCAATGAGTTTGTGGATAAGAGTCAGGGCTGGGTTTGGGCCTGTTGATTTTCTATCCATACCTCTCTTCTCTTGTTCCTCCTTGCTACTTTCTCCTAAGGTCGGTGTGCCAATAATTCACTGACTACCCCCTAAGGATAAATAGTTCCTACCCAACCATTTACAGTGAACATGAAACATAAAGACAAAACATTTCTGTTGTAGTAACACTATTTCTCACTAAATCTATGAAGGAAGAGACAGACTAAGAAAAAAAATGATGAAAGAACAATAAAAAAAATAGCCCTCTTAAATCATAATATCTCCTCCACGCATGCTATTCATAAACCTTGTACTTAGCATACAGCCTTGTCACCTTGACACTTATTTAGCTTGCCAGAGACTTGTGTGCCCTCAGTCAACTCTAATTAACACTTAATTGACTTCACGAGAATTTTGTTCAGCAATTCCAAT
Organism: Caretta caretta; assembly: GCF_965140235.1. Taxonomy (NCBI): domain Eukaryota; kingdom Metazoa; phylum Chordata; order Testudines; family Cheloniidae; genus Caretta; species Caretta caretta. The sequence goes on along the minus strand of NC_134210.1, from coordinate 9,735,392 downwards.
TTGCCACTCATCTTGAAACATGGAGCTGTAACTTTTGAGAGCTCAGCAGTTGTGGGAGATTTGGCAGGTGTCAGGAGAGCAGGAGGGCAAAGGGAAAAGAGGAGTGGAGGTGTCTGTCTGTCTGTCTCTCTTTCACTGCAACTGATACAAGGGCACAAGTGTAACGAAATAATGCATTCAAACCACTGTCATTGTTGATACATTTTAGTTAGCTAAAAGCACAATTTACAGTAGTTGAAGTTTGATTGATCTGTTGATAAACACTAATGTTTTCCAGTTGACAATTTTTCCATGTTAATTTCCTTAACTTTGGCAGGCCTGCCTGGCAGGGCCCTATAAATAGTATCAGTGTCATCATCCTCTTTAAGTTATTAATGAGCCATCATGTTTCAAGAGGTTGGGATTTGGGGACAGGCTGTGCTTGACTGCAGTTTCTGACATTGATGTGTTAGTATTTGGAACAGGGTCTAGATTAGAACAAGTTTTGTTTTTTTGTTTTTTTGTTTTTTTTTAAGGGCTTACAGTGCTGGCCAAATACATTAGTAGCAGAGGAGAACTATTTATAATTAAAGTTCATCAAAAGTTTCGTGAAATGGGTCTGTATGTCAAGACCCTGTACACAATATGATCTGACTCAAGATACACCCCAAACAGAGCTCCGATCCCTTGTATTTCTACCTGTGTTTGGAAGATTCCCAATTATTGCCATGGGAAATATCTTAGGTTGAATATTAGCTTACATCCAACCTGCTATGATTGCCAAGTGGTGATGAGAGACTAGACCTGACTTGACTAATTAACTAGGCCAACCTCATCCACTGGCTGGACTTGGGGCCGCTTCAGACAATGCTGCCAAACCAGTAAGCACATGGACTTTGGGCCATGGAGGTCCCATCGAACTAGGGAAATGCTTGCGTGATGTTAAGTACTCATAGTGCATTGCTGCTAGGGAGGAGTAGAAGTTACTTCATGCTAACTGGGGACTCTGTGGTGATAACTTGAGTCCCCTGGGGAGTCAGACCATCTGCCTCTTTGTTGTAGCTCCCATTGGGCACATGGCAGACTTTCCTCTCCACCAACTTAACAAAAACTTGCATCCACTGTTCCCCTAGCTCCCTTCACAGTGGTATCCCCTGATGTCCCAATCTTGTTAAGGGAGGTGGTGACGATCTTGTATGTTGCTGTTGAATGTCCAGTGAGGAGCTCACTTCCTTTCCAGTGAGAGAACACTCCCGTATCTCTTCCACAGGAGCAAAAAACTCAGCCAGGCAAATGCCAGCGTAGATCCTGCCATCATTTGATTACCTGTCTCTAAAAGGTCAACTTGGCCATTGTACAAATTAACCCTTTTGTGGGTGTCCATTAGAGATGCTTGAAAAATGCCAGTTGTTCACAGGAAATTCTTTATATATAATTATTTCTTCATAAGTTTGCTGTTTTTCAGCTAAAACCTGAAACCATAAATATTTCAAGTTTTGTAAACCAAGCATGGCTTACTGAAAACCATTTTTTTAACCAAAAAACTCCAAAGTTTGTCTTTGTTTTTCAATTTTCATAGACAAAAATGAAAAAAGTGGAAAATTTTGAAGTAAAGGAAAATGTTTGTTTTCTTTGAAAAGCCATCCCCGTCCTCCAAAAAGTTTTGATGGAAATGTTTTGATCAACTCTAGATAGACTCTATAATCAAAACAATTATGACCTATAGACAGCATTTCTGCTATCTGAGCCAGAGGGGACTTCCTCACACAGTTCAGGCCCATTAGACTTGCCTTTCTACAGGTCATTCTTGTACCTACACGTACAGTGTTGTCAGTGTTACACAAAGACACTAGTCTACCAAGCCTGACCCAGCAACAAGATCTTTGCTACTCCTCGAGACATGAGAATCAACTGGCTATGCAGAAGTTTTGATGCACAATGTTAGCAGCCAGTTTAAGTCGGTACATCTAGTGGCTTTATGACGTGTAGAGCTGGTTGAAATGTTCAAATTGATGTTTTTTCATTAAAAAAAAATCTTTTTTTTAAATGGGGGGAAAACAAACGCCTCCCCCCTGAAAAGAATTTCAATACAAATTTTCACACACACATTTTGAATAAATGAAAAGTAATTCTTTCTGGAACCTGAAGAATTTAAATTGTTTCAAAAGTATCTTGCAAATCTCTTTACTATTTTTTGACATGCTTTAATGTATGTGTTGTGATAAGAAGCAGCATGGGCCATAGATTCCAAGGCCAGAAGGGACCATTATGATCATCCAGTTTCTAGTCCCTCCTGTATAACACAGGCCAGAGAACTTCCCCATGGCTAGGATACTGAACAGTGGCTCAGGAGAGCTAGATCTATTCACTACTTTTGCCATTGACCTACTGTGTGAACTTGAGTGAACTTAGTTTCCCTTCCCACCCATTGTCTTGTCTCTTTTGACTGTAAGCTCTTTGGGGAAGAAATTGTCTCTCATCATGTTTCTACATTGCCTAGCACAACGTCACATCACCCCCATCTCAGGTGCTATTGCAAACTAGGTAACGATATCATCACCTACTCAATAATACCATTTCTTTCACATCATCCCACACACCCATTACTGGTCAGGATAAGTAAACCTACAACATTTCCTCTTAAAAATAAATCCCAAACCACTTCTCCCATCCAAACCCATATTCTGCACAACTACATATGCTGTACACTGGTTTAAATCAGAGGTGAGCTTGTTGTAGAATGTCAAATCCAGATCCCCAGGAATGTTGGAGAAGTTCAAATCTGGATCCCAAACTGGATCCGAATCCCATGGCTCAAGCTAGTGTCAGGAAAAGCAGCAACTAAAGAGGATATATGAACATTTGCATACTTCTTTTATCTGTTTCATGTATTTATTTTGCACATAACCTAGCACTAATACATACCTCCCAGAACCTCAGGCAGCTTACTTCACCTTAGTGCAGTAAAAGATTCACAGGGAGATCAATTATAGAATGATTGGCTAATTTCAATAGCTTGTTTTAGCTATTAAGCCCTCCACAAAGACTTTATGGATGTTCTAATGAATACCCTGCTAGACTTGCAGTGTAATGAAATTTGTATTAAAACACTATAAGGAGTGTCCCACAATGTAAGGTCACTTCCATTTGTTCTCATTACAGCCCTAGAAGGACAAAAGAAGAAAAGTTTTTATCGTGGCTGCAGGAAAGACGTTAACCTGCAGCCAGCCCTCTGCAAGTAACATTAAGTACTGTATAATGGCGTTGTAGAGAAGGTTTATGTAAAAGAGGAAGTTGCTGCAGTTGTCTGTATGGGATAAATCCTGCCCCAACTTCAATATCCAGTGATCACTCGGTGTTTAAGATGTTTGCAAGAGGTCTGCTTTATTTTGGGTCCATTTCCAGCTGGCTGGGCAGAACAAGAACTGCAGAGTCCCCAACCAGTCTCTCTGTCTGGGAAGCTCAGCCCTTAAAGGCACAGCCCCTAATACCATACTCACTGCCAGTGCAACTCCACTGCTTGAGACAGACAGAGTGGTGATGGAGGGTCATGTTGGGGGTTTGGGATACGTTTTTTGCAAGGCAGTTCGGGGTGGGGGTGGGGGTGATGAGGAGACATATGGGTAGAGCCAGATAGTCCATTGCTACATGGATTCCCCTATCTACCAATGCAAGGGAGTCACAATGGGAGCTGAAAAGGACTCGCGCAAGTCATTAGACAAAAGCAGCCCCTGCAGAGGTACTCTGCAACTGCCCTGTAACACATCTCACTAGCTTTTGACCCAGCTAGTCAGCCCAGGGGCTAACCTCAGGCTTTGGAGCTATGTGAAGAGATACAGCCTCTACCCCAAGCTTTTGGCTACTGAGGCCCAAGTCTGTAACAGTGCAGTTTTGGTATCTGCCCTCATATACATCTTTCCAAGAACAGAACCAAGACTTTATTTGGGTATTATTTATGTGAACTACAGAAACGCCTAGAGGCCTCCATTGTGTTAGGCAGTGAACATACCTGTAGTAAGAGATCATCCATGCTTCCAAGAGCGTGTGCACCTTGTAACCAAGATAAGTTAATCAGGACACAGACTGTTCCTTTCATTTCTTTGAACTGCAGTATGGACACCTATGTTGCAGTATACCATTAGTGATTATATGCTAAGATTGACAGTGCTAATTACGACTATTACTAGGGTTATATAAAATAGTAATTAGTAATACTGCTGATGTAAATAGCTTCTAGAGGAATCCATTTGCAGTCACAGCAAGAAATGATATTGGTCCTACAAAACTATGCTATGTTGTCTTTAACCCCTTTTACTGGCACCTTATCTAGTAACTGAATATTTACATATATACAGAAACAGAACTTTCCTGTAACAACATCATTCCTAAACAAAATTTCTGGAGAGCATGATTAAAACACTGCAGTTCCTAGAGCTTCAGTGTCCATATTAAACAAAATCCACCATCAGAACTGGTAGTAATTGACAGCCTCAAAAAACATAGATCATTGAGAATGATTGACCCAGCTCCTTTATGTACCCATAGATCCGAGGGTCACCGCCAGCAGCAGGTCTTAAAGTGCAGTGTGTAGAGAAAAAATGGTGGGCAACGTGGGGAAACTTGACCTTGCTGCGGCCTGCAGCTGTTCTGGATTGAAGCTGTCAGTATCCTGAACATATAGCTTCCTTCTCACTCCCTTACTTCATGGTGGTAGTATCTGCTCCCCCCACAACCTGGCAAGTTTGAGAGAAAGATTATAATTACATTAATCTTAAACTAATATACTTCCCTTCTACATAAATCACCACATTCAGTCCCTTTCCTCACTCTTTATTTTTCCATTGAGCTATGGGTTAGCAGAACAATACAATTTACACTTAATAATAATACTTAGCATTTATATAGTGCTTTCCATCTTCAAAGGGCTTTGCAAACATCAGCTAATTAGTCTAGATTACTTTAAAACCCTCTTCCAATAACAGTTTCAAACTGAAGAGCCATTGCAGTACATAAGTCACTCCGTAAGCAGACTATTTCTTGCATTGAATAAAGACCACCGAACGGTGCAGTTCGCAGTTCTCCCTGGTCATGTATCATACATCTCCCTTCCCATCCCTTGTCTGGCTTCTCTATTTAGACTGTAAGCTTTTCAGGGATGGACTGTCTCTGCAAAAGGGTTTTTTTGTGCTTTAAGACATTTTTGCACTCCCCATCTCTGATACTGGGCAGGGTGGCTCCTGAGGCAGACCCTCTACATATATTAAGCAACTAGAGGTCTGTTCTAAATTGTGCTGGATGCAAATGGCCCAGGGGGTCCATATTGGCATCCAAGGGGAGAAGAGGGAGACAATTTAGGAGCTGATACCAGTTCCAGCCCATTGGAGTATCCCTGCTCCGGAGAAATCCGCCCAGGGCCAGCTACTCTGGCTCTAGGGCTGCTTTATACCAGCAGCATGGCACAGATAGGCCATACCCCAGCCTGGAATCTGTTCCAGTGTGACACTTTGCTTTTGCCAGCCAGCAAGGACTTCTGAAATTGAAAGTAACTGTCCCAGAGCCTGGGCTACATCCGAGCTGTGCTCAGTGAAACTCAGGAGGGAGAAGAGGAGTGAAGGTAGATTTAAGGTTCCTTTATGTACCCATAGATAGAATCATAGAATCATAGAATCATAGAATATCAGGGTTGGAAGGGACCCCAGAAGGTCATCTAGTCCAACCCCCTGCTCAAAGCAGGACCAAATCCCAGTTAGATCCTAGGGCCACCCAAACAGATGTCCTGATAGATTGCTGCTCTGCTTTGCACTACCATCCAAGTTCATGAAAGGTTGTTCTGGCAGCCGGGGGATCACTGGGGCATAGGGCCATGCCCTCTTTCATGATATATGACCCTAATGCACAAAATAGCCCTGGCAGGGAACAGGATCAGCTATCTGTAAACATCACAGGTCCCACTAGGGGCCTCATACTAACACCTTGTACAGTTGTTTACACCTATGCAAAGTGTGTAGTAAATGCTGCAAAGTCAAAATTCTCCTCTCACACCAGTGATAACATCTCTTCTTATGCCCACTTTGCACAGTGAGACTGCACTAGGTCCATTGCCATGGAGAATCACATCCTCACCTACTTATATTTAACTGATAAAACCTGCCTACCAATTGCTCTTGGTTTGGCTTAAGTTCAGAATGTGAAAACAACAATGAAGGGTCTTTTCTCCTGCTATTCCATGTGGCTCTGAAAAGATTTCATTCTGCATATGAGAGATGCTGTATTGCACCCAGACTGAGTATTGGCTTGTCTTCTTGTGAAACATACATGTACTTCCCCAGAGCCATTTAAGAAAATGGCTGACTAGGAAATGAAATTAATCCTCTTTACCCAAATGTGGGTAATTGTCCTTCACCCACTGATGTGAACACTAGCAGCAGAACATGTTGATGCAGCTGACAAGGGCTATTTCAGACTGCACGTGCAGCGATGATGGACAAGGAAGTTTTTGACCCTAAGATAGAGCCCCAATTCAAAGAGATTTGAACACCAGCAAACTAGCATCTTCTTGGAGCTTATTTTATAGAAGCTCCCAGACGCACCTGCATTCTCCCTTCAGGCTTAAAATGAACAGCAAGAAATACTGTCATAAATCACTGCACGGAGCTGCCAAAGGAATTTACAGTACTCCAAACAAGGGAACCCAGGGAGACATTACCATGCTGTTGAACCCATAACACAACACTCACAGCAAGATCACTGCACCAGGATTATCTCATCCCAAATATGGTCTTCTTGAATATTCCTAGTGCATGCACATTTGTGTATGTGTTGGAGGAGGGGGGAAAGGAAGGGTGTGTTGGGGGGTCACCATTTATAAACTACAATGATTGAGCATCAGAGAATGCAAGGAATGGAAAGAAAACTGAAGAGAGTATTCATGCAGGGAACCCCAGTGGGGTCAAATTAAATATATACATTTCACTGAGCAAATCTCACAAACTTTGCTTCATGACCAGATGTATTTCATACAGTCAAGATTTGGTTTAGAATTATGCTATCCTCAGAGGATAACTTAACTGTGTTTCCTTTCTAAGACTGAAATGAATTGATGAGTGTGGGGTTGAGGGAAGTTTGCTTGTTTCTCTAAGGTGTGTGTTTGTGAGAAAGAGGGAAAGAGAGAACTGCTGGGGAAAGTATAGGAAAAAGAATCTCTTGGTTTAATACAAGTTATTGTAAAAGCAGGATCTGAAGTGTGCATAAGACCAGAGTGCAGTACAATAGGCAGATCCTCAGCTAGTATGAATCAGTGTAGCTCCATTGAAGTTAATGAAGTTACTTCTATTTACACCAGCTGACAATGTAGCCCTAGAGTTCAAGAAAATCAAAGACATCAGAACAGAACCTGAATTCTCTTGAGATTGGACAGTGGGAGAAACACTGTGGGCCAACTCAGCACATTTCTTTCTAACCAGCTTTTTCAAATTCTATTTTGGGTCAATTTAGTTTTAGATTCAGGAATCTGAGGCTAAGTATAATTAGGTTTGGAAGGATTAGATTTTTATCGGTAAATGTTGATATACGTCAATTTCATTGTACATGCACAAATCGATGGAAAAATATTTCCATCAATAATAGTTGAAATTAACAGATAGGCAAAGTAAGAAAAATACTGCTTGAGAATTTACCAGCGTTTGATTTAAGTCTAAAATTTTGACATGCGGATGTTGACAGTTTGAGTTTTAACAGTTATAAAGCTTTTTAACATCTCAGCATCTACTGTCATTAAATAATTATTGTCTGAGCCTCCCCCATTGTCTGACCCTCCATAATTTCCCTAACTGAGAAAATGTAAATGGATAAAAATCTAAAAATTGATGAAAATCCATATTTTTGCCCAACTGTTAACATGTAAAATTGATAAAAAATGAAAATAGTCTTTAAAATGATATTATCCATCAAAATTATTTTAAAACATCTAATTCTGTCAATCCTAAATATAACTCACCCCTGGTGAAGCCGACAGGAGGGAGCATATACTGTAGTAGTCAATATGTAAGGAAATTAAGAAGCTAAGAGGGATTTTGTCAGAAACATATGAAGAGGTTCTCCAGTTATGTCAGAAGCAGGAAGCACATGAGAGAATCACTAGGCCTGTTGGATTACCAAGGAGTAAAGGTTATTCCTCAATTGTCCATTAATGGGATTTTTTTACTTTCCTCTGAAGAATCTGGTATTTCCCACTGTCAGAGATAGGGTGCTGAATGGACTGCTGTCATTGGTAAGACAATGGACTGCTGTCATTGGTAAGACAATGCCTATGTTCCTGTGTTCCTAAGTACCGAGAGGAAGCCAGCGCTGGATGAATGGAGGCAATGGAAGTAAAGCAGAGGCCTCAGGAGAAGGGGCTAGATTGAGTAGGTTGATCCACTGGATTTCAGTTCCCAAATGTTCAGGTCTTCAAAATAATTTCTAGAAATTGGAATAATGCCACAGAAAGGAGATGGCACTAAACCAATGCTCATGAAGTGGGACTCGAACAATGCCAGAGAAATGAGGTCGTACTGCACCAATGCCTCACTTATGGAGGTGTTATTAGGATGCCACAGAAATGAGATGCATTAGCAAAATGGTTTGGGAATGAGGTGACACTAGTAAAATTCCACAAAAAACAGGTTCTCGATGATAGGTTTCAGAGTAGCAGCCGTGTTAGTCTGTATTCGCAAAAAGAAAAGGAGGAGTTGTGGCACCTTAGAGACTAACCAATTTATTTGAGCATAAGCTTTCGTGAGCTACAGCTCACTTCAGCTGTAGCTCACGAAAGTTTATGCTCAAATAAATTGGTTAGTCTCTAAGGTGCCACAACTCCTCCTTTTCTTTTTGTTCTCGATGATGTGTCAGAAAATCAAATTGAAACAAGTGCTGCCTAAGAGAGAATTGATAAGCTGATTTGGGTAAGAGAAGAAGTCACATAAAACTGGAACCAGCCTTGAACGTCATATAAAAGTTTACATTGTATTGTCTTCTTTGATTATGCACCTCTCTCTACCTTTTTGTGTTAAACTGGAAGCAGAGCTATTGGCATTATTAGGGAAAGGCCATTCTTGTAGTATTTCCAGTCAAGCCCTGGAGTTACTGGAAATCTCATGACATTGCTTAGGGTTGGATATACATTCTAAGAATTAGTGTAAAAAAATGTTGCAAAACTGTACAGATTCATTCTTTTCATTAAAAATAAACACAAAAAACATTGCAAATTGCATCAGTTTTGTCAAGTTTATGAGAACAATTTTCATTGTTTTGAAATTTTTTTGCATTCTGTAGAGGTTTTGCATTTAGGAAAATGTCACTTCCCAGGTTTTCTCATCCTAGTGAAAGCTTCCTTTTACATATGTCAACTACCAATGGAATTTTTTTTAATGTTTATAAAACTAGTTTAATATCAGAATTCAACCGATTTTGTTTTGTGTAACTCACTTGCCTGGGAAAACTCAACTGAGCAAAAGACTCAGCTAAAATTTGCTTCCCAAATTTTCAGCTCTTTAAAATAACCACTAGCCAATACTGGTCCTAGAAGTATTTACCTGACATGCATAAAGATCCATTTTATGTGCAATACATTTCATAGCGTGCCAGTCACAGCTCACTGGATGTTATTCTGTAGAGCACCTATGTCAGATATTAGCAGTGACTTTCTAATGCAACTGAATAATGTGTCTCTATTGACTTCAAAAATATCCGTGTTTGAAGACCAAATAAATGTGTTATTCACTTCCTATGTTCTTTCTCTCTGGTCAAGGCCTTATGACTCCAAGATTGTTCCTAAGATAATGGAGCTAGAACCTGTATGAAATGGCTGCTTCGCACTTAGGATGTATGTTTGCTTTCTGAACCTGCTGTGGTGGGATCCCCATGATCACCATGTGGGTCAATTGGTAGCATTTTTGCCATTAGTCCAGAAGGTTCAGGGTTTATTTCTGACATCAGCTTGAGCGTGTCCAGCTTGCTAGCAGTGCTGTGCAGTATTGACAGCACGTTAAGCTCATAGAGATGCTGCTCTTTTGCGTTTGATGACAATCCAAGGTCTTTTCTGCTTAACTCTGGTCATTAGTCGCATGGCAACTGAAGACGCTGTCAGGGTTCTCTCCCCACTCTGAACTCTAGGGTACAGATGTGGGGACCTGCATGAAAGACCCCCTAAGCTTATTTTTACCAGCTGAGGTTAAAAACTTCCCCAAGGCACAAACTCCTTCCTTCCGATGAAGTGAGCTGTAGCTCACGAAAGCTCATGCTCAAATAAATTGGTTAGTCTCTAAGGTGCCACAAGTACTCCTTTTCTTTTTGCGAATACAGACTAACACGGCTGTTACTCTGATTCCTTGCCTTAGTATCTCTCCCACCACCAAGTGATTTAAACAAACATTCAGGGAGGGCCACTTGGAGCCCTACCTTCCCCAAATATCCCCCAAAGTCCCTACACCCCCTTTCCTGGGGATGCTTGAGAATAATATCCTCACCAAATGGTACAGGTGAACACAGACCCAAACCCTTGGATCTTAAGAACAATGAAAAATCTTAAAAAGAAGAATTTTAATTAAAGAAAAGGTAAAAGAATCACCTCTGTAAAATCAGGATGGTAAGTACTTTACAGAATAACAAAAGACTCAAAAACACAGAGGATTTCCCCTCTAGGCAAAACTTAAAGTTACAAAAACAGGGATAAACCTCCCTCTTAGCACAGAGAAAATTCACAAGCTAAAACAAAAGATAACCTAACACATTTCTTTCCTATTACTTTCTATTTCTCCAATACTAGATGCCTAGTTCAGGTATAGCTTAGGGAGATGTATTTTTCCCTGCCCTGTTTCCTGGCTGGCTCGGAGAGACACAGACAAAGAAATCTTCTCCCACAGATTTGAAAGTATCTTCTCCCCTTCTTGGTCCATTTGGTCAGGTGCCAACCAGGTTATCTGAGCTTCTTAACCCTTTACAGGTAAAAGCGGAATTAACCCTTTACAGAGTAAAGAGGGATTTTATGCTACCCTTAGCTGTATGTTTATGACAGAAGCTATAGTAGGTTTCAAGAGGTGTGTGTGTGAGAGAGGCAGGGAATAAAAAAACCCACAACAAACAAACAATAAGCAGAGAATCAATCCTGTTTCCTGTTCAACTCTTCCACTTTCATTTAAACAAGTTCTAAGTCCAAAGATGTTATGAGCTACTGATGGGTTGATAATGGCCATTATGCTAGCCCACACATTCATCACAGTTACCCATTCAGTTGTAAAAGCAATTTGATGGACTTTTGGTACAAAAGGCACTTGCTGCATATGGCCACTTTCTTTTCTTATTCTATTAAGGTAGAGGCTTACAAAATCATCCCCTGTCTAGTGGACAAAAGCAGAGGACTGGGAAGGTAAGACTCCTCAGGTTTTATGCCTGTCTCTGTCACTGATTCAGCAGTGTCCCTTTGGCTCTGTCATGAACACAGTTGTACCTGAAACACCTGGAGCTGTGGAGAATGTAGGGGAATATACTAAATTCTCCACAGACTGCTGCCCCAGACTTGAAGAGGAGCAGTGGTATATGGTTCCCCAGAGTTATATCCTGGGGTAGGCTACCCATGGTATTACTGAGAACCACCCTGGTAATAATTCAACACAATTTTTCTTCTGTTGCATCCTCCATTCAAAAGCATCACAAAATGCTTTCCAGAGGGCAGCTAAATAGAGTGACAGAGAGGAGGGCTCAGCGTCTCATACAGGCAGAGAGAGAGAGAGAGAGAGAGAGAGAGAGAGAGAGAGGGCAGTGGCAGAACGAGATAGAGATGTGCAAAAAGGAAAGGAAGCTGAAAACATAAAAGCTGTGTCACTCATCAGTCTCCTGAAAGCACATTGAAAACCTGAGGCCAGGTTTGTGAAAAGGCTGGTGGTGTTCTGGTTTGAAATTGGTAGATATGCAGGATGTCAATTTTGACAGTGATATAAGATTCCCCAATAGGAAAGCTCCCTTTGATTACATTTTTGCTGCCTACTGTAATCCAGAATTTAAGAAAAGAATGATCAAGCCTTGCTTCCTAATGGGATATGTCTGGACATAGAAAAATATCAAGAGGTTACTATCCTAATGTCCTTGCCACTATAACCTGAGGATGAAGCATCTCAGACATAGACAGGCCAGTCTTAACCCCTTCCTGTTTCTTCTCATTCCCTCCAAAATATGATCAATTGCTTTTACGGGGACATGATGGGCTGGACTCAGATAACAGGCCCAGCAGGGGTCTTTAAGTTCCATAACCAAACTCGAAGGCAGGATGGGGGATTCTTTCCCTGCCTCAGATGGACCTCACCCCTTCTAGTGCTACAGATATGACACCCTGGAAACTCCCGTAAACATTTTGGGGGAACAAATAGTTTTGCACCAGATTGCAGCAAGTTACAGATATTATCGAAATAGTTGTTCAGGGGAGAAAACTATGGTCTCTCTGTCATAAAACACACTCACACTCATTCTTACTCTCTCACCCTTGCATTTACTGAACACTATTGGGCCCAAGCTGTACTATCAATATACTCCACATGGGCCAGATTCTGATTGTACTTTTATGTTATAAACCTGCAGTAAATACTCCACTGAAGTTGTTTACGCTGGGATAATCAAGCTCAGCATTTCGCATTCAATTTATCTTTTTTTCCCCTCCAAGAACCAAGTATAAACATTTCCACCAAAGTATACTCAGTATAAGTCAGTTTGCTGAGTGGTATAGTCCCCCACCTTGGTTATGATCATGAGAAACCTTTGTTTAACTGGGAAAAGCAATGAATAGATTCCCCATCCCATCATCCTCTTCTCTATAAGTATACATCCCTCCAGTACATGGGGTTTTATCACAGGCCAAAGGGGGACATTGTTCTTGGCACTCCATTTAAATATTGGTAGCACATTGCTGTGTTTTTACACTTCCAGCATCTTCTGTGGTTAAGGTTCAGTTAATAGGCTATAAAACCCTAGCAATATGGGACAAATACCCCTTGCCTGGTTTCTCAAATTAGCCTACTGTCTGCTGTGTGACTATGCTGCTTTGCGGCTTCTATTTCAAATACATTTTCAAGACAAGGGACAATGTTTTCCTGCCCCTCACCCTGCCAGAAATTGATGCTGCTACACAGATGCTGAGATAGCTTCAAACAGAGATAGAAAGTGATATGGTGCATCATGTGAGTGCTAGATGAGCAAAGAGTAACCTCCAGCCAAGAAAAGTTCAGCCCAGCTCCTACTGGCTCTACTAGCAGGAGTCTCTGTTTCAGCAGAAAATCTATTTTGTCCAGATCTGGTAGAGCTACTTCCCCTGGACTAACAGGGTCCCAGTTTGAGATCTGGCTGTGAAGTTCAGGGCTTTCACAGGGGTACTCGAGCAGCAGGATGATAAAGTCCATTGAATGGTTAACCCTTAGAGCACTAGTCTACACTCATCTTAAATACCCTGGACGGAGAAAATGAAGCAGACTGAACACAGTTCCCTGCAGAAGGGACATGGCTGATTCAGGACCATGTTCTCCCAGGCCATTGTTTCCCCCCAGGAGCTACAAAATGTCCCTCTTCCCTAGCACAGTATTTCAGCTGAAAGCCTAGCAAAGTGGTCAGTCGTCAAGAGAAGTGACACACTAGAGCGAAGATATGCCAAAATGGAGCCTAACCTGAGGCTCCTAAATAAGTAGCCTGATTTTCAAAAAGGCTGATTAGCCAACAGCTTCTGTTGGGGTCAGAGGGAGCTAAGGAGTGCTCAGCCATTTTGAAAATCAGGTCACTTATAATTTTGCTTCCAAAATATAGATTAATAAACCTCATTTCTGTCTCCTGTTTTAGATTAAACTTTGTCCTAGGGGTTTAACCAGAATCATAGTCTTTAAGTCGGCTTTAGTGTCCTGCCACCACTGCAATGAATTGAAGAGCAGAGAGAGACTACACCCAGCCAGTTCACCAGGAAAAGTTATTCTTCCCAAGAGATCGATGGGGAAATTTTGGTTCTGCTGATTTTTTTATTATTATTTTCTGCCAGGAAAATTGAAATGAAATGTTTCATTTCAGGTCAGTTCGACGGAAGTTGGAATATTGCAGTTTTTTCAACGGACCCACAGCTTTTTATTTTGAATCAGTTCAACAAAACATTAAATTGTATTTCCCTACGGTACACTGCCTCATGGGAATAAAAGTTCCAACCTCCATTCTCTCTGATTGGCTGGGCTTCCTGGAGGACTGTATCTCTCCTAAAACAATGTGCTGCTTACCTTCTGATTTAACTGCAGGGTGCATCATGGGAGTTACATGATTGGGTGCATCATGGGAGATGGAGTCCAGCTAGGTAGTCAGGCTCACAGGCTAGAAAAGTGGCCAGAATCATAGCTCCCATAAGGCACTGAGCCATAGAAAATTCAGTTTAATGTTGAAAACTTTGAAACTAACCAGCCCAAAAGTTCATGAATGTCAAAATGTTTTGTTTAAATCAAAATGAAACCTTTTAACATTTCCAAAATGATTTTTTTTTTCAGAATTTCTGTTCTACAGAAAAATTTGAAATTTCAACCTTTTATCCCATTTCCAAAAATTGTATTTAGCGCTGGTCAAAATTTTTGACTGAAAAACCTATTCTTCCATTAGAAAAGATATATATATATATATATATATATATATCTTTATATGATATATCTTTTCCAATGGAAAAATATGTATATATGAACATAATTCTGATTTTTTTTTCAATTTTCCAACCAGGAGCATCAGAATGAAAAAAAATCTAATTTTGAATCAATAATGAATGATTTTTTTCATTTCAAAGTGTCAGCTCAAAATGAAAATTTTTGCTTCAAAATATTGTCATATTGACTGAAATGTCAATATTTTCCATTTCCGTGCTACCAATGAGAAATTTTTTCAGAATTTCCCAGTTCACAAATATTTTTGATATTTCAGCTTTTCATTCCTATCAGGAGCAAGAAATGATGTTGAATTGTCAAAAATTCTTAAAAAAGAAAAAAAATCTGGTTTTATAATAGCTTTAATTGTACTGCTGTATAACACAGTCAGAAGGGGGATTCTAGTTACCTCTAAATATTGTATGGTTCATAGTCCTGTCAAATGAAGGAAAGGCATCTTCACTTTGCAAATGGTCACTTTAGCCTACATATTTGTGGGTGGAAAGTGATTGGTGCAGCCCAGTGGTTCTTCAGTGTTCTTGGGTCTGACATTTCTTTTGTACATGAGTTGGTTATGGTTTGTTTGTTTCCGTCAGTGAGTTTTAACTTTTACTGAACTACTTTGAGTACATTAGTCCTGTAACTTAATTAGAGCAAGATACTAAACCACATTAATGTGCCTTCAGGAATTCTAAACACAGCTATAAAAGATTCTGGGCCTAATCCTGTGAGTCCCTCCTTCATGGCACTGAGTATCCTTAACTCTCCTTGTCTTCAGTGAAAGCTGATGGAGTTTGGTACTATACAGAATTCTTTTCTCTGATCCACATGGTGGAGCTCTTAGCTGCCCAGTGGCTCCTTATTATATAATCTGCACTGGCTTTCAATAAAGGCTCTGAGAGTTACATGCTCGATGAGTGCAGAATATTTAAACCTAGTGTAGCTGAAACTCAAAACAAAGTCAGATTAGAGGGGAGGATTTTGCCCCATGAGCCAAGCCACATTTCTGAGGTGGTGGGTAGAGAGAAACATGGCAGCTATGTAGAAATATTTGAAAATGTAAACATGGAGGTGGAAGAGGAATGATGTGGAACAGACTTGCAAAATTCAACTCATCCATTTGCCTGGGGCAAGTCATTATTTTTTTAGAGGCCAGTAAAATATCATTGGATTTTTTTCACTTTCCGATTTTATCGTCTAAAGTGTGAAGGTCAGTGAGTAGACTTGGGTAATCGGGCTGGTTTGCAAGCTGAATGAGTATGATTAAAAGGGATATAATCATGAGTAATGAGATACAACTGAGAAAGGGAAAATTCTGAGTGAATATCAGAAATGCTTCCTGCCAATGAGATCTGTTAGGCAGTGGAACAACCTCCCAAAGGAAGCAATGACTGCGTGGACACTATTGAAGTGCATTAAATGTTCCCTAGCACATGCTAATGCAGTACTGTTTGAAATAGGAATGCAAGCAGCAGAGTCCAGATGGGCCAGTTAGTTCATCACACGGCAATACAATTTACACCTGTCTGGTGCAGACTAATGCACTGTGTAGACAAGCTCTTAGATCTAGTCTCAAGCTGTGAAGTTGGAATCTGATTCTCATATCATGTTCACATCTGAGGTCCTGCTTCTATGTGGAGAAACTATGTAGAGAAACAGCATTTATGAAGTTCTGATCTACACCGGAACACTTCCAGATTTTGGTCAGGGTGATTATGCATTATTACTAGAGCTGGTTAAAAAATTCTGCATATTGCTGTAACAATGTTCAAAGGTAATGGAAAATTTGCATTTGTTTGATATAGTTTTGCAGAATTCTTCAGTTTTTTCTGAAACAAAAATAGTTTCAGTTTTATGATCCCCTTCCCCATTTGCTTCTCTTTGTTTCCCTCCTTCAAAGGAGAAAAAAGGGAGAAACAAACAAACAAACAAAAAAAACACAACAAATTTGTGGTTTTTCTGGCCGGAGGGAGGTGATATTTTGATTGAAAACTGGAAAAATATCAACGCTGAATGAAAATGTTCCATTCCATTTTTAATTTTGTTTCGCCCCCAGCCTAATAATTGACCAGCTCTAATTATAATGTAGGAAACAATCCCACATTAGCCCTAAGAGATAACCTATTCGGTCTTGTCCATAGTAAATGTATATAATTCTATAATGCTGTTTAATTCTACTAGGAGGAAAAATATGTTACTGTCTATCACATCTGAGAACAATCACCAACTCCCTGCTCCTTCAAACAAGTCATCACTCAAATGTCCTATTACATTTATTTTTGCCCTTTATATAACTGAGTTGTACCTCTCCCATGAACTCAGCTGAACTATATCCTGCTGTCATGTTAAATATGCCAGGTTGAAGGACAAATCCATCTTAGAATTTTCTCATATGACACTCAGCGAAAAATAAAGTTCACATTCCAAGTGGACTCAGAGAGAATATTTTCCCATATTATTTCCCTGTTTCCAAATCTGCTCAAGATTCACATCCTTTCAAAGCTCTCTTTAATTCTGCCCATACACTTTTTCATTAAGTACCCTGTCTTGATTCCGTGTCATTTCTCATCTCTTTCATTTTTACATATTGATGATCTCAGTTTGTGATGGGCATGGTAGATAAAGTGAAATTCTAGTTCCTGCTGAGTGTTCATAACTATCTTCCCAAGTAGTTCCCAACAACTAAGAACCACTGCTGAGTTCAAATCAGGTGAACCATGATGCACATATTGAGCACTGGGATTTACTGTAGACATCCTCGCTCATGGATTGCAGCCATAGGGGTATTGATAGTGTAGGCCCCCTTTACTAGATAATGGGAATAATCTGGAAAGAGGCTTCCAGTGAAGTAATGTTGCCACAGACAGTAATGTTGTGTGTTACTAACTCTACCCTGGGCTTCATTTAATATTAGTAATGCTTTATCTTAAACAAACAACCTCTTTATTTAGTTCGGCGAGGTCAATCACAGCCAGCTAGGGACTCACTTCTGGTGAAATGCATTCTGTGCAGAGGCTTATTTACCACTTAAGATCCATTTAAGTCTACAAACTAAAGTTTAAGTGAGCATTTCAGTAGCATGTAGACTCTGTGCTGGCCTCTGGACAGGCGTGTATTTCATCTTTATTCCCACTCCAGGAATAGCTGGTAGCAGGAAGGAGGCTGAATTTTCTGCCAAAAGTTCTATCACCAACTTTGTCCTCCATGGAAAGACACTGTTTCCTAAGCTTGTCTTTCCTCATAGTCTCTCATTGGGTTAGTCAACTGTGGGGACATTTTGTTGCTCAGTGATTGTTTGGTTAGTGCTGAAGCAAAATTTGCAGCCTGGATAGAGTAACTGATGGATCTGGGAGGGGAAAATGAGCTCTGAGCTGAGGAGTTTCTGGATGGAACAAGAGTCCAAGGCACCCATGCTTGTTGTATGTATTTAGATAGCAAGTTCTGAGGGTTAGAGTGGCTCAAAATGCTGGGAGCTGCATATTGTACAACATGATTGAATGTGTCTCGCTCAGACTATTTCATTTCAGTACAACATTCATCGACAGGGACAGCCTGCTGTGTCCTAACATGCCTTGGAAACCATGTGCTATTGTGATATTAGAATCTGATACAAAGTCCATTAAAGTGATGGGAGCATTTCCATTGACTTCATTGGGCTCTAGATCAGTCCTGAATTGTTTAAACAATACACAGGTCAGTCATATAAAAGGTCTGCACCTTGTTTAAAGATAACCCAGAGTGGGGACAACAATTATAGCAGTCAAATTATTTGACCCTCACTTTGCTTGAAAAACAAACAAACCCAAAAGTATTATAAAAGAATTTCTGGTGTCATTTTATATTACAATCTCAGTACAGTCCAAAACCTCTAACCATTTCATAGAGAAAGAGAATCTCCAGGTCCCTTTAAAAGAACATAAATGCAGTAAGTGAATATATCATTTACTATTCCTCATGCCTAATTATCCAGAAATCTATTGTAATTCTGTGCATCTTCGGCTCTGAAGCCAATTTCTCGTACAGATTCCCGAATTCAAAAGCTGACTGTGCATTAACTTCTCTTGCTCTTCTATTCTCAGGCTGTTTCTCTTCTCCTTAAATTTCATTTCCTCTTTTATATATACATCCTGCCTTTCATTGTTTGGACCTCTTACACTTTTTTTTTTCTTTTTAAAAACAAAGACGTTTTTTGTCTGGAGCCCAGCTACTGGGCAATTTAAGTTTAATAAACTTTCAAACTTTCTTCTTTAGAGACAGAAGTCGTTTTTTTTACGGGAGGAAGAGAAAGAGGAATATTGCATTAATGAAGCAAGTAAATGTGTAATAAGTGCACCAGCTAGGCAGGTAGAAATGAATTATGTGCAAATATATGTGCATAATTTATGATGGGTGTTAAAAAGATAATAATATAATATTGCATGCTCCATGTCATTATTTTTCATAAAGACAAGGAAGAATAAAGTGGGTCTTTTTTTAAGTCCCAACATTCTCTTTATTGTCTGTTTGACTCTGTGACTCCTTTTGTGAAGTAGTGAGGGACACAGCAATAAATTATAGTGTATTCCAGGGATCAGCTTTAACTGAGTAAACAGCTACATGCTGGAGCCCAGTGCAAATATCTTAAAAACACAGGCAGGCTGTCTACTCAGTCTGACCCTTCCAAGGATTGAGAACAATAGGGCAATGGCACACTGCTTATCTTGAAGAAGAGCCCAGGCTTGCTGCGAAGGAAATGAAAGAAAAACACAGCGAGGGACAGAGAAAAGAAGTAGGATACAGTATGAGAATGGAAATAATATTATACATGTATATGCCTCTCCAGTCCCGAAGAACTTTACAAACTTCACAACCCATATATGCTAGAGGTTGATGTAAATCGTACCATTTGGATATAGGCTATTCCCTAGAATTCAAGCTTTTTTGGTTCTAGTGTTTGGACCCTTGTCTAATATGTACAGGAAAAACTCCTCCCTCCACTGAAATGCCGCCTCCTCTGGGTTGGCACGCAGCAGCTGTTTTATGGCACACAGCAGCAGCGTACAACAGTTTAGGAGAGCAAATGGAAATAATAGGGTAGATTCTCAGCTATAGTAAATCAGCATCGTCAATAGAGCTATGTGCATTTATAACAGCTGAGAATCTGGCCTATCGTCTCCAGTGAAACAGCCCTAAGATGCTGTGCTAATTTTCACCTACTCATAATTAAGCCATCGTGCCAGTAGGACAGGACCACATAACAGTGTTGGACAGTTTCCTCTCATCATTTACACTGGTGCAAACACACTTTGGGCTAAAGCATACCTACAGTTATCCCTCTGTAATTCCGTTCACTTGAAGGCACTGTAACTGAATCATAGAATATCAGGGTTGAAAGGGACTTCAGGAGGTCATCTAGTCCAAACCCCTGCTCAAAGCAGGACTAATCCCCAACTAAATCAACTGATGACCCTTAGGCTGCACTGATTAGGAAATACTAAATACCACTGGGAAGGATATCAGTTCTGTTGTTCCCATACTCGTCTTTTTTTCCTTACTCCATAGACTACATTTTACTATGTGAAGTGTGGACTTAGATATAGTTGGAAAGGACTAAAGAAGGGTGTTATACGCCAGCTAGGATACCAGGGGCATATGTGGCATTGTTAGGGCAGAGTAAGGAGGTGTATTTAGAAGAAATGAAATGCAGCACCATTGCCTAAGGCAGTGTTTTTCAACCTTTTCTGGTCTGAGACCCCTTATTTGAAGCCAAGCATTTTCATGACCCTCTGGCATTTACAATAAACATAAGAGTAAGAAATGTGTCAGTTTGACCTCACATGCTTGAAGGGTTTGGCAGCACCAAGTGTTTCATAAACGTTATTTTCTTTGCTTTAGAATTGTAGTAAAATCATCAACATCTTGTGACCTCCCCCCACCTCCTGCTTTCCTTTCACAACTTGGTACTGGGTTTGCAAAGTGAGTGAAGTATTGGACCCTAATTTTTTATTTCTTAATTTTGAAAAAAAAAAAAAAGATAATGTTGAGGTCTTTTTAAATTGAATCCCTTACTCCTCTCACTCCCACTCCTCATTCCTCCCTAATATGGATCTTTTACATTCCTCCCTGCTTTTTCTAAACCATCTGACACATCGGTTTTGGGCTACAGCAGGCAGTTCACATGGGTCACTGAGGACTGAGTGAAAAATTAAAATGTAAAAATATATATATATATATAAGTTTCACAAACTCTTCAGAGGAGTATTAGGTGCCCTAATATCCAGAAGCAAAGTTATTGGGGGAAGTTTTAGAATTACTTTTGTAAAGTGAAAAGGAGGACTTGTGGCACCTTAGAGACTAACCAATTTATTTGAGCATGAGCTTTCATGAGCTACAGCTGACTTCAGGACTTTTGGTCACATAAGTAGCCAGTAGTTCAGCAAATTTCTGATCAGCGTACCATTCTCTAATGATACACTGCCAGCATAGCCAGAAAATGAATACCTACATTTTTCTTTGTTTTCTTTTCTTTTCCTGTTGAAAATAAATAAATAAATAAAAGATTTTATAAACCAGCTTGGCTAGCTGTTGAAATGAGAATTAGCCAAAGAAGAAAGCATTGAAGATTTTAGAATGTGAACACTGGGGTGGAGGAGGCTAATATTTCACATTATGAAAGCTTTTCATGTACTCCTGCCTATTGCTGTTATACCTCTTTTTATTGTGGGATGAATTCATTAAAGCATCCTCATTTTTCTTTTTAATGGCTGGTCTTTAAATAATGGGCTGGGTCCTCATCTGGTGTAAACTGGTGTGGCTCATTGACATCAATGAAGCTATGATGAATTGTGCCAGCAGAGGATCTGGCTCAATATTTTTCTGACAGGGCCTGAAACAGAAAGATTCTGAAAAGAAGGTGGTCTGCTCCTAGGAAGCACTGAGAATCCATATCTCCGAGTGGCATCAAAAGGACCTGCAGCTGCTCAGCATCTCCTAGAAGCAGGCCTCATCTTCTGAAGATCTTGCAAATATTTCAAATTCTGATCAGTTCTGCATGCAGCAGATTAAGGGCGTGCACAGGTCTGCACCTGAGTTACAAAAGGCATTCGGGGATGTCCGTTTTGTAGAACAAATACATAACTTTCCCTGTGATTCATCCGTAACTGGTACCTCGCAAATGTGCCATTGAATCATTCGTTTTTTGTTAGTCAGATGAAGTTGGAGGCTCTTCCAAACATCTCACTCTCTACAGACTCCCAAATTATGGACACACTCATCCTCAACATCTTTGGGCCTCCATTCATTTCAGGACTTAGTTTAAACTTGTCCTCCTGACTCTTATAACCTTCCATTGACTTGCTCCCTATCTTGTGGAACTTATCGCTTGCTCTCTGACTCTCTCTAATCCGTTCTTCCTCATGTCATATCACACTGACACCTTCTTTGCCCCTTCATGCAATCTCCCCAATTTTGTTTCAAAAGCTTTTTTTCTTTGCAGCTTTCCTTTCCCAGTATCAAGATATTTTGGCAAGGAATTCATGAGAGACCCCCCTCCCACAAGGTGCTGACCATTCTGGTCCCAACCCAACAAAGCATTGAAGCATGCGCTTAACTAATCATGTGCTTAAAGTCAAGCATATGCTTAAGGGCTTTGCTGGATAAGTGCCTAGATGTCATTGACAGACAGATGGATGTGTCTGAAAGCCTGAATTAGCCTTCCCAGACCTTTCCATCTCATGAATCCCCATCTTTTCAAATTGCAGCTGAAAACTGATCTATATTTTTTCCTCTTGCCTCATCCTCTTCATTCCTTGATCTCCCTCTGCTATTGTTTATTATTTAACTTCCATAGCTGGGTCATACAAAATACATTATCCAAAGTGAAGTTATATTGTGCTGGAATACTCCTTCACATTCCAGGCCTGCTGTCAATGGTGGAATCTACAGCTAGCTCCTGTAATGGGGCAAGTAATATTAGCAAATAAATATCTCCAGATTACTGAGATTCCTCCTCTTGCTTATATCAGTTTTGCTGCAGGATAACTCCACTGACTTCCGCAAAGTTACTTCTCATTTTTATCAGTGTATGTGCAAGGCAGTTTATGCCCAGTATGCACTATAATCAGAACCCCAAATTAGCTTGTGCACCTTAGAAAAGATTAATAGACACTATCTTTATAACAGCATGATGTGCATACACATACGATGTACCCACAGTTCAGTCAAACTTTATATGTTCACAGGCTCCATTACAAAAAGTGTGAACAACATACTGTATATAGTCTATCTTTTTGACTTAGATACTGTGGTTTATGCAAGCCAATATTGCTATTAGTATCTTAACTACTTTATATCTTATGATAAGTATGGCTGGCAAATCAACAATTTTTGATTTGATCTTTGAGAAGAATGTTATTTAATATCATAGCACTTTTGTAGTCAAGCATTAGTTTTTTCCAGTAATTGTACAGTACTCCATGCCAAATATTTTTGTGAGATGGTTTCCCACAATCACTCCATTTTTAATCAGCAATCTAAGCACATGGCTCACATATACCAGCAAAATTCCCACAAATGTTCTATTTCAATTGATAAAGCAAACGGCAGGAGGTTGAGGCACAGAGAAAACACATCAGCTATGGTGTATATATCTGATTTCAAACTATTGTATAAATTATATAAGTCCAGAAAGTTTGTTTGTTTATTTCCATGTAGATCCTATTTTTCCCCTTTTATTCATAATCTCTAGGCACACTTATGAAAGAGAAAAATATCTGCATTGATATAATGGCCCATGCTCTGCTCTTGTTACGCTGATGTAAATCTGAAGTAATGCCAAAGGCTCTGAGCGAGTTACTCCAGACTTACGGAGATGTAATTACGAGTGTTGGTTGTGCCTTCAAAAGTCCTAAAGGAACGGGTTCAAGGAAAACACTATCAAGTTTCGCAAAAAGAAAAGGAGTACTTGTGGCACCTTAGAGACTAACCAATTTATTTGAGCATGAGCTTTCGTGAGCTACAGCTCACTTCATCAGATGTATACCGTGGAAACTGCAGCAGACTTTATATACACACAGAGAATATGAAACAATACCTCCTCCCACCCCACTGTCCTGCTGGTAATAGCTTATCTAAAGTGATCATCAGGTGGGCCATTTCCAGCACAAATCCAGGTTTTCTCACCCTCCACCCCCGCACACAAATTCACTCTCCTGCTGGTGCTAGCCCATCCAAAGTGACAACTCTTTACATAATTAAGTCGGGCTATTTCCTGCATAGATCCAGGTTTTCTCACCTCCCCCCCACCCCCATACACACACAAACTCACTCTCCTGCTGGTAATAGCTCATCTAAACTGACCACTCTCCAAGTTTAAATCCAAGTTAAACCAGAACATCTGGGGGGGGGGGGTAGGAAAAAACAAGAGGAAACAGGCTACCTTGCATAATGACTTAGCCACTCCCAGTCTCTATTTAAGCCTAAATTAATAGTATCCAATTTGCAAATGAATTCCAATTCAGCAGTTTCTCGCTGGAGTCTGGATTTGAAGTTTTTTTGTTTTAAGATAGCGACCTTCATGTCTGTGATTGCGTGACCAGAGAGATTGAAGTGTTCTCCGACTGGTTTATGAATGTTATAATTCTTGACATCTGATTTGTGTCCATTTATTCTTTTACGTAGAGACTGTCCAGTTTGACCAATGCACATGGCAGAGGGGCATTGCTGGCACATGATGGCATATATCACATTGGTGGATGTGCAGGTGAACGAGCCTCTGATAGTGTGGCTGATGTTATTAGGCCCTGTGATGGTGTCCCCTGAATAGATATGTGGGCACAATTGGCAACGGGCTTTGTTGCAAGGATAAGTTCCTGGGTTAGTGGTTCTGTTGTGTGGTATGTGGTTGTTGGTGAGTATTTGCTTCAGGTTGCGGGGCTGTCTGTAGGCAAGGACTGGCCTGTCTCCCAAGACTTGTGAGAGTGTTGGGTCATCCTTTAGGATAGGTTGTAGATCCTTAATAATGCGTTGGAGGGGTTTTAGTTGGGGGCTGAAGGTGACCGCTAGTGGCGTTCTGTTGTTTTCTTTGTTAGGCCTGTCCTGTAGTAGGTAACTTCTGGGAACTCTTCTGGCTCTATCAATCTGTTTCTTTACTTCTGCAGGTGGGTATTGTAGTTGTAAGAAAGCTTGACAGAGATCTTGTAGGTGTTTGTCTCTGTCTGAGGGGTTGGAGCAAATGCGGTTGTATCGCAGAGCTTGGCTGTAGACGATGGATCGTGTGGTGTGGTCAGGGTGAAAGCTGGAGGCATGCAGGTAGGAATAGCGGTCAGTAGGTTTCCGGTATAGGGTGGTGTTTATGTGGCTATTGTTTATTAGCACTGTAGTGTCCAGGAAGTGGATCTCTTGTGTGGACTGGACCAGGCTGAGGTTGGTGGTGGGATGGAAATTGTTGAAATCATGGTGGAATTCCTCAAGGGCTTCTTTTCCATGGGTCCAGATGATGAAGATGTCATCAATATAGCGCAAGTAGAGTAGGGGCTTTAGGGGACGAGAGCTGAGGAAGCGTTGTTCTAAATCAGCCATAAAAATGTTGGCATACTGTGGGGCCATGCGGGTACCCATAGCAGTGCCGCTGATCTGAAGGTATACATTGTCCCCAAATGTGAAATAGTTATGGGTAAGGACAAAGTCACAAAGTTCAGCCACCAGGTTAGCCGTGACATTATCGGGGATAGTGTTCTTGACGGCTTGTAGTCCATCTTTGTGTGGAATGTTGGTGTAGAGGGCTTCTACATCCATAGTAGCCAGGATGGTGTTATCAGGAAGATCACCGATGGATTGAAGTTTCCTCAGGAAGTCAGTGGTGTCTCGAAGGTAGCTGGGAGTGCTGGTAGCGTAGGGCCTGAGGAGGGAGTCTACATAGCCAGACAATCCTGCTGTCAGGGTGCCAATGCCTGAGATGATGGGGCGCCCAGGATTTCCAGGTTTATGGATCTTGGGTAGTAGATAGAATATCCCAGGTCGGAGTTCCAGGGGTGTGTCTGTGCGGATTTGATCTTGTGCTTTTTCAGGAAGTTTCTTGAGCAAATGCTGTAGTTGCTTTTGGTAACTCTCAGTGGGATCATGGGGCAACACTTGCCCCATAACCTCAGCCATGCGGAACGCAATGCCATCCACAGCCTCAGAAACAACTCTGACATCATAATCAAAAAGGCTGACAAAGGAGGTGCTGTTGTCATCATGAATAGGTCGGAATATGAACAAGAGGCTGCTCGGCAGCTCTCCAACACGAGTTTCTACAAGCCATTACCCTATGATCCCACTGAGAGTTACCAAAAGCAACTATAGCATTTGCTCAAGAAACTTCCTGAAAAAGCACAAGATCAAATCCGCACAGACACACCCCTGGAACTCTGACCTGGGATATTCTATCTACTACCCAAGATCCATAAACCTGGAAATCCTGGGCGCCCCATCATCTCAGGCATTGGCACCCTGACAGCAGGATTGTCTGGCTATGTAGACTCCCTCCTCAGGCCCTACGCTACCAGCACTCCCAGCTACCTTCGAGACACCATTGACTTCCTGAGGAAACTTCAATCCATCGGTGATCTTCCTGATAACACCATCCTGGCTACTATGGATGTAGAAGCCCTCTACACCAACATTCCACACAAAGATGGACTACAAGCCGTCAAGAACACTATCCCCGATAATGTCACGGCTAACCTGGTGGCTGAACTTTGTGACTTTGTCCTTACCCATAACTATTTCACATTTGGGGACAATGTATACCTTCAGATCAGCGGCACTGCTATGGGTACCCGCATGGCCCCACAGTATGCCAACATTTTTATGGCTGATTTAGAACAACGCTTCCTCAGCTCTCGTCCCCTAAAGCCCCTACTCTACTTGCGCTATATTGATGACATCTTCATCATCTGGACCCATGGAAAAGAAGCCCTTGAGGAATTCCACCATGATTTCAACAATTTCCATCCCACCACCAACCTCAGCCTGGTCCAGTCCACACAAGAGATCCACTTCCTGGACACTACAGTGCTAATAAACAATAGCCACATAAACACCACCCTATACCGGAAACCTACTGACCGCTATTCCTACCTGCATGCCTCCAGCTTTCACCCTGACCACACCACACGATCCATCGTCTACAGCCAAGCTCTGCGATACAACCGCATTTGCTCCAACCCCTCAGACAGAGACAAACACCTACAAGATCTCTGTCAAGCTTTCTTACAACTACAATACCCACCTGCAGAAGTAAAGAAACAGATTGATAGAGCCAGAAGAGTTCCCAGAAGTTACCTACTACAGGACAGGCCTAACAAAGAAAACAACAGAACGCCACTAGCGGTCACCTTCAGCCCCCAACTAAAACCCCTCCAACGCATTATTAAGGATCTACAACCTATCCTAAAGGATGACCCAACACTCTCACAAGTCTTGGGAGACAGGCCAGTCCTTGCCTACAGACAGCCCCGCAACCTGAAGCAAATACTCACCAACAACCACATACCACACAACAGAACCACTAACCCAGGAACTTATCCTTGCAACAAAGCCCGTTGCCAATTGTGCCCACATATCTATTCAGGGGACACCATCACAGGGCCTAATAACATCAGCCACACTATCAGAGGCTCGTTCACCTGCACATCCACCAATGTGATATATGCCATCATGTGCCAGCAATGCCCCTCTGCCATGTGCATTGGTCAAACTGGACAGTCTCTACGTAAAAGAATAAATGGACACAAATCAGATGTCAAGAATTATAACATTCATAAACCAGTTGGAGAACACTTCAATCTCTCTGGTCATGCAATCACAGACATGAAGGTCGCTATCTTAAAACAAAAAAACTTCAAATCCAGACTCCAGCGAGAAACTGCTGAATTGGAATTCATTTGCAAATTGGATACTATTAATTTAGGCTTAAATAGAGACTGGGAGTGGCTAAGTCATTATGCAAGGTAGCCTGTTTCCTCTTGTTTTTTCCTCCCCCCCCCCCCCCCCAGATGTTCTGGTTTAACTTGGATTTAAACTTGGAGAGTGGTCAGTTTAGATGAGCTATTACCAGCAGGAGAGTGAGTTTGTGTGTGTATGGGGGTGGGGGGGAGGTGAGAAAACCTGGATCTATGCAGGAAATAGCCCGACTTAATTATGTAAAGAGTTGTCACTTTGGATGGGCTAGCACCAGCAGGAGAGTGAATTTGTGTGGGGGGGGTGGAGGGTGAGAAAACCTGGATTTGTGCTGGAAATGGCCCACCTGATGATCACTTTAGATAAGCTATTACCAGCAGGACAGTGGGGTGGGAGGAGGTATTGTTTCATATTCTCTGTGTGTATATAAAGTCTGCTGCAGTTTCCACGGTATACATCTGATGAAGTGAGCTGTAGCTCACGAAAGCTCATGCTCAAATAAATTGGTTAGTCTCTAAGGTGCCACAAGTACTCCTTTTCTTTTTGCGAATACAGACTAACACGGCTGTTCCTCTGAAAACTATCAAGTTTATAACTTTTGCCTTGAGGAGGTATTAAGCAATTGGGCTTTGTGAGGCTCAAGAGACCCAATCCAATGTCCAGTGAGGATTACAGGAGTCAGGACTAAACTTTCTTCACGCCCATCTCTATGACCATAAGCACTGTAGATAAATTCTTTGTGTCTCAAATAAGTCATCTGCAAAAGAGACCTAGTACAATTGACCTATCTCACAGTTATGTTGCAAGGCTTAATTAGTAGAGATGAGCAAGAAAAACAACTAATCATTTATTTGATTTGTGTAGTCTCTACTTCTGTTTGTGGAATATCAACAGAACAAATCAAACTGGATTATTTCTTATCTATTCATTATACAAATGTATTCATCACATTTTGTTTCACTTTGTGGATTGATTGTGAATTGTGCTCTGAAAGTATTTCATGCCTGACATTCAAAATTTGAGCTGTGCTTTCCTATTTTGATCGGTCCATTATGCCACATTTTATTGTTTCTGCTCCCTGATTGGATGAGAACGAATAGCACTTCCTGTGCTAGTACTTTTGGCTTGCAATGGGGAATTTGGCCAGGAAGACTCACACGGAGAAAAAGAAAACAGAAGGAGCTATAGTAACACACTAGGGTGAAGGCAGTGCAACCTAGTGGTTGGTACAGAAGTCTGGTCTAGTGGTTGGAGAAGAATCAGAAGGCAGAACCCAATGTCACTCAGAGACAAACCAATGAACAGAGCAAGGAGTCAGGAACCAGGAGTTCAAAGGCAGGCAGGGATTAGGGCTGGAGCAGGAGCAGACCTGGGCTGGAGCAAGAACTGGTACAGAAAGCAAGTCTCGTTTAGCTGCAGGAAGTCAGCCCCTGAACTGCTGTTGCTACTAGGCATAAATGGGGATCTGTCCCTTCTTTCCAATCAGGGAGCACAGTGAGTTAGTGAGGGTCTATTGGGCCCAGCTGAGCTCATTGGGTTACTAGGCAACCATGCCTGGCATCAGCTGAGTTCCTGACAGTACTCCCCCTTCCCCCAAAGGGCTCCTCCTAGGGGCTCTTGACCCTGGCTTGTTGAACTTTGGTAAAAATCCCTCATGAGATCAGGAGTGTGAACATTTTCTTCTGGTTCCCAGTATTGCTCTACTGGCCTGTACCCCTTCCCAGGCGATCAAATACTGGAACTTCCCCCACACCCATCAGGAGTTGAGGACTTGATGGACATTGTATTCCTCCTGCCTATAGACAATTACTGGGAGTGGCAGAGGGTTTACCGTGTTGTTGATGAACAGTTTGAAGAGAGAAGCATGGAAGATGGGGCGAATCTGGAGGGATCCTAGGAGCCGAAGCTTGAAGGTCACTGGGAGTATGTCTACACAGGAATAAAAATCCCTCAGCTGGCCCAGATCAGCTGACTTGGGCTCATGGAGCTAGGGCTCTTAGGCTGAAAAATCACTTTGTAGACATTCAGGCTTAGGCTGTAGGGTCCCAGAGCTCGGGCTCCATCCCGAGACCAAATGTCTACACAGAGATGTTTAGCCCCTCAGCCTAAGCCCTACAAGCCTAAGTCAGCTGACCTGGGGCAGCCACAGCCATGCTGCAGGTCTTTTATCCCTGTTAATTTACCCTGGGTTTGTTTGCTCGATGATCTGAAAAGGAGCTAAGTATGGGTGATCAAATTTAGCTGAAGTATAATCCGTTCTCAGGTCCTGAGTTGAAACCCAAACCTTATCTCTTACTATAAGGTTAGGGGTGACTGTCACTTTTAGTCCACATAATGCTTATACATTTCTTTAGCAGCAGGTAAGTGGTCCTTGAGTTCCTGGTGTGTTTTCTGGAGGTGGAGGCCCATATCTATATCTTTCAGCCCGGTCTGAATGGAATTGGGGGTGAAAACTAAAATCTGAAAAGAATGGGGTCCATTGGGTTGAAGCCTGTTGTTGTACGCGAACTCAGCCAAACACAGCAGTGGTAGCCAGTCATCCCAACTGAAATTCAGAAAATGCCAGAGATACTGCTCTACCATTTGATTGATTCTTTCAGTTTAGCCATCAGTCTGGGGAATATAGGCGGTCAAAGTGTGGGGCTTTGTGCCAAGAAGACAACTAAATTCCTTCCAGAATCAAGCAACAAATTGAAGACCTCAATCCAAAATGATGCATGTTGACATGCCGTGGTATCCAAAGTCATTCTGCAGGAAAGCTTGCACAGTTTCATGGGCAGATGGCATGGTACAGCAGGGAATAATATGGGCCATCTTGGTCGAGATCCACTACAGTCAGGATAACTGAGTGCTCTTGAGAGCATGGTAACTCCAATATAAATTCAATTGAGAGGGTGGCCCAGTGACACAGATGTGTGTGGACGTGTGTTGGGGGGGGTGGAACTAAAGGAGGCCCACAAGCCTTATTTGTGGTCTCTTTGTGTGAGAGCAGAGGCTGTAGGACCTAACACAGTTTTTAACATCAATTCATAGGGTTAGCCACCAGAAGTATCTAGTGATCAGCTTCCAGGTTTTAAATTGGTTGAATGTCCTACCATGGATGAGTCATGGAACAACCTTAGCATCAGAAGCTGGGAGCTGCCCTCGGCAATGTAGAGATGAACTCTATGATAAAAAAAGGTCTCTCTGTAAATAAGACCTTTAATCTGGGGAAGCACTGGTTGTTCTTATAGTCTGACAAACTGATGCTGTAAATGGGTCATTTGGAAGAAAAGAATGGTTAGTGTTCTTCAGATGACCAGTAATGATCTCACAGACAAAGTGGTAGGGTTTAAGAACAGTGGTGCAAGCTTCCTAGAATCATAGAATCATAGGGCTAGAAGGGACCACAAGGGTAATCTAGTTTAACCCCCTGCCAAGATGCAGGATTTGTTGTGTCTAAAGAAACCATACAAGACAGATGACTATCCATCCTCTTTTTGAAAACTTCCAGTGAAGGAGGTTTTTCTGCTCCACTTCATGGTTCTCGACCTTGCAGAAAAAGGTGTCCACCTTCCCGTTTTTAGTCCTAGGATGGTAAATAACGTTAAAGTCAGATCAGAAGAGGAAAAGTGCCCATTGGCACTTTGAGATTGGTTGAGTCATTATGTTATTTGTAGATGCTCCAAATTTCTGTGGTCTCTCCAGACTTGATGGGGTGCAGGTCCCCGCAAGAAGATGGCACCATTCCTTGAAGTGATCTTTGATGTCCTGGAGCTCCTTGTCCCATACATCTTTATTTCTATCAGCAGAAGTCAATTTCCAACAGCTGAAGGCACAGGGAGGAAGCAACTGGTGAGAGCCTTTAAACCCCAAGAGGACTGCACCTACCACAAAGTCTGAGGCATCCGTTTCAACTATGAAGGATAAATGCTTTTTTCAAGTTGAAAGTGGCCTGCATGTCAGTGGACCAGATGAACTTTGAACTTTGTTCTCTTCTTGAGGAGGGGCATTGTAGGGGCTACCAGGTCGAGAATCCTTGGATGAATCAACAGTAAAAATCTGCAAATCCAAGAAACCACTGCACTCTGCATATATTCAAGGGTGCCTTCCACTCAATGTTGGCTGTAACCTTTTGGGGGTCAATGGTGAGTCCCACTGGAGGGATGACATAGCTCAGAAGCTCCAGGATATCCTCGTCAAATTCACATTTCTCAGGCTTCACGTAATGTTG
This sequence comes from Caretta caretta, assembly GCF_965140235.1. NCBI lineage: Eukaryota > Metazoa > Chordata > Testudines > Cheloniidae > Caretta > Caretta caretta. Next base: position 9,703,598 of record NC_134210.1, on the reverse strand, counting down.
ACTTTGGTGAAGCCAATCAAGAACAATGTGGTGGTTATGGAGTTCTTGTTTTTCTGAAGAAATGAGAACATCATCTAAGAATATGATCAAAAATTAATCAAAGATATCTCTGAACATGTTGTTCATGAAATGATGGAAGGTAGCAGGGGCATTACATAGACCAAATGTCATGACCAGGTATTCAGAATGGCTATATCTGGTTCAAAATGCTGTCTTCCATTCATCCCCCTGTTGGATTCTGACCAGGTTTTATGCTCCACACAGATCTAGCTTTGTGAAGACCTGAGCCAGAGTTTTTTTCAGGAATTTGTTGATGAGTAAGAGAGTATTGACTGTTGATGGCAATCTTGTTTAGGACTTGATCATCAACACAAGGTTAGAGGGAGCCATCCTTCTTAGCCACAAAGAAGATAGATGCTCCCACTGTGGAAGTCAAAGTTGAATAAATGCATACAAAAGGGACCTCCATTCCAGGTTGAAGGTCAATTGGGAAGTCCTTATGATTAGGATGCAGAGCATCTGCCTTCTGTTTGTCAAGTACCTTGGCATATTTCGATGCCCCTTAATGAACTCCTGCTCGATTAAGTTGCCAGAGGTGCACAAGTCAACCAATGTTTCTAAGTGGGATGTTAGGGATGGCAGAAAGCCGGAGTTGAAGAGGGAGAGGGGTAATGTTCCTGTTAGAGGTAGCCAAGATTCTGGTGCATAGGCAGCAGCACAATTCACTGTAGTACTAGATTGAGTCTTTTATTTTTGTAGACGACTTGACTGAAGTTCAAACTAGGAATGAACATTTGTCACAGCAAGTGAAGAGGAGGGAGGGTAATAACATGCCACCATTTTCAAGCCTGGGTGCTTAGTGTCAGATTCCTAAATCCATATCAAGTTCTCAGTACTGCAAAAATGTACTCATATTCTTAGCCTTTTGCACTGATTTACAGGGATTAGTAGCTGGAGAGGCTGTGTCTGATTATTAAAGATCAAATAAAAGACACCTTACACCAAATCTTATTCTACCACGGTGCATGTATGTTCACTTTTTAAGGTAAATATGGAGCCTGTATGCCATGCATTCCTGTGAAAGAAAAACTCCCATTGATGTCACTGGAAGCGGTCTCCGGACTAAAAAAGTGTTGCTGAAAGTGAAAACCTGGACTTGCTGAGCTGAGAATGCAGAAGACAACATTCAATTCTTTATGAATGCCATTGTAAGTAATTAATATTACAGCTATATTCATAGTATTCCATACACTACATATTCACAGAAAAATGCTACCTACTTGGAAAGGTTTTTATGGTGACTAACACAACCTCAGACCCAGCCCTAACCCTTATACTGCACTTGAAGTGAGGAATTTTGAGGTTCTGAAACATTTGGATAACTTTTTTTTCTATTTTCTCCTGAATCTGTGCTTCTGGAATGCAACCAGACATGGGAACCCAATTGTTCTCATTGTATTTCCAGCACGGGCTAGGATCTCATCCAGTGCCCACAGAAGAGTCAGTGTAAGTCATTCAGCTGACTTCACTGGGCATTGGATCGGGCTCTAGGGCCCCAGTTCAGCAATGTACTTAAGTCTGAACCTAACTTTGAGCACATGAGAAGCTCCATTGACTTCAGTGGGAATACTTACGTGCTTAAAATTAGACACATGCCTAAATAACATTGTGAATCAGGGATTCAGAGCAGAAGTGCTGGAGAGAATCTATTTTCAAGAGCTCCCCCAGCCCAATTTGACAAGCTGCAATGGTTCTGCTAATTCAGGAATTGGCTACGCTTTAGGTGCCTAATTCTCACCTCGCAATGTAGTAGTAATTCCCATGGAACTCAGTGGAAATTACTCCATCTTACTGGAGAGTCAGGCCCTAGGGTGCTAAATTCAAAACCCAATCTCTGAGCTCTTCAAGTTTTCCTAACATTTCCCATTTGGGGCATTCTTTTGGATCAGTTTACCATCTTTCCCTCTCAGGGACAGTCACACAGAACACTGTGGAAGAGCTGCATAGGTTGGGAATTGATATTGACAATCTGCCTGGATAATTACTGTAAATCCAAAAGAGCAACTAGTGTTCAGTTTCTCAACCCTGCCAATAGTGGATTTGCCTTAAAAAAAAAAAAATCTTAATTGCTCATCAGCCAGGCACAGTGCTCCATTCCTGCTGTTTTTGTGAGCTACCAGCCCCCGGAAGACATAAAAACATCCCTCTGATGAAAGCTCACCTTTCATTAGTTAAATTCTACTGGCTTGTTTCAAAATAGTGTAATGCCTGGGGCAGAAACACAATGGAGATGGGACTGCGCAGCAAAGATCAAATACAGGTCCCAAGGTTTGGGGGGTATTATATAAAACAGACCTGAAAGAAGAAATGCTTCAAACTACCCTGGACAGAGGAAGGCTAGTCTATATCTATGGAGAGGGCACCAGCCTGAGTTTCCTGCTCCACCACGGACGTTTTGTGTGACCTTGGGTATGTCACTCAGCATCTCTGAGTCTCAGCTCCCCCTCTGTAAAATAAGGATAGCAGCACTGTCCAACCTCATGGTTGTGTTGTGAGGCTAAATACAATAAAGATTCTGCGATGCCCAGGTAGTACGACAATGGGGGTCATATAAGTACCTTAGATCAACAGATAGCGAGAAGCTGCAACTGATGTGTGCGTATTCATAGGCTCAGTGGCAGATTTGCTGCAAGCCTTAGGGACAGAAAGTAGTTGCAGGTCCCAGGATCATAGAAGGGACCTTATTTCAAGAATCGGAGTCACAATCTGGTTCCTGGTTCCCTCTTCTTTACTTTCCAGGGTGTTCTGGCTCAGCTGCTCTAATTGGCATGGAGGTAGAACCCAGCTCTGCCCACTCCCCTTCCCATATGCAACAGGATTAGAGTTCCTACAGACACTGCTGTTGTCCCTGCACTGCTAACTGTGAAGCTGATAGCCTGTCCAAGGCAGGGTTCCAGGGCTCCCTATTTCTCTAAATGGGAGCCCTTTGTTATTAAACTATAATAATAATTTATTATATTTCAACAATGCTTTCCATCCATTGATTATCATAACTCCCCTCTATTAGCAGGCAAATATTATTACCCCTATTTTTACAGGTGAGGAAACTGAGACATTGACGGGGTAAATGGCTTGTCCAAGACCACACACAGAGCCACTAGCAGTGTTGAGAACATAATCCAAGATTCCTGAGTCTCAGTCCCCCAGGCTAGCCACTTAGACACCTGACCTTCATAAAAAGAGTATAAAAATAATTTTGTCACTACAACATTACATCTGTGACTGTAAATAGGCAAAGATCAAAAACTTGAAAGAGTTCCTGTAACTTGATTCTTTGTGTTTTTGGGGACTTCTACTTTAGTGTATATTTTATTAACACTTAGGCTTTAATGAATACATGACATGTGGCCAAATTAATGTTTCTGCGGGATTCATAACTTTGAATTTCCTGACTTTGGTATATTTAAATCTCAGCCATAATGCTTTATGAATACAATGCTTTGCATTCATTCTTTTGGTCTCTTTAAATAAGAGTGGGAAAGTGCTTGCTTAATTGAATGGCTGAGGTGACATTCAAATCCATAGAAATAAGCCCAAATATCTACGTGTTTTCACATGAACATAGGATGAAAGATGGGCAGAAAATGCTTTTTCTGTTCCATGAAAATTTTCAAGATTTCAAAAAAATGTCCCACCCAAACTGGGATGAAAAGTCAAAGTGTCACATTTTTTCATCAACTGCCACTCCAAAATATGTTTTTGCATAGGGTCAACTGAAACATTTCATTTAGATTTCAACCTTTTCCATTCTATCTTTTTTTAGTATAAATTAACTAACATTTGAAATATAAAGTTGTTTTGAACAGAAAAATGAAACATTTTGTTATTCAAAAATTGAAATGGGACATTTGGATTTTTTTTTTCAAACGTTTACCCCAGTTGGGAGATTTGTTGAGGAAGATCTTTCCCTGTGGAGGGTTTGACGAATTGGCGTGTTATGTTTAGAAAACATTCTGTCAGAAAATTCCCGACCAGCTCTCTATGGGGTCACACATTCAGTTTATCTAATGGAATGCGTAAAGAGTGAGGGCTAATTTCTGCAATCCTGATGTGGCCAACCCCCATCTTTCAGTGTGCAAACTTCCAGGCTCACATGCAAACCCTTGTGAATGCATGTTGTACTCTGCACCTGGTAACGCTGAAATGGGCAGTGATTTTCAAAAACAAGACTTTGGTATTTCTAAGCAACATTTCTTCGTACCAACAAAAGGATTTCTTTTCAACGAAGACTAAGGGCATGATGTAAAGCTCACTGAAGTTAATGAGAGTCTTTGCCAAGGTGCTACTCAGCACAAGGTAAGGGATCAGAAACTGGTCCTTATCTTGTAAGCTCTTTATTATTTATTTAGTTGTATTGCCATCTCGCCTAAGGGTCATAGTCATAGAGCAGGACTCAACTGTGTTAGGTGCTGTACAAATGCAGAACAAAAATATGATCCCTGCCCCAAAGAGCTTGCAATGTGTTCCAGGCAGGGAGTCTACCTTTATTTTTGTGTATGGCACTATGAACATTTATGGAGGAGCTAGGTAAATAACAAGCAGTTGTAATGCTCAGTAACACCTCTCATTTGCAGATCTCAAAGCCATCTCGCCTAAGGGTCATAGTCATAGAGCAGTACTCAACTGTGCTAGGTGCTGTACAAATGCAGAACAAAAATATGATCCCTGCCCCAAAGAGCTTGCAATGTGTTCCAGGCAGGAAGTCTACCTTTATTTTTGTGTATGGCACTATGAACATTTATGGAGGAGCTAGGTAAATAACAAGCAGTTGTAATGCTCAGTAACACCTCTCATTTGCAGATCTCAAAGCCATCTCGCCTAAGGGTCATAGTCATAGAGCAGTACTCAACTGTGCTAGGTGCTGTACAAATGCAGAACAAAAATATGATCCCTGCCCCAAAGAGCTTGCAATGTGTTCCAGGCAGGGAGTCTACCTTTATTTTTGTGTATGGCACTATGAACATTTATGGAGGAGCTAGGTAAATAACAAGCAGTTGTAATGCTCAGTAACACCTCTCATTTGCAGATCTCAAAGCAGGTCACAAACTTTAATTTAACATCACCCCTGTGAAGCAAAGGAGCAGTGTTCTCAATGTTGCCCAGTGGCTAGGTCCCTGGTTTATGTGTGAAACCTGGTTTCTATTCCTGGCTTTGCTGGTAGCTTGTTGTGTGATGTTGGGCAAATCCTTTCACTGTCCTGTGACTCAGTTTACCCACTGGGGATAATGACACTTATTTCCTTTGTAAAGAGCTTTGAGATCACTGCATGAAAGGTTCTATATGAAAGCTAGGAAACATTATTTTTCACAGTAAAGGAGAATTTCATTGAGTTGCTCAGTGTCATTGGGGGCCTAGAACCCAGTAAACCTGATGCCCAGTCCTGCGCTGGAAACCATGCTGCACGCATCACAGTTCTTTTTATTTCAAGTGGTATATCATGCCGTGGAATGTTTTTCTTTCTTTTTTTCTTCACTGTGACTTTTAGTGCCGTGCTAAGGGGCTGGCATGAAACTAAGCAGAAAGAGAGACAGTGTCCAAAGAGCACAGTGGGCCCAAGCTTTAGCTTAGCATTCGTTTTGAAACGGCTAAAGCTCATTTGCAAATTCTAAAATGGAATTTGCTTCACCTTAAGTCAGTAACATAAAGCTGCCAAATATCCCTGTGGCTGAGTGTAAAATTCATGTCTTTTCCTTATACAGACCTTTTCTATGCACAGAGCTGAAATGGGAAAATGGAGAAAAATAAAAATTAGAGTTAATCTCTAAGGCCCCACCATTTTAAAATGTGTTGTCTACAATACAGCTGGGTGAATAACTGATTTTTGGGTTTGATGGCTGGTCCAAACAATTGAAAAAAAATAGTTTTTTCAGGATTTTTGGTGAATCCAAAAAAATCCCAGAGAGGCTGTGTTTTAGAGTGGGGATTTGAACCTAGGTTTTGCAGATCTATGCTGAGGGTTTTAAGCACTGGGCTAAGGTTTATAAGGAAGAATAATACTATCAGCAGCGTGATAGCTCGTTGTTTTATGAGTAGCCAAAAATATTCATGTCAAATTCACGAATATTTTCAGGATGACCAAAACTGCATTTTTTCGAATGGATTATTCATCTGAAAAATTTCACCCAGTTCTAGTCTACGGTACATGAGCTCTTGTAGACTTACACATGTTTTGAAAAATTGTTGGCCAATTCTTCAGCTGGTGTAAATCAACTTAGTAACATTACCTGCAGCAAAGCTCTGTCAATTATCTCTCTCTGAGTAACTGGCCTTGGCCCCATGCAGAAAACTGCTTAAGCACATGTTTACATTGAAACACATTCTCCAGTCCCATTGACTTTCAAGTTAAGCACATGCTTAAGTGCTTTTCTGAACAAGGAGGGACGTAAGCACTTAGTTAAATGATTTGCTGAATTGGGGTTCCCATGAATAAATACAGGTTATTGGGTGTGCAAAACATAGAAATGCATGTGGAAAACTGATATATGTGCATACCGATAAGTATGTCCTGTGGTAAACCCAGGATAAACAGCTACAAAAGGGGGGTAGTAATTAGTCCCAGGGGATTAAAAGGCCCCCTCCCTATCCACTGAGGAGAGAGAACTATGAGGCAATAAGTTTCTGCTGGAAAAGGGGTTGCTAGGGAACCAATTAGGTTCAGCTGACTCCAACTACTTGGGACCTTTTTAAACCCTCCCCTGGGTGGTAGGAGGGGAGAGTGAAGGAGTGAGAGGAGCAGGGAAGTTGCCAGTAGGCTGTTTGCAGCAAGACACCAGATCTTCCCAGTAGTGAGGCTGCAGTTGCTCCCCAGAAGGGAAGGAAAACAAGCACAAGGGACTGACTGAGGAGAAGAGTAGCCAGACCCTGTGCCACCTATACGGATTTGCCTTGCCCCAAACCTGAGTCTCCAAGGCTAAAAAGGACTGAGCCTACTGAGGTGAACAAGGGATTTTGCCACAGTCCTTATGCAAGTATGTTCAAGCCAGCGTGGTCTAGGTTCAGCTTAGGGAAGCAAGAACCGTGAGATCCATTCTTAGGCCTTGTCTGCTCTGCCACTGTACCGCACTGAAACTTTCTCACTCAGGGGTGTGAAAAAACATCCCCCTGAGCAAGGCAAGCTTCAGTGCTGTAAAGTGGCAGTGTAGACAGTGTCCCAGCAACGGTAGCCGCGTTCCCAGCGCTGGGAGCTACTCCACTCGTTGGGCTGGTTTTTTTGCAGTGCCGTGACTACGCAGCCGCGTTAAAGTGCTGTCATGGCAGAGCTCTAGCGTTGGCAGCGAAGACATACCCTCAGTTCCACCACTTCCTCAGTGACCCTGACGCAACGTGGCTGCACGCTCCAGTGATAGGCTAGCTGGTAGGAAGTAACTCACAGTTGAATCATGCAAGTGAGCTCAATGCTTGTGGATACAGCCGTTGTGAGGTATTGGGAAATTTCCAATCTCTCTGCTTCTGATTTCTGATCTGTAAAAATGAGCATAGTAATTAATTATTATTCTTATTTGTATTGCCGTAGCACCTAAGAGCCTCAGTCCTGGATCAGAAACCCATTATGCTAGGTCAGGGGTGGCCAGCCTGAGAAGGAGCCAGAATTTACCAATGTACATTGCCAAAGAGCCACAGTAACACGTCAGTAGCCCCCCCATCAGCTCCACCCCCGCCCCACTCCCAGCACCACCTGCCCACCAGCAGCCACTGATCAGCGCCTCCCACTCCCTTCCCGCACCTCCCGATCAGCTGTTTTGTGGCATGCAGGAGGCTCGGAGGGGGAGAAGCGAGGGCACAGCAGGCTCAGGGGAGGGGGCGGGAAGGGGTGGAATGGGGGCAGAGCCAGGGGTTGAGTAGTGAGCACCGCCCGGCCCATTGGAAAGTTGGCGCCTGTAGCTCCAGCCCTGGAGTCGGGGCCTATACAAGGAGCCGCGTATTAACTTCTGAAGAGCCGCATGTGGCTCCGGAGCCCCAGGCTGGCCACCCCGGTGCTAGGTGTTGTACTAACACAGAACAAATGATGACCCCTACCTCAAAGAGCTTACAGTACTTACTGGCTTACTTCACGGGGGGGAGGGGTTGTGAAGACTGAGGATTCATTAACGTCAAATGCTGCAAAATATGTTCATGGAACTAGATAGTTTTGCATGTAACATATGTTCAAAATGTGCACTTGCATATCCAAATCTGTGTTTTATCATAATATTTAGCGTTTCTTCAGTGATTTACATTTCTAGAGTCACAAAATATATATGAAGTGAGGACTAAAACTCATCTTCCTCAGGCAGTTAGTCCCAGTAATGTCATTTAAACTAGAGGCAAGAGTGATACTAATAAGCTTTAACCTTTAGGGTGAAATTCACCCCTGTGCACAATACCTATGAGCCGCTTAAGTCTCTCTTAAATTCTGTTTTGTAAGCTTAAGTGGGATTTAAGTGGTGTAGGATTTATGCTGCCCCTCCTCTAAGGCAGTGAATTTTACTCTTACTTTATATCTACATCTTTAAAAATGTAAAGTGCTATAGAGTTGCTAAATCTTAATGTTCACATATGTAAATTCATATTTTGCACACTCAAATGCATAGTCCACTTTCACAATTACCTGAGTGAATTCTTATAGTTTCCATATGTCTAATTTTGAATATTTACCCCATAACTCTTTTTTTAAAATGTTCTTCTTAAAAAAAAAAATAAAAAGGAACCTAAGTTTTACTTCAATTTACATATTTAAATATGCAGCATTTTTGCCTGATCTCCAAAAAGAAAAACTCACTAAATTCCTGGCAGGATTATTTCCTTTTTTTCTTTTTTTTTTGGCTCGGGACTGTGATTTGAATAACAACTGGGGAGAGAAAGTAGAAGTTCTCTAGTGCTTTCCATACAGGAAATTAGCAAGTTTCTACAATTTAAAGGTTCTATTTGTAATTCTAAAACCCTTTTTACATTCCCCCTTGCTTAGCTTGGGGCATGAATATAAGGGGTAGATGTTTGCTTTGCTTCTTGCTAATGGATAAAAGATAACTAAATGCTGAATGTACAAAATCCTTGCCTGTTGTGAGTTTCATGCACAAGCATCATATTAATAACATCTCTGGATCTTAACTGAATAATATCTGTGAAGCCACTTTGCCCTATATAGGAAAAATCTATATTGTTTAATTCTACAACCTCTCAAATTATATCCACAAGTATTCTTGGAATTTGAATTGCAAATGCTGAATTTTCCATCCAATGTCCTAGTCTGTCACACAGTCAAAAACAGACTTAGAAGGGAAAAACAAAGAGAAGTCACAAGTATAGACAGAAACCTTTTGCAGTGGCCCTTGGTGATGCAAAATGTATGGGTCTTGAACTGCAGACCTCATGAGGAAGGGAGTCTCATCTAGTGGTTAGAGCTGGGAATGTAAGTCAGGACTCTTGGAATGTTTTCTGAGTTGCACCACTAATTTGCTGTGTGAACTTATGGGGTTCAATTTATCTGGGCCTCTGCTTCTCTATCTTTAAAATGGGAGCAATAATAGTTATGGTGTCTATCACCCAGGAATATGTAGACCATAATTAAAGTTTGTAGGGATTTCTGCTTTGAGATTTTTGTTCAATCACATAGTCAGCAAGAGATTTGGAATCCCTCCTCCCCATACGTACACACTCTTTTACAGCTCCAGCCACTCGCAAACAAGAGCAGATATAATGAAGTGCAAAATATTATTATAAAGTCAATACTGGAATAGTGTGCAGGGTGGATGACTGGAAACAAAAGAGCATCTGAAGTTCTAGTGCCAGGGACATGATTGCTATTCTGCAAGAAGAAAAACAAAAAGAAGCAGCAAACAATTGTTATCTGTGCACCTGCTGCCTTCTTGTACTTCTGGTTGACATTACCTTGGGTAGGGTTGGCATAATATAGAATGTTAGTAGATGCGGGATACAGAACCTCCGGGGTTAACATTGTATACTACATTAATCATCCAAAAGGCTAGCATCTCATACAATGCATCTCCACTTTAGAAAATCTAGTGGAATTACCATAGCATCAACCCATGAGATTATACTGACATTTGCATTTCAACAAATAATAAAATCTATAATCTTTATGCAGCCAGTGCCACTCTCCATATGTTAGCTATTCTTTTATAGTTCTTTATCTTTTTTTTTTAATTTGACACACAGAAAACAAGAAATCTAATTCCCATTGCAAATCAGTCTAACAAACAACAGTAATAATAAAAGGATTTAATGTTTGATCAAGGATCACAATCCAGTTATCTTACTCGTCCCTGGTGCTAACACTCTTGCGCTTCTACTCCCTATGCTGTATCTGCTTTTGAATCTACTGAGGTTGATGGAACCCTTTATTTCATTCCAAACTTCTTGCTCTTGATGGGCCTGGACACAACTCAGAAGGGGTTTATGGCCAAAGAACCCAGAGCTCCTGTCAACTTCAAGAGTTTCAACAGCTTTGAAAAAGCACTCCTTTAGCTTTAGAGCAGAGATGAGCTTTAAACCACAAAATTTGGAGCTGAATGCATATTTCAACCACTTCAAATATTAGGTTCTTTTTAAGATCTGGATTTTAGGTTCAGCTCTATATGGTCCCAATTTGTCACCCTTATTCCAAATGAATAGTAGCTTAACTGGCAATTATCACATTGATCTTACCCTTACTTGCAGGATAAAATACTACTTATTGGGAGCAGAATCTGGCCCAGCAAAAACAAGTTCCATTTGCCAAACACAGACCTAGGTATGTATTCTGAACCCCCCAAATTCAGGAGTGATTTAATCCAGGGATCTGGTCTGGTTCCACCTCTCTCTTAGGGTAGTAATAAGTGGAAACTGGACTCTAGCCACATAGAGCAGGAACCAGGATGGGGGGTGTGGAAGCGGAGCATGGGCAGGGCCATGCCTGGTTGGCACAGCCTCCCCCAGCCTGTGATACCCACTGCCCATGGAGATTGGCTTATGTATGAGGTTTAATATCCCTTCCACAAAAATTTTGTTGGTCATTAATTATAACTCTGGATATTCTTGACATCTGTATAAATATCACATCCTCCTTTGATGCTCTAGATTAACCAGAAGTTATTGGATTGATGCAGGCATCAATGAGTGAAACTCTAAGGCCACTGTTATTCAGGAGGTCAGACTAGAATCTAGTCACTAGATGATCATAATGGTCCCTTCGGGATTTATAATTCTATGAAAACCTCAGGAAGAGATGACAGAGTCAGAGATGGAAAAGTGACTTGTAACAAATAAATAATCCCACGAGAGGAGAGTGATGAAATGAAGGGGTGGGGGAGTAAAAAGAAGTCTCAAAAATACTTAGTTGGCTTCTGAAGGAAAATCAGAATTCCAGACACTCTCTCTTCCTGATCTCATCAAGAAGAACAGCTGGAAGTGGGATGCAGCGACCCAGCAGATGCTGATGCTGGGAAACTTTGCTTATGCAACTTGGCTAAACTGTTGAACAGCTGAGAGCTCAATGGTGATTTAATGCAGTATGATTTTCATCTGGGCCAGAGACCGCAGTAGAATGATTCCACTCTCAGTTCCACACATTGGGAATAAATCCACTGAAGTTAATAAAGTGATGCCAGAGTACAAATGGGGTAAAACAGAATCAGCACCAATGTTTTCTATATACTGTGGACTTTATGTCCACTTCTGGATACAAAAAGACCAAATATATCGTCGTGTTTTTCCCCACTCCAGTGATCTGACACCAGGGAAGAATCTGAACCCAAATCTGTGAAAATACCCCACTCCATCTATCTTTATCATCACAATTCAACGTATTAAGGTATTGTTAAGAGCACTTCTGTGCAATTGGTAAGAAGGGGTTCCCTATTTATTCTTTCAATCACAGGAATTAAATGTACTTGGTTTACAAAACAAATGATGAGGAGAGATTAAAAAGACTGGAACTTTTCAGTTTGGAAAAGAGACAACTAAGATATGATAGAGATCTATAAAATCATGACTGGTGTGGAGAAAGTAAATAAGGGAATGTTGTTTACTCCTTCTCATAATACAAGAACTAGAGGTCAGCAAATGAAATTAATAAACAGCAGGTTTAAAACCAACAAAAAGAAGTATTTCTTCACACAGCACACAGTCAACCTGTGGAACTCCTTGCCAGAGGATGTTGTGAAGGCCAAGACTGTAACAGGATTCCAAAAAGAACTAGATAAATTCATGGAGGATAGGTCAATCAATGGCTATTAGCCAGGATGGGCAGGGATGGTGTCCCTAGCCTTGGTTCGGATCACTTGATGCTTACCTCTTCTGTTCATTCCCTCTGAAGCACCTGGCCCTGGCCACTGTCGGAAGACAGGATACTGGGCTAGATGGACCTTTGGTCTGACCCAGTATGGCTGTTCTTATGTTCTAACTGCCTACCCTTCTGTCTCAACCTAACATCTGAGTAAAGATTTCCTCATCAGACCTGACATGGTAATGCTGCATTCTTCCTCTTGGGCTCTTGAACTGGAAAACTGAAACTCCATACTGAAAGCAGGAGGAGATGCTTCTGGTTCCTAAACTGTACCTCTGGCAGGAAGAAGAAATACATAAATAATAATAATAATAATTAGTAAAGAGTATGTTACATATGCCAGTGCATTCAGGGTGCTGTGCAACAGAATGAAAATAAATACATGGTAGTCTGCACACATTCGCAAGCTAATCAAGAATGTGACTCTATCTTTAATTTACTCAGTTAAATTATCTCAGCAAAAAAAAAAAAAAAACCCTAAAATGTTGCTTCTCCAAGCACTGAAGCTTTTACAGAACATGACAAATAATTTTTTCAGAACTTTTTATATTTGGAACCATTTATTCTCATTTGCTCAAACCGGGAAGGCAGAGGTGGCCTTCTGCTGGTGTGGGTCATTCACTGCAGCCCCCCTTGCACCAGCATGTGGGGGAGCCTCGTGAAGCAGGGGAACTTCCGCCAGCCAGCTGCCCCAAAGACCCTGCCTGATGTTTCCTGGCCCCTTTTGTCATACGGCAGCCTTGGAAGAAGAAGGAAAAAGAGATGGGGAGGCATTCAGAGCCATCAGGGAGGTTCTTATTAAACAGGAATGTTGGCATATCAGGTGTCACAAGGATTCTGAAGACTCTCCATTAGTGAGTGTTTTATCGAGACCTCCGAGGAGCACTGCGAAGGATCTGATTGCTTGTGCCCTGAATATTTTTCCTTTTGAAAAGGGTTAGTTGCTGTTAAGTGGAGATGTAGCCTTATTTCAGCCCTTTGAAACATTTATTTTCTGTCCTTGTTGTTCCCTGGATTTGAGTCAAGGGCAAATTTATACTCGCTCTCAAGACACTTAAAGAAATACCAAGTAGGTACCATTGCATTGCCTAGCATAATGGGTCTCCAATTGCTAGCTAGGGACTCTAGGTGCTACCACAATACAAACAGTAAATAGCAGAGTGGACTATTTTATTGATTAGCCCACAGACATTCAGACCCACTGGATATGTGTATTTATTTTCACCAGTGCTTTAATAGATGTCTTCCTTTTTCTTTTAAATTCCAAGCTATCATTAACATTTAATGACTCCATTAGAAAGTCACAGGCAATAAGAGCCCATCTGTGCCATGTGAGTGTTTAAGGAGGAAATAAAAGAATAAAGTGGACAGGCGGAGTAGGAAGCAGGAAGCGGCACCAGATACTCAGCGGGCAGGGAGTTCAACAGAGGGTAACTCCATGCACTGAAGAGGTAAATGGAAGGTAAATGGAAGCTGAAATTCAGTGTCAGTCAGCAGAGTGGGAAGCAAAAGTCAGTTGGTATCTCACCCTTAAGAAAGAGGCCTTGCTTTTATGAATAATAAGTTTTATTAAGTTCAGTTGTGGCCTATTATGAGGGTTAAACCCATTGGGTCTTCCACATTCTGATGCTGCAGGTCAGACTTTCTCACACACACATACTCTGCTCTGATCTGTAGCAACCTGCATGGAATTCGAGGGAGGAGCACTGTTTGTAGGAGGGAAGATTGTGGAGGGTCACCTCCAGAAAGTTAGTCTGTGTGCATAGCAAACATGGCTGACACAGTACTGCTGTGGGGGAGATCCAGATCCAGATCCAGATCCCCTGTTCTCCTTTGAAATGTGAGGTGCTTGAATTTAGAGCCCCTGGTACAAGCTGTACATGCTCTCTGTTATATGTGAAATGTCTTCATAGAATCATAGAATATCAGGGTTGGAAGACCTCAGGAGGTCATCTAGTCCAACCCCCTGCTCAAAGTAGGACCAATCCCCAACTAAATCATCCCAGCCAGGGCTCTGTCAAGCCTGACCTTAAAAGCCTCTAAGGAAGGCAATTCCACCACCTCCCTAGGTAACCCATTCCAGTGCTTCACCACCCTCCTAGTGAAAAAGTTTTTCCTAATATCCAAACTAAACCTCTCCCACTGCCACTTGAGACCATTACTCCTCGTTCTGTTACCTGGTACCACTGAGAACAGTCTAGATCCATCCTCTTTGGAACCCCCTTTCAAGTAGTTGAAAGCAGCTATCAAATCCCCCTTCATTCTTCTCTTCTGCTGTCTTCAGCAGCTATAAAGTGAGAGCCTTTCAATGGAAAAAGATTAGGCTGGCTAAATACAGGTGTTTGGTGGCTGCAGTCCCTCACATGTGCAGTATTAGAACTGGATTATGACTTGAGCCCTGGCTTTACTTTCCGTGCCACTCCTAACATCTGGGGAATGGCAGGCATGATGTCTCATGCTTGGGCAACACTGTAAATATGTTCCGTGTTCACAGACATGCTGCCATTTGGCTGCATTCTTCATTCTTGGAAATTGGCAGAAACGTAAGTATAAGACACTGCTGATGTATCGCCTTTTTACTTTCAGTGGGGGTGACACTGTCACCTTGCCACTTGGCTGCCCTGCTGCTGTGGCATGAATGCTTCTAATGTAATGTGATGGTCGCGGGGTCTGAAATTCTGCGAGCAGCTGCTGAGCACTGGCTAGAGACCAAGGCAGGATACCAGAAGAGGGGGAGGTTGGGATGCATTAAAGTAACAGAAGATTCCAAGGGAGATAGTTCAGTTACACATTGGGTTGAACTTTGGAGCTTCTGATGATGAGCCATAGAATGGAAATCCAAATGGGAACTAGGTTGGGTGAATAATTCACAACTGAGAACTACTTAGATGGATTCAGGCTCTTTTTCTGATGATGGCATATTGATAATTCCCTATATCTGTTCACTACTCAGATTTTTGTCAATATTTTAATCAATGATTGATCACAAATATTCAAAATTGAGTGTTGTTGGATTTTATTGTGAATCGTGTGATAACTGGTGTTTTCCCTGAAGCCCCATCTTTTGGAATCATGTGATACTGTAAGAATCTTAGCTTACACTGGGTGGAGGGCGGAAATAAATTTGTCTCTCATGATTGTGGAGAAAAGTTTTAATATGTGACCCAAAAGTCATGGAAACTAGGAGACGAATAAAATGAATCCAACATTTATTATTAAAAAAATCTCATAATTTCTAAGTCAATCTCATTATTTTTGAGGCTTGACTTATGATTTTCAAATGCTGCAGGTTAGCAAACTGAAAATTGGAGTTATATGTTATAGTTTATGTTTTGTGATTGGATGCACTCCCATCACTTCCAGCATGAATACTTGCATGTGTGAATTGAAGCAACAAAACATTGTTTGCATATAGTGCTTTACCTGTTCAAAGCACTATACGATAGAGATGGTTATCATGGGAAATTCTGATATTTAAACATTTGTTTTCATCCTGAATCAGGATAAAAAAGTCAAAGGTTCATTTTTTTTTCATGAAACAGGAACTTATGAAAAATTCAGTTCTGAAATATTTAAACGTTTTGTTTGGACATTTTCAGTCAAAACATAACACTTCAACATTCCTGAACTGAAATATCTAGTTTTGGTTTCCTTGTATATAAAATATTTATTTATATTTTTATAAAATATAGTGGGGAGATTTTATATACACAGAGAACATGAAACAATGGGTTACCATACACACTGTAACGAGAGTGATCAGGTAAGGTGAGCTATTACCAGCAGAAGAGAAAAAAAACCTTTTGAAGTGATAATCAAGGTGGGCCATTTCCAGCAGTTGACAAGAACGTGTGAGGAACAGTGTGTGTGTGTGGGGGGGGGGAAATAAACATGGGGAAATAGTTTTACTTTGTGTAATGACACATTCACTCCCAGTCTTTATTCAAGCCTAATGTAATGGTGTTCAGTTTGCAAATTAATTCCAGTTCAGCAGTCTCTCGTTGGAGTCTGTTTCTGAAGGTTTTTTTGCTGAAGAATTGTGACTTTTAGGCCTGTAATTGAGTGACCAGAGAGATTGAAGTGTTCTCTGACTGGTTTTTGAATGTTATAATTCTTGATGTCTGATTTGTGTCCATTTATTCTTTTACGCAGAGACTGTCCAGTTTGGCCAATATACATAGCAGAGGGGCATTGCTGGCACATGATGGCATATATCACATTGGTAGATGTGCAGGTGAATGAGCCTCTGATAGTGTGGCTGATGTGATTAGGCCCTATGATGGTGTCCCCTGAATAGATATGTGGACACAGTTGGCAACGGGCTTTGTTGCAAGGATAGGTTTCTGGGTCAGTGTTTTTGTTGTGTGGTGTGTGGTTGCTGGTGAGTATTTGGTTCAGGTTGGGGGGCTGTCTGTAAGCAAGGACTGGCCTGTCTCCCAAGATCCGTGAGAGTGATGGGTTATGCCTTCAGGATAGGTTGTAGATCCTTGATGATGCGCTGGAGAGGTTTTAGTTGGGGGCTGAAGATGATGGCTAGTGGCGTTCTGTTCTTTTCTTTGTTGGGCCTGTCCTGTAGTAGGTAACTTCTGGGTACTCTTCTGGCTCTGTCAATCTGTTTCTTCACTTCAGCAGGTGGGTATTGTAGTTATAAGAATGCTTGATAGAGATCTTGTAGGTGTTTGTCTCTGTCTGAGACAAACCAACATTCCACACAAAGATGGACTACAAGCCATCAAGAACAGTATCCCTGATAATGTCACGGCAAACCTGGTGGCTGAACTTTGTGACTTTGTCCTCACCCATAACTACTTCACATTTGGGGACAATGTATACCTTCAAATCAGCGGCACAGCTATGGGTACCCGCATGGCTCCACAGTATGGCTGACTTAGAACAACACTTCCTCAGCTCTCGTCCCCTAATGCCCCTACTCTACTTGCGCTACATTGATGACATCTTCATCATCTGGACTCATGGAAAAGAAGCCCTTGAGGAATTCCACCATGATTTCAACAATTTCCATCCCACCATCAACCTCAGCCTGGACCAGTCCACACAAGAGATCCACTTTTCCTGGACACTACAGTGCTAATAAGGGATGGTCACATAAACACCACCCTATCCGGAAACCTACTGACCGCTATAATTACCTATATGCCTCCAGCTTTCATCCAGACCATACCACACGATCCATTGTCTACAGCCAAGCTCTAAGATACAACCGCATTTGCTCCAATTCCTCAGACAGAGACAAACACCTACATGATCTCTGTCAAGTGTTCTATCAAGTGAAGAAACAGATTGACAGAGCCAGAAGAGTACCCAGAAGTTACCTACTACAGGGCAGGCCCAACAAAGAAAAGAACAGAACGCCACTAGCCATCACCTTCAGCCCCCAACTAAAACCTCTCCAGCGCATCATCAAGGATCTACAACCTATCCTGAAGGCATAACCCATCACTCTCACTGATCTTGGGAGACAGGCCAGTCCTTGCTTACAGACAGCCCCCCAACCTGAACCAAATACTCACCAGCAACCACACACCACACAACAAAAACACTGACCCAGAAACCTATCCTTGCAACAAAGCCCGTTGCCAACTGTGTCCACATATCTATTCAGGGGACACCATCATAGGGCCTAATCACATCAGCCACACTATCAGAGGCTCATTCACCTGCACATCTACCAATGTGATATATGCCGTCATGTGCCAGCAATGCCCGTCTGCCATGTACATTGGCCAAACCGGAGAGTCTCTGCGTAAAAGAATAAATGGACACAAATAAGACATCAAGAATTATAACATTCAAAAACCAGTCGGAGAACACTTCAATCTCTCTGGTCACTCGATTATAGACCTAAAAGTCACAATTCTTCAACAAAAAAAACTTCAGAAATAGACTCCAAGGAGAGACTGCTGAATTGGAATTAATTTGCAAACTGGACACCATTACATTGGGCTTGAATAAAGACTGGGAGTGAATGTGTCATTAAAAGCAAAACTATTTCCCCATGTTTATTCCCCCTCCCCCCCACTGTTCCTCACACATTCTTGTCAACTGCTGGAAATTGCCCACCTTGATTATCACTACAAAAGGTTTTTTTTTCTCTCCTGCTGGTAATAGCTCACCTTACCTGATCACTCTCGTTACAGTGTGTATGATAACACCCATTGTTTCATGTTCTCTGTGTATATAAAATCTCCCCACTTTATTTTCCACTGTGTGTATCCGATGAAGTGAGCTGTAGCTCACGAAAGCTTATGCTCAAATAAATTTGTTAGTCTCTAAGGTGCCACAAGTACTCTTTTTAATAGGATACATATGTAATCTACAACTGTCTTAGTCCAGTGTTTTACTGCTCCCTGAGTGTCTCACCACAGGTGCTATTGTGAGGGGAAATGATAGAGGGAGGAGGAAAGAAAGGAAGTGTGAGAGTGGCCTAATTAATTCAGGACCGGATTGGCAAAAAAGTTTTTACTCTGCTGAAAATAAATAAAAAAGAAAAGGAAGTCTCAGCAGCAGCTATGCCAGAGTTTCCATTTTGAAGCAATGTCTTTTTAATCACCGGTCATGGAATGATATATTCTTTGCCTGGCTTGGAGAAGGAGGGGAAGTAATGGGCACAGTGGATAGGACTCCAAGACTTGGGTTCTACTTCTGTCTCTGCTACTGATCTGCCTGGTGACCTTAGGCAAGTTTTGTCACCTCTCTGTAGTCCACCTAGAGATCAATGCAAATAGTTATCCGCTCTGTATGACACATGCTCTCTTTTGAAAAACAAGTATATATTAACCAGGTGTATCAGAAAGAAACTCTCTCCAACCTATGATTTTCTCTAGGGCTCATCACAGTGTAGTATTTGCATGTACTGGTCAAAATTTTCAAACACAACTTGTGATTTTTGGTGGGCCACCATGAGATAAAATTATTTTCATAAAGTGCTGAGTACCAGTCATCTGAAAATCAGGAGCCTTTAAGGTGCCTCATGTCAGGCAGCAAACCACTGAGATCTCAAAATCGCTAGTCACTTTTGAAAATTGTGGGCACTGAAATTACATCTGCACTCTGATATCTATAAGACTTTAGAGAGAAGTCTGCCCATTGCCCAACCCAGGTCCTCGGAGCTAAATCATAATATAGTGGGCATCATTAAAAATGGAACATTTGGCAGTTCCCAGTGAGTGCAATGTCTTCTCTTTGACAGATGGCAAGATGCATTTACTGCAGTTCTCCATGGGAGTGAAAGTTGAATATTTAATGGTGCTGATGGTATTATCTGATGTCATAAACCCCTGTTCAGCAAGATGCTAGAGAACTATTTATCTTAGATCCTTATGTTGCCCCATCACCATAGTATCTAAGCACCCCATAATTGTTGATGGATTTATACTCAACACTTCTGTGAGGTGGGGAAGTGCTATTATCCCCATTTTACCAATGGAGAACTAAGGCACATAGAAACTATAGCCCAGATTTGTAAAGGTATTTAGGCATTGCTCCATTCAGTGTTTCAAGGCTTAAGTGACTGGGATGGCTAAATTCATTTTCAAAAGTGACTTAAGCACTTCAGATCCTAAATCTTATTGAGAGTCAATGGGACTTTGACTCTGAACTGCCTATGTCAGTTTTGCAACACTGAATGGAGCAGTGCCTAAATGCTTTTTAAAATTTGACCCTAAGTGACTTGGCCAACATCACACTGGAAGACTGTTATAGAATGAGGAACTGAACCTGAGTCTTCAGCTAGTTACCCTAACTGCTAGCACGGCCTTCCTTGACAAACATTTTCTTGCCTTATAGATGGGTCTCAAACCCACATGCTCTGATTTAGGAAGCTAATGCCTGATTTATTAGTTCACTCCCTGTGTCTTATAATCAACAGAGTTACTCATGTTCTTGAAGATATGCACATGCCTCTGTACCTTGTTTAATCAGGGCTATAGTCTGAAGGCGCAAGTGTTGGGACAGGAGGATATGAGTGCTAATCTGGGTTCTGCCCTGAATGGCATTGGTCAAGTCATTTTAGCTCTGCCAGAGTTTCCCCATCTGTAAAATGAAGTTAATAATACTTACCTGCCTCATAAGAGTGCTGTGAGGCTTAATACATTAATTAATGTTTTTACAGCATGCTTTGGACCTCTACAATGCTGTGTAATAATAATATTGTGTTTTATTCTATAATAACACTTTTTATCCAAGAGGGTCCCCAAATGCAAATTTCAGAAACTGTCGGAAAAATAATTACCAAAAGATGCCTTGGTTCAGCATCTGATACAGCTACCTTTCAGGACGGATGCAGAAATCATTTAAGCCTACACCAGTTAGGATGATGGTATGCATCTCCCCCTATGTCCCTTCCCATAGAAACTGCAAATTGAAATTAGGCAGGCAGAATGCAATTACTGGAGATGGAATATTAATACCCCTGCTCTCCAAGGAAAGGGGAAGAGGGGCTTTTAAACTACAACAAATAGTGATGTTCTTATTATACTACCTTATCACCAAGATGCCACAAGTACAATTAGGCCCCCATTGTGAAAGGCAGCAAGAGACAGCCCCTGCCCAGAAAGATTATCACCTAAATAGACAAGACAGACAAAGCATGAGATAAAGGAACATATTACTGTTCCCATTTTCTAGATGGGGAACCAAGGGATTGAAAGATTAAATGACTTTCCCAAGGTAATATAGGGAGTCTGTGGCAGAAACAGGAACTGAGTCCAGATCTCCTGAGTTCCATTCCAGGGCCTGAACTGCAAGCTAAATGTGATTTGATTTGTTTCCCTTCTAAAACACCGAGTATAAAATACTTTAAAGTATCTTTCTGTCACTGTAAAATCTGTTATTGTTACAGCACTGAATTGCAATTAGGGATTAATTTTAGCTCCATATTTAAGAGACTCCTGTTTGACTTTCAAGTTCATATTCCACTCAACAAGTCCCACACCTAAATTATTTCTACAGTTGGCAGTTTGGAGTGAAAAAAATGGCCTTTGGCTATTCAGGCTCAGAGCTCATTTCCCTGTTCTACCCTACAGATGATTTTTTTCTTGTTCCTTTTCTTTTTTGCACAGGGGTCTTCTGCTAAGTTGGGTTTATGGCCTGAAGAAATGTCAAAGTGTCTGCATATGGAAATACGGATGCTGAGCTAGAAGATAGTAAAAAATAGAAATAAAACTCTCAAGCTATTCCTCATAATGTTTTGCGAAATTCAGATAAGAATTGAGTAGCCGAATCAGAACTTGACACCTCATGGGACTTCTTTCATGTTTATTCCTTGTCTTATATATTCCTCCCATTATCAAGTACAGACTTTGGGACTCCTGGGTTCTTTTTTCAATTTTTCTACTCACTGGCTTTGTGAACATGTTCGGATGGCAATTTCAGAGCTTCAGTGTCAAAGTTCATAGACGGATAAGTACTGAAAACTGAAATCCGAATACATTCAAAAGCTGAAGCTAATTGTAATGCTTTGGTATCACATCATAGCAAAACATAAGTAACAAAAGCAACAATTTAACGGACTAGCAAGTGTCATTAGTGACAAATGCTCTTTCCTTAGCCCTAATTTTATGGTGGGTACAAGCAGAAGTATTTACAGTATGTGATGTAAGGAGAACTCATGGAGTGTCATTGCTTTGGAGGAGAAGGAGGCTGAAGGAGAAGGGCTACTTCGTGTCAGAGGACATAGATTGCTAGAGGATGTCTGTGATATTGTTCATACTATAATGACCTGGATGCCCTCACAATACATCTGGTTTTAATCAAAGCAATATGGTTTGTGTTTCAGAATTGAATGGCTATCATCATCAGCTACCAATTTGTCTTTGGGTCTTGACAAGTAGGAGCTTTAAAAAAAATCAAGCTTTTTTCTTTTTCTTTTTTTAAACAGGAGAGTCCCTGAAAAGACATTTGTTTATTTAACATCATGGTGGCATGTAGAGGTGCCCCTGGTGATGGCTATACAAAAACTAAGAGGTAGTCCCTGTCCCAAAGAGTTTGCGATCTAAATATATTCAAGGAACACAACAGAAGAATTATTTTGCCCATTTTATAGATGAAGAATTGCGGTAAAGAATGATGAATAGGGTCAGATTTTCAAAAGTGCTCAGTACCTACCTTGAGAGCAGATTTTCAGAAGAGCTCAGCTCCCATTTAGCAACCAGAATATGCTGCCAGATTTTCAAAAGAGCTCTGTATATTGAGCAGTTCTGAGAATCTAGCCCTTCTGTCGGTGCTTAGATGGGAGCTGAGCTCTTTTGAAAACCTGACCTACTGACCGCTAAGAGATTTCAAAAATCTGGCCTTACGTGATATGCCCAAAGTCACTCAGGAAGCCAGTGTTAGAGCCAGAAATCTAACCCGGATCTCCTGAGTCCTTGTTCAGTGCTGATATCCCAAAAAGAATCTTATAAATGCTCACGAAAGCTCATGCTCAAATAAATTGGTTAGTCTCTAAGGTGCCACAAGTACTCCTTTTCTTTTTGCGAATACAGACTAACACGGCTGTTACTCTGAAACCTTTTAAACCTGAAATCCAAGAGAGTGTTTCCCCTGGTACCTATGTTTTTTCCATCATGTTTATTTAGGGCCAGATCCCAAGAGGTACTGAGCACCTTCATATGCCATTGTCTTCAGTGCTCATAGTGACCTATGATTTATTTATTTATTTGAAATCTCAAGTGCTATCTTAAATGGTGTCATCTGCATTTGATTAATATATTGCCTTGCAATAAGTGTACATGATTCTTTAAATTCCGTAATACACAACATGCAAATCACTGTTTTTTCCTTACACAGTCCTTCACTGAATTGAATTATAAAACACTGTTGACGTTCCTTATAGAGGTTTGCTTTACTTCTCGCTACATATTTTCTCATTACATTTCCCTGTGATTTATTTATGACAGTGCTATGCATATAAAATCTGTGCTCTGACGTTCACATTGCAATGACAGAACTAGTAGTTCTGGAAAAGTTTATAGGGATGATTCACAAGTGATTCAATGGCAATGCCCTTCTCGCCCATGAAGGAAGTCCTTGATACCCTGCACGTGCTCAGAGTGGAACTGGCCTCTTAAATCTCTTCATTGTGATTTCGTTCTGGCTGTTTGACCACAGGATCTGTGTGAATGGCTGCGCAAATGAATGCAAATCCTCATTGGTGAAATACACTCCCTCCACTAATAATTTACTGTTGTTATTGATAAATGCATTCAACCAAACACCTCAACACCTGTTGGAAGTTTGCTTGCCCTCTGCTGTAACCAAACACTGGGAGGCAGGGTACAGATGGAGTGTAACTCATGAGATCAGATGCTATTTAGGATCAAAGCATGCCAATAATACAGACACTCCCCAACTTACACAATCGTTCCATTCCGGAAGGCATTGCGTAACTCAAATTTTGCATAAGTCGGTAACGTATACCCAAACGTTATGCAAAAAAAAACCCCAAAACAACCCTACTATTTCTAGCTCATGGAACTTTTTCCGTAAGTGCAAATTTGCATAAGTCGGGTCTTGCGTAACCTGGGGAGCATCTGTACACTAAATAGATTGTTGGTGCCTAGCAGTTGGAACTGGGAATCCAGTACCAGCACTCCTGTTCCTGGCTCTGAGGCTACATGACTCTATTTTTTGGCAGTTTACTTACCCTCTCTACAGTTAACCTCTTTATGTCTTAGTTTCTGTTCCTGTAAAGCAGATATAACACTGACCTACATCACAGGGATGTTGAAGAGCATAAAAATTTCCTATTGGTGATGGAATAGAACAAGTTTCCTTAGTGATTCTTCTAAGTTCATGAGCTGCCTTCAACATTGCCTGCAGTGTTGCAGACCTTTGCATGGTCCTCATTAATGGCTCTGTTCTTTTTTTCACTCACTGAAGTATTGCAAGGCTCTTTCTTGTCAAACTCCTGTTTATCATTGTCATAAATATAAAGGGAAGGGTAAACTCCTTTAAAATCCCTCCTGGCCAGAGGAAAACTCCTCTCACCTGTAAAGGGTTAAGAAGCTAAAGGTAACCTCGCTGGCACCTGACCAAAATGACCAATGAGGAGACAGGATACTTTCAAAAGCTGGGAGGAGGGAGAGAAACAAAGGGTCTCTGTCTGTCTGTATGCTGCTTTTGCCGGGGATAGACCAGGAATGGAGTCTTAGAACTTTTAGTAAGTAATCTAGCTAGGTATGTGTTAGATTATGATTTCTTTAAATGGCTGAGAAAAGAATTGTGCTGAATAGAATAACTATTTCTGTCTGTGTATCTTTTTTGTAACTTAAGGTTTTGCCTAGAGGGATTCTCTATGTTTTGAATCTAATTACCCTGTAAGTTATCTACCATCCTGATTTTACAGAGGGGATTTCTTTACTTCTATTTACTCCTATTTCTATTAAAAGTCTTCTTGTAAGAAAACTGAATGCTTTTTCATTGTTCTCAGATCCAAGGGTTTGGGTCTGTGGTCACCTATGCAAATTGGTGAGGCTTTTTATCCAAACCTTGTCCAGGAAGTGGGGTGCAAGGTTTTGGGAAGTATGTGGGGGGAAAGACGTTTCCAACAGCTCTTCCCCAGTAACCAGTATTTGTTTGGTGGTGGTAGCGGCCAATCCAAGGACAAAGGGTGGAATATTTTGTACCTTTGGGAAGTTTTGACCTAAGCTGGTAAAGATAAGCTTAGGAGGTTTTCATGCAGGGCCCCACATCTGTACCCTAGCATTCAGAGTGCTGGAGGAACCTTGACAATCATGTATGAAATGTTTTTGGGGGAGCTACCAAGGTTGAGCTGCCTGTGATGTCTCCAATGTGAGACAGGGCTTGGCTACACTTGCGAGTTACAGTGCAATAAAGGAGCCCCGGGTGCCCTAGCTCACTCCCCGTCCACACTGGCGAGGCACGTAGAGCGCTCTGTCTCCACGGCTACAGCGCGGCTGGTACTCCACCTCGGCGAGTGGAATAACGTTTGCTGCTGGAGGGCCGCGGTGCCAGTGTGGATGCCCTGGTCTGTTATTGAGCTGTGATTGGCCTCCAGACAGTGGCTGTTCTAGCCACTCTGGTCACCACGTTGAACTCTACTGCCCTGCCCTCAGGTGACCAACCATGAGACCTGCCCTTTAAATTATCTGGGAATTTTGAAAATCCCCTTCCTGTTTGCTCAACAGGCGTGGAGTGCTCTCAGCGAATCTTTCCAGGTGACCATGCCTCCACACGCCAGGCGAGCCCCAGTATGAAGCAGTGGCGAGGTGCTGGACCTCATCAGTGTTTGGGGGGAGGAAGCTGTCCAGTCCCAGCTGCGCTCCCACTGCAGGAATTACGATACCTTCTGGCAGATACCAAGGGACATGATGGAAAGGGGCCATGAGTGGGACCCACTGCAGTGCAGTGTTAAAATGAAGCCTCTGCGGAATGTCTACCGAAAAGTCCATAAGGCAAACAGCTGCTCCGATGCTGCCCCCGCGACCTGCCGTTTTTACAAAGAGCTGGATGCGATACTTGGTGGTAACTGCTCCTCCATGCCGAGTACCACCATGGACGCCTCAGAGGCCAGTGCAACAAGGCAGGAGGAGGAGGAGGAGCAGCAAAGCGGGAGCGAGTGTGCTCCGGCGGAGGAAGACATCCCGGCATCCCTAGATGCATGCAGCCAGGAGCTGTTCTCAAGCCAGGAGGAAGGTAGCCAGTCATGGCGGCTGGTGCTTGGGGAAGGAAGAACCAGAGGAGGTTCCTGGTAAGCGGCTTTTATTTTGGGAAGGAAGTTACTCGGTGCGGGCTCTTGCGGTGAGGAGGGTTAGGGCTGCATGCATGCCTAGATGCGGAATAGGGCGTTGATGTGCTCTCTCACATCGTGACAATCAGCCTCAGTGATCTCTTCAAAGGTCGCAGCCAGAACTTGGGCAATGAGCTTGCGCAGGTTTTTCGGGAGAGCCACTGTTGTCCTTGTCCCAGTAAGGCTAACTTGTCTGCGCCACTGTGCTGTGAGGGGTGGGGGGGACCATTGCTGCACACAGGCAAGCTGCATATGGTACAGGGCGGAAGCTGCATTGCAGTAGAAGACCCTCCCTTGCTTCCCTGGTCACCCTCTGCAGCGAGATATCTTCCAGAATGAACTCCTGTGGAAAATGTGGGGACAGTGTTCAGTATAGGGGCCCCCTGCCACTGTTGGCTCTCCCCAAGGCACAGAAAACCAGAGGACAGTACAGCCGTGAAACAATCAGTCATTCTTGACCCTGTGCTTACTCACCATTTTGGGGCTCCCGTTGGTTAGGTGTGCTTGCTTTGGGATGGGCAAATTATGCTATTGTGTAGACTGTGCTTGCCCTTGAGTACAGGGGAATCATTGCTTTGTCTGGTGTGAACAATGCTGCCTCTGTTAAGTGTTGCATTTTGCCTTTACAGATGCAACCTTGAGATCTCAGCTGTCCGTGTTATCAATGGCCGAGAGGCTGCAAAGAATCCGGAAGAGGCCACGTAGAAGCAAAGAGGACATGCTGCATGAAGTCATGCAACATTCAACTAATGAAAATAAAAAAGTGCAGGAGCGGCGGGAGAGTGAAAGGAGGGTCCGCCAGCAGAATGCGGATCACCGGCACCAAGGCACAGAGTGGCTGACAAGCATCATGGAGCGCCAAGCGGACTCGATCCAGATGCTCGTAGCCATGCAGGCAGAACTCTACCGCGCCCGCCCCGCCCCTGCACCTCTTGTCCCAAAATCCTTTCCCTTGTGCCACCATGTCACCTCCAACCCACTTTTCCCAACATCCGGGTTCTTACCGCCACCAGCTGCCTCCAACACCTGTAGCTTCACCACCCAGCCCTGAAAACCACGACCCTGACCCACTGCACTCAACCCCCATCACGATGCAGTATAGACCTCCTGAAGTGCAGCACGCATTGCACAGCACTCCAGACAGGACATACGCAAATCTGTGATTGTACCGTTCCCCACCCCACCCGACCCCCTTGCCCTTTGTGTTTCCCAAGCAGTTGTGTTGTGTTTCTTTTCAATAAATGGATTTTTTTGGCTTTGAAAACATTCTTTATTATTGCATAACGTAAAAGAAACCTTAGCTGAGGAAAGCAACAGGCACTGCAAGTCAGGGGGAGGGATAACTCAGTGGTTTAAGCGTTGGCCTGCTAAACCCAGGGTTGTGAGCTCAATCCTTGAGGGTGCCATTTAGGGATCCGGGGCAAAAATTGGAGATTGGTCCTGCTTTGAGCAGGAGGTTGGACTAGGTGACCACCTGAGGTCCCTTCCAACCCTGATATTCTGTTTCTATACAGCAAACACAGATTCCTACCGCACTTCACTCCCGTGCAGGGCACCACACCAGATATTACTGTTGGCTTTCATCCTCTAATTGCTCCCTCAAGGCATCCCTAATCCTTGCAGCCCTGCGCTAGGCCCCTCTAATAGCCCTGCTCTCTGGCTGTTCAAATTCAGCCTCCAGGTACTGAACTTCTGAGTTCCATGCCTGAGTGAATCTTTCACCCTTCCCTTCACAAATATTATGGAGGGTACAGCATGTGGATATAACCACGGGGATGCTGTTATCGGCCAGATCCAGCTTCCCATACAGAGAGCACCAGCGGCCCTTTAAACGGCCAAAAGCACACTCCACAGTCATTCTGCACCGGCTCAGCCTGTTGTTGAACCGCTCTTTGCTGCTGTCAAGGCTCCCTGTGTAGGGTTTTCATGAGCCTTGGCATCAAAGGGTAAGTGGGGTCTCCAAGGATCACAATGAGCATTTCAACTTCCCCTACGGTGATCTTCTGGTCTGGGAAAAAAGTCCCGGCTTGCAACTTCCTGAACAGGCCAGTGTTATGAAAGATGCATGCGTCATGCACCTTTCTGGGCCAACCTGTGTTAATGTCAATGAAACGCCCACGGTGATCCACAAGCGCCCGGAGAGCCATAGAGAAAAAGCCCTTCAGATTAACATATTCGGAGGCTAGGTGGGCTGGTGCCAGAATTGGAATATGCGTCCCATCTATTGCCCCTCCACAGTTAGGGAAACTGATTTGTGCAAAGCCAGCCACAATGCCATGCATGTTACCCAGAGTCACAGTTCTTCTGAGCAGGATGCGATTAATGGCCCTGCAAACTTGCATCAATACGATTCCAACGGTTGACTTCCCCACTTCAAACTGGTTAGCAACTGAACTCAACATGGATTTCAAGGAATCCCTGCTGAGGTTACAGGGACAAACCATCCCAATGAGTCGAAAGAATAGTAAATATGGCAGGCGACCAGCTTGGCTTAATGGTGAAATCCTAGCGGATCTTAAACATAAAAAAGAAGCTTACAAGAAGTGGAAGGTTGGACATATGACCAGGGAAGAGTATAAAAATATTGCTCGGGCATGTAGGAATGATATCAGGGGGGCCAAATCGCACCTGGAGCTGCAGCTAGCAAGAGATGTCAAGAGTAACAAGAAGGGTTTCTTCAGGTATGTTGGCAACAAGAAGAAAGCCAAGGAAAATGTGGGCCCCTTACTGAATGAAGGAGGCAACCTAGTGACAGAGAATGTGGAAAAAGCTAATGTACTCAATGCTTTTTTTGCCTCTGTTTTCACTAACAAGGTCAGCTCCCAGACTGCTGCTCTGGGCATCACAAAATGGGGAAGAGATGGCCAGCCCTCTGTGGAGATAGAGGTGGTTAGGGACTATTTAGAAAAGCTGGACGTGCACAAGTCCATGGGGCCGGACGAGTTGCATCCGAGAGTGCTAAAGGAATTGGCGGCTGTGATTGCAGCGCCATTGGCCATTATCTTTGAAAACTCGTGGCGAACGGGGGAAGTCCCGGATGACTGGAAAAAGGCTAATGTAGTGCCAATCTTTAAAAAAGGGAAGAAGGAGGATCCTGGGAACTACAGGCCAGTCAGCCTCACCTCAGTCCCTGGAAAAATCATGGAGCAGGTCCTCAAAGAATCAATCCTGAAGCACTTGCATGAGAGGAAAGTGATCAGGAACAGCCAGCATGGATTCACCAAGGGAAGGTCATGCCTGACTAATCTAATCACCTTTTATGATGAGATTACTGGTTCTGTGGATGAAGGGAAAGCAGTGGATGTATTGTTTCTTGACTTTAGCAAAGCTTTTGACACGGTCTCCCACAGTATTCTTGTCAGCAAGTTAAGGAAGTATGGGCTGGATGAATGCACTATAAGGTGGGTAGAAAGTTGGCTAGATTGTCGGGCTCAACGGGTAGTGATCAATGGCTCCATGTCTAGTTGGCAGCCGGTGTCAAGTGGAGTGCCCCAAGGGTCGGTCCTGGGGCCGGTTTTGTTCAATATCTTCATAAATGATCTGGAGGATGGTGTGGATTGCACTCTCAGCAAATTTGCGGATGATACTAAACTGGGAGGAGTGGTAGATACGCTGGAGGGGAGGGATAGGATACAGAAAGACCTAGACAAATTGGAGGATTGGGCCAAAAGAAATCTGATGAGGTTCAATAAGGATAAGTGCAGGGTCCTGCACTTAGGATGGAAGAATCCAATGCACCGCTACAGACTAGGGACCGAATGGCTAGGCAGCAGTTCTGCGGAAAAGGACCTAGGGGTGACAGTGGACGAGAAGCTGGATATGAGTCAGCAGTGTGCCCTTGTTGCCAAGAAGGCCAATGGCATTTTGGGATGTATAAGTAGGGGCATAGCCAGCAGATCGAGGGACGTGATCGTTCCCCTCTATTCGACATTGGGGAGGCCTCATCTGGAGTACTGTGTCCAGTTTTGGGCCCCACACTTCAAGAAGGATGTGGATAAATTGGAGAGAGTCCAGCGAAGGGC
Organism: Caretta caretta; assembly: GCF_965140235.1. Lineage (NCBI taxonomy): Eukaryota > Metazoa > Chordata > Testudines > Cheloniidae > Caretta > Caretta caretta. The sequence goes on along the minus strand of NC_134210.1, from coordinate 9,673,486 downwards.
AACAAAAATGATGAGGGGTCTAGAACACATGAGTTATGAGGAGAGGCTGAGGGAGCTGGGATTGTTTAGCCTGCAGAAGAGAAGAATGAGGGGGGATTTGATAGCTGCTTTCAACTACCTGAAAGGGGGTTCCAAAGAGGATGGTTCTAGACTGTTCTCAATGGTAGCAGATGACAGAACGAGGAGTAATGGTCTCAAGTTGCAGTGGGGGAGGTTTAGATTGGATATTAGGAAAAACTTTTTCAGTAAGAGGGTGGTGAAACACTGGAATGCGTTACCTAGGGAGGTGGTAGAATCTCCTTCCTTAGAGGTTTTTAAGGTCGGGCTTGACAAAGCCCTGGCTGGGATGATTTAACTGGGAATTGGTCCTGCTTCGAGCAGGGGGTTGGACTAGATGACCTTCTGGGGTCCCTTCCAACCCTGATATTCTATGATTCTATGATCGGTAGGTGTCTGGAGTTGCCAGCTTTGAGATTGCAATAGCCACCCGCTTCTCCACCGTCAGGGCAGCTCTCAATCTCGTGTCTTTGTGCCACAGGGTGGGGGGCAAGCACCTCACACAGTCCCATGAAAGTGGCTTTTCTCATCCGAAAGTTCTGCAGCCATTACTCATCATCCCAGACTTGCATGACAATGTGATCCTACCATTCAGTGCTTGTTTCCCGAGCCCAAAAGTGCCTTTCCACGTTGGTGAGCATGTCCGCGAATGCCACAAGCAAACTCGTCGTTTGCATTACTCGAGTCGATATCATGGAGTCCTCACTGTCACTTTGGATCTTAAGAAATAACTCAACTGCCAAATGTGATGCACAGGCAAGACTCATCAGCATATTCTTCAGCAGTTCGGGCTGCATTCCTGCAGACCGAAAGAGAAGACAGAGCGCGCAGTACAAAAAATGTGGAAGGAAGCAAAGGGAATGCTGGGATGCGAACCGATGCATCACAGGGTGTTGGGACAGGACCCAGAATGCCCTGCACTCCCCGCCCCCTTCCCACAAACCACAGCGCCAGAATGGAAAGAGGTGCTTTGTGGGATAGCTGCCCACAATGCACCGCTCCCAATGCCGCTGCAAGTGCCGCAAATGTGGCCACGCCAGTGCGCGTGCAGCTGTCAGTGTGGACAGCGCTTTCCCTACTGCGCTCTACGAAGGCGGGTTTAACTCACAGCGCTCTACATCTGCAAGTGTAGCCATGCCCTCAGCTTTTCCTTGCTATTTCATAGGACGTAGCCAATGCAGTCAGTTGGCTTGTCCAGCTGAATACTGTCTTGCCTGGCCTTGAAGGTAGGCACTAAGAATAATAAATCTATCCTATATGCCCCACTGAATGTCGCATCTGAGCGCATCACAATGTTTATTGTAATCACCCTCACAATCCCTCTCCTAGGAAGGGAAATGCTATTTTCCCCATTTTACAGGTGGGGAACAGAGAGGCTAAGAGACTTTCTCAAGGTCACACAGATAGTCTGTAACAAAGCAAAGACTTGAATCGATGTCTCTTAAGCCTTAGCAAGGGCTCTAACCCCTAAACTATCCTCCCTTTCATCTTTAGTAGAAATGTTGTCGTCAGTGTGTGCTTCCTGGGTTGTGGGACTATGTTCAGCGTTTGTGACTCTGTTGTGTAACCTGGGAGATCCTTTTGGATTCCCAACTGCTTCTGGAGAGCAGTAGTGGCCAAGAGTGCTGTTGATTATTTACAGATCAGGAGATTGTGACATCCCCTTTCAGGTGTGGGAGCTTGCCACGGTTACCCATGCCTTTGTCACCTCATTATTTGATTACTTCAAAATGTGGGGCTCTGGGATGAGCAACACCATTAGCCCATTACCATGTAAGCTGGTGCAGAATGTGGCTATCTGGTTTTGAGACAAATTTCACAGAGTGAATATATTATGCCTATACTACATCATCTGCACTGGCTTCTTATTTATTTCCAGTTGTCATGTAAGGTTTAACCTCAAATGCCTTGCAGGTTTGGATTCTGGTTAACTCAGAAACTGCCTTTCTCCCTGTATGGTACCACAGTATTTGAGATTATCCAAAGTGCATATTTGAATTGTACCTCATTCTTTCTAGAACTGGAAGCAGGCTATCTCAACACCTTCAGCATGATCCTTCCTGATCTTTAGAGTGAGATTCAAAATCTGAACACAGGCCCAGCTCCAAATTTCACACGTGGCGCTAGGAAAGGCTGCATTATCCTATCTCTTCTCCCTGATCAGAACAACCCTAACTTCTGGGCTCTTCCAAATTCAAATCTTGAGAGGGATCTGGGTTCTGCAGTTCATCCCCCATCTCTGCTCAAAACAGAAAGTGGTGAAAGATTCTTCTGGGAAATGTCACACGAAGAGGCTCTTTGCTGTTTTATCTTCATCAGTGTTGTCTCCCTGTTCCCTCTCACCTCTCTGTTCTGGAAAATCCAATGGCCGTTGTCACACTGGAAACGTGCAACATTTCAAATTCCAATTTTTGAATGGTCACCCTCACCTTTTGAGCTCCCATTTTTGCTCAGGTGTCTATCTTTGCTCAGCAGTAGATTATTTTATAATTATTGGCGCCACTAGGAACCCCGGTCAATGGGCCGGGGCCCCCCTAGGTTATGTGCGTACTAGCACTGAATGAAAAAGATGCCCCCCCGACCCATCGAGCTTACGCTCAAAGGCTACGTCTACACTCGCGAGCTTGCAGTGGCACAGCTGTACTGATGCCGCTGTGCCTCTGTAAGATCTCCCGTGTAGCTGCTCTGCGCCGGCAGGAGAGAGCTCTCCTGTCGACATCATTCAACCACCCCCAACGAGCGGTGGTAAGGATGTCGGTGGGAGAGTGTCTCCTGTGCTGTCCACACGGGCGCTTCTGTCTGTCTAACTTATGTTGCTCAAGGGGGTGTATTTTTCACATCCCTGAGCGATGTATGTTATACCTAAAAAAGTGCTGGTGTAGACATAGCCTAAGCGTAAGACAAGAGACAACAGACGGATGAAGACTGGCAGGGGCAGGGTGGCAACTCGCACATTCCTGGAAGATCAAACAGTTTGGTACTTCCAGGAACCGTGCAACTCCACCCCTGCTGGCGTGACCCTGCCCCCTGTGGCAAATCACCGACACTACTATGGTGGGTCTCGCGCTTTCTCTTCTTGTGCGGGGGGTGGGGGGGGTCAGGGCACCATTTCTTGCCCCTGAACTGGGGTATTAACTTCCCCCCTAGTGTCCTAGAGGAGGGGAGTGGAGAGGGTTAGGGTTATCCTAAGGGGCCCTAAGGATAGCAGTAAACCACTAGAACTAGCAGTTCCTTCCCCTGGGCTACTTCCCTCTCCTGCCCTTCAGCTTGTGAGGCTTCCTGCCCTCCCTCTGCACAAACCAGGTGTCCCTTTACCTAAGGTCTTGGTCTTCTTAGCTCACTGCAGCACTTCTCCAAACTCTCCTCTGCTCCCGTCCAAACTGCTCTCTGCTCCAACACCAATCCACGCTGCTTCAACCCCTCCAAACTGCTCTCTGCTCCAACACCAATCCGCTCTGCTTCAACTCCTCCAAACTGCTCTCTGCTCCAACACCAATCCGCTCTGCTTCAACTCCTCCTCCTGTCTGATTGAAGCGGGGGTCTGGGGGGGTGTCATGTGACTGGCTTCAGGTGCTCTAATTGGCTTCAGGTGCTTTAATTAATTTATAGCAAACTTTCTTCCCTCTACAGGGCAGAAGGCTCCCTTCTAACACTCTCCTGCTGGCCTCTGGCCATGTTGTATCATAGCCCGCGCACACGGTTTGTGCAAGGTCATGCTGCACACGTAGCACCGTTCTGAAGAGCATTCCACCCCACCCTTACCAGCGTGACCTCACACACGTGGTATATGCCAGGGCACACTGGCAGAGGCGGAGCGGTGTGCTCTCCATTGTTTTGACCTCTCCATTGTCTGATACTCTGGACAAACCCACATCTGGTTTTCTCTCAGTACTGGATGGGGGATAAATATGACAGAAGCAGGACTGTCTGGTTTAAAACCAGACCAGTGGCCTGCCTAGATGGGAGAGTCAATGAGACAAGATTGGTCAGCATGGCAGGCAGTGGTGTCTGCATGCCAGCAGCCTGACTGGTTTCTTTGGAAATTAGCCCCTTCACTCAGTGCAATCAGACATTCACAGATTTGTCTGGTGAAATTGGTCCATTTTCAAATTGCAGTGAAACAAGTGAGAAAAAGCTGAAACATTAAACATCACCTGTCATTACAAATATACACATGCTTCTGCTCCAAATACTTTCACAGTCACTAATGTTTAAAAAAGTAAGCTATAATAGATATAGGAAACTGCCTTATAATAAATGCACTGGATCCAGATAATCCCTGATGGAACTTTCTTGACTTTGCTGGAAGTTACAACAGAGGTGAATTTGTCTGGCTGATTATAATGCAAACATAGCCTTGAAAAAACAAGTTTATAATACAAACACTTTTGGGAGCCTGGTTTGGTACACATCCACTTATAATATTTGATTAGGCTTTACTTCAAAAGTGGATTTACTACGATGTCATCTTCGCAATCTAGAACTGTTTCAAGGTTCAGCAGTTTTGCTTCATCATGTAGAGATGCAGTCAGCAGGAGATGAATAAATTCAAATAGGGAAAGCAATGGTGAACCATGCTTGTAATGTAAGAGATTGGATGAAGTGCCAAGGAGGATGGGTGGGTTTGTGGGAGAGAAATATTTGTTCATCTCTTTTTAATAAAGCATAATAACCATAGAAAGAAAAGACCTAGAAGGCCATTGCACCCATCTCTGTCTGACCAACACATAATTGCTCCCTGGATTATAATCTCAAGGGCCTTGACCTACCCTATTTTAAATAGGTCAAACAATGGTCCTTCTACTTCTTTTCTTGGGACATGTGTACCAGAGTCTGATAGAGTTCCTTGCTGAGACTTTTTTTCCCCTGACATTTTGGCCTTAATTTATCTATAACTCCTAGATACCCCAAATTAATTCCTCTCTTTCCTTCAAATACCTGTACAAGGTTATTATATCCTGTGATATGATCCATAGAATAAATACTTAAATACCATGATGATGAGTTCTGTGATATCTAGATAGACAGACAGGTGAAATCAGAGGGGTTTTTTGTATTCTTTAAATCAATATTTAAATTAAAAAAATCTTTTGGGGCCATTAGTTAGACAAAAGAAGAATAAATTACTATAACACAAAGGTGCAAGGTATTTACACCTTATTTCCTGTTTGAATTTGTCTATTTTCCGTTTCCAGTCATTGGATCATGTTATACCTTTCTCTACTAGATTGAAGAGCCTATTATTAAATATTTGGTCCCCGTGACCATACTTAAAGATTGTAATCAAGTCACCCATTAACCTTCTCTTTATTAAGCTACGTAGATTGAGCTTTTTATGTCTTTCACTACAAGGCATGTTTTCTGATCCTTTAATCATTCTCATGACTCTTCTCTGAACCCTCTCCAGTTTATCAACATCCTTCTTGAATTCTGGGCACCGGAACTGGACACAGTATTCCAATAGAAGTCAGCCAGTGCAAAATAGAGAGGTAAAATAACCTTTCTACTCCTACTCAAGATAGATTCCCCTGTTCATGCAACCCAGGATGGCATTAGCTCTTTTGGCCACAGTGTCACACTGGGAGTTCATGTTCAGATGATTATCCCCCAAGATCCCATAGTCTATTACAAAGGCAGCCCAAACTCAATCGAGGGTTACAGCAGGACATATTAAATGGCAAGCTGGTTTGGGAGACAGCACAGAAGCTAGAATACAACTAACAAAAGCCTGTGGTATCAATATTTGCACGTGTACTGGTGCTAGCAGCTACCATAGCTTGGGTTAATCTGCTCTCTTTTTGGTTCTTGTAGCTTTTATTAGCTGAAGCATAAAGCTGCAGCCTGTTTCCAGGTATCTTCTATAGTGGCTGGCTCCAAGATTTTAAACTGTCCAGTAATGTGTATTTTCACTGGCTCCCCATTATGCTGTGATTCATCCCAAGAGTAGGGATGAGCCAGAGGGTAGTGTAGAGTGGACTGGCGGAGGGGCTTGAGGGAAGATGAGCTGGCCAAAGCATTTAAATACTGAAAAAGTCAAATTAATGCCGTTACAGCCACTTTAGCAGGAGGCCATAAAATCCCGCCACCTCGTTCTTATGACAAAAATAGTAATGAGGAAAGAAAATGTCAGATTAATCTAGTCCCACGACAAAGATTTTCACAAATAGGGGAAATGGACAGGCAGGGAAATTAACCCATAGTCTCATTATGCTCTTCAGTGGTCTTTCTCAGATGATACCAGTGTCTATTTGTAGATTATTTTGTACATTCCCAAGTTCTAATCTACAGCTGTAGTAATTATGAAATTTCTAGCATCGTCTTTGCAAGTTGAATTTTTAATTACCTTTCTACTGGATTTAGTGTGTGTGTGTTCGGCATCAAGGTTTATTTATTCTAATAACTAGATCATTCTCTCTCTCTCTCTCTCTCTCACACACACACACACACACACACACCCCACAGAAGAATTTTATAAAGCAAGGCTATGAAACCGGGTAGCATATTGAAAGAGGAATGATATGGTAGATAGTCCTTATTCAATGAGGAGTGAATCTAGGTCTAGCTACCAGATGGCATAGCTGAACACAGAAAATCCATATGTGTGATGGCAGCTAGGGACTACCATTGACATACTTGCTTTTCCAGCCAACTGCCTCAGCAGATGCAGAGTTTTACACTTTAACATTACAATATGGCACTAAAACCCAGGAGAAGAGTTATATGCAGGAACCAAAGGCGATTTAAAGTGACAGTACCAAATTCTAGTCTCATCCGATCAGGTTTGTAATGCTGAAGGAATGAAAGAGAGGGCTCACTTCTTTCACTCAGGAATGGTAATTAATTTCTAACCCTCTTTTCAGGAGAGCAAGTTGGTCAAAAATTATACTTTTAGTTTTATAGCGATAAGGTAAAATTTTCACCTGTGATTTAGGAGCCTCAGCCCCGATTGCAAAAGAGACTTAAGTGCTTAAGTCTCATCAGAAGCCAGTGAAATTTAGATTCCTAAGGCCTAATCCTTAAAGATATTTAAGTGTCTAATTCCCATTGAAAACAATAGGAGTTAGGTGCCTAAATACCTTTAAGGATCTGAGCCCAAATGTCTAAGTTACTTCTGAAAATGAGACTTAGGGTTCTAAGTTAGCTAGGTGTTGTGATGCTGAATGGAGCAATGGCCTAAATAGATTTAAAAATCTGGGTCTAAATCCCTTTGGAAAATGATAATTAGGCTCCTAAGTCACTTAGGCAGTTATGAAAGTGTTACTGACTTTTTAGGATATATTACTTTTAAAAAGCTGCACCCAGTGAGCTAAGCTCAGAAGTCTAAAAGGTCTACTTACCTCCCTATGTAATTATATTATGACGAGGAAGGACAAGCAGTCTTTGTTTTTAAGTTCTGCAGTGAACTTTGAGCTACTCCCACTTCGGAATGGGAGTGTATTAAAGTGCACTTGGGAACTTTTAGTATGTGGCAGCAAGTTCCTCATGAACATTTAGTGTGTGGAAGGCTAATGTGGGGTAGATTTATACCCCAGCTTGCTGCCAGTTCACAGATTCATAAATCCCAAGGCCAGACGGGACCATTGCAATCATCTAGTCTCCCCTCCTGTATAACACAGGCCATAGAACTTCCCAAAATAGTTCCTCCAGCAGATTTTTTAGAAAAACATCCAATATTGATTTAAAAATGGTCAGTGATGGAGAATCCACTGTGACCCTTGGCAAGTTGTTCAAATGATTAATTACATTCAGTGTTAAAAATGTACACCTTATTCCAATCTGAATTTGTCTATCTTAAATTCCAGCCTTGGATCAAGTTATACATTTCTCTGCTAGATTGAAGAGCCAGTTATTAAGTATTTGTTCCCCATGTACATATGTATAAGTTGTAATCATGTCACCCATTAACCTTCTCTTTGTTTAGCTAAATAGATTGATCTCTTTGAGTCTATCAGTATAAGGCATGTGTTTTAATTCTTTAATTATTCTCATGCCTCTTGCCTGGACCCTCTCCAATTTATCAACTGCTTTCTTGCACCAGAGACCAGAACTGCAAGCACCAGAACTGGACACAGTATTATAGCAACAGTCACACCACTGCCAAATATAGATGTAAAATAACCTCTCTTCTCCTACTTGAGATTCCCCTGTATATGCATCCAAGGATTGCATTAGCTCTTTTGGACACATCATTACATTGGGAGCTCAAGTTCAGCTGATTATCCACCACGATCCACAAATCTTTCTGAGTCACTGCTTCCCAGGGAACAGCCCCTCATCCTCATGGGTGCCCGACATCCTTCATCTTTAGATGTATACATTTATATTTAGACACATTAAAACACATATTGTTTGCTTGCACGCAGTTTACCAAGCAGTCCAGATAGCTCTGAATCAGTGACTTGTCCTTTTATTATTTACCGCTCCCGCAACTGTTTGTCTAGGCAACCTCTACATGTTCAGAATCTAGAACAATTGAACTAAAATGTTTGTTGGAGCATCTAGGTTCTACTTCAAGCCAAATCATAATAAGTAACAATAATGTAACAAATTAAAAGGCATTTACTACTGTGAATAAACTCTGACATCCTCTTGAGAATTAAAAATGAAGCCTGCTTCAGGGTGTCTTCATTGTGGTTAAAATTTCCATGCAAGTCATCAGCTGTCTAGAAAATTGGCAGAAGTAACTGTAAAGAAGTTTACACCCTGCTTCATTTTTTCACCCTTTTAAAAAATCGTATCACTGTATTTTCTCTCCCCCTTCTTTGCCCCGTTTTAACTTCTTCCCCAATAACATTTAAGTTCTAGTCATAGTTTTGACCCCACAGCATTTCAGTGGGTGTAAAATTAGACCCCAAAAACTCATCCATTCATACTTAGGAACCTTTGAGCTGCTGGGCAAAGCAGAAGGGATGTGATTTTAGCTTAAGCAGTAAAAGAACTTACTGTTGAAAGCCATTCTGTAGACCTGTTGGTTTTAATATAGTGGGATGAGAAAAAAATGCAAACAAAGCTAGGGGCCTTTCTAAAGAAGAAGAAAAACTAAGAACCCCAGAGCCATGTGTTTAGTGATGGAAAAAGATGAAATGCAACAGACCACTGTGAGGGATGGAGTATCACTTTGCTCCCAATATACTGTAGAAGAGGAGTGTGACGAACTTGCAAACTAGGTTCTACATGTTCACTTCTCATGGACACTAGATGGCACTATAAAGGAGATTTACCATGGTTTTGTGAGGATGTAACCTTTGGGAAATATTTAAGATTATTACAGAATATTTGTGAGACCAATAGTTTACATCTACCAAAAACTGAGTTTGGCTGGGAATCATCTGGGGCACTTTTACTGTCAGTCTTAAGGGATGAACCATTGAACTTCTCAGTGGGAGGCCACTAGCTGCAGAACTCATTCTCTTCACCAACCTATCAGTACCTGAATTTGGAGAGGGTCAAGGCACAGTGAAAAACCTTTTTTCCATGCATTTGCTTGATTGGTGTTTCAGCCAGAGAGCTGCTCTGGTTGCAGGTTGTTTACCATTCTGCCTGCCGGCAAAGGATTAGGCCTGTTTGATAGCACCCTCCTCCTATCAGATTACGCTTTGTTTTGATGGGTCAGCCCACTCCTTGGGGTTAATTCAACTGAGCTTTCTCAAGGAATCCAGGGAAGCTATTTTTCAGCTCTTTAAATGAGCCTTCTTAACAAACCGTAACTAAACTCTTGCTTCTCAGTCTGTGCAAGTATAGCAGTCCTCTCGCCAAATTAGTTTTTCACACCAGTAATTCCAGTAACCAGATTTCCTGGATCTTACCTCAGAGCCTCTGCATACCAAGCTCCCCACCCTTCTCTGTTTGGTTTTCTGCAACCGTACTCCTCAGCAGTAACTTCTGTAGAAGTCCATCCAGGCACCGCCTCTGGTCTCTCAACTTCCTGGTGGATGCTGCAGTTCCTCTCTCCCAGACATTTTCTGTTGCCCTCTTTACATGAGGGTCAGCTAATTAAGTTCCACCTCTTTCTTAAGTGTGGTGGGTGGGGTTAATCAGGTAGGCAGGCCATCTCCAGGTATCCCTTATTCCCTTACACTGTTTTTATGGGCAGTGGAGATACAATAGAACGACTGTGAATACTAGAGCATCTTTCAATTACAGTTAAGATTCAAGTTTAAGGTGCACCATTCCTTGTGTATGTTTGCTTTTATTATCAAAGGATATGTATGCATAGTCAGAAAATCATGCACCCCAAAAGAAACAGGCAATTTCACATATGCATTGCTATTAAAATTCCCATGATGCCCAGCTATAACGACAAGGAGAGCTTAAAGAAATATATGGTTTCACCAGCAGTCAACAGGTGGTGCTGTTACACATAGTTAACAAGTTATTTTTCTTAGGGTGTTTAGTCTTTCCAGGAATGCAGTATTGTTTGTGATGTACATTGTTTTACAAGGAAGCTGCTGAAAGCATGAAGAGAGTTTGTTCTGTGCCTTAATCTATCCCGTAGAATCAGTTTGTGATGCAAAATTGCTCCCTGGGAAACAAGCATTGGTATTTAAACTGAAATTCCTGAAAATGGGGATTCCGTGTATGTTTCATCATCTCTGTTCAAGAACAAGCACATACATATTAAATAAAACAAATTACACAATGAAAATTCCCAGATTCCTCATCACTGATTTCTTCTCCAACAGGAAACCAACCCACAGAGTCCCAACCTCTGTAATCTCTCAGCAGAAGTGTAACACTATAAATTCATAAAATAATTACTTTTTAACAGTGAGGGTAATTAAACATTAGAACAATTTACCAGATTCGTGGTGGATTCTCCATAACGGACAATTTTTAAATCAAAATTGGATTATTTTTTTCTAAAATGATCTACAGATTATAACACATGCTATATTGTTATTATGTTATTATGTACATTCTTTTGGGGGGAATCTGTTAAACAGAGTAAGAGGCTGGGAGGCTGCAAGGATTCTGGACTTCATGCTGAGGCTTCATGCTGAACTTCAAAGGAAATAGACAGCTTTTTAAGAACAGTGGGAATGGATATGTTCTAATTTGACCTCAGGGAACTGAGAACCCATAGCTCAACCCCCCGCTCCACCCCAGGTCTCGTCCCCTTCCCCCAACACCAACCTGCCTCTTCCCACTCCCATTCTGCATCAGGCCCCGCCCCCACCCCACTCCTTTGCCCAAGTCCCCAACCCTGCCCCACCTCTTCCCGCCCAGTTCTGCCCCTCCCCTGAGCATGCCCCGTCACTGCTCCTCCCCCTTCTTTCCAGAGCATCCTGCATGCTGTGAAATGGCTGATTGTGATGGGCGGAAGGTGCTGGGAGGGGGAAGAGTTGATCAGCGGGGCCGCCGCAGGTGGGAGGCATTAGGGGGAGAGGTAAATCTGGATAAATCCATTTGATTCAAGAGGAACATATCTGGATATTCACTGGTGTAACCAAGAGCAGAATTTGCCTGCAGGTGGAATTGCTGTATGTGTTGAAGTGTTCAGTTGCCCACTTCAGTGCAAAGGAGTTCGTTATACGCAGACAAGAGCTGGTCTATTTCAAGGTTAAGGGATTACAAGTAATTTAGAGAGTGATCCAATTTCCACCGGAAAAGCTTCTGTTGATTTATGAGAGTTGGATCTGGCCCTTGGTAATAGCTGTAATTATTCACAGCACATTGTTCACAATATCAGCTATTTTCCACTTATAAATTGAACCTGAAGGACCTATTCCTCAGTCCATTGAAGTCACTGGGAGCCTTTCCATGGACTTCAGTGGGGTTTTGGATCCAGCCCTAGAGTACTGCTTTCTTGGGCCAATCATACCATTGATTTTTAAGCAGAGCTCTCCATAGCTTTCAATGGGGAGGTCCTAAAAATCAATGTCATGTTATTGCCCTTCATGCTTTTAACTAATCCCCCCCGCTGCCCCGATGTGCACACTATCATTCATAAATCCTCCCAGTATAGCCCCATTTATATAGTCCTTCTATGAAACATTTAAATTTGGAAGTGCTTCAAATGCAATTCACTGAGTTGCCCTGGTGTGGCTCCAAGTCAGGAAAAGCACTTAACCAACAGAACTTAAAGTTAAGCACATTCGTATGCGTTTACCTGAAGAGAGAAACTTTCCTGATTCAGGTACTCTGTGAATTCTGAACTGTTTACCCCTACCCCTACACACACACCCAGACACAGTTGTTCAGATCCAAAGGTGATGGGGACAGTATAAGATTCTGAAAAGAAGAAACCAAATAGGAGCTAACCAACACAATAGCAAAAACACACATTCCAGAAAAAAAGGTCAACATTCCCCCAAATATAGCCATTATTTAGACTCAGTCCTTTTCAAAATTATGACATCCTTTTTTTGTCATTGTTTTTCATTGTTGGTTTGGTGTCTCTGGGCTCCTACATTCTGGCAGGAAAGTAGAATAGAACTATTACTAAATGAAAAGTGGCTTCTGTGGTTAATCTGGATTTACACCCATGCAAATGAGCGTGCAGTGGAGTTACTCCAGATTGACACCAGAGTGAGAGACTTCCATAGAGTTGTATATGGTTTAGAGTGGTATGACAAGCAGAATTTGGCCTGTTAACTTCAAGGAGCTAAGCACGGAGGTAATCACAACACAAATTAGCCCTGCAACTGCATTATCCAACCCTATAAAGGAGTTCCATGCAAGCTAAGATTTGAAATAAAGCTGTTTTCTGCCAACCAAATTTGCTTATATGTTAAGGTTCTCTACAAAAATTTGGCCATTGGGAAATACTGGAGTAGATAGATTATAACGTTTTCTGTTCTTACAATGGCAGAATATAATAAATTGGATGCAAAACTGAGTGGATGTGCATTTTTTTTCATGTTCACTAAATCAAACCAATCTAGTACCATAAATGAACTCCTTAGAGGAATAGGATGTACTTCCAAACTAATTGGACTTTGGCCAAAATGACCTTTTGTTTGTTCTCCCAGGAAAATTATTCACATTTATGGAGTGAAATGAAAAGTGAAATAAGCAATTCCTGCAAGCATAGCATAGCATTTTCTTCCAGCATGTTTCAGAAGTCCATATTTCTCTTTAAAAAAACCAACCCCCTCCTTCTTGTTCCTCCCTAGAAAAGGTCATACATCTAGAGGATAAGACCGACATTGTCAGTTTAGTGGAAAACCCTTCCTATAGAAAGTACAGTAATGATGAGAATGTACTGGTGCAATTCAACCCAACAAGATGCACCAAACTTTTCCTCACAACATATATTGAACCACATTGTCCACTTCATGGCAACAAAATTTACTCCTAATTGCCTCCTGCACCAAAAATAAAATAAAATAAAATAAAATAAAATAAAATTCTGAACGCAATATTTTAAAATTCTGCAAAATTCTGCAAATTGTAATTCTCAAATAACTGTGGAGGCTCCAGCATGGCATTGGGGAGCACAGGCCACTGGCTGCACAGAGGTGGGAGATCACTGTGCAGCTCCCACCGCCCCACAGACATGAACTCAGCGGTGAGGCTGTACCCAAACCTGACAGAGCAAGGACTGGACCTGCCCCAGAAACAGCCCAGCCAGAACTAGCAGCTGATCTTGGTGCAGGGCAGGAAATGCCAGCTGGGTCTTCCCCAGTCCTGTCCTCTACCCCACAGTGATTTACCTCTCTGCCAGCTGCCTGGCCACCCGCAACATGTTGCTGTGGAGGGTCGCATGTCCGCTCTTCTGGCTTCCCTTTGCTTCCCCATCAGAAAGTTCTTTTTCTGTGGGGGAAGCAAAGAAATCTTCAGGGGACATAAATGTTGTCCATACACAGCAACTCAGCATTCGACCAGGAGTAAAATCAGCAACTTCTGGGGCAAGATGTACTCTTCCAGGAATGATGGTGGTTTGCCTGATGTTGGGTTTTTGGTTTGGTGAAGCAGGGGTCGTGAGTTCAAATCTCACTGGAGCTTTGCCGCAGGTGTAAGTTTGCAGACTCATTCTCCTTGTCCAGTGGTTAGAGGGAGCTTCCCTTATAGCAGCTGTGCCATGGCCAAGGAATATAAGCCACATGCCTAGAGCTACAAGGTAGGAAAGCAGCATCTTACCAGAAGTGGGGATGGAACCCACACAGACACACGTCTATTAGAACTTAAGTTCAACGCCTTAACCTCCTGGCCATTCTGGTAAGGGCCCCAAATTTGGCCCAGTGGAAGAAGGACTTCTTGGGACATTGTCAACCAACCCACTGCTTTGATCATAGGCTGATGGCAGGTGCAGCATCCCTTACCTAGGCTCGGGCAGAGCACATAGGCCAGCTGCCTCCATAGCTGAGGGGTTAGCACATCGGTCTTGTAAACCAGGGGTTGTGAGTTCAAATCTTGCTGGGGGCTTGGTAGCAGTTTCTGGTTGGGTGTATTGTCTCCTAGCGGGAACATGATTGGATTTTTAAAGGTATTCATTAATTTTGGGCTTGGGCACAGCAGTGCAGGATAGCAGAAGAGAAGAGAAGCAGCAGCCTGAATTTTTGTACCTGTTGGTCAAAGAGTAGCAGCACCAGCTTACCAGAAGTGGGATTTAAACCCACCCAGGCTCACACCCATTGGAACTTTAGTCCAACACCTCAACCACTTGGTCAATCTGGTGAATGGGCAAGAGTATCCCAACAGCTACACACAAAAAGTCTTGGGTGTGCTATGGCGCTCTGGCTTTGGGTAACTACCCATCTCTCTGTGTCTCAACGGGGTTCAGAAAATCCTATATTTGCGTAGGAATCTCTCTCTCTGCGTACACTTGGCTAGCTGCAGAGTGCCTGGCCGATGGCTTGGAGTCCAGGGGAGGTGAAACTGGTTCCTCTCGGTGAGAATTTGGGAAAATCTCCAAACCCAAAGCAAAGACATAGAGTGTTGCTGGCCCCATGGGGGAGTGCTCCTGCTCCTGCTGCTCAGAATAGTGTTCCAGGCTTGGGGGATTGCCTGTGACCCAGTGGTTGGGAGGATGCGGTCCTGGGACCCCCAGCCCCAAGGGCCACAAATTAGCTTCCAGAGGCTCACTACGGAGCCTCCCTTGATCTCCCTACAGCTTGAATATTAAGTCTTCTGCTGTGGCTTCTGTTGGCAGGAAGCAGCATCCCCACTGGCATCCGCTTTGGGGGACAGTCCAGCTGGAAAGAATTGCAGCCACCATGTCAACCCATTGCAGGTAATGGACCCAGTTCTCTCAACCTCAACCCTGCACTGAGGGAACCAGGTGAAGATGCTTGGGACTCAGCAGGGGGTGGGGGGCTAGATGTGAGGGGGGATAAAGCTTAGTGGTAGGAGTCTGGGTGTGGGGGGCCTGCGGGGGTTCTAGATGCTGGGGGAGTGGGGCTCAGTGTGTTGGGATCTAGGTGCAACTGGTTGGGGCTCGGTGGCGTCAGGATCCAGGGGCGGATCACTCATCGGGGTCGTCCAGGTGCAGGGGTTTGGGGTGCCACCTGGAGAAGAGCTGTTGGGGAAACAGAGAGTCTTGGGTCAAGAGCCCACTTTCCATAGGTGGCAGTGAGGTAGCTGCTCTGCTATGCACAAAACCCTGATCCAGAGTCAGGTCTTCTATGAAGGCTTTTTAGCCAACTTCCCCATGAACATGAGGTGCACTGGGGGAGGGTCTGACCAGGCCCTGGCTGCCTTCAGGGGAAGAGGAAGTCCCATCTTCCCCATCCCTGCCAGGACTAGCCGCTGAGCCCAGCACAGTACAGGAGCCACCAGCTGGGTCTTTCCCAGTTCTGCCTCCTGTCCCACAGTGATTTACCTCTGCCAGCTGCTCTGTCTACCCAAAACATTCTGCTGGGCAGGGTCATATGACCGCTCTTCTGGCTTCCCTTTGCTTCCCCATCAGAAAGTCCTTTTTCTGCGGGGAAGCAAAGAAATCTGCAGGAGACATAAATTCTACACATGCAGAGTGGTGCAGGATTCCCACATGAGTAAAAGTTCCAAGTAGCAAAACTCAGGCTTTTGGACCAATACCTTCTTCCAGCTAGGTACACTGTATCAAGCATGCTGAGGTTATCAAACTACCTGCCCTGTTATTTCATACAAAAATCTCAAAAAGAAAACTCAGATTTTAGAAATGTAACACGAACATCTGAGTCATTTTCCTGTTGGTTTATAGTAAGGCATTCCTTTTTGATCTTGATATTGCTGGGTTATTTTTTTATATTAAACTTATAACAACTTAAGACTGGGGAGAGAACTCTACATGATTTGGGTCCTGATTACTTCAGTATCTCTTTGTATGCTGGATGGCATGTAGCTCAGCTTCCAACATCTGTATTGACCCCACATGGCAACTTCCTGACTGTTGAAACCTGCTCAAGAGGGAGCTGGAAGGCCATAGGCAGAAAAAGCAAGCCAAAGCAAGAGTGGATAGGAGTTGCATAGGGTATGGAAACACACTGGATCATGGTGAAGTAAGACAATACAGCCCCAGTCTATGCTCTCTTTCTCTATCCCCTTTGTAATGGGAATCCCTTTGTTATTATTCAAGGAGGTGAATCAATATTCAGGAATGCTGCAATCTCTACATATATTCCCTATATTGAAGGTGGCATTGAATAGGATATGAGTAAATGAAGTTGGGAAGGAAAGGAGTAGATTGTGCTGTTGTAAAAGTAGATTCTCTGTGTGAATATTGCTCCAATTGATTTTTACATTTTTTTATGTAGGCTGTAAGATGCTCTGAATAGTAGAGTAGCAGGGAGATGAGGTGCAGTGAAAGAGGAAACGGGGTCAGCAGCTTACTGCCCTAAGCCAGGACTTGCAAGGCCCAGGTTCAAACTCCTGCTCTGCTGGTTGGGCAAGTCACTCAGGTGCTCTGTTCTTCATCTGTGAAATGGGGATAACTGCTCTTCCCTGCTCCAGGGGAGTTGGGAGGCTAAATCTATTAAAGAGTCTGAGGTACTCAGATACTACAATGATGGAAGTCACATAAGTGTCTAAGATAGATAGTGATACATTGCATTGGTAATGAACCATTGACTTCTTCACATACATTCTGCCCACAAATCCTCTGCCAGGACTGCTTCCACTGCATGAAATGCTGAGTAGCTTCAACACAGGTATATCCTTCTAAAACAACTTGGTTTTGATTGGTTAATCTTGCTCTTTTCTTTCCACCCAAATAGAGAGTTTCTGCTCTCAGTTACAATGGCCCAGGGATTCGCATTTCAATAGAAATCTTTACTCCACCCAGCTAGTTCCAGTACAAATTGGCAGCATGAGAAAGGATGGGGTTTCAGCTTGCTGACTTTTGCACCTGTCCTTGGCCACACTGGATTCTCTTTTCCAGTATTCATTTTGTTTAGGGCGGCATCTTTAGAAAAAATGGAAAATAAAATGATCAAACTACAAAATGAAAATTCAGTTATTCGTGTATTCAGTCATTCTTACAAGTAAGAGAAAATGAATCAATATGGTGTGCCGCACTGTGCCCTATTAAGCACTTTTCCTCCATACTATGTCATAATGATTTCTGTTTCCCAAAGAGATGCCAGAGAGCTCTGTACTTACTGCTGAGAAAACATAGGAAGCAAGAACAGGCACAATGGGTCAGATTTGACAAAGCTTTATTGACATGAATAGCTCTTATCACATAACTAGCTTTTTTTTTTAACCTAATGGGATTACTCAAGAAAGTAAAGCCTACACACATGAGTAAATGTATAGAGGATCAGCCCCTACTGTGTTTTCATAGAGTCATTCATATTTGTGGATATTATGGCCAAACGGGACCGTTAAAAATATCTTGTCTGACCACCTGCGGAACAAAGGACATTACATTTCACCCAGTGATTTCTGCACCAGTGCTAGACTCAAACTTGATAAGCTTATATTCAAGTCTGTACACTTCCACAGCCTTCCTAACTGACCACAGGCAAGTCATTTGGCCTCAGTTCTCCATCTATAAAATGGGGCTAGAGCCACTGCCCTACCTCAAAGGGGTATTGCGGGTTAAAGAAATGAAAGATTGTGAGGGGCTCAGATACTCTGCTGGAGGGGCATATGAGCACCTTAGATAGCGTGGGGGTGGAACTACAGCGTATCTTTATGAAAGGCATCCCATCTTGATGTAAAAACGTCTTGGGATAGAGAATCCATCAATGCCTTGGTCCACTGTTTCAGCGGTTAATTACCTGTAATGGTTAATGTTACATCCTCCTCACATGGCTTTAACTTACACACTTGAATTCTTTCATTTATTCTTCTCCAAAGCTGAGTCTGTTTTATTTGTGTGCTTTGCCCTGGCTAAACTCACTTCTCTTCCTAAACTGTGAACTGGATTTCATGCTCTAGATCAATACTGTATAAAGTGACCTGTCCCAACGCAGAATTCATTGTTGATGTGTTCTTCACATTGTTGATGTGTTCACTAAATTCTCACTTAAAAATAAAAAGAACAGTTGCTTGCTTTTTTTAGCAATATCATGGGTTTTCACTAGAAAATACAGTCCCCCAAATATATGAGCGTGAGTCTGTAGACATATGCAAACTGACTTCTCTCATACATATTAGCTACTACAGATGGTCAAATACTATTCGGTGAATATGTCATTCAGTTGTTTTAACAATAATTTCTCTTCAAAAATTATCTGGATATGGAGGCTGATCACCTGCCTCCTCCAATCCTTTTGTGGTGTCTCTCTCTATCACTGATGAACTGTTGCTGTGGTATCTACCTGCCCTTTACATACATTCTTACACACAATTTCTGTCTTTAGGGAACCAAGTTTCTGGTTCTATCACTCTCAACTTAATTTTCTTTGTTTGTTTGCAGCTCCCATTGTGGAATATACATACCAGTAAAGGAAGAAATGTTTTTCTGTCATGGAGACACAGAAAAAAAGGTAGCAGTAAGTTCATAATTGCAAACCACACTGAACTGGGGACATTGTAGGAAATTACCCCCCATTTTTCACTCAAAAATTCTTTACACGATTTCTGGTGAAAAAAAGTACACTTTGCTCTACACAGCCACATCAAAACTACTCTCATTCCAAAATGTGCTAAAGCTGTTGAAAGGGACCTTGACTGGCATCTGGAATGAACTATTATCTTGGCAATGATTTGGCACATCCTAGGATGGCACAAATTAACATATCCCTGGATAGCAGAAGTTATCATATGCCTTGATAGCACAACCTGCAGATTTTGGATTGCATTCATGGGAACAGATTTTTCCAACAAGTTACTTGCCAAAGGCTTGATATAAAAAGTACTTATGCCTAATGTCTGTCATTTCTTCTATGCCAGTTCATGCTTCCTGGACTGGACAGGATCCACCTTGGCACTCGAAATGTAGCAAATAATGTTGCTAGCTGAAGACATTGCTGTGACCTGCACTATTTTGCTGGCTCTTTGTCGTAAAGATGGTGGTTACATATACCAGGTCACTCTGGGCCAGTAGGATATCTTTACAGTGCTAATCATCCCAAAAGATCCCAAAGTGATTTGCTGTATGTAGAGAGCAAATGCCACTTCTGCCATGGCACATGGCAGCAAGTAACAGCCCAGATTCAGCAAAGCACTGAAACATGTGCTTAAATTTAGAACATGTGCCAAAGTCCCATTCACTTCAGTGGGACTTAAGCATGTTTCTAAGGGCTTGTCTACACTTAGCAGAGGAGCGACACTGTGGCGATCAATGCATCGGCAGTTGATTTAGCGGGTCTAGTGAAGACCCGCTAAATCGACCATCAATCACTCTCCCGTCAACTCCTGTACTCCACCAGATGGAGACGAGTAAGGGGAGTCAATGGGAGAGTGACTCCAGTTGACATCGCGTAGTGTGGACCCCACGGTAAGTAGATCTAAGTACATTGACTTGAGTTATGCTATTAATGCAACTCAAATTGCGTAACTTAGATTGACTTTCATGCATAGTGTAGACAAGGCCTAAAGCTAACCACAGGTTTATGTCCTTCACAGAATCAAAGCCCAAGAGAGCAGCACTTCATAACAGTTTAAGACAAGAAGCGGGGAAGAATATCCTATCCTAGGAGTTCTCCAAATATCTCATTCCTTGGCCCACTTCATAGGGAAAATGGCTTCTCATGGACCAGCATCTCCTTCCCGTCACCTTGATCAGGGTCCCAGTGTGCTAAGTGCTGCACAGATGCATGGTAAAATGATTGTCTTTGCCCCAAAGATCTAACATTCGGGGTTATTCAAGAATGCAACGTACAGGAGACATTCAAATGAGCAGGAGAGAGACCAAGGTAATGATAAATGGACAAGCTATTGCTCAGCTCTCTACCTTCCTACTCCTTGCCAGCTGGCAGTGGTTATTCTTAAAGGGCTTCAATTCTTGGGCTGTTAATTTGGCATCTCCCAATGGGATTTTTTTTGGTTATGTAAATAAAAATATGAAGGGTGACAGGGAAGAAAAGTTTTGCTCTCTCCCTCCAAAATCTTACATGGACATAATGAAATGTGACACAAAAGTATGCTGCTTTATGTGAAAAGATGTGTTGGATGATGCAGGCTGTGACTGTGTAATCAACTGGTTAGTGTCTGTTATCTGTGTCCCCCACCCGACCCGAAAAACCAGGTGACTGATCCACAGAGGATGTGAATGTGTTACAGCTCCTACTAGGAAAAGCTGTCTCTTCAGCTCACACTGTCAAGGCTCATGCTTTTAGCTCTAGGGGCCCTTGATAGCAGCCATCATGATTGCAAGATGTCATAAATATTCATATCAATACCATATTTTATAATAATAGTATCACACACTTTGGTTAGAGATTTCCCTCTGAGAATCCTAAAGTTCTTTCCACATGCTTGTGGGTCAGATTGTCTGCTTCTGTAGTTCCATTAAACTCAGTAGAGCTACACTGTTGGACACCAAGTGAGCATGTACCTCATCAGCTTCATAATACCACTAGGAAGCTGGGTCTGTATTGTTATGCTCATGTGGCAGATGGGTCACTGAGAGGTTCAGTGAATAGCTCAAGGCCACCTGGCTGAGAACCTAAATTGCCTGATTCTAGCCCTGTGCTTTAACCACCACACCAGGCTTTGTTACTCTGCATGTGGTTTATTGTCTGAACACCTGTCAGCCTGGAGGGATTTGACTCGCTAAGTGATTATGGCTTCATTGTGTACTGTGGTTATTAGCATTGGTCAGCATTGTAGACCGTGACAAGCAAGCAGAGTGTAGCTATATTTCAAGGATAATCTGCTCACCCTTGCTGGTCCTCTCTAGATCTGCTTGGAATTACAGCTAGTGCCCTAGAGAATGGCATTAGCAGACGCTTGGCTCAACAACTTTCCCCACGGCTTAAAAAATCTCTTCTAAAGAGAGGTTTGATTCTCTGCTGTCAAGGGCACAATGTTTTTTTATCGATGTTGTCTCCCTTCCCCTCTCTTGTTGACTTTCTCCTGAGAGTGTTCCGCTGAAGACACAGCATGTAGACAACTGAAATGAGCGATTACTCTGCTCTCCCTGTGAATATCATGTCACGCTAAATACAGGCTATCAAAAGCATATATGGAAGATGGAGCTTCTTATACTGAGTGATATCTTGCCCTTTTGTTCAAAAAGATCCACCTCTCTGAATTAATGTTATTCTCCAGCCATTATATCTGGAAGGGGATATTTGGGCTGATTTTAGCATTTAGTTTTCCATTTCATTTTTAAAGAAACCTGGAAAATCCCTGGGATCTTCTATGAGTACTAGCCGACCAAGCAAAAAGGATGCTTCAGAGAATGATCTTGCAAACTCTACTTACAAGATCAATCCCTATCCACCCAATGAATCTGATTTAAGTTAATAAACCTCCTTGCAGGAGGGAGGGTTTCACACCGTTACAGAATACCCTGGGTGAAAGACTGGCCTCTTTGAAGTCAATGGGAATTTTACTGTCGATGAGGCCAGGATTTCATCCCATGATGAATTTTAAGCTGTTGAGACCAAGTCCTCATCTGGTATAAATCGGTGTAGCTCTGAAGTCAATGGATCTATGCTGATTTACACCTTCTGACAATCTGGACCCTAATGTCCTCCATGGAGAAAACAGAGTGCGGGGATCCTCTGGAAAGAAAAAAAAAAGTCATTTAAAATTCAGGAAAAATAGTTCATCATTACTGTGGCCCATACAGACTGGAGTGGAATGAGCCACATTCTGGGACCCTAAAAATGTCACCTGTTTGGCAGAGTGGCAATGTGTATCGTTGTGTGTGCGTCTTTTAGGCGGGATTCCAAGGCTCCAGGACCATAGCACGGGCAAAGCTTGTAGCACATCCTCTAGTTCAGATTGCCTTACACTTTCCATTTTAAGACCTTTTTTTCCCAGTTCCTTCTAACTTGGCCCATTTTTTCACTATTTGGGCTGAAAGTTTCCAGGCTGTCTGCCTCAGACTGATTCATTTAAAGTTGCCCAGAAAGCCTTCTAGCATTTCCTATCTCTTGAGTGCTTGACTGTTCAGAAAAAAAAAATATTCTACATGTGTCCTGCAGGATAATTGTTAAGGCTTGTTACACCACCCCTTCAGTTTTATACTGATGTAATGCCATTGAAATCAACAGAGTGATAACGGAGTAACCCAGAAATGATTTAGGCATGTGATGTCTAAAGCAGAGGTTGCCAAACTGTGGGACATGTACCACTGGTGGTACATGAACTTCATGTTCACTATATTTTTTAAGAAGATGGTATATGACCCAATACATTTTATGAACAGCTGATCTAAAGTGCTTTCCTATAGTGCTTTTCATGCATAGATCTCAATGCTTTACAAAGGAGGTCAGTATCACTATCTCCATTTTACAGATTGGGATACTGAGCCACAGAGAGGAGAAATGACTTGCCCAAGGTCACTATGCGTGGCAGAGCCAGGAATAACATCAGGTCTTTTGAGTCCCAGTCCAGTACTGTATCCATCTATCCACTAGGCTACAGTGTCTGAGATGCTGTTGTCCCTGAACATTTCTGAGCTCTCCTTGAAAATGCTTGACTCATCTAGGTCTAATGCTCATTAAGCAGTTTACAAAAGAAGGGACTTTTAATTTGGTGGTCTGATAAAAAGTCAAACACAAAAAAAATTATATAAGCTTTCTGTTCAGCAATAATTCCTGGTACTAAATAAAGTCCAGTGGGACTAGATCACTCTGATACTGCAGCCTGATAAATAAATGCATTTATTATTTGGAGAAGCTTCATAGATTCATACACTTTAAGGCCAGAAGGAACCATCATGATCATCTAGTCTGATCTCTTGAACATTGCAGGCATTTTATATAAAAATTGTTAAATATAGTTATATAGAAGAAAATCTCTCTCACTTTGCTACAAAAAGTGGCCAAGAAAGTTGATATGGCCACAGATCATCAGCACGATTTGAAACCAGTACCTTCAGCACTAGAGCTTATTACCTGAGCTTAAAGAGCAGATCCATTAGCCAGTGCCAACAGGAGGCTGTTATTTTTGTTGTAAACCAGCTATGAGATACACAATGTCTGAACTTGTTACAACAACATCATAAAAAAGCCTCAAGGGTGCAGTGTTTAGAGGTTATATCATCCACACCCAGGTCATGTCAGAGCCCTTGATTGAAAGAGTGCACCAGCCATTTGTTTCTTGGGTTGGAAGAACATCATTGGCTCCAGGATGTCTAGGAGGTAGCTGTTGGCAAGACCACAGTCTATTATCTGTACTTGGTGATGGTTATGACCTTATCTCTTGGATTTTGACCTTGGTACCTTCATCATAGAATCAGAATCACAGGACTGGAAGGGACTTTGAGTGGTCATCTAGTCCAGTCCCCTGCTCTCACGGCAGGACTACGTATTATCTAGACCATCCCTGACAGGTGTCTGTCTAACCTGCTCTTAAAAATCTCCAATGTTGCAGATTCCAATACCTCCCTTGGCACTTCATCTACACCTTTGTCACCTCAAGCGGAGACTATTTCAATGAACTCTAATGCTGCCGCTGAAAGTCACCTTAGACAAATGAAAAACCTTGCTGCATGCTTACCAACGGTGCTTCACACAGATGATACCGGCCCCCCAAGGTCTATGCTGGCAGTTAGTTGTTTTCCTGGGTGGAATTTAAGACCTTAATTGTTTGGTTCCTGGGGAAAAAAAACAACTCTCTCCTAGTGAATACCTTAGCAGCTCCCATAATTGGTGGTACTTACTGGCTCTCATCCTTCTTTATATAAAAGGGAGCTGGTCTTCAGATATGGAATTAGTTTCCCTCCTTTGTCTGACAGGGCCTAGACTTACTGACTTTCAGTTTGGCTAGCGGTCTGGAGAATTCACCAACATTTCAAGGTTATATCTCTGTTCTAAAGTGAGGGTACGTCTGCTCTAGAAATGCTACAGTGGCCGCACTGCAGCTGCACCACTGAAGTGGAGGCGTGTAGACACTTACTACAGGGGTTCTTCCATCACTTTAATAAATCCACCTCTCTGAGAGGGGTAGCTAAGGTTGAAGGAAGAATTTTTCCATCGACTTAACAGTGTGTCCACCCGAGCTTAAGTCCTTTTAATTACATCACATAGGGCATTACATTTTTCACAACCAAGCAATGTAGTTAAGCCGACCAAACTTTGTAGTATAGACCAGCCCTCAGTCTGCAGTGAAATGCTTTGTCTGGTTGCCTGTCTATCATTAACTGGTGTCTTACTACTCTGGATTTAATTTGTCCAGCATGAAGTCTTACAGAAAATGTAAAAAGAAAAGGAGTACTTGTGGCACCTTAGAGACTAACAAATTTATTTGAGCATAAGCTTTCTTGAGCTACAGCTCACTTCATCAGATGCATGCAGTAGAAAATACAGTGGGGAGATTTTATATACACAGAGAACATGAAACAACGGGTGTTACCATACACACTGTAACGAGAGTGATCAGGTAAGATGAGCAATTACCAGCAGGGGATGGGGGGGCGAAGAAAAAAAAAACACCTTTTGTAGTGATAATCAAGGTGGGCCATTTCCAGCAGTTGACAAGAACGTGTGAGGAACAGTAAGTGGGGGGGAAATAGACATGGGGAAATAGTTTTACTTTGTGTAACCAGTCAGAGAACACTTCAGTCTCTCTGGTCACTCGATTACAGACCTAAAAGTCGCAATTCTTCAACAAAAAAACTTCAAAAACAGACTCCAATGAGAGACTGCTGAACTGGAATTAATTTGCAAACTGGACACCATTAATTTAGGCTTGAATAAAGACTGGGAGTGGATGTGTCATTACTCAAAGTAAAACTATTTTCCCATGTTTATTTCCGCCCCTGTCAAGGTTCCTCCCCCACTCTGAACTCTAGGGTACAGATGTGGGGACCTGCATGAAAAACCTCCTAAGCTTATCTTTACCAGCTTAGGTCAAAACTTCCCCAAGGTACAAAATATTACACCCGTCGTCCTTGGATTGGCCGCTACCACCACCAAACTAATACTGGTTACTGGGGAAGAGCTGTTTGGAAACGTCTTTCCCCCCAAAATACTTCCCAAAACCTTGCACCCCACTTTCTGGACAAGGTTTGGTAAAAAGCCTCACCAATTTGCCTAGGTGACTACAGACCCAGACCCTTGGATCTTAAGAACAATGAACAATCCTCCCAACACTTGCACCCCCCCCCCTTTCCTGGGAAATGTTGGATAAAAAGCCTCACCAATTTGCATAGGTGACCACAGACACAAACCCTTGGATCTGAGAACAATGAAAAAGCATTCAGTTTTCTTACAAGAAGACTTTTAATAAAAATAGAAGTAAATAGAAATAAAGAAATCCCCCCTGTAAAATCAGGATGGTAGATATCTTACAGGGTAATTAGATTCAAAAACATAGAGAACCCCTCTAGGCAAAACCTTAAGTTACAAAAAAGATACACAGACAGAAATAGTTATTCTATTCAGCACAATTCTTTTCTCAGCCATTTAAAGAAATCATAATCTAACACATACCTAGCTAGATTACTTACTAAAAGTTCTAAGACTCCATTCCTGGTCTATCCCCGGCAGAAAACCCAGCATATAGACAGACACACAGACCCTTTGTTTCTCTCCCTCCTCCCAGCTTTTGAAAGTATTTTGTCTCCTCATTGGTCATTTTGGTCAGGTGCCAGTGAGGTTACCTTTAGCTTCTTAACCCTTTACAGGTGAGAGGAGCTTTCCCCTGGCCAGGAGGGATTTCAAAGGGGTTTACCCTTCCCTTTATATTTATGACAGCCCCCTACTGTTCCTCACATGTTCTTGTCAACTGCTGGAAATGGCCCACCTTGATTATCACTACAAAAGGTTTTTTTTCTCTCCTGCTGGTAATAGTTCACCTTACCTGATCACCCTTGTTACAGTGTGTCTGGTAACACCCATTGTTTCATGTTCTCTGTCTATATAAAATGTTCCCACTGTATTTTTTTCCTGCATGCATCCGATGAAGTGAGCTGTAGACCACAAAAGCTTATGCTCAAATAAATTTGTTAGTCTCTAAGGTGCCACAAGTCCTCCTTTTCTTTTTTTGCGGATACAGACTAACACGGCTGCTTCTCTGAAACCTGAGAAAATGTAAAGAATCCTTTTGGGTTCCAGCTATCGCAAGGAGTCACAAACTTTCAGCAAACTTACAAGAAGTTTATTTATTTATTATTCTTTAAAAAAAAGCCTTGTTTGACCTTAGCTATATGATTCTGTTCACAATTACTTTATTCTGTAATCCCCTCAACAATTCAGTCAAGCTGCATCCAACCAACAGAACGAAGCTGAATCTCAGTCAAAGAATGTACAACAAGGATTTGACTTCTGACAAAGGCAGCTATGAGAGATTATTTTACTTTAGAACATTTTTAGAGCAGTTCCACTGTACATTTCCCCCACAATTCAAAATTAACTCTTTGGTAAATACAGGAAGACAGGTATGTGTGGTGTCATGGGAGTGGAAGTGAATTGACAGTCCCTTTGTACTCTAACCCAATGCTTTGACTTTCAATGAAAAAATAAAAAGCATGTTGAAACTGGGGAGAAGATATTTCAGCGAGGTTGCTCTACTTGAAGTCAGTTTCTAAGCAGAGTCTCAGTTGCCATGAAGCCTCCAGGCGACTTTCTTTGAGGATCATTGGCTGCTTTCCACAAACCAGTTCACTGCTATAAATAAAAAAAAGACACACAGCATGTTGATTTACACTGAGCTGTTGTTTATGGGAATCAGAGAGTTTTCTTAGGTCAGAAATCATCTCTGAAGAGTGAATCCCTGCAAATTCTGGTTTATATCTCTGCATGAGAGTTAAGGGAGACTGGCAAATTTAGGCTTTAAACAAAGATAGAAAAAAATCTTTTCTCATTTTTTTTTCCACAGTGAAAGAGATATTGACAAGTAGGTTGGGTCCATACTTCCAGTTTTATAAAAATAAAGCTTGAAAAATAATATGTAGAAAATACTTTTATTTATTAATTATTATTATTATCCAGTAAAATGTACGAATATTCCCCTGTGTTTTGGGAAAGCAGAATGATAGAGGAATTTGGTCATGCAGTAATCACAAACAACAGCAAAACTGACCAGTCCTACATATTTTCCGAAGTGTAAGGCTATTGGGATTTGATGTTTGGCTTCAGCCAATTATAGTTTGGTGAGAGAAGGGAACTAAATCTGGTCTCCTGTACAGGGTTTTGGATCAGACTCATGTCTATTTGAACTGCAGTTTCACCTTGCTTTGAGTTCATCCAACTCTATGAAACTTGCAAAGGTATCATTTTTATGCAAAACCCTAATTTATCCCATTTTCATATGAAACCAGGCCCTGGGTTTGTCATAAAGAGTTCATACATTTCATTTGATAGAGCAAGATTCTGATTTGTAACAAAATCTAAGGCCCGTGTATTGTTTTGGAGTTTGCTTCTGAACATTTTGTACAGCTCTGCTACAATATAAGTTAACTTTGAAATTACAAGTTTGGGGTTGAAATGAGCTTTATAAATTGTGGAAGTGAAGTAGATATACAAACTGTGGCTGGTTCTTTGGTGGCACTATATGCAGAACTGTTTGCCACAAAAAATGTCTTCGTGGATAAGAGCTTAATGGATCGGAAAAGAACTTTGATATTTGTATGGATAAGGGGAATATCCAGAGTTATAATAGCAAATATTAAACAGGCAAATAAAAAAGATTTTTGGAAGGGAAATAAACCCTCATGTGTTATGTTATAAAATAACTGTGATACTAACAGCTCCTTTATGCCAACCGGCAAAGGGCATACCCAGCACACTTTTATCAAAATATTTTGCAAGTTCTTGTGAGGAATCATATAAAAACTGGTGATCATTACTTTTATTGCGTGATGTGTGTAAAGAATTGTGTATGTGTGCTGGAAATATGTTGCTAAAATATGTTCAGACCAAGCAATCTGACTAGAATGGATCAACAAGTTTGTGGATGACAAAGAAACGTTGTTTCACCTGTTTGCCTGTGATTCCAATGTAAATTGAGAAAGGTGAGGCCAGAGACAGTGAAAGTACATTTATATCTAAGGTAAACAAAGTGATGAAGCCAATCAAAAAGGTAAACTAACCAAAGGATGAGGAAGACAGCATGGTGTCTACACCCCAGCAAGGCAGAGGAGCTTTGTCTCGGTTCACTTTTCAAAGGGTACATTTCAAAGGTTTACTGAAGTATAAAAAGACGGGGAGAGAACACCTTAGTTATCCATCACTTAGGGGACAGACAAGACAACACGCTCTGCTTCTGGGATCATTGAATCCTCTTGCTAGAAAGGCTGGAGATGCTGGTGGCTTGATGTAAGTAGGAAAGCTGTTCAGGAAAAGTTTATAGCTTGCTAAAATTATGTCATAGACACTGTATTTATGTATGTATGTATATATTTATGTATTTATTGTTGCAGTCACACTCACATGGACCAGAACTCCATTGTACTAGTCACTGCACAACGACATACACAAAGGCATATTTTATTTCGTTTTGTTTGCAACCATTTTCTATTTCTGTTATCTCTGCTTGGTATCACTTACATTTCTGTTTTCTGATAAATTTATTCTCAGTTTTATTATTAACCAACTCAGTGCAGGGGTGCTGGAACAATTTGTATAGTGGGGGTGCTGAGAGCCATTGAATCAAACTGTAAACCCGGTATATAATGGAAGCCACTTCAAGCCAGGGGGTGCAGGAGCACCCCCAGGACCCTTAGTTCCAGCACCAATGTCTCAGTGTGATTATACTGTATAGAATGAGTCCTCAGCTAACCTAACAGGCTGGTGTGTGCATTGTCTTTCTGGAGGCAGCAAACTTAATAATTTCTGTGAGTGTCCAGTCAGATGGACTGGATGCTACAGAGATGTCTCTGTGGAACACGGGAATGGGAGTTCACTGGTATAAATTAAGCAAGGTTGAGACTGGCGGACTCTGAAGGAGTTTGTTGCCGAAATCAGACCGATTGGTGTGGCAGGGAGCTGACACAGAGTATAATTTCCAGCAAAGCTCACTCTTGCTAAGGCAGAAGGATAACACATTGGCTTATAGTTCTGGGGTGCCCTGAGGAGAGTATCACAACAATCCCTAACTACAGTGGGAAACTTTCCCTGCAGGCAAATTATTTCACAACCTGTGCTAAAATTCCAGGGATTTTTACTTCTTCCTCTGAAGCATCTGTTACTGACTAGGGCCTCAGGTCTGATCTTTGTGCAAATTCCTGGGTTCCAAAGTACTAGAGGAGCTCATCGAAGGTTGCAATGTTGGGTCTGTATTCAGAAAGGAACACAAAGGGTTGAAAAGACAGGATGCACTTTAGATAGGCTTGGAAGGATGGGACTTTTATCAATACATGTTAGTAAGCAGCCGTTTCACCATAGGTGCACAAACAGATGACAAAATATCTCCATTGATAATGACTGAAATTTATAGATGGGCAATGTAAGAAAAATGCTTTTTGAGAACTTAGAGTTTGATTTAAGGACATTTACTTTGTGTATTTTGATATGTACAGTGGACAGTTTGTGTTTTTAATGCTTATAAAGCTGTATTGTTTTGAATCTCAATACAATTAACATGGCTACCACTCTGAAACCTGTCATTAAATAATTATTGTCTGGCCCACTATTATTTTCCGCAACAGTGAAATTTTAAATTGATAAAAATAGAACAAAGGCTTAAAAATAAACATTGATATTATCTGCTAAAATCATAATAAAATAAAAATGGAATTTTCCCAAGCGTAACTTTAGATAAGGATGTCTGGGACCCACAAAGCAAGTCTTAGCAAACCCTCATGCTTGGTGTTCTGCTTCTGCGCTACTCCATTGTGGCTCGCCATACGTGATGCACAGCTCACCAGCAGTTATCAACTTTTATGTGCCCTGAAAGAAGAGCTCTTGGGCCAAGAGCTTTCATTGGTGTAAATCATCATTGGGCTGCCATGGAGTTATGCTGATTTATATCACCAGATGAGGACCTGTCCCAGATAAAGAGCACGGTGCTATGAACTCCCATTCCCTAATGTGTGTTCACAAGAGGCCCTAGGACAGTGTAACTTTACGATGTCAGATGCAATTTAAGAGTACGGTGCTCTCCACACTTCAGCAAACCCACCCTCGGCCAGGCCAGGCCAGGCCAGCGTGTAAAGGAATGTCAAGGCAGCAATCAAGACTGCAATGGCCTGGTGAATTTACTTTCTGATTCCACAGCCAGTTTATGACAAGGACAGAATGTGATCCAGCATCTGCCAGCACCACCAGGCTGGATACTAGCAGGAACATGGACCGCCTCTTCACCAATCCAACCCATGCCACTGATGAACCAGTGACAGCACAGAGGACAGTGCTGTTGGCAAGCAGGTACCTTGGCTGGTACCCAGTTGTAGCAGAGAGGTGGCATTTTCAAAAGCACTCAGCACTGAACTGCTCCCATTGAAGTCAGTGGCAACCCTTTACATATGAAAAGCATTCCCTGCTTCACTGCAGGCTTCCTTTTGACCTTGGGCAAGTCACTTAGCCTCTTTGAGCCTCAGTTCGTTCTCTATAAAATGGGGATAATAGCACATCTCTACCTCACAGGGGTGTTGAGAGCATAAATGCATTAAAGATTGGGCTCATACTGCAGTGCTGGGGACCATACAAGTACTGGTGCCCCTTTTCAACCTGAGCGGCTAGTCAAATGTCAGGGCCCTGAGTAAGTTCCAGTTAGGAGCAGAAATTGATGGTGTCTCGTATTTTCTTTGATGTAGTTTTGTTTATTTACAAGGAATGTACAAAGTCCCCTGTGTCTGAATGGAGAGGGAATGAAATGGCAGGAAACAGCTTCTTTTGCTCACAGCACCAAGAGCACTCTTTTCAGCCTGCATCCCTCACCCAAAAACCTCGCCCCGGGTTTCTTCCAGAGTCAGCCACCCTGTCTTCAGCTGTTCCTTCAGGCTCTCTCTCTCTCTCTCCTTTCTGTGTGCTTTCTCCCTCCACAACACACATACCTCACCACAATACCCAGCTGAACCCTCTGCTCACCGAGTGCTAGTTTCTGGGCAGACTATTAGGTTCTGTTTAAGTTGTGGGCCCTTAACTGTCTTAAATGGGGAGGGCAAGAAGGGAGAGGTAATATCTTTTATTGTACCGACTTCTATAGGTGAAAGAGACAAGCTTTCAAGGGTACAGAGAGCTCTTCATCGGGGGACTCATTCACACATGCCTTTGAATGAGGTTTTAACTCAACTCATAACAAGGTTTCACTCAGCTCATAATGGTATTATAGATAAATAGATAGGTTTGCCGGTAGTACACAGCAATCATAGCCTGCAGTACAGGGGTCATTCTGCTTAGCACAGGTTGTTCTGGGTTGTCTTGCTCATTTAGTTCAAGGTCCTTATTGAATGTCCTTTATTATCCTCTTGTACGTGTCTCTGAGTCCCTATAAACTCCCCATAATGGGTTCTGTGCCAACTAATTCTAAGTGTTTCTTCAACCATACTGGCTGCTGTTTTACTGATAGTTAAAACTAATGCAGTATGGACATTTTATGCAACATGTCTTTTCTTGCTTCATGCTGGACTGGAGAAAGGCCTTCAGGAGTGGGTTTTGTTTTCCTCGATATAGGTTTATATCTGTGTGTCTGTTTTCCCTGTATTCTGTTTCTGCACAAAAGGACATGATAGGGCCCCAGGGCTCTTAGTTGTTCTCATCTCTTGCTATATCTGGGAGAGGAGTAGAGATACAAGGTGTAATTCTGAGAGCTGCTGAGAATCTCTCACAAAGGTATCGGAAGACCTCAGGTCCCAGTGACTTGTGCACCTATTAATGAGGACTCAGCCACTTGCAGATTGAGTCTGGATAGCTCATAGTTGAACCAGAACAGCTAGGAATTCTAAATAGGTCACCTGGTTAGGGCCCTGGATTACAACCAGCCAGTGGGTCTCTTGCTTTGCTGAGGAAGGGAAACAACTTATAGTTAAAAGGAGAGAAAGAAAAGAGAGAAAGAGAGTCTTGTGAAACTTGAAATGCAGAAGCTCCTGTTAGTATTCTGAGGCTTCCAAGAAAAACTGCTGAGATTTGAGAGTTTACTTCAGCCCGGGACAGAGCTGAACCCATAACTTCTCAAGCAAACCTTTCCCTTAGTGCTCAAGAGCTCCCATCCATCCAATCAAAGACAGACCTTTTCATACCTTCCGTGATAAATGAAGGGAGTCGCTCCTTTTTATGGACACCCCGTTAGCTGTAAAATACCTCTTGATTGCTGTTCTCTGCTTGCTTTACCTGTAAAGGGTTAAAAAGCCTCCCTGCATAGGTCCCCCTCCCCCTCCCCCCAAAAAATGAGAGTGGGCACCTGACCAGAAAAGCCAATGGGAAGGCTAGAACTTTTTAAAATTGGGGGAAAAAAACTTCCCTTTGTTGTCTGTTGTTCTCTCTGGGCTCCAGGGACACAGAGCAGCAATGCTATAAGCAGGAATGCTGTGTAAGGTTCGAATCAGGTATGAAAAATTATCTTCCATACCAAGAAGGAATCATTGGGACAGGGAATGTTTAGATAGATGCAATCAAGTTTGTTTCTTTATTTTGGCTTGTGGATCTCCTGTGTGCTAAACACAGATGCTTTCGTTTGCTTGTAACCTTTAAGCTGAACCCCCAAGAAAGCTATTTTGGGTGCTTAAATTTTGGAATTGCTCCTTTAAAATCTAGCAAAAGCCTAAGTTCCAGATGTATTTTCTTTCTTTCTGTTTTTAATAAAATTTACCTTTTTTTAAGAACAGGATTGGATTTTTGGTGTCCTACGAGGTTTGTGCATATGTTGTTTAATTAGCTGGTGGCAACAGCTAATTTCCTTTGTTTTCTTTCTCAGCTTTTCCCCAGAGGTGGGTGAAAGGGCTTGAGGGTACTTCACAGGGAGGAATTCCCAAGTGCTCCTTCCTGGGTTCAAAGGGTTTTTTTGCATTTGAGTGGTGGCAGTGTTTACCAATCCAAGGTCAGAGAAAAGACGTAACCTTGGGAATGTAATGCAAGCCTGGAGTGGCCAGTATTTATCTATAAAATCCTTGTGGGGCCCCAGCTTCTGTATTTGAAGTGCCAGAGTGGGGATTCAGCCTTGACACCATTGAATCAGATGGGCCTTTGTTTTCAGTTCATTTTGTTTGTTAAAATGAATGTGATTCTCTTGGAACGCTGAATTGTTGTTGGATGGAAGATTTGCCAAAATGCAGCTCCTTGGCACTGAGCTCATCAAAATAGTCATTTGTAATTATTGTTATTATTATTATTATTTAACATGTATATTACAGTAGTGCTTAAAAGGCTCGGTTGGGTTAAGGTCCTCTTGTGCTAAGCACCGTACACACAGATAGTAGTAAAGGATGGTCAGTGTCCCAAAGAAGTTACAATCTAAAAGACTATAAAATGGGTGAGATGGGATACTAAGGAGAAAATTACTTAATTATGTGATTCTGGCTGGAATGACTCAGAGGATGAACTCATGGCCCCTTTGACATCAACGGCAAAATTCCCATTGACTTTAATGGGACCAGGAGTTCACCCGTAGATTTTAAGGTTAGAAAGTACCTCTGTGGTTATATAGTCTGACCTCATGCAAAACAAGTTATCAAATCCCACCGAGGATTTATTGTTATTATTAGTCATTGATAATGTGATTTCACAGAGCACGTGTTCAGGCACTGCACAAACACATAACTTATTCTGTAATTGTGCAGTGACTAGTACAATGGGGGGTCTGCTCCACGTAGGTGCTACTGTAATAAATAGATAAACACATTAGTAAAGCCTGCCAAGGAGGGAATAATTGTTCCCTTCTATGTAAAACCATTATCAGGTTATTTTTGGAAGAATGGGGGCATGAGATAACCGAGGCCGTGTTTTAGGACATACAGTTTAAAATTGTGGATGAAATCTCCTACTTCATTCAGCTGACATTCAGCCAAAATCCATGAGTTCACACATTCTCTTGTAATAGCTATATTTACCACTACCAGAATTAAAATCATTCAGTGCATAGCCCTAATAATAAACCTATATGACTAGGGGCTGCTTCTTCAACATTATTTCCACCTAATTTATAATCAAGATGTTCAATTAATAATTTCAGCACTTTACACAGTGTTAAGTCAGCTGAAAAGCATGTGATTTTTTTTCCACTTTTCATTTTTCGCAGTGCTGAGGAATGCATAATAACCCAGCAGAACAGGGATGCCAGGAAGGCAACAATTATTAGCAGACTAATGGGAAAAATAAAAGGTTCAAATAGAAAAGCTGGAGAGTTGATTGAGTTTCACAGAAAATGTAACTTCACTAAATGGCTCCAAAATACAAGAGAGCAAAGTGTGCAGTGCATTTCTATGGGTATTGGAGTCTTCTTGAGAATGACATATTCAATGAGAATTTTCTTGGCTTTCTAGTTCCCCCCTCTCCCTTAGGGCCCCGATTCTCACTCACATACACCTGCTTTACACTGGTATAACTCCACTGACTTCAGTATAGTTAGTTAAGAAATATTCATCTAAGGGAGGGGAGAATCAGGCCCAAAGACACTTTTACAAGCTGTCCCTACTTCACTCCTTTCAAGCTACTCTAGGAGCGACTTCACCCCTGAACAGCTGGGGACTTGCATTACTAGACAGAAATCCTAAGGTATCACTAATTCAAATACAGACCAGGTACGTAATGAGTGACTGTCTTTCCAATTTGATGGCTCTTGGGTAACCTGTGTGATGTTAAATAGCCCATATGATGACCTATGTGAATTAACCCATTGGCACTAGATACAAGAATTGCTTCTTGAAATCTATGGCTTGTGTTCTACAGGAGGTCAGACTAGATAATCATAATGGTTCCTTCTGGCCTTGAAATCTATGAATCTATTAAATGAGCCGGTGGCCTCACTCCTGTTCCTAGTAGCAACCCCACCCCATAATATTAGGCATTAACTGTTTCAGCAGAAAAGCCAAGGACTCATTCTTGTCCCTATTAGAGGCCCCTCCAAAGCGGAAATAGGACACACTAGCATGAGGCATATTTATGAGATAGTCTAACATTGCTGCCGGATGTGCTGTGGTTAGGAGACTTCACTGGAACCTTTCATCATCACTAAATTCGCTTAATAAATAACGAGCTGGTTCCACCGAGATATGTTTAATCCATACATTTGCAGCTGGATCAAATTTCTTAAAACAAGTTCTTGCCCTCACCAGGCTGAACACCATGTTCAATTTGCAGCGGGGCTATGAAAAAAAATATAAGAGGAAACTGCTCCAAATTTGAAAATCCAACTCAGTATATTGGTCTGCATGGCTTAGATTGCTTTATCGCTGGAAGTTTCATTTAGAAAACATTCCATTTGTGTTTACGAATTCGTGGTTGAGGCTTTGATAGGTTCTTTAACTGAGCAGAATTTCACAATTTAATATCGCCAAAAGGCGATTACTGTGTTTTTAATACACTTTTCGTACATTGACAATAATGCCACACTAAGCTGCATCTGTAGCAACTGGATTTACTGCCTAGTGCAATGAGCATACCAAAGCTACAAAAAATTTGCAGAGAATCTCATTCTATTGCTTTCTGTGGAGTCATGGGCTTCCTTACTTTCACTAATATAGTCTGATCTTGAGAACAGCAGACATCATATCAATAATCCTGAGTTATCTCCTTGGTTCTGCCACTGACTTACTATGTGACCTTGGCAAGTTAATTAATCTTTTTCTGCCTAGCGTGCACATCTCAAAATGGGTAGGGTGATAGTTATCTACCTCTCAAAGGGTGTTCAGTTGCTAAATTATGGCTCAATTCTGATCTCACCTACAGAGTTGTAACTCCCATAGGGAGTGATTCTCCATTGCTTTATACTTTTTGTTGTAATGCATTAAGTGATATATGGCCTGGGGTCTAGCTATTTAAGGGATTGCCTTTCTTCTCATAACTTGTCCCAGGGGCCAAGATTTATTGACTCACTCACAATGTTGATTTCTGGTGTCAGTAGTTCTGTGACTGTCACGACTGTTGGGTTGTTGTTGTTGTTGGTTTTTTTGTGAACTGCACCTTTAAATTTCCAAAGAAGTCTACTTTGCTGCAGAACCAACTTCATTTTGTGAGGCAGAGTTACAGAAGACACACACTGTGCTTTCTCCTAGAGACTTTACTTTTATTCTTTCTTGGTTTAGTCTTTCCCGCAATCTAAAATGAAACTCATTTAAAGAGGGTTTTTAGGAATAACTATGGGGAAGTTCCATGGCCTGCGTTATACAGGAGGTCAGACTAGTTGATCATGATGGTCCCTTCTGGCCTTGGAATCTATGAATTAAGACTTTTTGGTCACTATTGCTCTGGATTTGAACAGGTAGCCTACAGGTGAAAATCTAGGTAACCCATGGCCAGTTTTCTGACCCAACTAGTTTTCCAAAACTAAATATTCTTTTGTATATATATATATATATGTTATATATATAACATGCAGTAGTTCTGTGATGTATTCTGTCCACAGTGTTGTGGATGCAATGTAGGAGGTCAGATCTAGTGGTCAGAGCAGCAGTGTTTAGGCCTAGTGGTCAGAGCAGGACTCAGGAGCCAGAACTGGGCTCAGAGCCAGATCCAGTGTCAGGAGTGAGGAATAGAAGTAAGGAACTAGAACAAGGGTGGAGGGAAAGAACCAGAAACAAGGCACAGATCTGGAACAAGGCAGGGATATAGGGCAAGGAGGCAGGATGCAATGTAGCAGCCCTGCAAGGATCCACCTACTTATTCAGACAACTTCCTGTACCTCCTTTTGACTTAAATAGTGAATCTGAGCCAATCAGAGAGGCCAGATAGCTCTTCCAATTAGAATCTTTGTGGGTGGTACCTCTGTTGAGCTAGAGTCCACCAGCCCATCTTCCTACTAGTACCAGCAAACTGCCAGGTGGTGCGTGCAGTCCTAGGACTGCCTGAGGACCTATGGTCCTTCACACACAGCTGGTGGCAGGGTATTCTCAATGGAAGGGACACACCTGTGGAATCTGCTTGAGTTATTTGGAAAACAGCACCGTGCAGTATAAAACCCATTTGCATGGCCAGGTTTTTGGTTAATTTTATAGTAGGGGAGTTGGGAGGAGAAGGACAGAGTTGTTTACAAGCAGGAGGGTTCTGTCCTATTTTGTGGACGGACAATTCATTTACCTTACTCACAAAATTTGCCCTTGGGCACTGGAGATGGAAGCCAGTATGAATTTCTACACCGATAAATGAGATATACTCTTTGCTCAACATATTATAATTTACTAGACTATTACAAAAATGCAGTGCCACTCAGATGAGATGATCACTTTAAATCTCTTGTTTTGTCACAGAGATTCCGGACTACATTCCCAAAGATTTTACTGACCTGCTGCCAAGCACATTTATTAATTATAACCCAGATTCCCCGCATCTTCCCCTGTTAGCTTTTGTAGGCTGCTGCAGGGTCTGAGGTTCTGTCTGGACTTCATGTCAATAGTGTCTGATTTGCTCTGACTGATAGCTTCTGGCCACTCTGTGAACTCGACTGAAATGAAGCTGAAGTAGACCTCTCATTAGGGAGCAAAAGTCCCAGTTAGATTTTGCTCATGCAGAAGTATCTGAGAATTACAGTGATTATCCTGATCTGTAGATCACAACAAATCTCTGAATATGCTTGGAGATTCACCTCTCATTAGTCAAACCACATACTTGTTTGGCTTCAGTTAGTGGTATTTACTCTGTGAACTCGATAACAGAACATTTTCCCTGAAAAATGAGAGACTCGGGGTCTAGTTTTTCCTGTGGTATTTCACACAAACACATACTCAATGGTATAGAATATTTATTATTAATTATTATTTACAGTATCCTTTAGAGACTCTAACCAAAATTAGGGCCATATTGTGCTAGGCACTATAAAAATACAGAATAAGAGATAGAACCTGCCCTGATGACTTTATGATGTAAATAGACAAGACAGACAAAGGGCAGGGAGGAAAGGCTATAACATAGAAGCAGAGCTGATGGAATGATGGTTTTCAAACATTATATTAGTGCCACAAATGGGCTGTTGTCTTGTTCTATGGTTTTCTTGTGTGGGGATTAGCTTAATACACAGATAAATGTAGGGAGAGGGGACATTGAACAGAGTGGGTCTGAGAGGAGCTTGGAGGGGAGGTAGAGGTATTCATGGCAAGGATTAATGTCATGTCTCTTTCAAAATCCAATAGCTTCACTAAGGGCTAGATTTTCAATTGTTTAATTTGGGGTCAGGTTTTGCAAAAAGCTCAGCTCCCATTTAGGTACCTAAATAAGAGCTAGATTCTCAAGAGTGCTCAGCTGAGTTCTTCTGAAAATCTGGCCCTGAGACCCTATTCTCACTCCCACTACAGTTAATGGCAAAACTTCTGTTTATTTTAATGGCGGAGGTGTGTTATATGTTTCCCTCTGTGCCCACAGAGCATGTGAACCTTTTGCATCTCTCAGCCTGAGAGCCTAGCTGTTTAGCTCAAGTTTTAGCAGCTCATCTGCGTAGCTCTGGAGGTTACTGGCTCAGTTCTTGACTTGCAAGTCAAGATGGTGGCGGTCGTACAATGTCAGGCTCTAACTCCTCAAGATAAAAACAGGTATGCCTATTGCACGTTAAACTTGCACTGTTGTTCTCCCTATTCCCATGGATTTAGTAAGGTGAAGTATAGCTGTCACTTGACGCTTTCAGTTCTCATTGTCTTTGTCATCTGCTCTATATTAAGTGGCAGGACAAGATCAACAATCAGGATATTTGAAGCCAAACTCGGAAACCATCTCCATCAACACTGGTTCAGTTTTGTTAGCTTTGTTGGTATGAATATATTATGAGGATGGAAGACCAATGAATTCCAAAGCATTTACCACGGAATGATGCTACACAGTTGGCGATCACATGGTTACCAAAAGCACTAGTGGCGATAAGATCGCCAATGATGGACATAGACTGGACATCCAGCTAGACTACCATACGTTCTTAGCTAGAAATTGATCAGGCTGTGCTCCATCGCATGGCTGATGAGAAGATGGCAGCTCGGACCCTAAGGAAATAGGCCAGAGGAGGAAAGCAGGGAGGTAGGGTGGTTTTTTGTTTTTTGTTTTTTTTTTTTGGTTTATTCCCTTCATTTACAGGTAGAAGAACCCTCAATGGGATAAAAATAGCATGTTGCCAACACCAGTGCTAGCTCTTCTTTTGTCTGAACTTATGGGGCCCCACGCCAGACAGGCATCCTGACCCTAGAGGCTTCCACCCCAGCCCTGGTCTTGATTTGCTGGGAATGCAGCCTGCACGTTCCTTCTGAAAAAAAGTCAGGCAGAGGGAACCACCTGATGTGAGAGGTGTCTGTTGGTGGAGTCCTTGTGAAGCCGATAAGAGCTGAAGAAGGAGCTGGCTCACCTATGTTAGCATCAGGTAGCATGAGGACTTCATCAAAAAGATGCACATGGAGATGTCCAGGATGAAGGCTACTAGCCAACAAGAGAAGACTACAGCAGCACCAAGGAGTGAGAACCACTTGCTTTATAGGGAGGAGACTCGCTTAGGTTAGGATTGAAATTAGATGAAGTTTCTACGCATCATGGGAGTAAAATTCTGGAACAGCCTGCCAATGGGAGCGGTGGGGGGCAAAAAACCGAACTTGTTTCAAGGCTGAGCTTGATAATTTTATAGAGGGGATGGTATGATGAAGTTGCCTACAATGAGATATGGCTCATCCAAGTCTACTATTAGCAAATATCTCCAAGGGCTGGAGACGGGACACTAAATACAGATGGTTCTGAGTTTCTATAGAAAATTCTCTCCTAAATATCTGGCTGGTGGGTCTCACCCATTTGCTCAGGGTCTCACTGTCATATTTGGGGTCAGGCCCTAGTTATGGGTCTATTATAGGAGTGAGTGGGCGAGGTTCTGTTGCCTGCAATGTGCAGGATGTCAGACTAGATGATCATGAAGGTCCCTTCTGGCCTTAAAGTCTATGAGTCTACGTCTTCATGATGGAATATTCGTATAAAGGGTTATAACTTGTTCAGGAATGCCAGATAGGGAAAAAGGGAGGTGGTGTTGCATTATACATCAAGAATATATACACTTGTCTGTGGTACAGAAGGAGGTGAGAGACAAACCCATTGAAAGTTTCTGGGTGAAAATAAAAGGGATAAAGAATAGGTAGGATGCCCTGGTAGGGGTCTTCTATACCCTACCAAATCAGGAAGGGGAGGTAGATAGGGCAATTCCAGAACAAATAACAAATATCCAAAACACAAGAGCTGAAAGTAATGAGGGACTTTCACGATCCAGACATCAGTTGGAAAAGTAATATAGCAAAACACAAAATGTTCAATACGCTCTTGGAATATATTGGGGGCAACTTTTTGTTTCAGATGGTGGAGGAAGTAAGCAGGAGGCAGCCACTGTAGACTTGATTCTGACAAAGAGGGACGAATTGTTTGCATATCTTAATATTGAAGGCAATTTTGGGGACAAAGAGAATGTGGGGATTTCTAGATCAGTCAGCCTAACTTTGATACCTGGAAATATATTGGAACAAATTACTGAATAATCAACATGTAAGCACCTAGAGGATAATAGTTTCAAATAATAGTCAATATCCATTTGTCAAGAACAAAGCTTATCAGACTATGGTGAGATGCAGACAATAAGGGGTAAGGAGCAGTTCTGGGTCCTGTTGCACCTGCAGTGCCTGTTCCAGCTGGAGGAGAAGCTTAAAAAAGAGCCAGACAGCTCAGAAGAGGGGCAGACAGGAGAGAAGGAAAAGCCTATCTTGGGAGCTGCAGCTGGAGTCTTGGCTACAGGAGAGAGGTCCGCAAGTGGCAGCTACCCCAGGCCTTAGAGTAAGGAACAGCCTTTCCCTAGGAATAAGGAACCCTTGACTCCGTCTTCTTGTGGATTATTTGCACGGCTTTTGACTCTGCCCTGGAGTGGGAGAATAAGTGGTGGGAAGTAGCCCAGGGAGGCAGCCCTGAAGCTCTCTGGGGTGATTGGTAACTTGGAGGTACCTGGACAGGAACCTGGTGGAGAAGGAGGGCCTGGGCTCCCCTACCAACCCCCCCTCCCTCCGCCCACACCGCAAAGGGACACAAACCCCTTCCTCCATGAGACATGATAAGCCCTGAGGCAAGGGTGTGTGTCCCACAGAAGCCTGGACATGGGCTGAAAACTCTTGTGTGGGGGACATGGAACATATACATACTTTTCTGGACTCTGTCTCCCTGCTTGCTCCTGGAAGGGGTGTCTAGCAGGCTGAGTCACTATCTACCGGAAAGGGAGACCACCACTGCGCCAGAGCAACCACTGGCAGGGGACTCTAGAGATGGAGGAGAATCGTGACCCAGGATTCTAACCACTATGTGGCACTACTGGTAAATGCTGCCCGTCACACAAACCAATCTAAGCTCCTTCTTTGACAGGGTTACTGGCCTTATCTATAGGGAGGAAGTTATAAGTCATGATATATCTTGATTTTAGTAAGGCTTTTGACACAGTGCCAAATGACATTCTTATAAGCAAACTAGGGAAGTGTGGGAAAAGTCATATTCAAAGAGTAGTTATCAGTGGTCCTGTGGGGTCCAACAGGGTCTGTTCTGGGTCCAATACTAATCAATATTTTCATTAAAGACTTGAGTAATGGAGTGGAGAGTGTGCTTATAAATTTTGCAGATGGCCCCAAGCTGGGAGGGGTTGCCAGCACTTTGGAGGACAGGATTAGAATTCAAAACAACCTTTACAAATTAGAGAATTTGTCTGTAATTAACAAGTTGAATTCCAATAACAATGGAAAAAAATCAAATGCAGGTCTACAAAATGGGGAATTACTGGCGAGGTGGTGGTACTAATGAAAAGGTTCTGGGGATTATAGTGAATCACAAAGTGAATATGAGCCAAAATGTGATGCAGTTGCAAATGTGATTCTGGGCTGTATTAACAGGAGTGTTACATGTAAGACACAGGAAGTTATTGTCCCGCATTTGTTGGCACTGGTGATAACCTCAGCTGGAGCACTGTGTCCATATCTGGGCACCACACTTTAGGGAAAAGGTGAACAAATTAGAGCAAGTCCAGAGGAGAGCAATAAAAATTATCAGAGGGTTAGAAAACCTGACATCTGAGGAAAGGTTAAAACCCCTGGGCATGTTTAGTTTTGAGAAAAGAAGATTGAGGAGGGATTTGATAACAGTTTTCAACTATGTTAAGACCTGTAATAAAGGGGACAGTGATCAATTGTTCTCCATGTCCACTGAAGGCAGGACAAGAAGTAATGGGTTTAATCTGCAGCAAAGGAGATTTAAGTTAGATATTAGGGAAAGCTGTCTAACTATAAGAATAGTTAAGCACTGGAATAGGCTTCCAAAGGAAATTATGGCATCCCTGTCATTTTAAGGTTTTAAGAAAAAGGTTAGACAAGTACCTGTCAGGGATATTCTAGGTTTTCTTGGTCCTGCCTCAGCACAGGGGGCTGGACTAGAGGACTTCTCGAGGTCCCTTCGCATTCTATATTTTTATGATTCTATTATCTGCAAGGAGGGCATGTCCCTTTGAGATTTGCCTTTATGATCATGAGTGTAGTTACAAAGCTGGCCTAATAAAACTCCACCCCTCTGGCAGGAAGGGATTATCATTTTGCCCAGTAACTCAATGCTTTTCAATGGAATTCATCTTGCTTGTAGGGCAATCATCACAACGAAGGAGGAATTTTAAAGTGTCAAGTCTGTAGATAGGTTTGAATAGAAAATATCTCCAGTTGCTTGTTTCCTGCAGATCGTTTGATGGAGCTTTTCATCCTTCAAACATCCTAAAGCTGCCCTTGATTTCTTATTTAATAGGATGTGTTGAAAATGTCCAACCACCCTTGGAACATTATACGGAAACTGCTGGGTTAGGAGGGAGGGAAAATACAGAGGGTTAATTTTCAGACACTGTCATGAGTGGCATTAAACATCAAAAGTGCTTTAAATTAACCTGTCCCCACAGAAGAAATATTTAACAATTGTTGATGTGATGTGTGCCTTGACATTTTGAAGGATTATGCAAAATCTTTTTGTGTTTAGTATAATGACTTTCAAAGCACTTACTATCCTGTGCCAGTCAAATGCAGCACTTTTGATTCATTGCCATGGAGGTATTAATAATTACATATCTTAAGGTAATGGTAAGGTTGTGTGGCAAGCTGAGAAAGCAGAGCTGAGGGCTCATTACATCCTAAATTCACTTTGATGTGCCTGGATTTTATTCCACTGCAAACAGGATCATATTTTTTTTTCCCCTGACTACGATGTCATCAGCCTAAGGATGGCCCATAGGTTTAACCTCAGAGCTTCATTTCATCTAAGCATTCAGCAAATCAGATGTGTGCTATCCCAGATGAAAAACAGAAGGGAAAACTCTTGTCCAAGCAAACTTTTAACACTCACTTCGTGCCGGCTCCTTCAACCTCTTACTATTGAGAGTAATGCTTTCTACTATGAGTTGTCCTGTTGACTGCCTAGCTGAGAGACTGCTTTTGTTATTATTTATATTTTGTTGTCATTAAGAACTTCTCACCAAGATCAGAGACTCATTGTGCTAGGTGCTGTACATATGCATAGTAAGAGACAGGCCCCACCCCACAGAGTTTACAATCTGAATGCACAAAGACAGACAAAAGGTGGAAGAAAGGAAACACTGTTATCCCTAATCTGCACAATGGTAATTGAGACACAGACATTTAAATTATTTGCTCAAGGTCACACAGGAAGAATAGGTCACAGATAAAAAACGAACCGATGTTTTCAAAGTTCCAGGGCTTTGTTTTTGACAAGACCATTTATTTTATGATGTCACCACAATTGTGATTGGTGTAGGCTGTTGAGACAGAGTTCCCTAATATGATCTTTGCTCACCTTTGCTCTGAAATAGCCCAGCATGGTTGCTTTTCATGGCTACTTGCAAAGCATATTCATTTACCCAGGATTTTGAGGATGGCAGCAGTTCAATGAGGGTTAATAATTGTGTAGGGAGAAGGAATTGTTTGGTCTTGATTTTCTAGAGGATGGTTATTTTCTGGCTCGGGGTAAGGAGCAGGTGCTAACTTTAGGTTTTATTTGATTGTTTTCTGA
The DNA here is from genome assembly GCF_965140235.1 of Caretta caretta. Lineage (NCBI taxonomy): Eukaryota > Metazoa > Chordata > Testudines > Cheloniidae > Caretta > Caretta caretta. The sequence goes on along the minus strand of NC_134210.1, from coordinate 9,628,874 downwards.
ATTCATGGTAAAGCCACCTAGATTCCAGAATATAGGGAGGGCTGGGGATTGTTGTTTTGTTTTGGGGTTATTTTTATATCAGTGGAAGCGCAGCTAAAAAGATTCTTCTCATAGTACTGCCGACCAGACCAAAACCCAGAAGTACCAGAAATCTCTGACATTCATCTGGCACTAAAGGAAAGATTTGTATTGGTTTGTATACAAAGTACAAGAGACAGATTATGCTGGTGTTTTAAGCCATTGTGTTTTCAAAGTCCAAATAAGCTTCCAAAGAGTAAAAAAAAAAACCCAAACCCAAACCCTTGTTCCTACTTGATTCTTAAAAAGTGCTGTACAACTGAGTATATCTCAAACTGTGCTTTTGTGTATGAAAGAGACTCCCTTTTGTTCGGTCCCAGGGTATTTAGTACAAGCTTGAATGTTCAGTCTCTCACATGCCGTGATCACCTTAAGCAGCAACACCAAGTAAATTTACAAAGGAGCTTCAAAGCCCAAATAACAAAGAAAACAGAAAAACCCATTTGATTTCTGCCACTTCTCTATCTTAAGTATCCTGCTTTTGATCCATAGTGCATAGATTAACTGAGATGCACTTCTTTGAGAGAATCTTTCCTTTGTTTGCAAACTGCTCTACCTGGTATCCGGACCAAAATAAAGAAATACATAAAAATCAGCCAGGTTAGTTGAGCTGAGGCAGAACTTAATAAAAACTGTTTTCAGAGTAGCAGCCATGTTAGTCTGTATCTGCAAGTACTCCTGTTCATAAAAATTCTTGAGTCCTTCCCTGCTTTTCTAAGCTTGTCCTTTGAGACAAAGATATTTCCTCTTTACCCATATCTGTATCTGATAAGTAAAGGCAGAATGAACAGTCAGGAACGCCTCATTCTTGAGCTCTCATCAGCTACCCCGTTCCATGGTGAATACTTCTGGGTGGATGTAGCTAAATTCTAGAGATTGGCCCGAGCTGTAAAGATTGGATCTAGAGCTGAACTCCCCCCCACAAAGATTTGAATGTGGAGTGTTGGCTTTGGGCTATCACAACTGATTTGAACATTATCTCACCTTGAAAGCCCGACATCACACCAGTACAGTCCAGTCCTAATTGGAATGCACTTCTCTTGCAAGTGGTAGTACTGGAACGCCATTAAAAAGTGATGGAATAGTGTACAAGGGTGTTCTAGCATAACTTGATCCCTGCTTCACTCTGCCTTGAGTGCATAGCCCACCTAGCTTGCTTATGTTGCCCCCTCTATTCTTGCAATGATGCCAGCTAGGGTTTGTCTGTCTAACAGATGCCTACTCAGTTTTGGTGTGCCAGCCGCAAGCCTCATTCTTCATTTTCCTTTTTAAGACCCACCATTTTATTGCACGCCGTCTGAGGTGAGCCTCTTGTGCTCTAGTAGATGAGAACCGGGCTGAAGAATTAGGAAGCCTGTGTTCCATTATTGGGCAAGTCCCTTCTCCTTTCATTTTTTGGATCTGATTTGCTTATTTAGATTGTAAACACTTTGAGGGTAAGAAAGGATGGTCTCTTGCTCTGTGGTTGTACAATGCCTGGCATGATGGGGTAGCTCTATGCGTTGCTGCAATAATTAGCTTTAAAAAAAAAAACCCTTGTAGCTAAACCAAAAAGATTTGCAGATGCCTACACTGAATAATTGTGCGATCTCATTGCTGTAATTCTCACTCCATCCACTCCCTATTTTTTGTTTCTCCTCCAGCATGCCACATCCTCTCAGATCCTCCCTTGGTGTAAACTGGCCCAGAACCACAGAAGTCCTGGGGTCACCAGCTGTGGATCTCTTCCCATCATTTCTAAAACTGTGTCGTAAACTCTTCAACACAGGGGTAGTCATTCTACTAGTTCTCAAATGGTGCTAGAACATTCGGGAATGGCGTTCTGGTACCTTTTTTTTTTTTTATGAGAGTCAGGATAGTACTTCTGACATGGGCACAATGAAAGTGGGAATAGGTGCAGGGGGCCCAGGCCCCTGCTTAGTCAGCTCTGAGCAGAGACTCAGCAGCTGCCACCTTCCCACCCCCGCCCCCGCAGCCACGCCCAAGATAGCAGCACCGGGTGGCCCTACAAACAGGGACTCGCCACCCACACAGGAAGGTGCCCGCAGCCTTGCCCAGTAGAGGAGCCCCTGCTGGTGTTCTGGTGCTGTGGGCTGGGAGGAGAGGCCCCAGCACTTCCTTGAGCCCCCATCAGGGAGGGAAGCTGCAGCCCAAATGCTGGGGCTTTCCACGTGGAATGGAGGTGCTGGAGTCCCACAGGGCTGCACGGTACCTCTCAATGCATTTTACAGGCTATGCCCTGACCTGGCACTGGGGACCTGGGCTCGATATGTCCCAGAGCTTTCTTCCCCAGGGAAGGCAGTGCCCAGTCTCTCCTGTCCCAGTCCTTGGCACTGGAATGCCAGCAGAGGCTCCTCATCGGGTGGGGATGTGGGCATCCCCACCCATTTCCACCTGTGCAGGAAGTGGGTCCCTGGCCATGGAGCCGCACCACACTGTTGTCTTGGGCAGGGCCAGGAAGGGAGGTGGCAGCCGTCATGTCTCCACTCAGAACCAGGCAAGTGGTGCCCGGGGCCATCCCACCTTCACTGAACCCCTTTTCCATGCTTCCGCTATGGTCAGTTCCTCTGGCATCCCTTCTCCCCAAGGCAGTGGGGAGGGAGTCCTTTACTGCTGCACAAGTCAGAGAGTCCTAGCAGGAGTATAATGACCCCCTACCTCCTTATCTTTTGCTGCCCTTGAACGAACCAACCTGGACCAGCGTCAGCAGGGCTCGAATGGAGAAATGAGTTTCAGTGCTTCTCTTTTTAGGACTAAGGCACTGTTTTCTACTTGTACTGCAAAGTGGCCAGCACACATCTGGTCACTGTAAATGTACCTCTGTGTACGTTTCTTTCAAGACTTCACTTGGAATGATGAAAGGAATTGGTAGTGGGACAGTGGGCCTTTCACCTCTGGTCAAATCCAGCCCTAGCCAATAGCGCCGTAAGTAAGACAGTGAAATTATCTGATTTTCATTGGCCTATGTAAAATGATCTTACTTGCCTCAGGCTGGGTCCCAGGGCCCACATCACTAAAACTACCTCCAAAATTGATGCTAAGAGACACAATCTTTGACAAAGAATCCAAAGTCTGAATGAACCAGCAGGGACTGAATTATCTTTTCATAGAATCATAGAATATCAGGGTTGGAAGAGACCCCAGGAAGTCATCTAGTCCAACCCCCTGCTCAAAGCAGGACCAATACCAACTAAATCATCCCAGCCAAGGCTTTGTCAAGCCAGTCCTTAATAACCTAGAAGGATGGGGATTCCACCAGCTCCCTAGGCAGCCCATTCCAGTGCTTCACCACCCGCCTAGTGAAATAGTGTTTCCTAATATCCCACCTAGACCTCCCCCACTGCAACTTGAGACCATTGCTCCTTGTTCTGTCATCTACCACCACTGAGAACAGCCAAGCTCCATCCTCTTTGGAACTTCCTTCAAGTAATTGAAGGCTTCTATCAAATCCCTCCCTCACTGTTCTCTTCTGCAGACTAAACAAGCCCAGCTCCCTCAGCCTCTCCTCGTAAGTCATATGCCCCAAGTCCCTTGTTGGATCATATTAAAGAAGTTCTGTATTAAAATCACAAATGAGTTTGATTCCCCATAGTTTAAATTCCAGGGTATTACTAATTAAGAGGTCTCTTGGTTTTTGGTGTCTTGTTTTTACTGTTTCTCTCCCTCTCTGTGTGAAACTTGCAAGTTGCTAATTGTGTTAGTACATCCTAAAACAGAGTCTGGTCTCAAAGCAATACTTTGTAACAACAATTGCTCACACAGAGACTCCCCGCCCTTTTGTTGTATTTATCTCACTTTGTTAACAATTAGGATTAAAATAGAGATAGAGGATATATGTGGATGGATGCTTGGTGTGGATAATAAATGAATGATCAGGGAGGTGCCAGCCTAAGAATCCAGTGTCCATTGGCCGAAGAAGGCGTCAAGTGGAAACAACCAGAGGACCCCTGGAGGGCAGACTGGAATCCACCCAACAGCCTCAAGGATGGGAGAACAGAAGAACAACACGAAGCTGTCAGGAATGTGCCATCTGCTGATTGATTCAGCAACAGCATGATGAAGCAATTCCCTGTAAAAATAGACTCCAGAAACTGAGAACTTTGGGATCTGATTCTGAAAACCACTTCCAGGAGCATCACATCTGCATCTGATAAGGCCCTGCTCCCTCCTTGTGTCCAGGCCACCTGGCCAGTGGCTTGGCACAAGCAACTCTAAGGCTGGTAACTATGATAACAACCTTGTAGAACCTGTGTGTGTGTGTGTGTGTGTGTATGAATGAATGTGTGAATAAATATGAGATTGAATGGAATGTTATAGCTATAACTAACTGCTTACTATGATTCTTTCTGTATTCACAATAAATGTTTCATTTTGCCTTTCCCCTTTAATAAGATCCTGCTGGTTTTTATTTAATTGGTATAATACCCTAATAATTTTTGTTGCCCTCTGCTGGACTCTCTCCAATTTGTCCACATCCCTTCTGTAGTGGGGGACCAAAACTGGACACAGTACTCCAGATGTGGCCTCACCATTGCCAAATAAAGGGAAATAATCACGTCCCTCGATCTGCTGGCAATGCTCTACTAATACAGCCTAATATGCCATTGGCCTTCTTGGCAACAAGGGCACACTGCTGACTCATATCCAGATTCTCGTCCACTGTAATCCCCAGGTCCTTTTCTGCAGAACTGCTGCTTAGCCAGTCAGTCCCCAGCCTGTAGCAGTGCATGGGATTCTTTCGTCTGAAGTGCAGGACTCTGTACTTGTCTTTGTTTCATGCCGAGAAGGGCCACGCTAGTGCAGGACAGAGCCACTCTGGTTGGGCAGTTAAAGGAAGCTTTCATTGCCATAATCTGTGCAATGGACATGCTGAGGGTAAAGAGGGGTACATTTCATCCCCCAGGGCTGTCAGCTCAGCGTCTTTCCGTAACAGGAAAGTCACACACATTTTAGAGTCAGTATTTTCATCCTCCCTTCCCCTCTCCCCCTCCCACCCTCTGTTTCAATTCTCTTTTCTCATCCGACTTATTATTAGTACCTCCCAAACAACTGTGTTAATTCGGAGAAAGAGGAGCAGCTGTTGAACCTGGAACCATATGTTCAGTTCCAAATGTTGCAAGCTGGCAGAAAAGCTCAGCTAGCCCACCAGAGTGACTGAATTCCTGGGGCTTACTAGTCCCTCAAGGAGGTCTCTAAATACAAAATCAGTGTTGTGCTATCCCCCCAGGATCGCCTGCCTTGTTCAAGTTTTCATTCCTCGTTGCCTCTTGCTAATCCGAAGGTTCCATTATGTTCAGTTTCTTTTACTTTCATTAGTCACTTTGCAAGCTGATCCTCACTGCTAGGTCCGAGGCCATTTTTGAGTGGAAAACAAGACAGGATGGATTTTACCATATAAACCATTGTTAGGGAAGGAGTTTCACTAATGGGCTAATTATGAGGCCTGATAATGTTATGAACTCCACTGTTTATTTAAGCTGTCTAGAGATTTTGGGCCTACATCCTCAGATGGTATAGATTGCCATTTCTCCACTGAAGTCAATGAACCACTATGACAAACTAATTTAATCTCCTGCAGAACACAGGCTACAGGATTTCACTCAGGGATCCTTGCAGTGGAAGGAATTATTGTCCCCTATTATGTAAATCAACACTGTTGAGCTCAATAAATTGTGGTTCAAACAGGTTGAAAAAAGGGGGAAATATTTCATGACCATTCTATCAATTTCACCATCCTTTTTTTTTTTTCAAATTTCAAAACGTGAAACATTTTGCCTACTTCTGCTTCTAGTTAGTTTTTCTTGATATTTTGCTAGTGCATTCTGCTAGTTCTGTCTCTGTTAAGAATGTATCTACCTTAAAGTTGTTCTTTCTTAGCTGCAGACCATTGTTCTCTGTCCTCCCATCATCTGGAATTGGCAATAATTCCTTTGCTTGGTTACATTGCTCTCTTGAAAGGGTTTACAGAATGTGATCATGTCTCCCAGGATTTTTCTCATCTGTAGTCTATATGAACTAAATATGCAATGGATACATCCAAATGCACACTTAACTGTAACAAACTGCATGAAAAACAAAGGTAATAACATAGTGCAACTAGAAATAAAGAATGTTTATAACTGCGTACACAACAGATCAGATTTTCCATTTGTTCAGGGAAACAATGTTGTGCTTGCAGTTGCAGATGGACCCTGATTTTTGCTCTCTTGCTCATTAACATACATTATTCCCTCTTATTTGTGCTCCCATTTGCATTATGTAAATAACTTTAAGTTATACCTCCTTTTCCCCCTTTATTCAGATGAGCACCAATCACAATACAGTAAAATAAAGGGGGATAATGTTTCAAGTTCACTGATGCCTCGATGGAAATGTTAATTAGATAAACTTTCACTCCCTCCCCCCTTTCCAAATCTCCTTTAATTCCTCATACATTTTATGACTAGGCATTCTACTAGTATTGTATTGGTTTCAATAGAGCTGTGTCAATTTACCTCTATTTTAGGTATTTGTATGGCCCCATCATTATGCTATCTAAAGAGCTTTACAATCTTTAACGTGTTTATCCTCACAACACCGTTGTGAAGTTGCGACGTATTGTTATCCCCAGTTTACAGTTGAGGAATTTAGGCATGATCGCCAGGGTCATATACAGGAATGCTCTGGGGGTATGTCTACACTACAGTTAGACACCCACAGCTGGACTGTGCCTGCTGACTTAGGCTTGTGGATCACAGGCTAAGAAACAGTTTAATTGTGGTGTAGATGTTTGGGCTTGGGCTGGAAATGGGAGGGTCCTAGAGGGTCCCAGAGCTCTGGCTGCAGCACAAATCCAAACATCTACACTGCAATTAAACAGACCTTTTGCCCAATCTCCACAAGCCTGAGTCAGTTGGCATGGGCCAACCCTGGGTGTCTAATTGCAATGTAAACATACTCTGGTAGAGCAGGGCTTTGAACTCACATGCCTTAGGCTAGCACACTAACCAGTGGACAATCCTTCCTCTCTAGTCAGTAGATATAGCCCATGAATTCTTGTTTGACAGTTCTGAAACACTTGCTCCCTTAAAAGATTCTAAAAGCTAGCTCCTGGCCTGTGTACAATGGTAGTTGAGTACAAAAGCCACCTTCATTCTCTTTGATGTTCTTTCTCAGTGCATGAAGTATAATGGAAATCTGTGAGATTGTTGTAACGTATAGAGACAGTTTTTGTGGCTTTTAATATTGACCTGAACTGTGAGGTGTAATTTGACTGTGTGGCCACTTCTTTCCCTAAGAATAATGGCTGAGTCCTACAGCCTTCCACACATAGGCTCACCTACTGATTTCAGTGAGGCTACTCCCTATCTTTCAAATTTCTTCTATCATCATCTGAGTTAGCATTTGTTAGTGAATAACTGCTATGTATTTTCCACCAACAAGGAACAAGCAGACATTTTCATCCAGAATAGCTTTAATTTTAGACAGAGAGAGCAACAGAACATGAATAAAAGTTAAGTCTTCACCAGGGAATATATTCTTTATTATTATTTTATTGTTATTGTTAGTATTATTATATTGCAATAGCACCTAGAGGACAGAGCCCCATTGTGCAAGGCGCTGTACAAAAAAATCCCCACAGTCCCTAGCCCAGAGAACCTATAACCTAAGTATAAGAGAAGTGACAACCAGTCTATAGAGACAGCCAGACAAGGGAGCAAAAAGAAACAATAGGACAGTCACTGTCCACCCTGATAAACAATGGTGATAGAACACCAGCTGCTTAAGCATCAATAAGATTTTTGTAGGCATCATGGCAGAAATATTGTTTGTTCATCTCGTCTGAAAACTCTTCACAGGAAAGGACACAATAAAGATGTTTTTTGACGACAGCACAGTCCATAGACATTTAAAAGGGCAGTACATAGAAAATAGAGGCATATATAGATAAATACACCACAGACATGTCAAGATGTTCCTTTTACATTTACAAACCCAACTGTGCATCCTTTGCGTAAAAGGAATCTAGCAGAGATGTGAATGGGACTTTGGAGTGTACTAGGAATGCAGAATTGGCCCTGTGCTTGTAAAGCAGGAAACACTACTTTTAAAAAAAAAACAGTTTGTTGCTGTTATGACTCCATTTATACATTATGATATACCATTTTGTCATAGCAGCTTGTATTTAATGGAGAGAGAGAGAGAGAGAGAGAGAGAGAGAGAGAGAGAGAGAGAGAGAGAGACTTGAACCAGAACTTGGGAGCCAGACTTCAATATTCTCAAACTCTGGAGAAGTTCCATCCCAGCTGTAGATGTGAACTTCCTGACGCTCTGGGAGTAATGGGCCAAACTGGAACACTGGCTCTGAGTTTTGAGGGAATCCGGACGCACCTCTGAACACATATCAGAACTTTCAGGCTCAGGCCCAACTGTGCCTTTTTTCTCCCCCTCCCCCCCCAAAATATTTGTTCTCTCTCATGTCCCATGCCCTGCGCTGGCAGATTCCTGAGCATATAACTTTGACAGATCAGGGCCTACGTTTGCAAAAAGGTTAATACAAAAAAACCCATGTTCAAAATCTTTAGAACTCTCCTTTGTCACGGTGCTTACGGAAAACATAACAATGGCCAGGCAGCTGGTGTTCTGAGACCACTGTTTACCATGCTGACCAACAGTGCCTCATTGTTAGGGTGACCATCCCTCCCATTTTGAAAGGGACAGTCCCGTTTTTTGGGACTTTTTCTCATATTGGCGCCTATAACCCTCCACCCCCGTCCCGTTTTTTCACAGTTGCTATCTGGTCACCCTACTCATTGTTTTCTTCAGTTCCCTCATCTTTCTTTGTCCAGCTGTTGCCTCTTGTTTTCTATGAAGCTCTTTGGAACAGAGGTTGTCTTTGTTCTGTGTTCGTCCAGTACTTAGCACAAAGGAGCTCCAGACATAGCCTGGTACTTCTGGGTGTTACAATCATAATAGTTCATAATAAATTATTATTAATAGAAATCACTGAATAATTGGACCTCTTGTAAATGGAGACAAGGCCTTGGAGTGAACCACAGTGTGCCAGATTTGTGTCTCGGGAGGGAAAGGCTTGTTAAAAAAACGGCAAGACTAAGCACCTAAAAGAAAAAGGTCAGTTTCTTCTTCCAAAAATGTGTTATGTTCTTGGTCTTAATGGGATTTGTGTTTGAGATTAAGCTCAGAAGCCTAAAGCCAGGATAAGTGGAGGTAAATGTAACACAGAGGTGATGTGCCCAGTCTCTGGGGAGAGAGATAGAAATAATGGTTGTCATTTTCACCTTATCTCCTAAGAGAGAGGAAAGGTTTGGCAATTATGGCCCGGTGATGGTGAGAAATGATAATTTAATAGACAAAAAGAGGGAAGAAGGTACCTCAATGCATTTCCTTCTAATGATATACATTTCAATTAACTGACTTGATAAATTAAGCTATAAAGCAATGCAAACATGCAGAAGAAAAATTCAAATAATTTTTTTTTCTTCCTGCTTCCAATTCTTTATAGTACATTACATCGGTTAATGGCAATTTGTATAATTTGTGTAATGACATAAATTGCCATCAACTCTCGCACAGTGAAGTGTTGTAAAAATGATAAATCTGGGGCAAAGCATGAGGGGCCAGATTCTCAGCTGGTGTGAATTCCACTGAAGTCAAAGGACCTTCACCAATTGACACCAGGTGAGGAACTGTCCATGAGGGTTGTTTAAAATAAATAAAAAATGATTTGGTGTTGAGGAAAAGGTCAGTGGATATGTTTCAGGATCGTTTATAAGGCACTCACTTGGGAGACCCAGATTTGAATCCTCTGTTTGCTAGATGGAGAGTAGGAATTTGAACCCTGATCTACCATATGCTAGACAAGCACCCTGGGCCATAGAATATGCAGAAACTGGTAGCTCTGATTCTCTTATGTTGTAGCTGTTCCACGTTGTACAAAATATTTGTATAAAAATTGGCCAGGGACCCTGGGCACAGGCTCCATTGGCCTGTGCAGTAATCCGCCACTGACCACACCATAGCAGCCCCTTCCCTCAATCCTTTCGGTTTCCTGCTAGCACACCCCAGTGCAGGATTGCCATTTACAGGAATATTTCTTCCCAGCATGCCTTTCTGTAACTGGCCCTTTAAAAGCAGCAAGGCCCACTGCAGCTTCAAAGTGGCCATTTTGCAATGGCCAGTTGCTGGCTCCCTCTGTTCTAGCTGTGAAGTGCTGGTCATGTTTCCCCACTGTTTTCTCTTTTCAGAGTAACAGCCGTGTTGATCTGTATCCGCAAAAAGAACAGGAGTACTAGTGGCATCTTAGAGACTAACCAATTTATTTGAGCATAAGCTTTTGTGGACTACAGCCCACTTCATCGGATGCATAGAATGGAACATATAGTAAGGATATATATATACACACACACACACACACACACAGAGAGAACATGAAAAGGTGGAAGTAGCCATACCATTTTCTCTTTGTTACTGTGTAGGAATGACATGCTCCTGTGGTGAGATTAAAAGAACAAAACACAGTCTGGCCCAAAGATAGCTGGGCTCAACACAGTTTAAGCAGGAGGGAGGGGAGCAAGATACTGTCCCCAAATGCTGAAAAAGTGTAAACTCCAAAGAGGGGAAAGGAGCTGATCCAGTTTCTTCCCTTACAACAGAAAATTAGGGAAAACTGTCAAGTCTGCAGATTAATCCCACGTACATCTGCCTGGTGTCTGCTTTGAAAACTCTTGGATCTAGAAAGACAATCTTTTGTAATTAGTCCAGGCCGCCATAATCCATAAAAACATCTGATCACATTGATTTTCAGTCAGTCAGGCTCTATCTGTTAACGGCAATCCTAGAGATCATAGAACAGGTCTCACAAGTATACAACTTAACCCCTCTAAGGTCATTTAAAGTTTCCTTTGGCTTTTAAACACAAAACCACTTTCAGTCACTGACAACCAAGGGTCCCAATTAAAATAAAAAGGTACCCAAAAGAATGGCAATGCTGAAGACTGGTTAAGAACATAAGAATGGCCATACTGAGTGGACCAGTGCTCCCTCTAGCCCAGTATCCTGTCTTCTGACAGTGTCCAGTGCCAGATGCGTCAGAGGGAATGAACAGAACAGAGAAATGTATTGAGTGATCCATCCTCTGCCATCCAGTCACAGCTTTTAGCAGTCAGAGGCTTAGTGACACCCAGAGCATGGGGTTCCATCCCTGACCATCTTGTCTAATAGCTATTGATGGCTCTATCTTCAGGGATAGGTCCACAAGGATTCACAGAGGGATATTGGAATTTCCTTACCAGAAGATGGCAATTGTCCATCCAATCTGGTATTCTGCCTCCAGCTGTGGGTATATTAGGCATTTTGTGGGATAGTAAAAATCCCAATAAATGAAGTTAATATATCATATAATGCCCTATGGGGAAGGAAATATTTTTTCAGTCCAGATTGTTGCCAGCTAATATCATTTGGGGCAAATTGACCAGGCTTTGAAAATATTTCACTGAATAAACTCTTCTGAGCTATATGATTGTCCATGGAAGCCATGCTCTTTTCACTGTTATGCTGCAGTATCATTGCTCAGTTTCATGGTTAACAGGAAGTTTTTGCATTCTCCCACTTCAATTCTCTCTAGAAATTCTAATATTTTGCTTCGATGCACCCATCCACTGCTGCTGAGCGAGTGAAGAGGAGCCCAGCATCTAAGCCCCATGTGATGGAAACAGAAGGCATGGTTTCCCTCATCCCCAGCTCCTCCATTTTCTCTCTGTGATTTGGAAGGGTATGGAGCTGGAGTAGGAGGCAACTGGTAGGCTCAAGCACTAGTCTTTACTTGGAAGCCTCTTGTCTCTTACAGATGCTCAGAGATCCACATGGCCTTCAGGGGTTCTACTGATTGAGGGTGTGGAACCTTAGTCTCCCCACTAAGGGTACTTCTACACTGCAGCTGGGTGTGTGCTTCCCAGCATGAGCAGATGGTCACCTGCTAGCTCTGCTTGAGCTAGTGAGCTATATATAGCAGTGCAGCTCGGAGGAGGATGGGCAGCAGCTTGGACTAGCCTCATGAGTACGTACCCAGGGTATCTGGGTGGATTTGTACTCAGGTGGCTGGCTCAATCTTCTGCCTGTGCTACCCTAGCTACACTGCTAATTTTAGCATGCTAGCTCAAGCAGAACCCATGAGTGTCTGTCTATTCATGCTGGGAAATACTTTCCCAGCAGCAATGTAGTCACACCCTTAGGCAGCCCCTGCCGTTCCTGTGAAAGAATATGAAAGGAGACTCCATGAGATGAAATTTGTGGAGCTTTTACTCCATTTGGGGAGTTAGTCTCACAATGGGAAGATGCAACTGGATCTTCCTGTGGAATGCAGGCTGGACACAGCACATGAATCGTGCTATGCTATTTTTCAGGGTTTATTTTTAAACTCTGGAATTTGAGTTGTTCCAGGTGGGTCTGAGAGCCCAACAAAAATGTTTAATAAGCACAAAAATCTACCACTGGAACAGGAGATAAAACGAGACCGAAGAGAAGAAAAACACACTATGAATGAGCTTTAGTAGGAACTAATGCAAATAGTAGACCTATAGCATAACAAATGCACTACCCATTATAACTGGAAACTGTACATAGAGTGACTATAAAGAGCTTGGGTATATATTCAAAGTCACTTAAATGACTTAGAAGCAAAAGTCCTATTTTCAAATATCACTGAAGTGCTTTTGAAAATGTTTACCCCTTGTCTTCATATGGAAGCGGTCACTCACATTCATCTGAAAGTGCTTTCCAGATGTTACTGGTAACTGACTGCACTCACTTTCCTACATTGGAAATGGGGGCCAAGATTTTTTTTAAAAATAGGTGCCTAAAGACAGACTTTAAAGTCATTGGGCAGCTAAATAAGTAACCTGATTTTCACAAGCGAAGCACAATCAGCAACTGCCATCAGGCCTCATTAGTTACCTTATGGTGGACTTAGGAGCCTAAATTTAGATACCCCTCTTTGAAAGTCTAAATGAGTAAATTTTACATGGGATGAGATGTTTCTTATCACCGGAAGAGTGGCAGGGTTTCCAAGACCTTTGCCAGAGACATTTAAAGAAGCCAGTTATGGACATGACCTCAATCCTAACACCTAGGACCACACAGGTACAACTAATTCCTTTGTGTCAAAAATGGTGCTGCTGGGAGACAATGACAGACCAGTAAATGCAATGAAGTTGGTATATTTTACATGGTATGGAGCACTTCTCAGCCTATAAGGGAGACAGAGTTTGCAGAGCCCTATGTCAGAGTTCTGGCACAGAGTCAATGGTATATTTTGATTCAGATCTATGCAGGTCATAATACTGCCCATTGCTCAAGTGCAGCCAAAGTATCTGCAGTAAAATGTGACAAATGTGTAGACACCATAGCAAAACCAAACAGTGTTTAGGACAGAAGGTGTGGTGGTAAGTGAAATGGTGTGTGGTGAAGATTTAATTAGGTCGGATGCAGGTAGTTAAATTAGAATTCGGATGAGTCGCTGGGGATAATATTCTGATTCTAGGTAAAATTGACACGGGATTATTAATGATCACATGTAACTTTCCATCTCATCTAGGACACCCTGAGGTGTCAGCACCATCAGGACCGTTCAGCACCATCAGGAACTGAAATGTTTCTGGTCAGTTTAACAAACCAAAATATCTCAGTTCAGGTTAAATTGATTGTCCTTACAGAACGAACAAAAAAAAAAGTGGAGAAATTAAAATTTTCTCATGGAAAATTTCAGTTCTGCAGAAACTGCATTTTTTGTTGAAGATTCCTTTCAATGGCAACTTCCCACCTAGCTCTGCTCTTGAGAAACATTTTATAGTTATAAAAAACCCAAATGTTTTGATTTACAAAATGAGAGCCAGGGACATCTGAGGTATCTCAAAATAAGTTCCCAAGACAATGGGAAAATTATATGAGTTCCCCGGGGGACAGGATGATAGAACAAACAACATATCACAGATGTTAGTCGTGTTGCTTAACACACTGTTCGAACGTGCTCAGATACTTAATGAGTGTGGACCAACTTCTGTTGGTGAAAGTGACAAGTTTTCCCAGTAAGAGCTCTTCTTCTGGTCTGGGAAAGGAACTCAGAATACCATAGTAAATACATAGTGGAACAGATAAGGAGTTAACACATGTTGCAAGAGACCATACAAGGTGAAGCGGGCAGTTAACATCTCTACAGTCATAGGACAAAGGAGGGTTAGTGGGTTACAAATTGGTGTAATGAACCATAAATCCAGTGTCTTTACTGAGTCATTGCTTTTTGGTGTCTAGGAGAGTTATGAATTTATGTTCCCAGAGTCATGTTTTGAGGGTGTTATTCAGGTTTCTTTTGAGGACTCAGAGATCAGGCATGGAGTGATCATTTTGTGAAAAGTGTTTGTCAGCGGGTGATATGAGTTCATTAGAGAGCACAGTGGTTATCTGGTTTCACCCACATAGTTGTTATTTGGGCATTTAATGAACTGCTGCAATTAGGAATAGCAGGTCTCCATTTGGCCCCCAAAATATTCTCTTTTCATCTGCAAACTGTAACAGAAAAAGATAATGTTCTCTGGAATCTCTAAATAAATATCATAAAGGAACCACATAGCGCAACGTCTGAGTTCTGCTTGTGTAATGAAGTTTCATCTCCTCGAATATCCTGCTGAAATTGAAGACCTGAAATGAAAATGAACGGTGTCTTGAGCAATGTTAGCGTAAGTCTGGCAGTTGAAACAGTTTCTAGACACATATCAAAAGTTGTGGTTGTATTCATAAAAGCAGATGGGAAAGAATAATGAAGACAGGGCTTAGATGGCCTAAAAGCGTTGGAGTTTAGGTCAAAATAAATAGGATTTGGTTCAGGGACTTCTGAATCAAGACTCTGGTAGTCTTGTTCTAATTTTGCTACTGACTCGTGACCTTGAGTAAGTCATTTAACTTCTCTGTGACTCAGCAAAATCATGATAAACCTATACAGCTGCTGTATTTGGAAATGTTTTCTGTTTCTTTTGGGAAAAAAATCCCAATTTGTTTGTTTGTTTGTTTGTTTTTGGTTTTTTGCCAACCAAAAGCTGAAAACAATAGTCTGAAAACTATTTCCCCCCCCCCACAGCTTTCACCCAAAACTCTCATTTTCAGTGAATGAAAACTGATGTTGTTTTTCAATTTTTCAATGAAACATAATTATTTTTGTCAGAATCTGTCATTTCCCATAGATATGTCCATTTTGGCACCCCCCCCCCTACACCATTTTTTCATCAAAAACATGTTTGGAATGAAAAATTTGGACCTGCTCTAGCTGTGGGGCCTGTTTAGTTAATACTCATACAATTGTGTCAAAATCACCTACTGACAAATCCATCCAACATGGAAAGTGTTACCATTTCCTAAAGCACTTTTAGGACTTTCCGATCAGGAGTTAATGTATTGTTTTCAGAAAGACAGAGCTAGAAGTGAGCAACCTCAAAAAAGGAAATTAAATTGTTTCGCACTTGTAGTTGGATTACAGCATAATTTTTAGGGATGGGCAACCTGGTTTGGATAAGGTGAAAACATAATAATACTTAACTAAAGGACCTGATCTGATATTAATTAGCTCTTATGTAACACTTGTGATTGATAGATCTCAAAACACAAAAGAGGCAAGTATCATTATCCTTATTCCAGGGTGGTTGGCCTCTTTAAGAGGAAATGGGGCTTAGCCCCACCTGTGGCAAGATCATCTTTACACCTCAGTGGGTAACGACAAATGGGTCCTCTGGTTAACTCAGGCCAGGCCTGGGAAGATAAAGGAGGAAGGGACAGACTCCAGGAATAGTTTCTGGGGAGGGAGCTTGACAGAGAGCCTACCTTCAGTTACCTAGCAGTGCCAGGCAGGACAGAAGCTTGAGAAGCTGAAGCTGGGTTGAGGAAGCAGCTTCAGGTGAGTGCTGCAAGGAGCAAGACAAGCTCTGGCATGGAGAAAAGAAATGGAACCTCGCTCTGGGAAGGAAGGCTGGGGGCCTTGCAAGGAGAGTGTCTGAACTCTGAAAGGAAGACAGACCTTTCAGAAAGAGGGGCTGTGCCCAACTTTGAATTGGGGCAAAGACTCTTTTCTTTCAGTTCTGTGTTGAAAGACTGTGAATGTTTTGGTAAATTGGACCCTAAAAGGGGAATGATTTGAATGTTTTGACTGTGTGGATTTGTTAAGGGACCTTCAGCAGAACGGGAAATTAAGCCAGGGTGCTGCAGAGCCACCCCTGGACACCAGGGGGCCCTTGGGAGGTAGCTGACCCTATTACAGTCCCCATTACACAGATGGGAAAATCAAATCACTTCTGAGTCCCCCATGGGGAAAGGATGACAGAACAAACAACACATCACAGATGGTAGTTGTGTTGCTTAATGCACTATTAGTTGGTGCTCAAATACTAAGTTAATGAGTGGGGCTTAACAACTCATGCAGAATACAAATAGAAATAGAAATAGAATAGACGCACAGAGAGGGACTCAGACCATAGAACTACCATGATGTTTGCAGCAGACCATCACCCTGTTTGTTCTGCTTATATGCTATATCGCATCCCACCCATGCTGGTCTGTCTTGTCTGTTTAGATTGTACGCTCTTTGGGCACTAAACGTCTCTGACTATATGTCTGTATATTGCCCAGGACAACATCCCCTATTCTTGGTTGCCTGTTAATAATACAAATATGAAATCTTTATAATAAATATGTAATCCAGTCACAGTGGCTAAGGGGATGATTTGGTTCACTGTGGGAAATCTCTCTGTATATTGTATGGCCCTAAATGTTCTCACTTTGTTGCCCACTGCTAATTGTGGCGAGTGAAGCAGAAAAATGAGCATTCGTTTAAAAGGGAGTGGGGAAACTAAAAGCCAGAAAGAAAAGAATGGAAGTACGCTGAGTACCAGGTATGGGGAAGTCAGCGTTCTCAAGTTACAGTGTCCTGCTCTAAGAGTGGGTAAAACCTGTGTTATTTCAGGACTGCCTTATGGTAACTGCTGGCAAATACTAACCTTTAGTACGGAGCATACTGTAGGGAGACAGAAAAACACACACAGTCACCAGAGATTATATCAAGTTAAGGACATGTTGAAGATGGTAAAGCCACTGTATTTCCATAGTGACATGCAGAGTTGGGACTAGAACTTTGATCTTTCAGCTCCGAAAGGCCAGGGATTTCACATGTGTTGCTTGAAGTGCAGTATCAGTTAGGAGCCCTAATCATGGACTAGGACCCCATTGTGCTAGGTGCTGTGTTTAAGAAAGGCTCCTTTACCTACTAGTAGTGTAAGTCCCCTATTGTCTCTGTGGACAAGGCAGTGTCAATTGCTCACATGCCCTTCCCCAACATGTACACAACTGTCCAAAATTTGGAATACTTTTGGGGAAGGCTGAATTTCAGGGAAGGCAGGAAGTGATGCTGAATGCTGCATCTCTTGCTCTCATTACTTATTGAATGCAGAAAGGCCACCTGCTTTGGGAGAGAGAACTGTGGCATGAAAATCACTCCCAAAGAAAGAGATGGAAGGAGAAACCCAAATGGTAAGAAGCTTCTAGAAAAAACCTGGTATGTACTTGGAAAATGACAGCCCAGTGTGTGGGTACAGGGAACCAAAAGAATTTCCAGTCGGGCTGGAAGCAGGGCAGCTCCCATCAACACCATGCGTACAAGAGGTTCACTCCCTTATTCCCCATACACCCTCTGATATTTGCTCAGATCTCAGAAATTCCATGGTAGATGTGGGATGTGCTGGTCCTGTCCCTTGCCTTTTGGCTTCTCTAGCTCTCTCCTAGCTTCCTGCCACCAGCTATGCTATATATATACACCCACCCTACTCTTAGGTAAGGGGAAGGGTGTTTCCTCAGGCTCTACTTCTTGAACAGATTACCAGCAGGGCTGTGGGGAACTGCCACTGTCTTCTCCTTCAGCCCATCTCCTGCGCATGAATGGATGCCAGATCATTTGGGAAGCCCTCTACATCGCCTGGGGAGAAGTGGGGACCAGTGCTGAAAAAATGGCTGAGCCCCATCAGGGAAAGAGAGAGGTAAAGCACCCCCGCCACATAGTCAGGATCTGATCTGCCCCTTTATCATTAAACAAGTGTTTGGCAGGAACGGTCCCTTATAGGAACTCTGATTATTCCAGTGCAGGAAATAATAGCCATGGCATACGTGCATATGTGAACACAAATAACACACAAACAATCACACAGTGAGACAGCTCCTAATAATATGTTTGCTTAGGGACATATATGGTAGATCCATATAGCTTACCCAAAGCTTATAATGAGCATAAAAAACTGAGTTACATACTATATGACAGCAGAGCCCTGAGTGTTTAACTTCAGCATGAAAGTAATTATATTAAAGAAAGCATTAAATACATGTTTGAATCAGGCTTGTGAAGGACTCGGGGTGAGTTTGCCTTTGGAAAAGGTTGCTTGCTTCATTAAAATCTGAATTCTGGCTTTGCCCTTGATTTGTTCCTTTTACAGTTTCTTTCTCTTTTTTTTCTTCCCTTTCCCCCCATTTAATGACACTGTCTACTTTGAGCTATGTAAAATGTTAACAACAAAACCAGAAGCCACAGGAAACACACCAAGAGATGTAAAAATGCAGGTAGGGTTTGCTGAAGAAGCATGACTCTGGGCCCAGTTTTGCATAAACTTGGGAAATCTTGGCTTCTCATCTGGTATATTATATTATTAATTATTATTATTATTATTTACCATAGAACCAGGTAAAATGAGATGTTTTCCGATTTCCTTTGAGTCTGGGGATTAGAACTCCAAAACTCATGGGTCCAAACTCACATGGGTGCTATGCAAAGACATTGCTTGTGCGATAGTGTCCATCTTGGCCAATACTGAGAGGTGAATGGGGGAACTCTACAGATAAAAGCTTGAGCTAAAGAGCCATGCTCTATAACTGGGTATGTAGCAGACTCAGCCTCTCTGTGTACAGAGGGGATTCATACCCTTCACAGATCAGTGGGTTATATTTGCATGTAACCACTCTGGATGTGAAACTGCTTAGTTCACCTAGATGTAGTCTCAGTGCCCCCTCATCAGCTACGTTTTTCCTCGGTGTGGAGATGTGAAAAATCTGAGAGACTTCTGAGTCCAGAACTGAGATGTTGTATCTTTAATTGTTGCTGATCTTGGTCACTTAAAATATAAATATTTTGCACTAAATTCCACCAGTTCTCCTAATGGTCTGCCTGTACCAAAAAGATGATTTGTGCCTTTTTATACTCTATGGAATAAGATCCAAGCACAAAGGCTGAAGAGATCACAACAAATTTAACAGAGAGAGATTTGCATGCGTGACTGGTTTGGGTGCATGCATGCCACTTGCATATGAGATCTGATTACTAAGAAGTAGCTTGGTCCTGGTCTAGAGCAGGGAAGGGGAAAGGAGGTGGAAAAAGGCACTCTGCCTCTTCTACCTTCAATGCAAACAGCAGGTGACCAGACAGCAAGTGTGAAAAATTGGGACAGGTGTTGGGGGGTAATAGGTGCCTATATAAGACTAAACCCCAAGTATTGGGACTGTCCCTATAAAATCAAGACATCTGGTCACCTGAGGTGAAATCAGCCCCTGCACTCTCCAAAGTGCAGAGTCTGCTCCCATCTAGCCTTCCTGGAATGTAGCCAGAAGGCTTCTCCTGCACTGTCTGGAGCTCCAAGAGAAATTGTACCTCCCTGAGAACCCGTGCCAAACCCGGCAGACTGGCAATTGGCACCCAGCACAGCTTCAGGATGAAAGGGGCCAAGGGAGAAGGGGACCTGCCAAAGTAACAGTTATATGCTACCTATGTCTCTCTCTGATTCTCAGACATCTTGGCTAGTCTAAGCCACCAACTGGTGTGTTCTCAATTTTGCTCAAAGTTGCACCACTACAATGGTCCCAAGAGCAGTTCGGTATCACTGGCATGTGAGGGCACTGTGTTGACTGTAGAACAGTGGTCAAGATAGGGTTAAGTGGGTTATCTAGGGTACTATGGGATGGAGCCATGCTCCCCCCCTTCCTTATTTCTTGTTTTAATCAGTGGGAGGCTTCCCTTCCCCCACTCTTTTGTGACGCAGTTAAATAAAGCAACAAGTTCCCAGCCTGCAGTCCAGTGGGCAAAATTATTTTTGCTACACAGAGTAGTCCCTGTTCAAAAGTCACCACACCCTTTCCTCCAGCCACATCACCTGCATCGAATTGGAATAGAGGAAGGAGAGGGTGTATAGAGCAGGATACCCAGGTCTGTGCCGTCCGGGGACACCTATATGCCAGGAGACCGAATGATTTATAGCAGCCTTATAAGGGGCCAGAATCAGACCCTATGCTTACTGAAGAACTTTCGGGGTGATGCACCTTTGCATAATCCAGCCCTATATGTACATTGGCATCTGTAAATCACACATGCTAGATGTAGATGCTATAATGATAAGCTTTTAGTATACAGACAAATATTTCATTTTAATTACTTTCAATGAGACAATGCTTTTTATGCCAACTTTCAAATCGCATTAAAGTCTGTACCTTGTATCAAAATATTGTCATGTTGTCCCTGCAGCCTTTTTTTCAGAATTGCAAACACTACTTGTGTGAAGAGTCTCATGGAAGATGATAGATCAATAGCTCTGCAGCCCTAGGACCAAAGTACCCAAAACCAATGCTAATTGAGATCCAAGCTTACATGATGCAGATCAGAGAGGAGTTGAGAAATCCATCAAAACTGATGAAAATGAAATACATATCCCAAAGGACCTTGATGTTCCTGCTGTCTGGATTGCAGTGCAGCATAATGAATGTAGGAGCTTCACTCTCCATTGTTAATTGCAAGGAAGAGGTTTTTTGGAATGCAGTTTATGTACAGATATAGACAGTGTGTGATAAATCATTTGGAATACATTTTTCATCTGCATGGATTAATGCAACTTTGACAGCAAAACTAACTCCAAAGTACTGAGCACTTACTGGGCTTGAGTCTCTTTCACTTACGCCAAAGCAAAACTTGAGTAATTCCATCGAAGTCAAGAAAGTTTTACTGGTGTAAAACCCACGTAAAGGAGTGGAGAATTCAGCTCTGTTACTTAAATCACAGCATTCTGGAGCTGATGAAAGAAGTAAGCAATAGGAACATTTGCCAGAGTAGACCCACGTGGATGAACAGTGGGGTTTGAAGCTGAGGCCTTCAGAGGTAGAAAAATGAGCCTGAGACCGCTTCTAACTGATAGATTTGGGGCCTGATGCAAAGCCTGTTCAAGTCAGTAGAAAGACTCCCATTTAGTGCAGTAAGCTTTGGATTGGGTCTTTCATCTCAGTTCAAGTACTAAAGGCTCATGCGTGGTTTTGCACAAGCTTTATATGATGGGCATGGTCATTGCAGAAATTGAAAGCTGCTTTGAGACAGCTCCATGGACTCCCCATTGACCCTAATCCTGCCCTGACCCCTCCAAAAAAGTTTTCTTCTCCCACAGAGTGACCTTGTAGAGTTGCAGGAGTTAACGGGAGCACAGTTTGGGAACATCCATTGTTCTAATCACAGCTGCTCCAAAACCATATTGTCAGTGAAATGGAAAAGAAATTAGCAGCTCATTTTGTGCGACGTGAACTTTCTCTCTCGCTCTCCTGCTTGATGAGAACACACTCTCTTTGATAAATCAGCCATCATACCTTATTGCCATGCAGAGACTGAAAGTAAAAGATGTCAACAACATTTTCCCCCCTGAATCTTCTGGAAGCAATCAAGTTTCACTGCCGTAAAGGTAATGCTTAATTTTCCATCTTTGTTAACATTCTCTATGCCAAAAAAACTGAGGACATATCTTTTAAAGCTACAAAAATTGATTGGACTTGCAACAGATGAGACGTCGGCAATGAATGAGATAAAGAGCAGATTCGGCACATTATTACAAGAGAAGTTCCCATCGGTGCGTCCCATTCACCGCCTTGCGCACAGACTTCAATTAGCAGTTAAGGATGTGTTGAAATATGTTGCAGGAATTAGTCATTTCAAAGTCCTGATAGGGGAGTTAAACTACATAGTATTTGCAGTCAGCCAAAAAAAAAAAAAAAAAAGGGAAAGAGAAAGAGAAGAAAGAACTCAGCAAGAACTAGCTGAATGGGCATATGTGGCATCATTGGAGCGTCTAAAGAGCAGCCCAGTAGTCAAGATGTGCTGAGTATCCTGTAGTTCCAAGACAGTAAAGGCTCTTTTAAGGTCATAGAAATCACTACCTCAACACACAGCAGCTTCGATAGACACGAGGGTGAGGAAAAAGCATTCACTGAACTAAACAGTGAGCAAAGGGCCATTTTCTTAGGTCAAACTAAACATGTTGTGGAAGGATTTGACTTTCATGAATGATGCCTTAAAATAGCCCTGCTATCCTTGTCAGCAGCTTTGTAGAATATTACCTTACTATGGGCTCTGTAATGGATCACCCTAATAACTGAATGGTTGAAGGAATCCTGTAGATGATCAAGGAAAATTATCTACATGGGAAAATCCTATGGAATTTCATGGTGAATGGTAACTTTACTTTCAGTTGTTGGAACTATCATATAGAATTTGATAAAAAATTATAGCCAGGCTACAGCATTGTATTTGATGGACCTAGAGAAAGGATCTCATTCTCTATTCAATTTTATGGGCCTGAATTCTTATTGACACTACATTCTGGCAGTATGAAGGGTCCTTGAAGTGGGAATAAATACCTACTCTTGCTATAAAAAAGAATCAGGTCCTGTATGTTTTTAGAGTATTTTTTATGGCGCATGATTGGTTGCATCCTTATTAAATTCTATTTGACTTTCCCATAAAAAATGTCCTCTACATTATAGAGCAACTTTGTTGCCCAAGGTGACCATGGTGGAGTTTGTAAAAATTGCCATATCTCTGAACACAGCCAGCTGACACAAGGATGAGAAAAATATGCAGAGAGAATAAAAAAGTCATTATTTTTTAATGGAGAAGTCCTATAGAATTTATTAGAGCATGATACATTTTCTGTAGAATCCTTAAAACGTATTGCAGGGATATGTCTGTATTAAATGCTGAAGGAATTTAGAGTACTTTCTATAGAATCCTATATAATAATGAATAGAGAACGCTATTGGCTTTCTCTCTATAATATTCAGTTGGACTTCTGTATGAAAGTGAGAAAAATACTTTGTCTCTCTGGGCTCAATTATCCTCTCATACACTCCAGTGTAAATCAGGAGGAGGCCCCCTGGAATCAATGGAGTTACACCGGTCTACAGCTATTTTAAGCTAGAGAATAATCAGCCCCTGCCTTCCCACATGTTATTTCAGGTGCTTAAAGGATTCATACTGGGAGACTTGTTCTTCACTGTTGTGAAGGCTTTTTAGCCACAAATATTAATGAAATCCTCTCGCTCAAGCAGGCTGCCCATTGAACACCTGGAAATGGCAGCATGGAGTTTGAACCCTCGACGGTTCATTAAACCAGTTTGACCCAAAGCCAAATTGTTCAATCCTGGCTTACAAAAGGGAACAGGCACTTTGTGCCACTTGGAAAACAAATGAATCTCAATGCTGCTTCTATAAAGATCAGCAGTGACTTAAAAATAGCCTAAGGTTAATATTATAAATCTTTCTAAAAGATTTTAGTGCATATTCTTTATGCCAGCCTTGGATCAATTTCACAGAAAGTGAGACTGTTTCAAATGATACTAAAACAAAATACCTTATGCTGTAAAAAGTGGAAATTACTACCTAGCTAGCCATATCTTACTTTCCCCACCAATTTAATAATCAACAAAACAGCTCAGGCAAGGCCAATCAACATCGGCTGGACACCAGCTGAGATGGCCTCCCAGAGTTTGTGTGGACTGATTCCAGTACTGCCCAAACCATGAAGTCAGATATACTCATTTTTTTAAAAAAAGGGCAACAGGAAATCGTGCAAATCGCAGATACAGCAATGGGCTGGATTGGCACCTTGCAAACAGTATTCTTGTGCAGAAGAGACACTGAATTGTCACTCAGAGAGGCCCTGATGTTACCCAGGGTTATTTCAACCCAAAGTTCTTGGTAACTTTTACTCTGTGCGAGGTGGTGTCAGGAAATAAATCAGGGGAGACACAGCCATCCGACCGATCGATGGCTGGCACAAACAGGACAACACAAGACTACTTTCACTTAAAGCTAAACTTTACTTAGTCTCAAGCACTTACACACATCCGCAACAGGTTAGTAAAACACCCCAAACCCTTGATAATTACCAAAGCTGAGTTTGACTCTCGAGTGACACAGTGGCAGGCCAAATCTTCCGTCTGCCGGTGGGGAGCGCAAGATGTATCCAGAGGGAGAGTCCAAAAAGAGTCCAACTACCTCAAACTTTCTCCCCTTATTTATACATTAGACATGTCCCTTAAAGAAAACTTGTTACAAGCAGTTTCAGTTGTCCAGCAAAAGGTTCCTTCTGATTATCGATTAACCAGGTGCGGATTTTCCCATGGTTTGCAGCCTTGAGGCCCCCAGTAGACATTCCTGGGGCACATCCTGCTCTTCTAAAATGCATGTACCAGCCACTTCAACACAATTCTTAACAGGAAGGACGCGGGGTCAAGCTGCCCTCTCTATGGCACCCAAAGACCCCCCTCCCCTCCTGCCTTGGTTAAGCTAAGCCTGCTGACTTGGCCAATTTACAGGCTGCTGACTTGGCTGCTTTTAGCAATAAGCCATAGTGGTTTCAGGCATGTTACTGGTTTGCCAAAGTCTCCCCGTACACTGACACCTTGATTCAGAGGGAGAAGTAAGCGGTGCCAGTCCTTTTTTTGAGCCAGTTTGTTTCCCCCTCTGCCTTGTCGCTGGTCAGTATATTGGGAGCAGGGAAGGCTATAGCCAAGGCTCCACCCACTCCCCAACCACCTGATCAAGAAGGGAAGTAGTAGTTCTTTCCCGACTCACTCCCCATGCATGCATCAGTGACACCAGAACATTAGGCAGTTCACAGCTAAGTCTAATGAGAAAGGTAACCTAATCTAAATCTCCCATGCTGCAGAGTAAGCCCATTACTTCTTGTCCTACCTTCACTGGATATAGAGAACAATTGATCACCATCCTCTTTGTAACATCCCTTCACGTATTTGAAGACGATTATCAGGCCCCCCTCTGTTTTCTCTTCTCAAGACTAGGCATGCCCAGTTGTTGTTGTTTTAAGTCTTTCCTCAAAGGTCAGGTTTTCTAAACCTTTTAACATTTTTGTTGCTTTACTCTGTGCTGTCTCCGATTTAACCTCATCTTTCCTAAAATGCTCTGCCCAGAATTGGACACAGTACTCCAGTGGGGGCCTTACCACTGCAATCAGAGAAGGACAATTACTTCTTGTGCCTTCCATACAACACTCATGTTAAGATACCCCAGAATGATATCAGCTTTTTTTGCAACTGCATCACATTGTTGACTCATATTTAATTTGTGGTCCAGTATAACCCTCAGATCCTCTTCAGCAGTACTATTGCCTAGCCAGTTACCCCCTATTTTGTAGTTGTGCATTTGATTGTTTCCTTCCTAAGTGTAGCACTTTGCACTTGTCTTTATTAAATTTCATCTTGTTGATTTCAGGCCAAATCTCCAATTTGTAAAAGTCATTTTGAATTCTAATCCTGTCCTCCAAAGTGCTGGCAACCCCTCCCAGCTTGGTGCCATCTGCACATTTTATAAGCATATTCTCCACTCCATTATCTAAGTCATCCAACTAATTAACATGGGTCAGACTGTATGCCCCAGCTCCATTGGGCAGTGCAAAGGAGTGGGATCATGATCCATTATTCCAGCATATACAGCAGGCATCTTGTTTCTTTTTCCTTGTGCATTTACACTGGACTAGTCACAGTCTAACTCTATACCTCAGACCCATGTTCTTTCTATCAGCAGCTGCTTCCCATTTCATTCACATTCAGCACAAGCTTTCTCAAGCACTGTCAGGCTTACACTGTAGAAGGCAATGTAAAAGGTCGGATTCTTCATCATTGTTTGATCTGCTCACTCATATCTTCATTGTTATGCAGTTTTCTCATGTGGCCAGATGGGCGTGCTGTCTGCATGGCATTCATCAGCAAGAATGCTAACATATAGAATTGTATGCAGTTGTGTGGGAGCCGTGTCGGTCCCAGGATATTAGAGAGACAAGGTGGGTGAGGTAATGTCTTTTACTGGACTAACTACTGTTGGTCAGAAAGAAAAGCCTTTGAGCTACACAGAGCTATTCATCAGTTATAGCATAGCCATACTGTATACAGGTACTAGCAAAACAACTTCATCTGGCGCGTTTCAGAATAGCAGCCGTGTTAGTCTGTATTCGCAAAAAGAAAAGGAGGACTTGTGGCACCTTAGAGACTAACAAATTTATTTGAGCAGAAGTTTTCGTGAGCTACAGCTCACTTCATCGGATGCATTCAGTGGAAAATACAGTGGGAAGATTTATATACATAGAGAATGTGAAACAATAGGTGTTACCATATACACTGTAACGAGAGTGATCACGTAAGGTGATCTATTACCAGCAGGAGAGCGGGGGGGAAAAAAACATTTGTAGTGATAATCAATGTGGGCCATTTCCAGCAGTTGACAAGAATGTCTGAGGAACAGTGCGGGGTGGGGGGTGGGAATAAACATGGGGAAATAGTTTTGCTTTGTGTAATGACCCATCCACTCCCAGTCTCTATTCAAGCCTAAGTTAATTGTATCCAGTTTGCAAATTAATTCCAATTCAGCAGTCTCTCGTTGGAGTCTGTTTTTGAAGTTTTTTTGTTGAAGAATTGCCACTTTTAGGTCTGTAATCGAGTGACCAAAGAGATTGAAGTGTTCTCCAACTGGTTTTTGAATGTTATAATTCGTGACGTCTGATTTGTGTCCATTTATTCTTTTACGTAGAGACTGTCCAGTTTGACCAATGTACATGGCAGAGGGGCATTGCTGGCACATGATGGCATATATCACATTGGTAGATGTGCAGGTGAAGGAGCCTCTGATAGTGTGGCTGATGTGATTAGGCCCTATGATGGTGTCCCCTGAATAGATATGTGGACACAGTTGGCAACAGGCTTTGTTGCAAGGATAGGTTCCTGGGTTAGTGGTTCTGTTGTGTGGTGTGTGATTGCTGGTGAGTATTTGGTTCAGGTTGGGGGGCTGTCTGTAAGCAAGGTCTGGCCTGTCTTCCAAGATCTGTGAGAGTGATGGGCCATCCTTCAGCATAGGTTGTAGATCCTTGATGATGCGTTGGAGAGGTTTTAGTTGGGGGCTGAAGGTGATGGCTAGTGGCGTTCTGTTCTTTTCTTTGTTGGGCCTGTCCTGTAGTAGGTAACTTCTGGGTACTCTTCTGGCTCTGTCAATCTGTTTCTTCACTTCAGCAGGTGGGTATTGTAGTTGTAAGAATGCTTGATAGAGATCTTGTAGGTGTTTGTCTCTGTCTGAGGGGTTGGAGCAAATGTGGTTGTATCGTAGAGCTTGGCTGTAGACAATGGATCGTGTGGTGTGGTCTGGATGAAAGCTGGAGGCATGTAGGTAGGAATAGCGGTCAGTAGGTTTCCAGTATAGGGTGGTGTTTATGTGACCATTTCTCATGAGCACGGGAGTGTCCAGGAAGTGGATCTCTTGTGTGGACTGGTCCAGGCTGAGGTTGATGGTGGGATGGAAATTGTTGAAATCATGGTGGAATTCCTCAAGGGCTTCCTTTCCATGGGTCTAGATGACGAAGATGTCATCAATGTAGCGCAAGTAGAGTAGGGGCATTAGGGGACAAGTGCTGAGGAAGCGTTGTTCTAAGTCAGCCATAAAAGTTTTGGTATACTGTGGGGCCATGCAGGTACCCATAGCAGTGCCGCTGATTTGAAGGTATACATTGTCCCCAAATGTGAAATAGTTATGTGTGAGGACAAAGTCACAAAGTTCAGCCACCAGGTTTGCCGTGACATTATCGGGGATACTGTTCCTGACGGCTTGTAGTCCATCTTTGTGTGGAATGTTGGTGTAGAGGGCTTCTACATCCATAATGGCCAGGATCATGTTTTCAGGAAGATCACAGATGGATTGTAGTCTCCTCAGGAAGTCGGTAGTGTCTTGAAGATAGCTGGGAGTGCTCCTAGCGTAGGGACTGAGGAGGGAGTCTACATAGCCAGACAATCCTTCTGTCACGGTGCCAATGCCTGAGATGATGGGGCATTCAGGATTTCCAGGTTTATGGATCTTGGGTAGCAGATAGAATACCCCAGGTCGGGGTTCCAGGGGTGTGTCTGTGTGGATTTGTTCTTGTGCTTTTTCAGGGAGTTTCTTGAGCAAATGCTGTAGTTTCTTTTGGTCACCCTCAGTGGGATCAGAGGGTAATGGCTTGTAGAAAGTGGCGTTGGAGAGCTGCCTAGCAGCCTCTTGTTCATATTCCGACCTATTCATGATGATGACAGCACCTCTTTTATCAGCCTTTTTGATTATGATGTCAGAGTTGTTTCTGAGGCTGTGGATGGCATTGTGTTCTGCACGGCTGAGGTTATGGGGCAAGTGATGCTGTTTTTCCACAATTTCAGCCCATGCACATCAGCGGAAGCACTCTATGTAGAAGTCCAGTCTGTTGTTTCGACCTTCAGGAGGAGCCCACCCAGAATCCTTCTTTTTGTCATCTTGGTAGGAAGGTCTCTGTGGGTTAGTATGTTGTTCAGAGGTGTGAAGTAACCGTAAGCAAAAGTGTAAATTCTGCTCCCAGATATACCTCTCGAAACCTCAGTGAGTCCACTGAGCTGCACTGCCGTTACTCAGCCTGAACTCTGGCCCCGTGACGTAGGCAAGTTATGACCTGTAGGCCACAGCAGACAATTTTTTAATTTCCTGTGGCAATTTTTTAATGTCCTTGGGGTGACTTTGTAATTAAAAAATGTATACATATTGGCTTGTGGGTACATGATATGCTCATGCAAGCTGCAACACTGGCAGCTTTGAAGACTACAGTTCTCTGCTCTGTCCACGGAACAGACAGAGAAAGGACAGCAGCAGTGACTCCTTTCCCATTTTGTCCCGCCAATGTCCTTCAGGCCTTTGAGCGATCACCATTGGCCATTCATTCCTTGGCTTCTCTCCTGAGACCAGCAGCCAGGTTACCAATTAATATCACTAGCAGAGATCACTTTTGTGATATCTTGTCTAGTGGGCACTGCACTGAAACTAACAACTTATTTCCATTGGCCAGCAAACAGCTATTGGATAGTGGGTAGGAGTTGGTTTACACTTTGGGAGACATACTCTCACCAGTTATCATTTAGCTAGTGCACTAGAACTGTGGCAGCATGAGCAGCAGGAAGAATGAGCCACCCCAAATACTTACCTGGCGTCTCTGATGGGCACGCAGAGGGAGCGGCTAGCCCTTTCCGCCACTCACACTACTGCATCTACACTCTGTTTTGAGTGCAGTAACTCAATCAAAGCTAGCATGGGTATGTCTCCGCAAGCTAGGAGTTTCATCCCCAGCTCAAAGTACAGACATACCCTAACTTACAGGTGAAAGGCTCTGTAGACCAGTCCATCCAGTCACCTAGGCTTCTGTTGGCTTCCATCATGCCTTTTATTAACACACTTCTAAAGCTTTCCAGATATAACTGCACTTGCTGTGCTAGTGATCACGTCCAATTCAATTCAGGTCACCTGACTCACCCGAGTCCTGGCTTTGACATTAAAGTCAATGATCACTGTAAAATGTTCTTCCATTGCAAGATTGTTTTCAAGAATTCATGAATTATGGGTCAGAA
Organism: Caretta caretta; assembly: GCF_965140235.1. Classification (NCBI taxonomy): domain Eukaryota; kingdom Metazoa; phylum Chordata; order Testudines; family Cheloniidae; genus Caretta; species Caretta caretta. The sequence continues at coordinate 9,599,018 of NC_134210.1, read as the reverse complement.
CCAACACATATAGAAAGAAGTGCTGGCATATGATAACTTTCTCCAGCACAGCTGGGTCTGTCATTACAGGCCCCACACCTGCAAGTAGAGCTGCTCAGGAATTTGTTGAGGAAACATTTTGTTGTTGTTGAAATGTTGATTACTCACAATTGAAACTGGACACCGGAAAGAGTTAGTGTTGATGAATTTCCCCTTTCAAAATAAATTTTGAAAAAAGTTTCGAAATTGGCAATAAGAAAGCTCTGTGTTTTAAAATGAAAGCCACCCTACTGTAAAAAAAAAAAAAGCTCAAAGTCAAAACAAAATGTTTTGAAATTATTGCAACAAAATATTTGGATAGACCCACTCTGAATTTTTTTTTCGGGGGGGCGGGGGTTCAGGTTGCAACATTTTTTGGGTTTGGTCAGGATGGGGGGAAAAAATTGAAATCTTGGAAATTCTTGTGGAAAAGGAAACCCACTTCCTGCGCAGTTCTATTTGCGAGGTGTTCTGCACAGGCAGACTCCTGCAGCTGGGCAGAGCCCCATTGACTTCAGCTGGACTTTGGAAGGGCATTAGGATCCGTCTACATGGAACAGCGTGCAGGATCCATGCCATAGACGCCTTTTATCCATGCCATATATACATGCCATACCTTTTACGCGAGGGTCTGTCCCCTTTCTCTCTGTCTGTAACGCACGTCATAGTAATATAATTGAAATAACGACTTAATTTTTATTTTATTTCAAGTTTGAGAGGCAAATAACATGAAAATGATCCAAATTAATTTACTACATTATGATTGCACTGGCCAAAATAAACACTGTCATTTGAGGAGCAAGGATTACCTCGACAAATAGAGAACTAGAGGACTTGTAAAGGGTGGCAGAAGTTGAAGGAAAGAATGTTTTCCCTGCAATATTGGAGAAAAATGTACAGGAACTTTTTATTGTTTCACAAATATTTCCCCTGTATTGCTGTAAGCGTCAGTAAAATCTTGGGTTACATCCTGCATCCTGGACATATTAGTTACACCTGCCAATGGATCTCTCTCATTTGCTCAAGCTGCTTTACAGAAAATGCTTGGTGTTCTTCTTTAATGTCTCAATGTTCTTTGCTCCTATCCCTTAAGGAAACAAACACAGGAGAGAAGTGAATAATGAAAGGATGGGAAAAGAATCAAAGTGAAATAAAGACAAGGGGTTAAAAAAAGAATTTAACAATATTCATTGAAGACAGAGCTAGAAGTCTGATCAGGGGGAAAGCTGGGGGGAAATAACAGAAAAACAGATGAAAGAGAGAACCACAAAAAGAAAATAATTAGGAAAATCACAATGAAGAATGGTAGGAAGGTGAGTATAAATGAGAAATAGAAAACACATAGAAAACACTGGAAAAAAAATAACTGAACTACAGTTAGGGCTGAACCAAATCTCTACACTATGCTTTCTGGATTCAGTTTTAAACTTCACAGCTGCCCTATCTGTATAATGGGTGTAAGCAAACATCTGCATATAAACATTCCTTAGCACAATGGGGCTCTGGTTTTGACTTGAGCCGCACACCACTACTATAGTGGCCGCAGTGAAGTGATTTGCTCATGGTCCTCCATCAGGTCAGCGGCAAAGTCAGGAACGGAACCCAGATCTCAGGCCATTGTGCCATCCGCTGGCCTACACCGCTTCTTTGGTCAGGATAACACCCCTCGTCACTCTACCTCTGTGGCTGCATCTCCATTAAATGGCCAGCAGTGCGGCCTCTCTAACAGTGGTGGGGATGATAGTGCCAACAAGGTGCCAGTGACAGGTAGTGTTTATACAGCCATGTCATCCCACCCTACCCAGGGCAGGCCTATAGGGTGTAGTCGTTGAAACACCGGTGTTTTGTTTCCATTAGCACTTTCACCACTGCTACCCCCAATCAGGGCCGGCTCCAGGCACCAGCGTTCCAAGCAGGAGCTTGGGGTGGAAGTTCCTGCGGCCGCGGTGGCAAATCGGTGGCAGCTTCTTCCTTTTGCCGTCTGCGACAGCAGTTTTTTTCACTGCTTGGGGCGGCAAAAACTGTAGAGCTGGCCCTGCCCCCAGTGGCCTTACAATGCTTGTAGCAAGAGTGAGAAATTTTAAGGATGAAATGTCTAGAGTACAGTGGCCTGAGAGCGGCACGCCCTTCTTTTGACTTGATGCACCTAATTAGCTGCTTGGGCCTCCCTGAGCTGCCACTGAGCCTTGGCTTCCAATAAACCCTCAAAGCACCCGGTTGTTTTTAGCCAGTGCATCCCATCACAGCCCTTGCATAGGGGATACTATGTGGGGGAGAAGAGACTCTTGGGCATTTGTACTGCGATCAGACACAACTCAGGCCTAAGTAGGAAAGACTTGGGTGCTTAACTCCTTCAGCTTCTTTGTCATCCCCCAGCTTCTGGGTGCATTTCTCCAGTTTTCAAGAACTGGCTTCCTTTCTACATGTTCCCAAAGGTTGTGCATGGTTCTGCATGGACTGTGGTTGGTTTTACGAGAGAGAGAGAGAGAGAGAGAGAGAGAGATCTGCCAGGAAGCTTCTTACACCCAAGAGAAGAAAAAGATCTCATGACATAGGAGACGCAAAAATAATTTGCCTTGAGCTGGCTCGAAAGGGGGCATATTTCTATTTTCCACACCATTTCTTGAGGCATCTCTCATTTTACCCAAGGCCTGTAAAAGTAAATAAATAAATAAATAAATAAAATAATGCTCCTCTGTCGACAGGCAATAGGTATTAAAACATCTATACTCATTACACTGACCCTTCACAGCAGTCCAAACTATGATTTATGGTTGCTTCACTATCGGCGTGATTTCAGCTCGGGCTCCCAAGCTGTCAGCATCGTAATCATTATAGAGCCATGAGTACCGTCACATCTAGCAATCAGCAAAAAGTATTGCTGCAACCATTTGAGCACATCATGATAAATGCTGGTGCATGTGGTGGTGGTGATGCTGGAAACGATGTCTTGTCTACTGGAGAAAGAGGAAAAGTAACAATTAGCAAAGGGGCTCCCCATAGAAAAGAGATGCTTACGAAAAATGACTGGATGACAGAGCAGCAAAGTGACACTCAACTTTCAGCAGCTTGAAACTCAGCTTTCACAGAATTACTGATTTTCCTTTTAGAGAGCAAACTACAGCAACAATAAGCAAGAGTAATTACTTTAGAAAACTTATACCATTGCGCACTCCACAAGGGTTCAGATCTCTGGAGCAGCAGTGCCCAGACAAGGTTGACTGTTGGACTTAATGCAAGATAGCAGCCTTGAACTAGCCCCAATTCAGACAGTGATTCTCTCCATGGCACCTGATGGAAGCCTGATCTTATGATTTAGAGATTGAATGGGACTCAGGAAACATGAGTTATAACCCCAGCTTGCCACAAAGGCTCTGTGCAAACCACTTAATAGCTGCCTCAGTTTCTCATCTGTGAAATGAGTATAATTAGAGCTGGTCTGAAAATGTTAAATGTGCTTTAAAGAAATCTTTGAAAATGTTTCTACATTTTTTATTTAAAGAAAAGAAAAAAAATCAGCCAACACGATTTTTTTTTGTTTGTTTTCAGTTTTTGGTTCTTCATTTTTCCTCCTTTCTCTCTCTAGTTTTCTTTTCCTCCTTATTTTAGTGGTATGATGGAGAAGAAGAAAAATGACAGAAATGGGAAGAAAGGAAAAAGAGAAGGAAGAAAGGGAGAGGGGAAAAAGACATTTTAAAATTTGAATTCCACTTTTGTTTGGAAAATTGTACAACGTTTAGAAAACAAAAACTTGCATAAAAAATTTTCCATTTTTTAATAAAAGGCCATTTCAAACCAGAAAAAAACAATTCTGAACAAAAAATTTCAACTACCTCTTAATAATAGCATTTACTTTCTCCCATTGTTTGTCCATCTTTTCCTTTTAGACTAGACACTTTCTGGGGCATGGACTGTCCTTTAATGTGTGTTTGTGAAACTTCCAGCACAAATGGGCCTGACTAAAAGTTTCATTTTTCTTTTTAGTTAAAAATTGAATCTTCAGTGAAAAACTGATATTCTGAAATTCAGAAAAGATAAAAGATCAGTTCTGTAGTTGGTAAATAAATAAATAACTTCTATGAAAAGGTTGTCAGTGTATATTTTCTTGTCAAACGTGGTATTTGCAAAAAAAAATAATGAAAACAAATTTTTTGCAAAAATACCAACCAGCTCTAGCATGCTACACAAATGTGTCAGAGGGAAGTGTTCCATACACTTAATCATGTTTGTTGCCCATCTCTGAAACTTTTCCATTTCTAATATATCTTTTTTGAGATGGGGTAACCAGGACTACATGCAGCCAGGGATTTATATAGTGGCATTATGATACTTTTGGTCTTATTTTCTATCCCTTTCCTAATGGTTCCTAATATTTTATTGGCTTTTTTGGCTGCCGCTGCTGCACACTGACAAGATATTTTCCACAGAACAATCCACAATGACTCCAAGATCTTTTTCTTGAGTGTGAACAGCTCATTTAGATCCCATCATTTTGTTATGTATGTTAGAATTATGTTTTCCAATGTGCTTTACTTTGCATTTATAAGATTGAATTTCATCTGCCATTTTGTTTCCCAGTCCCCCAGTTTTGTGAGACCTCTTTGTAACTCTTCTCAGTCAGCTTTGGACTTAACTATTTTGAATAATTTTGTATTGTCTCCCCTGGGCACACTGCAAGTGGTAATCCCAGCCATTCCTCAGCATCAGGCATGTCTGGTAGCTTGGGCAGTTTGGATGAGTCCTCAGGACAGGAGAAGTCCTCAGCGGGCTCTGGCTCCAGCAGCGGGGTGGAAGCATCTGCCTCCCTCAGCGGCTTCAGCCCAACTGAGCTACAGGGCCCACCTTTTATACTTCCTATTCCTGTCCTGCCCCTCTGCTTCCAGCGTGGTGGGCATAGCTTTCCTGGTTCCACCCAATGGGGGCATCTGGCCCTCCTTCACTGTCAATCTCTGAGGGAGGCCAGGCCTGTGTGCTACAAGAAGGAAATGATATATTAACACTTCTCTTGGGTTCCAAATTTCAAGTAGATCTTGCCTGAGTTAAAGGATATTATCCAATGAGTGTAGTATTTCAATAGGCATATAGGTTTTCAATATATATTAAAATTATATGTATGGTTGCATGCCAGATCTTTAGCTAAAGCAGCATGAGTCCACTAACTTCCCAATTAAACCATATTTGGAGAGTTGACTTCTGTGGAACTGTGAGATTTAAGCCAGCTGAGGATCCTGCCCATATATTTAGAGAGAGAAATTGTAAACATGAATACAAGATGGTATGTAAAATATTTATTGGCATTAGTTTATTATATTTACATTATCCATGAGACAAGATTATGCTTAGGGCCCTACCAAATTCACTATCCATTATGGTCAATTTCACAGCCATGGGATTTGAAAACTCATAAATTTCATGTTTTCAGATGTTTAAATCTGAAATTTCACAGTGTTGTATCCATGGGGGTCCCAACTCAAAAGGGGATTGTGTGTGGGGGGGGTCGCAAAACTGTTGTAGGGGGGTCATGGGTTTGCCACCCTCACTTCTGTGTTGCCTACAGAGCTGGACTCTAAAGGCAGAAACCACAGAGCTTCCTGCAGCTGCAGGAGGTTCCCGGAGGTGGAAGTAAGTCTGATCTCCCCTCTCCCAGAGCAGCTCTGCAAGGGATGGACAAGTCCTATCTCTCCCCAGCCCAGCCAGAGCTAAGAGCCCCCTTTGCTGGGGTGCTCCCAGTGGCACAGGGAAGATTGGACCCAACTCCAAAAGTCTCCTCCAGCTGCAGGAACCTCTGGGGTTGCTGCCCTGTCCCACAGTGTCCTGCACGAGGGGGAGGTACCCAGAGGTGGGTCTATTCTCACGCCCTCTCCCCTGAGCGGCTGTGCAGGGAATAGACAAGTCCTGTCCCACCCTGTGAGGGGGCTTATTCCTTCACCCACTTACTTCCCTGGTCCTTCTCGCATGAACAGAGAGCAACAATACCCGAAGTCCAAAGGTGCAAACAATTCGATGTTTATTGGGGTGAACTTCCAGCAGGCATGATTCCAGTTTCCTTCCTTAGTGTCCCCCTTCTCAGCTCTGACACCACAGAGCCTTACCTGTGTCCCTGTTCCCATTCCTGCCCTTAGCTAAACATAATTCCAATTTCCCCAACCCTGTTCCCTGTTCCTATTTCCCCCCGCCCACATCCAGATTGACTGCAGATTATATAGTAAAACTTGAGTTCTGCTTCGCTATACTTTAACCAATCATTTTCCTGAAATTTAACTAACCAATCCTAACAAATTATAACATGATTATGTAACCAATTATATCCCACCACCTTAATTAGTTTACACCCAGCAAAATTAATTATACAGCAGACAGAAACAATCACAGAACCAGACAGAGACCATGCAAATAAACAATAGCAAAGTGGAAACTATAATGACAAAACAATACGGAAGTGAGGATTTCACATCCCAGCTATTGATAAGTGAGTTCTTGCCAGACAGGATGCTATCAAACTAAGTTTCCTTTTACATTTTCTAGGCACTTCCCTTTCTCTGGAGGCGATAGGCACTATCAGGACAGGATTGTATTCCTAACAGCCCAATAGCACCTTCTTTCAATGTGACTGGTTTGGAATATGAGGAGGTGACCGGTCGCTTCCCAGCTTATGGCTGCCTCTGCTGCTTAGCCAAAGGCCTGAGCCTAAGAACAGGGCCTCAGACTGTCACAGTAAGAGAAGGACCTTACACTGGCAGACAGTGATTTTGATTCTCTCTTTTATACCTCTATAACTAGCTAAGTGATAAGAATACACCTAAATTCTTAGAGTACACCCCCCCCCCCAGCCAGAGCTAGGAGCTCCCTTTGCTGGGGCACTCCTAGGAACAAGGGGACATCGGATTTCATGAGGAAGGCATTATTTCATCATCGGCTTATTTCGTGGTGACACGGCCGTGAAATTGGTAGGGCCCTAACTATGCTGTTTGCAGTGTTGTTGTAGCCATGTTGGTCCCTGGTAATATCTTTGGTTAGATGAATCTTTGTTGGTGGAAGGGACAAGGTTCCAAGCTAAACAGACTTCTTCTTCGGGTCTAGGGAAAGAAATAGGAGCATGTAGCAAAGCTATGACTCACCGGTGCAGCGCCTCCTGCTGGTCATCTTGGGAATTAGCCCTCCAGCATATGGCACGCCTCCTCCTGGCTGGAGTCCCTCCTGGACCCCGGAGCCCCTTACCCCGGGATTCTGACCTCCGCAGTACCCCAACTCTGGGTCTCCCCTCCCAGGGGAACCCGCAAACCTCTCACCCACCTTGCCTCAGTGGCCACTGCCAGTCATCATCTAGCCCGCACTCACTGGGGCAAACTGCAGTCTGCCATGGCCACTCATCATTGGCAAGGAGGTTGGACCAGCTGTCTCTGCCTATCTCTGGGCTGCATCTCCCAGCCCCAGTACCTGCATAGGCCTTTATCAAGGCCTCAGCCTGGGGAGTTGCCAGGCTGGAGCTCCCCAGCTCCTCTAGCCTTTCCCCAGCCCTGCTCCACTCCAAGGACCCTTTTCTCCCTGGCAGCCAGGTCCTTCTCTCTCCACAGCTAGAGAGAGAGTGAGACAGTGCCTCCCTGAGCCCTTATAACAGGGCTAGGTGTGGCCTGATTGGGGCGTGGCCCCAGCTGTGACTGCCTCTCCAATCAGCCTAGCCTTTTTATCTCAGGAGCGGGGTAATTGCCCCGCTACAGAGTGTCTGAGCTACATACAAGTTGGGACAGATGGAACTATGGGAACCTTCTGTCCCAGCTGGCATTTAGCTCATGCACTTTGATTTCTTTCCCTATACCTGAAGAGCTCTGTGTAACTCAAAAGCTTTTACCTTTCACCAACAGAAGTTTGTCCAAGACAAGTTATTACTTTATCTACCTTCATATCAGAGTGGTAGCCGTGTTAGTCTGTATCCACAAAAACAACGAGGAGTCCTGTGGCACCTTAAAGACTAACAGATTTATTTGGGCATAAACTTTCATGGATAAAAAACCCACTTCTTTAGATGCATGGAGTGACATAATAATCCCTGGTTTCAGAGGAACAGCCGTGTTAGTCACGAAAGCTCATGCTCAAATAAATTGGTTAGTCTCTAAGGTGCCACAAGTACTCCTTTTCTTTTTGATAATAATCCCTGCATCTGTAATTTTCACTCCATGCATCTGAAGAAGTAGGTTTTTTACCCACAAAAGCTTATGCCCAGATAAATCTGCTAGTCTTTAAGGTGCCACCAGACTCCTTATTGTTTTTACCTACCTTGTCTCTGTCATGATTATGCTGATCATTTCAAATTCTTGCTGATGAAAATATTATCCCAACACCTTCATGTGTTCTGCAGGGCTAACAAATGACCGCTGCTTGTCATTTAATTGCTTAAGAACTTCAGTCGATTATCAGTGGGCCAGCTATAGGTGCAAGCTCCACCCACAAATTGCAGTGGTGAACACCGTGAGAGCTCCAATCATTGAAAAGACGTGGACGAACATAGATAGTGAGAGAGATTATACAGGCCTTGTTCTCCTCTAACTCACACCGGTGTGTATTAGCCATGATGCCATTAGAGTTTCTGGAGCTACACTAGTGTAAGGGAGTGGAGAATCAAACACAAGACTTTCCACAAGTTAAAGTAGAGGAGTGAAAATCGGGACTCCTGGATCCTCTTTCTGACATTGCTGCTGACTCGCTGTGTGACCTCAGGAATGTCATTTAAAACCAGACTGTGAATTCCTTACCCACAACAGCGAGCACTGAGATCAGTAGTCCCTTGGATTTCAGTGAGACAATTTATGCAAAAAACTGCTAATAACTCTGTCCATTAGTCAGGGTTTGTCATTGATTCAATGGGAGAACGACTAGGCTATTCATTGACCTCTGTGCTCCCATTTATTCATCTGTAAAATGGGAACAATCATATTTGCCTCACGTGGGAGCTATATGCCTCAAGCAGTCTTTGAAAAGGGACCTTGAGATCCTCAGATGAGGAGGGGTGCCATCCGATGAAGTAAGCTGTAGCTCATGAAAGCTTATGCTCAAATAAATTGGTTGGTCTCTAAGGTGCCACAAGTCCTCCTTTTCTTTTTGTGAATACAGACTAACACAGCTGCTACTCTGAAACCTGTCATAAAATGCAATGTACTACTATGTATATGTATAATGTTATTTATAATCACATTATAAAGCATGAAATGTGCTTTGGGATCCTTCTGAATGGAAGGTTCTATTTCAATGCAAATTATTTTTACTAGTAGTAATTGTTTGCTTTCAGCCAGGTATATTTTGCCTCACTATGAACATGCAGCAGATTCCACTATACTTATATATTTATTCAAACTTTGTTTCATTTACGCCCACATTCTCCTTGTTCCATAGAAGAAATTGCTTTCAATTACACATATATCACTGCACTTAAAGATTAGTCTCACTTTCCTGTGGTTAATATTTCACCTTATATTCCAATATCTATCAGCATAAAATCAGCATAACAACTTTTATGAATCCCTTTATCATCAACAAATTCCAAATGCTTATACATTTTGCAATACAGATTCACATAGGAACTGGCTTAATAGCCCTTAAAGTTGCTATAACACTCAGTTCCTTTCAATCATAGAATTATTGTTCATTTTTTCAGACAGGATCGTTTTTAGTAGTTTTATGTTATCCCATATTTCTTTACACCCATTGGGCCAGGTTGTGATCTCAGGTACCCTGGTGCAAATGTGGATTAAATCCATTGATTTCAGTGAAGTTATTCCACACTTACACCAAAATAGCTGGGAACAGGATCAGGGCCACCGAGTTTAAGCCATTTTTGCAGGGGAGAGGGGCTCATTCTCAGGTGGATTTCAATCCATACCTTTCAGTGACATAACATACTTCTTCTGTCTTAACTCAGTGCAGTTTTGTTTTTTAAGTTACATTTTGTTAGTCACTCAGCATCCTTCTGGCATGGGATGCCATATAACCTTGAAATTATTATTCTTACCTAGAGATTTTCATCTCTCTCACTCTCTTTGCTTCTCTGCAAATAGTTCAGTGGCTCTATAGTCTGATTTTCCCACCAGCTGCGCATGCACATCTCCCATTGAAGTCAAGGGGAGCTGCATGCGCATCTGGCAGAATAATCAGGCCCCAAGTTTAGTATCACCATCAATTTAAGACTTAATTTCATCATTTTCCTAGGCCATCTGGGCTCTTTGCCTGTTGGAGTTTTCACAGTGACTTTATATCCCCACACTTCCTTCCTCTTTATCCCAGTTCAGCTGTGAATTCTCTTCGCCTGGGCACCTCCTGCTTCTGATACAATGGGTTCTTCTAAGAGCCCTGGGCACGGCTGGAGGTGGGGCACAATGAACCAACTGCAGAGGCTTCCTTTGCTTTGCCAATCATTATTGTGTGATATACTGATTTGTTATTGATTAATTATTATTATTATCAATTTATTCACATTGCAGTAGCAGCCCGGAGCCCCAGTCATGGACGCCCACCCCATTTTGCTAGGTGCTCTGCGAACACAGAAGAGTCTGTTAGCAATACACTCCTTTGGGCAATGTCTTTGCAATAAATATAACAATTATAATTGATAACAAAGAGATCATTGACCTGATTCTCGACTCTCTTACATCACTTATATGCCATAACTGTATGGAAGTCAAAGGAGCAACATCAGTGTAAAGGATTCTAGACCATCATCAGTATGGCAGAGGGTGAAATACACCAAGGTACACAAGACCTCCCACCCAATTCAGACGCTTTGGTAGGGACCCCTGGAGGAGATGCCCCTAGAATGCTCAAACAGGGGCCTTCACTGGGGTTGCCAACATTGTATTTTCAAAATAGGGGACTGTTTAAGTTAGAATTTAGACAGTGAATTTATTTTTATTTCTTAGGTAACCAACTTTAATCTCTATGCCTGCTACTTATAGTCACTTAATATCTATCTTTCTGTAGTTATTAAATCTGTTTTATATTTTACCTAAAACAGTGTGTTTTGGTTGAAGAGCTTGGGAAATCTCAGCTCAGATTACAAAGGCTAGTGTGTGTCCACTCCACACTGGGGGAGGGGCAAACTATTTAATGAACTTGCACTGTCCAACGTAGCCTTGAGCCGTGTAAGATGGTACAGTTCTGGGGTGTAGGGCTGGAACTGGGGGGAATTGGCTGGAGCCTCTCTATTGTTGGTTCATGAGTGACTGGGAGATCATTCAGGTAACTCAGTTGGGTGTGTCCCTGCCTGTGGATGGCTATGTAAGTACAGTGCCTGTCAGAGGTTTCTAGCTTGACATTAAAATCACAGTGTGAGGGACTGTCAGGCTGGTGGGTTTAGAGAGCTCAGTGGTCCCACAGTCCAGGTGGCACCCCGGGGACCCTGTCACACACAGTAAATTGCTTGTAAATTTTCAGTTGCAAATTCATATCCTTGGGTAAGACATAATTATATGAGGAATGCATAAGCTGTGCAGATTTTCCAAAACACCGTAGAGCCAATACAATTTGCACAAAGCAAAGGTGATTTGCTTCAGGCTGCAGTAACTACCAAAGATGGCCAAGGGATAGAAAAAAGTCTCAGAGATTGTGATTAGTCAACTTCAAGCATGATTTCAGAACCAGAATAACTTTTCTATCCTCAAAACAATATTTTCCACCATATTCCGCAATATTTTAATTAAAAAAAACAGTCAAGATTTGCTCCAATTGCTTCCCTCTTGTCTCTGAACTTAATCAAGAATGTACAGTGTTCTCTTGCCTGCCATTCGGAATGACTGCCTGCTTTTTCTGCCAGTAGAGCAAAATATTTGGAGTCACATGGGGCCAAATTCATTTTTGTGTAACTCCATTGACCTCAGTAACTTTACACCGAAGATGAATCAGGCCATGAGATTTTTTTTTTTTCCAGCTAATCACAATCCATACAAAAGAAGCACATTGGTAGAGCTTACTATTTATGGGGTGTCATCCGTAAGATCAGTGGGGCTGTTACTGTTTCTTGAGGCGTTTTTACACAGTACCCAGCACATCGGAGCCACAGTGCTTCTTGGGACTTATGGTTGCTATTATAATATAACCATTATGTTACTTCTCTGTGGCTCAAACTGCCACGAGCATATTAGACTTATGCTCAAGTGCCTCCACTAATTCCCAGTCAGCTTCCTATGCCCATTTAAGACCTTGGTCCTAAGTTCAAAGCAATGAATTGATCAAGCCCCAGCTACATCAAAGTCTGAATTTCAATCTGTGAAGCATGGTGACAGCTGCACTCCTCTAGGACAATGCAGAACTTAAAGCCAAAGGTGAAGCATGTGAGAGCTGTGAACAAAGAAGTCTCAGTTGAGGGGAACTGGTGATGGAACAAACACCACCCCTTTTATTCCCAACCCTTCCCCCTCTTCCTTCCCATCACAAAACAAAGCAAAAACCCTGTCCCCAGTAGAGTCCCGGATGACTGGAAAAAGGCTAATGTAGTGCCAATCTTAAAAAAAGGGAAGAAGGAGGATCCTGGGAACTACAGGCCAGTCAGCCTCACCTCAGTCCCTGGAAAAATCATGGAGCAGGTCCTCAAAGAATCAGTCCTGAAGCACTTACATGAGAGGAAAGTGATCAGGAACAGCCAGCATGGATTCACCAAGGGAAGGTCATGCCTGACTAATCTAATCGCCTTTTATGATGAGATTACTGGTTCTGTGGATGAAGGGAAAGCAGTGGATGTATTGTTTCTTGACTTTAGCAAAGCTTTTGACACGGTCTCCCACAGTATTCTTGTCAGCAAGTTAAGGAAGTATGGGCTGGATGAATGCACTACAAGGTGGGTAGAAAGCTGGCTAGATTGTCGGGCTCAACGGGTAGTGATCAATGGCTCCATGTCTAGTTGGCAGCCGGTATCAAGTGGAGTGCCCCAAGGGTCGGTCCTGGGGCCGGTTTTGTTCAATATCTTCATAAATGATCTGGAGGATGGTGTGGATTGCACTCTCAGCAAATTTGCAGATGATACTAAACTGGGAGAAGTGGTAGATACGCTGGAGGGGAGGGATAGGATACAGAAGGACCTAGACAAATTGGAGGATTGGGCCAAAAGAAATCTGATGAGGTTCAATAAGGATAAGTGCAGGGTCCTGCACTTAGGACGGAAGAACCCAATGCACAGCTACAGACTAGGGACCGAATGGCTAGGCAGCAGTTCTGCGGAAAAGGACCTAGGGGTGACAGTGGACGAGAAGCTGGATATGAGTCAGCAGTGTGCCCTTGTTGCCAAGAAGGCCAATGGCATTTTGGGATGTATAAGTAGGGGCATAGCGAGCAGATCGAGGGACGTGATCGTTCCCCTCTAGTCGACATTGGGGAGGCCTCATCTGGAGTACTGTGTCCAGTTTTGGGCCCCACACTTCAAGAAGGATGTGGATAAATTGGAGAGAGTCCAGCGAAGGGCAACAAAAATGATTAGGGGTCTGGAACACATGAGTTTTGAGGAGAGGCTGAGGGAGCTGGGATTGTTTAGCCTGCAGAAGAGAAGAATGAGGGGGGATTTGATAGCTGCTTTCAACTACCTGAAAGGGGGTTCCAAAGAGGATGGCTCTAGACTGTTCTCAATGGTAGCAGATGACAGAACGAGGAGTAATGGTCTCAAGTTGCAGTGGGGGAGGTTTAGATTGGATATTAGGAAAAACTTTTTCACTAAGAGGGTGGTGAAACACTGGAATGCGTTACCTAGGGAGGTGGTAGAATCTCCTTCCTTAGAGGTTTTTAAGGTCAGGCTTGACAAAGCCCTGGCTGGGATGATTTAACTGGGAATTGGTCCTGCTTCGAGCAGGGGGTTGGACTAGATGACCTTCTGGGGTCCCTTCCAACCCTGATATTCTATGATTCTATGATTCTAGAGTTCTGACTCCATGGGATGAGAAGTGCCAGAGACATGGAAAAGTCCACTTAGGACTTTGCTATTGCTAGTGTGATTATGTGCAAGGCGCTCACATATTAAGGCGATGCATGGCAATGTTGAACTCTAAGATAGATATAGTATCTGTAAAATTCTTGAAGCCCAATTCTCTGCTCGCATAACTCCACCGAAGTCACGTACAGAGTTTGGCCACCTGCATAGGTGCTTTTGAAAAGTCCATGAGGTGTACTTTAGATGCCTAAAGAGAGGCACCTAAATAGCTTTGAAATTCGGGACCCTGAGCCTTGGTGGGATAGATTTTCAAAGGCCCAAATGGCTTGTAAGCATCTAACTCTCATTACCTTTTAACAGGAGTTAGGCAACTAACTGACACTGGTGCATTTGAAAATCTAACCCCTTTGTGTCTTAGTTACTGATCTATAGAAAGGGGATAACAGTACTTCCCCAATTCCCAGTAATGTTGTGATGTTGAATGTGTTAAAGACTGTGAGGCACTCAGCTTGGGGACTTGCGAAGTAACTTAGGTTGGCAGACACTGTGTCCCATGTCCAAGTGAGGCACAGAACTCAAAGGGCCAAATCCTCCAAGCCCAACAGGAATTTTGTGGGAACAGGGCTAGCAGAACTGGGCTCAAAATGATGTGTTTCCTTTTTTAAATTTAATTTGATACTCCCTAGGGACCTGATCCTAATTCCACCGAAATCAGTGATATTCTTTATATTGACTTCATGCGGTTTATGATCAGCCCCCTAGGTGACTTATAGTGTAATATACACAGATAAAAGGCTTCCCCTCTTTTGCTCAGGAGAATTTGATACCATCTTCCCTTTGACTCCACCAAACTCCTGCCAGTGTGTCTGATTCTGATCTCCTTTACTCTGGTGCAGATCAGGAGTAACTCCACAGAAGCTGAACTTTTGGAAATGAGATCAGGATTGAGACAGCTAATGTGATCCCCTTTTGTGTGAAAACATCACCCCCCAGTGTAACCTTCAGAGATATAACCTGATATTCTAATGCAGTCTGTTGGATGAACACTTGTGATCCTGAGTCATACAGGAGGCCAAGGAATGATCGGAAGCTCACATGCTTAACAAACTTCACCCGCCCTTTCTTCATATATATACATTTCTTTCTGTCTTACCCCGCTGCAGCAGCAAGTGCATTAAATAAGTACATTTAGGTCACTTCAGACCAGAGCATTAAAACAAATGCTGATAGTTCAAGGTTAATAGATGCATAAAACAAAAGTAATTCCATGTCAAAGCTGAGATGACAGGTGATTTGACTTGAGACTGCCTTGCCATCACTCTTTTACATGTGCTCTGCACTGAGCCCGGTGGAAGGTGTTATGTATCTGACATTTACTTGTCAGAAAGGTATGACAATAGAAATTGTTTCTATCTCTGCTGGTCCCAGATGTTAACCTTCTAGCTTTATTTTGTAATTGGGGTTCCATGGAGCTTTAACATTTTCTATTGATTCAATAGAAGCGATAACATTTCCAATCATAAGAAGGCATTATAGAAATATCAGGCAATTCACATATCAAAATGTTTGATAGCTGGGCTCACCACATTAATTTCTGTCACCTTTGCTAGGAACCCTTTATCCTCTTTTTAATACTGAAGGACACCTGGGAGTAGTTTCTGTCACTTTTATTGTTCAATAAAGTAGACAAAAGTTTCAATTAACAGCCCAGGAGCCTCTAGGAAATTGTGAATGAGAGTATATTTTATTCATTTTACTGTATTTCTTTTTTCTAATGGGCCAGCTGTGACTGCTAAGCTGTACTTTACACACACACACACACACACACAAGTTGATACAGATGAAGGGCTGTATTTTCAAAAGATCTCAGCTCTTACTTCAGCACCAGCGTGATCAGCCTGGTTTGCAAAATTGCTCAGCAGCCAATGTGAAAATCTGTCTGTCAGGGTCACAGCGGGAGTGGCTAGGCACTGAACTCTTTTTAAAACCTGGCCCCGGTTGTAAAAGCCGGACTCTTGAAAATCTGGCCCTGAGCTCTTCTGAAAATATAGCCCCGTGGGTCAAATGTAGCCACAAGGTAGAGTGATGTGAGTGGCACACTGGGTGCATGTGGGCCAGAACTCAGGTGTAAGACTAGGGCAGCTGGAAAACCAGTGTATCTTTGTCCCAGCTATGGATGCTTTGTGTCATTGCAGTGCAAAGCAGACTACAGCTAGCTCAGTGAACGCCCTCACACTGGCTCTGTGCTACCCACCCTCTTGACTTGGGCCGTGCAGGTATGTCTACAGAGGAAGACAGTGTGGCCAGAGTATCCCGATATGCTCACAAGCCCTTCTACTGGAATAGCCAGTGGAGGATCATTGGCTGCACACCTCAGAGCTGGTCTGAGGCTATTCAGAGTTGCACGCTGGTACCAGCCCAGTGGTCCCAGGATAAAGGAAGTGCAACGGTGACATCCATCTTTGTGACCATCACCCCCTGAGCTGTGCCAAGCACTAAAAGGGGAGTGGTCTACTGAATGTGCCAAAGGAAAAAACCACCATGGGTTTAAAAGGCAGGTGCTCAACAACTGCACTTACTACACCTTTGATATAGGGTGGGTTGTATCCTGCCTCTGACCACTCCTGAACCAATCATATCCCACTGAGGAAAGCAGGCTGCACAGTCATAAAACATGGTATAATCCTATCCTGCGCCTGGGAGTTGGCTCCTCACTTGGGTCCTCCCCATGAGGCAGTCCAGATCCCATCTGCTCACAGATGTGGGAAGATGCCACAGTCTAACCCACCTTGAGTGATCAAGTGATCAGCATTTCTTACACTGCTTTAGGCAGTGATGTTAGTACTTATTGCAGAGGAAACACTAAATCCTGAACTCAGACCTCGGCAAGACAGAAAGGAAGGAAAGCTTTTTTTTCTTGTATTTTTTGCAAACTATGTTTATTTGTATTTTTATTTTTAAAGTCTGCATGTATATTTGATCCATGATTTGGGATCCTAAACCGTTTTTAATGTATTTACTGCAGATTATAAGGCATATCAGCAACAGTGTTTATCCCTCACCCCCCAGCGTATGAAATAAGAGAATGTATATAAAATCTCAATCTAACTAAAAGATGCCGATGTATAAAACAGGAGTGCCATTCCACCTTGCAATAAATATAAATATAATTCAACAGACATCACAGGCTCGTGGAAGCAATTGCAACATTTCAGAAATAAACATTACTTACAAATTCATAAAACACCCATCACAATGAATTTGTGAGTTAGGATAGGGGCCTGTCCAGCACAATTCATTTTATTCTCCCCTAGTTCTTGCAGCAAGATGTGCCAAAAAGCTGACAGGAAGTATTACAGGTTTTCCCTATGCTGAGAAGCCACATAACTTTCTCATTATCCATCAACCTATTCCTCTCTTCAAAGAGAGGATCAATCCATTTACTTCTAATAGTGGTATAAAAATCCGTTGTTTATAGATAATGAACTAGATTTTCAAGTTGTCCTGCTCCCTAAGGCCATTGTCAAGGATTTGGCAGCCTTATTTCTTCTACCTAAAGGCCCTGGTTAGTCCAAATTGCACCCAGAGCCACAGAAGCTTTGAACGCTTCCTGTATCTTAAAGTCACAGAAGCAGTTCCCTCTTTCAAGACAGAAATACCTCTAGCTGAGAATGGTCTCATTGTTGAAGCAATAGATCAGATATGGGAAGGGATAAGTTCAAATCCTAGCTCTTTGGAAGATACTGGAAGACATAGGTTCAGATCCTAGTCCAAACTTTCTGTGTGTTCTTGGGTAAGTCACTTCTTAAGGCCAAGAATCAAGATTTTCAAATCTGTCTAATGATTTTGGGTGATTTAGGTTTAAGGGTCCAATTTGAAACACCTTAAAGGTGCTTTTAAGAATATGGATCAATTGCATTTTCTGAAGATCTGGTCCTTTAAAGGTGTCCCAAGATAGGCACCCAAAATTTAAGGCATCCAAAATCATTAGTCACTCTTGAAAATCCTGATTGTATCTCTCTAGGATTTGATTTCCTCTTTTCAAACTGGAAGAATAATCCTTCCTTTCTCCCACTTTTTGTCTTCTTTGTCTATACAGATTGTATGGTCTTCAGAGAAGGGACTGTTTCTCACTGTATGTTTGTACAGCACCCAGTATAATGAGCCCTGATCTTAGTTGGGATTTCTAGGCATTACAACAATGCAAAGAATAAACGTTAATAAAAGATAAGGAAATGTAATTATAGCTACTTAAAAAAATCTGTTGAAATATTTTTCCCTTGGAAAATAGATTTTTTGAGGGAAAGGACATTTTTGTGAAAAAAATTCCATTTTCATCGAAGATTCACATTTTCATTGAAAAAACCAAAAACCTGAATAATGAAAATGTATCACTTTTCATCACGTGAAAATCATCTTTTGGGGGTTTTAAACGGAAGACTTGAAAGGCTAGTGATTTAAAGTTCAAAAATGTCAGTTGCTGAAAACCAAAATGTTTTCAGTTTGTGTTTGTTTCAACAAAAATGTCAAGACTTTCAGTGAAAAATGAAAGCCAAAACAAAACAAAATACCCACCTGTTCCATCCCCAATTTTTACCAGAAAAAAAAAATTCTGACCAACTTTATGTGCAATGCAACACTGGGGTGATGTGCCCTTGGAAGCATATTCCCCTCTCAAATGCATAGTCTGTAACTCTGTCCTGCATTTTCCATTCCTATTGAAAACTGGGCCCATAGGCGATGATGGTGGCAGATGGCACCATGTCCCACTGGGAAGTGGGGTCTTGCTTGACTCACTCACAATCAAGCATCCTGCCACAGATTATTCTCAAAGGGCCACTCTATTATGCCTCCTCCCTGACTGTCTCCTCCAAACGGGGACTCAACTACAAAGAAGAGACTCGTGAAAAAAGAGCATAGCTGGGGTGGCCCTGAACTTGACTGATTCCTAGTTGCCAGATTGCCTCCTTGGGAGAAAATATCCCACCCCTCCATTAGCTTGGTGGCAGAATTTCAACAAGAGCCTCTCTCCTGTGGGTCTCCCAACATGCACTTCAGTAGAGCATAAGCAACATATGTAAGTAAATGAGGCCAGCCTTCTGTTTAACTTGCCTAGAGTTACAAAAGGCATGCCACAAACTTTCATACTGCTTTATCTATCTAGGCTTTCAGACCAGGCCCATGACCATGATGTCTGAGCATCTTTCCAGTATTAAATGTACTTAAACAAATGTTTTCTAGCACCTGTCAAAAGAAAAGGATAATTTCCATAAACATTTTGTTCCCTTTCTTGTTGAAATTCAAAATTTTCACAAAAGATGTTGAAAGGCTAAATTTTAGAAAACATTGACCGAATTTAGTATCTGATAAACTCTACAATTTGTCCCTGTCTATATATATTTCAACACAGATAGGCAGACAGACATTAAGACAAAGTTAATAAGTAATTATTTCATTTTATGCTGGAGGATGTGAATTTCCTTGCCTTTCTGCTGTGTTCTGGAAATGAGAGCTATAGCTTTGCTTCAGCTGTCCACAATGCTCCCAGGTTTCACTCATGCTGTTAGCAGTTCCATCATGCTGTTGAGGGTAGTCGGAGCTGCACAGTAGGAATTAATTTCATGGATAACCTGTGCACTGATCCCACGCTGACCTTAGACTATCATGAATAAGACCTTCACTGTGATTCGGTATTCCTAGGCTTTGCAGATTTTTTGAAAATAATTTTGATATATAATTTCAATTTTTATTGATTTACATTTTCACAGTTGCACAAAATGATGGGTTTTAAGCCTTTTTTATTGTTACCAATTTACATTTTCACAGTTGCGAGAAATCATGTGGAGAGTCAGACAATAAGGCGAGGTCAGATAATAATTATTTAATGACAGTAGATGCTGAGGATCAAAAAGTAAAGCTTTATAGCCATTTAAACACAAATTGTCAACATCACATGTCAAAGTATAAATCAAACTCTAATAAATTCTTAAGCTGCATTTTTCTTACTTTGCATATCTGTACTTTTTGCTGATTATCGATGGAAATCAATGTTTACCGACATTCACAGATTAAAATCCAAACCTTCCAAACTAATGTGTGTGTGTGTTGCACAAGGGGTTAAACACTACACTGTAGATTCCAAAAGACACTGGTGTTTTGAATAGAAGTGTTAATTTTCTAATGGTGTAGGAATATAAAGGCATAGAAGATGTATGGAAAGTTGATGTTGTGGTCAAGTCAAACTCTCAAAATTAGGAAATACCAGAATTAATCCTATAGTATACTGTGCAACCTTAAACACATCCTGGTGTGCATGCCATATGATACAGACATTAATTACATAATCACATAGTGTTTTTTTCCCTTGCCTCATTCAGTGTGCAGGGTAGGCTTTCTCTGGAGATGAATCAGGATAATTTAGTGAAGAAGGCTGTTGCCTGTAGGACCCCTGCTTCATTTGTTGCCACAGTTGGAAGGTGTGTAATGAATGAAGCAGGGGACTGCAAGAAGAGAAAGGATGGTTTCATGGTTAAGGCATCTGAATTCTGCCCTGGAGAGTTGGATTTTATCCCTGTCTGTGCCTTGGAGTTACTATGTGATACCAGCCAGTCACTTTAACCACACATTTTACAGGAAGTTGCTCATTGTGTTATCCTCAATTTCTGGGTGCCTGATTTGAGACTCTGGGGTATAATTCTCAGAAGGGCTGAACACTCCCAAATGCCCCTGAAGTCAGTGGGAGCTATGCTTTGAACATAGAAAATACTATTCAATGCTCAGCACTCTGAAAAATGATGGCCTGCATGTCTCAAAGCTGAGCACCCAAAATTAGTGGATTTTTTTACTTAATCTCTGTGCCTTGGTGGCCCATCTAAAAACGGGGTTAATACCACCCCCTCATCTTACAATGGTGTTGCGGATATATATTTGTGATGCAATCAGATACTACAGTGATGAGTGTCAGAGAAGAGCCCACAGGGAAATTAAAAATTCTGTCTTCAGGGCAAGGTTTCAGAAGTGAGAGAAAACAATGCCACATATTGAACAACAAAGAGAAAACAAAATATTTAAAAGCTGCTCATTAAGGGAGCACTGTCCAGAATGAGGCAGAGGTCCTGTGGAAAAAAATAGTATGAACTCATGTAATTATGTGTCATAATGCATACATAGAAGGGGACCAGACTAAGGTTGCACAGGCATTTTACCTTCTTCCCCATGCCCCTATGCTTCTTAGTCCCAATCTCCAGCCCAATCTCCAATCCCAATCTGGGCTCCCACTCCCAGCCTCCTCGCCCAGCCAGTCCTGGTCTCCCCCCATCCCAACTTCCCATCCCAGTTTCCCTCTCCTTCCCACTGGCCTCCAGTCCCAGTTTCTGTCCCCGCCCCCCAGCTCCTTGTCCCAGGCTATTCACCTCACTCCACTCACAGTTCCAGCTCTTGTCATCTCTTCATTCAGATAAGGCCACTTCCTTCTCCAGCAGGGAGTAACTGACCTCACAGGAGAGACACTGTCCCTGCTCCCAGTTCCGGTGCCCAAACTGGATTCAGCACATCCTGCAGCAGCCCAGAGTTACAATTGCATGGAAAGGCCTGCTCAGCCCTGGGCTGTAGCACGCTCAGTGTGGAGGGAATGTTCGGGGACACTAGTTGCTAAAATCTAAAATGTCTCTATTGAGCATGTGTGAGCCATGATATTCAAAAGGCTTGTAAATTAGCCACAGTTGAAGGGATTTTCACGGGGATAGCAAAAGGTACATCCCTGACACTAGGCCACCCTCTGCCATATGTCAAATCCCTGTTTCAAAGTATGTGGGTGCTAATGCTACTCAAAGATAAAGTAGCCAGGATTTGTAACATTGGCAAAACTACGTAATTCCCCTAGCATTTTCTCAGAAACAGCTGAACTGTTCCGACTGAAATTTTCCAAAGCAATTCAGCCTGGGGCAGCCACCCAGCATGGAAAATTTCAGTCAAAACAAAAGTTAAAGTTTGGGAAAGTTGCAAACAACTGAAAACAGGCTTTCACAATGGGAAGTGTCAGGCAACTTTAATAATAGGCAGTGCAACCAGCCCCACCTATAGTAAACTGTTCTTGGTTATCTGTTTTTGCTTACATGTATATTTGCATAGTGACTAAAGAGAATACTATGCAGTCATATCTTTCTGTAGTTAAAAACAAAACCTACTTGATGCACAATAACATAAAGGGGAAAGTATGATCAGATTAACTGCCCTGCAAGAGCAAATATGGATAGAGAATTCAGACATGAGCTTGTATTACCTTATGACATATTATCATTTCTTACAGTTCCAAGGTCAATGTCTCTTTCTCAAATAACATTTCAGACCTATAATTGTTCATCTACATGCCAGCAATTATGGGTGAATTGATCAGCCAGTAATTAATGCTATGCTATTGCACATTTTAATTTGTAGATTATGCAGCTGCGAGCATTCACACATTTTTAATTTGTATATTATACAGCCACAAATGTTTACAATGCCCTTTTTAATCTCCTTAGACCACCAGTGCCATTATTCACTATAGATTAATGATACACCGGATGCTGAGGTTTATTTCATTTACCACTCTTACCAAGAGAGCTGTTAACATTACTGTGCTCTATTACTTAATGTCTTACTGCAGCTGCTTGTGAGCATTGGTTACCCTTTAAAATATTACCAATCGCTTATTTTCTCCTTTCTTCTTCTTTTTAAGCCATCTTGCTGCTGACAATATAACTCTGTGGTAATATTACACTTTATTTTCAGATTTATCTCAACAGTTTTGTTCAGAGACATTTCAATCTTTCGCTGCAAACAATGTTACTCCTCCATCCCTGGGTCTTTTGAATTCCCTAGTTTGTTTCTTACACATCCTCCATGAACAACTTAATCTCCCCTCCTAATATATTTCTACCTTGGACCATTCGTCTACAGCCCCACTTCAGGGAAATGTCCCTGTTCTGGCCACAGTTGAGCATGTGCTTAACTTTCAGCAGTCCCTAGCCTCTGTTTGCCAGAAGTTGGGAATGAGCGACAGGGGATGGATCACTTGATGATTACCTGTTCTGTTTATTCCTTCTGAGGCACCGGAAGACAGGATACTGGCCCAGATGGACCTTTGGTCTGACCCAGTATGGCTGTTCTTATAGTCTTATGTGCTTAAATACACATCAGTGGAATGCATGCACATGCTGATTTGGTTCCCTAAACTGGGGCCCATGAGAGTGATCTTTTTTCACTGCTGGCCTGATCCAATGCCCACTGAAATCAATGGAAGTCTTCCCCAGGTCTGCCACTGACCTTCTGTGAGCTTGGGCAAATCACTTACCCTTTCTCATCTCTACTATGTAAGTGCTTGAGAGCTACAGATAGACATGCTAGGCATTACTGAAGCCTTAATTCTATTCAGATCATACCTGATAATCTATTTCCTCTCTCTGGTTTATAATGTCTCTTTCAATACATCAGTCACATTCAACTCTCAAATACTTCACCTCCAACCATCCTGTTTGTAGTCCTCTTCACCCTTGCCCAGACACATATCCAGATATGATAACCGAGACATCTATTTCTCTGCTGGACCTTACTTGGGTTTGATTGTATCAGTTGTAAAACTGTGTGAAACATTTCTAATGAAACACTGGAACCAAGCAAAACACACTTGTCATGTTTCCTGACACATTAAAAACTCAGGCCAAGTTCTCTGAAAGGTTCACTACATTTCAAAAGAACTGAGGTCTACAGACAAGAACTTCCAAGTTCTAGACCTCTCACCAATACTTTCCCTGTCATCTTGGGAAGTTATTAAACACTCTGTAAAATGGAGACAATGTACCAGATCCATGTTTAACCTAAGGCACTAGTCAATAGTACACCTGCTCAGATTTTTTCCCAATCAAAAATTGCAACAAAATTAAATTAAAAAAAAAGTTTCTATTGAATTTTGCATGGGAAATTTTGGCTTTTCAGTGAAAAATCAAAATATTTAAGATGAAAACTCAAACCACAGTATCCCCTCTTGGTGTAGTGAACCAGTGCATCATAGAAGTTGAAGTCTGGCTGGGGAGCTTGGCTCATAGGGGAGAATGGAGGCAACTGAACTACCGTTCATAGAATCATAGAATATCAGGGTTGGAAGGGACCTCAGGAGGTCATCTAGTCCAACCCCCTGCTCAAAGCAGGACCAATCCCCGACTAAATCATCCCAGCCAGGGCTTTGTCAAGCCGAGCCTTAAAAATCTCTAAGGATGAAGATTCCTTCCTAGGAAATCCATTCCAGTGCTTCACCACCCTCCTCATGAAATAGCGTTTCCTAATATTCAACCTAGACCACCCCCACTGCAACTTGAGACCATTGCTCTTTGTTCTGTCATCTGCCACCACTGAGAACAGCTGAGCTCCATCTTCTTTGGAACCTCCCTTCAGGTAGTTAAAGGCTGCTATCAAATCCCCCCTCACTCTTCTGTTCTGCAGACTAAATAAGCCCAGTTCCCTCAGTCTCTCCTCATAAGTTATGTGCCCCAACCCCCTAATCATTTTTGTTGCCCTCCACTGGACTCTCTCCAATTTGTCCACATACTTTCTGTAGTGGCAAAAAGAAAAGGAGCACTTGTGGCACCTTAGAGACTAACAAATTTATTTGAGCATAAGCTTTTCATGAGCTACAGCTCGGCCCAAAACTGGGTGCAATGATGTGGCCTCAACAGTGCTGAATAGAGGGGGAATAATCATTTCCCTCTAACTGCGGGCAATGCTCTTACTATTGCAACCCAAGATGCTGTTAGCCTTCTTGGCAACAAGGGCACACTGTTGACTCATATCCAGCTTCTCATCCACTGTAATCCCCAGGTCCTTTTTTGCAGAACTGCCACTTAGCCAGTCAGTCCCCAGCCTGTAGCAGTGCCTGGGATTCTTCCTTCCTAAATGCAGAACTCTGCACTTGTCCTTGTTGAACCTCATCCGATTTCTTTTAGCCCAATCCTCCAATTTGTCTAGGTCACTCTGGACCCTGTCCCTACCTTCCAGCGTATCTGCCTCTCCCCTCAGTTTAGTGTTATCCATGAACTTTCTGATGGTGCAATCCATCCCATCATCCATATCATTAATGAAGTGTTGAACAAAACTTGCCACAGGACAGACCCCTGGGGCACTTCGTTTGATAGCGGCTGCCAACTCGACATCAAGCTGTTGATCACTATCCGTTGAGCCTGAGGATCTAGCCAGCTTTCTTTCCACCTTATAGTCCATTCATTCAATCCATACTTTTTTAACTTGCTGCAAGAATACTGTGGGAGACCATATCAAAAGCTTTGCTAAAGTCAAGATTATATCACGTCCACCGCTTTCCCCATATCCACAGAGCCAGTTATCTCATCATAGAAGGCAATCAGGTTGATCAGGCATGACTTGCCCTTGGTGAAGCCATGTGTACTGTTCCTGACCACCTTCCTCTCCTCCAAGCGCTTCAAAATGGATTCCTTGAGGACCTGCTCCATGATTTTTCCAGGGACTGAGGTGAGGCTGATCGATCTATAGTTCCCCAGATTCTCCTGATTTCCTTTTTTAAAGATGGGTGCTATAGTTGTGTTTTTCTAATCATCTGGGACTTCCCCCAATCACCACGAGTTTTCAAAGATAATGGTCAATGGCTCTGCAATCACATCAGCCAACCCTCTGATGCATTAGATCTAGCCCCATGGACTTGTGCATGTCCAGCTTTTCTAAATAGTCCTTTATCTGTTCTTTCACCACTGAGGGCTGCTCACCTCCTCCCCATACTGGGCTTTCCAGTGCAGCAGTCTGGGAGCTCACCTTGTCTGTGAAGACCGAGCAAAAAAAGCATTGAGTACTTCAGCTTTTTCCACATCATTTGTCACTAGGTCGCCTCCCCCATTCAGTAAGGGTCCCACACTTTCCCTGACCTTCATGTTGCTAACATACCTGTAGACACCCTTCTTGTTACCCTTCACATCCCTTGCTAGATGAAACTCCAGTTGTGATTTGGCCTTCCTGATTACACCCTTGCATGCTCGAGCAATATTTTTGTACTGCTCCCTAGTCATCTGTCTAAGTTTCCACTTCTTGTAAGCTTCCTTCTTGTGGTTAAGGTCACTGAAGATTTCTCTATTAAGCCAACCCAGTCGCCTGCCATATTGTTTCTATTGTTTCTGAACACTGTGATGGTTTGTTCCTGTGCCCTCAGTAATGATTCTTTAAAATACAGCAAGCTCTCCTGGACTCCTTTCCCTCTCATATTAGCCTCCCAGGGAATCCTGTCCACCAGTTCCCTGAGGGAGTCAAAGTCTGCTTTTCTGAAGTCCAGGATCCATATTCTGCTGCTCTCCTTTCTTCCTTTTGTCAGGACCCTGAACTCGACCATCTCATGGTCACTGCTGCCCAGGTTGCCACCAACTTCTACTCCCCCTACCAATTCTTCCCTGTTTGTGAGCAGCAGGTCAAGAGGCGCATGGTCCCTAGTTGGTTCCTCCAGCACTTGCACCAGGAAGTTGTTCCCAACACTCTCCAGAAACTTCCTGGATTGTCTGTGCACCTCTGTATTGCTCTCCCAGAAGATGTCAGGGTTATTGAAGTTCCCATAAGAACCAGGGCCTGTGATCTGGAAACTTCTGTTAGTTGTCTGAAGAAAGCCTCATCTACCACCTCCTCCTGGTCTGGTCGTCTATAGCAGATGCCCACAATGACATCACTCTTGTTGCTCTCGCCTCTAAACTTAACCCAAAGACTCTCAACAGGCTTTTCTCCAGTTTCATACTGGAGCTCTGAGCAATCATACTGCTCCTTTACATACAGTGCAACTCCTCCACCTTTCCTCCTGAACAATTTATACCCATCCATGACAGTACTCCAGTCATGTGAGTTACCCCACCAAGTCTCTGTTATTCCAATCACACCATAGTTCCTTGACTGTGCCAGGACTTCCAATTCTTCCTGCTTGTTTCCCAGGCTTCTTGTGTTCGTGTACAGGCACCTAAGATAGCTAGCTGATTGCCCTGTATTCCACTTCCCCACTTACCTCCGGGCTTAGGTCACCATCCCCCAGCGAACCTAGTTTAAAGCCCTCCTCACTGGGTTAGCAAGCCTGCCTGTGAAGATACTCTTTCCTCTCTTCATTAGGTGGATTCCATCTCTTCCTAGCAATCCTTCTTCCTGGAACAACATCCCATGGTCAAAGAATCCAAAGCCCTCTCTCCGACACCACCTGCGTAACCATGCATTTACCTACACAATTCGATGGTCCCTACCTGGGCCTTTTCCTTCAACAGGGAGGGCGGACGAGAACACGACTTGCACCTCAAACTCCTTTATCCTTCTTCCCCGAGCCATGTAGTCTGCAGTGACCCATTCAAGGTTATTCTTTGCAGTATCATTAGTGTCCACATGGAGAAGTAGGAAGGGGTAGCGGTCCGAGGGCTCGATCAGTCTCAGCAGACACTCCATCACATCCTGAATTCTAGCTCCAGGCAAGGAGCACACTTCTTGAGTTTCCCTGTCTGGACAGCAGACAGATGATTCTATCCCCCTTAGGAGGGAATCCCTGACCACCATCACCCGTCTCCTCCTCTTGGGAGTGGTGGTCACAGAACCCCCATCCCATAAGGCACCAAAGTGGGCATATCTGAATCAAACTTTTCAGGTTTGGACAAAAATAGTTTAGATTTGGTACAGTTGGTTTTACAATAAAGAATCAAAATTGTGCACAGAAAGCAGACACCTTTTGAAATCCTGTCTCCCCCAAATAATACAAAACAAGATTGCTTAGTCAATAACATAAATTTCCTTTGAAAAAAAGTTTTGAGGGAAAATTTTATTCCGGTGCTAGCCAGTAGAGCTGCACTGATTTATACCAGTTGAAGATTAATACTTTTTATCAATTTCACAGAAGTCCTGTAAATATTAATGTCTGTAAAATGCTGTAGGGAAGCTAAAATGGTCACTATTAAACAGTTTACCAACAATTATTGCACAGTGGAATTTGAGATACTTCAAGTCTTATTTACTATTCTAAGTATACAATAATACCAGTGTGTTCCAGATATCATTTCTGGTAAACATAAACTATTTAACAGTGGCCTTTGTAAATAACATTAGTAGAGCTGGCTAAAATTTTTCACAGAAAAAGTTTTGTTTTGTTGAAAAAATTACCTTTTTTCAAAACCAAAACTCTTCACAAAAAATTGTCAGCATGATCAAAATTGTCCATTTCCCCAAGATATTTCCTGCAATGATTTTATTAGTATTTTAATCAAAAGAATTTCTGAAATCATTAGCCACATTTTCATTTACCAAAACCCCAGGTTTCAGCAAGAAAATGTGTTTTTTGTAAATGAACATTTTGATAATGAGCCTGAAAATGATTTCCATTAAAAAATTGCTAAAATTTCAATAGTTATATTTATTTAAAAATCATTATAATGGAAAATGGGTCCATTTGGAACCCAGCAAACAGAAACAACTTCTAAATTCTTCCCACAATCATTTCTTGACCTCCTCTAATCATTAGCCTGAGCTGAGTTTCCAGTGAGCTTGGGTGGATTTTAAACAGACGTCAGCTGATTGATGGTTCAGGGTAGGAATCAAAAGTTGTTTAGACTGAGATTTTAGGTGCATCTGAACACAAATTCAAAGTAAAGTTCCAAAGGCACGAACCCATGTGGATCAAATCAAGTGAAGATGTTTCCATGAAGCAAAATTGTGGACTTTCATGAATTACAACCGTCCTTTCTGAGGCTGCCATTAAAAAAAAAAAAAAAAAAGGTAAAAAAGATCCAAACACTATAATTAATATATCTCCAGGATAAGGAGAGAAGGAATTATGTTGTGGCACTTTTACTGCATCTTGGGTCTTGGCCAAACCCCGCTGAAGTAAACAGAATGTTCCCATTGACTTCAGTGGGCTTTTAATCAGGCCCCTCCATAACTCTTGTTCTGCATTAAGAACCCAATTTAGGGAGCTGCTGATTGCTTCTGGAGTGGGCCTGTGTGCCTAGTGAAGATATTTGGCCAAAACTGTCAGTTGGCGTAGTTCCATTGAAATCAGTGGATCTATGCTGCCTGAGGATCTACTTGATGGTGCTGTTCAATACTTCCCAAAATAGGGGCTTAGGAACTACAACTGGTTGAGAATTTCCCAACATAATGATTTCTTCCATCAGAAAATGTCAATTCATCAAAACTGAAACAGTCTGTGGCAAAGGATCAGTTCTGACGAATCTCGTGATTTTATTTTTTATTTTTTTTAAAAAAAATTGTCAGAATGTCCTGATTTGACCTTTTCTAAATGAAAAATTTGGTTTTTCGATTCGGAAAGACTTTCCATTTTTGAATTTATCCTGAAAAAAATGTTAAAAAAATTAAAAGTTCCAAATCATAATGCAACATTTTGATTGACTCAATCCAAAAAAGATATTCAGATGATTGGTTAGTGAAACATTTCGATAATCTGAAATTTTTCTCCCATTTCAGAATTGGATTTTGTTTTTCAAAAATTCAGACTCTTGTGGGACATGGAAATAATTTCCTTCCCATTTCTGAAAGGAACTGTTAGGATATAGATATTCAGGTCTGTCTGTAAAGGCCTGTACTCTAAGAATTTAGGTGTATTCTTATCACTTAGCTAGTTCTAGAGGTATAAAAGAAAGAATCAAAATCACTGTCTGCCGGTGTAAGGTCCTTCTCTTACTGTGACAGTCTGAGGCCCTGTGCTTAGGCTCAGGCCTTTGGCTAAGCAGCAGAGGCAGCCATAAGCTGGGAAGGGAACGGTCACATCCTCACATTCCAAACTAGTCACATTGAAATAAGGTGCTATTGGGCTGTTAGGAATACAATCCTGTCCTGATAATGCCCATCGCCTCCAGAGAAAGGGAAGTGCCTATAAAATGTAAAAGAAAACTTAGTTTGATAGCATCCTGTCTGGCAAGAACTCACTGATCCATAACTGGGATGTGATATCCTCACTTCTGTATTGTTTTGTCATTATAGTTTCCACTTTGCTATTGTTTATTTGCATGGTCTCTGTCTGGTTCTGTGATTGTTCCTGTCTGCTGTATAATTAATTTTGCTGGGTGTAAACTAATTAAGGTGGTGGGATATAATTGGTTACATAATCATGTTACAATATGTTAGGATAGGTTAGTTAAATTCAGTAAAATGATTGGTTAAGGTATAGCTAAGCAGAACTCAAGTTTTACTATATAGTCTGCAGTCAATCAGGAAGTGAGGGGGGAATGGGAACAGGGAATGGGGGTGGGGAATAGGAATCATGTTTTGCTAAGGGCAGAAATGGGAACAGGGACACAGGAGTAAGGTTCTGTGGTGTCAGAGCTGGGAAGGGGGACACTAAGGAAGGAAACTGGAATCCCTCTTGCTGGAAGTTCACTCCAATAAACATCAAATTGTTTGCATCTTTAGACTTCGGGTATTGTTGCTCTCTGTTCATGTGAGAAGGACCAGGGGAGTAAGTGGGTGAAGGAGTAAGCCCCCTATCAGGAATCAAGAGCCTTATCCTGGAAAAACTTAAGCATGTGCACACCTTTGCTCATGTGAGAATCCCACTAACTCACCGTGTTACAGGTAATTCAGCTCAGGTTTTTTAATCAATTTTACATTTTTAGGTTTTGAAAGAATTGTTTTGTGGAGGAAGAGGGATGATTTTACTGAAAATCAGATGCTGCCTCTGACCTGAGATCCCTTCTGACCCTTTTGATAAAGCTGCGACCTGTGAATCAGACATGTTGCCAGTCTGAGTCTCAACTGTGGTTAAATAGGTAGGGTCTTTCAGCAGGTGTAAATCAGAAGCAACTCCACTGAAATTAGTGGAAAGACCGAGGTTTAACACTGGTAGAAATGAGAAAAAGATTCACACAATAGGTTATGGCCTCTCTGTGTCATGCAAAGGGAATATAATCCAGCCATAAATGACAGAGGGGAACTCCCTGCTGGTGCGTCTGTGCCAAAGCTGAGACCTGTACCTGTCCTCCTCCGCCACAGGGAAGGTAGGTGGCTGAACTGCACCCATCTACAGAAACCTCCACTGGCACTGAGCCCATCAAGGAGCCTTTCCAGTAGCACAAATCAGAGATGTCCAGGAGCAGCTCCAAGCATGATTGGGCTTGGTGTGGGCCTCAGAATCAGGGAGCTGGAGTCCCATCCCTTCTGCATGGATAGAATTCCTCTCCATAGCAGATAAGAGGGAGGAATGTGTCCGATTGGTTAGGGTGCTGCTTTGAAACTCTGGGGCCTCAAGGAAAATTCCCTGCTTTGCTAACTGTGGATAAGATGCTAAAGGACCACTCAAGGAAGACAAGGCTGTTGTGGAAAAGCTAAATTAAGTCTTTGTATCAGTCTTCCGTACAGAGGATGTGTGGGAGAGTTCCACAACTGAGCCATTCTGTTTAGGTGACAAATCTGAGGAACTTTCCCAGATGGAGGAGTCAGTGAAGGAGGTTTTGGAACAAACTGATAAATTAACTCCTAACTGTGGTATGAAACAGTCACTTAAATCAGCCTCCGTGCCAAAGGACTGCTGAATAGCTCATATAACATCTATTTTAGAAAAAAAAAAAAAAAGCTCCAGAGGCGATCCTGACAATTACAGGCTTATAAACCTAACTTCAGTACCAGGCAAATTGCTTGCAACTGTAGTAAAAAACAGAATGATCAGACCTGTAGATGAACACAGTGTATTGGGGAAGAGCCAACACAGCTTTTGTAAAGGGCAATTGTGTCTCAGCAGTCTGTTAGAATTGTTTGAGGGTGTCAGCAAATGTGGACAACGGTGATCCAGTGGATATAATGTACTTGGACTTTCAGAAAGCCTTTGACAAGAGCCCTCACCAAAGACTCTTAAGCAAAGTGAGCAGTCACAGGATAAGAGGGAAGGTCCTCTCATGGATCAGTAACTGGTTAACAGATCAGAAACAAAAAAGTAGGAATAAATGGCCAGTTTTCACAATGGAGAGAGATAAATAACAGGATTCCCCAAAGATCTGTACTGGAACCTGTGCTGTTCAACATATTCGTAAATGATCTGGGAAAAGGGGGTAAATACTAAGATGGCAAACAATTTTTGCAGACAATACAAAATTACTCAAGATAGTTAAATCCAAAGCTGACTGAGAAGAGTTAAAAAGAGATCTCACAAAACTGGGGACTGGGAAACAAAATGGCAGATGAAATGAAATCTTATAAATGCAAAGTAATGCACACTGGAAAACATAATCCTAACTATACATACAAAATGACAAGGTCTAAATTAGCTGTTAGCACTCAAGAAAGAAATCTCGGAGTCATTGTGGATAGTTCTCTGAAAATATCCGCTTAATGTGCAGCAACAGTCAAACAAGCTAACAGGATAGAACATAAGACAGAAAATAGCATAACGCCACCATGTAAATGCATGGTACGCCCACACCTTGAATATTGCATGTAGTTCTGGTTGCGATAGCTCAAAAAAGTTATGCTAAAAATGGGAAACGTTACAGAGAAGTACAATAAAAATGATTACCGTATGGAACAGCTTCCATATGAGGAGAGAGTAAAAAGACTGGGATTGTTCAGTTGGGAATAGAGAGGACGAAGGGAGGAAATGATAAAGGCATGTAAAATTATGAATGGTGTGGAGAAAGTGACTAATGATATTTACCCATTCACATAATACAAGAAGTGGGGGTCACCAAATAAAATTAAGAGGCATCAGGTTTAAACAAACATAAGGAAATACTTCTTCACACAATACTGTCAACCTGTGGAACATATTGCCAGGGGACGTTGTGAAGGGTCCAAAGTATATATGGGTTCAAAAAAGAATTAGGTAAGCTCATGGAAGGATAGGTCCATCAGTGGCTGTTAGCCAAGATAGTCAGGACTCAACCTTATTCTTTGGATGTCCCTAAACATCTTATTGCCAGAGGTTGGGACTGGACAACACGGGATGGATCACTCGATAATTGCCGTATTCTGTTCATTCCCTCAGAAGCATCTGGCACTGGCCACTGTCAGAAGACAAGATCCTGGGCTAGATGGACCATAGGTCTGACCCAGTTCTGATGTTCTTATGGTCTTAAGTCACATGTTCTCTCTGTGCCTCAATTTCCCATCTGTAAAAACTGGGATAACAGGACTTTCCTCCCTCAGATGATGTTATGAGGTGTTCACACACTGTGGTACTAGGGGCCTGTGATGGGTTGTACCAGGACTTCATGACCCCATTCTAGAGGCCCCGCAGCTCTGCTGCACCCCGCACATACACACACACACACACGCACCCCGCCAAGGAAAAAGTTCTCTGTGAGAAAAAGAGTAGCCATTTGGGGAACCCGTGAGATCTGGTCCTCCAGTGGCCAGGAGGGCTGGGGGCAAGCAACAGCCAATCAAGGCCCAGCAGGCTGAAAAAAAGGAGATGCCTGCTGCCAGTAAGGCTTTTGGGTTTAGCCAGAGGCCACAGCCAGACGTAAACAGAGGCAGTACTTCAGGAAGAAATCCTGCTGATTCAATTCTAGAGTTGGAATTTAGCACAAAATGGTGAGAAAATATTTTGTTCATAATTGGCTCTGTAGAGCAAGGAACTTTTTTTCTATTTTGAGTGTGTTGTAGGAAGGGGTTTGGTTTTTGTGACCCAGCCGGAGGGCCAAGCCACAGAAGGCCCTCAGGGGTCATCTGATGGGATGCAGAGGATGCTCGGAGCTGAAGAGTGGCAGTACCAGGACTGGACACCAGGGGACACTAAGAGAGGTGAGTGTAAGCCACCACAGGGTTATATAAATAATATTATTTTCCTTCCTACATGTGGTGTCTGTATCCAATTCAACTAAGTTCCAGACAGGGAGCAGAATTTCCCTAAACTGTGCAAATTAGTTTTCTTCTCTTTCCAATACCCCACACCTCTTTCACCACTGAGATTAAGGAGTTTATAAAATACAACTTGTTACAGCCATGAGGGAGTATCACTATACATTATCACTCACATCTCATTAACCCTGAAGCCCTGCTCACTAAGAAAATCCTCTCTAATGAGGTTTCCTTCACTGCACTAAAGAACAAAAGTTCTCAATGTTCTGCCTATTACCAGTCGTCCTCGAATTATTGCCCTGTAATTAAAATGCAGCTTTCAGGCCATTAAAATACAAATCTAAATTTCTTGTGCTCAAGAAAATCCAGGGTCAGTGTCTCCCCATCCTTGCAAAGAGTCCTCAAGTAGTCAAATATAAGGATAAGGATGTGTTGCCACTATTTTTGCCTTGTGGCAACTGTGAAAACCAGATCCAGCATTTGAAACAAGGGATAGAACTCTGGGGCATGGTAGACCCCTACAGCCCTGCTTTAGACAGCCCTATCTTCTATTGACATCAATGGTAGTAGGCCTGCTTTATACTCAAGTTAAATGAGGCCCGTAGGGTGATCTGCATTGTTTGCAATATGTGAGATTTAGATTTGATGTTAGGAAAAACTTTCTAACTATAAGGATAGTTTAGCCCTGGAAGGTCACTTAGGGAGGTTATCGAATCCCCACCACTGGAGGTTATTAAGTACTGGTTATACATGATCTAGGTATACTTAATTCTGCCTCAGTGCATGGAAATAGACTAGATGACCTCCCGAGGGCCTTTCCAGCTCTACATTTCTATAATTCTAAATATTTCAAACAAAACCGGAGAGATGCTCTGATGATGTGACTACATAGATTAGTCCCAATGTATATGGGTTTAGAGACATGTGAATTGCTTTATTATGATGATTATTTTTCAGATTGTTTAACCCACTCACTTTGATACCCCCATCTTATTCATTTGCAGCTGACATTGCATGAGCCACGTGTTGGACGGATTACTAGGAGCAAGCTGACTGAATGTTTTCGTCAGGCCAGCAATCCACAATGTATTAGTGCATTAGGTGTAAACTGAGATTTGAGCCATCTGGGGCTTCATGCTGTTGCTGGAAATGTTGTTTCTGAGCTAGTACCACAAAGGGACTTAGGCATTGCAACACTTATCTTTAGGCATTCTGTCACCTAATGGACTCCATGGCCCTGGGTTAGATGCCTAAGAATGGGGGCTGCGAGAAGCGGCACAGGCTGAGGGATGTGCTGGCTGTCCTTCCTGCAGCTCCCATTGGCCTGGACCCGCAAACTGCGGCCAGTGGGAGCCGCGATCGGCCGAACCTGTGGACGCGGCAAGTAAACAAACCGGCCTGGCCCGCCAGGGGCTTTCCCTGAACAAGCAGCAGCCCTAGTTTGAGAACCACTGCCCTAGACAACACTGTAATGTTAATAACTATAATTTATTTTGTTTGTGTTGCATAAAATGAACTTAAGGGAGTGTGATATAGTGGAGGGATCAAGGGACTATGAGACAGGAATCTTGGATATCCTGACACTGGCAAATATTTGCTGTGTGGCCATGGGTATATAACCTATTTGTACCTGTTTTCCCTTAAACAAAATGGGTATTAGGTACTCCAATCCCACCTTTTCCCCCATGCCAGGGATTCCCCATCTTCCTCCACCATTATTTTCTTTCTGTCTGAGAGCTAAGTCATCCAGGACATCATCATTTTAAAACAGTATTGCATGTGTCCCCCCATTTCCCCTTTCCAGTTTTCACCCAAATCAATAGATTTCTGCTCCCTGATGCTAGAACATTCCCTGGGTATTTGGAATGTATTGGATGCAGCATTCAAAACGTATCATACTACAGACAATTGGAGAAATGCCATTGAGCTGAATATAGGACCTCACTTGTCTTCATTATTTCTGTAAAAGCAAAGATTTCTTGGAACATTTAAATACATGGAGGATGTTTAATGCTCACACTTCTCTCAAAATAGATTTTCTTTGAGGGCCATATTGCTATGTTGGAGGAGAAATAAACCACATGAAACCTTAACAAGGCCCCTACAGCTTTTGTTTTAGCTCACTGGCATCAGACACTAGAATAGAGTTTTCTTGAGTTTTCATCAAGGTGGCTGGGCTACTTATGGGTGCACATATGCCATGCATATTAAAGGCTTAGACCTATAATTGTTGCATGCTCCTCAGGAGCTGTTAAGTCCCATTGACTTAAGTAGGAGCTGGCAGCACTAAGCACCTTTCAGGAAGTGGGCACTATCTTGTAAATCCTAAATATATCCAGCACTTGAACTGGGACCTTCAAAGACAGAACATAAGAATGGCCACAGTGGGTGAGACCAATGGACCATTTAGCCCAGCATCTGGTCTTCTGATAGTGGCCATGAACAGAACAGGACAATCATAAAGTGATCCATCCCTAGTTGTCCAGTGTCAGCATCTGGCAATCAGAGGCCAGAAGGAAGCAGATTTACCAGCTGAGCTACATAGGATTTTTCACTCAGCTGAGTCATGGAAACTGTGTTAAGTCTCTCTCAGCTGGATGTAGCTTAAGCCTGCATCAAAGCAGGTTTATTTTCCACCTCTCTTAGGTCATCAACAAGTACCCAATATCTATGTGGATTATATCTTCTCTGTCAATCTGACTGTCAGAAACATCTGATTATCATTACAGTAAGCACAGCAAAATGCATAAAGGGTCCTTCACTTATATTT
Source organism: Caretta caretta (assembly GCF_965140235.1). Taxonomy (NCBI): domain Eukaryota; kingdom Metazoa; phylum Chordata; order Testudines; family Cheloniidae; genus Caretta; species Caretta caretta. Next base: position 9,562,518 of record NC_134210.1, on the reverse strand, counting down.
GTACTGACCAATGACATCAATCAGTAGAGAATCCTGATGAACACCTTGAAAATGCTCAACCCTGAGTTTATACCAGAGGAGTGGCTTTAGGTTTTCTTATATTAGATTGGCTCCTTCTTACTGGATGAGCTGTCATAAAAATATTTGATTGACAAGGTGAGTGAGATAATATCTTTTGTTATACCAACTTCTGTTGGTGCAAGAGGCAAGCTTTCAAGATCCAAAGCAGATCTTAAGGTCTGAGACAACAACACTGTGAATAACAATATTTTTCTTGTACAGAATTTAAGCTTTAGTACAGAGTAACATTAAACTGATCTAAGTGACAGCACACTAGGCAATGAAAAGCCAAGACAGAGGCACTAAATCATCATAACAAACTCCTATTGGCCAGTCATGCCCTGACAGCAGAATAATCTTTCAAGCAACTTCTAAAGGCTGCATTTTCCAATTAAATCTTTTCAGGAGTTTCAAATACATTGTTTGGATAGTTTGGATAGTTTGGAGTCGAAAAGGGAGGAGACCAATAAAAATGGAATATGAAAGCAAATACTAGGTGATCTGCATGGAATAAATAAGACTTACAGGATGTACAACTAACAGGCATAGGGGAAAATGTGTGACAGTAAGGGACAAAAGACCTTCTTATGACTAATATGAGGTCAAAGACTGCATAAAAAATGAAATGATCACAGCAAATTAAGAAGCAAATTACATTCTGAGAAGGTAGATCAGGAAGTGTTTTGGTAGATAATAGACACACACACACACAAAACAGGCTGGAGTAATGATGGTGAGCTTTTTGCAAACACCTGGAGCTGAATGAGATAGAAAATGTACTGTGTGTTATCATTTAAAGAGAGCTTGTGCCTTTTCCATAAGTCTGCTCCATCCACTGAGGAAACCAGTAAAAAAGATTAACGTCTACACTGGCTTTAGTTCTCCCCAAGAATCTGAAACAGACTGAAAAATAGAAGCAACCACTGAGTGTCAAGGAGAGGATCTCAACTAAAATATGCTGTCCCTACCGTTCCCTAAACACCAGTGTGTTAGTTAAATGGAGATAAAAGAAAAATCATCAGAATCTTCATAATGCTAGCCATGAATTGTAGTCACATGAACTGCAAAGCAGGAGATGTCTTAGAAAAGAATCATAGAAGATTAGGGTTGGAAGAGACCTCAGGAAGTCACCTAGTTCAACCCCCTGCTCAAAGCAGGACCAACACCAACTAAGTCAAATCAGACTTGTTAGGCTGGAGCTTGTATTTACAAGTGAAGGGAGCAGAGGTTTGCCTAAACCAGGGATCAGATTTCCTAGGGACAGTAGATGAGGAATTATCAAAGAGTGTAGAGATAATGTTGGCAATGCCATACAGGACTGGGAATTTAGATTAATGTAGCACTGCTCAGTCTGATACTGGAACCAATATTTGAAATATAAATAAAGGAGAGTATGAAAATGTTAAAATGGGGTTTGTTTAATCACTTCAAACTTTAGCCGAGTGCGTTCCTATGTTCCTTAGACAGCTTTCTTTTTGGCGTCTCTTCCCCATAATAACAGTAGAGAACAGAAAATACACTCATTCCAAGCACTGCAAATTATTTTATACTAGAAAGTATAAGAGGTACTCAGATTATGTATAAAGAAAAGGAGTACTTGTGGCACCTTAGAGACTAACCAATTTATTTGAGCATAAGCTTTCGTGAGCTGCAGCTCACTTCATCAGATGCATACTGTGGAAACTGCAGAAGACATTATATACACAGAGACCATGAAACAATACCTCCTCCCACCCCACTCTCCTGCTGTCAATAGCTTATCTAAAGTGATCACTCTCCTTACAATGTGTATGATCATCAAGTTGGGCCATTTCCAGCACAAATCCAGGTTTTCTCACCCCCCCACCCCCCACAAACTCACTCTCCTGCTGGTAATAGCTTATCTAAAATGACCACTCTCCTTACAATGTGTATGATAATCAAGGTGGGCCATTTCCAACACAAATCCAGTTTCCCCTCCCCCCCACACACACAAACTCACTCTCCTGCTGGTAATAGCTTATCCAAAGTGACCACTCTCCTTACATTGTGTATGATAATCAAGGTGGGCCAATTCCAGCACAAATCCAGGGTTTAACAAGAACTTCTGGGCGGGGGGGGTAGGAAAAAACAAGGGGAAATAGGCTACCTCGCATAATGACTAAGCCACTCCCAGTCTGTATTCAAGCCTAAGTTAATTGTATCCAATTTGCAAATGAATTCCAATTCAGCAGTTTCTCGCAGGAGTCTGGATTTGAAGTTTTTTTTTTTGTAAAATAGCGACTTTCATGTCTGTAATCGCGTGACCAGAGAGTTTGAAGTGTTCTCCGACTGGTTTATTAATGTTATAATTATTGACATCTGATTTGCATCCATTTATTCTTTTACGTAGAGACTGTCCAGTTTGACCAATGTACATAGCAGAGGGGCATTGCTGGCACATGATGGCATATATCACATTGGTGGATGTGCAGGTGAATGAGCCTCTGATAGTGTGGCTGATGTAGGCCCTGTGATGGTGTCCCCTGAATAGATATGTGGGCACAGTTGGCAACGGGCTTTGTTGCAAGGATAGGTTCCTGGGTTAGTGGTTCTGTTATGTGGTATGTGGTTGCTGGTGAGTATTTGCTTCAGGTTGGGGGGCTGTCTGTAGGCAAGGACTGACCTGTCTCCCAAGATTTGTGAGAGTGTTGAGTCATCCTTCAGGATAGGTTGTAGATCCTTAATAATGCGTTGGAGGGGTTTTAGGTGGGGGCTGAAGGTGACGGCTAGTGGCGTTCGGTTATTTTATTTTTTAGGCCTGTCCTGTAGTAGGTGACTTCTGGGAACTCTTCTGGCTCTATCAATCTGTTTCTTCACTTCCGCAGGTGGGTATTGTAGTTGTAAGAATGCTTGATAGAGATCTTGTAGGTGTCTGTCTCTGAGGGGTTGGAGCAAATGCGGTTGAATGTTAGGATTCTTCTGGCCCCAAAGATATTTTTTTTAGCACGTTTGTTGATGCAAGGAAAAGGCCACCCATTAGTTATCGTTACTATATTTTGACCTTTCAGCCAAAATTTCATAAAGTGGAATTCTTTTAATAAGCAAAATTAAACAAAAATAAATGCAAATAAAATAAATAAAACTAACTTATTATGAACACCTAAAACTGTGATTATCATGGGGCAGATAAAGGCTGAGCCCAGATCCTCTGCTGGCATAGCTCCATCGAAGTCAGAGGAATTGCTTCTTCACAGAATCTGGCAGACATAGATACAATTAGATTATAATATGGCAAATAATCATTTGACTGCATCAGTGAAAAGTATGTGTTTCTTTGGTAGTGTTTGGGCGGGACACCATGGGTTGTGAATTCCCATCATTCATCAGGCTTGCTTCCTGGACAAAATGTTTTTGAAAGCTTTGATTTGGCCTCAGTACAGATGTAGAATGTAGCACTGAGGAGGAAAAGATATGATGGCTCTTGAGTGATTATTAGTTTAGAACATGACGAATTACAACAGCTTCAGTGATTGAAATACTGAGGAAGAGTTCTTATTCCCAGTGGAGAACAGAACCAACTTTGCTATGATCTGAATTGAAGAGCAAGAATGTTTGGCATTTATTGTCCTTTGTCAGTGAATTTTAGTACTCAGGATAGGTACCGGATTAGCAGTCATGGAGATGCAAGCCTTCCAGTAAACCAGAGAACAGGTACAGCATGGTCAGTGGCAGGACAACCCCCACCAATGTGCTTCAAACCTCAGCTGAAGGAAACACTTCTAGAGATGAGAGGAAGATTCAGGCTGCATGTCCATTCAGTACTTGTTCTCTCTGCTAAGGCTACCAATTAGATCCAGAAGTTCTGTGATGTAGCTAAACAAATTTTAATGTGTACAATTAAACTTTTCAATTCGCTTTTAAAATACTGAGTTCCTTACCCTACCAAAAAGATAATTATATTAATGATTGATAACTGATCATCATTAGTAAAAAGAATGTTCTTACATTCAGGATCAGAGCCCCATTTTGCTGGGCGCTGTACATATATAGAATAGAAGGGTGATCATTGTTCCCAGCATTTTGAATTTGGAATCTATAGGGGCCTGGCTGAAATCCCACTGAGGACAGAGGACTTCCATTGATTTTGGTTGGATTTGGATCAGGTCCACAGATCCAAGAAGTCTTGTGGCCTTCTGGAACTTGCAGATATTTTTTGCTAGATTAGATCAGAAATTATGCATCTGTTTTTGCCCTCATGGAGGAGTAGCACATAAATACCAAAAATATTAACATACAATATAAACTGCTCATGTTGATTAACAGTGAAAGATCTCACCTTCTCAAATAATAGCAACGCGGGCTGTGGAATAAGAAGTATGCTCTGAATGACAATGAGTTGCCGAATGCATTAGCCACAATATCAAATGCAGTCAAATTAAAATGTTCCCTTCTGACATTTTCAATTAAACCCCATCAAGTTTCCAAACAACCTAGCAAAACTAAATAGACTGGGTGAGCTAAATGAAAAGGCAGCCTGACATCTTCCCCTTCCAAAAGTCAGATTTAGCTTCAGTGCTGTTGCAAAAATCTGAAACAGAACATTAAACAATTACAAATCAGCATAGTGGGACTGACCAATGGTCCTGTGTCATGCCAATTGTTTGTGACAGAGGCCACTTCTGCACGCAGCAGAGGAAGACAGAACAATAATATCAACTGTTTGCAGTTCTGTTTTGTCTTCCATCCAAGCATCGAAAAGTTAGATATATCACAGCTGTTCAAATGGCTCCTTAGCACTGCACAACTTTTTGATATATGTACTCCCATAACATTCCTGTGTGGTAAGGAAGTGCTACAAATCCTATTTTGCAAATGAAACAAAGAGCAACTAAGCAATTTCCCCATGGTCACACACAAAATCTGTCGCATAGGAATGAACTGAATGCAAGTCCTTTGAGTTCAAAACTAGAACCCTAACCACTAGACAATGTTGCCTCTCACCTAGGAAGGGGAAGTGTACCACTTGTGGGTAAAAGGCTTGTTATCAAAGCTCTCTCATTTACCTTGCTGTTGATGGGCATGTGTGCTGCAGATCATTTCATGAGCATAGGTTATCTCTCCCTTATCTCTGGGGAAGCATCATCCTTTATTGGAGTCTTTATCATTTTTAAAAAAAAGACTATTATTTATTTCTGGTTATTATTTTGGGGGGAAATCCTACACCTGCACCTCAGGTAGGAAGGGTCCTCAGGAAAGGTAGGTGAGGATGGAGAAAGGTGGATCTATGTAGGAGGAGGGGTGTATAATTGAGATGCACACCCCCTGTGCAGTGAGAGGCCCCACTCTATTTCAGCATGCTGAGTGGCAGCACATGGTTGGGCTAAAGAGGGCTGAGGCTGGGGATCCTGCTATTAGAATCTTCCCATCCTTCTGCCACGATGGGATTGCATAGGGGTCTGCATTGACTGCTTCAGCTATAGGTGGGGAGAAGACTGAGAAGCCATTCCTATGCCTAGGCCTCTGCACAATGCCAGGCTGGGAGCTGGATTCAGAATCTGGTCCATAGTAATTGGTCGGTGACTTCTAAGGCAGGTTATTCTACTACCAGCTGCCAGTGTCTTACAAAGTCCATCTCTGTGCAAGAAAAGAAGAAAGTCTGAGGAGTTGGGTTTGGGGTTAACTACTGCTCTGCAGCTTGCCATGCACAAATAAACCAAAGGTGGGAATGAGTGACAGGGAATGGCTTACTCGATGGTTACCTGTTCTGTTCATTCCCTCTGGGTCACCGGGCACTGGCCACTGTCGGAAGACAGGATACTGGGTTAGATGGACCCTTGGTCTGACCCAGGAGGGCCATTCTTATGTTTTTATGTTCCGAAAAGTGGCCAAGAGACAATGGCATGACACAACTTTGTTTGTAAGTTTGTACTTGTTAGAAGTTTCTGGGTATAGATTCACTTTCTTAACTCAATATGTCCTGCTGTTGCACCTGCCATAGAATAAGCAATTGATCAATGGACTGAAAAGTTCTTTTGTCTAGTTTCAGTGCAGCCTCAGTCACTGCCTCTGTGTATCTCCATCTCTGTGTACCTTGTGATTTCTCATAGCAATACAGTAGCAGGCAAAACTCAAAAAGCTTAAAGATCTTAGCTGCATCACTCACTGGGAGATGAATCCAGGAGGGAAATCTTGCAGGAAGTGATACCTATGGTACTGTATTTACTGGAGACCCTGGTTGTACATGGGTGCACAAAAATTTTTAAAAAGTCAACGGAACTTCTTCAAACCAGGTATAGGTCCAATTTTGTATGAAGCTCCAGGTTTATAGCATTTGTTATTGTATCTGGTTTATTAATATTTATTATTTGTATTGTGGTGGTGCATAGGAGACTTAATCATGGACCAGGATTGCATTGTGCTAGGCTCTGTACAAACACAGAACAAAAAGCCAGGCCCTGCCCCATATAGATTACCATCTAAATATAAGGAAAGCAACAAGATCAATACAGACAGACCAGGGAATACAAGAAAACAAACAAAACAGTTTTGGTCGGCATGACAGGAAGTGGTTTTGGTTTGGAGCTGGAACCTGCTTTCATTAAATCAATCTTACATTTTTTCTACAATGTCTATTACCGTACTATCTTCTTTCACAATGACTGTGCAGGGACATAGGAGAATGAGGCCACATTGCTGGTATTGATGTTTATGAAAAAAACAGGGACATCCAAGTCTCCTAAGTCCCTGTCCAATTCTCTGTCCGGTAGGCCACACTGCCAATGGGCCACTGACACAAGTGTACCGTTTCCTTTTTGAGTGACACATCATCTATTGTATTATTATTATTGTTCTGTATTCAGGTACTTTTTTTTCCCCACATGCTCAGATATGTTCTAGGCTCCTCACACAAGAGACATGCTATTTTTTTTTTAAATGACTTGGTTGTAGGTGTTCCGGTTTTAAGTGCCCAACTTGAGATGCCTTAAAGGGGTTTTCAGAGGTCAAGTGTTGGGACTTTGTGAAAATCAGACTTTTCCAGTGGTCTCCAGTGGAGTTCCCAGAAACTGAGGTGTCCCAAATCATTAGAGAGTTATTTTTGAAAATTCAGACAGTACGACCTGATTCTCCCTTATGTACGTTTCTTTTACCCCAGTGTAACTCTACTGATTTTATTGGAGTTATTCCTTACCTACACCTGGGCAAATGACTCTACTCCATAGTCCTAGTCTTGAAGGAATTACAATCTAAGACAACTGATCCTGCATTTTGGGTGGACTTCTAATCCCACTCAAAGCCCCACTATGAGTTGTGGGATACCTGACTATCCAGATCAAACGAACCAGAAGTAACTATACTTCAGACATGACGTTAGATGATTGAAGCCATAAAACAGTGGGATTTGACCTTGTTGCACCTTTCCTTTGCAGACATGTCTGACTGCCTCTGAGGTACATGCACCATCCCTCAGTCCCTCACACTACTCTCAATAAAATGAAGCTAAAGCCAACTTTAAGTTCTGAGCAGTAGCAGCATGATTCCCCCCACCCCCACCCAAACTGAGAGGGAAAGGAGTTGCCCCAACAATGACTTTAAGGGGTACACATAAAAAGCTTAACATTTGATTGGAGGAAGCTGGTGAGTTGGGGACCTTTATGCCCCAAGCCTCTCTGGTTCTATTGTCTCTATTAAGCAGCCTTGAGGTTCCGCACTAGTTGGCTACCAGATGTTCAATATTGAATCCCTACTGGAAGGTTGTGACAAAGCCCCGGAGAGTTGAATGACAACAATCTGTCAACTAGTCATTGTTGTATTTTTTTTCCATATTCCATTATTCTGCACCTTATGTCACTGTTTTTAGTCTGTAAATTGCTCCTTGTTTATTTCTGTTCATTTCTTCCATCGGTATTTTTAATTCTAATGACGTTCCACTGCTGAGACGGTTCTTCAGAATGTTGACGCTGCTCTGCCCAAAAGAGAGAGACAGAGGAAAGGAAAGGACATGCCAATTACGCAGAAAGATCCAGAGGTTCAAGATGTGGTGACACTGACACTAGAAAGTATGATAAATGCCCTAATTTACATCTAGCTCCCATCCGATAATTTCCTGAAACTATGATAAAGTGATTATTTACAAGGAAAACCTTTACAATGTAATTAAATAAGACTGGGGTTTTGGTCCAGGAGTGAAGAATGGGGATTGCGAATAAGGCTTTTATTTCATTTTTTTAATACAAGGCAATGGGATGGCAATGCAGTTTTCCAGACCCTTGTGTTCTGGATAGGGGGTTGCAGAGTCTGCAGCTATTGTACAAGGGGTTTTGAGTTCATCAGCTAAACTGCAACATAGTTTCTGCACATGGGAGACTGGGTGCTGTACGAACCATGCTGATAATCCAGCAGGTGGCAATCTTGCCTCTCCTAGCATGTTGTTAGGGAGCACTCTGCCACTGGTAGGGACTGATGTTCAGGTGAGAGATGAAGGCTCCTGATGGCTTGTGCTCATTGAAGATCCCTTTCTGTGAGAGTAGGGGTATTATCCCTGGTGAAAAAAGAAGCACCATGAATCCAGTAGATCAGCTCACAGGGCTCATGTGTTTTAATTCTGGCTCTGACACTGACTTGTTGCATGGCCTTGTGCAAGTTGCTTAACCTCCCTGCCTCAGTTTCTCCATCTATAAAACAGATTAATAACTTACCTACTTGACTTCAAATAACTGGCTCCCTACTTAATGCAAAGCTAGCATTGGGAGTACTGAAACTCTCAGTTGCTGCTTTGGAGAGTTTATGAAGGCGTCATTCTGTCTGGAAAAAGAAAAGGAGTACTTGTGGCACCTTAGATATTAACATTGGATGCATCCAATGAAGTGAGCTGTAGCTCATGAAAGCTTATGCTCAAATAAATTTGTTAGTCTCTAAGGTGCCACAAGTTCTCCTTTTCTTTTTGCAGATACAGACTAACGTGGCTGCTACTCTGAATTCTGTCTGGAGTGGCTCATGACTGAGAGTGTCAGTCTCAGGGCAGACTGTCAAAAACCAGGACAGACACCCCAAACTGGTAATCCTATAACTAGATTTCATCAACCCAGTAACAAATGTGAACTCCCAAAGTACTAAAATAATCTTATAATGGAATCACAGACAGTCCCCTTAGACACTCCAGTCTATTTTGTCACCCAGGCAAGATGGACTATGTGATAGTCACATACACAACAGATTGCAAAATATTCAGGTTGCTCCCACTCCCAAGAGATGAGTCACTTACCCCAGGTCAATTTATACCTTAGATCTCACACCAAAGACAACACCTGTAGCCAATCCTGTAATAAACCAACTAAAGATTTGTTAACTAGGCAAAAGAAATAAGAGTTATTTACAGGTTAAAGAAAGCAAGCATATATGCACAAATGAGTTTCAGTCTGTGATGCAAAAGGTGAGAGAGTTGTAGTAATCTGTCAGTTCCGTGTTTTTCAAGGATGACCCATGCCTCGCTGCATGGGGCTCTCTTAGCTTATGGTTAGGAATCCTTGCCACTCAGCATCCAGACAGCATAAAAGAGATACAGTTTCTCTTTGTCAGGCATTTTTATGCCCCCAACTCCAGAGTCCAAAGTGATGGGATGGGTTCATGACTAGCTCTTTTCTTCCTAGAGGGAGTTAGGAAAGCTGTGAACAGGGCCTCTGTTCTTTGATGCTACACAATATCTTATTAGTCATCAATGGGCCATCTTGAATGCGGGGCAAGCGCTTCACCTTAATTAATGCGTCTTTTCCTGTTTGGTGAGTTACACAATACAGAGATTTACAATGCAAACATTCAGTATAACTTTAAACCAGGGGCTATGGAGCTTATAAGTGAGATCAATACATTCAGCATCCTACAAGCATTTTATAAAGTCTAAAGACATTCTTATCAACGCAAAATCTGCTGTCTATTTTGTCAATGCTAACACACAGGTAAGCAAGACTGCTTTCCAGTTATGCATTCATAAGGGTTCAGTGAGGTCTGCCAGTGTCACTGTGAAAAGGGCAGTTTATTTCATCAAAGACTTTTCGACCAGTTCTCCTTCCACCCAAAAGAACAAAACCAAAAATGACACTGTTCCTGTGTCATTATTTCTGCTTGTTGTTCTTGTTATTACTTAACCTGCAGCAACTTCAGAGCGTAAACCTCTCCCTGCTTTGACACCTGACCAACCATCTCTCTTAACTGCCACAGCTGAGACCAGCAGAGGCATCTGATCTGGACCGCTTTCAGTATAAGCCAGAGGAAGCTCCTGGTAATGTGTTCTCCGTGATTAACCCTTGGGACAATTTACCAAGGGGTATTGTGAATTCTCTGTCGCTGACACTTTTAAAATCAAGATTGGATGTTTTTGTTTTTTTTTTCTAAAAGACCTGCTCTAGGAATTATTTTGGGGAAATTCTCTGGCCTATGCTCTACAGAAAGTCAGACTACTTGATCACAACGGTCCCTTCTGGTCTTGGAATCTATGAGTTTTAGAACTTGCTCCCTCATTGCTCCCTTGCTCCCTCTGCCACAGCCCGGGTTTATTAACCTTCTAGGCACACTACAATGCCCATATCCCCCCCCCCCTCTTTATTTAGCCATACGTAGGGGCAATCCTCTTGTTTATATCGAGATTCTTAATTAATAGGATTGACACCCAGGACTCTGGATGGGAACCTGCCGTTCTATTTTAAAAATAGGAATAAATAATAACATAATAAATATGTTGTAAAGCATCATGCCCATCTGCAGTCTGATGCCATAGCCACAATAGCAGCAGAGGTCAGGACACAGAATCTAGGACTTGGCTCCTCAGGAATGCTGTGAAATGCAGAGTCACAACCCGTTAGACTTCTTTGAGTCCTCATAACTCCAGATAGAGGGAGCTGCGGGTGCACAGCTCCTGCAGAAATCAGACCCTGAGGGCTTTTCTACTTGGGGAAAAAGCCCAGAGGAGCTAGTGTGGAATGGCTAGTGCACACTCGTTCTTCTGTTCTAACTCCCTGTGTAGAAACTCTAACTCCACACATGTTCAGTTTAGCTCTCTGCACTTTTGAAAGCTTACTCTGCATTAACTTTCCTGCGTAGACAAGTCCTAAGTGCACACAACCGCATGGGCACAGTTCTGGAAGGCAGGCCCACTGCCCGGGAGCGTGCACACTTCAGGGGAGGAATCCTGGGCAGGCAGAAGAGACGGGACAGCAGGATGCCAGTCTGTGACTATGCAGCATCAGTTAGTCCAAGAAATCTGTTGCACAAGTCAAGAGAGCTGAGTGGCTCACCAACTCTCTGTTTAACCTGGGATTGTTGCTCCAGAGAAGGGGGTTTCAGGAACCAGGGGTACTATCAGGCAGAACTAAATAACATGTCTGAAGCATTATACAGTGGCCAAGAGTGTTTAAGGCCAGTCATTGACAGAGGAGGGACTAGAAAGGGGCAGCCCCTAGTTGTCCATGCAGTGCTTTTTCCTCTAACCCATGCGGTTACTAAGAGATCTACCACCCTCTTTTTCTTTAGAGAGACTAAAATATACAGAGAGCCCTTCCTCCACCACTTCTGAACTAGAACACGTTCGCTGTTTAACATTACACAGCACCACTCCCCTATATTTAATACAGGAATGAAAAATGTATCCATCTGAGCAGAATTTCGGTCGGATATATTGACCTGTAATCCCTGATCTGATTGTAGGGTGACTAAATTGTATATTATGTGCTAAGGCATATTAAAATGTGTTAAGATAGCAAAAAGAAGCTATTAATGCTGTTGTGCAAAAAGGGAAACATAAGAGTTTGTATAATAACTAAAGTAGGCGTGGGAACAAGCTGGGGCCTACTGGTCCTATTAGTATTTTTGATAGTTAGCTTAAGTAGTAAAGGAGTAAGCATGGCCTCTTCACCTAAGGTTATAAGATTTAGCAATAAATGCTTTGTGAAAAATACGCTAACAGCAAAACAATAGTTTTGGTTAAAATTTCAAGGGGATTTTAGTAGGTGTAACCATGAGGTTAACCTCATTAATGTTTTGGAAACACTGGGAAATGCTATCACAATAGCTTATGTCAGCAATCAAGAACCTCAGTTACGGGTACCTGGAAAGCCACACATGGATAAAGAGTGAAGACTTAATCAGACATGGTCACGGATATGTTAATGTGTAAACAAAGGGATATAAAACCAGACTGATGAATGTTCACAAGTGGGATGTTGGGAACGATATAGGTGACGGCCGAAAATGTCCTCTCTTCTTGTGGTGTGTTCCACTGACTGTTTCTTCCATCTTCATTTCCAGTGGCCTCTATAAGGTTGTAAGTACGAAGAAGGTTGTAATTATGTCAACATAGGGGAATTGCTTTATCTTGGACTAGCCCTTGACTATAAGTATGCATGATCCAGGGGGTTGTTTTCCAATACTTTTTCTACTTTCTCTTATTTTCCTATGATTTCAATTACACTGGTCTGTACAATTAGAGCTCATAAAGTCTCTGTGTGTGCTTCACCAATCTCATCTTCTTAATTAACTCTAAGTAGCTGCCTGAATTAAGAACCTGTTACTTGTGACAAGTGCGTTTGCACCCCAAACTAACTCAAAGGCTACAGACTGAATGTAAATGCATCACTTTGAAGTTGGCCAGGATACAGGGACTGACTTCTCTGGGATGACAAAGATTGCTAGGGACTCTTTAATGACCACAATCAGCTCTGGACTCATTTTCACGCCTCATCCAGCAGACTGATGCAGCTGTGAAAGAAAGGAAAGTGAAACTGGAGACGTGATGCACTGTGATATATGATTATTATAAATAAGAACACTAGAAATCCTTGAAAGAGAAGCAAATCCCCTGTGGGCCCTTTATGTCTGCTCCTTTTGTTTACCTCTTCTTGAATTTCCTATTATTCTCACTTTTGATTGCATATCATAGGCCTTTCTAACCCGCAGCTGACCTCTTGAGTTAGAGTGGATAAAGCAAACCTCCAACAAGATAGAAACTAAATATGCAGATTTAAAAAAAATACAACATGGATTTTATTTTTTTTAATCTCTGAAGGCACTCAGCCGTGAAAGCCTCTGAGAAGGGTAAGGAAGCAAGGCTTTTGCTCTGCACATCCTATCTGGTCTTCGGCTACTCAGCTCTGGGGATAGCTCTTAACCACAAAAATGAAGTTGCATTAATTTCATTCCCGGATCAACTTGGGGAAGGACACAGCACATCAGTCGTCAGGGCGGGGGTCTCTTTTATATTCATCCGCATGCATTAACCTTCATCTTATTTGTTGAGTTAGGCTGCTTTTTGTATATCATGAATAATTTCATTAAGCATTAAGAATTTACCCATACTGTATCTGTATCTTTTTTTTTAAATATATACAATTTGCAACGCATAATAAATATCTAATAGGCAGGGTATGATTTCTCAGAGTTTACAATTATCTAAGTCTGTCATGTGCTATAACCTTTCCTGGCTTATACAATATTCAACTCTTCAATGTAGCATCAGCGCCATTATCATGGGTTGATGGGAAAAAGACAGCCATGTTGGCACTCTCCTCACTAATCATATCTCTTTTGGTTTGATCAGCATATAAATGTTCCTGGATTTAAGCTATACCAGAGAAAATGTGTTAAAATACTTGTCCATGTCCTTATTTTTTGTTTAGAATCAGAAAAACTTGTGGTGGCAGTAACGGAGGAGGGGGGGAGAAAAATATTATCTGGTTGCAGGAGATGCCAGGTTTGTGGTCTTAAAAAATAAATTTACTTGCAGATGGTTTTAGGCAGCAGTTGGGAATGCATCCTTTTTCTCTGTAATTTTTAAAAGCAATTGCCTTCAACTCTGAAAATGAACAGCGGAGGAAATAGCTTGGGGTTGCTTTTTGTTTTAAATAGAATTTAAGAGCTGGTGAAAAGTGCCAAAATGAGGTCTTGAATCCAAGTACTGATGAGCCTGACTCTGAATAATAATAACAATAAATGTATCAAATCTATCTGTAGGCCTTTGCACTGTCCCTGGACTGAATACCCAGTCAATTGGAACTCCATGGTAGCAGCAAAGATAGACCTCAGAACTTCCTGCTCCAATAACACAGGTCCTTACGTTGTACTTGGAACAAGAATCTCTGGTAGAAATACGGAATCTATGAAACAAAGTTGAGTGTATCTGAACTTATCCAGTAGAGGGCAGTGGTACACGTACCTATTAGAAAACTGGTCAAGGGCCTGATTCAGCAAGTTACTCAAGCACATCCTTTAAGCACATCAATAATCTGTTTGATGTCAATACGACTATTCACATGTTTAAGTTACAAACATGCTTAAACACCACAATCCATCAGGGCCTAAAATACTGTTTTGCACTTACACAGCATATGAGGAGAGGCTGAGGGAACTGGGATTGTTTAGTCTGCAGAAGAGAAGAATGAGGGGGGATTTGATAGCTGCTTTCAACTATCTGAGAGGTGGTTCCAGAGAGGATGGATCTAGACTATTCTCAGTGGTAGAAGAGGACAGGACAAGGAGTAATGGTCTCAAGTTGCAGTGGGGGAGGTTTAGGTTGGATATTAGGAAAAACTTTTTCACTAGGAGGGTGGTGAAACACTGGAATGGGTTACCTAGGGAGGTGGTAGAATCTCCTTCCTTAGAAGTTTTTAAGGTCAGACTTGACAAAGCCCTGGCTGGGATGATTTAATTGGGGATTGGTCCTGCTTTGAGCAGGGGGTTGGACTATATGACCTCCTGAGGTCCCTTCCAACCCTGATATTCTATGATTCTATGATTCTACCTAACGACTGCAAAACTTTTTAGAAACATTAATGAATTACATTTCATACCTCACCTATATTTAACTCCAGTGCCTAATAGACATTTGCAAGAAATTATATTCTTATTAAAGATTCAGCATTGCCACCCCTTGAAGTTGAGACGAGGTCAAGCTGAAATTTTTATCCCATGGGAAATACTGATATTTCATCATTAGTTTTCATGCCAAATTCAAACAAAAAGTCAAATATCTTTTTTTTTTTGGCAGAATGAAAAGTTCTGAAAAAAAAAATCAATTTGGAAATGGCAAAACATTTTGTTTTGATATTTTTGACCAAAATAAAATGATTCTACATTCCCAAATTGAAACAGTGTCAGTTACTACTTCATATGTGCATATTGATGACATCTGGCCCTAAAACTATAGTTGCTAATGACACACACTTGTTCCTTACACAACTAGGGTTAGTCAGATTAGGCATTGCAAATAATGGAGCCATTTTTCTGCTAAAGAATTATCTATGAATAAGGTGCAACCTTTATGGATTAGTTTCTCTGCACTTATTCATTAACTAGTTTTTTGTGGCCTATGCATTTCTGGCACACTAGCAACTACAAATGTTTGCTAATCTTGATTCTCTATTTACGCCATATGATGGGTGTCCTCAGTCACATTGTTTCTGTTGCCTGATTGGTTGAGCTAAGTTTTATAAATACGAAAAGGAATCAGAATATCAGGGTTGGAAGGGACCTCAGGAGGTCATCTAGTCCAACCCCCTGCTCAAAGCAGGACGAATCCCCAATTTTTGCCCCGGATTCCTAAATGGCCCTCTCAAACAACCCTTGGTTTAGCAGGCCAATGCTCAAACCACTAAGCTATCCCTCCCTGCAAGACGTGAACAAATCATTGGGGTTTTGAGTCTGTCGGGATAGGTTGGACAAGACAGCAGCAAATAAACAGAGCGAGAAATTTTAGGACACTTAATAATGTTTTCTTTCTTCCTGCACAAGAAATATCAGTAAAGAGATGTCTACACTTTGAGCGGGGGATGTGTTTTCCAGCGGAAGCATATACACTTGTGCTAGCTGTCTTTGAACGAGCATTCTAAAAATATCATAGCCATGGCAGCACGAGTATCCGAAGGGGCCAGACGCCATGAGTACATCCCGTTAGAGATGTTAGGCACATGTAGACGTACCCTATTTGCCTACATCCACACACTTTAGCTTTAAAAATAGCTTGGTTGCTTCACCTGATGGACAGAAAAAAGAAAGGCAGCTCTTTCGCAGACTTGTCGTAGAGGTGAAGGCAGAAGGGACCACCAGGTCATCTAATTTTGCCTCCTCTCATGTCACATTCCCACTCAATGAGTGCACGGACGTCTAGAGTGATTAGGTGGGAATTTTGTGCTCATGTATTTATTCATGATTCAGAGTGAATTCTTTGAATGCTGTCCCTTATTATGTGTAGACACTGCAACTGGCACAGTGGTGTCCCTATATCAGTTACGGCCTCTAGGTGCTACCATAATAAAAATAACTGTAATCATAATGAACATGCTAGTCCACGTACACGTGCTCTTGAGGGTGCACAAAGTCATGTGAATAAAAGCGCCTCCCAAAACACGCGCAAACAAAAATAAGTCACACGGATGTTTGGTGGAAAAGTCAAATGAAAGGGGTGACCAAATGGAGTCTAATCGACCCGTGCTGAGATTTGAGGAAACACAGTCACAGAAAAAAGTTTCCATTCTTAACCTAGCTCTGATTGGGGCACATAGCCAAGGAGAACTTGGCTTAGAACTGCAACTCAGACCACCGGTCAGCCATCCAGTGATAAGGACTCTCAGCCATTAGCAACTCTCTGTAAGCCCTGTTTGAACCATTAGGGAAAAAACTCTAGATCTTATTACCAATCCCCTGAGCTATCGACTCCTCCCTGAAGAGGCTTTCTGACATCAGGGGCTTAACTAAAACATATGAATTAGAGTGGAAATTGAAAGTATTCAAATATAAATTAATGTATACCCAAGGGTTATTCATGCCAACTAGCAATAAATATGCTGGAAGTAAAAAAGGCTAATTTGGATGAATATGAGCACGGGGTGGGGGGTGGAGGAAGCAGTCAAGGCAAGAAAGAGGCATATGCAAAGTATAGAACATCAGATGGAAGAAAGCGGACTGGACAGATTACATAGGGAAATTAAAGTGGAGAAAACTGGAGCCTTGTAAGAATGTGGGGACTGTCTTTCAGTATCTGGATGATAAAAGGTGTTTCCTCAATTGTCTCTCTCCTGGAGAGCCTTCTGTTTAAGTCCTGTCCCAAGTCATGATAGAAAGGCAATTTGGGTTTCATCCCAGCTTCTTGTGACTTAGTTTGGGGATTGGTCTGATTTAGTTGCGGATTGGTTGTGCTTTGAGCAGGGGGTTGAACTAGATGACCTCCTGAGGTCCCTTCCAACCCTGAGAGTCTATGATTCTATGATTCTATGACTATTTGTACACAGCACAGAACTGTCTTGAAGGGCTAAAAGTGTCGTCGCTAGTAATGGGTCATGAGGCAATGTCCCATCACTGGGAGAGGCACAGTGTCTACCCTAAGAGCTGACGCCAAGAGCTGCACAAAAGGAAGCCATTTGCTTCCCACAACAACAATGAGCTTTATTGGTCCCTGTACCCAGGATGGTCTGCCAGGGAGCAGCCAGCCCTGTTCTGTAGAGCATACAGGTGTTGGGAATCATCTGACCCAGCTGGACAGCATCAAGTGATTGGGTCTGATAATTATCCTCTATGGGATATAAAAGAGGGCCCCAGTTCTACAAGGTTGCCTGGGCCCAGGAGAAAGCTGGGAGTATATTCTCCTGTGGCTGTAACAGAAGACTATGAGAGAGTAAGCAGGCCCTGCAGGCCCCCAATGCTGAGAAAAGTTCTGACCATCAAGCTGCCAGAGGACTCCACAACCTAGGTTAGGATCAAGACTGTTAGTTGAAATTATTGCTCCCCATTTCCTTTTGTGCATGTTTATATATGTTAAAGAATAAACAGAGCCCTGAGGTCAGGTCTACAAACCGAACGGGGCATGGTGGATTGTTTACCAGAGCGCCCGCCTACTCTTTTACAGCAGCCAGTAACAATGCTTCATATGCTGGTGTGCCATCTAGCGGCACATTTCCTGTTAGCTATTTGCATATAGAGACCAGGTGGATAAGGTGATATCTTTTACTGGACCAGCTTCCGTCAGTGAGAGACAGGCTTTTGAGCTTACACAGAGTTCTTCTTCAGGTCAACTATTTACACATAGACAAATATAAACCTTTCTCACAACACCTTCCAGACCCACCTGGTGGGGCAGCGTCATTTGTTACCCTATGTGAATGGAAAGGGCATACTCCCCTCGTGTGTATAACCCAGCCACTTCCAGCTCATCTTCTGGGAGGAGCAGCCTTGAACAAGAGGGCTGTGATTTTTGGGATGTTGTAGAGGTGGTGTAATGTGTCTGGATTCCTGACCCTTTTCATCCTTCCATACCCCTGCTGTGAGGCTGCATGGTGGGGGACAGCTCCAGTTAGCCCATCATTTGTAGCCTGTGCTTAAGGGAGACTCAGAACATGTGGGATTGTAGCAGGTCAGTGATAGTGGCAGAAATCTGCAATGGATGCTTGTGGAGAACCTGCCTCTCCCACTCCTATGCCTGGATCTAACCCAGCACAATTAGTGACTTGCTTTCATGAGCAACAAATTCACACACACTCAGACAGGAGAGGAGAAAACGAATGAAGGCATTTTTCAGGGCTAAAGGCTTCAAATCCTGAAGCCCTTACTGAGGCAAATCAATGAGAGCACTGTCTGAGCGAGGGCTGTGTCAAAGGGCTGAATGTAGCCTGCTTTCATTGTCCTTTAAATGCAATGAATAAAAATATTGTCCTTCATATTAGTCCTAAGCACAACAAGTACATTTGTATTTAAGCTACTTGTCTGTGTCTGTTTAATTAACCTAGAAACTTTCTTGATACTCCCCACGGATTTTGTCTCTGGCTTTGATTAATTTAATTAAGGATCACCAGCCTCAACTCACCCAAGGGGCACCATGTCTAACACGTAAAATAAAAGTTTTCGAGAAAGTCATAGGCAAGGCTGTCAGACACAAGCGGGGGTAATTTATCTACTTGTTGGAAATGCTTTTGAACAATGTACTGTGCAGTCCAAATGGACTTGAGCATATGGTTTGCACCAAAAGGGTTATTATATACACACGCTGAAGGTGGAAAATAAAGTGAGCAAGAAATGCCCGAATCAATGGTTGATCTATCGTTGCTAATTGTTCCACCCCCAATAAACTTCTGAGAGATCAGTTCCTGACTCTGTTGCTCTCTAGGCATGGAGCCTGTCCAGAAATCTATGCTCTGTAGCCGTGGTGCTCCAATCTGTTGTGAGAAGCCACTAGAGGCAGTATGTTCAATCTAGTGACTGGGGCACTGGACTGGGAGTCAGTAGACCTGGGATCAAGTCCAGGCTCTTGCCACTACCCTCTGGCAAGATGCTTCACCTCTCTATGCCTCAGTTTCCCCTCTCACCATTTTTCTGCCTTTTCTATTTAGATTGTAAGCCCAACTGGGGCAGAGACTCTCCCTTTGGTTATGCACGTTGCCATGCTGCACAAAGGGGCCCTACTCTTGCTTGGGGATCCTGGACACTATTGTAATTGAAATAATAGTAGTGACCATGTAGCTACTCCGTAGTTCCCAACCACACAGCCCTGCTCCCTCTACCCAGAGCCATTCACTTCATGAACTCCCCACCATATCTGGCAGCAGGAGTGATGCTGATAGGGAAACAATGGAACTCTATGACAGATGCGGTCTCCCGAGCTGAGCGACAGCAAAGACAGCGCAGAGGTCCAGGGTCCAGCTCCCTGCGTCAGTGACGCTGCATGTCTGGTTTGACATGCACTGATTGGCAAACTGTCTTGGGGAACTTGCACAATGTCCAACATGGGCACCATAATGTTTGAGCCCTGTCACTGCTATTAGTTCTTCACTTTCATCCTTAGTTTTTGTGTTTTTTTTTTCTCCTTGAGAGAAGGAAAGTCTGACGGAATGGAAACAAACTGTTCAAAGTCCATTTGAACATACTACATTCATTTTAGGATTCTTAGCCACACGGTCACACAGCTGCCTTCTGCCCAGGGCTGTGCTATTCAGCGATTGAACTGTGCTACATTTTCATTCAGCTCCCACGCTGCTTCCCAGAGGGGCAGAGAATTCATGCTTCGGTCCCAGCCTCTCGCCGAGCTCTCGGCCAGTTCCAGTGGGCCGGCATAGCAGCCAATGGGCACCTGTGCTGTCACATTGTTGGAGGCCACTGTGAATTTATCCAGCCAACATCTGGCGCTGAGGAGGTCATGATTTTGTTAGTCTTAATCAATGAAGCCTTAATAGCCAACTGTTTTTCTCCCTTTGCTTCACTCATGCAGCAACAATTCGGTACGATAGGAGCTCGCCTACCACCCTGCACCATCATTCCATCTCCTCTTTGAGACTCATCAGTACAGTTGAGAACCTTTTTATTCCCCTGTGGGACAACATAATGCAAGGAGATGCTGTAAGGATAAATATAATGAGCCAAGTTCGTGCCCAGTGGTGTAACTTCAATGTCTTCAGTGGAGTTAACACAGGGGAAGGATTTGTCCATCAAGGTAAGAAGATAACTCCACACCTGCATTTGTTATTTCGGGCTGGACCCCACAACTTGGTAAGCAGCCTCGACAAAACCCAATAGGGAGCTGCAGGTGCGCTGCATGTCATAAGATTGAGCCCCAAAAGACATTTAAAAATCCACATTGTGTATGTAACTTTTTTTTCTCTAATTGCTTTTTGCTTCTTTGGGGATTAGTCCTGCTTTGAGCAGGGGGTTGGACTAGATGACCTCCGGAGGTCCCTTTCAACCCTGATATTCTATGATTCTTTTTGCACTTTGTAGAGTATGAGCAATGAAACGAGGCTGGTCAGTTTCAACCTTAGGTTTAATCCCGATGTTACTGAATAAACTTGAGCAATGCAAGCATACAGCATAGATAGATACAATATGTAAATACATCTGGGGGGACAATTGCCCACCATTCTAATAATTATCGCCCTGGTCCTGCAAAGAAAACCACGTGAGTGGCAAACCCTACTGAAGTAATAGGGATGGAATAATGCCCATTGACTTCAATGAGCGTTGGCTCCTGCCCCAGGTGCACAAAGGATGACGGTGAGCTGTTTATCTCAGCAGAGCAGCTAGAGCACCGTGGGAAAAACAGAGTAGACTCAGGCATAACAGCACAGATGTAAACTCAGGCCACTGCCTCCTCTCAACTAATTTCAGCAACAGCAGGAGGGATGAAGAAATAAACCCCCTTGGTCCTGCCTCCTTCTCCCTCTTTTCTCTGGCAGCAAAAACAGAGGACAAATCTGTCATTAAGTATTTGTAAGTGATCAGTTATCTGATGGCAGCTGTTTTCTAACTGGATCGGAATGCAAAGCACAGATGCTCAGATGTGTTACACCAGTTCAGCGGCGATTCCTCCCTGGAGTTCAATCCCTCCTTCCATCCACACATTAAAAAAAAAAATATGGGGGTAGAAGGAGTCCTTTACTGTTCATTATGTAATAATCATTTTCTCCCAACTGGCCCTTACCTTAGGTAACCATTAGCTTTGGTTTACGTGTGCTAACTAACAACCTGGTCATTTACCACCTAGTGGTAAGTACTAGTTTGGAACAGGAGGATTACTGACAGTGCATCAGCTCATAGCGAATGCCAAAGAAACAGACTAACTGTCATACAAGTCTTATAATGAAATTTAAGCAATCAGCCCTATAATTTCTCTTATTAGTTTTAGCCAGACTAGAAAAGGTCAATGCCCTGGCAAGCAATGATTCACAAATAACAGGTGCAGCCAGTTTCTATTATATGGCCATGGGACACTGCTCTGTCATTTTTATTTACTGAATCAATCCACCAACGTCCAGCAGGAGAACAACAGTTAAATGGTCATTAATTGTAGGCTGATGTGCAGATGAAACAAATCTCCAAAGGGACCACAAACCTTTGTTCTTTAACCTCCTTGAGTTTCCACCCTGGGATCAGCAGTAAATCACTCAGCACTTCATTTTCTTATTAAAAATTTACCATACTGATCATCCCAGGTGACTTGCATCCAATCTGAACATAATTTTTCTCAGGGCTTCCATTTAAGAAAACTTCTCCAGTAATACAAGCCATTCATTCATAGGAGCCACGGCAACATATATGGTCAGTCTTTGATTGCTTTCTCTGTGTTCAGGAGATAGTAAGCTCTGAGAGGCTGAAAACCCACCTGGAAAGCAAGTTTAATCTGTCTTTTATTACATGATTTTATTTAATTAGTTTCATTTGTACACTGGTGTCTGTCATCCAGTCCTACGTGCATGAATTCAGTCTTTGGAAATAGGTATTACCAAGTAATTAGAAGTGGACACAGTGTCAACACTAGAACATTCCCCAAGCCACATAAATGGAGACCAGCTTCACTCAACCCCACCCCACTCAGACATAGTCTAGGTGAACAGATAGGCCCTGCTCTGTCTTGAATGTCAAGAAGCTTAAATGCTGTTGGGGAAAGAGGGATCACTATGGGCTTGATCCAGAGATAATTAAATCAGTGGCAAGATACCTGCTGATTTAAATGGCTTTGGATCAGGCTCTAAATCAAGAGCATTCTACTGAAAAAGCTACTGCCCCCAGACATCGAAAGCTTGGGATGGTAAGGAGGCATGCCCCATCAAATCTCAGCTACTGGGATAGAACACAGGGAAATAAAGGGTGTCTGTGGTGCACAGGACCCCATCTTTATTCGGCCTCCTTATTTAGTTAGCTAAATTTGCAAAACAAGAAGAGGGGACTATCTGGACACTTTGGGCATCACTGGCAAATACAATACAACAAAACAGAGAGAGCAACCGTATAACATGCAATACTACTAAATAACCAGACAGCAGAAACAATAAGCCAAATTCCCCACTTCTCTTCAGACAGAATAATTTCCAACAAGATTTGCTTCTTCAGTAGCCCTCCCACAAAGGCGTGCCCTGCATTAGGGCCTGATCCAAAGCTCATTAAAATCAAGTATTTATGTGCTAGCCTGGGAGAACTGGGTTTAATCCCCTGCTCTGAAACAGACTTCTTCTGTGACTCGAACATCTACACTGCAATTTTCTAGACCCACGAGCCCAAGCCAGTTGACACGGTGATGGGCCAGCCATTGGTGTTTTATTGCATTGTAGACATATCCTAAATCTAAATCTCTCACTGTAAGGCACTTTCTCCAACCCTGGAATCATTTTTGTGTCTCCTTTCTGCATCCTTTTTAAAATGCAGACTCCAGAAGTATACACAGCATTACAGTATCAGTCTCACCAATATCTCACACAGAAATAAAGTCACTTCCCTACTCATACTCACTATCCCCTGTGTATATATCCAAGGATCACATTAGCCCTTTCGACCAGTGTCATGCTGGGAGCTCATGTTCAGTCCTTTGTCCATTCTGGCCCCTAAGCCCTTTTCAGAGTCACTGCTTTCCAGGATACAGCCCCCCCATTCCTTATTCTAGATGTATAACTTAGCCTTTTGCTGTATTAAAAAGCACTTTTAATGGGTCCAGCTTACCAAGCGATCCAGATTGCTCTGAATGACAGCCATGTCCTCGTCATTATTTACCACTCCACCAATCTTTGTGTCATCCACACAGTCTTACCAGCCGTGATTTTATATGTACTTCTAGATCATTGATTAAAATGTCGAATAGCTTCGAGCCTAGCACAACGTCTTACAGAACGCCACTAGAAACATGCCATTCAATAATCTGTCCCCATTGACAACTACTTTTTGAGATCTGTCAGTTAGCCAGTTCTTAATCAGTTTAACATGGGATATTGCATTTCTTGATGTTGCAGTGATAGACTGCTCTGAGAAACTAAGCAATGTTGGTCAGAGCTAAAGCCCCAAAGGGATTTAGGCACCTACATCCATTTATCCAAAAATTGGATCCTCAAAACCAAGGCACCCCCAGACATTTTTCAGAAGGTACGCACAGCTGAAACACTCTCATTTCAACTTAGCATGACGTCTACAGATATACTTTTTTATCTTCCATTAGGCAAAAACTCTTCGTGTCCACTCCCCGCCCCTCAGGCTTCCCACCCCTCTCTCCTGGCCAGCTCCCCCATGAGGCCACTCGCTGCAGTTCCTGAGGATGTCACTGAGACAGTCCTGTGGGCAAACAGAGGGGGACATGGGCTGCTGGAAGCAAGGTGAGTTTGGGCAGGCTCCCTGAGGGAGCCCTGGTGCAAAAGCCAGCCCCACAGCAGTGGCAAGGAGAAGCAGAGCTGGCAGCCCCACTGCCTGCTCAGGTTTGGTCCAGAGTAGCACTACAACCCATAAGTGCCAGGTCATAACACCACTCATTCAGTCCCTCCACCCCCCACGCCCCCGCATCATCATGAGGCAGGTCTGCAGGGCCAAACCTGAAGCCTTAATAGCCAGCTGCTTTTCTCCCTTTGCTTCACTCATACAGCAACTCTGTGCAATAGGATCTCGCCTGCCATCCTACATCCTACAGTCCAGCTCTGCTTTGAGACCCCATCAGTGTAGTTGAGAACCTTTTTAATCCTCTGTGGAACAACACAATCTGAGGAGATGCTGTAAGGATAACAGCTTGCCCCACTGTCTTCCAAGTGCGTGCCCGAGACTGCTTAACTCGTTTCATTGTGTTGCTTTCCCCTTTGCTCTTTCTATAGGCACCTATTAAATTAGATCAATACATTCACACGGGAAATTCTAATAACCCACCACAGTTATGCAGTAACCTTACCTCACTGAATACATCACTTACAGTATCATATCAAGAAAAGGAGTACTTGTGGCACCTTAGAGACTAACCAATTTATTTGAGCATAAGCTTTCGTGAGCTACAGCTCACTTCAAATCATTTTGAGATCCAGTTGAAATTTTTTGAACTAGAAATACAGATTTTAAAAAGGAATGTTTTTTTTTCCTTTGGAAAGGAAGTCCAGAAAGCAGCTGAAACTAAAAGCAGCTTGTTTTTTCTCTGCTTTGTGGCCAAGCAGAGACAAAAGGGGATTATCTTTGTGAATTGCAGGTTTTCTTTGTCTGGAGGCAGGGTACTTAACTCCTACAGGGAAATTCACAGTCTTCCAACCCAGAGTTTTTTTTTCCCTAAAAGTAAATGGGGGGGGGGGGGTGTTCTACCCATTTGCCTGGAGACAAAAGTGGCAGGGGTGGTTTTTTTTTGGATTTTGATTTTTTACAAGGAGCACAAGTTTAAAAAGGATTTTTTTTTTCCTTTGGGCTGCTGGTAAGCAGGTTTCCAAGTAGTTGGAGGTTTTTTGCTTTGATCTGGGCCCAGAGCAGAGACAAGGGAATTGTCTTTTTCTGTAGGCTGACAATCACTATCAGAGAATAGGTATTCTATTCCAGCACAGCAAAATTTTACAGCCAAGTTTTGTTTGTTTATTTCTAAACCTCGGGTGTAAAGTTAGTTAAAAACAGAGAGGTTAGAATGACAAAATCCACAGCTCGACAAAAGCTGGAATTAGCCAGATTTCAGGCTGAGGAAAGACAAAGGGAACATGAAAGACAGATAGAACTCATGCGGCTGAAGAAGGAGGAGAAGGAACAAGAAAGGGAGGCAGCGAGAGAGGCAGCGAAAGAGGCAGAACAACACCAAGCGGCTGCTCACAGGAGAGCTATGGAAGCAAGGGACAAAGAACTGGAGGAGAAGGAAAAAGAGAGGAAGTATGTGGAGGAGATAGAGAAGATAAAGACTCAGCAGAATATCCCAACAAACCCTAGCAATCCTTCTCCAAGTACCACTTCCCATCCCAGAAAGTTCCCCACCTACAAGGCAGGCGATGATACGAGGCCTTCCTAGAAAACTTCGGAAGGGCCTGCCTTGGGTACAACATCTCTACTGACCAATACATGGTAGAGCTGAGGCCGCAGCTCAGTGGACCCTTAGCTGAGGTGGCAGCTGAAATGCCTAAAGAACACATGAACAAGTATGAACTGTTTAAATCCAAGGTGAGAGTCAGAATGGGGATAACACCCGAGCAATCTCGTCGGAGGTTCAGAGCCCTAAGGTGGAAACCAGACGTGTCATTTACCCGACATGCCTACCACATTGTGAAACATTGGGATGCCTGGATATCAGGAGCAAGTGTAAATTTGCCCTTCCTAATGCAAATGGAACAATTCTTAGAGGTGGTTCCTGAGGAAGTAGAAAGATACATCCTAGATGGGAAGCCCAAAACTGTAATCGAGGCAGGAGAGATTGGAGCCAGATGGGTGGAGGTGGCAGAGAAGAAGAAAACTGGTCGCAGTTGGAGCGGAGACCAGAAGGGACAACCCCAGACCACACCCTATTACCGGGGGCCACCCAAGGCCCCACCTACCTCCCAAAGAACCCTCCAGACACCTTATCGTCCCACCACCCCATTCTCCAGCAACCCACCTCGCCCCAGTGACCCGTCAGCTGGACGATGTTTTAAATGTAACGAGCTGGGGCATGTAAAGGCCAACTGCCCCAAGAACCCCAACAGATAACAGTTCATTGCACCGGAATCACACCAGAGGTCCGCAGGCCCAGATACCTCCCAGATACCCTTGGAGCGGAGGGAAACTGTGAGTGTGGGCAGGAAGAAGGTCACCAAGTGGAGGGACACCGGAGCACAAGTGTCAGCTATCCATGCTACCTTAGTGGACCCCAATTTAATCAACCCAGAGATCCAAGTGACGATTCAACCCTTCAAGTCCAACTCTTTCAATTTGCCTACAGCCAAGTTGCCTGTCCAGTACAAGGGCTGGTCAGGAACGTGGACTTTTGCAGTCTATGATGATTATTCCATCCCCATACTGTTGGGGGAAGACTTGGCCAACCATGTGAAGCAGGCCAAGAGGGTGGGAACTGTCACCCGCAGCCAGGCTAAACAAGCCGTGAGGCCTAGCTCTGTTCCGGAGACTTCTATCAGGACGCGGTCAGAGGTGATGGACCCGGACCCCAGGCCAATGTCTGCAACAGCAGTAGTGGATCCAGTCCCAGAGATCCAGATGGAACCAATCCCAGACCCGGAACCAGCCGAACAACTAACACCAGACCCATTGCCAGCACTGAATCCAGTACTTGCAACCTCAACACCAAAGGGCCCCACTGAACCTGAACTGGCAGCAGCCCATAACCCTACACAAGAGGCTCAGCCGGAGCCTGAATCCCAACATAGTGCACCAGCGGAGAGCGGTTCACAGTCAACGGAAACAGCCCCATCCCCTATATCGCTTCCAGAGGGACCAAGCCTAGGTCCACAATCCCATGGGGAACTGATGTCTCCAACATCAAGGGAACAGTTCCAGACCAAACAGGAAGCAGATGAAAGCCTCCAGAGAGCTTGGACGGTGGCATGGAGCAACCCACCGCCTCTCAGCTCTTCTAATCGATCCAGGTTTGTTGTAGAAAGAGGACTTTTATACAAGGAAACTCTTTCTGGTGGACACCAGGAAGACTGGCATCCTCAGAGACAGTTGGTAGTTCCAACTAAATCCTGGGACAAGCTCTTGAGCTTAGCCCATGATCACCCTAGTGGCCATGCTGGGGTGAACAGGACCAAAGACCGTTTGGGGGGGGGGGTCATTCCACTGGGAGGGAATGGGCAAGGATGTTTCTACCTATGTCCCATCTTGTGAGGTGTGCCAAAGAGTGGGAAAACCCCAAGACCAGGTCAAAGCCCCTCTCCAGCCACTCCCCATCATTGAAGTTCCATTTCAGCGAGTAGCTGTGGATATTCTGGGTCCTTTTCCAAAAAAGACACCCAGAGGAAAGCAGTACATACTGACTTTCATGGATTTTGCCACCCGATGGCCGGAAGCAGTAGCTCTAAGCAACACCAGGGCTAAAAGTGTGTGCCAGGCACTAGCAGACATTTTTGCCAGGGTAGGTTGGCCCTCCGACATCCTCACCGATGCAGGGACTAATTTCCTGGCAGGAACTATGAAAAACCTTTGGGAAGCTCATGGAGTAAATCACTTGGTTGCCACTCCTTACCACCATCAAACAAATGGCTTGGTGGAGAAGTTTAATGGAACTTTGGGGGCCATGATACGTAAATTCGTAAATGAGCACTCCAATGATTGGGACCTAGCGTTGCAGCAGTTGCTCTTTGCCTACAGAGCTGTACCACATCCCAGTTTAGGGTTTTCCCCATTTGAACTTGTATATGGCCGTGAGGTTAAGGGGCCATTACAGTTGGTGAAGCAGCAATGGGAGGGATTTACACCTTCTCCAGGAACTAACGTTCTGGACTTTGTAACCAACCTACAAAACACCTTCCGAACCTCTTTAGCCCTTGCTAAAGAAAGCTTACAGGATGCTCAAAAAGAGCAAAAAGCCTGGTATGATAAACATGCCAGAGAGCGTTCCTTCAAAGTAGGGGACCAGGTCATGGTCTTAAAGGTGCTCCAGGCCCATAAAATGGAAGCATCGTGGGAAGGGCCATTCACGGTCCAGGAGCACCTGGGAGCTATTAATTTTCTCATAGCATTCCCCACCTCCAACCGAAAGCCTAAGGTGTACCATATTAATTCTCTAAAGCCCTTTTATTCCAGAGAATTAAAGGTTTGTCAGTTTACAGCCCAGGGAGGAGACGATGCTGAGTGGCCCGAAGGTGTCTACTACGAAGGGAAATGTGCTGGTGGTGTGGAAGAGGTGAACCTCTCCATGACCCTTGGGCGTATGCAGTGACAGCAGATCAAGGAGCTGTGCACTAGCTACGCGCCAACATTCTCAGCCACCCCAGGACTGACTGAACGGGCATACCACTCCATTGACACAGGTAATGCTCGCCCAATTAAAGCCCAACCTTACAGGGTGTCTCCTCAAGCTAAAACTGCTATAGAACGGGAGATCCAGGATATGTTACAGATGGGTGTAATCCGCCCCTCTGGAAGTGCATGAGCATCTCCAGTGGTTCTAGTTCCCAAACCAGATGGGGAAATACGTTTTTGCGTGGACTACCGTAAGCTAAATGCTGTAACTCGCCCAGACAACTATCCAGTGCCACGCACAGATGAACTATTAGAGAAACTGGGATGGGCCCAGTTCATCTCTACCTTGGACTTAACCAAGGGGTACTGGCAGGTACCGCTAGATGAATCTGCCAAGGAAAGGTCAGCCTTCACCACACATCTCGGGCTGTATGAATTTAATGTACTCCCTTTCAGGCAGCGAAATGCACCCGCCACCTTCCAAAGACTTGTAGATGGTCTCCTAGCGGGATTAGGAGAATATGCAGTCGCCTACCTTGACGATGTGGCCATATTTTCGGATTCCTGGGCAGACCACCTGGAACATCTACAAAAAGTCCTTGAGCGCATAAGGGAGGCAGGACTAACTGTTAAGGCTAAGAAGTGGCAAATAGGCCTAAACAGAGTGACTTACCTTGGACACCAGGTGGGTCAAGGAACTATCAGCCCCCTACAGGCCAAAGTGGATGCTATCCAAAAGTGGCCTGTCCCAAAGTCAAAGAAACAGGTTCAATCCTTCTTAGGCTTGGCTGGCTATTACAAACGATTTGTACCACAATACAGCCAAATCGCCGCCCCACTGACAGACCTAACCAAACAGAAACAGCCAAATGCTGTTCAGTGGACCGAAAAGTGTCAGAAGGCCTTTAACAAGCTTAAAGCGACACTCATGTCTGACCCTGTACTAAGGGCCCCAGACTTTGACAAACCATTCCTAGTAACCACAGATGCGTCCGAGCGTGGTGTGGGAGCAGTTTTAATGCAGAAAGGACCTGATCAAGAATTCCACCCTGTTGTGTTTCTCAGCAAAAAACTGTCTGAGAGGGAAAGCAACTGGTCAGTCACTGAAAAAGAATGTTACGCCATTGTCTACGCTCTGGAAAAGCTATGCCCATATGTTTGGGGACGGCGTTTCCACCTGCAAACCGACCATGCTGCACTGAAGTGGCTTCACACCGTCAAAGAAACTAACAAAAAACTTCTTCGGTGGAGTTTAGCTCTCCAAGATTTTGATTTCGACATCCAACACATCTCAGGAGCTTCTAACAAAGTTGCTGATGCACTCTCCCGGGAAAGTTTCCCAGAATCAACGGGTTAAAATCATCCTTGAGATGTAGAAAATATTGTTAGTCTTTATGTACTTGGTAGTATATTTAGAGATGCATGTGTCTTATTAACTCTGTTTTTCCTAGAGCTCCAGAAAGAATCAGTATGCTTAGGCCTTTCAGCATACATTGCAGTTGGTCCAAAGGTTAAGGCATTAGCCTGGCACTCGGGAGACCTAGATTCAATTCTTTGTTCTATGACAGATTTCCTGTGTGACCTTAAAAATCAATGGAAGTTAACAGCCTACATACCTTTGAGGATCTGCACCTCAGTTCCCTATTGTAACATGAAGATACTTAGGGAAGGCAATGCCCAACCTGACATAGCTGCTTTTGGGTTAAATACATGGATGATTGTGAGGCACTCAGATACTATGGTAATGGATGTCATATAAGTAACTAAATCAGATTGTGTTGGAGGGATTATGATATAATAGAAATAGTTGCTAAACAAAATTAAAAACAAACAAACAAACCTCAAGCCAATCTCGAAATGTTCTCCAACATTTCCAAAAGCCTGGTTAACTTTTTAAAAAAGATAATTATTAATTATCATTAGTCATGCTAATTTATACAGTCCCAGGGTTATCCATGGTATTTTGTTGACATACAAAAAGGCCAGAATTTAGAACTTCCCATTCAAATCAGACAGATAACATGACAAATAATTACATAGTTCCAACAATTCTTTCTCATGAGCATCTCTTTGTGGGTTTCAGTGTCAGCACCATTAAAAAGTGGGGTATGGATGTTTTTTAAAGCTAGGATCACTGAAAGTAGCTCAGAAAGGTTTGAGAGGAGTCGCTGATGGAAGTTCTTATGTTATTGTCAAGTGCGGTACATGAAACAGCCATCCACTTTACATTCAAAACAACATCTTCCTCTTTCAAAATCTGCTCCTAAGGGTTTCCAGAATGTGTCCCAGAAGAATAATGATGAGGGACATTATTTGATTGATAGAAGCTAGCTTTTTATTGAAATCATACATGAGCAGCTATAGAGGAATTAGAAATTCCACCAGTGCTTAGGCACTTATGCGGAAGCATAAAGGACTTTTTTTTTCTAAAGTGAGTTGCACAAAAAAGGGAGTGCAGAGTACAGCAGGGGTGGCCAGACTTTGTCCTAATACTTTGAGGTCATATTGATAAATTGCCAAGTGCTAAAGGGCCGCACTGAATTTGCATTAAATGGAGCAGATGGTGTCAGCTGCCCTCAACTTTAATGTAGAAACATGGCCTATGGAGCAGACCTGTACAGAACTTTTATAATTCAATGTGCCTCATTGATTCCCCAGTAGCCCGACTTTTCTAGTGGCATTTCTGCACTACTACTTTCAGCCCCGGCCAGGAGAAACAAGGACAAAGCCCCAAAATAAAAATTAGACCCCAAAAAGTTCAGCAAAAAACATTTGTGTTCTAATGTTGGATGAAGATTTTGGTGCAACAAATTTCTTCATCACCATTCCCTCTCAATATAGTAGGCTTCACATGAAAAATATCATATATTAATGTTGAAATTCATCAGATTTCACAGCTGCACTCCAATAAAAAGCACCCGGACCCAGAGAGTAAGACTTGAGTTCTAATCCTGAATCTGCCACTTGCTTTGGGCAAGTTACTTAAGGCTAAAGTTTTCAACTTTGGATGCCTTATCAAGCAGCTAAATTTATATTTTACACTGAAATAATTGGGAGTTGAAGATGATCAGTAATTCTGAAATTCAGACCACTTTTATTTTCCAGCACCCATTTCAAAAAACATGTTGGCCTTTACCTTGCTACTTCATTTTGCAAGAGAATAATACTTACAAACATCCCATGGTTGTTGTGAGGGTTGATGGTATAAGTCTATGTATAAATGTTATTTTTTTTATGATCACAGCAACAGATTTATACATATCTTTGTAGGTTGAGATTTCTCCTGAACAAGAACTTGAAAAAAAGATAATTAAAGTATTTAATAGTTTAATAGAACCTCTTTCTGCAAGAGTATTTGGGCCAAAGTCTGCCTTCATGTAATTCCACTAATATGAATGGAGTTACACCGGGAATGAACAAGTCACTACTTCTCTGCCTATTTATTTCACAGTCCAACTGAAAGAAAACACAGTATTGTCCACCAGTTTTCTTTCTTTTTTCTTTTTTAAATAAGCACGTGTATTTACTGGTCAATAAGATAACTGAGTGAAGAAAGGAGCAAAAAGAAATTATGAATAGCTAAATTTGATTGTTTCACACAGCTCTTCGGAAGGAGGTTGACTACTTCTGTGCTAATCTGTGTTTCTGTGCTATGTCGACCTAGCATGATAGGCACAGATGACTGGGAATATATTACTGATGTTGTAACGAGAACAGAGAACAGAGAGGTAGAGGTATTCATTGTATTTATTTATTTTATCATTGTGCTGATTTCCTGTGAGGCAGAATGCACAGGAAATGCCACAAAAATATCAGTGAGAAGCCACTGAACTAGATGGCAAAAAGAGCATGACTATGTACACATAATCCTAAACCCTTCTCTCCTGCACACAGCCAGAGTACTGGGAGGTGTTTTGGGTAGTCCCAGGAGGTCGGTAGCTCTGTGTGTATTAAATCCACTTCTCAGCCATATGTCAGTCCTTGTTTAAGAGCATGTTCCTGACCTGTCAGAACTGTGCCACCTATCTAGAACAAGTGGTACATGGCAGTCAACCTCCCAGGGCATGGAGTCAATGGGTGAAATCCCCACCCCACTGAAGTCAATGGCAAAATTCCCATTGGTTTCTATAGAGCCAGGATTTTACCCAATATCTACCTGTGCTGGGCAAGTAGATCTTTCTAACCCATTTAGATTCTTTAACCAAACCCATCACCATGGTAATCCAGATGCCTTCCAGTGATGCATTAAAGCACTGATCCAAAGATTATGGATGTCACAGCCTCTTGTGGATGTTGACCAGGGCAAACTGATTAGATTTTGCCCCATCTCAGTTATCAACTATTATTCTCACTTAAATACCTTTGAGGCAACAAGCTATTAATACATTAATTAGTTACTATAGATATAGTTAGATACTTTTTGTGAGAGTGTGTATGTACAGCATGGGTACTATAATGGGTGCTATAGAAAACCTTAAGACAGGTAGGACTGGTGTACCGACAAGTGCTGTTATCCCCTTCTGTTGGTGCCCATCTCAGATACCTATTTTAATAATATCTCTTCTATAGCTTTTGCTAAAGGTTGACTTTTGCTACTTCCCCTCCGGTACCAGACAAAGCCAGGATGTAAGGAAAATAAAAGTCATTTGAACATTTTTAAAGCTCAAAATGGGTCCAGTTTGAGAAACAGGCAAAGGTTTGGGCAAATACCTCTTCTTTACAGATGGGTTAGACCATCCTGAATGTTACAGACTAAGTCCTGGTTTACACTCAATTGTTCTGCTGCTGTTGGGAGGGGGTAGGGGTATTTTTAAATCAAAATAGGTATAGCAATGCAAGCCCTCGTGTGGAAGCAGCTGTACTGGTATAAATGTGCCTTATATTGGTACAACTTATTCACCTTCTCAAATGGGAATAATTATACCAGTGCAGGTTTCAGAGTAGCAGCCGTGTTAGTCTGTATTCGCAAAAAAAAAAAAAAAAGGAGGACTCGTGGCACCTTAGAGACTAACCAATTTATTTGAGCATAAGCTTTCGTGAGCTACACCAGTGTGATTAGATCCACACTAAGGATGTTATACCACTTTAACTATTCTGGTGCAGTAAAAACAGCACAATTTCTTTGTGTCTAGACAAGCTGTGTGCCTGTTATTTATGAACAGAATGGCACAACCTTTGCAGAAACTCTTCGCTGGGTGTCATTGTTTTCAAGGGACTGTTGGCAGTTTGGGGGATAGAAGCTGTGTGTTTTGTTATGCGGTTTCCTGAGGTGGGGGCATGAGGGAGAGATAAAAAATAAAGAGAAGTTAAAAGATTTTTGAGTTCAAAAAATGTGTCTTGTGAGCCAAATGGTACAGAGGTGAAATCTGAGTTGAAGCCCATGGGGAATAATTTGTTGGTGGCAGCATCTGGAAAGGAAGGGCGCAAACAGTTTCAGCGTTTTCTTTTTAGAACAAATGGTAGCGAAAGGGCTTTAAAGGTAACTTTAAAGGCATGAGGTGGAGGGAGGAGGGAAAGGGATGAAAGTACAGAATCAGGTCAGGGACTTGGAGAGGAGATTTAGCAATGTCTGTATAGTATGTTGGAGTTAACAGGGAGAAACCGTGAGGGAAAATATAACCGTGATAGTGGAGGTGAGACCATTAGTTGCAGATGCAGGTCAAAACAAGGAAAGGTGCAGAGCAGCACTGGTGGGGAGTCTTTCTATTAAATGTGGGGTTTTCCCCCTCAAAATGACATTTGGACAAAACTGAAACGTTTCATAGGAAAGGGTCCAAATTTCCCATTTCCAGAAATGTTGGGAAAAAAGTTTTGAAATTGTCCAAATGTTCCATATTGACATTTTCAACATTGAAAGTTCCAGGTTTTTTTTTTCAATTTAAGGTAATTGATAGTAACAAAAAATAATAAAGGGGTCAAAATTGAAATGAAAAATTTAGAAATTCTCTTGATTCAAGGTTTTTTTTTTTTCATTTTTGGTTCACAAACATTTTCAATTTCCACTTTTGGTCTCAATTTGGGACAGGAATTTTTTTTAAAATCCCCAAAATTCTCTTGGGACAAGAAAAATGTTTTCCACGCCATTCTAGTGCTGAGTACCTACACTTCCTAGAGCCATTGACCTGGTGGAGAGCTGAGCGTATGCAGCTTCTTTTGACTTCAGTGGGATTGAAAGGTGCTCAGCTGTTTTCAGCAGCAGCCCTATTGGCCATATTTTGCAAAGACTTTGGAAATGTTAGGGGCATATTGGGTGTTGTGTTGTATGGAACATTTGCTGGGGGCTGAACACTTCTGAAAATCTGTCCCTTAGTGTCTAAAGGAGTTGGGTTCTTTTGAAAAACTGGCCCCAAGTTTTGAGCACCTTGCAGTGGGCTCCTTTCCTGTGAGAGGTTCAGCACCTTTATCTGTGGGAGCTCAGCTGGTGTCTGATCTTGTGCAGGTCTGAGCACACTTAACGCCTACTTATGTTAATGGGAGGTAAGGGTGTTGAGCACCAAGCTGGAAATACTCAATAACTTGCAGGATCAGGCTATTGGACACTTAATAAGTATTGAGGCTACTCATGATGAGTAACACCTTACACCCTGAGTAAGGCCCTTCAAATTCATGGTCCATTTTGGTAAATTTCACAGTCATAGGATTCTGAAAATCTTAAATTTCATGGTTTCAGATATTTAAACCTCAAATTTCACAGTATTGTAACTGTGAAAATTGTATTGTATTGTATCCTGACCCAAAGGGAGCTTGGAGGCGGGGGAGGGGGTCACAAGATTATTGTAGGGGGTCCCAGTATTGCCATCCTTACTTCTGTGCTGCTTCTGGGGGTGGGGCTGCCTTCAGAGTTGGGTGCCCACCCTGCAGCCGCCACTCTCCGGCACTGAAGGCAGCGCAGAAGTAAGGATGACAATAGTGCGACCCCCGCCCTCCAATAGCCAGACTTCATGGGGGAGACCAGATTTCATGGTCCATGTTGCATTTTTCACGGCTGTGAATTTGGTAGGGCCCTAACCATTAGTATTCAGGGGACTGCTTGTGGAGTATGGCAATACTAAATGTGAGCAAAGTTAGAATAATGTGGACCACAACACCTTGAAGGAGCAACTCAGCAGCAATCAGGATTGGGCCTTTTTATTGTGAACAGCACTGAACTATTAGTTATATTTCCAGTGTGATAGTTCCCCCTCCCAGAAGCAAGCATTTACAAACCCAGATGAACTGCTAGGCAGAATGTTTGCTTTCTTCATGCTTGTGCTCTTGCATTGGGGTTTTATTTCTTCTTTTTAAATTAGTACAAAATCCAGCAAACATCACCATTTTACCAGGAGAAAAGGAAAACTTCATCGGTGCATGTGCTCTCAATGCAATGCAGAGGACAAAATGTGGTACGGCTCCTAAAAGGAATGTAAAGTACCTGTGTCAGAGATTTAACAGTCCAGGTATTATTGTTGGACAAAGATGTACCAGGGCTTCCTCTGATTGGTTATTTACCTGCCGTTGCTCCCTGCTCTGTAGCCTTTATTGCTGAGACAATTTTTCAATTACATGCAGAAAACATTTGGCTTGCTTGCTTTGTTTTATGAAAACTGATTTTGTAAACTAGCATCTCCCCTTCTTCTTGCAGGCTTGCTTTTCATTTCCACTTCCCGTGATGTTGTTATAGGCTAAAATATATGTATACTGACTAATCAAACATAAAAAAATCATACGGCAAATGTACTACAGTCACTTAACAAAGGCCCTTAAAGAGATGCTGTCTACGTAGCCTGAGTTGTGATACGTAAAGCTCAACTGGTTAAGAGTTTATATTCACTTCGGATAAACACCAAAACTCTCAGCTGCTTCTGAATTTTATCTGTAGTTTGGTCAACAAAACCACGATGGAAGTCTTGAGAGGGCAATCTCTCCCTGGGGACCCCTCCTTCTTTGGGCCCGAGGAGTGCAGCTGTTCTGATATTATTTCTCTGAGTTCTATGCCCAGCTCTGTGACAGGGTAGGCACCAGGACCTTATCAACGGGGGAGACAGCTCTAGGTGGGTGTTGGGAGATGCCTGCAACATGGTGAAGGGTAAGAAGCCTCCTGCAGGGCCCTGAGTCAGCAAGGGGAAGACATCAGCAGGGGAGGCCTACAAACAAGGACAAACTCCAGACAAGAGGTGCTTGGAGAACAGGAAGACTGACCCTCGGGGAGTTGGTGCTGGGAGTGGGGTGAAAGAAAGGAACTTTAAAGAAAGGATAGATTCTGAGGGAGGAGGATCTGGACCTAGGTTAGATAAAGACGTTTATGTTTGGTTCTATTTTGAAAAACTTGTACAGGAATTACTAAATTCCCAGCACACGGACTGTTTAGAGTATCTGGACTCTTTAAGGGTTTCTGAATGAAGGAGAAACTGAGGCTGGCCTCAGCAGAGCCACACTGATGTTTTCCCCCCGCTGACACAGGGTATATCTACACTGCAAAGAAAAAAGGACCTGGGGGTGACAGTGGACGAGAAGCTGGATATGAGTCAGCAGTGTGCCCTTGTTGCCAAGAAGGCCAATGGCATTTTGGGATGTATAAGTAGGGGCATAGCCAGCAGATCGAGGGATGTGATCATTCCCCTCTATTCGACATTGGTGAGGCCTCATCTGGAGTACTGTGTCCAGTTTTGGGCCCCACACTACAAGAAGGATGTGGATAAATTGGAGAGAGTCCAGCGAAGGGCAACAAAAATGATTAGGGGTCTGGAACACATGACTTATGAGGAGAGGCTGAGGGAACTGGGGTTGTTTAGTCTGCAGAAGAGAAGAATGAGGGGGGATTTGATAGCTGCTTTCAACTACCTGAGAGGTGGTTCCAGAGAGGATGGTTCTAGACTATTCTCAGTGGTAGAAGAGGACAGGACAAGGAGTAATGGTCTCAAGTTGCACTGGGGGAGGTTTAGGTTGGATATTAGGAAAAACTTTTTCACTGTGAGGGTGGTGAAACACTGGAATGCGTTGCCTAGGGAGGTGGTAGAATCTCCTTCCTTAGAAGTTTTTAAGGTCAGGCTTGACAAAGCCCTGGCTGGGATGATTTAATTGGGGATTGGTCCTGCTTTGAGCAGGGTGTTGGACTAGATGACCTCCTGAGGTCCCTTCCAACCCTGATATTCTATGATTCTATGAAAACCATGGAGCTGAGTCTCAGAGCCTGGATCAATTGACTTGGGCTCATGGGGCTAAAAACAGCAGCATAGATGTTCCCGCTCAGGCTGGAGCCTGAGTTCTGACACCCAGTAAGGGGGAAGAGTCTCAGAGTCTGGGCTCCAGGCCAAGTGGGAACATCTAAACTGCTATTTTTAGCCCTGCAGTCACAAGTCACAAGTCAATTGCCCTGAGCTCTGAGGTTCAGTGCCGGGTTTTGTTTTTTCTTTGAAATGTAGGCATACCCTCAGGGCCCTGACACAGCTTTTTGATTTCCTGAAATGCCAATAACCACCCTCAGCTATCTCCCCATTTATAAGGCCCAGGTATTTTCCCATAAGCCCAACCGGGCAGCAAGTAATCAGTCCAGGTGTGCTGGATCCTGCTTCCTTTTAAAGGGGCCAGTCACCCTGTACAGGGCACTTAAGTGAGTGGCTTGATTTTCAGAGGTGTTGAGTGCTCACAATGCCATTAGGCTAGGCTTTTCAAAGGCCCCCATATCTCACATAAACTGAGGCTCTGAGGAAGTAATGGTCTCAAGTTGCAGTGCGGGAGGTTTAGGCTGGATATTAGGAAAAACTTTTTCACTAGGAGGGTGGTGAAACACTGGAATGCATTGCCTAGGGAGGTGGTGGAATCTCCTTCCTTGGAAGTTAATTTTAAGGTCAGGCTTGACAAAGCCCTGGCTGAGATGATTTAATTGGGGATTGGTCCTTCTTTTGAGCAGGGGGTTGGACTAGATGACCTCCTGAGGTCCCTTCCAACCCTGATATTCTATGATTCTATGAAGCTCCAGTCATTAGCTTCAATATGTATCTATAGATCTGGGTGCCTAATTTTGGACTTGCTGGGTCAGATTTTCCAAAAGGGCACAAGGGAGTTAGGAGCACAAATCCCATAGAAAGTTGATAGGACTTGTGCTCCTCACTTGCTTGAGTGTGTATGATAATCCCTACTCATTAGGTTTAATCTCCCTGCCTAAATTTCCCATGTGTTAAATGGGGTTCATAATTCTTAGCAACCTACTTCCCAGGTGTGTTGTGGAGATTAATTTGTCAATGTTTAAATGGAACTTTGAAAATGTAAACTGCTACTAAACATCAATGCTAATTATATTATTGAAAGACAAGGTAGGTGACCTGAAGATCTCTGTGAAGCACGAAAGCTTGTACCTTCTACCAACAGAAGTTGGTCCAATAAAAGATATTACCACATCCATCTTGTCAGTTTGAGTTTTGGGTGAAGGTTCGAGTCAATTGTTGCTGAAACCAAACCAGGTCTTCCATCCCTATTCCGGAAAGGGATACTACTCCAGCCTATTACCTATGGCAACCAAACCATTGCATGTTAAAATAAAAAGGCAACATTTTGAGGCTGGTTGAGCACTGAATTTTCAGCAGATTTGCACAAAGTTGTTAAGCACAGGTGTTTCTGTAATTGTGATAAATAGGGAAAATTCACAGTGCTCAGTGGCCCTAAAAAGTCACACATCCTCCTGGATGACCTAGCAGTAGAGATGCTGCAAATCATGCAACAGCCGCCAGTACATTTAAATGCTTAGTTATTTGCTAGAAGTAGGCACAAACCCCCAAATATGGACCCAGATTTGAATTCCAAGTACCCTGAAGTTCAGGGTGGCATTTAGATCTTGTGGTAGAGAACACACCATTATGAAAAAAAGGAACCATTTGTAAAATTCAGGGCTGCATCTGTGTTTGGATTTTGAACAGCTTCAGAGTATGCTGTTATTTGTTTCTAAGACAATAGTTTGCTATTGTAAATTCTCTTTTTCTTTCTTCATTTATGGAAATATGCGATGCTGATGATAGGAACTGATCAGCAAAAGCTCCTTTTGTCAGGAAATTCAACAGATGTCACTCAAAGACACAGGAAGCAGATCTGTGGAGGAAAAGGTGCCATCCCTGCAGGCATAGCCATTCTTGTGAAGTATAAGCCCAGGGACCGATTCATCTTCCATGCCCTTTTTACACCTTCATAACATAATTGACTTCCCAATACAGTTGATTTACAGAGGTCTGAAGGGAGAATCAGACCCACCATTTTTAAGCTGAATGCATTAGACACCAATCCCTCACCAGACCTTGTACTAATGTGCATTCCCCCCCGAGGTGTCCAACTGTAACAAGCTGCAACTCAGAAACCAACAGACAGCTGAAAAATAATGCAGCATGGACATTGTTAGAGAATCATCCTTCACCTTGCTGCCTGCCTGCCGGAGGACTTGCTGGGTTTCTTTCTCTTCCAGCCCAGTGCATTATCCCACCACGGAAGTCACTGGATCACGTGGCAATCTCCAACCATATCACATGTACAGAAATGTCTTTGTGCTGAACCTCACCTTGAAAATTCAGTGACCACCAGCCCCCATAATTTTGGCTTCCTACAAGCTCACTGATCTGATCCAGTGGTAGGTTCGAAGCAATGAATTGGCTTGAAACAACGAAGGCTGCTGGACCTGATGCTTAAATTGTACCCACCAGTTTTATACTGGGGTAACTCCATTGACTTCAACTGGTCGCTCCTGATTTACATTGGAGCAAATGAGAGGCAATCTGGACCATCCATATCTTTCCCTGTAAACGCAATAAAAGCTAAAATACAGTCCACTTCTTTTTCATTTTTGCTCTGACCAGAGCTGAAGTAAGACACTGGGGGCCAAATGCAGGCCTGATGTAAGCAGGCATGATATCACTGTTTGCAGTGGAGTTCATTTCCTTACAACAAAGCTGAATTATGGTGCTGGAAGCTCAGAACCTCATATGAGGTTATAAATGGAAAGGACTAAATTTTGCCTTTGTATATGACTTCAGATTCTGCCCTTATGCTGACAGCAATGGGAATTGTGCATCAGTGAATCCCAGTGCTGCATTTGGCCCTTTTAGCTTTAGTAATTCAGTGCAAAGCTAAAGGACCTAGTTTTCTGTCTCAAAGGCTTTAGGTTTTTCCAAGCATTTAATAAACCTTTGAAATGAATTATAATACATATATACATATAAATAAATAAAGCAAGCAAGCACATCAAATCTATTAGTATCTAACAGGAGAACAGCTGCCTATCAAAGCTTAGATTCCCAACATAACCATAATCAAATGAACAAGGCAGCATAGTGCCTCCAGGGCAGGGGCTCTGAGGAATAGAGGAGCGTCTGCAGAATCTGGATCTGAAAAGCTGCCATTTTGCTCAGGATGTCAGTCAACCTTGACCGTTCTCCGACACTGGCAGAGGAAGAACACTCTACTTTATTCTTTACCCAGGTGCACCTTAGTCCAAAACAAAAATGTAGCTAGGGTATTTATTTTTTAAAGTATTGACCTGCGGGGAGAACTCCAATAGGGAACTGAGGTGTATGTTGCTGTTGTGAACCCTCATTTGAGAGGGATTTTACTTAGGAGAAATAAAATCCAGAAAATGTTTGATTCCAAGTCCCAAGTCCTTCACTGGAGGTTTTCAAAAGGAGGCTGGATAGCCAGCTGTGTTGGCAGTTGGTAGCTGTGTTGGCAGCTGTGTTGGTTTAGTCACAGCATGTTGGCAAGGGGTAGACTTGATGACCCTTGCGGTCCCTTCTAACCCTATGGTTTTATGATCTGTGGTTTTGCAAAGCCACACTGGTTAGGGAACCCCAAATTCCAGGACTGTTGAATAAATAGAACAGGTTTGGCTTATCTCCTTCTCTCTACATTTCAAGTTCATCAGGGCCACAACATAGAAACAAATACATTATTCTTGGTTAAAACTCTACCCCGATGGTCAGTGATTCAGGAGTCAACATCCTGGCTGCCACTTATCAGTTGTTTAAAACTTCCATCCTGATCCCTCCACAGTGTGGCTTTATGTTGGGGTATACAATCCCCCTGCTGGGTAATACAGGGTTAATGACCTATGTGGGCCCAATCAGCCCCACCCCACCACACCTGTGAGAAAAGTCAGACTTGGAGGGAGGAGCTTAAAAGCAGAGAACACTGAACAGTTGAGAACAGATCAGAGAGGAGAGCAGGTTTCTAGTCCTCAGCTTCTGGAGGAGGGTTGGCTAAAGGCAGGAGCCTCTTGAATGACTGCTATGTTATGAAAGAAGGATGGGCATTATATGGAACTGCTGTTGTGGCACAATTATTATACAGACTACCCTGTGAACTTGATGGAGGCCATCATTTACTGAGGTTGTCTGAGGAAAGAGAGTTCTACCACATCCATGTGACAGTTCATTTGTATCTGTGTCTTTTCCTTTGCTGATAGCCCTGGAAGGGGTAGGCTATCTGGGGCGTACTTGGAAGACTGAGTCTCCCATGACTGGACCTGAGTTGTGCACTACCTAAATGCTGCAGACCAGAGTCTGGGAAGGTGCAAAGGTCTCATCTTGGCCCAAACAGGCATCATGGGAAAGGAACCCAGTGACAGGCTTCATTCCTAGGAGAAACTTTTTCATTTAACATTTCATTCCATATAAGCACCCAAAACGTGAGATACTTTTCTGAACTATCCAAACACCTAGGCTGAAATCCTGACCCTGTTGAAGTCAACAGAAGTTTTCCTGTTGACTTCAGTGGATCCAGGATTTCACTCCTAAAGCTGTAAAATAGGGCCTAAATACTACGGGAAAAAATCCTTTCTTGTCAATTTTTTGCTGCTGATCTAGTTTAATTTTGCAAGGGCTGAAACATATGTGATATTTCAAACAGCCTTTATGGTGAAAAGTACATTCAAATATATTTTAATAAACTAATCTGTTATTTGTAACCTAAAGGGATTATTATTGAGCCAGCATTTTAGCTGATGTAAATCAGGGTATGGAAGTCAATGGTGCTGTGCTGACTTACACTACAGGATGATCTGGCCCATATTTTTTTACCTGACAGTGTCCTCATTAATATATCTATCTGCATGTTATGTTTTCTAAAACCTAACCTGGGTCAGATTCTTTTCTCAACTCCCCCAGTGCAACTCATTTGACCTCAATGAAAGTGCACCAGTTTATCAATAACAGAATCTGGCCCTATGTATTTTCAAGACTTTGATACTACATGGTACTGACAACCTCTTGCAAGACAGCCACTGTCCTCAACTCTTCCTGAAATCCCCCTTTATGGGTTCGAGCCCATCATGTGCTAACACAGACAGTGAGTGAGTGCACACAAGCCCAGCTGTATCCCTGGAGGGCTTCAAGCCTGAGTCGAGAGGCGGGTTAGATTGTACTGGCTAGTGCAGATTGCACTGCAGTGTTTTTAAGGTTTCTGGCTGAGCCAAGAAAGGGAAATGTGATCACGGGGTTGCTGAGAGCAACCAACGAGGGAGTACAATTACAAATGTCCTGCCACTTTCTCAGAGAAGGGAAAAACTGAAACTTCTTTCCCATGTGGCTTCCCAGAAAAGCTGAAGAAAGAATGTGTGCTGTGCAGAAGACTAATATTGAAAATACAATAAGGGTGATGCACTTTAAAACACAGAACTAGAACAATGAGCCTCACTGAACTGTGACCTGATAGCCCATTAGGGACAATATGACTCCTCTTAATAAGGTTCACTAGGTGTTCAGAAATATGAAATCTATCCCGCGAGAGAGTATTTATTTTGATCCACACATGCTAAACGTTAGAGAGGTTAGAAGGACAACCTCTCAACAGCCACAAAATCAGTCGTCTTTGCAATAGAAAAAAAAAAAAAAAAAAAAGCAAGCTCCTGTCCCTGTTTTTGTAGCTACATGGAAGTTTGTTCTACACA
This sequence comes from Caretta caretta, assembly GCF_965140235.1. Taxonomy (NCBI): domain Eukaryota; kingdom Metazoa; phylum Chordata; order Testudines; family Cheloniidae; genus Caretta; species Caretta caretta. The sequence goes on along the minus strand of NC_134210.1, from coordinate 9,518,978 downwards.
AATAGTCAGGATCCTTGTGGCAAGATAATTCTTGTCCTGCTTCTAGGAGGATCAGGGGAATAATTTAGAAAAGATGCAGCAGCCCAGAAATTGCATTTGGTCAAGCCCAAGTGAGACATGCTCTAGTAGTTTATTCTAAATTTAGAACCCATGATTTTCATGGGCTCTATAGCCAGTAAAACAAAGTCTCTTGTCCTTAGTACTAACACTCTTCCTTATTTGAACTAAGATAAAGGTAATTAGATTCCTCTGCTGCAGCCCCTTCTATACTCTGATTAGTGGTGGGCATCAGCAAATATATAATGAAATAGGTATGTTTTCATTTCAGACTTGAAGCTCACTTTGTTTTCTTTGTATTTAAAAATGAGTGTTTTTTTACCAAAATTCTATGTAAAACACAGATGGTACAAGAGCAGCTGCTTTATACAACATATCTCCTGAAAAAGAGAAAGGATGGTCCACCGCTTGTGGTGCTAGCTGGGACTTGAGAGACCTGCATTCAATTTCCTGCTCTTCCACTGACTACTGTATGATCTTGGTTAAGTCACTTAGCCCCTTTGTGCATTAGCTCCCCGCCTGTACAATGGGGATAATAGTACTTACCTCTGTCCCTGGGGTCTTATGAGGATAAAGACCCTAAAGAATATGAGGGCTCAGATACTATGGTAACGGGGGCCAGAGAAGTACAGTAGATAGCTGTGATAGGGTGTGTATCCTGCACGCAGGCAATTAAAGGGTTAAAGTGAGCCTGAGAGGCCAGTTATTCTACTGGCTGCACCTGTAGGGCAGGGTGGGGTTAAACTGAAGAAGAAGCTGAGCTGGGTGGTGACTCTAAAGACAGGAAGTACAGATGAGATGGGGTGGCAAGGAGAGAGAGAAGGAATTCTGCTGTCCCTCTCTTAGTACCAGAGACACAGGAAAGAGTAGCAGAAGTTGGCTCAGAGAAGGCTGCGATGGAGCTGGGATACCCTGATGGGTAGAAGCCTTGTGGGGTCTTAACATAAAGTGGAGGGGGAAAAAAACAGCTGGAGAGGCTGGACCCAAGAGCAGAGGGTGATCATGAAAGAACTCAGGAGGGGCAGGACTCTCTGGTAGAGGGAAACCAGGAATCAGTCCTCAGGAGCCCTGACATGAGGGTTGTGGTGGGTCAGGAATGCAGGCAAGGGTGGGAACCAGACCTCCAGGGAAAAGCCCTGGGACGTCTTTCTCATTACAAGACCCTGGAAAGGTGGTGGGGAGAAGATCTGTGAAAAGATGATTATATCGATTCACAGATCCCAAGGTCAGAAGGGACCATTGTGATCCAGTAGTCTGACCTCCTGGGTAACCAAGGGCATAGAACTTCCCCCAAATAATTCCTAGAGCTCATCTTTCAGAAAAAAAACATCCAATTTTCATTTTAAAATGTTTAATGATGGAGAATTTCACACGACCCTTCGCAGATTGTTCAGATGATTACTCACATTGTTAAAAATGTAGAGACCTATCTGATAGCCCCTCCCCCGTGCCTGAAAATCAATACTTTACACAAGCTACGAGTAATAGTGTAATGGGATTTGTTCGCCTCAAAAGCGCCTCCTCCTGCCTAGACACCCCCTGCCAATGGTCACTCCATCGTGGCAGTGGTCTTTCTTCCTGCAATTCATAGTCCTGCCGCTTCACCACTCAGCCTGGCAGGAAGAAATCCAAGGAGACCCCTGAGTAGGGGAAAAGATGATGGAAAGACTTGACTGAGTGGGTGTAGGGACCCTGGGGAACAGAGCTGAGGGCCAAAACCCAGACATAAGGATTGGGACTATTATTTGTTGGACTTTCTGTTAACCTAGAAGGGGTGGGAGTAAACCAGGGGGTAAGTCACAGGAAGAGATAGACCTTGATGTGAGGTGTGGCTGCAAAGGCCTGAAGGGTCATGTCCATATTAGAAGGCAGGGACCTGGACCGTGGCACAGCGTGACCTGCAGTGTACAGCAGGCTCTGGCTTCTCTTGTGTTATTGTTGTGTAATCCTGAAATAAATATATTTTAATTCAGTACAAGCACTCACTGTTTTAATGCAAAGAACAGGAACATGTTTTACCTTTTGTGCTGTTATTGGGCAGATGGCTCACCCTCTTACTACCCTCACCCTAGGTTTCATTCTGCATGCAATCTGTTCTGAAAAATCCCTGTTGACAGACTGCATGTAGCATGCGATGTGAGCTTCTTCACAAACGTGGAACTTCAGTTTGCAAACCCTTTCTGTTCTCTAGGCTGAGTTTCCCCTCGGGATGGATTCAGCCAGGGTGGAGTTTTGGGTGGAAAGGATACTCTTCAGCAGCTTGGGGTAAAAACTAGCACTTTGGTGGGAAAACTTGAGTATTAGCTCAGCTGTTTTTTGTTTGTTTGATGTTTCTTTGAAAGCAGATCTCCAGGAGACACTTTAGGCATGAATCTACCTGAACCAGAACGAAGAGAAGTAGTCAACCAATAATTGACTATTACCCAATAATGACAGGTTTCAGAGTAGCAGCCGTGTTAGTCTGTATCCGCAAAAAGAAAAGGAGTACTTGTGGCACCTTAGAGACTAACCAATTTATTTGAGCATAAGCTTTCGTGAGCTACAGTTCACTTCATCGGATGCATTCAGTGGAAAATACAGTGGGGAGATTTATGTACACAGAGAACATGAAACAATGGATGTTACCATACACATTGTAAAGAGAGTGATCAGGTAAGGTGAGCTATTACCAGCAGGAGAGCGGGGGGAGGGACCTTTTGTAGAGATAATCAAGGTGGGCCATTTCCAGCAGTTGACAAGAATGTCTGAGGAACGGTGGCGGGGGCGGAGGGAATAAACATGGGGAAATAGTTTTACTTTGTGTAATGACCCATCCACTCCCAGACTTTATTTAAGGCGAAGTTAATTGTATCCAGTTTGCAAATTAATTCCAATTCAGCAGTCTCTCGTTGGAGTCTGTTTTTGAAGATTTTTTGTTGAAGAATTGCCATTTTTAGTCTGTAATTTCCCTATGTTTATTCCCTGCCCCCCCCCCCCCCCCGCTGTTCCTCAGACATTCTTGTCAACTGCTGGAAATGGCCCACCTTGATTATCACTACAAAAGGTTTCCTTCCCCCCCTCCCCGCTGTCCTGCTGGTAATAGCTCACCTTACCTGATTACTCTCCTTACAGTGTGTATGGTAACACCCATTGTTTCATCTTCTCTGTGTATACAAACCTCCCCACTGTATTTTCCACTGAATGCATCCGATGAAGTGAGCTGTAGCTCACGAAAGCTTATGCTCAAATAAATTGGTTAGTCTCTAAGGTGCCACAAGTACTCCTTTTCTTATTACCAAATAGTTAACCAAACCCACCAAGCTTTCTTCTCTGATTTCCTTTGTGTATATGGACTCAGAGTCACTGAATACTCAATCCTGCTACCTACTGGGGTGTTGGAGGTAGAGAAGAGAGGGAAATTGATAGTAATTAAAATAAAGATAACCCTTTTATTGAGGTTCTTGGGAAAAGATAGCCCTGTAGCGATCTGGCTGTCTAGATCCAATCTAACTGAATACAACCTGAACTGCTTAAGTGTCACTACACACTGTCTCTAAGTGCTGGCCTGCAGTATGCAGTCATGGACGGGCTTGCTGATAATGTAACCCACACACCTCCAGGGTGTGGTGTTCTGTCCCATCTAGTAGCCTGAGACCACTTAGAGAGAGAGGTAAAATGAGTAGCCCCTACAGCCTTACCTAAAAGCCAATTGGCTTTTAGCTCATGCTGTAGAGGCTCATGCACTAAGCTCCAGAGGTCCCAGATTCGATCCCGCCCACTGATGACCAGGGTCTACTGGCGTTACAATAACACTACATAGAGGTCCACCACCAGTCTCCTTTTACATCTATGACCATTTCAGGTCAGGAGGTCCATGGGCACTGCTCATTACTTCCTGATTTGTCCTACTGTCAGGAGGCTTATTTCATACCGCTAAATTCCCAGCAGTTGTTTCAAATGATGCAAAAATGCTGTGATGATTAGCGGTCTCACTTCTATACTTCCAGGCTGTGTTTAATTCCTCTCTCTTTGCCATTTACATTAAAATTGTGAAAACTGCTTTCTCCAAGGAATTAAAGGCCAAATCCTGCCCTTGGATCCACAGATGCTGAACTTCCATTGACTTCAATGGGAATTGGAAACATCTATCTAAGGGCATAATTTGGCCTTACACATTTAGCTTCAGGGGCTTTACAGACTAATGATGTGCTTCCAATGATTGGTACTAACTTTCCACAGTGTCTTAGCACACATTCTCTATTGGGTTATCACTCAGGGAAAGAGTGACATTATGATCCAAACAGAGGAAACAAAAAGAAAGATACTAACAAAGGTGTTGTTGAGAACAACCTCAGCTCAGTCAATCACCTTGTTCATTAGTCCCTTCCTGACCTAGAAGAAGGACAATGGTTTTATTCACTTGAGAAGCTGCTTTTACATTATCCCACAACCATCTGAAAGTGAACCAAGAGCTAATAGAGATCTCTGGTATCTCAGATTCCTGGGGTCACAAAATAAACAAGGACCTTTACTCTCAACCTGGTAGAGATAAGGTCAGCTACAAGCTAGAAACGTTGAAGCAGGATAGTGAAATTAAAAAAAACCTGACACTAAACAACTGCAAATAACATTATTAGGGGACAACACAATTAACAATTCTAATAGCTACTGGTCATTTCCTTTTTGCTCCAGATGAGGTCTAATCCCTATGGGGCCATACACTGCTATAGAAGATTTGTGCCTTTTGGATAGGGCAGTGCTTCCCTAACATCTTTAGGGTTTATCTATTCTGGGCTGGTGTCTTCCCACTCTGTTCTTCACTTCTAATGGCTCACGGCATTTTGGTCTGTATAAGCAGGGGTATTGCCAGCAGATCGAGGGATGTGATCATTCCCCTCTACTTGACATTGGTGAGGCCTCATCTGGAGTATTGTGTCCAGTTTTGGGCCCCACACTACAAGAAGAATATGGAAAAATTGGAAAGAGTTCAGTGGAGGGCAACAAAAATGATTAGTGGGCTGGACCACATGACTTATGAGGAGAGGCTGAGGGAACTAGGATTGTTTAGTCTGGAGAAGAGAAAAATGCGGGGGGATTTGATAGCTGCTTTCAACTACCTGAAGGCGGGTTCCAAAGAGGATGGATCTAGACTGTTCTTAGTGGTACCAGATTACAAAACAAGGAGTAATGGTCTCAAGTTGCAGTGTGGGAGGTTTTGGTTGGATGTTAGGAAAAACTTTTTCACTAGGAAGGTGGTGAAGCACTGGAACATGTTACATAGGGAGGTGGTGGAATCTCCTTCCTTAGAGGTTTTCAAGGTCATGCTTGACAAAGTCCTGGCTAGGGTGATTTAGTTGGTGATTGGTCCTGCTTTGAGCAGGGTGTTGGACTAGATGACCTCCTGAGGTCCCTTCCAACCCTGATATTCTATGATTCTATGACTTGCTCGTCTTGGCCTCCCAATGACCTGGTTTCTCCCTTGCAGGCTGGAACTCTGAGATGCCACCTGCTACAGTCCCTTGGCCTGAGACTCCCCTGACTGGGACCATCAAGTCTTGTTGAGCCCCTTGGCTACCTCTGGCCATTAAGTGGTTTCTTAAGAGAATTTCTCACAGCAATCCCCATTAAGGCTCCTATTCACACAATCTTTCTTATTCCCTTTCTTCAAGGTGCGAGGTTCTTCATATGGGCCTAATTCAGATATCATCTACTTCAGACTGAATCCTGTGGACTCTTTTCTGTCCCCTCAGGCCCAGGGAGATGCTACTTTATTCTCTTGCCTTCTAAGATTGCTCACAACTAATCCTCCCCCTCTCCCTTGAAAGAGTTGATTTGCTGAAGGGAAGAGACTCAGCTGCCTTGTCAATCTCTGTTCACTCCCTAAATTGCAGCAGCTCAGCTTCTTCCTGAAATTGACCTTTCAGAGTCCATTGGAGCATCTTTTACTTCACACTGACCGAAACACGGCTAGGAGAGAAGTTTGGAACAGTTAACAGTGCACCCACACAGATGGCACCTTCACACACTCTCCCATTCACCTCAGCCAAGCGTCAGATAATTCAGACATCACTAAGCAACACATTGTTTTCCTCAGGGGGGTTAAAAAATAAACCTCCTAGATATGCTGATGTCACCAAACCCCACGCATTCTGCTGACAACATAATCCAGGGATTGGCAACCTTTGGCATGCGGCCTGTCATGGTAAGCCCCCTGGAGGGCCAGGCCAGTTTGTCTACCTGCCGCGTCTGCAGGTTTGGGTGATCGTGGCTCCCACTGGCCGCGGTTCGCTGCTCCAAGCCAATGGTGGCTGCGGGAAGCAGTGCGGGCTGAGGGATGTGCTGGCCCCCGCTTCCTGCATCCCCCATTGGCGTGGAGCAGCGAACCGTGTCCAGTGGGAGCCGCGATCACCTGAACCTGCGGATGCAGCAGGTAAACAAACCAGCCCAGCCCGCCAGGGGTCTTACCTTGGCAGGCCGCGGGCCAAAGGTTGCCGATCCCTGTAATAATTTATGATTAGTTGCTACAATACCCAGAATCTGCTTCTCTTGTTGCTTTGCTACTGGAACAGGGATTCTGGGTGCCTCAGACCCTTGTGTAGAAGGTGGCAACAGCAGGACAGTTTTCCAGATGAGGTGAGGGGCCCGGTGGGGACCTCATCTCACTCCCATCCCTCTCAGAGAACAACTCTGTGCATTAGGGGAGGCAGTGTCCTATACCAGGTGGCCCTCTGAAGGGTCAGTTGAAAGTAACTGTGAAAGAGCAGAGAAACTGCTGCCTGGCACAGAAGGGGTTAAAGAAAACCTGTGGGTTCAGCTAGCCCCTCCCCACTATACCTGCAGCCAATGCTAGGCCTGGAGCGGGGAGAAAAGAAAGGAGCCTGGCTCAGTCAGGGACTGACTGGCAAGAAGGCAGGAGCCCTCTGTTTGCCTGCCTGAAGGGATAGAGCAGCCACTGGAGACAAGTTAGCCTTCCTCTGTGTTGCATCAACCAGACAAGATACTAACAAGCTTCAACAGGACTTTATTTTCAAAATGGAAACCTCTTTACCAAGCTGTTGTGCACCCTCTGTAGCTTTCTCTCAGCCTGTCAACTCCTCCCCCCGCCTTCCTGTTTCCTGTCCTTTCAGACTCCCAGCAGCCAGTGCTCCCAATTCTAATAATTACAAGCAACATCGAAACACCACATTCCCGCCTCTCTTAAGAAACTCTCCCAGTTACAATAAACATGATTGTTCTAACCACAGGAACAAATATGAAACAAGACACTACACTGTTGGCAGAAATATTACACTGAAAACATGGTAGATATTACATAACATAGTCTCTAGTCCAGACAGGTGGTCGTCTGGGTCTGACGGGCCGTCTCTCAAGCCCCGTTTCCAGTGCAATGTCTTGTTGTGTTGGTACTACGGTGAAGTCATCCAATGCAGACTGGGTGTTGGCACAATCTCCTCTGGGTGCATAGGCAGGTTCAAGATAAGAAGCATTCCATACCCACCCATCAGAAAGTCAGTAAGTATAAGGTCCCTTCTTCTCTATGATTTTAAGAGGAGCTGTGAATTTTTGGTCCCCTTCCAGGTTTTTGTATTCTAACGAAGGAACCACACTCAAACTTTGATTCCTTAGCACCCCGCCTCTTGTCTGTGAAAGCCTTAGACTTTGCTTGGTTCTGTTCAATTGTTTTTCTCACATCATTCTTGTTTGGGGCATCAGGTCGTGCCTTTAACAATCCAGCAATGTTCAATTTAGTATTTATCTGTTTCCCATGCAGTAACTCTGCAGGTGATCTTTGCATTGTGGCATGTCATGTAGCCCGGTATGCTTGCAAGTGAGCTGTGGCTCACGAAAGCTCATGCTCAAATAAATTGGTTAGTCTCTAAGGTGCCACAAGTACTCCTTTTCTTTTTTTAAGAAATCAGTAGTGAAGGGTATCCACAATCGCCCTTCCAGTTTAGCTATTTGCAAACTCTCTTTCAAATTTCTGTTAAACCGTTTGATTTCCTCATTGGCTTGAGGGTAACATAGGGATGAACTTCTGTATAAAATGTTCCTCTGTGCTAGAAAAGTTTTAAACTCTAGGGAAGTAAATTGACTACCATTATCTGAAACCAGTTCTTTGGGGTTACCTTCCCTGCTAAAAACTGAAGAGAGGAACTTAATTACTGTAGCAGAAGAGATTTGCGATGTAAATGCTACCTCAGGCCATTTATTGAAATAGTCTATTAAAGTGATAGCATAACGGCAGTCAATTGGAGCAGTATCAAAGGGTCCTACAATGTCAATCACCACTTTTTCCCATGAAGATTCAGGAAGAGGAATGGGCTGTAATCGAAGGGTACATGTCACTGCTGTCTTATCATGCATTTGGCAAGTGACACAGGATTTTATGAGTGCTTCAGTTTGAGAGTCCATCCTTGGCCACCAATACAGATTGTGTCATCGTTGTTTGGTTCGGACAATTCCTTGATGAGTATCGTGTGCCAGGTATATGAGTTTTGAGTGTAATTCTTCTGGCACAAGGAGACGGTGTGTACCTTGTAGCACACAGCCATCAAACAAAGAAAGTTCATCCCATACTCTAAAATAAGGCAGCAAAACTGGGTCAAGGTTTTTAGGGTGACTGGGCCATCTCTTTGTCAGAAATTCCCATAGTTTTTGTTGAATAGGACACACTGAAGAAGAAGCTTGAAATTGTTCTCTTGTAACTGCAGTGAGAGTGCTTGTAATAAGCACAACCATTACATGCTCATCCTCTGGTAGACCATCTGGTGAAGGCAAAGGCAGGCAAGAAAGGCAATCAGCAACCACATTTGGTTTCCAGGCTTATATTCCAGTTCATAATTAAGAGAGAGTAGTCTTGCAGACCATCGAGCAATGCTCTTCCCCGTCCTTTTGTGGTGAGCAATGTCGTCAAAGGGCTCTGGTCTGTGTGCAACTTGAACGTACGGCCCCCAGGTAAGTTCCCCATTTTTTAGTAGCCCAGACACAAGCAAGTGCTTCTTTTTTGACTTTAGAATATTTTCTCTCAGCATTACTTAGTGTCCTTGAAGCAAATGCAACAGTCCTCTCTGTGTTGTCCTCATGCAGTTGTGTGAGAACAGCCCCAAGTCCATAATCAGAAGCATCAGTAGTTACAATTGTGGGCAATGCAGGGCTGAATAGTGCAAGTACTGGACTATGTACAATCAAATCTTTCACTGTTTTGAAACTAGCTTGTGCATCTGTTGTCCACACTAAGTTGAACTTCTCCGTAGTAATTCTCGTAATGGTTCAATGACAGAAGCATAATTGGGAATGAATTTTGCATACCAGGATGTAAGACCCAAGAAGGAACGTAAGGTTTCCAAATCTGTTGGAGGAGGAGCATTTGAAATTGACAGGATATGATCTGGATCAGGTTTTAGTCCAGCCTGTGAAATTGTATGCCCCAGAAAGGAGAGTTCAGTTTGTCTAAATTTGCATTTGGATCTATTGAGCTGGAGGCCTGCTGTGCTGATGCAGTTTAGTACAGCCTGTAGGTTATTGTCATGCTCCTCAGAAGTATTTCCAAACACGATATCATCTAGATAGCACTGAACTCCATGTTGATTCTTCAGAGTCAATTACATCATTTTTTGAAAGGCACTTGGGGCAGATGCGAGACCGTATGGAACATGTTTAAAATGAAATAGTCCCTCGTGTGTAATAAATGCTGTGAGATCTCTGCTATCTTCATGTCACATAACCTCGTAGGATGTGCTCTGCAAATCAAGAGTAGAAAACATCTTTGCTCCATGGAGTTCTTCAAATACTTCTTCTGTGTGAGGAAGAGGATGGCTTTATTTGGCTTTACAACAGCTTTATTTGGCTCCCTTAAGTCCACACAAAGGCAAATGCCTTCACCCTTCTTCTGCGTCACTACTATAGGTGAAACCCATTCCGAGGAGTCAATCTCTTCAGTAATGTCCTTTTGAACAAGTTTTCTAAGTTCATCTGAAACAGCTTCCCTGACTGAAAATGGTAAGCACTGTAACTTCTGTCGTACAGGCATCACATTATTCCGCATTTAACTTTATGCAGAAACCCATAAGCACAGCCGAGTTTCTCCTCAACCTGGTGTTGGGTCCCAGCTGAAACTGGTGTGTGTACCGCAAGAGTGCTTTGCTGAGGAAGATCAATTCGTCCATTAACTATCCTAAGATTTAAAGCAGCCAATAAATCTCTGCCAAGGATAGGAATGCCTTTGTGGACAATGTAGAACTCTGCAGTTATACAGCAATCACCAAAAGTACTATTACTGGCAAGCAGCCATGTACTGGAATATGGTTTTTCAAATAGCACACCAAGTGAAGCTTAGGTTCAGTAAGAGGCACATCTTTAAAGTAATGCAGATAGAAGGAATCAGGTAGTATAGATACTCCTGAGCCAGTGTCCAACATTAACTGAATAGAGTGTGATTTGCCTGAGGGTATGGCAGAAACGTTTACAGTGCACTTTATCTGTTCTGGAATATGTGCGGTGGTGATTTTGTCCACTCTCAGCACAGTAACATCTTGTATTGTAACTGCATGCACCTGTTGATTGAACTGGCTATTGCAACATACTTTAGCAAAATGTCCAATTTTTTGCAATGATTGCACTGAGCTACTTTTGCTGGACATCCTGCATAGCTTGCAAGGTGTTGTGGGGATCCACAACGAAAACATGCTTTTACTGTATTTTGAATTTGCTGATTCGGTGTTTTTTCATTAGTTTTCCTCTTGCAATTGTGTGTCTGCAGTGGTAGTGAACTTTTCTGCAAAGGAATCACAGCCTGGACTGTGCCTCCTGTATCCATTCTCATTATTTTGGCTTCAGCTCTAGCTGGTTCAATCTGAGTAGCAATGGTTATTGCTTTTTCTACTGTAAGTTGTGGTTCTAGAAGTAAGGGTTCTCTTACATGAAGCATCATTGTTTTCTCAATGAGCTGGTCTCTAATCATCTCAACTGCCATATTCCCAAAGTCACAAATTACAATCAGACTCCTCAAGGAAGCAATATACTGCATTATAGTTTCCCCTGGTTTCTGCTCATGCTGGCCAAATCTGTAGTGATTAGTTACTTCATTCACTTTTGGCACAAAAACATTCTTTAATGCGGTGAGTATTTATCATCTGCAAGGGGAAAAGTGTAAATATACACTGTCCTTCTGCTCCAAGGCAGTGGATTAGCAGAGCATGCTTTCTTACTTCAGAAATCTCTGTAGCACTGATTGCAAGCAGATAAGTCTCAAACAAATGGATCCAGGTAGTAAAAGCAATTGGAGGCTCACCTGGGCTTTGCAGAAAGGGTGCAGGTGGGTTCAGAGGCAGAAGATCCATCCTCGTCACCAAAATGTTATATCAACCATGCAAGATACTAGCAAGCTTCAACAGGACTTTATTTTTGAAGTGGAAACCTCTTTACCAAGCTGCTGCTGCACCCTCTGTAGCTTTCTCCCAGCCTCTCAATTCCTCCCCACCCCTTCCTGTTTCCTGTCCTTTCAGACTCCCAACAACCAGTGCTCCCAGTTCTAACAATTACAAGCAGCATCTAAACACCACACTCTGCCAAGGGGAGCCTGCAGATAAGCCTCCACCATGGGGTAACTAGAGTAGTGGGGCCACACCCTAAACTAAAGAGACTTTTAGTAGGAAGTAGCCCAGGGACATTGGTTTTGAATCCCCCCAAGCTGTGAGGGAGACCCATCTCCCCTGGCTAGGGGTTGAACCACGCAGGACCCTGGGCTAGGACCTGGTGAAGATGGAGGGCCCAGGTCCCCCTACAACCTCTCTGACCAATGATCTAACCAGGATGCTGCCTGGCCACTGAAGGCTTCATCACAGTAACCTCCATCTGATGTATTCAGAGGACACTAGAAAAGGGGTAGAGGAAATATTCTACTGTCATCCACCCGCAAAGATAGCAAAAGTAGGCAAAGTGGGTTCGACCATTAGGGGTGACAAGTTAGAGTGGGAGGTGGTCAGGATGGAGGCTCCCAAGGTTGATGGTTTTTATTGTGAGTAAGGGAGAGCTCCAGTGGGCTTCTGAGAAAGAATAGATTCCAGGAGTAGTAAAAGTGGGTGGCTGTATGAGTGTATGTAGGGGAGGAATGTTTTTGTTGGACTTGTGGATAAGTCCAAGTGGGACTCAGCGAGGTCTGTATAGCGCAGGCAAAAAAAAATTCCAAATTTCAGGATAATTACCCAAGCCAGCCTCCAGGTTCTTTGAAGTTCCCCCATTGTTACCTTTGCGAAGTTGATGCTGGTTTTGTGTGTATGCCTTCATATGTTCAAAAGCTTTTATATATATATATCTTTTCCAGTGCTGGCCACGGAGCTCTTCTGCACTTGTGTGGTAGACTTTTTTCATAAAATTCACACAAATATGAACTTTTTGCTAGAGCTGGGTAAAACATGCTTGTAAATGATCTGCAAATATTTGTTTGAATCTTGAAATGAATTCTCCATGACTGACTTAGCCCCCATTCTGTGTTTGTTTTCTGTAGTTATTCTAGTTAATGAGTTTGCTGGCTGGGATGCTAATAGGAACAGCTAATTTTAGATGACTATTAGAAGGTATTAATGGAAGGTGTATTTTACAAAATGTCAGTATTTGCAATGGAAGCTTGATCTTAAGATTTGTGGTTTGCTCATCCAGTCAGAAAACCACATAATGTCATATTTGTGTCCAGTCAAATCACCTTTAGTTTCAGATTTTTGAATTTTATGTACTTGCAACCAACTTCTCATAAGTGAAATTCACAATGATACCTTATCTGTATTATTTGGTAAACATTTTTGAAAAAAATGCTGACATGAAGAGAAACACTATCTGATTGTGAAATTTCTTCAGCAGGGTCCTTACAACTTTGTTAACAGGAGTTCTTCCTGTTCTATTTCCCCACCCCCAGAATTGCTTTGACCTTGAAGGGTAAGGCCATAGTCACTTGAATAAGTGTACATAGAGTGGGTCTATTTCAGAAGCACAATGAGACAGAGGTGACTAGTGGAGGAGGGAAGGCATGCAGAGTCATGTTCCTCCTCTTCTTCTTCCCCTGTGTGCTCCTTGGCTTTTACTGAGCATGCTCACATGGACTGAGCATGCTCAGTAGCACTGCTGAAGCTGGCTGCCCTCAATCTGCTCCCTCTCCCCCATCAGCAGACATGGGCTATCTCTGCAATGAGAACTCATCATCTCTGGCTCTCAGCACTGTAGTCCTTCCCTCTCTCGCCTTCTCCCACATCATTTGCAGTATTTATTCTTATGTATTTGGCAAATCCACACCAACCCACCCCCTTTTTTAACCATATTTTCTTCCCACACTATCTTAATGTCTCACTCTACGAATAAAGGGTCCCTTACCTTTGAAGGATCACAGTAAGCTCAGCATTTGCTGAATATTTAAGTTCAGTTTGAGCCCAGTGAAAGAAAAAGGGTCCAGCTTCTGAGTCCTTGTAATCCCATTAAACTCAGTGGGGCACCATGGATGAAAACAAAGCCAAAATTTCACTTAACACTAAGGGCCAGATTCAGCCACACCATCTTATTAGTATATAGGTCTGTTTGTTAGCCTGGGAAAGAATTTTAGGTTTGACTTTTTGATACTCTTAGATCTTACACTAATATATGTAAACGAAGGACAAACACACTGTGATGTTGCTTCTGCCTAGTCAGGTGGGTTTGTTAGTACAATGGAACAGATAAGAGCAGTTAAAGTAAAGGAGTACTTGTGGCACCTTAGAGACTAACCAATTTATTTGAGCATGAGCTTTCGTGATCCTGATCCTTATTTCATATCTAACTGTTAGGGGGCTTATTCCTTCACCCACTTACTTCCCCGGTCCTTCTCGCATGAACAGAGAGCAACAATACCCAAAGTCCAAAGGTACAAACAATTCAATGTTTATTGGGGTGAACTTCCAGCAAGCAGGATTCCAGTTTCCTTCCTTAGTATCCTCCTTCCCAGCTCTGACACCACAGAGCCTTACACCTGTGTCCCTGTTCCCATTCCTGCCCTTAGCCAAGCATCATTCCAATTTCCCTACCCCCATTCCCTGTTTCCATCCCCCCTCCACTCACCCACCTACCCACCCACCCACTCCCTGATTGACTGCAGACTATATATTAAAACTTGAGTTCTGCTTTGCTATACCTTAACCAATCATTTTCCTGAAATTTAACTAACCAATCCTAACATATTGTAACATGATTATGTAACCAATTATATCCCACCACTTTAATTAGTTTACACCCAGCAAAATTAATTATATAGCAGACAGGAACAATCACAGAACCAGACAGAGATTATACAGACAAACAATAGGGAAATGGGGACTACAGAGATAGAACAACAAAGAAATGAGGATTTCACATCCCAGCTATTGATAAGTGAGTTCTTGCCAGACAGGATGCTATCAAACTAAGTTTCCTTTTACATTTTCTAGGCATTTCCCTTTCTCTGGAGGCGATAGGCACTATCAGGACAGGATTGTATTCCTAACAGCCCAATAGCACCTTATTTCAATGTGACTAGTTTGGAATGTGACGAGGTGACCCGGTCACTTCCCAGCTTATGGCTGGCTCTGTTGCTTAGCCAAAGGCCTGAGCCTAAGAACAGGGCCTCAGACTGTCACAGTAAGAGAAGGACCTTACACCGGCAGACAGTGATTTTGATTCTCTCTCTTATACCTCTATAACTAGCCAAGTGATAAGAATACACCTAAATTCTTAGAGTACAGGCCTTTACAGACAGGCCTGAATATCTATATCCTAACACTAACGCCTCTGATTAATCTGATCAATTCAAAGCTATGCCAAAAGAGTCTCAAAAAAGATACTCCTATGGAAATTCAAAGCCCAAGATTAAATGTAGCGTGAGTGATCAGGTAAAAGGGAATGAGTTTAATAGTCTGACTGTCATCGGCAAGTTGCTTTACATGTTGTCTTTGAAAAGTCATGGAAGACAGGAGAGATGCTGAAGACTGGAAAAGGGCAAATATAGTGCCAATCTATAAAAAAGGAAATAAGGACAACCTGGCAAATTACAGACAAGTCAGCTTAACTTCTGTACCCTGAAAGATAATGGAGCAAATAATTAAACAATCAATTTGCAAACATCTAGAAGATAATAAGATGATAAGTAACAGTCAGCATGGATTTGTCAAAAGCAAATCATGTCAAACCAACCTGACAGCTTTCTTTGACGGGGTAACAAGCCTTGTGGATAGGGGGGAAGCGGTAGACATGGTATATCTTGACTTTAGTAAAGCTTTTGATACTGTCTTGCATGACCTTCTCATAAACAAACTAGGAAAATGCAACCTACATGGAGCTACTATCAGGTAGGTGCGTAACTGGTTGGAAAACCGTTCCCAGAGAGTAGTTATCAGTGGTTCATAGTCTTGCTCAAAGGGCATAATGAGTGGGGTCCCGCAGGCATCAGTTCGGGGACCAGATCTGTTCAATATCTTCATCAATGATTTAAATAATGGCAGAGAGAGTACACTTATAAAGTTTGTGGATGATGCCAAGCTTGGGGGTGTGTGTGGCAAGTGCTTTGGAGGATAGGATTATAATTCAAAAGAATCTGGACAAGCTGGAAAAATGATCTGAAGTAAATAGGATGAAATTCAATCAGTGCAAATGCAAAGTACTCCACTTAGGAAGGAACAATCAGTGGCACACATACAAAATGGGAAATGACTGCCTAGGAAGGAGTACTGCAGAAAGGGATGATAACAATTTTCAAGTACATAAAAGGTTGTTACAAGGAGGGAGAAAAATTGTACTTAACCTCTGAGGCTAGGCAATGGGCTTAAATTGAAGCAAGGGAGGTTTAGGTTGGACATTAGGAAAAACTTCCTAACTGTCAGGGCAGTTAAGCACTGGAATAAATTGCCTAGAGAGGTTGTGGAATCTCCATTATTGAAGACTTTTAAGAGCAGGTTAGACAAACACCTGTTAGGGATGGTCTAGATAATACTTAGTCCTGCCATGAGTGCAGGGGACTGGACTAAATGACCTCCTGAGGTCCCTTCCAGTCCTACCATTCTGATTCTATGTTTGCTAGATTAAAAAAAGATCAATAACAATAAATTCAAAGTATTGTTTTGAACTGATCGAGAGCCTTTCCTCTTGAAGCACTTTACAGGCATTATTATATAAGCCTCACAAGGCCCCTGCGAGTTGAGCATTACTATCCCTAGGCTATTGGGTTGGCGGGGGGGAACTGAGGTACAGCTGATGGGTAGCGTAACCTTTTAGGCTCTGTCCTGTGTAGGGGATGATGTGTAGCTCCCGCACCCTAGCAGAAGCTCTAGGTAGGAACAGCAGCTCAGATTGCCAGCGTGTTGCATGCTTCCCCATGTGCTTGGCCAACACTGCTGGTTGACAGGTAAGGATGGGACCCGATGATCCACCCGCTCTTTGCCTCGCCCTGCTCATTGGCTGAAGAAAGGGAGCAACAGCCCCACAGTACCTCCTCTGTCTGTACCAGGTCCAAGATCTGGGAGGGTTCTATGCATTTTTGAAGGGAAGTTGTCAGGAAATCCTGCTCCCCTTTATTCCCCTGAATACCCACATGGGATCATGGCACAATTTTGCTCTAACTGATTTGCTCAAGGTTACAGAGCAAGTCAGAGTCGTAGCTACAGCTGGGGAAAAGAAGCCCACGTGGCTTATAGCCCATTGCTCAATATATGTTACATGACTCACTCTGGGGCTGATCCACAGTGGTTGTGACTCTTTATAGCCCTCAGCTATAGAGCCTGGCTCTTCAACTCAAGCTGTCTCCACAGCTCAAGTTTTAAGCGTGGGCTGTCCCAGGCTCAATCGTGGTGCTGGCTAAGATGGCAGCTGTCACAATTTCAATTCCTGGTTCCCGCACTCTAAGCACTGGATGCTACCCATCCCCCTTTGCATGAAAAACACATGCTGTCCCTCTACCATCGGCTGCTAGCACCACCTCCTGTTGCTGCTACCTCTTACTTTCCTTTTCAGATCTATCCATCTTAGATTCTTACAGCCTGACATGAACTGTGCAGATCAGTGCATTGTGAAGATGGCGATAAAGAGAGAATTCAAACTAAAAAAGAGAAACATTGGAATGATTAAAGCATTTCTCTTATTCTGATTCTTTTTTCTCCTTTGATTTCTCCTTTTGCACTTTTACTTGTCTATTTTATATTTATGTCCATATATTTTTTTTTTAAAAAGTCCAGTCCCTAATGCAGTTTACCCTGGGGAAACAGCCAATAAATGCATAAATCAACATATCTGTGAATTTCACAGTCTCAGGGGGGTTATGAGAACTTTTGAAAACTGACATACTGTAGCTTTTCAAGTCATCTTTGTATAATTTGTAGGAGATTCACAGCATTACCCTTTCTATATGTTTCCAGAGAAATCTTAGAAGTCTTCTCAAATAGGCTTATGCCTTTGAAACTTCTTGTAGGGGTGTGCGGGGGTGATGCATCACTCCCTTTTTGAACTTCAGGTTCTAAAGGAAGACTTCGAGAATTTACAATCAGCTGTAAAGCAGGATTGCTGGAGCTTGGGGAAGGCTTAGGCAACATCTCGCCAAACATGAAGGGAAGTTTAGCAGACTTTCAGAAAAAGTGGGTTTTGAAACAGACTTGATCACCTCTCCTGTTTTCATTTTAATTTGGCTGTACAAATGCCAAAACTTCATAGCAAACACTACCTAAACTGGATTCACTCCAGGAGACCAGTTAAAATGGAAATAAGAGAGCATAGTATCCCCACCTCCCCTCCCACCTCCACCCCCGAAAAAAATTAAGTTAAATTCCTGCCATTGATCGATCTAGTTTACTGGTTTTTTTTGTTCATTTATTTGTCCCCCACCAGCGGGAGTGGCTAGTCAAGTAGCTGGATAGTGACACTTTGCTTCTCTACAAAAGAAAAAGGACACTAAACTTTCTAAACTACTACGTGCCACAAGGGGCCACAGCAATGGTTCCCTCAACCCACCCAGCAATATTGTTAACCTATCCAACTATACTCTTAGCCCAGCAGAAGCAGCTGTCCTATCTTGGGGCCTCTCCTTCTGCCCCTCCACCCCCACGAACATGAAACAGTTCTGTGGTGACCTAGAATCCTATTTTCGACGTCTCCGACTCAAGGAATATTTCCAACACACCTCTGAACAACATACTAATCCACAGAGACCTCCCTACCAACACTACAAAAAGAAGGATTCTAGGTAGACTCCTCCTGAAGGTTGACACAGCAGACTAGACTTCTACATAGAGTGCTTCCGCCGACATGCACGGGCTGAAATTGTGGAAAAGCAGCATCACTTGCCCCATAACCTCAGCCATGCAGAACACAATGCCATCCACAGCCTCAGAAACAACTCTGACATCATAATCAAAAAGGCTGACAAAGGAGGTGCTGTTGTCATCATGAATAGGTCGGAATATGAACAAGAGGCTGCTCGGCAGCTCTCCAACACCACTTTCTACAAGCCATTACCCTCTGATCCCACTGAGAGTTACCAAAAGAAACTACAGCATTTGCTCAAGAAACTCCCTGAAAAAGCACAAGATCAAATCCGCACAGACACATCCCTGGAACCCCGACCTGGGATATTCTATCTACTACCCAAGATCCATAAACCTGGAAATCCTGGGTGCCCCATCATCTCAGGCATTAGCACCCTGACAGCAGGATTGTCTGGCTATGTAGACTCCCTCCTCAGGCCCTACGCTACCAGCACTCCCAGCTACCTTCGAGACACCACTGACTTCCTGAGGAAACTACAGTCCATCGGTGATCTTCCTGATAACACCATCCTGGCCACTATGGATGTAGAAGCCCTCTACACCAACATTCCACACAAAGATGGACTACAAGCCGTCAAGAACACTATCCCCGATAATGTCACGGCTAACCTGGTGGCTGAACTTTGTGACTTTGTCCTCACCCATAACTATTTTACATTTGGGGACAATGTATACCTTCAAATCAGCGGCACTGTTATGGGTACCCGCATGGCCCCACAGTATGCCAACATTTTTATGGCTGACTTAGAACAACGCTTCCTCAGCTCTCGTCCCCTAACGGCCCTACTCTACTTGTGCTATATTGATGACATCTTCATCATCTGGACCCATGGAAAAGAAGCCCTTGAGGAATTCCACCATGATTTCAACAATTTCCATCCCACCATCAACCTCAGCCTGGTCCAGTCCACACAAGAGATCCACTTCCTGGACACTACAGTGCTAATAAATGATGGTCACATAAACACCACCCTATACCGGAAACCTACTGACCACTATTCCTACATACATGCCTCCAGCTTTCACCATGACCACACCACACGATCCATTGTCTACAGCCAAGCTCTGCGATACAACCGCATTTGCTCCAACCCCTCAGACAGAGACAAACACCTACAAGATCTCTATCAAGCATTCTTACAACTACAATACCCACCTGCGGAAGTGAAGAAACAGATTGATAGAGCCAGAAGAGTTCCCAGAAGTCACCTACTACAGGACAGGCCTAACAAAGAAAATAACAGAACACCACTAGCCATCACCTTCAGCCCCCAACTAAAACCCCTCCAACGCATTATTAAGGATCTACAACCTATCCTGAAGGGTGACCCAACACTCTCACAAATCTTGGGAGACAGGCCAGTCCTTGCCTACAGACAGCCCCACAACCTGAAGCAAATACTCACCAGCAACCACATACCACACAACAGAACCACTAACCCAGGAACCTATCCTTGCAACAAAGCCCGTTGCCAACTGTGCCCACATATCTATTCAGGGGACACCATCACAGGGCCTAATAACATCAGCCACACTATCAGAGGCTCGTTCACCTGCACATCCACCAATGTGATATATGACATCATGTGCCAGCAATGCCCCTCTGCCATGTACATTGGTCAAACTGGACAGTCTGTACGTAAAAGAATAAATGGACACAAATCAGATGTCAAGAATTATAACATTCATAAACCAGTCGGAGAACACTTCAATCTCTCTATTAGATTACAGACATGAAAGTTGTGATATTACAACAAAAAAACTTCAAAACCAGACTCCAGCGTGAGACTGTTGAATTGGAATTCATTTGCAAATTGAATATAAGTAACTTGAATAGAGACTGGGAGTGGCTAAGTCATTATGCAAGGTAACCTATTTCCCCTTGTTTTTTCCTACCCGCCCCCTCAGACGTTCTTGTTAAACCCTGGATTTGTGCTGGAAATGGCCCACCTTGATTATCATACACATTGTAAGGAGAGTGATCACTTTAGATAAGCTATTACCAGCAGGAGAGTGGGGTGGGGGGAGAGAAAACCTTTTGTAGTGGTAAACACCCATTTTTTCATGCTTTGTGTGTATAAAAGATCTTCTATACTTTCCACAGTATGCATCCGATGAAGTGAGCTGTAGCTCACGAAAGCTTATGCTCAAATAAATTGGTTAGTCTCTAAGGTGCTACAAGTACTCCTTTTCTTTTTGAAGTAAAGGTGGAATTCACCTTCTGAATCTTCCCACCCTCCTCCCACCCCCAAACACACCAAGTAAATACCATGGACTCAGCTAGTTGTGCAATATGCAGCATGGATGCATGAAATTCCATTCCTCCCAAGATCACCTCCTAAGTCACCTTAGCTATAGATTCAGACAGCCTCAAAATCTCCATTCAGTCCTTACTCAAGGGAAATTACTACTCACAAAAGCCATCATAAAAAATGACCCAGTCTTTCTCTCTCTGATTAATTTCACTCTGTGCTAAAGAGACAGATATGGAAGGTTAGGTTCATCTCATCCCCAGTTCAATAGGCAAACAGTGTGCTTGTACATATCTCCAAGTGACCTCACAGGTCTTGATATCCTATTTGGGGTTTCTGATGGAGCATTTTATTTTTCCACCCTATAAATATCTTTCTTTCTTCCCCTTCCTCTTCTCCCACCTTTAATAGTGTTTCAGTTATGTGAACAATTTGTAGAGATTGGACTGTATTTAAAAATCCAAGGGCTCCTTGTTTATCTATGACCATTGAATTCATGGAGGGGAGGGAGTAAGTTCCAGACGCTTTTACAGACATTGAGAGACATGCAATGTATATAACATATGGAACCTGAAAGGTCTGGACAAGACCATACAGACAAGGTCAGGTTGTATTCATACAGGAGACGTTAATTACAAATGAAGGTAGACGTCCTTAGAGTCTCTGTAACTGCAACGGGTTTTCTATCCCCTTGTCAGAGACTTTAGTAGAATTCCTCTGCATGTCTTGTCACATTATTTAAGGCTGAATTATAATCATACTCTGGAAAACATTATTTCCCTGACATAGAGCGGGTTCTAATGCAAAACAGTTGCCATACTGCTATCCTGAGATGACCAATGGGCTATGATGAGGCCTTCTCGTACCCAAACTGTTTATTCAATGAATATACCACACTGATGAATATTCAAAACTTCTGAGTATTTATTCAGGCACCTCTTCTCCCCTTTAAATCTTAAACCAATTGGCAAACAAAAATTCTGCCTCGCTTGTTGCTAGGTAGTGGTTTTACCACAAGCCCTGTGTAAGCAGTGGATATCAGCGCTCCTTGATTCCTTTCTACCACCCGTGACTGCAGGCTCAGCCGTGCTGGTTGGTGCAATGGCTCTGCTCCCTCCCCACGCCCTTCCTAGCTACTGCTGGCAACCTGCAGGGGGACGGGGAGTATGTGGCATTCAGTGCCCATTGGTGCACACCCAAGCTCTGGGGAGGCCACACCAGGATGTAAAGGGGGGGCTCTTAATCCCCTCCATACCACCCAGGTTGTGATCAACTTCAGCTCTTGGTACAGCTCATAAGAACATAAGAATGGCCATACTGGGTCAGACCAAAGGTCCACCCAGCCCAGGATCCTGTCTACTGACAGTGGCCAATGCCCGGTGCCCCAGAGGGAGTGAACCTAACAGGTAATGATCAAATGATCTCTCTCCTGCCATCCATCTCCACCCTCTGACAAACTGGGGCTAGGGACACCATTTCTTACCCATCCTGGCTAATATCTATTAATGGACTTAACCTCCATTAATTTATCTAGTTCTCTTTTAAACCCTGTTATAATCCTAGCCTTCACAACCTCCTCAGGCAAGGAGTTCCACAGGTTGACAGTGCACTGTGTGAAGAAGAACTTCCTTTTATTTGTTTTGAACCTGCTGCCCATTAATTTCATTTGATGGCATCTAGTTCTTATATTATGGGAACAAGTAAATAACTTTTCCTTATTCACTTTCTCCACGCCACTCATGATTTTATATACCTCTATCATATCCCCCCTTAGTGTCCTGTTTTCCAATCTGAAAAGTCCTAGCCTCTTTAATCTCTCCTCATATGGGACCCATTCCAACCCAAATCATTTTAGTTGCTCTTCTCTGAACCTTTTCTAATGCCAGTATATCTTTTTTTGAGATGAGGAGACCACATCTGTGTCTTGTCCTGTTCTGTCCTCTCTGTGTCTGTAGTTTAGCAAGCAGGATCCTCTGGGAGGGTATTGTTTCCTGTTTTCTACCCACTGGGCACCTCCACCCATGCATATTCTGAGTGCTCATGGCATCAAATTCCCTGGCATGTAGTAGGTATTCTCCCCTTGCATGTGGTATACCTCCCCCTGTCCATGTGCACTGTCTGTGTCCCCTTCTCACTGTATAGGGACTTCCACGGTCCAGCCCTGGGGAAAGACTTGCAAGGACTCACCACCACTGGGTGAATTTCACTCCAAATGTGCAGTCATGGCCCTGGCCCTGGCAAAGTGCAGGAGCAAACTTAAGTGAACTGGAAGCAGCTAGTACAACTGAATGATCCTTAGCCTTTGGGCATGCTCAGTTCCCGGCTTGTGATGCTGTAAATTCTCTCCTAGCACAACCCCCACAACTAGGCACAGGGGTGCAATGGAGCAGCTCTGTACGAAGGTGCTGCCATGAAGATAACGGACTGAGTCCAGGCCAGGCGTAACGTCATCACCTTCGCTGGAGTTGCATCAGGAGGAATGAACTGGAAGCGCGCTTTGCTTGCTCACTTGGATCTGACCCCTAAATGCCCATAGCTGTCTGTATGCGACTCCGGTGCTCACATGCCCCACTGCAGGCACAAGAACTAACTAGCTTAGATTAGCTCGACAGATAAAACGGCAGGTACCCACTGAGTTAGCAGCTGCTTGTCAAAAGCCAGTTATTACACTGGGTGTATGTTGAGGGTCTAGGTGCAATTTCAGCTCAACCCAGGAGCATCTCTGATGCTGCAGCGTGTTATGTGCCCTAATGTCTCGCCGAGCTGGTGACATCTGTGCTCTGCTCCCGTATTATACGCTCCGGTACAGGATCTTATTTGGCTGATGCCGCGCTCTGTTACGTGCTATCTCGCTGAGCCGCTGATGTGCTTTATTAAATCAACATTATTCAAGTTCCATCGCCCTGCGGAGAGGAGCTGCTACTGTCTGTTTCCTTACAGCAAATGTTTGCGGTGGGTTCGAACTAACTCCACAATCTCCTTCGGCCTGCTTTTCTCCTCCCACAGCAGAACGGCAAAGGGAAACACAAAGCTTAGGAGCCAGGAAGAAAAACAAAAAACAAAACAGGGTCGCTGAGTTTGATGCAGATAATCTGGGCAAATATTAAAAATTAGCAGCTGCAACAGGGAAAAGCAGCTTTGAAGTGGAGCTGTGTTTGTGAACAGGTAGCAAACCTTTACCTCATGGGGGGGAAACAATGCTGGTGTCGTAGGGGGTGAAAAGAACCCAGCCTCCTCTTTGAGCTTGACAGTTTTGTAAGCTGCTTTGTGACGGTCCTGTCAAGCCTGAGTGTGAGCAAAGGGATAGCCAACGCTTGTGAGGAGCTAGTTAACAAGCTGGAGTTTGGAGTCCCACATGGCAATTTCCCATCGTCTCTCCTTAGATGTTTTGTGTCGGGGTTTTGCTGCCTAAATTCTTTCTTTCTGAACTCTCTGTGACCTACACATGTACCTCTTCCCTCTTGAGGCTGACACATTCGCGAGCTGCAGCAAGACAGCTGCCGAACACTGAGGAGGGAAATAGTGTCTGTAGCTGCCGCCGATCAAATGCGATTTTAAAAATGAGGTTGGCTGCAAGTTGTGAGCTGGTTAGACTTGATGTGTGCAAAAGACAGTATGGCTTGGCAGGTAGGGCACTGGGCTGGGAACCCAGAGATCTGGGTTGTACTCTTGGCTCTGCCCTGCGAAGGTTATTTCTCCTCTCTGCTTGCCTTCCATCTTTTCTATACTGCAAAGATTGTTCACTGTAACCTATAGTGTGAACTTAATTTGATATGCAATTGTTATACTGGCATAAACCCCGTGTAAACTGTTATTACAGTACAAAAGTGTTTAGCAGGGATTCAGACTAAACCAAAAAAAAAAAAGCCTGTCTTTTACCAGAATAAGTGTGTGCACACAGGGATGTGGGGCGGAGGGGGCGGGGTTATTCATGTATAATATTGGTATATTGCTATATTAGTGTAACTGGTAAAACTTTCCCATGTATGCAAGGCCTAGACTGTAAGCTCTTCAGTGCAAGGATTGTCTCTTACTACAGGGGTTCTTAGCCTTTTTCTTTCCGAGGGCCCCCCCACCCCCCAACATGTTATAAAAACTCCCCGGCCCACCTGTGCCACAACAAATGGTTTTCTGCATATAACAGCCAGGGCCAGTGTTAGGTGGTAGGAAGCAGGGCAATTGCCCAGTGCCCCACGCCACAGGGGGCCCAGCGAAGCTAAGTTGCTCAGGCTTCAGCTTCAGCCCTGGGTGGCAGGACTGGGAGCTCAGAGCTTCAGCCCCAGGTGGTGGGGGATTCGGCTTTCTATCCTGGGCCCCAGCAGGTCTAATGCCAGCCCTGCTTGGCGAACCCCCTGAAACCTGCTTGTGGCCCCCCAGTGGGCCCCGGACCCCTGGTTGAGAACCACTGTCTTACTATATGTTTGTACAGTACCTAGCACACTGGGGCTCTGATCTTCGTTAGAGCAACGAGGCCCTAATGTAATACAAAGAAGACATCGTCATTTCCCCAACACGTTCCAAATGTAACTTACAATGACATAAGTTGAAGTGCAACTTTAATCAATAGATTGTATAACAGGCTGATTTGCCTATTCAATTTCCACTCTTCTGCTATTACACAGAGAGGCATTTTTGCTTAGTGAATGGAGCAGGGGGCTGGGATCCAGGTTTCCTACTTCCTGTATGTTCTGCTGCTGTCTCGTTGTGCTTGGTTTTCTCCATTTGTAACATAGATATAAACAACCCTTCACTAACATAGCCCACAGAGCTGTGGTAAGGCTTTAACTAAGGGCTGTTTGCAAAGCACTTTGAGATCCTTTGATGAAAAACACTATGGGCAACATTACTGAGTGTGCCTGCTTGAAGTTACGCACCTACATCCATGTTTGAGCATTTAAAGAAACATGGCTTGATTTGCAGAAGTCCTGAGCACCCACAGCTCCCACTGATTTCCATGGGTTCATGGTTGAGACCAACATATTGCAGTTCCAACAATGGGGTCCATGCAGAAGTTAACTTTCAGTCTTGCCAGGTGTTAAGCTACTGCTGCAGGTTGTTGAGTTCCTTAAAGACCCAGTAGGCCACCTTTATTCACCAATACAGGTCAAAGGGGTTAGCCATCAGTTTCAGTGGGGACAGAATCAACTTGATTGTAATAACCATTGGTAGTTGTGAGAACTCAGTACCTGACAGCATCTTACCCGGGAAGAACTATGGGGACTTCCATAATGTTTTATAGCATATGGATGTGCATACCTGGGTGTGCATCAGTTTCCACAGGAATGAGAAGAGGACATCTTCATAGGACCTTATATCTCTCATACTTCATATGTAGGAGCTATTCAGGATTCTCTGATATCCACAGTAAAATGGTTTCTATAGTAAGGCTATTAAAGTTGAAAATTGCGAAGAATATTTTCCTATGGAATAACTAGTGATACCCTCTCCCACCCCCCCAACAGGGACTCTCACCAGTCATTAGCAAAACCAGCACTCTCCAATATCATCATTTTTTGACAAAACCATTTCCTGAAAGTGGGAGGGGGGAAGAAATGATTACAAACTTCAATTCACAAAGTGACTTTTATTTTGACAATAAATAACATCCAAGTCACATTGTAAAATGAGCCCCTTAATCATTTTTTGCCGTGTTATTTGTCAAAAGATAGACAGGAAAAAATGATCATTCATAAATAAAAGGTAACTTTTTTGGGGGGGGCCATTTGAAAGAAGCGGGGAGGGAAATGCCTCATTTGTCGGTGTTCTCAGAAAAATAAAATGTTTGGATGGGGAAGGGGGGAACGTAATCCGAATAAACTGAAATCCTTTGTGATCAACGACTTCAAGTGTTCTGGAGTTTGAGTATAATTAAAATCTTTCACGTTCTGTAGAACCTGTGGGAAGAAATAGCATTATTGTTATTATTAGAGCTGTAAAGATGGCATTTTTAAAAGCACCAAATAGAGTTAGGTCCCTCCCCGTCCTACCTAATGAACATGGTGCTGTGTAATAAGGTCCTGATTCCATCCTTATTGAGGTCAATGAGGTTTTTAATAGACATTGGATCAGATGTCAACTGACCTGTGTCAGATAATAAGTCTCTGTGCAAAGTATTTACATTCTAAAGGCACGAGTGGGTAGAACACAGCGTAATACAGATTGGAACAAAACGAGCAGAGAAGAGCTATTAGTACAGTTGAATGCTATCAATATAGTTGTGTGTAAAATTGGAAGGGGGTAGCCTGCATTTTTATGTCAAACTTCAGAATTAAGGGCCTCTGCCAGCAATTGAGCCAAACTCCAGCTGATTTCAGTGGGAGTTCTGTGTTTGGAACAATTAGAGCTTTGGCCTTAATGCACAGCAATGGAAGGGTAGAAAATTTGTTAAGGGATTGGTAAAAGAACATGGTTTTTCTTTTTCATGTAGATCAACAGTGTGTATTTAGAAGAGAATCTTTACCAGCTAGTGGCTGCGCCAAGAGTTGTCACAAAATAGTCACAGTACAGTTCCTAGTGGATAAGTTTCAACATAAAACCCCTCACTATTATATTTGCCACCCTGGCTAGCAATGAGAGTCAAGAATTTAATAACCTCAAAGTAGGGCCTTGTAGTGCCCTACTGCACAGGGGAGAATTTCACACTTTGGATACATCAAGTCTTTTGTTTCAACCAGTAGCAAGAATTCCCCCCCCCCCCCCCCCCCTTTTCTAAAGACCTGCATTCATTCTGACCACAGAAGAGTGGGGATGTTATTTTGCACCACTTTCCTTTTTCATAGGCCTTATCTACATGCAGGAGTGAAAGTAACTTAAGGGACTTACCGGTACACAGGGCCGGGATCCTGAACGGGGGGGGGGGGGGGGGGGGGGGACGACAGGAAGGGGCGGGGCCACAACTGTAAGATTTAAAGGGCCTGGGGCTCCTGCTGCAGTAGCGGCAGCTGGGAGCCCCGGGCCCTTTAAATCACCGCCGGAGCCCCATGGTAGTGGTAACTGCGGCGGCGGCTGGAAGCCCCGGGCCTCTGGCAGTGATTTAAAGGGCCAGCAGCTCTGGCCGCTGCCCGGAGCCCAGGGCTTTTTTAAGTTGCCGGCCTGGGAAGATTGCCCCTGCCGGTACGGTCGTCTTTGTACCGGCTCTTGACAGTACGTTGTACTGGACCATACCGGCTTACTTTCACCTCTGTATATACGTAAAACATATGCCTCTGTCAGGTAGAAGTGTGAAAAAACCCACACACCTGAACAACACAGCTAGACTGACAAAATCCCCAGAATAGATGCAGCTCTGCTGAGTAGGTGTGCTTCTGTCGGCATAGCTAATATAATTCCGGGAGGCACGGTGTTCCTACAGTGGCAGAAAAACTCCTCTTGTCAGTGTATGCTGCGGGTTGTGTATGCTGGCTCTGTAGTGTAGCTCTAGCCCTAGCTACATCAAGACAAAGAAAACAAATGATTTCCAATATCAAACAATTATATGCTACAAAATGTCACACAACTTTTAGGCATACTGGGAAAAGAATGGGGAGTGGGAGTGCGTTTATACAGAATCATTCATCTAAGGAGCTTAGAGCACTGTGCAAACATTAACTAAGAATAATACTTATCAATTATATACCTTTTCATCCTCCTCAAAGAGTTGTGCAAATATTAATTAATTAATATTCATAACTCTGTGAACTCTGTATTATACCCATTTTTCAGGTAGGCAGTTTGACTGTCCACAAGTAATACAAGTCCTGATACTGACACCCTTACTTGTGATGAACAGTACCTTACTCAACAAATAAGCTTATTGGCCTTGATTCAGATCTCGGCTGCATCAGTATTAATCTGGAATAATTCCATTAATGACAATGGGTGAAATCCCGGCTTCTTTAAAAGGAGTTAAATGAAGTCAGGTGTGTTAAACCAATGTGAGATCAGAATCAGGCCCGTTGATGTCAACGGGATTACTTGTGGAGCAGACAGGTAGGTAGTAATTGTGTGCGGGCAAGACAAGGAAGGCAAAGTTTAAACAAAAAGGCTAAATAGACTTGAGTCAGTCAGTGGACTTTCAATCAGCAGTGTTCAGTTTGGAAAGATCTCCAGGGGGAAAAAAAAACCAACCATACAGCATATGGTTGAGCAACCTCCATGGTACCACAGAAGCACAATGGGCTGTCCTGGAGGGTCCAGGAATGGACAGTTTTAGAGCAGTGTCCCATGTCCCACTGGAAGCTGTTAAGATGGCTCCAGAGGCTGTAAGGGATTCCAAAGCCCAGGTAGACATTCATCCAGCCTAGTAATGATGCGGAGTTCCTGATGGTGGCAGAGACTTTCTCCCATTTGTCTGCCACAGTGAGCTGATGGTCATATCTGCTGAATGGACAGTGCAGCGCTGTCTAGATAGGATTTCTGCTATGCAGTCAACCGAGGAATCCCATGCACCACTACAGACTAGGGACTGAATGGCTAGGCAGCAGTTCTGCAGAAAAGGACCTAGGGGTTACAGTGGACAAGAAGCTTGATATGAGTCAACAGGGTGCTCTTGTTGCCAAGAAGGCTAATGACATTTTGGGCTGTATAAGTAGGGGCATTGCCAGCAGATCAAGGGACATGATCATTCCCCTCTATTCGACATTGGTGAGGCCTCATCTGGAATAATATGTCCAGTTTTGGGCCCCACACTACAAAAAGGATGTGAAAAAATTGGAAAGCATCCAGTGGAGGGCAACAGAAATGATTAGGGGATTGGAACACATGACTTATGAGGAGAGGCTGAAGGAAATGGGATTGTTTAGTCTGCAGAAGAGAAGAATGAGGGGGGATTTGATAGCTGCTTTCAACTACCTGAAAGGGGGTTCCAAAGAGGATGGATCTAGACTGTTCTCAGTGGTAGCAGATGACAGAACAAGGAGTAATGGTCTCAAGTTGCAGTGGGGGATGTTTAGGTTGAATATTAGGAAAAACATTTTCACTAGGAGGGTGTTGAAGCACTGGAATGGGTTACCTAGGGAGGTGGTGGAATCTCCTTCCTTAGAAGTTTTTAAGGTCAGGCTTGAGAAAGCCCTGGCTGGGATGATTTAGTTGGGGATTGGTCCTGCTTTGAGCAGGGGGTTGGACTAGATGACCTCCTGAGGTCCCTTCCAACCCTGATAGTCTATGATTCTATGATTCAATGGCAGGGTACATCCGATATATCCCTGAACAGCAACAAGTGTGGCATTAGTTGCACCTTAGTGATTTGGATGTTATATGGCGGAATATTGCCTGTCACTGGTAATTATACACATTTTGTTGGCTTCAATGTGCCTGTGATAATTCGCAAGGTATGTTTTAAGTTGTGTGTCTACTAGTCTAGTGTGGTCAGACTTGAACCAAACTGGGGCATAGTAATCACCAGCTGAGAAGCAGACAGCAAGCCCCATACAATACAGTGTTGGCACCTTTGCTGCCCAGGTGGAACCAGTTTGTTCAGGTGGAACCAGTTTGTTCAGGAGACAGTTTAATGCTTTTGATCTTTTGGGCCATTTTAGTGTATGTGAGTGTGCAATCTGGGGTGACCTCTTAGATACACTATCTTTGGATCATGAGCCAACCACTGACCTCAAACAGATGCTAAGCTTAAGCTGGATCTAAGCATGGTATAAGTTGAAGCAGGTTGACATGGTCTTCGATGCATTGATTTCAGTCTCCATTTCCTGCAATAGTTACCTATAGCTGCCATATCACAGTTCAAGTTTTCTTCAATCTTTTGAAAGTCACAGTCATAGAATCATAGAATCATAGAATATAAGGGTTGGAAGGGACCCCAGAAGGTCATCTAGTCCAACCCCCTGCTCGAAGCAGGACCAATTCCCAGTTAAATCATCCCAGCCAGGGCTTTGTCAAGCCTGACCTTAAAAACCTCTAAGGAAGGAGATTCTACCACCTCCCTAGGTAACGCATTCCAGTGTTTCACCACCCTCTTAGTGAAAAAGTTTTTCCTAATATCCAATCTAAACCTCCCCCACTGCAGCTTGAGACCATTACTCCTCGTTCTGTCATCTGATACCATTGAGAACAGTCTAGAGCCAACCTCTTTGGAACCCCCTTTCAGGTAGTTGAAAGCAGCTATCAAATCCCCCCTCATTCTTCTCTTCTGCAGGCTAAACAATCCCAGCTCCCTCAGCCTCTCCTCATAACTCATGTGTTCCAGACCCCTAATCATTTTTGTTGCCCTTCGCTGGACTCTCTCCAATTTATCCACATCCTTCTTGAAGTGTGGGGCCCAAAACTGGACACAGTACTCCAGATGAGGCCTCACCAATGTCGAATAGAGGGGAACGATCACGTCCCTCGATCTGCTTGCTATGCCCCTACTTATACATCCCAAAATGCCATTGGCCTTCTTGGCAACAAGGGCACACTGCTGACTCATATCCAGCTTCTCGTCCACTGTCACCCCTAGGTCCTTTTCTGCAGAACTGCTGCCTAGCCATTCGGTCCCTAGTCTGTAGCTGTGCATTGGGTTCTTCCGTCCTAAGTGCAGGACCCTGCACTTATCCTTATTGAACCTCATCAGATTTCTTTTGGCCCAATCCTCCAATTTGTCTAGGTCCTTCTGTATCCTATCCCTCCCCTCCAGCGTATCTACCACTCCTCCCAGTTTAGTATCATCCGCAAATTTGCTGAGAGTGCAATCCACACCATCCTCCAGATCATTTATGAAGATATTGAACAAAACCGGCCCCAGGACCGACCCTTGGGGCACTCCACTTGATACCGGCTGCCAACTAGACATGGAGCCATTGATAACTACCCGTTGAGCCCGACAATCTAGCCAGCTTTCTACCCACCTTGTAGTGCATTCATCCAGCCCATACTTCCTTAACTTGCTGACAAGAATACTGTGGGAGACAGTGTCAAAAGCTTTGCTAAAGTCAAGAAACAATACATCCACTGCTTTCCCTTCATCCACAGAACCAGTAATCTCATCATAGAAGGCGATTAGATTAGTCAGGCATGACCTTCCCTTGGTGAATCCATGCTGACTGCTCCTGATCACTTTCCTCTCATGCAAGTGCTTCAGGATTGATTCTTTGAGGACCTGCTCCATGATTTTTCCAGGGACTGAAGTGAGGCTGACTGGCCTGTGGTTCCCAGGATCCTCCTTCTTCCCTTTTTTAAAGATTGGCACTACATTAGCCTTTTTCCAGTCATCCGGGACTTCCCCGGTTCGTCATGAGTTTTCAAAGATAATGGCCAATGGCTCTGCAATCACAGCCGCCAGTTCCTTCAGCACTCTCGGATGCAACTCGTCCGGCCCCATGGACTTGTGCACGTCCAGCTTTTCTAAATAGTCCCTAACCACCTCTATCTCCACAGAGGGCTGTCCATCTCTTCCCCATTTTGTGATGCCCAGCGTAGCAGTCTCGGAGCTGACCTTGTTAGTGAAAACAGAGGCAAAAAAAAGCATTGAGTACATTAGCTTTTTCCACATCCTCTGTCACTAGTTTGCCTCCCTCATTCAGTAAGGGGCCCACACATTCCTTGGCTTTCTTCTTGTTGCCAACATACCTGAAGAAACCCTTCTTGTTACTCTTGACATCTCTGGCTAGCTGCAGCTCCAGGTGCGATTTGGCCCTCCTGATAACATTCTTACATGCCCGAGCAATATTTTTATACTCTTCCCTGGTCATATGTCCAACCTTCCACTTCTTGTAAGCTTCTTTTTTATGTTTAAGATCCGCTAAGATTTCACCATTAAGCCAAGCTGGTCGCCTGCCATATTTACTATTCTTTCAACTCATCGGGATGGTTTGTCCCTGTAACCTCAACAGGGATTCCTTGAAATACAGCCAGCTCTCCTGGACTCCTTTCCCCTTCAAGTTAGTCCCCCAGGGGATCCTAGCCATCCGTTCCCTGAGGGAGTCGAAGTCTGCTTTCCTGAAGTCCAGGGTCCGTATCGTGCTGCTTACCTTTCTTCCCTGTGTCAGGATCCTGAACTCAACCAACTCATGGTCACTGCCTCCCAGATTCCCATCCACTTTTGCTTCCCCCACTAATTCTACCCAGTTTGTGAGCAGCAGGTCAAGAAAAGCGCCCCCCCTAGTTGGCTCCTCTAGCACTTGCGCCAGGAAATTGTCCCCTACGCTTTCCAAAAACTTCCTGGATTGTCTATGCACCGCTGTATTGCTCTCCCAGCAGATATCAGGAAAATTAAAGTCACCCATGAGAATCAGGGCATGCGATCCAGTAGCTTCCGTGAGCTGCCGGAAGAAAGCCTCATCTACCTCATCCCCCTGGTCCGGTGGTCTATAGCAGACTCCCACCACTACATCACTCTTGTTGCACACACTTCTAAACTTAATCCAGAGACACTCAGGTTTTTCTACAGTTTCGTACCGGAGCTCTGAGCAGTCATACTGCTCCCTTACATACAGTGCTACTCCCCCACCTTTTCTGCCCTGCCTGTCCTTCCTGAACAGTTTATAACCATCCATGACAGTACTCCAGTCATGTGAGTTATCCCACCAAGTCTCTGTTATTCCGATCACGTCATAGTTCTTTGACATCACCAGGACCTCCAGTTCTCCCTGCTTGTTTCCAAGGCTTTGTGCATTTGTATATAAGCACAAAGTCACTTGAGGCCAAGCAGATATCGTCAGCGTACATGTCTGGAGGGAGCGGTTGGTAGGTCATTGGTGAGTACATTAAATAAAGTTGATGCCAGCAACTTTATTGTGGGAATCCATTCTTCTGGAATCTCCAGGTGCTGGTTTTGTGCCCCTGGGCCACCTGAAAACATGTACCTTGACACATCAGCTCAGTTGCCATGACAACCCATCTAGGCCAAACTCTTGACATCTTGCACAGCAGACAAGTATGCCATTGGCTGCTCTAAGGTCAAAAGAGACAGAACCAATTTTCTTCTTCTCTTGAAACCCTTTCTCAATGTACTTAGTAAGTGCTAGCACTTGGTAACAGGTGTTTCAGTTTGGTTGAAATTCATCTCTCAGAAGTTGTCCTCTTGTGTGTGTTAGTCTCTGTAGGATAATCTGATCTAGGAGTTTGTAGCTACAATTTAGGAGCAATACTGGGTGATAGCTGGCTGCTCAAGAGTGGTCTTTACTTAGCTTTTTGCCACATCTTGAGTATCATGTTCTCCTTTATGATGTGGGACATGAAGATGGACAACCAGTGTTGGTTTTTCTTCCCCAAATGTTGTAGTAGTTCTGGTGATACATTGTCAAAGACACAGGTTTTCCCTATTTTAATTGGTTTCAGGACCTTTTCTATTTTCCCCGTAGATAATAGTTGGAAGTTTTAATTTTGGTTGAGCTGTGGAGATTGCTTGTATTGGCACCACTCTTTTTTGATTGACACCTCAATTTTTATCTTTATCTGTGTGACAGGGTCTACGGACCTCACATTGAAGCAGGGTGGAGAGTAGAGCAATACTGGGCTAAGGAGCTCCTGCCCCTCAATAGGGGCAACGCAGTTTCCCAGTGGAGGAACTGTTTAAAATGACATTAGTAGTCCAGGACGGGGGAATGTGCTTCATGTAGCACCAAGAAGCAAGGCTGATGCTCAGAGCTGAGCAGGAAGTGGTAACAGCATTGTGGAGGCTGCTGTAGCAGGAGGGACTTCTTCCCCCCTCTCCATCTTCCCCCCAACACACACACACACACTTTGGCAGTGAAAAGCCGTGCAGAGATTGACTGACTGAATCGGACAGATCTGGGTGGGGGATAAAATCATAGACTTCCCAACCCCCAGAGGAGAAACTGGCAGAAGAGTAAAACTGAGCTGCAAACCATCCTTCCTGCAGGACCTTCCTGCTCTCTGCAGCCTCAGGGCCTGCTGCATAGGTTCAGTGTGTCTCAAAACTTCCCCACTGCCAAGCATCTACAGTAGATGGCTTCCTGGCATACCCATTCTACCTCTTCAGGAGGCTGGCTTGGTGAGCCTGTAGCCTACAAATCTGAGTCATCATCTGAAGAGCAGGTATTGTGCCTGACCCAGACTAGAGCAATGGGACCAGAATAGTTCCTTTCAGTTCTACTGCCACAGTTTTTAAGGGACATATAACACTCTAGGGCTGAATCTCTTAATGAGTAGGGTTTCCCCAGTATAGGTTAATTACAATACCCACCAACATGCCCACCATGGTCATCTGTTTTCAGAAGTACTGCACCTCCAGGGTGGCCCATGGGCCAAATGTACTTTGATCTGGATGTGTGATCCATAAGACTAATGAGTCAGGCAAGCTGGAGCCCCAGTCTGTTACTCCTCTTGAATAGCTGTTGGGCTTCTTGTTTTCATTGCAGGTGAACTTAAGCAGCAAGCGTGTTTTTATTTGCCTAATAAGGAAAATGCATCAGCTCTTGCTGTGTGCATTTATTTCTGTTTTTTGGTTTTTAAATATCAATTTATGTGCAAACTAGGTTCTGCTCTCAGGCCCCTGAGCATCTCTAGGCATCTCAAGTCTGGACAGCCTGATTCTGGGTTTTTTTCCTTTTGCACTGATTTGGAAAATAACACTCCCAGTTTTATCTAGCAATTTTTAAACTCTTCCAGTGCAGATGGTTTTATAGAGGGCTGAATAGAAATGAGTTGAGACATCTCTGAACACCTATAGTCTATCATTAAGAGCAACCAAAGATGCCTAAGATTTTGCATAGTACAGCATACTTGGCATTCTCAGTGAAAAAGGAGCCAAGTATCATCTCAGTGCAGAGAAATTCTTTCTCTTAATGTGATAAAGATTGGTCCCTTTGGGTCAAGGTTGAGGTACATTAAGTGGAGAAGAGCAAAACCTACCTTCTGCCCATCTATATTTAACCTGGCCTACAGATGATAAGAAGATTTCATTCTCCTGTGTTTTCCCTTTTTTTCCTCTTCAGGAGCACTGAATTTATCATTTAAATGTTAAAAGAGAAACCAGATGCTGTAGTTATTAACTTTTGGAATCAACTATAATCCTTCCTATTAAATTCTTCCTTCCAGGTACAGGCAATTATTTGCTTGATCTAAAGGTGCAGAAACGTAGACACACAGGGTTTCAGAAAGTCCAGTTTAATAAGACAGGTGGGTAACTAATAATGTGGAAAATTACCTGCAGATTGAGGATATTGGGAATGACTAATGGCCAACACTAAGCAAGTAAATTAGTTGCAAAATGATACCATTTGCGGTGGTTGTGTGAATAGGGGACTGGATGGCACAGCGGCATGTGGCAGGGATCAGAGCAGAAAGTAGCTTGCAAATGGCCCAACTACAGGAAAGCATGCCATCAAGTTATGGCTTTAAAATCTTTTATTATTCTTTCCATGTGCTCAGTGCTATTTGTGTAAGGTTTAATAACGCAGACTCAGGAGCCTAGTTAGCTTTGCAAAGTTTAACAACAAAGTTGTCATCAAGGTCAAATGCAGTGAAACTGAGACTTCAGTTTGCTTTACAAACCAAACAGAATTTAGATAACAAAACACTTGGTTCATTTGGGGAGATTCAGAAAGGCAGAATTTAAAACAGTTCCTTCCCCTCCTTCCCAATTCAAGCTGCTCTATAAGGCCCTGGTTCACGAAGGTACTTAAGTATTGACTTCAATGGGATCGCTCATGCGCTTAGAGTTAAGTACATGCGTAAGTATCTCAATGAATTGGGGTTTAATTGCCTATTCAAAAATACCTAATCCTGTAATCTTGTCATAGGCAAAACTCCAGGTGATGTTAATGGGAAGTTTGCCTGAGCGGGGACAGCTGGAAAAAGGTCCTGAAGGACACAATTCTTTTTTTGTGCCTTTAATCTCTGGGTACTTCTATGCCTCCCATCACCATAGCACCTGAGCACCTCGCAGTTATTGATACATTTATCTTTAAACTCCCCCAGGAAATAGGGTAGTACTTTTATTCCCATTTTACAGAACTGGGGAACTGATGCACAAAGAGATTGACTTGACTAAGATCACCCAAGAAGTCAGCAGTGGATCTAAGAATTGAAACCAGAGCTCCTCAGTCCCATTCCCACCATCTGTCTGTCCTGTCTCTTAAGCTTGTAAACTTCTTATGGCTGAACTTATCTCCCACTATGTGTTTGTACAGCACCTGGCACTATGGAACCCTGATCTCAGTTGGGGTCTCTAGGCATTAATAAAAATAGCATTCTTCTTCACTTATCTCTATGCTGAGAAAATCCAACTTGAAATCCATGGGATGAGGTAAGAGCATTTAGAAACAGACAGAATATCAACTCTGAAGTTCACTGCTTGCTTCTGAGAGGACAGTTTTAACCAAAGATTCTTTAGCTTTTAAGCATATTTTCTCTAATTCTTTTGCAAATATAACAGTGTAGTTTACACTATTTCATTTTCTAATATTATAGGAGCTCTTCCTAAAGTTCTTGGGTTCTTGGGGCCAAATTATATCATTGAGGGTCTTACTAAATTCACATTATTGGAAGCTTTTTGCACATATTCAAGAGCAGAATATGGCTTTTCATGAAAAATGATTTCTCAGAGTCAAAATTGTCCTGTGTAAAGCAGTAAAGTTAGCAACTAAAGTCTGAGACCATGTCACTGGAGCTCTCATTGGACGGGCTGTGTACAATAAAATTGAAATAAAAATGACAAGTGCTGAACTTCCGAGGCAGACTGTTTTCTGGTAGCAATTCTCTCTCTACTGTTACTTTTCTCTGTAATCAACTGCCTTTCCCTTTTAAAATTAATCACAGAAGTATTTATTATTATTATTATTTTATTAACGATCTGGATGATGGGATGGATTGCACCCTCAGCAAGTTCACAGATGACACTAAGATGGGTGGAGAGGTAGATATTCTGGAGGGTAGGGATAGGGTCCAGAGTGACCTAGACAAATTGGAGGATTGGGCCAAAAGAAATCGGATGAGGTTCAACAAGGACAAGTGCAGAGTCCTGCATTTAGGACAGAAGAATCCCAGGCACTGCTACAGGCTGGGGACCAACTGGCTAAGCAGCAGTTCTGCAGAAAAGGACCTAAGGGTTACAGTGGATGAGAAGCTGGATATGAGTCAGCAGTGTGCCCTTGTTGCCAAGAAGGCCAATGGCATATTGGGCTGTATTAGTAGGAGCACTGCCAGCAGATCAAGGGAAGTGATTATTCCCTCTATTCAACTCTGGTGAGGCCACACCTGGAGAATTGCATCCAGTTTTGGTTCACTCATTACAGAAGGGATGTGAACAAATTGGAGGGAGTCCAGCGGAGGGCAACAAAAATGATTAGGGGGCTGGGGTACATGACTTACGAGGAGAGGCTGAGGGAACTGGGGTTATTTAGTCTGCAGAAGAGAATAGTGAGGGGGGATTTAATAGTAGCCTTCAATTACCTAAAGGGTTCCAAAGAGGATGGATCTAGGCTGTTCTCAGTGGTGGCAGATGACAGAACAAGAAGCAATGTCTCAAGTTGCAGTGGGGGAGGTCTAGGTTGGATATTAGAAAACACTATTTCACTAGGAGGGTGGTGAAGCACTGCAATGGGTTACCTAGGGAAGTGGTGGAATCTCCTTCCTTAGAGATTTTTAAGGGCTAGATTGACAGCCTTGGCTGGGATGATTTGGTTGGTGTTGGTCCTGCTTTGAGCAGGGTATTGGACTAGAAGACCTCCTGAGGTCTCTTCCAACCCTAATATTCTATGATTCTATATTTATTTATTTCTACTGAGACTGTCCCCTTACCCACTGCAAGAGTATTCCCTACAGCATATTTCCTCGTATTTTATCCATATCTACAAGTGCCACAGTAAAAGAGCATAATTTGATTTCACAATAGGTTGTGATACTGCTGGATAATTCTTCTAGCTTTCAGCCTTCCAGGACCCAAATATGTTATGCAGGCTTTTGAAATATGTGGCAAAGATAGGAAATGAGAGACTCAGTCAAAACAACAGAGAAGGTGTAAGTCTCTGATGAGGGGTGTAGATGTAATAGATGGAGCTTCTTTTCACTTACCTCAGGGTCTAGGCTCCCTATTTGTAGGTATATAGTGCACCCACAAAAAAATTGTCCCTGAATTTTTTGAGTCTGCAGATAAATTGTGGGTGTATATACGGGCCAGATCATCCACTGGTGTAAATTGACATCTCTCCTGACTTCGGTGGAATGGTGATTTACATGCACTGATGTGCCCAGCAATTATCGCACCACAATTTACCAGTGGGAGCAAGTGAACAGGTACAATATTTTTCAGGCACAAATGGTGAGTGGGCCATTGATGTTTATTATCACTTAGACTTGTAGTTACTTGTTTTCCATATGAGTACAATGGCTGCACATACACCGGTTGGGTTCCACCTTTTGAAAATGTGGCTTATCATGTTGTATTAAAACCTGCTAATGAAACTACACCACCAATGGTCACCTTCAAGGCCTGAAAATGGGCACAAGGGAACTTGATTCATTTTGCCTGACATCCTTGCTTCTATCCCCTTACCTCCAACAACCTTTCTTGACATCAGTGGAAATTATTAGTTTTGCTCTCTGGTGTCATGCCTCTTGGTTACCACTAATTGAAATGGAGACATTTGGAGTGGCAAAATCAGTTAAGAATCCTTTCAAGTGCCTCTTTTGTATAATTTATGGGGGATTCAATGCTTCTGAGTTTGGATCATTTAGTTCTCAGGAGTCTTTAACCTTTCATCACATTTTGTGGTGGGACAAAACTCGATCGTTGTAGAATTTGAAGATAACTGGAAATTTATTTACTGTAACGAATGCTGATGTTGCCGGAAGAGGGATTTGAGATGAGGATTACCTTTCACAGGAAATTAACTGCAAGGAACATCTTAATTTGAAGGAAGTACAGACCTGATACTTGGGAGGGGGGGGACAAGAACCCTGATGTTGAATAAAAATGTACTTGAGCTCTCAAGCTTAAATGAGTGCTTTCATCATGAGTAAGTTTGTAAAGGGAACAAATGCTTTATTAAGAGATAAAGGATTAAAGTCTTTTGATCAGATTGTATTGTGACATGGCAATACTTCCTTTCATTAAGAGCGTATATACCTCCCCAGGAAATCATTCTATTTACTTTATTCAAAGATTGGGGGAGGGGAAGGAGAAAGGTTATGAGCTTATGATGCAGGTCCAACACTTTACACTTGGGTCTACTCTTGCGATGGTACGTAGGATACGTGTAGCTACCCATGGCAGTGAAAGGCTCTGGTGGGAGGAGGCCGTGGGGAAGGGCTCCAGCAGCACACCAGATTTTGACCATTGTTTCCAAAAAGGTACGTTATTGATCAAAACTACTGAGGCAGGCCCATGTTTAAGCTTGGCTAGACAAAGTGTTTGAGCGAAGAAATTCAAAGTCAATTTAGCGGGCTAGGGGGGCTTTACGAAAGTGCCTGACTCCCACTGATTTCCCCTCCCAGGTATGTAGATGTGGACAGGGGTGAAAGTAACTTAAAGGACTTGCCGGTACTCCGGAGTCCTGAGCAGGGGTGCGTGGCCTCAACCGGAAGAGGCAGGGCCTTTAAATACCCAGGCCCTTTAAATCAAGATTTAAAGGCCCCAGGGCTCCCGCTGTGGCTGGGAGCCCTGGGGCTCAGGGGTGATTTAAAGGGCCCGGGGCTCCAGGTACCTGTACTGCAGCAGGACTCCAGGCCCTTTAAATCACCACCAGTGCCCTGCCGCCGCTACCCCGGGGCTCTGGCAGCAGGGTTCAGGCGGCGCTTGAAAGGGCCCGGGTCTCCATCCTCCGCAGGGAGTCCCAGGCCCTTTCAATCACCAGCCTGGGGAAGCCGGTCCAGTCCGGCATGTACCGGCTTACTTTCACCTCTGGATGTGGATAAATACACTAAAGGTTGTCTGGTGTTCAGATACTATAGTCATGGGGCTATGTACTCTGAAACTGGAGGCATAAGGGTTTTATCGACATTTATTTGGGAAGATCTGCTTTGATTGCTCCAGATGGCTCTCTTCCACACTGGCAGGCAGAGTTGAACCAGCGTAGGGAGTGCGTGTGCTGAACTGTATTAATGGGTGTAACAGTGGCTACTTCTTTGGGTGCTTTCTCAGAACAGCTGGGGGCCCAGTGCTTCTGGGAACTGCTGGTCGTGCCATGTGCTGGTGCCTCACACCTTACAAACCACGGGAGTTCTTTATATTTCAGTCCCTCCTCACTGATAAAATACCAGTGTGTCATGTACCACTGCCTTGGTTTGATGGTTTCATCCAAATTACCCTACTGTGCAATAGGGACATATCCTTGTGACCAAGTGGGACTGTTCTTAATATTTCCTCTGAATACTGTAGGGGTGCCTCAGTTTCCCCTATGCATTTCT
Organism: Caretta caretta; assembly: GCF_965140235.1. NCBI lineage: Eukaryota > Metazoa > Chordata > Testudines > Cheloniidae > Caretta > Caretta caretta. The sequence goes on along the minus strand of NC_134210.1, from coordinate 9,478,108 downwards.
TAAGTGGTGGGATAAGGGGGTGTAATTGTTGCAGAGCAAAGGGCCAGTGTACATAAATGGCCGACACTGCCTCCTGACAACTGATGGCCTGGGCCCTTCCCCCCTGCAAGGTGAGAGCTGAAGGGTTGGAGAACAAAGGAAACAGGTGACCTCCTGGCCCGGGAAAGGGACTAAGCCCAGAGGAGGAGGGGATGGAGGATGAGTCAGTTGGGGGCTGGCTGGGGACGAGGAGTAAAATGCAGACGTGGTTGTCTGGCTTACTGCCCCCCAAAATGGACCCGGCTGAGAGGTCCTGTTCTCTGTACCTAACAAGCTCTGTTTTAGACCGTGTTCTGTCATCTAATAAACCTCTGTTTTATTGGCTAGCTGAGAGTCACGTCTGACTGCGAAGTTGGGGTGCAGGACCCTCTGGCTTCCCCAGGACCCTGCCTGGGCGGACTCGCTGTGGGAAGTGCACAGAGGGGCAGAGGATGCTGAATGCTCCGAGGTCAGACCCAGGAAGGTGGAAGCCTTGTGAGCTTTTTGTCCTGAAGACAGTCTGCTCACAGAGAGGAGGCTCCCACAGAGTCCTGACTGGCTTCACAGGGAGCAGTTCCAGAGCATCCCCCGGGGACTCTGTGACAATCCTGCATGTTGAACTTGGCCTTGGGTTATTAAGCCAAGTTTTTTCCCACTTTTATTCTTTATATTTTTTCTTTCTATTTGATAAAATACAAGTAAAGGGGCAATTGATCCGTACCCCAAGTAATAGCTTAGTGGTGAACATGGGGGAAGACAGTGCTGTACATTTTTGTTGGTCAGCATCACCAGCCTTCGGAATTCACCACAGTGTGTGAGCATGGCTTAAGCATTTCCAATATAACATTACAGTGTGCAGGACGGGAGGGAAAAAGGCACAGCTCACCCTTGGAGAAATGATACTGACAATGACTGGGGGAAAAAGCTATCTTCTTCATGCTAAGATTCACAAAGTAATGCCATGGCAGAAAACTCAGATTAAATATTTACTGCACATTTTCTTGGAAGTCACAGGAGTCTGCAACCCTCACTTTTTGCCATTGTAATAATTATCTCGTTCCTTGGTATATTAGGTTAATGACCGTTGTTTCCAAAAAGGTACATTATTTATCAAAACTACTGTGGCACGCCCATGTTTAGGCCTGGCTAGAAAAAGTGTTTGAGGGAAGAAATAAAAATAAAGCCCCCGCTGGCTGTCAATGAAACAAGTTGAGAGATTCCCAGGCTAGAAGAGGTCATTGTGATCATCTAGTCAGGACTCCTGTAAAACAAAGGCCACAGAACATTCAATCTTGATTTGAGAACTGCCAGTGATGAAGAACACACCATGACCATTCCAATGGCTAATTACTCTCACTGTTAAAAATGTACGCCTTATTGTTTGTCTGAATTTGTCTAGCTTCAACTTCCAGCCACTGAATCATGCTATACCTTTCTCTGCTAGATTGAAGAGCCCACTATCAAATATTTGCTGCTTATGTAGATACTTATACAATATAGTCAAGTCACCTCTTAATCTTCTCTTGGTTAGACTCAAGGAGCTCAATCTATTTACCTTATCGCTATCGGGCAGGTTTTCTAATCCTTTATCATTCTTGTGGCTCTTCTCTGAATCTTCTCCAATTTTTCAACATTCTTCTTGAATTGTGGACAACAGAACTGGACACAGTACTCCAGCAGTGATTGCACCTGTGCCAAATACAAAGGTAGAATATCCTCTGTGCGCCTACTCAAGATTCTTCTCTTTATGCATCCGAAAATAGCATTAGCCCTTTTTGGATGTCGTATTCTGTCCCATCTGGGCGGGGGGTGAGGGGGGTGAGAAGAGACTGAGAGAGAGAGAGAGAGAGAGAGTGCTAACAGGCAATTGGCTTTTAGCTCAGGCTGTAGAGGCTCATGCAGTAAACTCCAGAGGTCCCCAGGTCAATCCCGCCTGTGAATGACCGGGGTCTTTTGGCATTATAATTGGACTGGGAGCTTGACCATGACCGTCCACCATGACCCACAAATCTTTTTCAGAGTCACTGCTTCCCAGTGTAGAGAAGAACCTTCTGGTTCATGAGAAACATGGGCATGTTTCCCAGAGTGAAGGACTTTTAAAAATGCCATTAAATATTGTCTGAATATTTTTATCATGAAAAGGAGAATAAGCATCATTAATGTTCAATTGGAGCAAAAAAAAAGGTTTGTTTGAGTCTCCATTCCTTTGATTACGCTCCAAAAACTGTTCATCACACTGCACTTGTTCCATAGAGATATATGTTCCTGGTAAACACAGAACAAACTACTCTGTATAGAAATAGGGCTTAATCAAAAATAAAATAGTCTAAATCTTTTGATTGATGAAACAAAAACTGGGACATTCCAGGTGCCCCAAAAGAAATTTCTGCGAGGCCAAGATATATTGTAAGCTGTTTAGGGAAGGAGCAGTATTTTTGTTCTGTGTTTGTACAGCACCTAACACAATATTGTGCTAGTCCGTGACCGGGTAGCCTAGGCATTACCACAATGCAAATAATGTATTGTCAAGATATGGAAAACCAGGACTCTCCCTGTAAAAATGGAACTGCTTCTCCTTCAAAGGCCTCGGTGTGATACTACAAGTGTGAATGTGTAGGCGACTCTCAAAGACCAGTTACTACTGATAAGTAATCTTTCTGTATGGGGAGTCTACCCATTTCTCAGCTAGAACTCGACATCCAGAATAAAGGGGGTAGAGGGGAGAAAGAGACCATCCCTTCAATCACACAATTGAATGTCTAAAGCAAAATGCAAAAAGAAAACCTATGTGTCAAAATGAAACCACTGCCACTGCTCTGAAACCTTCAGAACTAAGTTACCATTGAACAAGAGCAACTCCTGTGGTATTATTTGCCTGTCATTTCTTGGTAAATCAGTGTCATTAGCATTGATTTTTTTTTTTTTAGAGGAGAGATTAAAAGAGGTTTAGTTAGGAGAGTAAGGCAGGAGTATATATTATCCAAGCCAATGTAGCTCTGGGTCTCAAAGATGACATTTCCCTCTCTGCTTCATTAACTTGCATAGCTTGTTGAGCTTTAGCTGTTTCTAATTAATTCTTTTACTGGCTTTTTTGAATGTGTATCATCTCTGGCAAACCATATAAAATGAAGAAATCTCTCTAAGGTTTTACCCTTTTAATTATTATTTTTATTGCTTAAATGAAGCTCTGGAATTGCAAATGTTGACATTTTAGTTGATTCTAGTCATTAGAGTTTTCAAAGGGAGTGGAGGAAAAAAAAGATGGGAAAAGGCTAAAGCTGTTGGGGGGGGTGGGGGAGGAGCAGCACGGAAAAAATAATAGTAATGGGGGTGGTGGGGGGAGCAGCTGAGCAGGATCCTGATTGCCAAGGCAAACACTGGTCAAACAGGGAAATGCATAGGTGTTTGCACTTTTAAAATACTAACAAGGAAGTAAACATCATTAGAGGTAATTCCTCTCTGTCTTGTACACACACTGACATGCCAATTAATGGAGCTTTGCACGCTTCCCCCTCATCTCGTTTTATGCAGATGGGGCTTAGCTAGCAAGAGAGCTGAAATTAACGTGCCCCCCCCATTTGTATTAAATAAATAAGAATGGCAGAAGGTGGTTGGGGAAGGGGAAAAATGAAATGGGCAAGAAGGAGAAGCCATTGGAACAGTGTGGCGTTTGTTTGTTGGAGCTGCAGAGGGCTGCTCAAGAGAGGCTCAAATTCTGGCAAATAAGCTGCTCGCTAGGGGTAAGTATGTTTACACTGGAGGTGCAATTTCCAGCTTGAGGAGACATCCACACTGGCTTTGGCCAATGTAGTGGACTAAAAATAGCAGCCGAGCTCTGTTGGTGTGAATGTCAGGGAGGGGGTAGCAGCCCCTACTACACTCCAGGCCAAGATGCTAGATAGGTACTCAGGTGGCTAGCTCCGTGCACCACTGTAGCTACATTTCTAGTGTTAGCGTGAACTCTGGATCAGAGCTAGCATAGGTATGTCTACTTGAGCTGGAAATTACACCTCCAGCTTGAAGTGTAGACACATGGTAACATGGAGGGGGGGCTTTTCCTGGCAATCTCTCCTAGGCTGATTGTCTGGTAGGTATTCAAGGAAAGGTGAACCTAAGAGCTTGTCTGCATGACTGTAACCTAAGGTGTGAATTTAAACAGATATTGCTATGCTGGTACAACTCTCTGTGTAGATACTCTTATTCCAGAGTAACCATCATTTTTTGTTTGTTTGTTTAGCTTAAGTCACTTTGCAAGGGGTTTAAGCTAAACTGAAAAAAAAAGAAAAGGAGTACTTGTGGCACCTTAGAGACTAACCAATTTATTTGAGCATGAGCTTTCGTGAGCTACAGCTCACTTCATCTGATGAAGTGAGCTGTAGCTCACGAAAGCTCATGCTCAAATAAATTGGTTAGTCTCTAAGGTGCCACAAGTACTCCTTTTCTTTTTGCGAATACAGACTAACACGGCTGTTCCTCTGAAACCTGAAAAAAAAAAGGCACTTTTCCTCCATAATAAAGGACTCCACATAGGGGATATAACAGTATAATTATATTGGTTTAATTAGAGCATAATCATTCCAGTATAACTGGTAAAACTTTCCCATGTAGACAATACTCAAGGCTAGGTGTGTTGTAGGTGAGACTTCCAAATCTGCCTTAGGTATTTGACCTGAAGAAGAGCTCTGTGTAACTGCAAAGCGTGTCTCTCCAACCAACAGAAGTTGGTGCTATAAAAGATATTACCTCACCGGCCTTGTCTCTTGGGTGTTTGGAAGCATAATTACCATTCATTTTAATGGGGATTGTCCATCCAAAATCACTTGGATCATAGGTTCTCAATCGATGGTCACAGACAGTTGTTCTGGCTCATCTGTCTCATGCTTCTGAATAGGAAGAGGATCCTGTCTAAATCTTAACTAAGAGGATTTTGGTGGAGGATCCTGGTATTGGAAAGGCTGAAAACTACTGATGGCTTTGAAAACCCTAGGCTATAATGTTTTCGTGAATGTTTCACTGTCACTGGTACCCCTCCATTATCATTATGTTTCCCTGGAGAATAGGAGAAGAGGAAAAGTACGTACAAAAGGTGGAAGGGCACAACAGCAGTCTTTGTGCCTGGGATAGCACTCCTTGGGGATGGGAAGGACTGCAGTCCCATAGTATCCCATCAATACTGAAAGGTGATACCATGCCTCTCCTGCCCTTCCTCCACACCAGCCAGTGTGACAGGACTTCATGAAGAGTTCATAAGCCCCCCACTGTCAGGGATGTGGTAGCAGATGTGCAATCTCTACACACTGGGGAGGTCTAAGCACCCTCTGGAAGTCCTACTGAGTTAGCGCAGCTCCTAATGAGCCTATGCCTAACAAGCACAGCAGAGCCCTCAGAAAGGATGAGAAGAGGCCAGGTGATTTTGGAGGAAGCTGGAGAGATGTTTTTGCTCTGCTACCATGGCAAGGTGAGTCAGAGTGTTGGTAACTTTCAGATTGACCATAATGGATCAAACAAGGGAATGGTGTAAAATGAAAGCACAAGGGTGACAGACAGGGCAAGGGGGAGAACTCCTCCAGGAAGGTGATTTCTTCTCTGCCAAAATGCTGAATGGCAGACATTTGAAGTCAGGGTACAATGCCATGGTTTTCATTTTGCAGATGGCAATGCCTTGACCAAAAGCACCAGCCAGAACAGTGCATCTCAGGTAATGGCCTCTGGTGACACAAAGGGACTGTGAGTGAGTCACTCGGGTACAAGTGATGGGCGATGTTATGTGAGTGAATGATGTTTGATGAGTACGCGAGAGTCAAGTGCATAGCTGAATGTAGAGGTGAATCATTGAGCAAATGGCACCAACTCCCAGGAGCAGACCTGCTTAGCAGTAGGAGATACAATGCTAGTAAACAGGAAGGAGTCACTGGAAAACAAGAGTTGATGGTGGTACCACACAGGAAGGAAGAATGGTCAGTGGTTAGCATTTGACTCGGGGCTTCTGGACATTCAGGCTTTGCTATACCATGCACTTCCTGTGTGACTTCAGGCAAGTCACTTAGTTTCTCTGTGGAATGGGGATAAGGTCACTGCCTTACCCCCTAGAAGTGCTATGAGACTAAATGCCTTAAAAATGGTGAGGTGCTCAGACACTATGAAAATGGGCAAGTTACAAGTACCATAGATAAATTGGTTGGCACTGCAGATGGTGCATGATGCTCTCTCCAAAATTAAATAATCATTTTTAATGTTAAATTTAAGCAGTCATAGAATCATAGAATATCAGGGTTGGAAGGGACCTCAGGAGGTCATCTAGTCCAATCCCCTGCTCAAAGCAGGACCAATCCCCAACTAAATCATCCCAGCCAGGGCTTTCTCAATCCTAACCTTAAAAATATCTAAGGAAGGAGATTCCACCACCTCCCTAGGTAACGCATTCCAGTGTTTCACCACCCTCCTAGTGAAACAGTTTTTCCTAATATCCAACCTAAACCTCCCCCACTGCAACTTCAGACCATTACTCCTTGTTCTGTCATCAGCTGCCACTGAGAACAGTCTAGATCCATCCTCTTTGGAACCCCCTTTCAGGTAGTTGAAAGCAGCTATCAAGTCCCCCCTCATTCTTCTCTTCCACAGACTAAACATCCCCAGTTCCCTCAGCCTCTCCTCAAAACTCATGTGTTCCAGTCCCCTAATTATTTTTGTTGCCCTCCGCTGGACTCTTTCCAATTTTTCCACATCCTTCTCGTAGTGTGGGGCCCAAAACTGGACACAGTACTACAGATGAGGCCTCACCAATGTCGAATAGAGGGGAACGATCACGTCCCTCGATCTGCTGGCAATGCCCCTTCTTATACATTCCAAAATGCCATTGGCCTTCTTGGCAACAAGGGCACACTGTTGACTCATATCCAGCTTCTCGTCCACTGTAACCCCTAGGTCCCTTTCTGCAGAACTGCTGCCGAGCCATTCGGTCCCTAGTCTGTAGCAGTGCATGGGATTCTTCCGTCCTAAGTGCAGGACTCTGCACTTTTCCTTGTTGAACCTCAACAGATTTTTTTTGGCCCAATCCTCCAATTTGTCTAGGTCCCTCCGTATCCTATTCCTACCCTCCAGCTTATCTACCTCTCCTCCCAGTTTAGTGTCATCTGCAAACTTGCTGAGGGTGCAATCCACACCATCCTCCAGATCATTTATGAAGATATTGAACAAAACCAGTCCGAGGACTGACCCTTGGGGCACTCCACTTGATACTGGCTGCCAACTAGACATGGAGCCATTGATCACTACCCGTTGAGCCTGACAATCTAGCCAACTTTCTATCCACCTTATCGTCCATTCATCCAGCCCATACTTCTTTAACTTGCTGGCAAGAATACTGTGGGAGACAGAGTCAAAAGCTTTGCTAAAGTCAAGGAACAACACGTCCACCACTTTCCCCTATTCCACAGAGCCAGTTAACTCGTCATAGAAGGCAATTAGATTCGTCAAGCATGACTTGCCCTTGGTGAATCATGACTGTTCCTGATCACTTTCCTCTCCTCTAAATGCTTCAGAATTGATTCCTTGCGGACCTGCTCCATGATTTTTCCAGGGACTGAGGTGAGGCTGACTGGCCTGTGGTTCCCAGGATCCTCCTTCTTCCCTTTTTTAAAGATGGGCACTACATTAGCCTTTTTCTAGTTGTCCGGGACTTCCCCGGATCGCCATGAGTTTTCAAAGATAATGGCCAATGGCTCTACAATCACATCCACGAACTCCTTTAGCACTCTCAGATGCAGCGCATCCGGCCCCAGGGACTTGTGATCTTCTAGCTTTTCTAAATAGTCCCAAACCACTTCTTTCTCCACAGAGGGCTGGTCACCTCCTCCCCATGCTGTGCTGCCCAGTGCAGTAGTCTGGGAGCTGACCTTGTTCGTGAAGACAGAGGCAAAAAAAGCATTGAGTACATTAGCTTTTTCCACATCCTCTATCACTAGGTTGCCTCCCTCATTCAGTAAGGGGCCCACACTTTCCTTGACTTTCTTCTTGTTGCTAACATACCTGAAGAAACCCTTCTCATTACTCTTAACATCTCTTGCTAGCTGCAATTCCAGGTGTGATTTGGCCTTCCTAATTTCACTCCTGCATCCCCGAGCAATATTTTTATACTCTTCCCTGGTCATTTGTCCAATCTTCCACTTCTTGTAAGCTTCTTTTTTGTGTTCAAGATCAGCAAGGATTTCACTGTTAAGCCAAGCTGGTTGCCTGCCATATTTACTATTCTTTCTACACATCGGGATCTTTTGTCCCTGTAACCTCAATAAAGATTCTTTAAAATACAGCCAGCTCAAGTCCTACAACTTGATTCTTGAGGGCCTTGCACCTTGTGTACTCTGTTAGAGCCTCATCCCTCCTCTGCTAAAATCAATGCAAACCTCCCATTGATAGGCTTAGTGCTCATACACCTGTGGCACGTGGCTAGATATAAAGAGATACCACTGGTGTAAGTGAATGGGAACACCTAATTTTATAGAATTTTACACAAACTGTGAAAAGTGGGACTGACCAAGGGACCAGGCAATAGAGAATTAGACTTCTGATCTTACTAAAAACGACCCTGAATATCTGGGTGTGTGTTTCTCCCCCTCCCCTGTCTCCAAATCATCAACTATTGACCAAGGAGGGAAGCAGATTATTAGACTCAATGTATGAGAGGCCTGATCCAGTTTAGGAAATCGTATGGGCCAAACTTTGCTTTCACATCAACGTGAATCTGGAGTAACTTCTGTAGTGAAATACCAAGTTGTATTATACCATTCAGCCACTAGGTGGCGCTGTGTGTAACAGACCTTATTTAAACTAAGAGTAAGCTGTCTGTACATTGAAAGATATGATGACAATACATGTGTAAAGTAGCAGAGGGGTAGCCGTGTTAGTCTGGATCTGTAAATGCAGCAAAGAGTCCTGTTAGTCTGTAAGGTGCCACAGGACTCTTTGCCGCTAATACATGTGTATGTATCTCTCTGAGGAGGCTCTGTAGCCTGTCTACATATGACACAGAGCCTGACCTGCTAGTAGCCGCCCTGCAGTTTACCGTGTACAAGGTGTACATGACAACTTCAGATTTACACTGGCGTAAATGAGAGCTGGAGTGGTCCCTAAGAAAGGATGATAGGGGTGTACAGCAGGGCTAGGTGCCTCGATTTTATAGGGACAGTCACAATAGTTGGAGCTTTTTCTTACAATAGGCACCTATTACCCCCTATCCCCTGTTCCGATGTTTCACACTTGCTAAGCAGGGCCCTGAAGAAGCAAAGCAGCCTGATTTAATTTCAAATGTGCCCTTCTGTGCCACCTGCCCTCTCTTTAAAATGGGTGTGACCAAGCTAGCTAGATTTTTTTTTTTTTTTATGCTTTCTGTATTGACCTGCCTGATTTTGATGCTTGCCTGGGTCCCTTGATCATTCCGCCTGCATTACCCAACTGAGCTCTGTGGTGTGCAACTGACCTATCTTCATTTAAATGCTAATAGAGTTCCAGGCAAGGTGCTGCCTAGATCCTCAGCCATGCAAAAGGCCAGCTAATTGAAATGTAAGCAAGGCATTTTGTTTGTTTAGCTGGTCAAACAAAGAGAGGGTTAATTAGAAACTATGCAAAGTGTTCTGAGTCCAGGAGGAAAGGCCTGCCTGTGCGCTACAAATTACTGTGCTTCCTCAGTGTTCTGCTGACAAGCACCCCAGAGAAAAAAGGCAGCCAAAACTAGTCTTTCCTCCCCCCAGCTATATCCCCTGATACTACCTCTCTGCTCTATGTGGCTCAAACACTTGGCTCGCTCACTAACAGAAGTGGTCCAATAAAAGTTATTACCTCACCCACTTTGTCTCTCTGTCGGCACACTTGTTTAAGTGGAATGGGGGTCCCTGACTGGAACTTGTCGAACTCTTTTGAATTTCAAAATTGTGATACACTTAAAACTTTTCACTTTTAACAAAACAGGTGGCCTGGGGGTGTAATTTCAATGAGATGTGTTGGCCTGGGTTAAAGGGAGTCTGATCTAAAGCTCAGTGAAGTATTTCCATTGATTCCAATAGGCTTTGGCTGATGTCCATGGTTATATCAGTTCAGTACAAATGGACAGGTGTCCACCCCACACTAATGCATCTCATTTGGCACATGTGGTAAATTCTCAGTGAGTCTCTGTCCAAGGCTGAGGGAGTCATTATTGGTTCATGGAAACTCAGCTACCATATCACCCCTAGGGGATGTCTTACTAGGTCAAGGTAGAAGCTGAGTGCAGGGGAAGCTTTGTTGCTATGTGCGCCCTTCCTGATCTGTGGAGAGAGCACTCCAGTCTCTGGGGCATAGCCAATCCACTGAGTTGCTCAAGCTTTAGATTTGCTTTTTAAAATGTTAGAAAAGAGGGATAAAGAAAAGTACATAGCACTGACTTGATATTGCTGGGACTTCACTTGAGTTACAAACGAGAGAATTTCATGACCTGATTCTCTGGAAGTGGACGAGTCACATAGCTCGGGTCATTTGCAATGCACAGCACTTGTAGTTTAAAATTAGCATGGGTTTTGGTAATCCTTTAATATTCATAATCTGACCCAATATTAAAACATTCTGTGGAAAGATAGAGATTTAAGGGGAAAGAATGTGAAGTGATATCAGGAGAGTTTACGAAATAGCTTTAATAGACTAATTCAAAGTGCATTAGCTGTATTCCTGATCAAAAAATATCTAATCCTGTCTGGTTTACCTTTTTAGTTTCTGGACTGGTTGTTCTATTTCTATAATTATCAACAATGACTCAGGATATACTTCAAATGCCTGAGGTCTTGGACTGACTTACTCCACTTTGCTCTGGAGGTGATCCCGACAAGAGGAAGAAAAAGGTTTCAGGGAGGAAAGTAAGAGAGAATTCTGTTTGACAGTTTGCTGGTGGATGTTTAAAGAAACAAAGAATACCTAAGATCAGGCACAGAGGAAATGTTAAAGGTTAGAATAATGGCTTTAGTGAATCTTTACACAAAACCTCTTTCCAAGGGATGGGAGGGATCCTACCAGCTGATAATCAAAAGTGTGGTGTATTTGAACAGTGTTCTGGAATTGTAGGCTGTTTTTTTGTCTCTCTTTGTTTTGGGGTTCTCGTGTGTTATCATTCCAAATTCTAAGAAATGAAAGTTCCAGTGTAAAACTACTTTTAGCAAGGGTATGTATGATTCTTATCTAACGTCTGTGACTCTATGTCATGAACTGAACAAGAGGCATCAGGGTATTTGGAGTGCTTAGAGTTATACTCTACTTCAGTAATTAACAAGACTATATTGACCTCTGTTTAGGGAGAAAAAGTCCTGTATACTGAAGAATTCTCCAAACACTAGCAAAATTGTGACAAACACTCCTGAATAATGAAAGAATACATGCTGTATGTTCCAATACTACAGTCAAACTACACTTGAAGCTCCCCTTGATTTCACAAGGGGCTCCATGCTTGCAACAACCGTACTACCGGACTGATGATTGTGTAGTGGTTCCTCTGCTTAGGCCACCCCCACTTGTGTGTAGGTAGGGAACCCTGCATTGCTGCTATTGGCTCCTCGGGAGAGATGTCAGGCATACTCCCTCCTCTGTAGAGACCTGGCAATAGGCATGTAAAGAATGAATTGGAACCTCAGCTCTAACTACTCCTGAGCTTGGGGTGGGTTCAAAATCTGGACTTAGGTCTCAACCCTTAAATCCGGGTTTATCTTTAAAATGGGCCAAAAAACAGCCCCCCGAATTCCAGCAGTCCCAAATGTTGGGTGAGAAAGTTTCAACACCTGAACCTGTCTACATGTTGAGGCTTGGACCCATTTCTGCTGACTGTTTGTACCATTAACAAGATCTATCAAAAATTGATCCCCTTCTTCCAATGGCTATTGAGGTCCTTGCAGTCAGAGAAGCCTCTGAGATAAATTTCCAAGGGACAGCATGCAATTGCAAAAGTTTGCATGAACACAGCCCCATTATACACAAATGTGCATTTACTTTTACACATTAGGGAATTAAGCACATAGCTTAACTGTATGAGAAGCTATTTATATGTATAATTGTCCACTAAGGGGGTTTTCTCTTTCACTGAAGCATCTGGTATTGGCTGCTATCAGAGACAGGATACTGAATTAGCACGATTGGTCTAAGCCACTATGGCAACTCCTATGTATGGATAGTGTTTTCTCCACACCCATTCAGTCCTGTGCATAGCATCTGAGAATCCCAGTTAGTGCCAGCTGTGGTTTATAATGCAGATCCCAGTGGACTGAGAAGTGGACTGAAACCATCAAATGAATTTTGTAATGGCTACTGGGCAGATAGTAAAAACCTTTGTTCATTAGATTAGTCCAGCAATCTGGGCTAGTTTTGAACTGGAAATGAAGAGAAGAAAATTCCCTGTCTCATTACAAGTCTCCTGTGATATCTAGGCCTCCCCAATTCTTCAATTGACAGTGGACAGAAAATATGGAGAAGAGACTTATTCAAATGCCCAGTTGCTAAACATTTTCCACAGAACAACGGTGCTCAGGACTGAAGAGCAATAGGAATCTAAAGTGCTTCGCTAAACAATCATATAAGCAGGGCCGTCCTTAGGCATATGCAGCTGCATAGGGCACCCAAAAATTTGGGGCACCCCTGGGTCTTACTGTCCATCCTCCACTTCTTCCTATCCCTGTTCTGACCCTTCATGGCTGCTGTAGTCTTCCTCTGAAGGGGATCTAGTACCTAAAAGTGAAAAAGCCTTCCAGCCTGCCAGACCTATTAGCACAATATTGAAAGGTTTCAGAGTAACAGCCGTGTTAGTCTGTATTCGCAAAAAGAAAAGGAGTACTTGTAGCACCTTAGAGACTAACCAATTTATTTGAGCATGAGCTTTCGTGAGCTACAGCTCACTTCATCAGATGTATACCGTGGAAACGGTATACTTCATCCACGGTATACATCTGATGAAGTGAGCTGTAGCTCACGAAAGCTCATGCTCAAATAAATTGGTTAGTCTCTAAGGTGCTACAAGTCCTCCTTTTCTTTTCACAATATTGAAATGGCTAAAGAGCCATTCAAGTGGTAATGAAGTCATTTAACAGGCATTTGCCAACCCCCAGGTATATAAGGTCAGTTTCTAAATTTACTGACAAAAACAGTTATGTATTACTGTAATATTTACTCAGAACGTGTTAGTCCACAGGACCTTAGTTTAAACTTTGCTTTAAAAAGGTTTCATTAGTGTGTTGCTGAAGATTATAAAATCACATCTCTAAAAAATCCTTGCATAGATTTTTAGATGCACAATCTGAGTATTCATCTTTAGCCTTAAATGCTTGGATCTTCAGACATATAGTTTTTTAAATAAATCCTTCAAAAGACCACCCTTATCTAAAATATGCATGCGAGCCCAGGCTGCCATCGGGTATAGGGACACTATTTTAATAATAAATCCTAAGGATGGCCCTGCATATAAGCAAGGATTACAGATACTGAGTTATCATATTCAAACTATACAATAGCCTCATGAGTCATAAAGGCTTTCCATATTCTTGGGAAGTCTAATTCTTGCTTAAGTAACCTCTGGACTTTAGCCTAGTTGAACAGAGAGAATATGGTATGTCTACAGAACAAGAGTAACAAAGCAAAATGAAAAGGAGTACTTGTGGCACCTTAGAGACTAACAAATTTATTTGAGCATAAGCTTTTGTGAGCTACAGCTCACTTCATCGGATGCATACAGTGGAAGATACAGTGGGGAGATTTTATATACCCAGAGAACATGACTCCAAGGAGAGACTGCTGAATTGGAATAATTTACAAACTGGATGCAATTAACTTAGGCTTGAATAAAGACCGGGAGTAGATGTGTCATTACACAAAGTAAAACTATTTCCCCTTGTTTATTCCCCCCCCCCCCCCCCACTGTTCCTCACACATTCTTGTCAACTGCTGGAAATGGCCCACCTTGATTATCACTACAAAAAGTCCCCGCCCCCTCCTGCCGCTCTCCTGCTGGTAATAGCTCACCTTTTCTGATCACTCTTGTTACAGTCTGTATGGTAACATCCATTGTTTCATGTTCTCTGTGTATATAAAATCTCCCCACTGTATTTTCCACTGTATGTATCCGATGAAATGAGCTGTAGCTCACAAAATCTTATGCTCAAATAAATTTGTTAGTCTCTAAGGTGCCACAAGTACTCCTTTTCTTTTTGCGGATACAGACTGACACGGCTGCTACTCTGAAAGCAAAATGAGGAAATGGTTACAGCTGGTTGAAAGCTTTCTCTAAATGGCTTCTTTGGGTCTGTGCAGAGCGGTCAATTAAGACTGTTGCATTTTATAGGCTGGTGGTAAAGACACTGGCTTGGAATGTACAACTACCACATGTAAGCCCCTGCTTTGTCTGAATCAGAATGAGCTGGGATCAAAGCTCTGCTTTTAATCAGGAAGAGCACGGAATTGGAAAGTCTGAAAGGTTTTTTTTGTTATGCATTTTAACAAACAAATTTTGAAACCTTGCAAGTTGCAGCAAAAAGGAATTGCTGTCCTTTGGTCTTCTCTAGAAGTGATGCCCCTTCCTAAATCGTCTCTCTCTCATAGATTCATAGATATTTAGGTCAAAAGGGACCATTATGATCACCTAGTCTGACCTCCTGCACAAAGCAGGCCCAGAATTTCACCCACTACTCCTGCGAAAAACCTCTCATCTGTGTCACCGTGCCCCATGCTACAGAGGAAGGCGAAAAAACTCCAGGGCCTCTTCCAATTTGCCCTGGAGGAAAATTCCTTCACGACCCCAAATATGGTGATCAGCTAAACCCTGAGCATACATAAGATTAATTAGGAAATGTATAACTTCCTGTCACACCTTAGACTGACCGTCCTCTCTACAATTGAAGTGATTTTGTGTGTGGTTAAGTCTGGAAAATCAGCTGCAGAAACATTGCATATCAGTGCCTTATATTCATGCATTTCCGCAGCATCTTCCATCTGAGGATCTCAAAGCTCTTCTTCTTCTTCTTCTTCTTCTTTTTATTTAATAAGGAACTCGTAGAGGGGTCAAATAACAGGAGAGAGATAGTTTCTTCTGGATATTTTCACCATATTTAGCAACTAAAATACAATCAGATTGACCAGTTTCTTCTCTTCCTGGTCAAATTCTATGAGTCTGTGTTGTGCAGGAGGTCAGGCTAAATGATCACTGTGGTCCTTAAAATCTGTATGCATCTGATGATTTCATCCCTTGAGGTACTGAGGAAGTCTATGAGAAACACAAATGTGTCAGAACTAGGAGTACAGGGCTAGATTCTTAGGAAGTGTACATTGAGTAGTGCCATTGACATCAATGGAGCTCTGCTAATTTACACCAGCTGAGAAGCTGGCCCAATAATAACACATTCCCCTAGCATGTTTACAGATTTAGAGAAAGTAGTTAACTTGGATTTATTTGCTCTTTAGCAGTACTGTGAAAAAAAATGTTTAGCTCCATCACTTATCCGCCATCTTGTTGCCTTTATCTGAAAAGACAGATTTTGTTACACTAATATGAAAAACAAAGCCAGGTGTCACCTTGGCAAGTTTGATCTTTCCCTCCCCAAAATGTCAAGCGCTTCCTGTGCTTCATCAGGGTCAGACGAGAACTTTTTCAAACACCTTGGAGACATTCACTCTTATTGGATTTGAAGCATGAATTACTTCAGGGGAGCCCTATGGACTGTGGTATACAGAACATCAGGCTAGATGGTCACAGTGGTCCCTTCTGGCCTTCAGATCTATGAATCCAGGCATCTGCATGCTGAAGGGATAGCTGGTGACTCTTAGTCACACCCACAAGCCCTTTTCTTAGCCATGGTTCACATATAGAACTGGCCAGGAAATGGTTTTCCTGTCTTTTGAAGAGTTTCAAGACCTTTTTCCCCCTTCTCTTGGGAGAAAAAAATTGACATTTTGAAAATCTGTGAACTGAAAATCCAAAAAATTTGGTTCAAGTCAATTGAAACATTTTGCTTCAAAATGTTCCATTTCCTTTTTAATCATTGTTATGTTTACATGTTGCTACAATTACCTTAAATTTCTAACCAGTCACTTCGTACTGGAAAATAATTTTTAAGAATGTGGAAATGAGGTGTTCCGACAACTTCAGCATTTTTTTATTCAAAAATTTTTCAAGTTAAGAAATTAGTTAAAACTGTCTCTTTCCCGTGAAAAGTTTCATTTGTGACAAATTGGCATTTTTCAAAGAAAAAACAAGTCCTGAAAAAATCCTGACTAGCTCTGTTCAGAGGTCCTGCCCTCTGTGATATCTAACCATGTACTTATTATATTACTGAATGGCCTGCTATTTCAATAACATGCCCTCTCCAAGACATGGCTCCTGGAGATATTTGTGGCCCAGAACTTCAGCTAGTGAAAATTGAATTGGGAACTTGGATGATTAACACCAGATAAGGAACAATGAGGAGCCTGGTGGCACCTTAAAAACTAACAGATTTATTTGGGCATAAGCTTTCATGGGTAAAAAACCCCACTTCTTCAGATGCAGCTAAGGAACTGGTTCATTCTTCCGACATTCAATGTGAAAATATTTTTTCCTCTATTGATTACAGCTGAGTTTCCTTGTAAAGAAAGGAGGGTGTTCAAAGAGTGAAATTCACTCATCTAAGTCATGCCATGTAACGTCTTCTAAATAAGATTTAAGTGGTGCTGAACACTGTTGCTGGCCCTCTAAATTTCATCCTACATTTCTATTTTGGGTCTGGAACTATGCCAGTTGATACCAGCTGGAGATTTTGTTCATCATTCTAGTTTACCAAGTGACATGGTATGGAAGGCTTTCCCTTATTTTAATCTCTGTTCTTGAGAGTCCTGTGGATATTAATAAATATGGTTATTTAATAGCAGGCAAATAGACATCAAACTGCTTGTTCTAACAGGAATTGATAGATCTATCCTTTTTTGTTGTTGTTTGTTTACTTGGTAGGTTGCTGCTCTGACATTACAGATACTCAGAGCTCATAGAAAGTACAGCAAAGAGACCAGAAATGATGTCAGGGGTTTCATTTTAATTGAAAGCAAGTCGGAAAGACTCCAAAGGGCAGCAGCAGATGTTGAATGAATCAGAAAGAAAGATGAGAAAAGTTTCCTGCTCTTTTGACTGAAAAAAAAAAAAAATCAGTGGCTGCTGGTTTTAATGTTGGAGATAAAAAGTAAACTGGTGATAGTCTAGTTTTCTGAGATATAAAACTGCATTACTCAGATGCTGGTGATGATTTCATAGTTAAGGTTGATTTGAAAATGTTGCATGTAAACCAGAGATTCAACCTCTGCAAATGAACAATATGATGTATTAGCCCCCAAATTACAGCACTTACACTGGGATATAATTCTCATTTACACTCCGGCCTATTTACACTTCTCTGGTAGCACAGAGGGGGCTTAAAGTGGGTGTAATGTATCACACACTGCCTGCGTATAAAGTGGTCTTAGTGTAAACAAAATCAGGCCCTCTAAGGACATGATGTGCAAGTCTATTAATTACTTTGACCATGGGGTAACATTTTTAAAAACACCTAAGTCCCATTTTCAAGAGTGGTTTAGGCATCCAGAGCAAGATTTTTAAAAGAATGTAGATGCCTAAAAATGAAGATGAATATCTAGTGGGATTTTCAAAAGTGCATAGGCACCCAACTCCCATTTTGGCTTCAGGACTTTGAAAAACTGGCCCTTGGACACTTTTGAAAATGGGACTTTGGCTCCTAACTCACTTAGGTGCTTTTGAAAATTGTACTCCAAATGAATATATATTTGCTGTGTTGAATTTCCTCCTAATAGGATTCTACTATGGGAGGAATAGTGACAAACCTGATCATGATATAATGTATGCCATATAGATAGGTTGATTAAATAGACATACAAAAACACACACTCATGCAACATAAATATATATACAGTGTACAAGAGATGGGACAAAACAAAACCCAGGAGCCTAACACACACAAAACGCTGGTTGAGATTCAAATTCTACCTTGCCCCTCCAGTTACATGGTTGTGGCAACTTCTTTGCTTCTCTTTCCACCTAAAGGAGAGAGAAAGCCAAAACAAGCACAAAGACAAAGCACTCCCCTCTTCAGAGGCTGCATTTAACAGCTGCCTCATATGTTCTCACTCCATCTTCCTATTGTAAGTGAAATGAAGCTTCATCCAAAGGGTTCATCAACTCTACACTTAGAAACAATTTAGGAGCCTGGTTACATCACAGTTGCCCTTTGACCTGGTTACAGCATGGTTAACATTTGCAGAAAATCATTGTCAGGAACTTAATCTGTCATAATTTGTTTCCATAGCGACTTGCTACATTTGAGGAGTCTCTGCAAAATTTCCAGACCTGAGAGATGAGGGCTGCTTTGTGATGGTTGACGAGGGAAGGGGAAAGTTTCTTATTCACTCAGTCTTGTCGCAGTGAATCCCATGAGCTAGGGAACAAAACGGAAAACAGTGTTAGCGTTTGATTTTTCCATTAGCAGCCTCCAACCATACACTAGAGACTGTAGGCCTAAAACTTCAATTTTGTATGTAAAAATACTCAAAGAATTAGTAGCATTGATCGTAGAGGGCAATAAAGCCTTCAGTTCAGTATTTCAATGGGATTCTAGCTTGCAGGCCACAATTCTCTTTTAAAAGAAGGCAATTAATTTGTAAGCTGGTTGAAGAGGTTGTGAGATCTGAATATCAACACATTCCCTGTGTTTTGGAGTATACTTTATCTTTCAAGGAAAATAATGCTCCTCCATGATATGTGTATTGCAGTTAAAATGATGCTCGTCTCTTTTATAGTGTTTTTCCTCCACAGACTTCAAAGCACTCTGTAAAACGAGATAACATCATTATCTCAAGTTTACAGGTGGAGAGAATGAGGCACAAAAAGGGGAAGTGACTTGTTCAAGGTTAGCCAGTGGCAGGATGAGGAATAGAATGGACTCCATGTCTTGGGCCTTCACCTCTCATTCCTTTATCATTATCGTTTCACTGTTACTTTGTGCACCCCCATCCATTTGTTGTATCCACCTATTTTCTCTCATTTTATATGCAGATTGGAAGTTCTTTGGAGCCTGGACTCTCTGTCTGTAGCATGTGTAGTTTGCATAGCACAGTGGGTCCCTGCTTGGGGCCTGTGGGCATTACTGAAATACAAGCAAATAAATAGTACAACATAATTGTCCAGAAAGGCAATAGGAGCACTGTGATGCTTTTAAGTGCCATATTTAGGATGTGATGTTAAACTGTGATTCTTATTCTATTCTTTAAAGATTTGCTAGCACTTTTTGCAAGAGCAGTGGTATTTGCTCTAGTGTCTTAAATTAATTACAACTCCAGTAGTTACACTATCCACTTACAGTTTCTGCTGAAAGGGGTATTCTTCCCTTTCTCTCCTGGGCCAGAGACTCACCCAGGGTAATGAGTGTAGCTCCATAGAGCTGAAACGTCTGTGTGCTCTTACTATCTTTCACCTTGGCTTAAAATATGAGTAAAAGATGCTGATACTGGCTCCACTATTGAATCACTATGAGATTGACACTTCTGCCCAATTCCAGCCATGCCTCAGCCATTACTGGCCTGAAGAACCCACTTCACCCAACAAAGGACCATCCTTTCCTTTCAGGGAACTACAATTAAATGCAATGTAACATTTCAATCCTTAATGGTTGTGTTCATATTCTTCTTTGCTTCCATTTCTTTATTCCTTCTTTTTGCCCTCTCCTTCTCTTTCTTCACTTCTTCTCTTTCTCTTCCTCCATCTCTATCTTACATTTCCCCCCCCCTTTTTCTTCCTTTTCACCTATTGTTTTTTTTCTCTCTCTTCCTCTTCCTATTTTCTCTTCTCTTTCCCTCACCAGTCTTTCTCCCCTCCTTTCCTCCTTGATTTCCTGACAGTCTTTATCTCGCTGGGTGACAGGGTAACCAAATAGCAGATGAAATTCAATGTTGATAAATGCAAAGTAATGCACACTGGAAAACATAATCCCAACCATACATGTAAAATGATTGGGTCTAAATTAGCTGTTACCACTCGAGAGAGATCTTGGATTCATTTTGGATTAAGTGGAGATATGATAGAGGTCTATAAAATCATGACTGGTGTGGAGAAAGTAAATAAGGAAGCATTATTTACTCCTCATAACACAAGATGTAGGGGTCACCAAATGAAATTAGTAGACAGCAGGTTTAAAACAAATAAATTCATGGAGGAGAGGTCCATCGATGGCTGTTATCCAGGATGGGCAGGGATGGTGTCCCTAGTCTGTTTGCCAGAACCTGGGAATGGGTGACAGGGGATGGATCACTTGATGATTACCTGTTCTGTTCATTCCCTCTGGGGCACCTGGCACTGTCAGAAGACAGGGTGCTGATCTAGATGGACTTTTGGTCTGACCCAGTATGGACGTTCTTATGTTCCCTTCCCCCAGGCTCCCTCTGGCTCTGTTTCACAGTATCCTGCCTCCTGTCTCTCTCCTATCACTTCTCTGCTCCCCTTTCTCCTTGGTGTTTATCCTCCATTGTATTACAGTCAATAGGAGCTGCAGGACATTTATTTAGGTGCTTAAACACAGATTTAGGAGATTAACATAAGCATCCATTTTTGTGAACCCTTGCCTTCTTGCTTATTACTTTGCCATCTCGGCTGTAGACAATTTGATCAAGGTTTTAGACAGCATCTGGACATTTCTTCCAACAGCAAAGAATGTGTCTTGCATATGGGTATGGTGAGTGTAGTATAACTTGAGGGTGGCAAGGGGGAGAGAGGCCCAACATTAATTATAGTATGGCAATCTCTGAGATCACCTGGACTAATTGAGATATACGGTCCTTCGTTAACCAGGTCAGCCATGGGTCAAGAGAACAGGTGGTTGAGCACAGTTTCATAAGTGCCTGTTTAATATTTGGCTCTGAAATTTCCCTGAAGTTGTCGGGAGGAGCGATATGATCATTATCAAAAGATTGTTTAGGAAGGCACAATGTAGACTGATGGGGAAACAGCTAATTACAATCTAATCTTTCCAATTTGGGAAGCGATAAGATTGGCACGTAAGTGGATGGCTTGGAGAGACTGTCCCCACCACCAGTCTGGTCCCCATAGCCTGACATCACAGGCCACTCCTCAACCTCAACACTGTCCTGCCCTGCCATCAATTAGGACAGCTTAGTGTCGCATAACTGTAAATCCTTTGAATAGGATTGAAACTGAAATTGCCAGTCTTAATAAATGCATCACATCTCAGTAGTTGGATTAGGGGATTTTATGAGTCTTTGATTTTCATGTAAAACCAACTATTCCCACAGTAGTTAAGTCATCACTTTATCCTTCACTAGTCAGGTCTGGGTTACTGAGATCCAGGCTGAGCACCATAATGTTGGTCAGTATGTACCAAAGGTCATCAACATTTAAAATGTATCTGCTGGTAAGATTCACTTGCTCAGCGGATGTATCCAACAAATCTTTATTAAGGCAAAGCCCTAGTAAATAGTGCTCCCCTATGATCCTCTGTGATCTCACTCACAAGTGGGAAGCTCATCAGGACAACCTTACCACACAGTTGCCTTCACAGCTTCAACTTCCCTTTGTTACACAGATTTATTTATAACTTTTTGTTATCTTTTATTATACAGATGTATTAGTTTCTTATTTCCATGTTAACAATTCTCTTCTGTCAGTACAGGTTTAGTGTTAGTTCAATCCAGCGGCTTCTAGCTTTGTGACTACTTTATCTTTGATTTTCCTCAGAAACGTGATTACTTCACAGTTTCTTACACCATGCACAGTTCTGCTCAAGCTGTTAAATATTATCAGGACAGATTCTTAAAAATCACAGGAGGTTTTCATTAGGCCTAAAAATGGCTTTGATCCCAAAAGTATCCACTTGTGAAACATGGACCATTTTGAATTTGCATGGGTGAATTTACAAGTGAGAGAAGGAAGATCCTTGTGCAGCAGGATTTTTTAACGAAGTGCAAGACAAATCAGAGACTGTGTTATTTAATTTTTAGAGCAATAGACTGGGAGTCCAGACATCTGGGGTCTATTCCCAGCTGTGCTGCAAGACCCTGGGCAAGTCACTTCACCCCTTTTTCCCTCCCTTGGACTGTCTTATCTATTCAGATTGCAAACTCTTTGGGACAAGTTCTGTCTCTTATTGTGTGTTTGGGGACCTAATCTCAGTTGAGGTTTTAGGCACTGTTGCAACAGAAATGCAGTTTAAACTCACTGCAAAGTTAAATAAGTTAAAGTCAAAATTGAAATGAAATGTTTCAATTGACCTAAAATGTTTTTTTTTTTTTTTTTTGTCTTTGGAGAGAATTTTGAAATTTGGGGGTTGGTCAGGTTTGGAACACAGCCAAATTTCAAAATTTAGAAATCCTCAGTGAAATGATATTTCTATCCTCTGCACAGCTCTACCTTTTCCCTTGAGTGTTCCATTAACAATAATCACCTGTTCAGAAATTGGCAAGGAACATGGTGAGATAATTGTTGCCAGAATTGCAGGAGCACCATTATCATTCATTATCAGGCTAAGGGATTCTGGTTCAGAGCAGGCTGTATTGGTGGGGGCAAATGGAGGGTGACTATAGACCGGCAAAACTTTTCTTTCACCTTCCACCATTCTAATATGTCTGGATATCCTAGAGAACATAAGGGTTTTTTTTGCCCTATCTACTCCCTGTCTGTATTGTTTTATGTATTTTATTATTATTTATTTTATCCTGCTACAGCTACACCAGTTCAGCAACTCTCTTGTAAACCCTCAGTGTAGGTGCGCTGCATGGTGCAAGACGGGTCATGCATCACTAAGTTACCATGATACATCGCACCAGTGCAAGCCTGGTTTCGCACGGAGTCTTCATTAGTGTTGCCTCAGTGTAATTACATCAACATTTGAATTTGCCTAGCCTTGACAGGCCCTTACTTTCTTTAAGGGCTCCCAAAGCACTTAGATGGGCACTCAAATAACGCTCCTCATATATGAATTTTTTTTCCTTTCACGAGGCTTTGGTGTCACTCCCAATTTAGCATGAGGCTTCAGAAAATCCCCTACATTGTGGCAATGGAACAAAAGAGACCATACACTTGGTATTCAGTCGGAGAAGCCTCCTGCTATGCCTCAGTAAGGGAAAGGACCAAAGCATTAATTAATGAAGTTGTCATTGTAAAGGATGATTATCTGCCAAAATTCTGGCAAGGGCAGGGAATCCTGTTTAAAAGAAAGGCAGAGGATGGGTAACCATTCATTTTCTCTGTGCTTTTAGTGTCATACTTGGGTGCATCATTTTCAGCTTTATCTGCTGAAAAATTAAGAATTACTGCCAGTGTCCTGCACTGGGTGGGAAATGCTTGGTGGTTGAGAGCAACTTGGCTTCAACTGCCACCATCCTGAATTTATTACCTGGTGTCTTAAAACCTTCCTGGGAAAGTCCTGTGGAATTTAATGAAGAAAAAGCTAGTGGACGCCTACAAAAGTTGCACCGAGTCTTGTGGAATTTACAAGCCTGGAAGGCAATATTTTCAGATATGACCAGTGACTTCAGATGCCTCAGTTTGTGGGTGTCCCTCTAGATGGATTTTGATCCAGTATTCAAAGAGTGGACGCACAGCACTTTCTCAAATCAGGCTCCTTAAAGGTAGCTTAAGTTGGGGAGCCATAAATGGAATCCCCCAGAATCACTAGCCACTCATGAAAATCTTGACCATATATTTTAAGAGAAATGTTACAGTTTCTATATAGTATTTTCTTTTTAAAATCATCCTATAGATTTCTATACCAGGTATATCATTCTTTCAAGTTCCATAGGATGTCCAAAGAAAAGACCTAATTTGTTATGTTGCTATTAAATTCTATAGGTCTCATCTTACTGTGTATTGTAACAAAGCAAACAAAAAAATGAAATGTACATGAAATGACATGAAATGTACTTAAGCATCCTTACTAAACTTAATAGAATGAAAACAAATGGACATTTTGATTAAATAGCTATCGTTACTATGACATGTTATGATCTGAACCCAGGGTTTAATTATCTAATTAAGAGCAAAGGAAAATCATTAAGGTCTGTAAGACTCAAATAATTCATTTTCCAGGAAGAAGGCGAAAAAAGAAGCCCCTGTCATTGCAGAATGTGGTTGGCTCATAGCACTGAGGAGTAAATCTTACAGTGTGATGTAAGTTCTGTGCAATACAGCAGGTGGGGGATGAATTACACTAGCTTCAAGAAGAACTGCTGAGGGAGGGACTATAGTTTAGTGTGTAGGGCCCCAGACTGGCAGTCAGGCCTGTCTGGGCCTTATGAGTAACTCGTCTACTGTGTGTGACCTTTGGCAAATCAATTAGCCACGGCTTACCTATCTGTCTCCCTGGCCCCCTGCAATCCATTTGCAGATCTCTCAGTCCCATACAGAAAGAAGATAGCAGCTGTGGGATAAGGATATGTGCAGGCATCTTCCCATGTTGGATGGAAGCAAGGCTCAGGGAGATGCATGTTGTCCAAGGAAATGCTTTAGGGAAGATAATACAATCTGGGCCGGACTCCTGTCTCTGACAATGCCACATGTGCTTTAGAGGAATGTTGTAGAAAGCCTTCAGTACACAGTGATGGGACAATCTGCACTGAGGAAAGTTTCTCCTAACCTCCAAGAATTAGAGGTTTGCTTAAAGCCTGAAGCTTGAGGGTTTATATTATATCCAAAAATCTGGGGTTTTTTAGGGCCAGGTTGTTAAGAGTATAATTCTTCATATCCTTGTTATCCACTTAAATTCTTTCCTGAATCCTGCTCTGTTTTTGGTCTCCACAATAGGTGGTTGCAGTGAGTCCCACAGTTTAAAACAGTATTTCCTTCCATCAGTTTTGAATTTCCTACTTTTCAGTTGGTTCCATATTTTGGGCCAGGAATGTCAGACCCCTGGGATCTACTGAGGAATTTGGTATTTGTCATAGATATAGTATTCAATAAATAACAATTTCTATAAAAGAAAACAGGGGGAAATGGTGACAGTGTGGTCAGGAAAGAAATGACGGTTTTACTCAGGTGGTTGTTTGTAACTGTAACTTTGGCACAGATATGAAACATATATTCCCCTTTGAGAAGAATGAATGTAATGATGAGCTTGTGACTGTTCAGTGTCTCACATGATATCTACGTGGAAGATTGGCTGGGTGAGATTGCCTCACCAGCAGGGTTGTGGACAGTTCCCAGCCTGGTTTGCAAATGCCATTGGTTGTGGAGTTTGCATTGCATTTATGCCAAATCATGGGTGACTATCCTGGGTTAATGACCATGGCTGGATCTGGAGTTGGTACAGCATGTTATCCTGAGGCACCAGGGAAAGTTCTTGGCCTTAGAGAAGATCAGAGGGAAATAGGGACTTTGACTCAGAAGAAGGCAGAGTGAATGAATCAGGAGATGTGGCCAGATAATACATTAAATGATGTGTTTGAAGGAGCTGGAAAAGGAGTCCTGGGAAATGAACAGAGCTCCTGGGAAAATCAAATCAGACACAGTTTGAAGCACATAAAAGAGGAGAGGATTCAAAAATAACTAGAAAAGTTCTTCCTTAGAGATGTTGGAGTCAGATCTAGCAAAAGCTGGGGAGAGGGTCGGAGGGTGAGGTTTGTTTCAGGGGCTGAGATTTAAAAGCAGAAGTTTGCCTGGATGTTATGTTATCTGGTCTGAATAATGTGCCCTGACGTTTGGGACAGGGAAGTTGCTGTTTTGAAACTTGGGTATTTGAAGCCAGGTTTTTCTCTGGCTGGTACCAGTTGTTCTGTGCCTGTTACATTTCAGCCCAAACAAATCATTTTGCTGTTGAAAGATGAAAAGGTGGGATGCCCCCTGTGGAATGGTAACCTGGAGACGGGGGAGTGGAGTGAATGGCTCTAGCTGATTGCTCAGACAGTTACGGACTAGGGGGTTGTTATGAGATCACCAGCCCATATGTACAATTTTCATCTATGTGACCTGACCCCTTGCTCCCCCCTCTCCCCAAGATCTGCTTGTTGACTAGCTAGTTGCTGGCAAATGCAAGCTGGAAAACCTGTGTTCTGGATCCTCTCAGCCGCTTGTGTGCTGCTGCCAATCCATCTTCAAGATGAGCCACATGCTTGGGTCAGTGGTTTGGAACAGGGGTCCTGAGGAAGGGAGAACTCACAGTGCAGTGAAGAGACCCTGCTGAGTGCTTGGTTTTCACCTCCCTTCCTTCTCATGAGAGGACTTCTGCCAGGCGACAGCAATGCCACTCCTTATGTCGTGTTGCTGTCTTGTTCATCAGTAGCCTGAATTCCATGTGCATCTTTCCATTGACTTCAGTTCTCTTTGCCTCAGATCCTGGAAGTGTTTGTAATAACTTTGCAGGAAGCTGTAGGCAGCAGTACCCCACTACGGCATCTGGCCTAGTTTCTAGCTCCCTAGCTCTCGACTTGCACCATTCCCTCTCTTTCCTGTCCTCATACCCCATTTCCAACCATGTTATCTCTTCACCACTCCTCTTTTAGC
Organism: Caretta caretta; assembly: GCF_965140235.1. Taxonomy (NCBI): domain Eukaryota; kingdom Metazoa; phylum Chordata; order Testudines; family Cheloniidae; genus Caretta; species Caretta caretta. Next base: position 9,451,557 of record NC_134210.1, on the reverse strand, counting down.
AACAGCATCTAAGCCATCCATACAGGTGGAGCAACAATGGGTAACTAACATTCCCGTAACTAAGGAGTTTCTGACCTTAAAAAAAACAACAGATGGAACTGGGGTTGGTGTTCTATAGGGCTAAAAGTGAGGACATTCCCCGCTAATGTGTGGCTGTTCCTCACTCTGAATCTGAGCTTAGTGGCTCAGCCCTTTGTCTCTTTGTAGGAGTTTGAGTCCAGAGCTGAAGTGTCTGGAAAAAAACAATCTCTGCTCTTGTCTTTCATTTGCACCACAGGGCTCAAGGTTCACATCGTTCTTTCACATTAAGTCTCAGATCTTCAAAGGTATTTAGGAACCTTATTCCCATTGATTTTCAATTGGAGTTAGGCACCTAAATATCTTTGAGGATCTGGCCTAACTCCCTTTAGCCACCCTCTTTGCTTCCCACTTCTATTTGCAAACATCTGGGCACAACAGCCATTAGCCTTCGGCATGATGCCTCCTTTCCAAGAAGGTACAAGTCCTGCAGCCATGTTGCTTATATCTCCCAACATGGATGCAGTATTGCCCCTACCTCATGGTCAGAAACAAAGAAATGTGGCTGCCAGGAGACAGTACATAAGAGAGGAACTGGGTTTTTAAGCAAAGAAATCTCTAAGGAAAATGAATCATGTTAGCATTAAGCTAAAAGAGTCAACCACCTGTAATGCTGACAGCCCTGGGGGGTTATCAGCAGTGGGGATCAAACATTAGACCTCTGGAGCTTAATGTATGTGCCTTTACAGCCTGAGCTAAAAGACCCAGCTCTCTTAGCCAGCACGGTAGCAGGCTCATCAACCAGTATACACCATAGAGCACCACACTGTGTGGGCATGATTGACTTACGCACCTAGCCTGTTTAAAGTTGTTCACCCTATTCATGGATCCCTAATCCCCATAACCCACCAGTTCACTGAAGTAGATTTTTATATCCTGTTTTTTGTTTTTTGTCATGTTCATATGGGAAAATCCTATAGAAATCCCACTGGACCCAGTCCAAAGCTTCTGGACGTTAGTGGAAAGCCTCCCATTGACGGCAATGGGCTTTGCCTAAGGCCCATTACATTTATCATCAGTAAAAGGTTGATGTAATTTGATATTGCTGGTGTCACTAGAAACTCAAAGCCCTGGGAAATAATGAATGGTGCTGCCTCTATCAGTAGGCTGTGCGTAAGAAACAAACCCCACTTCATTGTACTGGGTAGGAGGAGAGTGTGTAAAATAATGCTCTGCAAGCGGAGGGTCTAAAGAGCTCATGGAATGGCTGAAAACCAGAGAATGAGTTCCATTGTCACTTAAGGAGGTACCTTCAGTACATTACATGTTGGGATGTCAGTTTAGATTAATTTTCACACCCCTCAAATCTGGTTTTGACAGCTGAATTCCAAGTATGTTAGAAGAGAGAGGCTTGGGAGACCCAAATATATTCTCTCCAAAAGATTCAATTTCTCCCAAAGTGGGTCCTTCTCACTCCTGTGTTTTGGAAACTAATAAAATATAAAGAAGATGTACTTGTTAACACAGAATTTATTTTGGCCAGCTGATCATCTTCCATCTCAGTTAAGGTCTTGCATTCTGAATCAGGATCTGTTACATTTTGAAAGTGGCAAAGAGTCCAGTGGCATAGACTAACAGACATATTGGAGCATGAGCTTTTGTGGGTGAATACCCACTTTGTCGGATGCATGTAGTGGAAATTTCCAGAGGCAGGTTTTGAAAGTTAGATTTGTTTTGTACAGCGTGAGAAGAAACAAGAAAAAATAAACTTTCCAAACTGTCAGTAGAGTCTACTTACATACAAAGCAGAAATCATCATGTGGAGTTCTAAAGAAACATAAGAAACACATCATCTCCTTCTGGAAAACACTATGCCTTGAATTGTTAAATTGCTCTACATTTTAATGTGCAGATTTGTTCCTTGGCTTTTTGTTGAAAGGATCAAACCATTTGGCATTTTGTCTGAGACATAAATGCATTAGGAAGATGCAGTAAAATTTATTAAAATGTATAAAGGGAACAAAGAATAGGATTAATTTTCTTCCTCTCTTTTAATTCCAGGGGCACCACTAGGGCATTTAATATGGGTTAAACCAGATTCAAAAAGCTTTTCATTAGACATTTAACATAAATGACTAAGAGCTTAATCAGCACATACCATTTAAATTCATTGAATGGAGGAATTGGACTGTACATTGCATTGTAATTTATAGAGTTTTTGTTTTTGATTACATAAGGGAAATGCATTTTTATACCTTAAAAGCATTCTTTTGTGATGTCAAAGAATGTACTATATTATTGTTCAGAAAATGGTGTTTCAATTTGGTGGCGAAGCCTAAAATCACTGAAGTGGAAAAGATAACTAGGAAATTCCTCAAAGTCTTGCAGTTTGTGGGGTTTTTTTCTTCAAAAAGTCTCATTCTTCTAAGCCTGATAATGAATGTTGCCTCTGCTTTCCTCCCCATGTCGCCTTCAAATTCTTTCTAACAGCTTTTTTGAAAAAAAAAAAAAAAAAGAAAAAACCTTGAGTCGTGAATACTCCTGGAATGCAGTTTAAATAGAATTCGAAGGAGTGTTCCTATGCCTGGCTTGCAGCACAGAGACAAAACAATGTTGAAAATGTTCCTCTTTTTATCATTTAGTGATAGTATAAAAGTAATTCAGTCCCCACTTAAACAATACCTGGGGTAACTGTGTGTATCATCTGTTCCATCAGAGATGATTATAGGAAATTAAACTGCTGCACAGGCAAAACTGGCTCCATTTTAAGGAACTTTATCAAAATGTTAAGGAAGGATAATATTCTAAAGAGCTTACTTTTTAGTTTCTGTTTGCCTTCAGCAAAACTGGGTATTACCATTTCTCCTCAAATTGCAGCTATTTTCCCTTCTAACAAAAGACATTGTTCTCCCCCCTTTCTCATATCTTTGGAGGAGACAAAGTATATCTTCTTATCCGGAAAACACTGAGAGCTCTTATCAGCAGAAACGGAAGCATCTCAGCAATGGGGATTTTTTTCCTCTAACTGCCTCTTTATTTTTTATTTTTAGTAGGTCAGCAAAAGAAAAAAAGCCCATTCTCCGAGATACTCTCCCTTATTGTTATGAAAGCTATCATGCTGTGAGAGTAGTCACCCTAAAATGCCTGCCTCCCCCCCCCCTTTGTTTAAATAAAATGTACATTAAAATTCTTTGACCTTTGAACTCTCCCCCTGCTTTGACAGATCCTATCTGGACATTGAGAGGAAGGAAGGAAATAAGGTGTTGAAGTGTGTGTGTGTGTGTGTGTGTGTGTGTGTAATATATATATATATAAGGAGCTGTTATCTATTGGAAGTAAATTCTGTTTCATTAGGGATTGAGTGCATTCTGTTCTATTCTGTTCTATTCTATTCTCTGCAGGTTCCTATATACCCTCTGTGGTTCTGAGAACCACCCTGTGTTACACTAAGCGATGTGACTAACGTCTGTCATGTGTAGTTCATTTTCTCTCTCATCCTCCCCACAGGGGGTGAATTGTGTGTGCAGCGGAGTGCTTCGTTTTGGTAGGGATTTTTGTCTGGTTGCTTGCTTTTTAAATATAGCTGCTTCTCTGTGTGTTTGAGAAGCCAGGTTGAAGAATGGCAGTTTGCATTGTGCATGGAAGGTTGGGGTGATTTGTGAAGGCCCTTGGTTCTTATGGAAGTTTGTTCCACAGTCTCCAACCGCCACCCCCCCCCCCCAAAAAAAAAAAAGCTCTGTCTTCTGCACAGAACTGGGTTTACCCTATGAAGGAAAGCTCCATTGTGCCAGTAGAGTGGAGTTGCTGACTGCGGTTTTCATCCTAGAGCTTTAGGTGATCTTTTAGCTGGGCCCAGATCACTGAATGCCTTGAAGATAACGACTAAGATCTTGATTGTGACTGGATGTTCTATGGGAAGTCGTTGTAGAAAGCAGAGGACCATTAAAACTACAAAGGTTTTCATTTCATAAGAGCAGCGGGTGCCTAGTACCTCACAGGATTTACCCCAAGAAAAGGGGATTTTTAAATGATGCAGAATATAAAGATTCAGCCCAGATTCCACTGAAGTCAATGGGTCTGATTCTCCAATGTTTTGCACCTCGCTATAACCACTTATGGCCTGATCCAGCAATATACTTACACACATGACTAACTTTAAGTACTCAAGTTATCCCTGTAGAAGTCAATGGGTGTACTCATGCTTAAAGTCAGGTATCAAGCCCTCAGATCTGATCCAAAGGCCTAAAATTCCACGGGAGTCTTTGCATGAACTTCAGTGGGCTATGGATCGGGCCCTTACTTAGTGAATGCTAAGAGAATGTAAATAATCACATTGGGTAGCATTTAACTCCCACTCTGCCTGAATTTACACAGGTGTAAATGATTTCACAATGCCCAAGACCATAGAGAATACAGCATAATGAAAGTTTGACCCTTGAGTTCAAGAGCTGCAGCATCATAGAATTATAGAGTATCAGGGTTGGAAGGGACCTCAGGAGGTCATCTAGTCCAATCCCCTGCTCAAAACAGGACCAATCACCAGCTAAATCATCCCAGCCAGGGCTTTCTCAAGCCTGACCTTAAAAACTTCTAAGGAAGGAGATTCTACCACCTCCCTAGGTAACACATTCCAGTGCTTCACCACCCTCCTAGTGAAAAAGTTTTTCCTAATATCCAACCTAAACCTCCCCCACTGCAACTTGAGACCATTACTCCTTGTTCTGTCATCCACTACCAATGAGAACAGTCTAGATCCATCCTCTTTGGAACCCCCTTTCAGGTAGTTGAAAGCAGCTATCAAATCCCCCCTCATTCTTCTCTTCTGCAGACTAAACAATCCCAGTTCCCTCAGCCTCTCCTCATAAGTCATGTGTTCCAGTCCCCTAATAATTTTTGTTGCCCTCTGCTGGACGTTATCCAATTTTTCCATATCCTTCTTGTAGTGTGGGGCCCAAAACTGGACACAGTACTCCAGATGAGGCCTCACCAACGTCGAATAGAGGGGAACAATCACGTCCCTCGATCTACTGGCAATGCCCCTTCTTATACAGCCCAAAATGCCGTTAACCTTCTTGGCAACAAGGGCACACTATTGACTCATATCCAGCTTCTCATCCACTGTAACCCCTAGGTCCTTTTCTGCAGAACTGCTGCCTAGCCATTTGGTCCCTAGTCTGTAGCGGTGCATGGGATTCTTCCGTCCTAAGTGCAGGACTCTGCACTTGTCCTTGTTGAACCTCATCAGATTTCTTTTGGCCCAATCCTCCAATTTGTCTAGGGCCCTCTGTAACCTACCCCTACCTTCCAGCGTATCTACCACTCCTCCCAGTTTAGTGTCATCTGTTAACTTGCTGAGGGTGCAGTCCACGCTATCCTCCAGATCATGAATGAAGATATTGAACAAAACCGGCCCCAGGACCAACCTTTGGGGCACTCTGCTTGATACTGGCTGCCAACTAGACATGGAGACATTGATCACTACCCGTTGAGCCCGACGATGTAGCCAGCTTTCTATCCACCTTATAGTCCATTCATCCAGACCATACGTCTTTAACTTGCTGGCAAGAATACTGTGGGAGACCGTGTCAAAAGCTTTGCTAAAGTCAAATAATAACACATCCACTGCTTTCCCCTCATCCCCAGAGCCAGTTAACTCGTCACAGAAGGCAATTAGATTAGTCAAGCATCACATGCCCTTGGTGAATCCATGCTGACCATCCCTGATCACTTTCCTTTCCTCTAAGTGCTGCAGAATTGATTCCTTGCGGACCTGCTCCATGATTTTTCCAGGGACTGAGGTGAGGCTGACTAGCCTGTAGTTCCCCGTATCCTCCTTCTTCCCTTTTTTAAAGATGGGCACTACATTAGCCTTTTTTCAGTCATCCGGGACCTCCCCTGGTTGTCATGAGTTTTCAAAGATAATAGCCAATGGCTCTGCAATCATATCCGCCAACTCCTTTTGCACTCTCGAATGTAGCGCATCCGGCCCCAGGGACTTGTGATCTTCTAGCTTTTCTAAATAGTCCCAAACCACTTCTTTCTCCACAGAGGGCTGGTCACCTCCTCCCCATGCTGTGTCGCCCAGTGTAGCAGTCTGGGAGCTGACCTTGTTCGTGAAGACAGAGGCAAAAAAAGCATTGGGTACATTAGCTTTTTCCAAGTCCGCTGTCACTAGGTTGCCTCCCTCATTCAGTAAGGGGCCCACACTTTTCTTGACTTTCTTCTTGTTGCTAACATACCTGAAGAAACCCTTCTTGTTACTCTTAACATCTTTTGCTAGCTGCACCTCCAGGTGTGATTTGCCCTTCCTGATTTCACTCCTGCCCGCCCAAGCAATATTTTTATACTCCTCCCTGGTCATTTGTCCAATCTTCCACTTCTTGTAAGCTTCTTTTTTGTGTTTAAGATCAGAAAGGATTTCACTGTTAAGCCAAGCTGTTTGCTTGCCAAATTTACTATTCTTTCTACACATCGAGATGGTTTGTTTCTGTAACTTCAATAAGGATTCTTTAAAATACAGCCAGCTCTCCTGGACTCCTTTCCCCCTCATAAAGAAAAGGAGGACTTGTGGCACCTTAGAGACTAACCAATTTATTTGAGCATAAGCTTTTGTGAGCTACAGCTCACTTCATCGGATGCATAAAGTGGATTTTTAAACCCTAGTCTTGCAAAAACATACACAGAGGGACTCAGCATGCATGACTTTATGCATGGCCATAAGACAGCAGTGTCAGGACCTTAGACTGTAAAACACTTAGGGGCAGAACCTTGTCTTCCTTTATATTTTGTACAGCAGAGTGCACACTGTCAGTGTTCACCAAGTGAATCATTAATATTATCCTTATCCTTAATAAATATTATTCCTAATGTAAGGTTTGGGTCTGTTCACAACTCCAATTATCACTTCTCTGGAGGAGTAACTACAGTAATCATAGAATCATCTAGTCCAGTCCCCTGCACTCATGGCAGGACTAAGTATTATCTGGATCATAGAATCATAGAATCATAGAATATAAGGGTTGGAAGGGACCCCAGAAGGTCATCTAGTCCAACCCCCTGCTCGAAGCAGGACCAATTCCCAGTTAAATCATCCCAGCCAGGGCTTTGTCAAGCCTGACCTTAAAAACCTCTAAGGAAGGAGATTCTACCACCTCCCTAGGTAACGCATTCCAGTGTTTCACCACCCTCTTAGTGAAAAAGTTTTTCCTAATATCCAATCTAAACCTCCCCCACTGCAGCTTGAGACCATTACTCCTCGTTCTGTCATCTGCTACCATTGAGAACAGTCTAGAGCCATCCTCTTTGGAACCCCCTTTCAGGTAGTTGAAAGCAGCTATCAAATCCCCCCTCATTCTTCTCTTCTGCAGGCTAAACAATCCCAGCTCCCTCAGCCTCTCCTCATAACTCATGTGTTCCAGACCACTAATCATTTTTGTTGCCCTTCGCTGGACTCTCTCCAATTTATCCACATCCTTCTTGAAGTGTGGGGCCCAAAACTGGACACAGTACTCCAGATGAGGCCTCACCAATGTCGAATAGAGGGGAACGATCACGTCCCTCGATCTGCTCGCTATGCCCCTACTTATACATCCCAAAATGCCATTGGCCTTCTTGGCAACAAGGGCACACTGCTGACTCATATCCAGCTTCTCGTCCACTGTCACCCCTAGGTCCTTTTCCGCAGAACTGCTGCCTAGCCATTCAGTCCCTAGTCTGTAGCTGTGCATTGGGTTCTTCCGTCCTAAGTGCAGGACCCTGCACTTATTCTTATTGAACCTCATCAGATTTCTTTTGGCCCAATCCTCCAATTTGTCTAGGTCCTTCTGTATCCTATCCCTCCCCTCCAGCGTATCTACCACTCCTCCCCGTTTAGTATCATCCGCAAATTTGCTGAGAGTGCAATCCACACCATCCTCCAGATCATTTATGAAGATATTGAACAAAACCGGCCCCAGGACCGACCCTTGGGGCACTCCACTTGATACCGGCTGCCAACTAGACATGGAGCCATTGATAACTACCCGTTGAGCCCGACAATCTAGCCAGCTTTCTACCCACCTTATAGTGCATTCTTCCAGCCCATACTTCCTTAACTTGCTGACAAGAATACTGTGGGAGACCGTGTCAAAAGCTTTGCTAAAGTCAAGAAACAATACATCCACTGCTTTCCCTTCATCCACAGAACCAGTAATCTCATCATAAAAGGCGATTAGATTAGTCAGGCATTACCTTCCCTTGGTGAATCCATGCTGGCTGTTCCTGATCACTTTCCTCTCATGCAAGTGCTTCAGGATTGATTCTTTGAGGACCTGCTCCATGATTTTTCCAGGGACTGAGGTGAGGCTGACTGGCCTGTAGTTCCCAGGATCCTCCTTCTTCCCTTTTTTAAAGATTGGCACTACATTAGCCCTTTTCCAGTCATCCGGGACTTCCCCCGTTCGCCACGAGTTTTCAAAGATAATGGCCAATGGCTCTGCAATCACAGCCGCCAGTTCCTTCAGCACTCTCGGATGCAACTCGTCCGGCCCCATGGACTTGTGCACGTCCAGCTTTTCTAAATAGTCCCTAACCACCTCTATCTCCACAGAGGGCTGTCCATCTCTTCCCCATTTTGTGATGCCCAGCGTGGCAGTCTGGGAGCTGACCTTGTTAGTGAAAACAGAGGCAAAAAAAGCATTGAGTACATTAGCTTTTTCCACATCCTCTGTCACTAGTTTGCCTCCCTCATTCAGTAAGGGGCCCACACATTCCTTGGCTTTCTTCTTGTTGCCAACATACCTGAAGAAACCCTTCTTGTTACTCTTGACATCTCTGGCTAGCTGCAGCTCCAGGTGCGATTTGGCCCTCCTGATAACATTCCTACATGCCCTAGCAATATTTTTATACTCTTCCCTGGTCATATGTCCAACCTTCCACTTCTTGTAAGCTTCTTTTTTATGTTTAAGATCCGCTAAGATTTCACCATTAAGCCAAGCTGGTCGCCTGCCATATTTACTATTCTTTTGACTCATTGGGATGGTTTGTCCCTGTAACCTCAACAGGGATTCCTTGAAATACAGCCAGCTCTCCTGGACTCCTTTCCCCTTCAAGTTAGTCCCCCAGGGACTAACAGGGACTAACCTGTCATCCCTGACAGGTGTTTGTCTAACCAGCTCTTAAAAGTCTCCAATGATGATGATTCTACCACCTCCCTAGGCAATTTATTCCAGTGCTTAATTACCCTGACAGAAAGTTTTTCCTAATGTCCAACCTAAATTGCCCTTGCTGCAATTTAAGGTCATTGCTTTTTGTCCTATCTTCAGAGTTTAAGGAGAACAATTTTTTCTCCCCCCTCCTTGTAACAATACTAAGAAGAAGGGGAAATGGGATTTAAAGAAGAAAGCATAGCTTTAAAAGTTAAAAGAAATATTTTTGGCATCTAGCAACCATGTGGCCATATCCTGCAAATCCTACTCAGGAAAGTCAATAGGGCTAAGTGCATGAGGAAGGACTTCTCAAAGGTTTTCAGGATCAGGCTTTTGGTTAGAAAAAATGCTGTTAAAAGGTATGAAAAGCAATGGGATGTAAATGTTTAACCTGATTTACTGAGTTTTACCCAGTCTGAAAGCTCTTCCTTAAAGGACCTGAACCAAAGCCCATTGAAGTCAGTGGGAGGCTTTCCATTGGCTGCAATAGGCATTGAATCAGGCCTTAAAGTGAAAGTGGATATTATTTATCCATATAAGCAAAGATTTGCTTAAAAGCTTCACAGTTAAGTCTTGATTGATTCTATAAAATATCATGATAGATCTGATAGTTCTTCCACTGAAATCAAAGACAAAACTCCCATTGATTTCAGTGGGAGAAAGAGTTGGCCCTAAGGAAAAGATTTCACTGATAGTACATAGTAAATGAGTCTTATATGCTTCCCCTGGAGGGAAAATCTATATGCAAGCAGGTTTTATCTATACAGACACACAAAGACAGGTGTTGAAGACTATGAGCCCTGGATTCAATCCATGTTTTTTGCGGCTTTCCAAAAAAAAAAAACCCAGCCAAATGTTATTTATTTGTTCTTGATTCAATTTATTTTTAATGTTCATTCCAAAAACACAGTGCAGTGTTTGCAGGTACCACAATCCCTCTGTACAGCTGAAATGACAAACTCCTACTCTGGCTCATTCACACAATATACACCCACCATTTTCATTTTCATTCTGGGTGACTAAAGTTAGGTGACTAATTATGGATTTAGGGAACCTAATTTTAGGCAAACATTTTTTGACCATTTTCGTACCATATACATAGTGGTATTTTGTTTTGTCCAAAGGTGACGTGCACCAGCAGAAGTGGCAATCACGATTATTGTTGTTATTCAAATTGTGAATAATCAAGAAAATATAATTTTGTGCCCACAAATCTGTCGAACAAAAGTGGCCCAATTCCCACAACCCTCTGTAGCTGATTCCTGTGCTATTCTGAACCATTGTTTAGTAGTTACCTTTTATATGGTTTACCACCTGGACAGATAAGAAGTCTGTTTTTTCTTAGTCTGCTGTTGATTTTCACAGTTGCCTTTATAAATTAGCATTTCATTTCATTTGTTCCCACGGATCTCTCTGTAAATACCTGCTTTGTGTGTGTGTGTGGGGGGGGGGGTTTCCTAAGCACTACATTAGTGGGGGTTTTTTTTTCATTAAGTTCATTTTTATGCATTAGATGGAAAAAATGATTTCAAAAATAATTTTCCCTTTTCTGCCTTTCCCCCCGCCCCTGCTGTTATTTTGGTAGCAATGACAATATGAAAATCCATACATATTGGTATTCCAATAGAGGTTTCCCTAGCCAAACACAAGCAAAAAAATTATGTGACTCTGAATGTATTAACTCCAAAGATAAATCACAACCTGCAGGCAACATGAATAAGCTGAGAAAAGAGAGAAAAGGATGTGGGGTGTGGAGCCTGGAACCAGCTGGAGTCAAAAGATGGAACGTTACACACAGAAATGAGCAAACATTTATAAGTATAACTTTTTAGTATCACACAAGCAGGAAATGCAGAGTGATTGAAAGGTAGGCAGGACCAGGACCACATCACATGTTTTATTGACTTTGTGCTCATTCCTAGGCTTTTCATAACTCTACCTTGGTTTTGGGGTGTTTTTTCTCTTTTCTTTTTTTTTTTTTATTAAAAAAAATGAACTTAGGAAAAGCCAATTTCATGTGCTGTTAATTTAATTCCCGACATAAAAGCTTACTTTTTCTGATGGAAAATGAAATTACCCTTTCTACATCCTTTTTATCTGTCAATTAAATTATTTTTTTCTTCCCTCCTGCCCCCAAAAAACTCCATACACATTATCAGTTATATTTTCTGTGCTCACAACAAAATGGAAATGCAAAGAGATGACATTCACTGCAGTCAGTAAAACAAAACCTGCTTGCTTATCGCATAAAGATGCTGTAATGACAACCCCTGAACACTTTTAATCTCCTATTGTGAGGTTGTAGATATCTTGACTAATTCTCATTTTCTGTTTGTCCTGGTATTGCACAGCAAAGCAGCTTTCATAACGGGACAGCTATCAGCATTTAACTATTAGCCTCTCTATTTTGTAGCATCTTTTAAAGAATTGGCTCTGGGAGGCAGCTTCCCCTGCCTGCATATGCATCTTTTGGGCAGAAGGAGAGGATGTTCACTGTGGTCCCTTCTGAATGATGATCTTCAGGATGGTCTTTGTCTCTGATTCATGTGGCCATCTCTTGTCAATTATGGAACAAGTCTACCCTCTTTTTTTCGATCTTTGTTATAAATTATTTGTATTGCTTTAGAGTAGAGCTGGCTGGAAAATGTTGGGTTTTTTTGTGTTTTTTTTCCCATGGAAAATTTCAACTTTTAATTGAACAAACAAACAAAGAAAAATTTTCCGATGAAAGCTGAAGTCTTCAGCCAAAAGAAAAACAAAAAAAGATTGTTTGAGTTTTTGATTTTTCAACAAAAATATCAAAAAAATGTAAAGGCAAGTAAATACTTTCCATGAAAATTTTAATTTAGTCAAGCCCCCTCAAAAAGTTTCAAGCTTTGGGTATGAAAACCTGATCCTTAGCTAATCAGTTCTTATATTGGGACGGGGTGGAGAGACAAATCTAGATTTAAGCCACCTTTGTGTAACCCACACACCTCCTGGGTGTAGTGTTCTGTCCCATCTAGTGGCACCAAGACCACTTAGAGAGAGAGTTAAATGAGTCTGCTCTATAGCATCTGTATGCATCCGATGAAGTGAGCTGTAGCTCACGAAAGCTTATGCTCAAATAAATTGGTTAGTCTCTAAGGTACCACAAGTACTCCTTTTCTTTTTTCTCTATAGCCTTTGCTAACAGCCAGCTGGCTTTTAGCTCATGCTGTAGAGGTTCATCCACTAAGCTCCAGAGGCCACAGGTTCGATCCCACCCACCGATGACCAGGGTCTGTTGGTGTTACATTTGCTCTCCTCCTTATTCTAGGGCTATAAAGGATCTGCCCAACCCAACCTTCAGTGTTAGTTACAGCAGTCTTAGGGCTGCTGAAAATCACACTCTACTTCCTTAGCGCCAATGGTCCTTAGGAAGAAGAGAACAGTTACAGAGTAGTGCTCTCCACACCCCTGATATGCCTGGAGAAGATCTAGTGGTGAGCCCTAATGCCAATTCTTCATTGGCTGTGTGTTGTATCAATCAGGCAAGATACTAACAAGCTTCAACAGGACTTTATTTTCAAAGTGGAAACCTCTTTACCAAGCTGGTGCTGCACCCTCTGTAGCTTTCTACTAGCCTCTCAACTCCTCCCCCCTGCTTCCTGTTTCCTGTCCTTTTAGACTCCCAACAGCCAGTGCTCCCAATTCTATTAATTACAAGCAACATCTAAACACCACACTGTAGTGGTCACCTACAGAGGGGGCTTTTTCCTCCCACTTTTGAGGCCTCTTTATGCTGCTTAGTGAAACTGAAGATGAGAGCCATTCAGTTCTGTTCTCAAGAAGTGGCACTGAATGTGGGGTCACAGAGCATATATCAGTGCTTTGGATTCTTCCCATAGCATGGACATATGGACCTTGATTCTGATCTCAGTTACACCAGTGTAAACCAAGTGTGACTTTACTGAAAACAATGGAGTTACATGAATGTAAGACTAGAGTGATTGAGGGGTGAAACATCAACCTATAAAGTACAAGTATAAACAACAGCACATTCTTTGAACACGGCTCCACATACCTGGAAGGCATTCAGAACATACCTTTGCAGTTACCGTATTTGTAACTCCCAGAATGATTAAAGTAAATCACTTTGTTTGATATGAAAAATATGTTGTACACACATCTCTGTTTTTCTCACTGCCCTGCCCTCCCTACTGCATTTTGTAGCATGTTCAAAATGCAAACTATATTTTGAAAAACTAAACGAGAGATCCAAGTGTGAATCATGAGGTTTATTTGCATGTTTGGCCCTTTGATTCATTAGGGATTTCTGCTTTTTCAAGAGGGAAACTGTCACATTTACATGCCGTTACAGAGACATGCAAATATTACTCGAAAACTGTAGTTTATTTAATGCATTACAAGCTCAGGGGCTGCCAAACAGTCATTCTAGTTCTTGAATAATATGTGTTTTTGCAAACCTGGCATAATAACATTGTATTATAGTATTGCCCACTAGGGCCACTTATGGTTATGTCAGCATTTCCATTATCAGACCCTACATTCAGGGCCATGTGCACTTTATGACAGCTGTACAAATTCTCTCCAGGCTACCACTTGACATACATGGTCTCAGTCCCGGAGCAAATTTCTTTTGCAAATTTCAAAAAGCAAAATTGCAGAAGAGGACTATGAAAGTTCTATTAGGCTAAACGCACCAACAGCAGCCAAAAGCATTTCAAATTCCTTGTCATTATTCTGACTTCTAAATATACTGCTGAGCTTGCCAATACACACACTTGCTGGCCATTAGAGTCCAGAATGTGACTAGTGCCTTTGGGAATTTAACCAATTAATACATAATTAATGTATTAATTGGATGTATTGTTTCTTGACTTTAGCAAAGCTTTTGACACTGTCTCCCACAGTATTCTTGTCAGCAAGTTAAGGAAGTATGGGCTGGATGAATGCACTACAAGGTGGGTAGAAAGCTGGCTAGATTGTCGGGCTCAATGGGTAGTTATCAATGGCTCCATGTCTAGTTGGCAGTCGGTATCAAGTGGAGTGCCCCAAGGGTCGGTCCTGGGGCCGGTTTTGTTCAATATCTTCATAAATGATCTGGAGGATGGTGTGGATTGCACTCTCAGCAAATTTGCGGATGATACTAAACTGGGAGGAGTGGTAGATACGCTGGAGGGGAGGGATAGGATACAGAAAGACCTAGACAAATTGGAGGATTGGGCCAAAAGAAATCTGATGAGGTTCAATAAGGATAAGTGCAGGGTCCTGCACTTAGGACGGAAGAACCCAATGCACAGCTACAGACTAGGGACCGAATGGCTAGGCAGCAGTTCTGCGGAAAAGGACCTAGGGGTGACAGTGGACGAGAAGCTGGATATGAGTCAGCAGTGTGCCCTTGTTGCCAAGAAGGCCAATGGCATTTTGGGATGTATAAGTAGGGGCATAGCGAGCAGATCGAGGGACGTGATCATTCCCCTCTATTCGACATTGGTGAGGCCTCATCTGGAGTACTGTGTCCAGTTTTGGGCCCCACAATTCAAGAAGGATGTGGATAAATTGGAGAGAGTCCAGCGAAGGGCAACAAAAATGATTAGGGGTCTGGAACACATGAGTTATGAGGAGAGGCTGAGGGAGCTGGGATTGTTTAGCCTGCAGAAGAGAAGAATGAGGGGGGATTTGATAGCTGCTTTCAACTACCTGAAAGGGGGTTCCAAAGAGGATGGCTCTAGACTGTTCTCAATGGTAGCAGATGACAGAACGAGGAGTAATGGTCTCAAGCTGCAGTGGGGGAGGTTTAGATTGGATATTAGGAAAAACTTTTTCACTAAGAGGGTGGTGAAACACTGGAATGCGTTACCTAGGGAGGTGGTAGAATCTCCTTCCTTAGAGGTTTTTAAGGTCAGGCTTGACAAAGCCCTGGCTGGGATGATTTAACTGGGAATTGGTCCTGCTTCGAGCAGGGGGTTGGACTAGATGACCTTCTGGGGTCCCTTCCAACCCTTATATTCTATGATCCTATGATTCTATGATAATATGGAATTATTTCATTTGAAAACGTGTCTCTGTTGCATTCAGTGGGCGTCTGTAGCCTTGGCTATACTTGGGGTTAGCCTCAGTTCAGCAACTGGTCTAGCTGCACCGCAGTAACCCTCAAGTGTAGACCAAGAAAGACACGATTTGCATCTGTTGACTTATCCCCATTTCAAACAGGAGCGTAAACTGTGACTCTCCTTGTCTCCACTTGGAGTTGGGATGAATCCCAAGCATAGAGAAGGTCCGCATCAGAAAAAATTACCATCACATTTGGCACAGGTGGACCTCGCAGCTGGCGTTTCAGCAGAGGGACCAAAGACTGAATGGACCATGGGGGCTGAATTAGAGACTCACCCTTTGAGACAGTCCTTTCAGATGAGCATTAAGGGACTTTTGGTGAGGCACTTTGGGCAGTGTCCCACTGCGACCTGTGCTGAATTTAGGGCCAGGTGCTCAGCTGGTGCAAATTGGCATAGTGCCATTAGTTTCAATGGAGCTATGCTGATTTACACATGGCCAGCCGAAGATCAGGCCCTCGGGAGTGTCACCAGCATTGGGGGTCACATAAAAACAAGTGTAACTGTGGCTCAGCCGTGATTTGCAGTCAAGAAGTTTGGTCAGAATCTCTTGTGGCTGAATAAAAAAAAAATGATTTCACAGAATACTCTGATATGTCTCAGGATGGGATGTTAGAGTTAATGCAAGTGGCTGCTGTCCTTGGTTCCAGCTGGAGAATTTTGAGCTCTTGCTACTTTGCATGCATAGTATCTTTCTTCTGGTAAGATCCCACAAGGTGTTTTTTTTGATATGCAGAGTTACAGTGTGTGCAGAGATCTGCTGTTTCCTTAAATCCACATTGATAAGATAGATTGTAAACCCTTTGAAGGAACTGTTTCCGTCTATTACATTGATGATCCATGGATTTAGGAATTCTAAGTACACAATGGCAGGTTACTCTAATGGCCTATTGTACTATATCAATGATATGTGGATTATGGGCCAATCGCAGACGTTTGAACCATGTTTTTCAATCCATACTGCAGTTCTTTGAGGATTTGTTAGTAGGAGCTAAGGATCAATGCACTTTGACATACCTCAAAAGAGGAACTGGGAATGACCATATCAGACAATTGCACCTAGTCTGTCGCTGGCTGGGGACAAATCAGTTACTGAGAGGAAAGTGTTTGGACCTGCTATTTCGATTGTGTATCAGTTTCCCCATCTGTAAAATGGGGATGACGAAACTTGCTTCTTCTGTAAAGTACTTGGTGAGCTACTGAGGACAAGCCCTATGTTATATAGAAGTAGCTGTAAGAGAGGCAAAGTGGTTCCGTGACTAGACTGCTACAGTGAGACCAGGGTTCTAGCCCTGATTCTTCTATTGGTCTCAGGCAAGACATTTCAGCCTTCTGTTTCCATCCAGGTGCAGTCGTCTACTCTGAGTTTGTACAGCCCCGAGTACAATGGTACCTTGATCTCACTTGGGGCCTGTAGGCACAACTGTTACTTTTGTATATAATAATATAAAATGTGCATGGAACTTTATATACCAATATGAAGGCAATAGAACTGTGTCTGTTTAGACCAGCAGAGAATGTGGGCCAAGATCTGAGCTTCCAGGAGTTTATAATTCTTTCCCTTCAAATTCAGCTTAACTTTACTTTTGCTCAATTTCATCCAACTAACATTGGCTTATGGAAGGACCAGCAACCTTAGCTCAGAATTTTCTTGCTTTCGTTAGGGTAATTTACAACCTGAAAGTTGCCATCATATATGTTGGCTTATTGTATGTGTGCGTGTGTGTGTGTGATTATCATGACCACATGTAAGTTGAGCAATATGCATCCAATGTCCCGTTCACTAAGAAAAGAAAACTTGCAGCCCTTAAATTGTGAATTTATGCAATTTTTAACTGTTTTTAAGTAGCACAAAATGGTTTGTGAGAATTATGCAAGTATAGATCATTTTAATTTGAATCATTGTGGAATCATAAAAGACTCAGTTCTCTAATTTTGTGCCTTCAAGTCAGCTGCTTTGATTAAAAAATAATAAAGCATGAGAGCTGTAGGGTCCTTGCAGGTTCTTCTAGCTATCATGGATCCCTGATCTTTGGTGCTAATTCTGCTCATTAATATTAATAAAGGGCTGATAGGCCATCTCAAAGCATGGCACAAAAAGCCTGCAATTAATTGCTTGTAGTATTTTTATGCTTATTTAGCACAATGAGAAGCGATGCCTCGGGAGTCTAAATATCAGTTAATCAATAATATCAAATCCACTGAAAATGAGCCCTTCAAGTTCCGTTTTCATAAATCTTCCCTAATTTAAAGCTGAATGAAAACCAATTAGAGGTTTGTTTTTAAATTAAAAAAAAAAAAGAACGAGAGAGAGAGAGACGCAAGAGGCGATTTGCAGAAGCCCCCTTTGTTTTTCCTCTCGGAGTCGCAATTTTTAATATGTAGGCTGCTGGGTGTTAGATGCAGTTTCTGCTCTGCTTCTGGATGCCTGCAAAGTTCATATTAGGAAATGAGAATGGCGTCTTTATGAGAAATGAGTAGAGAACCATCCCAACAGGTCCCTGTAGATTTTGAAATGTTCATTTGCACTGTACGGGGTGGTACAGTTGTTGTTCCTTAATCACATGGGCTAGATTGTGGCTTGGACTACCAATCTGTGCAGGGGAGTCAGACTCCTCTTACACACCTGCATAGGTGGGCTACTTGTACCTTGGACATGCAGGTGAAAACAAGGTTGTGTGCACTCTTATTACCTCCCTGGAGCAGAAGGACAGGAGGGACAGAGCCTCAGTTTCACCTCTCTAGTTGCTATGCTGGCGTGCAATTAGAAAGTTCCCATGAAGAGCAAAGAGCAAGTGGGGATGGAATTGTGATTCATGGGGATGTCATTCAGGCACAAGACCCACAGAAGCGACTGTGGCTTATAGCAACCCACCTGTGTTTGTGTCTAAGCTAGCCCACAGGTTCACACTTTAGATCGCCAATCATACATGGCCAAATCCTGCAGTTGTTCCTCCATTCTTACTGAGGTCAACTAACACAATGGAAATTTTGCCCAAGAAAGGTCCTAGTAGGAATAAAGTGCCTAATTTTCCCCTGCACAAGAAAATCCATATAGAGGGGTGGGGAGAAAACTTCAGGATTTTCAATATGTGGAATTTCTTGTGAATTTTTCCATTGAAGGTTGGGATGCCAGGGATTGTCCAATGCAGAGGAAGCTGGGGATTCGGCCACTTCAATTCATGGATCCATAGGAGGCAAGAGGGAGCCACTCTTGAGCCCTTCTAGAGTGGAATGAATTGTGGGGGTCAACTCTTGTAGAAATTCAGGGAGAGGCCGATCTCTTGGACAGAGTGCCCAGGAAGAACAGAGGGGTCACAGGTGCAGCTTCTGAACGACAACAATAATCTAAAACATTAAATAGAGTGCATATAAATATAATGTTAAATATATATTAATATAAAAGTATAAATGAATAAAAATGAAAGTCAAAACTAAACTTTTTTCAACATTATTGAAATGAATCGAGAATTTCAAAAAGATTCATTTGGACTTTGCCCATCTAACATTTTGGTAAAATTGATACGCTGCTATGAAACATTTCTGTTTTGACTAAATTGGATTTTCCACTAGCAAAATGTTTGGTCCATTTCTTATCAACCAGTTCTGACTTGTATCTAAAGTGCTTATATTGGGCCCATTTGGGTATTATTGGATCACCTCACGATCATTAATGTATTGATTCTCACAACTTCCCTGTGTGAGGTAGAGAAGTGATCCTATCCCTATTTTACAAATGGGACACTGAGGGACTAAATGACTTACCAAAGGCCACACAGGAAGACTTTGGTGGCAGAGAGAATTGAACCTATGTCTGTCATACACAAGACTGGTCTTCTTTTTGCTCACAGGATCAGCATGCCTGCTAGGCTGTGAGCATCGCTTCCAGGAGCGAGGTATTTCAGTTATGGATGGAAGAAAGCAACTTTGGAATGAAAAATAAATACATAACAAAGCCCAAACCTAGTCCCCAAACCATGAACTGATTTGAGAATTTAGAACTTTGCTTCTGTTCCTCTTTTTATACCATACCCCTCATAGTGGTATTTGAACACCTTACATGGATGCAGTAAGCAATACCATTAGCATCTATCCCACATGGCTCCTCCTTCATGCCTCTCTACATACAGCACTACACCCAGTTCAAGGTTCATTATTATTTATTATTTACCTTCTCTAGCCCATCCACCTTTGCCACACTGTTCAAGTCCAAAGCAGATGTCTCCGCAGCGCTTGGCCAGGTTGGCTTCTATCTCCAGACTTTGCATATTCTGGGTTATGGATGTGCAGTGAGGTTGAGGATGCTTATGACTCAAAAAAAGGACTTGTAGTGTGTGAGAACTGAAGCTGTGTGAATCCAGTTTATAATGGCCGATCTGCAAATGTTACAAATTTAAACTGGAAATAGAATGTTAAAACTAAGCATTGGGGCCATCTCCTCAATGGAGCTATGCTGATTCAGAACCGGTCAGGATCTGGCCTTAAGTCTCTAAATGAATATGTAATGCATGCTGTAATGAGGTGGCCATCATAACACAAGACAGCAGCAAGGCTGCAATTAATACTCCCAAGCAAGAGCGGGAGCTCTTGTGTTGAGAACTTTAGGGGGTGGGTGGGTTGGTAGCAAGCACACTGCTTCACATAATTCAATTCTGTTTAAAAATCCCAGGTTTTATGAAACCTCATTGTGTGACAAAGCAACAAGCTATGAAGAATGGAGGAGACATTACGAAGTTCAGAGAAGCCTCAGCGCCTATAGGATCCAATCAAGATTGGAGCCCCGATGTGCTAGAGGCTGTACAAAAAAAAATCCCTCCCCAAAAGAGCTTATAATTTAAATAGACAAGACAGACAAAGGGATGGCAGAAATGGCATAGTATTATCTCTGTTTTACAGACGGGGACCTGAGGCATGGAGAGATTAAATAGTTCTTTCAACATCACACCAAAATCTGTGGCATAATCACAAAATTAACCCAGCTCTCCTGATTCACAGGCCAGAGCCTTAAACTATAGATCCAGACTTCCTTTCAATGGCAGGTTTGCCCAGATCAAACCGCTGAATTTTTGGGGATTTGCCCATCGCTAATTTCAAGGCATGAAATAAGTAGAGAGCAGCAGAATTAGCAATACAAGACAATGGCAGTTGTTGAAGCTGTAATTCTCAGTCTGGCATATTAGTTGAACAATTGGGATAATATTTAAAATAACGGGATCACAACCCAAATAAAATTAAACCCAAATAGATTTAAATTTTAAGCTATTTTTCTTTTTTAATAGCTACTTAAACACAACTTAATTATTACACCCATATTTCTTGAGGATTAAGAACATTTATATCCAGGCACATTCGTGAACATTTGTATAAATACAGTTTGAAATGCTAAAAAAAGCTTAATTAAGTGGATATGTATAACAGTACCAACAAGATCTAATTACAACTAACGTCACTCACACTATTTCTGCAGGGTATCCCATCTGCTTTACACCTATAAGTTGATAGGAAAGAACATGAAGTCTCTTGGTGGTCATAGCTGATAGTCATAGATATATTGTATGTTCAGCTCTTGAAATATCACGGGATGGGAAGAAGGTGTAAATTATGCAGGAGCTCTCCCGTTGGTTGTGTCTGTTTGGAGCAGCTGTAAAGGACCTGTACAAACCGCTGCAGTTGCTAATGAGAACACAATTAACATATGCATGAAAAAGTGGGTGTGAAAATGAAGTCTACCAACATGCAGTATTTACTGTATTCCAGCTGAGCAGGTGTAAAAACATTCCCTTAGCAGAGAGGTGTGAATTTCAGGATGGCAAGGCCTAGGAGAACCTAAGATTTATTTTTTCTCATCATAGAGGGCCACTTTCATCCTTGGTGTTAATCCACTGTCATCAGAGAAGTTACACCAAAAGCTAATTTGCCCCATTAAATAACAACGAAACAACTGATACAGAGCAGAAAGCTAAGGGATGAGTGGTGACAAATTCATCTACGCCAAAAGCACAACGTTGCTTAGATTCTAGCTGGTACAAACTGTCATAGTCTCATTGTCTTCAGTGGAGCTATCCTGAGCATGTGGCCCAGAGATCAGCTCTTACTGTATATACCTGCAGAGCCAACCATTAATAGTTAAAAGAGTGTTCAGTGTTTTCCTTCAATGGGTAGTGCAAAACTTTGATCAGTTCCAAAGGACATGTGAATATCCTGCTCCCAGAACTGGAAGGCCTTTCACATTTCAGCCATTCACAATCTATATTTGTTTGAAGAATTGCGTTCTTCTTCAGCTGTTTCTAATAGCAATATAATGGTATTGCAGCTAGGATTTAATGGTACACTACTACACTTCAGGGCACCTGCAGCACAAGCGTATCAATTCTGGGATGAGTCAATGGTGAAATGGAAATATTGAGGTCATATTTTTCCTATTCCTACACAATGGTGGGGCAGAGAACTTATGCTACTTTTGGCAGAAGTGTATAAGGCTGTTTTTCAGTGATCCACTTTTGTTCCAAATCTGTTTTTATGACCATTGTGCAATGTTCTTTGATACCACTCTATTCTGTTCTAGTCTCGTTTTATTCAGGCCTGAGTGCCTTCCAGCAGAGCATTAAGCATTGTGACTAGCATGTGTGCTTCTCTCCTTCTTTCCCAAGGGGAAAGGTAGCAAATGGATTTCCTTTTCCTTAAATGCACGTTGTGCTACATATTTATATTGGAGAAGAGAAGGCTGAAGAAGTGTGCCACAGAAAGCAGTGAGGTTTGTGGTGATTCTTGACCATGAGGAGGTAATATTCTAGTGCAACTAGAGCCATCTCTGTGCTTTGCCCTGGTTGGAACCCTGACTGTGAGGTACCCATGATGTTTGCTGATGTCACATGAAGCATGGTGGTTTATATTCATATCCTTCCAGATGAAGAATCCATTCAGCAGCATCTGCTCCATAACTTCATGCTAGGTAGCACACAGGTACATGTTCCAGTAAAGACACCAAAGTGTCAGCTGCAGAATTATACCAAATGTTCTCAGAGCCGCAACAGAGCTCTTAAGGGGGACTTTGAAAGTGCCTTTAATTAGGACATGAGTTGGCCAACCTTGCTCACGCTGAGGACAACCTTACTCCTCCAATAGCTACTACTCAGTTGAGGATGGTAGAACTGATGATTGAATGAGGACATAAGCACCCTCAGAAAGTCAGTGTGTCCTAGTGGAGAGAGCACTGGTCTGCGATTCGGTAGACATGGGTTCTCATCCCTGGCTTGGTGACTCTGCTGTTGTGTGACTTTTGACTAATCACTTCATCTTTTTGTACTTCACTTTCCCCATCTGAAACGTGGGGTGTAGGTTACTGGCTTCCTTTGTAAAGCACTTTGAGCTATATTGCTATGTAAGAGCTAAGTATTCTTATTGTGATCCAACAGTTTTACTTAAAGTCATGATCATCGAAACCCACAGGCCTGAATATACTCTGAACTTTAGTGAAGGCTAGATGTATGTCCAAGCTTCAGAGCTAACCCAAAGACTAGAATGGAGTGTGAGCTCCTTTGAGAAGGACCTGGCGCATAATGGTTGCTGTTGAGGAAAAAGAATAAATTGTAATAAAAAAAAATTTAAGCTCTGAATCCAAACAACCCTGAACTTTATGGACATTGGGAGTAGGATACAACCTTTGCAGAGCACCTAGTTTATAAAGGGTGGATGGACAGGCAGAGGAATGCTATGCTGCTGAATTAACACTGTAACATTGCAAAGCTCAAAAGCAATACTTGTTAATGTGAAGACACGGTCAGTACAGGCACATCCTTTGAAAAGTATGCCATAGATGAATACTGAGTTGATTTGCCTGCTATCTCAATTCCTGTTCCTGGAACAATCTGAGAGTCCACAAATAAAATTAAAAGATAAACTGTGAAATCTCTAGGAAATTTTAGTTGCTGCTATAATGACTTTTCTTTTCTAAACGTCATCTTTAATTCTGTAGTGGATCATGCCATCACAAAGACATTCATTTAATCAAATGCCTTCTGCACCTGAGACACTGCTAGTCAATATGTAGTAAACAGCCAATGTGTTTCAATCTTAAGTGGGGACACTATGTTTCAGAGAGATTCATTTATCTCAAATGGCAGAGTTAGTCTTCTTTAGTAAAAAAGAATCTTTCAAATAAAGCTACTTGAGTGTTTGAAGGTGTCAGTGCTTTGATGTTTCAAAGCCTCAATTATTTAGGTATCACAGAGCTGTGCATTGTGTATCTGCCAATGTCGCATTTAAAAAGCTCATATGGCTACGATGTCATGTTCTGTTCAAAGTCTTCTCATGATTGAAATTAAGAGAAAAGCCCTTTCATTTCAGTGACTCCTAAGGCTCTCTCATCGTCCGTGCTGCTGAGCTTCAGCGGGCCATCATTAACTGCTTGCTTGCAATTTGAATACATTGTCAATAGAACAGATGGATTCCAAGGTAGTTGTGTTTCTATTTATAAGAAGAGAAGGGGGAAATGATGTATCTTCTTACAGATTGGTATAAGATTGAGTGCCTGGTTGAAAACCATAGATGTACTATCCCCTGGTCTTTAGTAATCAATTACTTCTCTGTGTCCAGTGCAGTATGCTGACAAGTTCCCACTTCTCTTTAATATATTAAAAGAGAACATGAGCCAACTGGATAAGGCATCTTGTTCTATTATTTAATTTATGTATTTATTTATTTACTTATATTACTATAGCACTTAGGTGCCCCAGTCATGGAGCAGGACCCCACTGTGCTAGGTGAGGTACAAAAAGAAGGTCCCTGCCCCCAAAGAGTTTACAATCTGAGCATAAGACAAGAGATAGCAGACAGACCAACAGGGGAGTACAAGGAAACAATGGGACAATATTGGTCAGCATGGTGGGCAGTGGTCTTAGCATACCCGCCGCCTAACCGTTATCGAGGTATCGAGGTGGTTTTTTTTTTTTTTTAGATGGACATCAAAGGAGACTTTTGAGGAGGGATTTGAAGGTGGATAATGAGGTAGCTCTGTCAGTGTTTACCCCAAGTGTGTGGGGCAGCATGAGGGAAAGCACAAAGGAGTTTGGAAAGTTAACATGTTATCTAATGTAACTATATTATTATAAATGATAAGTATCTACTGAGTGCTTGTAACAAAGGGGCGTGGCCTCCCTCAGAGACTGACAGTGGGGGAGAGCCAGATGCCCCCTGGTGGGCAGAACCCAGAAGGAACAGAACATATAAGAGGTGGGCCCTGCAGCTCAATTGAGGAGGAGCATGGTTCTGAGTAATACAAACTAGTAATTAGTTGACGGCGAGAAGAGACAAGAAGACAAGAAGAGACAAGAAGAGAGAGAGAGATTTGTGAAGAAGAGACAAGAAGAGACAAGAAGAGAGAGAGATATTTGTGATTTTTACTTCTGTGCAGTGCTTAGATGCTCCAGTGGTGGGTGCCAATATAGGTAGGTAGCTAAATAGATGGTATAGGTTCCTCCAAGCCCTCATGTGCACCACTGTATTAATAAGCTATTACCAGCTTAGATAAGCTATTACCAGCAGGACAGTGGGGTGGGAGGAGGTATTATTTCATATTCTCTGTGTATATATAAAGTCTGCTGCAGTTTCCACGGTATGCATCCGATGAAGTAAGCTGTAGCTCACGAAAGCTCATGCTCAAATAAATTGGTTAGTCTCTAAGGTGCCACAAGTACTCCTTTTCTTTTTGCGAATACAGACTAACACGGCTGTTACTCTGAACACTGTATTAATCATTACTCTTTGTAAAGCACAAAGAGGAGGGTAGGCAAAGTGCACGCACCCATAAGCAGCAAGTCTGCTTCATTGGCTTGATTGGGTTTTTTTAACATGTCCTTTTACTGTACCTCCCCTAAAACAATATCAAATTAAAGATATGAAAAAAATGTTGATTTGATGCATTGCCTCTAAGGGAAAAACAAATCTTTGTTAATGAGAAAAAGCTGTGGGTCACTATAAGTTTTAATTAATTTTTAGCTGCAGTTTTAGGTTGTTAAATAAAAAGCTGGGCAAAGAGAAAGGGGAAGGGGAAAGAGAGAGAATCGAAAGCCAGCTAGTAAGCTAAAGCGACTTTAATTTTCCTGGTTTATTAAAACCTATTCAAGTCTTTGATGGTCTATGAAATCTGGTGTCCCATCAATTATGATCTCAAAAGATTTCTGAAACATTTTTAAGCGAGAAGTAAGTAAATTATGCGTTTGTCTTTTTAAAGTGTGTTTTATTATGTCATTACTTCAAATAATGTCAGTAACTCGATACCAGTTTGAATGGTTATGGAACATTTGTAATTCAAGGGGGTGTGATTATCAGTGTATATTCTGGTATAAAAAAAGACTTTAGCCAGATTACTTTTTATCGGCTCATGAATTTAGATGCAGTTCCTTTAGCTCCATAATGCTGCTGTCTAGGGGTAGATATATGCAATCCTCCAGATTGGCTGCCATTGGAAACTTGTAGTGTGAAACTAGATAGTTTGGATTGGGAGGGACTCCGCTGGTTCATGGGTAAAGATACTTTGAAACAAACAAACGGGAAGGAAGGAAGGAAGGAAGGAAGGAAGGAAGGAAGGAAGGAAGGAAGGAAGGAAGGAAGGGAAAAAACCAACCAGCCATTTTGCAGATGAGATCAGTCTGTGCACACCATTCTATGGGGCAAATGTGCTGGTCAATCAGCGAAAGCCATTCTATAGCTTGAATGCATGTTTTAGCGTCTCCCATCAGCAAACAAAGCTTGGGCTGTCATGAACATGAAATTAATTTAAATGCCAAATTCATTCTTGCTACTTATTGTGTTTACATTTAGATTCTAAAATCATTGGGGATGGGGGGAGGTTTGACAAATTCACAGTGCCAGCAATTTTCATCCCACTGAAGATTAAATGCAGCACATTCTCTATACACCTCATGAAATATTTCACCCAGCAAAATAATTCAGCCACTTCAAATGCTTTAATTGGCAAGCTGCATGCTACTGAAAAAGCCAATGGAATAATGCAAAAGTTACTCATGTGAACTCGGTCAAACAGTTTATAAATGATGGCAAAGAAGCCTTTTTGTAAAGGAAGACACAAGTCAGACTTCTGGTTAATACAGATTAGCATTTGGCTAATACAATGGGCACATTTCTGTTAGGACATAGCTGGACACAAACAGAGCTTACTGATTGTTCTGTGGGAGGTGGATTTTGTCACCTGAATCTTGTGAGTGAAACACTTGCTTAGTTTTAAAGGGGATTAGAAAATAAAGGGAGAACATATTAAAAAAAACAACAACTAGGGGCTGTTTGGTGGAAATGATAATGAAAAATAAGCAAAGGAAATCTGAGAACTCAGCAGAGCTGGCTGGGAGGGGTAGGTGGGGAAAGGTAAAGGGAAATCTGCCATAGCAGTACGTCTGTTTTAATAGTACTCAGCTATTTACCAGACCTTGCTGCTGTGTTGTAGTTAAACCATTAACTCTATGGGTATGTCTACACTGCAAAGACAAACCCATGGTACCAAGTCTCAGAGACTGGGTCAATTTACTTGGGTTTGCGGGGTAGGGAAGTGGGGCTTAAAATGGCCATGTAGATGATCGGGCTCATTTTTAGCCCCACAGCCCAAGCCCCACAAACCCAAATAAATTGATCCAGCCTCTGAGACTTGGTACCAGGATTTGTCTTTGCAGTGTAGACATACCCTATGGCTGTGGGACTGTCTCTAACTATGTATGTATGCAGTGTCTATCCCAAGGGACTCTGATCTACGTGGAGCTGGTCTCTCGAAACTGCTGTAATACAGATAAATAATAACAGTAGTGTCAAGTAGGAGGAAAGATGAAAGTAACCCCTAAGCGTGAGGATAGAAAGTAAGCTTTCAGTCAAAAGGTTGATGTGGTTGGCAAACCTGGGGTGGTCACCAGTGTTTGAGAAAAGCAAATAACTTATGAGACTGAGAGAGAGAATTGTGGGGTTGATCAAGATCCTTCCTCCTTCACTTGCTTTTCGGGGGATACAGGTGCTCAGCAATAGAGCAGTACAGGTGATGGAAGCTTGTTTTATGAAGGATTTCAAGGTTTCTACATTTGGTGAAGGAAAATTCTGGGGGAGAAATTGTTTTGGGGGTGATTAAAACATATGGTTTTCATTTCAACTTTTTAAAAAGTTTGCATTATATTATAATACAAAATGTTTAGAAGTCAGAACAAAAAGTCATTTCAAAACAAAAACATTGAAATGTTTCACCACAGACATGTCCAAACAGGATGGTTCAACGTGGTTGACATTTTTTGCACCTGGTTTTCTTCCAGAATGAAATGCTAGGGTTTCAGTTTCAACAGAACTGCCTATTATGATGCAGTATGGTTCTACTGAAGTTTCACTCAGCACCTCTCAAGATCATGGTGCCCCTGGTGAAAAGTCCCATCTGATAGTAAAGCTTTCTAGGTGTGTAAGCTCCAGAGAAGCTCCTGTGTGCATTTGGCCTAATATAAATATGTTGTGGAGGGGGAGGGCAGGGAATGGAGAATAGTGCTCTAGTTTATCCTTAATAAAACATGCAGCTACCTCGTGTTTACAAGTAATGCTCCAAACACTGCAGTGATGCTTTTGGAAGCCGTGATGGTGTGGACCATAATGCTACCATAGCATTTTTAAATGAGGGCTACCGTGGGCACAGTGAGAGGAATATAACCACCACAGGAACCCAGGGAAAACTCTGACGGGAGTGGGTTTCTTGAAGAAAGGAGTATCTCAACTCCAGAGGATAGGCAATAGAGTGGTAGACTTAGGGTCTGACCTAAAGCCCATTGAAGTCAAAAGGAGTATTTCCATGGACTTCAGTGGGGTTTGGATCAGGCCCCTAAACTACATGGGGCTTTTCCCCTTACGCCTGGTCCTCTGAAATCTGCTCTGTAACAGCTGTAAAAGAAATAAACTACACCCTAGTTTGCATTATGTGTTGTTGGCACAGCACTTTGCAAGTGCCTCTATTAGTAGTATCAGGTGAGCTTCTCCTTGCATAAAAGAGAAATCCCGCCTCTATATAATTGCTGTGCCCTGAGTCAGCTGGAGCCTTTAATTGATACACTAAGACTCAGATTTAAAAACTAGGCACTTTACTGACTGCATCCTTGCTGGTGGCCTACCTAAACCTCCCAGTATGTCCTGACCCAGCATACCCACTAGGGGGCTAATTCCCTACTGGCTTATTCCTTGGACATTCAGGCTCCACTTCAGCACGTGCTCAAATTTAAGCCCAGGCTTAAGAACCGTTGAAGTCATTAGGATTTAAGCACGGCCGAAAGTTAAGCACACGCTTGAGTGCTTTGCTAAATAGGAACCATTTGCTAAACGGGGGCATCAAACCTGTTCAAACTGAGTTTAATGTGTATGGAAAATGCACAATTCTCCATTCGTTTTCCGTGGGGCTCGTGTTTTACAGACCTTCTCAAATTACAAGAAAATAGCTTCATTTCCCATCACACACCCCACTGCCATCCAGGGAATATTCTGCGATCGCAAAAGCCAAAGACATATGTGGAGGGAGAGAGGGGATGATTCTAATGCTATTTACCCTGAAAATTCCCACTCCAGTCCTGCCTCTGGTTTTTAGTGAGCTTGTATTTTTTTTTAATGTTACCCAAGTGATTGATTGACTGAGGCATAAGGAGGTCAAGTGATTTGCCCAGGGTTGCCTGCCAGTGAATAAAGATGTATACCTATTAAATGAACAACTGCCGTCAGCCTTATTCATTAAACATCAAATACACCCCTCCATTTTGCAAAGTGCTGTGTGCAGCTACAGGTAAATGACGACAAGAAGTGACTGAGTCTCAGGACTGATTGGCAGCGGGCATCAATCATCATTCTGGCAAGGATCTACAGGAGCATATCACTTCGTAGCAAATTTGGCAGCTTTGAATGGGATTATTTTGGATGGGCTTACCAATAAATGTCATGCCTAAAATCTTGACACAATAAGAATTCATCGTGAGTGCCAATCACTCACTTTATGCCAGTCCCAATTCACATCCTCTCTTGGAGAGGCTTGATCCAGGCTAATACTCCAAATATATCAAACAGCATAACAAGGCTGCAGGGCTGAGGAGAAAATGTATGGTGCAAAATGCTAGACAGGCAAGGCAGGAACAGAGCGGATGCTGCACAGTGTTGGTTAGCAAGAGTAGGAGGCCGCATTTTTTGCTCAGCGTTTTCTTAGCATGTCACTGGGGCATAAAGGTCACCTGCAGAGTGGATGATACTTACTCCTGCACTGAAAGATATCTGAATACAGGACTCAACAAAAGCCTGCTGAAGTCCTTGGAAAGACCCCACATTGTCCTTTGAATCTATCCATCAACCAAAGGTACGTATGTGTCTCCCATCTTCACAGTATCCAAACACTTCACCATTTTAAAGGTATTTAGCATCACAACTTGCCTGTTAGGTAGGGAAGTGCTTTTATCCCCATGTTATAGATAGGAAAGTGAGTCACAGAGCAAATAAGTGACTTGTCTAAGGTCACACAGGAAGTCTAAGGTCAAGCAGGGATTTGAATGTTGGCTTTTCATGCCTCAGATTAGAGCTATAACCACTGGGAAATCCTGCCTTTCTAGGGTTTATCCCCTATAATAGAAGGAGAAAGGGAATAAGGAGAACAAGTCCAAGTTGTACTGGTGAATGCCATTCCCAAGGTAGACTGGCTATTCTGGGCAAGGTACCAAAATCTTTGGACGGAAGAGGCTCTAACATCACTCTGTTTCTATCATGTCAGCCAAGTCATAGTCTACATGAACATTTAGTTTGCTGCAAGCTGGGGTGTGACTCTACCCCACACTAGCCTGCTGCACATTAACTGTCTGTGTGGACCCAGTAGACACACATTCATAGTTTGTTCATGTGATTTGAGCTAGTTGCACATTAGCAGGGTGGGTCCACAGGGACAGTTAGTCCGCTGCAGGCTAGTGCAAAGTAGATTCACAGCACAACTTGCCATGAACCGAATGTTCACGTAGACAAGCCCTTAGAATCATAGAATCATAGAAGATTAGGGTTGGAAGAGACCTTGGGAGATCATCTAGTCCAAGCCCCTGCTCAAAGCAGGACCAACAACAACTAAATCATCCCAGCCAGGGCTTTGTCAAGCCAGGCCTT
Source organism: Caretta caretta (assembly GCF_965140235.1). Lineage (NCBI taxonomy): Eukaryota > Metazoa > Chordata > Testudines > Cheloniidae > Caretta > Caretta caretta. The sequence continues at coordinate 9,421,106 of NC_134210.1, read as the reverse complement.
AAAAACCTCTAAGGATGGAGATTCTACCACCTCCCTAGGTAACCCTTCAGCTTCACCAGCCTACCCCGGTGAAACAGAGCAGAGCTTTGGTATAGGGTATAGGCTCTGCAGCAAATTAGCATTGACTCCAAGCTAGAATGACGGATGTATCTGAAATTTTCCTTATCCCTACAAGTTTTGATGGAAGAAAATGAGGGGGAGAGCTGCTGCAAAGACAGTCACAAGCTAGGGAGATAAGCTGTGTTGCTGGACAGCAGCTGTAACCTCTTCTCTGATGCTCTGCCATAGGCATGGGGACCAGGACCCTGTTGTGCTTGGCGCTATACAGACACAGAACAAAAAGAGAGGCCCCAGAAAGCTTACACACTTAGTATAAAACAAGACAACAGATGGAGAGAGACAGATGGGGGAGTGCAAGGAAACAATGAGCCAGTAGTGCGGCATGATAAGCAGTGGTCTCAGCACACCAACAGCCTAACTGTTGTCACGTTTTGCCAGAGGCATCACAGCAAAGGAGAATGTTAAGGAGGGAATTGAAGGAAGACAATGAGGGAGCTTTGTGGGGGTTTACAGGGAGCTCCTCGCAAGTGGGGGAGCTGCAGGGGTGATGACTAGTGCAGAACTAATGTCTTTGGGCCTGGGATTGCCTTTTTGTCCTGTGTTTGTACAGCACCTAACACAATGGAGTTCTCATCCTTTACTGGGGCTCCTGTGCATTACTGCCGTACAAATAATAACACTCCACTCACAGTCATTTTATCGTTTTACTATGGTCTTTATTTGTATATTTACTATAATTTGTAAACTGATTGTTACAGGGTCAGGTTCTCAAAGTGATATAAATCAGCTCTGTCCATCGAGTGATGCCAGTTTACTCCAGCTGAGAATCTGGTGATTCTCAAGGGTCTAGTTTTGGTCATATTCTGCTGGGTTGGGGTTTGGTAAAGTGCAGTTAGTGAAAGAGGCCAAACTGATAACACAGAAGATTGATAGCCTCCCTTAACACTAAATAGCATGTTGCACTTAAATAGACAGCTTCAAACACATGTTGAAAAGGGCTTTGCAAAGGTGGGGGTGGATCTTGAGCCTCATGGTACAGAAGGGGAATCGGAGGCACAGAGAGGCCTCTGGGAACAGAATGGACTTTTCTCTCCACTAAATCTGTCTCCGTCCATGGTCTGTGTGTAGAATAGGGGGAGTTGGGGAGCTGCAGTACACATAGGCGCCAACTTACTCAGATTCCGGGGGTGCTTGACCCTGCTCTGCCCCAAGCCCCTCCCCCTCTGCAACCCCTCCTCCAAAACCCCACCCTGCCCTGCCTCTCCCAGCCCCGCCTCTTTCCACACCTTCCCCCCAGCACCTCCTGCACACCACAGAACAGCTGATTGCGGCAGGCAGAAGGTGCTGGAGGAATGGGGAGGAGCCAATCGGCGGGGCTGCCAGTGCGTGGGAGGTGCTGGGGACGGACAGGGAAGCACTGACCCGTGGGGCTGCCGGTGGCTGCTGAGCACCCACTAATTTTTTCCCAGCCCCGGAGCATCCAGGGAGTCAGCGCCTATGGCAGAACATGTTCCCCCAATTCTGGCTTACCTCTGACTCAGAAGGACCCATTCATTGCTTTGCCCCTCTACCACGCCTGACATCAAAGGTACCAATTTACATGTTAATGTTTGTGATACAAGCTCCAGAGATGCTGCCCATTTATTTTTTTGCTTATCAATATAACATCTGACCACCTTGTCCTAGGAACCCAATCCATTTCATATAGGCCACCACCCAGTCAGCAGATACGACCTACTATTAGCCCCGATGGATCAGCCTCAGACTCACACGAGCTGTCAAGGTTCCTCCCCCACTCTGAACTCTAGGGTACAGATGTGGGGACCTGCATGAAAAACCTCCTAAGCTTATCTTTACCAGCTTAGGTCAAAACTTCCCCAAGGTACAAAATATTCCACCCGTTGTCCTTGGACTGGCCGCTACCACCACCAAACTAATACTGGTTACTGGGGAAGAGCTGTTTGGACGCGTCCTTCCCCCCAAAATACTTCCCAAAACCTTGCACCCCACTTCCTGGACAAGGTTTGGTAAAAAGCCTCACCAATTTGCCTAGGTGACTACAGACCCAGACCCTTGGATCTTAAGAACAATGAACAATCCTCCCAACACTTGCACCCCCCCTTTCCTGGGAAATGTTGGATAAAAAGCCTCACCAATTTGCATAGGTGACCACAGACCCAAACCCTTGGATCTGAGAACAATGAAAAAGCATTCAGTTTTTACAAGAAGACTTTTAATAAAAAATAGAAGTAAATAGAAATAAAGAAATCCCCCCTGTAAAATCAGGATGGTAGATATCTTACAGGGTAATTAGATTCAAAAACATAGAGAACCCCTTTAGGCAAAACCTTAAGTTACAAAAAAGATACACAGACAGAAATAGTTATTCTATTCAGCACAATCCTTTTCTCAGCCATTTAAAGAAATCATAATCTAACACATACCTAGCTAGATTACTTACTAAAAGTTCTAAGACTCCATTCCTGGTCTATCTCCGGCAAAGACCGACTATAGACAGACACACAGACCCTTTGTTTCTCTCCCTCCTCCCAGCTTTTGAAAGTATCTTGTCTCCTCATTGGTCATTTTGGTCAGGTGCCAGTGAGGTTACCTTTAGCTTCTTAACCCTTTACAGGTGAGAGGAGCTTTCCCCTGGCCAGGAGGGATTTCAAAGGGGTTTACCCTTCCCTTTATATTTATGACACGAGCTATACGAGTCTTTGAATCCTATTACCAATTCACGGAACTGTTCATCTTCTGATTCCCCCCTTTTTAAAAAAATAGTGATGGACCCAAGCCCAAGCTGCCCAGCACCCTCTAAAGTTTGGCAGTGCTTTAAATCTGAATTCAAAATGTGCAGCCTGATTCCTACGGCTATTGGTTAGGATTGGAACTAGGATTCTGATCATCTCAATCTTCCCTAGTAAAAGTTTCTTCACCCATGGACTCTCCTGGACCCTTTCTTTTGAATTGAACATGTGCCACATTGGTATGTATCACAGTAAATCATAAGGGTCTTTGTCAGGTGGCAATGGAAAACATAATAGTGTCTGAGGAAAAGAAAAGAAAAGTTAAACAGAAAGCAGTCCTGCACACCTCAGATAAACAGAGACTTACTCCCGTTGCTCCATTTTGCATTGCATTGATTGACAAGTATCACATCAGTTCATATACAGCCAAGAGATAAAGAAGAGCGAGAGGGGAAAAAAGACAGCAAATGGTTGTGGGTTGTGTTTTTCGGGTGGATTTGGGGGGTTTTTTTTGTTTGTTTTTGTTTTTGGACTGGTCCGGTACAAGATCTGTGCTTTCAGAAACGTGCCCAAATGCACCTTGCAGATGCCAACCCACTCACACATCCCTCCCTCACCCCCAATACCTCCCTGCTAAAAACAATGACAACATTTTTAAGGGCCAACCACCCATATTAAACTAGATTCCAACAAAACCATTGCCATAAGATTGTAGAAAGATGTAAGCAATGAGAAAATTACATAAGGTAGCAATGAACCTCCAAACTGTGAAAGGTCAGAAATCCTTCTGGAAGATTGTTGGCATTACCTCCAAGCTCATGGGTCTCTCTCTCTCTCTCTCTTTTTCCCCCTATCAAATATTATTAGCAAGTAAGAAAATAATTTCCCAGGCTCACATAATATTTTGAAGGCGCTATTAAATGGGACATGGGTAAAATATTCTGATACTTAGTAATGGGAATGATCTTTCTGAGACAGCAAAGGCAAAAAAATAATACAGCTCTTCAATCTGAAAGTGATAATGATCAAAAGGAAACAGAATCAGGCCAAATTACAGTACTTGGAAAAAATCTGCTCCAGTTCTCCCATGGTTAGTAGAAATTGACAGTACTCATTACTTACCTGAATGGTAATCTATGGGAATCATTCTTATTACATTATAAGGGGAAGTTTTAGGGGACAATTAGTACCAACTATCTGTCTCACTTTAAACTTTTGGATACTTCTAATGAATGATTCCCTTAAGGCTTAATCACAAGTAGAGTTTTAATTGGCTGCAGAGAGCCTGATTTATCTAGAAACCTTGGTATGAAGAATACAGACATTAAAAAAAAAAATGCAGTATCACTCCAGAGTGCAAAATGGTTTGAAATCATACAGAGTATTCTTCCCTGCTGAATCTAGTTCAACTCTGAAAGGAAGCAATACCGAGAGCATGTGTGCGCTCAATATTATGTTGCTGCGTTTATTCAATCAAACAGGATGCCGTTGTACAGGGAACATGGCAGTCCCTGAATTCCCTGCTGTGTTTTTTTTTATTTTGTGCCACTGGTTTAAGTTGATGAGGTACATGCCTGCCTGACATGTGAAGACATGATAAATTAGGGCTCTATTTTGCCTTGTCTTGCATCATAACATTGGGTTGGGAAGGGAAGGTGGGTGCACCAAGTTTCTTTCCACACTAGTGCAGGAGTTGGGCACATTGCAGAACTCTGGGAGTAATGTACACTCCTTTTATTCCCCATCCCAGCCAAAAAAAGAAAAAGGAAGGATGGTCTTGTGGTTAAGCTATTAGTCTAGCACTTAGATGGTGGAGATTCAGGTCTTGCGGCTGCAGATTTCTTGTATGACCTTGGCCAAGTCACTTAATCTTCTTTATGTCTTAGTTCCTCATTTGTAAACTGATGATGATGACAATAATACTCACCTTGTATGCACAGTAATATTCCCCTTGCACAGCTAGAGAAGCTACTGTGTTTTTAGTGTGATGTTGCCCTCTATGCTATGTCTATACAGGGGACTGGACTAGATGACCACTCAAGTCAAGACTCCCTACTAGTCCCATGATTCTATGATTCTACACTGCTGCACATATTCAAGTACTGGATAATGTACATGATCACGCATGCTCCCCATACCCATGTGGAGTGTCCACATTATGCTGTGCTTGATATGAATATAACACTGTGTATATGCGCATACCTGCATCCACATGACCACTGCTATTACATGATGTAGCACTATCTTTTAAGGGGTGGTAGCCCAGAGTTATCTGCATCCCAGGGAGACACTCTAGGAACTGCTTTGTGTTGTGTTGTTGGTACGTCCCTCGCCTTCAGACATTTGCCACTGGTAGCTGCCAATCCTGTCAGCCCCTCATTATTATTCCTTGCAAAAGACAGTGGAAGACGTGGAACAATGGGGAGATGATCTGGTTCTGGTTCTGCTCCTTACTGAGGGTCAGTTGGTTATGCTGTGGAGTCGGTGATCGGCAAGATTCTGGATGGAATTTGGGCTGACCTTTCTGACACGTCGAAGATGACTGACCTCGAGGGTCAATGACGGTTCAGCTCACATGGTACAGATATGGTGAATGGTGGTTACAATACTGGCAGACAAGGTGCCAGCTCATGCCAAGGCCCCTAGGCCTCAACTGACCACTAAAAAATGCATAGCTGGAGCCAGTCTAGCTCACCTGCGTGTTAGCATTGTTAAAATTTGAAAACTGTGTTTAGTATTTACACTTCATGGAATGCTTGCAAGTTGCTGCATACGTTAATCTAATTTATAATATCTGTATCCCATGTTACAAGGTAATATTTAGATGTTTGCTCTAGCACTGTAAATCACCAGTCAGCAGAGAAGCATTTCCAAGTGTGAAATACTAGTTTGCCACAGGAACAGTTATCTCCTGCCCAAAAAAAGAAGGCCCATCCACTCCAGACAAACCATTGTTGATTGCTCCCCCACCACCACCCCCCCCCCACACACACAATGAAGAGAAGACATGCAACAGAATTCCTCCCAACCGTTGAACTTGCAAGTTCAAGGAGCAGGGGAAAGAATAATAGGCCTGAACAAGGAGAAACTGGATCTTTTACGCTTCTTGGACTCTGAGGGTCAAGGATTACTATGCATTAGCAGAAGATTCCCAGTGCTTAGCCTGTGTTAGCCCTAAATATATATAGCTTGCTTATTATAGAAATTTCTATTACTTTTTGAAACTTAAGATTGAAACTCATTGGCGTGTATATATTTACCTGCTTTAGGCTTGTAAATAACTCTCTGATTTATTTTTCTGAGTTATTAAATCTTCAGATAATTTATTACAGGATTGGCTACAAGCATTGTCTTTTGGGTAAGATCTAAGGTGCAACTGACTTGGAGTAAGTGACTGGTCCTTTGGGACTGGCAGTAGCCTGAATATTGTTGTGATTTTTTTGTGTAAGGGACCCTCCACCATGAAGGTAAGCCCACCTGGGTGGCAAGATGGATCAAAATACCCAAGGGGACTGACCTTGACTCCATGTTAAGGCTGTTATAGTGCTTGAGGAGTTCACACTTGATAATTGGTTGGTGAAATCTAAGTACAGAACTCACAACCAATTTAAGGGTTGTGCCCCGCTTTTTAACAGTCTGCCCTGAGGCTGATACCCGTGCTCTTGAGTCACAGCTTAATACTGCTATTGTCACAATAAGCCCTTGAGTGGACCATTGCCTCTGGTGCAGGAGAACCAGCACTGTGCGCTTGGGATCACATCCTTTTGGAAATCTGTGCTGGCCAGCAGTGGCTTCAGAACTTCTAAACAAGGAAACAGACATCCATGGAGCTGTGTGAGGAGCTTGCATCAAACCTCCAGTGCCAGAATACCCAATTCAGGGAAGCCATACCGGTTCAGGTTGCTATGGCCCTGTGGAAGCTAACTACACCCTACTTCTATAAGTCTGTTGCAAACCACTTCGGGATTGCAAATTCCACTGATGGGGTCATGGTTATGCAGGTTTGTGAGGCAGTTAACACTGTGATCTACCCATAGGTGGTGGGCATAAAAAACGTTCCAGAAAGAATAGCTGGATTTGAGAGGATGGAGCTTCTGAACCATACAGGGGCCACCAACAGCATCCATATCCCAATACTTTGCCACCACCAAGTGTGTATGTGAACCAAAAAGGTTAGTATTCACTCGTTCTGAAAGGCTTAGTGGTCCACAGAGAGGGATTCATTAATAGAAATGTGAGAAACACTGGAAAGGCTCATTATGCCAAGGTGATGAGGAACTCAGGATTATATTTGAACTGGAAAAAAAGGAACTTTATTCCCCAGAAATGATATTGTTCGGTATGCCATGTCTGTGCCAACTGTTAGTCTGGGGGTCCCTGCATACCTGCTTCTGTCTTGGCTTATGAAACTGTACGCTGATATCAATGACTGGAAAAAATGAATTCCATTGCAACCTCAGTAACTGCAGAATGGCCATGGAGTGCGTGTTTGGTGAGCTGAAAGCTTGCTGTTTTCAAGCTTTTATTTTTTTTTTCAAATGAAATTGAAGTCAATTTCAAAACAAAAAGTTATTTCAAATTTTAAAAAAAATTGGAACGCTTTGTTTTGACAGCATCAAAATGAAACGTGGTTTTGTTTGTTTCTTGACTGAAGTATTGCAGCAACATTCACACGAGTTCGCAAAATGTTACGATTAACCTGAATCTGAATGAAAGGTTGGCCAAATAATTTAATCCATCTCTAGTCATTGCTAATATCATGACACTTTCCCCAAGAGTGTGGGGGTAAGCCCTGGTGTCCTGTCCAAATCGAATGTGTGATTCCATTCTGTCTAACCACATTTTCCCCTGCAGTTAAAATGGGCATTCTATTTCTCTTAATTAACTGTTCGAAACAGTCGTAGCTCAGAATGGCTTCTATGTTCCACGTTTGAGCTACTTGTATTTCAGCAGTGGCTGGGATCTTCAGGGATGGAAGGCACAGTGTGTGTGTATATATTGGTGGATTATATAAAAAGTAAGCTACAAGAATATTTAGATTGCAAAGTAAAGCGTCAAAAAGTTAGGAAACATCAGAATTAAGGTTGCCCGTGAAACATTAATCTTGCCCCATTGTGTGTATCCATTATGATAGTTTTTAGTTACCTACACATTCTTTTAATGCAGGTGTTTTCTGTGTAGTATGTGCAACCCTTCTGCCAGGTGCTGATGGAAGCAAAGGGGCTGGGTTCATTTTTTAGGGGTTTCCTTAAAGACTTAACTGACACTGGCTTGAACCCCCATCCAGAAACTTGGGAAACCATATACACCACCTCAGAGGGCCTTGATGCCCTGTACTTCCCCTCTCGCAAGCACTGAATCCAGGTGTTAAACCAAAGGGAATATTATAGGGCGGGGGAGGGGAGATAACTAAATGAATTCGGGAAAGCCAGAAACATCCCCCAGGGTGTCTGAAACGTAGTCCCAACCTCAGTCCTTCTGGAAATTGTGAGTGTCTTTGCATTCCAGCCACTCTCCTCCTCCCCAGCTCACCACTAACAGTTAGTCATCCTGGATTGGCGAAGTCCAAGGGTGGTAGTAGGCTAGTACTGTAGGGCTGTACCACCTGACCCAGCTTCAGCCCAAGCTGCCTCAGCTGGGCTCCGGTGATCCCTGTTCAATATAATCTACCACCTTGTGACCTCCGCCTCTTCTTTAGAGAGGCATCATCAGGGCCGGATTTAGAGCCAGGCGACCCTGGAGACTGCTGGGGTGCTGGGCCTGGGGGCACCGGGCACATGGTGCTATTTTTGTTGTTAAGGACAAAAGGGAAATAGAATGTCTGAAGTAAAATGTTTCAGGTATTCCATATGTGGATTCATTTTTCACTAGCCTCCTAGAATATTCTGGACCTTTGTAGAATCTTGTAGAACTTTCCAGACTTTCGAAGAACTACATTTTCCTTGAACCTCCTAGAATGTTGTTAGCCATGTCCTCACGGGTATATAAGAGGCAGTGCATTGCCTGTCAATCAATGAGATATAAAAACGAACTGAAGTGAAGTGAGAGCCCAGCTGCGATATTTTGAACCCTGTTTTATTGTGTAATTATGAAAATATATTTGTTTTTAAGACTTGAAGAGAATAAGTGGCAATTAATAAAAGACATATGTAATGAGATACCAGAGATATCTATTGAATCCCTATCTACACAACAATATAAAAAAAATACTGTTACTTCTTTTGCCAGGATTAACAGATTATGTTTGATGACTTTCTTAGTCTGCAGAGATGAGGCGATAGGAATCTCAGAATAAAAATTCAAGAAGGAGTTTTTTTGCTCGCTTGTTGACACAGCTCGAGTGTTTGTCAAAGAAAGGTTTGGACAAATGAAGCACCACAGAAAGATTTGGGAGGTTTTGTATAACCAGTGGACGGGAAAACACTCGTGAACAATTGTACGGACCTCCACCAGAAGCTGGCACATGGGGAATGTTCAGATGTCAATTATAATGACCTCTATGTCGAATTGGACAACATCCATCACATTTTTGCCACATGGGAAGCACTCTGCACTCCAAGTTCATGATGCAGCGCTGAAGGACACTTTTCCTAATGTGGGGATAGCTTTGAGGATTCTGTTCACAGTTGTGAGTGGTCAGAACAGCTTTTTGAAGCTCAGGCTCGGTAAAACATATCTTCAATGATGGCTGATGAGAGACTGACATTGTTAGCTATTTCATCCCTTGAAAATGCCTTTGGCCAGTCTTTGTATCTCTCTGATGCTGTGGTGCAGTTCACGAGGGCAAAGGCAAGAAAAGTGACCTGTTGAACTAAAGGACTAAGGTTAACATTCTAAGACTGTCACCTACTGTAACATTGCTTAATACTGGTCCACCCAATGTTGGTGCACAGTTCAATTTCTTTATGTTATTTCAGTTATTCTTAAAATTAAAGTTTTATAAGCTTAGAGGAAACTTTTTTTTATTTGGTTATATATGGCATGAAAAAAAATACAGATTTACAGATCCTAGCATTCAGCATTTATCATCTTCTATGACAGGAATAAATCATGTATGCAAATCATGCATCAGAGTTGTGAAATGGGCTACACATACAATAAAAATAAGGTATTTAAAAGTTTAACAAATGGAGGCAGGGGAGGGGGACAGGGACAACAAAGACACTCCTTGCCTGGGGAACCATTTGGTCTAGGACCATCCCTAGGCATCATTGATATCTTGCATCCCTTTACAGATCCCTCACAACCAGAGAGTCACTCTCAAGTCTACAGCTCACTATGCATCCGATGAAGTGAGCTGTAGCTCACGAAAGCTTATGCTCAAATAATTGGTTAGTCTCTAAGGTGCCACAAGTACTCCTTTTCTTTTTGCGAATACAGACTAACACGGCTGTTACTCTGAAACCTTTAAAGAGGGAGTTTCTTTCAAACAGTGGGACTTTGGCACCTTTCTCTAATAGGCACCACAGAGCTTTTTTTAATGTGTGTCACATTGAAAGACCTTCTAACTTTTGCAGTATTAATGGATTCTTTGCCTCTTGTTGCTATGAGTTAAATTTTTGTTAAGAAGAAGAAGAACGGGTTGCCTCTTGTCGAACACATTTGGACATTGTGGATTTGAAGGTTCCAACTCAAGTGGAGTTGTTCATGTCCTCAATAGGAGAGGCTGTGAAAGAAGGAGAAAGAAAGAGATACCTCAAGTATATTTTTGTACCTAGATAGGGGACTCCTTGTGCCAAGTTAGATTCAAGGGGTTCTTTCATACCTACTCCAGCCATCTCTTTAATTAGTATCACTCCCATTTCACAGCTGGGGGAAACTGACACTCAGAAAAGTTCAATAATTTTCCCAGGATCACAGAACTGGGAATAGAACCCCAGTCCCATGTATGTATATGGTTCCCAACATTTGAGTACTTGACCATCTTTAATGCATTTATCCTAACAATATCCTGTGAGGAAGGGAAGTGCTATGGAACAGATAAGGAAATGAGGCACAGAGAGGTTAAATGACATGACCAAGGTCACACAGGAAGTCAGTGGTAGAGCAGGGACTTGAAGCTAGGTCTCCTCAACCCTAGGCTGGTAGCCTAACCACTGGACAATCCTTCCTCTTTCTGAGTTGCTGTGACAGGTGAACATGAAAAGATACAGTCAGGTCATCTTCCATCTTCCAATGTTTTGAGGCATATTTGACCTTTATCCAAACTATTTCCACATCTTAGTTGTTCAAAATTAGGGTGGAAATCTCCTGAGCCTGACTTGCTTGTTCATACCTTATGCTCATGTCCATTTTAGTAGGGCCTGACATCTTTTTCTCACGGTGTTTGGATGTTTCAAATTCCCATCTCAGCTGGGACCTGAAAGCGGAGAAGAGAATCTCTTGATTCTCCTGAAGTTTAAATTCAGGTTCAAGGTAGAAGGCTTCTATTTAAAACAAAGACTTTCACCCCTCCTTATTCGCACCCATTTATTGTTGTTTTCTGGTTTGTCTGATTTTATTAGTAATTATCATCATCATTTTGAAAGTGTTAACTTCAATCTCACCTGCCCATCAGTCCCCCTGCTCCGACACACAACATATGCATCTCTTCCTTTTCATGCAGAGTGGGTTAAATTATAAACTTATTAATTCATGTCCTTTTTTCTCTTCTGTATAAAATAAAGTGACTGAGCTCATTGTCTAGCCACATAAAATGCAGTGGTCTCTTTCAAACAGCCAGCACTGAGCGTTCATTTTCAGGGCAGAGGAAGGATTAAAACTTTTACAGCTCTACCAATATAGTTGAAAACTAGGGATACCGAGAGCTTTGAAATACAGATAACCTACCTGACAGCAAGAAAGTTGAACCCCCCCCCCCACACACACACACATATCCCCGCAGGGGTAGATTAGAACCAGTTCTCTATTTGCTGCAATGAAAAGGCAATAATAGACCATCCTCCCTGCCCCCACACTCCTTCCCTTCACCTCTCTAAACCTGATGTAATACCCATCGGCCCAGTAAGTATATCATGGAATTATTCATTACCACATTTGATGCCCTAAAGATTGAAAAATAGCTGTTACATATCAGAAGATGACTGTGCACTGAAAGATTAATAGGTGTCAGGATTCACCAGCTGTCCACTCTGTTCAGAGGGAAGAATATATATATATATTTGATTTATTTCTGAATGGTTTATATATATATATATATATATTGGCTTCTGGCATAAGGTGTCCAATATTTGCCCAGTGCTGGGGTCACCACAGTAAAAACCACTCGCCTCCATTTATGTCTTAGCAACTTCTTAGTTAAGGCTGTGCCTAAATTAACGGTATCGTTAGAGCCTGCATGTGAGAGCTGACTTGCTCTGGAGCGTATACCTTTAGCACTACATGCAAATGAGCATCTTTCCCTGACACTTACCGCCTGTGTGGAAAAGTTTAAATAAAAATCCTTTCAAAGCAACCATTAGAGCAAGCAATTCACCAGTCTGGAAATGGACACTTTCAAATGCTCCTTATAAGCGTGTTCCTCCCCTCCCTAGTATTATAGCGGAATACAGCTGTATTTGCCATCCCATCTTTCTTATAAGCAGCATGCCCAGAATATGTTCCAGAGTTAAATATCACCATTACAGAGATTAATAACAACATAATAGCAAAGGGCAAGGGGAATTAAGAGGTCTACAGACAGTGAACAAAGGCTGTGTGTTGTAGAGGGGATCTGGAAAGAGATAGAGAATCAATGAGGCAGAGGTTGTCTTTTTAAGAGTGCAAATTAATTACGTGTATTACAGTAGCCCCTGCAGGTCTCACAGAAACCAGGGACCCCTGCATTAGGTGCTGTACAAACAAATAGACTCATAGACTTTAAGGCTAGAAGGGACCATCATGATCATCTAGTCTGACCACCTGTACATTGCAGGCCACAGAACCTCACCCACCTGCTCCTGTAATAGATTCCTAAGCTCTGGCTGAGTTACTGAAGTCCTCACATTATGATATAAAGACATCAAGTTACAGAGAACCCACCATTTACACTAATTTAAACCTGCCGTTGACCTATGCCCCATGCTGCAGAGGAAGGAAAAAAAAAAACAAAAACAGCGTCTCTGCCAATCTAATGCGGTGGGAAAATTCCTTCATGACTGCAGAAATGGCAATCAATTGGACCCTGAGCATTTTAGCAACAACCAACAGGCAGATATCTGGGAAAGAATTCTCTGTAGTAACTCAGAACCCTCTCCATCTAATGTCCCATCACTGGCCAGTGGAGATATTTGCTGATAGCAGTTACGGATCAGCTAAATGCCATTGTAGGCCATCCCATCATGCCATCATAAACTTATCAAGCTCAGTCATGAAGGCAGGTAGGTTTTTTGCCCCTGCTGCTCCCCTTGGAAGGCTGTTCCAAACCTTCACTCCTCTGATGGTTAGAAACCTTTGTTTAATTCCAAGCCTAAACTTTGTGATGGCCAGTGTCATACATATAAAGGGACTGGTAACAATCAAATCCCTCCTGGCCAGAGGTACAGAATCACTTACCTGTAAGGTGTTAATCAGTTCCATTAACCTAGTTGGCACCTGACCAGAAGGACCAATGGGAAAAGAAGACATTTTCAAATCGGGGGAGGTTTTGTTTGCGCTCTCTGTGTGTTCCCTCTCAAGACAAGAGAGAGACCGAGCAAGTAATCCAGCTTCTACTGAAATGATACATCTAAAATTACAGAAATTGTAAGTAATCAGCAAGGAAATGTGTTAGATTATCTTTTGTTTTAGCTTGTGAATTTTCCCTATACTAAGAGGGAGGTTTATTCTTGTTTTTTGTAACTTTGAAGTTTTGCCTAGAGGGGAATCCTCTGTGTTTTAAATCTTATTACCCCGTAAAATTACCTTCCATCCTGATTTTACAGAGGTGCCTCTTTTATGTTTTTCTTTATAATAAAGTTCTGCTTTTAAGAACCTGATTGGTTTTTAGTGTCCTAAAAACCCAAGGGTCTGGTCTGCGCTCAGCTTGTTTACCTATTTGGTTGGTATATTATTCTCAAGCCTCCCCAGGAAAGGGGGTGAAGGGACTTGGGGGGATATTTGGGGGAAACAGGAACTCCAAGTGGTCCTTTCCCTGAATCTTTGTCTAACTCACTCGGTGGTGGCAGCAGAACCGTCCAAGGACAAGGAAGGATTTGTGCCTTGGGGAAGTTTTAAACCTAAGCTGGTAGAAATAAGCATAGGGGGTCTTTCATGCAGGTCCCCACAGCTGTACCCCAGAGTTCAGAGTGGGGAGGGAACCCTGACAGCCAGTTTATAGCCATTTGTTCTTGTGGCCACATTGGTGCGTAACTTAAATAACTCCCTGGTATTTATCCCCCTGGTGTGTTTAAAAAGAGCAATCATATCTCCCCTAAGACTTCATTTGGTGAGGCTAAACAAGCAAAGCTCTTTGAGTCTCCTCTCATAAGGTAGAGACAGTTCCTACCTTCATGAGTTTACACCTTAAATTATCATTTCCCAAACTTTTTAAAGCATTAGGAGAAGGAAATCAATCACCACCATCTGCAACTGACATAGTGAACTCATTCTAAAAAATTACAAACTGTCACTTTAAATTCTAGTGGATTTTTTGGTCCTGCACGCAGGCTAGTGGGCTCTGTAGGGAAGAGTGCTATCTGGATCTTAGGCAGTCAGTCTTCAAAGAGCCAGCATAGACCAAGGTGGGTTGCAGTTGAACCGCTCTGCTTTAGGGAGCAGCCTGCTTTGTCTCTCTCTGTTATTGCTTCTTGTGTGTTAGGGTTCTGGATTCTAAGAAAGAAAGTATTGTTACATTGCAATTTTCCAGCAATATAATGTTTTCATCTAACATCTCTGTGTGTATGTCATGAGCATAACATCAACTTGGCCATATCTTGGTAAAGAACTCCTCATCTTAACATGTCAAGGTTCCTCCCCCACTCTGAACTCTAGGGTACAGATGTGGGGACCTGCATGAAAAACCTCCTAAGCTTATCTTTACCAGCTTAGGTCAAAACTTCCCCAAGGTACAAAATATTCCACCCATTGTCCTTGGACTGGCCGCTACCACCACCAAACTAATACTGGTTACTGGGGAAGAGCTGTTTGGACGCGTCCTTCCCCCCAAAATACTTCCCAAAACCTTGCACCCCACTTCCTGGACAAGGTTTGGTAAAAAGCCTCACCAATTTGCCTAGGTGACTACAGACCCAGCCCCTTGGATCTTAAGAACAATGAACAATCCTCCCAACACTTGCACCCCCCCTTTCCTGGGAAATGTTGGATAAAAAGCCTCACCAATTTGCATAGGTGACCACAGACCCAAACCCTTGGATCTGAGAACAATGCAAAAGCATTCAGTTTTTTACAAGAAGACTTTTAATAAAAAATAGAAGTAAATAGAAATAAAGAAATCCCCCCTGTAAAATCAGGATGGTAGATATCTTACAGGGTAATTAGATTCAAAAACATAGAGAACCCCTCTAGGCAAAACCTTAAGTTACAAAAAGGATACACAGACAGAAATAGTTATTCTATTCAGCACAATTCTTTTCTCAGCCATTTAAAGAAATCATAATCTAACACATACCTAGCTAGATTACTTACTAAAAGTTCTAAGACTCCATTCCTGGTCTATCCCTGGCAAAGACCCAGCATACAGACAGACACAGACCCTTTGTTTCACTCCCTCCTCCCAGCTTTTGAAAGTATCTTGTCTCCTCATTGGTCATTTTGGTCAGGTGCCAGCGAGGTTACCTTTAGCTTCTTAACCCTTTACAGGTGAGAGGAGCTTTCCCCTGGCCAGGAGGGATTTCAAAGGGGTTTACCCTTCCCTTTATATTTATGACATATCATATACATCTTCAATATGCACCCGAAGCAGCCATGCCCAATATTTTGAAAAATACTGATCTAAACCAACAGTGGGTGGGAGGAGAAACAGAGGGATAGGGAGGAGAAGCGACTTATCCACAACCATATCAGGTCATTGGAAGAGTAAGGACTAGAACTGAGGATTCCTGACTCCTAAGGTAGTGCCTCTGTCATATAAGACAAGAGCTACAGAGGATAAAGGTTGGATGATGGCATAGGCATGACTGTGTGGTGAGACAGACAGGAGCCTGAAGCTGGATGAATTGAGCGGTATATAGAAAGACCAGGTTATTGGAGCTCATAGTTATACATAGAAGGCTCCTCCTTCCCTGACAGGAAATTGTACTTAAACCAGCAAGCTAGTCAGAATCACCTGCTGAGGAGTGGGTAACACCTAGAAAATGTTGTGGACAGTGACGATGGAGGTCTGGGTTTGAAACTGTTTGAACTAGAATGGAATTAAAAAATGTTTGTCATCTTGAGGTGAATTACAAGCCAATTTTCAGAATGATTCCCAGGAGAGATTAGAGCAGGGGTCACCAAAGTGTGGATCCCATTGTGTTCAAAAATGTGTCCTCTAGCATGGATCTCAGTATCTTATATAAACATGGCCTATGGTGTTTGCATGTGAACAAGTGGTATCTAGTCACTAGGAGAGATACCAGTACAAGCAGGTAATATAGGCTCCTGGAAAATTATCACTGATGGTCTTGCTGTTTCAAATTAGGGCACTTCTGAATGAATGAATGACTATCAAAACATGGCCACATTCTTCTTAGTGTATGCACAATGTGCCTCTGAGGGCAAGTGACCAGGATCCATCACCCAACTTGGTCTGCTGGTTGGGTCATTAGCTTCCCCAGATTGGGCCAGGTATTCATGGGGAGTGCAACATGAATGCTGATCCATGCCTCCCATGGCCACATTCTGATTGGCTGGTTGAGCCAGCTATCAGCACATCTTTGAATTGGAAAAATCTGTTAATGACCTGGAAAATCCAATTAGTGCTTTATACACTGAGGCGTTATTGCCTAATAAATACAGCACTGAATTGGGATTCATGAGAGATGGGTTCTATTCCTGGTTTGGAGTCTGGCCTGCTGGGTGAACTTGGGTAAGCCATGTCCCCTCTCTGTGCTTCAGTTTCCCCATCTATAAAACTCAAATAATGATGCTTACCTCCTTTGTATAGGGCTTTGAGATCTACTCATAAAAAGAGGTAGACTTTACAGAATGTGTGATTTGCATAATGCTATATTTTAACCCAGAAGCTAAACAGTGCTAAGATGCCCTCTATGGCTTAAAATCCAATGCTATTAAAGTCAGTGGGAATTTTACCACTGATTTCAATAGGGTCAGGATTTTCTGTAATCTGCAATTTCCCTGTAGGCTTCAAATGCTTGCGAATAGACAGAAGAAGTTGTTTCTACTACTTTTCTAGCTTTCAGCTGTGTCTAATAATGTGTGAAGACAGAGCTGTTCAAGGGAGAGATTGGTGCTGAGTGAAGATGTATCTAGAAGCCAGTAACAGAGAACTCTGTTTTGACTTCACTCATTCCTTGCAATATATATATATAAAATAGAGGTAATATTGTATTAGGATGTATATAGGGCCCTACCAAATCCACGGCCATGAAAAATGCATCATGGACAATGAAATCTGATTTCCTCCTGTGAAATCTGGTCTTTGTGTGCTTTTACCCTATACCATGCAGATTTCATGGGGGACACCAGGGTTTCTCAAATTGTGGGGTCCTCACCCAAAAAAGAGTTTCGGGGGGGGTCACAAGGTTATTTTAGGGCAGTTGCAGTATTGCCACCCTTACTTCTGCGCTGCCTTCAGAGCTGGGTGGCCGGAGAGCAGCCGCACAGAAGTAAGTGTGGCAATACCATACCAGGCCACCATTACTTCTGCGCTGCTGCCTTCAGAGCTGGGCAGCCAGAGAGCGGCGGCTGCTGACTGAGGGCCCAGCTCTGCAGGCAGCAGCGCAGAAGTAAGGGTGGCAATACCACACTAGGCCATCCTTACTTCTGCGCTGCTGCTGCTGGTGGCTCCACCTTCTGAGCTGGGCTCCTGGCCAGCCGCCGCCGCTCTCCAGCTGCTCAGCTCTGAAGGCAGGGCCGCCGCCAGCAGCAGCGCAGAAGTAAGGGTAGCAGGACCGCAACCCGCCCTACAATAACCTTGCGACTCCCTCGCCCCAACTCCTTTTTGGGTCCAGACTCCTACACTTACAACACTGTGAAATTTCAGATTTAAATAGCTGAAATCATAAAATTTACGATTTTTAAAATCCTATGATGGTGAAATTTCCCAAAACCGACCGTGAATTTGATAGGGCCCTCTATATATAAGTGGATGTTTTGTGATCAGTATAGGCTAGCGACATCTGAAAACAGGTAGGCTGCCCTCCTTCATCCTTGTAGGAAGTCCTGGGTGGAATGATCACTCCAAAAAGTTTTGCTGCTTTTAATAAATGATTTTAGCCATATTTCATATCCAAATTACTGTTGGTATAGATATAGAAATTTGTATGTGAAGGGAAGGCTTGGATGACTGTCCAAAAAACTCTGAAAAGTAAACACTTGTGCTAATCAATTTTTTTCAGAAATTCAAAATTTCTACAAAATGTTTTCATATTTTGGCACTTCATATTTTTGCATTTTTTTGGTCCAAAATGTTTAGAACTTCACATTAGCAACACAGTTACTTTCTATGTAAACATTTCTCCTTCTTTTGTGTGTGTGTGTGTGCCTGAAATTGCATTTTTTGGACTGACATGTTTTTTGAAAAAGGAAATTTCAATGATTTTTGTTCTTGCAAAGAATACGTCACCATTTTTCACAGTCGGTGGCAAGCACAAAACAACGAAACTGGTCTCCCTCCAAAGACAGGCGAGAAGGATGAAAAAAAGGAATCAACAAAAAAGGAATAATAAAAAAGGAGAGGTGGCTTGAATGAAGAAAAGAGGACTCACCGGGGAGTTTTATTCCTCTATCGCCCTAATAAATGCCGGCTCTATTTCATCAGCTGTTCCTTGTACAAGCTTTTTCCTGTTCAATATTGCTATGAGGCAGCCTCTGAAAAATCATAAGATTGGCTTAAAAATAAGATTGGTTAAAAATATACTGTCTTAGTCGAAAATTGTGGTTTTGACTAAATTAAATATTTAGTGAAAGCTCAGTTTTTCCTTGGAGGGGAAAGGGGTGAATATTTTCCAACCATCTTTACTAAAAACCATGAGATGTAATACATATTTCTAGTTTTTCTCCAAACTGTAGTTTGGTTCTAATATTTATTTTGTGCTAGGGCCTCTAGGGTCAGGTACTGGTATCTTTTTTATTTTTATTTAAATTGAGTTAACTCCATAGTCATCATGTGACTGTTTGTTAGAACTGGCATAAAACTCACCTCAAAACCAACCTCCCTACTTGCAGTACATCATGGAGAGTAGATTCAAGCCTTATGGTTTTGTTGAGCTTACTGGGGTCAGTGATTGAGCAGGAAATAGTTTGGAGCTTAAAGCCACACTGTGGGCTAATTTTTTAGAATTGCCCAGGATTTGAGCTGTGTCAGATTCCATTGTCATTCATTAAAACCACATGCAGTGCTACGTAAAGGCTCATGTTCGCAGATCACATTATACGTTCTGTATGTTGTATTTTATGCCTCAGCTCACTTTCTGGTCCACCACCATTTACATCATGGCAAAAAAAAACAAACAAAAAAAAACCAACCATGAAATTTGAATCAAGTAATCTTTGAGGGGCTTAGAGTTTCATCCTTCCCCACTGAAATCAATTGACTTCAGTGGGATCTAGAGCAGGGCGTTAGTCCACTACAGTCAGGAGAATACTTCAAAGATTCAGTATGGAGACAGACATATAATACAGGAAAGCCTTGTGAAGGAAATTGCCCACCTGTATTTAACAGATGGACCCTGCTCTGTGCTCCATGGGGTGATCCTTTGCCAATACAATCTGAGAACAAGTAGTCATTTCTTACTGATTTCATGGCTGCCAGTTCTACCCTGACAGAGCTTTGTCCGGCTTGAAAGCCTGGCTCTCTCACCAACAGAAGTTGATCCAATAAAAGATATTACCTCACCCACCGTGTCTCTCTAATATCCTGGGACCAGCACAACTACTGCTGCGTAGTTCTACCCTGTGCATTTGGCACAGTGACCAAGGTTAAGTATGTTGGGCCTGTCCCTGAGTCGTATTGAACTCCCGTAGACTTTGGGTGGAACTGTAGATCCTCAGAACCTCTGAAAATCATGCTCTGGGCTTCTCATGTGGGAAACCCCCAAAATTGTGGCATCCAAAGTTGCTGAGTGATTTAAAAAACATTGGCCTTAATAGCTCTGTGCATCAGCTCCCCGTTTGTGTAACGGCCAGGATGATACCTCCTTGCTTTGCAGGAGTGTTGCGAATCTTAGTTCATCATTGGTCTATGAGGAGCACAGATACTCTGGTGGTGAATGGCCTATATACTTCAGCTCTTTCTTCCCTCCTACCCCCCTACCCAATAGGTTTCTGTTAAAAAAAATGCTTCCAGCCCTTTAACGTTTGGGAGCACACTGTACTCCCCCCTCCTCGTGCCTCCTCCCCCCAAATATAAGTACGAGAATGTTGAAAGTAGTAAAAATTAAAGTAAATGGTCTGATATAAAAAAGGTTTCAAACAGGATTCATAATTCTGCAATTTGTTATACAAAGTCAATTTTTCCATTTCCAGAGCTAAGTTGTCTGGTGGGGTTTATTGGTTCACTCGTTATTAGGTATATATCACTTTTATTGTTTCATATTTTTATGTGTTATATTGAAAAGATATCATTCATGAATAAAACATTTTTGCTCCAGGCTACCATGTACGAAGGTTGGTCTGGAAGCCTAGATCTCCTTTTATTTGAAAAGAAAAGGAAATATATATACTGTAATATACCAGTCTTTGGCAAGAAGGTCCGATGATATTGAAATAAATCTGCCTTCCTGATAATCTGTACAAAGCCCACCGCCTTCCATCCAGACTACCCTATTCTGGACAGTATCCTTCAATCTGTCAGTACACCACTCCCCTTCTCTTATCTGTCATGTCTCTTCACTACTCATATCCACCCCGCAAAATTTTGCTTCCTTTCCTAATCTGTAGCAGAATGGCTCCTCTCCAAATGTCACCCTACAACACTAGACATGATTGAGCATCCATGAGGCAGCCAATGTGCTACTACAGATGATGTGAGGAAATGTTAGCTTGATAGATAATAGTTTTATTTTTGGTCTTCTTAATCATGCTGCACCTGGTAGGAGTTTGATATGAACAGATAAGTAGTGTCAAGAGACAGATAGAACTTGATGGGGAACATTTTTATGTATTTATTTATTTAGAATATTTGAGTGAGGTGTTTGGGTTTTTTTGGCAGTTTATGAAAGTTAATTGGCTGTCAGCACTGGACTTCTAGGGGATGATACAAAACAAACAAACTAAAATAATTTGGGTTGGTTTACTGCATTTAGCATTTAAGACTTTTTTTAAGCTGGTTTCTGTGCCAGGGCTTCTAATGAGAACTCTGCCTCTGCTCTAAAGGCTCTGTCCTCTTTTGGGGATAAAAGGTAAATTACATTTGCTGACTCCTTATGTGACATGGCAAAAATAATTCCATAAATGCTCTATAATTGCATTGTTATTATATGGTTATTGCTGCATATTGTCAACAAAACGATTACCCTGAGGTCCAATAGCTCCAGTGTATGGTACATAGTAATTAGCTAAGAAAGAACGAGGTACTGAGGGACGCAGAAGAAACTCTTTCAGCGCATACACAAGGCGATTAATGTGCGGAACAGACACTATCAAAGACAGTGACAACAGCAACTGGAGCAGTGAACAGATTGCAAAAAACAATGAGACAAATAGTTAGGAGACTAAAGAATTTACAAGGATAGAGAAATGGATGGAGTTAGACAGGTTGTCTGGCCCCATTGTGAAATATTTTTATGCTGTTATGGGCTGTAGTCATTCTGAAGCAAAAATTGCACTGAAATCAACAAGCACTTTGCCCAGTTGAGAACTTCAGGATTTGGCCAGATTAAGCTCTGTTCCATCACGGAAGTTAATGGTGTTGCATATGTAAATGAAGGCAGAAGTTGGCCCTGATTTAAACCCCAAAAATAGCAAGGAAGTTCAGAGATAAATCTTTAACTCCACTGGAAATTCTCCTCTCAGTTACCTCAGGAAATATAAAATTTAATGCCACCGAATATCACCCCTAGGTGTAGTGGGGTTCTAACAACAGTGCATGTCTTTTAGAACCACACAGTCTGCAATTTCCAGATACAGAGGGATGGCGAAAGGGTAAAGTAATGATTTTAGCCCCCTCTCCCCCGCCTTTATACCTAAATTTCAGCATCTGAGCAGTTTTACTAACTTCACTGGGTTTCCTCATATGCTTTAAATTAGTCATGTGCTTAAGTACCTTAGCTCTTTGCTTTAACAAAGCTATATAACCTTAGGGACCTGTAAGGCCTCTATTACCACTGTTTCTGAGTGTCTCACTGTGTTTATCCTCATAATGCTGGTGAGGTAAGGAATTACAGTGATTCTCATTTTATGTATGAGTAACTGAAGCACAAACAGATTAAGTGATTTGCCCAAAGCCAGAAGCAAAGTCTGCGGGAGCACAGAGAATAGAACCTTGGACTTTCCATGGCTGAGACACACAGCCTAACCACTGGACAATCCTTCCTCAGTCATAGAAAACGGGCAATGCACTAACTTTCTACATGTATATGCAGTGTCTCTCTCTCATGACCATTAGAAAGAATGATGGGCCTATTTCTACTACCCAATAGGAAGATCTTTAGCTGTATCTTTCTAGAGCTGAAAGACCAGGTTTCTTGTACCAGCTCTGTAGGGCGTGGGCATGTGATATGCATCTAAGTTGTGAGGATATAATGGATACATTATCAGAGGAGACTGAATTAGGATAAAATAAAAATCAGCCTCGATCCTCACTCTGAAAATCCTATTGAACCCAGTTTTTAATGTTCAAACAAAAAAATGTCTGCTAATTATTTACAAAACTATATTTTTTTATCATAATTAATAATTAGAGCTGGTCAAAAGTTGAAAAACAGAACATTTTCAGAAAGTGTTATTGTTTCTGTTTTGTCGCTTTTGCTGAAATTCAGGGTTTTGACAAAAAGGCCTTGTTTCCCATTCCATCCTGACAACAGGAAATAGATCCCAAAAGGCTCAGCAACTAAAGTTTGTAGTCAGAGTCTGATCTCAGTTATATTGATCGCAGATACATGCCATTTACTTCAACTGACTTACGTCAGTATAAAAAGAGGTCAGAATATGGCCTTTAAAGAATACTGGGCTGCTGTGGTTCTACTTCCATATCAACTCACTGTAAATCTGTGGCTCTCTCTGTGTTGAACCCACAGAACTCAGTCATCAGCTGTGCTGAACATGAACTCAGCACAGCCAAGCAGGGAAGAAGGAAGATGACTTTATATCACCTCCCATACCCTGGCTGGCCTAGGCCAAAATGGCCCTCAGAGTAATTCAGGGCAATTCCAGGGCTACTCTAAATTATGTCACCGGCTGCATGCTGTGCCAGTGGTGTAGATAGGAGTGGAAATTTGGGTGGGCCCCGACTTTTGGGTGGATGGGCAATGACAGACTGTGGTATCTCAGTTTCTCCCCCTATGCCATGCTCTCTTCCTAGCCCTGGTGCCCCCAGACATAGGGCTTCACCTGCCAAGCTGGGCGCACACACGAGGGGCGGCTCAGAAAATGGCAAGGCAGACCTGCCAGAGCTTAGCATTCTGAAGGGTGGGCACACAGCTCCATCCTGTATTTCAGGTGCCCCGCTGATGCTCCAGGCCTGCTCAGTTTCGGGTGGGCCTGGATACTAAGTGGGCCACGCAGGCCTGCCCATGGCTACGCCCCTGTGCTGTGCGCGATCTATATGGCCTCCATTACCATAATTCTGTGCACCTCACTCTCTTTCATGTATTTATCCTCATTTTACAGAAGGGGTATTGAGGCAGAGAGAGAGAGAGAGACTAATTGCTTGTTATGTGGCAATGTCGATGATGGGCTTGTGATTTCTTAAGCACATTAATGTGCTGCATACGAACTAGCCTGAACATACCCTGCTGGCATGAACAAAAAGTTCCCTAACAGGCCAGTTGGTGTGCAGCACATTCGTGTGCTTTAGAAATCACACCCTGTAGTTCGCAGTGCTATGCCATGTAGACAAGCTGTCATAAATATAAAGGGAAGGGTAAACCCCTTTAAAATCCCTCCTGGCCAGAGGAAAAATCCTCTCACCTGTAAAGGGTTAAGAAGCTAAAGGTAACCTCGCTGGCACCTGACCAAAATGACCAATGAGGAGACAAGATACTTTCAAAAGCTGGGAGGAGGGAGAGAAACAAAGGGTCTCTGTCTGTCTATATGATGCTTTTGCCGGGGATAGAACAGGAATGGAGTCTTAGAACTTTTAGTAAGTAATCTAGCTAGGTATGTGTTAGATTATGATTTCTTTAAATGGTTGAGAAAAGAACTGTGCTGAATAGAATGACTATTACTGTCTGTGTATCTTTTTTGTAACTTAAGGTTTTGCCTAGAGGGATTCTCTATGTTTTGAATCTAATTACCCTGTAAGGTACCTACCATCCTGATTTTACAGAGGTGATTCCTTTACTTCTATTAAAAGTCTTCTTGTAAGAAAACTGAATGCTTTTTCATTGTTCTCAGATCCAAGGGTTTGGGTCTGTGGTCACCTATGCAAATTGGTGAGTATTTTTACCAAACCTGCCCCAGGAAGTGGGGTGCAAGGGTTGGGAGGATTTTGGGGGGAAAGATGTGCCCAAACTACGTTTCCCAGTAAACCCAGTTAAAGTTTGGTGGTGGCAGTGGAAATCCAGGGGCAAAGGATAAAATTAATTTGTACCTTGGGGAAGTTTTAACCTAAGCTGGTGAAAGTAAGCTTAGGAGGTTTTCATGCAGGTCTCCACATCTGTACCCTAGAGTTCAGAGTGGGGAAGGAACCTTGACACAAGCCCTAAGTGACTTTCCCAAGGTTGCACAGTATATGTGTTGCAGAGCAGGGAACTGAACCTAACTATCCAGAATCCCAGATTACTGAACTAACCACTAGATTTCTTTCCTCCCCTGTGCTCTATCATGCTCCCTGTTGGATCTGGCATGCCTCCCCACTGTGCTTATGCCAAGGGAGGAAAGTGGCTATCTTAGAGCAGTGGTCCCCAAACTGTGAGGTGTGTCCCCTAGCAGGCCATGGAGGAACATCCGGGGGGAAGCAGCTGACCCCAAGCAAGCCCCCATGGGAGGTGAGGAGGGAGCAGCCCCCAGCCCCACAATTCTCCCAGCTTCACTCCGACCCTGCCCCCCGGACCCTGGCCCCGGCCGCAGTTGCAGTCCTGGCTACACTCCCAGTCCCTGACCCCCAGTCTCCGGCCCCTACTCGTGGCCACAGCTCGGCTCCCTGCCCTGGCCACAGCTCTGGCCCCCAGCCCCAGCCCGTGGGGGGACGCATGGACACATTCCATTACTTGTAAGGTAGGGTAAAAGAGAAACAGTTTGGGCACCAATGTCTTAATGCCAGCTATGTAAATTTTGTACCACTCAAAGACTCTCCCACAACAGACGGCAATTTTTGCTGCTCCATGAGGGCAGCTTTCTGGTTGTTTTGCATTGACTCATTGGCACAAAGCAGCTGGAGTTGAGGCCTTGGCCTATGCTCAAAGTGTGGTCTGTGTGAGACACAGCCAGAGGCCAGCAGTTTGATTGCTTGTTGCAGTGAATGATTACCAGGTGTTTATTTGTAAATGATTTGAAGTTTAACTCAACCTGGGAGCTGTTTGTCCAGTCAATGTAAATTTTCACAACAGAACCCATCAAACACTGCAAAAGGGAGAATTCCTTGTGAAACGCAAAACACTAACAGAATCTGAGTTAGCACCAGTTTTAACACTAGGAGCCAAATCTATTCCTGTATTAACTCTGCTGACTTCAGTGTGGGATTGCACCAAAGACAGATTTAGCCTGAAATGTATATGTTGAATATTTAATGCAAATGCAACCTTCTGTAAGTGCATGTCCTGCAGGTGACATGCAATTATTCTAATTACACTGCAATTACGGTACAGCTCCAGAGTAAATTACCTGATTATTTGCATTCTGTGCGATAAAGTATTCTTCTCATCCAGTCTCCAAACCTGCACCCGCTTCTCTTTCCTCTGCGTAATATACCTAACAGTTCTGGTTTACAGACATTGCCCTGGTTTTGTGCAACTCAAATTGCAGATGTCTGACCCATTTCCAGTTCCTCTTCACTAGTGCTCCATCTCTGCCCCCGTAGCTCTGGCTGGCTACCTCTCAGGGTGTGTCTATATTGCAATCATAGGCGTGACTGCAGCCTGTGTAAACATACGTGTACTAACTTTGATCTAGCCAGCTCCAGTAACTCTAGAAGTGAAGCCTCGGCAGCAGGGTTTGTACAGTCATGCCCAGAACCCTGGGTATGTACTCAAGTGGCTAACCCATCTCTGCCATCACAGCTTCACTCCTAGTGTTATTGGAGCTAGCTTGATCAAAGCCCGGTCTACACACGCTGCAGTCACACCTCTGATTGCAGGGCAGACATACCCTCAGCTGTTCAGCGTGGAATGGCATTTACGCCCTGCTGAACAACAAAGAAGCGCAAAGAACAGCAAATCAGGAACACAAGAGAAGTGGTGAAGACTGCCAGCATTGAAGGAGCCCTGCATGGTCCTGGTGGGAGAACCATGACCCCAGCAGTATAATCCAAGACCTGGTTCTGACCAAGGAAAGGGGAAGAAGACCTAGATGATGGATAGTGAAGGAGGAGACCTTTAGGATGAGAGGAAAAGAGAAGACGGTTGTGAGGGAGAATGGAGAAATGGGGAGCTGGTGGACAGAGCTGGTAAAAACAATTTTGATGAAAGAGTTTTCCATTGGAAAATGCATTTTTGTCAAATTCAAAACATTTCATGGAAGCTTGTCCATTGAAATTTTTGATGGGAAAAAGTCAAAAATCTTGTTTCATTCTGATAAGGTAAAAATGTTTCCTTTCAAGTGTATTGTTTTGATTAATTTCATTTTGACCTATATTATATTATATTATATTTATTATATTTATTAAAATAGTATAACTTAATATTAAAAATAGCTATTCTAATATAATATCAATGCATATTATTTTTAATATAATACATTTTATATTCTAAAGTTTTGAGCTTATCAAAACAAAAACAAATTATGGTTTCAAATTGATTTTCTTTTTTTGGTGGGTGGTGTCATTTAGTGGGAGTCTTCAGTTTTTCATTTCAATTGAGAAAGAGAACACATTATGAAGGGTTGGAATTTCCCAGAGAACAGAAATTCTTGTTTCCATCCAACTGTACTCATGGGGAGAAACTGTACTCATGGGGAGAAAAGGGGAAGTTTGGGGGTGTCGAAAGGAGACTAGAGAGCAAAGCAGAGAGAAAGACAGGTAGATTTGGAGGAAAGAAAAAGAAGCAAACCAAGCCAGACACACCATCCATCACTAGGCTGGAGGGAGATGGAAAAGGCTGAGTAAAAGAAGACAGATACTAATTCTTTACGCTTACTGTAAATAGAGACTTTCACCCGAGGATCTCAAAATACTGCACAAAAGAGGGTAGGTCTTACTACTCCAATTTTATGTGTGGATAGAGTGAGACATGGGAGGTTACCTGAACCACAGTCTCCTGTTCTAATCACTAGACATCGCTGCCTCCCTTAGACAAAAAGAGGAGAAAGCCACAGAGACTGAGTATAGAGTCAGAAGAAAAGGCATAATAAATAAGAGAAATGGGAGGGGATGGAAGGGGAAAGATAAAACACAACTGGAGCGAGGGCTACAGGAGTCATTGGGTAAAAAGTACATTAAAAGGATGAGAGTGAGAGAAGACAGTAATAGGGACATGAAGGGATAAATACATTACTTACGTGCACAGTGCCCCAAATGTGCCCCAAATCCTGGTATTTGCATGGGCAGATGCATGCAAACACACACACCTGTCAGGTTTCAGAGGAACAGCCGTGTTAGTCTGTATTCGCAAAAAGAAAAGGAGTACTTGTGGCACCTTAGAGACTAACCAATTTATTTGAGCATGAGCTTTCGTGAGCTACAGCTCACTTCATCGGATGCATACCGTGGAAACTGCAGCAGACTTTATATATACACAGAGAATATGAAAAATTGCGGACACACTGTTTGAAAAATGCATTCCTAGGTGCCAGTGTATGCGTATTTATTTTCACGTTGGAAAAATGATCTGAGCA
Organism: Caretta caretta; assembly: GCF_965140235.1. Classification (NCBI taxonomy): domain Eukaryota; kingdom Metazoa; phylum Chordata; order Testudines; family Cheloniidae; genus Caretta; species Caretta caretta. The sequence goes on along the minus strand of NC_134210.1, from coordinate 9,393,069 downwards.
GGCATCATGGATTCCTGTCTTCCACCTACCCTCCCTTCCTGGCATGTGCTCTGTAGTTTAGTTTTCTACTTTCTACAGCAAAGTCAATTCAATTAAGACATCCAGCTAGCCTGGAACTGAGGTCTCTGAGGAGCACTGGAGACAGTCATTTAAGATGGCCAGGCCTGCTGAAATGAATGTCTTTCTTACTAATTTGGGAGTGTGATGGCTCTTCCTGACCCTTTACACCCCTATTTTATTGATAAAAACTAGGCAAGCTTTTTTTTTTTCACCTGGATGTACTTGCGCGTGAAGGCTGTTTCCTAAGGCAGGCATTGTTTTGTTGGAAGAATGGTGAAACTGTGAAGTCATAATCAAAATAATAATTCATTTACCAAAGTCTGAGGAGTTGTAGTCAGCTGGGTTTGCAGTTTTGATCTGAGATATATTACCTACTGGTCACCATTTAAACATGAAATGTCCTTTTCAAAGTCAAATATTTGTAAATACTTAAAAGCGACACTATGACATGGATTCAGTGTCTCTTCTGAATTTCTGAAGCTTTTGTCAAATCATCCAAATCATGAGAATACGGTTTTAATATCAAATTGTAGGCAGTGCAGTTATCAATGCCTATAGCTAAGGTTGCCCATCCCATTCTATTCTAAGACTCTGTTTTCAGTGGCTTCAGTTTCCAGATTTAAACTATTCAGGTTGAAATTTTCCGTAAGGATTCTTTTTCATGTGGGAAAAACAACGTATTTTCCCTCAACCTCAGTTTTTTTGAACTGACTGAACCATTTTAGCTAATATATATGTATATTCACCCAAAGTTCACCCAAAGCTGGCCAAGTTATAGGCCTCCAAAAAAATCTCCATTCACACATGCTCAGTAGTGGCTTGTATGAGTTTGGCAGCAAAATTCTCTGAAGATTCTGACTGTAATAAGCATGCTCCCTCCCCTCACAGGTTCTTTGTGCCAACTGGATGGTGCATGCACTATCCCCAGATTAACCAAGAATATTTCATTTCTTGCTGAAGTGGCTGAGCAGGACTCTCCCTGTAGTTGCTCCTCCTGGCTGTTAAAGATTTCTGTGGCACTTGGTGCTGGAACTAAGAGCAGGGAGACTGTTTCTCTTGAGTTAGGCTTCCTGTCCAAACAATGGTAAATGATAATGTAATTGAAGACTGTATCATAATGTGTATGCACTAGGATGGTGAATTAAGATTGCACGGGCAAGTCACCATTTCTGCTGGTAAAACCCATGTAGGTTTTTTTTTTGAACATGGTGGAATTTCATGATGGATCAGTCTTGACAGAAGATGAAGGATGGTATTTTGGTAAAGGTACTGAACTGGACCATAGGAGATTGTCATTCAGTTCTTGGCTGTACTATAGTCTAACTGTGTTACCCACAGCAAATCCCTTGATCTTCTGTGCCTCGTTTCCTTCTGTCGATAATACCACACCATTTCTTCCATCCTCTTTCTGTCTTCTATTTTGACTGTAAGCTCTTCTGGTCAGGGACTATCTCTTGCTATGTGTGCATATTGTGTCTTGATCAATGCACTCCCTATTTTAGTTGCCCAACCCTGACCTTCAGGGTCCACCCAAAGTTGTAGGAGGGTTGTTTAGTCTGCCTAACTGTGGTTTGATTCTTCTACTAACACTGTCAATAGTTATACCAGCTGTGGCCATGGTTTCTATTATAGAGCTAAAGAGAGAACACTGACATGTTTCACACAGCCCAGCAAACAGCTATCACTGACTTATGGTCACTGACTGTTGCAGCTGGATTTGAACCCATGACTGGGAAGCAAAATGCTCAAGTTTCATTACCAGTCTCCAAAACCATCCAGAGCTCTTATCTATGTTTTAATTCAAAATATGGCCTGGCCGCTGGCTTCAGAAGTTGACCTTAAAAACTGAATTTCCTCTTTTCACAGAAATTGTTTGGGCTAAGTATGACCTTTAGCAAATTATCTGTACTTCCTTCCTGTATCTTGCTATGTGTATTTGTGTATGAGGAAGTAATGTAGGAAGAGTTATAATGAGTCTTTCAACGACTTCTCCCCAAGTTGCTTCCTAATTTATGCTAATTTGCTTCTAATGAGATGATTAGAGCTGAATCAGATCAGATTTAATCCGCAGTTAAACTGTGAAGATATTCCCCTCCCCCCCAAATGAGGCTGTAAAACCAACATCAAGTTTAAACTGCTATGCGTGCATGTTTCCTCCTTCTTGCAGTACTTCACTGCTGCAAAATAAAGCATCTATGATGGCATGGTAAATACTGACATCTGGTATTTAGCTACTTGTAAACCTCACCAGTTGAACTTAAAGCTATGTACATACGTTATTCGGCTAGATAGGTGCACATTATCATGAATATAAGAGGCTAGTTTCTTGGAGCTCAGGATCCCATTGTCTAGGGTTTTGCAGGATTCTGGGGGTTATTACTAGGACATAGTTCCTTTCACTCTAAGTTGAAAGTCCATCTCAGGTCAGTAGAGACCAAAATGTATTACCTTCCAACACCTGGTGAGGAGCCAGTATGAAATCAGTTCGGTAGCCACAGTCCTTTTCCTGTGTCTCCCCATCAGAACAATACATCATCGCAAATGGTACTAATTGGTGTCTATTCTAGCAATCTCATCAGGGAGGCTAAATTTAAATAAGCATGGAGACTAGAGGTGGTCCATCCAAGAGTGTGCTGAAGCAGAGTAGTGCAGTGATGTGGGGAGAAAGTTTGCAGTCACACAGCCTGGACTGTATTAGCTCTTTGGATAAACAGATAATTTCATCCTCTAGGTTCATCAATCTAGCGTCTTTAATGAGCTTTGCCATTCACTTTAAAAACAAAAGCCTAAGAAAAGAGACATTGTCGAGAAGCCAAAATCTTTTCAATTCATTTGTGCAGCTCTTAGGTGTAGAGCACATATTGCACGAAGCTTGACATTTAATGTGTTTTGAGTCAACATTGTTGGTGATGATGAAAATAAGAATTAATTATAAAACTCCACAGACAAAATTTGCTGCTGTTTTAACGCTACTGACTCAAGCGAGCTGCACTGCAGGGAACATGCCCCCATGAGTGGATATGGTACTGTACTTTAAAACAGACTTTAGGCTCCAATCCTGGGTTTACTATGTGTGTGTTGGTTGCATTGTTAATTCCAGGACTGGGGCCTGAAGTGGGTGCCACAGCTAAGGTGTCTGCAGTGCCTGGCCAATGGGGTGCCCATTCTTGACCTAAAGGGTCACTTCCAGGAAACGATAGTTTTTGAGTGTCCATAGTCATTGATTGGACTCTTGAGAGTGTCTACAGAGACTCCAGCTCTGGTATAGTTTCTATTACATGGACCCTAATCTGTTTAGAACTGGAAGGACACCACGGAGTAATTCCACCCAGCCCATCAAACAGCTATCAGATAATAATGACATGGCTGGCCTTGAACCTGTGACATGAATGTAAAATGCTCTCATACCATTGGAGTACTATGTTTAAACCAGCTGTGGTAGCAGGAACATCTGAGCACACATGGATTCCCAACGGTGTAACATACCAGCACGTGTATTCATGCTAGCACATTTGACTGTAAGATCAGGACCTTAAAAATCAGAAGTCCCTGCAAATGAAGATCTTCGAATCAACTAATCCAAATAAATTATGTTTAACGTTTTTCTGCAGTTTATTATACTGCACAGAGAGAGAGACGCCTAGAACTTGCATAGTGTACATCACCCTTATCTATAGTTTACCCAGTGCAATATTATTAGTTTTCATGTCTATAACTTTTATTGTTTTATCTTTGACAAAGTCTGAAATAGGACACTGGTGACATTTTTAAAAATTAGCCTTCTGCGTTTAAAGACCACTCACCATTTTCATCTGTCATCATTCAGGAAATGTCACATTGATTTTATCTTCTTTGCAATAAATGGTAACATCAAAAAAAAAAAAAACCCAACAAATAATGGCCTGACACTTCAAAATCAGCTGCCACTCTCGAGGAGAGCAAAAATAAATAAAAGGACAATTTTTTTGAAGGACAGGGGAAGAGAAAAAAAAAGAGAGAGAGAAAAGAAAAGCTTTATCTCATTCTGGCAATATTGACAACAGACCAAAGTAACAGGAATTATAACTTCTTGTCTTTTCCATCTAACAGATGTTATATGAATGGTAAATGTAGCACTGAGCTATGGCAGCACTTGCAAACATATCTTAAGAAGATTAGTTAAAATCTTTCCCTGCCTTTATTAGTATTACAAGTGAAAAGGGGAGGTTGGGGGACACTGGAAGAAAAATAAAGGATACAGGGAATTTTATCCTTCCAATGCTGGGATATGATGACAGACATTCCCTGGGTGAATTTCTGCCCTTTTGAAGTCAGCAAGAGTTTTGCCATTGACATCATTTGAGCCAGGATTTCACCGATTATGTTTACTTGGTTGTGATGGAAAGTTCAATAGACCCTGGCAGAACTAGCAGTCATCCTGATCACAGGGTTGATCCAGTTAATTTGATTTCAATGCACTTTGGATCAGGCCAAGTGAATATTTATGCAGAGAAAAAAAAAACATTGTAGGAGAGACTAGGTGCTCTGGGGAATTGGTAGTGTGGGTCTGGGACTATCACCATGAGATCTCCTCTTTAAGTTTGAGCAGGGTTAGTGGTGAACAAAGTTAACTGGCAATTAATGGCTGGTGTGAAATGAGTAATTAGCCTCAGTCCAGTTTGCAATGGGTATGTGTATATCACCCACACCATAAAAGGAGCCACCATCACAATTATCACTAATTGGTTGCCTTGTCAGCAATTGGATTCAGGGTCCAATTCAGCATGAGCCAGTACCTTAGTATAGTTATAGCCACCAGTGAAAAATGAGTGTAGACAGCTACTAATTCAAAGTGGGAGCAATTTACACCTACAAATGACTATCACCCCTGTCAGGGATCCTTCCCCACTCTGAACTCTGGGGTACAGCTATGGGGACCCACATGAAAGACCCCCCCAAGCTTATTTTTACCAGCTTAGGTTAAAAACTTCCCCAAGGCACAAATTCCGTCTTGTCCTTGAACAGTATGCTGCCACCATCAAGTGATTTAGACAAAGAATCAGGGAAAGGACCACCTGGAGTTCCTGTTCCCTAAAATATCCCCTCAAGCCCCTTCACCCCCTTTCCTGGGGAGGCTTGAAAATAATATAACAGCCAAATACCTAAACCAGACCCTTGGGTTTTTAGGATACTAAAAACCTCAATCAGATTCTTAAAAGAAGAATTTTATTTAAAGAAAAGGTAAAAGAATCACCTCTGTAAAATCAGGATGGAAGATAACTTTACAGGGTAACAAAAGATTCACAAACACAGAGGAACTCCCTCTAGGCTTAGTCCAAAGTTACAAAAAAACAGGAATAAACCTCCCTCTACCAAAGGGAAAATTCACAAACTAAAACAAAAGATAATCTAACACACTTTGCCTGGCTTTACTTACTATTTTTGTAATATTAGAGATTGGTTCAGGATTGGTGTATAGGAGAAAGAATTTTATGACCTGATGCTTGTCTGCTTCCCAAGAGAACACACCCACAAAGCCTTTCCCCCACCCCAGATTTGAAAGTATCTTCTTTCCCCATTGGTCCTTTTGGTCAGGTGCCAACCAGGTTATCTGAGCTTCTTAACCCCTTACAGGTAAGGAGGAACTCTAGGCTACCCTTAGCTGTATGGTTATGACAACCCCTATTTAGCACCTCATCCCTATTCAGCAAAGTATTTAAGCACGTGCGTCAGCCACATGATAATGGAACTTAAGCAGGTGCTTAAAGTTGAGCATCCATGTAAATGCTTTGCTGATTTGAGGCATAAAGAATACTCAGGACAAGGGTGAATCCAGCCCTGAATGGGCAGTAGCTTGCACTAACAATACCTGGGTTTCTCCTGCACTGGGGAAAAAGAGAGGACATTCCATTCCCTTTTGCCTGCACTAAAAAAAAAAGAAAAAATAATTCCTTTCAAAGGAATTTCCAGCAGTTAAAAATACATCAATAACTATGTATATAATATTTCAATCTATAATTGCAATTTATAGAGCCAGTGGAGATGGTAGTGGAAATGTGTTAATCTGTCATGTACGTGAACAATGAGACCATAAAGCCCTATCATAGGATCATAACAAGAAGATAGCTTTAATATACATATTATTCAGATTAGGAGGGAACACGGCTTGGGTCTTTTTTTTCTCTATTTTAACATTGTGGCTGTGATAAAGAAAGGTTTTATCACCTTTACTGCTGATGGAATGTCCACATCGTTTTCGAATGCGTTCAGGTGGAAAAAAATGTTTGGGCAAGCCTAGTAATTGGCAGGAAAATAAATACCTCCTACATTGTTCACCATTGAAACAGTTAATTTAAATATTGTCTCTAAAGTCCAAATATGTTTAATGTACATGAGACTGTGTCTGTATAGGACAGTATATGCCTATGTCTGGAATGCATCCAACTTTGGGTTGGAATAATTTTAACTCTTCGGACATATTTGGGGTTTCAAAGCACTTTAAAAAACTGGGTGTTAGCACTAACGATGACAACATCCACAATTGCATTATAAAGGATGAAAACATCTTTATATGGGAGATAAACGCTCATGCTTCAGGGCATAAGTCAGCCGCTTGCTGATAGGGTTGGGGGAAATTTTCCACAGGAGCAGGCCATTCCATAAATGTCACTACAGGGTTTCTTGCCCTTGGTCCAAAACATCCGGTGCTGGCCACTGTCCCAGGCAGGGTACTAGAGTAGATAGACCACCAGACCAATTTGGTACAGCAATTCCTCAGTGAGGCAGGCCAGGATCTGAGCACTACAGCTGAACAGGAAATGGTTTCTCCATACCATAAACAATTTTGAAATTAAAAAAAAAAAAAAAAAGTCCTGTCCTGAATCAGGATGCAACCAAACTTTTCAATTATTTTTTGCAAAAAAGAAAAAAAAGAAGGAAAGAGATACCAGGATAGTGAATAGCCCAAGAGTTAGGGCTCTCCCCTGGGATGGGGGAACCCAGGTTCTAAAGCTCTGTTTTGTCTGATTCTGAGCTTGGATCCTCCCACATCGCAGGGGAGTGCACCCACCACCAGCATAATGGATGTTCTGGGGTGGGTCTTTTCCAGAGCCTCCAGTAGCAGCTGTTCCATTTTGTATAACTAATTAAATATTCATGGGGCCAGCAAGTAAGTGAGATTGATTTTATAGCCTGATTGTTATATCAATCACATGGGGTGTGGGAGACAAAAGGACTTGAATGTGGGTCTCCCATATATAAGGTGAGTGCCATAACTAATTAATTGTATAATCAGGCACACCCTATAGGTCTCCTACATCCTAGGTTCAAAGTCCTTACACTGCCCCATTCAAAGGCAAGGACTTGAATCTGGATCTCTCAAATACCACATGAGAGCGCTAGTCACTTGGCTATTCTGGCTGTTCCACTTTGTATAGTCTGGATTTTGACAAATGGCATTTTGGATGAAAACACATTTCACGAAAAAATTTCCTACCATCCCTACTAAGCGTACAACGAGCAACTACTCATACACACACGTATTTACTTTGCGACTCCATTGCCCAATAACTGTAGTGATAGCAGAACTATTGTTGAGCAATAAATGCAATGCCCTTGAAAGAACACATTGTTTAATTTAATTAGGACATACAGTTCCCAATATACCTCGGCATATCCATGGCACTGAGACGACTAGAATCAAGCAAGAATCTCACTGCCCTTTTGAGATCTTGAATGCCTTTCATGACCACATAATTATTTAGAAAGGACTAGTGTTTGGAAAAAAAAAATCATCCTGAAATCCAAGTCCAGGTGAAACCCATCCAATTATGAGTTCCATTCGAAAACTGAAACGCTATCCCAACTCACCAAGATCTGAGCAAGACTGCTCCAGGATTTGGGTTTGTTTGAATGTTAAACCGCAAGGAAAAAACTCAAATGGTGCAAAGTCTCAGAAACTGAAGCCACCAAAAAAAAAAATAATAATAATTTCAGGATCTCCTGCAAACTAAAGTGGCTGAGTTTCACACTGCTTTAGTTGGGAACATGCTTGGGCTTCAGTTCAGGGGGAAGAATGTCACCTATTGAATCTTCAATGCCTGAGAATCCTATCCTACAGCTTTCCCATTCAGCTACTGACCACGTGTTGGTTGTGTTGTTGTTGTTTTTTAAAGCTTGTGAGACCAGAAGATGTTGCCTTGTTATCTGTGACTTCATTCAGTATGCTGGACATTCTATAGGAAGGGGGTAAATATTGTAAAGGACCATCCGGGCCTGCAAATATTTTATATACTCCTTCTTAACATAGTTGTTCAACAGTTATATGGCCCTAAGCCATTGTGTTGCATGTGTAACAAGTGTGATCCAGTTGTGCAGCACTCACCCAGTTTGACAACTGAAAAATGACTGAATATGATAGGAGAAAATCATGTCATTTTCATATTGTAAGAAATCCATGTCATGTCTTCCAAGAGTACAGGTTGTGACCAAATAGAACTTCATAATGACATTGAGCACATAATTCTAATGCTTTTGATCCAAAAGCACAGGCCACTATCACCAGAAGGTGAATCTCTGTTAGCTGTTAGTAATACACAATAGGATCTATAACACCCTCTAACAAGAGAAGTACATCTCTGAGGCCACTCAGTAGAGGCACACAAACACACCACTCTGCTCTTTACAATATTTATCCATTGACAATGGATGGTTTTGTGGTTAACACAATTATTTGGGACTTAGGTGGTCTATATACATGTCCCATATCTACCAGAGACTTCTCATGTGGCCTCGAGCAAGTCACACAGGGACAGATTTTTAAAGGTATTTGGTAACTTCAAGAGGCAGATAGACATCTAGGAGGGTTTTCACAATAGGTGCCTAATGCCTATTGAAACCCAAAGGAGTTAGGTACCTAGGTGCCTTTGAAAATTCTACTAGGCATCTATCTGCATCTTTAGGCACCTAAATACCCTTACAAGTCTGACCTTATTCTCTCTGGGCCTCAGTTCCCCATCTGGAAAATGGGAATGATGATGCTTCCTTTCTCCTATATGTTGACTTGTGTATTTAGACCGTATGGTCTTTAAAGCACAGACTGCCTCTTTCTTTATGTTTACACAGCACCTAGGACAATGGGCCCCCATCTGGGCTGCGGCCTCAAGGGTCTACCCCAGTATCAACAATTCACTTATAAAAAATTTAAAGTATTAAAATCTGTTGGAAAATCTCTATTTTTCCTCCTCCCTCCATTGCTGATATTCAGAGAAGGAAGGCAATGAAGCTTAAGCACTATCAGGTTCCTTCTTGAATATCTCACAGAGCCTCAAACTTTATAAAGGAATTATCTTAATCATATCATCAAAGGAGAAGGCTTGAAATACGATCTCAGATGAAAACTCCGACGGAGGAAAGTATAGCATAAATTTCTCGGCACTCAAGCCTTGGAAATTACAGCCCTGATTCCATAGCTCAGCCTCTGAAAGGAATAATAATTACTATTTGGCTATTTGTCAAGGTGAGAGTTCCACTGGAGAGAATGTCTTATTCAATTTGGGAGCTGAAATTACACAACTGGCGGGATATTAAATAACAGCACAAAGTAGGAAGGGTACACAGGGAAAGTGAGAGAATGAATCTGAAGCAAAGGTGAAGAACTCATAAAGAGTTAGCAAGCCAAGCGGGGTTTGCTTGCTAGTTTTCTGGCTAGGATGTTTAGAGCCTTCTGCAGAAAAGCCCATCTAGTGTGCTGGTTCTGATGAACAGGCAAAGAATAACAGCTGCGCTCAGAAGGTATGACCTAGAAACAAAAGAGCACCTCATCCAGACACTCAACTGAGGCTCAGTTGGTAAGCACTCAATTCCCAGCTCTCTCAGGCTTGGTCTACACTGGGGAGGGAGGGGGGATAGATCTAAGTTTCGCAACTTCAGCTACGTGAATAACGTAGCTGAAGTCGACATACTTAGATCTACTCACCGTGGTGTCTTCACTGCAGTGAGTCGACTGCTGATGATCCCCCGTTGACTCCACCTCCACTCTACTCTAGGTGAATCCACCTAGAGTAGACGCGATAAATCGACCCCCACTGGATCAATCACTGCCCGCCAATCTGGCGGGTAGTATAGACATACTCTCACAGACTTCCTATATGACCCTGGGAGAGTCATTTGGGCCCCAACTTAGCCATGGACTTACCTCATACCTAACTCTAAGCACAAGTAGTGCCAGTGAAGCTATATTCAAAATTAGTCACATGCCTAAGTACATTGCTGGAACAGGAACTAAATCTTTTTTATGCCTCAGCACCTATCTATAAAATGGGGATCCCACTACTTCCTTTGTCTGTCTTGTCTATTTAGATTGTAATTTCTTTAGGCAAGGATTGTCTCTTTGTACAGCGCCCAACACAATGTGGCCTGAGATTTATTTGGAACTCTAGGTGCTAATGAAATGCAAATGACAATTATGCTAATAAGGAATTAGCAAGATTTGAACTGTACAGGACAGCTGTAATGTTGGATGAAATGAGCATCTGGGTGAGAGGGTTTTAAAAGCCAGCAATGGAGGCTTGAGCTAGAGGAAATAACGATACAGTGAATTTATCATTGCACTAACACATTCAGTTCACAAATTTCCTGCATTTTTGGGTAGTCTCAAGTGTATGCAAAGCAAACTCCAGACTGCTCTGTGAATTATTGCAAAAATGTTTAGGCAGTGTCATGCTTTATGAAGCAGGCCCTTGGACCTTTCTCTATGGGTTAAACCAAGGACAGACAGTTTTTCATGACAGAGATATTAAGGTATCCATTATAAACCCCTGACCATCAAATTACTCACTGTTTGTCATACTATTTTTTAATTTACGTGGTGCAGAGGGCTTAAATGTCAGCATCTCTGTTATAATTTAGACTCCAGTGTCTTTTAATGAATGCTTCATGTTCATGTTATGATTATTTAGTATTTGCTGAAATCCCAAGAGCCATAAATTTCTTTTACAGGTCTTTATGGTATGAACTTTAACAAACCAGCTATAAAAAGGTAATAGGAATGAACAGTAGATAACATAAAGCAGAACAAAGAAGGGAGAAAGGTGGGAATATTCTGCAAACAGATTCAAAGATTTTGTCTTTGTCAGTGGTTGTTTGTTTGTTTGGGTGGACAGGAGAAACTTGTGCATAAAAGACCTGACAAAGGCTTGATCTCTTGTTTACACTGTGATTACAAATATATTTCTTGCAGGTACTTGGCTGGCTAACTTTTAAAAGGAGTAATGCATTTGCTTACAACATCCTTATCTTTATTGTCCTGATGAGGGTGAAGAATGTATGAAATCTTACTTTGATCAAATACGTAGGCAGAAATGCATTGCACTGTTGACAGGAAAACTCACACGTTGGTTTTCATGTGTAGGGACGAGGTAGCAGATCCTTAATTGGTGTAAATCGGTGTCATTCCATTAAAGTCAATGGAGCAAGGTCATTTTACATCAGCTGATGATAAGGCCCTTGCATTCAAAATGTGGCCTGAGATCACAGTTGAAACTGACTTTGGTCTCTTTCTACTCCCTAATTAGTCCAAAGCACCAAACTAACTTATGAACTAATTCATCCTGACACAACCACACTCTCTGATCAGTAATGGCTCACGTCTGAAACCACATTTCACAGATTCCAAGGTGAGAAAGGACCCCTGTGATCATCTAGTTCAGTGGATCTCAAACTGTGGATTGGGACGCCAGGGCTGGTGTTAAACTTGCTGGGGCCCGGGGCCAAAGCCAAAGCCCAAGCCCCAACACTCGGGGCCAAAGCCGAAGCCTGAGCCCATTGGGCTCAGGCTTCGGCTTCAGCCCTGAGCAGCAGGGCTCAGATTACAGGCCCCCAACCCGGGGCTGAAACTCTTGGGCTTTGTCCCCCAGTCCCAGGGCATCAGGGCTCAGGCAGGCTTCAGCTTTGGTTCCCCCCTCCTGGGGTCATGTAGTAATTTTTGTTGTCAGAAGGGAGTCACAGTGCAATGAAGTTTGAGAACCGCTGATCTAGTCTGACTGCCCTCTGAGGTCACAGAACTTCCGCCAAAGAATTCCTGTTTGAACTAGACTATATCTAATGTGACCAGATATCAAGCGTGAAAAATTGAGACAGTGGGTGGGGGATAATAGGAGCCCATATTAAAAAAAAGCCCCAAATATCGGGACTGTCCCTATAAAATCAGGTCACCCTAACTATATCTGCTAAAAAGCATCCAATTTAAAATCGCCAGTGATGGAGAAGCCAACACAATAATTCTGTGATTTTCAGTGCTGCAAAGGGGCTGAGAAATGGAATAGGAAAGTGCTGTAGACTCCATGTCAGAACAGGGCAGGGACTTCGAATTCTATTAACAAAGGTGTTGCAGATCTGGATGCAAACTGACACACCTTGACAGAGCAGTGATGAAAGTCCTAAGACTGCAAGAGCAGGTTAGAAGAAAAGTACAGTGTATTGGCTAAGCCATAATGGGGTCCAGCACAAGAATAGCAAAGAGCTGGATTGAGATGCATTGGTAGAGCTGTCCAGGTGTTCCATTGCTTCAGAAGGTCAGGACAGGAGTGCAGTATATTTCCAGAAATGTACAGAGTCTCTCAGAGTGGAATAGCAAGGGTGTTGCATATTAAAACTAAATGCACTGGTAGATGTATGTGAGAGAGAGATCAAAGGACAAAATGCAATAAAGGTAAGGACAGGTATAAAGTGTGTTGGCAGAGTTGGTATAGGGGCTAGGAAGTGAACAAGAAGATTCTTGCTGCTCAGGATTTAGTGGCATTTGGCAAAGCTCTGTAGGTTGGCCCTGAAAGGAATAGCAAAATGTTCTGTGCTATAAGGCCGAGATGCCCACTCTGTGCTTTTAACTTCTACATGCCTTCAAGTCCAACTAAAACCTGAAGAAAATATTTGGCAAATTCTATTGAGGCTTTCACCCCAGGTCTGCAGAATTCCTGCAGATCCTTGTCTTTGCATCTCAAGAGTTAAAGCTTTAGCCTACTTTGTATGTGTAACTGGATATAGATATGTTTGAAATATTGCAGATCCATAAATAAGGACTCATGTGGCTATTATACTGAAATTAAACATTTATGGTGTAACTGAAATGATGCAATCTAGTATTATAAAATACAGTATATTCAATAAAGCTCTCTGAGTGGATGCATAGCTTCACAGGAATGTGTCAAACAGCCAAGCTGAAAACTAAACTTCAAATGCAGAGTGGACCTTCCACTCCCCTAGAATCTATGGGGCCCTCAACATATCTAAGGTTGCTGATGCATTCCAAGGGGTAGAATGCAGGCTTTGTCAATACAAAGAATCCCCCTTGCTGCATGCATTTTGTAGCAGAGATTTGATACAGGGATTGTTTCATCATCCTCTGTGAACATAAGAACATAAGAATGGCCATAGTGAGTCAGACCAATGGTCCTTCTTGTTCAGGATCCTGTCTTCTAACCATGGACAGTGCCAGATGCTTCAGAGGAAATGAACAGAACAGGGAAATTATTGAGTGATCCATCCCCTGTCAGGTTTCAGAGTAGCAGCCCTGTTAGTCTGTATTCGCAAAAAGAAAAGGAGGACTTGTGACACCTTAGAGACTAACCAATTTATTTGAGCATAAGCTTTCATGAGCTACAGCTCACTTCATCGGATGCATTCATTTCCTGTCGTCCAGTCCCAGCTGGCAGTCAGAGGCTTCGGGACACCGAGAGCCAGAGGTTGCATACCTGACCCTCTTCGCTACTAGCCATTAATGGAACTATCCTCCATGACTATAATATTTTTTTGAACCCAGTTATACTTTTGAGCTTCACAACATCCCCTGGCAATGAGTATCATAGGCTGACTGTGTGTTGTGTGAAGAAATACTTCCTTAGGTTTGTTTTAAACCTAATGCCTATTAATTTTATTGAGTGATCCTGGTTCTTGTGACGGGGTAAATACACTTCTTTATTCATTTTCTCCACGCCAGTCATGATTTTATAGACCTCTATCATATCCCTCCTCAGTTGCCTCTTTTCTAAGCTGAACCGTCCCAGTTGTTTTAATCTTTCCTCATATGGAAGCTGTTTGATACCCTTAATCATTTTTGTTGCCCTTCTCTGTACTTTTTCCAAGTCTATATACATTTTCTGAGATGGGGTGACCAGAACTTCATATGGTATTCAATGTGTTGATGTACCATGGGTTTATATAGTGGCATTATGATATTGTCTATCTTATTATCTATCTTTTTTCTTACAGTTCCTAACATTCTGCTAGCTTTTTTGACTGCCGCCACACATTGAGCAGATGCTTTCAGAAAATTATCTACCATGACTCCAAGATCTTTTTCTTAAGTGGTACAGCTAATTTAGACCCCATCACTTTGTATGTATAGTTGGCATTATGTTTTCCAATGTGTATTACTTTCCATTTATCAACATTGAATTTTATCTGCCATTTTGTTGCCCAGTGACCTGGTTTTGTGAGATCCTTTCGTAACTCTTCACAGTCAGCTTTGGACCTAACTATCGTGTGTAATTTTGCACCATTTGCAAACTTTGCCACCTCACTGTTTACCCTTTTTTCCAAAATCATTTATCAATATGTTGAATAGAACTTCCACCCAGGACAGATACTTGGGGAAACCCCTGTTTACCTCTCTCCACTGTGAAAACTGACCATGTATTCCTTCCCTTTGTTTCCTATCTTTTAACTAGTTCCTGATCCATGAGAGGACCTTCCCTCTTATCCCATGACTGCCTACTTTGCTTAACAGTCTTTGGAGAGGGACCTTGTCAGAGTCTTTCTGAAAGTCCAAGTGCACCATATCCACTGGATCCCCCTTGTCCACATTTATTGACTCCCTCAAAGAATTCTAATAGATTGGGGAGATATGATTTGCCTTTACAAAAGCCATGTTGACTCTTCCCCAACATATCGTATTCATCTATGTGTCTGATAATTCTGTTCCTTACTATCATTTCAACCAATTTGTTGAGTACTGAAGTTAGGCTCACCAGCCTGTAATTGCCAGGATCGCCTCTGGAGTCTTTTTTTTTTTTAATTCAGTGTTACATTAGCTATCCTCCAGTCATCTGATACAGAGGTTGATTTAAGCTGGGGGGACTCAAACATGCGGTTCATGGAGTTATTCTCTGAAGCCTGCCATAGGCACCGACTCCAGGGGTGCTCCGGCGCTGGAGCACCCACAGGGAAAAATTAGTGGGTGCTTGCACCCACTGGCAGCCAAGCTCCCCTCACCCCTTGCCTCACCTTCTCCTCCCCACCCCCCAGCGCACCACATCCCCACTTCTATGCCTACCTCCCAGCTCTTCCTGCCACCAAACAGATGTTTGGCGGCGCTTAGGACTTTACAGGAGGGAGGGGGGAGGAGCGTGGACGCGGTTCGCTCAGGGGAGGAGGCGGAGAAGAGGTGAGGCCGGGGCGGAGATTTGGGGAAGGGGTTGGAATAGGGGCAGGGAGGGGGCGGAGACTTTGGGGAAGGGGTTGGAATGGGGTCAGGGAAGGGGAAAAGAGGTAAAATATGAATTAATGGATCCTTGCAGCACAGCTACATTTAGCGTTTCTTCAGCAGTAGTTTAGCGGGGGACGTAAAGAATACAATTTGCACTGATGTCTTTGTTGGATCATTGGGGGAGGAGAATCTTTGGGCAGCGGTATGAAGGAGGTAAATGATCTCATTCTTGTGAATGATGTTAGTTACTTTAAATCTGTCTGTTCTGTGGAACAAGACAGGAGCTTTCTTCTTTATGTATGACTCAATTCTTTTCTTCCTCCATGTCAGTGAGTTCCCTCTTTCTGTCTGTTCCCCTTCTCCCAGTCACTTTCATTCTGCTTTTTGATTACTCTTCCAATCACTTACTTTTCAGATCCTGTGGTCTGATTCTTAGGGCCATTTCCAACAAGGCCTCGAGAGAGAGAGAACATGAACACTGCAGACAGCTGGGCATATCATCAGCTCGTGTAAATTGTCAGAGTTCAGTGGAAGTCAGTGGAGCTATGGCAATTTACACCAGCTGAGGATCTGTCCCAGCATTTCTATTCTGTAGGGCTATTATAACATATCTAAGGTTTCAGTGATGTGACCCTTGGGCCAACGTACTAGTCCTTATGTGGGGCCCTCGTGGTGATTTGAGTTTGAGATCCCTTATTTAAGCGATAGGTTACATACCACAGTTAGTAGTTCTACAATTTCATATTTGAGCTCCTTCAGAACTCTTGGGTGAATGCCATCTGGTCCTTTTAACTTACTGCCGTTTAATTTATCAATTTGTTCCCAAACCTCCTCTATTAACACCTCAATCTGGAAGAGATCTTCAGATTTCTCATCTAAAGTCAGCTTAGGTGTGGGAAGTTCCTTCACGGTCTCTGTAATGAATACCGATGCAAAGAATTCCACCACGACCTTGTCTTCTTTGAATACTCCTTAGGACCTTGATCATCCAGCGGCCCGACTCATTGTTTGGCAGGCTTCCTGCTTCTGATGTACTTTTAAAAAATTACTGTTAGTTTTTATGTCTTTTGCTAGTTCCTCTTTAAATTCTTTTTTGACCTGCCTAATTACACTTTTACACTTGACTTCCAGAATTTATACTCTTTTCTATTTTCCTCAGAAACATTTAACTTCCAATTTTTAAAGGATGTCTGTTTATCTCTAACCACCTATTTTACTTTGTTGTTTAGCCATGATGGTGGGGTTTTTTTTGTTTGTTTGGTTGGTTTTTTTTTTTTTTTTGGTTCTCTTACTTTTTTAAAAATGTGGGTTATACATTTAGTTTAAGGCTCTAGTTCAGTATTTTTTTAAAGTTTCCGTGTAGCTTGCAGGCATTTCACTCTTGTAACTGTTCATTTTTAAATGTTCTTTTAGTTCTTTTGTGTAGTTCCCCTTTTTGAAGTTAAATGCTACTGTGTTAGGTTTCTTTGGCATTTCCCCCTCCCTCCCCAACAAGAATGTTAAATTTAATTATGTTACGGTTGCTATTACCAAGCAATTCAGCTATATTCAGCTCATGGACCAAATCTGGTGTGCCACTGAGGATTAAATCAAGAATTGCCTCTCCCCTTGTGAGTTCCAGAACTAGCTGCTCTAAGACACAGTCCTTTATGGTGCGAAGAAACTTGATCTTTGCATCCCATCCTGAGGTAATATGTTCCCACTCAATATGGGGATAGTTGAAATTCTCCATCAAGATTTCTCTTTTTGTAGCCTCTCTCACCTCCCTGAGCATTTCAGTCAGCACTGCCATCCTGGTCAGGTGTTCAGCATTATATTCCTACTGCTATAGTCTTATTATTAAAGCATGGAATTTCTATTCATAGAGATCCTCTGGTACAGTTTGACTCATTTAAGATTTCTACTATATTTGACTCTTTGCTTTCTTTCACGTATAATGCCACTCACCCACCAGTGTGACCTTCCTTGTCATTCCTATATATTTTAAACCCTGGTTTTACCATGCCCCACTGACTTTCATCACTCCTCCAAGTTTCTGTGATGCCTATTATATCGAAATCCTCATTGAATACCTGGCACTCAAGTTCACCCATCTTAGTATTTAGACTTCTAGCATTTGTATACAAGCACTTACAAAATCTGTCACTATTTAGTTGTCTGACTTCATGAATTGTAATTGAATGGGACTCTTTTTCATTTGACTGTTTCTCTTCAGTTCCAACCTATACGTTATCAACTTCTATCTTCTTCTCTTTACTAGGATATAGAGAATCCCCTTTAATAAATCCTCCTCAAAGGGATGTCTCTGTCTGAACTGTGTGTCTGCACCTGTCGGCTTTCCTCCAGCCCTTAGTTGAAAAACTCCTCCACAACCTTTTTAATTTTACATGCCAGCAGTCTGGTTCCTTTTTGGTTTAGTTGGAGCCCATCCTTCCAGTATATACTCCTCCTTTCCCAAAATGTTTCTCAGTTCCTAATAAATCTAAATCCCTCCTCCAAACTCCATCCTCTCATCCATGCATTGAGAGCCTGCAGTTCTGCCTATCTAACTGCTTCCTTCCTCACCTGTTTGTTACCTATCTACTCATTCACCAACATACTCATCCAACACCCATTGAAGTGAACTGGAGCCTTTCCACTGATTTCAGTGGGTATTGAATGAGGTCCTCATTCATGAGCAGGCAAGTGCTAGCCACAAAGGATGTCAACCTCTGATGCACTCTGGTGAGCAGCTGTGGGAGTCAGGGGTTCCACCAGTGTGAGGCAGAGGTAACAATCAGGACAAAAATAGGGAGAGAAAGTCCCCACAAAGCGGGGGGGGGGGGGGGGGGCGCGAGGGGGATAGGATGAACATTTAGAAAAATCAATCCCAGTATAAAAATTGCACTTCAGTCTATTTCAGTACCAGAAGCACTTCCAGAGATGCAATCATATCTCAATAGAACACAAGAGTCACCTGCCTTCACTCCCATTCATTGAAAAGTTTATTAGATTCTACAGCAGGGGTGGGCAAACTATGGCCCGCAGGCCTCATGCAGCCCATCAGACCTTTGGATACAGCCCTCGAGCTCCATTGCTCTACTCTGGCGTTCCGGCACTCTGGCCGGGTAGCAGGGTAGGGGCTTGCCCCACTCCAGCGCTCCAGCTGGGGAGCGGGGTTGGGGACCTGCCCTACTCTGCCTGCCCAGAGCTGCTGCCAGGGAGCAAGGTCTGGGGCTTGCCCCGCTGTACCCGCCCAGCACTCCCATATGTTCAGGACCTACGTGACAGGCATGAGGACATGCATATTACTCCAGCTGCACAACCCAAACGCACATCACGTGCCATCAGAGCCTGGAACTTGCAAACCCACATGCCTGCAACTTGTTGGCTTTGGTGACAAATATTTTAGTGGCGTTAATTTTCCACTGTTGAGGATAAAACAAAGAGTAGTTGGTCAGGGAGTGCTCAGTGGTGGTTTTCAAAGTTGTGGGCTGTCAGGACCTAAGTAGGAGGAGATTTCTGAGAGCAGGGGGTTGGTGAATCTCAATGAGTTCCGATGACTGGAAGCTGACCCCCGACAAATCCAGGCTAGAGATAAAGGGCGTGGAAAGGAGGTAAGTTTGGTTTAATTATTGAAATACATTGTTATGATGGTATATTTATAATAGTAAGTAAGGTTTTATGTTTATTTCCACTAACGTATCTTTATTAAATACAGTTTATTTGAATATCTCTGAATTGTTAATGTTGTGAGCATTCATGGCCCACCATATAATTTCTATACCCAGTTGTGACCCTCAGGCCAAAGAGTTTGCTCACCACTGCTCTCAGAATAAAATGGCACAGGGCAAAAAATAAAATTAAATTAAATTAAAATAAAGACTATCCCATCAAAGAAAAGACCCACTTGTTTCTAGAGCTCAAAAGAATGAGGCCTTAAAAGAAACCAATCCACGCTCCCCACTCATGCACTCATACTATCCTTGTAGGCATCCACTTTCTGAATAACCATCTCGGTAAGTAAATGAGCAGCTCTGACTGCAAGTGTCAAACGAGCTTAATAACAACTGAGATCAAAATGAGCCAAGCTAGTAGGGGAGAATGGTGGGGGATCATTGCTAAGACTGTTTGCCCCTGAAGGGAGAATTCGTATTATGACCTTGTACCACCGGGCGGGCATGTACTTCTTGCTGGATCAAATGTAGGCCCTGGCACAGCTCTGTGCCTGGGAACGCTGTTTCAGTATCTAGTTTTTAACGGCACTGGAGGTGTTGCTATGAGCACTGATGCATAGGAGCCAGATTCAGGGGAAGGAAAATAATGAAAAATGCTGATTAGGAGCTCAGAGAAAGGAATGGGACATTTGTGCTTGACAATAAAATGTAATGCTCTGTTAATCTGTTTCTTGGCTGTCTTTCCTCCATAGGCTTTTTAATATACTTTTGTATATTGCTCTATAGGTTATTTAATATACTTTTACTCTGTGAGTTATTTCATATACTTTTTTATTCTCAATTTAGCTGCCTCTATCTGCCCTCCCTGCAAACCCACATCTCCTTCAGCTGCTGACAGAGGGAGTCTAGTCTGCATTGTTGTTCTAGGGTGGGAGGTGAAAAACAAACTCAGGGCTTGTCTACATTACCCGCTGGATCAATGGGCAGCGATCGATCCAGTGGGGGTCGATTTATCATGTCTAGTCTAGACGAGATACATCAACCGCTGAGCGCTCTCCCGTTGACTTCAGTACTTCACCCGGGCAAGAGGCAGAGGCAGAGTCGATGGGAGAGTGTCAGCAGTCGACTTACTGCAGTGAAGACACCATGGTGCGTAGATCTAAGTACGTCAACTTCAGCTACGTTATTCACGTGGCTGAAGTTGTGTAACTTAGATCGATCCCCACCCCCCCAGTGTATAACAGGCCTCAGTGCTGACTTCCTGAGAGAATAGGTGTCAGCTCATAGTTTTAGTCATTAGTCTGCCCTAGAATCAGGGCAGCTGCGGTACGGTAGCACATTTGGAGAAGACATTCTATGCCGACATAAGAGAGCTCTCCCGTTGGCATAATAAAACCACCTCCATGAGAGGTGGTAGCTATGTCAACAGGAGAAGCTCTCCTGCCAACAGTGCCGTCTACATCAGCACTTCGGTCGTCGTAACTTACATTGCTTGGAAGGGTGGCTTATTCACACCCCTGAGCGACATAAATTATAAACACATAAGTGGTAGCGTGTACAAACCCTTAGATTCATGACAGACAAAAGAGAATTATTCCTTCTGGGGGAGATCCCTACTCAGTCATCCACTCCAGAATATTTTCCCCTTTCCTCCCACCAATGCCAGATTGTTCCTTATGCTATATTCTCCAGTGTTTTGTCCATCTAGTGTTAAGCACTGGTGTTTCCACCACTTCCCATGGGTTCTTGCTGAACTCTCCTTTTTTCCTGATATTCAGCCTAAATTTTCCATCTCCAAATTTCAGCTATGTGGATTAGCTCTTCAGCTGGTCTAAACTGATCAATGGAGCTATGCTGCTTTACACTAGCTGAGAAGTGCCCTATTATTTCTTGTAAATTCCCCTGGGAACACAAAGCAATGTGTCTCCCTCCTTGTTTTTTTTTTTTTTTTTTTTTTTTAACCAGGACTGCCTCTTATTAAATAATGTCACATCACAAATCTTGACAAATCTTTAATCCACAGCCTTCTCTAGGCCTCCTGGTCTTGTATCCACAGCTCTCTCCAACCTGCATAAATCTGGCCATCCCTTCCATTAGCCTTTCTTTGCTAAATATCAAAAGCATTACGTGATGAAAGTGAAGTGTTGGGGAACATTTTGAAATTGCTTCCACTGCACAAGAGATCTTGGCTGGATCCTCAGCTTGTGCAAAGTTGCTCCATTGACCGCAATAGAGCTATAGCTATTTATACCAGTTGAGTATCTGGTCTTTGGATTTTGGTAACTTGAGTGGTGGTAATCATTTGATATGTGTATAATGCAAACATGTTACCCAAAGAGTAAGTGACAAGACTGAAAGTAGCTGAGAACCCTCAACTTTCATAAGTCAATGGAGACACAAGTGACTAAAATCAGAGGGCTGGTCCTGGTGATCCATCAAGAGTTGAGGGTGTTTAGTTTTTTATGGGTTCAAGCCCTACTGGGTATATTTTTTCCATTAAACTTGTCTTAAAGTTGAAAATGAAGTAGTATTTTGGGGACACATTCAGGGTCTGACTCTGATCTCTCTTGCTCCAGTGTAAATCAGGACTAACCCCATTCAAGTCAATGGGGCCACATCCCCAGTTGGTGTGAAGTGACGTATCTCCATTGACTTTCACAGAGCTACACTGATTCACACCAGCTAAGGATCTGACCCAGTGGAGGTGTTGACCCAGTGGAGTTTTACACCCTTGTGAATTGGAGACAGTCGGATCAGAATCAGGTGTATAACATTACATAAATGTGTGGGCAAACCAGGGAAGGTGGCTGGCAGGGGTTGGAATGGAAAAAATAAAAGCATACGCTCTTCAGAACAGATGCATGCTCATGGAAACTGAAACAATAACCCGTTTAGCTGATCCAGCCTTGGAAACCTGCAGCATTGTAGGTTATGTGCAAAGGCACAGTCTGATTCTTTCCCAAAGGAACGGGTTTATTTCAGTTATTCAGCATGCACATGGCCATAATGAGAACACTTAAAATCCTATTCTCCTCAAATGCTTCCGCATCCTCCCTCCACACCCACCCGGTGATGGCAAGATGTAAAGAGATAAATAATTTCAATAAAAGGAGTGTGTGCGGGTGGTGTGGGGTGTGTGTGGGAGCACAGGGAAGGAGAGATGCACAAATGCCATGAGATGCTACTGTCAGGTGGTGCCGATTCAATCTCCCTGCTCAAAGCTCTTGATTTGATTTAGGATAGCAGTTATGAAGAGCAGAAGGAGCTGCTGGCACAAATGGCAGTCCGCTCAGCCAGCCACGCTTTCCAACTGTCCTGACTATTAAAAAAAAAAAAGGGGGGGGGTGGAGAGGGAAGAGAGAGAGAGAGTCAAAGCAGCAACCCTACTGAAGAGCAGTGGCTGCAGCTCACTCGGAGGAATTCCATTAAATGAACTCATCCGTCATCTTGCCTTTTATTGATGAGTGGCATTGCTTGGCGGCAAGCGACATGGCAGAACAAATAGCATCGGAGCCCTGGCTTCCTCTTCCACTGCACAGGGAGACGTGCAGGCCCCAAAACAATGAGTCATTACTTATTACATCCATTATTAACTCAGCTCAGGCTCATTAGGCATGGAAATTGAGGAGAGAAAAGGCAGGAGCTGAGTAACACCAAGTACCCACACATTTAGGGAAGGGGGGTTGGACAGAGGGAAAAAGAAGGGCAGTTAAAACCTGCAACTTAGTGTTTGTGACATTTTCAAATCTTAAGGGTCATAGATAGTTGATTGTATGTTTTCCCTTTTCTGACATCATTGCATTGAGGACTACATTTTAAAGCAATGGGGCCGAGGCATAGGAATATAAGAAGTACATCATTAGCGACTGCAAGACCTTCAAGATAAAGTTGATTGAGAGTGATATGGTTTTATTCAGGGAAAGGGGAACTTTTGCAGATGTGACGGGAAATACATCAAGCTAAAGAAAGAACCAAGCTAACCAAACAACTTTTTAGAGAGGGACTTTCTGGACTGACAAGGGTCTTAGAACTCTGCTGTCTTTCAACCATGTTTGTCCATGATGGTGCTTGGATTGTGAATCAGTTTGAAAACAACCTACCCCCTTGGTTTAGTCACTCAGAAATGGAGGTGTGGTCTCTAACACTGCTGTTAGCCACAGGAGCAATAAAGAATTCAGTAACTGGAGCCAGGGAAGGGTGGACAAAGCCCAGATTAAGCTAGGGATGCATGAAGCGGGTCAGGTAAAAAACAACAAAACCTAGGACCCATTCAAATCAAACTACAGACAAGTGAACCAATTCAAATAAAAGCAGGGAAGAGTTAACCAGTTCAGTTAAAATGAAAAGCATCTTGAATGTCTGCCTGAAACTCAATCCAAACCAAGATTTGACATCTCTTAGTTCCAAAATGTTCAGATAACTTTTTTTGCCAGATTTTCATTGGTGCCTCTACACTGCCTACAGATTTTGGATGATACAGAAAGTACTGAGCAATTGTGAGATAAGCTGTCCTCTGGTACTCCAAAGGCTGACCAAGGGGGACACAGGGCTAGAAATCTCTTGAGAAAGCCTGAGTTTACAAAACTTCCAGAGTGAAGAGATACATATGATCAATGACTACTTGGCAGCCAGTATCAAACAGAGTGCCCCAGAGGTCTGTCCTGGGGCCGGTTTTGTTCAACATCTTCGTTAATGATCTGGATGATAGGATGGATCGCACCCTCAGCAAGTTTATGGATGACACTAAGCTGCGGGGAGAGGTAGATATGCTGGAGGGTAGGGATAGGGTCCAGAGTGACCTAGACAAATTGGAGGATTGTGCCAAAAGAAATCTGATGAGGTTCAACAAGGACAAGTGCAGAGTCCTGCACTTAAGATGGAAGAATCCCATTCATTGCTACAGGCTGGGGACCAACTGGCTAAGCAGCAGTTCTGCAGAAAAGGACCTGGGGATTACAGTGGAGAAGAAGCTGGATATGAATCAACAGTGTTCCCTTATTTCCAAGAAGGCTAACAGCATATTGGGCTGTATTAGTAGGAGCATTGCCAACAGATCGAGGGAAGTGATTGTTCTCCTCTATTCAGCACTGGTGAAGCCACATCTGGAGTATTGCATCCAGTTTTGGGCCACCCACTGCAGAAAGGATGTGAACAAATTGGAGAGAATCCACCAGAGGGCAACAAAAATTATTAGGGGGCTGGGGCACATGACTTACGAGGAGAGGCTGAGGGAACTTGGCTTGTTTAGTCTGCAGAAGAGAAGAGTGAGGGGAGATTTGATAGCAGCCTTCAACTACCCGAAGGGGAGTTCCAAAGAGGATGGAGCGTGGCTGTTCTCAGTGGTGGCAGATGACAGAACAAGGAGCAATGGTCTCAAGTTGCAGTGGGGGAGATCTAGGTTGGATATTAGGAAACACTATTTCACTAGGAGGGTGGTGAAGCACTGGAATGGGTTACCTAGGGAGGTGGTGGAATCTCCATCCTTAGAGGTTTTTAGGGCCTGGCTTGACAAAGCCCTGACTGGGATGATTTAGTTGGTGTTAGTCCTGCTTTGAGCAGGGGGTTGGACTAGATGAACTCCTGAAGTCTCTTCGAATCCTGATCTTCTATGATTCTATGTGGAGAAGCATCTGGTGTCTTATTCTGATCTCACATTGGTGTAAATCAGGGGTGGGGTTTCTGAACCCTTTGGAGGTTTTCCTAGCATTACTTAGTTAGTGTTAGAGGTTATAGGTTTCAAAGCATTCATCTAAATGAATGTATTGGGCCAAATTCAGATCTGGTATAATTGGATGCTTTATCCATGAAAATCAACGGAGTGGCATCTATCTAGAAAAGATATACATCCAGCCCCTTCCAAACTGGCCTCTTATCTTCTTCTGTTTATTCAAAGACTTGGCATATGCCCAGGGCTGTCCCTAGGGGGATGCGGGGCCGGGGAAAAAACAGCCTGTATGGGCCCCCTTAACATTTTTTATACAGATGAAATCTTGTGTGTGGAGGGGACACCAGTGCTGGTGGTGGGGGCAAGGGATGATGGACATTCACAGGGTGACACCTGTGCTGGGGGGTCCCAGAAAAGGGAGGGGTCTGAGGCAGAAGGGCAATGGATGGGGTCAGCCTGGCGCTGGCGTGTTCCGGCATTGCTAGGACACTGGCGGCCAGTGCGGCAGTGGGCAATGCCGGAAGCCAACGGTACGGGGTGGAACAGTCCAGGCTGGGGATGCTGCTGCCACTGATGGAGACTGCCCAAGCCCCGAGATGCTGAGCAAGAAAAAGAAACACAATGCACGCTTCCCGGCGGTGAGTGTGGGCCTAACCTCTGTTGCTGGCACCAGGCCCCTCGATAACCTCCTGGGTCGGCCTGGCCCCCCAAACTCCTAACCCCACTCCCCCGGGATGGCATAATGCCCCCTGCATAACACACGCACACTGAAGCGTAGGGCCTCCCAAAGCCCGGGGCCCAGAATGGTTGCCCCGATTCGCCATACCCAAGGGACGGCTGTGCATATGCCTCTCCTAATTCATGCACTAGAGCTGCTAATGGGGAAAGGCTGATGTTTGGAGAGGAGGAACTTCCTTATTTATCTCCTCTAGAGGTTTGCTAGGGAACAGCGGGCAGCAGGGGGAAGCACAGGATTGCTTCCAAGTTCATCTTGGCAACCAAGTGAGTAATAACGGCTGTACTTCTGCTAATTAATTCTGAAAGGAGGAGCCGAAGAAAGTTGTGTTACTTGACAGCTGCCCTGGATGACTGTGTGTCAGAGTCAGTTAGCACATGCCACTGATCAGATTCTTTCAACTCATACTCATAAGTGTAGCAGCAATGGCTTGGCTGTTCTTTTCATGGGCTCAGAGAGAATCAAGACATGCCCTTCTTTATACTGAACATTTTGTTGATCTTTGCTTGTCTCTGTGCACCTTGGGCACAGCTGGTCATTTAATAATGATTGTTAATTGGTTGTTTTAACTAAAATGAAGAAGTTTCTTGCCCCCCTCCCCGCCTTTATTATTATTTTCTTCCCTAAAGGGGGAGATGTTGCTATTGCCTCACTGGATGAGGGTGGATGACACTCCTGGTGAATGACCAGAGATGGCAAATTGGCTTGATTTGGATGCTCTCTTTCTCTCCCTCTGTGAATTTGCCATTTAAGTCTCCAGTCCTGCAGTGAGCTCTGATTGTGTAGGGCCCCTGTGCTTGCATGCAGGATCAGATTGCAAGGTCCAGAGCCTCAAAAGTGGTTTCCATAGGAGTTACGCACCTAAATATCTTTGAGGTATCTGGGCCTAAAAGTGCACATTTACCAATGATTCCTGCAAAGTGGTCACCTAGATAGAAATGATCACAAAGTATATCCAAGACGGGGTGATCTTCTCCTATTCTCTATCTAGGGAAATACAGTAATATCTCAGATACTACTGCTTGGGAACTGTTGATCAATGTTCACTTCTTCGCTGTGACTACTGTCGTTGTGAGGAATTTGGAGGCATCTTATAGATCTATCTGAACTGTAACCTGATCTTCCATCATGGGAGAAATTCTAATTCAGCACCGTGTGCCAGAAGCCGAGACTAGCTCAGCAGCAGGAGCTTCTTAAGAACAGATGTAAAATCAGTGGCTGATGATTTTACTTCAGAGGAATGGATGTAAAATCAATGAGAAGTTTTAAAGGTGGGGGACAGCCCAAGCTTAACAAAAGGAGTGGAGTCATTGTTTATTTTAGCAAATGAACAGCTGCTCCCTTTTCTGTTGAAGGCCCAGACCGATCAGAGAGATCAGAGACAAAGGGAATTTTAGCAGCAGCTTTCTGTAAACCTAAATTCACAGGTTTCAGAGTAGCAGCCGTGTTAGTCTGTATTCACAAAAAGAAAAGGAGTACTTGTGGCACCTTAGAGACTAACACATTTATTTGAGCATAAGCTTTCGTGGGCTACAGCTCACTTCATCAGATGCATTCAGTGGAAAAACTGAATTGACAGTATCACAATCAGAAACACACCCAATTATGTCCACTCTGCATTTTACTGCACTGTCTTTCATTGATCTTATTAATCTAGTCTTTTGAAAGAGCCCTCAAAACCCAACGGTCATGTGGGAACATTAAGGGTCTGTTTTTTTAAAGGGGGCATAAGGTTCCCATTTCTCTGTCAATGAGAGTTGGGTGCTTAACTTTGATATGCCCCTTTGAAAGTCTCAGCCCAAAGCTCCTGGGTGGCATTACTCTGTTGAAGTAACCATGTATCCTGCTGCCTATGGCCTAAAACTTTCCCTTCCCCAAGTGTTGTTTGTTATGTGTCCCCAGTTACAATCCCCCATCCAAGAGGTGGCTGAAATTTAAGAGGTGGATGAAGTAACTCCTGTATTTATTATCACCAGTCTTCCCAGTGGTATGTGAGTTTTAGCAGTATTTCCCAGGACTTGGAAGAGAAAAATCTCAGATCACATTATAACAATTTTGGGGCAAATCTTGATTTTTTTAATGGCAACCACTATAATAAGTTATAAGAAAATGTAGGGAATATGGGGGCCTTTCCAAATAAAAGGAAGTACTTTCTAGTCCTAGAAGTTTGTAATTCCACCGGGAATTTTGTTTTCCATAGGTAAATTCCACTGAGTAATAGTGAGATTCTGCAGGAAATGTGCAATTTTGAGGTAGTTAGGACAATTAATGTAAAAAATTTTTAAGATTGCATTTTTCATAGTTGGTGTACCCTGCCCAAAGCCTTAGCAACAGGGAGCTGGTGAAATATAAACAAAGTAGGTCAAATGCAAGGGAAAATCTGTGAACGTTTGGTAAGTTTGGAGGACTTTGGTTTGATTTGTCGATTTGCAAGTCCTTTAATATTCACCAGTTCGTGAAGTTAGTCTGACTAGTCTGTAGAAGTCAGCTGAATATATATTCAGTATATAATCATGCATTAGATCATGAGTACACATGTGCATCATAGCACACATGTATTCTATCCACTAAAATATTATCAATTAACTTATCTGGTTATCTACATTTATAGTACCTGGTGTAATGATAAATTTCAAAATTAAAATACTGTATCTCAGCTTTTAATTATTATTACCAGCTCATTTTTTTACAATATTCAAAGGTGAGCCCATTACTTTATGAGTATTTCATAGTCTACCTTTTGTTTGTTTGTGATCCTCTTCAATTAGGGTCTGAACCAAATCACTTTGACAAGTGTTTTGCCTTTAACTTCAAGGGGATTTTCATTATTCTTAAATCCTGACTAGATTATCAAACAATTTTTAAAATACTTTGCAAAGCCAAGAGGCAAAGGTGGGGCAAACTTTGCTAAGCTTTGTACTTGGCAAATACTATTTGACCAGATCTATTAATATTTGTACTAGTATTGAACTGGCACCTCAATGACATATATGAATTTTCAGCATGGCAAAATG
The DNA here is from genome assembly GCF_965140235.1 of Caretta caretta. Taxonomy (NCBI): domain Eukaryota; kingdom Metazoa; phylum Chordata; order Testudines; family Cheloniidae; genus Caretta; species Caretta caretta. Next base: position 9,364,478 of record NC_134210.1, on the reverse strand, counting down.
TCGACTAGAAAACATAATGCACTGCATAAGAAAATATTTAATGATGTCCATGCAATTTACATGCAGCTTCACCTAAACCTGTTCCAAGAGCTAGCCACAGGAGTATTCACGAATGCACAACCGCTTCATAGTCAGAAGTTCTTTCCCAGATGTTCAGTCTGACCTGGAGCAACTCAATCAAAGTTTGTAAGGTTTCCAACATTTCTAGTGGGGATTTATTTGCAAAAAATGTGGCATATGGATTTTTCTGGCAATAATGAAATATAGCTGTGCACACTCCATTAAATCAAAGGAGACTGTAATCCTTAAAACTATGCAAGTAACTGGAGCTGGAATACTGGGAGCTGAGGCAGAAAGGCAGTTCAGGGGGAAGAAGGGGAAAGGACTAAAGGAATGACATTTGAACAGGAGATCTATGGAAGAGGTGGGCTCAAGGAGGAAACCTAGGTGAAGGGCGTGGAAGCATCAGATACCACAGTGATGGGAGAACTTATAAATACCTACCTAGATAGATACATTTTAAAATAATCAATAAACCCCTTCTTGTATAAATCTATCTGGATCTTACCTTATGCCTATCCACTCCCTCCAAATGCTGTCTTTATCAATTAGTATTAGTTAGTCGCCTTACGGTCCCAGCCAGCCTGAGAGACCTATAGTGCTATGCCCTATTCAAACACAGAGTTTAAAAATCAAAACAAAAACAGTCCCTGCTCCAAAGAGCATGCCATGCAAATAGCCAAGATGCACAAGGGGAGGGAAGGGATTAGCCATTGATCTGTTACAGATTGTGGGCCTGAATCTCCATTGCCCTACATCTTGTACACCTGGGCAAAGTGATTGCAAAGGGGATGCACTCTGATCTAGTAGTGTTTTATACCCACTCTGCATTGGTGTTAATGACCGCACTAGGAACAGCGTGTCACGGAATTGGGACCCTGTGGTTTTAAATCTTGATCAGGCCATCTAGAATCTGGGATAATTGTATTTTATCTTTATATGTTTACATCAAATAAACAACTACTCTCCTGCCATATTCCCTTAGCTCTTCCAAAACCCTCTTCTAATTAGCCCCTTTTCATAGACGTTGAACCACTGGGTTAGACAGGACCGCAAGGGTAATCTAGTCTAACCCCCTGCCAAAATGCAGTATTTGTGTCTAAACCAGGGGTTCTCAAACTTCATTGCACTGTGACCTCTTTCTGACAATAAAAATCCCAGGAGCGGGGACTGAAGCCTAAGCCTGCCCAAGCCCCGCTGCCTCAGGCAGGGGGACCAAAGTCAAAGCCCAACCTGAGCCTCGCTGCCCAGGGCTGAAGTCCCTGGGCTTTGGCCCCGGCCCGCAGAAAGTCTAAACCAGCCCTGGTGACCCCATTAAAATGGGATCGTGACTCCCTTTGGGGTCCCAACCCACAGTTTGAGAACCACTGGTCTAAACCACCCAAGACAGGTGGGTATTTTATCTGTATATTTCCTTCTGTGTTGTTCCTAACATTTGCAATTGTTCCTCTCTCTTCTCAGACACCAGACAAGCTTTCCTCCAAACCCTATTTCAAAGCACACTTCCAGGACTTCAACACTGACCTCTGTGAGCTCCCTATGCTGCCCCCAAAATTTCCCAAGGACCTTAGTGTCTGTATGCATCTTACTGCTTTGTCTGTATCTGTGCTGCACTGTAATTTGCTTCAGTCCCCTTACACATAGGAACATCACTAACTGCGCTGTTGGCACTTGGTAAATAATCAATAATTATAATAATTTAATTCCATATAATGGAATAATTTGCTGCCTAATCACAGTAATAAAGGGAGTCCATTATCACGCCCAAAATGTTTGCTAAAAGTGAGGCTTTCTACCGAGTGAGTAGAGCAGCTGTTGCTGTGGTCTTGTCATATTGCAGAAGCTCTCTGCTGGCCAAAACTTTCTGGTGCAGAGACATCAATCTCTCTCCCTGTTGGCTGCTGAGCTTGCTCTGTAGAAAGCATCCGTTGCAGTCAGCTTTGTGGCTCTGGCAGACAAAATTCAGTAACGCTGGAGTAGCAAACTGCTCTGGGTAGGTAGAGTGGGATAATGTTCCCTGGTGAGGGAATTTGTGGTTATGTGTGGGGGAAAAAAAGGCATTCTGGATCCGTATATGAAGAAGAGGGCAAGTAATGACTCCCGTTCGTGGGCCATGAAGCCCCATGAACTGTCTGTGAACATTCCTTTTTGCCTTTCTTATCCTTTCTTTTCAGCGTCATCAGCAGGTAATAAAAGAGGATTGGTCCGTCCAGTATCTTGGTTTAGAACACAGTGGTGGAGGGACTTAATTCTTTCAAGAAGGCACATTTTTTGAGGTCAAATGAGGTGCAGTCATCTGAAGTCTTTCCTTTAAAACTAATTCAACAACAGTACAACGATGTATCTATCTTGGAGAGAAAAAAATGGATTAGGAGAAGGGGTGGATGATTGGGAAGAAGCTGAATTTGATTAAGAGACGCTAAACATATGGGATCAGAAGGCGATCCCCGCAATAGCCCTGGTTCTCTGCCAGAGCAAAGATCTGGCTTTACCAGCCAGCTGAAGATTCTTCCATTGTAGGGAAGTTGCGGTGTGGTACACAGCTGCCTCTGGACCACCAATGATCCCTGCAGATCTCTGTGTTAGGGATGTTTGAAGTGCCATGCCAGGGGCAGAGCAGGAGGGAAGCTGAGTGCTATTGGCGACTTTTCCAAGATGGTGTAGAACAGCTCCTTCCTTTCAAGCATCGGGTTCTAGCCACTGTCTGAGCTAGGATACTGAACTGCCTGGGCCACTGATTGGATCCAGTATGAAAATGCCAATGGGAGTGACACCAGAGGAGCTACTAGAGGTAAACACATCAATATAATGAATAAGAATCAACAGGCCATGATCACCATCTCAAATCCTGCCAAATAAATGAGAATATAAATAAAGAAATGGTAGGACAAGGATGAACAGGGCACAGCTGAGGAATGGAAAGTTAAGGCTGGAGATTGAGGGCCAAATTCTGACTTCAGTTTCTTTGGTTTTGCACTACTATAAATACAATCAGAATTTGGCCGTAGGAAAATAAGTTCTCACCAAAGCAATTAGCCAATCGAATTGACTCCCAAAGGAAGTGCCTGAAGAACGCTTGCTCTAGATATTCAAGGTTTGGCTAGGGAAGACACTAACAGGAAAGGCTTGATGTATCTAGTATAGCTACCTAATGCAGATTGGCAACAGGGATATCAAAATGGGTGTTCATGGTGATAAATTTATTTTGTTCACCTCAGGGTCTCTTATCACTGATTTTGAGAAGCTAGAGTTGCAAGGAAGCATGGTCTAAGCAGATAGGGTACTAGGCTGGGAATCAGGAGATTTAGGGCTTATCTACATGGTGTGGCAAGTCTCACCAGAGGGGTGTGAACTCTAAAGTGAACCAATGTGTTGCATACTAACTGGCCCATGTAGACTCTGCTGGCATGTACTAACTGAATACTGTTTCTCATTAATGCACCCTTGGGAGCTTGTAGTTCACTCCAGCAGTGTCCACATGGGCCAGTTAATGCACGTTAGAATTCACACCCCTCTAGTGTGCATTGCTGCACTCTGCAGACAATCCCTCATATATTCTCTTCCCAGCTCTGCCACTGACCTGTAGTGTGACCTTCAACACCGTTTTCTTCTTCTGTTTTTCAACATGCACACACCCTTTGTCTGTTTTGCCTTTTTAGCCTGTATGTTCTTGGGGGAAGAGACTCTCTTACCGTGGGTGTTTACAGTGCCCTGCACAATTGGATCTGCTATTGCTTGGGCCTTATAGGAGTTATATTGCTAATAAATAAATACATTAAATAATATAATAAAGTAAACAAATATCATCCACTTTCTCTAGAGTATCTAATCCCAGAATATACTGGATTTTGTGTAAACACTGAGTTGGATTCTTCAGGGACTTTGCTTCAGTTATTCCAAAACCCTGGTCAAGTGCATGGAATAATCACTGTATGACCTTCACCAGTGCCTGAGTTCAGTCATTTATGTTAATGTATTTTAGCCTCTTAACTGGGGTGATTCATTTGAATGCCTTAATTCTGTATAGTTTAAAGTTAAAAGATTTAAAAACAAAACAAAAAAAACCCTTAAATTTATTCTTTCTTTCTGCAAAAACATAAACTTCACTACATTAGATTCAAAGATAAGCAAATGAGTCCTTAATAATCCACCCCCTAAATCCCAGGGAAGTGTGGGGTGTATTACAAGTACCAATCAGAGCCTCTGGGGTTCATCTGTTGTTAGTCTTGTCACAAGTGACATCCCTAAACACACACACACTCTCTGATGTCTTCTTTTCCCGGTTCTGACTCTTTTGAACATTTATTTACAGATTGCAGCACTTAAGGGCTTTGAAGTGGCACCTACAACTCAACCACCACCCACACTTCTCTATTTAGGTCAGAGTCACTTCAGAATAAAAAGGAACAGAAAGAATCAAATAATGAGAGGCAGCCACCCAAGGCTGGTGTGAAAATCAACATATGGGGAATTATTGTGAGAGTTGGGCACAGCTTCAAATGGGCTTGTTTTACCTGGAACCCCAAGATGAGCTGAAAAAGGCAGAGTGGGTTGATGCACTAATCACTGAGCTACCTGCAGAGAAACAGGCAACCATCAAAAGAAGCAAAACAATATAGAAACAGATGTAGTGCAAGCCACTGCTGAATGGGGTGGGATGGACTAGGTGGAATTGAAAAAGCTTTCCCATAGCTAATGGTTCACCCTGTCTTCTGCAGCAATTGTCACACATGCCAACCTTTGGATTTTATACAATTCTACATCATATGGGAACTTGTGTCTGGCACCTTCTAGCAAAATCAGAATGATGTGCTCAGTTTCAGCTCAAATTCTCTTCTTTGCTGTGCCTTTAAGGAGAGGCCTGGTACCAAGATTCAGTCTTTTTATGGACCTCTGATGGGGGTATTAGGACAATAGAGAAAGTGGGGAACTTATGAGGAAAGGCTGAGGCAACTGGGATTGTTTAGTCTGTGCAAGAGAAGAATGAGGGGGGATTTCAGAACCTCATTGTGTGGGGCATGGGGCATGCCCTTCATAGGAGACAGGCCCTGTTCCACGGAACTTACAATCCAAATAAATGAAAAAGACAAAAGATGGGCAAAAAGAAGTGACTACACTCACATGAAGTCTGTGATAGATCTGGGAACTAAACTTAAGTTCCTTAATTCTAGAACAGTATGTTAGCAACAAGACCATCTTTCCTTAAGAGAGAACATGATGTAGACTCTTTCACCAGCAGATGAAGTTAACTGCATCACAGCTTGGTAGTGACTGAAAGTCATTTGATTGCCCATGAGAAATTAACTGGGAGTTTCCAGAGGACAAGTTTTCATAGCTCCAAAAGCCACCCCACTCCATCTGCTATCTCCATTGACACCCATGTGAGAAGGATGGAGTCTGGTGGGTAAGGTGCTGACCTGCAATCCAGACGAGCTCTCTTCAGTTCCGGGGTCTGACCATTGAGCAAGTTGCTTCACCTCTCTGTGCTTGATTTTCCTGTCCATCATATGAGAACAATACCCCCTCAGAAAGGTGTTGTGGGGATGAGCTTATTAATACTTGTGAGGCCCTCAAGTCCAGCTCCTCAAAGGTACTTAGGTACCCAAAACCCAATTTTGGCTCCACTGAGAGCCACAAAACTCCTGTCGAACCCTGTAGATGCCTAAACTCAGTCAACACCCAAGTTTTTCAGTGTCAAAGTTCTCTAGGCATCTTAAGTTTCTGCCTCTGGGCATATGCACTCCTCTCTCCCTGTAAGTGTCCAGACGCCTTACACTTCCTAAGCCCCAGAGTGATCCGTGAACCAGGGCAAGATAGATGTTTGGCCACTTAAGATGTGGGTCCGTACGTGGTAGGCGTGCTCAGAGGCTGGTTACAGGATTGGGTTCCATTCAAAAATATGGCTGGAGGAAGAGGTGATCCTCCCCTTATAACCTTTAGCCCTATGGTTAGAGCACTCACCTGAGATGTAGGAAACCCTAGTTCAATTCCCCTTTCTCTGCCAGAGGAGGAGAAAGGATTGGAAATGGGTCTCTCACTTCTCAGGTAAGTGCTTTAATCATTGAGCTATGATATATTATGGTGCATGCGGGGGGGCTCTCAGTTATTCCACATGAAGCTGTTTCATTTTGTATGAATAAGTAAAGTGTCACGGGAACAGGGGGCCACGTGTAGACTCTAACAGTCAGGTTACAAAATTATTCTCTTGATTGCTCTCTGGCCTAATGACTATTTATTTATCTACAGTGGACGAGTCATGATTTGTTATATTTTTTTTATTTCATTTTTTGTAACCCAATCTTAACGTCTTATTATTTGTAACCCAGTCTAGTGATTTTACGATGCCTAACTCATGATCTTGAATACTTTGGCTGGTAATGCTACAGAGCTATCCTCTCCCTCTACTGTGAATGAACCTGAAACACCCAAGGAAAACTTATCCCAAACCACCAAGTCTCACCTGGCTTCAGTTTGAAAACAAGAGTAACTGAAAAGGAGGAATTGCAGAGCACCCAGGTGCATTCTGGGTTACCACGGACAGCAGCACCAGGACCTACAGCAGAGTTGTAGTTGTGAAGCTGGTTAATAGAGAAGGAGGGAAGCAGAGAGGCCCCTGTGAGCTGCTGGCTTTGGTTTGGAGGGACAAGGCAGGTTTACCTTGTCTGCCCCTATGGCAACAGCAGATGAAAGAGCAAGCCAGCCAACTGCTTCCCAAGGTCTCAGGAGAAGGAGGATCGATTGACCAACCAGCTACCCTGTAAAGATACACAGACATGTAGTGGAAGGAGAATGTTTCCTGTTCCACAAAAGAGAGTAAAAAGCTGCTCCAAGGTTCCTGGGCAGTGTTATGAAAAAAGAACCACTCATGGTAGCCAAATGTTTTTTTGTTTTATCAGCTGGTAGGTCTAGGTTCATCTGAAACTTAGCACAAATTCCAGCAAAACTGAACTTATACTTACCCTAAACTGGGCTCCTGTTTACAGACAGATTCATAATTTTAGGTTGGTAATAAATTCTGCTGGTTTTGTCAGAAAAATATCTACCTCACACAAGCTGCACAAAAGCTCCTTCTTCATGGTGGGCCAATCCTGCAATGTATTCAGTGCAGTGCAATCAGAACTCAAGGCACTCAGCATTTCACAGGATTGGACCTGACAAACTTTTGAGAGTCCCCAGGTGGCACTACTAAAAAAGGTCATGTTTGTTCTGATTATTGGATTATACAGGAGTTGCCTATTGAGACAAATACTTATTGTGAACTGTGGTGCAGTTCTTTTTAGATGTTGAGCATATCACCTAAAGTATCTTTCAGCCTTCATCTCTGAAATCTTATTTTTCTTACATGTAGCTTCTGGCTACAGGTTATACTCATACGAGCAAATAAAATATTACAAGATGTCAAAACATTACAGGGCCCTTACTACCTTCTACCCTAGTGAATATTTCCCTTTCTTTGTTCCACTCTAGTTTTATATCCATCTTAAAGCACATTACAGAGTACAATTCTCATATCCCATAGTAGTAATTAGTTAGCTATGAGTGAGAGAAATCCAACAGAAAGTGTATACACAAAATATAATTTTTCATTTTTACTACTGTAATAAAGGGAGAAAGAGAGAGTAAAAGAAGGAGCAAATAAACAAACAAATAAACAAACCAAAAACTATGAACATCATTAAAGGAGAAATAAAACAAAAATAACAATGACAGGTCAGGAATCAGATAGGCCCTTCATATCATTCAGGAAATATGAAAACCGCGCAAACGCCAATATCCTACTAGCAATATACATAAAGCAAAAGACTATTTGTCTTCCAGTGATGCATAGGTAGACTCAGGGTAATTAGAAAAGACAACCACTTATCATGAAAATTGTACAAAGGATTATTAGACCAATATATTGTTCATTCTAGAGGAGACTCTGGTATCAAAACAAAACAAAGCAACCTGATGCTAGTTATGGGAAGCAGTATCTTGTTTTCCCTCTAGCTTGAGAATGATAGCACTTAGGAACTGCAGAAAAATGCCTTTTCTACCAGTTCCTTCCCAGAATATCTATGGGACAGTTATATTATCCCTGTCACTTCAGTATCTGAGTGTCAGACTATTATTAAACTTTTTATCACAATCCCCCTGCGAGATGGGGGCATTATTTTTTCCAATTCAACACGAAGGCAACAGAAAGGCAAAGTGATGTGCCCAAGGTTACACAGAAAATCTGTGGGAGAACAGGGACTTGGACCCAAATTGTCTAAGTCCTGGACTAGTGCCTTAGTAAGGCAAGAATTTACCAGCTAAAAAGAAGAAATATTATCATCCCAGTTTTATAGGGGGGAAACTGAGCCACAGAGCAATTATGGGCATGTACAGTTGTGTACATATAGGCATAGAAAACCACCTTTGCTCAAACTAGCTCATCAAAATATCCGCGAAGCCATGACAGCACAGGCTAGCTGCTCCTGGGCTTGTACTGTGGTGGATAGTCCATACCACTACCCCTGCTGCTGTGACTTCAGAGCTATTTTTAGCAAGCTTGCTTGGGTATGCCTACATATGCTGTAATCACACTTCCCGAGTGCACTGTAGGCGTACCCTAAGTGACTTGCCCACAGTAAGTCCATGGCAGAACTAGACTCCCAAGACTCAACACAGTGCCTTAATCACAAGACTATGCTTCCTGAATAGCAGGGCACTACATATTGTTTATAATCTACCTCCAGAGAAGTGCTTCTGAATAAGCACCTGTGTGAATGTATCTGTTTTGGCTCTTCAGAAGCTGAAGTTTGCTGCAGTTTTTTTTGTGGGAATTTGTGGAATTTGAGCAAGGGCTACTTTCACTGGAGACAGGTAAACACTTTGCAGTGAACAATATTTGTGGCAACATTAGGGCACTGAAACCTGGGTTCAAGTCCCTGCACGGCCACAGACTTCTTGTGTAACCTTGGGCATGCCACTTGGGGTAGATCTGCACAGCAATTAAACACCCGGGGCTGACCCATGTCAGCAGACTCAGGCTTGCAGGGCTTGAGCTGCAGGGATGTTAAATTGCGGTGTAGCTGTTCGAACTTGGGCTGGATAGGGTTGCCAGGAGTCTGGTTTTCGACTGGAATGCCAGGTCAAAAAAGGTTCCTGGTGGCTCCAGTCAGCACCGCCGATGGAGCCATTAAAAGCCCGGTTGGCAGTGCTGTGGGTCTAAAGCAGGCTAGTCCCTACCTGTCCTGGCAATGCGCTGCACCCCGGACTGGCTCATATGTGGGGGGCCACAGGGCTCCGTGCACTGCCCCCTCCCTGAGGACTGGCTCCGCACTCCCATTAGCCAGGAATCATGGCCAATGGAAGCAAGGTGAAGGTGCCTGCGGTTGAGAGCAGCGCACAGAGCCTCCTGCCCCCCACCTAGGAGCCGGACCTGCTGGCTGCTTCCGGGGTGCAGCAGGAAGCCAGGACAGGCAGGGACTAACCTGCCTTAGCACTGCTGTGCCACTGACCAGGAGCCATCCGAGGTAAGCCCGTGCCCCAACCCCGAGTCCCAACCGCCTGCCCCAGTCCAGAGCCTCCTCCCACACCCTGAACCCCTCATCCACGGCCCCACCCCAGAGCCTGCACATCCAGCCAGAGCCCTCACCCCCTCCTATACCCCAACCCCTGTCCTAGACCAGAGCTCCCTCCTGCACCCTGAACCCCTCATTTCTGGCCCCATCCCAGAGCCCTGACCTCCTCCCACACCCCAACCCCCTGCCCCAACCCAGGGAAAGTGAGTGAGGATGGGAGATAGCAAGCCACCGAGGAAGGGGGAATGTAGTGAGCGGGGGTGGGGGGACTTGGGAAAGGGGGGGGGGGCAGAGGGCAGGGACTCAGGGAAGGGAAGGGGCTAGGGTGTTCAGTTTTGTGCTATTAGAAAGTTGGCAACCCTAGGGATGAAGCCTTGGCTCTGGGACCCCACAAGGGTGAAAGGCCGAAGAGGCCAGCCCTGGCCTGAGCCTGAATGTCTACACCACAATTAAACCACCCACAGCCCAAGCCTCAGAAGCCCAAGTCAGCTGACACAGGCCAGCTGCAGGTGTTTAATTGCTGTGTAGACCTACTCCCCTTACTCTCCCTGGCTTTCAGTGTCCCATTTTTAAAATAGGGATAATAGCCTTGCCCTACCTTACAAGGGTGTTCTGATGACGAATTCATTAAAGGCTGTGAGGTGCTCAGAAGCTGTGGGAATGGGGCAAGTACCTACATAGATACTAAATAGATAGGTACCTTGATAAAGTAGGCAGGTTTTTTTTGTGAATTATTCACAAACACTTTTTACATATTCAATCATTAATGATCAATTATAATGATTAAAGGCTGATTTATTATTGGTTACACACAGACAATGTACTCAATCCAGCATCAGTTCCTCACGTGAAGGAACATTCCGGCATATAACACCGCTTGGGAATTTTTTCATCATTGTTCATTATTCGACCAGTTCTTGTCGTCTTCCGACAACCGAGTCTCTTTCCTGCTTCCCTGGCTTCTTGCTTTGGTCCTCCAATGGTGAGATTACTAGGCTGACAATGCTCTTGTACTGGCAGAGCTGCAGGAATGAGGGAGCCAAATATATCTGGGTTTAGGTGCCATGCAATCCTTCCACTTGCATCAGTTTGGGAAGAATAGTATGCATCATTTTGGTCATGTGACCTGCTTTTAACCAATGGGATTTGTATAAAACTGATGCATTAGACATACAGAATGTCTGGTTAGGCTGATGGCCCCCAGGGTCATGAATGTATACACTGACAACTATTTCAACTGTTCCTTGTCCTCCAGCCCTATAACTTGTCTCTCTGTTTGTGTATTATCTGGATTGTGAGCTCTTGGGAGCAGGGACTGTCTTTGTGTTATCTTTCAGAGTAGCAGCCATGTTAGTCTGTATTTGCAAACAGAAAAGGAGGACTTGTGGCACCTTAGTTAGTCTCTAAGGTGCCACAAGTACGCCTTTTCTGTTTGTGTTATCTGTTGAGCTGACTGAAATTTGAATTCCCATCCTATGGGAAATGCTGACATTTCAACACTTGTTCTTGTCCCAAAATTTTTGATGGAGTTTCCTCTGGGGTAATTTAGTTATTAAAATTATTCCCTGAAAGTGTCTGTATAATGCAACCTATCTCTCTCTCTCCTTCTTTTGCCTTTCTATGGGAAAGTACCATGCCCTTTAGAAAGGGGACAAATTGGTTTAATTTTAACTAACCTCCAGTTACCATGGGTGCTTGTCAAAACCCAGACTTTAAGATTCACTGAGATTCTGTCCCTAGCCATTTATTTGCTATTTGTTATTGTCATTATTAATTATTATTATTACTATTATTATAGAAAAACCTAGAAGCCTTCAGCCACGCTTGGACAGTGGACCTTATGAATAGACTAAGCCCAGTGCCCTTGGACCAGAGCAGTGGGTACAATAAATCATAGGGTTAGGAGGGACCACAAGGGTCATCTAGTCTAACCCCCTGCCAAGATGCAGGATTTGTTGTGTTTAACCCATTCAAGACAGATGGCTATCCTGACTCCTTTTGAAACTTCCAGTGAAGGAGCTTTCACAACCTCCTTAGGCAGTCTGTTCCATTTTCCTACCATTCTTACAGTTAGGAAGTTTTTCCTGAGATGTAATCTAAATCTGTTATGCTGTAGTTTGAACCCTTTCCCTCTCATCCTGCCCTCTGTGGCAAGAGAAAACAACTTTTCTCCATCTTTTTTTACAGCAGCCTTTCAAGTATTTGAACGCCACTATCATGTCCCCCCTTAATCTCTGTTCCAAACTAAACATACCTAGTCCCTTCAGCCTTTGCTCTTATGGGTTGCATTCCAACCCTTTGATCATCTTTCCTCTCCCCTCTGGATCATTTCCAGTTTCTCTACATCCTTTCTATACATTGGTGACCAAAATAGGACACAGTGCTCCAGCTGAGGCCTACCCAGCGCTGAGTAGAATAATACTATCACTTCCCGTGACTTGTGTGCTATGTCTCGATTAATGCAACCTACAATTGCATTTGCTTGTTTTTGGAACAGCATCACACTGTTGATTCATGCTGAGTTTGTGATCCACCACAACTCCCAGATCCTTCTCAGCAGTACTGCTGCCAAGCCAGTTATCCCCCATTCTGTATTTGTGCATTTGGTGTTCCTTCCTGAAGTGTAGCACCTTCCATTTGTCTTTCTTGAATTTTGTTTTGTTGTCTATAGCTCAATTCTCCCAGTTTGTTGTCTGCAGCCCAGGAATGTTGTGTGTGACTATTTTGAAAGCCTTGCTAAAGTCCAGAATATGTCCACTGCCAATTAAAAGCCAGTTAAAAAGTGATGGGCTGTACCTGGGCCTATAAAGGGCTAATAATGAGCAGTTGAGAGATGGACTAAGACAGATTGTGGTCTGGGGAGGGAAAGACACACTGGAGTAGAGCTAGCTCCTGTGATGGGTCCATGGAGCAATGGGTCAGGGCTTAGAGAAGCAGCCCTGGGGCTGCTGCTCCAGAAAAGGAGCAGAGCTGACTGAGACTAGGAAACTTCCAGGAACCAGAGTTCCAAAGACCCCTGGGTGGGGTGGCTGTGAAGCCTGAGGCTAAGGAGTGAACTAAGACTGTCCTTCTATTTCTTTGCTAACCTCTGTTAAGGAAACAAACTTCCTTGCAAATGACTGGGCATGACAGTGCATACTTTGGAGCTGGGAGGAAACCCAGCCTGGTGACAGAGAGACAACCAACATTCTATTCTCTGAACCGTCCAGATCATCTCCGTGTGCAAAAGTAAGCTGGTAACTTCACAAGAATTAGCTTTCTTGTAAAATTTCAAAGATCTCTGGGCCAGTGGGGGAAACTACCACAAGTGAAGCTGTTTAGTACCTTCGCTTCTAGTTCTGGCCAAAACCCAGATGTGCAGTGTGATATGCTAATGAAAAGAAATGAACAAACAAAAGTGATTCAAGATGCCAGGCTTTGATTGGAGCACAAGCCACATTTTAGGCAAAACTTTTTTGGGGAGTGTGTGTTGAAATAGGCGAATGGGAGGGTTGGGCTTTGTTTTCCAAACCTCCAACTCTCTTGCTGTCCTGGACTCTGATTCTGTAATGCACTTAAGCAAGTGCTTGACTTTAAGCACATGAGTAGCCTCACATGCTTAAAGTTAAGCATGTGCTTAAGTGCTTTGCTGAATCAGGGGTCTGGTGTACAGGACTTAGGTTGTATAGGAGGTGGGGTGGAAGGCACCTTGTACTCTTTAGGCCCTGTTCAAACTATTACGCGGCCAGCCACAGTCTGACCCTATATATTAGGAGCATATTTTCAGTAGACTTGTATATAGCACATACTAATCACAGAGCTTTCCATTTCATTCTACCAGTAGTTAATTTGATTCTCCATTTAATTGCATCTGGAAGCAAATCATTTGCATCATACAAATAACACAGCTTCCACTCTTTAATTTAAAATGCTTTGGTGGGAATTATTGACTAATTTGCTCTCTGGTTATAGAAAGTAGCCAGTAAGCAAGGTCAAAATTCTGAATGAGACAGAGAAAAAGAAGCCCAGACAAGACTTATGTGGTGATAAAAATATAGTGTCTAGAATGTATGGCTGAATTATTCAGATGTTGTTGATACCAAAACACAGGTCTGGACACGCTGTGATGTGACCTCCAAGGTGTATATAGATAACCAGATCATCTGTTTATTTCCATCAAAATCATAGGAGGGGACTTGAATTAAATAATAGAAGGCCTCATCCTTTTTTTTTTTTTTTTTTTTTGAGCCTTTGCAAAGTGAAATCCATGGCAAAATCTTGCCATTTCCACAGACAAACAACTTTTCCCTCTGAAAATGGCCTACATTTTTGCATTGTTATAAATGTATTGCAGGCCTCTATTTTCCTGGAGAAGTTCTGCCACTTTCAGACAGTAAGGGCTTGTCTACAGGTAAAACACTGAAGCTGCACTGCTGTAGTGCTTCAGTGGAGACACTCGCTATGCCAATGGGAGAGGTTCTCCTGTCAACATAGGTAATCCACCTCCCCAAGAGATGGAAGCTAGGTCAACAGGAGCATTCTCCTGTCAACCTAGTGCTTTCTACACTTGTGATTAGGTTAGTTCAATTGCATCGCTCAGGGGTGTGTATTTTTTCCACAGTCCTGAGAGATGTAGTTTATATTAGCCTAATTTCCTAGTGTAGACCTGGCCTAAGACTGTAGACATGCATAATTGTTAGGTAATTGTTAGGTGTGCTGTGACTGCTTTCTATCATGCTAATCATTAGTCTTAATATTTCCCGGTGCTCCCCCTGTCTCAGTGTTATCCCTTAGCTAATACTTAGATTGTAAACTCTCCAGGCCAGTAACCTGTTTTACTATTCTGTTTGTATAGCACCCAGCATAATGGGGCCCTGATCCATGATTGTGGCCCATAGGCACGACAGTAGTATAAATAATAATAATTAGAGCTGGTCAGGAATTTAAAAAAAAATGTTTTTTCATTGGAAAATGCTGATTCATTGAAATCAAAACCTTTTGCAGGAAAGGGTGTTTTTAATGCATTTCTCAACTTGAAAATAACTTTGGGGAATTTTTTTTCAGAATTGTCAGTGTTTCCCATTTTGATATTTTTGAAAAAAACCCAACAACCTTCTGTTTTTCAGTTTGAAATGACTGTTTCAATATTTAAGTTAATTTATACTAATTATGTTCAGTAAGGTCAAAATTGAAATGGAATAAACATTTCAATGCAGAGGTTCTAAGGCCAGAAGGGACTATTGTGGTCATCTCATCGGACCTTCTGTGTAACACAGGCCATAGAACTTCCTCAAAATAATTCCTAGAAGAGACCTTTTAGAGAAATATCCAACCTTGATTTAAAAATTCTCTGATGGAGAATCCACCATGACCAGTGGTCATGGTGGTAAGGCCAATGGCATTGCTCGGGCAACCTTACCTCAATTTGGCTTCCTTCTCATTGATGTGAATTGAATTTTGGGGGGATGATGGGGCGGGAGACAGATTTTTGGTTCACAAAAATCATTGAGATTTTGACTTTTTCTCTCAGTTTGGGATTTGTTTTCCAAAATCTCAAATTTCCACAGGATGGTGAAAATGTTTCCTGTCCAGCTACTACTACTACTTCTAGGTTTGCACCAGAAAAATACATGAAAAATAAACACAATTAGAAGGAAGAATGAAGCTTCCACTTCTCCCCTCCTCCTCCCTTCCCCTTCCCCCCCCACACCCTCCCAAAACGTTCTTCCATGAGTTCTTCCATGCTGATTTTAGGTTGCCTGAGGAATATGGAATGAATATCTACATTTACACCCCATTTTCTTTCCATAAAAAGTTTCCCCATCCCTCCTTATTATCTCATTATTGCTACCTTATGGACCCAGTCCTGCCCTCACAGAATAGAACGGGAGTTTGGCCATTGTCTTCTGTGGAGGCAGGTTAGACCGTAACTGAACAATATGGAGTGGGGTCATGCTCTCACAATCACCGTGCTCCAGTTTGTCTTCCACAACAAAACGAGCAAATCCTCCATCTTTTTATACAGATATTTTGTATGCACAACTTTGAAATTCACTCATTAGTCGAGCTGTGTGAATAATCGATTTTTCAGTTTGCTGGCAATTCTGAAAAAAATTGGGGAGAAAAATTGTTTTGGGTTGACCCAAAAATTATTTTTTTGCCATTTTTCGGTAAATTGAAAAGTAAACCAAAAAAATGGTTTCAGGTTCAATTAAATATTTTATTCAACCTCAAATGAAACGTTTTGGTGCAATGACCATTTTTAACTGTTTTTGATTTTTCAAATAATTAAAGGACATTTCTAAACCAAAAATCACTTTGATCCAAAAAATTGAAAAGCTTCATTTTGAAAATGTGAAAACGAAGTGTTTAGATTTGGTTTGGATTACTTGTTTGTTTGTTTGTTTGTTTTTTCTACAGGGAGAATTCAGAATAATCGACACAAATTCGTGAAATGTTTCGGTGTTGCCATAGCTGCATTTTTCATAAATAAAAGTAATTAAAAAATTTCACTCAGTGCTACTCGGTAGTACTAGCTTTCACAACTGTGTCATTACAGAGACAAAAAATAGCATAGCCATAACAGCCAGTTTTTATGTGGTTACATGGTATGAAAAATGCAGTTATGGCTGGAGCGCCACCATTTAAACTGACCAGTTATAAAACCAGAAGACTTCATTTTTACAGATAAATTTTATTAATTGTATTAAAGAGTTAGGGCCAGGCATGGCAAACCTAGTAGTCCCATTGGGTAAGGACTACTGATGTCTAAAAGTTTGAAGGCTAGGCCCATAATCCCTATGAGAGCTATGTCACAAGGCCTTACTAAGGGATGAATGGAGATGGTCCTACAGGATATCACTGAGCTTAAGCGATTTAGGAGCCCAGCTCCCATTTATTTTCAATGGAACTTGGGTACCTTGGGTAACTTCCTTAGGCTTCTCTGAAAATCCCTGCTATCTTAGCTATGTACAACTGATACACAAAAAGATAGACAGACAGAAGGCTTTACCAATTTTTTGTCTTCATCACAGTAGCAGAAATGGTAGGGCCAGAAAAAATTATGATCCCACGTCTCACTCTCCCCCTCCAAACCCCAGATGTTACAAGCTTGCTCTCTACAACACATTCCCACAACTGTCTCATCTACTGCACTCTTGAATATCTCTGCAGCAAAGATGCCTTGGCCATCTCCTTGGGTAATCCATTTCATTGCCTTATTGGTTTGCCTTGTAAGAGAGCATTTACAAATGTGTGAAGAGGTGGATATAACAGAAGAGTTCAGGTCATACATATTTAAAAGTGAAGTTGTATGAGGCTTCAGTTTAGAAGATAACACTGTATATTTATTTATCTTTTTAAAGCATTGTTGTAGTTTCTGGAGCTCTCCTTGACACCTTATCTATCATGGTGCTTCCATTGAATATTCTAACACTGTGCCTTTTTTAATCTTCAGATGTAAACGAAAGCTTATTTTTTCATACCACCATTACAACCTGACAAAAGTGGAGGCTGAATATTGATTTATCTGCTAAAATAAACTATCCAAAGATAATTCAAAATACCCCCCAATCCACTAAATATCAATTACATGACAAATTCTTTTTTTCTTTTCTTATTTGGCTTCTCACAAACCATATTTGCAGTGAACATACCGTAGGATCTGCAACCTGAAACTTTACTTCATGATTGTAACTTTTTGATTCACACTGGAGACAGTAAAGGGAGGAGTGATAAATCAACAGTATTGTGTAGTCTCACCATAAATACTATGTTTAGTTTGGTCAGCTTGACACATCAGGGATAGAAAAGTCAAGGAGGACTGCAATGAAAATGACTGAGGTGCCCAGATGAGGAGAAATTAAAAACACTAGGACTATTTAGGTCTGAGTCTATAAGCCCTGTCAAGGTTCCTTCCCCACTCTGAACTCTAGGGTACAGATGTGGGGACCTACATGAAAACCCCCTAAGCTTATTTTTACCAGCTTAGGTTAAAACTTCCCCAAGGTACAAACTATTTTACCTTTTGCCCTTGGACTTTATTGCTGCCACCACCAAGCATCTAACAGAAATATAACCGGGAAAGAGCCCTCTTGGAAACGTCTTTCCCCCCAAATCCTCCCAAAACCCTACACCCCCTTTCCTGGGGAAGGCTTGATAAATATCCTCACCAATTTGCATAGGTGAACACAGATCCAAACCCTTGGATTTTAAGAACAAGGAAAAAGCAATCAGGTTCTTAAAAGAAGAATTTTAATAGAAGAAAAAGTAAAAGAATCACCTCTGTAAAATCAGGATGGTAAATACCTTACAGGGTAATCAGATTCAAAACATAGAGAATCCCTCTAGGCAAAACCTTAAGTTACAAAAAGACACAAAGACAGGAATTTACATTCCATTCAGCACAGCTTATTTTCTCAGCCATTTAAACAAAAAAGAATCTAATGCATATCTAGCTAGATTACTTACTAAGTTCTAAGACTCCATTCCTGTTCTGTTCCCAGCAAAAGCATCACACAGGCAGAGAGTAGTCCAAATGGAATTGAGGGACTAACCAGAACTGGCTGAGATATTGACGACTGGCACCCTCTGTCTAAGGAAATTATTTATATATGCTTTATCAGTGTGGTATCTGAACATCCACCCTTTGATTAGGTGAAGTCAGTGGGCCTAGTCATGTGTATAAGGGCAGCAGGATTAAGCCCTTAATGTGGAAAGGAGAACAGTAACAGTCAATATTGTCTTTTAGACTGCAACTCTTTTGGGAGGAGACTGTTGTTTACTGTATGTGTGCGTAGCTTCTAGCACAATGGGGCTCCAATCTGGTTAGCCCATTACCCTCTCATTGCTTTGGCAATATAATTGTTAATATTAAGAAGAAGATGAAGAAGAAGAAGAAGATGACAGTGATATGTAAATGATAAATGGCATAGAAAAGACTCTTTTAGTTCCATACTGATACTGTTAAGGAAGGTATTATCAGGCGGTGGTGTTACACTTGGGTCCAAGTTCTTTTATCTAGTGTGCGATCAAATGATCAGTCTTCAGAAGACATGCTATGAGTTGTTGTGAGTTCTGGGTAAAGGGTACAGTGAGCATCAGGAGTTCCTTACTTCCTGTCTCTGTTTCAGTCAATTTTTTTGAGGCAGAGTTCCTCCCTGGGCACTGTGCATCGGCATTGGGCTGAGGTTCCTGGGAGAAAGAATTGCCTCCATTGGCTTGCTTAACCAACTCTGTTCCAGATTTGGTTTATGTGTGCAAGTAAAACAAGCTGTACCCTGATTGTACATCACTGATTTGTCACTGGGAAGCCGATCTGCAAGGCTGCAGACATCACTTATCTCTTGGCAGAGGGTTAACAATATAATTATTTTTTTTTAAATTGTAAATGCCAATACAATTAAATAATACATTAAAATAATGCAAAGGAGACAATATTTAGATCTGGCCTCTGATGGATATTTTATCAACATAGAATCATAGAAATGTAGGGCAGAAAGGACTTCAGCAGGTCATCAACTCTATCCCTCTGCTCTGAAGCAGGGCCAAATAAACCTAGACCATACCTTACAGGTCTTTATCCAACCTCTTCTTAAAAACCTCCAGTGATGGGGACTCCACAATCTCCCATGGAAGCCCATTCCAGTGCTTAACTATCCTTAGAGTTAGAAAGCCTTTTCCTAACCTCTAACTTAAATCATGCTTGCCACAAATTAGCCCATTAGTTCTTGTGCTCTCTTCAATGGACATGAGAACAGTTGCTCACTGTCCTCTTTATAACAGCCCTTGTTATCAAGTTCCCCTCCAGTCTTCTTTTCTCAAGACTAAACATGCCCCGTTTTTTAACCTTTCCCATAGGTCAAGTTTTCTAACCCTTCTATCATTTGTGTTGCTCTCCTCTGTACTCTCTCCATGATGCCAGTGTAGCAAAATGTCATTACTGATTAATAGAGAGAAAAAGTGTGAGAGGTAATATCTTTTATTGAACCAACTTCCGCTGGTGAAAGAGACAAGCTTTTGAGCTTACACAGAGTCTAAAAAGCTTGTCTCTCTCATCAACAGAAGGTGGTCTAATAAAATATATTACCCTATCTACCTTGTCCCTCTAGTATCCTGAAACCAATACAGCTGCAACAACACTGCATACATTACTGGTTTATGTCTGGCATAGTGAGTGCATTGCACCTTTGTAACGGTGTGGATATGGTAGAGAAGTGGGAATTCTTTTATTGGTCAGATTTTCAGACATGCTCAGCAGGTTTGGTGCGGAGCACTTTTGATTCGAGCTGGTTGGGAATTTTTTGACACAATGCTTTTTTTTTTTTTTTTGGTCAGAAAATGGTGATTTGTCAAAACCAAACCTTTTTTGTGGGAATATAGCAGTTTTAATAAAACTGTATCCAGGAAAGGTTTCTTGAGTCCTGAACAGAATTTTTTTGGAGGAGGGCAGGGAGAAAGAAAGTACATGCAAACCTGAAATTGCCATTAGCCCAATGGTTAGGGCATTCACCGAGGGTGTGTGAGACCTACATTGAAGTCTCTGATCTGCCTGATTCCGTGGCATCTGATTCCACATGAGTGCCCTAAACAAATGGCTATTCTTGCGCCTCTTGCTCTCTCTTCTTTGACCCCATGTGGACTGAGTGGCGGGGGGGACCTGAAATCTCAAAACTTTCCTGCCAGCCTCTACTTTTGATCATCTGACCCTTATTTAGGTGCCTAAATAGAAGATGAGCTTTTTAAAAAAAAATCTGGTCCCATCTGTGGGTGCTGAACACTTAAAGTTCTAGCTCTGAGTGCTTTATAAAATTCTGATGACACTCTTTGATATTCACAGATCAGCCTGAATCCTACTGATGTTTCAGGTGCTGGTCCATGGAAAACTCCTTGGAATTGTACATTAATGTTGTCTACCTGTTAACAGAGTGCTAATACCTCATATTCAAAGTATTTTCTGTGCGACCTGGCACATCTGTCAGGACACCTTTGCTTATGCTGTATTTTGCCTGTACATATTCTAATCAAGGGTTTACATTCTGTAATGAAAAGCTTCTTGAGGAGCTTGGCATGCAGCTCCCATTACTAATCCAGTCCCTCAGCCTCAGAAATCATATTTTTTGCATGACGAGGGGAAAAAAAAACTCACTTGGAGATTTAGAGGAGCCATCCACTAGATCATCCATATTCCCCCAGCCTTTCAACAAGCAGGATTTTAATATTCACTAATGGGCTAAGATTACACAAATACACATCTCTGTCCTGTGTTAAGAGAAGCGTTTGCTCCTCGAGGAACAGCTGGGAAAGCCCTTGAATGCTTTCAAGGCTCAACAGATAAAATTATGAGTTAAGGGTGTATCTCAGGCCTGTATAGCAGAGGTGTAATGGGGAGCAAGAATCTGCCCCCCCCCCCGCAACCTCCTGCCCCTACATAATCTCCCTGGATAGCCACGGCCAGCATGGTGGTTTACCTCGAATTCCCCACCACCACACAAGTGTGGAGAGAGGGGTGAGGAATGGGTGTAACTTTGGCCCTTACTTCACAATACAGCAGTTAGTTAAGGCACTGGGGGTAACAATCTGCTACTGGTGGCAGAGAAAGACCAGAGATGGACTACTCGGTCCTCCCACAGGACCTTCTCAGGACCCTTTGTAAAGTGGTGCAGCTACAGGCTTCCCCTTCAGCAAAGTGAGGGACAAAAGCTCAGTCAAACTCTTAAGCATTTGTTCATGGGGCTGAGGTAGATGCTATCCCTTCCTTTCTTATCTGCATCCTTGGAGCATATGCAGATTACACGTATACAGCTAGGAAGAAAGAAAGTAGGCCATACTTACATAATGGGGGACTCTACCCTGGAAGCGGTGACTCTGAAAAAGATTTGGGGGTCACCGTGGATAATCAGCGGAACAAGAACTCCCAGTGCAACATTGTGTCCAAAAAACCTAATGCCATCCTTGGATGCATCAACAGGGGATCTCGAGTAGGAGTAAAGAGATTATTTTACCTCTGTATTTGGCACTGCTGTGACTTCTGTTGGAATCCTGTGTCCTGTTGTAGTGTCCGTGGTTCAAGAAGGATATTAATAGGTTGGAGAGAGTTCACTGAAGAGCCACAAGAATGACTACAGGATTCGAAAACATGCCTTCAAGTGATAAACTAACAGAGCTCAATCTCTTTAAGATTAAGGAGTGACTTGATTACAGTCCATATGTACCTACATGGAAAACAAATATTTAATAATGAGCTCTTCAATCTAGCAGAGAAAGGTATAACCAAACCAATGTCTGGAAGTTGAAGCTAGACAAAGTTAGACTGGAAATAAGATGCAAAATTTTAATGGTAGAATAATTCACCATTAGAACAATTTACCAAGAGTTGTGATGGATTCTCCATCACTAGCAATTTTTAAATCAAGATTGGATATTTTTTTCCAGGAGATCTGCTCTACAAATTATTTTGGGGGAAGTTCTATGACCTGTGCTATCTGGTGGCCAGACTAGGTGATCACAATGGTCCCTTCTGGCCTTGGAATCTATGAATCTATGAAGTCCATCTGCCTCACAGAGTGTACATTATCAAGGTTTGATTTGCCATAGAGGGTCCAACTCCAAGCCTACTGAAATCAGGGTGAATCTTTCCATTGAAAATATTTCAGTGTTAACAGAGGAGGCTAGAAAGACAATGAAACAAAAAGAAAACTGTGAAGAAATAAATATAAAGGACCCAATTCTCTCCTGGTTTAACTCCAGACAAGCCAAACTTTGATCCAACATTTTACAAGAATTTCAGAAACTTCAGAAATTATCTATTCCAGAAATGGCCAGAGGGATCTTTGCATGGAGAGATCTTTTCTCAGCAAGTGCATCCATCTCTGTCAAGGAACTCTCAAAGCAGAACAACTTCTCTGCTTTCCAAGAAGATCTTTTACTGAGATGTGCTCTGTGCTACTAATGTTAATCCAAATTCTACCTACAGGCTCTTTAACCAGATGACAGAGACATTACCATGGTGGTATCTATATTTTTGTTTCCCCCCTATGGTAAAGTCATTGTCTGGTTTAGTCATTTAAAGGTCCAAACCCTTCTGCACTGGCTCTTTAACAATATGGTTTCAACATGCAGTGTCAGACTGGCCTTCTGCTACATTCACTTTAAACTAAAAAGGAGTATACTTCTATAGCCCCTCTCAGCCTTATCTAATTTCACCAATCCCTCTAGGTATTGCCCTTAGACAGAAGCTGACATGCTCAGTGATTGTCCATTAGTGTATTTGAACTTGAGGTAACTCCACCTTCTTGATGGAAATAAATGAAGAAAAATATGTCACTAGAGATAATTTGCTGTGTCTGAATTGTAAGGAAAGGAGTTACAAGTTCGAGGGCCTGATTCACTTTATGTCATCATTTAAACCAGTGCAAATTATCCTGATTTGGTAGCATCTTACACCCATTTTGCATTGGTGTCAATGACTACACACAGTGGAGGAAAATGGAAATAATCTCATACAGTACAGGGATAATCCTTTCTAGCTATCATTCCTCACAAACTCCCATCATTTCACAGGCCCAAGACATTTCTTTTCGAGGACTGTTACTGCAATTGCCCTGTATCAGAGGGAAATTTCTAACAAGGATCCTTATTATACATTCATATCAATTAGTGGTAGAAAAGACGCATTAGGTCAGCTAGTCCATCCCACTACCAGTGCATGGTTGTTCCCTACTGTCCATTTTCTGTTCCTTTGTCCAGGGCAATTTGAAATGATGGAATCAAGGGGCTTCCACCCCTTTCCAGGGGAGATTATTCCATAGTACAATATCTCACTATTAGGATTTGTTTTTCCTTCAGTTTCCGTTTTTGCTTGTTTCACCCCAGAACTCTTAGCTATGACCTCTGGGGGCCACAAATTTCATAGAATCATAGAAAATTTGGTTTGGAAGAGACCTCAGGAGGTCATCTAGTCCAACCCCCTGCTCAAAGCAGGACCAATCCCAACTAAATTTCTGTGTCTCCTTGGTGCTTTCACTTTTCATGTACTTGAGTATGTCTGTCGCATCATCATGTGATTGCAGAGCCATTGGCCATTATCTCTGAAAACTCATGGCGATCGGGGGAGGTCCCGGACAACTTGAAAAAGGCTAATGTAGTGCCCATCTTTAAAAAAGGGAAGGAGGAGGATCCTGGGAACTACAGGCCATTCAGCCTCACCTCAGTCCCCGGAAAAATCATGGAGCATGTCCGCAAGGAATCAATTCTGAAGCAGTTAGAGGAGAGGAAAGTGATCAGGAACAGTCAGCATGGATTCACCAAGGGCAAGTCATGCCTGACTAATCTAATTGCCTTCTATGATGAGATAACTGGCTCTGTGGATGAGGGGAAAGCAGTGGACGTGTTGTTCCTTGACTTTAGTAAAGCTTTTAACACAGTCTCCCAGAGTATTCTTGCCAGCAAGTTAAAGAAGTATGGGCTGGATGAATGGATGATAAGGTGGATAGAAAGTTGGCTAGATTGTCAGGCTCAACGGGTAGTGATCAATGGCTCCATGTCTAGTTGGAAGCCAATATCAAGTGGAGTGCCCCAAGGGTCAGTCCTCGTGCCGGTTTTGTTCAATATCTTCATTAATGATCTGGAGTATGATGTGGATTGCACCCTCAGCAAGTCTGCAGATGACACTAAACTGGGAGGAGAGGTAGATACACTGGAGGGTAGGGATAGGATACAGAGGGCCCTAGATAAGTTAGAGGACTGGGCCAAAAGAAATCTGATGAGGTTCAACAAGGACAAGTGCAGAGTACTGCACTTAGGACGGAAGAATCCCATCCACCGCTACAGACTAGGGACCGAAGGGCTAGGCAGCAGTTCTGCAGAGAAGGACCTAGGGGTTACAGTGGACGAGAAGCTGGATATGAGTCAACAGTGTGCCCTTGTTGCCAAGAAGGCCAATGGCATTTTGGGATGTATAAGTAGGGGCATTGCCACCAGATCGAGGGATGTGATCATTCCCCTCTATTCGACATTGGCGAGACCTCATCTGGAGTACTGTGTCCAGTTTTGGGCTCCACACTACATGAAGGACATGGAACAATTGGAAAACGTCCAGCGGAGGGCAACAAAAATGATTAGGGGACTGGAACACATGACTTATGAGGAGACGCTACTGTAACTGGGATTGTTTAGTCTGCAGAAGAGAAGAATGAGGGGGGATTTGATAGCTGCTTTCAACTACCTGAAAGGGGGTTCCAAAGAGATGTTCTTAGTGGTAGCAGATGACAGAATGAGGAGTAATGGTCTCAAGTTGCAGTGGGAGAGGTTTAGGTTGGATATTAGGAAAAACTTTTTCACTAGGAGGGTGGTGAAGCACTGGAATGCGTTACCTAGGGAGGTGTTGGAATCTCCTTCCTTAGAAGTTTTTAAGGTCAGGCTTGAGAAGGCCCTGGCTGGGATGATTTAGTTGGGGATTGGTCCTGTTTTGAGCAGGGGGTTGGACTAGATGACCTCCTGAGGTCTCTTCCAACCCTGATAGTCTATGATTCTATGATTAGGCAAGCTGTATGCATTTACATTCTCCAATCATCATATCTGGTCTGGTCACGTAGCCTGATTTTCACAGCACCTGTTGACTTCAAAGGTGCCTAAATGTGGAGGTAAGGGCCTAACCTTAGGCACTCAAATTTTAAAATTCTGCTCTTCCTTTCTTTTTTAGATTGCATTTTCCTGGAGAGAAGTCCAAATCAAAAGCCCACATCCCAGTATCCCCACATTTTTTGCAGGTTTTGTAACATGAGCCCAGTTGTGGATCGGAATTTCACATCTCAGCCCATCTTAACCAAACCTCAGAGAGAAACACATTCATACACTGTGGTGCTGCAAATCCAAACCATACCAATCCAGACCACTTACCTATCAGCGTAACTGTAACCCCTTGTAACACTGTTGCTTTGTCCCCCTCTAGTGGTTGGACCACATATAAGGGGCTTATTAATCTGCCACTGCCTCCAAAGTGATTAAACTGCTCCTTTAACTTGGGCAGTAGAAGCTTGTGCTTTTAGATCCAGAGGCCTGAGTTCTATCCCTGCAGACAACCCCACGAGAGGCATTACTCCCTTCTGAAACAAAAATTGATCTGAACATCAGTGCTTCATCTGAAATGAAAGAGGTGCCAGGATTCAAACAATTCGGTGCTGTGGCGCGAGCAATTTTTAAAATTTCATAACAGATGAAATAACAGAAGTGCCAGGGCTATGAACCGCCAAGCCTAGAGGTGGCGGGGCTCAGCCCTGGCAAGCCCTGGAACAAATTAAGCACTGCTGAACACCCATGAACTTTGGGGACTTCAAAATCCAGATCCGAATGTTGTGACTTGGGCCCCGATCGTCTTGGTCTAAAACATCAGACAACTCCTTTTGTTGCAGCCCTGCTGGACTCAGGCACTCTTGGAAGATGACTCTCAACAGTGCTACGTTAGAAGGCCATTTTGAGGCCTATAAGGAAAGAAAGAAATATTGTCCCCATTTTACAGATGGGGAGCTGAGGCCCGGATTTAGTAAATGACATTCCCAAGTCCACACAGAAAGTCTGTGGCATTTATGGACCATCCTACTTATTTATGTGATATCTATAAACTTCCTCAGTGACACAAGTTTATTAAACTATTAAACTTATCCCAACCATTTGAGTTGGCAGGATTGCCAAATTTCCAATTGCAGAAAACTGAACACCCTTGCCCTGCCCCTTCCCGATGCCCCACCAGTGTCCCGTCCCTTCTCCAAGGCCCCATCCCGCTCACTCCATCCCCGCTCCTTCTGTCACCCACTCTCCCCCACCCTCACTTGCTCATTTTCACTGGGCTGGGAAGGGGTTTGGGGTGAGGGCTCTGGCTGGGGTGCAGGCTCCCGGGTGAGGCCAGAAATGAGGGGTTCAGGGTGTGTGGGGGGCTTCAGGCTAGGGCAGGAGGTTGGGGTGCAGGGAGGAAGGCTCTGCTGTGGAGCCGGGGATGAGGGGTTTGGGGTGCAGGACTTGGCTCTGGGCTGGGGGTTCGGAGTGTGGGGGGTGCAGGCTTTGGGAAGGAGTTTGGATGTGGGAGGAGGCTCAGGGCTGAGGCAGGGGGCTGGGGCGCAAGAGGGGGTGCGAGGTGCAGGCTCCGGGCAGTGTTTACCTCAGGCAGCTCCCGGAAGCAGCTGGCATTTCCCTCCAGCTCCTAGGTGGAGGCGTGGCCATGCGGTTCTGTGCGCTGCCCCCAGCGAATGGGCAGCCCCAGCAGGGGAAGCCCACAGAGCCCCCATGGCCAAATCTCTGCCTAGGAGCCAGAGGGAAATGCCGGCCACTTCTGGGAGCCACGCAGAGCCAGGGCAGGCGTGAGCCCCGCTGCACCGCCGACAGCACTTTTAACGGTCTGGTCAGTGGTGCTGACTGGAGCCACCAGGATCCCTTGTCAACTGGGCATTCCTGTCACAAACTGGATGCCTGGCAACCCTAAACTTTGGGTTGAAAATCTCATTAAAATGACCTTTTTCTATTCTCTATCCAGCAGGGCCCCTTTTTGAAGAGACTGAAAACACTGCATGGAAGAGCCCTTTTGCATTTCTGCGTTTAGTATCACAGGAATTCCAGAAGCACAGAAGATAATTAAAAAGAATTTTACCAATGTTTTGAAACCATAAAATGTTCACTTTAGGTATATATGACTTGATTGTTGGGCACAGGTTTGAATGGGAAAGACATTCTTATTATAGCTAAACCAGTTAATTCGTCTAATTCGTCATAGGGGAAATTGTGTCATTAATGAAAATAAGAATGGTCTGGCTTGTGATGAGTTCAGTACAGAGTCTGAGTATATTATTATACAATCATAAACACTTGCACTATATACTATGTTCCATCTGAAGATCTCAAAGCATATGACAGACCCTGATGAATTATGCCTCCCAATGTGAGCAGAGGTGAGTGATGAATTCACAAACATATTCATAATATAATGCTTTATTGCTCTTTTATCTGACAAAAACATATATATATATATATATATATATATATATATATATATATATATGGAATATATTTCAGTTTCAGTTCAAGATCCGTGAATATGCAGGTTAAGTGACTTGCCTAAGGTCACACAGGAAATCTGTGTTGAAGCCAAGAACAGAACCCACATCGTGTTAGCTGAGCCTTTTCCTTTAGCTACAAAACTATCCTCTCCTTCACTGTGTATCATAATGTCCATGGAAAATTTTATCTTCAGACTATGGAGAGTTTAAATTCACAAGCCTTTAAAGCGGTATAGAAATACTTATTTCCCCCTCTCATTCAGGAATGGATTTTCCAGTTGTCCTCTTTAGAGAATCAGACACGTTAGCAAGTCAATTAGCTAGTTTACTTAACTGAGAAGCAAATATTCCTGTGATCACTCAGGCTAACAGAGAGCTCAAGCAAAAATGAATCTGCACTCTAATGACTGCAGATGGCAATACTATTCTACATATCATCACTTCCTGGATGGAAACTCTCTTATTAATACCCTTATATGTCCATTATAGACTTGAGGGGCTATTTTTATGTTTCCCCTCACTTCCCATTGGGGTTAATTATTAAAAACTCTCCAAAGCAGACTATAGTTAATCTGAGTTTCTTTTCTGCCTTCTGAGCTTTATAAATATAAATTGCTACACAGGTGGCTTTATGCGAAGTCTCCATGCTTTATGCATTGCCAAAATAACAGTGCTGCAATTCTTCCAAATTGTGGCTATAAGGGCATAAGGGCATCTCATTCATATCCTGAGAACTAACTAGATACCAGGTAGAGTTAGAAATCAGCAACCAGGAGCAGAGAAGCTGCAGATGCAAAATGGAACAAGTCTCTTGGCTTTTCATTGCAGGGTCAATTACAGTAGCAATTACACGGGAGCATTTGCCAAAATCATCCTTTTGGCTTTGGAACAAATTCATCTGCTGGTGTCCACTACTGTCAGCTCATTTTTAGCTCAAGAAAATCAAGTGCAATATGTGCAGGCATTGAAACCAAGCTCAAAACATCATAAAAATCATTCTACCTGAACTCTATCATGGGCACATTTGCTGACTGTTTTGATCATCTCAGAAGACAACCTTCTCCTTCTAGTTTGATGCATTCACTGAGCACATGGAGAGTGCTTTGGTCCTGGTTTCTGGAAACAAATTTATCTGTCTGTGAGAAGAATTAGTGGTAAAAGGAAACCTGCGCCTTGAGTGAAATATGGCCAGCCCGATTACACATGGCTCTGGGTCAAGGGAAGGCAGATCTGCCCATCCCAAGGTCAGCCTCGAGAAAGATAGCTGATAGCAAAGGCACTGTACTCCCAACAGCTGCCTGGCATCCAGGTTGAGCATGCATGGAACACCATCACAAAGGTCCTAGCCCAGCTCTGCTTGCTCTTTTGTGAGTGGATTTGCACAGAGGGACTAGGGTTGCCAAATTTGTAATATTTAAAAGGACAGGACTCCGGACAGGAGTGCCGGAACCTCCCCTGCCCCGCCTCTACCCTGTGAGGCCCTGCCTCGGCCCCGCTCTTCTTCCCCCAAAGAAGCCCACCCCCCGGTTCGCTCATCTTCCTCCCTCCTCCCGGCGCTCGCTGCTTTTCCTTCTCCCCTGGCCTCTCTGCCAGGGTTGGGAGGGACTCACCTGCAGAGCCAGGCTGGGGGCTGCAGGTGTCTGATGCAGGTAGGAGGTGTCCCCAGCTGAGTAGGGGCTGGCATAGGTGATGACCTGGCACATACTTGACTCCCCCACCTGCAGGAACCAGACTTTGAGTGTCCAGTCAGTAGATTTGACCAGACATTGGCAGGTCCCTTTTTCAACCACACTTTCCAATCCAAAACCAGACACGTGGTAACCCTCAGAGGGACAAGGGGAAGTGCTGGCACCTGTTTCTAGCCATTTCAGATCCACAGGGGCAAAGGGCTCTTCATACAATCCCTTTACGCTGAATATTTGTTCAAGACCTGGGGAAAATCTGTAGGGCCAGCTCAACTCACTGTGGGCCTGATCCAAACCCCATGGAAAGGATATTAGAGCTGGGAAGAAGAGATCTTTTTTTTTAATGCAACTGGCTTTTTTTCATTTTGCAAAACATCAGAGAGACTGCAGCATTGTTATGACATTCCCTTCATCTGGACAGCTGTGACAGTGTGTGTTTCCCCTGGAGACAGCAGGATGAACTGAGCATGGAGCTGGGAGCCTGGAGTTGCCTCAGTTCCACTCCCACCTCTGCCAGGATGTGGTCTCAGTAGCACTCTGCGCAAGCAATTTACAGTCGCTTCTCACTTATTGCTTGTAATCACTGCAAGAGTTAGCTGGAGTGAGCACACAGACTGATTGGATTAGTAGCTGATGAATTTTTGTAACTCGAGCTGCTGTACCCTCATTGCATTAGTAGGGGGAGCAGCGACAGCAGTTGAGCTTGAACCCCTGCCCCCTCCAATGGGCCAGCTAGTTTGACCTTAAGGCACCACGTGACTCCTGCTAGCCACTTTGGGGCATGGATGGGAGACAGGTGAGGGGCAAAAATGGAGTTATACCTCGAGCTAAGAGTGCAGTGAAGATGTTATGCTTCTCAGAAGCACACGGGATCTTTTAAAAGGGATAAGGCAATATACCACGTTGATTGAGAGTACAATTTAAGCATTAAAATCAGCATATGCTTCCATTCTCACACACACACACACACACCAAAAAGTTCTGCAGTTCGATTTTATAGTTACCAGTCTTTAGTGTTGCTTGGTCAGTTCCAGCGGCCAGCTGAAACTGCACATGAGGGGAAGGGAGGGGAGCTGGGCCTCTGCTGAATGCGTTCAAAGCTTCAATGTCGATGCAGAACAAACCCCAAAGTCCCATGGCAATACACCCTCCTTTTATAGTGATAAGTTCCCATACAAGGGTCTGGACCTCGCTATGTCACATTGGAGCTGTTAATCACGAGGTAGTCGAGGTTGATCCAGTTAGCATTATTTGGGTTGTTACTGGGAGTTACCCAAAGCTGTTTCTTATCTTGTCCCTCTGGCTCCATTCTTTATCTCATCCTTGGGGTGTCTGCCTTTGCTTCAGGGTCGTCAGTCAGGTGAAAGTTGGCGCCTCTCGACTCTTCCACTCCCTTCTTGACCATCCAGCCTAGCTGTTCTTTCTCAGTTAATTTCCAAACATTCTTCACTCACCCCAAATAGTAAATAAGGCAATTACAACCATAAAACGTATATTCTTCTAAGGCAGCTCTTCACTACCCGCCGGATCGGCGGGTAGTAAACGATCTATCGGGGATCAATTTATCGCGTCTCATCTAGAACACGCTCCCCGTCAACTCCAGAACTCCAGCTCGCGAGAGGCAGAAGCGGAGTTGATGGGGGAGCGGCGGCGGTCGACTCACCGCCGTCCTCACGACCAGGTAAGTCAACTTAAGATACGCTGACTTCAGCTTCGCTATTCGTGTAGCTGAAGTTGCGTATCTTAGGTCAACTCCCCCCCCCCCAAGTATAGACCAGGGCTAAGAACAATCATTAACACAACCATGAGGCGAACTGAAGCAGCCGCCTCAGGTGTCAGCCTGTGTCGGGGGGTGCCACTAGGACCCAGAGTTTCAAAGTTTTGGCCCAAGCGAGGGGGCATGGGGGCATCATTTGAGCTCCCCACCTCAGGTGCCAAAATGTTGTGGGCTGGCCCTGGTCAGAGTACTTTATAGCAGGAAGAACTAGATCATCAAGCAATGAAGTCTGATCAGACAGAAGCCATTTTAATTCTTCCTTCAACTCAACAGATCTTGACTCCCCTAATTGCAAGTCCTTCACTTGCTGGTTCTAATGCTGTGGCAGCATGTGGGCCTTTATTTTTTCCAGCACTCTACAGAAAACACAGATTTTTGTTTGTTGAGTTTTTTTTATGTACTAGGAACAGTTGGTTTCAGAGTAGCAGACGTGTTAGTCTGTATTCGCAAAAAGAAAAGGAGGACTTGTGTCACCTTAGAGACTAACCAATTTATTTGAGCATGAGCTTTCGTGAGCTACAGCTCACTTCATCGGATGCATAAATAAATAAATAAATAAATACATTGGTTAGTCTCTAAGGTGCCACAAGTCCTCCTTTTCTTTTTAGGAACAGTTGGTAGCACTGCAGGTGCATTTTGTCCAACATTCGGCTACAAGAGGCAGCCGCTAACTGGGTTATTAGGGATGTGCAAATCTCAAGAGGTTCAGACGTTTATTTCAGTCAGGCACCCTAGGGTGACCAAACAGCAAATATGAAAAATCAGGATGGGAGGGGGGGTAATAGGAGCCTATATAAGAAAAAGACCCCAAAATCGGGACTATCCCTATAAAATCGGGACATCTGGTCACCCTAAGGCACCCAGAAGTGCTGATGTCTACATACTATCCAAACCTCTTGTTTTTTAAGCCCTTAGTCTTAAAAGAAGTCTCATTTGACGATAATGGACCAAATTCTATAACAACGATACTCAGATCTCAGTGGTTCAGGAGCCAAGTTAGCGATCAACATTACCCAGAAGAGCCACAGTTGTGTCAATTAATTGTTTAATTTACTTTAGTACTAGTCATATTTTAAAAGTATGACAGGGGAAATATTTAATTTGTATAATATAATATAATTAATATAATTAATATAATCTCACAACAAATAAGTTAATCACTTAGTGCAAGTGGATAACTTAATTGGTTAACATAGTGAAAGCATCCTGATTGGTTAATAACTTAGGCTGGTTAATAATTAAATCACACCGTGTTTTAATATCATGTGCTTCAAAGAGTCTCAGGTGACATATTAAAGAGCCACTTGCAGCTCACAAGCCACAGTCTGAGTATCACTCATCTATACTATAACTTCAATGCAGGTGCCTCAAAGGTGCTTAGATTATTTAACATGCTTATCACAGTAATGCCCAACAGCCAGCCAAGAGTAGGGCTTCATTGTGATAGGAGCTGTACAAACATAGACTAGGAGACAGTCAGAGAGCTTACACTCTAAATAGACAACAAGCACACAGGGTCGGGAAGGAGTAAAATACTCATGGAGACCGAAAAATGTGATGGCAGCAAATGTCATGTGAGTGCCACAATTCATGTAGTTATTTTTTGGGGTGGTGGGTTTACATAGGAGGGGATTAGCTATATGGAAAGGAAAGGGGGGAGAGTGAAGGGGTTGGGGCAGGTGTGGAGTGATGGTGAAGAGACTGCAAGGAAGGGGGGGTCGGGTTAGTATAGGTCAGAAAATATCCACTCAAAACCGGAAAGTTCTCCAAAGGTCCAGAGGGCTCTGCTTTAGCTGTTTCTGCGCCTAGCACTTGGAGTCTCTGCCTGGCTTCTCTCTGCAGCCCTCATGGCAATAGGGAGAGGAGGCATCAGCCTGATAGTAAGTGTTAGTCTAGATGAGATGAGATTAGAGAGATATATGTGCAGCTGTGTTTCTCAGGATACAACTGTTAAAATGACGCATTCCAGGCTGATTATATTGTGCATTGAGCCAGTTTAGACTTAATTAGATTAGATGCACTGATTTCAATGTGGCATCCTTAAATCCCAGGATGTAAGGGACCATATTCTCTGCCTATCACATAGGCAAGGTGGAGTGCAGCTGAAAACGCACAAAGGGTATGTCTACACAGCAGTGTAAGCCCAGAGTTAGTAGAACTAGAGTTAGCAGACCCTGGTTTTGTTAATCTAGGGCTTGAGCATCTACACTCACTTGTAAGTCCAGGTTAGGAATTGTTGAACTCTGGGTCCCAGCCTGGGGTTCTAGCTTCTACATGGCATTATGAGTCCAACCATCCTTATCCCAGACTGGCTAGTTCCCCCTGAAAAATGTGGCCACTCTAGCCCTTTGTTCATGGTGCAGTGTGGGAAAACCTGACTCTCCACCAAACTTGACTGTCCAGAAGACAAAGAAAGTAGGCCTGTGGGATACTTTTGGTGGACTCCCAGAGTACGAGTCCAGTGGGGCGGTGTCTACACTGCAAAGCAATAAGGCTTTAACCTTGGATCCCAGCTTGACTCAGGCTTGAACCTTTCCCCCTGTGGGGGTTCCAGGAACCTGGGTCTAAGCAGTGGGTTAGCACAATTTGTGTGTAGATGGAAGGGGGCTTAGGCTTGGGCTTGAACCTGAGTTCAAACCATGGGCTTATATTGCAGTGTAGACATACCCAAAGTGTCTTCTTTGCTGAAGGCTAAGAAAGTTGTCACCCAGTGCTTTGAGTTGCTTTGTCCAAGTTTTTGTGTTGTCTTTGCGTTAACAAAGCCAGCCCAGAAGAAAGGGACTTGAACAGGATTAGAATTTGGGGGTGGGGGGGAGGGCGCATTTCTTTTACCTTCTCTGGCTTTGTGTATTTATTTGTGTGAGAACTAGTTGCAGTAGCAAGCCCTGCATTTCCAATTGTTCTTCATTACAGCTAGGCTGATAAAACAGGTTTTCTTTCTGCTTCCAAGGCCAAGGTGAAATGAAGCAGCGCTGAGCATGCAAAAATGGGGGAAAAATGAAAAGCATGTAAACAATATTTTTCAAATGTTTAAAAAGGTTCATTTTGATCCTTGGGTGAAGGTTTGAGTAGTTTCTTATTTGATCAGAACCTGTTTATCTATACCTCACTTTAGTCCTGTGGGAAATTTCCATGGAGCAGGCAGGTAAAATGAAAATGACAGAGCGCACAGCTCATTCTGAGTCTGCTCAGGCTGTAAATATGTAGCTCACACTGGGAAAGCTCTAAAGATTAACTCGGGCATTAGCATAGCCACTGATACCTCTTTCTACAGCCCTTTAAAGTGTCACCAACTGAACACCCAAGAACTGAGACAGATAAAATCACTTGCTGCTTTTGAAAAGTTTGGCTCCTTGAGAAGAAGGCAGGTTTAGTGATTAGGACACTCAGTATATATGACTTCAATCCACTCTTCTGCTACTCACGTCATTTGTAACCTGGGGCAAGTCATATAGCCTTTCTGTGCCTCAGTTAACCCATCTGTAAAAGAGGGATACTAGCATTGTCCTACCGTGCCTGGGTGTTGTGAGGATAAATATGTTAATGACTGTCAGGTGTTCAGACATTGTGGTAATGAGGATCACATAAGTACTTAAGATTGACATATATCCAGCTGTGTTTCTAAGGACACAGCTGTTAAGATGACTCATTCCAGAATCAATTCATTCCTTAAAGGACAGAAGAATAATGGTGATAATTGTGTCAATCTGTGAATTGAGGTAGGTGCTTTTGGGATTTAGCAGCATGGACACTGCTGGCAACTGTAAAGATTCTGCACTCAAAGGCCTTGGTGACCCCAATCCCTGCAATGATTTTGCAGACACTTATATAGATTCCCTCATTCCTTGATCGGGCTTCTCTGAGCTTTCATTATTTTTGTTCTCTATATAAACAGCTATCCAGGATGTCTCAGCTATCTAAAATAAATTATCAACTATATTGCTGTGGTGGCCAGATGCCCCAAATGAGTTAAGGGTGCTAGGTGCTGCACAAATACATATTGAGAGACAGTCTATGTAGTTAAAACAGACAAACGGTGATAGGGGAAACTGAGGCACAGACAGGTGAAGTCACTTGCTCAAGGTCTCAGCAGGAAAGTGGCAGACCTGAGGTAAATCTTCGGGATTTCTCTGGTACCTCTGACTCTCCATTTCCATAGTATCTGATCATGTCTCTGCTGAGGTGTAATAACTCTTGCTGGCTCCTGGTCAATATTGCCTTAACTCTAAAGAAAAGAGGGTGTTTTTTTAGCAAACTCTTTGCACCTGAGAGAAGGGGAAACCACTCTCCATTCTTCTACCATGAAAGAGACAAACATCCCCCTCTCCCATGTCCTAAGGAGTATCTGATTAGCTCAGGATGCCTGGTTGGCTCAGTGTGAGGGTTCCACAACAGATTCAGCCAACAGACTCTCCCCGAGGGTAATGAGTTCAGAGTACGTACTAATGGAACTGAGGCAGGCTGCAGAGGTCTCATGGGTTGTACCCTGCTGGGGTGCTAAGAAGAGCTGGTATTTGTCCCTAAAGATGGTATACCTGATTCCATGAGTGCCTAGTTACACATCAGATTGATTGTAAAGCTTTACTGTTTTATAAGTCTCTGCTTGGTCTGCTACCAAGTCACATTAACAATCTGTTAATGGTTTTTATTATTCCCAAAGCATCCAAAATAGGTATCTAGGACCTGGAAACATCTCTTAGAAGAGGGAAGAATAATGGTGATGATTGTGTGGATGTGTTTCTCCGGTGACATTTCGGATATACTGGTGCTGAGATTTCCAGGGTTGGCTTCCATTTGGAACAATGGCTCGCTCACGAACCAAGGGATGTGAAGAAACGCAGTGACAACATAAGGCAGGGAGATTCAAATTCACTCTTGTCAATGTTTTAGCTTTAAAAAGCAAAGGGATATTTTTTTTAAAAAATGCAAGCCATTTATTGGGAACAATGTCCTAACCAGCTTTAATGGATGGTGGAAATCAGTGAGCTCACTTGGGTCATCTAAATGTAAATGGTCCAAGACATGCAGAACTGACAGCAAGGAAAAATCCTCTGGTAACAACAGGATGGGCTAGAGAGGACCTTGTAAGTATTGCCTGTCTTGTACTGGAATGACAAGGAAGGCAGTGCTGTCCAATGGGTTGGGTACTGGATAATAACTCAGGAGATTCAAATCTTATTTTCACCTCTTCCACTGACCTGCTGTCTGACCTTGGACAAGTCACTGTGGGCCTCTGTGCATCTGTTTTCTTTCCCATCATTTGTCTAATTTGAAAGTATAAGTTCTTTGGAGCATGGACTGTCTTTTACTATGTGTTTGTACAGCACCTAGCACAATGAGGTTTCAGCCTCAGTTGGGCCTGCAGATGTAACCCTAATAAAAATAATATTTCTGTGATTATAAGGTCTATTAGCATCCAGTCTCACTCACTCACAACAAGAAGAGGACTTTTTCTCCTGTCTCTTGGACTTTGTAGGAGCAAGTTTCTTGTAACTTGGGCTTATACTCCTTACAGGTGGGTGCATTTTTTTAAAAAGGAACTTTACTGTTGAACTGAACCAAAACTGGCTGTTTTCAGGTTCTAAACATGTGGTGGTGTGGGGTTTTTTAAATTATTATTTTTATTCATATTCCAGAACCTCTGCACTTGCTGTCCCTGAGTGGGACTTGCTGTAGACATACCAGTAATACAAACCTATTCTTATGGGAATCTCCGTCCGGGCTAATAAACCCAAGACATTAGGATAGTTCAAATAAGCTTGAGAGGGGACTGGAACACATGACTTATGGGGAGAGGCTGAGGGAA
The DNA here is from genome assembly GCF_965140235.1 of Caretta caretta. Classification (NCBI taxonomy): domain Eukaryota; kingdom Metazoa; phylum Chordata; order Testudines; family Cheloniidae; genus Caretta; species Caretta caretta. The sequence goes on along the minus strand of NC_134210.1, from coordinate 9,327,579 downwards.
CTGGGGATGTTTCGTCTTCAGAAGAGAAGAATGAGGGGGGATTTGATAGCTGCTTTCAACTACCTGAAAGGGGGTTCCCTGATATTCTATGATTCTATGAGCATTTTAATCTTTTGGGTGATTACCTAATCTGAAACCCCTTATCTTCACTGTGATATATGCAATTTGCTAATACAGGGTTGCACTTGCCCTGGGAAACTCTTTCTCTTGTATTCCCTACTTTCGGTTTAATAGAATTACCTAGTGCCAAGTGAAGTCAATGGGAGGCTTTCCCTAGATTTCAATGGGCTTTGGGTCAGGATCCTTAGTGTTAAACCCATTTCAGAAAATGGCTTACAGCATGCTTTTGATGCATCCATATTGGGAAATTGTGTTTACCTTAGGTTAGCTGAACCTGTAGGGTTAGCTAACACAGATATGTCCTGAGGCCCTAGGTACAAATACTGAGCCTGATAAATGTATGTGCTCGCTTATCAGTGTGCAAAATGGCTGCAAAAAGCATTACTACACCAAAATGGTAGCATTTCCCTCCCACACTGCACTTGTGTAAATAGGGTTGCCAACTTTGTAATTGCTGAAAACTGACACTCTTGCCCCACCCTTGCCATGCCCCTAACCCCTTCTCACTCCTCTCCAGCCCCTCCCCTTGGTCACTGTCCCCCTCCTGGGACTCACCTTCTGTCTGCAGAGCCAGGCTGGGAGGAGCTGACGCAGAGCCTCCCTCACTGTCCAGTCGGGGCACAGCATTGGTTGGTTCCTGGAGCGAGGGGCCAGGGCAGGGAGGGGTCAGTCCCCATAGCAAGGGGTTGGGGCCAGGGCAATCGGGGCATGGTGGAGCAGAATCAGGGACAGACAGGATTCCCCTGCCCCTGGTGACGGCATCTACCTCTTGGAGCCGGGTCCAGAAGCCAGCTACTGCCCTCTGTCAGATGTCAGCTGCTGAGTAGAAAGCAGCTCCTCCATGTGGCACCAGCTGCTGCTGCCGCTCTTCCCTCTCCCTAGTGGCAGAAGCCTGTTACTGTGGGCAGCCAGACGCTGCCAGGTTCCCAGTCGGAAAATGGACACCTGACAGCCCTAGAATGACGACGCACATTGCAGGCCAGCAGTGACTCAGCCTCATTAAACATGCTTTCAGCTGAAGGTGAAAACAGTTTGGTTGCTGTTGTAGACAGCGTGACCCTGTTTCCGACATGCCTGACCCAGGCTAGCCTCTTTTCGAGGGGCATCTTGCCTGGCACAGATTAGTACGTTCACAGGGTGTTGTCGCCATGTCGGTCCCAGGGTATTAGAGACAAAAGGTGGCTAAAGCAATGTCTTTTATTGAACCGACTTCTGTTGATAAAAGAGACAGTCTTCAAGCGTACACAGAGTTGGTCCAAGAGAAGATATTAGAAGACAAAAGAAGTTGGTCCAATAAAAGATATTATTTCACTCAGCTTGTCTCACAGCTTAGCATCAACAGGGAACATAAGAACATAAGACTGGCCATACTAGGTCAGACCAAAGGTCCATCTAGCCCAGTCTTCCAACAGTGGCCTATGCCAGGTGCTTTAGATGGAATGAACAGAACAGGTAATCATCAAGTGATCCATCCCCTGTCGCTCATTTCCAGTTTCTGGTAAAGACAGGCTAGGGACACCATCCCTGCCCATCTTGGTTAATAGCCATTGATAGACCGATCCTCCATGAACTTATCTGGTTCTTTTTTGAACCTCCGAGATAGAATGTCCACACCAGTGCTTATGTTGGTGTAACCTGTGTCATTCAGGGTGGTGATTTATTCACTTTCTTGAGTGGCATACATTATGCCAATATAAGATGTAGTGTAGACATAGCCTAATTTGATTTAAGGAAAACCACTGTAACTTCTGAGCATAGACAAGACATGACGGTGACCCATCCTTTGAGCTGGTCAAATGAATTTTTCACTGGATATATATGGGTCTATTCTCCATTGTCCTACTCCTTTTATAGTCATTTACATTAGAGTGAAGTGGATATAAAATGGTACTAAATAGCAATGGTAGCATTTTACACTTGCTTCACACTGGTGTAAAGGGCTACACAACATACAGATCAATAGACAATGAGGCCCATATATGTTTGAATGCTTATTATTTATTTGCTTGTTTAATTATTTGTCCAGTTCACCAGAAATATGTTAACAAATCCAGACCCAGGAATTTAAAAGAAACATTCTTTAAAAATTAGGCACAATTCACAGCTCAAACAGATGATAAAGAATCAATTTATAGCAGGGCTTCCAAATATTAGGGGGTTGTCTGAGGAATGATCCCCTCAAATCTTTGACTTTGGGGTGGAGGAACTTAGAAATTGTTGGGACAGAAATAAAAGCGCAAGCAAGTTTATTTTTTTAAAGTACGAGATGGTAGCCCTGGATCTTTCACTTTTGCTTTTCATAAAACATTTAAATGATGCTGTATGTATTTATTCCCCAGCTCTTATGAAAACAGCACAAAATGAAGAACTCTTGCAACATAAAAAAAAAAAAGGAAACAAAATATAATCTTTTACTTTGAATTTGTTTGGCAGTAGTTTATAAAATGCCTGGGTTATATAAAACTTTTAATCCATCACCCAGAACCTAAGTTTCTCACTGAAAATACATTTGATTAAATTGAATTTAAATTATTTAGCCATTTTTATGGGTATAAGGTGATCAGATACATTGTATATCTTGATATGCCCCAATATCCTTCTTATGTGTGATAGCTTTTGCTAATTTAAATTCAGTCCACTCTTAGTGAGGAAGGGAAAGAAAGAAAGAAAGAAAGAAAGAAAGAAAGAAAGAAAGAAAGAAAAGTTTCTTTTTCAGGAAAAATAAAGGTCAGCTGTTAATTAGCAACTTTCTGAAAGTATCCATTAATATTACATAAATTACTGCCTCGAAATCCAATTAAAATCCTGGACTGTATTGGAACTAAATAGATCATTTAATTTTCAAGGCACAATATGAAATGAGGTCTATGGAAGAAATCAATACAGATGCAGTAAGGAAACCTGAAGTGTGTATGCTCAGATAATACAGTAATGTCTGCCAAATAAGAACACAGATAGATCAGATAGACAGTTATTTAAATAGACAGGAGGACTAGCCTATTGTTTAACCAGTAAAATAGTAAAATGTTGTCTGCTTCTTTTGCACTTTGTCTGTCTGTCTCTTTGCCCCCCTTCCTCTGCCCCATGTTATAATGTCCACTTTCAATTTTTTCCTTTTATATTGGAGGCTTTTAAGAAGAAGTTGAGCAGAATCATCAAATGAGAGTTTTGGAGAGTATAGCTGTGGTTCCTATGCTGGAGGCCGAAGGACATGGGGAGTGGTGCGTTTGATCTGCCTGTTCATTCTCTGTGCATGTTGGTTAGACCGTGTGCCCCTAAGTAGGCCAGGTGAGACAGATTTGTTTGTTTTTGTCTTGGTATGGGCTGTGTGTAGCTGTCACCCTGGGGTCTTTGATCAGCAGCAGTGTTTAAATTCTCTTGAGTGGTTAGATGCTCTGTGTTAACAAGGGGTTGGAATTGAGCAGTAAGACTTACTAGGTAAGTCAGTTGCTTGTGAACTCTTGATCAGTGAACAGGGAAAGAGAATTGGAGAAAGAGAATAAGAGGCTCTCTTTCTAGGTGCAACTTTACATACAGTATTTTGATGGCCAGCTATGGATCAGTGGTTGTGACTTGAAATGGATGTGCCATGCTAAATAAGGAAGTGTTATTTACTCCTTCTCATAACACAAGAACTAGGGGTAAGCAAATGAAATTAATAGGCAGCAGGTTTAAAATAAACAAAAAGAAGTATTTCTTCACACAGTGCATAGTGAACCTGTGGAACTCTTTGCCAGAGGATGTTGTGAAAGCCAAGAATATAAAAGCATTCAAAAAGAACTAGATAAATTCATGGAGGATAGGTCCATCAATGGCTATTAGCCAGGATGGGCAGGGATGGTGTCCCTAGCCTCTGTTTGCCAGAAGCTGGGAATGGGCAACAGGGGATGGATCTCTTGATGATTACCTGTTCTGTTCATTCCCTCTGAAGCACCTGGCATTGGCCACTGCCAGAAGACAGGATACTGGGCTAGATGGACCTTTGGTCTGACCCAGGATGGCTGTTCTTATGTTCTTATGCTTTCTTTCCTTCCTCTGTATGAAAAGCAAGTTGGTGGCAGTGCTGGAAGAAAATATTTTTGGATTGGAAGGACAAGTACCGACACGAAAAAGCCTCAGAGAAGCTGAAGAGTTCTTGAACAACTAAGGTTGGAAAGTATCACCATTCCAGATTTTAGGAAGAAAGGAATCAACCACTAAGGAATCAGAGAAAGAAAAAATCACATGGGCGTGGAAATTCATACCGCCAGAGACAAAAGGAGGAAGCAGCATTCTGCATGTCAGGAGGCATCTGAGGATGTGCAGGTTGAGACCACCAGAGAGAAGAAGACCAAATGGAATTCCACACAGCTACAAGTTTCCATTAATTTCCAGGTTCTCAGCATGGAACTGCAGAAGATATCTCTGAAGATTCAGCTTGCCAAATGGAATGGAGAGGTATAAGAGACATACCTATGGATGGCTGCTCAGTCCAACTTTCAAGAAAATCAAGACTGCCCACAGAGATCTCCACCCATCCATATAAAAAGAATGGAAAGAATGTTCTGCAAGGGACAGTCAGACACCAGGACAGTGTGCTTCCTGGAGCTAAGACATGAGATGTGATTAAGATTGGAGACTTCTGAAATCGGTGGGCAAGGATTGATTATGATGGTATATATCAGCACTAATGGCACTGTGTCATGGGATATCTCACAGATTGTAGACGATTTCAGGGAATTCGGAAGGTTGAGTGTGCAAAAGGGGAGCGGGGTGGCAGTGTGTGTCAGAAATTGCATTACTTATTTGTGAGGCACTGATAAGTTGGAAGCAAATGTTTTAGAATGCTCCTGGATCAATATTCTGTCAGAAAAACTACAAGATGATATGCTACCAACCACCAGATGACACTAGAGAACTGGATGACTGGCTCCTTAAGCACCTATCTATAATGTGTAGGAGTGGGAAAAAAGCTGAATTTTCTTGAGGGTCTTCAATATGAATAACATATGGTGGTCTCAGACTGCCAGTACTAAAATGTCCTCAGAAGTTCTATAACCCCTGGCAGCAACCAGGCCTGAGTTCGATATTTAGGAGTTCTTTTTCAACAATACAACACAGAACCAGCTTGAGCCTCCACCCAGTAACCTGGGGAAATTACACACCACCCCTTGGAGCCTCTGAGAGGCAATACTTCCCCACTCACAAGCACAGAGTCTCTGAGTGTAGAAAAAAAACTTTTAATGAAAGGAGGGAAGTCACCCAACACTAATTAGGGAAAATGCCACAAGCAGGATTCATAAACAGATAACTCTGAGCAGGACGCCCACCCAAGAGTGCGTGAGGTAGTGTCTTCTGCCTCATGTTCTTGAGTTCTACAACCAAAAGTTCCTTTTCTCTGCCCCCCTCTGCTCCCTCACCACACCCCACTCACAGTAGTTGTCCTTGGTCAGTGAGAACCCAGAGTTCAGCGGTGCATCTGTGTGAGTTCACCTCCCACCTGGGGAAGAAGGCACCTGACTTTGACTGGCTGCCCCACCAGCCTCCGTTCTGTTGTGCTGGCCACCTCAGCAGTGGCTCATTGCCCTGCTGGCTCCCCTGCCAGCCACTGTGCTGTGCAGAGTCACTTTCCGTGGCCACCTTATTCTCTATTATGACTTCTGCAGGTCAGTCTCTTGAGGTACCAAATCAGTTGTGAGAAAAAAAAAAAAGAATGAAAATTGGTGACTGGTTAAGATCAGTTTATCAGATACCTGAGAAGCCCACACTGGTTTTAAAAAATAAAATAAAAACAACCTGGTTTAGAGGGGAAGTGAAAGTAGCTATTAAAAATGCAACTGGAAGAAAGGGGAAGTTTTCTGTAATTAATACAAATTGGAAGCTAGGAATTGTAGAAAATTGATATGGGAAGCCAAAGGACACAAGGAAACATCTATAGGCAGCAGAGTTCAGTACAGTAAAAAGGAGTACATTAGAAATAAAGGGAATCCTAACAATGGTATTGGTCCATTATTATTATTATGAAAATGGATTGAATTGCCAATAATGCAGAAAAAGCAGGAGAGTTCAATAAATATTTCTGTTCTTTATTTAGGAAAAAGCTAGATGATATAGTCATATCATATAATGACAATGGAATACTTTCCATTTCAATAATAACTAAGAAGGACTTTAAACAGCAGCTGCTTAAGCTAGACTTATTTAAATTAGGAGGTCCATATAACTTGCATCCAGGAACTAGCTGAGGAGCTCTCTGGCCTGTCAAAGTTGATTTTCAATAAATCTTAGATCCGTGGGAAAGTTCCAGAGGACTCGAAGAAAGCTAATGTTGTGCCAATATTTTAAAAAGGGTGAACGGGACAACTCAGGTAATTATAGCTCTGTCAGTCTGACATCGATCCAGGGCAAAATAATGAAATGGCTGATATGGGACTAATAAAGACTTAAAGGAGGGTAATATAATGAATGCAGCCTGCTTGGGTTTATGGAAAATAGATCCTGTCAAACTAACTTGATATCTTTTTTAAATATAAGATTACAGGTTGTTTGAGATAGGTAATAGTGCTGATACAATATACTTAGACTTTTGAAAAGCATTTGAGTTGGTACTGGACAACGTTCTAATTACGAACAGTACAAAATCAACACAGCATACATTAAATGGATTAAAAACTAGCTAAATGATAAGTCTCCAAATGGGGACTTATCATCGAGTGGGGTCCTGCAGGGATTTCCCCTACACTATTTAACAGTTTTATCTATGATCTGACAGAAAACATAAAATCATTGGTCAAGTTTGTAGATGGCCCAAAGATTGGAGGCACTATAAATAATGAAGAGGATAGGTCACTGACACAGAACAATCTGGATTACTTGGGAAACTGGGTGTAAGCAAAGAACATGCATTTTAATACACCCAAATATAAAGTGTCATAACAAAGAATGCAGGCCATATTTACAGTATGGGGGACTCTATCCCAGGAACCAGTGACTCTGAAAAGGACTTGGGGCTTACGGTAGATATTTAGCTGAACATGAGCTCCCAATGAGATGCTGTGGCCAAAAGGGCTAATGTGATCTTTGGATGTATAAACAGGGGAATCCTGAGGAGGAGGGAAGTTTTATTACCTCTGAATTTGGCACTGGTGAGACTGCTGTTAGACTCTTGTGTCTAGTTCTTGTGTCCACAATTCAAGAAGGACATTGATAAATTGGGGAGTCTTCAGAGAAGAGTCATGAGAATGACTGAAGGATGGGAAACATGTCTTGTAGTGAGAGAGCTCAATCTATTTAGCTTAACAAACAGAAGGTTAAGTGGTTATTTGATCACAGTCTATATGTACATACATGGGGAACACAATCTGATAATAGAGGGCTCTTCAATCTAGCAAAAGTATAACAAGATCCAATGGGTGGAAAATGGAGCTGGACAAATTCAGATTGGAAATCAGGTGCACATTTTTTACAGCTGAGATAATTAATCATTGTAACAATTTAACAACGGGACAGTGGTAAATTCTCCATCGCTGGCAATTTTAAAATCAAGATTGAATGTTTTTTACCCCCTCAAAGGTGTGCTCTATTTCAAACAGCAATTCATTCAGGGAAGTCCTCTGGCCTGTATTATACAGGAGGTCAGACTAAATTATAAGGCCAGATGGGATCATTGTTTTCATCTGTGAAGACAGGGCTCAGGGGCCGAACCTTCTGCCACTGAATTCAATGGTAAAACCAGTGTCTCCAACTTTTCAGTTTGATTGCAGGTATCTCATAATTTGGTGGGTTTTCTTATACACCCAACTCCTGGAGTCACGTGATTATACAAGAATCTCAGTTTTAGGTTTTTGTTTTGTTTTAATGGTTTATCCCTCATGGTTTCAGAGAAAATATTGAAGATGTGACCCAAGAGTATCCTAAAGGCTTAGAAGCCAAAGAAACACAATATTTTAAAAGTAAATAAACTAAAAAAACTCTTGAATTTAAAGCCAGTCTCATGATTTCTGGAGGCCTGTCTCATAATTTTTATTTATTTTTTTTTTTTAAGATTTGGGGTTTAGAAATATGGGTAAAACTTCCACTGACCTGACTGGTACAAGATCAGAGCATAAGGCCCCTGAATCTACCTTCTGTGTAAAAACATGTGAAAGGGAGAACTTGCTGAATCGAAAGCACAGACGAGAGACAAAAAATGCCTTCTACAAACTGCAGAAGGGACAGGGTCTCAGCCAAGCATCCAGGATCACTGGCTGCTGGCTGTGGACACCTGGCTACTTCGACACCATAACATGAGCTGAAACTATACCATCGGCATGGATGGCTCCCTTGAAACCCTCCAAAATGGTTCTTTGTTGCAGGGATGGTCTCTTTGTTGTGTTTGTACAGTGCCTAGCACAATGAGGCCCTGGTCCATGACTGGCACACACAGCTACTATATTAATAATAATATGAAGCGTGAATATTGCCTCTTGCAGCTTTGAATAGTGCTGGTTTTTCCGATGGTTCATAAGGGGCTGTGTAGCTTTACTAGACTCTGACCCCACAAGTGAGAGCAAGCGGTCTGACTGCCTGAAGTAAATGGAGTTCCATGAAGGCCGGAGCTGAGCACCTCCACACTGCCAATTGCAGCAGCAAGGGCTTTGCCAGGGTGATGCTGCCCATTAACCACAACCCCTTTTTCAAACTTCTGTTGAACCATTGGATATTTCTTATGTTTTTGCTTCGGGGTAGAGGGAGGGGCACTTGCAGATACAGGAAGAGGCTGTCACTCTATGAATGGGGTTCTCCCTCTTTATTCTGGGTTATTTGATGCCTCATTTCCTTCCTCTGCCTAGTAGGGTAGCATATGGTCCCACGTGTTTTATATCAGGCATACATAGTCTGTTTAATCTTTTCAGTAACAATTAAGTTTCCATCTTAGCTGGTTCAAAGATTATTATATCAGAACCATTAAACTAGTGGGGTTCCCCCCCCCCAATTAGCTATTTTTTTTGTTATCGTTGTTTAAAACAAACACTTGTCTCTGTGGCACAGCACATACCAATAGGGAGCAGAATTACAATGTACTTCAGCCAAATTCCATTTATTGTCTATTTCAGTCATTTTCTTATGGTAGCAATTATTCTCCATAAGCCTGCGAGCAAGCAACAGAAATCTGAAATCAAAGGGTTTTTATCTACAGCAATTTCAAAAATGGCAGGTAGCTGATCATTTAAACTTTAGTTTTGTGCAGTAGAGCAGTGTGCGAACTGGAGAATACCATCTGCCTTCTCCTATGAGTTTTAAAAATTCAGGAGTCAGAGCTTGTGGGTGCCATTGCATCACATGAAAGCAGTAACTTTTGGTTATTTCAAGCTAGCATGGCATAGTTTGTAAGTAGATGATGTACCTATGCCATTGCCTTATATGAAGGTACCTAGTGTTAGGTGAACCTCAAAAGCTCTGAGATCAGGTTTGGGTTAGACAGGCACCTAAAAGTTAGGTCTTGATCCAGACTTTTTTACATGGTCCTCACGCTGAGTTCTGTCTTGTAGAAGAAAAGTCCAGTCCCATTAGAGAGACACAACCTCCTATTAGAGAGACACAGCTTTAATCTTCTGCAGCTGGTAGCCTGCTCCTTCTAAAAACACTTGCACTAAACTTCCATAAGAGGAAACTAAGTTTTTCAGTGTACAGCAGCATGATGACCTTGAAGAGACACAGCATTACACATTCTCATTTTAAAATGGCGTATTTCCACTGACGAGGATGGAGTCATATCTGATTTTCACCAGTGTTGTGTTGAAATCAGGCTCCCCGTCTACACAACATGGGTTTGAAATTTTTTGTAAATAGACTCCTACCTCTGATAAGGGGAGGAGGTACCACACACACAATCTTTCTCGCTATATAGCATCACTTCTGGTTCTGGTCACAACCCAAAGTGTTTTCTAATTAATAAAACATTAGAGTAGTCAGATATTGTTGGACAATCAAATAGGCTGAGATTTAAGTTTTGGGTGGAGTTTCATGGGAGGCAGGTAAATGTACCCTGTGGGGCATTATGTAGCACTGCCATTTTCTATTTATTTTATTCATGTGATAGATTGCAGTATAATAAAGAGATATTTACAACTGGCCCTTGATGAATGCTTCAGTCAATCCCTAGCAACTTGAGGGCAATTGAGGCCTGATATGGGTGCAAGTCTGGGCCAGTTGATAGTTTCAGGTACAAAGTGATTCAGTGATATGTAACTCCAGAATCAGTCATCATGCCATTTTAAAAGGTAGCTGCCCTATTTACTACTCTGCAGTTATGAAGTATAGACCTTACGTCTCAGATTCAGGCATGAAAGAAATATTAAAAAACAGCCATATTTCCTGTCAGTTTCTCTTTCAGGCTCGGATGACCCCAAGAAAATAAGGGGTATGCAACCAGCAAACAAACAAAAGAAAAACAACAAAATTTTCCTGAACTCGCTCTAAATTTCAGCAAATGTTTGGATTCCGTTCAAGATTTGCGTGAATCTCCAGGTTAGCTCTTATGTTATCCAACTTATTTCTCCTATTCTGACCCACTATCAACCTGAATCAAAAATGGCTTCCCCAAACTCTTAAACTTTATTCACTATGTATCTCACCCACAAAGCTTTACTTATCCTTTCATTACAAATCTGCTTCCTTTCTTTATAGAATACCTTTTATCATATGCTGGAGGGTGATGGCTTAAAATCTGAGCCTAAGGGTTGACAATTCTTAGACTCCCTGGAGTCACAGGTTCAAATTCTGGCAAGATTGACTCAACTCTTTCTCTTTTCAAAGGAAAGAAATTGAATTCCACTCAGGTCACCCTGTGAGAGCCTTTCAGGGGAAATATATAGATATACACACAACCAACATCTAGTCTGTTCTTTGGGAACATTAAAAATTTTACCCCAACATGTTTTGCTAAAATTTCCTCGCCTTCCACTCAAGTGAAGCATTTGTTTTGCCCATTTTGTTAACCTAGTAGCCGCAGTCTGCCCAAGGTGTGATAGTTTGAGTGTGGCCATATGAGTGTTGGCCTGTCCTGAGTTACACCCCAGTGACCTTACTGCACTTGTTGCAATATTGAGATTTTGCTGATGTTTCTCTTCAAGCTCCCTCTATTGGAATCAAAAGAATCACTAAGAATACCACTTTTCTATTGGGAAAAAGTCAGTTTTTAGCGCTCATGGTTGCAGAGATAAACTTGCACTCTGAACACGCAGAAACAAACATAATAAAAAGATCCTCAAATCTAAAATTGTCAAGATTTGGGAGAGGAACGGGGCTGACTCATGATTTTGGAATGTTTCTTGTTGGAAATACTGTGCCAAGATTGTCTGGATGTTACTGGTGGCAGAAGCTGGTCCACAGGTTGTGAAATGTGTTGGGATCATTTCAGTTGAATGGCACTATAACTGGGTGGGCTGTACTTTTAAGGGCCAGGAGGCTTAGGATTAGCTAACCCTGTTCAGTTAGCCTTTCCCTGCCGCAACTGCACAGCAAAAAGAAGGCCGAGGGAAAGAGCTACAGGAGTATAGCTGGTTCCTGTAGTGGGCCCTAGAACAAAGACCAGGCTCCAGGAAGGCAGACCTAGGGCCAGTGTCCCTGAAGAGGAAAGGGGAGCTGAAGGAGAGGATAAAGCAGTAAGTGACTATTCCCAGTCCAAGGTAGCTGTTAGAAAGGAGGCTGTCAGTGCTCTAGTAAAGCGTGAGAAAGCCCAGTGCTCTGATAAGCATAACAGGGGAGGGATAGCTCAGTGGTTTGAGCGTTGGCTTGCTAAACCCAGGGTTGTGAGTTCAATCCTTGAGGGGGTGATTTAGGGCAAAAATTGGAGATTGGTCCTGCTTTGAGCAGGGGGTTGGACTAGATCACCTGCTGAGGTCCCTTCCAATCCTGATATTGTATGAGAATGGCTGTAATTCAAACCTAGGAGGGGCAGAAGACCTTTTGTTTATTTTCTGTAGGGTCTATTGTTGAAGGTGGTGTTCATTTTCGACTTGGAGGACCCTGAAAGGGGATTGAGAGTGACCCAGCAGGAGGGCTCTGCCATGTGAATCATCAGGAGAGATAGCAAAGCCTGGTGTAGGGAAACTGAGGCAAGGATTCTGTAGGGCCGCCACCTGCCATGAATCAATACTCTGGAGGTGACAAACCATCTACAGAGACTATGGAAACATATAGACAACCCAGGTAGTGAAGTCTCTAGTTAATGTTGAACAGGCCTTTCTGTTTTCAGTTGGTTATAATTGGGTCCAATTTAAACTGTTTGGGCTGAAATTTTCCATGTCGGGTGCCCATCTGAGGCTGAATTTATTTGGAAAGTTTCAGCAAAAATAGCTTAGCTATTTTTTTTTAAGAACAAGTTTAGTGGGGGGGATGACACATTGTTTTGCTTGTTATAAAAATTCTTACAATGGAGATGCTGTAGCCCCTCTTTGCTTTGAAGAAAGGGCTTGAACATTGGCAGAGGGTTCGCCATGGTTATCTAGTAATCTACAGACTTGAGAGCTCTGGGCTCTCTCCCTATATACACACATATATGCAACTCCCATATTTTCATGTGATGTAATATTTATACTGCTTACTATAATTTTCACTCCATACATCTGATGAAGTGGGTTTTAGCCCAAAAAGCTTATGCCCAAATAAATTTGTTAGTCTCTAAGGTGACACAAGGACTCTTGTGGTTTTTGTTGATACAGACTAACACGGCTACCACTCTGAAACATATATGTAAGGTTGCCAATTTTGGTTGGATGTATTCCTGGAGGTTTTGTCATATGACATAATCTTTAATTAAAGATTAACCTTAAATTCCTGGAGACTCCAGGACAATCCTGGTGGGTTGGAACCCTACATATATGACACCTTTTGCACCCTCCCCATATATATGTATACATATATATGTGTGTGTGTCTGTGAAGGTATGTATATATTGGTGCCTTATATATGTGTGTGTGTGTGTTTGTGAAGGTATGTACGTACACAGTGTTGTGTGCAAGCATAAGGCACCCAGTCCTATAGATTAATAGTTTCTGTAAAGTAATTTCAGTTGTGTTAATGTTTTTTGAATCTGACTGTTCTGGTACTTGTTCAAATGTTTTAAAACCAATAGATGCGTTCTTTTTTTCTTTTCTTTTGTCGTTTGCAGGAACTGAAGGGAATAAATGTAGATTGTTTAATATGATTTTATTCCTTGTTCTTAAAATACTGTGGACTGGGGAAATGAAATCAGGAAAATAAATATTTAAAGGGATTGCTAGAAATTCAGAGCCTTTTGCTTATAGATCACTTAGACGCATGGCCCTGGATAGCAATGGATAGCATTAACCTCTGACCAATATGAAAAAAGTTGGTGACCTCAGAACAATTTGTAGCTGTCCACAACACTACATGGTAAGCCTCCCACATACCTCCCATTCTCTACCTACCAGCCTGGGGTGTGCGCGGGGAGCTTGGGACTTTGGCCTTGTGGGGAGAGGCTTCAGTTGAACCCTCGAACCACAGCAGGCATGCTCTATAGGGGTGAAGCCCCAAGCCCCAGCAGGCACATCCGGCTCTCAAACTTCTAAAGATTATCATATGCGGCTCGGAGGGTCAGTAAGTTTGGCCACCCCTGATCTAGTACCTTCCCCCAGCTCTAAATCTACATTAGGCCATGGGAAGCAGAGCATGAATTAAAACAGCCCTGAGGCAACTCATTTATACCAAGGCAAGCCCGAGCTGTCCCAAAATGTGGAAATGAAAAGACGGCTTAAAGCTGCCTTTGCCTCCCCCTGCTGTCCTGCCTTGGGTCTAGGAACAGCATAACAAAGTATGAGGCCCCTGCTCTTTCCTCTCTTTCCGGCTCTACCTCTGATTTGTGTGTGTTGTCAGACGTCACTAAGCTGGTCTTTCTCTTGCACTGGTCATCACAGTAGAAGCCTGGAGGTATTGCACAGAGGGCTACTAAGCCTTTGTCTACACAAGCACTTTTGTTGGCAAAACTTTTGTCGGCCAGGGGTGTGAAAAAACACACCCCGACCAACATACGTTTCACCGACAAAAGCACCGGTTTGCACGGCGCTATGTTGGCAGGAGACGCTCTCCTGCTGCCATAGCTACCACCGCTGGTCTATAGCAACTACAGTGGCGACCGTACAGCAGCGCAGATGCAGCAGTACAGATGTGCCGCTCTAATGTCCGTAGTGCAGACATAGCCTTAGTCTCAACTGATGGTTTGAAATATCTCAGGTCATTTTTTAAACCCTGCTTTGCAATGTTCTTTGCTTAACTTACATATTCTGATAAAGTCCCTTTTCCTATAGTGAAGGCAGAACTAAACATCACTGTAGTTTTCCTTTAATCGGCATCTTAATGCATTCACATTCTGTATATATTAACACCTTGAAGAAGAAGAAGAGTGAAAGGTACCACTACCCTAGTCCTAACAAGTCAACCCAGACATAGTGACATTGTTTCTTTGTTCTGTTCCGTGATGTTATGGATGCATAGAATCATAGAATATCAGGGTTGGAAAGGACCTGAGGAGGTCATCTAGTCCACCCCCTGCTCAAAGCAGGACCAATCCCCAACTAATCATCCAAAAAGTAATATCAAGGAGGTACTGAAGAGATGCCCCTTGAAGTTCTTGGGGGATGCCACAGGGGGAAAAGGGTCTCTGTACTTGAACCCTGGACGCTTAGATTAAAGGTCAGATGCTCTACCAACTGAGCTAGCCAGGCTCACTGAAAAGGATTGAACTCAGATCTCAAATACTACTCCAGAAGACATAACCACAAGACCAGCTTTCCTCCCATAGGATCGGTGTTACAGCCCCAGCTTTGGAACAGTCTGTAGGAGGAACAACTTCAGTGTGCTAGACCCCCTAGGAGTCTCACACTTCCTCCAGGGTAAGCCACACTGCTTCACTGCCTCTTTAAACTGGACCTCTGAGCCTGCATAACTTCTGCTTCACACCGTGAGCTCTCTTCAGCAAGACCAACGGAGACAGACCCTTGATGGGGACTTGTCAACTCTCTGGGGATGAATGCACCTTGCCAACCATAGGCGGTGAAACTCACACAGTGCTGTCAAAACACTCGGGGTTAATAGTTGTCTGGAACACAGCATAGGAAGTCCTTAGGATACTCTAGAGAAATGAAGATTAAAGCATAGTCCATTCAGGTTAGCCCAGAGCTCAGCCAAACTGCAGTGAACCCCTGTGTTCAAGCTCTGTGGGTCCCTCCTTCATCAGACTCCAGGTGAAAGCCCTGACCGACTCCAACAGCCAACACTTATCCCCCACCTCATACCTCTCCAGTCCTTTGTTCTTGAGCTGGGGGAATAGTGCTCAGTCTCCCTGCTTAGAGGTCCGTATTCCTCTGGGTCATTGCTTGCTAGGTGTCAATGTCCGGGCAATTGGATCTGTCATTGTATTCTCAAGAGTTTCATTGATATGGGACCTAAGGCCCAGACAGCGAAGCGACACCCATATCTGTATCGCTTCACCTGCCCTGAGAGTAAACAGCCCTTTTCCGCCCCCTAGGTAACAACACAGAACACAAGCATCATAAAAATATAACAAAAATATTCTCATGTCATCGCACTTGCTACAGTGCTAGCCAGCTAGGAGGGAAAAGGAGTATGAAGAAGTCAAGGTTTTCTTACAGTTAGCCTCTACAATGTCCCTCTCGCATAATAAATAAAATGAGAGACGATAGCATTTTTTTCCCGCTATCCTAATGAGGAGTGAGAATGTGTGTGTTCCCTAGGCTAGTTTTTAGCCAGCAGCTGTTGCAATACGCCTATAAGGGGAGACTCAAACGGGCAGGAGAGAGACTTAAAGAGACAAAGATACATAGAGAGGTTCTGTTGGTCATCTACTTTCAGGGAAAAGCTTCAAGATAACTAGCTTATAAGTGATTGAAGTTGTATTGGTTTTAACTATAGCTACCTGTTTCCATGGGAGAACGGATGGGCTTGTGGTTACAGCACAGGACTAGATAATTAGAAAGCTGGGGTCTGTTCCTAGGTTTGCTGAAGGCTTCCTGTGTGACATTGGGAAACTCATTTAGTCTCTCTGAGACTCAGTTTCTCCATCTGTAAAATATGGATGATAGAGTTTACTAAACTCCGAGGCTAAAAATTCATTAAGGTTGAGACCCTCTGATGTAGGGTGATATATAAGGGCAAAGTGATGGCCTTCATTAACATGAGAGATGTTCCAGATCTTAGGAAAAAGAAAAGGAGTACTTGTGGCACCTTAGAGACTAACAAATCTCTAAGGTGCCACAAGTCTGCCTTTTCTTTTTGCGGATACAGACTAACACGGCTGCTACTCTGAAACAGATCTTAGAAGAATCCTTTGAGCCAATGAGATATGACATCTTTAATGATGACCTCATTATATTTTCCCAGTTAAATAACACTCCCTCTAACTTTCTGGGCTGGCTTCTGATCCACTATGCTCAGGGACATATGCTACTGAATCGCTCCACTAGTGTTGCCGTCGGTGTCCCTGTCACTAAGGATATGTTTACGCTGGAGCTGGAAGGTGTAATTTCCAGATTGAGGAGACATGCCCATTCTAGCTCTCATGGAGCTAATGTGCCAGAAATAAAAGTGTAGCCATGGCAGCTGAAAGCAGAAGGCGGGGGTAGCCGCCCGGAATATGTACCCGTCCAAGATGCTAGGTAGATAGTCAGGGTGTATCTGTCTGTGCTACTGAGGCTAGACTTCTATTTTTCCTGTTCTAGCTCGAATAGAGCCTACACGGCTAGGTCTACCCATGCTGGAAATGACAACTTCAACCCAAAATGTAGATATACTTCATGTGTAAAAGTGCTGCCTGGATAAGAGAGGAGTGATGGAGTGGTCTGAGTTCCATTAACTCAATAGTGACTGGTTATGCTCCTGGTTGGCTTTTTATTTATTTGCCACTAAATCTGGAGAACCCACTTGTAAACCAGAAGAGCGGCTAGCCCTATAGCGTTTCACTGCTAAATGGAACCATAGAGCACAGGACACGTTAGAAGGAAGCCTAATTTCATGTGATTTCTAATCTAGTTTCTAGACCAGTGAGATTCTGAAAGACTTCAGCTAAACATCAGTGTTTGCTGGTTAGTTCACCCTATGAATCTTCTGAGGTTAGAAGGTCCATCTGTGCAAGGCGTGGCAATCTCCTACACGTGAACCTTTTGTCAGTTTCAGATTCTACAATCCCATAAATTCACACCATACTATAAAGTTTGGAATGGTTTCTGAGCTGTTTTGTGGCAGTAAATCCAAGCATGCTGGCATATGTACAGGTGTAATACTCTCCTACTGAGATGCGGCATTGTTTAATGGATAAGATGTTAGGCTGGGAATTGGTTCTATTCCAGGTTCTGCCACTGAACTGCTGTGTGACGCAGGATGAGTCACTTCACTTCTCTGTGCCTGTTTCCCTCTTCCACCCTTTGTCTATGTAGATTGTAAGCTGTTTGGAGGCAAGGATTATCTTTTACTGTGTGTGTACACATCACCTAGCACAATCGAATCCCCATCTAAGGTTGGATGTCGATGTACTATGCAATAATAATAATAATATCTAACTCTTATATAACCCTCTTCATCCACAGATTCCAAAGCATTTCACAAATGGGGAAACTGAGGCACAGGGATGTGACATGATCTGCCCAAGCAAAGTAGTGGCATGAATAGACCCCCAGCTCTCAAATCACAGTCCAATGCTCTATCTACTAGACAGCATTTCCTCTCCTATTTATTATATGCATAAATAAATCCACAAGATTATTCATGTGAGTAAATGTTCACACAGATGAGTAAGGGTTCCATAATCTTCCATATGTTTGTCTGAGACTAGATGAAGCCTACACTAGTGTAATATAACATTTAGTGGGCTAGAAGAATGTATATGTTACACCAATTTAGACTTCTAAACTTTTAATCTTACCTCTTAATTTCGAGAGTTGGCAAACTGAGGATACTGTGCTGAGTAACAGCTGCATAGATTCTAACCATCCTCCAGTTTTTACAAGACTAGAACAATTTTGTCAACAGATTCCATAGGGGAGGGATGGTGGGGGGAATCATAATTTTATACATTCATTTATTCATTCACTGTCAGATATTATTGACTGGTTTCAGTCTATACCCTGGAGTTACAACACATGTTCTGTAACAGATGTTTTATTTTCTGATCTTTTGTGGTGCTCAGTCATCCAAACTACCATAACACTCACCCCCTTTGTTTCTTCCTACCCCAAACAAAACAAGAAGAAAGCAAACAGTAATAATAATTCTACATACTGTTGAACTTCTGTGGCCCAGAAATCACTCCCTGTAACTAATAATTATTTTAACAAAACTAGCACTATGAATGTGATGATCTGAGGCTACTTGTTTCCTGTCTTCCAGAATCTGAGTTGAATCACGGATTTATGGGAACAAAGGAATTGCCAGACTGTAATGGACCTAAGGTTCATCTATACCAGTGTCATGACAATGGCCAACAACAGATGCTTCAGAGGAAAATGAAAGAAACCCTGCGGAAAGAAAGCAGGTGTGGGGTAATCTGCCCCTACATTAGATCTCTGAAGCATGAGGTTTAATATCCCTTCAGTACGAATATGAATAAAGCTGCATGGACATGTGAGCTACAGATGCCCAGCAATCCTGAGTATTGGGCTGGTTTTATTTAGATGTCTTGGTGTGGACTGAAATGCCTATGTTTATTCACCCAGGTTTGAAAATGTTGGCCTAAGTGATTTGCCCATGGCTGTGTACCAACTCAGTGGCAGAGCAAACACACAATCAGCTGTTTTATCCACCAGAGTACGATCCCTCCCTTCCATCTCCCTAATGAGATTGTCATAAATGATGCAGGTTAAATAAAAGTCATAATATTTACTTGATTTATATATATCAGTGATTTAATTAGTTTTGTAAGGAACCAGCTTTCATTATAGTTCTCAGTGATGAGAGAATCTTAAAGGAGTTCAGCGGTTCAGTTCAGACAACCTCTCCCTTCTTTTCCACTAAAATTTGAATGTTTGTCTCATCCTCATCCAAACTATCAGAGCCGCTTTATACTGGAAATTTGCAAGTTCAGGCACTTCTTGCTTTAGGTCAACCTAAGAATACCACAAGAATAACCTTTCTTGTGGCATTCTTCATCTCAGCTTCTACGCTTCAACCAGAATGAGAATGTGTAGAGACTGACAGGACAACAAGGTGTGTTTGTGTGTGGGGAAATGAACTTTATGAAACTGGAGAAACATTCTGTGTCTGAGAATAATAAGTAGTGCTGGCTGATTAAAAATGTCAAAACTATAATTTGGGTGTCTCATGCTCCCATTCTCCTCTGTGGATTCCTCATCCAGACTTCATCTCCCATGAGGCACTGGCTCCCCTACCAAGAGGGGAGACAATGTTACTTCATGGGAGATGGTGTCCAACCAGGGAGCCTGGTCTATTAAGAAGAATGGGAGCATGAGATACCTGAATTACAACTCCCACAATGGACTGCAGCAGCTTTTCAGAATTGAAATGTTTCTGTTCAGCCAAAATATGTGTATTTCTGAATTTTGCTTTTTTCACCAAAAAATCAATTTCCTGAGGTGGGGATAATTTTATGACAAGCTCTAATAATGAGTTCAACTTAGTGGGTACAGTGTCCTAATGAGAAGCATGTGTTTATTTCTCATGAGGGAATCTGAACTGCAACATTTGTAGCTAGATCTAAACTTTTCAGAAGTCGGGGGTATATTTCTCATGTCTATGTATGGCTGCATGTGTGCAGACATCACAGTCATCAGAGGAGACAGAACCCAGCAACTTCAGCCCCAGCCCACGTTTCCACAACTCCTAAAGGCGTAAGACCCCAAGTGCTCACTGATTTCTGGATACCTCAATTTAAAACACCTGGGACCTGACTTTCAGAGTAGCAAATATTCAGCCGCCCTGAAATCAGGGCCAAGCTTCCCCTAACCCAGAAAACTGAGGCATTCAGAATCAGTAGGCAATCATGTAAATGTTGGTTTTACTTTGTGAGCTCTGAGTAGGTAGCAAGATCCTACTCTTGATGTGTACTCCCCTTGTTAGAAAATGCTTATCCTAGACAAACTAAGATCCACAGGCGTCCTAATGCTAGCTTGACAAAATCATGGTCAAATGCAAGTACCACAGATTACCAGTGAGTACAACTCAGACCTTTCATACCACAGATTTTGGCCCTTTGAAGTCAGCAGGAGTCTTTCTGTTGACTTCAGTGGGCTTTTGATCAGGGCCTTTGAGTGTATTGTATACAGGTATTAGGTTCTGGATATGGGCCAGCTGTGTCCCGGGTCCTGTCCAGTTATGAACTTTTTAAAAATATTGTTCTTCTTGGGCTCTGCGGTTCAGAAGCCTCTCTATTTAAACTGCTGCAAAAGCCAGCCGTCAACATGCCGTAGTGCATTTTGATATCAGTGGACTACAGTCAGGATAAATTCTACAGTTATTAAGTCACTGTTACAACACGATCCTCAAAAAAAAAAAAAAAATCCCAATAACCTTAAAAGAAAATGTGAATTTTCCATTGACAGGGGAGATTACACCAGGAGTGATTGGGAATGAGAGTGCAGCAATTGCAGTATAACAAACAGATTCGACTTTAGGTCCCCATCTTAAAACTCTCATTTTGCTTATTATAATGTCGTAGGAAAAGGCTGTGGTATTAACCATCATTTCATATTTAGTCCTGTACTCCTCCCTATCCTTAGCAGTCACTGTGCTGTGATGTACTGTCACCTTCCCACAATTGCCGAGAGATTGCTCTGTATCATGTTCCATTATAATAGTATTTTCCAGAGGCATTAATTCCTACCTGGACTGAAGTGGTAACGCACAGATGACAAAAGCTTCTGTCATCATGCACTCAGGAACATCTCCAGTACAAGCCTGAACATTTGTACTACTGTGGGAATTATGTGGTGCTTATATTTCGAAGAATGCATATTAAACAAGACACCTAAGATAGCTCCTCTTCTCAGCCTATATTTTCATGAACAATTGCAGTCACCTGGGTAATTGAAATTTTAAGTGTCTTAAAGCATTTCCCAGCAGCGTCGCACCTCATTCCCCTTCTCCAAACTGGACTAGACTTTACCTCATGATGCACCCAGAGATAAGGACGCTATGAAACCTTGCTCTATGCCACATAAGTTGCTACAAGCCGGATCTGATCTCATTTACACCAGTGTATGCCAAGAGTAGGGACTTGTCTCCACTTACCGGGGGATCGACAGGTGTCAATCGATCCACCAATGTAGTTTCTCCTGTTAACCCAGCGCAGTGTAGACACCACAAAAGACCTAAGCTATGTTGACTCCAGCTACGTTATTCACATAGCTGGAATTGTGTAAGTTACGTCGACTGAGCCCTGAAGTGTAGACCTGACCTTTGTCTGCTAAGCTCCACGGAGGCTCCTGACTTATCAAGCATCTGAGATCAGAGTCTGGAACTATAGGTTTTGATAGCTCCCATGACCTCAACTTCTTATTTCCATGCAAAAAACACCTATCCCAGGGTCTGGGGATATTAAAACACAATCCTTCCAGCAACATATCTTCAGGCAATCTCA
The DNA here is from genome assembly GCF_965140235.1 of Caretta caretta. NCBI lineage: Eukaryota > Metazoa > Chordata > Testudines > Cheloniidae > Caretta > Caretta caretta. Next base: position 9,305,873 of record NC_134210.1, on the reverse strand, counting down.
ACCCCCTATAAACACATCCAACAGAACATATCCGGCCCCCACAAACAACTAAGCCCTCTTTAAAATCCCAAGCAAGTAGATGGGTTTTGCAGTATACCTTTAAGATCAATGGATTCTGATTATTTTTAGATCAAGGGTGGGAAGGAAGCACATTCCTACCACAGTCCGCAGGTCCTTTTCTTTTACACTGAGGGCACCTCCAGCTCAATAACCTTCAGAGAGCATACATCCAGCAGAATCCCACAGGGGGAGATGGCACCTCTTAAGTAGGCAGGTCCAAAGGCTTTTAGGAATTTGAAAGTCAAAACAAACATCTCAACAGTGGTGCTTTATTTGTATAGAATTTACAGGAGGCACATGATGTATTCCATCATACTGCCTCAATCTACACTATGCGATCAGTACCTGTTTCAGGGGAATGGTATTAAATGGCAAATAATTTATTTCTCTTTTTTCCCATTCATTGAATTTATTGCTTACATATGATGCCTCCTTAAGGTGTGGATGTGAAAACTGAAAATCTACCAAAGGTGCAGACAAGCATTCAAATGCCATAGGAAAATACTAGTTATTAAATTGAATGAATGTATCACAAATGCTAATATTCATCAGAGTTCAACAATCCCTTATCTCTAAAATTATCCAGAAAAGAAGATGGAAATGTCAGGGATATGTGTTAAGAAGGAAGCCAGAGCATCTGCCATGGCAGGCGTGCAGTTGGAGAAACTTGCAAAAGAGGCCAAGTGAAAGAATCCTTCCTTTGACCATTTCTCAGAGACAGAAAAGTCATGAGATTTAGTAACATAGAGGACATGCAGAAAGCAGCCCAGGGTGTACAGGGATGGTGGAGCATTATTTGTGGCTTAAGTAATGTCTCATGGCTCAGGAAGGATTCAAATTCATAAACCATGCCAGATTGACAGAAATGGAAACAAACCATCCTTATGCATCCATAGCACAAATATTGCCTGAGCAGTAGCAGCTATGTCTGTTTCCCCATCCTATTCCACCAATGTAACTTAAATCTGGTCTCATGAAACCTGTTGTTAAGGATGAAAACTGACTTAATCTACCTGCTTATTCCATCCTTGGCTGTTATGCCAAGAAGAGGAACAGAACCAGGCATAGAACTGATCCATGCAAGACCCCACTCGATATGCCCTTCCAGCTTCACGATGAACCATTGATAAATATATTCTGGGAATGGTTTTTCAACCAGTTATGCACCCACCTTATAGTAGCTCCATCTGGGTTGTATTTCCCTAGTTTTTTTATGAGAAAGTCATGGGAGATATTATCAAAAGCTTTACTAAAGTCAAGATATATCACATCTACCACTTCCCTCCTATCCACAAGGCTCGTTACCCTGTCAAAAAAGGTTATTAGGTTGGTTTGACATGATTTGTTCTTGACAAATCTATGCTGACTGTTACTTATCACCTTATTATCTTCTAGATGTTTGAAATTGATTGCTTAATTATTTGCTCCATTATCTTTCTGGGTACTGAGGTTAAAATGACTATTCTGTAATTCCCAGGTTGTCCTTATTTCCCTTTTGATAGATTGACACTATATTTTCCCTTTTCCAGTCCTCCGGAATCTCTCCCATCCTCCATGACTTTTCGAAGATAATCTCCAATGGCTCATATACCTCCTCAATATATATACCTCCTTGAGTATATATACCTCCTTGAGTATTCTAGGCTGAATTTCATCAGGCCCTGGTGACTTGAAGACATCTAACTTGTCTAAGTAATTTTTACCTTGCTCTTTCCCTATTTTAGACTCTGATGTTACCTCATTTTCACTGGCATGTTAGATGTCCATTCATTACTAATCTTTTTGGTGAAAACTGAAAATAAAAAGTCATTTAACACTTCTGCCATTACCACATTTTCTGTTACTGTTTCCCTCCCGCCCCCTATTGATCTTCCTCTCTTTTCTACTGTATTTGTAGAATGTTTTCTTGTTACCCTTTATGTGTCTAGCTAGTTTAATCTTGTTTTGTACCTTTACCTTTCTAATTTTGTCCCTACATACCTGTGTCATTTGTTTACATTCATCCATTGTAATTTGACGTAGTTTCCACTTTTTTAGGGTCTTTTTGAGTTTCAGATAATTGAAGATCTTCTGGTTAAACCAGAGTGGTCTCTTGCCATGCTTCCTATCTTTCCTATGCAGTGGGGTAGCTTGCTCTTGTGCCCTTAATAATGTCTCTATTAAACTGCCAATTCTATTGAACTCTTTTCCCCCTTACACTTGCTTCCCATGTGACATTACCTAACAATGCCCTGAGTTTGGGGTAGATAAGGCACTGGTCAGATAGGGTAGGACAGCGTGAAACAGAGGGCCCTGAGGCAGGGAGCTCTCACCAGAAGAGGAGTCCTACACTTTCCCCAAGGAATGACAACCCATAACCATTGAACGTAAAGCTCCTAACCAGAGAGGAGGATTTCATAAGAGAAGAGAGAGATAATCAGACACTAAGCGAAACCTATGATCAAGTGGCAGTAGCCAAGAGGGGAGTAGTGAATCCTGAGTGTTCTAAAGCAATAGTCCCTGTCAAGGCTTATTCCCCACTCAGGCACTTTGAGCGCAGAAGTTGGGGGCCTGCAAAGATTTTAAAAAATTATACTGGCCAGTCCAGGCTGGTATTAAACTCCCAAGGTCACAGCTTCTTTCTGGCCTTGGATGAGTAGATGCTGCCACCACCCAAGTGCAAACACCCCCACTCCACCTTTTGAGAACCCATAAAGGAGCACTTGGGAATTCCTTCCTGTGGGGTACCTCAAGCCCTTTCATGCCCCTCCGGGGAAAAGCTATGAAAAAAAAAAAACAAAGGAAATTGACACTACACTGGGAGGAGTGGTAGATATGCTGGAGGGTAGGGATAGGATACAGAGGGACCTAGACAAATTAGAGGATTGGACCAAAAGAAATCTGATGAGCTTCAGCAAGGACAAGTGTAGAGTTCTGCACTTAGGACAGAAGAATCCCATGCACCGCTACAGACTAAGGACTGAATGGCTAGGCAGCAGTTCTGCAGAAAAGGACCTAGGGGTTACAGTGGATGAGAAGCTGGATATGAGTCAACAGTGTGCCCTTGTTGCCAAGAAGGCTAACAACATTTTGGGCTGTATAAGTAGGGGCATTGCCACCAGATCGAGGGACGTGATCGTTCCCCTCTATTCGACATTGGTGAGGCCTCATCTGGAGTACTGTGTCCAGTTTTGGGCCCCATACTACATGAAGGATGTGGACAAATTGGAATGTGTCCAGCGGAGGGCAACAAAAATGATTAGGGGACTGGAACACATGACTTATGAGGAGAGGCTGGGGGAACGGGGATTGTTTAGTCTGCAGAAGAGAAGAATGAGGGGGGATTTGATAGCTGCTTTCAACTACATGAAAGAGGGTTCCAAAGAGGATGGATCTAGACTTTCTCGGTGGTGGCAGATGACAGAACAAGGAGTAACAGTCTCAAGTTGCAGTGGGAGAGGTTTAGGTTGGATATCAGGAAAACCTTTTTCACTAGGAGAGTGGTGAAACATTGGAATGTGTCACCTAGGGAGGTGATGGAATCTCCTTCCTTTGAGGTTTTTAAGGTCAGGCTTGAGAAAGCCCTGGCTGGGATGATTTAGTTGGGGATTGGTCCTGCTTTGAGCAGGGGGTTGGACTAGATGACCTCCTGAGGTCCCTTCCAACCCTGATATTCTATGATTCTATGAAATCAGCTGTTGCCACCTGCTAATTAAACAACATATGCACAAACCTCTTAGGACACCAAAAATCCAATCCTGTTCTTAAAAAAGATAAATTTTATTAAAAACAAACAGAAAGAAAATACATCTGAAACTTAGGCTTTTTGCTAGATCTTAAAAGAAACAATTACAAAAATTAAGCATCAAGATCGCTCTCGTGAGGTTCAGCTTAAAGATTACAAGCAAAACAAAAACATCTGTGGTTAGCACAGAGGAGTCCAAAAGCCTTATAGAAAATAAAAGAAATAAACCTAATAACATCTTTCTAGACATTCCCTAATCTACTTACATATTTGGGTAGTTCTAGGTATAATCTGATGATTTCCATACCTGGCAAAAAGATTTTTACAGTATAGTCATAGCTCTGACTTTGCTCTGTTCCCTCTCTCTAGAGGACAAACACAGAACAACAAAGGGAAAGCTTTTTTTCCCAATTTTAAAAAAGTTCTAGCCTTCCCATTGTCTCTTTTGGTCAGGTGCCCACTCCTTTTCCTTTTACCTGTGGGACTTGTTAACCCTTTACAGGTAAAGCAAGTAGAGAACAACTATGAAGAAGAATTTTATAGCTAACTGGCTGGCTGGGTGTCCACAAAAGGGAGCTACCTCCCTCATTTATCACAGCCCCACATTGAACTTCAGGGGGAGTAGTTATATTGCCTGGAGAGGAACCATCGAACCAAAGAGATAAAAATACAGCTCCTCATACTATGAAGATATTGAAGAGAAGAATTATGGCTTGCCCACTCAATCCCTTGTGCAGGGCACTTGGGAGAAGATAAGCAATTGATTAATAGGTTCTATTGGCTGGGAGTTCACAAGGAAGACAAGGACTATCGTGTGTCATGCCCCAAATGCCAATTGGCAGGACCCAACAGAACGTCAAAAGATCCTCCACTTAGCTTCCTGTAGTGAGGTACTTTTTGAAAAAATAGGGATGGACCTAGTGGGGCTGCTGGAGAAAAGCATGTCAGTGTACCTGGTAGTCTTGGACTATGCCACCCGGTGTCCCAAAGCCATCCCACTCCCCTCTTCAAATGTGGAACCATTGTGGCCACCCTTATGAAGTTGTTCATGTGAGTGGGGATGCCAGAAGAGATCCTGACCAATCCTGGAACTAATTTTGTTTTGCAGTTGGTGAAAGCTACGTGATCTGTTAAACTTTAAGACTCTAAGAAAGTCTATTTACCATCCCCAAGCAAATGGGTTAGTTGAAAGTTTCAGTCAGGCTCTGGAAGAAATGTTGAGAAAATATGAATCATCAGATCCTCGTGGCTGGGATCAGTTTGCTCCCACTACTGTTATTTGCCCTCAGAGAGGTCCCCCATGTATCCATTGGATTCTCCCCATTCAAATTGTTATATATGAGACAGTATTGTGGGACTTTAAATCTCCTTAAAGAAGCATGGGAGGAAGAAGTACCAAAGACAACAAACGTATTGCAAATCATACTTCAGTTATGAGAAAGGCCTAAGATCTTATGGGACTTTGCAAAAGAAAACTTATTGAAAGCCCAACAGAATCAAGGAGAGGGCTATAAAAAAGGGGCACATCTTTGAGAATTTAGACCTGGTGACTGGGTACTGTTGTTCCTGCCAAATTCAGAATCAATTATTGCCCCAGAGCTGGGGCCCTTCAATGTGATGAGAGAAATGAGAAATGAGAAATGAGAAAGGTTGACTAGGAAATCTGACAGTCAGGGAAAAAGAAAGAAACCAGTATACCACATCAATCTTTCAAAGGCCTGTAAAGACTAAAAAGGGCTCTTCATAATATCCTATCCATCCGAACTTGAACTAGCCTCTCAAGCACCAGTAACCCCAGAATCCCAAGCCATACCAAAGGGAGAAGAGCGTCAACTGGAGAAGAAAGCCCAAATGCAGAAGTTGATTGAATCCTTCCCCACCATATTTTCAACTTTGCCAGGACAGACTCACCTGGTGTATCATCACATAGCCACCGAATCAGGACAATGGGTATGTGAGAACTCACAACCATTCCTGAAAAATACGTGGGTCACCATGCAAGAAGAGCTATGAGCCATGTTAGACATGGGGGTATGGAGGAGTCTCGCAGTGGCTGAAGAAGTCCCAATTCCATTGGTACCAAAATCAGATGGGACAACCTTCTGTATTGATTTCAGAAAGGTGCATTTAATTTCAAGGTTTGATGCCTACCTTCTGCCCAGGGTACAAGTAAGGCTGGAAGCTGTCAAATACACCTCCACCCTAGACCTTATGAAGAGGTACTGGCAGATCCCTCTGACCTCAGAGTCTCAGGAAAAGACAGCGTTCTCCACCCCATTCAGTCTCTACCATTTCTAAACTGTGCTATTCAGACTTTATGGGGCAGCAGCCACTTTCCAATGGTTCATGGACCAAATGCTACAACCATATAGTCAATATGCCACAGCATATATAGATGAAATCATGCTTTACAGCTGTAATTGGAATGACCACAAACATTATGTTACCTCTATGCTACAGGCTCTTGAGAGTGAAGGACTCACTGCAAATCTGTAAAAATGTAAGATGGCTAACTTGGAAATCACATACCTAGGTAATACCATAGGGAGGGGCAAGTTATGATTGCTAATTGGCAAAGTAAAGGCTTAGCAACCTGCCTCACCCCACAACAAAAAACCTGCCTCATCCCGACACTTTTGGGGCCTAGCAGGCTATTATACATAATTTTTACCAGACTTTGCCACGACTACAGCACCCCTCACAGTCCTCATGAAGGATACCAGTCCTTAAAAAAAATCATGTCACCTGGAGTCTGCAACAGGGCTGGTACTTTTTCACCCAGATTTTTCCAAAAGTTCACACTACAAACAGATGCCACCTACGTAAGCCTCAGAGCAGTCCTTTCCCAAGAATTTGAGGGAGAGGAATACCCGGTCCTCTATATAAGTAAAAAACTGTTCCCCTTATTATAGAAAAAAAAAAGCCTTAGCTGTGAAATGGGTTGTGGATTCCCTAAGATACTGTTTCCTCAGAAATCCCTTCTTGCTAGTAATGGACCACACCCCTCTTCGCTGGTTGAGCACCATGAAGTTTGCCAACCCAAGAGTTATGAGGTGGTACCTCTCCTTACAACCATATAGTTTTTAGTTACTCCACAGAGCTAGAAAGGCCCACCAAAATGCAGCTTTATTTGTTCCTGAGAGGAAGGGGACATGAATGTGGAGGACAAGACCTTGTGTCCTGTTTTGAGAGGAAGGGTATGAGATGTTGTGTACAAACACCACACTGAAGAAGAAGAGGGTAAGGAGTAGCTCTGGGCCCATGTGGCTCTGCCCTGCTGCACTGGCAAAGCCTGCACAAGATGGAGGCAGAGCTTAAAAAGACTCAGCTCAGAAGGAGGCAGACAGAGGAAGGGAGCTGACATATGCTCTTGGGAAGTAGCAGCCCAGGAGCTCTTGCTGCCTGAGGCTTGGAGGAACTGACCTGACCAAACCTGCAAAGGAGGGACTGGGGACTTTTGAAGGTCAGGAACTTTAGTTTTGTGTTCAATTTGGTATTTTTCCCTGCAGGAAGAGGGGACACTGGTCAGAAATGATTCAGGGAGGTAGCTCCAGAGCACCCCAAGATGCAGGTCTTAGCTGCCTTCCATTGGGCCCTGGATCAGAGTCCGGTGGAGAGGGTGGGCCTGGGCTCCCCTAACTACCTCTAAGGAAGGGATAAACACAGAAGGCTATTCCTCAGTGGGGAAGCTAGCTGGAGAAGACCCTGAAGGTGCAAGGGTCCAGATCCTAAGATCCCAACCTAAGGGGGGAAGCCTTAAAGCCCCTTGCTGAAGATTTCCATGGTTTTGGACTCTTTATGTGTACCCCAAAAGGGGGGGGCCTTGAACGGCTGACCTGGACGAAGGGCTGAGTGACTAAAAGGACAGACTCCAAACAGTGGATATGGAATGAGAAAGAGGAGACACCCAAAAGGAAGACAGTCTGCCACACCCCAGCCTAATCCCCAGGTGACACTGCTGCGGAGTGTTTCCCTTTACACTTCCCAACAACTATCAGATATTGATGAAATCTGGTTACTATGGAGCCAGGATAGATTCAAACCAGTGACCTAAAGAGGGAGGGTTTCGTGTCCTCTGGAGTGTCTGGTTTCCTAAGCAAATAGACAGCAACATTTAAACATTCCAGGTTTCTCTGGACGGCTTCCTGATTTAACATGTAACAACTGTTTTATTTATTAGTTTATTTTAATTACTGTTGTCTTGTCCCCATAAAATGCGTGTTCTTTTGTGATCCATGCAAGAGGCTCCCTACCCCCCCACCCCTTTAATTTTAATTATAATTACTGCAGGTTTGATTGACAGAAAAACAGAGTAGAAGGATTATTTTGGTAAACCAAGCTTCTTCTGCCTCGTCTGCAGTGACACAATGTAGCCAGATATTAACATTTCTGTGTGTGTGTGTGTGTGAGAGAGAGAACCAATTTAAACATTTGATGATAAAATGTGGAGCTTGAGAGAATAATGGGGGCGGGAGGGAAGGAGAATATGAAAGGGGGAATTTAATTGGTCTGCAAAACTAAATTCAGTATTCACTTGTGGACTGGCTTAATGGTTTAATAACTGCCAATTTAGTACGCAGGTTCTGTGTAGTTGTAATAAGAATTTCATCTGCAGCTCTTACAGAGAAAAGATAAGCAAGCAAATATACTGTGGCCACTGAATGCCCTAGTACTGTGTTTTATTATGTTTACTTTATAATCCCATCATCCCCGTGCCACCAGCATGCTTGAGGGGTAGTGAAGGCAGCCGTCGACACTCCCGGTTGACTCCCTGTCTTTCACTGGTACCCTAAGGTACTTAAGAATGACAGTATAAAGAATTTCTGTGCAGATGAGCACAGATTTGGGGAATTGGCTGCTTATAGACAGGACTTCTTTTGGTAGACTTAATTCCTTTAGCAAGGGTGAAGAACCCTCTGTGGGGATTCTTGTCATGTATAAAGAAGTTAGTCATGCTCTCTGTGGAGTTGAGTTTCTTGAATTTTAATGAAACCCATGTCAATCTCTCGCTGCTATACCCCTGTGTTAAAATCAGTGGTCAGTGAGTCAACAATCACAACAGTAAATTGGAGTAGATAAACCGAGCAGGACAGTGTTGAAGAATTTAGGTTGTTTTGTTTTATTTGTTTGTTTGGTTTTTACCTGTAAAACTCTCAGAGAATACATAATGAACCAGTGGCATTTTTGCCTTAAAGTGACAGGCATATAGACCATATTGTCGGGGTTTTATTCTTGAGGGGAGCGGGGAAGACGAGACACTTGCACTCATAGTGAATTTTATTTTTTCTCCATCCCTCTTTTTTTTTTATCATTTATTTAAATGAATTCTGACTTTCAATGCCCTTGATTTCCCTCCAGCAGGTTAAAAAACTTATAAAAACCTTTTTATTGGGAATCTGGGGGCCTAGGAGTCATGTGTATGAAAAAGTTACATTGACAGTGTGTGGTCTTTTGTAGTAAAATGTATTATTGAGTCTTGATGAGAGCATACACCACAGGATGATTTCTTTTCCTCTTTCCAATTGCCCTTGTCTTACATGAATAGAGGCTAGGTTTGTTGTGGAGTATTTTTGCCTGTGGGTCATGTGTTGATGGAGTTTTCTTTGGATCCACTAATAGCCACAGTTGTCATTTCTATCTCTGAGATTCCATTGTTTGGGTCAAGTGGGGGAGAGGCCAGAAGCTATTAGGGGTGGGACTAGCCTCTTGTTTAGGCCTGAGAAGATCATGCCAGTTTGGGAGCTCACTTCAGTCAGAAGTCTACTGGAGTCTTGAGGGGCCCATTCCAAATACAGGGGGTGGGGGTGGGAAATATCTCATGTAGCATAGAGAGCTGGACTTGAGGAACAGGGTCAGGTTTCAGGAAGCATCTAGTTTGGAGTGACACCAGTGTTTCACGGATGCACATAGGGCCAGATTGCTATTAGACAAACAGATCTCTACACCCCTGCCTCTCCATATATTGCAAATGAATCAGCTCAGAGAGTTACTCAGCACCAAATGGTCAAAAATCATGAGTCAAACACCCCAAAATCATGAGACTGGCTAAAAATTATGAGATTTTAAAAAAATAATCATTTGGAATTATTTTTCTTTACTTTTCATTTTTTGAGCCTTTACATATACTTGCTTCAAGTTCTTAGGCTTTTCTGTGGAAGTACAAAGGCTAATATTAAATGAAAGCTGAGATTTTCATGTAATTCCATGACTTTAGGAGGTGAGAACATAAGAACAGCCATACTGGGTCAGACCAAGGTCCACCTAGCCTAGTATCCTGTCTTCCAACAGTGGCTAATGCCAGGTCCCCCGAGGGAATGAACAGAACAGGTAATCATCAAGTGATCCACTCCTTGTCGCCCATTCCCAGCTTCTAGCGAACAGAGGCTAGGGACATCATCTCTGCCCATCCTGGCTAATAGCCATTGATGGACATATCCTCCATGAATGTATCTAGTTCTTTTTTGAACCCTGTTAGAGTCGAGGCTATAGCTGAGGCATTAAGAAAAAATACCATGCATCTTAAGACTCATAATACATTCACAAGATCTGGCAACAACTGTTTAACTGTTCATTTCACCCTGGGAGTTTGGCATTTCTCAACCCCAGACTCCAGTCTGGGGAGTTTAGCCTAGTTCAGGTGCTGGTTCTGGTGTAATCTGCTCATTCTTGTTCTTGAGAGCCTATCTGACTTTTGGAAATTTATTTTATGCTGGCAGTTCAGCACAGACTAGGGCCTAAATTTGAGAGTTAGATGTAAGGATCTTGGTTAGAAGCCAAGACAGAGAAGCCTAAGTTCTGAGATACCAAGATGTAAAATGGCGTGCGGATGACAATATCATCTCTGTGGAATTTTGCTGGTTGGAAGAAGGTTCCCCTGCTGTACAATCACTCCAAGAGATGCAGCCTGTTTTCTCTCAGTGCTTCAACATCCTGGACTTACACAGCCCCTCAATGCCTGCATAAATACCTTTAGCTTGGTTGCATCCTATATTTGCAGGTTTATTTCTTGTAGTGAGAGTAATATGTCTAGTTATCAAATGTGATCAAGATTTTCTCCCCATTCATAGTGTAATTAACAGGGAAACTTCATTCTTATTTCATTTCAGAAATCTCCATTAAAAGTAATCAAGCGTGTTTCGCTAAACCAAAGCTGTTAAGCTTTACAACTGAGATATATGTTACCTCAACTTCAAAAGACTTGTAAGCATAGGACAGAAAAAATGCATACATGTTCCTTCCCATTAACTATAAATATGACATATAAAATTGCAACTATTTCTATCTAGTTTATTTTTAAGACATATATTCTTCATCACATGATTAAATATGTATGTGTTATTGGTCAATGGAGACCAATGCATACAATTCTTTATGTAAAGTACATTAGGCTTTCATTCTGACCCTTTTTAACATTTATTTAACTTGCACCCAGGAGAGATTGAGGTAAGAGTTCAGCCTTAGCTAGCAAGGGCACTAAATAAACATGATCCAAACCTGGCTTTACTAAGAGCAAGTGCACTGCAAATGCCATTATACTGATTATGGTACTTACGAAAGGTTATGTCATATTTACATATGTGAACAGTAAAGAATGTGGGGATGAAAATGAGGAATGTTTAATTGAAGCTGTGGGGAAGAGAAATCTTAAATAGCCTGCACCATTGTGTACCTTCTACTGTTTAATGAATGGGTTTATATCTGTGGCATATAAATCCTGAGACAATTTTGCCCAATTTTACATCTACTAAACTAATCTGACTGGCAGAGGAGGAAAATGTCAGCAATTTAAGGGTTAATTCTCTCACCCATCCTGCCTAAAAGTGGCTTTCAGTATGGGCTAATGCTCCAGGTGGGAAGACAACAATGGGAGAACTTGCAGTATGCCAGCCATGGAAATGAACGGAGCTACTTGCTGAGTAAATCTATGTCTATACTGCGACCCTTACAGTGGCGCTGCAGCCGTGCCATTGTAGGGTGTGCTGCGTGGCCACACTTTACCACCAAGCGAGAGCTCTCCTGGCGAAAAAATGAAACCACCTCCAACAAGGGGCAGCAGCTTTGTCGGCAGGAGCTCTGTCCACACCGGTGCTTTTTGTCACACCCCTGAGCAAAAAAAGTTTCAGCGACTAAAGTGTCAGTGTAGACAAAGCCTAAGATTTCACTCAGCCTCGCCAGGAGTGGCAAAATCTGCCCTGAAATCTTCAATGTGTAGCCGAACGGTTGGCCGTAACAATTGTTGGCCCTTTGGTCCATTCCTGCTTGGCCACAAGGGCTTGACGGCCCAAGAGTCCAACATCGGAACAGACCTGATGAATCCATGTAATAGGAGGTTTGCTTCTGGGCTGCCTCCACCCTTCAGTGGGTGGAATTTTTTCCCAGATGTTACAAGCCACCCAGAGAATGGCGTTCGCTGGAATGTCTTGTGGCATTTTTGCAACACATCCAAAAAGCGTAAGGCGCCGTCTGCAGACAATGGCCCCAGTAGTCTGTAGACCGGAGCAACCATAAACATCTGCATTACAGATGAAGTCATTCCACTTTATGCCCAGTATACAACATTGGAATTTTGTGTTGAAAGCCTCCAGCTTGCCCAGTCTGAGTGGTATAGTCTCCATGATTTGCAGCCATACAAGAGTATGGGGAGGATACAGCTGGAATAGATCCTGGACTTGGTTGCTGTGCTGAGATGATGTTGGTTCCATATTCATTCTAAACGACCCATGACAGATGCTGCGATGCCAATATGATGGAGAACCTCTATGTGAGAGTTGGAGGAACTGGTGAGTATAGAACCCAAATAGCAAAAGCTGGAGTCTGTTTCGACAGTTTTGTTATTCAAAGAGATTGGAGTCGTCAGTGGTCCTGGTCCTAGATGTGGCAGCTTTGTCACTGACCACGAAACATGGAGGCCAGCGTTAGCTGACTCCTCCTCCATTTGGCCTGACATGAAAGAAAAAACAAACAATACAGAAACAAAAAAATCCTGCCAGACCTGCAATGCCTGTGAGCTCTGAGCTCTTTGGATAAGTGGACTGGTTTTTAGAAGTGCTGAGCCATTAGCTTTTGAAAGAGCTGTGGTTGCTTTGTCTCTCTGAATATCAAGCTGCTTACCTTGAGGTGCCTAATGATGGATTTACTAATCTAAATTTAGCCACGCTGTTTGAAAATATTGTCCTTTGGGCTCTGGGCTGAGGTTCTGACTGGGGCCACACGATGGATGAAAACTCATCGTCACTCAGGGAAATCCCAAATGGACAGTAGGGGGTTGCTAATTCCACTGAGTAGCTAGAATGAATAGCTTGGTTCAGTCAGCCCGAGACTCAAACATCTGTATAGGGTCTCCAACATATTTTTGAAGTGTCTGTCTATTCTTATTTTCGGGTCGCTGACATTGAACTGCTCTTGTGTAGATGTCCCGGATATTGATGGGTTGTACATTGGTTTCATTAGGACTGGAAGACTAACTTGATGCCTTTGCCAGGCACGGAAAAACACGGCAGATAGCTCCAAACAGCAGTCAGGTTTCAGAGTAACAGCCGTGTTAGACTGTATTCGCAAAAAGAAAAGGAGGACTTGTGGCACCTTAGAGACTAACCAATTTATTTGAGCATGAGCTTTCGTGAGCTACAGCTCACTTCATCGGATGCATACCGTGGAAACTGCAGCAGACATTATATACACACAGAGATCATGAAACAATACCTCCTCCCACCCCACTGTCCTGCTAGTAATAGCTTATCTAAAGTGATCATCAAGTTGGGCCATTTCCAGCACAAATCCAGGTTTTCTCACCCTCCACAGTGTTTATAAGTGTACAAATAGAAACTGAGAAACACCAATAAAGTTTGGATTCAGCTCAAGTGCACCATCAACCTCAGGCAGCCTCCTGGTTGTGTGTGTGTGTGCGTTTTTATGATCCATTTATCTAGTCCCAGTGAAAGATCTATAGAGAAAATTACTGGGGCAGAATGTAGATCCAATTGCACTTTGTGCAATAGGAGCAAATGATTCCTGTTCTCATCATTTGGATCGATAATTTGCTAAAGTAGTATTAGCAAGAGCAACAACTCCGCCAGGTTAAGGGGATTTTACACTGAATAATGACAGCCTGGAGAAAGGAAGAGCAGAGGGAGTAAATCCTAGCAGCCTTTTACTATTGAGGTAGCACATGCAAGTGAATCAATAGTGATGTGGTAAGGCAGTGCTGTAAAGATGCTTTATGGGTTTGACTAAGTAGGTTGGCATGGTAGCAGCTGTGAGCATCAGTACAAAGAAGCCAGTCTGGTCCAAACACCAAGCTGAAAACCAAGGGCCTTCTCTTGCTCAGAAGTACTAAAAAGTAGTAGTGGCTTAGATCTCCCAACCCAACCTAGCTCCAAGGTTTTGGACTGGCATCCCCATCTCGCCCAGGTGTGGTAGACCGCATTTGTTCACAAAGGAGAGGATGCCTCATTAATGTAAGGAGGAGCTCCTAACAATTTATTCCCAGCATTTCTGTTGGCCAGTTGTGAGTGGCATGTAAACCTCCATCCTCCAAATTTACCTTTCAATGTGCTTCTGATCTTGGTTTGCAGTTTTGTACCATGTCACTTTGGATGGGCTATTACCAGCAGGAGAGTGAGTTTGTGTGTGTGTGTGGGGAGGGGGGGGGGGCAGAGGGTGAGAAAACCTGGATTTGTGCTGGAAATGGCCCAACTTGATTATCATACACATTGTAAGAAGAGTGATCACTTTAGATAAGCTATTACCAGCAGGAGAGTGGGGTGGGAGGAGGTATTGTTTCACGGTCTCTGTGTATATAATGTCTTCTGCAGTTTCCACAGTATGCATCCGATGAAGTGAGCTGTAGCTCACGAAAGCTCATGCTCAAATAGTTTTGTACCATGTTCCTTTCAAGAGGCCTAGCGCTATAGACAGAGGGAATATGTGTTAATGCACATAATGTCCCAGAACTTTCCAGCCACAAAAAAGGCACAGTTCCTACCCAAAGGAGCATGTAATCAGCAGACATAAGGTAGAGAAATGGCTGTAGCATATAGATAATCCAGATGGCGACTGACCGCATCCTGTCAATACAATGTAGTACCAATTTATTTTCCCTGAAAACGTATTAACTACTAACTAACTAATGCCTAGTGCCCCTAAAAGTTGTATCATCTGTCAGGCATAGTGAGTGCACTCAACCAAAGTTCCATTCCAGTTGTAGAAAGATTACTGGTTCCAGAAACACACCCTATCCTTTAAGTGGAGAGCCTTGCTCCAGATAGTAATATCAGTAGAACGGGAAGGAATTTTTAAGGACTTCCACTTTTGCACTGATATCACAGCAGAAGTTGGTACTGTATGTAGGAGGCATTTGAATGAAGACAGTTTTGCAAATCAGCTCAGGAAGGCTGTGTCACGCATGGCATAAGGCTGTTACTTCACCGACCACTGAAGTGCACTCACCTCAGGGGTGGAACACGGCAATTGTCTGATAATATGTAGCAACCTCCCAGAACAGTTTAAGACAGAGAACAGAACATAACTTATCTGACTGAACAGGGGAGAGTTTAGTAGCTGAAACCAGCTGGAGTTTGCACTGACCTCTTTTGCTTATTTTGTCTTCTAGAGAGCATAGAGAGAGGAGATTCCGTAAAGGGTCAAAAGCAGCAGGATTGGTGACAGAGCTGATCAAATGTACCTGTGTTATCTTAGTTTCAAATTGGGGTAAACCATGACCAGCTAACATGTCTTCTAAACACCACTATCCTTGTCCACACCAAGGGCACAGTGAAGCTTAACATTTTGTGAGTTAACACTTTTGCTTGCATGATGCATTTTTTCCAGTCTGTTATTATTTATTATTTGTATTGCAGTAGCACTGAGGATACCTAGTCATGAACCAGAACTTCATTGTGCTAGTGTGACAGATTTCTATAACCAATCTGCCTGAGGCATCAGGTGATCAGGCTGAGGCCTCAGGATCATTAGGGGAGATGAGGGAGCACACCAAGGGTCTAAGTTTTAAAGCTTTATTAATAAAACAATAAAATAACAGTGGTGAGTACTGGGAACACCCCCATGTCACTCAGAGAAAGAAAGCATTAGTGCCCCAGCCCTAACTCACTTTCATACTCACATACGGACGACCCGAGGCTGGCCAAGCCTGGGTGTAACGTCAGAAGAAGAGAAGGGGAAGGGTGGACGAGAGTTCTGTCTTGTGCATAAACCATTTAGGGTCCACTGTTGATTTTTAACTTGCTTTGGCTCTTAGGAGGGTTTTAAGTCCTGGGTTCTTTTGGGGGTGTTTTGTTCAGGGACCTTTGTTCCTTGTGCTTTTTGTACCAGTCCAAACTGGCCTTCCGAGGCTTCCTTGGTTTCCCCAAAACACATTGGCTTTATGGTCACGAGACAGTTATGTTCCCATTCGTTGACCTTTGCATTTTTACTAGTTTTGCACCCCCCCCTTCAGGTCTGTCTGGTTCAGTTCTCCTTTTCCACAGGCTTTTGGCTGTTTAGCAGCAGGGAGCTTGTTTGTGTGTGCGTTGGCCTTGAGCAGCAATTTCACCCCTTATCTTTGAGCCTAGCTGAATTGTTGCTAAAGACCTGCTAAATTGATTGCAGAGCACTCTCCAGTTGACCACCGATACTCCACCTCGCAGAGAAAAGTAAGGGAAGTCAATCGGAGAGCATCTCCTGTCAATGCAACTCAGTGAAGACACCAGAGTAAGTTGACCTAAGCTATGTCGACTCCAGATACATTATTCATGTAGCCGGAGTAGCATAATTTAGGTCAACTTACTCCAGTAGTGAAAACAAGCCCTGAGTGATCCAAGCCTGCCAGAAAGATTCCCTGAAACTCATGTGAACAGAATCTGATGGGACTCATGCAGGTTCCCTTGGCACTGAGAGAGATTCATTTCCTTCTGTGACCAGAATGAGCAAAGGACTTACCATCTTTAAAGCCACATGTAAGATGAATCCCTCTGCACAAGCCCTGTCCTGAAAACAGCCTCAGAAAAATATATCAACAACTCTCCCCTTGAACAAACCAATTGCACCAAGTCATATGAGAGGTGGGGTGCAGAACACCGTCCCTCTTTAATAATTGTACTTCTAATCAGATGCCACAGTTGTGGGCAGATAGATAGATATTCTGTTTACAGCATTGGTACTTAACACATTATAAAAATAAAAATAACCACACCATGTTCCAAACAGGACAAATTAGAAAAGGAGGAATGTAAAAACAATGCATTGATACTTTATGGCCAAAGAAGGAGCACTTTAATCCGGAGGAAATCACCATTTGTAGAGTAAAAACTGCTCCCAAACAATTGGACCACTTTCACTTAACCTGTTTCTTCAGTACTTTTGGTCTACAGTCATCCCTGTGATCTTTGACTGTGATTGAAGAGGAGTCACATGCCCCAATCATCTATCAGCCAATGCAGGGCCTGAGGGGAGATGGACTTTCCCTATTCTGGGGTGGCCAGGTTGTATTTAGGATAGCCCCAGCAGGCTTACTTAACTGCGTCTGACTTCCTATGTCCCTTATGGGTGTTGTGGAAAGCCATCAATACCCAAGACCACCTCTGGCCACACTAGCTCACTCCTGGAATGCCATCTCCCCACTCCTAGTCCGCCACATGCACCTAGAGCTCTTCAGATGGGGAGGATGGTTCACAGCCAGATGAGCAGCTCTGCATCTCCTGCAGAGGGTCTGCTGTACTGGAGAATTTCCAAGGGACCCTCATGGTTGCAAAGGGGCCACAGAGCAGTTATGAACTGGGCCTTCTGTATCTCTGTGATGTTTGTTCTAATGAGAACTCCATGGGTTAAAGATCAGCCAACATCAGCGTCTCAGTTATATACATAAAATATAGCATTGACTGTGGATCACAGCACAACATTCAAAAACCTGGTGATATTGATTTTACACTTTTTCCTGTGATTCTACATCATGTTCCTTTAGTTTCTGGCAATCTCTATAATTTTTATGCTGACATAAATTGTGATAAAATAGGAATCAAATAATCCCCTTCCAGAAATGGTTAGGGAAGCTCTATTGTACCATTAACACAGTTTTTTAATGTAACTGATCCTTAGGCGGTGAAGCAGGCAGGAGTTAAATCTAAATCCAAAATGCAATTTGTACTGCCGTATGGGCTTGGTTTTGCTCTCCTAGTGGAGAGCATGGGAAATCATTTAAACAATTATTTAGCTTGAGAACCTATAATATTATTAATTATTATTATAATTTTCTTCTTATTATTTTATTTATTAACTTCAGTTTCTTACAGTGAACTTAGCATTACAAAGCTGATAGCACCCCAAACTAAACTTCTCAATTCCTCAACAGGATAGGTGCAAACTGGACATATCTTTCTACTGCTGGCACTCAACCCGTGCTCACCCACCTGCTCTCCCAGTGGTGCCATATACATGCTAAGGAATAGTTGGGAGAGGATTGAGCCTTGTGGGCATCTGCAGATGAGGACTTGGGAGGTGGAGGAACAGTTGCTCATGATGACACCTATGTGTTCTGGCCTGAGACAACATGAAATTTTAATTAAACTCTGCAACTTCTTGGAAGCGGCATAGGTATATCTGCTGATCAGCCGGAATCAGATGCCTCAGAGAGTTCCACTAAGATGTGTATGACCGTACTTCCTTTATCTATAGCTGGAAGAAGGACATTCTCTAGAGCAACAAGTGCCATCTCTATTCCATGTGCTGCCATGAAGCCTGACCGAGAGGGATCCAGGATACACTCCTCTGATTCCACAGTTGGTGGTGGAGACCATCAATTGGCTGCTTAGAAAAACAAAGTTAGGCAATGTCTTGCCAGGTCTCTATCAGTACTGGTCAGAGTAGAGTACAGCACACTCCCTTCATAAAAGTAGGTGCCAAAAATCTGTCCATACAAAGTATCTGATCTCTCATCATACAGGAAGTGCAAGGTACGAATTTACAGGTGATTGCATTGACTGCGGTCAATACATCTTACTGTTACTTGTACCAATAGACTGGAATCTTGGAAGGAGGCTGTTGTGTTTCTCACCCTGGTCTACGATAGTTGCTGTTGGTGACCTATTTGATGGGCCGTTGTCTCTGTGAAATAAGATGAAAATGTCTTCCAGCAGGCGGTACTGTGTTCTGTGGCTGAGTGAGGGTAATCTGGGTTTACAAAGGGAAGGAGAACCAGAGAGGCTAGAGAGACTGATCTGCTGATTGTAAAGCCTGGCTGTAAAACCCTTGCATATAGATAGTAAGGTGGTGGTGGGAAGAACCTACAAATAAAGAGCGCTAGAGATTGCATCCACATGAGGTGTCCCTGACTGGTTTGTGAGGCAGAAGCTAGAGGGGCCCACCTGCACCTCGCTACAGGGAGGTGGGCCCTTTAGGATGAGAGGGTGCATAGCAAAAAGCAGGAAGAGATCACTCCCATGAGATAAAAGGCCCACAACCTCTTCTTTGCTGATAATCTCTTTGGTTAGCTTGTGTTTCATATATTAAAACAAGATCACAGCATGAGATCTGTGGTGGTTGTATTTAGCTTTAGGATTCAGTGCAGCATTTACAAGACATGCTAAATACCCGAGTACTAGGAAAGCTTGATTCTACTCAGTGTCTTGAAGGATATCTGAAACTGTAGTAAAACAAGTGTTTTGTTTTGGTTTTCGGTATAGATTTCAGATATTGGGACTAGATATGGATTCTAGATAATGCAGAGATTCAAATATTTTGAGGTTTGGAAAATCAGATTTACTTGTGTGGTTAAGCATATCTCATGTTATACTCTTGGGTGTACAGAACTAGGGGCCTCTGAGTGAGGTGCAACCACATGCACAAAATGTTTGGGGAGCAACAGGAATGAAAATGAATGGTCCCCGCAACCACACTGAGGGGAGAGTGAAATAAAACACTGGGGGCTTGGGAGTGGAGGTCATCCTTTCCACTCCCAGTGTGGTTCTCCAGCTCGGTTTTCCTCTCATGCTGATGTCACATGAGTGTAACTGTGTTGACCCTCAGCCTCTGATTTATGGCTGAATATAAAGAGTTCCTTGGAGAGATGTTGTCAAGGTTCCTTCCCCACTCTGAACGCTAGGGTACAGATGTGGGGACCTGCATGAAAAACCTCCTAAGCTTATCTTTACCAGCTTAGGTCAAAACTTCCCCAAGGTACAAAATATTCCACCCTTTGTCCTTGGATTGGCCACTACCACCACCAAACAAATACTGTTTAGTGGGGAAGAGCTGTTTGGAAACGTCTTTCCCCCCAAAATACTTCCCAAAACCTTGCACCCCACTTCCTGGACAAGGTTTGGTAAAAAGCCTCACCAATTTGCATAGGTGACCACAGACCCAAACCCTTGGATCTGAGAACAATGAAAAAGCATTCAGTTTTCTTACAAGAAGACTTTTAATAGAAATAGAAGTAAATAGAAATAAAGAAATCACCTCTGTAAAATCAGGATGGTAGATACCTTACAGGGAAATTAGATTCAAAACATAGAGAACCCCTCTAGGCAAAACCTTAAGTTACAAAAAAGATACAGACAGAAATAGTTATTCTATTCAGCACAATTCTTTTCTCAGCCATTTAAGAAATCATAATCTAACACGTACCTAGCTAGATTACTTACTAAAAGTTCTAAGACTCCATTCCTGGTCTATCCCCGGCAGAAACAGCATATAGACAGACACACAGACCCTTTGTTTCTCTCCCTCCTCCCAGCTTTTGAAAGTATCTTGTCTCCTCATTGGTCATTTTGGTCAGGTGCCAGCGAGGTTACCTTTAGCTTCTTAACCCTTTACAGGTGAGAGGAGCTTTCCCCTGGCCAGGAGGGGTTTCAAAGGGGTTTACCCTTCCCTTTATATTTATGACAGATGTATATCATGTTTTCTGATTAACTGTGCTCTTATTCACTAGCAGAAAAAAAAGAGAGATACATTTAGTCTGAACCTTGCCAAAAACACTTCGTAACAATCAGATCTGTTAGGTCAGAGGTTCTCCAACTCCTTCGCAATGCATGCCATGTGTTGATACAAAGATCTTCTCATGGACCATCTCTCCTACCATCTGTGATCAAGCAGGCTTCCTTCCCCCACCCCCACTCTTGCATAACATCCCTGTGTCAAGGACAGCAATTATTTACATGGGACACCAATATTATTAGGAAAGTATTTAATGTATTTGTGGTTGTGTCTTAATACAGTTTAACGGCTGGCAATAAGCAGAGCCATCACCATTGACTGGATAGCTCAACACGGACTCCCATGTGTTGTGATTTAAATACCATCACTGGAGATATTCAAAGTCAGACTGGCTAAAACAAATTAGGGCTAGATTGTGACTTCAGCCTTTAGCAAGGGTGATGCAAGCTGCACCACCCAGACCTAGGAGACATTGCACCTCAGAGACACCCGACTTATTCTTATGTTCCCCTCTTGTTTTGCAGGGATAGGAGGAGGTAAGCTATAGTATCCCTTGAGAGGGTGCAGTTTACTTACCCTCTCACATCGGTCAGCTATTATGACCAAGAAGTAGAGGATCAGGGTCAGGGTCTCTCATCAGTTCCCCCCACCCCACCTACTTGCCCATTGTGGGGAGTATCTGAAGAGAAGAGCAGATCTTCACAACCCTCTCAAATGTTATTCATCTGAACATGGGTTGGGAGGGGGCCTACTCCTTCTGCCTCCCCTACTCATCCCAGTAAGAAAAGGGCACAACCATTAAAAGATAAATTGTATGGAACATTTCTGCACCTTTTCCATTTGCAACATGTGTAATTCAACCATCACATATGTATGCCTTGATAGTCTAGGTACTATGGTGATGAGTGCATTTTAAGTGATTATAAGTGATAGGCAAAAGTCAGAGTTAGTTGCCAAAAGAAAATAAAATGTAAGCAGGCAGTCTAAACTCTCAACCTTATTAGACAGGCAACATCGACATTAAGCAGTTTTTCTCACCCCATTCGATACTGCAGTCCTTAATATACAGGTTTGTCCCTTAAACCTGGGCCAGTCTCTTCTGTTGGAGTCTTCAGTCTTCGGAGTGTCTTTGTTGTTTGCAGCATAGGTGGGGACAGAAGAAAGGCCAAACATGGGGCCCTTGTGTTCTGTTTTATACCCTCAGACTCATATGCTCGAAGAACACAAGTCCAGGCATGTCTGGCGGGCATTGCTGAGTCCCCAGGCAAGGTTGAGCAATTTCCCTGGTGTGGCCTTATCCAGGTGTGTCATTGAATTGTAGCTCCCCTGCTGGACAATGGCTGTTGATGGTTGTTTGATACCCCCCCGCCCCCGACGTTGGTAACTTTCCTTGCTGTTGTCTCTGGGGAGCTAATATCTGGCTGATTCCCCAGCTTACAGTACATTTTAGTGACAACCATACAACACAACTCTCATAACTTCACATGCATTAATGATATACATACATGGATAGAAAAATGACTTTCAGCAGATTATAACCTTTCCCCTGATACCACATATGGTCTGCTTTATATGCAAGATCACAATTGTATATAAATGAGGAATATGGGGGTTACAGGGTGCTCCCCCAAAGTATAGTATGTCACAATTCGATCTTCCTTGGATTTTGTTTTGAATGGTTCCAAGCATGAAGAGTTAAAAATATCCCAGATGTAACTGCTGTGAGGTCAACAAAATTACACCAGGGGTGAGCTTCGCAGTGAAGAAACATAGAAGAAAACAGGACAGATTAGTTAAGTGAATGGGAATAATGTAGAGTCCAGATGTCCTACAAACCACAGACGGGTCAAACAGGATGACCCAAGTGGCCCTGCCGCCTATGAATCTGTGATGACTTAATTGAAAAATTAACAGAGTCTCCAAGTGCAATAAGTACATGGCTGGGCTCTCCAACTACTCTGCCTTCAATCTGCCTGTGTTGCGAGGATCATAGACTCATCCAGGGCAAATTAGTGTTGTTTATTTGAGCAAATTGTTTTGCTGCTCCCAGAGGGATGGCTACATCTTCAACTCCAGCACCCAAGAACCAGACAGATCGTCATACATCAGCTCCAGTGGCTGAGAGGAATTTTAATGCCAATAATGCTTTACTTTGGATTCTTGAACACACACAGATGAGTCACACAGCTGCAAATCATATGCCAGGAGAGGGAGAGGTGGCAGCTTTGAATTTCAAAGGGTTTAAGTTTCCAAGAGTACACTTTTGTTAATAGTTTAGGGAAGGTCAGCTTTGCACCAGAGAGACTTTGTGGTGGAATTTGTGACTTCTTCTAGGAAGTTAAGTCACTGAGAGATTGTTACTGTATTTTTTTCTTAGGACTCAGTGAATTTCCTCTGCATTTTCTGCTGACCAAATCAGAGTAAATAAGGCAGGCACTCAAGAAGAGTCAAACAATTTGCTTCTTGCGCTAATACTCAGGACCATATGTAGCTGGGATAGCTTGGAATTAGCATTGGTAGAAATATTTTCTGCACAAATGTTTTTTCATTGAAAAATGGGGTTCTCTCAAAAATGATTTTGTTCTTGTTTTTACCAACAAAAAAATGTACTTCAGGAAGACCAAATACTTTCAGATTTAGTTGTTTTATTTTTTTCCTCTGGGATGGGGAGGGGGTATCATTTCCCAGCCAGAAAAAAAAAAAAATCTTGGTTTATACAACAAAAGTAAATTACATGTCTCCAGCTCTGCCAGCTTTTAGAAATGAAATAGAAAGAAATGTGAACATTTTGCAAGGCGGAACATGTGCATTGGAATGATTATATTCTGTCCTCTCGTACCTGTATTGCACCTAGTACAGTGGCCACCCTCATCCTGATGGGTTTTCTAGCCACTGCTCTAATGCATATATTTTAAATAATAAAAGTGACAATGAGAATGATTTGGAGGTAGATTCTGTCTTGGGTACTGACCCATGCAAGGGACTGAGAGGGAATTAGAACACTCTCTCCGTGTGTCCAGGAGAATAGAAGTGAGCTGGGGGGCAACTCACTGCTTAATTCCTCCCTAGAGTAGGTGGGCAGCGACTGGGAAAAGCTTTAGCTTTATTCCACCACCATCACTTGCAGGGCAGAATATCAGCATCAGTGAGGGGATAGTAGTGTAGCGAGGAAGAAGCAGGATGAAAGGTGATTCAGAGATGTCTGCCGAAGTTACAGTGACTCCCAAAGCAGCTGCTGGCATGGATCAGCTTGCTTAGTCAGACTCTAACCTTTTATTCTTTTTAATAGCACTGCAGCTCCTCCCATCAACTTCATTTGGAGCTCTAGTTGTTCATCCCTTCACAATATTAGGCTCTCGATAGCCAAAGTTCATCACCCTCAAACTGAAGCACCCTAAATTAGGGGCAGCCAGGGGGTTGGGTGGAGCTCAGCAATAGCCAGGGATCTGGGGTAGAGCTCACCAAGGCTCAGTAAGCCTGAGCTGGGCAGCCTGAGCCATGGGACTGAAGCAGGTGTTGGCTCAGAGTTCCAGCTTTCATGGGAGAGACCAAGTTCCTGGGAAGCCAAACCTGGGATGAGGCTCAGAATGGAAAGTCATCTGCCCAGCACTACTACTACTTCTTCTTCTTCTTCTTCTTCTTCCCCCCATTGCCGAACAGTCAGCCTTAGTGATCATTTGCCGTTTGGTCTATTGTTGTGTGGCCGCAAGGCCTTGGTGGCTTGAGAGTCTAACATTGGAACGGACTTGATGAACCCATGTAATGGGGGTCTGCCTCTGCACCACCTCCACCCCTTTGGTGGGTGGAATTTTATCCCAGATGTTACAAGCCACCCAGAGAACGACTTTTGCTGGAATGTCTTGTGGCATGTCTTGTGACATGTCCAGAAACTGTAAGATGCTATCTGCAGGCAATGGCCCCATCAGTCTGTACACTGGAGTGACTCTAAACATCTACATTACAAATGAAGTCATTTCACTTTATGTCCAATATATGACATTGGAATTTTGTATGGAAAGCCTCCAGCTTTGTCCAGTCTGAGTGGAGTAGTGTCCATGTTTCGCAATCGTACAACAGTACGGAGAGAATACAGCTCGAATAGATCCTGAACTTGGTTGTCGTGCTGAGAATATGTTGATTCCATATTTGTTGTAAACAACTCATGGTAGATGCTGCGATGCCGAACCGATGGAGAACCTCCATGTGAGAGTTGGAGGAACTGGTGAGTACGGAACCCAAATAGCAAAAGCTGGAGACTGCTTGGACAGTTTCATTATTCAAAGAGATTGGAGTCACTTGTGGACCTGGTCCTAGATTTTGCAGCTTTGTCTTTGACTATGAAACATGAAGGCCAACCTTAGCCAACTCCTCCTCCATTTGCTGGAGTGCCTTGCGAAAGCTGTCAGGGCTCTATACTAGAAGAACAGCATCATCAGCATAGTCAAGGTCTGAGAGCAAGAAATCACTGATCTTAATGCCAATGGACCTGATGGAATGCTACATTGTGAAATCCATTACCCAACAAAAGAGTGCAGGGGCCAAGACACAGCCCTGCCTGATACCAGATACTGATTTTAAAAAGTGCTGGCATCTGATTCCCCAGATGTACATGGGCAGTAGTTCCATTATGCAGCTCGCTAATCAAGTCCAGCAGAGTGGTTGGGAACCTATGCCCTTTAAGGCCTTCCATAGCATGACACGATCAACTGAATCAAACACAGGCTTAAGATCAACATATGCTATATGCAGTGGCTTCTTGAATGCAAGGTGTTATCTCTGGCAAAATGGCATCTAATGTGGACCTGTTCCTCCTAAAGCCTAACTGTTGGGGGCACTGTTCCGATGCAGCAGAGACTCCAAACACACCAGCAGAACATGCACAAATACCTTCCTTGGCACAGACAACAAGGTGATCGGCCTGTAGCTCTTACATTCACTGCACGGTCCCTTGCCCTTATAAAGTGAGATCACTAGACTGTCCTTCCAGGCAGTTGGCAAGATTCCAGTTCTCCACACCAGACAAAAGATGACCAGAAGTGATTCCACTAGAGGGTCAATAGCACATTTTAGCATCTCTGGAGGGGATGCCATCATCGCTGGCTGCACATCCATTTTTCAGTTTGCAGATGGCGTGTCAAGGTTCCTCCCCCACTCTGAACTCTAGGGTACAGATGTGGGGACCTGCATGAAAAACCTCCTAAGCTTATCTTTACCAGCTTAGGTCAAAACTTCCCCAAGGTACAAAATATTCCACCCGTTGTCCTTGGACTGGCCGCTACCACCACCAAACTAATACTGGTTACTGGGGAAGAGCTGTTTGGACGCGTCCTTCCCCCCAAAATACTTCCCAAAACCTTGCACCCCACTTCCTGGACAAGGTTTGGTAAAAAGCCTCACCAATTTGCCTAGGTGACTACAGACCCAGACCCTTGGATCTTAAGAACAATGAACAATCCTCCCAACACTTGCACCCCCCCTTTCCTGGGAAATGTTGGATAAAAAGCCTCACCAATTTGCATAGGTGACCACAGACCCAAACCCTTGGATCTGAGAACAATGAAAAAGCATTCAGTTTTTTACAAGAAGACTTTTAATAAAAAATAGAAGTAAATAGAAATAAAGAAATCCCCCCTGTAAAATCAGGATGGTAGATATCTTACAGGGTAATTAGATTCAAAAACATAGAGAACCCCTCTAGGCAAAACCTTAAGTTACAAAAAAGATACACAGACAGAAATAGTTATTCTATTCAGCACAATTCTTTTCTCAGCCATTTAAAGAAATCATAATCTAACACATACCTAGCTAGATTACTTACTAAAAGTTCTAAGACTCCATTCCTGGTCTATCCCCGGCAAAGACCCAGCATACAGACAGACCCAGACCCTTTGTTTCTCTCCCTCCTCCCAGCTTTTGAAAGTATCTTGTCTCCTCATTGGTCATTTTGGTCAGGTGCCAGCGAGGTTACCTTTAGCTTCTTAACCCTTTACAGGTGAGAGGAGCTTTCCCCTGGCCAGGAGGGGTTTCAAAGGGGTTTACCCTTCCCTTTATATTTATGACATGGCGCATTTCACTTCATCCAACATTGGTGCATCAGTTCAAGTGTCTAGGTCTGAAAACACAGTGACTGCGCAGCACTGATAAGCCCTAAAGACTTGATAATCCCTGTGTAGAAAAGACTGTCCTGCCCAAAAGACACAGATTCTCTGTAAGTTTGTGTGGGGCCATGGGAACTGGACTCCATCTAGAGCAGTGATTCACAAAGCCGGTCCACTGCTTGTTCAGGGAAAGCCCTTGGTGGGCTGGACCAGTTTGTTTACCTGCTGCGTCCAAAGGTTTGGCCAATTGCAGCTCCCACTGGCCGCAGTTTGCTGCTCCAGGCCAATGGCGTCTGCGGGAAGCAGCATGGGCCACGGGACAAAAATAGACAATGAACCATCCCATGTCATAAGGCATGTGGGTTTCATATCATGCAGAGTAGCGGAGGGCAACAGCACTTGAATGATTCCAGGGTAGATTAGTTTGATGCAGATGTCCGAGTAGGGCATATCCGCAACTTGCTCACTTATGTTGTATAAGCTGATACACTGCTTTTATATTGGCTTCCAGACAAGAATTAGCTCATGCCACCACTGGATCACATTGGCTATTAGATCTATGGTGATGGTGAAATGTTGTCCATCAGATGCTAGTTATTGGATTTCATCTTTGTTGACTTATGCTGCTGATTGTGAGTCCAGTTGTGTTTCCCATACACAATGCGTAGTTATTCACTGAATTACAGCCACTGTACCTCCACTGAAGTCAGTAGACATACATCAGCTTTTTACTGGTGTATTTGAATGGAGACACAGGACCTCAATGAGCAAACATGTATTTCTCAGTCTAAATGACTTGTTTCAGAGCAAGGAAAACCAAAACCAAGAAAGGACAAATATACAGTTTCTACGAGAGAGAAAAGAGTGACTCACTCTGTAATATTGGGCTATAGATTGTTGTAAAATAAACCATAAATCCAGTGTCTCTGAGTCCATGATTTTTAGTGTCTAGCAAAGTTATGAATTTGATCTCCCAGCCTTGTCTTTTGAAAGTGTTGTGCAGGTTTCCTTTGAGGATGAGAAGGGATTGGTCAGATATAGAGTGATCGCTTTGTGAAAAGTGTTCACCAAAAGGTGACAGGGTGTTTTTTTCTTTTCCTGCATGAGTTCATTCAGGAGCATAGTGATTGTCTAGTTTCACTCACATTGTTGTTGCAAGCATTTAATGCCCAGCTACAACAACACTGAATACATTGAAGCATTGTGTGTCATTCAAAAAGGGAGGGGAAAAGGAAATGCAGATCAGTGACCTGATCTGATAGGGTTGCAAGTGGGCAGACATTAATTGCCCTGAGTTCAAATATAAGCCTTTGAGAGTGCAGAATTTGAGAACTGTACCATCTGTGTTGGCCACACAGATTCAGGGAGAGAAAAGCTCCCTGTTTCCAGCATGTGAAGACTTACATTTATGCTCCAATACTGGGAACTCTTGGACAAGGCCCACTTGGTAGGAGGCATAGATGGTGAACAGAGCTGCTCGGTAATGTACAAACAAAATGGAGATCTACAGTCAAAAAGGACTTGGATTTTTGTGTTCCTAGATATCTCAGGCCACCTCCTCAGCAATGTAGTAGCTAGGTTGACTTCAGTGGAGCTATGCCAGTTTACACCAGGCCAGGTCTTAGAGAAATTAATGGCTTTTGTCATGCTCTTGGAAAAGGGAGACCAAAGCACTAGAGGTCCGCTTCATCAGAACCTCACCTGTGCTTTCACAACACAATATTCCTTACAGCTATGTCTACACTAGGAGCTAGGGGTGTGATTCCCATGGCCGTGTATAGCTCTCATCGAGTTCACGTGCGTATAAATAGCAAGGGTGGTGGCAGAGCAGACGTGGCTTAGCCATGCCAATTACGTACCCACCAGTTTCAGGTGGGTACTTGGCATCTCTTAGCTATGCCTCCCTTGCGACTACCTGGCTACTGTGTCTACACTACTATTTATACTCAATGTGAGAGAGCGCAAGTATGTTTATACAACCAGGGGAATCACACAGCTAGCTCATAGACATAATCTATAGAGTGCTAGGAGACTTAGTGTAATGACCTTGCCATTGCAGGGAATAGCCTTTTATCAGAAGAAAGAAAACAGGATTAGATGCACCTTCTCCCTGTATTCAGTCATGCTTCTGTAGCACAGACAGAAAGAAGCTTCCTGTCTCCATGTGACATCCTTTAATTTCTTTCTTTCTTCAGTATAACAGGTTTGCAGCCTCTTTAGGCAGACCTTGCTTCCCATTAGACTCTGTAGGTCTTGATATGCAAAGCCTGCCTGTGAAACTGCTATGCCAAATGAAATAGCATAAGATATAAAGAGGGAGACCTGCTCTGTGCCCATGTCTTATTAGAGATTTGAGGCCAGATTCTGAGCTTAGTTACACTGGTGTAAATCAGGAGTAATTGCTTTGATTTCAGTAGAATTGCACTGGCCAAATCTAGATCAGAATCTGCTCCCCAGTGTCCTGCTGCCCTTAACCTAATGGAATTGTAAAGATTGAGGGGTTAAAGTAATGAGCGCCTCTACCCTGCACTTTTCACTGCCAAATATTCATTAGGTGACTAGTGGATGTCTTAGACAGTCACCTCTAAAGACTCTGACTTTCTGGTAAGGATACAGTCAATCTTCTCTGTAATGTCCTCAAACTTGTATCTCCAAAATGTGCTTTCATTAGATTGCTCTACAAATCACCCCTTGAAGACCCATTCTAAATATGCTTCCTGAACTGTATAGTGATTAGTGCTGAATGCAGTACTTTGGGTGAGGTCCTAACAAAATACACTGTATTTCCTTAACAATAATTGAGTTGAAAGCTTTAATATAGGGGTTTTTTTTATTATTAAAATAACTCTCATATCTCTCTGCAGGTCAATATGCTGTAGTACCTTCCCATTAAGCAGATATTATGTCCTTTTATTACATTCTCCGAGACTCATTATTCTGCATTGAATTTGCTATCTATTAGCTCAAGTACTTAAATGATCTAAATCCTTCCCTACCTGACTGTATTGTTTCTCATGGATGACCTTTCCTCCCAATTTAGTATCATCTGCACACCAGAATTTTTTTTAGTTTAAATAATGTGCTCTGAGTCATTTCAGGTACTGAAAAGCTGCGGATCTAGCATTGATCCCTCTGGTGGCCCTGAAACAAGTAACTTTTTTTCAGTTTAAAAGCACAGCTCACACGCTGCTATTCTCACCAGCTGCAGTTTTACAATGTGGTAAACTCACTGGGCGTGAAAGACAAATCTTGGCTTAATTTTCCTTCTTGCTTAGGCCCTGTCTACACTTGGGGTGGCATGGAGGGTACATATAGCTCCATGCCACAGTGAAAGGAAGGCTGGGTCCACACTCACTGTGGTGTGTAGCTACACATGGCAGTGAAAAGCTCTGGCACAAGTAAAGCAGTGAGGTCCCAATGCCTCCCTGCTGTCAGACCCTTTCCCCATTGTTGGAGACTTTCACTGCAGCGGGGAAAGGTCCTAGCAGCAGGGAAGCAGTGGGCCACTACATGGCTAAAAATAGCAGTGTAACCCTGGGAGTCATGGCTTAGGAGTGCAGAGAGCCATGTGCGGTATAGAACCCCAGGTTCTAGAGTGTCTGTACTCTACTTACCTTTGCAGTGCTCCCTGTCGACACTGCTATATATACCCATGCTAGCTGGATGGACACTGTCCCTCTACCCCTTCGCAAGTGTACACCTAAGCTTAGCAACAAAGGGTTATAGCTTGCCAACATGCCTAAGTGACTTAGGAGCCTAAATCCCATTTTCAAAAGTGCCTTGGACACTTTGGCACTTTTGTAAACTTTACCCAAAAGGTGTTTGAACTTCTATCAAGAAAAGTTTCCTTCTCTGTTTGTGCTATAGTTAGATTTTCATGATGGGTTATTCATATTTCATGTTATTTGTATTACAATAGCGCTTAAGGGCCCCAACTGAAATCAGAGACCCATTGTGCAGGAGCTGTCCAGACCTGTAGTAAGACACAGTCCCTACCACAAAGAGCTTACAATCTAAGTAGACAAGTCAGGCAAAGAATGGGAGAGAAGAACTATTAATGTCCCCATTTTATGAATGGTTAACTGAGGCATAGGGAGTCTGTGACAGCATTGGGAAATGAACCCAGATATCCTGAGCTCCAGTTCACTGCCTTAGCCGTAAGAACATCCTGCCTCCCGACAAATATTTCACACCAGGCACCCTTTTCCTGTGTGCTAGGTGACCTCAATCTCCTGTTAGACTCTCCTCAAAGCTCTCTGCTTTTGACTAGCTTTCTGAGGCTCTCCTCTGCCCTGAGGTTATCTACTCAGGTTATATTCCGAGGAGCCAAAATTTGCTGACAGCCTGCTTCCTCCTACACTCAGAAGTCTGGGTATGTGTGCAGGTCTGAATGTGGTGGTGAGGACGGGGTTACTCCCCTTCATGCCATTGCATGGGCACAAGCTACAATGTAAAAATACATTTCAGGAGCCTTCCTGTTTATGTTCTGTTTTATTTTTGAATAGTTAAATGATGTCTTAACTCCAGCTCTTGTGCCAATTCTATATTTTCTACCTGCTGTACGTTTTCCTCTTGCAGAAGAATAACTTGCTAGGACTGAGTAGATTTTCTTTCTCAGAAAAGCAGCCAATTCTGTATGCACAATTTCAAATTATTTAAATTCCGTCACCCCAAAAAGTGATTATTTTCTTTTCCTACGAGGTGTTCCAACAATTTTCATGCAGTCAGGACAGCCTAAACTACTTCTTTCTTTGGGTTTTTTTTTTTCGCTTTGCTGTTCCCCCAGGACATTCTTCAATGATTATTTCTTTCTGACTTTATTTTCTCTCACTTTTTTTAAACAACGCTAGCTCCCCCGAGGAAGTCTGCAGCGGTAATGCTGTAGCACCACTAAATGCAGTCAGGGAAAATCATCACTACTTGATGGCGTCTCAGTACCAGCGCTTTGGATAATATACTGTTGCACTCGACTGGCATGAGCCAGCAAAACATATATACCAGAGCTCTGTGTGCATTTGATTTTATTAATTTAAAATCTTGTGGAAGGGGAGGGGTGGGGGGAGAAGGAAAAGAATATTATCACAGAGTCTTAGGTAGAGAACAGAAAAGACAGAAACTGACAGGACTCAGGAGAGAGATATTTAGAGCCTTTTTTGATGTTCAGGTATTTCAAACCTGTAGCATTTTACAGTGGTTCGTGCTGGATTTTCACAGTTCTGGAGACTGAAGTCCTCCATTTGGCACAGGTACCGGCATCTTGTTACTGACCCACCAACATGCTTCAAACTCACACGGAGGGACAGGATACTTCATTTTCCATGTCAGCTGAGTCTTGGGCCTGTCTCTTGAGCATACCTAAAAGATGGTCCATTGCACTGGTGATTTTGTGGCATGGGCTGTGTCCACTAGAAACTGGAATGAAACCAAGAAACTCATTTCATTTAGATCACCAAAAAAGGTTGCAGCAGCAGAACTGTCATAAAAAACAGGTTATTCGGTCAAGAGTAGAGCTGGTGGTGACCCAAGGAGGCCATCAGTGCTAACTGGCAGATGGTACTCCATAACACAACTCATATCAGGCCTGTCGCACTCATTGCCCAAACACACTGTTGTCATAAGCTGTTTCTAAAAGGTGTCATGTGGTTTCATAAGCAAACTAGTAACATGCTGGTCACTAATATTTGTGTTCTGTAGGGTGGTGGATAAAGAATTATAGATGTGTACTGGAAATATGTTCTCAGAAGATGTTTTACAAGCAGTGCATAAAACCATACTGTCCATTTTCCTGTGCTTCTAATGTAAATTGAGCTGGGTAACAGCTCCGAGGACAATGAAAAGTTGTGAAAAGTACATCTATATAGAAGGTAAACTAAGCCATCAAGCTTAAAGATTGGGGGGTGAGGAGAAGACTGCTTAACAATCATGACAGGGAATCGAGCTTACACCCCAGGGAACCTTCCTGGTTCTTGAAACAGAGACAATAGGCTTCAGGATATATAGGCAGAAGCACAAAGCCATTTTGGCATCCATCACCTAGGAATGAAAGGGGAAGCAGCCACCCTTCGACCTCACAAAAAGTGAGTCCTCTTGGGCTGAAAACTAAAAGTAGCTGGAACTGACTATAGATGAGAAACCTGCTTAGACAAAGATTGTAACTCGTTGAAATTAAGTTTTAGCGATGAGAAAATGGATTCTGTTTTCTTTCTACCTGTACCCATAACTGTGTCTTCTCTTCTTACTTTTTATCACTTAAATCTCTGTTCTTTGTTAATAAACTTACTCTGTTTTATTACAAAACCATCTCAGTGTTGCATATTAACTAATAGGTGAAGTTCTGAGCTAAACCAATAGGCTGACGTGTGCTTTGTCTCTTTAGAGGCAGCAAGCTTAATAACTTCTGTGAGAATCCAATAAGAGGGACTGGACACTGCAGGGAAGACTGTTTTGAGAAGACTTGGGACTGGAAGAGCTGTTGATGTCATTGTGCAATGAGCATGCAGGCTAGTGGAAGCCAGGGTGAGTCCAGATTGCTGAGAGCAGGCTGCTGCTGTCTGGGCTCTGAGCCAAAGCCTCACAGCACAGAGACACCCAGAGTTACAGGGAAGGTGCTGACACAACCCCCTACTGGTCTGGGTGAAACCCCAAAGCATCCCACTGGCTGGTATATAATTTTTCCCCCCATGAAAAATGTCTATGAAAATTAATTATTTTTTGGTTTCCATCAACATTTTGCAGGTTGTTCAATGTTCAACAAGCATAAGCACATTTTTTTTAACGAAAACGGACTTTTTTCATGAACATGTCCCTTTATTTGAAAAGCCATTTCCCCCTGAAAAAAAACCCAGAGTTTGACGAAAACTCTTCAGCCACTACAACAGGGTGCCAATTAAGGATCTGAACTTTTGGATTCTTAACCAAAGTGAACCTCCAGACATTTTGAAGTTACATCATAACTAAGGCCTCAATCCCACAGTGAGCTCTGTTGGTGGATCTTTGCATCTGAAAACAATGGGGTTCCACCTGTTGGGATTCATAGATTTATAAATTCATAGATTTTAAGGCCAGAAGGGATCATTAGATAATAGAGTCTGAACTCATATAATTTCACCCAATTACTCCTTCACTGAGCCCAATAGCATGTTTGACTAAAGCACATTCTTTTGAAAGGCATCAAGCCTTGATTTGAATACGTCATTTGATTAAGAATCCACCATTTCCATTGGTAGTTTGTTCCACTGGTTAATCAACCTCCCTGTTAAGTGTGTGCCCTATTGCTGATTTGAATTTGTCTTATTTCAGCTCACTGAAGGATTTGGACCTAAATCTTTGTGTTTTGGAACCTAGTTTTCAAACTTGGTTGCCTACGAAAAGATCTTGGTTAAAATATCAAATAACAACAAAAATAAACATTACTGTTGCTGCATGAAAAACAAAATGTATTTTTTGCAAAAATATTTTGCCAATGCTTCACCCCGTTTTTTATCTGAATTTGATTTTTTTCAAAAAATGGGGTGAAATTGTCACAGAACTTTGTGTCACAAGCATTTTCCCTTTTGTCTTCAAAATGTTGATGAAAAGTTTCACTGAAATCTCAATTTCAGGAATTTCAATCCTCTCTAATAACAATGGGACCAGTGTTCAAATGCAGGTATCTACCATAAGTTGTACATTTTTGGGTACTGATCCAAAGCCCACTGAAGTCCATGGGAGTCTTTCCATTGACTTCAGTGGGGTTTGGATCAGGCCCTTTAGTAATTCCCATAAATGATGTTTAGGAAGCTAAACATAAAGGTATAGGCTTTTTTTCCAGGGAGCTGAGGGTGCTAATGCCTCTGAAAATCAGACATGTTATTGTTTAAGTTCCTAAATATGGATATAAGTGCCTAATTGTAGACACCCCACTTAGGACAAAATTATCCAGGGAAGTATTCACATTCCCAGATACATATGTAGTTGTCTAAAGACGCTGATGTTGGGAAACTCTGTGATGATTATTGTTATTTATGGGGGAGATTTTCCAAGGCTTTAGAAGTGAGCTAGCCACACAACTCCCATGACTTGGACATAAATGCTCTTAGAAATTCTCGCCTTGTGGGCTTCTCCTTTTGTTGTTGTTGTTTTTGTTTTGTTTTGTGTTTTTTCCTAAATGGAATAGGGAGTCCTGCAACCTATAAACGGGTCTGCTGAATGTTAGCTACTCACCAACTTTATTTACTGACGGACACGGGTCTCATTCAAATCCAGGTTTAAGGCTTCTTTGTTCAACCCAGCATGCTCTTCATTAGTCGGCGTTTTGATTTGATTCTTTTGGTGAAGCATCTTCGGGCTGGGGGAGGGGAACTTGCACAGGGCATCAACAATGTGGCAGGTCTGCATTTTTTTTCTTTATTGATTTCTATGTAATGGACACAAAGGAGGGTTTTGTTTTAGAAGTTATTCATTGAGAGAGAAAAATTCCCTCTGATGTCTCTTAGCAGCATGCATTATTTACACTCCACGTGGGCTGGACTTCAGAGCCACCGCAGATTCTGTCTTGCAGTGGGAATCTATG
Source organism: Caretta caretta (assembly GCF_965140235.1). Classification (NCBI taxonomy): domain Eukaryota; kingdom Metazoa; phylum Chordata; order Testudines; family Cheloniidae; genus Caretta; species Caretta caretta. The sequence continues at coordinate 9,270,517 of NC_134210.1, read as the reverse complement.
ATTAGCACCCCCACACACCCTGCCTTCCCCTCTCTGCACAGGGCTGTAATGCTTTGGGCTTCTGCCGGCTTTGCTGGCCACTTGCAGCCATGAGTTGAAAAAGAAAAAGAGGGGTCAGGAGGGAAACAAAACGAATATGCCTATCCACTTATCTCACCAGCAAAATCTCTGAAGCTGAGAGAACAGCTTTTAGGGAACATATGGCTTTTGTGTATCAGACCATATTGTCACAGCAGCATCTGTTAAGTTACTGTGTGTGTGTGAGTGTGTGTCTAAGGAAGAATTAGCACTGAAAGAAAGGAAGTAGTCAGCTCAGCACAGGATCCAATGGGCTTTTGTGGCTGTTGATGGAGCAACGGATTGGAGCATTATTCCAGTCACCAAAGTGTTCTTTTAATGGTCAAATCATCTGTGCATTTACAGAATGCAACAGTCACAAAGCCTAACTTCTTTCAGTACTCCATTGGGATACTGGGCAATGGTCTCGCACAGCGGCTGACTGCTATCGCGTATTTTATGAGATCAGTCCAGTTTCAGTGGGGTCGAGCCAAGTTCTGCGAACAGGGCCAACAAATGGTCCCCCAAAGAATCGGCAGAGTAGTTTAGTAGGGCATGGTGAAGAGTGACTGCGGTATGGTGTGATGGAAACATCTGGTGTTACGATGATGTTGCATTGTGAACCAGTTTCATGGTGCTGTAACAAAAGCATGGTACTATGGGGAGCGACTTGGCCCTACATGCCAAAAAGGGCACCCATAGGTATGTTTATTTCCTATGGATTAGTGTCAAATCAGCACCTGGTATAAATTGATGTAGCTCCTTTCAAATAATCAAATTATGGCAGCGTGCACCAGCTGAAACTCTGGCTCATAACTTTAAGTTTAAAGTTTTATTTATTTAAATTCATTTTAAAAGCACTATGTCCCATCCTGTGAAACTTCTGATCACTGGAGGTGCTGTCTGTGTAGATTCTTGTGCTGTCTTCTTAGGGCCAAATTCTCCTGTTACACCAGTGTAATTTCTATGGAGTTACTCCTGATTTTCACTGATCTAATGTGGGAAGAGAGTCAGACTCTTAGAGTATAACTTCAATCTCTCCTTTGCTCTGTACAGTGGTGAGTACACTACTTGACAAGGAATACATAACTATTCATTGGCATTTGTACTTTGGTTTGTTATTCACCGGCTTATTTTTAAATGCCATGGAGCCATCAATGGGCTACAGTAACATGAAATTGAAGTCTCTATAATGGTATTTCCACCTTCCAAGATCTGAAATAATGTAATAAAGCTAAATCCTGTATTTTTCTTATTAAGCAATGTATTAAGACACAAATAATATAAATATGAGCACAAATAAGCAGGAAAAGAACCCACTAATATTCGAATTTGGGCACAAATCTAGTTTGCGGTCTTCCCTGTCTATTTACTGGGCTGGGGCAAGGAAGAGGCAGTTTCAAATGCTGCAGAAGATAGTTCTAAGTGGAGATGTTACACAATGAGTCACATATTGCTCTCTCTGGCTCTGAAGCTAAGGCGCATACCGTGTATATAAGAAAGGTGGGGGCATGAAAATATGCTGAAAGCTACCTTACTGCTTTGCCGATGCTGGGATGGCTGTGCGTCGTTCCAGTCTACCAGCACAACTTGCTGACCACCAGTGGTCCCAAGGGGCCATTGTGGGAGCCAGAGGTCCCCTAAGATAGGGGAAGCCCCAGCTATTCCTTCCATCAGGCTCACTATTTTCTCAGCCAGGAATGACAGTAGTATAGGAATGGCTACATCATCACAGTGCCACTGGATCGTGTTCTGCATACTGTGATGCTTCTGTAGCTTCACTTGCTTCCAGGACACTTTGTGCCGTTGTAATGCTGCAAAGTAGCTTCAATGCAGCTTAGGACCAGAATCTTTCTTTCCCTCCCCTCCCCCACACCCATTGTAATTTACTTCTTCTTTTGTTGTTCTGCCTTAATCTGAAGTACCGTATATACTCATTCATAAGCCAATTTTTTTTTTAGTAAAAAAGGGAAGCATAAGAGAAGGGGGTCGGCTTATGAACAGGTACAGAGCGGGACACAGCCCCTCCCACTAACAGAGGGGGCAAGGAGAGGCCCCACAGCCAAACGGGAAGAGGTGGGGCCAAGTCCCTCTGCTTCTGGCCACGCTGCTCTCCCCCCAGCCTCCGAAGCAGCTGCAGCTCCGGGGCTGGCAGGCTGCAGCCGTGCTGCTTAGCCCTGCTCCCCAGAGCTACCCGGCCCACCGGAGTACACTGCGGCCGTGCCACTCAGCCCCGCCTGCTAGAACATGCAGCGGCCGCACCACCTGGTTTGGCCTGCTGGAGCAGGCTGCAGCCACGCTGCCCAGCCTGCCGGAGCAGCTCCAGCCAGGCCAGAGACATCCTCCCCTGGCCTTCCCCAGATAGGGTGGGAAGGGATGGAATGAGGAGAGTGGGGGGGTCCTGGGCTAGGGGAAGGGTCCTATGGGGGGTGGTCACAGGGGTTACTCCCCTGACCCCCAGCTTCTCCCCCCCATCAGAGAAAAATTTCCTGAACCATTGCTGTCCCGGTCCATCGGGGTAAGCAGCTGGTGTGCCGGGATACTTTGTTTACTTAGATTTACCTCCATGCCTGCAGACGCTCGAGGTAAGCAAACCGTCTCTGCCTGCCAGCGACTTAACCTGATGGCCCGGGAGCCAAAGTTTGCTGACCCCTGAATTATAGCGTCGGCTTATGAATGGGTCATAAAAATTTCCATTTTTACTTATCCATCGGGGGAGGGGTCGGCTTATAAACGAACCAGCTTATGATCCAGTATATATGGTAAATGTTTATCTGTCTCATAGAAATATGGACCTGATCCAAAGCCCATCCAAAACAATGGGAAGTCTCTCAATGGGTTTGGAGCAGGCCCTATAAAATTACTGTGTGTGTGTAAAACACCTAATGGTGGGAATTCTGAGCCAATCAATATCAGAGTATTCACACAGTCCTGAGCACCTGCATTCAAGGAGTTAACCCAGTTCAAAGCAATGCAGGCTGTCCTCCCCACTAAGACAAAAGGTAAAATAAAATGCATAGAAACCAAACTCATCAGCACTCAGAATTATTTATAGAAATTGCCTGGGCATTCCGGCAGGTAATACGTCCATTGTTCGGTTAAGTAAAATAACTAATTTGTCTTTAATAAAAGCATTGTAGGTATCCTGTGAATTTGTACACAGCAGCATATTGGAAAGATGATGTGTGCATAGATGGGTTAGCCAAGAATGAGCTATTGAGAGTTCTGCCCTCTGGCTGGGAAAGTGAACCTGAGAGTAAAAGATTTCAGAACCATTCTGACATCACTGCAAGTGTATGGGTCTTACGTTATACTAATACTTTGCACACAGGTCACACTTTTCACTTGGGGATCCTAAAGTATTTTTCAATAGGACTTAGGGGAGAGTGCCACCAGGGAGGCACTGTGTTTTTTCTGCCCACTTTACAGATGCATGAACTGAGGCATGGGGAGATTAAGCACCTCTCAGGATCCTACTGATGTCATTGAGACTTTTCCGTTGACTTCACTCAGTGCAAGAGAAGAACCCTAGTGCCAGAGCTGGTCAAAGATTTTCGAACTTTAAAAATTTTCAGTGCTATTTCAAAACTGGGAAAAAATGTGGATGAAATTTTAGTTAAATCACCCCCCCACACACTCATCCCTGCCTCTTTGAAATACCATGTTATAGATCTGGCTGAATTTTTTTAAATTTTGAAACTGCAAACTTAGATTTAAAAAAAAAAGAATAATTAAAAATGAGGGATTTTTTTTAAATTGTGAATTCCGTACCCCAAACTTTGGTTTGGACCATCTCTACTAAATGACTTTTCCAAGGTCACACACAGCAACTCAGGAGCAAAGCTAGGAACAGAGCGCTCAATATCTGACTGATTGTCCTTTTCGCTAACAACTGTGTAATTAGCATCTTACCAGGTCTGCAGCTCCTTGAGTGTGATAATATTGTCAATGGAACCTTTATGAGCATCATACTGTACAAGATTTTCTCTCTGAAAAACCTTAGGTCAGTTTTGTTGTTCCTCCAGATTAAGTCAAGTACATTCATGGAACCTTTGGCATTTCAAAGGGATGTAACTAGAAGCTATGGGATGAGATTAAACAAAGGGCAGTTTAGGCTGTATGACACTGAGGTAAATTAGATACTGAAATATTTTTCCATAGGAAATTATGGATGTCCCATTACTTAGGACATTTAAAATCGACTGACCAACACATGAATTACAGAGTAGTACTAATTGGAACCTTGTTAGCAATCTCATAAAAAAAGACAAAGGGTTGATAACTATGGGGGAATGTTCTACCTTTTTATCCTAGAAACAATCTCTTCATAGAAGTCTGAAGCATATTGGCAGAGCAATATCGGGAATCTTGGACTGCCACTGTCCATTCTATAGGTGAAGTATGGACTTGTGGCTAAAGCATGGAATGGGGAATCAGGAGATCCAGGGTTCTATATTCTTGGATATATCAGTGAGTTGCTTTGTGACTTGGGCAAGCCACTTGCTGTCTTCCTGCTTCAGTTTCTCAGTCTGAAATAGGGACATACCTACTTTACAGGTGTGTTGTGAGGACTACTTCATGAATGCTTGTGAAATGCTCTGAGGCCCTTGGAGGAAACGTGCTGTAAAACTGTTCTGTAGCTCGAAAGAGGAGTTCAATCTATACTGTTCTCAGTGTGGTTCCTCCCACACACACAAAACATGAGAATAATAACAATATAAAAAACATTGAAATGTGTATCACCAAACATAGGGAAACCATCAAAAGTCACTGAGCAGGGTCTCTTAATCTTTACTAGACATTTAACATTAAGGGTAGAAGAGAATAAAATCAGTCTGTCTTAATGGTGTACAAATTTAATACTGTGATGCACTAGATGGAACCTTCTTTACAGATATTAGGGTAAAGCCAAGCAGATTGTATAATGGAGGGTAGGTGTGTTTGAGTGATGAGACTTCTAAGAATTTTTTATTTCGCACCCCATCTGGTAGGATTTTTGTGGTGAAGCCTACAAACCATAATACAGCTGGTTGCTTTTTAACTCTAAATGAAGTCCCAGCCTGACTTTATGGGGGATTCTCCCAGAAGTCTCACTGGAATTTCCAAGGGGGCTTAAGGGCACTGGACATCTAAGTCCTATTGAAAGTCAATATTAGTTGGGCATCTAATGCCAATTGGCCCTCTCTATAAAACCCAACTTTTGAGGTGCTCGTATTTGGTTATGAGCACTATTCCTGAGCTTTTGATGATGCTGACAAAGGGGAAAGTCACATACAAAAGAAAGTGATTGAGTACTGGATACTATATATCAATATAAAATCACATTTTAAGTACATTATTTACATGAGAATTTACTTTGATTCATTTTGTTCATTTTTTTATGCCAGTTAGGGAGATCAAGAGTCATTCCATCCTTTTTTCGCCCTGAAATTGAGGCAGTAAATTTAGAACCAATGAGAGAAATAATGTCTTTCTTTTTTTTTAATGTGGCAGATAGTCAACTTGAGCAATTTGCTGTTGCAGGAGGTCAGAGGCAGCTGCAGTAGCTGGCTTTTTAGAAAAGGTCTCAGTAATTTTATGACTGTTAATAACAGATTTGCAGTTATGGAAGCTAAGAAAATGTTGGAAGGCTCATCAAATCTGATGCTTCAGGGGCAAGACGATTGCCTGAAGGGGTTGGAAGAAGCTCAGTCATACCACATGCACATTCACCCACATTCCCAATCACCCAAGCATTCAGAGCTCACTAGGGATAGCATGAGTTGCTTTTGAACTAGTTAACATGTGGGTCAATACCTTCATTGCCTCCCAGCTGGGCTACAGCAATAGAATCCATCTGTGCATGAAGCCATGTGGCCTCAGGAAACTACAAGTTGTTCAGAATATGTCAGTATGTCTCCTCAACATCTCAGGCAACTGTGAGCACATCAAACCTGTCCTCAACTCTTCACATTGGCTTCCCATAGAATAATTCACCAAGTTCAAGATCGTACTCCTTATATACAAGGTTCTCAATGTTTCTGGACCCAGGATATCTAAATTATTGCTTAAATGTCTTGGGCTGAGGGCCATGGTCATCAGCCCCACTCTTCTGGCACATTGTAACTGTCTACTGCAAAGGGAAAGTTTTATTTGATGTTGACAAGGGGTCAGTCCAAGACTGTGGAATGAACTCCCATGGGACCTAGGAATTACCACAAACCTTACCATTGTGCATTGATCAAGTGCAGGGCACACACCTCTTTGACCTACTAATATAAACATACAACACATCAATATTCAAAGAAAAATCCACACACGATCTTCCCAATGGGAAAAGGAAAAGAAAAAGAAGGAAACAATCACACACAATAGTTGCTAAACTTAATGCATTCTTGGAAGGTGCTCTGATACCAAGGTGATGAGTGTGGCATAAGAACATGGGTAGAAGATTAAGGAATAGAAATGTAACCTTTGTTGCAGAGTTAGGGGAGCTCTGGAGGTCATAAATGACCCAATAAGACCCTATTCTAGACTTCTTCCTTGGTCCCTTTAATTTGATAGCAAGAGTTGGTTGTTAGATTAATAGATGAGCAATATGTCACACTATTTTGTATTTCCTGAACTAGATCTACCAGTCTGTTGGAAGGTTTCAGAGTAACAGCCGTGTTAGTCTGTATTCGCAAAAAGAAAAGGAGTACTTGTGGCACCTTAGAGACTAACCAATTTATTTGAGCATGAGCTTTCGTGAACGAAAGCTCATGCTCAAATAAATTGGTTAGTCTCTAAGGTGCCACAAGTACTCCTTTTCAGTCTGTTGGAAGTTTGCTTTGTGCAATGAAGACTTTCTCCTCTTCTTTTTCTGTGATGCGTGTGTCAGTAAGATCAACTGAAGAAGCACAATATCACAGCAGCTTTCTAGAGTGCCAAGATATCTTCCAATACAAAGCAGAGGTATGGTCAGATGTGTTGGATGAGTGGGATACAAACTGTCCTTGTCATTGATCTGAAACAGGTACAGTTTTCAAAAATGGCCACTGAGTTTTCATGTCTCATTATTTGGGTGCTCAACTGCAGACACATTAAGTGTCTCAAAAACACACTCAAACACATGTTCATAGTCACATCACTACTTTTGTACATTTTGGACATAGTGTCTGAAAGTTATTCCCACCTGAGAGCTTATTTTTTTTAAAAAGAACAGGAGGACTTGTGGCACCTTAGAGACTAACCAATTTATTTGAGCATAAGCTTTCGTGAGCTACAGCTCACTTCATCGGATGTAGTGCACTGCATCCGATGAAGTGAGCTGTAACTCACGAAAGCTTATGCTCAGATAAATTGGTTAGTCTCTAAGGTGTGGTTCACTGCATCCGATGAAGTGAGCTGTAGCTCACGAAAGCTTATGCTCAAATAAATTAGTTAGTCTCTAAGGTGCCACAAGTACTCCTTTTCTTTTTGCGAATATAGACTAACACGGCTGCTACCTGAAACCTATTTTTTTTTAGATGACTTGGTAGTCTCAATCCAGTTTGTACTGGAGAGGTATTCATATCAAATTGAAAGAAAGGTACCAAATTGTCTCTTTCATTGAAGTGTCACCATGGGCCATGTGCACCAGGAGACAAGGAATTGGCCTTTGAAATTTTGGCAGTGATCACTGCTGAACAGGGCTAAGCACAGATTTTCAGCTTGTACGACCATTACCTATAATGTATCTATTCTGCATATAGGGGAACATTATTCCCCAGGGCTGGCTAGCTGATACACTTCATTATTAAATGTCTTTCAAGTGGAGGCACAATATAGAACTTTTCACTTTAGAAGTAAAAGTTCCTTTTTTGTAGACCTGAAATACAGTGTGTTTCCTATGCTCGCTTCAGTGATCCTATTAAAAGGAATCACAACAGAAGAAAAACCCCTTTGTGACACATTCCTGTATGGACCAGCAATGGCTTTACCATCTTGCCGCACAAACAGTGCCTGAGAGATTAAAGAACACATCCCCAAAGTTACATCATAAAATTGATTACGCCAAAATGATGATCAGGCTTTAAAAGGCACAATGTTTTTAAGCTTGATCAAGGAAAATACTATCATCTAAATTGCAATCAAATCTCTCGGCGGGATTAGGCAGACACCATTTTAATGTATCCATTGCAGAGTTCGGTGCCAAGAGTGCTGCAAAGATGAAAATAAAGAAACCGCCAACTGTGCATTTTTGTTGTTGGAGCTGCTGCAGTGGCATCTCTCTTGGAAAAAAGAAGAACTGCTGTGCTCCCTCTATCCCATACATATTGAAAGCCGTAAGAAGCCGGTTTCTCACATCCTTCTGCCAAATAGCTGGATAGCAGCTGAAATCCACCAAGTATGGCTTTGTATAAAGAAAGGAGAGAGAGAGAGAGAGAGAGAGAGAGAGAGAGAGAGAGAGAGAGAGAGAGAGAGAGAAAACTAGCTGATGTTGTGAATAGTGACTGCGCTGCAGATCATTCTAGCATGGGGTCGAAAGAATGGACTTGGCTATTTTAGCAGCACCTTGCCGAAGTAAATAATGGGGAGACTGCTGGTAGTGCTTTAAATGAGGATATCCTATTTGTAAATGCTTCTTTCTTATTTGCAAAGGCAGTTCTATTTTTGCAAATAGTGTGTAAAAAATCAAGTGGCAAAATCCATTTGTAGCTGATTCTGCTGTGCTGAGCAGTCATAAAATGGCAATAGAATGTAATGGAGGTTGTTAAGAGAGTGGGCTGATATCTGCCTTTAGTTACATCTGTGAAATCACCATTGGCTCTGATTCACTGCTTTGCACTGTATGTTGCCATTTGCACTTGAGCAAAATGCTACATTATGATTAAACAGTATATCACGCCCACTTTGCTTTCCCTGCACACGGGTGTAAGTGACAATAATGTTCAGTAGAGATCCAGGTACATGACTTCAGCCTATTCAAGAGGTTAATAGAATCCAGGATGGGTGCTACAGAGGTGTTTGAAAGCTAGTTAGGCAGCTGGTTTGTTCTCTTCTCTCTTTGGCATATGTTTATTGCCTTTAATAAATGTTAAGCATGTTTGTAAGGAAACTCAAAATTAGATCACTGGATTTTTCAGTCCACAAGCGTAACATGTCTGCACACAGGGAGACATACAGTTGCAACACAAACAATCACAATTAGTCCCAATAAGCGGGAAACATGTTTACATTCAATATGCATGTTGCCTGTGTTGATGCAGTTTTAATGGCCAGAATCCAGCCGAGCACTTGGGTATCCGTGTAACTTTAAGCACATGAGTGATCACACTGACTTCATTGTGTCTACTTGCATCCTTAATGTCATGTACTTAGTCAAGTGCTTTTCTGGGTCGGGATCTCAATCTGAGCCTGATCAACAGGACATTGAAGTCAGTGGGGGGTTTTCCATTGACGCAGGCGGACTTTGAAACAAGCATTTTGTTAGTAAAATAAAAGCAAAAGTATCCATTATTCAGCCTATCTCTGGCTGAACTTTCACCAATACAGGCACTAGGTATATAAGTAAGATTCCATTAGCCTGTAAATCTGCTGATAGTTTAGAGAGGACTAACTAACCACAGTGTATCAATATTTTCAGGTGGTCTATCATTCCCATAACAAAAGTTACACTTCTAGAAACTTAAAATTCCACCTCCTCTATAGAGGATTTATTGTTCTATAGGGTGAATTCCCATAAATAATCCTGGGTTCCCATAAAATAGTTTTCAGCCACTTCCTTCCGGTGCAACTAGCAGCCCAAACAAACTAAATACAAAAAAGAATCACTTTTTAAAAAAAATGCTGAGAGATGAAAATGACTAAATAAAAAGAAACTTGTAGAAGTGAGAGCAGCTGCCATGAGTTCTCTGCTATAATTCATACATTTTATTGTTCTTTTTTGTTTTTTAGATAATTACTTGGTGGCAAAGGAATAATCATGTTGTACAAAAAATGCTGAATTTAATTTAGCAATGAAAACTGGGCAATGTATCTACTGTCAGCAAGAAGGAAAAGAGAAATCCTTTAAAGGGCCATTCTCAGGAAATTTTAGGTCCTAAATGTAGGGTTTTATTTAATTTTTAGAAGATGTTTTTTAAAAGCAGATATATGATTTTGTGGGTTTTTTTTTAAATGCAGTGAAACTCTATTTTAATTTAAATAATAGCTTTTAAGGCCCAGCTCCTACAAACACTTACACGTGTGCTTAGCTTTACTTATGTGAGTAAGCTCATTGACTTGCAGGCAAATTGCATAGTTTGGGGAAGAGAGTGTTATTTTTACAGGAACTTATTTTTGTTCAGTAGAATTCATTGGCAGGGCAATAAATCCTTGGCATTGCTTTCAGTGGGCCTATTCATCTGAGTATTACATTTAAGCATAAAAATGGCCATACTGGGTCAGACCAATGGTCCATCTAGATCAGTATCCTTTCTTCTGACAGTGGCCAGTGCCAAATGATTCCAATGGAATGAGCAAAACAGATCAATTTATTAAGTGAGACAACCGCTATTATCCAGTCCCAGCTTCTGGCAGCCAGAGGCTTAGGGATACCCAGAGCTTGGGGTTGCATCCCTGACCATCTTGGCTAATAGCCAGTGACGGACCTATCCTCCATGAACTTATCTAATTCTTTTTTGAATGCAGTTATACTTTTATAAACAGGTGTGTACGTTTCCAGGTTTGGGGCCTGTATTGTTGGAAGCCAAACCGCATCCTGCTAGTGCAGAGAATCCGACTAGAAAAAGAAAGCAAAACTTCCTGCTCTGTTTTCACTGCCTGAGTTATAATGCAAAAAAAAAGAAACAAACAGTATGAAGGATGTGAACTAAATTGGATTTTTAACTTCTTTTCAGCCTCCATCTGTGGTTTCAACACTAATAAGGATCAACATTTTTCTTTAATCACATCATTATTATCTTGCTGTCACCAGTGTTTGATTGGCATCTGCAACATGGGCAATTCATGTTGATCCTTGCCAAGGCAATAGTTTCCAAGTTACACTAAATACTCACAAGTCTCCAAAGAACAGTTGCTTTGCTAAGCAATCATGTCTACCGAGGTGATGCACGTCACACACCCCGGGTGCCTGCTTTGGCAGATGGTTGTCATGGTGCTCATTTTGTATGGATGGCTTGCTTGCTGGTGTTCGAATATCATGTCTCTGTAGTTTTAAAGGAGGTGGGGGGTCACGTGTCTGACCGATGTGCTGCAGAGTGGGGTGGGAGTCTGATTTGTCTGCAGCTGGGGACGCAGGCTGTTAACGCTTCAAATGTCACTCCAGCCTGGGACAAGGAGGTGTTTTTAATGTGTTTATTTTTCACACACTGGAGCAGAGTCATCCATCTCTCTCTCTAGCTTCGGTATTCTGTGGTGCTTCTCACCTTGGTATTTAAGCACCGACTTAGGAGCTGGGTCTCGGAGTTGGTTGAATCTTTTGTCAACGAAAGGCCCAAATGTTCATTTACACCAGCACCAGCTTCAAACACAAGCAAGGCAAGGTCCTTGATAAAGAAAATCTCTCCATCACATGCTTAAGTTGAGTCCTATCCAGGAAAACACTTATGAATGTGCTCAACATTAAGCATGTGCTTAAGTGGCATTGAAGTCATTGGGACTTAAGCACATGTTTAAAGTTCAGCTCATTAAGTGCTCTCCTGAATTAAAATGCTTCCCTGAACTGGTTCTTCTCTTATTACTATACCAGCACACTGTAACAGGGTGGCTTGCCCCTTATGGGTGAGATGCCTGGGGCCAGCCTACCCTAGTCACTAAAGAGGCACTTTTGAGAAAGATCAGGTAATTCCATGAGAAGAGCAGCAGGAAGCTGGAGAGAGAGAGAAGGGGGGATGGTCAGGACACAGAACTCTGAGAAGCAATAGCTGAATTGAGGAAGTAGCTGAAGGTGAGTGTTGCAGGAGGCAAGATTGGCTCCTGAAGAGAGATTGAACTGCAGTCCAGCACTGGGAAAGAAGGCTAGGGACCCTCTACCTCAGGGGAAATGAAGAACTAAGGTTGGGCACTGGAGGCCAGTGTGTAAGTGTAACACTGAGGGACCCTGGTTGTCAGCAGGCGGGATTGAACTGGGGACCTCTGGAGCTTAGTGCATGAGCTAAAAGCCAACTGGCTGTGAGCTAAGGCTGTAGATCAAACTCATTTAACTCTCTCTAAGTAGTCCCGTGCCAATAGATGGGACAGAACACCACACCATAAGGACTAGATGAAGTCCCCAGGAGGGGACTTCTTTAAATTGCCTTTGCACTGGGTGAGTCATTATGGAGTCCTGAAAAGGAGAAACAGAGACAGGTCTAAATAGGTGAGGTGCTGTACCCTACTAAGGAGGCAGGTGGCGGACCCTACCACAGGTAATGTGCCAGGTACACCTGACATGCAAGGCCTTAGAGACACTAGCTCTGGTGGGGCCCAGTAATGACTCAGACACATGGCTAAATTAAGGGATATTTTACAAGGGTTGGCAGAAAGGGTAAGGCTGCACTGTACCCAAGGTGCAGTGGATTAAACAGTTGTAATTTAAGGTAAAACAATATTGGCTCCTATTTGGGGTGGGTGGAGGAGGAAGGGGCAGGCCAGTAGGGGGTTAGGGCTCCTCAGGACTAGTGCCTGGGGTACCTGTTCAGTCCAATCTCTGCTAGAGACAAATAGGAGCTTTCAGGTTTCCAGACTGAGATAAATTAGGGGCGTGTCCTCTCTGCACTGGCTCCCTGTCCAGTCTCTCTTGCTTCCCCTCAGGTTCTGCACAGTCCTGACCTGGTTGCAATGTCCATCAGTCACAGCCAGTTCTCACACAGTGTGAGCTTTGCATGTGGTTCCCCAGCAGTCTCTCCCTCTTCTTGGCTGTTCCCATTTTACCATGTGGCCTTTGCTCCTTCAGAAAAAGGTTAGCTCTTATGTTTGGGTCTTCTGTGGTATTTCTGCCTGCTCCATGTTCCAGCCAGGAGAAGGGAATGTGTCTCCATTTCCACGGGGAGGGTCATTGGTGTGTGTGTGTGATAGGAATGGTAGTTTCCTACTTATCTGATTCATCACACCTTTTTCAGGAACCTCACATCCCATGCAAGTGACATATCAGCCCTGTCCTTTTCTGGCAGGGGGTCCAGGAGAGAATGAAATGACTTATTGACAAACTGCTCCCCTCCTCCTGCGTAGTAGGACAACAGGCAGAAAGCAAACTGTAGCTGGATTCCTTCTTCCAGTATCTGGGATCCCAGTAAATCTTAGAATCTGGCCTAGACAAAGCTTTCTCATCATTACAAAAAAAGTTCCCTGGTCATGTTTGTGGTAAGAAGACCATGAGATGTTGCTTTCCAGATGAGAACTGACATTGTGTTTAGCAGCCCTCTTATGGCTTTTGTGTCTCTGTATTCCTGGACCAGGCACTGGAAAATACTGAGCTTGTAAAATCCATGGTTCTCAGTCGTTTGTACTGGTGACCCCATTCACACAGCAAGCCTCTGAGTGCGACCCCCCCCCTTATGAATTAAAAACACTTTTTTATATATTTAGCACCATTATAAATGCTAGTGGCAAAGTGGGGTTTGGGGTGGAGGCTGACAGCTCGCAACTCCCCATGTAATAACCTCGTGACCCCTGAGGGGTCCCAACCCCCAGTTTGAGAACCCCTGTTCTAAATAATCTGCTGTGACTAGAAAGCTCCTTAATGAATGGAAAGAGAGAGAGAATTGTAATCACCTCATGTGGTCTGTCTACTAGTTTTCAATGGCCAAAAAAACCCCACCCCAAAACCCAACAACAACAAAAACAATTGTTAATTCAGGTTGCTTGCTGGTATGTGGTCTCCTTGCAGAATGTTGAATTGAACAAAATACAAACTTCTGAAAACCAGGAAATTCACAGTGAAGGTTGAATGGGGTTTTATATCTCTGGACCTCCAAGATTCAGTGATGCCAACGTTGGTTCACTAACCCTCTCTGGCATGCTTCTGATACACACCAACTTTCAAAGAAATCCGATTAAGCATGTCATTTTTAGAGGACTTAGAAAGGTCGAGCTTTAAACAGAAGTTGTGACGCAACCTTGTATATAATGGTGCTCCTGTGCCACTCTAATGGACAGCATGGACCAATTAGCTATGCAGCTCTCGTGATTTTGTTTTTGTGTACACTGTATTTAAATTTCTAAAGACTGATATCTGCAGGAACTGGCAGCCATTTTGTGTTGAGGTGAAGGTAGACTGTTACAAAGGACACACTCAGAATGTGGAGACATTAATTTTGTTTGTTCTTGTGCTGTTGTTTTCTGAATAGAAAATAAAACTAGTTCACAGAGAAAGTATTTATTTTCCCTTTGTATATGGGGGGAAACTATAAGGTACAGAATATGCACTAAAGCTAAATATTCTCATTCTCTCTCACACACACACACACATACACACACACACACAAATTATACAGGGAGAGGCTGCAACCCCTATATTTAGGTTATCTTACACTTTCTAGTATAAAAATCTTCCAACTATTTCTCTAAAGAACATTAGAGTCTCCATGATTTGTAGCAGAAACCTGAAAATTGTCAGAGAGGTAGCCCCGGGGTCTGGGAAGTGAATTTCGCTGTCTAATGTCTAATGTCTAGTTGGCAGCCGGTATCAAGTGGAGTGCCCCAAGGGTCGGTCCTGGGGCCGGTTTTGTTCAATATCTTCATAAATGATCTGGAGGATGGTGTGGATTGCACTCTCAGCAAATTTGCGGATGATACTAAACTGGGAGGAGTGGTAGATACGCTGGAGGGGAGGGATAGGATACAGAAGGACCTAGACAAATTGGAGGATTGGGCCAAAAGAAATCTGATGAGGTTCAATAAGGATAAGTGCAGGGTCCTGCACTTAGGACGGAAGAACCCAATGCACAGCTACAGACTAGGGACCGAATGGCTAGGCAGCAGTTCTGTGGAAAAGGACCTAGGGGTGACAGTGGACGAGAAGCTGGATATGAGTCAGCAGTGTGCCCTTGTTGCCAAGAAGGCCAATGGCATTTTGGGATGTATAAGTAGGGGCATAGCGAGCAGATCGAGGGACGTGATCGTTCCCCTCTATTCGACATTGGTGAGGCCTCATCTGGAGTACTGTGTCCAGTTTTGGGCCCCACACTTCAAGAAGGATGTGGATAAATTGGAGAGAGTCCAGCGCAGGGCAACAAAAATGATTAGGGGTCTGGAACACATGAGTTATGAGGAGAGGCTGAGGGAGCTGGGATTGTTTAGCCTGCAGAAGAGAAGAATGAGGGGGGATTTGATAGCTGCTTTCAACTACCTGAAAGGGGGTTCCAAAGAGGATGGCTCTAGACTGTTCTCAATGGTAGCAGATGACAGAACGAGGAGTAATGGTCTCAAGTTGCAGTGCAGGAGGTTTAGATTGGATATTAGGGAAAACTTTTTCACTAAGAGGGTGGTGAAACACTGGAATGCGTTACCTAGGGAGGTGGTAGAATCTCCTTCCTTAGAGGTTTTTAAGGTCAGGCTTGACAAAGCCCTGGCTGGGATGATTTAACTGGGAATTGGTCCTGCTTCGAGCAGGGGGTTGGACTAGATGACCTTCTGGGGTCCCTTCCAACCCTGATATTCTATGATTCTATGATCCACTCAGATTTGGCTGAGTAAGCAGCTGTTGAAAAATCACCATTTCTCCTCTGTGTTTTGCTCAGTAGAGCTAGCAAGGGGCTGGTTGCTAAAATATATGAACGTTTTATCTGCACATCACATGCTTCCCAGCCCCTTTCTTCAGTAACAGGTATAGGGCTCTGAAGTTGTTTGTCCAATCACTGAGGTACCCAGCAATAGTGGAGACTTGTACATTTTGTCCTTCATCTCTCTGTGACTTAGTGATGGTTGTTACAGATGGTGAACTACCTCAAAGGGATGTTGCAAAGATAAATTCAGTAATGTTTGTGAGACTTAGATAGTACAGTGATGAGCACCAGAGAAAGGCCTGTGAGGAAATTAGTAATTCTGTGTTCAGGGCAGGGTTTTGATTTTGGGAAACAAATAAAACCTGGGTCCTTCATTGATTGGTGATGATGAAAAGAAATATTGAATAGCTGCTCCTACAATGAGCAATGTTTTTTGTGTGTGTACTGTGTAAGCTATGGGTCCTGTGGAAATATCCTAAGTGATTACATAATTAAAGTTTGAATTATTATGTATGTGTACAGGAAAGAAGAATTATGGTTTCATGGGTACTGTTAATTGTGGTATTTCCTAACTTTTGAGTGCTGGACTTTGCAACTTAAACATTATTTTCACATATTTTTAAAAGCAGCATACAATATGTTAGATAAATCACCAACAGTCCAAACTTGGTCACATAAAGTAACTGATTAAACCTCCCATTCACTTAAATTGGAAGAGGAAAGGGTGTAAGTTCCTAAGCAATTGAGATTTTTATTATTAATTATCACTGGTGACAATATGCGCTACAGAATATGATCATTGCTGTTTGCGTCTAATGTCTTGAGTTTTTACTGCTGGGACTTCCCTGTGGCAGGTGGGTACTTTTCTTGAGGGCAAGATAAAGACTGAAGACTATTTCCCTTCCCTATTTTCTCTCTGGCATATATTTCTCAGAGAGAGAAGGGAATGGAAGAGGCCATAGGTCAGAAGAACACAACACGGAGTGATCTGTAAGTTGAGAGGAGAAATAAGGTGGCACTGGAATGTAGGAAACGTAGCTTCTGGAATCCTGTCATACAAGATAGATTTTAAAGATAATGATACTGGTGTCCTTTGTAAAGTACTTTGATATATACTGATAAAAAGCACGTGATAAGAAATATATATTATATTATTATTTATTTTATTATGTCATCCACATGCAAATGCAGGATTCTTCCCGATATTTTGTTTTCTACTGTTCTTTTTGACCACATTTTAAAATCCCTAAACAATGAGGCTTCAGTCTGTCCCTTTGAGACACCATTCTGCAGCCTAATATATCTCATTGGCAATCCCCTTTTTCCTAAAATTCAGCTTCAGTTTTCCCTTTAATTTCACCCCATCCATTCTAGACACAAGTGCCCATTCCATCCCTCTGGTGTTTACATTCTGCCCATGTTTATAGTCTGTAAGTTTTTGCCATCTTCCCCCTTAGTTGTTGCTTATCTGAGCTATACACATTTAGTTCTTTTAATCCTGATAAATCATTGCAATTACTGTTTTTTGTTGTTCTTCTCTGAACTCCATCCACTGTCAAAACAGGTTTCTGGTAATGAGGAACTTTGAACTGATATCAGTTCTATTACAGTACAATAGTATATTTCCAGTGCACAAATTCTGAAACAATAACTCTCAAGTGTGCCTGGCTTTAAAGCAAACTTTATCTCAGTCCCACGTACATTTGGGGTAATCTGACTTTTAGTCTGTGGATTATTTACAATTGAATGCAGAGTAATGGCTAAAGCTGTTTGAAAAACAAAACAAAATTTGGTGGGCATTTTTCAAACTTTTTTTTAATTAAAAAAGTTTGACACGTCAATACAGTTGTTTTCAAAATTTCAACCAGCTACAAAGCTCGTTGAAAGCTAAACCAAAACAAAATAAAAAGTCAATGAAAATTTTGTCAGAATATTTTTCTCTTAAAAAAAATTCATCAAAATTCAAAATACATAAAACTTCAACTAGATCTAATCATAGCAAAGACTGATATTTAATGGTGATATGGTATCTTCCATGGTAGAATCCAATGAACTCCCTAGCCTGTATGAATGGACTGAAGTAGAACTGAATTGTATGTCATGGACTTTCTCTATGGAATCTTTTTTCTTTAGCCCAAGTGGTAGGGGCCTGTCCTTTTGAAGCATGAGTATATGGCTTCTAGTCTCACTGCAGCCATGAAGTTCAGAGTGGACATGGTGTTCAATTTAGTGACAACTTATAAGTCTTTGGTAGCCAGGAATTTATTATTTTACATTTTGAAAATACTTAAAACATATTATGCCAAATTCTGCTTCCATAGAAATCAATGGGAGTTTTGCAATGGGCACAAGATCAGGCCCATTAACTAGTCCTTACAATGCCCTTAAATGACGGGTAAGTGCTATCCTCATCTTAAGGATGGCTATACTGAAGCAAGATTAAAATGACATAGCGGGAGTTATTACAAAACTGGGTGACTGGGCAACAAAATGATAGATGAAATTTCATGTTGATAAATTCAAAGTAATGCACACTGGAAAAGATAATCCCAACTATACATACAAAATGTTGCGATCTAAATTAGCTGTTACCATTCAAGAGCGAGACGTTAGAATCACTATGGATAGTTCTCTGAAAACTTATGTTCAATGTTCAGCAAGAGTCAAAAAAGCAAACCGAATGTTAGGAATTATTAGGAAAGGGATAGAAAAGACAGAAAACACCACTATATAAAGTCATGGTACACCCACATCTTGAATACTGCGCGAAGTTCTGGTCATCCTACCTCAAAAAACATATATTAGAACTGGAAAAAGTACAGAGAAGGGCAACAAAAATGATTAGGGGTATGGAATAGCTTCCATCAGAGGGAGGATTGATTAAATACAGTGCAGACTGTTCAGTTTAGAAAAGAGACGACTAAGCAGGGATCAGATGGAGGTCTATAAAATCATGACTGGTGTGGAGAAACTGAATCAGGAAGTGTTATTTACTCCTTCACATCACACACGAACCACAGGACACCCAATGAAATTAATAGGCAGCAGGTTTAAAACAACCAAAAGGAAGTACATCACACAGCGCACAGTCAACTTGTTGAACTTGTTGCATGGGGATGTTGTGAAGGTCAAAAGTATAACTGGGTTCAAAAAAGAATTAGATAAGTTCATGGAGGAGAGGTCCATCAATGGCTATTAGCCAGGATGATCAGGGATGCAACCCCAGGTTCTGGGTGTCCCTAAATCTCTAATTGCCAGAGGCTCAGACTGGATGATAGGGGATGGATCACTCAATATATAGGCCTGTTCTGTTCATTCCCTCTGAAGCATGTGGAACTGGCCCCTATCAGAAGACAGGATTCTGGACTAGATGGATCACTGGTCTAACCCAGTATTGCAATTCTTATGTTTTTATGTTCTTATGATTTTAGAGCCAGGTTTATCTCTCAGGTCTGGAAAGAAGGATAATGTTGTGGTTAAGGCACTGGACTGGGACTCAGGACACATGGGTCATCTTGGAATCTCCTGAATCTTCTGGTGTGACTTTGGGCAAGTCACATAGGGCCAGATTTTCAAAGATATTTAGACATCTAAAGATGCAGATAAGTGCCTACTGAGATTTTCAAAAGCATTGAAGCAGGTTAGACAGAAATCAATGGGAGTTAGGTGAAGCAGAAATGCCTCCTGTTCCCAGCACTGTTCTGCTGTGCAATGGATTGGCTCTTTGAAAATATCTCCACAAATATTGGTACAACTGTTGGTTCAACCTCTTTTACTGACCTGGATTATGAGGATGATGTCATTCTCTTTGGTCAGGACACAAACGATCTCAAAGATACACTAGAGAGCTTCTAATATGAGGTAGCTGCCATTGGGCTAAGGGATTCTTGGGCAAAACCAAAAATCCAGAGTGTTGACGCAGTTGATACAAGACATCTGTGCTTCCAGACAAACCATGGAATTAGTGGATGGCTTTATCTAGGCAGTAAACTGTCATCAAATGGTTGCAGCCAGACAGACATCCTAAGGAGAACTGGTTAAAGCAGCCACAGCCATGAAGGACCTTTATAGAGTCTGGAGCCAAAAGAAGGTGAAACTATAGAAAAGTATGGATTGACCAAACCTGCATACTTCTGATCCTCTCATATGGATCTGAAACGTGGATGTTGCTTAAGCAAGACATCAGGAGGCTGGACGCATTTTATATGTTTTGCCAGCAGCTACTACTGGGTAAAAGATGGCTTGACTTTTTCAGTAATAGGGATGTGTCATCAAGAACTGGCCTCAAGAGGCCTGAAGTCATAGAATCATAGAAGATTAGGGTTGGAATCTAGTCCAACCCCCTGCTCAAAGCAAGCCCAACCCTGACTAAATCATCCCAGCCAGGGCTTTGTGAAGCCGGGCCTTAAAAACTCTAAGGATGGAGATTCCACCACCTCCCTAGGTAACCCATTCCAGGGTTTCAGCAACCTTTTAGTGAAATAGTGTTTCCTAATATCCAACCTAGACCTCTCCCACTGCAACTTGAGACCATTACTCCTTGTTCTGTCATCTGCCACCACTGAGAACAGCCTAGCTCCATCCTCTTTGGAACCCCACTTCAGATAGTTGAAGGCTGCTATCAAATCCCACCTCATTCTTCTCTTCTGCAGACTAAACAAGCCCAGTTCCCTCAGCCTCTCCTCGTAAGTCATGTGCTCTAGCCCCCTAATCATTTTCGTTGCCCTCCTCTGGATTCTCTTCGATTTGTCCACATCCTTTCTGTAGTGGGGGGCCCAAAACTGGATGCAATACTCCAGATGTGGCCTCACCAGTGCCGAAAAGAGGGGAATTCCCTTCCCCTGATATGCCGGCAATGCTCCTACTAATGCAGCCCAATATGCCATTAGGCTTCTTGGCAACAAGGGCACACTGCTGACTCATATCCAGATTCTCGTCCACTGTAATCCCCAGGTCCTTTTCTGCAGAACTGCTTCTTAGCCAGTCGGTCCCTAGCCTGTAGCGGTGCATGGGATTTGTCCATTCTAAGTGCAGGACTCTGCACTTGTCCTGTTGAACTTCATCATACTCCTTTTGGCCCAAACCTCCAATTTTTCTAGGTCACTCTGGACCCTATCCCTAACCTCCAGCATATCTACCTCTCCCTCCAGCTTAGTGTTATCTGCAAACTTGCTGAGGGTGCAATCCATCTCATCATCCAGATCATTAAGTCATCATTGGCCACTGGTGGCTGGCCTCATTTGCTCATGTTACCTGCCTCAGAGACAAAGTCTTCACACATATCTCATTGAAGATTGGACTCAAGATCAGGACTGTGATCATGGACTGGGGGTGGTCACGCAGTCATCCATGATTAACCTTGCTGCACCAGATCAGTAGTAGTTTAGTGTGGCTTTTAGACACCTGGAGTAAATCTGTACAGTGATCATGGACACTCAGCACTATGGACCTCCGGCATCAAAGTGTGTTTTTATTGTTATTGTTAGGTGCCTAGGTAATTTTGAAATCCCATTAGGTGTCCATCTGCATCTTTAGGTCTCTAAATGCCTCTGGAAAAACTGGCCATAGGTTCTTATCTAGTATATATCAATGTAGCTCTATTAAAGTCAACACAGCTATGCCAATTTATGATAGCAAAGAACTTGTCTCTCTCTCTTATCTAGGAGTAGGAGCACATATACTTTTCAGTAAATCTCAGCCTAGAACACTAAGATAACATCCCTTCCTTGATTCTTATACAGCACTTTCTAGAAAACAAATAATTGATACATGTAATGGCTTCAGAAGGGGAGAAAGAAGTAGGTGGTCTCACTATGAACCTTTATTCCGCAGGAAAGGAATTTCTCATGTCTTTACTCATGGATATAAATTACCTTTGTCACGGGATTGATAAATGTGTAAATCTTTCATAATATATTTTAATGTCCTACTAATCTTTGTTAAATATAAACACTTACAGCAAGAAATCTACTCTTTAAAACAATATGATCCTTTTACTTCTATGAAACTGGAATTTAAAAGATCTTTATGGTTCTATGTAGCCTTGGCAATAGTAAAGGCTTTTGTTTATTCCATTGTAAAAAAATATCCAAGCAGCAGGAGATCTCCTCGTCCCACATCGTACTATATCTAGAAATGAAGATGTTTCTCTGACTTTCCACTCATATATGTGTGCCAAACAATCCCAATGGAGAAACACTAGGAGATGAAGCTTCAGAAGAGTCTTCAGACATGAATTGTACTGGAGTGAAGGGTTATATCAAACTACAGGCCTGATTTTTTAGTCCTTACGGAACCCACTGCTTCAAGAATGTGACATATGCCTGTAACCCACTGATGAGTGTGTGTTACAGGTCTCCTTCTGTGCTGATCTGCAGAGGATACAGGTCTGTTACAGCCCCAGCTAAAGAGTTTTATCTCAAGTTGTGGTGACTCATACTGTCAATGCTAGAGGCCCCTAGTTCAGTTATCTGGGTTGCCAGATAAAATGGTGGTTGTTTCTAATCCACAGTACAGGCAGGGCTTAAACTCAGCTGGAACTTTCCAAGCCCTGGCACCTCCCATGGGGCTGAAGGCCCAAGTCCCAGCACTTCCTGCTGGGCTGAAGTCCCAAGCCCCAGTGCCTCCCACAGGGCTGGACCCCCAAGACCCGCTACTCCACAGCTGAATCCCAAACCTTGAATGGAGGGAGTACTGGGGCGCTCCGGGAAATACTGTATGAGAATTTAAGCGCTGATTAGAGGATATGATTCAATTTCTGGTCTGGCTTTCTCTCCACTCACATTGTAGAAGTAGCACACTTATGACCCAAACTTGCAACCAGATGAACGTGGACAGATCTTTGCATTCCGCTCACACAGTGGGCCACTGAAGCTAGGGGGGCTCCATATAAGTAAAGCTGTCAATCTGTGTGTGCATCTCATTACAAGATCGTAGGCTTAGAAGTGTGGGGAAGGGGGCATCTCAGTTGCCTAGCATTGACTTCTCCATCTGCTCATTGAGCTTCAATGGGAGTTCAGTGGCTCAAAGGAATGTGGCTGTAATTCAGGTCTGGGAGTGATGGGATAAAGTATATTTGTATATTCTCTGATGGATCTCAGACTGCACTTACTCCCATGCGCAGCAGAGAAACAATCTCCTCCAAATACTGTACAATACAAGAATAGGTAGCTCCATTCAATTGTTAAACTAAAACTCACTGAAATGGAGAAATACCAAGTTGAAAGTAAGGGAACAAAGAAGCTTCTCTGATGGCAGCAAACTCTCAATTTATTTTATTTGTGTTATACTCCACAGCTCAGCAGGTATAGTCAGAAAGAGTATAAGATGCCTTGGTTCATGACAGCCTGAATAAAGACTTAGTCCCTGAGGCAAACTTTAGAAACTTGTGGCCTGATCCAAAGGGCCTTTAAACATAATGGGAAGAAGCCCCTTGATTTTTGGATTAGGTCCTTGAAAACTACTGTTAAACACTAAGAGTAACTTTTTCCAAGTCACCTATGTACTGTTGGCTTTCAATGAGATTTAGGCTTCTATGTGCAGCTGGGCAAAGTTTTTCTGCCAAAACTTTTTTCTTCTGGTGAACAAGGCAAATTTGGTGACACCGAAACATTTAGTGAATTTGTGTTAGGTTCGCTGAACAGTTTTGGCGGTAGGGGTTGGGGGGAAACTAAAAGAAAATCTGAAAAAACGGAACAGTTTCATTTCAACTTTTTTAAGCAAAAATGTTTCAATTTTTCAGTTTGAAATGACTTTTGGTGTCACAATTTCCTTTAATTTTTAATTATTACCAATGAACTGAAAATCCTGTTACTTACACAGCACCACGTCTAACTCACTAAGGTCCAGATACACAAAGCTATTTAGATTCCTAACATCCATTGTTTTCTTGATATGGCCTCAGATCCAGATTTTTAAAGGTATACAGATACTTAAAGATGCAGATAGGCACCTGTACATCTCTAAGTGCTTCTCTTTGGAAAATGTTGCCATAAAATCCATATTTTGCTTCAGTGGAGGTTATGTACTCAGCACCTCTGAAAATCAGACTGATTATTCAGGTGTCTAAATATGATATAGGTGCCAAATTTTAGGTACCCAACTTTGAGGATGTTGTCATAGATATAGCTGCCACCTTTAGCACCTCATCTTGTTATAGTTATGGTCAAGATGAGCATAACACCAGTGCAAAATTCTCCCAGAACCACACCACAATAGAAGGATAACTAGAACTAATTGTAATAAGCTTGACATAGGATATCGTTTCTAAAAGAGATTGCTTATAAGACTTTTCTAAACTAAAAGTGCTTGTGCATTAGCTGAAATAGTAGTTGTTTGGGGGGGGGGGGGCTGACCATACCACTAGAATAATAGCTTTAATGGAGATACAGCAAAGATGAAATTGTACCCTAGTCCAATTTTGGAGTCAGAAGTCCACAAGTTTGAACACAGTGCAGTTTAGTTGATGACTAAACTGGCAGCCACGGATCTGTTGGTATGTCACCTCGTAGTGACATACCTGTTAACTTGTATCAATTTTTTAAGCAATACGCTGGATCAGAGCTGAACTTTTACCAGCTTGAACTTGCCTTGCCAGACAGGGAAAGATTGCAAGAAATTAGAATGAAGAGGTTTCTCAAAGTACACTCGTTCTTTCTCACCACAGATGGTTCCTCTCCAAATCTTGGTCAGCTGAAAACATTTATTTAGGAGAAGAACGGTGCTGTATTTTAAAGACTCCATTCTTAAAGCTCTGTGCTTTGCTTTGGAGGTGACTTCAGTCCTTACGATTTTGCTTCCCGGAGGAAGGAGCCTCTGAAGAAGAATTATTTTTAATTTATCTCCAGTCAGTGAAAGGCTAGACTGTGCTTAGTCTCTGCACATGGATGAGGGAGCCAGAAGCCGCCTTTTGCAACATTCCTGCAGCCTGAGTCCATGAGTAGAGGAGTAAAGTGTATTATTCATCTGTTTACTGCCTCCCAGAAGCATGCACTGAGAGAGTGGGTGGGGAGGGGCAGTGAATGGATGCACCCTTGGCTCCGCTCCCGTTACTCTCTGGCCAGATTAGCTCCCAGGAGTAAGGCAGAATGGGGAAGGAATTGTCTCTGAAGTACAATGCCTCCTCATGCTACTCCTGGAGTACCTCTTGCTCTGAGCTGTGCCTGAAGTCACACTATAGTTTAATAGTATCTGAGGATCTGTTCCAATGCCCATTGACACCAGTGAGATCATTCCTATTGGTTTCAGTGGGTGTTAAGATCAGGGCCTGAGCCCTGGAGTTAATGGGAATTGTCATTTACATTGATGGCAGCAGGATTGGGCTCTAAAATCCATTAAGTACCAACATTAAAAAAGAAGAAGAAAGGGCCGTGAGACAACCTGACCAGCCTGGCCGGTGTTTACTCACTCTGAATAAAAGCAGCAATCACAGAAATTGATGGAGAGCTTTATTAAAGGTGAGTCGGTTGCTTTCACTCACAGGTTTTGTTTGGTGGTATTAGGTTTGGGTACCTCACAGGTCAGGTATTTCAGACCCAACCATCTCCAGACAATGCACTCCTCTATTGTAAAGCATTTCCTCTAGAAATCTGACATTGCTTAAAACGTACTTTCCAGTTCTAAATCCAGTGGAGAAAAAAAATATGCTACTTCCATTTTAATGTCATTCCCTTTATTTTCTATTTCCAGGCTGAAGTAATTTTCCTCTTTGACCATGTGCTCCCAGGCAGCCTGTACAATTTCCCAAGGGTGAAAGCCTTCTCTTAGCGAACTGCAGTGAATATTACCACTGGCTCTTGAAAAATGCCAATAAGAGAACAAATAATATTTGTTCATAATAATGTTCACTGCAAACCATGACTGATTAGTGGTATATGGGACATCAACAGCGACAGTAATCAAGGTTATTTTAGCATTGATTTTGTACAGAGGTGAAGCGTCTTTGATGTATTACTTCATCAACACCTGCAGAGACAAACTTTACACATGGAATTAATCCCAATTAATTAGGCTAGTTGTGGATAGTGCTGGGCTCTTTTATGTTGCAAAATAAATATTAATTCAGTGACATTTTTTCCCCTTGTGCATCTTATGTGGTTAGGAAGGGGAGGTAAAAAAAATCTATTGACCAATGTACTGAAATAATCTAGAAAATTTAGATAACTGAGAGGGCCTGAGAGGCTACTGTGGTTGCTTGAGATTGACTAAACCCATTAAGTCCTACAGCAGAAATTCAAAAAGTTGGGGCCCAATTCTGTCATCTTTATTGTGAGGCTACTTATGAAGCAAATACTGCACAACAGGAGTAAAACGGACCAGAATTAGATCCTTTGTCTTCCCCAGCAGCCTACTTAGCACTTTAGCTTGTGATTTTAGGCCCAGCCCTGAACAAGGGTGGGGCGTATATTAAACAACCTCAGAAGTTTGATCTGAGGGTTGCCGAGATTTGAGCCTGGTCTACATTACGAAATTGGGTTGACGTAAGCCGCCTTGAGCGTGTTATTACACTTAAATTTATCTCCAGCTGACATAAGCTCTCCATTACACCAACACAGTAACACAATTTCTCTCTGAGACACTGAGCCATGGTCAATGTATTGAGTTCAACTTAATGCAAATATAGACACCGCATTACCTACAGCGACCTAACAATACTCCAGCCGTTGTCCCATAATGCCTGGTACTGATGGCTCTGGTCAAAATTGTGACCAAAATTGTGAACTTCACTGCCCAGGAGTCATGGATGCCACCCACCCCTTTAAAACCTGATTGTCCAGTGTGGTGAGTGCACCTAGCAGCTCTCCATTGCGGTGTGCAACTGCCCTGCTGACCACACTGCCTATACACTCCAGACCTGCTCCGGCTTGGAGTAGACAGGAGATATTGGATCTCCTGGGCATGTGGGGAGAAGAGGTTATGCAAGTACAGCGGTAGACCAGCTGTAGAAATGTGGACATCTATGCGCATATTGCACAGGGGATGCCAGAGCAGCGATACGACCAGAGACAGTGATAGGCATAAGCAGACTAAGCAATTGCTTAGGTCCCTGAGCAGCTCAGGGCCCTCTGTTTGCTTTTTTATGATAAGAACATGCCTGCTTTAGTATTGGGTGCTTGTGTGTGGGAGGGAATAGTCCTGCTTACGGCCCACAATGGGCTAGCACCAGCTCTGGCTAAGACAGGGAACAGCAGCAGTACTGCGTAAAAGCAAGGAATTGCTGCAGGCATACCAGAAGCCCAGGGAGGCCAACAGCTGATCTGGTGCTGCGCCGTAGACCGGCCGCTTTTACAACTAGCTACATGCCATAAATGGTGGAGACACCACCACCTCTGTGGATACCTCTCAGGAACCCAAGTCACAGGTTTCTGGTGTGAACAATGAGGAGGGGGGAAGTGGATATGTTCAGGAAGGATAGGTCCATGAATGGCTATTAGTCAGGATGGGCATGGATGCAAAACCATGTTTTTAAGTGCCTCTGTTTGCCAGAAGGTGACAGTAGATGACAGGAGATGGATCAGTTGATGATTACCTGTTCATTCCCTCTGAAGCACCTGGCATTGGGTACCGATGGAAGTCAGGATAGTGGGCTAGATGGACCACTGATGTGCCCAAGTATGGTCTTAAGTTGGAGGAGGATGGGGGACATGTGACCAGGAGGTCCAGGTATACCATGAGTCAGGACCTCTGTAAGTCTCAACCTCTGTCAAGTCAATCCCTGTAGTAGAGAATGGGGAAGCCCACCGAAGGGAAATGAAACTTGGGTAAGTATATGAATTTCTTTCCAATTACAATGATGGGGCCCCTAACTTATGAGAACACAGATATAGACTTTCCATTGATTTACCCATGGTAGAAGAGCTAGAAAAGCAATCAAAACTTATAGCATTGTTATCTACTTTTCATTCCCATGTAATGTTAGGAAGAGGGGACCATACAGAGGAGTTGGTTTATGTCCACAGGGAAGTCCCATTAATCCTCCTGAAAGATCTCAATTATCCTTTCATGGAGGAACTCTTCAATCCTCTCTAGAAAGGTCTGAGGGATGGAAGTGTTATTTCTTTCTCCACAGAAGGATACTTGTAGCTGTCCTACGACACAGGAAGAAATAATGCTGTGAACGGTGTTTTATAGGACAAAGGTTTAAATGGCAGAGCTAAACTACAGACTATCTGCACTCTCCACACACACCCTTCTAAGAACACCCACCAAAATCCCTGTGAAATTTGAACTCACAAAGAAAACTCACTAACACTGGAGCTAGGATGCCTTCTCTCCCTTTGAATGTCTAGCTATAGCAAGGCCAGGTGCTGCACCACCACACACAGAGCCGGGCCAGGTGCAGTGAGCCCTTCATGTTGGGGAGTTTCTCCTTTTGGTCCTCGCTCCCTGCGGAAGTGCAAGCTCTCTACCACAAGCCTCTGGCATTGCCTTATGCATCAGATGGTGGCAGCAATTCCTTCCAGCTAGGCTGTCTCCCAAATCACATGCCACTGGGGATGCTGTTCCCCGTCAAGAGAAGCCATGGAGGAAGGCTTAATAGTCGAGCTGCGAGAGACCAAAGGAGGCTCCATAGTCGGCCTCTGGAGGCTAACCTGTGGCCGTTGGGTCTGTGGGGTCCCAGGACCCCATCCTTCCAACCACTGGGTCATAGGCAGTCCGCCAAGCCCAGAACGCTTCTGTGAGCAGCAGAAGCAGGAGCACTCCCTCACAGGACCAGCAGCACTCGACATCTTTGCTTTGGATTTGGAGATTTTTCCCAAATTCTGACCAAGGGGGTCTAATTTCACCTCACCTGGACTCCAAGCCACTGGCCGGGCACTCCAGAGCTAGCCAAGCACATGCAGAGAGACAGCTTCCTAATCAAGCATAGCATTGGTCCTGCTTTGAGCAGGGGGTTGGACTAGATGACCTCCTGAGGTCCCTTCCAACCCTGATATTCTATGATTCTATGATTAACTCCATTGAGACACAGAGTGCTGAGTAGTTATCCAAAGCCAGAGCACCGTAGTACACCCAAGACATTTGTGGGTGTAGTGATTGGGCTGCTCTTGACTGCTAACCAGAATGGTTGAGCGGTTAAGGTGTTGGGCTCAAGCCCCAATGGGCATGAGTCTGAATCTCACTTCTGCTTGGCCCCTGCTTCTGCTGCTACCCTTTGAACAACTGGTATAATAATTCAGGTTGCTGCTTTTCTTTAACAAAGCCCTCTAGCACCCAGCCGTGCTGTGCCCCTCCCAAAAATAATAAATACCTAAGGAAAGCACCTCACAGCTGAGGGACAACAGACACAAGCTACCATCCATACCCCAGTGAGCTTTGAACTCACAACCCCTGGTTTACAAGGCTAGTGTTCTAATCCCTGAACTATAAAGCCAGGCAACAAGCTTGTGTCCCTCTGCTCTCATGCCTACCCAAGTGATGCTGCACCTGCCCTAGTCATGTGCTCAAGACAGTGGGCTCATTGACAACATCCCAAGAAGTCATTCTTCTGCTGGGGAGGGTTTATGGCACTCACCAGAATGGCCGAGAGGTTAAGGCGTTGGACTTAAGTTCCAATGGATGTGTGTCTGCGTGGGTTTGATCCCCACTTCTGGTAAGATACCACCCCCCTACCTGGGAGCTCTAGGCAGATGGCTTTTATTCCTTTGCCATGGCACAGCCACTATAAGGGAAGCTTCCTCCAGCCACTCACCACTGTATGAGGCAAATAAGTCTGCAAACCTGGTTCTGCGAGGTTTCAACTCACAACCCCTGGTTTACCAAACCAAAAACTCAACATCAAGCAAACCACCATCACTCCTGGAAGAGCACATCTGGCCCTAGAACTTGCTGATTTTACTCCGCGGGGAATTCTGAGCCACTGTGCATGTACAGAATTTATGTCCCCTGCAGATTTCTTTGATTCCCTGCAGAAAAAAGTCTTTCTGACGGAGATGCAAAGGGAAGCCAGAAGAGTGGTCACACGACCCTCCCCAGAAGTATGTTTTGGGTGGCCAGGGCAGCTGGCAGAGAGATAAATCACTGTGGGGCAGGAGGTGGGACTGGGGAAGACCCAACTGGGGGCTGCTGCCCTGAGTCGGGCTCAGCTGCTAGTCCTGGCTGGGCTGGGGAGGCCAGGACTTCCTCTTCTCCTGCATGGTATCTGGGGCCTGGTCAGACCCACCCTCAAATTTATCCCCCAGCTTGGGAAGCTCTGCAAAATCACCCCCCCCCCCACCCTGTTCCGCCCCGCCATGCTTCCTGCACCCATCGCTCCTCAGCTGCAGGGGGAGTGATCCCTGTTGGGGGTTGGCTGGTCCCCCATCCAGCCAACCCCCATACATCCAGACCCCCTCATTCCCAGACCCTCCCGTTGACCCTCAATCCCACACACTCAGAAGCCCCCTGATGAGCCCCACTCCCCTTGCACCTGGACCAACCCGATGAGCCACCTGCACCCGGATCCTGACCCAACCAAACCCCAACCAGCTACACCTGGATCCCCAGCCCACTGAGCCCCACTCCCCCAGCATCTGGACCCCCCACTGAGCCCCTCACACCCAGACCCCCCGGCCTAGCTCTATCCCCCCTCACATCCAGAGCCCGCCTGCTGAGCCCCAAGCACGTTCACCTGGTTCCCCCTTCAAAGTCCCGTTACTGTTGCACCCAGAACCCCCAGGCAAGCCCCTGGACATCCAGCTCCCACCCCACACACAGATCCCCCCTGAGCCGCCCACACCCAGATTGCACCACACAGAACCCTCTCAACCCACACCTAGATCCCTCCACACTTGGATCCTGCCTTGCTGAGCCTGTGTCCCCACAGCTGGTGCACCTGGCATGGAGGGGCAGGGTCCTGGGGTGTTTCTGGGTCAGGCCCAGTCCTTGCACTGCCAGGGCTAAATACAGCCTCATCCCTGAGTCCGTGTCTGGGGGTGGGGGGAGCCTCACAGTGATTTCCCACAACTGTGCAACCGGTGGCCTGTGCTCCCTGATTGCATGCTGAAGCCTCCAAATTTATTTGACAAATAAAATTTGCAGAATTATGCAGAAATTTGAAATATAGTGTGCAAAAATTTTAATTTTGTGGCACAAAAGACAATCAGAAGTATGATTTTGCTAGGCCCCCTGCCTCGGGGCCCCCACTTTCCAAGACCACTGCCATAGAACAAGGCCGGGTGCTGCACTGTCATGCACCAGGCCGGGTGTGGAGATCCCTTCATTTTGGGAGCGTAGCGTGGCTGGAAGGGAGCCAGCACGCACCCAGAGTGCACCTCATGTTCCTGGGGAAGCTGGCTCTAAAGCCTTTGCAGGAGACCTCGCTCTGGATCAGGGTTTTGTGCAGAACAGAGCAGCCATCTGGCTGCCCCCTATGGAAAGTGGACGCTTGCCCCAAGACTCTCTCCCTTTCCTCAACAGCTCTGCTCCAGGTGGCACTTCAGCGGGATGGCAAAGGTGCCCTCAGCGCATGGCAGAGGTGTACTCAGCACGGGGTTGAGGTTGGGAGAACCGGGTCCATTGCACCCAATGGGATGACCTGGTGGCCACAGTTCTTTCCAGCCGGACTGTCCCCCACCAACAGAAGCAATGGTGGAAGTCTTAATATTTGAGTTGTGGGAGATCAAGTGAGGCTCCACAGTGAGCCTCTGGAAGCTAATTTGTTGCCTTGGAGATAGGGGGCCTGGGACCCCATCCTCCCAACCCCTGGGTCATAGGCAGTCCCCCAAGCCCGGAATGCTGCTATGAGCAGCAGGAGCACTCCCTCACAGGACCATTGGCACCCGATGTCTTTGCTTTGGATTTGGAGATTTTTCCCAAATTCTGACCGAGGGGGTCCAATTTCACCTCCCCTGCACTGCAAGCTGCTAGCAGCTAGCCAACTACACGCAGAGAGACAGTTTCCTAATCAAGCATAGCATTCTGTGAACCCGTTTGAGACACAGGAGTGCTGGGTAGTTATCCAAAGCCAGAGCGCCGTAGCACGCCCAAGATGTTTGTGGGTGTAGCAGTTGGGCTGCTCTTGCCTGCTCACCAGAATGGCCAAGCGATTAAGGTGTTGGGCTCAAGCCACAATGAGCATGAGCCTGTGTGGGTCCGAATATCACTTCTGCTAGGCCCCTTTTGCTGCTGCTACCTTTGAACATATATAATATGGTATAATAATTTAGGCTGCTGCTTCTCTTTAATAAAGCCCTCTGGCACCCACCCCTGCTGCACCCCTCCCAAAAACTAATAAAAACCTAAGGAAAGGGGAGCACTCCACTACTGGGGAACAACAGGCCCTGTCAGAAACTGCTGCTCAGGCCCCAGTGAACTTTAAATTCACGACCCCTGGTTTACAAGACCAGTGCGCTAACCCCTGAGCTATGGAGCCAGGCCACAAGTTGGCTTCCCTCTGCTCCAATGCCGACCTAAGTGATGCTGTGCTTGCCCTAGTCACGTGCTCAAGGCAGTGGGCTCGTTGACGACATCCCAAGAATTCATTCTTCTGCTGGGGAGGGCTTGTAGCACCCAGCAGGATGGCCAAGAGGTTAAGGTGTTGGACTTAAATTCCAATGGACATTTGTCTGCATGGGTTTGATCCCCACTTCTGGTAAAATGTTGCTCTCCTACCTGGGAGTTCTAGACAGCTGGCTTTTATTTCTTTGCCACGGCAAAGTCGTTATAAGGGAAGCTTCCTCCCACCATCCACCTCTGGACAAGACAAATGAGTCTGCAAACCTGCTCCTGCAAGGTTTGAACTCATGACCCTGGTTTACCAAAACAAAAGCCCAACATCAAGCAAACCACCATTACCCCTGGAAGAGCACATCTCACCGAGGAAATCGTCATGTTCCATGAAGCTCCTGTTGAAGTTCTGCAAATACCTCAGGACCATGTGTCCTGTGCTTTCAGTGCTATAACAGTAGTGCAGCGCTGTGCAGATTACTGTAGGATTTTTAAAATAGGTGTGAAAATTATGGGATAGAGATGAAAGAACAGGTTGAGGACTATTTAGAAAAGCTTGACATGCAAATTTTGAAGCACTTGGAGGAAAGTAAAGTTATCAGGAACAGTCAACATGGATTCACCAAGGGTAAGTCATGCCTGACCAACCTGATTGCATTCTATGATGAGATAACTGGCTCTGCAGAGATGGGGATGGTGGTGGACGTGATATATCTTGACTTTAGCAAAGCTTTTGATTTGGTCTCCCACAGTAATTTTGCCAACAAGTTAAAAAAGTATGGATTGGATGAATGGACTATAGGGTGGATAGCAAGTTGGCTAGATCGTTGGGCTGAACAGGTAGTGATCAACTGCTCAATGTCTAGTTGGCAGCCAGTATCAAGCGGAGTGCCCCTGGGGCCAGTTTTGTTCAACATCTTTATTTATGATCTGGATGATGGGATAGATTGCATCCTCAGAAATTTTGTGGATGACACTAAGCTGGGGGGAGAGGTAGATACACTAGAGGGTAGAGATAGGGTCCAGTGTGACCTAGAAACATTGGAGGATTGGGCCAAAAGGAGTCTGATGAAGTTCTAAAGGACAAGTGCAGAGTCCTGCACTTAGGATGGATGAATCCCATGCACCGCTACAGGCTGGGGACCAACTGGCCAAGAAGCAGTTCTGCAGAAAAGGACCTGGGCATTACAGTGGATGAGAACCCGGATATGAGTAGCAGTGTGCCTTTGTCGCCAAGAAGGCTAACGGCTGCATTAGTAGCAACATTGCCAGCAGATCGGGGGAAGTGATTTATTACCTCTATTCGGCACCAGTGAGGCCCCATCTGAAGTATTGCGTCCAGTTTTGGGCCCCCCACTGCAGAAAGGATGTGGACAAACTGGAGAGAGTCCAGCGGAGGGCAACAAAAATGATCAGGGGGCTGGGACACATGACTTATGAGGAGTGGCTGAGGGAACTGGAGTTATTTAGTCTGCAGAAGAGAAGAGTGAGGGGGGATTTGATAGTAGTCTTC
The DNA here is from genome assembly GCF_965140235.1 of Caretta caretta. Taxonomy (NCBI): domain Eukaryota; kingdom Metazoa; phylum Chordata; order Testudines; family Cheloniidae; genus Caretta; species Caretta caretta. Next base: position 9,236,875 of record NC_134210.1, on the reverse strand, counting down.
AACTACCTAAAGGGGGATTGAGCTCAGCTGATTTCAGTGGTGGCAGATGACAGAACAAGGAGTAATGGTCTCAAGTTGCAGTGGGAGAGGTCTAGGTTGGATATTAGAAAACACTATTTCATTGGGTGGGTGGTGAAGCACTGGAATGGGTTACCAAGGGAGGTGGTGGAATCTCCATCCTTAGAGGTTTTTAAGGCCTGGCTTGACAAAGCCCTGGCTGGGATGATTTAGTTGGGGATCAGTCCTGCTTTGAGCAGGGGGTTGGAGTCGATGACCTCCTGAGGTCTTTTCCAACCCCAATCTTCTATGATTTTATGATTATGGGTGTGGAGAAAGTTGCATGGTGGGAACTTGACCCTGCAATCCCAATAACCCCCACATGACTCATTTCTGCTCCACCATGATTGCCAAAGCTTCCCAAAGGACAGTGCACTGGATGGTGGAGAGCTGCACCCTGGGATACCTATGCATAGTGCACTGCACTGTGTATTGACATATGCTGCAGCCACCGGTTGCGGGGTTTGCAGGGGAAGTTTTTGCTTATTATTATGCGCCATGCAGGTTCCGGGGCGTCTGAGGAGGCTGCATGTATTACTCAGCTTCCTGGATTTAATCTCAGTAATCTCCTCAACTGCCCTGGAACCTGGATTACGCATATCAAAAGCTCAGGTTCTTGGGGAAGAGAGAAGCTTTTCTCACAGGACAGCTTGGGGTCTCAGAAGGGGAGGTGTGACATGGATGGGGAGGGCTCCAGCTGGCCCGGGAATCCTCGGGCTGTGGGGGGATCAAGGCTTGGGGCTCTCGCTGAGGTGGGGCATCTCAGGTGGAAGGAGGGGAACTGGGGGGCTAGACTCCCCAAAGGGGGGCTCCACCCATGATGGCAGCTTTATGCCAACAAGTTGTACAAGCACATTTTTTTTAGCGTAGATAGGCCCTCAGAAATACCTCTGGTTCCAATTTGCTCCCAGAGGCAATAATTTACTGCTGGCCTATGCCAGGAGTAAATTACTATGGCCCCATTGTGTGGTAGCTCATCTACTCTGGCCAGCTCGTTAAGAGTTGGAGATAAGGCTACCCATTTTCCTGCTTTTTCCCACCCGCTCACGGGCTCTAGGAAGGAAGCAAGAGATGTGGATCTCAACAAGTCCAGAAACCCAAAGCCCCCATCAAGCCTTCTTGTGGTTTAACTGTGTACCCTCAATGGGTAACAAATAGAAAGGGGGATACTAAGACTTGAAGTGTCTGGTACTCCAGATACTTAAGCCAAGAAACCAACAAAATACACAAGAACTGCTCATAACCTTGGCCCTATCCAACCTTGGTGTTAGAAAACAGAGATGAATGTGAGTTAGAGTGTCAGAATCTTGACTGGTAATAGTGACAATAAAAAGATCCCAACCCAACTGGTCGCTCTCCTGTACTTCCTCAGTTCTACGGAATAAATTCATGACCTTGTTTCATGACAGTGCTATTCTCATGACCATCCTCCTCACCCCCCCAAAAAATTATTTAGTTATCACGTTACATTATCTTGGATGTGGCTTCTCAAAGCCATGAGAAGAAATTCAGCCCTGCTGCAAATAGGTGCAACTCCCATTGACTTCACAGAGAACAGAATCCAGGCAACTGTTGGGATGGGCACCCCCATGGCTCAGCCCGGGCAGGGCCTCTGCAGGAGACAATGCTGCCTCAGGCAATTAGCCAGCAGGATTCACATTAGCCCAAGGCAGCATTAACTCCTGTTGGGATATCTGTCCAAATATCTCCAGGATCAAGCAGGGATGACGACAGGGATACAGGCTGCTCCCACCTCCAACTTTAAATGTCCAACTGATTCTTTGTACACCCCCCGCTCTGTGCAACTCTAACATGTGCCACCTCAAAAAAAAAAACCCTTCCTTTCCCTAGCCCCTGCACCGGGGCTGTAAGGCTGGTGGCATAGGAGCCAACTCCACCAGCTGTATGCTTGTTGGGGATGCCCCAATGCCGGAGGAATCCCCAGAAGGGGACTTGCTGCCAGTCTCTACTCCCATTCCACTGCAGAAAAGGAACAGAGCAAGGCAGAGAATCTACCACCTGGTTTCTGGGCTTGATTCTCCACTCATCTACATCAGTGTAAATCAGGAAAACTCCCCTGAAATCAATGGAGTCATACTGGTGTAAAACCAGTGTGAGATATTAATCAGGATAGTGAGAGGGGGCCCTATTACCCTTTCATTCACACTCCATTGTGGACATCAGTGGATTTACTCCTGATTTGCAGTAGTGCAAGCAAGAGGAGACTCACGCTCTACAGCGACGCACATATATAGTATTAGTATTTTGAGTGTATCCATCCCTTTGGATTTGCATGTGAATATGAAATAATTGTATGCGAATCTGACTTGAGCTTTAATTGTTTCTTTAAACAATATACCCTTATCTTTCTGGAAGCAGTTCAGGCCATCAAAGAGTTGTCAGTGATGAACTAGCTAATTGGTTTCCAATACTTAACCTTGTATTTCACTTCATTACTGGTCTCTGTTCCCTCTAGTTTTACATTAGTAACAGAACGTTCATTTAGAATCCAGTCAATCTTCCCTGTGCCAGCTCTGCACTTTCAATTTTTCATTCAGTGAGGACACAATGGGAATAATGTTTGCATCTGTCAAGGAGACACATGAAAACTTTTGAGTTGCATTGTCTAGAGCAAAAATTTTCCTGGAAGATGGGACTTGAGAAAGAAAAGAATAGAATTAAGATGCTAAGGACTGTTTGTTATGGTGAATAAGTCATCGGCAGCCAGGAGGTCTTTAAAAATAGAGAGCTGAAATTCTTAGATTAATATTTTGTTGAAAAATGACTGTCAAATAATTGCTTCTATGAGGTTTATTTCTTTTCACTCTCCCTGTTTGCAATATGATCTTAGAATCTAGAAAATGTGTCTTTAGGGCATCGGTCCAGTGGTTAAATGGTATTATAACCAGACTGAGGCCCAGCTGAAGTAAATCAGTTACTTAAATGAGGCCAGACCAATTTACGTCAGCTAGAGATCTGGTTCTCCGTGAGTGTGCATCAGAATCTGTATCTTGGTTCTGAGCTTGATTCCCAACCTCTCCCTTCAGAAGGCCTGGGAACGTCGACTCTTGCCCCTTTCTCCACTGTATGAGGAGGGTGTAGAGGGAATGAATGCCATTTCACACTGGAGCAATCTTCCACTACCTGGTTTGGGCACCTTTGAGGCCCACAGACAAATTCAGACTAAAAATAAAGTGTGCATTTTTAACAGTGAGGTAATTAACCATTGAACCATTTTACAGAGGGTTGTGGTGGATTCTTATGGTTTAGACTCTATTTTTGTTGGAGAGATGGATGGAAAGGAAGTTCCAGAAGAGGCAGATGATCATTTGGGGTTTTCTATACTGGCTTTTATGCTGGTGGAGGGGTTATCTGGCTGGTTATGTGGCTGGCAGGACAGGTCTCAACCACAGGAGTGCATCTAAAACAGCAAGAAAAGGGGCACTCCAGGATGGTAAGTCTACTACAGCCCCTTTCTACAGCCAGTGTAAGCAAAGGGACCATAGTATAGGCAAGAATATAGCCCCGCCCCCATTGTCATTCCTCACCCACTTTCTCCCTAGAGATTTAAACATGCCAGGCTCTTGAATCCATTGGTGTTTCGACTTCCTACACCAACCATGCATTCGGCTAGTAAGTGTATATGGTATATCACAGCTGGGGCTGTTCCCTGGCATCCCCTGCAGGGCCAAGAGTGGATCAGTGGGGGCTCCCTTTCATGTTCTACAAGTTTCAGAAGACTGTTCAGAGCAGGGCAGCCTGTGCTGTAAGCTTGGTGGCAATGTCTACCCAGTTAAATAAAAAGAACCAACTCAGAATCTTGCTGTCTGCATTTTTGAACAAGCAAACCTCAAAGGCAAGCCCTTAGTGGCAGCACTTGAAGCCATGCCCCTGACCTGGCCCTGGGCTTGCACTGAGGAGCTCCCCCTCTATCCTAGTCTCACTCCACACTGTCCCTCAGCAGAAGCAGGCAAGCCTTCTTAACTGATCTGATGGCTCCTGATTGGTCAATGACTACTGCTGGTCCTTCTAGGCCTTTGGAGGACTGTGTCTTGTTGGTAGCCTAGCCAGAGAGGGTTTTCCTTGAGATGGGGTGGTGGAGCGCCAACACCTCCAGCAGGAGGCAAAGAAGACCTTACAGACCCTATCACAAGGTAGAATAATTTCTCCAACCTTCATGTGCATGTCCCTTGTTCAGCTCTGTCTGCTTTCATTAGTTATTCTCTCTTCTTCCATTCCAGGAAGGAAAAAGCTTCAAATCGCTCAGGCTCTATTGTTCTGGGATGTGTACACCTAGTAAGAGAGTGCCTTATCCGGAGTCAGAGCCAAAGAGTTTACAGCCCAAATGTAGACAACTACTGTGACAAACATGACAGGAGGAATGGGGGAGGGAGGAAACAGAGATAGGTGCTATGGGTCTGATCCATGGCCTACTGAGGTCAGTGGACTACTGTGGGCTTTGAATAAGCCTCTATACGTACATCCTCCAGGTCTCCAGTCAATATTTATTTTAATACACATAGGCTTGGCAGATTTTTAATTTTTAAAAAGTTTTGATGGATAATATTGATTGCTATTGAGGCTGAGATTCAAAAAGTTAAAGTTTTAAAATTGTTAAAACACAAATTGTCAACATCACATGTCAAAAGATACAAAGTAAATATTCTTAAAATGAAATTAAGTTCTCAAAAAGCAGTTTTCTTACTTTGCCCATCTGTAAATTTTGATAATTACTGATGGAAGTTTTTTGTCTTTGGTTTGTGTGTGTACAGTGAAATTGACATTACCTGACACTTCCAAATAAATCTAATCCTTCCAAACCTAAATATACGGATATAAATAACAGATTGTAATGATATCACCAATCCCTACTTGCCACCGTCTCATGCAAGATAAACATCCATCATTCTTCTGTTAACTCCCAGTTATCTATTCTGGGAATTTTCAGAGTTTGCTAAAACTGATGGTTGGACTTGACTTCCTTTGGGACTTTATTAGCTGTTGATGCTTCCATGATTTCATGAAGTTTTGTACTGGACTTTATTCCACTTTCTCAGCTGAGTCTAGAGTGCCTTGGTTTGCCTGAATTGTTTGTCTCAATATTGGTATGTTCCCAGAAACCAAGTAGCATGTGACCATATTTATAAAATGGTGACTTGTTGATATAGTCATATCTTTTCTACAGATTGTTCGGGTTTTTAATTCCCTATTGCAAACACTGAAAGATTCTGCTATAGTTCAGGCATCCAAACATTTGGTGACACATGGTTCCAATCAGTAAAGAAGGGAAATAAGTCCTAGTTATAAAGAACACAGTATTTCTGCTGGGCATGAAATTCTGTACCATCCAATTCTTATCATTAAGGGCCTGCCCGTGAGCCAATAGGACACAGGCCTGGAAGTGTGCCCTGAGGTAATTGGTAAGTGATATCAAGGGACTGGACCCATTATATAATCCTGTTCATAAAAGTATGAAGCTCCATCTTAAAACTAGTTAGGTTGTTAGCCCCCCTCTGGACTTGACAGGAAAATTCCTATTGACTTCAGTGGTGCCAGATAGTCCTTCAAAAAACATTTTCTGTGAAAAATTTCCAATGAAATAAAAGCTTTAATTCCGTAGAAAAAAAATCTTGGAATTATAAAAACAACAAACAAACAAACAGAACAACCCAATATGATTCCGAATAAAAACTTCCAATTCACATCAATTCAAACTGAAAATTGTCATTTTGTTTCCTTTTTCTAAACGGGAACATTTTTTTTCAAATTTGAAACAAAGGGGAAATTTTCCATTCAAGATGAAGCAAAATTTTTCATTTTGATTTAATTCAAAAATAAAATAAAAGATGGGAACACAATTTTAACTTTAAAACTTGGTTTCTTTGAAAAAAACTATGTTTTCATTCTTTTTTTAAACCAGCTCTAGGCATAACCCCTATTTGAAAAAAATAACACATGAGCAAACATGGAAAAGATGGATGGCAGGAGAGAGATCACCTGTTAGGTTCACTCCCTCTGGGGCACCTGGCATTGGTCACTGTTGGCAGACAGGATACTGGGCTGGGGGGATCTTTGGTCTGACCCAGTTTGGCCGTTCTTATGTTCTTATTTAGTCAAAGCAGAAAGATAATTTTGGTTAGACTATATCCACTACCCTTCTGTGCAGTTTCCTTGAATAATCAAGCATTTGAACTTTATTAGTATAAGTGCAAAGGCACATTTCAAACTTGGATGACCAAATATTTGCCAAAGGAACTTCAAATTTGTGCCATATTAGTTACTTCTATAATCCATGCAATCAGGGAACAGAAGCAATATCACGTGATTGGCATAACTAACCAGAGCCATACAGCTTGTGAAGTTCAGGTAAATAACATTTGCAATGAACTGTTTGCAAGATGTTAATGTAGGAACATGAGAACCACAATGAAGTTTCCCAGCAGTTTCGAGTAATGAATACAAAGAGGCACAATCCAGCAAATAAATTCTTGGCTGTGAATTCATAGGATCATAGAATCACAGAAGATTAGGGTTGGAAGAGACCTCAAGAGGTCATTTAGTCCAATTCCCTGCTCAAAGCAGGACCAACACCAACTAACAAACACACACACACACACACACACACACACACACACGGCTCAGCTACAGCTCCCTGCCAAGGGCCGTCTATTGGGTCTGAGAAACAGAGGTCTGAGGAAGCTGACCACTGTTTACACACTCAGCTATAAGAGGAAGAACTGAGTGTCACACAAATACTTAGGAATTTACCCTCACAACACCCCTGGGAGGAAAGAAATCTCTCTCGGCCTCAGTTCCTCATTTTTAGGAGATTAAGGTAAATTATAGAGAGATTAAGGGCTTGAGCCTGCCCCATCACAGTGAATTGTAAATCTCCCATTCACTTCAGTGAAGTAAGATCAGTCACTAAAGACTAGATCCACAAAGCTGGTGATGAACTCTCCCCATGCACTGCACAGGCCCATCTTTCCTCACCTCTGTAGGCTCCAAAGGTTAGGACAAGGATCTGGCCTATTGCGATTATGTGAAGAAAACCAATACAATTCTAGGACACACAAGATCAGAGCTAATCCCTTTCTATTTAGTCGCACTTTCCATGCCAAATAAAAATAAAATATCTACAAGATCTTTATTTCTGAGGCAGGGTTTTCCAAAGCTCTCACAGCTGCACATTCCAACCCCAGTATTAAACTAGTACGGATGCAACTGTGTTTCCATAATTCAAGTATTCAATCAAGGTTCTCTACAGGTTTAACTGTATCGGTTGTAAATATGAAGGAAAAAAAAAGTGCAATCTCTTCTGAGTGAATTAAAAGTCTTAACAAAACTTTCCACCTCAAGGATTTGGCAGGGAAGGTGCTAACAATTAAAGCAGTCAGAGGCAGATTACATTTGCTGATGACAGCTCATTTCCGAGATGGTTACAGCAAGAGTCTGATAAAAGCTTATCTGAAATTCACAGTTTTGATGAGGCTTCTGCTTGTACCATGCAGCAAATGAAACACTTTAAATAGCAGGTGATCCTAAGGAAATGTCTGCCTGGAATTAGTGGGAAGATACTGGCTCCTGCTATACTTCAAGTTGTAAAATATCATAACCCCTTATGTTTATTTGAGAAAGAAAATAAATCCTTCTATGAAAGCTAGGCTTTTAATTAAATGTAAAGTTCCATTTTAATTAAAAAATGTATTTAGGTTTGTTGGAAAAATGCGGGGGGGGGGGGGGGGGGGGATAATCAAAGAAAAATATGGACAAAAATAAAAAGTTGGCCCTCAGCTGGGATGCTGTGTGCAGTACCAGTCACAACCCCACGTCAAAAATGGGTATTGGAGAAGGTTCAGAGAAAGGTGATGAGAATGATCAAGGACATTAGCAAAACTCTTTTTGAAGCGGGATTAGAAAGGGACCTTAGAAAAGAGATAAATAAGAAGGGGTATGATAAAAGCATATCAAATATTAATGGTCTAGAGAAGGTAGGTCAGGAATCCTGTCCTCCCTGTCTCATAAGAACAAGGGGATATTCAACGAAACTGAAAGTGGCAAATTAAAAACTGATCAAGAAAATATATTTACACACAATGTGTAATTACACTGTGGAACTCATTGCTATGGGATATTGAGGCGAAGGATTTTGCAAGGTTCTAAGAGGGATTGGACACATATAGATAATGAGAATTTCCACTGTTATAGTATCTAAAAGAAAATTTTTGGACGAGAGAAACAAAATCATGATTCAGGGGTTAAACCAGTCTAACTACTAGGGCTTAGTCTGAGAATATTACAAGGGGAAAAGATGATCCTGCATCTACCAACTCAGGTGTTCATTGCACCCTTCTCAGGAGCATTTGATGCTGTCCACTGTCAGAGACAGGACACTGGACTAGATGGACCAGTGGTCTGATCCAGTCTGGCAATTCTGATGTTTCTTTGTTATGTTCCATGTAAACTGATCTGCAAAAAAAAAATAAATAAAAAAGGGCATAAGATTCCTTGTGAACTGAAAGCACCATGTTTTGCAAAGCTTTCATGTACAGACTCATTCACAACTTTCTTGTGCTGCATTTTCTATGTTAGATAGCTCACCCAGGGATTTAACTCAAAATATATCTTTTATTAAAATCATATAAATAGAAACATGTCCTTCTGGCCTCCAGCCTGTGTACCGATGTTTATTTATTTTGCAATATCCTATTTAATGAAAGATTCTCCGTTAGAGTAGAAGGGTAAAACTTTTTACAATGTTTATCCTGCTGATAAGAAAAGGAGTACTTGTGGCACCTTAGAGACTAACCAATTTATTTGAGCATGAGCTTTCGTGAGCTACAGCTCACTTCATCAGATGTATACCGTGGAAACTGCAGCAGACTTTATATAAAGCTACAGCTCACTTCATCAGATGTATACCGTGGAAACTGCAGCAGACTTTATATACACACATTCTCTGTGTGTATATAAAGTCTGCTGCAGTTTCCACGGTATACATCTGATGAAGTGAGCTGTAGCTCACGAAAGCTCATGCTCAAAAAAATTGGTTAGTCTAAGGTGCCACAAGTACTCCTTTTCTTTTTGCGAATACAGACTAACACGGCTGTTCCTCTGAAACCTATCCTGCTGATGCCAAACTTCCCTCTCAGATTGGGTAATTTTGCACCCACATTACTGAGAGAAGAATCAAGGGCACAGGCTGGTGAAGGTGTTCATAGAACAGATTGTTGAGCGGTAGTATTATGAAGTGATTGTCTAAACAGTCATGTAAGTTTAAAGATACCAATGCTATTGATTTTTAAAGGGCAATCCTGGCCCTTTAAAAAGCCACCATCCAATGACTGTTAGAGGAATACAGTATAACCCAACTAAAAGGGAACGAGGAAAGTTCAGATTTGGATGTGAACTTCTATAGCATTTGGATCCAGGATTTTGGTTTGGCCTATGCCAGAGAAAGTGTCAGGTGCAAAGTCTGGATCCCGAGTCAAACGTCACCCAAGTTCAGGTGTTTCAAATATGTGGGTTTCTCTGTGACTGTCTCCAGTTCTTGCATTAGCCAGCTAGTGCCAAATAAAGCTTTTCACAGCACATCAGTGGTCTTACTCAACTTACTTCATGCATGAGCAGTAGCCTGTTTTTATGAGCTGTGGAGTGATGCGAATCCATCTGTCTGAGAATAGACTCAAGAGCTAAATATTTTAAAAGATTAATTGACTTTGCAGCCACAAGAAGTTTTCAGAGTCCCATGAATTGCTCTTATTTACGGCAGGACTGATAGAGAAATATCCCAGTAATCAAATGAATACACTATAATTAAATAATAGAATAAGTGACACGAGTTGTTAATATAAACATTGCAGCACGTTGCTGAGGATCAAGTGTTATAAAAAGTAAATTAAACCCTAATAAATTATTTTCGTCTCAGTTTCTCCATTTGTGTATTGATACCACAGAAGTGTCAATACTCTCATGTGATGGACTTGAAGGGAGTAATGAGAGTCTGAGGGTTCAATCCGATCCACCCCACTACACCTGCAGTAGATGTCAAGTCCAAAGGGAGGAGTTAAAAGGGCTGGACCTGGCTAAGGTGATGGTTGACTAGGAAGGAGGACAGGTACCTGGCTGGTGCTCACTTAGTGTAGAAAACTTGGCTGAATCAAGGAGGTGAGTGGGGTTGCTGGCAGACAGAGCTTCCCTGATGTTATTTTGTGGGATGCAATTTTTTTTCCCAATTAGCTTTTCCCGGAACCAACTGGACAGATGAAATTGCACTACACTGTAAAGGTGGGAAACTTCCTGTCTAGCTTTATGAAATGACACTTATACTTACACAGACCTTATATGCATTGACTTTTTTTTTTCTGTCACTGTCAAGGTTCCTCCCCCACTCTGAACTCTAGGGTACAGATGTGGGGACCTGCATGAAAAAACCCCCTAAGCTTATCTTTACCAGCTTAGGTCAAAACTTCCCCAAGGTACAAAATATTACACCCGTTATCCTTGGAATGGCCGCTACCACCACCAAACTAATACTGGTTACTGGGGAAGAGCTGTTTGGACACGTCTTTCCCCCCAAAATACTTCCCAAAACCTTGCACCCCACTTCCTGGACAAGGTTTGGTAAAAAGCCTCACCAATTTGCCTAGGTGACTACAGACCCAGACCCTTGGATCTTAAGAACAATGAACAATCCTCCCAACACTTGCACCCCCCCCTCTCCTGGGAATGTTGGATAAAAAGCCTCACCAATTTGCATAGGTGACCACAGACCCAAACCCTTGGATCTGAGAACAATGAAAAAGCATTCAGTTTTTTACAAGAAGACTTTTAATAAAAAATAGCAGTAAATAGAAATAAAGAAATCCCCCCTGTAAAATCAGGAGGGTAGATATCTTACAGGGTAATTAGATTCAAAAACATAGAGAACCCCTCTAGGCAAAACCTTAAGTTACAAAAAAGATACACAGACAGAAATAGTTATTCTATTCAGCACAATTCTTTTCTCAGCCATTTAAAGAAATCATAATCTAACACATACCTAGCTAGATTACTTACTAAAAGTTCTAAGCCTCCATTCCTGTTCTGTCCCTGGCCAAGACGACTACAGACAGACCCAGACCCTTTGTTTCTCTCCCTCCTCCCAGCTTTTGAAAGTATCTTGTCATTGGTCATTGGTCATTGGTCATTTTGGTCAGGTGCCAGCGAGGTTACCTTTAGCTTCTTAACCCTTTACAGGTGAGAGGAGCTTTCCCCTGGCCAGGAGGGATTTCAAAGGGGTTTACCCTTCCCTTTATATTTATGACACGCCCCCCAAATCTCAGCTAGGGTGAAACACTGGCTGGGATTTCTTCCTGGAGCTCTAGGAAAACAGAGTTAATAAGACACATGCATCTCTAAATATACTACCAAGTACATAAAGACTAACAATATTTTCCACATCTCAAGGATGATTTTAACCAGTTGATTCTGGGAAACTTTCATGGGAGAGTGCATCAGCCACTTTGTTAGAAGCTCCTGAGATGTGTTGGATGTCGAAATCAAAATCTTGGAGAGCTAAACTCCGCCGAAGAAGTTTTTTGTTAGTTTCTTTGACGGTGTGAAGCCACTTTAGTGCAGCATGGTCGGTTTGCAGGTGGAAACGCCGTCCCCAAACATATGGGCGTAGCTTTTCCAGAGCATAGACAATGGCATAACATTCTTTTTCAGTGACTGACCAGTTGCTTTCCCTCTCAGACAGTTTTTTGCTGAGAAACACTACAGGGTAGAATTCTTGATCAGGTCCTTTCTGCATTAAAACTGCTCCCACACCACGCTCGGACGCATCTGTGGTTACTAGGAACGGTTTGTCAAAGTCTGGGGCCCTTAGTACAGGGTCAGACATGAGTGTCGCTTTAAGCTTGTTAAAGGCCTTCTGACACTTTCCGGTCCACTGAACAGCATTTGGCTGTTTCTTTTTGGTTAGGTCTGTCAGTGGGGCAGCGATTTGGCTGTAGTGCGGTACAAATCGTCTGTAATAACCAGCCAAGCCTAAGAAGGATTGAACCTGTTTCTTTGACTTTGGGACAGGCCACTTTTGGATAGCATCCACCTTGGCCTGTAGGGGGCTGATAGTTCCTTGACCCACCTGGTGTCCAAGGTAAGTCACTCTGTTTAGGCCTATTTGCCACTTCTTAGCCTTAACAGTTAGTCCTGCCTCCCTTATGCGCTCAAGGACTTTTTGTAGATGTTCCAGGTGGTCTGCCCAGGAATCCGAAAATATGGCCACGTCGTCAAGGTAGGCGACTGCATATTCTCCTAATCCTGCTAGGAGACCATCTACAAGTCTTTGGAAAGTGGCAGGTGCATTTCGCAGCCCGAAAGGGAGTACATTAAATTCATACAGCCCGAGATGTGTGATGAAGGCTGACCTTTCCTTGGCAGATTCATCTAGCGGTACCTGCCAGTACCCCTTGGTTAAGTCCAAGGTAGAGATGAACTGGGCCCGTCCCAGTTTCTCTAATAGTTCATCTGTGCGTGGCATGGGATAGTTGTCTGGGCGAGTTACAGCATTTAGCTTACGGTAGTCCACGCAAAAACGTATTTCCCCATCTGGTTTGGGAACTAGAACCACTGGAGATGCCCATGCACTTTCAGAGGGGCGGATTACCCCCATCTGTAACATATCCTGGATCTCCCGTTCTATAGCAGTTTTAGCTTGAGGAGACACCCGGTAAGGTTGGACCCTAATTGGGTAAGCATTACCTGTGTCAATGGAGTGGTATGCCCGTTCAGTCAGTCCTGGGGTGGCTGAGAACGTTGGCGCGTAGCTAGTGCACAGCTCCTGGATCTGCTGTCGCTGCATACGCCCAAGGGTCATGGAGAGGTTCACCTCTTCCACACCACCAGCACATTTCCCTTCGTAGTAAACACCTTCAGGCCACTCAGCGTCGTCTCCTCCCTGGGCTGTAAACTGACAAACCTTTAATTCTCTGGAATAAAAGGGCTTTAGAGAATTAATATGGTACACCTTAGGCTTTCGGTTGGAGGTGGGGAATGCTATGAGATAATTAACAGCTCCCAGGCGCTCCTGGACCGTGAATGGCCCTTCCCACGATGCTTCCATTTTATGGGCCTGGAGCGCCTTTAAGACCATGACCTGGTCTCCTACTTTGAAGGAACGCTCTCTGGCATGTTTATCATACCAGGCTTTTTGCTCTTTTTGAGCATCCTGTAAGTTTTCTCTAGCAAGGGCTAAAGAGGTTCGGAGGGTGTTTTGTAGGTTGGTTACAAAGTCCAGAATGTTAGTTCCTGGAGAAGGTGTAAATCCCTCCCATTGCTGCTTCACCAACTGCAATGGCCCCTTAACCTCACGGCCATATACAAGTTCAAATGGGGAAAACTCTAAACTGGGATGTGGTACAGCTCTGTAGGCAAAGAGCAACTGCTGCAATACTAGGTCCCAATCATTGGAGTGCTCATTTACGAATTTACGTATCATGGCCCCCAAAGTTCCATTAAACTTCTCCACCATGCCATTTGTTTGATGGTGGTAAGGAGTGGCAACCAAGTGATTTACCCCATGAGCTTCCCAAAGGTTTTTCATAGTTCCTGCCAGGAAATTAGTCCCTGCATCTGTGAGGATGTCGGAGGGCCAACCTACCCTGGCAAAAATGTCTGCTAGTGCCTGACACACACTTTTAGCCCTGGTGTTGCTTAGAGCTACTGCTTCCGGCCATCGGGTGGCAAAATCCATGAAAGTCAGTATGTACTGCTTTCTTCTGGGTGTCTTTTTCGGAAAAGGACCCAGAATATCCACAGCTACTCGCTGAAATGGAACTTCAATGATGGGGAGTGGCTGGAGAGGGGCTTTGACCTGGTCTTGGGGTTTTCCCACTCTTTGGCACACCTCACAAGACTGGACATAGGTAGAAACATCCTTGCCCATTCCCTCCCAGTGGAATGATCCCCCCAAACGGTCTTTGGTCCTGTTCACCCCAGCATGGCCACTAGGGTGATCGTGGGCTAAGCTCAAGAGCTTGGCCCGGTATTTAGTTGGAACTACCAACTGTTTCTGAGGATGCCAGTCTTCCTGGTGTCCACCAGAAAGAGTTTCCTTGTATAAAAGTCCTCTTTCTATAACAAACCTGGATCGATTAGAAGAGCTGAGAGGCGGTGGGTTGCTCCGTGCCGCCGTCCAAGCTCTCTGGAGGCTTTCATCTGCTTCCTGTTCGGTCTGGAACTGTTCCCTTGATGCTGGAGACATCAGTTCCTCATGGGATTGTGGACCTAGGCTTGGTCCCTCTGAAAGCGATATAGGGGATGGAGCTGTTTCTGTTGACTGTGAACCGCTCTCCGCTGGTGCACTATGTTGGGATTTAGGCTCTGGCTGAGCCTCTTGGGTCGGGTTATCGGCTGCTGCCAGTTCAGGTTCGGTGGGGCCCTCTGGTGTTGAGGTTGCAAGTACTGGATTCAGTGCTGACACGGGGTCTGGTGTTGGTTGTTCGGCTGGTTCCGGTTCTGGGACTGGTTCCGTCTGGGTCTCTGGGACTGGATCCACTACTGCTGTTGCAGACATTGGCCTGGGGTCCAGGTCCATCACCTCTGACTGGGTCCTGATAGAAGTTTCCGGAACAGAGCTAGGCCTCACGGCTTGTTTAGCCTGGCTGCGGGTGACCATTCCCACCCTCTTGGCCTGCTTCACATGATTGGCCAAGTCTTCCCCCAACAGCATGGGGATGGGATAATCATCATAGACTGCAAAAGTCCACATTCCTGACCAGCCCTTGTACTGGACAGGCAACTTCGCTGTAGGCAAATTGAAAGAGTTGGACTTGAAGGGTTGAATCGTCACTTGGATCTCTGGGTTGATTAAATTGGGGTCCACTAAGGAAGCATGGATAGCTGACACTTGTGCTCCGGTGTCCCTCCACGCGGTGACCTTCTTCCCGCCCACACTCACAGTTTCCCTCCGCTCCAAGGGTATCTGGGAGGTATCTGGGCCTGTGGACCTCTGGTGTGATTCCGGTGCAATGAACTGTAATCTGTTGGGGTTCTTGGGGCAGTTGGCCTTTACATGCCCCAGCTCGTTACACTTAAAACATCGTCCAGCTGACGGGTCACTGGGGCGAGGAGGGTTGCTGGAGAACGGGGTGGTGGGACGATAAGGGGTCTGGAGGGTTCTTTGGGAGGTAGGTGGGGCTTTGGGCGGCCCCCGGTAATAGGGTGTGGTCTGGGGTGGTCCCTTCTGGTCTCCGCTCCAACTGCGACCAGTTTTCTTCTTCTCTGCCACCTCCACCCATCTGGCTCCAATCTCTCCTGCCTCAATTACAGTTTTGGGTTTCCCATCTAGGATGTATCTTTCTATTTCCTCAGGAACACCCTCTAAGAATTGTTCCATTTGCATTAGGAAGGGCAAATTTACTGGAGATTCAACACTTGCTCCTGATATCCAGGCATCCCAATGTTTCACAATGTGGTAGGCATGTCGGGTAAATGACATGTCTGGTTTCCACCTTAGGGCTCTGAACCTCCGACGAGACTGCTTGGGTGTTATCCCCATTCTGACTCTCGCCTTGGATTTAAACAGTTCATACTTGTTCATGTGTTCTTTAGGCATTTCAGCTGCCACCTCAGCTAAGGGTCCACTGAGCTGCGGCCTCAGCTCTACCATGTATTGGTCAGTAGAGATGTTGTACCCAAGGCAGGCCCTTTCGAAGTTTTCTAGGAAGGCCTCAGTATCATCGCCTGCCTTGTAGGTGGGGAACTTTCTGGGATGGGAAGTGGTACCTGGAGAAGGATTGCTAGGGTTTGTTGGTATATTCTGCTGGGCCTTTATCCTCTCCATCTCCTCCACATGCTTCCTCTCTTTTTCCTTCTCCTCCTCCACATGCTTCCTTGCCTCCATTTCCCTCTTGTGGGCAGCCTCTTGGTGTTGTTCTGCCTCCCTTTCTTGTTCCTTCTTCAGCCGCATGAGTTCTATCTGTCTTTCATGTTCCCTTTGTCTTTCCTCAGCCTGAAATTTGGCTAATTCGAGCTGTAGTCGAGCTGAGGATTTGGTCATTCTAACCTCTCTGTTTTTAACTAACTTTACACCCGAGGTTTAGAAATAAACAAACAAAACGTGGCTGTAAAATTTTGCTGTGCTGGAATAGAATACCTATTCTCTGATAGTGACTGTCAGCCTACAGAAAAAGACAATTCCCTTGTCTCTGCTCTGGGCCCAAATTAAAGCAAAAAACCTCCAACTACTTGGAAACCTGCTTACCCAGCCCAAAGAAAAAGCAAATGGGTAGAACACACACCCCCTATTTACTTTTAGGAAGAAAAGAAAAAAAAAAACCTCTGGGTTGGAAGACTGTGAATTTCCCTGCAGGAGTTAAGTACCCTGCCTCCAGGCAAAGAAAACCTGCAATTCACAAGATAATCCCCTTTTGTCTCTGCTTGGCCACAGCAGAGAAAAACCAAGCTGTTTTCAGTTTCAAAGCTGCTTTCTGGACTTTCTTTCCAAAGAAAAAAAAATTTCCTTTTTAAAATCTGTATTTCTAGTTCAAAAAATCTCAACTGGATCTCAAATGATTTCAGGTTAATCCCACCGCTGCCACCATGTCAAGGTTCCTCCCCCACTCTGAACTCTAGGGTACAGATGTGGGGACCTGCATGAAAAAACCCCCTAAGCTTATCTTTACCAGCTTAGGTCAAAACTTCCCCAAGGTACAAAATATTACACCCGTTATCCTTGGAATGGCCGCTACCACCACCAAACTAATACTGGTTACTGGGGAAGAGCTGTTTGGACGCGTCTTTCCCCCCAAAATACTTCCCAAAACCTTGCACCCCACTTCCTGGACAAGGTTTGGTAAAAAGCCTCACCAATTTGCCTAGGTGACTACAGACCCAGACCCTTGGATCTTAAGAACAATGAACAATCCTCCCAACACTTGCACCCCCCCCCCCTCTCCTGGGAATGTTGGATAAAAAGCCTCACCAATTTGCATAGGTGACCACAGACCCAAACCCTTGGATCTGAGAACAATGAAAAAGCATTCAGTTTTTTACAAGAAGACTTTTAATAAAAAATAGCAGTAAATAGAAATAAAGAAATCCCCCCTGTAAAATCAGGAGGGTAGATATCTTACAGGGTAATTAGATTCAAAAACATAGAGAACCCCTCTAGGCAAAACCTTAAGTTACAAAAAAGATATACAGACAGAAATAGTTATTCTATTCAGCACAATTCTTTTCTCAGCCATTTAAAGAAATCATAATCTAACACATACCTAGCTAGATTACTTACTAAAAGTTCTAAGCCTCCATTCCTGTTCTGTCCCTGGCCAAGACGACTACAGACAGACCCAGACCCTTTGTTTCTCTCCCTCCTCCCAGCTTTTGAAAGTATCTTGTCTCCTCATTGTTCATTTTGGTCAGGTGCCAGCGAGGTTACCTTTAGCTTCTTAACCCTTTACAGGTGAGAGGAGCTTTCCCCTGGCCAGGAGGGATTTCAAAGGGGTTTACCCTTCCCTTTATATTTATGACAGTCACATTGCATTGCAAACTCATGGTTCATTTGTTTTCCACTTTTACCTGAAGGTCTCTTTCATCATTCATGCTTATCAGGTATTTCTCTCCCATTAAATATATATGTTTTGGGTTTATTTTGTCCCCAGATATATTTATTTGCACTTTCCAAGTTGAAACTCATGTTGTTTTTCTGCCCATATTTCTAATCTCTCTAGGTTGCTTTATATAATTTCTCTGTTTACTGGTTTTCAAAACGTATACAACTGTGAAATGGAAAACTACATTCTAAATATGTCCATAACATTTATCTACATACTGTGTAGATAAAAAATATTGGCTGTTAGCAATATATCTGTATAGTAAACAACATATAGTACACTGAAGCTTTGAATCTTTGATCTGCTAGAGTGTTGTACCTCATTTGATTGACTGACAGCACATATTAACCTCATGATGTTCACATCTGATAAATGGAAGACTGGAGATGATATAATACATGATAAAATTCTTTCTCCCCTTATAGATAATTGTTGTATAACCTACCCACAAGGGAAGTTTCTTCCTAACCTACATAAGCTAGTGGTCGATGTATACCATGACACAAGAGGACTTATGTCCCAATCTGTTCTATCGTAGTATCAGATATTGTTAATTGGAGGAGCAGAGTTAAAGTACAGTTGGCAGTTTTATGGTCTCTCACCTGTGTGTTAATAATTTAGTGAGATCTGCTAAAATAAATAGGATTCCTACAAATTACATTTAACCTCTCTGAATTAAAGTAATACAGGGATTTATAAGAGCATAAGATCTTATCAAAGTGATTCCGATATCCCCAGAAGATCATCTCTCAACTCTGCTCATCTCAACAGTTAGGATCAATAGAAAGCCGTGAACTTCATTTCCTTCTTTGTTGGAATGACAACTATAAAAAGGAGGTCATACATGGTAGTGCTAGGACCAAATTATTAGCAGTTCCGATTCTGAGATTGACCATATCTGTGATTGTTACTGAAAGTTTGTGGTGGAAAAATATATTCAATCTTGATTAGCAATATTTATGAGCCAGACACAAACTGCCCTTTGAATCACCAGCAGCTTTTTCACGAGTATACCAGTGATTCTGGTTTTGTGATCAAATTAGACCACTGCAGATATTGGGTAGAATTCCTGGGTCAGGAGATCGCATACAAAGAATATGCAGTGGGGCAAGTCCTGCCACTCTTACTCACAGTATGAAACATCTTACTATATAAACAGTGCCATAGTCCCACTGGCGTCAATGGTAGCAGTTTGTGGAGTAAGGTGCTACTTATCATAACTGTTGGAACCTGGCCTTTGATGAATAAAATGCTTATGAGTTTAACATCTCTATTATTGTCTTCTTTTATTGATAGCAAATTCCATTCTATTCAGGTTCTAATACTGCATGCATCACCAGGCTATCTGGGCACACATTTTAATACCTGGATAGCAAAGGGGAGACCTGATAGGAATGAGAGGCTACCATGGAGGCGTTTTCCCTTACAAGGCTAGGCCTTTGTGATCTTGCTGTGTCACTAGATTACACTGATTTCTCAGTGTGGGGAAGCAGGTAGGATAGGTTGCCAAGTAGGATCTGAGGTGGCACAAGGTTGAAAGAAGGTAAACTTCTCTATTTGGGCAAAGACCTGCTTCTATGAGCTCAGGTCCCTTGTAACTGGGAAGAAAAGAAGCTCAGATATAAAGTTGCCTCTGTGTAGCTGGGAAGAAGAGAAGCTCAGATGTAAAGTTGCCTTTAACAATATCTAATCTATTGTACATAGCAGTGTATCTTTTATTAAAAATTTCAAACTGTGAACATACAAGGCCCTAACCACATATAGATTGATAATGATATCGGCATCGCTTCCAGCTTTAATAGCATAGTGCGTATGAGAATAATTAAATAACTTCCATGACTTATGTGGGCACTGCACGGAGTGGTGATATGAAGAGCGTGACATGGGGTGGTGATAAGTCTGTCATGTGATAAATGCAATTTATCATGCACCTTTGTTTCTTCCGCACTCTGACCACTAATGCATTAATGCCAGGGATTATTCCAATATCCCAAACACTCGAACAGCTGTTAATAACTGCCATTTGTTCTTAAATTGACCCATCAAAAAATACTTGCTGGCTTTTTTCTTGGACAAATTTAGAATTTCCCACCAAAATTTACTTTGCTGAAACCTAGGATGAGCAGTATTGGATCTTGGACCTGATGACCTGTTTAAGATCCAGTATCTTGCAGCACTGTAGAGTTGGAATGAGATATTGATATCCTTGCAAAGTGAAAATTCCCATCTCTCTACTGAGACACAGGAGAACTGGTTCTGTTCTGGGATTCTGAGTTATCAGATTATAAAGGTCAAACATTTTGCTAACTGGTTTATGATCATTTTTGGCAGTTTACACTTTCTTAGTTATGTTTCTGTGTCGCACAGTGAGACCCAAGAGAATAAGGTTACTAGGATTTCTGTGGGAAAGGATATGAAAAAATAGTTATGATCAAAGCTTCTCCACTATAGCAGCAATGGTATGATTGCCTTTTACAGGGAATATCCTTGCCATGAATGAACAACTACTTCATTTGAATTCCATTGCAAAGCAACATGCAGAGCCCATTGTGTTCCTTTACACAATTGCAGTGGCAGTGATCTCCTTGGGCCTCCTGTCCATTTTCCTGACACTGATCTGACGAACAGGTCAGCTTCCCTTAAGGAATCTGTCCTTCAGTGGAAGAATCTGTATTCCAGAGAACTGTTTTTTTCCCATTAATACTATCCCATAATCCCATCTAAATCTGTATTCAAACACCACACACATGCAGGTACTTTTATGTCTTGGCAACATTTTTTTCAGAAAATATCCAAACAAATTGATCGGGGCTTGATTGTCACTTGTGGGGCTCTCCAGAGGAGTTTGGTTTGGCCACGCTGTTTTGCATTCAAGGCTCCAAACGCATTTTTCAATGTCATACAAATACTCACGTTATCTCTTTTTTAACTGCTATGTCTCCTTTCTTTGCAGCGAATAAGGAAACTGTTGAGCCTTCAGAACTTATGGCTACCACTAAGCCTGCTGTAAAGATGAGCCTTCACAGGCAAGTTGTTCCACTTCAGTTTCTAATATGTTGTGACCTTGGGATTCTACCTAATTATTTTTTAATTATGTTAGTTGTATTACAGTAATGTCTAGAGGTTCCATTGCAGATCAGGCCCCCAGGTGAACGGTATATACATAACTAACCAAGAGCCCCTGCCCTGAAGAGCTTACAATCTAAATGGACAAGACCAAGAAAATATTATTATCCTCATTTTACAGACACAGAGGAAAATTAAGTGACTGCTTCAGAGGGTACAAACTGTTCAGGAAGGACAGGCAGGAGAGAAAAGTTGGAGGATTTGCACTGTATGTAAGAGAACAATATGATTGCCCAGAGCTCCGGTATGAAACTGGAGTAGAGCCTGTTGAGAGTTTTTGGGTTAGGTTTCGAGGAAGAGCAACAAGGGTGATGTCATGGTGGATGTCTGCTACAGAGGATGACATAGGAGGATGAGGTAGATGAGGCTTTCTTCAACAACAAACAGAAGTTTCCACATCAAAGGCCCTGGTTCTCATGGGGGATTTCAATCACCCTGATATCTGCTGGGAGAACAATACAGCAGTGCACAGACAATCCAGGAAGTTTTTGGAGAGTGTTGGGGACAACTTCCTGGTACAAGTGCTAGAGAAACCAACTAGGGTCCATGCTCCTCTTGACCTGCTGCCCACAAACAGGGAAGAAACGGTAGGGGAAGTAGAAGCGGGTGGCAACCTGGGCAGCAGTGACCATGAGATGGTCGAGTTCAGGATCCTGACACAGGGAAGAAAGGAGAGCAGCAGAATATAGACCCTAGACTTCAGAAAAGCAGACATTGACTCCCAGAGGGAACTGATGGGCAGGATCCCCTAAGAAGCTAATATGAGGGGGCAAGGAGTCCGGGAGAGCTGGCTGTATTTTAAAGAAGCCTTATTGAGGGTGCAGGAACAAATCATCCCGATGTGCAGAAAGAATAACAAATATGGCAGGCTACCAGCTTGGCTTAACAGAGAAATCTTTAGTGAGCTTAAACACAAAAAGGAAGCTTACGAGAAGTGGAAACTTGGACAGACGATTAGGGAGGAGTATAAAAATATTGTTCAAGCATGCAGGGGTGTAATCAGGAAGACCAAAACACAAGTGGAATTGCAGCTAGCTAGGGATGGGAAGGGAACAAGAAGGGTTTCTATAGGTATGTTAGCAACAAGAAGGTCAGGGAAAGTGCGGGACCCTTACTGAATGAGGGAGGCAACCTAGTGACAGATGATGTGGAAAAAGATGAAATACTCAATGTTTTTTGTTTGTTTGTTTTTTCCTCGGTCTTCACAAACAAGGTCCGCTCCCAGACTGCTGCACTGGGCAGCACATTATGGAGAGGAGGTGAGCAGTCCTCAGTGGTGAAAGAACAGGTTAAGGACTATTTAGAAAAGCTGGACATGCACAAGTCCATGGAGTCAGATGCAGTGCATCTGAGGGTGCTGAGGGAGCTGGCTGATGTGATTGCAGAGCCATTAGCCATTATCTTTTAAAACTTGTGGTGATCGGAGGTGGTCCTGGACAATTGGAAAAAGGAAAATATAGTGCCCATCTTTTAAAAAGGGAAGAAGGAGAACCTGGGAAACTACAGACATGTCAGCCTCACCCCAGTCCCCAGAAAAATCATGGAGCAGGTCTTCAAGGAATCCATTCTGAAGCTCTTGGAGGAGAGGAAGGTGATCAGGAATAGTCAACATAGCTTCACCAAGGGCACGTCATGCCTGACTAACCTGATTGCCTTCTATGATGAGACAACTGGCTCTTTGGATATGGGGAAAGTGGTGGACATGATATATCTTGACTTTAGCAAAGCTTTTGATATGGTCTTCCACAGTATTACTGCCAGCAAGTTAAAGAAGTATGGGCTGGATTAATGGACTATAAGGAGGATAGAAAGTTGGCTAGATCATCAGGCTGAATGTGTAGTGATCAACGGCGCAATGTCTAATTGGCAGCCAGTATCAGGTGGCGTGCCCCAGGGGTCGGTCTTGGGCTGGTTTTGTTCAACATCTTCATTAATGATCTGGATGATGGGATGGATTGCACCCTCAGCAAGTTCACGGATGACATTAAAATGTGGGGAGAGATAGATATGCTGGATGGTTGAGATAGGGTCCAGAGTGACCTAGATAGATTGGAGGATTGGGCCAAAAGAAATCTGATGAGGTTCAACAAGGACAAGTGCAGAGTCCTGCACTTAGGACAGAAGAATCCCATGCACTGCTACAGGGGACCAACTGGCTAAACAGTAATTCTGCAGAAAAGGACCTGGGGATTACAGTGGATGAGAAGCTGGATATGAGTCAACAGTGTGCCCTTGTTGCCAAGAAGGCTAATGGCATTTTGGGCTGTATAAGTAGGAGCATTGCCAGTAGATCGAGGGAAGTGATTCTTCCCTCTGTTCGGCCCTCGGGAGGCCACATCTGAAGTATTGCGTCCTGTTTTGCGTCTCCCACTACAGAAAAGATGTGGATAAATTGGAGAGAGTCCAGCAGAGGGCAACGAAAATGATCAGGGGTCTGGGGCACATGGCTTATGAGGAGAGGCTGAAGGAACTGGGGTTATTTAGTCTGCAGAAGAAAAGAGTGAGGGGGGATTTGATAGCAGCCTTCAACTATCTGAAGGGGGGTTCCGAAGTGGATGGAGCTCAGCTGTTCTCAGTGGTGGCAGATGACAGAACGAGGAGTAATGGTCTCAAGTTGCATGAGGTCTAGGTTGGATATTACGACAAAACTATTTCACTAGGAGGGTGGTGAAGCACTGGAATCGGTTACCTAGGGAGATGGTGGAATCTCTCTCTTTAAGGCCCAGCTTGACAAAGCCCTGGCAGGGATAATTTATATGGGGATTGGTCCTGCTTTGAGCAGGGCGTTGGAGTAGATGACCTCCTGAGGTCTCTTCCAATGCTAATCTTCTATCATTCTGTGCTACAGCAAGGAACTGAACTCAGGTTTTCTAGGTGATGTCCTAGAAAACTAGGTATAGGATTTAACCACTGCACCATCCTTCTTACCATTTTCTTGGCCTCATGTTTCTAAATCTGAATCAAGCTAGTTTAGCAACACACCCAATCTTATTTTGAGCTTTATTATTAACTGAACACCCTCAGAGTGCTGTATAAAACCAATGGAGAGACAGTCTGAAGTGGAGAGCTGCTGTCCACCCTTAAAGCCCACTGAGTCTTTTGACTCTTTGGAAAAGGAAGCAATTAAGGGAAAAGCAGAAAATGTTAAAGTTTTCAATGTCCAGGTTGCACAGACCTTGCCTGAAGAAAATCCAGCTGCTTTAAGTGAAGTTCTGCCTTGGGGTGTGCGGTAGCCCTGTGAGGGGCACTGAAAACAGGCCATACTTAGCCCAGAATTGAACTTCTGTGCACCAGTGAACTGAGAATGGGCATAATTGCAGACTTTTGTTCTCCTGTGGCTGTGCAGAACAAGATAGAATGGGCAAAAGGGAAGAACACAGCAGGGAGAGGGCAGCCCAGGGAATAGAGCTGAGAGAGAGAATGTGCTTTGCAGCAACTTGCACTGCCTTCCAGCTAATATTGTACCCCCAGGGTGGGGATCAAAAGGGATGGCTTAAAGGTCCCCTTGGTGCAAACTGCTTGTTATGCCTTCGTCATAAATCCATTCTTCCAGTCTATGGAGGCTCTGCCTAGCCTTTTCAGAGAGAAGGATTGACTGTTCTGACTCTGTTGGGAAGCTGACGTGTTCTGATCAGTGCGCTCTTGTCCAGAGTGGCCTGCCTTTCTGAGACAACCTGTCCTATTATCAAAATTGGAACTGATAATAATAATAATGCATGCTGTCTGCTCTTGACAGTAGGGGATGCCCTCACAACCATTGTCTACCTAGCTGGTTAGTTGGGTTCAGAGAATCCTTGGTGAGGAAGGAGAACCGAGATGTTTGACTTTGTTATTTCCAGACCTCAAACACCCTGAACTTCAGCATAGCACCTCTGTGATGGACTCTGTGTTTACAATAGGCACTCCACTTGAAGTTACCATTGTGTTCAGATTTCTAGTGTAGTGTGAAAGTATTCTCCCTCTACTAACAGGCCTGCCTGGAGGGTGCAATTTAACTGACGAGGCCAGAAGACCCACAGAGCTCTCGGAGATACTAGATGTGAATGAATGTTCCATCAAGTTGACTTAGGTCATTTGTGGAGCTGGAGGAAGAGCCAACCAGGAATGTGGGAGGAGTAGCTAGATAAAAAGTAGTTGAGAGAGATTTAAGAAGCTTGGTCTGTTTAGATTATCCAAGAAAAGGTTAAAGGGTGACTTAGTCACAATCTATAAGTACCTCCACGGGAAAGAGATTTCTGATAGTAGACAGCTCTTTAATAGTAGACAGCTCCAGTGGTTGGAATCTGAAAGTAGGCAAATTCAGGCTAAAAATAAGGCATACCTGTTCAACCTATACCTGAGAATAATCTGCTATAGGAACAATGAGATTCTCCATCACCTGAAGTCTTTTTAAATCAAGACTGGCTGTATTTATAAATGATATGCTATAGCTCAAACAGAAGTTATGGGTTTGATGCAGAAATTGTTGGATGAGTTTCTCCGGCCTGTGTTATACAGGAGGAGATCAGATGGGGTGAGCATAATGGTTCCATCTGTCCTTAAACTCTACGGCTCTGTGAAAATGATTGATAACTTGTGTAGTTAATAAACATAACTCATTCTTCCTCCTGTCCTTTTCCCCACTACATGTCTGCCAGCAGTGCCTTGCACTAGGAGTTTTTACCGGTTATATCTTGACTTCTTCACTGTCTTCTAAGGATACGTCTATACTGAACGCTCCTTTTTGGTAGTATAAAGTACGTACGCTGCATGCCCCCCTAGCATGGGTATAAATAGCAGTGTACATGGTGAGGCACTGCTTAGGTGCGTAGATTAAAGACACTCCTGAACTCTGTAGGTATGTAACTGAGTTTTATGTACCCTACAGGACTCTGTACTCACTCAAGCAGCACCTCCCTGTCTACATTACTATTTTCAGCAGAGTAGTGTCCTGCTGCCTCCCTGCTGTCATAAATATAAAGGGAAGGGTAAACCCCTTTGAAATCCCTCCTGGCCAGAGGAAAATTCCTCTCACCTGTAAAGGGTTAACAAGCTAAAGGTAACCTCGCTGGCACCTGACCAAAATGACCAATGAGGAGACAAGATACTTTCAAAAGCTGGGAGGAGGGAGAGAAACAAAGGGTCTGTGTGGCTGTCTATATTCTGTCTTTGCCGGGGATAGACCAGGAATGGAGTCTTAGAACTTTTAGTAAGTAATCTAGCTAGGTACGTGTTAGATTATGATTTCTTTAAATGGCTGAGAAAAGAACTGTGCTGAATAGAATAACTATTTCTGTCTGTGTATCTTTTTTGTAACTTAAGGTTTTGCCTAGAGGGGTTCTCTATGTTTTGAATCTAATTACCCTGTAAGGTATCTACCATCCTGATTTTACAGGGGGGATTTCTTTATTTCTATTTACTTCTATTTTTATTAAAAGTCTTCTGTAAGAAAACTGAATGCTTTTGCATTGTTCTCAGATCCAAGATCCATGCAAATTGGTGAGGCTTTTTATCCAACATTTCCCAGGAAAGGGGGGGTGCAAGTGTTGGGAGGATTATTCATTGTTCTTAAGATCCAAGGGTCTGGGTCTGTAGTCACCTAGGCAAATTGGTGAGGCTTTTTACCAAACCTTGTCCAGGAAGTGGGGTGCAAGGTTTTGGGAAGTATTTTGGGGGGAAGGACGCGTCCAAACAGCTCTTCCCCAGTAACCAGTATTAGTTTGGTGGTGGTAGCGGCCAATCCAAGGACAAAGGGTGGAATATTTTGTACGTTGGGGAAGTTTTGACCTAAGCTGGTAAAGATAAGCTTAGGGGTTTTTTTCATGCAGGTCCCCACATCTGTACCCTAGAGTTCAGAGTGGGGGAGGAACCTTGACACCTGCCGTAGGGAGAGGCTCTAGCAGCTCCTTGCTTCTGGCTGGCAGCTCCCTGTTGCCAGAGCCTTTCCATGTGGAGGAGCAAGGCTCTGGCAGCAGGGAGGTGCCAGAATCTGTCCCAACCGCAGTGAAAGACTCCAGCGGTGGGGAAATGCCCTGGCGGGGGCGGGGGACAGAAGGGGGGAAGTGGAGACAGGTACCAGCAGCTACCTGCTTCAGAGCTTGTCCCTGCCACCTCCCCACTGCCAGAGCCTTTCACTGACACATGTAACTACACACTGAAGTGTATAGCTACACATGCTTTTCACTACGGTGTGTAGTTACACATACCCTACATGCCACCACAAGAGGTGTGCAGTGTAGCTGTAGCTGAAACATCCCGGGTAACTTAAACCAGGCACTGAAAAAAATGGTTCTTTGAGGCAGGGTTACACCCATTGCTTTACTTATCCTCATGAGAGCGGGAGTCACCCGGCTTTGCTACCATTAACTGATGACATAAGATCCAGGTGCCGGTGAACATGTCATCCATGAGATCATTGCCATTCTGACCCAAGAACTCATTCCTCTTGTTACAGCAGCTAGTTTTGCCTGCTGAAATTGTTTGTTGTATGCAGTTTTATTTGGTTGTACTCACACGTAGTTAGGGCCCTACCAAATTCAAGGCCCATTTTGGTCCTTTTCATGCTCACAGGATTTTAAAAATCGTTAATTTCATGATTTCAGATATTTACATCTGAAATGTAACTATCCCAAAAGAGGATTGTGGAGGGGAGGGGTCACAAGTCTATTGCAGGGGGTCACGGTATGGCCACCCTTTACTTCTGTGCTGCTACTGACGGGGGCGCTGCCTTCAGAGCTGGGCAGCTGTGAGGGTCACATGGTATGAGTGTGTCATCACATTCGGGGGTGGGGGCAGAGCTAGCATTATGAATGGGCGACCACCCAGGGCCCCATGGTACAGGGGACGCCGCGGTCCCCCCCACCCATAGCCAGTCTAAGGCCCCTTTAACCTCTGAATGCTGGGCACAGAGCCAGGGAGGGGCTGGGGATAAGGGCACCGGAATCTTTGTAATACTGTGGGGAGGAGGCACCGGTGGCAGAACCGGGGGTGACTTGGCTCCATGCCCCCTACTTTTTAACATAGGGCATATTTTGGGCAGCAGGGGGCCGACAAGGACTGCGCTTCACAGTGGGGGAGCTGATAATGCCTGCCATGAAGTGCAGCTCCCATCAACACCACTCCACGCCTGCCCGAGGCTTGCAGTTTGGGGGTGTGAGGGGTGCCATGCCACCTCCTGCCCCCTACTCTACAACCATGTTAAAAAAGCAGGGACATGGCCCCCTGCCTACCTTACCCAGTGCTGTTGGCTGGGAGACACGCCAGCCAGGGGCTCCTACCATGCGCCGAACTCTAGCTGCTAGTCCCAGCTGGGCTGGGCAAGGACAGAGCTTCCTCTTCTCCTGCAGAGGCCATGCCTGGGGCCAAGTCATACCCATCTCTGGGAACTTCCTCTGGCTGCAAGAAGCTCCATGGCTGCTTGCTGAGTACTGACCCCTCCCCCCATGGCTGGTAAGTGAAGGGGGCAGGAAGCGGGGCTGGAGGCAGAGCTTCCTGCAGCCAGGGGAGATTCCCGGAGGTGGGTCTGACCCAGCCCTGGGAACAGCCCCTGGAGGAAATGAAGTCCCAACACTCCTCAGCTCCTTCGGGATTAGCAGCTTTAGCACTGTGCATGGTGGGAGCTCCGGCTGGGACACCCCTAGCCCTGCTGCTCCGTGGCAGATTTCCTGGGGAAACCAGATTTCATGGTCAGTGATGCATTTTTCATAGCTGTGAATTTGGTAGGGCCCTGCACATAGTGAATTGGTGTGAATGTGTAGTTCTGTGTTTAAAGGGTGTAGGTCCTTGTCCACTCTAATTTTTTAACCTGGTACGAAGGCACTTATGGGGGTGGGGGTGTTGGTGTTGGGAAGCCTGTCCCCTGAGGCTATGCTAACACAAGACAAATCACATTTGTAATTAATGTGGCATTTACAGCACATGGCGGATTCATTAGCAGTATGCCAACTCTCCCACTCATGTGCCAGTGAGTTGCAATGGTCTGTCTTAAGTATTTAAGTATTTCCTGGGTGGTGTGTATCATAGGCTGTGGGAGGCTGAGCCTCCCCAAACAGCCAGGTGTGGCACTGCCCACACTCTGCCCCCAGGCAGCCCCCTCCTGCTTCCCCCTCTATAGGTGACTCTTCCTCTGTGCCATGGCCCTAGTTGGTCTGGGTCTGGGGAGGGCTGGGGCCATGATGCCTGGCACTACAGGGCTGGGAGGGGCTGCGACCTCTGGGCTCCCGTGGGGGGTTGCAGAAAGGGTGGGTCCTCGGGTGGAAGGGGCGGGGCTGGGGGCTAGCCTCCCTGAGTCAGTGGGTCTCCTGCCGCTCATGCCTATCATTGCAGTATCTTAGCACCTCACAATCTTGAATGCATTTATTCCTCGCAACATCCCTGTGAGGTAGTGTTGCCCTGGATTTGAGGGGTGTGTATAACCCAGAATGTGATCAGTCTAATTGCAGCTGTATTATGTGTGTTCAGCCACACTGAAGTAATGAAATAGAACACCACATAGTTAAGGGTTAATTTGGAGACAAGCTTTCAGAAGCAAGGTCATATCTAGCTGGCAGTTTCTGCTAATCACAATGGGAGGGGGGGACCGACATGTAAATAACTGAGTCTGAAAACCTTGGTGGCTGGAAAACCTTTCTAGAGGCCTCTGATATTAAAAGTTTTTTGAAAGTTAGAAAAGTGGTGACAAAGCAGGGGTCATTATGACCTATGTTTTTTTGTAGAAGTTAGTTATAAAAGATTAGCGAATAGAGTGTACTTTGGAGCAGTCCTCTGACGTCATCTCGAGAGAGATTTTTCCTGACACCCTTTCTTCCCAGTGGGTGAGAAACTGGCCAGTGAGAACCTGCTGTTAATTACTCAGTACAGTAAGGTAAATATCTGGGATGTTTTAAACCTATTGTTTATGTCTGTGTGTGCTTAAATCTAATAAACTGCAGTGTTAGACAAGATCACGCTGACTTGCATTACTCCTTGATAAGACAGAATTGCTGAGTTCCTGTTGATTAACTCCTTATACTGCCTGGAGGGAAATAGTTAAGTTTCCCTTGTTGGGGGTACTGAAAACCCTGGGTAACAGCAGGGCAGTAGTATTATCCCCATTTTACAGATGGTGAATTTAGGCACAGAGAGACTAAGTGACTAGTACAAGATAACATAGACAATTTGTGACACAGCAAGGAACTGAACCTAGGTCTGCAAAGTCCTCAGCTAGTGTCCCAACCACTGGATTATCCTTCTCTTCCCACACATACTCAGATGAAAAACACAGAGGGCATAAGGATTTTGACAGCAAATATTAACAGGAAAATCACTTTCTCCACTCCCTTCTGTGTGTGATGATCCCCAATGAGAATGATTGTGTTCAGGGGCCATGGAAGGTGTACTCTGAGAAGCTGTTTCCCTGCAGGCTCACTTACACTGTGTGACTATATTTACTAGTATTTTCTTATGTGAAACTCATCATGGAAAAATGTTCCTGTTGTAGGGATCGTGTCATCACAGTAAGATTTACAGATTGGGGGATAGATTTGTTTTAACTGATGATACCCAACTCCTACTGCAAAAGCCTTGCTCCAGCTGATGTCTCTGAACATCCCCCCTAGTTTATCATGTGCACAAGTAAAGACAAAGGGGAATAACTATAATGGAGATGGGAGAAATTTCTCTGTCCTAAACTACGAAAGGAACTGCCCTTCTCGGTGCTAGCACTCAGATGTGCAATACAGTGAGCTGTTTGTTTTATAATTCAGTGATCAGTAAATGTGTAACTCATTTATAATGACCCAGCTGTGCTTTTCAGCTGATGAACACATGTAACCAAAAGACAGCTTTAAGGTCTTGTGATTAACGAATGACATTGGGACTCAGGAGATGACAGTTCTGCCATTCACTTAATCTGTGATCTTTGGGCATGTCACTTCACTGCCATGCACCTCCACTTCTGGTATGTAAAAGTGGGATGATGGTACTTCCTTCCCGTAGAGGTGTGTTGCGAGGATTAATTCATTAGTGTCTGTACACTGCTCAGAAACTACTGTGCTGAGCACCATAGACAAATCTATAAGCATTCATAAAAAGCTTCAGGTGGAAAAAACGAGCAGTTAGTTATGTTTCTTGTACTGAACATCATATCGATCAAACTACTTTCACCAATACATGGAATTTGTATTCAATGATGATGTTGCTTCTCTCACATTTGTAGCGAGTGCAGGTTCAGTGCCAGGGGTGTGTGTTCGATTAACACTCAGTTAAAGCCCTGGGGAGCTGGAGTGACGCATTGCTGACCATCCTAGCATTACAAAAGGGAGTTCCCATTGCATGGTATTATAGTCTTATTGTAAGGGGACTGTTGCTAGTAAGAGGGTTGCAAGCTCCCAGTACTAAAAAGGGGGAAGGGTCGATGGGGAATCAAGACCCTGAGACTGCCAGTCCCCAGGAACAATGGGAAGAGGCCAATGCTCCCGGTCAGCCTGAATGACAGGGCAGCCAGGCTAATCAGGGAGTCAGGAGGCCAGGGAGGTCCCGTCCTCTGTGTGAGCTGGAATTGGCCGGGTCAGACAGAGTAGGGCCAAGCTAAGGAGAAAGGAGAGGCCTGAGCTGAGCTGGGGAGCAGAGCTGTGCCAGATCCAGAGAGAGCAGACCCTGTCCTGAGAGAAGAGCTGCAGCCCCAAAGGCAGAGGCACAGCCCAGAGAGAGCAGACTTGCCCTGGGAGCAGAGCTGCAGCAACCAGAGCCAGAGGGGCCAGAAAAGCATCCCAGGGAGCTGGAGGCAGAGCAGCAGCAGTGCTGAGGCAGAGTGGTGGAGCTGGAGCAGTCCGGAGCCGGGTGTCGTGAGCAGCTGGGGAGAGCGAGGGGGACCCTGGGCAGTGGGCCCAGCACAGGGAGACGCCTCAGCCAGGAGGCTACAGGCCAGACTCGGAGGGGGATTGTAACCCCAACAGGGCGGGGGCAATGCTGGGAAGAAGGGCCCTGCCACCTAGAGTCTGAGAGCGTGTGGCCACCACCAGAGCGAGTGTCCAACCCACAGCATCCCTGCTGCACAGCCAGGGCCTGAGCATGAGGCCTGGGACTTACAAGGAGCAGACTGTGAACTGCCCTGACGTTCCAGAGACACTGTTTGTGATGTTCCCTGCCACAGAGCGGGGTGATGTGTTTCCTTTCGCCTTTCCCATTTCCCCTTATTCTTTTAAAAATTAATTGTTGATTAAATAACTTGTATTTGCTTCAAATTGTGTGTAATCGTCAGTGGGTCAGAGAAGTGCCCAGTGCAGAGAGAGTACCCCGGAGCGGGGACACCCTAGCCCCTGTCCTAGGTGACAACAGCAGGGTTGGGGGTCAAGCCCCCCAGAAATCCTGGGCCCACCTTGTTGGGGTTACGAGGACTCTGCCAGACAGGAGAGTGGAAGGGTAGTCCGCAAGGGCAGGGAGGCCACTGGGTAAAGGAATTGGGAGCGAGGAATCAGATCCTTTCGCTAGCCCACTTCACTGGGGCGGTGCAGAAGCCAGGAAAGTTCCCCACAATGGCAGGACTATTCCCCCGCTTACATAATCACTGCTGATGGAATCATGCTGTTACCCGGAAATGAACCTGCTTCCTGGCCAAGGGTGAAATCCTACCCTGCTGAAGGCAATGGCAAAACTGTCATTGACTTCAGGGGAGCCAGGATTTCACCCTGGTCACCTAGGGCAGTGGTTTTCAAACTGCGGGTCGTGACCCAGTACTGGGTCGTGGAATGTCAGGCACTTGGTCGCGGTGGCTCTGGTCAGCACCGCCGACTGGGCTGCTAAGGCAGGCTAGTCCCTACCTGTTCTGACACCGCACAGCGCCCCAGAAGCGGCCAGCAGCAGGTCTGGCTCCTAGGCAGGCGGGGAGGGGGCATGAGGCTCCATGCGCTTCCCCCTCCCCGAGCACTGGTTAAGCACTCCCATCGGCCGGTTCCCAGCCAATGGGAGATGGCGGGACGGTGCCTGCGGGTGAGAGCCATGCAGAGCTGCACCTGGGAACTGGACCCGCTGCTGGCCACTGCTTGGGCACGGCGCGGTCCACGATGCCAGGACAGGCAGGAAGCCTGCCTTAGCACTCCCGCTGCGCCACTGACCGGGAGCCACCCGAGGTAAGCCCAAGCCCCAACCCCACGCCCCGATCCCCTGCCCCAGCCTTGTGTCCCCACCAAACCCAGAGCCCCTTTCTGCACTCCAAGCACCCCACCCTAGGGCTTGCACCCCCAGCCCAGAGCCCTGACCCCCTCCTGCACCCCAACCCCCTGCCCTAGCCCAGAGCCCCCTCCTACACCCTGAACCCCTCATTCCTGGCCCCACCCAGCAGCCCTCACCCCCACATCCCAACCCTCTGCCCCAGCCCTGAGCCCCTCCCTCGCCCCAAACCCCTCATCCCCGGATCCGTTGGGTCGTGGCTATCAACAATTTTCTTCAACTGGGTCACCAGAAAAAAGTTTGAAAGCCGCTGATCTAGTGAGTCTGTTCTCTGGCTCAGCTAGTGATGGGCTATGAAAGGAAGGGGGTATGTTCT
Source organism: Caretta caretta (assembly GCF_965140235.1). Taxonomy (NCBI): domain Eukaryota; kingdom Metazoa; phylum Chordata; order Testudines; family Cheloniidae; genus Caretta; species Caretta caretta. Next base: position 9,203,593 of record NC_134210.1, on the reverse strand, counting down.
GTGATGCTTGAGAGGCGGAGTGAAATAATGGATGGAACAAAAATGTCCCTGGGTTGACTTCACCTTAGAGAACCACTCTGGGTTCCATTGTGACAACTCAGATGAGTAACCTCTTGCAAAGATGAGTAAGGGTTCCACAATTTGGCCTCCAGACTTTGGATACTTATCTGAAATTTAACCAGTGAGTCTGCAAAATATGTCAGTGATTTATTATTATTACATCTCGGAAGTCCAGTGTGGCTTAGGCCCCAAAGTGCTAGAAGCTGTACAAATACTTACCAAAAAGATAGTCATTGCGGCAAAGAGGAAGTTTTGCAAGAACAGGCTTTCTTTTTATGTTTCTGAACCTTCTGGGTGACATAAAAATACCACAATAAGAGCCTGTCTCAAGATAACTCAGCAATTTTCTTTCTGTCCTGGGTGGAATCAAGAGAGTCAATAAAACAGGTAACTAGTGAGAAAACATAAAAACTAACTGAATTTTTCACAGCCCTTAAAGATGTTCATTTCAAGTTGGGTATTTAGAAATACAGAAAGGTTCGGGGATGAGGTTGTGGAGAAGGAGAATAGGGTTGTTTGTAAACTTGCTTTAGTTTTATGTATACAAAAAGTAAAAATTACTTTGGAAATGGCTGGTTTTCCTAATTCTTCTATTTCTTGTTTTACAGGACTGTCACTTGCCTTGCGAGGTCAGTAATGCAGCTAACAGATGGTGCAGCAGGACTAGCAGCCATGAGGGATACTTTACTAACGAAAGAGGAAACAATTTTCAGGATTTCCCTTGCATATTGCAGGATTTGGTTTGTTTGCTTGTTTGCTTGGACAGCCCGTATCTCCTTGGCATCAGCTTCATAGAATTTTGTTTGGGGTTGAGGATAAGTCCAATGCTAGTAACAAATCTCTTTTATTTTCTCTCCTTGGATTGTATTAGGGTTATAGCTTTGGAAACAAGTAGCACCAGCTGGGTTATCTCTGTTGCTGATACCTCCAGTGGCTCAGGGTGTTATTATGGGAAGGCATTTATGGATCTGTGAACTGTTGTCAGTCTTAGCTTCTGAGCAAATTCCATCTTGCAGATCAGGGACTGGAACTGGCAATAACTCTCCAAAAAGGAGAAGCGTTAATGACTTGAAGATTTAGTATGCTAAAATAGAAGATGACTTTCAATTGCAAAGTACCTCAAAGAGCTCTCAAAAGCAATGATACTGATAGCACAATGACAATGTTTACAAGGGACAGTTGGAATAGCCATTGTGCATTGCAAAAAAGCTCACACACTGCTTTGGATGTAAGAAGATGTTTGACCCAGTGGTGACCAGGTGCTCTATTTTGTTAATGCTGTCACAGCACTTAAACTAACTTCCCCTTTCATAACAGCTAAAGATGCTTTTCCAGACCTAGAACCGGTAGTTCATCCCTAAGCAGCCACAAATTTAAGCACATGCTTAAACACGAGTATCAGGGGGTAGCCATGTTAGTCTGTATCCACAAAAACAACAAGGAGTCTGGTGGCACCTTAAAGACTAACAGATTTATTTGGGCATAAGCTTTCATGGATAAAACCCACTTCTTCAGATGCATGGAGTGAAAATTACAGATGAAGACATAAATATACTGACACATGAAGAGACGGGAGTTACCTCATAAGTGGAGAACCAGTGTTGACAGGGCCAATTCAATCAGGGTGGATGTAGTTCACTCCCAATAATTGATGAGGAGGTGTCAATTCCAGGAGAGGCTTTTGTAGTGAGCCATCCACTCCCAGTCCCTATTCAAACCCAAATTAATGGTGTTCAATTGGCAAATGAATTTTAGTTCTGCAGTTTCTCTGTTTCTGAAGTTTTTTTGTTCAAGTATGGCTACTTTTAAATCTGTTATAGAATGTCCAGGAAGATTGAAGTGTTTTCCTACTGGCTTTTGTATGTTACCATTCCTGATGTCCGATTTGTGTCCATTTATTCTTTTATGTAGAGACTATCCGGTTTGGCCAACATACATGGCAGAGGGGCATTGCTGGCACATGATGGCATATATCACATTATTAGATGTGTAGGTGAATGAGTCCTCGATGGTGTGGCTGATGTGGTTGGGTCCTCTGATGGTGTCACTAGAGTAGATATGGGGACAGAGTAGGCAACGAGGTTTGTTACAGGGATTGGTTCCTGGGTTTAGTGTTTCTGTGGTGTGGTGTGTAGCTGCTGGTGAGTATTTGCTTCAGGTTTGGGGGCTGTCTGTAAGTGAGGACTGGCCTGCCTCCCAAGGTCTGTGAGAGTGAGGGATTGTTTTCCAGGATAGGTTGTAGATCTTTGATGATGTGCTGGAGAGGTTTTAGCTGGGGGCTGTACGTGACGGCCAGTGGTATTCTGTTGTTTTCCTTTTTGGGCCTGTCCTGTAGTAGGTGACTTCTGGGTTCCTGTCTCGCTCTGTCAATCCATTTCCTCATTTCCCCAGGTGGGTATTGTAGTTTTAAGAATGCTTGATAAAGATCTTGTAGGTGTCTACAGCCAAGCCCTAAAATACAACCAAATTTGCTCCAATCACTCAAACAGAGACAAACACCTACAAGATCTTTATCAAGCATGCTCATTGATGCTTAAGCACATTAATTCTAAGCATGTGCTTAAGTGTTTTGCCAAATAAGGATGGATTTACGCTTGGGTTTAAATGTTTTGCTAAATCAGGACCCCCAAAAGTAGCCCTTATAACCATGCAGCACCCTCTCCCCTTTTCCTGCTTTGAAATTTCCATGTTAATGGTATGGGTCCAGCTCCTGGTTGCATTTGTGAGCCCAAGACATTCTTCCCTAGTGACAAAAGTGATCTCAGATGAGCCTTGCTGGCTCCAACTGTCAGAAATCTTCCTTTGCATTGAACATATCGTATAGCATAATACATCTGCATTAGCATAAAATATCCATATGCCTTCATTAGTTATGCCAATAAATCATCAACTCACTACAGGAGGCATCTGAGGAGGAGTTGGTAGCTCACTTGTTCATCAACCAAAACTTACCATTCACTTGTAAAATGCGAGATGGCCTTCATAGGAAGAAATATTATATATGGAAAGCCCCATCCAAAATCCACTTGATTCAACCTGTTTGCATTATTATTATTGCAGCAAGATCATCCCTTGTGCTAGCTTTGCACAAACATATACCTAGCCCTGAAGAGATGACAATTACGGTGTCTAATCAAGCTGTAAAGGCTCAAGGAAACATAGAAAGGGGAAGAAAATAGCCAGGATTTGGCTGATGGTGTTGGTGGAGTAGCTATGGCAGTATCTACTCATTAGGGAGGCAAAAGAAGGGGACCTGAAGGGACAGCGTAGTCTTAGGAGTACAGTATAGTCCTTGGAATCAGGGAAACTGGAGTCTAGCACTAGCTTCACTGCTAGCTTGCCATGGAACCTTGACCAGGTCACTAGACTTCTTCAGATACAAGCTCCCCGTCCAAGAAAACAATATGTATTTTCTGTGTTTAATGGCATGTGTATGTGTGCGTGTGGGGGGGCGGGGGAAGTGGGGGCAGTTGGTAAGGCTTAATTCATTAATGTGTGAAAGGAGCTTTGATAGGGTGACCAGATCTCCCGATTTTATAGGGACAGGCCCGATATTTGGGTCTTTGTCTTATATAGGTGCCTATTACCCCCGACTCCCTGTCCCGATTTTTCACACTTGCCATCTGGTCACCCTTGGCTTTGAGAACGGTTCCCAGCTATGATGGTAATGGGTGAATTAGAAATGATGCAGGGCTCTGGGGTTCTCCACATATTTTTTGTTTTTGCTGAACTCTCCCGTCCCCTCCCCTCCCAAGCATGCTATAAAAACTCCATGGCCCTCCTGTGCCACAACACCTGGTTTTCTGCATAGCCAGTAGATTAAAAGCCAGGGCTGGCATTGGGGGTAGCAAGCAGGGCAGTTGCTAAGGTGCTTGAGCTTTGGCTTCAGGCCTGGGTGGCGGGGCTCAGGCTTCAGCTTTCTGCCCTGGGCCCCGGCGAGTCTAACGCTGGCCCTGCTCTCTGGTTCACTTTGGCGGACCCCCTGAAATCTGCTTGTGTGCGGCCGCCGCCCCCCAGCGGCCCTCCCAGGCCCCTGGTTGAGAACTGCTGCCTTGCATAGAATCTTGAATGTCCTTGTAACAGGGTGGATTTTCCATGGGCTGGAGAGCTGGGGGCTAATCAAACCTGATTACAGAATGAACCCCAGCCGAGGGGAATTAGGTAAATTCCCCATAAAGAGAGGAAGGTGGCTGCAGTAATGAGAGTGAGACCCAGACTTACGTGGTGATAAAGGCCAGCTGGGGAAAGGTCTAGTGGAGAGTGAGTGAGCGAGTGCGTGTGTAACCCACACACCTCCTGGGTGTGGTGTTCTGTCCCATCTAGTGGCACCAAGGCCACTTAGAGAGATTATGAGTCTGCTCTACAGCCTTAGCTAACAGCTAAATGGCTTTTAGCTCATGCAATAGAGGCTCATGCACTACGCTCCCGAGGTCTCAGGTTCGGTACCGTGGTCTGTCGGTGTTATGTGCGCACTAGGCAGAAAGTTCAGAGAGTAAATAAAAATGCAGTTTTTTCTAGCCCAATTGGGCTATTTTTAGTTGTCAGTTGCTGGGCGGGGGAGTTAGCGGTTGTAAGTTGTGGTATTTTGGGCTATTTGGCTGCCCCGCTGTTGCTGGCCACACCGGTCGGGAGTGCTTGAGAGGGAGGGAGCCTCCTGATATCCCCCGCCCCCTGCCGAGACGCCCCACGTGCCATGGGTCGCACATCGTGCCTCCTCCCCTTCGGTGACATTTGCAGTATGCACAGAATTCTTGTGCGACAGAGGCAGATTGTGTGGGTGTGTGCGTGTGTGCAGAAAATGTGCTGCAGTTCCACCTTTCACCTATCAGAGGTCGCTGTGGCACCAGAGCAGCCTGAGCTGGCTGAGGCTGCCTGGTGTGGTGGGTGGCAGCAAACAGCGGGCAGGCAGGTGGCGGGTGCAATTTTTCTCAAATGAAAAGTCCCAGCAGCCTTCGTGGAATCTGGTTAGGAGGCAGAGTGAGCCACACAGAGCTGCTGGGGGCTCCAGGCAGGGCCACATGGGGAGGTGGGCGGGGTGCTCCAGGCAGGGCTACATGGGGGGGGGGGTAGGGGAGCTCCAGGCAGGGACACATGGGGAGGCAGGAGGGGGTGCTGAAGATGCTGTGCCTAGAGGCGCATAAGGTGTAAATCCGGCCCTCTACACCAGGCCTGGCCACGGAGGGGTGCCTAGCAGTGAGTGAACTCATTTACAGTCCTCATGCCAGAGCTTCATAATACGTTTGCACGCGTGAAACCTGTCGTGAGACAAACAGCATCTAGATACATTCCAAACCGGATTATAACATTGGCCTGTGAATAAACTGAAGATGTCATTTAACAGGGTTGCTAGAACCCTACAGTGCCACAACACCCTGTATGAGTGGTTCTTCTGGGCCAGATCCTCAGCTGGTGTAAATTAGCATAATTCCATTGCTTTGAATAGCGCTAGCCCCATTTATATCAGAGAAGCTGGCCAACTGTGGCTAAACCTGACCTCAGGTAGAAGTTATCCTGACGCTTTGCACTTAGGAAGTACCTTTCATCTAAGATTCTCTGAGTGCTGTGCACAAACTGAGATTACTCATGGGGGCAAATTTCATTGACTTCTCAGATTCCTGCTGTAGTAAGTTTGTCTACACCCAAATGTGCACCATTTTAGATAAACCATTGCAAAACCCTGTGTGGACACTCTTAAGGCCTGATCCTGCACCATTGAAATTAACGGGAGTTTTCCCATTGACTGAAATGAATGCAGGCTCATGTGGTTGAGTGCAGATTTGCCAGAAGCTGGGAATGGGCGACGGGATGGATCACTTGATGATTCCCCGTTCTGTTCATTCCTTCTGGGGCACCTGGCTTTGGCCACTGTTGGAAGACAGGTTACTGGGCTAGATGGACCTTTGGTCTGACCCAGTCTGGCTGTTTGTATGTTCAGATTAGTTTAAACCTGTTTCTAACTGATTTAGGATAAATCAAAATAAACCTGGTTTAAGCTGAAATAAGAGTCCACATAGCCTTTTGCAGTGATTTGATTACATGGAGTTAAAATCATACCTGAAGATGAACCATGCAGCTCTGCATATAGACAAACCCAGAGTGCTTACTAACATGAGTAAGGATGGCACAATCTAAGTCTAATTAAGGCTGAGGTTACTCCTGTGATGTAAGTGACTATCTGGAGCCAATATTTCAAAAGTGGCCCTCCATTCCTAAATGCTCATTTACAGGAAACTTTGATCGAAATTTTCAAACGAGTTAAAAATCCAAGGCTAAGGGAGATTAACTTGAAATCAACCTTGACCAATGATTTTGGGGTGTCTTTATTTAAAACAGAGGCATCCAAAACCTATGTTCACTTGTAGTCATCGAAATTAAGGCCTGAAGGTGCCATACAGCGTAACCACATCTACACGGAGACCAACAGCCAGGGCTAGACCAAAGAATTACATCCTTCAGGAGACTAAATCATGGTGCCACAGGCAGAGAACAGGAGGGATTTAAGATTTTGTTCAAGGTCATTCAGCAAGTCAGTGGCTGAGCTGAGAACAGAACCAAGGAGTCTATTTTATTCTATATAGGTTCTTATACCATGCTCATCACTGTAGTAACTGAGCACCTTCTTCTCTTGTGTCAAGCAATGGGACTAGCACCTATCATGTTCGCTTATCCTCTCTAGTCTTTCCTCTCACTCCCCTAGACCGCGCTTTCTTCTGACTATTTCAGCTTTTGTTACCGTTTACATTTGTTTTTGTCAAACAATATCAAGGAATGCCTGGAAAATCAATGTTTAATAAGTTACAGTAATGTTTTCAACTTCCCATCATCCTCTTTAATGTACACGTGTACCCTGCCATTTCTCATCACTTTCTACATCCATCTTGTTATCAGCAAGGTGTAACTTAATGTACAGCTAACTCTTTCCTGGATGACCTTACAGTACACAGGACTGAGGATGGGTCTTAGAAGAGTTGTACTTTCTTTGTCGAGAAGGTGACACATAACGGCATGGAAGCAACAGCACAAAACTTTAAGAGGAACTTTTACACTTGGGCAAACTTGCTGAAAGAGACTATTTGGCCAAAAGGAAATTCATCAGACCTGCCTAACTGTTTATTCTTGCAGCGATCACTGTTTGAATTGGAGTCGTCTTCCTTGCTTCCTAGAAGCTTTCCCTCCTTGAGCAGGTAGTGGAATCAGAATCATTGGCAGGATCCTCAATGGCTGTGAATCAGTGCAATATTGAAGTCAACGGTGCTATGCCCACTTACATCAGATGAGGATGTGGCCTCTTGTGTTTATAACTGCTAGTTTCTTAGGCACAGATCCTTACAAGTATTTAGGCACCTAATCCCCATTAACTTCAATAGAAGTAAGGTGCCTAAATGCCTTTTGCAGATCTTTGTCTTTTACATCTGTAGTTTTAGGAGAAATCCTGCCTTACATCCATGGCCACAAAGGGTCAACACTCAATGAGCCACAACAGAATTCCTAACGATACCCATTTCCCCCTGCCATCTGCCCCTACCCACTCGGAGAAAATGAGGCTTTTGCCCTTCAGTGGAACGGGGCTATACAGCGGCTACCTAAAAAGAGCAGATACAACTGCATCCTGTTACTCCCCCCATAGCTTCCCTGGAGAAGTTTCACGGCCATTGCTTGGCCTGATAGTGAGAATGCCTCCTTCCACCCACTTGTGTGTCTGCTCAGTGCTCGACCCAGCTCTTCAGGCTGGTTGCTGGGCTCTAGGTTTGGCCCATTGTGAAGGCAATAGAAAGTACTGTAGCTTTGATAAGGGGATTTTTTTTTTTTAAGTCGGGAGGAGAATGTAGAGTGTAAATGCTGCTGAGAGAAATTCACATTGTGCCTGCACTGGTTATTAAACTGACTTAGTTATTCCATTGCACACCCCTTTGTTTGGTTGATGAGTGCCTTATTTGGGTGTATCTTAAACCTCTTCCCAATGAACTTCAGCTAAATCAGGGGTGGCCAGCCTGTGACTCCGGAGCCACATGTGGCTCATCAGAAGTTAATACGCGGCTTCTTGTTTAGGAACCGACTCCGGGGCTGGAGCTAAAGGCGCCAACTTTCTCATGTGCTGGGGGGTGCTCACTGCTCAACCGCTGGGTCTGCCACAGGCCCTACCCCCATTCCACCCCTTCCCGCTCCCTCCCCTGAGCATGCAGTGCCCTCACTTCTCCCCCTTCCCCCCCAGAGCCTCCTGCACGCCACAAAACAGCTGATCAGGAGGGAGGGGGAGGCGCTGATCGGCAGGGCTGCCAATGAGCAGGAGGTGCTTGGAGCGGCGGGGAGGAGGGAAGCTGATGGGGGGCTGCTGACGTATTACTGTGGCTCTTTGGCAATGTACATTGGTAAATTCTGGCTCCTTCTCAGGCTCAGGTTGGCCACCCCTGAGCTAAATAAACAAGCAAGCAAAAATCTCCACTCTAAAAGAGAACCAGTGTTGACACAGGATTTAAATAAACTGGTTTAATTTCAGTTAAACCCGTGCAACTGTGACATGCATACAAGCCCTTAAACCAGAGCAAGAAATCAGCTAAATGCAGAATTCATAGGGGAAAACCTCTTGAACTGATCCCCTGGCCTCAGCCCTCTACCTTCTCTTTTAGTGCTTCATGTAACCAATGCAGCTGATTTAAAATTTTCCAGGCCAAACTGGAACAGTGAAAGGGGTAACACCTGAACAGCTGTGTTAGCACTTCCCCACCGTCCCCTTGTTTTCACTGAAGCTGCAGCAACTTCCTATGCTCAGCTGTGTCTCACTTTTTCTTCTCCTTTTTTAATAGCTTTAAATAGTCATTGCTGGAGCATGCAAAGTTTCTCTCTTTACAGCTGTAGTAAAGTCTTAGATCAGCCTTTTTTGAATTCATAAAACTCTTCAGACCCAGATTTAGTGCAGACTTGGGAGATGAAAGAGGCAGGCAAGTAGTGAACTGGGGAATGAGGACCAGCCTGCTCATCCGGATCCCAAAGACTCTGAAAAGACTGCGAACTCCCACATAGATTTCTGCATTCAATTCATGACCGGTTGGTATTTAGAGATAACATTAAGGAACTTTTTGTTTCTCCACTTGGCTTTAATTGCATTCCTTATTAGGATTCATCTTTCTGATAATGACAAATATTATTTCAATAGATGCTTCAGTGTTGTGCAAAAGAGGAAGAAATGTATTTCCTGTAGAATGTTATTAATGAATGTTTACAAGTCTCAAGGCTAGCAATTTAAAGGGTTTGGGAGATACCTTTTTTGAGAGCTCAATTGAACAAGAGAGACATTCAGTTTAAAATAAACTAAACTTCCTTTTATTTTATTTTTCCTGTGGTAAATGTGAAATTGTTCTTCAAATGCTAACTAATCTAACCAGTTTTATATTGAATCATTAATGCATTTTAATTCACCATTCAAAACGTTGTAGCATTTCATATTGTGTCTCCCTAGCAATATGCTACAAGAGGGGTTTTTTAACCTTCTGCAATTTCTTTTATACAGTCTGATTAAAATCCAATTAATTGCAAACACAATTAAACCTAGAGTACTTTGCAGAAGAAAGCCGATGGAAGTAAAGTTGTCAATCAAAGATCCAACAGCAAGTAGCAATTGGTAACCAACGTAACTTTCAGCCAATAAAAACATGAAGGAAAAAACCTCCTACATTAAGGGCTTATTGCAATATGAAAGTTTATTAGGAAATATCTCACTTCTTTGATTGTTGTTCCACTTATCAGATCAATACAATTTTGTTTATATAGCACCTTTCATGAAAAGCCATCCCAAGGCACTTCACAATAATAAATATACATACAATAAAAAGGCAATTAAAAATACAATAAAAGCCAAATTAAACATTAATGTACAATCCAATCTTATTGCAAAATCAGTGCTGCCAAAGAACACTTTGATGGCATCCAAACTTTCTTCAAATTTTATTTTTATTGGTATGTTGAAATGTACAAAACCAATAAAATCACAGCCCTAATAAATACCGAATGGAGTGTATGCATGATACATTGGAATTTCCTGCTATTTTCCTTGCAGGGGGTGACGAGGCATTAAGCCAATAAATATAAGGCTAGATCTTCAGCAAGTGTAAATCAATATTGCCTTTGACTTCAATGAGAATATACCGATTTGTCCTGGTACCTTATAAATTTGATATATAAGCAACAGGCCTGATTCTCTTCATGGTTTTTTATTTATTTGTTTGTTTTGTTTGTTTTAATGCCAGTGTCTTTCCATTGATTTCAGTGGAGTTACACAAGTATATGGTTGGTATAACCCAGTGGAGAATCAGGCCTACATGTATATAGATCATTTCATTTGTCAATGCCATCAACAAATCTGAAATAAACAGGGCTCAGGTCTGCCTTTGGCTGACTCATGTTAAAAACTGGTTTCAGAGTAGCAGCCATGTTAGTCTGTATTCACAAAAAGAAAAGGAGTACTTGTGGCACCTTAGAGACTAACCAATTTATTTGAGCATAAGCTTTCATGAGCTACAGCTCACTTCATCGGATGGAGCTGCAGCTCACGAAAGCTTATGCTCAAATAAATTGGTTAGTCTCTAAGGTGCCACAAGTCCTCCTTTTCTTTTTATGTTAAAAACTGTATTCTTTAAGGGAAACTTGTTTTCAATTGAACCTCAAGAGGCATCCAGTCTTTCCAAGACCACTGCCTTGTATAACAGCTACAGTATGATAACTGAGGTGGGCTAAGCAAACTCCTGCTAACTTGGCTAGGGATCTGAAAGAGCTGCTGCCTATGAAGCCCTGAGGGCTCTCCTCGTGAGATTTCTGGCAGCGATAACACACAAGGTCCATCTACAGTCGCGCCACTCCAGTTGTGAATGTGCCACTGGTTTGCAAAGACCCTTCAAAGGGGCTTTTCTCTTTATTTCCTTACGCAGCTGTATGTGATTTGGCCTTTCTGATGAAACTGGGTTTCAAAGATGTTCACCACGCCAAGTGAGATCTGTTTCTCCTCTTCTCTCCCATCTCCTTCTCAGGAGAAACAAATGAGGTTTATGAGTTCGCCTACCCCCTACTTCTTCAGGATTCAAAATGGTTGCTTCCTAAAAACTTTTACTGCCCTTGCAGCATCCCCAGACTGCATTTAACAGTACCATATTAGTAGTGTGAGCATGGGACTGAGAGCCAAGAGATAACAGCAAATTAGCAGTAGAGAATTCATCCAGCCTCCCAGTTCTCTTGCGTAGCTGTTTGCCTGTTCTGCCTCCTATTTTATCTATCTCTCTCAAAGACCTGTGGCCTGAAGCCCTTCAGAGGAGGGAGCTCACTATTGAAACCTTTGGTGAAATAGGAGAAGAGTGGCCCAGAGCTGCTTGAGAACTCAGCAGAGGCAGGGGGGTCCATTGGGGAGCGAGCTCTCTCTTGACATCTGCTGATGAGCAGGGGGGAAAGAACTCATGGGCGGGGCCTCATCTGCATTTCAGTCATATGACCGTTTGGGGCGTTTTGGTTAAAACCTAGTGACATTTTGAGTTTGGGGCAATAAAAAGCTATTGTCCCTGCTGGGAAATGAAGGAACACTAGAACTGCACCCAATGTGCCTGGGTGCGGGGCCCATCCTGACTGAGACCACAGGCAGGCCCAGTTGGGTAAGGGAGCCCAGAAACAGAGAGCGGAGAGAAGAGAAAAAGCCATTCCCACCTTCTTCTGGGAGGGCCTCCCTCATAGTATGGATTTTGTTAAGGGTCCTGTGTACTGCTGAGCTGAGGCACTTACAAGAGAATATAAAGATGTGGCCACAGATAGTACAGAGGCAGCATTGACAGACTCGATGGTGCTGAGGAAGTTGGAGAGCAGCACCCTACCCTAGCATGGACGCCGTATCAGAAATCAAAGCTGAAATCATTTCACCTGGGTCAGATGGTAGTGCCCGCAGAGTAGCCCAGGCAGCATTGAGCAGCCAGACTCCTTGGACTCCACGAACCCAGGACAACAAACTATGAGTGGGGGAAGTTGGGAGTAGGAAAGTGGGTAGACTGCATTAACCGCTCACGACTCCAAGAGGAGGACTGAGGTAGGGACTCATCTTAAGGCACCCTGGGGGGCTGGAGTCTTACCTAATATATATTGTTAATGTATTTACTGCTGGCTTTCCCAAGCTCATTCTGTTCCTTGTCCCTCCTCCCTTCACAAAGTTATTTTTGAATTAAACCTTTGGACTCGGTGCCTGTGAGTGGGGACATATGGACCATACTGACCTAGGTGGTGTTTGCCAACTTTCTGGGTGGGCGCTTGAGCTGGTGTTATTTCAGTTTTCAGAAGGAAACCCTGGAAAAGTGAACCCAGCCCTTTTTTTCTGGTGACAACACCTCACACAAGGGTTACATACCCAGCTAGCTTAGGGGTTTGTACTGCTGTCCATCCCTGTATCATCTGTACACCTTCCACCAAAAATAGATTGACTGTATGGAAGCCCCCCTAGTGGAGCTCATGGAGTCTCTCCTGGCTCTTCTCCCACACGGGGTTATGGGGTTAAAACTCTGCTTGGGGTAGGGTTTTTGTAGTGGTGTTGGTAGGGAGTTGATGTCACGTTCGTTGTGGTGGGAAAGCCTGTTTTTTGTTTTTTGGTTTTTTTTTTAAAGCCTTTCCCAAAGGTAATCAGATGCTGGGTTTGTCTGATCTCCTCTAGAAGTGTGTTCCCTTTGACTGAGAATAGCTTGTCTCAATGCTTTGATCTGGGGATTTTGACCTGAATTGCCCCAAAGGGGCACAACTGTCCCAGCAGTTCATAGGTGAAGATGGGATCTGTAATGTTGCTAGGACCTGGTGTTTTAATTAATATGATTAGGACCAAGGCCTTAAACTGGCTGATGTGCGAATGGTGGCCTAACTCATGGAGGAAGCAGGCCGCAACTTTTTACATGTGCTGGAGCTTTTGTGTTAACATAGGAACGGCCCTACTGGGTCTGAACAAAGGTCCATCTAGCCCAGTATCCTGTCCTCCAATAGTGGCCAATTCCAGGTGCCCCAAAGGGAATGAACAGTACAGGTGATCATCAAGTGATCCATCCCTTGTTGCCCATTCGCAGCTTCTGCCAAACAGAGGCTAGGGACACCATCCCTGCCCATCCTGGCTAATAGCCACTGATGGATCTATCCTCCATGAATGTATCTAGTTCTTTTTTGAACCCTGTTATAGTCTTGGCCTTCACAACATCCTTTAGCAAAGAGTTCCACAGGTTGACTATGCATTGTGTGAAGAAATACTTCCTTTTGTTTGTTTTAAACCTGCTGCCTATTAATTTCATTGAGTGACCGCTAGTTCGTATGTTATGAGAAGGTGTAAATAACACTTTCTTTTTTACTTTCTCTGCACCAGTCATGATTTTATAGACCTCTATTATATTCCCCCTTAGTCGTTTTTCACGTTTAGTTTCATTTTCTTCTGAACCTAAAATCACTTTGTAGTTACATAGCTCCTCATAGGAGCTCACAAAGCTGATTAAGCATTTGGGTGCCGATTCAGCGGAGAACTTAAGGACATGTTTAACTTTAAGCACTTGAGTAATTCCATCCATATTCAGCAAAGCACTTAAACACATGCTTAAATGCTTTGCTGAATAGGGGCCTGAATTAGTTAAGCCTCATGACACCTGGATAGGCTTTAAAATAAATGGCAAGTGGACAGCTTTGAAAATCTCAGCCTAAGACTTTGATCTAGGAAATCATCCCGATTCAGGAACGGTGTTTAAGCGCGAGTTTAAATCCCATTGACATGAAATGGGACTTAAATTTATCACATACATAGATGCTTTCCCAAATAGAGATGGTCTTAATCACGTGTTTAAATGCTTTCCTAGAATGAGGCCTAAATGACTTGCTCAAGGTCACGTAATGTCTGAGGCAATGCTTGCCAAAGTCAATCGGAGCTGTCCATTGATTTCAATGGGCTTTGGAAAAGGCCTGTAATGAATCACCATGAATGCCAAGGGTAAAATGTTCTCATCCTGAAACTCCCCTGCTCTAACCCTTAGACACACTCCCTCTCTGTGCTCTTGAAACAAAAGGATGTCACTTTTTGCTGGTGGCTAATGCAGTTGTGAAGCAAAGGGAATGACTGGGAAGGGTGTAATAATTACCGCACAATACAGAAATCCTCCAGTGCATTCCCCACAGGACTATGATCTCAGAGAATTTCTGTGAGGCCCCCTTCAAGTAATTACTGTTACTTCGTGCTTATCTGCCAGCTCTCTCACTGGGTTTTCTTTCTTCCCTTCCTTAGCAAAGATACTGACTCTGACAAAAGGAGCCATTTGTCAAGAAGCCAGCGTGCCACCTTTTCTTTCCTCTTTCTTTGCTGAAATTATGTGAGAGATTACAGTCCAGCCTGGGACAATGTGTACCGTATCATCTAAATAATAGAGCATATAATAATCAATGACAAATGGCCATTAGCAGGAGCTGATACAGCCATGTCATTGAATACGGTGCCGCGCGACGCAGCCAGTTCGGACATCTTTATTTCAAATATATAAAATCACAGCAGAATTTTACACAGATCACAAGGGCTGATTACAAAATTGTGAAGCCTACTGCATTGCTATAGTTGAAACACTTAGTCCTAGAGGCTTTAGGAGAACTAGGAGAGGCAATGCAGGTGGTCTTTTTTTTATTAAGGGAACCTAGTGGAGGTGAATGTGGATAAATCCAGAGAAACATCTACCCTATCCAGAGGATAGGCATTGTAATGCACGTTTTCTCAAACTTCCACAGCAATGTCAATGCCTCCCATCTTGACCTGGGCTGGAGCAATTGTAATGGCTGCCATCTTGGGTGATATAGTAGCCATTGAACCAGGGACGTCTAGAGCTAAAAGCACAAGCTACCACAACTTGAGCTAAGGCTTCCTAGGTAGGGCACTAACAAACTCATATCCTCTGTATGTTGGCACAGAGGGAGCCCTGTAACGTGCTGACCAGTGGGTTGCCCAGTCACCTCTCAAGTTGAGACTAGAGTTGAGTCTCCAATGCATATTGGCTGGGACGGCCAATAAGGGTAGCAAACCGTGTCAATCCCGATGATGTTTTTGACATGTGCAGATAAGGTGTCAAATCCAGCCACCGCTCTATAGAATCAGAAGCTCCCCAGATTGTGTGGGAACTGGTGTGGGCAAGTTGAACAAGGAGGCAGCTGGAATCTGGGGAGATTCACACTGGAGGTGAATCTCCCCAGAATCTGGAGGTGAATCTATTGAGGTTCCGAGCTCTACTCCACATCCACACACATAGGCTATGAGGGGCAAGGGAAAGGCAGATCAGAGCATCCCGAATGCTCAAATAATCTATTTCAGTCTTCTCAGTGTGGCTCCACAGACCAGTCGCTGGCCACAGGATTGAGGTCTATTACCAACTTTTGTCCATTACCATCTTGAGTTGGATGCTAAGGGTTGATCCAGAGGTGAAAGACTCTGCATCCTGCCCTTAACAAATCCTCTGAGATATGCTGTCCCTCTGGAGGAGAGGTGCTTTATTTTGAAAGCTGCTAATGGCTTGTCCAGTGGCTTAATTTGCTACCACATTTAATTATTCCCTTTAGAACTTATGCAAACATGTCAGTTCTCTGTAAAGCCTCCCCTGATTTTGCTGGTCGCGTGAACTAACGTTGGTGAAACTCCGGTGCTTTGGAAGAAAGTCCAGGGGCACCTTGAGATGTTTTTTTCTTTTCTTTTCTTTTTTTTTTTTGTGAAGTTCAACATGATTAATTATATGGGACTCAAGATATGTAAAAGTTATCCAAGTTTTCACCATTAATCACATAAATGAACAGAAAATAATTAGTTCGTAGTGACTTTCTGGCTTATTATAATCAGCCCCAACTCAAATCGACTTAGCCCAGACAGCCAAATATAGCAAGGAAGAAAAACCTTGAGGCATTTTTTTCCCTGTGTGTTGTCTGTTACCACACTGAGAGGTTTCTGTTCAAATGATGTGCCTTATTAAGGCAGACAAAACCCATTTAAACAATGTATCAGAAATGCAGACAAGCATCAGAAAAAACGTATTTGGGGTATGTTTTTTTTTTTCCTTACAATTTATTCATGGCAAAGCATGCTAAAACTCTGTGTGTGTGTGTGTGTGTGTGTGTATGTGTGTGTGTGTGATTTAAAGCATTGACATTAGATTTTTCTAGTATTACAATCTGTTTTTTTTAAATATTTTTTTGAGTAGCAATACCACCCCACTTGTAATCAATGTGAAGAATGGCAATTAATTCTTTTTATTTTACTGGCTTAAACAATGTGCTTATTAGAATAAATGTTATCATTACTTCCTTTTATTTTATGATGATTAATTTTTAATTTGATTGCCAATACTTTGCTTTTTACTGTATATTTAAAGAGGCTTAAATATTACATGTGCTGGAATAATAATAAAATGGAAGAGGTCGCAAATTCTTCCTTAGTAGCTCAGTATAAAATCAGTCTAAAATAAGAACACCCTAATGTTCAAACCCATTGGCTTAAAGTAAGGCATGTAGTACATACTGAAATTGCTAAGTGGTCTGATTATGAAATCAGTGGAAGTATGAGTGCTCAGCATCTGTGAGGATCAGGCCATTTTCACATGGGTGCCTAAATATGAATATAGAGGTTTGAATTCAGGTGCTCATGTTTGAAGTTTTGGCCAACATTTTGAAGTCATCCTAAACTTTTGCATTAAGCTATTGTGTGCTGTCTAACAGCTGCTTCATTCCACCCTGAAGCAGCTACATTTTAATGGGGGCAAAGTGATTTCCCATGTTTATATATAGGGCTACATTGTGCTCTCCCTTCTTTCCTCTGTCTGATCCTCACCACTGCCTCCTTTTTCTGACCCTCTTCTCCAGATATCTACCATTTTCTTGGCTTATCTCTGTTTGTTTAT
Organism: Caretta caretta; assembly: GCF_965140235.1. NCBI lineage: Eukaryota > Metazoa > Chordata > Testudines > Cheloniidae > Caretta > Caretta caretta. The sequence continues at coordinate 9,186,626 of NC_134210.1, read as the reverse complement.
GTCATCCTTCTGCCAGGTGGAGCTGGCAGCAACCAGGGCTAGGTTCAATATCTAGGGGTCCCTTTTCAACAATACAGCACAGAATCGGCTTGAGCCCCCCACCCAGTAACCTGGGAAAATTACACACCACCCGTGGGTGCCTCTGAGGGGCAGTACTTCCCCACTTGCAAGCACAGAGTCTGAGTGTAGAAAATAAACTTTTAACGAAAGGAGAAAAGTCACCCAACTTTAATTAGGGATATTGCCACCAGCAGGATTTATAATCATAAAACTGTGAGCAGGACACCCACCCCACAGTGCATGGGGCAGAGTCTTCTGCCTCATGTTCTTGAATTCTACAACCAAAAGTTCCTTTTCTGTGACCCTCTATGCTCCCTCACCACACCCCACTCACAGTGGTTGTCCTTGGTCAGTGAGGACCCAGGGTTCAGAAGTGAATCTGTATGAGTTCACCTCCCACCGGGGGAAGAAGGCATCTGGCTTGCTCCACCATTTGAGCACTTGCTCTGGCTTGCCAGCCACAGTTCCTTTCTGGTGGCTGCCCTGCCAGCCGCTCATTCCGCTCCACTCACTGCTTGTTCCACTCGCCAGCCACCGTTCCACTTGCTGGTCACCACTTGCCTCTCTGCTGTGACTGCAGGTCAGTCTCTTGAGGTTTCACCTAGCTCTTAAGTGTTTTCAGCTTGTAGGCTGGGCAGCTCTATTGAGCACTTAAAATAACAAAAGGTTTTTAATAGAGCCTATTTAGCTCTATCTCTGAACAGTGAAGAGGAAAATGTTAAATCAGCCCAGGAGCCCTTAGGGAGAGTCCACTCCTAGCTGGGATATCTGTCTCCATCCCTCTTACTTTCACAGGGGTCTGGCATTCGAGCCCCTGGCTTAACAAAGTCCTTTCAGCTGAGGGTGACCCCCTCATTTGGAAAAGGTTAAGCACAGTGCTGCTCCCCTTTATTCATATAATGAAGACAACATTGATAACAACATTTCACTATCCCTATGTATAAATACTATGTATTAGTACTAAAGTGATTTGTAACCCAACACCAGCCAAAGTTGATCACTTTGAGTAACACTGCTCTATCTGCTGGATATCTAGGCAGAGTAGGTATGTTCATGTAAATACAACTTGCTCCTGATGTCTCTCCCCCTCCCAGCTAGCTGTCAGTGAAGAACTCATTCAAACACTGCTTACATCTAACTACTTCTTTTAGGTCCCTGTTCATTTCTTCCTCAGTGTCCCTGATTATTCTACATCCAATGGCAACTTGGATCCCTGTGGCAATTGCATGTCGAGGCCTGGAAGAACCTCACCCAGACTGCAGAGCCACTAACAGCAGTTCCTCTTGATATTCCTTTATGAAGCACTAGATCATGCCTGTTAGGTGTGCTGCAGAGACACACAATCCCAACAGAGGACGGGGGTGCATTCTGCCTCTGAATGTCCCTGATGAGTAAGGAGACCACACCTGCTTCTATGTCTCCTTATGGGCTGTGGCCTATTTGCTATGTTACACCCGTCTTATTGTTCTGCCCGGACCAGAAGCGAGTGGCCCCATTCTCTCTTCTTCTCTGCTGCTTCTTAGGCCACCTTGCCCTGCCAGATATGGAACACTTCCCATGCTGCCCAAATGCAGGGATTACAACGCTGCCTCATCTATACCACAGCTGCACAGGGGTGGGAAAAGAAAGTTCCAGGCACCTTCCCTCTCCCATCCTCATAGGGGCTAGCCAGAGTCAGACTATGCTTATCTGTAATGTGAACTCTCATCTAGTACAATGGGCAGTGTTTGCCTGGAAATATCAGAGACACTCATGATGAGATCTGTTATCCAGTTAACACTCTGTATTCTATGTCTCCCCGTTCTGAAAGGCAACATAGTCCAGTGAATCGGGCCCTAGATGGGGACTCGAGACTTCGGTTCTATTTTCAGCTCTGCCACTGTCCAACTGTGTGACCTGGGTTTAGTCACTTTTCCTCTCTCTTTCCTCTCCCATCCTTTGCCGAATTCGGCTTCAGGGCAGCAGCTGTCTTTTACTACATATTTGTACAAACGCTAGCACAGCAAGGACCAGCTCCCAGTTGGAGCAAATGAAGTAATATAAACAATGATCAATTAATTTTTTTCTAAGCAAACAAAAAATAAACCCCACACACTTGCACCAAAAGAGGATATGATATAAAGGTTTAACCCTGGCACTAAAGTATTAACAACAATAATCACTGAAATACCATTACAAATAAAACATCTTTTCAAGTCTTGTCTCTTGCAGTGTGTGTGTCCCCCAAACATCACAGAGTCAAATTAAGTTTTCCATATGAGATCAAAACAAGTGAAATCACAATAACCATTTATTTCTCTGCATTTTCATTTTTTAATGAACTTTCCCCAAGGACATTCTCACAATTGAGCATTTATTTATTATAAGCAACAAAAGGAATTTTGTTCATTCCAGCTGTGACAAAGAAACACATTTTGATAAGCATAGCGTACTGTATGTGAAAATAATAATAAGTGCATAATTCGAGGCTTTGGAATTGAAGGGTGAAATTCTCTGTTGACATATCTCCACAGAAGCCAGTGGAGTTACACTAGCAGAGAATTTGGCCTTAAGGAGGGGAAGGAGATCAGGAGCGTTTGATCTGCCTTGTCATGTTCCTCTTCTTTGGGGGCGATTTTATTTCTTCCATCCTAGGCGAACTGAGATTTTGTTGAAAGAAATATAGACTGTACATTATTAATATATTTTAAAAAACATTTTAAATGAACATAGTGCTAGTGAAAGGACAGATTACTAGGTTCAGAGAGAGAAGTCTGTCTCCAGAAGATCTACAAGAATCTACCTATCTTAGGTACTTATCTCGCACTCCTTCGCTGTGGTATCCAAGCACCTCACAGTATTTTATGTGTTTATCCTTATAACACCCTGGCGAGGTAAGGAAGTGGTATTAATGGCATTTTATACATGGAAAAGTGAGGCACAGTGAGCCTATGGGATTTGCCCAAGGTGACACAAGTTAATGGCAGAGATGGGACTGAATCCAGGTCTAGTGCCCTAACTACCAAACCAGCCATCTTTTCTGACAGGGAAAACTCCCCCCATGTAAATGGGCTTCACTTCTGATCTGGAGGGATCACTACAGGAGTAACAGATTAGTTCTGTGTCCATGGCCTGTTCAGTGCTTTATTTTCTGGGACTCCTGGCCAATATGGGCACCAGTTGTGGTGGAGGACTGAGATTTCCCATTTCATTTCAAAGATGCCACTCGACTGCAGGTACCACAAACTTTTAGCCAGTATCCCTCTATGTAGCATGCAGGTGCTCACATATAAAGCTCATGGGCAGGGTGTAAAAACCTATATAGGTGAACAGCTATTTGCACCAAAAAACTGGGGGAGAAAACCTTGTAATGAGCTCTCCCTGCTAAGTTTTACAGTAGATGGCCATTATACCATTGGAACCAAACACAGTTGCTTGTTATGGATAATATATTTAGCTATAAACAAATTTAACACATTGCATTTTAAAAAAAATATGATGCTCATACTTTCTATTAAGGGTACAAATATAAAAAAGTTTATAAAGATTTAGTATATGTGTAACAGATGTTTTAATACATTTGCATCACCCTGATTTCAATGTGGCTAGGATTTAACTCCAGATCGAGAAGAGTATTAAACTGAAAATGAGTCTCCAGACTGATGCAAATTTTCTTTTGCCTTGATCAACTGGCTCCAACAACAAGTCATTCAGTTGAGATTGTTTTCCAACCTGAAAATTGGGTTTTTCTCTAAATGAAGATTTTTTTTCACAAAAAATGTTGGCTTTCAGAAGACATTTTGATTTTTCATTAAAAAATAAACATTTGAAAACTGAAATAATTCTATTTGAGTATGCTGCCATGCTACCTCATGGGATTTGTCGTTCACTTATATCTTGTTCTAATTCTCCTGTATACGCTGGTCTCCCTGGCTGGACTATATCTCCCATGATGCACCAGGGCCAGGGGGTTCAATGGTGCAATGCCTCCCCTCACCAGAACGGGTGACTAGCTGCATCATAAGAGATGTGGTCTGAGCCGGCAGCCCAGCCTATTGTGGAGAATAGGAGCATGAAGTACAGTATCAGCATTACAGATTTTTTTTTAAATCCATTTTTAATGAAAAGTTTAAATTCTCTGTGCAAATGGAAAACAAAATGTCCAATCTTATCGAACTGAGATTCATTTGTCATCATATTATCAGCATACAGCTTCTTTCATCCCAAAAACTGCTTGCAAATTGCTCAGCAAACTACAGACGAGAGTCACATCTGCCACTGAAATGTGGCCCCCGCTGGAATGCCCTGCTCAGCAGCTCTTTGGGGGTAACAAAAATAGTATAAACTTTTCCCATGCATTAGCTGTGTGCACAGATTTGCAGTCAATCTGTAGTACTAACCTGACTTGCCATTTGTCTCGCTGCAATCTGGTCATTTTCTGTATGCTTTGCAGCAGAGGTGAGTTTTAAGAAGATACTTGTAGGAGGACGAAGTGGTAGCTTTATAGAATTTGATGGGGGAATTTTTCCCCCCCGGGAAGACATGAGACAAAGGTGTCTGTATGGGAAGCAGAAAAGCAAGTGATCCATGCTGGCACCTCCTGCAAAACAAAGATGGGGATAAAATAATAAGATGCATAAGCAGTGTGGAATAAATTGTAGAGGGTTTTGATCTTTAGGTTAAGAAGTTTGTGTTTGATGCAGCGAGTGCAAAAGTGTTAGTCTGGCAAATGAGCTTTACTTAGAGCTATTTGTGGAAAGTGAGTGCAAACAGACCAGGTGAAACTGTATGAACATTTATAGGAAAGTCTTCAGAAAATTCTTTGGGGTATTTGCCCATCTCCAGGCACAGCTCAAAATTGCTCCATTTGCCTTATTGGTTTAAGTCCGTGATGGAGACTCAAAGTGACAGTACTGTCAACACATGAAGAAACAGAGCCACAGTGCATTGTGGCTTCTGGGCCAGCAAACCAAACATCAGTTTTCAAATGAAAAGACATTGAAAGAGGCGAAAAAGCAAGCACAGCCTACATATCATCACTATGTAATGCAATAAAGTGGAACAATACATTTACCTCCAAATGCACGGGAATAAGGTCTTCTTCCTGTGCAATGATTCCTGGGTGTGGGGGGGGGGGGGGAAACATTCCTAAAAGTGTTATAAGCATGGACTTAATCCATTTATTTCTTTAACTTTGACTGATATCATTGGGGTGTAGAGTAATGGCAATAACCTATTATTAGTTGCTTTAAAAAAAAATCAAATCTTCAGACTAACAACCATACAACACCAAGGGGAAAAAATGTAAAGGAGAGATCGAGTGAACTATAAATATAGTCTATACATGTGAAAGAAAGCAAATCAGAACGGGAAAGATAAAAAGGCTCTGAGGCTCCATTTGATCCCGCAACATATTTCCTCCCTAAGAATAACGCAATCAAAAGCGAAATTGTAATGAGAACTGTTTAAATCATCTCTTTCTTTCTCATTCATTACCATCGCTCACTCACATGTTCTTTGTGTTGCTATAATTTGTGTGTGTGTGTGTGTGAAAGCAGCACTGCCGTTGGTTGTGACTCATTGTGACAGCTCAACAGAAGTTGCAGAGGGGTAACAGTTCCCAGCTGTATTAGGTCCTGCTGGAATTCCTGGGTTTAACTCCAGGGAAAAGGGTAAAGAGTAAACCAAAACTTTTGAAACAAAATCCAACCGCCCCTTACCCTTTGGGTCCCGTGGCAGTTTGGGCTAAGTAAGGATCACTGGGCTTCGGTCCTTATTGAATACTGACAATCTGTGTTTGTGCAGTTGGCAGGGGTTGGAAGATGAACCTATAGCTTTCCTGACAACATTGACGATACCCGATCCAAAGGGATCAGACTCTCTATGGGGGTGAGGGGGATGAGAGGGATAATCCAATCCCTGTTCCATCAGATCAAACGTGGGGCTCTTCTGGTCAAGGAGGGAGGGAGGGAGGGAGGGAGAGAGAGAGGACAGTTGAAAGGTTTAATCCGTGAACTACAGGAATAGAGTGAGGGGACCTGTGGCAATGCATAGAATCATAGAAGATTAGAGTTGGAAGGGACCTCAGGAGGTCATCTAGTCCAACCCCCTGCTCAAAGCAAGACCAATCCCCAACTAAATCATCCCAGCCAGGGCTTTGTCAAGCCGGGCCTTAATAACCTAGAAGGATGGAGATTCCACCAGCTCCCTAGGTAATTCATTCCAGGGCTTTACCATCCTCCTTGTGAAATACTGTTTCCTAATACCCAACCTAGACCTCTCCTACTGCAACTTGAGACCATTGCTCCTTTTTCTATCATCTGCCACCACTGAGAACAGCTGAGCTCTATCCTCTTTGGAACCCCCCTTCAGGTAGTTGAAGGCTGCTATCAAATCCCTCCTCCCTCTTCTCTTCTGCAGACTAAACAAGCCCAATTTCCTCAGCCTCTCCTCGTAAGTCATATGCCCCAGCCCCCTGATCATTTTCGTTGCCCACCGCTGGACTCTTTCCAATTTGTCCACATCCTTTCTGTAATAGGGAACCCAAAACTGGATGCAATACTCCAGATGTGGCCTCACCAGTGCCGAATAGAGGGGAATAATCACTTCCCTCCATCTGCTGGCAATGTTCCTACTAATGCAGCCCAATATGCCATTAGCCTTCTTGGCAACAAGGGCACACTGTTGACTCATATACAGCTTCTCACCCACTGTAATCCCCAGGTCCTTTTCTTCAGAACTGCCACTTAGGAAGTTGGTCCCCAGCCTGTAGCAGTGCATGGGATTCTTCTGTCCTAAGTGCAGGACTCTGCACTTGTCCTTGTTGAACCTCATCAGATTTCTTTTGGCCCAATCCTCCAATTTGTCTAGATCGCTCTGGACCCTATCCGGACCCTCCAGCATATCTACCTCTCCCCTGAGCTTAGTGTCATCTGCGAACTTGCTGAGGGTGAAATCCATCCCATCATCGAGGTCATTAATAAAGATGTTGAACAAAACTGGCCCCAGGAGCAATCCCTCGGGTACTCTGGATGCATTATGGGTTCATAAAGAAAACTTCATTTTAACGAATATAATTCTGGCCAGAAAATTTTCTTTTATAAATGTCACATATACACACATGCACATAGTGATCCTTACCATGTATATTGCACCATCCTCCTTAAAGCCCTTTTCTAACATTCCTTAAAGGTTCAGACACTGTACAAAGTATGGAAGGATTACTATCCTCATTGTAAAGCACAGGGGAAAAGGAAACAGAGAGCTAAGATGTTTAAGGGACTTGCCCATGATTACGCAATAAGTTGGAGCTGGGAATAGTCTTCCACATCCCCGGTTTAAGGCCTAGACAAGTGACTTTCAACCTTTTTTTCATTTGCAGACCCCTAAAAATTTTTGAATGGAGGTGCAGATCCCTTTGAAAATCTTAGACATAATCTGCGGACCCCCAGGGGTCTGCAGACCATAAATTGAAAACCACTCTTCTAGATTATGATCTATAAGCAACAACAAAACAAGCAGTGGGTCTGATTCCTTACTAGCAGGTTTATGCTTTCATTACTTCTCGGATAGGTATAACCTGCAAGAACTGGACTGCAGCCACAAGTCCTCTTCTGATGGAGGGGGACGCAAAGGAGCATTGCAGAAAAGTGGGCGGCATGCGTGAGAGGGTGAGACCACAGACTCGGCTGATTTAGCTCTTACGGAGCTCTACTGAATGTGAAAGCTGCCTCTCTGGCCAAGCCCCCCCAGGCAATGGTACCAGTAATACCATTTACTTTTTGAAGGATGAATTTATCCTCTGGCACAGAGAGCTCTGCTGGTGGAAGCAAGGTGTCCCTTTGACCTCTTTCTGAGGCAGCTTTGTTCAGTCTATCCCAATGCATCTGCACGAGTGGGTTTGTATTCCCACCAAGCTGGGTAAAGGCCCTGAATGAGGATTAGGCAAGGAACCTAAAGAGACTCTTAATGTTGTTTAAAGCATTTTTCTTGAGGATAAGCGGAAGTGCTGCATTCAAAGCTTGAGTTCTACAGCTGTGTAATCCTACAGGCAGACTACAGCTGGCAGTTGCAACTCAATCTTCCGTTTGGGAAGTTTCCCTCCTTGCATTCCACACAGTTTTTATTATTTTTCATACTAATATTACCACCTAATGCACAACATGGCAGAGTCATTACATGAGCTACAAGTACAAATTTCATCCATCAGAACACCCAGCCACGGACTAAAAGTCTTATCACCATAAATTACATTTGAAAACCTAACATAGATGTTATTCATCCTTATTATGATGAAACAACAGGGGATGCGTATGCTTTTCAAATTCAAAATATGCATTTCTATCTGCAGTAAAGCCTCCCCAATATATGCTGTGATATTCAAATTGAGAATTATTGATGAAGTCTTTCCATAAGCAACCTTTTTTGTTGTTTTTCATTTCTTCTGCAACCGTTTCCCTGGGCAAATATCTCAGCAGTTTTCAGACCGTCCACTCCCTGTTGGAAAATCTCTATCTATAGACTCTAATAACTATATATGCCTTTGCCACATGCATCTTTATGTATTGCTATTGCTGATAATCAGAGCTTCATTGCTGAATTTTTTCTTCGTTGCGCAGAAAAAATGATAATCAGGTGGACCTTCACTGTAGAAGAGATCCAGATCCGGTGGCTTTGCCAAAAGAAATGTTTGCTAAAGCTTGGGTATTATCATTCTGTGAGTGGGGCCTAGTTTGGAGTGAGTGTAGAGCTTAGCTTGGAATGAGCCAGGGACCAAGTTACAATTTGGGGCAGAAATCATTAAGACTGTGGAGGCCTTGCAATTTGCATTGTTTTGATTAGAGATAGTCCAGAGCCACAAGCATCAGATCCACATCTGAATCTGATACCCGCTTCCCCAGAGTTCGGAGATCACAGACATGCCCCTTCGGTGCCATGATTCCAGATGGTACTTGTAGGAAGTACCACTGGGGAAGGAGCTGCTCCAAAACCTGCCCCTCCCTTCTTGTTTCTTATTGGCCCACAATGGAGAAGCAAATGCTTTTTCAGAGCGTAACCATTCCTGAGATGAAACTATGGTGAAACCATTCCTGAGATGATTCTGATGGCCTGAACCCCTTCCATTGTGATACCCGGATTAATTTAGCCAGCCCAATGTGCAGCTGGGGCAGTGACTGTGAGGCATTTGGAAAAAGTCAATATTTATGTATATAACAACAGTACAAAATAATTTATATATCAAATGTGTTGATGTGCATAGAAATGGCATATATTTGATTGTCTTCCTCTTCGCCACTCTTTGGGTACTGCTTGCTTTCTTTGATTGTAAGCTCTTCAGGGCAGAAAGCCTTTCCCCATCTGTGTCTGAGCAACCACTAGCACAACAGGGCCGAAATCCACACTGGAGACTTTGGGTGGCTAAATCATCATCAGAGTTGTGGTAGATTCCCCATTGGAGTGACAATTGGATGGGTTTTTTTTTCTAAAAGATCTGCTCTAGGAATTATTTATGAAAGTTCTACGCTCTATGCTACACAGGTCAGACTAGATGGTCACAATGGTCCCTTTTGGCTTTGGAATCTATAAATAATTAACAGTAATCCTGCAGTCCCATGTTGGCAAAGCTTCCATTGAAGTCAATATATTGGGCCACATTATTTCCTCCTGTTCTGAGCACTTTGGTAGGAATCTGATCCTGATTGCTCAGATGAAAATTTCTTTGGTTCCGGGAGAGATCTCAGCTAGAACGAGGCTGAAAGAGGAGATATATCGGGGTGGGGTGGAGCACACCAATGCTTCATTGGTTCCCCAATAGAGAGCCACAGACAGCTGGTGAAAGTTAGAGCAGCCTCTAAGCTCCTCTAACATATGCTGGGGCTGAGGCTACTTGATTTCAGCACAGGAGAGAATCAGGGCCATTGTCATTTAAGTAAGCCCTTGGGCTTCTTGTCTCAATGTGGAATGCAGGACTTGTTGATAAGAACAGGATTTCAATGTGACTTGGAGACTTTTATACACATAGTGCTCATAAATGCAAAGACATATGAGGATGCAGCATCCTTATTTCATCCCCAAAGAATAGTGCTGTCTGTGCTCCAGAATGGCTTTGGTGCCACGGGCTGCAGGAGTTTGTACTGATTTCTGAAGGAAATATATAGTGACATGGTAATTGCTAGAAAAGCAAAGCAGACATTATGAACGTAAGAACATAAAAACGGCCATAATGAGTCAGACCAAAGGTCCAGGTAGCCCAGCATTGTGTCTTCTGACAGTGGACAGTGCCAGGTGTCCCAGAAGGAATGAACAGAACAGGTAATCATCAAATGATCCATCCCCTGTCATCCATTCCCAGCTTCTGGAAACAGAGGTGAGGGAGACCATCCCCACCCATCTTGACTAATAGCCATTGATGGACCTATCCTCCATGAATTTATCTAGTTTTTTTTCTTTTAATCCTGTTATAATCTTGGTCTTCACAACATCCTCTGGCAAGGAGTTCCACAGGTTGACTGTGTGTTGTATGGAAAAATACTTCCTTTTTTTTTGGTTTTAAACCTGTGTCTATTAATTTCATTTGGTGACCCCTAGTGCTTGTGTTATGAGAAGAAGTAAATAACACTTCCTTATTTACTTTCTCCACACCAGTCATGATTTTATAGATCTCTTCATATCCCCACTTAGTCATCTCTTTTCCAAGCTGAAAATTCCCAATCTTATTAATCTCTTCTCATATGACAGCCATTCCATACCGCTAATCATTTTTGTTGCTCTTTTCTGAACCTTTTCTAATTCCAATATGTCATTTTTGAGATGGGGTAACCACATCTGCATGCAGTATTCAAAATGTGGGTGTACCATGGATTTATATAGAGGCAATATGATATTTTCTGTTTTATTATCTACTCCTTTCTTAAGTATCCCCAGCATTCTGTTTGCTTTTTTGATTGCTGTTGAACATTGAGTGGATGTTTTCAGGGAACTATCCACAATGACTCTTGAGTGATAATTGCTAATTTAGACCCCATCATTTTATATGAGTTGGGATTATGTTTTCCAATGTGCATTACTTTGCATTTATCAACACTGAATTTCATCTGCCATTTTGTTACCCAGTCACCCAGTTTTGTGAGATCCCTTTGTAACTCTTCGCGGTCTGCTTTGGACTTAACTATCTTGAGTAATTTTGTATCATCAGCAACTTTTGCCACCTCACTGTTTACCCCTTTTTCCAGATCATTTATGAATATGTTGAATAGGAGTGGTCGCAGTACAGACCCCTGGGGGATACCACTATTTACCTCTCTCCATTCTGAAAACTGACCATTTATTCCTACCCTTTCTTTCCTATCTTTTAACCTTTTAATTTCTGTTTAACTAACCTCCTCATTTTTGTGTAGTTCCCCTTTCTGAAATTGAATGCTACAGTGTTGGGCTGCTGTGGTGTTTTTCTCACCACAGGGATGTTAAATTTAATTATATTATGGTCATGATTACCAAGCAGTGTAGCTATATTCACCTCTTATACCTGATCCTGGGCTGCACTTAGGACTAAATCAAGACTTACCTCTCCTCTTGTGGGTTCCAGGACTAGATGCTCCAAAGAAGCAGTCATTTAAGGTGTCAAGAAACTTTATCTCTGCATCCCATCCTGAGGTGACATGTACCCAGTCAATATGGGGATAGTTGAAATCCCCCATAATTATAGAGTTTTTTTTATTTTAATCACTTCTCTTATATCTCTGAGCATTTCACAACCACTATCACCATCCTCATCAGGTGGCAGGTAATGTATTCCTTCTGCTATACTCTTATTATTCGAGCATGGAATTACTATCCATAGAGATTCTGTGGTACAGTTTGGTTTGTTTAAGATTTTTACTTCATTTTATTCTATGCTTTCTTTCACATATAGCGCCAGTCCCCCACCAGCATGACCTGTTCTGTCCTTCCGATATATTTTGTACCCTGGTATTACCGTGTCCCAGTGATTATCTTCATTCCACCAAGTTTATGTGATGCCTATTTTAACAATATTCTCGTTTAATACAAGGCACTCTAGTTCACCCATCTTATTATTGAGACTTCTAGCATTTTTATATAAGCACTTTAAAAACGTCACTTTTTAGCTGTCTGCCATTATATGATGTAATTGAATGGGACTCTTTTGTATTTGTTTCTCATCAAATCCTACCCATATTTTATCATCTTCCATCCTCTCCTCCTTACTAGGACATAGAGAATCTCCATTAATAGATCCTCCCCTAAGGGATGTCTCTGTCTAAACAATGTGCTACTCCACACCTGTTGGCTTTCCCCTAGCCCTAAGTTTAAAAACTGCTCTATGACTTTTTTTAATTTTAAGCACCAGCAATCTGGTTCCATTTTGGTTTAGGTGGAGCCCATTCTTCCTGTATAGGCTCCCCCTTTCCCAAAAGTTTCCCCAGTTCCTAACAAATCTAAACCCTTACTCCTATGTCCTCACCATCCCTCCATAGCCAACAGTAAGGTATTTGTCACCAGCTCCAGTTAATTTGTAGCAGTTGAGAAATGCTGTGGCTATCTTTCATTATTCTAGTGAGGTTTGCTAGCACTCTCTTTACCTGGAGATCTTAGAGATGAGCCAACATATGGAAGCTTTTTTAGGCTGTCACTTAGCAACTTGGAAAACTGAATCCCTGTATAACAAGATTTATGGGATTTGGGGAAGCTTGAGTTCTTCAGATGAGACGTGAAGGTGGGACCTCCTGATTTAGAAGGCAGAGTGCTACTTCCGGAGTTTTACCAGTTCCACCATCATTGCCATCTGCTTTTGTCAAGCTCAGGAATTGTGCTGCCATTAGAAAAGGCTGAAGTTCTTAATGAAATCAGTAGTGCTGGGAATTAAATCTGTGGCTTCTGAGAGATCATTAGCAAATCGGCTCTAGCCCTTTCTCCCTTTCTGTTATCAGTGATTCAGATCTCTTAGTTTAAAAAAAAACTTGCTTTTTTACCTTTTGTAATTAATTTGTTATAGTTCTTTACTGAGACTCTTATCGGCATTATGTTGTTTCGTTAATCTTTCAGGCAGGAGCGTAAATAGGAATAGCAATGCACAAAACTATTGAAGAGGTACAACATGTTACACAGTTGAAAGAAATATTGGGTAAGATTCTGGTTTCAGTTGCCAGGGTGTAAATTTGGAGCAAGGCTATTGAAGTTGACTCACTAAATCTTTAGCTGGAATAAACCGGCATAGTTCCATAGTGGAGTTACAGCAATGTGCACAAACTGAGGATCTGCTCCAGTGGATTCTGGATTTGCACTGATGCAACAGAGATGAGGTTCTGCCCCATATTTTCTGGTCTGAGGAAATCAGTATAGGAAGGGTCAGAGCCTCAGCTGGTGTAAATTTGCATGGGGCTATTCCAATATATACTAGCTGAGGATCTGATCCAAAGAACTTATTCTTCAAATAGGATTAATAAAATACTTCCTAAAGGCATTGGGCCCTTGGTTATATTTAGTAGACACATTGCACTATGCTACTTCCTTGTACCAAGACAGTGCAGAGGACAACAATTATATTTTGGGCTGCATTAAATGTTGAGGTGTTATATATGTCCATGGAAGACACCAAGTTTGAGCATGTAACACTGTGATCCTGGAGCCACTATTTTTCTAAGAAAAACTAATATAAATGATCCTCTTGCAATTAACAAGCCAGCTGCTAGGTAGAAATGAGAGTGCGAAAAAATCTTAGAGAATGCTTCCCGAACACCAAGTGTCTTCGAACACGCTAAGCCAAACTCTGCTCTCAATTACATCCGTGTGAATCTGAAAAGGCCCTGCTGAAGTCATTTCAGACCTACAGTGATGTAACCCAAATCAGAGTCTGGTCCATGGTGCCTAAAATAAAAAAAAGTATATTGCTAAATGACAGGTTTCAGAATAGCAGCCGTGTTAGTCTGTATTCGCAAAAAGAAAAGGAGTACTTGTGGCACCTTAGAGACTAACCAATTTATTTGAGCATAAGCTTTCGTGAGCTACAGCATCAGATGCATCAGATGAAGTGAGCTGTAGCTCACGAAAGCTCATGCTCAAATCAATTGGTTAGTCTCTAAGGTGCCACAAGTACTCCTTTTATATTGCTAAAGAATCCCTTGTGCTAAGGTGTTACACCAAGAATTAAAAATAACAACAAAAAGACACGACCCCATTCATTGAAACAGCAAATACAACTTGGTGGTTAGATTAAATAACACCTCTGGAAAGACAGTGAGCAGGGAACTCCAATGCAAAATGCTCATCAATTAAGTTTCTCAAAGAAATCTTGTGGATCCAGCCCCTCTGCATCTCCTGACAAGACGGGTGAGCCTATCCTTTGGAGTGACCTGTGGCAACAGGGAGGTGTGCCAATGGAACTGCACGATCAGAAAATGCCTCCAGAGCCAGAGAGAATTTAAAGAGCGTCAGTGGGGATCTTGAAAAATACAAAAGAAAGCAAAATCCTTTCAGCTTCGCTTCTTGCTGCTCAAGACAATGCCTCTTGTGGCTGCTATTCCTTCCGTAGCTGCTGTGTGGCATTGCTCCCCTTCAGATGAGGAAAGGCAGCTTGGAATGCCAGTGACTCAACAGCTCTGTATGTAGAATATTCCTTGAAGATAGTTCTATTCCCCATCCCTGTAACAAACTGTTCTAATTGTTATGTTGACTGTTATTGTTCAAATCGCAGCACTCTGCTGCTCAAGAATTTTGTCTATATTTCTGTAAAGCTACAGGGAGCCAGAAGTGCCTTTTAAAAATTATTATTATTTCAGAAAAAAAAAATGCCTTGAAAAAACTAATCTGCTGGCTACAAAGTCTATTATGAAATATATTTCAATTAAAGGCTAAATAATTTATGTGGGTAAGCATTTTGTCTGTCAAGTTTATTTTTTTGTCTTGTCATAATGCCCTGCAGTAAGCACTTCTGAATTTCAAACTTTAGCATTTATCTGAGCAATCATGCTGTGAAGATAAATATCCCGTGAGGAAGACACAACTGCAGCGTGTATACTAGTACGTTAGGCTTTGTACAGGTTATTGCTGCACTGGAAAGCATGGGGGTTCAGTCAGAATAATTAGCATTTTGAGATGCACTGTGCATGTCCAGTGCACTGTGCAGGCAATAACTAATTAAAACCTTGCAAATGGTTGTGTTTCTCAAGCCTGGTTTCAGGAGTCTTTGCACCACTCGGGGAGTGTAAATGGGTGATAATCCAGACACAAATTGCCAGCAGAGAACTCCCTGTTTTCGGAGAACTTCCTGATGCAGTCTCAGACCCACTCTCTCCCAGCACAGGGGGCACATCAGGGGGATGGGGTAGCTCTGCTTCACTGGCAGATGATTTCATTAGAGACTCTACATCAGCAGCATAACTGAGAGCTGGCCAGCAGAAACAGTAAGTAGCATCAGGCCCAGCCCTCAGAATTGTAGAACCAGATCTGGTCCCCTTCCTCTCTCCCCCCACATGCTTCTCCATCCTCTGCCAAGTGTAGGTCTAGCATAGGAAAGATTTTGTCCCAGTGTTTTCATGATCTAGGAAGGTATTATTTCCCACATTTTATGGGTGGGGAAACTGAGCTCAAAAGGGGAGGTGACTTGCTTAAAGACCATGCAGGCAGGCAGCAACAGAACCATGATTAGACTGCAGGATTTCCTGACTTCTGACCATCTTCTCACGCTTGCACTGCCTTCTTGTTCAAAGAAAGCTATTGCTACCTTTATTCCCATTGGTCAGAACTTGCTCGCAGGCACTGTCCCATTGACTTCAGTGTAGGCGACGTAGCTTGCTTTCTAACCCATGTAACTTACATCCATGTTCTCTGGTGGACAGCATGCAGCTGAAAGCATGATAAGGACCTATATCTTTTCATGGTATTCTAATCATGCTAGCTACTATTGTCACTAGACTTTACACTCGTTGAGAATTTGGCCTAATGATTCTTGGGTTTGTCAAGAATTCCCGAGGCTGTACGGTCCCTCCTCTTTTTTACCATCTCTGCTAACTGCTGTCCGGGCCTGTGATACTCTTGATTTTAAAAAAATCATCTTACTCAGGCAACGCCTCCAATTCTTCAAAGATAGTTTTGCCTGCATAAAACTTGGGTAAGGGCTTTAGGATTGCACTTTAGGGCACTGTTACCGAGAGGCATCAAAACAGCTGTAACACCCTTTGACCTCTAGGGAGATTGCAGTTGCTCAGGATCTTTCAGGATCAGGCCCCAAGTTTAGGAGTTCTCCAGCTACTGCTGCTGCTGAGATTTCCCTGATCTCAGAGAAGCAGCTATGCAGTGGGCGCCAGGTGCAGAAGTCTAGACAAACCCAGAAAAATAAATGCAGAGCTATGCTTCACCATCCATAAAAGAATCCCATTTGTTACATCACCCCTAAATGTCAGGATGTCTTAGAACAGCAGTAGGAACACTGTGCAGTTCCACTAGCGAGGCTATTTAACAGAAGATCACCCAATCCGCAGGTTTCTTCTGGATGAGATTAAGAAGAAATATAGGCTTTAGTGCTGTAGAGCAGAATCCGAGGAGGATTACAGCAAGAACCTGAGATCCCGTGGGTTTAGGCCTTGCGAACAGAGAGGCCTGGCTGGACCCATAAGGCAATGCCATTGCAGCAACCAGCTGCCTGATGTACTGGGAGAAAATATTTGTCCTCAGCATGTGATGTGTTCTTGCTGTCTCCTGCCTCTCTCTAGGCAGATAAGAAGATAGGCATTGCCCTGCTGGATCAGCCCCCTGGTCCATCAGCTCCAGGTGCTCAGATACTATGGTGATAAGCAGGAGGATAACACCCTTAGATAGCATCCTGTCTCTGACGGTGGCCAGTACTAGATGCTTCAGAGGGGTGTTTGTTAAATC
This sequence comes from Caretta caretta, assembly GCF_965140235.1. NCBI lineage: Eukaryota > Metazoa > Chordata > Testudines > Cheloniidae > Caretta > Caretta caretta. Next base: position 9,169,697 of record NC_134210.1, on the reverse strand, counting down.
ATGTAGTGGACAGTTATAGAATAACCTGCCCATAGCAGCAGGAAGTTGCACTCACACTCAAGTACAGCAGTTTTTATGTTTGTACATTGGAGCAAGGTTGGAGAATGCAATCCCTGTCCATTCTAGACTAGGTGTTCAGTGTAATTCTTTCTCATAGTCTGACAATATTTTCACGTCTATGTTCCTGAGATGAGATGACTGGGGTGGGTTGTTGGGGTATTTTGGGGGGGAGGGGTGGCAAATCTTGGAAGATTTTATTAAAACAAGACTAGACTACTTGTTTGCTTGCAACCTGTTCTCTCAATCCTACATTCCAGGCAGAGATGGTTGGCATTTTCAGCACTGCTGCTCCCTCTGTGGCTTTATAACATTGCTTCATAGAATATCAAGGTTGGAAGGGACCTCAGGAGGTCATCTAGTCCAACCCCCTGCTCAAAGCAGGACCAATCCCCAATTTTTGCCCTAGATCCCTAAATGGCCCCCTCAAGAATTGAACTCGCAACCTTGGGTTTGGCAGGCCAATGCTCAAACCACTGAGCCATCCCTCCCCCCAATTCAACACTTCCTAGGCTGAATCCCAGTCCAAAGTAGTTCCCAGAGCTCTCAGGTACTGAGAAAACCCTCCAAACATGATGATCAGAGCACTTTCCTATGGGACAGTAGGGTACATACTGTACTCCCTTCATACTGCTCAGTGCCATGCACACCTTCTTTCCTTGCACTCCTTTATGTTCCATAAGGATGATCAGAACTGGGAAAGGGCTGGAACTCTACTGAACTCTACTGAACTCTACTTTGAAGCCCAATGCAGCTATGCTGATGAACAGCCGGTGAAACTCTGGCTTATAATATCTGGTGCTGGAAGCATGTCTCATTTTTTACCATTGTTGCATGCAGTGCAGTTGTCGCCGTGTCGGTCCCAGGATATTAGCGAGACAAGGTGAATGAGGTAATGTCTTTTATCGGACCAACCTCTGTTGGTGAGCGAGACCAGCTTTTGAGCCACACAGAGGCTCTTCTTCAGGCCCGTGTGGCTCAAAAGCCTGTCTCTCTCACCAACAGAAGCTGTTCCAATAACACCCACTTTATCTCTGATTTTTTACCTGCAGTTTCCTCTATCTTGCAAACATTCAGGATAAAACGGAAAATAAAAAGCAAAACACTGCATAACCATTGCTTCTTTATAACTGGCTGCTTATTTTAAGCAGGCAAAAATCTGCACAATTCAAAAGCTAATGGGACAGATTACTGTCTGCATAATATAAAGCAGTTCGATATGCCAGTTTGAAAGTAACACGAAAAAAAAAAAACCCATAAACTGGCTGTAATGGGCACCTGAAATAACAAACAAACTGGAGCATAGGCAGGAACACATTTATTCTGGACTGGTTCTGAAATCCATGTATTTTGGTCATAGCAGGACATTAAACCGGATTCTGACTAAGAGATGCAGAGAATGATGCTGATTTTGTACTGGAACCTAAACTGATCCAATTCTCTGTAGGTTCTAGTGTATATTGGAAAACTGAAGCCATGTTCAAGAAGCAACATGAAATGTCTCCAAGTCCCCTGTCACTGGGAGGATTAGTCTTTTCCAAATGGGAGGGAATGGATTTGGCAAATGCTGCAGCCAGCCTGTGTGAAAGGGTGACCTCAGAATGCAGTACAATCTAGATTTATTTTCCAACACAGAGAGAGAGTTGCTGCATGTTCTTGGCCTGTTTGTGCCCCCTTTAGCCACCTGTAAAATGGAGATCATAATCCCATGCCATTTTGTGAAGTCCTTTGAGGTCAGTGAAAATACCTAGAGTTTGAGAGAGTGGTAAGTTAGCAAAAGAATTTTAAACTGATCTAGATAATTCTACATGCAGGAATATTATTATCCATTCACAGCTGAAGGATGATGCGAAAGGATAGCATTCAATTATGTGGATATTTAGAGTCTTTTCTATAGAATCTAGTAGAATTTCTACAGTACCTTATAGGTTTCAACCCTATTACATTCTATAGGACTTCTCCATAAGGGCAGTATTAGATGCTGCAGGATTTGATTCATAGTGAAGTTGTTTGGCATGGTGGGGAGAGACATGACTTCACAATAAGGGATTCCATTGTGGAGCAGCATCTGTTTCTCCACTCTGTTACAACAGTTTTACATGGGTGTAACTGCATCGACTTATACCAGCACAACACTGCTATAACTGAGAGGGAAATCAGCCCCCTTGTGCTTAAAGTGAGTAATTTGCATGGGTGGGAGACAGAACTCTCCCAAAAGGAAATGGCACCTGCATCTGCCATTTGGGGCAATCTTGTGCGTTCTCAGGGCAAAATTGCGGTAGCTCTGTCTGTTGGCAGTACTTATATAGCCTGCATTACTATAGCACTTGATAGGGTGACCAGGTGTCCCGATTTTATAGGGACAGTCCCAGTTTTGGGGGCTTTTTCTAATATAGGTACCTATTTCCCCGCACCCTCATTCTGATTTTTTACACTTGCTATCTCGTCACCCTAGTACTTGAGTGCCTGCTTCAGATCTACTTTAACGAGCTAGGGATACATACCATTCCTGACAAATATGGTTTAGCGGGTCTCAAAGAGGAAGTGTAACTTAACCAGAAGCAGTAATTCCTGTACCCCAGTTTGAATGACTAGCCAGATAGACAGTCTGAACCTGTCCAGAACAGTGACTCACCCCAGTCAAATCTTTTGCCCAAAATACTTGCCAAAGGCCTGTTTCTGGTTGCCTTCTCAGCATGCTTTGATCCTTTGAATCAATAGCAACTGGCAGTACCAGGTTTCATTTTGCCAGTAGCATTATGAGTGTGCTAGTCATACACACACCTTAGGTTTTAATGGTTGCCATGGTGACTAAGGGAAGCATTACAAAATGCAAAAGCTGTTAAACATGTTGCCGGAGCAGAGAGGAAGAGCTAAGAATAAACTTTTGGCGAATTCTCAATAGCGCTTTGCTCCAAGCAGCTGCTGCTCGGCGGGCTCCACATCCCAGTCAAGCAGCTCGCTAAAATGAGGTGGATTGAAGCTCTGGGGTGTAGCCCTGCTGATTGCTGTGAGGGCCTGCTACTAAGCAAGCACATCGTGGCTTTGTGACTTGCAGCTGAATGGTTGCACATGGAGGTTTCTAAAGGAAGAAAGGGAAGCTTGTCACAGGGGGAAGCTGGCAACCATTGGAGGGAGGAAACTTGTAAGTAGTTCAAGAGCAGCAGGCAGCAGCCACAGTTGCAAACTGAGGTTAATCTCACACACGAGCCTGGAAAGCTGGGCTTAAAATCCAGGTGATCCTTCACCTCCCCAGATTTGTGCCCCTACGCACCCTGAACTAAAGGAGAACTCTGGTAGCTGCTACAACTATAAGGTTTTGTTTTCTTCTCTGGGACCACCGAGGTCTGCATCACTCACTAACTCTTAGAATATGTCTACACTGCAGTGGAACTCCACAGTTAGTAGAACTCAAGTTACCGGGGCTTGAGCTCATTTGTAACCTCAATTTAGGAGCTGTTGAACCCTGGATCCCAACTTCTGGCATCAGTGTCTACACTGCCTTATGCGGGCCTGAGCTCCACCACCCATATCCCAGACTTCCTAGTGCCCTTCCAAAATGTGAGCACTCTAGCTCTTTGTTCATGGAGTAGTTTGGGAAAACTTGACTGTCCTCCAACCTTGACTGTCCAGAGGACAAAGAAAGTGGCCCATGGGATTGTAGAATACTTTTGGCAGATTCCCAGAGTGCAAGTCCAGTAGGGCTGCATCTACACTGCAAAGCAATAGGGTTTGAAGCCTGGGTCCCACCTTGACTCAGGCTTGGACCGTCCATCCCCATGAGGTCCTGGGATCCTGGATTAGTGCAATTTGTGTGTAGATGGAGGGGGGTGGGGGGGATAGGCTTGAGCCTGAGTTCAAACCCTGGACTTCATTGCAGTGTATACTTAGTCTTAGGGTATGTCTGTGTTTGAAGCTGAAAGGTATAATTCCCAGTTTAAGGAGATATACCAACACTAGCTCTGATCTAGCTAGTGTAGCCATGGTAGCACAAGGAGCTACCAACCCCAAGTATGTACCCATCTGAGATGCTAGGTACATACTCAGGACAGCTAGCCCCTGCTGCCTTTCCCACAGCCATGGTTAAGCTAGCACACAAAAAATAGAGTGTAATCAGATTTTCAGTTCGTGAATATTTTTGAGGTTTGCTACTTTTCATCCTAATTCGGGATGGAGGAAAACAAATGAAATCTCAAAAATTTTCACAGGACTGGAAAACCGTTTCCCAACCAGCTGTGATGGTGGGTGAGATTCAGCAAGAAGGTTTCTGGAGAGTGTAGAAGAACCAGAGCATTCATCAGAAAGTCATTGTGGTCTATGAAAAAGCAATTGAACCGTACATTCACCTGGTTGTGCTCAGGTCAGCAAATAGTAGTGGTGAGTTGTGGATACCTGCCCATAGGTAGTATCAGAAGCATACAATTCAAAACAGAACTAAAAACCTGTAGAGCGTGTGCAGAACCAACATATGCTTCAGTATTTGCAATCTTTGCCCTCCATTTCCCCCTTCTCACTCCCTTGGCTTTTCTTTTTTCTCTTCCCTGGGTATGTCTTGCAGCCATTTACACTGCAAATTCATTGGGTTGTGGGCTGTGTCTTTTATTCCTGTGTAAAGAGCTCATCACACTTTGGGTATTAGATAAGCAAATAATAAAAACCTACTGAGGCCAGTAAAGTTCAGGGCTCAATCAACCCCTAAGACACAAAAAAACAACAGAATAGAGGCACTAAGAATGCATGCGAACGAATGCAGGAAAACAAAAGCATATAGCAGAGACAGCACAAACTAAGCATGATGCACAGGAGGCTGTTCACAGAGGCTAGAGTAGCACAGAAACACAGTGACAGGAAGTCAATCAACATGCACTTCTGCTGGGTGCTTCTGTTGTGGTCCAGCCCCGAAGAGGAAATAGCTGAATAATAAGCAATGGACTGGGGCTCTCCTTATAGGTGTCTGTCAGGAAAGCCAGGGTAACAGCATTCCATGTAAGCCATTCTGTCAAATCTCACCTGCGTGGCCAGTTTTGCAGGGTCATCTACCCCCACAATAGCAACAAGTCCCTATTAGATGCCCCACACAGACCTCAGTGTAGAGGTTCCAAAATACACAGCTCCATAGGAAAAGGAGAGTCATTCTGTCTGCCAGTGAGAAGCAAGTTCCTCATTGTTCAAGGCTTAACTAACTCAAACTATTGGGGGTAAGGTGGAACCTTTCCCTGGGAGCACTTTATTCCGTCACTGTTAGGGCATCTTGTCAAATCTCATCCATGAGCACAGCAACCCCTGGGCAGGCACCATGGTCTAGTGCTGACTTAATAGTTACATGGAGCTTCAAGGCCAGAAGGGACCATCAGATCATCCTTCATGGGATGCCTCATTGTCTTTCTTGGTGGTCTCCCATCCCAGGACTGACCAAGCACATCCCTACTTAGCATTTAAAAATCTGTACCGTGGCAGCTGTTATAGATGAGTACGGATACAGGCCAGTTTGGCAACTCGTTTTAGTTATTTTCCTCCAGCTATATAAGAATGGCCACTTAGGAAGTGTGTGCATTGAATGGCTGGGGAAATTAGCACTGCCGCATGCCAGTTAGCCGCACCTATTCCTGCAACAAACATGATTCCAATTAAAAACAAGAGTCAATTGCTGAAGTTACTCTGGCAGTGAGAGCTCTCCAGCTGCTTCTAGACTCCCAAGTAAGTGAAATGTTTGACAGAGAAGCATATGTTTTTTGGCTACGTTGTTTAATCCACATTTTAAAGGGAAAATTGAAATTCTACAAGGTGCGAAAAAGCTCACTGGAACATTTTCTATTTAGACGAACAGAGACCATGTCATCCTCCCCATCCTGTTCTCAGGAGACTTTCAGTTTGGGAATGACTAAAATTGTCTCAGGAAAACAAAAGCATATAGCAAAATCAGCAGCACAAAACAAGCCCTTCTGCAAAAAGTATGGGAACGATTGCTACAAGACCGCTGAGAATCTGAGCAGTACCGCTGCATAAATTTGATTCTGAATTCAAAGAGGAGTGGAGCCATTTACCAAGCCAAATCAGCACCTTTGAGAAATAGCTGCACTGTACTTGCTAATAGAACTGTTCACGATTTTTTTTAAAGTGTGTTAAGAATTTTGACACACAAACTTCTTGACTTAGTTTGGCAAGAATACCCCAGTGGTAGAGCTGGGTCTGTAACCTACATCTTCTGACCCAAGAAGCCACGAGCCAATTCAGCAGCCCATTCCACCTCTTCATTGTATAGGTATTTCTGTGAATCAAACCTATAGGATTCAGTTCATTAAACCTTTAAAACACTGAACCCTGTACTATGCAATGAGCTCTAGTAGCAACAAGGGATCAATCAGTATTATCAAAGGGGCATAATCTTCAAAACTCTTTATCTTCCAAAATGTGTGTCTAAATTGTGTGTGTGTGTGTGTGATTTTGTCAAGTTTTCATTGGAAAACTGATAATGTTCCAGTTTTCAACAACCAAAACCTGTTTTATTTTTAATTTATTTTTATTTTCCATTGTCAAAAACTTGGAGGGGAGGGGAATCTGGTTTCCAGCTTTTAACAAAACCCCTACAATTTTGATAAAAACAGACATTTAAAGACAGATTTCCATTTCACCTGAAAGCAAATGTTCATCCAGCTTTGCCAGGCCATTTTGAGAATTGATCATTTATTCCTGTCTTTGCTTGCTGTTTCTTAGCCAGTTCCTACTCCACTGTACTATGTTGCATATTATTCCTAGACTACTTCATTTCCTTAACAACCTCTTGTGAGAGAATTTCCCAAAAGCCTTTTGAAAGTCCCCAAAGATTCTCAACTAGTTCTTCTTTACTCAATATTGAATTGACACTGTCAAAGAATTCTAGTAAATTAAAGAGGCACATTTTCCTTTACAGAATCCTCATTGTTTTGTTTCTAACATTTTGTGATCATCCAGGTGTTTTATAATCCTATTTTCAATTATCACAGAATCATAGAAGATGAGGATTGGAAGAGACCTCAGGAGGTCATCTAGTCCAACCCCCTGCTCAAAGCAGGACCAACACCAACTAAGTCATCCCAGCCAGGGCTTTGTCAAGCCGAGCCTTAAAAAGCTCTAAGGATGGAGATTCCACCACTTTCCTAGGTATCCCTTTCCAGTGCTTCACCACCCTCCTAGTGAAATAGTTTTTTCCTAATATCCAACCTAGACCTCCCACACTACAACTTGTTTTCATCCATTTGCTGATATGAGGGTCAGTGGTCTGTAGTTCCCCAGATCATCCCTAATGTCTTTTTAAAAGATAGATATAACACCTCCAGTAGATGATGTTAATGAGAGATTACATGTTTTTTTTTTAGCAGCTCAATCACTTCATCCTTAAATTCCCACAGCACCTGCCCCTGGTGGCTTGATACCTTAATTGGAAATTGAGTAGGACAGAGAAAACTGCTTTGGACTCTCTAATGACTAGAAGTATTGAGAACATCAGTCTCTATATGTATCCGCTGTTCTGCAGCACGTTCAGCAGCATGGCACTCAGTACTGGGACAATATCATGGCTTCCATTTGTGGACTCGAAGGGCAGGCATTGTTTGCAGCTTTATAGCCTGCAAAACTGATAGACCCATTTAAGCTGTTTGTATACAAATATGCAGCAATTAGAGTGAATGAATGAAGCTCATTCCATAATTCCACTGAGCACCATAGTATCATGTAATCAGTTTATTCTACCTACAACATAAAATTCTACTTAGTTACACAAGAGTACGTTTTATCAATTATTGATTTATGAACATCTAAGGCTTTCTTCAGTCCCAATTTATGCTCCTAGTTTTATCATCTCTGCTGTGCTGAGATTTGTCTCATACAGGACATAGTCTATACTATTTAAAATTCCAAATACTTCAGTAGATTACCCCATTAACCATTATGTTTTCCAGGCTGTATAGATTAAAGTAATTAAACTTGTCCTCAAAGACCTAGCACTTTGATTACGGGTTCATTCTACTGCCTGCAGCCCATTTGAGATGATTTGCAGTAATACTGTCTTTGGGAATTTAGTGACCATATTACAGCGACAGCAGTGAGAGCTGGTGACCCTCGCAAAGCACCTCTCCTCTGCTGCTTCCAAAATGTTGCACAGCGGCCGCGTTACGGCAAGTCATCAATGCTATCGAGGGGCGGATGGCTCGGGAGGTGGGGTGGGGGGAGGAGTTTGTTCACAGGATATCGTCTTCCATTGGTTCCTGGATGAACTGGTAATCAACCTGAAACGGCACTCTGAAAGTGATTATCAGATGATGGCTGTGCCTTGGGCCTTGTGAAATGAGTTGGGTAGATGCAGCACAGTGTCTAAGGAACAGGTGCCTGTTTCACACATAAGCCAAAGTACCACAGTCAAACCCCCAGCATAAAGGCCAAGGATAAAATGGGAATGGGGATGAGCGAACAGATCTTTCCCCTTCCTTGGAGATATCCCTCCTGCTCAAAACAAACCTGCACAACCACCTAGGAGTAGGAGAAATCTGCATCTATTCTGCCTATGCTGTATCTCTTCTGTGGATACAAGGACAATTTTAAGACTGTCAACCCCTCATCTTTCAGTGCCATGAAATTTACTAAAAAAAAAAAAAAGAAGTAATATATGTTTAAAGGAAATGAAAAAAGTTGATGCTTGCCGACAAGCTGCTGAAGCATTGCACAGAATGTCTTGAAATCTTTAAAACCATGATTTGAGGACTTCAGTAGCTCAGACATAGGTGAGAGGTTTATTGCAGGAGTGGGTGGGTGAGATTCTGTGGCCTGCATTGTGCAGGAGGTCAGACTAGATGATCATGATGGTCCCTTCTGACCTTAATATCTGTAAGTCTATGAGAACACTTCAAAAAGGCCTGGAGGAAAAAAAGATCCTTGATGTTCAAGAGTTAATCTACTTGGCCTGACTATTCCTCACCCTCAGTCAATATTCTCTGTTTGTGACAATGATTGCTACACCTTTATTTATCACATCTCTGTAGCTACACATCTAGAGGCCCCAACTGTGATCAGAGCTTCTTTGGTAGAGATGCTGCATATAAACATGGTAAGAGACAGACCTGCATATACACATGGTAAGAGACAGACCTGTCCTTGGGGGTTTACTGTCTTAATAGACAAAGAAATAGAAAGAAAACAAGTTAAGTCTAGCTATCACTGAGGGAGACAGAGTGCCATACCAACTGGGCATGGCTTAGTATTATTATCCCCTTTTATAGATGGGGAAGTGAGGTCCAAAGATTTGCCACCAGTCATACAGGAATTCTATGACAGAGTCAAGAACTGAACGAAGGTTTCCTGATCCTTAACCACAAGATCATCCTTCATCTTAGGGAAAGGGCTAGATTCTGACTGGCCCCTGTGAAGGTGTGGACACAGGAAGTGGGCTGAAAGGTGATTACTTGTCTCTCCTCAAGCCCCAAGTACAGGGCAGATAGAATTCCATTGCTGGGCATTGGCCCTGCTCCCTGTTAGTGGACCTTGAGTGCTACCTATCTGAAAGTGGATAGAGAGCAGCCAGGTGAGGGAACAGCCATAACCCTTCCTCCTTGCACACATCACAATCAGAGTTGGCTGGGTGTGGAGCAAAGAGTTTGCTATGCCTTCTCCTGAGGCAGTGGAGGTATCACTCAGCAGGCTCTTCCCAGATGCTCCCAGGAGGAATTCTAGCTAACTCAGCCGGTATTGCTCCTGATGGGAGAGGAGATCTCATCTGAGGGACAGTACCTACTCCCAGCTTTTCTCCCACATCCAGAACAAAATATTACTAAAAATAATTATGAATGTCAGCTGCAGAAATTTTCTTAGGTTCACCAGGTCTCCGGCTGCAGCTCTGGCCTGCGTGTCTTGACACATGTCAGCAGGGTACATTTCCTGTGGGAATTAACATTAAAATGGCTACTGCCAGGAATTGGACAGTTCACATCGATGGAGACTACTTGGAAATATTTTCAGATATGGTTTAACTTGCCTTTTTTCAGTAGTCATCTGAGATATCCATCCCCTGGCCCAGCATCAATGCAGACGTATGTGCCCATGCACACTGATTCCGTGACGGGATTGGGGTCCAAGGGCATATTGAATGTTTACTCCAGTGTGCCATTAAGAAACAAAGATCCCACTTCCACATCAGCATGTTTAGCAATAAGGACCAATGGCCATATTATTTTTTGAGCAGCCCAAGTCTAAATACAGAGGGCCATGCCTGGGCTGTTGTAAATAGGCATAGTTCCATTGAAGTCAATGGGACCACTCACATGGTTAAATTTAAGCATGTGATTAATTACTTTTCTGCGTCAGGGCCAGAGTTGTCTTCTCAGCACCTTGCACGATTGAACTATACAGGCCTAGTCCCATGGTCTTTACCAAGGGAAAGCTGACATTGCCTGTGTACTGCAGCGTGAGTAATCGTGTATTATGATTCTGCGTTCATCATCGTAAAATCCATGTTGCCTTGACAATTACATTGAAATCTTGCAGAAAGATACTTAGGTAAAGGTAAGGGCTTGTGAAAGGAGCCGGAATGACAGCTCTGAAGGCCAAAGTGTTTCATCTGTTCTCAAAGCAGACAGAGCATAAGCAGCAGCAGTGCAAGCTTTCTCTGGGTTGCCCCACTGATGACAACAATAAGGATGAGCATTGCTGTTGGTATTACGGTATTGCCTAGGAACCTCAACTGAGAATCAGGGACTGATTGTGGCAGGTGCTGCCACAAAGAAGGCAGTCCCCACCTCAGTGGACTCACAATACATATGGCAGACAGGGTGCAAGGGAGATATGAAACAGACAAACTGGGTAGGGATGGACTGAAAGGATAAGTTAATATTAGAACAAACAGTGCCAGGTACAAAAGCAGAAGTCACTGCTCATCCCTTGCCTAAGCAATGCCTTTGATGTGTCTTTTCCTTGACCCAAGCAGGGAATCTCTAGGGACAAAGTGGGGAGTTCAGGGTACCTGCTTACTCAGTCCTTGCCCTTTTTGTTGTGACTGCCAAAGAGGTTTCCAGTTGTGATATGAATTTCTGTCTAATATTTCTACCCATCTCATTTTCCCTGGAAAACTGAATGCACTTCAGAGACTAGAGATAGACACTACAGAGTGAGGATGTGTCAGTGGTTAAGGAACTTACTTAGCAGTAAGGAGACATTAGGTCAGTTCCCTGCTTTGCTACAACCCTGGGGAATGTCACTTTGTGTGTGCCTGAATTGTGCATGTGTAAAATGGGGATAATAGCACTTTCCTACCTGTTGTGAGTATAAATACTTTAAAGGAGTTGAGGTGCCCAGAAGATGGTAATGGGGCCATGCAAGTACATTAAACAGACTAGAGTACATCTGCCGTGCAGTCTGGAGGTGTGATCTAACGAGATCAAAGCTAGCTCAGGTATGTCCATACATGCTACAGTCATGTCTCCAGCTGCAGGGTAGATGTACCTACAGACTCTGCTAATGACTTTAAGCCATTTATTATTAACCATGGCCGGATTCAAAGATATGCCATCTGAAAGCCTCTGTATTCCATTGCTGCTCCTCTCAGTCTTTTTATCCCTCGATGGAGATATGCCATATGCATCTGATCAGGAAGGAGGCCAATTTCACACTTGGTTCTGATTTGGAAGACTTGATTTCTACACTGCCTTGGTCCTGAAACTTTATGACTGGCCTTGCAATTAGAGCTTGAAACTTCAGATCTGGATCTTGGTTTTGATCATTTTAAATTTTGGGGAGAAGAGGTGGTGAAAACCAGGCGGTTGATTCTGCCTATTATGAAAATAAGGGGCCTTTTGCAATATGCAGCTCCAGATCTGTGCTTAGAATAGTGACCACTCTCCTTTGCTCCCCACCATTAAAAGTTTGGAGCTGTTCAGATCCAAAATTTCTCTTTAAGCCATGATATCTAATATAAAGGCTTGTTGATTTCAGAAGCAGGATTTCTCAACTTCTTCAGGTGAATATTTTTCCTGTCCGAATGGAAAACTTTCACACATTAGTAATACAATCGTTTATATGCCTAACAATGGAATCTTTTCTTCTACTTCAATCACATGTTTTCTCTTTTGTGACTAAGCAGCTGAATACTCCTCACTTCCTACCATTTTCAAGTCGGAAATTTTGAAAGGTTTATTCTGATCATTAATCAGCCCCTCCAATTAAGCACAATTACACCCGATAATCATAGTTATAATTATTGATTGATTAATCTTTCAACTATTAATTAGAAGTCTTAATTAAAGTTTTTTTCATGTTATTTAAACTGAAACATGACTAATTATTTCATAATTTATCCAATATGCACAAAACTGCGTTTGTTTCCTTACAATTTCCTCAGCTGTCCACTGGTTGAAGTCTTTGAAGAAGCTAGGCCAAGATGTTCAGAAGTAAGTCACAAGTTGATGTCTCCCTCTTTGGGTGACCAACGTGAGCTATCTTAAAGGAACCCCATTTTCAGAAAAGGCTGAACATCCGTCCTCTGCAAAGACCCCTTTAAGGTGGCTTTACCTGGACATTTAAAAATGGAGGCACTGAAAATTATTAGCCACTTTTAAATTTTGGATTTGGACAATAACTGGTGGCTCTCGCTGGAGTGACATTTGACCCACTCTTTGTCCTTGATCCCATGGTTCTGACATGCTGCACAGCAGGCCAAACACAATTTTCATACCCCAGCACAAAAGCAAGTAGAACCTATTGATGAAAGTAAAGTATTGCACAGGTATAGTCCTCCACACTCAGTGCTAGTAAATCTCAACACCTCAGTGTGTCTACTCTTGTACTCATAAAAGTGAAGTGTGTATAAAGGTGTCTGTGGAGACAAGGGCTAACGTGTGATCCCCAGCACACTAATGAGGTAATTAGATACACACTTAGGCCTAACTCCTGCTATTAGGAAATAGTAACATGTCAGCCGCATGGCAAAGCTATAGCACAGAATCACTTTCTCCTGTGCTACTTATCACTTTTTACCCACAGCCTAATCATGCAGCCCCCTCACCTCTGCTGCAAAGGATCAAACTCTTTATCACAGGCCTAAAAGCTGAACCTCAGTGTTCCCAGGCCATCTCGGAGGGTATTTTAAGCAATTTGGGGAGGTTTCTCATTTGAAGCCAGGCTGAGGCTTAATAAAGTAGCCTATGAGATTTGGATGCTCAGTTCCCATTAAAATTAATGGGTACTGGTTGTCTAAATCATGTGTGGGCCTGTGAAAATCTTAGACTCTCTTATACCAAGTGTTTTCTATGCTGGAATGTTTATTCACAGTCTCAAGCTCTATTACTTTTACGCTGAGCAGTGCCTTGCCCCCCTGCCACGGAACAACATTAATTTCTATGGAAATATTTGTGTATGTAAGTAGTAGTGAACATAAGGAAGGCTGGCAGAGTCAAGCCCACACTGTTTAGTCCAATGATGAAGCCAGACTCTAAGTGGAACAGAGCCTAAAGGCATATGCATTTTTCATCATGAAATTAATCAACAGGGTATATTGATTTACAAACTAATAGATTCTGTTAGAATAGATTCTTCCACTACAAAACTTTCAGCCTGGAAGATGTTCTGTGTTTCCTTTAAAAGAATGAAAATAAACGTAACTCAAAGTTATATTTTTAAAAGCCCTCACAGTGTACGAGTAAAGCTATGTAATTTCAGGATAAGCTTTGGCTGTTTAAAGAAGTGGAAAAAGAAGCTAAAAAATCAGTCAATTACCTTTATGGACAATGCACTGGATGTATCTCAGTCTATGAGTCATGGGCTTTGTTGACAGTCTATATGACTAAGTTGGAAAGTCTGTAAAGCTTGTGACATATTTTGGACAAATATATGAACTTAACTATCAGCCAGGTGCAAAAAAATGAAATAGCCTGTTTCATAAATTCACTTGTGTCAAACTTTGATACTCCTGAGAATGGCAGGAATCAATATGGGCAGAAACTTTCAAACTCAAACTAATAGATAAAAACTGTGCCAAATATCAAACTGAGTATGTGTCTACCAACATTCCAACCAGTGAATGTTCCTGGTTTACAGAATTTCGCTGCTGTCATTTGTATGAAGGTTACCAGTTTGGTTATGAAGTTATCTTTTCCAATGATTTCCGGTGCTAAAGAGACTATAGGATTTTTTTTTTTTTGTAATCTTCCCTAAAAGACAAGTTTTAGTTCAATCAGGTATTAATTCAGGAAAGCCCTTTGGTTTCTGTTATGTAGGAGCTCAGAGTAGATGATCATAATCGTCCCTTCTGGGCTTATGATCTATGAATCTATGACTCATATGATACTGCAATGTCATATCTTGGGCAGACAATATGATCTGTTGCTGCAAGCCATACAAGGCCTCCGATGAACCACACTGACATCAATGGAAAGACTCCCCTCATGAAAAAGGCAGGTCAGGCTCATAAATAACGAGGCACCTGAACTTCCATGAACAGATTGGCACTATTCAAGATGCTGTTTGCTCTCATCTCAGTTGGAGTCAATGGGAATTTGAAGGAGATCAGTTCTTCACCAGATCAGGCCCTAACTGTACTAGCCCAGAGGCTATTAACTAATCATAATACACTGATTCATCCAAAGGCTTCCTTGCATGTATGATAACATGATGAGGACTGAATGAGGCGGGCTTACTCTTGAAGGGCCTGAAGGTCAAGTCAAGTAGTAGGTCAAGTAGTAGGATCTCCTGCTTGTTGATCCTGAAGTGCTTGGTTCAATTACTGCAGGTTACTGAGATAATTATCACAAGAGGTGGCCTGCCTTAAATGATGCTGTTTTCCTGCTGCAGTGAGACTGGGACTTCACTTGGGACAACACTGTCACCTCAGCCACACAGTTGTCCCTCACCTAGCCACCAAAGAGTCACTTAGCTGTGGCTCACATAAATAGAAAACTTGGGGGTGGGAATCTTACACCGTTGGTGCCAAGAATTATTTTGGGCACACCGTGATCCCATGTTCTATCAGGGCCTGACTGAAAGCCCACTGAAGTCAAATGAAAGACTCCCATTGACTTCAATCGATTTTGGATCAAGCCCTTAATGACATTGCTTTTCTAATTAAAATGTCGAATCTGAGATTTATACTTAGAAATTATAGTTAATTAAATTAATCTAAGAGCTGGGGCTAAATGCTAAAGTCTTTTAGTTTTTATACATGCAAACTTCCTTTAACTTTAGTGAGATTTGACTGAGGCAAAAACTGGAGTAATATCTCATGCCCTGACCCTCACATTGCAACTACCAGTGGCTCCCTGGGATTGAATACAATATGGCCAATGGTATCACTAAGAAGGGCTCTATTTTTAAATCATTGCTGGTTCATCTATAGCCTCATTAGTCCAACCTCTAAATTATTTCTACATTTCATATCATTGAGGACAATAAACATTGGCAATCATCACTTTGGGTTCCTTTCCTGTCTCATTTGAATCATGGCACAAGGTGAGTTCTCCGCAATGAACTGAATTTCCCTGAAGTTCACAGAGCTTTCATTATCAGCATCTCTCCCTTAACATACAGGGCCTTGCGTTGCTCACACAGACAGCACCAAAATGTACTGCAGAGCTTTTAATGCATTCTGAATAGCTGTTGTCATTCAGGATTCTTCATTTCATGTTTCAGATTTTCCCAGGGGACTTTGATGTTAATCCATTTCACACTTCTAACACATCTGTTCTTCTCCTGTATTTCTTATCTCTTCTGAACATTCAAATAATAATAATAAAAAAAGTTTTAGCTGTCATTGTGCAGTTTCAGAAGGAAGACTTTAATGATGAAGCATATTCTAGCTAACTTCACTGATACTCAGTTTAGTCACATGGGGAGTTATGTATATACAGTACTTCCAGGGCTAACTCTTCCCCCATTAGTATGAACATGTCCTGATTCGACATGCAATTTATTTTCTGAAAAAGCTTTCCTGTCTAAGTCTTAGGAATGAGGCAGTGTGGTCTGGTGATTATTATTTATTGAGCACCATCACTATAGTTTTGCATGAAGACGTGATCCCTGCCCAAAAGGACAAGTTACTAGGCAATGACCAAAATGTTGAGATACATATATAATGCATTGGGTGTCGCTAAGCTGTTGAACAGGTTTAGGAATCTGGTCATTTCTGATTAGACCAAGGGACTGTGCATCAAAACTCCTATGTTCCATTCCTGTCTCATGGTATAATCTTAGGCAAGTGGACTTTCTTTGTGTCAGATGAACAAGCAATAAGATTAATATAAAAGCATTTACCCACTTTATAGTGGTGTTGTGAGAATTAATTAATGTTTTATATCATATTTTGTGATCCTTTTTTGGAAGCAGTTCCATACCTTTAAAAGTTTCCTTTTTCTTATCTCCTCCATTAAACAAGGGATTAGGGGTACCAGTGGCCTTCCCTATCATAAATTCAGGAAATATCTGTTCATTTTGGTAATCCTTTACCTAAAATTTACAGGAAACATCTTAAGGGCTTCTGCTGTACACTGAAACCTACCTTAAGTAAAATTTTGATAGATTGACCAAAACTGGTTGCCTCTTACAGGAGGCTATTTAATAAATCTGGAAGAGAATTGTATGCAATGAAAACGACAGGGAGGCTGTCTAATAAAATCATTCTCTTGTACAGGTGTGACTGTTTATAAAATAATGTATTATTACATAAATCCTGTCCTTTTTCTGCCTCCCCTCAATAAAATAAAATGAACAGTTAAGACTGGAAACTCTGTAACTGGAAGTTCGTTGTAAATTCTTATTAAGGCTTGAAAAATCTTAGCTATGTTTCAAGCAGCTTAGAGCAATATAGAATCAGCCAGGCTATTGTACTATCTTGCTATCTAATGGACAATTCATATGTTCGGGTTTTATAAATCATGTAGCATAATGCTAGCAGGAGACCGCAGAAGGGTGTGTGCAGAGATGGAGACGTGGGATTCAATCCTCAAAATTCGATTGACATGAGGGAACCTCACTCACACAAATAACCCCATTGTGTTCAGAAGGAGTAATCATGAGAGCATGGACTACTTGAGAGAATGCTGAAAATTTGCGGACGGCACACTTTTCTATTGGAAAATGCCGATTCAATGAAATCAAAACATTTTGCAAGCAGGTATCGCATCTGTTGACATTTTAAATGGAAAAAATATTGATATGTTTTGTTTCAGTGAGGTTGAAATGCTTCATTTTGATGTCCTCATAAATATATTACGTTATATAAAAATTGAAGTGATACAGTCAAAATGAATTTTGAAATGAAGTATTTAGACCTTATCAGTACAAAATGTTTCAATTAGATTGCTTTGATATTTCCTAAATGAGTTGGGTTTTTTTCTGAAACTGTCATGGGAAATTTTGAAATTTTCATTTTTCATTCCAATTTCAAGGCAGAAGGACATGTTGAAATGTCAGAATGTGATGAGGTGTATATCCCATGCTTCTGAGGGTGGAGCCATGTGAGTGAGTATAAACTGAGGAAGTCTGGATGAGTACTAGGTGGTGAGTATAAACACAGGAAGACAGGATGAGAAAGAGGCTGCAGGGAGAAAGGGGAAGAACCCTTCAGTTACTCTCTGTTTGCTAGAGAGCAAATGAATGCTCTAGAGAGAGGCAGATGTAGAATAAGCCCAGGAGGAGCTGCGGGAAAGGGCCTGAAGGGAGGCCACAGTTGGAAGGACTCCAGGGAAGCAGTGAGAAGTCTTAAGGGGCAGGTTAGCTTGTCACAGTGTTCCTGGACTGGAACCTAGAGGAGAAGAGAGGGCTTGGGTTCCCTTTTTGGTCACCAGGAAAGGTTTTCCTTACACCAAGGGGAGAAGGACTATTGAATTTAGAGCCAGGTTTCTGGGGAGAAAGCCTTGGGAAACGTCACTGTGCACAGGAGTGGGAACACAACCCAGCAGAGCCTGGGAAGGAGAGAAGAGTCCACAGAGGAGTGAGCTCGGGTAGGGGAGAAGCGTTTTTAATTTATTGGATGCTTCTTTTGCCCTAGAAATGCAGGACTAAATGTGACCTGGCCAGAGGGCTGAGTCACAAGAAGAAGTGGACGACTCTGGTGCCAGAGAGACTGCTGGAGGAGTCTGCTATGCCATACCCAGCAACGAGGCATGCACTAATTGGCGAGCTCACTTCCACACAAAATTGCCTTAAGTACAGAAATTCCAAATTTCAACCACCCCGTTAGATTACTCACTTGAGTCAGTGTGGTAAAATTAGGCCAACAGTCACTAAGCGCCAAAATCTGTGAGGTGTGCAGTACTGTTATGATAATGGAACCAAAATGTTTCAAACCCTATGTATAAAACACACTTGTAAATTATGTTATGTAGAGTTGGTAAAAAAAATGGAATTTCCCTTCTGTGGAAAATTTTGATATTTCAACATCTGTTTTCATGCTAATTTTGGGACAAAAAGACAAAATGTCATTTTTTATGGAATGAAAAGTTCCAGATAACTAAAATAAAACAGGAAATGTTAAAACAAAATGTGTCCAAATTCCCAAACTGAATCTTGTTTCAGTTTATCAAACTGAGTCAAAACCTTTTGTGAGTTTGGTTTGATATTTAACTGCATTCACATGAACTGTCACACAGCCTAGTGGTTCTTCTAGTTTGGATGCCTCATGCACTCATTCTCTATGCGCTGGGCCCCCAGCTACACTACATTTCCCACAATTCATTTCAGCCAGGGAACTGCCATGATACACCCTGGCAGTTCAGCTGGTGGGGATACCATAGCACATTGTAGGAGATCTAGTCCAGCCAGGGAGCCTGGCCCATACAGGAGAATGGAGCATGAGGCAACCAAATTACTACTCCCATGAGTTATCATAGCAGCTAAGGTGGACACAGTTTAATGTCAAACTGACCCAAATCCTCTTGATGGACATGATGAGGGTTGTTATGTACATAGAATTGAGCTGTTTTCCTGGAGCTCAGGGTAAAAGGCCTAATACTACTTAGCTTAAAAAGGGCTCAATTAATTATAGAAGCCTATGTTTTAGATTTTTTTTTTTTGGCATGTTCCAACACTTTATCAAGGTTTATGCCCTGTTTATGGGTTAAGATTGTTTTAGTTCAAGGAAGCTATGGACAATCTGATAAAAGGTTCTGGATGTTACCATGAGCTGAAAAAGTCATACAGGCCAAGAGTGACTTTGGGGACTGGGTTTGTTTGTTTCACCTTAGCATTATTTCATCAGATTTTCCTTTTGGCAGAATTAACAAGCTTGTAAACTCACTGATGTTGCCTTAGATGCTCCCTGATGTATTATGATCAGTGGAAGTGAATTCCGAGGGCCCATGTTTCCTGTAGGGACTGTTATTGAGGGGACAACAACAAGGGAAAATACAAACCTCAGTGCATGCAACAATGGTAATAGGGAAACGTGTGATTTCAGATGGGTAATAGGGCCTCCAGCAATGTGATTCCTAGGGTGGAAATGGACTTGAACACATCCATTATAAAGATCAGGCACAATCTAATGATGCACAATGTAACCCATATGAAAAGGTGATGAAATAATAACTAATCCCCTGAAAATAATGGACAAAACCAATTAGTGTTTGTGATGGTGTATGGTAAGCACCACAACCCCCTTTTGTGGCTTTCAGCCATACACCTATGAATCTGCTCAGGGTGTTGCATCAGATTTTTATAGCTGCAGTCCAAGAAGCAAAAGAAAGAGTCCCATGGGCAATGGGGACAATTTTAAAAGTATAGGGGGATATTTTCAAAAGTGATAGGTGCCTCAAAGGACAGCTGTAAATGGAAGTAGACCCTACAGTGGAACCTGTGTCCAGTGATACTGCATAATCCAGTTTGAAAGGAGTTCAAGAGTCTATAGAGCAGGGGTATTATTGCACCTGTAGACGCCAGTATTGTGGTAGTAAAGAAGCCCTCAGGCAACTTACACATCTTTATAGATCCAAAACCACTGAACCGGGCAATGAAAAGATGCCATTGTCCAGTGACTAGAGCTGATGACATCTTGCTAGAACTTTCCAAAGCCAGAATCTTTATGATGTGTGATGTGAGGAATGGTTTTTGGCACATAAGCCTGGATAAAGACTCAGCATGTTGACAAACTTTGCAACAGCAGTTGGTCTCTACAGATGGCCATGCATGCCAATTGGCATAAGCCGAGCACCAGATGTGTTCCAGAGTAGAGGCATCCAGACACTGGAAGGGATGGCCTGAGGTGAAAATAATTATATATGATATCCTCATTGTAGTTGAAGGGAGTCATGATACATAAGCGGAATGGGACTGTGACAGAAAAAGACAAGCTTTTCTACAGCAATTCAGGGACAAAGACATAAAATTTAATCGATAAAAATTGCAACTCAGAGTGTGAGGTGACATCACCTTGGACATCTGGTCAGGGCAGAGGAATTGAAAGCAGATACCAACAAAGATCAAAGCAGTCAGAGAGATGCCAGCTCTTGTGGATGTGAAAGTAAAGTGCTTCATAGGAATGATTAATTTTCTGTCCAAGTTCTCTCCACACCTGGCTGCGGAACCCCTACATCAGCTCACAAGGCAAGATGTTGACTGGGACTGGGCAGGTTCCCAACAGCAAGCATTTGGCATGCTGAAACAAATAATAATGGATGGCCCATCCAGATGTACTACTAGCCAGGAAAGCCACTCACATCCCAGTGTGAATTCAGAGCTGATGAGAGGCAGGGAAAGGAAGAGCAATTGTACCAGGGACCTGAGCTCAAAGCGACCCCCAGAACTTTGGTAGCTTCTATGTACATAAAGTTAAATGGGAGAGAGTGGGACCCCAGCAAACATGATAGACCAGGGCTCCAGATTTCTCTTGATGGGCCTGAGTGTCATGCACTGGAGAGTATATTGGGTGCTGCTCTTCTGCAGGAGCAGCCAGTCGCTTATGCCAGCAGAGTACTGTCAGACACTCAACAGAGGTATGTCCAAAGAGAAAAAGAGCTTCCGATTTGGTATTTAGAGTGCATCATTCCACCAGTACACCTATGGCCACCCAGGAATAGTGCAATCAGTCCACAAACCTCTAGGGACATTCATGGCAAAGCCCCTTCTTAGTTCTCCAAAGTGACTGTAGCATATAATGATGCTCCTACCACACTATCAGGGAGAGATCAGATACTGTCCAGGATAACTATTGCTGTTATTTGACATCCTGAGCAGTTTGTAGCTACCCAGCTTCAGCAAGCTGAGGGAAGGCAATCAGGACACTGAATCCATTAACATGCTGCACTATCTCTATTTTAAACAGTGCAGCTGTTGGAAATCAAAGATGGTATGGAAAGGGGCATCCAACTACAGGCCGTCAAGAGAGCAAGCCTAGACGGGTGGCCAGAAAACTAAAGCCTACTGTCAGGAGCAGAATCATATTTTAAAATTAAAGATTAGATGAGTGTGCAGGATGGAATTATATTTTGAGGGGAGAAAGCTGTTGTCCCCACTTCATTATGTAAGGATGCCACGGAAAAAAATCAGTTCTCTGAATTACAACTCCCCCAGCATGATCCAGATGAGAAAGATAGAATGTATGGGACCTTTTGTGTTAGGAATTAAACTTGAAGCTGCCATAGGGGCCTAATTTAGTACTAGCCGTGGGAAGCCTTGAGGAACATTATTGCTTAATATACCACAGCAGTGTGCTCAATTTTCATTGACTTAAATGGAAGCTGATGGAACTCAGCACCTATCAGGAGACATTGAGCAATCTTTTTCTGCAGGGTCCGAAATCAGTTGCCCAGTGGATTTTACCCATGGTAGATTGTGGAGCGTACATTGGTGGCATAATTTTTTTATGGATGTTAAGTGACTTCAAAGCATGGCTTGTGATTGAATATGATAGGAAGGATTAAACATTGTCCAAACTTTGTGGGAGCACCTGAGCCCCTTCCATCAGCTTCTTCTGTGGGGTGAATACCCTGAAAGAAGAGTTGTTTTACTTCCGAGATCAGTGTTAGGCATCCCTTGCTGACTGCATGTAACTTCCTGCTCTCAGGTACAGTACTTCACAATCTGTGCTACCACTGTGTGCTGGAGATTTCCTGCTGGGAACAAAAACTTTTCTTTTAGTCCAGTTCTTCCAGATGAGGGGGCTGCTCTTTCTAAAGATCAGTGACCCTGCAGATAGAAGAAGAATTCAGCTGAACTGATTTCTGAGGGGAACCCACTTTGGAGTTTAAGAAAGCCATCGGTACTGAAAAGCTGGCACAGCAGGGACGCCTGCCACTGGATGCCTAGAACAGAGAAGCCTTTATAGATAGTCTATAGAGAAAGGTTGAAGGAGGGAGGTGGAAATAGGGGCACTAAAAAAAAGACACTTTATTCTTGAAAGACTGGTTTGAACTGTTACAAAAATTAGGACAAGGATTATTGTCCTATTTATTTTGCATTGTTTTATGGAACACTGTTCTATAAAAAAAAACAAGTTACTGCTCTTATTGTGATAAATAAAAGGCAGGTCTGAACGTTGTGTAGTTTTAGATCAATTGAATGAATTTAAATGGATGTTTTGGTCACTGATATCTATTCCCCCTACCACCCTTTTCAAAGAATTAAGGGTGCAGAATTTTAATCTGCAAATGAACTGCATTTTGCGGCATCCTTTTTTCAGGGTATGGAAATGCAGCAATGCTGATGATAGTGAATACACCACAACATTAATGTTAACTCTAAATAGTTGTTACGACACAGTAGCAAAGCTTAGAACTTCGATCTCTTCTTAATCAAACAATATTAACCTTGTTCAAGAGGCTGCTGTACTGGGGTGGGAGAGGAGACCTTGAGAATCCTGATTTAGATGGTACTAAATAGGGGGAACAAACCTGCAAAAAACCATGAAAACAGAGAAATAATGCAGAGATACTTACAGGGTTTACAAATATGGGCTGAAAATAATAGTATATAATGTGATTTAGAAATTGCAACTACTAACACAAAAGGGAAAAATACTAAACACCTATTCAGTGGGAGGGAGAATCTTGGAATGCAGTAACATTGAAGGGGACCTTGGGGTGATGGCAGTTAGTAAATTCGACATGACCTTGCAATGTGATACGGCAGTAAAGAAAGACAATATTCTTTTGAGCAGCATATACAGGATCATCATGTGCATTGTCACAGAAACAAGAAGCAAAAGTCCCTTATTATACAGCTCTTGTACAAGTGCATCTGGTTTGTGGTGGTATATGCAGAGCACCACCTTAATAGGAAAGAGATAAGGACTAGATTTTTCCAAAGATCTCAGATCCCATTTAGGCTTCTGTGATGAATGGGGCCGGGGGAGGGAGGCTCATAAATAATTACGAATACTGGATCTGTCACTTATATGGTGTTCCTTCCATGGCCCTATGGATGATACAGAGTTTGTCTGGGTAACAGAGCCAGGGCAAGAAGGAGAAGACCCTAAATAGAATCACAGAAGATTAGAGTTGGAAGAGACCTCAGGAGGTCATCCAAATAGCCATCCAAATAGTCATCTAACAGATTCCACTTAAAGGTCCTTAAGAGACCATGCCAGAGCAGTAGCCTTAATTGATCTAGTCTGCTTTCCTGGGCAGTCCCCAAACTGTCTCAGCAGGGTGGTGTCAGGAGCTGCCTGGATTTGGGAAAGAACCCCTGGAGGGCATAGGGAGAGGGAGAGTTGATGGAAGGGCACCTTAGAGACTGTTCCAGTATCTTCATTTAGTGATCCAGACACAGGGCCACATTCCCTTAAAAAAGTTTTAGACCAAACACTTTAGACTAACTTTCTGCTCACAATCAATTATATATATATATATATATATATATATATATATATATATATATATTCCATTTTAAAAAAGAGGTTTTAACCATTTGCTTGTATTTTTTTTTTTTAACAAAAACGTTGAAACTCAATTCTTCATGTAATATAATGAATAGCACACACTAAGCATTTTACAAATAGATCTGTAATTATACTGTGGGGTCTTGATAAAATATTCACCATCACCCTTTCCTAGAATTAGCCTAATTATGTACATCGTTGCATATCCATTAATCCTATTATTATTTTTAACAGTATTATTCATAATTTACGTTTTCCTTCCTTTAATTTCAGCCCTGTAATCAATGAGAATGTTCCACGCTTAATTAACATCCAAAAAGCTTGAAAGTACAGTATAATGGGACATTATGGGAGTTCTATAGTGTGTTAATGACAAAGGGACCATCTAATGAGAGTGAAGAATTTCAACAATGGCATTCTAAAATGAATGGAATGAAAGCACCAGTTGTATCAAGTAACTTTACTGCAAATACCCCTACTTCATCTTTAAAAGTGAGATGGATTTGGGATTAATTGTGGGTCTAATCCTGCACTTCTTTTGCAAGCAAAATTCCTATTGACTTCAGGAAGTTACCAATGACTTCCATCAGTATGTTTTGATTAGGATTGTTACAGTACCCCCCCCCATTTCTAGACGCTGCACAAACACTTAGCAAAAAGGCATTATTTGCCTCAGTGAGGCTACAATATAGGTGACGTAGATGATCAAAAGTGGGAGTGATGGGGTGGGGGAAAGTGGAAGATGAGGCAGCAGTGAAGCAACCATATATTATCATAATGGGCTTCGGTCCCAGTTTACTCTGGCCCCACCTTTTTCCGATGGCAGTATTATGGAGGTTGCATGGCAGAGGTGAGTTTTATGGACGGTAGGATGGACTGTTTAGGGGAGAGAGCACTGAAATGGGATTAATTCCCAGCTCAGCTACAGTCCCATTGTGTGACTTTGGACAAATCACTTAATCTACCTTGTGTTGCAAGTCCCCAGCTGTAGAATGATGACAATGTTTTATTCTACCCCACAGCAGTGTTGTGAGGACAAAATCCACGAGTGATTGTGATGTGTTCAGATACTATGGTGATAGAAGGAGGGATTCCTTTCCTGGGTGGCTGGCTGGTGAGTCTTGCCCACATGCTCAGGATTTAGCTGATCGCCATATTTGGGGTCGAGAAGGAATTTTCCTCCAGGGCAGATTGGAAGAGGCCCTGGAGGTTTTTCGCCTTCCTCTGTAGCATGGGGCACGGGTCACTTGCTGGAGGATTCTCTGCTCCTTGAAGTTTCTAAACCATGATTTGAGGACTTCAATAGCTCAGACATAGGTGAGAGGTTTTTCACAGGAGTGGGTGGGTGAGATTCTGTGGTCTGTGTTGTGCAGGAGGTCAGACTAGACGATCATAATGGTCCCTTCTGACCATAAAGTCTATGACTCTATGAATCTATGATTATAAAATGCTACACAACTTGACCAAGAACAACTAAGGAACTGATAGAAGTTTTGCCAGATGAAGGGCTGCAGTATTTTTCCTACTGTACGAAAGCAAAAATGAAATTCATTTCAATTGATGTAGTTTTTGGCCTCAAGAGGTATTGTAATATTCAGAGCACACTCTTTCTCCTTTCCAGATCTGACACAACTTGTAACAAATAGTTGCACCTTTCTTTTGGTAAGAATAAAAAGAATTTTTCCATGCTCTTAGATAACAAGAATAGCCAGGTTATAATTTTGCAAACAAAGAGTCTTGGAAGGGATTTAAAAAACAAAACAAAACCATGCTTCAGTGCTTCAGCTATTTGGGGTTAGGATGAGATATTCTTTTGGATAGAATATCCCACATCTGCCTACTGCTAGTTCTTGAACCTTCCTCTGAGCATCTGATGCAAGCACCTGTTGGAGACAGCATACTGGACTAGACGGACCTGTGGTCTGATCCTGTATAGCAATTCCTTTTTTTTCTGATTGTTTTAGTGACATGTTTCAGAAGGCTTTTGTAGCTATCTCAGCTCAGATGCTAGCATTCCTCTGACACCAAATCCTGAGTCAAAATCATGGGATTTATTTAATAAATAAATACATGTGAGTATCTTTCAATTTGCCTTCTGAGTTTGGAGCCTTCAGGGTTCACATTTACAAGCTTATCTAGGCAACCATGAGGGTTAGAAACTTACCTTTTTAAAAAAATGAGATCCTCATGCTCTTATGTGACATTGTACATGGATATGGATGAGTCTGGAAAGCAGCCTATACTTTTTCATGCACATAAATACTACAGCATACTATAGATATGAGTGGTCATATATGTGGAGCATACAGTATATCTCTTAGGCATAGCCCTGTTTCTTGCCATGACAAACCATTTAGAAATATAGATGGATCCTAACTCCACTCCCACTGTGCCCTTTGTGCCAAGAAGGCTCACAGCATTTTGGGCTGTACAAGTAGGAGCATTGCCGGCAGATCGAGGGACGTGATCGTTCCCCTCTGTTCACCATTGGTGAGGCCTCATCTGGAGTACTGTGCCCACACTACAAGAAGGATGTGGGAAAATTGGAAAGAGTCCAGCGGAGGGCAACAAAAATGATCAGGGGGCTGGAACACATGACTTATGAGGAGAGGCTGAGGGAACTGGGATTGTTTAGTCTGCAGAAGAGAAGAATGAGGGGGGATTTCATAGCTGCTTTCAACTACCTGAAAGGGGGGTTCCAAAGAGGATGGAGCTCGGCTGTTCTCAGTGGTAGCTGATAACAGAACAAGGAGTAATGGTCTCAAGTTGCAGTGGGGGAGGTCTAGGTTGGATATTAGGAAACACTATTTCACTAGGAGGGTGGTGAAGCACTGGAATGGGTTACCTAGGGAGGTGATGGAATCTCCATCCTTAGAGGTTTTTAAGATCAGGCTTGACAAAGCTCTGGATGGGATAATTTAGTTGGGGATTGGTCCTGCTTTGAGCAGGGAGTTGGACTGAGGTCCCTTCCAACACTGATATTCTATGATTCTATGCTCTGTGGTTCTTGAAATCTGCTTCCGAATCCTAATGATGGGTCTTGAGGCCATCTCTGTTTAGAGACATGCTGAAATGGGCTGCTGCTCTGTGAAATACATCCACTTGTTTAACTCTGAGGGGGAAAAAAATAACTCAGGCTCTCTGGAGGGGGAAGGTATGAATATGCAATTGTATAATTAGCAAAACACTGTTAACTTTCCTCTTGCAATATTGTCCAGCTGTCCTGCAATACAAGGTCAGTGAACAGCTATGGATTTAAAATGGAAATAAGGCTGGATTTCATGAGCCAAAGGGAGCACTATGCCTCATGCTGCTATGTCTGTGCACAAAACCACATGCTATTTCTCTACAGCTAGGAACAAGATCCCACAGCAGAAGAAATGCTGGGTTATTTCCTATTGTCATTGTTTCACTCTCTTCCCAACATTTGTTTCAACAAGTATGTTTTCCCTTTAATATTTCTATGCTGTTATTTTCATGTGAGCTGAGTGAAAGAGATTGATTCTGATTTGTTATAAACGCCTGACCAAACCTATAATTATTTGCATTCTAGAAGAATTCAGCCTTAAAGGGGGCGGGGAGAGGAAATGTTTCTTATCTAAGCATTACCAGCCTGGATCGTGCTATGAGAGCAAGATCAAGCTGTGTATTCTTTTCCCCTGTGCAAATCAGAAGTGAAAACTAAATAATGGTGCGCACGTGCCAAACACTCATCAATCAAATCTGCCCCTAAATAAATGGCATTTAAAATAAAAACATGCAAATAGCCTTGACAGAAGCCATGCAAATCATTTCACAAGCAAATCAGGGTAAGTGGGCAGTAATAAATTCCAGTTTGACTGAAATAGCACATTTCAGAGAAATTAGTGAAAGGTGGGACTATTTAGCGAGCAGATGGAATGGCATTAATCATTTGATCAAGTGTAACTGGACACTAAATTATTCCAGCTCTTACTTCAGGATTTAGGGAGGAATTAAAATACAGTAATCGCTTCTTTTAGTTTTGTTCTTTAGTTTTTTTGGGTGGGGAGATGAACTCCCAAGAATCCAGAAACACTATTCAATTACATATGGTCCTGATCCAACTCCCATTAACTACAGCAAGTCTGGGATTGAGTGCTAACTTGAACCTTAGCCATATAGTCATTAAAATAAGATCAGCCTCAGACCTGTACTTTTGCTTTTTCATGGCTGCGCTAAGTGAGAGAAAAGGAAGAAACATGCAACAAAGACAAATCAAAAGAACACAAGCATGCTAGTAAATCTCCAAGGAGTAGATTGTTTGCTGTATCTTTGAACAATGGCAGTTCTACCTTAAATCTTGTGTTTGGTGCATAGGAGCCAAGGTAACAGGCACAGTAGAAACACCAAAAAGGGATAATTAGACACATCAATTAGGCAGAACCACAGGTTCGTACCTCTGCAGGGTTGACGTGGCCTGAGGTTGATAGTCTGAGCTCAGTGTGGCTTACCGTGTACAGCTCTTTTAGATGAGATCTTAAAACACTGAGGCTCTACGCTCTCTGTGAATGTTTGGGGCCTGATCCGAAGCCCATTGTTGTAAATGGGAGCCTTTTGATTTCAGTGGACTTTAGATCAAGCCCATGAGTGTTGGTTTGGCTTCTCTGCACAAGTAAAATTTCACCCACAGAGTTTTAGAAACATAAACTTCCATATTGGGTAAGGAGATATTATTTTCCCCATATGCCAGGAATGGAGACTGAGAGACTAAGGCCAATGTTCTCAAAGTTGGGGAATTAAAGATAAGCACCTAAATCAACATTTATCTACAGAAGTGGTCTGCTCTCAGATGTCCTGTGGACTCACAGCTCCCATTGACCTCACTGGAGTCTACAGATTCAGTGACAGTAATCTTAGCTGTTAGTTGACAAGGAGAAGAGTTTTAAGCTGGTGCTGTCCCTTTAAAAATCCTGCAGCAGAATCCCTGCCCTGATGGGGGAATACCCTTGAATAACATGGGTTTCCTGCAGAAAGGAGCTTGCTTTCCTGCAGTGGAGATGGGATTTTAGGTCTGCTGGACTCTGCCAGAGCTTCCTTCCTGTTGTATCTCATCTCCTACGTTCCTGCATTGGGAGCATAATTTTTCACTGGCTTTTTTCATCTTTCTTTTTTTCCAGGTGCAAACTTTTGTCTAATTTCTTAGGTGACTGAGATGCTAATCAAGCAACTTAAGACAGAGAGGCGAGTGAAAATAATCAAATGTGAAATTGTCCAGGGAAAACACTCCACTTGAAAGTAGAAGAGAGGAAATTGTCATTTTGAAGCCACTGGAGACAGCCTTCCTGTTACAAAGAAGACCCTGGGGAGACACTACCTGATTTGCTCTTAGCCAGGCTGGCATCTCAGTGACAGGGCAATTGTAATTAGAATGAATAAAATAAGAGATGTGCCAGCTCCCAAGCTTGTAATTTAGTGAGTGACATGAAGGACACATTGCATTTTATTTAATTTTTGGAAGAATCAGGTACTGTGCTATCACATAGCAGGTCTTACCCTATGAGGATGGCTAACATAAAACTTAAATCTGTCTCCATGCAGGATGGAAATATGGTGCAGTCAGTGGGCTCCAGATGGTTATGTTCTTCCAGTTGGAATTTTAGGTCACCTTTGGAGAAAGAATATGTTGGTCCTGATTCTGCTTTGACATAAATCAGGGGTTCCCTTGCTGTATATGAGATCAGAATCAACCCCTTCTCTCTTTTATTCATGAACTTCTAATGAACAGGAAATAAAGATTAGAGGATTTAGATATGGACTTCAAGGAAGTTCCTCTCTTTGCCGTTCAGATCAGTGATTGGAGAATGGAATAACTTTGGTCCCATTTTCTGATGGTACAAAAAATTCTTTGCCAGGTAAAAGTGAAATCACAGTTTTGGAAAATATACAAATCCATTTGCACCAAAACTTTCCATTTTAAACTGAAATCAGTCAAAACATTCATGAAGAGTCATGATGTTTCCAAAGCAAAACCCTGGACAGTGGG
Organism: Caretta caretta; assembly: GCF_965140235.1. Lineage (NCBI taxonomy): Eukaryota > Metazoa > Chordata > Testudines > Cheloniidae > Caretta > Caretta caretta. Next base: position 9,139,818 of record NC_134210.1, on the reverse strand, counting down.
AATGTTTGATCTGAACTCTGTGGTTCTCCCCTATCTCTAATCAGATAAGCTAACAATCTCGATCCAAGAATTCCCCAATTTAGGAAGAGTTCTCATCCAGAGCCAGACTTTTCAACTAGGCTCTGTCATATTATATCGGATATCAGGCATTAAACAGGAGCGTGTACTAAAGAAGCCCTCTGGAACTCCAGAATCAAAGAAACATGCTTCCCCACAGCTTGAGTTCCAGCTTTGCTTTTTGTTTACCATGAACCTTGCTATGTCTGGTACTTTGTGCAGCACACAGATACATCTAGTGGCTGAATAATACATTGCAAATGAACATATTACTGCTGCAATCTTGAATAGGCTGAACCAAAACCCTGGATCTGAACACACCCAACTTTGCGGAAGTTAGTATTTGAATCTGGATTTGAACTTTTCAGCTGAGACCCATTCCAGGCTGGATATGTTTTATTTTCCATTCTTAATTTGTAACTGTTACTGGGCCTGAAATGAACTGAAATGCAATGGGAAAGGAGTTTTAGAAACCTGGGGAGGAAGTTTATTCTTGAAAGATTCACTGATGTAGTTCACAGATGAAAGAGGTTTAAATACATTCAGATGAGCCTCCAAACTTCTGGATGCTTTTCAAAACATAACCTGAGCTTTAAACCATGACTGAATGAGTTTATGGTTGAAGCTCAAGCTGCTACTGTCTATGCCATGGGCCCAGCAGCACTCCAGGAGACACTGAGGCTATGTTTACTCTTAAAATGCCACAGCAGCACCCTTGCTGCGCAGCAATGTGCCACTGTAGTGCTTCAATAGAGACACTCACTATAGCAGTGGGAGGGGTTTTCCTGTCGCCATAGTTAGTCAACCTTCCCTGGAAGCCATCGCTAGCTTGACAGAAGAATTCTCCCATCAACCTAGCACTGTCTACACTGGGGGTTAGGTTGGTTTAACAATGTCTCTCGGGGTGTGAATTTTTCACACCCCAGAGCGACATTTGCTGGGCCGACCTAACTGTTTTAGTGTAGACCAGCCCTCAGTTACAACCAAAACTTCTTGTAACTGCTCTTCCTGGCAGTTCTGCATTAGTCGTGTAGTTGGACTGGAGGTTAACAGAGGATTTCAGTCTCCAGGGCTGTCAATCCGGTCACTGTCACAAACATTACATTCAGTTGACAATATCATTTTTCAAAGAGAAAGAACCTTCTGTTTAGACTCGCTCTGCTCCAGCTGCCTCCATCACCTTGTTCTGTCATAAAAGTCATCTACAGCAGAAGCCAAATGCTATGCACTTCTACAGACCCTAGTTCTTCTGTTTACTAAATTAAATGCACCATGCTCCGGCTCTGTGGGCAGATTTGATTTTAATTCTGGCACCTACAGTCAGCATTTCCAAACCCTCTGACATTAACACTGGGCAAATTCTCTGTCACCAGAATTCAGTCTCCTTGTCATGGCCTAGCGGGGGAATAAAGATCAACAGAAAACAATGGGGAGAGAGAAAGGACCGGCGTTAAAAAAAGCCATGACTGCACCTGTGTCTGCATCAGAAGACAATTAATGGGAATGGAGAGTGGGGAATGGAGCTTTAGTCTAGCCACAGTTGGAAGAGAACTCATTCTGTTCTTGATTCAAGGTTGTTGCTCTTTGCGTGAGTACAAGGAAGGACAGAGCATTTTGTCATCTGAATTCAGCCCTATATGATTAATTCTGTTCCGCAAAGTAATAATTTGTGTGGACCTTTTCTATTTGAAATATTGGATTTGAAATACTGGCATTAGAAATACTGTATCAGACCAGTCATCCTTTTATTCCAGTGCCTTATCATTACCTGTTCTTCAGAATTCAAACAAGGGTATACCCGTGTAGCACCTGGACAGTTTCCCTAAATTGTTGAAAGCAGATCCCCACTCTCATTTCATCCAACTTCAACCTTGACCAGCTGAGTTGTGTGAATATAGTTAATAACTTGCCCACCAGCAAGAGAACTCACAGTTCTCCTCTAATAATCCAGCAATCCACTTCAGAAATATAAAATCAGTTCTGGCTTGTAGGGAAATAATAATGGAAACAAAAAAGCAAAATGAGTTACTCTTCTTCTTAGCATGTGCGCAACGTGCCTCAGGTGGCATGTGACAAGGATTCATCACCAAATTTGGTCCACTGGTTGGAACATTCGCTTCCTGGGCCCAGTCCGGGTACTGATGGGGAGTGCGACGTGAACGCTGAGTTACTGCTAGCCAAAGAGTAAGAACAAGGTTTTTATAAATGTGTCTGTGGAAACAGTACTCGAGGAATTATATGCCTAAAACACAGAAATCTTTCTTTTAAGATCCATCTTCAACAAGAAAAATACAGAAATGCAAAGAATTACTAAATAATGAATTTCTCATGAGAATAACATGAGACCAGGAGCATACCCAAGAAGACTTGAAAAATATCAAAATATAAAATTCAGGTGGTTCATAGTTGCTGAATCTGAGACGTTAAGAGAATTAGCTAAGTAATTAAGGTGGTGGGGGGGAATCTTTTTGAAAAGTAATATGGCAACCACAATCCCCCAGGAAGTCAATGGGAGTAGGATGCTAAAATTCCATCTAGGCCTTGCTCATTCCTTATATAGATGTGCAGTAGAATGGGGAAGGGCAAAAGACATTGTCCCTGTGGTTCTTCCAGGATTGTTGAATGCACAAACAGGGCAGAATGTAAGGGGGATCTGTGGTTCTGTCCCCTCCACCATTCAGAGTTAGCCAACTGTGAGGAAGAAGTGTGGTTTAGCCAATAACAGTGTCTATCTGTTTGTCCATTCCCTTACATGCCAGGGAGCTAGTGAATGAATGGCAGCATAAAAGCCACAAATTGAGCCCTTACTGCAATACTCACAGGATGTTACTTTAGAAAAGTGTCCTATATGATATAGTGTGTGTAAATCAAGTAATTAATTGTACATGTAAATGATGATGACTAGCCATAATCCCAGTGCAATGCTGGTCATTGTGGGTATAAACTAGGCACACAACTGAGCACCTAACTTCTTTAAAAACGCTGCCCATGGATAATGATGAAATAAATCCGTTATTTCATTTTTGAAGGGAAAAATAATTTATTTATAGGGATATAAGACCAAATTCACCACTGGTATTAGCACAGGCAACTCTGCTGGCTCTAACTTTATTGTACCTGCTTCCACCAGAAATGAATTTGGCACATGCTAGAGCTGGGCAAACACAACAAAATTCAACAAAAACGTATTCAAATGTTTTCAGTTCTAATCCAGCAAAGCATTTGAGCAGATCATTAAGTATATGAGTGTTTCCAGTGACATGAAAGTGAAGTCAATGGGATTATTCATGGGTTTAAAGTTGAGTTTATGCTGAAAGGTTTTGATGGATCTATGCCTTGTCTATGCCACCTTTTGTATCAGTAAAACTATTTAGGTTGGGGTGGGTTTTTTATGATTATTAATGTATTATTTATTATTATTATTTTTAATGTATTTGTTTTACTTACATGGTTCTGCTGGTACAGCTCATAGCGCGGACTCAGTTATACTGGTATAAAGCGTATTGCCTCTCCCATATACCCCAAAGCACCTTCAGACTGGTGTAACTGCAGTCACACGTAGGGAGTTATACTGCCATATCTATCCCACTAGAAATAAAGTGGTACAGCTTTTTTGTGCCAACAGACAGACCCATAGCAAATTTGCTTGAATTGTGTTTAGATGATCATCACGATTGGACACTTGGCAAAATGATCAAGACAACACCTAGCCAGGCACCTCTAGAGCTCACAGCATGAATTTTTGCAAGTTGAGCTAAAAAACCAGCCTCCCACGGGGAGCCATATTACGCCCACATCTTGTCTGGTATGGGCCCAGAAGAGGAGCTGTCACTTGCTTTGACCAGCAGGTTATATTTGTTCCAGTTTTTTGTTCTCTTTCAGTGAATAGTTTACTATACCACTTTCCCGTTAAAAAAACCCAAAAAACAGTGGCTATTATGCAACTATTATTTATCACTATTATTTATTACTATAATTAGTTCATTATCCCAATCCCTAAAGTATGGCCCAGATTTTTAAAGTAACTTTTGAAAATGACGAGGAGTCCTTGTGGCACCTTAGAGACTAACAAATTTATCTGGGCATAAGCTTTCATGGGCTAGAACCCATTTCATCAGATGCATGGAGTTGAAAATACAGTAGCAGGTATAAATACACAGCACATGAAAATCCACTCCCAGTCTTTGTTCAGGCCTAATTTGATGGTGTTCAGTTTGCAAATTAATTCCAGTTCTGCAGTTTCACTTTGGAGTCTGTTTTTGAAGGTTTTTTTGTTGAAGAATTGCCACTTTTAGGTCTGGATAGGTTGTAGATCGTTGATGATGCACTGGAGAGGTTTTAGTTGGGGGTTGTAGGTGATGGCTAGTGGCGTTCTGTTACTTTCTTTGTTGGGTCTGTCCTGTAGTAGGTGACTTCTGGGTACCTTTCTGGCTCTGTCAATCTGTTTTTTCACTTCAGCAGGTGGGTATTGTAGTTGTAAGAACGCTTGGTAGAGATCTGTAGGTATTTGTCTCTGTCTGAGGGATTGGAGCAAATGTGGTTGTATGTTAGAGCTTTGCTGTAGACAATGGATCGAGTGATGTGGCCTGGATGAAAGCTGGAGGCATGTAGGTAAGTATAGCAGTCAGTAGGTTTCTGGTATAGGGTGGTGTTTATGTGACCATCGCTTATTACCACAGTAGTGTCCAGGAACTGGACCTCTTGTGTGGACTGGTCCAGACTGAGGTTGATGGTGGGGTGGAAATTGTTGAAATCCTGGTGGAAATGAAAATGAGACTTAGATTCGTAAGTCAATTAGGCACTAGAGTGCTAAGCAGAGGAATGCCTACATATATTTATAAATCCAGGCCTATGTGAATCAGATGGCTAAGTCCCATTTTCAAATGTGATTTAGGCACTTTGGAGCCTATGTCTGATTTGTCTGACTGACTTTTGATGAGACTTAGGCTTCTAAGTCACTTTTGAAAATGGGCGTTAGCTATCTAAATCATGTAGGCCTTGCAACACAGAGCAGAGCAACACCTAAATACCTTTAAAAATCTGTGTCTCAGACCAACACGGACCAACACGGCTGCAATGGTACATTAAAAACCTGGGCCTTTGATCACCAGGCACATGATTGCACAAAAATGGAAGAGTAGGTTTACACTTAGAATGGAACAATGATATTCAGACCCATTTAAGTTAGCAGCCAAAGAAAAGAATAGCTTATCCCCATACAGAGCAACTAGATGAATTCAAAGAAATGTAAATCCTGATTTTTGATACATTTGGTTAACAAATGTTGAGATTGCTCAAAGAATGCCAGAGCTCTATTCTACCTAATTCCTCCTCCTTTTCCCCTCTCCTTCCTAGTCCCTGCCTTCCCTCCTTTTTCCTATTTGTGTATGTTTTGTCCTATTTTACTACTGTAATCTCCACCCTAATATGTTATGTCTATATATCGTTTTATATTGTCTAGTCTTGCAGGTTTGACAAATGTAAAATTACCTAATTCTATTGGCAAGACCCTGAAGGGTGTGGTATTTGGAGACATATAAGAATGAGAGTCATTTATCTTTTTTGTGTTTTTATTGCTTGTTTTTGGTATATAAAAATCAATAAAAAATCATATATGAGTACCTTTCCACATTTTTACCATTAAGTTCAATGGGCTATTCATGTATAAAGTTATTCCCATGCATCAGTGTTTGCAGGATCAAGGTCTCAATAGAGAAGGGAGGAGTTAAAGAGTTGGAGTGAATAAGCAAAACGATTAAGGTAATGTCAGGTCTATGTCTTACTAGTGCCACAATTTTAAAAATAAAAAAAATCTGAGAATTTCAGTTGACTGATTCTTGGCAAATTCTTAATGTTAAATTTGTTCTGAATATTTAGATTCACATGAAGCGCTAAAGTAGAGTGCAGAGTTCAAAGGAGAGCAACAAAAATAGTAAATGTTTTGGGAAAAGATCTGTTTAGAAAACTGGGGCACACCAATCTATATTCAGACTGTCAGGGCTAGGATATAGGCAAAGTTCCCCTAAAAGCCAATTTACAGAAGGTGCAGATCTGACCCTTTATTTCAGTGGAGTTGTTCCTCTTTTCACTGTTCCTGAATTTGCTTAGGGGGAAAAAAAAAGACAAAGGGCACAGCTTGGTTGCCAAACTGGTGGATTTAAATTAGTTACTGAAGTCATTTATCTGAGTTCCCTATGGCTGCTTTTCTTACCAAATTGAGGTTAGGACAAAGTTGTTCTGTGGGCAGGTGATTATGCAACCAATGCTTGCTCCAAAGCAGGTGCTAATAGTCACGGTCAGAGATGGGATAATAGACCAGAGGACCACTGGGCTGATCCAACATGGAAAATCCTAAATGCCAATTTGAGTCTTCATATCTGTGATCTGGGTGCTTTGCTTGATGCAGAAATTATTGGCTGAAATGCTACGGCCTGTGTTATGCAGGAAGTCAGACTAGATCATCATAATGGTCCCTTCTGGCCTCTGATGGCGTGTGCTCCCTACATACACCCTGGAGGGGTTAAAATAGGCTAGATGGGCTAATTATCCAAGTAGACTGCAAGCTGGGGGATACTTAGGCTGAGAGCAGAGTGCTAATTAAGGGAAGCTCACTTGTTCAGGAACTGGTGGGGCTTCCATAAAAACAGGGAGCTGGTAGCAGAAAGAGGGCTGTAGTTAGTCTTCCTAGGACAAGGAAGAGACAGGGCTTTGAACCTAAGGGGAAAGGTTTGTCTAGAAGATCCAGGAGATAAGGGTTTAGGCAGAAGGGTGGCGACTGTGAGCCTGGGATAAGTAAGGTAGGAAGTAGTCCAGGAAGGTTTGTGCTAGTACAGGTCTTAGCTGCTGGAAATAGGGACCTGGGACTGGAACCCTGAATAGAGTGTGGGGATGGGTTCCCTGGTAGCTACTGAATGACTGGCCCAATCTGGGTGGTGAACTGGAAGACTCTCCGGGTCCATTTGTTCTTAGCCACTGAGAGAGTGGCTCAGCCAGGGAGCGGAATTAAGGACTGTCTAGGATGGTGTGAAAGGCTGTGATCGTACCCCAGAAAGGGAGGACTTTTGTGACTTGGCTGGGGGGGGCTAAACCATGAAGATGAGGCATGATCACTCCTGAAGAGAAATACTGGGGATACAGGCTGAGAAAGCAAGATAACAGGCTGAGGCATATGTGCTAACTACTTATGCTAAGCAATCTGTTCTACCTTGCATTTTGCTGTGACAATGGGAGCTCTTTCCTCACACCTGAAGAAAAACTCTGGGCAGCTTGATGTTGGTCTGATAAAAGATGTTACCTCCCCCATCTTGTCTCTCGATGAATCCGTGCTTCAATTTCACAACGGGGCTACCGAGGGAGACGTAGCTACCTACAGATACATTAAGTGATCTTATAAAAAAGAAATGGGCCAGTTTGTCCCCTTCCTCAAGGGGGACAGAACAAGATTTAGTGGGCTTAAGCCTCAGAAGAGAAAACACAGGTTAAATATAAAGAAAAGCTGTAACCACGCACATAAGAACAGTTCTAGCATTGGAATAAATTGTAAAGAGAAACTATATTCAGGCAAGATGTGATATCCAATTATTAGGGATGGAAAATGGTGTATGAAATCAGTCTTGCCACCATGTGGGGGATGAACTAGTTTGCTGGCTAGAGGTCTCTCTTCCAGTCCCAATGAATGTATATAGGAGATAGCTGCATTCACAGATAAACGAGACTGGGGGGGTGCAGAGAGAGCCATGATATTAAAGGGCAGAACCAACCCTCTATTTACAGTAAAATAAACATTATTTACATGTTACCCATTTAAGTGAGAAAATGGGAAATGGAAACGGGCAGTGTCAGGCTACATTTAGAAGAGACATGTCTGATGGAACATTTTGACGGGCTCTGATTGAGATCCCAGCTACTTTTTGTTTAGAAAATTGTAGAGTCAAATGGTTTGGTGAATTGTGGCGGTTTCTTCCCTCTTGATGTATTTTTATTGAACAGGAGTCACAGGCTTCAGATTTTAATATTCCGATCTCAGACTGTCACTCACATGCTTCCAAATTCACAGGATTTTTTTTTTGGGGGGGGGGGGGAGAGGTGAATGGCCAAGACATAGTAATTTGGACACTTTGCTATCTTGTCAGAACACAAGTTTATATTTTACAGCTCCATGGGAAATAGAAAGATGGCATTTAAAAGGAAAAACATAGATAAAAAAATACTCTCTCTCTCTATTAAGTACTATGCTTTATTTTTTTTAAAAAAAGTGTTTTCTGATTATATTCCATCCATTTCCCAAGCACTTGCCTTTCCTTCTTAGGAACTTTCTCATCAGGATTTTGGAATAATTTCATGCCTTTCTTCCCCTCCTAAGCCATCAAAACGTGTAAACTTACAGATGGTGCCGTCCTTCTCAGACGTCACTTTCATTGCTACTAACTTCTGTGCCTCTGGAGGAGGCCAGTTTATGGCACTGTTATGCCACTAATGAGTCTCCCATCTCTTGCACAGTAAACAGTGTTTTTACTAGTCAATATTTGTGCTGCATTCTGAGCACAATGTCCTATTGAAACTTGCCCCCCTGGTGAGCACATTTTATGGCTCTAAATAGTTTTCGTCATCAACCAGAGACTCAAGATTACTGGTCTCTTTCGTACAGCCACAATGTTTTCTGTGCTCCGGTCATACATTATTTCATAGAAAATGAATTCTTAAGCCATTTTTTATTTCTTTATTTTAAACAGCTGTTAATCTCTTTAGAGAAGAAGCTAAAACACTGGCAGTAGATCATGGAATATGGGTCAAATTTGCCTCTGTGCAGAGAGGTGGCAAAGGTGCATGTATCACTTATGTCCTAAAGTTCTCACAATAGGGCTCAGATGGGATTTTAATGGGGAGAAGACACATGCTGACCATCTGCACAGAGATGGGTTTTACCCTGGATGAGTAACAAGTAGTGAATGGAAGTGCATATGAGACACACAACAAGAACAAGTGAAAACTTTCACCCCAATCTGTGAGCAAGCCTAAGCCAAAGCTTTTGCAGAGGTTCAAAAACAAAACAGAAAATGTAGGTTCTGATTTTCAAGTGCCTTGCACTGTATGCATCATTTACTTCTGTGCAAAATGGTGTAAAACCCATTTGTGGAGAATCAGGCCTGCATTTTTAATTCTTGCGTATGCCACTAAAGTGTCATCATTTTTCTTCTGGTATTTCTGGTTCTGACTCAAACTAGTCATAGAATATCAGGGTTGGAAGGGACCTCAGGAGGTCATCTAGTCCAACCCCCTGCTCAAAGCAGGACCAATCCCCAATTTTTGCCCCAGATCCCTAAATGGCCCCCTCAAGGATTGAACTCACAACCCTGGGTTTAGCAGGCCAATGCTCAAACCACTGAGCTATCCTTCCCCCCATGTTTCATGGTATCACTGAATTGGCCACTAAATAGATCACAAGAGACCCTGATCTCATGTTTGTTTGTTCTCCCCAACCTACAAGGGTCAGATAATTGTGGATACGCATTTGTGGTCTGATCTGAATAAAAGGGACAATTCAATCTCCTGCACTGAAGCTACTCCTTCTTTATACTGGGGTAACTGAGATGGACATTGGACTCATGGACACTTAGGTCAGGAGCTGCTATCAGAGAACCACCCAACAGCAGAGAAGGGTCTGGCTATAAAACTTGGATCCAGACTTTAAACTCCTTAATTTTGGGGATGCAACTTCTCCAGCACTCAGTCTTTATATCAAGACTAGACGTCTCTTTAAAAAAAAAAAGAAGAAGAAGAAAAAAAAAGCACAGCTGCATGTTGTTGGGCTAGATGCAGGAATCAACGTGTGAAATCTATGGGCTGTGTTAAACAGAAATTTAGACCAGATGATCACAGTGGTCCCTTCTAGACTTACAAGCTATACAGTACATATATTCTTCCACCTATTGTAAAGTTAGAGGTGGATGTCTGGATCTAGTATTTAGGTTCAGCCCCATTCTTGACAGTTTTAAGCCAGCACCCTCATTCAGTACCACACCTAGATTAAAAAAGAAAATACTCTCAAACACAGATAACAAAGTTACCCTTCCTGGACTCCAGCACCAATCCACTGTTCTCTGAACCCCAGACATTTCAGTGGAGGTCAAAGCTTGTAGTTAATCCCATTATACATAGCAGTAGGGGCTCCTGCCACTGGGCTACAGGGCTGGAGTCACTTTTAACAGTCTTCTGGCTTCAGTCCATCATCCTGCCTGTGCCACGGGGCACACACACACACACACACACACACTATTGTTAATACTTTCCAGAGCAGGACTTATCAGGGATAATTGACTTCGTCAGGGTTATGAGCCCTCTGAATTGCTGTAGGACTCTTTAACTCCCATCCTGGTTAATTGTAACTTGATAAAGCCAAAAAGGCACTTTCACTCCCTTCTCTGCTTAACCATTGATTGGTTAAAAAGGAAAGGGGGGAAAAATACAGGAACTCCTAAGCGGTCTAACCTGCTCAATTAATAAAGTGAATTTAATAGAGTCACCCCCTACAGCGTGACAAATACACCTGTGGGAGTCCTCAGATGACTGATGTACAGAACTTGTCCAGACACTTTCCCCTCACTTCCTTTAAAAAAAAAAAAGAAAGAAAGAAAGAAAATGCATCTTTAATTATAGCAAGCAGAGAGGGGCAGTGATCTAACCTTTATGTAAAAACCTGACACTGCAATTCCCTTATGACCAGTCGGATGAAGTTAGTTAGCATGAGAGCACTTTAAAAAAAAAAAGTCAGCCTTTATCCTGTTTGCTTGCTTTTTAAGGACTCCTGTGCACACCAGCCTGGAGCTGTCCTTCCAGCAGATTTATGTCTCACACTGCATATGGAACATCAGTCAGAGAGTGAGGCATGTTTGTTGTACATGCAAACTGGGGGCTATTCCCTAATGATTAGAGAAGGAACCTGGGGATGTGAACATTCAGTCTTCTCTCATGGGCTCAATTCACTATCGGAGAAATTCATCCCCACACAGAAAGGCATAACCATGGTCTATGTGCCTGCCCTCCTCCACTTCCCAGCCCAGTCCAATTTAAACCCTCAAAAAGGGATTTGAGTGTCACTCAAGGGATATACAGGCCTTCTATTGTGTCCACTGCACAGGGCTGAATTTCACCCTGTGTGATCTCAAGCATGTCATTTAACCTTTTGGGGTTAGTTTCACAAAGGGACTTAGGCACTTAGCTGCCACTTTAGGAACCTAAGTCCAACATTTAGGAGCTCCTGAGAGCCTCAAAACCTTTGCTTAGATACCACCTAACCCCACAGGTGCCTAAGATCCCCTACATTTCTCCTGGTGTGCATGCACAAAGCCACTGGATTTCTGATACTTGCTGAGTTGTTTGGAGCCCTACCTTCTGCTTAGGCTCTGGTGGGATTCACAAACTAGGCATTCCCTCATCTATCTCACCTGCCAGGTCTGGCCCCATGGACATTCTCAGAGCATGACTAGCATACACAAAAGACAGCTGGGGAAAGGAGAACGTGCTCTTCTAATATCCCAGCGGTAAGATCACTCCCCCTGAATGTGGGAGACATAGGCTTGAATACCCCCTTGTCTGATTTTGGAGCAGAGAGATAAAGACAGACCTCTGACCCCTCTGACCTCTGAACCCACCAGGTTCAAGGGCATTCTGAGGTGATTTTCTCCTGTTGAATCTGTTCCACTTTTTACTAAATATTCATAGGAGCAGAAACTGTAACCCAGATCTCTCAGGTAAGTGTCCTAACTACCAAGCTATAGAATCACTCTCACTCTTTCTTTCTCTCTGGCCTGGCAACACCTAAGTCCCTTTGTGCATTTAAAACTTGATGCCTTTGTCTGCCAAGCTTTAGCTGGGGTAAAACAGTTCTGTCATGAACTAAGTGTGTCTGTGCATTGCTGCCTTATACTAGCTGGAATCAGAACTTGCGGCAAATGAGAGATCTCCATGTATGTGTGTGTACACGGACACACTTAGGTCTTATGTGTTTTGCTTAATCAGGGCCTTGAAAAGAATCCAAATGTTTCCCCATTACTTCAAAGTCCCTATTAGCATTGTACAAACTGTGCACTGTATGTAATGCAAAAAGCCCCTAGTACTTATGCAACATCCAGGTGGCAAGACCATCCCTTCCATACATTTGGATTGCACTGGCCCTCAGTGCTCGTTCTGTATTGTTTTACAGTCTACACTAAAAACAAAGAGCAAATGCTGATCTTTCTCCCACTGATGTCAATGAGAGTTTTTCTGTGGGAGCAGGGTCAGTCCCTAATATGTGACATTTTACAGTGAGTAAGGGAAAGAAAGGAACAGAAAACGTGCAATGAGGCTGAGTTAATGTTATTGGTGCAACCTGAACTTTTATCACTTCCTGATTCTGCGTGCCTGATCTGGCAAAGGTAACCTTGCATTGATCTGAAGCTTTTCACAGTTCATTTCAAGTAAAAACAACATCCAAATCCGGATATAATTAGATCCTGTGCCCTGTGAACTGTTCTACCTTATGAATTGCTTTCTCCATAGATACAGGCCAAAGCTAGAGCCCAGCACCCAACCTGAATAGCTAATGGGTGGATGTGCATGTTACCCTGGCCAGAATCCTTCTCTCTGGACTACAGAGAGGCTGCAGAGCCACTTGATAGAACTGAATACAGTCAAGTGGCTAAAGCTCTATTTGTACACTGTTACGTGGATACTGTGCCCTGGGGAGAATGGAATGATCCATACAGCTGTGGATCCTCTTGGAACATTTCTTCCTGCCTGTCCCCTACTTTCAGTCACCATATGGGTCCTCTATGAAGCTGAATTTGGGCTCTTGCCCAGCTGACCCTCCCCCAGTTCCCTACGTTTGTGCAGCACAGCTTCACGAGTTCTGCTACGAAAGGACCCTGGGTGGCTGCAGATATAGGGGCTCGGTTGCCCCCCTTCACAAAAAGAATGACCTGTGCTAGCTTTTCCAGTGCACATTTAACGTGCTGGCATGCACAGGACATCTCTGTCTAAAAAGGGCACACCTGTAGACTAATGATCTGTCTACAGTGGAACGGGAGGTGTAACTTCCAGCTCAGGTAGGCATACCTGTACTAGCTCTGATTGAGCCATCACCCTAAAAATAGACATGTAGCTGCAGCAAGGTGAATGGCAGGATGGACTCACTGGCTAGAGTACATACCTAGGGTTTCAGATGGGGCCGTGCTCAGGCAGCTAGTCCATCCTGCTGTTTGTGCCTCTGGGGCTGCACTTCTATTTTTAGTGTTCTTGCTTGATCAGAAATAGCATATGTACATGTACCTGAGCTTAAAATTATACCTCCAGCTGCTGTGTAGACATTATCTTAGGGACATCTCCTCTTGTGTATGCTCAAATCTTAACAATGGACACCATATATTTTTGGCAATGTACAACCAATTCAGCTCCAAAGAGTAATGCAGAAAATGGGAGAGGCAGTGATAGGGGAAGGGAAGGGGAGAGAAGGGTCAGCCATAATTCATCTCCAGGTACCTGCTGCAACATGGCCTCTTTGCATTTCACCCTTTGCACACACAACATCCTATGCACCCTTATGTGCAATGCTGTGGTTTAAAGGCACAAACAAGCCTTAGGTATCATAACATCTTCAGTTTAATTTAGGATATGCTGGTTACCTACTCTTGTGTACCATTGAGTGGAAGGATGATCTGACAATAGACTGAGAGATCTGGGTTCCTTCCCCAACTCTACTGTGAGACTTCCTACTTGACCTTGGGCACATCACTAAACGGCCTGTTGCAGCTACGAAATGGAGATAGAAACACTTCCTTACCTCACAGAGAAACTTCATTAGTGTCAAGGAGGCACTCAGACACGTCCCCAATGAGTGCATTGAAAATCCTGTCCAAATAAACACTAAATTAAAGAAATGTGCCTCGCTATCTAAAAGCTTCCATGACAAAGCAATGCCAGCATCTCCTGCAAATTAGCCAGTAGCTGTAAGCCAGTGCATTTGTGTCCTCCGTATCAAATTCTGTGTCTGTAATCCTCCTTACATGATCTGAGCCCTGCTGATAAAGGAAGGATTCATTAAGAATTATTTAGTGCTACTCAGGATAGAAGCCATGCAGAGCTTCTGCTTGTCAGCAAAGGTTTCAAGAACCTGGCTGTAGTCTCGAGAAAACTCTTGGTTAAAAGAAGCAGAAAAAATGAGCAGTTTTTCTACACTTCAATAAGAGTTTCAAGAAACCAGTTGGGTTTCCAATAGAGTCTCTGTGAACAGAAGCCAGTTGGTCTTTATGCTGGAGTTTACCCCATCATTTAGGCATGAAAGCCATCTCTAGGATGGAGCCACTAGAAGGGGATACCGAGATGGCAGGAGACAGGCAGCACACAAAGGAGCAATAAGAAATCCTTTTAAACAGGGAATGAAAGACAGTTCAAAAGCTTATAAAAAGGAGGGAGTGCCAAGCAGGTAAAAGGGCACACATCATAGGGGTAAGCAGACAGAATGCAGTGCAGAGTAAGGGGATGTGAAGGATTTGCAATGGTCATTACAGCTGAGGGTGTAATTTGAAGTTAATAATTTATTCAGTGTGTTTTCTGTTTGTCTGCAAATAGATCACAATTTTCTTGACTCTATTTGTTCCCTCATGTTAATCTCAGTAATTTCTGCAACTGAAATTTGGTCTGTATATTGTGAGTATCTGATACCAGAAAATCCAGTGTTTTTTGATGGAACACATAGGAGACATGTACATGTTCTCTGATTGGATGGGCATAACTCTTCAGAAATTCTCAGTTGAAATGTCTCCTGACTGCAGATTGAGAATATTCTTTCCATAAATATTCTCTTTACATTTTATTTCTTTGTGAACATTTATGGCATTTGTTTAAACTCATTTGCTAGAATATGAATGGGAAATTTGGATAACCCATACCACAGAATTCCTGGCAACTTTTGGTCTTTAAAGAACACATGATACTTTTGGTACAGGGAAATTTGATCGCACAGGTGTCCAGACTAAATTCCAGTTTGGATAATTACACTTCAGTAATAGGTTCTGGCATACTGAGCTAGATGAGCCATCCAGCCACCTGACAACCTTTGCCATGCCTTTTGTCCGGTACCATTGGGTATGAATGGACGTCAGCCCAGCCTTCTTTATATCTTCCTAATTTTTTTATCAAAATGTATCAAGTCAAATGCCTTACACAAGTCTAAGTATATTGTATCAACACTATTACCTTTATCAACCAAATGTTTAATCTCAGCAAAAAATAATATCAAGTTGTTTGACAGGATCTATTTTCCTCAAACCCATGTTGATTATTATTAATTGTATTACCCTCGTTTAATTGTGTATTATTATTATTCCCTGGGGTAACTACAAAGCAACAAGAAGGCTGATTTGAAAGTAAAGACACCCAAGAGACTGATGGTAAATTTAAAAAGAAGAAAGGAAATGGGAAGGGATCCCTACCTGGCAATAGTGGATAATCACAAGAAACCCTCTGAGACCAAATATTAGGCAAGCACAGAGACCGATGTGTTGAAGAACCAAGACAATGATTCCCATGAGCAATACCTGACTCTGTCTCAGCATGGAAGGATGGACTAGATGACCTCTTGAGGTGCCTTCAAGACCTATGTTTCTATGATTCTTGTCTGCTGCAGCCCAGTGGTGGAACAACAAGGTCAGAAGCAAAAGAAAGGCAAGTGAAGCAGGCACCTGTTACAACAAAGGAACCAAGGATCTGTGACCACTACCTACAGATGAACAGTCTGGGTCCAACCACCAAATAGCCACACAAAGCAATGGCAAAAGGCAACAGCCTGAGCTGCAATGGGATACAGGTCATAAGTGGTACCTACAGACTCAGGACAGCAACTAAGAGACAAAACCAAATTTGGAGTAGTAGCAGATGGCTGGCACATCTGGACAGATGGGGCAAAGGCCAGAACTAGGAGGACATTAAAAGAGCCTCAACCATCAATTGGTCTGATGTAGCAGAGTTAGAAAAAAAGAAGTTAATGAGCTATTCAAAGGCTCAACAGTGCACCATCCTACAGAATTAATGCAGAAAAAGAGTGGAAGAAAATCTTCGTCCAACAGCAATAAAACAAACAAGAAGTGGGAGAAAGAAAAGGAGTACTTGTGGCACCTTAGAGACTAACCAATTTACTTGAGCATAAGCTTTCGTGAGCTACAGCTCACTTCATCGGATGCATAAAGATGGATGCATCCAATGCAGTGAGCTGTAGCTCACGAAAGCTTATGCTCAAGTAAATTGGTTAGTCTCTAAGGTGTCACAAGTACTCCTTTTCTTTTTTGTGAATACAGACTAACACGGCTGCTACTCTGAAACCTGTCAAGAAGTGGGAGACTGGTTCGAAGATCAGCACATTTGAAGGACTGTATGGCCTAACAAGCTGTAATAGAATGGCAGTGAAGGCCATACCCCAGGGGATATGGCCTTTGTATGAGAGACCTCTGGCCCCAGCAAGTCAGTGGACACTTGCACAAAAGAACCAACAACAAAATTTGTTAAAAGGAAAGATGTAGCATGGAACTTGAAGGGAAGAGCACAGGTTGCAGGACAGAAGAATTTGGAGCAGACGCCAAGAAGTCAGTCTGTATGCACATGAAACAACTGCAGCTAGCATGTTAAACATCTCTGTAAATAGTTTTCTTAATGAGTAACCAGTTTAGCTTTATAAGCATGGAGTCCTTTCATGTTATCACCTTGCACAGAGTACATAAATTGACTTCCTATCTTTTTCCTCAGAGCTTGAGGTATTTCCAAAAACAAAACTCAAACAGGACAAATCAACTCAAACTACTGGCTAATAATCCACTCAGGCTTTTCCAGCTCCAGCCGACTGGGAGGATAAAGGACACATCCTTCCCCTATAGTACTCTCCATTGCACCACCTTCCCTTTTGCATTTATTAGCCCACACAGTTCAGAGTTAGGATGGAAACCCATAACCCCTTACACGTTAGTGTAACCCACACACCTCTGGGTGTGGTGTTCTGTCCCATCTAGTGGCACTGAGACCATATAGAGAGAGAGAGAGAAAATGAGTCTGCTCTACAGCCTTAGCTAAGAGGCAGTTGGCTTTTAGCTCATGCGGTAGAGGCTCATGCACTAAACTCCAGAGGTCCCCAGTTCGATCTCACCCGCTGATTACCGGGGTCTGTCGGCATTACACCTTTACCCCTTGTCACAGTACTGTTACACCTTTACTGGAAGTTATATGTGCTCATTGTAGAGCGTATACTGATTTAGTCTCTGAAGTGAAGGTCATTTTCAGAATGTAGATATATAGATAGAGGGGGGTGCATGACGATAGATGGACTTTGGTCGAGAGATTTATTTTTTATGGTAACTCCTTTTCATTTCACATCTACATTGAAATCTTATAAGAACCTGATTAATATGTATATGAATTTCCAGCTCCTGCCCTTAAGAATAGCTGTGCACAACCAGCAGTGAGAGCTAGCAAGTAATCTCAGTACAAAGGAACGCTGGAGCTCTTTCCTGCAAGCGTTCTTGAGTGTATTGTTCCCCTGAAATAAGTATAGACATTTCAGCAGACCCAATGCATGTGGCAAGGGGTCACCATGTGACTGCTCAACCACTCAAAAGCATGGATAGCCTGGGACTCTCTCAGCCAAATAGCACGAAGCAGGAGTTTCTGTCAGGTTGAACAGAGAGTGTTATATCAAGTGAGGAACATTACTGTCAAGAAATTACAACCTCAGCATTGACATAAATGTTGACAGCGCCACTTCCACTGATAGCGGTATCAGAGCAGATTATGATTCACACAGGACTGCCCAAAGAGTGATGATTTAGATGAAATGCTCCCAAATTCTGAAAGGAAAACTGCAGATGACAAGGTTTTTATCAGGCCGCCGCTGAGATGGAGCACACTTTGTTCTGTCCTCAGAAGCCTCCTGCCTGCAGAGATAAACTAACCATAATGAAATCTCTCTCCCTATACGCTCCCCAGTGGATGGCAGTGAGAGATGCGATACCAGGGCATGATAAATCCTGGATGGTGATTTGAGGGTTTGTAATTGCCAAGAATACCGTAGCACTTTTCTGGGCTACTACGAGATGTTGAGGAACATAGGGCCAAAGCCATTCCTGGTGTAAGTCTCATGAAGTCAGTAGAGCTGCAGGAATTAGTGAGGCCCATAATTCTGACATGAAGATAAGACCTAGGTATCAAACCAATATAGCAGAAAGACCAGAAATGACACCAATCTGGCTCATTGCACATACAAAGGCTACCTCATCTCCATTAACATCTTATCCCATTTGTTTTTGAGTGTCTAATGATGGTGCAGATAAAGGCTAGGAAGAAGTTACATGTGCATGGCCATTCGAAAGGGCAGCCTGAGAGACAGTGTAAACTTTTGGTACTGTTTGCTATTGTAGGATAAGGACAAATTTGCTATCAATAAGTAAAGGAATAGTATAACTTGAACGATCCCAATGCACTTTAGCAAACAAGCCATACCTAGCTATCTATCCCTCTACCTATGAGAGCTGGTCAAAACATTTTCTGAGAAAGCAGGTTTGTGCCAGAAAATGCTGCTGTGACCAAACCAAAACATTTTGCCAGAACATGCTGATTTTTGTCTCAAACCTGGATGAAAAATTATAAAAATGTTTCATTTCAGTCAGGACAAAGCCCTTCATTTTGATTATATTATATAATCACGTTGAAATGATAATGACAAAACAAAGCACTTTAACCTTTACGGCTATATTTAATTTCAATAAAGTAATTTCATTCTTTCCAAAACCATTTTTTTTTTCCAAAATTTCATGTCTTGGGAAATTTCAACTTTCACTCTGATTTGGGATGAAAGGAAATGTTGAAATCTCAACATTTTATCACAGAACGGCAATTCTTCTGTGTTTCGAACATCAATATTATTTTGAGCCCTTTCTCACACACGCTGTTTCTAACTCTTGTCACTCAACCACATTGCCCGCATTCCATTACACGTGTGTGAAAAATATGCATCGAATCAGAGGGGCTTCCACGTGAGACTTGCATGATGCTCAAAAGTTAAACACGACAGAGTTTGGTAACTCACAGCAGGGTCTCAACATCTTGCAGGGTTGGGCCCATCATTTTTTAAGTGTATACCTGAAATTTGACTGAGTTACTGTTGTAAGAAGCTGAACTAAGCCATTCTGGAGTAACCAATAAGAAATTCAATTGATTGGACCAATTCACTTTTGGCTTGAGAAGAAGTGACCATTTTCTGGCCAAAATAAAACATCTTGGTTAAGTTATAGTGGGGTTGAATGGGAAGTTTAGACTAGGATCTTGCTTCTATTCTTAACTATGGAGACGCTGCAGACCAGTTCTACAATAATGGTCTCCAGTATAAACCATGAGACTTTCAATGATATACTATAGTATGAGCATGTGCCTGACTCTGATCTACCTTGCAATGTTTCAATGTTGCCAGAAGTACTGACTAAAAGGGCTTAAGCATAAGTGCTAAGCACACTGTCACAGAAGTACTTATAAGTACAAGTACGCTGTGGAAATAGTGCTCAGGTATGTCCAAGTAAAAGTACAAGTATGAGCACAAGTACTTCCAACGCCCGTTATCCCTGCAATTGTCTGGTCAATATATAGACAGCTACCTAAGTAATATAAACATCATCCTCACTTCTGGTGCTGAAAACAGCTCTGAATCACCTCTCCACTGGGCGGGGTGAGGCAGGGCGGGATCAGGTAGTTATCTCCTCAGTAGTCTCCTCACTGCCAGTTGCAGTGACCAATCAAATGTGAAGGGGAGGGGCTTCCTTCCCTCGCCCCTCCCCACCCCCACACGGGGTGCTGCAATGGCAGGGCAAACATAAAAAAGCCCTGACAGTCAAAACTCAGGACCTGAAGCTCCCAAGATGGGACAGTGGGTTCAGGGCGGTAGCCAGAATCTGGGATAGTTGGGAGGGATGTGATAGTTTCAGAAAACTATTCTGAAAAAATACATGGAGAAGATAAAGTTCCTTATGCTTTAAGTATCTTTGAAATGTACTTTATCTTTTCTGTACTTGGTACTTGTTTTTAAATGCTTAAGTGCAAGTATGTAGAGTACTTTGAATACTTAAGTATGTGGTTAAGTACAAATGTACTTAAGCACATACAATCATAGAATCATAGAATATCAGGGTTGGAAGGGACCTCAGGAGGTCATCTAGTCCAACCCCCTGCTCAAAAGCAGGACCCATCCCCAATTAAATCATCCCATGGGAACACTGCAATGATTTTGCATCCACATAATTCCACTGTCTTCAGTTGAGTTACTCCTGGTTTACACTGGTGTAAACTACAGCAGAATTAAGCTCTTATCTTCAGTTCTGGCTAAGCTGCACTTGGCACAGGACCCAGCAAGGGTCATAGGGGAGTAAAGTCACCTTTGTACTCTTGTGATCCCTGGGGCTGTCAGGGGACAATTTAACTACTGATCTAACTTAGAAAGACCTTAGGTATACTTTAAATTATGCCATCTGATAAAAGCAGCTGGAGATTTACTGGACCGCATCAGTGTTCTGCTCATATTCCAAATACACCCCTATGCTGGGGCCATGAAGGCCAATCCCCAATTGACTAAGTAGGCTACCTTATGGATGCCAGGATCTGGCCCCAAATGTTTACTAGATCAATAGAATCCTTCATTAGGATATGGAACTCCACCCACCCCCACTTGGAATATTAGTTAACAAATCATATTGACTTATCTAAAAACACCTAAAAGCTCCAGCCAGGATCTTGTCAGCACTATACAAATACATAGCAAGAACCAGTCCCTAGCCATACGAGCTTATGGTATAAATCAATGAGCCAGGGAAAGGATGGGAAAAAATATGTATAATCATCCCCATCTCCATTTTATAGTGGGGGATCTAAAGACGGGGTAAAACTCAGGCTGCCCTGAAAATCAATGGCAACACCCAGCAGACCGGGATTTCACAAAGCAGAATGAAGTGACTTGCTCAGCCCACACAAGGAGTCTGTGCGAGGTGGAATGTGAGCCCAATTCTCACGCAAAGCTGTATCCATTGCTCATGCACTACATAAGTCAACATATATGTTAGACCTTTTCTCTTTCTAGCAGTCTGGTTTTTAGGAACATGGACAGTAATGTGCAGGATTAAGAGCAGAGAGTGAAGGGGAGGGTTTGATGGAGCACAGACGCCTGAGTACAGGAGCCATTTGTAAGAAACAGGCTTAGAGAAAGGCAGCCGTGCAGATTACAATAATTACCGCTGAGCACCACAAATCCCTTCACCTCCGAGATAAGCAAGAAAGAAAAGAAAAGTATAAGTTGCAAATTGCTTTAAATGTATCAGGAGGGAACATCAAATGCAGGGGAATTCAAAGAGATACTCAGCTCCATCCACCCAGCCTTGCGTCCAAACGGACTGTCCATTTTGGAATGGTGTGGCACTGGCAAGCCCCTTCCCTGCTTTTAGCAATAACTCTTTAGTTGAACAGCAACAGCTAATAATCTATCTCCAAACCATAGAGTCCTGTTCTCCGGAATATTGTCTACGCAGCAGAGAAATAAAAATTGCTCTTTTTTATTATTATTGTTTGCACAGCAGTGTGTGTGTGCAGAATTTACTGCTGATTCAGAAGCAAGTACAAATGACTTGTGGTAGTGGACATTTTCATTCAGGCTTCCAAGGGCACTCTGCCTTGAGCTGCAAATATACAAAAGCCTCTCTAAAATGATTCCTGCTGCATGCCACTGCTGGGCTGTGTAGGCTGCAATCCTTCACTGCGAATAATAGACTAGGTGAAATACAGAAGGGACCAGATTCTCGGCTGATGTAAACTGATTTCAGTGGAGTGATGTCAGTTTACCCCAGCTGAAGATCTGGCCCCAAGTCCTCTCTGTCATTCCTGTGGAGGTGATTCTACAGTTCTTATTGAGGCACTAATCCCGCTGACTTCGCTGTGACCTGTTGCTGACTCTGGTGACTTCATCATGAATCTTGCGGTATTTGGAGTTTTTCCTTAAAGTCCAACTCCTGTAGTCAAGTGATTACATGAAAAGCTTAGCTTTGTTTTTAAAGTGAGTATTTTTAAACCTTGTGGTTGTGGATCTCCTCCGGGTTCAGAAACTAACTAACTAATCTCATGATTTTTAAACCAATCTCAGGATTTTGAGGGGGTTGATTTTTGAGCGCTTGTGGCTGGCAATACTGGCTTTGCCTGAACAATCACTCAACCGTGGGTGGCCAACCTGAGCCTGAGAAGGAGCCAGAATTTACCAATGTACATTGCCAAAGAGCCACAGTAATATGTCAGCAGCCCCCCAACAGCACCGCCCCCCTCCCCCCCACTCCCAGAGCCTTCCACCCACCGGCAGCCCTGCCAATCAACACCTCCCCCCCCACCTGCCGATCAACTGTTTCTTGGCTTGCAGGAGGCTCGGAGGGGGAGGAGTGAGGGCACAGCAGGCTCAGGGGAGGGGGTGGGAAGGGTGGAGTGGGGGCAGGGCCTGTGGCAGAGCCAGGGGCTGAGCAGTGAACACCCCCCAGCATACTGGAAAGTTGGTGCCTGGAGCTCCAGCCCCAGAGTCGGTGCCTGTACAAGGAGCCGCATGTTAACTTCTGAAGAGCCGCATGGGGCTCCGGAGCCACAGGTTGCCCACCCCTGAACTAAGCTATTGGGCCATTTGATTCTATGACATCATAGAATCATAGAATATCAAAGTTGGAAGGGACCTCAAGAGGTCATCTAGTCCCCTGCTCAAAGCAGCACCAATCCCCAATTTTTGCCCCAGATCCCTAAATGGCCCCCTCAAGGATTGAACTCACAACCCTGGGTTTAGCAGGCTAATGCTCAAACCACTGAGCTATCCCTCCCCCGCAAATCCCACAATGCAGCAAAATGAACCAAACAAATCTCAAAAAGGGAAATGTCTATCAAGTACACAGGCATGCAGGCTGCTATCAGGAGAGGCTAAGACAAAGCTCAGGTGAAGCTCAGTGGCTTTGAAGTTTATAACGGGAATGTATTTAGTGGCTAGTGCACGAGCCTGAGAGTCAAAACTTACAGGCCAGATCTTATCTGATATACATCTTCATAACTAAATTGATTTCAGTGGAGCGACAGTCATTTACACCAGCTGAGGATCTAGCTCGAAACAGGCTATGCAAACACAGTCCAGTGTTCTTATTCTGCAGAAAAAACTTCCCTTAAAATAGATGCACATCTCCTCCTCCTTTTGAGGTCGTATTCTGTATGTATGTGTGTTTATACATGTGCATACGGAAGCTGTATGCGTGACTTGTGTGGGTAATATTCATCAGACTAACTTTCATCCATATTACTGTATCTACATCTCCTCAGGGGTGAGTCTTGCTGGCTTCAAATTGCTTCCTCCTTTCAGACCAGCACTCTTTTGAATTTTAAGTAAAAAAAAAAAAAAGAGAATAAAAAAGTAGCTAATATGTATGTGTGGTGGGAACAGCAGCACAACTTTCTCTTTAACGCTTTCCCTGAGGCAAGACGGTACCACCCATGCCCACTTTGCTAAATTTTTAATGGTGCCACGAACACGCTCCTTCTCATCATGGGACTTGAGCTGTAGTTTTGTTTGGATTTCAGTAAGCAGCTCATTAAGCAGATCCAATGGAGAACAGTGAGTCAGATTCTGACCTCATTTGCACTGGAGTCACATTGGTGTAAACCTGGTGTTAGGTCAGAATCAGATCCCAAATTGTTGTAATAAAATATAATGAGCCAGATGCGCTGCTGGTGTAATTTGATATAGCACCGCTGAATTCTGATTTACATCAGCTGAGAATTTGGCCTACTGTGTATTAACTGTTTTTTGGTTTGTTTGTTTGTTTTTTTCCCCTGAAGCACAATTGATCTTGTCTCTTACAAACAATATTGGCTCTGCTTAAATATATAGGAGGGGAAAGATGTCTATTGGTTAAAAGAATAGACTGAGCTCCAGAACTCCTGGGTCCTGTGCTCAGCTCTAACTTGCTGTGTGTCTTGAAACTTTGCTGTGACTCAGTTTACCTGTGTTTAAAATGGCTGTAATACTATTTACTATCTCACATAAGGAGAGCAAGAAGCTTAATTCATCTTTGTAAATTATCTCATTGTTTATTAATAATCAATCTCATTGTTACCTTGTGTGTCCCGGTCTGACTTTATATCCCTCGCTAAGTGAAATCCTGGCTTTATTGAAGTCAAAGTCTTAGCCCTGGTCTACACTAGGACTTTAGGTCGAATTTAGCAGCGTTAAATCGATTTAAACCTGCACCCGTCCACACAATGAAGCCCTTTATTTCGACTTAAAGGGCTCTTAAAATCGATTTCCTTACTCCGCCCCTGACAAGTGGATTAGCGCTTAAATCGAAGTTGCTGGCTCGAATTTGGGGTACTGTGGACACAATTCGATGGTATTGGCCTCCGGGAGCTATCCCAGAGTGCTCCATTCTGACCGCTCTGGACAGCACTCTCAACTCAGATGCACTGGCCAGGTAGACAGGAAAAGAACCGCGAACTTTTGAATCTCATTTCCTGTTTGGCCAGCGTGGCAAGCTGCAGGTGACCATGCAGAGCTCATCAGCACAGGTGACCATGATGGAGTCCCAGAATCGCAAAAGAGCTCCAGCATGGACTGAACGGGAGGTACGGGATCTGATCGCTGTTTGGGGAGAGGAATCCGTGCTATCAGAACTCCGTTCCAGTTTTCGAAATGCCAAAACCTTTCTGAAAATCTCCCAGGGCATGAAGGACAGAGGCCATAACAGGGACCCGAAGCAGTGCCGCGTGAAACTGAAGGAGCTGAGGCAAGCCTACCAGAAAACCAGAGAGGCGAACAGCCGCTCTGGGTCAGAGCCCCAAACATGCCGCTTCTATGATGAGCTGCATGCCATTTTAGGGGGTTCAGCCACCACTACCCCAGCCGTGTTGTTTGACTCCTTCAATGGAGATGGAGGCAATACAGAAGTAGGTTTTGGGGACGAAGAAGATGATGAGGAGGAGGTTGTAGATAGCTCACAGCAAGCAAGCGGAGAAACCGGTTTTCCCGACAGCCAGGAACTGTTTCTCACCCTAGACCTGGAGCCAGTACCCCCCGAACCCACCCAAGGCTGCCTCCTGGACTCAGCAGGCGGAGAAGGGACCTCTGGTGAGTGTACCTTTTAAAATGCTATACATGGTTTAAAAGCAAGCATGTGAAAGGATTACTTTGCCCTGGCATTTGCGGTTCTGCCTTTGCAAAAGGTTTCTGGGGAGGGCAGCCTTATTTCGTCCTTCATGGTAGGACACTTTACCACTCCAGGCCAGCAACACGTACTGGGGAATCACTGTAGAACAAAGCATTGCAGTGTATGTTTGCTGGCATTCAACCAAAATCCGTTCACGCGGTGGGAGGAGGCAAAATGCGACCTTGTAACGAAAGCACATGTGCTATGTATGTAATGTTAACAGCAAGGTTTACCCTGAAAGAGTGTAGCGACTGTTTTATAAAATGTGTCTTTTTAAATACCGCTGTCCCTTTTTTTTTCTCCACCAGCTGCATGTGTTTCAATGATCACAGGATCTTCTCCTTCCCAGAGGCTAGTGAAGCTTAGAAAGAAAAAAAAACGCACTCGTGATGAAATGTTATCCGAGCTCATGCTGTCCTCCCACACTGACAGAGCACAGACGAATGCGTGGAGGCAAATAATGTCAGAGTGCAGGAAAGCACAAAATGACCGGGAGGAGAGGTGGAGGGCTGAAGAGAGTAAGTGGCGGGCTGAAGAGAGTAAGTGGCGGGCTGAAGACAGGGCTGAAGCTCAAAGGTGGCGGCAGCGTGATGAGAGGAGGCAGGATTTAATGCTGAGGCTGCTGCAGGACCAAACCAGTATGCTCCAGTGTATGGTTGAGCTGCAGCAAAGGCAGCTGGAGCACAGACTGCCACTGCAGCCCCTCTGTAACCAACCACCCTCCTCCCCAAGTTCCATAGCCTCCACACCCAGACGCCCAAGAACGCGGTGGGGGGGCCTCCGGCCAACCAGCCACTCCACCACAGAGGATTGCCCAAAAAAAAGAAGGCTGTCATTCAATAAATTTTAAAGTTGTAAACTTTTAAAGTGCTGTGCTTAAAGTGCTGTGTGGCATTTTCCTTCCCTCCTCCACCACCCCTCCTGGGATACCTTGGTAGTCATCCCCCTATTTGTGTGATGAATGAATAACGAATGCATGACTGTGAAGCAGCAATGACTTTATTGGCTCTGCAAGCAATGATTAAAGGGAGGAGGGGAGGGTGGTTAGCTTACAGGGAAGTAGAGTGAACCAAGGGGTGGGGGGTTCATCAAGGAGAAACAAACAGAACTTTCACACCGTAGCCTGGCCAGTCATGAAACTGTTTTTCAAAGCTTCTCTGATGCGTACCGCGCCCTCCTGTGCTCTTCTAACCGCCCTGGTGTCTGGCTGCGCGTAACCACCAGCCAGGCGATTTGCCTCAACCTCCCACCCCGCCATAAACGTCTCCCCCTTACTCTCACAGATATTGTGGAGCACACAGCAAGCAGTAATAACAGTGGGAATATTGGTTTCGCTGAGGTCTAAGCGAGTCAGTAAACTGCGCCAGCGCGCCTTTAAACGTCCAAATGCACATTCTACCACCATTCTGCACTTGCTCAGCCTGTAGTTGAACAGCTCCTGACTACTGTCCAGGCTGCCTGTGTACGGCTTCATGAGCCATGGCATTAAGGGGTAGGCTGGGTCCCCAAGGATACATATAGGCATTTCAACATCCCCAACAGTTATTTTCTGGTCTGGGAATAAAGTCCCTTCCTGCAGCTTTTGAAACAGACCAGAGTTCCTGAAGATGCGAGCATCATGCACCTTTCCCGGCCATCCCACGTTGATGTTGGTGAAACGTCCCTTGTGATCCACCAGAGCTTGCAGCACTATCGAAAAGTACCCCTTGCGGTTTATGTACTCGGCGGCTTGGTGCTCCGGTGCCAAGATAGGGATATGGGTTCCATCTATAGCCCCACCACAGTTAGGGAATCCCATTGCAGCAAAGCCATCCACTATGACCTGCACATTTCCCAGGGTCACTACCCTTGATATCAGCAGATCTTTGATTGCGTGGGCTACTTGCATCACAGCAGCCCCCACAGTAGATTTGCCCACTCCAAATTGATTCCCAACTGACCGGTAGCTGTCTGGCGTTGCAAGCTTCCACAGGGCTATCGCCACTCGCTTCTCAACTGTGAGGGCTGCTCTCATCTTGGTATTCATGCGCTTCAGGGCAGGGGAAAGCAAGTCACAAAGTTCCATGAAAGTGCCCTTACGCATGCGAAAGTTTTGTAGCCACTGGGAATCGTCCCAGACCTGCAACACTATGCGGTCCCACCAGTCTGTGCTTGTTTCCCGAGCCCAGAATCGGCGTTCCACAGCATGAACCTGCCCCATTAGCACCATGATGCATGCATTGTCAGGGCCCATGCTTTCAGAGAAATCTGTGTCCATGTCCTGATCACTCACGGGACCGCGCTGACGTCGCCTCCTCGCCCGGTATCGCGTTGCCATGTTCTGGTGCTGCATATACTGCTGAATAATGCGTGTGGTGGTTAATGTGCTCCTAATTGCCAAAGTGAGCTGAGCGGGCTCCATGCTTGCCGTGGTATGGCGTCCGCACAGAAAAAAGGCGCGGAACGATTGTCTGCCATTGCTCTGACGGAGGGAGGGGCGACTGACGACACGGCTTACAGGGTTGGCTTCAGGGAGCTAAAATCAACAAAGGGGGTGCCTGTACATCAAGGAGTATTTCAGGCAGGACTGCACGGAGGGTTCCAATAAGAAATGGTGCACCTATCGTTGTTATTGGAACAAGGAGGTTAGCCTGGCCTCTGATTGATACATGGCTAGATTTACCTCGCTGCACCTTCTCTGTGAGTGACTGCAGTGTGACCTAGAGGAATGAGTCCCCTAGACAGGGGAGGAGGCAAATGAGTACAAAACAAATCTTGTCTATTTCTTGTTTTGACCCACTCCATCTATCTTTTACATCTTTGGCTGGCAGCAGACGGTGCAGAAGGACTGCATGCCATCCACATCTCATGGCTGCTCGGCAGAAGATGGTACAGTACGACTGCTAGCCATCCCCATCTCTTGCCTGCCTGGCAGAAGATGGTGCAATACGACTGCTAGCAATCCTCATCTCTTGCCTGCCTGGCAGAAGATGGTACAGTACGACTGCTAGCAGTCCGTATCGCCTGCCCGCTCACCATAAGACGGTTCAATAGGACTGACTGCAGGACTAAAGAGAATGACCTGGTCAAGTCACTCCAAATTTAGTCCCTGCGCCCATGTCTGCCCAGGCGCTCCCAGCCGACGCGGCCAGGAGCACCTCGGACACGATGAGGACGACTACCAATCGTATTGCACCGTCTGCTGCCAGAAGGCAAGGGGTTGCTGCTACTGTGTAGCAATGCCGTACCGCGTCTGCCAGCACCCAGGAGACATAGGGTGACGGTTACCTGAGCGGGCTCCATGCTTGCCATGGTATGGCGTCTGCACAGGTAACTCAGGAAAAAAGGCGCGAAATGATTGTCTGCCCTTGCTTTCACGGGGGGAGGGAGGGAACGGGGGGCTGACGATATGTACCCAGAACCACCCGCGACAATGTTTTAGCCCCATCAGGCACTGGGATCTCAACCCAGAATTCCAATGGGCAGCGGAGACTGCGGGAACTGTGGGATAGCTACCCACAGTGCAACGCTCCGGAAGTCGACGCTTGCCTCGGTACTGTGGAAGCGCTCCGCCGAGTTAATGCACTTAATGCACTTAGAGCATTTTCTGTGGGGACACACACACTCAAATTTATAAAACCGATTTCTAAAAAACCGACTTCTATAAATTCGACCTTATTCCGTAGTGTAGACATACCCTTAGACTTGAATTGCAAGCTCTTTGGGGCTGAGCCATCTTTTAGTTCGGTGTTTGACCAGTGCCCAGTGCAGCAGTGCTCTTGGGAACCCTACACACTAATATAATAAAATAATAATTCTCATAAATGGGAGGATTTTGCAGAAAAATATATTACGTTGTGCACATATGTTTTATACATTCTTTGTTATTTCAAGTTGTTGGACAAATTGTTTATGCAACCACATTTCAGCCTATGAATTGCTCATGAACTATACATAGCAAACCAGCTCCTCAGCTGTCGTAAATGGCTGTAGTCCCAGTGAAGTCACTGGAGGAACTATACTGATACATACCAGATGAGGATCTCTCCCACTATTTATTTAAGCTACAAGCCCTCCTAAACTCACTGTGAAGCGCTCAATTGTGCTTTGTAAGCAGAGGCCATGAAAGGTGCGGTGCAGGCACATATCGCCCATAGTAATTATTGCAAGAGAATCTGCTACCAGGAAGAGGGGCTGAGTCACATTCTGGTTCCAATTCTATTCCTAAGATAGTAACCCTTATTCAGGGCTTGTGCCAAAATCACAATTTTCCCATTATGAATACCCAGACAGGCACGTTCAATACTATTTTGGTTACGCACGCCTTGTACAGCAGAGAGATATGCAGGTAGAGAATAATCCAAGGCATATGATCTCATCCATACAGCGTAGGTGTAGACTCTGAATAAGCACTCCTCTGACAGGAGGTAATGAGCTGGGGGAAAAGACTTCAGGAGCAGACCACGTTTGCATAGACACGCCTACTCTGCCGAGGTGCACAGCAGAACCCTTCCCTGGATCTCATTCTCTGGCTAATATCTTTTTCTGGCTACTCCGTGCCCCAACATAATATTTTCCCAGCCACCTATTCTACCCATAGGATCTGATGACACAAGGTGCTGAGACTGGTGCTCTGCATTTCCGCTGAGATGGAGCTGTGATAATCCTTAGTCACTATATATATATCCTAAAGCCACAGTTATAATATAATACTATCCTTTCTTTTTTCTGGGCATTCAATAAGATTTTGAGGGGAGGGTGTATGAATTCATATCAGGCTGTGAAAATGTCTAAGGCCATTATGTCTTCAAAGCTAATATTTTCTGGGGGGGAGGAGGGTGTTCTATTGCTCTTCCAATGTCCTTCGCGGGGGAAAAAGTAGCAAGAAAAGGGGAAAAAAAAGATTAAGACTCCATTTTGTTATTTGTTCATTGGCCATACCGCCTATATTGTCTACTGAATGATCTTTGCCTTGACAGTGCAATGAATATATCTTTCTCAATTCTGCCTTCTGCGAAAATCTTTTCCACCACTAAATGAAGAATGTCAGCAAGTTAACTTATGGTTTCCCTGCATTAATGATCTTGGAATTAGGGTTTTTCTTCCCCTCTTCCCTTCTTGAATGTATGACCTCTGGATCTACAGTGAAATGCTTCTGCTATGCTGTGCTCATAGAATCATAGAATCATAGAATATAAGGGTTGGAAGGGACCCCAGAAGGTCATCTAGTCCAACCCCCTGCTCGAAGCAGGACCAAATCCCAGTTAATGCTGTATGTAATCTTTCCATTTAGCAAATCTGTTCAGTGTTCTATATGTTTCGGCATCAGGAGATCAAGTGATCATTGAGAAAGGGCAGCAGCCAACACTTGGATTTTCCACCCTTTGTTAATTTAACATTCTGAGGGCAAGACTCTGACCTCAGCTGCACAGCATATAGAACAGGAGGCATTCTGTTGACTCTACTGGAGTTACTCCACATTTATATCACCGTAACTGAATTGAAACTCTGACCCTCTCTATTTTTTTTTTGAGCAATGAAACTTCTGTCCATCTCCAGTGATGTTAACACCTGTGAAAGCATTTCATTCCCTAGGTAATTTAATTTAAATCCAAATAGCTGATTATGAAATGTCCCCATTGAAAATGAAGCTCGCCAGAGTGATAGGATGCAGATCCTTTCACCGCTAGGCCTCCGGTTCAAATCCAGCAATGACTGCACGCCACTGCTATATTTGAAGGTTCTTAGGTGGGCCGCAGTCAAGTTCTTAACAGACAAATGGCCATGTCACAAAAACACTATCATGAGTGGTAAGTTCCTCAGGAGAAGGGGTGTCAAGGTTCCTTCCCCACTCTGAACTCTAGGGTATAGATATGGGGACCTGCATGAAAACCTCCTAAGCTTACTTTTACCAGCTTAGGTTAAAACTTCCCCAAGGTACAAATTAATTTTACCCTTTGCCCTTTGGATTTCCACTGCCACCACCAAACTTTATCTGGGTTCCTGAAAAAACAGAGTTTGGACAAATCTTTCCCCCCCAAATCCTCCCAACCCTTGCCCTCCACTTCCTGGGGAAGGTTTGGTAAAAATCCTCACCAATTTGCATAGGTGACCACAGACCCAAACCTTTGGATCTTAGAACAATGAAAAAGCATTCAGTTTCCTTACACGAAGACTTTTAATAGAAGTAAAAAGAAAAGAATCACCTCTGTAAAATCAGGATGTGGATACCTTACAGGGTAATTAGATTCAAACATAGAGAACCCCTCTAGGCAAAACCTTAAGTTACAAAAAAGACACACAGACAGGAATATTCATTCTAGTCAGCACAGCTATTTTCTCAGCCATTTAAAGAAATCATAATCTAACACATACCTAGCTAGATTACTTATTAAAAGTTCTAAGACTCCATTCCTGTTCTGTCCCCGGCAAAAGCAGTATACAGACAGACACAGACCCTTTGTTTTTCTCCCTCCTCCCAGCTTTTGAAAGTATTTTGTCTCCTCATTGGTCATTTTGGTCAGGTACCAGCGAGGTTACCTTTAGCTTCTTAACTCTTTACAGGTGAGAGGATTTTTCCTCTGGCCAGGAGGGATTTTAAAGGGGTTTACCCCTCCCTTTATATTTATGACAAGGGGTAAGGAGACAAACCTCCCTTCTCATTGGTTTATACTGCTCCTGCAATTTGCTTCAACCCTGACCTATCAATGTGTCTGTTCTTCATAGACTCTAAAGCCAGAAGGGGCCATTATATTTTCTGAGGATGAATGGAATCATTCAGAAGTCAGTGTGGCATCTTTCAACAGACTTGAAGCTTTTATTCATCCCTGACCTGACAATAATTGTGATCATTTCCTCAGGTCCATGGACTTCAAAAAGAGTTCTCCACATGGAAGGCTTGCATGGTCAGTTTGTCTGGGGGAGTTTAGAAATTGTTTAGTTTAGAAAATGTTCCATTTTTTCACCCTCTTTTCTCCAATTTCCCCCTTTCCCTCCTTTCACCCCCTTTTTTTTCCATTTTGCCACTGAAAAAGGAAAAAAAGAAATGGGATTTTTTTTTCAGTTTTTGTACATTTTTCAATTTCAAAATGTTGGGGAAAAAATGGAATATTTGGGGGTGGAACAAAGCTTATTAAATTTTTCCATTTTTGAAAAAAGGCCATTCTATGACAGAAATGTTTTTATTCAAAATATTTTGATCAGCTCTAAATATCAATGAATCAAACTTCACAAAACCCTCTGAAATAGCTAATGATTACATGTTACAGCTGCAGAAACTCAGGTTAAGTGATTGGCTCAAGATCACACATACAAGCTTTAGAAGAGGTAAGACCAGAACTCATGGGGTCTTATATATGATTTCCCTTAAGATCAGTCTTTTGCTCACATTCTTTGCTATGGCATATACTTGCTCCTGGTATAGTTTGCGTATCTAATCTATATGCATATTCTAATTCCTATATACTTATAGTTTCCACACAGTTTTTTTTTTTTTCCTGCTGCTGTCAGCAAATCAAAACTCATAAAAAGATGTCAAAGAAAACTAGCTGAATTCTGTTCTGCCTTTTGCCTGACTAATACAGCTATCTCAGCTAAGTGCTGAATCAAAAACCTGTGTTTATTCTGTGTGGTGATGATACCATCCAAAGCAAAAGTAAATACATAATATATAAAGTAACCCAATAGCCTGGTTTTCAGAGAATAGGCTAAAAGAAGTCTGACAGTTAGAACCCAACTTTGTTTTGGACTTGGATAAATCTGACATGGACATCTCTGAGGGTGAATAAAAATGGGCCATCAATCTGGTTGATAGAACAATGGCAAAGTGGTTGGTGTGTTTGACTGAGGTGAAGTTAAAGAACATCTCTCTTAAAAAAAGTATATCCTATTTCATTCCTACTAGTCTAAGCTATCTAAGGCACTTATTTGTCCCCTATGACCATAGCTCCTCACCAACCTTTAATGTATTTATCCTCACACACCCAATGAGGTCGGGAAATGCTAGAGGCCTCAATTTACAGATGGGGAACTGAGACAAATAGAGACTAAAACTTGCCTAAGGTTGTAACCTACGTAGAGAAGGGGTAAGTCAATTTCTTTACCAATTCTGTGCTATTTAATCCATCTAGCTGACTTAAAGTATTTGCACAGACCAGGAATTCCTATCCTTGCAAGAGACTACAGCATGTACACAAGTCCGAATAAGAAAGGGGGGAAAAAAAAACCTTGACAATTTACTGTAGCTGTTAGGCCAACTCACTGTCTCTCGTTCCATGATGTAGTATACCTCCTGAAGACATTTGGACTCCAGTCTGTGATTGCTCCTCTACAGTGTTTTCCTGAGTCTCAATCCCACTGACTTCTGTAAAGTTACAGGAAACTGTATTGAGATCCAATCCACATATTCAACCTAGGTAGGGGTTCTCAAACTGGGGGTCATGACCCCTCAGGGGGTAATGAGGTTATTACATGGGGGGTCGTGAGCTGTCAGCCTCCACCCCAAGCCCTGCTTCGCCTCCAGCATTTATAATAGTGTTAACTATAAAAAAAGTGTTTTTAATTTATAAGGAGGGGGTCACACTCAGAGGCTTATTGTCTGAAAGGGGTCACCAGTACAAAAGTTTGAGAACTGCTGATCTTAGGTTATCAATGGCAGCTCTATCTTGTATCTGCAGGACTGGGCTAGATCTGACTGGTGCTCAAAATGCCTACCAATTTTGTACCCCTGACATAACTCACAATTGAATGGTCAGGAGCTTCCTGCTTCTAACTAAGGGGTATATGTGTTCATGTAAGAATGTCTGTCCTTGCCTTCCACACCAGCTTCAAAACAGGTACTGAGCTGTTTACTTAGCTATTACTTACTTATTCCTGCCTTGAGTGCAGAGGACTGGACTAGATGACTTTTTGAGGTCACTTCCATCCTACACTTCTATGATTCTTAGGCTAACAACTTCCTGTGCTCCCTCTAGTGTGCTGAAATAGCTACTACTTGGTTGCAGTCACTCAAGGCTCGAAAGGCTCCATACTGCCACCTTCTCTGGGAATGTTTCCATATCAGCCCAGAGCAAGTAGAAATAACTGCAATTACTACAAGAAGTGTTTTTTGGCTGAACACCATGAGATAAGGAAAAGAAAAGCGGGTTAACATAAGATGACAGAACAATTAAATGGTGGAGAATGGACGTGAACCTGAGTCTCCCCAGTCAAAAAAGATCAGTGATCTAATCACTGGACTATCTTGAAGCTAAAGTGACTTTAATAAGCTCAGCCTTCCAGTAATGAATATTTCTTCTGGGTTTGTTGTTTTAAAAACCAATTTGTAGGGGAATCGTTTGATGATGCTATTTTTGATTTGTATGTGCACAGATAGCCACTAAATAATATAATGGGATGAAAGAAAGCAAGTTGGGCATTTGTAGTCCTTGCCAATACAGCAAAGAAAATAGGGCACAGAGAGCATAAACTGGCAAACAGGACAAGAAAAAAGCAGGCAACTAGAATATATAGGTATATGTTATAGTGTATGGGTGTGTGTGTATGCACACATATATATCATACATACTCTGTATATTCACATATACACACAGAGATGTACAGACAGACACATACATATGAATCTCAATATAGGAGGAGAAACAGTATTCCAACACAGACTCAAAAGTTATCAGAGGTCTTGCAGAGATTCCCCCTGGAGCTGCTGAGAGCTGAGTTTAGTAGCCAGTAATTTCCAATTTCTTAGATAATGTGCAGGACCGTGGTGCTGATTAGCCCTTAAATCACACTCTCCCTGGAAAAGTAAAGTCTTTAATTTTTTTAATGGGTAAAGACATGTCCCTGGTTTCCTCTTTTTCACCTTCAGCTGTTCACAGGCAATTGTGGAACAGCCTTGGTCTTCCTTTTCAGGCAAGGCGTGTCAGGACAGGTTGCTCATGGTGAAAAGGAGAGGAGAGGGGGGCTCACATCTGGGGGATCTGTTTCTCTACTAGAATAATGAAACATCATTTTAACCATGCATTTTTAAAGCAGCACCTGGGGTTTTTAATCTTGAGTCTCCCTTTGACGTTAATAGGAGTCATGTAGCTGAAATGAACACACAATGCTTTGAGAACTGAAGGGGCAACAAACGATGGAATCAGATATGGCAGCGGTAGAAGACCCGTTACACCAGGATATCTGGTCTGCTTTCCTGCTAGATTCTTCCTTACAGTGCATTTATTAATGCATTGTCCAGTCTAGCTCTGAATGTGCGAGATCGCAGCCTCTTACCTTTTTTCTTGAGATGCTGTTCCACGGGATAAGCTGTTCCACATTTCACCATGTGGAAGTTTTCTCTATCACCGTCTCATCCCATCACTCCTCACTGTTCCTTTTGTAAGCCCTGAATAATTCCTCTCACACCATGGTATTTCTGCACCCTTTAGATATTTGCAGAACACTACCTTGCTTCCCCTTAATCCTTATTTAGCAGATTGATACATATTCAGCTCTTTTAATCTACTGCCTTCAGAAATCAAGTTCTAAAGCCCTTTGGTCCTTCTTGCTCTCTTTCTCTGACCCACCCTTGACTTCCTGACTTTCCTACAGAGAATGAAGAGAAGGGGCAGGAAATATAGCACCCCTGAAAAAGCCCCTGTTCTCCTCAATCCCACCATTCGTGTGCACAGGAACCGAGTCCTGCCATTGCAGACTTTAGTAGCTCCACCTGGAGTGGTGGGATGGGGTGTGGAAAAGATGTGGAGGATGGGACTGGAAGGGAAATAGTCAAGGAATGGGGGCATTTCTATCCTAATGTGGTCTGCAGAAGAGGAGGGCAACCCACTTTCCCGCAGAAAGTCTGAGGAGGCTTTTTCGTTCTCTCTCCCACACCCTCAATGTGACGCTGAAGTTTTTTTGGGGGGAAACCACCTTTGCTCCCTCCTTTCCTGTGCTCGGTGTGGAAACAGGGTAACTGAGAATCACAATATTTCACTCATCAGCGTACCAGTGTTGCCTGTTGTTGTTATCCAAGTTCACTGTGCTTTCCAGCTGCCCAATGAAAGGGCATGATTATTTCTCATCTGTAACACAAACCATCATTACATCCATTTACTCTCTCTATACATCTCCAGAGCAATCTCGTAGATATTTAAATGGTAAGAAGGAAGACAAATGAAGATAATACATTCTTTTATGATTTGTACAAGGCAAAACACCAGGCATTTACTGCAGCAACATTTCACTGGTGCCTGGTGCAAAGAAACTTTGGAAAAAAAATAAAACCACAACCAAGCATGTATTCCTAATTGATGGCAAAATATCTAAGAAAATTAATTGGTTAAAATAATCATTAAGTCCGAGCTGAGTCTGCCACTATAATTCACTTAAACTTCGACAAGCAACATGTCAGGTCTTGTATGTTGGTTCCACCCATCTTTGAGGGAAATATTTCTGGTGGCTGTTTTATCACCTTTACAGCCACCATATGCTGCCAGAAAGGCATGAATGGGTAGTAACAGAATTTGGCCTATAGTATACATCCTGCAGATGCGGAAATGGACACATCTTGCATCACCATACTTTACGCTTTTGTGGAGCCTTTTATCTGAGAATCTCAATGTAGAATCATAGAATATCAGGATTGGAAGGGACCTCAGGAGGTCATCTAGTCCAACCCCCTGCTCAAAGCAGGACCAATCCCCAATTTATTCCACAAATCCCTAAATGGCCCCCTCAAGGATTGAACTCACAACCCTGGGTTTAGCAGGCCAATGCTCAAACCACTGAGCTATCCCTCCCCCCTATTGTTTTACTATGCTTATTTATTAAGCATCACAAGAGCCCTAGAGCTAGTGAAATATCTTTACCCTCATTCTGAAGATGGAAGAGTGAGGCCCAGAGTGGGTAAATGACTTGCTCAAGGTCAGACAGCAAATTGTGGTGAGAACGCTGGAGTCCCGACTCCCAGCTCTCCTCTTGTTTGCCCTGCTTCTTACTGACACACCAAGGTGCTGAAACATTTAGTTCTTAAACTGCAAGGTAACTTCCTTTTGTGTCTTGTCTTAATGCAATTGTCCTTCGGTGATGTTTTTATGCGTGGACATTATATATAGGGTTCTGAACAGCTCACAAGTTTGGAGCCTCAGCTCAGTAAATGTAATAGAGTGAAAACATCAAGCCAGTTCTCCTGAGTTTTCATGGTCTATTTCTTTGCTTGCAGCAAAGTTGGGTAAAAGTATTTACCTCTTAAATGTTTACTCAATACAATATGAAGTGGTGACCTGCAGTGGTCTTTACAGCTCAGACCATAACAAAATAATATGTATGAGCAGTTCTATTCCCTTGAAACCAGTGGCTATAGCACACTATTTTCCCCCTTCCCAAGAATGCAAGTAATATACGTCCAATCCCTATCATTCATGGATGTCAATGGTCACTTTTGAATTAACTTTAAAAACTATATTTATGTTGGTGGAAGAGAGAAGAGACTGAAATTAAGATGTGGTTGTCTAGTGGTTAGTACCCCTGACAGTGAGTAGGACTCAGATTCTCTTAATAGGAAACATAGAAATTGCCATACAGAATCGGACTACTAGTCCAGTTACTCCAGTGGTCAGCACCAGATGTTACAGTGGAAGAAATACCACAGAAGGCAGTTTCGAGTGGTCCCCAGTGGAGGTAGAGACTGAGTTATGCCCTGAAGCATGAGGTTTTATATCCCTTCCAAAGCATTCTTTCATTCTTTATTTGTTATTATAATTCAAATATTCTTGTTATCCATAATATTCTTTCTTTCTTTCTTTCTTTCTTTCTTTCTTTCTTTCTTTCTTTCTTTCTTTCTTTCTTTCTTTCTTTCTTTCAATACTACCAGCTCTATTACTCAGTAGGAATATTGCCTATAGCTGAGAGTGGTATTGGGCTAATAGGAAGTAAGGAACACCTTGTGAAAACAAGCAAGTAAGGCAATAGATGCCTGTCAGTCCTAATCTACTCCATACATACTATTTGACCAGCTATAGAACAGGTTTAAAAAAAAACCCCAAACCCAAATCCACTAAAAAATGTATGTGACCAATAATATTTGACCAGTTTTAATTAGTATATTAATTAGGCCCCATCAGACACACACATAGTAGACAGTTTGGTTAGGACATCTATGTTAAAAGTTGTTATCCAAGCCAGAACTGGAAAACAAAAGAAAGGGAGCATTGGAGAGGGTTTATGCGTAATGTGGAAAACCCTTCTCTCTGAATTACACAATGGGTCTCTAAGTGAGATCATAGCTATTGTGTGTTTTGCACTGACTGCTGTTGTGCAAAACGGGTCTCTAATCTGTAACAGAAATCCACAACGTGGGTCACAGAGACTTTTCCCCCTGCTCCTCCCATACAGAAATACCCCTCCTCTCAAAACATATTTCCCTGCTTGAGAAAAAAGGGAATACCTTCACTGTTTGATATAGTAGTGCTGTCCCCATCAACATTTCTGGATGCTTTGGAAGTTTTCTCCCTCATAGCCTTATCTGTGGACCCACTACCTTGACTAATTTTAATCAACCCATTCACTGCCAAATTGACCCTCACGTCCCTACTACTGTATTACCATACCACACTAGATAGTTCTCCCCAGATCCCATTGATCTTTTGGCCTGTCTCATCAATGATAAATGCGTCAAGAACCTTTTCCCTAAGATCCCTATGATGTCTCCACCCAACTGCCTTTCACCTAAATGCCACCTTCTTCTAGGACCTAAACCTTAGGTCCCTATGACATCTCTGACTAATTGTCTCACCTTCTAAAACCTTTGCTTCTCTGGAACCTTTGTTCCCATAACCTTCCTGTCTGACTCTTCCTCTTGGTTTCCAAACTTTCCTAGTACCAGGCAATCTGTGTGGTATGTACACCAGACACTGTTTAGGAGCAGAATCATATACAGTATCCACATCACATGACAGTTGCTTTTGCCTGGGGTTTGTGATGAGAATCCATTAGCAAGAGAAAATCTACAGTGCACTTGAAAATCATTTTTTCCCTCTCACTACTGGTCCTTTGATCTCCTCTCCGTCTCATGTTTCTGGGTTATTTTCCTCTCCTTTCAACCTAAGGCATTGGTGATGAATACTGATGAACCAACTTGGTCAAACCCTACAAATCATATTCAGGAAACCAATGCTTTTGGCATACAGATCTGACCGAGCCTTTCATGATTTGTAGGTCAAAAAATCTACCAACACGGATGGTATTTTGGGGGGCATGGGGATACATTTGTTTAGTGGTTGGAGAAAGGGGCTGCAAATCAAACATCCTCTGGTTTGTTCCTGGCTTTGACACCAAGTCATTGTAGGACTCTGTGAAAGTTACTTTCTGTGCCTTAGTTTACTCATCTGTGAAATGTGCCTCATAATATTTACTTACCATTTCAATAAGGGTGTTGTGAGGCCCAATTAGTCAATGGCTGTAAAAGGATTTAAGATCCTTACATAAAAAATGTTAAGTACATTTAAAGCCAGATTTAAACCTCAGTTGCAATGGTACAATGCAGAGTACCTCCATTAGGTCAGAGGAGTTATTTAAGATTTACATTGGTATAACTGAGATCAGAAACCTCTTATTAGAGATGCCCTTTCAAATATAAATCCTCCTGAATTTTGTGAGTGTTTGCAATCAGGATATTGATCCCAGATCTGAATTTTGAATCATTACAATAACTGAACCAAACCCCATTATTTAGCCATGCTAGTTTAGGTAGGGGTATCCCAGCTGCAGTCACACCTCGGATTGGCATGCAGACACACACTCAGTCTCAAAAATCTGTCTCTTAGAGCAGGGGTGCTGGAACAATTTTTATAGTGTGGGTGCTGAGAGTCATTTAACCGAACTGTAAACCCTGTATATAATGGGAGCCACTTAAGCCAGGGAATGCGGCATCACCCACAGCACCTCCTGTTCCAGCACCTGTCTCAGAAGGAATGCATTTCTCTTTAAACCCTTGCAAGTCCTTTGATCTACTCACTTTCATAGAGACTGTCACTCCTGCAGGAGCCTGTCTGGCAGCCCTAGTAGTGGGGCTAAGACAAGGCATCAAAGTAAATGACCCCTGCCTTGACTCAAGTATTTGCAGAGAAGAGTATATGAGGACCTCATACATCTTTGGTGTGTTTCCTGATAATTCAGCTATTGAATTATGTTCATATATGCATGCAGTAAACATCACAATAAACAGGTCAACACATAATATTCCCAAATTATTACAGGCCACTCCAAATCCATCACATTCAGAATTATTCAGGAGTGGTTCATGTGAAAATATTGCCACCCATGGTGTGCTTGTAAATTATTCTCCAATTTAATATCACTGTCCACTTGTCCATTTAAGTCCTATGTTAATGTTTCTGTTTCTTAAATGGATGACACTCATATCTAGGAAAAGCTTTCAAATCAACCGTGCAACTACTCGTGCAAACACCGATTCACAGCAGTATTTATATGTGGACTCATATTCATATGAGTATTTGCCACTCTTTCTTTCCTAGAACTTTCTTGCAAGCAATGCTTTACAACTGTGTGAGATGAGCCACAAATCCTTTCCGAGCAAATGCATGGCTTTTATTTGATTGAATGTTCACACATACTTTTTCCAAAGTCTTTGCCCAGTTCTGGTTACTAGATGAAATTCAGTCCAGTGAATGAAAGCTATTAACCTCTCTGGGCTGTTTGGTGGTCTATGTATTGGCATTATCCAGCTACCCACAACTGAAAAAATCATTCACCATGGTTGACATCCTTGATAGGCCTTACAACATACAATAGCTTGACACTTTGATGACAGGCACTATAGAAATCCTAAGATAAATAGAGAGAGGGTGTCTATGGAGGGGAATGTGGAGGGAGATGAACAGATAGAAACTTAAGACTAACTGGGACATGGAGACTGAATTATTCACATGCCCATAGAGATCTCAGGTCAAGGTTGAGAAGCATTTGTAGGGCAATATGTAGGGGAAAGCTTAGATTGTTAGTAGCTGTACATTCTCTTTGGATAAATAAGAAACTTGTATTTCTAACTGTTTCACCAACTCTAAACAAATATTTTTAAAAAGAAAAGGGGATGGTCTATTTCCAAAAAGTTTATGAAGTTCTTGCATCTTTTGAGATCTGCAATGCCCTAGACCATTGCCTCTTATATTTTTATGAAAAGATAAGTATGGCACAGGGCAATTTATATTTGTAGGGCTATTTAAGTGCTCCTTTTCTAAATATATGGTTTATACTCTAAGATGCTGAGCGACTTGTTGCCTGGAAAACCATTACCTTTTAATAAGTCATTTCAAATGTCTTATGTATCATTTTATGACAACTTTACAGGGGTTTTTTAGGTGAAGGTGCTTATCCCCTGAAGATATAACTAATGAGTTTATTTCTTAATTCTCAGATTTTTAGTGGAATTATATTATAATGAAACGCATAAAACTCACAGGATTTGTAATGAAAGCAAGTCTGGTGTTCTTTTTTTAAAAAAAAAAGAGGAAAGAAAGATTTATATGTCAATTTGGAGCCCAGTGCTAAGTCCCAAATCAAGCAAAACTCCTTGTGAAATCTGTTGCAAGGGGTCATCTGCTATATGTGTTTGTATAGCACCAGCTGAATATGGCACTGATTAGAACGTCTAGGTGCTTTGATAATATTCACTGTCATCTTCTTCCTCCTTATCATAATGGGATTCCAATAAGGTTTAAATCAGGGGAAATACTGGCTCTTCAAGCCTTATTCTGTCTGCACTCACACTTTTGCAATCTCACAGACCTCTATGGAGTTACTCTTGACTTACACCTTTATAACTGAGCAGAGAAGTAAGCCTTTCACTTTTGACTTGGGGTCCATATATGATGCTCATTGGCTCTTACCCACAAGGAAACAAGCGGCAATTTAATTCCTTCCATGAGATCCCTCAACTATTATCATCCCAGTAACAAGTCATCTCATGAGTTACTACAAAGCACCATTACCCGAGAGCCTTCTACTTCCTCCCTATGTTGGCTTGTGAAAGTGCTCATCACAGTTGGAACTAGAGAAAAATTGTCAACTGAAACCTTTTTGGGTCAACAAAATCATGTCACAAACGTAGGTAGAATCTGCCTAATTGTTTTGGTTGGGGGAAAAAGGGCATTTAAAAAAAAAGAAGGAAAAGAAGCCAAAAGAATCACAATGTTTTGTTTAGATATTTTTGAAAACAAAATATTTGACTTTTCAATACAAAACTTTCTTTTTCAAAATTTCCTTCACTGTATTTTTAAAAAAAAATGTTTTATAAAACATGAAATTGAATGAAATGTTTCATTTCAGATTGACCTGTAAGAATTTATTTTTTACTTTTTGATTTGCCAAAAAAATTGAAAAAAAATAATTTTGTGTTGACTCAAAATTATTTTTTCTTCAATTTTTTGGAATAACCAGAGAACCAAAAACTCAGTTTGTTTGTACAGCTCTTTCAAGGGAGATAAAAATGTCCTGTCTCACCACAGTAGATGTACAATCATACAGTACTATATTGCTTACTGTGGATGCCTCACTAGAGAACAAGGAAATCTCAAAAGGAGGAGCTTTGATAATGGGGGAATCTTTCCCTGTGAGTCTAACTACAGTTCTATAGTGAGACCATTTAACCATTGGTTTTGTGTCTACAAAATCCAATTAACAATTTGTTGTCGGGTGTCTGAATTTCCCTTCAGGATCTGTATAATGCACTGGTGCAAATGTAACCACCTGGAGCCAAGATGTTCAGGCAAGGCAACTTGGTGCAAATAAACGTCACACAGAGAACCAGCAAGAGTTCCTAAATGGGAAACAGTTTAAGAATATTACCGGGCATGCCCCATTCTTGCTTGCTGTAAATTCTAAACTAATTAATTCCCAGAGTCTGGAGAGCTCTATGCTACAAACCACAATCTGTGCAGTAATGCTCTGTGAATGTAGGAGGTAAAACTCCTGTTGAAATCAAAGGCAGGTGTTTAGCACCGCTCTAAATTAAGCTTGAGGTGGCTCCTTTAAAATGGAAGCAATGAAAATCAAAAGGCAATTGGGCCTTAATGCATTGTGCAGCTTTCAGAAGTATACAATGCAGGCTGCAGGAGCAGCCTTTGCAAAGCAATGTGTGAGTTGTGACTGCAATGGGGATGATGAAAACCTGGGAGCCAGCAGGTTCATGACAGTATGTCATTTGTAAAGTGCATGCTCTCGGGGCATGCTGAGGTGGGAGGCTCCTACCTGGGGTTTCTGGACCTTGTAAGGTAGGTTGGGTTAGGGCTGTAGTTCCAGGTGGCAGGGAGAAAAGAGAGGAAGCCTGCTACTGGGTCACAAGTAAAGTCTAGCATGCAGGAGGAGAGAGGAAAGGAACCACAAGCTGGGAGACTGAAGCTTTCTGCCTAAGCGGGAGGATGGGAAGCAGGAGAGAGCCAGCTGCTCTTAGGAACTGGGACTCTTATAGGAGGGTATGTGGGAAGAGCAGATAACTAAAAGCTGGGAGGAGCGTTGTTAGGTCTGCATATCCAGGAGGGTTGTGGGAGAGTTTCCAGCAGTTGGATGGGAGATTAGAGCAGAGGTCAAGAAGAGTAAGGGTCAGAGAGAGGAACCAGGTTAAAGGAATCAGGTTGGGCCTTCTGTGTGTTCATAGAAGATTAGGGTTGGAAGAGACCACAGGAGGTCATCTAGTCCAGCTCCCTGTTCAAAGCACGACCAAACCCAACTAAATCAATAGTAAAATAGCGGGATAGTGGAATTCACAGGTAGCTGGGAAGGGGAAGATTGGCAGTTCAAAGGTATCTGGGTCCCTTAAGAGACAGAATTAGCAACGAGCGAGTTCACATTGCTTCAGTTCCTCAGTATGATTTAATGAGAATGAGCATAGCCAGCTGCAGTGCTCAAGGAGTTAACAGAAATGGGAGTTGCATGTGCCCATTGAGAAGACAAGAGGCCCTTTAGTGCTGCATAATTTTCTATTTGTTTTTGTTTCTAATTGTGGGTTTGAACTGATAATTGTTTAATTAGGTACATTGTTTTTTTTATTTATTTAGAAAATTCAGTAATGTTTGTCTATATTTTATCTGAAATAATGAACTCATACTGTGATAATAATCATGATAGAATAAAATCAAATTAAAAAAA
This sequence comes from Caretta caretta, assembly GCF_965140235.1. Lineage (NCBI taxonomy): Eukaryota > Metazoa > Chordata > Testudines > Cheloniidae > Caretta > Caretta caretta. The sequence goes on along the minus strand of NC_134210.1, from coordinate 9,095,374 downwards.
AATTAAAAGATTCCTGTTTTCTGGCAACAAGTTCCATGCACTGGATGTAAACTTAATTGCAATATATTTCCTTAATGATCTGGCCTAATTGGGACTCAGAGATATGGTGTCTTTTGAACGTTGCCTTCCTTTAACAAAGTGTTTGTAGTTGGCTCCATTTGAAGTACCTTTAAATGGTTAGGTTTATGTATAAATAATGATTTTCCTCAATATTTAATCAAGATGTGGAGGAGAGGAATGGTAGTGAATCATGGAAACTAGCAATGGGAAAGCTCTGTTGGGTCATCAGATCTGTTTCACCTCTTCCATCATGGAACAGGGCAGGATTGTTCCCTACAGTATATTTTGTAGTGCTTTGTCCAGTCCTCTTTAAAATTTGATCAGTTCAGGCTGAAAGAGTGGGTGGAATACAAAACAGACTGTTACAGTCAAGTTTTATTCTCAGCTGCACCAGTGCCAAAAAAATCAGAAATATCCCCATTGAAGTCAATGGTATTGCTCGAGGTTCTAACTCAAATGAGAATTTGGTCTCCGCAGTTAGCAGTGGAAGCACCATGTACAGTAATACAGTGCATGTAACTTCAGAAGGTTACTGGAGACTTTTCTGGGGAAGAAAATAATAGCTGCCTGGATGATCTTGAAGCCTGGGGATTAGTCCTATGTTAATTTAGGGCTATGTGCTTAATTTGGGTGTAGGGATCCACTTATGCGGAGTTCATTACAGGATTTGGGGCCTTAGTAACAACACATTACAACTTGGAGATGAAGAAAATAAAACTGTCAGTGTGCCAATTTGCCTTGAGACCCTGGCTCATTTACCGCACGGAGGCGTGATTAGGTATAATGAGGGATTAAAGCAAGCTGAGGTCCTTGGATGAAATGTTCTTTATGTGTGTAAAATAGAGGTACTGCTGCTCTACCATAATTGGTCATAGATTGGGTAGACATCACCTCAACAATGTAAACTTGCACCGTGGGCCCCAAAGTTGCCGCAGTTCCAAGCTTGTGCACCAAACGATCTGCACAGCAACTGTGCCACCCAGAAGTAGGTGGGAAATGGATTTCCAGCCCAGCTAAAATTTTCCCTGTTCCACACTGGGACAAAACCAACTCCTTAAGACTTCTTTCCCCCCAAAAAACAGCCAGCAAACAAGAACATCTCCCTTACCCCCACTCCCAAAGTGTTTAGGGCACTCAGCAGGGATGTGGGAGTCCCAGGTTCAATTCCTTGCTCTGCCTAATTCAGACCAAGGACTTGAATGTGGGTCTCCTACATTCCAGATAAGTGCTGTAATTTGCTCTTTGAACTAATGGATATTTAATTATTTATACCAAACGATCAGCTCCACCAGAGGGATAGCTCAGTGGTTTGACCATTGGCCTGTTAAACTCAGAGTTGTGAGTTCAATCCTTCAGGGGGCCATTTGGGATCTGGAGCAAAAATTGGGGATTGGTCCTGCTTTGAGTGGGGGGTTGGACTAGATGACCTCCTGAGATCCCTTCCAACCCTGATCTTCTAGGATTCTATGATAAGCTTTGATGATGATAAGATTGCCTCTCTAGCCTAGTGTTTATGGCCCTCAGCTGGGATGTGGGACACCAAGATTTACATCCCTACCCTGAATCAGGCAGAGTAGAGACTTGAGGCTTAACCTTCCAGGTGAGCATCTTGGCTGTTGTGGAGTAGGGTGTCTGTCTGTTTTTTTTTTTTTTTACCAGACATTCTATCCGGGATCTAAGAGACCTTCCCGTCAGAACTGATAAATTCCCACAAAAAGTTTCTGTTCCAATGAAAAACTGTTTCATTGAAGAGCTGGTCCTATGCTTCTCTTGAAGTGGCTCAAGAAGAAGTCACCTTTTACTGAGTAACCATTTCTGTTGCCTTCACATGTAACAGGGCGGACCATGGCAGCCCAAAGTGTGCAAAGTATGCAGAGAGCTGCAACAATTAATCAGCTCATGCTCTGCTTCCTCCATCCTATATCACTGCCCTTCACCACCGAGAAGGTATATAAGGTCCTTTCACTCCTGGAAGCCAGGAAAGCTGCAGTCCCTTGTGGTGTCTTTCCAGAATTTCTTAAAAACCTCAGAGCCAAGAGACAGTAATGACAGGCTTCACTGTTCTCCAATATCCATTCACCAGAGCTTGTCCCAGTGATCTGGCATGAGGCTATGGCCATTGCTATTGCCAAGCCCAGGAAGCCAACCAGTAATCTTTCATCGCAATGGCCCATATCAATCCTCTGCACATCGTACAAGCTCATGGACAGAACATTATTGGCAAGGATTATGCCCTTGTAGAAGCAATGTTATTGAATAAACAAACAGGTTTCTCACCAGGCCATGGCAGTACTGACCAAGTGTTAGCCTTAACAATACACACTGAGGTGGGATTACAGCAAAAACTAAAAACTGGGTCAGTTTTTTTACTTACCCTCCAGCTATCACACTGTACGGGGGAATACCCTTTTCTTGAACGCCAGCAAAATTATCACATGTACTGCAATGATAAACTTGCTCTGAGAAATGTTGATCACCTGTAGATTTCACATTTTCCTTGGTGATCAGATCAGCAGGCCACACACTCTCAGTGATGACCTACCACAGAGATCTGTTTTAACATGGATCTTGTTTAATATATACACCAGCAACCTTCCTCAGACATCATCACAGAAATGTGTCTGTGATGATGACATTGCTCTGACTACTGAGGCATGGAATGTACCTACTCCAAAACAAATCCTAACCAAGGATCTTCAAACCATTGAAGAATATTTCTTATATTAGCAGCTAAAATCAAATGACACTGAGGCTGTTGTGTTAGCATTTTGACGAACCAGTCAAAAGGCTACTGCCAAGCTGCACTTGGACTTATGTGGCCAAGAGGTAAGACATGATCCCCACCTCGGAATATGTTGGTGTGACATTAGAACGAAGCCTCGAATACCACCAAAAATATTCGTGACAACATAAATCTCCTCCAGAAACTGGCAAGAATGACCTGGGGAGCCAATGTGAAAATTCTATGAAGCTTTTCACTGGCCCTTGTCTATCCTACCTAAGAATACTGCTCACCCACCTGGACACACAACCTCCACACTTCACATGCCAAACCCGTGGAAAAAATGCAGAAATTGGGCTTGTGAGTTGGTTGTTGGCTTGTGAGTTGCTTGTTGGCTAGTTTTTTGCTTGTAGCTTGTTGCTTCTTTGGCTTGTTGCTTCTTCTTTTTTTTTTTTGACCATCTCCCGGCAAGCACGGGAGAGAGTCAGGGGTGCACAGCGGGCCCACCACAGTCCCAGACTGCACACCAGGGGATATAGTAACATAGAGTATTGGGGTTCTTAGGGATTGGCTTGGTTTTGGCCTTGTTTTGAAATGGGATTAGCTTGCTTTTTGGCTTATTGTGAAAGTTGGGGTGCTTATTTACCATGTGAAAGTTGGCAACTGTGGATGAGAATAGTCAGCATAAATAATTAAAATGTTTAGAAATTAATTTCTACTAGTTGAGTATAGCCTTGTAAATTAATAGAACACACACACACACAGAGAAAATGCCTCTTTGTTTTCTTGTATATTAATTATCTTGTTTGGGCTTATTTATAATATCAGAAATTGGAGCTTGGAACAGAGGCTGAGACTTTCTAAGAATCCTAAGGGTGTTAGACACCTCAATGCCTCTGAAGCTGGGTGCCGACCTTCTTTAGGGTCCTTTGAATAGCTCACCCTATACTCTTTTTGCAAATTGCGGGAAAATGACTTTCTAATGACACAAAGCATGGCCTTTAACGCCTACAAGATCAAGAAGAGTTCTAGGCCAAACATTCAAAAATTTGGAACATCCAAGTTATATACATGATCATAAATAGAGGATGCATTATCAGGATTCCATCTTCCTTCACTTCTCCAAGCTCTACCTGCTAGTTAGTTATAAATGCACTTGGCAGGATTTGATTAAAATCAATAGATATTAGTAAACATTAATTGCAGCAGATCATAGAATCCTAGAAGATTAGGGTTAGAAGGGACCTCAGGACGTCATCTAGTCCAAACCCCTGCTCAAAGCAGAACCGACCCCAACTAAATCATCCCAGCCAGGGCTTTGTCAAGCTGGGCCTTAAAAAACCTCTAAGGATGGAGATTCCACCACTTTCCTAGGTAATCCATTCCACTGCTTCACCACCCTCCTAGTGAAATAGTTTTACCTAATATCCAACATAGACCACCCCCACTGCAACTTGAGACGATTGCTTCTTGTTCTGTTATCTGCCACCTTTGAGATGCACCGATATAAATGTCAATCAGTAATAGTCAGAGGGAGTGCAGCCCCCTGGTGTTACCAGCCCCATGGCAGCACGGAGAACCCGCTGAAGCTCTGCTGTCCCTGGAGTGAGGAAGCAGTGACAGCAGGGCAGTGGAGGTCTCCCTGAACTGCTGCCGGGTTGGTATGGTTACTACCTTTGAAATGCAAAAAACTGGCACGCCCCCACCAAGGCAAGCTCACTGCAACCCCAACCACAAGTCAACTCTGCATCCCCCTCTCCTTCAATAGCTGCTTATAGTATCTAGAAAAATAATGGTTATAGCTATGAATGATCACATCGCAAGCAGTGGTGTTGGAACAATTTGTATAGTGGGGGAGCTGAAAGCCACTAAGCGAAACTGTAAACCCTCTCTATCATGGAAACTGCTCTAAGTCATGGGGTGCTGCAGCACCCCTAGTTCCAGCACCCCTGATTACATCTCCTCACTCTCAACTGACTCAAACCCTCTCTCTCACACAGTCATGGTGCACATGACTTGTGTGTTGGGCACACAGCTGCTGTATTTTCAACAGCTTTGATCTGTTTTTGCATAAACTGTGAAAGGGGGAACACTGCAGCATCTTTAGTGGGACACACACACTTTTAACATTAGCTATCCCAGTGTATGTGCTAATAATGCAAATCTCTAGACCCACATTAAAACAACCTGGCAGATTAAACATTTTTTTTCTGGCAACTGGCAAATCTATAAGAAACCTGGCGAAGCCGGTCAAATGATAATGATTGATGATCTTTCGATTTGAGGATGATCGGTACCATGGATTTACATATGGGTCCTGAGATGACTCAGGAGTCCGATCCTGGAACCGCAAATCCACCCGCAGTAGGTACAGACATTTTGTGGCAGGCCAGCTGCCTGCTGGTAGAAACTTCTTTTTCCCTTCCTTCTCTCTCTTTCTTCAGTTTCAAGGGCAAGGCGCCACTCCTCAAAGAGGGCCACTGCCTGATGGAGGATATGGCACCGTTGAGGTCGGTTGGTGGTTTGCTCCTCCCAGCTTGTGATGTCCACATCAGTTTTCTTAAGATATGCATTCAGTGAGTCTTTGCAGCATTTCCTCTGACCACCATAGGATCTCTGACCATGGGTGAGCTGCGAGTAGAGAATTTGTTTTGGGAGGTGAGAGTCTGGCATCCACACACCATGTCCAGCCCAGTGAAGTTGATGCATGAGGATCATTGCTTCAATGCTGGTGACATTGGCTTCAGGGAGGATGCAGGCATTAGTGCAGCGATCTTCCTACTGGACATGAAGGATCTTCCAGAAGCATCATTGGTGATACCTCTCCAGACTCTTGAGGTGCTGTCGATAGGGCACCCAGGTTTCACATCCATAGAGGAGTGTAGCACCAACAATTGTCTTATAGACTTGAATCTTGGTGTCCTGCCATAGGTCACGGTCCATGAAAATGCGTCAGAGCAATTTCCCAAAGGAAGCACTTGCACCCTGGATCCTGTGCTGGATCTCATAATTGATTTTTGTGTTTTGAGAAAGTGGGCTACCGAGATAGCAAAAGTGCTCGACTGTCTCCAAAGTTTGACCCTCGATGCTGATTTGTGGTGGTTCATGTGTAAGGCCTGAAGCAGGTTGATAGAGCAGTTTAGTCTTCTCAAGAGTGAGTGAGAGTCCTAGGATTCGGTAAGCTTGTGCAAGAAAATCCAATATGGGCTGAAGGTCATTCTCAGTGTGTGCGAGGATGACACAGTCATCCATGTACTGAAGATCAGTTATGGATGCCCTAAAGACTATAGACTTCAAGCGGAGATGTCAAAAATTAAAGAGCCGCCCATCCATTCTGTTTTGAATGTCAACTCCATTGGGGAGGTGATCTTCAACAAGGTCCAAAATGACTGCTAAATAGATGGAGAACAGAGTTGGGGCAATAACGCATCCTTGCTTAACCCCAGTTTTGATTATGAAAGGTTCCATCTCAAGGCCATTACAGAGAACTGTGGCAGTCCTCTGATCATAGAGTAGCCCTAGGACCTTAATAAATTTTGTAGGGCAGCCAAATCTGGCCAGCGCTTTCTACAGGGCTTTGTGATTGACAGAGGCCTTTGTCAAATCAATGACAGTGATGTACAGACCTTCATTTTGTTCCCGAGACTTTTCCTGGATTTGGCTGGCTACAAAAATTATGTCAGTTGTCCCATGGGATCATCTAAAACCACACTGAGATTCCAGCAATATTTCCTCAGCAAGGGGAAGTAATTGGTTTAAGAGAATACGGGCAAGAATTTTCCCTGCTGTAGATAGCAAGTCAATGCTTCGATAGCTTCCACACTCCAGCTTATCTCCTTTTTTAAAGACTGTAACAAAGTTAGCATTTTTCAAGTCTTCTGGATTCTTCACATTATACCAGATATGAAGAAAAATGTTTGTGGAGTATCTTTACCAGTTCTTCACCTCCAAACTTATAGACTTAAGCTGGTATGCCATCTGGCCCTGCTGCCTTGTTAGTTTGCATAATGACTCAAGTTACTTCTTCGAGGTGGGGTGGGGGGTCAGCAAGAGGTTCTTGTTCATGTTGGTGAGGTATAGATTCAATAGTGGCATCAGAGACAGTTGACTCACAGTTCAGGAGTAACTCAAAATGCTCCTTCCATCTGGATTTGATGGCTTCACTGTCCTTAAAATATGTTGACCCGTCTTGAGCTTGGAGTGGTATGGGTCCATGGGAGCATAGACTTTAAATGGTCTGTATTACCTGAAAAAAATTCCTTGTGTCATCTTTATCAGTGTAAAGATAAAGACTACCAGGCCGGTCAAATACCGGGTAGGTGGTAAACCTAAGGGCTGGTAACAAATTATCACTGCAGGTATAAGGTGTGGAGAAGGTGCAATCCAGGAAAGGCAGAGCAGTGTCCCCTGGGTAGGACTGCAAGGAGCAGATAAGTCCCCCTTCTTTGGGGGAGGTCACCCTGCTGCTGATGGCTCTGTTCCCAGACAGAAGCCATTCAGCAGTGGAGTGGCCTCCCCCGTGACTAGGGACTCATCCTTTTCCTTGCGGCCGTGGCTGGGGGTTCTCTGCTCTGCTCTGCCAGGACCATAGCCTTCCCTGCACTTTGTGCCTGCATAGATTGGGTGTCACTGGCCACACAGCCATGCAGGGAGCCCTCTGAGGCCTTACTGCTACTGCCCTGCTCACTCATCCACCAGCCAGGAGTGTGGGAGCTGACCTTGGGCAGGAACTGTTCAGCCAGCCCAGTGGCTCATCCTCCTCCTTGCAGTCCTGGAAAAGGGTCTCTGCTCCACCAGTCCAGGACTGCAGGTATCTTGGGCCCTTTGGCCATGCAGGGCACGCCCTTAAACCCCACTGTTAGTGTTGCTCTAACCCTAACCATAGTTCTACCCCACCTTAATTTTTAGCAACTGTAAACAATAAAAATTGAAAAATAAAAATGAATATTAATTGTTAAAATTAGAAAAAAAAATTGAATCCTGCCAAGCCTAGTTAAAAACTCAGCTGCAATGGTGAAATACTAAAGATATTAATGAAAGAAGCCAGAAGGCCTATTGGCTTGTCAAATATAACAACATCCCAGTTGGATACCACATGGATGGGTGCCACAAGCATTTGTGCTGTAGATCCAATGGCAGATAAATAGCTTGCTGCTATTCAAAGGCATATTCAGTCTTCCAAGGAATAAGCAATTTGTAGCTTTCAGACTTCCTCCATTGTCTGATTTACGGTGCAAGACTGGCTACAATCTGTAGATCATCAATTGTCTTCTGTTCCAGCCCAGGTAAAACTGCATGCACCGATGTTCAATAGCAAAGCATTAAAGAAGCAGGGGGGGGAAATCCTGCCCTTACACAAACCATCACTAAACTCTCAGACCTGGTCAGAAAGAGTTGTGGGATTGAATTTCTGAATATATGTCCTTTCAGCCCCTTGGGAGCTGATAATTCCTCTGGATATTGATTGGTTGAATGAGTGTTCTGCATGTCTGTGGTTAGTTGTTGGTCTGTACAGAAGATCACAACCAAAAAATGAGATCTCTTTTTTTACTGCCCTAAACACATTGTCTACAGCTTTGACCCTATCTAACTATAAAAGAAAGCTGTGAAATCTGGCCCTTGTCCTGTGTTTGCAAATTAAGCCATGAATACAGATGGAGAGTGCTTTTTGTTCCTTTCCAGAACAGAGTACTTTTAAAAAAAAATACTTCAGGCAAAAACAGCAAAGCTACTAATTTGCCAATTGACTGTTCAAGGTATGCCTCAACCTAAAAGTCACTACCTAGCTCACATTGTGAGAGACAATATGACTGACTTCATCACCCTGCCAGAAACCCATATCAAAGATGATGCTCAAGAATCATGCTGCCATCTTGCTTCCATCCATCACCCAAAACACAGCCTTGCCACACCCCTCAAGCAGGCCATTGGGGATTATGATGTGATAGTCACCAGGAGCAACTCTGGAATCTTCACCAGCTGAATAAGAATCGGCAAGATAATGGTAGCTAATGTGTATAAATCACCAAATACTGACTGGCCTCCTTACCCATTACCGACCATCTCTCACCCAACTATATATGTTGGTGATTTCAACAGCCACCACACAATGTGGGGCTATGATAGTAACAACACTGCATGCAAGGCACTTGCTGAATGGTTAACAAAGACAAATACCTTCTTTTTCATGCTGGTATAGAATCATAGAATCATAGAATATCAGGGTTGGAAGGGACCCCAGAAGGTCATCTAGTCCAACCCCCTGCTTGAAGCAGGACCAATTCCCAGTTAAATCATCCCAGCCAGGGCTTTGTCAAGCCTGACCTTAAAAACCTCTAAGGAAGGAGATTCCACCACCTCCCTAGGTAACGCATTCCAGTGTTTCACCACCCTCCTAGTGAAAAAGTTTTTCCTAATATCCAATCTAAACCTCCCCCACTGCAACTTGAGACCATTACTCCTCGTTCTGTCATCTGCTACCATTGAGAACAGTCTAGAGCCATCCTCTTTGGAACCCCCTTTCAGGTAGTTGAAAGCAGCTATCAAATCCCCCCTCATTCTTCTCTTCTGCAGGCTAAACAATCCCAGCTCCCTCAGCCTCTCCTCATAAGTCATGTGTTCCAGATCCCTAATCATTTTTAAGGCCACTATTGAAGCAATTCCACTGAAGTCCATTTTTGACAATTTCTCCTGCAAGAAAAAAACATTATCTGTGACCGTTGAAAGACCAGAAACAGAGCAACAATCACTGAAATGGAAGTACACCATAAAGTGCTACCATAACAGGACCAGAGCACTTTTGTGTCAAAGTCTAGGAGACTATAAGACCTGTTACTAAACCTTCAGCCAAGGTCCTGCTCTGCTAAGTGCAGCTGATGAGGCAGGGGTAGGTGGTCAAATTTCTGTACCTTTACAGCTCCCCAGTGCTGGGTAGCCAAACCAGCCCTTTGTGCCACTTAGAATAGACTCAGATGTATAATGGAATTCTGAATAATGGTGTAAAATAAAGTATGTTACTCTGGAAGTTAAATAAAACTTGTGATTCTGGGCCAAATTCATCCACGGTGTAAGTGGGTGCAAGTCCACTGTGGTTAGGACAGGTTTGCATGATGGCATAGGATTTTTTCACCTCTTGTTTTGTCCTTAATTCCATGTCACCTATTTATTTACCTTGCAAGACTGCTGGGAGATTTACTGAGCCAAATGACTTGGAGTCACACTCATCTACCTCGGATTTGAAACTGGCCCAGAGAAAAGCTCTGCAAAAGTGTGAGTTTTGAGTTTTTTTCCTGTCCCCTAAACTATCCACGCAGATAGCTTTGCTTTGTCTGGAGCTTCAAGAAGACTGATGGTGCTTGCATGGAAGTTGGTGCTGTTTGGTAAATCAGCCAACAGGGGGTGATCTCAAAGCACCAACTTCCACGTGCTCCCCTGAAGATTTAATGCAGTGGTTCTTAAACTTTTGTACTGGTGACCCCTTTCACGCAGCAAGCCTCTGAGTGCAACCCCCCTCCCCCCGAATTAAAAAAATACTTTAAAAAATATTTAACTCTATTATAAATGTTGGAGGCGAAGCAGGGTTTGAAGTGGATGTTGCCAGCTTGCTACCCCCCATGTAATAACCTCGTGACCCCCTGAGGGGTCATGGCCCCCAGTTTGAGAACCCCTGACTTAATGGGTTGCTTTGAATTGGAGCAAACCCACATAGGTCCCAGACTTTGTGAACCCCCATAACTGGGTCTTCCACACAAGTAGCTATCAAGGCAATGAGTCATCTGGGATCTTTGCTTAATATGTTTAGTGTTTTGCTACTACAGTACGTGCCAGCTCTTTCTGTTACTTGATTCCCCAGGCTTTCAAAGTGTGCTTTAAACTTTAAAGCACTCTAAATACCACAAGTCCTCATTACTCCACCTTCAACTCCTCCAGTAGAATTCTTAAGTGACAAGAAGCTGGAAAAATACAGATGGCACAATTATACATTTTGCAGTTGATTAATCACCACAAAGCATTAATCACATTTGGTATAACAATACATAACCAATTTCTTTATCATAGGAATTAAGTTTCTTTCTGATAGAGAATGGATTCCTTTAGGATATTGACATGGCTTTTCAGCATCTGTTTTGCACCAATTCCACATCTGCATTTGCTTTAATCTATTTTAGGGCTCTGAAAAAAAATATGGCTTTAAGGTTTGTTTCATGTTTTCAAGTGCACATATTAGTAATAGCGGAAGTGAAGATATGGAAATATCTGCCATAGCAAACTATTCCATGTGTGCATACCTTGCCCAATCTTTGCCTTGAATGATGCCTTTGCTTTTCTCCTACCAAGTAAACCTGTTAAATAAAATAGGAAATTCCTTTTGAAACCACTCAAGTCTCTATTATATTAAAAGGAGAAATGGTGTTTAAACACTAGGGTGATGGCTTTGTCAAAAATGTGAAATCCAATTGTGTTATATACGTCAATATTCTGATAGGACATAATTGAAACTTGTAGTTATATGGTATTATCTTCTGCAGTGGTGTTTTCAGTCCTTAATTTATTTTATTTATTTATTGTATTACGGTAGTGTAACCCATTGGGAAGTATGCATTACAGTGTGTGAACAGGTGTTTTAGAGCTTGACCTTTTAGCTCCAGCTATAGCAGCTCATGCTTTTAGTTTGGGAGGTTGCCAATTCAATCCTAGTGTGTCAGTCAAGATGGTGGCTAGAAGCCCCATCTGAGATCAGGCCCCTCTTGTGCTACATGCCCTATAAGTACACAACAAGAAGCAGTCCTTCAGAAGCACAGTTCCTCCCATGTTCCCTTCATGCACCAGAGGGAAATAATTTACTGCAGCCCTTGAAAACGGAACGCTTAGTTCTCCTCCTCAGACCTGGTACCAAAGCTTTGTACATGCCTCATCTCTCTCTAGCCCTTCTGAGCTCACTCACTTGCTGAGGGATGTATCTGGCAAGAAGGTGCTACACTCTGTACCAGACCTGGAACCCAGCTATGGGTAGGTCTTAGATGGTCAGGCAGGTATGTAAAGGAGGACGTTAATTAGCAGAGTATGACACAGACACAATCTAGCCATTGGGGACAGAGTCTCCCATCTTTCCATTGAGATGTATCGTATTCAAGGAGTAGCCCCATTGAAAGCAGGGGGTAGTACATAGTAGCAAGGTGGTGCTACAATCTTTGGTTCATCCCATAGGTCTATCAGAAGCAGATTGAAGTTTTGGCTGCTTTGCCTAGCTCAAGACTGAAGTTAATGAGTAGCCTCCTGGCACCTGTGAAAATGGAGAAACCTGCAAACTCACTGTACTGCAAAACAACCTCTTGGTTAAGAGGTCACCATCCAACCTAATAATGGATGAGCATTTAGGTGACTGTGGAGATCTGAGACTGGAGGGCTCCTTAATTTACAGAAAAAAACAGAATGGGGTCCAATGGCCTGAAATTGAAGTCGGCAAAGTTTTGTGCTGTAAATAAGATGCAAATTTTTACCATGGAAGATAATTAACCATTGGAATAGCTTGCCATAGGATGTGGTAATTTCTCTGTGACTTGGATGACTTTCTAAAAGACATACTCTAGTTCAGAGCAACTGGACTAGATGCAGTAATCAATGGGTGAAATGTTATGAACTATGCTATGCAGGAGATGAGATCAGATGATCGGAGTGGTCTCTTCATGCCTTCAGATCTATGACGCCCCCAGAGACATATCTAATGATTTTTACTTCCCAAACCTCAAATTTTCAATGGAACTACATTAAAATAAAATCTACAATGGAGACAAGATTTGCAATGAAAGTAACCCTGGTATTCTCTTAAGAAAAGATTCAAATATCAAGATCCACTTAGGAAGTCGTCCTGCAGTCCCGAATCAAGCAGTATTCACTATGAAATCATTGGCAGCGGCTGACACTGTTTGCACAGAGCCTAGCATGCTGCAGCCTCTAGAACAGAGGTGGGCAAACTTACTGCCCGGGGGCCACATCTGGCCCACGGGACCCTCCTGCCTGGCCCCTGAACTCTTGGCCCCGGGAGGCTAGCCCCCGGCCCCTCCCCCGCAGCCTCAGCTCACTGCGCCACTGGGTGGCGGGGCTGCGAGCTCTTGCCGGGCAGCGCAGCTGCAGGGCCTGGCCTGACCCGGGGCTCTGTGCTTCGCGGTGGCGTGGCTGGCTCCAGCCGGGCGGTGCGGCTGGAGCCCCGCCAGCCACCGGTGCTCCAGGCAGCGCGGTAAGGGGGCAGGGAGCAGTGAATAGAGGGCAGGGGAGTTTGGGGTGGTGGCCAGGGGGCGGGAGTGTGGATAGGGGTCGGGGCGGTCAGAGGGCAGGGAACGGGGGGTTGAATGGGGGCAGGGGTCCTGGGGGGACAGTCAGGAAGGAGGGGGGTTGGATGGGGTGTCGGGGGCAGTCAGGGGTGGGGGTTCTGGGGCAGTTAGGGGACAGGGAGCGGGGTGGTGGTGGGTGGGGCAGGAGTCCTGCGGGGGCCGTCAGGGGGTGAGAAGTGGGGGGGGGGAAGAGCGGGCCACGCCTGGCTATTTGGGGAGGCACAGCCTCCCCTGAACAGCCCTCCATACAATTTCCGAAACCCAATGCGGCCCTCAGGCCAAAAAGTTTGCCCACCACTGCTCTAGAAGGTGGTTCTCTAATAGCATTAATGCTACTGCACTGAGGAGGGGAAATGAGAAGACAAGGCTTTGCCCATTCTCCAGTACTCTCTGCCTACTTACCATCTAGAAGTATTGGTTACTCCGCCTCTATCCATCAGTAGCTGTGATGTGAGGAAGCCTTGTAAGGGGGATGGGGGATCTTACATGCTCCTATGACCTTGTAGGACTGCTTCACAAACTGGCTCTTCATTTTGTACATAGTCCTTATCTCAGTCATAAACCCTATTGACTTCCATAGGCATCTTGCCCAAGGAAGACCTAATTGAATATTTGAAAGAATGGTGCAGCAAGAGGGTTTCTTTACTGAATAAGAGCTGGACAACACTTGACTCACACTGAGTAGTATCTTACTATTCATGTGATGTGATTGGCTTCAATGAGGCATCTTTCAGAGCAAGGGAGGAACTACTCAGCATGGGTGAAGGGACCACAGTCGAGCAGTGAGTAAGAACCATCATCTTTGATCCAATGTATCTAACTCCTGATTTTCATGTCTAGATGCAGGATTGGGGATGCCCTATTAAGGTTATATTATTATTTATTACACTTTTTTTAAAAAAAAAAGGCCTAGAATCGACAAGGAGCACATTTGTATTTGTGTATTTAATAATTCAGCCAAACTAGATCGTTTCAAGTTTGGGGTTTTCCAGCCAAGAGCTGGGGCATGTTAAGCCTGTTTTCTGAACAAATAATTTGTTGACTGTTGTTTAAAATAGGTATGTTACTGGCTTCTATGAAGCGCTTTTAGTGCTGTGAACAGCGGCCCTGTATAAATAAAGTGACTGATGTTCTGCCAATAGAAACCTCAAAAGGAGGTTGAAAAATGCAGCAAGAGCTGCTTCTGAAGTTGGGGGTTAGGGAAGTGTTATATTTTATTCTGCCTTCTAATACAAGTCCCAAAACATTGTTTTAGTAAAATGGGTCTGCTGTCTGAACCGAGTCCAACTCTGTCTCTCAATACAGGTGCAGTTATGAAGAACTTGTTCAGTGTGTCACTGTAAAATGCTCTTGTTTATTGTTGAAAGGAGCAGAGCACAAGTCATAGGCTTCATCTTCAGTTTTACTGCACGGTAAGGAAACACAAGGCCTGACTCCAAGCTACTTACTCATCCTGGTGAGCAGTTACTTCCACAAATAGCTGCAACAAGGCTGCCCAGGGTTGTAAATGCCCACCAATGTGAGTAATAGGCTCTCCATCTAGTCTTTAATCCTTAAGGATTCAAGTGGGCACAGCCCTGAGCAAGGGATGATGGGTAAACTTCACCATCCTGAGGGTAATCTTACCAGGGGCTTTGAATCAGACACCCCTCTGAGGCATAGTTTCTCCCCACCTGCGCTAGAGGTGAAATAAGAGACCACAGCCTTTGAAAGGATGTAGCTTATTTCCCCACGCAGGCCTGACCAGACATGTGGCCAGCAAACAGGGAGAAAGGCAGAGGCAAGACTCCATCCACTCTTCATCCCTCTCTGCTCCCTCCTTGCTCACAGCCGGAAAGAGCAGGGAGCTGTGCTCTGCACCAGGTGGGGACTCACGCTCTGGAGAGGAAAAACAATGAGGCGAACTTGTGGCACCTTAGAGACTAACACAATTATTTGGGAATAAGCTTTCATGGGCTAAAACCCAGTTCATCAGATGCATAGAGTGAAACATACAGTAAGCAGTGTGTGTGTGTGTGTATATATATATATATATATATATATATATATATATATATATATACAGCACATGAAAAGATGGGAGTTGCCTTACCAAGTGGAGGGTCAATGCTAACGAGGCCAATTCGGTTAAGGTGGAAGTGACCTATTCTCAATAGTTGACAAGAAGGGGTGACTATCAAGAGAGGGAAAATTACTTTTGTAGTGCTAATGAGGCCAGTGCAATCAAGGTGGCCAATGGCCATTTCCAACAGTTGATAAGAAGGTGTGAATATCAGCAAAGGGAAAATTACTTTTTGTAGTGACCTATCCACTCCCAGGTTTTATTCAGGCTTAATTTGATGGTGTCCAGTTTGTAAATTAATTCCAATCCTGCAGTTTCTCGTTGAAGTCTGTTTTTGTAGCTTTTTGTTGAAGAATTGCCACTTTTAAGTCTGTTATTGAGTGTCCAGGGAGATTGAAGTGCTCTCCTACTGATCTTTGAATGTTACAATTCTTGATGTCTCATTTGTGTCCATTTATTCTTTTGCATAGAGACTGTCCGGTTTGGCCAATGTACATGGTAGACGGGAATTGCTGGCACATGATGGTATATATCACATCGGTAGATGTGCAGATGAATGAGCTCCTGATGATGTGGCTGATGTGGTTAGGTCCTATGATGATGTCCCTTGAATAGATATGCGGACAGAGTTGGCAACAGGGTTTGTTGCAGGGATTGGTTCCTGGGTTAGTTGTTCTGTTGTGTGCTGTGTGGTTGCTGGTGAGTATTTGCTTCAGGTTGGGGGGCTGTCTTTATGTGAGGACTAGCCTGTCTCCCAAGGTCTGTGAGATTGAGGGATCATTCTTCAGGATAGGTTGTAGATCCTTGATGATGCACTGGAGAGGTTTTAGTTGGGGGCTGTAGGTGACAGCTAGTGGCATTCTGTTACTTTCTTTGTTGGGCTTGTCCTGTAGTAGATAACTTCTGGGTACCCTTCTGGCTCTGTCAATCTGTTTCTTCACTTCACCAAGTAGGGTCAGAATACCTCTGGTACTTCCCCAGGGTGGGATGGTTCTGTGCTGTCCCCAAGAGAACTCTGTGCCTACCAGGCATAACTTAGATTTCAGCAACTTTATCTCAGTCTTTGCAGTGTTCTGTAGGAAAATTCAGGTAATACTTCAAATACTGAGGTAAGCTTACCCGTCTACTTCTATAAGGCAAACAGGCAAGTATTTGAGAGACTGCTGCATCCAGCTACCCTTTGAACAGTGATAACAATATTGTCTGAGGGCAGCCTAGAAATCTACCACAGGGTTGGGTGTGGTATAGGAACTAGAGTAGAAGAGAATAAAGCCAAATACTAATGTTCTTACTCAATTTTTACTTAGTCCTTTCACAGGCAAAACTCCCCTAGATGTTCATGGGAGTTTTGCCTGAGTAAAGACAGAAAGGAGTGCAGGAATAAATAATTTTCAAAAAGTACATTGATTTTCGTGATTAAACATATTCCTGCCATATTGTTGACTGAAAGGATTTGCATATGAAAGTGGAATGTGCTCCAGTGTTGGGGAAATGGTGAGGTGCTCTCTGTGTATTTATGGAAAATAAACTGTTAAGGAGTGACAACTCACTCTGAAACTGAAGGGGAAGGTGGGGGGAAAGAAAAGAGAAAGAGATGGAAATCTGGCAGCTTTTGACATGTATGCATAAATCTTCCTGAAGGGTAGAGTCACCTGAGGATAGACAGTGAGAGAGACCATTAAACATCAGAATTCCTTAGGAACACGTGGAAGTTTATACAAGGAACAGAATAATGCCCCTGAATGTGCAACGAAAGCCACTGAGGCAGTCAGCATAGAGTTTCTGAGTGACCCCTGAATGGAGCAAGAAAGTTCTGCCCCATTGTGACTCTGTGCAATGCCTACTTACTATTGGCTGGAACTAATAAGGGGGAGCATGTAGCTGTGCAGCTATAGGAATAAAACAGGAAGCAGACTGTGCTCCTGAGGGTACATCTACACTGCAGCCACGGGTGTGATCTGCAGCTCGGGCAGATGTGTCTACTCTGACTAGCTTATGAAAAATAGCAGTGGGGACACAGCAATGCGGGCTTCAGCATGGACTGCACAAGCCCACCTGGGTACCTACTCACTCCTTGGCCTTGGCCACCGTGTCCTCTATTTTTAGCAAGCTAGCTACAGTATGTCCACACAAGCTTCAAATCATCCCCCGCAATCCAGGAGTCACAATCTGATCTCTGCCTCCTGTTCACTCCATTGGGGGAGGTATGCTGGGCCAGTCCTTTCCTTGGTGTGGTGTGCTTCCCCATTGGTGTATGGGGGGAGGGTAGAGCCAATCCATGCCCATCCGGATGGGAAGAAAGAATGGTAGCCTGGCAGGAGCAGCTCTCCATCCCATGCAGGTTTCAGAGTAGCAGCCGTGTTAGTCTGTATCCGCAGAAAGAAAAGGAGTACTTGTGGCACCTTAGAGACGAACAAATTTATTCACGAAAGCTTATGCTCAAATAAATTTGTTAGTTTCTAAGGTGCCACAAGTACTCCTTTTCCATCCCATGCAGGAACTGGTGATGTGGGTAGCCAGCACAGGGGTAAAAGGGAACGCCACAGACTTCCTTACTCCTCTACATGGGTGGGCAGGATGTGAACCCAACAGCACTGCCCAAAGTGTGCTCTGGGTCACTGGTTCTCAGTCTTTCCAGCCTACTGTACCCCTTTCAGGAGTCTGCTTTGTGTTGTGTACCCCGAGTTTCATCTCACTTAAAAACTAGTTGCTTACCAAATCAGACATAAAAATACAATGTCACAGCACACTATTACTGAAAAAGTGCTCACTTTCTCATTTTTACCACGTAATTATAAAATAAATCAATTTGAATATACATATTGTATATTCTATATTACTATTGTATATAGAGCAGTATAAAACAAGTCTTTGTCTGTATAAAATTTTAGTTTGTACTGACTTTGCAAATGACTTTTATGTAGCCTGTTGTAAAACTAGGTAAGTATCTAGATGAGTTGATGTACCCCCTGAAGACCTCTGTGTACCCCCAGGGGTACATGTACTCCTGGTTCAGAACTGCTGCTTTGGGGACTTCATGGACTCTTTGCTACTCCTTTCTCCCCACCAGGGACTAGGGCGCTAGGAATGAGAGGACGGGAAGCAGGTGGAATCTTGGCTCAGTCCCCTTGTCCCATCATGCCCCATGAGAAGCACTGGGACTGTGCCTGGTGGTTTCCCTTTTTGGAGGCGATGGGGGTTGCTCCATGGTGTCTCCCTCACTCCACCACCACAAAATTAGCCCATAATGTTTACTGATCAGAAACTAGTTTCCTGAGACATAGTCCATGATGGAAAGAAAGGGCCCTTAGCTCTGGACAGTCAGCTCCAGCCTTCTAGAGTCATTAAAAAGTTACAGAGTAGCAGCTGTGTTAGTCTGTATCCGCAGAAAGAAAAGGAGGACTTGTGGCACCTTAGAGACTAACAAATTTATTTGAGCATAAGCTTTTGTGAGCTACAGCTCACTTCATCGGATGCATACTGTGGAAAATACAGTGGGAAGATTTTATATACACAGAGAACATGAAACAATGGGTGTTACCATACACACTGTAAGGAGAGTGATAAGGTAAGGTGAGCTATTACCAGCAGGAGAGGAAAACAAACAAACCCCTTTTGTAGTGATAATCAAGGTGGGCCATTTCCAGCAGTTGACAAGAACGTCTGAGGAACAGCGTGTGTGTGGGGGAATAAACATGGGGAAATAGTTTTATTTTGTGTAATGACACATCCACTCCCAGTCTTTATTCAAGCCTAATGTAATGGTGTCCAGTTTGCAAGTTAATTCCAATTCAGCAGTCTCTTGTTGGAGTCTGTTTTTGAAGTTTTTTTATTGAAGAATTGCGACTTTAAGGTCTGTAATCGAGTGACCAGAGAGATTGAAGTGTTCTCCAACTGGTTTTTGAATGTTATAATTCTTGACGTCTGATTTGTGTCCATGTATTCTTTTACATAGAGACTGTCTGGTTTGGCCAAAGTACAAGGCAGAGGGGCATTGCTGGCACATGATGGCATATATCACATTGGTAGATGTGCAGGTGAACGAGCCTCTGATAGTGTGGCTGATGTGATTAGGCCCTATGATGGTGTCTCCTGAATAGATATGTGGACACAGTTGGCAACGGGCTTTGTTGCAAGGATAGGTTCCTGGGTTAGTGTTTTTGTTGTGTGGTTGCTGGTGAGTATTTGCTTCAGGTTGGGGGGCTGTCTGTAAGCAAGGACTGGCCTGTCTCCCAAGATCTGTGAGAGTGATGGGTCATCCTTCAGGATAGGTTGTAGATCCTTGATGATGCGTTGGAGAGGTTTTAGTTGGGGGCTAAAGGTGTTGGCTAGTGGCATTCTGTTATTTTCTTTGTTGGGCCTGTCCTGTAGTAGGTAACTTCTGGCTCTGTCAATCCGTTTCTTCACTTCAGCAGGTGGGTATTGTAGTCGTAAGAACGCTTGATAGAGATCTTGTAGGTGTTTTGTCTCTGTCTGAGGGGTTGGAGCAAATGCGGTTGTATCATAGAGCTTGGCTGTAGACAATGAATTGTGTGGTGTGGTCATTACACAAAGTAAAACCATTTCCCCATGTTTGTTCCCCCCCACACACGCTGTTCCTCAGACGTTCTTGTCAACTGCTGGAAATGGCCCATCTTGATTATCACTACAAAAGAGGTTTGTTTTTTTCCCTCTCCTGCTGGTAATAGCTCACCTTACCAGATCACTCTCATTACAGTGTGTATGGTAACACCCATTGTTTCATGTTCTCTGTGTATATAAAATCTCCCCACTGTATTTTCCACTGAATGCATCCGATGAAGTGAGCTGTAGCTCACAAAAGCTTATGCTCAAATAAATTTGTTAGTCTCTAAAATGCCACGAGTACTCCTTTTCTTTTTATTAAAAAGTTACTGAGCTTCAGGATGAAGTCTGTGTTTTCAGTTTTTCCCACCCTAGAAAAGAGAAACAGGGGCAAAACCAGAATCATGCTATTCACATTTTGCTTTATCAGATGAGAATGTGCTAGAAAATCCATAGTGACTTTCTGAAATTCAGCACTCAAGAAATTCTTTCCTCTACCTTACCAAGACTTTAGACAATCCCTAGCAAGGCTAACTGTTAATTACTTCAAATCTCTCTCTCTCACTCACTCCTCCCCTTCCCCCGCAACCCCCACATTAGACCTTTCATGATACCATCAGTTTGCTCAGACATGTCTGTTATCAGCATAAGGCAGGTATGTCAACACAATAAAGTTTCTTTCAGGTAAAGTTATGATAGATTGTTTAGGGGAATGGTTTACAAAACTCGATTTAGATGCGAGTCACCAAATATCCTAGCACAATCCCATTATTTTCATTGTCTGTTCCTATTTGGTTGATCTAGTTCAGGACGTTATGACTTACTCTCCATCTGCTGTCAATATTCTCCTTCCTGAGCCATCATCTCTCTTCTCATGACTTAATAATGCATGAATCTGTAATCCAGTGTTCAGGATACTATATTACCCCTCTGGGTCTAATGGACAGAGCGTGTGAGTCTCTTACAGATCCCAACCAAGAGAATTAGGACCAGATTTTTTAAACTATTGATGTGCCTGATGGGATTTTTAAAAGCACCTAGGCCCCTAACACCCATCAAAATCAATGAGTTTGAGGTGCCTAGATGCTTCTGCACATCCCAATTGACACCTAAATACCTTTACAAATCTGGCCCTTAGTATCTTAGCTCAAGGTTATATCTCTGGAGGTCCCAAGTTCAATCCCCAGTGAATTTACCTTCACAACAGCCATATAACATAGTGAAGAATTATCATCCCTATCTTAAAGATGGGGAACTGAGACACAGACTAAGGGCCAGATTTTTAAAAGCATTTAGGTGCCTCACTCCCATTAGTTTCAATGGGAGTTAAGCACCTAAATAGCTTTAAAAATCTGGTCCTACGTCAGTTGCCCAATACCATATAAGAAATCTGGAGCAGAATAAAGTACTGGAACCAGCTCTACCAAGCTGCAGTCCAGTGCCTCTACCACAAGACACTCCTTCCTGGTTTATTTAAATGGGTTTTCTTAAGGACTGGGGAAAAATCACTTCTGGCTTCATGAATTCAAATATTTAAAAGAGCTCTTTCTAGTCTAATGGAGTCCTTACAAATGTTGCTCCCTGATTCTCCTTTGCAGGGAGATTCTGAACTTGTGGGTGTGTAGTCAAAGCCAATGTTTTAAATCCCCATCAAAGAAAAGAAAAAGAAACTCAAGTTCAGCAAACTTTTATAGTGCAGAAGAAGAAGAGCCCCAGACTATTTAGTTGTGTGTTCTCAGGGGTAAATGACATGCACTTCTTACTGTGCTGAGCGATCCATATTTAAAATGTCCCCATATACCATTATCATGCATATCAACCTGTCACTATTATTCATGTCTTTTCCCCAATATCCATACTCTGACATTACCATTGAAGAGGTCCAGGGTGCTCAGTGGCTCCTTAAAAATAAATAATTGAAAGCTACTATAAATGCATTATGCCCTGACACTGCTGACCCTCTCCTGCCTCAGTCCCTTGCTATCTATTAAAGTGTATTCCCTCCTAAATTGTATTGTAATTGGGAGATGCTGAAGTCTTAAGTTTTTTGACTCAAATGCAAGTTTCCTTCCCTGATACATAATTCATTTTCACTTTGTTCTCGATGCTGCGTGTGCAATTGCATTTTTGGCAGCCAAATGCAGGCTGAAATCAACAACTTCTGTAAAGGGTGAGAATGAAATCAGAATGGACGGCTTGGCGGAAGAAATATTAAGCATGTCACAATGTTTTGTACTCTATCTTGTGAAATGGAGACAAAAACCTCAAACAACTGTGG
Source organism: Caretta caretta (assembly GCF_965140235.1). NCBI lineage: Eukaryota > Metazoa > Chordata > Testudines > Cheloniidae > Caretta > Caretta caretta. The sequence goes on along the minus strand of NC_134210.1, from coordinate 9,073,358 downwards.
GTTTAATAGGAGAGAATGACATTTAAAGTCTGAAAATTATCCACTGCTGATGTCATGCTGTTGTTGCATTTAATTACTTTTCACATCACATAAGATGATGACTTCTGAATGTTTTCAAGCCAGGAGATTTTTTTTTTGATGAGCAGCATATTCTCCCACTTTTCAGTTTTTAAGGTGGAGGAAATCAGTCAGTGACTATAGATTGGGTCCAGATCCTTATCTGATATAAACCAAGATAGCACCATTGACTTCAGTGGAGTTATACTGATTTACTCCAGCTGAGTATCTATTCCAGCAACTCTGAAAACCCTGTAACATTAACATGACCTCCTGGACCAAATTATCAGCTGTCTTCAATGGAACTACACTGATATATACCAGCTGAAGATCTCACCCTTTTCTTTTCAGTATCAGTAAAAAGAATGCATCATAACAACAGATTCAATAAAATAAAAAAAGTGAATGGGTTCATTTTCCAATAAGCCAAAATGTAATTATAATTTTATTTGACACATTTTAATAAACAGAAAATTAGAAATGAGTTTGCAGTGTGATGCAGCAATGGGAAAAAATGTCATTTTGAGCTGCATATGCAGAAAGATCATATCCTGGAGCATAGAGATGACAGACCTTCACTATCTGAGACCACACCTAAAGTATCTTAGTGCTGGAAACATGGAGAGAAATTACAGGAAATTCAGAGGTGAGCAACAGAAATGATTAAGGGATTGGAGAGATGGGTTTTGAGGAGACATTAAGAGATGTACAGGTACAGAATGGCTAAACAATAATTAAGGAGAGGTCAGTTTGTGTTGACATGTATCTGAAGGATGTAAACATGAAAGAGGAAAAGGAATGAACTGGAATGGTAAAGAAGCGGTATGTTTGGGAGGACTGGGTTAAAACTAAGGAAGGGAAAATTTAGCCAAATATGAATAAAAATCAGCAGTTTGATTGAACTATAGAATGGAATCCCCAGGGAAGTTTGAAAAGACCCATCTCTTTCCTGAGTCAAATCATTTAAGAATGTATTGCAGCCAACAATCCTGCATCAACAGGGGAATAAACAAGGTGGCCTAATTGCTGACACTCACAGATGAGACTCACAATGTGGGGCAGATAACATAGTGTGGGGCTGATTGCCTGATGTGTCCAAGGGCAAATCCATGTCAGAAAATAGCAAGTGCCATATTCGTTCCCCCACTGTATTCAGTGGGGGTTACCCGAGGGATTAATTTAGCTGGCTCTGAGTCTTTACGCATAGGAGAGTAACTCAACTTGGTGATCGGCCAGAGGCAGCTGTTGGAGTCCACTAGGAGCCCCTCGTTCTAATTCCAACACTAACTCTGAGGGCGGGTTAGGATGATTTCACTGTCCTCTGATTCATGCCTTTCTGCTAACCACCATACACCCTTCTTATTAATACAAAAAATAAGTCTCTGTATACCAGCACCTCAGCTGCTGGACCTGACCACCCCACTCCCTCTTGGAATCCCTCCATTGGCTCCCCTTCTCTACCAGATCAAGTTCAACCTTCTCATCACCACCTTCAAGGCCCTATGTATCTTTGCCCTGCCCTACCTGCCTGATGGTGTCTCATTACGTGTTGCCTCCTGCGCTCTTTGTTACACTAGTGGTGCCAACCATGTTTGGCTGATGCTCCTCCCAACTGCCACTAAGAACCTCTTTCTTCCATGCTGCCCCCTAGGCCTGGAACACTTGCCCTAGGTAACATGCCAGGCCACTTACCCTGTCATTGTTCAAATCTCTTCTCAAGTTTCTTGGGGGTTTGGGGAAATCTGTGTGCATCCTCTACTTATGAAATCTTTTCTCAAGTTACAGGGTATTATCTCAGCTCTATTTGGCTGCTAGATAGCAGGGGAGGACAATTGGATTAACCAGCTCCTGTTTTTACTTGAGTCTGTTCTTCCAGAAAACACTGAGGTGCACATCCTGATTCAGGAGGAGAAAAATGGGATAGTTAACAAATCCCCCTTTTAAAACTTGACACAAGAGTAGAACAAAAAAGAACAAAAAAAAAATCAAAGTAGATTATGAGGAGAAAAAGGAAAAATGTATGAAATACAATCTACAGCAGTAGATTTTGACAGCTGTGATAGCATGAGCCTGAATTAATGTTCCATAAATATACATTGGGCATTTCCATTATAGTAATGTCAGCTTTCATTGTCAATTGAGCAGGTGCCTATATAGTAAACCACATATGACTTCTGAGCTGAGCTTTGAGCAGTATGTTCTGTTATGAAGTGATACTGTTATACAATGGGACACAGTCAGCCTTGAGTTCTTCAATACTAGAAGGACGTAGTGTATTTTCAAAGACACGCTGGGAGATTTTAACTGTGCATCTATTCTTGATGATAATGGGGACCATTTGGATAAATTATTTTCAAGACCTAACCTAACCATGAAGCCACATGAGTTAGAATGAGGAATAGCACTCTTTCAGCCCAAATGATCCCATCGTAGTTTAAGAATCAACATATGCACTAAATACCCAAATCCCTTCACAGATCATAGAAGTGCATCTAGGCCAAAACTGGAAGATTGGTTCAGTGATTAGGATGCTATGCTATCACTTGGGAGACCTAGGTTCTGCCATAGACTTTCCATGTGATCCTGGGCAATTTGCTCAACGCTTCTGTGCCTCAGTTTCTCATCTGTAAAGTGGAGATATAATGCTGCTCCCACTCTATGGGGTGTTGATGATAGATGCCTGTGAAAAAAAAATATGCTCTCAGATACTATGGTGATGGAGGCCATATAAATACCTAAAACAGGTAAAACTCATTAATGCTTCTCAGCAACGTCAAACAAGACAACATAGGAAGTGAAGAATCATTTGAAAGGAAGATTCATGGAAACCACTGAGTAGTATTCCTAGCTCTGGTTGGAAGGTGGGATGAAATTTTTGTGACAATATCATTTTTTTAACAAATTAAAAAAATTGAATTCTGAAATGTCAGGGGTCAGGAACATTCAGTGCAGGCAGACATGTGGGCACTAGAGAAGTCTGAGCATTAATATGCTCCTTATGGAAGCATTACATAAGACTATTTAATACTCTCCACTAGTTTATAGGGCAGTAATGCAGGCAGTAAGGTGAGTTGGTCAGCGTGGAATAAGGGTGCACACTTTCATTGCTTTACCACATCACAAGACACATCTGAGAGGGAAGCCTTAACTTAACATAGCCTTAACTTCAAGCAAAAGAGGAACTGAATACTTCACATCCCTAAACTGACTATCAAGCTGCTCTGAATGAAGTGTCATAGTTCTCCTAAGCACAAAGTAAGGCAGAAAATAATTGTTTGTCATTTTTATTTGCTCTACTTTTTTGTCTCTTCAAATTCCAGGAACATTGAATCTGACCAGAACAAACCATCAAAACAACCATGCAGTGGTATTTCCACTGCATCAACAACAAAATTAACAATACAGACTTATTTCCATTTAAAAAGTATCTAAATCTTTTATGTGAGTTTTCTCTAGCTCACTGAAAGTGTTATTTCCCCAGTGTGCTGCCACAGGCTAGTCACCTATTACAGAACTTAGTCTTATAAATGCTGGATATAATGAGGAAAACTAGCATCACATAAGAGCATACTGGCAATGGCAATCTGTTGAAGAGGTCACATCCTCTATAATTTCTGACTGCTCTTTCTACTTCTGGGAAATTCTGAATTAGAACTAGAGAAATTAGAGATGGGACAGACTTGTGGTGATCTTGTCCATACCACCCCTCTCCTCTTCTCATATTCAGACCACTTTTATTTAGGCCTCCAGTTTTAAAAAGAAAAGGAGTACTTGTGGCACCTTAGAGACTAACCAATTTATTTGAGCATAAGCTTTCGTGAGCTACAGCTCACTTCATCGGATGCATACTGTGGAAACTGCAGAAGACATTATATACACAGAGACCATGAAACAATACCTCCTCCCACCCCACTCTCCTGCTGGTAATAACTTATCTAAAGTGATCACTCTCCTTACAATGTGTATGATAATCAAGTTGGGCCATTTCCAGCACAAATCCAGGATTTCTCACCCTCCCCCCCCCACCCCCAGACTCATTCTCCTGCTGGTAATAGCCCATCCAAAGTGACCACTCTCTTTACAATGTGTATGATAATCAAGGTGGGCCATTTCCAGCAGAAATCCAGATTTTGTGCTGGAAATGGCCCACCTTGATTATCATACACATTGTAAAGAGAGTGGTCACTTTGGATGGGCTATTACCAGCAGGAGAGTGGGGTGGGAGGAGGTATTGTTTCATGGTCTCTGTGTATATAATGTCTTCTGCAGTTTCCACAGTATGCATCCGATGAAGTGAGCTGTAGCTCACGAAAGCTTATGCTCAAATAAATTGGTTAGTCTCTAAGGTGCCACAAGTACTCCTTTTCTTTTTGCGAATACAGACTAACACGGCTGTTACTCTGAAACCAGTCTTATGATAATGACTTGAGTGATGGGGCTTCTGTCACTTTCCTTTTGTGATTATTCCAAAACCTAATTTCCTTCTCTTCAGTCTAAATTGTTGTTGTCTTCTTTTTCTCCTTTTAAATCTATTTCCTCCTGTCTCATGCCTTCCTTGATAATCCCTCTGCCTCCACAGTGTCTATGCTCTAGGTATGGTAGTAAACAGTCATTATACCCCCCTCAATTAGTCATTGAAACTAAGCTGGATGTATCTCACTCACTTGATTTCTTTCTCATAAATCAAATGTAGAATAATACGGGCCCCTGTTCAACAACCAACTCTGCCACTGCTGCTTTGTCCAAGGTCATTGGGATCATGCAGCAACATCTGGAAGAAAGGAACTACTAACCCTGAGATAAATGGCTATTAAGTAATAGGAAGGAACCACTACAGCATCCCTCTTTTCCTTTTCTGGTGAACAGCCACAAACAAGCCACTCTACAACAGCTGAGGTGGGAAATCTCAGGGTTTAAGGTTTAATATGAAAACAGTCCATATAGTAAACGGAATGGTACTCAGTGAATTACCTCCGGAGGAAAAAGGCCTCAGTAGATCCTGCCAAGATGTGAAAACATGGTTCTAAAAAAAGTCTAGGTGTTCTAAACCAGAAGATTAAACCAATAAGCAATCTCGTTCAGAAAAGCGAAAAAGGCCCTTTCCAAATAATATGCAGTAGCGATGTGTACTCCCCAAAAGGGCTTGGAGGTTAGTGTTGGGAAAGCATTCAGAAGTTTAAATATGTAACCAAATTATCTGAACCTCATGGGTTTGCAAAGCTAGGCTATACATGTTACAAGGGTGGGATGTCTCTGAAGATTTCTATTGTTTCCTGTCAGGCCAGGAATACCTCAAAATCAGTTTATTTTTCAACATCTTGTTGAAGTCCCAGCCAGAACTGGGAACTGGAGAGATACATGAAAAAGAAAAATACTTAAGAACAACAACAACAACAAACTACATCTCCAAAATGATTTGAAATAGTTCTTATTTGATATTAACAGTTCACTCTTTTCTAATATATAGCAGGGATTACCTGTGCTACCTGTTTCTATCCAAGACAGCCTCTGAGCCAGCTGGGGAGAAGATTAAAGCATTTTATAGTCCCCCTCTCACCCAAGGGTAGAATTAAGAGAAGTATTTCTGGATCAAACAATGGGTCTGTTGTGGTGGAGACTTAGTGTAATATACAGGCCTAGTGTGGGTGATAACATACCCTTTTAGTTGTGACTTCCCTTAGCTTGATTGGTACTTTTGATGCTGAAGGTCTCAGGTTTGATATTTCTTTGTAAATGAGCTCTCTTACACCTCTTTTTGTGCACCTCTATTGTGAGCAAATAGTACATCATTTACCAATTTCTTACATTCAGAAGGGACTTCGTATGGTAAGGCCACCAAAGCATAATTAAGGCACACATTTTTTTTTTTCACTGCTTTCATTTTACTTTCCAGGTGCTTTTCTCCCCGTGCTTCAGTAGAGTTGAATTCTGATGAGACAAAACATCAAGCAGTCATCATTTGAGCGATTTCTTCAGGTGCACAACTTTCAGCATGCTGTCATTGTTGTATTTCTGGAGCCAGCAAAGAAAAAGAGATACACACAGGCGCAGAGGAAGCTGATGGAAAACACAGCTGTCTGCTGTGGTAGCTCATTGTTCTGGCTGCAAAACCGAAAGGAGCACAAAACTGAGGCTTTGCACTGGGGAGGGAAAGAGTACAGAGGCCTCTGAACATTTAAACATCACATTCTTCCAACATACTTTAAAAAACTTGCAAAACACATCTACATTATCATGTACATGACTAACATGAAACACTATATAGTTGAACTAAAATTGCAGGTGGACTATTGCAGACTCTTAAATTGCAAGGGATTATTCTGCCCTGGAATAGCAACCCACTAATTAAACCACTGATAAGTTCAGGAGCACAACTGGTTTTTGCACTCTCTTGGGATAATGTGGTGATGCTGCTGTGGCAGTGTCCTGAACAATAAGAACAGTTGGTCGTACGGAATCAACTGAATCCTGCATGGAATCAGTTGGAGCCAGTATCAAAGTTTCTTCCACCAAGTCGTCAAAATTAGGAGTTTTAATGGACGGAGGTTCAACTTGAGGAACAGAAAGTCCTACTGGAACATGCTTGGACTCCAATAGTAACTGAGGCTGCAACTGGTCCATATGTCATTTCCATAAGATACCACTGAAGTTCTCCAGTGGTACCCATTTCATTCCAGAATTGAGGTTGCGGGTTCATATTAAGTCTCCAACTTGAAAAGAATGACAATGAGTCTCACATCATTGATCAATTTGCATAGCTTGGGATTTGGCTACACATGAGGCAATATCAGCACATAGCAAGTCCAAACAGTTACACAAAGACCATTTCAACAAAAGAGTTGGAGGTGACTCCTGAGTAGTAGCATGTGGTGTGTTCCTGTAGACAAGAAAGAAATTGTCCAATTTCTGCTGATGACTCAGAAAAGACTTGTTAGCTTTTAGGACATGCATAAGTGTTTGTACAAAGCATTCTGCTAGTCTGTTTGTAGCAGGATGGTATGGAGCTGAGCATAAGGGATGAATTCCATTTGAAGCTAGGAACCTCTGGAATTCCTCAGAACAGAATTGAAGTCTATTTTCACTCACCCACTGTAATGGTAAACCAAACTGGCTAAACAAGGTATGAAGATGTTGCATGGTCTTAGTACCTGCAGTAGAAGTCATCCTGAAAACTTCTGGCCATTTCAAATGGGTGTCGATTATAACCAAAACCATATAACCTTCTAAGGGTCCAGCAAAGTCCGTTTGAATACATGTCCAAGGAGTCTGAGGCCATGACCAAGGGTGTAGACAAGCTAGGCCAGGATCATGCTGAATTTTCTGACACATAGTATAGCACTTTCCTTTCCTCTCAATGTTTTTGTCGGTCCCAAAACACTAGATATGACTCCGGGTGATGGCTTTCATCCATACATTCTCAAAATTATTTTTGAGAAAAGATTCCAAAACCTGAGATTGAAGTGATTTTGGAATGATCACTTATATTCCCCATAAGATGCACCTGTGATCGACATGACACAAATTGTATAAACTGAGGAATCTTATGAAAACCAAAATTGTACCCTGTAGCACCATCCCCTTTACAGGAAAAAGCACATTAATGTTTCTTCGTTGATGTCTATACTCGTGACAGGCCACCTACCCATGAAATTGAGATAGAACACTTGATCTGAATTGTCTCTGGGCTGACAAGAACTTGGGCATGGCAGGTGCAACAGCCCATCAGCACTGACATGATGAGTCCCTTTACGGAATTGAATAACACAGGAATGAGCTGATAGTAGCAGTGCCCATTGTTGCATACAAGCAGCAACTAATGATGGACTTCTTTGTTTCGGTCCAAAAATTGAAAGTTACAGGTGATGATCTATCAGCAAGGTAAAATGTCTACCATACAGATAGGTACAGAACTTCCAAATTCTGAAGAGAAGGTTGAAAATGTTTCATTCTATTTGCACACAGTTCTTCTCAGGAGTAGTGAATGTTTGTGATGCAAAGGTAATTGGTTTCTCCATGCCATTAGGAAAAAAACATGGGAAAGAATTGCACCCACTCCATATGGTGAATGCCAATTCCAGGAGTAGCGTTAGCATCAAAATGTGTAAGAACTTCAGCTGATGTTAACAGTGTCTCTTTTTCCTAAAATGCACACTTATACTCCTTAGTCCATTTCCATTTTCTCGTTGATTGTAAGAATTCATGTAAAGGTGCCAACACTGTTGCCAGATTAGGCAGAAATTTACCATAGTAGTTAAGTACTCCTAAGAATGAACGTAACTGTAACATGTTCTCCAGCAGTGGTGCTTGAAGAACAGCTTTCTCTTTCTCTGGTGATTTCCTTAATCCTGTGGCATCAATTATACATCCAAGGTATTCAACTGAAGGTTTGAAAAAATCACATTTGTCTTGATGTACTCTCAGTCCATTGTCTTCCAAACGTTGCAAGATAGTGTCCAAATTTCTAAGACGATTATTTTGATCCTTTCCTGTAACAAGGATGTCATCCAGATAGCATTAAACTCCATTCAGTCCCTTCAAATCTCATCCATGGCTTTCTGGAACAGGGCATGTGCTATATGATACCAAAAGGCAACCCACTGTAACAACATAAGCCCTTTTGTGTGTTGATTGTGAGATATTTTTGACATGTCAAATCAATCTCCATTTATAGGTATGCATTGAGCAAATCTAATTTATGCAAACACTGTCCACCAGTAAGAATAGCACACAGGTCTTCAATACAAGGTAGTGGACACTGGTCTGCATATAAAACTGGATTCAAAGTCACTTTGAAACCTCCACAAATTCAGACTGACCCATCCTTATTGATCACTGGTATGGTCGGTGTAGCCTAACCACTGTGTGAAACTAGTGACAAGACTTTAATGTTCGCTCAACTGTCCAAATCAGCTTCCACCAGAGACTTCAGAATGTAAGGCACAACTCTGGGCTTGCAATATTTTGGCTGACTGTCACACTTAACGGTGAGCTTCTCTGATACGTTGCGCATCTGTCCAAGCTCTTTTTTAAAAGCGCTGAAGTGTCTGTCCAGTATTTCTTGAAGATTTCAAGGTGCTTTCATGATTGTTTTGATCTCGTGATTTCCGGTTCACTTTTAGCTTCTCAAGCCAAGATCTGCCAAATAATGGTGGATACTTTCCTTCAGTCACATACAAGGGTAAAATGACTGAGTGTCCAACTAGTTGAACTTTCTCTTGGAGTAAAAAGAAAAGGAGTTTAAGAAAAAAAAAAGAAAAAATACCTCCCCCCACCCCACTCTCCTGCTGGTAATAGCTATGTGTGTTTGTGTTTGTTGGGGGGGAGAAAACCTGGATTTGTGCTGGAAATGGCCCAACTTGATTATCATACACATTGTAAGGAGAATGATCACTTTAGATAAACTATTACCAGCAGGAGAGTGGGGTGGGGGGAGGTATTTTTTCATGCTTTGTGTGTATAAAAAGATCTTCTACACTTTCCACAGTATGAATCCGAAGAAGTGAGCTGTAGCTCACGAAAGCTTATGCTCAAATAAATTGGTTGGTCTCTAAGGTGCCACAAGTACTCCTTTTCTTTTTGCGAATACAGACTAACACGGCTGTTACTCTGAAACCTTTCTCTTGGAGTATCCCTTTTGGGACTAACTTTTCTCCTGTCTTCAAAACCATGGAGATTTCTCCCAGAGTAATTTTTGACAAAGTCTGGTGATAGGTAGAGGAAGAAATCAGTAAAACAGCAGCTCTAGTACCAAGCTCCGTCCTTCTAGGAACTTGCCATCTCTGACTCCAGCTTCCAATAACACGTCATGCTAGGCCTGCTGAACTGTGACTGTGTAATAATTGTGATGTGTCCTTTCTTCTGACTCTTTCTGCAAATAACCGGGCGTGCCCAGCAATCCTTCTCAGAGTTTTCATCAAACTCACAAACGCTGGCAAAAAAAGGTGTCATTTCTCTATTCTCCTGTTGGCCTTCACGCTTCCCAATGCGCTCTCCACAGGGAAGTGCTTTTTGTCACTGCGCTATCTGCATCTGACTGGCCTCTGCTGGCTGTGCGCTTACACACACTTTTGGCTGTAGTTGGGCTCCCTCTGTTGGCTAGAGACCCTCAGTGCAGGCTACACTGTTTGTATCGTGGACAAAAAAGATGGCTGCTTACTTCCCCTTCACTACTTCTGTGTTTGAACAGTTCCGGCAGTAACTGCAGAACCCTTATCCTTTATTCTGTCTTTATCTGCATACCTGCCCCTCTGTACCTGGCTGGTTTATGCTGACCCAGGAGCAAAAACAGTAGTCTGTCACCATGTTCCTCTAGGTGAAATTAACTCCTTTTTTCAATGGTATTATTTGCTTATTTTTTCTTCTTCTTGGTCTGACAATGGGAGTGTTGCACACTCATGTGATATAAATTTCTTGTTGCCAAATGTTATATTTCTGGAACCAGCGGAGGAGATAGACACAGATGCAGAGTGAGCTGATGGACATACACCTGTCTGCTGTGGTGCCTTTATTGTTCTATCTGCAAACGTGAACCTAACATGAAAATGAGGCTCTGCACTGTGGAGCCGGGAGAATACAGAGCCCCTTGAACATTTAAAGGGACAGGACATCACCGTCATTTTGGTTGCTAAGCTAATCAAGTTACCTGATTCCGCTTCCCAAAATGTGGAGCTACTCAGACAGCCCAGCAGGGCTTTTTATTTAAATAAAACTCTACCAGCACAAAAGTTGGATCTATTCCTGCTTTTGGAGTCAGTCTGCTCAGATTAGAAGAGACATTAATATTAGCAAATTATTTTTACAACTGTGATATAGCGCTGTAGGGCTCTGTACTGATGTATGAGAAAGAGTGGACACAGAAGGGGTTAATACTGCACAGAACCTGATTATCCTTCCAGTTACACCAGTGTAACTCCATGGATTTAATGGAGGTATTTCTGATTGGTTCGGAAACAAGAGAGAGGAGAATTGGGCCCATGCGGTTCAGTGGTGAAAGGGTAAAGACACTGCAGGTGTGTGGTTAACAAAGTCCTAATTGGGTAGCAGAGTGAGGATAAAAGGCAGTACAAAAGGTTGATCAACAGACCATGCTGGGCTCTGACTGGAAAGAAAGACAAGTGGTACTCTTGAGTTTGTTTCCTGCTGAATTCTTTGTCATGGGCTTGTTCTGTGGAACCAGCAGTCTTCACGCAGGAACAGCCTTCTGGATCTTCCATGCAAATTTTTCCTCACAACTATTCACTGAGTCAAGTAAAACAGTTACTCATTTAAGCATAAGTTGGTCAGGAAGCCACGTTGTTCAGTGGATCAGGTTAAAAAAAACAGGGTTCTAGTCCTAGATTTCTCCTTGGTTTATTGCATAACCTTGAGCAAATCTCTGCGCCACTGTTGTCCCTGGCTATTTGGCATATACGCTCTTTGGAGCAAGGACTCCCTCTTTAGTACAGGTTTCAGAGTAGCAGCCGTGTTAGTCTGTATCCGCAAAAAGAAAAGTTAGCCGTGTTAGTCTATATCCGCAAAATTTGTTAGCGTCTAAGGTGCCACAAGTATTCCTCCTCTTTAGTATGTGTATTTAAAGCGCCTAGTGCAATGGGGCTTTGATCTTATTAAGGGTGCTGCCAAAATACAAATAATAATAGCAGAACAATAGAGAAACTGAGAGAGAGCAACATGAATCTAAAGATATGTTTCCAGATAATCAAGTAGTGAGATTCAAGAGGCAAGAGAAGCAGGGAAAGCACTGCCACCAAGAATCCAAAAAGCATGAAAAGGAAAATGGTGGCCCAGATTCTGGTGCCCATTCTGTGGAACAAATCGTACCTTCTTGCATGAATAGGCCCACTGACTTCAATGAGGCTACTTCAGAAGTAAGGTGCTACCCAACTTGAGTAATGTTATAAAAGTCTGGTCCTGTGAGACAAAAAGAAAGAGGAAAACAGGCCTGGCTGAGAATGGAATTTCATCATAAGCATTAAGCTAGATTTGCTTTCATCATTCATGATCCATTTTTTTCATCTCTTCAAGTCCTGTGCCCATTTCTTTGTTTACATTTAGTTCTGGTGAAAGTGCTATATTGATAGCCTTGCAGAATGCCCTTAGAAGAGGAACTATAGAAAAATATATTCGCAGAACCATTTAAAAAATATTTTTCAGGTTTTTTTTCCATAGGGCATCAGCTGCAGATTGCTGCCCAGATGAATGGAAGATAATAGGGGATGTTCTTGAAGTTAGTTTTCTAATCAAATCAGACTGGTTCTTGTTAATAAAAGTGACTCATCTGAACAGAACTGTCTGTGATTAAATAATCAGTTATATTATTGAGAAACAATTACATTGGATAAAAAACCCCAAATTATCCTTGGTTTACTCAGATTCAAACAAAGTCAGCTGAAGTACTGTATTCAGTTGTGGATGCCAAACTTAGGAAAGATGTGGACAAACTGGGGAGAATCCAGCATTGGTTCTTGAACTAGGGGTGCTGGGGGAGCAGCAGCACTCCCTGTCTTGAAGTGGTTTCCACCATACACAGGGTTTACAGTTTGGTTCAATGGCTCTCAGCAACCCCACTGTACAAATTGTTCCAGTACCTCTGGAGTCCAGAGAAGAGCATCAAAAATGATAAATGATTTAGAAAACTTGCCCTAAGAGGAAAGTTTAAAAAACTGGGCATGTTTAGTCTTTGGAAAATAAAGTGAGTCACAGACCTGATAACAGTCTTCAAATATGTTAAGGACTGTTATAAAAAGGATGGTGATCACTTGTTCTCCATGTTCACTGAAGGTAGGACAAGACCTAATGGGCTTAATCTACAGCAAGGGACATTTAGATTAGATATTTGGAAAAGCTTTCAAACTTTAAGGGTAGTTGAGCACTGGAATAGGCTTCCAAGGGAGGTTGTAGAATCCCTGTCACTGGAAGTATTTAAGAACAGGTTGAACAAACACCTATCAGCGATGGTCTTGGTTTACTTGGTCTAGCCTCTATGCCAGGGGCTGGCCTAGATGACATCAAAGTCCCTTCCAGGTTCACATTTCTATGATTCAATGAGCTTCTTTTAAAACTAACTATCCAGTCTGAATTGATTTTATTTTGAAGAACAGCATCATTTTTTGTGTAATCACCATACCTAGCTTTTATATAGCATTTTTCACCAATAGATTTCAAAGCACTTTAGAAAGGAGGTCAGTACCATTAATCTCATTTTATACATGGAGGGTTGACCTGCCCAAGGTCACACACAAATCCAGTGACAGAGAACCAAGACCCAGTCTGGTGCACTGTCCGCAAGATTATGCACACTTTTCAACATTAAAATCTAAATTAGGTACAGGAGGACGCTGGTTGAAATGAATCAAGAAGAAAAACCTACTGGAGTTCATGTTAAACATCACATTTGATAGTTTACAGTTTGTTTTTTAACTACTTCTGATCATTGATTGAGAGGGTCAACATTTTCTTACATTTTTATTTTGTCATAATTGTTTTGTCAAAACGTTGAAATTCAACAGGGAAAGGGGGAACAAATGTTGACATTTGCACAGATCAAAAAAAGTAGCAAATCCTGAAAATTAGCACTTCCATCAAATTACCTGGAAAAGGTTCAGCTTCTGATATTAATCTACTTGGTACAAATTATGTGTAGAAAAAATGCTGAAATTTCACAGCAGTCATTTTATTAGTATTACTATTACTTTAACGATTTCTCTTTAATTCAGAATGCCATCAGGAAAGGCTGGTCTCCTGAACACAGAAGGTGAATCCATGTTTGTCCTTATTTGCCCTGGCTTTGCATATAACTTTACTCATGTACTTAGGAGAGGAAGGATTGTCCAGTGGCTAGTGTGCCAGCCTGGAACTTGGGTTCAATTCCCTACTCTGCCATAGCCTTGCTGTGTGACTTTAGTCAAGTCACTTAGTCTCTCTATGCCTCAGTTCCCCATCTGTAAATTAAGCATAGTAACACTGACCTACCTCACAGGGGTGTTATGAGAATACATACATCTGAGATAATGAAGTGCTCAGATACAGTGGGGATGGAGGCAATCTCTTAAATAGAACTCCCATTTACTCTGTCACTGTGGTCTTAATGACACCCCCCCCCAATGACTTCATATTTGTCTCTGGTGCCAGCTATGACTAGAGCTCCAGAATACTGTTCTGTGTGGCTCCAAGTTTCCACTCCCCTTTTCAGCTACTTTCTCCAATTTCAGTACATCATCCCACAGTTCAGCCTTGATTAATTGATTATAATGTTGAGCGCATCAACTGCAGTCAGTAAATTATACTTTGTAATTAGTAGTATTGAAACAGAGAGAGAGAAAAAACCACCAACATAATATTTAGTGGGCCAAATACTCCTCTTGTTTGCATGGTACAATTGAGATGAGGGTATTTATTTTATTTAATTCCCTACTTGGAATTCATAATTGCCTATATTTAGTATTAGGCACATTCCAGTCCATAGAAAACTTACACCTTAATCGAGTATAAAATACTTCCCATAAGTATAAAACCTTTCAGAACAACACCTCCTCTCCCCCCAGCAACCAGCATTACCTTCCTCATTGCCTCTCCCTTGAAGAACAGCCTTGTGGTATATCCTGAAGGGTACTGAATCCAGCCTCTGAAGAAGTGAGTTAGGAATTGATGGCTGGAGTTCAGGCTCCCTCACTGAGAACACCCTGCTGATAATCTCCTACAGGTTAAACAGGGTGCTAGTGAACAGCTGAGATTATCATCACCACTGTAGTATCACATGGTCTCTCAAGTATTCAGACCACCAAGCATTTGAGATTTTATTGGTAAAAAACAGCTGCTTAAACTTGGCCCAGAAATAGATTGCAAACCGATGCAGGTCCTGGAGCTTTGGAGTCAGGGGCTTCCTCTGGGTAAAATTCATCCCTAAAAAGGGCCTGCAACGTGGTTATAAATCCCCAAAATGAGGCTTAAGTGTTGCATCAGCCTTGTGCTCTTTCCCTGCACAGGGGTTAATCTCCGCCTACAGCTTCATAGATAGGCCCCAACCTTCTGCACTAGCAGGAATTCCCTAATGACTTGGAGGTCTTGTCCCTGGTAGAGTGCACAGCAGCAGTCCAATCTCAAGATGACAATAGCAAGGAAGGACACAGCACCCTTCCTGTCAACAGCAGGTGATAAGAGGAATCCTTTTGGGCCCAATATAACTTATTCTTCCAGAGCTTTTTTTCTGAGAGCTTCTAAACCCTTAAACTCTGCAGCGTTTTTACTCCCCCTCCTCCCCTCATCTCTATATTCCAGGGGTTTACCCTGAGGATTCTATTTTTAGTTTTTTCTCCTTACGGAGTTCCAGAGGACTTTGAGGATAAGTCTCTGTGAGCAAGATTATGTCACATGCTTGCAAAACAAGAAATTCCTGTTGAGCTTTCTCTTTAGTCTCTTTTTTTTTTCCTCCACGGATTATGGTGTTTTTCCCTTAGTGGTTCGTGAAAGCTTGACAAGCGTTTAGGCTAGAACCTCCCAGGGGTCTAATCTCCTGAGGCTTGGGGAGAGTTCCTTGACCTTGTTGAACATTAGTCTGCAGGACTAAGGGTCACAGTTTGCTCGCAGTTGGCTTTTGGTTGCTCTGTGTGTGTTCCCTCTGAACTGTGCTCATTGTGGAATTTGTATTTTCTGTGCTTTTCTGTGGCTGCGTTCAGTCTGGGAACCAAATGGTTTTCATCCTTGCAGGAATTAGACTAAGGGTACATCTACATTTCATGTAAAGTCCAGCATAAGAAGACGAACCTGCGCTGGCTCGGATCAAGCTAAAACACTAACAATAGCAGTCTAGCCACAGCCGTGGGAGCAGCAGGAGTGGCTAGCCACCCGAGTACATGCCTACTATCTTGGATAAGGCCAGACTCAGGGAATTTTTTTAAAAAGAGAGAGTGTGACATTTCTCATGAAAGAACATTTCAAATAAATAAAATAATAACAACAGTGGGTCAATCTTGCATTTGAAATGTTCCATTTCAATTTAGATCTTTTAAAAAAAAATTACATAGAAAATAAGGTAAAATTCTAAAGAAAAGGTCACTTAGGAACAAAAAAAAATCAAAACTTTTCATTTTGAGGACAGTTTGACATTTCCAAAATATGATTTCCCCAAGTTTTCCTAAATGAAAATTCATCGACATTGATACAATTTTGCAAAAAATGTTGGGTTTGTCAAAATGCCATTTTCCGATGGAAAACGATTTCAATGAACATTTTCTGACCAGCTCTTGGGTTAATGCCGCTGAGATCTCTCAGAATGCATGGGGAATTTGCCTGTTGCTACAGTCTTCACATGGCCAGCTGTTGTGACGCTGTTGTCATGGTTAGTGTGAGTATGTGTGCACAATGCCTCATTCATGGGTCAATCCATTTAGTTTCAGTGATGTTTATTGGGCCAGGTGGGCTGGTAATACCAGAACTATGGAACCTGATGAATGGAACTAGCCCAATGGAATACCAGCCTATGAACCTACGAATGGACCTGAGACATAATATAAGCTTCCCCAGCGTTTAGAGGAGTTTGGATCTGGAGTTTTCGTTTGAGTCCCTCTCTACAGGGATGAGCTCCACCATCGCAGCTGGGATATCATGTAGCAGAGGCATTTAAGGGCAGAACATGTTTGCAATGTGTTTAGCCGATATCAATATTTATGCATTCATTTGAGGGACAATAAATTGATAGAATGGAGCTATATAATGCATCAAAATGGCAACAACCTCAGAACTTTAAATGGAAAATTCCTGCAATGGGGGAAGTGACTGGGGAAGGAGCTTGTCCAGCAGACAGATTATTGCCACTTGAAATTTTAAGTCCTAGCAATGACACTGCAGCAGAATGATCTAACTTTCTTCCCCAATTTTGATGAATTTTCATTTAGGAAAAATTGTCTGAAAGATGACAAAGCTGAAAGGTGATCTGCCATAGAGGATTACAAAAAGGTAGTGAGGTCTGGTGGGGAAGGAAAGCGACTTTCAAAGGACCCGGGTCCCAGTCCCACATCTACTATTGACCTTGGGCAAGTCACTTCATCTCTCTGCTTTTGTTTCCCCTCCCACCTTGTGTCTGTATTTTCCATTTAGCTGGTAAGCTGTTCACGGCAGGGACTATCTCTTCCTCTGTGTTCATACAGAGCTTAGCACAGTGGGGTCCTGGACTAAGCGGGCGCCTCTTGGAGATGCAGTAATATGAATTAATAGTAATAATAATAATAATAGTCCAGTCACAGTAGCATTTCAACCCTGGAGACTGTAGTTCAGAAACTAAAATGAATCGCTCAAAAGATGCACCCCCTTTCGTTCCTAATGAACATCAGTCACTATACCCCTGCATCATTTCTCACAATTGGTCCTCTGCTCAAGAGAATTCCACACCTGGAATAAAAGAGACATTGCAGGGCGTGACTGGTGAGCACTGGCAGAGCTGCCTGGGTGAATCTTTCATGACACCTACCTGCATTCATGCCAGGCTCCAGCTATTACTATCTATAATCAATTGTTATTCCATTATCTAGTCTTTTCCATGTCCACTGACGGAATGTGTTTGACTTTAAGGAAGTAATGGGCTTAATTTGCAGCAAGGGAGATTTAGGTTAGATATTAGGAAAAAGGTTCTAACTATCAGGGTAGTTAAACTCTGTAATAGAATTTCCCAGCATGGCATTTTTTTTAAGAACAGGTTGGACAAACCACTGTCAGGGATAGCCAAGGTTTACTTGGTCCTTCCTCAGCGCAGGGGGCTGGACTTGATGACTTCTTGAGGTCCTGTTCAGTTCTACATTTCTACAATTCTATAAATCTAGGGGTTTTTATCAAGTTGCCCATCGCTATATCTGAGTGCATTCCAGCAGCGGTAAACTCAATCTGCTAGTAAGATGGTATTTTCATTTTTGAACTTCCTAACCTATTATCCCATTACACTCATTGGTTCTAATTTCACCCACCAAATATTAGATAATTGCATTGTTTATTTTCCTTCCACATGTTGTTCGGTAATGACTACTGGAGGTCACTATGGGTCGAGTTCCTTCCCCACCAGACCTCACTACCTTTTCATAACTCCCTATGGCAGGTCACCTTTCAGCCCTACCTCCACTATAATAAACATGGCAAAAACCAGCTTTCTTCTTATCCTAAAAAGATTCCCATTTATGGTGGAAGACAGAATATCCTAGTCCAGAAAAAAATTCTTCAGCCCAACTACTGAGGAATGGTGAAAAACCTAATGTAAATGTGCCTGCACTGTTCCTAAGAACATCTTTGTCAGGTATCCTTGGCTAATCACCATGGTGACAGTATCACCTGGGGTGAGAAGTCTCTCAAATAGGTGGATCACAAGCCATTTAGAGCATTTTATCACAACCGGTATGTTTAACTCCACCTGGAAACCAGTAAGTGTCCAGTGTACATCACAGAACATGGGAGTGGTCATGTTCACCCCGTCATTAAAAGAAGCAGATATAAACCTCTTTGGGTCTTTTTTTTTTGGTCCTTTCCTACCAGCCTCACTCCTACTGTATCCAAGCTTCATCCAGGAGCCAATCTCTAACAAACACAGGATAAGGTGTGCAGCAGCAGCCCTCCCTGAAATAGAGAGATAGAAAGCAGGATGACAGCAGCACACAGAAAATACTGTAGCCCATAGCTCCTCATTAACCTTATATTTGTAACTCTGCATCCTGGGGGGAAGCCTTGGGGTAACTCTGCACATATCCTGAGATAAGAAACATCCATCCCAAACTTATAGGGAAATTCTGAACATGTAGGGAGAGAACAATACTGCTGTGCAGGTCCTGGAGGCAAATTCTACATTACATAGACATATTTTTCTCCTTAGGTAGTGCAGATCCATGAGAATCCGGACAGAACCGGCTAAATTTGGAACAGTCGATGACAGGTGCCACAAGAAGTTCTAGGCACGATCATGATGAAGGTAAAGAGGATGATTATGGTAGCACTTAAGAACCCCAATTTAGGATCAGGCCCCTGTTGTGCAAGGCGCTATACAGACAAGGAACAAAGACCACAGCTTCTGCCCCACAAGCTATGTGTGAGGCACAGACAGAAAACAGGTCAGAAGGCTGGTGTAGCAAAGGGAGCTGGTCCCCCAAATCCCATTATTATTATTCATATTAATAATAATAATAGCCTTTATTTATTAATTTATTTGTATTGCAGTAGCACCAAGGCACCTCAGTCATGGACCAGAACCCCGTTGTGCTAGCTGCTGTATAAACACAGAAAATGAAGACAGTCCCAGTCCCACAGATCTTATAGGATTAGGTCCCTTTGCAAACCCCGGCCAAACCAGAGATTGGCAGACGTCTCAATACATCACTCACCAAAGCATGAGCTGCCTTGTTGTTCCAATGCACCAAAGCCTCATTCCTTCACCAACTCTCCATGCACTGGGAGGGAAAAGGCCACTTTCTGCAGCAGGAAGTATAATCACGCAACTGAGAGAGGGAGAGGGGAAGAATATCAGGCGGCAGCAGGGGTGGGGGAAGCTTTCAAAAGCCATGAAGAGTGAGGATTCTTTTGCTTTCTTTAACCACTTTCTCATTTACATTTAGAAAAATGGCATATAGTAATTAGGTTCCTAACTCCGCCAAAACTTTAAATAGGATTCTTTAAAAATAGCCTTTAAAAGTTCAGGTCTTTTTTCAACAGGGGAACAATAGAGTCAGTCTAGGTTGTTTTTTTTAAAAAAAACAACAATAGTCATTTGAAAATGCAGGCTGAATGCTGGCAGGTTTTGACTAACAGAGAAAAGTTTTGGAGCCAACTGTAATACTTTCTATCTCTTTCTCTCTTCCCCTTTCCTCCACCTCTTTCATTTCTCTCTCCTTTTCTCTCGCTATCAACACTGTATGCATTAGAAGTGGAAGAAATTCTATTCTTAACTACTTCCAGTCGTGTAGGTTGTCGTTCTTGGTGGTGGTGATGCTGCTTTTTCCACACACTAAACACATTTGACTGCTAATTTCCTATGGAAAGACCCTGGAAGGTTCCTAAAATTAATGGTGTGAGACAAGTGTACAAACTGTCAGGCTCTGAAGTGACAATTAACGTGTCACCTTTGCCGAGGCTAAGTATCGGAGGCTGGAGAGACAGCAAAGTTTCATAAAGATTCTCAGCAAGAAAAAAAAATACTGCTGATATTTCAGACTTGGAAACTGGGTGTGTGTATGAGAGAGAGAGAGAGAGAGAGAGAGAGGAAAAATATTGGTCGGGGCGGGAGAAGCAGGTTTGTTGGCATAAAGAGGAAATTGCAGGACTTTTCAAGCAGAAAACTCTATTTTACACTGAGAAATCAACAGCTTTGTTAAGGACCTGCTGTTGGTATCTTGCTGCTGCACAGTATGTGCTGGGCCCTGAATAACGCTTGTGGGGAATTGTGGGGATTTTTAAGCCACAGCTCTTGATTTTAGTTTCTTCAGAAGCAAAACCATCAATGGCAGAAATATACAAGCCATGTGGGTTGAGCCTCCTCTAGCACCTTCATCCATCAGGAGCAATTCATCTGAAGCTAATGGAATTATTTGCCAGTGCAAAACAAGGGTATAGGAGAAGAATCAGAGCTATTATATCCAGCTAAGAATAAACACTTTTGTTTACTCCTTTGCCTAGGGCCCACAGTAGACATAAGATGCTCTGGCAGTCATTAGAGTTGCTATCCTAAAGAGGGGATTGAAATAATGACTGTCCATAATATTGAAGTCCGAACCCAATAGTAAGGTCTCCTATAATGGATACCCAGACTCCTTTAGACCTTCGTATCAATTCCTGCAAATGTTCCTTTGAAATCAATGATAAGGAAGGACTCTGAGGGACATTTTATTCTAATCACCATACTGTCTGAGCGGACTTTTGTGTTTGATGGCTGTAAAATTGGGTCAGTGCCTAAAGAGCCACGAGACTAAGGAGCATCTGTGCCTTTGTTGTAGACATCCCATTTGGTTAAGAGTAGAGCTGGTTCAAAATTTTTATAACTAAAGAAAATGTAATTGAAAAATGGCCTTTTTAAAATGATCTTTTTTCATATTTTCAAAATATTCATGTTTTCAGCAAAATTCAATAATTAAAAGGTTTGTTCTTTGCTTTTCAGTTTTCCTCTTCCCTACTTTACCTTTTTAATGTGTGTGTGTATATATATATATATATATATATATATATATATATATATATATAATTTCCCTCCTCTTTTAAGTGGTAAAAAAATAAAAGGTAGAAAGAGGAGAAAGTCTTATTTACCCCTTCACATAACATAAGAATCAGAGGTCACCCAATGAAATTAATAGGGAGCAGGCTTAAAACTAAAATAAGGAAGTATTTCTTCACACAATGCACAGTCCATCCGTGGAACTCGTTGCCAGAGGATGTTGTGAAAGCTAAAAGTATAACTGGGTTAAAAAAGAATAAGTTCATGGAGGATAGGTCCATCAAGGGCTACTAGCCAAGATGGTCATGGATGCAACTCCATGCTCTGGGTGTCCCTAAGTCCCTGACCACCAGAACCTGGGACTGGATGATAGGGGATGGATCACTCAATAATTGCCCTGTTCTGTTCATTTCCTCTGAAGCATTTAGCACTGGCCACTGCTAGAAGACAGGATACTGGGCTAGATGGACCATTGGTCTCACCCAATATGGCCGTTCTTATGTTTTCGAGGACTAAAGTACTTTAGTTTACTGATGTCATTGAACTCAACATAAGAGTGGTTAAAATGTAATGGCCTGTGATATGCAGGAGTTCAAACTAGATGATCGAATGGCCCCTTCTGTCCTTAAACTGTATTATATTATGAAATCACTAGTGACTTTCACTACTTATAGATTATACCACCACCACCACCACCCTCAGCCTCATGTTGATAAAACCTTTATTGCTTACAATGCCATCTTCCTTTATGTACATGTAAACATGATGATCAGTTCAATGGCTGCTCATACGAACTCACCTCATGCATGGAATGCAGCCATTGTCCAACAGTCCATACCAACTTTTACATGACACTGTAGGCAGTAAAGAACTCTGGATCCACTTGAAACTGTAAAGGAACCTTAGGAAGGTGCAGTATATAAATACCCGAGTTGACCAGAGCTGAACTCCTACTCTTGGGAGAAGTGTCATGAGATCTTTAGTAACCATGAGTGACCAGTACTGTGTTATTAAGGCTTATGGGAAAGACGGAAGAAAGGAGTTTTATCACACTTCTTTAAAAAAAAAAAGATGTCTTTTTTGTCTAGGCTCTTTTACCCAGCAGTCATCCCCACTGTCAACAGTAATGATCATAAAAGGAAAATCATAGAATAGAATGCTTGAGGTGTGAGCAATCTCTTTTTGAAAGTGAAGTGGGTCATGGAGGAAAGAAAAAAAAGAGGGAGAGGGATCTACTGCAAAAGACATGTCCTGTATGTTGAGAGCTAATTTAATAAGCAGCCTCTCCCTGCTTGTGGGCGATTAAACTAAATTGCCAGTCTAAACTTTTCTATGCTGCATTTCAAATGTCAACACATTACATTGCTATTCCTCTTAATTTCTCACAAAGAAAATGCAAAATGAATTCATTATGCTGGAGTAAGTGGAAAAAATGATGAGTTTCTCCAGAAGAGTAGGCAATGGGGAGAGATTGGGCCAGATGATTATATTGAGATATTTGAATAGCTGGCCATTAGCAAGAGGATCCCCATTACTTTACTGATAATTATATCCTCTCTGCTATGACTTCCCTGTGGAATAATACAATGTTCCCAGTGTAGGAGATAATGAAAAATACCATTCAGGTGGTACATATATGCCAAGAATAAGATGTTGTATTTCTTCCCTTCCTCCCTCATGTAGATTGTAATAGCGCACACCTACACAATATGTTAATGCGTGTTTGGTTGTTCGAGGCTGTGTACAGGGCAAATAAATGTATCTTGAAAATGGAGCTGGCAGTGGAATATCATTCTCCCGATGTAATTATCTCTCATGTTTAGTGGGCCCGGTGTTTCGCTGAGTACATTTTTGTTAGCTATTATGCAAATGACTTTCAAAATCCACCACGGTGTAATAATGAGGACTTTGGAAGGGATCTTATAGAGATGAAGTTATTTCTTTTTTAAAGAGGTGGGGAAAATATAGCTGTGCATTCTTTCTAATTAATCCATCATTTTCCACACGTGTTTCTGTTGAGCAATCAAGCAGAATGAGAGAAACAAACAAAAAGGAAAGAAGGAGGGGAAATAGAACAGAGGGAAAACACCCACTAATTTACGGTAACTATGTTTTTATTTTATTTTTGTTCTTTCCCCCCCAAGAAATACATAAAATCTCTCATGTGTTATTGCTGCCTTATCACTTCTTGGCATTCTTATTGTGATTCTATTTTCATTTTGGGGGAATCTTGCTGTGTACTGTATATCTGTCTCAGATTCATTAATTTTCACAGAAAAGTCAATTTGCATCAAAATGCTTTGCTGTTTGGCTGCTGCTTTCCATATCTAGGGGCCTCATGTCTTGCTTGAGAGCTTTCATTTCAAATTATTTACAAGAGGGCAGAAAAAAATATGCCATTGAATTTGCACAGGTTAGGCTCCTGTGGGGTACAGTGAAATTATGCTTTGAGTTTTTCTGATTCAAGGGTTAACTTGGACAAGTGGATTTTCTTCTTTGTATTTCCCACACACACACTATGTTCTGGCACTTACTGCTCAATGGGGAGTGTAACCAAATGCAGATGAAATTCAGTAATAACCTATGAAAACATTTTTTCTTTCTATGTGTTCATACCAAACAATGATTTACAATGTTTAGAAGTCAGACAATGCATAAGTATTAAAATAGTGTGTTATTTATGGGTAAACGGATTTACTCTGGACCCTATTAATGAATCATATTAAGCAAACTGCTGATACCTTTTGGGTTTGATTTCCCTCTCGCTCACTCTTGTGTAAATCAGAAATGACTTCAGTGAAGACCGAATAAGTGAGAGGAGAGTCAGGGTTTCCTGGGCAAAGGAAAGGAATTGGTTCAGCATCTGTAATCTGAAATTTCACCTGTCACACAATGATGTTCTTTCCCTTTGAAGGAAACTCCACCAGATTTTGCTGAGAGACAGAAGTGAAGTTCAGCCAGTTAGTGGGAAGGAAAAGAATGTCTTAACTTGTTCATTTTTTTTCCTAAGAGGAATGATAAAATTAGGCAGAAATTCTTGGATGTCTCGTTCTTGGATCCCTTTGCAGTTGGTCACCTAACAAAGTGGCCAGATTTTTAGAAGTGGTGAACACCAATAGTTCCAAATGACTCCAGCAGGAGACCCAACTATCCAGCATGCACTTAGATTGTATCTTCTTTAGGGTAAGAGCTGTCATTTTGTTGTGTACTTGTACAGTGTTTAGCACAATGGGATTCTGGTTCATGATTAGGGCTCCTAGTCATTACAGTTATAATAATAATTAATAAAAACCCAGGCCACTGAATTGGCTACCCAAAACATGGGTGTATGTGAGTAGCATTTAGACAAACAAGCTAGAATAGTTTGGCTATAGATTTTTAAATCAGTTTATGATATATAGATTTTTGAATTACAGAGAACCTGAAATCCAAGGATATAAGTATTGTGCCAAGTTAGCTATTTGATATCTTGAGGGGTGGCAACATACTGGGTTAGATTACTCAGCTCATTGTAAGATGTGAGTCATCCACTGTGTTGGATGTAGAGTGAATTTTTCTGTCCATAACACATGGTGTTAATTAATGTATATTTCTGCCTTCTAAATGTTTCCATTTTTTGTTAACACGTAGAAAGAAAAATATGTTTATGGGTAAATTAGATGAATGGAATGATGGGGAATTTAAACGGATGAACAGACAGATGGAAAGAGTGGATGGGGATTTTATTTTATGTCTTTTTTATTTTATTAATATTTGCTTAAAGTAATGCTTAATGTTTCATTTCATTAGTGTTGTGATTAATGTTATTTCACTTAACATGCAGCTTTTTTGTGCGTTATGTTACATGGCTTGAAATGTCTGGACAGAATCATGGAAATGGAATAAATCTATTAACATTAGTCTACCCAGTGGTCCTGAAAATCAATCAATAGAAAACATGTTTTACATATTTCACTATGAATTTCTTCCTGTCACTCAGCAATGGTGTTTGTTTGTTTTTTTACCATAGAAAATATAAATATTTTACTAAAAAGCATGAAATTTGAAGATTTAAATCTCATTCTGCAGTTTTGATGCAAGGAAACCATTATAATTTGCACCGTGCCTGACAGGGAGTGAGCACCTGTAAGAAAGAAAGAAGGTTATTGGTTCTCCATGTCCAGTCAATCATTGTCCTCTCTTCTGAGAGTTCCAACAAAAATAAGAATCATTGTCATTTGGGTTAGGAGGATGGTACCTGTCCACTTATAATTTGACTGAGACATCCAGCCATATTCACATAATCTTTCAAACAGCCACTAGAGAGTGATAACTTTTACTTAATCATTAAGGACCGGATCCAAAACCCACTGAAGTCAATAGGAGTCTTTCCATTCACTTCAGTGAATTTTGGATTAGTAATACAAAATCCAGATTCAGTCATAAACTACAGTAAATGTGAACATGCCCAAATAATGGTGCTCATTTCTTGAACAGAGGCCACCCACTGCCTATATACCTTTACAGCTGTTCTTACCTCCATATCACTATGGTACTTAAACTGATGTGAAGCATGAAACTCATCACTTCATAGATTTCAAAGCCAGAAGGGGCATTGTGATCATCAAGTCTGACCTGCTGCATGACGCAGCCCATAAAACTTTCCCAAAATAATTCTTAGAGCAGATCTTTTAGAAAAACATCCAATCTTGATTTTGAAATTGTCAGTGATGGAGAATCCACCACGACCCTTGGTAAATTGTTGCAATGGTTATTTCCAACCTGAATTTGTCTAGCTTCAACTTCAAGCCATTGGATCATCTTATACGTTTCTCTGCTAGACTGAAGACCCCATTATTAAATATTTGTTCCTCATGTAGTTACTTATAGACTA
Source organism: Caretta caretta (assembly GCF_965140235.1). Lineage (NCBI taxonomy): Eukaryota > Metazoa > Chordata > Testudines > Cheloniidae > Caretta > Caretta caretta. The sequence goes on along the minus strand of NC_134210.1, from coordinate 9,047,259 downwards.
TAATAACTCATTTCTTAATCTTCTCTTTGATAAGCTAAATAGATTGAGTTCCTTGAGTCTGTCACTATTAGGCATGTTTTCTAATCCTTTAATCATTCTTATGGATCTTCACTGAACCCTCTCCAATTTTGAACTGTGGACAATGGAACTAAACACAGTATTCCAGCCACAGTTACACCAGTGCCAAATACAGAGGTAAAATAACCTCTCTACTCCTATTCAAGATTCCATTGCTCATGAATCCCAGGATCACATTTGTTCTTTTGGGCATAGTGTCATACTGGGAGCTCATGTTCAACTGATTACCCACCATGACCCCAGAATATTTTTTTGGAGTCACTGCTTCCTAGGACAGAGTACCCCATTCCATAAGTATGGCCTACCTTCTTTGTTCCTAGATGTATACATTTACATTTAGCTATATTGAAACACATATTGTTTGCTTCTACCCAGTTTACCAAAGATCCATATTGCTCCTAATCAGGGACAACATCCTCTCCATTATTTATTGCTCCCCAATTTATTTGTTGTCTGCAAACTTTGTCAGTGATGACTTTGTTTTCTTTTAGGTCATTGATTAAAATGTTAAATAGTATATGGCCAAGAACTGATCCATGATGGAGCCCACTGAAAACTCACCTGCTTGATGATGATTCCCTGTTTACAGTTATATTTGAAAACTATCAGTTAGTCAGTTTTTAATTCATTTAATATGTTTGTTTACCTGCCGCATCCACAGGTTCGGCCGATCGCGGCTCTCACTGGCCATAGTTCGCCGCTTCTTGCAGCCCCCATTGTCCTGGAACAGCGAACTGTGGCCAGTGAGAGCCGTGATCGGCCGAACCTGTGGACACGGCAGGTAAACAAACTGGCCTGGCCCGCCAGGGGCTTTCCCTGAACAAGCGGCGGCCCTTGTTTGAGAACCACTGCTTTAGAGAGGGAAAAAAAAACAAAACAACCTGACACCTTACCCTCATCATATCATGGGGAAAATGTCTTCCTGACTCCATGAAGTGATCATCATCAAAACTTAAAGAAGACCATGAAAAGGTGACTTTGTGGTGATTGAAATAAAGATCCTACATTTCAGATCCCAAGATCAGCACTTAGCTACTACAGGAATTACAAGAGAGATAGAGATAGGGCCCTTTCTTACTTATGGGAACTGGTTTACTTGTTTACCACTGCTCATACCACTTGGCAAATAGCACTCTGTACCTTAAGCTTGTGTCTGCCCTCCCGGTAACCACATATATCATTTCCTCTTATACGACTGGTGTTTCTTTTTTATGTATGTCTTTTCTATTTTATATACACGTTCTGAGTTCTGCTCACTCCTGCTGGGGCAGCAAAGCCAGTCCAGCTGCACATCTTTTTGACTGATATGTACTGTAAATATGTTCCGTTCAGAGAACTTGCTGTAAAAGGTCTGTCCCCAGCTGGAAGGAGCCTGTCTCCATGTCCTCCCTGATGTCCCATCACTGTGAAAAATGGCTACCTTAAAACTAGGACAGCAACAGAATTCACAGTGGTGGTCTTGCACTTCATTTTAGCGTTTACTGCAGCCCTGGGATCTGACTAGGGAACCTGAGCTGTGAAAGGTCAGTGTACGTGCTAACACTACACTGGGCAGATGAGATCATAAGCACACTACTGGCTTCAACCTCTGCTCTTTTGATAAAATATATTAATTAACATAAACGTCACGTAACTACAAAACTGCCCCGAAATCTAGGCAGCCCAGCAGCACCTAGTATAAAATACAGTCTCAAGCTGCAGTGGGCTGCCCTTAGAGACTTTGATCTCCCATTTGCTTCCATGGGCAGGAATTAGCACTTTCCAGTTAAAGCAGGGGTGGTCAACCTGAGCCTGAGAAGGACCCAGAGTTTACCAATGTACATTGCCAAAGAGCCACAGTAATACGTCAGCAGCCCCCCTTAATCTCCCCAACCCTGCTCCCAGTGCCTCCCACCCACCGGCACCCATGATCGGTGCCTCTCACTGCCTCCCCGCACCTCCCAATCAGCTGTTTTGTGGCATGCAGGAGGGTCTGCAGGGAAGGGGGAGGAGCGAGGGCACAGCAGGCTCGGGAAGGGGGCAGGAAGGGGTAGAGTGGGGGCAGAGCCTGTGGCAGAGCCAGGGGCTGAGCAGTGAACACCCCCCAGCACATAGGAAAGCTGATGCCTGTAGCTCCAGCCCCACAGTGGGGCCTATACAGGGAGCCGCGTATTAACTTCTGAAGAGCCGCATGGGGCTCCGGAGCCCCAGCTTAGCCACTCCTGAATTAAAGTTCTTCATTTGCATTACACAAGTCTCTTTCTTGTTTGATGGGTTACACAGTTACCGGGTATGTGTATATACAATGCAAATGTTTGCTACTACATTATCATAGGGTACAGGTAAGTGAAAACAATGCACACAACATCCCACCAGTTGTCATGAAGTTTAGACATTAAACACATGTTTATACATTTTAACATATACTTTGAACTCTACTTAACACACAAGTGAGCTGGTCTGGCTTCCAGCTGTGAGTTTGTCCGTTCTTAGCTGACCTCTGCAGCCTAGGCCTGAGCTGGCAGTGGGCTTAAGAGCATCACCAGGGTCCCTTTATATGTTGTGGAGGAATATTATTGGGGGATGGAGAACTGCATGGCCTGTCAGGGGGGTGGGAGCTCCCTAGATCTGGATGGTTCCAATGAGCACCTACACTTAGCATCCATTGCATAACTTTATGAGGATGTTTTGGGCTTGTGCGTGTGTGTGTGTGAGAGAGAGAGAGAGAAAGGGAGAGGGAATGTATATATAATTACTTAAGTGCCAGTAGATGGCACTCAAGAATACATAGCATAGCTTCTGGGGTTTGTATTTGTTTTTTATGTGCCACAGTTTTTTACATCAGCTCTTATCACAGAATGAAAGTGTAACCCTTCTGCCAGCTGGAGCCGGCAGCAATCAGGGCTGGGTTCAATATCTAGGGGTTCTTTTTCACTAATACAACACAGAACCAGCTCAAGCCCCCACCCAGTAACCTGCGGAAATTACACATAATCCCTGGGCACCTCTGAGAGGCAATACTTCCCCACTTTCAAGCACAGAGTCTGAGTGTAGAAAAGAAACTTTTAATGAAAGGAGGGAAGTCACCCAACATTAATTAGGGAAAATGCCGCAAGCAGGATTCATAAACAGAAAACTGTGAGCAGGACGCCCACCCTAGAGTGTGTGGGGCAGAGCCTTCCACCTCATGTTCTTGAGTTCTACAACCAAAAGTTTCTTTTCTGTGCCCCTCTCTGCTCCCTCACCACACCCCACTCACAGTGGTTGTCCTTAGTCAGTGAGGATCCAGGGTTCAGGGCAGCATCTGTGTGAGTTCACCTCCCACCAGGGAAAGAAGACACCTGGCTTGCTCCACCATCTCAGTAGTTCCTCTGGCTGGCCACCTCACCAGTCACTGTTCATCTCTCCTGGCTGCCCTGCCAGCTGCTGTTCCTCGCTGCCTGACTACCCTGCCAGCTGCTCCTGCTGACAGACTGGTTGCCACTTTTGCCGGCTGCTCCCGCTGGCCACCCATCAGTTACCTTCTTCTGCCACCTTACTTCTCTACTGTGACCTCTGTAGGTCTGTCTCTTAGTGATTGTTAGCTCTCAGCAGGCTGAGCAGAAACACTGCCCCACCACAAGTGATTTCAGCTCTTATTGAGGACTTACAATAACAAAAGGCTCCTACTGAAGCCTATTTAGCTCTATCTTTGAGCAGTGGGGAGGAAAAGGTTAAATCACACCAGAGACCCTTAGGGAGAGTCCACTCCTCCTGGCTGGAACACCTGTCCCCACCCCTCTTACTTTCACAGGCGTCTGGCATTCGAGCCCCTGCCTTAGCGAATTCTTTCAACTGAAGCTGATCCCTCAATCAGGACAGGTTAAGCACAGTTCTGCTCCTCTTTACTCAGGCAATAAAGAGAACAACATGGGTAACAACATTTCTCAGCCCCTGCATTCGGTACTACAGTGTTTCCTAACCCAACATCAGCCAAAGTCGATCACTTTTGATCAACACAGCTCTTGTCTGCTGGATACCTACGCAGAGTAGATATGTTCATGTAAATACGGTTTGCTCCTGAAGTCTCTCCCCCCTCCAGCTAGCTGTCAGGGGAGAGCTCATTCGGATCCTGCTTACACAAAGGATAATGTTTCAAATATAAGGGCTTGTTTACACTTAAAATACGAAAGTGGCACTGCAGCAATGCTTCACTGTAGACACTACGTAGGCCAAGAGGAGGGATTCTTCCATCGGCGTAGGTATTCCACCTCCCTGAGAGGTGGTAGCTAGGTTGACTGCTATCAGGGGTGCTGGAACCAATTGTATTGTGGGGGCGCTGTGAGCCATTGAACCAAACTGTAAATCCTGTCAATAACGGAAACCACTTCAAGTCAGGGGTGCTGTAGCACCCCCCACACCTTTAGTTCCAGGACCTCTGATAGCCGTCGAACGAGTGCTGTCTACACAGGGACTTAGATCAGCTTAACAATGCCTCTCAGGGATGTGGATTTTTCACAGTCCTGACCAATACAATTAAACAAACCTAATTTTCTTGACTAGACCAGGCCAAAATCCCTTCTTACAGACAGCTAGTTCGGGCCTGTAGACAATCCCCTTTAGCAGAGAGTGGCTTGTTAGTCAGAAACATCCAGAGCTTTCTTTGCCTGATAGTTCCATGGCCATAACTGTTCTTAGGGCTGTTGGGCCAAATTCTGTCTTTGGGTACATATCTGCAGCTCCCGTGGAAGTGAATGGGATTTGTACATATGGAACTGGGGGCAGGATTTGTGCCATAACGATTCATATTATTGCTGATCAAAGAATGTTCTTTTTTTTTTCCCCCTGTGGGGGAAAAAAATTAATATTCAGAAAAAAACGCTGTAAATGTTTGCCTGAAAATAGCCAGAAACTGAACAAAATTGGTGTTATAGTTGTTGCTTTTCCATTGAAAAAGATCAAAAGATTTCAAGGAAAGCAGACACTTTCTGTACATTTTTTTCCCTTTACCCCCCCCCCCCCAATTTTCTGCCAAAAGAAAGATTGGAAAGTTTCCTACTAGCTTTCATTTTTTTCTCTAATATTAACCCCAGTTTTCCCTGCTGCAGTTTAAATCCATTACTTTTTTTATTTGTCCTCAATGACCTAGAATAATCTGTCCCTGTCCCTTTCATCCTAGCCCTGGTTATTAATTCGTTGAAAGTTGCAATGTTTCAGTTGCAATTTTATTTTCTCTTAGCTAAATGTGCCTGTGATTTTCCCCCTAGCTCTCTCACAATGAATACTTAAAATCTGTATTGGGAACAAAATAATCCCATTATAGATTTCCTGGAATGGAAATAAGATTTTTATTTTGCACATTTCAGCAGCTCGAATAGGTACTTAAAAAACCTCAGCAATTTTCTGTCACTCATTTCCCCTGTAGATACCCTGCTGCCAATCGTCTCTTCCCATAGCACCACCTACAGTGGAGGTCTAGCTGCAGGCTGATACAGGGAGAGATTAAGCATTGCATCGATAGCACTATGGTTCCTGGGAGGCTCCTGCACTGCTATTTCGAATGAGAGATTTACAGAGGCACTTTGTGAATGCTAGTCCTTTTGTTATCAGTCTGCAGACACAGAAGCATTAAATGTGTGTGTAGAGAGTGCTACCATTTTAGACACTGCCACATCTTACATATCACCTTACATGCCCAAATTGAATCTTATTCTATGTCAAATCTCTCCAACAGGAAGAAATATGTCCACCTATATTTAGGGCCAAATCCTACACCCATGTTCTGGCTGCTGTGCACTGTTCTTGCAGTGCAGAGAAGCTGGAGAGTTGCCCTAAAGGGGGAATACGGGTACTCCTATTACAAGAAAGACCCTAGGTGGTGTAACACTGATGTAGCTGGCTATATGCCACCCACTTTCCTCTTTCAGCATTGCAGGCATGTCAGGATGAGAGAGGCATAATCTGGTGGTGGAAGAGCACCTTGCTCTCTGGCAATCCTTGGCCAGTTGAGTGGTCCCTTGTTTCCCTAAGTTAAATCAGGGATGAAAATGGCTCCCGGTCAGAATAGAGGTTGCTCAGGATCAGGCTCACAAAGTGAACATCTTGTTGGACTGTTAATGAATCACAGGACCGCCTTGTGCTGCAAAGCATCAGAATTCACATGCAACTCTCATCCCAGGTTCTCCTGTCAAGCCCCTTGAAGTCTGAGATCAAAATTATTGCAGATGGTTTGGTATATCAATGTTATTCAAAACAAGTTAAATAATGTACAACACTTTCACGGAACTGAAGATAGTAGGCCCAGGATGGACCACTCACGTTACTCAGTCCATCTGACCTGAAGAAGTGTACATATCTGCTCATGATATCATCCCCCCATGGGTCGTTTTAATCTGTCCTTTTGAATGTCTGAAGTGACCACTTCTCTTGGTCTAGTCTGCTTCCCATTTGCTCAACATTAAAAGCTTTTTCAAGACTAACCATCTTTTTCCTTATCTTAATTGCACTTTATCCGATCACCTTCTGAGATATCATAGAATCATAGAATATCAGGGTTGGAAGGGACCTCAGGAGGTCATCTAGTCCGACCCCCTGCTCAAAGCAGGACCAATCCCCAATTAAATCATCCCAGCCAGAGCTTTGTCAAACCTGACCCTAAAAACTTCTAAGGAAGGAGATTCTACCACCTCCCTAGGTAACGCATTCCAGTGTTTCACCACCCTCCTAGTGAAAAAGTTTTTCCTAATATCCAACTTAAACCTCCCCCACTGCAACTTGAGACCATTACTCCTTGTCCTGTCCTCTTCTACCACTGAGAATAGTCTAGAACCATCCTTTTCGGAACCACCTCTCAGGTAGTTGAAAGCAGCTATCAAATCCCCTCTCATTCTTCTCTTCTGCAGACTAAACAATCCCAGTTCCCTCAGCCTCTCCTCATAAGTCATGTGTTCCAGATCCCTAATCATTTTTGTTGCCCTTCACTGGACTCTCTCCAATTTATCCACATCCTTCTTGTAGTGTGGGGCCCAAAACTGGACACATTACTCCAGATGAGGCCTCACCAATGTCGAATAGAGGGGAACGATCACGTCCCTCGATCTGCTGGCTATGCCCCTACTTATACATCCCAAAATGCCATTGGCCTTCTTGGCAACAAGGGCACACTGTTGACTCATATCCAGCTTCTCGTCCACTGTCACCTCTAGGTCCTTTTCCACAGAACTGCTGCCTAGCCATTCGGTCCCTAGTCTGTAGCGGTGCATTGGATTCTTCCGTCTTAAGTGCAGGACCGTGCACTTATCCTTGTTGAACCTCATCAGATTTCTTTTGGCCCCATCCTCCAATTTGTCTAGGGCCCTCTGTATCCTATCCCTACTCTCCAGCGTATCTACCACTCCTCCTAGTTTAGTATCATCTGCAAATTTGCTGAGAGTGCAATCCACACCATCCTCCAGATCATTTATGAAGATATTGAACAAAACCGGCCCCAGGACTGACCCTTGGGGCACTCCACTTGATACCGGCTGCCAACTAGAGATAGAGCCATTGATCACTACCCGTTGAGCCCGACAATCTAGCCAACTTTCTACCCACCTTATAGTGCATTCATCCAGCCCATACTTCTTTAACTTGCTGACAAGAATACTGTGGGAGACCGTGTCGAAAGCTTTGCTAAAGTCAAGAAACAATACATCCACTGCTTTCCCCTCATCCACAGAACCAGTAATCTCATCATAGAAGGCGATTAGATTAGTCAGGCATGACCTTCCCTTGGTGAATCCATGCTGACTGTTCCTGATCACTTTCCTCTCGTGTAAGTGCTTCAGGATAGATTCCTTGAGGACCTGCTCCATGATTTTTCCGGGAACTGAGGTGAGGCTGACTGGCCTATAGTTCGCAGGATCCTCCTTCTTCCCTTTTTTAAAGATTGGCCCTATATTAGCCTTTTTCCAGTCATCCAGGACTTCCCCCGTTCGCCACGAGTTTTCAAAGATAATGGCCAATGGCTCTGCAATCACAGCCGCCAATTCCTTTAGCACTCTCGGATGCAACGCGTCCTGCCCCATGGACTTGTGCAAGTCCAGCTTTTCTAAATAGTCCCTAACCACCTCTTTCTCCACAGAGGGCTGACCACCTACTCCCCATGCTGTGTTGCCCAGCGCAGCAGTCTGGGAGCTGACTTTGTTCGTGAAGACAGAGGCAAAGAAAGCATTGAGTACATTAGCTTTTTCCACATCCTCTGTCACAAGGTTGCCTCCCTCATTCATACATATCTATCTATCTATCTATCTATCTATCTATCTATCTATCTATCTATCTATCTATCTATCTATCTATCACAGAGCATAATTCCCTTTCTATAACCAGCAATGCCCCTCTGCCATGTACATTGGTCAAACTGGACAGTCTCTACGTAAAAGAATAAATGGACACAAATCAGATGTCAAGAATTATAACATTCATAAACCAGTCGGAGAACACTTCAATCTCTCTGGTCACGCAATCACAGACATGAAGGTCGCTATCTTAAAACAAAAAAACTTCAAATCCAGACTCCAGCGAGAAACTGCTGAATTGGAATTCATTTGCAAATTGGATACTATTAATTTAGGCTTAAATAGAGACTGGGAGTGGCTAAGTCATTATGCAAGGTAGCCTGTTTCCTCTTGTTTTTTCCTACCCCCCCCCCCCCCAGATGTTCTGGTTTAACTTGGATTTAAACTTGGAGAGTGGTCAGTTTAGATGAGCTATTACCAGCAGGAGAGTGAGTTTGTGTGTGTATGGGGGTGGGGGGGATGTGAGAAAACCTGGATCTATGCAGGAAATAGCCCGACTTGATTATGTAAAGAGTTGTCACTTTGGATGGGCTAGCACCAGCAGGAGAGTGAATTTGTGTGGGGGGGTGGAGGGTGAGAAAACCTGGATTTGTGCTGGAAATGGCCCACCTGTTGATCACTTTAGATAAGCTATTACCAGCAGGACAGTGGGGTGGGAGGAGGTATTGTTTCATATTCTCTGTGTGTATATAAAGTCTGCTGCAGTTTCCACGGTCTACATCTGATGAAGTGAGCTGTAGCTCATGAAAGCTCATGCTCAAATAAATTGGTTAGTCTCTAAGGTGCCACAAGTACTCCTTTTCTTTTTGCGAATACAGACTAACACGGCTGTTCCTCTGAAACCTATAACTTTATTGTTACCTTGAAGGTAATCATAGATTATGATTTTATCCTTGTTGAGTCTGAGAGGACTGGGTGAAAGTCAGGCCCAACAGAAATCAATGGCAAAACTCCTGCATTTTTCACCCTATACATTTAGCCTAGCTCTGGGACTCTCTTCTGAAACCCTTCAATCATGTTTTTGTTTTCTTCTTTATACTTTCTCTATTCTTTTCTATACCCTTCCTAAATAATGGGGACCAAAACTGCATATTGGGCCTAATTCTCTCCTCACTTACAACATTATAATCCCATTGACTTGCATCACATTATTCCTGGTTTACACTGGTGAGGAAGGGGAATCAGGCCCATTATTACAGCCACAGCTACATTACAGCTAAGTAGAGTGGTGGTGCTATTAGCAGTGTGTTTTTATGCATTATCTTTAGGCTGCAGCATCACAGTGCGGCCATGTAACTGTTATATACAGAAGAATAGGCATAATACTACCAACTACACCTGTTAATAAATTACAGAAACTCCCCTGACCTCCATTCACAGTCTGCATCTTCTGTTTCCAAAATCTCTGCAGAATACTGTGGCATAATTCATAGCTCAAAAAACTCTACATACAGAATTTCAACCATTTGCAATCTGATTCTATTCAAACACTACCGCTATAGAATGCTGAACCCCACAGCAAATGTGATCCCCAAAACAGGGTTGTACTTTTGCCTCTTATGTAAGTTATTACAAATGATCAGTCTTAAAATCAGCTCATGCTCCAATATGGTTGTCTTTCAATGTAGAACTGTTCAGCTAAATTCATAGGGGACACACAAAGCATGCAGGCTGTATGAACAACAATGGGCTTCATTCTCTTGTCACATTCACGGGTGTAAATCGGGAGCAGCTCCACTTCAGACAGTGACATTACGCTGGTGTAAAACTGGAGGAGACGCTCTGGCCTCATAAGTGGATGATCTATAGTCTTAACCCTTTCATCACAATTGTAATAATTAACAATGAATAATAATACTCTTCTGTACCACCTGGATCTCCAAAGTCCTGTACAAACTGAGGGGCAGAGTGCATAGAGCTCATCTCTTCACCCAGCGCTGAAATGGCAGCAGCCTCAAATCAAGCTGCAGCTTGCAGCTGATTTCAAATATTCAGTTAAGCTCTATTTATTACCAGCAAAAATGGCACACACAGGGCAGCTGAAACAGTCCTTTTTCTCATAACACAACTGGGATCAGCTGACTGGAACTCTCACTTATGTTATCAAAGGGCCCCATTCTCATTTTGCGTTCCTTGTTTCTATTTAGAATTAATGGTAAATGTCTTTTCCTTATCAACTGTCAAATTGTCAGAACACACTGTGTATGTTTGGGGCTGGGGGATTAGGAGGTTTGGAGGGAGACCATCTGCTTCACTGACAAGAGTTTACTCCCACTATTTTATATTGAGTAATTATCCAAGGTCCCTTGTATTTTGTGTGTCTCAGAGAGGAGGCATTAAAATGTCCACTATTAAATGCTTTTCACATGGAAAGCAGGATTTTATGGCCCTGTAACTGCAGGATCAGTGGTTTTATGCTCTTTAGCCTCTGCAGTAATGTGTGTCTGGTTCCCCCATGCAAGCCATGCTGTGGTTAGTGTTGATTCAGTAAACAACATTTTGTTTCATCTCCACGGATATTGGGTCTATAGAGGACAGATTGCATTTACTGATAGTGCCTCATGGTCTTAAAAGTACACTTGACTAATCCCAGCTATCATTTGTGGTTTGTGGTTTTTTAAACAAGGACATTCAGGTTTTTGTTGGTTTTTTTAATGGAAAAAGAATGAAAGAAAAGTAAAAGAAAGAACAAGAAGCAAATTAAATGGCAAAAGATTTTATATATATGTATAAAATAAATATGACAGCATGAAAGAATCCCCAAATCCTAGTGCTGGCAACTGCATAAAGCTATCAATTTAATTCAAGTTAGTCACCCAAAACCCCTGAGAAGCAACACACACCTGTAATTCTCATTTACTTCAGTGGAAGACACAGATCTACATCCCTTTCCTTAAAAAGTTCAGACCCTGATGTTTAGATGCCAAGTTCATCTTCCCTGTAGCATCTTCCTACTATCTCCACTCCAATGAACAATGCACCTCATTCCATTATATTGTATGACTGACTGTTCTCTGGTGTAACATCTTCCAAGGAAGAGAAGCTTGTTGTAAATTCTTGACTAACCCTTACCTTCCACAGCTTCAAAACATTGGGCCAGAGTGTGATGGGTCTTTGTCTGGGTATATCAATTCCCTGCCATTGCAGGGGACTGAGGCATTGCTGCACCTTTCTCTCTCCTATTCTCTGCCTGTGGCACACAACTGTTTAGTCTCCTGAAGGCTGAATTACTTTGGTCTCATTTTGGTTGTTGGGAGGTTGGGTAGTGTTTAGTGACCTATCACACCAGTTCAATAACATTGGAAGTCTATAGGTTTCAGTGGAGTTCCGCCTGATTTGAAAAAGAGCATCAGGCCCAGAGCCTTGGGATTTTTTTTGCCCAACGTTAGCCAGAGGGATTGGTGCCTCTGGCAATACAGGTTCTCAGTCACGTTATACTTCCTGCCACAATTTTAAAGTTAAAAAAATAAAAGAGGCAACTAAAAGAGTATCAGACCTCTCTGTTGTGTCCGTTACTTGTTGCTCCGTATAGACCTGGATCCATAGTTCTTCTTAGCAGTTATATGTCCAAGCCACTGTTGGATACTGTAATCTGACCTTCAGGCCAATGGTAATGGGTGTAGAGTGGAATACTTCACATCGCTATTGACCAAGATAAGAAAAATCAACATCAGTTCCAAAAAGGCAGAAGCCCCTCTGTGGGCACCAGTGCAATCCCTTGACAGCAACGGACTTGCTGGTGTAAGTCAGGAAAAGATTTGCCAGAATGATCTACAAAAGGTCCTTAATTCCCGCCATTTGCTCTGTGGCATAACAGTCTGCATACAAGTTTGTGGACTGAAGGAGAGCAGGCTCTTGTCTAAAACATCCTGGGCCAAATTGTGAGCAGCCCTTTTGCAATGGAGAACAGGCATATGCGTGTGCAAGAAACTCTCCTCTATAGTTTGAACCATGTTTGGCCTCTGCTTGTATTCCTGAGCCCTTGTCTAACACCAAACTAGATCCCCCACCCTAAATATTGGTCCTTGTTCTGCAGTTCCACTCATCATCCTACACTGCTGAGTAAGACGAGGATGCAGTCTATCCCTATATAACTATAGGTCTTATTTTAAGTAATGAAAATCAGTTAGGCCACTGAACCCAAAAACCAATTATTTGCCTAGCTCTCTCCATGGGTAGGTGAGTGAATTTGCCAGTACCTGGTCTTTAACACGTTACCATCCTGGTGGGGCTCCCACTGCTGGACAATTACCAGACAGTTGTGTTTGATCCACGCACTGGATCCATGTGCTTCTGACCAATCCTGAGATAGGGTGGGCTCCAGCCAACGCCTCCAGCTTGGGTTTCTCAGGCACAAATTCTCTTTCTGGTACCCACGGTCCAGGTTGCCCAAGGACCAGTACTGATCCCACACAAGAGCCTAGTCATTAAGCATGAACTCCCAGAGCCCCACACCCCTGAGTAGTCGGGTTTATAGTTTAACACTTCAGGGACATGAGATAGTCGATAGTTGAAGGAAGAAAGACACAGACTTTGCAGAGGGATTTCTAAAGCAATCACTCTTTACTCTTAGGGCTTGCCTACACAATGCTGCAGTGCAGTCTGCAAGGGCATGCGTTGTAGGGTGCTTGTCACAGGGCAGCTGCCCTTTACGGGGAGTCAGTGCCACGCCTGCCTGTGACTGGCATAGGCCGTCCCCACCTGGGGCTAACCGATTGCCCCAGGTGGCTAGTAGTAAACAAGAACCTGGACCTAATGAAGGTTACCGAAGCTCAACTAGAAGGGAAATCCAAAAGGAGAAATGACGTTTTTGTGGAACGGAACTCTTAGAATAGGGCTGAGCAGGGAGCCTAGAGGGTAAGCAGTCTGGGGAACCCACCAGAATGGCGTGCATGTAAGAGGTTCCCCTAGAGAGAGGAGACTCCTAGATGGAGGGCTGCAGGCAACAGGCATCCAAGAAGGCCTAGTATCAGCCAGGGGGTTCCCAGACACTTCCTAGAAATCCAGCCTGGCAAGGACCAACCACTGTCCCTGAAGAAGAGTCGCAGGGGTTGGACCTCCCCAGGTCCCCCACTCCAGAGAAGGACCTTACTCTGGTGGGGCAAGAGTCCTAAAACCAGGAGCAGAGACAGGAATTGAGAGAACCCTTGGGGAAGAGGCCGTGTAGAGGTGAGCACAGGACTTGGGGTGGGGGACATGGACTAATATTGACTCAGTCACTCTGTTGAGATGTTGGGGGGCGGGGGAGTTTGGTTTATGTTCTGTGTTGGTTTTTCTGTTAATAAATGAGACCGTCCATGGGGGATGGGCGTGTGCTCTCTAGCATCTAATAGTCTGTTTGGACTGGTTGATACCCTGGGTGAGGAAAAAATCAAGCAAGGGCTCACCTGCATCACCACGCCCACCTTGCAAGGGGGAATGCAGGGTCAGGGTAGAATGAAGACAGTCCTGTAACACGTTGCACTTTAACTACCCCATGCACACTCCACTGATGAAAATTAAAAGGTCCCTAGTGTGTGTTAACATAGTCCTGTCTATAAAAGGAACTACATCAGTGTGAAAGAGGTACCTTTTTGTTTGTGTCAGCAGGGTCTTTCACACCCCTGAGTGACATAAGTTTTGCCGACACAAGTGATAGAGTAGGCCTGGCCTTAGGCAAAGCAAAATTAAATCTCCTGTGAGCCATTCTCTCCCTTGGAATCCTCACCTCTCTTGAGCATCTTTTGAGATGTAGTCGTCTTTTTAGGAATCCAAGGTCCTCCTTGGTCTCTCTCCTCTAAGTCAGTCTTCTTTTCTCTGACTTCTGCAGCCAATTCCTTTCACCTTGGGCTGGTCCAGTAGTCAAAATGGTCTCTCTACCTCAGAAAGTACGTCTCCCTGTGTATCCCAAGCCTTCCAGCCACTGCATTTGAATAGCTAGCTCTAACATCTCTTTGTTCTCTCGCTCTGCTGCGGGTCCCCTCCCACCCTGCAAACAAGCTGGGGAGAACTGGATTCCCCTAGGTTGCAGCCACTCCTTAACTTGTGCCAGGGCTTGTCAGGGCTGAGCCCCGGCACCTCTAGGCTTGGCAGTTCATAGCTCCAACACCTCTGGCTTGCTGCATCAGTTATGACTGTAAAACAATTGCTTGAGCTGAGGCATCTCTTTCATTACAAATTAAGTTATGATTTAGTTTGAGTTGGTCCAGCTTTGAGCAGGGGGTTGGACTAGATGACCTCCGGAAGTCTCTTCCAACCCTAATCTTCTATGAATCTAAGTACTGGTTGCAGCCATCCCATTGTTCTAAGGTGTTCCTATTTGAATGGGATACTATTAAGGTTAACAACTCTCCATTATTCCTGGTCTGGGAATTAGATCTGGGTATTAGATGGCTGATTCCACATACACTGAGGCATTCATTGATACAGCAATTTAATTAAACCAACCAGAAATGCATAGGTTGTACAGACTACCCAAATCACCATAATATGCCATTCAAAAACTGTATGTGCAGGACTAGATATCTCTGGAGACTACACCTGGGGTCCCCTTCACCTTTAAGTCACTACTCAAATCCAGCCCAGAATGGTCATCACTGTAAGTGTGCATGTGAGTGTGTGTGCATATGTGTGTGTCTGTCTGTTTGCCTTCATCTACATTGAGACAAGGTAGGTGAGGTAATATCTGTTATTGGGCCAACTTCTATTTGTGGGAGAGCCAAGCTTTCAAGCTGCACAGAGCTCTTCATCCGGTCTGGCTCTGTCATATACATACACACAGAATTGCACTCACAACCCCCTCCCCCACTTGAGCTGACTATGTCTCACTTCTCTCCCACAAGTAACTCCTGCTGGGCTGGTAAGCCAGCCAACTCCCTTGATGTGTCCTGCCCCAGAGGTGCCAGCCAGATGGCCCGACATCTGCAACAAGAGGATCTGGCAGGTGGCCCTGAAATCTCCCACTCAAGAGAGCTGTTGTTCTGTACCAAAGTCCTTATCCCTAGAAAGACTTCAGCAAATAAATAAATAAGTGATGAAAAAAAATCCAAAACAATAATAAAGCAAATGTGACTTCAGGTATCTTACCACCGCAACCTCCAGAGTTCCCTTACCCCATGAGCACTATTTATTGCTGATGATAACCAAGTCAGCCACCAGCCCATAGTCAAATATAATATGGCATGGCATGATGTGGCTTATGACATGGTGCAAAGGTTGTATTGTCATCCACACACAAGTGGTGTTACACAAAACTGGAGAAGCGGGCTGTGGGTTGTACAGGACATCCCAGTGGGGTGTCTCGGTAACTTGAATGTACTGGACCACTCCCCATTGTCATGTGCTAGGCACGTGTCAACAACAGATTCAGGCCGGGGCACTGGAACAATTTGTATAGTGGGGGCACTGAGAACCATTGAACCAAATGTAAACCCTGTATATAATGGAAACCATTTCAAGCCAGGGGGTGCGGAAGCATCCCCAACACCGCTAGTTCCAGCATCTATGGTTTCAGGCAATGTATTTTAGGAATGATATGGGGAGGTCTAAAATATTTCATTAAGACAATTTTGGCACCTAATAAAGTGTGGCACCTTAGTACCATAAGCCTAGATAGATAGCAAGATAGGTGTGTGTTAGGGGATAGATAGGTAGGTAAATAGAGAGACAAGGTCAGTGAGATATTGGACCAATTTCTTGTTGGTGAAAGAGAGAAGCATCTGAGCTTACACAGAGCTCTTCTTCAGGTCTTGGAAAGCTACTCAGAGAGAGGCTATGTCGGCAAAATGTATGTCACTCGGGGGTGAATATTCCACTCTCTTGAGCAACATTAGTTACACTGACATAAGCGCTCATGTGCACAGCACTATGTCGGCAGGAGAGCTTCTGCTGCTCAAGGAGGTGGGTTTTTTTATGCCAATGGGAGACCTTTCTCCCATCATCATAGAGCTTCTTCACCAGACACGCTGCCGTGGCGCTGCTCTATCGGGACAGCTGCGCCGCTGCAGTGCTGTATGTGTCTACACGGCCAGAGAATCTCAGCTAAATACATGGTGGAACTGATTGCTAAGCATAAGGAGTTAACACGTGTTGGAAGAGACCAGTCAGAGCAAAGTGGGCAGTGACACCCCTGCATGCATAGGACAAAGGAGGGCTACTGGTTTACAGATTGTTGTAATGAGCCATAAATCCAATCTCTTTGTTGTGTCCATGATTTTTAGCATCTAGCAAAGTTATGAAAGTGGTAAGTAAATAGACAGGTAGACTGGACTCAAAGAGAGGGGAAAAAAGGATAAATAATAAATAAGAAACAACTCTAAAAATGACCTCAAGTCAGTTTTCCAGTCATAAAAATTTTATTGTTCTGAAGTCTGATATCTCTGGACTTTCCAGGGCTATAAATAAGTGCTGTGTTTCCCATAGCAAAACTGGGTTCACCTCTGTCCAGTTATATACAGTGCCTTTTACTAGCTCTGTAGGGACCCAGGGTATCGGAACTTAAACCCAGCACTGGAGCAGGACGGATTATGGCCATTTCATGTCTCAGGGCAATGTAATGTGGAAGGAGAAGTTCTACAATGGGAGGAATGGAGAAAATATTTCCTGGTAAACTGATTTGTTTTCTAATTACATCAGTTGGATGTACGGTAAGGGGTTGAATGTTAACATAAGCACAAAGGAGATGGATTAGCAGACAGACGGTAGATGAGGAGGCAAAAGGTGCCATTTAGTTCATTGCCCTGCAGTTT
Organism: Caretta caretta; assembly: GCF_965140235.1. NCBI lineage: Eukaryota > Metazoa > Chordata > Testudines > Cheloniidae > Caretta > Caretta caretta. Next base: position 9,030,161 of record NC_134210.1, on the reverse strand, counting down.
GCCATATGGATATCACCCCCATGCATATGTTAAGTATATAATACAGTATATTGTATGACTCCTTGGATCAGGTTGTGTACCTGGGGAGCTGTATATAGATTTTCAGGCATGCCAACCTGAAGAATCCCGCAGACCTATGCATTTATGTCTGGGCTACAGATACGCTGTTCACTTGCTGGTGATTTGAAGTTCTCCGAACATGGGGATTCATAGTGGGTTTATTTAGTTGCAAGTCAGATATTTCTCTATTTTCCAAGGTGGGGGGTGGAAAGCAAAACTGAGTATCTGGGGTTAAAAAAGACCCCCTGCAGGTCTAATGTTTGTTGCATAAATATTTGTGGGCATCATGTTGTCCAGAGCAATATCCCCAAACCTACAAATGTTTCCCACTACCTTCAGCTAGGCAACAGGCTGCAGCTATTTGATACAGTTACTGGTAACATCTCTTGCCCAGAAGGCAGAGTGAGAGAGACAGAGAGCAAGAGCGAGCAGAGAAATAACTTGCACAGTTTTTGTGTTTTCTTAGCTATCAATCAAATTCCCTCTGACATTGCTTCATTTATGGATTATTGCAAAAACACTGAAACAATGTGCAATGATAATGTTGTAAAGCCACAGAAATGAAATTGGTAGGAGTAACCCATTTCTCACTGTGTTCCCAAGCACCTCTACACTCTGAATCCCGGCAATGCTTAAGCTTCAGTTCTATATAAGAAAGCTAATCAAATGACACTCAGGAAAATTGACTTGGGTTTTCAATCTAGTTTCAGATCTCTATTGTACTTATTTCAAATGGCATTTGTTATTCTCTGCATATCCTTAGGAGCATGCCCTGTCAAGAAATGCCATACAACTTCAAACCATGTTTTTTCCCACCTCTATAACTTTTTATGTATTCCCTTTTTACATTTTATTACAGCATAACATCTAAAAATGAAATAAAGATTATAGGCAACGCTTCAGGACCTATAGTTCCATGGCTTGCCCTGAATATCAAATCTTGTTGATAGGAACTTGCTGCTCTACCACTGTAAATTGCCAAAATCTCCCCGATGACCATCGTTGTAATTATTTCTGCTTGGAAATGAAATATTTGATCGGCAGAGTGATTTTTATTTTCTTTATTTTTCCTCCCTCCCTGCTCTTCTTCTCCTATCTATATTTCCTTCCATTCACCAAGGCTGTGCATTTCCCCCTTGATGGGGGAGTCAAAGATTAAATCTGTGTTTATTTACCATAGTTATCTCTAGAAGTAAAAGAAAACAACAGTAACTTTTGCTTCCTGCTCTAGCCCTGGCCTGTTTCTAGTCCTTGCTCCCAACCCTGTTCCTGCTGCAGCCCCAGCCTGTACCTGCTCTGTTCTGGCTTCTGATCCCTGGCTACATCCCTGACTATGACTCCATCTTACCCTTCAGCTTAGGCTTCTGACTTGAAGCTCTGATCCCGGCTATGTCTCTGACTCTGACTCTGGCTCAACCTTCGACTTAAGCTTGGCTTCTGGCTCTGGTTATGACCTTCAGCTTGGCCCCTCAACCCTGACTCTGACTTCACTCTTGGACCAGTGCCTGATTTGTGGAGCTACGCTTGTCGTTACCCGAACTGCCACCACAACCACCAGGCAAGGTCCTGCTCCACCAACTGGGTAAGCCCCCGGTGCCCTGGCAGCTTACAGTTACCCCACTCAGCAGTGTGAAAAATTCACACAAACACCCCGAGAGACATAGTTAAGCCAACCTAAATCCAGATATAGACAGTGCTAGATCTGGGGGAGAATTCTTCTGTTGACATAGCTGAGGGGTGGGCAAACTACGGCCCGCAGGCCAGATCCGGCCCATCAGGTCTATGGATCCGACCCATGGAATTGCCACCCCTGTGGCACTGCGGGGTTAAGGCAGGCTCCCTGACTGCCCTGGCAGCACACCACTCCCGGAAGCGCCCGGCACCACGTCCCTGCAGTCCCTGGGGAAATGGGGGGCAGAGGGCTCCATGCGCTGCCCTTGCCTGCAGCTCCCATTGGCCGGGAATGGGGAACTGAATGGGTCAGAATCCAGATTTCAGTGGAAAATGCATGTCACTTCCTCGGAGTAGGAATGGGTACTGAGTAGATGCCCGCAATGAGTGGGACAGATAATCATAGAATCATAGAATATAAGGGTTGGAAGGGACCCCAGAAGGTCATCTAGTCCAACCCCCTGCTCGAAGCAGGACCAAATCCCAGTTAAATCATCCCAGCCAGGGCTTTGTCAAGCCTGACCTTAAAAACCTCTAAGGAAGGAGATTCTACCACCTCCCTAGGTAACGCATTCCAGTGTTTCACCACCCTCTTAGTGAAAAAGTTTTTCCTAATATCCAATCTAAACCTCCCCCACTGCAACGTGAGACCATTACTCCTCGTTCTGTCATCTGCTACCATTGAGAACAGTCTAGAGCCATCCTCTTTGGAACCCCCTTTCAGGTAGTTGAAAGCAGCTATCAAATCCCCCCTCATTCTTCTCTTCTGCAGGCTAAACAATCCCAGCTCCCTCAGCCTCTCCTCATAACTCATGTGTTCCAGACCCCTAATCATTTTTGTTGCCCTTCGCTGGACTCTCTCCAATTTATCCACATCCTTCTTGAAGTGTGGGGCCCAAAACTGGACACAGTACTCCAGATGAGGCCTCACCAATGTCGAATAGAGGGGAACGATCACGTCCCTCGATCTGCTCGCTATGCCCCTACTTATACATCCCAAAATGCCATTGGCCTTCTTGGCAACAAGGGCACACTGCTGACTCATATCCAGCTTCTCGTCCACTGTCACCCCTAGGTCCTTTTCCGCAGAACTGCTGCCTAGCCATTCGGTCCCTAGTCTGTAGCTGTGCATTGGGTTCTTCCGTCCTAAGTGCAGGACCCTGCACTTATCCTTATTGAACCTCATCAGATTTCTTTTGGCCCAATCCTCCAATTTGTCTAGGTCCTTCTGTATCCTATCCCTCCCCTCCAGCGTATCTACCACTCCTCCCAGTTTAGTATCATCCGCAAATTTGCTGAGAGTGCAATCCACACCATCCTCCAGATCATTTATGAAGATATTGAACAAAACCGGCCCCAGGACCGACCCTTGGGGCACTCCACTTGATACCGGCTGCCAACTAGACATGGAACCATTGATAACTACCCGTTGAGCCCGACAATCTAGCCAGCTTTCTACCCACCTTATAGTGCATTCTTCCAGCCCATACTTCCTTAACTTGCTGACAAGAATACTGTGGGAGACCGTGTCAAAAGCTTTGCTAAAGTCAAGAAACAATACATCCACTGCTTTCCCTTCATCCACAGAACCAGTAATCTCATCATAAAAGGCGATTAGATTAGTCAGGCATGACCTTCCCTTGGTGAATCCATGCTGGCTGTTTCTGATCACTTTCCTCTCATGCAAGTGCTTCAGGATTGATTCTTTGAGGACCTGCTCCATGATTTTTCCAGGGACTGAGGTGAGGCTGACTGGCCTGTAGTTCCCAGGATCCTCCTTCTTCCCTTTTTTAAAGATTGGCACTACATTAGCCTTTTTCCAGTCATCCGGGACTTCCCCCGTTCGCCACGAGTTTTCAAAGATAATGGCCAATGGCTCTGCAATCACAGCCGCCAATTCCTTCAGCACTCTCGGATGCAACTCGTCTGGCCCCATGGACTTGTGCACGTCCAGCTTTTCTAAATAGTCCCTAACCACCTCTATCTCCACAGAGGGCTGGCCATCTCTTCCCCATTTTGCGATGCCCAGCGCAGCAGTCTGGGAGCTGACCTTGTTAGTGAAAACAGAGGCAAAAAAAGCATTGAGTACATTAGCTTTTTCCACATCCTCTGTCACTAGGTTGCCTCCCTCATTCAGTAAGGGGCCCACACTTTCCTTGGCTTTCTTCTTGTTGCCAACATACCTGAAGAAACCCTTCTTGTTACTCTTGACATCTCTGGCTAGCTGCAGCTCCAGGTGCGATTTGGTCCTCCTGATATCATTCCTACATGCCCGAGCAATATTTTTATACTCTTCCCTGGTCATATGTCCAATCTTCCACTTCTTGTAAGCCTCTTTTTTATGTTTAAGATCCGCTAGGATTTCACCATTAAGCCAAGCTGGTCGCCTGCCATATTTACTATTCTTTCGACTCATTGGGATGGTTTGTCCCTGTAACCTCAACAGGGATTCCTTGAAATACAGCCAGCTCTGTAATGATTTTGCTCTTTTGTGGGGACCCAATTAAATCCCAGTGTAAGCAGCAAAAAACCTAGGAACCTATTTGCTTCCATCAGGGCAAACAGCAGAGAGGAAGGAGAGTCTTTTAGTTAAAGCATAACACTGAGCCAGGGGCTTCCCTTTCCAGTTCTGCCACAGATTTCCTGTGGGGCTTTGGCAAGGAACTTCGTCTCTCTGAGCCTTGATTTCCCCATGTGCAGAATGGAATAACAAGTCTTCCTTTGACTCTCTTGTCAGCTTTGGGGCCGGAATGGTCTTTTACTGTGTTTTTATGTTGCCTGGCACAAGGACCTCCCAACTGTGTTGGTGTTTATAGTGCTGCCAATGGTACAAAAGTTAATGATACCTTTTATCCCAGGAGTTCTGGGGATTGAGAGGCATAATTTAAGGTATGAGTATCTGGGAGGAGCTGCTTTGTTTTAAACCCTCCAACCATGCCACTTAACCATCAAGCCTGCTAGGGTTAGACCCAAGCAATCAAAATACGCGACCAGCATATGAACCATGGAGCACCTGGGTTTTCTTACATGGTGTGCTCATGACTGTCATTACTTTTTTAAACTCTAAAACCTCTTTTAAAGGATGTACTATGGTCCTTTTTTTCACTGTGTGAATTAAATAAGCCACCTTTTAAAAAAGAATATTGGATAAACCACTTCCATCATGTGCGCCTGTAACCCACACACCTTCTGGGTGTGGTGCTCTGTCCTCTCTAGTGACACTGAGACCACTTAGAGATTAATGACTCTGCTACAGCCTTAGCTAAGGGCCATGTGGCTTTTAGCTCATGCAGTAGAGGCTCATGCATTTAGCTCCAGAGGTCCCAGATCCGATACTGCCGACGATGACTGGGATCTGTCGGTGTTCCACATCCATAAGGATCCCTCCACATGAGTCATCGGCAGGGTTTGCAGCCTGGAACTTCAGATACCCTAACCTAGGCCTCTACCATTTGTGCTCAAAGAGTAACACTTATTCTCTATGTGGACTGGCCACAAGAGGGGAATGTGCAACTACTTCTCCCCGTTGGTTACTACAAGTATTTTCTAAGTAGAGGTAGAATGTTGGAGATTGAGAATTCCTGGCTCTGGGCAGGGGACATCGTCTAGTAGCTGGAGCAGTGGCTACACAGAGCGTAGCGAAGCACACAGATTGAGTGAACTCTTTTGGAAAGGCAGTGTGGCTGAGTATATGGGACCTGAGGTTGCCATACTATGAACCTGAGTCCTATTCCCAGCTTTACGTACTTGCACAGGGTCACATAGGTTCTGAATCTCTGAAATTAGGTGCTTATATCCATATTTTGGCATCTACATTTTAAGTATTTCAGCGTGAATTTACTTGTTTAACAATAGGCATCCAAGTTTGAAAACTGGCCCTACAATGAGTCATAGGCCAAGCCAGGAATACAACCCATACATTCTGCTTTAACCAGCAGATAATCTACTTTATTTCTTTAAAGATGAGTAATGTTTATACCTAACTTTGATATAGTTTTGTCTGTGTGAAATGTAGAAAAAAAAATATTAAAAAACCCAACAACTTAAGTCACATTGATTTTACTTTTCTGTAGTTAATTTGTAGTTTCAGAATTGTTTTTCTTGTATGCATATCACCACTTCTTGTTAAAGTTAATTTGTTTAAACATTCATGAAGGGGAAGGTTTTTAATAGAAATGTGCCAAATACTTTTCAATTACTGCAAACCGGTGTGGTCATTGATCCATGAACAATGTGAATTTTCTGTTGGGGATTTTTTTGTCTTAATACTCTGAAAGAAAATGATCCCCCTCACCCTCTTAAATGTTAATCGGGAAAAAATTGAGAAAACAAATAAATGAAATCATCTCAGAACATTTGGATCATAAATTTGTTTAGGGAAGATTAATTCAGACTATATAGATACATATATATGTGGAGTGGGGATGTAAATAGAAGCCAAATAACTAATGAGGACTTTTTCCCTACTTATTTCTCAGCCACAGAAAATACAAAAAAACACCTAACTTGGGATTGAACTCCTAACCTTAAAAGCAAGTCTTTACCACAAGTGAAAGCAGAAATGGTCTTAAGTTCTAGCAGCAGAAGGATCTTATCATTTTATATGACCTAGCCACTAGAGGGAGACACTTAACAGAAAGTGAACCATGTAGGTTCATGATGGACACATAAAGGGCTGTGATGAAGGTAGCTATATTTGTAGTGGTCTATGCATTACCTAGTTTCAAGAGTGGTTTCCCTGGTTGTTTATGCAGAAACACATCAGAGGTAGAGTCTTAAAATTTCCTCTTCTACCAGGGTTTTTATTAGATATCTTTGTGTTCCTGCAGAAAAAGAGACACCCCGCTTTTTCAGGACAAATGGAATTTTAAGCTTTATGACCGTAGGGCTCAGTGGTATACAGCCACGACTCTCTTTTGGGCCGATGTGGCCCAGCAGGGACTCTGGGATGTCATCATTTATACAGCCACTGTTCAATGTAGAACTGCACATCGGTACAATTAATTCAGTCTCTGAGCCTAATTAAATGCAGATGGATCATGCACACAGCTATGTCCTTCCATGGCATGGAAACCTAGAATATCATGTCTAAACCCCAGAACTTAAAGGTATGTGTGTGCTGCAACTGGGCAGGGGGCAGTGATTGTGAAATGCCAACAGACTCCCAGTTGTCATTGGTCAGGATCAAACCTGGGATCTCTGGACCTTAATACATGAGCCTCTACTGCATGAGCTAAAAGACACTTCTCTCTTATCCAGAGCTGTAGTAGGCTCCTCAATCTCTAGCTGGCCTTGCTGTTACTAGAGGGGGACAGAGTGCTACAACAAGTAACCATGGGTTACAATTACAGCACATGGAGATGTACCCAAGCTAGCTTTAATCTAGCTAGCTCAAGTCCAAAAGCAGTGAAGCCATAGCAACATAGGTTCCTGCCTGACCATCTGCCCGAGTAATTAACCATGGTCTAGGCCAGGCTTGTAAGCCTGCACTGAAGTCCCTGCTGTCACGGCTTCATTGATATCAGTATACAAACTAGCAAGATTTAAGATATCTCGGGTATGTCTAAACATGCTGCAATCACACACCCCAACTGCAGTGTAGACATACCTTAAGATATCATCACGAGAGGTGTCATGATCCAATGGGCCAGAACCTTAACTGGTATAATTCAGCAGTGTTCTATTGACTTCAGAGTAGAGAGGGCCCTCAGTAATTGGTGCAGATCCACTGTGCAAATAGGGTGGAATAAGGGGACCACAAGGGACACAGAGCACAGCTTCATGGGGGGGATCCCTTATTGCTTTCACACATGTATATGTGAAGCAGGGTCAGGAAGGGTGCAGGACTAGAGGTTCCTTTGCTGTGCAGCTCTTCCTTCCACAAGGAGATGGGACATTAGGACTCCAGAGGCACAGAAGAGCTCAACTCCCACTTTTCACCCTGGGGAGCTGAGAGTCTGCCTCCCTTACTACGGTAAGAGTTTCCCACCACCCAAATGAGTTAGTCAGATTGGGCGCTGGGCAGGGAACTTTGGACCTGCTCTTAATGGTTGTTACGTGTGTGCATAATATGAAAACAGACCCCAGGTACTACGTCCTCAGCTGGTGGAAATGGGTGCAGCTCCAGTGAAGTCAATGCGGCCACGTCTACCTGCCCCAGCTGAGAATTTGGGTGCCAACTTAGGAAAGCACCTACACCTGCACATCCCTACTCCAGAGAGCACTTAAGCATGTGCAAAGTCCCATTGATTTCCAGGGGGCTTCTACACATCCTTAAAGATAAGCTCTCCTGAACTTTACTGACTTGGGGCCTGTCAAGTGACTATAGACAGTGCTGAATTTGTGCCAGGACTTGCCTGGGCTGATTCCCAACACCTCTAGGCTTGGCAATTCATAGCTCCAGCACCTCTGGGCTTCCGGGATCAGTTATGATTGTAAAAAAATTGCTTCAGCCCTGTCACCTAATTACTTAAGCCCCAGAACCTTTTTCACGACAAATGAAGCACTAAATACAAGCAAATGCAACAAAGTGCCTTGCCCCTTAATATTTTCAAGGATGTGTGTTCCCTGAGTCCCTCTAAACCAAGGTTAGGAAATGCCACTTAGGTGATAAAGTCCAACCTTATCTGCATATGTTGTCTGCATCTATTTCTGTCCAAACTGCACAGTAAGAAATTTGTAGTGGCAGTGGCCTGGCAAGAAAAATCAGCATGTAACTCTTTCTCCTATGCCTCTCTCTTAAGCCTTCATTCTCCTCACACCCTTTCTCTCCGGACACTGCTGCAGTGTTGTGCCTAATTATTAGAACATAGAACTCACTTGTTCTCATGCCATTATTTCTTAGGCAACAGGGGCATTTTTGTGTGCGTTTGGTATTCAGGGTCGCTGTGAGAGGCAGAACCACAGAATCCTCAGGGGTGGGATTGGCAGGGTCACATTGTTTTGAACTGCGTGGTTATCCATCATGTGTGTGGACTTTCCTGGGGACAGATACTCAGCTCATGCATATTGTCACAGCTCCGTGGACTACAGTGGATCTATGGCAACTTATACCAGCAGAGGAGCTGCCCTGTGGTCTTTTGGTTGAGCAAAGGGAGTCTGCAGAGCCATTTTGGTGAAAAGAAGACTCAGAATCCTCTTTTGAATTTCTTTTACTGCCACAGCCAGAATGATCTCAGGATATTTGTATACAGTAAATCTTAAAGTCGTCCCGGTTCACATTGTTTCGTTGTTGATCAGTTAGAGAACATGCTCGTTTACACAATGCTCCCTTATAACGTTGTTTGGCAGCCGCCTGCTTTGTCCACTGCTTGCAGAAAGAGCAGCCCATTAAAGCTAGCTGGTGGTGGCTTGGAACCAGGGTGGGCCGGCAGCCCCCCATCAGCTCCCCGCTCCCCTAAGTTCCCTGTGTGGCAGCCACCCAGAAGGCTATCAGTTGCCAGCAGTTCAGCTGTCCTTCCCCCAATGCTGTGTGCTGCTCCTGCCCTCTACCTTGGAGCTGCTCCCAGGAGCCTCCTGCTCACTGTGCGGGGAGGGGAAAGGGGGGCTAATGTCAGGGTGTCCCCCCGCCTGCTCCTGCTCCCCGCTTACTCCATCTCCATAGAGCTGGGGCGGGGGGACACAACAGGACTCAGGACAGAGGGAGCTTGCTAGCAGCAGCTGCTGTCTCAACTTGCTTATCTACTTAAAAAGGCAATGTACTTAGAGTGGAGCCAGTGTACTTAAAGGGGCAATTTGCATCTCTCTCTCTCACACACACACACAGGGTGTGTGTCTCTGTCTCTCTTTGCCATGCTGTCTCACCTCCCTCCATTTGTGCTGCCTTGTAGAGTGTGAGGCTACATTAACAACAATGTGTTAACCCTTGAGGGCTCAGCTGTTCTAGTTCATCATTTAGCAGTAAAGCATTCCCTGGGAAATATCCCACCTTCTTCCGCCCCTCTGACTTCACCACCTCAACCAAGTTGCACAATCATCATTGCTGTGTACAGTATTAAATTTTTTGTTTACAACGTATACTGTGTGTATGTGTGTGTGTGTATATATATATATACTTTTGCCTGGTGAAAATTTTTTTCCCTGGAACCTAACCCCCCATTTACATTAATTCTTATGGGGAAATTGGATTTGCTTAACATCGTTTCTCTTAAAGTCGCATTTTTCAGGAACATAACTACAATGTTAAGCGAGGAGTTACTGTACAGCACTCCAAGGTGTGGCTGAAGTTTCGGGAGACACACCTACATTGTTAAAAATATGGAGATAAAGGAAGAAGGAGGCACGCCTCGGGGCCCTATTTCACCCCAGGGTGTTCACTACTTCCCACCACCCAACACAGATGTAATGAGGTTAAGTGGTGTCCGTATAAAATAAGTAAGAACTACTAATTATTCCTCAAGAAAGGCTTTTAATGATTTTCGACTACAATAACAGCATAAACAAAACAAAAAAAGGAAAACCAAAGACCAGCACTGAATAAGAAATTAATACAAAAGGCAGATTATATTGAAGACAAGTGCAAGTACATGTAATATTGTGGACCATTTGTGAGTTCCTGAACAGTGACTCTACATATGCTGGTCCTGGCAGGTCATAATAAAAGCCCTGAAGACAAGCATAAGTAAAGCTCTTATTCACCAGTTTTATAATTCTGGTGACAAAATATTTCAAAGGCAACACAACTATACGTAAAAGGAGCTGATGAATGACAGCGCTACAGGCATCCGCTCGGGCTACTTGAAAGACAAGCACAAATACATGCAAAGCTATTATGCATCAGCCCCCTACTATTGACTTTGTGCTACGGTATCGATACGACTATGATCAATTTGGCTCAAGCAACCAGACTTCTTTACTCCGTAGACTTACCCTGCATTCGTCCGAGAAATACGTTACCCTTCAGTCGGCCACTTTCCGCACTGGCCAGGTACAGACAGCGGAGAAGTGCACGTCCCTTCAGTTCAGGGGGTGTGGATCAGGTTTCCCTTATGACCGAAAATACACACACACAGTCCCATGCCTTTGTCCTTTTTATCTGATCTGACATCTGTGTTTTAGAACAGACCAACCAATCAGGGTGGGCCACATTGTTTATGTGGTTGCCCTAGTTGTCTAATTGATGCGCATTTAATTTTTATGTCCAATTGTTAGTTGTTCGTATAATTTAGGCCTATTTATTTTCTGTAGCCAATTAGATCTTGAATGTGGGTAATTTGGGGTTGATACGTATGTAGGAGTCAGCATAAATTGTTATCTGGTTGCAGCGCGTCCTGACCACAAGCTTAAGCTTTATTTTTGCAAGGCGTACATTTTGAAGTATACAGACGTTTGCGGCCTAACATTTGCAATACTTCTATTCCATTCAAGCTTGACAAGACAGTTGTTCAATTTATTCACAAAAAATAGCAGAGTGAATGCAGCAGTGCAAAGCTTCAGTGTGGTCTGTGCAAAGCCACCGGGAACCCCGGATACCTATTTGAATTGCCGAAGCCCACAGCACTGCATCTATATTGTTATTTTTGCAATGGTAGTGCAGATGCATCTACCCAAGCTGCAGTCACTTGGATTGTAGTCTAAACATACACATACAATTTACAGCTTTCGGGTAGGTTGGACTAGACCAACCGAGTGCTGAGAGTTGGCAGTTGGGAATCAAGACTTGAGTCCTATTCACAGCCCTGATGTTGACTCTAACCTGCCTATTCCTCAGTTTGCCCATCTGCAATATAGGCATAACATTTACTTCATATGACTGTTGTGAGGCTTAATGGATGTTTGTACAGATATTTGAGAACCTCAGATAAAAGGATCTATAGATGTGCAAAGTATTATTACGTTGTACAAAGTCTGATGTATTTTCCTCCAGGAAAAAAAAAAAACAATACAAGGCTTTATGCAGACTTAATTGGTTTTTTTAAAATTTATAAAGAGGATTAAGAAAACTGAGCCTATCTAAGTCTCCCTACTGGCAAATAAAAAGGAATAGAAATAAAGACTAGAAGTAAAGAGGATTTATGGTTTAAAAAAATATGCAGAGAGTAATATACAAGTTACTATTCAGGCAAGAGAAGAAATAAGCACATATTGAATTAAGAAATGGTGGAGACATATAGAAAGACATAGACACATTGGACAGGGAAGGTTACACAAGGGAAATATCAGGGAATTCTAATAATTTGGAACATGGGTTCTCCGCCTTGGGGCCATGACCCCGACTGGAAAGGGAGGGTCAAACAATTTCAGTGGAGGAGTAACCATCCTCCCTTTCTTTCTGGTTAAATGGGAGAGGAATCCCAAAACCATCTTCTGTTGTCATAGATGGGCATGGTTACAAAGAAGAGAGTCACCGATTTTAATAATTTAATACTGGATTTAGATACCAAAGAGAACAGATCTGTATGGGACAGACTTTTTTCATCTCTAATTTCTTTTAAACAAATGGAGAAGACAGTAATGACTGGCCAACATCAGGAGACTGAGGCTGGAGCTTCAGCTGTACTAGCATAGCTCCATTGTGACGCTATGCCAATTTACACCACCTGAGGATCTGCCCCTGGTATCAGAGCAACATTGTTCTGGATGTCAGGTTGGCCACAAGAACGAGCTTTCTTATGAGGCTTCAAGGATTTCATGGCATAAACAGCATATTCTCATGTAATTTTGGTGTTTCTGCTTCCAGACAAAACTGGAAAGCATGATGTATTTTGGACCTCCAAAATGTTTTGTTAGGGTCTGTTCCATTTCAATTTTGCCCAGTTCAATTGTAGTTTTCAAATTTAGAGTGATTTCTAGAGCTGGATGAAAACAAAAAAACCTATTTCAAAAACTATTTGTGTTTTTTTTTTATATGCTCAGAGCAAACCCATTTTTCATTTGTGCAACTATTTTAACACATATTTTTCTGATATTTCTTCATTTATTTTTAATTTAAAGCATTGTAAATGTTATTGATACAGCTACTGATATTCCTTGTCAACCAAAACCCCAATTTTCATTAAACAAACACAAAAAACCACAATCATTTGAAAGTATTCAATACGGTTTTTGAGAAGTGTGGGAAAAGTATAGGAAAAAACACCACTTTTTTGTTAAAAATTAAGAATTTTGACAGTACCCAACATTTTGCCTAAAAATATTTATTTTCAAAAATAATTTTTGGATGAAAAATATTTTTCAAAGAATTCTGACCCACTCCATTTATTTCTTATATTAATTTTCCAGTCTCACTTCTATGAGTTTAGGGTTTGTGAAAGTTTTTTCCCCCCACAGTCCTGGAGTATGAAATCTGTTTATTCACAGAACAAGATTTGCCACAGGTTCTTTGCCAAAGTACCTCACCCATTATTTACAGGGACCCTAGGCAGTGGTGAGTTGGAGCCGGTTGTTAAATACTGAAGTCGGTTTAGAACCGGTTGTTAAAGGGGTGGTTAAAGTCTGGCCCGCAGGCCACATCTGGCCCGTGAGACTGTCCTGTCCGGCCCACCTGAGCTCTCGGCTGGGGAGACTCCCCTGAGAATCCCTTTTTTAATTTTTACTCTCCCGGCAGTGCTCCGGGTCTTCGGGGGCACTTTGGCGGCGCGCCCTCCACTCGCTCCGGCTCTTCGGCGGCACTTCGGCAGCACGTCCTTCAGTGCCGCCAAAGACCCCGATCGACTGAAGGAACCGGTTCTTCAGCTTTTGGCAGCTCATCACTGACCCTAGGTATGTGTGGTTAGTTTAGTCTCCACCCAGTGCCTCTCTGTTCTGATTGCTAGCAGTTAAATAGCACCAGGTGAGACTTTGCTTTCTGTGAAGTGAAACCAGACTACGTCCCATCTCGTTTCATAAACATGGGCTGGAATTGAACAGGTGATCTAGAGGTAAAAAGGATTTGTAGCTCATACCCAGTTTACTCCCTTATGAAAGAATACATTGTACAACATTCTACTTTCTTCTTCTAAAGGGAATAATAAAATATTGTAGGGAACAATCCTGCAATGGCATAGGCATAAGATGACTTAATGGGCCTTTTCATGTCTATTTCCTACGCTTCTTATGCACATTTTACCTGGTAATGCACATAAAAGCAGGTGCTATGGGGAGGAAAAACCCAGTAGCTTTGTAGCTGCATCTCTGTTGCCCGTATAATAAATCTGTGGTGGATTAGCCATTACCATCTTTTGATTATATTCTATCAGTAATCGTCAATATACCATGTTAGCAAGCTTCCTAATGCAAATTACCAGCATGCGCAAGCATTATAAAGTAATCTACTTTGGGAGATTCTAAGCTTTGTCTGTCCCTTCTATGGCTTCCGATGATCACCAAGGCAAATTTAATAAAATGTTTGATGCAATTTGTGATATAATGCACATAGTCCCAACAACTGAAAGTGCAAATGAGCCAAGCAATGACAGGGAGGGAGTGAAATGGCTGGAGTGATGAAAGTGAGTGGCTCTGAGTGCTATTGTATGGAGTCAGCATTAGAAAACCAGGTTGAGCTGAATTGTTCCCTGTGGGGTTTAAAAGTTTGATTTTTCTTTTTCTCCATACAAGGAATTATGGTGATTGCAAATCCTAAAGCACTAAAGTTATTTAGAATAGAAGCTGTAAATATATACAGTAGAAAATAGGCATTTTCCTAGGTTTATAGCTCTAAAGGATTAAAGTAGGATTAAAAAGAGAAGAAAATAGATTTCAAACCTGTTAAGTTTCCTAACCTTACGAGACACATTTTTCCAAATGAATGAATGAAAAAAAAAAGGATAAATGTTAAAATGATAATAACAAAATTAAAATAATACATAAGAACAATACAAATAATGCACAAATAATCCTGTATTAGCACAGGGACATGTTTTTCTCCAAAGAAACCCCGAGTCTGAATGCTGTAGCATGTTATGCACCCGTAATGGAACCATCAAATGTTTGGGACTGAGGGGCACCACTCCAGTGGAATAAAGTGGTTGGATATATGCTGCAGGGAATACTGTTTGGGGTTCTTGGCTTCTGTATAACAGCTAGAATGGTTCTCTACCAGGCCCTTCCTAGCGGCTGGCATAAGGGGGCCTGCTGAGGGTGTAGACAGAATGCAATGCACTCTAGCTATACTTAACTGCAGAACAGCATCAAAGGGGCAGATGGTATTGCAGCCAGAGCATAAATTAGAGCAGCCCAGAAGCTCTACACGGGGAACTGGGTAGGACTGAGAATTTAGGAGGCACAAAGTTGCCTTAAAGACAGTTTTATCCACCCCCCACCTCAATTTGTGTTCTTAGGATGTACTGATCCAAACCCCATTGAAGCTAATGGGAATCTCTTCATTGACAGGACAAGCATAGTAAAGAATAGGGGCCTTCAACTGCATTGAAACCAATGGGGCTTGCAGATGCTCAGCATCTCGCAGCAAGCACTCAGCACCTCACTGGATAGGCCTGACATTCCCCTCTATTTCACGGTTCAGACATCTGCCTGGTTTCTAAGCAGTCATTAAAATGTAGCTCTAGTCCACTCTACTCCTGCACTGCAAGGCAATTCCTGAGAAATTGTGTTGTAGTTTGTTATGTTTTAAGTGTTTCTTCAGAGGAATAAATTACATACACATAGTCTACTGACAATATGCACTCAACTGTGACTGCTATTGAGCACTCAGCAACGTGCTTTATATGGCTGTGAACATTTACATTAGGGTTATTTAGTATGCCCAAACGGAGTAGTGCAGCTGAGGGATGCTTGCAATATGTTTTAGAGGAGGTGGGAATAGAACTGGTCGATGCTGGGTGTGATTCTGCACTGCATTCCACATTGCTTAGGCCTTTGCACCGGTGCAAAATAGATGTAAGATGCTATCACTGGGGTAACTGAGTGGCACAGTCTGAGGGGGTTTTGCATAGGTATACATGGATATACAAGGTACAAGGCAGTGAAAACTCAAGCCCAAACCCTGCCTATGGTGCCTTGACTTACTATGCTCCTGTCCTGAACTCTGGGCCTGTTTCTTATTTCACATACATCAGTGTCACTGTACAGACTAATGACGGCCAGAAATTCCTGCACTGATTCAGAGTCATAATCTATTTGAGAATTAAAATAATTGGAGGACCTTGAGCTTGGGATCCCAGCGCCATGAACTTAATCAGCTCTTGCAGGGACTTCACAGGGCATGGGAGGGAAGATCCACTGCAACCAGTCTCACCTTCGTGCTATCTCAGAACTCAAGTAAAAGATGGGTGTATGTGATTATGTCTAGCAATGGGGTGGACAGGTTGCATGGAAAATGCCTGGCTATTCCCCCTCCTCACTTGTCCCCCTCCAAATTTTAGCCCTGCCCACATCTCAAACCATCAGAAAGAACTTAGTCCACAGATTCCAGTGTCAGAAAGCTGCTGGGTTCCGATGTTGACTCAAAGAGTGGGTACCTTCCCATGTCCCCACTGGGATCCTCAGTGGTGGCCAGGGCTGGTCTGATCTGCAATGAGTTCATTCCAACCCCAGAGCCAAGTTCCAGGGGTGCTCAAAACCCCGTAGAGAGCTGGATCCAAAGTTAGCAGACGGCCCCATCTTCTCCAAAGATACTAAAGCAATGTGAACAATAGCTCAAACACTGTCCTGAAAAAGCGTGCATAAGTGGCCTGAAAAGACAACACGCATAGATGGCAATTGGCTCCAGAGTTAGAGAAATCTGAAGTCCATTCCTAGCTCTGCCACTGTGTGACCTTGGGCAAGACATTTAGTCTCTATGTGCCCCTTTCACCCCATCTCATCCTTTTGCTCTTTAGTCTGTTGAGATTGATAGCAATCTGGGTCAAGAGTTGTCTCTTTGTTTGTATAGTGCCTAGAACACTAAGGCCCAGATAACAACAACATATTCAGGATACTCTATGGTGGTCCGTGTATTAGGGAATCTCAGTCTGGGCAATGGTTATAAAAAAATAAGAAATCAGAACTAGTGTGTGTCCCAGCCAGCTTTATCCTCCATGAAAAGCTGGTAAGCTAGCAATCATAGAATCATAGAATATCAGGGTTGGAAGGGACCTCAGGAGGTCATCTAGTCCAACCCCCCTGCTCAAAATATAAACCTTCCATAGGGAGGATGCAAAAAGGGCAGCAGTCAGGTTATCCCCAACTGTCTAGTAATCCCCATCCCAGCAGGTGGTTCTAAAGCAGCGATAGTGCTAAACCTAAATGGCCATCTCACCAGTTGCACAGCAGGTCTGACTGACATTGTAAGGTGTGCTTTGAGTGCCCTACCTAAAGTTCTGACAGCTGCAGTCTCCATCGTGGGAATTAAGCAGCTGGAAAAAGGTAGAGGGTCTTTCTGTATCAAGTGGCTTGTCATGGGACAAGTTGAGCCTGTGAGACGAGTTCAAGCCCAAGTTCCCACCTGTGCTGGGTTTCTTTCCTTATTAGGAAACTTTGTGGGGAAGGATCATATGACTACGGTTCCCCTGGCAGGAGGTATTTAAAGGGCAGTCTGTCGATATTTAACCGTGAGAGTAATTTAACCTTGGACAAATTTACCAAGGATCGTTGTGGATTTCCCATCACTGGCAATTTTTTAAAATCAAGATTGGCTGTTTGCTTGGAGACATCTGCTCTCGGAATGATTTTAGGGAAGCTGGTTATGTAGGCGGTCAGATTGAGGATCACAGTGGTCCCTTCTGGACTTGGAGTCTCTGAATTGATGGTTGGTCTGCGAGAGACCAGGATTGAGGGAAGAGTGCGGCTGTGCCACAGGTGGTGGAAGAAGTGGAAGTGGAAGTGGAAGGCAACGGGCCTATGAGGGGCTTCAACTCTAGAGGCCAGAGCAGGGACTGGGATCTAGCTCATTGTAAAAGGGGAGATGGAAAACCGTGTTGAAGGGGAAAGGACTGCAAAGCCATAGGGAAGGACCAAGGGGTCTTGATGATCCTTCATACAAGGATGAATGGTTGAATCCATTTTGTCTGGTGAAAATAAATGAAACCCCGGAAGGGAAAGCTTTGTGTTGAACGGCAATAGTCCCTCCTTAGTGAGTTGACCCCATGGCACGGTCATCCTGACAGACAAAGTATAGTGAGCATGCGTCAGGTCTCAATAAAAAAAATTCCCTATGGATTCAGTACAACCATGACTTGTCTCTTCCCTACCACAAGGGATGTTAAAAGCCTGGTTTGTCCATTCTGGTTTCATTCTGCTCAGTGCAGGGGTGGGGGGGAAACCCAGCCACCTAATGCTCTGCTATTTTTAGCCCTGCTGGTACCCCAGCTTATTTTAGAGCAAACCGAGGGCTTCTCTAACTTACACTCGAGCTTCAACAAGCCCCGTTCCCCACTTCCTCATAGTCACCCTGGGTGGCCCCAATGCTGGGAGGAGGTGGGACAGAGGTGTGATAGAATCAATTTGCTGACTTTATTCTGTCCCTGAAGCCCCTTTATTGAGGGACCTTTTTACACAGGGGTCAGTTCCACTCTCTATTTGGCCCCTTTTTGCTACTGCAGCAATATAAAAGTGTAGCTGGCAATCGTGCCTTACCCCTCTCTGTGCCACTAGGATGCGGCTCTTTGGAGGTATTAAAAGGGCTGAAGTGAGGGATGAAATGAAACAAGGAGCACACAAAGAAAGACAAGGAATATAAAAAGGGAGAAAGGATGAAGTGATTTTGAAGGGGACTAATAAAGTATGTGTCACACTGCTGATTGCTTTTTTCTTTTCTTTTTTTGGCTTAAACTGCTTCCAGTTTGCTGCTGTCTGATTTGCCAGCAAAAGAAATGTGCTGAAAATCTCTGTTAGCATCCTATTAAATAGGTGAAGTTTTAACTGGGTTTCAGCCTGTTATAAATTTGAAGTAATGAAATAAAAAAGTAAATATTTTTGCCAGTCTTGTCTGCCTTTTGCAGTCCTGCTTCGCTCTGGAGACACAAAATCTGCTGGCTCTGGATTAGATCCATTTGAAATTGCCAACAGATTCTCTCTTATGAATCTTCAAGCATTTGAGTCAGGTTGGACAGGAAAAACGTCCATCTGTACCATCCCTGATGGATGTAGCAAAGCTTGGAATGCATTCACAGTACTGGAGCAGCAATCAAGGGATCAGAGAACAAATAGATATGCTGTTTTTTGTTTTTTGTTTTTTTTTTAACACAGGGTGGATCTTCTCTGCATTTCTCTTAACAAATACAGTGAAGTCACATCACAAACCTCAGCAGATGGGATGCTCGGGGTTAATTTTTAAAGCAAATGTGTATGGGGGATTTAATCAATCAACTTCCTTGATGTAAGTGGGAGTCAGGAAGCTAAAACCCTGCACAATGCTTTAAAAAGATACCCTTAAATGTCACCCATTCTGTATTAAGGCTGCTACAGGAGGAAACTGTCGATACCTAATCTTAGGCATATCACTGTAGCAGTATCTAGCAACAGTACCTTTTGTGGGAATTATATTTCTATCAAGCCTATGTTGCCTGACTGCAAACAGTTAAAGTAGTTTAAATTTTTCAAAAAAAATCATGCCTTTATCTTTCCTCACCATTGACATCCTCCCTGTGCCCGGTTGATGTAAGATGTTACCAAACCAAAACTGTCCAGTCACTGTCTATCCTGTTTTGCACTCACTTTGTATGGGTGTACATGACTGCACAAAGTAGATGGCAGGGCATGATCAGGCATCACATCAGCTCTAAAGTTGTTTAGGGCAAGACTATACTTGTTAACTGAAATGCAAGGAAGATCCATTATTTGTATCCTAGCTACTGTTGCTTCATAAAGTAGCACTAAACAGGTGTAATATAGTGATAGTTGAAACCTCAAGTCTCTATTTTGATCAGCACTCAAATTTTTGTCCAAACTATCTATACCTCTTGGTCTATAAATCCGGCTGGGAATCTCATGAGAATAGGCTTTGCTATAGGATTGCAGGTTCTTCATAAGAATGGCCATACAGGGTCAGACCAATGGTTCATCTAACCCAGGATCCTGTCTTCCATCAGTGGCCAAGGCCAGATGCTTCAGAACAAGGCAATTACTGAGTGATTGATCCCAGTCCCTAACTTTTTTGTTTGTTTATTCTGTAGGACAAAGCATCCTAAAAATTGAAATTCAGAAATGTTTAAAGGATTTGTTTTAACATTTTGAATGGAAATGAAACATTTCTGCCTTTCCTGAATCATATTGTTTTATTTTGATTTATCACTGAATCAAAATATTTTGTATCAATTTGGTTCAACATTAATTTGATGCTCCCCTGGAACAGCAGAGTTGTTTTATGATGGTTGTAGTTCAAGTGCTTTCTGCCCCCATTTTCCTTTATGGGCCAGGCTTCCTGGCTGAATTATATCTTCCATAATGCAGAATGATAATTTTACTCCCATGATTCATTATGGCTGTTCAACCAGAGCTAAGACCATAGTGCATCATGGGAGATGTAGTGCAGCCAGGAAACCCCGCCCCTGAGAAGAGAATGGGGACATGTGACATTGGATTACAACTCCCTTGCAGCACTGCATCAGCTAAATCAGACATAGACAATGTGAAGATGACCTACAATTAAATGTTTCAATTCAGTTCAACAAAACTGAAATATTTTGATTATGTTCAACCTAACCAAAAATGAAAGATTTAATTTAGATTTTCCAAAGATTTTCCAGTTTTGGCAGAAAAATAGCATTTTTGTGGAAACTGCATTTTCCACTGGGGGGTAGGGCGAGGACATGTTGGCAGAATGTTCCTGAGCAGCCCTGATGATAGACAGATGGATGGATGTTCATTTTATTCTATGTGATTCTTACTGGTATCTTTAGCCAAACAAGTGAATCTGGGAGAGAAAATCTGGGAACAATTTTTGCTGGCTAGATGAAAACACATCTACAAGACACACTGGTATTAAGTAAGAAGCTTGAGCATCCCAATAAAAGAAATATGACCTTGGGGACACCTGCAATAGTTCAATTGGCAGATCCCATGCTGTTTGATATTTAATTATTATTGTTATTAAAGATACATCTCCCAGCCAAGCAGCATGGTCAGCCATATAGGAGACACCTTGGATTTGTCTGCCATATTGGATAAGACTGTTGGGGCCACTAAGACCTTGTATCCTGCCTTTGGCACCAGCCAATATCTGATTAGTTCAAAGGAAGGGCACCTCTCCTCTTTCCCCACACTTAATTCAGTGGGTTAACTGTGCAATGCAGCATATGGGTGCATGTGTGTGGGAAAGAGAAAGAGATATGTACTCTGGTCCCTGCAGGCAGTCAGTTTATGCCCTGCAGCTAGTTGCAAACGCAGATGTGAAAGCAAAAATTCTAATTAATTAGGAAACAGAGACAGCTCTCCTTCTGGTTCTTCTTTAATGTTCTTTTTCTCTCTCCCTTTCCCCTTACTCTCCCTGTGCCCTTGGGTGTGTGCATGTGCCCCCATTTGTGCATTCAGAGCACAGAAAAGGCTTCTTGGAATGGTGTAGCATCTTGTTGGCTAAACGAAGAAGACTGTCAGGCTTCATTAGTAAAAATTAACTGTAAATCTCCCTCATTCCCACAGGAGGGCATTTTAAACACTCCATCAGGGCCTGAAGAGGGAGCCTGGATTGGAGTCAAGCAGGAAGCAGCATGAACCTGCAACAAAGCCTGTAAGGTTTTGATTTATTTATATATTTATGTATTTGGCAGCACTGATAGCTCCTGTGTTCTGCATTTCCTGTCCCTTCCCTGCCCACACCTCCTTCCCCTTTTCCCGCTCTCTCAACCTCCTCCTCTTTTCTGCCCCCCCGGCCCAGTCTCCCTAGTGCCAAAGACCTGTGCAATATCATTTTCCGCATAATGAAATCTAGAGTGACATTAATATAAGTGTAATTTTATAGTGGGGAATGGGCCTAGCTGATCATTTCTACCTGCTGTGTTTTGATGATAGACATTGGGATGTCACCATCTGTGTAATGAAATTTCACCTCCGTAATGGTTCAGATTATCAAACATTCTTCCAAGCTGTCTCGGGGAAAATTCTTTATTTATTTACCAAGAAGGATGGCAAAGTTCTAGTCTCTGGGAAGCGGCTGGGGAAGGGGAAGGAAGAAGGGAAGTGTGTGTGTGTGTGTGTGTGGGAGGTAAATCAAACAATAGACATGACAAAAAAAAAAACAACATGCTGGGGCAGAAAACGTGATTGTGTGATCTTTATGCCCAGTGCTATATCCATTTTCTGTTATTTCCCTTAAGACAAGAAAGGATCAGATGCCACAGTCGTATACAAAGATAGGGATAGATAATATTTTAAGGCAGCAAGTGAGGACTCTGGACATTTCATGACTCTAGTTTGCCTTTTTCCATGCATACTCGAACGCCACAGATGTAAGTCAGGGCTGCATAACACAGGATGGCCAAATCTGCCTTAACATGGATACTAATTCCCCCTAAATGTCCACTGTGGTGATCAGAGAGTTAGCTGTGTGGCTCCCACTATAGCGAACCAGAGTCATGCAGGTAAAATTTCTGCTAGAGTTGAGAATTGACTCTGGGTGGCCTATTTCTCTTGTTGACCGGGGGCACAGGGGTTGGTAGAAGGAATCCCCTTGGATTTTCCTCTCCACTCTGCTCTTTCCTTCGTCCCTCAAAGGCCTCACACCGCCTTCTCTGAGACAGGGCTGAATGCAGCGTCTGCCCAGGCCCATCAGCTGCATCATCACTTGGCCAAAGGGGATTATTAAAGAGTGAGCCTAAGTTCTCTCTTTCCTCCTCTACACCCACAGCACGGCAGACCGAATGCTTGATACCCTGGGTAAGGGACAGCTGTGCCCCAGGTTCCCAATGCTGAGTGGGGCAGAAAAGTCTCTTTGTTCTGCAGCAGTGCTCATCAACTGCAGCTGCTTCTGAATGATCCTCGGTCCCCTACTGGTCCCTAGCTGTTCATTAAAGTGCCAATGGACTCCCGGAAGCCATGCTACAGCTGATAGGGAACTCCTTCGGTAGGATGTGCCTTAGATATTCTGGGGCCCTGGAGCCGCTGTGCCCCTGGATTCTTCCCCAAGAAGGCAGAAGCGCCACACTGTTAATAGCATTTAATGAGGGTGCAGTTACATATATTCTGAATGAAGGAGTGCTTCCCATGCTTTGATTTTTCTGACCCAGGTGTGCTGTGATGATTGAAGGTACCGTTGAAGGTACCTGGATTTGGATCCTGTGCACTGTGCAGCCACTAGGCCACTTACTGAGTCCCACCTTAGATGTCTACCCCTTAGAGCTCTGTAGAGCTGAGATGTCTCACATTCTGAGCACCGGCTCCACAGGCACAAGCAGGTAAACGTTCTCAACAAGTCACTCTAATAGGATGGCATGAAGCTTGCTTACACTTTATGAGACCCTTGCTAGAGACCACAGGTGCCAAGAGAGAGGGAGTCATAACATGTCAATAGGTAGGCAGGTGATGATCTGAGATTACCAATAGTTATGCAGTACATGCTCTTTTTACCATTGTTGTGTCCTCCCATCCTACCCCGCATCCCAACCTTCTGTATCCTTCTTCCACATCCTAAAACATGAGTGGGAAATGCATTTTTATGCATTTATTTGTACAGCACCTAGCACAATAGGGATCTGAATCTTGTTTGGGGCCTCTTGGTGCCACCATAATACAAATAATAAATGCCATAATAAACTGCAATGGCTGCTTCTTCCAGAACAGTCTTTCTTCCATGCTGACAGGGCTGATTTGCCTTCACATATAAGCCTCCAGAACACTGACCGGATGGGGAGAAGGTGATGACTCTTAGAAAAGGTTCACATCCATGCCTCTAATTTCTAAAGTTCTTCTCATAAGAAAGAAAATCGAAGTAGCAGGCCTTAAAATGTTTCACTCTGGGGCACTGGCTCTGTATGCTAATAAATGGCCCTGTCATGATCTGATGCTGTGTGGCCACCTATGTGAGATGAGCTGCTGGCCTAAGTCTGCTCTGTCTTCATTTCCCATAGCTTTCAGTCTAGCATCTCTTATGTGTGTAGCTGTGAGGCTTTATTCATGCCTATGTTTGTGCAGACATACAACATTTTCCTGGGCACTGCCCATGATCTCCCTGGACTCTTTTATGGAGGAGTGGGGGGTTGTCTGGGGTTCTCTACTCCCTCTCCCCCTCTAGATCCCTCATTGTGATCCTGTGACCTGGAATCCTGTCTTTTCCCCCCTTATTTTTGTCCCCCATTATCTGTTGATTTCTATGGCCCCTCTCCTCACCTGAGTGACCCTCCTTTGCCTTGGTGCTCACCAATCTGTTATACTCTAAGCCTGCATCTATCTTGGTTGTGACTGTGGACCTATTTTCCTTGCCCTTGTTTGTTCCACTAGGCACCAACTACTTAGTCCCTAGACAGCTTCTCAGATCAGAAATGTGTGTCCAAGATTTTCTGCTCAGTGTCCTCTTTTCTTACCCATATGAAGCCAGTCTGCAATTTGTTAGGTGTCCCCCATGTTCCATTGACACCATTTTCTTTTTGGACTCTTCTCTCTGATTAGTGGGGTTTAGCCCATTGTGTCCTTGGGGAAGTGGAGGGGCACGTCTTTCAGGAGCCCTGTCTGCTGCAGGTCAAATAGTCCATTGCTCTTCTTGATTCCTTTGTCGCACCTCCCCTCTGATTCTGAGATATAGGCCTCTGTCAAATCTTGTGGGGATTTGGGGAATTTTATAGGGCCTCCATGTCCCTACAAGGTCAAATAGGTCCGCATCATTCTTTACCTCTTGGAAACAAAGATTTGCTTGCTGTAAAGTCAAAGGCCAGCTGCTCTTCTAATGAATTAATTAATACTTAGGCAATTGCTTATCCAGTGCTGAGGGTGGGGGCGGGATCTTTAAGTTTTTCAGCAAATCCTAAGTTTTAGGAAAATAATTACCCGAGTTAAAAAAAAAAAAGTTTACTAAATTGAGTAATTCTTCCCTAGACATTTTTCAGACTCATGATTTGTCTAGTTCTGGATAATTATATTGTTAGTAATTAGTGATAAATGTTAGTAATTTTGTTTTATGGAGAACAATTGAGAATGTGTGCACACTTCTGTGACATGTACATTGATTGAAAGCTCACTCCTGAATGATGAATGGATGGATGAAATTCATTCCTGCCTCAGGGAAACAGCACCAGGCTTAAGCAGGACCTAAGTTATGCAAAGATCTGGTGCTGGTCATCTGGGGCAGTAGTGAATTCCATCCACTGCAGGATCAAATTGCAGCAGACCAGTGGAGGACCCTTCACCCTAATGTCACCACCACCAAGTCCCCAGCCACAACTGCAGTCAGAGGACAGCCTGACTCAGAGACTCTGCTGCTTGCCAGGAGCTAGGATTCACGATGTGACAGACAGACTGCCCAGACTCATCAAGCCCTCAGATCGCTACCCCTTCCTGCTTCTCCACGTGGGCACCAATGATACTGCCAAGAATGAACTTGAGCGGATCACTGCAGACTATGTGGCTCTGGGAAGAAGGATAAAGGAGTCTGAGGTGCAAGTGGTGCTTTTGTCCATCCTGCCCGTGGAAGGAAAAGGCCCAGGTAGAGACCGTCGAATCGTGGAAATCAACGAATGGCTACGCAGGTGGTGTCGGAGAGAAGGCTTTGGATTCTTTGACTGTGAGACGGTGTTCCAAGGAGGAGTGCTAGGCAGAAACGGGCTCCAGCTAACGAAGAGAGGGAAGAGTGCCCAGACTGCTACGCTGGGCATCACAAAATGGGGAAGAGATGGCCAGCCCTCTGTGGAGATAGAGGTGGTTAGGGACTATTTAGAAAAGCTGGACGTGCACAAGTCCATGGGGCCGGACGAGTTGCATCCGAGAGTGCTGAAGGAACTGGCGGCTGTGATTGCAGAGCCATTGGCCATTATCTTTGAAAACTCGTGGCGAACCGGGGAAGTCCCGGATGACTGGAAAAAGGCTAATGTAGTGCCAATCTTTAAAAAAGGGAAGAAGGAGGATCCTGGGAACTACAGGCCAGTCAGCCTCACCTCAGTCCCTGGAAAAATCATGGAGCAGGTCCTCAAAGAATCAATCCTGAAGCACTTGCATGAGAGGAAAGTGATCAGGAACAGCCAGCATGGATTCACCAAGGGAAGGTCATGCCTGACTAATCTAATCGCCTTCTATGATGAGATTACTGTTTCTGTGGATGAAGGGAAAGCAGTGGATGTATTGTTTCTTGACTTTAGCAAAGCTTTTGACACGGTCTCCCACAGTATTCTTGTCAGCAAGTTAAGGAAGTATGGGCTGGATGAATGCACTACAAGGTGGGTAGAAAGCTGGCTAGATTGTCGGGCTCAACGGGTAGTTATCAATGGCTCCATGTCTAGTTGGCAGCCGCTATCAAGTGGAGTGCCCCAAGGGTCGGTCCTGGGGCCGGTTTTGTTCAATATCTTCATAAATGATCTGGAGGATGGTGTGGATTGCACTCTCAGCAAATTTGCGGATGATACTAAACTGGGAGGAGTGGTAGATACGCTGGAGGGGAGGGATAGGATACAGAAGGACCTAGTCAAATTGGAGGATTGGGCCAAAAGAAATCTGATGAGGTTCAATAAGGATAAGTGCAGGGTCCTGCACTTAGGACGGAAGAACCCAATGCACAGCTACAGACTAGGGACCGAATGGCTAGGCAGCAGTTCTGCGGAAAAGGACCTAGGGGTGACAGTGGACGAGAAGCTGGATATGAGCCAGCAGTGTGCCCTTGTTGCCAAGAAGGCCAATGGCATTTTGGGATGTATAAGTAGGGGCATAGCGAGCAGATCGAGGGACGTGATCGTTCCCCTCTATTCGACATTGGTGAGGCCTCATCTGGAGTACTGTGTCCAGTTTTGGGCCCCACACTTCAAGAAGGATGTGGATAAATTGGAGAGAGTCCAGCGAAGGGCAACAAAAATGATTAGGGGTCTGGAACACATGAGTTATGAGGAGAGGCTGAGGGAGCTGGGATTGTTTAGCCTGCAGAAGAGAAGAATGAGGGGGGATTTGATAGCTGCTTTCAACTACCTGAAAGGGGGTTCCAAAGAGGATGGCTCTAGACTGTTCTCAATGGTAGCAGATGACAGAACGAGGAGTAATGGTCTCAAGCTGCAGCGGGGGAGGTTTAGATTGGATATTTGGAAAAACTTTTTCACTAAGAGGGTGGTGAAACACTGGAATGAGTTACCTAGGGAGGTGGTAGAATCTCCTTCCTTAGAGGTTTTTAAGGTCAGGCTTGACAAAGCCCTGGCTGGGATGATTTAACTGGGAATTGGTCCTGCTTCGAGCAGGGGGTTGGACTAGATGACCTTCTGGGGTCCCTTCCAACCCTTATATTCTATGATTCTATGATTCTAAGAGCATCTTCACAGCAGGCTGGCTAACCTAATGAGGAGGGCTTTAAACTAGGTTCACTGGGGGAAGGAGACCAAAGCCCTGAGGTAAGTGGGGACGTGGGATACCGGGAGGAAGCACGAGCAGGAGAGCACGAGAGGGGAGGTCTCCTGCCTCATACTAAGAAAGCAGGACAAAAAGCAAGTTATCTCAAGATTCTATACACAAATGCAAGAAGCCTGGGGAACAAGAAGGGAGAACTGGAAATCCTGGCACAGTCAAGGAATTATGATGTGATTGGAATAACAGAGACTTGGTGGGGTAACTCACATGACTGGAGTACTGTCATGGATGGATATAAACTGTTCAGGAAGGACAGGCAGGGCAGAAAAGGTGGGGGAGTTGCATTGTATGTAAGGGAGCAGTATGACTGCTCAGAGCTCAAGTATGAAACTGCAGAAAAACCTGAGAGTCTCTGGATTAAGTTTAGAAGTGTGAGCAACAAGGGTAATGTCGTGGTGGGAGTCTGCTATAGACCACCGGACCGGGGGGATGAGGTGGATGAGGCTTTCTTCCGGCAACTAACGGAAGTTACTAGATTGCAGGCCCTGGTTCTCATGGGAGACTTCAATCACCCTGATATCTGCTGGGAGAGCAATACAGCGGTGCACTGACAATCCAGGAAGTTTTTGGAAAGTGTAGGGGACAATTTCCTGGTGCAAGTGCTGGAGGAACCAACTAGGGGCAGAACTCTTCTTGACCTGCGGCTCACAAACTGGGAAGAATTAGTAGGGGAAGCAAAAGTGGATGGGAACCTGGGAGGCAGTGACCATGAGATGGTCGAGTTCAGGATTCTGACACAAGGAAGAAAGGAGATCAGCAGAATATGGACCTGAACTTCAGAAAAGCAGACTTTGACAACCTCAGGGAACTGATGGGCAGGATCCCCTGGGAGAATAACATGAGGGGGAAAGGAGTCCAGGAGAGCTGGCTGTATTTTAAAGAATTCTTATTGAGGTTATAGGGACAAACCATCCCAATGTGTAGAAAGAATAGTAAATATGGCAGGCGACCAGCTTGGCTTAACAGTGAAATCCTTGCTGATCTTAAACACAAAAAAGAAGCTTACAAGAAGTGGAAGATTGGACAAATGAGCAGGGAGAAGTATAAAAATATTGCTCGGGCATGCAGGAGTGAAATCAGGAAGGTCAAATCACACCTGGAGTTGCAGCTAGCAAGAGATGTTCAGAGTAACAAGAAGAGTAACAAGAAGGTATGTTAGCAACAAGAAGAAAGTCAAGGAAAGTGTGGGCCCCTTACTGAATGAGGGAGGCAACCTAGTGACAGAGGATGTGGAAAAAGCTAATGTACTCAATGCATTTTTTGCCTCTGTCTTCATGAACAAGGTCAGCTCCCAGACTGCTGCACTGGGAAGCACAGCATGGGGAGGAGGTGACCAGCCCTCTGTGAAGAAAGAAGTGGTTCGGGGTTATTTAGAATAGCTGGATGAGCACAAGACCATAGGGCCGGGTGTGCTGCATCCAAGAGTGCTAAAGGAGTTGGCGGATGTGATTGCAGAGCCATTGGCCATTATCTTTGAAAACTCCTGGTGATTGGGGGAGGTCCCGGACAACTGGAAAAAGGCTAATGTAGTGCCCATCTTTAAAAAAGGGAAGAAGGAGGATCCTGGGAACTACAGGCCAGTCAGCCTCACCTCAGTCCCTGGAAAAATCATGGAGCAGGTCCTCAAGGAATCAATTCTGAAGCAGTTAGAGGAGAGGAAAGTGATCAGGAACAGTCAGCATGGATTCACCAAGGGCAAGTCATGCCTGACTAATCTAATTGCCTTCTATGACGAGATAACTGGCACTGTGGATGAGGGGAAAGCAGTGGATGTGTTGTTCCTTGACTTTAGCTAAGATTTTGACACGGTCTCCCACAGTATTCTTGCCAGCAAGTTAAAGAAGTATGTGCTGGATGAATGGAGTATAAGGTGGATAGAAAGCTGGCCAGATTTTCGGGCTCAACCAGTAGTGATCAATGTCTCCATGTCTAGTTGGCAGCCGGTATCAAGTGGAGTGCCCCAAGGGTCGGTCCTCTGGCTGGTTTTGTTCAATATCATCATTACTTATCTGGAGGAAGGCATGGATTGCACCCTCAGCAAGTTTGCAGATGACAGTAAAGTGAGAGGAGAGATAGATATGCTGGAGGGTAGGGATAGGATACAGAGGGCCCTAGACAAATTAGAGGATTGGGCCAAAAGAAATATGATGAGGTTCAACAAGGACAAGTGCAGAGTCCTGCACTTAGGACGGAAGAATCCCAGGCACCGCTACAGACTAGGGACCGAACGGCTAGGCAGCAGTTCTGCAGAAAAGGACCTAGGGGTTACAGTGGACGAGAAGCTGGATATGAGTCAACAGTGTGCCGTTGTTGCCAAGAAGGCCAATGGCATTTTGGGATGTATAAGTAGGGGCATTGCCAGCAGATCGAGGGATGTGATCATTCCCCTCTATTCAACATTGGTGAGACCTCATCTGGAGTGCTGTGTCCAGTTTTGGGCCCCACACTACAAGGAGGATGTGGAAAAATTGGAAAGAGTCCAGCGGAGGGCAACAAAAATGATTAGGGGACTGGAACACATGACTTATGAGGAGAGGCTGAGGGAACTGGGATTGTTTAATCTGTGGAAGAGAAGAATGAGGGGGGATTTGATAGCTGCTTTCAACTACCTGAAACGGGGTTCCAAAGGGGATGGATGTAGACTGTTCTCAGTGGTAGCAGATGACAGAACAAGGAGTAATGGTCTCAAGTTGCAGTGGTTGAAATTTAGGTTGGATATTAGGAAAAACTTTTTCACTAGGAGGGTGGTGAAACACTGGAATGCGTTACCTAGGGAGGTGGTGGAATCTCCTTCCTTAGAAGTTTTTAAGGTCAGGCTTGAGAAAGCCCTGGCTGGGATAATTTAGTTGGGGATTGTTCCTGCTTTGAGCAGGGGTTGGACAAGATGACCTCCTGAGGTCCCTTCTAACCCTGGTGTTCTATGAGACAACAAAACTAGTTTTAGTTTTAGCTGTGAGTTTGAGACCTGCAGGAGAAGCAGACCAGCTCAGGGGAGTCTCTGATTAATTCCCCACGAACAGAGTCTTTCAATGGCTGTGGGATTTAGTGCATGGGTCAAACAGTCCCAGCCCTGCAGAGACTAATGTTCAGAGTGGCAGAGATCCAACCTGGTGCTGGCTGCTAAGAACCAGCTGAGACCTCCACTCCAATCCAGACCAGGGAGCCAGAAAAGGATCCTACCCCACCCAGGGGCAAAGAAACCATAAAACATCAAATGTTCACAATGCTGCAGCAGTCATCTCTGGAGAAAACCTCTGCTCCTTCGCTGCCAGGGAAGGTTCCTGGAGCTGGGGGTTGGGAAGCGGTTTGAGTGTTGGGAGGTGGGAAATGTGTTGATTTTTTTTAGTATTTATGAGTTAAATCTAACCCTTTCCTTCGCCGAATCCTATTTTCCTGCTCCCAATAAAGTTCTCCTTTGTTATACTGTTATTTTGGGATGTGACATTCTGTTCCTGGGGGTTGTGTTGATGTCCTTTGTTTTTGTGTGCTGGGTCTTCTACTCCTTGCCAACAGTGGAAGCATTATTCATTTTCTCAAGGGATAGAAGCCCTTGTGGCTTGCGTGGAGTGAGGAGTCACCTTGGGTGGAGACACCAGGCATCACAAAAAAGAACCCAGGAACCCAACCCAGGTGAGGAGAGAAAAGAAATGAAATAAAATTAATGGGCAACAGTTTTAAAACAAATAAAAGGAAGTTCTTCACACAAAAAGAAAAGGAGTACTTGTGGCACCTTGGAGACTAACAAATTTATTTGTGCATAAGCTTTTGTGAGCTACACCCCAATTCACCGGATGCATACAGTGGAAAATACAGTGGGAAGATTTTATATACACAGAGAACATGAAACAATGGGTGTTATCATACACACTGTAAAGAGAGTGGTCACTTAAGATGAGCTATTACCAGCAGGAGAGAAGGGGGGAAGGAACCTTCTGTAGTGATAATCAAGGTGGGCCATTTCCAGCAGTTGATAAGAACGTCTGAGGAACAGTGTGCATGTGGGGGAGAAATAAGCAAGGAGAAATAGTTTTACTTTGTGTAATGACACATCCACTCCCAGTCTCTATTCAAGCCTAAGTTAATTGTATCCAGTTTGCAAATTATTTCCAATTCAGCAGTCTCTCGTTGGAGTCCGTTTTTGAAGTTTTTTTGTTGAAGAATTGCAACTTTTAGGTCTGTAATCGAGTGACCAAAGAGATTGAAGTGTTCTCCGACTGGTTTTTGAATGTTATAATTCTTGACATCTGATTTGTGTCCATTTATTCTTTTACAAAGAGACTGTCCAGTTTGGCCAATGTACATGGCAGAGGGGCATTGCTTGCACATGATGGCATATATCACATTGGTAGATGTGCAGGTGAACAAGCCTCTGATAGTGTGGCTGATGTGATTAGGCCCTATGATGGTGTCTCCTGAATAGATATGTGGACACAGTTGTCAACGGGCTTTGTTGCAAGGATAGGTTTCTGGGTTAGTGTTTTTGTTGTGTGGTTGCTGGTATTTGCTTCAGGTTGGGGGGCTGTCTGTAAGCAAGGACTGGCCTGTCTCCCAAGATCTGTGAGAGTGATGGGTCATCCTTCAGGATAGGTTGTAGATCCTTGATGATGCATTGGAGAGGTTTTAGTTGGGGGCTGAAGGTGATGGCTAGTGGCATTCTGTTCTTTTCTTTGTTGGGCCTGTCCTGTAGTAGGTGACTTCTAGGTACTCTTCTGGCTTTGTCAATCTGTTTCTTCACTTCAGCAGGTGGGTATTGTAGTTGTAAGAATGCTTGATAGAGATCTTGTAGGTGTTTGTCTCTGTCTGAGGGTTTGGAGCAAATGCGGTTGTATCATAGAGCTTGACTGTAGACAATGGATCGTGTGGTGTGGTCTGGATGAAAGCTGGACACATGTAGGTAAGTATAGCAGTTAGTAGGATTCCGGTATAGGGTGGTGTTTATGTGACCATTGCTTATTAGCACCATAGTTTCCAGGAAGTGGATCTCTTGTGTGGACTGGTCCAGGCTGAGGTTGATGGTGGGATGGAAAATGTTGAAATCATGGTGGAATTCCTCAAGGGCTTCTTTTCCATAGGTCCAGATGATGAGCACACAGTCAACCTGGGGAACGCCTTGCCTGAGGAGGTTGTGAAGGCTAGGACTATAACAGGGTTTAAAAGAGAACTAGATAAATTCATGGAGATTAAGTCCATTAATGGCTATTAGCCAGGATGGGTAAGGAATGGTGTCCCTAGCCCCTGTTTGTCAGAGAGTGGAGATGGATGGCAGGAGAGAGATCACTTGATCATTACCTGTTAGGTTCAGTCCCTCTGGGGCACCTGGCATTGGCCACTGTCAGTAGACATGATACTGGGCTGGATGGACCTTTGGTCTGACCCAGTATGGCCATTCTTATGTCCTTATGTTATGTTCTTATGTTCTTAGAAGCCACTCCAAGCACCAGGCAGGAGATTTGAGCCACACCTAAGGGGACATCTACAAAAATATTTATAGAAAATAAATGATGGGATATTCCCAGAGCAGCAACATTTAAAGCCATCAGAAACTGCTTTCAATCTGTATCCCTTCCCCCACACCTTCCTTCGGAATAAATCTGACCCATATTAACTCTGTGTATCATGGCCTGACTCATTACTTACTTCAGTTTGACGCTGGTGTAATGCCGCTTAAAGCAATGGAGCAACACACATTTACACAATAGTTACTTTTTAATGTTTGTATTGTAGTAGCACTTGCACGCCTCTGTCCTTTTTTGCCAGGCACTGTGCAAACACGTAGCAAAGAGACCAAAGATCTTATAAGCTATGTATCAATCTAGAGAACATAGGTAGATATAACGCCAGCTGAGGATCTGACCAAACGATTATTGGAGCTATTCCTATGTACAACATCTAAGGACCTGTCCCAGTTATGTTATACTTGTGTAACATGGAGCTATGACAATTTACCCCAGCTGTGGATCTCGTCCAATTGACTTTATTAGAGCAAACAGTGTAATGTGAATTAATATCACTTCAAGATCTGGTCCTGTGGATTCACGCTAGTGTAAAACTTCAGTAACACAGGAGTGAATCAAGCCCATTACTTCACAGGACAAAGTGATCTAATTTCCACTATTAAAAAAAAGAACAAGTTTTGCAGCAGAGGAGATTTAAAATTTATAGATTTTTTTTTCCACTGGTGGGAAAATGACATTTTGTTTTCCCTCAAGTTAAAAAAATAATAAAATAAAATATAGAACACTTGTTGGATTTTGCTTTCATGACAAATTGGCTCTGACAAATCCATGCCACATTACCATCCTTGATTGCTCTGATAGAACTCATTTTCATCTCCTGTTCCTCTAATTACATGAAAATTGCATACTTTTTATGCATGACACATTTTCCAGAGCTTTAGAAAAAGGTTGTGAAGGGAAAAAAAAAAAGAAAACATTTATCAGTTTCTTTCCCCCATTCATAGCGACAATATATCATCTAGCCGGCGATCAATCCAGCTTTATGTGCCACTTTTCTGCCCTATTGTTGTAACCAAAAAGGGAACTGGATGAAAAAATATGTTTTTAGTTTGTTTGCTTGTTTTTTCCTAATGCTTAAGAATGGAGATTTGAGATGCACTTGTCATTGGTCTGTTTTTCTCTTCTCCTTCCCCCGCAAGCTTTCCATCATTTCAATTTCCAAAGCCTAGATGAACGATACAAAGCAGGACTAAGTGGAATGGAAAAGACTAACTTTGAACAATTGTGTTTCTCATTCTGTTCCCCCCTTCCTCATGTTGCACTGAAGATTTATTTTAATAGTCAGATGAAAAGTGGAAATCACAGGCACTGCTGTAGCGCATTAAAAAGTGCATACAGAGAATAAATCAATTACAAGTACTGGGAGAAATTAGATGCCATCTTTGGGTTTTTTAGTTGTTTGTTTTTGCAGTGAAAAGCTGGAAAAAAAGAAAAATGACTAAGAATAATTGTAGCGAGACTGTATTTAACTTGAATGGGATTCTGGCTGATGGACATATTTTCATCTCCCAAAGGTGATGAGTGATATATATTCTTCCCCTATCTAAGATCATGATCATGAAATCGGTCCCATGTAGCCTGACCCCCATGCAGTGGGTCACAAGTCCTAGGCACCACTCATTCCCACTTAAATATATTTTGAGGATCTATATGATATTTCAGTGGTGCCTAGCTCTTGAGCTGCCCCTTTGCACAGGAACGAATTTCACTTTTTATAAAGCTGCTCCTCAAGTCTCCTCTTCATCAAATAATTTAAGCACATAATATTGAGTATGCAGATAATCCCATTGATTTCTGGGGGACTACTCATATGCTTAAAGTTAAGCACATGCTAAAAGTGCATCACTAAATCAGGGCCTAAAAGACACATTGGATATTCTGTACATTCAGTTCAGCTGCAAACTGAAGCAAAGAATGACATTGGGCTTTCTGTAGGGCTAAACAAATGTAGAACACTGAAAAATACTGTGTTTTTTTTTTTCTTTCTGGGCTATCTCAGCACCTGAACAAATTGCAGAGACAAAAGCTTTCCAGACAGACCAAATGAACCTGTATGCCAGTGCTGGCAGACAGTGCAAGCACCTGGATTCAGCCTGACACTTTGGAAAACCTAGTAACCACCTAGCAATGATACTTGTTTTGAGAAGGACACTTTCATATGGGGGAACGCCTGACTAATGGACAAACCACTGTGTTGATTCAGGCCCAGCATTTTTAAAAGAGAGAGGGAGATAAATTTTGCATAGAATTCAGATCAGTAGAAATGTTTCCATGAATGAAAACAATAATAAATGCCATTCAACAAAGCATTTGGATTCAACATTCCCCAGCACTGCACAACACAAACATCCCCCTATTCTTTTAGCACTGGGAGAGACAGAAAATGAAACTGACTAGAAACATACTGATAAAAAGGCATAACTGGCAATTAACAAAGCTCCATGTACAGGTCCACTGAGAACTTCAGAGATCTGTTCTATTCATTGCTTTATTTATATCTCAACATTTAGTAAAAGAACCCAAGCAAGCATCTAGCAGTATTCTCAGCTGACATATGTAAACATGTTCTTATTACTGTTACCATCTTCTTCCCTCACCTGTTCTTACACCCACTTTTTACACCTTGTCTTAACTTAGCCCCCGATCCTGCTCTTAAGCACACGTGTAACTATGAGTGAAGTTATGACAAGTAACAAAGGCATTGCAGGGTGACTAATCCAATTTCACTCCAACCCTACAAATCTTTTTATCTCTGTAACTTGTTCAGGTGTTGAGGTGGCCAACAGAAAAGAACATTGTTATTCATTTGAGTACAGTTCTGCACATTGCATTTTTTCAGGATTGGGAACTAAGACTGTTAACTTTTCAGGGTAAGAACTGTCTCTCACTATAGATACAATGCTGGCCCAACTGAAGCCAATGGGATTTTTGCCATTGATTTCAGTGGAGCCAGGATTTCATCCTACATGTTGTGTACAATGGGGCCCCAATCCCAGCCGAGCCGGTACATGCTAGTCATAATACAAACCATAAATAATAATGAATCCTTCTGTTTTCCTTGTTTAAGCTGTGTGAAATAGAAGACAGAAATAGTAAGCTTAGGGTGCGTTGAGAAGAAACCGTTTGTGGCAATCTACCCCACACAAGCTTGCTGTGCATTAAGTGTCCATATGGACCATACTGCCCCACACTAGATATTCCACAGTGTGCTTTAATCAACTCTAGTTTCAAATCCAGGGGCACTGGGGAACTGTTAGTTCACAGAAGCAGAATCCACATCATAGAGTTACAGTACGAGAGGCTAGTGGGTGTAGATTTACACCCCAGCTTGCTGTGAACTAAGTGTTCGGCTAGACAAGCCCTGACATTTTTTATTAAAAAATTCTACTGCAAATAATCTCAAAGTGTTTTGAATTACAAAGATAAAAAAAATCATTTTAAATGTATTATTTTACCCAACAATGCCCCTTTAACATGAAGTTTGAAACATTAAAGTTAAAAAAACCCTAAAATTTAAAAAATATTCAAGTTTTTCTTTCCATAACTTTTTTCTGTGTTTTCATATTACCAAAGGAATGTGTGTTTTAAACCTTCCTTTGTTCTTTACTTATGCTTATAAATAAAACTGGTTGAATAGTAAAATAAAACTTAAATTCAGGAATATTACATAAATCAGAGGGCTAAATTGGGTTCCTTTGTGGTTATATTGTTTGTTATTCCAGAGCCCTTGGACAACCATTAGGTATCCATGAAAAAGGCTGGGGTCTCCCAAGGAATCATGAATTAAGCATAGATGGATCTTCATTAGACAATTCATTAGACAATTCATAATTAGATTAGATCTTCATTAGACAATTCATGTCTTACACATGACACCTTTTTCATTTTATTCTCCTTTAAAAACACTTTAGTCATCCAATCAAGGAACACAAACAGTACCATGTAATTTAGCTGTGACCTGGTGGGCAGAGCCCTGGACGGGAACTTGGGAGCCCTGAGCTCTAGTTCCAGATCTGCTACTGATCTGCTGGGTGACCCTGAGCAAGTCACTTCACTGTTCTGTGCCTCCGTTTCCTCAGCTATAAAATGGAGCTAATGATATTAACCTCCTTTGTGAAAGGCTATGAGATCTACTGATCAAAAGGGCTATACAAGAGCTAGGTATCATTATAACGTGAACAAACATATAGCATAAATAAGAGATATTTCTAGTCTAGGGTAAAACGTGGCTTATTGTTTAATATGCTAACTAATATATTTAACCTGTTTTAGAATCCTAGTGTAGACAGGGCAAGTTGCATTATACCATGTGTTAGCTAGTTGCCTCAATCCCCAAGCTTCCTCTAGGGAATGCCAATTATATACAGTAAACTCCTGTCCTCAGGGAACTTTCTACAGGGTTGGAAGCAACACTGGTTGTTTAATACTTGCATATAGGAGAAAATGAAATGATGAGCTGAGTGTTGCATGTATCATTTGTCTGACTTGAAAGAAAATATACAATTGTGCCAACTAAGAGGAATTACTTAGTGAGAGACTCATGGGGTTGTAATTAGAAGAAGTAAGGGAATAAATTGAGGAAACAAAAATATGGGAAAAAAAACAAACCCTATGACACCTAGTAGCCTGTAAATTTTTAATACTGGAGTAGACAAAGCCCTCAGGACTATAGTGCAGGAAAGAATCTGACCTCTGCTGGGGTTGGAGCATGGGGAAGGGACTATGTTACCTAATAGGGCTCTTTCACCACTTCATCTCCACTGTCTCTGTGCTGATGGAAGACCGAAAATGTGTTTCTGCTGTTGGAAAGTGAGGAGGCCACATTACGGGATCCTGTCCCCTCCGCATGTTGCAGAGCCAAGCTCAGGGGCCGCAGCCTGCATGAAAACTTTGGGAGCGTTGCGAGAGGCTTAGGGAAGTAGCAGAGGCCTGGCCAATGGGTGTGCAAACTAAGCAGATCCACTGTGACATAACCCCATATCGAGGGAGGAGTGGGCCACAAGGCAGCCACCTAGGGAGTAACCACAAGCTGGGCGATGAACTCTGCAAGGTTACTCCAGTGCTTTGTCCCCTTCTTCTAGGTTGAGGGAAGGAGGGCTTTGATCACCCTGGCCCTTGCATCATTACAGACACAGGGCCTGTTGACTCCAGCTTGGACAAGGCTTATGGTTTTGGTCTCGTGACTCACAGTTACAGGAGCAACTCTAGTTCTGGAGAAACTCTCATTCAAGCACCTGGCAAGAGTTCACTCTAAGGGAACAGATGAAGTCAGACTCTTCTCTCAGTGACCCGACTTGCCATATTCTGAGTGAAAGGTGCAAGTTTCTGCCCTTTGGATTCAGGTATGTCTGTATTAAGGACACATCACACAGATAGGAAATGACTGGAACTGGAGGAGTTTATCAAAACCTTCCTGTCAAGTCAGCTCCTACTTTACTTAAAATTCCTGTGAGCTTCAGGAGAACTTAAAGAGCAACTGGAAAAATTAAGAACAAACAAACAAACAAACAACCCCTATCAATTAAATACAAATCTTTTAATTTGTAATGAATAATTTATCCACTGAAAGATGCCGTTTCCGTTGACCTCAAATTATTTGTGACTTTAACACAATACTTTTGGCCTAAAAATGTAGGAAGCAGAGAAGGCCACCTTTCATCATCATTCAGAGTGGCAAGTTATAGTCATTTCTGACAATAATGAATAATCACTGGGCCAGGGAAAGTGCGTGATGGCATTCCCACACAGGCCCATATAACATCATCTGAAGCTAGGCTTTGGATCTAGGCCTGCAGGAAACAGGAATGCTCCATTCTTTTCTGTGCAGGTGGGCAAGGTGTGGGCAGTCTCTTGGTGGGCAGCTGTCATAAATGGTAGAGACCAGCAGCAAGTTACTACCCACTGGGGCAAGGGGTTAGCAGGGAGGGAAGCATGGCTGCCTGGAATGCTGTGAAGTGACACGGGGCCATGTTGCTCCTTTCTATGGGCCAGATCCACAAAAGGACTTAGGTGTCCAACTATTGCTTCAGGTGCCTACGACCAACATTTAGGCACCAGTGAGATCCTCAAAACCTCTGTTCAATTGCTGCCTAAATCTAGGTGCCTGGGGAATTTAGGTACCTATACCTTTCCACCACTGAAGTCCCCATGGCTTTTAAGTTTCTGCCAGTGAGCATACACACAGCTACCTCAGTCTAGACACCCAGATGCCTATTTCACCCTTCAGCCACAGTGGGATCCTCAAATTAGATGTTCCCCCACCTATCCCACCTACAGGGCCCAATCTGGAAGGTGTTCTCAGGGAATGCCTAGACCCAAATAAAACCACCAGAGGAGGAGATTGTGGTGGTGGTCCCTTATAACTTTTAATCCAGCGGATGTGGAGAAGGGATTTGAACTTGGGTCTTCCCTCTGGCAGGGGCATTCCCTAACAACTGGTTTATAGAATCTCTCTCACCTGCTCTTTGGCTCAATACCTATTTGTTTGCTACCAGCCAGTTTACATTCTTGAGCCCCTGGTGTCAGCCCAGACTAGATGTCCTGAATCCTGGCCCTCTTTCTCCAGTGCCATTTCATACTATGCTCAGCACATTTGAAAATGTGAGTAAAAATTCCAATGGTAGAAGCCCAAAGTTAGCCACTTGTGGCCCGGCTTTCAAAAGTGCCCACTAATATTGGGTGCCAGGTGCTTTTGGGCACACAGTTTAAAGACACCTTGGCATCCAAAACTGAACCCCCTGCTCCATATTACTCCATGCTTGAAAATATAGGCCTATCTCACTTGCCTTCAGCTTTCAGAGACAATCACTGACAAAGCTGTGATTAAAATATAGAATTTCAAGGTCCCAATCCTGCCTGCAGACCATTAGGTAATTTTGACATCAGAGGACTCTTGATTATGCTGGATTACTTAGCGGTCTCCCCTAAAATATTCAATTTCTATGCCTTTATCAGCACATAAAAGACAAGTGTCATCAAAGTGAAAACGACTTATTTACTTTACTTCTTTGGGTGTAAGAACCTGTTGAATTTTTGAAGGCATTAGGCTGAGGTGGCTGTATATTAAAAAGCAAACAGAATGAAAAGAAAGAATCGCTCCATTTGTAGGTATAGCCAAGAATGAAAATTAATGTCTGAGGCCTAATGAAGCTCACATGCCCTGAAGTGAAGTCACTTGTTTGGCTGGCCCATATGGCTGAAAGACTATTTAAGGCATTATTTATTATTTTGTTATATATTTTATGCTTACAGCACTGGCAGTAAATAAACACGCTCAAGACGAAACCACTACTTAACGAGGAGTGGATGAGATTGAATGTGACTATTCCAGACCTGTACAAGAGGCATTGGCCCATTAAATGAATGTGTAGAGCTACTTCTTAATGTGTTAGCCAAGTAATCAATTTCTGAAAATAGCAAATAATTTAAAAATAGCCCTGGCTGACCTGAACCAGTACTGGCACCAGACCAGTCATATCTCAGGTACCTACCTATAGCCTTAATCAATCAGTGCTGCCTTTTCTTTCTTTCTTTCTTTCTTTCTTTCTTTCTTTCTTTCTTTCTTTCTTTCTTTCTTTCTTTCCCCAGTAGAATTCTGTGGTCAGCCAGCCCCCATAAATAAACGTCTTAAGCTTTAAAGTTCAGTGAGCTTCATAGCCTGTTAACCCATTGGTGTGGGTGTATGGGGGGAATCTGTGCAGCAGGGGATTGAGAATTAGGACTCTGGGGGGTTATTCATGACTTTGTCATTGACTTGGTGTATGACCTTGAGCAAGTCACTTAACCTCTCTGTGCCTGAGTTTACTCAGCTATAAGTGGGGGATGTCCCAGAGGTCTTATGTTCTTTAGGTGTTCAGGTCTAATTACCAATTTTTTGGTAATTTTGGTACCTAACCAGAGCCACTTAGAGACATGCAAAAATCTGAGGCCACCTCAGAAAATGTTGTCTTTAATGTCTGTAAAATGCTTTGAGATTTTGATACAAAAGGCTCTCTGTTAATGCCAAGTTACATTTGGAACTGAAAAGTTAGATCAGGAATTTCAGTTCTCCCCATCACATAGCACAAAAACAAGGGGACATTTGATGAAATTAAAAGATGGGAAATTAAACACTAATAAAACCAAATACTTTTTCACACAATGTGTTATTAAATTATGGAACTGGTTGCCACCGGCAGTGGTCGGGGCCAAGAACTTAACAAGATTCAAAAAGGGATTTGATATTGATATGGATATCAAGAATATCCAGGGTTATAATTAATTATAACAAAAACATTGTGGATGGGATATTAAACTTTGTGCTTCAGGGTTTAAACTGATCTCTAACTCTTAGAGATCAGGATAAGACCTATGTAAAGGCAGATTATCCCACATCTGCCTTCTGTGGGGTTCCTGCACCTTCCTCTGAAGCGTCTGATACTGGCCTCTGTCAGAGTCAGGATACTGGACTAGTTTGACCTTGGATCTGAATCAGTCCGGCAATCGCTGTGTTCCTAATATTGATATCCAGCAGCCATTGGTTTTGGATCCCCCTCTTCCCCTGGCAACTTTCTAGAAATAGATGACCATAAAGACTGAAGTCCATAAATGCCCCTTGTGTAATGCCGACAGACCCCGGTCAGCGGCGATCTACCTTGGGACCTCCGGAGTTTCATACAGGAACCTCTACTGCATAAGCTAAACCGCACCCCTCTTTTAGCCAATCTCTAGCTGGCTTAGCTGCCACTAGACGGGACAGAGCGCCACACCAAGCAGGCACGGATGACACTTGCACCCTCTGAAATTCCAGGTAATTGATTATGTGGGATAGGCCCAGCTGAGTCTCAGAATAGATTTATGCACCATTCTCCAGAGAAAGGAGACCATCCCCAAGGTCCCTGCCATTATGTAGTGGGTAAAAAATTCTCCTAGACACCAAACCTGATGATGAGTTTGACCCTGTCTGTGTGACCAGAAATAACTATGGATTAAATGTGTAATCTACTGTAAAAAACACACACACTTCCTTGTAAACAGCTCTCACCTCAGATCTGACAAATACACTAAACCAAACACATTTCTTACCGGATATTTATCAATAAAGCGTAACATGTAAGATGAGTATAGAAAACTCGCAACCTGTCAAGATTCATAATCATTGCTGATCTACAAGCTACCTGGTAAATCCACTGCAGGTGTGTAATGGGATGGACATGGGGGTGGCACTGCATTATGAGGAGTTTAAAACAAACTTGTGGAAAAGTTTTCAGATCACCCCCCATGCTGTATTGTCTAAGGTTTTATTACTCGGAAAAGGGAGGGTGGCAGTGATTCCCAGCATGCACTGATCCCTTCCTGGTAATCATAATTACAGGTTTCTAGCACATGAGGATAGCCCATGAAAAGTGCGTCTCATGCAGCTTCACTGAGCACCTGAAAAGAGACTGCTCTAAGCAAGGGAAATCCAAATACAAACCCCAGTCATCCCCGGGTAATGTGGCTACCTTAGGCTCGGGAAGCTCAGATGTTCCTGAGAGAACCCTAGTGAATTTTGTAAAGTCTGATTTTCTGAAGGTTGATAAAGAGTTTATTAAAGATACCAAGAAGAATGGCAAGGAATAGCAAGGGTGGAGGGGCACCGGAACCCAGATTTCACTGGTCAGAAAATGCATGGCTGTGGAAGCTGAGATACTCTGGAGAGACCTAGAGACAGCTCGTGGTACCCTGTAAAGAGGGACACTCACCACCAGTGCTGCCTAGTGGTTAGGCAAAGGTGCAGCAGGTTGCCCCCTCTCTGACATTCCCCCCTTCTCAAATATAGTCCTGTCTTGTGGAGTCTCTCTCTTCTTTTGTGTCTCAGCCCTCCAGCCAGGTCACACTTTCCAGTCCACCCTGTTTGGGGTATATCAAAAGGAAATGCAACCACAGAGAATTCTTTCAATGACAGCACAGGCTTCAGGGCTTTCAGTTTGGTTTGGGGACTTGGGGTCTGAGCCCTTGAATAGTCAGGGTCTTCCCCAGCAGGTTTCTCCATTGGGGTAAAGGCTTCTATTGTTATTGTGTCTTTTGGGGAGCCCAGGCCCACTGTCTCCACTGGGCTCTCCACCTAGGGGAACTAAGCAGCTGCCTCCCTGGATCACTTTCTACCTAAGTCCCCTTTCTTGCCATGGTAAATTAAAGAACTGCAAATAAAGTTTCTGACTATCAGAGTCTGTCACGAGTCTCTCCTTTGCAGGCTTTAGCAGGCCTATGTTGCCAGCAATGAGAGTTCCTGGGCAGCCCTTCCCCAGAGCTTAGAGCAAAGGTCAGCTCCCATCCAGTGCCTGTCCCCTCTGAGCTGCTCCCCTTCTCTTTTTAAACACCACCTCCAGCTTGTGCATGCTTTGAAGAGCTGACAGAGTGGGGACAGCTGGGCCCAGAGCTTCTCCTTAACGTCTTGTGGTCCAGTGTGGGATTTGTGTACCCCATCACATACCCCAAAGGCATCATTCGCACTATTAAGGTTATCACACGACTGCTCTTTTGCCAGTGACTTGGGGAGGGAAAGCACTTGCAAGAGGCTTAAGAAAAAATTCTGTTTGCCCAACATTCAAGTTGTAGGACATGTGACTTATGTCGGACATGGAGGAACCTACCATTCTCTGCGAGGCTCCCTTTCAGCCTTTACTCGTAATTAAGGAAACATTCCACAGGGTTACCATGGATATCACAGAACCATTTCCCAGGCCGTCCAGAAAAAGGGGAAATGCACGTATTAGTTGTGCTCCCCCTGTCAAATGTGGAAGCTGAGACAGTTGCAGATGCACAGTTCTGTATATTCATTTGCAAATATATTAAAAATAAAAATTATATATATATATATATATATATATATATATTTCCAAAAGAAACCTGTCCGACATAGGGTCATATTGTATGTTCCGGATAGTGAACTGTGCAAAAAGTGTGGGGTAAAACAGTTAAAGTCTGCCCCGTACCACCCAGAGACAAAGAGTCTTGTGGGAAGGTTCAATGCTCATTATGCACGTGTACAGAATATCTGGAAATTGGGATTTGTTATTGCCCTATCTATTATTTGCTTACAGGGAAGAACCCTCCTTTATGGAAGAAAGGTCAGAGGCCCTATAGATCTTATTAGGGACACCTGGGTGGAGAGCTCTGAACCCAGTCAGGAGCCCATAACTGAATCTGTAACCAAATGCAGAGAGCATTTAAAATCCATGATGGATTTTGTGTAGCAAAATCGTCAGAAGAGCCAGGCTGCACAGGAAGAGTGGTACAACAGAAACACCTGTGAAAGATCAGTTGATGTGGAAGACTTGGTATTCATGTTATTCCCAGTAAAGAAGCACAACATGCCAAATTCTTCGGTTTGAGGAAAGGGTTAAAGAAGTTACCTACAATGTACCGAAACCCCTCAGTGAGGGCGACCCACCAACTGGATACATAAAGAGACTAAATGCTTATCACAACAGTGAGGCTGTTGTAAATATATATTGTAGAGGTGAGGACTGCATCCCAGCCCCCTTAATTAATTTGGTGGCTGAGAACTACGGGGAAATGGCACTGAAAAGCCTTGCTCTATGTAAAATGTTAACCCTAGAGGAAAGATTAGAAATTGTGGCTGTGTTGGAAAGCTATCAGCCGGCGTTTTTTAACAAGTCAGGTTGGATTAACAAAACGATCCAGAAAATCAACACATGCCGGTCCAGCACAAGCATCCAGTGGAGCCTATAGAACAATGCTTGAGAGGATATTACAGAGTCCCATAGCCCCTGTGCATCCCCAGTTGTACTCTAAAAGGATGGCACTATAAAATTCTGCATTGACTATAGAAAACGTAATGCTGTCACAATACCCGATCCTTATCCTATGGCCGAGAGTGATGACATAATGGACGTGCTAGGCCATGCATAATTCATGAGCACTTTAGATCTTACCAAGCGATACTGGCAAATCCCTTTAAATAATGAGGCATAGAAAA
The DNA here is from genome assembly GCF_965140235.1 of Caretta caretta. Classification (NCBI taxonomy): domain Eukaryota; kingdom Metazoa; phylum Chordata; order Testudines; family Cheloniidae; genus Caretta; species Caretta caretta. The sequence goes on along the minus strand of NC_134210.1, from coordinate 8,985,572 downwards.
AATCTACCTTCATAACTGTTTCAGGTCTTTATGAACTAATCAATGCAGGAACCACATTTCAGAGGCTCGTTAACCAAGTGTTACATGGACTACAAGACTTTGCTCCTGCTTATATAGATGATATTGCCATTTTTAGCACCACTTGGCAAGATCACAAAAGATCACGTGGGGATTGTGTTGCAAAGACTCAAGATGCATGTTTGATGAGTAAGGTGTCAAAATGCAAAACAGGAGCAGTCGTTGCATGGGGGGAGACAAAATTAAGTCCCTAAAGGTGGAATTTATTATCAGCTGGCCCATACCCCAAACAAAAATACAAGCACAATGCTTCATAGGCATGGCAAATTATTATAACAGATTTGTAGAGGGTTTTAGGGATATTGTGTCAGCTATCAGACTTCTGCAAAAAAGAATAAACCAGACAAAGTGATCTGGACTGATACTTGTCAAGAGGGCATTGATAAAGTAAAAAAAAAAGATCCTGTCTGAAAAGCCAGTTGTAGGAAGCCCTATTTTAATAAAGTGTTCAAGCAGTGTGCAGGGGTCATTCTAATGCAATGGGGAGAGCCCCATTGCATTGCATTCTTACATAAAACACTGACTCCCCAACTGAAGAAAACTACTCTGTCGAGGGGAGTGAGTGAGAGAGAGAGAGAGAGAGAGAGAGAGAGAGAGAGAGAGAGAACTATGTGATTGGGTGGATGGTCAAACAGTTACAACATTACCTGTTCAACAGAAAATTACAGGTGTTAACAGACTCACTCTCCATTGCTACGGCTGCACAGGACCAAAGGTACCACCTCAGAACTGTTGTGCTGGAGCACTGTGCTGCAGGAATATGAGATGGAGATTGTGCACGTCAAAGGGAAAGGAAACGTGGCAGCAGATGCCCTGTCCACAAGAGAGAACCCAGAACTGACACCTAAGGAATAGCCAGAGGCAAGCCCTACTGCATTATTCTCAGGGAGGAGGTGTGACACTGAGACTACCTTGGCAAAGGGTCCCTTGTTCTTTGTAAACAACCCTTACCTCAAACCTGATACACTTACCACACCAAACACATTTCTTAGAGGATATTTATCCATGAAGAGTAGAATATAAGATACCCACAGAAAGCATGTAACTTGTCAAGTTTCAAAATCATTTTGAGAGGTATGTATGGGTAATATTGAAGGAATAATGTACTTATTTTGAAAGTATGCTTTATGCTTCACTTAGAGTGAAAATTAGAAAGCAGGGAATATTGTGTGTTGGCAGTAGCCTATTTGCATGAGGTGGAATTGTCACCACCCTTTTTAGGTAGTGATGCAATGCAAGGCTCAATTGTTTAGCCCTGCACAATACTAAGCCCTGGTCTACACTAGGACTTTAGGTCGAATTTAGCAGTGTTAAATCAATGTAAACCTGCACCCGTCCACACAATGAAGCCCTTTATTTCGACTTAAAGGGCTCTTAAAATCGATTTCCTTCATCCACCCCTGAAAAGTGGATTAGCGCTTAAATTGACCTTGCCGGCTCGAATTTGGGGTGCTGTGGACACAATTCGATGGTATTGGCCTCCAGGAGCTATTCCAGAGTGCTCTATTGTGACCGCTCTGGACAGCACTCTCAACTCAGATGCACTGGCCAGGTAGACAGGAAAAGAACTGCGAACTTTTAAATCTCATTTCCTGTTTGGCCAGCGTGGCAAGCTGCAGGTGACCATGCAGAGCTCATCAGCACAGGTGACCATGATGGAGTTCCAGAATCGCAAAAGAGCTCCAGCATGGACCGAATGGGAGGTACGGGATCTGATCGCTGTTTGGGGAGAGGAATCCGTGCTATCAGAACTCCGTTCCAGTTTTCGAAATGCCAAAACCTTTGTCAAAATCTCCCAGGGCATGAAGGACAGAGGCCATAACAGGGACCCGAAGCAGTGCCACGTGAAACTGAAGGAGCTGAGGCAAGCCTACCAGAAAACCAGAGAGGCGAACGGCCGCTCTGGGTCAGAGCCCCAAACATGCCGCTTCTATGATGAGCTGCATGCCATTTTAGGGGGTTCAGCCACCACTACCCCAGCCGTGTTGTTTGACTCCTTCAATGGAGATGGAGGCAATACGGAAGCAGGTTTTGGGGACGAAGAAGATGATGATGATGATGATGAGGTTGTAGATAGCTCACAGCAAGCAAGCGGAGAAACCGGTTTTCCCGACAGCCAGGAACTGTTTCTCACCCTGGACCTGGAGCCAGTACCCCCTGAACCCACCCAAGGCTGCCTCCTGGACCCAGCAGATGGAGAAGGGACCTCTGGTGAGTGTACCTTTTAAAATACTATACATGGTTTAAAAGCAAGCATGTGAAAGGATTACTTTGCCCTGGCATTCGCGGTTCTCCTAGATGTACTCCTAAAGCCTTTGCAAAAGGTTTCTGGGGAGGGCAGCCTTATTGCGTCCTTCATGGTAGGACACTTTACCACTCCAGGCCAGTAACATGTACTCAGGAATCATTGTAGAACAAAGCATTGCACTGTATGTTTGGTGGCATTCAAACAACATCCGTTCTTTATCTCTCTGTGTTATCCTCAGGAGAGTGAGATATAATTCATGGTCACCTGGTTGAAATAGAGTGCTTTTCTTCAGGGGACACTCAGAGGAGCCCATTCCTGCTGGGCTGTTTGCCTGTGGCTAAACAGAAATGTTCCCCGCTGTTAGCCACAGGGAGGGGGGAAGGTTGAGGGGGTAGCCACGCGGTGGGGGGAGGCAAAAATGCGACCTTGTAACGAAAGCACATGTGCTATGTATGTAATGTTAACAGCAAGGATTACCCTGAAAGAGTGTAGCCACTGTTTTATAAAATGTGTCTTTTTAAAAACCGCTGTCCCTTTTTTTTTCTCCACCAGCTGCATGTGTTTCAATGATCACAGGATCTTCTCCTTCCCAGAGGCTAGTGAAGCTTAGAGAGAAAAAAAAACACACTCGTGATGAAATGTTCTCCGAGCTCATGCTGTCCTCCCACACTGACAGCACACAGACGAATGCGTGGAGGCAAATAATGTCAGAGTGCAGGAAAGCACAAAATGACCGGGAGGAGAGGTGGCGGGCTGAAGAGAGTAAGTGGCGGGCTGAAGAGAGTAAGTGGCGGGCTGAAGAGAGGGCTAAGCTCAAATGTGGCGGCAGCGTGATGAGAGGAGGCAAGATTCAATGCTGAGGCTGCTGGAGGATCAAACCAGTATGCTCCAGTGTATGGTTGAGCTGCAGCAAAGGCAGCTGGAGCACAGACTGCCACTGCAGCCCCTCTGTAACCAACCGCCCTCCTCCCCAAGTTCCATAGCCTCCACACCCAGACGCCCAAGAACACGGTGGGGGGGCCTCCGGCCAACCAGCCACTCCACCACAGAGGATTGCCCAAAAAAAAGAAGGCTGTCATTCAATAAATTTTAAAGTTGTAAACTTCTAAAGTGCTGTGCTTAAAGTGCTGTGTGGCATTTTCCTTCCCTCCTCCACCACCCCTCCTGGGCTACCTTGGTAGTCATCCCCCTATTTGTGTGATGAATGAATAAAGAATGCGTGAATGTGAAGCAACAATGACTTTATTGCCTCTGCAAGCGGTGATTGAAGGGAGGAGGGGCGGGTGGTTAGCTTACAGGGAAGTAGAGTGAACCAAGGGGCAGGGGGTTTCATCAAGGAGAAACAAACAGAACTTTCACACTGTAGCCTGGCCAGTCATGAAACTGGTTTTCAAAGCTTCTCTGATGCGCACCGCGCCCTCCTGTGCTCTTCTAACCGCCCTGGTGTCTGGCTGTGCGTAACCAGCAGCCAGGCGATTTGCCTCAACCTCCCACCCCACCATAAACGTCTCCCCCTTACTCTCACAGATATTGTGGAGCACACAGCAAGCAGTAATAACAGTGGGAATATTGGTTTCGCTGAGGTCGAAGCGAGTCAGTAAACTGCGCCAGCGCGCCTTTAAACGTCCAAATGCACATTCTACCACCATTCTGCACTTGCTCAGCCTGTAGTTGAACAGCTCCTGACCACTGTCCAGGCTGCCTGTGTACGGCTTCATGAGCTATGGCATTAAGGGGTAGGCTGGGTCCCCAAGGATAACTATAGGCATTTCAACATCCCCAACAGTTATTTTCTGATCTGGGAATAAAGTCCCTTCCTGCAGCTTTTGAAACAGACCAGAGTTCCTGAAGATGCGAGCGTCATGTACCTTTCCCGGCCATCCCACGTTGATGTTGGTGAAACGTCCCTTGTGATCCACCAGAGCTTGCAGCACTATCGAAAAGTACCCCTTGCGGTTTATGTATTCGGCGGCTTGGTGCTCCGGTGCCAAGATAGGGATATGGGTTCCGTCTATGGCCCCACCACAGTTAGGGAATCCCATTGCAGCAAAGCCATCCACTATGACCTGCACATTTCCCAGGGTCACTACCTTTGATATCAGCAGATCTTTGATTGCGTGGGCTACTTGCATCACAGCAGCCCCCACAGTAGATTTGCCCACTCCAAATTGATTCCCAACTGACCAGTAGCTGTCTGGCGTTGCAAGCTTCCACAGGGCTATCGCCACTCGCTTCTTAACTGTGAGGGCTGCTCTCATCTTGGTATTCATGCGCCTCAGGGCAGGGGAAAGCAAGTCACAAAGTTCCATGAAAGTGCCCTTACGCATGCGAAAGTTTCGCAGCCACTGGGAATCGTCCCAGACCTGGAACACGATGGTGTCCCACCAGTCTGTGCTTGTTTCCCGAGCCCAGAATCGGCGTTCCACAGCATGAACCTGCCCCATTAGCACCATGATGCATGCATTGACAGGGCCCATGCTTTCAGAGAAATCTGTGTCCATGTCCTGATCACTCACGTGACCGCGCTGACGTCGCCTCCTCGCCCGGTATTGCTTTGCCAGGTTCCGGTGCTGCATACACTGCTGGATAATGCGTGTGGTGTTTAATGTGCTCCTAATTGCCAAAGTGAGCTGAGCGGCCTCCATGCTTGCCTTGGTATGGCATCTGCACAGAAAAAAGGCGCGGAACGATTGTCTGCCGTTGCTCTGACGGAGGGAGGGGCGACTGACGACACGGCTTACAGGGTTGGCTTCAGGGAGCTAAAATCAACAAAGGGGGTGTCTTTACATCAAGGAGTATTTCAGGCAGGACTTCACGGACGGTTCCAATAAGAAATGGTGCACCTAAGTTATTGTTCTTATTGGAACAAGGAGGTTAGCCTGGCCTCTGATTGATACATGGCTAGATTTACCTCACTGCACCTTCTCTGTGAGTGACTGCAGTGTGACCTAGAGGAATGAGTCCCCTAGACAGGGGAGGAGGCAAATGAGTACAAAACAAATCTGGTCTATTTCTTGTTTTGATCCACTCCATCTATCTTTTACATCTTTGGCTGGCAGCAGACAGTGCAGAAGGACTGCATGCCATCCACCTCTCATGGCTGCTCGGCAGAAGATGGTACAGTACGACTGCTAGCCATCCTCATCTCTTGCCTGCCTGGCAGAAGATGGTACAGTACGACTGCTAGCAATCCGTATCGCCTGCCTGCTCACCATAAGACGGTTCAATAGGACTGACTGCAGGACTAAAGAGAATGACCTGGTCAAGTCACCCTAAATTAAGTCCCAGCGCCCATGTCTCTCCAGGTGCTCCCAGCCGACGTGGCCAGGAGCACCTCGGACATGACGATGACGGCTACCAGTCATACTGTACCGTCTGCTGCCACAAGGCAAGGGGTTGCTGCTACTGTGCAGCAAAGCCGTACCGCGTCTGCCAGCACCCAGGAGACATAGGGTGACGGTTACCTGAGCGGGCTCCATGCTTGCCGTGGTATGGCGTCTGCACAGGTAACTCAGGAAAAAAGGCGCAAAACGATTGTCTGCCCTTGCTTTCACGGAGGGAGGGAGGGAATGGGGGCCTGACGATATGTACCCAGAACCACCCGCGACAATGTTTTAGCCCCATCAGGCATTGGGATCTCAACCCAGAATTCCAATGGGCAGCGGAGACTGCGAGAACTGTGGGATAGCTATCCACAGTGCAACGCTCCGGAAGTCGACTCTAGCCTCTAGACTCTAGCCTGTGGAAGCACTCCGCCGAGTTAATGCACTTAATGCACTTAGAGCATTTTCTGTGGGGACACACACACTCGAATATATAAAACCGATTTCTAAAAACCCGACTTCTATAAATTCGACCTTATTCCGTAGTGTAGACATACCATAAGACTTTCAATGGAAAACCACCAGAAGCAACTGCAAACAATCAGAACCACTTGAACGTAAAACAGGAAGTTTCCAACAAGATGGGGGTTCATCCTGTCTGTGAATAGAAACCAAAGGCTATTTTCAGTATAACACAGAGGAGGGAGAAGCACTCTGTATCCATTTTCTGAAGAAACAAACCCCTTGTGGAGCGCAGGTGTTTTCATGAACATTTGGATCCTGATTCTTGGGAAAGCAGCCAGCTCTGCAACAGACTGAACTTTGTGTGGAAACCTACTTTATTAAATAGAAAAGGTAACTATTAAAGCGTAGCTCCAGGTTTATATTTTTGATTTTGTTTTGTGTTGTAACCATTTGTTTCCATCCCTTTCCTTTCTAGTTAAATCTTTACCCTTTGTAAAAGAAACCTACTTTTGTTTGACTACAAGTGCTCACAAGTGCTGTGTGTTATTCACAGGGAGCACGGGTGAATGGGAATATGCAACTAGGGCTTGTCTACATTACCCGCTGGATCGACGGGCAGCAATCGATCCAGCGGGGATTGATTTATCGTGTATAGTCTAGAAGTGATAAATCGACCACCGAGCGCTCTCCTGTTGACTCTGGTATTCTACCGGAGCGAGAGGCGCAGGCGGAGTTGATGGGGGAGTGTCAGCCGTTGACTTACCACAGTGAAGACATCACGGTAAGTAGATCTAACTACGTCGACTTCAGCTACGTAATTCACGTGGCTGAAGTTGTGTAACTTAGGTCGATTCCTCCCCCTCTCTACCCCAGTGTAGACCAGGCCTTAGATATTCCAGCAGAAACCTTACAGAAAAACCAGAGAAAGTCTGAGTTAAATTGGGTCATATTCTGTGCTCACTTACATTCCTACTGCCAGAGGAAGGAGCCCTTGTAAACAGTGCACATTGGGGAATGCAGGCACTGCACCCTGCATGAGTTCCTGCCAGGAAGCCAGGCCATGGTCCTGCCTCTTGTTCCCAATCAGAACACAAAGTGGGCCGGGCGTAGTGCTTGAAGCACAGGGCCACATGGAAACATCTTTGAAGTGCATTGCCCCTTTCTGCAGGCCAGGGCTTAGTGGTGCAAGTGAGCCCATAATGTTTTAAGCTTATTCTGAAGATGTTAATTCTTTACAAGCATTATGCATTAACTAGCCTTGCATGAAGCATTAACAAGCCTTGGGTTGATTTCAGTTTTAGAACTGGGTTATGGGTGAAGAAGGAGTTTTCTCCCCCATCCCAAGTGTGGATGTGCAACTTAGTAATGCAAAAAGAAAAGACTAACACGGCTGCTACTCTGAAACTTAGTAATGCATCTTCACAGTTGTATATTCTAGCAAACTCCCAGCATCTTCTGGCAGGAAGATACCCAGATGCTTTCTCTACTGGATCCGCTCAGCCATCTTTGAAATAAGAATAACTCTTAACTGAAGAGAAGAAACTTTTTTTTATTTCTTTCTGGCTACTGCTTCCTAATTTCTCCATTTCTAAAAGGGCCGAGAGTTTGTGCTCTGCCATCTCCATTATTTTTCACTTTGTCGGTTGCTAAGCAGTCCCTTGTTGCTAAGTAGGGTACGAGCACTTAATTTACTACATTCTTTTTTCTCATACCAGATTTTAGAAATTGCAGATCCTGTTTAATCAATGTGTAAATGCATGCTTTTGATGTATTTTTTCCTAAGAGCAATATTTTGATCATTCTTAATGATACTTAATGAAGTCACCGCATGATTTCTGATTGTACCTAATTGAAGCTTGTGACTTGCATTTCAATTTTATCATCTTACAGTTTTATGTCTATCAGATGAAACTTTATAAGGGCCCAAATAAATTAGGAAATATACAAAATTGATGAGTTTCTTGCCAAAAAATCTTCTGGTAATATGTATTTTTTATCAATGTAGACTAAAAGCCACATCTTATATGGTACATACTTGGACAGAGGATTCACTGAACGTTTAGGATGGAGAGAACACTAGGGCCCAAATTGTCAAAGGTATTTAGGTGCCTAACTCCCATGGAATTGTACAGCTCCAAAGATAAAAGGAAGACCCTGCCCTGAAGAACTTGTAAACTAAAGGTCTGACCCTACAAATATTTACTCTTATAAAGAGGTTTCATGGTTTATGTGCAGTCAAAGGGTCTGTTAAAGTGACAGGGGCTTGCAGGATTGAGCCCTTAAAGTACAAGCTCGATGCACCATAGTATATGCCCTGCTTAGAAAGCGTGCATTATGCCATCTGTTTCAGCGAGAGATTACCCAGTAAGAGATGTGTTATACTAGTTCCATTGTCATTGATGGCATCCCCATCAAACATAACGAGAAGCATTTTGTACTGGCAGAAACACTGATTCACGTATCAGGTACAATACCAGTGAGAATGCCCCCAAAACGACACCTTTTTTAGGTCAAATTGGGGAAACTGGACATCACATTAAAGAGACCATAGTATAGGAGATCTTATTGCAGCTCCACGGAATATCTACTTTTCAAGTGACATATGATATGACCGTGAAGTCCCAGTATTTATGTATGTATTTATTCAAAATTTTTAAATAGTCTAAAAGAAGCTCCCACCTAAGACCATCGATACCCTGCACACACATATAAGTCCCTGATACTGCACTTGGCTTCATGAAGCTAGACACATAAGTATTGAATCCCTATTCACTTCAAGGTCACAAGAATTCACCTGCACAGGTACAATTGGAGGATTGGGATCGTGCTTTGAACAGTCAGAACCCTAAAATTATATTATGGGGTGATTATTCCCTCCCCCTTTTGTTATTTTTTTCCTAAGCTGAAAGAGAGCACTTGTTTCATTAACAAAACTGGAGAACTGGAATTGAACAGACAATGTGATTTAAATAATGTAAAGTAAAAGCAAAGGGGAACTAAATTAGCGTGACTGGAAATGCTAATGTGTTATGACTGGTTTGACATGTCTGCAATGTATATGCTCTGCCTGTGAAGTTGATGGGATATTTGATATTGTATTACAAGATACATAAAACGTTCTATGTAAATGAAAGAATTACGGTTCTCATTTTTTGTTATATGAAAAATAATTAAAATAATAAAAAAAGAGAGTATGGCAATTATACACTTGGGTAACTGGGGGTAAGGTTTTCAAAAGCATTGATGTTATGTCTACAGTGCAAGTGAAAGGTGTGTTCTTAACTCAGGCTACCTGACCTGCATTAGCTAACCAGGCTGCAAATCAGATAAGCGGCTCATATTCAACCCTCTGGTTGCTCTACAGATTTTAATTCAAGCTGCTAACCCAAGTTAAAAACCAAGTTGCCTTGATTCACTGCTATTTTAACCCAAGTTAGCTAATGCAGGTTAGCTAACCTGAGTTAAGAACTCACCTTTTACTTCAGTGTAGATATACCCTGAGGTCTACACTACAGGGTTAGGAAGGCTTAATTACATGTCTCATGGCTGTGAAAAATGTCATGCCCTGTGTGATATAATAAAGCCAATCTAAGCCCCAGTGTAGACACTGCTAGGTTAATGGAAGAATTCTTCCATCAACCTGGTTTTGGCCTCTCAGAGAGGTGGATTTATTACAACGAGAGAAGAACCCCTGTCATTGCTGCAGTAAGTGTCTCCATTACAGCGGTACACTTTGCCACTGGAGGGTTTCTAGGGTAGACATACCTCTGCATCTACACTGCAAGTGAGGGCTGTGATTCCCCTGGTCATGTACAAATACTCACTCTAGTTCTCTTCAAGCTGCGTGTGTAGAAATAGCACAGGTGCCATGTTAGCACCGGTAATGGCAGAGGAAGCACTGCTGACCAGTTTCAGGGGGTATGTACTTGGCGTGGCTCAGCTGGGCCTCTGGCCTGCTACTGTGGCTACATTGCTATTTATACCTGTGCTTGCTCAATGAGAACTAGCATAAGTATATGTAAAGAAGAAGAGGGAATCACACCCCGAGCTTGCTGTGTAGGCATAGGCCTAGTGACTCAGGACTTGGTGCACATATTCCATTGATTTTCACTGGGACTTTTGCTCCTAAGTCACTTAGGCCCAGATCTTCAAAAGTATTTAGGTGTCTTATTCCCACTGATTTCCTTAAGCGGTTAGGCTCCTAAATACGTTTTACGATCAGGACCTTAGGCCCTTATGAAAATCCCACCCCAAATGAACGCTTAGTGTGGGATTTTCAAAGACTTCAGAGTTGCCTAATTCTGCTCCAGTGAAGTTGATCGTAAACAATTCAATGGGAGTACAGTTAGGCCAATGCTGAGCCCTTTCGAAAATGCCAACCTTAAGTTCCTCAATAATCATTTTAGGGACCCATATATCCATCTCTGTTCTCTGCATGGAAAAGGTTCCTTTGAGGTAACATGCTGTAAGGGTAGTGGCTAATTGGAACCCAAGATGATGGTAGTGGAAGATATTTGACAGTGACTATACTGCTCCCTAAATAAATGTATTCTTTCAGGAAACAGATCTCTGTTATACGGTAGTGGGAAATGAGCCCAGCACTATCTCATTAGGGAGGCACAAACAGCTGTTGAAGAAGTTTCAGGAGGGAATGGAGAGAACCTGGTGATAGGAGTAAAATGCAGATCATAGAATCATAGAATCATAGAATATCAGGGTTGGAAGGGACCTCAGGAGGTCATCTAGTCCAACCCCCTGCTCAAAAGCAGGACCCATACCCAATTAAATCATCCCAGCCAGGGCTTTGTCAAGCCTGACCTTAAAAAATTCTAAGGAAGGAGATTCCACCACCTCCCTAGGCAACGCATTCCAGTGTTTTACCACCCTCCTAGTGAAAAAGTTTTTCCTAATATCCAACCTAAACCTCCCCCATTGCAACTTGAGACCATTACTCCTTGTCCTGTCCTCTTCCACCACTGAGAATAGTCTAGAACCATCTTCTCTGGAACTACCTCTCAGGTAGTTGAAAGCAGCTATCAAATCCCCCCTCATTCTTCTCTTCTGCAGACTAAACAATCCCAGTTCCCTCAGCCTCTCCTCATAACTCATGTGTTCCAGACCCCTAATCATTTTTGTTGCCCTTCGCTGGACTCTCTCCAATTTATCCACATCCTTCTTGTACTGTGGGGCCCAAAACTGGACACAGTACTCCAGATGAGGCCTCACCAATGTCGAATAGAGGGGAACGATCACGTCCCTCGATCTGCTCGCTATGCCCCTACTTATACATCCCAAAATGCCATTGGCCTTCTTGGCAACAAGGGCACACTGCTGGCTCATATCCAGCTTCTCGTCCACTGTCACCCCTAGGTCTTTTTCCGCAGAACTGCTGCCTAGCCATTCGGTCCCTAGTCTGTAGCTGTGCATTGGGTTCTTCCGTCCTAAGTGCAGGACCCTGCACTTATCCTTATTGAACCTCATCAGATTTCTTTTGGCCCAATCCTCCAATTTGTCTAGGTCCCTCTGTATCCTATCCCTGCCCTGCAGCGTATCTACCACTCCTCTCAGTTTAGTATCATCCGCAAATTTGCTGAGAGTGCAATCCACACCATCCTCCAGATCATTTATGAAGATATTGAACAAAACCGGCCCCAGGACCGACCCCTGGGGCACTCCACTTGACACCGGCTGCCAACTAGACATGGAGCCATTGATCACTACCCGTTGAGCCCGACAATCTAGCCAACTTTCTACCCACCTTATAGTGCATTCATCCAGTCCATACTTCCTTAACTTGCTGACAAGAATACTGTGGGAGACCGTGTCAAAAGCTTTGCTAAAGTCAAGATACAATACATCCACTGCTTTCCCTTCATCCACAGAACCAGTAATCTCATCATAGAAGGCGATTAGATTAGTCAGGCATGACCTTCCCTTGGTGAATCCATGCTGACTGTTCCTGATCACTTTCCTCTCATGTAAGTGCTTCAGGATTGATTCTTTGAGGACCTGCTCCATGATTTTTCCGGGGACTGAAGTGAGGCTTACTGGCCTGTAGTTCCCAGGATCCTCCTTCTTCCCTTTTTTAAAGATTGGCACTACATTAGCCTTTTTCCAGTCATCCGGGACTTCCCCCGTTCACCACGAGTTTTCAAAGATAATGGCCAATGGCTCTGCAATCACAGCCGCCAGGTCATATTAAGAACATAAGATCGGCCATACTGGGACAGGCTGATGGTCCATCTAGCCCAGTATCCTGTCTTCCGACAGTGGTCAATGCCAGGTGCCCCAGAGAGAATGAACAAAACAGGTAACCATCAAGTGATCCATCCCCTGTCGCCCATTCCCAGCTTATGGCAAACAGAGGCTAGGGACACCATCCCTGCCCATCATGGCTAATAGCCACTGATGGACCTATTCTCCATGAATGTATTTAGTTCTTTGTTCAACCCTTTCATAGTCTTGGCCTTCACAACATCCTCTGGCAAGGAGTTCCACAGGTTGATTGTGTGTTGTGTGAAAAAAATACTTCCTTTTGTTTGTTTTAAACCGGCTGCCTATTAATTGTATTTGTTGACCCCTAGTTTCAACGTTGTGGAGGATGTAGAAACCCCAGGGGACCAAATGGACAAAAGTAGAGGAGATGCAGGATCCAAAGAAGGGCTGAGTGCTAGTGAAGCCCAATATAAGAACTTGGAATGACTCCAGCTGCGAGCTGGAGTGTTTTGTTATTCCTGGATTGCCTTTCAGTGGGTATAAAGTACTCAGTGCTGTCTGTCATATTTCCATAGAAAGATAAAAACTACATAATGAGACCAAACTAAACTTAGATCCTATGCAGATCCACTGTAGACAATAGGGTTACATCGGGAGTGAGCAGGGGTAAAAATTATTCACCCAATGTCCTTGAGATCAGAATATGACCAACTGTAGGGACTGCACTTACATTGGCAGAGGGATGTTTTTCCATCTCTAATGCCTACAATTATAATAATTTAATGTATTTTCTCCTCCGTAATGCAGTCAAAATGAGAAGAAAAATTAAAGATTGAATTCTCGTTATCATTATCATTCCAAACATTTTCAACTCATTGCCTAATCAGCCCACTTCTTGCCTGAGTTCGTCAAACACCTAAGCAAGCTATTACTCTTCCTTACCGTGCTAATGCTCGCTCTCCAGATATACAGCATCAGCAAAAGCCTTGGGTGATGTGAATCATTTGTTCTAAATCATGCATGGATAGAGAGTATGAATAGAAGACTAAAGTGTTTTTATACTGTCCATCAGAAATTCAAGTGATGCCCAGAAAAGCAAATGAGTGAAAAATAGGTTATAATATGTTATCTATAACACAGTCCAACACACATTTCTGTTAATCCATTAGCCAAAGTTTGGGTGGCATTTAGATTGGAGGGTGCATTTGAGTGTTTTAACAAAGGGGGAGAACAGAATCAAAAGCTTGTTACATGCTGAATCCTGAAGTCTTATACTCCTTTTGACTTCAGTGGGAATCACACCAGCAAGACTAAATCCTATAACTGATAGAAGAACAGTGTGATCTCACACCCCTGAGTGTTAGTAGATTTCTTCCTTAATTCACAGCCCAGAAAATGTAGTGTAATATGCCACATAAGCTACACAGTTTGGCTCATTGGTATATTTTGGCCCCAAAGCTTTTCTGAAGAAATAGGAAGAAAATGAAATTTGCTTATATTCTGAGCCAAAGTCTACTATAAAATGCTTGATTAAAGACCTGGGAACTAATTTCTTTGACTTAAAAATTACCTCAATCCTCCTTTCTGCTACTCCTGTCACCCTTTGCTCTACCTATGCCATGCCATGCAGCTGACACCATCTAGGTCTGATATTTCCTATCTGTGCTTCTAATGCTTAAACAGCTTGTAACTCTATCTTCTTCTGGCTCAGCATGGCCCTCCCTGCTCGTATGACTGGCCAGCAAAGAAAAGGGATGTAAATACTTGCTGCTACTTCTTCCCCTCCAGCCCCAGCCTGTCAAGCACTCTGAAGGAAAATAAATACATAAAAATGGTTATACTGGTTCATACCAATGATCCATCTAGTCCAGTATCCTGTATCTGACAGTGGCCAATGCCAGAGGTTTCAGAGGGAATGAACAGAACTGGGCAATTTCAAGTGATCCAACCCTTGTTGTCCAGTCGTCACTTCTGACAGTTGGAGATTTAGAGTAACCCAGAGTATGGGGTTACACATCGCTGATCACATTTTGAACCCAGTAATACTTTTTGCCTTCACAACATCCCCTGGCAACAAGTTCAACAAGTTGACTGTGCATTGTGTGAAAAAAATACTTCCTTTTGTTTGTTTTACGCCTGCTGCTTATTAATTTCATCAGGTGACCTCTAGTTCTTGTGTTATGTGATGAGTAAATAACACTTCCCTATTCACTTTCTCCACACCACTCATGATTTCATAGACTTCTCTCATATTCCCCCTTACTCATCTTTTTTTCTAAACTGAACCATTCCAGTCTGTTTAATCTCTCCTCATATGGAAGCTGTTCTATACCCCTTATAATTTTTGTTGTCCTTCTTTGTACCTTTTCCAACTATATCTTTTCTGAGATGAAGCAACCATAACTGCACACGATATTTGAGATGTGGGCGTAACATGGATTTACACTGTAGCATTATGGTTTTTTTTCTGTTTTATAATCTCTCTCTTTCCTAATGGTTCTAACACTGTTAGCTTTTTTGACTGCCACTGCACACTGAGCAGATGTTTTCAGAGAACTATCCAGCATGTCTCCAAGTTCTCTTTCCTGAGTGGTAACAGCTAACATAGACCTCACCATTTTGTATGTGTAGTTGGGAATTTTTTTTTCAATATGCATTACTTTGCATTTATCAACATTAAATGTCATCTGCCATTTTGTCACCCAGTTTTGTGAGATCCCTTCATGACTCTTTGCAATCAATTTTGGAATTAATTATCAAGAGTAATTTTGTATCATCTTCAAACGTTGCCACCCTATTGTTAACCCCTTTTTTCCAGCTCATTTATGAATATGTTGAACAGCACTGGTCCCAGTACATATCCCTGGGGGACACTGATATTTACCTATCTCCATTCTGAAAACTGACCATTTATTCCTATCCTTTGTTTCCTGTCTTTTAACCAGTTACTGATCAAGGAGAGGATCTTCCCTCTTATCCCATGATTGCTCACTTTGCTTAAGAGCCTTTGGTGAGGGAACTTGAGGGGCGTCTGAAAGTACAAGTACACTATATCCACTGGATCACCTTTGTCCACATGTTTGTTGACACCCTCAAAGAATTCTAATAGATTAGTGAGGCATGATTTCCCTTTACAATAGTCATGTTAACTTTTCCCCCAACACATTGTGTTTCTTTTATATGTCTGATCATTTTGTTCTTTACTATAGTTTCCATCAATTTTTTTGATACTGAAATTAGGTTTATTGGTCTGCAATAGCCAGGATCACCTTTGGGGCCTTTAAAAAATAGGCATTACATTAGCTCCCCTCCAGTCTTCCGGTACAGAGGCTGATTTAAGCGATAGGTTACATACCACAGCTATCAGAGTAACAGCCGTGTTAGTCTGTATTCGCAGAAAGAAAAGGAGTACTTGTGGCACCTTAGAGACTAACCAATTTATAAATTGGTTAGTCTCTAAGGTGCCACAAGCACTCCTTTTCTTTATACCACAGCTAGTAGTTCTGCAATTTCATAACTGGACTTTCGAGTGAATTCCATCTGGCCTGATGACTTACTACAGTTTAATTTACCAATTTGTTCCAAAATCTCCTCTACTGACACCTCAATCTGGGACAGTTCCTCATCTTAGTCACCTAAAACAACCTAAAAACAATGGCTTAGGTGTGGAGATTTACCACATAACCTCTGCAGCCCAGACCAATGCAAAGATTTTATTTAGCTTCTCCACAATAGACTTGTCTACCGTGAGTGCTCCTTTAGTCCCTCGATCATCCAGTGGCCCATTGACTGTTTGATAGGCTTTCTGCTTCTGATGTATTTATTTATTTGCTGTTGTTTTTTTATGTCCTTAGCTAGCAGGTTTTCTAGTTCATTCTTGGCCTTCCTTATTCTACTTCTACATTTGACTTGCCAAGTTTATGCTCCTTTCTATTTTTCTCACTAGGATTCATCCTTTAAAATTGGAAGTTGCCTTTTTGCCTCTACCCACCTCTTCCACCTTGCTGTTTAGCCATGGTGGCATTTTTCTGGTTCTCTTACTGTTTTTGTTTTGGTTTGTTTTTTTGATGTGGAGTACACATTTAGTTTAAGCCTCTACTGTAGTATTTTTAACTAGTCTCTATGCAGTTTACAGGCGTTTTACCCTTGTGACTGTTCCTTTTAACTTCCATTTAACTATCTCCTTTGTTTTGTGTAATCCCCCTTTTTGAAGTTAAATGCTACTGTGGTGGATTTGATTGGCATGTTTCCTCCTACAGGGATGTTAAATGGTCCAAGGATGGTCAATATTACCAAGTGGTTCAGCTATATTCACCTCTTGGACCAGGTCCACCTGGGAATAAATCAAGAACTGTGTCAGAAACCATGATGGGGATGGATGATGTCAGAAACCAGGACTAGTGGTTGGAGACATGGCAGTCATGTCTAATGATTGGAAGCAGGGGTCAGAGCCGAAATCAGGAGTGCAGACCAAGGCTGGAACAAGGATGGGGTGAGAGCAAGGCTGGAACAGGACTAGGAACAGGGCTGGAGTGAGAGCATGGCTAGGGAAGGCTAAGGCTTGGGGAGTCTGTTGCCACTGTCACGCAGGAGAGAGTTCCAAGCCCTGGAGTGATGCTGAGCAGACTGAGCTATTGTTCCTCCTGTAGGGCTTATATACCTGCCATGGGAATCTCCAGACCAGTTCCTGGCTTGTGGATCGACTACAGCCTAACACAGGAGTGACTCATCATCTTACAAATTGCCTCTCCCCTTGTGGGTTCCAGGACTAGCTGCCCCAAGAAGCAGTCATTAATGGTGTCTAGAAATTTTATCTCTGCATCCCTTGCTGAGGTGACATACACCCAATTCATACGAGGATTGTTGAAATCCTCATTACTTCTTTTTCTGCTTTTATAGCCCCTCTAATGTCCCTGAGCATTTCACAATCACCATCTTGGTTAGGTGGTCAGTAATATATTCCTACTGTTATATTCTTGTTCAAACATGGAATTTCTATCCATAGAGATTCTATGATACAGTTTGATTCATTAAAGATTTTTACTGTATTTGATTCTATGCTTTCTTTCACATATAGTGCCACTCCTCCATCAGCATGATCTACTCTGTCAGTCCTATATATTTTGTACCCTGGTATTACCATGCCCCATTAATTACCATTTTCCACCATGTTTCTGTGATGTCTATTATATCAATAACCTTATTCAATGCTAGGCACTCTAGATCACCCAACTTAGTATTTAGACTTCTAGCATTTGTATATAAGCACTTGTACATTCTGTCACTATTCAGTTGTTATATTTAAATGGGACTTTTACATTTGACTGTTCCTCACTAGCTCCTACCTGTACTTTACCAACTTCTTTCCTACCCTCTTTACTAAGATATAGAGTTTCACCTTTAATAAATTTATCCCTAAGTGATGTTTCTGCCCAAACCATGTGCTCTTCCATACCTGTAGGCCTTCCCCTAGCCCTTAGTTTTAAAAAATCCTCTACACCCCTTTTATTTGTACATGCCAGGAATCTGGTTCTATTTTGGTTCAGGTGGAGCCCAACCTTCCTCTTTAGTCTTTTCCTTTCCCAAAAAGTTCGCCAGTTCCTAGTAAACCTAAAACCCTCTTCCCTACACCCTTGTCTCATTCATGCATTGAGATCCTGCAGTTCTGCCTGTCTTTCTGGACCTGTGTATGGAACTGGAACCATTTCAGAGAATGCTACCATGGAAGTCCTGGCTTTTAATTTCTTACCTAGCAGCCAAAATTTGGACCTCTCTACTATCTTTCCTTATGTCATTGGTACCCACATGTATCCCCAGCATTGCATAGAAGAATATCTAGATGTCTCATGGGAGCCACAAACTTTGCACCCTGCAGGCAATTCACCATGTAGTTCTTCTGGTCAGCACAAATCCAGCTATCTATATTTCTAAAAAACCCCAAACCCTCATTACCTGGTTCTTCCTATTAACTAGCGTACCCTCTCCAGGAGAGATATCCTCAGTGAGAGAGAATACCATGATTTTCCTCTGCTCCAGCTTGGTGTTCTCTTTCCCCAAGACTTTCATCCTCCTCAACAGCACAGAGGCTGTCAGACTGGGCATGGGACCTATCTAACGTGTCCCTGAAAGTCACATTTATGTACACCTCCATCTCCCTTAGCTCCTCCAGCTTAGCCATTCTGGCCTCAAGAGCCAGTACTCTTGAGGGTCCATGACCTGCTTGCACCATTTGCACACGTACACCACCTGGCCATAATACATGCTGCATTCAGTGGGATATACTGGATAGCCCCCATTCTGCTGCTGGTCTTCTGCCTGCATTATTTTTACTCTTGAAGGGGAGTTTTGTTTGTAGGATTATTTGTTTTGTTTTTGTTTTGGGGAGGGAGTTATTGGCCTAAGTTTAGTGTGTTTGTTAGGTGAATCTGCCTCTCGCACTCCCTCTCTAACCTCCTTTGCAAAAACTCACCTGTTTGCTAGCTCCTCTGGTTGGTTAGGACCTGCCTTTTTAAACCCCTGTTCTCCCCAAAATAGCCCCATCTCCTCTCCTTAAGGGGTTAGGGATCCAAAAATAGACTCATAGACTTTACAGTCAGAAGGGACCATTAGATTATCTAGTCTGCACATTGCAGGCCATAAAACCTCACCCACCCACTCCTGTAATAGACCCCTAACTTCTGGCTGAGTTACTAATGTCTTCAAATCAATTAAAGACTGCAAGTTACAGAGAATCCACCATTTACACTATTTAAACCCGCAAGTGACCTGCAGAGGAAAGCAAAAAAAAAAAAAGAAAGAAAAAAACCCTCAGAAACAGAGTCTCTGCCAATCTGAGCTGGGGGAAAATACCTTTCAGACCTCAAATATCAAACAAAAGGCTAGAGCTTCATTTATAAACTCTCAGCCTGACCTAGCAGGCTGTTTGGTTCAGCACACAGCCCCGCCCCCCTCCCCCACCACCAAAAAACTGATCACACTATAATCTTCCATCAATCAAGCACACAACAAACAAACAAACAGACAAACTCACCCCCAAGGGTCACATAAATCTCTTCTCCCTTACCTGAAGAACTCCCTTACAAAACCTCTGTTTGATGCTCCTGTTTGATAGCTCCTCTGGTAGCTTTGGAACTGGCTTTTTAAATCCCTGTTAGCCCCATCCCCTGGTCAAGGGATCAAATGACATGGAGCCAGAGTGAAACTCAAGTCTTGATAATAGATTTCGGACCTACAACTTCTTCCCGTGGCTTTGCAATTCCCAACAAACACATTCTCCATCTTGAAGGAAGCCATGGGAATTAATGACAATCATCATAAGCGGGCAGAGGACACAGCAGGAGCCTGCAAAAATAAATCAGCTGCATTACTAAGCTGTCAGACTTGTTTCTGTCTCAATTGACCGTAGCAGCTACCAAATTCTGAATTTCAATTAGAAAAAAAAACAATGAAGGAAAGAAAGAAAAAGTATATGAAACGTTAGGACATTTCAACCACTAATCAACTTTTACTCTATTAACATGTTTAACATGAGGGAACTTTACCATCTGCTCATTTAATAAAGTGTTTTATTTGTTTGTTTTTTAATAAAACGATAACAATAAGGACATCTATAATGTTTCTGAAGAAGGGAGAATGAAAGATCTTGAGGATGATCAAGTTCCCCATTTCTCCTGTGGTCTGGGTATGTGGTAGTAGGCACTAGGCAAATGTTTCAATCTTCCCACTCATTAACTCATGAGACTCTTTAAAGACAGAAGTACAGACTGTGCCAAATGTATGCTGGGCTCATAATGAAGACAAATGTCCACTTGCAGCTGAGAGCAGACCATGGAATTCATTTCACTCTGGAACTTTTATCGCTATCTAATTAGAGTGACATTTGGTCAGTCTCGTTAGATCTGGATTCAAACCAGGGACTCAGTGGTAAAAGTCCAATAAATCTTCTCTTGTAAAGCTGATAGTTATTTTTTAATCGCTGCACTTTTTCCCCCCTGTCACTGGGTCTTGTTTTATTATTACTAATATCTTACTCTGTATTACCCTAGAAATGCATTCTCCAACTCTGCTGCATTCTCTGTATTCTTTTGGTTCAACTACTTTGGATTCCATTCATAACCTCAGTGATTTGTGAGTCTTATTTCTGGACAGTACTTAGGCTGGAGATCGCCAAAGGAAAAACTCAGTGTTGCAAGGAAGTGATGGTGATGATGCAGTAGGCGGCATTCTTCCCTCTGAGTTAAATATTCTAGAGAATTTGCTAGGATGCCCTCTACTGGTTGGAACTAGAAGTGCTTAATAGCTTTTTACTGCCTAACAGCTACTAGATCAGGGATGGCCAGCCTGTGGCTCTGGAGCCCCATGAGGCTCTTCAGAAGTTAATATGCAGCTCCTCATATAGGCACCACCTCCGGGGCTGGAGCTACAGGCGCCAACTTTCCAGTGTGCTGGGGGGTGTTCACTGGTCAACCCCTGGCTCTGCCACAGGCCCTGCCCCCACCACCCTTTCCCGCCCCCTCCCCTAAACCTGCCATGCCCTCGCTCCTCCTCCTTGGAGCCTCCTGCATGCTATGAAACAGCTTATTGGGAGGTGCAGGAAGGGAGTGGGCAGCACTTATTGGTGAGGCTGGGGAGGTCCTATGGGGGGCTGCTGGGAGTGGGGGAGTATGGGGGGCTGCTGACATATTACTGTGGCTCTTTAGCAATGTACATTGGTAAATTCTGGCTCCTTCTCAGGCTCAGGTTGGCCACTCCGTACTAGATCCTAACTCAGCAACATTCTGAAGAATGTGCCTGATTCTACGGCCCACCTGACATCACCTTTTCCTATGCTTGACTTCAGTGGGACTATGCTCTTGCTTTAGGTTAGGTCTATGCTTAAGTACATTGCTGAATTGGGTTCTCAGTGATTATTCTTTAGCTTACGTGGTAGTGGCATGTGCTCTTGGGGCTTGATCCTACATCCACAGAAGTCAGTGGCAAAGATTCTGTTGACTTCCGTGGGGCAAACTCAGACCACTGGAGTAGCAGGATCTGTTTCCTATCTAACTGTTGTTCTGATAATCAGGCCCTTCTAAGATTGGCATCAAAAATGGAGGCACCCCAAATCACTAGCTGCTAAACCTAGGATCAAACTCAACTGGTAATTAATGCACTGATTCTCTTTAAAGGTGCATTTTCTAAGGTCCTTGTTCTCCATTTCAGAACTGGAAAAGTGATTCCACAGCCCTTGAGCTTCTCCAGGTCTGAAGTATATAGATGTACTATAGTAGTGCTATGGCTGTAGCCTAAGAAAGGTACTGAATACAAAGATCTACAGGTTTAGCACAGAACAAGAAACGGGGTGGAGAGCGAATGTGTAGCCAGGCAAGGTACTAATAAACGTCAACAGCTCTTCATTTTTTAAAGTGGAAACCTGTTTTCCAAGCTGCTGCTGCACCCTCAGTAGCTCTCCCTCAGCCTCTTCAACTCCTCCCCTCTCCTTCCTGTTTCGTGTCCTTTTCAGACTCCCAAAAGCCAGTGCTCCCAATTCTATTAATTACAAGCAACATCTAAACACCACATTCCCTCCTCTCTTAAGAAACTCTCCCAATTACAATAAACATTGTTATTTTAACCACAGGAACAAATAGGAAACAAGGCATGATACTGTTGACAGAAATATTACACTAAAAACACTATAAATACTACATAACATAGTCTCTAGTCC
Organism: Caretta caretta; assembly: GCF_965140235.1. Taxonomy (NCBI): domain Eukaryota; kingdom Metazoa; phylum Chordata; order Testudines; family Cheloniidae; genus Caretta; species Caretta caretta. The sequence continues at coordinate 8,963,536 of NC_134210.1, read as the reverse complement.
AGTCAGGTGATCATCTGTGTCTCACAGACTGTCTCTCAAGCCCCTGTTCCAGTGCAGTGTCTTGTTGTGTTGATACTACGGTGAAGTCATCCAATGCAGACTGGGTGTTGGCATAATCTCCTCTTGGTGCATAGGCAGGTGCAAGACAAGAAGCATTCCATACCCGCCCATCAGAAAGTCGAAAGGTGTAAGGTCCCTTCTTCTCTATGATTTTAAGAGGAGCTGTGAATTTATGGTTCCCATTGTGTAAAATTCCAGGTTTTTGTATTCTAACGAAGGAACCACACTCAGACTTTGATTCCTTAGCACCCCGCTGCTTGTCTGTGAAAGCCTTAGACTTTGCTTTGTTCTATTCAACTGTTTTTTCACATCATCCTCAGTTGGGGCCAAAGGTCATGCCTTTAACAATCCAGCAATGTTCAATTTAGTATTCATCCGTTTCCCATGCAGTAACTCTGCGGGTGATCTTTGCATTGTGGCATGTCGTGAATCCCAGTATGCTTGCAAGAAATCAGTAGTGAAGGTTATCCACAATCGCCCTTCCAGTTTAGCTGTTTGCAAACTCTCTTTCAAACTTCTGTTAAACCGTTCAATTTCCCCATTGGCTTGAGGGTAGTATAGAGATGACCTTCTGTGTAAAATGTTAATCTCTGCTAGAAAAGTTTCAAACTCCAGGGAAGCAAATTGACTACCATTATCTGAAACCAGTTCTTTGGGGTTACCTTCCCTGCTAAAAACTGAGGAGAGGAACTTAATTACTGTAGCAGAAGAGATTTGCGATGTAAACGCTACCTCAGGCCATTTACTGAAATAGTCTATTAAGGTGATGGCATAATGGCAGTCACTTGGAGCAGTATCAAAGGGTCCTACAATGTCAATTGACACTTTTCCCCATGAAGATTCAGGAAGAGGAACAGGCTGCAATGGAGGGATACATGTAACTGCTGTCTTATCATGCATTTGGCAAGTGACACAGGATTTTATGAGTGCTTCAGTTTGAGAGTCCTTCCCTGGCCGCCAATACAGATCCCATAGTCATTGTTTGGTTCGGACAATTCCTTGATGAGTATCATGTGCCAGGTATATGAGTTTTGACTGTAATTCTTCTCACACAAGTAGCCAGTGTGTATCTAGTAGCACACAGCCATCAAGCAAAGAAAGTTCATCCCAAACTCTAAAATAAGGCAGCAAAACTGGGTCAAGGTTTTTAGGGTGACTGGGCCATCTCTTTGTTAGAAATTCCCATTTTTTTTGTTGAATTGGACATGCTGAACAAGCAGCTTGAAATTGTTCTCTTGTAATTGCAGTAAGAGTGCTTGTAATAAGCACAATGACTATTACATCCTCATCCTCTGGTGGACCATCTGGTGAAGGCAAAGGCAGGTGAGAAAGGCAATCAGCTACCACATTTTGGTTTCCAGGCTTATATTCCAGTTCATAACTGAAAGAGAGTAGTCTTGCAGACCATCGAGCAATATGGTATCCTGCTCTTCCCAGTCCTTTCATGGTTAGCAATATCGTCAAAGGGCTGTGGTCTGTGTGCAAGGTGAACGTGCAGCCCCACAGGTAAGTTCTCCATTTTTCAGTAGCCCAGACACAAGCAAGAGCTTTTTTTTCGACTGTAGAATATTTTTTCTCAGCATTACTTAGTGTCCTTGAAGCAAATGCAACAGTCCTCTCTGTGTTGTCCTCATGCAGTTATGTGAGAACAGCCCCAAGTCCATAACCAGAAGCATCAGTAGTTACAATTGTGGGCAATGTAGGGCTGAATAGTGCAAGTACTGGACTATGTACAATTAGTCTTTCACCATTTTGAAACTAGCTTGTGCGTCCGATGTCCACACTAAGGTTGAACTTCCCTGTAGTAATTTTCATAATGGTTCAATGACAGACGCATAACTGGGAATGAATTTTGCATACCAGGAGGTAAGACCCAAGAAGGAACGTAAGGTTTGCAAATGTGTTGGAGGAGGAGCATTTGAAATTGCCAGGATATGAGCCGGATCAGGTTTTAGTTCAGCCTGTGAAATTGTATGCCACAGAAAGGAGAGTTCAGTTTGTCTAAATTTGCATTTGGACCTATTGAGCTTGAGGCCTGCTTTGCTGATGCAGTATAGTACAGACTGCAGGTTATTTTCATGCTCCTCTGAAGTATTTCCAAACATGATAATATCATCCAAATAGCACTGAACTCCATGTTGATTCTTCAAAATCAATTACATAATTTTTTGGAAGGCACTTGGGGCTGATGCAAGACGATATGGAACACGTTTAAAATGGAATAGTCTCTCATGTGTGTGTGTGTGTGAATGAAAGAATATGCTGATTTTAATGCTTAAATTGTACTCTCAATAAATGTGGCATATTGCCTTATCCCCTTTAAAAAGATTCTGTGTGTTTCTTATAAGCATAACAAGTGTCTTTCATAGATTTTAGCCAGCAGAAAGGGGCATAGTCCTCTGTTGCCCATTTCACAGTCAGTGCCTCCTTCTTGATCATTGAGTTTTTGTCTCTCACGGGAATAACTTCCTACTCAAATTCAGTACCAGAAGTTCATCACCTTCTATCTCTTGGGACAACACAGCCCCAAGTCCCACTTCTGAGGCAACTGTCTGGAGGATAAATGGTTTTAAAAAATCAGGGTGAAAGAGAACTGTCCCCTGAGTTAGCCAGTCCTTCAAAGTCTGGAAGGCTTTATCACACGCCTCTGTTCATTGCACCTCCCTGAGTTGAGTGTTTTTTATGAGGTCCATAAGGCGGCAGCCTTTGTAGTGAAGACAGGCGCAAAATGCTTGCAATAGCCAGCCAGCCACATCTGTTTCTTGGTTGAAGGGGCTGGAACAAACAAGAAGAACTAAAAATACTAATGAATAATTAAAAATATGACATAACTGGCATCACAGACTTAACGGGATAATTCACATGACAGGAATATTGGTGTAGAAGGGCACAACATGTTCAGGAAATGTAAAAAAGGAGGAAGTGTTGCCTTGTGTATCAAAGAGGTATACATCGGTGCTGGGAGGTAGACCTGTAGAAAACCTCTGGGTAAGGATAAAAGGGGTGAAAACCAGAGGTGCTGTCATGGTACGTATCAACTATAGACAACATAACCAGGAAGAAGAGGTGGATGATGCTTAAATTTAAACAACTAACAACATCATCCAAAGCACAGGACTTTGTGGTGATGGGGGGTCTTTAACTACCCAGACATCTGCTGGGAAAATAATACAGCAGGGCACAGAGTATCCAGCAAGGTCTTGTAATGCCTTGGAGAAAACTTTTTATTACAGAAGGTGGAGAAAGCAACCATGTGAGAGGCTGTTCTAGATATCATTCTAAAATATAGGGCGGAACTGGTTAAAAATTTGCAGATGGAAGGAAGCTTGTGTGAAAGTGATCATGAAATGATAGAGTTCATGATTCTAAGGAATGGTAGAAGGGAACACAGCAGAAGTAAAACAACGGACTTCAAGAATGCAGACTTTCGCAAACTCAGAGAAATGGTAGATAAGATCCTTTGGGAAGTAAGTCTAAGGAGAAAAAGAGTTCAGGATAGCTGGTGGTGTTTTAAAGAGAAATTATTAAGGGCAAAAGAGCAAACTATTCCAATGTGTTGGAAAGATAAGAAGTGTGGTAAGAGACCAACCTGGCTTAACCAGAAGATTTTCAATTACCTGAAACTCAAAAAAGAGTCATGCAAAAAGTGGAAACTAGGCCAAATTATGAAGGGTTATATATATATATATATATATATATATATATATATATATATATATATATATATATATATATATATATATATATATAAAAAACCTTGGCCTTTCTATACATATACACAAGCAGGTAGGGACAAAATTAGAAAGGCCAAGGCACAAAACAAGATTAAATTAGGTAGACACATAAAGCGTAACATGAAAAAAAAATTACACGTACATTAGAAACAAGAGGAAGACCAAGGACAGAGTACTCAATGAGGAGGGAAAGACAATAACAGAAAATGCAGCAATGGCTAAAGTGTTAGATGCCTTTTTTGTTTCAGTTTTCACCCAAAAGTTTAGCAGTAATCAGATGACTTAGTGGACATCAGTGCAAATGGGGCAGGATCTGAGGTTAAAATAGGAAAAGAACAAGTCGAGAATTACTTAGACAAGTTAGATGTCTTCAAGGGCCTGCTAAAAAATCTTAGAATACTTAAGGAACTGGCTGAAGGAATCTCCAAGCCATTAGTGATTATCTTTGAGAACTCCTGGGGAATGGGAGAGATCCCAAAGTTCTGGAAAAGAGCAGATATAGTACCTATCTATAAAAAAGGGAATAAGAACAACCCAGGGAATTATACAGTCATAGAATTATAGTCAGCTTAATATCAGTAACCAGAAAGATAATAGAGCAAATAATCAAACAATCAATTTGTAAGAAACTAAAAGATAATAAGGAGATAAGTGACACTCATCATGAATTTGTCAAGAACAAATCATGTCAAACCAATCTAATATCCTTCTTTGACAAAATAAGATCTCCCCAGGTGGAAGGGGCAAATCAGTAGGTATGATATAGCTCAACTTTAGTAAGGCTTTTGATACTGTCTCACATGATCTTCTCATAAGCCAGCTAGGGAAATACAGCTTATACGTACCTACTATAAGGTGGGTGCACATCTGGTTGAAAAAACATACTTGGAAAGTATTTATCAATGGTTTACAGTCAAGCTGGAATGGCATATCAAGTGGGGTCCCGCAGGGATCTATCTGGGGTCTAGTTTTATTCAATGTCTTCATAAATGATTTGGATAATATCAGATAGAGTGAACTTATAAAGTTTGCAGATGGTACCAAGCCAGGAGGGGTTGCAAGTGCTCTGGAGGACAGGGTTAGAATTCACAATGATCTTGACGAACTGGAGAACTGGTATCAAATACATAAGATAAAATTCAATACAGATAAATGCAAAGTACTCTACTTAGGAAGGAACAATCAATTGTATGAATACAAAATGGAAAATGACTGCCTAGGGAGGAATACAACAGAAAAGGAACTAGGGGTTATAGTGGATCACAAACTAAATATGAATCAACAATGTAATGCCAGTGCAAAAAAAGTGAATATCATTCTGGGATCAGGGCTGGCTCCAGGTGCCAGCGTTCCAAGCAGGTGCTTGGGGCGGCAGTCAGAAAGGGCTGGCAGAGTTTCCACTGCAGCGACAATTCGGTGGCAGCTTCTCTCTCCCCTGCCGTCCGCGGTGGCAATTCGGCGGTGACGGGTTTTTTTGCTTGGGGCGGCAAAAACGGTAGAGCCAGCCCTGTCTGGGATGTATTAGAATGTGTGTTGTAAGCAAAACATGGGAAATAATTCTTCCACTTCTTTCAGCACTGATAAGGCCTCAGCTGGAGTATTTCAGTTCTGGGTACCACATTTTGGGAAAGAATGGACAAATTAGGGAAAGTCCAGAGGAGAGCAACACAAATGATTAATGTTCTAGAAAACATGAAATATGAAGAAAGTTTGAAAAAAAATGGATTTGTTTAGTCTAGTGAAGAGAAGATGGGGAGGGGGGGAACGTAATAATGGTCTTCAAGCATGTAAAAGGTTGCTATAAAGGGGACCGAGGATGATAAATTGTTCTCCTTATCCACTGAGGGCAGCACAAGTAATGGGCTTAAATTTCTGCAAGGGAAATTTGGTTTAGGCATTAGGAAAATCTTTCTAACTGTCAGGGTAGTTAAGCATTGGAACAAATTACCTAGGGAAGTTATGGAATCTGTCATAGGAGGTTTTTAAGAGCAGGTTAGAAAAATACCTGTTAGGGATCGTCTAGATAATTCTTAGTCTTGCCTCAGTACAGGAGACCGGACTAGATGATTTATCAAGGCCCATTCTGGTCCTACATTTCTATGATTCTCTGGCAATGGGGCCACGTAAGTGGCACATACATAGGTTCTTGTCTTTTACATTTGGCTTCTGCATTACTTGAGACAAGACACTAACATTTCTTTGCTTCAGTTTCCTTACCTGTAAAATGGTTAAAATAAAACTCACCCAATTCACAGGAAAATTATGTGACCTAATTAACAACTATATGTAAAGAAATCTGAGAACTTCAAATGTAAGAGCAAAACTGCTATGTACAGAAATTATTAACATTTCTGGGTAATGTTTAAATGAAAAGGAAATCTCTGTAGGGACTACTCGATAGCCACTCTCTATATGACTTTAATTGATATTGAGAAATCCTCTGCAGTGCTCTTCACAAAATTCCAACTGGGAAAGAAAAACCGTCCTGACCTGACAAATAAGTACGATGCCAAGTTTTGAAGCATTGCTCTTCATCCAATCACAGACAAATTTCTTCAAGCCAATTTCATCACAATAATTAGCAGAACTAGTTGGATACGGGGGGCAGAGAGGGACGGGAAACACCCTAAAAGCAGTGCTTTCAAATGTTCATTCAAATATTCACTCTGACTGACAATTCAGTGTGTAGTTTCTTCTTTTGTTTCCATTTTATTTGCTTTTGTGCATATGGATTTTGATAATACTTATGTTTAAATAATGTAATGTTTAATATTCATTATAGAAATAGCTACAGGCCTAAGCCAAAGCCCTTTGAAGTCAATGGGAGCCTTCCCATTGATGTCAGTGGATTTCTGTTTAGCCTCCATATTCCCATGCAAGCAGATAATTCATTATTTGTTATTCCCATTTCAATATTCATTATTTGTCATTCATTATGTTATTCTACTCAAATCAGGCCACAGAAACCAGTCATGACCAGTCATCTCACTATGAATAACAAACTCTGAGGAGCAAGTAGTTGAAATTTGAACACCCCAATGGCTGAAAGGCATCCAAACAAGGACGAGTCAAACTTTTTCAAACAAATACAGTTTTTCCACTGGAAAATAGCCTTTTCTCAAAAATGAAAAATTGAATGAAAAACTTGATTTTTTCATAAATTTACTTTTTTTTTTCAAACTTGTTCAGAGCCTTTTTCTATTGATTGATTGGTTGGTTTTAGTATCAAATTTTATCTGAAAACTTTGCCAAAACTGTTTTGCAACCTTTTTCATTTACTAAAAACCAAGTGGAGGCCTGTAACAATTTACCTCTCAGTGGAGGAAATAAATGAAAAAAATGTTGATCATTCTTTCAATAGTGTCTTTTTATAGATACAAATTTAGATAAAACTGTTTAAAAGGTCATTACATTTTTAAAGAAAAATGGGCCCATTTTTAACCTTGCTAAACAGAAACAATTTCAAACGTTTGATCAATTTTGTGATTAAAAAATCATTCAGTTCTTATACAGATGACTACAATTTATTATTTGTTTTATTGTACCACCCAAAGTACTCAGTTGGGATGAAGACCCATATTGCTAGGCACAGTACATGCGCATACTGAGTTACAGTCCTTGCCCTCAAGAGTTTACATTCTAATGTAAGACAGGACAGCAACCAGGTTTAACAAGCAAATAAAGGGAACGTAAGAGGGAAACAGCAGTAACATGTTAGTGCCATGCACAATGCTCAAGTCATGTGTATGGCTTTCAAAAGAAACCGCATATAAATAAAGTCTCTACCACCAACCAGTTTAGTGAATATTTATGTGTTACAAATACATTTGCTGATATCAGAAACAGTTCATGAAAAATTTGCACACAGGGAAAAAAGGGCTAAATTCCTTGGATAATTTATTGGCAATGAATAATTTGACTGGGTCTACTAATTAGCCATTTTTCTTAAGATCTAAAAGATTTAAATAACCTTTTTTATTACTGGGATGGGCTATATTAACCACATTTGTATAATAATCTTGCCCATATTTCTCTTTACATTCAGATCTTCGAGCCATTTAAATAATGTTTTCCATGTTTTCCTTTGGTCTAGCAAAAATTCTCATATGTAATGGGCCATAATGATTAATTCACACCATCAGGGTGTATTAGCTTTCCCTAAGATGAGCTTGTAGGAAGGAGAAGCTTGTAGTTAAGGCACTGGACAGAGATTCAGGAGATTGAAGTTCAGTTCTTGACTGCTATGGACTTTTTTTTGTGATTTTAATCAGGTCACTTAATTTCTGAGCACCTCAATTCCCCCTCTGTTATATGGGGATAACAACAATATTTCCTGTGTCTGTATTCTCTGTTTAGAATGTAACCTTCTGAGGCAAGGACTGTCTCCTAGCATAAATATGTACCATATATAATAGCAGGGCACCCTGATGTTGGCTGGGGCTCCAAGGTGCTATTGTAATACAAATGAATAGTAATAACTGTTTGGCAGTTAAACTCCGCTTAATCTGCTATTGGTTACATAGTCATCCTACGTCACTAGTATGGGAAGTTCACAGGCTTGGCTTGCATGAACAAGCTACTCCTGGACACTTCACAAACAAAAACTAAAGCTGTTCTACACTATGAAGTTAGGTCAATATAAATCAGATTGCATCGACCTACTTGTGCATGTGTCTACACTCAAATTTGTCTCCAGCTGATGTAAGCACCCCATTACGGCAATGCGGTAAAACCACTTCCCCAAACAGTGCTGAGCCAGTCAACCAACTCAGGTCTCCACAGTGTAGACACAGTGTGACCTATGTAGACACTTGTTTATAAGGATCAATCAGAGCCCAAAGCCACACACCCTCTGTGCACAGATGTTCCAGTGACCTTAGGAAGGTTTGCCGGTTCCGGTCATTATCGATCTGGAATAAAAATTGCAGGAAATGTGATGCCCTGCTTTGACTTTTGTGCTCATAGATAACTGTACTTTGGGCCTGATCCCTTGGAGTCAATGGAAAGGCTCACATTTGACATGAGTGGTGAATGATCAGTTCCTCCAACAATTGTGCCAAAGATTTAATTCAGCCTTTGCAGAAAGAACATCACAGTTTTCCCACAACAGGCCTGCTCTTTGCAAAATCTACAGTTAGGGGGCAAGCACCAGCTTATTTCATCGATATCTTCAAATTCAGTTCACTGTGATAAATCATTTAAGAATAACACAGCTTGCACAGACAGAGGATGTGGAAAAAGTGACAGAGGATGTGGAAAAAGCTAATGTACTCAAAGCTTTTTTTGCCTCTGTCTTCACGAACAAAGTCAGCTCCCAGACTGCTGCACTGGGCAGCACAGCATGGGGAGGAGGTGACCAGCCCCTGTGAAGAAAGAAGTGGTTCGGGACTATTTAGAAAAGCTGGATGAGCACAAGTCCATGGGACCGGATGTGCTGCATCCGAGAGTGCTAAAGGAGTTGGTGGATGTGATTGCAGAGCCATTGGCCATTATCTTTGAAAACTCCTGGCGATCGGGGGAGGTCCCGGATGACTGGAAAAAGGCTAATGGAGTGCCCATCTTTTAAAAAGGGAAGAAGGAGGATCCTGGGAACTACAGGCCAGTCAGCCTCACCTCAGTCCCTGGAAAAATCATGGAGCAGGTCCTCAAGGAATCAATTCTGAAGCAGTTAGAGGAGAGGAAAGTGATCAGGAACAGTCAGCATGGATTCACCAAGGGCAAGTCATGCCTGACTAATCTAATTGCCTTCTATGACGAGATAACTGGCTCTGTGGATGAGGGGAAAGCAGTGGACATGTTGTTCCTTGACTTTAGCAAAGCTTTTGACACGGTCTCCCACAGTATTCTTGCCAGTAAGTTAAAGAAGTATGGGCTGGATGAATGGACAATAAAGTGGATAGAAAGCTGGCTAGATTGTCAGGCTCAACAGGTACTGATCAATGGTTCCATATCTAATTGGCAGCCGGTATCAAGTGGAGTGCCCCAAGGGTTGGTCCTGAGGCCGGTTTTGTTCAATATCTTCATTAATGATCTGGAGGATGGTGTGGATTGCACCCTCAGCAAATTTGCAGATGACATTAAACTGGGAAGAGAAGTAGATACGCTGGAGGGTAGGGATAGGATACAGAGGGCCCTAGACAAATTAGAGGATTGGGCCAAAAGAAATATGATGAGGTTCAACAAGGACAAGTGCAGAGTCCTGCACTTAGGATGGAAGAATCCCATGCACCGCTACAGACTAGGGACCGAATGGCTAGGCAGCAGTTCTGCAGAAAAGGACCTAGGGGTTACAGTGGACAAGAACCTGGATATGAGTCAACAGTGTGCCCTTGTTGCCAAGAAGACCAATGGCATTTTGGGATGTATAAGAAGGGGCATTGCCAGCAGATCGAGGGACGTGATCGTTCCTCTCTATTCGACGTTGGTGAGGCCGCATCTGGAGTACTGTGTCCAGTTTTGGGCCCCACACTACAAGAAGAATGTGGAAAAAAATTGAGAACATCCAGCAGAGGGCAACAAAAACTATTAGGGGACTGGAACACATGACTTATGAGGAGAGGCTGAGGGAACTGGGATTGTTTTGTCTGTGGAAGAGAAGAATGAGGGGGGATTGGTAGCTGCTTTCAACTACCTGAAAAGGGGTTCCAAAGGGGATGGATCTAGACTGTTCTCAGTGGTAGCAGATGACAGAAAGAGGAGTAATGGTCTCAAGTTGCAGTGGGGGAGGTTTAGGTTGGATATTAGGAAAAACTTTTTCACTAGGAGGGTGGTGAAACACTGCAATGTGTTACCTGGGGAGGTGGTGGAATCTCCTTCCTTAGAAGTTTTTTAAGGTCAGGCTTTACAAAGCCCTGTCTGGGATGATTTAGTTGGTGATTGGTCCTGCTTTGAGCAGGGGGTTGGACTAGATGACCTCCTGAGATCCCTTCCAACCCCGATATTCTGTGATTCTATGACAGTAGGAAACACAGACCAAAAACAAAACATAACAAAACAAAAACCCTCACAAAACACCCAGGATGATATAAATTCTGTGGGCAAAAGGTCTTTCATCCAGAAATTATAGGGGGATCCATTCATTATATCAAAAGAAAAATAATGCTTTTAAGAAGTATTGGCAAAGAGACCTGCAGATGAATCTACTGCATCTGACAATGCATTGCCCATAATTTGGAGCTACATGCTTCACTGACCTTCATCGAATTCCTGTAAAGAAATACAGATCAAGATTATCCCAAGAATTTATACCACAGCAGAGAAGCTGAATAAGATTAACAATGCAGCTGCTTCAATTTGTTGGGAAAAAACCTGATCAATGCATGCATTCCCAGGGTGCTTCGCCATGGCTTGCTTAGTAACCTTTGGTTTCAGATTCCTGACATAGGGTCCAATGCCCCCACTCTGCTTTGCAAAGGAGAACATAACTGGGACTGGGTAAATAGAATGGAGAGAACAGCAGATCCAAATCATTCAACCCACTGCCTACCACAGAGCAGCCTGCTGGGCTAGAAGGGAGAGGGGATTAGGATGAAAGGGCTCAAGGAAGTTGCTATTAAAATGTTAGTCGGTGTGTGCATCTGTCTGGGACTCTTTGCTGTGTTCCCTCTTCCTGGCCTTGATTTCCTGGCAGCTAGATCTGCTGGCCTTACGGACCTCCCACCATTCATGGTTGGCAGCTCCATTTTGAAACTCTGCAGGCAAAGGGTTGGTTAGCTCTCTCACTGTCCCCAGAGATTGTGCCTGCACAATGCAGGCAGAGGCACCAAATTGCAAGAGATGGTCAGAATCAGTCCCTCAATAACCTAGTGCAAAGACTATCATCTTAGTCATCACCAGAGATCAAACCTAGGACCTCCAGAGCTACAACATGAAGTGCTACAATCTGAGATAAAGCACTGACTATCCCAGAAGGCAGCTGCAGGAAACACTTTTCCAGACACAGCGGGGGATACGTAACACACCCTGAGCAAAGCAGTTATGCTTGCAAGGTGTCAAGTGCACCCTATGAGCTGATGAGCAGTCTCAACTCCCAGGGAAAACACATGAACTTAGGGGGAGTCAGAGCACTTGGAAACCTTCAGCAGGCTCTGAGCTGAAGCAGAATCTAGCCCCAACTAATCACATTGCTACTCAAGCTTCTAGTTGGAAGACAGAAATAACCAGATAATTACCCTGTGATTATAAGGCAGTTACCTTGTACCGTATATACTATACACAGCAATGTTATTACCCAAAATATATATGTGACAAAACTGCATGGTTATAATAAAGCCACGGCCCTTGCTTTGTTTTTAAAATTAGTCATTTAACACGTTATTTTCTTTATCAGATGTTTGTTCTGCTGACTTATGAGGGAATCTGAAATTGGTGTAACAAATTTGCTCTTTTAACAGGTTTATTATTGCATTATTCCTTTATGGGGTCTATGGCGTAATTGCCCAAAACGATGTTATAAATCCCCACCGGAAAAGCTTCTTCCTCTTCAGCCCCAGCGGCCGATGTCTAGAGGACATGAGACGCGCATCTCCCCCATCTGCTATTAACACGCCTACATGCTCCTCTCAGAGTATTAGAGGGCAAAGCGAACAAGGGACAAGGACTAAATGATCCGAATGGAGAGAGAGAGATTTGAAAATAAGCCAACAAGCACTTACAGAAAAACTAACTACCAGCAAAACATTTCCTTCACAACAAAGGTTGAATCAAAACCCTATTCCCCTAGCATATGAATTAGAAGAACAATTGTGTGATTATGATTTAAAAAAAGAGCATTACATTTTATGTTCAGCTATAATTGGTATTTATGACAATTTATGTAAACAGTAATGAAGCCTATGTGATTTTTGCGGGGAAATTGCATTATGACACCAATGATCGTTACTGTTAATTTTCCTGAAGATGATGGCAATCAGCAGGCATAGTTTCATTGTAAATAGGTTAATTTAAAATTCAAACGCTGCTGGTATTTCAAAATGAGTTCACATTTGATTTCCGAAAGCTTTGGCCCCGACTGTCAGAATGTCGGGGGGGAAGGAAATGCTTTCCCTGATTTGCTTCAGACTAAGAAAGAAAGAAAGAAAGAAAGAAAGAAAACTTTTTTCAGGAATATTTTTTTCCATACTAATCTACCCTTGTGATTGTGTGTGTGTTGTAATCTATTTTGTTCCATCAATTGCTCGCCCAAGTTTATACTGAAAAGCGGGCTTGGGAAGTCACCAAACCACAGGCTGATCTAGCAGCTTTCCATCTGTGAAAGGGGAGATGCACTCCTGTACTAAGGACCAGCATCAATGCATTTTCTTGGCTTAAGTGTGAATTTAAGTGGCCAATAGGCATTGTGCTACTCCACTGCCCATAAGTGCACTTCACTTCTAGGAAGCACGACGCAGCAGAATTACTGGCATGCTCTCATTTCTAATTCTTCCATGAAAACAAGCTAACTGTATCCTTGGGAGTGGAGATATTTTAAATAAAGGGACAAATTCTGCCACGATCTCTACCCCATTAAAAACTATTGATGTCAATATATTTACATTTCATATATATTTACATTTCATGCCCACCTCCAGAGTATATCACAAAAAGTTCTATCTACTTTTCCGACAATAAGTGAGTGCCTTCCAAACAGTAGGGGACTCATCCTCACAACACGGCTGTATGAGGTTCAGGAGTATTAGTATCTTCATTTCACAGATAACAAATAGAGGCCCGGAGAGATTAAGGGCTAGATTTTCAATTGACCCTACGTAGCCAAGGGAAGCAAGCTGTACACTTTTATGGGCTCCAGCCTGTACCAACCTGGACTTGACTCGAGTCAGATTCCTTGAAGCCCTCTCTCCTGGAGGTATCCAATGCAGTTTTACTGGACATTTATTGTCATCTTCTTCAAAAGGATCTTTCCCCAGCCATCAACCAAAGTTGCTTTAAAACCATAATTATATCCTCAGCTTTATTTGAATTTTAATCACTATAAATGATACATTTCTACATAAGTAGATGGAGAATGAGCAAGCTTGGAAGCTAGTTCAGATGAAAGGCTGCAATACCACCATCTACATATCTTCAGTACAAGGTTGCCTTCAAGGACGACATTAACAACTTGTTCACAATCTAATGACACATTTAGATTAGAGTTTGCAATGTACATAGCTGTTTTTTTTTCTTTCTCTGTTCTCTGCCAGATAAGATATTTGATAGGAATCTCTACTGTAACCTTTCAGAATTCATTTATTTAGGAGAACTAAAATAATGGAATGCCAAATGAATTAAAAATGGTATTTCTTATAATACTGAATGAAGACAAATTAAATAGTCCAATGCACAAGCTCTCCGAGATGAACAATCTATTTATTTGGTAGGAAAAATGGGAAGCATTTGTTAGTTATTATTTGTTGTGGCTTGACAATTCTTTAAGGGTGAAATTCACCCCCTGCAGAGGTCTATGTACCATATTAAGTCCCAGTTAAGCTCTATTTTGAGGGCTAGAGTGACCCTGGAGTAGTGCATGGGGCTTGTTCTGGCCCTCTGCACAAGTGGGAAATTATTTCATCCCAGAGCTTGAGTAAATTTCAAAGGGAGCTAGGTGAGTAACTCTCACAGGGCCATTTGGAAATCCCAGGTGCAATATATTCCTCAGAGTGGGAGCATGAATGGTTTCTCTGCAGATGTCAAAAGAATGACAATGACAAAATACATTTCCACTGAGACATAAAACAGATGTCTGGACCACTGGCCACCCTTAAGGAGTCTGCAGTACTTTCCACAAGAGTGGGGATATTAAGCCCAGTGAACTGGCCAAATTCCAGTTGGCGTGTCAACTAGAGTTGGGACGTATTCACAACAAACAAAAAAACGGCTTAGAAAATTGCTTCTTTGTCATGTTTTTTTTGGTGAATGTCAAAATGGGCCAATGTACAAGAAACCCATCATGACATTATGCTACTCTCCACTGTTATTTATTAGAGTAGTGATTAGAGGCTCAAACCAAGATTGAGACCCCATATGCACTGTATAAGCCCATAGTAAGAGACAGTCCCTCCCTCTAATGCTTACAGTGTAAATAAACAATTCAGATAAAGGGTGGGAAGGCAAATAGAGGTGAATTGACTTTACCATGGTCTCATGGCTATCTATCTATCTTAGGTACTTATATGGCTGCCACTGCCATAGTATCTGAGCACCTCACAAACTTCAATATATTTTTCCTCCTACACCCCTCTAAGGTAGGACAGTGCTGTTGTCCCCATTTTACTAATGGAGAACTAAGGAACAAAGAGAGTAAGGGTGGGATTCATAGTGGGATGGGATTCATAGTGGGACTTAGGTGTCTAACTGTCCCTTTAATATAAGGATACTAAAACATGCTTTATGGTGATAGACTCAAGGAGCTCAAACTATTTAGCTTAACAAAGAGAAGGTTAAGAAGTGACTTGATTACAGTCTGTAAGTATCTACATGGAGAACAAATATTTAATACTGGGCTCTTAAATCTAGCAGAGAAAGGTAAAGCACAATCCAAGGGCTGGAAGTTGAAGCTAGACAAATTCAGACTGGAAATAAGATGCAAATTGTAAACAGTGAGCGTAATTAACCATTGGAAGAATTTACCAAGGGTCATGGTGGATTCTCCATCGCTGACAATTTCAAAACCAAGATTGGAATTTTTTTTTCTAAAGGATCTGCTGTAGGAATTGTTTTTGGGAAGTTCTATGGACTGTGTTATACGGAAGGTTAGACTAGAAAATAACAATGGTTCTGGCCTTGGCATCTATGAAAAGTCACAAAACCCTGTCCAGCTGCTGCCTAATGCTCAGCTGCCTCCTAAAGTCCCTCCATGGCAAAAGTTTTCACCCTCAAAGTCCCTAAGGCACTTACATTTTGCAGTTGGGCATATGCATAGCTGCCTCAGTCCTACCACCAAGTGCCTAACTGACACCTAACCCCCAGTCCTTGGCTAAGTCTTGGAATCAGAGCTGTAAACTTTGAGGGTCTGTGTTTGAGCACCTGAAAGAGGAGGTAGGCAACAACTTGGGGTAGCTGTAGCTTCTCTCAGGTTCACTGTTGTCAGGGCAAGATGCCTGTAGGCATTATCTTGTTTGTTGTCTAAATTATTGTAAAGCTGTGCCACTTGGACAAGATTCTAATGCTTTTCTCTGTCCCTCATTGGTCCCTGCCTTTCACAAGCCTGTCTTTGGTTGGAACAATATTAGTACAAATGTATGTAGCTGGAAATGAAGACAAGAATTTACCCCATGATGTCCGCGGAAATGAATGCTGTGACTGGATAATTGTTTCCTACAGGATAGAGAAAATAAGTGTTCAGGAGAAATGGACACCTTTATTTTCAAAGCTGGAGACCAGTTTTAATCACAATGTTCAATTTCTGTTTCATTAATGTCATTACAACAACACATCTCATTGCAAAAGAAAGAGCAAGTAAATCAAATAAATGAGAGTGATTCAGCACATCAGTGGAAGACCCTGCATTTGATGGACACCTGGGCTTAGGGAGCTGACTTTTCACTATATACACCATCTTCTATTTGGTTCAATTTCCAAAGTTCAATAAACTTTTCATAGATTCCAAGGCCAGAAGGTACCACTGTTATTTTCTAGTCTATTTTTTGTAGGAATTTTGTAGGAATGTTGATCAGCTGTAGTGGGAAGAGTTAGACTCTGCAAGTCACTGATGAGTGTGTATTATCTAAGCGGAAGTTTATCCAGAATTCGATGGGCTGTGAGCTTCCTTTATCCAGTGCAAGTATATAGCCCACAAGTGAGTGCATGTGAGATCTGTGCCCAATACACAGAGGACATGAGTCTGTCACAGCCCCAGCTGGGGAAAAATGCTCATGAGGGGCAGCCATCTTGGCTGACACACTGCAAACTGAAAGGGGGAACTTGAGAGCTAAAACCATGACCTCCTACAATTTGAACTAAAGCTCTCTGGGCAGGGCTGTAATAGCTTCATATCCTCTGTGGATCATGCTCAGATGGGGGCTCATAACACGCTGACCAGGGGGTTACCCCTCCATTTACAAAGGATCAAAATGAGGTACAGAGAGTGTGCAGGCCAATTTCCCCCCAAAGTAACACAGTTCCCAGATTTTGCTCGCACATATTTGCTCCTGCCATTGGATTGTGCGTACAGGCCCAGCTACATCCTGGCTTTTCATTGCATTTGCAGATGAATGCAAACCATTGAATACGTTTCAAAGGGCAAACAGCACCCACTTTTGTAAATGTACCCCAAAGTGATACAGGGACTAAACCAGCACCATATCTGCCTCTCCATGTAAAGCCACCCCTCCATCCAGCTGACAGCCCTATAGTGCTCACCGTCTGCCCAGCAGGAGCATCAGTGAGGCGGGACATGCCACTAACAAAGAAAGGAGAGCTGTTATTTATTATTCATCAATCTTCTGGGCTGATTTGGCACTCACAGTTCGTGTACTTGCCACAGACATTATTTATCATTTGACAATTCAGTTCAGGTACATCTAGAGGAGACAGGACATGTAGCGAAGACTCATGTATCTCAAAACACTTGCATTCCCTCAGCTCCCCGAAATCATGTCATGTACTATACAGAACAAGTGCAAACACATGGTCCCTGCCCAAAAGAGTTTACAATCTGATATTAGGTGACTAAGAGCAACAAACAATAATGGGCAGAGGATGAGGAAAAATAAGGGAAATATTGCCAACGCCAAGCATTCAAAAATCACATCTGGCCCCTTAAAATTCGGAGATTGGTTTAAAAATCATGATTTTTTAAAAAAATATTAATTGTAGGGTGTGTGATTGAGTATCCATCCCACACAAAGCCTGGACATGTTTAACGGGGCCAATTAACCTCGTAGCTCCACCTGGAAAAGAGTCATGGTCTGATAAAGTCTAAGTGGTGATGAAGCCCAGCTGGCAGGGTCCAGCTGAGCTTGTATCAAGCCAGCAAGGTGAGAGCAGGATGGGACTACAGGGAGGAACTCTCTAGTCACTCCCTAGATGTTCAGCTAGGGACAATGAGGCATTTTAGGAAGACAAGAAAACCCTGAACTACAGTCTGTCAAGAAGCTGAGAGGGATGAAGTAGCCACTGCAAGCAGATGACAAGCTGGTAAACCCAGAGGTGATCCAAGAGGTAGAACAGGGGAAGGGCAACAGGGTCTGAGATGGGGTAGATTGTGGTTGCTAAACATAGGGTCCCTGGACTAGAACGCAGAGTAGTGGGTGGGCCTGGGTTCCCCTACTAGCCACTGAGAGAGTGGCACTGGACCTGGATTAGGGCCAGAAGACTGCTTGACAAGACAACTTGTCCTGTAGGGCTTTAGCACCCAGAAGGGGAAGACTAAATAGTGACCTTGCCTGAGGGCTGAGTCACAAAGAGGGAGTCCCTGGTGTCCCAGAGAGAGGGGCCCTGGTCTGAGGAATGGATGGAAGGGGCATGAGACCAAGCAAGAACTAATCCCCAGAACCCCACCACAAGAAGCCACCCCAACAGTGAGTGAAACTGCTCACAGGGTTCTTTTTTATTTGGCTTCTGTTGCGAAAGCCTTTGGGGTTCATGTTTTCAAGGCTTTCTCCACAATGAGGCATAGAAAGATTTTGTATTTTCAATTAAAGCTGAGACTTTCCTGGAATCTTCTGACTCCTGGAGGTGGGGCTTTCTGAACAACAGCAAAGATTGTAAGACTTGTGAGAAAATCACGTAGATGGGAGCACTGTAAGAGTTACTGTAATAAGATGAGGAAGTCACTGTTATAGGTTCCGCTCTTGAGGTTCGAATACAGTTATTATTTTTCTTTTTAATAAGTGAAGTGAATCTTGCATTTCAGACACAGTGTCACCAGAATGGCATGGAGGGAGACTGTCATCTCCTTGTCCTATAATATGATGCCTAAAGCTGGTTAGGAAATAGGGTTTATTTCCACCAAAACTTTCAATTTTTCTCTCAAGAAACCAAACATAAGAAAAACCACCAACAACAAAATATTCTGAAGCAACCAAAAAAATAAAAGAAAAGAATTTCCCTGAAAACAAAACAAACAAAAATCAGCCCCAAACAAACAAACAAAAAATATTCAGCTTCCAGCTGAAAGATTGGAAATGCTCAAGGAATCAGATGTTCCACAGAAATGTTAATTTAGTCAAAGTTCCCGGTTTCCTTCTAAAACGGTTTTGATGCAAAATTTTCAGCCAGCACTACGGATGCCTGTATATATACAGCCCAAAATCACATTGGGCTTTTATACTGCCATGTTGCATTGCTGCTCTCGTCCAGTGCCACTGCGACTCTTGTTGCTCACTTTCTCTTTGATCGTACTTTGGCTTTCAAGGTTGTTTCGTCCCTTGTAATAACTGTTTTGGGTTATTTCTCTCAGATGACGATGATGATGATTTATTACTTATACTGTAATAGCTCTTTGAGGCCCCAGATAAGATCAGGGACCCCTTATGTAAGGCACCAAACTGTAGAAACAGAGAGAGAGACCCTCCCCAATCCCTGCCCCTGAGATTTTACAATCTGAGACTCCTATCCTGTAATTCACTGCAAGAAGGAGCAGTGGTTTGCAGGACTGGCGTTTAAATTGGCAAAACGGGCAAACATACAGGCAGATTATTATTTGTATGACAAGACTGCAAGAGGTCCCAACTGAGATCAGGGACCCAGTTGCACATGGGCGTACAAAGAGACAATGCTTGCCCCAAAGGGTTTACAAATGGTAGGAGGGGAAGCAGAGGTGAAGTGACTGGCCCAAGGTTACACTGGCAGTCAGTGACTGATCTAGGGAAAAAAACCCAAATCCACTGACTTGCAGTCTGAAGCTCTATCCACTAGACATCACTACCTCTTGGATTGTATAACATGACAGATCAAAAATACAAATCAGAGTTTGAAAAAACTATTCATTTCTCCAGCCCATGTGTCTCCTCCAGAGTGCTCAGTCACGGATCACCCAACATTTTAGCCAGCCCAACAGTAATTTTCAAAGTTATTTTCTTACTAGTTCTCCCACCACCTGGCTAACCACCACCATTTACATTGATCATAATCCCATTGCCTCACCATTCCCAGAGGCTCTGTCTGAGCTCTACGAGCCCTGTGTTTTTCAAAGGTGAAGCGAATTTTGGACAAGATCCTCAAATTCCTATTCACATTGCTGGGCCAGATGATGAAGTTCCCATGAGAACCAGCTGAAGCTAGAGGGACTGCTTGTGTGAGTAAATGGTCAACAGGGTGAGCAAAATCACTACAATCTGGCCCCCCAGTGGTAGTTTATGCCACAAATAATCCCATGAAAATCAGTGGGGCTACTCAGTTACTACTCAAGGGTATATGAGTCTTCTTCTTCCCTTTTGTTTTTCCCTGGTCTCTAGATCCTGCATTAATATTACTCTGTCTCCACATCACTTCCCAGTTTAGCACCCTGTGCATTAACATGCTATTTACCCCCTCTTTCAAATAATTAATGAAGATGTTCCATAAGGCCTGACCTGTAGCACCCCAAATGCCTTCCTCCAGCGCCACTTATCATTACTCCTGTTTTATGGACGTTGAGTTAGTTTTCAGTACATGTGACCATGTTCATATCTCAGCCAATCTGAGCTAATTTTTTGAGACACTGTATCATATGCTTTACTAAACTCCAGATATATTACGCTGAATGCATTCCCTTCAGCCACTAATTTTGTAATTTTATCAAAAACAAGCAATCAGCTTTGTCTGGCAAGATTTGTTCTTCATCAATCTCTGCTTCTTATTTATAATAACCATCTACATGTATATGAAAGATGCAAACACCAAAGATGGAGAGGAGCCGCGTGCTTCGAGACACAAATATGTGAAGTTAAACAAAGGAAAATGTATGGTGAATATCAGGAAGTATTCCCTACTTTTGAGATCTGTTACACTATAGAATAGACTCCCAAAGAGAAAATGGGTTAGCACAGCTGCCTTCAGAGAAGTTGACCTGAGTTTGTTTCCCAGCCAACAAAGTGTGTTTCAACTGTCTGGTTCTCCTATTTTTCTTTCTAGATAAATTGTATGTGTTCACTAAAACTGCAGAGGGACAAGGAAAGTCCTTAATAAGTTTTCTCTGCAGCATAATCAAGAGCCTGCTGGACTTCTATTAGGCAAAACATGGTTTCACCCAAATTGTACCTGGGAGTCTTTCAAAAGTTTGAATCCCACCAGAGAGATGGAACTTGAAGTCATTGCAAGAGCTGGCCACAAATGGGAAACACTGACTTTTTTAATGGAAAATTTTGAATAATGTTCCTGAAAATTGTTTGCCATTTTTCAGCTAGCTCTAGTCATTGCTTGTCATTTAACCCTGGTCTGAGCAGATGCCATTTTCATCTCTGGTGATACTATAAGAGCACAGCAGTGATGAAATTACTTGCTCTTGTGACCCACAGTCACTAGTGAACGCTGCACTGCATTTGTGAACTCTGCATCCCAGCAGCTCTTTCTTCCTGATAGCTTCTGCATCCCTTCAAAGAATAATTTCCTCAGCAGCTTATTCTCTTCTTTATTTTCCAACCATATCTCCCCTCCTCCCCCACTTTGTAACTTCACCCTTCAGGAACTCACAACATTTTGTTCCCTAATCAGCCAGAGAGGTCACTATTGAGCAACATGAAGTGTTCCCTTAGGGACAATGACCACTGCCAGCATCACGCCCAACCCTGACTGGCGCAAGGAAAGAGATTTTAAGACTGGGAGTCAAACCACTGTGTCATTAGCCCTTAACTACACAAAGCACTCCTACTAAAACACTCTGAACTGACAGACTACTATTCCTCTGCACTGCTCCTTTGCAATCCTCAGAGTTCTTTACAGAATTGCAGACTCAAAATACACTAAGGATTGTTTCACATCATGCATCACCACAATACAACCACCGCTGGGGTGAAACACAGAAGCAGCAATATTACAGAATTACACCTCTGGGGTGAAACAGAACACTTTGCAGCAATATTAAACAACAGGAAGCTAGGGCTGGTTGAAATATAAAAAGGTATGAATAACAGCTTGAATTTGATTGGCTGATGTTCATGGGTTTCTCCTATTCATGATTCTCAAATAATTGGATAACCACCAGGAATTCACGAAAACCGTTGTGAATCTCAAAAGTGTAACAAATGTGTACCTTTGTCCAATTCATTATTTATCTTTTTCCCTAATAAAATTTGAATTATGCAGCAACTCTCCATTTAAAATTAAAGCTCTGAGTTGGGACTCAAAAGATCCAATTTGAAATCCTGGCTCTGCCTCAGATTTAGCGAGTGTCTCTCATAATGTTTCCTTTTCTTCTGGCCTACTTAGGTCCTGATCTTGCAGATGGTTGAAAGTAGGCAGACTCCTGCTCTCATTAAGAGCTGCCTTGAAGACAATGAAGCTACAGAAAGGCATTGGTGAAATCAGTTGCAGGACTGGTGTCTTTGCTTGTAATCTTTTTGGTGCAGAGATGTATGTGCCTAACACAATGGGGACCTGATTTCTTTTGAGGCTCCAGATGCTACTGTAAAAAAAAAAGAATAATAATAATTCCATTCGGAAGCATCAACAATATCCCATGACTCGCTGCAAACCATGAATAGTGACTAGCTGAAGAAGGCTGTTTATGAAGAGTTTACAAACTTTCAATCTGAAAACTATTCATCCAAAGAATTTGATCAATACTTATGAACAGGAACATCTTATTGGATCTATTTATGAACGACCTCCCCACCCCCAAATGTTTTGTAAAAAACACATTGGTCACATCTGTGGTTCAACAAAGCTACCTAGCCATTTCCACAGAAACTTAAGAAGTCCCCCTGTAAATGGAGCTGCAGGAAGAAGTGTTAGGGAGGCAGAATGTATTTACCCAAACTTGATGCTCACTAATATTAATAAACTGACTCATGCAGAAAATGCCATGGGGGTTTCAGTTACCAGGGGAGGGTTAGCTATCACAGAGAGCTTGTCTACACTTACTGGGAGATCAATGAGCAGTGATCGACGCATCGGTGGTCAATTTAGCGGGTCTAGTGAAGACCCACTAAATCGACTGCAAATCGCTCTCCCGTCGACTCCTGTACTCCACCTGAATGAGATGCACAAGGGGAGTTGATGGGAGAGTGTCTCCCATCGACATAGCATAGTGTGGACCCCGCGGTAAGTAGATCCAAGTACGTTGACTTAAGCTATGTTATTCACATCGCTGAAGTTGTGTAACTTAGATTGATCTCTCCCTGTAGTGTAGACAAGGCCAAATATTCAGTACCTCACTTTTACAAAATGTGTTAGCTTGGGTTTCCTTGTAGTCCCTGATCTATACGCCTGCACCCATCTGTGGTCTCTTTTCATATACCTAGATTGAAAGTTCTTTGGGGCAGGGCCCATCTTTTTGTTCTATGTTTGCCCAGCATCTAGCACAATGGGTACTGGTCCCTGACTAGCCCTCTTACGCACTAAGTGTAATACAAAAAACAATCATAACTATATATGAATATAGGAAAAATAGTACTGAAGCAATGACCCTTGGAATCTATTATAACTTGAAAGCTTTTGGCTTATGACATCTTTGCCTGTGTTCAGAGCTTCGCATTCAGATCTTTAACAGCTTCCACATGGTGAGTACAATAAACACTTTGTGTGTGGCTGAAAAGCCAAAGAAGAAATCCCTAAACTATGAGATTTTTGAAAACTAGAATCAGGTTCAGTTCCAGGCTATTTATCGATCTTAAAGCCAAAAGGGACCATTTGACGCATGTAGAGTCAGAGTTTCAAAAGAGATCAGCTTCCATTCTCACACCTAAATCAGGAGCAGATTTTCAAAAAGGGTTCAGCATTCAAGATAAACACAGTACACTGGGGGATAGAGAATAAGATGGAGAATAACTTATTGCCCTTATATAAATCCATGGTATGCCCACATCTTGAATACTGAGTCCAGATGTGGTCCCCTCATCTCAAAAAAGATATATTGGCATTAGAAAATGTTCAGAAAAGGGCAACTAAAATGATTAGGGGTTTGGAATGGGTCCCACATGTGGAGAGATTAAAGAGGCTAGGACTTTTCAGCTTGGAAAACAGGACACTAAGGGGGGATATGATAGAGGTATATAAAATCATGAGTGGTGTGGAGAAAGTGACTAAGGAAACATTATTTACTTGTTCCCATAGTATAAGAACTAGGGACCACCAAATGAATTTAATGGGCATCAGGTTTAAAACAAATAAAAGGAAGTTCTTCTTCACACAGTGCACTGTCAACCTGTGGAACTCCTTGCCTGAGGAGGTTGTGAAGGCTAGGACTATAACAGGGTTTAAAAGAGAACTGGACAAATTCATGGAGGTTAAGTCCATTGATGGCTATTAGCCAGGATGGATAAGGAAGGGTGTCCTTAGCCTCTGTTTGTCAGAGGGTGGAGATAGATGGCAGGAAAGAGATCACTTTATCATTACCTGTTACGTTCACTCCCTCTGGGGCACCTGGCACTGGCCACTGTCGGTAGACAGGATACTGGGCTGGATGGACCTTTGGCCTGACCCAGTATGGCCATTCTTATGTTCTTATGAGTTCTTTTGAAAATTAGCCACTTATTTAGGTGTGGAAGTGGGAGCTAAGATCTTTGGGAACTTAGGCCACTAATTTCACCTCTTGGAGAACACAGGCTATAAAATTTTACCTAGAAATTCCTGCATCGAGTCCATAACTGTCTGAACGAGGGCCTTTTTTTTCACAAATAAATTTGCACCCAACTCTACTTCCCTTGTCTTTTAAAGAAACTGCATGAGTCCGTCTTCCCTTATTGATATTCCTCAACCAAGAGGCAAGATGGGCATCTTGATAATTTCCTTGCTTCATGACTATAGTCTAACAAAAAGACCCTATTTGTGTTTTCACCTTACATGGCAGTTCTGGATTTGATCTGGCAACCTAGAAGTAAGAGGCTATACTGCACATAATAGCAGCAGAAGTTAAAACAAAATGGGTATGCCATGGAGTGAGATTTTACCCAAAAATAATCTTCTGTTTAGAGAGCTCTGGGTCTACTCAACTTGGCACCTGCCAATATGTTTGGGAATGAATCTGCAAGAACAGGTTTGCTGCTTGTGTACTGCTACTGCAGTCTGACCTATTGTAAAGTCATATTCACTGCAGTGCAGCGGTTGAGTAACAGAAATCAGCTTGTGAGTGTCACCGGGACTTTGGATCGGAAATGACATCTTACACATCTGAAGGCACGTGTGCAAGATTGTGAGAAGATGGAAAAGTGAGAGAGTGTGCGTGTGCGCGACTGAGAGAGGAAGTGGGAGCGCAATGTTTGTGAGTCAGTGGAAGTGCAGTGGATGTATGTGTGTGTTGCAGGGTGGATGCAGATGGGCAGAGTTCATATAGGGATTACTTTGTTGTACTCAGTTGCGTTTATATTTGACTGTGGATGTGTACCCGGCCAGCTGATCAGAGCCCATTCAGAGCATAACGTGATGAACACTATGGTGTGGAGGTGTGCCTTTGTGATGTGCAAATGATTCATTTGCATTACATCACCATTCATCACTGTGGCTCCATTTTTGCGCACCCATAGATGCTGGAACTACGGGTGTTGGGGGTGCTACAGAACCCCCTGGCTTTAAGTGGTTTCCATCATCTACAGGGTTTACAGTTTCATTCAATGGCTTTCAGCACCCCCACGATACAAATTGTTCCAGCATCGCTGCCCACATCAGTGTGTGTGTTATTGTGGGTATAGGGAGACACGGATCTTAAAAAGGAACCCATATGTTTGTGAATGATTAGAAGAATAGTTTTATTACTGTCTTTTAGAAATAACTCTATTTTTTGTCCCCCCAAGGTGTGAATGTGAATTAAAGAAAGCTGGCAATTACAAAGCTGCTACTGTTGAATGAGAGAACAAGAACTGCAGTTATTGGCAGGAGGGTTTTTTTTCTTCTTGAGGGTTAAGACAAGTTTGGAGGCCAGTCTTTTTCTCCTCTGCACTCCACTGGCTGTTCCAGCCTGCAGCTAGCTTGTTATAACCTACTTAGGCAGTTGAGAACTGTCAGTCACCACTTCAGAATCAATGGTTGCAGATGTGAGTCGGGATGAAATGCTGTTTCCCCCCTGCAGTAACAAGCAGTGAATAGATTTTATTATAATTATTTTAACTGAACCAGCTTACCAAAAAAAAAAGTTTGGGGGAGTTGTGTATTGTTTGTGAATGCCTCCCCTCTCCCCCTACCCAAACAAACAAACAAAGAAGAGGTGAAATCTCTGAAGCAAGAATTCCAGGTCCAAGTGTAATATTAATAATGATACAATTCATCCTATGGGGAATTTGTCTGCATGAACCTGAAATGTCAGTTCATCAGAGTTTTGCCAAAGGAAAGAAATATTCAGTAGGTCTCTCATCAGGGAAGAGAAGATTTCTTTAAAAAAAGAAAAGAAAAAAAGGGCTGCTGCATTTGAAAAATCACATCCATTTTTCTTATTTGTCCCTGAGAAAAGACAAACTTTGGAGACTTCCCCAAACTTTGCCAGGGGTGCAGTAGGGGTCATGGGTGGACCTGATTGCAGGATGTCCTTGGTTGATTTTTGATCCTTCTGACTCCTTTCTTGTTGTATCTGAATGCAATGCATGCAGCATCCTTCCTCTAGACCCTGGGAGTCAGCTGGGGAAAGCAGGAAGAAGGGAGGCGATGTCTGTTGGTTCCGATGACAGCATTGGCTATCCTCGGTGTTGTCCGATCTGGTTATTGTTGTAAATCTCAGGTCCTAATTACATCTTTGAGATTCACAGCTCTATTCTTTCCCCACCTCTGGGGAGATTTCAATGTTCTGTCTGTCATTCTGGTGGATGTTCCTCACCACAGTGAATCTGCAGCTCAAATCAAAAGCTATCTGAACTATGAATAAGGACAAAAGCAGTTCCATGTGGTAATGGGCGAGGGGCTTCCAAACAAAGAGACACAGAGGTGGCTGGCCTTGCCTCTGCTGAAGGTCATCTCCCATTCTGGCACCCTCTTTCCATGGCTCATAAAGATATTTTCGAAAAGGAAATGTTTTCCCTTTGGCATTCACCAGCAAGCCTATGTTGTTCAAAGCATTTCACAGGAAAGGACAACGCCAGTGCAGGGAGAGAGAAAGAAGCCCCCTACACCTGCAACCTGGAGCAGGCAGAGGAAGAGCTGCCATCCAAGTTCCATCCCCAACTGGAATCATTACTGAATTGAGACTCAATACTGCTCCCATTGAAATCAATGGCAAAATTCTTATTAGCTTTGATGAGAGCTGGACTAAGCCAGTGTAGTGGGATCACCAGCCTGTTAGCTCTCAGCAAATCCTAAAGGGCTAGAGCAGAGAAACCAACAGGATATGCAAAGAGGCTAATTTGATGCCTCTCTGAGGGTACAGCTACACTGCAATCAGGGGTGTGATTGAGGCTCAAGTAGGCATACCCAGGCTAGATTTGATCTAGCTAGAGAGTATTGATAGTAGTGAAGCTACGGCAGCAGAAACTTCAGCATAGAAAAGCAAATTTGCCCTTCTAAATTTGTTTAGTGGAGGAAAAAAAAAGGATTAATGTAGGTTTCTTAACGGTACTGGAAAGCGAAGTCCTCCAATTACCAGGTACTAAAGGGCTCTTTAACTTAGTTAAGAAAAAGTACAATGAGAACCTACGGCTTGAAGTTAATGCTAGAGAAATTTAAGTTAGAAATAAGGCACACATTTTGAACAGTGAGGAGGATTAACTATTGGAACAAATTACCATGGAAAATAGTGGATTCTCTATCTCTAGATCTCTTTAAATCAAGATTGGAGGCCTTTCTGGAAAGTACGTTATAGTCAAATACAAGTTATTGGGCTCAGCGTAGGCATGACTGGGTCAAATTCTATGGCCTCAGTTAAACAGGAGGTTAGACTAGATGATCATTGGTCTCTTCTGGACTTAAAATATGTGGAGTTATGAATTTATCCAAAAAGTCACTGTTGTAGATCATATGCAGCATTAACACAAGCATATCCCATGCTGCCCTGCCTCAGTTGTGACCTAAAGATATCATCTGTTGCAGCCAGAGGAAAATGCAGTCAACGTGGCCCATTCACTACTTGACCTCTCTGCTGAAGCTGGCAGTAGGAGCGTAAGACTATGCCAAACATGTGGCAGTTTGTTTGATTGGAATACCTAACCACTGGGAACGGAAGCCCAACAACTTATTTCAAATAGGCTGCCAAACAGCCATCCCAACATAACAATTTTTGGCCACTTACCAATCAGCGTTGGATCTGAACAGCTGACCTTGAGCTGAAAGGCTTTGCATCCTGCTAGCAACACACATCTCGAGCTATTTCCCCGGTTTTCAATAATAGTTGATGGAACCTCTTCTTTACATGTTTTTAAAAAGTTCAATTTATGTTTCAGGTGAATGGAGATCAAGCCACATACTTTTACATTCAGATTCAGAACCAAATACCAAAACTTTCCCCTTTTCCAAAATGTGGCTGTGTTCAGATCCAGGACCTACCTCTCTATTTTTTTTTTCCTGATCCAACTAATCTGGTACAGCTTCTTTACAAGTGCAGATAATGTCCCATAACAAAAATAAGAAGCAGTAGGGGCCTACTCTATGTAAGGTCCCGTGAGCTATTGCATACAGAGTACAATGTACACACTGACTATGTCTCTGTTTGGCTCCCATGTTGAAAATTTTGTATTTGTGTTAATATTAAAAAAAAATCAATAGTTATTTTAAAATGCATGAGCATGCACACACACACACATCCTAAAGAACATTATTAATGCGGAAAAATATCACACCTGCATCTCAATGTTCTCTCAAATTCGAGTCTTTGTCAACATCACTCCAACGCCTTTTAGTTGGCTCCCTTCCATTAGCTGCCTGTGTTTCAACCTGGCTCACAGCCTCATGCCCATGTGCCTGTGAGGCTGGAAAAAAATTTGAGATGCCTGAAATATCCCAAGCCAATCACGCATAAAACTACAGCAGCTAGAGAGCTCCTCTGTATGTCTCCAAGGAACTCATGTTTGATATCATTAGAAATCCCTTCGGAAGCAAGAGAGGGATGACACAAAAAATCATTAGGACACTACAAAATATGCCAAGGTTCTGAGTGTTTAAAGTTTTTTTTTCCCCAAGAAATGTATTTATTTTAATTTACATTTAGATTAGGTTCCCAGCAACAGATGGAAGGAATTTAAGTCAATTTGCAGTAGAAGACAGACATTCCAGCCAATGAAAAATCAAAGAAAAATAGCAGCCGTCTTTTGCTCTCCTTTTGGACAATTGTCTTTAGAATAATCCTCAGCCTGAAAAAAGTTGAGGGCCAGATGGGCTCCATACCTTAACGCTGATAGAAGTGGCAAAAAAATACAGAGAAAAGAATCTTTTTGCAGATATATTTAAAATCTCCTTGGAAGCAAAAGCAGACCGTGTGGCATACTAAAGTCTGCTTTGTTTAACCGTGCTTCTCACATTCTTGTAATATAGGCAGTTATTTGTGTTTAGAAACGGAGACTGGGTATCAGGACTCCTGGGTTCTATGCCACTCTGTGACTGACTTGTGGTATAAAGTGGGGCAAGTTACATTATCTTTCTGGGAACCTCAGTTTACCCATTTGAAAAGTGGTAGAATGATATAATTGATTATACAATGAAGATTAGAGTCGAGCAAAAAATTCATAATGACTATTTTGGGAGTCAAAATGTCTTTGTTGTTGACTTCAGATAACACCATGCATCAGATAATGTCATCCTCACTGATGCTGACTTAGTCTGCAAGCTGCCCTTGGTTTCAATTCTGCTCAGTATGTGTAATGTTGGTACAATCTGACTCCATGGAATTATACTATTTTTTTACTTATTTCACAATTTTTCGTGCAACATATGTTTCACTGTCCGGAGGTTTGTAAAAATCTGCTTTTGCTTAAAAAGCCCCACATATTGTATGCTTACAAAGGATAGAGGCAGATATGTTCTCAAGCAAAAGGTACATAGTCTACTTAAGGTAGGAGATCCTGAATTTTATTTCCACCTCTGCAACTGCTTGGCTTTAATAATGCTTAGACACCACCCAGTTCTGCCATTCTACTCCTTACTGTGAAAATAGTCCCGCTGAAGTCAGTTGGGCTCTTTATGGATCAATAGCCCAATGCGGCAAATACTTATGCATATGAGCAGATTCAGTGATCTAAATAATGTCATAGGCTTCCTCACATGTTTCTGTGATTGGGACCCAAGGCACTACTCAGTGCAAGGAAGGGTATCAGAAACTGGCCCAATGTAAGTTGGTCATAGTGACAAGCCAGTATCAGAATTAACTTCCAGGTTGCTTGGTTGTGAAGAGAATGCTTAATTGTGTCAAGGCATCTCTACACTGTCACAGGAACTTGGGACCTTTAAATTTGTGCCAGCAGCATCCACATGGGGGAGTTACAGCACAGCACTTTGATATGCACTGCTAGTCAAAGGCTCTTAGTCGGAGCTGTGGGGCCGTGTAGAGATGCCCTGAGACCCACCATGTCTATTTACCAGGCAAGTTGTTAATTGTTTTGAAGTTCAATTTTGAATTCTGCAAAATGAAAATAATAATGTTTGCCTCCATCCTTGTGACTGCAGACATCTCAAATGCTGTAAACATTTTTTGGACTTTCCTAAAAGACTTATTGTTGCACTCATTTTACAGAGAAGGAAATCGAGGTTCAGATGGGTTAAGGCCAATATTTTCAAAATCAGTGGCCACTGATTCGAACATGTTTTTGGTGGCCAGCTCAAGACTTCTGGTTGGAGCTGTGGATAGTCAACATTTCTGAAATTCAGGCCCAAGGTGGCTGGATTTGGGAATCCAAAAAGTAAGACAAACAAATAAATTGGTTAGTCTCTAAGGTGCCACAAGTACTCCTTTTCTTTAAACAAAAATCAGTGACCCACTTTCAAAATTTTGGCTTGACTTGCCTTGGCAGCAATGAGGGCTAGTAGTTTAGATGATTGGTTTATAGAACAGTGGTTTGTAGACCATGCGGGTCTAAAGAGAATAAAATCCCACCCAGTCTTAATCTCATTTTTCTCAATTCTTCTCATATGCAAAATCCAAAATATACAAGAGATTTGGGAAATTCCAAATGGATCCAGGTTAAATAGGAAATCCAAAATATACAGTATTTAAAGTATCATAATCACATATAAGTAGAGAGTTAACTATAATTCTCTCAAATTTAGAGATGAAAAAGTTTGGAAGGATAAATTCTGTAGTGAGGCCTCCTTTACCTTACTCTTTCCTATTGGGTCACTTTTCCAGTTACGATCTCACCCTCCCATCCCCTAAGTGTATCGAGAATGGACTATGGTTATGTTTACACTACCGCGGGATCAAGGTTGCTGTGATTGATGCACTCTGGGTAGATTTAGCTGGCCTAGCAAAGACCTGCTAAATCGACGGGAAAGAGCTCTCCGATTGACTCCAGTACTCCACTGGGAATGAGAGGAGTAAGGTAAGTCGACCGTACTCGTTATTCATGTAGCTGGAGTAGCATAACTTTGGTCAACTTACCACAGTAGTGTAGACATAGCCTATGCCTACGTAGATGTAAATCGTTAGTTACTAGATATGGTGCCAGTAGGTAGGTCTCAAGACTATGCTGCATAGTTTCTGGGTTTTCTAGGGCTAGTCAAATTTGTTGAGCATGACACATGGCTTCCACCATGTAGCTCTTTCACCCAGCTCTTACTATTTACTATGTAAATTACACCTATTTATATTGCAGTATGCCAATTTACTTCTGATGTATATCACATCTTAATTTGACCTATTGACTATGTGACTATGCCGTGATGGACTTGGCCTACAATTTCAGAAATAATAGCAAAGGGAATTATTGGCCAAACCCTTTTTTTACACAATGTATCTTGCTTCATTTTTGCTCTGTGTGGAAAAGCTCCTTTCAATTGCAAACAGAGTTTTCATTATAAACACTTATTTGCAGAGGTTAATTAATAATTCTGCCAACAAAAGGAAAATAATATCCTTAACCAGGCTTAACTTTGGCACAAAACAGTCTAAATTTTGTTGTTGCTGCTGGATGGATGTATTTTTATTAGTTATTATTGTTGTTATTATTATCGTTGTTGTTGTTGTTAATCATGCACCAACTGCATATTTTTAACTCACAGGAGGAAATATTTTTTAAAAAATTGAATTATGATTTCAGGTCATTTTCTTTCTCTCTCATTGCTATACAAAAACAACATGAAAAACTCAAATTCCACAAATGCTTATGGTGTCCACTCTTATGAAAGCAGATGTCCTTAGACCCAAATTCATATACATGCAATGGTGTGATATTTACTGTACATACTATAGACACAACTGATAGCAACACCAATAGTTCAGGTTGCCTGACACTTTCCATTATAAGACCCTGTTTTCAGTTGCTTATAACTTTGCCAAACTCTAACCATCCAGGATCAAAATTTCTACTCCAGATGTCTGCCTCGGGCAGTGTTCTTTTTGAAAGTTTCAGCTAAAATGGTTCAGCTGTTTCTGAGAAAGAAATTAGGGGGAAAATATGTTGTTAAAAAATCTTACTGTTTTGTTGAGACGCACTAGCACTTCCATTATTTGGAGAAAAGGTTTGAAATTTGCTAGGGGGAGTCGTCTGGATTTCAGAGATGTGCTTTTTGATGTACCCATGAAAATTTGCTCAAATTATGCCAAGTTATAAGCTTCTTAAAAATCAGTTTGCATATGGGCTTTACTATGGTCCTCATCACTATAATATCGAGTGCTTTACAAACAATGAATTTATTTTCACGATCTCTCTGTGAGGTACAGTGACATTATTATCTAATTAAATTACATTAACTAATAAGATGATATGTGTAGAGCCTGATTTATCAAAGTATTTGGCAATTTATTTTACCATATATGTTTAGACCACAGCTCCCATTCACTTCAGCGGGATCTATAAGTGCAAGCCACTCTTCAGATCAGACCGCAGGTGCCTCAAGTTTGGTACCCATAAACAACGGAATACCTAATTAGTAGCCAATTGCACAAAGTTTGGTTTAAATGACTCGCCCAACATCTTGTTAGAACTCCATGGCCAAGGCAGGATAGAATCCAGGTTGCAGAAGATTCATCATTTACTCTCGTTGTTTCAACCACTACCATACTAATGGTATTTGTGATGTAACACACTAATGCATTCTGAGTCATCTTCAGCATAACAGGAAACGTGAGACAGTTTAACAAAGAGCAGAGTACACTTCTGAAGAGCTTAGCTACAACTTTTTTCGGTGATGAATTCCCCCAACAGCCTGGTTAGTGGGAGTGGGTATGGTCAGCACATAAATCAGGCTTAACTCAATATCCATTTTAGCTTTGCAGTTCACCTTTAACAGGGAAACAGCATGGTCTTATACAGCGTACGGCCAACTTCACAAAAGAAAATGCAAGAGGATACATATATATGTATTTCTTTTTTAATGGAAACTTGGCATCCTGCAAAAACCAGAAAAAATTCCAGAAGGACGCTAACATTGCAGAATCCACAATTTTGAGGCAACTGAGGATTTTCAAATGTCCTTAGTGATAATGGGATCAGTACAAGAACCAATTGTGCCCAGTTTATATATCAGTGGCTGGAAGGGGGAAAATGTGCAGGAAGGAGATGAAATTTGCTGATGACACATAAGTGGGGTAGGACAGCCAGTTAGTACAAAAAAAGGAGGAGGGCAGTAAAATTCAGAATGAATGGGAACACAGATACTTGTGTGGTTTAAGCAGTTTAAAATAGGGGAAAATAGATAATAAAGTTAGATGTGACTGAAAGAACATAAAAAGGATAATACCACCAAAAAGCACATGCTATAAACACATTGACTAAGGGAAGCTCAGTAGGGAGCGGGGAATAAAACTCTAAACTATTCAGAGCTGGTTGTTAATAGCAGCAGAAGCCACCAGAAAAACATACAATATTTAGAGCACTTGGAGAAATGTCTGTAAAAACTCCTATTTTCAGGTTTCATTACAGACTCCAGGTTCAGTAAAGTCCCTAAATATGAGCTGACTCATGGCTTTGCCACAAACCATTTGACAGTCAGAAGTTTTGATCCGAGGGTTTGTTTTTTCTCAGTTCATTTGAAACTGCAACTCGGAGTGAAACCAGGGGAGTGGAAAACCCAGGAGAGCCCCAAACACAGTAAATATTTGCAGGTGTCTCTGCAAACTGAAACGACTCAGGGACTGTTTGTTTGTTTAAATTGATCCATATACAGGGATTTAGGGACCTAAGTCCCTAAGTTAGGTGCCTAAACACTTTTGAGGATCTGGGACTAAGTGCCTCCTGAAGGAAGCAGAGTGCCTTCAGTGTCAACTAACAGTGTAGGGAGCTCACCACTTTGCATGAGGCACCCAGAACTTTGCAAGCCTAAGCACAAATATTGAGCCAAAGACACCACTAGCACAAGAGGGACAGCTTTGTTAATCCCAGTGGCCTTCGCCCATTTACACAGAGGCGAATTTGGTCCATAGAATATGTAGTTCAGGTGGTGTCACGCTGGGCCACTCCGGGGTGATACATCCTTGTTGCACACCAAGAAATTCAGCTCCTACCCAATGATGACATTGTAGGTGCGGTACTAAGCAACACTGCACTTTCAGAGGTGCTGTTCTTCAGCTGAGATGTTAAATGGAGGTCTTGTCTGCCCCTTTGTGGGGGACGTTAAAGCTCCCAAGGCACGTTCCTGAAAAAAAGCAGTGGCTAACTCTCGTGTGACAACCCATGTTTCATTACTTAATCAACTGGGAATGGAAGGACCTAATTCTTAAAGTCGGCCTCTTATTTTTCACCTGTACTTTTGCACCCAACATTTGTTTGGGGTGCAACATTGCAGGAGCCAATGATAGGATGTAGATAGCTGAGTTGGGCACCATCAAGAGGAATCATAGTCCCGTATTTACAGTGTTAGTGTGGGACTTAAGTGACCTGGGTTCAATTCATTCTGCCACAGACATCTTTTTGTGACCTTGGGCAAGTCACTTAATCTTTCTATGCCCCAGTTCCCTATCTGTAAAAATGGGGATAATAGCACTGTCCTATCTCCCAGGGATGTGTGAGGGCAAATATATTAAAAGACTGTGAGGCACTCAACTCAGATCCTTTCGTAATGGGGGATATACAAATACCTTGTCCAGTGGTTAGGGCATCAAATGGGAATGCATCCGATGAAGTGAGCTCCAGCTCACGAAAGCTTATGCTCAGATAAATTTGTTAGTCTCTAAGGTGCCACAAGTCCTCCTTTTCTTTTTGTGAATACAGACTAACACGGCTGCTACTCTGAAATGGGAAGTTACAACTCCTGGCTTCTGCTCCTATCTCTGCCAATCAGCTGGTGGAAGTCCCACCTCAGAGTCCCTAGCTGTGTAAAATGAGGATTGTAATGCTCAGTTTGCTTTGTAGAGCATTGGCCTCTAACAGAAAGTGTAATATAAGGACTACCTAATTGTGCCTGTAAATGAGTAATTTGAAGTGTAAATCCTATCATTTCTGTTTCCAATATTTTAGCCACTATTAATTATGGGTGACAAACTAGACGCTGGGTTAAGCCTGTCCAAAACTATGGTCCTACATGTCAGTCTGTATCAGTAAAAATCTCAAGGCGCATGAATGGAATATGCATGAATGGAATATGAATGGAACTGTCTTTCTTTAGGCTGGTTTCTTGCAATAACTGATCCTAGCTGGTTCCATACCCATGCCTGGTCTTTGTATATTTGCCACTGTAGGTATGACTGTGTGTGAACTATTGCTAAGCTCTAGGTAATTTATCTAAACAGTCATTTAACTCTAACAACTTTAACTCTGCCCTTTTGAGACACCAAAGTATAAAAAGTGCGATGAAAAAGCAAATTCTAGTCCGAAGCCATCAAAATATCTTCTGCTCGAAAAACAACACTTGGATTTTATCATGTATGTTACATCCACTGATCTCAAAGTATGTTCGCATGGAAATTAAAGATCATTCACATCCAGAAAGGGAAACAGATGCTGAGAGGTGAGATGACTTTCCCAAGGTCACTCAGCAAGTCAGTGAGAGAGACAGAACTAGATCCTAGCTCTCTTGATGCCCACACCAATATTACTATTTATAATAATACCCATCTCTTATATAGTGTTTTTCATCAGTACAGCTCAAAGCATTATACAAAGAAGGTATTATTTCCCCCATTTTACAGATGGGGAAACTGAGACAAAGAGAGGCAGGATTGACTTGCCCAAGCTCACATTGCAGGCCAGTGCCAAATCCAGGAATAGAACCCAGGTTCTCTGAGTGCCCGGCCAGTGCTCTATCCACTAGGTCATACTCCCTTTCTTTAGCCTTCTATAGGATTTTCGTTTCTCAAATTACCCATGGATCCACTGCTAGTTAAATCTATAAATTCCACCCATACTTGAGTATTGTACAAATTCACAGAGGCACAATGGGTCTCCTTTATTTTACCTTCATCTGAAGGCATCAGGCATAAATAACTGACAGGGACAAGACACCAGGTCAAACAGACCAACAATCTGTCCCTGCAATGATGATTCTTATTCCTGAAGTCTAGCTCAGCTATTTTGCTCTGCATCCAAAGTCCTTCATCTCCCCACCTTGCCTTTAATTGACAGAAGCAAAATCAGGTGGATGTTTCATTTGAAACGTGCCGCTTCACTCCATGAAGCAGGATATGAGCTTTCTCTTGCCACACAGAATTTACCAATAAAGAGCAAGCAACCCGCCTTGGGCAATAATCAGTGGTCATACAGTACTTGACCAGCACAGAAGAATTGTAATCATTGCCGAGGGTGGTCAATTCTTTTGCTAGCTGGGATATAAAGTAAACATAGATCTGGTGGAAGAGAGAGAAAAAAGCAACACAGTGTAAAACAAACTCGTGCCGTCTATATTTCCACTCCCCCCCCTTGGATGTTGCTTTTTTATTATTGTTCCTTTCAAACCTGAAGCGCAGCATTGCTCGGAACATCCCGGCAAGCACACTGTGGGTTTTGAAGTCAATACGAAAAGCGTACATGCCATTTGCATCTCGAGGCAGGTCGCTGGCAGAAGAGCTTTGAAGAAGTTCAAAGTGGCAGCCATTAGCTGCCAAGTGCCATGTGGCGCCACCTCAAAGATACGCATCAGTGGAATGTGGATAGAGACCAACTTCAGCCTTATTCTGTGGTTGTCCACAGCCCATGATGTGATGTTCCTGAGGTTGCTAGGTGCTTAAAGATGCAGCTAGGCACCAAGGCCTAGTTCCTCAAAGGTATTGAGGCTTCTAACTCCTATTGAACTCAATGAGAGTTAGGCACCTAACTTGGCGAGGCGTTTTTGAAAATCCTACACTAGGCACTTAGGCATCTGCACTGCATCCTTAGGCATCTAAATAATTTTTAAAATAGACACATAGTGCCCAAGAGCCCCAATGGAGAACATGGCTTAATTATTCTAGGCACTGTGCAGACACATGGTAAGAGACAGTACCTGCCCCGGAGAGCTTTACAGTATAAATGTAAAAGGTGGGAGAAGAAAGAGAGTCACAGAGGGGTTAAACATGTCACCTATGATCACAAAGCAGGCCAGTGGCACAGCTGTTAAGAGAATGTAAGTTTCCTGAGTTCCAGTCAAATCCATTATCCACCGGACCACGCTGCCTTTTGTGGTCTTTTGTTTCCCACATAAGGACTATAGACAATCCTAGGGGAACTGAGGGATTGCTCACTCTTTGCATCCTCAAGCCACCATCCAACCCAAAGGCATACAGTATTTCCTGAGGCACAATCCTTTACCTAGTTGCCATGGGGGCTGTGCCCATGACAATCAGTATCAATTATGCAGTGGCATGGTAGTTGTGATAGAAAGATATATCCATTAACAACTGGACTAGGACCACCAACTCATTTCACATAGGCCAGCAAGTAGCACGGCTTTCATTCACTAAAAGAAATGGATGAGAACACCAATGTTATATCTGGATGCTCTGAATTTTGTCACTTCAGAGCATAAACAAATGCCCCAGAGCATTGTGTTTGATTTCGCAAGACCAAAATTTGCCATTGGTTTTGAAGAAGAAAACAAAAGCTGATTTATTTGGTTTAATATTACTCAGTGCTCTCGAGGCTGGATTTAAACTGGTGGTTTGGAAGTTAAAGGCCCTGACACTCATTACTAATCCTGTATACTCTGGCTTTCAAAAGAAGTTCATGTATAGATGTGTGTTTGAAGAGCAGATGAGTTACCTCCTTGCATCACTTTGGACTAGAGCTAATACAGGGGTTTTTGGTAAAAATTGTCTTCTGGGTGAAATGCAAAATTTTGCTAATATATTTTGGGGGGTTATTGAAAACAAATGAAAGCCTTAAAAACATTTCCCCCCCTTCTCCACAATCGAAAAGCACACTTTTTTTTTGTTTTTAACAACCCCATTCCCAACACCCGCAATCCCCAAAAAATTAGGTTTCAGTTTTACAAGTTTTCCTTTTTTTGATAGAAAACAAACAAAAAAAATCCATGAAAAAATGTCTATGAAAATGAAAAATGTCCATTGTCCTTGAATATTTTTGTGGTAAATAAAATATATTTCCTGACCAGCTCTACTTTTGTAAGCAGGGTTGTTGTATCCATGTCGGCTAACTTTGCTAGACACTAAAAATCAGGGTCTAATAAAGACAATGGGTTTATAGCTTATTATAACAATCTTTAACCCACTAACCCCCATTTTTGTCCTATGACTACAGGGGTGTTAACGAGCCACTTCACGTTGAATGCTACCTTAGAATATGTGCTAACTACTTATTCTAAACTATATGTTCAACCTTGTATTTAGCTGTGACATAAGAACATGAGAATGGCCATACTGGGTCAGACCAAAGGTCCATCTACCCCAGCATCCTGTCTGCCGGCAGTGGCCAATGCCAGGTGCCCCAGAAGGAATGAACAGAACAGGTAATCATCAAGTGATCCATCCGCATTCACAGTGAATACCTTTCCCAAACTGGAAGAAGAACTCTGTGCAAGCTCAAAAGCTTGACTTCTCACCAATAAAATATATTACCTCACCCACCCGGTCAGTTCTACTATTGACATTTTATTTCCACCTACTTGTCTGCTGGAAAATAAACCAATATTAATTTGTATTTCTCTCTTCAAGGGTACAGAAAAAGCTGGAGTCAAAGTTATCTGCACAGCAACAGCAGCTGAAGAAGTCTGCAATTAAGTACAATATCTTCATTTTTAAAGGATTTTAGGTCCCAATGCAATTTACCAATGAGCCTAAGTCAGGGTGACACCTATATTCCCCCATGCTAGCCCTAGCTATCACTTAGTACTGATTTAACAACCAGAAGAAGACCTTTGCTGTTTAAATATTTAACAGTCCATACAAATCTTAAACAGCACAATAAAAATTGGTTCATGGTTTCTGACACAGGGTCTCTTGCTGGAAGAAAGAAAGGACACGTAGGAGCAGAAGTCAGAAAGGCAAAGGCATAAAATGAGGTCCTATTAGCAAAGGATGTAAAATGGAACAAGGAAAAGTTTTATAAGTACATAAGAAGCAAGAGGCTGACAAAAGAAAGTGTTAGGTCTGCTACCTAGTGAAGAAAAAGAGATGAAAAAATTAACAGATGACAAGGAGAAGACTGAAATGCGTAATAGCTATGTTGCTTTAGTTTTCACTGAAAAAGGCTGGTAGTAAGAGGATCTTAATGCACTGAACGTTAACAAGGGAAGAAGGAGGTCACAAGCCAGTATTAGGTTGGAACAGATTAAAGAATATCTAGATAATGTGAATACAGTCAAATTAGGAGAGTCCAATCAAATTCATTTTAGACTGCTAAAGCTGCTATCAGAAGAATGATACTGGAACCATTAGTAATTATTTTTAGAGAATTCATGGAGGACAGGTGAGGTCCCAAGAGACTTAGAAAGGGCAGTCATAGTTTCTCTTTTAAAGAAGACAGAGAAGAGGAATCCAGGAAATTACAGGTTAGCAAATTGGTCTTCCATGTCTGCAAAGCTGCTAAAATAATTAATAAACCAGTTGACTAGTGAGGACTTAGCAAGCCTCTGAGTGCGAAACCCCTTATGAATTAAAAACTCTTTTTTTTATATTTAACACTCTTATAAATGCTGGAGTAAAGTGTGGTTTGGGGTGGAGGCTGACAGCTTGCAACCCCCCATGTAATAACCTTGTGACCCCCTGAGGGGTCACGACCCCCAGTTTGAGAACCGCCAATTTAGGGCTTGAATTGACTTACGGCTTGAATTTAATTGGAAAACTCCCACTGATTGTGATGGGTGTTAGATCAGGCCCCTAGATGGCCACAGAGTTTTGCCAAACACAAACTGTCCTAAAGGGACAGTATCAATTAGTTATTGACCCACATTTATGATAAAGGCATGTTTTCATTGTTAAAAATATAGTGAAAATAGGATTTAAAACAAAACAAAACCTTGAGGTTTTGGGAACTCACGGTCTGATCTAAAAACCCACTGAAGTCAGTGAGTCTTTCTATTGACTTCAGTGGGCTTTGTAACAGGCCATCAACCAACATTGTGTATGAGAACAAGGAAGAAATTGTGACTCTAAACAAAAGTTGAAATTGCCCTGTCTGTTTTCATTGCCCAAATGGAGAGGACTGCAAAAAGTGAAGAAAGAATATAAATGGTGACAAATAACTTAGATTTACATTTTAGTTTTAATAATTTAAGGCTGTGCTAGTAACAGGTATTTGAAGTATATCTATATATAAATTGTTCATTTAATGTCCTTCTTTCATAGGT
Source organism: Caretta caretta (assembly GCF_965140235.1). NCBI lineage: Eukaryota > Metazoa > Chordata > Testudines > Cheloniidae > Caretta > Caretta caretta. Next base: position 8,922,905 of record NC_134210.1, on the reverse strand, counting down.
CAGCAAGCTGGTGCATAAATGAAACACAGTGGACATAGTAGACGTTGATTTTTGTAATGCATTAGACAAGGTCCCGCATGCCATTCTCATAGTGAAATTAAACCAAGATTAAGAATTGATTATGAAAACAAAGTCGGAGGGACTGATTCTAATCTCACTTTAACAAGTTTTAAAAGGTTTGAACTGTTATCTTCAACAGAATTATGTCCAATTTACACTCTCAAAAGTGACAGCAGCATCAGACCAAGAGAAGAATTATTAATGGCTGAAAGTTTGATTTTTAAGCAATTTTAGGTGTGCAAATCCATGCACCTAATTTGCAAATGCAGTTGCATGTCTAATTTGAAAGCAGGGTGACTGTGATTACATGTGCAAATTAGGTAATTATGCACACAGATAGATATAATTGGCCATTTGTACACACAATTTCCTAATTTGTACATGAAATCTCAGTAATTATGCATATAATTATATAACCAAATTGTCTACCAGGCTTCCTCTGTCAAGCATGGAGAAGTTATTGAATGAGCTTTCACAAAGGTCTTCTTAAGGTCCCATATTTTAAGTAACACTTTGGATGACAGAGAGACTTTAGAGATAATTCATATCTGGGAGGGATCACAACTACAAAGAAAATACAATAAAATTTCAATGTGTTTGAGAAATGGTCTGACATCAACAAAATGAGATTTGTTAAAGGCAAATGTAAAGTGGAACAAATACCTACACTCACTACACAAACCAAAGTTAAGAGAATACAAGTTGGGCAGCAGTAAAACCAAGAAGGATCTGGATGCTACAAAACATAAGTAAGACTCAGTCATTCATATGATACTGTCTTGAAAGAAGAAAATGTTCTATTGGGCCTTGAGCCTTCAAAGACTTGCACATATACTTAACTATGGACACAGTAAGTTGGTCCCAGTAAAGTTAATGGAACTACTCACAGTGAGTAAAGTTAGTGTATCAGGCTATGTCTACACTGCACTTTCATCAGTAAAACTTTTGTCGGTCAGGGGTGTGAAAAAACACACCTCTCGCAGACAAAAGTTTTACCAACAAAAAGCGCTAGCGTGGACAGTGCTTTGTCAAAAGAAGACCGTGCTTTGTCAGAAGACACTCTTCCACGGACAAAACTAACGCCCCTGGTTGGGGGTGGTTTTATTTTGTTGGCAGAAGAGCTCTCTCCTGCCCACAAAAGAGTGGCTACACTGCACAGCTTGCAGGGGCTCAGCTGTAGCCGCACAGCTGTGCCGCTGTCAGGTGCACAGTGTAGACACAGCCTTTCCAAGATTAGGGATTTAAGTTGGAATTAAACAGAAATAATGATTCTGACGCCAACAGCACTAGTTAGATGGATCCATCTATTTCCAAGGTGCCTACCAACATAGTATCTGAATGTTGGCATCATAACATAGTGCACTCAATTCTGGGCACTATATTTCAGAAATGAAACAGACTAGTAGGAGTGGACACAGAGATGAGCAACAAGAATCATAAAAGGCCTGGAAAAATAAAACATACGGTATAAGGAAAGGTTAACAGAACTGAGCATGTTCATTATGGTAACAAAAAGATTGAGGGGAACCATAATGTATCTGCGTACAAATATGAAAAGGGATGTTATTAAGAGGACATAGTGTGAAACATTCTCACTAATCCATGAGGACAGAGCAAGACATAACAGGCTTAGGCTTCAGCAGGAAATATAGGTTAAATATCAAGCTGGTTGAATAATAGGGACATTTACTGGCAAGCAAGTTTGCTGGATATGAGTTCGCATTTTTGATCCCCTTTTTGTTTGGCTTAATGTCAATCATTTTTTGTTTATATAGAGGTTAGTAAAAGAGCTATTATTTAGACAAACACATGAATCACTCAGATAGTATGGTACAGGAAACTATCACAAAGAGAGAGAGAGGTTTGTTGTCAAATTCTGAAACTTTCCTGTTAATTTAGATACAATTTTTTGTTCAAAATTGAATCTAAATTCACTCCTGAACATGGCCCTACCAAATACAGAGTCCATTTTCATAAATTTCATGCTCATGGCATTTTAAAATTTTGAATTTCCCAGTTTCAGGTGTTTAAATCTTAAATTTCACGGTATTGTAACAAAGCATGAATATGTATTCAAAAATGGCAAAATATAAACATGTAAAGCCCATGGTGACCCCCCCAAAAGTGACAACACCCCCCTACCATGCCGCCTTTACTTCTGCACCACTGCTGGTCAAGGCAGCGCCACGAACTGGGTGCCTGACCAGCAGCTGCAGCTCTCTGGCCACCCAGTTCTGAAAGCAGCACAGAAGTAAGGGTGGCAATACTGCAAACCCTCTACAATAGCCTTGTGACCCCCTTCTGGGCTGGGACCCCCCAGTTTGAGAAATGCTGCTATAGGGCAAATGTATACAAAAGACCAGATTTCATGGGGGAAAACAGATGTCATGGTCTGCAAGCATTTTTCACAGATGTGAATTTGGTGGGGTCCTACTCACGAGTGAGCATGTTGTTTTGATTGTTCAAAGAATATCAGGAACAAAGAAGAGTTTGAGTTCCAATCAGACTATATTTCTTCGAGCAGGCTGATCCTGTCATAGGTCCCAGTTCAGCAAAGTACTTAAGCACATGCCTAACTTTAAGCATGTGAGTAGTCTCACTGAAGTCAATGTAGTCAGCACTAGAATCAAGGGGCTTGATTCTTACCTTATTTACCACTAAGTCAATTACATTTGATGGGGTTATTCCTGATTTACACTTGTGTGAGATCAAGATCAGTCCTAAGTGTTTATTCTACCCATAATCCGGGGATTCTGCCCTTTCTAACAATATAAGGATTTGTGCCAAATCTTGAGACAGTGTAAATTGGCGTCACTAAAGCAACACCAATTTACACCAGCTGAGGATCTGCACCTTTGTTTTTAGCCCTGGTACATCATGAGACATCACACCTTAACACCGTGATATTATTAGGTATTGGGAAGCTATACTAGGCAAGTGTATTAACTGTAATCTATTATTATTTCAACAACCACTGAAATGCCACTGGCTTTAGGGTGGAATGTGGCAGCTGTTTAACAGTGGGCAGCAACACTGCATATCATTTTAAGGGAGGAAGTGAAGAATACTATATGCAGCTGAAACTACAGGGAGAATTTTAAGTAGGCAGAATTTAATTATTCAATTTGGATTTTAGCCAGATCACTGGGCTAACTCCCCTACTCTTGCAGAAGGTGCTACAGGATCTCTAATGACCATAAATGGCCAAGCCCTTGATTTTACATCTCATCCATCCAAAAGACTCAACGTTGTGCTTAGCTATTCTCTTCAAAAGCCACTTAAAAAGGTGAGCTCCTATATAATTGGAATTTTAAAGGAGTTCATGTTGTGTTTATGGCGCAATCACTACTAAATGATTTCATTTAAATTTTTCATAAGCTACACTTTATGAAAAATTAAAAGAAATAGACTCTACAGAAATCTTGCTAAGAAATCAGGTCTCTTAAAGGAATATACATGCCATCTAGCCATGCAATACTGATCAATCTTTGCAGGTAAATAAAGGATAATTTAGAGCTGGATGAAAAGATAGAAATTGACCAAAACCCAACAGTTGGTTAGTTGTTATAAAATAAAACAAATAAATAAATAAATAATAATATCTTATATTTACCTTGCATCTTTTATATCTATCTTCCCATTGTGCCAGAAGACAACAGATGGAAGGAGTAGCCCAGCTGGGTTCTCCACAGAGCTATCCAAGGCAGAAGCTATGGACTACAGTTTGCCTGTCCCATAAAAGACAGTGAAAGTTAAGTGTGTGTTGGGGAGGCAAGCCCTTTTGGGGAAGGTGGTGTTTGTGGAGATTGGAAGCAAAGTTCATTAGTTTCACTGAAGAAAGAGGCAATTTTTGTAGGGTTCTAATAAAGTTTCACAGTGGCTTTTCTGGTTAGTCCAGCCCCAAAGCTCCAACCAAATTAAAGGGCTATGAACTCAGACAAATCAAACCACCAATTTAGATTAATAAAATCCATGAGAAGTTACAGTTGTGGATTTTGTCTAGCCTTGATCATTGCTCCCATTTTTAGAATGGCAGGGTTCTGTTTGTGAACCCTGTCAGGAACCACACAGTCCAGGTTCTTAGTGGCTGAGTCCTAACACAAAGATAGGAATATCGTCATGTTCAGAGGATCCCCTTTCCATGCAACCTCAGAGAGCCTAATTCTTCTCTGGCTTCTATATGTGCAACTCTGTTGAAATCAATAGGGTTGTATGCATGTCAGATGGGTCAGAATTAATCCCTTTACATGTAGCTGATCTAGCCAGAAAACAGTTTTGTGATATTTTCTATTTTCTAACCATAATTTCAACTGAAATGTTCTGACTAGATCTACCACATAATACATATTTTAGATAGTAACTAAAATCACAGTAGAACTGTGCAGCCAGCTCTCAGTGCCAGCACCATGAGCCTACCATATATTTGCCTTCTCAGCCTTATCCAGCCTGCTACAGTGAAATATTCCACTAGAAAGGACACTGATCTCCTCAGTTGCCAATTGGAATCTCTCATTTTCCTGGAAAATGCACATTATTACAACTTCAGCAAAATAAAAATACTTCAGTGTCTTAAGGGAAGGTGATTACCTGGCAATTTCTGTATAATCATGTCATCAGGCCACCTTCATTCACTGAATCCCATTTTATTCACCAGCTTGTGTTTTCTAGCCATGACGTGTGGGCAATCTGCGTAGGTCCTTTTTCAACAAGTTACTTGAATATGCTTGTACTTAAGCATGGGAATAATCCCAGTGACTTCAATGAGATTCTTCACATGCTTGAAGTAACTCACATCCATGAGTTCCACGATTAATCGGGGCTGTAGTTGGGTAAGTTGTACTGTATGTTCCAAAGTCCTGGTGGTTGAAGATTCCACCTCTCCCACTGTTTACAGTACAATTTCATTTTCAGATTGTTCCTTACGTTTCTGCTTCGGTTCCGAGAGGATTGATATTAAAAAAACCCAACAAACACAGTCTTCTTCCTGTGGTATAGCTGAAAGAAAACGAGTGGAGAGGTATAAAACCAAAGAATCTTTCAGCCAATTACCACGTTAGTCTTTGAAAAAGTTTGTTCTTTGAGGAACTCTCATGAAAAAAAAAAGAATAGAATGATGTGTCTCATTAAAATGAATCTAGGTTGATTTACTGTATCTGTAATCAAGGGTTGCCTGACCTTATACGCTGTGCTATTCCATTTATAATAAATCTCAGTAGTTAAAAATAGATGAGCTTAGGACAGATAATAAAAGGAACACTTTGGGAAAATTCCATGATTATTACAGAGAGGTTTCACCAGACCATTTGTCGACGGGTCTATATAAGCATTGTCGTGCCTGTCTCTGCTGACAAAGGATGATGAGGTGCTGAGGTGCTCCTCAAAGCTATGTGATATTGTTAAACATTTACTTACAGCAGCATGGGTTGTGGTCAGGTTACAATGCACGTGTTATGTGAATATCACATATGAGGCAGTTTGTTAATACAGCAGTATGTAGTTATTAGGTCATATCCCCAACTGCAAGGACAAGGGATATGCATTTTCCCCTAAAGTCAGAATTAGAATGAATTCAGGCTTAAGGATCCACTGCACTCTGATCTATTCCTACAGTTAGGGAATTTCATAGCAACTGATGTCACTGACCTCCAAGCATTATTCCAAAGGGGTTTTTCTCTTGTGAAAAAGTTCTTTTTGCCTCCAAGTTGTTCCTGCTCTATAAGAAACTCCAGTAGACTCTATCACCTGGTTTCTATTGATTTCTACTGTGCTGATGGAGGGACTGCCTAAGGGCTCTGGTTGTGGACCTGAATCCCATTGTGCTAAGCGCAGTCCTTTGCTCTTCCAAAACTTAGCTGCAGACTGGCACTATTAAAAAACAGACGAACATCCCCACCCGGAATTTCCACGAGGATGACTAAGGGCATTTCGAAGACTGTTCCTGTTGAGGGAGCCTGGAGCCACAGATTAGGGAGGGGGTGGGATTTTCAAATATGCCGTTTTGCTTTGTCTCATTTCTAGTCAACACCAATCAGTGTTTGTATATTTACTCTGTGTGTGCGTGGCAGAGCAAGAGTGAGACTTTATATACATAAATCAATCAAAATCTCTGCATCTGTCCATGTGCTGTCTGTCTCTATACCAAGAGGAAAGAACAAATTTTACTCGTTCAGGGGTCTCATTCTCATCTCACTCTGCTGCAATGCATCTCTGGAGTAACTCTATTGAAGGCAGTTGTCCAGCGTCTCAACTAGGTCATATCATCTGTTCATGTTTGCAGTGCCAAATGGCAGCAGCAGGGAGCCCATTCTGCCTCCCGGATCATTACAGCCAACAGGCGGCCTACTCTAACATCCTCCATGCGCACAAGGGCCATAAGAGACCTATGCCAGTGTTAGAGGAGCTGCACTCCACAACACCCCGCAATGCTCTGAGCCCACCCCTTGAAGGTCCCTGATGTGCTTCCTCCCTCACCTTAGCTTGAGGACTGCGGTGCAGTCAAGTAGTCTCCATCACTCTGTATTGGCAGAGAGTTCCCCTACACAAGAAGAAATCTCTATATATTTTAGACCACTTATGCTTAGGTGGCACAAAGTGACCTTGGATGAGTGGTGAATCTGGTCCAAACAAATACAAAACCACTGTGTATGAGAGGTGAACAAGCCAGATTTTTCTTTGACTTCCATTTAGGAATATTTAGAGATGGAAGTTTCTTTTTGCTTCAAAAACAAGAAAGGGGGAAAAGTTATTAGTAAGCACTGCCATTAATACAAGCTTTGAAATAACACCTTACATTAGAAACATTGTGTATTGACATGAACAAGCTAACCATAGTGTCACCCCTGAGCTGACAAGCCCTAAGAAACGAGGGCAATGTTTTCAAAAGAACACAGCGCCCGCTATTGGGGCCAGATTTTTCCGATAGTTCAGCCTGTTGGGTGCTTTTGAAAATGTAGCTGTAATAGGAGCTGCTGGATGCTGAGCTGGTATGAAACTCTGTCCACAACTGTGCATAAGGAACATTTGAAAAACTGGCTCAGAACTCTAAAGTCTGCCTAACAAGGCTGGGAAGTCATATATCCCACTGCTAGAAGAGGCATTGGCTGGTGCATAAATGAAAACCTCGCGGAACTGAAACCCTCTTCTCCAGGTTCTTTATCCAAACATATCCACCCAAGATCTCTGTCTATCTCACTTTTTTGGCATGCGCTGGCTTCACCATTTTGCATGCAAAGATTCTGTCAATCCCACAGTCTTTTTTCATTAATTTAATTGGTCAATCGTTATCCGAGATCCCAGTGGAAAATAAAATGGCTTACAAAGCCTGGACCATTTGTATTTTAAGAGATGATTTTTTTTTCTTATTTAGAATACTGCAACTTTTATTTGATGAAAGTTACTATTAACATATTTTCATAATCTTCTCAGCCTAGCAACAGCAGGAGTAAAAGGTGTGAGGGGCATGTAATATTCATGAAATTAAGGAGAGTTGAGATGAAAGGGAGTTCCATTAGGGAGACCAAGTGTGACAATATGACACATATTTGCATATTTTACACTTTAAATCTTTTCAGCACATCCAAGTTGATATATGGGTGTAAACATGCATTGCCAGTTTTTAGCATATTATAAGCCCTCAAGACTTTGCATGCATTTTAATATGTTTCATTATTGCTGTAGATTTTAATTTCAAAACTGCACAGCTTTGATGGAAGAAAGCTGGAAGTCAAAGCATCTGGCCTCTGCTTCAGGCAAATGCAGCCTTTTCCTTGAATACTTTTTGGAAGAAGCGAGTCTATTTATTTGTGCGTGTTTTGGAATTGTGTGTGTGTATGTGTGTGTGCGCGCAATGGGGGGTGACAAATGTGCTACACACTTTGTTTCGTACACATACTAATGAAGTGCTAAGTTAACTATCCTGGAAGAAAAAGCACTATCTTTGGTTATATGGATGTGCCAAACTACACAAAGTTATTTGCAGCAGCTGTTATCTTTAATGCCTCTCAGTTAACACAGCAAATACTTAAAGGTGTATGTCTATACCAGTGGCTCTCAGCCTTTCCAGACTACTGAACCCCTTTCAGGCATCTGATTTGTCTTGTGTACCCCAAGTTTCACCTCACTTAAAATTACTTGCGTACAAAATCAGACATGACAATACAAAAGTCTCACAGCACACTATTAGTGAAAATTGTTTGCTTTCTCATTTTTACCAAATAATTATAAAAGAAATCAATTGGCATATAAATATTGTACTTACATTTCAGTGTACAGTATATAAAGCAGTATAAACAAGTCATTGTATGACATTTTAGTTTGTACTGACTTTGCTAGTGCTTTTTATGTAGACTGTTGTAGGCAAATATCTAGATGAATTGATGTACCCCCTGGAAGACCTCTGGGGTACACGTACCCTTGTGTGGTGTTTAGATGTTGCTTGTGCTTGTTAGAATTGGGAGCACTGGCTGTTGGGAGTCTGAAAGGACAGGAAACAGGAAGGAGGGGGGAGGAGTTGAGAGGCTGGGAGAAAGCTACAGAGGGTGCAGCAGCAGCTTGGTAAAGACGTTTCCACTTTGAAAATAAAGACCTGTTGAAGCTTGTTAGTACCTTGCCTGGTTGATACAACACCCTGGTTGAGAACCACTGGTCTACACAATGTCCTGATTACAGTTAGGGTCCCCTTTAATGTGTAGTTGCACCTCTGCAGTCTAGGACTGATGTCTGATTGCATTTAATTCTGTCAGTCTACAGTGATGTAATCAATGTCATGGTTTATAGTAATAATATGCTGCATAGCACTTATCTAGTGCTCTTCATCACAATGTGCTTTGCAAACACTAAGTAATTCATGCTTACAGCTCCATTGTAAGATAGGTACATTAATGCCATCCATGCTCAAATAAATAATGTGTTCATACTACCCGTACAGTGGTCACCAGGCAGAAGTCAACATTTGCCAACAGCCCCCATCAAGCAGGATCTGATATTCTACACTGTGCACCTTTAACCCCAACATATTACAGTTGTTTTAATTCAGCTTTATAATGCATTTCTGTGAGTTTTTTTATGTATTATATATCATTCCCCGCTTTCCAAATTGGGAAACTGAACCACATATAGACAAAGAGACCTCTTTAAGGTCACACAGCCAATCAGTGGCAGAAGTGGGGATAAAATCAGAAACTCTTGATTTCCATTCTCTTAGTCTAACCACTTGACAACACTGCCTGATATGATAATACATAGCTTGGATATAGCACCTTTCATCCCTGTATCTCAAAGTACTTTACAAAGGAGATCAGCATCATTAGCCTTATTTTATAGATGGAGAACGTGAAACACAGAGAGCTGACGTGAGCTGTGAAAGGTAATTCAGTAGCAGAGATGGAAATAGAACCCAGCTCCTCTGAGTCCTATTCTTGTGCTTTGCTCACTAGATCACACTGCCTGTCTCTAGGAGAGTATTCACCTTCTGACATTCAAAAGAGAACACTGGGGATTTTTGGTTTTTTTTTTTAAAGAACATTGCAGATTATCATACAAAAATGGCTATATAGTATTAGGAAATGGTTGAAGTGGCTATATTTCAGCATTATGTAATCACAGACACTGAATATTTGTCAGTTTATAGTCTTTATTTCAACTACAGACAGGCAGATATTTGTAGATAGAGATGCTATAAATATAATTATAGATCTGCCTAGACAGGCAGATGTCCAAGAGGAATGTGAAGATCCATCATCCCCTTCTCTGTTTTTTTTTTGTGTGAATTCATGACAGCCAGAGCATAATAATTCAGACAAAAACTGAATTATTTTTGTGTAGGTATCTTCACTCAGCCAGTGTATCTGAACCTTGACCTACCTATTTCAGTCATGAACTTTGTCTGAGCAGAACCTGCCAATCAAATGCTGATTTGACAATGTAGAGAAATGTCCAACAGATATAAGGGTAAGACAGCCTCACAAATCTATTTCACTTGTGTGACTTTAGACGGGATTTAAACCCAGGTTTCCAAAGAAGCCATTGGCTTATTGCTCCAGCTATCTCCTCCTCTTCCTTTCCCCCAAGAGATAATACCAGAGAAGGCAACTGAAAGTTGTTCTATTTCCACTGAGACTGAATTTCCTTCTTTTTCAGGTTCTCTAAAATTCTACCTCTCTCTCACGTGCCATTATCCATCACTACTTGTAATATCTAACACCAAAATAACCTGGAAGTTCACCGCCAAGTGATACAATTATTTGGAATCCTTATGTCTAACTTTTAAATTAATCTTTTGAGGTGTTGGTATTGAAGAATCACAGCTCCTGTCCGAAACAAGTTTAATCTACTCAATGAAAAGACAGGTTTCAGAGTAGCAGCCATGTTAGTCTTTATCCATAAAAAGAAAAGGAGTACTTGTGGCACCTTAGAGACTAATAAATTTGTTAGTGTCTAAGGTGCCACAAGTACTCCTTTTCAATTAAAAGAGGGCTCCCTTGTCAAGAAGAGGATTTCTTTTGTTCACAGTCCACGATAATAGCCCCAGCTCTCCACTTCTATTCCTTTTGCCCCTAAAATAAAACTTGGTTACTGGGAATTTGTAAGTGCTGGAAGAAGAGAAGGGAGTATTTATTTTTTATAGTTAATAGGGCCGGCATCTAGCTGTTAGATAGCAAGTGGATTTGCCAGTGACTCTTTCTGGAACATTTGGCAAGTAATTTAGGGCTTGTATAGATGAACCTTTAGTTCGTGGCAAGCTGGGCTATCCAGCTATCCCACATTAGCCTCCCACAAACTAACTGTGTGGATCCTGCTGATATGCATTAACAGTTCATTAATTTGCTTTGATCTAGTCCCATTTCAAAGAGGACTAGATCAATACCCTGCCCACATTCTTCTTCTTCTCTGTATTATGGTAATGTCTATGGGTCCCAAGCAAGATCAAGACCCAAGTGCACTAGGCACTTTACAACCACAATAAGCAATAGGTCCTGCTGTGAAGACTTTACAATCTAAATATGCAGGACAGATAAAAGACAGTTATTGCTGTCTTCATTTTACTGATAGGGCTCTGAGGCCCAGAGAGATGAAGGATAAGTCTACACAGTCCACGGCAGCCTACAGGACAGACTCAGGTTAGCTGGGCTTATATGATTATTGCATCTTGGGCTGGAGCTCGGGCTCTGAAGCCTATGGAGAAGGGATGGGCTTCAGGACAAGAGCTTCTGCCTGAGATGCAAGTTAAGAGCACTGTTTATACAGATATTTTAGTGAGAGCCTGTCAACCCAGGCTCAGAGGCTCGCTGCATAGATGTACTCTAAATGACTTGCCCAAGGTCACACAAGAAGTTTCTGGCTGCGAGAAGAAATGAAGTTAGATTTCCTGAAGCCAAACCTAGGCCCTTAACCTGTAGGCCACCCTTTCTCTCATCCTAAAAGGAATACTTTGAAGAATAAGTAATGCATAATGAAGGTAAAGGCTGCAGAATCTGGGCCCTAAATTAGACATGCACAGCAAGGGATAGAGACAGACAAAAGCTATGAAGTAAAAGGGCAAAAGGTCATGAATTGTGTTTATTATTATATATGCATCCTCACAGGGGTTTTGTGCAGGTTAATTAATTAAAGTTTCCAAGGTGCTCTGAGGCCCTTAGATGAAAAGGTGCTGTGGAAATGCAAATCATCATTATAGCTATAATCAACACTGTGTGGCACGTTATTATTTCCCACAGATCACAACAGGAGCACGATCTTTGCCTGCCAATTGGCACTCGCCAGAAGTCATCATTCCTCTAAATACATAGACATTGGCAAGTGGAGCCATTAGTGCCTTTAACATCACTGCAGCTCTGTCTTCAGAGGGTGGAAATCGGCCTGGCACCTGTGGAGTCAACGGGGCCATGCTGATTAATGTCAGCTACTAATTCAGCCTGCAGTGTATTGCCCTAACATACATGGTAAACTCTGATGCACTGATGGGCGTGTGGCAGTAGGTATTTCAAAGAGTTTTTTCTGATTTGTTATTTGTGTCTCCATCAGGTTTTACACCACAGATACTAATTGCAAATACTAGGTGAGTTTTCACTTCTGAACATACAGAGACAAGCACACTCACAAAGAGTTGTGAGAATAGTGATATTTTCCATTATACGTTTTAACAGTACAGAGTTTGGCCCGATGGAAAATCAAAAACAGTGTTGCTCCTGTTCCACTTCATGAAGTCCTAACATCTACCCAATGTTGCCCAAATAACTCCATTAATTAGCATCAATTCCCCTCCCTTTCTAGGAACAAATCAACATTTGTTGCTAAAATGACAAATGCTGGTGTATTGTTTCAATACAGATTCATTCTCCCACCATCACAGGTATGAGATGAACCATACACATAACTGTATAACCTTGCTCTGATCCAACATGGCTGAAGCATGAAGAAATAGAGAACAAATAACAGTGAACAGTAAGACCGACCCCACCACAAATACAACACAAAGCACTGATAACACAATAGAATCAAGTTCACTGCTGCCATAAACTGATTTACTCCACTGAAGGGCCATGGAGTTGCATCTACTTTAAGTGTGGTAAAAATAGCCTTTTACCCTGTCCATTGTTCACATGGCATGGACATGACAAAGGGTCTACAGCTTTAGAGAGGGGCAAAATCAGTTGCCCAAATTTTCTTATATTTACATCTATCTCTCACAATACGAAACAACCAATATTTTTAAATTAAACAATAAAACTTCCCCAACCCTCAGAAATGGTCTGGTTTGAATTTTGAGTGAAAATTTGTGTTAGTCCTTATAAAAGATCTACAGTCCAGTAGATGATCACCCTTGAACACTAAATCAAAGACCAGTTCCAGAAAGGAAGTGCATATGTGACAGGTTGGATCACAGAAACCCCCTTTGGGCTGCCAACTGATGTGCCAGGACTACTTCTGCCCTTGCTTTCCTGTCCTCCCAGCTTGGGACTTCAGTGCTCTGCCTGGTTTGAGCCAGACCTGCTAGCCTGCTGCAAACCCAGACCCAGGTCTGAACCATGTCCCCTAACAGCTGGAGGCTTAACTGAAAGCAGTTTAAGAACTGTTCCTGTCTTTAACACTCAGATGTCCAACTCCCAATGGGGTCCAAACCCCAAATAAATCCATTTTACCCTGTATAAAGCTTATACAGGGTAAATTCATAAATTGGTCACCCTCTATAACCCTGATAGAGAGATACGCACAGCTGTTTGCCCCCCTCCCCCCACGGTATTAATGCATACTCTGGGTTAATTAATAAGTAAAAAGTGATTTTATTAAATACAAAAAGTAGGATTTAAGTGGTTCCAAGTCGTAACAGACAGAACAAAGTGAATTACCAAGTAAAATAAAATAAATCATGCAAGTCTAAGCCTAATATAGTAATAAAACTGAATATAAATAAAATCTCACCCTCAGAGATGTTTCAATAAGTTTCTTTCACAGACTGGATGTCTTCCTAGTCTGGGCACAATCCTTTCCTGTGGTACAGCCCTTGTTCCAGCTCAGGTGGTAGCTAGGGGATTTCTCATGACGGTTGCCCCTTTATTCTGTTCCACCCCTTATATGGCTTTGTCACAAGGCGGGAATCTTTTGTCTCTCTGGGTCCTCCTGCTTTCTAAATGGAAAGGCACCAGGTTGAAGATGGATTCCAGTACCAGGTGACATGGTCACATGTCCTGTGAGACCCCAAGCCCTCATTCCTCCCAGCCTGACTCACAGGAAGGCCTGCCTGCAAACAGAGCCATCCACAGTCAATTGTCCTGGCTGATGGTAGCCATCAAGATTCCCAACCATCATTAATGGTGCACACTTCACATAACTACAATAGGCCCTCAGAGTTATATTTCATATTTCTAATTTCAGATACAAGAGTGATACATTTATACAAATAGGATGCCCACACTCGGTATATTATAAGCTTTGTAATGATACCTTACAAGAGACCTTTTGCATGAAGTGTATTCCAGTTACATTATCTTCACGCTCATTAGCATATTTTCATACAATCATATAGCGTGCAACGTCACAGCATAAATCTCCCTTTTTTTGATAAAGGGCCCACTTACAAACTCACACCTGAACCCACCTAAACTTTCTGCATTTGAAATATAAAATAAAATAAAAAATAAAATCAAACCAAATAAAATAAAATAAGTAAATAAATAATAATAATGATAATAAATTAATATAACAACAACAACAACAACCACTGAGCTCTTATATAGTTCTCCAGATCTGTATCCAAAACTGAAGTTTGGAAATTGGGTCCATCTCTGGTTTTCACTTTATACAGAATGGTTTCTCATGATTCCTAATACCACGCTACTATCACAACAGCAATTGTACATGTGTATACAGGCCAGATCCTTGACTGGTGTAAATGGACAGCACCAACCCGAAATCAAAGGCTATTGTGATTTATCACAGCAATGGAATCCGGCCCTCACGTCTATTTCATAATGAAGTACCCCTGCAGAACTGAAAAGGAATATGGTTTACATGTCACATTTAGAAACAGCTCAGACTTTAGCATTTATACAACAATACAGGATAAGCACACAGTACACACAATGTGTACAGGATCGAAAGGGCAGAGTGAAAAGAATGCAAAACTAGCAGTATTTATTCAAAACAGAAAGCAACATGCACTAGTCTTCATGGGAACCAAAGAGTAAATCTTCCTTTTTGTGCCTTTCAAGCTAATCCCATTGATGTTTAACAATCTCCAGGCTGTGGGTGGCTCACTGGATTAGTCACTGTTCTTTTTGCTTTGGGACCAATCCAACTCAGCTGTAAGCAGAATGAGCAAAGATAAGTATAATCAGATTGCTGTTTATATATACATATAGATGAGAGAGAAATGAAAAGATTTGGTGGTTTCACTCTGAACAGAGAACTCTGATTCAGCATCACCCACAGCCGGATGCACATTACAGTCAATATATGCAACTGGCAAGGGCAAGCTCCCCACAGGGCAGAGAGGCAGGCAGGGAGGGGCAACAGAGGCGGTTTGCCCTGGGTCCCCAATTGGAGGGCCCTAAACTGAGTGGCGTTGTGACCTGTCCTGTGAGGTCGCAGAACCATTCAGGTTTGGCTTGGTGGCCCTTTGACGGAGGGGCCACTGGGCTAACCCTGAGTGCCGTTGTGACCCCACCTGCTGGGTCATGATGCCACTCACTGAAATTTGGCCTGATCCATTTTGACAGAGGAACGGCGGACCAAACATGCTTGGTGCTGCGACCCCTAAAGTGAGAGTGGTTCAGATGTGTTTGACACCTGAAAAATTTCTGGGGTGCCCTGGCAATGATTTCTGTTGCTGAGCCAAAAACAATGTGTGAGACAGGGGAGGTGGGAAGTGCAGGGGAAGAGAGAGAGAGAGTCAGCAGACGGTATTAAAACCACATCATGCCCTTATCCCATAGATATCTAGGATAATTTTAATATCCTTGAATGACAAATGTGTTTCCCGCTCAGAACAAGGATTAAAAATAGATCAAGAAGATACCAGATGCCAATTGGATATACAGATATACAAATGATTCCTCTCATTAATGAACTATGAACTGTCAGCGTCTGTGGACATTGCATTCATGCATCAGGGCAGTCCCTGCTAACAAGGAGATGTTTTGCTTACCGGTATAATCAATAGATATACTGATTTGAAGGCCACATTTTCAGTGCTCCTGACTCTCTTTTGTGAGTAAAATCTGCACCTTCAAACACTGTGTCCACCGTCTTAACACCTGCAGTGAACCGTAAGGGCAAATCTTAAAAATTCATAGATTAAAGCCAGAAGGGAGCATTAGATCACCTAGTTCATTTGTAGCTTCAAGGAATACACACAAACAGGGGACTGGAACTCAGCCTGGCTGGAGTATAGCCCGTAGCGAATAAATATTATACAGAATCCGTCTGACTTCCAGAGGCACTGGAATTAATGGGAGCTGAGGGGCTCAGCCCCTCTGAAAATCTGGCCCTATATGCATTTATAGCTAGAACAATGGACTGTTTTCCCATATTACATATGGGGACGGAAAGCTAGGTGAATAGTTAGATGTGGCAGCTAAATATGATTTACACTATAGCTATTGCCATGATGACATCAGAACTCAGCTGAGCAGCAAGGCCTCTTGAAAAACACAACCACAATGTCAGCAGCTGTTTGTTCACCAGCCCCATTGTGTTGTAATGTGAGGTCATGGAGCACAGTAAATAGAAATGTTAATGAGGCCTTGGTGCTGTAATGCAGACACAGGAAGTGATAGAGGGAAGGGGGCTTGGGAGCTGAATGGTCGGTCGGTTAATGGCTGGAGTATTTGTGTTCGAGACATCTCTCTCCACTGTACATTTGGTAACTTTATCAGGGAGGAAGGAACTCATCTCTGGTTTTCTCTGTCCTGGGCGTTTATCATCCTAAAGTGCGATTGTGAAAGGGGACAGATCTCAGAGCCCATTGATCACAAAATATAGGCCTGTACCATTGAACTATAGCTAGATAATGGAGATTTTTCCTATCCATCCAGCCATCCTTATTAAGAGTTCATAATTTCTGTGAACTAGTTGCTAGCAGAGGTCACAATCTCAGGGCACACTTGGACAGATCTGCTATTCCCAGCATTGCAGATCAATGGCACATATGCACACTAAACGATGCTTTGTTTTCTAATCTAGTTGTATTGCATTTATATTTCCCTGATCTCCCTAAGGCCAGATTTTCAAAACAACTCAGCTTCTATTTAGGAACCAAAACCAAGTGTGCTGATCTCTTTGGAAAATGTGGCCAAGGGGGTCTAGAAGACATCAGTACAACCATCCTCCACTTCTTACTGCTGCATCTAGGCCAAGATGCCACTTCCCTATGGAATCAGAGGGTTCTCCTCTTTTTCTGGAAGGTAAGGGGTTGGAGAAAACGTGTGTGCATGTGAAAAAGAGAGAGTGCGCCAGAGAGAGAGAGAGTGAGAGATTTGATGAAAAAGCTTGGATTGCAACAATGTTCCTCCGTAATAAGTCCTGTCCTCAAAGCAAATCACATTTATTTTCCAACACTGAAATGCTTCAGTACTAGATCTGACATTTAAAAATATGTCTGCCTGGCTGTGTTACACCAAGCTTCCAACTTTCAAATTACAGCTCCAAAGCCAATCAGGACATGAGATTTAAAGAGAGAGACCTAATTTCAGAGCAGAAACTCCATACAACCGGTAGGCAATCCTGAAAATTAAAATTGGCTTGGATTTAAATAAATATACTCCCCCACCTCCCACTTCTGCTGGGAGTAAACAAACTTTGGAACTTTCTGGCCCTCAGGCACTGGCAAAATCCACATGGCTGGGATGGAAGAGGAAACTGGCTATTGTCTGGATGCCAATTCACAAGGTACGAATTATATGAGATGCTTAAGAGTGGTGGTTCTCTCTCATGTACAAGGTTAATTGCTAAATTATGGGTCGTGAAGGATTTTCCTCCAGGTCATGTTAACAGAAACTTTTGGGAGGGGATTTCTTCTTCTCTAGCATCAATCAGGGATCACCTATATGTGCAGGTGGACACAATTTCAGCAGGTGAGGAGGAATTAAAGGTACCATAGTCCTTAGCTTGTGTAGCATCTGGCACTTCTTATGTTCCGTCCCAAAGATGATTTTAATTCTGACCTGAGTAGGTTTTGTAGCAATGATGTCTCAGGCAAGGCCTGGGTCATGGAGCCCAGAAGAGAAAAAAAGGATAAAAATGTCCCAGATTTTCCCTAATCCTTTCTCCTTCTAACTATGTTACTGTCCCGCTGAGTGAGCTGACAACGCGATGATTTGATCATGCCTTCCTCCTCTTTATTGCAAGATCCCTTATCCAGTTGCATATAAAAATATATAATATAATATAATATAAATATAAAAATAATATAAATATAAAAAATCCCATGTGACAAAAGTGACCTATCACATGGAGGCAATAAAGAACACATGCAGCATATGCATTCTGCAAGTGTTTCATATGTTGGGAGCTGTTCAAGTGAAACATTTGGGAAATGACTTTGACCAACACCAAAATTCATAACACATCTGAGCTGGTCGCAAAAGATTTTTGAATGGAAAAGAGGGCAGAATATCTTAGGGGAGTTCAGTGCTCTAAATTGTTTGCCTAGTTTAATAGCACCATGTCAGGATATTTAAAATACAAAATAGTGGTAATAGTTCAGAACAAATAGTTTAAGGATCTCAATGCATTCAACAGATGTTGCAAATTATGAGTCAGGTTGTGATACATTTGCTCACGTTGAATATTATCCTACTCCATAAGCAGGCCAATTGACCTAATTGGGAACACACATGGAGTAAGGTACTAGTCATGAGTAAGAGTATCACAATCTGGTCCTACATTCATGGGGATCACTTCACAAAAGAGTGCAATGCAACCACTTCTGGGGCTGAATGTTAGAGCTATTTAGCAGCATACAACAACAATACACAAGAAAGGCTAATCCAGTTGGAGATGTCAGGTGCAGTAAACTATCATTCAGATGGCATTGTTGCCTTTGTATTTGCACCCTCTGCTCCTGAAAAAAGATTCTTGGGAACTTAATTGACCACATGTAGCCAGAACTAAACCAGTCCAAATTGGTGAAAATGTTCATGACATTTTCAGTTTTATGGAAATGCCTAATTTCAAATAGTTTTTACCAGGGGTGCTGACTTTTGGTTTTGCTGGTGGGTGTCCACACCAGCTCCACTCCCTCCCCCAAGGCCCCGCCCCCACTCAGCTCCCAGGGCATTGCCCCCCTCCACCTCTTCCTGCTCCATCCCCTCCCCTGAAACCCCCTCCTCTGAGTGCCTCCCACCTGCCGCTCGCTTCTTTCTGCCAAATCTGCCCCCTCCTGCTTTAAAGGCAGTGGGGGGAGGAGGGAGCAGAGAAGAGCGAGGGGCGGGGCAGCCCTGCTCAACAACTGATGGGCAGGGCAGAGCCAATGGCTGAACAACTGATTGGGGGCCAGCCCCAGGACCACCAGAGCAGCAGTCCTGGCCAGCACCATGAGTGCTGAGTGCCCCCTATGTTTTCTGCATGGGCGTTTGAGCCCCTGAGCCCCCACAGAGTCGGCACCTATGGGTTTGACCAGTTCAAGTCAAGACCTCACTTTTATGGCTCAACTGAGAGATGCCACAGGAACCCAGCCCCCTCTAGCATCGTTTTGGGGGATTGGTGCTGAGGTGAACCAGAGGGAGGAGTGGCACCTATTGAATTACTTGAGACACGTCTTGTTGCAGCTTGGGGTTTTCCCTTAGAGCGCCCTGTGCTCTTGCCCAAGTGCAGGGGAAATGTGAAAGCAAGCTCAGGCATGCCTTTCCTAAACTGTGAGCTGCTTCACTAAGATCACTTCCATTCTGTTCATTTCAGTTAGTTCAAGGTTGAAGCTTCTGAAAGTTAGTGACTGATCTGGGTATGGAAGATTAGTATTTCACAAGCTGACGTGCTGTAACCGATGAATTTCCTGATCTTAGGTTACAAGTGTAAACAGCTTCAAAATGTGCCACTTTGTTACAGCCTCAGTAGGGTCTTTCCTTTCTTACAGAAGTCAGGTGTTCCTCACTAGGTAATGCTACATAATTGCAGGCAGGTACTATAATTCTATGGGGAGTGATAAGGGCTGCAAATACAACAACAATGACAACACTGATTCTACAAGCTCTGGGACCTGTTTGCAGAGAACCAATACACAAAAAGCTGACTGAAATTGTTTTGATAAGCAGGAAAGGAAAAATCGGGCAGCTTTAATAGGAATAAATACTTTGAATCTTTCATTAAAATTTCTCTAAATACTTTACAAATATGAATAGCTCAATCATCAAAACATATCCATCACGACGCTAACTCTTACCAGAGACGGGTAAACCGAAGTACAGAGTAACTTGCTGAAAAGGTACTTTCCCTTGGATATAAACGTTTGAACATCAGATGCGTAAATATTCTGCCATCTCAACATAGGCTGACTCCACGGCTAAAATGGTTCATGTACCCAGAGATGGAAGACTAACATCATTTGTGACTGGGGTCATGGTTCCTGCAGTTCCCTCAGTCTCTTTTGCATATTGAGGTGGTTTGTCGAGGCTTTGCATGTACTCCATGTCTGAAGGAGCCTCATTACTGGCCTGCACAGAGACAAAGGAGGTGGAGGAGGAGGACAAGGTTTGCATTAATTGCACAGCTATCTGTTGTTCTAGGAGCCATTCAAGCATATAATAATTTAAGTAGAGTTTCAGTGAGTTGGAAGCTGCTGCTCCTTTTAATGTTTTGGCAAGCTGATTTCCTATTATAGCACAGTCGGTATTTCTTTTTAACGTCTTGACAGAAAGCGGTAGGTGGCCGCACAGATTTTGTCCCAGTAGTAACATATTTTCAACATTCCATTAACCAGGCAAGGAGTCAACTGGTACAACTGTGTCTACAATGAGGTGAAAGAGGTGAGCCCAGACAGCAAAGTTCAGCTCTGAATCCACTTAGCTCAAGAGTTCTAGTTTGGCCTATAAATTAGGAATGGAGACACCTGGAAAATTTGGCTCAGTATAAATATCCAAAATCCTTCTTCATGGTTCAAAGAAGAGCAAGATAAATTTATAGAAAATAGGTCCATCAATGGCTATTAGCCAAAATGGGCAGGGGTGGGGCGTCCCTAGCCTCTGTTTGCCAGAAGCTGGGAGTGGGTGACAGGGGATGGATCACTTGGTGATTACCTGTTCTGTTCATTCCCTCTGAGGCACCTGGGGCACCTGGCTAGATGGATCTTTGATCTGACCCAGTATGGCCTTTCTTATGTTCATATGTTCTCCAAGTCTGGAGAAAATGGGATCCAGGGTTTTTGTTTGGAACTATCTCTTGTTCTCGATCAACAGAAACCCCGAAGTCCTGTAGCTATCCTTTAGCAAACTCAGTTGCAATGGGCTGAGAAAACACCATTCTAACGAACTCTGAATGTCTACCAAAGAAAGTCTTCTAAGGCTCACTATGTGAAGATTTATGTTGGTGGGCAGTCAATGTCTCCATTTCAAAGACAGCATCGAGCATTGTTTTAAAGATGTTGCATCTGCGAATTCAGAATTCTTAGCAACTACTTGAATCAAATAGAGAACCATAGTCAAGAAGATGCCATGGTTGATGAAGAATATGGTATAAGAATATAATAAAATAAGCATCTTTCAAAATGGCCACATATGAGACCATTAGTATAGAAGATATTTGCTTTCATGATACCAACTAATTGACTGTCATTCTCCCTTTACCACTATCTGATTACTTCATTAACAAAGGGCAGTGATGATTAGGAGGAGTCAATAATGATTATGTGCAGAAGAGCAGGAAAAAACTTTGTTGTGAGTATTCACTTGAATATTTACCTGAATTCACACAGTTGCGCTCATGCTCCTTTTTTAACTTGTTTTCTGTTGACATTTGTGCAATCAGGTTTCACAAGGACAATTACTTGTGGAAAGCAAATATGTGAAATGATCAATGGAAAAACAGATTAATCTCTTTGGGAGCTGCGGCGTGTCAGGCTCCCTATTTACATTCCTGAGTCTGAATTTAGAAGCCAAAATTTAGGCATCAATCAGAGTTTCACTTATGTTCTGGCCTTTCTGCACCACTCTGTTGGCTTATATCTGGTGGAGCTGGCTCTTGGGTCTGGCATGCCCTGATGTAAAAGCCAAGTCAGGAAGATAGGAACCTAGTTGGGCATAAGATCCCATAGTTGTCATGCACCACTGGTTCAAGCTAAAGCAGCCTGTAGGTGGCTCTAAAATTGGGGTTGCCATAGACTGAGCTACAAAATCAGGGAGCTATAACTAGGTGTTTGCTGCTCCTGAAGACACTGTGGTGAGTACAGCTTGGAGGCTGAAGAGAAACTGGCCCTTGGCCTAGAATTTTTTTTTCAATCTCACATATCTATAATTCACACAGTCAAATGTACAAAACATGTGGCAAAGGATCCAGTTCATGTCTGAGCCACCGCCACGCCTCACAGATATTAAATGGCATGAGATGACCATTTCATCACAGTTTTCCATAGCATTTAAAATCCACTAAATGATACTTCTAAAATTTAAAACCAGATGATCATAATTTACATTTTATTAGTCTGGGGAAAAAAAGAAAAGAAAAAAAAATATCCATTACCAAATGTAAAATTAAATGATCATTAAGCTAATTAGCCAGTTTGTTGTTCTCATTGAGTTTATTGTTTCAGTTGTATCTGTGCAAATTAGCAAAGGACTTAATTTGTGCAGAAATCAATAAATTCTTTTTGCTGTAATATATGCACATTTAAATTGTCAACATTTCCACAAGAAAGCTGGAGTGAGGTTTTATTTTGGGGCATTAACAGCTTCTCCCGACATCTATACTTCCTAGGCTAACATGGTCCATGAATTCATGTCTTTTTCATAACCAGCTGTTGTTTTCAGTCCATACACACTACTGGTCAAATGTTCACAAGCTCTTATTGCCCAATAGCTCCCATTGCTTTCATTGGGAGCTGCTGGGTGCTGAGTTCTTTTGGAAATCTGGGCCTACAGGATTTAGTCCTGAATCATGCCATGGATTATATGGATGAACTGAGGAGTGGAAGGAATAAGAATTTGGAATCGCTACTCCTCTATTTTACTGTACACTGCAAGGGTAAGGGGCCTTCTTAGTGCCCATGAGTGTATTGAGAAGAAAATTGCCAACCACATCCAGTGATGTTCCAGAGCCCAAAGCAGGTAGTCTATTGACAACAATTCAAGCATATATGATGCAGAGGTTAGCATGCATTAGTAGGGGACTGTGCTTCCCCATTCCAGATCCAACCACCTGTGATAACTGTGGCAACACAGTGCTGGCACTTCTTCCAGGCCAGTCATCTCCAACAGGTAAGGTTCTTCCACCAGGGAAGCAGTGGTGGCTACACAGGAGGTGTGTTGTGGAGGGTGTCCTGAGGACTCTGTGAGACAGCACAAGAGTTCACAGAGCACAGGGATATAGGTAGGCTGCCCCCAATGGCAAGAGCTGCAGAGGAGAAGGTATGACACTCTGGCACCCCAATATTCACCAGTGTCTTTTGTTTTGTACAACATATGCCTTGTGAGGTATCATTCTAAAATTCTTGATCTGCCAGATATTAATATCTCATTGGATTGTCTGTGCTATCACTGTATGTGAAGTTATGAAGTTTGGCTAGGTATGTGTCACTGAAACCTGTTGTGAGGTTGAAAACACCCACAAGCCGCCTTTCAGGTACAACAGTAACAAGGCCAAACAATGTTAATGTCTTATTGAGGAAATACACACAAGCACAAAGATTACCCCAGGAACTGTGTACGATAGAATCCTCTCAGAGATAGCACTACACAATGGGAACTATTGGACCAAGGTCAAAGCAAAAGAGCTTTCCAGCAAGTGGGAAGAAGATATAAAAGGGGGGAAATGACATCATGATGATACCTCAGTTTCCCTACAACAACACACCTGGAAACACCTGGAGAATAAAGACTGAACGGGGGGAAGTGATGGTCCCAGGCTAAAGGGCTTTCTAGCTTTTGTATGAAAACCTGGGAAACCCAAGCTGAAAAACCAACAGCTTGTGTCTTAAAAAATCTGCCAGCCTGTTGATCATTCAGGGTGAGAATTTGCTAATTCGTATCCTACCTATCTAGTCTGTTAAGCTCAGTTTGCGGTTTTGTTTATTTACTAGGTGTGACGTTTCCCTCTGGTGTTATCTGGACCAATGATCTGGTAGGTCACTCCAATCCTTGACTCTGGGAGCCAGCTGTACCCTGCTCTACTGTGAGAACCCTACTCCTGGGCTGTTCTTGCACAGCCTCTGGCATGTAAGCTGCTCCCAGCTACTTGCAACTAAATGACACTAGCCAATATCTCCGGACCCAGACACAACCATAGGAACCTCCATCTTGCAGTGTCCAGTTATGCCTGCTAGACGCTGAAAGCTTATATGAGTTTGTCAATTTAACAAAGAAATTGATATGTACCAGGCTTGTTATCCCAAGGGGAGCCTCTGACACACTTCAGAACAAACACACTGCTTCAGGTAGAATAAACAAACAAATGTATTACCTTTAAAGATAGATTTTAAGTAATTATAAGTCAAAACATAACTAGTCATGTTTGGTCAAATGAAATAGAAGCAAAATGCATTCTAAGCTGATCTTAAAACTGTCAGTGCCCTTACAAACTTAGATGCTTCTCACCACATGTTGGCTGGTTGCCCTTCAGCCAGGCTCTCCCCTTTGATCAGCACTTCAGGCACTTCATGTTGTGTGTGTAGATGTAGGTGGAAGAGAGAGGAAAAGCATGACAAATGTCTCTCCCTTTTATCATGTCCTTTCTTCACTCTTGGCTTTGCCCCCACCCCCACCACGTTCAGAGTCAGGTGATCATTACCTCATCACAGTTCCAAATTTACAAAAGGAAGGGGGTTGACTCACTCAAGAGTCTAACATATTCTTTTGTTGCTGCCTAGGCCAGCATCCTTTGTTCCTGTGAGGCTGGGTTAAGTTTGTCCCAGGCCTACCCTGATGGGGTATGAACTGCCTTTCTGCTCTTGGAGAGATTTGCCTGGGGTTATTTTAAGACATGAGGATACATTTTCAGCCTCATAACTACATACATGAAATTATAACCTCTAACATTACTATAACATTACTGTAACAACAATGCTCAATGTATCATGAGCTTTCCAAAGACACCCAACGTGACAAACTTTGCATTGGATACCACACAATAATTTTACAAGGATGAATATGGGGTTGCTGGATGTTCCCCTGAGGTACAGACCATCACACTAGGTAATCTGCTTTGATCTGTTTGCCATCACGTATAATCATTTAAAATCTATCCTTTTGTAGTTAATACACTTATTTTAGATTTTAATCCAAACCAGTGTGTGCTTGGTTACCACAAGTGTGCATGGTCCTCTTCTCATTGAAGGGAGAGGTGAACCAGGTGTTAAACCAATATACTGGCCAGATTTAACCAGGGCAGGATGGTACTTCTCTGGGGTCCTAGGCTGGGAGGCTGGTGGTTAGAGAGCCTGTATGTGACTGCAGCTGGGTGTGGCCCTACCTGTGTTCTGGTGGAAGTGCAAGGTCTTTGCAAGTTGTCACAGCATCACTGTGTGAGAGGGAGCCCAGACTGGTCAGTCAGAGGGCTCAGTGGTACTCCAGTTCCAGGTGGCACCCCAGGGGGAACCGTCACAGAAGGCTCTTGTACTAAGAGCAGCAAGGTGATGGGGGAGACCAACAGAAAGCCAGTGGTGTAAGAACAGAATGATCAGAGCAGGGAGCAGAGAGAGAAAGGAGATGCATGAAGTGAATCTTGGTTTTAAAGCAAACAAGAATAACTTATAGTGCCTGCCCATCCCAGGAGCCAAGTTTATTAACGTATATGTCAAGAACAAAATAGGTACACACCTATATGCTGTGTTTGATATGCTATATTGATGTTGATATGCTGTGAAGACGAAGTTAACAAAAAGAGTTCTTTCATGGTGTCCTACATTTTCAATTAGCAGAAGTTGTGTTTTTTATTGATGTTGTTATGTTTTAGTTTAGTGTTGGATTCTGAGAAATTCCCACTGCAGACAGAGTGGATTTTCTTTCCTTGAATAGCTGTTCTGTAAAACATCTGAGAACTATGTTCTAATGATTTCATTAAACCCCCCAAACCTCTCTGGGGTCCTCCAGGATTATTTTCTCGGCACACAAATGGCTGCCATTACTCTGCTTCCATTCCTAAGGGGTGAATGAGCTAAGGTAAAGAAGCTGAATAAGCAAAAAAAACCCTGAAGCTTGATCATACAAACAACAATAATTCATAAAAAGGGGGAGGGGGGTGAAAAACAAAATACAATTCCCCAGATAGTTGATGTGTAAAACAACCCAGAGGCAACATGTCTCTCCAGTGCTCCAGACACACATGTTCAGTAGTTGTGAGCAAAAGTATTCTGTTTGCTTTTTATATATATTAAAAAAAAACAACGTGCAGTACTTAACGCAGCAACTCTACCACTTCATATTGTAACTCACATGCCCTTTCAGAATATATGGCTTTAAGGGCAGCATGTATATAGTCACCTGTGTAGGGGACGTGGCAAGAGCAGACAGAATACGTTGACAGACTGTGCAGCCAACAACTGACAGAGATGGCGTCCTCTCTCTGTGCAGCACGGTGAAGCTGTCTACCATTCTCAGTATTCCTATAACATGGATGTACCATTTAATTGATTGGCCCTTTCTGAATGGTGGGCTACTTTCCAGCTCCTCTTTAAAGTCTTGATTCAAACAAGCATCCTGATTCAGGGCAGCACTTAAGCATTTGAAGTCAACAAGAAATCAGCTTGTGCTTGTGTTTTCTTTAATTGCGACAGTGGAACAGACACTAGCATAAGGTTTACGGCCAAGTAGCCACATATTTACTATAACTTGAGATAATAAAATGAGATCTCTAAGGCCAACAGTAAAAAGGGGAGGAATCAACCACCCTGCCCTGACACCACTGGCAGTGGAATCACTGCAGCAAGGAAATGGAGGGTGCCAGAGAGTCACACCACATGTCCCCTGGCCAAACAATAGGAGCTGAATGTGGTCCAAGGACAAGTCCCACTGAGATCCTGCTGATGAGTCCCCAGCCACATGCAAGCCAGTTTCCAGGTGCTATCACCCAGAAACAAGACAGAGAGGTGCCTGCCAGCACCATTCTAGCCACACCTGCAGAAAAGTTGCATCCAAACAAGCTGTGAGGTTCATTACAAATTTGTGTCGCGAGGTGTTGGGAGAATGTGAAGTCAATAGGGCAGAGACTAAATAATAATAATAATAATCTTGCTTCTGGCCTTGCTTTTAGTTTAAACAGGCTGAATAAGCAAGCAAGACAATGTAAGTGAAAGCACAAGGCGGCCCCGCCTTCCCTTCCCCCTCCACCCCACTGGTAGCCTTGAAGATAAGGGGGTGATCAGGAAGGGGTTGCTATGGTAACCAAGCAGCTGGAAGGGAGGGGAGGGTGTAAGAAGGAGATGCAAGGTCTGCAAGAAAGTGACCATGGCCAAAAGTAACCTCGCTCTTTTCCCCTCTGATCAGGTACAAACAAGGTGGTTTTATTGACCCTAGACTGAAGACCCCCCCAGAACAGAACATGACCATATATTGGAAGGAGTGGTACCGGGGAGGGGCACTACAAGTATAATTAAGTTTGCCAAGAAGAGGGGGCAGAAAAGGAGCTCCATCGGCGTGCGGAGCTAGGGGTTAGGAGAAGAAGGGGGTTTTATCGGCATATAGAATAGTAGTTGGGGAAGGGGAAGAGGAAAACTCTATCAGCATATAGAGGGAGCTTGACTGGTGTGAAGGGCTTTGGAATACGCTGGCTTGTTTAGCCCCAGTAAACGCATCAAATTGCCTGTATACTGGACTGTTATTTTCCGGCGAACTGCGTTTGGGAACTGAGAGGGAGGAGGGAGCTGGACCCCCGCCAACAGGAGGGGTGATGTAGACACTGGGTCTCCATGGACTTCTGCCAATTCCCATTTCATTTACCACTCAGGCAGTGGGGAACTGAATCCCTGTTGTGATTTCATGGTGGAAAGAGTGATAAGGAGATAGGCCAGATTTTGGGCCTTCTGAAGGTTTAGCGCTGACCCCTTTACCCTTCCTTTGATGCCCAGTGATATAATGGCTCTTTGCTGGATGACTGCTTCAGGAATAGAGGCCTCATTGTTCTAGCTTATCCTTTTCCATTGGAGATAGGAAATTTGTATTATTAGTAATATTACAAGGGAGATCCAGGCTACATTGTGCTAGGTACTCTACAAATAAATGGTGAGATACAGGCCCCATCTCAAACAGCTTGCAGTCTAAACATACATGATAGACAGGGGCGTAGAGAGGTGATTTGCTCATGCTAAACAGGGAGTGATGAGTGTTTGTTCCCTCCTGTAAATGAATTCCACAGGAAACCCTGTGAGTTTTTCACTCAATGTGACCCAGAGAGTGCTTCCACATACCACTACAAGTATGTGGAATACTCCAAGTTACTTTTCATAATTAAGTGAGATTGGCTAGAATTATTGAGCCAAAACTCTACATTGACGTGAAAGTTCAGGAGCTTAATTGTAGAAGCTGGAGCAGAATTTGTCCCACTAGCAAGCCTTGGATTAAACCGAAAAACAAATAAAAGCCCACAATAACAACAACACATAACTTCATCAGTAACCCCAGAAAGCAACAAGAATTAAATCATTAAGATCAAATTTATTTTGAGAGCTCACTGAAGGATTTAAGCTCTGCTTGATTAGATTTGCATTTGTCTGAATGAGAACTGCAATGTCTTACACTTTGATGAAAGCTTGGTCTGGTCACAACTTGGTGATTTAGGCATCAACATATTTCATCGGTCTGTTTTTAATTTTTGAAAGTTATTTGCTTGTGGAAAAATAAGTTGCACCAGGAAAAATTAAAACATATCCATTTGTTTTTCATCTTCTTTAAAGTAGCTGTTTTGGTTTGTTTTTACCAATAGAACCTTCTTCCTCAATTGTGGATATTTTGAGCTTCTAGTAAAATATTCTTAAACAATTTCCAATTATCATTCACATTTTTCTAATTATTTTTCCCCGAGCTCACTTGACTCAATTATTTTTTGGGTGTCTGTAAGGGTTTGATTTTGCCCTCTGATACACTTGACTGTGAAAATTAGCTATTTTTCTTGTACTACAACAGACTAGCCAGCATATAGAAAGTATCATGTTGTAAATAGTGTACCAGCTCGTATATGCGGAACACTGTCATCTAATGACAAAGGACTGCATAATATTATTAAATAAAAGCCATAGTGGAGGAAGAGGCTTGTGACTAATACACTAAATTTGAGAATCAAGAAAGCTGGCGTCAAAGCCCAACTACACTACATAGTTCTGTGTGACCTTGGGCAAATCACTTAATCTTTCAGGCCCATATTCTCAAAGGTATTTAGTTTTCAATGGGATGTAAGTGCCTACACCCCTTTAAAGATCTGGGCCAGAGTTCCACTTTGCCTAAAAAGGAGTTGATAACACTTCCTTTGCCTTTGGTTTAAAACCTTTATCTTTGCTTTAAAACAAGCATAAGGAAGTACTTCACACCACACACAGTCAGCCTGTGGAACTTGTTCCCAGGGGATGTAGTGAAGACCAAAATATAACTGGGTTAAAAAATAATTAGATAAGTTAATGGAGGACAGGTCCATCAAGGACTATTAGCCAAGAAGGTCAGGGATGCAACCCCATGTTCTGGGTGTCCCTAAACCTCTGACTGACAAAACGTAGGACTGGATGACAGGGGATGGATCATTCAATAATTACCCTGTTGATTCTGTCTGAAGCATTTGGCACCAACCTCTGGTGGAACACAGGATACTGGGCTAGATGTACTATTGTTCTGACCCAGGGTGGCCATTCTTACGTTATGTACGTGTCTTGCCTATTTAGACTTTAAACTGTAAAGGGCAGGAAATGTCTCTTTCTAGTTGTATGAACAGTACCTAGCACAATGGGAGTATCTAGGGATTACCATAATATTAACAATAATAAAGGAAATATCCCTTGGCCTCAGTTGGTACAGGGCTATTTGACTATGAAACATGCTTCCATCCCAATACTGATGTAGATAAATGGACACCTGTGATATTTCTATATATAGATGAAGGCAAGCCTTAAATGTGTTATTTGATCTTTTTTTGAGAAGGACTATATCTGTTTTATAGAATTAAATGCAACATCGAAGTCCCAGGAGTTAATGGTTTGATGCAGGAAGCACTGGGTGAAGTTCTCTGGCCTTTGTTACACAGAAGGTGAAACTAGATGACCAGATTGTCTCTTCTGGTCTTAAAATCTATGAAAATACAAGAAAATTCCAGGAAAAGCACATGCTAACTCATCTATGTAACCAAGTAAGAGCAGGGTTTTAAAGGACTCAGTGGATAGGTATGGGGAGAAAGGTGTTGTGCTGTATGGTAAGAATGTAGACACTTGCATTTGACACAGTCCCATATGATATTCTGGTAAGTAAGCTGGAGAAATGTGGCTCAGTGGAACTACCATTAATTGGATACATAATTGGTTAAACAGCTGCAAACAAAGAGTAACTATTAATGAAATTATGTCAGATTGGAGGGATGCAGTGCTTAATTTGTGCCAGGACTTGCCAGGGCTGAGCCCTGGCACCTCTAGGCTTGGCAGTTCTTAGCCCCAGCACTTCTGGGTTTGCTGCATCAGTTATGAATGTAAAAAAAAAAAAAAAAACCTTAAGCCCTGGCACATAATTGCTTGAGCCCCAGCAACTCTTTCATGACAAATTAAGCACTGGAGGGAGGTCTCACATGGGGTTTCACAGGGATCTATTCTGGGTCAAGTGTTGTTTAACATCTTTATTAATGACCTGGAGGTAAGAAAAGAGAGTACACAGATCAAATTTGCAGATGACACAAAGCTAGGAGGGGTTGCCAACACTTTGGATTCTAGAGCTAAAATTCAAAGGGATCTTGATAAATTGGAGAACTGGGCTATGGACAACAAAATGAAATTCACCAAGACAAATGGAAGGTGCCACACTTAGGGAAGGAAAACCAAGTGCACAAATACAGAATGGCAGATAACTAGCTTTGCAGAAACACTGCTGATAAGGATCGGGGAGTTGTGGTGGATCACAATCTCAACATGAATCAGCAATGCAATGCTGTTGCAAAAAAAGAAACAAAAAAACCCCCAAACAAATGTAATTTTGGGTTTTATTAACAGAGGCAGAACATGCATGTCATGGGAGATGATAGTACCACTCTACTTGGGAATGGTTAGGCCTCAGCTGGAGTACTGTGTCCAGTTTTGGTCACCAATGTATAGAAAGGATGACGAGAAATTGGAAAGGATCCAGAGTTGAATGGCAAAGAAGATCAATGGGATGGAATGCAAGCCATATGAGCAAAGGCTGAAGGAACTGGATATGTTTAGTTTGGAAAACAGGAGATTAAGGAGGAACATGATAGCGGTCTTCACATCCTTGAAAGGCTGCCATAAAAAAGATGGAGAAAAGTTGTTTCCTCTTGCCCCAGGGTGCAGAACAAGAGGCAATGGGTTCAAACTGCAGCATAGAAGATATAGATTAAATTTCAGGAGAAACTTCCTAATTGTAAGAACAGTAGGACAATGGAACAGACTGCCTAGGCAGGTTAGGGAAGCTCCTTCACTGGAGGTTTTCCCTGTCTTGGATAGTTTTTTAGACCCACCAAATCCTGCATCTTGGCAAGAGGTTAGACTAGATGGCCCTTGTGGTCCCTTCTAACCCTATGATGCTATGACCCTCCAATAAATATTTCTACCATGCCAGGCATTCCTGGTTAGGGCCAATATGAAAAAAAATGGAAGCATTCAGTTTCTGAATATTTGTCTGGGCCCCAAAAACCTTTCACCCTAACTTCATCAAAAGAGATTTGGTCTCAGTCTAGTTCCTGGTCACAAAACTCCATCAGCTTTATTAATATTATTTATCAGCCTTTTTGGCAATCTCAGTGGGGAGGCCAAGTGCCAAATATTCTTTAATACCTTGAAGTCTATGCATTCTTCTCATTTCTAGAACAGTCCCTCTGGATAGACATAAAATACAAGGCAGATATGATGGCTTAATGAAGACTGAATAGGCTTCTGTGCCTGTCATATAGCTGGTGAACAAAGGTTTCTAGAAGATGTTGACATCAGCCAGTGTGTGATGGAATTTGCACACCCCTTCTTTGTGCTGTACCTCTTCAATGAATATACAGAGCACTTCATTCTCTGGGGCTGAGATTACAGCACCTTGCACCAGGACTTAACTCACTCTCCCTCCCTTTTAAATAATGAGACAATGTGAGCTTTGTACTGTTTAATACCTGTTATGTTTTATCAAAAGGATGGTGAGTATATGCAACCAAGCTCCCCTACTTTCTATGTAACTTCTCATTGGTTTCCCCTTTATCCTGTGCTGAAGAGAAGCTTAAGGAAAAGCAGAAGGTCACATCTGATTTTACAGATCAATGTTTTACTTTGTAAGACAGTCATAGATCAGAAATTCAGCTGCATCCCAGCAGAAGAAATAGAGTCTTTATCCTTTCCCCATCGGAATCAGATTTGAGCAGCCAACATTAGTCAAACTCCTGAGCCAGGATTTGGAGAGACAAGCTACCTTGCATGGAGTAAGCCACTTTTGTTTGATTATACTGTGAACTCTTACTTAAATATAGCTGTTGTAATGCTTCCTCTGATGTCAGATTGGCACAGCCTAGCTCACACGCCACTTTTATAACAGGGAACTAAACGGAACAGTCTGTTTCCTTGGATCTTTACAAATTAAAAAGAGAAGGAAGCATGTGCTATGATAAATATATAGGTCATGGTTGTCCTAGACAAAATATACCCACTCCCCCACAACACCATACTTCCAATGTTGCTTAGTCACAGTTATGGAAATGTCACTTCCTCACTGTCATATGCAGTCTAGTTGTAGTTGTGTTAGTCCCAGGATATTAGTAAGACCAGGTGGGTGAGGTAACGTCTTTTATTGGACCAACTTTGGTTGGTGAGAGAGACAAGCTTTCAAGCCGCACAGAGCTTTTTTTCAGGGCTGGGAAATGTACTCCCAGTGTGAAAGCTAAATACCAGGTGGAACAGATTGTTTAGCATAGTAGTTTGCTTATATTCTAAGGATCCATTCAGCACCATTCAATCTGTGGCCAATTAATACCTCTTCAGTCCTCTGACAAAAAGAGGGAGTTATTGGGTTCTAGATTGTTGTAATACGCCATCAATCCAGTATCTCTGTTTAGTCTGTGATTTTTAGAGTCTAGCAGAGTTATGAATTTAAGCTCCCATGCTCGTCTTTTGAAAGTGTTGTGCAGGTTTCCTTTGAGGATGCGGACTAATAGATCAGATATAGAGTGATTGCTTTGTGAAAAGTGTTCACCCACAGATGATACAGTGTTTTTGTCTTCTATCATTTTCCTATTCATTTGAGAGCATAGTGATTGTCTGATTTCACCCTTATAGTTGTTATTGGGGCATTTATTGCACTGGAGGAGCTATACCGCATGTTGTGATAGGCATGCGTAGGACCCATGGCTCTTGAAAGGTGTGTTGTGGGGAGCATTGATCATTGTAGCAGTGGAAATATGTCTGCAAGTTTTGCATCTGTTGTTCTGACAGGGTCTGTTGCCATGTTGAGTCGGTGTGTGCACTAGTCTGTGGGGAGCTTGCTTCTGATGATGAGCTTCAAGAGGTTTGGGAGCTTTTTGAAGGCCAGAAGTGGGGGAAAGATTTCTTTCAGTATGGGGCCACCATCGAGTGTGAGTTGTAGATGTTTGATGATTCCCCATATGGGTTCCAGTAGGGTGTGGTTGGTGACATCTAGGGGTATGCAGTCAGATGAGGTTTTATTTCTGTATTGAAGTGGGCTCTTTTGGGTATTAGGGTGGCCTATTCCATAATGCAATCTATTTCTCTGGTGGAGAGTCCTTGTTTGGTGAAGGCAGTTTTAAGCATGTTAAGGTTTACATCCTGGACTTTCTCCTTGGAGCATATTCTATGGTATCCTCATTGAAACTTTTGAGACCCCTATGCAGACTAAGCATTAAATAAGTTACATTTTGACCTGAGATATTCCCCCAAACAAAAAAAAACATACTCAATTTTGGTTCTCAATACTCCTAAACTTTAGGAAAATACATATTTGTTTAGATCTGAACGTTTCAGCTGTTCCCATATTTCCATCATGAGCTGAAGCAAAATCATGGGTCAATATACCCATGGGTCAACAGCAGAAACTGATGTAGATCTGAATTCCATGTTTAGCTTTGGTTTAGGCCACAAGTTTGGGAGCATTCTGGCTCAATCTGTTAAGACAAAAGCTTGATTAGTAAGATTTACACTTGTTTGGATCCCAGTGTATTGTTTTTCAAAGCCATTCTGTTCAGAAGAAAGCATTTCAGGCTGGTGGGTGGAAGGCTAAAAGGGAATTAAATAATCGAGTAGACAAGTAGTGGCCACTATGTCACCTGAAGATCTCTCCTATTAAGAAACTACACTTTAAAATAACGAGGTGCAATGTGAACCTCATGAAAAAAGTATCTCATTTCTCATTCTGATCTGCAGTCACACTTGCTGAACACTGAGAAATTTACAAACTCAATTTAAAGGGGAAAATATAAGAATGTTCACACTGAAGAAGTCATAAATACATTCATGCTATTAGACCTGTTAGCAAGTTTCCCATCAGAAATCCAGGGATATGGAAAGAGACCACACATTTGTGAGCAACTCTGACTATTTTCAAGATTCCACTTGAATTGTTGGGTTATCTGCTTTTACACAGTGTGTCCCAGTGTATCAGAGCACCGTGCAACTGTAAATTATTAATTTGTGTGCCAATTAAAAGTAGTCAATTGCACCACACAAAGTATTCCCAAACTCTGATGCTGTACTGAAGGGAAACAGATTTCAGCATTAAATGGGAATCTAAACTTAACATATAGGTTCTGATTCTGCAGTCCCCAAGCAGGCAAGACTCCCCATAAAGTCAATGTATCTATCTATTGGATCTCTGTACTTATATGGCTCCATAGCATCTGTCAATGTGGAGTTTTGCCTGAATCAAGATATAGCATTTGAGTCTTAAAAAATAAGAAGCTCTGTCCAAATCCAGACAATCCTTTCTTCATTTCAAGAACTGAAGCTGACACAGACTGTTGTAAAGTTCAGAAATGCCCAGGTAACTATTTTCCACCCACTGTTTGAATGTCCATACATGCTTCTGTGCCACATACTCATGGCTAGGAGCGGCATAGTAGGTCTTTCCTTTCTAGCACCCCCTGCTGAGAGCTGTGTTCCAGTCCTGTGATAGTCTCTCTTTTCTAAACTCAGCACTCCGGCCAGGTCACGTTTTAGTTGCATCCTTTGCAGGGAAACAAGCAATAGTCCCAATCCTTTCATATGCTCTTTGACCTTCAAGTCTGAATCCCATGGTCCTTACACCCTTCTGATAGGTCTTTCAATCATCCTGATATCAGGGGGCTTCAAGGCACCTTATGTCAGGGGCCTTCAAGCGTGGTAAGGGAACCCAGGCCTTCCCACTAGAGTGAGTTCCAATCCCATGACCCTATAAATCAGCAGCCAATGTCCGCTCTGTCAGACTCCCTGCAGCTGCCTGCCTAGACTTCTTCCTACGGCAACTCTTTTCCCAGGCCTTTTCTCCATAGCTTCTCGGTGTTCACCCTTTTTTCAAATCCAGGGCTCACAGGGCTCTCCTTTGGAAACCAAAACCATAAGTACAAACTTAAACCATCTTCTGCCCTCCTGGGGCTGTGTCTTTTCATCCCCAAATGTTTCCTGCTCTGTTCTTCAATTGAATGACTTGCAGGGCTCTCTCCAAATCCTGACTTTTTGTCAGGGGTCACCACTGGAACAGCCTAGTGGATGCTCACATGTCCCCCTTGGCCTCAGGAGAAGCTCTCAGGAGAAGATCCTAAGGCCAACTCTCCCCCTAGACTTCTTCCTTAACCCTGCCAGTCTTACTGCTCTCTAGTACCAAGAGAGGGACTGCAGAGTTAGTTCTCACTCTCCCTGAGGTCTCCTTCTCTTAGCTTCCTCTCTTCACAGTAACCACCTAGCTTTTCTACCACCTGGGACTCATTTAGCTAGGCCTGGCCCCCCACCAAGTGCAACCATGTCCTGTAATTGAGCTCTGCACCACCAGTTAACTCTTTCATCCACAGTGTGGAGTATTCCAGGGCCCCAAAAATGTTGAAATGATGGACCAAGTTCTCAGCTAGTGTAAATGGGCACAACTCCCCTTAAGTCAATGGAAAAGCACCAATTTAGACCAGCGAAGGATCTGGTTCACTGAGAAAGGTTTCTTCCAGTGGTAGATCTGCACAGAACACAGAGGAAGACATAATCCATGTCCCATCCTAAAACAGACAGTGTGAACATACAAACACTGAGGCCAGCTTCTGGTATCCTGGCTCACATTCAGTAGTGCCTTATGCCATATGTAGCCTCACTGAAGTTCATGGCAGTATGTGTGGAAAAAGGTGCTGTAAGGATATTGGAATCTGTCCCTGCATGAAGAGTGGGAGGTGAATTTTCAAGGGGTGCACTTGTTTTGGTTTTCAACATCACTTCTTTCTATGGTGAACTATTGACGAAATGCTGTGCACTGATGAACGTGAAAAGCATCCACTGGAATTGGTGAGGAAGGCATTGAAGAGAGATGACAATACAGAAATGACCCTGCTCTGTCCCAAAGCAATGATACATTTCCTATGCATATTAAAACATGCAACTCTTCATTACCCAGCAAAGTCTGACAGAAACAAGGGAGATGGCATAAATTAAAGCCCTGCTGAATGAACTAACATGCCACAATAAAGTCACTTCAGAACAGAACCACGCTGGCTTTGAAATGCCCGTTTCTGAGCCTTTTTTCTTTTATCTCTTATCTTTCTGCCCCCATCCCAGCCCCTTATTACTATGACTAAATATAGGGAGTTTAAAGGAAACCTTAATTGAAGGTAAATCCCCAACAGTCAAATTCAAGAGTTTCCTTTGATAAAAAGCAAAGAACCCTTAGAGATAAAACACAGAGAATCCTGATTTCAGAGTTTGTTTGATGGCAAATAAGGTAAATGCAGCCCTCTTTAGAAGTACCCTTTTTATTTGCTGGCTGTTCTTTGGAAGCCGTTCAACTCGGAGTCTTTCCATGACAGATAGTTAGGTAGATGGACAGTTGGTATTTGCCACCTAAAGGAGTGATATTAGCAGACAATTGCTGGGAATACAGCTTAATCCCAGTCAAAGCACTGACCATGTCTCATTCGAAAGAACAAATAACCTGCATATAGTATATAAGGAAATACCCTCTAAAATACAGCTGGGGTATTATCATGGACACATGGGGTTTATGACAATGAATTAGACTGTGATTTTGCAAAGATCTCAACAAGGGTGGGGTTATTAATAATACAATAGCATCTGGAAGCACCAAATCAGGGATCAGGGTCCCATTGAGCTAGTCACTCAATATACACATAAAAAATGGCCCCTGCTGCAAAGAGTTTACAATCTCTGTGTTTACAATCTCTGTGTTTGTAATCTCTGTGTGAGAGATTACAAACAGATGAAGGCTTACGACAGCAGAATGCTTGTGTCAGTCCTGAATCTAAAATATACTGGGGGAGGGAGACCAGGGACGAAATGTCTAAGTCCCACAGCGGGGTTGAGAGGGCTAACAGGAAGTCACTAGGATGTCTTCTGCATCTTCCAGTCATTTCACCCACCTATGCCCCAGCAGTGTTCAAAACTTGATGTTTCAGAGTAGATCCGAACTCTCCCCTAATGCACTTAGCTATTTGTGGGAAGGAAGAGGGAAATTCTTTTTTAACCCTTATAATGGTGGCTAATAGTATCTTAGGGGTATGAGCCATATCAAATGGATTTTTTTTTTCTACCAGGGATCTAAAGAAATACAGAAGGATCCATTTAGAGGACTAGATCATCAGTTGGCATAACTCAGCATAGCTCTGCTGCGTGCAATGGAGTTACACTGATTTACACTAGCTAAGGATCTGGGCCAGGGTCTTAAGGACCCACTTCTACCATTTTGCTGTTCTACTTTTTGCTGTTCCATTTTGTTGTTCTACTTCCCACAACTTCTATCTGCTTGTCTGGCTTGGTCTGAACTTAAACTGTGAACTGCTTGAAATAGAGGGAACTTGTTTTGTTTTTTGACAGTTTGGAAAGCATTAGAAGTTCTTGAGGGTGCTCCCCTAAGTGGAAATAGAGAACAGCTGTCATTCAGCTCCTGTATCAAAAGATCACCTCCTGTATATGATCGAGTCTCATTGATGATCTCGTGATTACTCAGCCTGCTCTCAAAACCGGGCCACATCCCAGGTGCTTTGGAAGTGGCAATAGCTTTCCACAGACCACATCTCAAGCCTTTGCTCACTTTCTTCCTCACAGACCAGTCAGGGATTAAAATGTGTACAAAGGCTTCAAGCAGTGCCTCCAAAATTCTTACCTGTTTAAAAAGTGCACGGGGGTTGAGATCCTAGTATAAGCCAATTCTCAGCTAACTGGCCTATCTGGATATGCTGAGTATTTTTCCAGCATGTATCACAAGCTAGTTTGGTCACTTTAATTGAAAGCTCCTCTATGTTTTCCCCTTTTACCGCAGTGATAATAAAATGCATTTTTAAACTCCACCCTCCACTATGATAGGTTTTTACATTAAAGCTATCTGAGTTACAGTTCAAAAAGTTAAAGTCCTAACTTCTCACCTATACCAGCTGTCCATTAACATTATCCCCTTTTACCGCTGCTGTTTAACCTTAGCTCCTTTACTACATCCTATCTGTGCATTTTGGAGAGATAGACATATCTGTACACAGACAAAACTTCCCTTAGAATTTTTCTGCAGGAAATGGATCAGAGTTTGTCATGTTAACACTAACACCAGTGAAAAGTTTCTGTGATAAGGAGAAATGTCAGACGTGGGCCTCACTCTCCTTCACAATGTAGCCACTTTACAGAGCTCTAGGAATGTAAATTGGCCTTACTGGAGGAGTAAATCATACCCACTTGAAACCCCTTCCAGAACAGTGCAAAGGAGCCTTACTGTAAATGAGAATCAGGCCCTTGTTTCTATTTTCACCTCACAACGTTTGGCTGTTTAGCTCACACTGTTAAGGTTTTTCATTCTGTTGATCAACAGTTCAAACCCTGCTTTCAGCCAGAATGGCTGCCATCACATGCTGCACAGACTTGGTGCTTACTCCTCTGTACAGGGATAAATTATCCCCTCTGACCCTGTCCCTGCCTGTCCCGACCCACTAGGCCACAAAACTCAAAAACAGCCTGGTTAAAGCACTAGCCTGGGACTAGGAAGACCTGGGTTTAACTCCCCAGTCCTGCTCCATCAAAGGCTTATTGTGCGGCCTTGGGCGAATCACACTATCTCAGTTCTCCACCTTTCAGGGCATTGTGAGGCTAAATATATCAAAGAATGTGAGATGCTCAGCTACTATGGGGATAGGGGCCATTATGTACTTAAGAGAGACAGAGGAAGGAGGATTTTGAAAAACATCTCCAAAAAGCTTCACATTACTAGGGATCACATTGATCTACTTACACGGCTCCATTTCAACATAGTCTTTGAGCACACACACTACTGAATATATGATCAACACCCCCTCCTCCCCCAAGTGGAGAACCATCACCTCCATTTTACAGATGAGGAGTCGGGCACAGGGAAATTCAGCTCTGGATTTTTAAAAGTCATTTAGACTTCAAGAGCTCTGAACGGTTTTGAAAATCTGGGCCATGAGTCTCACAGTGGGAGCTGATGGGTGCCGTGCTCTGTTGAAAGTCTGGCTCCAATTATGAGAACACCACATAATTT
This sequence comes from Caretta caretta, assembly GCF_965140235.1. Taxonomy (NCBI): domain Eukaryota; kingdom Metazoa; phylum Chordata; order Testudines; family Cheloniidae; genus Caretta; species Caretta caretta. Next base: position 8,883,351 of record NC_134210.1, on the reverse strand, counting down.
GTCACACAGAAAGTCTATGGGGATTAGACCCAGACCCAGACCCAGATCCAAGGAACACAGTTTTTTTGTGGTAATATTGCAAATTTCATGTCTGTAATCGCGTGACCAGAGAGATTGAAGTGTTCTCCGACTGGTTTATGAATGTTATAATTCTTGACATCTGATTTGTGTCCATTTATTCTTTTACGTAGAGACTGTCCAGACTGGGAGACAGGCCAGTCCTTGCCTACAGACAGCCCCCCAACCTGAAGCAAATATTCACCAGCAATTACATACCACGCAACAGAACTACTAACCCAGGAACCTATCCTTGCAATAAAGCCCGTTGCCAACTGTGCCCACATATCTATTCAGGGGACACCATCACAGGGCCTAATAACATCAGCCACACTATCAGAGGCTCGTTCACCTGCACATCCATCAATGTGATATATGCCATCATGTGCCAGCAATGCCCCTCTGCCATGTATATTGGTCAAACTGGACAGTCTCTACGTAAAAGAATAAATAGACACAAATCAGACGTCAAGAATTATAACATTCATAAACCAGTCGGAGAACACTTCAATCTCTCTGGTCACGCGATTACAGACATGAAAGTTGCAATATTACAACAAAAAAACTTCAAAACCAGACTCCAGCGAGAGACTGTTGAATTGGAATTCATTTGCAAAATGGATACAATTAACTTAGGCTTGAATAGAGACTGGGAGTGGCTAAGTCATTATGCAAGATAACCTATTTCCCCTTGTTTTTTCCTACCCCCACTCCTCAGACGTTCTTGTTAAACCCTGGATTTGTGCTGGAAATGGCCCAACTTGATTATCATACACATTGTAAGGAGAGTGATCACTTTAGAAAAGCTATTACCAGCAGGAGAGTGGGGTGGGGGGAGGTATTTTTTCATGCTTTTTGTGTATAAAAAGATCTTCTACACTTTCCACAGTCTGCATCCAATGAAGTGAGCTGTAGCTCACAAAAGCTTAAGATCAAATAAATTGGTTAGTCTCTAAGGTGCCACAAGTACTCCTTTTCTTTTTGTGAACCCTGGGTCTGGAACTCATGCCATGTACATATTTCAACAGAAAAGTACCTTGAAAGAACATGAAGATGGCATGGTTAGGGCTGGTTCCAGGCATTCATGCCACTGCTTTGTGTAAGTGGAAATGCAAAGCCACAGTGCCCCAGTAGAGCACCTAGGAGATTGTTTCTAATTGAGCCTAACCTGTAGTTGGAATGAAAGGAACTTTGGGTACATGGCTTTGGGAACAGGGACCAAATCCTCACAGGTACTTAAGTGCCCAACTTCAATTGCTTTCAATGGGACATGTAAATACATTTTAGAATTTGGGCCCAGGAGATTAAACAGGAATTTATTCCTGAAGCACTTGGACCAAGTGGAGCTGGCCAGAGACTGTGCCCCAAGGCAAATATTAAAAAAAAAACCCACCAAAAACCCAACAACCTCTGTTATAAAGGGTGAGCTGTAACAGCGGAAAAAGGTGTCTGGCTTCTTGACCTCAGTCATTACATGGAGGGAAGAGAGAGAAACCAACCACTGATTGAAAGTGGGAAAGATTACTGCCCTCCCACTGCGTAAGAAAGGCTAAGAGGACTGTGCGATTAGACAGCTCCCAGGAAGCTGCTTTTAAAACTGTCTAAACTAAATTAAACTGAAATAATAATAATAAAAAAACCTTTTACTGCTGTCCTGACAAACCTGAAAAACAATGAGGCATTTGCTCCATGCAGTCAACAGCCTGAGCCAAGGCTTCTGCTTTAGTGATGGGTCACAGCTGATTTCAGCAATGCACTGAAAGCTTCAAGCTTTGGAAGGACCGAGCATTAACTCAGCATTAAGTTGAAGCTTTTGACACTTGAGACTGCAGACTTGCAAAGATTATACACACATTTTTAATATCACCAAGAAGAAAACACCAAACAAACAAACCAACCAACCAAGCACCAACCTACAGCACAAGCCAGATGAAATGTGATGGCTGGGCAAAATTGGTCTTTTGAAACTGGTGAGTGTTGAAAATGAACATTGATGTCCAGACCTCCATTTTGACCAGACAATCTATTTAGATTACTGAATTCCCCATGGAATCTAGATCTTAGGCCATTTATTTCCCCTGGAACTCTTCCTTGTCAAGTGTTTGAGAAGCAGAGTCGAACCAGAGATAAGGAAAGTCGTGAATACTACTAGAAATGGGCCTCATCCAATGACTTCAATGGAATTTAGATTAGGTGCCAGATTCCTGCATCCAAAACACCCTGAGGTGTAGGGAAGTTCTGAATCCAGTCTGGGGTCTTACCAGAACTGATCCTTTGAATCAATTGTTTACCTTTGAAAAGCTCTTTGAGATATATGAATGAATAGTGCTATATAAGGGCTAGGTGGTGTTATTACTAAACACATTAAGTTTCTCATTTTTCACCTCACCCAACCACATCCTAGAAGTTTAAAATTAAATGAGATAGGCAAGTAAATAGTAAGTGGGCTATCATAAAATGTAATTGCAATTTATTTACAGCAGATAAAACAATTTCAAGGATTTCTAGGTAAATACAATTACTTTAGTACAGGGCTAAATATAATGATCACGCTTTGCACTGTAGAGAACCCATTTCATAGAATGAAATCTTCTGTTGGGACAGCTGAACTATAAGAATGATAACAGCAGTGAAAGTTTCATTACATTGTCCCTTCAGCATGCCTCATCTCCTATCTGGATCATAGATCTCAAAGCACTTAACGGTCAGTATCATTATCCCCATTCTACCAAAGGGAAAACTGAGGCACAGAGCACTCAAGTGACTTACACAAGGTCCCACATGACGCCGGTGACAGAGCAAGGAATAGAATCCCACTTGTGTTTTAATCAGGACACAAGAAGTAGTTCTTCCATTCTACTCAGCACTGATTAGGCCTCAGCTGGAGTATTGTGTCCAGTTTTGGGCAGCACATTTTTGTAGAGATGTAGACAAATTGGAGGAACACCAGAGGACACCAAGAAAAATGATTCAAGGTCTAGAAAACATGACCTATAAGGAAAGAGTGACAAAACCGGGTTTGTTTAGTCTGGAGACGAGAAGAATGAGCAGAGGACATAAGAGTCTTCAAGCACATAAAAGATTGTTATAAAGAGTAGGGTGATAAATTGTTCTTATCCACTGAGGGCAAGAAAAGAAGTAATCAGCTTAAATTGCAGTAAGGGAGATTTAAGTTAGACATTAGGAAAAACCATGGGCGACGGGCAATGTTCCCTCTAATTTTTGACAGGCCGTGTTCGCAAAAAAAATTCTTCTGTGCAAAGTGTTGTGCTTCTGTGCAAATTTTTGTGCACGCCGTTTCGCCGTGTGCGCAGGGTTTAGGATCTGTGTGCATGAGCACACGAGCACAGCTTAGAAGGAACCGTGGTGGCGGGTGGAGCCTTCCTTCGGGGGGGCTAGCTCCCTCAGCCCCACTCCTTCCACTTAAGCCCCCCCCACCTGGAGAAGAACTCGAGGCCCGCCCTGCAGCTGGAGCCCCGGGCCAGCTGGAACCCCCGCCAGCTGTGCCATGCCTCCCCTCCTGAGACCCCAAGCCACTCCGAGGGAAAAGCTCATTCCTTCCCAAAGAACCGGAGCTTTTTATATGCCCCATGCCAGTCCCGGGGCAGCTGAGGAGGCGGAATATGCTACTTTTACTTGATTACTGATGAACCCAGGAAGCTGAGTAGCACATACTGCTGCCTTAGCTGCCCCGGAACCTGCATGGGCATAATAATAAGCACAAACTTCCCATGCAAACCCTGCAACCAGTGTCTGGCGGCCTCAGCTACGCCAGGGGAGGCTTAGCCAGCCCTGGTCTGTTATAACCACCGCCTGGGCAAAAATCTTTCTAACTGTAAGAGTAGCTCAGCACTGGAACAAGTTAGCTAGAGAGTGGAATCTCTACCACTGGAGGTATTTAGAGAACAGGTTAGATAAACATGTCAGGGATGGTCTTGATAATACTTAGCCCTACCCCAGTACAGGGGATTGGACTAGATGGCCTATTGAGGTCCCTTCCAGTTCTACATTTCCATGATTCACCTGAATCCCAGTCCAGTGTACTACCCACTAGGCCCTAGTGCCACTAGTTCACATAGTTCACTCTCCATGTAGACTCAGTCCTTGGGTCCTCTCCTGAGACTACCAATAAGGCAGGCAACTAGTTCGCATGGTGACAATGTTTGGTTTTTAAGCTGACTACCTACCTACCTGCCTGAAAATGAACTGAAAACAGTAGCTCATATCAAATGTCACTGAACAGTCAGCCATTAGATGGTCTTTCTGGCAACCTGGGCTAGATTTGAGTCAGCAACATAAAGGAACAAGGGACCTTATCTCATAAGCAAGCCATAAGCCCCCGCATAAACAAAATGGCCATTTATAACAAAATTTGGCACGCTCTTTGTGTTACCATATATATAGTACCTAGGGAACCTCATTCATTGAGCAGAACCCCGTTGTGCTAGGCATTGTAAAACACAGAACAAAAAGACAGTCCCTCCTCTGAAGAACTTCAGTCAGAGCATCAGATGATAGACAACAAGTGGATTCAGACATATGTTGGGAACTACATTTCACCCTGAGACAGTACTGCTCTAACACTATACTGCTAACAACCAATCATCACACTGCCATTTATTATTTAATTTTAACCCAATACAAGCAACAGGGAGAAGACAGAATCTTTGCCCCAGCCTTGGGAATTTTGGATGCAACTCCACAGAACCTTGGTGAAAATTCACCCTTTTGCCGAGGGCGTGTGCCACATAAGTCCTTAATTTGAGGGCATAAGTTTTGTATGTATGCCATGTGCTCACTTTCAGCACATGCATCTTCACGTTGTTGTTAATTATTTGTATTAACATAGCACATGCAGCCTCCAACAGAGATGTGTCCCAATTATGGTAAGCACCAGACAAATACATAAAAAGCAACAGTTCCTAACCCAGTTTGCAATCTAAATAATAATACCTAGCTTTTATATAGCACTTTTCATTAATACATTCAAACCACTTTACAAGTGAGGTGAGTTACATTATTCCCATTTTCCAGATGGAGAAACTGAGGCACCGAGCATCAAGGTGACTTGTCTGAGGTCACCCAGTAGCCCAGTGACAGAACTGGGAGGAGAGTTCTCTTGAATTTCCTTGTCCACTGCACTCCTTACTAGGTCACACTGCCACTGAACTCTGGGTGAAAAGAAATACTAGGACGCTTCTGGACCCAGTTCTCCCTTGTAGTCCAATTTACCTGACATCAAGTCATTAGGATTTCTTTTTCTCTCTTGTCCTTTGTGTATTAACTCCCACCCCTATGTAAGCCCCCACCTCTCTCTCTCTCTCCTGCAGAGACTGGAGCCGGAAGAAAATTGATGCACTGGCAGTTTGAATATGACATTCAGAAAGTGACTTTTTGATTTTCAATTAACCTTGCACAAAGAGGAAATATTCAAATTCACCCCTTTGTTCTTGGCTGCGTATGCCAGCCGGGCTGTTGTCGGGAGGAGTGGCGAACAGGATGGGTTGGAATGGGGAGGGAGGAATTGGCACCTCACTCAGGCACTCCACTGCTATTTGCACAAAATGAGACTAGACTACCCTGCAGTAATTACTCTCTGAAGGGGGAAAACAGGTAGGAGAGAGAGTGCTCTTGTCATTTGTTTGACTTAATTGTATGCTTTTACGAGCCGGCTGGCTGGAAGGATTAAAGTTACTTTTAATAACACTTTCTTTCAGAAGAATTTGATTTGAGATTTCCCAGCAGGGCTCCCTACCTAGCAGCAGGACCTTTTTCTTTTTCTTTTTTTCCCCCTATCTAGCCTCTTGTTCCTCCAATAATTTTTCCTCCCTCCCATGAATGTTGGTATTGTTCTGGTTCTCTGAGAGAAGCCAGGCTGCATAATGTGGCAAAGTTAACTTTGTAGAGGCATTTAAATAATATTTAAACCCGCACAACAACGGACTACACCGAAGTCCAGAAAGATACTTGATCTGTGCAGAGCTTTGGCATTATTTTGGAGGGGCTGGGGGCAGGCATGGAAACTGAAGTGTCACGTCTACCCTGGTTCTCATTCAGTGAGCCTAAGGAGACTGGCATTATGAGAGTGGAAAGGGTTGGGGAGCACCTATCTATCTGTTCTCAAACCACAAGTTTTCCTGTTGAGAAGAGCCTTTTTCTGGGTTTTTTCCCCCTCTCTCTGGGTGACTGTCCAATTTGAGGCTAGCACAATTTCTTATAATCTCACACTACTAAGAGCGGCTCCTCTTCTATTTTATCTGAAGTGCTGATATCTGAAGGGCAGTAGTAATGAATAATATAAGGTGGGTCCTTCCTATCTCTAGATGGTAACAACTCCCTGAAGCTGATGCTTCAGCAACTAGTGAATTGTTTGCTTTCAAATACATCACCATAGGGTACCTTGGCAATGGAGGTATCATGAAGGTACGGGTAGAATTCATTAAAAAAAATGAACATATTCTTAAGTGCCATGGTTACAAGGGTCGGGTTAAACCTTCCAAGGAGAACTGTCTGAAAAATGGGAACATTGTTTGCAAAAGTTTTCAAGGAAAATGTGTCCATTTTTCATTACAAATTAGTTCTGAGGGTATGGCTATGCTGCTGGAGCATAGACACTTGCTACCGTGATGGAAGGGGGTTTTCCATCACTGTACTAAATCCATCCTTTTGAAAGGTAGTAGCTAGGTAGATGAAAAAATTCATCCATCAGCCCTAATGGCATCTATAGCTTAGGACATCTTAACTACGTCTTTGAGGGCTGTGAGTTTTTCATATTCCTGAGTGATGTAGCTAGGCCAAACAAATTTTTAGGTGTAGAGCAGGCCTAAGTCCAGACAAGTACGTAAGAACAAGGAAGCGCTGCACTTCTCCTCTGACCACACTAAGGACATGCGCACACAGCTACCAATGATTTTAATAGAAGGGCAGGATTTGGTGACCACTATAAAATCCAGTCTCTTGAACATTTCCAGTGATGCAGCCTTGAAATAGGGACTGTCCCACAATGAGCCCAGCAGCTGGGTTAAGATCTGCCATTACTCCTGGCCCCATCCCCTTATCACTAGTGAGGTTTGTAACTAGCTCATTTGACTTTGAATGCTCGTGTCCCCATGTGGATGGGTGTATTATGCATTAAGATTAATTGTTAGGATCCCTAAAACTGTTTATATGAACACGTTTATTCTTATTATTTACATCAAAAATAAAATAATAATAATATTAAGCTCAGCCTCAAAAATCTTCCCTACTGGAACATCATGCTTGAAATTCTCTTTTTTCCCCTCTCTCTCTTTCTTAGGAACCCATCAAGCCACAAGGTCATTTCAGTCTGAACAAACCCAGTCCCTATATTTGTAGTTTGTTTCTTTAATACTCAGTACAATACAGTCTTCAGAGACATTGTAAATGGAGCTCTACTTACTGCTCAAACTTTCTCTTTTCAGTTGCTCATAACTTTCCCAACAATTGTCTTCTGGGCTTCTATTTTTCATGTTTGGTCTCAGGCTAATGGTGAGTCATTGCTTGGAAAGTTTGAGCTCAATCAGTTGAGCCATTTTTGAGTTACGTGTGTGTGAAAAAAAATATGACTCTGTCCCGATATGCCATTTGGAATTATTGCACTCAATTAACTCCAAAATGGCTATCAAACTTAGTGCGTCTGTACCACTTTTTGAGGAAAGCAAGAAAGGAAAGCTTCAAAGGAAGTAGGTCCAACAGATTTAAAGTTATAAATATTTAAATTTGGCATATTTACAAATGCACACTAGACCGGTTTTCATTATGTTTTTCATGGTGCCCTCGGGCTAAAGCAGTTTGGTACATTGGATGCACACCAAGTCCTTTTAGATTTTTGGTTGCCTTAACTGCTTAAGGCTGTAAAGTGAGTAGCAGCAAAGCCTTCAAAGCTGCCTTCAGCAACAAGCTACCCTAAACAGCTTGGGTGCAACCCTACTCCCAAAGAAATAATTGGGTGTTTTGCATTCACTTCTTTAAGGGTGAAATTCACCACACAGAGCTTATATACCACTTAAGTTCTACTAAGCCTTAGACAAAGGCTTTTTTATGCCTTTTTAAGGGAATGCCTTTTTAAGTGGGGTATATGCCACGGGCTCACCTTCTTTACAGGGATGAATTTCAACATATTGTGACAGGGTCGGGCCAGATGGCTACAGAAGAATAATATAAAGCAGATATATTAGCCCCAGGTTAAGTAGGTCCCTTTCCCCTGGGTAAGGTAACAGGGAAAGTTCCAGAACAATCAGGAACCTTCTGGAGACAATTAAGAAAGACCGGCTGATTAGAACACCTGCAGCCAATCAAGAAGCTGCTAGAATCAATTAAGGCAGGCTAATCAGGGCACCTGGATTTAAAAAGGAGTTCACTTCAGTTTGTGGTGCGTGTGAGGAGCTGGGAGCAAGAGGTGCTAGGAGCTGAGAGTGAGAACACGGACTGTTGGAGGACTGAGGTGTACAAGCATTATCAGACACAAGGAGGAAGGTCCTGTGGTGAGGATAAAGAAGGTGTTGGGAGGAGGCCAGGGGGAAGGAGCCCAGGGAGTTGTAGCTGTCACTCAGCTGTTCCAGGAGGCACTCTAGACAGCTACATTCCACAGGGCCCTGGGCTGAAACCCGGAGTAGAGGGCAGGCCCGGGTTCCCCCCAAACCTCCCAACTCCTGGTCAGACACAGGAGGAGTTGACCTGGACTGTGGGTTCACAAAAACGGCCAAACTGAGAGCTGCCGTGAAGCTCCAAGGTGAGCAAATCTGCCAATAAGTGCAAGACCTACCAAGGTAGAGGAGGAACTTTGTCACAACTGGTGTGCAAATTGGGATCTGGTGCGCATAGCGTGGCGGAAGAAGGAGGGTGTTTGGGGAAAAAAAAAGGAGAGGGTTTATTCTTTTTTTTCCCACCACAATGGAGGAGGTAGTGCGGGCACTGATACAAGCCACAGCTGCCCAGCAGGAGGCTACCCATGTCCAGGCAGCCCCCCAACAGGAGGCAGAGCGGCTGCAGCAAGAGACTAATCGCCTGCTGATGGACCAGGCTGCTCAAGACCGGGCTATGTTGCGGGAACTGGTGAACCAGGTGAAGGCCCTTACAGAGCTGAACCGCGGCCATGATGGGACGCAGATCATGCGGGTCAGCAATTGGTTTGAGAAAATAACGCAGGAGGATGATGTAGAGGCATACCTCCTGGCCTTTGAGAGGACAGCCCTGCGGGAGGCTTGGCCCCGACAACAGTGGTCTGGCATCCTCGCTCCATTCCTGTGTGGGGAGGCCCAGAAGGCCTACTATGATTTGCCTGAAGAGGCTGAGGCAGACTACCCCCAGCTGAAAGCAGAGATCCTGGCCAGATCTGGGGTAACGACTGCAGTGCGGGCCCAGCGATATCATGAGTGGAAGTACCAGGAAAACAAAACCCCACGGTCCCAATTATATGACCTCATCCTTCTTGCACGAAAGTGGTTACGAACTGAGTCCCTGAGTCTGGAGGAGATAGTAGAGGTTCTTGTCATAAACCGGTACATGAGAGGACTACCGCCAGACCTTCTCACCTGGGTAAGCCAGAACAAACCCTCCACCTACGACGAGGTTGTTGCGCTGGTAGAAAGGCGAAGGATGGCGAAGGAGCTGACCCGACCAGTTAAGGAAGAAGCACCCCGGGTTAGACTAGCAGCACCAAGCCCTAGAGCTCGGGTGACTGGGCCACTGTGGAGAGCCCAGGTGGAAAAAGAGGGGGGCTGAAGGCCCACCAGAAGCCACAAAGAGTCAGAGCACTGAGGGGGAAGAGTAATGTTAGACTGCCCAAACCAAGAGACCAGGGAATACCTTGTGCTCCATACAGATGTTACGCCTGCGGGGAGTGGGGACACATAGCTGCACAGTGTCCCAATGCCGAGGAGCCTATGCAGTGTAACCTGGGGAACTGGGCAGACCCATGCTCCCTAATCCACCTTGTGGGGGTCTCACTAACCCCACATATGTACACCAGACCAGTGAAGCTAAATGGGTAGAGACCACAGCACTGGTTGATTCGGGGAGTGCTATCACGTTTGTCTCGGGGAAGCTTGTGAAGCGTAGTCAGCTGCTGTGGGGTAAGCATATGGGGATAACATGTGTCCATGGGACAGTTGGTTATTACCCCACCATCCCAGTAAAAATCGAGATTCAGGGGAGCACTACTGAGGTAGCAGCAGATGTAGTCCCTAAACACCCATACCCAGTGCTCAGAGGGAGGGACTTCCCAGGGTTTGAAGACTTACTCCCGGTAGGGGAATTGGAGAAAGGGGGAAGCCCTGAAAGTAGTGAGGCATCCACAGTAGACTGTCAACCCCTAACCTTCTCTGAAATATCCCCAGATTTGTTCTCCACTCCCAGGCAGCGTAGAAAGACAAAAAGGGAAAGAAGAGCAGCTAAGGCCTTGGGAACCCAAATACTGTCCCAAAGCCAGAGGGTCGCTCTCGTAAGGAGGCGGACCAGAGCAGCTGAAAAGGAGGCCACCCAGGAGAGAGAAGCACTTGAGTCTGACCCACACCCTAATACCTCTGAACCAGGAGAGGCAACAGAGACTGGTCCCTAGATCTAGGGCTGATTAGCTCCGGGACAGGAAATTTTGGACGGGACCAAGCTGAAGACCCAAGGTACGACAACATTAGGAAGGAGGTGACCGAAATAGATGGGGTCTCCGTGGAAGGGAAAACCCAGGGAGCAAGACCCTACTTCATAATGAAGAAGTATCTCTTATACTGGGTTGCACAAGTACAGGGTCAGAAGGTATAGCAGATCCTAGTACCTCAAAAACACCAGAATGCTGTATTAAGTCTGGCCCATAGTCATCTTTTTGGGGGGCATTTGGGGGTAGAGAAGACCCTGGCACGGGTCCTGCGATGATTCTTCTGGCCCGGAGTACATGAAGAAGTGCAGAGGTACTGTGCGTCCTGCCCAGAGTGTCAGCTGCACAGTCCCCATCCCCACTTGACTGCACCTTTAGTACCCCTTCCCATCATAGAGGTCCCCTTCAAGCGAATAGCCATGGACCTAGTGGGACCCCTGGAGAAGACAGCCCGGGGCCACCAATATATACATGTCATTCTGGATTATGCTACTCACTACCCAGAAGCTGTCCCCCTGCGGAACATGGCCTCTAAAACAATAGGCTAAAGAGCTGGTGGGGATCTTTGCCCAAGTGGGGCTACCAAAGGAGATATTAACAGACCAAGGTACCCCATTTATGTTGAAGCTAATGAAGAACCTCTGTACACTGCTCCATATACATACCCTGAGAACTTCAGTCTATCATCTGCAGACCAATGGGCTGGTAGAAAGGTTTAACAAAACCCTCAAGGCAATGATAAGGAAAGTGGTAAGTCGGGACGGGAAGGATTGGGACACCCTACTACCCTACCTTATGTTTGCAATCCAGGAGGTACCTCAGACCTCAACTGGGTTTCCCCCCTTTGAATTATTATACGGACACACCTGGCATACTAGATATCGCAAAAGAAATCTGGGAAGAGGAACCCAATGGGGGGAGAAATATAATTGACCATGTGTTGCAGATGTGAGAATGGATAGCCCGGGTCACCCCTATTGTACGGGAACATTTGGAAAAGGTGCAGGAGGCCCAGTGAACCCATTACAATCGCCAGGCAAAAGTCTGACAGTTCCAACCAGGGGATCGGGTGATGGTGTTGGTACCCACGGCAAAAAGCAAGCTTTTGGCCCAATGACAGGGGCCCTATGAGGTGGTTGAAACCATGGGGGAAGTAACCTATAAGGTGCAGCAGCCAGGATGCCGGAAACAAGAACAAATTTATCACATTAATCTCTTAAAGCCTTAGCACCAACAAGAGGTGTGTGTAGTGGCAAGAGACCCCGATCCAGGGAAATAATATGCAGGAGCAGATCAGGATATCCACTGATCTGACACCAAACCAGAAGAAGGAGGTAATTGAGATGATCAACCGATACCAGGACGTGTTTTCAACCAAACCAGGTCGGACCACCGAAGCATATCACCACATTATCACAGACCCTGGGGCAAAGGTAACTTTAAGGCCCTATCAGGTCCCAGCGGCAAAAAGGGAGGAGATCAAGGCAGAGGTAAAAAGGATGTTGGAGCTGGGAGTCATCGAGGAGTCCCACAGTCAGTGATCAAGCCCGATTGTGTTGGTGCCCAAACCCGATGGCACCACTAGGTTTTGTAATGATTTTCGCCGGCTGAATGAGATATCCAAATTCGATGCATACTGCATACCCCGTATCGATGAGTTAGTTGACCGCCTGGGCAATGCCCGATTTTTGACCACCCTTGATTTAACAAAGGGATATTGGCAGATTCCCCTTGCCAAAGATGCAAAAGAAAAGACGGCATTCTCTACACCAGAGGGTCTGTTTCAATATACTGTTCTTCCTTTTGGACTGCATGGGGCATCTGCCACTTTCCAGCGTCTTATGGACAAGCTCCTCTGGCCCCATACCAGTTATGCAGCGGCATACCTGGATGATGTGATTATTCACACCCCCGACTGGGAAACCCACTTAGGAAAGGTGGAAGCAGTTCTGGACACGCTAAGACAGGCTGGCCTCACAGCCAACCCAGCCAAGTGTGCTATAGGGCTAGCTGAGGCTAAATACCTTGGCTACATTGTAGGAAGGGGCATGGTCAAGCCCCAACTAAATAAACTAGAGGCTATCCAAAATTGGCCCCAGCCAAATAGGAAAAAGCAAGTCCAGGCATTCCTGGGTGTGGTGGGGTACTACCGATGATTTATTCGCCATTTTGCTACCAGAGTGAATCCTCTGACAGACCTGATAAAAGCCCGGGGTCCAGACATGGTGAAGTGGACAGATGCCGCAGAGAAAGCCTTCATGGATCTACAGACAGCCCTCTGCACTAACCCCGTGCTTATAGCCCCAGACTTAAACAAAGAATTTCTTTAACAAACAGATGCATCTGAAGTAGGATTGGGACCTGTCCCATCGCAGATGGTCAGAGAAAAAGAACACCCAATCCTCTACCTCAGCAGAAAACTCCTCCCGAGAGAACAGAAGTATGCTGTGGTTGAAAGGGAGTGACTAGCTATGAAATGGGCCATGGAAACACTACGTTATTACCTTCTGGGATGACAGTTTACCCTTGTGACCGACCATGCACCCCTCCAGTGGATGCAGTGAAATAAAGAGAAGAACGCAAGGGTGACCAGATGGCTCTTGTCCCTACAACCTTTCCAATTCACCATACAACACCGGGCTGGAAGCCAGCATGCCAATGCAGATGGCATGTCATGAGTACACTGCCTGACGTCCCAAGTTGCCCAACCCCGTACTGTTGAGCAAAGGGGGGAGATATGTGACAGGGTCGGGCCAGATGGCTACAGGAAAGTAATAGAAGGCAGATATATTAGCCCCAGGTTAAGTAGGTCCCTTTCCCCTGGGTAAGGTAACAGGGAAGGTTTTTTTTTTTTTTTTTTAAAGTGGCTAACTGAAACTTTAATAATCAGTTATTATGGACAATTCAGGTTCAACAGGTCAACAGGATGGTTATAAGTCGGGTTGATAAACATCTATCATACCTTCTAATAATGTGCTTATAACTATCTATACTACAGATTATGTATCCTTTGTGACAGGGTCGGGCCAGATGGCTATAGGAGAGTAATAGAAGGCAGATATATTAGCCCCAGGTTAAGAAGGTCCCTTTCCCCTGGGTAAGGTAACAGGGAAGGTTCCAGAACAATCAGGAACCTTCTGGAGACAATTAAGAAAGACCGGCTGATTAGAACACCTGCAGCCAATCAAGAAGCTGCTAGAATCAATTAAGACAGGCTAATCAGGGCACCTGGATTTAAAAAGGAGTTCACTTCAGTTTGTGGTGCGTGTGAGGAGCTGGGAGCAAGAGGTGCTAGGAGCTGAGAGTGAGAACACGGACTGTTGGAGGACTGAGGAGTACAAGCATTATCAGACACAAGGAGGAAGGTCCTGTGGTGAGGATAAAGAAGGTGTTGGGAGGAGGCCAGGGGGAAGGAGCCCAGGGAGTTGTAGCTGTCACTCAGCTGTTCCAGGAGGCACTCTAGACAGCTACATTCCACAGGGCCCTGGGCTGGAACCCTGAGTAGAGGGCGGGCCCGGGTTCCCCCAAAACCTCCCAACTCCTGGTCAGACACAGGTGGAGTTGACTTGGACGGTGGGTTCACAAAAATGGCCAAACTGAGGGCTGCCATGAAGCTCCAAGGTGATCAAATCCGCCAATAAGTGCAAGACCCACCAAGGTAGAGGAGGAACTTTGTCACAATATATATACCCAATTGGGGGCACTCAAATTAAGAGCACCTTTAGCTCTTCTGAGTACTCTCCTGAGCTTTGGAGGGCACTTTTCCAATTCTAATGATGTCTGTAAGTGAATCAGGGAGCCTTTAAACCTTCCTACTCCGCCGCGCTTTCCTTTCAAAAGAAGCGGGTTTAAAACAAAAAGTCATGACAATGCAATAGTGAGACTGGGCATTCAAGTTTAAGGACACCAAGAAAGAAATTAGGTTTCTAATGCTACATTAGCTTGCCCCTGGAGCACACACAAAGACAGATTTTGTGCTATGTCCCTGTAGGGGGAAGATGGCCCTTGTGTAGGTTAGAGCAACCTTAGAGGCTGCTTTAACTTATGGCAGCCTTTCCTAGACTGTAAGTTCTGTAGGACCCAGCAGTATTGTTACTTCCCTTCATGCCTCTGATATGCACCCTTTTACACTGAATGTGACTTCTCTGCCAAACTTGCAGTGGGGGGGAGGACAGCATAGGGCTTCTTATATGAGCCCTAAGTTGCTGCTACAGTGAGCAATTCTCCACCCCTTTTGCCAGAGACGGGTACAGTCTCACGGCCATGTGCTATTCCATTCATATTTCCTTTAGTATCGTACTAGTATTAGTTTTTATAGTTAAATAGTATATTAAGGAGTAACAAGCATCCTTTTAAAGCACATATAGTGTACGCTTGGCCGGATTCTCCAAGGCTTCAGACCTTGTGTAGTCATTTACATTGTGCAAAATGAGTGGAACATATCCTAGTCAACCACTCCTTTATACAGGGCAGTAGCATTTTACACCCACTTTGCATGGTGCAAATGGCCATGACTCAGTGTTACAAAAGAAATCAACTTTGGGATGTTCCCATGCAGAAAAGCCTCAAAATGTTTTCACCACCCTCAGAGTGAGCACCTTGCCTGGGACATATTTTCCATCTATGCTATAGGGCCACAGCCCCATCCAATCGCATCTTAGCAACTCACCATGCCCCTGAGAAATAAGGAAGTGCCATTGTTCCCATTTTACAGAAGAGGAAGAAAGATACTAGGGCCAGGTCTTCACAACAGATATATACCAGTATAACTACACCACTCAGGGTTGTTAAAAATCCATACACCTGAGCGACATAGTTATACTGACCTAACACACACACACCCCCCACACATGTGTAGACAGCGCTATGTTGATAGAGCGCTTCTCCTGGTGACATAGCTACCATCTCTTGGGGAGGTAGATTAACTATGCCAATGGCAGAAGCTCCGGGGGCATAGAAGCATCTTCACATTCAGTGCTACAGAAGAGCAGCTGCTCTGGTGCAGCCACGCCGCCATAGCACTGTACGTGAAGACAAGCCCTAAGAAACTTGTTCGAGATCGCAAAGGAAGTCTGAGGCAGAGTAGAGCATCCTAACCCATGGGTCACTAGAGTTCTATGCATGCTACTCTTAAAAGCTCTGATCAGAGAGCTTTCCCATCATTTCCCCATTGAGATGATTTTGCAGCCTGCAATGAGAACTGAGGGTGCTCAGGACTGGGTATGAAGTCTGTGGAAGTTTGCAGCTGTTCAGTTTCCATTCAGGACTGGGTCCAAAGCCTACAGACCTGAGGAGTTTAGAAGTAACCACTAAAAGTATTTCATCCAAGTTGACCTTCTTCTTTTTCCATCAGGTTTCAACTATTTAAAATTGAAGTGCTTAATAAAGGAAAGAGAAAGAATTTTGATGTTACCAACTGTTAAGCAATTTAAGCTGTGACTGCACTAACCTTAAAGTAAATGAACCCAGGTCCAGGAGCTGCATGATCAAATGCTGTTACAGAATAATTTAGTCCAACAGGATATTTCAGTAATGAAATAAAAGCTCATTCAGTGCATATTTAAAGCACTCACTTGTCACTGGCTCTTGAGAGTTCATTCACTGTACATATGTGTAAGCTCCTGACCAAACTTTGAATAGAGTATTGAATTTGACTCCACTGAATGAAATTTTTGGCTGAACGTTTATGACTCCATTATATTTGTATGTACGATAACTCATTGTGGTTGCTATTAGTACTTTTATTTGTATGGTTGAAGTGTCTAGGGACCCCAATCATCAACCAGCACCCCATTGTGATAGGCACGGTACAAACACACAACAAAAAGACTGTCCTTTACCCAGGGGCCTGCAATCTCCAAAGCCAACTGTACTTAGATTATTCTAACTGTTATACATAGGCCTTGTGACATTTATGGCAATTTCCTAGACAAACCTTACTGAATTAAGTTAAATCTTATTGAATTCAATTGAAGTATATTAGGACCTTCTTGTATTAAAAATGCAAATGTGTATGTATTGTTGTGGGACTATATGAAACTTCTTTAGGAGGAAAACAGGATTAATGCGGGAAGTATCGTGAACATCAAAAGATTATGCTGCACCAGACAGCAGACGCAAATGATCTTCTGGGGCAATATTTGTGATGTGGAATTCCCAGGGAGTACTTGGGAGGAGGGAATTGTAAACTCCCACCTCCTGACTCAGCTTCACCCTGAGGGGCGGTCTTTTTGGCTGCTATTACTTGTTCCAGGACAACAGTTCCAAGACAAACTGTAGAAAGGAGTAACTAACTTAGGACTTGTCTTCCCGTAGAGTGGCACAGGTACACATGTGCAGTTGTGCCTCTGTAGAGAAAATCCACCTCCCTGAGAAGCAGTAACTAGGTTGATGGGGGAAGTTCTCCCATCGACACAGTGCTGCCTACATGGGGGTTAGGTCTTGAAAACTACATCACTGAGGGATATGGATTTTTCACACCCGAGTGACACAGTTATGCCAGTTTAGGTCTGTAGTGTAGACCACGCCCTACTGGTGAGTGTGCTTGTTCTAAGCTGAAGCTGTGATGAGCTTGTAACCACAGGAAAAAACCCTGTGTCGGGGTTGAAGAACTATTCACCAGCCAGAGCCCAGTTGGAGTTGGGGCTGATCTCTGTTAACCTCATTTACACGTGTGTAGGGTCTTTTGTTTTTAATGTGTGTTCTCTGTAATGCTTTTTCCTTAAGAAAAAGTTTGCTTGCTTTGAAAGAGTTGTGCGGTACCTTCACTGTGACAATTACACTGTGTGCTGTCTATGAGGAGAAAAGTAGAACAGGCCAAGATCCTGAGTATAGGGGAAGTTGATTCTGAATCCCCATCAGTTAGTGGCGATCTGGATTGCTTGGAATACTAGGTGCAAGCAAATAATATGCATTTTAATATGGCTACCATGTAAGTGTATACAACTAGGAACAAACTGTATAGGCCATTTTTACAGAATGGCGCACTCTATGCTGGGAAGCAGTAACTCAGAAAATGATTTGGGGGTCGTGGTAGATAATCAGCTGAATATGAGCTCCCAGTGTGGTGTACGGTCAAAAGAGCTAATATGATTTTGGGATGCATCAACTGGGGAGTCTTGAGTAGGAGTAGAGAGGTTATTTTACCTCTGCTGTTGGCACTGGTGCGACAGTGGCTGGAAGAATGTGTCCAGTTCTGGGGTCCACAATTCAAGAAGGGTGATGATAAATTGGAGATGGTTCAGAGAAGAGCCACAAGAATGAGTAAAGGATCACAGTACATGCCTTATACTCTCAATCTATTTATTTTAAGAGAAAGTGAAGGATGACTTAGTATCTACGCGGGGAACAAATGTTTGATAATGGGCTCTTCAATCTAGCAGAGAAAGGTATAACACAATCTAATGCCTAAAAGTTAAAGCTAGAGAAATTCAGAATGGAAATAAGGTGCTAATTTTTGAGAGTGAGGGTAATTAACCATTGGAAGAATTTACCAAGTCATGGTAGATTCTGCATCATTCTCAATTTTTAATCAAGATGAGAGGTTTTTTTTCTGAGAGATCTGCTCTGGGAATTATTTGGGCGAAGTTATATGGCTTGTGTTATACAAAAGGCCAGACTAGATGGTTACAATTGTCCCCTCTAGAGTTGGAGTCTACAGATCTCTTTGGTCACTGTTTACTCCAATGACAATCTCTATACCATTCCACCCATCCTCAACCTCAGCCTGGACCAGTCCACACAAGAGATCCACTTCCTGGACACTATGCTGCTAATAAGTGATGGTCACATAAACTCCACCCTATACCAGAAACCTACTGACCACTATGCCTACCTACATGCCTCCAGCTTTCATCCAGACCACACCACACGATCCATTGTCTACTGCCAAGCTCTACGATACAACCGCATTTGCTCCAACCCCTCAGACAGAGACAAACGCCTACAAGATCTCTATCAAGCATTCTTACAACTACAGTACCCACCTGCTGAAGTGAAGAAACAGATTGACAGACCCAGAAGAGTACCCAGAAGTTACCTACTACAGGACAGGCCCAACAAAGAAAAGAACAGAACGCCACTAGCCGTCACCTTCAGCCCCCAACTAAAAACCTCTCCAACACATCATCAAGGATCTACAACCTATGCTGAAGGACGACCTATCACTCTCACAGATCTTGGGAGACAGGCCAGTCTTTGCTTACAGACAGCCTCCTAACCTGAAGCAAATACTCACCAGCAACCACACACCACACAACAGAACCACTAACCCAGGAACCTATCCTTGCAACAAAGCCTGTTGCCAACTGTGTCCACATATCTATTCAGGGGACACCATCATAGGGCCTAATCACATCAGCCACACTATCAGAGGCTCATTCACCTGCACATCTACCAATGTGATATATGCCATCATGTGCCAGCAATGCCCCTCTGCCCTGTACATTGGTCAAACTGGACAGTCTCTACGTAAAAGAATCAATGGACACAAATCAGACGTCAAAAAGTATAACATTCAAAAACCAGTCAGAGAATACTTCAATCTCTTTGGTCACTTGATTACAGACCTAAAAGTGGCAATTCTTCAACAAAAAAAAAACTTCAAATACAGACTCCAAGGAGAGACTGCTGAATTGGAAATAATTTGCAAACTGGATCCAATAACTTAGGCTTGAATAAAGACTGGGAGTGGATAGGTCATTACACAAAGTAAAACTATTTCCCCATGTTTATTCCCCCACCCCCCTCGTTCCTCAGACATTCTTGTCAACTGTTGGAAATGGCCCACCTTGATTATCACTACAAAAGGTTTTTCCCCACTCCCTGCTCTCCTGCTGGTAATAGCTCAGCTAACCTGATCACTCTCCTTACAGTGTGTATGGTAAAACCCATTGTTTCATGTTCTCTGTGTATATAAATCTCCCCACTGTATTTTCCACTGAATGCATCCGATGAAGTGAGCTGTAGCTCACGAAAGCTTATGCTCAAATAAATTTGTTAGTCTCTAAGGTGCCACAAGTACTCCTTCTCTTTTTGCGGATATAGACTAACATGGCTGCTACTCTGAAATCTATGCCATTTATTATTCTGTATACCGCTATTCTGTCTTCTTCCATTTATCTCTCCTCTAACCTAAACAGTCCCAAACTTTAAAAATAATATTTTTTAAAACCAGCCTCTCTAGTCTCTTCTGTAATTCCTTCTGTATCTTTATTTTTAGGTAGGGTGACCAGAACATAACTTCTCTGAACCTTGTCCCAGTTTCACATTTGATCACCAAATCTAGGTTTATTCCCTAGGGTAAAATCCTGGCCCCACAGAAAGGAATGGAAAAAATTACCACTGACTTCAGTGGGGCCAGGATTATGCACCTGGTCTTGGTCTCCAGAGCCTTCAATGGACCTATCTTGAGTTATCTCAGGAAGCAAGAACTTTCAACATACCTGTGATCCTTATGAAGCATGGAACTTTCAATCATGAGAATAAGGCTACTGAGAGTTGGGATCAGAGCTTTCTCGATGTGTAGAGTTGGGGCCGCGAAATTTCCTTAAGAGTTAGGTGTTCCAGCTGCTACGTAATAATTTAGGAACACTGATGCGTAATAATTTTATGAATACTGTATGTGACTGTCAATAAGAGAGTCATTGTATAGCTGGGGGGGGGGCGGTGATTGGGCTTTTCTGCATGCATGCATTGGTTCAGTTTAAGAAAGGGCTGCTGGAAAAAACAAGCAAGAAACAATACAACTTCTCTAGATAAGCAATCTTTCAAAAAACATATTTTGGGGCAATTACAAGACAACTACCAAGCTAGTCGCAGTGAAAAGGTTATTTCCAGGCTCCAGCCCAAAGTTTCACACCTGTTTTGCCAAGGCTGGGAGCCTAGAGAACAAAGGGAGGCAAATGGTTAAAAAGCTCTCTGGAGAGAAAGGGAGGAGACTGTTCATGGGGAGAACTGACCAACCCAGAGACAAGAGACAGATCCTGCAGGGGTGTGTGAAGCAGCTGAGGCCTTCTCTGGCTTCCAGGAAATGGGAAACCTTAGGGAAAGGCAGGCCTGCATATAGACTATTGTTTAAAGATCTTTTTTTTCTGAAATGCTTTTGTTCTAAAGAAACAATATTTTGCTTTAACAAGGCTGTCTGGTCCCTGGCCATCACTGATCAATGCTCGCAGAGGTACTGAACTGAAGTCAGCCTTGCTGAAGTAACGACAGTTGATACAGAGGAGACTACAGCCCAGAGCCCAGTCTGACAGGGAGAGAATCCCTATGATTTCACTCCAAGAAAGGTGACAGCTTGATACCTGAGATGAGGTGCACTCAAAGTGGCCAGGAGGGGTCAAAGATGCAAGTTAGCCTGGGAACTCTGACACCAGGAACAAGTGGATCAGGTGAAGTTGCTGATAACATTATCTGGCACTTTCTACCTTGTGTTTTTTCAGCCAGATTTTGGTTCTGCACTGCAGCAAAAAGTACTAATCACCAGGCTATTAGACCGCCTTAAATTAACAATTTATGCAGCATAAATATTCAACCTCAATGATCTGATCTATGCCAAAAGTTTGTCGCATCAGTGAAGAGAGTCCTACTTGCTAATGTTTTGAGGTTAGGGACGCAACTTACAAGGAAACAGTAAATAGAGTGTTTATTTAAACATCTTCTAAAAATCTGTTTGTCTACTTGACCTAACTACTGACTTCAATGCAATAAGGAGGCATTCTAACACCATTAGTATCTGGATTCCAGCCAGAGAAAAGCTCCTTACTTTATATCCCTTTAGGCAGTGCTGATGAAACTGCCGAAAAGTAAGGTTTAGTAGCACTTAATTCATTTTAAATGGTAAGGCAACTGGCAAAGTATCACAGGATGACAAAAGACAAGGTACCAGCTGTTAAAGGTCTTGTCCCAGAAAGGAGTTTTCTTAATGAATATAAAAATGTTGTTTCCATTTCGGACAATCGCAACAAGATATAATCCTGTATGATATGGTGGCTTCATGTTGAAAAATTCTCTTCCCAATTATATTAAAGGTTCCCCTCCCCATTCCTCTGTACATTGCAGTCAAGAATACCCCATCCTTGTTCTAATGCTGTAGCACCATAAAATTAAGCAGTCCAGATTTCTAATGTAAACTGCTCAGGGGCAAGATGATTTTAAGTGTTTTGTTGAGAGCCAGTGTTTAAGTAAACATTACAAATTATGGTTGTGTTGTATATAATGTAGAATGAAGCCCTTGGGCAATGTATTATTCATAAAATACATCATTTTATCAGTTTGATCATGTTGCTATTTTTAGAGAAGAAGACAAGGCTTTTAGTCCTGTTACTGAGCTAGCATGTTGAATGGAAAGAAGGAGGCTTTCTGTAATATTCTCAAAAGATCTCTATCGTATTACAGATCAGGTCTTTGATGCACCTGAAGAAGGGATCCCGCTTCCCCCAAAGACTCCATCCGGATTACACATAACACAAAGTGAACGTAGGCTATTGAAGAGGACATTGTTCACTGATTTCTCCACCCCAAGGTGACTCCTCAACAAAACTGCTAATTCTTTCATCTCTAATAAAACAAAATGGAAGGTGAAGAAAAATATGGATATTTACATACTGAAGTGTTTATACACAAACATAGTGAAATATTAGAAATAACCAATATCAGGTAAATGTGCTAGTAAATAAAGGAGACAATGATCTAGGATATGAGTCTTTAACCTGGGGGATCAAAATCAGGTCTCAAGAGGTCACAATCATTATGCCATTCCCACATTTTTTTTTTTGGCGGGGGTGGGGGAGATCTCGGATAGATACCAGTTAGATGGTAGGGGAGTTCTGAAGAGTCACAGTATGCAAAACCACTAATCTAGTGGCCATATCTGAAATGCAAATGTGTGATATTTGTTACTGAAACAGTAATATAGACATGAGGGACATTCCCATTCTTGGGCATTAGGCCAAAGTTATTTGGAGTTAGAAGACCTGGATTCTATCACTAGCCCTGCCATTGACATCCTTGTGCAACTGACTTAGGCCAACATTTTTCAAACTTGGGCAGCTGACTCCATAATTAAGTAATGGGTCTAGCAGTTAGTTCACAGGAATGGGACATAGAAAAGCCTGGGTTCTACTCCCAAGTCAGACAATGACGTGGTCTATGTCCTTGGATGAGTTACTACATCTCTCTGTGCCTTTGTTTGTCCTCCCATCTTTTGACTGTATCGTCTATGTAGATGGGAAGCTACAATTTACACAGCAGAGATAGGTGAGGAAAAGCGGCGATGGTGGCATTACATGTCATAAGAATATGTACGGGTAGCCTTTGACAGGTGAACAATGCAGTGTGTGCAGATAACATTAATTGTACAACGAATACAAAGAGATGACTGGGAGAATCTTCTACCAACCATGGAGATTAGAGGAAAATGACAACAGATGAGAGCAGGGTGGAAAATAGTTAATATGTTTCACGAAACGTTTAGAAAGAAGTGACAAATTTTGGGTTTTCATGTGATTCTGTTGTGGTTTTTTTTAAAGAACTTCTTTTTTTTTTTTTTTTTTTGTAAAAAATCCAGAAGTTATTGAAAGAAATGAACATATTTGTGTGTGTGGCAAATCTCCCAAACAGCCATTTTTCATGGAAAAATTTTTTGAATCAAACCTTTTGATCAGCTATAGATATTTCCAAACCAACCTCCATAAGGTCCGCAATGCAAGAGATGGAACAAAGAGCAAAAACTGGCCTCTGACATGTACATTATTTCTTCTCCAAGAATATATGGAAGTGACTTTTGTTAAGCAGTGGTAAGGAGCTCTCAGCTACAGGAAATTACTGACTGGGCCAATGAGGAGCATCCTTTTATGAGGGGAAGGGGAAGGGAGGGAGGAACAGTGTCTCTTTCAGAATACACTCTCTGGAATAAGTTAGGCTCTAACTTATTGAAGCCTAAACTTTGCTGCTTTTAGGCAGCTCCATAGCATAACTAGTTCCCACTACTCCTTGCCAGAGCTTCTCAAAAGTACAGTACCCCACAATCCCAAGAATACTTAATACTATGAGCATGCCTCCTTCCATCTCCCTTCACCCTCAGAACTCATGTCCTCTGGGGTCTGTTAGGGAAAGAAAAGTAGGGCCACTTATGCCACTCCTGCCTAGGGAATTTTTCCCAGCCCTGTTGTAGACCCTTGATGCCACTAGAGCAACGTATAGGGATGAGGGTCAATATCCAACTGTGAGTGTCCATTTGCTGCCAAGAATTTTTATGGTATCCTTCCCGATGAAACACACACTCTATATCACTCCTTTGACTTGTTACTATATGCCACTTCAGTAGCGTGTGTACAAATCTGTGATACAAGGGAAAAAAGTATATCTGGCACGTTATAGTTAGATGCCAGAGAGCTGTAGCAATGCAGAAGTCACTGACAACTCTGATAATTGATATTTTTCTCTGGATTCCACTTTCTCATCTGGGGAACTGGCTGTAATAAAGGTGCAGCACACTGGAATGCTGGTAAAAGATCTCTTTTCCTTCTGGGCCCAGTCTCTGATGTACATTAGGAATGCAGAGGGCACAGGTCAGTTTCCACTAATTCTAGTGGCTAATGCTGCAGTGGCCTTTTGCTATGTTAAAGCAGATTTAATTATGGATAAAAGCATGCAGCACAGAGTAAATGGCAAAAGTGCTTCATTTTCTTGTCGGTGAGATCCAATTCCGCACCCTGCCCCCCCACCAAAAAAAAAATCCCACCCTAGAAGCATTCGTGAATCATGCAAGCTTCCTTGCAAAATTATCTTCTCTACACTAATCATCAATATCATTGACCTTTGTCATAAAACTTGGGTCATTTATATCTATACTCCATTAAAAAGTATCATCCCACAACCACCTCTTTGATTCTATTAAAGTGATGTCAAAAAGAATCATTGACTTATTGTCAAACCCATCCAGCCTTCCACATTAATACACCTGCAGACACCCCACTAATCACTCAGCAAACAATATACAGCACTTACTGGGCAATGAAAAGTGAGGGACAAGAGCTGGAGCACACTGTCCTCCTACCTACATGGGTTTGATGGCAATGATGATAAATGAAAGAGGATGCACAATAGCCTTTCACCATTTTCCAAGCCTCTCTGAGGTGCAGACTTGCATAGGCACCACTAATTTATTTTCTGTTTCTCCTCCGCTCTCTGTGAAGGAGCAAGAGAAGCACGAGTTTTTGTTTAGTCAGTGAATCACAATGGGACAGCTTGTTTTATTGTTTTCTTTCAAGGAGGAGTTTTGCTAGCTCCTCCTTCTGACAATTACTGATCTTTATTTGCCTTTGGATAGAGTAAGTTGGCAGTGGACATGTATATGGGGAAGACATTTTGGATATTCCCATTCTTGCTCACAAAGCCAAAGCTATTTGGAGTTAGATTCTATTCCCAGCACGGCCACTAGTTTCATATAACACCATGTGCAACTAATGTAGGCCACTGTTTTCAAACTGGGATGCCTAAATCCATATTTAAATGCTAGGCCTAGCAGTTAGGTCACTGGAGTGGGACACAAGAAACCCAGGGTCCATTTCTAGTTCAGCTACTGACCTGCTCTATGACCTTGGCCAAGTTCTCAGTTTCCCATCCCCCCCGGCCAGTCTTTTCTATTTAGACGGGACTGCAATCTCAGTTAGGCCTGTAGACATGACTGTGATATAAATATTTAGTAATAATGGGGGTCTAGTTTTCAGAGGCTCTCAGCACCTACATCTCCCAGTAACTTCACTGAGAAGTCCAGGTGTTAAGCACTGCTAAAAAAATGCCTCCTACAGTCCCTAAACTTTAGACACCCCATTTGGAAAATGCTGACCTTATTTGTCTTTACTTTAGTTTCCTAATTCACAAAACAGCAATGATAATATTTACCCATCTCAGAGATTGTGAGGCTAAATTAATGAGTGTTCGTAAAAGGGGTTTGAGATCCGTAGATGGATAGAGCTATATAAGTGCAAGTCTTTAGCGCTATTTCTATGTTAATTTTATTGACATATTTCCAGAAAAAGAAACAAACAATCAGATCTTTCTAAGGACTAAGAATTGCAACAGTAAGGAATGAGATTTTTTTTAAACAGTTTTGAAAGGGTTATAAGCTCTCATGCTTTAGGGCATAAACCAACCTTTAACTATTCGGAAGAAACTTTCCCTAAGGGTAAGTTATGACATAACTAATTGATGCAGAATTCTATGCACCTTCCTCTGAAGTATCAGGTGCTTGCTGCTGTCAGAGGTTGGTTACTGAACTAACTGGACCACTGGTCTTGTCTGGTACAGCAATTCTTATCATGGTGTGAAATGAAAGAAAATTGTCTTTACTGGAAACTAATTTCAAGGTAGAGTTACTAGCTGTGCCAGTATAATACAAGCAGGCCAGTATCTTAACTGCTTCTGAACATGGAGCCAAATGTAACTCTTTTGAAGATCCGCAGGCTTAGTTTGACAATTTTGGCAGATGCCTGGTACACAGCAAGGACATTGAAGCTTGTGCCAAATTCTGTTCTTTGATTTCCACAGATCTGCATGCACACATCTGGCTGTAGGAGGGGCTATCAGATATGTGCATCTGCCAAACATGGCCCATGTTTAACCACTGAACTGGTCTTTAATTGACTATTTCTGTGGCTGTTCTGTGCTTTGTTCTCCCACACTCAGCCAGACAACGAGTTAAGTCAAAAGTTTTTAATTTGAAAACATTCTTCCCCTCTTACCTCCTCCGCCTCCTAAAAAAAAAAAAAAAGGGGTGGGGTGGGGTGAAAGAGATAGAGAACCTGAGTGTGACTGAATTCCAACTGGGTTTTCAGGTGACCGCAAACTATTCAAAGACTACAAACAAAAGTATGCCAGAGAGCTAATACAGAAGCTCACACAAAACGTGATTTTGAAATGAAGCTAAGACTATGGTCATTAAAAATAGATTAGCAAAGAGGGAAATGTCTAGAAAGAAGTAGAGCGGTAAAAATGAAACATTTAAAAGTGGAGACTCAGAGAAATTGGGGAAAATTGAAAGGAAAAATCAATAATAATTTTTACAGCTTAGCCAATAATTGTGTCTAAAATTTGACCTGCTTTCCTGCTCTGGAAAGGCTCAGAAACCAATTCTGAGTTCCTTGAAATTACTCATTATTCAAATGTACCAGACAATATTTTAGTGAGGTTTTCCTCTCTTAAAAACAAAAACACTGAATCCATGGTGAGTATTTGTTACTTGAACTTTGACATTTGAGTTGTGTTGGTTGTGATTGGTTCTCTGAGTCACGTGGTATGCATCCTTTGACTGCATAGCCATCACTCAAACTGGGGAAGGACTTGGAGAAAGCCACTGGTATTCTGATTCTCTTGAAGGACAAGTTGTGGGGGAGGGGGGTTCAGCTGTGGAAATCAAATTCAGCAAAAAGCTTTTCACAGCGCAGTGACGCATTTTTGGACGACAAAACCACTTTATTCAACCGTAATTAGGATACTAGTATTACAGCAAGTAATATTGGCAACACTGCAATGCCCTTCTTTGGCCGATACCAACTGTCAAACACTCATCTCAAGGCTCATCCCACCTCAAGCAAAATAGCCTACAGTGTTGGGGCGACAACGGCATTGTTTTGAAGAGGAAAGGAGCTGAACTACCACGTGTCAGGGCACACTAACAATGCAGTAGACCTCCCTGAGCGTGAGAAAGATGCATCAGACTGAGGGCAGACAACGGGCACGTAGGGAATGCTTTGGCTGAAAGCCAATGATGGCAAAAGAAATATATTGAGTCCCTAATTGCACAGTTGGTGGTAGAAAAGTAGTTTCACAATAGATGGAAAGAGGCACCGAGTAGCATGGGAGCTTTATAATAAGATAGGGAGTCTTCAGTAGGCATCCGATGCAATGAGCTGTAGCTCACGAAAGCTTATGCTCAAATAAATTGGTTAGTGTCTAAGGTGCCACAAGTCCTCCTGTTCTTTCAGTTTTTAAGATGCTGACTCATACCCAATGCAGGTCAAAAGTAACCAAAAGTTACTATTAGCTGCGGTTTGTTTAGTGGTTTGGGTAAAAGGAGCTAATTTTAACACCATCATAGACTGATGGTCGTGTAATGCAGTTGGTGGCCATGCCACACCTAACTGGCTCTGTTGCGGGGAGAATGGCTCAGCATGCAAACAATGAGCTAACACTACGCCACTAGCCACGGTCAGGCCAGGTCAGGGTTGCTGAGATGCATTAGTTGAATGTTGGATATGGAAAACCTGCAGTGCTTCTGCCCATGCCATCCATCTCTGTATTATACAGTATCCATTACCACAATGTATGGGCACTACAATATGCCATACCTGATCAATAGATAAATGGAGAACTTCCATTCCCAGGTTTGTGAAAGGGGTGCCTGTTGTAAATACTAAATTTACCAAAGTAAAGATGGGAAGTGTACTGTTGTATCTAGCGAGGTGCAGATAGCTACCCCAGTTTGTGTTCATAAGTTTGTTCCCAGGTGTTTCCTGTAGCTTTGGGTCCAGGAACTATAATTCCCAGATTGTACTAGGGGGGAAAGGAAGGAGAGAGAGGAGAAGACTCTCTTACTTTTGCTGTTATCAAGCTTCTCGAGTCTTCCTCAAAGAGGTTAGGATACAAAAAGTGCATTAAGAGGACTAAAAGTAAAGAGGATACCAAATCTGCTCTTTGAGCGGGTGCTGTGCGTTCATGGGCTCAGAAATGGGAGATTATTAGCTCTTCTAATCTGCAAGTGATGAGCATGGCATAAATACCTAGATGGTAGAGAGATAAAGGTGTCTGAAGTGCAGATGCTAATGATGGGTGAACCTCAAACCATTCTGAGTTCAGATAATAAAATAAAAGACTGGGTGTCAGATCTGAAGCTCGTGTAAATTGGTGTAGGCCCAAGCTGATTTACAACAGCTGAAGATCTGGCCCTGGAATGTTTATCTGAACCTCATAGTTCTGCAACGTAGGTCTGGAAATCGTATAAGAACATTCTCTCATACGCTTTTCCCATTGTTTCTGGCTGAGCTAGTAGTCCTGCAAGAACGGACTTTTTTATGGACTAGTATCATATCCTGACTGGATACACAAAGAACAAAACATATTAAAATTATGTTTCTCTCTCTTTATTGCATATAAACGGTTAACTAAACTGTTTTGAGCCACCTGAAATTTTGGTTTGCATGAACCATTCAGCTCAAACAGAAAAATACCAGTACATCTACATTACATGTCTCAGTCTCTACTGGCTCACAAGAGGAAAAGCTGCCCTTTTATCTCACTGTCACAGCATTCATTGTAAAAAGCTGGAAATGCCTATTCTAGCCTCAGCTAGGTTTTTATTTCCCCTATGCCAAATTGTGTCTTGCAGTTAGAGTTGTCAGCAGTGGTAATGCACATGCTCTCTTTGAACTGTTTCCAACCATTCCAACCCACACAGGCGCACACATATGCAACCTTGAAAATAATAAATACTTACAATTTTGGTACCTGTCTGCTGCACAAGTGCAGATCAGAGAATCAAAAGAAGTTGAAAAAACAAAAATAAATTTCCACTGAATGCATCCGGTTAAGCCAAATTTACCTAAATTATATCAAGTCAGCTTAAGTAGAGTGCTAAGGTTGTTCAGTCTGTTGTATGCTTTAGCACAAACACACACAGATATTATGTTATTATAATTATTATTAATGCAATGTATTGGCTGGTGTGTACGGGCACTGCTATCCTCTGCTGTCTGTACTCAGAACTACCCGGTTGTATGTGTAAGGGGACTGTTGCCCCCTTACTAACATTCAGTGGGGGTGTTTTAGTTGCTAACTCCCAGTACTAAAAAGGGGGAAGGGTCTATGGGGAATCAGGACCCTGAGACTGCCAGTCCCCAGGAACAATGGGGAGAGGCCAATGCTCTAGGTCAGCCTGAATGACAGGGCAAGCAGGCTAATCAGGGAGTCAGGAGGCCAGGGAGGTCCCGTTCTCCGTGTGAGCTGGAATTGCCTGGGTCAGACAGAGTGGGCCCAAGCTGAGCTGGGGAGCAGAGCTGTGCCAGATCGAGAGGGACCAGACCCTGTCCTGGGAGCAGAGCTGCAGCCCCAAAGCCAGAGGCACAGCCCAGAGAGAGCAAACTTGCCCTGGGAGCAGAGCTGCTGCAACCAGAGCCAGAGAGGCCAGAAAAGCAGCCCAGGAAGCAGATCAGTGCTGGGAGCAGAGTCACAGAAGCAGCCTGCAGAGCAGACCTGTCCTGGGAGCCGAGCTGCAGCAACCGGAGGCGGAGGGGCCAGAGAAGCAGCCCAGGGAGCTGGAGGCAGAGCAGCAGCCGTGCTGAGGCAGAGTGGAGCTGGGGCTGGAGCAGTCTGGAGCTGGGTGCGGTGAGCAGCTGGGGAGAGTGAGAGCGACCCTGGGCAGTGGGCCCAGCACAGGGAGACGCCTCAGCCAGGAGGCTGCAGGCCAGACTCGGAGGGGGATTGTAACCCCGACAGGGCGGGGGTGACACTGGGAAGAAGGGCCCTGCCACTTAGAGCCTGAGAGCGTGTGGCCACCACCAGAGCGAGTGTCCAACCCGCAGCATCCCTGCAGCACAGCCAGGGCCGGGGAAGAAGGCCTGGGACTTATAAGGAACAGACTGTGAACGGCCCTGACATTCCAGGTGTTTGTGATGTTCCCTGCCACAGAACGGGGTGATGTGTTTCCTTTAACCTTTCCCATTTCCCCTTATTCTTTTTAAAATTAATTGTTGATTAAATAACTTGTATTTGCTTTAAATTGTATGTAATGGTCAATGGGTCAGAGAAGTGCCCAGTGCAGAGAGAGTACGCCGGAGCGGGGACACCCTAGCCCCTGTCCTAGGTGACCGCAGCAAGGTTGGGGGTCGAGCCCCCCAGGAATCCTGGGCCCAGCCTTGTTGGGGTTACGAGGACTCTGCCAGACAGGAGAGTGGAAGGGGAGTCGTCAAGGGCAGGGAGGCCTCTGGGTAAAGGAAGGGGGAGTGAGGACTCAGATCCTTTCGCTAGCCCACTTCAGCAGGGTAGTGCAGAAGCCAGGAGAGTTCCCCAGAACAGTAGGACTATTCCCCCAGTTACCATTAATGGAGAGCTTGTGTAAATTAAAAAGCTTGAAACAGTGTAACTAAAATGATTTGATTTGTACTGCCTGATGCAAACCCCAAATGTATAATACTTATTTAAACTGGTTTACTTAATTCAGTAGATGACCATATTAAGATAACCAGTTTACATTGTGTTTAAACCAGTTAATGTGTGTCTACATTACGGTTTTACATCAGTGTAACTAAATCAGTTTAGTATGGTGCAAAAACTCTGTGTATTCCAACATAGATATGGAAGGCCTGTGCCTTTAGAACAAAAGGATCTTAGCTATATCCCCACCATAACTATGACATACAACATAATTATAATCCTACTGCTCAGGACTTGTTACATTATTAAATTATTAGTATTTTGTTGTGTGTAGAACCACCAGATGCCAAACCTCTAGAAATTATTATTGATCTTAGTTACAGGAATAACTGGTGGACTACAAATTCACAGAAAGAAAATAAAAGAAAAAGCTTTTGTTATAAGAATACAAATTCAGGGCCAAATATATCCCTAGACTCACTCCTTAGCTTCCGTGAGGTTACGCTAGGGATGAATTTGACCCAATGATTCAGTTTGTGGACTGGGAAGTTCTCTGTCACATTATCGATCTAGATGGTGTTTTAGAAATAAAGATAATTAAAATATCTGGTCAAGATGGAAGGTTTTTAATATAATTTTACTGGCAATTGGCAACATTTTTTCACTAAACCTTTTTCTCATGTGAAATGTTCAAAATGGTATTTCAGAGTCAAGTGTTCCTTTTCCCTGAATCATGTGAAAACAAATATGTTGGGGGTGTGGGGAACAAAACTGCAGAACTGTTCAAAATTTTATACAGACCAAATAATCAAGGTCCTGGCAATGTTTAGCTGGTGTTAGTGTTGGTTAAACATTCTGACACCTCATGGGGAGTCTTTCCATTGCCCTTTAGAAAAAGTCCCTTAGAACTGAATAGGGATGAAAATAACAGGGTTCTGTATAAAGGTATGAAGTTTATATGGCAATTGCTCAAAATCTTATAGAATTGAATAAAGAATGGGATTTTTATGCATATTTTTGACCCATCATACAGAATTCTAGAGCACGAATATAATTCTGTATTGAATTGTATAGAAGTTCTGGGGAGTTGGGGTGTGGGCACTATAGGAATGGTCCTATAGATTCATTTCCTATTAAAGTCAAAAGGAATTTTCCATATGGAAGGGGATGTGTTATTTATTTATTTATTGTGACAAGACATGATATTTTTTATATATTTAACATATAAAAACAGTTTGACAAACAGTAGCAGCAAAGGGAACATATAGCTAAAGAAGCAACATTATCTGGGAATGTATATATAACGGGGCTTACATTGTGCAGAGGACACCTCTTGGCAAGGTCTGACATACCTAAAAGGACAAAGGTTAAAATGTGAAATAGACAAATGGAGCACAGCAAATGGAGGAGATTTTTTTCTTTTCTTTTACAGTATTCACCGAATGGAGAAGTCTTATAGTATTTAATAGAGAACAAGAACCGTTCCATCAAATTTCCAAACCAACCCTTATAGCAAGAGTATAACTAACTGTAGAACATATTTTTACAAAACAGAGAAAGAAGATCGTTCTGTCTTAAGGCCCCAGCTCAATAAAATTCTTAAGCATGTTTAACTTTCAGTATGTGCCTATGTCCATTGAAGTCATTAAAGTTAAGAAGGTCCTTCAGTGATTTGCTGAATTGGGGCCTTAATTCTATAATTTTTATAGTAAATCCAATAAAGCTCTGTTTCATTTCCATAGAAACTTATTAGTTTCATCCCAATCAAACAGTATTGGGTTTTCCCATTAGGATTAAAATAATTACCCAGCTTTTCTGACAGTCCTTTTGGTTTTGCACCAAGCTTCCCTGACTCCCCCGCTAAAAATCACCACACACACACATTCATTGGAGCAGTTAGGGTTCACTCACTCTCTCACACAAACACAAATGTCTGCCACAAAGCCACAAAAGCAAGGAGATGAAAAGTTAAGCTACACCCCAGAACATATCTTCTACTACTCCATTCACAAGCACACGTCTGACCTTTATCACAACTACCATACAACACACACTACACAACACAACCTGAATTCTGCCCTGCCCTCAAACCCCACAGCTTCACTCTTCTGCACACACTCTTTACCAAATTATTTCCCCTCCCCATCATTAGTAGTTATGGACGTTTGATGTAACGCTTGGGCTGGTAAAAAGATAGTTTGGTAAAGGGTTGTATGCAGAAGGGTGACTCATTAAAGAAGGCGTGGAAAGGCTGGCCCTCCTTGTGCAGGGAGCGTTAAGGTTGTGGTGCATGGCCCATGGTGTACAATACCTGTACATGCGCCTGAGGGTTCAGGAGTAGTGGGTCACATCAGGTGACTTGACATTTCATCGCCTTCTTTCTGTGGGTTTGTGTCAGGTATGTGGCATGTGTTGTAACCCAAACTGCTTCACAACGACTTTTTTTGTGTCTTATCTTCCTAGCTTTTTTGAATGCTTTGTTGGGGGTGAGAGCTGGATAGAAGAGAAAGGGCAGAGATGTAGGGGATAAGTCTCGGGATAGAAGTGAAGCTGGTGGCAGAGAATATTTTATCCATCAGCAGCCATACATGCATTATGTGTCAGTAGCTGCACATAAACCCTTCTCTATTATAGAATGAAATGTGACAGGAAAGTGTAGCTTTTGAAGGAGCATCTATGTGTACATGGACCCATCAATCAGATTTGCATGTGCCCATCCTTAGCAATCAGGCTTATTTGCTCCATCCCCCTGGCAATATGGCTTGTGTGTACTGACCATCAACTGAATTTGCCTGACGTCTGTCAGTCACGTTTGTGGATACAGCACAGTCTTGTAGTTAGAATGTGAATCATGGCTAATAGTGACCCCAAAGCCAACATTAATAAAAACACTACCCATGCACCATTCTCCTCAGGATCCACCACATCATGAAGTTTTGTGTAGCCAGACAATGTCTTATAAGAGGAATTTGTCAACAACGAAACAAGCAGGACACATTTCAGACAGAACCAACATTTAAAGGTTTCCTATATCAAATGTGAGGAATAACCAAACAAAAACTACACAGAGAATTCAAAGGGCATAAATATTAACCCTGTGTGAAATTTCACACAGATTGGCCACCTGCTTTTGGAGGAAAAATAGGAATTTGTGGTCCAGTTTAGAACCATCCTTAACTATGGTGTTGCTAGGAGATACCTCCAGAAATACAGATAGGCAGGTGTCCCATACTCACACTCCAAGCACTTCAGAATGTCTGAGAAACAGCTGTGATCTCTGGTGAGCACAGGATTGGCAGTTCTAATCCCAGCTGTGATGATAACTCCATCTGGGACCTTGAAAAAGTCACTTAAACTCATTCCTCAGTCAGTTTCCCCTTTTGTAAAATGAGGATAGTACTTACCTATCTCACAGGATTAGTTAGTTAATATTTGTAAAATACAGTGAAGATTAAAAACACTATGCAAGTGCTAAATAATAGGATCATGAACCTACACAACTGATGTCAATAGGAGCTTTGCTATGGATTTCTATGGGAGCAGGGTCAGAGCCTATTATAATTGAGAGCAGTTGCTAATATACAGCACTTGCTTGCTGCTTGCAGTTCTCTGCTAGCTAATAAAGTCACTCATTGACATAACGGAATATAGAGTGCAGGAATGGGTAACACAATCTACTGTGTGGTTATGAGCTCTTTTATAGCAAACCTTTCAGTGTCATAGAAGAGGGTATATAAATTTTCCTCTGTTTTATACTACCACATTGAGTAACTTTTAGCATACATAACAAGAACTCAGCATCTCTCTACCTAAGCACAAGGACATGTGACGTGACATCCACAACAGATCAGCTTCTGCACAGGTATGGAAATACCAAAGTAGTCTAGCACCAGTATCTGCCAATTATCCTTAACTGGCTTTGGAATTAACTAATATACCAACTCTTTTTATGTGATTTCATGTTTGGTTGATACAGGTAATAGTGTTGATATAATATACTTAGACTTCCGTAAGGCATTTGACTTGCATGACATTTTGATTAAAACACTAGAAAGATGTAAAATTAACACTAGAAATATGTTAAGTGGATTAAAAGATGGCTAACTGATCAGTCTCAAAACATAGTATAAAATCATCACAGATAAAGTTTGCAGATGACTCAAAAATTGGAGGAGTGGTAACTAATGGAGGACAGGCCACTGATACAACCATTATCTCGATCGGTTGGTAAGGTTGGTGCAAGCAAGCAGGAACTGGTTTATTATGGCTAAACAAAAGTGTATACATCTAGTAAGAAGGAAGGTAGGCATGGGTGATGGATGAACCCCATCTTTGGAGAGGCTTCCACCTGGCTCCACCCATTTCACCTGAGGCCCTGTCTCTACCCCCCCCCCCCCCGCTTTGAAGCCTCAAGTCCCCCACACAGACACACTCACCCTTCACAGCCGGAGGAGCTGTAGCCGACCTATTCTGGCCGTCCCGAGCCCGCCCTAGTTGCCAATCTGACCCCCGGGCCACCGGCTGGTCCGAGCCCCAAGCTCCCTGCCACCAGCTGTAGCTGGGCCCCCGCTTGCTTCAGGGTAGAGGGGAGAGTGAGGGCAGGGCCTCAGGGCAGAGCATGGCTGGGGTCACAGTCTGGGTTAGGAGAGGCTTAGCCTTCCCTGGAGTACAATACCCACCACCCATGCGTGTAGGCCATACTTTCAGGAGGGGGAACTCTATCCTGGAAAGCAGTGACTCTGAAAAAAGTTTTTGGGTCCTGGTGGGTAGTCACATGAGCTCACAATGCAACACTGTGGCCAAAAGGGCTAATGTGATCCTTGTTTGCAGAAACAGGAGAATATCAAGTAGAAAAAAATAATAGAAATGTAGGACTGGAAGGTGCCTTGAGTAGTGATCAAGTCCGCACCCTGTTCTGAAGCAGGACCAAGTAAACCTAGACCATCCCTGACCGGTGTATGTCCAGCCTGTTCTTAAAACCTTCAATGACGGGGATTCCACACCTTTCCTTGGAAGCCTATTCAGAATTTAACCACCTTTATCATTAGAAAGTGTTTCCTTATATCTAACCTAAATCTCCCTTGCTGCAGATTAACCCCATTACTTCTTGTCCTGCCATCAGTGGACATGGAGAGCAGTTGATCACTGTCCTCTTCATAACAGCCCTGAACATATCTGAAGGCTTATCAAGCCCCCCGCTCAGTCTTCTTTTCTCAAGACTAAAAATGTCCCGTATTTTTACCCTTTCCACACAGCTCAGGTTTTGTAAGCCTGTTATCTTTGTTGCTCTCCTCTGGACTCTCTCCAATTTGTCCACATCTTTCCTAAAGTGTGGTGCCCAGAACTGGACACAGTACTTCAGGTGAGGCCTCATCAGTGCCATGTAGAACAGGTCAGTTAGCTGCTGTGTCTCACATACAACACTCCTATTAACATCACATGGTGATAGACTATATCCCCCAGATCCTTTTAAGCAGTACCACCATTTAGCCAGTTCTTCCCCATTTTAGAGCAGTGCATTTGATTTTTCCTTCCTGAGTGTAGTACTTTGCACTTGTCTCTATTGCATTTAGTCTTGTTGATTTCAGATCTCGTCTCCAGTTTATCAAGGTTGCTTTGAATTCTAATCCTGTCCTCCGAAGTTCTTGCAGCCCCTCTCAGCTTGATGTCATCCACAGATTTTATAAGTTTCAGAATAGCAGCCGTGTTAGTCTGTATTCGCAAAAAAAAAAGGAGTACTTGTGGCACCTTGTTAGTCTCTAACTCCTGTTCTTTTTGCGGATACAGTGTACTCCTCAGTGTATCCGCTCAGTGTATTGCAGTGTAACACAGCTGCTACTCTGAAACCTCCTTTATCCATGTCTTTAATGAAAATATTGACCATTATCAGATCCAGGACTGACCCATTAGAAACCCCACTAGATCAGCCTTCCCAGTTTTACAGCAAACCATTGATAACTGCTTTGATTAATCTTTCAATCTTGTGCACCCACTGTAATGTTTTGAGGTTCACCCAGGCCAGTAAGGGGTTCAGTCGCCATTTGCCTTGTAACCCATAGTGTCTTGAGGTTGTGCAGCTTTGGTCCAAATCTCTGACTGTAACAGCCTGCCAGAAGCCCACAAGCCTCACCCTGGCTTTGCCCAGCCTGGTTATTCTTAGTACCCTTCCAGCACCAAATTTGCCACAAAATCATCCTACTGCCTCTCACTGGGCCCTCATAGAGAAAGTGTTAGGTTCACAGACTTTACAGAGACAACAGAACACTCCAATCAGTTAGCTTCCTGGAAGCACACGTTACTGAACAAACACAGCACTGATTATTTATAAATGGAAGCAAAACAAGTTTATTAACAGACGAGCTGGATTAAGTGATACCAAGCAAAAAAGTGATAAAGGTAGAGACTGCTACAAGCAAATGAAAGTGAAAACACACATCTAAAATTCTAAAATGTAATCTAGTAAAATACAATCTTTGTTCAAGATGGTTTATTTCACCCACAGTCTCCTTTCCCCTGTATTGTGCCCAATACTTGTGTTTGACTAAAGTATATCTTCCAGATAGAAAACATCAAGAGATGGACAAGCCAACACTTTCCTTGGTACTTTATTCCAATGGTTAATCACCCTCACTTGCTACAAAAAAAGGGCCTAATTTCTAGTATAAATTTGTCTGGCTTTAACTTCCAGACATTGGTTTTTGTTACGACTTTCTCCACTAGCTTCAAGAGCCCTTAGATCTTGCCACAGTATGGACCTTGCCTCAGTGATCAATATTTTTGTCACCTACATGGTAGATTATCATATATAATTTACAAGTGGTCACCTATGAAGAGAGCTCAGAAGAAAGGCTGGTCAAAACAGGTCAGCATTTTCAAACTTTTCATTCTGGTTTTCCCATTGAAATTCAAAGTTTCAATGAGACGTTTTGTTAATTTTGATTTTTTTTTTAAATCAGCTCTGCTCAGAAGCATCATTCCTTTCAGAATGCAGCAGTTCACCTCTTAAATTGGATGACTTATTAGGCACACCCAATCTTGCAAGTCATTAGAGCTATCTAATGACTTCTGATTGAAATTCAAGATGATCTTTACAGCCATTAATCGTCTCAGTCCCTGTTATCAAAGACAGGGTTTGTTTCACTTTATCCAGCTTTAGATGTGCACAATTTTAATTTCAAATGACAAAACTTTAACCAAAGGAAAGAAGAAAAATTCCTAAAAGTTCTAATGATATTTTCCCAGTTAAAAGTACTTTTTCACACAACACACAGACAACCTATGGAACTTGTGGCTAGGGGATGTTATGAAGGCCAAAAGTATAACTGTCTTAAAAAAAGAACTAGATAAGTTCGTGGAGGATAGTTCCATCAATGGCTATTAGGCAAGATGATCAGGGAAGCAACCCCATGCTCTGGGTGTCCCTATACATTTGACTCACAGAAGCTGAGAGTAGACAACAGAGGATGGATCACTTGACAATTACCTGTTCTGTTCATTCCCTCTGAAGCACCTGGCATTGTCTACTGTTGGAACACAGAATACAGGGCTAGATGGACCATTGGTCTGACCCAGTATGGCCCGCGGGGGAGGCTCCGGGTTGACCTGGTGACTCCCCTGCCTCGGGTGGCCCCGATCCTTTTTTCCGTTTTTTTCTTTTTTCTTTTTTGGCCGGAGTGTGGTCTGGATGCCCCCCAGAACCCTTTTGGGGGTCGGGGAAATTTTTTTAAAAAGACTTCCAGGGTCCCGATCCCTGACCGCGGCGTCGCAGGCTGGCCTGGGGGACTTGTCTGGCGGGGGCAGGCTCCGGGTTGACATGGTGTCCGGACGGGAATGAAGCCCGGAGACCGTGGCAGAGGAACCCGGGCGCAGTGGGGTCCGCCTGGCTCCAGCCCGCGGGGGCAGGCTCCGGGTTGACCTGGTGTCCGGACGGGAATGAAGCCCCGAGCCCTGGGCAGGGGGACACGGGCGCAGCGGGGTCCGTCCGGGCCCAGCCCGCGGGGGAGGCTCCGGGTTGACCTGGTGACTCCCCTGCCTCGGGTGGCCCCGATCCTTTTTTCCGCTTTTTTTTTTTTTCTTTTTTGGCCGGAGTGTGGTCTGGATGCCCCCCCAGAACCCTTTTGGGGGTCGGGGAAATTTTTTTAAAAAGACTTCCAGGGGCCCGATCCGTGGCCGCGGCGTCGCAGGCTGGCCTGGGGGAGTTCTCTGGCGGGGACAGGCTCCGGGTTGACCTGGTGACTCCCGTGCCTCGGGTGGGCCCGATCCTTTTTTCCGCTTTTTTTTTTTTTCTTTTTTGGCCGGAGTGTGGTCTGGATGTCCCCCCGGAACCCCTTTTGGGGTCGGTGAAAATTTTTTTTCCGACTTCCAGGGGCCCGATCCATGGCCGGGGCGTCGCAGGCTGGCCTGGTGGCCTTCTCTCGTTCCGGCCGCGGATGGCGAGACGCTCGGCCACCAGGTCAACCCGGAGGAAAAACGGCTGAAAAAATTTCTAAGTCCCTGCTCGGCCACCAGGTCAACCCGGAGGAAAAAAACGGCTGAAAAAATGTCTAAGTCCCTGCTCAGCCACCAGGTCAACCCAGAGGAAAAAACGGCTGAAAAAATGTCTAAGTCCCTGCTCGGCCACCAGGTCAACCCCAGGAAAAGGCTGAAAAAATGTCTAAGTCCCTGCTCGGCCACCAGGTCAACCCCATTCAAAGTAACGGGTTGACCTGGTGGCCGGCAGTCTCACGGAAGTCCGGATGGGGTCGCCAAAACTCCCCTCGGCCGACCGAGGGAACCACGAGGTCGGATAGATTTTCAGATTGGTCCCGCTAAAACGGATTTTTCACCTAGTTCATTCCGACGGGTGTGCGGAGATTTCTGAGGACAGGTTTTTCAGAACCTGTGAGAACCAGAGATGAGCCCGGGGGACCAATCTGAGTGTTGTACCCGATCTTGCGAGGGGGGAATGGGGCACGTTGGCAGGTGGGGCGGCCCTCGGCCCTCTGTGCCCCCCCCTGTTCCGGCTCTTCGCCTCCGGGGACCCCGTCGTCTCCTCGCACCCCCGGCGCAGGCCCGGTGGCCGGGATGCGAACTCCGACTGTCGGCGCCCCCCGGAGGGAGGGGGGGCCCGCTCCCCGTCCGATCGATGTGGCGCTCACCTTCGCGACGGGAAGGGCCCTTCGCGGGCCGGAGCCCCGGCGGCAGGGGCCTCCGGCGTTCAGGCGGATTTGGGTCCCTCTTCCCCTTTGCGTTCCCCGACCCCGGGGCCGATTGGGACTTGCCTCCTTGGGGAAAAGGGGGGCCGGGCGCGGGCCCGGCCCTCCGTGCCGTGGGTGTGCCGGCCGGCTGAGATCTCCGCCGTGCGAGGTCGAGCGGCTCCGGCAGCCCACCCAGGGGTCCGAAAACCCAGGCCAGCCGCGAGACTCAGCAGGGCCAAACACGGTCGCGAGAGCGAGCAGGGGCGCGCTGCGGTCCCCCGCCGTACCCGACGGTCCTTCTCCACGCACGCTCCGGGGCGCGGGCCTCGGGGGGGGGGTTGCTGGAGCCTCCGTCGCCGTCGGTGGGACCCTCGTACCGCCCTCTCGCTGGAGCCCCAGTACCCCCTGCTGTCCTCCGGCTCTGGGTCGCCGACTTCTTCTCTAGCGGTTTGCCTGGAAGGCGGGCGCGGCGTCCTCCGTGCCGCGTCGCCACATTCGAGGGCCACCGCGAAAAGCGGGGCGAAGGGGGGGCTCGAGGGGACCCGCCCCGTCTGGCTCCCGCCGTCCTTCTTCGGTGTCCGCCCAGGGCACCGGGGGGAAGAAAAGCAGCGAGAGGGCCCCCGTGCCCGCTCTACTGCCGGACTCCCCCTGGGTGTCACCCGGAGCACCGGGGAATGCGGGGGCAGAGAGAGAGGGGTTTCGGGGGAGGTGTGTGTGTGTGTTGGGGGGCGGTCTCGACGGCCCCTCTCGCGCGCCCTGCCTCTCTCCATCTCTCTCTCTCGCTCTCCCCCGCCGGCTTTTTTAGTGTGATGGCTGAGGTTGTAAGGTAAAATTTGCATACAAGCCTTGCAACCCGAGCATCACCGTAGGTGCACACGCCTGGCACAGAGATACTACTGGCTGTTCCACACTAGAGTGCTAGAAGCACGCTCGGGCCGATGATGAGGCACATGCTGCCAGGCTACAGCGCCAGCCATTGTGAAGTCATAACACACTGGAGTGGCTGGAGGCTCTGCCTCGCCCCAGCATTGCTCCTACAGCCACTGCCTGCAGCTCACCTCCTTCCTTGTCCCCACCGCTGTCTCTGACCCCCATAGGCTATTGTCATAGGTCTATATTTTTAGAAATACTTGCCCCGGGCTGCATTAAATTATGCAACAGGCCGGATCCGGCCCATGGGCTGTAGGTTCCCCACCCAGTTTAGATGTACTTTCTTTCACCCAAGCTAATATTGTAAAAAAAGAATGTTAATGAATTTGATGCTGGTGTATGGTACCCTGGAAACTAAGCCCCCTCAATTTGCCACAGAACAAGTACAGTATAGGAAGCAGCAGTTCAAGCTTCTTTTGGACTGTTTCCTGTCCAGGTCCCAACTTGGCCTTTGAGGAACTATCTCAAAAAGTGAATGGGTCATTTAGTTTCTGTGCACATTCAGATCTTGAATTGTCTGCTGAAACTGTCAAGAAAGCTATGGAACAAGGCCAGTTGAGGTGAGTCTGCTTTTTGTGGCACAGATACCCTTTCCTCGAGAATGTGTGAAGACTCATTCCAGAAAGGCTTTCCAACAGCAGTGGGGTGGTTACTGGTTATTGATTTTGGCCCCTCTCCTCTGACAGAATGCTCTGGCCTACCACTGGCCCCCCTGCAGCCACACTGAGCCCCATTAACTTTCAGTGAGGCTCCAAAAAGACTCAGCAGCTCATGCCAGGAGATCAGCTTGCAGCATGGTGGCATCGGTCGGGATTCAAGATGTCACTTCAAAACTCATTTCAAATCCCGTGAGACATCTGGCCTTATTTCCAGTTTTTCCAATATCTTTGCGTATTATGCAAGTGGAGAAGTGGGGGTGGGGAAGGTGAACTCAGTAAGGACTTTTTTAGAGGGCTCTAGGCGCCCCAGATGTTTATTGAGGGGCACTTAGTTTCATGATAAATATAAAGCTCCATATTGAGTGCCAACTGAATTGAAGAGGATGTAAGCAAATGAGCTTCCTGACAGGATGTATGACTTCCAAGCTCTCTCTTGTTTTTGTCTGGAATACTTCATTTGTGAAGCATATT
Organism: Caretta caretta; assembly: GCF_965140235.1. Classification (NCBI taxonomy): domain Eukaryota; kingdom Metazoa; phylum Chordata; order Testudines; family Cheloniidae; genus Caretta; species Caretta caretta. The sequence goes on along the minus strand of NC_134210.1, from coordinate 8,841,295 downwards.
CTGCCCAGGGGGAGAACAACAAGATTCCATTCAGTTTTCTCCTAAATTAAATTAAACAAAATGGTCATATAGCCCCCAAGGGAGGGTGTTGGTGAGGGAGGATGCTTCAGATTGTGATAGGATAACTTATCCCAAATGCAAGCAACTTCTGAATAAATTGGAACTGCCTATGACGAGAGGATGAGGTGGTGGAGCGAATTTAATGCAAATGCTTAATGAGCTGTGTTCTTCCCAGGCTATTCAGAACTACCTCTTTCTAAGGGACTTTGGGGCAGCATGAAGTGTAGACATGTGAGCATAATAACAATAAGTACTTACTAGAAATCTGAATTTCTTTTTTCTTTGATATTTTCAATTAAACTTTTAATCATGCGATTGCCATACCCCTTTGCTATCCTGTTGTACTATTCATGCCTTTATATGATATCACATTATTTATTATTAGAATTACAATGTATGGTCATGCTCAGAAAAGACAATATCAAAGTGGAACCTTCATTCTCAACCTTTCTGCACCATTACCTAAACTGCCAGCGAGTCCTCCTAGCAAAATCCCAGTGGCGGAATAAATGACAGGAAGCAAACAACTTTTCTTTTTTCTAAGGAATTTTCAGTGAGAGAAGTTAAAAATAGGATTTTTTTTTTTACCTGCCAAGTTATACAGACTTGATCTAGACATCACTGTGGAGCTGGATTGCAACCTTACAGACCAGTAAGGAAAAAAGGCATTGTTTTTCAGTCCCATGAGCAGGAGAGGAATCATAGCTTCCAAGGCCAGAAGGGACCATCGTGACCATCCAGTCTGACCTCTTGTCTAACACAGGCCATAGAACTTCCCCTACACTAATTCTTAGACAATATCTTTTTGAAAAAAGACCCAATCTTGATTTCAAATTGTGAGTGATGGAGAATCTACCACAAGCTTTGGTCAGTTGCTCCAGTGGTTAATGAATCCCACTGTTAAAATGTTACATCTTATTTGTCCAGCTTCAACTTCCAGCAACTGGAGTGTGTTTTACCTTTCTCTTGAGCTCTTTGAGTCTTTCACTGCCAGGCATATTTTCTAATCCTGAATCATTGTTGGGACTACTTTCTGAACCCACTCCAAATTTATCAACATCCTTCTTGCATTGTGGACAGCAGAACTAGACACCGAATTCCAGCAGTGGGTGCATCATTTAGAATCATAGAATATCAGGGTTGGAAGGGACCCCAGAAGGTCATCTAGTCCAACCCCCTGCTCAAAGCAGGACCAATTCCCAGTTAAATCATCCCAGCCAGGGCTTTGTCAAGCCTGACCTTAAAAACCTCTAAGGAAGGAGATTCTACCACCTCCCTAGGTAACGCATTCCAGTGTTTCACCACCCTCTTAGTGAAAAAGTTTTTCCTAATATCCAATCTAAACCTCCCCCACTGCAACTTGAGACCATTACTCCTCGTTCTGTCATCTGCTACCATTGAGAACAGTCTAGAGCCATCCTCTTTGGAACCCCCTTTCAGGTAGTTGAAAGCAGCTATCAAATCCCCCCTCATTCTTCTCTTCTGCAGGCTAAACAATCCCAGCTCCCTCAGCCTCTCCTCATAACTCATGTGTTCCAGTCCCCTAATCATTTTTGTTGCCCTTCGCTGGACTCTCTCCAATTTATCCACATCCTTCTTGAAGTGTGGGGCCCAAAACTGGACACAGTACTCCAGATGAGGCCTCACCAATGTCGAATAGAGGGGAACGATCACGTCCCTCGATCTGCTCGCTATGCCCCTACTTATACATCCCAAAATGCCATTGGCCTTCTTGGCAACAAGGGCACACTGCTGACTCATATCCAGCTTCTCGTCCACTGTCACCCCTAGGTCCTTTTCCGCAGAACTGCTGCCTAGCCGTTCGGTCCCTAGTCTGTAGCTGTGCATTGGGTTCTTCCGTCCTAAGTGCAGGACCCTGCACTTATCCTTATTGAACCTCATCAGATTTCTTTTGGCCCAATCCTCCAATTTGTCTAGGTCTTTCTGTATCCTATCCCTCCCCTCCAGCGTATCTACCACTCCTCCCAGTTTAGTATCATCCGCAAATTTGCTGAGAGTGCAATCCACACCATCCTCCAGATCATTTATGAAGATATTGAACAAAACCGGCCCCAGGACCGACCCTTGGGGTACTCCACTTGATACCGGCTGCCAACTAGATATGGAGCCATTGATCACTACCCGTTGAGCCCGACAATCTAGCCAGCTTTCTACCCACCTTGTAGTGCATTCATCCAGCCCACACTTCCTTAACTTGCTGACAAGAATACTGTGGGAGACCGTGTCAAAAGCTTTGCTAAAGTCAAGAAACAAATTTGCCAAATACAGAGGTAAAGTAACCTCTCTACCCCTACTTGAGATTCCCTTGTTTATGCATCCTAGGATCGCATTAGCTGTTTGAACCCCACCACCACCAATTGTACTTTTTTGAAAACAAGAAGAATGATTGACATTTTTTAGGTTGGGGGGTGTGATGGGGGGATTTATTTTATTTTATTTTATTTTTCATTTTTCAGTTACCTTAACTACTGGACATTGACTGCTGGCCAGCTTTACAAGACTACCCAGCTGACTAAAACTTCAGTAAGGCACCAAAATCCCATGAGGAATCCAGATACATGACTGTGGCCTTGTTCTTGAAGGGTTTCTTAGTTACCAAAAGGAGGGTCACCAAAAGAAGGATTCAGAGAAGAATCATGAGGATGCTTAAAGGACTGGATGCCATGCCTTCTAGTGACTGAGTTCCTTGAGTCTAACCTTCTCTTTGTTACGCTAAATAGATAAAGGGTGACTTGAGCACAGTACTTACAAGGGGCATAGATATTTGACAATGGGCTTTAATCTACAAGTAAAAAGAACAACAAGAGCCAAAGGCTGGAAGCTGAAGCTAGACAAATTCAGGGCAGGTCTACACTTACTGAAAAATAAGGTACATATTTAACAGTGAGGGTAATGGGCGTGCACCCAAATAAAGATTTGGCCACTTTTGGAGGGGCACTTTCTGTGCCCCCTGTGGACAGAGGAGCTAGCTCTCCCCTCTCCCCAACCCCATCTGTGGCCGGAGGAGCTGGTTCTCCCCACCAGGCCCAGTGGAGATGGTTTTCCTCTCCTCCCCATTGTGGCCAGTGGAGCTCGCTCTCCTCTGGCAGCAGAAGGAGCTAGATCTCCCCACATGGCCCGAGGGCCGGAGAAGCATGCTCTCCCCACCCTGTCCCCGAAGGAGTTCTGCATGCCCCTGGAAGTAATTAACCATTGCAACAATTTATCAAGTGCAGTGGTGGATTCTCTGTTGCTGGCAATTTTTAAAACAAGATTGGACTTGTTTTTCTTCTAAACCGGGTGGATCTAGTTCAAATAGGAATTATTTCAGGGAAGTTATCTGGCCTGTGTTCTATAGGAGGTCAGACTAGATGATCACAGTGGTCCCTTCTGGCCCTAGAATATATGAATTAACTAGCCAGAATACACTAACTAAACAAGAGATATGAGAAAATACGCAGATATATTAATCCTGTTTTCTAGAAACATGTCTTTAACATAGAAAAGCTAAGTGTGATATATTGGTAAGAATGTCAAACCAATTTAAGCAAATCTTATGAATATATGGATCATATATTCTCTTCCGTAAATGCCATTCAGATAATAATATCTTTCAGCAATGACAAAATGATTGCAACTGATCCACAATATATTTTTAATGTGGTTTAGATCCATAAGACAATGAAAAACCTTAAATCTCAAAAAGGAAAAATAAGTGACTGCAGCAAAATTGGAACAAAGTAAGGTTTTTTATCAAGACTCATTTAAAAATAGGGATATCACAGACAAGAACATAGGAACTGCCATCCTTTGTGAGACCCTTGGTTCATCCAGTCCAGTATATGGTCAATGCATTAGGGTATGTTTACGCTGCACATGGGAGTGATCCTCCCTCCCCATGGTCACAGACGTGTGCTAGCGAGGCTCTTTCTAGTACATTAAAAATATCTGTGTAGATGGTGTGGAATAGGCAGGAGCTCGGCTCTCAAGCCTGGTGGGGTGGCCTTGAGAACCTGCGCTCCAGTCCAAGCCACAATGCCAAAATACCATCTACACAACCATTTTTAGCACACGAGTGCAAGTCTGGACTGGGGCTGGGAGGTTATCTCCCAGATACACTGGAGACATACCCTTAGGTGCAAAAATATGCCACACTAGGCAGACGTGGGACAGTCTGTTCCCCAATAGCTGGGAAGAATGTAGTTGTGTGGGATTTCATGAGATAGAAAGTCAAATTCTTCTCTTAAAGTGACTTCTGGGAGGTTTCATTAGAGATTAATCTGGGCCATGCAGTACATGTATTTGTGTGCATAACAGCGACGGACCCCAGTTGTCGGAATCAAACCTGGGACCTCTGGAGCTTAGGGCATGAGTCTCTACTGCATGAGATAAAAGCCACATGGCCCTGAACTAAGGCTGAAGAAGACTTATTAATCTCTAAATGGTCTCGGTGCCACTAGAGGTGACAGAGCACCACACCCAGGAGTTGTGTGGGTTACATGTGTTTGACATGTCTTCTATTACTGTGTGTATTGCTTAGCAGTGAAAGGGGAAAGAAAATATGGTGGCAGATGCCCTGTGCAGGAAAGATGGTTCTGACCTGCTTCTTCTGGGTCAGCGAGTTACTAACCCTCCTGCAGCCTTGTAAGGCGGGTGGAGGGTAGGTGTGACCCTAAACACCACTGTATTCATACCCTCAACACCCTTGTAGTAGTTTTTGTATAAAATATGCTTTGTGAGGTATCATTTGAAAACTAGTAACTCCCTGTTCATGAATATTGTTGCCTGATATATGTAGATGGTGGGTATTAAAAGTTATGGGTATATACTGCAATTATGACTAAAGTGTGTTTAACCCTTGCTGTAAATATTGCTATGCTAACGGGACGGGTTCTCCCATCCAATCTTGATCTAACAATTGTTGGTGATGGAGAATCCATCACAACTCTTGGTAAATTGTTCTATTGGGTAATTACCCTCAGCATCATAAATGTACCCCTTATATACAGTCTGAATTTGTCTAACTTCAGCTTCCAACTTTGGATTATGTTATACCTTTCTCTGCTAGACTGAAGAGTGCATTAATAAATATTTGTTCCCTATGTAGATACTTACAAACTGTAATCAAGTCACTCCTTAACCTCCTCCTAGTTAAGCTAAATAGATCCAAGGAGCTCAAACTATCACTGTAAGGCATATTTTCTAATCATTCTCACGGCTCTCCTCTCACCCCTCTACAATTGATTAATATCCTTCTTGAATTGTAGACACCAGAACAGGACACAGTATTCCAACAGCAGTCACACCAGTGGCAAATATAGAGGGAAAATAACCTCTTTCTTCCTACTCAAGATCCCCTGTTTATTCATCCCAGGATCACATTTGCTTTTTTGCCCACAGTCACATTGGGAACTTGTGTTCAGCCGATTATCCACCACGCTCCCCGAAACTTTTTCAGAGTCACAGCTTCTCAGGACAGAATCTTCCTTCTGTAAGTGTGGTCTATGTTCTTTGTTCCTAGATGTATATGTGTACATTTTGTTATGTAAAGCCTCCGCTCAATCCAGCAGAATGCGATTGTAAGATTCGTAACTTTTCAGTCATTGCTAGTATGATCCTTAAGTTCTGTAACCTTTTGCAAACTTTTTAACTTTAATTATTGTTAGCATAGCCTTTTAAGCTTTGTAACTCTTGCAAGCTTTGTAACCTTTTCAGTTACCACTTGAATAAACCTCCAAGCTTTGCAATACGGCATCATGCAATCAGAGAGAGTGTGAACAAGGGAGTGTGTGGGGGAGATAAGGGAGTGTGAACAAGGGAGTGTGTGTGGGACTGGGTGGAGAGGAACTGCAGGGAGAATAGAGTCCAGAGACAGGTGTGTCTGATGTAAACTTCCCTGAAAAGGCAATCATGGAGTGCTGTAAAGAAAAGAAGAACTTTGTATGCATGAAAGGAACAAGGCCTGGGAATACTTCTCAGTGATGGACACAGAAGGGAAACTCAGTATACGTGAAAGGAGCCACCCAGTTCCAGCACAAGGAAGAAGGCATACATACAAGCTCCCTGCTTCTTGACCTGCTTACCGGCCCGGATCCGTGACTGCAGGCGGACACACCAGATCTACTATGCTTCGGCTTCTCGGCTTCCTCTGCTGTCTCCGGTAACTCTCCGCCTGTGTGAGTGTATGGGTGCATGAGGGTATGAATGCAATGAATGTGTGCATGCATGAATAAGCCCCATCCCTTTTGTGTTTGATCCAACAGCAGCATTTAATAAAAACAATATAAGTGTAACCCTGGGTTGGTTTCTAGGGAAACGGAGGTAACACATTTAGCCATATTGAAATACCTATTGTTTGCTTGCACCTGGTTTACCAAGAGATCTAGACCTCTCTGAACAAGTAACCAGTCCTCTTCATCATTGATCATTCCCCCAATTTTTGTTCATCTGCAGCCTTTATCAGTGGTGGTTTTAATGTTCTCTTCCAGGGCATTGATAAGATTTTTAAATAGCATGGGGCCCTTTGGAACCACATTGGAAACAGACTGCCTTGATGATGATTCCCTGTTTACAACCTCATTGAGAGACCTGTCAATTAGCCAGTTTTTAATCCATTTAATGTGTGTTATGTTTATTTTATATTGTTCCAGTTTTTCTGATCAAAATGGTGCGCAGTACAAGTCAAATGACTTACAGAAGTCTAAATACAGTATATTACATCAACTCTATTGCCTTTAGTAATCAAATGGTAGACACTGCCTGGTTGTGGGGCAGGGTGGGGAGAGAAATAGAAGGAGTATTGCACTCTGAGCCCATCAGCCAAAATTTCCAGCTTGAGCTCATTTTTGTGCACATGGAGAACACTACCTTGGTCCATTCAAGTGGGGGATGGGTGGGTATGCATGTGCAAAAGCAAGGCTGGCCTTGAAAACATGACTTATTATAAAAAGAAAAGGAGTACTTGTGGCACCTTAGAGACTAACCAATTTATTTGAGCATGAGCTTTCGTATCTGATGAAGTGAGCTGTAGCTCACGAAAGCTCATGCTCAAATAAATTGGTTAGTCTCTAAGGTGCCACAAGTACTCCTTTTCTTTTTGCGAATACAGACTAACACGGCTGTTCCTCTGAAACCTGTCATGACTTATTATAGCCAACTCCGGGCACAAATTTCACTAGCACCAGGACAAATCAAGAGTGACTCTCCCATAGTCAGTTGGGGTTACATCAGCATGAAATTAATCTAAGTGAGTAGAGAAGCAGGGTTTCAGACTTCAGTCTTCCTTCTCCTCCAGTTGAAGCCAGCATTGAACTTCCTATTAACTCCATGGCAGCAGAATAGAGCCCAGAGTCAATTTCTATCAAAATCTAGACCCTGGTGTTTATGAAGTCCCTAAATTACCTCCCCCATACCCTCCTCATTCTTATTTGTGTACTGAAATCTTTGCTCACTGGGATAGCCTCAAAGGCACATCTCATTTGTGGGAGAACTCCTGGGGGAGAGTCAATCGTACAATATTACTCCAGCACAAGATAGAATATCCTGCAGTACATCTCAATCCAAGCTAGCAGGCAGCCACATTGAATAGTCACCCTATCAACTAATTTTAATAATAATGCTGAACATTTATAAAGAGTGCTTCATCTTCAGAGTGCTTCTGAAAGAGTAAGGGCCAAACTGGGGCTGCTCTGGTGTGTCTGTGCTCAACGGAGGAAGGGTAGCGAGACACGCAGCACTGTATGGAATGTTCTGCTTGTCTTTCCTTTCTCTGCCTTCTCCTTGTCATGTTGGGTGTCTGCCGTTTTAGGTTCTTCCTCCGGTGTAGTGGCCAGGGCCCTATTGTGCTGAACACCGTACCTAACAAGAAACATCTTCCTGACCCCAAAGAGCTTGCAATCTAAGTTGAATACCAGAGAGAAGAGGTGAAGCACAAGGTGACAGATGATTTGGATCAGTGAGATAAGGGGCAATCACAGTTTACCTAGTGGGTTGTTGTAGTAATTTAGATGGACTATATGGGCTAGCCTGGTTAACGTAACCCAGTCACTCTCCAACATTACAGTGTTAAACAAGGTTCGAGACTTGGTAGACAAATTTCAGCATGTTTAGTACCATGGAAAACACACCATTAAGCATGCTTGTAATCTTTAATAAAAGATAAGGAAAAAACATTTAAAGCTTTAGAAATGTGAAGTATTAAATAGAGCTTTCATTTTAACAGCATCCCTTGTTCCCTTTCCCGTTGAAAATGAGTACTCCGATTCCTTGATTTGCTCTCAGTGGGTTCTAGCAAGAATATTCCTTCTCCATATTCTAGTCCCCTTGCAGAAAAACAGCAGTCAACATGAGATTCTCCAGTAGGCCCTTTATGTTGCAACTGTATTGCTTTGCACAGCAGACACGCAAACCACATCTCTCTCCACTTTGTGTTATGCTAGCTTAGCACTGAAACTGTCAGACCTGAACCCCTGGAATTTTCCATCTGCCTTTCATCTGCTGAGCTAGTACTAGAGGGGCACTGCTGTTATAACCCTGCAGGGCAGGCCTTATCAGTGAGAATCAATAGCTAATTCTCCTATTGGCTATCCCTTTGCCCTGTTTTGCAAAGAAGATATAGATCAAGAAATGGGCGACTGGATGGATCACTTGATGGTTACCTGTTCTGTTCATTCCCTCTGGGGCATCTGGCATTGGCCACTGTCAGAAGACAGGATACTGGGCTATATGGACCTTTTGTCTGACCCAGTATGGCTGTTTTTAAGTTATCAAAAAGATTTAAACACACATCATAGCATTATCCCAATCAGGTTGTGTATACATACCTGAAAATGCACAAAACCATGTTTCTTGCAGAGGTGTTTTTGGAGGAGGTAAGTAATCTGTGAACTATTGAAAACCCAGGGTATTTGCTTGATTCATAGATTCCAAGGCCAGAAGAGACAACTGTGATCATCTAGTCTTCTCTCCTGCAGAACACAGGCTATGGACCCAGGGGAGGATGGTCTTGTGGTTAAGAGTCCAAACAGGAATTTGGGGAGCAGGGATGCAGTTCCTTACTCTGCCACAGATTCCTTGGGCTTTGCCTACAATATTCAAAAAGGTTTCAGAGTAACAGCCGTGTTAGTCTGTCTTTGCAAAAAGAAAAGGAGTACTTGTGGCACCTTAGAGACTAACCAATTTATTTGAGCATGAGCTTTCGTGAGCTACAGCTCACTTCATCGGATGCATACCGTGGAAACTGCAGAAGACATTATATACACACAGAGACCATGAAACAATACCTCCTCCCACCCCACTGTCCTTCTGGTAATAGCTTATCTAAAGTGATCATCAAGTTGGGCCATTTCCAGCACAAATCCAGGTTTTCTCACCCTCCGCCACCCCCCCCCACACACACACACAAACTCACTCTCCTGCTGGTAATAGCCCATCCAAAGTGACCACTCTCTTCACAATGTGTATGATAATCAAGGTGGGTCATTTCCAGCACAAATCCAGGTTCTCTCACTCCCTTACCCCCCTCCAAAAACCACACACAGAAACTCACTCTCCTGCTGGTAATAGCTTATCTAAAGTGACCAGTCTCCTTACAATGTGTATGATAATCAAGGTGGACTATTTCCAGCACAAATCCAGGTTTTCTCACCCCCCACCCCACACACACAAACTGTGACTCTGGGTTCCCCCCATGTTAGTAAAGGAGCCAGATTTTCAGAGGGTGGGCACTCACTCTGCATTTTCTCATATCAGTCAGCTTGTTCCACTCATGCAGCACCCTCCCAGAGTTCAAGCACATGCAGGATCTGACCGTATTTTGGAAACACTGCAAAAATCTACCTCTTCAAAAAGGCCTTTCCACCCTAAGAATGACCCCAAGCAACCAAAACAACCACCTCCCCTCTCCCCAAAAAATCAATGCCCTAAAACATCAAACCTAAAAAAACAAAGATAACAAATATAAATTAATACTAAAAAAAAAAAAAAATCACAAAAATCCTACCCTAAGCAGAGATTTTTGAAACCAAAAGGATGGGCTAGAGATTCCATGAGTCCACCAACTTTGAGCACCTTCCATGCACAACTGACAGCAATAGTAGATACCACAGCAATGGCCATCAGTATAAACTCCTAAGATAGATGCTAAAAATAAGCATGTGACTCCAGGAGCCAGGGCACTATGCTAGGCCCAGGTGTTTATTTCTTAGATAACCCACTGGTGAGCATGTATGACAGGTCACTGTGTCAATCTACAGAAGATATGAGTGGCTACAGGCCCCAAGTATAGAGAGCTGGCTTTAGCTCAAGCTGTAGCAGCTGATACTTTTTAGATCTTGGGGTCCCCAGTTCAATCCCTGATGCATTGACAAGCTAGCATTCGTCATACGCACACGACCCCTGGATAGGACCAGAGAAGATGGGAAGCATCTTGTGGTGCGCTTCTTGGGAGAATTATGGGAGTCATGGGTGAGCCTTTAAGAGTCCATCTACATTGCAGCTGGGAGCATGCTCTCCTGGAGCTAGCATGCTAAACATAGCAGTGTGGCCGTGAGAGTTCAGACTAGCCACCAGAGTACGTACCCAGGGGAGGGGGGGGGAGGGGTGTCGAGCATGATTGTAGTAGGGCAGCTAACCACAGCTTCCGCCCATGCCACCATGATCATGCTATTATTTTTCGTACACTAGCGGAGCTAGTGCTTGTCTGTCTCCCTGTGCTGGGAAGCATGCTCCTAGCTGCTGTGTAGGCACTCTAGGAGAGGTCCACATGAAGGGAAGGGAGGGAGGGTGTGTGTGTGTGTGTGTGTGTGTGTGTGTGTGTGTGTGTGAAGGAATGCAGGCAGAGGGGATGGGCATTTCATACCTAGATAGCACTGTGGAAAAAGCCACAGAGGCAGCAGTTAGAGAAGGAGACAGATGGTACATCAAGAGTGCCACTTAGATCGGAAACAAACAAAAACAATCCCTTTACTGTTGGGCAAGTGTCAGACTACAGTCTCTGCTCTTCTGCTTCCTATGAGTTTTATTGTACCGTCATTCTCCCATCCCGCCCCCCCCCCCCCCGCAAACTGCTAAATCCATCTATCGGTTTCATTCACCTGTCAGTCACACAGATTATAAACTGTCTGGGGCAGCATTCTTTGTGCTTTGTCTTTACAGTACTTGGAACAATGAGGCCCTGATCCGGGAATCGTTCCCCAGCTGTAACAAATGACAACGACAACAACAAGAACAGTGCTCTCTTGGCGATGTAGACTGCAGGCACACCACATGGTTGTTTCTACTCCATCTCTATATTATATATGGTGCATATAGATATAGATGGGGATATCTAATAATCCTGTTAGCTGCTGAGCTACCTCACTTAAATCAGCATCATGCCGGATTGGACCAGTAAGTGGGAAAGGTTGGATGGTAATGGAGGGAGTCGTGAATTTACCCATATATACAGTTGGGTCAAGGGATCCTTATGTGACAGCCACTATCTTGGAAAATGCCAATGGGGACCTCCGGAGCTAAAAGCACACGTATAGCATGAGATAAAAAACCAAACTCCTATTCCCTGTGGATCAGGATACCTGTAACACCTATACGATGACCAGCGAATGACACTTGTTTGTCAAAAAATATATAAGTAAATAAAGCAACCAACAATTACTTCCTTTTTGTTTTGAAACATAAATAAATAAGTGGAAATCAAATCACATACACACAAGAATCATTATGCCAAATGACCAAGGCAAATCAAGGAAAATAATTATTGCAGCTGATGGAGCAGAAACCCCATTACAGCAAGATGCTACTTCACAATACACAGTCCTGGAGGTTCAAAGCTAAATGCATTTTTCAACATCTTTATAGCACAAGTTATTAAATTAAGGTTTAAAATAAATCATTTTTCCCCCCTTTCCCTCTTACCTTTTTCCTCCTTCTCCTGTCCCCCAGTCAGAGTTTTGTTCTTGTCTGAATTGTTCCTTTCTTTGACAATCGCTATCACCGTTCTGGGTTTTTTTGGATTGAGGACGCATACCTTCTGCTCTGACACTGGAAAATGTGTCCAGACTTAAATAGGAGCAGGAGAGATTGCTGCGGGACAAGAGTTCCAATGATATTTGGAGCGAGATAAGGATCCTCAGGGCTCCATCAGGGAGAGCGAGAACAAGGCATTCTAGCCATGTTTTCCTCAAGAGGAAAATCCCCCCCCGACACACACACACACACACACATGCACACACTGTTTTTTCTAGATGTGTAGGAAATGTGGGGAATTCTCAGGGCAGCCACTTGTGCAGAAGATATAAATGTGTGCAGATGCGTATACATCGGTGCAAAACCAATCACTCACAAAGACCCCTCTCACACACAGACTAAGAACAGTCAACATATTTTTTGGAGCAACAAACTATAGTTCAGAGCAGGATCATCAAGTGCTATGGCAACAACAGATATGGCAGTAGGGTGATGCAAACCGACTCCATTACTCCCATGCACGGGGCTACCCACATCACAGGTCACAGCCACGGCTCTGCCCCACAGTTTTGCTGGCCCACCCAGCTGTGCTGAAATAGAACAAGTAATCAGCTACTGGTGTAGACCAACACCAGAGTCCATCGCCTCTTCGACACAAACAAACCCTGAGGCCCATATCCTCAAAGGTATTTAGGTGCAGAGAGTGGGATGTTGGAAGTCATCCCTAAGAGTTAGAGCAGGAGTCAGTAGCCAGGAATCAGACTCAAGGGTCAGAACCAGAATTAGAGGCCAGATACCAGAGTCAAGGTTGAGATATAATTCAATTTATAATCACTCCCATAGTCTGACTGTTTTCATTTATACTAAGGCACCTACAACACTCTGGAAGTATTAAGGGTCTAAATTCAGTGTACATTACATTTACATATAATGAACCCAGAGTATTTTTAAAAGGGTCCTTTATATAAATGAATATACAACCACACACACTCACATACATGGATAGGTAAGATTAGAGATGGCTAACATCTCTTTTCAAAAATCTTTCTTCCTGATTTAATTTTCTTTTTTTATAATAGGGAACATGGCAGGATTATCTTGTGCAGTTATTAGTAGGGATCTATTTGTACAGATGCCTTTCTAAATTATGAATTCAATCATCATCCCACATATAAATGTTGAGTCATAAAGGCACATGTTGATTTAATATCTGAGAATGAGACTTTTGAGTCAAAGGACTGAATCACATTAGAAGTGCTCGGTTACAAACGGTTAGGCTTTGAAACGTAATACTACAGCAAATAAATCTGACAATACGTTTTAAAATTGAGATGGGGGAAGGGGAGTGCAGGGGAGAAGAAGATAAATGGTAGCCATGAAAGTATCATCCAAGTATTTTTGACCAAATTGCTGCATATTTCAAAGGTGTCCTATCAAGGAAGTTTTCTGCTTGAGGGGTAAATGTATAACTTGTTCATCATGTAACAGAGCATATTATTTTGCTTGTAAACATATATGATTTAGATAGAAATAAGCAAATACTGCCACCAATTTGGTTAGCTCTGAGGTTTGCCATGCAAGTTGCAGAGGCGTAAGTTATGGGATGAAATTCAGAGAAGGTAAATGTAGAAAATACTCAGAAGTGAAATCTATCACATCTCCCAAGGGATGTAGTGGAAATTTCACCCATGTTATGCATTTAGGGCCAAATATGAAGAGAATTTGCACTCAAAGTGTTCTGAATACAAACCCCTTGTATTTGGACATATCAGTAACAGCACATGTCTCCTATGACCACACAACCACACAATTTGCTTGTGCAGCTGCCACTTGCTTGTGTACATGTGGACCACTGGGAACAGAAAGTTACGGGTGTGCACTATGAAGCTGCTTTTAGGAGCTTGTGCTGCTTATCTTCGTGCCTGAGTGAACATGGGCCAAACTAAATTCTATGTTTCCAGCTGCTCTTTGCTGAGAGAAGAACTCTTACCATTCTGATATGTATGAAATCAGCTCTGTTCCAGTTCAGGTTTTGATTATTTTCTGCTGCCGCCATATTAGGGGTGTCCAGACTGGTACAGACAACAACAACAAATTCACCCAAACTTTAAACAAACATAGGGACTGAAATAATGGATCAGACCAGAGGTCTGTCTCATCCAATTTCCTCTACCCTTATACTGGCCAGTAGCTGAGGTTTCAAAGGAAGGTTCCAGATCCAGAGGAAAGAAGAAAAATCTGCTCATTGGTAGAAATTGCTTCCTCAATCCTAGCAATAAGTGGCCACCTTATACCTTTCATCATACTTCCTGCTGATTTTATCCAGTCGAACATGAAGATAAATACAAATGTCTGATCCTTTTCTAGATTCCACTGAACTCTTAGACCCAACCATACATTGCATAGGGTTGCCAACTTTCTAATAGCACAAAACCTGCCTTTGCCACGCCGCTTCTCTGAGGTCCCGCCCCCTCTCGCTTCATCCCTCTCCCTTCATCGCTCGCTCTCCCCCACCTTCACTCACTCACTTTCACTGGGCTGGAGCAAGGGGTTGAGGTGGGGCAGAGGGTTGGGTTGTGTGTGTGGAGGGGTGGGTTCCAGGAGGGAGTCTGGGTGCTGGAGGGGACTCCAAGCTAGGGCAGGGGGTTGAGGTACGGGAGGATGTGCGGGGTCCTGGTGGCGCTTACTGCGGCTCCTGGGAAGCGGCCGCCAGGTCCCTGCAGCCCCTAGACACCTGGGCGGCCAGGGAGGCTCCACGCACTGCCCTCATGCCTGCAGGTTCCTGGCCAATGGGAACTGTAATGCCAGCCCTTGGGGCGGGAGCAGCGCGCAGAGCCTTCCTGGCCACCCCTGCGTCTAGGGGCTGAGGGGACCTGGTGGCTGCTTCTGGGAGTCTCATGGAGCTAGGGCAGGCAGGGAGCCTGCCTTAGCCCCGGGACCCTGCTGCGCAACTGACCAGATTTTTAACAGCCTAGTCGGTGGTGCCATCCAGAGCCGTCAGGGTCCCTTGAAAACCAGATGCCTGGCAACCCTAATGTTGTGGTGATGACTTTCATGGGTTAATTATGCATTATGGGGGGGGGGGAGTATATTTCCTTTTATTAGTTTTATATGTGTTACCATTCAATTTCATTTTCATCATTCTCAGTTATTCCTAGCACTAGCTAGGATGAGAAGGAGAAACACTGGCCAGCTATAAGAAACCTATTTGTCTAGGGCTAGTTTAAATACTGTTTTCTGTCCCATTTGCACTGGGCTGGCACTCCAAATGGGATGAAAAGTAGCTGGATCTAGCCAACTCAGAATATTTCAAGCACGTTACATGGCACTGGGCCTACAGCAGATCTGCCCAGAGATTCTGGGAGAGATAACTGGCTTCCTGGTGGACTTCACAGGTCTCTGTTACTGAGATCTCAGTGCAAGAGAGTCAATGCAGTTCTGAAAATCTTCTGAAAAAGCCTGAGCTTGTGAGATCTCCAGTCTAGTCTGAAGACCAAAGGGTTTCAGGTAGTTTGAGAAACATCTGAAAATTCTGCTCTGAGTCCTATGGAATGATTATTTGACAGGGTTGTCTGTGATAGCTGATGATTGGACTCAGTGACCAAGTTCCTTCCTGTTTTGGGTAGTTATGGTCTTATGAATGAAACCTCCAAGAGAGTTGATGCTCCTCATGGCAGGCCGAGACTAGAAAGATGTTTCAAAGTTTCACATAATGAGCTGTTCTCAACCTGATCCAGACACTGAACCTCTCAGTCATGTCAGTGAGCAATTTCTCACTTCAGTGGTCCTATTAAAGTCAATGGGTCTATCCATTTAAGAGATTGGAGTTTACCTGTGTGAATACAGTGGTCATAATCTTGCCTCTAATCAGGGATTTCTGAATTCTACTAAGCTCCTTTGGGTCTGTTTTCTTTGCCTTTCAGATTTCAGTGAAGGGCTCTGACTTTTGCTTCCTTCATAAATGTAAAAGGTCGGAGTGGATAGGGGAAGCTGACAAAAGAAAGATCAGATACAAAACAGTCATGCACATTTTGAAATCCATTGCCTGCCAACCATGGTGAAATCTCCTGTCGTCTTGATTTTTAGTTGGAGCGTTGGATTACTTTAGTACAAAGTAGTACGTAAAAACCATGCATTTGCTTTTCAAGGGACATTAGAAATTGTTCTAGAAAAGCCTTATTAGTTCTGCTTTTCCAGTTCTCAACAGTGCGATATTATGAACAATGATAGGTTTTACAGACTTAGTAAAATGTGTTATTGTCCTTGCTGACAGGCCCTGGCAATCTGCTGTGTATGTTTTTATGGAGCACAATGTCAAAACTTTCTCAGACAAAGCTTGAGAACCTGCACGGAATAAGTTATAGCAGGCAGAGATTAGCAAATTCCGACTGTAGCTCTTTACAGATTTGCAACTGGTATATTCACTCATGGGATGTCACAGTTATATATTGAGCATCCGTAAATCACAAAGCTCTCCGGCCTTGTTATGGAAATATGACAATTCTGCTCAGCATCTGCTCCACCCTCTATTTCTGTTACTTGCCAGAGTGACAACGGGCTATAAATGTCTCCAAGTACCAGAGCCTCAGCTCAGATTCTGATGGAATTAAATGACCTTGGCCAAGATGATATTTTTGATGTGGAGAGAGGTAGGCCCATTCTGCATGCAACAGAAGAATGCTCTAAATCTAACTGACAGAAGTCAAGTCTTTTTGAAAAATAAAATGGACTTTATTTTAATATTTCTTTTCCAATCCACGGGAGCTTTACTAGGTAATTTCACAACACAAATATTTAGAAATGTCAGATGGTAGAGTTCTATATGATTTGCTCAGAGAATACATTGCTTAATGAATTTTACTATGCACATGGAACTCAGGTCTTTAATGAATAGGTCCCTGTGATTTCTAGAGATGGCTGTCACTTTGAGATATGAGAATCATTTCTCTTTAGTCACGAGGACTTGGATGTGTGCATATTGAGGGGCTCTATTTCCCAGAACTTTAGAACTTGCAAGAATGATGCAGCTGCAGGGCTAAAAGTTATGAGAATTCAGGTGTCTGTGTGTCTAAGGCCAGATGGGACCATCGTAGTCATCTAGTCTGACTTTCTGTATGTTTCAGACCACAGAAACCTCACCCACTCAGTCCTGTAATAGACCCATAAACTCTGGCTGAGTTACCAAAGTCATCAAATCATGATGTAGAGACTTCAAGTTACAGACAGTCCACCATTTACACTAGTTTAAGCCTGTAAATCATCCATGCGCCATGCTGCAGAGGAAAGCGAAACCCCCGCATGGGTTCTGCCAATCTGACCTGAGGAAAATTTCTTCCCAACCCCAAATATGGCAATCAGTTAGACCCTGAGTACATGGGCAAGACCCACCAGACAGACTGTCATAAATATAAAGGGAAGGGTAAACCCCTTTGAAATCCCTCCTGGCCAGGGGAAAGCTCCTCTCACCTGTAAAGGGTTAAGAAGCTAAAGGTAATCTCGCTGGCACCTGACCAAAATGACCAATGAGGAGACAAGATACTTTCAAAAGCTGGGAGGAGGGAGAAAAACAAAGGGTCTCTGTCTGTCTATATGCTGCTTTTGCCGGGGATAGACCAGGAATAGAGTCTTAGAACTTTTAGTAAGTAATCTAGCTAGGTATGTGTTAGATTATGATTTCTTTAAATGGCTGAGAAAAGAATTGTGCTGAATAGAATAACTATTTCTATCTGTGTATCTTTTTTGTAACTTAAGGTTTTGTCTAGAGGTATTCTCTATGTTTTGAATCTAATTACCCTGTAAGGTATCTACTATCCTGATTTTACAGAGGGGATTTCTTTACTTCTATTTACTCCTATTTCCATTAAAAGTCTTCTTGTAAGAAAACTGAATGCTTTTTCATTGTTCTCAGATCCAAGGGTTTGGATCTGTGGTCACCTATGCAAATTGGTGAGGCTTTTTATCCAACATTTCCCAGGAAAGGGGGGGTGCAAGTGTTGGGAGGATTGTTCATTGTTCTTAAGATCCAAAGGTCTGAGTCTGTAGTCACCTAGGCAAATTGGTGAGGCTTTTTACCAAACCTTGTCCAGGAAGTGGGGTGCAAGGTTTTGGGAAGTATTTTGGGGGGAAAGACGTTTCCAAACAGCTCTTCCCCAGTAACCAGTATTTGTTTGGTGGTGGTAGAGGCCAATCCAAGGACAAAGGGTGGAATATTTTGTACCTTGGGGAACTTTTTGACCTAAGCTGGTAAAGATAAGCTTAGGAGGTTTTCATGCAGGTCCCCACATCTGTACCCTAGAGTTCAGAGTGGGGGAGGAACCTTGACACCATCAGTTTAAGTAAGAAAGTATGTGGGGACGGGATGAGGCTCCCGGTCCTGCTTTGCAGGCTAGGGGGCTCCGTGGGGAAGTATGTGATCAAAAAGTGAGTCTGATAATATCCAGCCTGGAATTAGCTGGAGTGAGTTATGTCTCACTGTCTTATGTGCAGCCTGTTTTGTCTCTCTCTGGTTGTGGGGTAAAGAACTTAATTTGTTTGGAGAGAGCTGGACACATTTATGAGTGTGATTGTATGATGGGGTTTCTAGTGATGGTGGAGGACAGGGCTCAGCAGCCCTGGGAGTCACTTCTGGTTTGTCTTATGATCCTAATAACTCATAAACCAGGGTTTCAGATGGTGACCTCTGGGGACCGGGAAGGGATTCCCTCCCACCCAAAGTATTCCATGGATTCCCCCCCACCCTCCTTCCTCTGAGGTATCAGGGATGGCCAGGGCTGGAAATAAGACATTGGATGAGGAGGACCAGGGCTCTGAGGTGGCACTGAGCATTCTCTATCTCAGGTGCATGGCTGGCTAGTTCTTGCTCACATGGTCTGGATCTAACTAATATCCATATGGGAATCACAAAGGGATTTCAGAGTGGCAGTGACCTTGTTTTGTTTTCTTGCCTTCCTCTACAGGGTGTGGATCAATTGTCAGGTTTATCTGTGTATATCTCACTTAATCATTCCCCTGCCATTGAGGGGCCTCAGGCACTGGTGCACCTTGGTCCCTCCTATTCTCTGCGGGTGATACATAGCCTAGTCTCCTGTGGACTGTAATCCTTTGGTCTAATTGTGGTTGTTGGCTTTAGTGTGCCACTGCTGGGTGTTGTTGGTGGCCTGTGATATACAGAAGATCAGACCAGATGATCTGGTGGGCACTTCTGGTCTTAAACTATCTGACTCTCCAGTTTTGGTTACTGTGTGTTATCAATTTACATTATAAACATAAAAGCAGCTTTATGCTACAGTACTCTTGTTATTTTCTGCTTTTATATAACTCTTCTGTGCATATGCTGCAAACACATAGCTTCTAAACCTCAGTTTGCACAGGTGAAAACATCAGTACAAGGACCATGACAAGGAAGAATCCAACCCACTGTGTTTAGAACTGAACCTAAACAGCGCTGGGGTTCCCCCTCACCCCTACTAAAAAGAAGAAAATCATCCTCACTAGGGACTTGATCCAAAGCCTATTGAAGTGAATTGAAAGACATGGGGCTCTGGATCAGGCTCTATATTTCTTAGTAAAAATTGCATAAAATTGCATAAAATTGCATTGGATTTTGTTTTCAGTACTTGGCTGTTGCTGCCAATATTATGGAATAATACACAAAGAGACAACACTGACATGTTAAAAACTTGTACGGTTCAGCTCAACACACCGACAATTTCCGACACTCCCGTTCCCGGAGTTATTGTTTTATGACTTAAAACCCTCGTTCTTGACTACACACCTACAATGTGACTGCAGAAGTCAGCACCACAGGTTTATGAACTGGGACCTGATTGTAAATCAATATTGAAAACCATGGCAGTTTGCCATGTTAATTTAGATTTCAGAGTGCCAGGCGGGAGTTGCTGCTATTCAAAGCAGTTTCCCCATTGATTTTGTAAAAAAAACACAGAAGATGTCTGTTATCTCTCATGAGCCATATTGGCACTAACTGCTGAAGCAGGAGCTGGTGTTGGTGAGATACACATTTTAGGAACACTCTCGCAGAGTTCCTATAGGACAGCTGTACCTATAAGAGGTGAACACTGATTGGGATGGGGGAAAAGGCTATTTATTGATTTTGCTCATCACATGGACTGCTAGCCTATTAACATTTACAGTTGTACCCCTGGCTATGGAAGTTCTCAGGGAAAGGGACTGGAAGTTAGGATTTCTGGGGTAAAATTCTGGCGCTGTAGAAGTTAATAGGAAAAACTCCCATTGCCTTCACTGGAGCCATAATTTCACCCCTGGATTCTATTGTCAACTGTGTCACTAATCCTCTGTGTGACCTTGTGCAAGTCAATGAACTAAAAATGCGGCCAAAGCTAAACCCCAGATCTGAATGGCCCTTGAACTTGAGGAAAGTTTGATTCCAGATCCAAACTGTGTTTTATATCATTTGGACATTTGAACTGTCAGTGCCTCAGTTTAACTTTCTTCAGATTGGATGAAATAATCCCTGCCTTCCACTTGTTGGTATTTCTGTGGATGTGGTGATGCAGATCTAGGGAGAAGAGAGAAGAGGTGATCTGCAATGAAGGAATCCCTGAGGACCACATCTGCTACCAGGGCATCTTTGTAAACTTTTTCTTTCACTTTCCTATTTGCAACTTGCTTCATCTGCAAAGCCCACTAACTCTAACCCCTCCCAGTAAAAATGTTGCTATTGAACTGCTGTTGGAATTTGTCTTAATGAAATATATTGTTTAATAAGTTTGTCTCTCGGCCTCCCAATGCATTTTTTGCTGCTCATCTATTTAGCTTATAAACCCTTCAGGGCAGAGACAGTGGGCCAGGTCCTCAGGTGTGATAGAGCCTTTATTCTCCCAAAGCTGGAGTCATCTGAAGGCTGGTGTGGCCACTGGCACAAGTTAGAGTGGCCTGAAGGCTGCACTGTCTTGTCTTGGCAATAAGGGATTCCTAGAAACTGTTCCACTTGCCTAGGATTGCCTCAGTAACATGCACCAAAAATGCCCCCTCCCAAAATTGACATAACCCAGGAACGTACCATTCACTGGTGGGGGGAAGGGCCAGGACCAGGTAGCATATAGCCAATGGCACTCACTTTCCACAGCGTAGGGCTTTCCCTAAGCATAAGAGACTCCCACGTTTGTCCTTTATAACAACTGTCCACTCCCCTTGCACCACCAGAGTAGCTCAAAGCAGATAGAGATTAGGCCAAAGTCTGGACTCCAGTTTTCTTCTTTGTCTTTCACTAAAGTCAAATTTGTGATCACTTACCATAAAACAAGAATAATGATCTCTTTATACAGTCCCCATGCAAACAAATACTTGACGTCAATTTGGGGCTCAGGATACTCCCACTAAATACAAAAAACAACAAGGAGGCCACCGGACTCCTTGTTGTTTTTGTGGATGCAGACTAACACGGCTACCCCCTGACACTTGCCACTAAATACGGATGTAACTCACACACCTTCTGAATGTGGTGTTCTGTCCCATCTAGTGACACCAAGTCACTTAGAGAGAGTTAAATGAGTCTGCTCTACAGCCTTAGCTAACAGCCAGTTGGCTTTTAGCTCATGCACTAAGCTCCAGAGGTCCCTGGTTCCATCCTGCCGACAACTGGGGTTGTCGACGTTACACAGGCACCCGGTATATTTCTAATCAACAGAACATAGTGACCAAATAGAACCAGGTACTGTTTTCATTGACTTTTGCCAATGAGTACAATGGAATCAACCCATAATTTATTTTTCCACAAGCAGCTCACCCCAAAGCCTACTTTATTTCACAATCAACTAATATCAACGCTCCAAACTGCATTGATGGTAGACAGAGCTTCACATGTCCAATATGTCATAAGAAATGTCATTGACTACAAGTTAAACGGCACATTGTACATTCTGGTTTAACTTCACTGAGTCACAAGAGTTGAAGAAAAAATAGTGTCTGTGTTTTTTTCTTTTCCTTTTCTTTTATTTCTTGCAGTTTGTCAACTGTGTTTCTCTCTTGCAAATCACGGCTATTTTCGCAACACAAAAGAGGTTTAAAAATGGAAGAGGCTGGAGTTTTGAACTAATGCAAATAACCTAATGTCACTCAATAATAAAACAAGATTAACCTAAGAAGCTGCATTTATCTGTTTAGAGTGACTGAGAATTAGTCTAGCCCCAGAAGAAATGCATGCATGAGAGGTATAATATTGCATACTGAAGGCTAGTGAAACTCTACAGAGTTGGAAGTTTGGACAATGAAGGTTTAATTGCTTTCATTGCTGTAAAATGTGACTAAGACCAGACAGAAAGGCATTTTAAACAAATAAAAAAAAATATCTTTCAGGGCCACTGCAATTTCTTCCCAGGCATGGAGACTGCTTAGTGCATTATTATCTTGAAGAATCTACAAAGAGCTTTTCATCTTTGTCACTCTCCAAGGATGAGATAAATGAACAGACTTCTATAGAAGAAAGACTTGGGCAGCAGTGACTTGAGTAACAACTAGACCTGGTTGAATTATTTGTTGTCAACAATATTTGCTGCCAATTTGCACAATTCCATTCGCTCTGTCCCATGCTTATCCTCTTTATATCTGAGGGTTGTATACTGTCTGTGAACCCTTTGTGAACCGATCCTGATTTGGACAATTGTAATTCCTCTTGTAAGTATTCACCAAATAGTTACTGTAGACAAATTTCTGTCCAAAGCTTGTTGATCAGTTGTTCCCTTGGTCTCTTCTCTATTATTTGTGGTGTGGGTCTCAGTCACATGGGCCCAGATCCACAAAGAGACTTACATCCAAGCTTTAGGTGCCTGGGCAGTATTGTGATTCACAAAACCCCCACTCAGCTGCTGCCTAATCCTGTGGGCACCCAAACTCACTCCGTGCCTAACTTTTCACTCTAAAAGTTTCCTATGCACCTAAATCTCTGCCTCTGGGCATGTGCCTCTCTCCTGGCTAAAAAACAGCATGATCTTAAAACCAGGTGAAATGTGAAGGAGCAGAGAGACTGCAGCCAGTCACAGCAGGGGTTAAAGAACAGTGGGTTCAGCTAGCCCCACCCCATTATACCTGCAGCCAATGCCAGGGTTGGAGCGGGGAGAAAAGAAGGGAGCCTGGCTCAGTCAGGAGCTCTCTGTATGCCTGCCTGAAGGCATAGGCCAGCAACAGCCACTGGAGGCAAGTAAGTCTTCCCCAGCCAACGAGAACCTACAGAGAAGCCCCAACTGCAGGGCAACTGGACTAGCGGGGCCATACCCCAGACTAAAAGGACTTGCATAGGGAGCAGGCCAGGAAAACAGGCCCTAAATCCCCCCTCATGGCTGGGAGAAAGATACATCTCCCCACTTTAGGAGTTGAGCAACAGAGGACCCTGAGCCAGGACCTGAGGAAGAAGGAGGAGTCAGGGTCCCGCACAGCCCCTGCCTAGCCAATGATCTAGCCACTAGGCTGCCCAGCCAATGAGGGCCCTATCACATGAAAATAGGTAGGGTAACAGCTACGTCTCCTGAGGTGCTCAGAGCACACCTAACTCCACACAACACAGCTGGTGGGAATGGTCTCCTTTATAACTGGTAGCCCAGTGATTAGGAAACACACCTGGGATGGGGGAGACCCCAGATAATTTTTTCCCTTTCCTGATGATAATGGATTTGAATAGGGGTTTCCTAAGCACTGGGCCATTGGTCTGATGAGGAGCTCTTTCTAACCATTCTCTTGAAGCTGTTGCAAGAAACATCTTAGGTGCTTGAATCCAGGGGAAGTCTCCTGACTGTGAATTCCAAACAGAGCTAGATGATGGGCAGAGTTTAGGACACATCCCTCTCATCAGCATTTGCGACTGGCCAGCTTAGCTGGCTCCCTGCCTATCATATTGGTGCTTGTGGATTCCCTTTTCGGGTGCCTTTCTCTCTCCAGGCATTACATAGCGAGCCTAATGCAGGATTTGTAGATTCCACTGGGTGGGCAGGCACCTAAAAGTTAGGCCTTGCAACACCTACATCTCTTTGTGGATCTGAGACCTAGTGGTATTTCTGCTTCATACTTGGATGAATGACACTCTTTAAAAAGAAGAAGAAATAGCAAATAATGCACTTTATAGTATGGAGTTCTGCATGGATAAGCATTAGTAGTAACACTCATGAAATGCATTTGGTCTGATTCTCTTCACCCTTAAACTGTTTCTACACTGGTGTGCCTCTGTGGAGTTACTCCTGATTTACAGTGATGTAAAAGAGAGATGATGCAAGCCCTCTGCTTTCATAAATGTTTAAGAATGCCCGGTAGCCATGTTTATATTCATGAACAATGATTAATGCATCCTCTCAAATAAAGGTAAACACATCACAGTTATTTCCCAAAACATTCTTAAAACAGTTGTGTATTATTTAACCAGAAGCTGGTAGAAATAGCATCATGCCCTCAGCTAATATGAGTTTGTTCAAAAGTAAGAGGCCAAATTCTCAGCTGGCTTAATGTTGCATAACTCCAGTGAAGTCAGCTGAGACTCTGGCCCAAATCGTCTAGGCTGGTGTCTCATTGGTTCAATGTGTTGACACACACATTCTACTGGAGAGACTGAGTGTGAAACAGAAACATTTTTCTTTAGCCTATTGAATCACACTGGCAGTTGTGTATGTTTATGTGCCATACTCTAATGGATGAAGTTTCAGTTCTGTTCACATGTGCATCATAAACCATAAACCTAGTAAGGTTGCTAAAGACTCCCCTTTAACTTAATTGGCAGGGCTTTGTGCTTCTGGAGCTAAAAGACAAGGGTTCACTTCCTGGTTATAATCATAAGGTCTTAGTTGGCTACACATTCATAAGAATTAGTGCCCAAATATCAGATTTGAACTCTTATAAATCCCTGATGATGAGGGGCCAACCTCTGCTTAAATGAGGGGGGATATGGAAGGAGAAATCCAGCATCATACCGGCAAGGAATCTGTCCCTAAGTGTGTATCACTGAGTCCACCCACACTAGGGACACCTCCTTCTGGCCACTCTGGGAATTAGTTCTTCCAGGTCCAAGGCCCCCTTCTGCTGCTTGCTGTAAGCTCTGCAACCTCTCTCTCTCTCTAACTCACGGTGCTCTGTCTACGTAGCTTGGCTCTCCAGTGAGGTCACTGTGTTTTCCCCTTTTGGGGATGGTATCAGAGTCTTTCCATACCATCTCTCCTAAGCAGTCTTCCCAGTCACTGCCCTGTTGGTGCCACTTCCCCAGTGACTGGTAGTGGAACCCAATCCCACCCGCCATTCAAGGTTCCAGCTCAAGGACCCTCTATCGGCAGCCAAGGTCTGCACCCCCTTAAACATTGCTGCCTTTTCCAGGAGCCTTTTCTACAGCCACTCCACCTAGATTCCATTTTTTCCCTCTCTAGTGTCCAGAGAGGGACTACATATTCCCTCACTGCAGCCCCATCCTATTGCCAGCATTCTGGCTTTAGCCTAGTGTGGCAAATTGCCAGCACTACTGTGATGGGTCTCGCGCTTTCTCTTCTTGGGGGAGGGGTGGGGGTTCAGGGCACTGTTTCTTGCCCCTGAACTGGGGTATTAACTGCCCCACTAGTGTCCTAGAGGAGGTGAGTGGAGAGGAAAGGACCCAGGCCCGCCCTCTACTCCAGGTCCCAGCCCAGGTGCCCTAGGGATAGCAGTAAACCACTAGAACTAGTGGTTCCTTCCCCTTGGCTACTTCTCTCTCCTGCCCTTCAGCTTGTAGGGCTTCCTGCCCTCCCTCTGCACAAACCAGGTGTCCCTTTACTTAGGGTCTTGGTCTTCTTAGCCCACCACAGCACTTCTCCAAACTCTCCTCTGCTTCCCTCCAAACTGCTCTTTGCTCCAATGCCAAGCCACTCTGCTTCAACTCCTCCAAACTGCTCTTTGCTCCAACACCAATCCACTCTGCTTCAACTCCTCCTCTTGTCTGATTGAAGCAGGGGGGGTTATCATGTGACTGGCTTCAGGTGCTCTAATTGGCTTCAAGTGCTTTAATTAATTTATAGCAAACTTTCTTCCCTCTACAGGGAAGAAGGCTCCCTTCTAACACTCTCCTACTCGCGGGATCTCCTAGTTAACCTCCTCCTGGCCCTGGCTAAACCAGCCATCTATAAAACCAGAGAGAAGAGGTTGGCCGATGGAGTTTCCTGTGACTGTGGGATGATCCTCGGTCCGTTCACGTATCCGGGCGGAGTTCCTCTGGGCGGCGTCCACTGACTCCCTTGATAGTTTTGAGGAGTGGTGGGCGCTGTCCGAGGTTCTCTGCTTGGTGTCCCCATCCCGGTTCCCTCCGTCTGACCCTTTGATTGAGGGGAAGAGTGAGAGAACCCAGCCCCAGCCGTTACCGCTGTTGATACCATCATTACTGTCACCTAGGAGGGGTCCTATAACATGTGGGTGTAATCCCCCCCACCCCCAAACCGCCCACCCCGCAGCCGTGCCCATCTTTTCGGGCACTCTCAGGAGAGGAATAATCGGTGACACTGGGCGTGGCACTAGGTAACTCGAGGGGGTAGAAGACCACGAGTGTCGAGGAAGCCCCCCCCGCTCTAGGCCACCAGGTAACTCAGGAGGGTGGAAGACCACGAGTGTCGAGGAAGCCACCCCGCTCTGGGCCCAGGCTAGCCTGAACACTTCTCCCTCCTGAAGGCTGCTGTGTTATACCTTGTGTTTGCTTTTATTTTGTTGCATAGTTTTGTTTTATCCTTTTTAGTGATTCTTTGTAAGTGTTACACAAATAAAATTCTTTTCTGCTTCAAAAAAAAAAAAAACACTCTCCTGCTCGCGGGATCTCCTAGTTAACCTCCTCCTGGCCCTGGCTAAAACAGCTATCTATAAAACCAGAGAGAGGAGGTTGGCCGATGGAGTTTCCTGTGACTGTGGGACGATCCTCGGTCCGTTCATGTATCCGGGCGGAGTTCCTCTGGGCGGCGTCCACCTACTCCCTTGATGGTTTTGAGGAGCGGTGGGCACTGTCCGAGGTTCTCTGCTCGGCGTCCCCATCCGGGTCCCTTTGTCTGACCCTTTGATTGGGGGAGAGAGTAAGGGACCCCAGCCCCAGCCATTGCTGCTGCAGACACCACCACCTTAGAGGGGTCCTTTCACACGTGGGGGCACGTGCCCCCCCCTGGATTGTGCACCCCACAGCCTGCCCCTCTTGTTGGGGGCTTTCAGAGGAGGTAATTGTTGGTGGCACTCGGGCGTGTCGCCAGGTAACTCAAGGGGGTGGAAGACCACGAGAGTCGATGAAGCCCCCTCGCTCTGGGCCACC
This sequence comes from Caretta caretta, assembly GCF_965140235.1. Taxonomy (NCBI): domain Eukaryota; kingdom Metazoa; phylum Chordata; order Testudines; family Cheloniidae; genus Caretta; species Caretta caretta. Next base: position 8,814,006 of record NC_134210.1, on the reverse strand, counting down.
AGGTAACTCAGAAGGGTGGAAGACCACGAGAGTCGAGGAAGCCCCCCCGCTCTGGGCCCAGGCAAGCTTGAACACTTCCCTCCCCTGAAGCTAATGAGAAAACAATTGTGATTGGTTGCTGTGTTACACATTGCATATGCTGTTGCTTTTGCTTTGTAAGTGTGTTATGCAAATAAAAACACCTTTTTTTGCTTCAAAAAAAACACTCTCCTGCTGCCTTCTGGCCATGCTGTATCACACTAGTCACACCTTTTCCTTCCCACTTGGCTTCTATCATTCAGGGCTAACCAGCTAATTCCCCTCAGCTGTGGCTATCCCGTTAACTGGCCTCTCCTCAGCCTCATAATCCCCTTCAAGGCTGGTGTGGGGTGAACATTCCATCACCACGTGCTAATTAACTGCCAGTTCCACTAAGGTGAGCATGGATGGTCATCAGTACAGCATGAACTAGTGTTCAGCATATCTCAGGATCAGGTACCTACAGGTGTGTGTGCCATCATGGATCTCTGCTGGGTGGAATGTCGAATCACCCTGTGTCTCAGATTCATGGATTTGAGGGCCAGAAAAGACCATTGTGATCATCTAGCCTGATCTCCTGTATAACAGAGAACATAGAACTACCCCCAAAATAGTATCTTTTGAACTAGAGCATATTGTGATGGAAAAAATCCAATCTTGATTTAAAAATTGCCTGTGATCTAAAATCTACTTGGTAAATTGTCTCAATGGGTAATTACACTCACTGTTAAAAATTTGCACCTAGTCTCCAGTCTGAATTTATATAGTTTCAACTGCCAGACATTGGACCTTGTATACATTTGTATGCTAAGTTGAAGAGGCCATTATCCAATATTTGTTCCCCATATAGGTACTGTTAGATTATAATTGTTACCCCATACTCCTACTCAAGATTTCCCTCTCTATGCATCCAAGGATCACATTAGCCCTTTTGGCCACGGCACTGGGAACTCATATTCAGCTGACTATCCACCATAAACCCCAAATCATTTTCAGTCACTGCTTCCCAGGATAGAATCTGCCATTTTGTAAGTATTGCCTAGATTCTTTGTTCCCAGATATATACAGTTAATTTCAGCCGTATTAAAACATATTGTTTGCTTGTGCCCAATTTACCAAGAGATCCAGAATTCTCTGTATCAGTGACCTCTCCGCTTCATTATTTACCACTCCCCAATCTTTGTGACACTGGCAAACTTTGTCAGTGATGGGTTTATGTTATCTACCAGATCACTGATAAAAATGATAAATAGCATTGGGCCACGGGCCGATGCTTCAGGACCCCACTAGAAACACACTCACTTGGTGATGATTGCCCTGTTTACAGTTTCATTTCAAGAAATATCAGTTAACCAATTTTTAATCTATTTAGTGTGTGCCGTGTTAATTTTGTATCGTTTTAGTTTCTGAATCACACAGTATTCTTGTCAGCAAGTTAAGGAAGTATGGGCTGGATGAATGCACTACAAGGTGGGTAGAAAGCTGGCTAGATTGTCGGGCTCAACGGGTAGTTATCAATGGCTCCATGTCTAGTTGGCAGCCGGTATCAAGTGGAGTGCCCCAAGGGTCGGTCCTGGGGCCGGTTTTGTTCAATATCTTCATAAATGATCTGGAGGATGGTGTGGATTGCACTCTCAGCAAATTTGCGGATGATACTAAACTGGGAGGAGTGGTAGATATGCTGGAGGGGAGGGATAGGATACAGAAGGACCTAGACAAATTGGAGGATTGGGCCAAAAGAAATCTGATGAGGTTCAATAAGGATAAGTGCAGGGTCCTGCACTTAGGACGGAAGAACCCAATGCACAGCTACAGACTAGGGACCGAATGGCTAGGCAGCAGTTCTGCGGAAAAGGACCTAGGGGTGACAGTGGACGAGAAGCTGGATATGAGTCAGCAGTGTGCCCTTGTTGCCAAGAAGGCCAATGGCATTTTGGGATGTATAAGTAGGGGCATAGCAAGCAGATCGAGGGACGCGATCGTTCCCCTCTATTCGACATTGGTGAGGCCTCATCTGGAGTACTGTGTCCAGTTTTGGGCCCCACACTTCAAGAAGGATGTGGATAAATTGGAGAGAGTCCAGCGAAGGGCAACAAAAATGATTAGGGGTCTGGAACACATGAGTTATGAGGAGAGGCTGAGGGAGCTGGGATTGTTTAGCCTGCAGAAGAGAAGAATGAGGGGGGATTTGATAGCTGCTTTCAACTACCTGAAAGGGGGTTCCAAAGAGGATGGCTCTAGACTGTTCTCAATGGTAGCAGATGACAGAACGAGGAGTAATGGTCTCAAGTTGCAGTGGGGGAGGTTTAGATTGGATATTAGGAAAAACTTTTTCACTAAGAGGGTGGTGAAACACTGGAATGCGTTACCTAGGGAGGTGGTAGAATCTCCTTCCTTAGAGGTTTTTAAGGTCAGGCTTGACAAAGCCCTGGCTGGGATGATTTAACTGGGAATTGGTCCTGCTTCGAGCAGGGGGTTGGACTAGATGACCTTCTGGGGTCCCTTCCAACCCTTATATTCTATGATTCTATGATTCTATGATTCTATGAATCTATGAATCAAAATGACATGAGGTTCCAAGTCAAATGTCTGACAGAAATCTGGGTATATTACATCAACACAATCTTCTTCTATCAAACTTGTAATCACCATCATAACCTGTTCCGGCTAATCTCCATTTCTTTTGGTTAAGGAGTCTGATTCAAAGCCGTTCGAAGTCAATGGAAAACTCCCATTGCAACTAGTGGAATTAGGCGCAGGCTCTAACAACAAAAGGACCCCAGTTCTATGCATGGGTTGCTGTAACCCAGTGGTAACCGTACAGTGCCAGGTGTCCACACAATTATCACAACCTGCAGTTCACTGGAGTTTTTTAATAAACTCAGTTGATTGTGTTTTTCTAACTTGCTTCTGGACTTTTAATTGTTGTTTCTCCAAACAAAAACACACTGTAATTTGACATTTTGTGAAGCACTCACACCCAGAGGATGTTTAGACTGCACTCTGCTTTTTAAAGGATCGTTCATTCAACTCACTTTGAACTTTAAAGCTTTTTACTGAGATAACAGGATCTACAGTGTGAGATCAAGCTTAGAAATCACAGCTTGAAATGCCCATCTAGGGAAAGTCATGCAGAAAATGAAACATATCTGGCAGAACAAGACTGTGGTCAGAGTGACAAGACAAAGTCAGGGAAAAGGGCAATGAAGAAAACCCCAGACAAGGAATGACTCCCTGGTGTGACTGCGAGTAAAGAGGGCAGGGGGCAGAGAGAATGAAGAGTTAAAACCCACCTAACAAGGCTGAGATTGGAGTATCTGAACAATTCCCCTGAGTCCCAGGTCACTTTGTGAAAATTCTTCTCTGCTTCTATCTCGTTGCTTTTCTTTCAGCCTTTATCTGGATGGATTGTCTCTGGGTGCAATGGTGTCTTTTTCATATTGCTTTTCACCTTCTCTAAAACAATGAATGGTATGGAGAACATAAATGATGTGGAGAAAGTGAATAAGGAAATGTTATTTACAACATCAGACAGTGCAAGGAACAGGGGTCACCTGATGAAATTAATAGGCAGCTGGTTTAAAAGAAACATAAGGAACTACTTCTTCACACAGCACACGGTAAAGCCGTGGAACTCGTTGCCAGGGGCTGTTGTGAAGGCCAAAAGTATAACTGGGTTCAAAAAGCAAATTAAATAATTCCATGGAGGATAGGTCCATCAGTGGCTATTAGCCAAGATGCTCAGGGACATAACCCCATGCTCTGGGTGTCCCTAAACCTCTGGCTGACATAAGCTGGGACTGGATGAGAGGGGATGGATCATTCAATAATTACCCTGTTCTATTTGTGCCCTCTGAAGCATCTGGCACTGGCCACTGTTGGAAGACAGGATACTGGGCTACATGGACCATTGATCTGACCCAGTGTGGTCATTCTTATGTTATATAAAACAAAACAAATACATTTTAGTGCCAGAGAATGGTGCTAAATTGGCAGCTGTATAGCCACAGAATGGTTATAACATGGGCAGTGGGAGCACCGGATTCCCTTGCACTGCCCACCCCCGGCCTCAAAGCCATCAATGTGTGAGGATTGTCTGTGCAACAGGGTGAATTCCTGGCTGGCTGTTACTTTGTTACCTTCTTGCCTGATTCTTGATGTCTGCTTTCCTGACCTGCCCGTTTCCCTCCCTTGCTTCTGGTTCCTGCTTTCCAGACCTGTTCCTGATCCCTGACTCTCACCTTTGGTTCAACTCCTGACTCCAGCTCTGATCCTCGGGTTCCTGTCTCTCTGCTCTGACCGCTAGGTCTGACTGCCAAAGCCCAGGTTGTCACACAATGAGTCTCCCCACTGAAGATATGGGAAGACCCCCTGCAGCTCAGTCTCCAGCATGGTCCCTCTCTGTGACAGCCAATGGGTATGTCTGGCAATTGGTATTTTTTGGGATGGTATATTATGCGAAGCCCGTTCCATTAGGAATTCAGCTCAGACCAGCAACTCATTTCACAACCATTACTGATCAACTGACATTGCAACTTTCAGCCAATATCAGCGTATGGGCCCAATTCAAAATGCTGTGCAGGGCATGGGTAATTTTCTATTTTAGTACCATCTCTTGAGTCAACCCATTCTCTGTACCCTCCTCCTATTGGCAATTTGTCATCATGCTTTTCCTATAATAACAACATGTGGGGTTTGTTCCCCTGTTCCTATGCATTGTACTGCAACTCTCCTCTGGGTATTAATAAGAATTGTGATTTCTGTTACAGTAACATTCAAAATGTACTACGTGTTAATATAGATCTGAGACAAGATATAGTCTCTGCACTGAAAATCTCAACACTAACTTATTCTGCATGATCAAGGGAGGGGAAAACCTGTCTTTATTTCTCAAATGTAATAATTTCCAGTGGTTTAAAAAGTAAGTGGGTATATGAATGTATATGATTTACTGCACAGTTCGAACTTCCCTTTCACAATTTAGCCGTATCTGCCCAGGACATGCATTCCTAGTTGCATTATAACATTGTTGCAGTAACAAATAGAAATTGCTTTTAAAGGTTATAATCCTGTAATTCTTACTCACCAGCATAATCCCACAGAAGTCATACCTGTTTAAAAACTGTACAGAGCGGTAAAGGTTGCAGTTTCAAGTACTATATCAGTTTATGGCTGGAGTTACACACACATTTTAGAATAAAACAGAAAGACAGCATAGTTCTGAAGCAAACCCAGTACTGAGGGTAAATTCACTGAAAAGCTTGAAAATCTTCTGGTGAATCTGAAACAGTTTCCAAGAAAGCCTGGGTCAATGTAACAGATATTTGGTACAAAAACACTGATAACCATTTCAATAACAGTATCAATAAAGTTTCAACTAAATAAGTGAAAAATAAAGTTATGAGAGCAAAAAGTGGAGAGCGCACACACAGGCACGCACACATGAAAAAAATGTTAGGGCTTGATTTTCAAACACTGCTCTCCATTTCCCCTGTCTTCGTGCCTCTGTTTATCAAACTTCAAAAAAAACTTTTTTTTCCCCTTTACTGCTTTGTCTAATTTCAGCCTTTCCACAACATATGCTTCTGTCCTCTACTTGCATTGCCGCTTATAAATAATAAGACAAAGAGAGACAGATTCTTAAAAAAAGAAAAAAAAAATCTAGGACATCTTGTTTATTTTGGTTTAATTTTTCATTTAAAAAAAATCATTAAAAATGACATTGTCCTCTAATTTTTCCTCTGTGCAGCATCTGCCATTGTCAAGCTGTTGTCTTTGTTACAGTGGTTTTTTTTGGTGTGAGAGAGGGACTGTGAAGCAGTGTTTTTAGAGAAAATATGACAGCTTGCCTTTATTCTGAGACAGCTCTTATTAGAAACAACCCCACTTTTTAACCCTCAGCTGGCGAAATCGATGTAACACTATCTGCTTTAAACCTGCTAAGAATCTGATCCGTGATGTGAAAATTCTATTATTAACTGCCACAGTGTTGTTTAAGTTCTATGCTCCCATTAATTAGGCTCATATAAGAAATGTATTCAGCACGTCAACAACTCAAACCTGATCTACTCCTTTTATTTAGGCTCCCTAGTATCATGCCAGCAAACTCCATTGTTTTTCTCCCCCCAAACTCTCAGTGCAAACAAATTCATTTTGTGTCTTTATTACTTGTATAAAAGATTATGGCGATCAATAAAAGAAAGAAGGAACCAGTATAAAATCTCAGTAGGTGAGAATCAGAGAGACTCTCTCTTCCCATACGATTTCTGACAGGAAGACATCCTTTTTATTTAAATGTGTTGGTCAAGATTTTTCAAACGTGAGTAGTGGACTGATCCTGTAGGTACACTCTGAGAACAGTGGTCATCTAGTCTGACCTCCTGTGTGAGACAGGCCATTGGACTTCCCCAAAATAATTCCTGTTTGAACGAGAGCATTCCTTTTAATTTCATCCAATTTTGACTCAAAAATTGCCAGTGATGGAGAATCCACCACAACCCTGGTAAATGGTTCCAGTGATTCATGATGCTGAACAGACACAAGACTAAACTATGTGGCTGGGGATGGAAACAAGAAAGACTGAAGCTCTAATTCTGTTGTCTGTGCGCTACATTCAAGGTTTTTTTAATTTTATGCATGATTTGAAGTTCCACAGCTTTTGGGTGCTTAATTTGTGACACCAGATTTTCAGAAAGAGCTGAGCAGCCACCTTCTGAGAATCCAGTCCCTTTCGGGTGTCTTCAGTTAGGTTCCAAAAACTCGAGGCGTGGAGAAAAAAAAAAGCCACTACTCAAGATTGAGCCCTCGTTCAGTCACATTAGGTCTATAAAGATGGCGTGCCCATTGGTTTTCCTATAAAAAGTATCCTCGGGGTATGCAACTCTGTCAGCTTGGTTTCTTCTTCTCTGTCCTAACTGATTTTAACTTCAGTACAGAAAGTAGTTGGACTAGTATCTTGAGTGCACAGGGTAGGGCCCAATAGGCGTCTCAGTCCTCCTTTAAGCATAACCCCATCCCAAATTCCTGTGTGTCTCAGAACTCCCCCCCCATCTTGTTCAGTGGTTCAGTGTAGATGACTGGTAGCAGCTCCTTAAAGACAAAAGGGTGGAACTCATTCCCCTGGCCTTTGTAGGTAGTACAGGCCTTTAATTGACATAGGCAACTTATCAGGTAGCTCTCTGCACAGGGATAGATTTCATCCTGGGAAAGCACTTGAAGGATCAAGGTCTATGTGCAACCTTAGCTATTGCATTGGAAACTGGCAGAACTATAATAATATACTGAACATTTACATACATGCACCATCTACAGCTAGACAGACTTACCTATGTCGTATATAATGAGTTTGCTGAATAAGAAAACTATGCATCACCTGATCTTTGATGTCCTGGGCCTCAATAAAAAGCTAATAATATCCAGTATGTATATCATACATCAAGTCATATTTTAGGGACATGTATATTAATCATGTGCTACGATAGAGTGAGTCCCAAGAATATCATCCCTTTTATAATCTGCAATGTGTAGCTCAGTTTACATCTGATGTTTAATTAGGATCTTGCAGTTGCAATAGTTTTTTTTAACTGCACTTAGGCAAGGTACAGTGTAATGAAATGTAAGTGACCCAAACTAAATGGAAGCACTGAAGTAGATAATGTGGCAGTATATCAAGTAAAATACACTGATTCTGCAGTCAGTGCATGCCCTAATGGCAGAAAAAGGGTTTGAAAACCACTTTAACCACAAGTAGGGTGTTTATGTATTATTCACAGTAGCAAATAATTGCAAAATGTCAACATTTCATTTTCCTCTTAAGAATTTCTTTTGATTAGTGACCTAATTAGCCATTAAGAAAAAGAAGGGTTTATTTTTTAAGTGTAAATATGAAAAGCAGGAGTGTTTCCTAGTGGTAAGTAATTTATGATCTTAAAATGTCACCGTCAACACCACTAGTCTGTTACTGAACAGCACCAAAAACAAAAACAAACAAACAAACAAAAAACGACTGTTTTCACACTGCAGTGTGGAGGGGTTTGTTTTTGTTTTGTATTATTATTACCATTACAATATTTCAACAGTTGCCTGGGGGTATTGTTTCCCCTTTTTCCTCTTTCACAGAAATCCTCCAACAAGCTTTGTGTAGGTTGTGGAAAGAAGCAATTGTAATCTACAAATATTAAGGTTACATGTTGAAACACAAAAGAGCTTTCACTTAAAGCTAAACTTTACTTAGACTCAAGCACTTATACACATGTCTGCAACAGGTTAGTAAAACATCCCCAACCCTTGATAATTACCAAAGCTGCGTGTGGCTCTTGAATGGCACAACTGCAGCCTGTCTGCTAGTGGGGAACACAAAATTCATCCAGAGGGAGAGTCCAGTCCTGAAGAGTCCCCCTTACCTCAAACTTTGCCCCCTTATTTATACATTAGTTATAGAATGACATGTCTCTTCAAGCAAACTTGTTAAGTAAGCAGTTTCAATGATCAAGCGAGAGGTTCCTTCTGATTATCGATTAACCCGGTGTGGGTTTTTCCAGAGTTTGCAGCCTTGAGGCCCCAATAGACATTCCTGGGGCACATCCTGCTCTTCTAAGATGCATGTATCAGCAACTTCAACACAATTCTTATCAGGAAGGATGCAGAGTGAAGCTGCCCTCTCTGTGGCACCCAACCCCCACCCCCCCCTTGGTTAAGCTAAGCCTGCTGACTTGGTAATACCACCCACCCCCTCCCCCGCCTTGGTTAAACTAAGCGTGCTGACTTGGCTAATGTACAGCCTGCTGACTTGGCTGCTTTTAGCAATAAGCCATAGTGGTTTCAGACACTTTCCTGGTTTGCCAAAGTCTCCCCATGCAGTCTCTGCTCTATCATCCGAACCTCCATGTTATCCAAATCCCGGCCTTGTCCCGCAGCATGAGATACATGGCATCTGAGACCCGGGGCTCATGTAGGGGGACTAGAAAGGGATTGGGACAACATGAAAGTTCAGATAATAGGAGTTTGGAGAAATAGGAGTTTACAGTATTTCGAATATTTAATTTATTTGCATTGCAGGAACAAATATTAATTGGAGAAGGACTTGAACCTGTGCCTCTCACAGCCAAGGTGATTTCCCTAATCACTGGGGTATAGACTTAACCTCTTTTTCTGAGCCAGTGATGATTTCATCATAGATATAAAGTGAAACACCTTCAACAGGGCAGACTGAGAGGGATCCAGTCCAGCATGTCCAATCGGGAGGGCATGGGAGAGCTGGAGTCAAGCCTCTACTCCAAATCAGGTAGAGCAGGAATTTGAATCTGGGTCTTCTACATCCCACTGGGGTATTGGGTATTCCCAGGACGCACTGGCTGTTTGTGTGAGGACTGATCCTGTAGGTACACTCTGAGAACACCTGCAGGATCAGGCCCCACAGGTGAGATAAGCGGAGGAATGCCTAGTTTGTGAATGCTGCTGGGGTTTCAGCAAGGGTTCCAAGCAACTCATTAGTTGTGGGGCAGCACCACACCACTTCAGTGGGTTTTTTGCATGCCTACCACCGGAAACGTAGATGCCTATGGGGTGAGATGGGAGCCGAGCGGTGGTTCTGAGAAGGTCAGTGGCACAAAAATGGTGCCTGCAGAGGGAGTTAGGTGCCCAAATACCTTTGTGTATCTAGCCCCAAGTGACTTATCTAAGATCACACAAGGCATCTGTGACAGATCCGGAAGCTGAACCCAGATCTCCTGTCCAGTGTCTCAACCACAAGATCAGGGATGGAATTAGCTTACTCTTTTGGATTATGCATGGACAGGTTTGCTTGTGACATTTCTGATGTACTTGACCACAGGTCAAAAATAGTTAATGCATATGATCTGTTCTATGTTGAGTGCTGACCGTGTGCTTGGCACTGCACAGAAGAGACAGGATGAAAGGATCCCTGCACCGAAGAGCTTGTAATTAAAGACCATTTCTTTGGTTATTATTGTGATAGCATGACTGGAACTTATTCACACTATGTGCTATCCAAACACAGAACAAAATGACTGGCCCTGCTCCAAAGAGCTTCCACTCTAATGTTCGCAGTCCCAGCCAAAATTTTTCATGGGGGGACAAGTAAAAATGGAGTATAATAATTTAAAACAAAGAAATGAACTTCCAGTTTAATTCAAATTTTAGTTGTAGGTCCAGGTCTGTTCTTAATGTATCGAACAGTTTGTCTGGCCATGCCTTGCAGTTTAAAGGTACTATATGCCCCAAATACAATATTAAGAGGGAAGACAGCAGACACAAAAGGCGTGTGAGCTAAAAGCATCACAAGAAAAAACAGGGGGAAAGGATTTGGTGAAAATCAACCTCAACTCCTCCTGGGGTTCAGAGGTCATGAGGATGATATATTTGCAATGTACCTGGACTAATCTTCTCAAGTTTCTTCAGTATCTTCCATGTTATATAATTGTTTTAATGAGTTAAGTTCAAAATATGTTAAGGAGATGTGCCTTGGGTCATTTATGTTAACTACGTTAATGTGTTCCCTTTATTGTAATTACCTTAATTAGTGTGCATGCTATTATTAAATGCCCAATTCACATATTAGAATTTCTTAAAGCTTTCTTGACTCTTAGTTAATGTGAAAGGAAAACAATACTATGAATGCATTGGGAAGGAGGGAGGGAAACAGATGTTTTGAAAGAGGATAATGAAAACAAGGGGTTGAGGGGGAGGAATGATAGCTGCAAGAGCAAAGACACATGAGGAAACTACCTCAGGTGGAATTTTCAGAAGAACCTACAACCCAGATCCTAATAGGTATTAAGGCACTTAACTCCATGGATATCAATAATAGTGAGGCACCTAAAATACTACTGAGGATCTGGGCCTAAGTCATTTAGGGCACACATCTCAGCTCTTAAACTACTTACTCTTTTGAAAATTGCACCCCATCTGTACATTGCTGTGATCTTTTAAAGTGTTGATGAGAAGCAAGATGAAAAGAAAAAAAATAGGGCTGGGGGACTTTATTTTCCAGAAGCTTTTCATTGGTTTAGTTTACCTTTGATAAACTGTAACTTGCATGCATTTATCTGTATGCCTCTCCCATTTCCACTTTTTATTGTGTAACATTTGTTTAGCAAAATACTTTGGTCTTAAATACTTGAAATGCCAAGTGGAAGTTAACTAGCATTCAGAAAGTGTGGTCATACATAAGGTGCGTTCTTATGGGGGAATGCGTTGAAGCTCTGATAGGGGAAAGGGTGTGCGGAAAGTTAGCTTGTTGTGTTTGGATGAAGTGGTGATGGGAGGTTGCCCTAGGGTAGGGCAGATGGGTTAAGATTGTGTGAGCTGTGGTTTAAGTAGAGCTGGTAGGAACATTTCCTTTGAAACATATTTTCTTTGAAACATGATGTTCTGTTGAAAGTAAAATGGTTCACAGAGACATGTCAATTACGATGAAGTTTCACTAGGAAAGATTCCTGAGGGGCAGGCTATCTGGTCACTTCTTCACAGAGAGAGAGCACCAGCTCAGAAACTTGACCTTTTCAATCTGAAAACACATTTTGACACAATGTTTCACAAAGACACCAGTGTTTCCCCCCCCCCATTCCAATGCAGAATGAAAACAAATTCAAAACCTCAAAAGACATTATGAAATCTAATTTTTGTCCTCTATCTGGCCCTCAGCACCTGGTAGCAGGGGGAGGGGAGATATAGTGTGAAGGTGTTTGTGTCTCTCTGCCTGAGGACCAGAGGCAATATGCTATCATAGAATATCAGGGTTGGAAGGGACCTCAGGAGGTCATCTAGTCCAACCCCCTGCTCAAAGCAGGACCAATCCCCAATATTTGCCCCAGATCCCTAAATGGCTCCCTTAAGGATTGAACTCACAACCCTGGGTTTAGCAGGCCAATGCTCAAACCACTGAGCTATCCCTCCCCCATGGAGCTTAACTTCTCATTTTTCTTGCTTTTGTGGTTTTGGGCCAGGTATGTTTTCTTTCTTAACCCTCCCCCCCCCCCCACAAAAATACCCCCAAACATAACCTCTCCAAAATCTCTCACACAGAGTATTCTTTGAATGCAAACTTAGTGTCTCATCTGACTTTATCATAGATCTCAAGGTCAGAAGGGGTCATCGTGATAATCTATTCTGACCTGCTTCATAACACAGGCTATAGGGATTTCCTGACTTAATTCTTGCTTCAAACCCAATAGCTGTGGTTGAACTAAAGCATTTATTTTAGAAAAAAGTCCAATGCCTTAAAAAAAAACATAACTTTTCTTATTGGATCTTTTTTCTTTGGTTTTCTCCCACCCTAAACCTGCCAGAAAATGGCCTTTTAATGTATTGCTATTTGATCTATACAAAACTTTTCAACATAGCTATAGCCCTGCTGAATTATACTAAAGAACAAATGACTACCAAAGCCTTTTTTTAAGTTAACATAATTACATGAAAGTTAGGTACTAGTACAAGAATCTTCTACTGTTTCCAAAGACTACATTCCCAGTGCTTAGCTTCACCATAGCTCTGGGTGGTGGTGATGGGAGATGTCCATTAAGATTTAAGCTTTACCAAACCTTCACAGTAATGATATTAAAACAAAACAAAATGACAACAACAACAAAACCCAAAAAATCCTCCATGGCAGAGCTGTCAGCCAGAAGCTGATGGGTCATTTCAAAATGTTTTATGTCCTTTCAGTCTCTTAAGGGGCAAAAGATCCAATGTCAATTGAGTCTAGCTAATACCCAGCTGCTTTAAGATGTGATGAGAAGGTAATATGCTTAGTCACCTGCTGGAAAATAAACCCTTTTGCTATGAGGAACTTAATATCACCCCATTGTTCTGCCTAGTGGAGTCTCCTAGAGACTATAATTTAAGGACTTGAGCCACTGAAGGAGCTAACCTATGAGATGGTTAAGCTAACATTTCTATAATGATCCCTACTGTTCAAGGTCTGACAGCTTAACCCAAGGAGAGAAGTTCCAGATCAAGGCATCTGAACCATGAATGTAAATATTTTCATCAGACTGGTCCTGCCACGTAACACCAAATATGTTCCCCTCCTTGTGTGAGCTGGATCCTCACTTTACCGGCTCTGACAGGTGCGATAGGGAACTTTTCCACCTAGAAACTGGCTGAAGAAAATAAGCAGAGATGCAACATCCAAGTAGGTCTCATACATCTGAGCAGGGAATTGGAGAGGGAATTTGCCTCTTACTCTTTGCTCAGACTCTATCCCTTAGTGTTTTGTAAGACAATATACCCATAGTTAAGATTAAATATAAAGTGTGTTTTAGAAAGATCATTACGTTGACCTTATAAATGGCCAATTTGCTGATCTGAGCACTTGTGTTCGTATTTGCTAATGTCTTTTATTTCAATAGTATCTTACTAATATATATGTGCATACTATATATTGCAAACATAGAAATACTAAGAAGTGTCACCACACTGATTTTGCTTTTGGGGAACTATGGAACTATCCTCTGCTATAAATGGAAAGGAGTAGAAAGGTCTCCTATAACCGCAGAATGGGATGGGCAATGACAGCTTTGTGATGTGCACCAAACTTCTCAGGCATCAGGGTGAATCCTCCAATGAGTGTAGGCATGGCTGTGTCTACGTATTCTGGGGGCTAGGGCAGGACAGGATGGTTGGGCTATGACTCCACACAGCTTCCTCCCTCCAAAACTGTTTAATCTAGCCATTGCCTGTCTATCATCATGCCCATAACTTAATCTGGCACTTCTGCTGGGGGACTAGAGTCAAACGGACTTGTGATGTGCGTTGTACACCTTCCAGACTAGAACGCAAATGGCAGCATGAGGGAGTCAAGTCTCTCAGTGTGGGATGGCAGTTGAGAGTAATGAGGAGGGACAGGCCTTCCAGTTAGAAGTCTTCAGCTCTGTGGGATTTAGAACTTCCTTCTCCAGGATCTGCTGGTTTTGGCAGTGATGCCTCCTATCTCAAGAGCAGGACATGCCTTATCTCCAGATGCACAGTTCATTGGCAATGATATTTAGGGGCCCAAGGTTGCTAGATGATGAATACAGACAAAGTGGTTTATCCTAAACTTATTCAGCTTGCATTGTGTAATCCACACACTTCCTGGGTGTGGTGTTCTGTCCCATCTCGTGGCACTGAGACCACTTAGAGAGAGAGAGATTAAAGAGTCTGATCTACAGACTTAGCTAATAGTCATGTGGCTGTTAGCTCATGCAGTAGAGGCTCATGCATTTAGTTCCAGAGTCCCAGGTTTGATGATGACCAGGGTCTGTCAGTGTTACAATGGCACTTTTCAAAACCAAAATTTTGTGCAGTAATGTATGCTCGTGGTTGCATTTTGTAATCATGCTTACAACATAATGGAGCAAAAAATTCAGACAAGGTCAGTAAGATGAAAAAAAGCAAAACCAAAAAAACTCCACCAATCTATAAAACATGAATATTGCTATAACATACAGTAGTAAAATTCAATATCGAGGCAAGCTATTTCAGAAGCATTCACTACATTTCATAATCTAGTGATTAAAGCAAGGGAATACGAGCAGCACTCAAGAATTCCTGAAAAAGCTTATATAACAATTCTACAGCCAGACAGAAGTAGCCAAGTTTAATTTCACCACAAATGTTCCTCATAAAGTGTTCACAATGCGTTCCAGCACTCCGAGGGTTAGTTTATAGTTTCAAACCGAAATCAAACAAAACTGACAGATTTGAGATTAAACCTCGTGAAACTCAGAAGTTTCTATTGAATTTCACTGTGGGATGTTGTGCTTCTTTAATGCCAAAACTCCAAGCAAGACGCAGGAGCATCAACACATTGTGAATCTAAATTAAAGAAAACATTTAAAGGAAGACCTGTGCCTAGGGACTCATAGAGGTCTGCTCTTGACTGGGAGCCTGATCCTACAAAACCTACCTGTTATGAACTTTCATTGAGATCCAGAGGAGTTCTGAGCAAAAGGGACCTGCTGGGTTTGACCCTTACTGTGTGAATGTGGTGTCATCAGACGTCACCCTTGTGGTGCTCTGCTCTGTTCAATGTTGATAACAGTCGGCTGCATGCATGTGTTCCCTCTGTGTGCTGCCCTGGCTCTGCACAGATAGCTGGCACAGCAAACCCTGAGAGAACCCCCAATGACCACAGACTCCGATAAGGTATGAAGGCACCCGGCCAGGTTTATTGTCAAACGAAGCACAGTAATAGTTTCCCGCAGACTCTACAGGACATACTACCAATATGTGCCCCCTGACAATGGACCAGCTCAGTCTGTGGTGGGATTCTCCACTGCCCCCCAGGACAGACGAAGACAACTCTTTGGGGTACGCTTTTATATACAAACAAGTTACACATCACTCCCGACATATAGAGGTACAACCCCTCTATGTGTTAGGGAGCCATCTCTCACCTTGTACATGTTGGTTCGAACAAAACAACTCTATCCATCATATTACCCTCTTGCCCCTGTCTTTAGGATGGGTCAACGTGTTCCTTGTTATCTATGTGGAATGTGCGAGTCCCAGAATGCTCTGGTACCATCCTGGCACATTTATATCACTAGCGCTTAGTACCTTTTAGGTATATGTATAATTATAACATCAGCCTTCTTCTTGCCAGCTTCTGTGAGCAGGGACTGCCATTGTCTCACAGCTAAACTTTGCTTTATGTTAGCAAAGTCTTGACCATTACTTTAGTTCAGGCCTTAGGTCTCCTACTGGGCCTCTGATACAAGGGTTTATATTTCAGGGCCTTATCTTACCACGTGTGGCAGAGTCAGACACAGCACATTTTGAGGAGTGGACATTGGTTATGGATCCCTCAGTTCTAAGTGCCCACTTTAAGACACACAGGACCTGATTTGAATAGCTGCTGAACACACACATTCTCTGGCTCAAGTTGAATTTGCAGGTGCCCAGGACCTCAGACAATGAAGCCTTAGTTGAACATTGAAGAACTGCAGCACTTATAATGAATGACTGGCCACTTTTGAAAATGTTGATTAGAATCTATATGCACCTCAGTTACCCTGTCCTTAAAATAGGGATATCACCCCCTATTTATAGGAAAAGTTCTTTGAGATTCCCTTGAGAATGCTACATCAACTCAAGGTATTATCAGGAATAACAACGTTTCCTCTTGACGATGAGCAGAGTAATAGAGCGCACAGTGCAAATTTGTTTATTTAAAAAAGCTTAACCCCATTTTCTTGCTCCTTTTTCACAGTATGCAAGATTCCTAAATATAAATATTTATTAGGACAGATAAATTTCTGCTCCCAAAGCATTAGGTGTGGACACTTTTTAGTGCCAAAGCAGATGGAAGTCTCATGTGCTACTACAGAAAGGGAAGAGGGCTGCATTTGAAACAATCAAAGCTCATTTTAGTTCATACTTTTACCCAGGTTGCTATTACTTTGAAAAGCTTCTGGCATTTTCAAGAAAATAAGGTCATAAAACCCTTTTTTCCCCAGAAAGAGTTCAGTTTCCATCTGGGGGGGAAGCAGAAATCTTCCATGACTGCGTCCCCTCCCTCCCCTCCCCCACAGAAGGGATATGGGAACAACTGCGGCCACAATACTGGCGGTTCTCTGGAGGGATGGGGTGTGCCCAGGGACTCAGCACATCTTCTCTTCAGCCTTGCCTAGTAGGTCTCCTAGGGAGCACCAGCAAGACTGACAGCAAAGTCTCCTATTGAACACCCAGGCAGAAAGGGGGAGGGGGGCAATAATGACAGCTTATCTCTGCAATTGTGTATACCCCTTAAAAGAACACTATTATGGTAACCTGAGACCTCCAGCATCTCTGGGAGT
Source organism: Caretta caretta (assembly GCF_965140235.1). Classification (NCBI taxonomy): domain Eukaryota; kingdom Metazoa; phylum Chordata; order Testudines; family Cheloniidae; genus Caretta; species Caretta caretta. The sequence continues at coordinate 8,797,189 of NC_134210.1, read as the reverse complement.
GGAGTTTAGTGTAAGAGCTGAAAGTCTGCAGCTGTAGTCATAAAATAAAGGGTTCAAAAAAGAACTAGATAAATTCATGGAGGATAGGTCCATCAATGGCTATTAGCTAGGATAGACAGGGGTGGTGTCCTTAGCCTCTGTTTGCCAGAAGTCAGGAATGGGTAACAAGGGATGGATCACTTGATGATCACCTGTTCTGTTCATTCCCTCTGGGGCACCTGGCATTGGCCACTGTTGGAAGACAGGATGCTGGGCTAGGTGGACCTTTGGTCTGACCCAGTATGGCCATTCTTATGTTCTAATTGTTTTAAACCCTGACTTCTGCATGCACGGATTTACCGTCTACTAGATAGTCGTTCAACTTCCCGTGGGGGAAAACTGTCATTGGGGATGCAAAAGGATTAGTTAGAGCAGGGAGGTGTAAATTACACCTCCTAGCACCAGTTTCATTGAATCTGAGTCATAAGCTCAGGGGAACCGCTCCCTGCCCCAGCTCGCCTCTGCTCTGCCTCCTCCCCTGAGCACCGCCCCCACTCTGCTTCTCTCCCTCCCAGGCTTGCGCGCCAAACAGCTGATTGGCGCCGCAAGCCTAGGAGGCGAGAGAAGCAGCGGCGTGCTCGGGGAGGAGGCAAAGCAGAGGTGAGCTGGGGCGGGGAGCTGCTACATGTGGCTCCCCAGGCCGAGGGGAGGGAGGGAGTGAGGGAGGAGGCACCAAGGACCAGGTGGCTGCCCTGCAGATCTCCTGGATCAGGACCTGTGCCAGGAAAGCCATGGAAGTTGCTTGCGCCCTGGTTGACTGGGTCGTGACTGCTGGGGCTGGAATACCTGCGAGCTCATAGCACACCTGGATGCAGCTTGTAATCCAAGATGAGGTCTGCTGCGCTGACACCGGGAGACCTTTCATCCTCTCGGCTACAGCCACAAACAGCTGTGCGGATTTATGAAAGGGCTTGGTGCGCCCCAAATATAATGCCAGCGCTCGACGGACATCCAGGGTTTGTAGGCTGTGGTGACTCAGGTCCGTATGGGGTTTTGGAAAATACACCAGCAGACAAATGTCCTGGCCCAAATGGAATTGCGAGACCACCTTAGGGAGGAACTTGGGGTGCGGTCGGAGCGGCACCTTATCCTTGTGAAACACTGTATACGGTGGCTCAGAGGTGAGAGCCCTCAGCTCAGACACCCTTCCGGCCAAGTTTCAGAGTAGCAGCCGTGTTAGTCTGTTTTTGCAAAAAGAAAAGGAGGACTTGTGGCACCTTAGAGACTAACAAATTTATTTGAGCATAAGCTTTCGTGAGCTACAGCATCCGATGAAGTGAGCTGTAGCTCACGAAAGCTCATGCTCAAATAAATTTGTTAGTCTCTAAGGTACCACAAGTACTCCTTTTCCTTCTGGCCAACGTAATGGCCACCAGAAATGCCACCTTCCAGGAAAGGTGGAGGAGAGAGCAGATAGCGAGGGGCTCGAACGGGGGTCCCATGAGCTTAGAGAGGACCAAGTTAAGGTTCCAAGGACGGAGTGGGGGGCGTGAGTACAGAAACGTCCTCTCCAATCCTTTAAGGAACCATCCCACCACTGGGTGGGAAAACATTGAGCTGCCCGAAAACCCTGCATGGAAGGTGCAAATGGCTGCCAGGTGCACTCTGAGTGAGGACGGGGCCAGCCCCTGCTGCTTGAGGTGCAGGAGGTACTCTAGGATGGCTTGCACTCGGGCCTGGCATGGCTGCACCTGTCGGGGCTCACACCAACACGAGAACCTTTTCCACTTGGCCATTTAGGTAGCCCTGGTAGAGGGCTTCCTACTGCCAAGGAGAATCTGCTGCACAGGAAGGGAGCACTGGCTTTCCAAGGCATTTAGCTACAGAGCTTCCACAGGGTCAGGTGTAGTGATTGCAGGTCGGGGTGGAGAAGCCACCCGCCATCCTGTGTGATGAGGTCCCGGTGTAGGGGCAGGACTACCGGGGCCTCCACCGACAGCTCTAGGAGTGTTGTGTACCAGTGCTGGCGAGGCAACACAGGGGACCACAGCTGCCCTGTCCCTGCGTACCTTGAGCAGGACCTTGTGTACCAAGGGGAGCATGGGAAATGCATACATCAAGCCCCCTCCCCACGGGATCGCAAATGCGTTTGCGACTGAGCCCGGGCTGTGGCCCTGGAATGAGCAGAACCGTGGGCACGGGGAGTTGACCCTAATGGCAAACAGTCTACACGGGGAAACTCCCACCTGCGGAAGAGCAAAAGCGCGACGTCCGCTCTGAGCATTCACTCGTGCATGCGATACGACCTGCGGAGGTAGTCCGCCAGCTTGTTTCGCGCCCCCGGGAGATACGACGCCTTGAGGTGAATGGCGTGGGCTATACAAAAGTCCAAGAGGAGGAGAGCCTAGCAACAGAGCAGTGAGGAATGGACCCTGCCCTGCTTGTTTATATAAAACATGGCAGTAATGTTGTCTGTCAGAACTGTCAGGATGTGACCACTCAGAGTGGTGTGAAAGGTCTGGCAGGATAGACGAACCGTCCTGAGCTCCTTCACATGGATATGGAGCGACCGCTCTGCTCCGGACCACAAGCCCTGAGTCCTGAGGTCCCCCAGGTGAGCCCCCTATCTGCGGTCTGATGCGTCCGTCACCAGCATCAGGTCCGGTTGTGGGGCAGCAAAGGGGATGCCTTCACAAACCACAGGCTGGGACTGCCACCACAGCAGGGAGCCCAGCACCTCCCTTGGGGCTGTCGCTACCAAGTCCAGGGGGTCTCTGCCTGGGCGGGACACCCAAGTGAGCCACACCTGCAGAGTCCTGAGTCTCAGTCTGGTATGCCTGACCATGTGCGAGCATGCTGCCATGTGGCCCAGCAGCCCCAGGCAGCACCTGGCCGTTGTCATTGGAAACTGGTGCAGGGAGGTCACCGCTTGCTGGATAGCCCGGAATCGGGATACCGGAAGGCTTGCCCTGGCCTACACTGCGTCCAGGACCACCCCTATGAATTCCACTCTCTGTGTGGGCACGAGAATGGAGATGGAGACGTTGACCAGGAGCCCCAGCTCGCAAACAATCTCAGGGCCACCTCCACACGGCCCTGCACTTCTGCCTCGGATCGACCCGCCAGGAGCCAGTCACCGAGCAACAGGTAAACCCAGATCCTCTGCCATCATAAGAAGGCCACCACCACCGCCATGGATTTCGTGAACGCCCGTGGGGCCGCAGCTAGACCGAACAGGAGAACTGCAAACTGGTAATGTTCTTGGCCCGCGGTGAAGCGCAGGAAGCGCTGATGTGCTGGGTGGATGGTGATATGAGAGTATGCATTCTTCATGTCGAGGGCAGCGTACCAGCCCCCCAGATCCAGGGAAGGGACGATGGTGCCCAGAGAGACCATGCGGAACCGGGCCTTGACCAGGAACTTGTTGAGCCCATGCAGGTCTAAAATGAGACGAAGGCCCCCTTTGGCCTTGTGGATGAGGAAGTACCAGGAGTAGAAACCTTTCCCCTTTAAGCCATGCGGCACCGCCCCTACCGCCCCAGCCTCTAGCAGCGAGCGAACCTCCTTCTCTAGGAGATGCTCCTGAGAGGAGTCCCTGAAGAGGGACCGGGAAGGGGGGTGGGAGGGACGGAGGGAAGAGAATTGCAGCGAGTACCCATTCTGTACCATGCGTAAGACCCAATGGTCCGATGTAATGCTGGACCAGGCATGGGAGAAATGGGATAGGTGGTTCAGGAAACAAAGGGACGGATCCGGTGACTGGTCTGATACGCTGTCCTTGAGCGCACCTTCAAAAGCCGGCTTAGTGCCCGGCTGGGATTTATGCTGACTTTGGTTCTGACCCGGCACATTATTGTTATTATTGTGCCATCACCTGGTATCCCTGCCTCGCCTACGGTAAGGCTCATGCCTTTGACGAGGCTGGTATAGGCGCTGAGGGGGAGGCTGTGGCTTAAAGGGCTTCCTCTGCATCACCGGGGTGTGAATACCCAGCGACTTAAGTGTAGCCCTCGAGTCCTTGAGGCTATGCAGCCTCTTGTCTGTCTGGTCCAAAAAGAGCCCGGACCCTTCAAAAGGGAGGTCCTGAAGCATACTCTGGACCTCAGGTGGCAGGCCTGACTCCTGAAGCCACGCCGAGCACCTCATGACCACCCCCGATGCGATTGTTCTGGCCGCCGCGTCTGCTGAATCCAGGGAGGCCTCGAGAGAGGTCTTAGCTACTGCCTTGCCTTCATCCACCAGGGCCATAAACTCTTGTGGGGAACCTTGTGGGAGGTTGTCCTTAAACTTCCCCACCACTGCCCAGGAGTTAAAATTATGCCAGTTGAAGATGGCCTGCTGGTTCGCAATCCTCAACTGAAGGCCCCCTGACGAGTACACCTTTCTGCCAAAAAGGTCCAGGCTTTTTGCCTCCTTCGCCTTAGGGTCTGGGGCCTGTTGTCCATGGCACCCCTTTTCGTTCACCGCCAAGACCACCAGGGAGCATGGACTTAGGTGGCAGAACAAGAATTCGTAGCCCTTTGACAGGGCAAAGTATTTGCTCTCCACATCTTTGGCTGTTGGAGCGCTGGAGGCCGGGGTCTGCGATATAGTCTTATAATTCAATTGGATGGTCTTAATGAGAGGGAGCGCTATTCTAGATGGACCTTTGGGGCTCAAAATGTCTACCATGGGATCCTCCTGCTCAACAGTGTCCTCAGCCTGCAACCCCAAGTTCTGGGTGACCCTACGCAGTAGCTCCTGGTGGGCTCTGTGGTCTATGGGTGGAAGGCCAGACACCGCTGTACCCGCCACTGCCTCATCTGGGGATGATGAGGAGGTTAGCAGCTGCTCAACCCCCTCTGGCTGGTCCTCCTGTTCCCCTTCTCCCATGGGAGGGGCCTCCGGCTTGGGCCAGGGCGGGAGACTTTGGTGCAGCACCAGTCTCGGTGCTGGTCTCTCCGGTTTATCCTGGGGGGATGCTGGAGGCCTGGACACTGTAGCTTCTAGCACTGTCGGGCGTCAGTGCAGGGACTGGGACTGCTGCACTGAGTAGCTTGCCCTGGATGGGGCCCCTTGGTGGTGTTGATAGGCCCAAGGACTTCAGAAGGGCCAATAACCTGGCGGCCCCCATTTGGGGTGCCAACCTGTCTGAGGGTCCCTGCTGTCTGGAGCATGGTGCAAGTAACTGTAATGGCCAGAGTTGGCACCTGACTGCAGCGACGCTGACTGCGAAGGCAACGGTGGTGCCGACAATCTGTGCTGGTGGAAGGTCGACGAGCGGCTCCTAACCGAACTGGAGCGGGACCAGTACCAATACCCCCAGGATCAGGAACGGGATCTGGACCAGGATCAGGGCCGGCATTCCCGGGACCAGGATTGGCGTCTGCGGGAGTCCTCCGGCGAGGGCCGTCTTGACTCCTCCCGGTGCCGGACTCTAATTGGTGCCGGAGAGCGTCGTGCCTCTTCCGTTACTTCCTCACGCCAACCCACTACCGGTACTGCAACTTCCTTCTGAGCAGCGGGTAACTGGGAGTCCGCAGACCAACTCTGGGAGCGATGCCGGGACGGTGTCCTCGAACGGAACACCATTGCCGGCTTACCCCTCGACGACACCCATGGCATGGGTGCTGGAGGATTCTCCCTGTATGGGAGGGAGCTCGTCGCCGACAGCTCAATGAGGTCCTTCGCCACCTCAAAGATGCCAGGTGTGGAGGGCTGATCCATTAAGTCCTCGAGCCCATCGTCCACACTGAGCTCACATAGGCCTGGGCTTGGTGGGACTTGTGGTGCTGAAGACAGCAGCCTTCCTACTTTTATCGGTGCTCGGGGCCTTGGAAGGTGCCGGCCTCCTATGCGGGGAACGTCCGCGCCTTCCTTTTTGCTGCGCCGTGGGCCGCACTGTGGAGGATGAGTGGTGCCAGGGCCTAGTCTGGCTCTCTGGGGCTGTCAGCTTTCGGTGTTTAGCCGGTGCCAGGTCTCTTGGTGGCTCTGGGGCACTACGCACCGAAGAAGCCGGAGCCGACGTCGGGCGCTCCAGGCCCGGTGGCTGCGATGTGGCTTCCATCAACAACTGCTTCAAATGAAAGTCTCTTTCTTTCTTTGTTCTTGGCTTGAACGCCTTGCAAATCTTCCACGCTCAGTTTCATGCTCTTCCCCCAGGCAACGTAGACACGAGCCGTGGGGGTCACTAACTGGCATAGGCTTGCGGCATGCCCCGCAGCCCGGGGTGGGTGCTGGATGCCTCCAAGCACCTAATCACTTAAGTGTCCAGAACAAAGGTATGCTAATTAACTGATAATAGCTATCTATGAGAAAGGCTAAGGGACTGCTCTCATACGAAAGAGAGAGAGGTTGTTCCAACGCCGCCATGGACAGTAAGAAGGAACTGGAGAGGGTCGGGCGGCACGGGTATATATGCACGGCGCAATGGCACCACTCAGGGGGCCCCCCGCTGGCCCATAGCAGCTGCTAAGGGAAAAAGTTTCTGACGCTCATGCACGCGGTGCACGCACACCTAATGTGGAATGGACGTGAACACGCACTCAAAGAAGAAATGTGGTAAATGGCCATGTTTTTCGAAGAAGCCTCCCTTGAGTCTACTTAGGGTGAGCCCTATGTAACCACTACCTAAAAGTTGAAACACTTGTCCCTATAACTATATATTAAGCTGGAAGTTTCAGAGCAACAGGTCTTCTGATTTCTGCTACTTCCAGTTTCCTGCTAGCTTAGTGGAGTATTCAGGGAACTCTCCATTGACTTCAGTGGAATTGGGCTTACTTGTGTGAGTGGTGAATTTGGTCAACTGGCTGTGATATGGGCTGTAATGTAGAAAGCTCTTAATTTTAGCAAAGACATAAAATCCAATAGTTGGAAGTTCACGTTAGGAAAAATGAAACAAAAGATGCATTTGTTAAATGTGTGTAATTAACCAAGGGATGTGGTATATTTTCCATCACTTGGCATCTTTAAATTGAAACCGGATATCTTTCTAAAAGAAAAGTCTAGTTCAATCAGAAGTTGTGCAGCATGTTGTATAAAATGTTGAGTGAAAACTTGGTGGCCAGTGTTATATAGGAATTCAAAGCAGATGATCATAATGGTCCTTTATTGTCTTACCATCTGTGAACATTTTCTTAAATTATTTATAATCGGCAGGTATATGATTTAATCATCTCTTGTGATATTATCATGAGCATTATGATTTTTATGCTTTTCTTGAAGCCCAAGCTGGTGGAATCATGAGACTCTGAGGTTCCATTTAAAAATTAAAGTAAGTTTCTAGTACTGATGGCTGCAAATAAAATCTTGAAAAACATGCACCCTAATGGCTCACAGACCAGAAGGTGAATAAAAAACAGAACAAACAATTATTTAAAAACCCTCATGATTTTTAAGATAATCAAGATATTTTGGGAGATTGGGGTTGGAAATGCTGTGTATATTATGACAAGCATAGCTCTTTGGTACCAGGTTTAACAAACAGTATACTGGATATGTTAATATCTTACTTATATACATGATTTTATGGAAGAGGCCTATAAAATTTAACAGAGCATAATAACTTACATGTTTAAACCAATCTATAAAATTCTATATCAAGGATATAATTTTCTATACATTTCCATAGGAAGAGCTCATTCTCTATGGAATTATTTGGAATTTGATCCTGATCCCACATTATGATCACATCAGTGAACTGCTCTACTGCGTTGCACTCCTTTTAGATAAAGCATATTTTAATTACAGAAATTCTGAATTAGTACAATATATTTTTTTCAAAAGCATTTTTATTAGATGTTGGATAGCTTTCAAAACCTTGTTCTGCTTCATTATTTTTAAACACAAGTGGTGAATTGCTATATTAGGTGATAACCAATCTCAAAACTTACAATTGCCACCCTTTTTTATTATTATTTTGTTTAGCATTAGTCTTGCTAAAGCCAAGATGAACTACTGGCCAGTGGTATTGAACAAATGATACAGATCATCCATTTTGCGAATCTTGTGCCAATATATCATCGGTGGTTATATCTTGGTCACACGTTATTAAATCATGGTAAATCATTGCCTGCCGTGAATGTGAATAGAGCTTCAGTTCTTATGCTCATTCATTTCTTTGCTTCAAGAGCTTCACCCTTTAAGCTTGAATTACTGCTGAAGGATTGTAGATCTATTAGATAAATATAGCGGGCAAGATTCTCCCTGGCACCAACAGGATATTAATACAGAATAGGGAGGGGTCCATCACTGAACCAATTAAGGCTTTCTGAATCTTTGCACCACATAGCTCAAACCCTGGGACAGGTTTAAGTACCACAGGGGATATTTCATCCTATGCACAATTTTCGATTTCTTTTATTTTTTAGATTGTCAGGAAAATCTAAATTCAATATTTTGGGTCAAGTCATTTAAAACTGCAACATTTCAATCGGTTGACCTAAATTTGAACATTTATTTTGGGTGAGTTTGACACTGAACTGTGTCCTGATGACCTGCTGTGGTGCATCATGGAAGCTATAGTTCCGGCACCTCATGCCTCCAATTCACCCCTATCTGTCCGGCTCCCTGGCTAGGCTACTTACCCCATCATGCACCTTGTCTTCACTTCTGGTTGAATTGTCATAATGTGTCATGACCTAACTACAGCACACCATGAGGAGACAGTCCATCCAAAGAGCCCAGCCCACAGAGGAGAATGGGGGCATGAGCCATTCTACAATCCTCATAAGGCATCGCGCCAGCTCAACAAGATGCAGAACAATGAAATGTTTGGAGTCAGGAATGCCAAAAAGTGTCAATTTCATTAAAAATTTCCAAACAAAAAACATGTAACCATTTCCAAATTTAGAACATTTTGGTATTTTCTGTTCCATGAAAATGTTTGTTGTTTTGCCTTCAGAATTGAAATATTAGGATTTTCCACTGGATGGAAATTCCAGTTTTCTACCAGTTCTAGTGATCATCAAGACTTCAAGGGTTGTAGTGATTTAGCTTCTGTCTTCTCTTGCATTGTTCCACTCCCTAGTTTATATTATAATACACTATTATGATTATTGCTATAATGTCTGGAATATGTTTGTTCTTGTTATGCAAATACAGTTTTTCACCTGGTCATTGCCTTCCTGCTCATTAAAAGAGCAACTCAGAGTCTAATTGATTCCAGTCGCCTTCTTTCTCTCAATTATTCAGTTGCTCCCCTGCCCTGCAACTCACCAGCCAGGAATTTTTCTCTAAGTGGTGGAATAGTAGCTCAGTCATGCCTAGTCAGCCAGCTGAGATTTCTATAGATAGACTTAAAATAGATTATTTTTTGTCTTGTAAATTAACAAAATGTATGTTTGAGCATCTGCTGTATTTCAGAAGGAAGCCTACCTTTGAAATCTGTCTGGGGAAAAAACCAGAAAGTTTGAGCTTTTTAATATAGTTATATACAGTACAAATGACTTTCACTGCTCTCCAAAGCAGGTTACTCAGAACTAGTATAACAGTGAACAGAAAGGCACATGACAAGTACAAATTTCTATTTCTGTAACTTTGGCACCCACAGTCAGAATCAAATTTTCCAACTTTGATATCTAAAGCTCCGCACTTACATCACATATTCAGGTACTAAGTTTTCAGGGTACTTCCGTGTTGATTTACACATCTAAATATCTACAGTATTTGAAAACCTAATGTGGGTATAAAAGTTTCAAAGTATAGATCTATATACAAAAGTTTTGGCACCCCAACTTGAAACCTGGATTTTTGGAGACTAGTGGGATCTGACTAGCAAATGTCCTCCTAGTTCACACCTTACGGTCCTCCTACTGTGCAGGGAATATCATAGGGATATGAACACCAGAACCTGTAGGACTTCCCAAATGAAATCTTTGCCCCCCACAACAAAGAGTATTAGTCATAGTAGTATTGCTATTGCAGTCATGCCCAGTGGCTCCAATCAGGAATCAGGGCCCACTGTGCTAGGTGCTGTACACACCTATAATGAACAGATGGTTCCTGTCCCAAAAAGCTTACAGACTATCAAATATTTATCTAGAGAGACAGGGTGGGTGAGGTAGTATATTTTAGTGGACCAACTAAAAGACATTGCCTCACCCACCTTGTCTCTTTAAATCCTGAGACCAACATGGCTACAACCAAACTGCAGACATATATTTATCTAGTCATTAATCGGAGACAGAGTTGCTTTAGTGATTGGCACTATAGAAACACCATAGATATACATGAGAGATGGATAGAACTTGTATAAGTATCCAGATATATAGACAGGCAACTAGATGCAGGAGATAGATAGGCAGTTGTGTGTATATATAACCATTATGAAGGACCAAGATGTATAAACAGACAGCTAATTAAAGTAGATGGACAGCTAGATAGACACAACCAGTATAAGACTATGACAGACAGATAGGTAGCTGGAAGGGACTTCAACATCTTATTTTAGCCATTCTACCTGTAACAGCATACCGGTGTCCCTTCTCCAAATGCAAGACAGCTACTCCCCCCGCCCCATCCTACACGGTACTTCGGGATCAGCACTAGTTAATATGCCTGTATCATGCACCTAAATTCACCTCTGGTATAACTCCATTGACGTCAGTGGAATTACACCAGAGATGAACTTGGCCCAATCAATGTAGCACTTGAAGTCTCAACATTCTGGACCAGAGGTGAGGATGCAACTAATCCTGAGAGTAATTGGCCAGGAGGGAGGGTCAAGCCGGGGGAGTAAAAGTAACATAGCATAAATTCCAATTATAGGTTGTCAATTAAGTAGTCATTTCAAAGTAACATTTTTTCTTTAAATAAATCTGAGGTCTCTTTATACCTTTAAGCTCACTGGTTTTCTGCATTAGCTTGATATGCATATCAAAATGTGGACTATTTCTTAAATTGGCAGATAGGGCTGGTACACCATTAACATTTATACATTTAAGTTCTACAGTCATGTGCTTAGAATACATTTCTCCTTCAAAGATTGGTACAGCTTTCAGCTTGTAATTTATTGCTGGGTATATAAGGTACACTGAGTCCTTCTGATTCACAGCTTTCTAATCAGCTATTTAGGGTTTACACCAAGCAGAAAATCAATGTATTCAAAATGTAGTAGCTCTCTTGTTAACATCTAGTCATTTGCTTAAAGAGTAATGTTGAGCTGATAATTGAAACATGGTCTAAACCATGCATTTTAATTTAAAATAAAAAAAATGTTTGAAATATTATTAAATTTGATCTTTTTTCCCCACTAAAGGGTATATTTATTTCAGTCCCTGCTTTGGGATACTAATTCCACAGCGGACTAGGATTTCATAATAATAGCCTCTTATATTTCATATGGCAACCCAAAGGAATGCTCTTTAGAAACTTTTTACATACCTTCAGCCTGTCCTGACATGCTGCCACTCCTGGGGGTATGGAACATGACATTTAACAGCACCCACAAACACTTTACAATATTGCACAACACGAAGGGGACAATACCTGACCTAATGGAAGGTGCGGGGGGTGGGGGTGATTTAAAAGAGGCCCATTGTAAAGGAAATTGGCCAGAACTCTCAAATTAACACAGGTATTCCAGTGAAAATGTGCCCCGGGTCCTGTAGCAACTGCAGAAGGTAGGTATCTCCACTTCACAGCTTAGCTGGGTGGGGGAACCTTCCTGGAGCACAATCCCCCCAGATTGCTCAAAATCTGCCTTGGGTGGAGTTTGGGTTATCTCTATCTTGACCTAGTGGATGTTGTATTACCAGCAGGAGAGCGGGGGGGGGGGGGTGCGGGGGGGGGCGGGGGGTAAGGGGGGAACGGACGGACCTTTTGTAGTGATAATCAAGGTGGGCCATTTCCAGCAGTTGACAAGAACGTCTGAGGAACAGTGGGGGGTGGAGCGGGGGAATAAACATGGGGAAATAGCTCACCTTAAGTGATCACTCTCCTTACAGTGTGTATGGTAACACCCATTGTTTCATGTTCTCTATGTATATAAATCTCCCCACTGTATTTTCCACTGAATTCATCTGATGAAGTGAGCTGTAGCTCATGAAAGCTTATGCTCAAATAAATTTCTTAGTCTCTAAGGTGCCACAAGTACTCCTTTTCTTTATATTGACCTATAGACTTTAAAAATAATACTTGGCCAAGGAACAAATTAAACCAGGGGGGCCAGATTCTCAGCTGATGTAGATGGGTGCAGGTTCTGGGAAGTCCATGGAGCTATGCTGGTTTAGAACAGCTAAGAATTTGGCCACGAGTTCAGATCTGATTGCCTAAATGTATGATCCTAAAGCCATGTAGTTAGGTACCTAAACATAGGCAGCCAGGTTTCAAAATACTAACCTATATCTGGCTAATGGGAAAAAGAGTCCAATGTTTACTTATACTAGTTGACCAGGTACCATTCACATGTATCTCCCAAGCTACATAGAGCAGCCATTGTGCAATCAGCTACACTAATCTGAATACCCAAACCAATATCAACTCACTGATATTACAAATGAGTTAAAATATGGGGGAGGGGAATCCTAGTGAACCCACCTTATGAGGGGGATTCTCCTGCACAATTCTGGACCCAGGGGGTGCTGGGGAAGGGGTGGCCCCAATTGAGCTCCACTTTAGCCCCCCTCCACCCAGTGCAGCAGCCCCTGCTTTGGCTTCTTCTGCTCCTATGGCTGACGTGTCTGGCGTTGGGTTAACTGGAGTAGAACAGGTTGTTAGAGAGACAAGGTGGGTGAAGTAATAATGGGGGGGGGGATATGATAGAGGTATATAAAATCATGAGTGGTGCGGAGAAAATGAATAAGGAAAAAATATTTACTTGTTCCCAGAATATAAGAACTAAGGCCACCAAATGAAATTAATGGGTAGCAGGTTTAAAACAAATAAAAGGAGTTCTTCTCACTCAGCTCAGAGTCAGCCTGTGGAACTCCTTGCCTGAGGAGGTTGTGAAGGCTGGGACTATAACAGGGTTTGAAAGAGAACTTGATAAATTCATGGACGTTAAGTCCATTAATGGCTATTAGCCAGGATGGGTAAGGAAGGGTGTCCCTAGCCTCTGTTTGTCAGAGGGTGGAGATGGAGGCAGGAGAGAGATCACTTGATCATTACCTGTTAGGTTTACTCCCTCTGGAGCACCTGGCACTGGCCACTGTCAGTAGACAGGATCCTGGGCCGGATGGACCTTTGGTCTGACCCAGTTTGGCCATTCTTATGTTCTTAAGTTACTGGACTGACTTCTGTTGGCGAGAGAGACAACTTTCGAGCTTACACAGCCCTCTTCTTCAGGTCTGAGAAAAAAACAGTTACCTCACCCAGCTGGTCTCTCCAATATCCTGGAGCCAACATGGCTACCATACTAGTACAGTGAAGAGAAAACATCCAACCTGTTCTTTTTTCAAAAATGGAAAATACCTTTGTCATCTAAATAAACATTTTTATTTTGCTCAATTTTTGTTTTTAATTGATGGAATCATTTTTTTCTTTTGGTGGGAATACTTTCTTTTCTTTTTTTCTTTTTTTTTTCTTTTTTACTGTGGGAGAAGGTTGTAAAAAGTAAAAAAAAAAATAAGGCAAGAAAGTAGAAAAAACAATTTCTCTCCCTTTTCTAAAATTGTAACGCCATTTTCCAGTGCTGGGGGGGAGGAAGGGGGAGGTTGTGGAGGGGCAGAGGAGAAGAGAGAAGAGAGAGAGTGGTTTTCTTTCCTACTGAAGCTGAACCACATTTTGAGGAGAGGTTTTATTCCTCCAGCAGCTCCTTAAATAACAGGTTGTGTCTCAGGATTAGTGACAATAAATATTGTGGTCTATCAATGAGTATGATTTTAAGGCATTTTTTTAAAGCTTGTTTGCTTGGACTCCTATTTTTTACCTCCTTCATGGGAAAAAATATATAAACATTTTACAATTGTATTGCCACTGAAAAACAAACTCTGCAGCTTTCTCTTCTCTTTGCCTTCTAAGTCTGCTGGTTTTTTTACCTTCTCTTCTCACAAAGAGCATCCTGAAGTCCTGAAATGGAACATTCCCTCTTGCTGCTGGGGTCCTGACATTCAATCTGCATAGCTCTTATCTGTAGTACACAGAAAGAGGGTGGGAGGGAGGAGAGAGATTATTTGTTGCAGTTCAAAGTCGGGATTCTTTTATGTTTTGCTCTCTCTTTTCTTTTCTATTTTTCCACTCTTCCCCCCCCCACCCCCCGTTCCCCTTCCACAAGATAAACAGTGGTAGAAAGGACAAACAGTTTTGATTAGCATTTAACATGTTGTCAATTTTTAATGAAAGTGTAACCTCCAACCATCAACTTCGCACAAACTGGAGACAAGGTTGCAGAATGAATTCTAATTTCTTTGGCACACTTTTGCGGGATTGCCCTTCGGTGAACTTCCCTTGTTAATTTGTGATGTCAGCCCATATTAGTAGGTTTCAGAAGTCTAAACTGGCCAGCACATCAGCCTTAAGGAGCTGGGGTACATATCATTTGCACGTATTGCTATTGTTTATTCACATTGCCATGGGTCCTAGAGGCCCCAGTAAGAGAGCGATCTCATTATACACTTAAAGAGATTGACCTGCCCCAAAGACCTTACAATTTCAGAGAATGTCTGTGCTGCAACCAGAGCAGAGATTGCAGCTCGGATAGGCATATCCAAGCTAGACTTCATTTGGCCAGCAACACTAAAGATAGCAGTGAAGATGCAGCAGTACAGAAGCCAGCTTGGAACATGAGTACAAAGGACAGACTTTCACAACCAGCACTGAAGCCCCCTGGGCTGTGTTTTCACTGCTACTTTTAGCTGTGCTAGGTTGAACAATGCTAGCCCAGGCTGTCTCTAAAGAAGCTGCGGTACCCTCTCCAGCTGCAGGGTAGACATACCCCATATATAAGACAAGAGAGGCAACAGGGAAATTTGACACACAGATTGAGGGTGCATGGTGGGAGGAATGCAAGGTAACAATGAGAGGATTGCTTCAATTCTGTAAGTAATTAAGCAATTAACTTACAATTACCAGGGCTGCATAAGTGTTTTAAAATGCATTACTCCCTTGCCATGGCTGAGTGTCTTGTAGGCATTACAATAAGGAAGGATTTGAAGGAGGATAGTGCAGCGGCTTTGCAGATATTCAGAGCGCTCTCTTCTCTTGCACAGGGGGGCAGAAAGGGAGAAGTTGTGAAGGCAGTTTATGGGAACATTTTTGACCACAGGGCAACAAAGACTGACTGTGTTGGCATCATTTGTGGGTATTATGTTTGGCACGTTCATATATTTGACGTGTGTGATAAATTGCATTTGTCTTGTGCCTTTGACTGACTCATCTGCTTCCATGCCCTCTGATCCAGCAATTCCAGGACTACTTCTAACAATCCCACATCAAAGTAGCTTTATAGCAGCCTCCATTGAAAAAAGAAATGAAAGCAAATAGCACCTCACAACTTACTACAGAAATCTTCCCTCCTTTCCCCAGTCTGAAATTCAGGCCAGTTAATATCCAACCCTGGATGTATATTTTGTGAGCCATCAGGGTTAGTATGAAATGAGGGGTTTATACTATAGGAGAATTGCAGAGGCAGATCTCAAGTCTAGGGCTTTATAAGTGTATGTCAAAACCAACAACAAATTCCACATAGCTATGCAATTTATCACTGAGATCTTTCTCTCTCTCACACACACACACATACACACACATTCACTGCACACAATACAATTGTTATTGTGAATAATTTGCAAAAGCATGATTGAAATGTAGGTATTGCTGGCATGCAATATAGCAACAACTTAACAATGCATATTGGCAACGTTAGGGGAAGGAAAGAATAAACCCGTGTCTGAGATGCAAAGGTTCCGATCCTGCTATCATTGAAGTCAATAGAAAAAATATTTAGGCCTACATTTTCATAAGTTTTCACATATATTTATACATGTGTAATTTGAAAATTTAAGTCACCTAATTTTTTTAATATGGAGATATACCTATCTTATAGAACTGGAAGGGACCTTGAAGGTCATCAAGTCCAGTCCCCTCTGCCTTCACAGCTGGACCAAGTACCATCCCTTATTTTGCCCCAGATCCCTAAATAGCATCCTCAAGGATTGAACTCACAACCCTGGGTTTAGCAGGCAATGCTCAAACCACTGAAGTATCCCTCCCCCACATGCAATAGAGATCAAGACGCCTATCCCTGCTCAACCAACACAGAGGGGATTTGAACCAGGGTGATCCACAATTCAAGCGAGCGCTCTAACCCCGCTACCATAGGGGGGCTTTACATATCAGTAAGGAACAAGCACTTTATAAAAATATAGGTTTCAGAGTAACAGCCGTGTTAGTCTGTATTCGCAAAAAGAAAAGGAGTACTTGTGGCACCTTAGAGACTAACCAATTTATTTGAGCATAAGCTTTCGTGAGCTACAGCTCACTTCATCGGATGCATACTGTGGAAAATACATAAGATGTTCTTATACATACAAACCATGAAAAAATGGGTGTTTACCACTACAAAAGGTTTTCTCTCCCCCCACCCCACTCTTCTGCTGGTAATAGCTTATCTAAAGTGATCACTTTCCTTACAGTATGATCACTTTAGATAAGCTATTACCAGCAGGAGAGTGGGGTGGGGGGAGAGAAAATCTTTTGTGGTGGTAAACACTCATTTTTTCATGGTTTGTATGTATAGGAACATCTTCTGTATTTTCCACAGTATGCATCCGATGAAGTGAGCTGTAGCTCACAAAAGCTTATGCTCAATTAAATTGGTTAGTCTCTAAGGTGCCACAAGTACTCCTTTTCTTTTTATAAAAATATAGGTCGTATTGTGACTTTACTGGCTGCAGGATTAGGTGAATAGTGTATGAAGAGCAGGATCACTCGTTGTGAGTATGTTTGTATGTCATGTGTATATAGATAGATACAGAGAGAGACAATTTTTACAAAGAAAAAAAAATTTAAAATAAAGGTCATGAAATTTGATCATCTCCACATTTAAGGTTACTGTAAGCACTCTGCAAATAACAAAGTACTTCAATACCTCACTTGCACTTTAGTCTCATTTAATATAAAACCTATGAAAGATTATTCCTGAAGTCATTATGTTTAACTGTTGAGAGCATAGATCATGCCTAAGTGACTGAAGTGCCATGTGAACTCTCTGTGGGATACTGCGGAAGATCTGATATATGTTTTTCGGTCTCTGTCGAAGTCAAATGACATGCAGAAGAAGAGCAGTGATAGCTTTGAGAAATGAAATGCGTTCCACGTGCTTCAGGAATGTGAGCCTAGGGCAAGCTCAGTGCGAGTTAATGAAAGTGAAAAACAACAGGTGCTTAAAAAAATAGACAAAGCCCTGAAATATTAGACTATTCTTGTTGGTAAAGGAATGAGTTTCCTTCCTGTCCTGATTTCTCAACTAAGAGACCTGAAATCAGGACTTTGGGGTTCTGTTCCTGGCTTTCTCTCAGCCTTGCTATGTAACCTCAGACAAGTCATTGTCTCTCTTATTGTTCCGATTTTCTGAAAAATGGTTATGATACTTAGCTTCTTTGCAGGAGAATAAATTCATTCTTACATAATAATTCTAAGTCTAGAAAGTGCTTTGAGATTCTGGAGCATAACATGCTATATCAATCTAACACATTACCATTCAATTTCTGCCACTCCATGCTCTCTATGCCCTTTCTCTGCCTTCCGGGTTTTGTAAAAATCAGCACTTGCAAGAGCCATTTTTGTCTCCCCTTCTATCTCTTGATTAGAGGTTGTCAAATTATTTGATGAACATAATATCTACAAATTTAGCCCTTACTAGTTTTCATGAATTATGCATGAAACAATCCTCATTTCGGCAAACATGTTCTTTGTCCCTAACTATCTGAATGCACACTTTGGATGAACAATCTTTGGCCTATGAGCTGTTCATAAACTGTCCAGTTTAGCTATTCGCTCTCTGCTGTTATTCATGGTGTACAAATAGTTAAATCATTTCATGTTGTTTCTGCTCCCCAATTGGATGACTGACATCTTTTTAAAAGGAGAGCAACTCACAAGTAATACGTTGCATAATGACAGGTTTCAGAGTAACAGCCGTGTTAGTCTGTATTCGCAAAAAGAAAAGGAGTACTTGTGGCACCTTAGAGACTGACCAATTTATTTGAGCATAAGCTTTTGTGAGCTACAGCTCACTTCCACTGAATGCATCTGATGAAGTGAGCTGTAGCTCATGAAAGTTTATGCTCAAATAAATTGGTTAGTCTCTAAGGTGCCACAAGTACTCCTTTTCTTTTCACAAGTAATAAACACTAAACAATGGGTGCTCTTGCTCAAAACACAAGGCAGAGGGCTTGATGTTCAGTTATCTTGGTAGGCAAAAATACATTCCCTCCACTGCATGAATCGCTTGGGTGAAATTCTACAGCCTGGATACAAAGGTCGTCAGACTAGATGATCATTCTGGCCTCTGAAACAAAACAACTAATGAATTATGGAAATATGGGAATTCATATAAAAAGCAACCATCCCCCTGACAATGTTTGGGCAAAATCCTGTTCCCACAAATATTTGTGAATAGCACCTAAAGGGGCACACACAGCTGAGTTTTGGAATGTTGGTGGATGTCATGAATATGGTTTTGCAGGATGTGACCTGCTGTACTTTTGATAACAATTGATCTGATTATGGATATTATTTAATCTTTCAGAAAAAAATCTCTTGGGTCAGACAGTAGCTAATTGAACTCCCTGCAGGATTAAATAATTTTTGAAGACTACCCTAATCTAGAGGGGAATATTTAGGATTATGAGGCAAAGAGGGTAAATAGCAGAAAACCCTCCAGTTAGTATGATGGACATCATGAGTGGATAGAGGAAATCTTAAGGTGTACTGATCAAAATATTTTCTCAACTGCAATGGAGCTTCAATGCGGGGGGATCTACTGATTGAGACACAGATTAGAGTTTAAGACTTTTAGGGCAAATTTCCAGCTCAGCCATTTTCCTGTTGTATGAGATTCAGCAAGTTAATCGCTCTATACATCAGGTTATCCATCTGTAATTATTAATTATTATTATTATTAACTAGATATTAATAATGCCCAGAGTCTCCAGTCACGAGATCTCCACAATACTAGATAAATAGTTCTTGAGGAGTTTACTATTTAAACAAAACGTAAATATTGAAACAATGCCCAGTACAGGGACATGAGTATGGCTTTTAAGCTGCTCTGAGATACCTTGCTATATAAAGTTCTCTCAAAATGCAAAATATTAATATACATATCAAAATGTACATATGTACACAGATGTACATTATGCATATATGTATATATTTAGGAAATATTTGTTCAATTGCATGTGTATTTTATCCTTGTTCTGTTATAATATGACTGCAAATGAATTGCCATAAATAAACCTAGACACAGATTGGTGCATAAAGTTGTCCTAGCTTCATACTAGATCTGACCGACCTTGGAACAAAGAATGCTTTACATCCATGATGATTCTATCTACTTTGATGCATCACAGCTCTTGCTTATGTTTAATCACTGCTGATAGTAACAGCTGAAAGCTAGTTTGGAAAAATCCTCAGCAATTAAATTTTCTTCTACTGGAGGTGGGGGGGAAGCTTTACAAATGACTCATTTTGCATAGGGACAGAGTGATCTGAAGGTTGTTCTGCATATTTTTTATGAAGTAAATATATATCCACACAATGCCTGTTTATTCCTATTAAATATAAGTGATAAGTGTGTTTCCTTACAGGTTTGCACTTGTCATGAAGATTTCAGTACTGGCCTCAAATTTCTTGGTTACAACTTTCATTATCTTCACTTGAGCCAATGAGAAGAATTTATGGTTAAAGGAGGGGGGGGGGGGAAGAACGTTTGTGGTTGCAATTTTATTTGTTTGTTTATTTTTGAACACAATGCATTAAGCTTCCAGAGGGAAGTCAATCATCAGAGTTGATAAGGCAATATGGCCAGTATCAAAAGTTATTATGAGCTCGCTTTTGCCATAATTACTTGCCTTGAGTAGTACCTTACTTCTGGAATTGGCTCATTAAAATTAATAGGACAACAAGTGGAGATTAAGGTACTACCTGGCCCTGTTACATGATTGTGTCCCCAAAGTGAAGTTCAGAATTCAGATTCCATGTGCAGGTGCTTATGGGTGGGTTTCTGTATGTTTGTTTGCATAATGACATGTCATAGACTCATAGACTTTAAGGCCAGAAGAGACCATCATGATCATCCAGTCTGACCCCCTGCACATTGCAGGCCGCAAAAAACTCACCCACCCACTCTTGTAGTAGGTCCATAACCTCTGGCTGAGTTACTGAAGTCCTCAAATCATAGTTTAAAGACTTCAAGTTACAGAGAATTCACCATTTAAACTAGTTTAAACCTGTAAGTGACCCGTGACCCATGCTGCAAGGAAGGTGAAAAATCCCCATGGTCTCCACCAATCTGACCCGGGGGAAAATTCCTTCCTGACACCAAATATGGTGATCAGTTAGACCCTGAATATGTGGGCAAGACACACACTTAGGAAAGAATGTTCTGTAGTAACTCAGAGCCCTCCCCATCTACTGTCACATCACCAGCTATCAGAGATACTTGCTGAGAGCAGTTACAAATCAGCTAAACGCCATTGTAGGCAGTCCCATCATACCATCCCCTCCATAAATTTATCATGCTCAGTCTTGAAGCCAGCTAGGTTTTTTGCCACCCCACCCCACCCTCAAATTCTCCAGACCCTGAGGATTTACTTCATAGATTCCAAGGCCAGAAAGGACTATTGGTGATCATCTAATCTGACCTTCTGTGCAACACAGGCCTTAGAACTTCCCTCAAAAAATTCCTAGAGCAGATCTTTCACGAAAAGCTTCCAATCTGGATTTAAAAATTGCCTTTCTGACTCTTGGTAAATAGTTCCAATGGTTAATTACCGTCACTGAGGAGAACCCTTCAGATTATGTTACTCCAAAAGCTCATGAGAGAATCAGGCTTATCCCACAGATGACAGGGAACCAATAGCAGGGAATGAAAAGCTCAGTAGCTAGTTTATATTAGGAACAGATGACACAAACAGGTTCTGGAGGTTCAGTTCAACTTTATCTGCTACACAGAGTTTGGAGGATTGATGTTTCCTTCGTGCTGAACAATGGAAGTCAATGAAAACTGGAGTCCTTCTGAACTTATGGAAAGCAGGCTCTGGATGCTGATGTTAAACTCCTTGAAAATTCTCCCAACCTCAGATTTGGATATCAGGCTGGGAATCTTACAAGATCACATCTCTTGTGATGTTTCCAGTTTGCTCTGGTGTCATATGGTGGCTTCAGGTGTGAGTGAGCAAATGAGTAATGATGCTGTCTCATGACTGGTCTTCAGGAAGGATAAGGGAGGTGCTATTGCTACCAGCAACAGAGGAAGTCTCCTTTAGATCAAGTGACCTGAACTTTTTCAAAGGAGACTGGATGTCTTTTGAAAAGTTATGTTATAGCTCAACCAGTCGTTACGGGCCTAATTCACGAACAACTTGTTGAGATTCTATGGCATGTGGTCTGGAAAAGTTTAGAGTAGATCAGAATGGCCTACCATTTATCAATCTATGAATCCTTCCTCCTGATGTGTATGATGATTTCAATACTAATTGTGTCTGTTGTGTGCAAAACATGGATTCTCATTATCCTGTGCGTGGCCCGCTTTAGCATTCTCCGATTTCTACTACTTGTCCCCAGTGAAAGCTGCAAGTGCTTAGGTTTAGGGAAGAAGGAAGAAAAAAAAGTTTGCTGAATTGTTTTCAGATTTCAAAAAGCCTACAGTTTTGATTCATTTAAAGTTCTGGAAAAAAAGTTTGTGCCAGATTTTATTCAATCCAGTTGGCCCACCCTAATGGATATATGAAAATATGGTATCCATTTTCTAAATCTGGATAACATACCAGCAATAGCAACCCATTAACAGTGCACACATGCCCCTCGCTAAGCATTAAATCTTGTTGATGCTAGTCTTTTTTCTCAGCAAATAGGCAAGTCACCATGCTCAATACTGCACCCAAGGGAGGCATGTTAGCAATATCCTAATTAAATACACACACACTGATCTGTTTTCTGATAGTACCGAGGGGCTCTATTAATGACTGAGACCCTTTTTCTGCTAGGCGCTGTACAAACCTTTAGGAAGCCACAGCCATTGTCCCAAAACCTGCAGCTTCATAGTCAACCTCATTTTGATTGAGGAATAGGCTACATGGAGCCCAATTCAGCCATCAGCATGCACATTGAGTAGTACTCTATAGGTCATCCCACTGATTTCAGTGCAACAACTCATGGAGTAAAATACCATTCGTTGTGTGTAACAGTGGCATAATTTAGCTGATAAGCTTCTCTATATTTACTTTGCCAGACTGAGATACCTTTACTTATGTTGAACCTTAAACCATGAGTGAACCCATTAAAGTGAATCATTTACTGTCGGGAAGGGCACTGTATGTATATCAGAGTCAAGCTCAATACTTGCTTGCTCATACTTTATTTTTGACCCTTTCTTTTAAAAAAAAATCTCTAAGACTCATTCAACTGATCTGGTAATTTCCTGTTCTCCCCTTCTCACCCCAGTCAAGAATAAAATAATGTTTGTAACCCATGCATTATAACCATTCTAAAAAAAAATAAAGAAAGACAGAGTTTATGCTAGGAGATTCTAGCTAAAGCTGAATTTCAGTGTTTTACAACGTTATCACCTATATTACTCATAATTTCACCCAAAATGTTATCCAGAAAGAATTATTCTTATTAATGTTCTCTTCATTTCTGCAGGGGCATAAAAATAACTGATGAGTGTGAGAATATAAACCGTATGGTTAGTGAGGCAGAGGTGATAATTAGAACATGCTGTACTACGCAGTAAACAAAGCTATTATGAACGACAGAATTCTTTAGAGTATTTAGAAAGGAGATGCAAATAATAGACTTTCCCTTGACTGGTTAAAAGCTCCATCTGCAAGTACTGCAAGAAATAATAATAATAAAAAGGGGTTTGGAGTTAATCACTCAGAGGATTTGGTTTCTAGTTAAAGACATCTTCAAATATTATTGATACATGTTGAATTCTATTGTAATTTACTTATAATACACTATCAGTTCCCAGCTTAGTGATCTGTTTGTAGAGGATAAATCATGTCAAAGACATGAAATCAAGAAATGCAGGAGGAGAACATTATGGGTGTCTTTTCCAAGTAGAATTATCTTCCTGGCTATTCTACATACTGTTTTGTCTGGTGGCAGGTAGCCTCAGATAACCTGAAAGTGAATATTTTTACCTCAGACACTATCATAATAGGGAGCAGACAGTTAGATATCTCCAGGCTGATCTTTGGTCTCACATTCTAATCACCCAGGACCATACAATCCCTATTCACCTGGCCATGAGGGTGGGTCGGATATCCGATGACAAGGCTGTCATCACTGATGGTGTCCCAAAGATTGCCAGATATCTTAATATTCATGTTACTGCAAAAGTATTCCTATTGAAGTCAATGAGGCTAACTCGGGAGTTAGATGCTTGTCAATGTGGTATAGGTGTCAAAACATGGCCCAAGATCAGTAATCATCAGACCCTAACAGGAGGAATATGGCTTGTCACATCACAACCCAATCCAATCCTAACCCAAAATGAGCATTCTGAGTGGAATAGATTTTTTTTACTAAATGTGAGGGTGCCATCTTGGCTAGCACACTGAGGATGGAATGATGACTTTTCAGAGTTAAAAGCACAAGTCACTACAGCATGAGCTAAAATTCCCTCTGGCTGCGAGAGACTCTCATCCTTTGTGGAAGAGGAACAGAGACCATGTGGTCTAATGGCTTAGTCTAACTCTATGCCTGGAAGACATGGAACCCAGTGGCTTGTCTATGTCACTATTTTAGATGTGTCAAGGTTCCTTCCCCACTCTGAACTCTAAGGTGCAGATGTGGGGACCTGCATGAAAACCTCCTAAGCTTACTTTTACCAGTTTAGGTTAAAACTTCCCCAAGGTACAAACTATTTTACCTTTTGCCCTTGGACTTCCACTGCCACCACCAAACATTTTATCCGGGTTTATTTTATTAGGAAAGAGCCCGTTTGCAAATGTCTTTCCCCCAAAAATCCTCCCAACCCTTGCACCCCACTTCCTGGGGAAGGTTTGGTAAAAATCCTCACCAATTTGCATAGGTGACCACAGACCCAAACCCTTGGATCTTAAGAACAATGAAAAAAGCATTCAGTTCTTGAAAAGAAGAATTTTAATAGAAGTAACAATAAAAAGAATCACCTCTGTAAAATCAGGGTGGTAAATACCTTACAGGGTAATTAGATTCAAAACATAGAGAATCCCTCTAGGCAAAACCTTAAGTTACAAAAAGACATACAGACAGGAATAGTCATTCTATTCAGCACAGCTTATTTTCTCAGCCATTTAAAGAAATCATAATCTAACGCATATCTAGCTAGATTACTTACTAAATTCTAAAACTCCATTCCTGTTCTGTCCCTGGCAAAAGCATCACAGATAGACAGACAGAGAGAGCTTTGTTTTTTCCCTCCCCCCAGCTTTTGAAAGTATCTTGTCTCCTCATTGGTCATTTTGGTCAGGTGCCAGCGAGGTTATCCTAGCTTCTTAACCCTTTACAGGTGAGAGGATTTTTCCTCTGGCCAGGAGGGATTTTAAAGGTGTTTACCCTTCCCTTTATATTTATGACAAGATGGGAGACATTAACTCCATATTTCTTAGTTGCTCCTTCAATGTACATGAGATTTTGAGCTAATGCTATTTGTAGTCTTCGAAGGCTTAACTGAAGGTTGTGGAGAATCTCGGATTTCCAATTGCAACTTTTGCAAGACACTGACTACATGGCTGGGGACACCTGAATGACTGTCTCACAATGGATCCTTGACTTTGAAGATGGACGAACTACGATGATAAATTGCAGCTAATTCCTGTGCATGGAATGGGGCTGAAGATAAATTCACTTTAATTTTAATTTCACATTTTTTTTCTTGATTGAAGCCCTAGGGCAGACCTACTGCTGCTAGGTTTATTCTTCAGTCTGGTTATTCCTCACCCCCATCTCTGACTTAAATAAACTCTGAAACCATTACTTTTTTTCTTTTTGCACAAGGGACAAATTAAAATTTTGTTGTGAATGGAAAAGTCTAATCTTATTGATCAACCAGCATTAGGGTTAGGAGCCAGTTTAACCTGATAAGTGGAAAACATGACCGAACCACAATTCATCCTCTTTCATTGTAATGAGTGCACTATTGGACATGAACATCCCCATGCATTCCAAGGGGATTGCTGTGTCAGTATGGATAGAGTGACCAGATAGCAACTGTGAAAAAACGGGACAGGAGGAAGGGGGTAATAGGCACCTATATAAGAAAAAGTCCCAGAAAACGGGATTGTCCCTATAAGAAACAGGACATCTGGTCATCCTACGTATAGCACCTGGCAGGCGGGGGTTCTGGTCCATGACTGGCACTCCTTGGCACCACAACAATACATAAAAAATAACAATTTTCTAGCCTGGTAGGACAAAATTAAATTCTTCTTATGTCTTTCCACCACAATCAGAGGGTATTTTTCACTGTTGGGCACATGAGTTTGTTCCAGCTGTAGCCCTGTGAGAATTTCTATGGAGCATAGTTCCTCCAGTAAATCAACAGATGGTCCATGGTTTTTGTTTCAGTGCAGTCATGTGTGTCTGGGTCCCAGGAATAGCCTCACTTCTGTATATTGACTTTTGACCTGCCAACTGTGTAAAAAAGGGAAGAAGGAGGATCCTGGGAACTACAGGCCAGTCAGCCTCACCTCAGTCCCTGGAAAAATCATGGAGCAGGTCCTCAAGGAATCAATTCTGAAGCACTTGCATGAGAGGAAAGTGATCAGGAACAATCAGCATGGATTCACC
This sequence comes from Caretta caretta, assembly GCF_965140235.1. Classification (NCBI taxonomy): domain Eukaryota; kingdom Metazoa; phylum Chordata; order Testudines; family Cheloniidae; genus Caretta; species Caretta caretta. The sequence continues at coordinate 8,771,293 of NC_134210.1, read as the reverse complement.
AAGGGCAAGTCATGCCTGACTAATCTAATTGTCTTCTATGACGAGATAACTGGCTCTGTGGATGAAGGGAAAGCAGTGGACTTGTTGTTCCTTGACTTTAGCAAAGCTTTTGACACGGTCTCCCACAGTATTCTTGCCAGCAAGTTAAAGAAGTATGGGCTGGATGAATGGACTATAAGGTGGATAGAAAGCTGGCTAGATTGTCGGGCTCAACTGGTAGTGATCAATGGCTCCATGTCTAGTTGGCAGCCGGTATCAAGTGGAGTGCCCCAAGGGTTGGTCCTGGGGCTGGTTTTGTTCAATATCTTCATAAATGATCTGGAGGATGGTGTGGATTGCACACTCAGCAAGTTTGCAGATGACACTAAACTGGGAGGAGTGGTAGATACGCTGGAGGGCAAGGATAGGATACAGAGGGACCTAGACAAATTGGAGAATTGGGCCAAAAGAAATCTGATGAGGTTCAACAAGGACAAGTGCAGAGTCCTGCACTTAGGACAGAAGAATCCAATGCACCGCTACAGACTAGGGACCGAATGGCTAGGCAGCAGTTGTGCAGAAAAGGACCTAGGGGTTACAGTGGACGAGAAGCTGGATATGAGTCAGCAGTGTGCCCTTGTTGCCAAGGAGGCCAATGGCATTTTGGGCTGTATAAGTAACGGCATTGCCAGCAGATCGAGGGACTTGATCGTTCCCCTCTATTCAACATTAGTGAGGCCTCATCTGGAGTACTGTGTCCAGTTTTGGGTCCCACACTACAAGAAGGATGTGGAAAAATTGGAAAAAGTCCAGCGGAGGGCAAGAACAATGATTAGGGGACTGGAACACATGACTTATGAGGAGAGGCTGAGGGAACTGGGGATGTTTAGTCTTCAGAAGAGAAGAATGAAGGGGAATTTGATAGCTGCTTTCAACTACCTGAAAGGGGGTTCCAAAGAGGATGGCTCTAGACTGTTCTCAGTGGTAGCAGATGACAGAACAAGGAGTAATGGTCTCAAGTTGCAGTGGGGGAGATTTAGGTTGGATATTAGAAAAAACTTTTTCACTAGGAGGGTGGTGAAACATTGGAATGCGTTACCTAGGGAGGTCGTGGAATCTCCTTCCTTAGAAGTTTTTAAGGTCAGGCTTGACAAAGCCCTGGCTGGGATGATTTAGTCGGGGATCGGTCCTGCTTTGAGCAGGGGGTTGGACTAGATGACCTCCTGAGGTCCCTTCCAACCCTGATATTCTATGATTCTATGAACTCTTCTTCGAAGGCCATTGGAAGATCCAGGTTAATGAATTCTGCAGGAAGGTATTCAGCAACATTGATGTGCAGTTTGACATCCTCCTTGACTATTTCAAGCCATGCATGCTACATTTACAGTTGTATAGTCATCAATGTTTTTTTAAGTGGCTCCATTGCAGCTGGGAACAATTATAACAGGTCCCTAATACTTCCCAACACAAGTGTGATTCAGCCTCTATCTAGCTAAATGGTGTTTCAAAACCCCTTACTACCATCGCCATAGAAGAATGAAGCAGCATTTTGAAGGTGCCCACAAAGGGCATCACTGCCATTGTCTCCCACTTTCCCTTGGGAGTTTTGGATTCTCATTACTTTTCTCCTTCCTCCTCTGTTTTTCAGAATGCTCTTTTTTGACTTCTTCCTTCTCCCCAGCACGTCCCATTGCAGGTGTCCCTCTGGGAGATGTCACAGCTGTATCTTGAACATAATTGGAGTCAGTCTAACCATCTCTGGCTGAGTATCCTGTAGGTGGTGGCCCACTCCTGCTGGTCTATGAGACCTTTGTGCCCCCCATCACTGTAGTATTTTAGCTGCTAACAATCTTTAATATATTTCTCCTCGCAGCGCTCCTGTCAGGGCAGGGCCAGTATCCCCATTTTACAGATGGGGAAATTGAAGCACAGAGACTAAATGACTTGCCCAAGTACACACAGAAAGCCTGTGGATGAGTAGGGAACTGAACCTGCAACTCCTAAGTCTTGGGCTAGTGCTGTAACCACTGTAACCTTCCTTCCTCTCATGTTGAGAATGCTTTTCCCTCTGGGGGCACTCAGCCTTTGGTATCCCTGAGGGCCACAGCTGTCGTGGTAGCTTGTGAATGCATAGGTAATAGTTTGAGCTCAGGTCTATACTAGGTTATACTATTTGTCCCAGATCTGAACATCTGGCTAATATAGCAAGGAATTTATGTTAGAATACATTGTCATGGATAGGAAAAGGTCTCTGCAGCAAGCACAGGGGATCCAGGTCTTTGCAGCTATAGCTACAGCTATGCAGGAGGATGGCCAATTGTCTCTGTTTTCAGGAGATACCTAATGGCTTTGCTACCAAACATCACAGAAGGTCAGGAGGGAGATGGATGGTGATAAACTAAGAAGCAAAATTGTTCCAACAAAGCATCTGTGAGCGACTGCTTGATCAAAATGACAGACATCAATCAGAATAATAACTTCAAATATGAGATTTTCAATTAGCGAGGGAACATAAATAAATGCGTCTGGCAAATAAGCATAAGGGACTTTGGAAGGAGACAGCATATACATAACAAAAGAGGCGGCAGGAAGAAAAACAGAGTGATAGACACAAAGCAATGGGCACAGAAGCAGACTTACAAAGAGGTCTGCTGGGAGATATACAGATAAACAGAAGCATTACAAATGTTGTCTTTTGCACACACATATGCAGAGCATGCTTGCTAGTTTTGCAAAGATCTTGCATTGCAGGTTTCATTGAAAAGGTACTTCACCCTCTTGTTCGTTTGTTTTTTTAAAGTTTCTCTGCCAGAAAGCCTGCCTATTGGAAATGTTTGTCAGAAGTAAAATCTGGGAAGCAGGAACTAGAGCTGTACAAAATATTTAATATTCAACGCAGGAGCCTCATTCATCATTGCCCAGCCCTTGTGTTGTGATTTACAGCACTAGAAAGGGGATGTAAAATGTGGCCAAATTCGAATGGCAGCATTGTATTTCCACTTTGCACTGGTGTAAATAATTACACAAGGGCAAGTCAATGGAGAATCAAGTCCAGAATCTCAAACCTATTCATATTAGCCTGACTTCTAGGCTTCATATGTCCCTGTGAACATGGAATGTGGATGTTCATATCTAGAGTATTTTCAAACAGCATACGTACCCGCCATTCGTCCTTCCTGCTCCTTCCACAGGCAACTCACAGCACAGGGTTTGGAGTGGTGAATGGAGACAGCTGGGAGAGGGTAGGAAAGAGGGCTAGGGATTGTCAGCTTCAAAACTCCGAGTGAATGTTCAAGAAGTAAACTAGCTTCCAGCCCCTGCAAGCAAAATTGAAGAGTTCAATTAAACCTCCTCATCAGTCAAATCCTGCATTGTTCACTTAACTCTTGCAGTAATAAAATGAATGTATCTTCGAGGAGAGGTGGGTGGGAAGGTAAGGATGTCAGTCAATATCATCAACGGTCACGGTTTCAGTGAAATTTAACACTCCTTTGTAAAGCAATGCATACTTTGGGAATTGCCAGACTGGCGCATTAATCCACCACCATCTTGTGTTCTTCCCACAGCAATGGCCCATACCCAAGGTGAGGTGGGAAAGAACCTCATGCTATGCTCACTGGATTGTTGACTGGGGGAAATGTGGAGGGGCATTCCCTTCTGTCCCATGCAGCTGATCACTCAGAAGCACGTGATTTGGCAATCTTTTTAATTGCCAAAATAAAGAAGGGAGGAGGCAGACATGGTATGTATCAATGTATAAGACTTATATGCTATGAATGTTTACCCAGTTTTTTTGTACCACAAGCATCACTGTGTATCTGATCACCTTACAAAATTGACACCTTCATGCTTCAGGGCATAAACTAACCTCGTACTCATGGGGATCAGGAAGGAACTGTCCCTGTGGGCAGGCTATTCCACAACTGCTTTATGAAGGGTTTCTTTTACTTTTCTCCAAGGCATCTGATACTGTCCACTGTTGGAGACAGGATACTGGGCTAGATGGAGCACGGGTCTGATTCAATATGACAACCGGAATTATTTCACAGAACTTGTATGGCCTGTGGTATGCAGGAGGTCAGATTAGATGATCACAATGGCTCCCCTTCTGGAATTAGAATCTATGAATTCTTATTATACTAATTAATTGAAGGCAGTGGTCTACATAGACATTTGCTATTATGCCGTTCTCTCCCTCCCCCCACCCCCAACCCCCTGGATTCATTCATTTCATTCTTCTTTCCCTTCTCCTCTGGTCTTTTACTCTTCCTGCTGCAGCTGAGTTCCAACCTTTCACAGCTCAGGATGCAAATGAAAAATGAGCCGGAGGGGGAACATTGAAATCTGAGCCTTTGAACTGGCAAGAAATGTAATTGTTTTTACATTTTTATGCAAGCGTGAAGTGTGGCAGAACTGCTGTTTAATGAAGGTGCACTGGGCTTAGGGGTGGGAGAACAAGTTTGGCTAAAATAAAAAACTCACCCAAAATGAACAGCATGTTCCAGGAGATAGGTAAGAGGACTAGAACACAGGATATCTGGGTTCTCTTCATGGCTCAGATAATGACCTGCTTTGTGAGGCTTGAGCAGGTCGACTCACCTCTGTCGCTGTTGTACATTGAAAATGTCAACTCTTTGGGGCCAGGACTATTTGTTACTCTGTGTACGTAAAGTACCAAATCACAACAGGGGCTTTAGGCACTGCCAGAATGCAAGTACTAATAAAGCCAAAGAGCATTTTTAGTAGAGGAGTGAAAGTGTTTTGTTTATATAACCTCCTCACTTCCCAGTTTGATTTTCACAGTGGCCCGTGTACTTCTGAGTTCCGTCGAGACCTGAAGCATTAGCGGATGGTCTTATCTTATGGTTTCCTCCTTCCCATGTCCTTGGAAAATGATATACAATGAAAGAAGCATTTACTTCACAACCCTTGATATTGGTTCTATGTCTAGAGCTCTTATTTTGGTCCTGAAAGTAACAGTGTTTCACACTTATCCTGGGTAACAATTTAAAAATAACCAAAAACCAAGTGAGCATGTGCATAAATATGCACACACCCTTGCATGTACTCTCAATCATATACCACAGTCTGCACGATATGAGGGCGACACAGCTACATTAGCACCATTTTTTAAAACCTTTTCTCCCTCCTTTGTTTTGTTAATCTCAGTTGTTAAGTCTTGTCTATATCCTAGATTTCAAGGGTTTTGGTTCAGGGAATACTTTTTTTTTTTGTCCTCTAGATGCCAGGCACAATGCTGAGTGCTGCAGTCAATCAATCAATAGCCTGGTAATTCCCAATGTTTACAATGATTTTCCTCTTGGGTGGGGGATGAATGAGTCTGTTCTACTGGGAGTGCTTCATTCTTCTCACCATTAGGTAGGTCTGTCTTCTGGCAAATAGCTGTCAAAGTCCTGGTGCAAACATTTGCCAAGAGGACACTGGCTCAGCTCTTAGGGAATAAGAATGGTGCTTTAACCTAGTATCTTGGGACATATCTTGCTCACTGGCCACCCAGGAGGGAGTCTGGTCCTGTGGCTCAAGCCAATTAAAAAATCCTCCTCTATCCCCAGGAAGCAGCAACAGGAAAACATCCCATGGATATTATCTATCCTCTCCCATTGCAAGGTATAAGAAGACATTTCAGAGGCTTTAGGTTTACTGTTTTTTCTGACATAATTGAAAGCTCACACACATATACATCCTTCACTGTATGCAAAATGGTAAGTGCAAAATTAGAATCATAGAATCATAGAATATCAGGGTTGGAAGGGACCTCAGGAGGTCATCTAGTCCAACCCCCTGCTCAAAAGCAGGACCCATCCCCAATTAAATCATCCCAGCCAGGGCTTTGTCAAGCCTGACCTTAAAAACTTCTAAGGAAGGAGATTCCACCACCTCCCTAGGCAACGCATTCCAGTGTTTCACCACCCTCCTAGTGAAAAAGTTTTTCCTAATATCCAACCTAAACCTCCCCCACTGCAACTTGAGACCATTACTCCTTGTCCTGTCCTCTTCCACCACTGAGAATAGTCTAGAACCATCCTCTCTGGAACCACCTCTCAGGTAGTTGAAAGCAGCTATCAAATCCCCCCTCATTCTTCTCTTCCGCAGACTAAACAATCCCAGTTCCCTCAGCCTCTCCTCATAAGTCATGTGTTCCAGACCCCTAATCATTTTTGTTGCCCTTCGCTGGACTCTCTCCAATTTATCCACATCCTTCTTGTAGCGTGGGGCCCAAAACTGGACACAGTACTCCAGATGAGGCCTCACCAACGTCGAATTCATTCCTAACACCTGATATTTGCACACCTCCTGTGGACTGTTACACAACCTCAGCTCCCACTGAATTCAACAAGAATTGAGGGTTGGCCTGTGTCAGGATTGCACACAGATGGACTCATCAGTATCGTGTCCGCCTCGCTGTGTGAAACTCACACCTGTGAAGAGAGCTAGTGCTAGACCTTAACACCACTTAAATCTTGTTTTGATGACATAATGGTGCATAGATCTTGTTCTGACCCTTGATACAGGGGTGAACTTCAGCCTTGGTGTCTCAGTTTCTTCATCTGTAAAATGGGGATGCTACCACTCCCCTATATCACAGGGGTAGTTGTGTGGCAAAAATCAATGATGTTTTTAAAGCACTCCATGACCCACAGGTGACAGGTGCTATAAAATTACAAGGTAGTATTAAACGTGAAAGACAAACCCGCACCTTTGTCCAGTGCCTAAATCCAAAGAGCAGTGTGCGTCTGGAGATCAGTTTGATAGGAAAGCATTTATGACATCACAATACCCAGGCCAACACACTTACCCTTGCTTAATATTGAGTGTAGAGCTGGACACATTCTTATGAGAGGAGCATCTGAATCCAATAACTAAGAAGGTAACAGATCTACACGGTGCAAGGGACATGGAGCTGCTTTGTAATAAGCTAGGAATGGCTCATGTGTTGGAAAATATTGGCCTGGTTTAATACGAAGGGCTGTAAGGAAAACAAATAGATATTGTAGCCCAGGGCTCGGTCTAAGAGTGGAACATTTGCAGAATTCCACCCCGGACAGTTGAAAGAGTGCACTCAGAGCAGACGCTGCAAATGACTGTTTAATGTGAAACAAAAGTTGCCACCATCTGAAGAGTATCCAGTAGCTGATGAGAAGGGAGTTGGTACTCAGTGAAGGTTGTAGTGGACAAGTCCACAAAACAAGGAATTTGCACCACAAATCCATGTAAACCCAAACAAAAAGCAAGCCCCTTATGAACTAGCCAAGACCATCAAATTCTGCACCGCTCTAACATGATAATGCTGTAAGTCTCCTGCAGCCATTAAAAAAGGGTGTCACCACCGGAAGTGTGCATGGCATTCTCATTGACTTGAAATAAGTATGAGCTGATCTCAATTCATTAAACTATGAGCCAAATTGTGTCCTTGGATTCATGTGTGTATCCACATGAATCCAAGGGCAAAACGTGGGCCATAGTTTTGACTAATTCAGGCTCAGGATTATTTGCAATTGCAATTTTGCTTTCTATGTAGTGGGGCAGTTGCCCAGTTTCATGCTAATTATCTGTCAAAATGTCTCACAGCTGCAGAATTTGGTTTCCCCTTGAGCAGCTCCCAAGTTTATTAGTTTGACCTTATCAAGATTCTTTTAAGGGAGCTCTCAATGTCAGTCCAAAGTTACAACTGCCCTTCTGTCTTATTTTCACTATTACAGCTCTTCCGAATTCCTCAGCATCAACCCCGCAGCCTCCATCTCTTACCTAAGGCATCTCTCTAAATCCTAGGCATTTGGAGTAGAGGAGGAGAGGGCATGGCAGAATATTAATTATTTCTCTTTCACACATTGCTCAAAGCATCTCTTGGTTCCCTTCTTCTGACAGTGACCTGACTGCAGCTGCACCAGCAGCTGTTTCCTCCAAAATATGGGCTTGTCTCTCTCTCAGAGGAAGAGTGATTTTTGGCTTCCACATGCCTCCTATTGTCTCTTTTGTTTAACAGCAATTTTCAACCCATGTTTGTTCCACCTGTAATAGCAGCCCTTCTTGCAGCATATAGGAGGGAGCTATTTCCAAAGAACTTTCCCCCGAATCCAAAGGCTTTTATGTCAAATCTTGGAATGCAGTATTTTCTATAATAGTGCCATGGGGGTGAAGTGACGGTGGCAGTTCTCTGTTCATCTGGTCATTTCACTTTGGCCTGTGATCTTAGTAGAGTAGAGAATTGGAATCAGAGATGGAAAAGACTGAAGGAAAGACCATCAGCTGGTATCAATCAGCATAACTCTATGGAAGTCATTGGACCTATGTGGATTTGCACCAGCTGAGTGTCTAGTCCTGAATTTTTTAGTCCATACTCTGCCAGCTCTGTACTGTCCTCTAATATATTCCATGTTCTTTGGTAGTTTAATTTTTAAACATCCCCATCAATGGGGCTCTCATCACTCCCCTAGTTTATTTCACAGTCCAACCATGCTCTGTTGGGTAACTTTCCTTTGTTTCCCATATCTGCTCTGGTTGTACAACACTTCACCTCCAGAGAACCATCTTTCCTCAGTATTTAGCTGGCTGGTCAGTTGCTGGTTTCAGTTGTCTGTTTATTTTTGTTACACATCCCAAAGGCATCTAGATCCTCAGAAAGACACCCATAATAAACATACTTCAAACGCTAGTAGGGAGTTCTCATATCCCCTGTTAGTCATCAGTTAATCAGGCAATACATATTTATTTCTTTTCATCTTTCCTCATGATTCATTCCCTCCAGCCCCTTCATCAGCCTGGTTACTTTCCTTTGAATTCTGTTCTGTTTGTGACATCTCTCTCTCTCTCTCTCTCTCTCTCTCTCTCATGCCACCTTCCTCCTTTCCTTCTCTGCATTACCAACACAGGTAGGGGAAGTGCTCCTCCCTTTCCCACTCATGTTCTTGCTGCCCCTTCTTTGGGGTCTTGTCTTTCCCGCCCTCTCCCTATAATTTCCCCCTCACCATCACCTATTCCAATGCCTGGCTCTCCATTTTCCTTTATATTCACCCTGTGCCTTCATCCCACTTTGAAAATGTAGAATGCTGGCGTAAAAGCTAAGTAGCATTATTCCAACCTCAGTGGTGCTCACCTTCTCTACTGCTTTGGCCTCCAACAATGGACCAACTCCCCCACCCCTAACGAAGGGCCCAAGTCAATGCTCACTGAATTCAACAGGAGCCAATGTGGCCTGCTATGTCCTTCCAATATAAAGTGTTACCAGTTGGCAGTTCCCTATTCTGGTCTCTCTATATGTCCACCTGGTAGATCTGTGTCCCACCTCTTAGGGTTGACTAGATTCTAGTCACAGTCAGACACAGCTGATGGTATTTTGACACCTCCCTTTCAGTTAAGAAATAGAGTTTGGCAGTGGAATAGCTGAACCTTTTAGTACCTCAGGGGTTTGATGGTGAATTCACTTGTAAAAATAGGCGAAGGTTCTGGGTGTTGGGTGTATTTTTGTTTTCTCTGAACTATCTAGCTCCTCTTTAATAAATACATAATCAGATAATTCATAACCATAATTAATATGCTGCTTTTATATATAAAGTGTTATGAAAATTATTTCAAAGTTCTTTATAATAGTCAACTGAGTAAAAATCCACCCGTGGTACACATTATTAAAAGCTTTATGTGGCTTTCCCAAGGTTACTCAGCAATTCATTGCCACCCGGAAATAGGACACAGGAGTACCAGTTCCCTGTTTGTAACTAGTCCATATTTCCTAACCTCACATCTGCTTTTCTTACTGGCCAGTATAAGGTGAGGCTACACTACTCACATCGAGATGCTCACAGGAATAAACACAAAAGAGGCCGGGGGTGAGTGTGGGGGGGGAGTAGAAAAAAATAAACAAATACGAGTTGAAAAGAATAGTGAGTAACTAATAGGAAAGCCATTACAATTCATAAATGAGGGTTACACACTCAATCACTTTCTCTTTTTATGTGTAAAGTGAAATGGATAGAACTCCCACACATTTTTTTCCTCCAGCCACTTTGAATATTACTCACTTGTTCTCTGCTTTGCCAGTGATAAAAGGTTTATTCCGCATATTCCCAGGCGATGGGGGAGCAAAAGATATATCTAATGCAACTGTCCAATGCATTGACATTCATATTTAGTCTGTAAAGTCAAGTCATTTCAGAGGGAAGGGGAGTACAATTTGCTATGTAATGCACTGAGACAATCCTATATCTCCGACTGTGTTTCATGACAGATCTTATAAAAGACTGTAAATTACTATCTGTTGAAATATATGAATTTAATGGATTCCATTAATGCACACACCTGCACATAAGAAATTCTGCAGGCCAGAAGATATGATCAGTCAAGCAGCTTTAATCGTTATTAATTGCAGTGGCTCACTATTTATTCCTTGCCATCATTGAAATGTTAAGATATTTTAATACCCACACTTGTGGATGGCATGCATATAACAAGGGGAACATCCTTTTTCTGCTTCTAGGTAATTGATCACCCAGTTACCCAATGCTTTAAAATCTTTGTGAGACAGCTTCTGAGATAGGACACTTATTTTTCTCCATAAACTTCAAAAAGACCAAGGTGAGTTTATGTACAAAAGTTCCCATTCCATACTCCTTACTCAGACAAAACTCTGGTTTGCTTCAGTGGGAGTTTTGCTTGAGTAAAGAATGCAGCATTTCAACCAAACATTAAAAATCACACGTCATTTTTATAAAAAATCCATAATGCCTCCTTGTCAAATGATTTGTACGACACCCTATAGTCCAATCATTAAAACTAAAGCCCTCCAAAACTCGGGTATAAAAATTAATTTAAAAAACCCTACTATTTCAAAGCACACAGACCAAAAATTGAAGAGACTGAAGTTAGAGTTGCTGATGAAGTAACTCAAATAAAACTGTTAAAAAAAAAATGAGGGTCAAAGAATCTAACCATCAAAACAAAGTATAAGGCATCTTTGTCAAGTGTTCCAGTGAATCTGACCACTAGATTTTAAGACAAGCACTGTAAAATTTGAAACGAATAAGTTGAAGACCAGTTCCTGAAAACATTTAAGCATGTTTAATTCACATGGTGTGATTAGTCTCATTGACCCAAAGGGTACTTTAATAGGAGTCAGGGTGGCCTACTGGATAGCACACTAGGCAAGGATTCAGAAGGCTTGGGTTCTATTTCCCAGTTTGCCACTGGCCAGCAGGGTGACCTGGGGCAAGTTACTTCACCTCTCTGTGCCTCAGTTTTCCTATCTGTAATGTCAGAGTAATAATACTGACCTCCTTTGTAAAAACTAGAAGCAAAACCAACTATAACTTCCAAGAGAAACCAGGGCCCATCCCATGACATTACAGGACACCCTAACATCATCAATGTATCAAGACTATCCGTATCTGGAGCTGAATTACTTGTACTCTCCAAGGGTCTGAACTTCTGCCCTATCACAAAATCTGTTACCATACTAACATGTGGAAAACTAAAATAATTATTTTGCTGACTTTACCTCAAAGAATTATTTCATAAAAGCACCATCACCCACAACCACCATGTCCCCACTGACCATCATAAGGCAAAAGAATCATCTGACTGGACATCCCCCCAGCAGACGAAACCACACACTTGGTCATTATATTTTTTCCTGAAGCAATCAAAGACTGAAATCCTTAACAAAACATCATATCCACCAAGACAGCTATACAGTTCCTAAACTGCAACCAACAGATAGTAATCAAACCAGCAGACCAAGGGGGTGACATTGTAGTCTGTGGCAGTCTGTACCCTTATGTTCCTCCTTTTTACAAGACTATGATACATTTTGTGCAAAATATGCCTTGTGAGGATCATTTGAAAACTCAATCTCCTGAAAATTATTGTCCTGGTAAAATGTGTGTGGCAACATTGTATGTAAAAAGTTATAAGATTCCACTGTATGACATTGCTGACAAATGCTCCAAGTTTGGAAAAACAGTCACAAACCAGTTCCTCCAATTGACACCACTTCAGGATCAGGCAGGGGTGAAAGTAACTTAAAGGATTTACCGATATGCAGGAGTCCTGAGCGTGGGTGTGGCTTCAACCGGAAGAGGCGGGGCCTTTACAGACTTAAAGGCCCCAGGGCTCCGGCTCCAGCTGGGAGCCCTGGGGCCTTTAAATCACCGCTCCAGCAGCGGGGCTCCAGCAGCGGGGCTCAGAAGGTAATTTAAAGGGCCCGGCGCTCCGGCCACTGCAAGGAGCCCCGGGCCCTTTAAATCGCCAGCCTGGGGAAGCGGATCTGGTCCGGCACAGCATACTGGCTTACTTTCACCTCTGGGATCAGGCCCCCTAAGTCAGTGGTTCTTAACCCAGGGTGCACGCACCCCCTGGGGGTGCGAGATGCCCTTTCTGGGGGTGCGAGACATGCCAGATTTTTGTAGGAGGTAAATCATCGAAAACACAAATTAAGCACAGGCACGTAAGTACAACTACTTTGTTTCATCAGACCTATGTATTTATTAACATTATACATTTTTAATGGTTACTATAATATACAAACAAAAAATATATCTAGGTTTAAAGAACTGACCTACTTCAAAGGTTTTTGATAAGGGGTACGAGAACATATTTTGAGAACCAAAGGGGTGCAGCCTGCAGTAAGGGTTGAGAATCAGTGCTCTAAGTGACTAGACATTCTCATTGAACTATTAAATCAAACCTATACCACTCAGATATAATGTCTGATGTTAGACATAGCTGGTCAAAAATATTCAAAATTCACAATTATGATTAATTTCCACCAACATTTGAATTTTTAATAAAAAAACTGGAAGCTATTTTTGATAAAAACGTCCATGAAAATAGTGATTTTTTAAAAACCACTCATAGAGCTGGTAGAAACCTTTACAATTAAAACAGCAACAAAAGACTAAATCTTTGAAAATTTCAATTTTAATGGGAAAAAAACATACCAAAGCAAATATTTTTGTAAAAACATACACGAAATATGTCCTTTCACTTTTGATCAGCCCTGTCAATATACAGGTTAAAGGTGGGTGTACTGATCATTCTTTGGGGAGAAGAGGGTGGAAAATATTCAATTACTTTCTAAGTCCTGGTCTACACCTAAAATGTAGGTCGACCTAGCTATGTTGCTCATCTGTGTTGTTCACATCCCTGAGCAACATAGTTAATACTTAACAATTACCCACCCTGTCTCACAAAAACTATTCTTTTTCTTTTTTTGGTGACAAAGAAATTAAAAAGGAAAACTATACTACTGAAACCACCAAGAACATGGCCTAAATACCATAAAAATCCTGAAACTGGGGCTTAAGTGGGATATAGGTTGCACATAAGCTTCATGCTGGCCCAATGCACTGGAGTGCTATTCACCCAATATCAGCTAAACGCCCAGGTGATAAATGCATTAGTAGATTAGATTAGATTAAACTAGATTGACAGACCATCTGTAGTTCCTGGTCTCTTGGGGTTTCTACTGTATAGATAATGTATCATGTCAGGAGTTTATACCCAGCACTGAAAAGTTCCTCTCTGTCAAACTTCAGGAGACTGGATCCCAGGCAAAGAAAATGGCTTTGTATTATTATTTTTAAATGCTTTTTAATGGAAATATCATGGCCATTGCTAAACCGCCAGACGGTGGAAAAATAAAACCTAGCCATCTGAGATGCCTTTTCTGCACTCCTGTGATTTAGCCATTTCTGTTTCAGATTAAACTGAGGGCTATGGGTCCTACAGGGATAACATTATTGCTTTTACATATTTAAAAACAATAATCTCTAAGCCAAAATGGGGTTTAGTGGAGGTTTTAAGCAGGTGCAACTGAGTCTGCATTTCTATATTTTTAGAGGCAGGCATATACCCACTCTTTAGCAAATGGGACTGTGAAGGGGGAAAAAAGAGATCCTAAGGCTCTTTTCTGCTCGATCTGTGGATAAGGAAATGAGTAGGTGAGAAAATGAGTTGTGCTTTGCTAGTGGGACATAATAATCTCACCACACCCCAGTGTGCTGTAGATAACACATACATAGTATCCCATTTCCTCATGCTACCACTGCCTCAGTGAAATAAATGCCCAGTGTTTCATTTGGAAAAGCCGTCGCTGAGCATACGTGCGGCCCTGCAGGTTGGTCAGCGCTCTCACATCCAGCTGAAGTCACTGGGAGGTGAGGACACTGGACCCTTCTCAGGAGCCACGCAGCATCATGCAGGACTGTGCCACAATGGATACATTTTTTTTTCCTAGAAGCATATAAATACTTAGGGCTCAGATCCTCAAAGGTATTTATGCATCAAACTCCCCATTACAAGTCCCATTTTCAAAAGGGGCTGATGATTTTCAAAGTACTGAGGCACCGGAAGATGCAGATAGGTGCCTAGTGGGATTTTTTTTAAAAATATGTGACCTTTAAGTTTCTACAGCACTTTTGAAAAACAGGACCCAGGCTCCTAAATGCCTCCAACATTTTTGAGACTTTTACTTCATGTGGAGTAACTACTTTCAACACTAAGTGTGAGCCCGATTCAGCTCTCGTTCCAGTCAAGGGAGAAAGCTCAGCTGAAGTTTACTCCAATAGGAACTGAATGTTTTTGCAAGTGTCATATTTTTTCTGCACAGATCTGGTCACTGCGAGTGAAAATGGGGTCTCAGCTACTCCCCCTGCACACATCTGATGAGGATGCAAGTTTGCCAGGGCAGACACTATCTGCATTTTGTGTCCTGCACATCACTGAGCAGATAGGTCCGGAGTTGCAAAACAGAACAGCATTCAGCAGGCATGGGTACTGGACAAATAATAAATAGCACTGCATTTCTGCAGCCTCAGCTTAGGCCCCCTTCTCTGGCTAGCTAGCCTGTAAAGTGGACACTACAGTACACTGTCCTGTAGGGTCGATAGGGAATCAGGATCTAATACAGTACCCGCACTCCCAAGGAGTGTCTGCATTGCATGAAGAGCATTAACTTTGGTTAGCTAACAGGTTAAAATAGCAGTGAACTCATGTTTAACTCAGGTTAGCAGCTCAAATTCAATCCCAGGCTCCCCTGTGGGTTTTAACTTGAGACGCTAACCCCAAGTTAAAAGCCGAGTCTTCACTGCTATTTTAACTAAGGTTGGCTAACACGAGTTAAGAACATTTTTTTTTTGCATATAATAAACACAAACCCCCAAGGCTGGACCAGGAGGGTTCAGGGGCGGCCAGGACACATTTTGTCCTTATAACTTACAGCAAATATAAAATACATATTTTAAATTATGCAAACTGAATCCATTGTACCTGCTCAGTAGTGCAGTACTGTCTCCCATAGCAATAACACACAGATAAAGAATCTCACATCAAACCAAGTTGTACATTGAGGAAACCACTGACTGTTACACTAACATGAAAGGTCTGATTTAAATTCACCAAAGCAAGGTGATCCCCAGGTCAAACCTAAACTCACCTCACCAGACAGCAATATAGCGAAACACCTGGCACATATACTGTCCCCCCCTAGACAGAGAGGAAGGAGTTTGGCAGTGCGGGAGACTTTCCTTCCTATTTCTTAGCTTTCATGGGCTTGAATCGTCCCATGAATGTTACTCCTAACAGAAACTGGAGTTCTAACATTCCAGTAGATGTATACAGTCCTCAAATGGCTGCAGGGAATTTCTTGTCTTGTAAGGTCAAATCCATTGAATAGCTTGAGTTCCAGCAAAAGGAAAAGTAAAGACACTCCCTTTTGGCAGAACGGGTGACATTTTAGGCTCCAGAACAGTTCAGTAATGATCTATGGTTGTGTGCATATTCTTAGTCAGAAGCTAGCAGGCCATCATGCAGCACGATAAATAGAATTCATGAGTTTCTGCCCCAAAACACAGCTCCTGCCCCTTCCCCACAAACACACACTTGAGCTAGGAGACTGTTTATTAGTGGTCAGCAACATCACATTGGAACATAGTACTGAAAAGGAGCTGCTCTGTCCTGGATCATCAAAAGGCCAGTCCCCTACTACTGATGGGGTTGCCAATAAAAAATTAAGATTACAGCTTCTATTTTAGCCTCCAGCCATTAGTGGACAATGTAGTCACAATCGAGCCAGTCTGAAGAGGCAATGGAGCACAAACTTTGCAATACTTTGCAATACTAGAGGCCATGCAGCTACTTATTAATGCAGGAGCAGATTCCCATAAGCTCACTGTGGTGTTCATCACTTTTTTGTCTTGCATGTATCTATCCAGCACTCCATGCCTCTGTCCTGATGTACTCAGACCTGTCACTTAGAATTTCCAACCTTTGCCTTATTTAAATTTTGCAGCTATAACATTCTTTTTGGACTGGCTTTTGTTATATGGAGAATAATTTAACAAGCTAAAGGTAGGCGGTGTTCTTAAGATTTTTGCTCTTTTGTGGACTAGGAGATCAGAGAACAAAAAGTGATTAGAGAGCATAAACTTTGCTCATCAAAAACCATTAATTTCAGACACTCTCCTCTCCCCAAACTACCTGTTATTTTTCTGCTTTGAAAAAGTTTAGTTTCTATGTTCTGATTTTGCTTTTCATTTTCATGCAATGCTCTACTTCTGAACTGGCCAGCATCAGAGGCCAAAGGCTTTTTCTTGCACAGTTTCTGATCCCGCTGGAACCTGGAAGAGGAGCATTGAGCATATACAGAAGGCATTCAGACCCTTGTAGGTCGAGGCTTAAGGTGATGGGTATGTACACAGATCTGATCAGGTGTGAGTGCAAAAAAACTCCACTTACCACTGTCTCCCATCAGTGCACTCATCTCATTCTGAGCAGAACAAAGTACATGTCAGACAACCAAGGAACTTTGCCAATCCATTTTCCACACAGACACTTCAATTTAGGTCAGCATAATCTCTGTCACACACACACAGACAGAACAATTCCTTCTCTCGCAAATGGTGACAAAAAATAGACAGAAAATTGAAATGGGTCTGAGCCACGAAGTTCAGACCCGATCTTCTAAGGTTTTAGGGGGTTCAGATCCATGTGATGGAGACTACATGAATTTGTTGGACAACCCACCACTGTGTTCCCCAGAAGTGGTCATTTCTAGCTACTCTATATGACTGATGGCTGGGATTGTGTGGTATAGGGGCAGATATTGTAGTTTGAGCCCTGTTCCATACAGATCATTGAGTCTCATAAGAATGGCCCTACTGGGTCAGACCAGGGGTGCATCTAGCCCAGTACCCTGTCTTCCGACAGCAGCCAATGCCAGTGCCCCAGAGGGAATGAACAGAACAGGTCATCATCAAGCGATCCATCCCCAGATGTTCATTCCCAGCTTCTGGCAAACAGAAGCTCTTTATTATAGGTGTGTCTTATACAGATTTCTACAACACTTACAGCCTAAATGGAAAAAAAAAAGTTCAAAGTACTAGGAATATGTGACTACAGAAACAGCAGTTGCAGTTTGTTGTTTAATTCTGTTAGTCCAGGCATTGGATGCTATGTACTGTACAGGAACAGAAAAGCTGAAGCCATGTGGCTCTGTGTTATTAGGCTATTGAATCAAGTTGTCTAGCCATGCTAAACTGTGTTGGAAACATTTTAGTTTGAACGGTCACATACTGATCCCTTAGTAGCACTCTCCCTTTCTCTCTCTGCTCTGCATAGCAGCTGTGTTTGTGCTATGTGAAGTAATAAAGAATCCTGAGCTGTCAAACAATAGAAGCATAGAATCACAGGACTGGAAGCCACCTCAGGAGGTCATCTAGTCCAGTCCCCGGCATTTGGATTGAGTTTGACGTGTGTTACACCAGCATCGAAATACAAATGTTTCCCATAGTGGGGAATCTAAAATATGCCAGTGTAAAGTTAATTAGGATGCCGTATATTCTAGTGTAGTGGTTCCCAAATTTGTTCCACCGTTTGTGCAGGAAAAGCCCCTGGCGGTTTGTTTACCTGCCGCGTCCGCAGGTTCGGTTGATTGCGGCACCCAGTGGCCGCGGTTCGCTGCTCCAGGCCAATGGGAGCTGCTGGAAGCGGCATCCCTCGGCCCGCGCCACTTCCAGCAGCTCCCGTTGGCCTGGAGCAGCGAACCACGGCCACTGGGAGCTGCGATCGGCCGAACCTGTGGACGCAGCAGCTAAACAAACTGGCGCGGCCTGCCAGGGCCTTTCCCTGCACAAGCGGCAGAACAAGTTTGGGAACCACTGGTCTAGTGGATTGAGCCCTGGGCTAGGACTCCAAATACCTGGGTTTGGTTCCTGACTTTCCTTGGCCTGTTGTGTTGCATTGGGTAAGTCATTCGACCTATCTGTGTCTGAGTTTCCCCATCTGTAAAATGGGGATAATTATATTTATCTCCTATGTAAAACCCTTTGAGATGTACTGATAAAATATGCTGCATAAGCGTTAAGTACAAGCATAACCTTGTTCTTAAAATAATTGTTCTTATTTCCGATACAATTGGGTGCCTCTTTAACGGCGATTAGTGCATCTGGTTCTTTGGTCAAACACACAACAGATTATAGGGAGGGAATCCCAAACCTATGAATCCAGGAGCATTTTTCCAAATATTAACAAAAATGTACAGTATATTGCAAAATTTCCTCCAGAACAACATCTAGAAGCATGCTCAATCTTATAAATAATTCACAAACCGCCTGCTCACTTGTGGCCAACTCCCTGAGCCGAAATTCATTTTACACTTTTGAAACTAGGTTTGCTGCCAGAGAGCAAGCAGTCACTGTGGATCACTAATGCACTTCCCAGGCAGGAGGAAGCTTGTTCTCAGAACAAGCTGCATATTCAATTTACGGAAGCAAAAGGCATCATGGGGCATGTGACTCTCAACTTCTTGAGACCGGTTTACAGCAGAGTAACGCCACTGACTTCAGTGACGCCACTCGTGATTTAGGCCCCAAGATGAAGCTCATTCAAGTCCATGGGAACCTCACCATTGATTTCAATGGGTTTTGAACTGAGCCAGTCAGAACCAGGCCCAACAACTTTGGCATCAATCTTGCCAACTGACTCTGTGTGTGATGTTGGGCAAGTCACTTACTCTGTACCTTGATTCCCTAACTGTAAAAAGGGGAGGACAATGCCTTACTTGTCTATTTAGGCTGGAAGCTCTTTGGGGCAAAGGGGTGGCTCTTACTGTGAGTACATACAGCACCTAGAACAGTGCGGTGCTGATGTCTACCTATGGTAACCTCTCGATAATGCCATAACTCCATGGACTCATTACACAAATAGAGTGTCATCTTGCTGTCTCTGTACAGGCACAAGTCACACTTTCCTGCAATCCTGTTGGACAAAATTACCATTGCAGCTTTGAGTCATACAATGAGGCTAGATGTGCTCCCAGAACTGTATCCTGAGAGTGGCTAATAGTCTGACAGCAGGGATTGGAGAAAGATTACAGGGCAAGAAGAGAACAGGGTAAGACGGCACAGAGGGCACATAAACCAGTGTAAATGAAAGTGTCCCTTGGAGTGGTATCATGCACTAATATACACCAAGATATCATCTGTTCTCTCACTTTCCCTTCCTTTTCTCTTGTCATCTCTTCAGAAAATTCTCAAGCTCCTCCTGATGCAAAAGCCTCTGGCAGATTTTCAAACCCTAAAGCCTAACCCCTAACCTCTCCCTGCTTCAATCCTGAGTGGACACTGCAGTGTCATCTTGGGTCATCACCTGCTCCGCAGCTCTGCAGCAAACAGTTCAGACCACTGAGATGCAGCTGCAGCAGCAACAGCAGAGACCAAAGTTTCAGCAAAATCCTCTGTTCTTTCCGCCTTTAAATGGAGTAAACCTGATTCTGTCCTCACTTACAGCTGTGTACATCCAAAGTCATCCTAATGAAGTAAATGGAGTTACTCCAAATTCTGAGCAGTGCAGCTGAGTACCTCCCTCATGTCCCCCCTTAGTCATCTCTTTTCCAAGCTGAACAGTCCCAGTCTTTTTAATCTCTTCTCATACGGAGGCTGTTCCATCCCCTTCATCATTTGTGTTGCCTCACTCTGTACTTTTTCCAGTTCCAATGGGAATTGAGATGGGCTGATCAGAACTACAGGCAGTATTCTAGGTGTGGTCCTACCATGTATTTATATAATAGCATTATAATATTTACTGCCTTTCTATCTATCCCTATGCCTTGTGTAGCAGTTGCTTGCTCTTGTCCTCTTCTTGACACGTCCTGAGAATGTTTCCCACCACATCTGGGCACATGCAGTTGCCTGATTGTTGCACTCCATAAGGTTACTGGAAGAGTATTTGCCCTCAAGCAGCTGCCTGCACCGGAGAAGCTGCTTATTTTGAGGCGATCTGCCACAGTCACAGGCATTGGGGCCAGTAATATAGCCCCACTTGATTATTGCATCTCTCGAGTGGCCAGCTCCAGTGTGGAGTCAGTTAAGGCGATGTAGTCCAGGGCTGGTCTGCACTGGGTGGTGGGAGCTGGAGTACACAGGCTACAGGTTTGTTCCCTGCTCATTTGCAATAACTAAACCCTTGTGTGTTTGGGTGACAATGTGAGGCAAGAAAACTTGGTTGTGACTTCAGTCAACTCACCGTCGGTGGTGTGTGGCGGATGTCTTGGATCCGTGCATTGCCTTCTGCACTGGAATCTACTAGTAACTTCCCAGGGTACATCAGGAGAAGCAACACCTGCAAGGATGTAGAGTCTGTTGATGTGAGAAAGTTTAAGGCATCCTGTAACATAGTGGCAGGCAGTATTAAGTACAGGATCTAGCTTCTTTACATGAAGGGATCGTGCCCCCACTGCAAAAGCGTATTCAGCAGAGGAGTAGCAAAGTGCTAGTAATACTGATTGCAGAGTGAGCGAGTCTACTAAAGCAGCTTTTTATTTCTCTTACTATCTCTGTTCTACTCCAAAATCTTCTAAACCATCAAGAGTTTACTTTGAAGAGAATGTGCAAGTTTCCAGGCAGAGCCAGCTGTGGCCAGTTCTGCACAGTGGAAGAAGGAGAAATAAGGAGTCACCTTACTCTCTTGTGCTCCTTTGCCATACCTCCGGTTCCAGCGTGCAGGGGTAGCAAACACCCGAGCAGGAAGGGGGTAGGAGGAGGCATGGAGTGGGCATATTCTTGACTCTGCTCTGCCAGTGGTCCCACTGCCATGGCTTGATGCTAGTGTGTCAAGGAGCATATGCTGCATCAGATAGGGACCTGTCTCAGTTTACTGCCTCCCCAGGGCAGCAGGTAATCTAAGAAGGAGAATGTAGGTCCACAGTGTCTTTTACACTGGAAAAGGGGCAGTCCGGCAATTCAGTGATGTCACCATCTCAGCATGTCACGGACTGGGGAGCGGGAAGTCTGGCAGTCTTGCCTAATGGTCAGAGCCAGAGTCAAGATCCAGGAGTCAAAGCTGAGGGATCACAGCCAGGAGTCAGAATCCAAGCATGGGAGCAGAGCAGGATCAAGGCAAGAACAGGGCGAGAGCAAGGCAGGGAACAAGGCAGGCACAGGAGCCATTGCAGCTGCGAATGTAAACACTGAGTATCCACTGGATGGTTGCTCATGCTGTGTTTAAGAGCAGTACGAGCAATGCCACTCAGCCAATCAGGCAATCTGTCTGATTAGGGGTCTCGGATCAGTTAGCAAGCTGATCCCAGGCCAGCTGCAGGCCCTCATTTCTGACACAGGGTCCCCATGCATTGGATGCACTCTCAACAAATAAATATCTAGGTCTAATATAGCACTGCTCAGCAATAGATGTCAAAGTGGAGAATGTTTCAAACACCCTCTGAAGGCAAGGATGGCCTTCAGTCAGTCTGGCATAGGGTAAACATGCCTCACCAATTCCTACTCATATAGAACCCTGCCACTGCTCTTGTCTCGTTTGAAATAAAACTGCACAGATAATCATCAAAGGAACTGACAAGAGGCTCATCAGTGTAACTAACAACTAACAAGCTCACAACACACTACACAGAGGGTAGAGTAAATGCCCACAAGAGTGTTTTATTGTTGCTTACAAATGTTATGGGGGGATTCAATGTGGAATTTCTCTCAGATAATTAAGAGATGACTTTTTTAAAAAAAATCCCTGAAATTTTGTCCATACTAGAACCAAACTCAGACAGCTTTTCTAAGGCTCTGTGATACTCCGAGCTGTTTCTCCCCACCTCGTTTTCGCACACCTTTACACCTCAGGATTCCAATTACCAGGAAAGGATGTTCTCGTGGTACTTAATGGCTGGGACTGGAAGCAAAAAGGTCAATAATCTCATGTGAGTCTCACACTGATTAAGAGCAATTGCCAGGATAGAGCTTCAAATAGTTGAAGCAAGGTTTGTGTGCATACAGTGCTGGACTGGAACTCCAGAGACATGAGTACAATTCCTAGCTCTACCATAGGCTGCCTGTGTGAACCTGGGGTCCAATCAATGGAATTTAGGAGATTAAAATACTTTTGAGGATCCAGGTCTTTGCGCCTCTGTGCCTCATCTGTAAAATGGGGACAATCATGCTTCATTTCTCCCATTTATTTAGACCAGTGGTTCCCAAACTTGTTCCATTGCTTGTGCAGGGAAAGTCCCTGGCGGGCTGGGCCGGTTTGTTTACCTGCCGCGTCCGCAGGTTCGGCCGATCGTGGCTCCCACTGGCCGCGGTTCGCTGCTCCAGGCCAATGGGAGCTGCTGGAAGTGGCATCCAGTACGTCCCTTGGCCTGCGCTGCTTCCAGCAGCTCCCATGGGCCTGGAGCAGCGAACTGCGGCCACTGGGAGTCACGATCGGCCGAACCCGTGGACGTGGCAGGTAAACAAATCAGACCAGCCTGCCAGGGGCTTTCCCTGCACAAGCGGTGGAACAAGTTTAGGAACCACTGATTTAGACTGTAAACTCTTCAGGGCAGCGTCTGTCTCTGGTTATGTATTTGTTCAGCATTCAGAACAACGGAGGTCCAATCTCAGTTGAGCCTCTAGGTGCTATCATAGTCTAAAATAAGGGAAGCAAAATAGAGTATCTGCGTGAGATTTCTAGCCCTAATTCACACACTGAAGAGATTTGATTCAACTTCAAATAATAATCCAAGTTTATCAGAAGTGAACCTGCGCTCTGAGCCTTCGAATAATTAGCAAAGGAGCAATTTGCTGTCTAAAATATCAGAAATTAAGTGCCTGCCATTGCACACAATGGGAGTTTTACCATACGGAATAAGATAAGGTGCAAAGTATTCTGTCTAATGCATCGGAGGTCTGATCCAGAGGCCATGGAAGTCAATGGAAAGTCTCCATGGGCTTTGAATCAACCCCCAAATGAAGATATTCAGCAACAGCAGCTAAAACAAATTGGGAAAAGGCTCTCTGCTTTATGAAGTCATTTTAAGGGAGGTAATGGAACAGCTGTTGCATGCATAAAATACATGAGTCTCTTTGGAAATGCACTTGGGCAGAGTCTTTTTGCACAGCACGAGACCTGGGCATCGCCCTGACAGCTTCTCCGGCTACACAGTCCGCTAGTCTGAGTGCTAACCTCTCAATGACTCTTCGAATCCCTCTGGTCCCTTAAAAGAGGAAACAGCTGCATTAATTCCTCACATAAAAAGTCAGAACATAAACACAACATGCTCAGTTAAAGTGGTCAAATTAAGCAAGTAGAGAATCTTTTCTAGTCTCCCCCCAGACACGCCATTTCTAATTTGGGTTTGAATGGCCTCATTTTGGAGTGTGTGGGGGGGTAATCTTGGTGATGCCTGGGAAGAACTAGATTTGTTTTATATAGATCATTACAGATGCATGTCAAGGCCTTTTTTCCTGGCAGCATTTTAAAGAAACAACATCACGATGAAAAACAGTACATTGAATGATACTGTCATACAAATACTAAAATCAATGTAATACACATGGGACCCAATTAGATTGGGTCCCCATGGTGGTACCCACATAGGAAAACACACTCCCCTCCCAATGAACTTATAGTCTAAAACATAGATAGACAAATACATCAGAGAGATCACCTTAGGGTTTTGTACTGACACCCATCACCTTAGTATCTGGGCACCTTGCAAGTAAAATCGTTTAACTCTAGCAAGATCCCTAACAGAGCTCATGGAATCTCTATCACTTTTCCCTTTTTCAGTTACAGAATGATCCATTTGGAGTAGGGTTATTTTTGTGTGGTTGATTTGCAGATAGATACAGTAAATAGATAGATATGGCAAATTAGACAATGCGACAGATAGGTAAGATACATTCCCTGCCACAGAGTGCTCACAATACTGAACACACTTACTTTCATATCAATTTATGAAAAACCTGTCCTTGACAAAACTCAAATCCTAAAAACTACCCAAGATTTTCCTTTTCAAAGCAGCAGCCCTCATCATCGTTATATGGACTCGGACAATAAAAAGAGAATATTCTTTATATGTCTAACTGAAAAATAATGACTTTAAATGCTCCTACTCCCTTTATAAAGTACAACTAATTTCAATTTGTAGGATAAAGTCTTTGATTATAACTATAGTATAGAGGCCCCAACAGCAACTGGGGCGCAAATTGTGATAGACACGGTACATGAATGTAGTAAAATGACAGAACAAGGAGCAAAGGTCTCAAGTTGCAGTGGGGGAGGTTGAGGTTGGATATTAGGAAAAACTATTTCACTAGGAGGGTGGAGAAGCACTGGAATGGGTTACCTAGGGAGGTGCTGGAATCTCCATCCTTAAAGGTTTTTAAGGCCCAGCTTGACAAATCCCTGGCTGGGATGATTTAGTTGGGGTTGGTCCTGCTTTGAGCAGGGGGTTGGACTAGATGACTTCCTGAGACCTCTTTCAACATTTATCTCCTTCTATGATTCTAAGAGACAATTCCCATCCTGAAAAATTTATAATCTATTTAGGCAAAAACCAACAAAGGAAAGGAGAAAATATTTTAATACTTATTTTACATATGTGGAAGTGGAGAACTGAGCTATAACACAAAGGGAAACACATGGTGTATCCAGAAACTGAACTCAGAGTTGCCAAGTCTCAGTCAAGCAGTTTAGCCAGAAGATCATCCTTCCTGTCCTGCACTAATGCCTTCTGGTTCCCTTGGAGCTTAACTACATAAACAGAACTATGAGAGTGAAGGATACATCTGTCTCTATCCTGTTCACAAGGGATGATCTCTGTGGCACTCATGTTGTCCAAAGGATCTATTTGTTGCCTTTATAACCTTCGCCTGCAATGCAAACCCTGAACAAGTTTTTAATCTATAATAAAATAGACCCAAGTGAAACTGCATGTAGTGTTTACTCATTTCCCTCTTTGCAAATATGGCTGTAAGTGAAGGAAGACTTCCATCCCCATTGAGACTGATGTCTGGTAAACTTCCGGGGAAAATTCCTGTTGGCGGGTGAGAAACATCAACTCATTTATCTTGACATCATTTTCTGTTGCAAATTAAATGAAAAATGTAGGGTTTGCACACTAAAATGGTTACACAGCAGAGCAATATGCCTATAAAACAGTGTCAAGGTTCCTCCCCCACTCTGAACTCCAGGGTACAGATGTGGGGACCTGCATGAAAAATCTCCTAAGCTTATCTTTACCAGCTTAGGTCAAAACTTCCCCAAGGTACAAAATATTCCACCCTTTGTCCTTGGATTGGCCGCTACCACCACCAGACTAATACTGGTTACTGGGGAAGAGCTGTTTGGACACGTCTTTCCCCCCAAAATACTTCCCAAAACCTTGCACCCCACTTCCTGGACAAGGTTTGGTAAAAAGCCTCACCAATTTGCCTAGGTGACTACAGACCCAGACCCTTGGATCTTAAGAACAATGAACAATCCTCCCAACACTTGCACCCCCCCTTTCCTGGGAAATGTTGGCTAAAAAGCCTCACCAATTTGCATAGGTGACCACAGACCCAAACCCTTGGATCTGAGAACAATGAAAAAGCATTCAGTTTTCTTACAAGAAGACTTTTAATAAAAATAGAAGTAAATAGAAATAAAGAAATCCCCCCTGTAAAATCAGGATGGTAGATACCTTACAGGGTAATTAGATTCAAAACATAGAGAACCCCTCTAGGCAAAACCTTAAGTTACAAAAAAGATACACAGACAGAAATAGTTATTCTATTCAGCACAGTTCTTTTCTCAGCCATTTAAAGAAATCATAATCTAACACGTACCTAGCTAGATTACTTACTAAAAGTTCTAAGACTCCATTCCTGGTCTATCCCCGGCAAAGACAGACTATAGACAGACATACAGACCCTTTGTTTCTCTCTCTCCTCCCAGCTTTTGAAAGTATCTTGTCTCCTCATTGGTCATTTTGGTCAGGTGCCAGCGAGGTTACCTTTAGCTTCTTAACCCTTTACAGGTGAGAGGAGCTTTCCTCTGGCCAGGAGGCATTTCAAAGGGGTTTACCCTTCCCTTTATATTTATGACACACCCCCCAAATCTCAGCTAGGGTGAAACACTGGCTGAGATTTCTTCCTGGAGCTCTAGAAAAAACAGAGTTATTAAGACACATGCATCTCTAAATATTCTACCGAGTACATAAAGACTAACAATATTTTCTACATCTCAAGGACAATTTTAACCAGTTAATTCTGGGAAACTTTCACGGGAGAGTGCATCAGCCACTTTGTTAGAAGCTCCTGAGATGTGTTGGATGTCGAAATCAACATCTTGGAGAGCTAAACTCCACCGAAGAAGTTTTTTGTTAGTTTCTTTGACGGTGTGAAGCCACTTCAGTGCAGCATGGTCGGTTTGCAGGTGGAAACGCCGTCCCCAAACATATGGGCGTAGCTTTTCCAGAGCGTAGACAATGGCGTAACATTCTTTTTCAGTGACTGACCAGTTGCTTTCTCTCTCAGACAGTTTTTTGCTGAGAAACACTACAGGGTGGAATTCTTGATCAGGTCCTTTCTGCATTAAAACTGCTCCCACACCACGCTCGGACGCATCTGTGGTTATTAGGAACGGTTTGTCAAAGTCTGGGGCCCTTAGTACAGGGTCAGACATGAGTGTCGCTTTAAGCTTGTTAAAGGCCTTCTGACACTTTTCGGTCCACTGAACAGCATTTGGCTGTTTCTTTTTGGTTAGGTCTATCAGTGGGGCGGCGATTTGGCTGTAGTGCGGTACAAATCGTCTGTAATAACCGGCCAAGCCTAAGAAGGATTGAACCTGTTTCTTTGATTTTGGGACAGGCCACTTTTGGATGGCATCCACTTTGGCCTGTAGGGGGCTGATAGTTCCTTGACCCACCTGGTGTCCAAGGTAAGTCACTCTGTTTAGGCCTATTTGACACTTCTTAGCCTTAACAGTTAGTCCTGCCTCCCTTATGCGCTCAAGGACTTTTTGTAGATGTTCCAGGTGGTCTGCCCAGGAATCCGAAAATATGGCCACATCATCAAGGTAGGCGACTGCATATTCTCCTAATCCCGC
Source organism: Caretta caretta (assembly GCF_965140235.1). Lineage (NCBI taxonomy): Eukaryota > Metazoa > Chordata > Testudines > Cheloniidae > Caretta > Caretta caretta. The sequence continues at coordinate 8,743,948 of NC_134210.1, read as the reverse complement.
TAGGAGACCATCTACAAGTCTTTGGAAGGTGGCGGGTGCATTTCGCAGCCCGAAAGGGAATACATTAAATTCATACAGCCCGAGATGTGTGGTGAAGGCTGACCTTTCCTTGGCAGATTCATCTAGCGGTACCTGCCAGTACCCCTTGGTTAAGTCCAAGGTAGAGATGAACTGGGCCCGTCCCAGTTTCTCTAATAGTTCATCTGTGCGTGGCATTGGATAGTTGTCTGGGCGAGTTACAGCATTTAGCTTACGGTAGTCCACGCAAAAACGTATTTCCCCATCTGGTTTGGGAACTAGAACCACTGGAGATGCCCATGCACTTTCAGAGGGGCGGATTACCCCCATCTGTAACATATCCTGGATCTCCCGTTCTATAGCAGTTTTAGCTTGAGTAGACACCCGGTAAGGTTGGACTTTAATTGGGCGAGCATTACCTGTGTCAATGGAGTGGTATGCCCGTTCAGTCAGTCCTGGGGTGGCTGAGAACGTTGTCGCGTAGCTAGTGCACAGCTCCTGGATCTGCTGTAGCTGCATATGCCCAAGGGTCATGGAGAGGTTCACTTCTTCCACACCACCAGCACATTTCCCTTCGTAGTAGACACCTTCAGGCCACTCAGCGTCGTCTCCTCCCTGGGCTGTAAACTGACAAATCTTTAATTCTCTGGAATAAAAGGGCTTTAGAGAATTAATATGGTACACCTTAGGCTTTCAGTTGGAGGTGGGGAATGCTATGAGATAATTAACAGCTCCCAGGCACTCCTGGACCGTGAATGGCCCTTCCCACGATGCTTCCATTTTATGGGCCTGGAGCGCCTTTAAGACCATGACCTGGTCCCCTACTTTGAAGGAACGCTCTCTGGCATGTTTATCATACCAGGCTTTTTGCTCTTTTTGAGCATCCTGTAAGTTTTCTTTAGCAAGGGCTAAAGAGGTTCGGAGGGTGTTTTATAGGTTGGTTACAAAGTCCAGAATGTTAGTTCCTGGAGAAGGTGTAAATCCCTCCCATTGCTGCTTCACCAACTGCAATGGCCCCTTAACCTCACGGCCATATACAAGTTCAAATGGGGAAAACCCTAAACTGGGGTGTGGTACAGCTCTGTAGGCAAAGAGCAACTGCTGCAACACTAGGTCCCAATCATTGGAGTGCTCATTTACGAATCATGGCCCCCAAAGTTCCATTAAACTTCTCCACCATGCCATTTGTTTGATGGTGGTAAGGAGTGGCAACCAAGTGATTTACCCCATGAGCTTCCCAAAGGTTTTTCATATTTCCTGCCAGGAAATTAGTCCCTGCATCTGTGAGGATGTCGGAGGGCCAACCTACCCTGGCAAAAATGTCTGCTAGTGCCTGGCACACACTTTTAGCCCTGGTGTTGCTTAGAGCTACTGCTTCCGGCCATCGGGTGGCAAAATCCATGAAAGTCAGTATGTACTGCTTTCCTCTGGGTGTCTTTTTTGGAAAAGGACCCAGAATATCCACAGCTACTCGCTGAAATGGAACTTCAATGATGGGGAGTGGCTGGAGAGGGGCTTTGACCTGGTCTTGGGGTTTTCCCACTCTTTGGCACACCTCACAAGACTGGACATAGGTAGAAACATCCTTGCCCATTCCCTCCCAGTGGAATGACCCCCCCAAACGGTCTTTGGTCCTGTTCACTCCAGCATGGCCACTAGGGTGATCATGGGCTAAGCTCAAGAGTTTGGCCCGGTATTTAGTTGGAATTACCAACTGTCTCTGAGGATGCCAGTCTTCCTGGTGTCCCCCAGAAAGAGTTTCCTTGTATAAAAGTCCTCTTTATACAACAAACCTGGATCTATTAGAAGAGCTGAGAGGCGGTGGGTTGCTCCGTGCCGCCGTCCAAGCTCTCTGGAGGCTTTCATCTGCTTCCTGTTCGGTCTGGAACTGTTCCCTTGATGTTGGAGACATCAGTTCCTCATGGGATTGTGGACCTAGGCTTGGTCCCTCTGGAAGCGACATAGGGGATGGAGCTGATTCTGTTGACTGTGAACCGCTCTCCGCTGGTGCACTGTGTTGGGATTCGGGCTCTGGCTGAGCCTCTTGTGTAGGGTTATCGGCTGCTGCCAGTTCAGGTTCGGTGGGGCCCTCTGGTGTTGAGGTTGCAAGTACTGGATTCAGTGCTGACACTGGGTCTGGTGTTGGTTGTTCGGCTGGTTCCGGTTCTGGGACTGGTTCCATTTGGGTCTCTGGGACTGGATCCACTACTGCTGTTACAGACATTGGCCTGGGGTCCGGGTTCATCACCTCTGACCGGGTCCTGATAGAAGTTTCCGGAACAGAGCTAGGCCTCACGGCTTGTTTAGCCTGGCTGCGGGTGACTGTTCCCACCGCCTTGGCCTGCTTCACATGATTGGCCAAGTCTTCCCTCAACAGCATGGGGATGGGATAATCATCATAGACTGCAAAAGTCCACATTCCTGACCAGCCCTTGTACTGGACAGGCAACTTCGCTGTAGGCAAATTGAAAGAGTTGGACTTGAAGGGTTGAATCGTCACTTGGATCTCTGGGTTGATTAAATTGGGGTCCACTAAGGAAGCATGGATAGCTGACACTTGTGCTCTGGTGTCCCTCCACGCGGTGACCTTATTCCCACCCACACTCACAGTTTCCCTCCGCTCCAAGGGTATCTGGGAGGTATCTGGGCCTGCGGACCTCTGGTGTGATTCCGGTGCAATGAACTGTAATCTGTTGGGGTTCTTGGGGCAGTTGGCCTTTACATGCCCCAGCTCGTTACACTTAAAACATCGTCCAGCTGATGGGTCACTGGGGCGAGGTGGGTTGCTGGAGAATGGGGTGGTGGGACGATAAGGGGTCTGGAGGGTTCTTTTGGAGGTAGGTGGAGCCTTGGGCGGCCCCCGGTAATAGGGTGTGGTCTGGGGTTGTCCCTTCTGGTCTCCGCTCCAACTGCGACCAGTTTTCTTCTTCTCTGCCACCTCCACCCATCTGGCTCCAATCTCTCCTGCCTCGATTACAGTTTTGGGCTTCCCATCTAGGATGTATCTTTCTATTTCCTCAGGAACATCCTCTAAGAATTGTTCCATTTGCATTAGGAAGAGCAAATTTACTGGAGATTCAACACTTGCTCCTGATATCCAGGCATCCCAATGTTTCACAATGTGGTAGGCATGTCGGGTAAATGACACGTCTGGTTTCCACCTTAGGGCTCTGAACCTCCAACGAGACTGCTCGGGTGTTATCCCCATTCTGACTCTCGCCTTGGATTTAAACAGTTCATACTTGTTCATGTGTTCTTTAGGCATTTCAGCTGCCACCTCAGCTAAGGGTCCACTGAGCTGCGGCCTCAGCTCTACCATGTATTGGTCAGTAGAGATGTTGTACCCAAGGCAGGCCCTTTCGAAGTTTTCTAGGAAGGCCTCAGTATCATCGCCTGCCTTGTAGGTGGGGAACTTTCTGGGATGGGAAGTGATACTTGGAGAAGGATTGCTAGGGTTTGTTGGGATATTCTGCTGAGCCTTTATCTTCTCTATCTCCTCCACATACTTCCTCTCTTTTTCCTTCTCCTCCAGTTCTTTGTCCCTTGCTTCCATAGCTCTCCTGTGAACAGCCGCTTGGTGTTGTTCTGCCTCTTTCGCTGCCTCTCTCGCTGCCTCCCTTTCTTGTTCCTTCTCCTCCTTCTTCAGCCACATGAGTTCTATCTGTCTTTCATGTTCCCTTTGTCTTTCCTCAGCCTGAAATCTGACTAATTCCAGCTTTTGTCGAGCCGTGGATTTTGTCATTCTAACCTCTCTGTTTTTAACTAACTTTACACCCGAGGTTTAGAAATAAACAAACAAAACTTGGCTGTAAAATTTTGCTGTGCTGGAATAGAATACCTATTCTCTGATAGTGATTGTCAGCCTACAGAAAAAGACAATTCCCTTGTCTCTGCTCTGGGCCCACATCAAAGCAAAAAACCTCCAACTACTTGGAAATCTGCTTAACAGCAGCCCAAAGGAAAAAAAAATCCTGTTTAAACTTGTGATCCTTGTAAAAATTCAAAATCCTAAAAAAACACCCCTGCCACTTTTGTCTCCAGGCAAATGGGTAGAACCCCCCCTCCCCATTTACTTTTAGGGAAAAAAAACTCTGGGTTGGAAGACTGTGAATTTCCCTGCAGGAGTTAAGTACCCTGCCTCCAGGCAAAGAAAACCTGCAATTCACAAAGATAATCCCCTTTTGTCTCTGCTTGGCCACAAAGCAGAGAAAAAACAAGCTGCTTTCAGTTTCAGCTGCTTTCTGGACTTCCTTTCCAAAGGAAAAAAAAATCCTTTTTAAAATTTGTATTTCTAGTTCAAAAAGTCTCAGCTGGATCTCAAAATGATTTCAGGTTAATCCCACCACTATGCCACCACGTCAAGGTTCCTCCCCCACTCTGAACTCTAGGGTACAGATGTGGGGACCTGCATGAAAAACCTCCTAAGCTTATCTTTACCAGCTTTGGTCAAAACTTCCCCAAGGTACAAAATAGTCCACCCTTTGTCCTTGGATTGGCCGCTACCACCACCAAACTAATACTGGTTACTGGGGAAGAGCTGTTTGGACACGTCTTTCCCCCCAAAATACTTCCCAAAACCCTGCACCCCACTTTCTGGACAAGGTTTGGTAAAAAGCCTCACCAATTTGCCTAGGTGACCACAGACCCAAACCCTTGGATCTGAGAACAATGAAAAAGCATTCAGTTTTCTTACAAGAAGACTTTTAATAAAAATAGAAGTAAATAGAAATAAAGAAATCCCCCCTGTAAAATCAGGATGGTAGATACCTTACAGGGTAATTAGATTCAAAAAACATAGAGAACCCCTCTAGGCAAAACCTTAAGTTACAAAAAAGATACACAGACAGAAATAGTTATTCTATTCAGCACAGTTCTTTTCTCAGCCATTTAAAGAAATCATAATCTAACACGTACCTAGCTAGATTACTTACTAAAAGTTCTAAGACTCCATTCCTGGTCTATCCCCAGCAAAGACAGAATATAGACAGACACACAGACCCTTTGTTTCTCTCCCTCCTCCCAGCTTTTGAAAGTATCTTGTCTCCTCATTGGTCATTTTGGTCAGGTGCCAGCGAGGTTACCTTTAGCTTCTTAACCCTTTACAGGTGAGAGGAGCTTTCCCCTGGCCAGGAGGGATTTCAAAGGGGTTTACCCTTCCCTTTATATTTAGGACAAACAGCATGCAAACATGCAGAACATGATAAATGGAGTGCAATGAACTTCCACAATTTCAGATTCTCCCACTGGCAGATGCCGAGGCTATCACCTGTTGAGCTTCACTTGGTGATGCTAGAAAGGCATCTCCAAGAAAGTATCCACCAGGCTTCCTTTGTGCTAGAGGTGAACAGCTACTGACATGCACTCAATTAACATGCTTCATCTGGAATAAAACTCAAAAACTAGAGTGCTAAAGGGGCAGACTTCAGTAGCCCACCCCACAGGGGGTACAGATACTCGTGAACAGGGCTGACCTGTTCTGATCAATAGAGGGCAGCAATAGAGATTACGTGTTAAGAGATGGACTCAGGAAACCTTTTGCAATGCATAACTATTCTATTTTATTTAGGTTCTTATACTACCTTCATCCTCATAGTAGCTGAGCACCTCCAACTTGTGCATTAAGCCATATGATTAATATCTGTAACAACATGACTATAATCAGGTACAACTTTATTGAACCTACTATTATGAACAATGCTACTTGTCATGGAGCAGGTCCTCAAAGAATCAATCCTGAAGCACTTGCATGAGAGGAAAGTGATCAGGAACAGCCAGCATGGATTCACCAAGGGAAGGTCATGCCTGACTAATCTAATTGCCTTTTATGATGAGATTACTGGTTCTATGGATGAAGGGAAAGCAGTGGATGTATTGTTTCTTGACTTTAGCAAAGCTTTCGACACGGTCTCCCACAGTATTCTTGTCAGCAAGTTAAGGAAGTATGGGCTGGAAGAATGCACTATAAGGTGGGTAGAAAGCTGGCTAGATTGTCGGGCTCAACGGGTAGTGATCAATGGCTCCATGTCTAGTTGGCAGCCGGTATCAAGTGGAGTGCCCCAAGGGTCGGTCCTGGGGCCGGTTTTGTTCAATATCTTCATAAATGATCTGGAGGATGGTGTGGATTGCACTCTCAGCAAATTTGCGGATGATACTAAACTGGGAGGAGTGGTAGATACGCTGGAGGGTAGGGATAGGATACAGAAGGACCTAGACAAATTGGAGGATTGGGCCAAAATAAATCTGATGAGGTTCAATAAGGATAAGTGCAGGGTCCTGCACTTAGGATGGAAGAATCCAATGCACCGCTACAGACTAGGGACCGAATGGCTAGGCAGCAGTTCTGCGGAAAAGGACCTAGGGGTGACAGTGGACGAGAAGCTGGATATGAGTCAGCAGTGTGCCCTTGTTGCCAAGAAGGCCAATGGCATTTTGGGATGTATAAGTAGGGGCATAGCGAGCAGATCGAGGGACGTGATCGTTCCCCTCTATTCGACATTGGTGAGGCCTCATCTGGAGTACTGTGTCCAGTTTTGGGCCCCACACTACAAGAAGGATGTGGATAAATTGGAGAGAGTCCAGCGAAGGGCAACAAAAATGATTAGGGGTCTAGAACACATGAGTTATGAGGAGAGGCTGAGGGAGCTGTGATTGTTTAGCCTGCAGAAGAGAAGAATGAGGGGGGATTTGATAGCTGCTTTCAACTACCTGAAAGGGGGTTCCAAAGAGGATGGCTCTAGACTGTTCTCAATGGTAGCAGATGACAGAACGAGGAGTAATGGTCTCAAGTTGCAGTGGGGGAGGTTTAGATTGGATATTAGGAAAAACTTTTTCACTAAGAGGGTGGTGAAACACTGGAATGCGTTACCTAGGGAGGTGGTGGTTCCTTCCTTAGAGGTTTTTAAGGTCAGGCTTGACAAAGCCCTGGCTGGGATGATTTAACTGGGAATTGGTCCTGCTTCGAGCAGGGGGTTGGACTAGATGACCTTCAGGGGTCCCTTCCAACCCTGATATTCTATGATTCTATGATTCTATGATACTTTATTCTTATGTGCTAGTACACTGGTTCTCAACCTGGGTACGCGTACCCCTGGGGATACACAGAGGTCTTCCAGGGGGTACATCAGCTCATCTAGATATTTGCTTAGTTTTATAACAAAGGCTACATGAAAAGCACTAGCGAAGTTAGTACAAACTAAAATTTCATAAAGACAATGACTTGTTTATACTGCTCTATGTACTGTACACTGAAATGTAAGTACAATATTTATATTCCAGTTGATTTATTTTATAATTATATGGTAAACATGAGAAAGTAAGCAGTTTTTCAGTAATAATGTGCTGTGACACTTTTTTTTTTATAGTCTGATTTTCTAAGCAAATAGTTTTTAAGTGAGGTGAAGCTTGGGGGTACACAAGACAAATCTGACCACTGAAAGGGTCAGAGTCTGGAAAGGTTGAGAATCACTGTACTAGTATATGGCATTCTGTATATTTATTAACTATCTAGGCTAGACACATATAGACCTCTCTCTTTTAGTGTATTTCCTGTGGTGGATTCTCCATCAAGATTTGATTTCCACCCGTTTCCCCTAAAATATATGTTCTAATTCAAACAGGAATTAATGTGGGGAAGTCCTGTGGCCTGTGTCGCACAGGGAGGTCAGAGTAGATGAACAAAATAGTCCCTTCTGGACTTGGAATTTATGACACTGTAGATACACACAAGCCTTTCTTCACAAGCTTAAGGCCCTATTCTGAAAGATGCTGCGTGCCTTCAGTTTATACTGATTTCAGAGACAAATGAGTGTGCCCAGCACAGTTGCCAACTTTCACGCAGTAAATAAGCGCCCTAATTTTCACAATAAGCCACAATTCAAGCTAATCCCATTTCTAAACAAGGCCAAAACAAGCCAATCCCCAACACTCTATGTGACTAGATCCCCTGGTGTGTTGTCTGGGACTGTGGTGGGCCCACTGTGCATCCCTGACTCTGTCCCTCCCTTGCCCCAGCTGACTGCTTGCCCCTCTTTGCCCCTGCTTGCCGGGAGCCGATCAAAAAAAAAAAAAGAAAAAAAAAAAGAAAAAAAAAAAGAAAAAAAAAAGAAAAAAAAAAGAAAAAAAAAAAGAAGCAACAAGCTATAAGCCAAAAACTCACAAGCCAATTAAGCAACTCACAAGCCAATTAAGCCAAAACCAAGCCCAATTTCTGTGTTTTTTTCGCAGGTTTGGCATGTCTGGTGCCCAGCATTCTCAGCAAGTTCTCAACACATTTCAGGATTGGATCTTTAATACCCATAAAAGTGAACGTCGTATGCTTTAGAGTTTTGATTTACTGAAGCTTCCAGCGCTCAGATATACTGAGCCCCATGCAGAATGCATAGAGTTTACACACTGTATCAATGGAACGCATACTTCTGGTGGAGGTGAGATACAAAGAAAGAGTTTTCTACATTGTATTGGGTGTGATTTAGTGACTATAGTACCATAATAATGCCTGCCTCTTATAAGATTTTTCATCAGCAGATCTCAAGGTGCCTCAATCTTGAATGTATTAGCCTCACAATGTATTATCCTCTGAGAGGTAGGGAAGTGTTGTTATCCCAGTTCTGCAGATGGAAACTGAGGCACAGAGAGGCTAAGTGACTTGCCCAAGGTCACACAGGATGCTTGTGATGGAGCTGGGAATTCATTTTGGGTCTCCTAGTTTCTAGGCTAGTTCCTGAAGCACTGGACCATCCTTGATCTAGAACTCCTGGGTTCTATGTTCCTAAAATTGACACTGACTTACAGTCTGAGCTTTGGCCACCCACATAATCTTTCTGTACCTTTGGGACTGCCACTATCTTAACCAACACCACTGATTGAACCATGGACATCCAGAGCTAAAAGTATAAGGCTCTACAGTTTGAAATTAAAGAGCCAGGCTTGGATCGGGTACAGAGGAGGACACAAGATGTTAACAAAAAGGTTTCATCTTGGTTTACACCTCTGAAAAATTAATATTAATTTTACCTACCTACCAGGAGTTTTGTAAGGCTTAATTAGTGATTGTTTGCAAAGATTTGTGAGATATATAGGTGAGCAGTGTTGAAGAAGGGTGAAGAGTTGTTTTTACTCTAGTTTGAGATGATAATCAAACATACGTGTACAGTGGTCATGTGTAAGAGAGTTACCAGTCTGGTGGCTGATGCGACACAGTGAGATGGGCAAAAAGTAAAGATAAATTTGGTTCATACAATGCAGTATTTTACCTGTGCACTTTCATTTCCAAGGACTATGAACTGTGAGCAGTTTTGAGTGTATATTTGCCTTTTCTTAACTGTTCCTTTCCATACTTTGAAGGTTTGTGGTTTTCTTAAAAAAAACAAGAAGTAACATTCCTTGGCATTCATATTGTTATAATATTGGTACCAATAGTAATTGTAATCTAATGATGTTTTAAAATCATTATTATCAGTCTAATATTTAACAGCCCTCATACTGACATATTATAAACACAAACATTCCCTCCAAGCAACTATGTCTGGAAAAATATATATACTAACACCCACTGTTAATCAGTGAGTCAGCACTCTGCTGGAAATAGTAAAATATGAATGAATAGCCTTTGAATGGAATGACCAACTAGATACCTTTGGTCAAATCTGGCATTTATTCTTACAGCTCTGCTCAGACTAAAAAGAACAAATAGAGGGCAACCTGCATATAATCAACCTTGTATCCACAATGGTTTCATCTCTACAGCCTGAAAACTAAATATGTATTGACCAAATGACAACAAAGGATATGAGAATCGTTTGTGAGCCTTTGAAGGGAGTAAACAGGAAGAATGGAGAGGATTCATTTAAGTCTGTCTAAAGGGACCCATCTGCAATTAATGGGGAGAAATTAAGCAAAGAAATTCATTGGCCAGGGCATCAGGAGACATTTCCTGGTAATGGGGAGATCTATCAGACCGAAATATTCTCCCGGGGAAGTGGTGGAAGCCCCATTGCTTCAACAATGCAAATCTAGCCCTGACAGAGCACTATGGAATGGAGCTAGTTTGAGGGGAAACTGTCCAAAGAGAACTGAGATTATAGCTAAAAACTAAAGATTTTAAAAGTGATTCAGAAATGCTACTACAGTGCCTCACGGGAATTGTAGTTTGGGTGCCTTGGACCCCCATTATTCCCTATTGGCCACGCTCCCTTGCTGGACTACATCCCCCATGATGCACAATGGTCTTCTCTCTTGCTGAGGTTCTGTATTGCAACATGGGAGCTCTCTGACTGTGGTACAGCATAGGAGATATAGTATGACTAGGGAGTCCTGTAATCAACAGTGCATTTATTGCATGTGACTTTAGACTTATTAAATGCAGGGATCATCTACAGCTTGATTAAAATGGGGAGGAGGGGACGTGTAACCAGGTGGGACAATGACAATAGAAGAGTTACAAAGAATTCAGATGCACTGGTGCTTGCTGTTCTCTGGAATGCTAGGAAAGAGACGGGCCTTTTCATACGCAACCAATGGATGATCCTCAGTCAGTGTTCCAGAAGATGGCAAAGTATTTCTCCCATTTCTATCAATATTCCTGTGTTGGATAGCAGGATTCTCCCTCAACCAGATATGGGGATCAATTTAATAAATTTAACCCTGAGCATGAATCTCCATAGCTAAGCATCTAGTCCCATGTGCAGCTTCTTTTTGGTGTCTGAATTAATGTCCATTTTACACCTTTCATACTGGATTCTGCCAAGGACGATAAGCTCATTGTGAGGAAATGCAGAAAAGAATAGGGAAAGAACAGCTCTGGGGGCTATTTTAAATAACTAGCTAGTTCTCTCTCCCTCTCTGTGATTCATCTGACTGGCCACATTCAATTTATCGGAAGGTTTGGGTATTGAGTTTGGAAAAGTAGTTTGAACTGCCTGATGTGTCGGAGGCAGGTACTGCCCACCTGGAGATTTCTGAACCATTTCAGTTTTCTGTCTTCACTTTCAAAATGATTTGCATTCTCCTCTTTGCCAAGGCGAGAAACCAGACAGATTGATAGGAAAGCAGGCTTCCCAGCTGATTGCTAAAGATGTTTCTTTGATTTGTGCAGAACAGCATGGAGCTGCCACAGGATAAGTAATGCAACAATAGAGGGGAAGGAAAGGGCATTCTCAAGGTGTTTTGAAACCTGGTCCAGAAGCCCTCCTGCAGTTGTTCTTAGCTAGATATCCATGATACATTTTAATTTCCTCAAATCATTCTCACACTGAAAGCAAAATGGGGGACAGGGGAAGAGAAGAGTAAGAAAAATAACTAAAAAGGTAACCAACAATTATAAATATACTGATTCCATATATCAGCATTCTACAGCCCAAAACACTTGATATTCAGCAAGTGTAGAGTCATGCTGGTGGAAGCCAGTTGAGAATCTAAGCCAACATTATACACTGGTGTATAACTGGGTAGTAGTCTTTGGGCCTGTTCTTCAGTGCTGAATTACTAGTTTATTTCTTACCTGAAAGTAATAATACAAATGGTAAATAAGGTTCTATTTGTCATGAGATCAGGGCATGGGTGGCCAAGCCTAGTGGTCGAAGCCGAAGCCAAAGCCAGGGTCAGAGCTGGAGCCAAAACCCAGAAGCCAGCGCTGAAAAGTCACGCTGTAGTGAGGATTTGAGTGCCAAAACTGAGGGACAGAGCTGGAGTCAAGAGCCAAGAACCAGAGCCAAGGGTTGGTGTTAGAAGCCAACATGAGAGCCCAGAGTCAGAGTCTGGACTACGTGGGGTGTAATTGGATACCAGGGTGGCACAAGACAAGATCTAGGGCAGAGGCTAGCCTAGGCTGAGGCAGGACATGGTCAGGGCAAGAGCAGCTAGAACAAGGTCAGCACAGGAACTGTCAAAGCTGTGGGCATTTGGATTGAGCAACTGCTGAACCTCTGCAACTGCTGGGCTTAAGAACAAGCCACCCGACCGCCTTAGCCAATTAGGTGGTTCTGCTGTGGCCTAGCTGCCCTCATTGGCTACCTGGCAACTGGGCATGCACAGCTGCAGGCCATCATTCCTGTCACCATTGCTCTGGCAGGCTATCACATGGAAGGGTGGAATGCCACCATGTCACCCCATTGTTTTTTCCCACATCCACAGATGCTTCAGAGTCTGGGCTCTTTGGTTCAGGCTCTTAAAGCTGATACCCTTAGTGAGGGGGAAGATGCTCCACAAAGCCCAGTGAAGTCAATGGGAGCCTTTCCACTTACGTGATCATTAAAGAGCTCTTGACATTTTAAGTGCATGCAGTGCAGTATCCTTTCCAAATTCCAGTTTCAGTAATTAGTCTACCTTCCTAAAGCACCCTGCTGCTTCAGTTGGATATGTTGTGGTTGTTGGGTTTTTTTTTTTTGTTGTTTTGTTTTTTTTTTTACTTCCTGTCCTAACCGCTTTTCAAATACTTGCTTCCCTGGGACCACTCAGTGTGAGTAATGGTCCCAGAATTTGCTCCTCCGTGAGTCTGGGTTTCAGAAGATGCTTGAAAAACTATAGAGAGGTAACAGGGTTATATGAAACTTTTAATTTGCAAAATTTTAAGCAATGTCAAGATATTTTTCTTGGCTGAGCTAACCAATATCTTAGCCAATGGAGAACATGTACCAATGAAGTTTTGATGGCAAGCTTTGTCACTGACAACAATTACTACGCAACTGTCTTTGTTTAAGCTGTCATTTACTTATGAGCAATTGAATCTCTTTATTTCTGACAAGTTATATTTTACTGCAGTCAGCAGAAACCAAACAAAATCTCTCTTCCTGCATTTGAGATAGCTGGGATCTACAGAGGTGCCTGTGGTGATCCTAAGCAAATTGGAATCAGGGTTCACAGACCAATTGTTTTCCAGTTTTGACAGACAGGAAGAGCTACTTTGTGGCCTCCAGAAAGGAAACAGGAAATAAGAGCACTGTATGACTACTAAGGTGGTCTAGCATGAAAGAGGACAGCCATATCAGAAGACAAAAAACCCTATTCAGGGCTGCTGTCCAGTACCTTTTCCCCAACATAAACAAAACTTCTGCATTTGAGTAATGATGGCATTTCTTTAAAGTTTATTTTGCTATTTTTAATTATTTGTTTTTCAGTAGTACCCAGAGGCCCACTGAGGTCAAGGCCTCTGTCAAGGTTCCTTCCCCACTCTGAACTCTAGGGTACAGATGTGGGGACCTGCAGGAAAACCTCCTAAGCTTACTTTCACCAGCTTAGGTTAAAAATTCCCCAAGGTACAAATTAATTTTATCCTTTGCCCCTGGATTTCCACTGCCACCACCAAACTTTAACTGGGTTTACTGGGAAACGTAGTTTGGACACATCTTTCCCCCCAAAATCCTCCCAACCCTTGCACCCCACTTCCTGGGGAAGGTTTGGTAAAAATCCTCACCAATTTGCATAGGTGACCACAGACCCAAACCCTTGGATCTGAGAACAATGTAAAAGCATTCAGTTTTCTTACAAGAAGACTTTTAATAGAAGTAAAGGAATCACCTCTGTAAAATCAGGATGGTAGATACCTTACAGGGTAATTAGATTCAAAACATAGAGAATCCCTCCAGGCAAAACCTTAAGTTACAAAAAAGACACACAGACAGGAATAGTTATTCTATTCAGCACAACTCTTTTCTCAGCCATTTAAAGAAATCATAATCTAACACGTACCTAGCTAGATTACTTACTAAAAGTTCTAAGACTCCATTCCTGTTCTATCCCCGGCAAAAGCAGCATACAGACAGACCCAGACCCTTTGTTTTTCTCCCTCCTCCCAGCTTTTGAAAGTATCTTGTCTCCTCCTTGGTCATTTTGGTCAGGTGCCAGCGAGGTTACCTTTAGCTTCTTAACCCTTTACAGGTGAGAGGAGCTTTCCCCTGGTCAGGAGGGATTTTAAAGGGGTTTACCCCTCCCTTTATATTTGTGACAGCCTCATTGTGGTTGTTGCTGTACATGCACACTTAGAAGAGATTACACACTCTAATGTCCACCCTACACTGCCCTTGCTGCAATTTAAGCCCAGTGCTTCTTCTCCTATCCTCAGAGGTTAAGGAGAACAATTTTTTCTCTCTCCTCCTTGTAACAGTTTTCAAATATATAAAAAGGTTGTTATGTCATGCCTCAGTCTTCTCTTTTCCGGACTAAACAAGATATGAAATGGCAATGGGAGAGTGACCCTTGCAGTATTTCAGAACTTTTGCTTATGGCCGTATATAACTATATCTGGAAGATGTAGCAATGGCAGCAAAAATGGAATGATAATATTAATATTACCCAAATATTTCTGAAATGTCTAAAAAGTTTGGTTTAGGTTTGCTTAAATATACAGGACAGTGGTGGGCAACATGCAGCCCATCAGGGTAGTCTGATTGCAGGCCACGAGAGGTTTTGCTGATGTTGATCGTCTGCAGGCATGGCCCCCCTCAGCTCCCAGTGGTCACGGTTCACGGTTCCTGGCCAATGGGAACTGCAGGAAGTGGTGGGCCGCAGGGACGTGCTGGCCACAACTTCCTTCAGCTCCCATTGGCCAGGAATGGCGAACCACAGCCACTGAGGGCTGCGGAGGGCCATGCCTGCGAACAGTCAATGTCAGCAAAATTTCTCATGGCCTGCAAGCAGATTACCCTTATGGGCCACATGCAGCCTGTGGGCCACAGGTTGCCCACCAAAGCTGTTGGGGAAAGAGGTACTGTTTTCCAAACCCATTGCTATAGTCAAGCTTCAGGAAGATGCATCAGTTCCTCTAAAAAGGAAACAAAATTAAAATAACTACCTTCATGTAATGAGCCCTGTTGTCTTCATTAGCATTCCTATAGGCATTATATAAGAAACTGAAAATTCTGCTCTCTGCAAGCACATATTATTTGAGCTGGTCTGCAGTCAACAATCTTGCTTTAAATCTTTGCTTGTTCTTCATCCTAACTATTGGCTGGTTTGCTTGACTTTGTATTTAGTTTTATCATTTAAAAATATACATACAGTAAAATGAAATAGTACATTGCAAGCATGTTACAATGCCAGCTAGGTGTATTCTAATGGCTACATACACACTGTGACCCAAGAACCTTTTAATGCTGCAAGCACAAGCAAGTTTCCCTCTCACTTAAGGTGGGCAGGGAAACAAGATAACTCACAGCCTGTGAGAGTGAGGGATCATTTTCCAGGATAGGTTGTAGATCGTTGATAATGTGCTGGAGAGCCCTAAGGTACAACCAAATTTGCTCCAATCCCTCAGACAGAGACAAACACCTACAAGATCTTTATCAAGCATTCTTAAAACTACAATACCCACCCAGGGAAGTGAGGAAACAGATTGACAGAGCAAGACGGGTACCCAGAAATCATCTTCTACAGGACAGGTCCAACAAGGAAAATAACAGAACACCACTGGCCATCACGTACAGCCCTCAGCTAAAACCTCTCCAGCCCGTCAACGATCTACAACCTATCCTGGAAAATGATCCCTCACTCTCCCAGACCTTGGGAGACAGGCCAGTCCTTGCTTACAGACAGCCCCCCAACCTGAAGCAAATACTCTCCAGCAACTACACACCACACCACAGAAACACTAACCCAGGAACCAATCCCTGTAACAAACCTTGTTGCCTACTCTGTCCCCATATCTACTCTAGCGACACCATCAGAGGACTCAACCACATCAGCCACACCATCGGGGACTCATTCACCTGCACATCTACCAGTATGATATATGCCATCATGTGCCAGCAATGCCCTTCTGCCATGTACATTGGCCAAACCGGACAGTCCCTAAGTAAAAGAACAAATGGACACAAATCCAACATCAGGAATGGTAACATACAAAAGTCAGTAGGAGAACACTTCAATCTTCCCGGACATTCTATAACAGATTTAAAAGTAGCTATACTTGAACAAACAAACAAACAAAAACCTTCAGAAACAGACTTCAAAGAGAAACAGCAGAACTAAAATTCATTTGCAAATTTAACACCATTAATTTGAGATTGAATAGGGACCGGGAGTGGCTGGTTCTTTACAAAAGCAGCTTTGACTCTCCTGGAATTGACACGTCCTCATCTATTATTGGGAGCGGACTACATCCACCCCAATCGAATTGGCCCTGTCAACACTGGTTCTCCACTTGTAAGGTAACTCCCTTCCCTTCATGTGTCATTATATAATGCCTGCCTCTATAATTTTCACTCCATGCATCTGAAGAATTGGTGTTTTACCCATGAAAGCTTACGCCCAAATAAATCTGTTAGTCTTTAAGGTGCCACAAGACTTCTTGTTGTTTTTGTGGATACAGACTAACATGGCTACCCCCTGATACTTGTCCTGTATTTGTTTTCTTTTTGTTTGTTTTTGTCTCTGCTGCAGCCTGATTGTGTACTTCTGGTTCCAAATGAGGTGTGTGGTTGACGGTCGGTTCGTAACTCTGGTGTTTGTAACTGTGAGGTTCTTCTGCATTCAAAGAAAGAGGTTTTTCCTGGAAGCATAACAAACATTGCTTAGGGCTTTGCAATTCAAAACCAACAGGTTAAACTTTAGCCAGAAGTTAACAGATAACACTGCAGATCCCCAGAGTTTGGGTGTGACATGCAGTAATTTCTGAATATTTAGATAGATAGAGGTGGATATTCAAAGCCCACTATGGGACTGGTCCTCGTTGCCTGAAAAATTGGTTTTCCTTTAACAATCTCATGGCAGCTATTGTCAACTGGAGCAGAAGAACCAATCGAGGGAGGCAGGATGCTCATGAGTATGAGACACAAAACTTTCCCAGGAGCTGGATCTGGATAAGAAAAAAAAGTGACCACAAACCTCACTTCTTGAACTAAACTCAAAACTCACTTCTTAGTGGTAGCTCTCCAACAATAATTTTTCACAATTAAAAAACAAACACATAAGGAGCTTAGAGATCCTGTGATAGAAGATGTGATAGAAGTACAACTATTATTAGCTAGCTATTCCATTCTGTATACAAAGGAACATATATAATACACTCAACAGCAGCTCAAGCAGACCAGAACCTGTTTTATTGAGGAAGGAGAGTGCCTTCTACTCTCTAAAAATGTCATATTTATCTTCTGCCTAGACAGCAAGAGGGGATCTTAGTCCTCAACATAGTAGTATGTATTGGGGCCACGATACATTGCTTTATCTACATTTTAATGGGAAACTGAGAGTCATATTTGATGTTTCCATTAGCTTAAGGAACTGGCCACATATTTTCATAAACAAAGTAACATAGGCAATATATTTTCCTCTTGCTTCTTTTATCTTGTAAGCAGGGTAATTCATGATACAATGAGGAATAGGTGAAACAGGCTTGGATAAAATAAGAATGGATCCAAACCTCTTCTATAAACTTAATTCTTTGCTGTTGAAATTCAGGGAAGTTGATTTAAAATATATAATAATATATTCTACTTCTTGCTGTAGGCCAGAAGGAAAAGTGATTGGAATAAATAACGTGGGTAGAAAACAGAAACACACACACACCCAAACCACAAATTCTTCTAACAGGAGAACTCTGCCAGAAATGGGAAGCACCAGAACAATCATCATAAATCCTTTTTCACAGTCTCACAGTGTTGTGTCTTTGCTCTCTACACAATATTAATAGGAGGAAACCACAGGGCCGTAGTTTTGGTCCCAAATAACCCTGTTTACGGACCATATACAAACATCCATGGCTATGAGTGTAACTTACCAGCTGACATGCCCCCTTCATGGCTGAGCATAGCATAGCTGGCTTCTTGCACTCATGGCTGACAGCTGTTCCAGCCCTTCAGTGCTCTGCTTTTTCTTGTGACTCAGCCATTGGGCAAACAACAGTCGATCAATCTCACACTGTGCCTTTGGACTGCCTACAGACTCACTCATCCTTACTTATTATATCAGGGTATTTCTGTAGTCCATACCCCTTGTGTCCAGAGGTTTATGCCCCACTTTCCTCACTGGGCCAGCGGAAAAACCCAGGCTCTCCCTTATCCTCTGCATTCCAGTCCAGGGAGGGACTTTTTAATAACCAGTCAAGGTCTAACTGGGCATACCCCTTGCTGCCTCTTTGGGCCACTTCCTACTTCAACCTATCTCTCCCTCCCCCGCCCCATCTTTTCCCAGGCTCACTGTGAACTAGCATCACTCTTGCTAGAGCTCTTCTCCAAGCTCAGTGCAGAGCTTCTTAGCACTGTCTGCCACGCAGCCGGATCTGCTGCAGGGGATTTTTCTCCACTCCCCTGGCAGGAGCAGGGGGTTGGACTAGGTGACCTCCTAAGGTCTCTTCCAGAACTTCATCTATGATTCTTTGACAGTCCATGGCCCAGCAGGGATCTTCCTGCTCCTTCCAGACCTTTCTGCTAGCATGGAGAATCCTGGGGTTTCCCTTCCCCCAACTTTCTTTCCCAACTGCCTTGGGGTCCATGTTGCCAGCCTGCCTGCCTTCTTTCCAGGAGGCACTGTCTCCCAGCAGCCCCAATCAGCTCCCTGGCTCCAGCTGGGCTTCTCTCACTGAGTGAGAACCACCCATCCACCCTCCCTCTCAGTCAGCACCAACCTGAGCCAGGTTCAGCCCTTTTAACTCCTCCTCCCAGGTTTGACACTTACTGAAGGTGTAGTGGGGTGGGGTTGACTGAACCCGCAGGCTCTCATTAAGCCCTTCACTGTGGATTAGTACACCTCTTCAAAAAGTCCTACATCAATACACTTGCTCTGGTAGGCCCCAAGAGGCTTTTTGCATTAGAAGACAGGAAAGGGAAAGGTTGCAAATAGCCTACCTACAAAGGCTTAAACACTTACAGTTTCAGGTGAGCAACAGGTTTCAGAGTAACAGCCGCGTTAGTCTGTATTAGAGGCTCTTGTTTGGGTCTTTGGGACAGGCCAGTCCAGAGTCAGGGCTAGTGAATGGGGTGCCTGCTCCAGCATAGTTTCTATTCAAGCAAACAGGAGTTTGCCGGTTTCCAAGCCAGGCTCAGTTAGTGTCTCTCATTGGGACCCCTCTGCGCTGGCTGCCTGCCCAGCTGCTGCTGCTCCTCCACGAGTCCCACACAGACATGCACCCAGCTGTGACGTCCAGCAGTCGCTGGCTGCTCCACATGAGGCTCTGTAGATGGTTGCTGAGGTATCTTCTCTGCCTCCGGCTTCCCTGCAGCTCCTGGCTAGCCATGGGTCATTGATTCCCAAAACAGCCTGGCCACTTCCTGATTTAGGGCCTCATCTGGCCACACAGAAGGGGACGTGCAGTGGGGATGGAGTGGATGGGAGTTGTAGTCCCCTGTTTAGCTGATCTATCATGCCAGGTCAGATGAATGGTCCATCTGGTCTAGTGAGCTGTCTCCAGTAGTGGTCAGCACTAGGTGCCTCAGAAGAAAGTACAACATTCCCTGAAGTTTGCAGTCATGAAATAATCCTCCAACAGGGAAATGTTCTTCCTAATCCCCATTATTAGAGATTGGCTTTGGATTTGAAGCACAAGGATTTCTAACCTTTCCAATTTTAAAAATCCTTGCTATTGTTGCTCTGAATGTTCTTATTATCCACATATGAAAGATGTTTGGATAAACTTGAGCAAATAGCCACCAAACACCTGTCTTCACCCAACTAGGCACCTCCATGCAGTCCAGGCTTGGGCTAAGAGGGGGACCGAGCTTAACACACACCCTCTCTGGTTGGCATCTCCCATTGGCTAGCTTATGCAGCTCCCTGTATATTGTGCTGGCTTTGTGGATCTCAGTCTAAGATGCCTATCTGTTCCCATTCTTTTCACGGGAAGTGTAGAGGCCTAGCTCAGGCTTTGTGGATGTCAATGTTGTTCCTGTGGTTTTCCTATGCCCTAAAAATTAGTCAGGGTGATGCTCAACATTCCAATATCTAAGCCCCTTCCCAGATCCACCTTCCTCCTTAATTTCTTTTTTCTATTTATCAATCAATCAGTTTCAAAATTACCGTTAGCTATTTTTCCCTTAAGAAAAAGCAGCAACATTCACAAATTTCAGAACTACTATGACGAAAACCATGAAACAAGAAGATTCAAATGCTGGAAAATCTCCACTTTTCACTTTGTGAGATCTAATATGATTCCATGTGCAAAAGATCAAATTCTGCTCTTAGTTATGCTGATGTAAATGTGGAGTGACTCCACTAAGTTTACCAAAGTCAGTAGAAAGAAAAGGAGTACTTGTGGCACCTTAGAGACTAACCAATTTATTTGAGCATAAGCTTTCGTGAGCTTCATCGGATGCATCTTTCACGAAAGATGTAGTTCACGAAAGCTTATGCTCAAATAAATTGGTTAGTCTCTAAGGTGCCACAAGTACTCCTTTTCTTTTTGCGAATACAGACTAACATGGCTGTTACTCTGAAACAAAGTCAGTAGAGTTATTCCAATTTTACACTTAATGGAACTGAGAGTAGAATCTGGTCCTAACTGATCATCTAAACCCATTCTGATTGAGATTTCCTCCAACAGCTTCCCTACTGTAATATCATGTCAAGAAAAATAAACAATTAAATTAAAAAACGACAGTATGCAGTTTAGAAATTATATGTCAATTATGTTCCAAAAGAGCCTGGAGTATTAGACACAAAAGTTTTGCCTTACAGGATTTATTCTTTATGAAGATTTAAATAATTCACTTGTTGAATAAACCTTCTATTGTCTATTTATACAAGCATTTCATTTTTTTTGCCAGCAGTCATGCCAAGAGCCAAGAAAAAACAATCTTTTCAGAGTGTTGACAAAGATAATGTGGAAATAAGTTAACTACCCAAGAGTGTGTGTGAACATTCTATAGTAAAGGTGCAGGTAATATTATTCAGCTTAAAACTATCCTTTTGCAAGAACAGCAATGGAAACAAATATGGTTTCTTTCCTAGACATAAATAATTTGCTCATTGAATGCATTGAATAAATCTCAGGTTGTCTCATATACTCAAGGATTTTCTGTGATTGTTTTACTGTCAGTAAAGTTAAAGAGAGAGAGAGAGAGAGAGAGAGAGGAAAACAAAACACAACAAAAATATACCTGGCCTTCTTTTAAACAGATAATCAAATAAGAAACACTCTGGAGTTTGCAGAAAGCTCAAATCACAGTGAGGAAAGCAGAAAGCTACCTTTCACTTGGTAGTAACCTCGGCAAGAATATGATTGGAAAAATACAGAGGTTTTTTTAATTATTATTATATATTTAAAACAATTTTCAGTCTTTTATCTTGAGTTCTTTGATCAAATACTAGCTACGGGGAATTTAGAAAAGCTTTTTTCACACTCCATGTTCTCCTTCTCAAATCAAAGTAATGGGGTTATCATGTTGCCAAGCGCAATTGTTTGACAAATATAAGCACCATATTGACAAGGGTTGGGTTGACCCTCGTTCCCTTTAAAGTTTTGCATATTGTTCTCTCTGCAGTTTGACTGAGGGAAGTGTTTCAAATTAACTTTTGAACTTGCCATGTTTGGAAACTTCAAGATGATAATGATAATCACCTTGCGCTTCCATAGAATGTGAAACCTCAAAGGGCTCTCCATGCTTTATTGACTATATATATATATATATATATATTTACACGTAAGAATAATTTTGCCTGCCACTGAAATGTAGCCAGTTCTGGGGTGAAGCATGATAAGTGAGTAACAGTGCACAGCAACACTAATACAGTTTAGAGAGTAATCCACAACAAACAATGCATTTGACAAAACTAGCCCTTGTTACTGTTTATTAATAATAATAATAATTAATTATTATTATTATTGTTGTTGTTGTTGTTATTATGGGTTTGAATTAGGGTAGCAGCTAGAGGCGTGACTGGGGCTCTGGGCCCCATTGTGTTAATTAAAATTAATAGGATCTGCTGGGTGCTCAGGACTTATAAGAGTCAGGCTACTTATATAGGTATCTAAATTGGCATTTAGTGTCTGACTTTATACATGCAGGGCCCAATCCCAATCCCACTGATGAATGTCAAAACTCCTAGGAGGAGATCCTCAGCTGGTGGAGAGGCCAGACAAGATGATCTAATAGTCCCTTCTGGCCTTTGAAATGTGAGAATCTATGAACTGTCCTAGCTCCATTGATTTCACTGGACAGCAGCTGAGGATCTGCTCCTCAGTTACTTTAAAAGGCACAGTATTTGGACCCCATTTCTGAAAATCATGGCCCTAGATTATGCATCATAATCTCATTCTGACCCACGTATTTTCCATAGGTAATATTACCACATTTTTCAAAAATAAAATAAAAAGGCCAGTTTTGTGGCAACATTTTTTAGGGTCATGAAATACCCAAGACAAAAGTGCACATTTGAAAAAAAAACAGAGGCTGGCAGCAGTGACTCAACAGTGACATATGTGTGTATCTCAGAGGGGAGAAATTTCCGGTGACTCAATGTCTGACTGAATTTATCATGAAACACTGAACAAGTGTTGTTAAATGTTCACTGGGAGTAGAAGAGCAGCACCGATAGTGTCTCAAACTCATACGACTTCCCTCTTCACTCCAAACGCTGTTCATCATCTACAGGCCATTCATTGCACTGGGCTGTTTGACCCAGGTTAACACAAAGCAATTTCAACTGATGAGATTAACATGCCTTGAACCAAAATATTATAGTAATAAAAGCAGCCAGACATTTTGCTTGATGAAATGGAAAACTGGGATGTTTCAAGGACCCTAATAGACAGGCCAGGTATGTCTACACTACAGTGTAAACCCAGGTCTGTGGGACTCAAGCTTGTGCACTCAAGGTGCACTTGAGTATCCACACTGCATTGTAAACTTGGGCTTAGAATTTCTGGACTCAAACATCACAGTCATGCTAATGCACTGTGTAGACCGTATGGCTCAGGTCTGCAGCTTGAGCGGCGTCCACACTGCTTAATGCCGGGGCTGGGATTCGAGGCTAAGTCTATACACTGAAAACGCTACAGAGGCTGCCGTGCTTCACTGTCGGCACTACAGTAATGGGCAAGGTTCTCCCATTGCTGTAGGTAAGGCACCTTCCCGAGAGGTGATAGCTAGCTTGATAGAAGAATTCTTCCACCAACTTAGTGCTGGCTACACCAAAGGTTAGGTCAACATAACTTCATCTCTCAGGGGGATGGATTTTTCACACGACTGAGGGACACAGCTATGACGACGTAACTTTTCAGTGTAGACCAGTCCTGAGTCTCAGCGGGACTCGGGATCTGAACCACACCCCTAGAAGGGTCTTAGGACCCAGGTCCTGCATGGCTGCTGGCCTGAATCAGATTGATCTGTGTGTGGAAGGAAGCAGGGCTTGGGATAGGAGCAGCAGAAGTGTTGTAAAAGTGGGGAGAAGGGGCACAGGTGTCCGAACTGTGGCCCTGCCCTCGCGCCTCCCCTTCCTGGAGGCCCCGCTCCTGTGCAGCCCCCTCCCCCTTGTCGCTCACCCTTAAGGCTGATAAAAAGTGGGAGGGTCATGGCCCCTTGCGCCCTGCCACCCCCCCCCCCCCCCGTTCTGGCACCCCTGGCTTGGGCTCAAACTAGAGTCAGAACGCAGGTTTAGTGTTCAGTGTAGACAAGCCCTTCCAGGTCACTAGGACATCATATGAAAAACCAGGACACGTGGTCACTTTATACAGGGTACATCAGATGACAAGGAAGAGCGAGACAAAAGACAAGGGCATGAATTAAGCTTCCAAGCACCGTCTGTTAAGTGATCTTTCTTTCTTCAAAAAACATTGGCTTAACAGAGCCAAAGGGAAAGGAGAGCTGCATAGAAGAATATATTCAAGGAGAAAGGAGAGCTGCATAGAAGATTGCATGCATAGAAGGATATATTCAAGGAGACTTTCTTTGCCTATTGAAGTTTTATTTTTGTCTTTATGTGTTTGAAGTTTTCTTCCAGGAATGTTCTGATTCTCTTTACCTCAAGAGTATGCAAAAAAAACAACAACCCAAAAAACAAAAATCCAACAACAACCCAACCCTCTATTGTGCTTATATATTTGTGCTATTTGCAGAGTTAGCTCAGGGTGGGAGCCTGGACTTTCTTGTCTTTCATTAGTTGCTTTGAGATTCACATCTTTTGTTCTTTGGCCTCCCTTATTTTAAATTCTTCCCTTTAAGTCAGCAGGGAGCAGCGGCTGGTGAGCCCCAGCCTGGGCTACAGCCTTGGGGCAAAGAATCTTCATTTTCGAATAGTGGTCTTCTTTCCCCCGCCCCCGGGAACAGATCTGGGATATGTTGATTTGTGTGAGGCTTATTTCAGTGGTTGTTCTTTCCATTTTTTTATTGCATGCTTCTGACCTTTTTATTTTCCCCCTTGCTGTGTTGGAAGTCTGTAGGGTTTGATATACTGTTTTTTTTTTCAGCAGCACTTTTATGGTTTTCTCCTTTTGGAGAACCTGATGTTTTTGTACATTCTTCTTTGTAAACTGATGTGAAGAACACAGCACGCGTTTACCCCCTGGTTTCTGAGATATATATCAACAGCAAGTACTAAATACCAGGGTGAGTCCAGTTTCCATACACAGAAGATCTTTTCATTGTTTACATCAGCTGTTGGGCAACTAAATGCCCGTTTTGGTGTGGGAATTTTGAATGAGGCTAAAGGGTAATATTTTCAAAAGTGCTTGAGAGACTAAAGAGGCTAAGGGTATGTCTACACTACAATTAGACATCCATGACTGGTCTGTGCCAGCTGACTCAGGCTTGTAGGCCTCGGGCTGAGGGGCTGTTTGATTGCAGTGTAGACGGGGTTCAGCTGGAGCGTGGGTTCTAGTACCTATGAGTTGGGAGGGTCCCAGAGCTCAGGTTGCCTCCTGAACCTGAACATCTACTCTACAATTAAACAGCCCCTTAGCCCAAGCCCCCAAGCCTGAATCAGCTGGCATGTGCCAGCTGTGAATGTCTAATTGCAGTGTAGACGTACCCGTAGGGACAGATTTGTAAAGTTATGTGTATGCCTAACTCCCATTAAAATTATTGGAAGTTAGCTGCCTAAATACCTTTGAAAATAAATACCTTTAAAACTCTGGCTCTTAGGCTATGTCTATAGTACCACGGTAAGTCGACCTATGGTACGCAACTCCAGCTACGTGAATAACATAGCTGGAGTCGATGTACCTTAGGTCGAGTTACCGCGGCGTCTACACCACAGGGGGTCAATAGGAGAAACTCTCCTGTTGACTTACCTTACTCTTCTCTTTGGGGGGTAGAGTACAGGGGTCGACTGGAGAGTGATCTGCTGTCGATTTGGCCGGTCTTCACTAGACCTAAATGGAATTCATGTCTGAATTCTGCACTATTAGGAAATTAGCACAAATATTTTATTCTTTTCCGTGCACCTAGCATTCTTTCTTGTGTACAAATGGGCCCTGCTCCTTGATTGGGGTATCTAAGTGCTAAGAAAGGTTGCTCAAATGGACAAATTCTCTCTTAGATTTACCAACTTCAGCCAGAGTCATTTGACCTTCCTGACAAACTTATTTTAACTTTCTTTTCTTGTTTTGATCATTCGTTTAGTTCATTTCTTGATATTAGCCATTCGAGGAAGTGTCTCTGACATTTCACTATAAGAAGCGATTGTTTACTATACATATTGATTCGTAAACGTTCCCCAACCAATGCAGAAGAGGCTGAAAGCAACCAGTGCTAAAGAGGTTGATTAATTCACACACATTCTTTTTCTCATTTTAATGTATGCTTCCTCTCTCTTGGGATGGTCTTCAACATATTCCTCATGACCCATTTAGTCTTTAACACGGCTCTTTGGAATGGATACATACAGAACCATTTACCCTGATGTAAATGGCCAATCTCACTCCTTTTGTATTCTTGCCCTGAAAAACGCATCCTGTACTCTTTTGTCAATCCAATTCAATCCAACGCCAGGAGAAAGCAAGGTCTTTGTAATGCCTACATGTTTTCTTGTATATAGGGTCAGTCCCTGCATTATGCTTCTAATATGCCCAGTTTCAGACAGAATCAAGTGGTATTGTTGCTCTTTCTTTTTCTATTTGCTTCTGTGTGTTATGCTTCTGTGTTGTATTAAAAAATGCTTATGCTCACTACATCCTGCTCTATTCACGTGAAAGGTTCTGTGGAAGTTTTTATTGAGTCTATGGGATTAGGTCCATTCAAAACTTCCGAAACGGTATTCAAAAAACAGAGGAAAGAGCTAGTCAGACGGAACACTTTTTCATCAGAACATGCAGAGTCCAAATATTTTGAGGGAATGTGTTGATTTTGACAACGTTTTCATCAGAAAAATGGTGACGCAAATCATTTTAACTATACTTTCATTTAAAAAATGGCAATGTTTTGTTTCACTAAGGTAAAATCATTTCATTTTGAGTTCATTGTGCAATTCATTTAATTTTTACTTTAATATTATATTGAAATATTAATTAAAATAAAACATTGATTGTAATTGCATATTATATTTAGCATTATAAATTGTAGTCAATATTTTATATGTTTTACATCATCAAAATAAAATGATTCCACACTATCAAAATGAAACATTTTGATATTTCCATTTTATCCCCACAATTTCTCTTCTGTGATACATTTTGACCTTTTGTTCCAATTTGGAATGAAAACAAATTATGAAAAGTCACAATTTCCTGAGAATGAAAATGTTATTGTCTAATCAGCTCCAAAAGTCACTCAGCTTTGAGTTTCATTATGAATCCCGAATGACCCAGACCTGATGGTAGGGCTGGTTGAACTGTTTATTTTGAATAAAATTTGCTACTCAGTTGGCATGAAATCCTAGTTCTTCTAAAGTCAATGGCAAAACTCTCATTAACTAACAAGTGTTGACAGGATTTTACCCTGATTCTCCTCTGATGCCAGTTTAACACCAATGTGATAACTTTGAGTTATTCCTTATTTAGATGGTATATAACAGTAGAAACAGACCTTTGGACTCACAAAGTTGTCCTGATCATCTTCAAATGTGATAGTTATCTTTGACATTTGACTGACTGTTTGGAAAGAGTAAATGTCAGTCTGCATTCTTCCCAAACTGTTTGATCTGATAATTCACTATGGGTCAAATTCCCTTCTCAGTTAGATTAATGTAATTCCAGAGTCACTCTACTTAAATCAGTTGAGTTCCTCTGGGCTTACACAGGCATAAATAAGAGCAGGATTTGGTACTATAATAATTAATGTGTGATGTTCTATATGTTCTATAGTATATAGAGTCTAGGTACCTTCCAGCTGTGCATTAAATAACATGACTAATATCTGTCAGGCATGGCCCATTCTCTCTCTCATCCTCTCCTCTCCTCAGTGGTGTGTTCTTGGTGACCAGCGTCACATGGCTAGGACTCTAGCAAATTCACGGCCATGAGAAACATATCACGGACCATGAAATCTGCTCTCTATCCATGAAATCTGGTCTTGTGTGCTTTTACACTATACCATACAGATTTCACGGGGGAGACCAGTGTTTCTCAAACTGGGGGTTCTGACCCAAAGGGGAGCTTCAGGGGGGTCACAAGGTTATTTTAGGGGGTCATGGTATTGCCACCCTTACTTCTGTGCTGACTTCAGAGACAGTGGCAGCTGCTGACTGAGGGCCCAGCTCTGCAGACAGCAGCACAGAAGTAAGGGTGGCAAGACCATACTATGCTACCCTTACTTCTGTGCTGCTGCTTCTGGAACTGGGCTCCCGGCCAGCAGCCGCTGCTCTCCAGCTGCTCAGCTCTGAAGGCATCACCACCGCCTGCAGCAGCAAAGAATTAAGAGTAGCAATACCTCAACTCCTCCTACAATAACCTTGTGATCCCCTTACAAGTCCTTTTTGGGTCAGGACCCCTACAATTACAACACAATGAAATTTCAGATTTATATAGCTGAAATCATGAAATTTACAAATTTTAAAATCCTGTGACTGTAAAATTGGCCAAAATGGACCATGGATTTGGTAGGGCCCAACACATGGCATTGTTTTGCTTCCCTGACTGGATGACTGAAATTTTTAAAACAGAACAACAGATAGTGAATAACACTTTCCGGTGCAATTTTACTGGGTGAATAACTGTACTTGCTAAAATTCATGAAACTTTTGGAATTCAGAAAGATAGTCAGGAAGGCTTGAAAACTCACCTCTGCTGAGATGCCTACAAAAAACATAACAATGGCTTAGCAGTTTGTGTGCTGTGTCCATTGCTTACCATGTTGTTCCAAATCATTTCACTGTTACCTTGCATCCCCTCCATTTGTTAGCTGCATTGAGCTTTTCCTCTTTGTCTTATACTTATGTTGCAAGTTCTCTGAGACCGAGATAGTTATGTGTGACTTGGTACTTATTGGGATCCTGAGGCACTATTCTGAGCTCTAGCTCAGAAATTTGCTGAGGGCTTTTGGGCAAATCAGGGTTGATCTTCAATCAGCCTAGCATGAGAATTTCATAGAAATTAGAAGTGATAAAGACTTTTTCACACTATCCAGTCCATTTCCCTGCTGGAGTGGGATAACTGTGTACAGTTTTGCTAAAACTGGCTGGGATGATTTAGTTGGTGTTGGTCCTGCTTCGAGCAGGGGATTGGACTAGATCTCCTGAGGTCTCCTCCAACCTTAATCTTCTATGATTCTATAATTTATGGCTTTAGGTGGAAACATAAAACCATTGGTTTTGACCCACAAATGGTTTATTTCAAGTTCTGCTTTGAGGTTCCCTCATCCCCTCCCAACCAAAAAATACAAAGAGAAGCTCAAGGCATGCAAAAGGCATGCAAAATGAAAACAGAGAAAAAAGTTTGCATGAATCCCTGTGAACGGAGGGTGTGATCCACTAACTCCAATGGGGTGTTTATTTCAAAGAATGAAGGTTCTAGCACCAACATTTCTGAATGTTGCATGGACTTTCGGTACATCTCCTAAGAACCCTCTGATAAAAAATTTAATACATTTTTCTGAAAAATGATTTGGCCAGTGATCCATAACATTGTTCACCTCTTACATATCTTCTCTAGGCAGATTTTGTTTAATACACCAACTGTTTATTCCCCAGCTCTTGCAAACCAACTAGTAATATATACAAAGTAAGACAGTCAGAGACAAAGAGAAACAATAGATTGAATGTGTACTCCTCACCTACTACAATGGAGTTCATTAGAAAACCAGTTTAATTCAGTTAGAGGGCCCAGCAGAGGGAATATTCAACCTTTAAATAAATACACAATAAAAATAGCATACTGTTACTATACGGTTACTGGACTGTAGCAGTAAATGAACTGAATAAAATTTTATGACTTCTTAACATGCTGTGGTTTTGCAGTGTCGTCCATCTTGTATCCTAACAACATTTCCCAGCCTGCTATCAGTGAAACTAATAGCGCGGATGAAAATTTTATGAAAAATGGGAAATCTACGTTGGTTTTATATTATGTCAGTGGAATGAATAAAGATCATATTTTGTCATTAATAGGTAATGGTGGGAAGAAGGGGGGGGTGAAAGCGTTACATTTTCAGCCTCAAAATTGATGTTTTTTAAAGAGTCGGCAGTAATTATGATATTTGAATGTCATTATCATTAAGCTGATGAATTATTTAGTAAGAAGGTGAGCAAGGCGAAGAGATTGTTGGTGTATTCAAGCATTTTAGTTGTACGCCATAAGTCTCAGAGTGACTCTTAGGCTGCAGTATTAATCACATGGATACCACAGATGTGTTCTGTAATGATCTTTCCTTGCAAGATCAAAGTTTTGTACTTCCATAGATTGCAGGAAAGGGGGGAAAATCACAAACTTAATTAATTATATTGTAAAACTAAGATAACAAAGAATGGATTCAGAATGGATTCAGAATGGATTCCAATAAAGATGTCATTATGACCTCCCTATCAAATCCGTCTTAGACTTCACCACTCAAACACAAAATGGATATTCAAGAAGTAGTAAATACAGTAGGGGCAGATCAGGTGTTGAATCGAGGACTGGTTCCATGAAGAATGACTCACAACCATACTGATACCATGGGCCCTATTTTTGAAGAATAATCTTCTGAAGGCTTTTTCCTTTTGTTCACAAGAAAATTGCAGCCATTTGGCTTCAGCATCACCATTTTGACAGTCGCCACTGGCTGATGGAAAGGATGGTTCTTCCTTTGTTTTGGATACTGAGGAGCCAAATTGAACATTTTCAGAAATTGGTTTCAGAGGAGAATCCAAGAGTTCAGGTCCTTTCCCAAACCTCACCAGAACTATCTGAACCTCTGGAGTAAAAGTGGATGACCTACACAATACTACCAATTTCTTAATAGGCCCAGATTCAGGCAGGGCTTTGGAGCTGTGCTCCGGCTCCGCTCCAGCTCCAGGCAAAAACCTGCAGCTCCACTGCTCCAGAGCTGCCCTACGGGCTCCGCTCCAAAGCCCTGGATTCAGGAACTCATCTCTACTCAAGAAAGCATTAAAGCATGTGCTTGAGTCTGATTGATTCAATTGCTTAAGTGCATTTCTGAACTGGGACCTTAGCTTATTTTTTGCGTAATAAATGATTTCTGCACCAATCTTTGACTTTCTACAATGAAGTTTGTTATTTTTAATAATTTGCCGAATAATTTGGAGGAGTAATTTTTAGTCTGACATGCTCATGAACTGCTAGTACCTGCTATCTGTGAGTTCTCCAGTTATCCAGTGATGTATCACCTTAGACACGCATTATTATTTCTGATCCCTCACTGGATAACTGGAGAACACATTATGGTCAACAAGAGATGCTCTTATTAATTATGCTTATTACGGTAGTGCCCCAAAGGCCCCTATCAGGGTGGGTGGTCCATAATGTTCTGTGCTGTTCAAACACAGATGGTGACATTAGAATGAAACTTATAAAAGCCTCTAAGTGACTTAGGACTACATCCCTTCAGCAGTCAAAATGACTTAGCCTCCTGAGTCACAGGTACTTTGAAAATTTTACCCATGTTCCCTTCCCCAAAGTTCTTACAAACCAGTAAGAATTTTTGAAACAATAGGCATTGACAATAACCTTATGCTTTGGGGATTCACAAATATGTTCATGGAACCTCATTATCCCTCCAAATATTTGCCATTAATAAAAGTCACCCTGCGAATCCTAGTGAGCTGAATTCCATGCCATTATTCATGAAAGTTTTTGCAAATGAAGATTAGGTTATTTTTGGTTTTGTACTATTCCACCACATCTGCTCTTGAGATGGGTTGAAAATCGATTGGAAATGTTGCGAGCAATTCTGTTATAAGATTTCCATATGTCTTAATTTCTGACTCTGAGAAATGCCTTTCCATAGCATCTCTAGTATTATTTTCCACATCCAGTCCTGACAAGAAATATCTCTTTCATTCTCTCTTTTGGCTTTCTAGTTGGAAACTTATGTTTTGAAGCTGACAAAGTCTTTTACATGAAATTCAAAGGGTCAGTAATATTTTGATGTCTGAAGTATAATGGAAAAGGGGCATAAGTCCAGTACTGGTCCTCTGAACAGGAGAATCTCACCCTGAGGAAATACAAAAGCAACACCATTTTCCACATACCAGCAAAAATGCAAGGCTCATGCATGAGAAGGTGAATAGGTCATGCATAAAATGTCAGAGTGTCCTTAGCAGAGCTGCCCAAATAATAGACCTTGAATAATTTATTCAATCGAATTTTCAGTTTTTTGGAATTCATTATTTAATATATTTTCATTGTTCATGAATATAGACAAATTTCACCTTTTTTTTTAAAAAAAGACTGACTTTGTTTCTCTCTTTATTTGCCCAGCTCTAGTCCTTCCCTAGATACAATCCTTGCATAATCGATCTTTGCTGGTCTGATATGATCCATGAGTGAGCCTTGCATTTTTGCCCACATGGGCAGATTTTACAGCATGGGATGGGGAACAAACAGAGGACCTGGGTACTATTTCTAACTTTGCAACTGACTTGGGAGATGTGATCTTTGGCAAATCAAAACTTCTCAGTGTCCCAAGGCTTCTGATCTGAAATATCGTGTGATACAACTTACCCAGTTTTGTGAAGGGGTTTGAGAGCTTTGTATAGATGCTGCTAAAGAAATGCTCCAAGAAAAGTAAGGGTTCTCCAGCATAATGGGAAGTAGGGAAGGAAAGAGAGAGAGTGTGTTAAATTTGCAAGGGAAAAAAGTCTTCATGTCATGCCTCCACCTGTGAATAGAATTAATTTGCCTCTCATATATAACCTCCTGAAAAACTCCCAAGAGAGGTGTTTGAAATAGATAGCAGTAAATGTTCTAAAAACATGATATAATTTCAGGGCTTGTTCAATATCATTAAAAGAAAAAACCACAATCGCCAAAAATGCTAGGGAAAGGGAAAAGTAAGTTGTTTCAAACTACAGTGGATCAGAGATTTCAGTTCCATCTTCAGCAGAAAAAAGTGGGTTAGCTTTCACCTTATCTCCATCCTCTCTTTTCACCCTTAACTCCACTTCCCCTTTGAGCCCCCTTCTCTTTCTGTGATCCATCCCATTTCCCCACTCGTGTTCCATTCGCTTCTCAGCGCTCTTCTTACATAAGAACATAAGAATGGCCATACTGGGTCAGACCAAAGGTCCATCCAGCCCAGGATCCTGTCTACCAACAGTGGCCAATGCCAGGTGCCCCAGAGGGAGTGAACCTAACAGGTAATGATCAAGTGATCTCTCTCCTGCCATCCATCTTCACCCTCTGACAAACAAAGGCTAGGGACACCATTCCTTATCTTCTTCACCTCATGTTACTGTTAGGCATCCGATGAAGTGAGCTGTAGCTCACAAAAGCTTATGCTCAAATAAATTTGTTAGTCTCTAAGGTGCCACAAGTCCTCCTTTTCTTTTTGCGAATACAGACTAACACGGCTGCTACACGGCTGTTAGGATATAGATATTCAGGCCTGTCTGTAAAGGCCTATACTCTAAGAATTTAGGTGTATTCTTATCACTTAGCTAGTTACAGAGGTATAAAAGAAAGAATCAAAATCACTGTCTGCCGGTGTAAGGTCCTTCTCTTACTGTGACAGTCTGAGGCCCTGTTCTTAGGCTAAGGCCTTTGGCTAAGCAGCAGAGACAGCCATAAACTGGGAAGCGAATGGTCAGATCCTCACATGCCAAACTAGTCACATTGAAATAAGGTGCTATTGGGCTGTTAGGAATACAATCCTGTCCTGATAGTGCCTATCGCCTTCAGAGAAAGGGAAGTGCCTAGAAGATGTAAAAGGAAACTTAGTTTGATAGCATCCTGTCTGGCAAGAACTCACTTATCAATAGCTGGGATGTGAAATCCTCATTTCTTTGTTGTTCCATTACTGTAGTCCCCATTTCCCTATTGTTTGTCTGTATAATCTCTGTCTGGTTCTGTGATTGTTTCTGTCTGCTGTATAATTAATTTTGCTGGGTGTAAACTAATTATGGTGGTGGGATATAATTGGTTAAATAATCATGTTACAATATGTTAGGATTGGTTAGTAAAATTTCAGGAAAATGATTGGTTAAGGTATAGCTAAGCGGAACTCAAGTTTTACTATATAGTCTGCAGTCAATCAGGAAGTGGGTGGGTGTGGTGGGGGGAGGAGGGAAAGGGATCAGGGAATGGGGGTGGGGAAATTGGAATCATGTTTTGCTAAGGGGGGGAAATGGGAACAGGGACATAGGTAAATCTCTGTGGTGTCAGAGCTGGGAAAGGGGACACTAAGGAAGGAAACTAGAATCCTGCTTGCTGGAAGTTCACCCCAATAAACATTGAATTGTTTGCACCTTTGGACTTTGGGTATTGTTGTTCTCTGTTCATGCGAGAAGGATCAGGGAAGTAAGTGGGTGAAGGAATAAGCCCCGTAACATCTTGGTGCCGGTGACTCAGATGCATTGCATTGGATAGGTGAGTGGCAGCCTGTAAGTCCCCCTCCCCAACAGTCCACGCAGCTGCTTGGAGGGGGTATCGTGAACTCTCCTGATGGTAGTTGTGGGCTCTGGCAAGCCAGGGTAAAGGATTTTTTGGATAAATGGATAAGGAAGAACCAGGGCCCATACCGGGTGAAGGGGTCAACCTGGGATGAGATTAAAAAGGAAATGAAGGAAGTGTTAGGGGACCCAGAGGGATGGGGGTGGCTGAGGAGCCCACCATCCTTGGTGTACGGGTAGTGGAAGAAGGTCTCTGCCCATGGGGACTGAATGCCTTCCAGGGAAAGGAGGCAGTTCAGTCCACTTGTGAGAGTTTTGAAGTAAGGGCAGCATTATGGGAAGCTGCCAGGAATCTTTCAAGTTTGGTGCTGCTTCAGCAAGGGCTGCTGAAGGGTTGTAAATTAGTTAGGGGTAGTTAAAGATGATTTGGCACAACAGGGTTTAAAGTCAAAAGCAGAGTTAACAGACTACCTTTAGAGACTGGAGCTGGGACTTGGTCCTGTGGGAGTGGAGAGAAAGAAGGGGAAGAAAAAAAGTTTCAAAGTGCAAAATGGCAGGGTTTGCAGGAGCAGGTAACAACCCCCACTCTTCTCCCAGAGCCAGGATGAGAACCTGGGGTTAAGGGTTCCCAACTGTTTTAACCCAGGGAGCCTACTCTTGGCTCAGAGCTAACTATGTCCTTTTCTTTTTTTTTCTTCTTTTTCTCAGTTTACTTAATTTGCTGCTGGTAGCCTATATTTTAAACTGACCTGACAGGCTTAATTGGTTTCTTTCCACCTCCTCTCCCGCCTTTCCACACTTTTGTTTTTCTGCAGTTTTAATGGAGGGTACTTTGGATACTTATGTGAGATGTTTTTGGTTATTTTGGACAAAGTATGAGGGAGGTCTGCTGTATTCCACTGGAATTTTTGGAGTAAAAGATCCGTGGGCATCCATGGAGACAAATGTTTTACTGCCTCTTTGAACAGTGTCACGGTAAAGACAGCACAGGTTAAGGCAGCTGTGTGGCAATAGTTGTACTTGGTGGCTAAGTTGTTACAGACAAATTGCACTACCTTAAAGAACTAAATGTAGGAGTAAGTGATTTAAAGAAGTGAGTGAAAAGCTACAAATAGCTTTTGCAAAAATTGATAATACAGGGTTTGCAGGAAAGTAAACATTTGGGAGTTGTGGAAATGGTAAAAGGTAACAATTGTGGTGTTACAAGAAGGAAGTTTTTGTTTAATGATAAAACCCAGTTATATAAATGTAACTGTATGTGCAACTCTGTGCAGTCACATTGGATGGAAGCTTGGTAATTAAATTATCCACGGGGGTCAGGTAGAGTGGCTACTATCACCACTATACTTCTGTCCCCAGAAGCCTTTACAGCTATTCTGAGGGAAAATGGGCGCTTTTCCCACAGAAATGGTCTATAAGGGACTGCTGCAGGCAGCAGGCGGAGAGAGAATCTGATCAAAATTATTTCACTATTGGGTAATGTAATCAAAATCACTAAAGAATGTAAGGGGTTTCTATTGGAACTTAACTTGGCTGCCCCTGGTTGTGTCTAGTTGTACAAGATGGAAGTGTAATTGGTGTACAGTTGTGTAAAAAAGAGTAATCACAGTGCAAGGCATGTTAGGCAAAAGAGAATTTTGTGTGTGTGCACAGGAAAAAGAAAAGGAAAAGGGGAGGAATGATGGGAACACTGATCCGTGGGGTGGCTCCGGTGGATCAGATTGTTGCTTTGGTGGGTGTGCGTGAAAACTCTGTGGGCATGGGGGAGGCAGTTACACCTTGTGTAAAATTAATATGGCTAATATAATGTTATGGAGGTTAAACTATATGGGAGGAATGTGCATTTTCCCAGGACGTGTGCAGTGTATATTGGAGAAGGGGTAAAAGAAATGCAAATAAAACATGGTACTTCATTAAAATCCTATTAGGGCTCTGTCAAGGTTCCTTCCCCACTCTGAACTCTAGGGTACAGATGTGGGGACCTGCATGAACACCCCCTAAGCTTATTTTTACCAGCTTAGATTAAAACTTCCCCAAGGTACAAACTATTTTACCTTTTGCCCTTGGACTTTATTGCTGCCATCACCAAGCATCTAACAAATATATAACAGGGAAAGAGCCCGCTTGGAAACGTCTTTCCCCCAAAAATCCTCCCCAAACCCTACACCCCCTTTCCTTGGGAAGGCTTGATAAAAATCCTCACCAATTTGCATAGGTGAACACAGACCCAAACCCTTGGATCTTAAGAACAATGAAAAAGCAATCAGGTTTTTAAAAGAAGAATTTTAATTGAAGAAAAAAAGTAAAAGGATCACCTCTGTAAAATCAGGATGGTAAATACCTTACAGGGTAATCAGATTCAAAACATAGAGAATCCCTCTAGGCAAAACCTTAAGTTACAAAAAGACACAAAAACAGGAATATCCATTCCATTCAGCACAGCTTATTTTTTCAGCCATTTAAACAAAACAGAATCTAACGCATATCTAGCTAGATTACTTACTAAGTTCTAAGACTCCATTCCTTTTCTGTTCCCAGCAAAAGCATCACCCAGACAGAGAGCCTTTGTTTCTCCCCCCCTCCAGCTTTTAAAGTATCTTGATTTCTCTTTGGTCATTTTGGTCAGGTGCCAGCGAGGTTATCCTAGCTTCTTAACACTTTACTGGTGAAAGGTTTTTTTCCTCTGGCCAGGAGGGATTTTAAAGGTGTTTATCCTTCCCTTTAGGGAGCCACAATAGGTTGTACTTTCTTTTTTCAGATCTCTGTGTTTTGGAGCAGGAGATGAAAGTGGAAAGTAATCAGAACTCTAGTGGAAGTGGAATGTTTCCCTTTTAAGACAGTCTCTGAGCTGCTAATAGCTTTGGATCCGAAAGCAAGCTAGTAAGCCTCTGTGTAAATGCAAATTACCTAGCTGATGGGCACAAAGGACCTGCAAATAATGAATTACATCTGGTCAGCAAACAAGCTACTAGAAGACTCAGATTATGGCCCTCCAGGAAAGGGAGGTGAAAAAACAAGTCAAGCCTGAAAATAAGGGGGACAGGTTAACCTTAAGTGGGGGGTGTGTGTGTGTATGTGTACAGAGCTAAAATCTGAAGCTGTGTCTCAGCTATTACCTGAGAATAAACTTAAAGCTTGGTACAGCAGAGAAACTATTGCAAACATGATCTGTTGTACAAGAGGGAAAACTGAGGTACACCACCTCATGAATTTCATAAATGACCAGTGAGTGGGGTAATTCACTAGCCTGACTATAGAACAAAATAAGGACAGCCTGGAGGTAATTCTTCTGTTTTTCCTGCAATTAGCAAGGAAATTTGTAAAAGAAAGTGGTATTATTATTAAGCAATAATCTGTCCCTACCAGTGGCGTGGAAATTGTTTTTTTGTTGTTGTTAAGACACTCTACAAGCAAGCTGGCGCCAGCGGAAAAATAACCCACAATACCATGGATCTGTGTTTTGTGTTTGTCTGTGGTGTTTGTCTTGTTGCTAGCATTATTGTATTTTAATGAACAGAAAATCTCATGATGTGGGTGGGGGATGGCTTCAAAAGGCTGACCTTGCGGGGGAAGATGTGTATGGGAATACAAAATGCTTAACTAGGAGGCCAGCACCTGTGTAATAGCTATCATGGTACCTGGAAATGGAACGGCAACAAAGGTGGTCCCCACAAGCCCAGTGGAAATAATAAGAAGGGGAGGAGCTCACTGGGAATCAATGGAGGGTGTGTAAAATAGTGTAAATCAACAGAAGATGTTTGTATGTGCCCCTCTCCTATGACTATGGAGGAGTAGAATCTCCTATGGCCTATGCAAGGAGTGGACAATTGGGTGTACTGTGTATAAGGTGTTTTGCTGGGAATGTACATATTACTGGGGTAACAATTACACCAGCCCATAACCAAACTACACCCATCTATATGCTGCTATCTGGACTTTGGTGCACAAATGGATCTGTGAATCTTATTGCTGTGAATAATCAAATCAGGGCATACTGCCTGATTCCATACCAAGTAGTTAAGCTGGTTTGGATGATAACCCATTTCTCTGTGAACATTCAATGGACTTATGATATGGACAAAAACATGCAAAACTTGCAAGAGCAGCTTGTTGCAACTGCCAGCAACTGGACACATACAATCTTGACCCTGTCGAAGGAGGAGGGGCAGCGTTTTGGGGGTGTCTCGGATGTTGGACTATACTGCAGTGGTCAGGACTCAGTGTTGCTGTGGATTTTGTATTGTTAACTGTACTTGTATTACATTGCATATGGAGATAACCTATAAGTAATGTAGTAAGCCTTCCAAACCCTACAGTGTACTAAACAACCCGGACCCAACCTTCTCAGGCCCACTCTAATGGGAAGTCTGGAACACTAATTGGAATAGGTGTGGTATGCCTGTACGAGAGAAGGTGCAGGGCACTATACTACCCAAGGGGCAGTGGGACAAATGGAATATCAACACCTTCCACCTTGATGCCTGGCCCTGTCAGGAAATGTGTTGCCATATGTCCTATGCTTTTCCAGGGATACCTGGGCAGGAGGATCCCAAAAGAAAAAGAAAAAAAAAAGGGGTGGAGTGTTAGGATATAGATATTCAGGCCTGTCTGTAAAGGCCTATACTCTAAGAATTTAGGTGTATTCTTATCACTTAGCTAGTTACAGAGGTATAAAAAGAAAAGGAGTACTTGTGGCACCTTAGAGACTAACCAATTTATTTGAGCATGAGCTTTCGTGAGCTACAGCTCACTTCATCAGATGTTTACCGTGGAAACTGCAGCAGACTTTATATACACACAGAGAATATGAAACAATACCTCCTCCCACCCCACTGTCCTGCTGGTAATAGCTTATCTAAAGTGATCAACAGGCGGGCCATTTCCAGCACAAAGCCAGGTTTTCTCACCCTCCACCCCCCCACACAAATTCACTCTCCTGCTGGTGCTAGCCCATCCAAAGTGACAACTCTTTACATAATCAAGTCGGGCTATTTCCTGCATAGATCCAGGTTTTCTCACATCCCCCCCACCCCCATACACACACAAACTCACTCTCCTGCTGGTAATAGCTCATCTAAACTGACCACTCTCCAAGTTTAAATCCAAGTTAAACCAGAACATCTGGGGGGGGGGGGGGTAGGAAAAAACAAGAGGAAACAGGCTACCTTGCATAATGACTTAGCCACTCCCAGTCTCTATTTAAGCCTAAATTAATAGTATCCAATTTGCAAATGAATTCCAATTCAGCAGTTGCCCCATAACCTCAGCCATGCGGAACGCAATGCCATCCACAGCCTCAGAAACAACTCTGACATCATAATCAAAAAGGCTGACAAAGGAGGTGCTGTTGTCATCATGAATAGGTCGGAATATGAACAAGAGGCTGCTCGGCAGCTCTCCAACACGAGTTTCTACAAGCCATTACCCTATGATCCCACTGAGAGTTACCAAAAGCAACTACAGCATTTGCTCAAGAAACTTCCTGAAAAAGCACAAGATCAAATCCGCACAGACACACCCCTGGAACCCCGACCTGGGATATTCTATCTACTACCCAAGATCCATAAACCTGGAAATCCTGGGCGCCCCATCATCTCAGGCATTGGCACCCTGACAGCAGGATTGTCTGGCTATGTAGACTCCCTCCTCAAGCCCTACGCTACCAGCACTCCCAGCTACCTTCGAGACACCACTGACTTCCTGAGGAAACTTCAATCCATCAGTCATCTTCCTGATAACACCATCCTGGCTACTATGGATGTAGAAGCCCTCTACACCAACATTCCACACAAAGATGGACTACAAGCCGTCAAGAACACTATCCCCGATAATGTCACGGCTAACCTGGTGGCTGAACTTTGTGACTTTGTCCTTACCCATAACTATTTCACATTTGGGGACAATGTATACCTTCAGATCAGCGGCACTGCTATGGGTACCCGCATGGCCCCACAGTATGCCAACATTTTTATGGCTGATTTAGAACAACGCTTCCTCAGCTCTCGTCCCCTAAAGCCCCTACTCTACTTGCGCTATATTGATGACATCTTCATCATCTGGACCCATGGAAAAGAAGCCTTTGAGGAATTCCACCATGATTTCAACAATTTCCATCCCACCACCAACCTCAGCCTGGTCCAGTCCACACAAGAGATCCACTTCCTGGACACTACAGTGCTAATAAACAATGGCCACATAAACACCACCCTATACCGGAAACCTACTGACCGCTATTCCTACCTGCATGCCTCCAGCTTTCACCCTGACCACACCACACGATCCATCGTCTACAGCCAAGCTCTGCGATACAACCGCATTTGCTCCAACCCCTCAGACAGAGACAAACACCTACAAGATCTCTGTCAAGCTTTCTTACAACTACAATACCCACCTGCAGAAGTAAAGAAACAGATTGATAGA
Organism: Caretta caretta; assembly: GCF_965140235.1. Classification (NCBI taxonomy): domain Eukaryota; kingdom Metazoa; phylum Chordata; order Testudines; family Cheloniidae; genus Caretta; species Caretta caretta. Next base: position 8,703,670 of record NC_134210.1, on the reverse strand, counting down.
GCCAGAAGAGTTCCCAGAAGTTACCTACTACAGGACAGGCCTAACAAAGAAAATAACAGAACGCCACTAGCGGTCACCTTCAGCCCCCAACTAAAACCCCTCCAACGCATTATTAAGGATCTACAACCTATCCTAAAGGATGACCCAACACTCTCACAAGTCTTGGGAGACAGGCCAGTCCTTGCCTACAGACAGCCCCGCAACCTGAAGCAAATACTCACCAACAACCACATACCACACAACAGAACCACTAACCCAGGAACTTATCCTTGCAACAAAGCCCGTTGCCAATTGTGCCCACATATCTATTCAGGGGACACCATCACAGGGCCTAATAACATCAGCCACACTATCAGAGGCTCGTTCACCTGCACATCCACCAATGTGATATATGCCATCATGTGCCAGCAATGCCCCTCTGCCATGTACATTGGTCAAACTGGACAGTCTCTACGTAAAAGAATAAATGGACACAAATCAGATGTCAAGAATTATAACATTCATAAACCAGTCGGAGAACACTTCAATCTCTCTGGTCACGCAATCACAGACATGAAGGTCGCTATCTTAAAACAAAAAAACTTCAAATCCAGACTCCAGCGAGAAACTGCTGAATTGGAATTCATTTGCAAATTGGATACTATTAATTTAGGCTTAAATAGAGACTGGGAGTGGCTAAGTCATTATGCAAGGTAGCCTGTTTCCTCTTGTTTTTTCCTACCCCCCCCCCCAGATGTTCTGGTTTAACTTGGATTTAAACTTGGAGAGTGGTCAGTTTAGATGAGCTATTACCAGCAGGAGAGTGAGTTTGTGTGTGTATGGGGGTGGGGGGGATGTGAGAAAACCTGGATCTATGCAGGAAATAGCCCGACTTGATTATGTAAAGAGTTGTCACTTTGGATGGGCTATCACCAGCAGGAGAGTGAATTTGTGTGGGGGGGTGGAGGGTGAGAAAACCTGGATTTGTACTGGAAATGGCCCAACTTGATGATCACTTTAGATAAGCTATTACCAGCAGGACAGTGGGGTGGGAGGAGGTATTGTTTCATATTCTCTGTGTGTATATAAAGTCTGCTGCAGTTTCCACGGTATGCATCCGATGAAGTGAGCTGTAGCTCATGAAAGCTCATGCTCAAATAAATTGGTTAGTCTCTAAGGTGCCACAAGTACTCCTTTTCTTTTTGCGAATACAGACTAACACGGCTGTTCCTCTGAGAGGTATAAAAGAAAGAATCAAAATCACTGTCTGCCGGTGTAAGGTCCTTCTCTTACTGTGACAGTCTGAGGCCCTGTGCTTAGGCTAAGGCCTTTGGCTAAGCAGCAGAGGCAGCCATAAACTGGGAAGCAAATGGTCAGATCCTCACATGCCAAACTAGTCACACTGAAATAAGGTGCTATTGGGCTGTTAGGAATACAGTCCTGTCCTGATAGTGCCTATCACCTTCAGAGAAAGGGAAGTGCCTAGAAGATGTAAAAGGAAACTTAGTTTGATAGCATCCTTTTCTGGCAAGAACTCACTTATCAATAGCTGGGATGTGAAATCCTCATTTCTTTGTTGTTCTATCACCGTAGTCCCCATTTCCCTATTGTTTGTCTGTATAATCTCTGTCTGGTTCTGTGATTGTTCCTGTCTGCTGTATAATTAATTTTGCTGGGTGTAAACTAATTAAGGTGGTGGGATATAATTGGTTAAATAATCATGTTACAATATGTTAGGATTGGTTAGTTAAATTTCAGGAAAATGATTGGTTAAGGTATAGCCTGCAGTCAATCAGGAAGTGAGTGAGTGGTTGGGGGGGAAATGGGAACAGGGAATGGGGTGGGGAAATTGAAATCATGTTTAGCTAAGGGCAGAAATGGGAACAGGGACACAGGTAAGGCTCTGTGGTGTCAGAGCTGGGAATGGGGACACTAAGGAAGGAAACTGGAATCCTGCTTGCTGGAAGTTCACCCCAATAAACACTGAATTGTTTGCACCTTTGGACTTCGGGTATTGTTGCTCTCTGTTCACGCGAGAAGGACCAGGGAAGTAAGTGGGTGAAGGAATAAGCCCCCTAACAGTTACTCCAAACTACTTTTTCAATTTGAGCTCATGTTTCTCAGGATCCCTTTCTTTACTCTATCAGAAAAGCACTTGGTATGTTCTTTATCTGACTGACTTCAATGGGACTATTCACAAAGTTTCAGTGAAACATGGGGCCACACTCACAAAGTACTAAACCCCCTTAACTGCTTGTGGCATCACTGGGGATTGAGGGCACTCAGCATCTTACAGGAGCTGCTCGGCACCTTGTAGTATCAACATCGTGAATGCAAGATGGGCCTGATCCAAAACCTACTGAAGTCAACAGGAAGCCTCCCACTGACTTGGTTGCGCTTTGGATCAAGCCCTATTTGTCAATGTTTCTTTCTTAATCCTTGATGTTTCTCCTCCTTCCCTATATGTATCCCTTGCTAAAGGGAAGCTGGCAGTACCGAACACGTTCTAAAAATTAATAAGCACATCACATTTTTCTGCATCTCTGAAATTAACCTTGGTTTCAGTTTGCTTCTGAAAATGAGCAAAAGTTTGTGCCTAGTGAGGAAATAGAGTCCTTAATTTACTTTAACTGTTTTCCCCCCTCCCTGGCTGAGAAAGTGGAGTCTGTATATTAAATTTGGCTGTAGAGGTGCCAGTTGACCCACAACAGAATAGGAGGGGGGGAAAGAATAAACGTTGGGTTAAATCATATTGTTTAAATTTTGGTTTCTTTAAAAAAAAAGAACATGTAACTCAGGGTGCAGATTCTCTGCAGTTTATAAAGAAAACATGAGATATGCTGATGCATTAAATACTGGGACCAACATTTGAGTATGTACAAAATTCCATACACAGTTCAGATGTACAGTAGAATAGAAATTCCGTATTTCTTCTCTACATTAAAATGGGTGCATAATTCATCCAGTGCAAAATCTATGCAATGTTCTTTCTTAATAATTGATAGAGAAAAGATGTTTGGCATCAAGGACAACTCTTGCAAAATGTTAACGGGAACACACATGTTAAACCAGGCATTTCCTATAAACACAGGGCACCCTATTTATTTAATTTATTTATTAATTAATTATTTAATTCTAAACACCACCTGCACTTCAGGACTGAAGTAGCTGGCTCTCCCTCAGCCTTTTACCATTTTCAAATGTTCACTTTACAATACACAGAGATTCATATGAGTTGACACTAGAGCATTATGATATTTTCTCAATGGAAACTCAACCTTTCTCTTTGTGTAGGCATTTAAAGAAATAAACATGGAGGGTGGAATAGCAATAATCTATCCAGAGGACAGATACAGTCAGTGTTATCTAAGTACTTATATGACCCTTGTCACTGTAATATTGAAATACCTCATAATTATTTAATGGGGTTTTGTGTGAGGTAAAATCCCCATGTTATTTATGCGGAACTGAGGCAGAGCGTAGATTAAATGAGTTGCCAAAGGTCACTTGGCAGGTTTGTGACTCAGCCAAGAATTCAGCTCAGATCTTCCAAGGCCTACTCCAGATGCCCTAGACTATTCTTCACATTAGGTAGGCTGGTAGTACATGTCTTGAGGTGCCCTCAGTTCCTTGAGAGTCAGAGATTCTAAGGACAGATGGGACCAACTAGTCTGGCCTCTTGAATAGCACAGGCCATAGAACTTCCTCAAAATAATTCCTAGAGTAGATCTTTTACAAAAACATCCAATCTTGATTTAAAAATTGTGATGGAGAATCCACCATGATCCTTGGTAAATTGTTCCAATGGTTAATTAACCTAATTGTTAAAATTTTACAACTTATTTCCAGTCTGAATTTGTTAATATTCAGCTTCCAGCCATTAAATTGTGTTATATCTTTCTCTGCTAGTCTGAAGAGACCATTAATAAATATTAGTTCCCCATGTAGCTACATATAGACAGTAATCAAATCACCCCTTAACCTTCTATTTGTTAAGCAAAATGGATTGAGATCCTTGAGTCTATCACTACAAGGCATGTTTTGTAATTGTTTAATCATTCTTGTGGCTCTTTTTCTAAGCTTAAGATTCTAAGGTTAGAGAGGGAAATGTTTTTCAGAATGTGATTTGATGAAGGATGTCCCTACTGGATCCTGACTACAGAGAGACAAACAAAATTTCTTAGAAGAGAGTAAGGTGCCCTTCTCCCACTTGGGGGCTAACTCTGAAGACTAGCAATTGCTACATTTGGCATTAACCTCATAAATTATTTCACTATTGATAATGGGCTAGATTCTGACTAAATCTTTCATGGCCATGCAGGGCAGTAAGAGGGAGTAAGACCTCCCACATAAGGTCCTTTGTGTATCCCCCTGCCTCTCAGCCTTCGGTGTGGTAGTTTGGAGGAAGTCAGAGGCTGCATGTTTGTTACCCATTTCATAGGCGGGTGGGTAATGGGCAGAGATGGTCATTGGTTTCACACCACCACCAATGCACCAGCTAGTAGTGCTGAAGCAGTTTAGGGATGGAAAGTCTAAAACACCCAGCTACTTACTCTCCCTAACCTCCCAATCCCATTTCAGCAAAACTATCAGTCTAGTCTGGAAATATGGGTGGAACCTGGAATTGTGGGCAGAATCCAACCACTCTTCAATCATTATTCAGAGACCTGAGTAGACACCTACAGGATTTTTATTTTGCCAATATAACGGATGGAATATTGGCACCTTGAAGAGCAGGTGTCACAGTCTATGCCATGTTCTGATTGCAATACCAAGAACCGTAAACACCTCTTAGCTGATCAATATGCATTTTATAGGGAAGATCTATGTGGACCTGGTATGACACTGGTCCCAATATAGCTATCTATCGATAGATATAGATACATATATTTTTCAGTTGCACCTTGAATCCAAATGGATATTTCAGTCCTAAAGTCACACATTAATATTTGCTCTCCAAATATTAATATTCTACCTATTTAGCTGTCTTCCCCAGAGCTTACCCATGTGAAGATCTGTACCTTCCATTCTGGTAAATGAGCATTTTTTCTTTGCGCTTTTGTATACTGACCACAGTTTGGATTATAGGGGTGTGAATAGCAGTGCATGCCAAAGTGTCATGTTGCTACTCACCTATGTGGGCACAAAATGAAAGGTCCCAAGTTTGCACAAATCTAGTCCTCTTTCAAGAGCATTACATTAATGCAAACTAGAAACCTTTTAGTTTGTGCCCACAGAGTCCACATGGGTGAGTTACAATGTGGCACTTTGGTGTGCACTGCTATTCATACCCCTATAGTCCAAACTCAGGCAGCGTACACAAGTTTTCAAACCATCTTAGTCTGAATGGTGTGGCAGTGTAGACAAGCCTATCTATTTTGATAGTTTTCATATCAGTTTACAAAATTCTAACAAAACACTCATCTTCCCCAAGTAAGAACAGATTGAGAAGCTGATAAAACATATTGAATAACCTTAAAAAATATGTAAGTTCTTGATCTATGAATTCATCAGTTAAAGAGTGTGTCACCAAAAAAGGCATAATCCTTAACAGTTCTGTCCACATCAGCTGAGGATCTAGAAATAACTTCTAGCTGGTATGTTCATAGCATACGTACAGAGAAATTATATAAAAACATAACATACTCTTACCGGAAGATTGCAGTGTAACACTATTTCTGAGAATCCAGAACCCTAACACACAAGAACCAAAAACAGTGATATACAAAGCAAGCTGCTCCCTAAGGCAGAGAAGTACAATGCACCCACCTTGCTCTCGTCTGGCTCTTTGTAGACTGACTGTGAAAGGTCTAATCTAGATAGCATATTTCCCTACAGATCCCCCTAGCCTGAAAGCAGGACCAGAAAACCCTTTAAAACTTAAAATAATAACTTGTAATATTAATAGTGTTCAATACACTACACTGGCCACTGTGATTGCCTGTCATCCAACTTAAAACATGGTCTGCAAACCCAGTGAGCTTGTTTCCCTGTGTGACAGACAAACCCAGAAATTTGATAATATAGGACAGGCTTCAGTTGTGCAAAGGTTAACAGTTACAAACTGATGCTTCAATTTCCCATCTATATTGGCCAACAAAAATCCTCACTAGCTAGGGTAACATACAAACTATACCTGGATAGTTTTCATGAGGTTCTTGTCCAACTTGATGACAATGCTTTTCCAGGTCAATGGTTCTAATAAACCACAGGATGCCTCATCCTTCCTGTAAAAATAAGGTCTCATATCATGAGTGATTTTTCTATTTGTTTTTCCATCTTTTTAGTACAAAGTTTAACACTTCAGAGGAAAGCTTATCTCATTGTTTGGCCTGGAAGATCTGCTTGAGTGTCTCAGATAATCAACTGATTTGGACAATATGCAGGCTCGTGCCATCCTGCATCTCTTCAAAAATTGTAAGGGCATCCTAGACAGTCCATCAGCATTAGAAATGTTTGTGCTGAAAAGCAATATTTAATATCCCTTTTATACACCATCATCTGGATTGCCTCCCACCCTTGAATCTCAATTCAACTGAACTGAAATTCCTTTTTTGGTTTTGAAATGAAAATAGGATGCATGATTATGCATGTTTTTAGCCACACAACCAGTCTCAAAATTTCTGCAAACTGAAAATGGTAGGTAAAGCCTCTATCTCAATCTGTGCATAATTTTGCTCAGATGGTGCTAAAGATCTTGATACATAAGCAGTCAGATGGTTTCCAGACTAATGTATAAGAGAGAGAACTGTTCTCAGTCCAAATAGGGAAGAATTAACATGAGATTCACATTAAATTAAGATATCTGTGGACACCTAAAACCAGTTTCATTCATTCATTCATTCATGCATTCATTCAAATTCTTTCGCTGATTGCATTCTACTGACTGGACAACAGCAGTCTAGATAAATGCCACTGCCTAGAGCATCATTCTGCTGGTGGGACCAGACTATCTTGAATAAGTGGATTCCATTGGTGGAAGCCTGCCGAGGCTGGTGAGGGCAAGCATGTGGGAAGTTAAAAGAGGAGTTAAAATATCACTAGAAAAAACATTGTCCCCATTCAAAACCAGCTGCTTTTTCTTACCATGAAGCCAGTCCTAACATTTTCTAGGAGCAAGGAACCGCTGGTGGATTGAGAGATTTCAGGAGATTGCAAGCCCCCAAACAAATTAAGCACTACCCATACTGGGGCATTTTCACACATGAAAAGTACAAAATAAAATATTACACTGCTTCTGGCTCTTTAAATTCACAACTGAAACTCTGCCGTGCTACTCTGGCATGACTTCATTCCAAGGAAAAAGAAATCAATCACTCATTGATTTTTACACTAGCACAAGTGATGTAATGCTATTTTATAGAGTCCACCATTGCCAAATTTCCAGATGCATGAATCACAGCTATAAATCCACAATTTTTATGTCCTTCCCAAGGTTTTCATCCTTTCTTGTTTGTTTGTCTGTAACTTTGAGTTAATTACAATCACAACAGGTGTTCCTTTCTTCATATCTCCTCTTTTCCCCCGGGGTTTGTGTACTTAAGTAGATTAACTTTAACAAACCAACAAACTAATGACACCAGTAGAGCAAGTGAAAAAAATATAACTATGGTTTGTGGAAATAAATACATAAATGGAAAGTTTTGTTTCACTGGAAATCTTTCAAGCAATCTCTCTCTCTCATTTTTTTAAATTCATTTCATTTTGGTGGGAAAAAAATACCAGTCTCTAGTTTATAAATTTCACCACCTTTCTTGCATTGGGGAAATGTTAATAAATAAAGAAATAAACATAAAAAAGTGTGTGTGTGTGTGAGAGAGAGAGAGAGAGAGAGAGAAACAATTCACACACAAAGCTATTTTTAATTAAATAAATGTTAATGGGAAATATATTGAGCCGAATGAGAATCCTATGGATAAGGTATTCTTTCTTTCTGAGAAGTGAGAGGCTATCATATCTCCCCCACCAACCCACTCCACCTCTGTCACTCTCATCATTTTCCTATTTATCTCAGAATACAATATAAAATGGATCCTTTGGTTTTCACTCCCTCTCCCCACCCAAGGATTTTGCTTCAAACTCCACTTCCTTTCTTACCTTCCCTATTTTTAATCTCTTTTTAATCCCCTCCCAGTAATTTCCTGCAAATCTTTGACTCTCCCTCTATATTGTCCTAGCTAAGACACCAAATCTGGGATTTCCGACGGAACCAAAGGTTATCAGGTGCCCAGCTCCCTTTTGGAAAGCCCAGTACAAATCATTTGCTTTCTTTTAATCTCATTTGAAAGCTTTTCCTTTGTTCAGTTTCAGTGGACTTTCTCTCTAAAGCATTTTGTAAAGGACTTTTACACTCAGTGAAGTCAATATAAAGCCATCCATTGCCTTTAATAGGCATTGGACTGGGTGGTATTTGACAACAAACTCAATTATACAGAGTTTTGTATTCAAAACTCTGTTAATATATTTCACTGGGGTGAACATTTTAGCACCATGACAGTGCTTTAGTATAACTGTGGAAATGTTTAACTTCACCCAAGAGGGAACGTCCAATGACCACAGCCTATCATGCTGACCAATATAGTCTCATTGGTTCCTTGTGCTCCATTGTCTGTCTCTCTCCATCTGCTGTCTCTTGTCTTACATTGTAAATATTTTGGAGCAGGGGACATCTTTTTGTTCTGTGTTTGTACAGCACCTAGCACAATGGTCCATGAAAAGGGGAAGCACTATGGAAATATACATAATCATAATTATTTTTGTTCACAAATTGTCTCTGAAGTTCTGCGTACCTTCAGTCCTAGCAGCCATAATGTATTTCTCCCAGGAGCATGAGAGTTGGGCCAGGTATAAATGCCAGTTTTTGCCTACCTAAAATCTTCTCTGTACTTCCAACTGGATAGAGTATTCTTCACTTCCTGTCCCAATAGCCCAGAGTTGAATAGCCACTCTCTGCACTAGAAGTGACAGCATTTAATACACTGATATGCTTTGAGGATGCTTCAGGAGGAAAATGGCTATCCAAATACAAGGGCTTGTCTACATGGTGCCTTATTCTGCACTTAGTCATTCTAGTGTGTTACACACTAATTGGCCCATGTGGACCCTGATGGGCACTAAAAGTTCCCTAGGGGTATTAATATAGTCTTGTTTGAAATGAGGCTATATTGACTCATATTAAGAAACTTTTAGTACATGCCAGCAGGGTCCACATAGGTCAATGAGTGAACTGCACACTAGTGCTCACTAGGATTTGCACCCCTCTAGTGCAGGCTAACCTCTAAGAAGCCTGATTGGCCTCTCAAACCATTTTCACACTGGGGTAACTCTACTGATTTCAATGGGATACTCCTGTTTTGTGCTGATGAATGTGGGAGGAAAACTAGGTCCAACTTTATTTGTATAAGTTTGAAAACTGTCTCTAACTTCCCCGGGGGCAGAGGGAATTGTAAATGGACACGGTTCCATTGAAGTCAATGTCACTATACTTATTTCCACCATCTGAGGTCCTGGCTTGTAGTCTCAAAGTTCCTTATAATGTCTATGCAGTAGAGTGGACAGAAAGAAAGATGCCTAGTCTCTTCCTTTTCAATGTATTTAAAAAAAAAACATCTTTGTAAAAAAAGATTTCTTTGGGATTTCATCAGTTGATATTTACACGAGTCCCATGAAATAGATAAGTCCTGAGACAATATGCGCAGGACCTTGTTGAACAAGTCAAATGTGGCTGAAATTCACACTCAAAGGAATGTTCCAGGTATTAAATTATCCACGGGCTGCAGTCAAGCAATTCAATACTCAATCTGCTACAAGCCCAAGGAAATAAAAATCATGCACAGAATTCCAATCTGAAAAGATTTTCTTTTTAATTTCTAACGCGCCATGGCAGGTGATCTTACATCATGTCACATCAGCTTAACACACACAGTGCAACAAACCTGTTGTGCCATATCCAAAGGGGGAAAAAAGACATTATAAAAGAATTATTTTCTTCAATCAGATCCCCTGCTATCGGGCTGGACAGTGAGCAGTCAATCCAAATTTAGTGCACAGATAGAGACAGAGAAGATGAGTAAGTGGATCCCCTTTGTCTGAGGAGCTGGCAGATGCCATGGTTCGCCAGCCACCTGAGTTATGATTTAAATAGGTTAGCATGTCTATAATTTACAAAGGGAAAAATGTAGTTAGCCAAATGGAATGGACAAAGCATTTGGTACCTGTTGCTAACTGGAGTGGCATAGCTTCAGATAACTTGATTAGAAAAATGGAATATTGGAGCAGGACAGAAAATTCAGCATTGCATGGAGACTTTCTTCATCGGAACATGCTAATAACTCTGGCAGCCGGAGATGTCTGAGCCAAAAAGTTTGGATCTTAACTTTAGAAGAGTTCATATTCAGATGCAAACTTTAGTGATCAACTCATTTGGTGGTCAGCCATAGGCTCACATTTTCAAAAGTCTCCACCAAAAGTTGGATGTCTTATTTTGGGGGCAACTAGGACCTTGTTTCAGAGATTATGAGCACCTGCAGTTCCCACTGACTTAAAATTGAAGTTGCAGGTGCTTAGCACCTCTTAAAATGAGGCTGTAGATATCACAAGTTGAATACTCAAAATTAATGGAGACTTTTGAAAATGTTGACTATAGTCACTTCAAAATGACCAGTGGAGCACCTGCTGGGAGATCCCAATGCTGTTCAGTAAGTGGTGCTGGTGACATTTTCAACTGGTGGTACTCTTCCCTCAAAGCAGTTCTCAGACAATACCTCAACAATATATTAGGAGGACACCACACTATTAGAAGTGGTGGCTTTTGGCTGAGGCATATAACTGAGTTCCTGATTACTTGTGCTGAATAAAGATGCCATGAAATTGCTTAAAATGTGACTCCTGTGTAGCTTTTACTGTTAACAGTTGCCCCATTCCTCCCCAGAGTTGCCTACGGTTCCAGGGATGGCTATGTAAGTTGTAGGATTATTTGGAAGGAAAGCTGCTATATTCTGAAAAACATTTTTTTGTGATCATTGTACCTAGATATAACAGAAGCCTTTGGTGAAGTCATAGCAAGCAGGTTCTGGAAATGGAAGCATGCATAAACTGGGTATGAACCCATCCTTACAGGCCACTAAGGCTGCAGAGACGTTTAACTCCAAATGGTCAATGTGTTGAGGAGTTTTTCAGAGAGGGAGCAAGACAAAGATTCTTGCATAAAATAGACTATAGGAGAACAGCAAGACTGTGGATTCAGAGGTTCCAAAATTGTTGTGACCCTTTATCTTTGGGAAAAAAGAAGTTTGGTTTTGATCGGCATGAAAAATAGTTTTTGATATGGAGGCAGCGTAGTTTGGTAGATGGAGCAGTGGAAATAAGTGCTCTCTTCCTAGCTCTGCCACTGACCCACTGTGTGACCCCAACAAGTCACCAGGCATCACTTTTCCATTCTACCCTTTGTCTTTCTTTTCTATTTAGATTGTAAATTCTGCACATAGGCTTGTCTACATGGGGCTCGATGGGTACACATTTTAGTCCACACCGCGTATCGTGAATTAACTGGCCCATGTGGACCCTGCTAGCACTCACTAGAAGTTCCCTAATGCATGTTGATGTTTCAGACAGCACTATGTTACTGTGTACGAGAGGTACAGAGGGTACCTGAGGTATCTGAGGGGCCCAGATCATCTTCATGCAAGAATGTTAAAGGAATTGGCACATGAAATTGCAAGCCCATTAGCTAGAATTTTTAATGAATCTGTAAACTCAGGGGTTGTACCGTATGACTGGAGAATTGCTAACATAGTTCCTATTTTTAAGAAAGGAAAAAAAAGTGATCTGCGTAACCACAGGCCTGTTAATTTGACATCTGTAGTATGCAAGGTCTTGGAAAAAAATTTGAAGGAGAAAGTAGTTAAGGACATTGAGGTCAGTGGTAAATGGGACAAAATACAACATGGTTTTACAAAAGGTAGATCATGCCAAACCAACCTGATCTCCTTCTTTGAGAAAGTAACAGATTTTTTAGACAAAGGAAATGCAGTGGATCTAATTTATCTAGATTTCAGTAAGGCATTTGATACCGTGCTACATGGGGAATTATTAGTTAAATTGGAAAAGATGGGGATCAATATGAAAATTGAAAGGTGAATAAGGAATTGCTTAAAAGGGAGACTACAGAGGGTCATACTGAAAGGTGAACTGTCAGGCTGGAGGAAGGTTACCAGTGGAGTTCCTCAAGGATCAGTTTTGGGACCAATCTTATTTAATCTTTTTATTACTGACCTCGGCACAAAAAGTGGGAGTGTGCTAATAAAGTTTGCGGATGTTACAAAGCTGGGAGGTATTGCCAATTTAGAGAAGGACAGGGATACCCTACAGGAGGATTTGGATGATGTTGTAAACTGGAGTAATAGTAATAGGATGAAATTTAATAGTGAGAAGTGTAAAGTCATGCATTTAGAGATTAATAACAAGAATTTTAGTTATAAACTGAGGATGCATCAATTAGAAGTAATGGAGGAGGAGAAGGACCTTGGAGTATTGGTTGACCACAGGATGACTATGAGCTGCTAATGTGATATGGATGTGAAAAAAGCTAATGTGGTCTTGGGATGCATCAGGCAAGGTATTTCCAGTAGAGATAAGGAGGTGTTAGTACCGTTATACAAGGCACTGGTGAGACCTCACCTGGAATACTGTGTGCAGTTCTGGTCTCCTATGTTTAAGAAGGATGAATTCAAACTGGAACAGTCACAGAGAAGGGCTACTAGGATGATCCGAGGAATGTAAAACCTGTCTTATGAAAGGAGACTCAAGGAGCGTGGCTTGTTTAGCCTAACCAAAAGAAGGTTGAGGGGAGATATGATTGCTCTCTAAAAATATATCAGAGGGATAAATACCAGAGAGGGAGAGGAATTATTTAAGCTCAGTACCAATGTGGACACAAGAACAAATGGCCATCAGGAAGTTTAGACTTGAAATTAGATGAAGGTTTCTAACCATCAGAGGAGTAGAGTTCTGGAATAGCCTTCCAAGGGAAGCAGTAGGGGCAAAAGACCTATCTGGCTTCAAGATTAAACTTGATAAGTTTATGGAGGAGATGGTATGATGGGATAACATGATTTTGGCAATTAATTGATCTTTAACTATTCACAGTAAATAGGCCCAATGGCCTGTGATGGGATGTTAGATGGGGTGGGATCTGAGTTACTACAGACAATTCTTTCCTGGCTGGTGAACCTTGCCCACATTCTCAGGGTTCAGCTGATCACCATATTGGAGTCGGGAAGGAATTTTCCTCCAGGGCAGATTGGAAGAGGCCCTGGGGGTTTTTTGCCTTCCTCTGTAGCATGGGGCATAGGTCACTTGCTGGAGGATTCTCTGCACCTTGAAGTCCTTAAACCATGATTTGAGGACTTCAATAGCTCAGAATAGGTGAGAGGTTTATTGCAGGAGTGGGTGGGTGAGATTCTGTGGTCTACATTGTGCAGGAGGTCAGACTAGATGATCATAATGGTCCCTTCTGACCTTAATATCTATGAGTCTATGAGAAGTTCTAGTGTGAGCCATCAGGGTCCACACCAGCCGGTTAGTGCACAACATGCTACTGTGGACTAACATTTAGACTCCACTAGTGCAAATTAAAGCACGATGTAGACAACACTTGTGTTTGTACAGTGCCTAGCACAATAGGGCTTCAGTCTCATTTGGGGGTCTCTGAATGTTACTAAAATATCAATAAATAATAATCATCATGTTGTTGTCAGGCAATGTAGAAGATCCATACATACTATAACATGGGAGTTGATAGAGGTATGAAGTCCATTTTTGTTTTGTTAAACCTCCTTAACTAGGATGAAAAGACAGGCTGGGTTTTGTTAGCAGCAAATAAATATACTGGGAATAAATTAAAAAAACAACTGTGACGTTTGTGTTATGTTCACTGCATACACACAAGGTCAGATAGAGGACTGTTGCATTCCTTCTAACCCTATGATGCTATTAACATAAATACCCTTGCTGGAGAAGTTTGCAAAACAACACTAATTTATTTCTTAGACTCCAGAATGATAACGTACAAGAACCCACAAAACAGAGACAAAGCAAGCTGCTCCCTAAAAGAGATGCACAACTCAATCCACTTTACCCTAGACTGTCTGTCTGCAGATTGATTCTGATTGCACACTTCCCTGCAGAGTGCCAGAGCCTACAAACAGCATCAGAAAACCCATTCGAAATTTAAAGTGAGAGCTTATATTTTTAACATAATTTTCAATACACCACAGTGTATCATAAGGAACATTGTCCAGCAGGAAATGGGCAGAGGACACTAACTCATATGAAAACTACTTTTCCATTGTAGCCTATAACCATAATAATACCTTTCACTTATTACTATACAGTATAGCTCCTTTCACCAGAGGGCCAAGTCATGACTTGTCTCTAAGCTACTGTTTTACAAATGAGAAAATTGATGCACTGAAAGTCTGAGGCTGGGACTTTCAACCCAAATGCCATTAAAATTCAGTCAGAGTTGGGCTCTTTACTCCTTTAGCGTCGTGTATTTATTGCTTTTCCAATTGGGAAAATGATGCAGAAATTCACCATTCATAGTCTTCATATGGGTAAGTAATTAAACTAAACTCTCTTGTCTTGTATATTATAGGAAACAAAGTAGAAAAAATGCCCTAGTCACAGGTTCTGTCATCTCCATATTTTAATGAGCACATGGAGAATGGGAAATGTTACAACTGTAGCAATTTTCTCTTCTCTGTAACCTCTTTTGCAGCACCTACCTCCCAGTAGAACAGGCAACGTGATCATTTTTTTTCTCCCTTCCATTGATAAATGTTTCTCTTTCTCCACTTGGCTGGCAGAAAGGCAACTATTAACCGTTCATTTGTTTAAACTAACAGAGTGTGGTCATCTGGTCCCCCAGGGAGGGCAGGAATCCAAACAGGTCTAAAATGACATCGTTTAGGAACACAATCAATTCATTATCTTTTTCATAAAGTTCACATGTGTGTGCATTAATCATGATGGAGCAGCAATGGGCATAAAGTTCTTACGTAAGCAAGTTCTACACTGCAGCCTCTCTTTATCATTTAACTGCCTACTGCAGTTTGGTTTTTATTGTCTGCTCATTCAACGATTGTTTTATGAATGCTCGCGTGTCTTTTGTATGCACCAGTTGAGCAACCCCCAGGAAAACTTCAGTTCCTTTGTTGTGGTGTCCCCAAACTGATCTGGCTAATTCAAGCTCGACATGTTGCCCTAGAAATGAACCCCGTATGGCTTCACTATTTTTGTTGCCATTCCCATCTCTTGAGACCAGTCCCTTCTGAAGATCCCATTGCTTTGCATGTAGATTGCAATAACAATAATCCAATGATGGAAATCAGCTATGTGATCTGGAAAACGTATAATATACAATAATGGGTGCCATGTTTCTGAGCACCTCACAATTTTTAGTTTATCCTGAGCACATCCAGAGCATAACCCCAGATGGTGAACAGAGGCAGAGAGAGACGGATGGAAAGTCTCCATTGGAACGGAAAGGTATAAATTCCAGCTCAAGGAAACAAAACCCATGCTAAAAACAGAAGCGTAGCTAGCTGCCCCAAATACAATCCGCTTTGAGCCCATACTCGGGACATCTAGTCCTCCATGCCACTGCAGCTATATTTCTAGATTTAGTGTGCTAGCTCAATCCACGCTTGCATACATTTGTATCCTCAAGCAGGAATTTACGTCTACCAGTTCCAATGGAGACATATCTTAAGCAACTTGCTGAAGGTGGCTCAAGAGTTCTGTGATACAGGAAAGAACTGAATGCAGATCAGTTAAGTCCCATGCTAGCAGTTTAACCACTAGATTTAACCACTTTCTTCTCATCCTGCCTTTGTGACTCACTTTCATACTTTGTATCTTTTTTTTTTTAAAGTGGCTTGAAATTTCAAAAGAGACAAGTGATTTGGGGTTCCTCAGTTTTTGGGTGCCCAGTTTAGGACACCTTAGAGAGACCAGATTTTTCACTTTTTAAAAATATTGCTAATTTTCACATACTTGGCATATTTCTGAAAACAGAAGGGCAAGTGCCAAAATACTGTGCAAAAGAGCTACTCTTGTCCTATGGTGTACTAAAGTTGTTGTATGAAAATCTGTTATCAAAGGGGAATTTCAGATTAAATTTGAAGCTCCAAGAGGTTTTAGAAGCATCCAAAAGTTTGGTGCTGAATCAAACTGAATCCCTTTTAAGTTTCACCCAGAGCTATAGGAGTTTTTAAATGTATGAATGCTCAACACATATGCAAGCTGGTAGAGGTGGTCATCTTGTGGCTAAAGCAAAAGGCTGGTAGGAAGCAAACCAGGAATCAGTTCTCAAATTCCCCAGTACTTGCTTTGAGATCATTACTAAGACTCTTTGTGACTCTGTTTCTCTGGATAGGTCTTCACTGCAAAAAGTGTGCTTTTTACATTGAATTAGCTATCTCCATGTACAACCCTAATGGAGACAAGGTTCTGTAGTTTCTACCTTGATGTATGTAGAAAGGTCAACCCCAGGTAGGGTGTATAGGGTTGATCTCAAGTGGCTACACTGATGTAAAACCTACTTGTTCTTTGTCCCCAGTGGAATGCTTTGAGATAGAAAAGACTCTTTCTGCAAATAGTCGTGGGGGAGAAGGGAATAACTATATTACCCAGTTCTTTAAAGCAAAGATTAAAGGTGCAATAAAAGTACAAATGAAATAACAATAAAATAAAATAATAGCGAAAGCCCCCATGTTTAAAGCGACATAAATGTCCTTTAAAGATAGTTTTTTTTCAAAATCAATGCCTTTAAATGTATAGAGCAACATGCCATTTAGTTCCATTGTATCTTTGATAACCAAGGTTTTAATAATTTTGTTTAAAACTGTGATTAGTAGCTACACTTCACCCCATTTCTTTTACTCCTTGACATTCTGTGATTCTTTTGATCATGTTTTTAAAGAAACCTGCTCTGTCAGTTCTCTAGAGGATAACACATTCTGGCAGGTGATTGGGGCTTAAAAGTAAAAGGAACATTTAGAGTGTCTTTTTCTCTCTGCTTTTGCACCATGTGTCATGGAACATCACGGAAAATGACATGACTAATAGAAACCTGAGGCGACTCAGACCATTTTCAAGGGGAAAACACTGGTACTTCTCTGAAGTTTTCTGCCACTGCAAATTGATCCACAAGAGCTATGAAAATGCCACATATTCTCACAAGGTAGCAAGAAGAAGGCCAGGAGTGCAGGGGTTAATACAAATGTCTTTGCTTCCACATCATGCTTTTCACATGTAGATCTCAAAGCATGTCACAAAGGAGAATAAGAAGCATTACCACTACATGTGATGCCCCTGGATGAGTTGCCAGCAGGAGGGACTGAAAGCTTAATCTCTGAGACTAAGAGCATGGTTCTCTACTATCTGAGTTAAAAGTTACCTGACTGTGAGCTAAAAGCCAGTAGCAGACTGTGGTCCCCTGTGTGGTCCATCCACTAGAGAAGGACAGCGACATTGTGTACACATGAGTATCATTTCAGAGACGTCAAACCAAGAATTGCTCAAGGACAATGAGCAAGCACAGCAGCTCAGGTCTGGTCTACACTGGGGGGAGGGAATCAATCTAAGTTACGTAACTTCAGCTACGTGACTGACGTAGCTGAAGTCGACGTACTTAGATCTACTCACTGCGGTGTCTTCGCTGCGGCGAGTCGACTGCTGACGCTCCCCCGTCGACTCCGGCTGCGCCTCTCACTCCGGTGGAGTACTGGAGTCGATGTGAGAGTGCTTGGTGGTTGATTTATCGCATCTAGACTAGACACGATAGATCAACCCCCGATGGATCAATCGCTTCCCGTTGATCCAGCGGGTAATGTAAACAAACCCTCAGTGAGAGGATCAGGAACAGAACCCTATGTCTCCTAAATCACACCACAATGCTCTAATCACTGGACAATTCTGCCTGTTGTTAATAAAGAGTTTCCACTGGGCTTATGGAATATAATTATTCACCACCCACATGCATGATCTGGTTTTACCTGAGTTTTACCAGCCATATTTTTCCACAGCATGGTTCCTTTTCACTATACATGATATAGAATAGCGAGTCTACTCCAAATTTGTTTACTGAGCTCCTCCAGTCTGCATTCTAGGGCAAACATAAGATCACCTTTCACTAGTATAAAACAGCATCCAACTAGAATCATGAGAGTTACAACAACCTTCCTTCCAAGAGGAGATTCTGCAGCATGACCTGGGCTATGGAAGCCCAGGGAAATGGAAGGCAGTTTGGGCTGAACCAAGTTTCTGATAAAAGGGGAGCTACCCTGCTCTAAGTTAAGAAGAGGTGATAAGAAGTTGTTTAGAAGGAAGAGACACCAGGTGCTCAAATATTGAAGCAGATCTCCTTTTAGGTTTATTTTTAATATCTCCATAAACCACTTCAGCTTTCAAATGCTGCTTTTGGTTAATCTTTGGGGGAAGCCTCAAATCATGAGCTGTGTCCCATTACAGGCATCTTAGTTTCAGAATATAACATAAAAGGCTCACTGTGTTGTTTTGATGGACATTTTCAGCTAGAACTGGCTGTCCATGATTAAATAGGTAGCCACACATTTTACTGCTGTCAGGACTTAATTCAATAAGCTTTAGCAAGACATACATCTCTGACATCTTCCCTGAATTTAACATTCCTCAAAGGCCAATATTTCATCTTAACACGACTCTTTGTACCTTAGAAACTAATAACAAACCCCCAGGTTAGAAACAAAGATTATTTAATTTCACTATTTACTTATATGATGTTTTACCTCCTCAAAGTGATTTGCAAGCACTAATTCAACTTCACCTAACTTTTGCAAGGTTAATAAGAATGATTATTCCCATTTTACAGGTGGAAAAACTGAAGCATAGAAAGATTAAAGGGATGCCACCAACTACAAAAAGAAAATGTGGGAAAATAATTTCAGGTCCTAAAGCTTCCCTATATTCCCCTTGACAGTTCATGTGCTTTTGCAGTCACTTTTTTCTTATTTTTAATAAATATTTCCCTCCACCTGGTCTCAGAGTCCACAATTAATTGTTCTGATCATTCTGGGTCCAGTCCTGTACTAGAATGTGGTAAATATAAGACTGAGAGCACTACACATGAGAGAAAACCCTGAGCTTCATTACAACCTTCAGGACACTTACATGTGTTGAACAGCCCCTCTCCTGCTCTAGAAAAAGAAAAAAATCAATACATTAGCTTGACTGTTGGTATACTATCTGGTATCTGGGCATTGTAGCACAGATAATGTTGAAAACCCATCTGTCAACTGACAAGCTTTCTGTGCTGTCATCCCCATTCATCCAGCTGATGAGTTCACATCAACCCCAGATCTTCCTGCCAAATGCAGTTTCCCAGCAAGATCTAGTGAAGCACTCATAGACCTCAGCAAAATGGGGGAGAAAAGGGGAATTTCTTTTGCATTTCTGTCATCAAAGCTGGATGGAATAACATTGCTTCCTTGTACATCTTCCAGTTTGGTTTTAAATACCAAGTGCATACGATGAAGTGAGTGTGTTCTTGATAATGTTTGCTCACATTTAATTTCCATTTCTTTTTTTTTCCCATGGGAAGAAAGCGTAGCACATTTTCAGGATTGTCTATCAGATCTAAATCATGAAATGTAACCACACTTTTGTTCTAATGAAGCATGGTTTCACTGTTAAGCTTTGGCATTGTTATTTATTTGTATTCTATACTCCCTACAATGTTCTAGTTGGTTTCTGTAGTATTTCAATGATAACAAAAACATCTTTTGGGATAACTTATTTATTCATTAACAACAAACACACACACACACACACACACACAGATACACACACACTAATAACAGCACTGGTGCTCTTGTAAACTAACCTGGTTCTCAAAAAGAACAGGAGTAATTAATTCCAATTAATTCCAATTCAGCTTTTATGTCTAAAAGTCGCAATATTAAAAAAAAATCCCTTCAAAAACAGACTACAACGAGAGACTGCTGAATTGGAATTAATTTGCAAACTGGACACCATTACATTAGGCTTGACTAAAGACTGGGAGTGGATGTGTCATTACACAAAGTAAAACTATTTCCCCATGTTTATTTCCCACCCCCTCTCCCCCCCCCCCCCCCCCACTGTTCCTCACATGTTCTTGTCAACTGCTGGAAGTGGCCCATCTTGATCATCACTACAAAAGGCTTTTTTTTTCTCTCCTGCTGGTAATAGCTCACCTTAACTGATCATTCTCGTTATAGTGTGTATGGTAACACCCATTGTTTCATGTTCTCTGTGTATATAAAATTGTCCGACTGTATTTTCCACTGCATGCATCCAATGAAGTGGGCTGTAGCCCACGAAAGCTTATGCTCAAATAAATTTTTAGTCTCTAAGGTACCACAAGTACTCCTTTTTGCGGACACAGACTAACATAGCTGCTACTCTGAAACCTGGTTGTAAGATCAGTTTTTGATATTTCTTCTTGGCTTTGTCTTCACTGCAAAACTTTGTTTTGACACTGAGAGAGCTCTCTCAGTGTAAAATCCTAGAACAGACAAGGAACAGGTAGTATTTACCTAGACGTAGCTAGCAAGGGCAAGCCTATTCCTCTCACCTGGTCTTTGCCTTTACCTTTAGGTCACCAGACTAGCAGCTCCTGTTTTTACCATGTTAATACATCTGAGTGGTAGAACTACCCAAGTGAATAGCTACTGTATAGTGGAAGCAGAACTACTGCCTTAGGCATGGTCTACACTAAAAACTCACTCTAGCATAGCTATATTAGTTGGTGGTAGGTATGTATGTGATTGTTTTACTGACATAGCTCTCTGGTACATATATTATACCAGCATAAAAATCTGTATAGAAAAGATAGGAAGTCTGCATAGGAAAGATAGGAAGCATGGCAAGAGACCACTGTAGCTTAACCAGGAGATCTTCAATAATCTGAAACTCAAAAAAGTGTCCTACAAAAACTAGAAACTGGGTCAAATTACAAAGGATGAATATAAACAAATAACACAGGTATCTAGGGACAAAATTAGAAAGACCAAGTTACAAAAATGAGATTAAATTAGCTAGAGACATGAAGGGAAACAAGGAAACATTCCGAAAATATATTAGAAGCAATAGGAAGACCAAAGACAGGATAGGCCTGTTACTTAATCATAGAATCATAGAATATTAAGGTTGGAAGAGACCTCAGGAGGTCATCAAGTCCAATCCTCTGCTCATAGCAGGACAAATCCCCAACTAAATCATCCCAGCCAAGGCTTTGTCAATCCAGGCCTTAAAAGCCTCTAAGGATGGAGATTCTACCACCACCCTAGGTAACCCTTTCCAGTGCTTCACCACTCTCCTCGTGAAATAGTGTTTCCTAATATCCAACCTAGACCTGTCGCACTGCAACTTGAGACCATTGCTTCTTGTTCTGTCCTGTTAATGAGGGGAGGGGCGGGGATAGTAACAGAAAATGTGGAAATGGCAGAGGTGCTTAATGACTTTTTTGTTCCAGTTTTCACCAAAAGCTTAGTAGTGATTGGACATATAGCATAGTGAATGCCCATGAAAATGAGGTAAAATCAGAGGCTAAAATAGGGAAAGAACAAGTTAAAAATTATTTAGACAAGTTAGATGTCTTCAAGTCACCATGGCCTGGTGAAATACATCCTAGAATACTCAAGGAGCTGTCAAAGGAGAACTCTGAGACATTAGCGATTATCATTGAGAAGTCATGGAAGACAGGAGAGATTCCAGAGAACTAGAAAAGGGCAAATATAGTGTGAATCATTAAAATGGGGAATACGGAAAACCTGGGGAATTACAGACCAGGCAGCTTAACTTCAGTACCCAGAAAGATAATGGAGCAAATAATTAAGCAATCAATTTACAAACATCTAGGAGATAATAAGGTGCTAAGTAACAGCAGGCATCTATTTGTCAAGAACAAACCATGTCAAACCAACCTAATAGCATTCTTTGACAGCGTAACAAGCCTTGTGGCTAGGAGAGAAGTGGTAGTTATGATGTATATTCACTTTAGTAATGCTTTTGATACTGGTTTCAGAGTGGTAGCCATGTTAGTCTGTATCAGCAAAAATAACGAGGAGTACTTGTGGCACATTAGAGACTAGCAAATTTATTTGAGCATAAGCTTTCATGGGCTAAAACCCACTGCATCAGATGCATGCAGTGGAATGCATTGGTTTAGTTATCACTTAATTCCACTGCATGCATCATCCACAAAAGTTTATGCTCAAATAAATTTCTTAGTCTCTAAGGTGCCACAAGTACTCCTCGTTATTTTTGCTTTTGTTACTGTCTCTCATGACTTTGTCATAAACAAACTAGGGAAATAAAACCTAGATGGAGATACTGTAACGTGTATGCATAACAGGTTGGAAAACCATTCTCAGAGAACAGTTATCAGTGGTTCACTGTCAAGCTGGAAGGGCATTTTGAGTGGAGTCTTGCAAGTATCCGTTCTGGGTCCAGTTTTGGTCAATATCTTCATCAAAGTTTTAGATAATGCCATAGAGAGTACACTTATAAAAGTTTGTGGATGATACCAAACTAGGAGCGGTTGCAAGGGCTTTGAAGGGTAGGAATAAAATTGAAAATGATCTGGACAAACTGGAGAAATGGTCTAAAGTAAATAGGATGAAATTCAATAAGGTCAAAAGCAAAGTACTCCACTTAGGAAGGAATAATCAGTTGCATACATACAAAATGGGAAATGACTGCCTAGGAAGGAGTACTGCAGAAAGGGATCTGGGGGTCATAGTGGAACATAAACTAAATATGAGTCAACAGTATAACACTGTTGGAAAAAAAGCAGACATCTTTCTGGGATGTATTAGCAGGAATGTTGTAAGCAAGATACCAGAAGTAATTCTTCTGCTCTCCTCCATGCTGATTAGGCCTCAACTTGAGTATTGTCTCCAGTTCTTGGCACCTCATTTCAGGAAAGATGTGGACAAATTAGAGAAAGTCCAGAGAAGAGCAACAAAAATGATTAACGTTCTAGAAAACATGACTTATGAGAGAAGATTGGAAAAAAATGGGTTTGTTTAGTCTGGAGAAGAGAAGACTGAGGGGGGAGACATGATAGTGTTCAAACAGAGAAAAGGTTGTTACAAGGAAGAGGGAGAAAAAATGTTCTCTTTAACTCCTGAGGATAGGACAAGAAGCAATGGGCTTAAATTGCAGCAAGGGCTGTTTAGGTTGAACATTAGGAAAAACTTCCTTACTGTCAGGGTAGTTAAGCACTGGAATAAATTGCCTAGAGAGGTTGTGGAATCTCTGTCATTATAAATTTTTAAGAGCAGGTTAGACAATCACCTGTCGGGGATGGTCTAGATAATATTTAGTCCTGCCTAGAGTGCAGGGGACTGGACTAGAAGACTTCTCAAAGTCCCTTCCAGTCCTATTATTCTATGATTCTAAGTCCTTTTGGCTGCATGGCTTATTTCGCTTGGGGGAACCAGTATAAGCAGTACAACAAGCAAAAACCCTTTTATCCCTGTATAAGCTCCATCTACACTAGAAGTGTTTGCCGGTATAGATATACTGGCAAACACTTTCTAATGTAAACCAGGCCCTAGTGTGAATGCAGTTATATTGGTATAAAGGTGTGTTCTGCTAGTGAGGCTTGGATAAGACGGTGGGCTGGTGGGCCTGGATAACCACAGAAAAAAAAGAGCGTGGGTGGGCGGGGAACGAAGCCAGAGAGAATGCAGTCGTACTTATAAAAGGGTGTGTCAGTATTTAGTTTATAATCATCACCTTTGTCCCATTTCCCCACAAGTTCTCCTACCTCTCAGGGAAGTCCAAAATCTCTTAGCGAGGTAAGCCCCCATTAGTGGCCCCCACTCCCCAATCTCAGCATCTTTTTCCCCCATCTTTCATTTCCTCCTGCCCCCTTCTGGATCTGTTTTTCCCTCGGTACTTGTTCAGCCTTTTAAGGTATGTCTACACTGCAATAAAACACCCGTGCCCGGCCTGGGTCAGCTGATTTGGGCTTGCAGTGCTCGGGCTTCGGGGCTACAAAACTGCAGTGTAGACATCTGGGTTTGGGCTGGACCTCAGGCTCTTGGATTTTTAAAGAAGGAAAGTTTCCCAAAGCCTGATCTAAAGCACAAGCACAGAATCTACACAGCAATTGTATAGCCCCACAGCCTGAGCCCTGCAAGCCTAAGTTATCTGACACAGGCCTGCCATGGATGTTTTACTGAAGTGTAGACACATGCCCAGTCTTGTTGTGTGTTGCCTGTCCTCTTTCTAGAAAGAGCTGGGAAGAGGAATAAACTATACTGGTATATGGGAACAGTAAAGGTTGTACCGATAAAACTATAGCAATAAAAAAAAATCGCCCTCACTAACCAAAATGGTTGCACAAGTCCAAAAGCTGCATGTAGACCAGGTCTTGGTGACATAAATTTTGCTATGGAGGATTCAGTCCTAAAATTAAAAATGTGTATGTTTCATTTTCATTAAAAAATCAATAATTAGGTAAGTCTCAACCGGAAGCCCACTCAATTCAGTTGTCTCTGTGCTTTGACTTGTCCCACAGGACAAGGACACAGTGATATTTCTGTTCATTATTTTTCATCCTTAAACAGCATTTTAACATATATGTATGTGTGGTTTCTTTTCTATGTTTCAGAAGGGTGGGGGGCACATATTTCCGGCTTCCTTTTTGTTTGATTGAGAGACTTTACAAATCTCTGTGTTAAAACTGAGTATGTGCAAAGCCTCATTATTTTTTATCCTTCTTTGAAAGTTCCTCTAAGAAATGAACATTGAACTTTTAAAAAATAAATTTCCTCTTTTTAGGCACTGTAATTTCTCTTATGTGAAGATTACTTCTCCCCTACAGCTATAACCTAATCAACATGCAGAGTTCTGATTATGAAGACAAGCAATTTGGGGAAAATCCTAATGTAATTTATGTTGGTAACTCCGGTTACTTGTTAAAAGCTCGGAGAAGGTCCTTATTGGTTTTCTCTCACTGTTTGCGCTGCTGTAAAATTTTGATATACCTAAATCCTGCCTAAGGAGCATACAGTAAAACCACAAATTACAAACGACTTTGTATCAAAAATAAGGGTCTTAAAGCCCAAAGGGACGGAGGGAAAAGAAATCCCTTTGGATGATTGAAGCCTTTGTGTTTTAAGTGACGAGACACGGACTCAGTCTGGGGCATCACCAGGTAAAATGTATTCTTCGGACATTATCAGAGGCAGCTTCACTCTCTATGTAATAAAGGCCTCAGCAAATTTCAAGCTCCAAATGATGTTTCATTTCAAGCTAAATGAAAATTCAAAGATCGTTGCTAATATTTCAAATTCTTAGCCTGGGTACTGAAACTGTTCACTATATAATAATAATAATAATAATTAATAATAGTAATAATAATAATAATTTTAAAAAATACAGTGACTTTATATCCCTTGATGTGTTCTCTCTGCCAGGTTTCTGTTGCTGCAAAGCTTTTGTGGCAGTAGCATCTATGCTTCAAATAAGACTGATTAAAATGAAATTACTCAGTCTCCTGACCCATGGCAAATTTCATGAGCTGCAATTTGTCTCGTAGTTCAGCTGTGAGTACAATCTGATTGGCTATAATTTAGGTTTATAGTTCCTATTTTTTTCCTTTTTTAACACAGTAGACTCCAGTGATCCTGCAAGAAAGAATCGGGGGCGGGGCGGGGAGGAGGGAAGGTGAGTAGTTGAAGCTGCAAGAACTTAATCCAGAGGTCAGTGTGCTTTTTTTTTAAAAAAAAATCTCAGCGAACTTGCAAAATCTCCAAAGCTTAAATCACTGTGAAGATGCCTTCAAGGAAAGGCACATTTAAATCTGGTAGTTTTAATCCAGACTCCCAGAGTTTCCCTGTTTCTCTCTGAATGGTGTCTGATTTAATAACAAAATGAAATCATATCATGTGGCTACTTTTTCCAATTTGGAACTTCTTAATATGGAAGTTCTAATCCTGGAGGACGTAGAAAAGAAAATCATTAGACAGAGTGAAATCCTACCACTGTTGAAGTCAATGGGAGTTTAACCATTGGCTTAATGGGGTCAAACTAGCAAAGGTTTCAGCCAGAGAATAATAGTGCATGCGTAACTCTGGCAGGAGAGTTACCCTGCCCTCCATAAGGATGATATGGCATGATTTGATGAAGAGCCTGCAGGTGTTTATGAGCCATCATGCATGCTGGGCACTAATGAAATACCCAGGAAGTGAACTATATATGAATGGGTTTCCCATAGTTTTCCCTCCAAGTGCAGCACTCCAGTAGTGACATAGGGGCTATCTTATCAACTATATGTTGGATCCCAAACATGGTGTTGGGTTGAGTATGGCATTTGACTATGACATCTCAATGTACACAAAGATGGTCTTACTGAATTTAGACATGACTGACCAAATTCTCATGATAGTTTCATCTCTAACCTTTGCCCTAGAGATGAGCTGACACAGAGATGCCTACATTCTGATCTCTGTGCCACCAAAGTAAGGGTAATTCACCACTGGAACAACTCACCAAGGGATGTGATGGATACTCAATCACTGGCTATTTTTAAGTCACAATTGGATCTTGTTGTTGTTGTATTTTTGTCCTAAAAGATATACTGTAGCTCAAAGAAGAATTCATTCAGGGAAGTCCTATGGCCTGTGTTAAGTCATAGTAGGTCAGATGAGATGATCACAATGGTTCCTTCTGGCCTAAGAATCTATGAAAGTTACAACATGAGAGAGAGATTTTTTTATCTTCCCAATGTCATTCTTGCATCTTAAACCAGAATGGCTGTCCTCATGATACGGTCACAAGTTCCCATTCCTTCCTTGCCCCATATAGTACAAAGTATCCTTCTTACATATATTACTGACCAGTACTTTGTTATGGCAGTAGGGCCACAGAACTCTGCCCGAAACCAAGCTTTTCAGGGGTCCAATTCACAGCCACCTTGCACCATTATTGTCTCTTTGGGGCACTGCATGTACTTACTTGATAATCCAAGATGGGCCATTCAGTGTGACTTAGACTTAGGGTTACCAACTTGAAATGGAAGACAACCGGCCCTGCCCCATACAAGGTAAGCCCACTGCCACTCCAACCCGCAAACACAAGGCAACTCTGCAACCTTCCCCCCAGCAGCCACTTATAGTATCTAGAGCGATAACACATATAAGTAAGGTAGATAACATTACATGTTCCCATTCTCGCAAGACTCAAACCCTCTCTCACACACATGCGTGATGAGCTTGCCAGTTGGTGGTGATGAGCTTGCCTGTATTTTCAACAGCTTTGATCTGTTATTGCTTAAACTATAGAAGTGGGAACACTGCAGCATCTTTAGCAGGACACAGAAACTTTTAACATTTGATATCCCAGTATATTGTGATAACCATGCAAAACAAACCTGGCAGATTAAATGATCTTTCTGGCAACTGGCAAATCCATTAAAAAATGGCCTACTGGTCAAACACCAGCCAGATGGTAATCCTATTTAGACTCCTATGACTAGGTACCTAAACAAATGGAAGTTAGGTACCTAAACATTTTGAGAATCTTGGCCTAAATGCCTGTCACTCCTCCTTCACTTGGAGAACTCCCTCGCAAATCTCCCCTGTTTGCTGCTCCTGTTCACTAGCTCCAAAGTTGAATAAGTTTCCTAGGAAATATTTGGGAGAAGGGGAATGCAAATCATAGAATATCAGGGTTGGAAGGGACCTCAGGAGGTCATCTAGTCCAACCCCCTGCTCAAAGTAGGACCAATCTCCAACTAAATCATCCCAGCCAGGGCTTTGTCAAGCCTGACCTTAAGAACTTCTAAGGAAGAGGATTCCACCACCTCCCTAGGTAATGCATTCCAGTGTTTTACCACCCTCCTAGTGAAAAAGTTTTTCCTAATATCCAACCTAAACCTCCCCCACTGCAACTTGAGACCATTACTCCTTGTTCTGTCATCAGCTACCATTGCAGCGCATCCGGCCCCATGGACTTGTGCACGTCCAGCTTTTCTAAATAGTCCCGAACCACTTTTTTCTCCACAGAGGGCTGGTCACCTCCTCCCCATGCTGTGCTGCCCAGTGCAGTAGTCTGGAAGCTGCCCTTGTTCATGAAGACAGAGGCAAAAAAAGCATTGAGTACGTTAGCTTTTTCCACATCCTCTGTCACTAGGTTGCCTCCCTCATTCAGTAAGGGGCCCACACTTTCCTTGACTTTCTTCTTGGCCATCTCAAGACCTGATCTTATAAAGTTTTGCCTTGGGGAGCGGACCTTTGTCTACCTATGACCACAGGAAAAGGAAATTGGAAAAACCCTTGGTGTTGTTTGAAGGACCATTCACTAGTCAGAGCCCTGGTTGGAGTCAGGGGGTAATCTCTAGCAAGTTTATTAACATTCATGTAGGTTCTTCTGTTGTTTTTATTATGTTTTCTCTGTAATACCTCTACCTTAATTATAAATGTGCCTGCTTGGAAATATCTGTGTGGTAACATAGCTGTGGCAATTACACTGTATATTGTCTCTGAGGAGAAAAGCAAAACAGGCTGTCTTAGGCAGTCTGACTTTGCTGAAGAATTCACCACATATGCAGGGAGCAGTGCAGTTGGATATACCACAATCAGCAGAGAGAGAGAGAGAGAGAGAGAGAGATGCACGTCTCCAGCCAAGAGGGGTGATGGCTGGGGAGCATGAGTGGGTGGACCACAGAGGGAGAATGGAGGTGCAGTTTCCCTGAAACGATACAGTAAGTATAGTATTTGAGGCTGACAAATGCATGAATCCCTATGCTCATTTTCATATGGGAGGAAGAGACAGAGTTTCCCTATCTGTAACCACACTGTGGCAGGGTAACACTGTGAGGGTTGTGGTACCCCAGCTCCTAGGTGGCTGGTAATATTCTGACTGTACCACCCTGAGAGGCAAGTGTGGTAGGTGCGCGAAGCACTAGGCTCTTCTGGCTCCAGCCACTGGTAGGTTCCCAAGAACACCGAGGCTCTTTGGTAACAGGGTGGGTTTCTTTACTTGGCCTCCCTGGCACAACTGCCTCAAAGTTACATATGAAAGATGAGAAACACTGAACACAGTAGGGTCCCAGTCCATCAAGCCTCACTGTATGCCATGACTCCGAAAGATGAATTCACCCAGTCTCATACCTGCAGCTCCATCAATTTGTCTGTCACCTAGTTCAAACCCATCCAAACAGCACCCTTTTTTCCAGGCTGCTCCTGAGTATCCATTGATTGTGGCTCCCTTGCCAGCAGCAGGTTGCTTCCCACTCTGGCTCTCAGTCTTGTAGTCCCAGCACCCAAGCTGCTTGGCCTTATCTCCACAACCCGCTCCCAGGCTGTGGCCTTTAGACTGTGGTTTCTGTTCAACCACGGTCTCTGGCTCCCTCCTGAGCCAGGTCACCTATAATCCCAAGTGAAAGGAAATGCCCTTGGTTACTGCTGCTACCTGACAATCTAGGCTCAGTGATAAGTCAGACAGGACCCTGAAACTATGCACCACTTTGATGAATAGGGTGGGGTTGGGGATGATGACGTTTTTAATGGAAAGGGAGGATGACTTTGTGCTTCGTTCACCTAAGCAGCTTTTCCTTCTGATCAACATCACTTCAGTCTTGCCCAGGTTGCATTTAAGCCAGTAGTTCTTCATCTAAGATCTGACCTCTTGTAGGCATTGTGACATCTTTGTCATGGTTTTGGTTGCATCTGCAGGAAGAAAAATCTTCTCAGAATTGAAATATAACAGTAGTGATGTAGTGCTGCAAGTCACAGCACAAAGATATAAGTTGGGAAGACCCCATAGGTGGTGCATGAACAGCTCAATTTAAGTATTTAAATGACATTTAGGATGATAAATGGATCATAAATTAACAGTTGAATAAAACAGATGATGAAAAAGTGCTAAAATAAAAAGGACAATTATTGCAAGTTAAAATATCCAAGAACTGAACCTCATAAACCTGTGCATAAAAAATGTTGTATTTAGCCATTTTCATTATTTGAACTTCTTCCATCGTTAGGCACTTATTATCATTCATATTTCAAAAAACAGTTCAGTACAGTGACTGAAAATAAAAACTGCTGTAGAATATTTGCATAAGCACAAGAGTTTTTAACACACAAGACTTATTTAGAAAGGTGAAACTGAAAATGTAACCATCAAGCCAGGACTGGTAAGAATGAGCAGGCAAAGGAAACACTGTCTAAAAGGGGAAACATTAATATTTACAACTAATGTGATGGCTGCCATCTTGGTTTGGGGCACCAGGGCTTGAACTGGGGACCTCCAGAACTAAAAGTATGAGCTGGTACAGCTTGAGCTAAAAAAATAATTCTTACTAGGTCGGGGTTGGGGTTACAGATTCATAGCCTCTGCAGATCAGGCACAAAAGGGAACTGGCAACATACATTCAGCAGTGCATTACATTAGCAGAAAATATGGATTCTTCTAACTTTCATGGCACCTACCCAAGTCACATAAGTACTGGTTGAATCAGACCAAAATAGGAGGGAGCGCTCACCAGTTTTGGTGGTTGGTTGTTATCATAGGTCTTGACATCATGTGGTGAAGTGACCTTGCATCACCATGCGTGGATGGGACATAGTATGGGAAAAAGAATGAGGACAAGCGAAAGACTTTAATTGAAGTGAGTCTGTTGCCAAGCTGTCCCACAGCATGACAAACAAATGTGTGCATTTTTGGACATAGATTGTGGACCTGTGTAGGGGACTCCCAGCCAGCCACCCTTCTTCCCACACAAACTCTTCTATGGAGAACCAAGATGGAAGAAGGAATTGATGGGCAAGTTTTGTTTGGGTAGAAGAATGGAAGCCTACCTTATCAGGCTGTTCTTAGGTTTAAGTTGTTAATGTAAAGTGCCTGGGGAGACCTTTGAAGAGGAGATGGGATAGAAATAATAAGTATTTCTGTGATTTCTCTTATAGGCCAGTCAGTGCTCACTACTAAAGTGTTTAGGGGCTCCCAGATACATAAAGTGTCATGTGACTGGGGTTTTCAGCATATTTTAACATAAGTACGCTATGGATGTTCGCCCTTTGTTGCAAAGCAGAAGTTGGCCTGGGTGTCTGATACTTGACCTGGACCAAGGAGTTTGTTGTGGAGTCAAAACATGTTTTCAGTGGCTGGAGAGATTTCTCAAATATTTGCAGAGAGATCAGTAGAATAGTCACACTGAGGCTTTAATTAGGCTAATGTCGTGCTGGCTCCAAAGTACAATAAAAGGCAATCTGTAATGATAACTCTAGCTCTGCTTTTTGTCAAGTGGATTGAATGAAAAATTAGCATTCCAAAATGCTGGTGCCTTTTCCCTCCATCATTCAACATGTTTCCAGGATAATGACACCAGAGGGGAAAAACTGATTATGAGCATCAAGCTAGCAAGCAACTTTGTGTTTCAGGGTTAAGGGTCAGTTATCCAGAGACACTACAGGTCACTGAATCTTTCCGTGTTGATACTGGAGTCTTGCTGGCTTAAACTGGAGATTGACTGCCCCTCTAGGCTTGACACTTACTCATTCATGCAATACTCATAGAAACGTAAGCCAAGATCCCCCAAGGTATTTAGGTGCCCAACTCCCATTGAATTAAATGGGAGCTAGGTACTTAAATACCTTTGAGAGTCAGGGCCATGGGACTGGAAGAGACCTGCTGGGTCATCGAGTCCAGTCTCCTACTACCACAAGCAGTCCATGAACGTACTTACAAAGGCACTGTCAAGGTTCCTCCCCCACTCTGAACTCTAGGGTACAGATGTGGGGACCTGCATGAAAAACCTCCTAAGCTTATCTTTACCAGCTTAGGTCAAAACTTCCCCAAGGTACAAAATATTCCACCCTTTGTCCTTGGATTGGCCGCTACCACCACCAAACTAATACTGGTTACTGGGGAAGAGCTGTTTGGAAGCGTCTTTCCCCCCAAAATACTTCCCAAAACCTTGCACCCCACTTCCTGGACAAGGTTTGGTAAAAAGCCTCACCAATTTGCCTAGGTGACTACAGACTCAGACCCTTGGATCTTAAGAACAATGAACAATCCTCCCAACACTTGCACCCCCCGCCCTTTCCTGGGAAATGTTGGATAAAAAGCCTCACCAATTTGCATAGGTGACCACAGACCCAAACCCTTGGATCTGAGAACAATGAAAAAGCATTCAGTTTTCTTACAAGAAGACTTTTAATAAAAATAGAAGTAAATAGAAATAAAGAAATCCCCCCTGTAAAATCAGGATGGTAGATAACTTACAGGGTAATTAGATTCAAAACATAGAGAACCCCTCTAGGCAAAACCTTAAGTTACAAAAAAGATACACAGACAGAAATAGTTATTCTATTCAGCACAGTTCTTTTCTCAGCCATTTAAAGAAATCATAATCTAACACGTACCTAGCTAGATTACTTACTAAAAGTTCTAAGACTCCATTGCTGGTCTATCCCCGGCAAAGACAGAATATAGACAGACACACAGACCCTTTGTTTCTCTCCCTCCTCCCAGCTTTTGAAAGTATCTTGTCTCCTCATTGGTCATTTTGGTCAGGTGCCAGCGAGGTTACCTTTAGCTTCTTAACCCTTTACAGGTGAGAGGAGCTTTCCCCTGGCCAGGAGGCATTTCACAGGGGTTTACCCTTCCCTTTATATTTATGACAGGCACCAATTCTGGAAGCACCACAGCACACATGTAAGAGCTTCCAGGATCGGGGACTAAAAGGAGAATCCTGGCCCCACAGAACCAATGTTGTTTTGCCATTGATTTCAACAGAACTAGGATTCCACACTAAACGTTCCTGCTGCTGTGCTGGGCCTGCACAATACATTGACTATGGGTGAATCCTTTCATTTCCTATAAAAAAACAAACAAACAGAGTTTTAAGGTTAGAATTACATTTATTGTTTGCATGATGGACATTGTACAAACACTAAGGGAAAGAGAGTCCCTACCCTGAAGAAATTACCAAGTAGGCCCCTGATGTTGTATACACTTGAGTATATGCATAACTTTTTTCTTGCAAGTATCTCCAGTGACTTCAAGTTACCAATACTCTATGTCTGTACTGCTCTAGCACCTAGAGGCTTCAGTTGAAATCAGGTCCCCACTGTGATTGGTGCTACTCAAATACATAGGAAGAAACAGTATCTGCTCTGAATAGTTTACAATTTAAATAGACAAGAAATTTGTATCATTCTTCATTGGGGAACTGAGGCTCAGACTTGCCCAGGGTTAGGCCCAAAGAGAGGAAGGAAGCTCCAGTAGATAGAGCACTAGCCTGGACTGTGAGACATCAGCAGTTCCTTCTCCAATAGAAGCATTCTGTGTGACCCTTGGCAAGTCATTGAGGCCCAGATTCTTAAAGGTATTTAGGCTCAATGGGAGTAGGAGACAAAATACATAGGAGGTTTGGGACTTTAGTCTCTCTACCTCTCACTTCCACATCGGCAAAATGGGAATAATAAATGGAGGCAACTCTCAGGGTGTAGTGATTGAGGTTAAATATGTTAAACATTGTGAGGTGTGCAAAGTCAATGGCGATGGGCACCAGGAAAGTACCTTAGATAGTTACATAGGAAATCTGTGGCAGAGCCAAGAAAGAAACCCATATTTTCTGAGTCCCAGTCCAGTGCCTTCCCTGTAGGGCTATCATTCTTCAGTATTCTAAAATATACTGATGCATAAGCGCTTGTAGGATTGAGGTCTAGGTTAAGACAAGGTATAATAGACAGATGGGAGCATAGATCAGAAGAGAGACAAGGGTAAACGCCAGGGGAATACAAGGTTACATAGATTAGCGTTGATCAAAGCTTGCATTTCACAGGGTTTTCAAGCTAACCTTAAATAAGTAATTGAACCAATAAATAGGAAATATTAATGACTCACTACAGGCCATCTGCCTGTTTAAGATTAGCAAATCAAAGTGATCAAATTTAAGAGACACATTGTTTTATTCCTTCTCACCCACCTACCCACACTATTTTCACAAACTTCACAAGAGAATTTGGAACTAGGCAGCCTGCTATGTCAAGCTGCTTTCAAGGTTTCCTTATTAGATGACGTAATGACCCAGACAAGTTCTAGGACCAGACAGAGTCTGATTTCAAAGACCTACAACAAAAGAACTGTAGAATTATTGATGTCTCTGAGCCACACAAACATCAACTTCCTCGTTCAGTCAAAGGTCAGCAAAAAATCTCTCAGACCCCATAAAAGAAGTTCTACAGGCTAATATACCCCCTTCCAGACTAAGTAAATTTTCTGTCTCTCCCAGCCTGCATACCAGCAGGGAGGAAAAAAAGTTCTGAAGATAAAAGACTTTGTTCTGTAAGTGGAGAGGAAAGATGAGAAATGTTTTGTGAAAAGCAATATGTATCAACTACCACACAAAAGAGACCCGGAATATTTCTATTCTGCAATAAAAAATAATTGCAAACAGTTATTCAAAATCAAATCAGACAACAAATGCTCACAATCATTTAAATATCTTCAAAACAACATGTATCTGTAAAAATAGAACAGGAAACATTTTTAAAATCAATTCCTATTTTTTTTGGAACAAATTGTGATTTCTTTGTATGAAAGCATTTGTTTCTTCGGATTGCAGCCAAGCAGTGAGCTTTGGTGGAAAATAAAAGAGGAACAACAACTGTTTTTTTCTAGAATTAATTTTGTCAATACCGTCTGCTCTTTTCTTATGCAGATAAGAACAATTAAGCCATTTTTTAAAAGAAAGCGCTTTTGAAGTTTACAATGTTCACGTATTGCCCCCCTCCCCAAAAGACCCTAATAAGGAAATATATTTTGATTACATTTGTTATTGATGCCATTGAGCTATATTTTAGTGGCCAGGAAATACAATGTCATTGATCATGAGTTGGAAATGCATTAATTTGAGTTACTGTATTTTTCATATGTAATTTGAAATTATGTAAAGACATAAAAAATGTCTTAATGCCCGGTGTAAATCTATGAATTACTGTTTCATTACGTTAAATGAAAGCAAGTATATGATCAAAGAGTGTGAATGGAAATTTTTTACCCAAAGGTCTCAAGTAGCTGCTACACTTGACTCATTAGATGACACTATACGATATCATTGTCTTCATCTTCCATGTAGTGAGATGCTGCATTTTGGCTGTTGACCTTTATTCCTCTAAGCACTTGTGTATTTAAAAAAGAAAGTCCATAAAAACTCCCATTTAATAGTAAAACAATACAAGAAGGGCTCTTGTATTGTGAAGGTGGGAAATGTGATGGCTCTCCTGGGGGCTAGTGGTTAGAGCTGGGCGCCAGGACTCCTGGGTATCTATCCTGGCTCTGGGAGGGGAGTGGGAGTTAGTGATTATTGGGGGGAGAAGCCGGGACTCCTGGGTCCTATCCCCAGCTCTGGGAAGGGAGTGGGGGGCCCAGTGATTGTGGGGGGAGAAGCCGGGACTCCTGGGTTCTATCCCTGGCCGGGATTCCGGCTCTGGGAGGGGAGTGGGGATTAGTGATTGTTGGGGGGAGGAGCCGGGATTCCTGGGTTCTATCCCCAGCTCTGG
This sequence comes from Caretta caretta, assembly GCF_965140235.1. NCBI lineage: Eukaryota > Metazoa > Chordata > Testudines > Cheloniidae > Caretta > Caretta caretta. Next base: position 8,668,082 of record NC_134210.1, on the reverse strand, counting down.
GAGGGGGGTGGGGGCTAGTGGTTAGAGCTCGGCGCCAGGACTCCTGGGTTCTATCCCTTATCTGTTGAGGATAGAATAATCAAATAAGAGACAGCAGTTTAGTGAACCATTTAAAGGAAGTTTTGTTTTCAAGTGAGAGACTGACCTGTGTTTCTACCCCCCTCCACACAGATAAATAGAACCAGTGAGGACGAAAAAAATGTAGGGAGGGTACCCTTTCAGAGACTTGTTAAGAAACTCATGAGCAGGAGGGATACAAGACAAGACAGCATTAAGGCATGATCTTGCAAATACATAATATGGAAGGTTTCAAACAAAATTGAAATTGAAAATGCAAATACTTTTTTATTGAAAATAAAAATACTTGTGAAACATGTTTATTTCTCCCATTTTCTTGATGGAACTCAAAAATGATTGATGCTTTCAGTTTGTCAGTTTGGGTTCACACTTCCCACCACCACCATCACCCCCCGCGGCCCCCAGTCCTTTTCAATAAAAATGTGGGGAAAGGGGGGGAAAAGATGAAAAACAAACAAAAAAAATAAATTATCCTCCCCAAATTTTCTAAACTGCAATTTTTTGCAAACAACACTTTTTTTTTCCAAACTTTTTGGTGAAAAATTTTCAATCAACTGAAAATTGTTCCTTTTTGAAACTTGTAAAAAAACCCAAATGATTTCAAAACTTTCCATGCAAAATCTTCACTATATTTCATCCAGCTCTATTTATTACTCTGTATAGTGCTTACTGTAATAACTCCTGGTAATAAAAACATTTAGGATTGGCCCTGATTTCGTATAGCATCTTTGGGAAGGTGTGCACTACCCCTTTAAGGGACAGACTCCAGCTTACAGTTGGGACAGGGATGCCCTGTCCTGTTTTAGGACTGGGCTATATAAATAGGAAGAAGAAGGTGATGAAGAAAAAGAAGAGTAGAAACCGTTCAGACTGCAGCAGGTGGTAGTTTTGCTCTGAGGCTCTAGGAGATCAGCCCATCCAGATTCAGAGATTTGTGAAAATTAAATCTGGAAACGCTGAATCAGGATCTGGACCTTATGATCTGTAAAGGCCTGGGCTATTTCCACATGCCCTGATCCCTTTCCTGTTTATATAGACCAGCCTTAGGACCTCCTTGACTACACCCAAGGAAATCCTTCACAGTCTTTCATACAAATACTCTTACAACACACTGGATGAAATTATGCCGCCATTGAGGACAATGGGAGTTTTGACATTAGCTTCAATGGGGCCAGGATTTCACCCACTTTTCAACACTGTACAGTATAAGATCTTGATTTGTCAATATTTCAGATATTCAGAAAGTGGTCCCGTAAAACATTGTATGCTGAAACAATCAAAGCATTCAATAATCAAAAGGGGATATAAATTAATCAGCATAGGCAAGATGTCTACGAAAAGAAATATTCTGAGCTGTGTGTTTGGGAACAGATGGAGAGTTGAGGAGGTGTTGATAAATGGTGAGATGCTGTGGAGGGGACAGAGGAGATGAAGGCTCAGTGTGGGTGGAGGGAACAGGAAAGGATTTGTGTGATGAGGCACAGATCCATAAGGAGGCTGTAAAACAGAGGGCTGTTTACTACAGTATGACTCTTAACCTTCCTAATCTGTTTCAGAACTTAACACACTGGGCGATGACAACAAATAACAGGGATGGAACAGGGTTACAGGAGGAAATGGGCTACTTGTGTGCCGAGTCCACTGTCTATCATGCTGAACAATATAGATTCATTGTTTCCTTGTACTCCCCTGTCTGTGAGTATCCAGCTGTTGTCTCTTGCCTGACATTTAGTTTGTAAGCTGTTTGGGGGCATGGACTGGCTTTTTGTTCTCTGTTTATACAATGCCTAGCACAATGAAGTCCTGATCCATGGCTCAGGCTCCTGGACACTATGAAAATACAAATAAATTATAAATAATATGAAGAAAGGACAGGGTCATGCCAAAATTATTCCATTCTAACCTATTCAGATTCTTAAGTTGCCTCCATCATCGCAGTATCTGACCTTGAGTGGTTACTTTGGCTAGCTATGAGCACATAATCATCCCTGCCAGGTACAGAAATCCCTGCCAGGCACAGCCCCTTCTCAGTCTATTTAGAGACATGTACAAGATTCCCCAGCCATGGGAATGCTCTTTACCTCCATCAGATTTCACATCCCTGCTGTGTGCAGCAGGACTGACCCACAGGACCTTGCTTCAATAGGTACAGTAGTGCATGGAAAACTCTCCTTAAGGTGGCTTCAGATCATATTTTGGGAAGCACATAAAGTTTGTCATTCTGAGCAGACAGATAGTTAGATGATTATCTTCCTGTTCAATGCCTGATAAGCTTCAGAGTTGGGTACAGACTTTTCTCTTCTCCTCTCCCCCCAGTTTCCTATATGCTGTTCCGTTTCTCAGTGTCTCCATTAGGTATTAATCATTACTGCAGAGGTAGAACATAAATGACTCTTGTTAAGCTGCTACTGCTGCACATCTATCACTTTTCCCATCCCCACTGACTCTGATGCAATTCACTCCCTAAGTGACAGCTCCTTTTTGGCTATCTAAAACCCTCCAGAAGTTAAATTCTGAACAGAGCCCGGTTGTTGGGTTGGCTTCCTGCAACCAAATGATCGATACTTTCTCCCTTACCATAATGGGAGTGTGCAGCCTCCTGCTAAGGTTCATAACCTTGGCGGTCATCTTTCATCCTGAACTCTCTTTGATTAGAATTTTAGATCACACAAATCTCATTCTATCATCTCCCAAGTACAGCCATGCAGTGACCAAAGCTGTCTCAGGATGGTGCCAAGTCAATAATTCATGCCTTTATTACATCGCAGCTGGATGGCTGTAATTCATCCTCGTTGTTGTAACTGTAGTACACTAGCACCTGTAGGCTGGTGTGCCTGGAGCACTTCTCCATCCAATGACAGCTCTACGCCTTTCCTATATCTGATGTATATGTCTAATGGGTCTGTAACATGCCTGGAGCTCTCCACAGCTACCACAACTTTAGCTGGTATTGCTACATGGCTAAGAGTTTATACTTGATTTTATGGGTATTGTTTAGAACTGTACAGGCCAAAGATCAGTCTTCCGTCCTGTCAGTAATGCCCAGGCTTCCCTTTCAGTATATTATTCTCCTATTCTCCCACCTCCTCCCTTAGAATCATAGAAGATTAGGGTTGGAGGAGACCTCAGGAGGTCATCTAGTCTGACCCTGAGCTCAAAGCAGGACCAACAGTAACACCCTTATCTCCAGAATCCCATTCTTACAAATTGCATGGACCCAGATAGGATTTCTTGGCACAGATCTGTCAAATCCAAACCTCTCTGATTTGTTACACAGCAGGGCACATAAGTCCCAATCCAAAACCAATTGAAGTCGGTGGATTGGGCACACAGGCTAGAATGGTCGTACAGATCCAGATGATGAGAAACTACCCAGAAGAACAAAGAAACATTAATGGTCCTCCAAACTCATGTTCATAATCTTAATTCACTTTTGCCTCCCTTTATATTGCATCTATTTTAGCGACCCACAATAGCACCATTGCTCAGACATCCTCTAACATGGATACATGGGAAACCAGCTCTGATCTTTCAACCCAGTATGCTAGGGCTGCAATGTTGTTGTCATAAATATAAAGGGAAGGGTAAACCCCTTTAAAATCCCTCCTGGCCAGAGGAAAAATCCTCTCACCTGTAAAGGGTTAAGAAGCTAAAGGTAACCTCACTGGCACCTGACCAAAATGACCAATGAGGAGACAAGATACTTTCAAAAGCTGGGAGGATGAAGAAAAACAAAGGGTCTGGGTCTGTCTGTATGCTGCTTTTGCCGGGGACAGAACAGGAATGGAGCCTTAGAACTTTTAGTAAGCTATTACCAGCAGGACAGTGGGGTGGGAGGAGGTATTGTTTCATATTCTCTGTGTGTATATAAAGTCTGCTGCAGTTTCCACGGTAAACATCTGATGAAGTGAGCTGTAGCTCACGAAAGCTCATGCTCAAATAAATTGGTTAGTCTCTAAGGTGCCACAAGTACTCTTTTTCTTCTAGCTAGGTATGTGTTAGATTATGATTTCTTTAAATGGCTGAGAAAAGAGCTGTGCTGAATAGAATGACTATTCCTGTCTGTGTATCTTTTTTGTAACTTAAGGTTTTGCCTAGAGGGATTCTCTATGTTTTGAATCTAATTACCCTGTAAGGTATCTACCATCCTGATTTTACAGAGGTGATTCCTTTACTTCTATTAAAAGTCTTCTTGTAAGAAAACTGAATGCTTTTACATTGTTCTCAGATCCAAGGGTTTGGGTCTGTGGTCACCTATGCAAATTGGTGAGGATTTTTACCAAACCTTCCCCAGGAAGTGGGGTGCAAGGGTTGGGAGGATTTTGGGGGGAAAGACATGTCCAAACTACATTTCCCAGTAAACCCAGATAAAGTTTGGTGGTGACAGCGGAAATCCAAGGGTAAAGGGTAAAATTAATTTGTACCTTGGGGAAGTTTTAACCTAAGCTGGTGAAAGTAAGCTTAGGAGGTTTTCATGCAGGTCCCCACATCTGTACCCTAGAGTTCAGAGTGGGGAAGAAACTTTGACAGTTGTCATCTAAGTGAAGGCTTCGGAGGAGAAAGCAGCAGAAAAGAGAATGTTGTGTATTTTGTAGATTCTACACTGATAAATTTCTAGGCCAGAAGGGACCCTTGTGATTATCTAGTCCAGTGGTAGGCAACCTGTGGCCACGGTCCATCAGGGTGATCCGCTGTTGGGCCTCCAGGCATTTTATTTACATTTGCATGGCCACTCGCAGCTCCCAGTGGCGCGGTTCACCATTCCCAGCCAATGGGAGCTGCGGGAAAGGGAGTGGGCCACAGGGACATGCTGGCCACCACTTCCTGCAGTTCCCATTGGCCAGGAATGGCGAACCATGGCCACTGGGAGATAAGGGGGGGGCGTGCCTGCGGACAGTCAACATACACAAAACGTCTCGCAGCCCGCCGGTGGATTACCCTGATGGGCTGCATGACAAAGGTTGCTGACCCCAATATAGAGTTTGGGCCAAATGTCTGCAGTGGAACTACACCTGGGATGAATTTTGCCCGATTGAGTTAGTTCTAAGCCTTAACCTCACACTTGTTCTTAACATGTTACTGTTTGGAAGTACTGATATGGAAAGCTGGCTGGCTCAGGGAATGGTAATAGAATTTGGGTCAGTAGTTTAAATCTAATCCAAGTCATAATGACCCATAGTCTTTTATTCTCTGTCAAGTGATCATTTAAACTCATTTACATTCCTAAAGTCAGATCCTACATAAGGAAAGTATCTAGGTTCTTAAGGCCATTATAAAGGAAGGAATCCCACTAGCTTCAGTGGGTCCTTTGTCAGAGTAAAGATAGCAGGATCAGATCCCTTATATCAACATCACAACTACTAGTTGCAATGGATAGAAAGGCCAAGTGCTTCCCTCAGAGTCATGGAAGTCAGCCTACTTAAGTACAAGTGAACTTGGCCACTCATGTGATTTTGAGTGAGTCAAGTTACATAAGGCAAAAAGGTTCTTTTGTATTGCAGTAGTACCAAGGAGTCTCAGACACGGCTAAAGGCTCCATTGTGCCAGGTGCTGTACAAACACATCCCTGCCCCAAAGACTAAACTGGACACCTAAAAATGGAGTCATCCAAAAATCAGATGCCACTTTTGTATATTTTGGTTGTAACTTTCTTTTGCCTCACTTTCCTCACTTGTAAAATGGGGAAAACAATTCTTACTTTGCATGGGTAATGCAGAAGCCTTATTCATTCAGAGATACATGGATGCACGGTGCAAGAAAAGATAAAATTAATATTAATTATTATTATTTTATTACTATTTTATTATTATTATTTATTATGAAAATCACATCTGCAGTAACAATGCAGTAGTTGTATGTTTTGTTAGCCATTTTCAAAGTATATTGAAGACACAGCTCAATATATCATAGCACATTTAATGCAGTGCTTTCATTTAGAGTTTCACTGATGTGCTAAAACTAGATTATAGTACTTCCAGAACCTGACTCTCAAAGGTTTCATTTAGTTATATGGTGTATTGGCTGGGCGTGCACAATGTCTTTCCATTGGTAACATGGTTGAAATTCTGTTTAAATGAATAGGGTGACAGGTGCATTTCCTGCTCTCTCTGGAAGGCTTGTGGTCCAGTTCCACTCTGAAAAAGAGCCATTGGAAAAAAGGGATCACGGGCTTCCTTACTAACACTGGATCCTGCACTCATGTAAATCAATGGCAAAACTCCTATTGACATCAATGGTCTTGGATCAGGCCTTTGGATCCTGCTCCTGATTTTGGATCCAAGCCCCTTGAGCAATGCACCCATGCAGTGCCTCATCAGAGGCCTTTATCTTCTCTCAGTGACTTTCAGATCAATAAATATAATTTATCTCCCCTCCCTCCCGCCCTACATCTATCAGCCTGGAAATCTCAGCCTGGGATATGAAAGTGAGGATGGATTTTGTTGAATTTAGTTAATAATTCTGGTGATGATGTATGGGCCAAAACAGAATCCAGCTTGCTGCCCCAAAGCTGCATCACCTCTGAAGAGTTAACCAGAGTAATAAGTAGCAAAGACATATTTTAGTCAGTCAAGCTAGCAGAACTGACTCTGAAACAAGCAGGGACAAATGCAGTGGGATGGTCAGGGGGAGTGGGGAAAAATGGAATTCAACTGAAGCTACCTCTCCCTCCAGCCCCTTCTGGACTCAGAACCGTGCAGACAACCCCCCTCCCCCCACACACACACACTCTGGGGACACTAAGAGTCACATGGGAACTTCCCCATGTAGCTTGGGAGAAAACTACAGGAAGGATCCAGCCAGAGACTCATCCTGTAGGGGTAGAAGCTGCCAAAACAGGGACATTGAGACCTTTGGACATTCAGAGAACTTATTACAGTTTTGACCAGACTTTCACAACATTGGGCTGGTTGGCTTTTTCCTCCAACCCATCTGCACCCCTTCCATCACAGTCTCTTCACCTCAGTTTCACTCTACACCTGTCCGTCTTACCTTCCTGCCCTTTCCATTTGGCTTATCCCTTCCTAGGTAACCTTCCTCCCCAAGAAAAAGAAAAACATATGGAACTAACATGACATTTGCTGCCATTGCATTGTTCGTTCCGGTTGTGTTTTCTACTGTTTCCCCCACCCTGTGTCTGTCTTCAGTATTTAGATTGTAATGGATGGTCTATTACTCTGTTTGTACAGTGCCTAGCACAACATGGCAATTATTTTGGTTGGCCCTTAGCCACTATGGTAATAAACATGATTAATAATGAAATAATGATAAATAATAATTAAGTAATCAATACATGAGAGAGTGCAGGGCACTGGACTATTGAGGTCCCTTCCCTTCACTCCTACACTTTATTATTTTATGACAAAATCAGGTAGATTGAATCATGAGACAACATATTTTATACAGTCACTTTTCAGAGTAAAACCACAGTGTAAAACCTGGTGGAAAGATTTTCAGTTTCCTCACGCAGGAACAAAATGTGTATCTAGATAGGCGATACTTTAAGTTTATCAAGAGTTTGCTTCTGTGTGAACTGGGGAAATGTAGGGCCTGAATCTAACCTCATTTCTACTGGCGTTAATCAAGAGTAGCTCTGATGAAGCCACTGGAATTACCCCAGTGTAAAACCAAGTGTAAATGGGGTAGGAATCAGATCCAAAGACTGGCTGAGACACACACTGTTGTACAATGATACTGGAAAATCGTCAACGTTTACAAGACATTGTGCTTTTCTCTCTCTCTCTTGTTGTAAAACTCCCAAATCCTGGTCAATGCCATGCAGCAAGAGTGCCTATTTTTTTCTCAAACAAGGATTGTAGTGTTGGTCTACAAACCAGTAAAAACATTTGGGGGGAATGTTTAAACCTTTTTTCTTTTCTTTTTTTTTTCTCAACATTTCTTTGAAATGTTTTGATTGTCGAAAATTTTGACCAGCTCTATTGCTTGTCGAAAAGCCAGAAAGCTTGACTTCTCAGGGCCTTATTTAATAGGCATAAAAAAGGGAGCAGCCTAGAGCTGCCCCCATCTTGAGCTTGAAAGTGTGGCCATGGGAAAGTGGAAGTCCAAGCACCAATGTGAGGAAGGTGGTTCTATTGGCTAAAGCGCTTCTCCAGGACTTGAGAGAATGGTGTTCACTTCCTTCCTACCCTCCCCCCCCCTGCCCCAGACTTCCTGTTTGGCTTGAAGGAAGTCACTTACTCTCTCTGTGCCCAATCAGTAAAAATGAGCTAACAGTGCTTCCCTACCTGACAGGAAAGTTGTAAGAATAAATACAGTAAAAATTGGGAGGTCCTCAGATACTATGGGAGCTGTATAAATACCTTAAATAGATGTCACACCTTGACAGGAAGATCCTTTTCAAACAGGAAGATCCTGGATTAGGAACGGGGTTCCCCTTCACACCACATGTCTATACTGAAGTTTATAATTATTAACATCACTTGTATTGCAGTAGTACCTCATGCCTCAACTGAGATGGCCCCCCATTTTATTAAGCATGGATCAAGCACATCATTACCTTTCCCTTCCCCAGAGAGTGTATAATCAAAGTCTCTGGTCCTACGAAATACACGAGCCCAGCTCTGCCAAGAAGTTGGCCGATGATATAAAGTCTATGGGCTGCATTTGGCCCTTGGGCTATGCTTTGGCCATGCTGTCAGTAGAGGAAAGGAGTGGGATTCACCTGGCTCAGAACGAAATGACCCTGCAATTCTGTCTGACCTCAGTAGTCAAACCCAGACTTTTTAGCCTCTCTGAACTATCAGGTGCCGAAATGCAGCTTCCTTAATGTAAAGAATGTATTTGCAGAGATAAGTAGCAGAGCCTTGTCAGTAAGGCCTCAGAGATGATAATACCATCCATTTTAATCTTGAATTGCACCATGACTTTTGGCTACATTTATCAAGCTTTACACACACACACACACACACACACAAAGCTATAGATGGGGTAACTGCAGGCAGGTAATCTGTAGAGGTCACTGGGATCATTTAAATCATTGTGGATATTGATAATGACGTGATTTTTCAGGTTTTCAAGTTCTTACGTATCTGTGGCTATCCTTGCCATAAAATAAATTGTCTTTAAGATAAATAGCAGTGATGAGTTATAGCTTAGCTAAACAAATCCCCACTAAAAGTCTGTACAATGGCATCTTGATTTAGCTTGGTTTCTGGGTTCTGTACAAACCTTTTGCATGATCCTAGTATATAGCTCTTACCTATTTCAAAAGGGGGGAAGATGGGAGATTTAATTAAATGGAGGCAATGCTACCCAGTGGCTAGAGCACTGGCCTGGAGCCCTGGGTTCTATTCCTTACTCTGCCAAGGTGAACATGAGCAAGTCACTTCCTCTATCCTTGCCTCAGTTTCCCCATCTGTAAAATGAGGGGAATGATATTGATTTCTTTTGTAAAAGCTTTGAGATCTACAGATGAAATATGCAATATAAGAGCTAAGTATTATTGTTATTTATCTAGGATTTCTCAAATGAATCAAAGGGAAATGAAAAATAAACGGCCTTGAAATTGATAGGCGTCCTGGCTTTGGCTTCATTGTGTGTGTCTGTGGGTGTAGTGCGTGCATTTGATTAATCTGCAGTCTTGATTTCTTGTCCCATCCGCTGGCCTTTTGTTTTCTTTCAGGAAGACTAATGAGCAGAGCAATGGTCAGAAATAACTTTACCACAGGAGGCCAGTGCATTGCATTTCAGAACCCGCTTTGTACCTCTGGCCTTTTTCTATGATGTAAAACAGCTGTACAATTAATTCCCTACATTTCAAACAGCTTTTCTATTCTTTTTCAAAGTTTGCCCCCTCACTTTCCAACAAAGTCACCCAACTTTGTTCCAGCACAGACATCGTTCCCTTTCAGTGCCCCTCTATTTGAATCCAGACATCGAACCCAGCCATCCTTTTCCCTATCACAGAAACCCTCTTGGGTTTGATTCAACGTAATTGTCTCACTGCCTTGTGCAAACCGGCACTGACATTCAGCCCCTCATTAAGTATGTTTGGATATTATGGTTTACAAAACCAGAGCTGTGCCAGCTTGCATCTCCCAACGACAATGGTTAAAACTCACATTCCGTCTCTCTTTTTTTGTTTTTTATCTCCCCCATGCAGACAAAAGCTTTTACATTATTCAGGTCTCCGTTACATGCCACCCTTTTTTTTTTTTTGGGTTGTAAGTGTGACTTTGAAGATCTGTCGTTCTTTTCAACTTTCAAGGACTTTGGACCCTTACCTGTATTCCGTGCTATGCCACTTGAATGAGTATTACCCTTCAAAGCCCAATATTTCACAGCAACAGCAGCCACTGTGTAGAGAGCTTTGTAAAAGCTGTTATTGCTCAGATTCCTTTTTGTTTTCAGATGCCTTCTATCTTTCTGACCAAAAGAAGTGTTTGATTGGAAAATCAGCATGTTTTCAGTGAGGAATTTTTCATTCCCTTAAACGACGACAAGAATTAGGTTCAATTGTGTAGGGTTTTTGTGTGTGTGTGTGGTGGGTTTTTTTAATGAGCAAAGCAGGAAGCCTGATTCCAGCCCTGGGACATTATGGTCCATTTGATTAAATGGAGGGAAAAATGATTATCAAAAGGATTGGAGCACACAAAGAGACTGAATGCTCTGCCTATTTAGGGAGAAGGGCTTCTTTGTTTTGCTTATTTAGCTAATGTTTCTCAGATGAACCAGGGAAGTGAAAAATAAAGAGCCTTGAAATGGATAGGAGTCTTGCCGTTGGCTTCAGTGGGAGCAGGACTGGACCATATTATCACTCTTTGGGTCTATCCATGTATTGCACACATTTTATTTGAATCCACTGGAGTAGGTTTTCAGATTGTACCTTCTGCAGCTTGCAAATAAGAAACAGTGGAGATACTATTAGTGCGAGTGTCATCTTTGCACAGGGACCCAGCTGTTATGCATAGCTGAAATCCTGGTCTCACTAAAGTCAGTGAGAGATTTGCCATTGATTTAGTCAAGGCCAGGACTTCTCCCCTTGTAGTGAACTTCTTTGAAATCAATGGCCCTGATCCAGCCAAGCACTGAAGCACATGCTTAACTCAAAGCATGCGAGTAATGCCATTGACTTCAATGGAATGGTTTACGTGCTCTGGCTCCAGCATAGGTTTAAGAGTTTGACTCGACTGGGGCCAATGGAAATAATTGCAGCATCTGGCCACACACTTATGGATTTCTACTTTTTACAGCCCATAGCAGTACCATGCTTACAGTACAGATACAGATAAGAAGACACAGTCCCCTACTAGCACTGGGCAAATAATGGATTTTTCGGTTCTCTGGCAGTTTTGAAAAATACAATTAAAAGTTGCATCAGACTGAAGCAAAAATGACAGTTTTAATATATTTTGGGCGAGTTGAAAAGTCAGAAAAATGCTTTAGTCCTTTTGTTACCAAGCCAAAGAGGAGGAGCTTAGGTTAGTGGTGTCTCCTTGTAAGCTTTAGCCCAGTGGTTAGTGTACTTGTGGGCAGCCCCATGGAGAGAAATTTGGGACCCCAGTACATCATACTCCCCCTCCAATTTAACCCCAGTTACAGAAGTTCTGGACCACCATCCCTGTTTGAACACGAGGCCCAAGTACAATTGCCCCCCCCCCAAACTCTGCACGTGGGAGATAAAGGTTCAAGTCTCATTCCAGCCGGCTCTGGATAAAGAAGTTGAACTTTGCTGTCTTTCATTGCTGGACTGTGGGATATTCTGATATGGGACTGTCTCCATCTCTTCTCTTGAAGCTTATCCACTTTGTATGAATAATTAAATAGTCATTGCAGCAAGGAATTGAATCTGGGTCTTCCAGGGTATGTCTTCACTGCAATTAAAAACCTGTGTCAGGCCCCTTTCAAGTTGACCCCGGCTCGCAGGGCTCAGGCTAAGGAGCTGTTTAATTGTAGTGTGGACATTCGGGATCAGGCTGGAGCCTGGGCTCGAGGACTCTGTGAGATGGGAAGATCCCTGGCAGCAATCAGAGTCCAAATATCTACGCTGCAATTGAAGAGCTCCTTAGTCCAAGCCCTGTGGCATGGGCCAGCTGCGGGTGTCTAATTGCAGTGTAGACATACCCTCATAGCCTAGGTGAGTGCCTTCGATACCAGGCTACAGTCATTTTCACTCTCTTTTCCTGTCCCAGTGACTATTGTCATGATTCCCCTAGGAATGGATAATGAAATTGTGGAGGTCCTGTTTTTAGCCAGATACAATATACCTATAGCGTATTCAGGAGCATGCAGTTCAATGGTAGTAGAACGCAGCATTGTTATGTCTTCCTCACTGTATGCCTAACGTGTACTTTATGACTGCCATCCCTATCCAACTGGGGACTTTCAGCTCTAAAAACAGATGCTGTTACAACTCGAACTAAAGCGTCAAGGCCTTCTAGGTTGGCCTCTAATGGATTCATGTCCTCTGTGGACTGGATACAAAGGAGGAACTTGTAGCACCCATTCACCAATGGATTACATGTACAGTAAATCAATCATACTTTGCACTCTGGTTAAATATTCCACAGTGAGTTTTCAAGAGGATACAGCATTTTTAAGCCAGTCCAGTATCTACCATTTAATGCTTATCAAAGTGCACCTCGCTCATTCACTTTAAAATTCACCATTCCATTTAGAAAGACGGCCAGGTTTTATAAACTTGATATCATTTTTCATACACACATAACCAGTTCTCATCAATGAGCAGGGAGCAGGTCAGGAAAGTAAAGAGAGTTAAATTGACAGTGAGTGTTATTAGACTGTGGAAAAATAGTCTTATGTTTCCCTATGTGGGATACAACATTGAAATTTAATCCTCTGCTGAATGCCTTGAAATTCTCTAATATAGACAGGCTTTGTTTGCTTTTGTTTTAAAAGCTTGCTTTACTGAGCAACATTCAAACCAGCATAGTACAGCTTGTCACTACACTTCAGCATTATTTTCAGACACATTTGCACAGGCTTATCTACAGTCTAGATCAAACTAAAACTAAATAGACAAACAAAATATTACACATGAATTTAGGCCAAGATTTTTCTATCTGAGCACCTAAAGTGAAGCATCTAAAACATTTTAGACACCTAAAATTAAGCATTAACCCTTCCAATTTTAGAAGTGATGAGCACCTACAGCTCACATTGATGGTAATGACAGGTTTCAGAGTAGCAGCCGTGTTAGTCTGTATTTACAAAAAGAAAAGGAGGACTTGTGGCACCTTAGAGACTAACAAATTTATTAGAGCATATGCTGTAGCTCACGAAAGCTTACGCTCTAATACATTTGTTAGTCTCTAAGGTGCCACAAGTCCTCCTTTTCTTTTTATTGATGGTAATGTGAGCTTGGAATACTCAGCACAACCTCTGAAAATCAGTCCCTTTATAGTTTGGCAGCCCAGTTACGAGTTTAGAAGTGGAGCTGAGCGTAGAACTGATTTTGTGGTTTGGTGGCTGAATTGAGATATTAATATGTAAAAAAATTGTTTTGGGTTGACCTGAAATGAAAATGTTTGAAAGATTTTGGCAAATGAAATGTTTGGGGAAAGTTTCAAAGATGAGGTCATCTTCAAAACCCTTTTTTAAAAAAAAAAAAATAAAATAAAATAGTGGGAAATTTTGAAAAAAATAATCATTCTGAAATGAAATGCTAAAACAAACTGTTTTGTCATTTCCATTTATTTTTCTTTTCCGGCCCAAAACAATTTGACAAAATTGACCCGAAATGCTAAATTGTTTCAGTCACCTGAATCTGCATTTTGCAGTGGGGAAAAAAAGTTTTGCGTTAAAAATTTTGCCCAGCCTAACTTTAGGCATCCAGTTTTCAAAAAATGTTGGTTAAAGAGGCTCACCAGATTGAAAAATCTCAACCACTTCCAGGGTGACTTTTAATTTACAATAATATTCTGTACTTCTATTGCCATTCTGTGTGTGCACTTTATTAACTTAATCTCATTGCTTCACACTTTACTCCCTTGTGTGTCCTGTTCCACAGAAAATTAGATTTTTGGGGAAACTGCATTTTCTGTGAAAATCATCATTCAGACAGAAAATTCGTCACTATGTGTAGTTAATAATAATAATAATAATTAATAATTAATAATATAGCAGCATCCATCTCCTAGCACAATGAGGCCTCAGCCTGGCTGAGGCTTTTTGGTGCTACTACAATGTAAATGCTTAATAATAACCATGTAGGCACCATCAGAAGCAAGGGAATCTCCAAACTCCTCTCCTAGTTCGGTAGGAGAACTTTAACAAAAGGTTCCCAAAAGCCCCACTCCAGCACATCCCTGGCTCTAAGTGAATTACCCAAGTCCGCACTGTGGCTACATCTACACTTGGAGCTGCAGGTGTGATTCCCAGCTCATGTAGACATACACTTGCTAGCTCTCATCTGAGCTAGTGTACTAAAAATAGCGTAGACATGGTAGCCTGGGAAACAACAAAAGAGACTAGCCTCCCTGAACACAAATCTGTCTGGACCTCCGGAGTACATACTTAGGGAGGTTAGCCCCTGCCGCTGCTCACTGTCTCCTGTGCTACCATGACAAAACCACCAGACTGTCTACATGAGCTGGCAGTCACACCCCCAGCTCCAAATGTAGGCACAGCCGGTGGCAGAACTGTATATAGAATCCAGGCCTTCTGACTCCCGGCTTTTGTGCCTTAACCCACAAGCCCATCGTTCCTCTGTCCGTGGCTCTTACTGTTGCTTTTGTAATTGCTTTCTCTGTTATGAGTCTTTTTCCGCCCTATAAAAGAAATTACAGCTTGTCTCTGTAGAAGATAAAACCTGAGTAACAGCTCTCCTGAAGAAATGCAGCAGGTTTGTGCAATAATACAAGGGAGGGAGGATATGGGACTTGTGGGCAATTAAATGCATCCAACACAAAGGCCCATCACAGAGCCACTTATTTCTTAACTCTTCCTTCTCATTTCTCTTTAAAAGGGCATACGCCCTCCAGCTTCTCTCTGAAGGAACTTTGAGACTGGCCGCGGCAGGACTCATGTTGCTAGCCCTGCTGGGCAGCATCACTACAAAATGTGATGACAGAGTCACCCACAGAGAGAACTGTCTTATTTATCCCCGTGCTGGCAAACTAATGCGTTCCCAGCAGCTGTAGCTTGCCCTGTAATCATTTGTATTATTATTTATAACAAATTACATGGCAAGTACACAATGGCATACTGCTGCATCCCATTATTTTTTGTATGCAGGGTGGTGGGGGAATAAAAGGCTATGAACTGTTACTAGGCACACATTGACCATTTATTTTACCTGGGAACTTAGAAGTCCTTTTGTGTTTAAACTTTTATGAGGCAGAGAGAGAGAGAGAGAGAGAGAGAGAGAAGAGAATGATGAGAAAAAACAGAACAAGGGATGAGAGGGGCTTGAAAAAGAGTTAGACATGGATCTGAATAGCAATGGAACCTGCAGTTCCAGTAGAATAATAGAATATCAGGGTTGGAAGGGACCTCAGGAGGTCATCTAGTCTAACCCCCTGCTCAGAGCAGGACCAATCCCCAACTAAATCATCCCAGCCAGGGCTTTGTCAAGCCCAGCCTTAAAAACCTCTAAGCATGGAGATTCCACCACCTCCCTAGGTAACCCATTCCAGTGCTAGTGAAATAGTGTTTCCTAATATCCAGCCTAGAGCTCCCCCATTGCAACTTGAGACCATTGCTTCTTGTTCTGCAATCTGCCACCACTGAGAACAGCCAAGCTCCATCCTCTTTGGAGCCTCCCTTCAGGTAGTTGAAGGCTACTATCAAATCCACCCTCACTCTTTTCTTCTGGAGACTAAATAAGCCCAGTTCCCTCAGCCTCTCCTCATAAGTCATGTCTCCCAGCCCTCTAATCATTTTTGTTGCCCTCTGCTGGACTCTCTGCAATTTGTCCACATCCTTTCTGTAGTGGGGGACCAAAACTGGACACAATACTTCAGATGTGGCCTCACCAGTGCCGAATAGAGGGGAATAATCACTTCCCTCCATCTGCTGGCAATGGTCCTACTAATGCAGCCCAATATGCCGTTAGCCTTCTTCGCAACAAGGGCACACTGTTGACTCATATCCAGCTTCTCGTCCACACTAATCCCCAGGTCCTTTTCTGCAGAAGTGCCGCTTAGCCAGTCGGTCACCAGCCTGTAGTGGTGGATGGGATTCTTCCATCCTAAGTGCAGGACTCTGCACTTGTCCTTGTTGAACCTCATGAGATTTCTTTTGGCCCAATCCTCCAATTTGTCTAGGCCACTCTGGACCCTATCCCTACCCTCCAGCGTATCCACCGCTCCCCCCATCTTAGTGTCATCCGCAAACTTGCTGAGGGTGCGATCCAGATCATTAATGAAGATGTTGAACAAAACCAGCCCCAGGACTGACCCTGGGGCACTCTGCTCTGCTAACTAGACATCAAGCCATTTATCACTTACCCATTGAACCCAATGATCTAGTCAGCTTTCTATCCACCTTATAGTCCTTTCATCCAATCCATACTTCTTTAACTTGCTGACAAGAATATTGTGGGAGACTGTATCAAAAGCTTTGTAAAGTCAAGATATATCACATCCACCACTTTCCCCATATCCACAGAGCCAGTTATCTCATCATAGAAGGCGTTCAGGTTGGTCAGGCATGACTTGCCCTTGGTGAATCCATATTGAGTGTTCCTGATCACCTACCTCTCTTCCAAGTGCTTCAAAATGGATTCCTTGAGGACGTGTGCCATGAGTTATTGAGTACACACTACTCAATAAATATTCATGTT
Source organism: Caretta caretta (assembly GCF_965140235.1). Classification (NCBI taxonomy): domain Eukaryota; kingdom Metazoa; phylum Chordata; order Testudines; family Cheloniidae; genus Caretta; species Caretta caretta. Next base: position 8,651,242 of record NC_134210.1, on the reverse strand, counting down.
TCAAGACATTAGCTGATCACCACTTGGGGTAAGGAAGGGCATTTTCCCTTCATGTTTTCTATTATATGAAGCTCATTATATGGCAGACTTGGGGTGACAGTCCTTTTACTGATGTGGTGTTGAGATCAAAATGGACAAAGATGTATGCTTAGGTTGTTCTAGGAAAGAAAGGTAGCCTTCTAAGGAGGCTTGGAAGGATTAGATTTTTATTGGTAAATGGTGGTAAAGGGTGATTTCACCATATACACACTAACTGATGAAAGGATTTTTCTATGAATGATAATTGCAATTTACAGATAGGCAAAGTAAGAAAAATGCAGCTTGAGAATTTATTTGAGTTTCATTTAAAGACATTTACTTTGTACAGTTTGACATGTGACATTAACACTTTGTTTTAATGGTCAGAAACCTTTAACTTTTAGAATCTCAATGTGTATTCTCAGTAAATAATTATTGTCTGACCCCTCCATAATTTCATGAAACTGGGACAATTTAAGTGGATAAAAAGCTCTAAAAGGCTGAAAAACAAATATCGATATTATCTGTCAAAATTAGAAAAATCTATGTCAATGTCTGCAAAGCCTACTCATTAGCAATCAGAAACAGAGATTGGGGTATTGCTAGACATCAGAGACCATTTGTTGAGCATCTGAGAATGCAAGAGATCATAGAATATCAGGGTTGGAAGGGACCTCAGGAGGTCATCTAGTCCAACTCCCTGCTCAAAGCAGGACTAATCCCCAATGTTTGCCCCAGATCCCTAAATGGCCCCTTTAAGGATTGAACTCACAACCCTGGGTTTAGCAGGCCAATGCTCAAACCACTGAGCTATCCCTCCCCCTGCCCATCTCTTATGAGATGCCCAGCATGAGAGTGTTTGTCACTAAGGGAGAGGATCAGGGAATTAATTTTCTGACACTATGGTCTGTGTTATGCAAGAAGGTCTTCTTGTTGTGTCCTCAAACTGCTTCCTGCCACATGCAATTGCCCAGTCACTGCTCTCCACCACGTCACCATAAAAACATTCATGCTCAAGCAGCTGGCATCACAGGAGAGGCTTTGTATTTTGATGCTCTCTGCCACAGTCACAAGTGCTGGGGCCAATGATGTAGCCCCACTTGATCATCACATCTCTAGATCGGCCAACTCCAGTGTACAGTTGATTAAGGCAATGCCACATAGTCCAGAGTGGTCTGCACTGGGTGGCAGGTGCCCTTACCTGTAGTGCACAGGCCACAGGGTTGTTCTTCACTCTCATTTGTCATAACTGAACTCTTTTCTGTTTGGGAGACAGTCTGAGGTTTTTAACGGTGGCAAGATAATTTTATCATGACTTCAGTTGACTCAGCAACGGTGTTGTATCATATAGCAGATGTCTTGGAATTGTGCATTGCCTTGTCCACTCAATTCTATTAGCAACTTTCCAGCATGTATCAGGAGGATCTTGACATGGGTGGGCTTAAGGCATCCTGTAATGTAGCAGCAAGCGACATTAAGTACAGGGTCTAGCTTCTTTGCATAAGGTGATTATGCCCACTTTGCACAAGTGTATTGGACAGAGGATTCACTAAGTACTAGTGCTGTAGATCATAGAGTGAGTGGGTCTGCACCCCACAGTGATGTAACCAGCTTGCTGAGAATGTTGTTTGAGATGCTAACGTTAGCTTTAGTTTTCTCGGTATGGGCTCTAAGAGAGAGTGTATAACTCTAAGGTTTATGGCACTTATAGGATGAGTAAATTTCATCCCAAAACAACTGATGTTGAGTTCATGTTTGGCCTCTTGGTTTTTGAGATGCAATGCACTGACTTGCGTTAGTTATGCAGAAGATCAGACAAGATGATCATAATTGCCCCTTCTGGCCTCCAAATCTATAAATGTATGAATGAAAGGATCTCTGACTCAAAGATTTCAGGTCCAAAGTCAAACTCATCAGTTAAGACTTATGAAAGGACATGATTGATGACTACCCCTGTCCATATAGCATATGTGAGAGGCTACTGCTTTTTAAAAGTGTTCTGACTTACCAAGAGGGGAAGAAATATATATATATATATATATATATACACACAAACACACAGTCTTTGTCAACATCAATTTTTCTTCCAGGTTTATTGCAATCATAAACTGTACTGCACTATGAAAAAGTACAGTGTCACCTCGGGTCCATCAAACTTGACACTAAAAGGTTAAATGAATTTCTTAGCCTTAGCTTGATCCAAAGTGGAAAAGTACACACACAATACATGCTGCACAGATTAATCCTTTTTTTTTGTAGTTGCAGACAAAGTTTATAGACAAAAAATGGACACTGAATTCAACTCAGCAACACAAAGTTCACTGTATCAAAAGTTTACACGATTTGCGGGGCTTTGATTCGCGGCGCAAAGCACTGTGGCTCCAAAAGGCACAATAGATTATTGTTGCTGCTTCATCGAGTCTCCTTTATTGCTTAAGTTGCTCTTAAAATTTTGCATCTGCATAGATATAAGATGACTGTTCTGGCATCTATGTGGAGGTCAGTAAGAAATTTTACTTGCCTCTTTTTAAGTGAAAAAAGGTTTTTTTGCTAGACTGTTTCCAGTCTCAAGAAGTGTTCAGGCATTCTGGACACCCTACTGTCATCTGGAGGAGAACTGGTAAAACAAAGCCCAGCTTAAAGAAAGTATACAGTGAGAAAAGATATCCTACCTGAGGGACAGACATCAGCCTATAACTGATTTACAAAGAGTAATATATCACAATAGTTAAAAAGCCGAAGAGTTCTGTTCTTTTGTATTTTAGAAAGCGAAACAGGCAAAATTCCTAGGCCAGAACCTCTGTTTACACAGTTGCTTGGTTTGTATTTGTATAAAATGTAAGTTTGCATTGGAAAAAAAGAACAGATGCAAACATATTTAAGAAACTGGTTTTCATGGCTGCTTGGAACAGCATTCTGAGCTATGCAAATTGAACCCAAATCTACTCCAACTGATGAGAGAAGGGTCTAAGGGCCTGCTTTCCAAAAGACCATGTATGCCAATGCATGCATGAAACTGAGCACCTAATTCATGGATACCAACTGGGTACATGTGAATGGTTGCATCTAGTTGGACCTTTGGACAAACAAATACCTGCTTTGCACATGCAATTGCTGTAATTGCACACAAGAGCTAGGCATCCAAATGTAAAAACTACACACATTTTTATCATCACATTGGCTTATCTGGCTTTCACAAATTAGATCCTAAAAAGTCAAGGGGCCAAATTCTCTGCTGGTCTAACTCCATTGGTAATAGATATTGGAACCCTACTAGGAGAAGCGTCTGACTCTCGGTGGCAGGAACAGGTGAATAATTGCATCCAGGGGTTAAGGAAGGTGAAAGTGTCCCTCTGATCAAAGTGAGTTGGTGTCTGGGGCAGACAAGTTGTAAAGACTAGGGCTGGCAGTCGTGGAATGAGCATGAAGTGATACAACACAACAGAAATGCCTTGTTGTTAGCATTAAGCACACATTCCAACTTTTAGCATAGCAGAGCCCAAAGGACGGTATATGCCATGATAATAATAAACATTGTGTGTAATGGTTTCCTTTCACAATGACTTTGGGGTGCTGGTTTTTGGTTGGAGTTAAATGGGTGTGAACTGCTGGGGTATCTCTGTAGCTATGTCAGTTAATAGAAAGAGAGTCCTCTACTGGCAGATAAGACTTTGTAGCATTGGCTTTAACTTAGTAGGTTTAATAAAGTGAGAGTGAAAGAGAGAACAAGAGGATTGAGAATACTGACACAAAATGTCTCAAAAATAAAAAAAAAGGAACCAAGTCGAGGTACTCAAACCTGCTACTAAATGTCAAGCAAAAACAACTAAATGACTACACCTGTGTGGAAGATGACAATTCCGTTGCACGGCAACTTTCAAAGTTTAAAAATTTCTTTTCATTCTGCATTCAAACAAAACCAAAACCAAACCTCATTGGAATTGGTTGAGAAATGGAATTGGGTGTAAATATCCAATTTTGGATCAAAAAACCTCAGGTTTTCAATTTAGGTCTCTCTCTCTCTGGTGAGAAGGGGCCAGAGAACCCTGGTACAAAATAAAACCTTCCCAAAAATCTTCTCCACAAAACATTTCAGCTGTAATGTATTAGCAGATCTGGACGAAATGTCTTTTTCTTGAAAATATTCTGAGCAACCCTATAAATAAACATTCATTCCCTGCCCCCAAATAAGAACAGAGAATCCTCATCTGTATGTGGAATGAGATTGCTGGAAACAATTGCACTGGCATCTAAGGGAAGAAGTTATAATGCTGAAATGAATGTGATGCTTCTACTTCACATGTTAGTTTGGAGTCCCTGGGGAAGGCTGTGCACTGCAAATATAGAGTCGCAATTCTTGTCACTAAGTGTGTGCTGAAGCTTGTAATGGGTTTCTTTTGAACCTTTCACACCTCTGCTTTCCATAGAAGGTTCATTTACCTTTCTGAAGCAGAACAGAGCTGTTTTTAGATTGTCTTGATTCCTATAGACACTGAGATCCCCCGAGCCTGCATTAGGATGCCTTTGTCTAGGCAAATTCTTATCTGACTGGCTGACAGCTGAACAGTGGAGGGAAGACATGGCACCTGCTCTTATAGGCCTGATCCCCACTGTCTTGTAGTTTATTGTTACTCGCAGTAATTTTTCCACTCAATAGCCTAATCCAACTTCTCAGCTAAATCTGTTCATACGATTGCCCAAAGCAGTTAGCCAAAATTCAGGAGTCTTGCAGGGCTTCTGTCAGGATAAGAAATTGACACTACAAGTCAGGTCAATACTTGTTGTAATCTCATTTGTTCACCAAAACAGCATACAAAGCCGTGTTTCCCTAAACACAGTAGGAACATCCAGCAGGCAGCTTCCTGGCTCAGAAATCCCTAAGTCTACCACTCCAGCAAGTTCTATGCCCATGCTGCTCTGTCTCCACTTTCTGTCAGAGACACACTCATAACTTCTCCTGCTGGCTTGCTCCTTCCAAGACACAGCTCACAATCAATATTTTAGCCCCTGCATTTACAACCAGAGAAAACAACTGTATAATCTCCTGGTTTAGTTCTACCGTGGCCATGGGGCTTAATGCCTTGGAGAGCTCCATGGATTGTCTGCAGCTAACTTGATTAGCACCAAAACACCCATGATAGCAGCTCTGAGCATCTTACAGCATCAAAATGCTAATTGCTTCTACTATGGCTCTTGGTACCGTTACTATGACTGTTACTGGACATAGGTGGGTGGAGAAAGGTAATTTCATTCCACAGAAGATTTCAATGTTTTGAAATCTGGTTTCATTCAGATTCAAAATGAAAACTAAAAATCTTGACATTTTCCACAAAAGGGAGTTGACCCCTGGTTCTGGGGCAGTTTGCATATCAGGTTGCTCCTAAGCACACCCTAGACACTCCAGGGTCCTTGACCCTGAGCCAGTCCTCCTGTTGGGCTGCCCTGGAGCCATGGCCCCTGGAAGCCCAGGCTTCTGAAAAGCCATGAGCCTGGCGGTGGGGGTTCACAGGCCCTCAGCTACCCACCAGCATTCCAGGTGAGCTGCTAGGAAACCAGCAGGGAGGAAGACAAATGTTCTGTCACCATTTTTCCAACCAGTTCCAGTACTGGTGTTAATTGCTAGAACTATTGTGTGAAATATGCAGGTTTCTGTTGGCAAGTTGTTGGGGAAATATATTTCCTAGTGTTGGTTTATGTGGGTTTGGTACCCCTGAATATCCCTTTGAGTGTGGGAATTATCGTTCTATATTTTTCAAATTTTGATTTTTTGACCAAACATAGTGAAAATATGAATTGGAAAAAAGGTGGAGGAAATGATGCTTTCTGGAAATTAAATAATAATTACCAGATATAGACATGGTTGAAAGTTCTCAATTATGAATCATAGTTTATAGCAATTTTGGGTTATGACCGATACCTATAATTTATCCCACAATATTTTCATGAAATTGTTTTTTCTTTTTATTTATTTTGTGGAATTTCCCAAAATGGGCAACACACACACTGGAGGGCACAGCCCCAGGCCTGGAGAGCTTGCAACCCAAGACAATAATCCTGCAAACACATAATTTTAAGCACATGCCTATTCCCATGGGAGTCTTCACTGCTTTCTATTGTTTGCTCCAGCTGCATAGCTCACAAAATTTATTTAGTTATCTAGCTCCCAGGTCAGCAAAGCATTTAAGAATGTGATTAAGTCCATCCCTGCTCAGCAAAACACTTAAGTATGTGCTTAGGTCCACTGAAATCAATGGGACTGAAATCCATGCCTAGAATTAAGCACATGCTTAAATGTTTTTGTGAGCAGGGATGAACTGCTAAATCAGAGCCCTGGTGACTGCAAGAACACAAACAGATCTGGAGCAGACACTATTGTTCAAGGCACTGCTTTCTGGGCTGCTTCTGCTAATACATATCCTCCAAGCCTCACACCAGCTGTAAGCTGCTTGGATGCCCACGTTGGGTGACCAAATAGCAAGTGTGAAAATCAGGATGGAGGTGGGGGAGTAATGGGTGCCTAAATAAGACAAAGCCCCGAGTATCAGAACTGACCCCATAAAATCAAGACATCTGGAAACCCTGTGCCCATGGTCCACTGCAGGAGATCAGATCAGTGTAAAATCTATCGTGTTTCTTATTGGCAGGATCAGTTTGAAAAGGAGTCACTATCAATAAACTTCTGTGGAGTTGGGAGTCCCCAGTGCTTAAGCTGTAGCAGCCCGATAGAGAACTTTACTCTGAGATTGTACTGTATATCACTATTATAACTCCATCATGGTCAATTAGCCAGACATGTTCCTGGCTCTTATCTTCAAAAATGATGCTTCTTGATTATTTATGTTTCCAGAGGCTATTATTGAGTAATTCAGTGTAGGGATGAACTTCAATATGCTCTACCATTGTGATTGTAAATCCAGGTGTTAACACCCCCGCATGACCCATCATCTCACCACAGACACCTAATAAAGTTGCCATTAGCTGGCAGGATATACTGAAGTAAACTATACAGCCAGCTGATCTTTCCATTACAGAAAGGGGTGCTGGTGAGCGCTAGAAGATTATCTGAGTGAGGAGCTGTCCGAGTTATTAAAAAGCAAGAGAGAAAGAGCGAGAGAGTGAAAACTAATTCCTATTAAGAGGGATTCCTATTTTGCCAGGGCAGATAGGGAAAGGTAGAATCAGTAGCCTGTGAAATAAAAATAAGAGGAGGAAACCATTGCTCAGCTAAAGGATCCTAGCTCTCCAAGCCCAGTTAGCAGCTGAACATTGTTTTTCCAGTTCTGCTTGGAAGATTAGCTTTAAGAGGAACAAGAGATGGGGAAAATCTTCTACAGCATTTCGCTTGTCTCCATTTCTCAAACGATGTAGTTCCCCAACATTTTGCATCATAGCCCCTTTGAGCCTCTGACAGCTCCTGCATGTGCCCAGACTGCCCATGCAGCATCCCCAAATTTGGGACCAAATATGATCCAGCCCAGAGCTATCGGGGCTCAAAAAGGACTTTCCCCCCTGAAATTGCTGATCCTACCTGCTGTGGGCCAGGATGAGGCCAGGCACCAGAAATGATTGCAGGGAGACTTTCTCTCCTGTGCTATCCGTAATGTCCCCTGATGGAGTCCAGGCAACACGGAAAGGGAAGGTATCTGACTAAAATGCAGAGGGGACAAGAGTCCGACTGAAAGTAACAGCAGAGGAGTAGATTGGGACAAGGCTGGGGGTGAGGGGAGAAAAACTGGGAGTGGGAACCAGTGGAGGGGAAGACTTGAATTTGCTGAGGAAGGAGACTGGGAGTGGGGTGGAGACTAGGCCTAAGATGCAGTTCCCAGAGGGGGTAAGACTAGCACTGGAGGGGCAAGGAGACCAAGGACTGGAGGCTGGGAATGCTTAGATGAGGAGAATGGCACTATAAAATGAGCCAGGAATGGGAAGAGACAGGAGTGGGATGGGTTGGAGGGGACAGGGCAAAAGAGGTCAGGCTTGGGGGAAATGGGCAGTATGATCTACATCCACTAGAGAACAGACCCTGGAATGGAATCCAAAATTTTCAATTCTCACCATTCCTCTGTTGTAAGCAAATACCTGGGAAACCCAGCAGCAGTGTGTCATTCCCCTGTGCTGCCGGCCCAATAGGTGACAGCAAGCAATTGCTATCAGTTGCTCTGTTAGCTCAAGAGGCTGAGGTCTGTTTGGAGGAGCTAAAGGTTCCAGTCCTGTTGATAAGTCATACCAGTGTTAATATAATACCATATAATAGAGTTTGTTAGTTGTTTTTTTTTCAGTTTTCTTTTTAAAAAAACCTAGCAAATTATACATTAAAAATACATTAAAAGAGCACTAATGCTTCAAAGTCCAGCACCCAAAAGTTAGAAATGCCAGAATTAAGGTTAAAACAACAAGGAGTCCTGGTGGCACCTTAAAGACTAACAGATTTATTTGGGCATAAGCTTTTGTGGGCTAAAACCCACGAAGGTTTAAGGTTGTCTGTGCACAAGTCAGAGCTGATCACCAACCTGGTCAGGATCAGGAGGGAAGGTTCTGCAGGTCTGACTGCAGGGGTGACTCTTAAGAGGGGCTTGATAGCATCCGTATTCATTGTATCAGGGATTTTTCCCCTGCGTGAGGGGCAACATGGAAGAAAGTGCAAAGACTGCTCAGTTCCACCTGTTTGCCTCTGATCTGATCATATCCGATTCTTTTTTGAATCCCGACTCACCCTTACATCACACAATTAATGTATATGTCTGATCTTTGCCTTCAAAGCCCTTCCTAATTCCATCCTCACCTGCGCCAAAGACTTGGGCTCCTCTTGTGTCCCCAAGCAAACCCTCAGCTCCGCCACAGATAGCCTGCATGCTTCCTTCGCCGTCTCCACAGAACAAGCTTGCATTCTCTGCTGTGCACCACAAATAGGCTCATGTGATTAAAGCTATATCCTCACAACAATCCTGTAAGGACAGCATTATTTTATAGATGGGCCGTAGAGGTTAAATGATCACACCAAGGGCCTGTGACAGTACCAAGAGTGGATCCCAGCACTTGGCTCTCTAAGAATTAAACAAGTTTTCCTCTCCCATTCTGTACGGGGAGATTTTGGCAAACCAGTAAAGTGCCTGAAACCACTATGGCTTATTGCTAAAAGCAGCCAAGTCAACAGGTCATAAAGTGGCCTTGCAGCAGCCTTAGCTTGACCAAGGCAGGAGGGGAGGGGGTTCTGGGTGCCACAGAAAGGGCAGCTTGATGCCATGTCCAATAAGAATTGTGTTGAAGTTGCTGACATATGCATTTTAGAAGAGCAGGATGTGCCCTCAGGAATGTCTATTAGGACCTCAAGGCTGCAAACTCTGGGAAAAACCCACACCTGGTTAATCAATAATCAGAAGGAAACCTCTTGCTTGACCATTGAAACTGCTTGCTTAACAAGTTTTCTTTAAGGGACATGTCATTGTACTATAAATAAGGGGGGAAAGTTTGAGGTAGTGGTTATCTTTGGGACTGGACTCTCCCTCTGGATGCATCTTGAGTTCCCCACCGACAGATGGGCTGCTGCTGTGCCACCCAAGAGCCACACTCAGCTTCGGTAATTATCGAGGGTTGGGGGTGTTTTACTAACCTGTTGAGGATGTGCATAAGTGCTTGAGACTAAGGAAAGTTTAGCTTTAAGTGAAAGCACTCTTGTGTTGCCCTGTTTGTGCCAGTCATTGATCGGTCGGATGGCCGTGTCTCCCCTGATTTATTTCCTGACACCACCTCACACAGAGTAAAATTTACCAAGAGCTCTGGGTTGAAAGAACCCCGGGTAACAATTCATTGGTCCATTAATAGGATAGGTCCCTCAATGGCTATTAGCTAAGATGGTCAGGAAACAGTGTTATGCTCTGGATGCCCCTAAACCTCCAACAGCCAGAAGCTGGGACAGAATGACAGGGGATGGATCACTTGAAATTGCCCTGTTCTGTTCATTCCCTCTGAGGCATTTGGCATTGGCTGTGCTGGAAGACACAATACTGGGCTAGCTAGACTATTGGTCTGACCTAGCATAGCAGTCCTTATGTATTTATTGCAAGAGCAGTACAAAGCAGGCAGACTCGAATAGCCAAATGAGGTGACCCGCAATACTTAGCTACACGGTTTCTGATGTGCTTCCACTTGGTTTAATGCAGAGTAGTTTAAATAAAAATAGAACTTCTAACCCATCAGGCCCCTTCTTTCTGAAGACATTGAAAGGAAAAGAATCCTCGAAATTTAAAATAAGACAAAATGTTGCAGGAAAAGTTTTTTTTCTGTATTAAACTCATGGCTTCCAAACCGGCTCATTCCAGATGCACAGCTGGTAGCCATTGCAACAACTGTAATTCTGTAATATCCTCCCATGGAGACTGTTGCAGCTTGTCTATTTTGCATCCCCTGTAGTGTCTTAGCCTCTTTTTTACTGTTTCACTGTTTATACTAAGGAAAAGTAAACAGGGGGAAAAATATTTTTTTCTGGGTATTTGTGCAAGTTGCAGCAACAGATCTGTGGTGTAGAGAGAATCAGCTGGGAACTATAAGAGATTAGCACATACAGTAGTTTTGGACTAACTGTTTATTGCACAATAAATTCTGGTTTTGTTAATGGATCTGCTATAAAAGATTAAAATTAATTTATAAATATTGATTCACAGACTATTACTATAAGAACATAAGAACATAACATAAAAACATAAGAACGGCCATACTGGGTCAGACCAAGGGTCCATCTAGCCCAGTATCCTGTCTTCCAAAAGTGGCCAGTGCCAGGTGCCCCAGAGGGAATGAACAGAACAGGTAATCATCAAGTGATCCATCCCCTGTTGCCCATTCCCAGCTTCTGGCAAACAGAGGTAAGGGACACCATTCCTGCCCATCCTGGCTAATAGCCATTGATGGACCTATCCTCCATGAATTTATCTAGTTCTTTTTTGAACCCTGTTATGGTCTGACATACAGATTATATACAGATTAAATATGGAGTTGATGTTCAGATATCATGACAGACCGCAGATGTGCAGCAAAAATTACCATGGTCCCGTTTAGACCTATGGGGCCTAATCATGAAATCATCATTGAAGAATAATTTGTGACCCCTCCTCTAACAGCCAGAATGGTCACACTCCAGCCACTGCTACAGTCTACAGAGTCAGAAGGAAAACCAATGCTTCAGACCTGAATGATTCAAGTTGGACTCTTCTGACTGTGAGCAAAGGCTAGTGAGGGTTGGGAAGAGGCTATTATTTTTATGACTGTTTTGAAGCTCTGTGGTTTTCCCTCTATATGTACATATTAGAGCCGGTCAAAACCAGAATTACTGTACCATGGGAAATTCAAATATTTTGACATTTCAGTCCTTAAACTCAAGAATATTTAAAATTTTCACAAAAGACGTTTCAAAAATTTTGATTGGGAAACATCAAAACAAAAAGTTCTTACATTTTTTACATAAACAAAATGTTTTGATCTTTCAAACTGGTTAATTCAACATGTCACATTGGGTTTCATCTTGAGTTGACATTTTGCTTCAAAATGATGCTAGCATGACATTTTAAGTTGAATTGACATTTTGTATTGAAACCTTTTGGTTCAAATCAACTTTTGATTTTGTTTTGGTTCAAACTGTCTTGTTCAAATTTATTTTTTAAATATAAAAATCATATTAAACCTACATTTTCCCATGGAAAGAATTTCCATCCTAAAATTTTTTGTACCAATGGCTATATTGTAGCCTTTATACCACAGACCTATGTAGAGGTGGTGTGATGCCACACCTCTCACCAACAAGGACTCTGGGAGAGATTGGGGGACAGAGGCTATAGTTCCACAATTCACTATCTGGGGTTATCCCTGAGTAGGGGAGTCCCCAGTGCACCCACATCTGGCACAGCTAGTTCCTATACCGCTCTCCCTTCAGTTCCCATTAGATCGTGACTTTGGGGGCAGGGAGGCATCAGGTTTTTGCTCCGGCAATCCCCAGATGGTGATCTGCTGAGGAAGAATCAGGAACTGGTGCAGGTTAAAGCAGTCTGTACACAGGCCAAGCAGAGATTCAGGAATCTATTACCATCTCACCACCCTTTTGTGCCCAGTGCAAGCTAAACACAGCAGAGAATCTGACCCTGTAACTCATGTAGGCACAGCCTCTCCTTGTGCTTTTCAGTGCACACACAGATTGTGCGCTCTACATTACACATTAGGATGATACAAAATGCTCCCTTCAGTACACTGCCCCATGGCTCCATCCCCAACTCCTAGCGCTGTCTGAGAATCAGGCCCTTTAAAGGGTCTTGAACTGGGTACCCCCAAATTGGAAAATACCAATGGCCAGTTGTACCAATTAGGCATCATATCCCAGTGAAGTCCCTCACGTTTCATTTACATTGATAGCTACATCTGCCTGTCTATGTAGTTTAGGACAAACATATGAATGCACACATACACACACCAATGCACATCCCTACCTTTTAAGGATTTTTATGTCTAGATGGGGGTGGGGGGATTCCTTCAAGAGTGTTTATTTTAGTTAGTAATGGTGTTGGACATTATAGGACATTTTTTATAAACATTAAAACTATATATAACTAAAACTCAATGCAATATAAAACTGTGTATATGAAACCTACCATCACTCTTGAAAGTAATATTAGAGGAATGTATACAGATAGTCATTACTGTGGGTCATTTATATGACATGAGCCAATTCTGTCTGTTATATTCTGTAAATATTTTCTATTTACTTTTTTTCACAGTAGCACCTAGGTCCCCATTGTGCTAGACACTATACACGCATGCAACAGAAAACCAGTCCCTGCCCAAAGATCATACAATCTTTGGGATGGTCTGAAGCCCACTGGAGTTAATGGAAAGACTCAACGATGAGAGAATGGCTGAGTAAACCAAAGAAACATGAAGAAGGGATGGAAGAACACACACATGACTTGGACTATGTATGGTACTGTTTTGAGCTGGGTGAAACCTTATAATGGGTTGAGTTGAAATCCCATTGAGATTGATAGGTGTGAAATCACCCTTCAGTTAACATAAATGTAAGCATAAGCCTCCACCTAAGACAAAAGTTGCATGTGAACCCACCCAGGAGCATTTGGCTGACTTTAATTTTGGGTAGGTGTGGTGGGAAGAAGGAAGAGAGATCCCATAGGAACTGAGAACATCCAAGCACGGTCAGACGGGGAGAAGCAAGGAAGCCAAACAGGAGCTGGCAACCACAGTGTGACCCTAGAAAAAGATGAAGAGAGAACTTCTGGGTCTGGTGCTGGCTAAAGAGGAACGTACGCTAAGAAGCTGCTCCTTTTGTGCTTAGTTCCTTCTGTGTCCAGAGACACAGGATTTTGCACATTTCTTGTCAATAAACAAGACAGATTTAAAAAAATACCAGACTCCATAAATTTCTACTTCCAACTGGAACATCCCAAGGGCCCCAAACTTTGACTGGCCGTTGGGGTTGAAACAGCACAAGCAGCAGTGTGAGCTCACCAACTGCCTGCCTGCATGCCGATGCAAAACTCCAGTAACTCCAGTGACTTCTAGCCCAGTCCTCTGGATTTACACCGGTGTAACAGACAGCTGAGTTGGATTTCCTGGGTCTAGACATGAAGGGCCAAATCCTCAGGGAGTTATAGAGTAGCTCCGTTGAAGTCAAAGTAACTGTATTGATTTGCATCACCTTTGGCCATAGCTCATAGTCCCTAGACAGGGAGAATTCTCACGTCCACCTACATTCTGAATTATAGGCCCAGTACTCAAAGAACTGACACTCTGAAGTGGGATGGTACTGGTACGGGCAGATCATATTGATGCCTATATCCAGGGCCAATACACATGTATAATAAGGTATCTTATAACTGTGATTCTACCAACTTTATAGCAAGTTTTATGCCGATTTGATTAGGGTGCTATTGGCTGACAGTCACCATAGTTTATGCTTTTTAAACATCGTCATTATCTAATGTAGGAAAGGGAGCTAATTAGTTATAACAATGAAAATGATAGTTTTATCTATGTTATATTACAACCAATTGTACACATCTGAGAGGATTTCATTCAGTGATTCTCTCCAAAATCAAAAGACTTAAGTAAACTAAAAAGTCAGAAAGGAAAAAAAACGGGGAGTCGTTAATTATTTCTCTATAAAATGTGTAGTCAATATATAAGCCTTCAAAAAACCCCAAACCATCCTGTAAATTGTTCTTATACAGTGATCCATTGCTTTTCATGGGCCGTGTGTTTATGTAACAGTGCATTTATTAATGTAGCTTAATAGATCAGTCTATATTTCTTTAGTCCATCCTCAGTAACATATTATTTAAAGCTCATTATTCACTGAAATAACACATGCAAAAGCACAAGTTGGTTAGCTGTGATATTTTATTAAAGTGAGCATTTCGGGATTTTTATTCTCCATCCCTCATCAACATAAAACATAGTAAAGAGTTCATAAATCTAATTGAGGACATTAGAATAAGGAAAAATCACTGAATATTTAGTTAGGCTATGCAAGCCTTTTGTACAAGCAAGCCATCAGAGGCAGTCATAAATGCCAATCGAAAGCATTCAATAATTGCTAGTTGGTAAGAGTACAACAAGACAGATGTAAATGGGATGGTAGCCTGCAAAGGTAGAAGGATTATGAGTTTTGTTGTTGTTTTTGTTTTGTTCTCTTTGTTTTTAAAAGTCTCAAAATGCTGTGAAAGCCAGTGGATTGAAATCCACAGTATAGTCTTTCAGTTTAAAGCATTACTGGGATACAGAAGATCTGTGTTCAATTCTTGACTCTGTCACACATATCCTGCAGGACCACAAGCCCACTTAGCCCCAGATCCTCCAAGGTATTGAAGCACACAACTCCCATAGATTTCAATGGAAATACCTTTGAGGATCTGGGCCTTAGGGCCAGATTTTAAGAACATAAGAATAGCCATACTGGGTCAGACCAATGATCCATCTAACCCAGTATCCTGTCTTCTGACAGTGGCCAATGCCAGGTACTTCAGAGGCAATGAACAGATAATCATCAAGTGAACCATCCTGTGTCACCCCTTCCCAGCTTCTAACAAACAATGGCTAGGTGCACCATCCTTGCCCAATCCTCCATGAACTTATCTAGGGTTTTTTTAAAAAAAAACCTGTTATAGTCTTGGCCTTCAAAACATCATCTGGCAAGGAGTTCCACAGGTTGACTGCTGCCTTTTCATTTGGTGACCCCTAGTTCCTATGTTATGAGAAAGAGTAAATAACACTTCCTTATTTACTTTCTCTGAACCCATCATGAGTTTATAGACCTCTATCATATCCCCACTTAGTTGTCTCTTTTCCAGCTGAAAAGTACAAGGCTTTTTAATCTCTTCTCATATGGAAGCTGTTCCATATCCCTAAACATTTTTGTTGTGCTTTTCTGTCTTTTCCAGTCCCAATATATCTTTTTTGAGATGGGGCAACCAGATCTGCATGCAGTATTCAAGATGTGGGTGTACCATGGGTTTATATAAAGACAATACACTATTTTCGGTCTTATTATCTATCCCTTTCCTCATGATTCCCAACACTCTGTTAGCTTTTTTGACTGCCGAGTGGATGTTTTCAGAGAACTATCCACAATGTCTCCAAGATCTCTTTTTGGAGAGGTAACAGCTAATTTAGACCCCATCATTTTATATGTATGGTTGGGATTATGTTTTTCAGTGTGCATTACTTTGCATTTATCAACATTGAATTTCATCTTCCATTTTGTTGCCAAGTTACCCAGTTTTGTGAAATCTCTTTGTAGCTCTTCACAGTCTGCTTGGGACTTAACTCTTGAGTAGTTTTGTATCATCCGCAAATTTTGCCACCTCAAAGATGCAGCTAGGTGCCTAGTGGGATTATCAAAAGCACATAAATGGGAATTAGATGCCTACCTTGCTTAGTGTTTTGAAAATCCCACTGCATCTTTAGGTGTCTAAATGTCTGAAAATTTGACCCTAAGTGACTTAGGCACCTAAATCTTATTAAAAATCAAGGAGACTGAGATGTTACCTTCTGTGTCAGCGTTCCTAATTTTCTCTTTGTCTGAGCTATCCCTTTCTCACACCCTTTGGATAGGTCTGCACTGCAACATAAGCCCATGCTTCAGCCTGTGATCAAGACTACCATCCCTTGCATTCACATTGCAACTGTGCTAACCCAGGGCTGAAACGCAGGGCCCCAGGGCCCTGCAGAGTTGGGAGGGTCTGAGCTCAAGTTAAGCTGGGACCCACAGTCTGAGCCTTATTGGTTTGCAGTGTAGAATCAGACCTGCTTGACTCCGGTCCCCAGAAATTAGCCAGAATTATCCCACAATCCCATGGGACAACTTCCTTAGTCTTTTCTATCCCAACAATCTGCAATCCACTCTATTGAATACGTAAGCAACACCACCTCCTTTGCAAATGGCAGCAGCTTAGGTCAACATTAATCCATTCTCTTCTGATCACTGATCTGCAAGCACACTGTCAGAGAGTCTACTGGGTTTGCCATGGAGAGCGAACCGACCTTGCCTTTTGTGCTGAGCAGGCGGTAAAGTTTTCCCACAATGCACCATGGTCTTAGGACTACAGCAGCCACATTTTGGAGAGGGGCACTAGAGTCTCTGAGGCATGTTTACTTTCACTCAGGTCTGCACACTGCAGAATGAATGCCAGAGCACTAGGCTGGAGCATTGGTTAGAAAAGTCTTAACAGGGCTAAAACACAATGTAGAGATCCAAGCCCAGGGTTCCTTAACATGGCTCAGCTGCTCTGACTCCCACTTACATTGCAGTGGAGACATAGTCTTTGTCTCTCTTGTCTTTTTCCGATTGCAAGTGCTTATGGGCTGTCTCGCACTATGTGTTTGTACTGCACCAAATGCAATGGAGCTCTGAGGCACTAAGGTAATACAAATAACACCAATAACAGGAAACTTGTTCTTTAAGGTCCCAATACTGTGAGATGCTGAGAACCTCTAATTTTTACTGAGCTGCCCCATTGCTTTTAATTGAAATAAGGAAATGCCCCACAATTTATTTCTTTTTAAATCAAAAAGAACATGTTTTCCTCATGCCGTTTTAAGGCCATTGATTTCTGCAGCCTTATGATACATTTCAGATGCTAAAGGGAACTGGTGAAAAAATCAACCTTTCTAGTTAAGTTTCTTTTTCCATCAGGATCATTTTTGTCCTCAAAAAGCCACACACACACACACACACACACACACACACAGGTAGAGACAGGTTTCCTATACTTCATGTATCCACAAATCTGTAATAGATAAGTTGCCATGGAACTGGTGCTGCTGGCCAAGAGGGAAATGCAGTGTCCCGTATGTCACATTGAGTGCTGCCTGTATGATCATCAGACTTCACTGGAAGCTCTTAGCAAGAGAGAGGGAGGTGGAGAGGAAAGGAGCTGGGTGAAATGGGGAATAAAGCTATTTGATGGCCCATGGGAAAGGAGTATGTGGTGTCTTTCCAGCCGTGTGAGCGTGTATGAATGTCCATATCTCTGCACCATGGCTGGCACTGATGGAACTGCAAAAATGGGCATCAAATTCAGAGGACAAGGACAGCCTGGGCAAAGGAGTATAGTTTAGTAGTTAGGGCACTGGAGTGGTAATCAGGAGACCTTAGTTTCATTTCCAGCTTTGCTGCTGACCTGTTGCGTGACCAGGAGCAAGTCATTGACTCTCTGTGCCTCTGTTTCTCCTCTCAGCTTTTGTCTGTCTTTAGATTGCAGGAAAGGCACTGTTTCTCCCAATGTGTTTGTATAGACCTAGCAAAATGGGGCCCTGAACTCCCTTGAGGGCCTGTAAATGCTACTGTAATGCACACAATAAATAACAGCAGTCCGTAGAGGCAGTCCCTCCAGATTAGGGTGGATATATATTTGTAGAAGCATTGTGGCTGAAGGAGGAGGGTGGGAGAGATAGTTTTGAATGTCCATATCTAGTTCTTCTGCAGATAAAAATTGAATTTCGGTCTCCGGGGTTGCCTAGCTGGTACTTCTTACACAGTCTTACATAGAAACCAAAGAGATGAACACTACTGAGTCTGAAATAGATGAATACAGACCCTGTTTTGTGTTTTTGTTTTAAACAATGTTCTTCCTTCCTTCATCATTGTGGGAGAGAACAGGTGTAGGTGGAAGGGAAATGCTGGGAAAGAATCCAACTAAAAATAAAGATATAAGGAAAACAAAAATGATGAAATGATTGACTTGGAGAGGTGTGGCTTAGAGGGCTTCATAAACCCACACTCCTCCTGTGAAAAATGCCAAGCAGTAGAGTTGAGAAAATACAGCAGAGGTAGCAGCTCTTAGATCTTTTCTTATGGGCTCCTTTTATCTCCCTCAGTCAGTAAGTATCTCATTTTCAGGGAAGTGCTACAGGGGAAAGGAAAGTGGCATAGGAGAAAAAATTACCAAGATTTTCAAAAGTGACCAGGATTAAAGTACTTAATGAACTTGAGCTGAAGCAATCTCAGAACAGCTAGCAATTATCTTCAAGAATTTATGGAGGATAGGTGAGGTCCCAGAAGATTGGAGAAGGTCAGACATAGTGGAACAAATAGGACTTGGGGAATTATAGACCAGACAGTCTAACTTTGACACCTGGAAAGATACTGGAACTAATTATCAGTCAGTTTGTAAGTATTTAGCAGACAGTAGGATAATGAGTAATACATGGATTTGTCAAGAACAAATCACACCAGGCCAACCTAATTTCCTCCTCTGGCAGGGTTACTAGCCTAGTGGATGGGGGAAAGCATCTTGACACATCTTGATTTCAGTAAGGCTCTTGACACACTCCCAAATGACATTTTCATTAACAAACTGGGGAAAGGTGGGCAAAATTAAATTACTGCAATAAGGGTGCACACCTGGTTGAAACACCGTTCTCAAAGAGTAGTTATCAATGATTCTCTATCATATTGGGAGGGCATATCTATTGAGGTCACACAGGAGTCTGTCCTGGGTCCGGTACTATTTAACATTTTCAGTAATGACTTGGAATGGGGTGGAGACTGTGCTTGTAAAATGTGCAGATGACATCAAGGTTGCAAGCACTTTGGATGACAGAATTAGAATTCAAAATGACCTTGATAAATTGGAGAATTGGACTGAAATCAACAAGACAAAATCAATAAAGACAAGTGCAAAGTACTACACTTAGGAAGGAAAAATCAAATGTATAGCTATAAAATGGAGAATAACTGACTAGGCAGTGGTACTGCTAAAGATGATCTGGAGATTATAGAGGACCACAAATTGGATATAAGCCAAAAGTGTCATCTAGCTGTGAAAAAGGCTAATATCATTCTGGGGTGTATTAATAGGAGTGTTGTATGTAAGATGAGATAATTGTCCCAATGTACTCAGCAGCAGTAAGACCTCATTTGGAGTATTGTGTCCACTTCTGGGCACTACATTTTAGGAAAAAACATGGTCAAATTGGAGAGAGTCCAAAGAAAAGGAACAAAATTGATAAAATGTTTAGAAAACCTGATCTCTGAGGAAATATTAGCTGTGTTTAGTCTTGAGACAAGATGACTTGGGGGGGAGGGGGAGAGGAGGGAGGGACACCTGAAAACAGTCTTCAGATATCTTATGGGCTTTTATAAAGAAGATGGTGATCAGTTGTTCTTCATGGCTACAGAAGGTAGGACAAGACACAATCATCTTAATCTTTAGCAAGGGAGATTTAGATTAGATATTAGGAAAAACTTTGTGTCCATAAGAGGAATTAAGTTCTGGAATAGGCTTCCAAGCAAGATTTGGAATCCCTGCCATTGGAGGTTTTAAGAACAGGTTAGATTAACACCTGTGAGTGATGATCTAGGTATACACTTGGTCCTGCCTCAACACATGGGCTGGACTAGAAAACCACTCAAAGTTCCTTACAGCCCTACATTTCTATGATTGAATGCCTCAATTTCTGGATGTCCAACTCGAGAAACCTGACTTTCAGAAGTTCAGAGCACTTACCCTTTGAAAATTAGGTCCCTTTAAGGCACCTCATTTTGAGTACTTGAAAACTGAGGCACACAAAATCTCTAATCACTTATGAAAAAGTTGGTCATAGTATTCTAGCTGAAGTGATTCGCAGTATAGTTCACCTAGATATCTGCTCTGAAGAGAAGAGCTCTTTAATGGCACATTCTCTTTTATTGTATTCTGTCTAGGTTTTGGGCCTACACATTTACACTAAATGTCAGTTTATGTGTAAAAAGTGAGTGTAAGTTCATAAGATGTCACAATAACTTGTGGTAACAAATGTTGATGGAGTGACGTGCAAGAAAACCAAAGAGAAAAACTGAATTATTCCAAACAAAAAGCCTACTGATGTAGCTGAAGGACTGTGTTGAGATCATGCTTGTTAAACAAGAAAATGTGGGTCAGGAAATTAATGAAACAAAATTGGTGTGTCAGAAACTAGACCAAAATAATGAAGGAATAGGCTATTCCACCTATCACTCCCTTTTGGGGTCCATAAAGAAAAAGATTTTTGGGTGGGAGGACAAAAAGAAATGAAGGCTACTGAAGCAAGCTTCACCACCATGGCTGCCAACTGCAACGCTTCGTGGGTCCCCAGGCCATCTTCACCCTTATTCTGAGAGATGTCCTGACCAGACCAGGCCAGAGAGAGGGATCTAGAGGACATCACCACCCCAACCACCTCCAGATGAATTCCAAACACAACTAGGGATGTAGCAGTTCTTACCTCCTTTAATACCCTCTAAGAGACTGTCAGACAAGGGGGCTTTTCCTTCTAAGACTTACGCTAACAACAACAGCAAAACCAGCTCCATCCCATCTCAACCAGCTTCTCTTTCCCCAAAAAGACAGTTATTACCATCTTTGTTACCATCTAAGAGACTGACAGCCAGCTAAAGGGAAAGGGATCAAGAAATGTTAAAATGAAAGCCTCCCTTAATACTTCACATATTAACTTTTCAGTATCTGTAATAAGAGGTTATAACAATTTTTAATGGTGTGTTTGCCATGCTGCTTAGGTGCTAAGTAAGCTCAGATGTTTGAATATCAAACTCCAAATCTTGTTTAGCGCTGTTTAACATGGGACAGTGACTGGGTTATGTTAACACCTTTGGCCCATATTTATTCCATCTAAATTGATAAATCAGCACCCTTCCGTCTATCGATTCCCTCAGATCCTAAGTCAGGACTGGATGCTTCTTTTTAAAAGATCTAATCTAGCTCAACCAGAAGTTATAGACCACCTGTAGTCTGTTATAATTCGTCACTAGCCTTTGTTTCCTTTCAGGAGTAGATATATTTTTTTATATTGCGTAATATTTAAAAATACAGTTGATGTATCTTCTGTAGCTGATGGAATCACAAATGTAATTGCTCCATTTTCTCTATTACCCTAAGTAATATTTCAATTAAAATGTCCCCTCAGAGTGGCCCAACCTAAATGATCTCAGGCTTCTCTGCCTTCTATAGTCTTATTGACTTGAAAAATAACAAACAAGTGTAAATGATATTTACAGCTCTTAATTGGCGTCATTAGCAGATCTTATTATTCAGCAGGACAAGCAGTGGCCCTTTATTGAGAATTCAGTGATGCACATCTGGTTTGCACTCATCATACTTAAAGACAAGTAATAAAATGAATTAATGACTTAGGGCCATATTCATCACTAAAGGATACAGATACAGCCTCTTTCCACTTGATTTTTTTTTTTTGGTGAAGCATAATTTTGGCAACTGTGAATATATAAGGGTTAAAGCTGCATTTATGCAGGTAGATATTGAAATAATAATGTACTGATGCATGAATATATAATATATAATATCACACTACATTTTTTTATTATCAGGATGATTGGAAGTCAGATCTTGGGCAAATCACTTCGGGCCAGATCAACAAAGATACTTAGGCTCCTAATTTCATTTGATTTCATTAGAAGATGGGAACCTAAATACCTTTGAGGATCTGGTCCTTAATCTCTCCATATCTCTGTTGTACACCCATAAAATGGGAATAAAAGCACATGCTTACTTGTGGTTGTGGTGAGGGTAAATATGTTAAAAACTGTAAGGCACTTGTATGCTACACTAATGGAGGGTATTGTGACGTTGCATCCCATAATGCTTTATGGAAATATGCTTATGAAAGTAAATATGACATAACTGGAATATGTTTTATGCTAGATATGCCATGTAATGTATCTCTGCAAAGGTTATGATCTACTGGATATATTCATCCTATTTGTATGCATGTATCATTTTTGTTCAGAGTTATGAATATTGGCTATGTACTAGTTTAATTTTAAGTAGCCTCAGTGAAGCAGTTGGTCAGCTTCCTGAGAAAAGACTATTCTCAGTAAGTGCCCAATCAAGAAACACTTAAGCTAACAATGAACTTGGAGATGCCAATCCATATCTGAGCTTTCCTGGGAATGTGGCCTGGCTGGTAAGGAAGTCGGTCGTGCATGGACATGTGACTTGCTCATGTGACTCCAAAACTCCATCTTGGAGCTGGATTCTGCATAGGAGAGCGGAGGGGGTGTCCACCTAGAAGAGAAAGTCTAAGCCCCTGGGAGACCCCTCCATTTTCTCTTCAGCTGGCTCGAGAGATAGCCTCTGCACCCCCAAAGGATACCTGAAATAAACTGGAACAATGGACAGTAACCGCGGGGGTGTGAGTGATTGCTGGACCCAGACTATAAGGAGTATAGTCTGTAAAAGAAGCTTACTGGAACATCTCTGAGGGCGAGATTTCATCTGTAATCATTTTCCTATGGTATTAAGTTTAGATTGCGTGTTTTATTTTATTTTGCTTGGTAATTCACTTTGTTCTGTCTGTTATTACTTGGAACCACTTAAATCCTACTTTTCATATTTTATAAAATCACTTTTTACTTATTAATTAATCCAGAGTATGTATTAATACCTGGGCGGGGGGGTGTCAGGGGACAAACAGCTGTGCATATCTCTCTATCGGTGTTATAGAGGATGAACAATTTATGATTTTATCCTGTATAAGCTTATTTGGGATTTGGATCCCATTGGGAGCTGAGTGTTGGAGACAGGAAAACTTCTTAAGCTGTTTTCAGTGAAGCCTGCAGCTTGTGGGATGTGGTTCAGACCTGGGTCTGTGTTTGTAGCAGGCTAGCAGGTCTGGCACAACCAGGTGGGGTTTTGAAGTCCCAAGCTGCCAGGGAAAATGGGCTTAGAGGTAGTCCCAGCACATCAGTTGGCAGTTCCCAAGGGGTTTTCTGTGATCCAACCTATCACAGAGACCATATAAATGGTCCCACAGGTGGTATCTCAGTCCACCCTGTTCTTCGCCTGTGATAAACAATGATATCCTGAGGACTGAAATTCTTTAGCCTAACCCAAGTTTTGGGCTCAATACAGGGGTAACTGGCTGAAATTTATTAGCCTGTGATATACAGAAGGCAGACTAGATTATCTAATTGTCTGTTCTGAATTTAAGCTCAAATATAAAACTATGAAAGTTGTGTAGATAGAATCTCGATAATAATCTGCCTACTAGATAAATGCACCAGAGAGATAAACTGGGTCATTGAAAATCCAATTTAGGTACAGCCAGGTGTGAATTAAAAGCTTGATGTAGAACAAAAGTTACCTGCCAATCATCCTAAGAAATACTGGCTTAGTTTATCTAGTTTGTATGCTGTGGCAGACGTACAACCAAATAATCATTTACCACTGTGCTGGCTGTATTGTATGGGGAAAAAATACTTTTTGGAAATCAACTAGAATTACGCAGGAACATCCTGTAACTTATATTAACTAATTTCTTAGGCAAAAAGTGCTTTATGAGTTTCACATTGCTGAACCAGAAGAAGCCCTGCTCTGGTTCAGTTGATTTACAGTGAAGTCAGATTGTGATTTTCAAAGGCATCTAAGGGAACTAATTGCCCAATCCCCATGGGCTTTCTCTGAAAATACCAGCCTGATTCAAGATTTTTACACAGCTTTCATTAGTGAAGGTGGTAAGAAGCAATCAGCTAGTAGAACAAGGGAGAAATTCAACCTGAATTTGAATTCCAGTTCTTCAAGGATTTACTCCTCAATAATAGTATTAATAATTAGTAATACCTAGCTTGTATACAGCACTTTTCAGGTGTAGATCTAAAAGCATTTTAAAAAGAAAGGCCAGTATTATTTTTCCATTCTACAGATGGGTAATCTGAGGCACAGAGAGGGGAATTGACTTGTCCAAAGTCACCCAGAGACATACACAATATTCATAATGAAATGGTAGGTTTGCCTAAGCCAAAACCCAAGGTTCCACCAGCTCTAAACTTTGGGGAGCTTGAACCTGAATCAAGGCCATTCTTGAACTTGAATTTATCTTGAACTTGGTAAGAGTGAAATTCACCCCAGATCACAGGACTAGTTCAAGGCTTGCACTCCGTTTAAGTCCCTCTTATGCCTAATTTTAAAGCCTTATGTATGATTGAAGTCATACCTTATACTGGACCTTTGTGTGTGTGCGGGGGGTGAATTTCATCACAAATCAAGTCATAGAATCACAGAAGATTAGGGTTGGAAGAGACCTCAGGAGGTCATCTAGTCCAACCCCTGCTCAAAGCAGGACCAACACCAACTAAATCATCCCAGCCATGGCTTTCTCAAGCCGGGCCTTAAAACCCCCTCTAAGGATGGAGTTTCCACCACCTCCCTAGGTAACCCATTCCACTTCTTCACCAACCTCCTAGTGATTTTTCCCCCCTAATATCCAATCTAGACCTCCCGAACTGCAACTTGTGACCATTGCTCCTTATTCTGTCATCTGCCACCACTAAGAACAGTCTAGCTCCATCCTCGTTGGAACCCCCCTTCAGGTAGTTGAAGGCTGCTATCAAATCCCCACTCACTCTTCTCTTCTGCAGACTAAATAACCCCAGTTCCCTGAGCCCCTTAATCATTTTTGTTGCCCTCCACTGGACTCTTTCCAATTTTTCCACATCCTTTCTGTAGTGGGGGGCCCAAAACTGGACGCAATACTCCAGACGTGGCCTCACCAGCTTCAAATAGAGGGGGAAAATCACTTCCCTCGATCTGTTGGAATCCTCCAATTTGTCTAAGTCCCTCTGTATCTACCTCTCCCTCCAATTTAGTGTCATCTGCAAACTTGCTGAGGGTGCAATCCATCCCATCATCCAGATCATTAATGAAGATGTAGATCTCAAGCACTTTAAAAAGAGAGGCCAGTATCATTTTCTCCATTCTATAGATGGGTAATCTGAGGCACAGAGAGGGGAAGTGACGGAGAGGGGAAGGACCGACCCCTGGAGCACTCCACTTGATACTGGCTGCCAACTAGACATCAAGCCATTGATCACTACCCATTGAGCCCAGCGACCTTGTCAATGTCTATCCACCTTATAGTCCATTCATCCAATCCATACTTCTTCAATGTGCGGGCAAGAATACTGTGGGAGACTGTATCAAAAGCTTTGCTAAAGTCAAGGTATATCACATCCACCGCTTTCCCCATATCCACAGAGTCAGTTATCTTATCATAAAAGGCAATCAGGGTGGTAAGGCATAACTTGCCCTTGGTAAATCCATATTGACTGTTCCTGATCACCTTCTTCTTCTCCAAGTGCTTCAAAATGGATTTTTTGAGGACCTGCTTTACGATTTTTCCAGGGACTGAGGTGAGGCTGACCGGTCTGTAGTTCCCTGGATTCTCCTTCTTCCCTTTTTTTAAAAGATGAACACTATATTTGCCTTTTTCCAATCATCCAGGATCTCCCCCAATAGCCATGAGTTTTCAAAGATAATGGCCAGTGTCTCTACAATCACATCAGCCAACTTCCTCAGCACCCTTGGATGCATTAGATCCGGCCCCATGGACTTGTGCACATCCAGCTTTCCTAAATAGTCATTAACCTGTTCTTTCATCTCTTAGGACTGCTCAAAATACAAAATCATTCATAATTTAAGGCTGTTCCAAACTCGAATTTGGGCCCATCTTGCCCTGCTCATCTCCATTCAGAATATTACCAAAAAGTTAATTTTCCTAGCCTTTCACTTTGACCATCTCACCCCCTCTTTGAAACCCTCCACTGGATTCCTTTTCTCTAGTGGAGCAAACAAACTGCTTTTGTTCACTTTCAATGCCCTTCATGGCCTTTCCCTAAGGCTAAGATTTTGTCACAGTTATTTCTAGTAAAAATCATGGATAGGTCACAGACAATAAACAAAAATTATCAGAAGTCCCTGACCCGTACCTGACTTTTACAAAAAATAACTGACAAAATGGAAAGAGAGGGGTCCAGTACGCACCACTGTTGGGGCTCTGGGCTCCCCCAGGTGCCCATGGCAGCTCGGAGATCCAGGGTCCCCCAGCCATCCACGGTGGTTCAGAGCTGTGGAGTCCTGCCAATGCAGCTTAAAGGTCTGAAGCCAGCAGCTGGGAGCTGAGGGGGGCCCTCGCAGCAGCTGGGAGCTCCAGGGTCCCTCTACTGCCCATGAAGACTAGAAGTTGCAGGGGTCTCCCGCCATGGTGTGGAGCTCCAAAGCTGGTGGCTGGGAGTTGCAGGGGACCCTGCCGCTTCTGGCAACTGAGAGTTCCCAGGCCCCCACTGGCTGACAGCTCCAGCCCCGCCATGCCAGGGCTGAAGCAGAAAATGTCACAGAAGTCTCTGGAATTCTGTGAATTCTGTGAGTTAATCTTACCATTATCTATCCCCCGTCCTATCTGTCATCTCTCATTCAGTAATGAGAGGTTGATTCCCACCTCTCATTGGTGCAAGATCCCAGCCTCCTTCACCAACTTCTTACATTTTCAAACAAGCACCTTCATGCTCTCTTCTCTGCAGCCTCTCATGTTTGGGAAGTGCTCCATGTAAACATGTGCAAAACTAAGTAATTATCCTACTTCAAAATCCTAAATAAAATTCTCATTTGCCATGATGCCTACAGAAACCTTGACAACAGTTAGGCCTCTGTTCTGCTGACACCACTGCCTATCATGCTGACCAATACTATCTGAATGTTTCCTTGTACTCTCCAGTCTGTCTGTGTCCATCTGTTTTATCTTCTTTTATTCTTAATTGTAAGTTCTTTGGGACAAGGACCATCTTTGTCCTTTCTTTATTCAGCACCTAGGTCAATGGGGCGCTGGCCCATGGTTAAGATTGCTAGCTGCTATGGGAATGCAAATATTAAATAGTAACTCTAATAATGTGAAAGACCATGGACCAAACATTGTGAATTTTGCAAAGCTCCATCCTGGACTCTTTTATGTAGTTGGACCATACTACCTTTTATTTTTATTTTTTTTTCCTAGCACACAGCTTTGTTCACAAACACAGAATCAGGCAGAGTTGTATGCATTAAGCTACTGCATTCATTAAAGCACATTTCTATGGAATGCTAGATTTATACTAATAGTTCCCACATAAAGAAACACTCGAGAGAGGCACAGTTTATGTAATGTGAAAAGCAGGAAAGCTTTATGTGGTGCCGTTCAAGGTAAACGGTGCTGTTGTGGAGATGAAGACCGAGAAAGAAATTGACACAATTATGGATGCTTAAAAGATTCCAACCTTTGCTGCTGCTTTGCATTGAACTGAAATGTTCACGTTCATTTTAAAAAAAAACCCACAATCTTTCAGAATCACTAATAGAATATATGTGTACCTTAAAAATTATAGATACACATGCACTGTAGAACAAGAGTTCTCATCCCAGGATCAATTGAACTGCCTGCCTACATTCCTGTTGCAGAACATAGATACTCAAGTAGGAGTTTGCTTTGGATTCAGCTGTGAAACAACATAATGCCAAATTCTACTCTGTCACACTAGCATAAATCTGGAAATATGTTATTGATTTACTCTGAATATACTGTGGTAGAACAGGGAGCAGAAGCTGGTCTCTCTTCAGTAGACTGCGTTGTTAAATGGCCCAAGTATTCAGAATCTCCATTTTATCTCTTATCTGAAATTAGCATCTTAGCCCTGTGCCATATCTCTTATCTGAAATTAGTATCTTAGCCCTGTGCCATACTGCGTCTTGGTCCAATTGTGACTCAAAAAGAGATTGGCACCCATTGTGGATATAAACATGATTTGGTATCCTCTTGGCTAATGGGATCTCTTCTTTAAATGGTCTATCCTGTAAAGGCAAATAAATATGCAATACAAAACTATCAGTGGGTTCTCTCTCCACTGTAATGCCTCCTGGCATCAGAATGGTTTTGCGGGGATCTTCATTTTCAGCTCCCCTGGTTGACCACTTATTTGGCCCTGGAATGACCTGTCTTTGGCTACATCTTCCATGTCCTGGCCTTCTCCATCCAGATTACCTCTTTCCAGTATTGTCCCCTTCCAGAGTAACAAAAGTCCAACTAAAGAATCGGCATCAGTAACCAAACAGAAGCTCCTTCTGCCCCTCTCAGGCTATGTTGAAGTTCCCTGGTCTTCACCCCTATGCCCAGAGATTGCAGAGCTCTTCTTTGCTCCTCTTGGCTGATCACTGCCTCTCAGAGCTTTTCCCCTGGAGCGCTTCTTCCCAGCCAGTTTTTCCACTACTTCCCCTCCCTGTGGACTCTGGCAGCTTCTCCTAGGGACCTCCCAGTTTCTTACAGCCCTATTTTAGGACCTCCCACAGGAAGCCTTCCCTGCTCCCAGTGGTTATTTCCAGTGTGCCTTCAGCAGCCCTTTCCCAGAGAGAAGGAACTTCTTTTTCTCATCTCTCCTGGGTTTCTTCCTCTCTGAGTTCTCTTCCTTCTCTGTGTAGTCATCCTTGACCATCTCACACTGCTGTCACAAACTGTAATTAAATCCATTCAGGATCAGATGGGGGTTAACTTATCTCACAGGAAAGGGCTGAGCCCAGCTGCCCTGAAAGATGTCCAGTGACAATGCCACTTTAAATATTGTCCCAAGTCATGAAGTTCAGGTGGAATCAATCTGAATTCAAACTTTCCCAAAGTTTCCTTTTGGGGGAAGGGTTAAAGACGGCATGTGTGCATTGTTTGGAACTACAGTATGGGCATATTTTTAGCTACATTTTAATTTTTTTATAATGTGACAGTGGAGTTATGCTAATATTCTTATTTGTATTACACTAGAACCTAGATACCTCACACTCACCTTTTCAATGACAGGCAGCAATTTGCACAGCCTGCAGCAAATTTACTCCTCTTCTTCCCTAGTGGGGTAGGGAAACCTGCAGTCTAAATCCAACAAAACTGGCAAAGTCCCTGGAACACAAACCTTATAGCAGACCATGTGGATCCTTGCACTGCTTCACCATTGATTTCTTCCCACTATCCTGTTTATAAACTCCTCCCCCACCCCTTTAGTTCTCATTGGTTCCACTCTCAGAGAAGGGCTCTGAGTGTGTCCTCCCAGGCTGCTTGCCCGCAATGGAAATCACCCAAGTAGCTTCAAACAGCTAATTAACACACCTAGAGCTTGCCATACCCAAATTCTGGATGATTCTGGCACATCCAGCGGATGGCAAGTCTGTAGGCACACACAGTACTCCCAAATAAAAACAGGAAACTAGGTAGTCTGTACTGTTTCTTCCCTTATTTACACCACTAAATGTTGCACGGCATACATGTGAGTTACACTTGTACATAATAAGAGCCAGTCTCTCCCTTGAAAAGCGTACACTTCTAAGTAGACAAGACAGGTAAAGGAAGCAATGTTATCCCTAGTTTACTGATGAGGAACTGAGGCACAGATAAGTGAAGTGACTTGCCCAAAGACACAGCAAGTTTGTGGCTAATGTTTGGCATTCAACCCAGACTTCCTGAATCATAGTCCAGTGTCTTGACTACAAAAACAGCCTTCCTGCCAGCCAGTGACAATACTGCTCAGGAGAAGAGAAGAAACTTGGGCCACCTGGTCCCCAGCCTCATTCATTCACCCCCACAGAAACACACCTCCTACCACCTCACAAATCCTAATTAAAGAGGCCACCGAACTTCCCGCTACTGGCCTGGCAGTTCTACATTTACAAACCAACTGTTTTTTTCCAGCTAGGCTTAAAATTTCAGCTGGTGCCTAAGGATCAGCATAAGTAACTTTCTTCAATGCATGGATGCTGATTGCAGAGTTACTGCTTCTTGGCTGGTTAACAAAGGGTGCTATTGCAAACAGTCCTTGGCCATTCTCCATGGAAGTTGTGTGCATGTGTCTTTGCTCTCCAATGTCCTTAGACAGCAACAAAACAATTATATTGCAGCGGGAACTAGTTCAGAAGCCATTAAGTGCCAGTATGAGGATCTCCTCAGATGGCTAAATTTACTATTAAAGGCACAACTGAGAAAGAAGCAGCCCCAATAGTAATTCTAGATGGCAGACAGCACCAGAGTTCGGGTAACTGCCACATTTGTAAAAAGTATTAGACAAAGAATGGAATTGACAGTGTGGGACAAGTCCACTGTGGCATGATCAGATGAGACTGTAAAGATGCAATGATCTGATCCTATTGGCACTACAGATGGTGTTAAACCAGGGGGCATTATCACCCCATCTCTATCTGGACCTTTCTTTGCAGGGATGTTAGATGAAACAACTCATAACCCAGCTCTGGGAAAGAAGATTAGATTCCATTCAGGCAAACTCTGTATCTCATGTTGTGCGTAATACCAAAGGTTCTGGATGCTCTTATTAGAGAACTGCTCTCTGAGGATAACTGTGGTATACATATGTAGCTCGCTCAGAGAAAAGAAAAAGTAACTCTGCAGATGATGGCATCTCATTTTGCAACTGCCAATGCAAAGTTGGGCTAGATAATTAGAATGTCAAAGACCAAGGCACTGTGACAGTGAAAGCCAAATAAACCCTAACATGTATTGAATGGAATACCAGGGAAGTAGCACAGGGCTAAACAATGGCAAAATTCACCTACCGGAGAAGTCCTCAGTAAGAATGGTTTAAGTGAAACATAATAATTGCCATACTGGATCAAACTCATGGTCTGTCTACTCAAGTACCCTGTGGCCAGCAGCAGATTTATGAGAGGAAGGTATACAAAGTGTGCTAGAGCACCTTCTCTGCCTCAGTGGGTTCCACGCTCCCTCTTAGTGGTGGGATAGGGGATTCCTGTCTCTCTGGGAATTTCCCCATTGCCCCCACATTGTCTGGGCAGGGGTTCCTCCCAGTCTCCCTGAGAGGGGCGGAGAGCCTCTGTCTCTGGTAACTCCTCCAGGTGTAGTGGTGGCAGGCCAGGCACCCAGTTCAGTCTCTCCCCTCTGGCAGGGTCTCTTCTCTCTAAACCTCTGGGTCCTAGAAGAGCTGTATGTCCTTGGGCAGGGTTGGACAGAGTTTACCCCTGCGGTGGACAGGGTTTCCTCCTGCTCTTCACATCTGTACCTGTGAGGTCTGTCTCCGGCGTTTGTCAGTGTCTGCACTGTCTGGCTCTCCAGTAGGATGCCTACTCCCCACAGCTTCTCTTGTACACACCTATCTGACTGGAGGGGAGGATTTTTACAGGTTCTGGCAGGCCCTTGATTGGCCCCAGGTGTCCTAATTAACCTGGAGCAACTCCTGTTCAATTACCAGGGGAAAAGGGACCTAATTATCCTGGGGCTAATATACCTGCCTTCTATCATTCTCCTATAACCCTCTGGCCTCACCCGGTCACAATAGGCAGACATGGGATAAGCTGCCCTCAGAGGAAGTTGTCACAGACATTGTAACCTCATACAGTATTGTTGAGAGCCATTCTTTTAAATGAATGGTTTATGTATGTCTGTGCTGTACTCTGTAGGGGGAGACTACCACAGCTCCTACAGGAAACAAAACAACAGGTGTCTGCTTAAGGCAAATCAACCAGGTTGTAAACCCCACCCAGAGAGATACCACCTCCTGTGAAGGCATGCATACACTAGTTCAAACCAAATTCTCCGGACACCAACAGACAAAGAAAGGATTTTGGATAAATAGCCTGAGCTTAAATTTACTTGGGGCCTTCCTTCTGATCTACCAAATGGACAGGACTTTCTGTCCATGACAGGGGGCAATCCTTGCGGAAGGGTTGAAAAGACTTTGGCATACTTTGTCCACATAAGACTGATGGGTGACCTCTAGTAAGTTGTTAGCATGTGGATAGAAATATTGACTGTTTTTTTATATATTTTCTCTGTAAAGCTTTTACCTGAAAAATAAATATGCTTGCTTAGAAAGACCCATGTGGAAACTTGTAATTGCTGGAAATACTGTACATAGCCCACAGAGAGAAAGCAAAGCATAGGCACTGGCCATCTTAGTCAATCCGATTTGCTGGGGATAACCCATGAGATGATGGGAAGCTGTACACCCTTAAAACACCTAGTCAGGTAGGAATGAGATGCGGGTCTCTGCCAAAGCAACATGACAGCTAGGAGCCAGAAACCTTTAAGTGGGTGCCTCAAGGGAACATAGGTGCAGTTACCCTGAAACTGTGACAGAAGTCTGTCCCTGTCCCCTGACCCCTGAAGTATGAGGTTTTATACTAGTTCCATATCTTTTTCTTTTACAAGTTTACAAACATAACCTGGATTTTCTTCTTATCCATATAAATGTCCTGTCCTTGTTTGACTCTTGCTAAGTTCTTGACCTAACAACATCCTGTGGCAATAGATGTAGATATTAAACTGTGCATCGCCCAAAATAGATGTCTCTGTCAGTTCTTAACCATTGCATGAAGCTTCTGCTTTAGACAAACACATACTGTTCTACTAATGAAAACAAAAAAATGTGAATGATAATTGAGAACTGTTTAAGAATGTTTTACTATAAGCCCCAAAAAGTCACAATCCCACAGTTGAGAAAGAAGGCTACACTGGTTAAAAAAACAAACAGTCTGGCTTAGGCAGGAAATGAGAACAGCAGTAAAATATTAATGATTATTGTTACTATTATTTATAAGAAAAGGGAAAAAAAGAAGTTCATATCAATGAACATAAATTAGAAGCTAGAAATTGTATAAAATTGATAATGGAAGCAAAAGGACACAAGGAGATTTCTATGACCAGAAAAGGACAATAAGAAGGAAATTTTTACAAGTATCAGAAATAAAAGGAAACTGAACAATAGTATTGATCGACTGCTAGATAGAGCCATCAATAATAATATAGAAAAGGCAAAAGTGTTCAATAAATATTCATGTTCGGTATTTGGAAAAGAAAACAGATTATGTATCATCACAGACCATACAGTAATGCTGAAATACTTTCCATTCCAACAGTAACTAAGGAGGATGATAAGTAGCAGCTACTGAAGTTAGACTGTTTAAAATCAGCAGGTCTTGTAAACTTGCATCCCAAAATTTTAAAAGAGCTTGCCGAGGCACACTCTGAACCATTAATGTTGATTTGTAGTAAGTCCTGAAAAACTGAGGAAACTCCAGGGGAAAAAAAAAAGCTAATGCAGTGCAGATATTTAACTAAGACAAAAGGGATCACCCAAGTAATGATAGGGTCCCAGTCAGCCTGACCTCAGTCATGGGGAAAATAGTGGAATGGCTCATATGGGACACAATTAATAGAGAATTAAAGGAGGGTAATATAATTTGTACCAAACAACATAGGTTTATGTAAAATAAATCCTGTCAAATTAACTTGATCTCTTTTTTTTTTAATGAGATTGCAGTTTTGGCTAATAATGGTTACAGTGTTATGAACTTTAACTTCTGTAAAGCATTTGACTTGCTATAGTACAATATTTTGATTAAATAACTAGAACAATACAAAATCAACATGGAATACATAGAATGGATTAAAAACTGGCTAACTGATAGGTCTCAGAAAGAACTGTGAATGAGAAATCCTCATTGAGTGGGTATGTTTCTAGTGGAAGGATCAGTTCTTGACCCAGTGCTATTTAACATTTTTATCAACGACCTCGAAACAAAAACATAAAATCACTGATAAAGTTTGCAGATGATACAAAGATTGTGGAAGTGGGAAATAATGAGGAGGACAAATCACTGATACAGAGCAATCTGGGTCACTTGGTAAACTGGGTGCAAACAAACGATATGTGTTTCAATACAGCCAAATGTAAGCGTGTGCATCTAAGAAAAAAGGATATAGTCCCTTCTTACAGGATGGAGGACTCTATTCTGGGAAACAATGACTGAAAAAGATTTGGGGGGTCATGGTTGCTTTATCAGCTGACCATGAGCTCCCAGTGTGATGCGGTGGCTAAAAGTGCTAGTGTGATCCTTGGATATCTAAACCGGGGAATATTGAGTAAGAGAAGGGAGGTTGTATTGCCTCTGAATTGGTGTGATGCAACCACTACAGGAATAATGTATCCAATTCTGGTCTCCACAATTCAAAAAATGATGCTGAAAAATTGGAGAGGGTTTAAAGAAGAGCCATGAGATGACTAAAGGATTGGAAAACATGTCATAAGGTATAGTGAGAGATTCAAGGAATTGCAAACTATTAATTTACCAAAGAGAGGGTTAAGAGATGATTTGATCAAATGCTATAAGTACCATATGGGGAAAAGAAATTAAATAATAGATGTTTTTTCATTATAGCAGAGAAAGGTATAACATGATCCAATGGCTGAAAGATGAAGCATGACAAATTCAGACTAAAAGCAAAGTGTTAGATTTTGAATTATGAGATTAATTAACCATTGAACAATTTACCAATAGTTGTGGCTTCTCTATCATTGGTAATTTCCAAATCAAGATGGGATTATTTTTTCTAAAATATCTGCTCTAAGAATTATTTTGGGGAAGTTCAATGGCCTGTGTTACACAGGAGGCCAGAGTAGATGATCACAATAGCCCTTCTGGCCATGGAAACTATGAAATTCATGCTTCCACATCAGTTTACGTACCATATACTGGTCCATCGTTGGCAGGTTACTTACACCATGGAACTGCCTGGCTCCATGACTCAGAAAAGACTTTTCCAGTACAAAGGATCAGAGTATAAAAAGGAGAGACGGTGACCTACTCATCACCCTTCCCACCCCGTCTCTGCTCACGACACCTACAATGCTTGAAAGAGCAAAGGAAGCTTTTGGAATGAGGTGGACGGGTCCTAGCTAGAAGGCTTTCTAGCTAGCATGGACTGTGATAAGCTTTTGGGTAAGAGAAACCTTTTTTGCTTATTGGCCTGGGTAAGTTTAGGAAGTATCTTGCGTGTTTATCTTTTAATTTCTTTTGTAACCAACTCTGACTTATCTGCCTTATCACCTGTAATCACTTAAAAACTATCTTTCTCTAGTCAATAAACTCATTTTACTGTTCTGTCTAAAGCAATGTGCTTGATTGAAGTGTTTGGGAAATCCCTAAACAGGCCAATGGGGCTGGTGCGCATTCATAACCCTTTGTTGTAATGATGAACTAATTTATGAACTTGTACAGTCAAGTGGGCTACTGAACAATACAAGAGGTACATTTCTGGAGGAAAAGACTGGGACTGAGGCATATGTGGGTGTCACCCTGTATCTATTCATGGATGGCTAGGCATAGCATTCATGTACTCAGCTGGGGGTCTTTGCATGCAGGTGGCTATGAGTGATCAGCACCTGGAGAGGTTTGTTGTTCACTAGCAAAACAGAAAAAAAAGCATCCCAGGCTGGAGAATGAAGGGACACAGCAGCTCAGCAGTTCTGGTTGCACCCTGGGGAATGTCACAAATATGTACATTATATTCAGCACCAAAGCCATTGCCCTATGGTGAACAAACTCATGAGAAACAGATGGAATATAGAAAAAGGCATCATTCTCATTCTCACAAAGAATACACCGTGATGTAATGATGACTCAGAGCACTGGGAACTATTAGCTGCCATCCTAATGAAGTGGTGATGAACAGTAAAGGATGGAATAAAGCTATTTTAAAATAACCTCCAGTGTGATCACCAAAGACAAACTACAATGCTGGGGACATGGGACTAGATTCACAAAGTAGCCTACGCATCTTGCTGCCCGGTGGAATCCACAGCCTTGCGTTAGGTGGCCAGATTCCCTACACAGTGCCTGGGGAGAGTTAGGCATTTAATCATTGGAATCACAAAAGCCAATAAGCTGTGCGGGAAGCCACCCAAACTAGCCAATAGGAAATGCCAAGAAGAAGCGTGTGGCCTACATCCTGGCCCTCAAGGGGAGTTAGATGCCTTCCTCCATTTGCGGTTCACAGCCATAAACCATCTCCGGGTGCTAAGCACCTAACCCAGGTAAGTCCCTTCTCAAGAGAAAACAGAGAGGATGAGGCAGTGGCCTCCTTCTAACTTTTAGCCCAATGGGGTTAGAGCTCTCACCCACACTGTGGGAGAACCAGGTTGGAATCCCCTTTCTGCCTGTTAGGGAGCAAGCAGAATTTGGACTTTTTACCTCCCATGGAAGTACCCTAACCACTGGGCTATAAGGTTCTTTGGGGAAGGCATTTCTCAATCTCTTCTGCTGCAGCTATTCCACTGCATACAAATAATTAAATATTAGGCACTCTCCTGGGAGACGCAAGCTCAATTTTCTTCGTCCCCCTCAGGCAGAGGGAGGATTTGGACGCCAGTCTCTCACATCCCGTGTGAGTGCTAGGACTGCTAGGCTAAAAGTTATGAGATGGGCACCACAACTGCCACCATCTCTTGTGTGAGTTGAAGCGTGCTCAGTGCATGACTACCAGATTGAATGCCGAAGGCAAGAAGGTGAACATCTAGTTTGCGAATCCTGCTGGGGCTTAGGCATGAGAGGTGCTGAGCTACTGGTTAGGGTCAGGTTTTTAGCAACTATGGGCAGGGTGGCCATTGTAAGGTTGGCACCTTGGGGATTTTACTAATGGAAACATAGGCATGTAATGACTTTAAGTGCCTCCAGGGTTAGGCTGCAGCTGAGCAGTGGTTTTGTGAATGGCAGCAGTGCCTAGATGCTGGACATAGGTACCTTAAGTGAGAACCTAGATCATGGCTGGTCAATATACAACAAGGTTTTGTTTTTGAAATTAACACCCTCACCCCAACAACATCAGACCTAAACGTAAATCTATAAGCAAATTAGACATATGGTCCCTCACTCATCCATCTAGCTGTATCCACCTACTGTCTCCTGTTTTGTATTTCAATTGTAAGCTCTTCGGGCTAGGGAACATGTTTTTGTTCTGGGTTTGCAGTGGTGTCATGATAAAAAAAGAAGTGTATAAACTAATCTTCTTGGTATTCCAGGCCAGGCAGAGGCATGGTAGGCACAAAAGGTGCAGAGAGACCCTTATTTTGAATTGGGCATAAGCTAGTAAAGTAGGTAAAGTCATAAAAATAAATGTTGTATGCTTTAATGGTCAGCAAAATGTATTGCGTCAATCTATACATGCAGTGAATGGTTCAATGCATATTTTGACAGGCCACGATTTCTGCAACTGATCCGTTACTGCTGGTAGATTGCACACACAACATTTGTGGTGGTAGAGCACCCAAGATTTTCTTATCACAGAAGATAGAGAGTAAATGCTTTATTCCTTATATGAGAAGTGGGTAAACTCTGTTTCGCCATGTTTACCCTGCACCATTGTGTGTTTCTACAGTGCCTAGAACAGTGGACTCTACTACTATACAAATATTAATTAACAACACACAGACCAAAAGTGATTTTGATTGCCTTATTTGGTGGCAAAGATTGAGCCCCTTTTAACAAGGTCTGATATTTACCAGATGGTGACCCAAAGCTTTCTGAAACCCAGGCCCCTTTATAGTATCTCATGCTGAACACTGCAAAAATGGAGGACATCCCAAACCACTAGTAACTTCTGGAATTTTCAGCCAGGGTGACTGCAATATTCACACCAAATTGAGCATTGAGCTTTGGAGGGTCATTGAAAGACTAAGCAGATATTTCTCTCCAGATTGAGGACATCACAGTAACTAAACTGTGGATTTTTATTTGTTAAACTATAGCACTTCTTTACCAGTTACTTGGCTTCCCCAAATCATGCAATAGTACCACACAAAAACTAAACAAAAACCAAAAAAACCCACACACGATAAGGACTGTTTAATGCAGAGCCAAAGATTTACAGGACTCTAGATTAAACTCTGTTTCCACAGCCCTAAATGGTTACACTAATAGAAAAGCTCTCTGCATTGTGCTAGTATGTTCAATAAACCTTGTCTTTTTAGGAAAGATCAAATACATCTTTGATTTAAAGTTATGCTAGGTTTCCAATTAGTCATGTTTGCAGTAGTTCAAACCATAGGTACTTAAAAAAGTCGGAGTGGTACAGAGACCCTATGCATAGGTCAAAATATTTGCCTGCCAGCTCTGCTGTTTTCAGATGAAAAGAAAAGATCTAAGGAGTTAACATTCAAGGCTAATTTTTTTTTGTTTGTTTTATGGCTCACGGACCTTCTAAAGTTTAAAACCTCAAGCTATAAGTACTGCAAAGTATTTTTTTTAAGTCACTGATTTGATTTTCTGCATTGATTTTTTCTTCATTCCTCATCCCAGACTTATTAGGCCATCTAGCTCATCCTCATGCCAGGGCAGAAATGGTCTCTATAGTGTATCGTCCAGTCTTTTTTTCATGAGGCAGCATGTCCAGCTGTGAAACTTACCATAGGCAACATATAGCTTCCCAGGGGCAGTTGCTTGTAATGCATTAAAATAACAGAGCCACCTCCTCAGCTGGTGCAAGTAGTCATAGCTGCCCAGAAGTTGTTGGAGCTATGTCGATTTATACCAGTTCAGGCTGTGGCCTAGGATGTCCAAGATTGCAAAATTCAGGGGGAACATATTCACAGTTCCTCCTCCTATTGGCTCCTATTGACATAGACGAGGTTTACTTCTGGGTCATCTATTCTGTATGTCGTAATGAAAGATCTTAGCAAGAGCAATTTAGCCCCATTTTTGAGAAAATGTATTCCTAGGGATCTCACAAAAACAAAGGTGAGCTTCTTTATTGTTTCTAGCTTGCTGCATGAATCACGCAAATAAGAGACAGTAAGGACACATTAGGTGCCCTCATCTTTTTCCAAAACACAAGATTCCCTAGAGTAAAAGTTCCAAGGATTTGTCGTCCCCCCCACACCCCGCCCTAGAATGTTTTGCAGGTCATGCCCTTTTCTTTCAATTGGGACCATGGAGTATCTCCCACGATTTCTCCATAGGGAGCTCCAGACTTCTCATCTCGGCCTATCTAGGACTTGAGAAGATTTGAGTTTTCCCCCATCACATACTTTAGACGTACATGTCCCCATGCTTTAGAAATCCCCTGCATACTCACTGCCCACCCTCCCCTGTGCCTCTCTGGATCCTGCAGTGGCAACTCTTATGTGCATACTAACCAGAATGAGGATCTCTCTGGTACCTCTGTGGGTGTGTCCCAGGTCATTGTGAGGATATCAAGTCACTGCAGTCATTTGTAAGAACTTCAGTGTGTACTGGATAAACTGGGACTGGTGGCAAATATGCAGGGAAAGGGATTGTGTGTCTCCCAGGAGAATGAGTCAAGGATGATATGGGGATTTTGTTTGAATAAGGACAAAGTGTATCACACTGTCTCGAGAATCCTTATTGAGGTTACAGGGACAAACCATCCCAATGTGTAGAAAGAATAGTAAATATGGCAGGTGACCAGGTTGGCTTAAAAGTGAAATCCTTGCTGATCTTCAACACAAAAAAGAAGCTCACAAGAAGTGGTAGATTGGACAAATGACCAGGGAAGAGTATAAAAATATTGCTCGAGCATGCAGGAGGGAAATTAGGAAGGCCAAATCACACCTGGAGTTGCAGCTAGCAAGAGATGTTAAGAGTAACAAGAAGGGTTTCTTCAGGTATGTTAGCAAGAAGAAGAAAGTCTAAGAAAGTGTGGGCCACTTACTGAATGAGGGAGGCAACCTAGTGACAGAGGATGTGGAAAAAGCTAATGTACTCAATGCTTTTTTTGCCTCTGTCTTCACGAACAAGGTCAGCTCCCAGACTACTGCACTGGGCAGCACAGCATGGGGAGGAGGTGACCAGCCCCCTGTGGAGAAAGAAGTGGTTCGGGACTATTTAGAAAAGCTGGACGAGCACAAGTCTCTGGGGCCGGATGAGCTGCATTCCGAGAGTGCTAAAGGAGTTGGCGGATGTGATTGCAGAGCCATTGGCCATTATCTTTGAAAACTCATGGCGAGCGGGGGAAATCCCGGACGACTGGAAAAAAGCTAATGTAGTGCCAATCTTTAAAAAAGGGAAGAAGGAGGATCCTGGGAACTACAGGCCAGTCAGCCTCACCTCAGTCCCTGGAAAAATCATGGAGCAGGTCCTCAAGGAATCAATTCTGAAGCACTTAGAGGAGAGGAAAGTGATAAGGAACAGGCAGCATGGATTCACCAAGGTCAAGTCATGCCTGACTAATCTAATAGCCTTCTATGACGAGATAACTGGTTCTGTGGATGAGGGGAAAGCAGTGGATGTGTTGTTCCTTGACTTTAGCTAAGATTTTGACATGGTCTCCCACAGTGTTCTTGCCAGCAAGTTAAAGAAGTATGGGCTGGATGAATGGACCATAAGGTGGATAGAAAGCTGGCTAGATTGTCGGGCTCAATGGGTAGGGATCAATGGCTCCATGTCTAGTTGGCAGCCGGTATCAAGTGGAGTGCCCCAAGGGTTGGTCCTGGTATTTTGTTCAATATCTTCATAAATGATCTGGAGGATGGTGTGGATTGCACCCTCAGCAAGTTTGCAAATGATATTAAACTGGGAGGAGAGGTAGATACGCTGGAGGGTAGGGATAGGATACAGAGGGCCCTAGATAAATTAGAGGATCGGGCCAAAAGAAATCTGATGAGGTTCAACAAGGACAAGTGCAGAGTCCTGCACTTAGGACGGAAGAATCCCATCCACCGCTACAGACTAGGGACCGAATGGCTAGGCAGCAGTTCTGCAGAAAAGGACCTAGGGGTTACAGTGGACGAGAAGCTGGATATGAGTCAACAGGGTGCCCTTGTTGCCAAGAAGACCAATGGCATTTTGGGATGTATAAGTAGGGGCATTGCTAGCAGATCGAGGAACGTGATTGTTCCCTTCTATTCGACATTGGTGAGGCCTCATCTGGAGTACTGTGTCCAGTTTTGGGCCCCACACTACAAGAAGGATGAGGAAAAATTGGAAAACAGCAGAGGGCAACAAAAATGATTAGGGGCCTGGAACACATGACTTATGAGGAGAGGCTGAGGGAACTGGGATTGTTTAGTCTGCGGAAGATAAGAATGAGGGGGGATTTGATAGCTGCTTTCAACTACCTGAAAGGGGGTTCCAAAGAGGATGGCTCTAGGCTGTTCTCAGTGGTAGTGGATGACAGAACAAGGAGTAATGGTCTCAAGTTGCAGTGGGGGAGGTTTAGGTTGGATATTAGGAAAAACTTTTTCACTAGGAGGGTGGTGAAACACTGGAATGCGTTACCTAGGGAGGTGTTGGAATCTCCTTCCTTAGAAGTTTTTAAGGTCAGGCTTGACAAAGCCCTGGCTGGGATGATTTAGTTGGGGATTGGTCCTGCTTTGAGCAGGGGGCTGGACTAGATGACCTCCTGAGGTCCCTTCCAACCCTGATATTCTATGATGCTATGATTCTGTGAGAGGCTCACATCCCTTCTGGGATTCCAGGTGTCGCCGTTGGGCCAGTTCACCTGCAGAGTCCCAGGCGGCAGGGACCTTGGACACCTGGTCGTAGTTTATAGAATCATAGAAACATAGGCTTAGAAGTGACCACAAGGGTCATCTCGTCTAACTGCCTGCAAAAATGCAGGATTTCTTGTGTCTAAACCATTCAAGAAAGAAGGCTGTTCAGTTTCCACCAAAGCTCTCCGTTCCCACTCTGAGGTTTTCCTCTTAAAGGATAATCCCCTTTGCGAGCACAAATACTCAAGGTCTTTTGTCCGAAGACCTTCGTATAACTGTGATTCACTCATTGTGATTAACTTTTAGCCTTCAAAACTCTCAATATCAATCAGACTTTTAGCAACGCTGGGATTTATGATCTATAAACCCAATCAACCTGTGGCATGTGAATGCTCTCATGACAATGTCAATTGTCACGCTGTCTGGAGTGGCTCACGACAGTGACTGCCTAACTCAGGGCAGATACCGCAAATGGGTGGTATGTTCTATGATTAGATTTCACCAACCCAGTGCCAAATGTGAACTTCTCCAGCCTATCTTGCCACCTTGGCAAGCTGAACTATGTGATAAATGCTCACTTACACCAAGAATCAGAAATATTCAGGTTGCACCTAGTCTTAGGAGACCAGTCACTTACCCAGGTCAGCTTGCATCTTAGATCTCACACCAAAGACAACATTGGTAACCAATTCTATAGTAAACTAACCAAAGGTTTACTAGTTACAAAAAATAAATGAGCTATTAAGAGGTTAAATCAGGTAAAATATATTTTACAGGTGAGTCACAGTCTATAATGCCAAATGGTAGCAGAGATGTTATAATCTGCCAGTTTCCCAAAAGTCTTCTAGTGCTAT
Organism: Caretta caretta; assembly: GCF_965140235.1. Classification (NCBI taxonomy): domain Eukaryota; kingdom Metazoa; phylum Chordata; order Testudines; family Cheloniidae; genus Caretta; species Caretta caretta. The sequence goes on along the minus strand of NC_134210.1, from coordinate 8,608,786 downwards.
TACTCTGGGGATCTCTGTCTTATTGTGCAGTTATTCTGCCCTGTTAGAATCCAAACAATCCAGAGACGATGAACTTTTCCTTGTGTCCATGCTTACAGCTCCTTCTCACAGAAAACAAGTTGACAGTCTGGCTACCCACATGGGCTCTTTCTTTGGTGAGAGAGAGAGAGAGAGAGAGAAAGAGAGAGAGAGAGGGGTGAATGCATTTTCAGTCTTTGCTCTCTGATCATCACACACAATGACTATTTTACTCCTGGGGGAATTCTGCGCCACTGCGTATGTGCAGAATTCATGTCCCCCACAGGTTTTTTTCCTTCTCTGCAGCAAAATGACTTTTAGATAGGGAAACTAAGGGCAGCTGCAATAGTGGTCACATACTGCTCCCTAGCAGTGCAGGCACATCATTTCAGTCACCCGGAGCAGTTGGCGGAGAGGAAAATCACCATGGTGGTTCTTACCCTGCACCGGGATCATCTGGTAGACTAACCCACAGAAACCTCCATTGGCTGCAGGGAGGTCAGCATTCTCCTCTGATTACTGCCCCCATCACTCCTCAGCCACAGGGAAGGGGTCACTGTACGGGTAGCTTCTCCCGTATCCGTCCAACTCCCTGCATTGGACCCCACCATACTCTGCCCCCACACCAAGCCTCACTCTGTAACATCAAGAACCCCCCACCGAGCCCTCCATACCTTAAACCCACCCTGCTGAACCTCAACCCCTGCATCTGCACACAGACCACCCCCTGCAACTGGATCACCCTGACAAGCCCACACACACAGACCCCCACCCCACTGAACCCCAGCTAGCTGTACCTGAACCCCCAAACCCCACTCCCCCAGCAGCCAGACCCTCCACCCCACTGAGCTCCCCACACCCAGACCCCCCACTGAGCCCCAATCACCTTCACCTGGAACCCCCTGCAGAGACCCATTGCCCCTGCACCTGGAACCCAGGCACCCAACAAGCCTCTGTGCATCCATATCCCCCCCACATCTGGATCCCCCCACTGAACTGTCTGCATCCAGATTGTCACACACAGAACACTCTCACCCCACACCTGGATCCTGTCTGGTTGAGCCTGCCTGCCCCCAATTGGTGTGTCTGGCACAGAGGGGCAGGGCCCCGGGGTGTTTCTGGGGCAGGCCCAGACCTTGTACTGTGTGAGGGTTGGGTGCAGCCTCACCACCATGCCAATGTCCTGGGAGGGAGAACAGAGTCTGGAGGGTGATCTCCCACCTCCGTGCAGACAGTGGCCTGTGCTCCCCACTGCCATGCTGGAGCCTCCACATTTATTTATTGACAAATAAAACTTGCAGAATTTTGCAGAATTGTAAAATATTGTGTGCAGAATATTTAATTGCTTATTGCAGAATTTTTAATTTTTGGCATGAATTCCCTCAGGAGTACCACTTGCTTTTAAATACACAGGAATTAGCACCCTCCTACTGTAGTTCTTCATTTGAATTACAGGAGGCTTCTTTCTGTTTGATACATTATTAGTTACAAGAGTATAGACAATGCAAGTCTTTGCTTTTTCATTGTAACATTGGGCATTGTGCAGTGAGAACAAAACATGCAGCATCCCAAAAGTATTTTATGAAACACTGAACACATTCTTAATAATCTAAACACCTAATATTTATTCTGATAATGCAACCATACATGTAAGCAAGACTGGTTTCCAGCTATGCATTGTAAGTATTCAGTGAGGCCTGGGGTCTTGGCATGAGCTGGCACCTAGTCTTCCTGCATCACAGAGTGAGATACTAAGTAAGGGCCTCAAGATTTAACTTGACATGAGCCTGACAAAAAAACTCTTGGTTTGTATCCAAACTTTACAGCTCAAATAAATTGGTTAGTCTCTAAGGTGTCACAAGTACTCTTTTTCTTTTTGCGAATACAGACTAACATGGCTGCTACTCTGAAACCTAGCTTTACATCTGTAAATCTGGATATTCTTCTGGGGGAAATAAAGATTCAACTTGCAAGGTACTGATCAAATCCTGGAGGTCACGCTGGGTATCCTCACCTCCTCGTGAAGTCAGTGGGGTTAGACATCACTCAGCACCTGGCAGGATCATATCCTGCAGCAGGAATGTTACATTCTTATGAAAATAATGGGGAGTCCTATTTCCAAATATTTCTGATACTTACAAATTTCTCTTAGTTTGGGTGACAGCTTCTTAGCAAAAACTGTAGAGCCAATCAAATGATAAACTAGGATAATCTCTTGTATACTGAAACCTCTTGTATACATATATTAAAAAAAAAAAAACACTCACTCTGGAATATAAAACATATTAACAATTATTCACTAGCCCTGAATATAACTTTTCACTGCAGTTCTCCAGCAGGGTAGATGGACTGATCAGTAAGCCTCAACATGTGGAAAAATCAATTTAATAAGAGATATATCTTCATGTGTCATGACCCCATGTATGATAGTGCCCTTTCATGTCTCTTTAGCTTACAGAAAATTTAAAGCTGTAACTTTTAGTTTATAGTGATATTAGCAGTAAAATAACTGAACAATTAAATAGCAGCTCTCTCTTTGGTAGCTGACTATAATCGTCTCCCAGAAATGACCTTGAGGGACTGGGCATTCTTCTTGGTTTAAGTGCCATTAGCGATATTTTTTTTTTTCAGAAAGCAAACCACTTAGGTCATTGGCAAAAAAATGCAGATAAAAATCTACTCTTGGTTACTCACTAAATTGCACTGCACTATCTGCTTGCCAGCTGAGGGTGAAGAACATTGTATATTAAAAGATTTTCATTGTGTAATAATGTGAACACCAGCAGCAGTAATTATAAAATCAATAATTCGTAATAAATATGTCCTCCTTATATAATTACTAAATGATTGCAAAACCAATATTATGCACTCGTTAGAATGGAAAAGGTTGCTGCTAAAGACTTTCTATATTATACATTATTGTTCAACTCTTAAACACCCTTGGTCAAATGAAGCATAGCTTCATCCTCATCAGAATTAAGTTAAATGCTATTTTGGTTTGATCTCCTTAAAAAGTATTTGATTCATGGGGAAACTAATCACCAGCTTAAAATGCAACAAAAAGTGACTTCAATACATGCTGTTAAATACCCTTCATTGTGAACTGGGAAGCAGAGGACAATAATTCAGATCAGCCAAAAAGAAAAGGAGGACTTGTGGCACCTTAGAGACTAATCAATTTATCTGAGCATAAGCTTTCGTGAGCTACAGCTCACTTCATCGGATTGGTTAGTCTCTAAAGTGCCACAAGTCCTCCTTTTCTTTTTGCCAATACAGACTAACTCGGCTGCTACTCTGAAACCTGTAAGATACCCAATTTTTTTTCTGCCCTTACATCACGGCTAAGTATTCATGTTCCATGGGAACCCACATAAACTTCAACAACTCAGCGTTTGTATCTGTGTTTCTGTTTTTCACAGGCTTTTCTTTTTGCCTCTGGTAGCAATTTCTGTAGCTGAGATAACAGGAAAGCTGGTCTTTCTGTGGGATTTACATCCTCTGGGAACTGAAATAAAGTAAGAAGGCCAAACGATTTCTTATCTCTGTCACAAAATATGGCTCCTGGTTTTTCAAAATAGCTTTTGATTAACAAATACAAATGCAAATACCAACAAGTGAATAGAGACACAAACATAAATTCTAGAACCATTTTTGCATGCAGTGCAGTTGTAGCCATGTCGGTCCCAGGATATTAGAGAGGCCAGGTGGGTGAGGTAATATCTTTTATTAGATCAACTTCCATTGGTGAGAGAGACCAGCTTTCGAGCCACACAGAGCTCTTCTTCAGGTCTGGCAACTCTCGGTGGCTAGAAAGCTTGTATCTCTCACCAACAGAAGTTGATCCAATAAAATATATTACCTCACCCACCTGGTGTCTCCAATTCTAGAACCAACATACTTCCCCACTGCCCTTATGTAGCCTAAACCTACCAAGATATAATAACTCCTTTATGTCCAAAGAATGATGTGAATGGAAAAGCATGGCAGGCATTGTACAGGGTTTATTATTCAACCCTTCCCTTTTCTAAAGAGTCACCCATCTCTTCTCATCTTCATACACATTTCGTAGCTGTAGCTTTCTGACCACACTTAGATTATTATTAATTATAGCACCTAGGATATGCAGTTATGAACCCAGGCCCTATTGTGCTGGGTACTTTACAAACACAGAACAAAAAGCTAGCCCCTTCGAAGGGGCTTACAATGTCACTAAAAGACAAAAGACAACAGATGGATACAGACAGGGCTGAAAGGAAATAACGGGATAATATTGGTCAACATGATAGACACTGGTCCTAGCACACCAGCGGCCAAACCATCATAACATTTCTTAAAGAGAATGCAAAAAGTTCCTTGAGGAGCAGGGAAAAAAGAGATGAATGGACATAAGACACAAAGCTAAAGGCGTGAACTTCCGTGGGACCTTTAAATTGCTGATACTATTCATGCTTCTCACTAGATTCACTACGTACGCTCTCCCCTCTTCTTCCCTCACCTCTCAATATAGGTACATGTTGAGTTTGCTAGTAGCCTGTCCCATCCAAGTGCTCAGCATGATTGTCCAACAACGGGGGAGAGATAGCTCAGTGGTTTGAGCATTAGCCTGCTAAACCCGGGGCTGTGAGTTCAATCCTTGAGGGAGCCATTTAGGGATCTGGGGAAAAATTAGGGGATTGATCCTGCTTTGAGCAGGGGTTTGCACAAAATGACCTCCTGAGGTCCCTTCCAACCCTGATATTCTATGATTCTATGAACAGCCTCCCAAGCATTCTGTGGGTGCCACAGATGTGTGAGAACTTGATCAAAATATCTACTTGGCAAGCAAGTGCCAGATGTTTCAGAGGGAATGAACAGAACAGGGCAATTTTGAGTGAACCATCCCCTGTTGTACAGTTCCAGCTTCTGGCTGTTGAAGGGTTAAGGCCACCCAGAGCACAGTTGGGTCCCTGACAATCTTGGTTAATAGCTATTGATGGACCTATCCTCCATCAACTTACCTACTTCTTTTTTGAACCCAGTTATACTTGTGGCCTTCACAGCATCCCCCGGAAATGAGTTACAGAGGTTGACTGTATGTTGTGTGACTAAATACTTCCTTATGTTGGTTTTAAACCGGGGGACTATTAATTTCCCTTAGTTCTTGTGTTAGGTGAAGGGGTAAATAACACTTCCTTATTCACTTTCTCCTCACCAGTCAAGGTTTTACAGACCTCTGCAATGTCTCCCCTTAGTAGTTTGTTTTCTAAGCTGAACAATCCCAGTTGTTTTAATCTTTCCTCACATGGAAGCTGTTGCATATCCTTAATCAATTTTATTGCTCATCTCTGCACCTTTTTCCAGTTCTAATATACCCTTTTTCTGAGATGGAATGACTGGAACTGCAGAAACTGTTCAAAATATGGACATAGCATGGATTTATATAGGTGCATTTTTCTGTTTCTAATATTTTCGGTTTTATTATCTATCAGTTTCCTAATGATTTCTAACATTCTGTCACTTTTTTTGACTGCTGCCACACACTGAGCATATATTTTCAGAGAACTATCCAAAATGACTCCAAGATTATTTGGGGTATACATTTAGTTTGAGCCTCTATTATGGTGTTTTTGAATACTCCCCATTCATCTTGCAAGCATTTCACTCTTGTTACTATTCCTTTTAATTTCTGTTTAACTAGCTTGTTCATTTGTGTGTAGTTCCCCTTTTGATTATTATCAAATAATAATCGGGACTATTTAAAAAAGCTGGATGAGCACAAGTCTATGGGGCTGGATGAGCTGCATCCGAGAGTGCTAAAAGAGTTGGCGGATGTGATTGTAGCAAGCCATTGGCCATTATCTTTCAAAACTCATGGCGATCCGGGGAAGTCCCGGACGACTGGAAAAAGGCTAATGTAGTGCCCATCTTTAAAAAACGGAAAAAGGAGGATCCTGGGAACTACAGGCCAGTCAGCCTCACCTCAGTCCCTGGAATAATCATGGAGCAGGTCCACAAGGAATCAATTCTGAAGCACTTAGAGGACAGGAAAGTGATAAGGAACAGGTAGCATGGATTCACCAAGGTCAAGTCATGCCTGACTAATCTAATTGCCTTCTATGATGAGATAACTGGTTCTGTGGATGAGGGGAAAGTGGTGGACGTGTTGTTCCTTGACTTTAGCAAAGCTTTTGACACGGTCTCCCACAGTATTCTTGCCAGCAAGTTAAAGAAGTATGGGCTGGATGAATGGACCATAAGGTGGATAGAAAGCTGGCTAGATTGTCGGGCTCAACGGCTAGGGATCAATGACTCCATGTCTAGTTGGCAGCCGGTATCAAGTGGAGTGCCCCAAGGGTCGGTCCTGGGGCCGGTTTTGTTCAATATCTTCATAAATGATCTGGAGGATGGTGTGGATTGCACCCTCAGCAAGTTTGCAGATGACACTAAACTGGGAGGTAGATATGCTGGAGTGTAGGGATAGGATACAGAGGGCCCTAGACAAATTGGAGGATTGGGCCAAAAGAAATCTGATGAGGTTCAATAAGGACAAGTGCAGAGTCCTGCACTTAGGACGGAAGAATCCCATCCACCGCTACAGACTAGGGACCGAATGGCTCGGCAGCAGTTCGGCAGAAAAGGACCTGGGGTTACAGTGGACGAGAAGCTGGATATGAGTCAACAGTGTGCCCTTGTTGCCAAGAAGGCCAATGGCATTTTGGGGTGTATAAGAAGGTGCATTGCCAGCAGATCGAGGGACGTGATCGTTCCCCTCTATTCGACACTGGTGAGGCCTCATCTGGAGTACTGTGTCCAGTTTTGGGCCCCACACTACAAGAAGGATGTGGAAAAATTGGAAAGAGTCCAGCGGAGGGCAACAAAAATTATTAGGGGACTGGAACACATGAGTTATGAAGAGAGGCTGAGGGAACTGGGGATGTTTAGTCTATGGAAGAGAAGAATGAGGGGGGATTTGATAGGGGCTTTCAACTACCTGAAAGGGGGTTCCAAAGAGGATGGCTCTAGACTGTTCTCAGTGGTAGCAGATGACAGAACAAGGAGTAATGGTCTCAAGTTGCAGTGGGGGAGATTTAGGTTGGATCTTAGGAAAAACTTTTTCACTGTGAGGGTGGTGAAACACTGGAATGCATTACCTAGGGAGGTGTTGGAATCTCCTTCCTTAGAAGTTTTTAAGGTCAGGCTTGAGAAAGCCCTGGCTGGGATGATTTAATTGGGGATCGGTCCTGCTTTGAGCAGGGGGTTGGACTAGATGACCTCCTGAGGTCCCTTCCAACCCTGATATTCTATGATTCTATGATGTTAAATGCTAGTATGATGGGGTTCTTTGGCATTTTTGCCCCTAAAGGAAACTAAATTTAAATATATTTTGGTCGATATTACTTTGCAGTTCAGCTATATTTTCCCCTTGTACCCGCTCCTATGCTCCACCTAGGACTACATCAGGAATTGATTCTCCCCTTATGGGTTCCAGGGGAAGCTGCACCAAGAAGAAGTCATTTATGGTACCTACAAATTTTATATCTGCCTCCTGTTCTAAGTTTTTGTCCTATTCTAAAAAGTTTAAGTCTCCTTGATAGACAAAGGGACTTGGGCTCTCTGGCTGTCTCTCAAGTTCTTGTGGCCAGAGAGGCACACTCTACCTTTCCCCTCTGGTCCCAGCCAGAAACTGACCTGCTAAGGCCCTGCGGTACTTTTTATCTGAGTCTGCTCAGCTCTGATTGGAGGTTGCTCACCCTTCTAGCTGTTGAAAGATTGGGTCTCTTTAGCTTCCAAGTTGACTGCTCCATTGAGGCCTCTCTAGGCAGGCGAACAGAACAGGGCAGGATTCACCTTTGCTGCTTTTTTCCTCCTACCTCTCAGCTTCCTGGTTTGGGGTGCAGCAGGACCACAGAGCCTCCCATAGGGAGCCACAAAGGCCAGGTCCACCCATCACAGCCAGATTGTGGCTTTAAACCACTTGCTGCACTGAAGAGAGTGAAGAGGATTCAGATTTGGTCTAGCTTAACTTACGTACTTCCAGAGGTGGTGGGGGAGCACCCCAGGGAGGTAGGGGAATAGAAGCAGATATGGTGCAGTGCATACTCTGCCCTGCAGCAACTCAGAACCCCTCACTGGTGTTGAGTGGAATCAAGGGCCAGGCCATGGCTTGACCCATAACGTGCCTCTCCTTGCCCTCTTAGGGGAAGTCAGTACTAGCCTAGTGCAGTACAGTACTTGCCACCCTGACTGGGTTAGCTCCAGGGTCATGGACAAGGGGGAGCAAGCAGGGTCATAATCAACAGGGAGAGTGAGCAGAGATGGGGAGAACAAGCTCCTCTAGGCCTGGAGCCATGGTGGGGATAGCGAGTTGCTCCAGACCTGGGGCTGTGGCGAGGTCACAGAAAGTGCCCCTCCAAAAGCAGTGAATTTTTATTCTTGCACACGCCCTTGGCTGGCTCCTGCACAGGGATGCAAACGGGAGGGGTCTCCACATGTTCCCTCCTCTGACTTAGACCCCTGAGCAGGGCTCGTCACAATCTGTCCACTGAGACTGTCACTGCAGTATATGACTTACCCCATCACATCCCCAGCACTCAGTTTGTGTCATCTCTTCTGTTTCTAAAAGTCACTCATTATTTCACCTCCTAGGCCTGATTCTCCACCTGATTGCCCTACACCTTGTGTCACCATTGTTCCCAGGTAGAACACCACCATCCTGATTTAATAGCAGTTGGCTCCCACTTTGCACTGGTGTAAATGACAATGGAAGGGGCAAGGCAACACGGAATCAGGTTCTCCTTGTGCATCTGGAGATGGAGCTCAGCTGTACCTGAACAGAGGCAGGAATCAGTGGGTGAGAACTATGGTCTGTGTTATGCAGAGGTTCTCCTCCTCTCTATTATGAAGGGATCATAATGGTACCTGAGGGCCTTAAAAATCTATTAATTTAAGACATGGGGAAATTTTTAAGCAATGCTAGAGACTTGCCTTTCTGAAGCTGCCTATAATACAAGGTGTATTTTATGCATTCCTATTTATATCTATCTATTTATTTATTTATTTATTCATTCTTCATTGAGGAATTTTTTTTGTATTACATAGTACAGCATTTTGTAAACCTAAGGCATGAACTGCATGGCTTCTGTGAGTCTTTAATGTAAATATCAATATGCCATAGCAGTCAAAGTGTCATTTTTTTAATTTATACTGAATCAATCATGAAAGAGAAAATAAAATCTTTTTGTTGCTAGACCAGAAGGGACCATTATGGTCAAGCGTCAGATGTCCTGCATAATACAGGCCATTAGAATTCCACCCAGTAATTTCTGCATCAAGCACACAACATCCGGTGATTATAAAGCAGGAGACAAGATTTCACATAGACAGGAACCCTTTCCCCCTTGACATATCTGATGTATAAGCTACCCTCGTTCCTTAATGATGCAGTGTCATTACCATCTGATGACTGTTTGAAGGGAATACAGTGGCTTATACTAACTGATGGCACTGGGGAAGAGGAGGGTCTGGGTTAAATTGATCCCAGTGTGGAGGGATGGCACAGGGAGCTGTTCTCCACACAGGTTCTGAATTGAAGGTTGCCATGGGCCCTAAATGATGATACTGTAATTGTGTCTACAGAGGTGGCCTAAATACATCTAAATACAGATTAGCTATAAGGAACTCCTGGGTTTTATTCCTAGCTATGACAGTGATTCCCTCTGTGATTATGATCAAGTTACTTAACCAGTCTCTGCTTCAGTTTGCCATTGTGTGAAATTATTATTATAATACTGAGCCAATTCTTCAGGAGGTTGGGAGAACTAGTTAGTGTTTGTAAAGTACTTTGAAGATGTAACAGGATACATGAGTGTTGAATTCTATTCTGCTAGTACAATTATCAGCCTATGAAAAAGCATGCTGTATCTCTGGAAGGGAAGTTGTCCAGATACCACAGAGAAGGGAACTACTAAACAGCATAGAATTGAATACTCAGGTGTATAAATTAGAGATAAGACTCAGTGTTATCCCCAACCTAAACCCATGAACTTCAGGGAAGCGTGGATTCAAATCCCTTGAATGAAAGCCACTCCTAGAGCTTTGTATTTAGGGCATATCTACAACTGGAAAGGAAGTGGCACCTGAGCCTGGCTCCAATGTGACTCAATAAGGCAGACAACCTGAGAGAACAGCTGATCATTTGGGACTCAAAACTCACAAGAGAACAGATCACAAGGTTTTGCCATCATTGAAACCACACCCAAATCCTTGCCCCAGTTTGGACTTGCTTTCTTTGAGGAAGGAAGGCCCAGTGGTTCAAGTGCTAGCATTTGACTTGGGAGACCTGGATTTAATACCATGCTATGCCACAGACTTCCTGCGTGGCCCTGTGTCACAGATCAAATCAAGCACCGCCTCGTGGCCACTCTCTGGACAGCTGTGAGGGGACCCAGCTGTTGATTCCCCTTGTGTTTATATAACTCCCTGCCTTGTGGGTAGGTGGCATGTGTGTGCATTTGGTGCAAGCAACTCATGGCCCTCAGAGACACAGTACAGGCTCTTGAGGCCAGAGTGGCTGAACTGGAGGAGATAAGGGAGACATAGCGGGACAGCTTCTGTGCTAAGGAGGATGAAAGGGTCGTAGAAGAAGTGCATCAAGCTGGAGTACAGGGAAACCATCCCATAGTGGGAGCCTCCTTCCAGATGACATCATGGAATGTTCTCACACTGAGGAAGAGGCCAGGGAATAGTAAGGACAGATTTCATTGTTAGCAATACAGATAGTTGAGTTTGTGATGACTGGGAGAACCTGATGGTGAAGTGCCTGCGAGGTAAAGTGCCTGTAAACCCGATGGTGAAGTGCCTGTAAAGGTTACAGATTCCATGAGACATCTAGACAGACTTATGTGCAGTGCTGGGGAGGAGCTGTTAGTCGTGGTATATGTAGGTACCAATGATATAGGGAAAGGTAGGAAAGCGGTCCTGGGGGCCAAATTTAGACTGACAGGGAAGATATTAAAGTCCTGCACCTCCATGGTAGTATTTTCTGAAATGCTTCCAGTTCCAAGTACAGGGCTAGAAAGACAGGCAGAGCTGCAGGGTCTCAGTACATGAATGAGATGATGGACTAGGGAGGAGAGTTTTAGGTTTATTAGAAACTGAGGAACCTTTAGGGAAAGGACAATCCTATACAAGAAGGATGGGCTCCACCTAGACTAAAAGAGAACCAGACTGCTGGCATGTACAATTAAACAGGTTGCAGAAGATTTTTAAAGGCTGAGAGAAAGCTGACAGCAGTGGAGGAGCACATGATTCAGGCGGAAACATCCCATATGAAAGAATTTATTAAAGGGGGGGTGTGTTGTATCCTAGTAAAGAGGATAGGAAAGAAGTTGGTAAAGTACAGGTAGAAGCTAGTGAGGGACAGTCAAAATAAAAACGTTCCATTTAAATATAACTCATGAAGGCAAACAATTGAATATTGACAACATGTACAAGTGATTACATACAAATGCTAGAAGTCTAAATACTAAGTTGGATGATCTAGAGTGCCTGGTATTAAATGAGGATATTTGCATAATAGGCACCACAGAAATTTAGGAGAATAATGATAATCAATGAGATATGATAATACCAGGGTACAAAATATATAGGAATGACAAAGTAGGCCATACTTGTCGGAGAGTGGCACTGTATGTGAAAAAAAAAAACATAGAGTCATATAAAGTGAAAATCTTTAATGAATCAAACTGTATCATAGAATCTCTATGGATAGAAATTCCATGCTTGAATAATAAGAGTATGGCAGTAGGAATATATTGCCAACCACCTGACCAGGATGGTGATAGTGATTGTGAAAAGCTCCGGAAGAACAGGGATGCTACAAAAATAGAAACCCAGTAATAATGGGGGAAGTCAACTATCCCCATATTGACTGTGTACGTCACCTCAGGACAGGATACAGATATAAAGTTTCTAGGCACCATAAGTGACTGCTTCTTGGAGAAGCTAGTCCTGGAACCCACAAGGGAAGAATCAATTCTTGATTTAGTCCTAAGTGGAGTACAGGATCTGGTCCAAGAGACAAATATAACTGAACCACTGAGTAATAGCACCCATAATATAATTAAATTTAACATTCTTGTAAGGGGGAAATACCAGAGGAACTCATCATAGTAGCATTTAACTTCAAAAAGAGTGAAATGCCTGCAAGCTCCATGGAAAATATTTAAACACACAATAAGGGAGGTGCAAACTAAATGTGTTTCCCAAATAAAAAAAATAAAAAGTAGCAAGAAGTCCACAAAAAAAAAAAAAAGAATGCCACCATGACTACACAGCAAGTAAAAGAGGTGGTCAGAGTCAAAAAGGCATCTTTAAACATTGGAAGTCAAATTTAAGTGAGAAAGATAGAAGAGAACATACAATTCGGCAGGACAATTGTAAACATATAATAAGGCAGGCCAAACACGAATTTGAAGAGCAATTCGCAAAAGACAGAAAAACTGATAGCATTTTTTTAATGTAATCAAAACATGAAGCCTGCCAAACAATCAATGAGGACAATGAATGATCAAGGTGCTAAAGAAGCACCCAGAGAAAACAAGGCCATTGTGCAGAGTTTAATGCAACCAAATGCAACTACACAGGATGTGAGGGAGACCCCCACTCCTGAGACATTCTTTTTAGGTAACACATCTGCGCAACTGTCCCGGACTGAGTTGTCAATAAAGGAGGTTTGGGAACAAATTGATAAACCTAACAGTAATAGGTCACTGGTACCAGATGGTATTCACCCAAGAGATCTGAAAGAACCCAAATATGAAATTGCAGAACAACTAATTACAGAACTGCAAGCCTAACTTCAGTAGCAGGTAAATTGGTTGAAACTATAGTACAGAACAGAATTATCAGACACATAGATGAACACAATATATTGGGGAAAAGTGAACACAGATTTTGTAAAGGGAAATTGTGCCTCACCAATCTATTAGAGAGTCAACAAGAATGCAAACAAGGATTATCCAATAATAGAGTGTATGTGGGGTTTCAGAAAGCCTTTGACTAGGTCCCTTATCTAAGGATCTGAAGCAAAGTAAGAAGTCATGGGATATGAGGGAAAGTCCTCTCATGAATCACTATCTGGTAGTAAGGTAAGAATAAATGGTTTATTTTCACAATAGAGAGAAGTAAATAGCAGGATTCCCCAAGGATCTGTACTGGGACCAGTGTTGTTCAACATATTCATAAATGATCTGGAAAAGGGGTGAACAATGAGGTGGCCAAATTTGCAGATGATATCTAATTACGCAAGAAAGTTAGGTCAAAAGCTGACCGTGAAGAGTTACAAAGGGATCTCACTAAACTGGGTGACTGCGCAACATAATGGTAGGTGAAATTCATGTTGATAAATGTGACAGAATGTACCCCTATGTCCCCACCCTACATACTACTGTAATAATCTTTGTACAAAGTTTGTCATAATTTGCTGGTCAATATGGCCCTGATAAAATATGTGTGGCAACATTGTCTGTGAAGTTATAACATTCCACTCTATGGTAACATTAACACATGTTCCAAGATGAGGCTGGCAAACAAGGGAATGTGTGCTTTGCTTAATTTGCATTTAAGCAGTCAACAGGGTCATCAAGCAGGAAGCAGAACAAAAAGAAGCCCTAACAGGTGATGAAAAGCAGCAGGGAACAACTCTCTGTCTCCTGAATCTCAACTAAAAACTGTTTTCCAGGATGGGGACTGACACTATAAAAATAAGAGACAAACACTGCCAAGACATCTCCTCCTCTCTGTCTGCCCATCAATTTACTGCACTGGGAGGGACGAAGGAAGCAGCTATTGAACTGGAAAAGGGTCCTGACCAAAGAATTTTGGTCAGTAAGACTACTGAATACACATAGTGAGAAAATCTTGTTTTGAATTTAACATAATTTGCTAAGTTAGGCACCAGTTGCATTTTATCTTTATTTTTCTTGTAGCCATTTCTGACTTTTAGGGCTCATTACTTGTAGTCACTCAAAATCTCCTCTTTGTAGTTAATACATTTGGTTTTTTGTTCTATCTGATCCATTGTGTTTGAATTGAAGTGTTTGGGAAAATCCATTTGAGGTAACAACAGTATGTGTGCAAATCATTTCTATTAATAAAATGATGTATTTTATATAAGCTTATATTGTCCAGGAGAAGGCTGGGCAGTACAGGCCACACATTTCTGGGGGGAAATCTAGGACTGGGGGTGTGTGCAGTATAACCTAGGCTAGTAAGAGCCAAGGTGTGGTTGGCTGACAACAGCACACACACACAGAGACATAGCTAGGAGAGATTTCGTGCTGGAGACTGTGTGGGAGCAGTCCAGCCTGGAGGCTACAGCAGCAAAGCAGAGTAAAGGGCACCCCAAGGTAGAGGGCAGGGTGACACAGCTATTCATTAGTCTGGATTGTACCCTGGGTATGTCACAATAATTGCAAAGTCATGCAGACTGGAAAACATAATTCCAACTATACATACAAAATGATGGGTCTAAATTTTAGCTTCACTAAAGAAAGAGATCTTGGAGTCATCATGGATAGTTCGGTGAAACCCAATGTGCAGCTGCAGTCAAAAATGCTAACAGAATGTTAGGACCCATTCGGAAAGGGATAGATAATAAGACAGAAAATATCATAATACCACTATGTAAATCTGTGGTATGCCCACAGTTTGAATACTGTGTTGAGAAAAAAAAAAGAAATACATTAGAATTTGAAAAGATCCCGAGATACATTTTTGGCAACAAAGTGATTAAGGGTATGGGACAACTTCCATGTGAGGAGAGATTAAAGAGACTGGGACTTTTCAGCTTGGAAAGGAGGCAACCGAGTGGGAATATGAATAGTGTGGAGAAAGTGAAATTGTTGTTTACACTTTTACATAACGCAAGAACCAGGGATCACCCAATTAAATTAATAGGCAGTGGGCTGAAAACAAACAAAAGGAAGTACTTCTTCACACAATGTACAGCCAACCTGTTGAATTAATTGCCAGGGGATGTTCTAAAGGCCAAAACTATAACAGGGTTCTAAAAAGAATTAGATACATTTATGAAGGATAGATCCAACAGTGCCTATTAGCCACAATGGTCAGGGATGCAGCCCTTTTCTCTGGGTGTCCCTAAACCTTGGACTGCCAGAAATTGGGACTGGATAACAGGGGATGGATCGCTCAAAATTGCCCTGTTCTGTTCATTTCCTCTGAAACATCTGGCACCATTCACAGCTGGAGTAGAGGATAACGGGCTACATACACTGATAAAGACTTTACAGCCAGACAGAACCATCATGATAATCTATTCTGACCTCCTGCACATTGGACACAGAACCTCACTCACCAATTCCTGTAGTGAGCCAATAACCTCTGGCTGAGATACTGAAATCCTCAAATAATGAAAGACACACTTCAAGTTACAAAGAATCCACCATTTACGTAAGTTTAAACCTGGAAGTGACCCGTGTCCCATGCTACAGAGGAGGGTGACAACCCCTTTGGGCCTTTGTCAATCTGACCCAGGGTAAAATTCCTTTCTGACCCCAACAATGGCAATCAGTTAGACCCTGAGAATGTGGGCAAGACCCAGTAGCCGGACACCTGGGAAAGAATTCTCTCTAGTAACTTAGAGCCCTTCCCATCTAGTGTCTCATCACTGGCTGTTGGAGATATTTGCTACTTGCAGTCGCAGATCTACTACATGCCCTTGTAGGCCGTCTCGTCAAACCCTACTCTCCATAAACTTATCAAGCTGAGACAGTTAGTTTTTTTCCCCCACTACTCCCCTGAGAAGGTTGTGCCAGAACTTCACTACTCTGACGGGTAGACTCCTTTGTCTAATTCCAAGCTTAAACGTATTGTTTGCAGATTTATGTGTGAGACCCAGCATGGCCATTTTTCTGTTATGAAGTCTTACTGAAAATGAGACATTCTGTGTGACCCTGGTCACTTCATCTGATTTCACCTACAACTTATTTGGAGTCCAGTTAACATCCTTGTTCTAAGAATCAAGTTTGCAAACTGATTGGTGAACACTTTCCCCCCCTCCTCCTCTTTCTGTTGTTATAGTTCTTCACCCATGTTTAATATTTTTAAAGAATATTGTTCTAAAAATAAGGGGAAATGTCTATCATTCTTGTCCAATAGATCTGATAATCTTCAAGTTCTTCACTCTTAAATCAATTTAGCTGTAAGCTCAATTTTCCTCAGTCCAAAGCTCATCTTGATAAACTCCTCAGGGCTACCTCCCAGGAGGGCTTTGTTAAACCTAATTTTATTAAAACTGAGGGTATGAAAATCTTGTTTGCATAATTATCTACATTAAATATTTCTACCTTTTTCTTTGGAGACCTCATTTGTAATCACTCCATTTTTTTTCCATTTTTACTTTTCAGAAGGTAATTTGAGACAAAGTCTTCCTAGATTCTTTGTGCGTATGTGTCACAAGTTGATATCTCGATTGTTCAGCCATCTAACTGCTGCATCACTGAGGGCAACAGGGTACTGCAGTGCACCTTTCCGTCTTCTAATTGTGCTTTTGAGCATCTGAATTGCTGGCCCAAATTTCTGCACTGTGGCTGCCACTCTGGCCTAGATGCCTAGATTGCAGAACTAAGATTCGACAGTTGTGAAGTTTGCTCAGTTGAAGCTAACTAGGAATCATAAGGCTCTTCCTTAAATACAACATCATTTTGTGGTGTGGTCCTGTCAGATGTTGCACGGTAAGCAAGGTGTAGCCTGGTCAGTACTGGGACAGGAGGCCTCCAGAAGAATATCTCTGTGCTCAGAGAAGTGGTGGGATTGATTTAGAAGAAGACATTCTTTCCTTTGAGTCAGCACTGATGTTCTGGAACAGTGTTGGAGAAATGTCATGTCACTTGCTGAGCTGGGCTTTTATGGGTTTGTCTACAGTGCAATTAAAAACCTGTGCCACCTTACTCAGGCTGGCAGGGCTCAGGCTAAGGGGCTGTTTAATCGCCATATAGAGGTTCGGGCTAGTGCTGGAGACTGGGCTCTTGGACCCTAGGAGATGGGAGCATCTCAAGCGTTGCAAATAAACAGACCTTTAGCCCAAGCCCCCGCGAGCTGGCACAGGCCAGCCACAGATGTGTAATTGCAGTGTAGACATAAGAGATCTTCAAGCCCTAGAAGTGACCCATGCCTATTTTCTTCCCTGCTGAAGAGAATTCTGGGACTTGTAGTCCAGGGATGACTGGACTACTGAACAGGAGGAAAGGGGTATAAAATGCAATTCCTGTTCCCTAGTGTGTAGAAGAACCCTCCAGAATCGATACACTATAAATAACCTATACATGAATGCTCAAAGCAAAAGTGTCAACAAATAGTTAATCAACAACACACAGGCTGAAATGTAGTTGCATAAGGTACTCACAGAGATTTAGAAATAATGAATATATTAACAGGAATCAGGACCAGTTCATAAGCTATTTGCAAGCAGAAAAAGGGCCAAAATTAATTAGACACATCACTTGTAATGAATAGCTGGACCATCTCCAATTATTATTAGGGTAATTAACCAATGGGACAATTTACCAAGTGTTATGGTTGATTCTCCAGCACTGGCAATTTTTAAATGACGATTAGATGTTTTTCTAAAAGATCTGCTCTAACTGAAACAGGAATTATTTGGGGAAATTCTATGGCCTGAGTTATGCAGGTCAGATGAGATGATCACAGTGGTCCCTTCTGACCTTAGAATCTACGAGTTTATTATTAATTATTCACATTTCATCAGTGACTAGTGAAATTCTTTCACGATGCAGTTCAAATTATTACAATTATAAAAAATACTTTGCTTCTCATCCAAAAATATGAAGGCCCTTTACAAAAAATAATGAAGTTCGTGTCCCAACTCCCTGAAAAATAGAATTGTAGTTACTTTGGAGATGGGTGAACTGAGGCACAGAACACTTGCGAGTAAGCTACATGAAATCACTGACAGTGGGAAGATTAGAACCCAAAATTCTATTGCCTAGTCTCTTCTTCCAATTGCTATACCACCATTGCCCTTCCGGAGTGGTTTTTGGCATTCACTGAAACAAGACGTTGAGTGTCCCATTGTAATCAAACCCCTGAGCCAAATACTGACGTCAGCTATGCCGTGACATTCTAGTTAACATCCAGCTGCACAGGGATGAATGAGGAAAGAACAGGAACATCCACTCATTTTGTAGTTACTCTAATAGACTTTCGATAGCTGGCCAGAGAGTTCCTACGTGCCTTGTTGCTATTTGACCTTGAACAGGTCATCTACAAGGAAAGACATCTCTGCTTTCTCCATTTATGAGCAAAATTGTCTGGCAGACACTTGATTTATCCTGACTTTGGGATGCTCTCTATCCCTTTCAAAGCATAAAGGTTTTGTATGCCTCTCTTTAATCCTCCTGGTTACATTCAGTACATGTTTATACATGGAAAAGGAAGCTTACCCAAAATGTGTGAAGGTCTGAGCCTGTGACCTGCTCTGGGCAAATATGAATCATGCCCGTCATCCATTTTCACCCTTCCCCCCCATAATGATATTTTTGCTTTTGTATGTATGATGTCCTTGACTTCCCAGTCCTTTCTGAATACAAAAGTCTAAAAGCATTCATTTAATATAGGCAAATACTTCAAATAATAATAATAATAATAAAAAAAATCTATTAGTTTTTGGTGCCCACTTAAGACCTGATATCCAGAGATGTGTAGCCTCTCCAGGTCCCATTAGCTTCATCACAAGTGGCAGGTGTCACCACCCTGAAAAATCAGACACTTCTTGCCCCACGCTGAGCCCTCAAAAATGGAGGCACCAGAAATGAATAGGCATTCCTGACAATTTCAGAGACAGTCTTCATGCCCATAAAGTCTTAACAGCAACCAGCACGGATGTAGCCACCCAAAGACTTTTGTTTTTTCACCCTTTTAGCATTAAGGCAGCGTCTGTTTTGTTACCCTATGGTGTTTTATTCGACGAATTTAATGCTGATGAAAAGTGCTGGCCTGAAAGCTTTGAAAACGGATGTTTTGAGTTCATCTACATAAGTTCAATGAGGACAAAAACAGTATAAGCTTCTCCCACAGGACTTCAGCTGAACATGCACGGATAAGATGGCAGATCAATCACCATGGTCATTCAAAAAGAGGTGAAAAATGAGATTTTATATATCTCTGGGATAAAAAGCTATGCTCAAAGGATCGCTCCTTTTGATCCATTTTAGAGTGAAAAATGTACACAGAATAGTGAAAATTTCACGAGAAAGGCACCATTTTACAGTTCATTGTATGAACAACCTTGAAATTCATGAGTAGTGTTTCACATGTACTAATACAAGCACAATGCTGCAGTGGGGGTATATCATAGAATATCAGGGTTGGAAGGGACCTCAGGAGGTCATCTAGTTCAATCCCCTGCTCAAAGCAGGACCAATCCCCAATTTTTGCCCCAGATCCCTGAATGGCCCCCTCAAGGATTGAACTCACAACCCTGGGTTTAGCAGGCCAATGCTCAAACCACTGAGCTATCCCTCCCCTAAAAGCTTCTTACATTTCCCTATACAACTAGCAAAAGATGTACTTTCAGTCTAAAATTATTTCTAGTTTAGATTAAGGAACACAGCAACAAGAAAGAACTAATGTAAAGTCTCCAGGAGAAGCCATAGTGTTTGGCATCTCCTCTGGAATGTGATACAGCAACTCTCCACAAAGTGGCTGCTGAACTTCACACACAGGGAGAGTATTTAGAAATGTAAAAGTGTAGCACATGAAAGCATTATGGTTTTATACTAAAATAATGACAACAGACTGCTGAATGAAGCTATAAAATTTATAGCTTCATACACCAGTCTGTTCTCATTATTTTTCATGAAAGCATTTCTATATACATTTTGTAAAATCCCCATATAAGCCCCAATTCAGCAAAATGAGTACAATTTCCAATGCCATTTATGTAATTTAGACATCTAAATCCCATATTCCATTGGATTTAAGAATCCAGTCCCCACTGAAAATCAATGAGACTTTGCCTCCTAGGTGATTTAGGTGATCTTGAAAATGTTAACCACCATCTCTACTGAGGACAAATCTTTAGACATGTGCTTAAAATTAAGCAAATATTTAAGTGCTTTAATGAATCAAGGCCCTTAAATAAAAGGAGTTTGGGATTTTAATTTCTTGACATGTCTCTTTAAGGATAACAAGGCCTGATTTTGCTCTCTTTTGCATGGGTGCAAATCAGGATTAACTCCATCAGACCACTGAAGTTAAATTGATGTAACACAAGTGTAAGTGAAATCAAACTCAAGGCTCTAATCAGGACAGGATGAGATCTTGAATAAAATTATGAATAATTTATTATTAATTATTATTATTTGCAGGTAAGAAAGTAAAGCAACAACACTTTAGAACAAGTGGCAAATGTATCAATCCTAAATTCAATGTTTTGGTTGTTTTATGTTTTGCAAAGTGGGATGTGTTTTTATTGCTATTATGCACATTTTGAATCTTGTCCACCAAAAAAAAAAAAAGCCATAAACTTTATTTTAACTATGTACTGGGAAATTTATTTTGCTTGGTTCATCCTAGTGCTATATCTTATTGTTAACTATAAATAACAGGGCTACAACATCTGCGTTCTGCTGAATAGCCTTCAAGCTTTTTCATCAGTAAACACTCATAAGATATGTATGTGGCTATTGGTTTTAGTTCCTCTGTTCTCCTGTGGATTGTAAGTAGAGTCTATGTGTGTTAGAGAAAGTGGCATTTTATATTGACTGAGACAAGCCTAGCAACCTCCAGTGCCTCAGCTGCCATCACAGTAATTCCACATCTCATCCAATTTATGAATGAAATGTAACTCTGTGCTTTTGAAGTTTTCATGTAATAGAAAAAGAATGGAAGGGGCCATCTGAAAGAGAGACGGTTGTAGTAATACAACAGGGCATACATTTCAATACCAAAGATTTGCAGTTGTCCGTCAGCTACAGTGTTTGAGGGCATGCCTGGCAAACTTGGAGAGGATGAGGGACACAGCTAGGGCAGATCTGGACCAAGCTGGGAGATCTGGGACAGCAATAAGAAAGCCAGTGGCTTTACATGAGGAACAGTGATTCTGGCAGAGTTTTACTGTCTTGTTGAAATTCAGGAGCATGAAACTTTACCCACTTTTTTAAACAAATCCCTGTGAACTGAGAGTTGTGTGTAAGAGACATTGGTGTTCAGTTTGATCTTGGAGAAAATTCACAGCAACAATGCAATGTGAGACCACGTGAACCCAGACAGGTTAGATTTGCCTCTTCCCAGCAATCCTTGGGACTCATCCTCTTCTTCCCAAGTTATTGTGTATGAATCAGGAACCAAAAATCTGTAGGCCTGATTCTCTACAGCCTTCCACCTGGTGTAGTCATTCATACCAATAAAAGTGGATAACTACCATTGTGAGCTGCTAGTATGTTACACTCAGCAAAATTGCCCAGCAGTCACTACAAAAGGTGTGATAATCATGTCCTGAATGGTTATTTGAAGTAGAGCTGTGCGGGGACCAGAATTTCCCTTTTGCAGAAATTCTACCATTTGAAAATTTATTTTTGTTCTGAATTGATATGAAAGCATTTTAAAAAAAAAATAAAAATCCATTTGAAAAGAAAACTATGTTGGGTCAATCCAAAAGTTTCATTTAGATAAAACTGAACAACTTCATTCCAATTTTGACTTTAAAATTTGTATATTATAATATAAAATAAAATGTTCTAAACAAGAAGTCATTAAGAAATGAAAAATCAAAATGGAACAATCCAATAAGGTCAACCTGATCAAACACTTCATTTGAATACCTTTTTCTAAATGAAATGCTGTTGAAATCGACATGTTCCTTTGGAAAGTTTTGATCTTTGACAAAACATTTTCTGATGCAAAATGTGTCCATTAGAAATTTTTCAACCAGCTCTAATTTGAAACTTCTCTGAATTACGAACATGTCTGTAGTCTAAGCAAAAGAGTAATTCCATTGGTGCCAATGGACCTAGGGGTGACAGTGGACGAGAAGCTGGATATGAGTCAACAGTGTGCCCTTGTTGCCAAGAAGGCCAATGGCATTTTGGGATGTATAAGTAGGGGCATTGCCAGCAGATTGAGGGATGTGATCGTTCCACTCTATTCAACATTGGTGAGGCCTCATCTGGAGTACTGTGTCCAGTTTGGGGCCCCACACTACAAGAGGGATGTGGAAAAATTAGAAAGAGTCCAGCGGAGGGCAACAAAAATGATTAGGGGACTGGAACACATGAGTTATGAGGAGAGGCTGAGGGAACTGGGGATGTTTAGTCTTCAGAAGATAAGAATGAGGGGGGATTTGATAGGGGCTTTCAACTACCTGAAAGGGGGTTCCAAAGAGGATGGCTCTAGCTCTAGACTGTTCTCAGTGGTAGCAGATGACAGAACAAGGAGTAATGGTCTCAAATTGCAGTGGGGGAGATTTAGGTTGGATCTTAGGAAAAACTTTTTCACTGTGAGGGTGGTGAAACACTGGAATGCATTACCTAGGGAGGTGGTGGAATCTCCTTCCCTAGAATTTTTTAAGGTCAGGCTTGACAAAGCCCTGGCTGGGATGATTTAGTCGGGGATCGATCCTGCTTTGAGCAGGGGGTTGCACTAGATGACCTCCTGAGGTCCCTTCCAATCCTGATATTCTATGATTCTATGGTTCAATGGTTGCACTAGGTTTATACCAGGGGTAGGGAATAGGTGGACCTCAGGCCAAATCCAGATGTCTAGATGCTTTTGAACAGACCCTGAAATCTTTTTCTTTACTTATTATCATTTTTCTTGTTGGTTTATTATTATTTATTATTAATTATTATTATTATTATTTTATTTTCTGTGGAGTCTGGACCTTTACTATACATTGCCGAAGAAATGTGGAATTTGACAAAAAATAATTGACTAACCACCCCTAGTTTATACTGATGTAATTGAGAGCAGAATTTGATCTCTAGTATTTATGTTTCCTGGTTAGGTTAGAAATAACAGCACAGCAGGAGTCCTTGAGCCTTTAGCATGGCTAGGTGGAAACTTTTGTCACCCTCCAAACCAAACCAGACTTGCCTAGTTGTTCCACCTTGGTTTGGTTTCCATTACAAACCAGAGACTCACACAGTCCAGGTTTACCCAAAAGAAGAGCACGTAAGTGTCCATATTTTGTGTTTTCTTCCTGTTCTTACACTGCAGGAGGCAGCTCCTCAGCTGGCGTAAGTTGTCATAACTCCATTGGAACCAAGGGGAACCAACTGTGGATTTGCTTCCAGACATTTATTTCTCATGTAAAGCAAACAAGCCTAAACCCTATTGCCAAAATGTATCTACTTAATGAAGTTTCTTTCTCAATCAGAATTAAAATATCCACATTTTCTACATGTCAACAAACATTAACATTTCACACACTTTTTTTTTCCAGGTAGGACACATAAAATGTAATTCCTTGACCTCTTTCCCTGATGCATAGGAGTTATTTCCCCACAGCATTGGACAAGGTAATCTATTCTTAGGGGAACTTCGTCAAGTGTGACTAATATTCTCCATTTTTCTCTCCCTTCTCACTCTCCTGTTTTCCTTTTTTTCATTTAAAAATGTGGTAAAGTAAAACAGCAGTGGGGGAGATAGGAAGCATAAACAGTCAGTTCTACCAGAATAAAGTGGGGAGTCAATACAATAAGATTAAAAGTGGTTCTGGGAGAAATCTGTCAAACCGGAGATCTAATTCCCCATTGCCTTGTATTATTGTTCATTATTTGTATTACAGTACTACTGAGAGGTGCCAACTCATATCAGGGCCCCATTATGCACAAACACACCCTACTCCAAAGACAGTCCCTACCCTAAAGAGCTTGCAATCTAAATGCAAGACAGATAAATGGTGAAAGGGGAATCAGAACTTCAGAGAGGTTAAGTGATTTGACCAAGGTCACTGATCAGTGTCAGAGCCAGGTTTACATTACATCCACTTTGCACTAGTATAAATGAATATCAAGATGGAAGGCATCGGAGAATTGAGCCCCATATCTGTAGATTGCTTTTCTATATATTTCTGTTTTCATTGTTGGTGAAAGATTGACACCCCTGTATCCTATGTCTTCTACGTGTCCATCAACAATATCAGGGGATGCTTCCTCCACGCTGTCTCATCATTGTTCTTCAACGTTGACTCGGAGAGATTACGCTAGTAAGGAGTAATTAGCACACCATTTCTCACTCAGTCCCTAGCTCAGACTATCAGTTACAAAATGCGGGCACATCCCCAACAGGAAGAGGACTCAGACTACTAAGTCCTGAATAGCTGGCCACTGAACAGTTTCAGATGGTAATAACTTACACTCCTAACCGACCTGGGCCAGGATTAAGTCTATAGTGAAAGGCCCTGCTACTCATTGCCAATGGGCTGAACCAGCCAGCCAACCCTTCTAGGGTAATAGATTTTTAGCAAGGTTTCCTGTTTAAATAGATAGAAGTATACCAGAGAGAGACAGAAGACACCTATTATGGGGAGGATGTTGGTACATTGATTAGACCAGTCCTCTGGGAGCTTAAACTTCTGTCTCCTATTTCTGACTGTATGTCCATCAGTAAAGTTACATTTATCTATCTTAGGTACTTCTTTAGCCCTCTTTTCCATAGTATCTGAGCACCTCACAAACTTGAGTGGATTTCTCCTCTCAACACTCCTGTAAGGTAGGGCAGTGCTGGTATTATCCCTGTTTTACAGGCAGGGCACTGAGGTACAAAGAGGATAAGTGACTTGTCCAAGGTCATACAGGAAGTCTGTGGAAGGAGCAGGGACTTGAACCCAGCTCTCCTAAGTCTTCAGATAATGCCCTACGCACTGGACCATCCTTCCCCTCTTCCTTCCACTGCTACTTAACCTCTTTGAGACTCAGTTTACCCACCTGTATAATTATAATATTGCCTACCCAACAGGGATATTGTGAGGCTTCATTCATGTAATGCTTGCAAAGCCCTTGAATGAAATTGCTATGGAATTTGAAAGCACACATATTACTATTATGTAGCAATCCATCCCATACAAATGCAGGCTTGTTGTGCAGAGTGCCTTCCTTTCATTTGATCAAAGTCCTCAAAGCGCGTGTGGGAGGGCGGGGGCGAGGGGGGAGAGTTCCTTTCATTTAAAAGTTAGAGAATACCTCTTTGCTTTGAAAGCAAGCCAATAATGCAAGAGCACCTGATTTACACTGGCAGCATTTCAGTCTGTACAGTTTACAGATATCTAGGCTGGCATTTTATGTTGAGACTATATAAAAAAGCCTTTAGCAAATTGCCAAAGACCATTTTTTTTCTTTGCCTTTTAAGCTCTACCTGGGCTTGTATTGCTGCTCAAAGCAGCAAGTAGCAATTCTGGATACATCAAACCCCAGGTAAGGAGTAATTATGGTTCAGTGTGGAGATTAATGTTGTCATAAGTTAAAAAGATGGCTGATATGACAACCGCGGTTTGAGGATAGCCTAGCTACAAAGGCGTTGGAATACCTCGAGCAGTTCCCATAGCATGCTTTGTGCAGAGCATGTTTCAATCCACTTCACAAATAATGATGGCATGAAGAATAGAAAAAGGAAGAAGAAAGAAAAGCCTGGGGGTCAGAGGGAAAGCCCAGCCCATCCCGTGGACAAAACAGTTGTGAAGGGGGGAAAATTGTAAGATGAAATAAGTAACTTTAGCATTTGTTTAAAAGCCCCCATAGTGAGAAGTGTTTGGGACATCAATATGTAATGAATTACAAAGAGCTATGCAAACCCTTTGATGACTTGAGAAATTGTCTCCTTGTCTACTCATTACCACTTAAAATAAAGAAACAAAGAAAGATCTGACAATTCAAGTGCTCGTCTTTAGCTTCTGTTGTTTTCCATTAGCAACGGGAACATATTCTTTTAGGGAAACACAAAAGCTGGTTTCCAAAGCTACCGCTGAATTCTGTGGCATGCCAGGACCGAATTCGCTTGTAGAAATAGCTCAGAAAGGTGGTTAGAGACAGTTTTCAGTACTTTATTTGTCCCCAATTATCCACTCTTGCCTATTAGGATGAATGGAACATCATGGCATTGTTTAGCACAGGCTTTATATTTGCTAATAACACTATTGTTTATTGCTTCAAACATCTTGTATTCAGTCAATGCCACTTCAGTTATTCCTTTCTGCTAATCCCCACAAGCTTTGAGTCCCACTTCTTTCAGAATCGAACTGCACACATCAGAGGTAATGAACTTCCCCCACAGCTTTTAAAATCATCTACTCTAGTTTGGATTGAATGTGCTGATGCTACACTAACAATAAAACATAATTTCTACTTATAAGTGGTCATGAACCAAGCCCTTGGATTCAAGCATCCCCAGAACTTTACAGTCATTTGCATCAGGCTCTGGATGTGAACTTCAAAGCTGCCCTCTATTTCTGTAACAGGCAAAACCCAAAATCCTGGATTTGACCAACAGTGCTACTTGGGGCCCAGATGTGAATGTAGTAGCTTAGACTCATCCCTACATAAAGGGCCAACCACCATTCCTGTTCTTCTGCAGGTAGTTCCACTGGGCTTGATTCTATATCCTTGCCTAAGTTTTACACGAGTATAACTCCACCAATCTCAGTGGAGTTAGTCCTGATGCACAGGGGGGGGAAATGAGGGCCGATTCAGTCCCAGTGAGCTGTGAGAGTATAAGTAGGTTTTGACCCAACCTAGGTCTGACCCTGCAGCCCTTACTTGTAAGCAATCCCACCCAAGTCCAGGTGAAAGAAATATTTGTATCAGTAAAGATTTATGCAATTGGGCCTTGAGTTAGTGAAAACCTAATCCTTCAGCCAATTTGGGGCTACTCCTATCAGCAGGGATCTAACTGGACAAATAAAGGTAATGCCCCCCAAATAAGCTCCAAGCATGAGAGACACCACTCACAGAAGATTATGCAGCAACTCAATATATGACCACATATACATTCTGTGATCCTTGGACTCAGCTTCCCGCAGCGAGGTCTGAATACACCCATTGATTCTTCTGGGTCTTGGCTTCCCCTCTATGAGGCTCTTTATTTCCCACTGGGCTTCTTGAGCTTAGCTGCTCCTTGAAGGGGCTCAGATGCCTTGCTGGGTCCCAAAAGGCTCTGTGGGCTTGGGTCCTTCTTGATTAGGAGTAGAAAAAGGCGGCAGTGCTCTCCCAAATCCACCTGCTGGTGCACTGCAATGGGGTGTCACTCACAGCACATAATTCAGATCTTTATAATGTGATCCTCCCTCTCTTTTCTTAAGTGCTCTGATGAGCAGTGAGTTAACAACGCTGACATGTAAAGTACTGTCTTTGGGCATTGAAGTGGCCCCTGTTGCAGGGAATGGAGATGATGACACCTCACTCAACCACTTGGACAGAGAGCTGGGCAGCTAACACATTTCCTATCCCATGAACATTTCTGAGATCAACACATTTTCCCATCCGGAATCACCACTAAAGTAAAAAAAAAAAAAATTCATTACTGAAAATCCCTCCTCCACCCCAAAAAAATGGGTTCAGTTAAAAACATTTCATTTGAATAATTCTGACATGTTTTGTTTCAATTTCCCCTAGTATTTTTTCTTTTTTTTTTTTACTATAATTAGCTTAAATTGTTAAGTGAAAAGTGATTTTGAACAGGAAAACATGGTTTGGTTTTTTTGCCGTGAAAATGTTAAAATGAAATGTTTTGACTATTTTGAAACTTTCCCCCCCTTTCTTTTCTGAGTTGAAAAATGAGTCAAAACGAACCCTTTTCCTGCAACCAGTTTCAGTTTTGGTAATATGGCCATTTGTAATTAAAAACGTTTTCTCGGAAAATTCCCAATCAGCTCCATTTGGCCAGTTCTGCAAATGTAAGTAGACATTGCTGTGTCAGTTAAACTGGGGTCACATGTTAAAATGAAATCTTAGCCCTGGTCTACTGTACAAGTTTAGGTTGAATTAGCAGCATTAGGTCCATTTAACCCTGCACCTGTCCACACAACCAAGCCTGTTTTGTCGACTTAAAGGGCTCTTAAACTCGATTTTTGTACTCTTCCCCGGCGAGGGGTTTAATGCTAAAATCAACCTCGCTGGGTCAAATTTGGGGTAGTGTGGACGCAATTTGATGGTACTGGCCTCCATAAGCTATCCCAGAGTGCTCCATTGTGGCTGCTCTGGACAGCACTCTCAACTCAGATGCACTGGCCATGTAGACAGGAAAAGCCCCGGGAACTTTTGAATTTCATTTCCAGTTTGGCCAGCCTGGCGAGCTGGTGACCGTGCAGAGCTCATCAGCACAGGTGACCATGCAGTCCCAGAATCACAAAAGAGCATGGAATAAATGGGAGGTACTGGAATTGATCGCTGTATGGGGAGAAGAATCCATGCAGGCAGAACTCCATTCCAAAAGATGAAATGCCTATATATATGCCAAAATCTCAAAGGGCATGATGGACAGAGGCTACAACAAGGACACTCAGCAGTGACGTGTGAAAATTAAGAAGCTCAGGCAAGCCTATCAAAAAACAAAGGCGGGAAATGGTCACTCTGGGTCAGAGCCCCATACATGCCATTTCTATGATGAGCTGCATGCAATTCTAGGGGGGACTCTACCACTACTTCACCACTGTCCATGGACATCTGCAAGAGGGGAGTCTCACGCAACAGGGATGAGGATTTTGTGGATGAGGAAGAGGAGGAAGAGGAGGAGGTTGAGGATAGCGCACAGCAGGCAAGCAGAGAATCCCTTCTCCTTGGCAGCCAGGAACTGTTCATCACCCTGGAGCCAATACCCTCCCAACCCCCCAAGGCAGGCTCCTGGACCATAGAGCCGGAGAAGGCACCTCTGGTGAGTGTACCTTTGTAAATATAATACAAGATTTAAAAGCAAGTGTGTTTAATGATTAATTTTCCCTGAAGACTTGGGATGCATGCATGGCCAGTATAGCCACTGGAAAAGTCTGTTAACATGTCTGGGGATGGAGCGGAAATCCTCCAGGGACATCTCCATGAAGCTCTCCTGGAGGTACTCTAAAAGACTTTGCAGAAGGTTTCTTGGGAGGGCAGCCTTATTCCGCCCTCCATGGTAGGACACTTTACCATGCCAAGCCAGTAGCAAGTAATCTGGAATCATTGCAGAACAAAGTATTGCAGCGAATGGGCCTGGGCTTTGGTGCCATTCAAGCAACACCCATTCTTTATCTCTCTGTGTTAACCTCAGAAGAGTGATATCATTCATGGTCACCTGGTTGAAATACAGGAAATTTGTTTAAAGGGACATTCAGAGGTGCCCGTTCCTGCTGGGCTGTTTGCCTTTGGCTGAAAAGAAATCATCCCCTCTGTGAACCACGCGGTGGGGGGAGGCCCGTTCATGCTGAGCTGTTCATGTTTGGCTGACATTGATCTTTCCTGATACTAGCCATGTGGTGGGGTGGGGTGAAGCGATCATCCCAGAGAATTGGGTGGGGGGGAATTGGGTTGTGCTGCACATTCACCCTAAAACTGCAGCCCCCTAAAACCCAACCCAATGGGCTTTGCTTTGAATGGGAAAGGAGGGTGCTGCTCTTTGAAACCATTCCCACATGTTATGAAGGTTGAAGAAGAAACCCTTTGCCTTACTATGGCTGCCCTCAAGCCAAATTCTGTTGCCCAGCCGAGCGTGTGTGATGTCAAACACTAAACCGGCAAGCACTCAATATAAGAGGCAAGATGCGACCTTGTACCCAAAAGCACATGTGCTATGTAATGTGAATCACTTGATTCAGTAAAAAGAACAGGAATACTTATGGCACCTTAGGGACTAACGCATTTATTTGCACATAAGCTTTTGTGGGCTACAGCCCACTTCATCAGATGCATAGAATGGGACATATAGTAAGAAGATATATAAGGTGGAGTAAGAGGCTAATTAATTAAGATGAGCTATTATGAGCATGAGAAAAACCTTTCGTAGTGATAATCAAGATGGCCCCTTTAGACAGTTGACAAGATGGTGTGAGGATACTTAACATGGAGAAATAGATTCAATATGTGTAATGACCCAACCACTCCCAGTCTCTATTCAAAGCCAAGTTAATGGTATCTAGTTTGCATATTAATTCAAGCTGAGCAGTTTCTCATTGGAGTCTGTTTTTGAAGCTTTTCTGTTGCAAAATTGCCACTTTTAAATCTGTTACTGAGTGGCCAGAGAGGTTGAAGTGTTCTCCTACTGGTTTTTGAACGTTATGATTCCTGATGTCAGATTTGTGTCCATTTATTCTTTTGCGTAGAGACTGTCTGGTTTGGCCAATGTACATGGCAGAGGTGCATTGCTGGCATATGATAGCATATATCACATTGGTAGATGTGCAGGTGAACGAGCCCCTGACGGCATGGCTAATGTGATTAGGTCCTATGATGGTGTCACTTGAATAAATATGTGGACAGAGTTGGCATCGGGCTTTGTTGCAAGGATAGGTTCCTGGGTTAGTGGTTCTGTTGTGTGGTGTGTGGTTGCTGGAGAGTATTTGCTTCAGGTTGGGGGGCTTTTGTAATCGAGGACTGGTCTGTCTCCCAAGATATGTGAGAGTGATGGATCATTTTTCAGGATAGGTTGTAGATCTTTGATGATGCACTGGAGAGGTTTTAGTTGGGGGCTGAAGGTGTTGGCTTGTGGCGTTCTGTTATTTTCTTTGTTGGGCCTGTCCTGTAGTAGGTGACTTCTGGGTACTCTTCTGGCTCTGTCAATCTGTTTTTTTTTTTCACTTCAGCAGGTGGGTATTGTAGTTTTAAGAATGCTTAATAGAGATCTTGAAGGTGTTTGTCTCTGTCTGAGGGGTTGGAGCAAATGCGGTTGTATCTTAGAGCTTGGCTGTAGACAATGGATCGTGTGGTGTGGTCTGGATGGAAGCTGGAGGCATGTAGGAAAGTATAGTGGTCAGTAGGTTTCTGGTATAGGGTGGTGCTTATGTGACCATCGCTTATTAGCACTGCAGTGTCCAGGAAATGGACCTCTTGTGTGGACTGGTCCAGGCTGAGGTTGATGGTGGGATAGAAATTGTTGAAGTCACGGTGGAATTCCTCAAGGGCTTCTTTTCCATGGGTCCAGAGAATGAAGATGTCATCAATGTAGCGTAAGTAGAGTAGGGGCGGTAGGGGACGAGAGCTGAGGAAGTGTTGTTCTAAGTCAGCCATAAAAATGTTGGCATAATGTGGGACCATGCTGGTACCCATGGTAGTGCCGCTGACTTGAAGGTATATATTGTCCCCAAATATGAAATAATTGTGGGTGAGGACAAAGTCACAAAGTTCAGTCACCAGGTTTGCCGTGACATTATCGGGGATACTGTTCCTGATGGCTTGTAGTCCATCTTTGTGTGCAATGTTGGTGTAGAGGGTTTCTACATCCATAGCAGCCAGAATGGTGTTTTCTGGAAGATCAGAGATGTATTGTAGTTTCCTCAGGAAGTCAGTGGTGTCTTGAAGATAGTTGGGCATCCTGGTAGTGTAGGGCCTGAGGAGAGAGTCCACATAGCCAGACAATCCTGCTGTTAGGGTGCCAATGCCTGAGATGATGAGGCGTCCAGGATATCCAGGTTTATAGATCTTGGGTAGCAAATAGAATATCCCTGGTTGGGGTTCTAGGCATGTGTCTGCACAGATCTGTTCCTGTGCTTTTTCAGGGAGTTTCTTGAGCAGATGGTGTAGTTTCTTTTGGTAATCCTCAGTGGGATCAGAGGAAAATGGCCTGTAGAATGTGGAGTTAGAGAACTGCTTAGCAGCCTCTTGTTCATACTCCAACTTATTCATGATGACAACAGCATCTCCTTTACCAGCCTTTTTGATTTTGATGTCAGAGTTGTTCCTGAGGCTGTTGATGGCATTGTGTTCAGCACGGCTGAGGTTACGGGGCAAGTGATGCTGCTTTTCCACAATTGATTGGTTCAGTGTGAAATAGTCTTCCCTTCATTCTCTAAAATGTATCGTTTTAAATACTACTCTCCCTTTTTTTCCTCCCACAGCTGAAAATGTTTCTACACTCCCACTATCATCTCCATCCCAGAGGCTAGCGCAGATTAGAAGGCAAAAAAACCCTCACTCGTGATGACATGTTCTCAGAGCTCATGCAGTCCTCCAGCACTGAAAGAGCTCAGCAGAATGCATGGAGGCAAACAATGGCAGAGTCCAGGAAAGCATTAAATGAATGCGATGAGAGGAGGGAGGAGCATGATGAGAGGAGGCACAATGCAATGCTGAGGCTCATGGGGGAGCAAACTGACATGCTCAGGTGTCTGGTGGAGCTGCAGGAAAGGCAGCAGGAGCACAGACCGCCGCTGCAGCCCTTGTATAACTGCCTGCCCTCCTCCCCAAGTTCCATATCCTCCTCACCCAGATGCCCAAGAATGTGGTGTGGGGGGTGGGGGGGGAAGCCTACGGGAACCTAGCCGCTCCACCCCAGAGGATTGCCCAAGCAACAGAAAGCTGGCATTCTATAAGTTTTGAACTGTAGTGTGGCCTTGTCCTTCCCTCCTCCTCTCATCAACCGCCCCCACCCCGTGCTTCCCTCCTAACCCACCCCTCCCGGGCTACTTTGTGAGTTTTCCCCCTATTTGTGTGATGAATTAATAAAAATTGCATGATTTTGAAACAATAATGACTTTATTGCCTCTGTAAGCAGTGATCAAATGGGGGAGGTCGGTTGGCTCACAGGGAAGTAGAATCAACTAAGGGGGCACTTTTTCATCAAGAAAAAACAAACAGAACTGTCGCACCGTAGCCTGGCCAGTCATGAAACTGGTTTTAAAAGTTTTTCTGATGTGCAGGGCACTCAGCTGTGCTTTTCTAATCGCCCTGGTGTCTGGATGCGCATAATCGGCCACCAGGCAATTTGCCTCAACCTCCCACCCCACCATAAACGTCTCCCTCTTACTCTCATAGAGATTGTGGAGCACACAGCAAGCAGCAATAACAATGGGAATATTGCTTTCACTGAGGTCTAACCTAGTCAGTAAACTGCACCAGCGAGTTTTTAAACATCCAAATGCACGTTCTACCACCATTCTGCACTTGCTCAGCCTATAGTTGCACTGCTCCTTAGTACTGTACAGGCTGCCCATGTACGGCTTCATGATCCATGGCATTAGGGGGTAGGCTGGGTCCCCAAGGATAACTATAGGCATTTCAACATCCCCAATGGTAATTTTCTGGTCTGGGAAGTAAATTCCTTCCTGCAGTTGTTCAAACAGACCAGAGTTCCCGAAGATGCAAGCATCATGCACCTCTCCCGGCCATCCCATGTTGATGTCAGTGAAACATCTCTTGTGATCCACCAGCGCTTGCAGCACCAATGAAAAGTACCCCTTGCGGTTTACGTACTGGCTGCCAAGGTGGTCCGGTGCCAAGATAGAGCTATGTTTTCCGTCTATCATCTCACCACAGTTAGGGAACCCCTTTGCAGCAAAGCCATCCACTATGACCTCCACTTTTCCCAGAGTCACTACCCTTGTTAGCAGCAGCTCCATGACTGCACTGGCTACTTGGATCGCAGCAGCCCCCACACTAGATTTACCCACTCCAAATTGTTTCCCGACTGACCAGTACCTGTCTGGCATTGCAAGCATTCAGAGGGTTATTGCCACTTGCTTCTCATCTGTGAGGGCAGCTCTCATCTTGGTATTCTTGCCCTTCAGGGCAGGGGAAAGCAAGTCACAAAGTTCCATGAAAGTGCCCTTATGCATGCTAAAGTTTGGCAGCCACTGGGAATCATCCCAGACCTGCAACACTATGCGGTCCCACCAGTCTGTGCTTGTTTCCTGGGCCCAGAATCGTCGTTCCACGGCAGGAACCTGCCCCATTACCACCATGATGTCCAAATTGCCAGGGCCCGTGCTATGAGAGAAGTCTGTGTCCATGTCCTCATCACTATCGTGATCCTGCTGTTGTCACCTCCTTGCCTGCTTTTTCAGGTTCTGCACACACTGCAGGATAACGCGCAAGGTGTTTGCAATGCTCGCAACAGCAGCGGTGAGCTGAGCGGGCTCCATGCTTACTGTGGTATGGCATCTGCGGGAGAGCAGAGTTGCAGCGGAAGCGGTGGATGACAATGGATGCCATGAGAATAGATATTCATATGGAATGACAGGAGGACCTGTGAGGTGGATTCATGGCACCAGAAGAACAGAGTTGCAGCGGAAGCAGTGGATGACGATGGTTAGCAGTCCTATTGCACCATCTTCTGACAGCAGCACCCAGGACACAACAGCAGCAGTGACGGTGAGCTGAGCTGAACGGGCTCCATGCTTGCCGTGGTATGGCGTCTGCATGGAAAAATGGTGCAAAACAATTGTCTGACATTGCTTTCACAGAGGGAGGGGCAACTGACAACATATACCCAAAACCACCCGCGACAATGTTTTTGACCCATCAGGCATTGGGAGCTTAACCCAGAATTCCAATGAGCGGCAGAGACTGCGGGAACTGTGGGATAGCTACCCACAGTGCACCTCTCCGTAAGTCGATGCAAGCCACGGTAGTGAGGATGCACCCAGCCGACTTAATGCGCTTAGTGGGGACATACGCAATCGACTGTATTAAATCAATTTCTAAAAAAATGACTTTTATAAAATTGACCTAATTTCGTAGTGTAGACCTACCCCTAGATTCTCTTGTATATGAA
The DNA here is from genome assembly GCF_965140235.1 of Caretta caretta. Taxonomy (NCBI): domain Eukaryota; kingdom Metazoa; phylum Chordata; order Testudines; family Cheloniidae; genus Caretta; species Caretta caretta. Next base: position 8,574,079 of record NC_134210.1, on the reverse strand, counting down.
TGTATCATATTAGAGGTGCCATTACCCTGCACTGCCACATACCAGTAGAGAATGGCCATTAATTAACTTCTGCTAGTACAGTTCATAAATATTTTATTCATCAACCCACCACACAGGTATCATGTCAGGCTTTTTGTAAATATTGGGCTGGGTACATTGTTTCAATTGTATTCATCATGGTATAAAAAAAAATCACAGATAGTAAATTCATAAGGAGAGGTCTGGGACCACTCAGTCCAACCCCTAGCATCTAGTTAGTCAGATTCTACCACTCATTCATTAAAAATATCCCTGAATATGTAGTTTGACCAAGTATGAAACATACTAAATATATGGAGTTTTGTAATGAAATCTGCAGTTACTAATAGCTTATAATAGAGAAGAATGGCCCATAGAAACCAACCCATCCAGTTTCCCAGAATAATCCCCTGCCTTTTTGTTATTGACCTTTTAACTCCTGAGAAGATGTCAATAGACCTGGTTGGAAACTGACATTTCTGTTCCAGAGGAAATTCCAACATTTTGAAGTTTCTTTTTGTTCTGTGTCAGAAAGAAAATCTAAAATTACCTGTGAAATGAAAATTCTGAAAAATTTTGATTCAGGACTGTCAAGGTTCCTTCCCCACTCTGAACTCTAGGGTACAGATGTGGGGACCTGCATGAAAACCTCCTAAGCTTATTTTTACCAGCTTAGGTTAAAAATTCCCCAAGGTACAAACTATTTTCCGTTTTCCCTCGGATTTTATTGCTGCCACCACCAAGCATCTAACAGATATATAACCGGGAAAGAGCCCTCTTGGAAACGTCTTTACCCCCAAAATCCTCCCCAAACCTTACACCCCCTTTCCTGGGGAAGGCTTGATAAAAATCCTCACCAATTTGCATAGGTGAACACAGACCCAAACCCTTGGATCTTAAGAACAATGAAAAACCAATCAGGTTCTTAAAAGAAGAATTTTAATTAAAGAAAAAGTAAAAAGAATCACCTCTGTAAAATCAGGATGGTAAATACCTTACAGGGTAATCAGATTCAAAACATAGAGAATCCCTCTAGGCAAAACCTTACGTTACAAAAAGACACAAAAGCAGGAATATACATTCTATTCAGCACAGCTTATTTTCTCAGCCATTTAAAGAAAACAGAATCTAACACATATCTAGCTAGATTACTTACTAAGTTCTAAGACTCCATTCCTGTTCTGTCCCCAGCAAAAGCATCACACAGACAGAGAAAGCGTTTGTTTCTCCCCCCCTCCAGCTTTTGAAAATATCTTGTCTCCTCATTGGTCATTTTGGTCAGGTGCCAGCGAAGTTATCCTAGCTTCTTAACCCTTTACAGGTGAAAGGAGGGATTTTAAAGGTGTTTACCCTTCCCTTTATATTTATGACAGGGACCATTAAAATATTTTCTTTTGATTATGTCAAATCACTTCATTTTAAAACATGTATTTCAGCTGTATTTCTTCAATATATTTTGCTTTGACCTTTATATTATATTGCATATGATGTCAATTATATTTGTACATAACATTAAAATATTTTAATATAGAAGTTTAAATGAAATTAACCAAAAATAAAATTGAAACAAAACGTTTTTGTCTTATTGAAGTGAAATGTTTCAACATCAAAATGAAGCAGGAAAGTTAGAATGATTTTGCATAGACTTTTTTCCCATGGGAAATTTTGACAAAATCAACATGTTCCCGTGAAATATTTCAATATCAACAAAATTGAATTTTTGATGGAAAACTTTCAGCCAGCTGTAGTTGCCAGTGGTGACCTTCAATTGGGCCAAATTTTGCCACTCCTCTGTGGTCAAGTTCTCCATTAATCCATTCACAAGAATTGGCTTTTGAGCTACTTTATCCTGTGTTATAGTCACATTCCTTTTCAGTAAAAGACCAAAAAATGTGCTTCATTAATAAGTGATTGAATTGGTAGAGCATTGGACACTTGTTGCTGTTACATGCTCAATGGAAGGAAGGAAGGAAGGAAGGAAGGAAGGAAGGAAGGAAGGAAGGAAGCAACGGGAGAAATACACAGAGACACTTCAGAAGCTGAACAGAACTCCAGTGCAATAAGACTGACAGATACTGACAATCACTTCTCTTGGTGTTCCTTCTTAAAATGGATTTCCCTGAACTCCTTTAGACCGTATTCCCCTGACTGTCCAACTCTATATCCCATCAAGAGGTAAAGATCACCTGTCATGCTGAAAGGCCCAACAGTTCCCACATTCCTGTGCCATCCATAGTATCTCACTTCTTCCAGCTTCCTCCAGGGCAGTTTTCCTGCCCTCCCCTCCATGCTCCCACAGTGGTGCAGGTAGTCTGCCACAATGAGCTTGACTCCTAAAAACGGTCTGTCCCTTTGGACAAAACATAGAGGTTAGCATTATTTAAACAGGCTTCCAGTAAGTGAATATCACTGAACTCTACAAAAAACAACACCAATACTGGAATTGTGGCTCATTCTTTCACAGCCTTTCATTGCATTTTGGCACTGAAGACTTTAACTCATATTGGGTTAATTAGTGGGTCCGCTTCACCCTTAGCATTAGAAGCCAAAGAACAGGAACCAAGAAATATTAGTTATTTTCTCTCTTTTCCCTATGCTGTTCCCTTCTCCCTGTCAGCTCAACATTTTCCCTCCACCCAGCTGCAAAAAAATCCCAAACCTTCCCTCATTTTTCTAATCCCATAGAGCACTCCCGAATCTCTGAATATGACAATTCAAACACCTAGTTGGTGAAAAAGTCTTGTACTTCCTGGCCACCTTCCTTCCTTTTTGGCCATAAACAGCAACCAAAAAGTTGAGGAGGAAATTCAGCAAGGAAAATGGCCATGGAACAACTTCCTATTCTTTGTTGATACTGTGGAATTATCCTTGCACTGATCACAATATACCTGCTTAATGAGGACTGCACTTAGTGAGAGGACAGGTGTTCTTGTGTTAAGACCCTAGTCTAAGAGTCAGGGTTTAGGGCTCAATCCCTAACTCTACCACAGAGTTCCTGTCTGACCATTCTCTCTTTATCTCAGTTTCCATCGGTCAAACTGGGATAATAATGCTTCCTTTTCTCTGCTACTCTTTGTCTGTCTTGTCTAGCTAGAGTGTAATTTCTTTGGGGCAGGAACTGACTGCTTCTGTATGTACAGAACCTAGCACAATGGGATCCCAATCTTGGTTGGGATCTCTAGGAACTACTACTTATTACTATTAATAATATAATCCTTAAGAATTATACAGTTGGAATAGCTGTCAAATATTTAGAGACCATAGTCCAGTCCGGTACTGAACAAAATGTGCAAGAGAAGACCAGTATCATTAAATGTTTTTCCTATTAAATATGCCAACATAAGTAAGCAAGTCTTATGGAGGTGTCGCACATACACTGAATGCTTTGGGCTTGCACATCTGGGGCTAAATTCTGCTCTCAGTAATACCCAGGCATGCCTATTGGCTTTGTTTCTTAATTCACTATTTCTAATGATTCCGAGTAGTTTCTCTGCTTCCCTTTAATTTGCTCACTTTCCAACATGTACTATATACATCTCCAGATCCTGGCATCATATTACGGATAAAGAATTATTTGTTATTTTTAACTCAATTCAGCTATGATTTAATTTATATTAAAAAGCACATGGCTTATATTTTCTTGTTAATTGAATGCAGAAGCCCTATAGAAAATAACATCATCCTGATAACAGAGTTTATTTACCAAGTTTACCATGAAATACTGAGAGGTTTTTGGTTTGTTTGTTTTTGGGTATTTTTATAATTACTAATGTAACTCCATTTATCTGCATGGTAATTCTTAGCAATGCTAAGTTCTATTGGCCATTTGTAAGTTGATACAATTATATAGTACAAACAGATGTTAAATTAGTTTATAAAAACACCTAGGAACAACTGGAGCAGCAGATTGCTTGTAAGTAATAGGCAAGATTATAAAATTCAGATCACAACAAAATGCACTAGTATTATGCACTGGCACAAAGGGAAAAAAACAACACCTCTATATTCCATGAACAAGAAGGAAAATGGATCAAATTAAGATAATGCCAAAATAAATGGACTCAATATTATGTTAATAATAAAGAACTTTACTAGCTCTGTTATCCCACCAAGGGATTTTAATGCATCTTCTACCTATATTGGTAATGTTGCCTGCAAAGTGTTACTTTGAATGTCTTACTAACAGTCTCTAAATGCAAAATATATGCAGCATATTCCAAAATGGATCTATGCTATGGAAAGATTGCATCTCCATTACCTTAAAGTATGGTAAACTTAAATTCAGTTACATTCAAACTACAAATTTTCATATACAAGGAAATTTTATTCAGTAAAATAGAGAGGTTCTATTATAATGGAAGCACTGACATAACCTTAACTACAACAGCTGAAGTGACATTTCTACAATGAAGTAGAATTCTCTGCAGCTTTGCTAATCTCTAGAGACATGATTCTAAAACAAAAACTAGAAAATACGCCAGAAACAGGCTGATGTTGTTCTCTCCCCGCCCCCATAGGACATGTTGCCAATCCAAATTAGGTAAAATAAGAATTGAAATTAGCTGAGTTTCTAACAACAGCCTAGTAGAAAGAGGGGGGGTGGAGGTGGGAAATGTGATTAAGAACCTGAAAGGTACTACAGATTGAAAAGAAAGAACGGACCACTGGACAAGTGATAGGTATGCTGGGTTGAAATGGGTTTGGTTATTGAGCAAGTTAGAATGTCAGGGGAGAAACTGGGAAATCTAGATTTATTTTTTAGCTATTTCAAAATATACTCAATTGATTATAAACAGACTCTTACTGCTGCCTTGTAAAATCATTTATTGTGGCTTCTTCAAAAACCCTGTGATTCAAGGAGTCTTTTATACATTGTGACTAGCATTACAATGACTGACGCAACACAATGAGTAAAAAAATAAAGTTCTCTTTTTCCCCTCGGTCCCCCACCTCTCTGTCTCTCTAGCAGATCAATATGCTTGAAGAAAATGTCACAGACTTCTTTGAAGGTAATAGGTTTAGATCACCATTACATTTTCTATTCAATGAACTGAATCTGTTTGGTCCATTTCTGCTGGAAAATTCACCTGTTTGAAAAGATTCATTTTCTTCAGTGCAGTCGAACACAGCAGCCGAGCAGCGGTGCCTGCAGTATACCTGTGGTTCATGAGGTTTCCTTCCATTGCATTTCTAACCTGGCAAATAAATAAATAAATGAAAAGCAGAAAGGGGAAAAAGGGAAGATGCAGCGAACTAATTGAAATACACGGTCAAAGTTAAAGAAAAGCAAGGGTGGTTGGCGTATATAGCTCTATTGCGATATTGGTAGAAAAGCTAAATGTGGTCTGGAGTGAGCCTCATGCCCATAACTCATAATAATAATAATGCATTTGAATACTATTTAAATTCAGATGGCTAGAATGACACTTGGACCACAAGTCCATGCCATGGAGTAAGAGGAAGTAAGAAATTCCCTTATACATCAGTGTGGGCTACTCAGACCTTTGTTCCAGGCATGCAGGAGTAAGTGGGTACTATAATGCCAGCTTTCTCCCTTACCAGATCAAATAGGAAGGGAATGGAGAGAAAAGGGCAGGGAACAAATGCATAGATTTTAAGGACAGAAGGGACCATTAGATCATCCACTCTGATCTCCTATGTAACACAGACCCGAGGATTTCACCCAGTTATCCCTGAAATGAGCCCAGTAACCTGTGTTTAATTCAAGCATACTTTCCAGAAAGGCACCCAGTCTTGATCTGAAGACATCCAGATATGGAGAAGCTACCACATCCATTGGTAGTTCGTTCCAGTGGTTAATCCCTCTCACTGTTAAAAAAAAGGGGCTTATTTCTAATTTGAATTTGTCTAGCTTCAGCTTCCAGCTGTTGATTCTTGCTTTGTATTTATCCACTGAATGAATTAAGCATCCATTTGTAACCAGTATTTTCTCTGAGTGACAGTATTTATATAATATAATCAAGTCACCTCCTAATCTTCTTTGTAAGGAGCTAAACAGATTCTGAGTGCCATAGCATTGGTCCATCACCTTCACTCTCTGGCCAGTGCAGATGCATTGTCACAGGGATATAATAATTGCTTCAGTGTAAGTTGATTTTTTTAAAAAAAATATCAATTTCCATGATTTTTTTTTAACAAAAAACTGAAAACTTTCAAAATAAAAAAAATCCATTTTGAGGAAAACACAATTTTGTCATTTCATCTCATGCTATTTGGTATTTTTCTTAAACTTCCAGCTCCTGAGATCTTCTGATTACATGTGAATCCAATATTCATTTTTAAGAAAAGTACATTTCTAGTCCTCGTGGTTGCAGAGAAAAGCATGAAATTATGACCTATGTTTTACTGTGGGTAGGCCCACCCAATTAGCATCCAAGCCCACCCAAATCTGTCAGCCCATGTCCTCACCCCCTGCCACCCCCACCAGTTTGCTGCACGGTTGCCAGGAGGGTGCTCATTCTCCCCGGCCCCCCAGAGCCCAGTCTCCGTCTCACACAGAGCCAGGGAGAGGGGTGCTGCTCAGTCTCCATTGCACAGTGGCAGGGAAGCTCTGACGTAGACAGGTCTGATGCATCTCCCCCTGTACCAGGCAACAGTGCCTCTTCAGTGGGTGGTGCTGGACAGCTCTGGCTGGTGCCCAGGGCAGAAGGAAAGGCCAGTCCAGGCCCAGCCCTATCTGAAGTAGGTGGGATGGTGTGGGGAGCCATGAGGAGTGACACACACAGCATCCCCACCACCAGGGTTAGAGTGCCTCAGGGTCGCCCTTGCCAGGAAAGGGCAGGGGGGCCTCGGGACTGGTTACCCACCTGAGAAGCTCTGAAGTGCTGTGATATCAGATCTTTAGTCATTGCCTGTCCACTGAAAGTTGGGGCCCACCCAAATTTCCATTCCTAGTTACACCACTGAAGAAACCTCCCCACAGGCTCAAGAATCAAAAGGCAAATAAAGGAACCCAACATTTACTACTTTTTATTTCAATCTCATTAGTTTTAAGGACATCTCATAATTTTGGAGCCTGACTCATATTTTTTTTAAATTATTGGAGTTGGCAATAATGTAAACATACATTCCAGCCTAGAAAATTCTACTTCTTTTCTAGTCCTGTTCTTATACCACTCTGACCAAATGTTATTAGAGTGCCTGACTCACTGCGGGCTTTGGAAAACAAAAGCAATTTTGATTCTTGAATATAACTTAAGTATGCTGGGTGAAGGATCAGTAAAAGTTCAGAGTTAGATGTGTTGGGTACACTCAATGCCTTAAATGATTTAGCAGTGCAAAGAGAATTCTGATGCTAATGAGGGCTAAAAATTGGAATCACAAGTTTACAGAGTACACCAAAGTGAACAAAATTGTCAGCATAACATTTAAATTACTTTTTTGATAAGCTTGGCTATTTACAAATCATCAGACAATTACATCTTCCAAAAACTATTTAACATCAATTCACTCTGCCTTTTCAACGGTGCACTTGACTAATTCCAAATAAATTGAAAAAAATTACCTTGCAGATTGCAAGAAACTGACCAAAAACAATTGCTACAGTTTTAAATTGCATATGTTAAGTTTACTCTGCATAATCGTTTCCCTTTGCATTGTCCTAACTTTAACCCCTTGGTGGAAAGACAGAAACAAATTATGTCAATTAGTTTGATATTCTCATATTACTGTTGACATCTCAGGATAATCTATTTATTTTACCTAATAAACAAAAGCAATGACTTAGTAAAATATTGTATCTCAGGCCAACAGTCACCTGGAATGCTGTACTTGTGTTGCACCCTGTCCGCTACACCTTTGTAATTACCAGTATTTCTAAAGCAGCCAGAGTCTCTGATAGCGATTGGGGATCCATTGTACACACATGGCTAGAGACAGTCCATGCCCTAAAGAGCTTCCAATTTAAATAGACAAAGGGTGGGAAGGGAACAGATGAACAAAGAGATGAAGACCAAGTTCCTCAAGATATTTAGTTATCTTACTCCTATTGAAATAAATGGGAGTTACAAGGCTAAATACCTTTGAGAATCTGGACTGAAGTGATTTGTCTCTGATCATAGACTAGGTCAGTGGCCAGGCTAGGAACAGAACCCCATTAGACCACACTGTCTTTGTCTCTTTGCCAGTTTGATTGAAGCAAATGGGGATCCATAGAGGTGCAAGGGCCACCCACGCAAATCAGCTTGCAGGCAAAATTTTTAGGATCAACAGCTGACAGAAGCAGCAGTAGGAAAAGAGCATAAATATAGATGCCATTAAATGGTATTTATAGGAGAAAATCATTCAGTGCAGCTATTCTTTGGCTGTATAATACTATTCCACAAAGAAGGCTTGGCACAGATTAAGAGGCTTGGCACAGATTTACAGTCTCTGGCTTTTGGACAAGGAGTAACCCTAATGATTTAGCATTGTAAATAGGTTTCTAGTCTAGGTTTCTAGAGAGGGGAAAAGATTCCACAATTGCTTCAGCTTACCTCTTCCATCAAAGGAATCACATTTTAGGACAGCGATTAAGTAAAGATGTATTAGCAGTCTGTAATCAAAAAACAAAACAAAACAAAAAAATCATCCATTGTAGATATTTTCTTTCTTAGTGCAAAAGTAATTAGTTTGATTTACTACAGCCGCAATCCACAGATTTACCTGAGTTTCCACTGACTCACCAAAATTGAGGTGGGGGAGGGGAGGAGAGAGAGAGAGAGAGAGAGAGAGAAAACAAGAGATGGTAGGTGTGTATAAAGGAATTGATGGGCCAAATTCTGACACCCTTGCTCACACAGAGCAGACTCTTAGAATGGGATGTTCAAAGAGGGCATAAAAGGAGTTTGATGCCCAAATCCCATTGACATCCAACAGGCTTTGGATGCTTAAACCCCCAAAGCCTTTAATCCCAACCTTACTCCAAGCATAGCTGAAATCAGTGAGACTGCTTCCAGAGCAATGTGAGTAGAAGTATGAGAAATCTTGGCCTTTTGGACTGGAAAAGTGAAGGACACCAAGAAGCATAAATATCACAATGGTGTAAATAAGAAAAATCACAGTAACTCCCCTCCAAAATAACCCCACTTTACCTATTCCCCAGCCTCTGTTTGTGTAAGATACCACAACATAATTGATATAAAGGCCAGGAGGGACCACTCTGACCATCAGTTTAGGTTCCTTTAAGTCTCATTTAGCCCTACTTAGACTCCCTGGGCTCTTTTTTTATCCCAATTCAGGACATGCATAGTTATTTCATAATTAACCAGTAATGAGTAACTGCTCACAGTTAATGAGCAATCATTACGTCTGCTGAAACCAATGGGAGTTACTGATTACAGCTGGTAAAAAAAATGATGAACTTTATTTTGGTTGAAAAAATACCAATTTGTGGAAATGTATTTGTTTCAATGAACATTTTGCCAGGAAGGTTTGTCAGGTCTAGGATGGTATTTGTGGGCAGATGAAAACTCCACAGTAACCTAGTGGTGTGGAAGATGAGGGAGATTCAGACAATGGTCTTGGACCGCTAGGTGGCCTAACCACCAGGCTAGTCTGGGGTCTCTCTCCTGTTCTGCATTTGAACAAAAACAATTTCAAAACCTTGACATTTTTCATGAAAGAAAATTGTTGTTTTCCAGCCAGCCCTGGATTCCTGGAACAGGTCCTCTTTCCACCTGCATACTCACACAATAAGTTACATCACTTCTGAATCTGGCGCAGCATTTTGCTTGATGCTTATGTTATCTACAGCATAAATGTCTCAGTTGTAGCGTGGGGTCTTTGATAACACCATGTGACACATAGCACTCAGACTCCATAATCATCTCCGAGCCACAGGAGCTTATGACCAAGTCTTAAGCCATCTTTCAAGTTTGAATGCACAAGTAAGCAAAGACACTAATTAAACTTCAATTGCTATTTCATTTTTAATTCAGCTGCAAAGAGCAGGATCTCATCTTCAGATTTAATTAACAACCTTTCCCTCGCCCCCCTCCCACATACGCAACCATCCATATATTAACATGCAGACAAATTCTCCTCTCACTCAACCCCACTGAAATCAAGGTGGAGAATTTGGTCAGCAGTTTACAGAGTGCCAGTGAGAACTCTGTCATAAAAGCATGAACTTCGAGCTGAAACTCCCACCTACTGTTAGAAGATGTGAGAGGACTTCTTGATTTTATTAATAGAAGTCTATCCTGCCCTACTCCTCCTGAAGTGTCTTTCTTATCCACTGACTTATGGCCTGCATATTGGCTCTTTTTAAAATCTTTGGATGCCAGATTGTCCAGTTTTCTCCTAGAGTCTGAAACCAACGTAGAATACTACAGGCAGATTCTCACAGGAAAGATTTCCAAATGCTTGTCAGAGACAATTAGAGAGAAAGAAGAGAAAACTTCCATTATTGACAGCCATGAAACAGGGGTGAGAATGAGGTGTGCAGCAAAGCTGAAAAAATGTTCAACTTTGAGTCAGGAGGGACAGATCTCCTCTTACTTACCTCGTCTTTGTACAGTGTTACTCATCTATTTTTCATTTTTTCTCTACTTTTCAAAAAGCACGCCCTGGCACAGGCTTGCAGATTACAGCCTGAGAGAGGTGGCAGAAGGCATAGAATAAAATCATAGAATATCAGGGTTGGAAGGGACCTCAGGAGGTCATCTAGTCCAACCCCCTGCTCAAAGCAGGACCAATCCCCAACTAAATCATCCCAGCCAGGGTTGTGTTAAGACTGACCTTAAAAACCTCTAAGGAAGGAAATTCTACCACCTTCCTAAGTAACCCATTCCAGTGCTTCACCACCCTCCTAGTGAAAAAGGTTTTCCTAACATCCAAGCTAAACCTCCCCCACTGCAACTTGAGACCATTACTCCTTGTTCTGCCATCTGCTACCACTGAGAACCTAGATCCATCCTCTTTGGAACCCCCTTTCAGGTAGTTGAAAGCAGCTATCAAATCCCGCCCCTCCCCCCCACTCTTCTCTTCTGCAGACTAAATAATCCCAGTTCCCTCAGCCTCTCCTCATAAATCATGTTCTCCAGCACCCTAATCATTTGTTGCCCTCCACTGGACTCTTTCCAGTTTTTCAACATCCTTCTTGTAGTGTGGGGCCCAAAACTGGACACAGTACTCCAGATGAGGCCTCCCCAATGCCAAATAGAGGGGAACGATCATGTCCCTTGATCTGCTGGCAATCGTCCTACTTATACAGCCCAAAATGCCGTTAATCTTCTTGGCAACAAGGGCAAACTGTTGACTCATATCCAGCTTCTCGTCCACTGTAACCCCTAGGTCCTTTTCTGCAGAACTGCTGCTTAGCCAGTCGATCCCCAGCCTGTAGCACTGCATGGGATTCTTCCGCCTAAGTGGAGGACTCTGCACTTGTCCTTGTTGAACCTCATCAGGTTCCTTTTGGCCCAATCCTCTAATTTGTCTAGGTCCCACTGTATCCTAATCCTACCCTCCAGCGTATTTACCACTCCTCCCAGCATAGCCACCTTCGCTTCACAAATGGCAGGAACTGGTCTGCAGGAGCAGTGTTCTCCAAACAAAAACATTGGCGGTGCAAGAGGAATGAATGTCCGGCACTGGACAAGCATTACTGTGAATCATCTTTCAATTCTATTTGGGTTCTTAAGCCCACACATGACTGTGGTATCTGAACACACTGTCTTTGACTTGTTTCTTCAGACAGTAACGGGAAGACCATTGCCATGGACTTTATCCAAATATTTTGGGAAGGTGGTTTGTTTCACTCCATTCTTGCACCAGAAAGATACTGAGAAAACCTCATGCTTCAAAGAATAAGTCAACTTCTAACTAAGGGAGTTAGGAAGAGACTAAGCAGGTTATGCCATAACTGCCCACTATGGGGTCTCTTGTGTGACCCCCTTTTCTTTTCTTTTCTTTTCTTTTCTTTTCTTTTCTTTTCTTTTCTGTGTGCACCCAAAAAAAGTATTGGTGTAATTACAGGTGATGTTTCTATTTGCTCTGAGTTGATATGGTAACATTCCCATGCAAGGTGGCAGTATAGATGCTTAAGTGACTAAGCAAATAGTACCAATTTCAGCACACAAGAGGGGGTGCAGGAATTTGTTAGCCATGCTCTCTAGCTGTTTTGAAGGTGGTGTGGAAGGCTTTGTTAAGGGCAGACATTTCTGGATGTACACACATACACAGTGAGAATCTGGAAGTTCCTGAAGAGTCAATAGAGAGTTCTATCAGGGATATGAAACTGGCAGCCATTTTTAGCACCACTCAGATCCAGCCCAGCCTTGGAGGAGGAAGATCGAGCTGCAGGCATAACCCAGACTGAATCTGTAGATTGGATCTCAATACAGTTCCCTGGAATTTTACAGAAGTCAGTGGGATTGAGACTGGGAAAACACCACAAAGGAGGAATTGTAGACTGGAGGCCAAGTGGTTCTGTAAGTTGCATCACATCATTGAACCAAAGACACCATGTGAGCCTAGCAATTACAGTAATTGTCAGTTTTATTTAAAGTTCTGTATGCACTCAATATTGGGATGCTGAAACACTTAGTTATGGGGGACAATTAAATGTTTTATCTAGTTCTCAATAAAATATCCTGGGGGAACATATGTGAAAGCAGAAGATCTCTGATTATTAGAAGACCCAATGAGTTTGACAGACAGATAGTGGGATATAGGCCCCATGTTATATTTTTCATTTTAAAGAAAAATAACAAACCTTGAGTTGGTGATGTTAGTCCAGCTTGGGTGTATTGTAATTGGCGTGCTGTAGTATTTTATCTTTTGTGCATCCAATGAAGTGAGCTGTAGCTCACAAAAGCTTATGCTCAAATAAATTGGTTAGTCTCTAAGGTGCCACAAGTACTCCTTTTCTTTTTGCGGATACAGACTAACATGGCTGCTACTCTGAAACCTATCTTTGGAGTGTTATTCAGTAAAAAGAAATTTGAAACTGCTAATTGTGTGTGTACATACGGGTGTCTGTGTGGTGTGTGTATAGCCATCTTATGGTAAAGACTGGCATTGGATTCTTAGAAGGAGAGAAAATAAATCTTCTTATAATTTCCACTTTTAGTATTTAAAGGTTTCCTATAAAAATCCAGCTGCAGTCTCGCGCAAGTATATGAATTCAGGTCTGTGCAAATACTTCGTCATGTAGAGGAATTCTGCAGCACAGAATTGCTAAGTAAACTGACTTACTCTCCTTGATGTAGGTTACATTTGCATCTTCCTCTTATACATCTGGTGCTCGTCTCTGTCTCAGAGACAAGATTCTAAACTAGTTGGACCATGGGTCTCATCCTTTGTGGTAATTATGTTCCTATGTACAAATTTCAGGGAATTCAGTGAAAAATCAGCAAAATTCATTAGGGCATGGGCTATATTGGCTTCTGATGAAGAATTAAATGAGAGAGAATTTAGCTCAACACACACATATGTGTAGCTTTGCTAACTGATTTCTAAGAAAGGGGATTTGATAACAATTATAGACTGTGAAGTGTATATGTTTCAACGAGCGTGAGGTATCATTTACTGTACTTCTCGAAGGCATAATTAAGAGAAATATGAAAACAGGAGAATTTAAGTTGAATACTAGGAAAAGCTAGCTTCCAAAAGTGGCTCTCATTTGCTACACTCTATTGGCCTGTTTTACTGAGTGATGGCATAATACAATTTTGTGACTCAAACAGAACTGGTTTAAAACTCAAGGGTTTTGGTTAGCAATACGTTGGTGTTTTGGAATTTGCATTTGTTCTGTTTCCAAACAAAACCAAATGTACTGAAATTTCTTGTGAATTTAAGCCTCCTCCCTGAAAAAATCATGTTTGATACACTGAAATATGGTGTGCCGAAAACAAAATATGAGAAACTGATGGAGCGGGGAACCCAGCAGCTCAAGAACTGGGGCTCTGAACCATGGAAGATTGGCTTGCAAGCAGGTTTCCAATGTCAACATGGCTGTGTTTTCAATGAAAGTTTTATCAAAACTATAACAGATTTGACAAAAGAGTTTGTTTTAATCCAACTGGCATTTTTCAATAAAACTAAGTTTCATCGGAAAATTTCAAATCATCTTGTCTCTTGAGTTTATCACTGTGGATGCACTATTTGTAAAGTCTTTTGAGATCCTACAGTGAAAGGCTCTATAGGAGTACAAGGTTTCATTATTGATAAGACCTGTTCAGCATCTTTCAATCCTATAAGCACCCACCACACAATGATTACAGGGCCTGATCCAAATCCCAGCGAAACCAATGACAAGACTCCCTTTGACTTCAATGGGCATTGGATCATGGCCATAATGAATAACTCCTTATGGAATTCAAATCTATGGCATTTATGCCTCATTAAGTCTTTTAGGTTGGAGCCTGCAAATGAGGTTTGTTAGCACAAACCTTCCCTCTTAGTCTGAATCTCAGTATAATCAGTGGAGTTCCATGCAGGGGTTAGGGCCTATAGTAATGGCTCCTGTCGCAGTACTGGGGACCAAGAAAGAAACTCTATAAAGGGATGATTTTGATGGTGTATTATGTAGAGCTGAGCTAATTTTTTTTTTAAGCACAAAATGCACATTCAGTGATACTGACGCTAAGTCTACGCTTGGAGCTGGAGGTGAGATTCCCAGCTCACATAAACATGCTTACGCTTGTGCTTGTTGAGCTAGCATGTTAAAAACAATCGTGTAGCCATGGTAGGATGGGCAGCAGCAGTGGTGGCATGGACTTGCCACCAAGGGTACGTACCCAAGGGGTAATGGTGAGTTTGTACTTGGAATGACTAGCTCATGTTGCCGCTGCCCATGCTACTGCAGCTCCACGACTATTTTTGACATGCTCACTCAATGAGAGTGAGCATGAGTATGTCTACGTGTGCTGAGGCATCCCCCCCCCAGTTCCGAGTGTAGACGTAGTCTGAACCATTTCATGGATTCTTTTCTGTTTCACCAAATTGTTTCAGGCAAAGTAAAAATGTTCAGAAAAGGTCAACTTGTTTTGATTTTGGGGGAATCAAAGTGATTTGCATTTCAAAGTCTCTTCAGTTTATTTTCCTAAATGTTAAAAATGCTCAAAATCAAACATTGGGCTTTGGGTTAACATGATTTTAAATTTGCAATTTGCTGAAAATTTTGCAAAAAATTGAGTTCAGGTCAACTCAAAATAACATTTTCCCGCAGATTTCTCAGAATTGCCAGCAACCCAAAAACATTTGTCATTAGCACCGCTCTCATATTAAATATACAGACCCTATGAATCATAGACAGTTATTAGGTCATACAGTACCTGAAGGTAAGCAGATATATAATTCAAATAATGAAAGAATACAAATGAATGTCAAACAATTTGTTAAATGATGTCTTGCACAAAATCTCTTCTACCTGACCTTGTTTTGTTTTGCAGAGGAAAGAATACAGCTACTTCTAATAAGTCACACACTGGTTAAATCATATTCTAAACACATGGATATAAAATATTACAATCATTTTCCTTCCTACTGAAGTCTGCAGATACCATGGTGACACTGAAAGGAATCTTGCTTACAGGAATAAACCTAGACACTAGGTAAATATAAAGAGCCTTCTAATAATTATAATCTGTTGAAAAGCAAGTTAGGAGTGAAACAATATAGCCAGCCTAATGGAGTAGTGGAAGTGAGTTAACAGTCCAATAATGTAGTATAAATTAAAATGCCATGAAATCATGGTAATATAATAAAACTTTCTAAATAAGATTCAGTAAAAATACTATTTCAGAAAAAATCCCTCTTTGAAATAGAACTGTCTAAATTATGCACACAAACTATGTTAAAAGATCATTAAGGCTGAAAATTCAAGCACTCAAAACAAACTGGCAAATACCAGAATTAAGGTTGCCTATGCAAAGGAGTTTTACGATAGTAAATATCGAGCAACCTTAATATTGGGCGGCATTACCAGTCCTGCCTGTAATTGGATTTTCATATTCCCCATCACTGTACTATTGGAGTGTCTTCCAAAACATAATAGTTACATTTACTGATCTGAACTTTTTGCCCTCCCTAACCACTCCCCTCAAGCAAATGCAGCCATTTATTTTCTCTATTTTTCCTCTTGCCATTCACCTCTTTTGTGTCCTCTTCCTCCTTCATATTGTTTTTAGTGAAGAGATTTATAGATTTTTAAAGCCAGAAGGGACCATTAGATCATCTAGTCTGACATCCTGTATATCACAGGACAGAGAATTTCACAGTTTTATTGACCCCAATAACTTGTGCTTGACTAAACCACATCTTCCAGAAAGGCATCCAACCTTGATCTGAAGACATGGAGGAGGAGAATCCACCACTTCCATTGGTAATTTGTTCCAATAGTTAAT
This sequence comes from Caretta caretta, assembly GCF_965140235.1. Classification (NCBI taxonomy): domain Eukaryota; kingdom Metazoa; phylum Chordata; order Testudines; family Cheloniidae; genus Caretta; species Caretta caretta. Next base: position 8,557,712 of record NC_134210.1, on the reverse strand, counting down.
CATGTTCACTGTTAAAAATGTGTTCCTTATTTCTAGTTTGAATCTGCCTAGCTTTAACTTCCAGACATTGGTTCTTGTTCTGCATTTCTCTGCTAGATTAAAGAGCCCTGTCATAGCTGGTATTTTCTTTTTCTGAAGATACTCATACACCGTAATCAAGTCACCTTTCAATTGTCTTTCTGATAAGCTAAAGAGCTCTTTAAGTCTCTCACTCTAGGACATTTTCTCCAGCACTCAACTCATTTTCATGGCTCCTTTTTGCCCCCCTCTCCAGTTTAACATCCTTTAAAAATGTGGACACTGGAACGGATTCCATTTTCCAGTATTCGTCTCACCAGTGTCATACATAGAGGTAAAATCACTCCTCCTCACCTATTCACTACTCCCCTGTTTATACATCCAAGGATTGCATTAGCCCTTTTTGCAACAGTGTCACAACTGGGAGCTTGTGTTGAATTCTTTGTTCACTATGATTTCTAAATCTTCTCCAGTGGAGCTCCTTGCAAAGTTACAGCCCCCCCCATTCTGTAAGTGTGGCCTGCTTTCTTTATTCCTAGATGAATGAGCTTTTGCATGTGGGTGTATTAAAACATATTTTGGTTGAACGGCCCCATCAGCTGCAGGAAAGTCAAAAAACTAAACAAAAAAATTAGCTCAGAGCCAAATTATGGCTTAGATAGCCCAATGGCACCGCGGTGTAAAGGGACACATGCTGCACAGGAAGTAGCATAGGGAAAGTAGTTAGCTTTGTGGTGCCACCCTATTCCCACTCCCCTACCATTGCACAAGTAGGCAGAGAGGATGGACTAGGGCAAAGAAGCAATGTGCCCAGCTGCCTCGTGTAGTAGGAAGAGAGTCTGAGACATATCACAAGCCCGGCATGAGGCAGAACCTGCTCACAGAATCTGACAAGGGCTGATATTGTGGAAATACACATTCCTAAGAAGTGCACAGAGTACTCACGCAAACACATCCCAATATAAATGGTACCAGAACATCCCGATATCAAGGATGGTACAAAAACTTTCCCCAAAGATAACAGGAACACACTGACCCCTCCTAAAAGATAAGGTCAGGATGACAGCATGCACGAAAGATGTTTTTGATCGAACCAGCATGTACAAGGTGATGGGTGATAACTAGCCACATCAGTAACTAACTATGTCAGAGGCAGTACGTAACTTGTTTGTACCAGGGTATAAAGATGTATCTCAGAGGGAGTATCTTTGTCCAGCTGAGGGGGGAATGAAAAGTCGCACCATTCACTGAGCTGCATCCATTCTCATGGGCATACATGTCTTAGTATCCTTGAAAAGTCTGCCAGGTGATATTACCGTGCTTTGTCAAGAAGAAATCTGGCCTGCCACCTTCGTACCTTAATGGATCTTGTGGTCATTGAGCGGTTCATTCAAGGTCTGCTGAGCGGCTCTGCACAGAGCTGGGGCAGTACACAAGGTGAACACACACACACGCAGCCAAACATCTAACACCACCTAGTTGCACCAGCATATTAGGTAATGTACACGGCCTGGACGTATACTGGCACCATTTACTGCCTCAATAGAAGAGCAGTGAGAATTGAAGGGGGATTATGCTAGATCTGGATGGGAAATTTTGACAATTTTTTTTTAAATATATGCGCTTTTGGTGACACCAAAACATTTAGCATATTTGTAACAATTTCACCACATTATTTCAGTCCAATAGTTTTCACAGAATTTTAAAAAAATCTAAATGTATTGACATTTTTGAAACTAAACATTTTGATTTGAAATGACTGTTTCAAAATTTCCTTTATTATTTTTAATTAAAACAAAAAAAATTGAGATTTTTTTTCACTCATAAATTATTTTTTTTTAAAAAATAACGTTTCTATTTGATTAAAATTTTGGAAAAAAAAATTGGTTCAACCCACAATGATTCCTCTCCCCTCCTCTTTTTCAGAATTGCCAAAGAACCGGGCTGGGCAGGGAGGACACACACCACTCGTTGCATGGCTATGTAGTGGAAAGAGAGAGCCTGAGGCATGAGGCCTGAGGGCCTGGTGTAAGGCCTAAGGCCCAAATTAAATTCAGGCCCCTCCCTGTTACAAAGTAGATGGCTGCTTGCGGGTTCACTATCCAATACATGAATTTAGAAAGAACTGGGCTTGAACTGCAAAAACACAAGCATGCCTTGGCATTAAGTATTCATGGAAACACATTTCAGAAAGGTAGTATCAGAACACCCTGATACAAGGTTATGGTGTAAACACACTTCCCAAAGATGATGCAAGGGTACACTGACCTCCTCTTAAAGATAAGGTCAGGATGACAGGGTGATGAATAGAGATATTTGATTGAATCAACACATACAAGGTAAAGGGTGGTAACTAAGCATGTCAGAGGGGCAATACATAACTTATTCGTTTCAGCATATAAAGAGGGGGTGTCTTTATCCAGCCGAGGGGGGAATGGAAAGTCATTCATTGAGCTGAGTCCATTGCAATGAGCTTCTATGTGTTTGTGTATCTGTAACCATTGAAGTAGGACCATGCTTCGTTGACAATAAACCTGGCTGAGTGTCTTCGCTATAGAAACCGAGTCTGTGGTCTTTTGGAGAGTTCAGTTGGGGCCTGCCGTGCAGACTATCTGGCCAGAGCCAGTGCAGCACACACAGAGAACACACACACACACAGCCAGCGACTGACTACAAGCTGTAACTCTGACTCCCCACATACCAGTCACCCTTCATGTCTGCACAAAGGCATAGTATTAACATGCAGCCCTATTCTCCAGGCAATTTAAGTTAACTTCTTCGGTAATGGGTTGGCCTTGTCAATACCAGAGCCTGCCCTTCTGTTATCATGAGCTTCACCCATGAGTCTGACAGGTTCATGGTTCTTGAAGACCATAGCTTTGGAGGAATTGTCATAGGCAGAAAGAGAGGTGCTGTCTGAGGTATCTTGGGCCAGATCCATGGAGGGGCTTAAAAATGAATCAAAATTCCAGCTTCATTTACACTGGCGTCAATGGAGTTACGCTAGTTTTATACCAGTGTGACAAAGGTAAGAACTACAGTCCTTGAATTATACCTGGTATTCTATGGGGAAGCAGTGCACTGAATGGAGAACCAGAACAATATGCATCTCAATGGTTGACGTTATTGTGGATCGGTCCTGCTGTATTATGGACTAATAATTTTTTTTTTACAATGTTGTAGTTCTTTGCCCTAGATACAGAATTAACTGGAGGCAGATGTTGCAGAATCTTCATGAAAGAGTGGTGAATTTAGACTGGAAAAATGGAAATCTCATCCAATCAGGGAACAGATATATTCCATGTAACCTGGGCATCCAACCAACACAGATCAGGTTCCTTGCACTTTTTCTAGTTATAGATCTTCTGTTTCTTTATTTGATTTCTGTGTGCTTATTTTTTTTGGACATCTCACAGTGAGACATGACTACTACCAGTGGTTGCAGAACCAAACTTAGTAGCACCAGCATCCACTTTCTAGGTTTTCTTTTCCTTTTTTTTCTTTTGGGTTTGTGTTGTTCTATATACCTAGATATATAGAGCTGATGACTGAATAGTCCTGAAATGTTAAGTTTCATGTTGCCTGGTGCAGCTGAGGAGAAGTGGCCTCTGACATTAACTCTAGCAACAAATTTCTCTCCTGATCTGGAGAAACTCATTTCTTTCAGTGTGACAGGTGCAATTAGATACTGATATGTTTTCCATCTTTTTTCCCCTTCCCGCCCCTCTTCCTCCAAAGGATGCTGACTACTGTGCATTCTGCTGAAATACATTATATATATCTGCACCATGGTGAACTACTCTGCTCAGAGCAGCAGTGTAGAGGCCATGATATTTGTTTGGCACAGGGTGACTTAAATAGGTTTTCAGACTGTATTTTCTGAAGGGTAGGAACCAGGACATTAATTGTTTATACTCTGTCCACAACTCTCTCTCTAAATTAAATACTAATACTTTTTTTGTATTCTAAGTGGAAATGTAGTGGTGGTGGAAAGTTTCCCAGCCCTGGAGAGAAGAAGGCTTCAGTTTATGCTGGAACCACTGTGAGGAGAGAAGGTAGTTCAATCCCCATGGAATGCACACTCTTGACTTCTCTATGAGACGCAACCTAATCCAGTGCCTACTGAAGTCAATCAAAAACCTCCCACTGATTTCAAGAGGCATTGGCCCAGGTCCATTGCGCATGATGCTAGCAGTTAGTATGTATTATGGTGGTATTTTTTCATAACATGGAGATATGCCTACTAGCCACCAGGTTGAGCAAAAATATATTTCATGAAGCCCATTCACCATCCATTTAGTTAGTTTATATACGTGCTAAAGAGATACTAGATATTAGATAGTGCTAACACTAAATAATGATGATTAATACTTTGCACCTATATATTGCCTTCAGCCTGAGAGTTCAGTGGTCTTGATACAACCGATTGAATATTATTAATCCTCTTTGGGAAAACTGAAGTGCAGAAATAGCCCAAGATCACACAGTTTTTGGAGCAGAATCCAGGCATCCTGTCTCCAATCCCAATTTCTCCAATCACTACAAAAAAACCTTCACTCAGTGGAAATGCTGGATACTTTGGGGTCTTTATAGATCTTCATCCATATTCCAATTCAAACTAAAATGCCAAATTCTGCTTTGCATAGGCCAGATCCAGTTTGCTTTGTGTTACACTGGCAAAGCAAATAGAACTTACAGCTACCATAAAGGTACAGGATTCCCCCAGCATGGAGAAATATTCAGTTGTCATAAAGTCATCAATAGCTACCACTCCAGGCCTTGCCCCCTCTGTAGGAGGGTATCAGGAGGCATGACTCAAGTGTGCTGTGTTTCAGCAACTATTGCAAATCCAGTGACTCATAGAAGGCTGTTAGACTCAATTCAACTTAGAGCAGCCCTGAGCAGGCTGTAACTGATGCTGAAGGATGAGCCAGGATCTGCTAGCCCCAGGATTAGGAGATGTGGGAGCAAAGTGTCAGAAAGCCAATTTGTCCCAACCAGCCACACCACAAGTGCACCAAAGACTGCCCCAGTCAATTGGAGGTCTCAGCCCTCTAACTCCAGTGGGGCCATTTCAGACCTGGCCCCTGTGAGAATAGATCTGGTCCAGAGACCTTATATTCTCTTACCAGTTTCATGAGCCATTGTATTTTTTTAATCAGGATACACGGGGGAATTCATTTTATTACAGGACACAAAATATTAGCTATGAAAGTGGCTGAAACTATGGTTTTATGGTATACCACAAACAAAACAAAAAACCCCAACAAATCAGGTAACCCACAATTCAGACTCTCTAGTTATGGGAATTATCACTAATCCTCCATGTAGCTATTGCTTTTTAACTATTCATGGGGGTCATTTTTCAGCTTTTATACCACCTACTAAATCCTCTCACCAACAAAATGAGCAGCCTTGAATACCAAAAAAAAAAAAAAATTGTTAACATCCTTCTGATCTGTATGTGCTAATGTAACATTTTGCACGACTGACAAGCCAAGCGCTGAACAGAAGCTGAGAAGCCCAGAGCAGAAATACTTTGGCACATTAGCTTTTTGATACAAAATAAGATGGGAGAAGAAAGCAGAGTTACAACATAGTTTGTTTTCATTGTTATTTGGCTGAAATACCAAATGGGACAATCCTAACGAGGTCTCGTCAACTTGGTCAGCAGATCTCAGATAGATATTAAGAGCAGTAAAACACTAGAGAAAAGGTTTGCCCAGATGTGAGTTATTCTGCAATGCACTGTAAATGTCAAAGCCCTGGTGCCTATGCTTTCTTAGTTTGCCATCAGCTAAAGTTGCTAGTGCACAAAAAGCTACCATTTATGGATGTGTAAGTCATCCTAATGCGTTGAGACTACCAGCATCTACCTTTCTGATATATGATGAATGTTTCATTGTGGAACATGGTTTTTTGGGGGGGAGGGGAAAGTTTAAAGCAACTTCTCTTTACAGATCATCTGATTCCTTTTGGTAATTAAATTTCTATTGATTTTGTTAATTTAAAAAAAATGGTTTTAAATATAACAAAACATGGATAAAAGATAACAAACAAAAATAAAGACAACAGCCCAAAAGGATCCATGTTTTATACCCAGGGAGCACTCTGTCTTGGGGTCTGCTCTTGCTCCCAATAAATTGCCACTTACTTCAGAATTGGGACAGGATTGCGCCACTAAAGCAGAAGGTGGAGATTTTCAAAAGAGCCTATGGGAGTTAGACATCCAAATTCAATGTAGTTGAGTGCATGGTTTTCAGGGCTGGCAGGCCAACAAGAACTAAATGAAAACCCCAAAAGGTCTAGTTTTCATTCTTTATTTTGTGGTGGGAAAAAAGAGAAAGTGCACTTCCCCTTTCCTCAATAGCCTAGTGGTTAAAGTACCCACACAGGACCTGAGCTACCTCAATTCACATCCCTCCTCTGTCTGATTCACAAACCTGGGTTTCCCAGGTGACTGTCCTAACCACTAAGCTATTGGCGATTCTGGAGCTTGTGACTCACTCTCTCTTGCATTTTGACCAGAAATTCAAAACTAGACCTGAGAAACCTTCCAGATTAAAAAGAAAAGGAGTACTTGTGGCACCTTAGAGACTAACCAATTTATTTCAGCATAAATTGGTTAGTCTCTAAGGTGCCACAAGTCCTCCTTTTCTTTTTGCGAATACAGACTAACACAGCTGTTACTCTGAAACCTTCCAGATTAAATTTTTCATTAAAACCAACACATTCCCATGAAATGTTTCATTTTTAATAAATAAGCATTTGCCACTACAAGAAAACTTCTCAGTGAAAAATGCCTGACCAGCTTTAATGGTTTACTTCGTATCCTTTGGAAAGTGCTTGTTAGGGTGTTGGAGGTGAGGGATAGGAACAGGGTCAGGAAGGGTATGATCTAACTGCCCTGGGTGGAGTGAAAAGGAACTAAACTGAGTGAGCATGACCCTTGTATGTCTGTTTAAAGATTTGCACAAGCATCTGTACCCTGCTGGTCAATGTGTGTTATGTAGCCCCTCTGGGATAGTCCAGAAGGTATTAGTCTGTTACTACATTTTCCTGGGGAGCTTACCTCTTTAGCTCATTCTGTAGACTCATGTTTTTAGCTTCAGAGGTCACCACTGTTCAGACTCATCGCAACCACTCCTGCAGTGTCCATAGCTGCCTCAGACTAAAAGCAAATCTTTATGGAAATGTTGCTTAATGACCACTGTTGATCCCAGCTCGGGATCACTCCCTTGCTTCAGTCTATTCTTTTCGTGCTACTCTAGGGAACTGAGTAATGGTGTTGCTCGAGCAAAATGTGGTATGTTGTTTCTCCCTGTGCAATCTAAGCTGCTGTCCTATAGGAGAGTGGGAGTGTTCCCCCATTGTGATATGAACAGTGAACAAAATGTCCTGCTTGTCTAAACCCTGACCACACAATGCATGTGCAGAGGTATGTTACTTTGTGCTTTAGAAGAAATAAGTGAACTGAGTGCTGATTACAACAAATGAGATGGTCTATTTATCCAGAGCACCTGTACACCACTGGTAAACTTCCCCCATACCACTCCCTCAATGTGCCTCTACTCTGCCAAGGAAGGATCATTCCTAGCAGGGAGAGGATTGCATTTTGCCCAGGCCAGCCAATCCTTCACCTTGCCAGTTAGGTGATCAACAAGATTGTGGTGTGGGATTCCAACCACAAATTGGCTCAAGACCTCTCAACTCATAAAGGACAGCCATGGTCAGGCACTACTGAGCTGTGCTGGCTCTGAACAGCTGTTCCAAATCTCCCTACTAACCCACTGAGCCAGCCCCTCCTTTTCTGTTTACTGCGAAACCTTTTCACCAGTGCCCAGCCCTAACATATTTGGGTGTATTACACCACTACCCAGGCGGGGGAGCTGTGGAGATGCTTCACAGCTACAATTTCAGCATAGAGGCTGATGCGCAGCAGGGTCTGATGGAAAATACAGCTCTGGGCTGCGAACAAGAAGACTAAGGTTCTATTTCTGTCTCAGCTAATGACCTGCTTTGTAATGCTGGGTGAGTCATTCTACCTCTCTGTGCCTTTGTTTTCATCTCCCAGAATTTGTCTATCATATGGCCAATCTGTGACTGCTATTAGCAACTATCTCCAACAGCCAGAGCCACCTGAGTTACTACAGAAAATTATTTCCCAGGTGTCTGGCTGGTGGGTCTCACCCACATTCTCAGGGCATAACTGACCACCATATTTGGGGTCTGAAAGGAATTCCCCCCCCCCCCAGCTCAGACTGACAGAGACCCTGTGTCAGGATCCCAATAAAGGCAAGGGTCAAAGGGCAAGGGTCAAAGCAGAGACAAAACTGAGGCTAGGAGTAGCCAAGGAGATCATAGTCAGTTCCAGACCAGGGTCAATGCTCAGGGTCAGAGTCCAAGTCAGGTGGCAAAGTCCAAAACAAGCCAAGGTCAAGAGCATAGAACAATCCTACAAGCTACAAAAGAGCCACACTGTTGCCTGGATGCTTCCTGACATGCCTCTTGGGTTTATATAGGACAGGGAGCCAATCAGGAGCCATGGGGCTGGGGCCAATCAAACCCTTGAGGCGGAACTGCCCATGGTCCACAGCAGATCATGGGAAATGGAGTGGAAATTAATTACAGCTGTTGCGGGGTGGCAGGCTATAGACATTAACTGCCTAGTAGCATGACAGGTCTGGGTTCTAGCCTCTTGAGCCTTACACCCTGAAGGGTTTTGCCTTCCTCTGCAGCATGGGGCACAGGTCACTTATTGGTTTGATCTAGAGTAAAAGGTGGATTCTTTGTAACTTGAAGTCTTTAAATCAAGGTTTGAGGACCTCAGTAACTCAGCCAGAGGTTGTGGGCCTATTGCTGGAGTCGGTGGGTGTAGCCTGTGATGTGCTGGAAGTTAGAGTAGATTGTCATGATGGTCCCTTTTGGCCTTAAAATCTATGTGTCTGTTTAGACGGTGAGCTTTCTGATGCAGGGACTATCTCTTATTACATACATGTACAGTGCCTAGGACAAGGGGACCTTGTCTTGTTTTGAGGCCTCAAGGTACTGCTGTAATATAAATAACAATAATGGATAATCCAGGCGGCACATCATTAGGACTCACAATAATCAGGGACTGAGTCCTCAGTGCACAGAGTCCATGTCTCAGAAAGATTACAGGACATTACAACACACCAAAATATGTATCTTTGTGTAAGAGGCCTTAAATGCAGCTCCCTGACCTTTAAAATACTGCTAATAAAGCTCTTTCAGTAGAGATCAACCTCCCGCTAAGTGCACTCTCTCTGTTTGAAAGTCTTGCTAATTCAAGACCATTAAAATAGATTCTCTTAAAGACTCCATTCTGTCAAACACCAAAAACGGAGATATATAGAGAGAGGGATTTAATTATCGTTGTTCTCCATCTCCAAATGTGAGTTTTTCTGAGTAATAATTGCCTAAGTTTGTCTTCAAAAGGCATTTTAATAGTGCTAATACTAGTAAATATTGCTCATTTTGGTACTGATGTGCCGTTTTAATAGTTCCCACGGTTTCTAAAAGTCATTTCTTATTGTTTTACTGTAGAAAGAATCTTACTTTAATTATGTCATAATTGTTTGTAAGCCATAGAATCTTAATTAATGTGAATGGCTTAAAGGCACACACTGAATGCACAGTTTATGTTTGTTTTCCAGGCTCTCCCTGCCAAAGCCGGGGCCCTCCATGAGTTCCCAGGAGCTGCTTTCATTCAAGGCCCTTTATCCATGTTATCCATAATATGATTTTTTTTAGATACATATAATGCCATCCATTCTGTTTAATTATTATTTTTTCTTATCCCATCTTAACATACATATTCTGATGCAATGCGAAGGGTGAAATCCTGGCTCAGTTGAAGACAATGGCAAAACTCAAAATGCAATGGGGCTTGGGATTTCACCTACATTTTTCCATTAGGAATGGTGTGTGTTTTATTACAACAATAAGATCTATCTAGCTCCTACTGGCCGTGAATGGCGAACCGCGGCCACTGGGAGCTGCGGGGGGCCGGTCAATGTAAAAAGAAATGTGTTGCAGCCCTCCAGGGGATTACCCTGGTGGGCAGTGTGCCGAAGGTTGCTGACCCCTGCCGTAGGATTTCATCAGCATAACTAAGAGCAGCAGCTAATTTGTAAAGCACTATTACCTTGATCTACCTCTGTTGGAAGTCAATGGAAAGGCTCTCTCTGCCTTCAATGGCAGCTGTATCAGGCTCTGTAGAAGTGTTAATTGCAGTAGGAAGTATGATCTAAGGTGGGAAGGAGGTACAGTTGGAGCATGTAGGCTTAAGTTCCAGCTGATCTAGAGCTCTTGCCCCTTGAGATGCTGTTCCATTGAATAGCACTGAGCTCCTGTAAACAATTAAATATCCTTGAAGCAGGACAACTGGAATTTGAACTCCTGAACTCCACACATGGTGAGGGCTGTGACCAGTTCAGATATCACAGGCATGAAGATGACAGGTGAGAAGAAACAACCAAAGTATTTTTATGTCAGTTATGCATCCAAAGATTCTCTTGTAAAGGGAAGCAAGCATGAGCGAATGGATAGGTCAGGGGTGACAGAATGAACAGTAGCAGTAGATCCTTCCAGGGCTTTTATTTTATATGAGTAGTACTGTGGTAGTATCTGGAGGCCCTGAATAAAACTAGGGCCCCATTGTGCTAGGTGCTACACAAACCCATAAAAAGAAACAGACCCTGCCTCACAGAATTTGCATTTTAAATCCTAAAAGTTGAGTGAAAGGGAGTATTATCCCCATTTTACAGATGAGTGACTGAGGCACAGCAATATTAAGGGCCAGATTTCCAAAGGTACTGAGGTGCCTGAAGCTACAGATAGGTGCTTTGTAAGATTTTCCGAAGCCCCCAAGCAGGTTTGGCACGTAACTCCCCTTGGTGTCATAACTTTGTAGCATGATCCACGTTTTAGTAGGGCTAGTCTAAAGACCAACTGAATAACTACCTGGTAGTAAACTAGAAAAAAAGTCACATCACACTAGTAATTTTTCAATTTAAACCATATTTTAAAATACTAGTTTAAAAAAACCCACTGACACATTGTCTCATGGGTATAAATATATTTTACCACAAATATAACTCACACATACAGGGGTGTTAATTGAAAAAAAAAACAATAAGAAATAAGATCTGTAATGAAACAAGTGGTAAAACCAAGAACTATTTCCCCCCCCCCCCCAGCTCTCTGGAACTAAATTACTAGGTAGAGTATAAATGTTGTTTATTCTCTGAACCCTAGAACTTCTGAATGATTGGTTGTATAGAGTACTGCCCTATAGGAATGTGCACTAAAAATAAAGAGACACCTATGCTTGGAGCTAAGCCAGTATGGTATACAGTCCTTTATCCTGAGGAGCCTGAAATCTTGTACTGCTCTTTCATACCCATTATGCCGGTGTGGCCACTTACTCAGCACTCTCTTGTGGTCAGGGGTCCTGCCCCTGTTAGGCCCCTCTTGCTAGGCTTAAGTGCTCCACATGGTCTCTCCTGTGGCTAACAGCACCCTCAGCTGGGCTGGTTTAATAAAAGAATAGGTTGAAACAATCCTCAGAGTCCTTAATAACAAAATGGTTCAAACAATGTTCAGTGAGTTTCCAAAATAAAGCTCATAATGATGACACAAAAATTCATATCCAGCCCTGGTTCTTCTGCCACATCCAGAGCTCTTCCTTTCTCCTAAACTGATCCAACCAAAGCCACCAATCCCAGACCTTTCTTAATGGGGCCCTGGCCCTGGCCCTGGCCCTGGCCCTGGCCCTGGCCCTGGCCCTGGCCCTGGCCCTGGCCCTGGCCCTGGCCCTGGCCTCCTCCTCCTGTCCAGTGTCTCCTCTGTTCTGAGGGAGAAGGCAGTCTATATACTAACCTCCTCCAGAGACTGCCTCCTGATTGGCTGAAAGAGAGGGGAGCCCTGCCCCACCTATACTACAGGGTTCCAGAACCCAGGCCTTTAAAAGAACAGTGTCCTGGGTTGTTTCCCTCATCCAACTCCTAATTCCCTGGGATTGCTTCCTCTCATCCACTACCAGGTCATTTCTTGGGCCTTTGTTCATTCCAACTCCCTGTAATGGGTTCTTCTGGTCCCCTTTACTCTTAAAAGGCCAGAATATCCCATTACAGCCATCCTTAAATTTTGCCATTCCTAATTAGGCACTTATGAAAAGCCTATCTGCACCTTCAGGTGCCTAAATATCTTTGACAACCTGGCCCTATGTGACTTCTCCTAGATCACACCTTTTTTCTTTCTTGTTTCTTTCCTTCAGCTGCTTATGTTTGAGGCTTCCATGCCACAATTTCAAAATTAAGATTGGATGCTTCTGTCTTAAAAGTCTCTCTAGCTCTGCCACAGATTACTGGACTAGATGGAGGTATTTCTGGGTGAAATTCGATGGCCTGTGCTCTGCCGGAGGTCAGACTAGATGGTCCTAATACTTCTTTTCTGGCCTTAAAATCTATCATTCTACAAATAAACAAAAGAGAGAGAGACATTGTTTCTCCATACACAAGAACCAATCTCTAATTTAGGGGGCTAGAAAGAGATGTTCCCTGTAAGCAGATTGCTCCTATAAATGCCTACCGAAAGGTTTCTTGCATCATTCTCTGCACCGTCTGTCCCAGACCACTGTGCCTATACTTGATGAGACACAGCTTTGAGCCAGCCTGGCAGTTCCTAAATTCTTCTGTTCCTGTGTTCCAGCTTTCACTGCAAAACCCAAGGATGTGCACCCAGATGCCTTAGTGACATGTGCACTATTAACATGCAATAAAAGCCATTCTCACCTTCAATTTCTAATTGTTGAAGCTCTGAAAATCTAAAGCATATTGGAAGAAGCATCAGTACTGGGATACAATTTCTCTTCAATTACAACAAACACTTTACTTGAGACTAGAGAGGTTCTTTGATCAAACATCTCTGTTTGTTTTTAATACCACTGTGCCTTGTCATATAATGTCGACTCTTTTTTTTCCAATGATATTAACAGTCTGCAAGCAAAAAGAGAAAGAAAACCTTTCCAAGACCCCAGAGTCTTATAAATAAATGTGTTTAACCTCCGTTGTAATACAGATAACTTTCAATACAATATTAAGAGTTCTGTGACAGGATCTGTCATTTAAATACAAGAAAATACTATTCCATGAAGTGAAAATACTTTATTCAGTGGATGAAAATGTTTGTGCTTAACTTTTTTACTGAGTTTAATCATTTATTTTGTTGAATTAGATTTCTTGAGTGAAATAAATTAGGATTAGAGCTAGAGCTGGGTGAAAATTTTCAGTTAACCCCCTCTTTTTTTTCCCTGAACATAAGAACGGCTATACTGGGATCAGACCAAAGGTCCATCTAATCCAGAATCCTGTCTTCCATCAGTAGCCAATGCCAGGTGCTTCAGAGGGAATGAACAGAACAGGTAATCATCAAGTGATCCAACCCCTGTCACCCATTCCCAGCTTCTGGCAAACAGAAACAGAAAAATACAGATTTGCCTTGATCAAAACATTGTTTTGGTCAGGAAAAAAGAAAAAAAAATCAAAATGTTTAAATTGGATTTTTCTATTTGAAACAACTTTTTCATTTTAAAATTTACTTCAATGGGTTTTTTTGGGGTTTTTTAAGTGTAAAAAAACTCAAAGCTGAAATGAAGCATTTAATTTAGGGTCAAACTAAATGATTCATTTGACCACAAGTTGTTGTGGGTTTCTTTTTGACATTTCAGTTTACAAAAAGAGTTGGAAAAAATTAGTTTTGGGTCAACTCTAATTTTTAGCAGTTAATTATTAATTATCAATAATAATTATTATTGGTATAGCCAGCTAATTGAAAAAATAGCCCTTTACACAGCTCTAGTTAGATTAGAGCCAACCAGAGTGAGTAGCTGGAATTCTCTGTGCTATAGTTAAAAATGATGCAGTCGACCAAACGGTGTAGGTGGGTAAAATTACAACAGACGTCAACTTGAGTTGTGCCCATTTATTCCATGGCTAAATTTGCCCACTTGGATGAAAGAAAGGAAGAAATAAGGGAAAGAAAAAAAAATGTGACAGTGGATCAGCAAGTCCGCTATGTAGGAATAACTCACAGAAAGCTCAGGAAACTCTGCGAGAGTCTCTAAATAGTCTCCCGTTGAGATGGTGGGGTTTGCTTCCGCACAGGAATAAGGAAAAGTCTGAGACATGCAAACCCATGAAATTCCTAGTGATCTGTGGAGCATCCCCACAATGGACCTGTTCTTTCTTATGGTCTCCCTGTAGTACTGTCTCTGTCGTAAGGCAGCATTCCACCACTGCAATGGGCTTTTCCTCTGCCCCAGGGTTGGCCAACCTGTGGCTCCGGAGCCACATGCAGCTCTTTGGAAGTTAATATGCAGCTCCTTGTAGAGGCCCCGGCTCTGGGGCTGGAGCTACAGGTGCCAACTTTCCAGTTTGCCGGGGGGTGCTCACTGCTCAACCCCTGGCTCTGCCACAAGCCCTGTCCCCACTCCATCCCTTCCTGCTCCGTCCCCGAGCCTGCAGTGCCCTCACTCGTCCCCCTCTCCCCGAGCCTCCTGCATGCCATGAAACAGCTGATCGGCAGATGTGGGGAGGGAAGGAGAGGCGCTGATTGGCGGGGCTGCCGGTGGGCGGAAGGCGCTGGGAGCGGATGGAGAAGCTGATGGGGGCTGCTGACATGTTACTGTGGCTCTTTGGCAATGTACATTGGTAAATTCTGGCTCCTTCTCAGGTTCAGGTTGGAAATCCCTGCTCTACCCAATACCTTTGAAACTCACTGTAAGTGTTGGAGAACTGAATATTTGACAGAACACTGAGCAATATTGTATGGAAGGGTCCTGCATTGGCCTGGACCTAGTGTTTTTAATGTATTTTATATCTTTAACTTCTATGATTCGGTACAAAATAGATGAAGAAAAAGTCTCCAGAAGAGATCGTCAGCTGATGTAAATTATCACTGCTCTATTGACCTCTCCCTTAGTTGCTGAAACTGATGGGGGAAAGGGGCAGGAGAAAATCAAGTTTTTGTGGCTTCACCAAGCATTCTTCAATCTCACCTTGTGTTGTCCAGGGCAATGATAATCATATCTTGAAGACAACATGTAATTTGGATAAGGGTAACTGTTTGCTTGAGGCAAACTCACAAATGTTTGTAATTTTGCTCTGGGGCAGAGGTGGAATGTAATCATAGATGCCACCAAAACAGCTCTTTTCATAGCCAAAACAGAGGTGAAATTTGTCAGTACTTGTGAAGATAGCACTGCTTGTGTTGAGATGGTTGTAAGTGAGATTCTTATTGTAAGGTCAGGTATATCAAGTTTCTAATGTGGGGGTGACTATGCAAACAAAGGGCTGTGCTGATATGGGGAAGGTGGAAAAGGTGGCCAAAAGCCATCTATTATTTTCCCTCAATCCTTGCAATATTTGAAACCAAACAAGCCTGTGGCATACATTAAAACAGTCACTGAGCTGCTATGGGATGGTTCCAGCAGCCCAAGATTTCTGCAATGCACTATGTTCAGGTCCCGTCCTATCAGAGTCCCTCCCTCCGGCAGTTGTTCAAGACCAACAAATAATATGACCCTGCAAACAATAGCAAGCTGACCTCGGCATTTTTACCCAAGAAAAACATCATGTTTTGTACTAATGGGCTAACAGAGAACCAACTCAGTTCACCTTGACTGCCCATGGAGCCATCAGATGGCAAAGAACTGGGATCACTGTGGACCCCAGTCAGTTTTGAACTAGTGAGTTGAAGATAAAAAACTTCAGCATCCTGCTACTATTTAAGGCTTGTCTACACAAGCGTTTAGCTTGCAGCAAGATGGGAGCAGGGGTAAATATGCCCCACACTAGCTTGCTGTGCTCTAAGTATCCGTGTGGACCCCGCCACTGCTCTCTAAAAGTTCTGCAGTGCCCTTTGATCTACCCCGCTTTGAAACAGGAGCATATTAAAGTGCACGAGGGAACTTTTAATGCACAGCAGCTGGGTCCACACGGTCACTTTGTGCGTGGCCGGCGAGTGTTGGGAAGATTTGCATCCCAGCTTGCCGCGAGCGGTTTGTGTGGACAAGCCTTTAGCTCCCCTTATAACAGGAAGCTAAACACAGAGCAATAGCTGTGCTCTGTTTTTAAAGTGTCCCTAGTCTGTGGTCTCATTTTCATTTACACTAATGAGAACTGCTCATGACGATGGCGAGTTTCTTTTAATTCTTGTTTGTACACGGGGCCTTAAAACTTTACCACCGATGGCCACTTTCAAAAGTAAAAATAAAAGTTAATTTATAGTTTTGTTCCAACTGCTTTTCCTGACAGACAGTTGCCCGCAGCTCAGTGACTGCTCTGTTCGGTATACTTTAATTCTGAGCTTTCACATTTTTTCTGCAGCCCATTCAGAAGTAAATTCTCAGGGAAAATTGAGCTCTGTCATGGATGGATTAGTACTATAATAGTTGGTCACATATCTTGCATGAAACCTTTCAAAAGCAAGGTAAATGAGAAGGAAATGAAATTCATTTCATACTTCTTCAAGCACGCTAAAAGACTTTCTCTCCAAGTAATCTGTGAAGTACCACTAGTTTATTGGAGGTTCACATAACTACCATTACATTATACCTTGTCACAATCTCATATATTGGGTGACTGCTTTTTCTGAACTGATGGTACCTGCAAAGTGTTCTCCATAGGCACTGAGCAGAGAATACTGTTCCTTTGATCAAAATGTATAGGTCCAAGGAATGGCATAAATAAAAGTACTTGAAGCAAATTGGGACATTACAGGTCATAGGTCAATGAAATCTGAAAGGGAGATATATGGAGGAAACATCACATTTGCTATTTGATGAATTGATGAACTAAAACGAGAGAGAGAGAGGGGTAGAGAGAGAGAGAGAGCAAGGGAAAGTGGGGGTGGAAAAAAGTAATAAAGTTCTTTCCAGAGAGCTACGTTACCAAAGGCCATTTTCCCTTGTGGAAGGAACAGAGGCTATATTGCTTTTAGCAATCCGTTTGCTTTCTTTGTCATTTGCAATGATGGGAGCATTTCATTCCTTTAACATATGTGTGTGTCTGTCTCTGAGTGTGTATAATGTGTGGTTTATTTCTTCTTTGGATAAGATAAACAAAAATCTGCATTATTTTGGACAGCTATTTGATGTAGCCTTTCAGATGCAAACGATTTGTGGAAAAATAATAACAATAACCTGCAGACATATTTCATGTGACGCGGTAGTGCATTAAATATCATAAATATCAATGGAGCTGGTTATAGGGATAGATTATATTAATCCAGATGAGATAGGTATAGATATAAACATTCAGGCCTCGATTCAGCAAAGCACCTAAGCACTAGTTTAAGTCCTATTAAAGTCACAGCACATGCTTAGGTGCTCTGTCAAGCAGAGATGATTGCAAGGGCATATTTATAAGTAAGCCTGCATTAAGTGCTTTGCTGACTGAATGTATCCATGGATTCCTCTTACATCTGATCCTACACTTCCAAGAGTTGCTGATGGCCCTCTATTCCCATTAAAGTCAATGACTGCAGGATCAGGTC
The DNA here is from genome assembly GCF_965140235.1 of Caretta caretta. Taxonomy (NCBI): domain Eukaryota; kingdom Metazoa; phylum Chordata; order Testudines; family Cheloniidae; genus Caretta; species Caretta caretta. The sequence goes on along the minus strand of NC_134210.1, from coordinate 8,540,114 downwards.
TTCAATTGCTAAACCTCCATGAGCAGCCTAGTATTCAGATTAAGGGCCTGACCCAGCAAAGTGCTCAGCACATTCCAAACAAAAAACAAAACCAGGCACTAAGAGAAGAGGCCTTTAAAAATATGGCCTGAAAAGCTTTAAAAATGAAACATGCAAATGTAGAATAAAAACAATAGTTAATCTTTTATTTATTTTAATCTGTATTTGGATACTTCCGTACTAGAGTTTACTTTTCCCCACTTTTTTAACACCCAGTTAAACACCACTCAAATCCTTGGCTTTAGCCAAATGTGCTCTCATTAAGCAGATTAGTTTTTTTTTTGAGGGGGGGGTTATTAGTAAATAGCAAATATCAAGCACCTTGATTTTGATCTCACAACATTTTTAAACCATATATTGATGGTTTAAACGCCCCCACCCTTGATTTAAAGTGAAAGGACCCGCAATTCATAGTGTTTATTCTCAATCCAATAAGAGTCAACTGATTTTTTTAACAAGTTTTCTTTCCAAATGTTCTCCCAAGCTCCTCATCTCTGCTAACTGTGTCAGTATCAGAGTCTTCCTCCATCTCCTAGGGACAGCAGAAACCGCAGGAACACCATAAGGATGAGGGTCAAGAAGTGCAGGGGAGCAGCAGATGATGCGTGTTAAGTTTTTCCACACATAGTGAGCCAGACACTTTCAATCAGCATGACCCTTTTTTGTCCAATCAAGAAAACAAGAAAGAACAAAACCAAAGTCTTCATGAGACAGCATACATCTTCTCTCTCTCGGAGCCTACACTGAATTCTGAAGACAAAGCTGACTGCTGTATTTCATTCACAAAGGTGCAGCACCCCCAAAAACAAAAGGAACCACAGTTTCAAAACTGACTGCACCACAATAGCCACCTAAAAGCAGCCTCGTAATTGAATGAATCGGGGTGCCCTTAGACATGTCCACGGAGAAGCAGCATCAGTAGTAAAATAGAAGAGCACCTGCTATAGAAATTTTCAAGTTTAAACATTTTTAACTGCATACTAAATAGTGACGAAAACCAATATTGCGTTTTCTATCACTTAATCTACTAATATGTAATACAACTAGTACTGTCAGATAAGAAAGTCTGGACTGGCAAAGCAATCTGATTAGTGAAGAGATGCAACAAATGTTGGGAGTAAGTGTTAATGGAGTTACCCTTTTCATGTTCCCCAAACCATAATGATTCCACTGATTAACTGACTTAGTGCTTCTGGTCCTCAACAGCTTCGAAGCAACATGTCAACAGGGAAGAGAAGAAATTAGAGCTGCAAAAGACTTATGAGGTTAACCTGTCAGTCTCCCTTTTAATACCGGATAGTTCCATACAACATGGCAATACAGCAGCCAGAATATTTTCCAGGATAGAACAGTCTATAACTACACACAAGCAAAGTTCTTGGAGTCTACCCAGAGTTAAACTTTCATTTTAGTTTCTTTGGGTTTGACCCAACAGTGCCACTCATTGGTCAGTTGGCTGCACTGCCTTACGCTGGCATCATAATCCAATAAATCGTAAAAACTATTTTCAAACAAAGTCTTCGAATTCAATCTAGAAATTAACAACCAGATCAAGCACAGCACTTAAGCATGTGCTTATTCTTGAGCATTTAAGAATAAGAATTATAATGCTTGAAGTTAAGCATGTTCTTAGGTGTTCTGGTGGATTTGGTCCTAAGGGCCCAACAACAGCTATAACAGCACAGTAATAACGGCTTGAATGATTGAACCTTAAAAGAGATTGGATTCCTCACACTTGTTATAGGAGGCCAGATCCTGAAAGTTTAGCCTCCATTTTTATACCTGGAAGTTCTGGGTGCAAAGCAATTGGGGTGCACTAGTAGGGTTGCCAACCCTCCAGGATTGTCCTGAAGTCGCCAGGAATTAATCTTTAATTAAAGATTACGCCATGTGACAAAACCTCCAGGAATCCATCCAACCAGAACTGTCAACCCTATTTTGTGCCATCAACAATTTCCACCCACCAGTTAGGTCAATAAGGTCCATTGACTTCTTGGGAGTTCTGGGTGCTCAGGCCCAAGGTGGTTTGATGTTGGACACCCAGAATAGAGACACACACTCAGAGGCCACTTTTGAAAATTGGATTCTATGGGGCAAATCTCAACTGGTGTAAATCAGAACAGTCTCCTGCCCCTTGGTGTTCAACTACTCATGGGGGCCCTACAATCAGTTATTGGGATATAAAAATTTAGGCCCCACAATGATTTAGACACATATTTCAGGTAACGATGGACACCCATTTAAGCTGGTCTAAAGAGGTGTCCCTTCCTGTGGTGTATCTGCAGGAGGGCAGGGCATATTGCACTGTTATAACGAGGAAAGATCATGCTTCAGTAAATCTAAAAGAATGTCTGGAATATAGGGTATAAGAAGGTCAGTGAGACATGCTGGACTAGGACCATGTAACAAATTACAAGGAGAGCAATGCTAAAATCAATATAATATTTGACTGTCAGCCAGTACAATTTGTTCAAAATAGGTTGAAGGCATTTCCTCTTTTATAAGAAACTTGGCAGCCTCATTCTGTTATCAAGTGCAAAGTCCTCCCGGAGATCTGACTGAGGTGGAAATGAACACAACTTTGAAATATTCCATAAACACAGAGTGATATAGGGGCTGTGACAGGCATGAAATCAGAGTGAAACTTTTTATCTGCTGTGTATCAGGTTAGCAGTGAGACGAGACGACCTTTGCAAGATTTTTTTTTCCTCAGAGGAACACGTAATATATTAATAGTACTTACATTTCATCCCCTTCATCTGAGGATCTTAGAGCAGTGCATAAACATCAAAGTCATTAATTATTATTTTCATTATCATGGTCATGGTAAGAGCCCTGAACAGGAATTAAGGTCCTATTGTACTAAGCATTGTACAAACAAATGGCATAAAGACAATTCCTAGTTGATGCCAAACTTCACTGGCATCAGTGGAATTGCAGCTACTTGGCCAAATTCTTCTCTCAGTTACATCAGTGTAAATCTTAGTCAATGGTATTAGACCTGTGTAAAACTGCTGTATGTCCGTGGTGCTGGAACTATAGATGCTGGGGGTAGTAGGTAGTAGGGATGTTTTTGAAGTAGTAATAACAAACACCAAATACATGGTTCCTATGGTCTCCATCATCAGACTTCCCCCCCGCACTATAAAATTTGTTGCAGGACCCCTGCTGTAAGTGAGATCAGAATCACTTTCTACAGGTCTGAAATTGACTCATAGCTACTAGCTGCAAAATTCATATCTATATTTGAATTTTCCCAAAGTTTGGGGGATTTGGATCCACTCAAGCTCATTTCATACTCAAACAAAAATGCAGGTAAAAAGATTAACTTATCTCTGTCAGAAACTTCTAGTTATTCTTTCCATTTCATGCAGATGACTTTAATATTAAAAATAAATTATGATAAATCTGTTTTAGTCTTTCTGTTTCTGACTCCATAATGTATTAACTCTATTTTTGTTAGGATTTCAGTCCTACTCAGGCTGGGGTTGGAGGAGAATTGGAAGTTACCCACAGAAAATGAATTATGCACCAAATTGTAAATATTCCATTTCTTTTTCTGATCTGAAAGTCCCCAAAGAAATATGAACACTTTATTTAAAATTCATCTGCAGTGACATTTCCTGGCTGTACAGTGTGCTTCCTCAAATGCACAAGTATCTGTAAAAAATATAGCTTTTTATGGAAGTGCTACTGTGTGTTAATTCTGTTTTTTTGCAGCCAGCTTGCTCACTCCTTCTCAAATCAAATGAAATGGTTTCCAGTGATATGCTGTAAAAGAATAAATGTAAATAAATGCATCTTTCAAAAATGGGATTTAACTTATTTATACAGCTGAAATTATTTATACCACAGGATAAAGATTCATCCAGATAAAAATACTTATTAGAAGATGCATACAGGCTGCAGGGCAGGTTTGATAAACTATCTACCACAAGTAAACGAGAGGGCAGATGGGTAAAATAACTACCAGAACAGACAATTTGTTCCATTGTTCTCTGATTATTTATTAAAGTAATAACAGTATTTTGCATTTCTATAGCAGCTTTTATCTTAGGACCTTTAGAATTAGAGCGGGTTGGGGCTTTCTTTTTTTTTGTGCTCCTGTGGAGAAAAAATGATGAAAACAAAACATCTTCATCGAAAATGACCTTAAAAAGTTTTGGGGTTTTGTTGAAAACCCCAAACCTGACTTTTTTTTGGAATTCACGAAGGGAAAGTTAAAAAGTTTTAGCTGAAAACTATTTTGGTTCTTGGTCAAAGTATTTTAGGTTTGGGCTGAATTGTTTCAGTGTTCAAAACATCACTCCCTGCCCCTAGTTTCTTCTCTTCTCTGATCTTGTTTATGAAGTCCCTTCACCCAGATCAGCTCTCAGGCATTACAATTCAGTGTCATATCAAGGTGAGGGTACATCAGTATTTCCACAACATAGTGTTTGATCAGTGCAGAACCTGGAGGAAATGCAAGAGCCTTGGATCTAGCTATCTTATCTATTTGAGGGTTTTATACTGTGGCCCATCACTATAGTATCTGAGCATCATCCATGTGAAAATCAATAGCCATAGCAAAGGTCCTAGTGGACTTCACAGAGACTCTGGCGATCTCCCTTTTGGGGGTTAAAACTCTGATTGTAGGGTTTTTTATTTGTTGTTTGTTTGTTTTGTTTAAGAGGTAGTTGGGAAAGGTTTTTTTTCCTATGAACATTTTCCCAAAAAAATAATATTTTTTTCAGTTGTCTTGATTTTTTTCCTTTTTTTTTTATTTACGTAAACAAACAGAAATCCCTAAACAATCTGGAGTTTTTCAATTTTCCAATGAAAACCCAAACCATTTCTTCAAAAAGGGATGTTTCCCATGCACTATTCCCCTCTCCCCCCGCCACGGTTTCCTGACTTCCAAGTACAGCATTACTGTCAAGGTTCCTCCCCCACTCTGAACGCTAGGGTACAGATGTGGGGACCTGCATGAAAAACCTCCTAAGCTTATCTTTACCAGCTTAGGTCAAAAAGTTCCCCAAGGTACAAAATATTCCACCCTTTGTCCTTGGATTGGCCGCTACCACCACCAAACTAACACTGGTTACTGGGGAAGAGCTGTTTGGAAACATCTTTCCCCGCAAATACTTCCCAAAACCTTGCACCCCACTTCCTGGACAAGGTTTGGTAAAAAGCCTCACCAATTTAACTAGGTGACTACAGACCCAGACCCTTGGATCTTAAGAACAATGAACAATCCTCCCAACACTTGCACTCCTCCCCCCCTTTCCTGGGAAATGTTGGATAAAAAGCCTCACCAATTTGCATAGGTGACCACAGACCGAAACCCTTGGATCTGAGAACAATGAAAAAACATTCAGTTTTCTTACAAGAAGACTTTGAATAGAAATAGAAGTAAATAGAAGTAAAGAAATCCCCTCTGTAAAATCAGGATGGTAGATACCTTACAGAGTAATTAGATTCAAAACATAGAGAATCCCTCTAGGCAAAACCTTAAGTTACAAAAAAGATACACAGACAGAAATAGTTATTCTATTCAGCACAATTCTTTTCTCAGCCATTTAAAGAAATCATAATCTAACACGTAGCTAGCTAGATTACTTACTAAACGTTCTAAGACTCCATTCCCGGTCTATCCCCGGCAAAGGCAGCATAAAGACAGACACACAGACCTTTTGTTTCTCTCCCTCCTCCCAGCTTTTGAAAGTATCTTGTCTCCTCCTTGGTCATTTTGGTCAGGTGCCAGCGAGGTTACCTTTAGCTTCTTAACCCTTTACAGGTGAGAGGAGTTTTCCTCTGGCCAGGAAGGATTTTAAAGGGGTTTACCCTTCCCTTTATATTTATGACAATTACCTAGGACATTTTGTAACTCTTGCCCTCAGCCCCATCCCATCAGTCAAGATGACGGAATGGTGATTTGCATGCTCTTCGTTCTTGGCTATCGATGGCCACACATTCAGTCTGGCTGGATCCTGTTTGCAATTAGGCAGAATGCTCCCCCGACCCCCATCAGTATAAATCCCTCTTACCCATCTTCCCTTGGGATGAAATACAAGCTACTGACAGACCCCGTGTCACAGAGTTACTTAAACGTAGTGAATACTCTCTGATGCATAAGTGCCGACTCTGTGGGTGCTCCGGGGCTGGAGCACCCACTGGAAAAAAATAGTGGGTGCTCAGCAGCCACAGGCAGCCCCCCGATCACCTCCTCCCCTTCTCCCCCAGAACTCCAGACTGCTGGCAAGCCCTGCTGATCAGCTCCTCCGCCTCCCTCCCAGCGCCTCCCACCCACTGCGATCAGCTGTTCAGCAGCGTAAAGGAGGCGCTGGGGGGGAGAGGGAGGAGTGGGGGCAGGAAGAGGTGGGGGAGGGGGCATAACAGGGCAGGAAGAGGTAGGGTGGGAAGAGGCAGGGGGGTGGGGGCACGGGGAAGGGGAAGAGTGGAGGCAGGGCCTGGGTTGGAGCAGGGCTCGAATACCCCACAGGAACTGAGGAAATTGGTACCTGTGCTTTGACCAGGGTCTGAACTCTTGTGGGTGCTGACTGACCGAGTGTCAAGGGTGATATGTAGGGAATCAGGGATCTTACCCATACCAAGCACTCAGAGGTGCTGAAGGTACTGCTCATACTGGCAGCATCTTCTTAGCGGTGTTCTCCTTGTCTTTGTCCTTATCCACTGGTACCATTGGCCCGATGCCTATGCCCATTATGTCTTTAGGCACATCAGTGGTATCTGCCGCTCCTGCTCTCTTTTTAGCAGCCCTACATGAAAGGTCCACGGCTGTTTTCTTCAACCTATAGTCCCTGGATGTCAAGGGCTGTGGGGAAGATTCACACCTTGTGGATGATTCCAGGCATGGGTCCTGGGGAGGCTGAAGGGTTGCCTCCCTCAGGATAAGTTTTTGTCTCAACTCTATGTCCTGCTGAGATCTGGGTTTGAGTTGTTGACAGAGATCACACTTCTGAGGAATGTGGCCTTCCTCAAGGCAGTGGATACAGTGGGGATGTTTATCCACCACAGGGATGGCCTCTTTACATGAGAACCACTTCTTGAAGCCCAGCGAGCCGGGCATGCCCCATGACAAAGAGGAAACTAAAAGTCTCTTCTTTTTTGGAGGGTGTGGGGCAGAAATTAAAGAAAAAAAAATCTACAACTAAAAGAGAAGGAGATTAACTCGCTACTGAAAATTGTAAGGAAAGAGAGTAGAGACAATGATTTACAAATGGACTGCTAATGGGTCCGTCTCTAGCCAGTGGCAGTTAAGAAGGAACTGAAGGGGGTTTGCCCACACACGTTGGTTAGCCTTGTGGTGGAACATGGGGGATGGGGGGAGAAGCACGTGTGGGCCAAACAGACACTGCAATCAAAATTCTCCTGTGCAAGCACATCTAGAGTGGAGCATCCATAGGGACACTACTTAAAGGAGAACGAGCTATTCAGACACTGTACTTATAGCAGGCCAGAAAAAAAAAAAAGAATTCCTTCTCATGAAAAAAAAAAGGTGTTTTGACATTTGTTTTTGTTCCATATCAGAATGAAAACAAAATATTCCAAGAAAAAAACAAAACAAAACAAAAAATAAAGGGAGAAACTAACTCTCTAGCCTGCTAGTTACTGCATTCACCTGGGATGAACCTGATTCAGAGCAGGGATGTTCATCTGGGTTTTCTGCATTCTCAATTGAGTGCCCTAACTACCCCTTCTGGCTACTCTGGGGTGGTTCTCGTTTGTCCCTCTCACCACCAGAAATTCCATCCTGGACCTGAGAAACCTTCTCCATGAATTTTTCATCAAATTCAGTACATTTCCATGAACAGTTTCGGTTTCAACTAATTGGCAGCTTCCAAAGAAAAAAGGTCAACAAATCCCAGCTAGCTCTAATTGTACCCATTTTCTAATGTCAGCTACTTTTCTAATGTCATATATTTTGGTATCCTCCAAAAAGAATAAAAAGGTTAATATTAATACAGTAAATTGACACCAGGAATGGCTAATAATCATTTCTGCAATAAACATATTCAGATTTCTAAATCATTTAGCATTGATCTATCTCTGCTCCCACTAATGTCTATGGGAGTTTGACTGCTGACTTCAATGGGAGGACAGTTAGGAGGACAGTTAGGGAGGACAGTGCTGCCCTCTTTTGAATATCCTACTCTCCCACAGGCGCCAACTTCTGCTCATGCCGGTGGGTGCTCGATCCCCCCTCTGTCCCCGGCCCAGGCCCGCCTCTTCCCTGCCTCCTCCTCTGAGTGTGCCACGTTCCCACTCCTCCCCGCTCCCTGGCGGATCTTGCTACCGGGTGGGAAGCGTTGGGAGGAACAGGGATGTGGCGCGCTCAGGAGCAGGGGGTGCGGGGCGGGCAGGGAGCTTGGCTGCCGGTGTGTGCAAAGCACCCACTATTTTTTTCCCGTGGGTGCTCCAGCCTTGGAGGACCCATGGAGTTGGCTCCTATGTTACCCTCCAAATTTATTTTGCTTATCGCCTTTCATAAAAAGTCTACCTCAGAACTTGTCACAAACTTAAATAGTTAAAATCAATAAAATACTACAAGAGGGAGACAGCAACTGAGAGGCACAGACAAATAAGACAAGGTATATTTTTAGCTGACATTTCAAAACAGATAGAGTGTATTAGGAAAGCCATTTCAGTTGGCAGTAACTGCACAGATGAAGGCTCCAACCAGTGGCAACAAATTTTTGAGAAGGTGCAAGAAGGATTTCATTGTCAAATGAGCAGGATAGAAAGAGGGACAGAGAAAGGAAAGTCTTGTGTCTTAGGCTTTAAGCAAATCCACTGAGGAATTGAATAACCAAGAGGGAAATTTTGAACAGGATCTTGAAAAACTTGATAAGTTTTGTTCCTAGATTGGGTTCACATGTTTGCGCTTCTTTGTATATTGGGGAAATGAAGGCAGGTATCAGCATTCTCTACTTGTCGGAATTCAGGGACTGGGGCACAGAGAAGGAAGATGAAATATACAAGATCATAAGAGAAGATGAAGGCATGGTTGATGATTTTAACAGGTATGATGCTGAGGCGGTATATTGATCTCCAACGTGGCACATAAATATGGCTGCAATGAATCTATCATGCAATGGATGCAATCAAGCCTGAAACAGTCAATGCATGTTGGCGAAACCTATGGAAAGAATGTGTGAATGATTTTAAGGGATTTCCTACCATTGACAAAGAAGTGAAACGCATTGTTCAGGTGGCCAGGCAAGTCGGTGGTGATGGTTTCATCGACATCCTTGAGGAAGAAATTGAAGAATTAATTGAGAGCCATAGAGAAACATTGACTAATGAAGAGTTAGAGGAACTGATAAAATCGTCTACAGAAGACGAAGACGATGACGATGACGATGAACATGAAGAGCCAGCAAGTTGGAATCTTCATAAATTTGCTGAAGTGTTTCAAACAGCAAAACACTTGAATGATTTAATTTCTGAATACGATCCCTCTCTGGAACGAAGCCTCAAAATCACACGTAGTATTATGGACGATTTGAGACCGTAGCAAGAAATGTTTGAGGAGCTCAAGAAACAACAGCGACAGTTGCTGATCACCATGTTTTTCAAGGAAAAACAACCAGCAGCAGATGAAACTATGTAATCAACTTCTTGAGCTGAACCAGAGCCAACCACTTTGTCTACCACTCGCTCTCCATCACCCAGGCTCTCTTTCACCTCCGTCTCCTGGATCGACATCAAGCCCTGATGACCCCCTGTAATTACACCCTGTAATTAAAAATACAGTACTGTAAAATTATATTTTACATATATACTCTTTATTATATACTGCACATTACTGCATACATTATACATTTATACATATTACTGTACAGGGTTGTATACACAAAACTATGTACAGTATACTGTACTTTATGGGCAATTTAAGGGATTTTCAAGGGTAACTTGGACTATACTCGATTTTCACCTTACACACTGACTTTAGAACCTAACCCCCGCATAAGATGTGACTCCTCTGTATTTATAAAGCTCCAAAATTGTGCATAGTTTAAAACAGTCAAACACAAGATATTGGGCTCAATACAGAAGTTACTGGATGAAATTCTCTTGGCCTGTGTTATACCAGAGGTCAGACTAGATGATCTAAAGATCCCTCTGGGCTAAAAATCTCTGAATCTATTAAATGAATGATGTAGTCATTGCTCCAGTTAGGTTAGGGCCAGCCTATGATACATATTCAGTAGTACTTTAGACATCAAGTAGTCCCACTAACTTAATTAGGACTACTTCTGATGTAAGGTACTATGCAAAGTGAGAAAGGGTGTCAGAATCTGGCCCCTGCTGTCTAAATGGGGGTACTGTGGTATAATCTTATGTCCACACCTGTACAATGAATCCCACACTCTGGCTCAAATATTTCTGTTTGGCCATCATTAGAGCATTAGATTTCTCCTTGTTAACATTACCTCCTGCTCAACAAACTACAGTGTAACTTTCTATTTTGTTTCATCAAATTAAAAGGAGAAAGGAGACCGTCTTGTGAGTCTTTCATTTTATAGACAGCCAGTCATTTCATTAACACTTTTCATATTCTTGTTTGTCATGCTGACTGACTGGAGTAAAAAGATTTTGTTCCCATTAACATATGATACAGCTGTACTTTTTTTTCCCAGGGAAGTATTGATCGGCAGAGGAGTACATTTATTAAAATGTAACCAGCATCAACTCTCTGGTTCATGCTAGAGGTGCACACTTGAACCGATTAAATGGTAATGATGAAGAAAAATCAATATCCTGGGATCCTTCTGCTCTGAGCCTCACCGGCAAAATGGCCTTAGCATTTAGAAAATGAATAAACAAATGAGCATAAACCTTGGTATTTTATTTTAAAATATGGGTTAGGTTGGAAGGACACCCTCATTATTATTTTGAGCAAGAGGATCAAAGGTTAAAATAAATCTGATAGGGGGAAGTGCTAAGCAGCCACCCTCCAAAAATCTGGCCCTTTTAACGTGTCTCAGTTTGCCCCTCCCCCACACGCACACACAACTGGCATTCTCAGTGTTGCCAACTCTTGTGATTTTATTGCAATTCTTACACTATTTGGTGTTTTGTTAAAAGCCCCATCTCCTGAAAATGAGTGATTACATGACAATCACAATTTTCATTAAAAAAAAAGGAAATTTCTAGCTCACATGTTTGTGAAGAACAGCCTGAAGGTATGACCCAGGTGTACCCAAGAAGTTCAAAACCCAGAAGGTAAAACACACAATTTTTTAAATCCCATGATTTTTTAGCCAGTCTTCTGGTTTTTTTGAGGATTGGGGGTCTGACCCATCAGTTTTCAGTGTCTGAGATTGGCAATACTACGCACTTAAAATCATTACTCACATTTGAAAATTTACACCAGTAGAGTTATAAAGAAATCACCAGTAAGAATTGTCCTGATCACAGGATGTCCATGCAACTTAGTCTGGGTACCTCTTGGTCAGATGATAATCCCCACAAATCTATCCCATTAATATAAACTCAGTTCATTGGTTAAAATATAGTCTAGGATTTATATTAGCAAATGCTATAGTTTAGATAGCAAATCAGCTTACAGTATAAAGCCCTGGTTTTCAACTGCTCCTCACTTTCTCTGAAGTGCCTCTGAAGTAAAGGGTGAATCTGGCAGCTATTCCGAAGGATCTGGTGTTAAAAACCACTCCAGTCATTGCAACCCTAGCAGCATGTATTATATTCAGGGATTGACAAACCCTAAGGAGGTGTCAGTAGGTGTGTGGGGGAGAGGTGAAAGGTCAAAGCGGGGGCGGAGGGGGAAGGAAAGTGGGGAGGCCTATATGGAAAAGGGAAAAAGAGAGGTTTGGAGTGTGAAGTGAATAGATCAGGATATCCACAGGAAAGGCAACTATGACCCTGCACAGCTATTTAAAAATATTCAGATAGATGGAATTTTGGTGTAAACTCTGAAGACCTAGTTTGTAACCTAATCTGATGAGAGAGAGAGAGAGAGAGAGAGAGAGAGAGGCGGATGTAAATTGGTGCTAGTTACATGCTGAGTAGAGTTACATTGGAGTTGCATAAAAAGGAACCAACAGCATGGTGTAAGAAGTTTTAAGATAAAGTAGGGTTGATCTACTTACCTAACCCCTTCAATCCTCCTGTCCATTTTATTTTTTATGCCACAATCTCACCCCTTCAAGCATGTCTTGTACCCACTTACAAAGATTTAGCAATGTGTAACTTGTATCAATATTTCCATCATCCCTGAACTTACTTATGAGAGTATATTAAAGTTAATATTCCACAAAACCAGCTATGCACATTTCAGCTGAGCCTGAAAGGCAGGCTGGGGACAAGGATGCTCGCAATTATGGGTATAACTCAAAATTTGAGCAAATTTGGAAACTGGCTTCAACCAGCCCTATTTGAGCATGTAGCTGGTTTGTTCAAAGAGCATAATTTCCATAGACGGATTGGACATTTAGAAGCACAGGTGCATAGTCTGTAAGCACAATGTTCACATGCCCAAAGAGCTAGAATTCTTTTGATAGTCTGGACCTAAATTTGCACAGGCAATTTCAAAGTCTCCAAGACCCATTTTACAGATACTTACTGCTCTTATGAGTGGTCTAATTTCTTTATAAACCATATCACCAGTAGTAACCATTTATAAGACTGGGATCTGGATTTGAACATTTGGCATGAATTCAAAAGACATTTAATCTTTTAGGTTCCTAAGACCCTGATACAACTCCCATTCAAATCACTGGGGATATTTGTATGGAGCTGAACAGAGCTCCGAGAGAGATTATTATTCTGTTACTATTCTTGCTATTTCTATTATTAGCATTATTTAAAGCACAAAATATAAGCAAGAGACCCCAAGAGGAATAATTCAAGAGAATGTCTCTCTAAGTACACATCTTAAAACTAATCAACTGGGTTTCAAAGGAGTAAAAATCTCCCAAAGATCCTGGAACTAAGAGAGCTATTAAGAAAGAAAACAAAGCAGAAAATAGAGTCATTAAAATGAAAGAAAAATATGAGGCACAAGTAATCGCTAGATAAAGGAGAAATATGTATAGACGGAGGATCTTATCTGACTTATACAGATAATAAATAGAAACCTGCGGCTTCCACTGAGCAAAAATACACTTTGTGGTGTTGCATTAGGGACAGAGACATAGTGCTGACATGGGGAAAGAACAGCTGACGTAGCAGGTTTTGAGCTGTGCTTTTATATCAAAAGCGTTGCAAGATGAAGCAGGTAGTTGAGTCTATCAGCATCTGCCGCTGTATTATAGCATATTTCACACAGAGTCACAGAATGTATGGCCAGAAGGGACCACCAGATCATGTAGTCTGACCTCCTGTATGTCAGAGGCCACTGACATCGCCCAGAACCTGCATACCAAGCTCAACAACCAGAATGAGAACAAAGGTTTACAGACCACAGAAGACTAAACTGTTGTCCACCAAAGGCAGAGAACAGGAGGGACCAAGGTGCCACCAATTCCTGAAAGCCCTGAAATTTAGAACTAAGTTAGCTATTAGGAAAAAAACTTTCTAACGTTAAGAGTAGTTAAGCTGTGGAATAGGTTTCTAAGGAAGAGTGTGGGATCCCTATCACTAGAGATTTTTAAGAAAAGCCTGGACAAACACCTGTCAGGGATAGTCTATGTTTACTTGGTCCTGCCTCAGAACAGGGGCCTGGGCTTGATGACTTCTGGAGGTCCCTTCCAGGCCAAGAGTTCTATGACTCTATGGATGGCAGGGGATTGATTAAGAGAGATAAATGCAGATGGCACTGGAGTCTGATCTCAAGTTATGTCAGGGTAAACCTAGAGTAACTCCCATTCAAATAAATAGAGTTACCCAGGACTGATATTGGTGTATTTTAAAGCAGTGACAGAGGGAGAAACAAGCTTGGCTCAAGCATTGCACAGCCCATGTAGGATCCCAAGCAGAAGCTTCCTCTAATTCTGTCTTTGGCCAGTCCCACACGGTGCAACAATGGGATGACACAGTGCAACAATGGGATAGGCTCTAAATTAGCTGTTACCACTCAAGAAAGAGATCTTGGAGTCATTGTGGATAGTTCTGTGAAATCATCCACTCAATGTGCAGCGGCAGTCAAAAAAGTGAACAGAATGTTGGGACTCATCAAGAAAGGGATAGATAATAAGACAGAAAATATCATATTGCCTCTATATAAATCCATGGTATGCCCACACCTTGAATACTGTGTGCAGATGTGGTCGCCCCACCTCAAAAAAGATATATTGGAGTTGGAAAAGGTTCAGAAAAGGGCAACAAACAGGATTAAGAGTATAGAACGGTTTCCATATGAGGAGAGATTAATAAGACTGGGGACTTTTCAGCTTGGAAACGAGGCAACTAAGGGGGGATATGGTAGCGGTCTATAAAATCATGAGTGGTATAGAGAAAGTAAATAAGGAAATGTTATTTACTCCTTCTCATAATACAAAAACAAGGGGCCACCAAATGAAATTAATAGGTTGCAGGTTTAAAACAAACAAAAGTATTTTTTCATGCAATGCACTGTCAACATCTGGAACTCCTCGCCAGAGGGTGTTGTGAAGGCCAATACTATGACAGGATTCAAAAGGGAGCTAGATAGATTCATGGAAGAGAGGTCCATCAATGGCTATTAGCCAGGATGGGCAGGAATGGTGTTCCTACCCTCTGTTTGCCAGAAGCTGGGATTGGGTAACAGGGCATGGATCACTTGATGATAACATGTCTGTTCATTCTCTTTGGGGCATCTGCCATTGGCCACTGTCAGAGGACAGGATACTGGGCTTGATGGACCTTTGGTCTGACCCAGTATGGCCATTCTTATGTTCTTATGACATGCTTAGCTATGGACTGTAATTCTTATTCACCAGTACAGTTCTAAAGTGATCCCCACATTTAGCATCAGGAATAATTTTAATTCCAGGAAATAATGTCCAGGATCTTTGAGAGTGTTCTGGTCTGCAGGGATGATAATCCTGTAGGAATAGAGATGGTTCTAAGCCACATTCCTAGACATTTTAGGGACATCTGAAGTGTTATCTCTTTAATTTTCTATCTTTATTTCCCTGGGATTGCAGGACTAGGTCTCAAATCTTCTTAGTGTCTTCTCTGTTTCTATAAATGAGTAAAACTTTAGAGTTTTGTTGAAATTTATCTTCTACTTTTTTTTGAAACGTAGAGATGCGATGAAAAATACGGCATATACCCTTTTAAACTTAATGAGTCACTTGCCATAAATACAGAAAGTGCCTCTGATATTTTGGGGGTGAGCAGGCTGTTATTAACCTTGCCCATTGCTTTTAATGCATGATAGACCATTAATGTGTGTGCAGTAAACAGAAACAATTAAATAAATTTGCTGGAAAATGGCCTTGTAGGTAACACCCTCCTCCACTTGACTATAACAACCTTTCCATCATGATCAATTAAGCACTGTTAGTAAAATAGGATACTCAGTCAGAAATATAGTTTTAACCTTGTTCTTTGAATGAAACCATTCTGGAGTGTTGCCACCCCCTCCCATCACATCCAGGCATGATTTAAAAAAGGTACCAGATGTAAAGAACTAAATATAAGTAGCCTAACTAAACAAGTACCAGTGGATGGAGGGAGGGGGATATGACACATGGCCAAATGTATTTGGATGCTATTCATAGCAAAGAGGGAGATGATTTGTTTAGAGTGATCCAAGGGAGTAGAATTAAGAATAATGGGAGGAACTTGAGCAAGGGAAGTAGTGAAAGCCCCACAGCTTGAGAAATTTAAAACAAGACTCTGTAAAGCTTTAGAGACTAAGCTATAGGCATCTGGCCAACTCTGCATTGTCACTGGAGGACAGATAAATTGGCCTAATAAAAACAGACATTTTGCATTTTTAATTTCCAGGACTTTCTCATAGACTCATAGATATTAAAGTCAGAAGGGACCATTGTGATCATCTAGTCTGACCTCCTGCACAATGCAGGCAACATAATCTCACCCACCCGCTCCTGCAATAAACCTCTCATCTATGTCTGAGCTATTGAAGTCCTCATTTTTCTGGTCCGTCTCTCATTTTCTTCTTCACTTCTGCCTCTTTTCCACCCCACCTACACCCCCAATCTAACCAGATAATTCTCTCTTTTATCCCCAAATGCATCTCTCTCCTTCTTGCGTTCCTCATTTCAATCCCCTTGATTCCAGATAGGCTTCACTGAAATGATTGGAAAGAATCCCATTGATCTCAAAGGACTTTGGAGCAGGGTCTTCATCTGACCCCACCAGGTCACCTGTCAATGGTGCTACTCCATCAGTTGTTTCTGCTCTCATACACTCTCTGTTTCTGTCACAGACCTCCTAAATGACTGTGTGCAAGCCAGGTTCCCCCGTGTAAAATGGAGATGATATTCTTTTTTTCCCACACTTTGTTTCTGTTGATTCTAAACTCTTCATGACTCACATTACTTTTTTTACAATGTGCATGTACAGTGCTTAGCACAATGGGGCCTTGAACTTGGCTTGAACTCCTAGGCACTATTGTAATACAAATACTATCAAAAATAAGGAAAGAGTCAGTCCATCTCTTGAAGGCTCATTCCCTAGGTCACTGCTCGATTCCACAAACCCTTACTTGCATGGGTATTCTTTATTCTTACAGACTGTCCCTTTGATGTGGAATCACTCTCTTTATTTCCTATTTTTAGCAAAATTTTAGCTGGTCTTTTTTGGGAAGCTTTCCATTCCATTTGCTGACCAATCTCTATTCCACCTGTGTGTGTGTGTGTGTGTGTGTGTGTGTGTGTGTGTGTGCAGGTCCACAAACATCCCCAGTGCTCAAGTACACTCCAGCAATTTCAAAATGATACTTTAAGGACAGTTCCCCCCCCTACACCCCAACTAAAGTACTAATTTTAGTTTTTAGTTTTTCTTTCCTCCTGATTGTAAAAGAATTTAGGATCCATGCATGTAAGGGGCCAGATATGAAAGTTTGTATTGTGCCATCATGTACCTTTTATAATGGTTAAACGTTTTGTTTTCTATGCACCCTGAGCTGCAAAATTTCCAACATTATGCAAGACACTGCTTTAAAAAGAAATGATAAAAGGAAAAACGGTTACAGAAATAATTTCTCTATTTCTTGATGATGTGTTTAACAGTTCTAACATGTATAACATTAAAATTTTATCAGCAAATCAAGAAAAGGCCATTTTGTACAGAGAAATCAATTTACCTAGCAACTATCCACCAGACTCACTTGTAATTTATTTTGCCTATAAAACACTTTACTTTTAGACCTAATTTTATTTCTTCTGGAGAGTAGAGAAAGAGAAAACACTACACATTTTTTTGGCAGCCTGCAGGAGGTAAACAGGCAACTGCAGAGACACTAATAAAGATAAAGAAACTGGATGTAAAATGAAAGGCTGTATCCTTCAGTAACTGGGGGAATATTGTTGAACACCATACTTGGTGCTCCACTGAGAATGTGGTTTATTCCCCATAGGGTGTACAATTTATGTTGAAGAAAGTGTGTGGAATATGGAACTCATGAATTGTTATGGGATTATGTTATAGGGATAGGGATGTCAGAATAGCAACAATAGAACAATGGTCTATCTAGCACAGTATCCTGTGTCTTAATGTGTCAGATACCAGGTGCTTCAGAGAAAGGTGCCTGAAGATCTGCAGAAAGCAGTTATGAAACAACCTTCCCATGTACAAAGTCTCATCCTAGTCTTCTCAGTTAGAGATTGGCACATATCTTCTTTGATTCTTTAAAAATTCTTGCTATTGTAACTCTGGTTGTTATTGTTATCCATATAAATAAATATCCAATGCTTCTTTGAATGCTTCTGAACTCTTGAGCTTGGTGATGTCTTGTGTTGATGAATTCCACTAGCTAACTGTGCACTCTGTGTATGTTTCTTTTCATCCGTTTTCAATCCACTGTCTTTCAACTTGACTGAATGTACTTCTTTTTACCCTTTATTCATCCGTTTTCTAAAGTAAATAATTTCTATTCACATGGAATTTTCTCCAGGTATTTCATCATTCTGGTCATCTGACCGAACCACCTCTGTAGAACTGCAACAGTTGATTATATACGTGTGTGTGCGTGCATCTGTTCATCTATCCTTAGGATAGAACATGCAGTAGAACATATCTATCTATACCAAGATATCTATTTTATAAATATATATATATTGCATGAATGAGTCCTGTCAGATAAAAGAGAAATCTCTGCCTCCCATGTAATTACTCATTTTTATACACAATCTTGACACAAAACTTTGGAGGCTCTGTAATATTCAGATTGCAATAATCCATCCCCCAAGCCAGTAATCCTCTCCTCAGAGGATTCTCCTCTCACTTAGACAGACCCAAGAGGTTTGAATAAGTCGGATAAGCATCTGGACTTTTGTGTTATTAATAGGGCTGCTTGAAAAATGGGATGAATTTCTTTGCAAGTATTTTCGCACATTTTCCCAAACAATTTCTAAAACTGTTTTTTGTTCATCCAGATCTAGTTATTAATATTGTTTATCACTTATTTTCTTGTAGCACCCAAAATGCACTAGGCAATATCCACACACAGAGGAAGAGACAGTTCCTGCATCAAAGAACTAAGAATCTAAGGGCTTGTCTACACTTAAAACACTGCAGTTGCCCAGGGATTCTCCCATTGGCCTAGAAAAGTCCACCTCTCCGAGAGGCAGTAGGTAGGTCGACCAGAGAATTTTTCTATCAACTGAGCAGTGACTACATCAGGGGTTAGGTCAGTTAAACAGCATCTCTTAGGGGGATTGATTTTTCATACCCCAGAGCAATGTAGTTATACCAACCTAACTTCTTAGTGTAAACTAGGCCTAAGCAATTAATCAAACCTCAACTCACTGAGATTCACCCACCACTAGTGAATGTTTTCCTAGGGTTGGCCTACTGAGTAGAACCAGGACATGTCCTAAGGGTATCTTACTGTTAGCTCTTCACTGTAACCTCTAGTTTATTGATCAAACCATCTTCTTTCCTATACAGCAGGAAAAGTTAAAAATCCCTGTGATGGGGCACACTCGCCCCGCATGAATAGGAAGGGCTTAACACCACATTATGGGCTCAGAAAGCCATGCCCCCTTCTCCCTACTGGGCATGCTTCAGCTGTACCAGTATAAAAGAGAGCAACCCAACTCAGTCAGGAGGAGAGGCCGGCGGGGAAGGATGTGTGCCAGGAGCTCCAGCTGAGGACGGCCTCCAGCCTGTGCCAGAGGGGAACGGAGATGTGGACCACAGCCTCAGACCCCAGCAGCCCACGGAGCCCCAGGGAGCAGCCAGTGCTGGGGAACTAAGAGATCTCAAAGCCTCCTGGACTACAACGCCCGAGACTGTGGTAGGAAGTGACCCATGGGTGGTGTTGGAGTGGTATCTCCCACCAAGGTAAGCTTGGTGTGTTTTGGTGCGACTCCCTGCTGGGCTGGTAGCTGGTCATTCCACTGCTACTAGGGCCCTGGGTCGGGGCCCGGTGGAGTCGGGTGGGCCTGGGCCCTCCTACCTGGGCTGCCGGCCCTCCTGCCGGCAGCCCCCATGAACTCTGGCTTTTGGGCCACACTGCCCTGACAGTAGGGGCATGGTTTGTGGACTCCGGCCACTAGGCCGTACTACCCTGAATGAGCGGGGCATTCGCATTGACTCTGGCCATTGGGCCACTCTACCCCCACAGCTAAGCCCAGACCTGCATACTTGAGTTGGGGGAAATAAGCACATAAGGCTTGTGTGCCTGCCCCATTCCCACTTGCCCCACACCGGACAGGGCCCACCTTAATCATGTCACAATCCCCTTGGGCCTTTTATTTCCTTCTTTGAAAACTTAGATACTGCTCAACATAGCTATGTTTCTAGTTGCACTTGTAAACACAAGAAGGTGGGAAGATTTGAATCCTAAATACAGTTTGCTGAGGCTGGTCAGATGTTATATTTCTGACACCAATAAGGAAATTTGCATATAAAACTGTACTATCAACATCTCAGTTCAGTTGTCTAAAAAGCTTGCTGTATTAGGCATGTTATTGTTTCCTGTCCATTTTTACTGAGTGTATTTGCACTTTGAGATTCTAGGCAGGACAAAAATTGGAACGTCCCAAATACTGTGAGGAAGATTGTGTTTCACATTAGAGCTAGTCAGAAAATAGACATTCTTCCACAAAAAATTTCAATGGAAACAAAAAGCAAAAAAATAATTTTCATCAAAATTTTCCACAGAAAAAATATGGAACTGAAATATTTTGATTTGAAAGTGCTGCCATGGTGTCTCATGGGAATTATAGTTTGGATGCCTCATGTTCTCATTGTCCTCTCTCGACACAGAACAAGCTCCCCGTCAGACTATACCTCCCATGATTCACCCTGGTATCCACTCATGGTGACATGAGGTTCTTAATCACAGGAGACCCTGGCCATGATGCCTTGTGGGAGATGTGGTCTGACTGGGGAGCCCAGCCAATACGGGCACATGAGAAAAACAAACTAACTCCCATAAGGCACAAAGGCAGGATATCTGAATCAAAATAGTTCATTTTTTTGGTCAAAATATTTTGATTTCTAGCTGCAGTACTTGGATTTTCAGGCTTTTGATTTTTCTGACCAAAAAAAAAATCAAGTTTCCGCAGAAACCAAACACTTTTCAGAGAAAATTTTGTTCAGTTGAACCCCCAATTTTCTGTCAAAAACAGTTTAGATGGAAATTTTTTGATCAGCCCGGCTTACCCTATTTCCATCTGAAATCAGAAACAAAAACCCTACTAGGAACATTGCCTCGTGAGTTTAGCAGAGACCTAAGAGGCTTGGATGGTTAAACAAGTATCTGAAAGCCTGTGGAGATGGAATAATGGATTTCTTTAAGGGATTCAAAATCTAAACCCTGACCCATATCCCAATCCATATTCCAATTTCACAGCCTCTCTCTTTATTATTCTGTTCTGAACCAACTTCCCTTCTGCAGTATGAGCAACTCCAAAGTTGGGGCTGTTTGATGTCCCACTTTGAATCCAAATTTTGCTCCTCATTCTCAACTCCAACAGAAATGTAAACAAAGCCTGAGAGTCCGCAGACTTCTTCAGTCAGTGCATCAAGAGTGAACACAATTTTCTGGTGCTTTGTCCTGTTCTGTAATGATTTATGTGATGGGGATCCCACCACTTCCCTTGAGACACTGTGTTTTTTCTGATATTGGGACAGATCCTGAGGCTCTAATTCATAGTCTGATCCAGAGCCATTGAAGTCAATGGAAGGAGGAATATTAACTCCAGTGAACATTGGATCAGGCCGTTAGGATTTAAGCCCACTCATTGCATGTTTTCCTTTGCTTAATCTCATTACTGGTAGATATACCCCTGGAGATTATTCATTTTTAGCCATGCATTTAAGAAACTAGAGGAAATTTTGCATCTTTATATTATATCTACTGCAGATACAGTTTAAAGAAGCTTCTCTTTAGAGGTCACATGCTCTAGTTCTCTTCCCCATGTCAAGAGGTGTTAATGGTGCTTTTAGGACACCCATTACCAGACATGCCAGTTTTTGAATGTGCAATTTGGAGGATGGCAGCAATAAGTACCATGCAGCAGCACACAAACTATCTGAGCCCTCCAACATTATCTGAGATACATTCACATCAGAATAGGGACCTTCATTGGCAACAAGGTTTTACATTCCACAAATAATTTATTAAGATACAGAACATTCATCTGCCGGGATTTAGAAATAAGCCTGCATCCTGTACAGATTGCACATTTCAGCTTCAAATTGGAAACAAAGGAGTCACCAAACATTATTAACACAGCTGCAGTTTGTAATAGATGCCACGGGTGGCTTCCAGCTGAGACAATCTCAGCACGGCTCCTACAGGCTCAGCCAGAGGGAGCCTCCCATTTGGCACAGCTGGTAGATCCTACAAAATGAAAGGGATCTGGGTCAAAAGTTTGGCAGCAATAACATGCAGAATGTTTCCTATGTATGTGTCCGTCTGTGCCTCTGTTTATGCTATTGGTTAAGCACCTATTTATACTTTCTATCCAGTGAATCAAGTCACTGGACAGGGGATGCTGCTAATTGGATGAATCTGCTTCAGGGCCTGGCCACCAGTTGCTCAAAGAAACCTAATCTAGGATATAAAACTGCAGCAGCCAAAATGTTCTGTGCCTGTAGCTCATATGCAGTGCAAGTGCTGAGGGTCTGGTGTTGCTCCCAGTCAGTGCAGGAGGAGAATCCATTGTAGAACATCTACTGGATATTCAGTGAGAATTTCTCCTGCTTGACACATGCTGCCAGCCTGCGCAAAGCCTGAGTATGTGGGCTTTGTGCATGACATCTCAGAGAAGTGGAGAAGAAATCCTACATCCTGGCATGAAAGCTTGGTACAGAGCAACTGTGCAACATTTCTGGGGTCAATTCAGTGTGTAGTGTAGGAGTGCTTCTGGATTCCTTGCTGATGCTAAGCTTTCACATAGACATGTATACAACTCAAGTTTTCTACCACCTTTGGTTGGCTAGGAAATGCCATCACATCCTGATGGATGGTGACCTGGCCTTCAGTTATTTATGGCCTTTGTCACTGCCTGACTGGGGACTCTTCAGGGACTAATGCACCCCAGCAAGTATTCACAGTGACCCTAAGCAGCGTTTTCAAAACACAGTAGGATTTTGCTGGAACACAAGAATGGAAATCCTTCAGTTAGCATGGAAAAATGAAGGTTAAAACATAGTATATAGCACAATCCAGCAGCCAGACTGTAATGGATTTCATCTTAGACTCTTTTCAGAGTAGTAGCTGTGTTAGTCTGTATCAGCAAAATCAACGAGGAGTCCTTGTGGCACCTTCGAGACTAACAAATTTATTTGGGCATAAGCTTTCGTGGGCTAGAACCCACTTCTGTGTCTCTCCCTGATTCCCGAGTCAGTCCCAGGTAAGAGCAGCCCACTTGTATCAGAAGCCCACACTTTATCCCTTGCTGGTCACCTCCCAGTCCTTTTGGCTCCAGGCAGACCACACTGAGTTCAGAACCCCATGTGCTGGAACTTCCCACAATTGAGCATGGATTGCTGAATCACTGGGGTTTTCCATTGTCCTTCTGGACCTCTTCTTGATCTAGGTCAGTTTCAACCAGTTTCTTAATTAGCTATTCAGTCTATCCACACAGCGCGGGCACATACGCACCCCTGTGTCTCCTGTCCTTAGCCCTTTTACACCCACTGAACAGCAATGCAATGCACAGAGGGAAACTGAGGCAAACACATAGGCTTCATAAAAATATTAAAGAAAATTCCCACTTTGTCTCAGCTGAAAAGATAAAATAAATCTGTATTAAGTAAGCTGCCAGCATAAAATCATGCCTGGCCCTGTGTCTGATTTCAAAGGGCTCCAGAAGTCACATTCCTTATTTTTTCATACCTTCTAACTCTCAGGAAGACACCTCTTCCCTATTCTCACTAAAGATCTCTGCTTTCCATTTTCCAGGAGCATCTAAATCCCCATGTTATTAAGAACAAACCAAAACAGAAAACAGACTTTGAAATTACCAATAAGGCACAGGATCTGAATGTTATAAATGTTTTTAAAAGGATTTTTTTACCCAAGATTACATGTGATGTACCAAATTATTTAGAAGCAATTGGAATAGGCAGTGAACCATTCTATCCCGTGGTTCATGAATATCAGAGATAGTATGTGTAGTGCTCAGGCAAGGTCTATACATGGCAATAACTGCATGTCAAATGTGGCTTTGTATCCACTTGTACGACTCATAGTTTCTGAAAGGCTCCAGCTGTTGTAGAGACATGCACCTGAAAATCAGTTGAGAATACCTTTGTCTGAGGAATGTAGTTATATTTGAAATGATGGCAATTACAAAGTATTAAATAAATACACATTTGCATGTTATGCTAATAAAAAAAACTTAATACAAATATGTGACATTGTTGCAAAATTATAGGAGTTTTTTTCCTATCATGTTAGTCAATCTTACCAGTGAAAACGTTAAATGCGATATAATTGAAACTCAGTTATACACCTGAGCTTCTCTCGCATATTAAAAGGTGAAACTCAGTACAATTCAACAAAGAAGGTCTGTATTTTGTTGGAGCCATAGCACTGGGGATGCTAGGCAACTGAATGGCTAAACAATCATAAGAAAACATTGATGTTAATAATTGGCATGGTATAATGAGAGAGAGGTAATTTTTTTTTCTTTTTCTTTTTTTTTAACTGAAGTTGGGACCCAATTAGTGTTCACATTTTGATAAAGACTAGATTCAGGCTAAGGGTGAGATTTGAGGGCTTTGGAATTTTACAAATATTCCCACAAAATTTTGGGAAAAAATTACAACTGTCATATCATCAACTGCTTTTGCTATCCACTTGTCAGTATGTATTATGTATCCCTGTC
This sequence comes from Caretta caretta, assembly GCF_965140235.1. NCBI lineage: Eukaryota > Metazoa > Chordata > Testudines > Cheloniidae > Caretta > Caretta caretta. The sequence continues at coordinate 8,515,647 of NC_134210.1, read as the reverse complement.
TGTGCTTGATCCAGAAAGGATATAAGTCTACTACAAGAGCCACCTGGGATAGTCAGACATTTAGCATAAGCTGCAGAAACTCAGACCTTTAGCTGTAGAAGCCCCTGGGTTACTCTCTAGTGATGACCCGGATGATGATGATTGTAGTACTCTCATGAGTGTTTCCTTGGTTTGGGCAGCATCTAAGTTCTAGAAATAAAGTTTTCTTTCTTTCTTTGTATCTATAGCTATTTCCTCAGTTATACAAAAAGTGCTGGTCAAAAATAATGCAGGACAGGCCAAGAGATGTCAGGGAATTCTTACCAGCTGACTCTTCAAAAGAGGCCTCCACTGAGAGACTTCCCCTTAGTTGTGGGAAAGCTGGGCAAAGTGACCAACACACAGAGGGGCACCTCTGGTGTCTGTGTGTGCTATGGCATTCCCCAACAGTGACACAGGAAGTTGGCAAAATGGATGGAGTTCATGGGGGCACAGAGATGTGGTGCCAGAAGCCAGGATGTGGTGAGGAGCTCTTCTCTATGCAGTTGTCGTAGGTGTCTGGTGAAGATATCAGTTATTGATAGGAGGCTCCATCAATGAAATTTTGGGCATGAGGTTCTGCTCTTTCCTACAACCCCGTTAGAGAGCAATATGAAAAGAAAATGCAGCCTCTGTTTGTATTAACTTTCTGCGTTAGCCTCCTTAGCAGTAGGAAATCTAATTTTAAGGGGATCCCTAAGCTGCCATTGGTTGAAGAAGCCTTGACATCATCACTGCAATGTAAGCTTGTTCACTAGAGCAATCTCCTCTAGTGAATGGTTGCCTGAAGCTCTACCCTATGATACTGTTTCTCAAAACACCTACAGTTTAAGTTAACCGAAATGTACAAAACAGAGGAAGGATGTGTCCAGTCTAGGGCTTGGGAGACTCGGGTTTCATTCTCTGCCCTAATCTCCTGTGTGAACTTGGGCAAGTCACTTAGCCACCCTGTGCCTCAGTTCCCCATCTATGCAATGGGGATAATAGCACTTCCCTACCTGACAGGATGTTTGGATAAAATGTGTTAAAGATTGTGAGGTGGTCAAATACTATGGTTCTGAGTAAGTAAAGTAGATAGAAAGCTCAGTAAATCTAAAACACAAAGATGTTTGTGTTTGAAACTAGCTGTGCAAACATACAGAATTAATAGACTATTTTCTGTGTGGTGGTCTATGTGAAATCAGTGTTGAGTGTCCAGTTCTCAGCAGAATGCACAAATCCGCTATAGTTTGCATTTGTTAACTCCTCCTTGGGGAATCTCAGCACAGGAGCCATTGAGCAAAACAAGTTTTGGAGAATGAACAACCCTTTCACAGAAATGGCCCCTATAATCAAGTGTTGAGAAGTTTGCATTGCTAATGCTCACACTGCAGCTGTTCTAAGATAGGACTTTGGCTTCCAGGGCTATCAATCTGGTTCCTTTCAGCAGTAATAAATTCATTTTATATATATATACACATACAAGAAGTAAGAAAATCCAAATGCAAGGCGGCTGTTTTTACATTTTTTTTAAAGGAAAACTGCTGTCTTCTTTGTTTGTATAATGTGGTTAGCAGCTCTGTTGACTCCAAAAGTAATCACTTCTTGATTCAAACTGCTTCACCGGTAAATAGAATATCTTAGGACATTAATTATATGGGAGAGAAGTCTGTGCGAAGGAGCTGTTACAATTCATTACTGTACAAGAACTATCCAGAGAAGGGAGAAAATGTAAGGATAGAGATAATTGTTATTGCCCTGGCTTCTTATGGGATTGGGATAGATGGATTGGAAATGGGTTATCTTTCTCCTTAGTAATAAAGTGAGTATGTATGTGTGTGTGTGTATATATATATATATATACTCACACACAGCACAAATAAGAGAGTTAAAGTGTAGCCAAAAAGCATTACATCAACTGAGCTGCAGGCTGTCTGGTGGGAGTTCAAAAAAGAAAGGCAATTGCAGGTGTGGTACAATGCTCTGGTATTAACTTGGTAGCACCTGGTTTTCCCCTAGAATAAAGAAATAAATTGTATGGTCTGGTAGCTGGTGAATGGAGACTGGGGTACAAAATTTAAGAGATCTAGACCCAATTTTGCCACTCATAGAATCATAGAATATCAGAGTTGGAAGGGACCTCTGGAGGTCATCTAGTCCAACCCCCTGCCCAGAGCAGGACCAATCCCCAACTAAATCATCCCAGACAGGGCTTTGTCAAGCCTGACATTAAAAACTTCTAAGGAAGGGGATTCCACCACCTCCCTAGGTAACGCATTCCAGTGTTTCACCACCCTCCTAGTGAAAAAGTTTTTCCTAATATCCAACCTAAATCTCCCCCATTGCAACTTGAGACCATTACTCCTTGTCCTGTCATCTGCTATCACTGAGAAAAGTCTAGATCCATCCTCTTTGGATCCACCTTTCAGGTAGTAAAAAGCAGCTATCAAATCCCCCTCATTCTTCTCTTCCATAGACTAAATAATCCCAGTTCCCTCAGCCTCTCCTCATAAGTCATGTGTTCCAGACCCCTAATCATTTTTGTTGCCCTTCTCTGGACTCTCTCCAATTTTTCCACATCCTTCTTGTAGTGTGGGGCCCAAAACTGGACACAGTACTCCAGATGAGGCCTCACCAATGTCGAATAGAGGGGAACGATCACGTCCCTCGATCTGCTGGCAATGCACCTACTTATACAGCCCAAAATGCCATTGGCCTTCTTGGCAACAAGGGCATACTGTTGACTGATATCCAGCTTCTCGTCCACTGTCACCCCTAGGTCCTTTTCCGCAGAACTGCTGCTGAGCCATTCAGTCCCTAGTCTGTAGCGGTGCATTGGATTCTTCCATCCTAAGTGCAGGAGTCTGCACTTGTACTTGTTGAACCTCATCAGATTTCCTTTGGCCCAATCCTCCAATTTGTTTAGGTCCCTCTGTATCCTATCCCTACTCTCCAGCGTATCTACCACTCCTCCCAGTTTAGTGTCATCCGCAAACTTGCTGAGGGTGCAATCCACACCATCCTCCAGATCATTAATGAAGATATTGAACAAAACCGGCCCCAGGACCGACCCTTGGGGCACTCCGCTAGATATTGGCTGCCAACTAGACATGGAGCCATTGATCACTACCCGTTGAGCCCAACAATCTAGCCAACTTTCTACACACCTTGTAGTGCATCCATCCAGCCCATACTTCTTTAACTTGCTGACAAGAATACTGTGGGAGACCATGTCAAAAGCTTTGCTAAAGTCAAGGAATAACACGTCCACTGCTTTCCTTTCATCCACAGAACCAGTTATCTCATCATAGAAGGCAACTAGATTAGTCAGGCATGACTTGCCCTTGGTGAATCCATGCTGACTGTTCCTGATCACTTTCCTCTCCTCTAAGTGCTTCAGAATTGATTCCTTGAGGACCTGCTCCATGATTTTTCCAGGGACTGAGGTGAGCCTGACTGACCTGTAGTTCCCAGGATCCTCCTTCTTCCCTTTTTTAAAGATTGGCATTAGCCCTTTTCCAGTCTTCTGGCACTTCCCCTGATTGCCATGAGTTTTCAGAGATAATGGCCAATGGCTCTGCAATCACATCCGCCAATTCCTTTAGCACTCTCGGATGCAACGCATCCGGCCCCATGGACTTGTGCACGTCCAGCTTTTCTAAATAGTCCCGAATCACTTCTTTCTTCACAGAGGGCTGGCCACCTCTTCCCCATGCTGTGCTGCCCAGTGCCGTAGTCTGGGAGCTGACCTTGTTCGTGAAAACAGAGGCAAAAAAAGCATTGAATATATGAGCTATATCCACATCCTCTGTCACTAGGTTGCCTTCCTCATTCAGTAAGGGGCCCACACTTTCCTTGGCTTTCTTTTTGTTGCCAACATACCTAAAGAAACCCTTCTTGTTACTCTTAACATCTCTCGCTAGCTGCAACTCCAGGTGTGATTTAGCCTTCCTGATTTCACTCCTACATGCCCGAGCAATATTTTTATACTCATCCCTGGTCATTTGTCCAATCTTCCACTTCTTGTAAGCCTCTTTTTTGTGTTTAAGATCGGCAAGGATTTCACTGTTAAGCCAAGCTGGTTGCCTGACATATTTACTATTCTTTCTACACATCGGGATGGTTTGTCCCTGTAACCACAATAAGGATTCTTTAAAATACAGCCAGATCTCCTGGACTCCTTTCCCCCTCATGTTATTCTCCCAGGGGATCCTGCCCATCAGATCCCAGAAGGAGTCAAAGTCCCTGATTCATTATGAAACATTTCACTTCTCTATTGATTCATCTACCCCATTGTAAAAAGAGGGATAAACTGGCCTATCTCGCAGGGGCATGTGAGAATCTTTTTCTTTATGTTCAGCTGTGCAGGTCAATATCAACAGCCCTGGCTCTTTAAAATTTCTTCTGTGTTAGAGGGATTTCCGGTCCTGCAGAACAGATCCCTTTGGAAATCGCTGAATATCAATATAATAGACAATTCCTTCATTCAGGACAGGTGGAGGGTGTGCTTCTCCAAGTAACATGATTAGTCCAAATTAATATTTGCGTTGACAACATTATATATATACACACATGCACATTTTAGGTTATAAAATCTAAATTTAGACCCTAAACAGTGTCACTTTAAATAACAAATGTGTTTTTGATTCCTCGTTTTGGACCCTTACTTTTGCAGCTGAATTTGCAGATCAGAACGGAGTGGTCTCCAGAAGGCTTTTGTTTATTATAATAATAATACAAAAATGGCACTCCACATTGCTGAATTCTCATTTGTAAAACTACTCATATTTAAAGAACAATGTTTCATTCCCAAGCTGAAGAATGTTTTCCACTAGGGTCCTACCCTACCATTTAGTCCAATATTTAGAACATGTTTCTACAGTGAAATATTCCCACTAGAAAACTTGCAAGTATAAAAGTGCACAATTTATTTCAGTTTAACTAGGCCATAACAATGCCCTCAAGTGGATACATATCTGTAATCTCCAGCTATTCATCTGAGTGCTGTGTTTGCAAACTGAGAGCTGCATTCTCCACGTTGTCTAGTGTTGTTTCTATGTGGCATGTCACTTAACTCTTTTCAGCAAAAGCTGAATTCCATCCAAGGATGCATTTTGCAGGAATGAAACGTTTTGTGCATACCAGCTGCAGTGCACCAAGGGGCAAATCTTTACCTCTGCTCCCAACTTGAAAAACCTGGTTGGGTCTTGGGGATCTTTTTGGGGGCGGGGGAGGGGAGAGGAAGGAGACAGGAATCCAAATCCACTGGCTATTGGGAAGGAGCAGAGCTGCTCCATGGAGACACAGTCAGCAAAACCAGACATTGCTGTTTGTTTTTCATTGCAAGCCCTACTGTGGCTTAGTTGTGGCAGGTAGCCAGAGCGCCTGTGTTGGGAGGAGATTGTGCTCAGCCACCCTACCCAACCTGGAATTATGAGAGGCATCTGCCTGCTTCAGGCGCAAAGCCTCCTGGAGCTCTGAGGAATGCCTAGGGAGGATATAGTGTTCATATCACTCTGTATCTGACTGCAGCTCGCTAGCTAGTGGGGAAAGGGCTGGGGCCACAGTCCGGGCCCTTCCTTGCTACTCTTGGAGAGGGCTAGAATCAGTGGGGACACTAACTGTAGTGCAAGGACACCTCTGGGCTTGGTCTTTGCTGAAGCCCATTGTCCTCTCTTTGCCTTGTGAATCCAGGTGTGCACTGGAACAGTCTGGCATTACTTCTCTAAGCAGGGGGTGGAAGCTCCTTGTGAATGGGTGGGGGGGGGGGTAGGAAAGGGACTGAGGAAAGGCACTGACACTTAGTGGGGACACAGCTCACTCCCGGCTGGGAAGGAGGCTGCCAGCTGTCACTACCTACTTGCGGGCCTGCTCCAACCCCTCTGGGTTCTACTCGCTGCTCTCCAGCCTGATCCCAAGGCCCCCAGTAATCGCTCCAGCCCGTCAGTCCCCTGTCATATCCACCCACTGGGCGTGCATGAGTATACACGGGGGGAGCTCCCACAATATTTCCATTGCAGGGGCTGGGGGCTTCCCAACCCAGGTTCTGACACCCCTCTTCTCTAGTCCTCTTCGCCCTTCATAACTCTGTGCCAGTGCTCTCTGATTCACTCTAACACATGCCTCAGCTGCTCTTTCTTGTACTCCATCAGTCCTTTTGTAGCCCTTCTGCAAGGCGTTGGCAGCAGCAACAAAGGCTTGGTTCCATTTTATAGGGCTTCCCTCTAAATACTCAAATAACATCAGCTTGAGCTCCCATCCAGAAACCTGGGGAACTATATACACCAGCCTGGGCTGCCTTCATGGGCAATACTTTCCCACTCTCAAATGCAGGGGGTTAAAACAAATAGAACTTTCTTGGGGGGAGGGAATTTGGAGGGGGAGAAGGAGGAGGACAACAGAATAAACTTGGGGAAACCTGAAACTGACAAATTAATAATATTAGGTAAGACTCCATCCTGGGGTCTTAACAAGAGTCCTCTTCTGGAAGTTGTGAGTGGCTGACATGTTGTAGTCACTTCCCTCTTCCCCATTCACAGTTTGTTTTCTGGTGTGAAGTCCAAGGCTTCTGCTAGGTCAGTGGTGTTCGGGCAGATTTGGGGGATCCAGCTGAAGTGATTTCAGCTTTAATTGCTGGTTAGGAAAGCCTGCAGCACAATTCCTTGGGTAGACTGCCTCATTATTTTAAGGTCAGGCTTGACAAAGCCCTGGCTGGGATGGTTTAGTTGGGGATTGGTCCTGCTTTGAGCAGGGGGTTGGACTAGATGACCTCCTGAGGTCCCTTCCAACCCTGATATTCTATGATTCTATGATCTCAACCCCATCCATCACCTCCAAACCTCCTCAACTCCACACCATCCAATGCTTTGAAGCTACTCAGCTCAACCCTTTAGAGACAAACCAGTCATACCTAGTCCTTACTACCAGCGGGACACACGCACCAAAAGATAAGTCTCATTCCTGTCTCACTTCTTTTTTTTAAATCTTCTCCAGTCACCCATACCCCTACCCAGATGTGCCTGACTGTAATTTCAGTCAGGGTGACCCCAAGCTTTTTGGTGTAGATTCTTTCTCTTCATTTCCCAGCAGGGACCTTAGCATTCCACTGCCCCCACACTCAAACCTTAACTGTATTTTCACTGAAATGCCCCAAATTGTCACATACATGAAATGCAAATGAGTCCTGGCTCAATCAGTCAACTCCCTTTGTTCTCCAACAGATGTCAGCAGGGAGCTCTCTTTCCAGTGAAACCTTTCTCACCTCCATAGTTCTCAAACAGCTCTGGACCACTCTTCCCTCTGTTCACCAGCAGGTATCAATAGTGAGCTCCCTATTCTCTAAGGCTTCAGACCACAGGGCTTATACTTCTAAATCTTTAGGCCTCTGGATCTGTTTCCAGCTTTCTTGTCTACTTTGCTGACTTTTTTCCAGGGCTTCTCTTGGCTTTTTATAACCCTGAGTCCTGCTGGTAGCACCATGGGCTTCCTTGAATGTATGTGCTGCCCTTACCCCCCCCACTGTGTTTTGCTATTCTGAGCTAGATTCTCATTTTTAGCACCATTCCCAGTCACCTCTGATATTCTCCAAGTTCTCCCAAATGTCCAGCTGGACATTCTGGGTATTTTTGTTGCTCTTTAGAATCTGTCTTTCTCAGCTTCTCCTTTTCTGAGTGGCTGAAGTCAATGCAAAGATTTCAAGGGGTTTTTAAGGGGTTCACTAATTTGGATAGGTCGCCAGCATCTGCTCTTCTACTGAATGGTCTAGGGATACAGTTGTAAAATATCATGCTGAATGAACCAGGTACTTCCTAATATTTCAACAAATTTCAAAACAACATTAATGGTAGCACAGCAACAGCAGTACAGAGACCATGAACTTTTCTATAAATACTGATGGAATGACCATCAGGCACTATGGGTCTCAAACCCAGGGCTAGAAAGCAAGAACCTTCCCTGCTGCACCGCTATCTGTGGAAACTGCAGTTGATACCTCACAAACAGAGGCTACACCTCTGACTCAGTGGGATCAGCTGACTACCGGCAGACATCTGATTGATCACCCCTTAGCACAGAACTTCCTGTTCCTGCCACACACCCTGTCTGAATAATTGGTTGCTAGGCCTGCTGCTGACCAGACCCCTTGAGACCACATTCCGGACTCCTTGTCTGGTTCCTGCTCCTTGTTCCTTTTACTTTGCCTCGTTCCTGCTCCCTCACTCTAACTCCTGTTATTGACTCTGGTTTGACCCTTGGCATGCCACCTGACTCTATTCTGGGCTCTGACCATTAGGACAGGCTGTCCATATACTGGCCTTGACAAAGACACAGACTTGGAAAGACAATCAGTGCACTAGCAGCATTGGAAACAAAAAGGTTCTTAAAGAAGGTCCTAAGCCAGCCATGGTCCCTATGTATATTATATTGCAGCCTTCTGTACCCTATATACTAACAGTTAAGATGATCCCATCACAAAGATGGAAGGAAGAGTTTAAGGGCCATTGTGGACATTGATCATTTGCTGTAATGTAGATGGCAAACCTAGGGGAATTGTCAGGGGCACCCATTCTCATGGACAGGTGCACAGGCTGGTCCACATGCTGGCGTAACCCCCTTGTGAGGACGTGTCACAGGTCTCCCTCTGTGGTGCTCCATAGCAGATGTGTGTCCGTTACAGCACCAGCTGAAGAGCTTGGTATAGTTCACGCTTTTAGATTCTGAGGTTCCCACTTCAGTCCTCATGTATTGGCCAAGATGGGGACCATCACACTGTCAGTTAAAGAAATAATCTAGTCTCCACAACTCCATATGGTACTTTTGTTTTTATAGTGAAGCTAGTGGTGGGTAAACCTAAATACAAACTATAATGATAATTAGTAGTGAAAGCGTTACTTATGTGCAGAGTTCCTTTCTTTTAAGCTCTACAGCACTCTGCGATTATTACCATTTGAGAGAAAGGAAAGGGAGAAACAGAGATGTGAAGTGACTTCACAGAAAATCAGAGGAAGAGAGAAAACCCAGGTTGCCTGACCCCCAGTTCTGTCAATTGAACTACGTTTGTAGCAAAGAGGGGGAAAAAAACACATCGGTGTCCCTTAATAAATGCATCACCATGGACCTTGGATCTGAACTACAGCTAAAGCAAGAACCTAAGGCATATTGCTGCTGAACTCTCATGCAAATCTTTCAAGAGTCTTACAGAAACAACAATAAATTGCCAGCACTGCCATAGTTTCATGAATGCTGTGTTTTCTGCTGTAATAAGAACAAGAAATGAACTTCTCGGGAATGGAATTTTATCTCTCTCTTTTGCATCTTGCAATATCCTTTCTGGTCAAGTGCCCTATCTCTTCTAGAGCATGCAATGATTTTCACAGCTACAGTACAGTGGCTCAGCATGTTATTTCCTGCCCCACTCCCAATTCTAACAGTTTCTCCCTGTCTTCTAATTATGAAATATTAAAAGGCACAGCTAGGAATTTTCAGGGGAGGGGGGATAAATTACTCAGAAGATCATCAAGTTTGAAAGATCTCAGTAATATTAAGACTAATAATATTAGTGGCAAAATTATTTTATCCCTTTTGACAGGACAATACATATTTGCAACCCTTTAAGGTGCTTCTCTGTTTCTTCTCCGACTATCTTTCCAAGCAAATACTTGTAAAAAGATATTGCACAGGGTATAAATCCATCATTGGATGCCATTTATACCATCCATACAGCCCACTGCATTGCTATATAAGGACCTGATGTAGCACATCCTTACACATAAATGTCCTTTTTTTCCCCAAGGCAAGTAGTAATAGGATAAAGGACTACTCATGTGAGTACAGGATTACAAGAGTGCCTTAACCCTTTTGGAATAAGCTTGATCCATCAGCACTATTATTCCCTTTCACCAGCTGGCAGAGCAGTGTTAGTCTCCTGTGGAGGAGCTCCTGAGTTAGGGACATTAAAAGCATTTTAGTGGAGCCCAAGAGGAGCAGAAGAATGATTTATTAACTCAGCAGAGAAGGGAGAAGCCAGAGGTCTGAGAACCAAAGGGAGGCTGTGTTAAGCACAGGCTGCAGGGAAGCAACACGAGGGGGCTTAGAGGTCGGAAGTAGCTCCGAGAGACTGCAGCACATCTGAAGAAGATGACCTAGCTCCTTAAGACAAAGTCCGTGGAGGAACCCAGGTCCACCTTCTACTCTGGGTTGTGGCCTACTAGCCCTTGAGAAGAGGGCATGCAAGCCCAACTGCAGGAGTAGATTAGGCTCCTGGGAGGGAGCCCCTGAGGGACGGCCAGTAAGAATGGTACCTGAGAGAGGGGAATCATTATTTGGATGTTTAACTTGGACCTTTTGTTACCCTGGAAGGTGACTAGACTTTCTATGATTTGGCTGTAGGGCTGAGCCAGGGTAGATCTGGTGAGAGGCAGATGGCCAGCAGGTGGTGCCAGAGATAAGGATCCCATGCAACATCACACCCTGACACAAGGGTGCACAATTGATGGTAAGTACACTACTTTACACTCCCATTGACTCCCAAGGGATGACTCACAGGAATGAAGGTTGTAGCGTTCCAGTGCTGAGAGGTCTTGAGCACCTTTTCTGTACCACAAAGTTCAGCTGACACTGTAGCGGTTTGGTCATGAAACATATTGATCATTTCTTGGAATAGCTGAATACCCTCAAGTGCCACAGATTTCAGTGGAGTTGAGCGCACTTAGTCCTCGGGGGGTTGATTTGCTGTAGCATAAAGGAGCTATGAGTATTCAACAGTGGTCTGAGCCATCTTCAACTGAAGTCAAAGAAAAGCATCCCATTGCCTTTCTCGGGAGTTGGATCAGGCATTGGGAGTCTAGCATCCCTCAGAAGGAGACCCAGAGGGGTCCTACTGAAATCAATGGAGCCAGAATTTCACTCATACTTTATGCTGGATCATATTCCACTCTCAGCTAGACCACTGTAAAGCTGGAGGGACTCCATGGAAATCACAGGAGTCACTCTAGACTTACAACAGTGTATCTAGGAACGGAAGTTGGCCCTCTATACAATATGCCCTTCCAGCTTGATTGTGAACCATTGATAACTCGTCTCAGTACAGTTTTCCAACAAGTTGTGCACCCGCTTTGTGGAAGATTTCCCTAGTCTATATTTCCCTAATATGCTTACGTGAAGGTCACGTGAGATAGCATCCTAAGCCTTACTAAAGTCAAGACATATCACATCTACTGCTTTCTCCCCATCCCCAAGGCTTGTTACTCTGTCAAAGTAGTATAGTAGGTTGGTTTGACATGATTTGTTCTTGGCAAATCCATGTTGACTGTTACTTACAAATTGATGGTTTGGTTATTTGCTCCATTATCTTTCTGGCTCCTGAAGTTAAGATGACTGTCCACAATTCCCTCGGTTGTCCTTATTCTCTTTTTCATAGATACTATATTTACCCTTGGCCAAATGGTCAAACCTCTTTCAATAGATTACTATGTCTGTACCTCACATCACTCACAAACTCCCACTTGTTCAATGGAAAACTTTGCCAGATTATTTTTACCTTGAACAGATAAGATTTTAAAACATTGAGACATCAGTTCTTATATTTCATCTTTTTATTACAAAATAGCTTATTTTAAATCCTCTGTTTATTTGATGACTTTCAAGATGAAATCTAAAAGTGCCTGTTGTAGTCAAATAAGGCTGTATGTAAAAATGGCAACAACCTATTCTCCAGCTCAGCTCCCTGTGAGCCTTTGAGTTGTATCTGCCAATGTTATTGACACAAGTTTCTTGTAAACTTCACTTTGCAGAGTTGGTACAACTCTGGAAGAGAGAGCTGAATTCTGGTCTGTCTCATGCATCATCAACAACGTTGTCTGCTGGTAGGAATCTTTATTCCTTGTGATAGTCCAAATGACAAAAGAGCACAGCTTAGTTTATCATATCTCAGGGTGAGTTTGTAGGGCTAGCAGTCAGAGGAAAAAAAAACCACTATCTTTTGACATGAGTCAAGCAAATTTGATCTGGAGGTCAGCATAAAAATCTAAAAATGAAAAGTCACTTTTCTTGAGTTTAAAACTGCTTAAGAGATTTCATGCTTAAACTTTCCACGATGGCTGATAAACCTATTGGTGTTCTTACTGGTGTGATTGGGGGGGGCATTTTACTTACACTGTGCGTGTGTGGGGAACAACTGCTGCGAAGGTGAATATCTCTCTGATGCTAATTTCATCATTTAATATGATTATTCTAAGAAATCAAATAGGAAGCTAATCTTTTTGAAAATAGCTTGCTTTTCATATTTTTTACTGTAAGCACAGACATTATTAATTTGCTACAGTAAATAAAAAAAAAATATGTTCAGATAAAAGTCAGGAAAATCCTCTGCCAGCATGTTCATAATCTTATTATTAAACATTTGTGATATGTGATGGGGGGAATTATCCGTTAATCCAGAATATCCATGGAGTGCTTGAAATACCTGCTTTCCCCCAGATCAGATATATCCTTTCAAAGCAGGTCTTTGTTCTGGATGTAATTCATCATAGTTATCGCATGTCACAAAGTGTTACACCGTGTCATTTTATACTGCAATGTGGCGAGACATGGTATAATTAAGGGAACACAATGCAATGGATCCTATTTAGAAAAAAAAAAAAAAGACGACGACTTATGTGTCAGATCAGCTAATGAGTCTCAATTCCAACAGCGGCAGCATGGAAAGGAAGTTTACGTTCAGTAAAAGTGAGCAAGGGCCTTATCCAAAGCCCGATTAAGACCATGGAAGTCTTAAAGCTGGACAAGCACCCTAGGTCATGTTTCTTTTAAAATACATCTTTCACATTCAAATTTGAAAACCGCGTTCATAATGTGATCAGTATCATTCCAGACCTGTGGCCTCTATGCTGAATCTCAGTAAAAACCTAAAGACAATATCAATGTTTAGTCTGTGTATTGTGATACAAAGAGATGAAGAACTGTATGGTGCACTGTTTGGGCCAAAAATATGTAGAGGTGTCTGTTGCAAAAGAGCCGAAAGAGAAACATACCAATCACAAGTTTCAGAGTAGCAGCCATGTTAGTCTGTACCACAAAAAGAAGACGACTTGTGGAACCTTAGAGACGGACAAATTTATTTGAGCATAAGCTTTCGTGAGCTACAGCTCACTTCATCAGATGCATTCAGTGGAAAATACACTGGGGAGATTTATATACAGAGAACATGAAACAATGGGTGTTACCATACACACTGTAACAAGAATGATCAGGTAAGGTGAGCTATTACCAGCAGAAGAGAGTGGGGGAAATCTTTCATAGTGATAATCAAGGTGGGCCATTTCCAGCAGTTGACAAGAACGTCTGAGGAATAGCCGGGGGAGGGGAGAGGAATAAACATGGGGAAATAGTTTTACTGTGTGTAATGACCCATCCACTCCCAGTCTTTATTCAAGCCTAAATTAATTGTATCCAGTTTGCACATTAATTCCAATTCATCAGTCTCTCGTTGGAGTCTGTTTTTGAAGTTTTTTTGTTGAAGAATTGCCACTTTTAGGTCTGTAATCGAGTGACCAAAGAGATTGAAGTGTTCTCCAACTGGTTTTTGAATATTACAATTCGTGACGTCTGATTTGTGTCCATTTATTCTTTTACGTAGACTGTCCAGTTTGGCCAATGTACATGGCAGAGGGGCATTGCTGGCACATGATGGCATATATCACATTGGCCGATGTGCAGGTGAAGGAGCCTCTGATAGTGTGGCTGATGTGATTAGGCCCTATGATGGCGTCCCCTGAATAGATATGTGGATAGAGTTGGCAACGGGCTTTGGTGCAAGCATAGGTTCCTGGGTTAGTGGTTCTGTTGTGTGGTGTGTGGTTGCTGGTGAGTATTTGCTTCAGGTTGGGGGGCTGTCTGTAAGCAAGGACTGGCTTGTCTCTCAAGATCTGTGAGAGTGATGGGTCATCCTTCAGGATAGGTTGTAAATCCTTAATGATGCATTGGAGAGGTTTTAGTTGGGGGCTGAAGGTGATGGCTAGTGGTGTTCTGTTATTTTCTTTGTTGGACCTGTCCTGTAGTAGGTAACTTCTGGGTACTCTTCTGGCTCTGTCAATCTGTTTCTTCACTTCAGCAGGTGGGTATTGTAGTTGTAAGAACGCAGAACACGATGCCATCCACAGCCTCAGAAACAACTCTGACATCATAATCAAAAAGGCTGACAAAGGAGGTGCTGTCGTCATCATGAATAGGTTGGAATATGAACAAGAGGCTGCTCGGCAGCTCTCCAACACCTCTTTCTACAAGCCATTACCCTCTGATCCCACTGAGGGTTACCAAAAGAAACTACACCATTCACTCAAGAAACTCCCTGAAAAAGCACAAGAACGAATTTGCACAGACACACCCCTGGAACCCCAACCTGAGCCATTCTATCTGCTATCCAAGAGCCATAAACCTAGATATCCTGGACACCCCATCATCTCAGGCATTGGCACCCTGACAGCAGGATTGTCTGGCTATGTAGACTCCCTCCTCAGGCCCTACGCTACCAGCACTCACAGCTATATTTGAGACACCACTGACTTCCTGACGAAACTACAATCCATTGGTGATCTTCCCCATGTTTATTCCTCCCCCCCCCACCCCCCTGTCACTATTCCTCAGACATTCTTGTCAACTGCTGGAAATGGCCCACCTTGATTATCACTACAAAAGGTTCCCCCCCACCACCTCTGTCCTGCTGGTAATAGCTCACCTTACCTGATCACTCTCATTATAGTGTGTATGGTAACACCCATTGTTTCATGTTCTCTGTGTATAAAAATCTCTCCACTGTTTTTTCCACTGAATGCATCCGATGAAATGAGCTGTAGCTCACGAAAGCTTATGCTCAAATACATTTGTTAGTCTCTAAGGTGTCACAAGTCCTCCTTTTCTTTATACAAATCACAATTCCTTTGTCTTTGGTTCTTATTAGTCTTTGAGGGGAAATTTTTATCCAGAGAGTCTATTGTGTTTCCAGATTCAGAGACATTTTAACAGTTCACATCTATTCCCAGCTCTGTGGCTAACCTGCTGTGTGACCTTGAGCAAGTTATTTTTGTTTCCCCTTCCCCTCTTTGTATGTATTTGAAGCTGTTTGGGCTAAGACATGTCTCTAAGTGTTTGCACAACAGCCCCCCCCCATCTCAGTTGAAGCCCCATACTACATCGATACACACAAACTCGAACTCGGGGGCAGGGGAGAGTCACCAGGGCTGGGAACAGGCAAAAAAACAATTTTGTTCTTTGAAAATGATTGATTATTAAGGTGGTTCAATGTACTTGTAAACTACAGCCATAGTATTTGCTACTCTAATTTCACGGATCTAGTGTGACCGCCTGTATAACAGAAGCCATAAAATATTGCACAGGCCTTACTTTCTCCTATCGGGATCAGTGGAAGATAGTAGTGTCTCATATCTTGTCATGATCTGAATCACATCTTAAGAGAGAGATTGTCTCAGGGATACTTGCCCTCCCCTTTGAACTCACATGAGCCTCTTGCTCTCCCATCTGCAATTGGGCAAGCAACTTTGCCTCCTGTTCATGATCACAACTCTAATTGTGATGACCCAATTACCATAAACACCTCTTTGGGTTTTATACCTCAATATTCCTCATAGTTTGTATAGGGAATGCTGCAAATATTAAAGTTTAATCTATTGAGCTAAGACAAAATTGGCAAGGTTTGAAGGACAGCCTACCATGTGTGGTTGACACTCTGTTTTTGCATTAAAGGCTGGAGTAATTTAAAGAGGAAAATAATTGAAAGGATAATTTTTGATTTGGGGTATTTATGTAGACCCCCAGTATCCTAATAGATGAGCAATTCACAATCTTCAATGTATGTTCCCTTGCAACACCCCACTAAGGGAGAGATCTGCTGTTATCCCCATTGTACAGCTGGGGAACAGACGAAACAAACAGAAAAGGTAACTCACTGAGGTTAAACCAAGAAGCTTGTAGCAGAGAAGGGAACTGAACATAGGTTGTATGAATCCCACAGTAGTGTCCTAACCACTGGACCATCCTTCCTTCCCTCACTTTATTGGCCGCTGGTGGATCTGAGGGTTCAAGCAGTGACAGATTTTTCTCTTGCATTCAATTGAGCCACCCCAATATGCTATAAATAGTGCCAAGCATATTCATCATTTATCCCTTATGAGATCATGACCACTGCATTTATAGACCTAGAAAAAGATGGAGTTTGGCCAAGAAGACTGAAGAAACATCCTTTTCTCAAGGCAAGAACATTTCACAGTTTCTCAGAGTTTATTTTTTTCTTCTACGTGCACAACTATGAATTGGATTATTATTTTTTTTTTTTTACTTTTACGGTCTGAAAGATCACTTGCTATGGTTTTGATTTTCTACATTTTAAGGGGGAAAGAAACAAACTTGCAGGAATAAGTAAAACTAATATAGTCTCATCCTAGGTCACCTTTTTTCTGTCTCTAGAAGAAAATACACAGAGTTTCAAGGATAAAAAGAAAATGGAAACTAGAGTGCCCCAGTGCCAGAGCTACTCCACTGTAGGGTTAGGCTTAGTTAGCTACTCAATATGTAAAGCCAACTGAAAGATCTCTGAGTTGCAAAGGTAACTGAAGGTCATTACTCTGGGTGCACAAAAGAATCTAGCCAATGCTGTAGCATCACACTAAATATATAATAGTAATAGCTATGTCTACATCTCTAACTTTAGTTTGGTGAATACTAGGCATACAAAGAAGCATCTTATCTTATAAGGTATGTACTTTGTCACTCCTTCACTTGCTGGACACCACTCAGAGCATCTTGAATTGCTCCCAAATTTAAGTCTAGCTCCTGTGTTCCACACCACACAGGGGCTTTGCAGCCTGAATCCATATAACAAAAAATATCAGCTACTATTATTCAGTCTTTCAGACTCAACAAATTGCTCGGCCATTCCTTCAGCCCATTCGATCACGGGTTCCCTAGTCCAAACAGGCCCTCACTGCTCTTTGACAATTAACATTTTCCTCACTGTCAGATGAATGAATGTGTACGTCTCTCTAGGTTTTCAGAGGTTAAAGGAAGGTTGCAATTCTACAGGGATTTGTGCTACACAATAATGGGTAAATTCCAGACCTATTCTAATCCATCGGAGTTTTGCCATTGACTTAGGTGTGACTCCAGTATTTGGTCCTGTAAGAATACCATTAGTTTTAAATAGCATGTAGATGATTTGAAATATATAACAGAGGGATTTCTTTTTTATTTAGGTTGTAGGAACACCCTTTTGGGCTATGTGTGGATATTATGAATCAAGCAGCAACAAGAAAACCCCATCTTCCCTTCCTAAGCACTGATAGCAGAAATGTGGTCTGTATCCTGACTTTGGCCAGACCAAATCTATGCAGCTCTTCATTTGCTTCTCATGCGCCATTTCCATAAAATGTCTTTTTCAGTTAAAAAAATTCACTCCCAGCCAGACTTTCCTTTCGTCTTGCACTAGCTTAATTGCAGAAAATTGCACTGTTTGCTCAATTTTTGCAAATTGAGCTAATGCAATCCTATGTAAATTATTTACTGAAAAGGAAAGGGAAAAAGAAATCAGACAAGTAAATGGGTTTGTGCTGTGCCTTAAGGGAGAAGAGAGACACAAACTGCTCCTCCCAATGCTTCTCTTAGAACTGCATCTTTATTAATTCCTCTCCAAATGGCACATTTTGATCACACTAAGTTGGCTTTGGTGGGGCTGCTTTCACCATTTTTCTAGGTTTTTTCCATCTCTTCCTCCCCCCCCCCCGCTGTCCCCAAAAAACAATTGTTAGATTTCTGCCCAATGATTTGATGTAGGCATTGTGATGGGGTGGACTAGGCCGAGAGGCGTCCGCTGTAGGACTCAAGGCCCTGCCGCACCCACCCAAGGAAAGGGACAGTGAAGTGAAGTCCTCTGAGTGGTCTACAGCAATTGCAGAGGAAGCAGCCAATCAGGGGAGGCTGCAAAGTGCTAGCCAATCAGGGCCCAAGAGGGCCATATAAAGAGAAGCTGCAAAGCTAAAGACAGTCATTTCCTTCCAGGAGCCAGAGCAGTGCAGATGGTGCTCTTGGCTGGCCAAAGAGGACTGCAGCACCATGGACAGCTCTGTGAGGCAGGGAGCAAGGAAGAGCTCCTTGCTGGCTGCTAGGCCTAAATATAAGAGTCCTGTAGTAAGGGTGAAGCATCAGTGAAGGTTTGGGCTGCAGGGAACTGGACCAGGGAACTGAAGCTGGTTTTGTTAGAAGGACCCAATGCTGTATGGCTGATATTCTTAGGGTCATTGGGCTGGGACCCACGATAGGTCACTGGCTGAAGTGGCCTACAATCAGACAGCAATAAACTTCTGGAAAGGAAACTGTACTATTTAGAGGCCCAGCTGGAGAGCTGGGACCAGAACAGACCAAGAGGGCAAATCCATTGCCTCCAGGGAGGAATCCCTGGCACTACAGCCTGATACCAGGACCAGGACTGTTTAAAGACTGCATACATCTGACCAGAAAGGGTGCTTATGAGAGGTGGGTGCCACACTGCTACAGGCACATGGGGAAATGCTTGCAATAGCCAAAAAGAATGACATTCTATATAGCACATAGTTATTAGTGTTTATTACAGTAGTAACTAGAGGCACCAGCCAAAATCAGAACCCACTTGTGCTAGATGCTGCATGTACAGAGAGTAAGAGACAGGATAGCTGGTGATCTAAACAAACAAGATAAAGGAAGAGTGGGAGGAGAGACAGAAATGAAGTGACTTGCCCAAGGCCCAGCAGGAGGTCATTGTCAGTGCTGGAAATAGAACCCAGATCTCCTGAGTCCTACCCGAGTGGCCAATTCACACTACCACACTTCTTCCTACATATGTGCAAGCTATGAATAAGTACTAATGTATATAAAGATGGCTAGAACTGGGGAACAAAAAACAAAACAACCTATGTCTTTTAGGAGACAGTGTCCTCATTTAAAAAAAAATGAATCAAAACCACCAATACAAAAAAATCTGAAACTGTTTTCTGTCAGAAAAGAGTGCTTTGACATGAGGGATTTTTTTTTCAAAGTTATATTGACTGACTAAATTTTGTTTTGAAAAAATATTGGAAAAATCATTTTGGATATGTCAAAATTGTGTTTCAACATTCTGAAATGGAAAGTTTTGATTTTTCATTTTGAAATGACTGTTTCAAACTTTATTCTATGTAAGAAATGAGGAAAATGGCCAATTGAAATGAAACTGTTTGAAATTGAAATAAAGCACTAATAGATACAAACTTTTTTTCCCCAGAATTTCATTTAACCAAAAAAACCCAGAAATTTTGGCTTTGTCCCAATCCAGAATGACTTCCCCCCCTTGAAATCTCAACTTTTTCACAGGATAGGATCTGCGTTTTGACCAGCTCTGTTAATTAGTGTTCTTGCTGGCAGACTTAACAGAGAGGCTGAGGACTGACCAGGTATTTGAAAATGAACTATTCTCACTCCTACAGATGGTCCTCCTGGTGAGGTTTTTGCACTGCTGCATGGAGTACTGAGGAAAGCTTTACTCTGCGACTGCCCACTAGACCTATTCAGAAAATGGTATTTCTGCCCTGTGGGAAATTCTGGTATTTTGACTTTTCTTTCTGTGCTGAAAACAGAATGAACAGTTGAAAGAGTGAAAAAAAAATCACAAAATAAAAAAGTTCTGAATTTCAATTCTGAAATGTCAATGAAAAAATTGTATGCAGTGCTGTTATAGCAATGTAGGTCCCAGGATATTAGAGATAAAGAGGGTGAGGTAATGTCTTTTATTGGTTTGTTAGAGAGACCAGGTAATGTCTTTGGTTGGTTAGAGAGACCAGCCTTTGAGCTTGCACAGAATTCTTCAGATCTTTG
Organism: Caretta caretta; assembly: GCF_965140235.1. NCBI lineage: Eukaryota > Metazoa > Chordata > Testudines > Cheloniidae > Caretta > Caretta caretta. The sequence continues at coordinate 8,495,760 of NC_134210.1, read as the reverse complement.
AAATGTACTCCATGTCCCAGCTAAATACAAGATGGAGATATTTTGATCTAAATAAAACATTTCGTTTCAAAGTGTCAGTATTTGGGGCCTTTTGAAATGTCAACTCAAAGCAAAGTTTCATTTTCAGTTCAGGTCAAAACAAAAATTCATCGCTTTTCTGTGGAAAAATTTCAATTTCAACAAGCCATTACACAGGAACCAGTTTTCAGTCCAAAAATTACAACCACCTCTATTAATCCATGCAGTAACCATGCTGTGGATAAATACAGGACTCCAGTTTCCAGAGCTCAGTCCTTCCCTTTTCGATTCCACTAAATCGACATCCAGGAATGTTTAAACAATTTAAGGAAAGAAAAATACCCAAATAAAATCTGAGATCTGTTTAGACAATACAGGCCAAATACAGAGCTAGTGCGTATTTCAGTGAAGTGCTATTGAAGTAAGTGGAGTGAAGCTGATTTACACCAGTAGAGGACCTGGCTCTATATGTAAAACAAAGAGTTAAGCATTTATCATATCCCTCCCTTGTCTGGTCTATTTGAAACAGGAAACATATTTGACTTCAAAGGTTGCAATTTCAAGGGGAGTGAGGAAAAAGTGGAAGAGGGTAGATAGAAGTGTGTTAGTTAATACATTCAGATCTTTACAGAAATGGAGTGCACAGGAGAGGTGGGGAAGCATGTCCATATTGCAATCTGTCCAGAAAGAGCAAGAAATATTCCAGAGCCCACCTACCTTATGGAAAACTCTCCGCAAGGCAGCACCTTATGGAAAACCTCCGCAAGTTGAGGACTAGTGTAGAGATTTTCCATTTTTCATTAGTGTACAGCTTAGACAGTTGAACTCTATTATAATGTCTTCAGGAAGTATCTGATCCATTCTATTATCGCTATGACAAAGAAAGAATTGGTTAGGATTTCAGAAAGGTCACACTGAACCGATGTTCTGCCTGTATGTGCTCTAGGTATGTGGATGATAATGGGGAGGGGTGAATTTAAAAGATGAAGTTTACCGCCAGATATACACAAAATAAGAGAGAAAAAAATTAACATTTAAAAAGAAATTCTTATCGGCAAGACATTTCCTAACTTATTTTTCTTCCTTGCAGTTGCTGACAGTATGTGTGTGTGTGTAATATAATTATATAAACAGGGGCCTAGATTCCAATCTCAGTTCCAACAGTGTAAATCCAGAACAAAGTGAATAAAGCCACTGAAATTAACTATTAACATTTGTATTACTAGAGAGCCCGGAAGACACATCGTGTTGAGGACTGCACACACACAGAAAATGGGACTTTTTGCGCTCCAGTGAGCTTATATTCCACACAAAGCAAGGGAGAGAAAAGAGACACCGGAAGTGGCTTGTCCAAGGACAGGCAGTAGCAGAGCCAGGAACAGAACCAAGGTCCTGTATGTCGATAAGACACTGCCATAGATCTTCGGGTAGGTCTTCACTGCAATTAAAAGCCCGTGGCTACTCATGCCAGCTGATTTGAGCTTGGAGGGTTCTGGCTGTGAGGCTGTTTAACTGTGGTATAGATGTTTGGGCTGCAGCCCAGCTTCTAGAACCCCGTGAGGTGGAAGGGTCCCAGAGCTTGTCCTGCAGCCTGAGTCCGAACATCAGCACCACAATTAAACAGCCCTCCAGCCTGAGCCTGAGCCAACTGCCATGGGCCAGCCGTGGGTTTTTAATTGCAGTGTAGATATACTCTAAACTCCATGGCACTGTCTTATCTACTGGTCCATACTCCATCCTGGATAGTCTAGACTGACCCTGGCATAAATGGGATCAAAATCTAGTCCAGGCTCTTGCTTTAGCTACTGGTTAAGCTGATACAGAAGCACCAGAGACAGGAGGAAAGACTGTTGCTATGGGAGTTATTTGGATGTCACAAGTGGTTGATATTTCATAGTATGATAAAGAAAAAAATGAATTGTGAAGGGGAAAGCAGGTGGTCTGTGTTTGTGGCTACACTTGGCAATAATTATTATTTGCTAATTATTATTAATTCCTTTAGCAATCTTTGTAATAACACTGATCACAAAAAAACTGCGTGGGTGTTAAGGTGGCTGGGATGTGATCCACAATTCCAGTCAAAGAGGGGTCTCAGTACATCACATACAAGGCCCAACCAAGGAGGCAACAAACTTGCATTTAAAATGCACATGCAGACAGTTGATCTGCAAAATACTCCTACGGAAGAGGAGGAGGAGAATGATGCATGGCTAGGAGATGTACATGTGATGAGGCAAGGGCACTTCTGCAGGGCCAGCAGCCTCCACCAATTTAATTGGCTATGTGCAGGGCAGTCTTGGGGTTAGGGGGTGAGAAGGAAATAGAATTCATTCCGCCAAGCTCCAGCATTTCCCCACCTCTACACTGGAGGATTAGGCTAGCAGATTCATAAAGTTGTAGCTCCTTAGCCATATGAACACTGAGTCAAATTCAAAGTCTCAGTCACTATCTACAAGGCATTCAATGGCCTGGTCCAAGGATATCTAAAAGATCACCTAAAGCTCCATGAAGACGACCATGGTAAACAATTCTCCTCTGGTACAGTCGAACTCGATAAGGGCAACTCCTCTCTGCAGAGAGCTTTCCTTGGGGGAGGGGGCAGCCCAAGACTAGAACGACTTCTCCAATGACTAAGGTCCATCCCAAACCTCATCACCTTCCACTCCAAATCCAAGGTGCACTTTTTTAGACTCTCTTTTTATAATATAAACACAGTGCAGCCGGTGCATAGCAAAAACCCTAGAAAAAACAAAATACACAATTTTCCCTGTGGGAAGAGGATGAGAGAACAAACAAAATGTGACAGATATTAGTCACATGATTAAATGCTCAGATCCTACCATGATGAGCCTGGTATAAGAAACTATATAGTATAGAATACCCCAGGTCATATCTATTCCAGCCTGAAAATTGCCCTTTTTTGGGGGTGGTTGGACATCTCTTGGAGCACTGCTCTACAATAACCAGTGGATGTCAATTCTGAATGCTTGCCCTTAACCTCCAACTTCTGTTATTTCCATTGGTTCTGTTAAATCAGCGGCTTTCTGTGATCATTATTTGAGCCAGAGGATTTGTTTCTTGGGGAATGCAGATGTGAATTCTCTTCAGGAGAGTGAGAAGTCTGTTTCTTTGGAAACACAGGGTTGGATTCTTCTCTGTACTGCACTGAAGTCAATGGAGTAACTGCAGTGAGATCACTCCCAGAGCATAAGGTTAAGAGCCTTGCATATGCAGGATCAGGGCTTAAAGCGTCAGCCAAACCAGGAACAAAATGTCCCCAACATGTGGACAAATGCATCCAGAATGCAGTGTTGCCAACTCTAATTTAAGGCCAGAAGGGACCATTAGATCGTTTGGTCTGAACTCCTGTATATCACAGGCCTTTACATTTCACCTGGTTACCCCGGTATTGAGTCCAATAACTTGGGTTAGACTAAAGCATTTCCGTCCTCAGGGACTAAACTGTTGTGTGTTGCAGGCAGAGAACAGAAAAGACCAAAGTGCCACCAATGCCCAAGGCCCTTGCAATAGCAGGGGATGGATTAGGTAAGACATGCTCAGATGATCCCAGCAGGCGAGCCAAGCCCTATGTTGCAGAGAAAGACTGGAAAAAACATCCAAATTTCCTGCCAATCTAAATACCTTCCCAATCCAAAATGTAAGCAAGACACGGATGTAGTTAGGTGTCTAAGACAGATTCTATGCACCATCTGAGCATCCTGGTCCATCTCCAGCCAGGGCCAATCCCTGATGCTTCAGAAGATGGCTGGGGAGGGAAACCCAGATACTTTGTCCAATTATGCATTGGGGAAAACAAATCCTTCCTGACTCATGTTAAAATGACCAACTGAAGCATCAGATTTGATTATGAGTCTCAAAATAGGTTGTGTTTTTTTTCTTAAAGCCTCAGCCCCTGGAGGCATGAGATTACATTTTTATAAATGAAAGCAGAGATTGTCAGGTAATTTTCTCTGCAATTGTAAGGGCTAGAAAATATGACCCAAGGGCACCGTGAAAGATTAGAAGTCAATTAAAAGACACCCACTTATTTTAAAAAAAAACCTAATGTTTTTAAGTAACTTTTAAGAGTTTTGGGGGCCTGGTTCATGAGTTTTGAATGCTCAGGGTTGTCAATCCTGAAATTGTTACTCCTGCTGTAAACAGAAGACCCACCAAGACAAGTGGATGACATGCAGTAACCAGCAGTATAAAAGCACCACAGAAAAAATGAATCACATATAAAGTAGAAAAACAAATTCAGAAGATTCCTTTGCATAATTCTTTCATTTTCATTTTGTTGTTTTCATTTTCCTGTTGCAGATCTAGCTCTATAAAACATAGAAATAAGCTGCATGCAATTAAAATGGCATATAGCTGAAATGAATGCATTGATAATGATGTTAAAATCTATAACATTAGAAGAGTCTAGCATTGTTCACAATCCCCAGTTTGTCATCTGTCAGCATTAGCAGCTCTATTGTAACTGAAATTTAAAGCTTCCTTTTGGCTAATGTCTCTTACAACTTTTGCAAAGTTGTTGGGGGCTTTCCCCCTCCCCCCAGGGCCATGTAATATATTTCTGCAATTCTTGCAAAGAAACAGTAATACAGGGTTGTGGAGCTAAATCAAATGCAATTCCATTTTGCCTAACAAAATATTTCATGGTATACTTTTGCAAGTTTGAAGAACCAAAGCTTCAATGACTAACCCATGCACCTTTCCTCAAGGAAAGGGATGGGAAAGTAAATTTCAAGCATATACAAATCAGAGCCTCTTTACAAATTTGGCTCCTGCTTTCCACCTGAATCACAACATAATTTTCAATAAAAGAGGAGCTATACAGGGAACCTGGAGTGCTGTCATGTGTATTATCTGTGCTGTATTAGGCCCCAATCTGGCAAAAAATTTACAAATGTGCTTAATTATAAGTACATGCTTAAGATGTTTGCTAGATCAGGGCTATAGGGCCTGATCGAAAACCCACTGAAGTCAATGGAAAGACTATTACTGATTTCAGTAGGATTGGATCATGAACTAAACACTTAATGCACAACCAAAATCAAGGTCCTAATCCAATAACTGTTCCATTAAATGGGAGTCTCTCCTTTGACTCAAGTAGGTGTTCAATTAGACATTAATAATAAAAGATAATATTGTTGAGTGGGATTTGCAAAAGCATCTAAGTGATTTTGGAGAACAAATTCCATTGACTTTCAGTCACCTATGAAATGCAATGAAAGATTTGGATCTCATGATGCCAGGTCCTGTGAAAACAAATGACAATAAATAAAATCTCAGGGTGTTTTCCTGCCCCCCACCCAACCCCAATTGAAAATAATAAATTGCTTTGAGTCAAAATATTTGATACATGTTTTTAATAAATTATAATCATCTTCAATTTTGAAACAGGAAAACTGACATTTCTAAAAAATTCCAATAAGAAACATTTGAACAATTTTGATTAAAAAACTAATTGATTTAAAAGTTTGTCAAATCTGACCATTTCCCACAATGTGTTTTGGTTTAATTACAAAATGAATCTGCTTTTCTCCATTGAAATAGGGCTAGATTCATAAAGAAATAATTTTAAAATTAGTTTTTGGAGCAGGGGGGATTGGATCCGCCACCTGCCAGTTCAGTGCACATCACCATCAAGCTACAGACTCACTCTCCTACTTGCTCTGTGTGGCCCAGTGACTCTGCAGCCTGGTGGTTAGCAAACTCACCTGAGAGATGGATGACCCAGGCAAAAGTCCCACTGCTCCAATGACTAATTATTTCACCACCTTGGAATTGCTTAAACAAAGGGGACCCTCCTCCCCCCAACAGCAGACATAGCCCAATGGTTAGGGTGCTCATTTGCAAATCATAAAAACAAAGGATTAGAAGTGACCACAAGGGTCATCTAACCCCCTGCCAAGATGCAGGATTTGGAATTTTGAAAAGTGCAAAATCCTAGTTCAAATCTCTTCTCCTGCCTCAGGTGGAGGGGAGAGTTGAGCCTAGGGTCTTCCCCATCCCAGATGAGTACCCTAACCACTAGGCCAAAAGTTATGAGGGAACTCCTCCTTCCTCCCAGGGGTTTTGTTTAAGCTCAACTATAGGGGCCCAATCTGGTTGGGTCCCTCCGGAGAGTTAGGTGGCCCAACACCTTTCTGTCCCTGGCTCATACATTGTTCTGAGGCCTAGGTGTCCGGCTGCCTGACAGAGGAAGACAGTGCATGTGCTCAGAGGCAGAAACATGGGCACCTAGGGAACTTTTAATGCAAAAATGTAGACACCAAGCTAGCTTAGGCACCTACAGGATTGGGAAGCAGCTGTGCAGGGGTTTTTGGAATCCCATTGGGGCCTGATTCTGTGAATCCAGCCCTTTGTTGGCAAATTCCCATCCATCTCTAACTGAAAATGGAAATGTGAGCATTTTTCACATCTTTGCTTACAGCCCAATATTGGGTGCCAGGAGATCCTTGTCTGTGTATCTCGCTTGTGGTTTTACCCTAGGCAAGTCATTTAGGGTGTACTTTTCAGAGACAATGAGCATCCCAAACGCCAGCTGAAATCAATGGGAGCTGCTGTTCAGTGCTCTGGAAAAATCAGGCCCTTATACTTTCTGTTCTGCATTTAACATTTCTATAGAATTATGAAAATAGAGGCATCATGTGGCTTTAAGTAACACTGCAAACTTGAAGTCCAGTACAGAAACAAAACAAAAAACCCTCAAAAAAACCAAAAAGTTTCACATAGTTTCAGAAGTTATTTCTGCCACAAAGTGACCTGTAGTTTGTGGGTTTACATTTAAATTTGCCTTTCCCCACCCTCTTTACTACAGGAAAGAAAAAAACCTGGAGAAACTATGATACACAAAGTGCTATTAAATACAAAAAAGATAAAGGAAATAAAATCTGATCCCAGTAATACTAGTGTTAGCAGTTACTTGCAACATAGGCAAAAATGTGTTAAGACAGAAAAGTGACAGTTAACTTGTCCCTTCAAGTCCTTAAATACTGAAAGTCATTTTATACACCTGAATTGAACTACTCATGTATGTAAAATTTACTCATGTAAGAAAGTGTTTGCAGCACCAGGGTCTAAGTCTTTTAAAACATTCAAGAATTCTCAAATGAAAGGGGCTACATAAATGCAAAGTATTATAAAAGCCTGCCCTTATGAAAAAATCCTATAGAATTTAATAGGGATGAAATCAACGTTTTTCCAACAAGATTAAATAGGATGTCATAAATTGCTCTACAACATTCATGGAATTCAACAGAGAGAGTGAGAACCTTTCCATAGACATTTTGAACCCTGCAACTGATTTGTGGCAGATACTAATACATATTCTATAGTGTTTCTTAACTATTATTACGTTTTATAGGACTGGCCTATAAGGGTTCAATTATTCAGGATTGTTATCTAAAACCTGTTTTTGCATATGCAAAATGGGTAATTGTGCATTTTATCTAATTGCACTGTCTGTTTGCACATCAAATAATGTGGAGGACCTAAAGGTAGAATCCTACAGGTAGAATCCAGATTCTTGTTCCTGGTATAGATATAGAGATACATTATTAAAAGACTGGCGAGCTCAAGGGCTAATAACTGGCTATGAAACCTTTCACAACTAGGTCACAGAGTGGCCCAGTTAGGTAATAGTCAAAGCTGTTAGTATCTGAGAGCTGTCCAGTGGCTTATATTCATTTATAACATGCTCATCCATACTTCAGGTTCATGTTCAAAATGTAATTAAATAATGTAAATTGCTACGTTGTTGAAATGTAAAACCCTCCCAACCCAGGACTCTACCAACACCCATCTATCCTTATCTTTGCACAGCCTTGCAGCTGTTAATTTGGTTTGTAAATGCTATGTGCTCAGTTTACCAGTCTGTACAATGAGGAATAATAATAGTTATGCGTTAGGGGGTTGTGTGAGGCTTATTTGTGACCCTCTGTTGGAAACGCACAGCTGTATGAATGGAAACTACTCGTGGTCCAACAATGAGATGGTTCAGGATAAGAAGCAGCAGAGATCCTACCCTTGGTAGCTTGAGGCTGACTTGGAGTGGGGACACCTGAATTCTATTTCATCCTCTGGGTATGGATTTTCCAAAGTGCTTGGCATTGTTCCAACAGCTCCCATGGAAGCAGAGCTAGCAGAGCCTGTGACTTGCTGTGTGACCGTGGGCAACATTCTCAAACTCTGTGCCCCTCCGTGTTTCCTCATCTGCAAAATGGGGATAATGACACAATATCCATCTTTGTAAGGCACTTTGAGATCTTTGGCCAAAAGAGGCTTTAGTAGAGAAGCGCTAAGTATTATTAAAAATATCAATTGTTACTTTTAAACAATGCTTTAAAAAAAAACTCAGTAGCCCAGTGGAAGGCCTTATTACAACTTCAACAACAACATCAAGAAAAGTTGTCGTTGAAATTGCAACAACTTAATCATATCGATGCTGTGTTCCATAAGCTACAGTTGCTGCTTCTCCCTCTGGACACAGATATAAACAACAAAGCAGCAAGTTTAAAAGGAATTTAGTATCCATTTATTTTGTCTAAACATAAAAGGCCTTCTGTAAGGAGCTTTTTAAAAAAAAATACTTGTTGATATTTGGTTTGGTAGTCTGCTAGCACATAGCACCATTCTGTCACAGTTACCTTTCAATCACACAAGCATCACCTCCCTTCTACAAATCCTTTCTAAGCAGTTTAATTCTCATGTGGGAGCAAGGTTCTGTTTTGCCTGGATTCCTGGTTGATAGTTGAACCAGAAGTGTCCCGGACAGCATAGATTTTGCGTTCTCTGTAATAAAAAGGGGGACATGCCTAACAAGCATTTCTCCTGATTATTTTAAAGTTCATTACAATGGAAGTGAAGAGGAATAGGAGCATTTCTAATTTCATTAAGAATTTACTTCAAAATAAGAGTCAGCACTGAACAAAAAAGATGAGTTCAGAAATGGCATCAACCACTGTGTGTTTTATTTAATGGAAAAGAAGCCCTTGAGGAATTCCACCATGATTTCAACAATTTCCATCCCACCATAAACCTCAGCCTAGAACAATCCACACACGCGGTCCATTTCCTGAACACTACTGTGCTAATAAGCAATGGGTCACATAAAACCCACCCTATACCGGAAACCTACTGATCACTATACTTACCTACATGCCTCCAGCTTCCATCCAGACCACACCACATGATCCATTGTCTATAGCCAAGCTCTAAGATACAACTGCATTTGCTCCAATCCCTCAGACAGAGACAAGATCTCTATCGAGCATTCTTACAACTACAGTACACACTTGCTGAAGTGAAAAAAACATATTGACAGAGCCAGAACAGTCATCTATTACAGGACAAGCCCAACAAAAAAAATAACAGAATGCTACTAGCTGTCACCGTCAGCCCCCAGCTAAAACCCCTCCAACGCATCATCAAGGATCTACAACCTATGCTGAAAAATGATCCCTCACTCACAGATTTTGGGAGACAGACCAGTCCTCGCTTACAGACAGCCGCCCAACGTGAAGCAAATACTCACCAGCAACCACACAACAGAACCACTAACCCAGGAACCTATCCTTTGCAACAAAGCCCGATGCCAACTCTGTCCACATATTTATTCAAGTGACACCATCATAGGACCTAATCACATTAGCCACACCATCGGGGCTTGTTCACCTGCACATCTACCAATGTGATATATGCCATCAAGTGTCAGCAATGCCCCTCTGCCATGTACATTGGCCAAACCAGGCAGTCTCTACGCAAAATAATAAATGGACACAAATCTGACATCAGGAATCATAACATTAAAGAACCGGTAAGAGAACACTTAAATCTTTTACTGAGTGGCCAGAGAGGTTGAAGGGTGGCAATTTTGCAACAGAAAAGCTTCAAAAACAGACTCCAATGAGAAACTGCTCAACTTGAATTAATATGCAAACTAGATACCATTAACTTGGGTTTGAATAGAGACTCGGAGTGGCTGGGTCATTACACATATTGACTATTTCCTTAAGTTAAGTATCCTCACACCTTCTTGTGAACTGTCTAAATGGGCCATCTTGATTATCACTACAAAAGTTTTTCTTCTGCTGGTAATAGCTCATCTTAACTAATTAGCCTCTCACAGTTTGTATGGCAACTTCCAACTTATATGTGTGTTTATAAATAGTAACATATATATGTTCCATTCTATGCATCCGATGAAGTGAGCTGTAGCCCACAAAAGCTTATGCTCGAACAAATGTATTAGTCTAAGGTGCCACAAGCACTCCTGTTCTTTTTGTGGATACAGGCTAACACGGCTGCTACTCTGAAACCTTATTTCATAGAGACAGCTGGTAAATACTTGACATTTGGGTGATAGTTACTTCTTGTATTAAAGGATACACAAACACCCTTCTCTCCTTCTGCTCTCCACTCATTTTTCACCTGCTTCTTCTTGCACCATTACTGGTGTAAGAGTCTCCTCCTCTGTATCTCCTCACACTTGGAACAGGTTCTCTGTCTCCCTCTGCCTCACGGTCTTGCTATTCTTCCTCCCTTCTGTACTAGGTATTAATCAGGCCCCATCAGTACAGCATCTGAATGCCTCACAAATTGTCATGAATTTATCCACGACACTCCTCCAAGGCAGTGTAGTCTCATCCCTTGCTTAAAGATTGGGAGCAGAGGAGAGATGGAGATTTTCAAAGGCACATTGGAATTTAAATGGGAGTTGGTCACTTTACTACCTGAAAAAATTCTCCCCCTCAGAGATAATGGGTGAAATCCTTGCCCCGTTAAAGACAATGGCAAAAGTCCCATTGACTTCAGTAGGGTCAGGAAGTTAACCCTATGGAACTTATCCAAGGTCAAACTGTGTGAGAGCCAGGAATTGAATACAAGCATCTTGAGTGCCCCAGTGGTGCCTTTCCCATAAGACCATCTTTCTCCCCCTCGCTGATACCTCAAAGTCCCCATAAGGTTTTAAATACACAAAGGAGAAACACAAACTTTTAGCCCAAATGACTTAGTTTAGATTATGGAAAAAGGCAAACACAAAAGAACAAAAGTCAAGTCTCAATGAGACATCACAGCGTGTGTTCGCTCCGCAACATGCTATATTAAATCTGCCTCACAAAATTTCAGCTTCTCTTGAAGATCTAGACATTTAAAGATACTCTGCACAGAAAACAAAACAGCAATTACCTAGCTACATACCTACACACATAGATGCCTAAATCCCATTTTCACAAATGACTCAGGCACTTAAGAGCCTAAATCTCAATCACTGTCAATGAGACTCTGAAGCCTAAGATCCAGATATTCAAAGGTATTGAGGTGGCTAAAGATACAGATAGAGGTCTATTGGGATTTCCAAAAGCCATTAAGCCAGTAGGTGCCTAGGAGTTTGGCTTGGATTCTTTTAAAAATCCTGCTAGGTACCTATCTGCCTCTTTATCATAGGAAAACCTGGATCTCGATCCCTCTCAGAATCAGACCTGCAATGTGGAAATTAAGTTGGTCTCACTGATACAGCATTGGAGCTCTCTGTACTGGGGGTGAATTCATCCCTAATTAGATATTATCTTCCTGGTCGTGAAATGACCAGTCTTGCATGTAGCATACCGAGTCTCTCCTTAACAGTTCTATATACAGGGAGAGGTTACCACCACCTGACCATGACTTGAGGTCTTTGTGTATGTGATAGAAATTGTATCAACCTTTTTTACTGCTGTCTCACATTATGTTGTAAACTTATGTCTAATCTGCTGTGAAGTGTTACCTCTACATCTTTTCCATATCCATTACGGCTTCCTGGAAGTCACCTTCCCATTGTACCTTGATGTTCTGGTTGTTTTTAGCGTATGGTATAAGTTTGAATCTCAGATTGTTCTTTCATCCCCATGTCTCAACAATCCTTTTAGATTATTCCACTCACTCTGCTAGTTTTTGCGACACTTCCTAATTTAGTAGCATCCATTAATTTAATAACTGTGCTATTGACTCTCATTTAGAGATCATTAGTGAAAATAAAACTGGGCCCCAACACCAGTCCTTGAGGCATGTCATTAGATGACTTCCCACAACTCAATTCACTGTCATTTATCATCACCCTTAATTTAATGTCCTGTAGCTATTCTTTGGTTTACATGCATTTATTCATAGGCATCACCATTTGAAGAAATTAAGATTTTGTGATATATTGTATCAACTGTGCAAAGTTCAGATATAATGCTACTGTAGTGTTCCAGCTAATATTGCATAACCAACAGAATCAACTGTACTGTAGCGATGTGATGACTCACCAGCACAGCACCTCCTGCTGGTCGCCTCTGGAATTAGCTCTCCAGCATATGGAGCACCTCCTCCTAGCCTGTGTCTCACCTGCTGCTGGCCCCTCTGTGTCCCTCCCAGACCCCAGTGCCCCTTTACCTTGGGGTGCTACCCCCTGCAGTGCCCCCACACTCTCGGTCTCCCCTCCCAGGGGAACCCCCTACCCTCTATCACCACCTTGCCTCAGTGGCTACTGCCAGTCATCATTAGCCCCTGCTCACTGTGGCAGACTGCAGTCTATAAACCACTTATCACAGGCAAGGGGGTTTGGACCTGCTGCCTTTGCCTATCCTCAGGCTACCCCTCTGCAGCCCCAGTACCTTTTGTGGGTCTTCAATAAGGCCTGCAGCCTGGGGGTTTACCAGGCTGGAGCTCTCCAGCTCCCCTTTGCCCTTCCCTAGCTCTGCCCTGCTTCAGGTACCTTACTCTCAGACAGCTAGCCATTCCCCCTCCAAAACTAGAGTGAGATTCCTCCAACCCCTGGCCCCCAGCCCTCTTAAAAGGGCCAGCTGGGCCCTAATTAAGCTGGCCACACCTGTGGTCAGCTACTCCCTCAGCTTCCCCCAGCTGTTCTCACTCCATTTCCCAGCCGCAGCCCTCTCCAGGGCTGCTTTGAACCCCTGTTCTGCAGGAGTGGGGAAACTGCCCCATTACAGCACTGTACAACAAAAAGCTAGTGGACATTCTCAAGACTGAGAGATGGGGACCTGAGCTTTCAGAGCAGGAGGGCACACATGACTTCTATCCCTCCAAACACACAGCATTCTGAGTGGCCCAGCACTGTAACAGTGGTGAAGAGCTGGATAGCCCTAGGTGGGATACGATATATCTAGGTAATTAATAATGTCTATGATGGTGGAGCCTCTAACTCAATTCATGAAGAAGGAGATGGTTTTAATTAGTCTACATCTTTATTGTCCACCTACGTGAGTGGAAGGATCCTTTTGAGATCCGCACCTCCATCAGAAATGGTGAATTCCAAATGTTTTCTGCCCAGAACAATGATCCCTTTTCACATTACTATATGTTATTGCCAGTATAACCTTTTAGTGCTGTTTCCATAGCGGGTTTTATTGCACAAGGAAAATGCTGCACTCTTATTATTGCTCATCACCGCAGTGCAAGCCAGGTGCCTTTATGCCAAATTTCCCTATAAGAAAAATGATGGGGCTTAAATGTTCGTGCAGTTGAGGCAATCATTGCTTAGTGCCTAATAATATTGCATCATGAACAAAATTCTCCCCTCCTTTACATCTTCTTGAAGGCAAAAGGAGGCTCCATAGATTTGATCAGAATATTTTATTTTGCTTTATCCATTTTATCTATTGATCTTGTATTTGGGTGCCTTCTATTATCAAAGTATCTGAGCACATCAAACATTAATAGATTTATGCTCACAACTCTACTGTGACATAAGGCTGTGCTATTTTCCCCATTATACAGATGGGGAATGGAGGCACAGAATGCCTATGGTCGTGCAGGAAGTCAGGTGTGTAGCTAGGGGTTGAACTAGGGTCTCCCAATTCCAAGGCTATCTTTCCCCTTCCATAATACAGCTGGGATTCTGAAAGTTTGGGCTTGGAAGTCCAATTCTCATTAATTTCTATTCAGAATTGAGCCACCAATCCCACCCTGCATATGGGTGGGTGCAATTCACTATGTCCTCTTCCGATGCCAACCACAGTGCAGTGCCACCATCAGGCAACTAGTTAGCTCTGGAACTAGTCTGGTGACTCATATGTATTATGAGTCTATGATAGTTTTTAAAGGCCACTTTCTCTCCTCTAAGAACACTGCCTCTGCAGATCCTGGTCTGAGGGCAGAAAAGGTGGGGGAGTTGCATTGTATGTAAGGGAGCAGTATGACTGCTCAGAGCTCAAATATGAAACTGCAGAAAAACCTGAGAGTCTCTGGATTAAGTTTAGAAGTGTGAACAACAAGGGTGATGTCATGGTGGGAGTCTGCTATAGACCACCCGACCAGGGGGATGAGGTGGGCGAGACGGTCTTCCCGCAACTCACGGAAGTTACTAGATCACAGGCCCTGGTTCTCATGGGAGACTTCAATCACCCTGATATCTGCTGGGAGAGCAATACAGCGGTGCACAGACAATCCAGGAAGTTTTTGGAAAGTGTAGGGGACAATTTCCTGGTTCAAGTGCTGGAGGAACCAACTAGGGGCAGAGCTCTTCTTGACCTGCTGCTCACAAACTGGGAAGAATTAGTAGGGGAAGCAAAAGTGGATGGGAACCTGGGAGGCAGTGACCATGAGATGGTCGAGTTCAGGACCCTGACACAAGGAAGAAAGGAAAGCAGCAGAATACGGACCCTGGACTTCAGAAAAGCAGACTTTGACTCCCTCAGAGAACTGATGGGCAGGATCCCCTGGGAGAATAACATGAGGGGGAAAGGAGTCCAGGAGAGCTGGCTGTATTTTAAAGAATCCTTATTGAGGTTACAGGGACAAACCATCCCAAAGTGCAGAAAGAATAGTAAATATGGCAGGCGACCAGCTTGGCTTAACAGTGAAATCCTTGCTGATCTTAAACACAAAACATAAGTTTACAAGAAGTGGAAGATTGGCCAAATGACCAGAGAAGAGTATAAAAATATTGCTCGGGCATGCAGGAGTGAAATCAGGAAGGCCAGATCACACCTGGAGTTGCAGCTAGCAAGAGATGTTAAGAGTAACAAGAAGGGTTTCTTTAGGTATGTTAGCAACAAGAAGAAAGTCAAGGAAGTGGGCCCCTTACTGAATGAGGGAGGCAACCTAGTGACAGAGGATGTGGAAAAAGCTAATGTACTCAATGCTTTTTTTGCCTCTGTCTTCACAAACAAGGTCAGCTCCCAGACTACTGCACTGGGCAGCACAGCATGGGGAGGAGGTGACCAGCCCTCTGTGGAGAAAAGTGGTTCGGGACTATTTAGAAAAGCTGGACGAGCACAAGTCCATGGGGTCAGATGTGCTGCATCCGAGAGTGCTAAAGGAGTTGGCGGATGTGATTGCAGAGCCATTGGCCATTATCTTTGAAAACTCATGGCGATCCAGGGAAGTCCCGGACGACTGGAAAAAGGCTAATGTAGTGCCCATCTTTAAAAAAGGGAGGAAGGACGATCCTGGGAACTACAGGCCAGTCAGCCTCACCTCAGTCCCTGGAAAAATCATGGAGCAGGTCCTCAAGGAATCAATTCTGCAGCACTTAGAGGAGAGGAATGTGATCAGGAACAATCAGGATTCCCCAAGGGCAATTCATGCCTGACTAATCTAATTGCCTTCAATGACGAGATAACTGGCTCTGTGGATGAGAGGAAAGCAGTGGACGTGTTGTTCCTTGACTTTAGCAAAGTTTTGACATGGTCTAGTTGGCAGCCGGTATCAAGTGGAGTGCCCCAAGGGTCGGTTCTGGGGCCGGTTTTGTTCAACATCTTCATAAATGATCTGGAGGATGGTGTGGATTGAACCCTCAGCAAGTTTGCGGATGACACTAAACTGGGAGGAGAGGCAGATACGCTGGAGGGTAGGGATAGGATACAGCGGACCCTAGACAAATTAGAGGATTGGGCCAAAAGAAATCTGATGATGTTCAGCAAGGACAAGTGCAGAGTCCTGCACTTAGGACGGAAGAATCCCATGCATTTTTACAGACTAGAGACCGAATGGCTAGGCAGCAGTTCTGCAGAAAAGGACTTAGGGGTTACAGTGGACGAGAAGCTGGATATGAGTCATAGAATCATAGAATATCTGGGTTGGAAGGGACCTCAAGAGGTCACCTAGTCCAACCCCCTGCTCAAAGCAGGACCAATTTTTGCCCCAGATCCCTAAATGGTCTCCTCAAGGATTTAACTCACAACCCTGGGTTTAGCAGGCCAATGCTCAAACCACTGAGCTATCCCTCCCTTCCCTCCTCCCCCAGTGTGCCGTTGTTGCCAAGAAGGCCAATGGCATTTTGGGCTGTATAAGTAGGGGCATTGCCAGCAGATCTAGGGACATGATTGTTCCCCTCTATTCAACGTTGGTGAGGCCTCATCTGGAGTACTGTGTCCAGTTTTGGGCCCCACACTACACGAAAGATGTGGAAAAATTGGAGAGAGTCCAGAGAAGGGCAACAAAAATGATTAGGGGTCTGGAACACATGACTTATGAGGAGAGGCTGAGGGAACTGGGATTGTTTAGTCTACGGAAGAGAAGAATGAGGGGGATTTGATAGCTGCTTTTAACTACCTGAAAGGTGGATCCAAAAAGGATGGATCTAGACTATTCTCAGTGATAGCAGATGACAGGACAAGGAGTAATGGTCTCAAGTTGCAGTGGGGGAGATTTAGGTTGGATATTAGGAAAACTTTTTCACTAGGGGGGTAGTGAAACACTGGAATGCGTTACCTAGGGAGGTAGTGGAATCTCCTTCCTTAGAAGTTTTTAAGGTCAGGATTGACAAAGCGCTGGCTGGGATGATTTAGTTGGGGATTGGTCCTGCTTTGAGCAGGGGGTTGGATTAGATGACCTCCTGAGGTCCCTTCCAACCCTGATATTCTATGATTTTATGATTAAAGGGTGGTACAAGCTCTCTTCTCATTTCCTTCGGTATCCATGCATAGGCCTTGTAGATCAGACACAATCCAATAGATTCTAGATCCTAGGTCCGATTCTGTTCACTATCTTCATCAGTGATTTAGATAATGGCATACAGAGTACACTTATAAAGTTTGTGGATGATACCAAGTTGGGAGGAGCTGCAAATGCTTTGGAGGACAAGATTAAAATTCAAAATGATCAGGATAAACTGGAGAAATGGTCTGTAGTACATAGGATGAGGTTCAGTAAGGACAAATGCAAAGTACTCCATGTATGAAGGAACAATCAATTGCACACATACAAAATGTGAAATGACTGCCTAGGAAGGAGTACTGCAGAAAGGGATCTTCAGGTAATAGTGGATCACAAGCTAAATATGAGTCAACAGTGTAACACTGTTGCAAAAAAAGGAAACATCATTCTGGGATATATTAGCAGGAGCGTTGTAAGCAAGACACAAGAAGTAATTCTTCTGCTCTACTCCATGCTGATATGGTCACAACTGGAGTCGAATTCTGGATGCCACATTTCAGGTAAGATGTGGACAAACTGGAGAAAGTCCAGAAGAGAACAACAAAAAATAAAGGTCTAGAAAACATGACCTACAAGGAAAGATTGAAAAAATTGGTTTGTTTACTCTGGGGAAGAGAAGACTGACAGGGGACATGATAATAGTTTTCAACTACATAAAAGATTGTTACAAACAACAGGGAGAAAAATTGTTCTTGTTAACCTCTAAGGATATGACAAGAAGCGATGGGCTTAACTTGCAGCAAGGGAGGTTTAGGTTGGACATTAGGAAAAAAAACTTCCTAAGTGTCAGTGTGATTAAGCCCAGGGAGGTTGTGGAATCTCTGTCATTGGAGATTTTTAAGAGCAGGTTAGACAATCATCTATCAGGAATGGTCTAGTTAATATTTAGTCCTGCCTTGAGTGCAGGGCACTGAACTAGAAGACCTCTCAAGGTCCCTCCAGTCCTACAATTCTATGATTCTTGCCAACCCAAAACACATAAGGTAAATCAGCACAAATTAATGATGACTAAACTAGCATTAACCTGTATGGGCTCCACTTCCAACCAGTGTCTTAATACTATCGAGAGGGAAAAGGAAGGGGCAAGGCAATCAGAGATGACCCCGGAGCTCCATAAAGCTGGTACGAAGTGCAAGAGTCAGTCTAGATGACTCTCTGGTCAGTGGGTGTTACACCCAATCCACATGAAACATGTGAATCTGTTATAGCCTTCGGCTTCAGATATTGACTCTTTAGCATGAGTCATAGAGACTCATACTTCGATCTTTGGAGGGCCTCGGTATTAACCAACATGGCAGCCATCACATAGGTGCACAGGTAATCTTGTGGCTCTGTTGAAAATAGTGCTGTGTTTTTCTGATAGAAAATTACATTGAGTTTTCACCAAAGAGTTTTTTTGTTGTTATTTTCGCAAACAGCATCTGATGTGACGGAACACTGCTATTTAATTAATCAGAATCTGAAATAGTTTGTCCAAAACGTCTTGGCATTATAACCAAAATATTTTTATTCAAAATGGTGTCACAGGGCCTCATGGGAGTATACTTCAGTTGCCTTATGCTTCCATTCTCCGTCACAGGGTGGACTCTCAAGCTGGACTACACCTCCCCTGATGCACCATGGCAAAGGACTCATAACGCACCCCACCAAGAGGGTAAAAAGCTCCTTATTTTCCATCCAACTCTACTTGAGACCCATTCTATGCCACAAATCTCTGCTCATGCAAACTCACTCTATTTCAGTCCCCTCAGAGTTACTGCTAAGCATGACTGTATTTGACTGTATTCGATATAGGCTCTTCTACCGTGCTCATCACCATGATATCTGAGCCCCTGAGAGGCCCCTGCCCCCGGCCTGTTCAGTAGCTTACTTGAAAGGATCTGTTCCTTTTAACTGCAGAGGGCAAATATTAGCTTGACCTGAGAGAAGGCAGCCACGATGAAGGCTTCAATTAAAATTCAGGCGACGATGTCAATGGTTGACAAACTAGGGAGCCTGACCCAAGTTGAAATCCTCCTAACTGTACACTTTTTTTAAAAAACATAATCACTGAAACAATATTTTTAGCTATTTCCCCGTTTTAATGGCAAACTATTTATTTCCCTTTTTCAAACAGTTCCAGCTACCAGAGGAAAATGACAAAAAATCATGTAATGGAATCTGAGAGCTGCCAGCTACTGATTTACTTTTTATTTTTTTTCCCTGCTGTATACATGATTAATTCCTTCTTTGTGCATTGGACTCCTAGCTACAGCCACTGTGACAGGCCTCAAGTTTTAAAATAATG
Organism: Caretta caretta; assembly: GCF_965140235.1. Lineage (NCBI taxonomy): Eukaryota > Metazoa > Chordata > Testudines > Cheloniidae > Caretta > Caretta caretta. The sequence goes on along the minus strand of NC_134210.1, from coordinate 8,476,523 downwards.
ACAGTATTTAAGACCAAAAACAAAGCAAAACTTAAAAGGTTACTTACTGAGCAGAGAAATAAACGGTAGACCTGTTTTATTTGGCAAACCTTAATTATTCTGCTCTCTCACAAGGATACAGATAATTAAAGCATATTATTTTCGAATAAAGGGTTTGATTTGCCTAACCATTAGGACTTTAAAAATAAGTAAATAACGCTGACATTTCATTTATAGGTATTTTAATTACTTGGATGGCCTCCTTTAAATACTAGATGTAGGAAGTGAAAATATGTACCTAGAGAAGAAGAAACTGCTTCCACGAGTTCCTAATTTTCATGTGTTATGGTTTTTAATATTTAGTATGGGTAAGGTTCTCATAGACTTAGAAGAGGGAATACACAGACCTTAAACTATTGTACCATTGTAACTGTATATTTAATCTCTTTTGAATATTTGCAGGTAAGAACTATATTTTGTTTATGTATTCCTCTCCCCCTCCCCCACACACACACTTCATTTTTATTTCCATAGTAGTAGGAAAGCCTGAAGGCATCAGAAAACAGGCTCTTCCCTCTCCCCACAGAACCCCTCCACCCTTCACTCCCAACTTTTAAAAAGACAAATACAGAAAGCTGTGAAATCTTCTCGCCCACAGGGTCAAGAAGTCTTCACCCACCCTTGTCAGTATGGACTGCTATTTTTGAGATAATGAATCCCTGAATTCCCCTCCTGCAGTGTTTCCTATTCATGAAGCTGAAAGTAGTTTCCTCCCACTCCTCATGTCCCTTTTGTCCCTCCAAACTTCTCTCTGCTCCTTATGCTGGTAGGCATGCAGGCCATCGACCTTGTGGGGAACTTTTGGAAATATTTTTATTTACTTTGAATCTGGTGTCATTTTTGCTTCTCCTTATCCACTTCCCTTCCTCTCTTAGGTACCTTAGCAGATGGCCCTAGCTTGTGTCTTGAAATTTCCCAAAACATCTTACTTCACAATTAGTTCAAGTATCTCAACACCTATATAAGACCTGGAATTATAATCTTCTCTACATTTCTTGTCAGTGATGTCAGAACACAGGAACCTATCTTTTCAGAGAGCAGATCTATACCCAGATAACTTGGGTAAGTGAGTTCCATTGCATTATTTTCTTTATGCGACTATTTCATGCCATTTTATTCATAACAATAAGCCTTAAGAGGTAGGCTGGGATATGCTTATTGTAAAAGGGATATTGACATATTGGAAAGGGTACAGAAAAGAGCTATAAAAATGATCCAAGGGCTGGAGAAAATACTTTATAGTAAGAGACTTTAAAAGCTCAAACTGTTTATCCAAAAGAAGATTGACAATGATCTGATAGAGTGTACGAGTACTTTCACAGAGACAAAATACTGCGTAGTAAAGGGCTCTTTAAGTTAGTTGAGAAAGACATGAGATAAAACACAATGGCTAGAAACTGTGCCACACAAATTCAAATTGGAAATAAGGTGCAAATTTTTAATAATGGGGGCAATTAAAAATTGGAACAAACTGTCAAGGGAAGTGGTGGATTCTCTATGACTTGAAGTCTTCAAATCAAGACTAGATGTCTTGTTGGAAGAGAAGTCAAACAAGTTATGTGGTAAAATACATGGGTAATTGGGTGAATTTTAATTGTCTGTGACACAAAGGAGGTCAGACTAGATGACTCAATGGTCCCTTCTGGCTTTAAATTGCATGAAAGACATTGCATCCCTAGACTGCAAGTAGTCCAAAGGAAGCCATAAGAACATCTTGTGGAGTAAGGTAATACTCAGGTTTCAGAGTAGCAGGTGTGTTAGTCTGTATCCACAAAAAGAAAAGGAGAACTTGTGGCACCTTAGAGACTAACAAATTTATCTTTTAAATTTTTTAAATTTAAAATCTTTTGTAGTGATAATCAAGGTGGGCCATTTCCAGCAGTTAACAAGAACATCTGAGGAACAGCTGGGGCGGGGGGATAGGAGGGGGAAATAAACATGGGGAAATAGTTTTACTTTGTGTAATGACCCATCCACTCCCAGTCTTTATTCAAGCCTAAATCAATTGTATTCAGTTTGCAAATTAATTCCAATTCAGCAGTCTCTCGTTAGAGTTTGTTTTTGACATTTTTTTGTTGAAGAATTGCCACTTTTAGGTCTGTAATCGAGTGACCAAAGAGATTGAAGTGTTCTCTGACTGGTTTTTGAATGTTATAATTCGTGACGTCTGATTTGTGTCCCTTTATTCTTTTATGTAGAGACTGTCCAGTTTGGCCAATGTACATGGCAGAGAGGAATTGCTTGCACATGATGGCATATTTCACACTGGTGGACGTGCAGGTGAACGAGCCTCTGACAGTGTGGCTGATGTGATTATAACACTCAAAAACCAGTTGGAGAACACTTCAATCTCTTTGGTCACTCAATTACAGACCTATGATGGTGTCCCCTGAATAGATATGTGGACAGAGTTGGCAACGGGCTTTGTTCAAAGGATAGGTTCCTGGGTTAGTGGATCTGTTGTGTGGTGTGTGGTTGCTCGTGAGTATTTGCTTCAGGTTGGGGGGCTGTCTGTAAGCAAGGACTGGCCTGTCCCCCAAGATCTGTGAGAGTGATGGGTCATCCTTCAGAATAGGTTGTAAATCCTTAATGATGCGTTGGAGAGGTTTTAGTTGGGGGCTGAAGGTGATGGCTAGTGGCATTCTGTTATTTTCTTTGTTGGGTCTGTCCTGTAGTAGGTAACTTGTGGATACTCTTCTGGCTCTGTCAATCTGTTTCTTCACTTCAGCAGGTGGGTATTGTGGTTGTAAGAATACTTGATAGAGATCTTGTAGGTGTTTGTCTCTGTCTGAGGGGTTGGAGGAAATGTGGTTGTATCGTAGAGCTTGGCTGTAGACAATGGATCGTGTGGTGTGGTCTGGATGAAAGGTGGAGGCATGTAGGTAGGCATAGCGGTCAGTAGGTTTCCGGTATAGGGTGGTGTTTTTGTGACCATTGTTTATTAGCACGGTAGTGTCCAGGAAGCGGATCTCTTGTGTGGACTGGTCCAGGCTGAGGTTGATGGTGGGATGGAAATTGTTGAAATCATGGTGGAATTCCTCAAGGGCTTCTTTTCCATGGGTCCAGATGATGAAGATGTCATCAATGTAGCGCAAGTAGAGTAGGGGCATTAGGGGACGAGAGCTGAGGAAGCGTTGTTCTAAGTCAGCCATAAAAATGTTGGTATACTGTGGGACCATGCGGGTACCCATGGCAGTGCAGCTGATTTGAAGGTATACATTGTCCGCAAATGTGAAATAGTTATGGGTGAGGACAAAGTCACAAAGTTCAGCCACCAGGTTTGCCGTGACATTATCGGGGATACTGTTCCTGTCGGCTTGTAGTCCATTTTTATGTGGAATGTTGGTGTAGAGGGCTTCTACATCCATAGTGGCTAGGATGGTGTTTTCAGGAAGATCACCGACGGATTGTAGTTTCCTCAGGAAGTCAGTGGTGTCTCGAAGATAGCTGGGAGTGCTGGTAGCGTAGGGCCTGAGGAGGGAGTCTACATAGCCAGATTGTGGAAATCTGCTGGAACTGCTGGAAATGGCCCACCTTGATTATCACTACAAAAGGTTTCTTCCTCCTTCTGCCCTGCTCTCCTGCTGGTAATAGCTCACCTTACCTTATCACTCTCATTACAGTGTGTATGGTAACACCCATTGTTTCATGTTCTCTGTGTATATAAATCTCCCCACTGTATTTTCCACTGAATGCATCCGATGAAGTGAGCTGTAGCTCATGAAAGCTTATGATCAAATAAATTTGTTAGTCTCTAAGGTGCCAAAAGTCCTCCTTTTTTTCGGTAATACTCAGTGTGAGTAAGAGTTTCACAATCTAATCTTATGCTCCCGGGCCTAAGAGAACCATTCGCTAATGAGGATTAGGAGAAACTTCTCCTATGTACAGGTTATTCCACAGTTGTTCATACTGCTGTTTCTCATATTTTCCTCTGAAGGTTCTGCTAATGTCCACTGTCAGGAGTGGGATACTGCAGTAGATGGACCACTGTCTAAGGTGTTATGGCAATTTCAAAACTATTCAGTCTCAGTTCTCTTCTCTATTGCAGGTGTGGGACTTTTGAATGCTCTCCCTCTTAACTTCTGCCAAAGTACAACTGTGGCATTCTTTCAGGTGAAGCGAAAGCCTTTGGTGTTTATGTTTTTGCTTGTCTTTGTTAAGGCTCCACTTCATCCTATATCCCTATTGTCTGGGATCATTCGTAGGAGGTAATGTAGGCAGAGATACAGACTAACCTCAAACTTTTTTCCTTACCTCTAGCTTTGCCTGATGCTAATTCCATGCCCTATTTCATGCCTCCCTGTATGCCTGGAATACCCACCCAATTCACGTCCATCAAAATCCTTCTCTTTACTTGAAAGTGTCTTTGAAAAGTCACTTGATCTGTGAAACTTTTCCTTCTGTCAACACCAAACCCGACTACATGTTTTGTGCTGTTCAGAATTGTATTGTACCAGATCATGCCCTTAAACTATTAGCCATTTAGGGCAAACCCCCTTTTATTTGCATGAGACAGTTTATTTTGCTCTCCATTAATATGTACAGTAATAATAAAAAATAATTACTATTGCTAATACTATAGGTGAGAGGGTGGTTTCCTGAAGGATTTTTTAAAATTGTTTTGAATATGCATGTTATTACAGCACTTCACCATGTTGCCTCTTTACAGTTTTAGATATTAGTTATGTCCTATTAGGCATTCAGAGGTCTTATAGTTTAGTATTAAAATATATGTAACAGGATGTCAGGTTCTTGGACTGTGCAGAGAAATGCAGATCTCTTCTGCTGACTCACCCTGAGCACAGAACCTGGTGTATTCCAACCAGGCATATGTAGGATATGAATCTCTCACTGAAGCAGACAGAAATAGGTGAAGATATGGAGATAAAACCTTTAGGAACAGCCAAGAGAAGGAAAAAGTTTAGGGTGAGGTCTCTTTTATTGCTATTAAGTTATGTACATTTGGTAAGAGAGGAAGGATGGTCTAGTGGTTAAGGTGCTAGCATTGGGATTTGTTCAGCTCTGACAACAATGAAATCAGTCATTTGTTCTTGTTAGGTTTTGGGCCAAATATCTATTGATCCCACGAATGTTTTGGATGATAGAGATCTCCTTAAACCAGCAGTTCTTATGAGATTTTTGTCATCTTGGACCATACACGGAGACTAAAAATGAAGGGGTGAATTCCTGTAAACTGTGATGGTTTTGTGATTGTGGATTATTACTGTTATTGCTTTCCTAGTGTTTCCAGAAACAACCAAACACACGCAACAACCCTTGGAATGCAATTTGCAAATGGAGATAAGACATAGGCCTTAAGCAGATCCTCACATTTGAAATATGAAACCACATTTCTCCATGTGTTGTGGGTGAAGGGATTAGGATCTATGCTCAATAATAGGATCTTGGTTCAAAGTCAGATACAAAGGTAGAAGAAGTCTAACTCTCTCAAAATGGTTTCCACAGGCTCCAAAAAAATCTCATGACAACAGCTAGGTAAAGGAGAGTTCCATCATCCAAAATGGTGGAAACTGCATGGGATTAATAGATTTTCAGCCCAAAAATCTCACAAGAACAAACTGCTGCTTTCATTGCTGTCAGAACAGAACATGGACTCCAACCTCAAGTGTCAGACTAGATCTGGATTAGATTTGAGAAGTAAACACCTCCTCTAGATTAAAATGGCATTTAAACCCATCTGACCACACAAACCACAACCAAGAATGCTCATGGCTGAACCCTGATCCACAAGATTAAGAACAATGGTGTGAGAAACATGATCCATGGTATTCACAGTTACATTTAGTAGGATTTGGGGATTTTATTGTTATTAGTGCACAATCCTTATCTAATCTATCTATCCACATACATATATGGCTCTGATCACCACAGTATCTATACACCTTCTCCTCCTCAGGACAAGGGCAAAACAGCCATTGGGCTGTGATTTCCTAGATTTGTAATGATGACACAAGGGAACCCACATGTTTGAATGTACCATGTTGCTTTTACCATCACATTTTTATAGTTATAACAGCTTGGAGCTTATTAGAAAATAAGAAAGAAATTATATCCAGGATATGAGAGATTCACAGAGATGTCCCTGTCCTTAATGAGAAATCAGAAAGAAGATTACTACCGTCGCTTGCCTATATGCTCTGGCTTATCAGCTGGTCTGGGAGTTTAGGCTCCTGCGATATTGAATGAAGATTGTAAGCCAGATGGGCCACAAATTCTGTCAAACCTTCTTGGCAGCTGGTCTCATTACAAAAGCCAGCCAGCCTTTTCCAAAAAGAAGAAGAAAAAAAAAAAAAAAAAAAAGAACGTGAAGCAAATTGGGCTTATAGACCCTTATAATGCAATTGCACCCAGAGATGAGGGCCTGAGCGGGCAGGCAGAAATATTATTGATGGCTGCTGAAAACAGGGAATAAGATGTTATTAAGCCAAGTCAGAGATAGATATCGATAGCTAATATAAAGCCTTTATTGGTTTACAGCCTTCAGGAAAGAGGGTTCAGAGCTTCAACCCTTTGCTTTGCTTTTAATTTCACTGGAGGAGCAGGGTTTATGAATAAAACATATCTTCTCTCATGATTCTGATATTAGTCACTGCTCTCTCTGTCCCTTGTTCACTCAGAGCAAGCAACATACACTAACTACATAAACTTTGAAAGCTATATTGTATGGACAGGGAGAAGGGGGAGGGAGTGGGGGTAGAGGGCAAGGAGAAAAAAAATAAGAAGCATGGAGAGAGAATAAGAGATGGACAGCATGTGTTAAGGGAGAAAGAGAGGGATACGGGAACATGGGTTGATAGAGAGATAAGAATGGACATTGTAATGTGGTTAGGGGACAAAAATAAAATCATCCTCCATATGTCCCATTGTAATAGAAGAGCTGCACCACAGCTGGACGAGTACCTCCGCATTCCTTGCATACAAAGGCCAAGGATTCCATGCAAGGAACATGAAGGATTCTCACGTGCACATGGCATATGCCCTGGCTCCATCCCCTGCCCATCCTTCATTCTCCCTTACAGCTACCTCAAGAGCTCACATGGGATTGGGTCCCATGACAGGGGGTTCTGATTCCTCTGCTCCTAGCAGCCTGTCCCCAAAGAACTACAGACGTTCTACGAAGGTGAGAGTCCTCCCAAGCCATGGCAGGCAGTGGAGAAGACGGGGGGCTCAAGAGACAGGAGGTAGAATTTTCAAAAGTGATTTAGAATCCTACATCCTATTAAAAGTCCATGGAATTTAGAATTCTAAGTCAGATACTTTTGAAAACATTATTCTTAAATAAAAATTCTTAAAGGCCAACATAATGATGATGGTGGCTGGAGATAGCCCAAGAATTTGCCAAAGGAAGAAAAGAGCCTTCCTGCAATAATTCACAGAGTTTAAGTGCAGACAGGACCCTTATGTCCATCTAAACTGATGTCCAGCACAAACCACAGGCCCTAGATTTCACCCAGGCATTCCTGCAATGAGCCCAGCCATCTGTGGTTGGACCAGGATTTATCTTTCTGAGAGACATCCACTTCTGAGCTAAAAGCTCCAATTAAATCAAGGTAAAACTCCAACACACTTGTCAAAGACCTTGATGAACTACTTTCTCCATGTTAAAAAAGCAAATTGCCCTCTTAAAAAAAATCCACTGACTTAATAACAGAAAAAAAATCAGTTAGAATAGTTAATTAGATTTGTTTTTAGATTTTATCCACTAGCTAATCCTGACGCATTATGGTCGAGAAAGAAAGAAAACAGCGTGATCTTTGGGTAGCTCATTTGCTAAGTGTGCATGATAAAGGCAACCATGTTGTTTAGCCTCCTGCTTCTGAGTCAAAAATAATAGCTGAAATTTATGCCGAAATGACTAAACTAATCAACCATCCATTTCATGGGCTATTATGCAATCACTATACTTTCTTCCAAAACATTTATGAAATCATAGAAGATGCCTTCCAGTTTTTATTAGTATTAGTTCAGAAACAGATTTAAATTCCACCCCCAACCCCAGCCCTCAGTGTTTCACAATTAACACTGAACCTGAATTTTGCTTAGCAGTTTTTGAGTCAGAGACAAGGCTGCCACTCCATCTTCCTAAGCCATGAGGAAAGATGGTTGTATGGTTAAGGCATTCAACTCAGACTCTGGTTCCAGTTCCTAGTTCTGCCACAGACTTGCTGTGTGACCTTGAGCAAATCAGTTAATCTCTCTGTGCCTCTGCAAAATGGGGATGATAATCCTTTCTTTCCCCTACCCTTTGTCTCATCTTCCTAGATTGTGAGCTCTCCAGGGTAGGCACTCTTCCTTACTATATCATTGTACAGCACCTGACACAAGAGAGAATTGATCTTGATTAGAGCTGCTGGGTGCTTCTATAATGTTAGTCATAAGCAGAATCACAGATAGTTGTTTCTCTGGGCAACACTGGCTGAACTGAGTGGATTAAGTAATTTAAAATTTACATGTGTATATTCCTGTCTGTGTTGGTAGATTACTGTAAATGTAAAGCTCTTACAATTATGCTTGTGATAGATAGAGAGCTGATAGGTAATTTAATTCTGTCTGCTTTTCTGATCATCATTTGCTTAAAGTAAATGCTCTGAGGATGCTTAGATGTACTGTAGAACAAGACATCATCTCTTTTAGATAAAGAACATTAGGTAGTGGGATCCAATGTTTCCCTGCCACTGCTGGCTAGATTGTGTCACCTTTACTCAGACAACATAATATGTTATTCCTTGATGGGCACAAGAACCCATTTACTCTTTTGCACCCCATTTCTCTTCTCCACAAACCTTGGTTCCAGCCCCATTGGGTAAGTTGCCATTGTCCACCTACTATAGCCCACCCCTTTCCACCCTGGATTAGGTGAGCAGGGATTGGGAAAAGCTATAGATTGCCCCTCCAACACAGAGGGGTGGCAGACCTGAGCTAGCACACAGAGGGAAGTAATTTGCTCATGTTATGGACCAGCAGCAAATTGTCTCCTAGATCAGTGAGGGGAAAATCATGCCTCTCTGAGGTATGATTCTCATCCCTATGCTGCTCCATACATAGCTGCTACGGTAACACCAAAACTTAGCCCTATAGGACTATTTGTCAGTAAAATGTTACTCATGCATAGATTTTAAGGTAAGAAGAGATGGTTGTGATCACCTGGTCTGACAGCACAGGCCAGAGAACATCCCCCAAATATTTCCTATAGCAAATCTTTTAGAGAAGTATCCAGTCTTGATTTGAAGATGTTCAGAGATGGAGAATCACAGAGAGTTTAGGTGGAAGAATCTGCCCCATAATATACAGTAAAAGCTCTGGAAAGACTTGGCCAATAGCATGATTGGAGTTGTGTTTCACTCATGTATTCGTTTATTTTAAATAAAACAAACCCATTAGGAAAGGGAAGAGGGTGAGGAATGAGTATCTTCTAATCCCCGAGAATCCCACATGCTCTGAGGTTTTCTGAGACATGACACTGGGTGCCATTAGAGACAGTAGCTCTTCGGTTTCCAAGGGCACTGACTAAGTGTTTCCCTGCCACAGCTGCTTCAGCCTCAGCTGCTCTTCGCTGGTTTTACTTTAATTTCTCTTTTCATTAGATTTCAGTGGCCCCCTTTCCCATTATACTGAGCAATATAGGAGTCTGAATGATGTGTGTAATGGGAAACTGATGTTATGTGTGTACTTTATTGACACAGATGACCAAAAACCCACCCCCCAAAAAAACACCTTAGCCTACATCTCTAAGTAGTGTAATTTATTGTTTACTATCCCCTACTTACCTGCATATAACAGTAAATGAGAGCAAAGAAGAATTGTAATATTACTCTTTCCCCAAACACTTACTAACACGCAAAACAAAATGATTAAACCCAAACCCAGTGTTTCCTGCTTCTCAGACTCTGTGGGTCTTTCCTGAATTTCAGCCCTTTGTGGACAGTCAGACAAAGGCCAATTTGCCACTTTTATCTCCCACTTAATTATTCATACCATAGCATCTAGAAGCCCAGGAGCCCCTGGTCCTAGGCACTAGATAAATACAATAAAAAGTGGGTTCTAGCCCACGGAAGATTATGCCCAGATAAATGTGTTAGTCTCTAAGGTGCCACAAAGACTCCTAGTTTTCACAAGAAGAGCTTACAATCTAAGTAGAAGACAAGAGGAGGATAGAGACTGACGGGATGTGTAGGGAAACAGTGGGACAAAAATTGTCAGCATGAGGGGCAGTACTGTCAGCACAACCGCCTGATTGTTGTCAATTTTTTAGTAGACTTCACGGCAGAGAGAGTTTAAAGGAGAGAGATTTACAATGAGGAGTAGTTTTGCGGATGTTTATGGGAAGTACATCCCAAGTATGAGGGGCCATATGGAAGAAAGCATGAAGGTGCCCATTTAAGTCCTAGACCTTGAGCAGACCCTCTGTGCCGGGGTGCATTTCACCCTTCCTAATTGATGTTGCATTTCTCTGCTCCACAATCAATAGCCTTGCCCCAGAGAACTTTGGGCATATTAACCGACATGGCATGGGCCAGGGGGACACTAAGTTCACAGGGAAGAACACTACCACCATGCATAATACAAGCCACAACATGATGTGCATAAGCAGACCCTGCTCAGGGTTGTTACGGTGTTGATTCCCAAAGAAGTGCACCAAAAGGCAATTAATTCCCACCCTGGCAGTAGGGAGCCCAGGATTGCAGCAGATGTCATAGAATCATAGAAGATTAGGGTTGGAAGGGACATCAGGAGGTCATCTAGTCCAACCCCTGCTCAAAGCAGGACCAACACCAACTAAATCATCCCAGCCAGGGCTTTGTCAAGCAGAGCCTAAAAACCTCTAAGGATGGAGATTCCACCACCTTCCTAGGTAATCCATTCCAATGCTTCACCACACTCCTAGTGAAATAGTGTTTCCTAATATCCAACCTAGACCTACCTCACTGCAATTTGAGACCATTGCTCCTTGTTCTGTCATCTGCCACCACTGAAAACAGCCTAACTCCATCCTCTTTGGAACACCCCTTTCAGGTAGTTTAAGGCTGCTATCAAATCCCCTCTCACTCTTCTCTTCTGCACACTAAACAAACCCAGTTCCCTCATCATCTCCTCATAAGTCATGTGCCCCAGCCCCCTAATCATTTCCATCTCCCTCTGCTGGACCCTCTCCAATTTGTCCACATTCTTTCGGTAGTGGGCGCCCCAAAACTGGACACAATACTCCAGGTGTGGCCTCACCAGTGCTGAATAGAGGGAAATAATCACTTTCCTCGAGCTGCTGGCAATGCTCTGACTAATGCAGCCCAGTATGCCAGCACGTGTTATTGGAGTTTGCTTTTCTCTACCACCCCAATATATTTGCTCAGCAGAGGGTGGTCTGAGAGAAGGCTATTGTCACACAGATTGTCAGTTGGTGAGATGGCCAAAAGTTCATTCACCTCCTGCTTCTGAAACTTATCACATGGCTATCACTGCTAGAACATGTGGTAGATGTATTTATTAATGAGTGTGTATGAGTTAGAGGTTTTAAGGTGCTCTTCTAGGACAGAAAGGGGACTCTTGTGTTCTTGTTATCTGACCCGATGCATGAAGACCAGATGCAATGGTTTCTACATTGAGTTCTACAACCTGAGCTTGAACCAGAGGATAGCTTAGAAAGATACCCAGTCCCGGGTTAAAGATTTCACATGATGAAGAATCCATCCATTATAGGAACTGAATAGAGGCTATACATAAAGTTGTCTTGGGAGTTGTATTTAAAAGCAGGAGTAAAATCTGTTTTACAGCTCAAAGATTGAATTTAGTCTTCAAATTTGGCACAATCACTGCACCTGGGACAACTGAATTTACTATGTAAATTGATTAGAAACAAAAGATTTGGGAGCATTTGCTTAAAGAACATTTAGAAATGCTCCCTTTTGAAATTTGGCACAGTTTTCTTCACATTTATTGGGGCTTCTTTAATTAAAACTTCAGCTGGGTGGAAAACCAAGCTACTTCCCTACAAAATTATCCCTTTTCAAAATTTACCTAGTAGAAAATTCCATGTTTTCCCATTGGACATTTCAAAAAGTGGGACTCTTCCCCCTGTCCCCATTTTCTCACATATCTTTATTTTTTTCCTGACTAGAGACAGTTGCTAAACAGTAAGCAAGCAAGAGAAACACTAAGTACTGAAAGTGTTATTTTTTTTAAAAAGTAAAAGGGGACATTTTTAGCCTCTAAAATTTTTCAGAACAAAAAATTGATCAAAACCAAAATTTTCCCACAAAACTTTCAGTTTCAATGAAACCGAAATTACAGCTGCTTGAGGCCGAGGAGCAGCAAAGAACATCTCTGCATCTAAAAATCTCATTAAAAGTTCTCTTTTTCAAATGCTGTGGGGCTACAGCAGGATATTTCTCCATAAGGAAAGGAGGATTCCCAGCATCTCAATGGGGGTGAAGAAATAAGCCTTTAGAGTTCTGGCAACAGATTCCAACCCCTGATGCTGCCCCTTGGCTCCAGTCTGATAGCATTAAAGGGCATCCACTTGTCCCCAAGAGCATGTCCCTAGTCCAGGGACACTGTAAAACTGACATATATAGGTGTAAGCTGTGAAAAGCTCCCTGTAAAGAGCTACATACCCTAAGAAGTTTGCCATGCAAGACAAGAAGTTTTAGCAATCTGACAAAATCCAGGAGCTAGTCTACATATTATTGAGGGCTATCTGCTGGCACCGTAGCTGTGTACATATATACAGAACACAACACTCTTGTAACATATACTCCTCCCAGTTGCTGGTGTAAAGGCATGGTGGGGGTGTGGCCAAAGTTCTGTCCACTGGCAATTCCGGCTTTCGGTTTAAGCCATAGGCAGCTACAAGGAGAACTCACAGTGCATCATAAGAAATGCAGTCCATCTGTGAGCAGGGTCCATAGGGAAAAGTGTGGGCATGAAGGACCTAGAACTATGACTCCCATGAGGCATCACAGCAGCTCAGACAAATGCAGATATTAAGGTCAACCCAACCTAAAATGAAATAGTATATGATCATGTAATTAAAGATGGTATCGTAGTGCATACATACAAAAAGGTCCTGAATTAAGGTTGCACTGGTAACCTCAATTCTAATATTTCCTACTTTCTGAGTGCTTGACTTTATACTGGACTGCATACTGTTATTTTAATGTAAAGTTTGTGGATGTAATACATACATATGTATGTGGTAACATAGCAATATTGCAGCACAAACAGATTTGGGTAGGATAAAATATTTCACAGATGTCATCCCAGTGGTCAAATTTCAGCAACCAGCTCTTACGGTGGGCCTGGGTGGGCGAAAACAAAACAAAAGATAGGAGTAGTTCTTATTACCTGGGTTTCACTCCTAGCAGCCCAGAGTAGCAATCAAACACTTCGCTCGCTGTAGCTAATTCCACCCTGTCTAGCAGAGCACTACCTTTATTTTTTTAAATGGCAAGCACTTGTATCTATTGGATTGCTTGCTGAGCTTTTTCCCTGTTGCCATAAGTTATGAGGGCGGAAAAAACGTCACTCTGTCCAGAATGACCTAGATAAAGTGAGGGAGAGCAACATGAGGAAAGGAGATGACCCATACAGAACTTAAGCCCTGATTCATCAGAGTACTTAAGTGCATGCTGAATCCCACTGATTGATTCCAGTGTGACTAAAGCATGTGCCTAAATTCCCTGGTGGATCAGGTTTTTTGCAGTGTTGTAGCTTTGTCCGTCCTAGGATATTAGAGAAATGAGGTGGGTGAGGTAAGATCTTGTATTGGACCAACTTCTGTTGGTGAAAGAGACAAAGAGCTCTTCAGCAGAACTGAAGAAGAGCTCTCTGTAGCTCAAAATCTTCTCTCACCAACAGAAGTTGGTCCAATAAAAAAAAGACATTACCTCACCCACCTTCTCTTTCTTGGTGTGTCAGGTTCTGATTCCAGTTTAAGGTTTCTGTCCAGATTTTAAAAACGTAGAAAGGAATTAGTCCTGGCTACATGAAAAACATTCACAATTAGGGTTGGAAGCCACCCCACGAGGTCATCTAGTCCAACCCCCTGCTTAAAGCAGAACCAACACCAACTAAATCATCCTAGCCAGGGCTTTGTCAAGTTGGACCTTACAAGCCTTTAAGGATTAGATTCCACCCCTACCTAGGTAACCCATTCCAGTGCTTCATTACCTTAGTGAAATAGTTGTTCTTAATATCCAACCTAGACCTCCCACACTGCAACTTGAAACCATTGCTCCTTGTTCTGTCATCTGCCACCACTGAGAACAGCCAAGCTACATCCTCTTTGTAAACCCCTTCAGGTAGTTGAAGGCTGCTATCAAATCCCCACTCACTCTTATTTTCTACAGACTAAATAAGCCCAGTTCTCTCAGCCTCTCCTCATAAGTCATGTGCCCCAGCCCCCTAATCATTTTCAGTGACCTCTGCTGGACTCTCTCCAATTCGTCTAAATCCTTTCTGTAGTGGGGGGCCCAAAACTGGACTCAATACTCGAGATGTGGCCTCACCAGTGCCGAATAGAGGGGAATAATCACTTCCCTTGATCTGATGGTAATGATCAAACTAATGCAGCCCAATATGCCATTAGCCTTCTTAGCAAGAAGGGCACACTGTTGACTGATATCTAGCTTCTCATCCACTGTAATCCACAGGTCTTTTTCTGCAGAACTGCCACTTAGCCAGTCAGTCCCCAGACTGTAGCAGTGCATGGGATTCTTCCACCCTAAGTGCAGGACTCTGCACTTGAACCTCATCAGATTTCCTTTGGCCCAATTCTCCAATTTATCTAGGTCACTCAGGACCCTATCCCTAAACTCTACCTCTCCCCACAACTTAGTGTCATCCGCGAACTTGCTGAGGGTGCAATGCATCCCATCATCCAGATCATTAATGAAAATGTTGAACAAAACTAGCCCTAGGAATGACACCTGGGGCACTCAGCTTGATACCAGCTGCCAACTAGACATTGATCCATTGATCACTACCCATTGAGCCTGACGATCTAGCCAGCTTTCCATCCACCTCATAGTCCATTCATCCAATCCATACTTGTTTAACTTGCTGGCAAGAGTACTGTGGGAGACCTTATCAAAAGCTTTGCTACATTCAAGATATATCACATCCACTGCTTTCCCCATATCCACAGAGCCAGTTATCTCATCATAGAAGGCGATCAGGTTGGTCAGGCATGCCTTGCTCTTGGTGAATCCATGTTGACTGTTCATGATTACATTCCTCTCCTCCAAGTGCTTCAAAATGGATTTCTTGAAGACCTGCTCCATGATTTTTCTGGGGACTGAGGGCAGACTGGTCTGTAGTTCCCTGGATTCTCCTTTTTCCCTTTTTTAAAGATGGGCACTAGGGCTGTCAAAAGATTTAAAAAAATAATTGCAATTAATCTCACGATAAACTGCACTGTTACACAATAGAATACCATTTATTTAAATATTTTGGATGTTTTCTACATTTTCAAATATTGATTACAACTACAATACAGAATACAAAGTATACAGTGCTCACTTTATATTTTTGATTACAAATATATTCTCATTAAAAATCAAATAGTATTTCAATCCATCTAATACAAGTACTGTAGTGCAATCTCTTTATCATGAAAGTTGAACGTATAAGAGTTGAATTATGTATAAAAAAGTAACTACATACAAAAATAAAACAATGTAAAATTTTAGAGCCTTCAAATCCATTCAGTCCTACTTTAGCCAATCGCTCAGACAAACAAGTTTGGTTACATTTGCTGGAGATAATGCTGCCCGCTTCTTGTTTACAAGGTCACCTGAAAGTGACATTCGCATAGCACCTTTGTTACCAGTGTTGCAAGATATTTACCTGCCAGATATGCTAAAGATTCATATGTCCCTTCATGCTTTAACCACCATTCCAGAGGATATGCATCCATGCTGACAACGGGTTCTGTTCGATAATGATCGAAAGCAGAGTGGACTGATACATGTTCATTTTCATTATCTGAGTCAGATGCCTCCAGCAGAAGGTTGATTTTCTTTTTTGATGGTTCGGGTTCTGTAGTTTCCGCATTGGAGTGTTACTCTTAAGTCTTCTGAAAGCATGCCCCACACCTCCTCCCTCTCAGATTTTGGAAGGCACTTCAGATACATAAACCTTGGGTCAAGTGCTGTAGCTATTTTTAGAAGTCTCACATTGGTACCTTCTTGCATTTTGTCAAATCTGCAGTGACAGTGTCCGTAAATCAAACAACATATGCTGGGTCATCATCCGAGACTGCTATAACATGAAATATATGGCAGAATGTGGGTAAAAGAGCAGAGGAGCTACAATTCTCCCCCAAGAAGTTCAGTTACAAAATTTAATTAATGCACCTTTTTTTTTAAATTATCATCATCAGCATGGAGGCATGTCCTCCACAATGGTGGCTGACACATGAAGGGGCATGCAAATGTTTAGCATATCTGGCACATAAATACCTTGCAACGCTGGCTACAAAAGTGCCATGCAAATGCCTATTTTCACTTTCAGGGGATATTGTAAATAAGAAGCAGGCAGCAGTATCTCCCATAAATTGAAACAGACTTGTTTGTTTTAGCGATTGGCTGAATAAGAAATAGGACTGAGTGGACTTGTGGGCTCTAAAGTTTTACATTGTTTTTGAGTGCAGTTATGTAACAAAAAAAAATCTACATTTGTAAGTTACACTTTCACGATAGAGATTGCACTACAGTACTTGTATGAGGTGAATTGAAAAATACTATTTCTTTTGTTTATCATTTTTACAGCGCAAATTTTTGTAACCTAAATATAAAGTAATCACTGTACACTTCGTATTCTGTGTTGTAAAAAATATATATATTTGAAAATATAGAAAAACATCCAAAAATATTTAATAAATTTCAATTGGTATTCTATTATTTAACAGTGTGATTAATCAGGATTAAATATTTTAACCACAGTTAATTGTTTTGAGTTAATTGTGTGAGTTAACTGTGATTGACAGCCCTAATGAGCACTATATTTGCCTTCTTTCAATTGTTCGGGACCTCCCCCGATCGCTACGACTTTTCAAAGATAATGGCCAATGGCTCTGCAATCAATCACATCAGCCAACTCCCTCAGCACCCTCAGATTCATTGCATCTGGCCCCATGGATTTGTGCATGTCCAGCTTCTCTAAATAGTCCTTAACCTGTTCTTTCACCACTGAGGGCTGCTCACCTCCTCCCCATACTATGCTGCCCAATGCAGCAGTCTGGGAGCTGACCTTGTCTGTGAAGATTGAGGCAAAAAAAGCATTGAGTACTTCAGCTTTTTGCACATCTGTCACTAGGTTGCCTCCCTGATTCAGTGAGGGTCCCACACTTTCCCTGACCACCTTCTTGTAGCTAATATACCTGTAGAAACCCTTCTTCTTACCCTTCACATACCTTGCTAGCTGCAACTCCAATTATGCTTTGGCCTTCCTGATTACACCCCTTCATGCTCAGGCAATATTTTTATACTTCTCTTTAGTCATCCGTCCAAGTTTCCACTTCTTGTAAGCTTCTTTGTGTTTAAGCTCAAAGATTTTTCTGTTAAGCCAAGCTGGTCGCCTGCCATATTTGCTATTCTTTCTGCACATCGGAATGGTTTGTTCCTGTGCCCACAATAAGGCTTCTTTAAAATACAGCCAGCTCTCCTGGACTCCTTTCCCCCATCCCCCCCTCATATTAGCCTCAAAGGGTATCCTGCCCATCAGTTCCCTGAGGGAGTCAAAGTCTATTTTTCTAAAGTCCAGAGTCTGTATTTTGCTATTCTCCTTTCTTCCTTTTGTGAGGATCCTGAACTCTACTACCTCAGGTTGCCACCCACTTCTACTTCTCCTACCAATTCCTCACAGTTTGTGAGCAGCAGGTCAAGAGGAGCATGGCTCCTAGTTGGTTCCTCCAGCATGTGCACTAGAAAGTTGTCCCCAACACTCTCCAAAAGCTTCCTGGATTGTCTGTGCACTGTTGTATTGCTCTCCCAGAAGATGTCAGAGTGATGGAAGTCCCCCCTGAGAACCAGAGCCTGTGATCTGGAAACTTCTGTTAGTTGTCCAAAGAAAGCCTCATCCTCCTGGCCTGGTGGTCTATAGCAGATGACCACCATCACATCAGCCTTTTTGTTCTCACCTCTAAACTTAACCCAAAGACTGAACAGGCTTTTATCCAGTTTCATACTGAAGCAGTGAGCAATCATACTGCTCCCTTACATACAGTGCAACTCCTCCACCTTTTCTCCCCTGCCTCTCCTTCCTGAACAGTTTATACCCATCCATGACAGTGCTCCAGTCATGTGAGTTACCCCACCAAGTCTCTGTTATTCCAATCACATCATAGTTCCTGGACTCTGCCAGGACTTCCAATTCTTCCTGCTTGTTTCCAAGGCTTCTTGGTTTCAAGTACAGGCACCTACGATAACTAGCCAATTGCCCTACTTTCTCAGTATGAATCAGGAGGCCTCCCCTGGTGCACCCTCCTCCTTCTATTTCTTCCTGATATCCCACTTACCACCGGGCTTAGGTCACCATCCCCCTGCAAACTTTAAAGCCCCCGTCACTAAGTTGCAAGCCTGCCTGAGAAGATTCTCTTCCCTCTCTTCATTAGGTAGATCCCATCTCTTCCTAGCAATCCTTCCTGGAGCAACATCCCATGGTCGAAGAATCCAAAGCCCTCTTTCCAACACCACCTGCATAACCAAGCATTTACCTCCACAATTTGATGGTCCCTACCTGGGTCTTTTCCTTCAACAGGGAGGATGAATGAGAACGGGTTTTGCGCCTCAAACTCCTTTATCCTTCTTCCCAGAATCACAGTCTTCAGTGACCTGCTCAAGATCATTTTTGGCAGTATCATGGGTGCTCACATGGAGAAGTAGGAAGGGGTATCAGTCCAAAGGGTTGATCGGTCTTGGCAGACACTCCGTCACATCCTGAATTCTAGCTCCAGGCAAGCAGCACACTTTGAGTTTCCCGGTCTGAATGACAGATGGATAACTCTGTCCCCATCAGGAGGAAGTCCCCACCTCCTCCTCTTGGGAGTGGTGGTCGTGGAACTCCCATCCCTAGAAAAATACATTCCATGCCTTCCGGTCAATGGGGTCTCCTTCTGATCCCTTCCCTCAGATGACTCTTCCAAACCATTCTCCGCTATAGTACCTGTGCAGAGAGCTTGAAAATGGTTTCTTACCTCTATTTGCACTAGGGGTACATGGGATCTCCTCTTTCTTCTGGAGGTCACATGCTGCCAATTTTCTTCCCTGTTCTGCACTGCCCTCCTTGATTTTTCACCATGCTGTGCGTGCAGTACCAAACACTGACCTCTATGAAAGTCTTCATTTTCTCTGATGCAACACACGGTTGATACTCGGGTCTCTAGTCATCCCTCTCTTCAAAAAAAAAATCCTCTCCCCCATGACAGCTACACTCCATTGTAGCAATGAACCTTTTTTAAACTTAGACTGGTCCAAAAATTCCCAACAAAATATTTTCACAACAGTATATGAGCTTTTGTCAAAAATCAATTTTTTCTTGGGAAGAGACATTTTTTGTTGAAATTAGTCTATCAGAAAAATTAAAATGAATTAGAGCCCCATGAGCAGAGCTGGACAGGACCCAGATTTTCCATTTTTCAGGAAATCCTGCAATTTCTAATTTTTCCATTTTGAAATTTAAATTAAAAAAAACCTGTTTTGTGGGATTTAATTCAAAAAACCAAAACCTTGAGCTCAACAATTCTATAAAAATCAAACTATTTAGTTCCCACTTCACGGGATTCATTATAAAATAAAGATTGAAAGGACTTTCATTTAAAAAAAAAGGAATGTTACCATTACTGAAATGCTTTGTTTCAGGTATGTTTTTCTACATGCCATTCAATCCAAATGGACATTTTTATCTAACATGACATGGGTTTTCTAAACAAGGCATTTTTGTCAAATAAATAAATACATGAAAAGACACAAAAAACTCCTACCAGCTTTATCTGTGAGGCACCATAGTGATTAGAGAGACCCTGGCACATCATGAAAGATGGGGACATGAGGAACCCAGAACAACTCCTGTGAAGCATCATGGCAGATCAGGTGAAAGCAGAAATTAATGTTGACCCAAAATGAATTATTTCAAACCAGGAATATTGAAATGTTTTATTTTGATTGAAAAATGCCCACATGAAATGTCTGAATCAAAATTTTCATACCATGAAAAGTTGACATATTTCAAATTTTTGTCCCACTTTGGGAGGAAAACAAGTTTCAAACAATGAGAATTTCCACACAATGGACATTGCTTTGGGTCAGCTCTAATTCTGACCAAAATGGAAACAGCTGTAACAGAACTTTCACGGGATTCATACCAAGACGGCAGATACGGTTGCCAACTTTGGTGGGCTGAATTCCTGAAGGTTTCATCACATAACATTATCTTTAATGCCTGGAAACTCCAGGACAATCCTGGAGGGTTGGCAACTCTTGCTGCACAACTCACTACTGGAGGGAGTTAAGGTTGATCACAACTTCACATCATTCAGTACAAAACACAAAACCTTCCCCACAAAACTACTTTACTCAGACTGAGTCCCACTCACACTTTTGAACTCAATAATAAATAAAAGGTAGGCCTGTCTATGATTCTCTTGCTGGTAGGAAAAGAAAAAAAAAGTCTGTCATGAATGTTGCACTGGGAGGAGCCCAGGTATAAATGTTTAGAGGCAACCAAAATAAAAACCAAGGTACATAAAATATATATTTGTCCCATCTATCTAAGTGGCAAATATCCTTACCTGGTTACACTCTGGATTAGAAAGATGGGAAGAATTGTAAGTGTCTAATGTCCTCTTCATAGATTCTAAGGGCAGAGTAAACCACTGATCATCCAGTCTTCCCTCCTACATAACACAGCCCATAGAACTTCCCCTAAATAATTTCTCTTAAATTTTCAGCATGTATACTCAGTGTTGTGACACTTGCAATTCTGTCTTGAGTCTAACCGTATTTGTTGTTTTACTTACAGCCTTAGCTTCTAAAGTCAGATGAATACATGAGAATTTCATGCTTTTTGGGGGGGGAAGGGGTCAGTTTCTAGTCTTAATTATGGGGAGGAGAACTTGAAAACATGACCAGAGGAAATCTGGATTAGGAATAGAGAAGTCATTTTACCTATGTATTTGACACTGGTTCCACCACTGCAGGAATACAGTGTCCATTTCTGGATGTTGATAAATTGGAGACAGTTCAGAGAAGAGCCAGGAGAATGATTAGAAAAAAAAACAAAAAACATGCCTTACAGTGATAGAACTCTTTGAGACTATCTATTTAGCATAATAAAGAGAATGGTAAAGGGGAACTGGATTACAGTCTGAAAGTATCTCTATGGAGAATCAATATTCAATAATGGGCTCTTCAATCAAGCAGAGCAAGGTATAACATGGTCTAGTGGCTGGAAATTGAAGCAAGACAAATTCAAAATGAAAAATAAGGTGTAAATATTTAAACTGAGAGTAATTAACCATTGGAACAATTTACCAAGGGTCATGAGGGATTCTCCATCATTGACAATTTTTTTTAAAAAAATTAAGATTTCCCCCCCCCCCCCCCCCGAAGATTTGCTCTAGGAATTATTTTGGGGAAATTCTATGGCCTGTAACATACAGGAGGTCACACTAGATGATCACAGTGGTTCTTTCTAGCCTTAGAATCTATAAATTTTAGAGGCCCAGAAACTAGAAGACAAAGAACATGAACCAAACATTTTAATTTTAAACTCTTGATTTCTAACCAATCGTGTGATATTTTTGGTTCTGAATCCTGATATTTGACTGCTCAGGTTGTCTATGCTAGTGCTATTTCTGTTACCGCTTGCATTTCTCTGTTTGGATAATTAAATTAGATGAGCCATTTTCACTTCTGGACCATTTAACGCAGAGGAGCGTGAAAGCGAGCTCTCGGTTCCTCCTTAGTCTCCTTTTACCACAACATTGGCTTTCTCAGCTGGATGATGGAGACACCATATAGAGGTAGGCCAACCCTTTGTGTGTCTCTTTATGCTGTGTTTGTCTTTCTGTAGTTTAGTTTTGTGAACTTCCAGCTAGGCTTTGCTTAGAGCCTTGAGTTTTTTGGATCATATTCATATGTACATCCTTTTGCTACATGGCAAACAGCGTATTAAGGGTTAACATAGCCTCGTTCTATTTCTCTCTCTTTCCTTGTCTGCCTAGCTGTCCAAGGCCTTTTGTTGCCTTCCCTCCCTTCCTTTTAATACAATTTTTGGCAGGATTGTCCTCCCTCCCCTCCCAATCAGTTGTTTGTTTTCCACATTAGCAGAATCCTTTCCATTCACAGCTCTCTGTCACTCACTCACTACAAGCTTATGTCCTTGGAAACAGTTACCAGTAAGCATAGCATCTCAGTCAGAGTAATGGCCTCAATCACTTTTTTTCTGCAAGGGAAGCCCATAGGATGAGGCTAAAAGGGAGGAATATTTTCTCCCCAAACCGTTCTGTCACACAGGTTCATGTGGAAATGGGGGGGGGGAGGAGACTTTGTGAAACTGTCTATGGAGTATGTGAATGACCTCGCCTATGCCCAGTTTCGCTGAGTTAGTGCCCCCCCCCCGCCCCCGATGAGGGACCAGGGGAAAAGGGAGAATTCTTCTGCAATTAAGTTTGATCTCTCTTTTAGCAGGGGAGAGGAGTTTCTTTGTGCCCTGAGAGTGCTGAGCACAGATGTTCCATGACACCATTGGATCCTTAACTATTAATAATGAATATTAACCGTAATAACTATAAATCCCTTAGACTGGCATTTCTTTTCAATCCATAAGATTCCAAAGGAAGTTACAGAGAGTGTGGGACAAATTTAGCCAATACAAACATTGACGCAAATCCCAGTGAAGTCCTTGGGAATTCTACACATGTACCGGAGAACAGAATTTGGTCCCATGTAGAGAAAAAACTCACCCATCACTTGGATGCAGCCATCTCTGGAGTGGACAGTGGCAGCTGCTAAAGAGAAAATTAAATAATCTATAACCAGTCCTCAGACCCAACTCCTCCCCCCCCCCCCCAATGGACTGACCCTGTCTGTTTCTGTCTCACTCTTTTAATGTCGTTTTAGCTCCAGATAGTATCAGTGTCAGTTATGTTTCCTTCAGTGAGCCACAGAAAGGACCTACGGCATTTTGTGCAGTCAACCTGCGGGCAACCTGCTCAAACTCAAGTGCTCATTGATTGGAAACTGATGTAACAGTTTGCTAGCTAGAAACATTAGACTATGCAATAAACATGCTTTTCTGTTGTCTCCTCCTCCACCCATCACAAAAACATCCCTGAGCCCTTCATCTTCATAAGAAAGTAGAGAATTAAAAGTAGGGTAACTTAGAAAATTAATTGCTGAGGAGGAACAAAGCTGGCTGAATGGGCGTTTGACTGGGTATTAAATAACCCAGATGTTCCAGCTTTTGAGACTATGTTTAAAGAGGGAGCACAGCTGGATTGATTTGCCCTCCTCCCCTTCAGACCGACAGTGCCCTGGAGTGGTTCTTTAACACTTTTAACTGCAGTGCCATGGAATAATCTTTATTGCCCTGCCAAAAAGTTTGACAAAAAAAAAAATTGTTCCATTTTCCTGAAAAGTACTATTTGATTTTGTTTATGTTTTTGCCAAAAATAACGCTCCCTCCTGCCCCCAAAGAAAATGCTGGGGTTCTGTCAACCACAACAAAAAAGTTTGCTAAAAACTCAATCTTTTGACACTTTTTCCCTCCAGTAAAAACAACCAAACAAACAAAAAGAAAACTACACAGATCATCGCTTTACATGTTAAAAAAGTTTCAATGGAAAGTTTTCCTGCCAACCCTGGTTGAGATGATGGGGGTTTTCTGGCTGCTGTGGCTTCTTTTGGTCATTGATTTTGGGTGTGATATTAGTCACTGGCCTAAACATTTCCCTTAAATGTTCAGATTCTGTTGGAGCTTACTGCAGTCTTGAGGCAATCAAAGCATCAACTACTCCACATTCCTGGCATGCTGTATTTCTATGGCCTTGGAGTGGTGAGGTCCCTCTAAGAGCAGGGCTGTAACCTGCCATGATGACAGTAGAGAAGGCATTAAGGGGTACAAGGGTCACAGCCCTCCCTTGAGCTTCAACTCCCCCTCTCAAGCAGGTGGGTGGGTAATGGATGGACCATTAACTGTGCCCCATCTCATAAAGTGCCAGCTAGTACAGCTGAGCCAGAGTTGCACATGAAGTAATCTACTATTGGTCTAGACCAGTAGCAATTTATTTCCCTCCTTTGAGTCACAATTCGCTCCCTGCTCTGCTCCTAGGGATAGATTTTAATGTTACAATTTAACCCTCAGTTCTGATCCTTGGTGCTGTCTCTCTATTGATTTTCTTTGTTCTCGTCTCCTCTGCTACATTTGACAGTGGTGACATTCAATCCTTTGAGATTCTATTGGGGTTTCTTCCAGTCACATTGACAATACAACATCCTCTCGGAAGAAAATGGAGCTGCTCAGATCTCTTGAGGCTTCCAACAAGTGTCCCTGACCTGGGTGCTTTGAAAGCATCTGCCTTGATGTGGATGTCTGAATCAGTATCTGATGTTTAGCCTTACTACTCTGCCTGGTACAGAGAGGCATTGACACAGAAAGGCATTAAAGTTTGGAATATCAGTGCAGAGCCACCCGTTCAAAACTGAAGTCCACATGTCAGTGCAGAGTACTGTTTTGGTGTGTGACACATTGAGGCCATGGAGTTAAGGTAAATGGTCTCTCCTGAGACTCATATAAACCCAACCTCTTCTCAGTCTGGAGTGTTTTGAAGGTGTCTGTCTTGAAATGGCTGCCCAAGTGAGGATCTAACACATTGCTTTCCAGCTCTGCTTGACGGAGAGAGGCTTTGACACAGGAAAGCATCAGGGTGTGTGACACCAGTGCAGAACCATTTGTGAACTGGCGGTCCATGCCAAGTGGACGGATGAGATTCCTGCAACATGGGATGGATGAAGCTAAAGCGCTGATGAACTTCAGTCTCTTTGTTAATGCAACTCCACACTTCAGGATGGTGATGCACTTCACCAAAAGATATTTGTTCTAATGCAACTGCTCTGTAGTTCAAGTCTCTCAGCACTGGCGCAGGGCCACACCATGAAGGCTGAAGCTCCAAGGATGGGAATTAATGTAGCAAGACCTGTCCAAAGATAGCTGAGTGCAAGTCATTTGACATTGGCCCAATAATGTTCCATGTTGTTAGTGTGAAATAGAGAGCAGTCTTATGCTGTTCTATAGTATAGTATATCTGATCACGAGAAGAGATGAAGTCACCTATAAACACAAAGTAGATATGGTGCCTGAAATAAGACTATGGTCATTTCTACACAGCAAAGAAAAAAACGGGGCTAGTCTGTGCCAGCCACCGTGGGCTCACAGGGCTGTTTCATTGCGGTGTAGATTTTGGGGCTCGGGCTGGAGCCTGGGCTCTAGGACCCAGTGAGGCCCAAGCCTGGAAATCTACACAGCAATGAAACAGCCCCGCAGCCTGAGCCCTATGAGTCCAAGGCGGCTGGCACAGGCTAGCCATGGGTTTTTCTGTGCTGTATAAACATACCCCCAAAACTACCTTGAGATATTACCAAAGCCTTGAGACAGGTGGATTCAAAGTACTGCAGCATGGTTCTATGGCCAGCAGAGATGTTCAGCCTGCATGGTACCAGAATACTGGACATTCACATTCACCTTTTCAAGAAAATTGATTAGCTTAGTGGAAGTCTAGAAACTGAGATTACTAGCATTTGAGTGGAAGACGGCCCATTGATGCCTCTTAAAGGAAGTTACTTGCGCTACATTCGCTGTAATAGAGCCAGTGCATTAAAAACAGAAAAGACACAGATAAACTACCCAGGAACATCTTCCAATGAGGGTTAGATAGCACATACTCAGGGGAATATTGTAGGGGATGACAAACAGTGTGGAAGACATTCTTCCACCCATAACTTCTAGGATATAAATATGATTATGATGCTGGTGAACAAAGTGCCAACTTCGGCCAAGGCCATAGGCATTGACAAAGAATGGACAACCTCATATCTGGAAACCAGACCAGCTCATGTCTATGTTAGTTTTGTTCAAAATAGGTATAAGTCTTAGAAGAACAAATTTAGAATAGGAAATGCTTGTAAATTGCTGCATATGTTAATCTTATTTGTAATGCCTATATTCCATGCTATAAAGGAAATATGTAAGTTTCGCTTTAAACTTTGAAAATGTTTGCTCTGAACTTGGCATGGAAATCATCCCCTCCCCTCCACCCACTCAAAAGGCCTATTAAGATTAAACAGGCCATTAAGGAACATAGATACACAAAAGAGCACAATTGGAGTTGCAGCTAGCAAGGGATGTGAAGGGTAACCAGAAGAGTTTCTACAGGTATGTAAGCAACAAGGTGGTGGTCAGGGAAAGTGTGGGACCCTTACTGAATGGGGGAGGCAACCTAGTGACAGATTATATGGAAAAAGCTGAAATACTCAATGCTTTTTTTGCCTCAGTCTTCACAGAAAAGGTCAGCTCCCAGACTGCTGAACTGGGCAGTACAGTATGGGGAGGAGGTGAGAAAACTTGTTCTTTCACCACTGAGGCTAAGGATAATTTAGAAAAACTGGACATGCACTAGTCCATGGGTCCAGACCTAATGCATCTGAGGGTGCTGAGGGAGTTGGCTGATGTGATTGCAGAGCCATTATCTTTTAAAACTTGTGGTGATCGGGAGAGATCCTGGACGATTGGAAAAAGGGAAATACAGTGCCGATCTTTAAAAAAAGGGAAGAGGGAGAATCTGGGGAACTACACATGGGTCAGCCTCACCTCAGTCCCCAGGGGAAAAAACAAGTCATGGAGCAAGTACTCAAGGAATCCATTTTGAAGCACTTGAAGGAGAGGAAGGTGATCAGGAACAGTCAATATGGATTCACCAAGAGCAAGTCATGCCTGACCAACTTGATTTCCCCATCTCCACAGAGCCAGTTATCTCATCATAGAAGGCAAGCAGTGGATGTGATATATCTTGAATTTAGCAAAGCTTTTGATAAGGTGTCCCACAGTACTCTTATCAGCAAGTTAAAAAGTATGGATTGGATGAATGGAATAGAAAGCGGATAGAAAGTGGGCTAGATCGTCAGGCTCAATGGGTAGTGATCAATGGATCAATCTGTAGTTGGCAGCTGGTATCAAGCGGAATGCCCCAGGGGTTGGTCCTGGGGCCAGATTTGTTCAATATCTTCATTGATTATCTGGATAATGTGATTAATTGCACCCTCAGCAAGTTCATGGATGACACTAAAATGGGGGAGAGGTAAATAGGCTGAAGGGTATGGATAAGGTCCAGTGACCTATATAAATTGGAGAATTGGGCCAAAAGAAATCTGATGAGGTTCAACAAGGACAAGTGCAGAGTCATGCATTTAGGACGGAAGAATCCCATACACCGCTACAAGCTGGAGACTACCTGGCTAAGTGAAAGTTCTGCAGAAAAGGACCTGGGGATTACAGTGGATGAGAAGCTGGATATGAGTCAACAGTGTGCCCTTTTTGCCAAGAAGTCTAACGGCATATTGGGCTGCATTAGTAGGAGCACGGCCATCAGATTGAGGGAAGTGACTATTCCCTTCTATTTGGCAATGGTGTGGATGCAATACTCCAGATGTGGCCTGTTTTGGGCCCCCCACTACAGAAAGAATGTGGAAAAATTGGAGAGAGTCCAGCGGAGGGCAACAAAAATGATAAGGGGGGGTGGAGAACATGACTTATGAGGAGAAGATGAGGGAACTTGGGTTATTTAGTCTGCAGAAGAGAAGAGTGAGCAGGGATTTGATAGCAGTCTTCAACTACCTGAAGGGGGTTCCAAAGAGGATGGAGCTTGGCTGTTCTCAGTGGTGGCAGATGACAGAACAAGGAGCAATGGTTTCAAATTGCAGTGGGGAAGGTCTAGGTTGGATATTAGGAAAAACCTTTTCACTAGGAGGGTGGTGAAGCCCTGGAATGGGTTACCTAGGGAGGTGATGGAATCTCCATCCTTCGAGTTTAAGGCCCTGCTTGAGAAAGCCCTGGGTGTGATGATTTAGTCAGAGTTGGTCCTGCTTTGAGCAGGGGGTTGTACTAGATGACCTCTTGAGGTTGCCTCCAACCCTGATCTTCTAGGATTCTATAGCCCTATCACACCTTGGAAATGCTACATGTAAGAACTTATCTCAGAGTGGAAGATTCAAAGTAAAAGAAAACAGGGTCACAAGCGAACTTTTTCCATCTCTTTACTGTTTGAACTCTCACAGGACCAGAGACTCTAAACTGAAGCAAGAGATCCCCCAGAATTACTCCTGGGTTTGCCCCGAAAAATATCTTGAATTGGCAGATCACCACAACTCTGTCACTCTTAGTGCAGATGTAGCCTAAATCCTATCTCTTATTTCTACAAAACATGTGTCATTCTGGGGAGTGAACCCTCCCCCGCTTCCCGAGCAAAGTAAGTTATCCCGATAACGTGCCGGTGTGGACACCACTACGTCAGTGGGAGAGCTTTTCCCGATCATGGTTACCACCACGCCTGGAGGTGGTTTTATTATGTCGACAGGACAGCTCTCTCCTGTCAGCGTAGAGTGGCTACATGAGAGATCTTACAGTGGTGCAGCGGCATCTGTATAGCTGTGCCACTGTAAGCTCTTCTAGCCTTTGATTGCAACTCACTTGTTATAGGCTTGTTTACTTGAACCCATAAATAACCCTTATTTCTACTTAATAAACTAATTACCTAATTGGCTACAAGCATGGTCTTTGCTGTAAGATCTGAGATACAAATTGATCTGGGTAAGTAAATGGTCTGTTGGGACTGGAAGCAACCTGAGTATTTTGTGATTGTAGGTGTGACCATTTATTACTCGGGCCAGCTTGCCTGGGTGGCAAGGTAGACTGGAGAGTCTAAGGGAACTGTCTGTGACTCCATGCTAAGACTGTTACAGTGATCGAGGAGTTCACATTTGTTACTGGATTGGTGAAGTCTAATTATTGAGCATATCCACAGTTTGGTGCATCAGCTGGGTTTTTGACAGTCTGCCCTGAGGTAGGCACTCATCATTGTGAGCCTCTCCAGACCATGTGACAGTGATTTCTAAGATAAATCAGAAGCCTGGAGAGAAGTACAGTTTTTCAGCAATCTATATTGACCAGGCTGAGAATAGTTAAACAGGTTCTAATGATACCAGCTAAGTGACTTGTTCCATATAATACAGCTATAAACTCACAAACACAACCTCTAGAATAGGAAATAAACTTAGGAAAAAAAATATTAGAAATAGAAGTCAAGTTGGCAGCTCTAATGGTCTCATTTTCATTCACCAAATAGCTTATAAACCATTTACAGTGTTCTATCAACACCACCTTCTTTTGATTTATAGTCATTTTTTTAATGGGTTCAGGATAGAATCAATGGCCTGGAAGAGCACAGTTGGTAATGTTTCCCAGAAGATATATTCGAAAAAGATGCTGCCCTTGCAGCTTTTGATGGGCGTGGATATTGGTCCACAGGTTGTTTGCTTTCTCTTTAGTGATCTGAAAATGGAAGACCAGATGATGTCCATAAATGTTCCAATCTGTGTCTCTCCAATTTAATTAGCACCAATTGCTTTGGAAATAATGGCCACATTTTGACATGTTGGAAGTTCTTAATTAAAAAAAAATAATTGCTGACATTCCCAGAATTGTACAAGACATAAAAATGAGGAACATAGGAGTTGCCAGACTGGACAAGAGCACTGGTCCATTTAGTCCAATATCTAGTGGCTAGTACCAGTTGCTTCAGAGGAAAAAAAACAAAAACAAAAGCAGTATTAGGCAGTTTGGGGATAACCTGGTTCTATAGGGAAGTTTCCTCTGAAACCTTTGAAGAGGTTAGCATATGCCCAGAAGCAGGAAGGTTTAGATTAGAGCTGGTTGAAAAAAAAATCTGATTTTCTAGCAAGGACAGCAGAGTAAATGTGTAAAACAGGGATATAAATACTTCTTTTTGCTACATTTATCCTCACAGATGCCTGAGAGGTGAGGAAGTACTTGTATTCCTATTTTACAGATGAGTTGCTGAGCCACTGAGAGAACAAGTGAGTTGTTTAAAGTCTCACAGGATGGTTGTGGCAGAGCAATGAATTGAACCTAGTTCTCTCATATTCCCATCTAGCACCCTAGCCACTAGATGATATTTCTCTGGTCCCTGACCTAGAAACCTACTTTAAAAAAAAAACATTGAGAAGCCAGAAACAACAACTGAAGGCTCTGACCTACCTGAGACACTACCTCTCTCACTGTGTTTCAAACCCAGGACCACAAGGTTCACAGGAGCAACCATGCACCAGCCCTCCACCTCACAACCTGTGCACAAAAGCTTATGTGGGACCCATGAAGCCCATCCCTAGTGTGAAGCATCCAGCCTGACTGACAGAGTCCCAGAGTGGCTGATTGGTCCAATGGTCCTACTTCAGCCAGTAGCAAGCACAAAAAGGCTGCCTGAACAACTGGGCTCCATCCTGTTCTGGACTGTGTGATACCTGCACTTTGATTTCCTGTCATCCCAGCCCTGCTTGATGCCTGGCAACTGACTTACAGTTCCCAACCTCCAGTTTGTCTCCTGCCTCTAACCCCCGGTATCCTGACCCCGCCAACTCTTGCTCCTGTCTTGTGACTGGGGACTCTGGTTCCAACCACAAGGTTTGGGTGCCCATGACCCAGGCATGACACCTTGTGGCAAATACATACCATAGGTAGGTTGGTCCCTCTCTACAAGGATAGTGGTATTTTGTGTAATTGGGGCTCCATAAGTACTACTGAGAGACTTTAAAGTCTATGAAAGGTTGTCATAGGGATGTGGAGATTCCTCCCACCTCAACAATTACAAGTTATTTCAGTTTCCGCAACTAAAAAAGGCTATTCACGGCAGGCCTTTGCAGCCCACCGGACCTTTCATACATAATCCTCAAACCTAACAGGCCAAGTAGATGAGGAGGGCTGTATAACTCACCAAAAGAAGATGGAGGTAGGCACATAAATTATTGTCTTGTGAGCCTTTTTGCTAGATGTGTCCTAAAACTTAACCTGATGTGATCATCAGTTGCTGTGTCATGTACAATAGGCTACATGATTTAAATAAAGAGGTAATTCGTACTTGAAAACAATTTAAAAATGAACCTTTTTCAGTATAATCACCTGTGCTGTATATGGCAAGGGAGATCTGAGGAAAGACTCCTTCAACATTCCTCACGGTTACTCTCCTGTCAAACCTATAAAACTCATTCTGACATCAATTATGGCAACTCACAGATAAACATGTAATTACAGGTATAGGGATGGGGGAGTCAAGCCAATATGAAATGGTTTTGAGCGTGGAGGGACATACTGGTGAATGGGTTTCAAGTTCTGTTGCCAAAGCGAATAATTCTGCCTCCAGGATAATTATAATCTGAGTTCTCTCTCCCTTGGGTGTCAGTTTTCTCTTTGTCATTCATCAGCAAGACATCCTCCCTTCACTTAGTTTATTTTAAAATGCCGTATGAACTCAGCTCCTACAAGGCAATAATAATTAGACATAAATGGTGATTTCTATCCCAAAGATTTTATGTGTTTTAAGAGGTATGTATTCATCACTGGGGGGGAGGGGAAGGGGTCAGTCATGTCTGGAGTAATCATTACAGAATGAGCATAAGAATCCAGAACTCTTAAATTGTGCTCCTGGTTCTGTCACTAGCATGTTGTGTGGTCTTGAGTTTTCTCAGCATCTTGTAGAACTGACCCCTAGGTAGGGGCATCTGATGTGCATGTATATACAGTAGAAATTGTTTTGACAACTGAAATGCAGCTGCCCCTGGGGTGTGGTATGTTTTAAAGTGAACAATAATGCCCAATAATATTTAGCAGAGGAGAGAAAATACACCTCTACTTGGAAAAATCATGGAGAATTTAGTTGGCCAGAATGTACACTGGAGCCTGCTCCTGTAATACATTCCATGGAATGTTAATGATCATATTTCATCAGAAAAATCAAGTCTCATCTGAAAGATGGCTAATCCAGTAGCAGAATGCCCTTTATCACCATACTGTGGCAGTTGGGTACTGACTTGGATGGAAGAACACCACCCATTGAATCACAACGTAACTTTCTTGAACAGCTAGGTTGTCCTTGGAGGTCGCCCATGCTGATCTGATTTGGCACTATTTAGTAGAGCTGTTCAGGAATTTTTTTTGTTCCCCCTCCCACACACATTGGAAAATGCCCTTTCATCAAAACTGAAACTGACCTTTCTCAAGGACAGTTTCAACAAATTCCTGGTTTCAAAAATTGGTTTGAAAAAAATAACTTGAAAAATTGTAGTCAATATTTTTGAAATAGAAAAAAAAATCAGTTTGAAGTGAACTTGTTTTTAAATTAAGGTTAAAAAAAAGAAAAAGGTCAATTAAAAGGAACTGTTTTGAAATTGTAAAAAAAAACAAACAAACAACACACACAATTAAGTGGATGTATTCTTTTCTGGATTTTCAATTATCTAAGATCAGCCATACTGGGCCAGACCAAAGGTCCATCTAACCCAGTATCCTGTCTTCTGACAGTGGCCAATGCCAGGTGCCCCAAAGGGAATGAACAGAACAGGTAATCAAGTGATCCATCCAATCGACCATTCCCAGCTACTGGCTAACAGAGGCTAGGGACACCCCATCCCTGCCCATCCTGGGTAATAGCCATTGATGGACTTATCCTCCATATCTAGTTCTTTTTTAAGCCCTGTTACAGTCTTGGCCTTCACAACATCCTCTGGCAAGGAGTTCCACAGGTGGACTGTGTGTTGTGTGAAGATATACTTCCTTTTGTTTGTTTTAAAACTGCTGCCAATTAAAGTAATGAAATTTTTGGAGATTTTGGCTTTTCCTCCTACAGTAGAGCCTCAGACTTATGAGCACCAGAGGTATGAACTGACCAGTCAACCACACACACCTCATTTGGAGCCCACAGCAGCAGAGAGGGAAAAAACAAAACAAAACAAAAAAAAAAACAACCCACACATACTACTAAAAAAATAAAGGAAAATCTAAAAAAGATTGACAAGGTATGGAAACTTTGTGCTTTTTAAATTAAATTAAGATAGTTAAAAGCATCATTTGTCTTCTGCATAGTAAAGTTTCAAAGCTGTATTAAGTCAATGTTCTTTCCAAAGTTTAAAACTGAGCAACCATAATATTTTGTTCAGACTTATGAACATTTCAGAGTTATGAACAACCTCCATTTCCTACATGTTTGTAACTGAGGTTCTATTGTATTTGGGAAGCCTTTGAAATATCAAACTCCTGCAGGATGGGAAAACTGTTTCCCACCCAGCTCTAATGTTTAGTTGTGAGAACAGAGACATATATTAAATTGTGGCATGGCCTCCCAAGGCATGCCTGGGAAGCCTTGTTGACTGAGTTATTTTGAACAATACCGGACAAAGCACTTGAGAATATATTGTAGAAAAGATTCTTCCACTGCCAGGTGGATGGACTGAACAACAGTATTTTATCCTTATTTTTTTATAATAATTTGAGTTCACCTTTGCAATGCACATCATTCTAAATTCCTGGCAAATTTGTTGTTCGTATCAGTGCATCTGTTGTTGGTGTAAGCTGAGCAGTTGGGTGAATCTCAACTGGTTGCAAGAAAAGGATGAACAGTCATGTCCTGCCTGCGTTGAAGATGCAAGGACACCAGAAAGCCATTAATACTTTGCAATTCATCTCATCATTACAGTTCATCTCCTTTTATAGTTTGTCTGAATATTTTTAATTGCACAGATTTTTAAAAGCAATCCTCAGTAGTGACAATAGACAGGTCTGATAGTCATCCAAACCTCTTTCAGCAACATTCTGTACCATCTGAAGATCATTAATGTGCTAATCATGAAATGGAGAGGAATTTGCTGAACTGTATGAGAAGTTAATGCAAAGATTCCATGCTGACATTTTTAAATAGGGTGGTAAAATGAATAATATGCATAACTCCTCATATCACACAGGCAGAATAGCTTGATTGGCCAAATTGGCTCCTGGCCAATAGCACATGTGCATCACTCCTAGCAGGTGGGTTTGGCCATCCTATATATGAGACATCTTGCTGATGGATTGTAGAACAGTATTGATAGGATGTTAGGAATGACTGGTTTAATTTTCGCTGGGGCCAAGGTTGGTTCAAGCTCTATTTGACTCAGGACCTGGACCAAAGCCCACTGAATTTAATGGGAGCCTTTCCATTGACTTCAATGAGCTTTGTATCAGGCCAAAAGAGGTTGTCCGAGTTTAATCAGGGAAGGAAGAAAAGGGACACTAAGAATGAAGTGGTGCATGAAAAATTGAAAAGCCCTCACAGATTCTTGAGCTGCACCCAAGTCTTTCCCTACGGTAAGATGAGCAACCTTACAGCTAATGTCTCAGGTTTGGATTCTTCAGGAGAAATAGCTTGCTGCCAAATTAAAAGAATGATTTTGAAGAGTTTACTTTTAGCCAATATCACACATTTATTGCTCGCCAGCTGCTTGCACAAAAGAAAAATGATCCAAAAAGGAGGGAGGTGGCAGAGAGGAAAGACATACAAAGTTGCAACAACACAGGATGGATCATCTTCTGTCAAGCTCAGACACCCTCAGACACTTCTAGTCTTGCTCAAGGTTGAACTCCCTTAATTGTTCATCTTAAAGCAGCAGGAAACAAAATGATCATCAGCAGGTACTTAGAGGAGAGCAAGAAGCAGGATATGGACTACTCTATTAAAACTTCCTGGTGTTTAAGTGCCCATTGCTTCAGAGCAAAGGATACCATACTTGTGCACAAGGAAGAGCTTATCCTCATTATAATGAGGAGTCTCTTACCAGGGAGACATCCTTAAACAGATGAGCGAACAAAGGAATCAAATGGACAATTAGTTGGCTTCATTTTCCTACAAGGTAGTTAAGTGGCTGATAAATAGCGGGAAATAAAAAAAAATTGCTCAAAGCTAGGCACTGAAGAGGAAAAAAAAAGACAATTTAAATGGCAAGAACTTTCAAGTTAGCCTGAAAAACCCAAACATACGCCAAAAAAAGGAGGAATGGCTTCTGTTTTACAGGAAAACACAAACACAGAATTTGTTCTACTCCGAGGACAAAAGCAGCCACAAAGAAAAATAGACTAATGGTTAACACATCAAAAGTTCAGAGTTCTGTTCTTGGTTCATACAAGCTTACTGTCCAACACTGGGCATATTTAATCTCCCTGCCCCTCGATTTTTCCATGTCTAAAATGGGAATAATTATGCTTCACATACCTCACAAATGTTGAGGCTTAATTCATTAATATCTGGAAAGTATTTTGAGGTTCTCAAATGGAAGTTGCTATAGAAGAGAAACAGTAGCACTCAGAGACCAGTGGTGAGTGTCACAAATACCAATACTAAATCTGGCATATAGTCATATTAGGTCGCACTCAATGTTTGCATTAGTCCAATTGTATTCACCCTTAAAAACACGTCCAAGTGGATGGTCCAATGTGGAGGTAGCTTGGGGTTTTGCAAAATATAGCTGGATCGGCTTGATTTTTTTTGCAAACCACACACCAGAGGTGGTTTAGATGGGTGATTATGATAAAGGGGAAACCAAAGTAGAGAGGAGTTTCCCACTCTGGCTCCTTCCACACACTCATTTCTTCATTAGATTGACAAGACAGGTATATTGTCCTTACAATTCACCTCTTGACATTCAGAATAAACACTGTTTGCAGTAGTGTTCAAAGGCCCCAATCAGGATCAGGGCCATTCTTCTATGCCCTGTACACACAATACATAGGTCGTGCACTGAAGAGGCTGCACATTCATATACGGACAAGGAGCAGAAAGGGCTCAGACATTCACAATCTAATTCTTTGTATGGAACTAAATGTCTGTGCAAGGGATTAATGAGTAAGAACCCTCCTATCTCTACATAAACTAGGTGGATTTTGGGTCTGGCTGCATAAGAATAAGCAGAGCAACTTGCCTGCTCACTGCCTCTTTGGAGCAGAAGGGGAAGGAGGGAGGGGCTGGGGATGGCAG
Organism: Caretta caretta; assembly: GCF_965140235.1. Classification (NCBI taxonomy): domain Eukaryota; kingdom Metazoa; phylum Chordata; order Testudines; family Cheloniidae; genus Caretta; species Caretta caretta. The sequence continues at coordinate 8,440,345 of NC_134210.1, read as the reverse complement.
GAGTCTTGGTTGTATCCCAGCAGAATATTTGAGCCAGTGCAAAGTGGGGAAAATGAGTGCCAGATTATACCAACAATAAAGTACTACTCCAAGAACAGGAAGGAAGCAGTGGAGGAAATGTGATTCACACAAAGCTACTCCTGAGTTGTTGCATTTTGCTAGCCATCCATCGTGCAAGGCTGCGCCCAAAGTCACAATCTAGCTCAAAGTGATGCTGTCACAACTTCTTTTGTTTTCAACAAACAACCTCAACTTCACATCTGCCAAGCTATTATGAGTTAATCCTACCTAATTCCATGTATGTTCAACTCCACGATTTTAGGTTCACATGGTGCAGATTCATCAGATCTCTAGAAATGTAATTTAAACCCTTAGGCCTAGGTTGTAACTTTAGACCCAACTCTGAGAAATGGACACAGTGGGGAAATGGGACAGTTGTGTCCCAGATACATTCCTCCAAGACACCATTCATACTCTGCTTTTTTCTTGCTCAGAGAGCTGGGGTAGTAATTTACTGCTGATCTACAACAAATCATAGTGTAGCAGATAGGGCCATTTCCTGCAATGCCTTGGAAGGACCTTGTGGGACAGGACTGTATGTAACTTCTCTAGGGGGGAGATATGATAGATGTAAGACCTGGGAGTTAAAAAACCTATATTTAAAATGTACCAGATAAGTACAGTCTTTTGGGACAATAAATGCTAAGTGGATTTCCTGGAGAATCCCTAGGGAGAGATTAATATAAAATTACTCAACCCTGGTTATACAAAAACCCAGCCCTCTGAAGCTACATTCTGAGAAGAGGGCTTTTGTCTGCTGATTACTTGTTATAGAAGTCAAAGGCCCAAGCTGTATGAAGAAATGGCTGATCTGCCCAGCCTTGGTTCTAGTTCTGATCTAAGATGGATGAATTTGTATCGGAGAGGAAAACCCAGTTGGGAGTTTTGAAAAACTAATACCTACCAGAGCTCTAGGCTGGAGTTGGGGAGGGACCTCTGATAAGCTTTTCAGCATGTGTGTAGGTTCTTTCATTCTTTTTTCCCCGTAACACTTTCACCCGAAGAATAAGTGTGTTTGCTTAGAAAATAGCTGCACAGTAACTTAAAACTGCAGGCAACATACTGGTCATAGCTAGGGTGGCCACTGATGCATCCCCAGAATACTGGACATTCCAATACTTCTGGAAGTAGTCTGGGCCCACCCCCACCTGTGTGACCTCCACTAGGCACTATCAGTCACATCCCCACCACTCCACCCTGAGAAGTAACCTCCCCACCCACCTGTTTCAGCAACCAAGCAGGTGCCTTTGTGCTCAAACCCAAGAGCCAGATAGCCCACACAAGGGATAATGGAGGGTCTTACCCCCTACTTCTTCCTCTGAGAAGGAATGTAATCCAAGTCACAGTCTAGCCTTTGCTCCTGGCTACTTGCTTGCAGTAACTCTGCACCACAGAGAAACAAAGAAAGCAAGCTACATCACACTGAAACATCAAGGGAACTTTTGTGGAGAAGAATATGCATTTTTGACAGCCCCAATGTGATAAGTATATCAAGATTTAGTGTCCCTTTATTAGTTTCTCAGTACAGGGGAACCCTGTGGCTGCCAAACCTGAATCATTACCCTCATTTTTCATGATATCAGTATGAAAATGGTGACTACCTGGATGTTTTCCTGGACATAAGGTGTTCTAACTAAGTACAGCTAGATTGCTGTTATTGCATCACTGACTGATGAATGTCCCTTCTTTATTTTCATTCCCTGTACTGATACAATGCATATGTCACTGAGTAATTATGCCCAGTGCCTGCTTCTGAATTATGCCCTTGACAAGCATGTGTCTTTGTCATTGATATTCCAGGTTCATTCACACTCTTGAGCCCTTTCCCTCACAGTCAAATAAACCATCACTCATCTGATAAGGTTTAATCGAAATGAGGGACACTGGGGCTTTATCCCCATTGCCTTATCTGTTCCACCCACCCCTTAATCATTCTAGCTCCAAGAATCCACCTGAAGTAGGACTTCCTGCAAAGTCCCTGAAGTAGTTCAGATGTTTTGGAAAAGCCTCTCAAAGCACCAAAACAGCCACATCTGGATGGAATGAGGAAGCCATTTTGACGACACATAGCAACCCTACAAAGCCATGGAAGAAAAAGGAGTAGAGAAAGATAGTGGGCCAAATGTCTAACTTGCCTAAATCAGCATAATTCCACTGACATCAGTGAAGTTACTACAGTTTACACCAGCTGAGAATCTGACTCCAGTTAAGCAAAGTAAATAAGGTTTTAGTTTGCAATTTGTAAATAAAGGCCACTGTCATAAAGTATCCAGCTTAAACCCCCCCTCCCCCCACACCACCACCACCACAACAAAAAAACCATTAAGGAAATTTAGCATGGTGACTCCACTAGACTATAGCAGCCTTCTTCACTGTGGCCAACATTTTGCTACTGTTTACCCTTGTACCTTAGTCCATTAGCAGTCCCACAGAAGTCAGTGGGCAGTAATTGTGTAGAAAGGCTCTACTCAACCCAAGTAAATGTGGTGGTGTCTGGCTCATAATTGTTTAAAAATGTGTGGGTGTAAATTTGATCTCACTAGATTTCTGGAGAGAGAGAGGGGGGATATCTTTATGTTTCATTGATACTGCAGCAGCGTGGGCACTTACTGAGTGTCCCATCATGGCAAGGGGTCATTTTACAGGTACCCTGCCTCTACTAGTCCCCTCTTGCAGGCCCCTTAAGCACTCCAGATGGTCCCAGTTACAGCTGTCATTCTCCGTTCTGGGGCTGGCTTAATATCAAAGTTAACACAGAACTCAGAACCTTTAAAACAATTCAAACAATCCTCAACATTAAGCCCCAAATCATCAACTGTTCAGATTTAGCTGCATTTCTTCAGCCACCTGGAGCTCTCTCTCTCTCTGTCAGCCTGCTCAACCTGAAGCCTGCAGTCCCCAGCCATTTCTGGCTGGAGCTGAGCCCTCTGGCCCTGCATCCTTTTCCTGTTACAATCTCCTGCTTCCCAAGTTTCTCTCAACACCACCCCCTTGAAGCTTCCTGCTGCCTTTTATATTAGAATTACTTAACGCCCCTTAGGCAGAGGGGTCATCTTGTCATCAGGGCTGGCTTAGCCCCAGGCTCTTCATCCTTGGGGCAAGCCACTCTGTTACAGGTGCCAAGAACTATTGTGAGCAGTCAGTCAGTCAAATGCCAAGCTCTGATCTGTAGGACACATTTAGAATTCTATTTTAAAAGGATGTAATTCCCTTTCCAGAATCTGATTTTGAAGGAGAAATAGTATGATTATCAGTAGTCCAAAGGGACACCAGTCAATAATATATAAATAAGTGTTCAGATAGCCATTTTTAGTGCTCATGAGAGATGCTTGGTCGACAACCCTGGAAACTTTAGTCCTTTGCACATACAGCATAACAGAAGAAGCTGAAAGAATAGGACATTCTTCGTAGCAATCCAATCTCTGACCACATTTATCTATATGAGGCACTTTATTTAGGAATTACATCACCGCTCTGGCATCCTCCTAACTCTTACGGTTTCAGTCACAGGAATACACAACCCATTAAGGAGGAAAGCTGCAGTCTCCCAAAGGTCTCTTCCTATGCAACACAATGCAATCATTGTCATGATTTAGTAGGGGATTGGTCCTGCTCTGGGCAGGGGGTTGGACTATATGACCTCCAGAGGTCCCTTCCAACTCTGATATTCTATGATTTGAATGTTTTAATAAAAAGCAGCCTCTTACAAGCTCTGCCAATTGTCCTCGTAAATAGAGCCATGTTAAATCCATTGCTGATGTGAACGGTGCCTGAAGCTACCTTAAAGGGGAATTACAAGTAGCATGAAGACAGGTTTCTGGGTAGCAGCCGTGTTAGTCTGTATTCGCAAAAAGAAAAGGAGTACTTGTGGCACCTTAGCAACTAACCAATTTATTTGAGCATGAAGTTGTTCAGCACCTTTTGTTGCCAGCAACGTAAAGGGAATTTGTTAGGAAATGGAGATCATGTGGGCGGTGTTTGCTGTGGTGAAATATTCATTATGTACCAATATTTCTTCCTATTGTGAAGCGCAGGTTTGTAGCTATTCTCTTCGAAGGCAGCAAGCTGGGATTAGAGAACATGCCTCTTGCATAGTTGTGGAATCCCAAACAATGGATATGTGGAACAGAATTTAAGGAGAATTCCAAGATTTCCTGTAATTTTAATTGCGGGGGGAGAAGATATCCATAAACTGAGCTGTTTATTTCTTTTAAGATAGGAAATAATTATGTTGCTTGTGTAATTGTGAGAGCAATTGTAACTCACACACCTCCTGGGTGTGGTGTTCTGTCCCATCGGGGGGGGGGGGAAGGGGGAGAGAAGAGAGAGAGAGAGAGAAAGAGAGCACGCTCTACAGCCTTAGCTAACAACCAGCTGGCTTTTAGTTCATGTGTTAGAGGCTCATGCACTGAGGTCCCAAGTTCGATCCCACCTGCTGATGACAGGGATCTGTCAGTGTTACACAATGCCATAGGCTGGAATGTAGATGTGAGGTGATTACCACCCCTTTATTCTCAAAAGAGGGCTGCCTTTTCAGCATACCATGAAAAAAACAAAAAAAACAAATCTACCATGGCCAGCACAGGCATGGTTCATGGAATGTTTCCATAGAGACATTTTTGCTATTGTCATGGGCCAACATTTGTAAACTTGGGTGTTAAACAGTCTCCTAAGCACCTATTTAGAAGGTTAACATTAGGCACCCAGCTTTGAAAAAGATGTCCGCAAAGCATAGTAGTGTAAAATCCTGGTATGTACCCTTATGTGTACCTGATGTGTTTTATAGGCTTCCAGAAATCACAGCAAACAAACAGACAAACGAACCAAAACAAAAACACCTCTTATGTGACTCAAAATTGGTGGCGTGATTTTCAAAAGGTACTAAGCATGTACACGCTGGGTTTGTGGGTGCTCAGCACTCCTGACCAGCAGGCCACTGGTCCTTTGGAGTCATGGACAACAATGGAAAAGACTTATTAGATCATCTAGCTGATCCTCCGGACATGTGTGAATTTTTCCAACCCTACAATATGCTTAAACTTTCTAAACTTGCCTCAAATGTTTCTAGGGATGGGTTTACCACTAGTGGACTTCCACAGCCTGGCCTTCTCTCGGCCTTCCTCAGTCGAGTAAAATTTGCAGAAGCAGATGTAACAGAAATGCAGCTCTAGCAATTCAGCCCCTTGCCTTCACCTATAGGAGCTTTGTTGTGCATAATGACATCTTGTCTGGAGTAAGAGCAGAATAGATGCATTTCAAATGCGTGCCCTAGGAAACATCTAAACTAAGACTGAATGCACGTCTCAAAACTTTATATTTTCATCACATACCATCCAAGTTAACACACTGCACTGTTTACAGTCCTCCACTACAATATATTTTGAAACGATTTACCTTGCTCTGAGTCATTTGTGTCATAATGCTCTCCATAGGTGCCCATAAAATGAAAATGTAAGCCTCTTTTATTGGAGGCGCTACATCTTAATTGAAAATGTTAAAGGCTATTGCTTTCCTACTGTGTGTGTGGGGGGGGGGCATGCCTCCTCTTTTTAATTGGCTAATCATATGATTTTTTTAATGGAATATTTGTGAAAGAAAATATGAAGCTAGTTTAAATTCAAAATGGATTTGGGGATATTTAAGTGATTATCCCAAAGTAGCAGAGGGTACATGAGGTAATAAACATCTGCTACATTCATGACCGGTGGCCTCACTGTTTATGAGCTTGGAGATATTTATTTTCAAGAGACATGCTTCTCTTTGGGTTACATTCTATTCCTATTTCCCCCCTCTAAAATTTTAAACTTATCAGAGGTTTTTTGTCCTCTCTCTCCCCCATCTTCCTTTGATTTGGCAATAGAGGGCCATTCACACAAATCAGAAGCCGTTTCCAAGAAATCTCACCATCAACAGGGACAGAGGATTCAGCTGTTTCCCCACTTACCAGCTCCATATAGCCTTTTCAGCCCATAAACCTGCAGTACTAATAGAATTCTGCATTGAAAGTGGTTAAGGATTCAGCTACCATAGCAATGGGATGCAATAAATACAATTGTGAGTTCAGCTACACCTTTTTATTTTTTTCGGTCATCCAGTAAGGACTGGGGACTCAGTTGGACAACGAGTTGTGACCAAAAGCTTTATGCTGTCTTTCCCTCCCCACCATCTTTCCCTCATCTCACAAGGCTTTCTGCGATGTGGGAAGTTTTCACAGCCTGAGTCTGGTCAAAATCTCGGAAATTTTTCCCACGAACCAAAAAGAGGGATTGGATTGATTGAAGTGTTTTGTTTTGATAATTTCAAAATGTTTGATTTTGTCTTAAAAAAAGACAACCACACACTAACTTAAAGTACAACCTCAGAATTCTGAGCACTTCGGGAATGGAGATTGTTCGTAATTCTGAACAAAACCGTATGTTATTTCATAGAATATCAGGGTTGGAAGGGACCTCAGGAGGTCATCTAGTCCAACCCCCTGCTCAAAGCAGAACCAATCCCCAATTAAATCATCCCAGCCAGGGCTTTCTCAAGCCTGACCTTAAAAACTTCTAAGGAAGGAGATTCTACCACCTCCCTAGGTAACGCATTCCAGTGTTTCACCACCCTCCTAGTGAAAAAGTTTTTCCTAATATCCAACCTAAACCTCCCCCACTGCAACTTGAGACCATTACTCCTTGTCCTGTCATCTTCTACCACTGAGAATAGTCTAGAACCAACCTCTTTGGAACCACCTCTCAGGTAGTTGAAAGCAGCTATCAAATCCCCCCTCATTCTTCTCTTCTGCAGACTAAACAATCCCAGTTCCCTCAGCCTCTCCTCATAACTCATGTGTTCCAGACCCCTAATCATCTTTGTTGCCCTTCGCTGGACTCTCTCCAATTTTTCCACATCATTCTTGTAGTGTGGGGCCCAAAACTGGACACAGTACTCCAGATGAGGCTTCACCAATGTCGAATAGAGGGGAACGATCACATCCCTCGATCTGCTGGCTATGCCCCTACTTATACATCCCAAAATGTCATTGGCCTTCTTGGCAACAAGGGCACACTGTTGACTCATATCCAGCTTCTTGTCCACTGTCACCCCAGGTCCTTTTCCACAGAACTGCTGCCGATCCATTCGGTCCCTAGTCTGTAGTGGTGCATTGGATTCTTCCGTCCTAAGTGCAGGACCCTGCACTTATCCTTGTTGAACCTCATCAGATTTCTTTTGGCCCAATCCTCCAATTTGTCTAGGTCCCAATCCTATCCCTACCTGCCACTGTATCTACCACTCCTCCTAGTTTAGTATCATCCGCAAATTTGCTGAGAGTGCAATCCACACCATCCTCCAGATCATTTATGAAGATATTGAACAAAACCGGCCCCAGGTCCGACCCTTGGGGAACTCCACTTGATACTGCCTGCCATCTAGACATGGAGCCATTGATCACTACCCATTGAGCCCGACAATCTAGCCAACTTTCTACCCACCTTATAGTGCATTCATCCAGCCCATACTTCTTTAACTTGCTGAAAAGAATACTGTGGGAGACCATGTCAAAAGCTTTGCTAAAGTCAAGAAACAATACATCCACTGCTTTCCCTTCATCCACAGAACCAGTAATCTCATCATAGAAGGCGATTAGATTAGTCAGGCATGACCTTCCCTTGGTGAATCCATGCTGACTGTTCCTGATCAATTCCCTCTCGTGTAAGTGCTTCAGGATTGATTCCTTGAGGACCTGCTCCATGATTTTTCCGGGGACTGAGGTGAGGCTGACTGGCCTGTAGTTCCCAGAATCCTTTAATGCAGCTTTGAAACTTTACTATGCAGAAGAAAAATGCTGCTTTCCCTTTATATTTTATATATCAGTAGTTTACATTTAACAGAGTACTGCACTGTATTTGCTTTTCTTTCCTTGTCTCCGCTGCTGCCGGATTGTGTACTTCTGCTTCCAAATGAAGTCTGTGGTTGACTGGTCAGTTCGTAACTCTGGTGTTCATACCTCTGAGGTTTTCTATTGTATATTTCTAAATGGAAAATCAGTTCAAGCTGAAAAAACACTTTCCCTCCTCCCCCATTTTGAATATGTCAAAAATGGGATGTTTTGACAATTGTGAAACTTTTTTCAGAATAGGAAATTTGTCTAAACTGACCATTTCCTGAAAAATGTTTCCATTTCAATGAATCAGCATTTTCCAACAAAAATGAAAAATTATCTATGCTATGTGTTATTCTGCATGCATCAGTCATGTGCCCTTTTATTCATCTCGTAAATAAAGAGTCCTACTCTTTTTAATCTCTGCTCATATGGAAACCTTTTCCATCTTTAATCATATTTGTTGACGTTCTGATTTTTTTTATTAATACTATTTCTTGTTTCAAGGCTGAGCAATCACAACTGAACCTAGTATTTCAGCGATCAGGTCATTTAACTTGGTCTAGATTAGCTCAGTTTAAACTTTAGGGAACAAGAAGTGACAGAATAAAAAGATCTTGCCAGAATTTACAATTCAGGGATGTCAAAGTTATCCCATTAATTAAACAGTAAGACATGGCAGGGCATGAACTGTATTGCACTAATTCACACCTTGGGTTAAATGTTCAAAGTGGCACTTGGGAACGTAGTCACACAACTCCCATTAAAGTCAGCAGAGTCTCAGGTTAAATGTCCGCACAGTGTTTTGAAAAGACAGCCACTATTTTGTCATTAGGCACAGTAGTTAAGGGCATGCATCTGATTAATCTTTACTTGTAAGTCATTCTCACCAGCCCTTGGACCAGTTTTTTTGTTGCTCTCTTGAATTCCTTCCAGTTTATTAATATTTTGCAGCACTTGGCTGTTCCTGTTAAAAACACATTCACCATGATTGAGGATGATACAGGTTTGAGCCTCAGAATTTGGATCCCAAGGTTGGATTGGAGTTTTTGGTTCAGGCCCAACCCTAATTATCACATTTTATATTGAGAAACCTGGGTGACTCAGGTTGTAAAATGTAAAGGAGGATGCAGTGCCTGTCCTGAAGAGATTGTATTCTACATCTGGCAGTGTCAACGCTGTTCAGACCCATGCTTTACACTGGTGATGGTTGAGGCCTGAAGATATATTATGTCAAAGATGAGGGCCTTGTCTTTAAATGCTGCACATGCATATAGTCAGAGATAGCCATTGACCCAAAGAGCTGACAATCTAAATGGGCAAGACAGACAAAAGAAGCGTTGTCCTTGATTTACTAACTGGAAACTGAGGCACAGAGAGGTCAAGTGACTTAAAAGAAATCACACAGGAAGCCTGAGGTAAAACATGATTTGACACCTCGCCCCCCCCCCCATATCTCCCAGTCCACTACCTTATCACCAAGAATATCCTTTTTCACCTGGACATTGCAGGAATTCAGAGGTCAAATTCCATTTTTTATAGGAGACAAATCTAAGCTGTGAAACTCAGATCAGATCTGGTCTTTGTATCTGAACTTCTCCAGTGTTTGGGGAGGTTTGTATCTAAACCAGTGTTCCACCCCTTGGAAACGTGGTCCCCAAACAAGTTCTCTTTTCTTCGGCCGCTGTCCTGGCTGTGAAGCTCTGTGCAGCACTTGCAGAAAAGTTTGTATGTAATAAATAAACCTGTGGTGTGTGAGGTGGTGGTTTAACAAACATCTACATGTCACAGCCCACTACACTGTAGGCTGATGTAATGAGACAGATCTTATTGGGGGAGTTATTCTGTTTCTCCTGAGGACGACAAAACTCCTTGGGGCAGAATATTCTTGATAATAATCAGAAGAGCAATTATTTTGCCCCTCAAATTTCCATCGGGCTGAAGAGGAACATATATTTGCAAAGGAAAAACTGGCACATTTCACCTCTGCTTACACATAGCTCATGCAAACCTGAACTGCAGCTCCGGGGCACAGCTCGAGATTTGATATTAAAGTGTTTCATTTGCAACCAATTATGCTCAGGATTAGATTCCACTGCCGTCTCGCTTAGCAGTATAGTACCTTGATTTCTAACAACCTTATATAGTTTACCCCCCCTTCCCTGTCCCTCAGAACCATCTCCGCCTTCATCAAAACAATTTCATTTGTACTTATGAAAGCATTACAGCCGGTAAGCGGAAGGTACAGAATAAGCTTAACCATTGTAGCCTTTTTCCCATCTGAATATCACGAATCTTGTATCTCACCATGGTGTAAGGTCTCTGATTACATCAACCTCTCCAAATTATGCTGAAATGGAGGCCATTCAATTTGCTACAATCAGTAACTTTCGAAAGAGCCCTGCATAATTGATTTCACAGTAATATAGGCATAGGTGAATGAGTGCCTCAGCCTCGTTTATACAATGTTTTCTTTCATTCCAAAGTGCAGCATTCAATAGAAATCAATTTTTTCCCCCAACAGTTGGCAGGTAAGGCTTTTGGCACATACAAAGTTGAGAGAGAGAGAGAGAGAGAGAAAAAGTGCAGAAACATGAAAATTGAAATTGATGCCCTCAGTGATCTAATAAATGCAGACAGGCCTTGGGTGAAATGACTACTCTCATCTTTTTGTGTTGCAGGCCAGAGTGATATGATGGGATATGAGTATCTGTTGAAGATTAAATGCAGTCCCAATGGCCTGTTAGGATTTCTGCTACTGATCAACTCTCTAGGCTTAAAATGTGTATACTCTAGCTGGGTTTATTATCAGAAGGGAATACGGGACAGTGGTTTGAGTGTATGTATGGGAAATCAACACTCCTAATGTCTAGCCATTATTCCCTGCCCTTGAAGAGTGGACCCATGCAACTCACATTGATACCTCTGTGTCTTCCTCTACTGGGTAGACCACATATAGAGATTTTCAAGACAGCTACTGCTTGAGTTCATGGACCTGGTCCTTTAGCAAGTAGCCAAGGCTTATACTTTTAGCCCAAGAGATCCTGGATTCAAGCCCTCACCAAAAAATATTCTCATTGTATCATAGTGACACATGCAGCATTCAGAAAGAGGCCTGACCCTGGGGAGTGACATGGGTGTCTGAGAAGAGGAGTTTGCAATGATTAACAGAAATAATCAGGGCATGGGGCAAGTGTTTAAGCCATCACAAGCTTGGATGCAATGGGAGACAGGAAGGAAAGGAGTCCAAATGACCCTATGACCTTTCAAGAAAAAGCCCTTTTTAACCAATAGCAGATTGAACAAATGGAGACGATTTTAAATGTCTTTCTTCCCCAGCTATTAGTCCCCATGAATCCTCTCCCTACCCAATACCAAAACTCACATAGAAGTAAGACTGCTGAGGAACAGGTTTAATCTTTCTCCAGTAATGAGTCCCATTCTAACCGGGCAGGAACTGTGAATGCAGAAACAGCAGCTGTCTGTTCTCAGTGTTACCTCACAGAAGGCCTGACCCAAAACCCAGTGAAGTGAGTGGGAATCTTTCATGGTGAAAAATGAGACTATGAACCAGGATAGGAGATTAACCCCTACAGTCCGTGAGATTTTTTTTTTTAAGTCATCCTACGGGTATGTTCTTTGTGTCCTTCACTTTCCCACCTCATCCAAAAGATGGTACCCAACAACAAAGCGACCTTAGTACATGCCTGCTGTAGCACTGCAGAATTCAGTATGCACTGCAGTCTTTCTGGGGGAAATTTGAGCCGAAAGCTTTCAGGCTTAATAGCAATACCAACAGCTCACACGAGTCACCCTGTCTTCTGCTGGATGTGAGATTTGTTTAAGTTCTGCTCACTCTGGATAGTTAGTCAACCCACACAACTCATTCCTCCTTTAGGATATGGGAAAGGAGAGTACTGGTACCTTGTGATAAACAAAATGTTACCTACCTATGAACAACTCCTGTCTAGAAAGACTGCAGCAGTCTATGTCTATCTGACTGACGAGTGAGCCATTTTATGTGCTCCTTCTTTCAGTTCGATTATAAACCACTGAGGAGATGTATACACACAGTATCCAAGTCTGAGAAGCTCTAAAGTTTATGCTGCTTATATCACTTCAGAATCTGAGTTATTTGGATCTCTGAATTTTATGTTAATATTAACAGAGCTTCTGATGAATCCCATTAATTATTTTTTTGTGGGAGGGTATTGTTTAATTTTACATGAGTAAATATAATTACTCCTTTTGTCACAAGTTCTAATACCAATTTATAATTCATGGAGTTAATTATGTTAACGAGGAGGCAATCATTCCTCAACTATCTCCCCTGTAATTTTAAAGGATTTGATTTCCCCCCCCCATCTCAGTCTCACCTCTCCTTTTACAATTTCTCTTCCAGCCATGAAGTGGGAGCGTACACAATTCATCTGTGATATAATTATTTACCATGGCAACAGTTTGTGAATGGGATTGTGAAGTTGCAAATAACTAAAAAGAAGCTTAAGTAGAAGAGACTGAAAAAAAAACACACACACAAATACAAAAAGACCTTTTCAAAACAAGTGAAGAGAGTCTTCTCAGGTCAGAAAAGCTTTTGTTCCCCCAAAATTAAAATGGGCCAGGGGAGGTTCTTTTCTCTTCTTCGTTGTTGAAGATCTACTTGAGCAACAAACATACATAAATACTGTTCATGGTGGGGAAGGGGGAGAGAGGGAGAAGGGTTATTGACCAGAAGGAAAGAAAAAAAAAATATGACGTGCTGTTTCAAGATCTGAATCTGACAATTCCCAGCAAGAATGAGAGAGGCTTTGGAAGATCAGATATTGAAAAACTATAGCAAGAGGAGGCAGCACCGTCGTGGTGGTTGATTTTTCTGGTTATATTTATGAGATAAACAGATGGTTCAAATTCACACTCCTACCCAAAGACTTAGAGGCAGGAAGAGGAAATCTACTGGTATAATCTTTGTATTTCACGTAAAGCTGCTGCTGACAAAACCTCCCTCTGCAACCCACTCCGTTCAGTCGTCTATTGAGTATTTTAGCACTGCTGATCTAGAATCAAAGAACTCTACTGATGCTCTTCAAAGGCACACCAAGCTGCATAAGAAAAGAACAAACTCCCTTCCAGATATGCCATTGTTTGCATTTTACGCACTTGGGAGTGAAGTCAGGTGCTACACTTACCCCTAACTTGCAGCTGTAATGATTTGAGAATCACAATATTTCAGAGCAAAAGATTCCGAGCAGGCAACGTGCATCGCTGAGATGCTAATGAACCTAAGAGCACTTTGAAAGGTCTTGTGCACGTACGGTTGTGTGTACAGAATATACAGGGGGTGTCAAAGGTTATGTCGCAAGTTCACCCCCTTTGGGTGAAAGCAGGTGCCTCACTTACCTCATACAGCATTCTCTGGGTGGCAGCAATCCTGTTGTCTGGTTGTGAGTGCAGTCTGTCCCCCTTCCAGGGGATATAAAGCAGAACAAAGAAAAGGAGAGGGAAGCACTCTTTCCAGCCCCGCAAGCTGTCTCAGCTCCCACTTTCCTGCACAGCTAAGGGCTGAGGCTTAGTCCAGGGGGTTTCAACAGGAAAAAAAAACAGACCCATTCATTTTCTTCCTCAGAGGGCTTGGGCAGACAGCATTCTCAGGGCATACATCAGTAATGCAAAGCACCAGTGCAGAAGCCTTAGCTCTGTTTGTGTCAGAGTACCTCTCCTCCCCCCGGCACTGAATTCTTTCCTCTTAAGGCCTGAAAAGCTGCACAAGTGTGGCAGGTTGGGGCTGATTGGGTTCACAGGTATTCTATAACCCCTTCTTGACTGGGGAGGGGGAGAGGGTGTAGGTCATCTGCCCTACCACACAGGGTGAGATTTTTTCAAGCATGCCCCAGAGAGTTCGCAGGCCAACTCCCTTTAAATATCAAATGGGGCACTTTTGAAAATCCCACTTCCAGGTAGACAGGCTGATCCAAATCTCCATAGGAGCCTGTCCATTGACTTCAGTGGGCTTTGGATGAGGGCAGAGAGTGCGCATGAAAGAGTAAAAAGAAAAGGAGTATTTGTGGCACCTTAGAGACTAACCAATTTATGTGAGCATAAGCTTTTGTGAGCTACAGCTCACTTCATCGGATTGCATCACGAAAGCTTATGCTCAAATAAATTGGTTAGTCTCTAAGGTGCCACAAGTACTCCTTTTCTTTTTGCGAATACAGACTAACACGGCTGTTACTCTGAAACCTGTCATGAAAGAGTGACAGACATAAACATGTTAATTGCCCAAATCTGCATTAATCATCTGCAATGAAGCCACTGCATGAGTTACGTAGCTCAACCCCAGTGACACGGTTTTACTGAGTGGCTTCTACCACATAAATGCCGCCGTGACAGAAGTGCCCCTAAGGTAAATTGCAGGGCCAAGCGATAAACTGCATTTATCCTCCACTTTTAACTGCCTCACCTGCACTTGCCCACTAATCCATCATCCCTCCACAACTACTTCTAACATTCCGAGCAATCACAAACAAACTCCATTAATAACAAAAATTGCTACCTATTTTTTTCCCCTCTGCAATTCTCCCCTCAAGCGTCACATTAGTCTGAGATGCAAGAGGGACAGTACTTAATCTGTGTCAGATTTAAGGACTAGTGTTTCACCCTTCCGGGCAAGAAATGAGAAACAACTAAACCATGAAAAGGAGATATCCCCAGCTTTGGAAATAAGACTTTGGAAATAAGAGCCAGATTTGCAGCGGTATTTAGGTGCCACCAGATGCAGAAAGGCATCTAATGGGGTTTTGCAAAAGTGCCTAAATTTCAGAGAGCAGGATGGGAACAGTCATGCTTAGTGGCTGGACCAAGAGTTCATAGCCAGGAATAAGAGCCCAGGGTCAGAATCAGAGGCCAGATGCCAGAGCCAAGGCTCAGAGCCAAAGTCAGAAATCGGAGCTGAGGGTCAGAAACAGGTTATGCGGGGCGAGGAAAGGCAGTAGCAAGGCTGGATCCAAAGCAGAAGCAGGTCTGCGTCCAAGGCTGGAAAGAACACAGTGCTGGAGCTATTGCAGCCATGGGCAAATGTTTTGAGCAGCCAGAACCCTGCTGCTGGTGGGTTTAAGAGCTGGTCTGTTGCCTCTTCCTGCCAATCAGGCAGCCTGCTACAGTCCAGTTGCACTCCTTAGGCTGCCCAGAGACCGGCTCTGCTGCAGGCTCTGATTCCTGAGACTAAGACACTTTGGTAGCTAATTTGAAAGCCATAGGCCACAGCGCCCAAGCTCCAGCCTGAGCTGCAGCTCCAAAGAGCTGTCTACACAGCGATTTGCAGAGCTCTCCCATAAGCTGAGTCCGTCAACCCCAGGCTGGGAAGCTCGCTCGCACAGGCCATGTAGACATACCCAAGATCACTTAGCTGCCTCCCTGTTCTTGGCAGGTCCTGAAAACATCAGCCTGCAATTTCAGGCAGGCCAGAATAGTTGGCTTGTTCTTTGCAAGATGTATCTTTTTGCTCTCTCTGTGCATACATGCATTGTATGCACAGCCGAACAGAGGGAGAAACTCAAACTCAAATTTAGCTCAAGCCCACACTGAAGCAGAACAAACCCACCAATTATTTCAGTTCATTGCATCGTGGCTGGGCTGGTTATAGTGACTCCTGGCTCATAGGAATGTTTTTCTGTGCACAGGGCGGGGGGGAGGGAGGGGGGAAGTGGGGGGAATGCCTTCACTATAAAGATGGCTCCACTATATATATGTTCTGCATCAAAAGGGAATTAGAAAGTTTACAGCTATTTCAGCAGCTTGCATCAAGCCTATCCAAAGCACAGTGCCAGCTGAGGAAAAGAGATATAGCATTTCAAATGTCACTGTCAATATTATTTAACTAGTGTACATATATCAAGAGAGGAATAAGCTTTTACGAACACAGCAGTGATGCCTTTCCCAGAAAGGCTTCCTTTTGGGTGACATTTCCAGGCTGGCTGGGAGAGAGCTCAGCCAGTGGCATGGGATGATATTTTCCCTCACCAGTGGCCGAAGTGAGGAAAGAAATAACAGATTCCTGGCCCTGCAAAAGAGCAGCTTTTAAAACAATTTTTGTGCTTCTCAAGATCATATTTCAAAGCAACGATAAGGCAGGTTTGTACAAGTAGGCGGTCACATATGATTTTGCCCAGCGATGTGGGATTTGATATGGCATGGAATTCATCAGTGCTTGCGAATGGGCATTTTTGCACAGCTGTGCTACCTGCTTAGATGGAGAGAACACAGCTGAGCTCCACTGTGTATAATCATGGAGGGAGGGAGGAACTTTTCCCCTCCCTATATTGGGGGGCTATTTGGGCCCCCAGTGCCAGTTAGAGCAGTCTCAAGGTTGCTCTAACTTACACTCTGCTTCCTATGGCCCCTAAAACAGTGTGAATAGCTGGAGCACAGTGTTTTCTGATCATGCCTCTTCCTTGCTCCTGACACCCCCCCTTATGCTGGAAGCGAGGCTATTGTTGAGCGGCTATAGCAGCTTTCTTCCAGCAGAGAAGTCCCCTTTCACAGGGCATATTCTCCAGGGGCCATTTCTGCTCCTTTTCTGCCACCTTCGTGGTGTAAAGGGGCAACAGCACAAGAGAGAATCAGCCTCTCTTCCCTGAGCCTCCACACTTCCACGCATGGAGACCGCACGGTTATCAGCAAATCTGTGAGCATACAACAGCAGTAGAAAGCTCTGCTCAAAACCCAGGTGCGTTTATGTGCCACTTGAGCTAACGCAGAATCTCCATTGTCAAATGCTGCTGTTGGTTCTCATATGCTATCAGGGCAGATGCTAGAAGGTAACGCAGCTGCCAGTGCCTGAGTAAATCAGATTCCACTCAGGAGAGGGCAATGGCACACACACACCTTAAACAAGTTCATAACCTGCTTCCTCCCATCCCACCCCATTTCCCCAGGTCTGTCACCAGGCCTCTGAGATTTATATCTAAGTCACCCATCGTTCCCTCCTTGGTTTGAAGTCCATTTTCTAGATTGGCTCGGATTTGCAATAAAAAAAGCCCGCCCCTTTCCTTTTTTGATAGCAACCTTTGCTAGCCTATTGACGCGCAACCAATAACACGGCAAGCTCATGGCTCAGATCCAAGCTCTTAGAATTTCTTATGTGGCTCTCTGTGAAAATTCATAGCCCTGGACTGTGCAGCAGCTGCAGCATACGAAGGGTAAACCAGATCAGGGTTCTGTCTTGGTAGCTTTCCTCCTTACCAAATTGTGTATATATATAGCAATAGCCTGCAGTGCAATAACACACTGGGTCTTAATGTAAAGTTTAACTCCATTTCTTTTCCTTGACTGTTTGCTTAAGTAAATTTGACCTTCCCTGTCTTTCTGTCCAAAGTCTTCCCTTTGCTCTTGTCATTACAGTATGTGCCACTATGTAAGGTTTCCCTGTTTCTTTTCTCGGGCAAGCAGGCAGGTTAACAACTGTCAGGGAGAAAAGCTCTTTCACTGAATTCTGTTGGGCTCCTGGCCCGTGTGGCAGGGGTTGAGATAAAAATCCCACCTACACCCCTTGCCACCCCTTTCTTAAGAGTTTTTTTCTTAAAAAAAAAAAATCTATCCTGTTCCAATCTGAACCCAGCAATGAACTATAAATCCATCTACTCCTTCTCTCCGCTGGGAAAACAAAATCCAAATACAGTAGCATCCAAATAATTACCAGGCATCTAACTGTGCTGGCAGGGCGCAATGTACAAGATTCAATTTTAACTAGTGATTACAGCCCTGCAACCTTGTAGCCCTGAATGTCAAACAGCCATGTCACTTTCTCCTGTCAGGGAGCACGTCAGGACTCTCAGAGGCAGGGTGACTTTTCATCAAAGGTAATGTATCTTGTATTCAAAAGAGAGAGGGGAGGGGAGGGAAAGTCAGCCAGTCTCTGGTTCCCTCCCTTCCCCTGCTGACACAGAGCACAACAAGCAGAGAAGATCCTCAAGGCGACCCACCAGTGGCAACCTTCCCCCACCCCAGTGCCCCCAGCAACTGAATTGAAATGTAGCCAGCTGCCAAGTGAGGTTCACTCTTCAACTTGTAACAGTATGTGATGAACTAACCATCCCAGCGGACATTTTATGGGGCTTGAATCTCATGTATCAACTTCTCTTGTCCTTGAGTAGTAAAATAGAAAAGCAGTTAAGCTCTGACCTTATTGCCAGAGTGGTTTTGGGCTCCCATCCAACTCTTGATAACTTGCCTTAAATCTAATGGACTTGCCACTTTTTTTTTTTTTAAACTTCGTTGTTGGCAGCTGGTTCACATGAGGGATCCCCTTTCCAAAGGCAGATTTATATTCCAGAGCAGAAGGGCAAAGTTTCTCAGTTACACCATAGAGTCACAGATTCCAACTCCAGAAGGGACTACTGCGATCATCCAGTCTGCCCACCCAGCATATCACAGACTATAGAATTTACCTGGAATAATCCCTGTTTGAATTAGAGAACATCTTTTAGGAGAAAAAAATCCAATCTTGATTTCAATATGGCCAGTGATGGAGATTCCACCACGACCCTCAGTATATTGTTCCCAGGATCGATGACCTTCACTGTTAAACGTGTGTGCCTTATTTTCAGTCCGAATGTGTCTAGTTTCAATGTCCAGTATCAATACAAACTGACTCCATCAAAGTCAACGGAGTTACTCTGGGTTCACATCTGTCCCACTCACGTCAGAACGAGGCTCATGGAATTTCTAAAGAGATACTTGCACTTTAGACAAAGGATTGGAGTTTTCCAAGCTGGCTACAGGTTTTGGATGTCCAGTGCCCATTTGTTTCTAAGGGAAATCAGGTGCAAAAATCCATCAGGTGGCAGAAATCTCAGTCAAAGTTCTCCTCCCAACATGAAAAGGCTATTTCCATTTAACCACAGCTAATACATAACAGGATGACATATTTAGGGCCCAATCCTATTGGGTGCTAACCACCCTCCACTCCCAATAAAGGTAGGTGCTGGGCAACTCACAGGATACGCTGTTTATAGGATCATACCTTTTCATATGCAGGCATGTATTCAGACCCATTTGTTGCACCTGCAGTGTGTGTTTTGGATTCCTGAAGGTGGATCAGTCAATGTAGCAATGCAGCATTCTCCCGCTCCTAGATGTAATCTCTCCAGATTGCAGTGGAAGCATATTGGCAAGGTAATATGGGGGAAGCTTGGACAGCTGATTGCTGCATTGTAATTGCTCTTTGAGTAATATGGAGGATTTCATTCTCTAGGGCTTTCCATCTGGTACTTTTCTCTGGTATTATATTCACTTGATAAGTGTTGATAAAGGAAAAGAAAAGGCAAGGGGATCAGGGAAAAAATATTTTCAGCATTGAAACTTGGCATGACTGGAAGAAGCTAATTCTTTTCCATCTTAAAATATTGCTGTTCCAAGAGAGAGTTAAATGGTTTAAAGCTACTGAATGTGCCTTCTCTGTGCAAAACACTCTGCTTCGGTGTCATCCCTTGGCTATATTTTCCTAGCTTCATTCTTTAATGCTAAGGACATTTGCAATGAAAATGGGATCTTTGCTTCTTAACAGTTCATCTGCTCCTGCTGCTCATTTCCCCACCTTCCACTTGTGACCTCACTGCAGGTTGCTGTGGTGAGAGGCTTATGGTGTTGCAAATAGAGGTTTTTAACTTCAGGAGGGGAATGAGCTGCCGGAGCAGATGGACTCCTCGGAAATGAAGATCCTGTTTTCATGCAAATGCTCTGAGCAATAAAGAGATGATTGGGGTGAACTGCAGAAATTACATTGGCAAGGCTGTTTCTAAATGCAGGGCCTAATTTTTAGTCATTCCATTCTTGAGGCAGGCCAAATGTCGGAAGACAGGCTACTGGGCTAGACGGACCCTTGGTCTGACACAGTAGGGCCGTTCTTCTGTTCTTATCTTCACAGATATATTCGTAGGGGCTTCAGGTGCATGCACCTCCTAAATGTGGTGTTCTGTCCCATCTTGTAGCACCAAGGCCACTTAGAGAGCGATATAAAATGAGTCTGCTCTACACCGTTAGCTAACAGCCAGTTGGCTTTTCGCTCATGCAATAGAGGCTCGTGCACTTAGCTCCAGAGTTCCCCGGTTCTATCTCTTAACACCTCTGACACTTAGGCCACAAACAGCTTTCTACAGTCACCCTGTGAATCAGTGGCAGGGACTGGGAACAGAATTCTCAGAAAGATTCAGACTTCTGGCCTTCGATTATGCCACAAGATCACACTCCTCATCTCATCCATTTCACACGTGCACAGAGTAAAATTGATGTGACTTTCTAAAAAATATATAAATACAGCCCCGATGGGAACTTTTAACAAAAAGAACCAGATTGGCACTGGGACTGAAAGCACCCGAAAGCTCTGGACAGACAAAGACTGACTTAGACTCCACTACTGAAATGGTATGATGTGTCGGACTTTGTGACACGATCATTGGATACATCAAAGACTGAATTAGAAGCATGCTTACTACAAAAGGAGACACTGGTTGTGCATCCCTGGAATGCAACAACACTGACACAAAAAAGCTTGTCACAGATAGCAAAGGGAAATGCCAGGAACAGTTTAGAAATATAACGATTCCATCGGTATGTTGGAAAGAGGAGCAATAAAAATGATCAAGGGAGAGCTGGTCAAATTATTCTGTGTACATAAATTTGTTATAAATTGGATGGTTTTCTTCTCTTTGGAAATCCTTCATAAAGCAGGCCAGATTGTTTTGAGACATTCATTATTCAGGGGTATTAAAGGTCAAAAGGGACCGTTAGCTCACGTAGGTTCGACTGCAAAGGTATATCCGATTACTATAGAATGTGTGTTACAGACTATGAGTTATTCTATAGTAAATAACACTCAATTACTCCAGCAGTTGTTGGACTCCTCAGATAAGAACAGGGCTCTATTGTGTTCATTCCAGCTATTCATTATCGATTATTCAATATGTATGATTGGTCATTGAAGTCACATGGTGAACAAGGAGAAAGAGGCATTATTTTGAATAATAAATCGGAGTCTAATTATAAGTGTGATGGGGTGTCTGCCCCGCACTGGCCCTGATAGGGTTAAAACCCAGCCTGGAGGGCTGCAAGGAAACAGCCAATTAGGGTGGTGGATGGACCAGCCAATCAGGGCCCAGCCAGCCCATATAAAAGGAAGCTGCAGGTTGGAGCAAGTCAGTCTGCTGCAGGAAGCCCAAGGAAGGGGACTGGCTTCCTAGAGGGCTGCAGAGACTTGCACCATGAACATGGCTGCTAGGACTTGCAGGCACAAAGCCCTGGGAAGAGGATGGAGCCAGAGGCAGGAGTCAAAGGTGCTGGGGCTGTGGGGAAGTGGCCCAGGGAACTGAGACAGACTGGTGGAGAAAGAAAGGAGGGGCAGTAGGAAGCTGTTGTTTACAGGGTCCCTGGGCTGGGACCCAGAGTAGTGGGAGGGCCTGGGTCCACACACACACACACACTTGCCACAGAAGAACTGGCCAGGCTATGGACTGCCAAGCCGCTGCGAGGAGCAGCTAGACTGTTGCGGAAGGTATTCCCCAGAAGTGGGGAACACAGATTGTGACACGGCCGGAGGGCTGTGCCATGAAGCAGAGGCAGTGAGACTGGAACTGCAGTGGGTCTGGAGGCGGAGACAAGGACAGGAGCACCATCACCACCAGATGGCATACTTGCTGACCAGAGCTAATTCCAGAAATGGCCAGCAGGAGGCACCAGTGTGGTGAGAGAACCCCGTGACAATAAGTAATAGAATGTAACGGAGGGAGGGAGGATTTAGGTTGAACAGTGGGAAACACATCTTGATGATGCTGACATGTATTAGGGTCAAATTATTCTCTAGAGGGATAATGAGGAAGCACTCAAAATGGAGACTCTTAAAGCAAGACTGGGCAATAGAGAGTCTATAAATTGTAATTGCCTTTCATGATCAGCTCTGGCCCAGGATTGCCCTGTTTCAGCACAGCAGCTCACCAAGAGGAGGAACTATAGTGTACCATGGGAGAGTAGCAGTGGGGTAGCTGTGTTAGTCTGTATCCACAAAAACAACAAGGAGTCCATGGCACCTTAAGGACTAACAGATTAATTTGGGCATAAGCTTTCATGGGTAAAAAAATACCACTTCTTCAGATGCATGGAGTGAAAATTACAGATGCAGGCATAAATATATATTGCCACATGAAGAGAAGGGAGTTACCTTACAAGTGGAGAACCAATGTGGAAGGCCAATTCCGTCAGGATGGATGTGGTCCACTCCCAATAATTGATGAGGAGGTGTCAATACCAAGAGAGGGAAAGTTGCTTTTGTCGTGAGCCAGCCACTCCCAGTCCCTATTCAAGCCCAAACTGATGGTGTTAAGTTTGCAACTGAATTGTAGCTCAGCAGTTTCTCTTTAAAGTCCAGCCAAGGAGATGGGCCCACTGAGGAGAATGGATGGATAAAACACCTGAATGACAACTTCCAAGCAGCAGCATTTCTGAATCAGAACTTTTGCTTTTCAGCTGAAAGTTTCCACCTAGGTTTAGATTTTTTTTCTGAAAACTTGATTTTTTCAAATTCTCTGACCAGCTCTAATAGAAACCCTCATGCTTCAGGGCATAAATCAACCACTTACTATCAGAACATACTGCTTTCTGATAGTGCCTGGGGCAGCGAGGCACCTCACCAACACCTGCCCTTAGTGTGAGGCAGCCTTATATGTACCTGTTGTGGGTCAGATTGCTAGGAGTGTTCGTGGCAATGTGGGTTCAGCCTTTGTATTTTCGTCTGAGATAGAATTTTCGGTCAAACAGAATTGGACCATAAATTGTGAGGGGTGGGACTTTGCATTTGAGGTATAATTATGCCTGCCAAGGAGGTGGGGAATGGGCCACTGGGAAACAAGGCTCTGTGGCATCAGAGTTATGGATATGTTTGCTGGAAACTAACCCCAATAAACATTGCATTGCCTGCACCTCAGACTTCTGGTCTTCTGTTTTCTGTCTGCATGACAAGAACCAGGGGAGAGCGTGAAGGGAAAGCCCTGTAACACAGCTCCCTGACTCCCCCAGCTATGGGCAACGTGAGAAATCCCCTCTTGCCTTATGCAGGCTTCATTGTCCCTCCCGAGGCTAACAATGGGCATGCTCCAACCCCCCAGTCATCTGAGCATCTCCATGAAGTGTCCAGCCACTGGCTCTTTGGACATTCACAGAATTCACAGATTTGCTACTCCCAATGGAATGGTACCCCTGGTTCACCACTGGCACCTTAGATCACTGCTCCACTTAACACCCAGCACTTAGGTATGTTTATAATGAAAACAAGCAAAAGAAAAAAATAGAGATTCAAATGACAGAAAGCACAGATGCATAATTCCTAAACATTATCTGTACATACATTTCACAATGATTATGAAGATCAGTGGGCTCTTAGCAGATACCTCACATGTCACCTTTTGGAAAACCTAATATATATATATGCACCTGATATGGGGATATTGGTAAAACTCTTTGTAGTCCTCTGTCAGTTGTCACCAAGTGGTTCCTGGGCCACACTGAGGTTAGAAGGAAATTTTCCCTGTGGACATAATATTCCAAAGTTGTTCATTAGTTATGAGAATGTTGTCCTGAACCCCTCAGTATCTCAGTTTTCCTATGTATAAAACAAGGATAACAATACTTATTCTCAGGAGGTTGTCAGGATGAATTGTTTGTACAGTCTTAGCGTCAGTCATGGCTTCCTTGCCAAATACATTTTGGGAACTAAATGGAACATTTTTCATCTTTTCCTCATTGGGTCATTCCAATTAGGATTCTGCAAAAGCAGAACTGCCTGTTGAATAATGTAGTATATTCAGGCAGTTACAGATTCTGCCGAGTCTAAATTTAAAAGATCTAGCCAGAGAAAATAGTCTTCATTACTACTATTATTACATATGTGTTTCATTTTCCCTGTGCTTGCTTGCAACTCCCCTTGAAAAGACTAAAATCTCCCCGGGGGCAACCAGCCACACAGTGTGAGAAGCACTGAAATAGACAGATTTGTTTACTGCAATTCTTGTTGATCAGTCACTTGGAAACCATCCATGAATTGCACAGGACATACAAGTCTTATCAACTCCGTGCCACAACAAGAATGTGTAATAGAGCACCAGGCTAGGAAAGTCACGCACACATTCAAATCTTGATTGCATTTCCATTCACTAGATTTCTCCCCAAAACATGAGCAGGACCAGAAAAAGAAACTAAACCCCGCAGGAGCCGTGGAGATTGTGTCTCTTTCCTCTACAGTACAAGTTCACTGAATACATTTCTCGTAAGTCCTACATCTGTGTAATTACTGGAGAGCTGACAACTTTTCAGAGAGAGGCCATTCCCTTTGGGGCTGAGCAGAAATTCTTCTTTTTTTAAAAAAAAAATCCCTTTTGTAAAATGAAGTTAGGGCTGTGAGAAGTGCTGGATTAACAGCCCCAAACACTGAACTTCCTTTTTTATCTCTAGACAGCAGCAGTGCCAGTTTTGCCTACACCACTGTGCCTCAACTGGAAGCAAGATGAAGCTCAGCCTTCATGTCTACGAAACCCTTAGTCTGTCTGATGAGGTTACCAGCAAGCGAAGCTTTCTTGATGTGGACTCTTCTGTCCAATAGGAACTGTGTCCATGGGCTTGCTCTCGCTGAAGGAAACCCCCACTGACTTCAAGGGGTGTTGGATCAGGCCAGACCTCATGGATGCAAGCTTCAAAGCAAAGTAGAAAAAAAAAATACTCTGGGAGGTTGAATCTCCTCTCACTCCCAATGGTTTTACACTTTACAGTAATGGAGAATCAGGCCCTTGTTTTCCAGATTCTACAGCTACTTAATAGAAATTACATAGCAATTAAAGTAAGCTCTCTGTCTTAAAAATGCGGCATCTGTGTTGAGCCCAGTAGGATGCAAATATATGGACAATGAGGCTGAAAACTGTTGGTGCCAACGTGGCCCGAAAAGGCGGTGGTTATGTTGCAGCCCTGATGGGATCAGCTTATTTTTAAGCAAATGTTTTATTCCTTTTGTCACCAGATTCGCTTGCCTGTCATATTTATTAGTTCATTAATAATATAGTTGATGACTTACCCATCCTCCTCAAAAACCTATTCCGTTTTGAGCCCAGGGTCCCCTGCAGCATTGACGGTGCACAATGCATCTTGTCAACCTTGCCAGCAATGGAGCTAGTTGCATCATAACCAGTGAGAATAATGCTTACACTTCCCCTGCTTTTCTGCTTTTGCCTCCCAAAGTAGTGCAGGACTTTCCTGTGCCCAGATTGGAACGATTGCTGTCTCCTTGCAGTATAGCCGTTGGGTCAATTCCTCTGCTGGGGTAACTCCATTGAAGTTATTCCAGCAAAGAATTTGGCCTACTGCTTTCACAGCACTCCTGTGAAGGGAGACTGTCAGATACATCTTCACTCTGATATAGCACCACTGTGTGGCTGGGGAAGGACACTCTAGTCAGTGGGCTGTGAGTATGAGACTGGGCTGTAGAAGACACAAGTTCAATTTTTGGCACAGCCATAGACATGGTGTCTGAATTTGAGCAAGTCACTGAATCTAACTGGCGCCTCAATTTCCCAACTGAAAAACGGGGATAAGACTTCTCTACCAAAAGCCGTTCGTGATTGTGTGGGGCTCAGATATTGCTACGATGCAGGCTACAGGAACAGCAGTTACAAAATGGTCAATTTTAAAGCAAAGCAGGCTCTCAGGTGATGGTCCTTTAGCCGACAAATGAGTGATGCTTATAATTTTGTAGGTGGCATTTTCTCCATTGAGCACTGAGTTAGCGTTGAGCAAATGCCAGAACAATATGGTAGAGGGCACTGTTCAGTTGGATGGTAGCATAGTCACAGAATCAGAGAACTGTAGGGCTGGAAGGGGTCTCGAAAGGAAATCTTGCCCATGCCCCCACACTGAGGCATAAGGAAGTATATTTATAATTTTTCGGATAAGATGCTAAACGAAGGATTCGTGGTTGGGAAGGATTGCAAGAGAAGGCATGTGAAAACTGGTGCCCTGCTTGAATTTCAGCTTCATTATATCTATTGCAACAGCTCCCACAGTCCCCAGCTGAGATCAGGGGCCCATTGCACTGTCTGCTGTATATACATAAATATAGTGAGAGACAGGCACTGCCCCAAAGAGCTTTCAAATTAACTACACACAGCAGATTAAAAAAAAAAGTACCATTATATCCAATTTGTAGCAGGATTAAGTAATTCGCCCAAGGTCACACAGGGGATCTATTGCAGAATTTGGGATTAAACCCAAATCTTCCAACTCTCAGACCAGTGACTTAAACACAAGACAATTATTCCACTCAATAAGCTGTTTTCTGCCTGCAAACTTCCCCTCTTGCTGCAGTTTTGATTTTTCCTTGTATGGTGTTTCTGTGTACTGTTAAATACCCTGCACATTCCATCCCAGATATGCCTCCATTTTAGGAGTGGACAAACTAAGTCCTATATTCACTAGATACAGGGCTAAATTCTTCTCTTATTTGCATTCCCATTTCCTTCCACTAAGTAGAATTTGCATGATGGTGGGCAAAATTGGGCCCGTTGTTTGTACAGCCATCAATGAATTCATCCTTCCAAATGAACATTGTGTTTTCGTAACACCTTTTATCCTAGATGATGTTCAGTGAGATCTACTCTAATGGCCGGTAACTTCCCTCAGCTAGTCTGAAGGAAATAGGTGGGTTCTCTCCAGTTTCTAATGGGCAGGTGTCCATAGGAGACAAGACATTGGTTGGCAGTCTAAGAAGAAAGGTTGTGAAGACACTGGGCATAAGGGCTGAATAATAATGAAAATAATAATTTGCAACTTCCATCCAAAGATCTGTAAATATGTTACAAACAAAAATGAATTAAACCTGACAGCACCCCCTTCTGGTGGGAATGAATTATAATAATACCCACACATTAGCTAGGCAAACTGAGGCATAAAGAGGCTACAGAAGGATTACAGAAATAGGGGGGAAAGAAAAGGAGTACTTGTGGCACCTTAGAGACTAACAAATTTATTAGAGCATAAGCTTTCATGAGCTACAGCTCACTTAAGAGGGGAAGATTTCCAAAAGCACAGATGGGAGTTGGGCATCCAAATCCTGTTGACTTTCAGGGTCTATTTTCCCTCTGTCCCTAGGAGAATCTCCCTAAAAATCTTTTAATAGGAAGCAGTTCTCCTGACTGTCAGTCTTATACTTTAGCCACAAGGTGATCTTTCCTCTCTTTGTCTTTCAACAGATAGTCTTTCTAGGCATAGGCCTTGATCGGCACTCCTGTACCATTTCTGGAGAGAGGACTTCATGACTTTCAATTGCTCTGTTTGGTATGGTTTTCTCCATTCCAGTTTTAAATGACTCATGTGATGGTGCTTTGTCCAGTGTCCTCAGGAGCCTATTTCACAATCCAGTATATCTTGCTGTTAGGACCATTTCCCCAGCATTCAGCCTGCATTTCCCTTTCTTTAATTTCACACCATTTGTCCTCCTTGCACTTCTCCTTAGACCAATTTGCAAAATGAACCAATATGTGTGCAGCCCGGAAAGATTGGGTGCTTGTGTTCCAAGCTGCCAAGCTTCGGCATGAAACATTCTCCACGGTGGGAAACGAAAAAAGGTTTCAACTCAGTTCTAAGCACACTTGAAGAAATTCAGACTCATGACTCCCACTGGAGCTAATGACAGTCATGTGTCTATTTATGCCAGGTCTGGGTTTGGTACTATTTCTGTGTGTGGTTTGCACAACATAGGAACTGGATCTAGATCAGAATGATAAAAATTACCTGTAAATTCTCACTGTGCGGAACTGCAAGGAAAAGCTTGAAAGGCATTTGTCTGCATTCTCTGCATAATACCTCAGAAAAAATATCAGTATGTTCCAGCAACAGTGCTTCCATAATATACTAGAGGTGCTAGGACTGCAGTGGCAACTCCTTGTTGGGGTGGGGGTGTGTGAAAATGTGTGTGTGTGTGTGTGTGTGTGTGTGTGTGAGAGAGAGAGAGAGAAAGAGAGAGAGAGGAGATGCTAGTGAATGCTGGGTGGACTAAACGGAGCAGAACCTTGACCGTTTTCTTCTGATGGCTGTGTTTCCTTCGTCATAAATCTAGCTAAACTTTACCCTGCCATGGACGCATTATGTGAAGGATTCATCTATGGTCCTCCCAGCTTCCCACCTACTTCTTGTGCACAGGGCTAAACAAAGGGGTTTATGATCAGATCAGGAGCCAGTTCTGAAGGCGAATGCTTCCAGTTATCTTGACAGAGATAAGATGCAAGGTGGACTGCTTATTTAGCATTTAGAAAACAAAGGCTGTGCTTACCTCTTAAGCAATAAAACAATTGATCACCAATCGTGAGTAAACATTGTTTATCCATAGAACACAGACCCGGAGGGATTTATGAGCAGCAAGAAGGCACATCTCTTGACTTCAATAGGAAGTTGGCCTGCTTCACTGACTTTCAGGCTCTGGCCAGTAATGTCTTGTGCAAATGAATTTAGAGATTTTCTCAGCTTGTATTCATATTCTACAAAAGGGAAATATCCCCAATTGCACCTTCTTGGAGCTGAATTATCGACTTCAGCTTTGAAGTGCAAATGAGCTGAATGAAAACATACTTAGACTGCAACATAGGAGCTGTTCCAACCAGCTGATTTATGGTGCATTAACTGTCTAGTAAGGAAAGCCTTCTATTGCAATGGATTTGTAATCCCCCAGTCCAATTATCCTGAAGATGAAGGCAAAATGCCATCCACCGTATGAGGCGATCAATAGTGGTCATTTCTTAAAATTCTTTACTTCCACTTCTTTCCAGCAATCCAAGTTACAGGGTCTTCCATAAATTGCTCTTTCATGGTTTATCAGCCCTGCTGTTTCTAAAAGCCAGACTTATGGACTCTGGTTAGGAAAATAAACTGCTATAAACAACTCCTGAGTAGGCTCAAACCATCAGAATTTATGGTGAATGAAAACGCCTTTAGAAACTTCTAATCACCATATTCTGTCTATATAAAAATAATCTCTGACTAAATAAATATGTCAGGAAGGGAAAATAAACCAAACTTTTATATCACCACAAAAAAGTGCTGCATGTCAGATTATTAAAGGCCCATAGATTTTTATGACTTTTTAAAATATATATATAAAAAAACAGTGACATGCTAAAAATTCAAGCCCCATTATTTCCATTGGGCTTGTTAAAGGGCATTATGTCTTCATGTAGCACTGACTTGAAATGATCTTATAAAACAGGTGTCCTCCTACAATTCCATTAAGGTCTCAGAGGCATCTGAATGCCCTTGTAAAGCTACCTTCAGTCAGTTGTTTTTCTCGATGGACAACTCCATTCTCCTTTTCACCTTTTGCTTGCAGGCATGTCACCAATGCTGGATGCTTGTCAGAACTCACTAACTAAGCACCAGCCAGTGTATATAAATGATGCCACGGTATCTGAGTGCCTTGAAAACCTTAATGTATTTATCCTTTTGTGAGGTAGGGAAATACTCTTATCCCCATTATACAGACGGGGAGCTGAGACACAAAAGGACTTTCCCACAAGACGTATGCTGTGCCGAAGCAGGAATTAAACTCAGGTCTCCAGGGGTCTTAACCCCCAACCCATCCTTCCTCAGACTGGTGTTGAGCTTCCCTAGGAGCAGGCCAGGAATCAAATTGTGACTCCAAGCATTACAACATGCCTCTTGGTTCCCATCCTGCTCCAGGATAGAGGACATAGAGGGCATCAGCCATATACAAGGCAGAGCATACATTCCCCAACACATCATCTGCACGTCATCTGATACAGCACCATAGGATGAAGACTTAAGTACAGGGGAAAAGAAGGTGCCTTATATTCCTAATGCCCCCGTGCAGATAATTAGAATGGGACATAATCTCAGCCTTCCTAGCCTTTTTCCTAGCCTTGTATATTGGATAATATACTACAAAAAGTGCCCCAGTCTCCTAGGGCAGTTGTGCATTGATTCATTCCTGTTTGTAAAGTGCTTTGAGATCCTCAGATGGAGACACTAGGGGAGTGGCATGTGTTATTATGTTCCAAACAGATAAGATTACTTTGAATGCCAGAAAGGGAAGTATCTTGCATGACACAGGGTGCCAGTTTGTTTTTTGCTAGCTGTCTTAAGTTACATATGATGAGGTAAATCAGGACATTAGTCTGTGTTAAATCCTGTAGGGTATAATCCTGCATAGGATGTATTATAAATATAAGAAACTATCTACATTCAGGCAAGGAGGGTGCACTTGATCATAGAGTAGCTACTTAATTGCTGGTACTTCTATTGCCCACATCACTGTAGTATCTGAGCACTGCAAAATCATCAGTGGATTGCATCCATACACATACCCTATGAGGAAGGGAAGTATTTGTCCCATTTTACAGACGGGGAACTGAGGCACAGAGGAAGGGAAGCTGCTTGCTCAAGGTCACACAGGAAGTCAGGGGCTGAGCAAAAAAATTGAATGCAGTTACCCTGAATCCCAGTTCAAAGCCCTGCCCGCTGGAACATCCTTCATACTAAGTGGAAATGCTGAAAAAGCAGTGGACACCCAGAAATAGGGTTTTTTTTAAATTAATGCTACCATGTGTGGGGAAACTGAGACACTTCTCTTAGGGATCATTCTGAAACAGACACTGCAGGTGCAATGGATACAGGCTGTCCCATTTCTAGGAGTATTTATATTTCTACCATTCTATAATGCTTTTGTCTAACTTCAAAGTTCAGATCTTACTTTGTAAAGGCAGAATTAATTTTCTTGATTGCTAATCCATCACCGGTAAGTATGATGCATATGGTATCAAACATGGGTATTTCTGCTATCATTAATTGTGGCATATTGTCACAACCGATAAGAAAATGCAATATGAGAACAAGAAAACAGTTGCTGGATTTGGCAGGTAATCCTTGTTTTCCTAGTAGCAATGGCAGGTACCAAGAGGTACCTTAACTCTAGAGGAAGACTGTATGAATAAACGAGGAAAAGAAACACAAGACTTGGGAGCATCAATCAGACAGCTGTGTTGTCTTGCAGTCTGCAGTGCTGTTGCTCAGCGCATGATAAAGACAGAGGGGTCTGAATAAAGAGTTGAGTAAAATATCCTAATGTTCCTGAGCGTGGGTGCCACATTTGGTCCTGGCGATTTTGCCAGAGAAAAGGAGGGCTAGTGACACAGAGGAAAGGAGAGGAAATTAACACAGGCAAGATAAAAAAAAATCAAATAATGAACTGTAGTTTAAATGGCAGATAAAGTGCAGCTGAAATGATAAATGTCCCATGGGAGACAGGAAAGGAAATTAACAAAATGTAAGTTAACATAAGGGGAAAATATTTGAGTCCAAATCCAACAGCAGATGGAAACATTCAGGTCAGGAAATGGAGAAGGATGCTATGGAATTATTGTATTTTCCTGGAAATAAAGAGCTGATAAAAGACGATGATGTGGAGGTTGTTGGTGTTTTGAAAAAAATATAGAATCATTGAAATGGCCGTGAAACACTGATAAAACCCTTTTATTATTCTATTACAAATTCAGTGGAGACAGTTCCTTTTAATTTAGTAAAGATGTTCTCTAGAATATTGCTGTAACATGCCAAGATAGTAAGAGACAAGCAGGAGAGAGAGTCAGAAACACTCTAGGAAGTGGATTCATAGATTTTAAGGCCAGTAGTAGGGACCATTATGGTCATCTAGTCTCACCTGAATAATGGAGGCCAGAGAACTTCACCCAGTAATTTCTTTATCAAACCCTTAACTTCTGGTTGAGCAATGCCACATCTCAGAAAGACATCCAGTCTTTAAATCAAATCTTCGAGTGATGGAGAATCCACCTAAATTGTCCCAAAGGCAAATACCTTCCTGGTTACATTTAAGCCTTATTTCAAATCTTACATCCCATTATACCTTTTTTTTTCTGGTAGACTGTCTACTAAATGGCCAAAATCGTAAAAAGGGCCCAGATCCACCAGGGGGAGAATTCTGCCAGCACAGGCTCTGCGGAGACAGCGATAAGACTGTCTTCTGAGGACTGCCCTCATAAGACTTGGTGTAGAAAGGCAGGGCTAGGAGTGAGAGGGATGTGTGGTGAAGTGGGGTACCAGCCCACAGTGCTGTGGAGATGCTGGTCTGCGTCATCCTCCCAGTCCCACATTTCTTCTTACCTTGCCTCACCTTCTTCTCCCAGACTCACATTCTGATTCTCCCTTTCTGGAAGTCCAACTCCCTGGGTAGCTTCTTGTCCTGCTATTGCTGAAGAAATCCCCTCTAAATAGTTCACCAATCTCTCTGGCAGCTACCCCATCCTCCGATCTGTAACCTTTTATCCCCCAGCTGTTAAGAGTCCAGCAATTAGCTGCTGTAGCCAGAGGAATAGCTTAAAAGCATTTTATTTAGTAGTAACAGAAGAAACTACAGGCCTGTATCCTGTAAGACATTAGCTTGAGTTTGCATAAGACTTTGACGCCTATGAGCCTTAGCATAACTAAGTGGCCCAACAGTGACCATGAGTTTAGGACCCTGCCGTTGGCCTGTTGGGATATCCAGGCCAATGACAGGGTCCAAAGCCCATTGCTTACATCCAGCACAGAAAACTATGCTGCCTTGGGGTCAAAGGGCTTAATCAGATCTGGCATCTTGGTTACAGTGGCCACACAAGCACGTATGGCCTGATTTAGTCAATATTAAGGTGCCAGAATCCACCTAGTTTCTTAATGGGCCACAAGTGGAGTTGGTCACTGAGACACACCTACTAAGGACTCCCTGTTCCGTTAGGGATTTAATAGTACTTGCATATATATGTTCTGGCCCGGCCTGGAAAGGGATATTATTTTTGTGTTGGTATGTCTCCTCTTTCAGAGACAGTTACTGCCATACGCCCACAGCCCAGCTTGTGCTTGGCACGGACATCAGCCTGCTTACGAAGTGGGGTTTGCCGTTCTGGTTGACCCGTGTGCTCTGACACTACTTTGTTCAGGTCGTATCCTGCTGGTCCTTCAACTGCTGGGAGCAGGGCCACATTCATGGTGGTGCAATGCCTCTGCTGTACAGCCCACCACAACTGGTTCGTCAAACCCATGAGTCACTGCTAAATAAAATGCTCGTGGCTACTCCTCAACTGAGGAGACAACTAGTCTCCCACTTAGTTGCTGGAGTAGCATGGGGTCTAAACACCCCATGACATACCTGCTTCTTTCTTTCCTTCCTGGAGTAGACGGGCAGTGAGTGGGTAGAAAGGGAAACATCCCACTAGTTAGAGTAGCTTAACTGCCAGTGCGGTATAGAACCCAGTCACGCTCCCTCAGGAGCACGCACAGACACAGAATAGGCATGAGACGATCCTCCAAAAAGGGCCATATTTTGGGAGTTTAATATACCCACTTTACACCTCCCTCCCAACACATATCATTTGAAGACTATTCTATGTATGTTTCAGTGAGGTCTGAGGTGGAGCTCTCAAATAGTGTCATGAGCCTGGAGGCAAGATAAAACAATAAGAAAGTGAGAAATCTGTTTCGGAAACTGCCACAATGACACTGCAACATGAGTACAGTGTACTATATGCAGTGTTGTTGTAGCAGTGTCAGTCCCAGGATACTACAGAGACAAGGTGGGTGAGGTCAGAGCTTTTATTTGACCTTTTATTGGTCTCTCTCACCAGCAGAAGTTGGTCCACCTCACCCACCTTGTCTCTTTAAAGCATTTTACTCTTTCAGTTAATTCCAACACCTTAATGTGGTACTTACTGGTCAAAGGCACCAAATAACTATGTATTAAAAGCTTTTTATTGGTTTCGGATGGGCAAGTTTTTTTTGTTTTGTTTTGTTTTTTTTAGAAATGATTAAGCTGTTTAGCACGTGGCAAAAATGGCAAATAAAAACAATTTGAAATATACCAATATGAAATGTTTTCCCATTGCATATTCTTAATTGTCAAAGTATCTCACAAGTGATTATAATAGTTGTCTATATTTTCAATTGAAATTTGTTGACTAGGTCAGTCTCACGCTAAAGATTGTACATCAGTAGCAGTGCATTGTGTACCCATAGTTTGTACTACATAGTGGGTGGATATAAATGTACATGAATTCCTAATGCAATGATTCTCCATTTGTAAGCTTTTATACATACAATGTAGCATCTAGTCTGCCTGGCAGAAGCTTTTAATGTGTAATTGCCGATGCATGCAGCATTAGGTTTTTAATTCAGTGACACTTATGCACAGGTCAGTATTAGCAGTAAGGGTGATAATACACACTTCATATTATGAATACACAAAAACAATGAGAGAAAGAAGCAGCTTAACGAGAAATAGTGGAGACAGAGTCCACAAACAAATGCTTGCCTCTGCAATGAGGAGGACATCACAGCTCTTACCAACCATGTCATCAACAATATAACAAACCTATTTGATCCAAATCACATCCAGAAGTTCTTATCAACATATGCACATGCAGTCCAGTATCATCAGATGTACGAACGTTTCCAATGAAAATAGCAGATGTTGGTGAAGAACAGATGGGAAGATTTGTGAGAGGTGCACTTGATTCTGGTGGGACACATAGTTTCTTCAGCTCAGTCAAGAAACCTGGAATCAAAACATTTCCTGATATAGACAAGGAGACCACATTTAAGTTGGTCAAGGGAGGGACAATCACAGTAGATATCAGTGCAGAAAGTATTTTCTGCAGAGCTCTGTCCTTAGCAAGAGGCAGAGATGATGTTTCAATGGCACATGTACTTAGTGACTCCATAGGACCTGTGTCTATGTCCCTCGTCCATGCTGATGAAGCAATGAGAAGAACCAACAAAGCTGAATTAGGGCATCAGCTTGAAGCTCAAGCTGAAGGAATCCATGAGCTAACAGCTTGCAACAGAGAAACCACAGTGTACATCACAGATGCCATGGCTCTCATGAAAATGATGGCTGGACCCAAATTCTGCACATTCCGATGAGTTGGCTACTGATTATTTGAGGCAGGTCCTAGAAGGATTTGACAAAGCTAATTTTGTAATCAAAATCTTTGACAGATATGACAACTGTAACTCTGTGGAAAGTGCAGAAAGACAGCACCAGACAGGATCTAAAGTTGGATGCAAGAAATACAAAGTGATTGGTGGATGTCCTGTGACTCCATGGGGAAAAAATTCAAAATATGGCACACAACAAGCTGTCATTTGCAAAACAAACAAATAACAACAAAAACCCACCGTGAATGTATGGTTCAAAATACACCTCAGTGTAGGAGCACCTCCAACAAAAAACACCTCTTGATGGATGCTTTTGCAATGGTGAAGAAGTAAGGTCCATCACCAGTAGAGATGTTGAGGAAGCCCAAGATTTCTACAGTACTCAAAAGGAAGCAGACACAAAGCTACTGCTGAATGCTGTATATGCCCTCATGGCTTGTGGATCTTTTGGTATCAAAGTAACCATTGTCATTAGATCACCTGATACAGATATTTTAGTCCTGGCTGTTCACTGCTTTCCAAAAATGGAACACATAGGTAACATGTGGACTGAAACAGGCACCATTATCAACACAACTGACAAGTGTCACTTCACACCCGGATGCGCAATTTGTGACACACTCACTCCTGACTTGTGCAACACACTTCCTGCTATACACCCATTAACAAGATGTGCCTCTCTGGCATCCCGATTTGGTATTGGGAAGACGTCTGTGTTTAATGTGGTCACTACAAAGGGCGCTTAGTGTTACAGAGATCTTTCCAAATTGGAAGAGAGTGATGGACAATCTGCAATTTCTGCAGCAAGGAAGTTGCTGTATGACCAGAGCAAGAAAGAAACGGAGAGCTACAGAGACCTGAGTTGCTGGCACCTCAATCTAGCTTTGAAAAAGGACAAGTCACTAGCCAAACTCCTGCCATGGGAGGACAATTTGGAAGAGCGTGTCAAAAGAACATCTTGGCAAACAAAGATTCTAATGTCTTCGTTCAGAGGTAAACCAGACATTGGATCACCCTTACACATGGCCGTAGTTTAACTGCTATATTTGGGGGTCGGGGGAAGCACGCGTGCAGTGAATCCAGTTCCCCTGGCTCACTGGCTCTCTCTCTCCCCCTGCCGGGCGTGGTACCTGAGCTGGGTGTGGGGGTGACAGGCTGGCGTAGCAGGGGAGTCTGAGACGCTGCTGCGGGCTACTGTGGTGACCTGAGTGCGGGAGCCGCTCTAAGGCCTCCCAGTGACACCGCCGTTGCTGAGGAGATGCCACATATTGGCTCCCACTTCCCCCACCATTCCTCTATCCCCTTCTCTTCCCCATCCCATCCCCCTTTCTCTCCCCACCCCATCCCTCTTCATCTCCCCACTATTCCCTGACTCTATCCCCCTCCCCACCTTCCCCTATCCACTTCTCTTCCCCCTGCTCTATCCCCATCCCCCTACCTCACCTGCCCTTCTCCCCCGCGGGCACTCACCTTTCTGCAGGAAACAGGATGGTGGCCATGTAGGGAGCCCATAGAAGGTGATGGCGATGGGCTCTAGGACCTGGCGGGAGGCAGCCTCCAGCCGCAAAGGCAGAGACCTGGAAGAGCCATCATTGACAGGAGAAGCGGCTCCATCCCACCTCCTCCGTTCCTGGGCCTGGCTGCAGGGGAGCGGGGCTGAGCGAGGCAGAATGTGCCGGGGAGGAGGAGCAGCATGAGAACAGAGTGCCCTCCTTCCCCCGGCAGGCCAAGCAGAGCAGGTTGGCGCTTGCAGAAATCCTGGAGGGGGCAGTGGCACATGTGTGAGGGGACTGTTGCCCCCTTACTAACATTCAGTGGGGTGTTTTAGTTGCTAGCTCCCAGTACTAAAAAGGGGGAAGGGTTGATGGAGCATCAGGACCCTGAGACTGACAGCCCCCAGGAACAATGGGAAGAGGACAATTCTCCAGGTCAGCCTGAATGACCAGGCGAGCAGGCTAATCGGGGAGTCAGGAGGCCAGGGAGATCCCGTCCTCCATGTGAGCTGGAGTTGCCTGGGTCAGACAGAGTGGGGCCGAGCTAAAGAGAAAGCAGGGGCCCAAGCTAAGCTGGGAGCAGAGCTGTGCCAGATCCAGAGGGACCAGAAAAGCAGCCCAGAGAGAGCAGACCCTGTCCTGGGAGCTGAGCTGCAGCCCCAAAGCCAGAGGCACAGCGCAGAGAGAGCAGATTTGCCCTGGGAGCAGAGCTGCTGCAACCAGAGCCAGAGGGGCCAGAAAAGCAGCCCAGGAAGCAGGTCAGTGCTGAGAGCAGAGTCACAGAAGCAGCCTGCAGAGCAGACCTGTCCTGGGAGCCGAGCTGCTGCAACCAGAGCCAGAGGGGCCAGAAAAGCAGCCCAGGAAGCAGGTCAGTGCTGAGAGCAGAGTCACAGAAGCAGCCTGCAGCGCAGACCTGTCCTGGGAGCCGAGCTGCTGCAACCAGAGCCAGAGGGGCCAGAAAAGCAGCCCAGGAAGCAGGTCAGTGCTGGGAGCAGAGTCACAGAAGCAGCCTGCAGAGCAGACCTGTCCTGGGAGCCGAGCTGCAGGGAGCAGAGCCAGAGGGGCCAGAGAAGCAGCCCAGGGAGCTGGAGGCAGAGCAGCAGCAGTGCTGAGGCAGAGTGTGGAGCTGGGGCTGGAGCAGTCCGGAGCTGGGTGCGGTGAGCAGCTGGGGAGAGCGAGGGGGACCCTGGGCAGTGGGCCCAGCACAGGGAGATGCCTCAGCCAAGGGGCTCTGCAGGCCAGGCTTGGATCGTAACCCTGACAGGGTGGGGGTGACACTTGGAAGAAGGGTCCTACCACTTAGAGCCTGAGAGCGTCTGGCCACCACCAGACCGAGTGTCCAACCCGCAGCATCCCTGCAGCATGGCCAAGGGGAAGAAGGCCTGGGACTTACAAGGAACAGCCTGTGAACCGCCCTGACGTTCCAGAGACACTGTTTGTGATGTTCCCTGCCACAGAGCGGGGTGATGTGTTTCCTTTCACCTTTCCCATTTTTTCTTATTCTTTTTAAAATTAATTGTTGATTAAATAACTTGCATTTGCTATAAATGGTATGTAATGGTCAGTGGGTCAGAGAATTGCCCACTCCATTCAGTCGAGCACCCCAGGAATCCTGGTCCCAGCCTTGTTGGGGTTACGAGGACTCTGCCAGACAGGAGAGTGGAAGGGGAGTCCTCAAGGGCAGGGAGGCCACTGGGTAAAGGAAGTGGGAGCGAGGACTCAGATTCTTTCGCTAGCCGACTTCAGCAGGGTGGTGCAGAAACCAGGAAAGTTCCCCACGAGAGCGGGACTATTCCCCCGCTTACACATGCATCCCTCTGGCCTCGCCTTTGTTTGGGGGGATCAATGCCTCCCCTTCCACCCCCCAAACTAGCCCATACTATTGCAATATGGATGGAAACGTGCGGATGATCAACTACTTTCTGTATCCTTCAAGGGCCCAATGGCATCTGAGTGTCTACAAGACTTTATTTGTGCCTGTACCAGTAGAATACAAACTTCCCTGCACAGAACTGTGTACTTTCCAAGGCAATGAACCGACACACTCTTGTCCAAGATCATAATGATGAACAACATAATGATAATGATATGACTAGAAATGCCACCCGTGCTATTATATTTCAATGTTACCTGCACACATTAATTATTAGATTTTGGTTTATCCTTTAATTATTGTTGTTCTGCTTTGAGGTCTCAAATAAATACAATTTTATGTCTTGAAATAATACAGTCATTAAACTAACAGAAACAAGTGCAAATATTTCAAAGTGGTCATTCTAACACATCCCTCGGCCCATGCCACTTCCCGCAGACCCCATTGGCCTGGAATGGTGAACCGCGGCTAGTGGGAGCTGCGATCGGCTGAACCTGCAGATGGTGCAGGTAAACAAACCTTCCTGGCCAGCCTGCAGATTTCCCTGATGGGCTGCGTGCCAAAGGTAGCCAATACCTGTTCTAACAGCTTGATGGTGTCATTGTTTATCCTCGTTTCTATTGAAACTGCATCATTTCCCACGCCGTATCATACCTCATCTTAAAGTAAACATGTATGATGTGCATGTGAGTAGAAAGGGTACATTAGATGGACCAAATTGGTCGTATCTGTTTAGAAGGGTGTGTCAAAAGGCTACTCTAGAAGTGATGCGGCATACACACCATCCATAGCTCAGGGCTGTGTGTAAACTCCAGCCCCCTTTTTTTTTTTCCCCAAAAAGGTACTTCTCATTAAGGAAATCTGGCTAATACATTGCAGGTAAAACAGAGAGAAGTTAGCACTGTATTTGTAATGCTGTTCTGGAGCCCGGATTTCTCCAACTTTGTATTTCAAAAGAGTGAGTTGCGGAGTTGATGACTTACAGAGTGTATTGCTCTCCTCCTTAGGACCCCTGTATCACATTTCTCTGTTGGCTAATGCTAACCTATTTTGCCACCGTAAATAGTTCACGCTCAGCCTACTGTAACTTCATGAATCTCCAGCTGTATTCTCCCTGCTTCATGTATCTTCATATAAGATCACCAAAAATTGCTTTCCTTCCATCAGAAACTAAAATAGGTTCTGTGACAGTGCTTACAACTATAACAACAATAGTAATTAATAAACTATGGTAAAGGTTCCTCTAAAATATGTTAATAGATAAAATATGACAATTAAAATATACTATGGCTAATCATATACTTGAGCCTAGTAAACTTTACCCAAGAAAAATAAATACCTAAATTCACTAATCAGGCATTTAATTGACTCAGCTGTTTAAAATCTATTCTTACTTCGTTTCATGTTATCTGTATCTGTTAATTGTATTCCTGCTGGAGGAATAACTCCCTTTATCACATCAATAAATCCACATAAATCCAACTGTATTTGTGTCTACAGTTTTGTTACAATATTCCCTGCCATAGAGATATTACAATCTAAGGCCCCAGTCTGACAAGCTCTTCTGTTTCAGAGTAGCAGCCGTGTTAGTCTGTATTCACAAAAAGAAAAGGAGTACTTGTGGCACCTTAGAGACTAACCAATTTATTGGAGCATAAGCTTTTGTGAGCTACAGCTCACTTCATCGGATGCATTCGGTGGAAAATACAGTGGGGAGATTTATATACATAGAGATCATGAAGCAATGGGTGTTACCATTCACACTATAACAAAAGTGATCACTTAAGGTGAGATATTACCAGCAGGAGAGTGGGGTTGGGGGGGGGGGAGACACCTTTTGTAGTGATAATCAAGGTGGGCCATTTCCAGCAGTTGACAAGCTCTTCTGTGTGGTCTCAGGTGAGTCCATCAGGCATGCAACAGGAACAGTGTGCAGGATCTGGGCCAAATATATTGATCGCAGAAGATTTTGATAACAATCTGATGAGGATGCCCTTTTTATGGTAGTGTCTACAGTCTTGTAAGAAGAGCCGGTTGAAAACTTCCCATTCAAACGCTTTCTCGACAGAAAATTAGGTTTTTCAACGAAACAACAATTATTCTCAAAACCTGTCAGCTTTCTGCAGAAAATTCTGATTGTTTTTGTTGAAAAACAAAAATCCTGGAAACCGAAAATGTTTCATCTGAAAACCAGAATATTTTCATTCAGAAACGCTGCTGCAGTAGCTCGTGGGAGTTTCTGTTCCGTTCCCTCATGTCCCCATTCTCAAGCACGGGCTGGGCTCCCCAGACAGAATTAATCTCTTATGATTCACTACAGCCATGGGACCTGTATGATACACAGCCTCCCCTCACCCAGAGGGGAAACCATGGTGCATCATGGGAGATGTCTTACCCGAGGAGCCCATCTTAAAGAAAAGAATGGGAGCATGAGGTACTTGAACTACAGTTCCCATGAGGAATCACAGCAGCATTTCCAAGCTGAACTCCTGATCTGGTTGAAATATTTCTTTTTTTTTTTTTAACCAAAAGGTCAAAATTTTCTGTGGAACCCCACCCCTGCCCCACCCCACTTTGAGATGCATTACAGAAACTCAGAAAGAGACAGGCTGAATTCTTTGGGCTAGGGAATAAGAACAAAGAGACTGCTAGACAATACATTAGTTTTTCTACATGCAGCATGACAGGAGGAGGTTTTTAACCTGGACATAAAGGAGGAGAGGGCAGGGTCGTAATGTCTTTAATCCCGGTAGATTGTAGAGCACAATGGACTCACCAAACAGAGACGGAAGCCACTCTGGAATGAAACAGAGCCGCAGTTTGGGAGCCTGACCCAAATCAATAGGAGACTTTCTACCGACTTCCATAGGCTTGGATCAGGCTCTCAACAGCACACAGCAGAGAAGGATACTTTATCCAGCTGAATGTGCAAGGGGAATTCAGGGGCAGAGGATGTAATCCACCAAATAGGAATTTGGCCATTCACATTGATGCTGACTCCCCTGCTGTCACAAAGAGACCAACGGGAATGATCGCAAGTGATCAGGGTCCCAACTGATCACTGACACTGTAACACAGCCGCTTCCGCAGCCCCATGTGTCGCGTACAATGCAGACAATGCAAATCCATGTCAAAAGTACATTTAGTGTAAACTCCATATTATTACTCTGCACAACTAAGGTAATAGCACACAAACTACTATTTTTAATGCATGCTATTTACAGTGGGAAATGACTAAATATGAATTCACTTACCACTTCATTTACACTATAGATCTAGTCACCATTATATTCAAAAAATAACATTCATGACTAATTCCTAAAATAAACTTTAAAAACATAGCTGCTCCTTGCAGAAATCTGTCATATGCCATAGGAGTGAACTAGCAGAAGCCATTTCCAAGTGGTTCTGAAACACTTTAAATCCTGTGGGCCAGATCCTCAACTGGTGTAAACAGGTGTAAACCATTGACTTCAGCTGAGCTACAGCAGCGAAGGAGTTGGATTTATGTGTGTGTGTGTGTGTGTTATTTTTTTTTCAAATTCAATGGAAAAAAAAGACAGAAAACCACTTCAAACAAAAGAGCAACAACACACAAAATATCACAACATTCAAAAACATCCAGTGCACAGTTAAATAGTGACAGGGATTAAAAATGAAACATTTCTGGCTCGGACTTATTCAGGCATAAAGGAGAGTAACATCCCTGCTCTATTTCCCTTGACAGACCGCCCCACCCCAGACTACTGCCCCAGGTGTGGGAGGGATAAAGAGAAGTCATAGCTGAGATGCCAAAGGGCTGTTAATTCCCCTCAGGCCTAGGTGGGTGGGATATGGCCAAAGAAGGGCAAGAGTGTGGCGGGCCTTGATTCTGTCCATTGGCTGATATAGGGCAGGATGGGTGAGGAAGGATGGGCGTGGGTGGATCCTTGATTCTGACCACTGGTCTACATCAGAAGGGGTGAGGAAGTGAGGTGCTACTGGCATCAGGCAGTAGCAGAATACTTTCTCCCAGGAGCAAGTGGGGGACAGGGAAGAAATTATGGCTACACCTGTTCTCTCACCTTTGTTATAGTCAGGTGTCAGCACCATCTTCTCTCTCAGGTTGCCCATTAGTGGTTGTACCCACTCACCAGCGGTACAAGCAGTTTGCAGTATCTTAAATAAAACGTGAGCCTATTTAGTTGAAAGTAGAAGACACAAGAAAGTGACAAAATAAGATTAATTGTAAAATAAAAGCATCTAGTCAAAGAGAAAATGAAAATCTAGATGCAAATCTTGCATTGCTGTATCTGGGACATTCCCGACGGCAGAGCTGAGTACAGTTTCTCCCCTTCTCTTCACAGAAAGGCTGTCAGGGTCTGCTCACTTGGCAGCTTAGTAACCTGTGTGTCCAATCCCAGAATGGAGTGGGCATGGACTTATCCTATCAGCTTGAACTCTGGGGGGAAAGCGGATAAAAATCCCTAACAAGAAGAAACTGTATTTCTATTCTGCTTGGACTTTAGGAAGGCAAGATGTCTAAGCATAAGCAATGAATCCCTAGCTGCTTAGCCTGGGTTAGCCCTACAGGACAGATAGAGCTTGCATATTACAGCAGCTTTTATCAGCTTTTGAAACCTCATATGCTAACACCTTTGTGTGTGCATGCTTACTTTCTTTAACCTTGTAAATAACTCTCTGATTTCTTTTTTCTTAGCCAATAAGTCTTTAGTTTATTATAGGATTGGCTACAAGCATTATTTCCGTGTAAGATCTAAAGTGCAATTGACCTGGGGTAAGTAACTAGTCCTTTGGGACTGGGAGTAACATGAGTATTGTTGTGATTTTTGTGCCATCTACCACTACGGCAAGCTTATCAAGGTGGCAAGATAGACCAAAGTACCCAAGGGGACTGTCTGTGACTCCATGTTAAGGCTCTTATAGTGTCTGAGGACTTTACACTTAAAAAGTTTTTGATGAAATCTAAGTACAGGACTCACAACTAGTTTGGGGATTGTGCCCTGCTTCTTAGTAGTCTGTTCTGAGGTTGGTACTCACTCCCTTGCATCACTGCAGGACAGTTTGACAGTTTAATTGTTTATATAATGATCCATTTAGCAGCTATCACAGAGCCTTTGCTTAATGTGTGTGCTCAGAAGATGACCGGGATGTTTTAATGCAGGTGCAGCCTTCGGGCTGCTCTTACTTGTGCCTGTCAACTGAAGCAGTGCAAAATAACTCCAGGATGAGTGGAGATTAAACAGGGCTTAAAATCATCATTACATCCTCCGCCCTTAATGACTCGTGTCACGTGTTACTTCGCTGGAGGTCCAGGATCTGGCCCATGATATCTGCAGTTAAACAACCTTATACTTTAACACAGTTCATATTTTTCTTTATTAATTATTATAATTAATTATCTATTATATTAGTAGTAGCAGTATAGCCCTGAGCAGCATGTGAGGCCCCTTCTTCTGACATCTTATAAGCCAGCTCCTAGTAATTTACAGCTAGTATTAATATTTGCATATCCATGTAACTCTTTTACCTTCATTCTTGATGCAATATTTAATGATCACTCATTGTAATCTACCACTCTTGCGTTATCATCTCCTATACTGGTAATGTAATTACCTGCTTTTAATTATCATTAATAAAACAAAAGTTTGAATGCGATTAAAAGAGTGAAGATAAAGCAGAGAAAGTTGAAATAACTTTTTGACAGACTGAGCCATCCTCTGAGCAGCTCTCTGCAGTCAGTCAACTCATTCCCCAACTTCCCTAGGAACATATGGACAGAAAAGGGCAAAGTAATGAGATTTGGACCTAAAAGGTCTCAATAAAAGCCAAAATGAAAACATTTTATAGACCAATTACTACTGAAGACCTTGCACCTCTCTCTCTGTCTCTCTCTCTCTCTCTCTGCAGATCCTCTGGGTATTTACTCTGGCAATCTATCTCCGCTGGCCATTTCCTTTACGTACACTGCTGGTGGTACAACAGATAAGGATTTCTGCTTCACCTTCCTTAAAGAGTTCAGCTGTCACAGGGTATGTCTACACTGAAAAAAAAAAAAAAAGACAGCAAGGCTCAGAACCAGGGTCAACTGACTTGAGCTCACGGGGCTTGCGGTCTGGAGGTAAAAACAGCAGTGTAGATGTTCAGACTCGGGCCGGAGCCCAGGGTCTGAGACCTGTCCCTTTCACGATGTTTCAGAGCCCAGGATCCAGCCAGAGTCTGAACATCTATACTGCTATTTGCAGCCACATAATGTTAGACCACATCAGTTGATCTGGGCACTGAGACACGGTGGTATGGGTGTTGTTTTTTCTTTTTGTTTTGTTTTTTTTTGCAGTGTAGGCATCCCCAAAATGACTCTGCACTAAAACAAAAACAATCAGAAATGTAAATCCAAATGTGTAGGTTCTTTGAGGCAGAAATTATCTTTTTGGTCTGTGTTTGTACAGCACCCAGAACAGCCAGGTCTTGGTTCACAACTGGGGCCCCAAGACACTGGGGTAATACAAGTAACACTAATTAATAATTATGTTAAAATTTTAGCTGATTCCTGAACCTGTATATCAAATGCCCATTTGTAGGTGGATAGCTCAGATTCCTATGGTTCCACACCCTGATTTCATTGTGGGAAAGCAAGTGGTTAA
This sequence comes from Caretta caretta, assembly GCF_965140235.1. NCBI lineage: Eukaryota > Metazoa > Chordata > Testudines > Cheloniidae > Caretta > Caretta caretta. The sequence continues at coordinate 8,395,396 of NC_134210.1, read as the reverse complement.
AGTGGCCGGAAATCTGATGAATATTAGAAACAAAGCAACATGGAATGCTAGTTTCCAAAGCCCATGCTGCAAGTGTCACAATATTCACAGAGACAACCCTGTAATCGTTCAGAGCAAGACAATTGTCATTAGTATCCTTTCACTCACCCACTCATGTAGGAAAGACACGGAGCTGGAAGCTAACAACCCACAATGCCAAATTCTGGCCCGGACTCTGAGTCTCTGGCCCACAACTTTGACAGATGCTGTGGGCAGCACTGCTTGGGAAGGACTGTGCAGGTATACCCTTCGAGCCGAGTCTCATTCTTGGAAGAGCTGTGAACCAAATTGGTCCCTGAGTATAAGAAGTGTAACACCGATGAACTGAGGTCGTCAGCAGGCAGGATCGAACCTGGGGCGTCTGGAGCTTAGTGCAAGAGCCTCAAGCCAACTGGCTGTTAGCTAAGGCTGTAAGTAGACTCATGAATCTCTCTCTCTAAGTGGTCTCAGTGCCAGTGGATGGGACACAACACCACACCCAGAAGGGGTGTGGGTTACATACTTCCCCTAGCTCATCCTGAGCTTCAGAGACTTCCCAGTTGAAATCCCAGACAAGCCCCCACTTGTAACACTGACAGTCGTGATGGTCGTCAGCGGACGGGATCGAACCTGGGGCCTCTAGAGCTTAGTGCATGAGCCTCTACCACATGAGCTTAAAGCCAACTGGCTGTTAGCTAAGGCTGTAGAGAAGACTCATTAATCTCTCTCTCTCTAAGTGCTCTCAGTGCCACTGGATAGGACAGAACACCACACCCAGGAGGTGTGTGGGTTTCACAAGCACCTCTCAATTCTGCTGGTTGCCAATGGCTGGGGAACATTATGGCAAAGAAAGCCATCAGTCTGCACTCCTTATATCCCCCCTCTCCAAATAGCATCACATTGAGTGCCTCCCAATTTCTCATGTATTTATCTTTCAAGCCCCCTTGTAACATAGGAAGGTGTCAGTATGTCTATTTTATAGATGGGGAACTGAAGCACAGAGAGACTAAAGCCCAGCTCCTCAAAGGTATCTAGTTCCCATTGAAATCAATAGGAGGTAAGCACCTAAATACCTTTGAGGTCCTGGGCCTAAGTGACTTGCCCAAGTCACACAGGAAGCCTGTGGAAGAGCAGTGAATTGAACCCCGGTCTCTTCAGTTCCTTTGACCACTGGATCAGCCTTCCAATCCTCCCTTTTCTATGCCACATCCCTTATGATTGGCCCACAGAAAGATGGCTGGCATACGAGCCCTGGCCCTAATTCTTCTCCACCGGAGGATTCCCCTACATTAGGGTGATGACCTTGTGCCCCAGTCTTCATGCCCTCATTGCATGGGCAATGCTGCATAAAATAGCTGCAGATCATTCCAGCACCTGAGTCTCTTGTGGGTATGTTTCCATTTTAAGCTGGGCGTGCCATTCCCAGCTCAAGGAGACATACCCGTGCTAACTCTGATCGAGCTAGCATGCTAAAAATAGAGCGCAGCCATGGAGACAGGAGGGGCTGGCCCTGGTCGCTGATTGGCGTCCACTCAAGATGCCCAGACCCTCATGCTGCTGCAGCTATAGTCCATGTTTAGTGTGTTACATCAATGACAGCTAATGCAACTGTGACTCCCTGAGCTGGGAATCACCCTCCCCTGCTAGCTCAAAGTGTAGATAAACACTGGGTGACTTTAGGCAAGTCATTTGTTCTTCCTGTGACTCGCTTTCCCTACCTGTAATATGGGGATGCTAATCATAGGTGTTAATACTAAACTCTGAAGTTGGGCAAACAATGTACATTATTATTAGGAGTAGTATTCTCACAGTGCCCACGAGTCTTAGTTATGGAGCAGGACACCATTGTGCGAGGTGTTGTACAAACCCAAAAATATGTGTTCGGAAAACATATTCATGTTCATTCAAACTTCTCCATGAATTAGCTTCCTTCATCTTTCTTTCCCTTTGAGTTCCCTTTCCACGCACATGCGAGAGATTGAGTTGTGCTGCCAGGAAAGCTTGTGCAAAGCAAATTTCTAGCTTTGTGCGTGCAAATATTTGCAGTAGACATGCTTGTTGTCTCACCCAGTCGAGGAAACAGAACATCATGTGACTTCTCTGACCAGTCACAAATAAACACCACCACTGGACTAGCAAAAATCATGATAAAGCCACAGGGGTTAATGAAAAATGGCAGAAAACACTGTCAAATCATTTCAGATAGCAAATAAATCTGAGCAAACCGTAACCTGCTGGCAAGCAGAAAGAGGCTAATTTGTCAGATAAATGACTTGCTGTGAATTGTTTTTTTCTCTGCTCAGTTTGTGGGGGATTGAGCTTCGATCCTGCAAGATGCACAGCTGATCCTGGCGTCTGCTTAACAGCTTCAACTCCCATTGCAGCACAGTATCCATTGACTTTATATACAGTACTCTTTCTGTAAAACAACGGTGAGCCAATATTTAGAGCAGAGGAATGGAAATCTGCATTCTGTTCCTAACTCCACCAGCCGTCTGCTACGTGACCTTGGCTAAATCACTTGTCCTTTCAGGGCTGCAATTTCATCATTTGTAAATTGGCTATGATAGTGCTCCTGTATAGCACTTTCTTGACCACTGGATCTCAAAGGGCTTTACAATGGAGGTCAGCATCATTATCCCCGTTACAGAGGGGGAAACCGAGGCACAGAGAGGTGAAGTGATGTGTCAAAAGCCACGCAGCAGCAGAGCTGGAAATAAAACCTAGGTCCCCTAAGTACCGGTCCAGTGCTCTAGCCCCTGGGCCACACTGCTGTAATGACATTATAAACCCACTCTTTTAAGCTCTTGGAGAACTATGATGAAAAAAATGATGGATGTTATTATTTTCAATGCTAACATCTATTACAGAGTGTGTCATTCATGATGACCACTATCAGAGTATGTACATTTCTGTAATGACAACTATTACAGCAGGTATACATCTGGGATAACTACAGTATTATGTACATTTTTATGATGAAAGCTATGACCATATAATATTGTTTTAAATCTATATTTGTTATTGTCATATACTTTTAAAAGATATGGAATGTGGTATTGTATGTCAAAGTATATTTCTCATGTTAGATTTATACAGAGAGAATATATATATATATATATTCCACTTTGTTTGACATCCATCAAATTACCCTATCCTAACAAAGCATTCTTGCACGAAGCAATCTCTGGTAACAATGTGTAGAAATGCATGTAATATGAAAGGGTTTTAATGGCTAACTATTCAGCATGACAGTATCAATGAAATCTTTTACAGCATACATTAGACAGTTAAACATTGCAATCTGCTCTTCCCACTGATATCCAATAAGTAAAGAAAATGCCAAGATCAGTCATGAGCAAAGTGGGGTTTTTCTTTGTTTGCTTGCCAAAGGAATATATATATATATATACACACACACACACTCTTTTTTTAAAAAAAAAAGAGTATTTATTAAGTAGTCGAAGGCAGAATTTACATCTCTGTAAACTGAAAAATGAATTGTTTTCTGCTAGCAGTGCAGTTTTCAATAGGATTATATCCAGCTGGCTGCTTGCTATCAGAACGCTTGTCTATGTTACAAATTAAAAATAACCTGCAGGGTTTTTTTCAAATAAATACATAAGTAAATGGGAGTTTAACCATGTATTATTCTTGCAATGACTTATCAAGCTTGTTGAATTGTTGTTTTATTGTTTGGTTTCTTTGGTTTTTTTGTAATGTGAGCTCAAATTACATGCATAAGACATATTCACCAGCGAAGATTGCAAGTTTCACGTTAAAAGAAAGATTTAATTTTAAACGAAAGATTCGGCTAACCATCAGGAAAAATCTCTTTATACCATGGAAAATCTCTGAGGTTGATCTGGATTCAGATCCCAGTTTCCAGTTTGAACAAATATATTTTATATAGGCCCAAAGCTGGCCAAAAAAACCCAACTTCCCAGCTCTGTTTAGTTAAGTGTTTAGTAAAAGTGAGGTCCAAGTTTTTAAACAGTTACCTGAGTTCTTAAGGTTGGGCTCATAGGGGGATCTTTGCAGGATGACATAGGGCAGTTAGGTGCCTAGCTCTCATTCACGTCTTTGAAAATCTCTCCCTTAAATCCATATTGAGGCACATGAAATTGGCCTAATTTTCAGAGGTGCTGAATACTCACAAATGACATGGAAACTAATAGGAGCGGCAGGTGCTCAGCACTTTTGAAAATTTGGCCAAACCTTTACTTAGCTGCCAAAATATAGATTTAAGAGTCTGGTTTCCACAGACTCATAGAGTGCAAGGCCAGAAGAGACCACTGTGATCATTTAGTTTGACATATAGCACAGGCTATAGGACTTCCCCCATACAATTCCTGTTTGAACTAAAGCCTATCTTTATGCATCCAGGTTCGAAAGTATTGTGTCTTCAACCTTTCACTACTGCAGAATAGACCAGTTTGACTTTGATGGCCATGAGAAGTAGGCCTTGAAATCAATGATACTATTCCCATGGACTGTAATAGAAACAGGATGTGGAATTCCAACTCAGGACATCAAACCAGTTCCAAGCTGCAACCCACTGTCTGAGGCCCTGATCCTTCATTGACATGTGGGTGGGCACTAGGGTTGCAACTATTTAATCGTACAAAACCAAACACACTCTTGCCAGTCCCTGCCCTGCCCTTTCCCCACCACTTCTCTGATTCACCGCCCTCTGCTCACTCCATCCACCCTCCCTCTATTGCTCTCTCTTCCCCATCCTCCCAGGGTGCGGGAGGGGGCTCTGGGCTGGGGCAGGGGGTTGGTGTGCGGGAGGGGGTGAGGGCTCTGGCTGGTGGTGAGAGCTCTGGGTGGGGCTGGAGATGAGGGGTTTAGGGTGCAGGCGGGGGCTCAGGTCTGGGGTAGGGGGTGCGTGCTCTGGAAGAGGGTGTGGGATCTGGGGTGGGGCCAGGGATGAAGGGTTCGGGGTGCAGGAGGTGGCTCAGGACTGGAGCAGGGGGTTGGGGTGCAGACTCTGGGAAGGAGTTTGGGTGCGGGAGAGATCTCACAGCTGGGCAGGGGGTTGGAATGCAGGAGGGGGTGCGGGCTCTGCCTGGGCAGGGCTCACCTGCCTGACCTGGCTCCATGTGGCTCCCAGAAGCGGCAGCATGTCCCTGCGGCTCTTAGACAGAAGGGCTAGGGGGCTCCGTGTACTGCCCGCCCCTGCAGGCACCATCCCTGCAGCTCCCAATGGCCATGGTTCCCAGCCAATGGGAGCTGCAAAGCCGGTGCTTGGGGCTGGGGAAGCACATGGAGCCCCCATGTCTGCTTCTGGGCCTAGGGGGCCACAGGGAGATGACGGCAGATTCTGGGAGCCAGGCAGATCCAGGGCAGGCAGCGAGCTTGCCTTAGCCCTGCTGTGCCACCAAGAGGACTTTTAAAGGCCCAGTCAGCGGTGCTGACCGGAGCCACCAGGGCCCCTTTTCGACCGACCACTCCAGTTGAAAACCAATGCCTGGCAACCTTAGTGGGCACTTGTAGATGTCAATGGAGGATCGAGGCCTAAGTTTCTATTCCTGAAAAGCAATGTGTATATTGCTATGTTTATCTCCTCAGGAATGAGAGCCTGTGAAGTAGGTTGCCCTTGTTAAGCATCCTTGGTTGTTAATCCGCTGTAGACTTGTATTTTATTTAAAGTGTACACCACCATGGGTTCGGCTCTGGTGGCTACAGTTTCAATACATCCGATGAAGTGAGCTGTAGCTCACGAAAGCTTATGCTCAAATAAATGTGTTAGTCTCTAAGGTGCCACAAGTCCTCCTTTTCTTTTTACGTACACAGACTAACACGGCTGCTACTCTGAAAGTTGAACAGAGTGAACGTCACCACTCTACTTGCTTCAGATTTAGAGTCTCTAGGAACCCATAAAGATCAAGGGTTGTGACCACCCATACATTTACACATACAAGGTTTAGTCTGTTTTTACAAGTTTTATTAAAGTTACAATTAAAGTTATGATTATCCAAACATATAGAAATTCTATAAAGATCTATGCACAAATTACAAATACAGTTATACTCACATTCTGTACAATAGAATTAGGGTCTCTCATAGATTGATCATCGGTAGAGGGATGGTTCCTGCTGGATTTTCTGATAGGGAGCTCAGTTTTGCTAATCTGGACACCCTCTTTTTATAATGTGATTTTGACTATACCTCATTAACATTTATGCACATAGTGCACCCCATGGTTAGCACACATGTTAAAAAATGTGACTACCAGGGATCTTGTAAGCCAAAATTTACTTTTACTGTCAATTTCTTGCAATATGACCCGTTGGTACATCGTTTCCCGTAATCTTGTGGCAGAGGGTCATTCTTCGGTCACTTATGTCCGCATTTCTTATCCCCAAGGCCTAAAGTAGCTAAGTGAAAATCTTGCAGGCCGCAGCCTACAGGCCTTGCGTTTCAACCCTACTTACTTAGATACCTAATACATAATTATCCCTTCTAACTACTGATCAGTCTTATACTTCTTTAATCCTACAATTTAACTCTATTTAGCATACGATGATTATATTTGACATCACATGTTAGTTACTCATAACATCGCACAACAAATGAACAATAAAATCACTGGCTACCCCTCCAAAGCTGGGGTGCTAAAGCAGCTGCTCTCTCTTCTGTCTGCTGATACATTGCTAGTATGTGGCTGCAGTGTCACTTGAGGTAGCGTGCGTGCATGGACGATGCACCAGTGTCCCCGTGATATCCTCCCATCATTGCTTCTTTAATATTTAAAACAGTATAATTAGCCAACGGACTGCCTTCTGCTCATAGATGCGAGGAACTGAATCATGAATAAAAGTATTAGCCTTCACTTGTACCCGTAAGAGAAAAAGCATGTTTCCCGCAAGGCCCAGCCTTGTCCTTATTAGTATTAGTTCCAGAACCACTGCTAAGTCAAGTATTTTGAGATGCCAGGCCATGAATAATAATACCGGAGAAGTGCAATAATTAATAGAACATGAGAATGTTCCCTAAAGAGGAGATGCAGCATTGCTAGTGGTGACAATGCCTCTCCTTTGAACCGCTACGGCCTCTTGAAATTTGGTTTCTAAAGGTGGGGAAGAGGTAGAATGACTTGCACTTCATTAGTAATGCTGAGAAAGATGGAGCCCTCCCCTCTCCGGAGGAACAGCCTTTAATTGTTAAACTCCCAGAAATCCCCAGCGAATGTCAAGCTGGATCCAGTCCCCTGCTCTGAGTGAGCACAGGTGATGTTTTTCATTAGCCATTCTCTCTCTTGACCCTGATGTTGTTCCTGCTATTGTTATTTATTAATTTAAAGTGGCTCATTCTCCCTGGATTAAGGGCATTTTACATGAAACTAACGTCTGCTAAGTAAATATTAGCATAACAGCAGCAAAGCACACTTTTCAAGAATGGTGTATATTAATTTATCACTGGTGGATTGGCAGCTCTGGAGACTGAAGTGTGTTTAACCATAGAACAGATCCAAAAGGCCCTTCGTTTTCAGTTTTTACTGATTCCAGCAGGTTGCAAAATTTCTGTTTTTTACTAATTTTCCAGCTATATTTTGGACCACTCGAGAACCTGAAAATACCGATTACGGTAAAATAATCCTGATTAAGAAACTCCAATCCATGACATTAGGTAGATGTGTTTATGTTAAAAAATTAGTCCACATATAAGTGCCAGGCTGTCTATAAAAGTAAGGCAGTTTAGCAGAAAATACACACACACAGACACACACACATATTCATGCACATTTGTACGTACTGGTAATGTACAGTTTATGAAATAAACCACAGCATTAAAATGCTTTTAATTTCAATACTCTTACTCTTCTGCATTTGTTGCTTTTTTTCTGTCCTCTCATTCTAAAAATAACCTCCCCAAAAACTATTAAAGTTAAAATGAAAGATGGACTACAAGCCGTCAAGAACACTATCCCCGATAATGTCACGGCTACCCTGGTGACTGAACTTTGTGACTTTGTCCTTACCCATAACTATTTTACATTTGGGGACAATGTATACCTTCAAATCAGCGGCACTGCTATGGGTACCCGCATGGCCCCACAGTATACCAACATTTTTATGGCTGACTTAGAACAGCGCTTCCTCAGCTCTCGTCCCCTAACTCCCCTATTCTACTTGCACTATATTAATGACATCTTCATCATCTGGACCCATTGAAAAGAAGCCCTTGAGGAATTCCACCATGATTTCAACAATTTCCATCCCACCATCAACCTCAGCCTGGTCCAGTCCACACAAGAGATCCACTTCCTGGACACTACAGTGCTAATAAACGATGGTCACATAAACACCACCCTATACCGGAAACCTACTGACCGCTATTTCTACCTACATGCCTCCAGCTTTCACCCTGACCACACCACATGATCCATTGTCTACAGCCAAGCTCTGCGATATAACCACATTTGCTCCAACCCCTCAGACAGACAAACACCTAAAAGATCTCTATCAAGCATTCTTACAACTACAATACCCACCTGCGGAAGTGAAGAAACAGATTGATAGAGCCAGAAGAGTTCCCAGAAGTCACCTACTACAGGACAGGCCTAACAAAGAAAATAACAGAACGCCACTAGCCGTCACTTTCAGCCCCCAACTAAAACCCTTCCAATGCATTATTAAGGATCTACAACCTATCCTGAAGGATGACCCAACACTCTCACAAATCTTGGGAGACCAGGCCAGTCCTTCCCTACAGACAGCCCCCCAACCTGAAGCAAATACTCACCAGCAACCACATACCACACAACAGAACCACTAACCCAGGAACCTATCCTTGCAACAAAGCCCGTTGCCAACTCTGCCCACATATCTATTCAGGAGACACCATCACAGGGCCTAATAACATCAGCCACACTATCAGAGGCTCCTTCACCTGCACATCCACCAATGTGATATATGCCATCATGTGCCAGCAATGTCCCTCTGCCATGTACATTGGTCAAACTGGACAGTCTCTGTGTAAAAGAATAAATGGACACAAATCAGATGTCAAGAATTATAACATTCATAAACCAATTGGAGAACACTTCAATCTCTCTGGTCACGCGATTACAGACATGAAAGTTGCGATATTACAACAAAAAAACTTCAAAATCAGACTCCAGCGAGAGACTGTTGAATTGGAATTCATTTGCAAATTGGATACAATTAACTTAGGTTTGAATAGAGACTGGGGGTGGCTAAGTCATTATGCAAGGTAACCTATTTCCCCTTGTTTTTTCCTACCCCCCCCCCCCCGACGTTCTTGTTAAACCCTGGATTTGTGCTGGAAATGGCCCACCTTGATTATCATACACATTGTAAGGAGAGTGGTCACTTTAGATAAGCTATTACCAGCAGGAGAGTGGGATGGGGGGAGGTATTTTATCATGCTTTGTGTGTATACAAAGATCTTCTACACTTTCCACAGTATGCATCCGATGAAGTGAGCTGTAGCTCACGAAAGCTTATGCTCAAATAAATTGGTTAGTCTCTAGGGTGCCACAAGTACTCCTTTTCAGTTTTCACCTGTTTTTTTTTTCAATTGTTTCAATAAGCACTAATAAATACCCAAGAAATTTTAAACAAAATAAAAGCCAGAAATGAAGTAATCTTGCAAATACAACAGAATCAAGCTCCCCTCATATGCTATCCTACTGATACACCTCAACCCTGACCTCAAAGTGCCCTTTCTTTGGGTGAGAAGGTATCTTGGTCTAGTCGTTACTTGACCTCTTTGTTGGGATAAATGATGGGACGAGGAGGAGGAAGTTATTCATTCAGTGATCAATTTATCAATCAAGAGCATATCACCTCGGTTGGGTTTAGCTCAAGCAAACGGGCAAAAGTCATGAAGAGACCAGTCAGTGTCTTTCATACCTCCCTCCCCCATCCACTGTGCTACGTACGTTATGGGGACACTTGAGTTGCATTCAGATATTCAGGCCCTTGCTGACTCTGTTTGCACGGCTCCGGTGTTGTAAAGGGGTGGACATGGGCAGCATTTTGAGAGCAGAGGTGGTGTAGGGTCATCATACCCCTTCATAGACCACTCTCACTCATGCTGTAAGCAGGCATTTTAGCTCCTGGAGTAAGCAGACTTGTGCCCCCTACTGGTCTTTTTCATCATCTTTCTGCCCCATTTTTCCACCCCCACGGCTTTGTGCCCTGGGCAGTTCCCCTGCTTGCCCTACCCTGGTTACAGCTCTAACTCTCACATGGAGCCCCTGATATCAGAGGTGCCCAATTAAGGGGTGAGAAGGGGTGGGCCAGGTTCTGGAAAGGGATTTGCTGGTTTGCACTCTGTCTACTGTGAACTGCGGAGCAGGCCATAGGAAGCTGTGTGAGGCTGACATGAATTAGAACAGCCCCTGAGGTAGTTCTAATTTACATCGGGGTCCAGACCAGCTTCCAGCACAGGACAGAATTGGAAAGGCACAGAGGTGATATCAATCACCCTTCTCTTCCCTCTCTCCTGGGCTGAGCCTTCTAAGAGGTACATCATAGCCTCTAATCCCGTCTTCCGTGCATGAAATCTTCTCTTTTCAATTGTTTCCAGCTGTGTCCAAAAGGAGCCTTAAAAGTCCAGGTGCACCCAGCTGAGAAGACACAATGCCTTGCTAAAGTCAGGAACTGGTGCAGTGGGAAAAGGGGCTGCAGGAACTACATTGGTCTCACTCATCTTCCATTCAAAGTCTAGTTCTCCTGCCCTGGAGTGAGCAGCAGTGTTACAATCTGTTGAATGCTCCCACCCCCCCACACTTCAAACAGAACTACCACGAGAAAACATTGATGTTGTTATCCTCTGATTTCGAAACTTAAACACAGTGAGCCTGAGATTTAGAGCAACTTTCACTCAAAATCTCAAAGCAAATGGCAATGAAATCGCAATGAATTACCCTCACAGAAACCTCTGTAGAGTAGGGAAGAAAGATTCTTCCCATTTCACAGAAGGGTACATGGAGGTGCAGTGCAATGAAATAATTTGTCAAAGCTCACGCTGATTTGCCTGCACACCATCGGTGATACAGCGAGGATTAAAACCCAGGAGTCCTGAATGCCTGTCTCCTGAAAAATTCCCTTCCATCCTAAAATTTGGACTTGAATGTACCCAGTCTGCTCTATCCTCTTAGCAAAGTGAAATGTTATGCTGCCTACAGAATTAGAGAGCAGGGGAAATAATTGTAAAGATAAATACTTGATGCAAAAGAGGGTAATGTGGAGGCAGGAGTGAAGAAATTGCATTAGAAGACCAGCTGTGTGTTAGGTGTATAATACAATACAGTGTGACAAATTACCATAGTAAGCAAATGGACAGTTAAGAAGCTGCACATAGGGGAATATGCATGAATAGAAAGGCTGGGATTACAGCCTTGTTTGCTTTGTCTTGTTATGTTTATGGAGCATTTTTCCACAAAACCAAGTGTTATATTGTCCTCATGTTTATTAAAAAATCCACATTTTCCAGGAGACCTCCCCCATCATGTTTTGCCTTAGACTAGTTCATTATTTGTGGTGGAGGAGAGTTTTTTATTATTTAATTATTCATTAGGGTCAGGAGTTGTTGAAGCAAAGTGCATTAGTGCAAGAGACAGCCCTGATCCTGCAGTCCTTAGGCAACCTTCTCATTGATTTCAAGAGTGCAGATTTGGCCCCAAGAAGGGGATCTTTAGATGCACTGGAAACAAGGATATTAATGCAGTATGGTTACAGCTTTTGTTTATGGCCAGATTTACAAAAGGTATTTAGGTACCAAACTCATTGAAGTCCATGGAGCCTAACTTCCTTAAGTATTTTTTTTAAATCTCATCTTTAGAGGCCTAAATACCTTTAATAATCTGACTCTATGCAACTTTCATAGACCTTGAGCTGGTTTCTCCACTACCTAGCATATTGTTTAGTTATTTATGTTACTGCTCCGATTTGGTGACACTGTGCCCCCACTTTGCACAGAGGCAAATTACTACACAATGTGGAAGGGAGTGGTGAATCAGGTCCACTCTTGACAATTAGCCAGATCTACAGCCCTCAGTGGGACATGTTGGGAGCTCAACATTATGAAAAACTGACCACCTCATTTAGATGCCTACCTGGGAGCTGAGAACTCTGGAAAAATCTGGCCTCAGTTGTGGGCAGTGAGCCCCTTCAAACATCCTGCTATATATTTCTGTGGCCCTATCTGAATTGTCAACATGATAATCTGTGAAATCTTAACCCTCTACTGAAAGTAAAGATGGGACTTAGTTTAATGAATTTTTGCTTGTGTGATATTCCAGAAAAACAGCTTTTCTATAAAAGTAAAAAGCTTCTGTTCCTGAAACACTTCAAGCTTCCCAGACACCATTCCCACTCAAACATTTTCCAGCGAGACCATATCTAGGAGTGAGAAGACAGGGTAGTCTCTAAACTCCCTTGGGGAGTAGGGAAAAGGGTTAAAAGCCAGACGTTTCCAAGCAAATAGCAATATCTGCTTTCAACAGAAAGAGTCCTCCTAATGTAACAACGTAGATTTCTATAGCTGGATTCTGTAGCTTACTACCTTGATTTTCTTTATAGAACTGAAGGGGGGGAAGATGACAAATTGTTCAAAAAATCCATATGCAGGAGTTATAGCAGCAAAAAGTGTTACATCCAAATTCTGTTCTAAGTTATGTTGGGTGTAAATCTGGAATCACTGCTACAAACCCATACAACAGAGTGAGATGATTACACCACTGTAAATGAAAACAGACTATGGTCCCTAGTGACTTCGCTGAAAATCGCTTCTTCCCTAAAGACAGTTTTTCATCCAAACAAAACAAGCCTCTCTTTGCTCCAGTGCAAACATGTGCTTTTAGCTTTGCCAGCTATTTTCAATAGCAGATGAAATTCCTCTGTTTGCAAAGGACCAAACAACAACTACATGTAACCCACCGGTAAGCATATGTTTCAGATCCACGTCAGTGGCTGATTAGTAGAGGGCATGAGTCTGTTAGAATAACACCTAGATTGCCTTTGTTCATTAGCTCACACTTTAGTGCTTCATGCTTTAAACCCCAGTTCAACCTCACTACGTTAGCCAAGATGGCAGCCTCGCAGCCATTATATATCATCATCATTCCTCTCACACCACCAGATGCAAGAGACAGAAGTCAAATGGGGCCAACCATCCCTGTCCTCTGGTGTTTATCCAGGTCGTATATATTCAGATTTACTAACAGCTTCGGCCATTATTGTGATACAAAATGTGCCTTTAGATTGGCTTCTTGCCCTGGGGTCAGCAAAGAAATGCTTCTTTAGGTATGTTAGGATATAGATATTCAGGCCTGTCTGTAAAGGCCTATACTCTAAGAATTTAAGTGTATTCTTATCACTTGGCTAGTGATAGAGGTATAAAAGAAAGAATCAAAATCACTGTCTGCTGGTGTAAGGGCCTTCTCTTACTGTGACAGTCTGAGGCCCTGTGCTTAGGCTAAGGCCTTTGGCTAAGCAGCAGAGACAGCCATAAGCTGGGAAGCGAACAGTCACATCCTCACATTCCAAACTAGTCACACTGAAATAAGGTGTTATTCGGCTGTTAGGAATACAATCCTGTCCTGATAGTTCCTATCACCTCCAGAGAAAGGGAAGTGCCTAGAACATGTAAAAGGAAAATTAGTTTGATAGCATCCTGTCTGGCAAGAACTCACTTATCAATAGCTGGGATGTGAAATCCTCACTTCTGTATTGTCTTGTCATTATAGTTCCCACTTTGCTGTTGTTTGTCTGTATAATCTCTGTCTGGTTTTGTGATTGTTCCTGTCTGTTGTATAATTAATTTTGCTGGGTGTAAACTAATTAAGGTGGTGGGATATAATTGGTTACATAATCATGTTACAATATGTTAGGATTGGTTAGTTAAATTTCAGGAAAATGATTGGTTAAGGTATAGCTAAGCAGAACTCAAGTTTTACTATATAATCTGTAGTCAATGAGGAAGTGACTGGGTGTGGGTGGGGGTGGGCATGTGGGTGTGTGAGATGGGAACAGGGAATGGGGGTAAGAAAATTGGAATCATGTTTTGCTAAAGGGGGAAATGGGAACAGGGAATGGGAGTAAGGAAGTTGGAATCATGTTTGGCTAAGGGCAGGAATGGGAACAGGGACACAGGTTTAAGGCTCTGTGGTGTCAGAGCTGGGAAGGAGGATACTAAGGAAGGAAACTGGAATCAGGCCTGCTGGAAGTTCACCCCAATAAACATCGAATTGTTTGCACCTTTGGACTTCGGGTATTGTTGCTCTCTGTTCATGTGAGAAGGACCAGGGAAGTAAGTGGGTGAAGGAATAAGCCCTCTAACAAGGTAGTCTATTATTTGGGGCATATTTTAAGAATGCCCAATATGTCCATCTCTTCTTTTGTATTATTTGTATTGTTGTGGGTAACTGTGTCCATTCTCGGACCTCTTCATTACTTATTCTAGCGGTACATTTTACTTTGACTATTACATAAACACCACTTCAATCCCACTTCAGTACACAAAATAGTGCTTAGTTGGGATATAATTGGTGCACAGGCCACGTGCCCAGCCCTCTTCACAGGGGTGAATTTCACGCTAGGGAGACGATCTATGGGAAAAAATTGCAAGTGACTGTGCATGGCTTGAAAAACGTCATGCCGCAACTGAAAAATGTACCACAGGTTTGTGATAACTGAGGGATTAACATACATCTTGGTGCTGGGCAGTATTTGGTGCAAATATGCCAGGTTTCAGGACAAGAATTACATGAAGCAAACACTGGTTGTTTCAAACATGTCCAACTCGACTTGTCTGTTCTCTCTCCAGCAGTTTAGCTAATAGTTTATTTTAGTACTTAAAAAAAAAAGGTTTTGTAAACCACCTGCTTGAAAAGTGCAATATAAATGCAAATAGACTGATTGACTGACATGAGGATCCCTTGATTAAATACTACAGGGCTGTGGAAATAGAACACAAAGTCCTACATTTTTTTTTTTTAGAAACAATTTATAACTCCAATAATACTATCTTAACTAAAAGGCATGAAACAAATCCAAACTGTAATTCCAATAACCATGATAACCCAACTCAAAAAAGGGAGAACATTTCCTTTAAGTTCCTGAAGGCAGAAAATTAACTACTGTGGATAAACAGAAGATGTCTGCTTGTCAAGCAGTGCAAAATAATAGATGGCACTGTAAGCTGACCAGGCAAAATAAGACAGGTAACATTCAGCACTGCCTCTTATTCATATTTAAAAGGGTACAAGGTCAAAGCTAAGATCTATGGCTTTAAGATAAAGAATTTCAATTTTACAGAAAATGTTTCTGCTACAAAATTAAATAGGTAGGAGATAATGTTACCAAAAGAGATTCTGAAGTCTTTGTTGGGCCCAGAAGACAAAGTCCCTAAATATCTATTGTGTATCACACTAGTGAGGATTTATGACTTTGGATGAACAGATCTATAGTCTATCAGAAGGAAAGGAATAGCTGGAACCAAAGCCAAGTTTGCGCGAGTGAGAGAGATTATTAAAGCAGCTGGTAATGGAAATCTATGAGAAATCTGGACAGTGTTACAGGTGAAATGATTAAGCCCTGTTCCCAGACTGTTTACATCTTTCTCTTTCAAACTGAAATGTCCAGCAGGTGGGACATGCATTTCAGAGGTTCATAAATGATGCTAAGACAAAGGAGGCTTGGGGGCATGAAAGAGTGCTTAAATCAAAAGAACCAGCCACAACTTGGTAAAGGGGCAGTCTGGGAACCCCTTTGAAGGTAAGCTTCCCATTCTGTGATGTTGACACTGAGAAGCTGTTTTGCTATAGATCTTCAAAGAAAGTCCACGCTCTCTTGACTTCCAGTTAAATGCAGTGCAAATCAAAGGTGCTGATTGACAGCTCTTGAGACAGAAGTCCTCCATTTGGTGACTAAACATGCCTGACATAAGCAGTCCCAGCTTCATCTATCATCTGTCCATCCACCCACCCTCATACCCAACCATCTAAGTAGTTACTGATATGGCCACCACCTTTGTAGTATCCAAGTGTCTCCTGAATTGATGTGGATATTCCTATTCATCCCACCTGTGTGCCCCCTACAGGGAGTAGATGAGTACCTCAAAGTGTGAGAGGGTAGTTCAGATTTCAGTACCTATTAAATATTTGGCTCCTCTGCTTAGAATGCCAACAGTGGTGCTAAATGCATAGGTGTTTTTTTTTTTTTCTGATATAGGCACCTGACCAATTGAATTTGGCATGAGATGCCCCCAACTCTTCATTAGGTTATTCCAGTCTTGACGCCGGAGATGTGACTAACCATGGTACTTTATTATTCACCATCTTTCGTGTACATTTGTAATGGTTGCAAACACGGGAGGAAAAAAAAAAGGGAGAAATGGCTGTGTTCTATCGTGCCTCAGGCATCATCAGCAAAGTTATCAGCTACATTCCAAAGGCAGAATCTTCACTACTGGTGATGATGTAAGAAGCAGAGAGAGCCCAATTTGATCAGGACTGATACCTTTAGACTTGTAAGCTTAGCAAGTTTGATCTGCAAATCAATGATATCTAATAAATGTGAAACCCTTTGATGGAATTTTTACAGTCATTCCTTGGACTGTAATTGCCTTTTAAAAGCACTAGGCAGTTTTTTAATATATATAATATATATTAGATCAGACGCTCTGCAGACATTAATTGATGAAGTTCCATTAACTTCACTACAACTATGCCAAATTGCACCAATTAAAGATCCGGCTGTACATTTTCTCCTATGAGCACCAGAATCAGTAGTTCTGGTTTCACACCACTGCCTTTGCCTTATAAAAATTTAGGAACAGAAGTTTAACATGAGATTTTTATGGAGAGACGTGTCACTGGTCAACCACATTATTTGCACATTGTACAAAAATTGCATTTTATTTTTAATGGCTTCCTGCATTTAAAGGGAAGAATCTCTCTGCGTGCAGTTTCAAATTCCATGATGAGCTCTAAGGAAATGTAGCAAGTGCATTTCAGAGAATGTGATGGCTGTCATGATTTCCACAATCTCATGTTGGTTTTGTTGAGGAAGCAAATTAGAAGCTGCGAGAAGAACAAGGCATTTGAACATATTCACCACCCTGGAAAGCAACCAGCCTCTTTTAAGTTGACCAGCCTCTTTTAAGCTAGTTGACCAGCCTCTTTTAAGAAATGTAGAACTCCTAAGGAAAGAAAAATAAGGGGAGAGAGACACTGTATTTTTCATAACCAGACCTTGCCATATGCTGTTCCCTAAACCTGACACTAGGCACTAGATGGAAGATGTGAAATCAAGTGCGCTCCTGTATGCCAGTGTATTAGCAAGTTGTCCACGTTTTGAAATGGTCTTGACCATTTTATATGGAAGAGAGGAATTGACTGGATTGCCAAATCTGTATACATTCAGCAAAGATCACTAGGCAAAGATGCTTTTAAATATTCATATTTTCCTCTGGCATGGAATGTGCACATTCTAAATAGCCAATGCAGCTGAAGTGAAGTGGCTATGATTAAAATGTGCCTAAATGATGCATCTCCCGGCAGTACCCAAAGCTGGGCACCAGATGCCTCCATCAGCTTTATAAACCCCTTCATCATAACACTTTTAACCTTACTACCCTATGGAATAACTACTTAGTATATGAAAGACACTAAGTATGGACTTTGCAATTCCAATCCAATATAAAAGAGTACATATTTCGGTGGTAAATCAATAATCTTTTGTACATTAAACCACTATGCCAAAAATTATTATAATGTATACATTATAATGTATACATTGAAATTATAATATACAAATATACCAAAGGGAGGATGTACAGTCATTATGACCACAGAATTGGTTATATGGTTAATAAGTGGAATATTTATAGGTCATTATTCATACTAATACTCAGAGTTTCCATTGGCTTACTTTCTGAAACTCTATTATACAACACAATAAAGCATTACCCACATTTCTCTTTATCCACCTATTCAAATTTCACCCTAAATCCACCATACTACTTTCTCCTGAATATCCTTGCCTGATATACTTTCAATTTAAAAAGATAGTTAAGAAAAAAACTGTACATAGCTTGAAAAGTCATTTTATATTAATAATAAAGTGCTTTGCATATAATGGCCTTCATGTGAGTATCTGAAAACATCTTATAATTTTTAACCAGTAAAGACTGTACTAAAGGAACTATTATTATACCCATTTTACAGATAATCTAAACACAGAAAAGTTATGGAATTTTCTCATGACTGCACACTAAGTTGAAGGATACAGCACAGAGGATACAGCAAAGGTCCTGACCACTAGACTAGACTACCACTCTATGCTTTGAAAAAAATAGCTCTCTTCCATATTATCAGAAAGAAATTGGATGCAAAATTCTAGGAAAGTCATACCTCGTTAGTCCCAAACATGGGGGTATAACTGCACAATATATGATTGTACTGCACCTATTTTAAAAGGGTCTCATGAAGTGTAACAATGCTTAGGGCTTGTCTTCACTACTGGGGTAAGTCGACCCAAGTTACGCTACTTCAGTCATGTGAATAATGTAGCTGAAGTCGAAGTAGCTTAGCTCGACTTACCCCAGTATCTTCACTGCGCTGTGTCGACGGGAGATGCTCTCCGGTCAACTTACCTTACTCTTCTCGGAGAGGTGGGGTACCGGGGTCTACCAGAGAGGGCTCTGCCGTTGATTTAGTGGGTCTTCAATAGACCCACTAAATCAACTCCTGCTGCATTGACTGCAGTAGCATTGACTCAATCTCCCTGTAGTGAATACAAGCCCTTAGGCATCCCTGTTTTCAATAAAAAGAAAAGGAGTACTAGTGGCACCTTAGAGACTAACCAATTTATTTGAGCATAAGCTTTCGTGAGCTACAGCTCACTTCATCGGATGCATTCAGTGGAAAATACAGTGAGGAGATTTATATACACACATAACATGAAAAAATGGGTGTTATCATTCACACTGTAAGGAGAAAGAAAAGGAGTACTTGTGGCACCTTAGAGACTAACCAATTTATTTGAGCATGAGCTTTCGTGAGCTACAGCTCACTTCATCAGAAAGCTCATGCTCAAATAAATTGGTTCTGATGAAGTGAGCTGTAGCTCACGAAAGCTCATGCTCAGATAAATTGGTTAGTCTCTAAGGTGCCACAAGTACTCCTTTTCTTTTTGCGAATACAGACTAACACGGCTGTTCCTCTGAAAACTGTAAGGAGAGTGATCACTTAAGATGAGCTATTACCAGCAGGAGAGTGAGGGGCGGGGGGAAGGGGAGGAAGAAAACCTTTTGTAGTGATAATCGAGGTGGGCCATTTCCAGCAGTTAACAGGTATGTCTGAGGAACGGTGGGGTGGCGGGGGGGAATAAATGTGGGGAAATAGTTTTACTTTTGATGACATCTTCATCATCTGGACCCATGGAAAAGAAGCTCTTGAGGAATTCCACCATGATTTCAACAATTTCCATCCCACCATCAACCTCAGCCTGGACCAGTCCATACAAGAGATCCACTTCCTGGACACTACCGTGCTAATAAGCGATGGTCACATAAACACCACCCTATACCGGAAACCTACTGACTGCTATTCCTACCTACATTCCTCCAGCTTTCACCCAGACCACACCACACGATCCATCGTCTACAGCCAAGCTCCACGATACAACCGCATTTGCTCCAACCCCTCAGACAGAGACAAACACCTACAAGATCTCTATCAAGCATTCTTACAACTACAATACCCACCTGCTGAAGTGAAGAAACAAACTGACAGAGCCAGAAGAGTACCCAGAAGTCACCTACTACAGGACAGGCCCAAGAAAGATAATAACAGAACGCCACTAGCCATCATCTTCAGCCCCCAACTAAAACCTCTCCAATGCATCATCAAAGATCTACCACCTATCCTGAAGAACGACCCATCACTCTCACAGATCTTGGGAGACAGGCCGGTCCTTGCTTACAGGCAGCCCCCCAACCTGAAGCAAATACTCACCAGCAACAACACACCTCACAACAGAACCACTAACCCAGGAACCTATCCTTGCAACAAAGTCCATTGCCAACTGTGTCCACAAATCTATTCAGGGGACACCATCATAGGGCCTAATCACATCAGCCACACTATCAGAGGTTCCTTCACCTGCACATCCACCAATGTGATATGCCATCATGTGCCAGCAATGCCCCTCTGCCATGTACATTGGTCAAACTGGACAGTCTCTACGTAAAAGAATAAATGGACACAAATCAGATGTCAAGAATTATAACATTCATAAACCAGTCGGAGAACACTTCAATCTCTCTGGTCACTCGATTACAGACCTAAAAGTCACAATATTACAACAAAAAGACTTCAAAAACAGACTCCAACAAGACACTGCTGAATTGGAATTTGCAAACTGGATACAATTAACTTAGGCTTGAATAGAGACTGGAAGTGGATGTGTCATTATACAAAGTAAAACTATTTCCCCATGTTTATTCCCCCCCAACCCCCACCGTTCCTCAGACATTTCTGTTAACTGCTGGAAATGACCCACCTTGATTATCACTACAAAAGGTTTTCTTCTCCCCCTCCCCCCCCACTCTTCTGCTGGTATTACATCATCTTCAGTGATCACTCTCCTTACAGTGTGTATGATAGCACCCATTTTTTTTATGTTCTGTGTGTATATAAATCTCCCCACTGTATTTTCCACTGAATGCATCCGAAGAAGTGAGCTGTAGCTCACAAAAGCTTATGCCAAATAAATTGGTTCGTCTCTAAGGTGCCACAAGTCCTCCTTTTCTTTTTGCGGATACAGACTAACAGGGCTGCTACTCTGAAACCTGTTTTCAATAGGCACTATTTCTTCAGAAACGGGCATTAAGTGAGCTGTTAAACTAAATGCCCCCAAGGTACGCAGGTAAGCAGGGGTGATTTTCAGACCAAAAGGCAGGTGAATTATGCTCTGCTAAAGAAATAAAAACATGGGAAAAGCACATCCCATGTTTGCTGTTTTGTTGAATACTTCAGGGAAATTATGAAGGCAGCAGGTTTTTCCCTCGTAAGGAATCCAGTTTGGAGGACCATCAGCCCCAAGGAAGGCACTGAGAACAAGAAGTGCTCAGCATCCTGAGCAGCTGACCCTGTAAAGCTCGGACTTTGGTTTTATTGTTTTTATTCTTTAATCCAAATCACACCCATATCAAATGGCTGGTAATGGGAGCTAAAGTCTTTCACCTTAAGAACATAAGCCTGAATTCTGGCTATGCCTATGTGGAGCCCTGCCACTTTGTGTTTTGATCCTGTCTGCTCTTACTGGACGAAGCAGGGTTAGGTCAGTCCTTGGGAGGGAACCATAGGGAATAGCTCTGTGCTACAGGAAATAATGCCAGTGATTAGGATATGTCTAAACCATAAGAGAAGGTGTCATCGTAGTGTGGGTAGCACTAGCTTTAATTGAGCCAGCACAGGTAACAGTAGCCGGGAAGATGCAGTGGAATGGGCTTTAATATAGAGCTATTCCCTATGTGTCCCTCCGAAGTACTGACCTAGCCCTGCTTGGTAGACGTCATGGGTCTTTTTTAAAATAGCTGTGGCATAATCATATATTGTGCAGTCATATCTCCATGTTTGGGACTAACTGAGCATGACTTTCTTAGAATTTTGCACCCGGTTTTTAGCTCGACTAAAGGTAGCATGGGTATGCTTATCCATGCTACAATTACACCTTCATTTGCAGTGTAGACATACCCTCAATGATTCCTTCTGATTCAGTACTGAACCTATACCCTGCTGTGGTGCTAGGAGGCACTATGCTAGCGATGTCTTTCACGGTATGTCTACACTGCAGCTGGGAGGTACAATTCCCAGCATGAGTAGATGTCCATGCATTAGCTCTGATCAAGCTCTTGCTCTAAAAATAGTGTGGCCTCATAGGCATGGTTGGCAGCTCAGGCCAGCCACATAAGTACTTACTTAGGATCGCGGCTGGGGTTCTACCTAGGTAGCTAGCCCAAACTGCTACCGATGACATCACGAACAGACTATTTTTAGCATCCTAGCTCAATCAGAGCTAGTGCATGCACATGTATACGAGCTGGGAATTCCACCTGCCAGACATACCCTCAGACAACCTTAAAACTAAGACGGGAACCAGACCTTCAGCTGAAGCTCAGTGGAATTATGCTGATTTACACCAGCTGAAAATTGGGCCCAAGGTATTGACTACTGGTGGTCATTAAAAGATTTCAGGGTCACTTTGCACAAGAGTAGGGAGTGGTAGCCCTCCCAGAGTCCAGCTAGGGTAACTGCATGAAAGAATCCTCTTCGGTTTCAATTGG
Organism: Caretta caretta; assembly: GCF_965140235.1. NCBI lineage: Eukaryota > Metazoa > Chordata > Testudines > Cheloniidae > Caretta > Caretta caretta. Next base: position 8,373,046 of record NC_134210.1, on the reverse strand, counting down.
ATATGGTGTGTTCTAAGCTTCCTCTGCTGTAGTGTTGCTGATCACTGTTAAATGGATGGCATGCTCCACCACACAGATGGCTCCATGGGTGTAGGAATCGCTGCAAAGTGTTTTGACATCAGATTGACACATTTACAAAGCCTTGTGGTGAACAATGGAAAATCATTGTACGAATGATTTGTTATATATGTGATCAGAAAAAGAGGATAATTTCTTTGAATATATGCATGTATTAACACCCCCTCCACTCCCTTTCCCTGTAGCTGTGTTTTCAGGCCTAACCAGGTGAGCAAGATGGGAAAAATTCATTTCAGCTAAAAATACAGAGAGTTTCTCTTATACAAATGTTACCTGCCCGGATTTGAGGTATATTTTGTGCTGCTGACTCTCCTCTGCCTTGTACCTCATATATCCATTTGCCAAATCACAACAGTAGTTTTGCAGTGACTTTGCACAATTATTATAAGTCTAATCCAGATCGCAGTGAAGTCACTGGGAGCCTTTCTGTTGATGTCAGTGGGAGCTGGATTAGACCATAAGTGACCACACAAGATGCGAAGAGACTAGATAAAGAGGTTGTTATTAATAATAAATATTATTAATATTAATAACAATAACATTTATACAAATCTGAAATTCCCAAATTTAGTCTGAATCCATGTTTCAGAATCAAAATTCAGCTCACCTCCACCATTAATCAGCAACTGGAATCTAATATCTGCATTATTAAAATCAATTGGAGCTTTACCATTGACTTCAGTGTGCACAGAATCCAGGCCTAAACAGCCAAAATCTATCTGTTTACCCCCCCACCCCCACCCTAATGCCCTCTTCAACACCATGAAAGTTCAGATTTAAGTGGCTGAAATAATGAAATTTACGATATTTAAAATCCTATGACTGTGAAATTGACCAAAATGAACCTTGAATTTGGTAGGGCCCTACAAATGATCAAGTCCTGACCAGGTAAAGGAATAATCAGGGACCATAAGACTCAGGAAAGAAATACATCATCCACTGAATGGTGCATCTCAGCAACATCATTCATGACCCAAAGACTGTACCATATTGCAGATGCTGTTTACACCTCCATCTCCATCTGAGGTAGCTTATATGGCCCCATTACCACAGTAGTGCAATTGACAGCAGATTATCAATAAACAATGATGCTGCCATATTACATCATGAACAGTGCTGGGAACACATCTATGGAAACCACTTCAACGGAACAGATATCCTGCTAGGTTGGCCAACAGAGCTGATGATCAACATGAGCTTATATTGCAGCAAAGGATGTTTAGTTTGGACATTAGAAATACTTCCTAACTGTCAGGGTGGTTAAGCACTGGAACAAATTGCATAGGAAGACTGTGGAATCTCCATCAATGAAGGTTTTTAAGAACAGGTTAGACAAACACCTGTCAGGGATGGCCTTGAGTGCAGGGGACTGGACTAGATAACCTATTGAGGTCCCTTCCAGTTCTACACTGCCATGATTTTCTGAATATTAGATATTATATCCTAAGGTGAAGGGATATGAATGTTAAACATACACACCAAGTCATATAATGAGAAGGAGCATGGTATAAATATATCCAGGCTTGGAGACCTAAAGATATCCCTACTCCAATTACATTTCCTCATAGGACTACGCAAGGTATGACTTTGGCTTAGAGTGTCTGGTCACCCACAAATCAATCAACAGATGATGTACGTGGGATTGGGTCCTCATGAAGTGTCCCAAAAGGGAGGAAAATGTAATACAAATATAAGTGATTTCCAGCTAAGAGAAGCATTGGCTTGGCAAACATTTCGGTATCATTTTTATTTCAACTGGCTTGTCCACAGCCTCCATTATCACAATATGTGAGCACCTCAAAACATCACCTGAGCCTCAGGAAAGTGCTTTGGCCACCAGACCATCTTCATCAGGTGGCTGCATTTATGTCCAAGGACTATACAGGTTAAGGTATGAGTTTTGGACTCCAGCCACTGGTGGAGACTCTAACAGCCATACTGGTCTAAAATTTTCAAGATGTAGATTGAATACTTTTGCAGAATTTTTTCAATAATAATGTTTGCAATATTTCAACCAGTTTATGCCAAAATTTTGAGAACATTTGATACCTTGACAGAATATTTCTGCCCCTCCATCCCCCCCTCCCCCAGTGTCTGCATTTTTCAATCATCTCTAACAGACTAGAAGTTTGATCTTGCTAAAGACTGCATTTTCTCTGCAACATGCTATGCATCCTCCACTGTCATTGAAATCAATGGATCTGCTCCTGAAAAGTGCTGAGTACCTTGAACTCCCATGACTTTCACTGTGAATTGAAGGATCTTAGCATTTCATGGGATGTGGACCAATGGTTTAATTTCCAAGCAGGGCATGTGCAGACATGATACTCAGTAGTGATGTCCTTTTGAGAGCCTAAAAGGATTCCTTCACTGAGGCAGAGAATCAGCTTACATTCACGGCCAATGGTGGAAGTGTCTTGGAAAGAGGAAAATTCAGTTAACTTAGTAATTGAATCAGAATACCTTATTAGTATCTGCTTTCACTAATCTGATATGAAAGTCACTAATATAATACAACTGTAACATTGGGTTTACAGCAATAAATGTGTATATGATATGAATATGAATACAGTATAAAGGACTGCTGCTAACATGCTAATAGGACAAGATATCACTAATGAAATATGAGAGACTCCATTGAAAAAATTAATATTACTTCCCTGAACTTTTTCCAATATAACATTTTTGCTCTTTTTTGCCTTTTGCTCTTTCCCCAACAACTTAGTGTTCTCTTTAGTGACCTTTCAGTTTTGTAGGCACACCGTATGTTTCTGCTGGCAATATGTGGCATCAATAACAAAGAGTATATACCATGTGCTCAGTGATTTGGACACTTTGGAAACATGTGTGATGCTAGCAAACCTGGTGCCAGCTCACACCAAGGCCTCCATGTCTCAACTGAATGCTGACAAATACATAGCTGGAATTAGTCTGGCTCATCTGTGTGTCAGTATTCCTAAAACAGGTATTGGAATTATAAAAATGGGCTTAGTGTTTAGCCTTTATTGAATTCTTGTAAACTGTTGCCTGCATTAATCTCAGTTATAACGTCTGTATCCTATATAAGCTAACATTTGAGCATCTGCATCGTAAAACTCTGAAGCTGTGTAAATCACCAGACAAAAGAGAGGTTTCAGAGGAACAGCCGTGTTAGTCTGTATTCGCAAAAAGAAAAGGAGTACTTGTGGCACCTTAGAGACTAACCCATTTATTTGAGCATGAGCTTTCGTGAGCTACAGCTCACTTCATCAGATGTTTACCGTGGAAACTGCAGCAGACTTTATATACACACAGAGAATATGAAACAATACCTCCTCCCACCCCACTCTCCTGCTGGTAATAGCTTATCTAAAGTGATCACCTGTTGATCACTTTAGATAAGCTATTACCAGCAGGAGAGTGGGGTGGGAGGAGGTATTGTTTCATATTCTCTGTGTGTATATAAAGTCTGCTGCAGTTTCCACGGTAAATATCTGATGAAGTGAGCTGTAGCTCACGAAAGCTCATGCTCAAATAAATTGGTTAGACAAAAGAGAGATGTTAATTAGTATGAAATGCTGACCTACCACAAAAGGTGTTATTTTCTGCCCCACAGAGAAGGCCCATCAACACCAGATGCACTGTTGTGGACTATCAAAGAGGACAAAAGACTTTACTGATTGCTCTCCTCCCTCCAAATAAAGAGGAGATGTGCAAGTAAATTCCTCCCATCAGCTGAGCTGCCAGCTCAGAGAAGGGGGAAAAGGGAATAAAAATCCCTAACAAGGAGAAACTGGTTTCAGAGTAACAGCCGTGTTAGTCTGTATTCGCAAAAAGAAAAGGAGTACTTGTGGCACCTTAGAGACTAACCCATTTATTTGAGCATGAGCTTTCGTGAGCTACAGCTCACTTCATCAGAGGTATACCGTGGAAACTGCAGCAGACTTTATATACACACAGAGAATATGAAACAATACCTCCTACCACCCCACTGTCCTGCTGGTAATAGCTTACCTCTCTAAACTGTATCTCTATACTGGTTGGACTCCCAAGGGCAAGGTTTTCTAGACATAAGCAAGAGGTCCCCAGTGTTTAACCTGGGTTAGCTCTAAGAGACATATAGAGCTTGCTTATTGTAGAAGCTTCTATTACCTTTTGAAACTTAACACTAACTCATTTGTGCGTGCATGTTTACCTGCTTTAACCTTTTCAATAACTCTGATTTCTTTTTCCTAGTTAATAAATCCTTAGATTATTGTAGGATTGGTTACAAGCATTGTCTTTGCTGTGAGATTTAAGGTACAATTGACCTGGGGTAAGTGACTGGTCCTTTGGGACTGTGAATAACCTGAATATTGTGATTTTTGGTGTAAGGGACCATCTGTCACAGAGGCAAGCTTGCTTAGGTGACAAGATAAATCAGAGCGCCCAAGGCAGCTGTCTGTGACTCCACGGTTAGGCTGTTATTGTGCCTGAGGAGTTTACACCTGATACTTGGTTGGTGAAATCTAAGTATAGAACCCACGGCCCATTTGTGCTTTGGTTTGTATCAGTCTGCCCTGAGGTTGGTCCTCACACTCTTGAATCACTGCAGGACAGTGTTACTTATGGCGATAAAAGAACATTTGTAGCAAACATTTCCCGAGAATCACAAAGTGCCTTGCAAACATTAACGAATTCATCCTCCCACATCCTGGTGAGGTCAGAAAGTATTATTATCCCTATTTTGTAGAGAGAGAAAATGAGGCACAAAGAGATGACGTGAAGTACCCAAAGAAGTCCTTGGCACAACTGACTACAGGAGGCCACTGATCTCCTGGCTCTGAATCTTTAGCTACAAGACCATCTTATTAGTAACAGATCTTTTCCTCTCCCTCCATAAAGTTCCTTTTCAATTATATATTTTTCACTGTTCTTCATTTTTATTGCTCAGTGAATGAGGAAAAGAATGAAGATGTTATGAAGGTTTTGTACTGGGACTCAGGAAATTAGCTTCCATTCACAGGTCTGCCACATAGCATGGGTTCTAAAACTGAAGCGCGTAAGTAATTACTAGATTTCCATGCGCACCTGTGATAATCACTCCGGCAACTCAGACATCAAATTGTGAAACTAACTTAGCTGAAAATGTTGCCCTCTTGGTTTTGGGGCAGAATCTCAAGTGGTGTAAATTAGACTATCCCTATGGAGCTAAGCCAATTTACACATCTGACTCACAGAGGATAATAATCAGAAACAGAGGAAATATATCTGCCATTATGTGGAGTGACCACATCTCTTCTCAAGGAGGGGTATTGATAGGGCTACACTGCCCTCCCTTGGTTCTTGGCACAGAGACAGAAAGCAGAAGATCAGAGACCAAAGTGCCGGCAATGCAATGTTTATGGGTGTTAAGCAAGCAAGCATATCCACAGCTCTGTACACCAGTCCCTGCCCCTCGCCTTTCTCAGCAGGCATAATTTTACCTCTAGTGCACACCTCTGGACCCACCCCTTCCAATTGATGGTCATGTTCTGTTTTGAAAGGTTGTGAGTCTCGGGACTTCGGTACCACCTGCTGTGTACCCCATGGGAGGGGTAGGGACTAAGGTTGTGTTTCAGCCAGGGTCACTGTTTCTTTGGCTTTTTAGTGTTCCTTATGCCTTCCCACCCACCCTCATTGCCCCTCCCCACTGGTTGCTTGATCTTGCCTTAAGATAGGAGTCAAGGCAATCATATATTTAAACTCCCACCAAAATCAGCAACTCTAACTCTCTTCCTCATCTTTTCTCATTGTGCTATAAACTCCATCTGGTTGTGGGCAGATGCAACACACAGTGTCTTTGTTCACACATGTTAGTACAAATATACGAATATCATAAGTCAAATGGGCAAACAAAACCCAAAACTATCTCAGGCAAATATACAGGCCTGAATGCTATGTTGCCATCACAAACAGTTATGTGCATTTGCCTATTAAAGAAGGCATGAAAACATGAACAGCCCTTGAGTTTGGAGAGTGTGATTGCTACATCACAGATTACTTCTTAACTTCCAACAGGTAGAGAGCTGCGGACACAAATGACTAGGGCCCTACCAAATTCACAGCCATAAAAAACACATCATGGACCATGAAATCTGGTCTCTCCCCCATGAAAATTGGTCTTTAGTGTGCTTTTACCCTACACTATACAGTTTTAAGGGGGGAGACCAGCGTTTATCAAATTGGGGGTCCTGACCCAAACGGGAGTTGCAGGGGGGTCACAAGGTTATTTTAGGGAGGTTGTGGTATTGTCACCCTTACTTCTGAGGTGCCTTCAGGGCTGGGAGGCCGGAGAGCGGTGGCTGTTGGCCAGGCGCCCAGCTCTGAAGGCAGTGCCCTGCCAGCAGCAGCACAGAAGTAAGGGTGGCAATACTGTCCCAGGCCATCCTTACTTCTGCACTGCTGCTGGCAGCGGCTGTTCCTTCAGAGGTGGGCTCCCGGCCAGCAGCCGCCGCTCTCCAGATGCCCAGCTCTGAAGAAAACACCACCGCCAGAAGCAGTGCAGAACTAAGGGTAGCAGTACCACGACCCCCCTACAATAACTTTGTGACCCCCCACACAACTACCTTTTGGGTCAGGACCCCTACAATTACAACACCCTGAAAGTTCAGCTTTAAACAGCTGAAATCATGAAATTTACTATATTTAAAATACCATGACTGTGAAATTGACCAAAATGGACCGTGAATTTGGTAGGGCCCTACAAATGACCAAGTCCTGGCCAGGTAAAGGAATCATCAGGGACCATAAGACTCAGGAAAGAAATACACCATCCACTGAATGGTGCATCTCAGCAGCATCATTTATGACCCAAAGACTGTACCATATTGCTGTTGCTGTTTACACCTCCATCTCCATCTGAGGTAGCTTATATGGGCCCATTACCACAGTGCCTGAGAACTTATGCTCACAACACTCCTGTAAAGTAGGGAAGTGTTATGATCCCCATTTTGCAGTTGGGGAATGGAGGTAGAGAGAGACCAAGTGACTTATCTAGAGCCACACATTAAATCTGTAGCGGAGCAGGGAATTAAAGCTGGGTCTTCCTGTGTCTGAGGTTACCACTCTAACCTCTGGACCATCCTTCCTTTCTTGCTGCTTATGCCATAGAGATCGCCCTTGCCACTCTCTCTCACGTGAATAGTGCTGCAAGTTGGTGAACTACCTGAGCTCCATTTAGGGAGGCCTTTACAATCCTATCAATGTTGCCTCTAGAAATCGTATCTATTTCTCTTATGACTCCCAGCCTACACACAGGGACGCTAGATAAAAACAAAATACTCTGGGATTTTTCTGGAAGGCTGCAAAGTAACACTGCTTTATTTCTTAGAATTCAGAATGATATACACCCAAGAACCCCAAAACAGAGAAAAACAGAACAGGCTGCTCATAAAAACAGAGGCACAACTCACTCTCACTTTACTCTAGACTAATGGCAAACTGCCTCAGATGATCCAGATCATACGGCTTCCCTCACAGCCCTCTCACCTACAAGCAGGACCAGGAAATGCCCCACACTTAAAGTGATAGCTTGTCATTTGTAAACATAGTTTCCAATACCCACCAGTTACCACAATATTTGCAAGATTCCTTTGTGTTCCTCCATATCTCATCTTGAGGGTATATCCCGTAATAGATACCATCGTGGTCTGAGCAGTAGAACCAGCTGGATTAAAGTGATTTCAGTATCCTCATCTCACTATCTTATTGCAAACACTTGGTTTGTCATTTAAGGCAAATGACAAGTTTATAAAAGCCACCTTAGGTAGGTCTCACCTATGACTGGAAAGGTGTTAATAGACAACTTCACCTTGAATGGTCCCTTGAAATATGTTAACTACTTATACTAAACAATCTGTGCCACCTTGTATTTAGCTGTGATACTTTGGGTATGTCTACACTCGAATTAAAAACCCGTGGCTGACCCATGTTGGGTGACTTGGGCTAAGGGGCTGTTTAACTGTGTTCTGGCCCAGGCTCTCACCTCACAGGATCCTAGAGTCAGGGCTCCAGCTTGAGCATGAGTATCTATACCACAGTGAAACAGCCCCTTATCCTGACCCCATGAGCAAAGCCAGCTGGCCCAGGCCAGTTGTGGATGTCTAATTACAATGTGGATATACCCTCTGAGTACCTTTCCCAGACTCAAAGAAGAGCTGTGTGTGGCTCAGAAGCTTGTCTCTCTCACAAGCAGAAGTTGGTCCGATAAAAGATATTACCTCCTCCACCTTGTCTCTCTAATATCCTGGGACTGACACAGCTACAACACTAAATCCCTAAGTGGGTCAATGAGAGTTGAGAGCATTTAATTCCTCTCCGGTGCGGTGGAGAAGGCTTGAGCCCATACTCCACATACTGCCCACATTTCAATGGGGCCATTTGGCAGTGCAGTTACCCTGACATGCTACTTCTCACATTCCCCTTATTCCCTGCATTTGCTCTAGTTCAGATACAGTTACTAAGCTGCCTCAGAGGAAGGATCGGCATCAAACCTGCTATTAATCAGTGGCTGGCACTATCCCCAAGTCATTACTCAGGTGAGGATCTGGCACATCAGCTGATGGGAAGCTTGAAATTGATCATGAATCATGTTCAATTTATTGCCATAGCAAATATTTGACAGAATAATGAGCCAGCAGCCATGCCAATCATTCTTCGGTGCATGTTTCCCTAGGCGTCATTTAATCGCCCCAACAGGTGCTAGATAATATGGTGTCCTTTACATGGTCACTAATTCACCACTTGAGCTCATGAACACATATCTGCTCATGCCTTTATTTAAGCCTGGCAGCTGTCTGCAAACCCCTCCCATGTTTCATTCTCCTCTCATTGTAACTAGACTGTAAGAATAACTACCAGTCATTCATATTTGCATTTCAGTTCCCTTCTCATTCCCTCTGTTCCATCCTCGGTGCTCTCATCACTTTACTTTTCTGATTATATGTGAAATGCTTTGTCACCACCTTGTTTTTGCTCCTGTCTGCTTCTCTAAATTTTCTATGCTCTCAGAAAGAAGTATTATCTAGTAGTTTGAGCATGGTTTAGGTGCCAGAAACTACTTTGAATTCTAATCCCAGATGTGGCTTTATTTAAATGTAATTAAATTAACCTGCCTGTGTCTCTCTTTAATGCATTGGATCACGTTTGTGTGTCCCACTGCCCTCTACTGTATGGAAGCACAACTTGTCCACTGGGTCACAAACCTTACACTGCTAACAGTTAAGGGGAATCTCTCTTAGATGAAGTGTAGGGCCTGTGCTTTTGACGTGTGTGAAGTTCTCAATTGACCTGGGCAGAATGAGTGACAGCCATGGAAATGTGGGGGGAAACATTTGCAATGTGAAAAGTGCCATATGAATGCCAACTGTTATATTTTGTATGAAGGATGCTCCTGTACTATGCGACTGTTCATATCCCTGCAGTGGGGAATTAGGCATTTTGGATATGCATGTATATCAATGGGAACTGTGCACGTGTAACCTGTTCTGTGTGAGAGCATAAACAGAGAGGGTCAAGACAGTATAACATTCAGGCTTCATTCCTTCCTCCACATACAGTGTCCTCTCTCATCAAGCACTTCCTAAAAGCAGAGGTCTCTAAATTCATAGACATACATAATGCTACAGTGTCCCCTTTTGGGAAGCTAGTTACCATAACATGACCAAGAATAGAAGCTGAGACAGAGCATGCTATCCTAATCCCGAGTGATCACCACATCCTGCTCTGATGCAGACTCTGAACAACTCCCTGGAGGTTCTACAGGTTTAAGCTAGGGCTGAATTTGGCCCTAAATGTTGAATAAATTAGAGTCGCTTTCTTCCAAGTGAATATTGATTCAACACCCCAGCATGTTGCTTCGTGTTACATTACAGGTGAGATTCAAAACCAAAGGTTCTGGCCATCTGTGGCTATTAAAAATCCCCTGGCAATTATTTGCTAAAATGATGCTATGTTTTGGCCAAATTCCCAGCTGGAGTAATTATGACAGCTGAACAACAAGTAATTTATTTGAAAAAAATTGCCTTTTAGTGAGTTGTCCGTGAAATTCTCAGATTTGTTATTCAGAATTTCTCCTGAATAACTTCTGCAAAAAAAATTCTTATGCAGCAGATAATTTGATTTGCTGACACACAATTTATAATCCCTGCTCTGACTCCCATAATCAAATCATGTAACCGAATTTAGCTAACTGACACAGAAGGAATTTTGAAGTGTGTCTTCAACTGAAATATTCTCATTTCTTAATTTCTTGAGTGTTGGTTACTTGCATGAATTTTCCAATCAGGAAACAGAAAAACAACATGTGAGTTCAGTAACTAAGCAACATAGGATAAATTATACCTTTAGCAAGTATTATATCCAGCAAAACAATAATCCTCAAATGTTTATGGAAAGTGATAACAAAAGGGTCACAAACATAATCAAATTTGCTTTCAAATTTCAATAAATATTAATGGGGAAAAATCTCACTATGTGCTCTAGCTCTTACATTCTCCCTACATTAAATTTTCCCCAGACATATCATTTGGAAGTGGTATTTCACTTCTTGACCTTAACCTGCTGTATACTATTATAGTGTAACAGCTGCCATGTTACACCCCAGAGGTGGCTACATTTCTGTGGAGTGTGATGTGATTCCTAATGAGTATAATTCATACATTTTCTAAAGTGCTTCAGCATCCTTCTCCATTAAAAACATTATATTAGTGCAACTTTTGTCTACTCAGATTTAATGCACTGGAATAAACATAGATACCTGAAGACACAGGGAAATGTGTAGTTGTCATTGTTTTGTATGTGCTAACTTGAAACTCAGCTACACAAAATGTGAAGACATAAACTTTCAGAAAAAACTGCTGAGAAATGAGATTGTATTAGGATTTCCAAAAAAAGACACAGCAATAGCAAAAATTAAAAAAAAAAAAACACATGATTAATTTAAGCCTTAATTTTCTTGAAAAAGAGAAAAGCGATTTTCAAAGTTGTCAGTGCAGAAGCTGTTCTCATTGTGAAAATGACAGAAAAAAAATCAAATTGTCAACATTGTGTATTTTTGCCTGGATCAAATTAATAAAAATGTTTCAATGTTCAAGAAGTTATAATTTTCACTGCCAAAACCTGTACTTGCTTCTTTGGTAAAACCTCATCTTGGATTATCACTTAAATACTTGAAAAACCATCAGCAAGTGTGAATATTGACGAACGGGAAATTGGATTTTTTTGTATATTTCCAGAAGCAATAAAAGTATGAAGCCCAGAAGATCATGCATGCATCAGGAGAACCTATCCAGCTTTACATAAGTCAGGCTGCAAAGGGACTGCAACTCCTCCCATGGAAATAATCCAGCTCAGGAAGATGTTCAAGATCCATTACAGCCATATGGAATAGGATTTCCAAAAGCTCTCAATGTTTTCCCAGTTCTGTCCCTATTGAAGTCATTGGTAGAATTTGACTTCAGTGAGGACACAAACTAAGGGAGAATGCTGAGCACCTTTAAAACAAAACAAAACAAAAACAAACAAACAAACCCCTCCATGTCTCTGGAAACAGGAAGCCATCAGAGTAGGGATGTCTTTGTGACTATATAGCCTACAATAATTATAGGTCAGCTTTAGGGTAGAAGCCATGGAGACAACATTTATTTGAACAGAGCCCATAAAAGCGATCCACCCATTAGGTCACTTAGATCATTTCTTTGCAAAGGATCCCTAATGCACATTCCCTATTGGTTCATCCAGTCCATGTTTTCAATAATTCTAGCAATGGGCTTTTAACACTTGTCTCTAAAGGAGCTTGCAATGCTCTGATTTCATGTCATCTATCATCATCATCTTTTCACCCTCTTTTTTTAAATAGAAAACATTTGTTTTATTGGCAGAGTTATCTTTTGAAATCCAAAAGCAAAGTGGTCAGACAGTTGCAGTCAGTTCTGCACGGTTATACCAGGTGACAATTCCAAAAGGCATCCCAGGAAATGCAATAAGCAGTCCATCTTCCAGGTAAAATGCTTATTTTTATTTACTTATTTATTTTAGATCACAGCCTTCTTTGGCTGTGATGATTTTACCCTGAGACTTGTTGTCTGTCATGTTAAAATTATTCAAGATAAAAGAATCCTGAAGGTATCTATGATATATAAATATGTATGGAGAGATATAAGCTATTTGTATGCACAAGAGGATGGTGATAAAAGCTATCTGTAAGATTGTTCCAATAGTGATCTCTTATAACCACCCACTGTTTAGTCATTTTGTAATAACGAGATGGATGAAAATGTTTCAGAGCTGCAATACCAAGCAGATCTGCTTGAACTGCATCTGTGAATAGCAACATCAGGCTAGAAATGCATGGGTAATAAAATACCCAGGCTCTAGACACGCACTGATGTCCTGTTTTCATCCACTCCCTCGAACTGTCAGGCTTGGAAACACTGCTCCAGAAATGAGTTTTCAAGGATAGCGAACAGGGCCCAGTACTTTAAGATCCAGAGCAACACCTAAATGGTGAAGGAAGGGCTCATCACCCATTGCGGTCAATGGGAAATGGAAGTATTTAACAACCTGCAGGATTGAACTCTAGGCAAGATACCCTTGCATGGAAATCTTAATCCACTTGATCCACTCCTGCCACCGTTTGCTAAATCCAACCCAAATATGGTGAGATTCAGAAGACATTGCAATGCTGTGCAAGACCCTTGATCTCAGTAATCCTCACAGGGAAAAAGATAGGTGTAGCTCCCCCTCTGAGTGGGGTAAAAAACCCTGTGCTGAGTCCCTATCCCCAAAATATGGGTGACAGAAGAAATCTGTTTCTGGCTGTTGTACTAGAAACATTTAGGTGAGCAGCAGAATCCCAGCATCTCCATCCCTAGCACAAAGAATGCAAGCATAATTTCAGAGGAAGTCACTACTTTCACTCTGCCTGTAATGGCTCACGACCCTGGGTGCCAACCTCCGGGGCAAGCTGTCAAGAAAAAAGGCACAGAACTATACTATATCCACTGGATCCCCCTTGTCCATATGCTTGTTGAACCCCTCCAAGAATTCTAGTAGATTGGTGAGGCATGATTTCCATTTACAAAAATCACAGTGACTCTTCCCCAACAAATTATGTTCATCTATGTGTCTGACAATTTGGTTCTTCACTATCGCTTCAACCAGTTTGCCTGTTACTGACATCAGGCTTACCAGCCTGTAATTGCTGGGATCACCTCTGGAGTCCCTTTTAAAAGATGGTGTCACATTAGTTATCCTCCAGTCATCTGGTACAGAAGCTGATTGGAATGATAGGTTACAGACGACAGTTAGTAGTTCCGCAATTTCACATTTGAGTTCCTTCAGAACTCTTGGGTGAATACCATCCAATCCTGATGATTTATTACTGTTTAGTTTATCAATTTGTTCCAAAACCTCCTCTACTGACACCTCAATTTGGGACAGTTCCTCAGATTTGTCACCTAAACAGAATGGCTCAGGTTTGGGAATCTCCCTCACATGCTCAGCCGTGAAGACCGATGCAAAGAATTAATTTAGTTTGTCCACAATGGCCTTATTGACCTTGAGTGCTCCTTTAGCATCTCGATTGTCCAGTGGTTGTTTAGCAGGCTTCCTGCTTGTGGTGTGCTTACATTTTTTTTTTGCTATTACTTTTCGTCTTGGGTTAACTGTTTTTCAATTTTTTTTTGGCCTTCCTAATTACATTTTTATACAGCATTTGCCAGAGGTTATGTTCCTTTCTATTTTCCTCACTAGGATTTAACTTCCACTTTTTAAAGGATGTCTTTTTGCCTTTCTCTTCTTCTTTTCTTTTTTTTGTTCAGCCATGGTGGTATTTTTTTGGTTATCTTACTATGTTTTTTTTAATTTGGGGCATACATTTAAGTTGAGCCTCTATTAGGGTGTCTTTAAAAATTTCCCATGCAGTTTGCAGGGATTTCACTTTTGGCACTGTACCTTTTAATTTCTGTTCAACTAACTTCCTCATTTTTGTGTAGTTCCCCTTTCTGAAATTAAATGCTACCATGTTGGGCTGCTGTGCTGTTTTCTCCACCACAGGAATGTTAAAATTTAATTTATATTATGGTCACTATTACCAAGTGGTCCAGCTATATTCACCTCTTGGACCAGATCCTGTACTCCACTTAGGACTAAATCAAGACTTACCTCTCCTCTCGTAAGTTCCAGGACTAGCTGCCCAAAGAAGCAGTCATTTAACATGTCAAGAAACTTTATCATTGCATCGCTTCCTGAGGTGACATGTACCCAGTCAATATGGGGATAGTTGAAATCCCCCATTATTAGTGAGATTTTTATTTTTATAGCCTCTCTAACCACCCTGAGCACTTCACAGTCACTATCACCATAGAATCATAGAATATCAGGGTCAGAAGGGACCTCAGGAGGTCATCTAGTCCAACCCCCTGTTCAAAGCAGGACTAATCCCCAGTTTTTGCCCCAGATCCCTAATTGCCCCCTCAAGGATTGAGCTCACAGCCGTGGGTTTAGCAGGCCAATGCTCAAACCACTGAGCTATCCCTCCCATCATCCTGGTCAGTAGTATATCCCTACTGCTATATTCTTATTATTCAAGAATGACATTTCTATTCATAGAGATTCTATGGTACAGTTTGGTTCATTTAAGATTTTTGCTGCATTTGATTCTATGCTTTCTTTGACATATAGTGCCACTCCCCAACTAGCATGACCTGTTCTGTCCTTCTAATATATATTGTATCCTGGTATTACTGTGTTCCATTGATTATCCTCATTCCACCAAGTTTCTGTGTTGCCTATTATATCCATATCCTCATTTAATATGAGACACTCTAATTTGTCCATCTTATTATTTAAATTTCTAGCATTTGTATAAAACCACTTTAAGAATTTGTCACTTTTTAGCTGTCTGCCATTGCATGATGATATTGAATGGGACTTTTTTTTTCCATTTGACTGTTTCTCATCAGATCCTACCCGTATTTTATCACTTTCCATCCTCTCCGCCTTACTAGGACAGAGAGAATTTCCATTAATAGATTCTCCCCTAAGGGATGTCTCTGTCCGAAAAACATGCTCCTTCGCACCTGTCGGCTTTCCCCCAGCCCTTAGCTTAAAACCTGCTCTACAACCCTGAGCTTAGTTGGTCCCTAGCACCTACTGAAATACTTAGTAATTAAGGTGGTAATTGGGCCCTTTGATTGACATAGATACATCTCTGAGTTTGGTCTAAAGTCTTTAACCAAAGCCTTGTCATCAGTTTTGTTATATTAAACAAAAGAGATTTTGACAAAGAAATTCAGAACACACAGGGAGAAATTCTACCAGCAGTTACCTGTGTGGGTGATGGGAGTCATGGTCTGACTGCTTACTCCCACTGGTGTAAATAAAGTTGGAATTACACTGGCATGAAGCTGATGTAAGTGAGAGGTGAATCAATCTATGTATATCTATTTCTGATGGAATTCATCCCACTTTGTAGCAATAATCCAAAAATTCTTTTACAGAATGCAAGTACCTTAAAAAAATTCTAGCTGAAAAGAAGATCCAAAATCCAAATGTTAGAAGATATTTTAAAGCGGTATACTTCATCTGCATACCCAAAGATTCAGCTTAGGTTAAAAGCAAGAACTCTCTCTTTTGTTGGAAAATTACTATAATATGGTAGAATGGGAGGCAATGTATATACAGTTTGGCCAATGGGAAATACAAACTTCTACAAAGAGAAGTTAAAACAAACACCAGCCTAGATTTGACAGTACACAACCACAGGTAAAATGTAATTAGTAAAAAATGCTAGGTGAGAGCATTGTGCGACCAGAACTATTCAATCAGGAAGTGCTGATTGAACATATATAAGCACAATCAAAGGCTTTATTTAAATAGGGGTTGCAGTCCTAATAAAACACAAAGGGAAATAGGGGCAGAGGGCTTCTAGACAGGTAATGAAAGAAAAAATTAAACTCATCCAATTACATCTGGGGAAAAATCCATTACCTATAACCGTGAGAGGACAGCCCCAGGAAAATTCAGATGCAAAACTAATAATGAAGGCGCAGTGTCCTTTCAACAGATTCTAAATGAGCTCTAATTTTCTTACATCCACCATTCCCAAACTATATAAATTTCAACTAAGCAGAAAAAAGTGACATGCTAGCACAATTGTTATTCCAAACAGGTACAGCTGCTTGCTCACCTTAATTAGAGCTAATCCCAAAAGGGAACCAATCTTTCCCTATTTTCTGCAATGAGCTCACCTGATTTGCCTCAACATTTCTTTTCTAATAGGTTTTGCCCTAACCTTTCAGCTATTGTCGTTTCAGAAATTCTAATGGGAATTAAAGAGCCGCAGTTCTCCCATGCTAAACTTTTCAGAGAGTTCCCAAAATATTAGAGAGGTGAAGAGGCTTTTTTGAGATGTGGGGGTGAGAATCATGATTCACAAGAAGGAAGAAAGAGAAATACAGATCACGGTGCGTGATTTTAAAAGGGCGCTTTAATGTGCTGGGTCAAATGTAGAGCTTTCCTAACACAAAGCTGCCATAGAAGTTGGGGATATAGGTGGGTCAGGCAAGCAGGATTTCACCCATGGTTTCTGTGGCACTTAGTTTCTGGACAGATAGCTGAAATGCATAAAGATAGTACAGTTCAAGGGCCTGTACTGTAATGGAAGTGAGATTGGGTCTGTTAGATAGACCAGAAGGTTGAATTCATCTCAAGGTCCCTAGATGATCAAGATCACACATGGAAGCAGAATGAACTTCCCCCATGCTGTCCTACAGCTGACCTTCACCTTTAAACGACAGAGTCATGTCCACTTTCACTAGTCCATCCACTCCCAGGCCTTTCAATGAAACCTGGCAACAAAGATGCTAATTAATGCTAACGGATTGCTGGTGGTAACATGGTGGACACAGGTCCACCAAGTGCAAGGCTGAAAAGACTTTTTAATCAGAATAGAATTTGGATGAAGGAGGTTTGTTGTGATGGGAAACACCTGGTTACAATTATGAAACTAGTTACAGCTATCCAACTTGCTAAAGTTTGCTATTCCGAAAGAGACATTTGGGAAAGTATTATCCTTTGTAAATATTGTGGAACCCTACTTAACACATTTCCCAATATGCATTCCAAAAAAAAACACCTAATGCCTGTCCTCAGTTCTATTACAGCTTTTTTATTTTTTAAAAAATCTCTCCCAGGTTCCAATTCTGCAAATGTCCCTGACACCAGTGTATTTTGGGAGTAACACCATTGAAACTGATAAAACCACTCACATGTGTACAGATAAAGATGTGTATAAGTATTTTCAGAATCCAAGTCCATGTATGCAACAATCATACACTAACACCTCCGCAAAGGCACAATTCTGCAAGGCAGCATTGTCTAGTAGATAGAGCGCAGAAGTGGGGAAATGGGAGATGTAGATGCTAATCACAGATCTTTGCGGGGAGGGGTAATTAACCCAATGGAACAATTTACCAAGGGTTGTGGTAGATTCTCCATTACTAGCAATTTTTACAGCAAGATTCTAAAATAAATATGCTGTAGTTCCAACAGCAGTTATTTCAAGGAAGTTCTCTGGCCTGTGTTCGACAGGAGGTCCAACTAGATGACCACAGTGGTTCCTTCTGGCCTTGGAATCTATGAACTTCACTTCAGTGCTCCTAATTCTCTCCGGATTTACGTCAGCTTTCCATGAGTATCACTTCAGTGACCTAATTGGAGCTATCCCCAATTAGAGCTAGTTAAAAGAGTTTCACCCTAAGCATATTTTTCCCCCATGAAAAATGTTTTTTGACCAAATTTTCACAGAAAAAAAATTCATTTTGGTTGAAATTTTCCAGTTTTTCAACAGCAAAAATGAAAAATGAAATAATTTCATTTCCACAAACAGAAAAATGTTCAATCTTCTGCTTCCCCCCATTTCTTTTCTGTTTTTAATTTCCCCCCATTTTCTAGTAAAAAAAACACAAAAACTGGTGAGAGAAGAAAAAGGGGGAAAAGAATGGCAGCTAAAACAGTTTTGATTTTCATGTGAGTCAGAAAAATGAAATGGTCTGAAAAATGTTTTCTGCAGAAGTTTTCGCAGAAACTATATTGAAGATTTTGACCAGCTCTGCTCTACTTCACACTGGTGTATGTGAGGAGAGAGTCAGGTTCCTGGACTGCAACTATTTCCAGAAGAAATTGCCGGACAGTGTTTTCAAAAATAAGTAAAAAGAGAGGGAGGAAAAAACCCAGCCACCCCGTTTGACCTGTCTGTGAATGCAGGATGTCTTTGGAGCTCAATGAATAGAGCGGGGGTGGGGGAGAGAAGGATATATTTTTATTTCCTTTCAAAGATCTGCCATCTGAAATCCCCATATCACCCTCTGCAACTTGGCAACCACCTCCTTTTTAAAAATAATGCCAAAAAGTTATATATATATATATATATATATATATATATGTTTTGCTCTGACTCATCAGGGATAAGACCCCTGCTTTCTGCCACAGTGAAATAAAAAAGCGGAACCTGTGTGCAAAGCTGTCACACTCAAGTCATTCAGCAGCAAGGGAGGCAGCAACAGTCGTGGAAACTCTTCCATATTCATGATGTTTGCAACTTAGCAAAATGCTTGCTCCGGCAAATGTGTAAGTGAATATTCACATTGGGTACGGCTCCCACTGTCTCCTTGACTGTCGGGCCACACGGATTGCTTACTGTGTTAAGAGTCTGATCCTGCATTCTTTGATGTCTCATTGAATTCATTGGCACAGGACGAGACCTTATTTTATTTTAGGGTAGTTTAAATACTTGCAAAGAAGACTCATGGAATGGAGTTCATCCAGTTGCCTGTAGAGGCCATAAAGGAATTCTCCCCCCCCCCACCACCCCATGCACAATTGTCTAGGTGTATGCTGTGAGTAGGGTGGGGTGGGTCCCTCCAACCTTCATCTGAACCATCAGGGATTGCCCATAGCAGGAGATGGGACACCTGGTAGGGTGGACCAGTGCTCTGAGATGGTTCAGAGAATCTCTTTCCTTAGCTGTCCTGCTCACATGCTCAGGGTCCAACTGATCTCCAGAGTTGTGGGTGGGAAGGAATTTCCCCCTGGTCCGATTGGCAGGGACCTTTGGGTGGGAGGATGGGGCACTGATCACCTGCTAGGATCTTCTGGGGATATCTGACCTAATCATTTCTCGACCATTGCAAGGGCCTCAGGCATTGGTGGAACCTCAGTCTCTCCTGTCCTCTGCCAATGGCACACAACAGTTTAGTCTCCTAAAGACTGAAATGTTTTAGTCCAAGACAAGTTTTGGGGTTCAGTGTAGGGTTGCTCGGTGAAATTTAATGGCCGGTGAAATACAGGAAGTCAGACTAGATGATCATTAATGGTCCCTTCTGGCCTTAAACTCTATGAGACCTTAAAAGCTTCTGCTTTTGAGGGACAGGAGGTGGGGAATACAGAGATACAAAAGGAATAGGGCTGAATTACTAGCCAGTGTCTCCCAAGGGAGATGCTCCACCTTTGTCACCATTGCCGATAATGAGGAAAAGTGGGAGGTTATGTTCTAAAGGGCAACCACAAATGTTACTGACAGGATTAAGATCATTATCATCATTTTAATTAACTATTTATAGAACACCCAGAAAAATAATGACAAGGGGGAACGGGAAGGAATTGTGCACCCAGCTACACCAATGTAAATATTGAATAGAGCCACTAAAGTCACCAGTGAAACAAACAAACAAACAAACAAACAAACACAAGAATCCTTATCTTATTTCCTAAACTGCTGGTCATGCACCACTGAGGACTCCCAGAAATGATGGTGCGGGGCACAGTATAAGAACTTTATAGAATAGGTCAGTGGGAGTTTTACCACTGACTTAAATGGGAACAAGAGCAGGCCCTAAATCAGTGGTTCTCAACTGTGGTCCACCGCTTGTTCAGGGAAAGCCCCTGGCGCACCGGGCTGGTTTGTTTACCTGCCACGTCCGCAGGTTCAGCCGATCGCGGCTCCCACTGGCCGCGGTTCACTGCTCCAGGCCAATGAGGGCTGCGGGAAGGGCAGCCAGCACATCCGTCGGCCCACGCCGCTTCCCGCAGCCCCCATTGGCCTGGAGCGGCGAACCGCGGCCAGTGGGAGCTGCGATTGGCTGAACCTGCGGACGTGGCAGGTAAACAAACCAGCCCGGTGCCCCAGGAGCTTTCCCTGAACAAGCGGTGGACCACAGTTGAGAACCACTGCCCTAAATGAAAGAGATGCTGTAACTTTGAAAAAAAAATTGACCCACTGTCTTTTAAAGTAATACCTGAGATTTCTATAGCTGAAAGGGATTAGAGTGCAGTGATTAGGGCTCGGGGACTTGGGAGAACCTGGTTCAAATCTGAACTCTGCTACAGACTTTCTGTGTGATCTTAGGCAAGTCACTTAGTCTGGGCCTCAGTTTTCCCATCTGTAAAATGGAGATCCTAGCATAGCCCCACCACACAGGTGTATTGTGAGAATAAATAATTAACATTTGTGAAGTGCTCAGATATTACAGTAAAGGGGTCCATTTAAGTACCTATGATATAGATAAATATCTTTCAGTCTTTTTATTTTGTGCATCTGCCATCACTTTGCAGGATAGTCATGTTCTCCTCTTCCCCAAGTATAGTCATTTAGTCAATTTCCCCTGTTTTTGTTGATCTTCCTCACATTAACAGAGGGAAGAAAACATGTAAAGAACAACAGAAAGCTGATAAAAACCCACATGCAAATTGGCAGGGAAATTTGTAGGTAAATGAATGGGACTCATGAGCTGAAACTAATTTTAACTCATTTTTAAAAATAATTAGCTTTAAACTTGATTGTGTGCCTTTAAAATGAAACTCAATGAATGATGCTTACTAAGGAAAAGGAAACACAATGCAGTTTTATTCAAGATTTCTCCAGTCCATCGTGGTTCCCCAAGTAACAAGCCTCAGTTTATATTTCTTGCATGCAACATCACTAGGCACACTGCACTGTTGCACTGAATAAACTCTCCCCCGAATTTTCTTTGGCTCACTTTTTAGAATCATAGAATCATAGAATCATAGAATATCAGGGTAGGAAAGGACCTCAGGAGGTCATCTAGTCCAACCCCCTGCTCAAAAGCAGGACCCATCCCCAATTAAATCATCCCAGCCAGGGCTTTGTCAAGCCTGACCTTAAAAACTTCTAAGGAAGGAGATTCCACCACCTCCCTAGGCAACGCATTCCAGTGTTTCACCACCCTCCTAGTGAAAAAGTTTTTCCTAATATCCAACCTAAACCTCCCCCACTGCAACTTGAGACCATTACTCCTTGTCCTGTCCTCTTCCACCACTGAGAATAGTCTAGAACCATCCTCTCTGGAACTACCTCTCAGGTAGTTGAAAGCAGCTATCAAATCCCCCCTCATTCTTCTCTTCCGCAGACTAAACAATCCCAGTTCCCTCAGCCTCTCCTCATAACTCATGTGTTCCAGACCCCTAATCATTTTTGTTGCCCTTCACTGGACTCTCTCCAATTTATCCACATCCTTCTTGTAGTGTGGGGCCCAAAACTGGACACAGTACTCCAGATGAGGCCTCACCAATGTCGAATAGAGGGGGACGATCACGTCCCTCGATCTGCTCGCTATGCCCCTACTTATACATCCCAAAATGCCATTGGCCTTCTTGGCAACAAGGGCACACTGCTGACACATATCCAGCTTCTCGTCCACTGTCACCCCTAGGTCCTTTTCCGCAGAACTGCTGCCTAGCCATTCGGTCCCTAGTCTGTAGCTGTGCATTGGGTTCTTCCATCCTAAGTGCAGGACCCTGCACTTATCCTTATTGAACCTCGTCAGATTTCTTTTGGCCCAATCCTCCAATTTGTCTAGGTCCCTCTGTATCCTATCCCTGCCCTCCAGTGTATCTACCACTCCTCCCAGTTTAGTATCATCCGCAAATTTGCTGAGAGTGCAATCTACACCATCCTCCAGATCATTTATGAAGATATTGAACAAAACCGGCCCCAGGACCGACCCCTGGGGCACTCCACTTGATACCGGCTGCCAACTAGACATGGAGCCATTGATCACTACCCGTTGAGCCCGACAATCTAGCTATCTTTCTACCCACCTTATAGTGCATTCATCCAACCCATACTTCCTTAACTTGCTGACAAGAATACTGTGGGAGACCGTGTCAAAAGATTTGCTAAAGTCAAGAAACAATACATCCACTGCTTTCCCTTCATCCACAGAACCAGTAATCTCATCATAGAAGGCGATTAGATTAGTCAGGCATGACCTTCCCTTGGTGAATCCATGCTGACTGTTCCTGATCACTTTCCTCTCATGTAAGTGCTTCAGGATTGATTCTTTGAGGACCAGCTCCATGATTTTTCCGGGGACTGAAGTGAGGCTCACTGGCCTGTAGTTCCCAGGATCCTCCTTCTTCCCTTTTTTAAAGATTGGCACTACATTAGCCTTTTTCCAGTCATCCGGGACTTCCCCCGTTCGCCACGAGTTTTCAAAGATAATGGCCAATGGCTCTGCAATCACAGCCGCCAGTTCCTTTAGCACTCTCGGATGCAACTCGTCCGGCCCCATGGATTTGTGCACGTCCAGCTTTTCTAAATAGTCCCTAACCACCTCTTTCTGCACAGAGGGCTGGCCATCTATTCCCCATGTTGTGATGCCCAGCACAGCAGTCTGAGAGCTGACCTTGTTCGTGAAGACAGGCAAAAAAAGCATTGAGTACATTAGCTTTTTTTTAAAAGCACGTATTCTTCTTTATTTTCTAGGGTGCTGATGATGTGAGTATTTGCCATATTGGAAAATTGTTTTGTGGAAATTGCTGCATGAATTTTGGACCATTCACCAGCTGTGTTTATCTTTTAAAGCAGATAGGGTTGAAAGACAAGATATTAGAACTGAACAGTTTGGAGAAAATGACATTTTTTTATCGTCTGCTACAGTTCAGGTGAATCTTCAAGTTTTAGTAGCACGTGTGAGAGGTCTATGTAGAGCAACACCATGATATCTGGTATGGTATCTTACAGATAAACTTTGGGAAACATGAAACTGTTCATTATACGAGGGAAAGGTAGGTAGCAAAGGGCTGGATTCTACAAGTGGCTGAACACTCAGACTCCATCCAGCAAAACGTGTAAGCATGTGCTTAATTTTAAGTCCCCTTGAATTCTACAGGAACTGGTGTGTATTAAGCCCTTTTGAAAATCAGGCCACATATTTAGAGGTAGACCTATCCTTACCTTTCGGGCACCTTCTTATGCCAGACTGGTGTTGCAGGACACTTTGCCTCTCACACTTCCTCAGCCATGACCGTCAGTCCTCCATCCCATCCCTTCTCCTAATTGCCTTATTGAGTCTTCTGTGGGTCAGCCTTCCATCCAAGTCACCATTGATCTTTTTCTGGGGTTCAGCTTTAAACTCAAAAGCAAACCAAAGAGGTCCTTTGCTCCTCCTGAACTCAACTTCAACTCTTTCCCCTTGTCAGGGTACAGCCCGCCCAGGCTTTTCCCTGCTGGGAAGCCAAGTATTACTTAAAATAGTTTTCCACCCTTCATGGGACTCTAGCTCAATCCCTGGTCCTCAGGGCTTCTTTCTATTCTAGGGCCTCATCACAGGAGTCACCCTTCTCCTGTAGCTATCTCCTGGCCACAGCGAATTGTAACTACTTGCCCCTCCTCCAGGCCATTCCCAGAGAGCAAGAATTTTCTCTAGCTCCTCTCTCCTGGGTTTTCCCACAGTGAAGCTCCCTCCACTCCTTATACATCCTAGCTCCTCTTCCTCTAATTAATTACCTCCCAGGTGCAGAGCATAACTAATTAGGTTCTCTCCCTTTCCTTAGAGCTATGGGGATTAAGTCCCATCACAGAGCGGAATTTTCAATATCACCTAAGCCACACTGGAGTGTAAGTTCCACTGAAAGTGAATGGGACATATGCTCCTAAATCACATAGGCTCTTTAGAAACTCCACAGGTGCCTAACTGCAAACTTAGGAGAGACACCCATTATCCCAAATCTTCATCATTATTTTGAAAGGAACACAGGTTGGTGAATTCTTCACAAACTGACACTTTAGGAACACTAAATCCAGCTTAGGGATGGTTGCTAGGGTATTGTCCATCCATTTTCCAATTCTATCATCTCTTGCTTTTTATACCACTGCTTTGGCATCTGCACTGCTTCTTATCTGGGCCAAGAGCTCCAAATCTCGTTATTTTTGCTTCTGGACCAAACTGATGTGAGTGAAGCAAGCAAGAAAGAAAGAAGCATGAACCTTTAAAAAGTTTCAAATTCAGTTCACTTTTAGACTAGTTTTCATTTCATCCAATCAGATTCTCCCTTCCCTAATGACTACTGTAATGAACTGGCTAACATGTATATAATACGTAGCACTTTTCATAAGAAATCTTAAAATGCTTCAGGAACGTTAACTTAGCTATCCCTTGTGAGGTAGGAAAACATTACCACCACCTCCTTAGTTTTACAAACAGGACACTCTTGTTCAGAGAAGCTAAGTGACTCGACAGAGGTTAAACAGGGAGTCTAGGGCAAAGCAGGGACTTAAAGCAGGATTCTCAAGTGCTAGGTTAGTGTTCTCACCACTAGCCATCCTTCTCATCTCTCCGCAAGTAGGAGCTTAGAACCACTTAACTATGTTTCACTGGCTTTATACTGGCAGAAAGCTACTGATGATTCTCTTTTAGTTCAAGTGGCAGGGGCTTATGTCATTAGAACAGTAAGATCTGACTTCTATCCTTGCCCTCAGTGTAAAAATCCAAATTGTCATGTTTCGTAGCATAGTAACAGCCATAAAATCCCTGTAGATTTGATATAATAGTTTCCTACCTAAAGCCCAAATTCGGCTCTATTTAGGGAAGCACTTAAACACAGGCTTAACTTTAAGAACATGCTTAAGTGCTTTCTTAAATGGGATGGACTTAAGCATGTTCTTAAGCCCTTTCCTGAATCAGGCCACTTAGGGTTTGAACGGAATATGTACTACAATATTCTTTGAAAGCACGCACAGAGCAACAAAAATGCAATTCCCTGTGTCTGTTTAAGAAGGTGATCGATAGCTTAGAGTTAGTATAATTACCATTTGATGCAGCAGTTGCTACGATAGTAATGTGTCTGGTGAACAACGTTTTAAAAAAGACAAATACATAAATGGGATAGGGTAAATTTCTCTTAAATTACCATTTGCCCCTCAGTGTATAATGTATCAAATGTATTTAGCACCAGCAAACTGGATAACACTTTTTTTAGACTCTCTGGTTTTGTTTTGGAGTTACATTCCCTTGTGGAGAATAAAATGGGAGAAAAAAGGATTTGAGGGAAAAAAATGTCTGGGGAAAAACTTCTCATTTATTATATGAGACGTGTCTGTGAATTTAAAATAAC
Organism: Caretta caretta; assembly: GCF_965140235.1. Classification (NCBI taxonomy): domain Eukaryota; kingdom Metazoa; phylum Chordata; order Testudines; family Cheloniidae; genus Caretta; species Caretta caretta. The sequence continues at coordinate 8,347,552 of NC_134210.1, read as the reverse complement.
TTGTGACAAAGACATGGATTATATAATAATAATATTTATTATTATTATCATCATTTATTTTATTTTGTTTTTATTATTCAAGAAAATGGGTTCTCGCCAGCTTAACAACCCATATTGCAATTTGCATTACTTACAACATTTTGCACAATATTTGTTTTTGGCTCTAAAATACATATGTTTCGGGACTGATAGTTAACTTTATTCCATCACTTATACTTTGATACATTAATGTGCAGTTGCAAATCAAAAAACATTGATGAAACTAATTAAATAAAAGTAAAATCATATAAAGTTTCATTATAACTGTAATTGATTTGTCAACTGAGTTAATATAGCTAGATATATTATTGTGTTGACAAATTAAGTTAAAATGATAATGTCAGTTAGCCTGATCCTCATTTTTTATTGCATTGCTTTCAGATAATTTCTCATTTCTTACTGAAAGGATTCAACTTTTCTTTTTGGCTCCTGGTAAGTCTATGGATTGCAAATTAATGTATTAAAGTCCTTCACTGCTTCAGTTTGGCCCTAATGTTTAATTGAAGTAGAATAATTTACAGTAGTTAATTGGCTTTTGCCAAAGTTAATTTGATACTGGAGATAGAATGAAGTCAAAATACATCTACTGTCCACAGGTGCAGTAACATTTAGATAAGCAGGTAATTAAACCCATCTACAATACTGGAACCTTAACATTCCACTTCTGCAGGGAATTTCTTTCCCTAGAGGGTGAAATCCATTGAATGGTACTGACTTCCTGCAAAAGAAGTTTCTTTGGGGAGCACAGGTGCAATTTTAAACTTCAAGACTATAAAAAAATGCACACTTCAAACTTCAAATGGATCCTTCGGTCCAGGCTTTGCGGAGTGATCCAACCCTCATCTCATGCTCATGAATATTTACAGCCTACACACTGCTCCTGCTCCCAAGTCATCTGTAAAGCTCACATTAGCTTCAGTGAAGCAGGATTGCTTCCCTTGATAGTACAGTGAAAGGACACTTTACAAGGGCTTAGTCCTGTGAAGCGCTGAGCACTTTGACCCCAAAGTACTAAAGCTATTCAGCCTATGCTTAACTTTAAGCACATGAGTAGTCTTCTTGGTATCAATCTTTGGGGAGCTACTAAAGCCTGAAGCTATGATTCAAAATTCTAACGGAGAGAAGATACACAGGAACTCCATTGTTCTGGAACTTATGAAAACCCTGGTTAGTATGAAAACAACCAGGTGCCACTGGATGCCTTGTTGTTACAGACTAACATGGCTCCCCCTCTGATCATAGAACATCAGGGTTGGAAGGAACCTCAGGAGGTCATCTAGCCCAACCCCCTGCTCAAAGCAAGACCAATGCCCAGTTTTTTGGCCCAGATCCCTAAATGGCCCCCCTTAAGGATTGAACTTACAACCCTGGGTTTAGCAAGCCAATGCTCAAACCACTGAGTTATCCCTCCCCACTGGTGGTATACAGATCTCCTCCATGCTCAGGTCACAGCAGATGTGACTCTGTTACAATCGTAACCAAGAGCCTTGGCTCTCTAATTCAAGTTATGGCAGCTAATGCTTTTAGCTCCAGAGGTCCTCAGTTCAATCCCCGCTACGTTAGCCAAGATGATAGCCATTGCAGTTATTTTCAGGCATCTTACCGTCAGGGCTGAAAGATGGTGATGCAATATTGTATATAATTCCACTAAACTCTCTTTCTTCCTGTAGCAGAGGACAGAGTTCTGCCTTTTCAGGACATTTCAGGAAGCATTGCACAGAGTTAAACCTCAGGGAACTTATATATAAAACCCTAATAAGAAGTGGGTGGTAATAGTTCCCAGTAAATGTCAAAGATAACCATACTGTTGCTTAGTAAAACCAACAGATAACCTTGCAAATAGGATAAAACCTTGTAAATAGGGTCAAACATTGTAAATAGTATGTAAAATACTATGAATAACTTTTAACTAAAGCTAGTTGGTAGTAAATCTACTGGTTTTCTTATGGACTTCCTCACTTTATTGCTGCTCCATATATTCAGATATAAGGTACCCACATAACATTACATGTCTTTACTGTAGCACAAATGTATAAACACATACCACTCCAATCTTCTCTCTGGGATGATTTCTCAGTCTTTATAGCATGGCCCTAATATGTAAACACATGCCACCGGACTCTTCAGAACTTAAGAACGGCAGTCTCTCCGTCCTTGCAAACACTTCAGAATTCTGCCATTAAACAAACAGTCTGGGATCCCCATAGTTAGCAGCGTCCCATCCCTTTGATTAATAGCTGACTGGTCTTCAGTTGAGGCTGAAACAGTAATCTCTAGTCTGTATCCAAAGTGGTACAGACATTTATTGGGGCCTCTCACAGCAGAAATCTCTCGGTCCTGCATTAATCAGCCATGGAATGCACAGGGCCGCCTTTAATGCCTATATTTCTTACCTTCCCCACTCCCATCTCACGTTCAGATTGGTTCAGAGAGCAACTGGGTGTGACCTGTCAGGTGGTTGCCCACAATGAAAACTTCCTCTATACAACTCCAGAAACAGCTACTGAGCATGTGTAGTAATGGCTGTGGCCACATCCTTTTTTTTGGATGTTTCTGGTCTCTTCTAGCTGAGCTGCCGTGCAGAGTATTCCGACTAAAATGCATATCTCCTCCCTACTCCTTCTCTCCATTTCTTTGAACCCAAGAAATTCAAATATTGCATTACAAATAGGTTATAAAGGATCCTCTGCCCCACAAGCCTCTCACTTTAACCCAAAAGCGCTCCTGCTTTAGTGAACACTTTACTTTATAGCCTATTTAAGATGCCTTCTAAATCACACTGTAGATATGGGACGTGTAGAAAGCACAACACTAAGGCAAACTGGTATTGGGATCCATCAGTACTGTGCTCCTTGGTGTGCTAACTGCAGGAATTGGACCTGGGCCAACAGAAATGAAACATGTGCACATCTATTGCCTGAGCTACAGTAGCAGATTTAGTACTAAAGAAACAGTAGTAAACGTATAAACCTCTGTATGTGATCCATCCAGTAGAAGGAGACAAAGAGACACTTGGCCAAATGCCCACATGGGCCACCATTTTGTAATGATGTTGTCATAAATATAAAGGGAAGGGTAAACACCTTTAAAATCCCTCCTGGCCAGAGGAAAAACCCTTTCACCTGTAAAGGTTTAAGAAGCTAGGATAACCTTGCTGGCACCTGACCAAAATGACCAATGAGGAGACAAGATACTTTAAAAGATGGAGGGGGGGAGAAACAAAGGGTCTCTCTGTCTGTGTTGCTGTTTTGCCAGGAACAGAAAAGGAATGGAGTCTTAGAACTTAGTAAGTAATCTAGCTAGATATGTGTTAGATTCTGATTCCTTTAAATGGCTGATAAAATAAGCTGTGCTGAATGGAATGGATATTCCTATTTTTGTGTCTTTTTGTAACTTAAGGTTTTGCCTAGAAGGATTGTCAAGGTTCCTCCCCTACTCTGAACTCTAGGGTACAGATGTGGGGACCTGCATGAAAACCTCCTAAGCTTACTTTTACCAGCTTAGGTTAAAACTTCCCCAAGGTACAAATTAATTTTACCCTTTGCCCTTGGAATTTCCACTGCCACCACCAAACTTTAAATGGGTTTACTGGGAAACGTAGTTTGGACACATCTTTCCCCTCAAAATCCTCCCCAAACCCTACACCCCCTTTCCTGGAGAAGGCTGAATAAAAATCCTCACCAATTTGCATAGGTGAACACAGACCCAAACCCTTGGATCTTAGAACAATGAAAAAGCATTCAGTTTTCTTACAAGAAGACTTTTAATAGAAGTAAAGGAATCACCTCTGTAAAATCAGGATGGTAGATACCTTACAGGGTAATTAGATTCAAAACATAGAGAATCCCTCTAGGCAAAACCTTAAGTTACAAAAAAGACACACAGACAGGAATAGTCATTCTATTCAGCACAGTTCTTTTCTCAGCCATTTAAAGAAATCATAATCTAACACATACCTAGCTAGATTACTTACTAAAAGTTCTAAGACTCTATTCCTGTTCTGTCCCCGGCGCAAGCAGCATACAGACAGACACAGACCCTTTGTTTCTCTCCCTCCTCCCAGCTTTTGAAAGTATCTTGTCTCCTCATTGGTCATTTTGGTCAGGTGCCAGCGAGGTTACCTTTAGCTTCTTAACCCTTTACAGGTGAGATGATTTTTCCTCTGTCCAGGAGGGATTTTAAAGGGGTTTACCCTTTTCTTTATATTTATGACAGGGATTCTCTATGTTCTGAATCTGATTACCCTGTAAGGTATTTACCATCCTGATTTTACAGAGGTGATTCCTTTACTTCTATTAAAAGTCTTCTTGTAAGAAAACTGAATGCTTTTTCATTGTTCTAAGATCCAAGGGTTTGGGTCTGTGTTCACCTATGCAAATTGGTGAGGATTTTTATCAAGCCTTCCCCAGGAAAGGGGGTGTAGGGTTTGGGGAGGATTTTGGGGGGAAAGACGTTTCCAAGCGGGCTCTTTCCCTGTTATATATTTGTTAGACGCTTGGTGGTGGCAGCAATAAAGTCCAAGGGCAAAAGGTAAAATAGTTTGTACCTTGGGGAAGTTTTAACCTAATCTGGTAAAAATAAGCTTAGGGGGTTTTCATGTAGGTCCCCACATCTGTACCCTAGAGTTCAGAGTGGGGAAGGAACCTTGACAGATGTCCTTCAAACTGATTTTATTGTGAATAAACAGCAGCTAAGCACCTTGAAAAAGTCATGGAGAGAACTCACCAGAGGTACAGACAGTGTTGAGTTAATAGGAAACCTCCACCTGCTCTTCCAGTTCTCAGCCCTTCAGGTGTCAAGCAGGGTAGCATCTAAACCACTTCACATAATGTCAAACAGCACAAATGGTTTGGTATCTCAGCTGTCTTCTTGTTCAGCAAAAACAGCTCCTCTTAAGAACTTCTCCTGGTGCCTCTCTCTTTCTATTCATTAGATGCTAAAAAACAAGGCAAACTGTAGATAAAACAATACTGTTTTTACCTTAGGGATTGTAGGTCAGGCCTCCATATGAACCACATTAATGATGGAAACCAACAAATAAAATGTAATTACCTGCAATCAATAGAACAAATTCCTCATAGTGAATGTAAGATGTGAAAAATAGTGAATTAAGATTCTGTCACGAACCATAAGTACAAGGGCACTGAGATCCTGTAAGTAGAATAAGATTGTAAAGTAAACAAAACAAACTGAAACAAATCAGACTGTAACCGCACTAGGGCTGTGTCTAGGGGTAAGTGACTTAAAGTAAATAGTGGATTCTCTGTAACTTGAAGTCTTTAAAGGAAGAGTTGAGGACTTGAGTAACTCAGCCAGAGGTTATGGGCTGACTACAGAAGTGGGTGGGTGAAGTTTGGTGGCCTGCAATGAATAGGAGGTCAGATTAGATCGGGGTTCCCAAACTTTTTCCCCTGAGGCCCACCTGTGCAGCTGCCACAGGCACCGTGGCCCATCAGGGAGAGGGGTCCTGCGGGCCATGCACAGACCCTTGCCTCAGCAGAGACCAGAGCCAGGAAGAGGGTGGAGGGGCCCAGCAAGTGCCACAGCCAGCCCCCGCTGACACCCTCTGCTTCAGTAGCCTACTGAGTGCCCTGAGCTGGTCAGCTGGCAACCTTGCCCCAGTCACCCACATAGCACCCTGGCACGCCTCACATGCACCTCCTGCCTGGGAATGAGAGAAGGGCTCTGGGGTTGCCAGTGCCAGGCAGAAGCAGGTGCTCAGTCCTGGCCTGGTCATTACCCAATCACCCATCGCCAATTCCCAATCCCTGGCGGGGGTGGGGGTTACTGCGGGGCTGTTACTCCGAGGGGCTTGACAACCATGAATCAGAGGATATGGCCAGGGCTGGATTTAGGGGCAGGTAACCCAAGTGACTGCCTGGGGTGCTGGGTTTGAGGCGGGGGGGGGGGGGGGGGCACCAGCCTCGGGACGCTGTTTTTGTTGCTAGTGACAAAAAGGGAAAATAGAATGTCTGAAGTAACATGTTCCAGGTATTTCATATATAGATTCATTTTTCACTAACCTCCTAGAATGTTCTGGACCTTGTAAAATCTTGTGGAACCTTCCAGACTTTCTGAGAACTACATTTTCCTCGAACCTCCTAGAATGTTGTCAGCCACGCCCTCATGGGTATATAAGGGGCGGGGCACCGCCAGTCAGTCAGTGAGATATAAGAACGAAGTGAGACCCCAGTGGCGATATTGTGAACCTTGTTTTATTGTGTAATTGTGAAAGTGTACCTGTGTTTTAAGACTGGCAGAATGTAAGTAGTGACTAATAAAAGACACATTTAATGAGATGCCAGAGATATCCATGGAACCCCTATCTACGCAACAATACAGCAGAAATACTGTTACTTCTTTTGCCGTGCTTAACACGTCATGTTTGATAACTTTCTAAGACTGTGGCTCAGACTTTGGGTCTCCTAAAATTGTCTGTTTTCAAAAGAAAATAAAAGATGCTCCCAAAGAAGCCTTTAGGAGCTCAGGGCAGGAAACAAAAAGCTCAATTGCAATCTAGTTTGCAGCAGAGGGCAAACTTGATGGGAAACTATCTGAAGCAGAACAACATAGACCAGGCTTTAGGCAGTAGTGACTGTCCCAGTGCAGAAGAAATTGAAGAACAAAGGATTAGGGTTAACATTCAACTGTAACAACTTAATACTGGTCCATACAATGCTGGTACACAGTTCAATTTCTTGAAGTTTGTAGATTTATTCTTAAAATTATAACGTTCCTATAAACTTAGAGGAAACAATTTTTATTTGCTTATATATGGCATGAATAAATACAGATTTAAGCATGCACAGTTATCGTCTTATGTGACAGGGATAAATCATGCATGCAAATTGTGCATCAAAGTCATGAAATAGCCTACAAATACAATAAAAAATAAGGTATTCAAGAGACTAACAAAAGGATGGGGTGCCGAAGACACTCCTCTCTTGGGGTGCCATTTGGTCTAGGGCTGGCGCTGGGTGTGGCATCTCAGAGTGGGAACAGTTGCGAACCCTCTAGCCTCCTCCAGCTATCCTGGGCACTGCTGCCACTCAGGGCTGGCCCCTTCTCCTCGCCCTCCACCTACCATCCGGTGGCTCTGCTTCGCCCTCTCCCACTTGCTGGGGGTGCTGAGTTCCTCCAACCCTGGGGGAGGGGGACATTACCGGTTGCCACTCCACCAACGTGTACAATTTTGGGGGAACACCCACATGCCCTCCCTAACTCTGCCCCATGGCAAACCACCTGGGACTGTCACATCCCACAGTTTAGGAACCCCTAGACTGGATGATCATGATGGTCCCCTCTGGCTTTAAGTTTATGAATCATTGGCTCTTAAGGTTCATTTTCATGTCATGTTACATTTAGACTTAAGTCCTCAAAGACATTTAGGCACCTAGCTACAATTGAAATCTTAGGGTCCTAAATGCCTATGCGACTTCTGAAAATGGGATATAGAAGCCTAAGTCTTTTAGGTGCTTTTGAAAATTATACTTCTAGGTGTTTAGAGCACTCTTATTGCCATGGCATATAAGATGAGACAAAGCAGCTACTACAGATAAAAGAACGAAAGTTTAGGGGTAGAGATCCTAGTCTAGGAGTTGGCAGACCTGCATCCCAATCCCTACGCTGCCACAGGCTTCTTATGCAACCTTAGGAAAGCTACTTATTCGATCCGTGTCTTAGTTTCCATTCTGTAAAATAAGGATGAAGTAGCATTTCCCTACCTCACCGAGGTATTGTGAGGATAAAGACTTTAAATATTGTGAGGCACTCAGATGTTATGGTATTGGAGGGCATAAAATGTATATCTGGGATGGTGTTTCTACTGATATTATGATATTGTTTCCGCTATGAGTCAGGTGAGGCTTGCCAGTCATAGTTTTACAGATAAGGAAAATGAGACACAGAGAGTTTATTTTTTCCCCAGGGCCAAACAGAAATGGGAATCAAGCCCAGAAGTCTGTACTCCCTATGCCAAGTTCAGAGGTGATGTGTAAGGTGGTGTGTTAGTGACATTTCACTAAGTAGGCATACTGTACACTGAACTAAAGGAATCAAAGCAATTCTAAGCTTGTGTAATTTACATACAGAGGGATGAATGGGTGTAGCTCAAAAAGCAGCTAATAAGAGAGTATAAAGTGCAAATTAAAGTAGGTTCCCTCTCATTTAACGTACACGTTCTAATACCTTGCTGTAAAGTACACCAATTTAAATTCCCTAGGCTAGTTTCTGATCTGATCCACACTGCTGTAAATCCAGAGTAACTTCATTCCCATTTATGGGGTTACCACTGATTTACACCATTGTAACTAAGATCAAAATTCGGACCCTTTGGACTCACCAAGGCCCACTTCAGCCCATGTGTAATTTACACCACCTCTAAAGGTGCCTTCCACTCTGAGTTTCCTTCTTTAAATCTCTCACAACATGGCCACCAGAAAGCTTCAGTGTTAGCAAAGGTATTGTGCTGTATAATAGACAACATAATTTCCTCCTCCAGCAGATTTCCAATCCAAATAGTCTCTTATTTAGAATCCTGCATGCAGTGGTAAGTGGTGTTTCGGTACCCAGCTAGAAATGAGCAATAACATTCAAATGAAAATTGGAAGCTGAAGATCTAATCATTAACAACAGATGGTTCGACTTGAATCTGATAAACAAGTTGTTGGTTCTCTCCCCCCACCCTCTCTTCTCATTTCACTTGATTTTGTCTGTGTGTTATGCTCATTGTTCTACCACAGGCAAATCAACAGGGGGAAATGGCATTCCAAACCAAAAGGTAAATCTGGTAATCCTGGAACCTGTTCAACCTAAAGCAAAAAATCACTTGAGCATCTGATGTGGAGGAGCATTACAATGTAATTCAGTCAGTGCAGTTAGCACCATGGCAGCCTTCTTAGGCTCTGGATTTCCTCCCAATGCTGGTTCGTGTCCCAATATTCTCAATGTGCAACCTGCTCCTCTGAAAAATACAAACATAGGAGGCTAAACCCTGCTCTTGGATGCCTACATGCCAATCCCATCTAAGACAGTTGGAGCCCCGCACACTCATCTGATTGAAGAATTTGGCTCGCGAAGGCAGGACTTCCGTCCAGATATTATTCCGGTCCCATCTTTTTTTCCTTTTGTTGTCAAGATATCCCCTGCCTTAGCCCACAAAGCACACTACTTGGTCATGAAGGGGATGCGGAACATGCAATTTAATCCTATAAAAAGTGATGATGCAAGAATACAGCTTTTTTACACTATTATCCATGGCCAGGTCGCAGAAGTATGCAAACGTCCCATATCTCCCATCTGTTAGTATCCCTCTTCACAGTGAATGTTGCACATGTCAGGGCTTATACACCCACTGTGCAGCTGAGGTTCAGGTCAGATGCACACACTGTGTGTCCTAGATGAAACTATTTGCTGTGCTGTCAAGTGTCCTAGGTAGGGAGAACTTGTCCTGCTACTGGGTGCCCCAAGTAGACCGCAGCTGAAGCACTGCTAAGACATGCATGCAGACTTCATCCCTGAGCTGTTGCTCTTTGCTCTGCCTAAAACACCCTAGTGGTGTTGCTAAAGTTCACAAGAAGAATGCCCATGGGGTGCTGTTGCTGATATACCCGAGTGCATTGAACCAGTAGGTGCCAACTCCGTGGGTACTCCATGGCTCAAGCACTCACAGAAAAAAAAAAAGAGGGTGCCCTACATCCACCAGCCACAGCCGTTTGGCCTGCCCTGTCGATCAGCTGTTCAGTGGCTGGCAGGAGGCACTCGGGGAGCGGGGGTAGGAAGGGACGGAGCCTCGGGGAAAGGGGCGGATTGGAGCCGAGGTCTTAGGGCAGAACGGGGATGGAGTACCCACCCGGAGAAATAAAAGCCAGCACCTGTGCACACCTGTGCATCTGCTGAGCATCCCAGGTGGATCATTCCCATAGTTCTGATACTGCACACGAAGTGGAATACAGGTGACGTGTACCATTGCTCCACTGAGTTTCCCAGGGTCCGTTCACACCTGCTAAGCCCCACAGCCAATGCAGAAGCACTGGCTGTCAGCGGAGTTAGCTAAACACTTCATATTTCATATGAATATTGGGCATCTTCTGGTGCCAGAAGTGGAAGGAGGGTGCAGTGGTTAAAGTACAAGCCTAGACTTGAAAACCCACGTTCCCTGCTCTGCCACAGACCTTTCGTGTGACTTTGGGTAAGTCAATTAGTCACTCTAAGCCTCAGTTAATAGCATCACTGCCCCACCTCAGAGGGGTGTTGTGAGGATAAACTCATCAAAGACTGCAGCAGTCAGATTCTATGTGAACGGGGGCCACAGATGTACCGAAGATAGAAATTCCCATTTGTTATGGGGCTGGGTATATCATGCTGTTCAATGGACCAATTCAATGCAAAGTCACAGTTTTCCCTCGATAGGGCCTCCTTCCACAGTTTGGAACATGGATGGGGCCATCACCCCTTCTGTAAGGGCCATAAGATGTTTATGCTGCAAGCAAAGGTTTCTTTTCCATTGTTTGCCATCCTGTGTCAGCTTCAATCAAGATCTGTAAACACCAGCGTGCTTTACATTCTGCTGCAGTGTCCCTGAATTTACCAGAGAGACAAGATTTTTCTGCGAGCATGCTTGTTAATCTCAGAGCCAAATATCCCCAAACCAACTGATCAATTGATTAACAAATTAACTGCTAAATAATGGATGGGGCTGTGAACATTCACTGACAGGATGTGGAGAATAAAATATATGTCTACAATTCTCTGTCAAAGAGTCAGCCAACAAAGCATTACAGTGTTTTCTTTAGGAGTTTACATAAATGCCCAGAAAACAAATGGAAAAGTGTGTTCAAGCCATATTTTATTATTCATATAAGCTGTGCAGAAATGGTCATTACATTGAATAAAACTCTTTTTCTTTCAAATTAAATTTTAATGTAGCAGAACTTTACATGATCCCGAGAACATAAATAAATACACAGCAACAACTAAATATTTTCCACTGCTAATTATGCCATTAATTCTGAACATGGTGTAAAGCACACATGAAATAATATTGCTTAATATTCAAAGAAGAAAGGCAGAGCGAGCATGGTGGTGCTGGGGGAAAGGATGGGATCCCAAATAATGAGCTTTGTGTTATGTAAGAATTATCTTTATAATTTCTCAAATCCTGATTATTATCTTGCAGGCTTTTGAGGCTGGAATAATAAATGATATACCGAATTGCTGACTTCTGTCTCACAGCTTTGAATGCCAGTATAAAAAGGCTATCATCAGAATAGTCACCTAAAGTGGCTCTGTTGAGCCATGTATTTATATGTCTGGAATCATCACAGTATCTGAATGTCTGAGATTAATGAATGGACTCCCTCCCACTCCATAAGACTCCTGAGAGACAGGAAAATATTAGTGACATTTTACAGATGGGAAACTGAGGCACAATGGGGGGAGAGACTTGCTCGAGGCCGCACAGGAATATGAATTTATCTGTGGCTAAGACAAGAATTTGTTTGTCTCCTGAATCTTGGCCCAGTGTTCTACCCACTCAACCACCTTTCCTGCCTATCCCAGAAGGAAGTGTATCCAACTCACACTGATGGGAGTTTTTCCATTGAGTCCAGTGGGTATTAGATCAGAGAAATGAAGAACTCCCAACTCAGTTATTTCAAAATTACATGAAAACTCATGGGAGTTTTATTGGAGTAAGGAATGAACAACGCGTGGATAAAGAATTTGACCCACTGACTTCTATCGCAGGACTGTTCATATGTATTAGTGCTGCCTGTTTGAGCAAGGACTTGCAAGATCCAGCCATTGGGGTCTGCAGCCCAAAAATCCATTGATTCTAAGTGGGTTTCTTATTGACACTCTCAACAGAGCGGATAACTGAACAGGGACTGAACTTCCTCCTTATCTTTAGCAGTTAGAGCTGGGTGGAGAACAGTAATTCCATTCTGCAGAGGATTTTGATATGTAGAAATTTGATTTTGTTTCTGATTTGGAGCATAAAACAAAAATTTCAAAATTGTCCATGTAACAGAATTGCTATTCTGCACCCAGCTCTACTGGGAGCCCTGGCTCCAAGGCACTCTACGTGGCAGGCTGCTGGAAAGCAAGGAGGACTTGAAGGCTTAGCAACCCTGAATCTGAGACAGACGACTTAGAGTGCTGGAGCCAGAAACCTGGGAAGTCCTGGGTGCCTGGGCTCCTGATGAGCCACTAATAGCTTGGTAGCTGGGTCTTCTAGGGTTTCTAGGCTCTCAGCTCCCCATTAGCCCTCCAGACAGACCACGGAGGAGCTGGGTAACTGAGTAACCAGGTGGGCAGCTGAGAAGCCTGGTAGGCAAGCTGGCAGGAAAACAGGAAGGTTTTCTGGTGGAACCCTGTCTGGCAGGGGTAAATAAAATACTATTGTGAGGCTGACTGAAAAGTGCAGCAGACACATGGGACCAATGGATAGGATGTCCCACTACACCCTGCCCACCATCTTAGGTTCATTCTCCAAAAAGACCCAGTGCTTTATGGTGGGATTTTCAAAGGCACCTAAGGTACCCAACTTCTATTGACTTTCCCTTAGATTGCAGCTACCTCAGAAACAAGTGGCTGATGACACTACAGCTTTGTTGCTATAATTTTTCACACTCTTTTATGTTCTGCAGGGGATGGGTCAGGTGGTTATTTCCTCAACAGAAAGAAATAGCTCAAACCATTTTGGAGAATCAGTAGTATGTGGTAAATTGGGGGTTTTTGCCCACATTATTATAGAGACACCAACCAGCTGTCAGACAATAATAGATTTTGGTCATATGAACATAAAAATGGCCATACAGGGTCAGACCAGTGGTCCATCTAGCCCATTATCCTGTCTTCTGACAGTGGCCAGTGCCAGATCCTTCACAGGGAGTGAACACAACAGGGCAATTATCAAGTGATCCATCCCTTGTGGTCCAGTCCCGGCTTCTGGCAGTCAGTCACAAGGACACCCAGAGCATTGGTTTGCATTCCTTGACCCTTGTGACTACCTATCCTCCACAGGCATGATGGACCTATCCTCCATGAACTTATCTAATTCTTTTTTTAACCCAGTTATACTTTTGGCCTTCACAATATCCCCTGACAATGAGTTCAATGGGTTATCTCTTATTCTATTTCTTAGAAAATTTCCACTTGACAACAGTTAGGTAGCTGGTATGCTGAGACCACTGCCTGTTACATTGACCAATATTGTCTCACTTTCCTTGTGCTTCCCTGGCTGGCTGGCTGTATCCATCTGTTATCTCCTCTCTTAAGTTGTAAGGTCTCTGGAGCAGGAACCATCATTTAATTATGTCTGTAGAGTACCTAGCACAATGAGATCCTGATCTATGCCTTGGAAATCTAAGCACTGCTAGAATAGAAAGAAAGAAAGAAAGAAAGAAAGAAAGAAAGAAAGAAAGAAAGAAAGAAAGTCAACACTGTTTCCTGATTAAGGGATTAAGTGTATTGACCAGGACATTTGACTGGGAAACATAACAGTACCTAAAACAGTATGAAATTCTATGTTTTCATGGGGTTCAGCACACATGCCTGTGGCAGTGGTTTAGTTTGCATATTACTGATGAGCACAAAGAGAATTTGCCAGTTCACATGGCTAAACTAACTCCCTAGTAACACATGGAAAATTCAGTCCAAATTTGCAAATGTTGATGAACCGGGTCACAGATGCAAGCTCCTAATTTAATCTGCTTAGATTGTTAACTCTTTGGGGACAGGGACTGCCTTTTTGTTCATTGTTTGTACAGTGCCCAGCATACTGGGGGCCCAGTCCATGACCTTGGCCCTATGGTAACAGAAATGATAAATAATAATAATATAAATGCCTAGTTTGGGGGTTTATCATCAACTGTTTACACAACTCTAACCACCACTCACTATTGATGTCTCCTTAAATCAGGTGGGTGGATTACCTTGTGGTAATAGCTATGTACACCCAGATAATGGCTCAACCACTCAGCAAAATCTGGACTAAGTCATTTCAGGCAAAGTATCCCGCCCTTTTCTAATTGCTGCATTTGAATTTCTACTTCTTTCTTGTATTGAATAATGAAAAAATCCGGTCTTTAGCTAACCTTGGTGCAAATTTCTATTTGAAAGCAGTAAATACCTAGTTAGGTTCTTAAAATATTAATAGCTGTGCAAATAGGTGCTGCAGTCCAAATGAGTGACCATTTAATGAATCGCTACCACCAAAAAGGTCAGGGTAGCAAGTCCCATGTGCATCGTGTTATTTCAACTCCCCAGCAAATGACCGCATTAATATTAACTGACAGATTGCAGACCTTTATGTTTATGTACGGTGAGTTTCTGGAAAGTGCACAACTGGGAGGTGTTAGCAAACTTTCTGCCAGCACATCATACTGTAAATCATGCCATTTTCAGGTCATTACTCATTCACCATGTGGTCATTTAGTTATGGTGCTTTCTGCAAGAAAGGGTGTTTAATGAATCAAGCATTCTTGGCCTCTGGCATTGGGAATCTTGGCTCAAAACCGGTCTGCAGTCTTCATTCCTCTCATTTCAATGGACTGAGGTGAGTGGCAAAGAGTTGCTCCTATTATGATTCCAAGGCCAGAAGGGACTATTATGATCATCTTGTCTGGCCTCTTGTATAACACAGGCTAGAGAACTGCCCCAAACTAATTCCTACAGCAGGTCTTTTAGAAAAAAAAAATCCAATCCTGATTTTAAAAAAAATGTCAGTGATGGAGAACCCACCATGACCCTCACTAAGTTCTTCTAAGTCATACAACCCCAAAACGGTTGTGAAATCGCTCTTGGGGAGTGTTCATAAGAGAGGTGACTCAGGACTGAGGTAACAAGGGGAATTTACAGCCGTTGGTGTCCCAAATGATGACTAGAGTTTGTGCCAGCGTGGGCTTGTAGATTAAATAAAGGCAAACAGAAAAATAGTGCAGCAGACAGTGGCTACCAGAATTCACCATAGACATTTAGAACGTCAAAGTAACATCAGGAGCAGACACTCTTCGCCCAGCCCCTTAACACAGGGCTCTGCTTAAATGGTACAATGGCCCACGTTTCCAAATCTGGGTAGTTAAGCTCCAGAGACCCATATTAAGCCACCTAATAAAAGCTGTTTGATTTCCAAATCTGCTGAGCACTTAAGATTCCCTTTGACTTCAGTGGGGACTGTAGATGCTTGGCATCTAGGTAAGTCAGGCCAATCTTATATTTTGGTGCCTAGATATGGATTTAGGGGTCTGACTATAGGTATCCAGGTTTGAATGTGTATATTAATGCTGGAGCCTCTTACACTGAGCAAAGGGAGGCGCAGGGGTGCGGTGTTAGGAAGCTACATCCAGCTCCCTGATTCTCAAGGCCAGCCTCAGCTCCAAGGCATCTTAAAGCTGTTGGAAGGTCTCTAAGTCAGTGCAGGATTGCGGTGCAAGCCCGCCCCTTTTCCTTCAGCACTTCCCTGAGATCAAGACGAAGGGTTGGAGACACCAGGCCATCCCATACAGCAAAGAGCTCTCTTCTGTAGCAGGGACTTACTGAATCTGATGTCAGGTCCATCCACTGCCTCTGTTTACCTTCTTCCCCTTCAGTCAAACCACCACAACTGGCACTTTTGAATGACTCTTCCCTTCTGGGGTATGTGTGATGAACATCAGTTTAACTCAAAGGCAAAATCTCCCAGCTTTATCTTCCAGATTCAGCAATGGCTTCCCACATGCTCAGTAGCTCCCAGCCTTTCCTGTGGGCACAACAGTTCTTCTGATACATTACCAAGGCTTTGCCATCCTGGCAGTCCTCCATCTAGGGCCTCGTAGGCCTTTGCAGGCCTGCCCAGCAAGTGCCTGCTCTCTGCAGGTTTTTTCCTGGACCCTTTGCCTGTGTGACCTTTACCCTGATCTCTCTCCCCACTAATTGTGCTCTTGGCTCCTCCTTATTCATTATAATCCTCTCACATAACCCCTTCCCCTTTGGCCTATTAGCCTCATCACCTGGGAAGAAACTCATCGAAAGGGCAAGCTTTGAACAAGCTCCCTTGGGCACACACTTGTCCTGAGACCTGGGCATGGCTAAAGCATCCAGCAAGAGAATTTTCTGCTGACCAGTTACAACCAGTTTCCAGGCCCCTACTGAGTGGCACACAAGGGCGCCATACACTGATTATAAAGTCCAGCCCTCTAAAAGGGTATTTCAAGCATGATGAAGTGTTATATTTAATATAACTATTAAAAAATGAAAAGAAAAAAAATCCTACTTGCCGGCATCCTTTTAAATTATGTAAAGCCAATTACCTGTCGTGTTGTCACTGGACATATAATCAGTTGGTTGAGGACGATTTGTGGCTGTAATTATTTATTCATTGTAATGGTTGTCATTAAGCCTTCCTTTTGCTGTTTGCGTCAATTATATGATGAAAGATCAATACAGGGAAGATGGGGAAGTGAAGAAAGGATGGTCAGTTATCAGGGAGTGAGGAGGAGGAACAGAGCCCAAGTACAAATGGCTCTAAGGCTGAAGGCCAGTGCTCAGGTCTCCTGCCAGCATTAATGCTGGCTTTATATTGCTGCTGCTGCTGGGCAATATTCCCTTCACCTTATGGAAAACCTCCTGCCCCATCCACTCAGTAGCCAAGCTTGAAATCAGGGAGGCAGTAGGGACTAGTGGACAGTGCACTGACCTGGAACTGAAGAAATATAGGAGCTACTCCCTGCTCTGCCGCTGACCTCCCTGGTGGCATTGGGCAAGTCACTTCACCTCCCTGTGCCTCAGATTCTCCATCTGTAAAATGGGGAAGATGAGAATGACCTGCTTTCTGATGAAAAGTGCTATATAAGAATTAGTTATTATTATTATTTTAATGGTTCTGTTGTGTGGTATGTGGTTGTTGGTGAGTAGTCCTTGCCTACAGACAGCCCCGCAACCTGAAGCAAATACTCACCAACAACCACATACCACACAACAGAACCACTAACCCAGGAACTTATCCTTGCAACAAAGCCCGTTGCCAATTGTGCCCACATATCTATTCAGGGGACACCATCACAGGGCCTAATAACATCAGCCACACTATCAGAGGCTCGTTCACCTGCACATCCACCAATGTGATATATGCCATCATGTGCCAGCAATGCCCCTCTGCCATGTACATTGGTCAAACTGGACAGTCTCTACGTAAAAGAATAAATGGACACAAATCAGATGTCAAGAATTATAACATTCATAAACCAGTCGGAGAACACTTCAATCTCTCTGGTCACGCAATCACAGACATGAAGGTCGCTATCTTAAAACAAAAAAAACTTCAAATCCAGACTCCAGCGAGAAACTGCTGAATTGGAATTCATTTGCAAATTGGATACTATTAATTTAGGCTTAAATAGAGACTGGGAGTGGCTAAGTCATTATGCAAGGTAGCCTATTTCCTCTTGTTTTTTCCTACCCCCCCCCCCAGATGTTCTGGTTTAACTTGGATTTAAACTTGGAGAGTGGTCAGTTTGGATGAGCGATTACCAGCAGGAGAGTGAGTTTGTGTGTGTATGGGGGTGGGGGGGATGTGAGAAAACCTGGATTTGTGCAGGAAATAGCCCAACTTGATTATCATGCACATTGTGTAAAGAGTTGTCACTTTGGATGGGCTATCACCAGCAGGAGAGTGAATTTGTGTGGGGGGGTGGAGGGTGAGAAAACCTGGATTTGTGCTGGAAATGGCCCAACCTGATGATCACTTTAGATAAGCTATTACCAGCAGGACAGTGGGGTGGGAGGAGGTATTGTTTCATATTCTCTGTGTATATATAAAGTCTGCTGCAGTTTCCACGGTATGCATCCGATGAAGTGAGCTGTAGCTCACGAAAGCTCATGCTCAAATAAATTGGTTAGTCTCTAAGGTGCCACAAGTACTCCTTTTCTTTTTGTGTTTCTAAAGGGATGAGACAGGTTTTACCACCCAGAACACCCATTTGTCAGAACTGGATAAATACAACTTCTGATCCAAGACAGTAGGGGGCTCTTCAGTGTGAGAGAGGCTTATCGTAGGCCTATGTTCTTGACCTTATAGCAAGGAACTAACGTTTTCAGCAAATCATATCATATCATGGCCAGCCCTGCACTTTAGCCCTGGTGAAATCTTCCACATCATCTAGATTTGTGCATCCCCATGTCAGATGACAGTGGTAAAGCATCACAAAGAGAGTCACTTTCTTCTAACACTGAATTTAGTTACAAAAAGGAAGACAGAATTGTCCCTAGAACTACTTTCTCTTTGTTTCACTGCAGTGCTTCTGCATAGAACCTTATCTAGGCCTTTTCCACATGGCTCTCTGCTATAGATTTAAATCAACAGTACTCAGCCTCACACCTTCCACTCCTATTTTTCCCTATTCAAATGTTCTTTAACAAGAATTAATATATAACAACAATTACTGATTGAGGGGAGTTTCACCAGTCATCCAGATCTGGTCATCTTCTGACTTAGAGGAAGTTTTATTTCCCCGCTTGAATTATTGGATCATAAAGGTGTTGACTCCTATTTCAATAATAACCACCACATTATACAATATAAAGAAATGTACTTAAACAATGAATTTTGGCAGCATTTTTTTGAAAATGTTTAGCATGTTATATGTACTGCCTTCAGCCAGTGTATAGCTGGATGCATGTGCATGTGAGTGCTTGCAGACCATTTATGAAGCCTAGAAATATGTTTCTGAGATTGTAAAATCCTTTGCGTTGGGACTCTGTTTTCCTATCTGTTTATACAACACCTAATATAGCTTGTCTGAAGAGACACTGCAAAGTACTCAAGGCCACAAATTTTGGCATCATAAGAAATAGATCTGGGGGAAAGGAGATCAAGAGTCATTAGTTATGTCTGCACTGCATAGGTGCATGCTTCCCAGTGTGGGGAGAAAGGTATATGCTAGCTTTCCTTGAGTTAGTGTGCTAACAACATCAGCATAGCTGAGCTAGAAGCTCAAGTACAAATCTTCCAGGGTACATATTCAGATAGCTAGCCTGAGCTGGTGCCCTTGTTACTCCGAACAATATTTCTGTTTCTAGAGTGCTAGAAGGCAGGACCCCACTTCTGTGCCCAGGCCCACTAGGTCCTCAGGCAGCATCCTTAGCCGCT
The DNA here is from genome assembly GCF_965140235.1 of Caretta caretta. Classification (NCBI taxonomy): domain Eukaryota; kingdom Metazoa; phylum Chordata; order Testudines; family Cheloniidae; genus Caretta; species Caretta caretta. Next base: position 8,328,387 of record NC_134210.1, on the reverse strand, counting down.
GTACCCTGAACTACTACTATCCCTGACCAACAGCCTTATTGATAAAGGCCTACATCAGCCACAACCCGGGCCCCTGATTTGTTGTACAAGCAGCACTCTCATTGGATATCCGAACTGTATAAAGACCCCATCAAGAAGAGGAAGCTGTCTGAGCAACAGGCCAGTGTTTGCTGCTTACTGTCTAGGTAGCCTCACCTGACCCAGCCTTGTTGTCCTGCTGCCTTGTCATGCCAACCCACTGAGCAGGCCCCTTGGATTGGACCTTCTGATTACCGACCCCTGTGAGAATGCTAATCATTACCCCAGACTGATATGGTTTGACCTGCTGACTCCTCGACCACCTGTGCACACTCACCTACTGCCCTCGACTGCCCCTTCGCCCACTGGGCATTACACTAACCCAAGCAAAGCTAGTGCATATTTATCTTATTTTGCTGGGAAGCACACTCTCAGCTGCAATGTAGATGTACCCATTCAGACCACTCATGGAATAAGGTGTCAACACAGAGTAAGGGTGCCAGGGGGCTGGGCTGGTTGGTCAGAGTACACACTTCTGTCATTGGAACCTGTGAATCTACATAGGAATATGTCAGCCTCATCATATAATCCTGATAATAAATGTATGAAGCTCCAGTTTAAAACTAGTTCGGCTGTTTGCCCCCATTCCTCCTACTGTAAGATTGCTTCAGACCTCACTTCTCTGACGGTCAGAAACTGTCTTCTAATTTCCAGTCTAAATTGATTCCTGGCCAATTTATACCCATTTGTTCTTGTGCCAACATTGTCCTTTAGCTTAATATGTGAATCTGAGTCCCCATGTTTATCTCCTTCCTTCATGGGCCATGGGGAGAACAGTATTTCCTGCACTGACCTCAACAAGCTTATAATACATCTAGTTAATGACTATAACTCTCATGTTTCACAAAAAGAAAAGGAGGACTTGTGGCACCTTAGAGACTAACCAATTTATTTGAGCAGAAACTGGCAAACAAAGTCTAGGGTGATGGGTGACAGGAGATGGATCACTTGATGATTACCTGTTCTGTTCATTCCCTCTAAAGCACCTGGCATTGGCCTCTGTGAAAAGACAGGATACTGGACTAGATGGACGTTTGGTCTGACCCAGTATGGCCATTCATATGTTCTTATGTAAAGGGTCTCTGGTGCTTCCTTTTTGGCTTGTTAGACCTCAGTGAGAAAAATATCCTGACGGTCATAGCAGCCTGCTGTGCTCTGCATAACATTTGTAAAGTTAAGGGGGAAATTTTTTGCAGAGCAGACGCCTTGAGGGGGATCATCTGATGGCTGCTTTTGAGCAGCCAGATATCAGGGCTGTTAGAGGGGTTGAACAGGGGGCTATTAGAATCAGGAAGGCTTTGAAGGAGCATTTTGACAATGAGCTCCAGTAATATGTCTTTCTGTAATGTTTTGAGCTAGGCATTGCTTTCTTGTACTGTAAGATGACCCTTGTAATGATTGCTGTGTGTGCATTAATTTTACTCTACAAATGCACCTATTGCCACGGGGTATGAATTTCAGCAGCAAGCACTGTGTGTAGGAGACAAATCAGGATTCATTTTCTTTCTATAAGTACATTTTTTTTTATTTAACAGCCGTACAAACATTTCTATTTCCTACAAGGGACATGACAGTGAAAAGCATTTTTTTTTTAAATGAGGCTCTCACAGCTGGGTGTATGTCCAGCTGTCATTGTGAAACATGTCCCTACAGGTGGAGTGCATGGGGTATTATGATGGCCCAGAAATATGCAAGGAATGTGTGTGGGGAATTTGGGGAAGGCACGGAAGGCAGTTCTGTATTGGCTGCAGGGAGAACAGATGTGTTCCACCTGCAGCACAGTCAGGAACTTCAGCATGTCTGTTTGGTCCAGGAGCACCTGCATCATCCACTTCTGTCGCTATTTCTTCTCCTGGCTATCCAGTCTCAGTTTTTCATTGATAGCTTTTCTCCATGCTCTCTGCTTTCTGTCAGCAGCATCTCCATGAACACATCTTCCTTACTCTTCCTGGTTTGTCTCCTTATCAGACAAAGCTGCTCAGCCGGTGTGCAGGAGGAGACTCTCAAGGGCACATCTGCAGAAACTAAATAACCAATAGACAGAGGAACTATTGTGAGTGCACTCACAGCACTGATTCATACAAGTTACATAAACCACTTTCACACTTTCTCTTGGCAGGCACACAGAACCGTGAAAGCCCTAACCATGGGGAGTTTAGTTTGGGGGAGAAGGGGCAAGATGGGAAAAGGGGAAGGGGAGTTAAGAGGGGAATCACTACAAGCACCTAGGGACTCTATTCTGAATACTTTTTTCCCCACAAGCGGGGGTGATAGAAGCTGGTATCTCATGCCTGAGGGTAACTGAGGATGCAAGGGTGAAACTCCTGCATGGGTGTGGCTGCAAACCGGGTCCATATGCTGCTCACTGGTGTGCTGCTTTGGTGCCTGCTGAAGTAATTGCTGATTGGCACAGTGAAGTTGCCTACCATGGGGGAAGAAACAAGGCCACTCTCCCAAGGAACCTTTGGCAGAGCACTGCAGAGGACCTTCAGGAAAATTTCCTAGAGATCTCTGTGGGGGATTCCCGGGACATCCTGATGTTCATCAACAAAGTTTTCCCCAGGACCTCCTCTGCCTAGCTGCACAGGGGAATGAAAAGCAGATGCAAACAGTCCTAGTGTTGTTTATTTCTATTGCTCTTCTGCCCTGGGGGGAAAAAGCAGAGCTCTACCTCCTGTCTCCCTGCAGTATCAAAGCACAAGGTGTATTTACCAGGGCTCCCATCTCCTGCATCAGGCACACCAGAGATGTAGTCCTGGGACTGGCTAGACCACTCCAGAATTAAAAAGAGATCCTGGCTTGCCATACCAACAGACGACCATGTCACCTCTCCCCATCCTCCTCCAACTCCATTTCCTTTCCATCACTTCGTCCTGGGGGTTCTCTCTGCTCGCCGCTTCCTCCAGCCACCACCCTTGCCCCAAAGTATCAAAAGGACTCTTGGTGGTGGAGGTGGGGTCACCACCAAGGATGGCGTGCAGCTCCTTGTAGAAGCAGCATGTCTTTGGTGATGCACCAGGCCACGTGCCTTCTGGTACACCTGCCTTAGCTCCTTGATCTTAGCACTGCACAGCTGCATGTCTGTTTTGTGCCTCTTCTCCTTCATGACACGAGCAATATGCCCATAGGTATCAAAATTCCTACAGCTGGAACGGATCTGCAACTGCACAGCCTCCTCTCTCCACGGACCTAGCAGATCCAACAACTCTGGTGTACTTCAGGCTGGAGTGTGTTTGCTGCAGGGATCCGGCATGGTCAGCTGGGAAGAAGTGATGTGAGCTGTGCACTCCGAGGAAACAGGAAGAGGAATTTCAAAAATTCCCAGGGCTTTAAAGGGAGAGGGGTCCATGCCTGTGTACCTGGGGGCAGGGCAGCAGAGTTCAAACTGCTGACCAGAGCTGTCATGATGGGCATTGTGGAACACCTCCTGGAGGCAACTTAGGGTGACATAAGCAACTCAGTGTCTACACAGTATGTCACTCTGACTTTGTCACAAAAAGCTCTATGCCTCTTGTCCAGGTGGTTTTATTATGTCAGCGTCACAGGAGAGTTAAATCGGTAGGCGGAGCATTGCAGTGTGTACAACTCCACTGTTTTGTCGACGAAAGCTGACTTTTGTTGACAAAACTGTGTAGCGTAAACATGCCCTTTGTCTCCTGAAGACTGAAATGCTTTAGACTAATGAAAATCATTGTGCTCAATATAGGGGTATCTGGGAAAAATTAATGGCCTTTGACGTACAGGAAGTCAGAGTAGATGTTCCAATGGTCCCTTCTGACCTTATACTCTGTGTAACTCCATAATCTGGTCCATGAAATTTGATACATATAGACATATTTTCATGATTATTGTTTATTTTCAGTGCAGATTTGAAAAAATCTGGATCTGAACCTTCCCCATTTTCAAGGATTTAAAAAATATATATAGGAGTTTTGTTCTCTCATTAGTGCCAAGTAGCAAATACCCTGAAACAAAAACAGACAGAGAAGAAATACTTGTCCCTGGCAAACTTGGAAGCTATAGAGAAGAGTAAAGCATTGTTCTTCATTTTACTATGCAGTTTCCCTTGAATCTCATTCACTGCTTAAATCATCTTAGCTATGCAGAACCCTTTCGCAATAAAATAAAAACGGTATTAAGCACTAAATTTTACACATAACTGGTATTTCTCATTGACAGCAAGTTTATGGAAGTTGTCAACTTCCAAGAGCAACTTATATGAAGGCAATCATAATCTGAGGGCATATGAATTGATCTAGTCAGAAATGATGCAAATAAAATTAACAAATTTATCTTCTTTTTTTTTAAGTTGAAGCTTCTGTTGCTGGTTTCCATGCCCTTGGCAAGGACTGAATACAAAGCTGAAAAGATATTACTCGTTATACTGAAGCTCAAACCCTGTTACCTTGGAACCTCCAGTTTTGCATACAAGCGAAAGGTAGCATGACAATGGGATCTATATATCTTCTGTGCTGGTCTGACTATGTAGACAGAAGAAAGCAAAGTGTGGGGTGTTTCATTTATTATTGAACTAGTCTCATTCCAGTAACATGAACATTTACTAAATACATCAGCTAAAATTAAGTTTATCCTACACTGAAGGTAAGGCAAAGAGTAACGGTTGTAATCTGAAGCAAGGAAGATTTAGGTTAGATATTAGGGACAACTTTCTAACTATAAGGGTATCTAAACTCTGAAATAGGTTTCCCTAGGTTTCCAAGAGAGGCTGAGAAATCATAGACATGTAGGCCTGGAAGGGACCTTGATATGCCATTTAGTTCTGTCCCCTCCACTGGGCAGGACTAAGTATTTTCTAGACCATCCCTGATAGGTGTTGCCTGACCTGTTCTTTGCATTTTTTTAAATAACAAGTTGGATAAATGCCTGTCAGGGATGGTCTAGGTTTATTTGGTGCTGCCTCAGTGCAGGGGGCTGGACTATGTGACTTCTCAAGTATCTATTCGTCCCTACATTCTTATGATTTCCTATATATCTCCCTAAAGCCCAGATAGCATAGTTCGTCCCTTTCAACAAAGCACTCAAGGACATCCTTAGATTGACTTTCATGGGACTTAAGTACATACTCAACTTTAAGTATGTCCTTAAATGATTTGCTGAAAAAGGAGGGACTTAAGCATGTGCTTCACTGCTTTGTCAAACTGATGCTTAAGGGATCGATCCTAAGCCAGTTGAAGTCAATCAAACTCTTTCCATTGAATTCAATGGGCTTTGGATCTGGCCCTAAGGGTTGGATATTGCAAGGTTCTGAGCATCCTTGTAACTTCACTGAGCACTGGAGATATTCATCACTTCATTGGACTGCTCTTCATTTTTCAGGTAATCCTATACACCCAACCTAACAAAATTCTTTAATACCTGCCATGACTAGGATTTAAAAGGTGTATTGTTCAACTGTGTCAATGAACACACTCCAACTAACACCTTCTACAGCTCCAGTACAGACAAGACAATGTAGATTTGAACATATGGTAAGCTGGTCAAGTTCATGCCTAAGGAATATCCTAAGCAAATAGAATATTGTCGCCCAGGCTAGTTTACAAAGGTATACAGTAGTTTTGGCTTTGATACAAGGTAGGGATTACCAAGGTAGCAGTATGCATGCAGAAGACCTGTTTCAAACAAAAGGGACCTTGAAGACACTATCAAGAGATTATGGTTTTTCTCAACACTTCTCTCACTCCTTAATTTCCTACTTTCCTAGTCTGTTGTCAGATTCGCCCCCCAGTGCCCAGTGGATTTAGGCACCCTGAAAGATTGCAGGCTTACTCGCAAACTCCCATTGACTTAAATGGCAACAGGATTAGTCCCATTCATTCGCTGTCTCTCTGTCCTTACTTTTGCAATCAGTATCGTCAATCTACCCTTTTTTACTTTACGAAGGTAAATATAGCAGATATGAGTAAAATCATCCACATGTAATTCAAAATGATGTTGAAAAACTGGAAAGGGTCCAGAAAAGACCTGGTCTTATCAAGTATACTTGATTTTATTTTTTGATGAGACCACAAGTTTGACTGATAAAGGTAATTGTGTAGATGTAATATACTTAGATTTTCATAAGATGTTTCATTTAGTACCACGTGGCATTCTGATGGAAAAGTTAGCATTGTACAATAAAATAATCAATAGAGACTTTGTTAAATGGTTTTAGAACTGGTTAACTGAAAGACCCCCCAAAGGTAGTTGTCAATGGGGAATCATCACTGAATGGGGATATTTTTAATAGTATTCCACAGGGATTGGTTCTAGGCCCAATGCTAGTCCCTGGAAAAATCATGGAGCAGGTCCTCAAAGAATCAATCCTGAAGCACTTGCATGAGAGGAAAGTGATCAGGAACAGCCAGCCTGGATTCACCAAGGGAAGGTCATGCCTGACTAATATAATCGCCTTTTATGATGAGATTACTGGTTCTGTGGATGAAGGGAAAGCAGTGGATGTATTGTTTCTTGACTTTAGCAAAGCTTTTGACACGGTCTCCCACAGTATTCTTGTCAGCAAGTTAAGGAAGTATGGGCTGGAAGAATGCACTATAAGGTGGGTAGAAAGCTGGCTAGATTGTCGGGCTCAACGGGTAGTTATCAATGGTTCCATGTCTAGTTGGCAGCCGGTATCAAGTGGAGTGCCCCAAGGGTCGGTCCTGGGGCCGGTTTTGTTCAATATCTTCATAAATGATCTGGAGGATGGTGTGGATTGCACTCTCAGCAAATTTGCGGATGATATTAAACTGGGAGGAGTGGTAGATACGCTGGAGGGGAGGGATAGGATACAGAAGGACCTAGACAAATTGGAGGATTGGGCCAAAAGAAATCTGATGAGGTTCAATAAGGATAAGTGCAGGGTCCTGCACTTAGGACGGAAGAACCCAATGCACAGCTACAGACTAGGGACCGAATGGCTAGGCAGCAGTTCTGCGGAAAAGGACCTAAGGGTGACAGTGGACGAGAAGCTGGATATGAGTCAGCAGTGTGCCCTTGTTGCCAAGAAGGCCAATGGCATTTTGGGATGTATAAGTAGGGGCATAGCGAGCAGATCGAGGGACGTGATCATTCCCCTCTATTCGACATTGGTGAGGCCTCATCTGGAGTACTGTGTCCAGTTTTGGGCCCCACACTTCAAGAAGGATGTGGATAAATTGGAGAGAGTCCAGCAAAGGGCAACAAAAATGATTAGGGGTCTGGAACACATGAGTTATGAGGAGAGGCTGAGGGAGCTGGGATTGTTTAGCCTGCAGAAGAGAAGAATGAGGGGGGATTTGATAGCTGCTTTCAACTACCTGAAAGGGGGTTCCAAAGAGGATGGCTCGAGACTGTTCTCAATGGTAGCAGATGACAGAACGAGGAGTAATGGTCTCAAGTTGCAGTGGGGGAGGTTTAGATTGGATATTAGGAAAAACTTTTTCACTAAGAGGGTGGTGAAACACTGGAATGCGTTACCTAGGGAGGTGGTAGAATCTCCTTCCTTAGAGGTTTTTAAGGTCAGGCTTGACAAAGCCCTGGCTGGGATGATTTAACTGGGATTTGGTCCTGCTTCGAGCAGGGGGTTGGACTAGATGACCTTCTGGGGTTCCTTCCAACCCTTATATTCTATGATTCTATGATTCTATGATTCTATTCAATATTTTTTATCTATGGTCTGGAAGTAAATATAAAATCACTGATGATAAAATGTATGTATGGCACTAAGATTGACAGTGTGGCAAATGATTCTGAGGACAGGGCAGTCATACAGAGTGATCTGGATTGCTTGGTAAGCTGCCCATTGAAAAACTATGTGTTTTAAAACAGCCAAATGCAAGGTCATAAATCTAAGAACAAAGAATACAGGTTACGCTTACAAAATGAGGGACTGTAACTTGAAAGCAGTAACTCTGAAAAATATGTTGAGGTCATAATGGGCAAGCAACTCAACATGAACTTCCAGTGTGGTGCTGTGGTGAAACAGACTTGATTGCAGTATATACGTGGAGGAGAAAGGACTCTCATCTAATGGAGAAAGACAGAGTAAGAACGAGTGCCTGGAAATTAAAACCAGAAACAACTGAATTGGAAACAAGGCACATTTTCTTAACCATGAGGCTAGCTAACCATTGGAACAATTTATCCAGGGATGTGTTGGATTCTCCATCTCTTAAAGTCTTTATATTGGGACTGGATGTCTTTCTGAAAGATATGCAATAGCTCCAGAAGAGGTTATGGCCTTGATGCAGAAAGATAATGAGGTTCTTTGCCCTGTGTCAAACAGGAGATTAGTCTAGATGATCATAATGTTCCCATAATGATACATTAAAATCTATAAATCAGCAAGGTTCTTAGGCATGTGAGTAGGCCCAGTATGGCTCACATGCTTAAAGTTAGGTACATGCTTAAGGATCTTGACAATTTTAATAGGAATGCACAAAGCAACATTCAGGGTAAGGTGGTAGTTTGCATTAGTCCACTTCATATTTTAGGTTTCAGAGTAACAGCCGTGTTAGTCTGTATTCGCAAAAAGAAAAGGAGTACTTGTGGCACCTTAGAGACTAACCAATTTATTTGAGCATGAGCTTTCGTGAGCTACAGCTCACTTCATCGGATGCATACCGTGGAAACTGCAGCAGACTTTATATACACACAGAGAATATGAAACAATACCTCCTCCCACCCCACTGTCCTGCTGGTAATAGCTTATCTAAAGTGATCATCAAGTTGGGCCATTTCCAGCACAAATCCAGGTTTTCTCACCCTCCACCCCCCCACACAAATTCACTCTCCTGCTGGTGATAGCCCATCCAAAGTGACAACTTGTCATAAATATAAAGGGAAGGGTAAACCCCTTTGAAATCCCTCCTGGCCAGGGGAAAGCTCCTCTCACCTGTAAAGGGTTAAGAAGCTAAAGGTAACCTCGCTGGCACCTGACCAAAATGACCAATGAGGAGACAAGATACTTTCAAAAGCTGGGAGGAGGGAGAGAAACAAAGGGTCTGTGTGTCTGTCTATAGTCTGTCTTTGTCGGGGATAGACCAGGAATGGAGTCTTAGAACTTTTAGTAAGTAATCTAGCTAGGTATGTGTTAGATTATGATTTCTTTAAATGGCTGAGAAAAGAATTGTGCTGAATAGAATAACTATTTCTGTCTGTGTATCTTTTTTGTAACTTAAGGTTTTGCCTAGAGGGGTTCTCTATGTTTTTGAATCTAATTACCCTGTAAGATATCTACCATCCTGATTTTACAGGGGGGATTTCTTCATTTCTATTTACTTCTATTTTTATTAAAAGTCTTCTTGTAAGAAACTGAATGCTTTTTCATTGTTCTCAGATCCAAGGGTTTGGGTCTGTGGTCACCTATGCAAATTGGTGAGGCTTTTTATCCAACATTTCCCAGGAAAGGGGGGGTGCAAGTGTTGGGAGGATTGTTCATTGTTCTTAAGATCCAAGGGTCTGGGTCTGTAGTCACCTAGGCAAATTGGTGAGGCTTTTTACCAAACCTTGTCCAGGAAGTGGGGTGCAAGGTTTTGGGAAGTATTTTGGGGGGAAGGACGCATCCAAACAGCTCTTCCCCAGTAACCAGTATTAGTTTGGTGGTGGTAGCGGCCAGTCCAAGGACAGCAGGTGGAATATTTTGTACCTTGGGGAAGTTTTGACCTAAGCTGGTAAAGATAAGCTTAGGAGGTTTTTCATGCAGGTCCCCACATCTGTACCCTAGAGTTCAGAGTGGGGGAGGAACCTTGACACAACTCTCTACACAATGTGCATGATAATCAAGTTGGGCCATTTCCTGCACAAATCCTGTGTATATAAAGTCTGCTGCAGTTTCCATGGTATGCATCCAATGAAGTGAGCTGTAGCTCACGAAAGCTCATGCTCAAATAAATTGGTTAGTCTCTAAGGTGCCACAAGTACTCCTTTTCTTTTTTCATATTTTAGGAGTACACAAATAAATATTAATTTAAAAAAAAAACCACCTTTTTCAATCAGGATAGATTTAATTGTCAACATGGAAATAGCAGTCTTTCATCATGACTAGTGATGGACTGAAAGCCTGTTACTTATTAAATCAAAAGCAGATGTTCTATCCACAGTGCCTTACCATGATGTGTTCTGACATAATTAGTAAGTTATTGCCACAATTTAATAGACTTACCATAATATCAGACTAATATCTCTCATTTTGTGAGGTGATGAGGTTGGGATTGGTTTCTACTACTAATCAAACACATAATACATGAGACCATATCATATGTTTATTACAACCTTGGCTGCAATAAACAAATGCTAGTCACATATATTATTTGATTATTAACTCTACCCAAAACTAGGCTTTGGATTAATTTCTATGCAAGTATAATTTCCAGTTGTTCAGCACTTGGATCAATACTTAAGGCAGGTTTCTGGAAAGCTCCTGGCCCACATACGAAGACTGTACCAAACATATTTTTAGTTCATCTTTCTCTTCATTTCTCTTCACAGACTCAAACACTTGCAACATTTTTGCTCACATCACACAGAATTTGTAACTATACTCTGTGATGCCTTTTCATTCCCCATTTTACAGATGGAGGACTGAGGCACAGAGGCCAAATGGTTCACCCAAGGTCACACAGGAAGTCTGTGGTAAAGCAGGGGAATTTAACTCAGATCTCCCACCCGCAAGCCAGTGCCCTAACCCCTCAATCACCCTTCCTGATGAGCGCCAATGGGCACTGAAAAGTTTGTTTGCTCATCTGAACTATTCAAAATCCTGGGCTCTGCCGCTTATGATCAGCCCAAACTCATGTTATTAAAAGAGCCATGAACTGATTCAGATTCATGCGACAGCTATATCAGAAGAGTTAGACACTAGGATGGGGCACAGCTTCACCCTTTCATGACTATGATCACTTTTCCTGCCTGGCCTTCTGCTTCCAGAGTTCCCTCCAGCAAAACAGACATTCTGCTGGGGTGGGGGGAGGAATCAGGCAACCACAAACTCACACAACACAGCTTTGAATCGCTGACTTTGTTGCATTAACCATAGCACAATAAATCAGTTTCCATGCCCCTCCTGGGGTCAACTCCTACCCTTGGAGAAAGAGAGATAAAGCAAAAACCTGAGGATAAAAATGCTCACTGAAAACTGCTTTTCTCTCCCACATGCTCCTGAGAGCAAAAGATCTGGGAGGCTCTTTTAAGGGTTGCTTTGATTGCATGTTAAAAGGCCCCTTTCCCTCCCTCTGCATTTCTATTCTTCACCACAGCCTATCAATTCAGTGACTGCATTCTGTCTTTTTCGGGTACTTCTCCAGGCTTGAAAGGAATCAGCAGTGTAACACTTAGAGTACGTCTACACTGCAGCGCAGATATACACAGGCTTGTGCTGGCACACTCAAAATAGATGTGGGGCTGTTGTGATACCAGGCAAGGTGCAGACTAACTACCCACATTCAAGCCCTACCGCCGCCCCTTCGGCCTGAGCTCAGGTGACTAGTCAGAGTCTCTGCCAATGCCACAGTGTCTATACAGCTAATTTTAACATGCTAATATGAACCCTATTAGCACAAGTCTGTCTGCCATATACACAAACTGAGAAGCTAGCTCCCAGCTGCAGTGTAGACATACCCTCAGGGACTCACCTCTCTTGCTGTAGACCTTCTACACTCCATTTCTATATAGAGAGAGATTCAGCAAAAAGTGTTTCAAAGAGAACCAGATCCTAAAGAGTTGTAATCTCCATCATAATTTTTAAACTTTTATGCACTCCATCATTGCTGTGTGTCCCAGATCCAGCTCCTAATTATATTCAGATCTTTTGTAAAAAGTCTTTGAGATCTAAAAAATGTGAAGTGCTATATAAGAGATAGGCATTATTAGTTATTATATTTTGTCTAGGAATATGGGAAACGTTTGCCCCAAATTCTAGCTGATATAAGATCACTGAATGGGATTTTCAAAAGTGCCTAGGTGACATGGAGTCACAAGTCCCATTGAATATCCACAAGACTCACACTCTTAAGTCATTGTCTGTCTATCTATTACTGAAGTTAAAATGGTGCTTCTGTTGTAGTTCATCTCTTCATTTCCTGGTTTGGGCACAGACCAGAACCAGAAGCACCAAATATTCCATGAGCAAAGCTGTCCTCCAGGTTATATCTGGTATGGCCAAATTAGGACATACTAGAAATCTTGCAAAAGCCTCAGTTTATGAGATTTCTGGTCCAATATCCAGAACAAGGTGCTTCTGATAAATTTTGAGAAACTATTTAGAAACTATTTATTTTTGGAAGTACTACATTTGTAAAAATCTAGAAACATTCTTCTGAACCTGTGATGCTAATGGACCAGATTCCAAGGTTCCACAGCCCTTACAGGACCGTTGTGGGGTCTAGTGCTACTCAAGGTGAGTAAAAAGAAAAGGAGTACTTGTGGCACCTTAGAGACTAACCAATTTATTTGAGCATGAGCTTTTGTGAGCTACAGCTCACTTCATCGGATGCATACCGTGGAAACTGCAGCAGACTTTATATACACACAGAGATCATGAAACAATACCTCCTCCCACCCCACTGTCCTGCTGGTAATAGCTTATCTAAAGTGATCATCAAGTTGGGCCTTTTCCAGCACAAATCCAGGTTTTCTCACCCTCCACCCCCCCCCACACACAAACTCACTCTCCTGCTGGTAATAGCCCATCCAAAGTGATCACTCTCTTCACAATGTGCATGATAATCAAGGTGGGCCATTTCCTGCACAAATCCAGGTTCTCTCACCCTCTCACCCCCCTCCAAAAAACACACACACACACAAACTCACTCTCCTGCTGGTAATAGCTCATCCAAAGTGACCACTCTCCCTACAATGTGCATGATAATCAAGCTGGGCCATTTTTGGAGGGGGGTGAGAGGGTGAGAGAACCTGGATTTGTGCAGGAAATGGCCCACCTTGATTATCATGCACATTGTGAAGAGAGTGGTCACTTTGGATGGGCTATTACCAGCAGGAGAGTGAGTTTGTGTGTGGGGGGGTGGAGGGTGAGAAAACCTGGATTTGTGCTGGAAATGGCCCAACTTGATGATCACTTTAGATAAGCTATTACCAGCAGGACAGTGGGGTGGGAGGAGGTATTGTTTCATGATCTCTGAGTGTATATAAAGTCTGCTGCAGTTTCCATGGTATGCATCCGATGAAGTGAGCTGTAGCTCACGAAAGCTTATGCTCAAATAAATTGGTTAGTCTCTAAGGTGCCACAAGTACTCCTTTTCTTTTTGCGAATACAGACTAACACGGCTGTTACTCTGAAACCTGTCAAGGTGAGTAAAGTTGCCAGAAACTGGCCCAATCAATAGCTTCACTGGTTCACTCCTGCTTCTACTATTTTAGTGATGGAAAATGCAAACTTGGTACAAGAACATTCTTTACACATAGATTAGGCTGTGGAACTCACTGTTAAAGGGTGCCACCGAGCCAAAGGGCAGATCTTCATCTGGACTAAATTGACTTTAAGGGAACTATGACAATTTACACCATCAGAGGATCTGCCCTCCCCCATCCCCAAGTATTTAACAAGATTCTAAAAAAAATTGGACATTTATATGGATAACAACAATATTCAGAGTTATAATATTAAACCCTAAAAAAAAGAGTTTGGCAGGGGTAAAAATCTCACGCTTCAGAGCAATAGCCGTGCTCTAATTTTTAGGGACTAGCTGGAGAATTCAATAAGGAACAGCTTTTCCCAAAGTGCAGGGTTCCCTAGTGGATAGAGCAGTGGGCTGGTCCTCAGGAAAGCTGGTTCTATTCCTGGCTCTATCTCTGGCCTGCTGTGTGTCCTTGGGTGCCTCAGTGTCCCCATCTATCAAATAAGAATAATTGTAGAAATGTAGGGCTGGAAGGGACCTTGAGAAGTCATCTAATCTGTCCTGCTCTGCTGAGGTGGGACCAAGGATACTTAGACCATCCCTGACAGGTGTTTGTCTACACCAGTGGTTCTCAAACTGTGGGTCGGGACCCCAAAGTGGGTCGCAACCCAATTTTAATGGGGTCACCAGGGCTGGCTTAGACTTGCTGGGACCCAGGATCAAAGCCCAAGCCCAAGTCTGATGGCTTCAGCCTTGGGTGACAGGGCTAAGATTACAGGCCCCCTGCCTGGGGCTGAAGACCTTGAGCTTTGGCTTTGGCCCCCTGGTCTTGGGCAGTGGGGCTTTGGCTTTGTGGTGGCGGGGCTTGGGCAGGCTCCGGCGTCGGTCCCCCATCCTGGGGTCCTGTAGTAATGTTTATTGTCAGAAGAGGGGTCGCGATGCAATGAAGTTTGAGAACCCCCACTCTACACTATTCTTAAAAGCCTCCCATGATGGGGATCCCACAATCTCCCGCGGTATCCTATTGCTGTACTTAACTATTCTTATAGTTAGACAGTGTTTCCTAATCTAAATCTCTCTTGCTTCAGGTTCAGCTCATTACTTCTTATCCTTCCTTCAGGGAAGCTGTAGAAAAATTGTTCACCATCCCCTTTATAATATCCCTTAGCATTTTTGAAGATTAGCAGGTCCTCACCTCTGACTTTTTTTAAGACAGTTTTTTCAACTTTTACTTGTGTCAGGTTTTCTAAACCTTTTATCATTGTTATTGTTCTCCTCTCTATTCTCTCCAATTTCTCCACATTCTTCCTAAAGTGCGGCACCCAAAACTAGACAATTTATCAGCTGAGGCCTCACCAGTGCCAAATAGAGCATAACAGTTACCTCTCATGTCTTATATATGGCACTCCTGTTAATATATACCAGGATGATATTTTCCTTTTTGCAGCTGCATCATGTTGTTGGCACATATTCAATGTATGATCCACTATTACCCCCAGATCCTTTTCAGCAGTTCTACTGTGTAGCCTATTTCCCTTTTTGTAGTTTTGCATTTGATTTTTTCCTTCCCTAGTGTAGTACTTTGTCCTTGTCTTTACTGAATGTCATCTTACTGATACAGACAAGTTCTCTAATATCAAGGTCATTTTGAATTCTGCTTGCAATCCCTCCAGCTTGGTGTCATCAACAAATTGTATAATCATAGTCTTCATTTCATTACCCAAGTCATTAATGAAAATATTCAGTAGTACCAGATCCAAGAGAGATCCGTCATCCTGATTTGACAGCAAACCACTAATAACTACTCTTTGAATACAGTTTTTCAATCAGTTATGCACCAACTTTAAATCATTTCACTTATACCATGTTTCCTTAGTTTGTTTATGAGAATAGTATATGGGAATTGGTCAAAAGCTTTACCTTTGAAAACAAGATAAATCCATGTGACAGATGATGTGGAAAAAGCTAATGTACTCAATGCTTTTTTTGCCTCTGTCTTCACGAACAAGGTCAGCTCCCAGGCTACTGCACTGGGCAGCACAGCATGGGGAGGAGGTGACCAGGCCTCTGTGGAGAAAGAAGTGGTTCGGGACTATTTAGAAAAGCTGGACGAGCACAAGTCCATGGGGCCGGAAGTGCTGCATCCAAGAGTGCTAAAGGAGTTGGCGGATGTGATTGCAGAGCTATTGGCCATTATTTTTGAAAACTCATGGTGATCCGGGGAAGTCCCGGACGACTGGAAAAAGACTAATGTAGTGCCCATCTTTAAAAAAGGGAAGAAGGAGGATCCTGGGAACTACAGGCCAGTCAGCCTCACCTCAGTCCCTGGAAAAATTATGGAGCAGGTCCTCAAGGAATCAATTCTGAAGCACTTAGAGGAGAGGAAAGTGATCAGGAACAGTCAACATGGATTCACCAAGGGCAAGTCATGCCTGACTAATCAAATTGCCTTCTATGACGAGATAACTGGCCCTGTGGATGAGGGGAAAGCGCTGGACGTGTTGTTCCTTGACTTTAGCAAAGCTTTTGACACGGTCTCCCACAGTGTTCTTGCCAGCAAGTTAAAGAAGTATGGACTGGTTGAATGGACTATAAGGTGGATAGAAAGTTGGCTAGATTGTTGGGCTCAACTGATAGTGATCAATGGCTCCATGTATAGTTGGCAGCCGGTATCAAGTGGAGTGCCCCAAGGGTCGGTCCTGGGGCTGGTTTTGTTCAATATCTTCATAAATGATCTGGAGGATGGTGTGGATTTCACCCTCAGCAAGTTTGCAGATGACACTAAACTGGGAGGAGAGGTAGATATGCTGGAGGGTAGGGATAGGATACAGAGGGACCTAGACAAATTAGAGGATTGGGCCAAAAGAAATCTGATGAGGTTCAACAAGGACAAGTGCAGAGTCCTGCACTTAGGACGGAAGAATCCCATGCATTGCTACAGACTAGGGACCAAATGGCTCGACAGCAGTTCTGCAGAAAAGGACCTAGGGGTTACAGTGGATGAGAAGCGGATATGAGTCAACAGTGTGCCCTTGTTGCCAAGAAGGCCAATGGCATTTTGGGATGTATACGTAGGGGCATTGCCAGCAGATCGAGGGACGTGATCGTTCCCCTCTATTCGACATTGGTGAGGCCTCATCTGGAGTACTGTGTCCAGTGTTGGGCCCCACACTACAAGAAGGATGTGGAAAAATTGGAAAATGTCCAGCTGAGGGCAACAAAAATGATTAGGGGACTGGAACACATGACTTATGAGGAGAGGCTGAGGGAACTGGGATTGTTTAGTCTGCGGAAGAGAAGAATGAGGGGGGATTTGATAGCTGCTTTCAGCTACCTGAAAGGGGGTTCCAAAGAGGATGGATCTAGACTGTTCTCAGTGGTAGCAGATGACAGAACAAGGAGCGATGGTCTGAAGTTGCAGTGGGGGAGGTTTAGGTTGGATATTAGGAAAAACTTTTTCACGAGGAGGGTGGTGAAACACTGGAATGCGTTACCTAGGGAGGTGGTGGAATCTCCTTCCTTAGATATTTTTAAACTCTGGCTAGGATGATTTAGTTGGGGATTGGTCCTGCTTTGAGCAGGGGGTTGGACTAGATGACCTCCTGAGGTCCCTTCCAACCCTGATATTCTATGATTCTACGATTCTATCACTTCCCCCCATCCACTAGGCCAGAAACCCTGTCAATGGAGAAAATTAGGTTGGCTTGACATGATTTGATCTTGACAAATCCATGCTGGCTATTCCTTATAACCCCATTGTCCTCCAGGTGCTTATAAACTGATGGTTTAATAATGTGTTGCAGGATGTTTCTGGGTTTTGAAGTTAGGCTGACTGGTCTATAATTCCCCAAGTTCTCTCTGTTGCCCCTTTTTAAGGATAGGTTCAACGTTGTTCCTTCTCCAGTCTTCTGGGACCCCATCCTTCCTCCAGGAGTTCTCAAAAATAATTGCTAACAGTTCTGAGACTGCTTCAGCTAGTTCCTTAGGTACCCTAGGGTGAATTTTATCAGGCCCTGCCAATTGGAATACATCTAACTTATCAAAATATAATTTTACCCATTCTGTCCTTATTCTGGCTTGTGTTCCTTCCCCCTTCTTGTTATTATTAATTGTGTTACATATTCAGTCAAAAAAATTTTTTTCAAGAGAAGACTGAAGAAAAATAGACATTAAGGACCTCAGCTTTCTTGGCGCCATCCATCATGAGCTGTTCTTCCTCACTAAGTAGTGGACCTATACTTTCCTTCAGCTTTCTCTTGCTCCTAAAGTATTGATACTGACCTCCTTTATAAAGTGCTTTGAGAGCTATAGTTTCAAAGTGCTATATAAGAGCTAGGTATTATCTGCCTACTGTAGGGTTCTTGCATCTTCCTCTGAAGCATGTGATTCTGGCCTTTGTCTGAAACAGAATACTGGATTAGATGACTGTGAGACTGATCCAGTCTGGCAAGTTCTATGCTACTACTTTACCACAGATGTTTGCAAGATCTCAGTTCAGGGTTACATAGAAACAAGTCTAGGATACTCTAATTATTTTATATCTGTAACCAATAAATGCTCTATACTCCCTGACTGTGATCTGAACTATCAGGAAGACTGGCATTTTCCTTACTTCATTATTGTATTCAAGTTCATTGTCTCTTTGGCAGCTGTTCTTTTGCAGTTATTTTCTGTATTCATACCTTACCTTAGCAATTGCTTCCATTGTGTTCTTCCTTTTTGCTGCTTTGCCTAGCAAAGTCAAGTGATAAAACAATCCCGCTTCTGTTTAGATGAGGTTATTAATTTACTTTTTAAGGTGGGGGAGGGGAAAGCTTCTTGAAAAGGAGGAACTCTAAAATCCCACCTGGTTATCAATCTCTCTCTCTCTCTCTCTCTCTAATAACAAAGAAAAAGTTCCCCGAGATCACACACTTAGGGAGAGGTTAGAAATTAGAACTGTTCATTTAAATACATTGTGATGAAGGCTCTGATTTGACAAAGCATTGTTTTAAATAGATCTCTAACCCTAAATCCCTAAAGCCCCAGTTTGGAATGGAGTCACTGCAGGGACCTGGTGGCTTATATTTAAGACTGCCTGACTTTGGCATAAGTTAGAGCAGAGGGGGTCCTGCTGTAACATACACCATTGGTGCTCTTGGCATAAAGTCACTTGTGCTAGAAAATGATTAGGCAAAGTGGAGCTCCATTCTTCCAACCCTCCTCCTGCCCAACATGTCCCAGCCCACTTCCTAAATGCTGCCTTCTTTCCCTTACACCTGGAGTATGGGGATGGCTGGTATTGGAGGCAGCTACACCATCTCTACCAGCTCTATGGAAGTGGAGCTTTCCCCCCCAAACAGGAGACATTTCCAGTTGATTTAAAACCACTCTGCCTTGCATAACTAGCCCAAAGTGGCCTTAGGGGACTGGAGAAGCTGGCCTTTATATTTTCTTCAACCACAAGTTATTGGGCTCAGAGCAGGCATTACCAGGTGAAATTATATGACTTGAGTTATGCAGGAGCTCACACTAGATTATTATAATGGTCCCTTCTGTCCTTAAAATCCATGGAATCAAGGACCACATAGGATTGCTATGTGATCCAGCTTCACTTAAAACTTAGCCGAGGTTCACCAATATGTTCACAGATAAGAACATAAGAATGGCCATACTGGGCCAGACCAAAGGTCCATCTAGCCCAGTAGCCTGTCTTCCAACAGTGACCAATGCCAGGTGCCCCAGACGGAATGAAGAGAACAGATAATCACCAAGTGATCCGTCCCCTGTTGCCCATTCCAGCTTCTGCAAACAGAGGCTAGAGACAGCATCCCTGCCCATCCTGGCTAATAGCCACTGATGGACCTATCCTCCATGAATTTATATAGTACTTTTTTGAACCCTGTTATAGTCTTGGCCTTCACAACATCCTCTGGCAAGGAGTCCCATGGGTGGACTGTGCGTTGTGTGAAGAAATACTTCCTTTTGTTTGTTTTAAACCTGCTGTCTATTAATTTTATTTGATGACCCCTAGATCTTCTGTTATGAGAAGGAGTAAATAACATTTCCTTGTTTACTTTTGCGACACCAGTCATGATTTCATAGACCTCAATCATATCCCCCCTTAGTCCTCTTTTTTCCACACTGAAAAGTCCCAGTCTTATTAATCTCTCCTTTTATGGAAGCCATTCCATACCCCTAATAATTTGTGTTGCTCTTTGCTGAACCGTTGCCAATTCCAATATATCTTTTTTGAGATGAAGTGACCACATCTGCATGCAGTATTCAAAATGTGGGTGGACCATGGCTTTATATAGAGGCAATATAATATTTTCTGTCTTATTATCTATCCATTTCTTAATGATTCCCAACATTGTGTTTGTTTTTTTTGACTGCCACTGCACATTGAGTGGATGATTTCAGAGAACTATTCACAATGGCTCCAAGATCTTTCTTGAGTGGTAACAACTAATTTAGACCCCATCATTTTATATGTATAGTTGGGATTATGTTTTCCAATGTGCATTACACTGAATTTCATCTGCCATTTTGTTGCACAGTCACCCAGTTTTGAGAGCTCCTCCTCTTCGCAGTCTCCCTGGGACTTCACTATCTTGAAGTAGTTTTGTATCATCTGCAAATTTTGCCACCTCACTGTCTACCCCTTTTTCTAGATCTTTTATAAATATGTTAAATAGGACTGTGCCCAGTACAAACCCTGGGGGGACACACCTATTTACCTCTCTCCATTCTGAAAACTGACCATTTATTCCTACCCTTTGACTCCTATCTTTTAACCAGGTTTCAGAGGAACAGCCGTGTTAGTTTGTATTCGCAAAAAGAAAAGGAGGACTTGTGGCACCTTAGAGACTAACCAATTTATTTGAGCATGAGCTTTCGTGAGCTACAGCTCACTTCATCGGATGCAGTTACCAATCCATGAGAGAACCTTCCCTCTTATCTCATGACTGCTTACTTAAGAGCCTTTGGTGAGTACCTTGTAAAAGGCTTTCTGAAAATCTAAATACACTATATCCACTGGATCCCCCTTGTCCACATGCTTGTTGAACCCCTCCAAGAATTCTAGTAGATTGGTGAGGCATGATTTCAATTTACAAAAACCATGTTGACTATTCCCCAACAAATTATGTTCATATATGTGTCTGATAATTTTGTGCTTTACTATAGTTTCAACCAGTTTGCCTGGTACTGAAGTCAGGCCTACCAGCCTGTAATTACCGACGTCACCTCTGGAGCCCTTTTTAAAAATTGGCATCACATTAGCTATCCTCCAGTCATTTGCTACAGAAGCTGATTTAAATTATAGGTTACAGACTACAGTTAGTAGTTCTGCAATTTCACATTTGAGTTCCTTCAGAACACGTGGGTGAATGCCATCTGGTCCTGGTGACTTATTACTGTTTAGTATTACTTCTGTTTAGATATCAGTGAACCTGCCAATAAACATGCCCTGTATTTTGGATCAGCCAGAAACACAAAAGAAACTCCTTAACTTTGGGGGTGGGAAGGAAGGACATTTTTTTCCCAGGTGTAACAGATGGAAGATCCACTCCAGTCTAGAGTAGGAATCTCAGCAACAGGCATATGAGGTCAAGATTCCACTACCACCTACCCACATGATAAGGAGCTGGAAATTGCATTGGTAGCTCTGCCTCACTCTGGGTGGGAGGCAGTTGAGTAGGCTGGAGAACAGCTGGGGTAAGCACGGATAAGTGTAAGGTAAAGAACTGTGAATGTACTTAAAGCTTCTAACATTGGAGAATGCAATGAAACCTGCAGGGAGGTTAGACTGTTCTTGGCCTGCCGTGATTTTCTCTTGTTCATGGCATTAAGGTCAGTTTTTATGGTTGGATCTTTACTATGTGTTTCAGTGTGATACATACAATTTTACTTCAATAAATCATCTCAGCAGCAGCCTGGGACCCGACAGGGAAAAGTTCCAATGATGTTATCAAGGAAACAAGGCTTCATTAAACTTGTTAAAAATATATTAGCAAGGTGTCCCCTGAGTATGTTCAAAAGTGGCTTTCAATTACAAGGCAAGTAAAGACACTAGTCCTCCTGGAGGGCTAAATACAAGCCATCCTTCATATTCCCAGCTTCATTTCATGTTGCTGTAGCTATAGCAGACCAGATCTTTAGATGGTCTAGAGAAGCATAGATCCACAGAAGTCCATAGAGCTATTCAGGTTTATATCAGCTGGGGTTAAGAACATAAGAACGACCACACTGGGTCAAACCAAAGGTCCATCCAACCCAGTATCCTGTCTTTTGACAGTGTCCAATTCCAGGTGCTTCAGAGGCGATGAACAGAACAAGGAACCATCAAGTGATCCATCCTGTTGCCCATTCCCAGCTTCTGGCAAACAGGGGCTATGGACATCATCCCTGCCCATCCTGGTTAATAACCATTGATGGACCTACCCTCCATGAATTTATCTAGTTTGTTTTTGAACCCTGTTATAGTCTTGGCTTTCACAATATCCTCTGGCAAAGAGTTCCACAGGTTGACTGTGCATTGTGTGAAGTAATACTTCCTTTTATTTATTTTAAACCTGACTCCTATTAATTTCATTTGGTGACACCTAGTTCTTGTGTTATGAGAATGAGTAAATAACATGTCCTTATTTACTTTCTCCATGCCAGTCATGTATATAAGGGTTGCAGGTTGGTATGTCTAAAACATAAAGTGTAATTTGTTTTGAGTTTTTTCCCCAAAACTCTCTGGGACAAGGGCAATCTATTTGTTCTGTGTTTGTACAGCACCTAGGACAATGGCATCCAGGTCAATGACTTGGACTGCTAAGTGCTATGGTAATACAAATAAACAGATAATAATAACAAGACGACAAGTTTTTTTGTCACCTCACGCTCCCATAACTCAAAAATGGCAGAAAGGATTTTGCACAGACAAATCAAAATACAAAAAGGGGTCTTCCCACAAACTTGGGGGTAAAAAAATAAATTCAGCCCCAATGCTTGGGAAAATTTGGAGACTGCAAAAACTGGGGTTACAGCTGAAACGTTTTTGCAACCTTAGCTTAAGTGCGTGCAGCCAGAGTGCTCTGTAATACCCAGATAGATGTGCCTTGTTAAATGCCTCATCTTGTGGTGTCATCATTACTGTAATTAATGAATTACTACAGCAAACTGCAATGACAATGAAGTTTTACACAACATGCAGCCATACACTCTGACAGTATGGGTCGGTGGGCCACCAGCAGTGTATATTTCAGACTGGACTGGTTAGGAGCAGTGACAGTAGCAATGTCCTTCACTTACAGGGGGAAAAGAAATCAGATGAGAACATCCCAAATGAAAAACTTTGCCCTTTTGCTGCCTTTCCTTTTAGAAAACAAGTTAAAATGTGCCATTGGGCAGGTTAATTGGCTCTTTTTAATAAGTGTCATAAAGTATGTCATGCAGCCAAAACTTGCTTTCAGTGCATTTTTTAAACTGTTGTCAACCAGATTAAAGTTTATTGTTCGCATGTAAGTTTCCATTTTCAAGCAGTAATGAAAGACATTAAATTGATTGGCCTTGCGTAGATATGAAGCGGGTTGTGTCCTTTGCTCTTTGTCAATGTGCCTTTCCCTGACACTTTCTTCCTTCACTGTTTGTCTAAGCTAGGAAAGTGCTCAAAACATTTCCCCACAATGGCTGAAATCCAGCTCTCCGTTTCTAGCTGGCTGTTTTCAATCTGGTTTCTAAGGATAGTTTCTAAGGGCCTGATTCATCACTGCTTTATTCGACGTTTAGATCCATGTAACTCCATTGTAGTCATGGTGGTGTAAAATTGGAATAATCCAGTAGTGAATCAGTCCCTTAGGGTAAGGTCTTTGAGGCAGAGATTGTCTACCTCTATGTTTGTAGAGCGCCTAGCACAAGGAGGACCTTGTTGCTGATCATGGCCTCTGTGTGCTATAATAAATAATAATTGCAATACTCTGGAATCTGCAATCCAACTACGGAGGCTACCCCCAAATTTTATCTACTTTGAGCACAGAGCCTAGATCAGTATTGACAGAAGGAAAATGCTACAACCAGGCAAAAAGATTTTCTGCTGAGGCTACATTAATTACAAAGCAATGGACAGATGGGGAACAGCAGCAGAGTGAGCAACAAGGCCAAGCATGAGAGAACAATAGGAGATGGAAGGTTTTAAAGGAGCTTTAGGGCAAGGCCTACTGGGATGACACATCCTGTGCCTAGTTTTTGAAATGATAAACATTATTGTAAAATATTATGAGGCCAAAACAAAGAAAAAAGCCCTAAATGGAGCTGTGTCTCTTCACTGGCGAGGAGACTTCAGCCTCCAATGTTGGCAGTCGGATGTTCTCTGTATTCCAGCACTAAAATCCCTTCTAAGCTATTTTTCTTTTAAAAAGAAGTGTACAGAAGAAAGCTCCCTTGCCTTCCTGCCTTGCTGCTTCTCAGGGAGCTGAAAAATATAATCTCTCCGATCCAGAAAGTGGCACAATCTACACAAGGGTATTTATTAACCCCTTAACGTCCATCTCATTCAGGAAGTCAGGAGAGTTTGGGCTGTCAAATTACGTGATACTTTCCCAGTATACCTTCACTCTGCCAGTTGATGCTGCTACTTCCAAGGGTGATTATCCAGCTAGGGTGACCAGGCTTTTTGACTGGAACATCCCGGTTGAAAAGGAACCCTGGTTGCTCCTGTCAGCACCGCCAACTGGGCTGTTAAATGTCCGGTTGGCGGTGCTGTGGGTCTAAGGCAGGATAATCCCTACCTCTCCTGGCTCCAAGCCGGCTCCACACTGCGCCTCAGCCCCTCCCACACCCCAACCTCCTGCCCAGCCCAGTGAAAGTGAGTGAGGGTGGGGAAAAAGCGAGCCACTTTGGGAGGGGAAATGTAGTGAGTGGGGGGCAGGGCCTCGGGGAAGGGGCGAGGCTAGGGTTTTTGGTTTTGTGCGAGTAGAAAGTTGGCAACCCTGTATCCAGCAGGCACGAATATCCCTGCATTCCTTATTTTTTTCTAAATGTGCAGGGTGTGTGGAATACAACTATACAAGACACTCAAAATGTCCTAAAAAGAGGATCAAAGAGAGCCAGATTTTCAGGACCACTGAAGTCAATGGAATTTTTCCTTTGACTATAATCGACTTTGCATGAGATCTAAACTGCAGAGAGAAGGGTCTTCGGAATAGACAGATATCATATGTATAGCTGTATAGCTCTAGTAGAATGACCTTGTTTTATCCAATGGGCCTGTTAGTGGCTTTCCCTTCCCTGCTTCCCCTGGTTTTTGTCATGCAGACAGAAAGCAGAAGACCAGAAGTCCGAAGTCTAGGCAATGCAATGTTTATTGGAGTTAGTTTCAAGTAAGCATATCCATAGCTTTGATGCCCAGGCCCGCCGACAGCAATTCTGGGCCCTAGGACAGAACAGTCAATGGGCCCCCAGCCCTCACAGACGCGGTTCACCTGACATTTGCGCGGTGATGCTCCTGTGCTGGCTGGTGCCCAGTGAGCTGCTGCTGGCTGCACTACTGGGCATGCTCCTCCACCACGGCCAGGGCTTCCCCATGCACGTCCCGCTGCCGTGCTGCTGCTGGTATCACCCTGCGTGCCTCAGAAACCTCTTGCGGCCCACCTGGGTGATTTCAAGGGGCCAGGGACCCCTGGGACCTTGTAAATTTCCTGGGCCCCTGGGCACTTTCCCCTCTGCTCCCCCATCGGCGGGCCTCCTGACACGGCCACAGAGCCTTTACCCATGTCCCTGTTCCCTATTCCTACCTCCTTTTTAGCAGACCCAAATATACCTGCAGTACACACCCCTTACAACTTATGGTGATCTTTCATTTTGGAGGGTCTTGAGTCTGGGGGTTGGTATCACCTCTTTTGTATCCCATGGGAAGGGTAAGCAATGAGGTTGTGCTTTGGCCAGGGACAGGCATTTGTTTGGTTTTTAGTGTTTCTTATGCCTCTCCCCATCCCTCTGGGTTTGGGGGAGGAGAGAATCAGGCCTTGGTAAAAGGAAAGTTCCTCAGGGCATAGCTCCACCACTCAATACAAACATGCCTAATTCTGAAAGTCCAAATCCCTTTCCATTGAAGTCAACAGGACTTTTGCCTTTGACTTCAATGGGCTAAGGATCAGTCTCTGTGTCGTATAAAAATCCATATTCAGCAAGACATCACAGCAAATTTAGTACCTCATCTCCTTAAAGCGGTATTTTTTAAACACTGACTCTTTCTCTGAAGCTCAATCACCAGCAAAGAGATACAGAAGGGGCAAGAAAAACAAAGCTATTTCACTTGGAATGATATAGCTATCTTAAGTGTCCTTATGCACTGTTAACTCAGGTCGTGCACTATACAGTCCCGTGGCATTAGAATCCCCTCGGGTTCTGCAGGAAGGGTGCTTGTGTATGTGTACTTTCAGGAACTCCATGCCATTCAATGGATTTCATACTGCAGGGCAGTTAGGCCCAGATTCTCAAATGCATTTTGGTGTCTAAGTTCCACTGGAATTAAGCAACTAAATACATCTGAGGATCCGGGCTGAAGTGACCTCTAAAAGAAGACAGAACTTGAAAGTGAGTGGACTTTAAGCAGCAGTGCCTAACCAATGGAGCAATTTACCAGACATGCTAATCTGCTCAGGTCATACACTGTACAGCCCAGGGACCACCTTTACTTCTGTATGAGAACAGTAATGACTCCCCCCACCCTACATTCCTCTTCCCCTCCCTCCTTCCAAATTACAAGTGCCATGAGCTGGACACAATAAACAAAGCCAACTGGAAGCTGCATGAATAATTTAATTGCTCGATGGCGATTGGTCGGGCTGAGAAGATGCAGCCGCTTCTCCCAAATTAATAAAGGCTTTTACAGAACCATAAAAACAGCCATAATTCAATCATTTTAAAAGGGGCATTAAATACAATGCTTATTAAATGCTGGGTACAGCTGAGGTGTGCACTGGGATGAAATAGAAAGCAGACTCAGCAGCACTGTACCAAACACATGTTTTCCCTTTTGCTGACAGGCAGATAACCTGGCCCAAGCATTTAATAAGCTATATTTACTATTATATATATTACTGACTTGCTGGGGCAGGGTATAGTGCTAATAAAGAAAATGATCGCAACAAGGAAGTCTGGAGATTTTTTTCTATTTCTTTCCCATTAACTATAAGCAAGTGTGGTGTCTTAGAGTTGAAAAGTGAGGCAGCAGTGACAGGAGAGAAAAAAGCCATGGATTCTGTTCTCAACTCTGCCGCTGACTCTCTGTATAGATTTAAAGAAGGATTTTTAATCTTACCATTTACTTTGCCTCAGTTTCCTCTCACCTAAAATGGGTATAATAATATTTACCTTCCTCCAAAGGGTGTTGTGAGATGCAGTTTGCTGGTGGACAAAATTCTGCAGTAAGAACATGTATGCTCTTTCAGATGGTTTGGATTTCGGTAGTATAAATGATCATTTAGGAAACACACACACACAAACATAAAAACCTGATTAATCCAGCATAGGTCTGTAGTGAAAAAAAGCTCTTAGTATCTGGTGGGAGCTCTCTGGAAAATAATTTTCTTTCCTTCCACCATCCCCAGAAAAATGTTTAGGTGAAAATTGGAAATAAAAAAAAACATAATACTGAAATGCTGTTGTGGTGCATCTTGGGAGTTGTAGTTCACGTTCCTCAGGCTCCCATTTGCCTCTATAAATCAAGCTTCTTGCTCAGACTATAATTCCCATGATGCACCACAGTTGCCCTTCTTGGTGACTGGAGATGGCAAATAATGGTAGTTGCATGGTCACGACGCATCATCGGAGATGAAATCTCTCTGGGGAGCCCAATGCATAGAGGACAATGGGAGTGTGAAGCACTGCGGTATCATTTCAGAAGAAATGCTTTTTGGGCATTCATCTTTTCAAAGAATTCCTCCCTCGCGCCGCCCCCCCCCCCATACACACACATAAAAGTCGAGATTTTTCACCAAAAAAAATTTTAGTCAAAACTACTATTTACCACCAAAAAAAAAAAAACAGTCCAAATCTGACAACTGTTGAGTCTGATGTTCTTAATTGTCAGCTGTCCCTGTCACAAAACTCTCCAGTGAAATCACTGCTAACTGGCAACCTTGTCGATCGTCTCAGCAGAGAAGCCAATGGCCAGACAGAAATTCAGTCCATATTAACCTCTTGAGCTGTGCAGAAGTCACCCAACAGCACATGTGAGCACTCAACTGGGAATCACCATCCCTAGTAGCTTGTTCACAAAGCAGCAGCATACTTGTTTAATTATCCACAACCCTGGCAGTGTAGCCTAGTGGACAGCACACTGGACTGTGATGCAGAAGGTCGGGGTTCTTGTCACTGTCCTTCTGGTACCTGTGGGCAAGTTATTTGCCTCAGTTTCACCACATGTAAAATGGGGTGATTGTGACCTCCTTTGTGAAGCACTTTTAGAAATACTGATGAAAAGTGTCATATAAGAACTAGGTATTATTATTATGCTCATCCTACATTCTTCACATTGACTGCTTATCAAACAGAGAACTGATTTCAAGCTGGTTCTGCTTCATTACGTACAAGCCCTAAATATATCTGAGGCATCCTTCTCAGGGCTATCTGTGCTCACATACCATGTACCATTTAGCAACCTGCTACCCTATCTTAGGCCCTGATCCTGCAAATGTATCTGTGGGAGTTGACCCTTCATTTCACATGGAATCTGCACAAGCACAAGGGTTCTCCACCTGGATCCAACTGTAGGATCAGGGCCTTAGATTGGGCTGAGATGGGCTGTCGAGTGTGGGACTTGTCTCCTCCTACAAAATAAATCTGAATCCATTTTGTGCCATTTAAAAAAAAGCCTTACTTTATATTCTTTGTCGTTTGAGGTTTTTAATGTCAGAATTTTGGGTGACACATTTATTGTCTTTCCCTCCCATCCTTTTCCCTTCGGAGACACACTTGTTTGGCTTGAATTGAATGTGAATTTCATTCAAGTATATTTTTTGGGTTTGGTTTGGTTATTGTTATTTTAAAACAGTGGTGAGGTGGGACCTGCTAAAGAAGTAAAAGTTGGGATTTAGAAAGGAGATTAAGAGATTTAGGAACCAAACTCCCAGGAAACGGGTGCTCAACTCCCTTAAAACCTCCAGTCCAAATGAGTATTATTGTAGGACCTGATCCAAAGTCTACTGACATCAATGGGAGTCTTTCAGCAGGCTTTGGATCAGGTCCTATAATGATGAACAAGACTATTTTGCAGCGCTGATGTATTATATAACTACGCAATTCATTATCACAATTACCAAGGATATCCTTCTTCCCGTTTGCCTATTGTGTAAATATCTGAACACCCCATGGAGTTGAGATGTCTTGGCCTGTTTCATGTTCATTGTTCTTTTTCACTCCAATTATTTTTTACTTGCTTTATCTATACTTATAATCTGCCCAGTCCTCCCACTTAACATATGCTTTGAACTTTTCAAATGCCTTCTGCTTCTCCTTATTATCTTTGCTTAACCACATCCTTGTCTCTGCCATCCGTTTTTATGATACCCAGATTTTTATTGGGATGAATATAGTTGGTATCCATCCTCCATATCTGTCAATTAGATACAGAACTTTGTACTCTTTTTTTTTTCATGATGGTAGATTTTCTGCACTGCTGTTGATATCATTTTACTTCCTTCAAATTATTCCATATATTAGACTCTCCAAACCAGCCGTCTTTTTTAATGTTGCATTAACTTCTGAGATTCTATTTTCACTTGTACCCTGAGGAATATTTCATATATGAATATATTATGATCACTGCAGTAGACCCTAGATACTTGACTATTTCTGTCATACATGTCGTACTTGGCTCATTTTCAGGGACTAAGTCCAGAATAGCTTCTGATTGCACTGGTTCTTAAGTGCATTCTGTAAAAGAGATATGTAGTATTTGACCATCGCACCATTCCTCCCCGATTCTCTGGTGGTTGCCTAGTCATTATCAAGGTGAGTGAGGTTCCTCTTTAATCAATATCCTTTTCCTTTTATTTGCCCATTTTAGCTGCAAAAAAGAACACCATGTTCTTTATCTCTCCCTCATTTTGTTTGGGAGGTACCTATGCCACTGATGACTTACATATTCCACTGCCACCATTTATTCTCATCTCAGCTGTCTTCACAGTGGTCATCAAGCTGCATATCTTAGATCATACGTTTCTTCAGGCATACTGCCTTCCCTCATCCATGTTATTTTAATCAATCATTTCTTGCTTGTGTACAGTCCATTTTTCTCCTATTGTCTCTCAGCCTGTCAGTCACTTGTCATTTCTCAACCGGCCATTAACTCCAAAGGACCTCCACCAATAGTGATTCTCCTCTGAGAGTTTCCAGAGTTACCTGAGGGCTGGCAATCTTTGTATGCACATCCTCAACATCTCTGCTTAATGGAGCTTTGCTGATTGGGGTCCATGCCATCATGTCCTGAGCAGATTCATCTTCAGATAACAGCACCATGACCTGTCCATTGTGGACCTGCTATATAAAAATAGTAATCTGGAGGTCATCAACAGAGCATCACAACTGGCTCCAGTCCTGTGATGGGATCTGAGAAATTCAAGAGTCCACCCCCCACTTTCCCCGTCAGCTCTACCCCCCCGGCTCCCAGTGCCTCCCGCCCACCGGCAGCCCCGCCGATCAGTGCCTCCCCATTCCTCCTGATCAGCTGGTTTGTGGCATGCAGGAGACTCTGGTGGGGAGAGGGAGGAGCGAGAACATGGCAGGCTCAGGGAAAGGAAGGGGTGGAGTGGGGGCAGGGCCTGTGGCAGAGCCTGGGGTTGAGCAGTGAGCCCCGCCCCCGGCACATTGGAAAGTTGGCACCTGTAGCTCCAGCCCCAGAGTTGGTGCCTGTACAAGGAGCCGCGTATTAACTTCTGAAGAGCCACATGTGGCTCCGGAGCCCCAGGTTGGCCACCCCAATCAATGCATACAAATTGTCTCATTGCATCCAATGAGATTACTCACACATTGCATATTCTTAAGTGCTTTGCGGTATTCGGGATCTTAGATTGGTTCACAGATCTACATATTATAGTGAGATACATAATTATTAGTGATTTATTAAGCACTGATTAAGCACTAAGACAAAGAAAGACACAGTTTCTGCCTGGAGTAGTCTGCAACAGACAAACAGAGTTACAGAGCACGTTGTTGTCTTAGAGTGAAATTCATTCCAGTTGAGGAAATCCTATAAAAGCTATAAGACATTAACGTTTCAAAGCTGGGTTTGGGTAGGACACAAGTAAGACATAGCCCTTACATAGGTCAGTGTCTGGGGTGAATGTCACCCTTCAGGTGTCTTATTTATTATCACTATTATTGTCCTCATCATCTCTTAGTGGTGAAAATTTGTCTCCCGACACCCAGTCCTCTTTTCTAACTTCAAGACAACAATATGGGCCAGGTATTCAGCTGCTGTGGATTGGCACATCTCCACTGAAATCAATGG
This sequence comes from Caretta caretta, assembly GCF_965140235.1. Taxonomy (NCBI): domain Eukaryota; kingdom Metazoa; phylum Chordata; order Testudines; family Cheloniidae; genus Caretta; species Caretta caretta. The sequence goes on along the minus strand of NC_134210.1, from coordinate 8,297,496 downwards.
AGATCTGCTGATTTACACCAGCTGAAGATCTGGCTCTGCATTTTTATTAGGCCCCTTTTTGACACAATTTATTACAATGTCAAAGGCTGAGCAGCGCAGATGGAAATATCCATTCTCATTGTCTCCCATCACAGAATAATATTTATATTTATTACGATGATTCTTCCTACCCTGTTAGTCAGATGATTCAGCAGCAGTGATGTTCCACAGTTCCACCTGTTTACATTTACTATATGGCTGTCTAGGGAACACTGAGGAAAATAAAGCTCACGTGAGACATTCTGTTCACTATGTGTCAAAAAGTAATTTGAATCAAAGAGTCGGTAACTTAATTGATGGTGATAGCTCTATCCACAACTAACCAAAGAAACTGATGTTGTGCAAATTGCACATATATTGCTCTTGAATTTGTGAGTATATTCTTGTTTGTCTTGACAGCATTCAAATTACCTCTCGGACAGCTCAACACATTACTTAAGATGTGTCTGCATGTGAATTTTAGCTACTAACAAGGGCAATAACAACCTTCCTGTGAAGCTAATTCACGTAACTTCAAGTTCATCTCACTTTTTCTTCTGTTAATCCATAGAACATACCCTTCAATGCTTTACATTCAGTGTTTTAACCAGTGTGCCATTTCAGCAACACAGAATACAAAAATCACAGGCAGGCAAATGGGTCCCTTGTACAAATGAAGCTGGTGGCTGCTAGTTATTGAGCAAACCTTTGACGGTTCTAGGGATTATTTTGGATGGACACTGGGAAATTCAAATACATAAGAACTGCCATACTGGGACAGACCAAAGGTCCATCTAGCCCAGTAGCCTGTCTTCGGACAGTGGCAATGAATAGAACAGGTCATCATCAAGGGATCCATTCCCTGTTACCCATTCCCAGCTTCTGGCAAAAAAAAAAAAAAAAAAGGCTAGGGATACCCTCTCTGCCCATCCTGGTTAACAGCCATGGATGGACCTACTCTCCATGAATTTATCTAGTTCTTTTTTGAACCCTGTTATAGCCTTGGCCTTCACAACATCCTCTGGCAAAGAGTTCCACAGGTTGACTGTGCATTGTGTGAAGAAATACTTCCTTTTGTTTGTTTTAACCTGCTGACTATTAATTTCATTGGGTGGCCCCTAATTCTTGTGTTATGAGGAGTAAATAACACTTCCTTATTCACTTTCTCCACACCAGTCATGCTTTCATAGACCTTGATCATATCCCCCCTTCGTCATCTCTTTTCCAAGGTGAAAACTCCCAGTCTTTTTCATCTCTCCTCATATGGAAGCTATTCCATCCCCCTAATCATTTTTGTTGCCCTTTTCTGAACCTTTTCCAATTCCAATACATCTTTTTTTTTTGAGATGGGGCGACCACATCTGCATGCAGCATTCAAGGTGTGGGCGTACCATGGATTTATATAGAGGCAACATGATATTTTCTGTCTTATCATCTATCCCTTTCTTAATGATTCTCAACATTGTGTTTGCTTTTTTGGCTGCCGCTGCACATTGAATGGATGTTTTCAGGGAACTATCCACAATGACTCCAAGATCTCTTTCTTGAGTGGTAACAGCTAATTTAGACCCCATCATTTTATATGTGTAGTTGGGATTATGTTTGCAATGTGCATTACTTTGCATTTATCAGCATTGAATTTCATCTGCCATTTTGTTGCCCAGGCTCCCAGTTTTGAGAGCTCCTCTTGTAGCTGTTCGCAGTCTGTCTGGGACTTCACTATCTTTAGTAGTTTTGTACCATCTGCCAGTTTTGGCACCTCACTGTTTCCAGATCATTTATCAATATGTTGAATAGGACTGGTCCCAGTACAGACCCTTGGGGGACACCACCATTTACCTCTCTCCATTCTGAAATCATGCCTCACAAATCCATGCTTGTTGACTTCCTCAAAAAATTCTAGTAGATTGGTGAGGCATGATTTCCCTTTACAAAAACCACGTTGACTATTCCCCAACAAGTTATGTTCATCTGTGTGTCTGACAATTTTGTTCCTTACTATAGTTTCAATCAGTTTGCCTAAAACAAAACTTTTACAAATTATTGGGGCTGGAGATGGTTTGATCACTGCTACCTTGCACTGGTTTTACTTATTATTAATTTGTATTATTATTGTATAATAGTAAAACCCAAAGGCCCTAACTGAGAGGAACGCTCCTTCGTTCTAGGTTTTGTATAAACAGTTAGTGACAGACTTTTCTCTAGACAGTTCACACACTAAATTAACAAAACAAACAAAGGGTGGGTTGGGAAAACAGAGGCATTGATATATGAACACAGTCTGCACCCCATGCCCTAGTTACTGGACCATTTGACCTAATCTATCTATTGTTCAGTCAATATACATATTGATATCTTTATATAAATAAATATTTTTCCTCTGACTTCTATTACAAATATAATATGTAAAAATAAGGCCTCAAACTCTAGTCGTGACTAAAAATACCATCACACTGCTTTCGGTAATAACAGCAAACACAACATCTTCCAAAGAGTCAAAACCTGGTTGCAAAACAAACTTGGAAGCCTCTGGGTAACAGCGCCATCTAGTGATGCATGCCATAACATTTTAAAGGTGCTTTGAGATCTTTGCTATAGAAGTGCTGAAGACAATGAGAATCATGAAAATTTCACCCATTTAGTATGGTTAAAAGTCATTTTTAAGGATCACATTCTTTCAACCCAAATCCCTCTCTAAATTCTCTTATTCCTCAATCCTGGCACAAAGTCATGGGAAGAGAGCTATCCCTGAAGTGTTCTTTTATATTTTTTTAGTTCAAATTGATTTGTTAGTTTGCCATTTATTTTTATTGTTGCTCTGGGTTGACTATAACGTTCCCCTGAATCCAATCAACATAAAACCTTTTAAAAATAATGACTTTCTTTCCCCCTTCAAAATTATTGTAGTGTTCTCTGCATATGAACCACCCTCAGCCAAAAACATAAATGGAAAAAAAAATACCAGCCTTCCATGCATGTAAATGAATCCTGACTGGACCAAAAACATATAATGAATTATGAGCCATTCCAGGAAAAAAAACAAAAAACAAAATGTGTGTTTAGGGCACTAATATTTCTGCTGTTACATCTTGAGTTCCTACAACTCTCCATCTGCCGACAAACCTCCATGAGAACTCACCATGGAGTAACATATTTAAAGCCCCTAGAGGCTGCTGAGGTCCATTAAGATGCCATTAATGACCGTTTTACATGTCTGAGCCCTGCCTCAGAGATGGGATGCCTCTGTAAAGATGTGACTGTGGGGCTATTTCCATCCAGATGTCACAGCATGTATCTGTATTTTTTATGGTAGTTAATAATATCTTCTGGCTAGGCAGAACACTCTTAGAATGCAGTGTGTCATTTGCAGGGGAAAGTAGAAACTGTCATATGAATATGCATCATTTTAAGGCAAAAAAAACTTTTTTAAAAAAGGAGGAAAGGGAGAAAAGAAAATGACAGCATTCTGGGGATTTTGAAATAATATTTTGATAGCCTTCAGTTAGGCCCTGGTCCCATGTCAGTGGGATTGCTCAGTTGCTTAAAGTTAAGGATGTGTCTAAGTGCTTTTCTGGATCAGGGCCTTCGTGAAATTCTACAATACCAAAGGCAAAGAACATGACTAGGACGGTGTTGGACAATGCTCAGAGGGAGTAGATTCTTGTCAGACTAGCATTCACAGATCCTCGATTCTCTTCTCAGCTCTGAGGTCTTGCTATAAGACTGACAGTGAACCCCTCTTACCCACACTGCTGTGCAAGCACTCACGATCAGTCCCGTTGCATGAAAGCCGTACTGCCTATGCCAATCAAAAATCTTGAGCCCAGCCTCCCCAAAACCATGAAATTGGCTTAAGAAACATGATTTTAAAATAAAATAATAATAATACATTTTAGATTTGGTGTATTTGTCTTTTTTTAAAGTCGTTAGGGGGCACTGGGGTTATGATTTCAATATTCTCTCTGCAACCATGAGGGCTGGAAACTTTCTTTGCAAACTGTGAAAGCTAAGATTCTCATATCACTCTCCTCCAAAGGGCTTTAAGCCAAACCTCAGCTACTGCAATAGGTGCACTAAAATTGTGAGAGTTGGCAGCACTGTGAAATCCCGGCCCTGCTGGAGTCAATGGGAGTTTTGTCATGGACATCACTGGGGCTACTTGCATAAGTTCTCACTAAAGCAAGTAAGGTTTGAACAATCCAGCCCTACATGACCCCAAGGAAATTGCCTAGTGCTGCTTCTGACTTTGTGTAAAGCCTTGGGAAATTTGAAACCTCTCTGTGCCTTAGTTTACCCATCTGCTGAATACCAAGTTTTGTAATGCACTTTGAGATCTATGGAGGAACATCATGGTGTACTGTCACAGACCATCTAGAACTTTATAGTTATCTATACCACACTCACCATGGTGAGTCTGATGGAGATAGTAATCTTAGAAAGGAGATCTTCCATCTCCAAAAACACAGGTCCCTAACACAAGGACTATAGGAGAATCACTATTAGTGATACGGAGTCTATGACATGCATAAGAGCAGTTCTGATTCCATCCAGTAGAAGGCAGTGGCATGCATGCAGACTAACCAGTTCATTATGGTAATATATCTTAAATGTATTTTCTATACAAACCTCTGTGATCCAAGCCCTCCAGCTGGCACAGCTGTCGTCTGCATATTGATTCCCTGTGACATTCCGATACTATCAGAGAGGCGAGAGAAATCTTCTATTTTCCCTTAATGAAGCCAAATGTGAATGATGCCATCAAGTACACATGTAGACATATTAGCTTCCTCCCAAAATGAGGTGCACAGAAATCGAAAAGTGCCCATCACACAGTATGAATATGCAAGTAGTCATTACAAGAACCATCCTCCCAAATGTGGCAGCGAAGCTACGGAGGTCTGACAAAGATGATTTCATGCCATCTGCCACCTGCTTCTGAAGGATAATGGCTGACTGGCGTGCATGAGGCTTGTTCTAAATGTTATCAGCCTGTCTCCTTTCTTAAATTATGTGGCTAAAATGAGCATGTCTTTGTTTTATTTCAATTTGCACCAGATGCAGCAACTTGGATTCTGGTTTATGCTTTGCAAACACAAGCGTGGCGAATAGAAAAGAGTAGCAATGGCCAAGGCAGCTCAGACAACATACAGACACCTGCCCCTATGAGCCTTCACCTAAATCTCACACAGGAGTAGGTTGTTATCCTTTAGTAGACCAAGCAGTAGAGCAGGGTATGTCACCATGCTTTGCCAGTGTGTTAGTCCTGCTTTTAAGGATGCTGATATTTCATGTCTGGTGCAATTTTTTCCCTCCATAATAACCAACATGCTACTGATTAATTCAAGCCTTAAATTTAATTTCTTTCATAGTAAGTGTTCAGTCATGCTACAGCCTACATGCCATTGATTTCTTTTCCCTTAAATGGAACAGCTCTATCTGATTCTCCCCCCCCCACCCCCCAGTTTCAAATAGGACAGCCTGAGATGCCTTCCTTTATAACATTTTTCTACTGCATGCCTTTACAAAGAGCATTTGAAGAGACATGGGGCCTGATTTTCCTCTCACTCACACCAATGTTACTCCATTGATTTCAGTAGAGTTAGGCTGAGTCTACACTAGAAATATTTGCCAATATAGTCATGTCAATTAGAAATGAGATTTTAAAAAAAGCCCAAACATTTCTCTTTGGCCAAAGCCCTAGTTGTAGAGATGCAGTTATACAAGTAAAAACATGATTTTTGCCAGTATAGCTTATTTCATTGAAGAAAATGGTATAAGGCATGCTGGCAAAAAAACTCAACCCCTTCTTCTGACAGTATAAACTCAGTTTCCCCTAGGAGGGATTGTTGGTATAGCTATATCATAAAACATGTTCTAGAGCAGAGAAGGCCTTACTCTTCGTTGGCACTTCAAACCCATTGTGTTTTGCAGTGTTCAGCTCGACATTACCCATGTCAAACACACTTGGATTTAACTATCAAGGCTAATGGGTGTTCCCCACCTATCCAAGGTGTTACAGTTTGAAATTTGCAAGTAAATCTCCATTTCTCCCCTCCCCCTTCCAAATGGAAAAGGAAAATGCACCAGTAGAGCAGGAACAGATCAAAACACAGAATGTCTGAAAAGGCCTGAAAGAGGTCTTCTGGATCAAGATGTGGTTTAGCAACATTCCAGTGCATGGTGTGACAGACATTATGGACACATGGAGTATTCATAGGCTATGTATGCGTGTCTGTATGGATTAGGAGTTGTATTCAGACTCTGTGAGGGAGTCACGGAATTTTCCTGCAGGAAGTGAAATCACTGCAGATTGGGGAGAAGGTAATTATTGCCAATCCCTAAACCAGTAACAGGTCTAGAGAATCCTCACCCACTGGTTGAGTAGCATAGACAAATTTGACCTAGTTGGAGAAGCCAGTCAAACAAAACTAAAAACTATGCAAAGCAACCACTGTAGCATTGGGAGAGAGGTGACACTAACTCAACCCAAGAATGGACATGAAACTATGACCAAAAAAAGAGACAGACCCTACTAAAAGGTGTGAAGTACTTTGTTTCTCTCAGGGTCTCCATGGAGAAGATGGATCCAAGTCCTGCATGTAAACTATTTATTGGTTTTCAAATTCTATTTTATCTTTAATGCTTTTCTTCCTAATTAATAGTACTTTGCTTTATGGTTGGTCCCTTGCTTAACCTGTGTCATTGCCCCTAAGAGAACAGACGGCAGGTGAACTAAAGTCTTACCTGGTAAGGTGATCACAGTGAATTACAGGAGGAACTACAGTCTAAATCCCTGGTCTGGAGGGAGATGCAATATTTAAGTATCTTCATTATTACCCCATCACTGCAATGGTGCAAAGGGATCTGATTCAGGATGGAACATTTTTTATCCTTGCTTGCAATCACAATGGTGCTGTTTATGTAAGTGTTTCACAGGAATGCTAGATGTTTGCAATGGTGGTGGCCTTTGAGACGTACAGCCCAGAACTCACAACCTAGGGGAGGGTGATATAAAGTGGATTTAAAGCACCTTTGTGACTTCCTGATCGTGGCCTGCATCAGACCCAGTATCAGTTTGGCAGCCCTCCTGGACTCCCCATAGTAGCAGCATGGCCTAGAATCTCTGCAGTGCCATATGCTACAGACCAGTAGAGCCCTGTTACCAACACAACCATCCCAAATGCATCAAAAATGATACACCATAAAGCACTGATTAGATTAGGACTCTCATCTTGAGTCCAAGAGTTAAGAGTCCAGGTTCAGGCAGACAAGGCAGGAATACACCAGCTTCTGTGCATGCAACAATGGTAAAAGGGACATGTCCCTCTGTGAATTCAGCTGTATATCAGGGCCTCCAGCAATGTGATTGCTCAGGGTGAATTGGACTTGAATACATCCGTTACAAAGAGCAGGTGAGATCTAGAAATGTACAATGAGAGCTTAATGTAACCCATAGGAAAATGTGACCTCACAGTAACTAACCCAAAATATAACAGATGGAACCAATTGAATTTTGTGGTAGTGGATGGTAGGTACTAGATACCCCTGTTGGGAAACACAGCCATATGAGCCAGGGATCTAATCATGGTGCAACATCAGAAGTTTATAGTTGCAGCGCAAGAAGCAAAAAAGTGGAATCCCATGGACAATGGAGGCAATTTTAAAAGCATATGAGGAGGTTTTCACAAGCGATAGGTCTCTAAAAGAAAGTTGTGACTAGAAGAAGACCCCAGAGTGGAACCTGTGTGCTTACCTACAAAGAAAAATTCCAGTAGTACGACACAATCAAATCTGCAAGGAGCTTGAAAGTCTGCAGAGAAGGGGCATCTTAGCACCTGTAGAGACCAATACAGCCTGGGAGAGCATCATGGTGATGTTAAAGAGTCATCAGGAAAATTGTGTATCTGCTGGACCCAAAGCTACTGAACTGGGCACTGATAAGATGGCTATTATCCACAACTATGAACTTCTTGCCAGAATTCCCCAAAGCCAGAATCTTTATGGTCTGTGATGTGAGGAATGTGTTTGGATACATAAGCCTGGATAAAGAGTCCAGTAAGCTGACAACCTTTGCAACACCAGTTAACCTCTACAGATGGCTGCACCTGGAAATGGGCATAAGTCCAGCACTAGAGATGTTCCAGAGAAAACTCATTCAGGCACTGGAAGAACTGCCTGGGTTGAAAATAATTGCAGATGATATCCTCATTGTAGGTGAAGGGAACAATGACACAGAAGCTGAATAAGACCATGACCAAAAGCTAGAAACTTTTCTATAGTGATGCAGGGACAAGAACATAAAACTTAGTCCAGAAGAAAATGTGATTCAAACAGCATGAGGTGACATCACATTGGACATATTCTCATAGCAGGGTTATTGAAAGCAGATCCCAACAAGATCAAGGCAATGAGAGACATGCTAGCTCTAGTGGATATGAGAGGGGTACAGCGCTTCATGGGAATGATATTTTTTTCTGTCCAAGTTCTGTCCATGCCAGAATGCCATAGTGGAACCCATACAGCAGCTCACTTAGCAGGAGTTTCAGTGGGACTAGGAAGGTTCATGTGACAGGGTGGACTAGGCCCAGTGGAGACCTCAGGGTCCTGCCAAACCCATCCCAGGAAAAGAGCTGTAGAGGAGTCATCCAAGCAGCCTAGAGAGTCTGCAGGAAAACAGCCAAATCAGAGGAAGGCTGCAAGGTGCTAGCCAATCAGAGGGTTGCAGACTAATGTAAAAGGAGCTGCAGTGAAGACCAGAGTCAGTTGCTGCTTGGAGCCTGAAGAGTGAAGGCAATGCTCCTAGTGGGCTGATAGACTGCAGCACCATGGACAGCTCAGGGCTAGTTAAGATCCAGGGAGCGAGAAAGAGCTCCTGGGCCTGAAGATAGAAGAGCCCTGAGGTCAGAGTGAAACACTGAGGAAGGCTGTCTTATTAAAGACCTGGATTTAATATAAACCATAGCCATCTTGTGCACGTAGCCACCATAAGCTGGAAGTGAGGACACTAGAGAGTCAGGAAAAAATCTGGCCTTGGCTTAGGCAGAGAGAACAAAAACATCTGAACAATTGCTGTGTTACTAACTAAAATAGATAAAGTGAAAGGGCAGATTCATGAGAGGGTGTGGTGTGTGTGTGTGGGGGGGATGTGAATACCTGACCTTGATCTGGGTGCCTGTGTTTGTAAGTTTCTTGCTGAAGTGGCTTTGCTGATAAGTAGAATAATGAATTATTATTCACTGTTGCTAAGCTGTTCTAGGGAGATTTCTAGCCTATTCAGGGCCATTATGAGTTATGTGTTTGGTCCAGAGACAACCTATAAACAGTTTCGTTCGAGAGTGTACTTTGGAGAAGTTTGGATATTTTATGAGCAATGAGTCACTGACATAAAACTCCCCAGCAGCTAGGAGAAAGGCTGGCTACCAGAAACCTGTTGCTGCCACTTGTTACCACCTCAGACTTTGGGTAACTATATTCTGGAATGTTCTAGATTATTGCATTTTTATGTGTGCTTTGTACTTAATAAAAAGAAGGATTTTTGTGTGGAAGCACTCTATATGCTCCAATCATTTATCAGATAGAAATGCTGTGTCCTCCACTGATTTATTTCCTGGCACGGCCTGGAGAACACAGATTAGTTACCATAGATTTGAATTCAGATAACCCTGGGTAACAGCTGGGGCCATGGCCCAGGAAACTGAAAGTACTTTAATTAAAGGAACCTGACAGCCCATGGCTCCTATTCTTAGGGTCCCTGGGCTGGGACTGAGAGTAATGGGCAGGACTGGGTCTGCCTCATAAGCCACTGGGGAAGTGACCTACAAATGTACAGTGATTAATCCCAGAAGGGGATATTAACTGTTAAGAGGCCCAGTTGGAGAGCTGGGGCCAGAACAGATCAGATTGGGGGAAGAGTCTCCAGGGAGGAAAGCCCTAGGGACATGGACCCCTATGAGGGCCAGGAGCACTTAAAGACTTTGTTGAACTAATACGCCGAGTGGGTCAGCTTGAGTTGTGTTCCAAACAAACTGTGTAACATCTGGAGGGCTGATTCACTAGAAACTGCCAGAGAAACTGCTGGAAGGGGTCACCACAGACTGAAAGAGGTTCAGACACAGACCCAAACAAGGGGGCACTCATGACAGGTAGGTGACACCCCATTACAATTCCCAACAGTGAGCATTTGATATGCTGAACAAATGATAACGGATGCCCCTGTCCTGAAGTAATACCAGGTAGGAGAGTTAAGGTCAGTCTCTAGTGTGATGCACTAAAAAAAGGATTGGGTGTAGCCCTTTTGCAGGAGCAGCCCCTGACTGATGCCAGCACAGCCCTGTCAGAAACTGAATGAGGGTTGGGTTCACCCAAATACAAACAGTTTCTTGTTATGGTACATGGAGTGGAGCAATTCCTTTATCTGTGGCCACCGAGTAATAGTGCAATCAGACCACAGAACATAGAGACAAGCAAGGCAAAGCCCCTTCTTATTGCTCCAGAGAGATTGTAGCACATATTAATGTGTTTCCAGTGCTACCAGGTAGGGGGCAGATATTGTCCAGGACAGCTACTGGTGTTAGTTAAGATCAATACTAGCAGGGTGTCCAGAAGACAAAAGCCTACCGACAGGAGAAATATCACATTTTCAAATTCAAGATGAACTGAATATGCAGGATGGAATCATATTTTGAGGACAGAGAGCTATTGTCCCTGCCCTGTTATATAAGGATGTCATGCAAAAAATACGTCTCATACCTGGGCACTGACAGGGGGAAAAAGGTGATCTGAGAAACTACAGGCCTGTTAGTTTCACCTCAGCTGTCTGCAAGGACTTGGAACAAATTCTGAAAGAAAAAGTGAAGGACATAGAGGTAAATGGTAATTAGGATAAAATGAAACATGGTTTTACAAAAGGTAGATCATGTCAGACCAACCTGATCTCTTTCTTTGAGAAGATAACTGATTTTCTAGACAAAGAAAATGCAGTAGATCTAATCTACCTGAATTTCGGTAAGGCATTTGATACAGTTCCACATGGGAAATTATTAAATTGAAGAAGATAGGGATTAGTGTGAGAATTGAATGGTGGATAAGGAACTGGTAAAGGGGAGACTACAACGGGTCATACTGAAACGTGAACTGTCAGGCTGGAGGGAGGTTTCTAGTGGAGTTCCTCAAGGTTTTGGGGTCAGTCTTATTTAACATTTTCATTCATGACCTGGCACAAGTGGGAATGTGCTAATAACATTTGCAGATGACACAAAGTTGGGAGGTATTGTCAATACAGAGGAGGACTGGAATATCATACAAGAAGATTTGAATGACCTTGAAAACTGGAGTAATAGAAATGGGTTGAAATATAATAGTGCAAAGTCATGCATTTAGGGGCTGACAACAAAAATGTTTGCTATAAATTGGGGACTGATCAGTTGAAAGCAACAGAGGAGTAGAAAGACCTGGCTGTATTGGTTGATCCCAGTATGAGCAGCCAATGTGATGCTGCTGTGAAAAAGGCTGATGAAATCTTACCTTGCCTGCTGTATCCTATTTCCAGTAGCATAAGGAAGAGTTATTAGCATTATGCAAGGCACAGGTGAGACCTGATCTGGAATATTGTGTGCAGTTCTGTTCTTCCGTCTTTAAGAAAGGTGAATACAAACTGGAACAGGTGCAGAGGAGGTCTTCTGGGATGATCAGAGAATGGAAACCTATCTTATGAAAGGAGACTTGGCTTGTTTAGTCTAACCAAAAGACAGCTGATGGGAGATATGATTATTCCTCTGATGAAATTAGAGAGTAAATACTAAGGAGGGAGAGGAGTTATTTAAGTTAAGTTCAGTTAATTTATTTAAGTTAATCTTGACACAAGAACAAATGGATATAAACTAGTCATTAACAAGTTTAGGCTTGATATTAGGTGAAGGTTTCTAATCATCAGAGGAGTGCAGTTCTGGAACAGCCTTCCAAGGGGAGCAGTGGGGACAAAATACCTAACTGGCTTCAAGACTGTGCTTGATCAGTTTATGGAGGGGATGAGATGATGGGATGGCCTACAATGGCATATAGCTGATCTACGATTGCTAGTAGCAACTATCCGCAATGGCTAGAGATGAACTACTAGATGAGTTACCACAGAGAATTCTATCCCAGGTGTCTGGCTATTGGGTCTTGCCAAAATGCTCAGGGTCCAGCTGATCACCATATTTGGGATTGGGAAGGCATTTTCACCCAGGTCGGATTGGCAGAGACCCCGGGAAGTTTTGCCTTCCTCTGCAGCATGGGGCACTTGCAAATTTAAACTAGAGTAAATGGTGGAGTCTCTGTCATTTGAAGTCCTTAAAATCATGATGTGAGGACTTCAGTAACTCAGCCAGAGGTTATGGGTCTATTACAGAAGTGGGTGGGTGAGGTTCTGTGGCTTGTAATGTGCAGGAGGTCAGATTACATGATCATGATGGTCCCTTCTGGCCTTAAAATCCATGAGTCTCTGAGCTGTCTTAGATGGGTTCAAGGGTGTGTTTACTAGCCAGGAATGAATACACAACTCTGCTCCTTGATAGAAGGGCATGACACCTGCCTGTCATGTAATAACCTTCAGTAGAAAGAAACATACCACATGAGCTGCCCACTCAACCATTAGAAAATGCAGGAATGGACTTTCTTACTTTCAGTGGAAATCAATACTTGATTACAGTGGACTACTATTTATGTTTTTGGGAGGTCGATGCCCTGCCTGATACAAGAAGCAAGTCAGTGACTGGCAATCTGAAGGCCCATTTTTAGAGAGATGGCACTCCAGACGTTCTAGTCACTGACAATAGATCCCAATTTGCCTCAGGAGAATTGCATGCAAATGGGAGTTTGACTACTACACCTCCTCCCCAGCATACCCATACAGTTGTGAGGGGTGTGGTGTCAACAAGTGAACAAGAAACAGGAGACACTGAAGAGACAGCAGACACAACTCCCGAGATAGCATACAGAGACTATCACAGAACAGAGGGGCAGAAACTTTTGGAGGCCAGTTTACTCGACTCAGAGACAGGTCATTCTTGGAGAAGACCACACTATCTACTAGCTGAGTCTATGGTAAAGATAAGACTCCAACTCAGCTATGTGCTAGCAACCTCTGGGACACAGAGGTGGGGGCCTGGGCATCAACTATTTGTTTTTAATTTTTATATTAAAATATTTGTGAAATAGGGAATATGTACCATGATTAGTGGAACCAGAGTCCGGGAGCCTATACTCCCTCGAGGGACTGCTATTGAGGAGACACCAAGAAAACAAGGAATGCAGGGAGTTAGGTTGGAAGCAACTTAGCCACATGGGCAGAACGATGTATAGTAAAGTTTAACTTTTTCAAAACCTGCATTCGATACACTCCTCCTAATGAAACCTGATGTAGATAAGGCCAAGGAGTCCTGCCTATGTAAAGACCAAAGAATTCAGTCTAATCATAATAATATTTGGGAGGTACTGCACATAACAGTTGTCTGAAAGCATCCACTCAATGTGCATCGGCAGTCAAAAAAGCAAACACAATGTTGGGAATCATGAAGAATGGGATAGATAAAAAGACAGAAAATATATTGCCTCTCCATAAATCCATGGTACGCTCACATCTTGAATACTGCATGCAGATGTGGTTGCCCCATCTCAAAAAATATATATATTGGAAAACGTTCAGAAAAGGGCAACAAATATTATTAGGGGTATGGAACGGCTTCTGTGTGAGGAGAGATTAATAAGACTGGGACTTTTCATCTTGGAAGAGAGATGACTAAGGGGAGATGTGATAGAGGTCTATAAAATCATGACTGGTGTGGAGAAAGTAAATAAGGAAGTGTTATTTACTCCTCATAACACAAGAACTAGGGATCATCAAATGAATTTAATAGGCAGCAGGTTTAAAACAAACAAAAATAAGTATTTCTTCACACAATGCACAGTCAAACTGTGGAACTCGTTGCCAGAGGATGTTGTGAAGACCAAGACTATAACAGGGCTCAAAAAAGAACTAGATAATTCATAGAGGATAAGTCCATCAATGGCTATTAACCAGGATGGGCAGGGATGGTGTTCATAGCCTTTCTTTGCCAAAAGATGGGAATAGGCAACAAGGGATGGATCACTTGATTACCTGTTCTGTTCATTCCCTCTGAAATGAAATTATTTTCCTGGCATTGGCCACTATTGGAAGATAAGATTCTGGGCTTGATGGACCTTTGGTCTGACCCAGTATGGCACTTCTTATGTTAATACTTTTATTTCCTAAATCCCTGAATAATTATCTAGCTGATCATCAGCTCTTTAAGACATATAACTAACTTGTCCAAGGCCACTCAGATGCAGAGGTAAGGTTAAGAGTTTGAAGTTCTGGGCTTCCAGTTCAAAGACCAAATCCCTAACCAACAGCTTTCTCTCAGTTTATAATTTTTCCCCTTTCTATTTTAAAACAATTACAATTATTTGGGTGAGACCAAGAAAGCAAGAACTTTTGTATTTGGTATCATCCAAACTACCCTCAAGAGGAACTATGGTACCAGAACATATTGTGCATTTGAAGCTAATAACTATATGATAAAGGAAGATGCAGAAGGCAGAATGGGTGAAAAAATGAAAAAAAGTTGTCTTTTTTCAAAAGGAACTAGAAAAGGCAAGTAAAGCACTGCAGAAAATAACAGTATAATTCTGTTATATGCACTGTATACAGAGCCTACCCATTAACATAGCAGAGTTCATGGACTCTAATAAAGAGAAAATTACCCTATATTTCACTGCTGTGTTCGCAGAGTTCCTTCTCCTGTTTACAGTCAGTGGGTAGCTATTGAACTTACGATGTTTTCCCCACCCCCTCTGCCTAGAAGCCTGCAGTAGTAAGGCATGGGAAGTCAATTTAAAGTAAAAGGCATTTCTCTTAAATGCTTGCAATTTTCTGGCTCCCCGGCCCCTAGCAAATATCTCATTTTGTTTGACTAACATTTACAACATTTTTCTGTTCAGCTATTTTGTATTATTTATTTTCTTTTCCAAGATTAGGCTTTCCACACCAGCTTTGAGTGTATTTAACTATAGAGATAGTTTATCCAGATGTATACAGATGAAATCCTTCGTAAGTTCAAAGAGGTTTATAAGTAAGAGAGATGTGGCATTTCCCCCCACTTCCAATTCTAAAGCCTTACAAATCGCATAAGCTCAAGACAGATCCATGATCTAACCATCACATAAAAATCCCATCTTTTAGGGAGAATAGGTGCTCATTTGTTCATTCACCCAAAGTAACAGTGCTAAAGGAAACCTCCAATCTTCCACAAGAATAGAAGGTAGCAAGGATATTAGATTTGTGTACTGTGCACTAAATTACTATATTCCCCCCCACCTCCCCATTGGTATTTCAACAGCAGTGCAATGGCTGGATACAATTAAGGTCACAGGCTCCATCACCAGCTGAAGAACTGTAAAGTGCAAAATTGCAGCCTACAGTAAGTCATTTGCAGGGGGAAACGGTTGGTCTTGAAATGGATGTGGGAGGGGTAGATAGGTGCCTTAATTAATAAAGGCTTCTATCTCCCAGAGCATTGTTCATCCTCAGCCTGAGAACTTAAAGTGAAATAGACTGTCTGGGCCATCCGCTTAGTGGGATGGGGAAGCTCATCCATCATCACGAAACTATTAAAGACAATGAATTTTATCAGCTGGAGGAAAAACAAATACCTTCTGCAAGTGCATTTGAAAGGTGGCCTGAAGACAGAATTGCCTTAGCACCCAAAGACAGACCATAAAAAAGGGTCCTTAAATTATCTCTAAATCTTCAGGGCACTTGGTTCCACAGATTGCTGGTGGAGTAGTGAAGGAAAGGTATCTTAGTGATGGCCTGTTTTTTGCCTGTTGCAGTGGGAAAGGAGTGAAGTTCTTACATTGCCACCTGCAGCGAAGTCACTGGTTTTATTAACCAATTCTATGGATGATGTCTACCAGAAATCACTGCAACAGAGCTTGATTGTGATTCAGCTTGAGACTTGCCTTTCAGTGTGAGCTTCATGCTAGTCTATCCCTAAAAGTCCTTTCCATGACAGATCTTGCACGTGTGGTGTTCTACGGCCATTAGCCAATATTTTTTTCTCCCCCAAATGTGACGCTATTAGGAAAAAAAACAAATGTTTTTTCCTCACTCCACATTTAAGTCTCTCCCTAGAAGGATTCACTTTTGTCTAGTTGATATGTACTTTAATTAAAAACAATATACATGTGTACGGGGAGACTTTGGCAAATCAGTAAAGTGCCGGAAACCACTATGGCTTTTTTCTAAAAGCAGCCAAGTCAGCAGGCTTAGCTTAACCAAGGCAGGAGGGGAGGGGGGTTTTTGGGTGCCACAGAAAGGGCATCTTGACCCCACGTCCTTCCTGATAAGAATTGTGTTGAAGTTGCTGATACATGCATCTGAGAAGAGCAGGATGTGCCCCAGGAATGTCTATTGGGGCCTGCAAACTCTGGAAAAACCCCACACCTGGTTAATCGATAATCAGAAGGAGCCTCTTGCTTGCCCATTGGAACTGCTTACTTAACAAGTTTTCTTTAAGGGACATGTCATTCTATTACTAATGTATAAATAAGGGGGAAAAGTTTGAGGTAGGGGGACTCTTCAGGACTGGACTCTCTCTTTCTCTGGATGCATCTTGTGTTTCCCAGGAGCAGACGACTACTGTGCCACTTGAGAGCCACACTCAGCTTTGGTAATTATCGAGGGTTGGAGGTGTTTTCCCCCTCAGCTCTGATTACTTGTCTGTCCTTGGACAGTAAGGTCTTCTGGGCAAAGTGATTTTCTGGATTCTATTATCTGTCTGGGGAATACCTAATATACTCTAGGCACTGAATATAATATTAGTAATACCATTGTTGAGCTATAGACCTCAGCAAAAAATCCAGGTTATTAAGTATGATTTGAACATTCTTCCAAAGCTATTTTGTCTGGTCTCAGAAAATCCTCGTCTCATTGAAGTCAATGGCAAAACTCCCTGGGACATCATTAGCCGCCATCACTGTAGATAAGCACTCAGTTTTGAAAATCTTGGTACCAATTTTTGCCTAAGGTTTGGCTGCTAGGTCTATAGTCAGGTATCTAACTGAGTGTCCTGATCTTTAAAAGGGAAAATAATGGGAATTGGTGGGTGCTCAGCATCTTCCGGGAAAAACAAAACACACATTTATTTAGATACAGGAATATGGATTTAGGAGGATAGTTTTAGCCCTCCCCCCAGTTTGAAATCTTGTCTTTGGCCCTTAGAAGGCACTGAGCATCTACAAAGGAGCATGGTCAGGGCTAATATTTGTAAGTGACTTCAGGTAACAGTGTCTTATTTAGAAGATTCATCTTCTCATTGTACAGCAGACCAGCAGGAAAGGAAACTGATGCATGAGAATGTCCTTCATCCTGCCAATTAACAGAGGCCTATGACAGCACTAGCTGTCAGGAATGAGGACTTGCAGATGGACCTGCCCAGTCTCCGGGCACAGCTGAACCACAGCAGGGCTCTCCAGTTGACCACTCTGCCTGAGTGGCCAAGGAAATCAGCAAGCCTGCTCTTAAGTCCAACAGCAAAACTGATCTTTAGCTGTTCCGCACTTAGGCCCGCAGCTTCAATCGCTCCTGTGCCTGCCTTGTCCCCAACCTTGCTCTCTCCCCAACCCCTGTCCATTACAGTCCTCCTTGCCTACTGGCTTCCTGACTCCAGCTCTGACCCCTTGGTTCTCGCTTCTGACTCTGACTCCATGGCTCCAGATCCTGAATCCCCACCCCACCACTCAGCCCAGCTGCTGGTTCATGACACTAGCAGTATTACCATAGTGCTTAGAGGTCCAAAGCAAGATCGGGACCTCTTTTTGTTCAGTGAGATTGGATCAGATCCTTAATACAACTGACTTTTCTCACAATTCTCTTGTCTCCAGTTTTCACCCATTTTTAGAAATGAATCTAAATTTGATTATTTTGATTTTTTTTTTATGACAGTAGCACTGCCAGGCCCAACCACATAGTAAGAGACAATCCTGTCCCAAAGAGCTTACAGTCTAACCAGACAAGACAGACAATGGAATTACTGCTATCCCCATATCACAGACGGGGAAGCTGAGAAATGAAGAGACTTGCTCACGGCACAGAGGGAGGGAGTCTCTGGTAGAGTTAGGAGTTAAACTCAAGTCTCAGTCCAGTTCAATAACAGCAGACTAGAGTGTAGCAAAGCCAAAGAAGGCAATTTTGAACAGAAGACTGAGAAGAACTGTTGGAACAAGCACAGCCATTCATGTAGCTATGGTTTTACATATGTGAGATGAGGGGCGCAGGGTCATTCTACACAGGCCTAAAAGAGAATAAAAATGAGCAAGTGACTCAGGAAATAACTCTGCAAAAAGATGGAGCAATTAGCTTTTTCCTACTTTCTTTCTTTTCTGTCTTTCTTTCTTTCCTCTAAACCTTATTGATTTTTTTATACCGGGTAGATACGACATTTTTACTTTTTGCTTTATGATAACACTCAGCATCTCTTCAAATTCTGATTGATCGGGCTTTTGCTTTAATCATCCAATTAATACAGCTTCAGCAAAACTCACGGGAGATGTACCTAATGCCGAGAACAAAAAAACCTTACAGGCAGCGCTCTGCCTATGACCCTGTTGGAGGCTCTTTGATTATGCCTAACTACTGTGATCAATACTTTAGGACTTTTTAAAACATGCACCCGGGCTGAAATGTAAAGTCCTGAAGTTTTTTTTTTTCCCCATGGGTTTTATTTAAAACCAACTGGCCACATTCTCCTGTCAGTCACACACATACAAAGCTGGAGTATATCCTATTAAATGAGAGAAGAGGAGAATGTAGCCCAAAGTATGCAGGGGAAGAAGTTGATGCAGTCTTGAAAGATATAAATTATGGATACACAGTGTTATGAGTGGGAGGAGTGTAACACTGCACACCTTCTGTCCAAAACTATTGGACGTATACTTGATTGGTGGCATTACATCTATAGAAATAAAATTGTCATCAGCTCTGGATAGGGACCATAGGTCAAATTCTTCTCTCGGTTACCTTCAGGGATTGAAAATAAAGGATAATGACATTGTCCACAGGTACCTTAGAAAGGAAGTAATAACAACCATCATCTATTTCTTAAATGAAATACCAATACCAACCCCCGGCCCCATTTTATTCAATTTTCCAAACACTGAAAACCAAAACTTCTCATTTTTTTTGAAAAATGAAAACATTTTTATTTTTAATTGTTCCTCAGAAAAACAAAATATTCTTATGGAAAATTTAATATTTTCAATGAAAGCTTTTGTTTAATTAAACAAACACTTTTTTTGTATTTTCCTAAAAAAAATCCATTTAATGTGTGTCATGTTAATTTAAAAGGATTCAAAGCTGGCTAATCAATAGGTCTCAATGTAATTATAAACAGGGAATCATTGCGTGGATGTGTTTCTAAGGGCTATGTGCAGGGGTCAGTTCTTGGCCATACACTATTTAACATTTTAATTAGTGACATGGAAGAAAACAAAATCATTACTGATCACAAAAATTGGGTGGGGGTGTAAAGAATGAAGTGGACAGGTCACCCATAAAGAGAGATCTGGATTGCGTGGTAAGCTAGGTGCAATCAAACAAGATGTGTTTTCATATGGCTAACAGTAACTGTATACATCTAGGAACAAAGAATGTAGGCCATACTTCCAGGATTGGGGATTCTATCCTGCGATGCAGTGATTCTGAAGGGGATTTGGGAATTGAAGCAGATGATCAGCTGAACATGAGCTCCAGTGCGACACTATGGCCAAAAGCTCTAATGCAATTTTTGGATACATCAACAGGGGAGTCTTGAGTAGGAGTAGAGAGATTATTTCGCCTCAGTATTTGGCACTGGTGCGATGACTGCTGGAATGCTATGTCCAGTTGGGGAGCCCACAATTCAAGAAGGATGTTGATAAATTAGAGAAGGTTCAGAGAAGAGCCACAAGAATGATTAAAGGATTAGAAATCATGCCTCACAGTGATCGACTCAAAGAGCTCAATCTATTTAGCTTAATTAAGAGAAGGTTAAGGGGTGACTCAACCTAACAAAGAAAGGTTGACACAATCCAATGGCTGGAAGCTGAAGCTATACAGATTCAGACTGTAAATAAGGGGTAAATTTTGAACAGAGAGTGTAATTAGTCATTGGAACAACTTACCAAGGGTCATGGTGCATTCTCCATCACTGGCAATTTTTAAAACAAAATTGAATGTGTTTCTAACACGTATACTCTAGTTATTATTTGGGGGAAGTTCTCTGGCCAGTGTTATACAGGAGGTCAGACTAGATGATCACAGTGGTCCCTCCTGGCCTTGAAATTTATCAATCAGATGGTCCATTGAGATAAGAGTTGAGGTGGTGCCAGGTCTATAACAGGGTTTATCAATGCTGTATATGTTACACCTGTCCTGTGGCAAGAAAACTTCACTCTCTCCACTCCTGTTAATACACAACCTTCCACAGGTTCTCAATTAACACCAACAAATACTAAATTTCTTTGTAAAATTTTTGAAAGAACAACCATGGTGTTTTGTTCAGAGTTATGAATGTTTCAGAGTTCCGAACAACCTCCATCCCTGAGAGGTTCGTAACTGAGGTTCTACTGGTTTGCTGCTTATGCACCCCCGCATGGCTTTGGGTGATTCTACAGCACCCTGCTTCAATTCCCCCTTCTGCTCAGGGACCCTTAAGAACTCCACATTTCCAAAAGTTATCAGATGAAATTCCCCTGCTGGGGCTGTACTTTATTATGTCCAAATAAACTCAAAATAAAATCTCTTTCACCCAGACTCACTGTATCTTCTACCCAGACTCCAATGAGAGCCAGTTCCTCCTATCTAAGGATCTGTTGTCTGTAGTTTTCCACCATCACTCTTCACTGAAGAGTGTTACAGTCCATCTCCCCTGAGATAGGTAGATTCACATAGGTGCCTGATTCTGGAGAAAAGCCTTCTTCATCCCAGTCTTAAGCTGGGCCTGGCCTATCCTCCCTGAGTAATTGTTGCTTCCTGCTCTCTGAGCAGCTGGATGAGACATCTGGCCCCTTTGTCTTCTCTCTGCTCTAGCTTCTGGTTGTCTCTTCCCCGTTTGTCCACAGGCCATTGTTTTTCTATGCTAATCCCCACCCAGGTTGGTTTAGTCTAGTCCAGTGGTTCCCAAACTTTAACAACCTGTGAACCCCTTTCACTAAAATGTCTAGTCTCGCGAACCCCCTCCTAAAAGTGAATATTTCCAGGGATTTTATCCTCCGAGTATAAATTATAAAAGCAGTGATCTTGGAAATACACAATTTGTTTTTATGACATGCTTATTACACACTATTATTAATTATTATTTATCATTAC
This sequence comes from Caretta caretta, assembly GCF_965140235.1. Lineage (NCBI taxonomy): Eukaryota > Metazoa > Chordata > Testudines > Cheloniidae > Caretta > Caretta caretta. The sequence continues at coordinate 8,276,072 of NC_134210.1, read as the reverse complement.
AGTATTTTTATTGCATTATGAAAACAGCAACACACTTCCAAGATCTCACTTTCATAGCTTGTATCACTTTGAATAAGCCTGTTTTAAGACAAGGCTCCTATGTTTCATCAAGGAGTATCAGGTGTGAAACAGCAGGAAGGTATTTAAGAAGCCAACTCAAAGAGTTCCTCCTACACACGCATTCAGGTCTTGAGCAGTCCAGGCAAATGACGCACGGTACAACAAAGCTTTAACATGTTCTTCATAATTTTTAAAACAATACTAGCTGCCTATTTAATTTTAAAAACAGCAAAAAATATCCACCTTCCTTTCCATTTCTTATAAGGAGTCTTGAAGTTTTAATCTCCTCAGTGCGATAGATATGCTTGCTTTGATCTGCTTAGCTCTTGGAAGTCCAGGGGCTTCGGGCTGCTGGCCCCGTGCTGCCCAGGGTCCCTAGGGACAGCTCTGTCTGCCATTAGGGATTTTTTTCCCCCAAGAACCCCCAGGGATTCACCAACCCCAGTTTGGGAACCACTGGTCTAGTCACATGAACATCTGTTATGTGAAGTAATGTATTTTCTCCACCTGTGGAGACATACTAGCTATATCGCAGGTGGGCTGAGATCTATCTCCCTTAGAGGGCCACCCAACCTAGGCATAGGAGGTGGAGCAGCAGCAGCTTCTCATAAAAATCCCCAAAGCAGCTACACTGTCCTCCTTCAGTCATCTCCTTAAAAGTCATCATTTTTTTGCAGTGTGTAAGAACACTTGCCAATCAGTCAGGCAGCATGTTGGTTGTGATTGTTGCTTACTGTGCAGATCTTAATCATCTCCCAGTCACTTGTGCCCTCCGCCCCCAGCTATTGGCTGTATCCACCTGTTGTCTCTCAGTTTAGACTTAAGGTATGTCTAGACTGCAGTTGTGGGGTGTGACTGCTGCTCAAGATGACATACCACAGCTAGCTTTGATCTAGCTAGCACAAGGCCTGGAAGAGTGAAGGCACAGCAGCGTAAGCTTCCGTGCTGGCTGTACAACCTGCTGGGAACCCTGGGTAATTACTCACAGGGCTAGTGCACACTGAAGCTTGCATTGCTGCGAACTCAGTGTTCCAGGATTCAAGCGAGATAGATTAAAGTTTACTCAGGTATGTCAGCTCAAGCTGCAGTCACACCCAGTGATTGATGTCTAGACGTACCTTTCGACTGTAATCTCTTTGGGACCGGGACTAACATTTTGTTTTATGTTTGTGCAGTGCTTAACATTATGGGATCTTGATCTGTGATTGGGGCTTCTAGGCATTACCAGTGTACTACTAATTATCATGGTTAAAATTGAAATCAAGTGTGCCTACTGTCTGCTTGAGAGTAAATATATCTCCTCTTGTCTTCTCTCTGCCTTGGAGAAGCAATTTTTATAATGTAGATTAAGCCAGTTTGGTTCACAACAAATGATTTCCACTGCAAGGAGTTACCAGGCTGTAGGTGAGCGAGAAACACGGCTGTGCCAATTTCCCTTCTATCATACACAATCACAACTTGTTTGCTTGACAGTTCTACAAGTGCAAATAGCTGTACATTTCAGTGCATACAAGATGTTACACGTGTAAAACAGCAGCCATGCATATTATGTGTATCAGGGCTCTGCATATTCACCACTACTTTACACTGGAAAACAGAGAGACTAATATGATATACGGGAGTGAATTTACTCAGCTGAAATGCAGCAATGGAACACAGGCAATGAAGACACATTCTGTACCTCCATCCATGTGTAACGCCGGCAGACCCCGGTTGTCAGTGGGCAGGATTGAACTGTTGACCTCTGGAGCTTACTGCATGAGCCTCTACCACATGTGCTAAAAGCCAACTGGCTGTTAGCAAAGGCTGTAGAGCAGACTCATTTAACTCTCTCTAAGTGGTCTCGGTGCCATTAGATGGGACCAGGAGGTGTGTGGGTTACATACTTCCCCTAGCTGAGGAAGCGCATCCCAAGCTTCAGAGTCTTCCCAGTTGAAGTCCCAGACGAGCCCCCACTTGTAACGCCAACAGAGTCTGACCATTGGCGGGATTGAACCTGGGACCTCAGTGCATGAGCCTCTACCGCATGAGCTAAAAGCCAACCAGCTATTAGCTAAGGCTGTAGAGCAGACTCCTTTTATCTCTCTCTCTAAGTGGTCTCCATGCCACTTGATGGGACAGAACACCACACCCAGGAGGTGTGTGGGTTACACATGCTGGTGAGCATTCCTTCTGTATTCCAGTGGCCTTGCGCTTTCTGAGCCACAGAATTAGCTGGCGCTCAGCAGCACGGTTACTATCAGTGTCAGTTATCAAATAATTTCTATAAGTTTAACAAGATCAGTGACTAGATGCCACCATGGTGACGGTAGTTCTGTAAATAGTTAAGGTATACAGGGGACCTGATTCTGGTCTCACACCAATTTTATGACAGAATAACTCAGTGCAGTGCAGTGGAATCACTCCCAGTTTACACCCAGTGATAGCAGAATATGGCCCAGGAAATATAAAAGTAATGCCGCAGTCCCAAAGCTTTGAAAATCCACATCTTCTCTAGGTGAAATCCATTAACCATCCTTCTTCTTCCTAATTATCTGTATTAACAGATCACCTAGGGGCCCTTGTCATGGACCAGGACTCCATGGTGCAAGGCACCATACAAGCACACACAAAAAGGTGATCCCTGCCCCACATTTTATTACAGTAGTGCCTTGATGGCCCAAATAAAGCAGAGTCCCATTGTGCTAGGCACTGAGCAACCTATAGCAAAAGATGCCCTGTCCCGGAGAGCTTACATTCTAGCTTTCAGACCAGTGACAGCTGGGGGTGTGGGATGGGAAAATGGGGGACGGTAGTAACACAAATGTAATTTTGCATTGCTAGTTATGTGCACACATTTTAGCCATGAGTCACATAGCCTTGGCCATCACAGAACCTGCAGTCTAAAATACACAAACAGGAAGAAAAATGGATACACTGGAAAACAGAGAAGAATAACTTATTTTTTGAGAGAGAATGATCCTCCACTGGTGTTGTCAAGGTTCCTTCCCCACTCTGAACTCTAGAGTACAGATGTGGGGACCTAAATGAAAACCTCCTAAGCTTACTTTCACCAGCTTATGTTAAAACTTCCCCAAGGTACAAGCTAGTTTACCTTTTGCCCTTGGACTTTCGCTGCCACCACCAAACGTCTAGCACCAGTTACTGGGAACAAGTCCGTTTGGAAACGTCTTTCCCCCCAAAATCCTCCCAAATCTTACACCCCCTTTCCTGGGGAAGGTTTGATAAAAATCCTCACCAATTTGCATAGGTGAACACAGACCCAAACCCTTGGATCTTAAGAACAATGAAAAAGCATTCAGTTTCTTAAAAGAATTTTAATAGAAGTAAAAAGAATAACCTCTGTAAAATCAGGATGGTAAATACCTTACAGGGTAATTCGATTCAAAACGTAGAGAATCCCTCTAGTCAAAACCATAAGTTACAAAAAGACACAAAAACAGGAATATCCATTCCATTCAGCACAGCTTATTTTCTCAGTCATTTAAAGGAATCGGAATCTAACGCATACCTAGCTAGATTACTTACTAAGTTCTAAGACTCCATTCCTGTTCTGTCCCTGGCAAAAGCATCACACAGAGAGAGAGGCTTTGTTTCTCCCTCCCCCCAGCTTTTGAAAGTATCTTGTCTCCTCACTGATCATTTTGGTCAGGTGCCAGCGAGGTTATCTTAGCTTTTTAACACTTTACAGGTGAAAGGGTTTTTCCTATGCCCAGGAGGGATTTTAAAGGTGTTTATCCTTCCCTTTATTTATGACAGGTGCCAATCAGTGCACCTCCATTGACTTCCATGGCATGTCAAGGATTTACACCAGCTGAGGACCTGGTCTGTAGTTATCATCAGCTCTGGGGCATCATGGGAGAAGCAGAAGTAGTATTAAAAACAGACCTCTCCATTCCTTCAGGGCAGTAATGCTCCAGGCCTGTATCTACCTGTCACTTTTCCAGGTAGAAAATTGTCACAAAGACCAAGGACAGGTAGGAAAGCAATAACAGCAACAGCTTGTCTTCTCTTCATGCATCCCCATCCCATATAACAAAGTTCAAACAATTCACCCACTTCCACTTTAATCCAACTCTCTGTCGGCTCCCAGAATTGTTTCCTGCCCTTGGGGATACTTTCCCCCCTTTAAAACATTTTCACCTCTGTAATGGTGTTCTAGGTGATCAACCATTGACATATGACTGTACTTCTAAGCCTCACCTTGTTCCTTTTCTGCCCAAGTCTTGTTAATCATACCCATTCTAATAATAGTCCCGTTAATAACACCTCCTGATATGATATCCTTCTCCCCGGGCTTCCTGGGCTCTTCGGATGGCTAATGTCTTGTTAAAACTTTTTTTACTTATTAATTTTATCTGTGACAGAGCTTGATTAGCTTCTAAATTACCCTGTTCCTATTTTTAGTGTGCCGTGCCCCTACCCTTCACACGCAGTTTAATCCCAAAGTATTAATTCTTCTCTATATAATGCTGACTTGTCTTTCTCCAGGTATCCTAAATCTTTCTGTTTCCATGCGAGGTTCATCCACCTTTGTTTTAATTCTTATTACCTCTCTCATTACTTTCTCTGCTTTCTGTTATCCATTGATGGGCAGGAGCACTTTGCAGCAGCAACGGGGAGGGTTGTTGGCGTACGAGGTCAGGCTCAGGCTCCGATGGAACTCAGAGCAGCTCCTGCTTCAGTCTGCAATTGCAATGATGCATTGGGGTTTGTTGGTGAGACTTTTATACCATTAATCACTCTCGGGTCAGTCGTGAACATGCCTAAGGAAATGAGGAAGGCATAAGGGCCTAAATTCTCAAAGATCATAGAAATCATAGAATATCAGGGTGGGAGGGGACCTCAGGAGGTCAACTAGTCCAACCCCCTGCTCAAAGTAGGACCAATCCACAACTAAGATACTGAGGTGCATTGATTTCTTAGACAATCTGGGCCAAGGAGCATCATGAGCGCATCATCAGCGTACTGCTATTTTTTACCCCCCTCACCCATGTACAGGAGTGAATAGGTAGGCAGGCAAGGGTGGGGAGTGGGCAGATGCTTGGTCACATCCCCATCCCCCAGTGAATCATCAGTTCAGCTGAACTGCCCTGGGAAGAAGTAGTAAACCAAGATAAGTACTGCGGTGAAGCTTTTTTCCCCTGTGGCACAGTCATAATTCAGACCCTGTTCTGCTCCAGGAGCAGCCTTGCCCTGTTCCTTTACGCAGGTTGCATTGCAAGGTGACATTATAGCCCTTCTCTTTCCATGAAGGCTTAAAAAAAATAATCTTTCCCTGCTCCAACCTATGTCAAGTCAAAGCATCCATTTTTTGCAACATAACATTAATTTTGCTTTCCTCAGATTTCATTTGCTCCTCTTCCTTTTTTTTTTGTAAATTCGCGAGCTTACTTTTAAGCACTTCCTTTGGGTAGGATCCAAAGAAGTTAAAAGAGATCAGAAAAGGATGAGTGAATACAGCTGAGGGGACAAATTTTGCCCTCAGTTCCACCCATTAAATCCTACTGATGTCTATGGAATCACGTAAAGTCATTGGGTTTGCATGGATAGAACAGAGCAATAACTGGGCCACCGTGTGTTACAATACTTGAATGTTATTTTCAGATTTATTATTAAATTTGTTCAGACTCCAGTAGAATTTCATTGGGATTCCAGACACGTGGTCTACACTCCCAGATTCCTTCCTCCAGCACCCCATAAACAAATATAAGGAATCCAATACATATCCGCAATTCTGGAGTTCATTCCTGCCAGAAATTAATCTGAATTGAAGCTGGGCCACTTTTAGAACCTAGGGTAGTGTACATCTCATTGTTTAGCAATCCTAGTAAACACAGCTCTATAATACCCTGGGATCCCTCCAACCCTTGCTGAATGACCCTGTTGCCGGCACCCAGTGCCGAGAGGCTGAACAACAGCTTGAGTGGTTCGTTACCCGGTGTGCTACACCCAATAATCACAACGGGGTGGAGAAGCAGAAAAGTTTATTTGCAGCTGCAAAAAGGTACAGGGAGAATAAAATCTCAAATCCTGCACAACAGAGCAGGAAGTTACACAGGCTTTTATACATCCTTTTTCCCAGCATACTTATCCAATAGCAAGCTGCCCCAAGTATCCATATAGCCAGCCAATCCAGTTCCCAGCTAGTTCCCTGATTCTCTGTATCATTTGTTAAACTATACATAAAGCTGCTTTATTCAGCATTGTTCTTCCATATCTCCCCTGTTTGGCCTTGCTTAGTTTCAGGCAGTCTGACTCTGCAACATACTGTTGCAGATTCTCAGCATAACTGCTGTGTGTGCCTCCAGGCAGGGGGGCCAAGGACACTTGGGCCTAGTACGCAGAGCTGCTGCGAGTGCCTCCAGGCAGGAGGGGGGGCCAAGGACACCGGGGCCTAGTGTGAGTGGGCTTTATCGACACTCGTGGTCTTCCATCCCCTCGAGTTACCTAGTGGCCATGCCCCAGTGTCCCCAACAACCCAAAGCCTTTACAACCTGTCATTACATTCTACCTCCAACCTAACACACTTCAGAGGGCATTTTGTAACCAAATATTTTGAAAGATTTCCAATTTTAACTGCTGCCTTATAAGTAATTTGCTCTGCCTTTAATTTTTTTTTTTTTTTTGAGAAAACTAAAGGCGAACGGAGAGTGTCAATGCTAACCGCATGCGATTCAAGATAAAGCAGAAAATGAAAATGCTTGAAGGCTGCAGTGTGTCAAAACTTCATTTCTTAGAATTCAGAATGACAACTCACAATCCAGAAACAGAGAGAGAAAATGGCTGCTCCCTAAGGCAGCAAGGGACAACTCACTCAACTGTGCTTTACATGGGCTCTTTCAGACTGGCTCTGATGGCATGCTTTGCTAAAGGGACCACTGTCCTGCAAGCAGGACCAGGAAACCCTCCTGCTCTTAAAATGATCGCTTGCAATTTCAACACTGTCCTCAGTACACCAAAACAAGGCCTATCCCTCCGTTTACATATTAAAAGGTGGAGACTGGGGAACACTTAAGCAGATCTGTCGCTTTGATCCACTACCACAGACCTGGAGTCGCTGTAGGTGGGGGAGTCAGTTCTTATGTAAGGCAGAGATTTCTGGGAATAGGGCTATTTTTCCTGGATATTGCATATACTGCACCTTAGCAATACTGTCAGCAAAGCTGTGTCTCCTGCCATGCTGCCCGTACAGCCTTTCTACAAGCCACTCATCCAAATCCACACCACATACCCATGGGACTCAGAGCAGTGGTAACATAGGAGGTAAATCCTATCGTAGCAATGTTGCGAAAGGGAGGGCACATGCCTATGAAGGTGGTTACCCCACAAACTCCTCTCCCCTCCCCTTGAGAATTCTGCATTGAGCTCATTGGGTTAGACTCCACCCCAAGCCCCATCAGGGGAGCTGGTTTGGGGCCAGGTAGCAGCTGGCTGAGTTTCTCTTAGGCATACATAGTGCAGGGTGTTCCCTATTCTGTGGCCATCCAGTGACCAAAGCAGATGACACAGCCATTGTTCTGCTCATACCACCCCCTACCAGGCATCTCCTAAGGAGAGCCCAAATGGACGAGCAGGAACAGTGTCCCCCATCAAGATTCTGGCTAGCCTCTGTGCAGGGTGTGATACAGCATGGCCAGAGGGCAGCATGAGAGTGTTAGAAGGGAGCCTTATTCCCTGTAGGATGAAGAAAGTTTGCTGTAAATTAATTAAAGCATCTGAAGCCAGTCACATGATAAACCCCCCCTGCTTCAATCAGACAGGAGGAGTTGAAGCAGCGTGGATTGGTGTTGAAGCAGAGAGCAGTTTGGAGGGGTTGAAGCAGAGTGGATTGGTATTGGAGCAGAGAGCAGTTTGGAGGAGTCGAAGCAGAGTGGATAGGTGTTGGACCAGAGAGCAGTTTGGAGGAGTCGAAGCAGAGTGGATTGGTGTTGGAGCAGAGAGCAGTTTGGAGGGGAGCAGAGGAGAGTTTGGAGAAGTGCTGCAGTGAACTAAGAAGACCAAGACCCTAGGTAAAGGGACATCTGGTTTGTGCAGAGGGAGGGTAGAAAGCCCCACAAGCTGAAGGGCAAGAGAGGGAAGTAGCCCAGGGGAAGGAACTGCTAGTTCTAGTGGTTTACTGCTATCCCTAGGGCCCCTTAGGATAACCCTAACCCTCTCCACTCCCCTCCTCTAGGACCCAAGTGGGGCAGTTAATACCTCAGTTCAGGGGCAAGAAACGGTGCCCTGACCCCCCACCCAAGAAGAGAAAGTGCGAGACCCATCATAGTAGAGCCAGCAATTTGCCACAAGAGGTACAAAAGGAAGGGCGCACCACATGCCACAAGAATGTTTAGAATCTCACCTCTTCTAGGGCCTGATCTAAAGCAGACAAAAGTCAACAGGAGAAGCAGCATGGAGGATAACATTGTGTAGAGGCCTTCCCTCTCCATGCCACCCCTGCAATCAACGGGTTTCGCGTTATTTGTCTTCCCTCTCCTTCTGTGCAGCAATGCGGAAATCCTGCCTCTACAATTTGGGGAAATATGCTAAAATACCTTCAGCTGCTCCAACGCACTGTGCCGGATGCTTTTGGTAATTTGCATTAATGCTATTGTAATTGCTTTATTGAATATGCTGGTAGAATTTGCTCATTTCAGGTATATCAAAGACATGGGGTTGATGACTTGACCTTGCAATTCCTTGCTGGAATGTAACTCCAGTCTGTGGAAGGGAGGCAAGGAGTTCTTCTTTCCGACGGGGTGGATAATCAGTATCCAAAATGAGTCTCTCGTAGACATTTTGCTTAACAACAAATTTAATGGAAAGGCTCCTTGTAACACAAAGGGAGATGAGCCGCACATGCTACCACTTTGATAATCCAATCATTATTTTGGTAGCCTTAAGGGATATCTGCTTACAGCAGAATTCAACATATAGTTTAATTTACTTATCTGATCTTTCCCTTCACAGGAACAGCTTCCATTTTCTGTCCTATTTCAAGTTTTCTTTCATAATGCAAATGGCACCACACTGTGTGGATGTGGTTTTTGTTTGTGCTGATGATATTGACAACTCATGATAAGAGGGTCTTTTGGGGTTTGCTACTCACTGTCGGGTCGCCTCCTCGGAGCTGTGCATGGGGATTAGCTCCTTTCATGGCGGACGCCCCCTTCCGACGGTTGCTCACACCTTGTTCTTCCTCTCTCTCCAGATCTCCTGGAGCTCTCTCTTCATGACTCAGCCCTCCAGCCAGGTCCCTGTACAATCTTCCTCTTCTGGGGTATCAAAGTCTCACTGGATCAGCTGTCTGCATGCTGTTCTAGACAGTCTTCTGATTCAAGGCCAGGACTTGTGCCACTTTCCCAGCGGCTGGTAGGGAAACCCAGGCTCACCCACAACTCCAGGTTCCAATCTAGGGTCCCCATGTCCATCAACTGCTGTCTGTTTGCTCTCAGACACTGTCCCTATTTCCCTGGACTCCTTCCCACTTCCCTTTTCTATCTTTTACTCTGCCCATGATTTAGCAATCCAAACTCCTTCCTCCCACAGATTAACTGTTGACTACTTTCCCACTCTGACTTCTTGCCAGACTTAGTAGGCCCAAACAAACTTCCCTCCTCAAAGGAAGTGATTGCAAACTTCTTTCTCCATAGCCCCATTCTGTTTTCAGCTCCATTTCTTTATACAAGCCAAACCTGCTGCTCTCCAGCTGAACTTCATTTTCCGGTAAGATTTATTGTTCCCTGGCTCTCCTCCAGGTGCAGCATACAAGGTTAATTGACTGAATTTAAACTGTTCTGCTTTGTATGGGGTGGACACCCCACCATAGAGGGATTTATTTTCTCCCCAACTCAGCCTGTATATCAAAGAGATGCTTCCAAACCCCAGATCTTAATTCTGAGCTGGCATGGTTATTGGTGGTATGTTGGTGTTTTAAATAATAGATCCTCATCCCTTGTATCTTCCATTGTTGTTCTATTAGGCTTAATCATACTACCCAGCTGTTATGCAGTTCTTTTCATTGGTAGCTCGCTAAGTGCTCTCCATTTTACAGGTAGGGAAACTGAGGCACAGAGCCGGGAAGTGACTCACCCTAGGTCACCCATCAGGCAAGCAGCAGAGCTGGGAATTAGAACCCAGTCTTATGGCTATTCACTAGGCCACAGTGCCTGTCTCTGGGTTCTATTCCCAGCTCCGCTGCTGGCCTGATGGGTGACCTGGGGTGAGTCACTTCCCTGCTCCGTGACTCAGTTTCCCCACTTGTAAAATGGAGAGCACTTTGTGAGCTACCGATGAAAAGAACTGCATAATAGCTGGATAGTATGATTAAGCCTAACAGATCCTCATCCCTTGCATCTTCCATTGCTCTATTATTTATTACCTAGATATTAACACAGCTCCATCACCATCATATCTGCCAAATGTTTACAAATAGAAAGAACTATAACAATGCATCTTACTCTTTCTCCCATCCCAGTTATAGAAGGAATAGTCTGATTAGTTCATAGTCATTCAGTTTTTATTAGCAATTGTGTGTGTGTGTGCATGTAAAAATGATTAAGTTAAAAGTTAAATGAAAAAAGATCAATTTTGCATTTCAGTCATTAAGGCTGTATTCCTGCAAACATAAATGTGCATGACTTTACTCACATGAGTGAGGTCCCATGTGCACATTTGCAGGATCAAATCTTAACGACCTACGTTGCACTTCCAAAGGAGATGCTAGGATCTGAAAATCTAGCCCATACTATCCCAGGCTACAACATCTTTCATGGCTATGAGATGGTTCTTAAATTTCTTATTGTGCTCTGCAAGCTCATTTTAGCAGTGAGGCACACATGTCTGTAAGTCACTCGTGGATCAAATGCCTCTCTAAACCTTTCTCCTGCTGTTTTGTGAGAGTTGACTCTCCTGTGGTGACCATGAGGAGTGTCATTCAGATTATGGGCACTGGCAAGAGGAATGTTTTCTGTGCTTCAGTAGACACTGAGAGGTGACTGGAAAAATTTTAATGCACAAGTGTTCCAGTGGCAAACAGAAAACTTTGATGCTGGAAAATTCACCAATTCCTCCTTATTTTCCAAGCAGCTCTAAATACAGTAGAGTAATGCAAGCAAAAAATACTCCCGGCCTTATTCTAAATTAATTCTAATAAAAAGAGGTTGTAATATCACTTTTAGTTCATCCTACTCAGTGGTTTTAAAGTGCAATTTTTTTTCTATGCCTACAAACAGTAATGAGCAAAACTTCAATTCCAAAATGCAACCAGTCTTTGGATTAGCATCTAAATCCATATCTAACTCAATATTTCTTTGAGGATACTCCCTATCCACCCCACAATGCTGTCTGCAGACATCTATCTTCTTTCCACCCCTGCAGCTCTGTTTCCTCCAATCTTTAGCTCATGGGGTTCCTTTTGGGTATAAGATGTGTTACATTCTTTCTCCAAGAACAGGTCGTCAGGTGATATGTTCCTTGCTTAACATGCACAGCGTGGGTGTTATTCTATATAGCAGCACCATTGTCATTGGCAAGGATCAAATCGGTGACCTTCAGCACCAAAACCACAATCCCTTAACATCTGAACTAAAGGGAAAAGCTCATTTAGCTAACAGTCAGTCGCAGGCTCTTATCTAGCCACTAGAAGGAGACATGGCAGTAAACTCATTTCTTACATACTCCCCCACCCGCATTAGACAAGCTTGCCCTGAGTATCCCATGCTATGTAGGATTTTTGAGGTTAGAGAGTCATCTAGTCACTTAGTGCATTCTGAGTCTGAATTGTTTTGTCCAAGTCTAAGTTAAACTCCTTTGCACAGGGGTTGTGTTTGGCACAGTGCCAAGCACAGTGACATGATCAATATGTTAATGAATGGGGATGTTTATGTAACTCATTGTTGCTATGTACACATGATTATCAGCATCAGGATGGAACCCAGGCACTTCAGGATCAGTAAAAGCACAAGCCACTACCGCTTGAAATAAAGGAGAGCTCCTTTAATTATGGATAAGTAGCAGGTTCTTAAAGTCACTGGAGCATAGTCACTAGGACATATATTCACACAAACTACACTGATGTGCAGCATTCACACCCTTCACACTTGTGCAGAAGTCAAGTCCTTCCTTAGCTGCGGCTTATCCAACTTATTGATATACAGTCACACAGGCCCTCAATCCAGTTTACGATACTGAATGAGCAATTAATTGCATCTGCAATTGTAAGGATTTGGAAAACTATCTACCAACCTCTTCGCTTTCTGAACAGGTGCAACCGCGACTGCAATTAATTCTGCCTACAATTTTGTCACCACAATCCTGCATACACTTTCTGAAATTAGGCCAAGCTACTATTGTAATATATACTGATTACATAATTGCCTTTTAAATGGTTGTGTCTATCTTATATTTCTATATTTACTGTAGATTGCACACACATGCCCTCAAATGCAATTTTGTTTTGTTGCATTATGGAAATATATGAAAGATGTTTGATATTAGGGCTAACGTTACTGCTTCTTTAGACACTAAGGTAATCATCATGCAGTTGCTCAATAAGCAACCTTTAAAAAAATCTTTTAGTAAATAGCTCCTCTCCTTTGAACTAGTTTTCGAAGAACAATCTTCCTGAAAACGATGCCTAATTTAAAGAAAACTTAGGTATTGCTCACCCCACTGACAGAGCAAGTGTCTCTTTTTTTGGCCAAATCATAGAAATGAGGTTCCCTAAGTACATTACACCTTTAAAAGCTGACATTATTGCAGAAAAGTGTATATAGCACCTTGTCAGCATGGAATAACCAGACATGGCTAAAATTGTCATTTCTGACAGGTCAGTGTAATGAGCAAGAGAATGCTGAGATGGTCAAAAAGGTTTTGGTTTTTTTTCCCCCTCCTTTTCTTTTTACCCGAATCAGCAGGGTAGAGCTGCTTAGGGTGGTAACAGCCCTATATATGTGACTCATTTAAAGTACCACATTCTCAAAACCTTGTCACCCACACTATCACAGCCCACCACATTTATGGAAGGGATGCTTTGGGGTGTATGTGCGTGTCTATAAAATTAGCTTCCTGCCCCCCCCCCGTTTTACATTTCTCATGCAGGAAGGGTAAGGAATCTGATACTCTGAAGCATTGGATGTTAGAAATAGATAGTAAAAGTACATGCACTCTCTCTTTCAACATACCGAGCAGGGAGGAAAGCTAGAAGGACTGGATATTTGTTTCATGTTTTATCGTTCCTCCCAACCCAGCTGCCAGCAGTTCAAGAAACAGATCTTTAGCTGTGGGAGGCACAAAGAGGGAGAAAGACAGAAAGACAAAAAAGGGAAAGAGAAAGAGATGGAAAGGGAATCACACACAAACACATGGAAAAGAGAAGGGAAGGGGAGGAAAGAGGCAGGTGACCCAGGACATACAGAATGTGGATAATGGGATGGTTTGTGAAATTTCTTGGACACCATGAGAGATTCAAAGTTATTTGCCAAATTAGGGGCCAGACTACGAATGCTTTGACACACCTTGTTACTCTTGCAAGGAGTCCCATTGACTTCAGTGGGACTAATGCATTCCAAGGTGAGTAAGGGGCTCACAATCCAGCCCAAGGTAATTTAGGTCCTAATTCTGCAAGCTAACCTGGCCCCCTTGCAGACAATGCAGGGATTCTCCCTTCCCTTCCCTTCCCCCACCAAGGCCCGTGACTGTAGGACCCTAGACTGATTACACTGGCCCCTTGCGTTCTGATCTGAGTAAGGAGCAGCATATGTTCTGTCTTCGGAACAAAACAGGGAACAAACCTGTGGCTCAGGGAACCCATGGAGAAGATGTCCTGCATTCCCCTGGGGGAGAGAGCAGTGCCAGCCATTTTCCTCCACAGCTTACTCCCCACCCCCACCCCCAGCTCGGGGAGGCAGAGCCAAAACACTGTCCATGACCTGCTCATGTGTGAGCAAGATGGAGTAGCCGTCTTGAGGATGCTCTCCTTTCCCCCTGTAGTAACTGTTGTAAGACTAGGCAGCACAGCGAGTTAATTTATACTACCATAGTGTCCTGTATAAGGACATAAGCCAGCTCTCTCTTGGGCCTTAAGCCAAGTGCATCAGTTGTTTTGCTGCATTCCTTTTTAAGTGCATGTCAGTCACTGGCTCCATTATTGAGCCAAAAACCCTCCACCTTCAGAGCTAGCAAAATATTAGGCATGGTGCCCTGTATGGTGACTCCTGGAGGGCTCAGACTCACTTCAACAACAGAAAACAGGGGTATTTCCCCCCACCACGGTCCAAAAAAAAAACCCCACGTAATGTTCGTGACTAATTAAATTCTCACTCCAGTCATGATTAATGTAACAAATAATTACACCTTAGCTCTAATATAGATACAACGAATTGTTCTGCCCACAGCGCATCGTGACTAACAGTTAAACAGAGCTTTTAGAGCGACAGAGGGAACATCTTAGGCTAACCTTTCGCCTTGTTGTGCTTTCGCTGCGGAAGGAATATACATGCCTGCGGCTTTTGTACTCCCTTTCACATCACTGGCAGTGACAGATTCTTCTCTTATTAGATGTTAGACAAGCTGATTCCTTTTAACTTCATGATGTCCCACTTTGCGAGACTGTAGGGCAAATAAAAAATAGAGACAGAAAGGAGGTGACGCTCTTTTCTTTTCTGTTCCCTGGAGAGATCCCAGCCTGGGAAGAGCTCTCTAGATCGCTGCAGCCGGACAGCTGGTTTGAAGGTTTCGAGTTGACTCCACCCTGGCAGTCAGCGATGAGTCTTTCCAAAATGTTTCATAGAATCATAGAATATCAGGGTTGGAAGGGACCCCAGAAGGTCATCTAGTCCAACCCCCTGCTCGAAGCAGGACCAATTCCCAGTTAAATCATCCCAGCCAGGGCTTTGTCAAGCCTGACCTTAAAAACCTCTAAGGAAGGAGATTCTACCACCTCCCTAGGTAACGCATTCCAGTGTTTCACCACCCTCTTAGTGAAAAAGTTTTTCCTAATATCCAATCTAAACCTCCCCCACTGCAACTTGAGACCATTACTCCTCGTTCTGTCATCTGATACCATTGAGAACAGTCTAGAGCCATCCTTTCTCTGTTTCTCTGTGCTGCTTTTAATTGGAGACAACAACAGTAGGAAAACATACCTTCTGGCCCCTTCAAAGTTTAAGTGAATGGTTACCGAAGGGAACACTCGACTTTTTGTAAACAACCAGCAACACATTTGAGTGCCTAGTAATGCATAGATTCTGATCTGGCTTTCCTGGATCTAGAGGTCAGAAGACTGAATTTAGAGCAAACAGCAGAGACTTACTTAGTCACAGAATACATAAAGACAGGAAGAACGATACAGAGAGGAAGTATGGGGTGAAATACTGATCCCATTATGGTAAAGCTCCTATGAACTTGAATGGGGCCAGGATTTCATCCACAGTCTTGTATTTAAGCACTTGACTGGGACTCAACAGATATGGGTTCAAATCCTAACTCTGCCACAGGTTTCCAACAGGAACTTGGGTGAGTTGCTTAATCCCATCTGTAAGAGGTAATAATGCTTCTGTTTTGTCTATGTAGATTATAAGCTCTTGCGGCAGAGACTGTCTTTTTTTGATGTGTATGTACAGTGCCTAGCACAATATGGCTATGATCACCATTAGGTACTGAGACACAAATAATAATGCATACTGCATGAGTAGCAGCAATGAAAGTGTTCCCTCAATGTATTTCAGTCTAACCATGAAATGACCACCTCTGGGAGTGAAATGGCAGTTCAGCCCTCTACCCCATCTGGTCCTGACGTTCAAAGTTGTTTGCGTGAGTATTTGTAGCAGCCACATTTCACATGGACTGTTCATTGGCTTTGGTGCCAGAAGTGGTTGAACACTCATCCGGTCACGGATGTCACAGCACCATGTGACATGTCTGACCAATCACAATTTACCAAATCATCTCAGGTAGCCAATACTCACAGAGAAACTTGACAATGGTAAGCTCCTGGTGTACCAGCCTATCAAGTTGACCAATATTGTTATATTGTTTCCTTGTACTCTCTCCTCTGTCAGTGTCCATCTGTTACTTTTGTTTTATACTTAGCTTGTAAGCTCTTTGGGGCAGGAACCATCCTTTTGTTTTGTGTTTGTAAAGCACCTAGCAGTCTCTATTTGATCGTGTACCTGATACATTACAGTTAGATAGGCTATTCCAGGACACTCATAAGCAGATCCAGAGTAATATTCCCAGTAGACATTTAGTGCAAGGAAGGATTGCTACTTGAAGGTTAGGCATGGGACTTTGGTTCTGGGTTTTATGAAAATGATGAACATTCACCAAGGATTAAGATGAACTCATCAACCTATCTCACTTTTTCTTCAAATTAAAAAGTGTGTGGCAGCTTCCTCTCTGCTAGATTTATCTGTTCACTGTGGAATGTGTTTTTTTTTTCCTGATGCTCCGCCAATGTGTCTCAATGCATTTGCGACTTCAGATTTCCCCCTTCCCCCTTTTTTTTTTTTTTTGGTAAAGAAAAATCTATATACTGAACAACATGTTCTATTATATAAGAGGCTTAAAATAAATTCTTTGAAATGTTGATGTTTCCCAGGGATTCTATAATACAATTGAATTGATCGAGTCAGTGAAAAAGGGATGACATTGCCACTTAAAGCTGCAGCATTTGTAAGCCTGCTTCATGGAAGAGCTTGACATTCTGAAACAATTCCTCTTCCCCAGTCCTCATGGCCACTCTGCCCTGTACTCTTTCTTGGCAAATATTACAGCACTTGGTCTAGATCCTCAGCTGGTGTAAATCAGTCTAGCTCAAAGGGTCAATGGAGCTATGCCAATTTATAATGAGGATCTGGTCCTATTGACTATACTCCTCTAAAGGCTTAGCTCAATGGAAAATTGTCAAACCCATGTAGTATGAAATACCTCAAACTACACTAAGCTGGTTTTCATAAGTAATGCCATTTGTCTAATATCTGCATCACAGGGGCCTAATTACGCAATTCCCATTGTACCTAGAACTTCCACTCAATCCAAGGGGAGTTTTGAATGCAGATTTCATGCAGGTTTTTATCCCAAATGATTAACTTGCAATATATTGATGAAATCTGCTGCCGAAGAAATGTTTTGGAGCACAAATCCATGACCATTTAGCCTTGTCTTCAGAATTTCCCCAAATATCCCTTGATGATGGGAAGCATCAATTCTTTTTGTACAGACAGAAGAGCTTCCAGGAAATATGAAAATGGGCATGAATTTGTAGACAGCTATAAGATATGGAAGATAAACTTGACTCCACAAATTGGAATGTGACTGACAGTTTCTCTGCTCACTTACACTGCAGCAAGTCAGTGCTTAAAACACATCTTCAGGACAGGAACTGGCATCAGTTGCCTGTAGGTCTCAAACATATCATCATGAAACAGCTTTGTCAGGATCCCTGGCTGTAACACGCTGTCAGCAGGTGACACTCTCTGTCAGCATTAGACATACATAGCTTCTTCTCCTTCCTGTTTTTGTCCTTGTGCAAGCTTTGACCTTGATAAAAGAAAAAAACCTGTTCTCCATTTGTCTAAATTCCCCTAGTCATTAGCAGAAAATCTAGTGATCCATTAACCTCAAAATGAAGATAGGATCAACTCACAAAGATTGGATCCAGACCCAGAATTCAGGCATGTTCATATCCATGGTTTTGCCAACCTACCTTATACCCATAGGATATGATCAATTGAAAAATCCCCATTTGTTTCAGGAAGCGTTGGATCAAGACTATATGGACCAGCCATGAAGTCTGGATCCAGATCCATTTGCCATCTTTCCCAATTCTGAAGGATGTGCAGATCTTGGAAGCTTGGAATGTGCCCATTTCAAATGGTTAAGAGGTTGGATTCTGGTTAGACTGAGAATCAGGGGCCAAATTACTGTGAAATTTAGGCTGTGAAAGCAGCAAGTACCGTAAATATCATAACGTCTTCCTCCAAAAATGGCCAAATAATATTTTCAAAATCTGTGCCCAGTTTACACTGTTAGAACAGCGTAAAGGGATCTTAGAGTGAGTGAAACTGCATCCCTGTCAAGTCAGTGGTATTACTCAGAGAACATAAAGTTAAGCATATGCAGAAGTCTTTGCAGGGCTGGATTCCAAAGCAATTAAAATACCAATACATGAGATTTCCATTCATGACTCCATTACAGTTCTGGTTGGGCAACTTTCAATGACTGAAACCCACAACTCATATCAGATTTCCTCTAATGTTAGAATTTCCTGGTGGGGTACCTGTAACATTCATTGCATTTTGTAAGGAAAGAAGGGATATTCACATCTCAATGGGTTCTCTTTTTTTCAGGCAGACCCAGTTATCCTTTGGAGTTATCTCTATAGCTGCTGGTTTCCATTTAAGTGGCCTGGAATCTAAACTTCTCTATTTATCCACAGCACAGACAGTGGCAACAGGGTAAGCTCATGTACACTGCTTCCAGTGAATGTACCTTAGTCCTGTTCCGGAAAGACCATCTCCTAGTGAGAGATTGGATAGTTCATTCTCCAGGGCTTATTTAATCCGTATTGCCTCTGCTGAGTGTAGTGTGAATCAGTGCCAGCGGTGACAATATCATTTGTGTATGGAGTGAGACTGGAGTGAGACTAGCATGGCACACAGGCCACTGAATAGACAGAAGATAAGGCCTTTTGAGCAGTGCGGTGTGATGAGTCATCCCTGAGTTAACTCTGAGCCTCAGGGTGATTAAACCTGATGAGTCATCCCTGAGCCTGAGAGGGAGATAACTTATTCAAGGCAGGTTTTGTGATAGTCCCCATGCCGTTCAGCCAGTGTTCAGCCAATCCACAGATGAGGACCCACCCAGGGGACCCTCAGGCAGGTATACAGTCTCTCCAGTCTACTCAATATCACTACCTGGCTGGGAGCACTCCCGTTGCCCAGTAGTTCTGACAGAATGCTTCCGCTCCAGCTAGGCCTTGCTCTTGCTCTAGCCCATGCTTGTTTCCATGCTAGTCAGCCCCTGCTCCAGCCTGAACCTGCTCCTACCCCAGCCAGCTGGCAGGTGATTCCGGCATGGGAACACAGATTGGAGAAGAGATCAAATCCTTGCATGTCTGGTGAGAATCAGAGCTACTAGTACCCAGAATTGCTCCTTGACTCATCCAGTCTCACTTGTATTTCTGCTGAACAAATGCAAAGGGCAACTGCTTAATCTTCCTATACCAAAAAAAAAAAAAAAAAAAGAATGCAGTGCAGGGACTTGTTCTTTTCAGCCTCTTCTCTGGGCTGATTCTGTGCTCTGAGAGCTTGCCTTTGAATAGTTGTGAACATTGATAATCTGTGCAACCACTTGACTGAGGCTCTCATATATTTTACTTGACAAACATTCATGGAGATCAGACTAGATGATCTAATGGTCCTTTTACAGCTTTCCAATCTGTGGATTTTTTTTTTACCATATTTTAGCTTGTAGAGTAGTCTTCCCCTGCATGTCCCCTCCCTGCCACCCCCCCCCCCCCACTCCCAAATAACTGTTGGGAGTCCCATTGCTTGAGTCATTTAAAAACAGACAGCATACAAGACTGAACTGGATGACCTAACAGAACTTTTCCATCTCTAAATTCTACTGAACTTCGGATTATTCAGAGGATAAGAGTGACTTCTACTGTCCAATGTGTTAATTAGTCCACATTTGATCTTCACTCCTAAGCTTTGTAAAACTCTTCTAATCTAAATGCTCAGAGCTCACTGAGCCTGATACAAGCCCACTACCGCTAATGAGCGTCTTTCCACTGATTTGAATGGGCTTTCGATCAGGCACATAATTGCCATAAATACAGGGAATCTCCTATTTCCTAGTTGTGGGTTTCAGTTATTGTAGATTGCCCAAATAGAGTGGGAGATGAACACACAATTTCAATGATTCACAGAACCCAGATGTTAGAGATGGATAAGACCTGTTTGGTCATCTAGATCTGCATCCTTCTATTTCAGGATTGATATCTATAATTTATTTACTTGTCTATCACCTATTAATTGTAGTGATTCTATCATTTATGAGCCTAGGTTAATAACTATAACTGATCTCATCCCAAAACTGCAAAGTATTAAGCAAACCATGTGATGGTGCTATGCTATTCTATTCTATATAGCTTTTCATACCATCCTTATCACCGTAATATCTGATTGTGTTCCAGAAATGCATTCATTGATGTGACTAACATCTATCACACGTGGTTCATTCTCTCTCATCCTTTCCCCAGGGGGAGAATTGTGTGTACAAGCAAGTGTTTTGTTTTGGTGGTGTGTGTGTGCACGTGCTCAACTGTAATCACAAGTTTTAAAGGAGTGCACCATGCAATGACTTGTATATAGTGGTTTTTACATGAGCGGGAAGTGACGTGCAACAATTTGAATAGTGAGTTCCCGATTTGATTTCAAGATTTTTTACTTAGTATTAAGCTATCAGCTTTCATCCAAGGACATCCAAACACTTTGCAAACAGTAATAATTACTGTTATACCCTTGTTATCAGTGGAGAAACTGGGACACAGAAAGGTTAAGTAACTTGTTTAAGGTCACGCTGCCATTCTATGGCAGAGCTGAGAATGAAATCAAGATCACTCAACTCCCAGTGAATACACTACATCCACTCAAAAATGATGTTTCCCCAAATAACTTAAGTCGAATTTAGGGCCATATGTGCAAAGAGGAGAACTATTCTACACACACACACACACACAAATCACACAACTGTGTGCCCAGGTGCTAGCCAACATGCAAGTACGGAAAATCTAGCCCCATCAAGACTGATCAGAGAGAGGATATCTGCTCCAAACTTATTCTTTCCCATTTTCCTCAATATCTCCACTGGAGATAACCATAGCATTATAGACTTAACCCACAAGTAGGCTCTCTGGCTGGAGTTCTACACTAGTTCAAGTGTATTATGCTTTCTGGAAGGAAACACCACAGAGTGAGATTCTATGAGAGGTTAAGGCAAAGACCAGTATTAGAATGGAGCAAAAGTCGGTAGGACTGGCATCAAATGTAAAGGGTTGAAGGAATATCAAAGGAAGGTCAAGGCTGAGAGTCAGCCCACTGAAGTCAATGGAGACGTTCCCATTGATTTCAATGATCAGGACCTTACATTCTACCCTTGTACTCATGGTGAGTAATACCTTACAACAACCCAGCTGCTGGATTCAGGAGGTAACATGACAATCTCAGCTTTAATTTTTTAAAGTTTCTAGCCCTGCTGGTTTCAGAAAAAAGCTTGAAAACGTGAAGCAAACGAAACGAACCCTAAAGGCTCAGAAAACAAAGGCAAATAAGACCCCCCAAACTTCATAGGTGCTTTACTAGGGGTCCAGGGGGGTACTGCAGCACCCCCAGACTTGAAGTGGTTTCCATTATACGCAGGATTTACAGTTTGGTTCAATGGCTCTGTGTCCCCACAGTATGGAACAGCTTCCGGATGAGGAGAGATCAATAAGACTGGGGCTTTTCAGCTTGGAAAAGAGACAGCTAAGGGGGGATATGATTGAGGTCCATAAAATCATGACTGGTGTAGAGAATGTAGATAAGGAAGAGTTGTTTACTACTTCTCATAAGACAAGAACTAGGGGTCACCAAATGAAATTAATAGACAGCAGGTTTAAAACAAATAAAAGGAAGTATTTCTTCACACAACTCACAGTCAACTTGTGGAACTCCTTGCCAGAGGATGTTGTGAAGGCCAAGACCATAACAGTTCAAAAAAGAAACTAGATAAATTCAGGGAGGATAGGTCCATCAATGGCTATTAGCCAGGATGGGCAGGAATGGTGTCGCTAGCCTCTGTTTGCTAGAATGAGTGACAAAGAAGGGATCACTTGATGATTACCTGTTCTGTTCATTTCCTGTGGGGCACCTGGCACTGGCCACTGTCCGAAGACAGGATACTGGGCTAGATGTACCTTTGGTCTGATCCAGTAGGGCCATTCTTATGTTCTTATGTTAACATGCGTAGTCCCACTGAAATCCAGAGGGCTGTGTGTGTATGTACTGGGCCCAGAGTAAAGAAGTAGTAAATCGGGGGAGGGGGAGTAGAGAAAGGTCCAGTCATATGGATAGGGAAGGAGAAGAATGAAGCTGGAGAAGCCAGGAGGGTCTGGTTGGGTGGGAACAAGGTCTTCCTCAGAAGCAAAGGAGAGTGTATCAGAAGGAGTGGTGTCTGTTTGCAGCAGTGGTTATTTACTGATAGCTAGGCAGGCAGATGATGATGTGGAAGTTAGATCAAGACAAGGGTGGTATTCCCTTTACCGATGGCTAGGAAAAAATCCTTAGGGAATCCAGGGCAATTTCTAAACAGTGGAATTTTTTCACTCAATCAAAATGTTTAAGATCTGTGCTTTATTGAGTGAATACATATAGAAAGGGGTAAGATTGTCACCAGATGTAAATCACTATAGCTCCATTGAAGTCAATGAAACTACCCTGATTTTGACAAACTGAGGATCTGGCCCCTCTAAGTTTGATGCTGCTCTGGCAATAATAACCATGATCTTTGTCGAGGGAACACAGTACAGAATGCAACCAGCCTTTGATCAACAACGAACACGTTTTGCAGTATCGTTTGATCAATTCTATTATTGCTTTTTAAATGGAAATGGAGAACCTATGTACTTATTACACCAGGTTCAAACAAAGCTGTATAGGAACTGTATAAAGGAAGCCACACAGGTTATGTCATGCTCAGCTTTCTCTTGTTACAAAGGCTCTCAGGCACAAAGCACTGATTCTTATTAGGAATATACACAAGTGTGGAAGGGAAACAACCTCCCCCTCCCCCCACTCTACCATCACCACCAAATCCTCAGTGTATTTTATTCATCCAGAAAAACACTCGCTGAGAACAGGGCAGATTGTCATGAGCTACAGAGTCTGCTGATTTATGAGGAGGGATAAAAAGTCAATTTGTTTCTGCAAAACCTGGTTAAAGAAATTAGAAGAGCCTCTAGAAAATTTTAACTTGCCTGTCCAGCATCTACACAAGAAATAAACCACACTCTTCCCTGACCTTGACAGCATTATTGGTTATCTTAACAAGGATAAACCTGGGAAAAAATCTCTAATGTATTAGGTGCTAAACATGCTAAATTCAATGTCAGGACTGAATCTCTTTTTACTGTGTGCTGAAGAGACTCCTGGAACATCAGAGTGCACATGAATTTGTAGATTATTTTGGCTTTGAACAAGCCATGGCCAATGCAAGAAATTCTCCTTCTCCATTAATATTTACATTACCCTAAATGTTCTCTAGAGGTACCAAAAAAAAAAAAAGACAAAGATTTCTGAGGAAAAAAATGACATCATGAAGTAATCAAAGTCTTAGAGAAAGTCATCCCCATGCCCAAAAAAGTGACTATGCTGAAGGTATCCGAAGTATTTCAAGTTGTCGCTGAAGACAAAGGAAGACTGATAGTAGGTAGACATGTGAAAAAGCCCTTGGGTGAGAAGAAAAACAAAAATGAGAAGGAGAGATTAAGAACAATGTTGGATTTCTGAAGAAACTCATCAACTAAAAAAGATGTTTGATACCCATGGGTGTAAAGATGAAGAATGCAAATTGACTGAACTTCCAAGAGAGGGAAGTAATAATTAACAATGGGAAAATGAGTAGGCTAGAAAGTGGAAGCAGTGAATAATGCCACAGCAATAACCACTAAGAATTACAGAGGATTATGGAGCGTGATGAATGACTGTGGCTTTCAAGGATGCTTGATAGAGTTAGGTGACCAACTCTCTTTGCATTTGAATGGGATGCAGGTGCCTGATTCCCTTAGGCCCTCTAGAAAATGCCAGCCTATATATTTAATCACACACACACACACAAACACACACACACACACGCACACACATTCAAATTAAATTAAAAGAATATTAAGGTTGCAAGGTCAAAAGTTAGGATATGCCAGATTTAAGGCTGTCCCCTTGTGCGTATGCACTATCTTAAAGTCTTTAATTACATGGTCAAACATTTTCTCCACAGGACCCCTGCCTCATTCAGGGCCAAGGATGGATGGTTCTCTTAATGAGCAGGTATTCAGTGTTTTGTTTTATCCTCATTGTGTGGTCCCAGGCCTTATTTACTGCCCACTATTTATACTCTGCTCTAAACACAGAATTATTAATTTCCTTATGGGCTTTTCTGTGACTCTTACCACTACTGTATCTGAGCGTTTCACAAACATGAATGAATTTATTTTCACAACATCCCTGTGAGATGAGGGGGCATTATTATCCCCATTTTACAGTTGGGGAAATGAGGCACAGAGCAACTAAGGTAAAAAGTATCCACTAATTTTGGGTGCCCAAGTTTGAGACACCTAAGACCTGATTTTTCAGAATACTTAGCATTATATAGCACTTAATATATTCAAAACACCCAGTCCATCAAGATGTGTATCTGAGTACATTGGCATGTAGAGTGACGAGAAAACTACCAAAGGACCAAAAAACTTTACAATGGTCTAGATTTCAAATAGGTGCTCACATTACAGTATTGTCAACAAGAAATATGGAAAGATCAGGAGTCATGATTCAGGAGTCATGAGTTTGCCTTCAGATTAGGAGATTAAAAAAATAATAATCAGTTTTGGGGATCATTTTATTTTCCTTCTGTTTTTGCGCACTTAAGCTTTTATCCACAGCCATGAGGGATAGAAAGATGCATGGTTTTTTTTGTTTTGGGATTTTTTTGTAATGAAAAGTGAGATTCTCACATAATCAAATGTCTCTGGGAGCTGAGCCTCTTAGAAAACAACCAGATATTGAGAGATACACTACCTCATATTGCTCATCCATGTGGACACTCATGATATTGCCAAGTCTGACCCTTAGCAGATCAGCAGGACCACAGAGTTCTGGGAGCTAGGATGAAAGGATCGGGGAGCAGGTCATGTTCTCATCCATTCTCCTGGTTGAGGGTAAGAACCCAGGCAGGGACATGCACATTGTGAAGATGAATCAGTGGTTGCACAGATGTTGTCAGTGAGAGGCCTTTGGCTTCCTCTACCGTGGGATCTGCTCTGGGAAGGAGGTCTCCTGAGAAGAGACAGTGTCCACCTGACCAAGAAGGGGAAGAACATTTTTGAGCACCAACTCACCGAGTGAGGAGATCTTTAAACTAGTTTCAAAGGGGGCAGTTGAAAATGTCCACGGGTAAGTATAACAAAAAGTGACCTTAAGGGAGGGTTAGATGTTGAGAGGGACATGGAAATTTACAATACTGTCATAGGAAAACAAAAGAGAATCAATGAGGGAATCTGTTCAAAATTGTAAATGCCTATACACAAATGCAAGTAGTGTGGTGAATAAACAGGATGAACTGGAAGTATTAGTACATAAGCTAAATTATTACTTAATTGGTATCTTGGAGACTTGGTGGGATAAGTTTCACAACTGTAATATTGGTATAGAGGGGTAAGGGTAAAAAGGGAAGAGATGTTGCATTATACAGCAGTAATATATACAGTTGTTTTGAGGTCCAGAAGGAGATAGTCAGACCAGTTGAGAATCTCAGGGTAAAGTTAAGAGGTAAATAATAGGGGTGATGTCACTGTAGGGGTCTACTCTAGCCCACCAAATGAGGAAGAGGAGGTGGATCAGGCATTTCTAGAACAAATAGCACAAATATCCAAAACATAAGACCTAGTAGTAATGGGGGGACTTTAACTACCCAGACCTGTGTTGGAAAAATAATAAGGCAAAACACAAAATTTCCAAAGTGCTTAGAATGTATTGGGAAGAATTTTTTGTTCCAGAAAATGGAGAAGATAATGGGAGGACAAGCATTTTAGACTTGATTCTGACCTACAGGAAGGAATTGGGAGTGAATCTGAAGGTGGAAGGCAATTTGGGTGAAAGTGGGTGAAAGGACAGATTTCATGATTCCAAGAAAAGGAAGGAGTGAGAGCAACAGATTAAGGACAATGAGCTTCTAAAAAGCAGACATTAACAAACTCACAGAACTGGTAGGTAAGATCCCATGGGAAGAGAATCTAGGGGAAAAGGTGATCAAGAGAGCTGGCAGTTTCTCAAGTCGACAATATTAAAGACATAACTGTAAACTATCCCGACGTAAAGGAAAGATAGGAAGAATAGTAAGAGGCCAATACAGCTTCATCAGGAGCTCTTTAATGACCTGAAAATCTAAAAGGAATTCTACAAAAAGTGAAAAATATGTACAAACTGCTAAGGAGGAGTACAAAAGACAAAAACCAAGCATGTAGCAACACAACTGGAAAGGCTAAGGCACAAAATGAGTTACACCCCTAGCAAGGGACACAAAAGCCAATAAGAAGAGGTTCCTTAAAATACATGAGGAACAAGAAAGAGATGAAGGAACGTGTAGGTCCTCGATTGAATGGGGAAGGAGAGTTAATAATTGATGACATCAAGAAAGGTGAGGTGTTTAATGCCTCCTTTGCATCAGTTGTTAGTGGGCTATAAATTGGTGTGATAAGCCATAAATCCAGTGTCTCTATTCTATCCATGATTTTTAGTGTCTAGCAAAGTTATGAATTTAAGCTCCCGGGCTCATCTGTTGAAGTTTCTGTGCAGATTTCCTTTGAGAATCAAGACTAAGAGGTCAAATATAGAGTGATTGTTTTGTGAAAAGTTTTCACCCACAAGTGTTAGGATGGTTTTGTCTTTTATCATTATTTTGTGGGAAAAGTAGATTGCATGATGGAACGGGGCACCTGCCACCTAAATAAGAGCTCCGTTTCGGCTTGAAAGCCTGTTTCTCTCAGCAGCAGAAGTTGGTCCAGTACAAGATATTATCTCACCCCCGTTGTGTCTATAACGGATAGAGATCTAGAGATCTGGCATGCAGAGTGGATATGTGTAAAGCCAACAGACCCTGGTCGTCGGTGGACAGAAACGAACCTGTGCATGAGCCAAAAGCCAACTGCCTGTTAGTTAAGGCTGTAGAGCAGACCCAGGAGGTGTGTGGGTTTCATACTTCCTCAGCTGAGGAAGCACGTCCCGAGCTTCGGAGACTTCCCAGCTGTAATCCCGGATGAGCCCCCACTTGTAACGCCAACAGAGCCCGGCCATCAGCGGGATTGAACCTGGGACCTCTGCAGCTTAGTGCATGAGCCTCTGCCTCATGAGTAAAAGCCAACTGGCTGTTAGCTAAGACTGTAGAGCAGACTCATTACTTGCATGCTCTCTCTCTCTCTCTCTCTCTCTCAAGTGGTCTCAGTGCCAATTGATGGGACGGGACACCGCACCCAGAAGGTGAGTGGGTTACACATGGAAGTATCTTTTGGGGACACATGACCTAACCATTGACATTTCCAAACGAGTCCATCTGTCTTCGATTTCATCCAGATTTCTGCAGTATTCATACTGTTCTTGCTTAACAAATAATGACTATTACAGTGTTTGAGGGACGGATCCTGCTAGCCCTTATGTACGTGCCTAAATTTATGCTTGTGTAAGGGGACTGTTGCCCCCTTACTAACATTCAGTGGGGTGTTTTAGTTGCTAGCTCCCAGTACTAAAAAGGGGGAAGGGTCGATGGGGAATCAGGACCCTGAGACTGACAGCCCCCAGGAACAATGGGGAGAGGCCAATGCTCCCGGGCGAGCAGGCTAATCAGGGAGTCAGGAGGCCAGGGAGATCCCGTCCTCCGTGTGAGCTGGATTTGCCTGGGTCAGACAGAGTGGGGGCTGAGCTAAGGAGAAAGCAGGGGCCCAAGCTAAGCTGGGAGCAGAGCTGTGCCAGATCCAGAGGGACCAGAAAAGCAGCCCAGAGAGAGCAGACCCTGTCCTGGGAGCAGAGCTGCAGCCCCAAAGCCAGAGGCACAGCCCAGGGAGAGCAGACTTGCCCTGGGAGCAGAGCTGCAGGGAGCAGAGCCAGAGGGGCCAGAGAAGCAGCCCAGGGAGCTGGAGGCAGAGCAGCAGCAGTGCTGAGGCAGAGCGGTGGAGCTGAGGCTGGAGCAGTCTGGAGCTGGGTGCGGTGAGCAGCTGGGGAGAGCAAGGGGGACCCTGGGCAGCGGGCCCAGCACAGGGAGACGCCTCAGCCAAGAGGCTCTGCAGGCCAGGCTTGGATCATATCCCCGACAGGGCGGGGGCGACACAGGGAAGAAGGGTCCTAACACTTAGAGCCTGAGAGCGTGTGGCCACCACCAGAGCAAGTGTCCAACCCACAGCATCCCTGCAGCACAGCCAGGGCCTGACCAGGAGGCCTGGGGCTTACAAGGAGCAGACTGTGAACTGCCCTGGCGTTCCAGAGACACTGTTTGTGATGTTCCCTGCCACAGAGCAGGGTGATGTGTTTCCTTTCACCTTTCCCATTTCCCCTTATTCTTTTTAAAATTAATTGTTGATTAAATAACTTGCATTTGCTTTAAATTGTATGTAATGGTCAATGGGTCAGAGAAGTGCCCATTGCCGAGAGAGTACCCCAGAGTGGGGACACCCTAGCCCCTATCCTAGGTGACCACAGCAGGGTTGGGGGTCAAGTCCCCCAGGAATCCTGAGCCCAGCCTTATTGGGGTTATGAGGACTCTGCCAGACAGGAAAGTGGAAGGGGGGTCATCAAGGGCAGGGAGGCCACTGGGTAAAGGAATTGGGAGTGAGGACTCAGATCCTTTTGCTAGCCCACTTCAGTGGGGTAGTGCAGAAGCCAGGAAAGTTCCCCACAGTAGTGGGACTATTCCCCCGCTTACACTTGTGAGCAGACCCACTGGATTTAATGGGAGTACTCACATTAGGAAAGTTATATTTGTGCTTAAGGATTGGACTGTGACTTAGTGAAGTTAACAAATGGATTCACTGGAAAAGCTAACTTTAGTATAGATTTTGCTGTAGAACTGGGAGAAACTTTTCAGCATAATCTTTTATTTTTTTCAGTGAAAAATGAAGATTCAACAACACTGAGACATTTTGCAGAGTCCTGTCAGTTTCACCAAATTGTTCATGTTGAGAACAAGCAGAGAAAAATATTCAAAAAGTCAAAATGTGTAATTTTGAAATGTTTCAGTTTTCTGGTTCAAATGACTTTTGGTGTAGACATTTCCTCAGGTTAATTTTTAAAAAAATTCAAAAAATATTAAAATACAATTAAATGTTGGCGAAACCAAATGTTTCACTTGACTCAAAATTATTTTACTTCTAATTCCTCCTCCCCCCACCCAAAATGCTCTTGGTTTATTGCTCCCCACCCCCATCTTTTTTTTTTTTTATGGCCAGAGAACTGAAAAATTAATTATTCACACAACTCTGTGTTTCTGGCCTCTAGGCCTGTGCTACATGTGCTAGACCACGTTTCTTCTCAAACTATCTTTCTGTGTGTGTGTCTGTGTGCGTGGACAGACAAAACTGACAAATTCCTGAATCTCAGTTCTATTTTTCATCAAGTCCTCTGAATAAACTTTCTGTCTCTCTATGCTGCCTGAACACATCATTATTTGATATATTCCTTTCTCATTGCTCCATCAGAGCATGAGGGATCAGGAGGAGATGAGCAGTCACCTATGGTACAGTTTATGAAAGAATATATAGCAGCTTAAGATACTGTCTTCCAATTTGACAACACTGTGCGACTCATTTCCTGTTTTCTTGTCTTTCAATAGCACTCCTTTGGCAGATAGGAAAGCCAGTATATATTTGAATAGCAGACATCCAAGCCAAAATATTTGCACATGAAGTAATTGAATGACTGGAAGACAAAGATAATTTTCTTATTATTAATCCTGCAAAATTTAGCTCAGAATACCTGCACGTCTCCCATATGCATTCAGTTTCACTGGTCTCCCCCCTTCCCCCCACATGTGGTTATTTAATCTTCTGCCAACACTGTCTACGGAGCATATTTTTCCTAGCTATGCCCACTAAGCCTTTATACTATTGATGTTTTCACAGTGAATGGTGCATGTGTGTCAAATTATAGCTATTGATCTATGTTTGTTTTTTAATGTGTAAAGTTGTTTAGATAGCATTATGGTTTGTCTGACTGGAAGTATAAATAAAAGGAAGAGAGGTGGGAACAGAAAACAACCAGTCACCTTCATTTCTTATATGAATTTCATTGTTGAGCAAAGACTGTTTATTTGAATTGAAAATACACTGGAATCAATGTTTCTTTATATATGGGTTATCTTCTATTTAGGGTAACAAATGGAAGTAATAAGATATAGAACTGGAGTGAACAGAAACCTCTTCTGTTTTCCACAAGAAAATAGATCTTTTATAACTACACTGTGTCAAATTTCTTTCTGTCTTAAAAAGTTCCTATTCTATCTATCCCAATAATATTCAGCCTCTTAAATGGATGCTCTCAGGCATTTAAAAATACAGGTTCTTTTTATTATTATTATTCATCTCCAATTTTGGTGACACCCTCTTAAAAGGTCTAAAAAGCAAATATCTTCCATACCATTTTAGAGACTTTTCCCCCCACAGCTATTAATTTTTCCCTGTAAGTTGTGGTTAGACTCAAATGACTGCAGGTAGGTTAGTTCAATTGCGCTAGCACTAGACTGGGAACTCTGAAAATATGAGTTTTGGTCCTGAGTCCACCACTGATGTGTAAATGTTAGCAAATCTCTCCTACCGCCCTGTGCCTCAGTTTCCCATTTAATCTGTCTTTTTATTAAGACTGTAAACTGTTTGAGGAAGGACCTGTCTTCTTCTGTGTTTGTAACGCACCTCACACTACAGTAAAACCAACAGTAATAGTAAAATCAATAATATGCTTTGTTTACTCCTTTGTCAATGCCACAGCCTCATTGCTGACAATGGGCCTTATTCCCGTTTCACACTCACATACCCTTGTTTTTACTCTAGTGCAAAACCCACTGACACCATTCTGGGCATCATGGCCCTGATCCTGGGAAGTTCAAGCCTTCTCAACGTCCATTGGGTTCAGTGCTAGTTGGGAGCACTCAGCACATTCTAGGAGGGGCTACGTCTCGTTTTGTAAAACACTCTGTACGGCCACTAGACGTAGCAGATGGCCAGACAATGTTTATTCAGTGAGCCCCACAAAAACAGTGGCTAACTTGTGCTACTATGTTTTTTGGTAACATAATGATTTAACCCCCCCCCCAAAAAAACACCTGAGGAGCAGAATCTTTCCCTCTCTGATTATAAGATTTTCAGGGTATTGCTGAAAGAAAAGGAGGACTTGTGGCACCTTAGAGACTAACCAATTTATTTGAGCATAAGCTTTCGTAAGCTACAGCTCACTTCATCGGATGCATACTGCTGTTTGCACACAGTAGAAGCAAGAGTGCAGCTTCTAAACTTGAGTATCAAACTTAACATTTCTAGTATGTTAGCTTTCATGAGCAGGATCAATCAAAACTGTTTGTAAAATAAACTCTCACTTTCTTCCCAGGCTTTGGGTGTCTTTGAACTGGGTATGGAAAAGGTTTATGTTGGCATATTTATCAGCATGTTTGCTTTGACTGAGTATGTTATGCTTCACTTCCTGTCTGAGTTGTATAGTGCTGCAGTGAATGGTCAAACAGCCACCACGATCCACTTCCTGTCCTAAACTGTAGTGTACAGTTTTTGGTAAAACTGCATCCTACAAGTGGCTACATTTTATTATTTCCATGTCAATTGGGATAATCATTGAATCCTGTACCTACAATTTATGACAAAACACTGAAGAGCTGGGGTAAACACTGGAAGAGCTGGGGTGCTTTACAGCTGGGATGCTTTACAGTTACTAACTTTATTATAACTGTACATTTCCCCAATTCATTTATGCATTTTCTTACACTTTAAGTCTGGGTGTCTGATTAGCATAAACACTGTATGGTTATTCTCCAATAACCATAGAGCATAAAAATCCCTCTTCTCCGATTCGGTGACAACCATTCAGAGTGCCAAGTTGTTTTGCGTAGGCAAGGTACAGTTATTTCTCTGCATATATTTATATTCTACTGCATATATGTACATCTTTTTACTCTGATTCGGCTTCTGGAATACTTGTGCTCCAGGTGGCTGCTTACACTGACTCCCAAGCTATTTGCCAGCAACAAAGTTGTTACCTTCTTTTTTCACCTTTAGCTGATCCAGAAAAAAACTCCCAAATGCACACGAAAATGATGAGAAATAACTCCCCTGATAAAAAGGGGAGGGCCCGGAAAAGTGTTTGAAACATAGAAATTAAGAACCTTCTTGTTCCTTTCACATCCATAATGACATGTTGGGGCAGTTGAAATCAGTGGAAGTTTTCTAATAACTTCATTGAGAGGCAAATCAGATCCTTACTCTTCTTCTGTAATGTGATTTGTTAGTATTGATATAACACCTCTATCTAGTTCTGTTAAGTATTGCATGTACATATAGTAAGGAACGGTCCCTGCCACAGGGAGCTTGCAATCAAAATAGCAAGCCAGACAAAGGATATGAGAAGGATGGATTATGAGCCTCATTTTGCAGATGGAAATCTGAACTAAGGCCCAAATCCTTAACTCCACTTGGAGTTAGGCACCTAAATACCTTTGAGGATCTGGGCCTAAGGGTCTTGCCCAAGGTCATTCAAATCTGTGGCTGAGTTAGAAAGAGAGCCTAGATCACCTTAGGCCAATGGCTTAACCAGAAGACCATCTTTCACCCTCTTTATTAAAGCAAAATCACTGTATCACAGAAGTCAGATGGGTTTGGATTTTCTTTCTTTCTAAACTGTTATCTCGTCATTCTTTCGGAGTGTTTCCTTCATGAGTACATGTCATGACTGGGAAACATAATGTTTAATGGGAGGCAAGCATTAAGGTTACATTATACAATGAGTTTTCCACCAAGCAGTCTTACAAAGAGGAAAATGCTATTTGAAGTTGAAAGAATCACTGACCTCAGTAATAGAGTTGGTTTGAAAATATTCATCAAAACATATTTTTTTAATGAAAAATGGCTTTTCAACTACGTGGAAATTTTGCAGGAAAAAATACCATTCTCAATTTAAAAAAATCAGATTTTGGTCAAAAACTGGTTTCAGTAATTTGATGGAAGCCTGACAAATGTCAGTTTAAAAAAAAAATACAAGCAAGCTTTGTTTTCACTGAACTTTCTTGTGAGAGGGGAGAAGCATCATTTCCTGACTAGAACTACTAATTACCAAGTATAAATAGTGAGAGCCGGATTCTCCATTGCCTCACTCCCTTTCTCATCATTTACAGCTGGGTAGAGGGTGCTCAAAATGTTACTAAGTCATAGAGGTGCTGGTGTGCACTCACTCTTGTAAAGGAGAACACAAAGTGCATGATAGACAAGTTGGGGTCACAGATGTCAAGCATCCTACTTTAGGGTAGAAAGGTGACTGAATCTGAAATTATTTGTGCATGTAAACTGTCATAAACCCTAATAACAATTAACAATTTGGATCTAGATCTGGATTTCCCAACACCCAATGTTTTGGAGCTGGAATTCCGATTTAAACCCAGCCCTAGTTTTAATGAGTAATTTTCTTACCTCTTTCTTAATGGAGTTAAGAAAACTACTCCAGAAAACTGGAGATGGGTTTAAATCAGAATTCCAGAGCTGAAACTTCAGGTGTGGAAAATCCAGATCTGGATCTGAATTGTTAATTAGAACGTTCCAAAGGAAGATGATTAAAGAACTGTAGAATGCATTTTGTTTTTGAAGGGGAACAGTAATACCCCCTGTGACAAAGTTCCTGCTCTACCTTGGTGGGTCTTGCGCTTATTGGCGGATTTGCTCGCCTTGGAGCTTCACGGCAGCCCTCAGCTTAGCCGTTTTTGTGAACCCACAGTCCAGGTCGACTCCTCCTGTGTCTGACGAGGAGTTGGGAGGATTTGAGGGGGAACCCGGGCCTGCCCTCTACTCCGGGTTCCCGCCCAGGGCCCGGTGGAATGCAGCTGTCCAGAAAGTGCCTCCTGGAACAGCTGTGCGACAGCTACACCTCCCTGGGCTACTTCCCCATGGCCTCCTCCCAGCACCTTCTTTATCCTCACCATAGGACCTTCCTCCTGGTGTCGGATAATGGTTGTACTCCTCAGTCCTCCAACAGTCCGCGTTCACACTCTCAGCTCCTAGCGCCTCTTGCTCCCAGCTCCTTACACACGCACACCGCAAACTGAAGTGAGCTCCTTTTTAAACCCAGGTGCCCTGATTAGCCTGCCTTAATTGATTGTAGCAGCTTCTTGATTGGCTGCAGGTGTTCTAATCAGCTTGTCTTAATTGTCTCCAGAAGGTTCCTGATTGTTCTGGAAACTTCACTGTTGGGAAACGGAACGTTCTTTGCTTGCTCCTTAGCTATCTGCTTTCTATTCTTTCCTAAAGCCCCCTGGCCTGGATTTTTCTTACTTTTTGAACCTGCCTTAGTTTTCCCCTCCGACTGGGCCAGACGCTATTTGTTTTGGTTTGATTTTTTGTTATTTTTTTCTTCTTGCCGTTTACGTGGTGGTCAGCCTCCAGCTTACCGCCAGCACCCGCCCCCCCCCCCCCCCCACGCCTGTTTTTGGGAGCAGCTATTTGCCTCAGCTGAACCCCCTGGAGGAGGAGGAGGAAGATTGCCGATTTTGCTATCCGGAGGAGGGAGTGGAAACCCCCAGACCCAGCCGTTTTACTGGCAGCTCGGATTTTACTTCTTATCTTTACAACATCCTCAGCATGCCGGAAGCCTTGGAACACAGCCAACACAGCTGGAGAAGAAGATTTCAGAAGACAGGAGAAATAACCCAGGGAAGCTACAAATCATCGTGAAGGGGGCCGTAAGACTGAGTAATTTTCTGAATTATACTCTCGTGGGGGGGAGTTTGACTGTGGTTTACTTGCGTTTGTGGTGGCACAGTGGGTGTGGCGCGGAGCCCCCCCCCGATCCATCGGTGCCCCTAACTCCCCCCCACCATTACAACAACTGTCACAGCCCCCCCCGCCGTCCGTCCCTGCTGGCAACCTGCCATCTCCCTTCGGATCCAGCTGTTCACTTTGAACTTTGCCTTTCAGACCAGACATAACAGCCGACCAACCGAGACTCTCTGGACAAACGTGTGTGGGTCTGTGCCCCTCCCCCTGGGTTGCTTATCCCACAGCTTGCCCCTATTACTGGACCCTGATTTTGTTTCCCCCCCCTCCCAGTCCAACCCCTTCGGCATTCCCTCCCCCCCCCCCACCTGCAGCCCAGCAGGGAGGAGCGGTTAATCTGCTTCCCCCTCCCTCCTCCTCCTTCTGGTGTCTCCCCATCTCTCCCTGCTCACAATGGCGGGGAATGAGAGGGGCGAGGCCCCTCCAACAATATCAGTTGTCCCTACCCCACCTCCCCCCCGCCCGACCCCCAAGGTCCCCCCCACCACTATTGTTAAGATTCTTGCCACCCCCCCCCCCCCGCTGGGGCACCGGCGGCAGGAGGCACCGGGGTGATTACTGCTGCTGCTGCGCCCACCGCCCCACCAGATTCTAGGAACCCCCCCCCCCCCAGCTGGCCGGAAGGGCCAAGGAGGGAAGAAAGGAAAGGGCCCCGCTAAAACCACTAAGCCCTCCATGGCAGGGGCTGCCCCCACCTCTGTGGCCTCGTCATCAACCGTGGCGCCCCTCCCTGCGTTTCCCTCCACCAGCTCTGCGATTGTCCCTCCCCCAACCCCCAGGACGTATGCCCGGGCGGTGACGGGCTCCCCCCTGCCTGGCGCCTCGTCATCTCGCCCCCCCCCCGCCTCCGCCACCATCACCAGCGGCCGGGGCCCTTTCCCCGCCTTGACCAGGAGGCACGGCGTCCGTTGCCTCCTGGTGCCCGCCTCGCCCCACATGGAGACATACATGCAGGCATTGGCGAAGGTGGTAGGACCCATGGCTATTGTGGCGGCCTCCAAGATGTATGGGAAGGTCATTTTTTTTTTTAGCCTCGGAGGATGCCGCCCAGGAGGCAGTGGAGAAGGGCCTGGAGGTGGGAGGGGTGGGGTGTTCGTTCCCCTGTAACCGCTGGAAGACCTGGGCGTCTGTCTAGTTCTGACCTCCATCCCTCCTTTTCTACCCAATGCCACCCTGTTACCCGCTCTCTCCACCCTGGGGAAACCCGTTTCTGTCATCAGCCCTCTCCCGTTGGGCTGCAAGGACCCCACCCTCCATCACGTCCTTTCGTTCCGCCAGCAAGTGCAGCTTCTACCGCCGCCACCGGCGTGTGACGGAGAGGCGCTCGAGGGGTCCTTCCTAGTCCCCTACCAGGGAGCCCGCTATCGGGTCTACTATTCCACAGGAGAGGCCCGGTGTTACCTCTGCCGATCAGCGGGGCATATCCGAAGAGACTGCCCCTTGGCCCCGCGGGGAGGGGCACCCGAGACCCCCGAGACCCGGCAGGACATCGGCTCCGTTGTTGCTGATGCCCCTGGCCACCTGTTACCTGAAACCACCTCTCCTCCTGCTCGATCCACCGCTGCTCCCGCCTGGGCCCAAGAGACACCTCCCATACAACGCCCAGACAAGCGAGGGAGCCCCGCCCTTGCTGTTAACAATCCAGCAGAGCCTATGGAGGAGGATGCAGCAAAGATATTACCGGGCATAGGAGAGGGTCCACCCCAAGAAGAACCCCCCGCCTTCATGCTGCCTCACTGTTACCCCCCCGAGCCCCTGAACCATCGCCTCTGCTCCCCGACACGACCCCTGCTAACCAGCCCTAGATGATGCTATGGAGGGCTGGACCCTAGTCCAGAGAAAGCGAGGCAAGCGGAAGGCTCGAGCTCCGCTGCACCCATCCGATGCGGAGGCCCCCCGGAAGACCAGGAAGGGAGGCACTGACACTGAGCCTTCCGCTATGCCCACAAGCAAGATCCATCCGCCGGTGTCGGGAGGGGAAGACAGAATAGCATTGGAAGGTAGAATCTCCCCTCCATGAGAGACCCTCCCTTCCGAGACCCCTGAGGAAGCCCCTTCTGCCCGAATATCACCCAACCCCCCCACGAACCCCAAAGTGACCGTCGCAGCGGGCGCCAGAGGGGAGACCCCCGGGGTGGCAGAAGACGATCTCTCCTCCATGTATGAGGAGATCGAGGCCCTAGGTTTCACCCCGGTCACCCAGGGAGAGAATGACCTACTGCCGGCTGGCCTCGATCTGGGCAACCTCACCCCAGTCCCCCTTTCCCCATGCTCCCTCCCCCTAACCGCCTTCCCAGGAAGGCACCCTACAGAAGGTGGTCCACCACCTGATGCTATGGCTGCCAAACCCACCACAGAGCCTGCACCTAGCATCACTGGGAGCCCCCTCCCCACCCCCTTAACCCTCGAATCTGTTCGGGAGGCACCACCTCTCAGCTGCTTGCCTCCCGAAGCCCAGAGCCTCGCCTCTGACCCCGCCCCCACCCCGTCCCTGCCCAATCCACCTCTTCCTGCAATGCTATTGCCACCCCTGGGGTTATTTTTTTCCCTTTTTTTGCAGATCCCCGCCAAGGAGCAGCCTTTGCATTTTCCTGCCGCTACCCATTAGGAGCTGCAATTTTCCCTCTGCCATCCTCTTCTACCCCAAGGCTTGAGACGGACCTAATAACTTTGGCCTTTCAGACGCCCCGTCGGTGGTCCTCACCCTGTTTGCCCGCCTCAGCGGACCACGAGGCTGCACTAAGAGCCCCAGCAGGAAACAACCGAGAAATCGCAACCCCACCCCCCCATGAGCTGCGAAAAGCGTTGCGGGAGTTTTTAGAAGACGCCCGTGGCTCCCACAACAAGGTACAGCTAGCTCTCTAGTGATGGGGGGACTTTGACTAATTCCTCCAAGCCACAAGGGCCCTTATAAGAGAGGGTAGAGGGACAGGAAGGCAAGGTGCCGCGGCCTATGGGCTGGTCCGCAGCTTCTGTGATAAATTATTCACTTACGGGATGGGTCACGGATTGTTGCGTGACCCGCTGGGGGCCGCAAACACCCCCACCAACAAGGAATCCCACCCCCGCAGCCCTCGGCATGACGCCTCTCATTATCGCAACTTTGAACACCAGGGGCTGCAGGATGGCTCTCCGCAGATCCCAGGTGCTCTCTTTCCTTTGGGAGGGGGAGTACTCTGTGGTTTTCCTGCAGGAGACCCATACGGATCCGACCGCCGAGGACAGCTGGCGGCTGGAGTTGGGGGACGGGGTCTACTTTAGCCATTTCATGGTTCGACAGGCTGGCGTGGCGACCCTGTTCTCCCCTGACCTGTGACCCGAGGTGCTAGGTGTCACTGAGGCCGTGCCGGGCCACCTGCTGCATCTCCAGGTCTATATGGAGGGGCTCGTGATCAACCTTGTTAACATCTATGCCCCGACAACAAGCCCGAAGCTGCTGCAATCCTATCAGCGGGTGTTTGCCTTCCTCAGTACCCTAGATTCTCATGAGTGCCTAGTCCTGGGAGGGGACTTTAACACCACCCTCGAGGAGCAGGACCGCTCAGGGGCCGAGCTGAGCCCGGCTGCCGTGAACATTCTCTGAGAAATAGTCGAACATCATTCTCTAGTAGACGTCTGGCGTGACCACCACCCGGATGACATTTCCACCTTCATCTTTGTCCAGGCGGAGGCCCATCGGTCACACTACTCCCGGTTGGACCATATTTATTTATCACGTTTCCATCTTTCACGAGGCCACTCCTCCAACATTCGGCCGGCCCCATTCTCTGACCATCATCTAGCCACTATAACAGCCTCCCTCCGTGCAAAGAGGCCGGGGCCGGCCTATTGGCATTTTAACAACAGCCTGGTGGAGGATGAGGGTTTCGTGACGTCTTTCCGGGAGTTCTGGCTGGCCTGGCGAGAGCAGTGGCGTGCCTTTCCCTTGGCGCGGCGATGGTGGGATCTAGGGAAGGTGCGCGCCAAGCTCTTCTGTCGTGACTACACCCGGGGCACCAGCCGATGGAGAAATGCGTCGATAGAGCAGTTGGAAAGGGAGGTCTTAGAGATGGAGAGGCATCTGGCTGTAAGCCCCGAGGACCCGTTCCTCTGCGGAGCGTGCTGGGAAAAGCGGGAGGAGCTCCGGGCCCTCGAGGACCATCGGGCCCGAGGTGCCTTTGTTCGATCCCGCATCCGCCTCCTTCGGAAGATGGATCGCGGCTCCTGTTTCTTCTACGCCCTGGAGAAAACGAGGGGGCCAAGAAACACGTCACCTGCTATCATAAATATAAAGGGAAGAGTAAACCCCTTTAAAATCCCTCCTGGCCAGAGGAAAAATCCTCTCACCTGTAAAGGGTTAAGAAGCTAAAGGTAACCTCGCTGGCACCTGACCAAAATGACCAATGAGGAGACAAGATACTTTCAAAAGCTGGGAGGAGGGAGAGAAACAAAGGGTCTGGGTCTGTCTGTATGCTGCTTTTGCCGGGGATAGAACAGGAATGGAGTCTTAGAACTTTAGTAAGTAATCTAGCTAGGTATGTGTTAGATTATGATTTCTTTAAATGGCTGAGAAAAGAACTGTGCTGAATAGAATGACTATTCCTGTCTGTGTATCTTTTTTGTAACTTAAGGTTTTGCCTAGAGGGATTCTCTATGTTTTGAATCTAATTACCCTGTAAGGAAACTACCATCCTGATTTTTCAGAGGTGATTTCTTTACTTCTAATAAAATTCTTCTTGAAAGAAAACTGAATGCTTTTTCATTGTTCTCAGATCCAAGGGTTTGAGTCTGTGGTCACCTATGCAAATTGGTGAGGATTTTTACCAAACCTTCCCCAGGAAGTGGGGTGCAAGGGTTGGGAGGATTTTGGGGGGAAAGACATATCCAAACTACGTTTCCCAGTAAATCCAGTTAGAGTTTGGTGGTCGCAGTGGAGATCCAGGGACAAAGGATAAAATGAATTTGTACCTTGGGGAAGTTTTAACCTAAGCTGGTGAAAGTAAGCTTAGGAGGTTTTCATGCAGGTCCCCACATCTGTACCCTAGAGTTCAGAGTGGGGGAGGAACCTTGACACCTGCCTTCTAGCAGAAGACGGCACCCCCCTCATGGATCTGGTGGAGATGTGTGGGAGGGCCCGTGACTTCTACACAAGCCTTTTCTCCCTGGATCCGACCAATCCTAACGCTTGCAGGGTCCTCTGGGAGGAACTCCCTACGGTCAGCGCAGGCGACCGAGACCGACTAGAGCTGCCTCTCACCCTGGCCGAGTTCTCGGAAGCCCTCCTTCACGTACCCACCAATAAATCTCCAGGCATGGACGGGCTGACCGTAGAGTTCTACCGCACGTTCTGGGACATCCTTGGCCCAGACCTAGCCACTGTCTGGGCCGAGTCCTTGCAGGGCGGGGTCCTCCCTCTTTCGTGCAGGTGAGCGGTGCTCGCCTTCTTGCCGAAGAAGGGGGAACTCCGCGATTTACGAAATTGGCGCCCCATCTCACTCCTTAGCACGGACTACAAAATCGTAACGAAAGCAATCTCGTTGTGTCTAGGGTCCGTGATGGTGGACGTGATCCACCCAGACCAGACCTACACTGTCCCGGGCCGCAGCATTTTTGACAACCTATTTCTAGTCCGAGACCTTTCGGAACTCGGGCGTAGAGACGGTCTATCGTTCGCCCCCCTGTCTCTTGATCAGGAGAAGGCGTTCGATAGAGTGGACCATAGATATCTCCTGGGCACTCTGCAGGTGTTTGGATTCGGACCTCAGTTTGTGAGTTTTCTCCAGATGCTGTACGCTTCCGCAGAGTGTTTGGTTAGGCTCAACTGGACCCTGACCGAACCGGTCAGCTTCGGGCGAGAAGTGCGGCGGGGTGCCCCCTCTCGGGCCAGCTGTATGCTCTGGCAATCGAGCCCTTCCTCTGTCTCCTTTGCAGGAGGTTGACAGGGTTGGTGCTGCGGGATCCGGAGCTGCGGCTGGTCCTGTTAGCGTGCACCAATGACGTACTCCTCGTGGTCCAGGACCCGGGCGACTTGGCGCGAGTGGAGGCATGCCAGGCCATCTATTCGGCAGCCTCCTCCACCCGAGTCAACTGGGTCAAGAGCTCTGGCTTGGCAGTGGGGGACTGGCAGCAGGTGAGCTCCCTCCCACCCGCACTTCAGACCATCCGGCGGAGCACGGGGCCGCTGCTCTACCTAGGTGTTTACCTTTCTGCCACGCACCCTTCTCCGCTGGAGAACTGGCAAAATTTAGAAGGCGGGGTGATAGAGCGGCTCTGGAAATGGACGAGGCTACTCCGATGTCTCTCCCTCCGAGGGAGAGCACTGGTGCTGAACCAACTGGTCCTGTCCACGCTCTGGTACCGGCTCAACACCCTGGTCCCCGCTCCGGGTTTCCTGACCAACCTCCGGACATCGATTCTAGAGTTCTTTTGGTCAGGAATGCACTGGGCCCCTGTTGGGGTTCTTCATCTACCCCTGAAGGAAGGAGGGCAGGGCCTGAAGTGTCTGCACACTCAGGTCCATGTCTTCTGCCTCCAGGCCCTGCAGAAGCTCCTCTATAGTGCAGTTAGTTCAACGTGGAGCATACTAGCGCACGCCTTCCTGCGCCACTTCCAAGGGCTCCGATACGACCGGCAGCTTTTTTATCTCTGTCCGAGAGGTTTTCCACGAGACCTCTCCACTCTTCCGGTCTTCTACCAGGACCTCCTCCAGACCTGGAAACTGTTTTCAATGACCAGATCCGCGGCGGCCACTGTGGGAGCGGATCTCCTCACGGAGCCCCTGCTACACAACCCCCAGCTCCGTGTGCAGGTGGCGGAGTCCCACTCGGTGCGCCAGAGTTTGGTCCTGGCGGAAGTCACGAGAGTTGGAGACCTCCTGGACTACGACCGGGGAGACTGGCTGGATCCCCTGACGCTCGCTCGGCGCATGGGGCTCTGCAGACCTCGTACCCCCCGGTGCGTACTTCAGGAGGTGAAGGCCGCTTTGATGCCCGCTGCTCGGGCTTATCTCAGCCGAGCCCTGCGCGAGGGCGCACCCCATCCTTCCTCTACCCCAGGCCCACCGAACCTTTCAATTGGGCCCCTACCCCATAGATCCCAACAAACCCCTCACCCTTTCACTGCGAGCCGGCTGCATAAACTGCAGCCGGTCAGCTTCCAAACCACGCCAAGGAAACATCTATACACACTCACGCTTCACACCCTTCACGCCCTCACCCTGGTGTCCCACCCCAATACAAAGTGGCAGGACCTCCTGCCACCTTTGGAGGGTGAGCAACCCCGGTGGGCCAGCCTGAATTCCACCTTGGTCCCGAGGCCCATGGGGGACATTAGTTGGCAGCTTCTTCACGGAGCTGTGAGGACGGGCATGTTTTTGACGCGGTTCACCCCCATCTCGGATACTTGCCCTTTCTGTAATGTGAGGGAAACCCTGGCACACGTATATTTAGAGTGTGCCAGGCTGCAGCCCCTTTTCCAGCTCCTCATGAATATTTTATTACCCTTTTGGCTGCACTTTTCCCCTCACCTTTTTATTTACACACTCCCCATCCATGGCCCTACAAAGTCGCGAGATCTCCTGGTTAACCTCCTCGTAGCCCTAGCTAAAACAGCCATTTATAAAACCAGAGAGGGGAGGTTGGCTAATGAAGCGTCCTGCGACTGTAGGGCCGTTTTCCGATCCTCGGTACATTCACGTAATCGGGCGGAGTTCCTCTGGGCGGCGTCCACCGACTCCCTTGACGCCTTTGAGGAGCGGTGGGCGCTGTCTGAGGTTCTCTGCTTGGTGATCCCATCCGGTTCCCTCCGTCTGACCCTTTGATTGTGGGGAAGAGCGAGAGACCCCAGCCCCAGCCATTGCCGCTGTGGATACCATCTTCACTGTCACCTGGGAGGGGTCCTATCACACGTGGGTGCACGTCCCTCCCCCCCAAACTGCCCACCCCGCAGCCGTGCCATCTTTTCGGGCACTCTCAGGAGAGGAATAATCGGTGACACTGGGCGTGGCCCAAGGTAACTCGAGGGGGTGGAAGACCACGAGTGTCGAGGAAGTCCCCCCCACTCTAGGCCACCAGGTAACTCAGGAGGGTGGAAGACCATGAGTGTCAAGGAAGCCCCCCGGCTCTGGGCCCAGGCTAGCCTGAACACTTTTCCCTCCTGAAGGCTGCTGTGTTATACCTTGTGTTTGCTTTTGTTTTGTTGCATAGTTTTGTTTTTTTCCTTTTTGGTGATTTTTTGTAAGTGTTGTGCAAATAAAATTCTTTTCTGCTTCAAAAAAAAAATTACTCTCCTATAGCCATCTGGCCCGACCCTGTCACACCCCCTAGCAGCACATTTCTCCCTAAGCTTTGGTCTGTCTTCAGAGGAGACCCTTCCAAGCCCCCAGATAAAGAGCCAACCCAACTTTACATTGTACTTTAAAAAATCTGAAAAGAAACTGTGTAAACATTTTCCAGCCCCATGCAGCTGGAGGCGTGAAGGACTGAGCTACAAGCAGTGGTGGAGTGCTGTGCTGTGTTTTTGCAAGTACAAGACAGAAAATCTATGTAATTACCTCTGAAGCAGAAGAAGCTGTGCAGCCTGACAGAACAGCATGTGTAGGAAGCACTTTGTCAGGTCTCTGCTGACTAATTTCCCACTTTACACAGATTTTTTTCTCTGGTAGTCTTTCAGGATTAACCCTCTGTATGCCCATCTCTCCTCTTCTCTGCCCCGCCCCCTCCTGTGTATGTATATACATATATTTGATGTAGAACAGAAAAAGACTGTCTATTGTGTAATGTAAGAGCCACTGCACCAGCCAATCCAAGAGGGATGGAGAGAAGAAAGCTAAGAAAGGGGATTTCCTTCTACACATGGGCATTTGCAAATTCTCATTTCCCATCATGAACTTTGTTTTGAAAGTGCTGTCATGTCAGCTATAGCTTGTGCAGAAATGAAATCATTCAATGAGTCATAGATCATAGAATCATAGAATACCAGGGTTGGAAGGGACCTCAGGAGGTCATCTAGTCCAACCCCCTGCTCAAAGCAGGACCAATCCCCAATTAAATCATCCCAGCCAGGGCTTTGTCAAGCCTGACCTTAAAAACTTATAAGGAAGGAGATTCTACCACCTCCCTAGGTAACACATTCCAATGTTTCAC
This sequence comes from Caretta caretta, assembly GCF_965140235.1. Lineage (NCBI taxonomy): Eukaryota > Metazoa > Chordata > Testudines > Cheloniidae > Caretta > Caretta caretta. The sequence continues at coordinate 8,232,071 of NC_134210.1, read as the reverse complement.
CACCCTCCTAGTGAAAACGTTTTTCCTAATATCCAACCTAAACCTCCCCCACTGCAACTTGAGACCATTACTCCTTGTCCTGTCCGCTTCTCCCACTGAGAATAGTCTAGAACCATCCTCTCTGGAACCACCTCTCAGGTAGTTGAAAGCAGCTATCAAATCCCCCCTCATTCTTCTCTTCTGCAGATTAAACAATCCCAGTTCCCTCAGCCTCTCCTCATAAGTCATGTGTTCCAGACCCCTAATCATTTTTGTTGCCCTTCGCTGGACTCTCTCCAATTTATCCACATCCTTCTTGTAGTGTGGGGCCCAAAACTGGACACAGTACTCCAGATGAGGCCTCACCAATGTCGAATAGAGGGGGACGATCACGTCTCTCGATCTGTTTGCTATGCCCCTACTTATACATCCCAAAATGCCATTGGCCTTCTTGGCAACAAGGGCACACTGTTGACTCATATCCAGCTTCTCGTCCACTGTCACCCCTAGGTCCTTTTCCGCAGAACTGCTGCCTATCCATTCGGTCCCTAGTCTGTAGCGGTGCATTGGGTTCTTCAGTCCTAAGTGCAGGTCTCTGCACTTATCCTTATTGAACCCCATCAGATTTCTTTTGGCTCAATCCTCCAATTTGTCTAGGTCCCTCTGTATCCTATCCCTGCCCTCCAGCGTACCTACCACTCCTTCTAGTTTAGTATCATCCGCAAATTTGCTGAGACCCCTGGGGCACTCCACTTGACACCGGCTGCCAACTAGATATGGAGCCATTGATCACTACCCGTTGAGCCCGACAATCTAGCCAACTTTCTATCCACCTTATAGAGCATTCATCCAGCCCATACTTCTTTAACTTGCTGACAGGAATACTGTGGGAGACCGTGTCAAAAGCTTTGCTAAAGTCAAGAAACAATACATCCACTGCTTTCCCTTCATCCACAGAACCAGTAATCTCATCATAGAAGGCGATTAGATTAGTCAGGCATGACCTTCCCTTGGTGAATCCATGCTGACTGTTCCTGATCACTTTCCTCTCATGTAAGTGCTTCAGGATTGATTCTTTGAGGACCTGCTCCATGATTTTTCCAGAGACTGAGGTGAGGCTGACTGGCCTGTAGTTCCCAGGATCCTCCTTCTTCCCTTTTTTAAAGGTTGGCACTACATTAGCCTTTTTCCAGTCATCTGGGACTTCCCTCGTTCACCACGAGTTTTCAAAGATAATGGCCAATGGCTCTGCAATCACAGCCGCCAATTCCTTTAGCACTCTCGGATGCAACGTGTCCGGCCCCATGGACTTGTGCACATCCAGCTTTTCTAAATAGTCCCTAACCACCTCTTTCTCCACAGAGGGCTGGCCATCTATTCCCCATGCTGTGATGCCCAGCACAGCAGTCTGGGAGCTGACCTTGTTAGTGAAGACAGAAGCAAAAAAAGCATTGAGTACATTAGGTTTTTCCACATCCTCTGTCACTAGGTTGCCTCCCTCATTCAGTAAGGGGCCCACACTTTCCTTGGCTTTCTTCTCGTTGCCAACATACCTGAAGAAACCCTTCTTGTTACTCTTGACATCTCTTGCTAGCTGCAGCTCCAGGTGCGATTTGGCCCTCCTGATTTCATTCCTACATGCCCGAGCAATATTTTTATACTCTTTCCTGGTCATATGTCCAACCTTCCACTTCTTGTAAGCTTCTTTTTTATGTTTAAGATCCGCTAGGATTTCACCGTTAAGTCAAGCTGGTCACCTGCCATATTTACTGTTCTTTCGACACATCGAGATGGTTTGTCCCTGTAACCTCAACAGGGATTCCTTGAAATACAGCCAGCTCTCCTGGACTCCTTTCCCCTTCATGTTAGTCCCCCAGGGGATCCTACTCATCCGTTCCCTGAGGGAGTCGAAGTCTGCTTTCCTGAAGTCCAGGGTCTGTATCCTGCTGCTTACCTTTCTTCCCTGTGTCAGGATCCTGAACGCAACCAACTCATGGTCACTGCCTCCCAAATTCTCATCTACTTTTGCTTCCCTCACTAATTCTTCCCGGTTTGTGAGCAGCAGGTCAAGAAAAGCTCCTCCCCAGTTGGCTCCTCTAGCACTTGCACCAGGAAATTGTCCCCTACGTTTTCCAAAAACTTCCTGGATTGTCTATGCACAGCTGTATTGCTCTCCCAGCAGATATCAGGAAATTTAAAGTCACCCATGAGAACCATGGCGTGCGATCTAGTAGCTTCTGCGAGTTGCCAGAAGAAAGCCTCATCCACCTCATCCCCCTGGTCCGGTGGTCTATAGCAGACTCCCACCACTACATCACTCTTGTTGCTGGAAAGGATGGAAAGATGGAAAGGATTTATTAGGTTGCATGGGCTCAGATCATCCAAGGTATATAGACACCTAACTCCCCTTGAAGTCAATGGGAATTAGGCACCTACAGACCTTTGAGGATCGGGGCACTAGTCCCTGAGTGCCATTACAGAGTCATTCCCTACATTCTATCCCTCAGGGCTTGGTCCAGTTCATTTCCCAATGTCCCACATTGTTCCATGTAAGTAATATGTTGGGAAACTATTCAGATACTAGGAATTGAATTATTTGACCAGGAACTTAGTGTTTGCTTAAACCATCATCCCCAGGTCCCAAACCTTCAGTCCAATACACGCAGATGGACTTCTGTGCCCAGATAGATTCACCAATTTGGAGACCAGAAGGGGTCTTGATGATCAACCAGTCTGACCTCCTCCCAGCCATGGTCTCTCACCCAGCTGTTCCTCCAGGAAGCTCATAACAAGTGGTGCCCTGATGATTTCAATGACGCGTGGCAAGAGTGCAGAGATCCACCCACAGGGATCCCATCATTGCCAAACTGTGGAGCCTTTCGCCTTTGCTTGATTGATTGAACCATGGACTATGATTTTTACAAGAAGACTTTGTTTGGAGAGGGATTCCTCCCTTATGAAATAGGTGAACGGCTCCTACTTCCCTCCACCCAGAACGACCTTATTTCACAGTGAAAAAGCAACCTGTTTTTTTATTATTATTTTAGCGGGAGGAGGGAAACAAATGCAACTTCAAAGCATGGCTCAACTGGAGAAATGATTGTTTTGTATGAATCCTTCTTTGATTCATAAATATCATCTTTATTCATACAATAACACTCTCCACATGAGTTATGCATTTAATAAAATGGAGGCCCCAATAATCAATTTACACTTCATTTTTCTTTTGTAATCCACATTGGCTACCAGAATTATGGTCTATCTGGTACAAATCCCCAAAACCGTTGAGCAGTCAGTTCTTAACTCCCCTCCCCTTCCCTTTGTCTTTTAATCCCCTACAGGGCTGGATAAATAAAGCACCTGAAACTAATAAATACCAGCTGTGTGTTCTGATCCTGTGTGTAGGTACAGAGGGCTAGATTCTGATCCCTTTACTCAGGTTCTACAGTGTCCTATTCCACAAACAGTCCTTTTGGTGGAAGATGCTGCCCAAGAAAAGTGAAAGGATCAGACTCTGGCCCCGGGCCATGAACTACGAGTCTGATCCTGATAAGTGCAGAGCACCCTCAATTCCTATAGCAGATTTTGGCCCTATCTTCACACCCCCTGCCCTTTCTGTGTCATTTTAGCTCTCCCCTACTGGCAGTAAAGAGATCCCAAGGCTTCACACTTACCTAAGTGAAGTGAGTGTTCTAAAACAGTGTCCCGTACCTGCTGCATCCACGTTTGTTATAGGGGAATAAAAGGTGGTCTGTAATGCACTAGTTGGCTTCTCTTCTATTAACTTTCATCAAATTAACCCTTCCCCCACCCCACTTCCTGCTGCTTTAGGTGAAAGGGAGCTACCTGCATTGAAGTACTTAGAAGTTTTTGGAGCTAGATTGTTTCAAACCTCAATAGCTGAGTGTGCTCCCTTTGGAATACCCTAGGCAAATTATTATATTATGGTTTCCTCAAGAAAAGCTCATGCTTTTCCTTGCCACTGGGGTTTCTGGGGATCTGTGGTTCTGTTTAGTGAACATTTTGCAGCCAGGAATTGAACAAAATGCAATTGACAAATTAAATTCAACCAATTTAGGCCAATTTAAACCTGTGGGGTGGGAAAATGGTACTTTTCTATGCAGTACACAGACCACATGCGTACGGCTGGATTCATCGTATAAATGTATTTCAAAAAGGGGCCAGACGGACTATTAGATATGTGTGTTTAATCTTTCTACAGTCAACAGGATCATACTTAAATAAAAATCTGTGTTTCATAGGTGGGGGCAGCCAGGCTGCACAGAGATGTGAGAAAACCCATTCAGAAGAAGAGCAAGAATCTCTGGCTCATCCTTGCATTTTTGATCCTTAAAGAGCCAGTTGGTTTCCAAGTAATTAACACCAGGACACTATTGTGATTAGAAGAACACTTTGCCACACAAGACTCTCAGAGCCTATTACAAATATTCTGAAATGACACCTAGACCTGGTCAAATGTTTTCATGCCAAACATGTTTTCCAATAACATTTTTTCAGGTTTTCTTGGGAAACCCTCCAAATTAACACGTATTTAGTTGCTGAAATTTGAAAAAAAAGTGCACTGTTTTGAACTGAAATTTCAGTGAAAACAAACTTTGATATTTTCCATGGTCGTTTGCAGTGTTGCAGCCATGACAGTCACAGGATATGAGAAAGACTAGGTCAGTGAGGTAACGTCTTTCACTGGACCAACTTTATTGGTGAAAGAGACAAGGTTTCAAGCTCCACAGAGCTCTCCTTCAGGTCCATCAAAAGCCTGTCTCTCTCACCAACAGAAGCTGGTCCAACAAAAGATATTACCTCACCTACTTTCAAAAAGAAAAGGAGTACTTGTGGCACCTTAGAGACTAACCAATTTATTTGAGCATGAGCTTTCGTGTAGCTCACGAAAGCTCATGCTCAAATAAATTGGTTAGTCTCTAAGGTGCCACAAGTACTCCTTTTCTTTTTGCAAATACAGACTAACACGGCTGTTCCTCTGAAACTCACCTACTTTGTCTCTCTCAAAAGAAACAAAAGCATTTTTTATTTTTGTCAAAATGTTTAAATGGGAACAAAAACCCACTTCCCTAATCAGCTGTAATTACATCACTTCTGTGAGGTAGGGGAGTATTATTATCTCCATTGGCGAGAGGTGAAACTGAGGCAGGGACATGTTATGTAGTGTGCTCAAACTCACTGTGGCAGTTGGTGGCAGAGCTGGGAACAAACGTAAGTCCTGCTCTTCAGATTTAGCCACAGGAGTAAATTTCCCCTTCATCTACCTGTTTTCTTATTTTTCCCCAGAGCCCATTGGTAAGCGTTTCCAGAAATTGGGAAGCAAGATGCAGAACACTCTTGCAAAAAGCAAATCCTAACAAGCCCCAGTGCCAGAAAATCTCTATGATGTCTGGTGGTGTGTTCCTAGTGTAATACTCCTCACTCTTATTTCACTATCTGACCACTGTGGTAGGAACCTTGCATCCAGATATAGGAAACAAGAGTAGTGGTAATACACTGGTTAAGTGTGTGGGATCACTTGTCCAGCTAGGGAATGACCAAGCTAAGAGCTTGCTGCAACTCCCAGCTAATGGCCATGCTTCTTTACATCAAGTGGTAGAGGCCTATGTTCTGATCGTTGATTGACCAGTTTCTGAACATAAGAATGGCCATACTGGGTCAGACCAAAGGTCCATCTAGCCCAGTATCTAGTCTTCTGACAGTAGCCAATGCCAGGTGCTTCAGAGGGAATGAACAGAACAAGGAATCATTAAGTGATCCATCCCGTCACCCATTCCAGCTTCTGGCAAATAGAAGCTAGGGACACCATCTCTGCCCATCCTGGCTAATAGCCATGGATGGACCTATCCTCCATGAATTTATCTAGTTCCATTTTGAACCCTGTTACAGTCTTGGCCTTTACAACATCCTCTGGCAAAGAGTTCCACAGGTTGATTGTGTGTCGTGTGAAAAAATACTTCCCTTTATTTGTTTTAAACCCGCTGTCTATTCATTTCATTGAGTGACCCCTAATTCTTGTGTTATGACAAGGAGTAAATAACACTTTCTTATTTACTTTCTCCACACCCGTCATGATTTTATAGACCTCTATCATATTCCTCCTTAGTCATCTCTTTTCCAAACTGAAAAGTCCCAGTCTTATTAATCTCTCCTCATATGGAAGCTGTTCCACACCCCTAATCATTTTGTCGTCTTTTTCAGAACCTTTTCCAATTCCAATATATCTTTTTTGAGATGGGTGACCCATCTGTATAGAGTATTCATGATGTGGGCGTACCATGGATTTATATAGAGGCAATATGATATTTTCTTTCCTCAGCTTGGGGACATGGTGGGATTTGGTAGTTGTGAGGATGGAGCAAGATTCTATGCATGGGCCGTGCATCACTGAATGGAGATACAGTACTTCTGCTCATATTTATATTCTGCAACTGCTTGGTAAACTTGCTAATTAAGATAGTTTCATAAAGATAATTGATCTCTCTGGGAAATTTCAGCTCATATCCCACCATCTGTTGATTAGCCAGTTTAACAGGAAAAGGAAATCAGATGACTTGCTCAAGTCCTGATCCTTTGACCTTAAATCATATGACTAATCCTGACTCAGGCAGGTGATCAATCCAACTATTGACATAAGTATGGATGACTCATGTGAGTAAGGGTTGCAGGCTCAGGTCATATATTAAATGCTAAGCCAGGATTGCAATCCAGGCTCCAGTTCTTTTCTCTAACCACATGGCCATCTTGGAATCTGTTGAATCTTGACCATTATTATTTAATTGTATTACAACAGACCCTAGAGGTCCCAGGTGAGATTGAGATACCATTGTGCTAGGTGATGTACATATTCATAGGAAGAAGAATTCCTTGCCCCACAAAGATTTTGACCTAAATAAACAAGGTAGATAAAGTGTGGGAGAGGAAACAGAGGCTCAAAGAGGTCAAGTAACATGCCCCACATTGCAGGCAAAGCCACCATTTGAACCCAGGTCCCCTGACTTCCAGCTACTACCCTATAAACTGGACCACACTGATTCTACCAGCTAGAACAGCTGGTTAGAAATGTTCCAATGGAGCATTTTCCTGCAAGGAAATTTTTATTTTAAAAACAATGAAAAAAAAAACATTTTGATACTGTCAGAATGTTCTATTTCAACGTTTTCAGAATGGAACAGTTCATTTTTTTCCTTTGAAAATGACTTTTCATTTAGAAATATCTATCTATCTATCTATCTATCTATCTATCTATCTATCTATCACAAAATTGAAATGAAATATTTCAATTCAAACTGAAGTGAAAGGTTTTGATAGACCAAAATGAATGATTGATGATGATGGTAACGATGAATCTCATTGCATGGGGAAATTCTGTAATTTTTGCTTTTGATACATATCAGAATGGGGAAAAATGTGAAATCACAGAATTTCCTGCAAAATAGAAAATCCCAGTTTCTACCCTACTCTAACAGTAAATTTTATTTCACAAAGCCTTTGCTCCTGTTAAATGTAACTGCACCCAACCAGGACTTTAACTAAGGGTAGATTTCTTTAAAAAAGAACAGCAGAAAAGTGCTGGATTTCATGTGCTTCTCAGAGGTACTATTAAACCATAACACAAGACACACGGGACACAGAAGACCTGGATGAAATAGACAGCCAGGTGTAAACAGACACCTCATAAAAGGATAAGCGTGGTGAAGCTGACTGCAACGGGACAGCACAGAATTGGGGGTAAGAAACATATTAAATGCAGAGAATAAAGAGAAACTCATGCTTGGAAAACTGGGACTGCCTTTAATTTTCTACAGCTACTATCAAGGGCAATTTCTAATTTTAATGAGAGTTTTATCTCTCTCCATAGCTTTTCTTTTCAGCTGTCTCCACTTTCCTTATATTTTATCTTTTTAGACTATACACTGTGAGCATTTGTCACCTTGCTGGTGCCAGTAATGTCTGTCTTGTTCAGTGAACCTACCAAGCACATTTGCTTTAACTAAATCCCATAGAAGGAGCCTGTTCATTCCTCTGAATATAACAGCCTATTTCTAAAGCAAACAGACACTAAGATCAAAACTCCAGGTATATCTCCCCTTCAAGCGAGCAGGAATCATGATGTTCTTAAAACCAACTTCATTGTCTTCATTTAGGTCCACTTTTGTCTTGTGAACCCTTTCATTCTGTAGCGAGGGTCACTAGGCATCCTTCATAGGATAGATTCACTCATGTACTGTGATGTAGCACAGGGGTGGGATAGCTGGGTATTCCAAACTACCCTTCTGGTTCTGACAGGTTCTCACATTCATTGGCACACATTTGCTGTAGCAAGGAGAGAACCACAACAGATGGGAGTTCACATTCAGTTCTTATGAGCCCTGAAAAGTTTAGTTGATCATCCATGTTACCTACAACATCTGGGGCTAGATGCTCAGCCGGTGCAAGCTGGCATAGCTCCATTGACTATTGGATGAAAATCTGGCTCTAGAGCTGCAAAATTGGACTGGACAGCTCATGAACACAGGCACTCTCCTCTCTCAAGATTTACAGCTCCTCCCCCTTTTAGTCAGGCTACATATATCATGAGAATTAAATGGCACTTCATGGTCTAGGGGCAGTTTGAATCCAGAACTGTTGTTGTTATTATTACCATGGTGCCTAGAAGCTCTAGTCATGGGCCAGAACCCTATTGTGCTAGGCACTGCAAAAACACAGAACAAAAAGATTGGCCCTGCCCCAAAGTGCTTACAATCAACATATAAGACAAGAGGCAAATAGATGGATACAGACAGACTGACGGGGAGTAAAAAGAAACACAGAGATAATATTGGTCAGAATTATAGACAGTGGTCTCAACACACCAACAGCCTAACTGTTGTACATATCATAGAATAGAAGAGTTCAGAGGAGTGCTTTGAAGGAGGATAGATTAATTTTTGAGATGGTGAGGGGGAGCTTCTCCCAGCTTTGGCAGGGGGTGGGGGACAGCATCTGAGAAAGCAAACATGTGCTTGTTTGAAAATGTAACCAGTAGGCAAAGGAGGCTGGGCTCATGGTCTGACTGGAGGTAGGAGTCAACATTTCAGTAGCAAAAGAGAGTCCATAGATAGGTTGTGGCTAGGCCAGGAAGGGCCTCAAAAGTGAAAACGAGTGGCTTACATTAGATGCAATGGAGAAGGGGGAGCCAGTTTGAGGTAAGTATGGGAGAAGTGGTTGAAAATTTTCCACTGAAATATTTTGTTGAAGGAAAATGGCTTTTTGAAAAAAACAATTTTTGTAAATGAGGTTTTTTGTTGATTTTTTTTTTGAGGGAGGATTGGTTGAAACTCTGAAAACTTGAAAACCAAAACACTTTTCAGTTTAGGAAAAATAAACAAAAGAAACCCCAAATACACAAAGAAAAAAAGCAGGTTTTGGTTGGCAAAAATTGAAATAAATAAAAAGTAAGAATAATAAAATCAGTGTTCAGGTTGAAACGTGAGTTTGTAAACGTAGATAATATTGATAAGTGGTCAGGGCCTGGTTCCCACAGAAGTTAACGAAGCAGGATAGAATATGCTCAGTATTTGCACTAAAAAATGAGGGGGGGATGAAAAAAAATATTCACTTTTTTTTAAAAAAGGGGGAAAAAAGATTGAAATTGATGGGTTTTTCAACCAAAATGAAAAAAAAACAAAAAAAAACCAACAAAAAATGGATTTTCTTTTTGTGCCAAAAAACTGGAAAAAACAGCTTCAGTGGGAAAACTTTTGACCAACCCTAGAAGTTACTGCTACCTCTGCTAGCTAATGAAGTTATTCTTTTAGCTAACATGGAAGAGGTCTGGGTTTTTGATGAAGAAGTTGCCAGGTTCATACACAGCTCATAACCTGTGTTGGAGTTTACTATTACACAAATGTAGCCCTGTTTTGGATATCACCTTGTTTGTGAACTCCTCCTGCTCTCTGCAGATATATTTGCTATTCACAGGTAATTTTCAACCTGTGGTTGTTCACAAAATGTTCACAGCAGCTCTTTGATAGCAGTGTTGTGTGATTAGTTGCCCCCCCCCCCCCCCGGTATTGATCCTGCTTCCTTATTGGATGACTGTAGCATTTTAAGAGAGGACAATAATTAATTATTTATTTATAATAATAATAATAATTGATAATTAATAATAATAATAATTGATATCCATCTTCTGGGACAAATTTTCAGACAAACATTTATGCTCAACTTTGAGAAAATGTCAAGGTTCATGACCAGTTTAATGAATACAAGGCTGTGGTCCAAACAGCCACATGACTACATTCTTGCCACCTTTACTCACATTGTGTAGTACCTTCTAAATACTCCCTTTGATTTCAATTGTAAGACTCCATATGAGTAAAGATGGAAAAACCTGCTTCTCATTCCTGTAGATTATAGTGAAATGGACTCCCCAATCATATGGGAAACTTCATAAAGTTAGGTTTGGCTCAAGACAAGCATGAAGGTGCTGATGTGGCAAAGTAGGGCCCCCCAAACAACTTCTTCATCCCTAATTTCTGGGTATCTAGACACCTGTAAGTCCATGGTACATCCACAACTTTAATACCGCATGCAATTCTGGTTGTCCCATCTCAAAAAATAAATATTAGAATTGGAAAAGGTACAGAGAAGGGCAACACAAATGATTAGGGCAGTGGTTCTCAACGTTGGTCCACCATTTGTTCAGGGAAAGCCCCTGTCACGCCGGGCCGGTTTGTTTACCTGCTGCGTCCGCAGGTTTGGCTGATCGCGGCTCCCACTGGCCGCAGTTCACCGCTCCAGGCCAATGGGGGCTGCAGAAAGCGGTGCGGGCCAAGGAATGTGCTGGCCGCCCTTTCTGCAACCCCCATTGGCCTGGAGTGGCGAACTGCAGCCAGTGGAAGCCGTAATTGTCCGAACCTGCGGACGCGGCAGGTAAACAAACCGGCCCAGCCCGCCAGGGGCTTTCCCTGAACAAGCAGTGGACCAGAGTTGAGAACCATTGGATTAGGGGTATGGAACAGCTTCCATCTAAGGAGAGATTTAAAAGATTGGGACTTTTTAGCTTGGGAAAGAGACGACTATCGGGAGATATAATAGAGATCTATAAAATCATGGATGGTGTGGAGAAAGTGAATAAGGAAGTGTTGTTTACTCCTTCATATAACACAAGAACAAGGGCTCAACAGGTTTAAAACTAACATAAGGAAGTCATTCTTATGTCTCCAATTTTTAAAAGGGGCTCCAGGGGTGACCTTGGCAACTATAGACCAGTAAGCCTCACTTCAGTACCGGGCAAATTGGTTGAAACTATTATAAAGAACAAAATTGTCAGACACATAGATGCACATAATTTGCTGGGAAATAGTCAATGTGTTTTGTAAAGCGAAATCATGCCTCACCAATCTACTAGAATTCTTTGAGGGGGTCAACAAGCATGCGGACAAAGGAGATCCAGTGGATATAGTGTATTTAGATTTTTAGAAAGCTTTTGACAAGGTCCCTCACCAAAGGCTATTAAGCAAAATAGGCAGTCATGGAATAAGAGGGAAGGTTCTCTCATGGATTGGTAACTGGTTAAAAGATAGGAAACAAAGGGTAGGAATAAATGGTCAGTTTTCAGAATGGAGAGAGGTAAATAGTGGTGTCCCCCAGGGGTCTGTACTAGGCCCAGTCCTATTTAACATATTCATAAAAGATCTGGAAAAAGGGATAAACAGTGAGATGGCAAAATTTGCAGATGATACAAAACTATTCAAGATAGTGAAGTCCCAGGCAGACTGTGAAGAGCTACAAAAGGATCTCACAAAACTGGGTGACGGGGCAACAAAATGGCAGATAAAATTTAATGTTGATAAATGCAAAGTAATGCTCATTGGAAAACATAATCCCAGCTATACATATAGAATGATGGGGTCTATATTATCTGTTACCACTCAAGAAAGAGATCTTGCAGTCGTTGTGGATAGTTCTCTGACATCATCAACTCAATGTGCAGCGGCAGTCAAGAAAGTGAACAGAATGTTGGGAATCATTAAGAAAGGGATAGATAATAAGACAGAAAATATCATATTGCCTCTATATAAATCCATGGTACGCCCACACCTTGAATGCTGCATGCAGATGTGGTCGCCCCATCTCAAAAAAGATGTATTGGAATTGGAAAAGGTTCAGAAAAGGGCAACAAAAATGATTAGGGTATAGAATAGCTTCCATATGAGGAAAGATTAATAAGACTGGGACTTTTCAGCTTGGAGAAGAGGCGACAAAGGGGGATATGATATACATCTATAAAATCATGAGTGGTATAGAGAAAGTAAATAAGGGAGTGTTATTTACTCCTTCTCATAATACAAGAACAAGGGGCATCCAAATGAAATTAATAGGTAGCAGGTTTAAAACAAACACAAGAAAGTATTCTTTCACGCAACACACTGTCAACCTCTGGAACTCCTTGCCAGAGGGTGTTGTGAAGGCCAATACTATAATGGGGTTCAAAAGGGAGCTAGATAGATTCTTGGAAGGTAGGTCCATCAATGGCTATTAGCCAGGATGGGCAGGAATGGTGTCCCTAGCCTCTGTTTGTCAGAAGCTGGGATTGGGTGACAGGGCATGGATCACTTGTCTGTTCATTCCCTTTGGGGCACCTGGCATTGGCCACTGTCAGAAGACAGGATACTGGTCTTGATGGACCTTTGGTCTGACCCAATATGGCCGTTCTTATGTTCGTCATAAAACACAGTCAACCTCTGGAACTTGTATCCAGGGGATGTTGTGAAGGCCAAAACTATTACTGGGGGTGTAAGGGTCTACGTACTCTCCCTATACCCACATCTGGACATTAGCTTTGGGTGCACAGAAGGAAACATACACCGCCTGCCTATTTACTGCCCAATCTGAAATATTTCAGCAGAACCTTTGTCCCATCACTCCAACTCACCGGCCAATGCAGCTAACCCAGTTTGGGGGGGGGGGGGTGTCTTAATTTACAGGTGATTTAGGTTAGCATCAAGCTATTAGCACAAAGGGAGCAGCCGACATGAGGCAGTGCTACTTCTAGGGGTTTGCATCCTTGCTCAGGGCTGTTCTTTAAAAGCAAAATCTAGGCCTCAAAAATGGCTGATGTCATTATATTGCACAGTATTGCTTGCTGTTTTTTCTTTTGTCTCTGCTGCTGTTCTGGACTCCTGGGCCAACGATACAGACTACTAAGGCTATCAGATTCAGTATATTTTCTATGGCCAGACACTGACTGGCTTTGCTGCCCACTTGAACCCGAACACACAAAGCAGCACAGGAAACAGCAAAGCAAACGTGCTATGTTAACACGCTGACACAATGGAATAAATCCCATTCCACACTAATGAGGAAGATGGGAGGAGAGTGAGGGTTTTCTTCCCTTTTTAATAAAAATGCTCTGAAACTGCGAGGAAGAAAATGTACTGGATGAGCTTTGGTAGAAATAATTATTCATTATTTACAGTGTATAATGCAGTTGGTTCTGTAGCCTGGGCATTTTTACAAGCGATAAAGGGTCCAATAATATTCTCATTCATGCTGAAATAAATCTAGAGTAATTCCTTTGTCTCCCCTATGCTGGTGGAAGCCACAAACTGCTGGGTAAATTGGGGTTCCACCCCCTTTGCATTTCCAGAATGAGAGCAATATCTGGCTTGAAATACCTTTACAATTAAGTGTTCTTTTTTTTTTTTTTTTTTTGCCATAGCTCCATTCTCCTCCTTTTAAGACGTTTTTAAGGGGGTATGTTCTTTCCCTGTAATGTCTGTTAAACCACTCTGAAGGCAGATTGCTTGGGAGGAAGGCCCAAATATTTATTAACTTCATGATCACACCATTCAAACTGAGATTTATCAGGGTTCTGGACATCACTAATTATTTTTGAAGCATCAAAGCCTTGCTAGGTGCACATGTAGCCCAGTGGTGACTCCATTCCACAGTGATCCAGAAGATATGAGTTGTTGAAACCTCCAGCTTCAGAGCCTTGGCTCCTTCTGTCAAGAAGCTTATGCTTTTAGCTCTGGAGGGCCATAGTTCAATCACCAGAGTGTTGACTAAGAAGGCGACCGTCACACTTAAACAGTTCGGAATGGGCCTATTGAACTGAGTTTTTGTCATAATCACACCCATTCATTAACAGCTTGTTACCGAGTCTGGCACTCCCCAGCACAGAACAAAATGGGATGAAAGTGTATTTTGGGAGTATATCTTAAATACGTGGACTAAGTCATATGTTAATTTCTTTTTCCCTGCTGACTCATTTCCGTTTAGGACTCATCAAAAGCTGAATCATCTGTAGAATGTTTAGTGAGCAATAGATGTCTCAGGGTTTGTTTGTTTTTTAAACCATAAATGAAATTGACAAAGCAATAGAGTTTTGTTACAAATAATATTCTTTAGTATTCTCTCCATCCATTTATCTAATCTATATTCTCCTGCCACACCCACAGCTGCGGTAGCTGAATGCCTGCGTTATGAATTTATCTCTTTTTTTGGTTAGTGAACCAACTACAAAGCAATCCTTATTCTCACTGAATGCATTTGTGATATGTATTGGAACAAACAATTTGCACAAATAATGTTCTGCCTATGGGCTGTTCATAAACTGTTTGCTTTGACTATTTGCTATCCATACTGTGTGGTAAGTCACCTATGTCATGCTGCAGCATTTTGCTCACTGATTGGATGACTGAAACCGTGTAAGCAAGAAAATAAATGAGCACCTGAGAATAGCAAAATAACAAAGTGGTATCTGGTCTCAATTGTCAGATATATACTCCTTTATGCTAAAATTTATGATATTTTGGGATTAACCAAAGTTTTACAAGTGCATGGCAGTTATCCAAATACTCACAAATAAAGAATAATATGATCTCAAAATTTTTGACCAAGATTTTCAAAACTGGCTAATTATATTTAGGCTCCTAAGTCCCCATTCAGGATACCTAAAGAACTGATTTTCCAAAGTGCCTCAGCCATCCTACAAATGGAATTGACTTGAATGGAAGCTGCTGAGTTCTCAGCACTTTAGAAACTCAGTTCACTTATTTATCTATCTAGGGTGGGATTTTCCAAAGTGCCAAAGGAGCACATCTCATTGAAAGTTAATGGTCTTGTGCTCATAAATCACACAGGCTCTTTTGAAAATCTGATCTTTAAATAGAGACATAGGTTCCTAACTTTCGGAGGTCTATTCTGAAAATTCTCTGCCTTGGTGAACTCCACACATGTTTTTGTATGTAAAAGGGGGGGGGGAAGAGAGAGAAGAGACAAAACTTACACTGTTTGACCAGTTTTAGTAAGCAGGAAAGCAAAATAATTTTTCATCTCTGTCTGGCACCCATTACTTAACTCCCACAACAAAACAAACAAACAAACGCTACAGGGGTTTCACCCCTGGAAGAAACTGACTCTCCTCTTGGGAAGCCATGTTCATACTTTGAGAAACACAGCAGAGGAGAATTTTTTGGAAGCAGTAAAATGTATTTCGTCATTGCTTGTGTTGCCAGCAGCTACAGGAGGCTGCTGCATCAATACAGATGATGGTTTTAAAGTGCAAAGACAATGAAATCAATACAACCCTTCCTGATGGGTGCAACTTTCAAAGTGACATCAAACAAAACATTGTTAAAGCTCGGTGTGTGTGTGTGCGTGCATTAAGAAGGTGCATTGAGTTTATGGCATTGCTCCACTCATTCTTGCACTAAACAGGGAATTCAACTTCCCTATTGTCTAGCCAGCTATCAAGATAGGAGCCATTTGCAAAATTTGGATCCACATCTAGGTTCACATTCTTCCCACCTCCAAATTTCAGGAACTTCATATGTAGGGGCCAGGTCCATCTATCATTCGTGGCTATTTTTTAACTTGGCATAATGACATTTCTTTACATCACCAAGAGGTTATAGGTGTTACATTTACACAGAAAGTATAAAATATGAGTCTACCATAAACTTCAGTGTGGGAAGCTCATAAGATTAATGGATCTGGTATGTAGGCTCCAGCAAGCAAATTATTTTTTAATGTAAAAAGGAAGAAAGCCATGCATATTGCGTTATCCAAAGATTATATTTTTTCTCGTTGAACAAGAAAGTTCCTCATCAAAAAGATGCGGGGTCAATAATGACCTTCGAACATAGATCTGTTGTTCATTTTTAGAACTGGTCTGAAAATTTGAATCAGAAGTTTTCTCATGGAAAGTGCCATGTGGAGCAAACTGAATTTTTTCATGAAATCATATATATTTCAATGATATTTTGTTATGAAAAATATTAGGGAAAAAAGTTTGAAAATGTTGAATAACTTCATTTTGACATTTTGAGAATGAAAAGTCTTTTTAGATGATTATTTTATTTCAAATTTTACTTTATTTTATATTTTTAATCAATGAAAAATCTCAAAATCAAAATGAAATGTTTCAAACTTTTCAAAGCACAATGTTTTAATTACATGAAAGGAGGATTTTTTTTTCCCCCACAATTTCATTTTTTAAAAGTCTTCAACCTTTTGACTTTTCCTTCTAATTCAGGATGAAACGAAATCTCACAATTTTTGGCAGATGGAAAAACCTTCTTTCTGACCAACATCACCCTGTATCTATGTGGCCTTTGAGCACCTCACAGACATGAATGGAATTTACCCTCACAATACCCACTGTGAAAAAAGAAAATGAGTACTAGTGGCATCTTAGAGACTAACCAATTTATTTGAGCATAAGCTTTCGTGAGCTACAGCTCACTTCATCGGATGCATCTTTCATGAAAGATGTAGCTCACGAAAGCTTATGCTCAAATAAATTGGTTAGTCGCTAAGGTGCCACAAGTACTCCTTTCCTTTTTGCAAATACAGACTAACACGGTTGCTACTCTGAATATCACTGTGATGTAGGGAACTGATATTCCCATTTTACAGATGGGAGCTGATAAATAGGGGAGAAGAAGTGACTTGCTCAATGTTACAGAGGCAGTCTGTGACTGAGCTAGTAGCTGAAGAGGGATCTCCTCAGTTCCAATCCAGTGTCCTTCCTACCTACAAATCATCTCCACCAACACTGGCTATCAAGCCAAAGGGAACTCCAGCAGAAGAAGAAATTATCAACCTACTGAAGTTTAGTTCTGATGCAAATTTAGAGGGTTTTTTCTAAAAGGAATGACACTGTGGTTGAGGCAGTTCAGGCATTTTGGGGTTTCTAGGCAGCTAGCTTCTTCCTTAGTAACTTGCCTCTTTGCTGTCATCCTTACCATGTTGATTGGCTATTCCGCATCGGAATGATGAGGGGTGAGCCAGTTCACACAAACAATGTACCTTGCTAACCCTGCAGGCAGAGCTGTACTTAGCATTTCAAGTCAGGCATCTCAAGCAATTTTCTGCTACTCATTGCCTACCCACCATGGGTCAATGGTGTCTCTCCACTGTTGTCACACCGATATATATATAAGGCTAGTCTAAGTATCTGGGAGGAGAGGGGAATGAGATAATTCTTTTGAAAAACTCACCAAACGAAAGTGACTCTTTATTACACCAGACTAGTATGTGTTTTTAGGTTCCCAGGCCTCAGTCAGGAAGTCAAGGCAGGCTGCTTGTTCTTTTAACAGTAGCCATCAAAGCACACTGATTTCTATGTCCATAACTGTTTTGACAAGAAGAAGAGATAAAAAATAAGTTTTAAAATCTAAGAACCAGATTATGATCTCAATTACAGTGGCGTCAATCTGGAGTGACTCCACTGACGTTTGTGAGAGCTAGGCCCAAAAGCTGGCTCTGCCTTCAGTCAAAACTCCAAGCAAACCAGAACTGGAGATGAACCAAACCTGAGGGTGGTTTTAGTTTCCTTTTTGCTAAATGTTGTTCGTTAGGATTTTGTTTGTGTTTGTTTTGTTTTTACATACAGCAGAGATCCCTTTTATCTGGATCTCAACAACTGGATTGGGAAGATAAGAGTCAACAAAGATCAGGTACGTAGTTCTGGTAGGAGTCAATCCAACAGGTTTTTTTTAAGGTTCTGATATGACCAATTAACTCTTTCCACCAACTATTTTTCATGTAGCTGATGAACCAGAGGGAACCAGAAGGCGAGTGACCAATTCTTTGTTTCCTTTTTAATTTTTTCCTTTTTTTTCTTTTTCTTTTTTGTCCAGCTGAACTGAAAGCAGGATTTAACAGAAACCTTGTGAGATTTCCAAACCAATTTTGGCGGAGAGGTTCAGACATTTCTAATAAACTTTGGATAAAGGTCAAAATTTTCAAAAGCAGGTGCCTAAATAGAGGATCTTAAGCACATTTAGGCCCCTTAACAGAACTGGTTTGAGGTGTTGGGCAACTATGGTTGCCATGGAAACCAATGAAGACCCAATTCAGAATATCACTTAAGCATATGTTTAAGGCCCACCAGAGGAAGTCCCCTTGTGACTCAAGCACATGCTTAATGTTAAGAACATGTTTAGGTGGTTTCCAGAATAGGGATGCTTTCCTATATCAAGGTGTGAGAGTTGCAGGTACTCAGAAGATATGAAAATTGTTCCAGGTCCATTCAAGTGCCTAAATATGGATTTAGGAGCCTAACTAGAAACCAGGCATGAAAATTTGGGACACAAGTAGTGAGATCGTTATTCTCAACTAAGTCTGAACTGGGAACCTGTCAAGGTCCACTGACCATTAAATAGCTTACTTTATGTATAGCGAAATTTAAAGAGTAATTAATCACTTACAAAAAAAGCACCACTTTTTCTTCTGTCTTTGTAATAGGATGTTTTCATCTTGTTAAAGTACAAGCATGGTTTTGCAGTGGAATTTATTTTTTAAATTAAAAATATATTTTCTGTTTTGGTGAAAAAACAAGAATGTTTAAAAGTGCTTTCTTCTCCTTTTTTATCCAGAACATCCGATCTAGAACCATTAAACTTGAAGGTGGCAAAAAGAACTGAAAAGCATAATTATAAACCTGAGGAAATATTTTCTCCTGTTCTGACTCAGTAATGTGGGAGAGGAAAGGATTTAAGATCTGATGAAGACTCTAATAAATCACACCAGATTAACAGTGCTTTGAATTTTTGGCGTGTGTGCATACAGACACGTATATATATTCCCTCTTCCCACCCATAACTGAGAAGCAAATATCTTGCACATGTAGGTCAGAATATGAAAATAGCACCAGAACGCAATAATCAGAACAGTGTTTTTTTACAGTGTCTATTGTCTACCATATGGTCTTTAATCTAAAAATAATCTTTGCTTTATTATTTCTGACTAGAATCTAAGTGGAAATTTGTAAAGGTTTGTCCTGTACTGTCTCAAACTGCCTTTGAAGACTGCAGTTTATTACTTTGTCCATAAAATCAAGACAGCAAAACATATTTTATTAAGCAAATGGTACTGCTAATTTAGCAGCAGTGGAAGCATACTTTATTAATTTTGTAGGGATTAACATTTTGAAAAAGCCACTGATCATATTTTAAAATCATTATACAAAGCATGATGTTGACATTCAGGAGATAAGGGGATCATCTTGTTCCCACTCACCAGCAATCATACATCACTTCTCTTTGCTTTATTTATGGTAAAAGTACTAGATCAGATTTATGCCTAGTGGAACTCAATGTGATGTTGATGCTACTGAAATCAACAACGCCCTGTGATGGGGAACACTCCACAGCAGTGCCATCTGGAGGTCAGGCCCGGGTGTGGCGGGTTGTCTTCTTCCCAGATGTTTCCCTTTCTCACTATAGTTACTCCACCTGTGGGTCTTGATCTTTTTAGTGGCACAGTCCTCCAGACAAGTCACATGTCTGAGTCCACCCTTTTCAGGATACACATACAGAGTCCAATAATGTGGAAGTCTTCAGAATTTAGCAAGGGCTTCAGGGATTCTCCCTTGGATTGGGATAATAGAATCACAGAATCATAGAAGAGTGAGGTTGGAAGAGACCTCAGGAGGTCAAATAGTCCAACCCCCTGCTCAAAGCAGGACCAACACCAACTAAATCATCCCAGCCAGAGCACTTTCAAGCCAGGCCTTAAAAACCTCTAAGCATGGAGTTTCCACCACCTCCCTAGGTAACCCATTACAGTGCTAGTGAAATAGTGTTTCCTAATATCCAGCCTAGACTTGTCCCCACTGCAACTTGAGACCATTGTTTCTTGTTCTGTCACCTGCCACCACTGAGAACAGCCGAGCTCCATCCTCTTTAGAACCCCCCCTTCAGGTAGTTGAAGGCTGCTATCAAATCCCCCATCACTCTTCTCTTCTGCTGACTAAATAACCCCAGTTCCCTCAGCCTCACCTCATAAGTCATGTGCCCCAGCCCCCTAATCATGTTCGTTGCCTTCCACCGGACTCTCTCCAATTTATCCACATCCTTTCTGTAGTAGGGGGCCCAAAAATGGACACAATGCTCCAGATGTGACCTCACCAGTGGCGAATAGATGGGAATAATCACTTCCCTCGATCAGATCTGATCTGCTGGCAATGCTCCTACTAATGGAGCCCAAGATGTTGTTAGACTTCTTGGCAACAAGGGCACACTATTGACTCATATCCAGCTTCTTGTCCACTGTAATCCCCAGGTCCTTTTCCGCAAAACTGCCGCTTAGCCAGTCGGTCCCCAGTCTGTAGCAGTGCATGGGATACTTCCGTCCTAAGTGTTGGAGTCTGCACTTGTCCTTGTTAACCTCATCAGATTTCTTTTGGCCCAGTCCTCCAATTTGTCTAGGTCATTCTGGACCTTATCCCTTGCATCCAGCATATCTACCTCTCCCCACAGCTAAGTGTCATTCGCAAACTTGCTGAGGGTGCAATACATCCCATCATCCACATCATTGGATTAAAGAAGATATTGAACAAAAGTGGCACCAGGACTGACCCCTGCATCACTCCACTTTATACCGGTTGCCATCTAGACAATAAGTCATTGATCACTACCCATTGAGCCTGACAATCTAGCCAGCTTTCTATCCACCTTGTAGTCCATTCATCCAATCTATACTTATTTAACTTGCTGGCAAGAATACTGCGGGAGACAGTATCAAAAGCTTTACCAAAATCAAGGTATATCACAACCTCTGCTTTCCCCATATCCACAGAGCCAGTTATCTCATAATAGAAGGCCAGAGCTTGGTCAGGCATGACTTGCCCTTGGTGAATCCATGTTGACTGTACCTGATCACCTTCCTCTCCTCCAAGTGCTTCAAAATGCATACCTTGAGGACCTGCTCCATTATTTTTCTGGGGACTGAGGTGAAGCTGACCGGTCTGTAGTTCCCCAGATTCACCTTCTTCCCTTTTTTAAAGATGGGCGCTATATTTGCCTTTTTCCAATCATCTGGGACCTTCCCTGATCACCACAAGTTTTCAAAGATAACGGCCAATGGCTCTGCAATCAATCACTTCAGCCACCTCCCTGAGCACCCTAGGATGCATTGCATCCAGCCCTAGGGAATTGTGGATGTACAGCTTTCCTAAATCATTCTTAACCTGTTCTTTCACCACTATGGGCTGCTTACCTCCTCCCTGTACTGTGCTGCCTAATGCAGCAGTTTGGGAGTTGACCTTGTCTGTGAAGACTGAGGCAAAACAAGCATTGAGTACTTCAGGTTTTTCCACATCGTTTGTCACTAGGTTGCCTCCTACACTTTCCCTGACCTTCTTTTTTTTGCTAACATACTTGTAGAAACCCTTCTTGTTACCCTTCACATGCCTTGCTAGCTTCAACTCCAATTGTGCTTTGGCCTTCCTGATTACATGCCTGCATGCTTGAGCAATATTTTTATACTCCTCCCTTTTCATCTGTCCAAGTTTCCACTTCTTGTAAGCTTCTTTTGTGTGTTTAAGCTCACTGAAGATTTTACTGTTAAGCCAAGCTGGTTGCCTGCCATATTTGCTATTCTTTCTGCATTTCAGGATGGTTTGTTCCTGAGGCCACAATAAGGTTTCTTTAATATATAGCTAGCTCTCCTGGACTCCTTTCCACCTCATATTAGCCCTTTAGGAGATCCTGCCCATCAGTTCCCTGGGGGAGTCAAAGTCTGCTTTTCTGAAGTCTAGGGTCTGTATTCTGCTCTTCTCCTTTCTTCCTTTTGTGAGGATCCTGAACTCAACCGTCTTATGGTCACTGCTGCCCAGGTAGCCACCCACTTCTACTTGCCCTACCATTTCTTCCCTGTTTGTGAGCAGCAGGTCAAGAAGAGCATGGCCCCTAACTGGTTTCTCCAGCACTTGCATCAGGAAGTTGTCCCCAACACTCTCCAAAAACTTCCTGGATTGTCTGTGCACTGCTGTTATTACTCTCTCAGCAGAAGTCAGGGTGATTGAAATCCCCCTTGAGAACCAGGGTCTGTGATCTGGAAACTTCAGTTAGTTGTCTGAAGAAAGCCTCGTCTACCTCCTCCTGGTCTTCTCCTACCTTTTCCTACTATCTCCTACCTCTTGGTCTGGTGGTCTATAGCATCACCCACCATGACACCACCCTTGTTGCTCTTGCCTCTAAACTTAACCCAAAGACTCTTAACAGGATTTTCTCCAGTTTCATACTGGAGCTCTGAGCAATCATACTGTTCTCTTACATACAGTGCAACTCCACCACCTTTTCTCCCCCAGCTGTCCTTCCTGAACAGTTTAGACCCATCCATGACAGTGCTCCGGTCATGTGAGTTACCCCACCAAGTCTCTGTTATTCCAATCACATCATAGTTCCTTCACTGTGCCAGGACTTCCATTTCTTCCTGCTTGCTGACCAGGCTTCTTGCGTTCATCTACAGGCACCTAAGATAACTAGCTGATTGCCCAACTTTCTCAGTATGAATCAGGAGGATCTTAGGGTCTGGACCATTGCACCTTCAAGATCTTCCCCAACTATGTTCCCCCACCAAGAAATAGATTTCTGTCATTGCCTCCTCTGCAGGATTAGTAGAGGATCCTGGTACCACCCTCCCAACCAGGTTCTAATCCAGGGCCCAAGAGTACACAACTAAGACTTGCACCGTGGAACGTTATGCGGATGCCTCCCTGGATTGCTTCCTACCAGTGTCCCCTCTTCCAACAGAGCCAAACACAAAACCAAAATCTCTGACCTTCAAAAGTCCCCAGTCCCTCCTTCACATGCATGGTCAGATCAATATCTCCAAGCTCCAGGCAGCAAGAGCTCCTGGGATGCTCCTTCCTAAGAGTTCAGTGCACGGGGCAGCTCTCTTCCACTGTCTGCCTCCTTCTGAGCCTCTCCGCTTCCCTTTTAAGCTCCCCCTCCATTGCAGGTGCAGCAGTGTGGGGCCACCTGGGCCCAGAGCTGCTCCGTAACACCTTGTTCTCCAGTGTGGGGTGTGTATGCCCTATCACAAGCCCCCATTTGGAATATAATTTAACCGTGTGCTTGAGTCCCACAGGGGAAAGCCCCATTGGGACTTAAGTACATACTGAAGCATAGTCAATGGAGTTACATCAGGGATAAATGTGACTCAGCAGCTTTCCAGCTGAATTAATCCAGCTGTGAAGGCCAGTAGGGATCATCTAATCTAAACTCCTGGCCAGAAAATCCATAGAATTTGATCCAGAATTATTCTTGCAGTGGAAGAAGTAATTTGTCTCTGCTACATAAGTGAACTATTATGCCTAATCACTTTTCAAGTAGGTCATATTCTGTTTGGGGAAGCAGCAATCTACAGTTGTTTATGTGGTGTCATTCGCTTCCACTTCTTTGAGGCTGCTATCCCCACTTAATTGCACATTAAAACCCTGTGCAAAAATAGTTATTCAGTATCACAACTAGAAGTCCTAGAAGGCTCTTGAGACAGTCTGCTCTCTAGAGTCTTCTACTATAGTTGTGAGGGGCAGCTTGTTTAAACAACCATCTGCAGGAGCCAGATGCTCAGCTGATGTAAACAAGCATAACTTAATTGAAGTCAACAGAGCCAAACTGATTTGCATCAGCTGAGGATCCAGCCCCTGAACCTTTACGTGCTTCATCAAACTTAATTATTTTACTATTGGTATGACAGTAACATGTAGATACCACAACCAAGCTCAGAAGCACATTGTGCTAGGGGCTGTACAAACCTATAGTTAGTGAAAGTCCTTCCCGGAGCAACTTATAGTTAAGGCCCCAATACTGAAATGACTTAATTATATACTTAACTTTACATAATGTGAATTCATAGATTCATAGCTTCCAGAAGGGACCATTGTGATAATCTAGTCTGACCTCCTGTATAATATGGGCCAGAGAACTTCCACCAAATAAATCCTGCAGCAGATATTTTAGGAAAAAAAATCCAATCTTGATTTAAAAATTATCAATGATGGAGAACCCACCATGGCCCTTTGGCAAGTTGTCCAATGGCTAATTACACTCTGTTAAAAATTTACACCATAGTTACAGTCTGAATCTGTGTAGCTTCAAATTCCAGCCATTGGATTGCATCAACCTTTCGCTGCCAGTTGAGGAGACCATTATTAATATTTGTTCCCCATGTAGGTACTTATAGACAGTAATCAAGTCACCCCTTAGCCTTCCCTTAGTTAAACTAAATAGATCAAGCTCCTTCAGTCTATTAATATAAGGCATGTTTTCTAATTGTTCAATCATTCTCATGGCTCTTCTCTGAATCCTCTGCAATTTATAAACATCCTTCTTGAATTGTAGACACCGGAACTGGACACAGTTTTCCAGCAGCTGTCTTACCAGTATCAAATATAGAGGTAAATTAACCTCTCTACTCTTGCTTGAGATTCTCCTGTTCATGCATCCAAGGATCACATTAGCCCTTTTGGCCACAGAATCACACTGGGAGCTCAAGTTCAGCTGATTATCCACCATGACCCCAAATCTTTTTGAGTCACTGCTTCCCAGCATGGAATCCCCCATCATGTAAGCATGGCCTATATTCTTGTTCCCAGATGTATAGATTTACATTTAATACAGCTAAAACACATATTATTTGCTTGTGTCCAATTTATGAAGCCATCTGGATCAATCTGTATCAGTGAGCTGTCCTCTTCAATATTTACCACTCCCCCAGTTTTTATGTCATCTGTAAACTTTATCATTGATTCTATCTTTTCTTCCAGGTTATTGATAAAAATATTAAATAGCATAGGGCCAAGAACCAACCCCTGCAGGACCTCAAAAGAAACAGAGTTGATCATTGATGATTCCCTGTTTACAGTTACATTTTGAAACCGATCAGTTAGCCAGTTTTTTGTTTTGTTTTT
The DNA here is from genome assembly GCF_965140235.1 of Caretta caretta. Taxonomy (NCBI): domain Eukaryota; kingdom Metazoa; phylum Chordata; order Testudines; family Cheloniidae; genus Caretta; species Caretta caretta. The sequence goes on along the minus strand of NC_134210.1, from coordinate 8,206,873 downwards.
TGTTTTAAACCAAAATGTTGTGCGGTACCTAGTTAAATGCCTTACAGAAGTCCAAATGTATTTCATCAACACTATTGCATTTATCAACCAACTTGTAATCTCATAAAATATATCAGGTTCAACAGTACCATTTTCCATAAACCCATGTTGATTGACATTAATTATACTACCCTCCTTTAATTCTTTATTAATCAAGACCAGTATCAGTCTCTCTGTTACCTTGCCTGTGATCGATATCAGACTGACAGGCCTATAATTACCTATGTTATCCCATTTCCCCTTTTTAAATATTGTCACAACAGTAGCTGTCTTTCATTCTTCTGTGACATCTCCAGTGTTTCAAGATTTATTGAAAAAGAGACCACTAACTGTCCAGCAAGCTCCTAAGCCAGTCTTTTAAAACTCTTGGATCCCAGTTATTCAGACCTGCTGATTGCAAAATGTCTAGTTTCAGAAGCTGCTGTTTAACATCCTTCTGAGATGCTAGTGGACTGGAAATAGTGTGATTGACTATATCATCTTTTTTTCTCCCAAATACAGAATAATAATATTTATCTGGCACTTCTGCCTTCTCTGCATTGTGATTGATAATTCCACTATTTCCTTCAGCTCCATCAAAGTCAATGGAAATACTCAGAGTGTGCAAAATTAAGCATATGAACAAATCTGTTTAGGATTGTTGGCCTATACAAGAGAGAAATAGTGGGGGACAGTGAAGCTGAGGTGAAATATCCCAAAGCACTGACATACCTGGCACAGAACTCAACTTTCCTATCTTGGGGTCTGGTGTCCTACCCGCTACACAAAACTGTCCCTGAAATGAACTGCCAGACTTTGAAGGTCCCCGCGGCCCCCGTTTTTTTTTAAATGGCATTTTATGCTGCTAACTTTATTTAAATTTCCTCTATCTCCTCTATCTTACCTTATATTAAGGGGTGCAAAGAATATTTTGTTTTATTTTTGTGTGACACTTCTAGGGAATTTCAATCCACTCGCTCAGTGAGGTAATCCAGAGATGTTCTGTGAAGAAAGTAAACAAAGCAAAAATTGATAAACTTCATACTGTGCATGCACAGTTAATGTTACTCATTGCGCTCCATGGGGTGGAAGGTTTTTACTAGAACTTTGGTAAGTAGCTTGAAAAATTAATTTTCCTATAATAGAGACATCTTAAAAGCATGATCTTGCTGTGCAGTAAATCAATTCATAGGACAGATTTATTCTTTTATCAGGAATTTTCTCAAGGGGTTTTAAGGATGGAAGAGCCAGTTCAGATAAAACAAATACTGGCTTGAATATCAGTAAAAATCTCTCTGAGAAAAACTGAAGCTATTTTGGAGGCTCAAAAAGTTGGTTGAACTTTTTGAGTCAGATGTTCAGGTGGTCTAAATTAACGTAGCTTCACTAATGTCAACTGAGCTAAGCTGATTTATAGCAATTGAGGCTCTGGCCCCCAACAGGATTCTCTTTAGCGTTCAACACCTACCTACCTTCTGACTTTCTCACTGAGAAAGCAAATTAAGTGGAGATAAGAAACCACCATGACAAAAGATATTTTCACAGCCTTTTCAACTAAATTTAGCCTTGGATAGCAAGACACCACATAATAAATATGGACCCAAGAAGTATGGTTAGCTGAGAGACAACAACGTCTGCTACATAGGGGTCCTAGGCTCTGTTCCTGTCTCTGCCACTGATCCACCATGTGCTCTAAACTACTCACTCCATCCATCTGTGTCTCAGTTTCCCCATTCCTCTTCCACATGTGACAGGAAGCTGCCTCTTTCACGTTTTATGTCAGGAAGGCCCTTCTTTCAGCACTCTGAGATGCTAACCTTTTCCTGCTTCCCAGACTGAGAGAGGAAATGTTTCTTGGCAGAGGACCACATCCTAAACATCTGACGATTAGCAAAACTGGGCTGGAAATAGCATGACAGCAGGCTTCATAACACAGTTCCCACCCTGCTTTGGCTAACTTTGGCTCTTCAAGTCAATGGACAGCCTATTGACCTCCCTGAGGTTTGGAGGAGGTGTTCCCCTAGTTTTGCCTAGTTGAGATAAGCATACAAGCTTCTGAACTGAACCTTTGGAGTTTTACCATCACTACTTAACAAGTGTCTTCTTTGTATGGGAGTTTTTTTTTTCTTGGCATGGTGCTGCATGCAATTAAGAGTTCCACTAGCTGGGTTGTTCCTGCCTGCAAAAATGAATAGTTTCTGAACGAGTTTAAAAAAAAAAAGGAATTTCAGCAGTTGAAATACACAATAAAAATGTCACTGCTATCTTTGCTTTAATTATGGAGCTCACATTGTGATTATATTCTATGCCAGTTTGTCAGAAAATGAGACTGTAACCATTATTGTTAAGCACTGTAACATCTCTTCTCTTCACTGAGTTTGTGTGCCCTCATTTTTATTCAGTCATATTCAAACTATACCTTTTTTTTCCCAGGTTTGCAATAACTAGGACATTTTTCTAGCTCATTTTGCCTGCTATAAATTGAATAGCCTGGAAAATTTTCTTCACATTCCCATGTTTAGACGTACAGATCAAGGGCAAAAAAACCCAACAAACCAGACCAAACCTCTTTTGCCATTCACGCCATAAGCCTTCTGTTGTCACTGTGGATCTCCATGGCATATTCTGCAATGACCGGCCTTCCATGAATCAATGCAGAGTTGACAATGGTGAGAATATACCACATTTATCTGCAATGCAAGTGGCAATTAAGCAAGGCATAATTTTGCCCAGTATTTGTCCCTCTTTTCACAAGGAATGGCTAAAAAGATCTAGGCATCAGGTTTGAAATAGCCGGACTTTCTGGCTGAAATCTCAATAGGGTCATTTACTACGAATTATAAACTGAGTTCCATGCAATTCACTATCTGTGGGTCTTTCAGATGAACAACTGAGGTTCCCAAACATCTCACCTGAGAAAGATATTAACTGTAACAATCTGCTTTTATTGTATCCATCCAGACGAGTTTATACAATATTCTTTTTTACAGACCTTCTGTACCATTTTGATGTGTAGCTGTTCATATCAAATAACTCTCTTTCTCTCAGCAATTCTAGTTTCACCACGTAGCACCGGTACATAGATTATGAAAAAAAACCACCATTGAGAGCTGTCCAGAAGGGCAATCAATTCTCTGTCCAACTCTTGGCTGAATCATGGGCAGCTGTCTTTGAACATGTTGCCATGTTTCTGTGGTTACGTATGCTGAGTATGGATAGCAAAAGGCCGTGTTGCTTTTCATACACATAGCAATACTTAGAAGTCAAGTAATGTTTCTTCTTGACGATGCTTTATGGATAGAGCTGGTTGAAAAAACTTTAGATAGAACTATTTTCTGTCGGAGGATGCAGTTCTGGTGAAATCTGAACTGATCAGTGCCTGGAGTCTTGCACGTCAGCTTCCCAGTGGAGGAGACATCAGTGACATGGACTCTGAATTACACTAAACAGAACGTGCTTTATTCTCACACATACACCAGTCCTGGAGCAGAGGTGGTCAGACAGCATGAAGGGCAATCCCTTCCTTCAGGAATCTCAGTCCAGCTTTAATGCCTGGTTCGAGTGATGTTTCAGAGTAGCAGCCGTGTTAGTCTGTATCTGCAAAAAGAACAGGAGGACTTGTGGCACCTTAGAGACTAACAAATTTATTTGATCATAAGCTTTCGTGAGCTATAGCTCACTTATTTGTTAGTCTCTAAGGTGCCACAAGTACTCCTTTGGTTCTAGAGACCAACTTTGCCTCAAGAACTGACTCTAATCAGAGCCCATGGCAGAGAGCAAACTCTCCTGCTGCTCACTGCTCCCTCTTCCAAAGCTGCTTCTACATCAAAACCTTGCATAACTCAAAACTAAGAACACCACATCATGTCTTCTCCAGAGTCAAAACTTCCTTGCCCGCTAAACAAGGACTTGAAAGAATATGTATAAGACCACCATCTTCCATAACAATAGTTATGTTACAATGAATGAGAGAAGTTGGTGGAATGTGGGAGGCTACGGATGCTGGATCCACTCTCAGTGTTCTTCTGAAGTCCCAAGTGTGTGTAGTGTCCTCAAAAATATAAGGATTGCTTCTGAGCTCACTTAACCCTCATGTTTTGCTCTGTTGTAATTCCACTGACTTCAGAGGAGTTACTCCTGGTTTACAGCAAAGGAACTAAGTTCAGACACAAACTCATGGCTTCTTGCAGAAAATGTGTAAAGGGGGAAAAATCAATAAAAATTAGAAAAACACAAAGAACCAAAAAAAGTTATTAAGCGGAATGAAGCACTTGACTATGTTGTAAGATCCAGTGTGTGGGGCTGCATTCCATCTTCACTAGCAAAAAGCTGTACTTTGACGTGCTTACAGGAACTGGCCAGACCCTTTTTGTCTCTTGGTAGTGTTCCAAATACCCTCCCATATGCAGATTAGAAAGCTGACCAAAACTTCACATTTTATATTTGTGGAATAACCCAGAAGTTTCACTCTGGAAAATCTCAACCACTTTCACTGAGATTTGCCAGTTCCCTTTCACACTGTACATTTCATAATCATTTTTGCAAAGGGAGATTTTAGTTGGTGAAATCAAACCAAACCTCTGGGGTGTTTTGTTTGTTGTTGTTGGTTGGTTGGTTGGTTGGTTGGTTGGTTGGTTGGCTGTTGTTGGCTTTTTGGGGAGATGGTTTTGTTTTGTTTTGTTTTGTTTGGGGGCAGAAACATAGACCTATTAGGTAGGTTTTGCCAAAAAATGTCCATTGAAATTTTATTTGATGAAAAACTGAGTCTTTCACTAAATTAAAATTTTCAAGGGACTCATTTGCTTTCATCAAAAATGTATGTTTCATCCAAAATCTTTGGTTTTACATGTTTGTACTGAAAATATTAAATTTTCTGTGAGGTAAACACATTTCCTGACCAATTGTTTGGTTAGTTCGTTTTTTTCCATCCTCCCTCCCAATGTAGGATTACTTTACAGTGCTTTCTCCAGTTCAGTTTTAAATCATTCTAACCACGGAGCATCCAGTACTTCCTTGGTTAGTCTATTCCAGAGTCCTCAGTGTCAGGATATTTTTTCCTGTGTACACTTTAAAGTTTCCTTGACTTAGTTTCTTCTAACTACCTGCAGTTTTGACAGCTGAAAACACCCTGGACAATTTTCTCATTCCTTCTGTCCTTATTTACCCTCTTTCAAACTCAGAGGCTAAAAGCTTGCCAAACCACACTGATGAAATGTGCTTCTACATTTATTTTTCTGAGGCACAAAGAACCAAAATGTATCAGTTGTTCTTTCACTTGTGAAATTTCTTTTGGAACTGGAAGTGGTCAAATTATTCATTTCAATTTTTTGTGTGAATTTTGCCCTTTTTTTCTAGTTTAGCTATTAAAATGTTGTGAGTTTCACAAACTTGTTCATTATTTACCATTGTTTATCAAGTTGTTTTGTGAACAAATTTAGCCTCTGAATTGTTCACAGGTTGGTCACTCTGTGTGTATACTATTAGTTTTCATTCAAGCTGCATGACTGTTCCCCTAAGTCACATTATATTGTTTGGCAGTCCCTGATTGGGTGAGCTAAGCTTTATAAAGAGGAGTTCTTTTGTCAGTCGGCAGATGATCAAACATTTGCAACTGTTTGAATCTCTTGCTCAAATAGTAAAAAGAACTTCCTGCTAGTTCTTGTGACACTTTCATTGAATCATCTGACCAATAAAAATGTTCACAAATCAGCAGACTAAAGAGTTTGTGAATACCAGAGAAGGGAAACAGTAGGGGGTTTTTCAAGTACATTCACAAATACTCTTTTTTTTTTGCTTTGATCCTTTCACCCATCTTAATTAAAACATTTTCCATAGATTTGCATAACACTACTATAAAACCCTAGCCATTTTTTATATCAACACAGCAGCATTTCGTCACCTTTTCCATGTCAGGACCCCACCTTTTAGCTAACCAGGACCCAGCCTTCCATTTAACAATATGAGAAGGGCAGCGTGGTCTTGACCCACAGGCTGCAAATTGTTCTAATACAGGCACTTGCTTTCCATACCTGGCTTCATTCGCTGTAGAGATGGGTCAAGGAGCGGATGGTGACGCTGAATCGAGATCAGGCTCGGGTACCAAGGAAAAGAGAAGAGCAGGAAACATTAATTCCCCTTGGGACTTTGCCATGAAACCAATTCAGTCATGAAGGGCTTAGATATCACAGGTTTCAGAGGAACAGCCGTGTTAGTCTGTATTCGCAAAAAGAAAAGGAGTACTTGTGGCACCTTAGAGACTAACCAATTTATTTGAGCATGAGCTTTCGTGAGCTACAGCTCACTTCATCAGATGTCACGAAAGCTCATGCTCAAATAAATTGGTTAGTCTCTAAGGTGCCACAAGTCCTCCTTTTCTTTTTAGATATCACAGTGATGTGTAAAAAGAAAAGGAGTACTTGTGGCACCTTAGAGACTAACCACAAGTCCTCCTTTTCTTTTTGCGAATACAGACTAACACGGCTGTTACTCTGAAACAGTGATGTGTGTTATAGAAAACACGAATAAAGGATGGTACTGAGTATGAAGGATTGAAAGTGACTCAAGTATAGATTTTTTTGTTCGATGGAGCCAATCTCTTGTAGAAATTTCTCATGAAATTTTGGATGCATCTAAACTAGAACCAGAATAATAAGCCACATCAGAATTTTAAGCCTGACCTAAAAATTACAGGGATGGGTTCAGATCCAAGGATTCAAATTGAAACACCTTCTTCTGCAGATATTTAAATGGGCTTGGATTTGAGGTTCTGGTTTTGGCTCAGATTTGTTTCTGACCATTGAGTGTGTGTCACTATGTTTAGTGGAGTGTATTATTAATACATAGGCCCAATGCTAAACACATTTAATATGGCACATAAATGTTTGATATTTGGTCTTAAATGAACAAAATATGTATTCTATAATGAATACTTAATTAGGACTGCAATCTGAATATAAGGAATAGAGCCCCCTACTGCTGCACAGACAGATGAGAATGAAATGAATTACAGTCATGCAGGGAGGGATATTAATAGTGTCCAGTTTTATAAATGAATCCAATTTTAAGCCACTTTAGTTGCTATCATACTGAGAGAGAGTGCAACATGTCTAACAAATCATCTCTGTACTGGCAAAAGGCAAAATGTAAGCCGGAAATCATTTTCATTTCCAGATGTTTTGCTGCATTAAATATTTGTAATTATTTTGCTCTTACTACTCAGACATCACTGTTAAAATTAAAGGCAGTGCTTTCTTAAGAGCAAAATGTGGCAGGAGGCATAGTTTTAGCAGATGTACAACAGTTTGAATTTTCTGACTTTCCATGTGATTGAAGATCTAGCTAATTTTTTATCAGGAATACTTGTTGGGTGGCTCCCCCCGCACCTTTCCCCGAGACTATATAAGGAGAGGTCAGCTTGGCTGAGAGCTTGTAACATGCAATGTGTGCATGAGACAGATTTTTAGACAGGAGCTACAGCATCTGATGGATAAACCTCAGTAAGGACCTGATCCTGCATATGCTTACTATTGAGTGTAGTGCTTATATCTGAGAATTTCAGCATTCATACTAAAGGGAGTGACCTTGCATGGGTGGGAGTAAGTTTGGTCATGCAAGTTGTCCTCCCTTGGGATTGCTTATATATAAGTGTCTGCAGGATCAGGGGTTGGGGTACTTTAGGAGCTTTGGTCTGAATATGTACACTTTGGGATTTCCAGATTGGGGTAGAAGTCTCAAACTGCAACATGCTCTCTCACCACCAAAATAGCTGGTATTTCTTTCCAGCTATGCCAGTAACACCACAAGGACTTGGGAGGGTTTTTGTGGATGTAACATTACCCCCGGGTAAAATCTGGACCTCAGTTTTCCAACCGGTGGTGCCTTTTACATTGCTTCACTGTGAGAGTTACCACTCCTGGTCTCTTCACACCTTACAGCCTCCAGCATGTAAGTTACTCCTAGGTATAGTATATGAGTGCCATAGGCAGCCACTCTTGAATTACAAGGAGAGCAACACCAGCAAATTCCCAGTCCTGGACTTCCCCAGAAGTGTATGTCTTGTACTGCCCAGCTCCCCCTGGGCAATACAAAGTATATGAAGTTTGTCATTTTATTAATAGATAATGATATACACAAATCCTATTATCCCAAGTGGAGTTTTCCAAACACTTCAGTCCAAACACACTGGTTTAGATAAAGCAATCAAACAAATGTATTAACTACAGAAATAGAGATTTAAATATAGATTACAATAATGAGTCATAAAAGTCAGAATTGGTTACAAGAAAATAAAAATAAAACGTAACTAATGCCTAATTTAACAAGCTAGGTGAATTCAAAGCAAAAACTCTTTCACCACATGTTACAGCAGTCTTACTGGCTGAATTTCTTTTGGTCAGGATCTCTCCCCCAGGCCAAAGCTGTTTCCTTTGTTCCTCAGTTGTTTGGGGATTCTGAGGATATAGAGAAAGGGATAGAGAAATTGGGGCATCCTGCTCTCATTTCTTATAGCCGTCTCTCTTCTTTAAGATTCACCTTCAGCTTTCGTTCAGGAGACAGAAAGTCCGTGTGGATGGGAACCTCCAGCTGTTTCTCTGTCAAGATGTAGATATTCGTCCACATCCTCTTTTTTGACAAAGAATGGCCACCTAACCTCGTGATGGTGCATTTGATTTTGTTGACACCTGGCTGATGTGTCAGCTAACCTTTTGTCTCTTGGGAACTGGTTTGTGACTGCTCTCCAGACTATGCATATGTCTTAGTAATATGATAGAGTAGACTCTTATAACTTTACATACAATGTGGCCACACATATTTTACCAGGATAATAATGATCAGCAAATTATGAGTTTCCAAATGATACATCACAAGGCATACTTTGTACAAAATTGATCATAGTCTTGTAAAAGGGGTGAACATAGGGGTACAGCTTGTCACAGTAGGGTAAGCATGTAAGACCAAAATCAACTTTTGGACAATTTCAAGGATGAGAGATCCCTTTAGAGTACAGATGAGGTGAGTCAAAATTAGAATTTTTCCAATGGGATTTTTAAGAGCAAACATTGTTGACCTATGTTCCAACTGAAGTCAATGAGAGTTTTACCATTAACATTAATGAGAGCAGAGTTAGGCCGATGCTGAATTCTTCTGAAAAGCTCCCCCTTTAACAATTACTCCAGTTTCACTTTGCCAATTAGAAGAGATGTCTTCTCTGCTGAAAAAAAAAAAAAAAGATTCTGGATAAAGCAGAGGGTAGTTATCACTTCCAGGCACTCTAAGAACTGAAACTTTTTCATGGATTTTCCAAAATAAATGAAAATTTTGCAAAACATGTGAGAATTTCATGGAAACATGCAACAGATTATGGATAAAATAATGCTGATTTATTTGTTTGGTATACAAATCACCAGATTCATTTTTCACAGCATGTCCCACCCCCCAAATAAAAAGTAGTTAATTTGAATAGCTCTGCTTATCATGAAATACCATGGGATTTACCACTAGAATTTAATTTCTCTCAGTGAAACAATTTTATCAAGGGATAGGGTGTTGCTTATCAAATGTCTGGTAATTAGAGAGGGATCTTACCACTGAGTTAGGTGCCTATCTCTCATGGAAATTCAGAGATGAAGGATGGTTCAGTGGTACTCCTGTAGCTTGCGGGACGCCTGGTCTGAGCTTCCAGGAGGACTCTGTGAAAGTCATTTAACGTTTCTTCCCCTCAATTCCCCTCTATGAAATGGGGATAACAGTACTGCCCTATCCCACAGTGGCTTTTTGTGGAGAAATACATTAAAGATAATGAGTCCCTCTTCTACTATAGTGACAGGGATACAGAAGAGTGCACTTACCACCAACCCGCCCCCTCATGGAGGGTTGTGGTATTGTATCACTTTTCTTTCTATTGCCCTATGCCAATGGTTGCTCCAGTCTGTGGTGTCCTTCTCTTCTTGAAACTCAGCCCTCTGACCACATCACCATATTTTAAATCCACCCCATCTGGGGTAACAAAGTCCAATCAACAAAAATCCAATGTCCTTATATATCATCTTCAGCTCTGACTCTGGGGCCAGTGGTCTATACCCCGCCACATGGGGTTTTAAATTGTCCTTATCTTACACCAGAGGCTTCACACCACCTTCCAGTGGCTGCTAGGGGAAGCCAATCCCACTAAACTGGTTTCCAGTCCCAGGGCCCAAGGAGGAGCATCCAAGGTCTGGTCTGTCAGACATCTGGCAGCTGACTCTCAACTCTCCAGCTCATCCCACCCTCCTGCCAACCCTGGAATTCCTTCCTGCCATCAGCCTTTCTTCAGACCTTTTCCTCAGCTCCTTCCTAGGATCTCCCAGGGCTTCTCCCTAGAGTTCCATTTCCTGCCATTGTGTCAGGGTGAGCTATAGGATCTTGTTCCAATGCTGTGTCCTTCAGGTTAACTCTCCCTCCCCATCCCCAGCATCTTCTTTGCCGGCAGAAGCATTCCTGTTCCCCATTGATAATTTTATTATCAAGGGAGCAGCTGCAGAATTCTTCCCTCTCTCCCTGTCACTCCCTTTTGCTCCAGACATCCTCTCTTTATAGCATCACTCAACTCCTTCCAAGCTGGGCTTCATCTTTAGTTGGCCTGGTCCACCTTCCAGGTGCAAGCATGTGTGTTCTTTAGCTTCTCAGGCCCACCTTAACTATTTCACCACCGGCATAGGTTAGATACTTCATGACAAGAGGCCATATTGAAAGTATGGTCCCTTTGAAAATTCCAGCAACTGATCTCAGGCCAGATCCCAGTGGACAATAGGTATCTATCTATCTATCTATCTATCTATCTATCTATCTATCTATCCTTCCCATCATAGTTGGTCCCCTTGGTAATCACTTTTGTCAGAAAAGGTGAAAGGGTCATAGAGATGGAAAACCATTCCTACTCCGGACAAAAGTGGCCCTCCAGCTCACCACTGAGGCATGCTGGATGCTTGAGTGACACTAGCATTTCTGCAGCCCACACTGTACCTACTCTGTGACTAAAGATGCAGTTGGTCTCCCAGACTCTGAACCCCACACCTGTCCCAAGAACTGAATGCAGGTCTATAATAATAATACTAATTCTTTTAAAAAATGGTGTTATTCAAAGATATCTGGGGATATCTCACATGATATAGCTGTGGGACAGTGATTGTTTAATCCACATTTAATTTTTGTCACCTCTGTATATTGATTATCCATTATCCTCATGCAAATGGCACGACTTATCCATTGAAGCAGCTGTGCATTGTTTTTAATGTTAAGTGAATTCTTTTAGTGCTCCATGAAAGGTGTCAGATTAACAGCCCCGGGGACTGACGTCCTCTGTTTATCCACAGAACATATTCAAGCAATAATGACAGAACCATTCAAGCAGCTGCGTCAGCCATTACTTATCTTGAGGGTTTGTTGCAAGACTTTTAGGGCCGAATCTTGCCCTGAGCCTGCCCAGAAGAAAACCTAGAATACTCCAAGGTGGGAAACATAGAAGGAGGGGGACAGGAGGCCAAAAACTTCAATGGCATGATATCCCCACTGCCACCAGACTCTCCTGTCAGCTTCCCATGGGTTTAGGAAGCTCTGAGCAGGTGTGTGTGGGGGAAACTGAGGCACTATTCACAGCCCCAGAAATCAGTGAGGACTCCAACGACAACAACACAGTTAGGCAGTGGAGGTCCATAGCACTGAAAGTCCATGGCCATATTGGGCTTTATTCTAGATATCTAAAACCTCCACGGGGTTTTATTAACCTAGTGCAGCCAGGTTAATTGTGGATGACCCATGCGTGTTGCTAGTCTGTGGCCGGACAAAGTCCCCTCCTGACCTTAAGTCCTATCTTCAGGGTTGGTTGTGCGGGGTCTTTATCTCCAAGGTGGACAATATGATCAAAGAGTACCAGTTACTAGTGACCAGTGATGACTTCAGTACAAGGATGAGTTAAATACAGCCTGAGGTTGTATTATCCTCTATGTGACACTTCCTTTTCATGATATGGAAGCCACCCCATCCTGTCTCTGACTCCTCCGCACCAGTCATAAGAGTGTGATGCATTAGCTGACATGCCCCCTTAGGAATTGGCAAAGAATAGCATGCACCCCTCATTGGGTGCATCCTACAGGAAGCTGTTCCAGCCCTACGGTGGTCTGCTTCTTCTTTCAATTCAGCCCTCTGGCCAAGTCACATGTTGTCCCACCCTTTCCAGGATAAGCCAATAATCCCACAAATAATAGTTTGTTGGCCTTGCATCGGGCCTTTGGTCCAACTCCAGACTCACTAGTCCTGACTCCTGAAATAAGAGGGGAGGAATTCAACAGTCTATACCCCTTGTCAGGGCATTTCCACCCCACCTGGGCCAGTAGGGGAACCCAGGCCTTCCCCTCTGAATTCTGGTCCAGGGACCCTTTAATAAGCACTTAAGGCCAGGCAACATTGATCCCTTGCTGCCTCCCTTGACCACTTCTCACCTCAATCTCTCTTAGGCCTTTCCCACAGCCTCTTCCTAGTCTCACGTTGTATCACCTCATTCCCTCTAGACCTCGTCTCCAAGCTCACTGCAGAGCTTCTCAGCACTTCCAGCCACCCAGCTGGTTCTGCTACAGGGGAGTTTTCTCCACTTCTCTGGCTGGACAGGTCAGACCCAGCAGGAGTCTTCCTATTCTTTGTGGGCCTCTCTGCCAGCTTGCCTCCCCATTGACATGATTGTCCATCCTCTCTTGGGTTGCTTAGAGTCCTGGGGGTAGAGGATTTAGCACTGGGGAACAGCAGCCTGACAGTCATGTTTCCATATGCCATTGCACCAGATGGGAAGGAAGGAATCCAGCGATGACAGTGAGATCAAGGATATTATTAACCCATGGGCCAGAGGCTCTCTTTCCCCATTGCAAGATGTTTAAGTCACCCCATGATTTCAAACTAGATCAAACTGGAAACAAACCAACCCTAAGTGTTGTTTGAAGCCCACTGAAACATCCTAAATGACATTATTTTGCCTTAAACATGATTTTAAGTTACTTGGGTTTAATAATTTTCTCTCAAAACTAAGATACAAAGGTAGCCACATCTGCCATTTAATACTGGACTCAGACAGAACACTGGAGAAGAAACCACAGGGGACAATCTCGCTCCGATTGGGTGATGGTACCTTAATATATACAGTATTTTCTATCTGTGATATACATGCATATATTTAAGGCCGGAAGGGATCATTGTAATTATCTAGTCTGACTTTCTAACCAATGCAGGCCATAGAATTTCACCCAGTAATTCTGCTTCAACTCCAGTCAAGAATGTAGCAAGGAATGCATGATTCTGTAATAGTTGTTTCCTTATTTTGAGATAAGGAGAATCTCAGTAACCCCCATCAACAGCATATATATAAAAATATCTTTCCAAAGACACTCCTTGGCTGGTGCAGTGCTCAGAATAAGTGCCTATTATAGCTCCAAATGAAAGCAGGTGAAGGAAAAACATTCTATAATGGTTAACTGCAGCTGGTCTGAGAGCAAAACAGAAGAATTGGAGCAGCCAGGTCACATAATAGATGTGGCAGATAACAGAAAGTAATGAGTAACCTACTGTATTTCCAAGACATCCATTCAAACGAATCCTTACTGTACAGGTAGGGCACAGACGGAAATGAGTTGGGTGGTCTCACATCATCCTAGATTTCAGTGAGCATTTGGCAATATGACGGAACAATCTTTCTGATGGGGAAGAATTCAGCCCAACTGACAGTTCCTTCATTACGAGAGTCCCAGAATGAAAGTAAGTGAGGTACTTTGCAAGTCAAAATTAATGTGCACAGACAGGGCTGTGTTGTGTGAAGGAATAATTTGGTAACAAAGTCAAAAAAATCTCAAATAAAGCTGCATAAAGTTAGGTACCTAAATGCATTTGTAGGAGCTTTCACTTAAAAGCCTGTATCATTTAACAAAATCATGTATGTTTTCTGAACCATCTTATAGAATTGAATAGCAATGGCATATACATTTTTCATTAATTTTCTGGGTCATTCAGAAGGCCTGCCACTCTCTGATAAATTCTATTGGACTTTTCCAGAATGACATATATGCATGAAGTTCCTACTAGCTGAGATGCAATTCTTACAGGGGCTAAGAGGGGATTTGACCCCTACCCAAATCAACCCACAGAATCAGGATCCTGGGAATGAAGACTTTCCCTGTGGCAATGGTCATTTGATCCCAACTTCAGCAGGTTTCAGAGGGGCAGGATGGTCTTATCGTTAAGACAGCAGACTGGGCAAGTAGATTTGATTCTTGATTCTACCAAGTTTGCTGTGTGACCTTGAGCAAGTCACTGAGGCCATATTTGTAAAGGTGTTTAGGTGCTGTGATGCTCAATGTCCCAGTGACTAGCTGATTTAGAAGCCTAGATTTCATTTTCAAAAGGGATATAGGAACTTAGAAGTCTAAATCTCATCAATTATCAATGAATTTACACTCCTAAGTGCCTAAATCTCTTTAAAAATTAGATTTAGGCACCTCAATCAGTTAGGTGCTTCAACACTGAGGCCCTTTAAAAATCTGGGCCTTAATCTCCCCACACCTCATCTCCCGATCTGTAATATGGGGATAACACCACTTCCCTGTCTTGTCTTTTTCAATTATTTTCTTCAGGGCTGATTCTGTCTCTTACTATGTGTATATACAGCACCTATGGGGCCCTGATCTTGTTGGGGTCTAGGCATTACCATAGTAATAAAATACTAATAGATACAGAAATGGGCTCAAATTGCAAAATTTGGCTGCAGACCTAAATCTGAAAACCTCCAATATTCAGTGCCGTTCAGATATGGATCCATAAATTCCAAGATCAGAAAGGACCATTGTGATCATCTAGTCTGACCTCCTCTATAACATAGGCCAGAGAACTTCCCCGAAATAATTCCTATTTGAACTAGAGCAGAAAAAATTGAAAAAAAAATTAGAAAAAAAATAATCCAATATTGATTTAAAAATTGCTAGTGATGGAAAATCCTCCCTGACCCTTGGCAAGTTGTCCCAATGGTTAATTATCATTCATGCCTTATGTACATTCTGAAAGTGTAGAGTTTCAGTTCCAGCCATCGTATCTTACTAAATTTTTCTCTGAGCCCATTGCAAAATTAGGGGCCATTTCCAAAATCCAGTTCCATGGATTCTGAAGATGTCTAAAGTTAGGAGATGTTCACATGTGAGGGTAAGATTTGGACGCACATTGTTTTTGGAAGTATAAACATTTTATTCCAGTCTGAAACATCAGCTGACTATAAAGGCCGGGACTTCCAAAGAGTCTAAGGGAGATGGACGCCCAACTCCCACTGAAACCTACCTCTAGTGACCCCCCATTAGCACAGTATCTGAGTATCTCACAATCTTTAATGTATTTATCCTCCTAGCATGCCGTGAGGTTGAGAAGTACCACAGAGACAGCTAGTGTACTGTGGATTTGAAGCCCAGCTTGCCACACGCTAACTGTGCACATAGGCAAGCCTTCCGTGACTTGTCCAAGTTCACATCGGAAGCCTGGGCCACAGCAGGGATTGAAGCTATGTGTCACTGAAGTATTTCTCTCACTGAATCTGTCTAGAAAATTCCAGTCTAGGTTATCTATTGAAGCATGCTAACAAAGACCTCTTCTGCCTCCCAGGTAACTAGCATTTATTTATTCTTGTGCAAAGAAGACCTCATCTGGTTTAAGAAAAAAGAATTACTAATGAGCACGCCAAAAAAAAAAAAATCACAGAAAAATCACTCTGCTTTAGTAACACATCACTGCATCAACTTTGTCTGAGAACTAAGAGTCATTTTCATCCAGGATCCTCCAAGCTTCTGCTAGTCCTTGTTGATGGTGTGACAGAGGTACGATGCTACTGCAGAATAATAACAATTTGCATTTATATAGCACCTTTCGTTGAGGATCTGCAAGTGCTTCACAATCATTAATTGATTCTTACAACAGCCCAGCATTTTAGGTGAGCATTATTATTCACCTCTGTCCACAGCTCTGACACTGTCTCAGCCTGGGACCTTGGGAAAGCCACTCGATCTTTCAGTGACTCTGTCACACTGTGTCTAGAATGAGTGTAACACTGACCTACCTCACAGGGGTGCTGTTGGGATTAGCCAGCCTTGCAAAGTGCTTTGAAAGGCAATGTACTGTCTGACAGACAGGGGAACTGTAGCTCAAAGTTAAGGGCTAGGTTCTGACTCTAGGCCTCCTCCAGAGCAAGATGGGGTGAGGAAGCACCACCATCTCAGGAATAGCCCTGGGAGGAACTGTGCCTGAAAGACATCATGTTTTCTCCTCTGCTACCTCCTTGTTTGGGGGAGGTAGTTGGCAGTAATTTGTTTCTGGCCTATACCACTTTTTCTTAGTCCTACACCCCCAGACCCAAGGTCTGGGCAGCTCGAGTTAGGCATCTTAGTGGGGATTCTTACTTCCCCATACTCCTCTGCATGGATACATAATTCAAGCCACAGTCTAACTTTAGTGTTGCTCAATAACAAGGCAGTGGTGATGCTAAAATCACATCCCATGAATCCTGATTACTAGTCCTTTACTCTAACCACCAGCCCTTGCTATTCAGGTACAGCTGTGGTGGGAGGCCATGTAAGTACCGCATGTCACAATCCTTCCAAATGCCAGAGGAGCAGTTAATTTCCCGCCCCCGCTCTTTAGCTCATGCTCTAACAGCTTGTACTTTTAGCTCTGGAGGTTCCTGGTTCAATTCCCCCATGTGTCAATCAAGGTGACAGCGGTCCCATTAACACAAGGAATGCAAGTCTTGTGCATAAAGTCTGCTGGTCTATAACATTTCCTGGGTTCAATTCTACTTTCATTTAAACTGGTTTAAATCTGGAGTGAAGCAGTGGAGATATTCTGATTTTCTACTAGTGTGAAGAAGACCACAATGCTAGAAAAATAGATGATAAATTCCACTTGTGTAGTCATCATTTTCCAGTTTCATCTCATTTATATTATGATGGGATATTTAGTGTGACCAGTGTGGATCTGAGCATAACTGCTGGAAGCGTGTGCTTATAGACCACAGGGCCTGCTGGTTAAAAATACACAACTGTTACAAATATACAATTATTGCCTTCAGCCACTTTCTGTGCCATTATCTGGGTACGTTCCATCCATTCCTAATAGAGAATTCGGTGACCTCTTTACTGACAGATCAGTGCAGGGGAAAAACAGAGTTTTGGGAAGAAGACCCATTCTTGTTCCACAGCTCATGATGTATTAAGCAAGAAGAGCAAAGAACAGGAAGAGGAAGTTTAAGGGCATTTGCAGTATGATGGATGAAAATCCAAGAGTAATTGGAAAAAAATTGTCACTTTGCTCTGCCAGCATTCAGCACGACTAAGAAAAAATGAAGGAAGCGGTGAGAGAGAAAGAATGGGATCAGTGATGGGTAAGATTTAAAATGTTAAATTTTAGTTGAATTATGAGCTCTGTGAGTTCCCTTCCCTCCACTGAAGTTATTGCAGTCATGAACAGTCTTTGCTTTAAAATTAAATATTGGTAAATCTAATTGTCTCCTGTGAAGTGGAACCTAGAATTACTGTATCTTGAAGCTAAAAGAAAAAAGAAAACCCAGAACTGGATCCTTAGGTTATAAACAATGCTGCTTTGAGTTTCCTACGAAACCTTTGCCTTCAGCCTCCTCTCTGCCAAATGGCCACTGAGGATAATAATCAGAATAACAATGCATTTCATTGTGAAGCACTTTCCATCCCAAATGATTCCAAAGCACTAGGCAAACATTAAAACACACCCATGCTCACAAACAGAAGCTTTGAGTCTCAAACTAAACCTCTAACTCAAGTGTTAGATTGTATTGACTTTTCAGGAAGTTTTGACGGAATAAAGGATTGAGTACAGGCTATCGGACTGGGCCTCTACCAACACAGCAACAACAAATTCAAAACCAACAGCTCATGTGATTGATTTCATGAGAGTCCTCCATGTACCTGCTTGTTGCTTGTACATTCTCAGCAATGTCTTCAACACTCTGGAGAGTCTAGTGGCCCTTTCATTTCCAAAATGGCTGCCTCAATATGACAGGGGAAACAACATATTTATGTGGGATTCCAAAGTGTTTCTGAAGTTCACAGTAAATTTGAGTCCGTGAAGGGGGGAGCCCTGGGGAAAACCTGTTACTTTATGTCCTTCCTGAAGCATAACATTCAGCAAAAATTCAATAGCCCTGTCAAATGCCAAATAGGCAGGTCGATATGTTAAACGGAAAGTAGTGGCACTTCTAGAGAAACAGGCCAAAGCTTATAGCCAGCCTATGATATAAACTCTAATGATTTCACACCTGTACTCTTAGCCCATTGGTAGAGAGGTGCTTTGTCTGGCTCTATACTTAAAGCCTTTGCCAAAAGGATATTTGAGTGTAAATTGTATACAATGATACTTTTAACACTGTTATCATATATATTGCATTCATTTCATTAAAAATTTGAGATGAGTAAAATGGCTCAGATAAAATAAGAATCCATCTGAATGTATAATGTGATCACACCTCCACACCAAAACTCTGTTACTGTTTAAAAAAGTTCTGTTGCCTTTTTCTCAGAATTGTGTTTCATTTTTGATATAGTCTATCTATCTGTCTTGCCACAAGCCAGTATATTTTCTGACCACCTCTTCATGAACTTCTTCCTCTGCTTCCAGCTACAACCAGAGAGGACAGTGCTGAGAAAAGGGTGTTCTGGAGTTATTCTGATCTGACCAAAAGCTGTAATTCCCAGAAATCTTCGTGTTCTTCTGAAACTCCTTCAGAAGGTTAAGATAGTTCGGAGAAAGTTTGAGGCCAAGTTCTCATCCAGACTGAAATGAACCTTGAACCTTTTAAGGCTCACCCTTCATCTGGGCAAAATGCACATAATCTTTTTAATTTTTCTTTTCTCACCCTTTGTCTATCTTGTTTACTTATTGTAATCCCTTTCAGGCAAGGCATGGCTCTTACTCTGTATATATACTGTGCCTAGCAC
This sequence comes from Caretta caretta, assembly GCF_965140235.1. Taxonomy (NCBI): domain Eukaryota; kingdom Metazoa; phylum Chordata; order Testudines; family Cheloniidae; genus Caretta; species Caretta caretta. Next base: position 8,187,836 of record NC_134210.1, on the reverse strand, counting down.
GATGACGCCCAGAATTCAGTTCCAGCCTCTAGTCGCTACTCCACTGCAATTAAGTAGTTGTCAAAATCTTTTGCTCTTTGGAAACCTATTACAAAACTCCTTCTCCAACCCTTTAAAATTTGCCATTCTTATCCTCTTCTTTAAATCGCTTCCATTACAAGGATCAACATGGCTACAACTACACCACATTTCCAGTCAGGACTGGACTAATCTTTCGTGGAACCCGGCACCTGGAACGTGGCCCCACCCTCTGCTCCACCCATGCTCTGCCCCGAAGTCCTGGCCCCACCAGGCCTCTTCCCTCTGAGGCCCTGCCCCCAACTCACATGTGGGGAGGGGCAGAGAGAAGTGAGCAGGGGGCAAGAGGGGAGGGGGCGGAGAGGAGCGAGTGGCAGGCGGGGCCTCGGGGGGAAGAGACTGAGTGGGGGCAGAGCTTTGGGGCAGAGTGTGGGCCCAGTGCCATGGCGCCATTGTAAACCTGATACTGTTTCCAGTACAACACATTGCTGACCTTCCAGGTAGTTAACTAATATCAGATACATGTTGGCAAGGCTAATTCCCCACTCTGGCACTTTGAGTGCAGAAGGTAGGGGCCCACAAGGATTCTAAAAACTAATACTGGCCACTCCAGGCTGGTATTAAACTCCCAAGGTTACAGCTTTTCTCTGACCTTGGATTGGTAGATGCCACCAGCTAATTAAATAACATGTGCACAAACCTCTTAAGACATAAAAATCCAATTCTGTTCTTAAAAAGGTAAATTTTATTAATAAAAAAGAGAAGAAAATACACATGAGAACTTAAGCTATTGCTAGATTTTCAAAAAGAGCAACTACAAGGATTAAGCACCAAGAATAACTTTCTTGAGGTCCAGCTTAAAGGTTACAAGGAAAACAAAAGCACCTGGGGTTAGCACAGAGAAATCTACAAGCTATAAAGCAATACAAGGAATAAACCTAATCACGTCTTCCTAGACATTTCCTGATCTACTTACATATCTAGGGTTTTAAATGAGTAGTTTCTAGGTATGATACTGATGTGTTTTTTCATACCTGGCCCAAGCTTCTCACAGCATAACTGCTCTGTCTCTTCTCTCTGGGAGAACAACCACAGACAGACAAAAGGGGAGTCTTGTTTCAATTTTAAAAAGTTCTAGCCTTTCCATTGGCTCTTTTGGCCAGGTGCCCACTCACTCCCTTTTACCTATACATAGCAGTGAGACTTTTTAACCCTTTACAGGTAGAGCAATTAGAGAACAACTCCTAAGAGGGATTTTATATCTACTGGATGGCTGGGTGTCCACAAAAGGGAGCTACCCCCACACCCCCTTCATTTATCACACATGTGCATCGCAGTCTCTGAGGGAATGTCCACACTGCAATCCCGGGTTGTGATTGGCATTCATGGAAACATATTTGAGCTAGCTTTAATATAACTAACTTGGGTACTAGAGGGTGTGCTTCAATGTGGGCTGTTTAAGTCCACCCAGAACCCTGGAAAATTACTCAGATGGCTAGCCCATGGTGAAGCCCATGGTGCCATGGCTTCACTACTCCAGTAGCCAAGCTAGCTAGATGAAAACTAACTCAGGTATGTCCACATGACCTACAGTCACACCTGGGATTGCCATGTGGAAATACCCTAAAGCCATAAAACATAATGTTGTCCCTAAAAGGACATCCATTTCCTCTTTAGGTAACCAGTGGGAATGTTCAGCCTTGGCTTTGCGTCTCAGCAGTGGCTAGGATAGCAACCCCTGCACCGCATTCAGGGATAAATACTGCCCCTTGCCTCCACAACTGTGGGTTATGGTAAAATAAATGCATAACGTCTCCCCATGTTCGCGATGTAGTCGGCTGATTTTTCAAATCTGTAAGAAGTTGCATTTGCACAGTTGTTGAAAAGAAACTGCTAGACGGGTTGCTATCCCCAAGAATGTTTGCTACACTAATAGATTTTATAACGTGTGTAGCGTGTCAATGCAGATTAACAATATAAAAAGTTAAGCTATGTTTTATATTAGCATTATTCTTAATGCTAATGTAATGTCTAAGCACTAAGACAGCTTTGTGACAGGGTTAGTACTGTAGATTGTAATGACAAAAAAAAAAATTAGACCGGTTCTCTATGTTAAATCAATCATTAAGCGGTGGTATAATTATTTGCTGTTAGTGAAGCTTTTTTTTGCCCCCCTTGTAAAATTGACACAGTGTGCGAAAGTAACTGTTCTGTTTTCACCGTAGCAGGGCTCCTTAAGATTAGAGTTTAGTGATCAATGGCTCCATGTCTAGTTGGCAGCCGGTATCAAGTGGAGTGCCCCAAGGGTCGGTCCTGGGGCCGGTTTTGTTCAATATCTTCATAAATGATCTGGAGGATGGTGTGGATTGCACTCTCAGCAAATTTGCGGATGATACTAAACTGGGAGGAGTGGTAGATACGCTGGAGGGGAGGGATAGGATACAGAGGGACCTAGACAAATTGGAGGATTGGGCCAAAAGAAATCTGATGAGGTTCAATAAGGATAAGTGCAGGGTCCTGCACTTAGGACGGAAGAACCCAATGCACAGCTACAGACTAGGGACCGAATGGCTAGGCAGCAGTTCTGCGGAAAAGGACCTAGGGGTGACAGTGGACGAGAAGCTGGATATGAGTCAGCAGTGTGCCCTTGTTGCCAAGAAGGCCAATGGCATTTTGGGATGTATAAGTAGGGGCATAGCGAGCAGATCAAGGGACGTGATCGTTCCCCTCTATTCGACATTGGTGAGGCCTCATCTGGAGTACTGTGTCCAGTTTTGGGCCCCACACTTCAAGAAGGATGTGGATAAATTGGAGAGAGTCCAGCGAAGGGCAACAAAAATGATTAGGGGTCTGGAACATATGAGTTATGAGGAGAGGCTGAGGGAGCTGGGATTGTTTAGCCTGCAGAAGAGAAGAATGAGGGGGGATTTGATAGCTGCTTTCAACTACCTGAAAGGGGGTTCCAAAGAGGATGGCTCTAGACTGTTCTCAATGGTATCAGATGACAGAACGAGGAGTAATGGTCTCAAGTTACAGTGGGGGAGGTTTAGATTGGATATTAGGAAAAACTTTTTCATTAAGAGGGTAGTGAAACACTGGAATGCGTTACCTAGGGAGGTGGTAGAATCTCCTTCCTTAGAGGTTTTTAAGGTCAGGCTTGACAAAGCCCTGGCTGGGATGATTTAACTGGGAATTGGTCCTGATTTGAGCAGGGGGTTGGACTAGATGACCTTCTAGGGTCCCTTCCAACCCTTATATTCTATGATTCTATGATTCTATGATTCTATGATTCTATGAAAGAAGTGGAATTCCTAATGCTTCTGACTGTTTAGAAGGAATGCATGAGTAATATCACTAGCCACATGCTTAATCAGATCGGTTTCTTGTGGTCTACAAAGCGTGCATTTTGACATGCCTTTGGATGGGCAGGGAGAGGGGTAGGTAGGAAAGTTTGCATGTCTTGGGCTGCTGCACTTTTACTTGCAGTAAAACATTGGTTTCAGTTATTATCTTTGCCAATTCCGCTTATGCGACTTGCATTTTAAAACCATTATTATGTAACTCTAAAAGGAAATATTTTATCTTTGAATAGAAATTCATATAGGTCATAAGGTGTTAGTAACCCTAATTTTAACCTGGATATAAAAAGTCCTAATCAAGATCCTTAAAGAAGATAGACTTATTGAAAATCCCTATTGTGCTTACATGGTCCCTATTATTGTAGTTTCTGAGTAACTCACAACAAACCTCTGAGGTACAGAGAGACTAAATGGCTCACCCAAGGTCATTCCAGACATCTGTAGCAGGGAAGGAAATTGAAGCTAGTCTCCCTAGTCTTAAACTAGTACCATAACCACTGGACCATCCTTCCTCTCCATTATCATTGGATAGTAATGATAAGGGTAATGATAGTAGCATTGGCAAGGAATCATCTTCAACGGTGGAAGGGAACCCCATTGGAAACAATGCTAAGGTGGATAGGAATTAGGGAAGCAATGGGAACTGGTATTGGGACAAGGGGGAAATATAATCACGCATTGGAATACGAGGACAGGTGCAGTAGTGGATTTCCTGGCCCAACCTTTTGTATCTCCCTAACTCTGCTGATGATCTGCTCCATATACACCACACCACAAAGGGCTCCAAAAGGACTTTGCCTGCTAGATGAAAGAGCCCTCTGGTGTCATACACCATCTCACGGTGTAAATACATATAGACTGTGAACAAGTTGCCTCTTAACCTTCTCTTTGATACATTAGCAGTCTGAGCTCCTTAAATCTTTCATCCTAGGACAGGTTTTCCAGATCTTGGATCATTCTTGTAGCTCTTCCCTGAACCCTCTCTGAATTTTCAGCATCCTTTTCAAAGGGGAGACACCTGAACTGGACCAATAATACCAGAGGTGGTCTTATATTTGCCCTATATAGAGTTAATATCACTTCACTGCTCTTACACAATATTCCCTAGTTTGTACAAGATGCTATAGACCGATGCAACATTTCAGCCAGGCCTGAGATTTCGTATGTATTTTTCACCAAGATTTCAGAGCCTCTTCAAAGTTTTAATTTTGTAAAAGCTGAAATAGGTACCGTAGCAAAGTTCTACAGAGCCAGCAAAATAGCAGAGTATTTATTTTAGAGAAGAAAGGTGAAGGACTAGTAACCTTAAAAAAATAAAATAAATTAAACTTTAGATTCCATAGAATAGGACAAAACTGGTGGGAGGGGCAGAGGGAGACATTTTCTGCTGACTGATGTCTATTGTCTCCATTGCAGAGAGCAATTGCTTAGAACAGGAACGGATGTAAGAAACTGATAAGAGCTTTTCTTTTCCTCTAAAGGTTTTATTTGATTTTATTTTAGCTTTTGATTTTGCTGTGTACCCAGACCTTCCGCTTCCTCCCCAACCCCCATTTATCTTTGCTCCTCCACCCTTTGTCTTTGCTTTCAGTAAAATACAATGTTTTTTCCCCCCTCATGGCATCCTCCTAAGGGTGACTTTGGGAGAACACTGAGGCACCTTCCCAGCTGCAGAGAACTGGAGTTTGGTATACTGTGTATAGGAGATACTGCTCCACCTTTAAACAGAGCTACACTGAGACTTCTCATTGAGAAGGCATTGTGACAGAGGCCCAGTTGAGATCTAGCAAAATTAAACTCTATGGGATACATTTTATCTCTCTTACTGGTGTAACTCTAGTGACTTCAATGGAGCTACTTCAAATTTAGGGACTGATTCAACTACCGCTTCAGTCAGTGGGAATTTGCCACTGACTTCGATGTGAGCAGGATCAGGGGTGAGATTCTGGCCCTATGAAAGTCAATGACAAAAGAAGGAAATCAATTGGAGTTTTGCCATGGATTTCAGAAGTGCCAGGATTTCACTCTAGCCCCTGGGAACCCACTACTGCATGTCATTGTGTTCTTCCTTAAATCAGTTAAACTGAGGGAGTTCAGCACCCCTCTGGATGCACTGGCACCTTGCAATCTGAGACCAGACACCGGAAGTAGAATCCGGCCTGTATTGTATCCATATACCTTTCTGCCAGTCTAACCTAGTAATTCATGTTCTGAGTATTGCAAGACCTAAATTTCCACAGTAGTTTTTAGGGCTCAAAGGTCTAGTCAGAGACCCTGAGTTTCAATTTCCCTCTCCATGAATGCAACAGCTCTTTTCAAGGGCTTGCAGAACAAAGGTGGGGAGAGAAAGCGAGACGGTAAAGGGCACCAGAGGTGAACACCATGCAAGGCAATGTGAAGCTCTATAGTGCCCGTCGTGCTAATTTCATGCTTTCCACACCTTTGAATGAGTGTTCAAAGTGTTTCATGTCAGGAGCTACAGAGTGCAGAGCCGTGGCTGAAAAGGCTCCGGGAATTCTTAGTGTGCAGCTGATCCAGGATGCTGCTACTAATGTGTATATGTAGGAACTCTAACAAAAGGAAAAGGTTGAGAGCGGCGATGGGTGGTCCTCTGAAGATAGAGTCAACAGAATGAATGTGCGCATAGCCCTCAAAGCTGGCAGAAAGTTATCACACGCTACCCATACTCATCCCAAACATTTGGTCTCAAATCTAAGCTGGAAATCTTGAGATAGTGCTAACGCAGTGATATTTCCAAATGTTCTCCATCTTCAATTGGGCTGGAGTACTTCAAGGGTGGCGCTTCTCGTGGCACTTTGGCTTTCAAAATCTAAATAGCCTGGGAGCCACCTATCTGAAAGACCTCACAATATTGCCACAGTTAAGACCAGCAAGGACATGTGCACAAGAGCTCCACTCATATAGGAGAAGGAGCAGAAGGTGGAGTGTTCTCCATAAGGACCATGCAGCTTTGGCGCAAACTCCCCATTCCAGTCATCTTTTATCGACCTTCAGGTCACATTTGTTTTCCCTGGTTTCTGAGGGAATTGGAATATGCTGGTGGAAGGTCTTAAAAATCTTAAACCTATTTTAAAACAGTGGGTTATAATCTATTATAATTAGTGAACGTTATTGTGGGTTCCTAGAGCAGTGCATTTGTATCAGTGCATTTTTAAAGCATGTGAGCCTAGAGTAAATGATGGGTGCTTCTTTTTCATGGACTGTGTGTATGAATAACAAGAAATAAATAAGCATGATATAAAAACACATATAGGGGTTGTCCATATGGAGACTTAATGCACAGCAAGAGGGTGTGAATATAAGGCAAACTAGCCCGCCTTGCATTAAGTCTCCATGTAGACAAATACACATTTACAACAAATTCTTCTGAACCTCAGAAAATAGCATGGTCCAATTTCCCTTGGGTTGGAGCACTTTTCACTTTGAGGGTTGAACAATATGCACAAATAGGATGCTGGGAAGGCCAAGACTATAACAGGGTTCAAAAAGGAACTAGATAAGCTCATGGAGGCTAGGTCCATCAATGGCTATTATCCAGGATGGCCAGGGATGCAAAACCATGTTCTGAAGCATTCCTAGTCTCTGTTTGCCAGAAGCTGGGAATGGGCAATAAGATGGATCACTTGATGATCATCTGCACTGTTCATTCCCTTTGATGCACCAGGCATTGGCCACGGTCAGAAGACAGGATACTGGCCTAGATGAACAATTGGACTGATCCAGTATGGATGTTCTTATGTTCTTATTCAGTACATGATGATATATTTTGCCTCATTTATCAAGCCAGCAATTGTCCATCCCTTTAGGATCCTGCTAAGGATGCTCCCAATTTATTCACAATTCTCCAATAACAACTATGTTCTGAGATCTTTCAGTGAACCAGTTTTTAGTCACTTTAATATGTGCCATTTTGATTTGTTTAGTGCTAGATTTTTGGTAATATAGCCTGTGGTCCTAAGTCAGATGGCTTACAGAAATCTGTTACATCATAGAATCATAGAATATCAGGGTTGGAAGGGACCTCCTGAGGTCATCTAGTCCAACCCCCTGCTCAAAGCAGGACCAATCCCCAACTAAATTCTGATATTCTTTCTCAAGCCTGACCTTAAAAACTTCTAAGGAAGGAGATTCCACCACCTCCCTAGGTAACGCATTCCAGTGTTTCACCACCCTCCTAGTAAAAAAGTGTTTCCTAATATCCAACCTAAACCTCCCCCACTGCAACGTGAGACCATTACTCCTCGTTCTGTCATCTGCTACCACTGAGAACAGCCTAGATCCATCCTCTTTGGAACCCCCTTTCAGGTAGTTGAAAGCAGCTATCAAATCCCCCCTCATTCTTCTCTTCTGCAGGCTAAACAATCCCAGTTCCCTCAGCCTCTCCTCATAAGTCATGTGTTCCAGTCCCCAAATCATTTTTGTTGCCCTCCACTGGATGCTTTCCAATTTTTCCACATCCTTGTAGTGTGGGGCCCCAAACTGGACACAGTACTCCAGATGAGGCCTCACCAATGTCGAATAGAGGGGAATGATCACGTCCCTCGATCTGTTGGCAATGCCCCTACTTATACATCCCAAAATGTCATTGGCCTTCTTGGCAACAATGGCAAACTATTGACTCATATCCAGCCTCTTGTCCACTGTAACCCCTAGGTCCTTTTCTGCAGAACTGCTGCCTAGCCATTCGGTCCCTAGCCTGTAGTGGAGCATGGGATTCTTCCGTCCTAAGTTCAGGACTCTGCACTTGTCCCTGTTGAAGCACATCAGATTTCTTTTGGCCCATTCCTCTAAATTGTCTAGGTCCCTCTGTATCCTATCCCTACCCTCCAGTGTATCTACCACACCTCCCAGTTTAGTGTCATCTGCAAACTTGCTGAGGGTGCAGTCCACGTCATCGTCCAGATCATTAATGAAGATATTGAACAAAACCGGCCCCATTACCGATCCTTGGGGCACTCTGCTTGATACCGGCTGCCAACCAGACATGGAGCCATTGATCACTACCCGTTGAGCCCAACGATCTAGCCAACTTTCCATCCACCTTATAGTCCATTAATCCAGCCCATACTTCTTAAACTTGCTGGCAAGAATACTGTGGGAGACCATGTCAAAAGCTTTGCTTAAGTCAAGGAACAACATGTCCACCACTTTCCCCTCATCCACAGACCCAGTTATCTCGTCATAGAAGGCAATTAGATTAGTCAGGCATGACTTGCCCTTGGTAAATCCATGCTGACTGTGCCTGATCACTTTCCTCTCCTCTAGGTGCTTCAGAATTGATTCCTTGAGGACCTGCTCCATGATTTTTCCGGGGACTGAGGTGAGGCTGACTGGCCTGTAGTTCCCAGGATCCTCCTTCCTCCCTTTTTTAAAGATGGGCACTACATGAGCCTTTTTCCAGTCATCCGGGACCTCCCCCGATCACCATGGGTTTTCAAAGATAATGGCCAATGGTTCTGCAATCACATCTGCCAACTCCTTTAGCACTCTCAGATGCAGCGCATCCAGTCCCATGGACTTGTGCTCGTCCAGCTTTTCTAAATAGTCCCGAACCACTTCTTTCTCCACAGAGGCCTGGTCACCTGCTCCCCATGCTGTGCTGCCCAGTGCAGTAGTCTGGGAGCTGACCTTGTTCGTGAAGACAGAGGCAAAAAAAGCATTGAGTACATTAGCTTTTTCCATATCCTCTGTCACTAGGTTGCCTCCCTCATTCAGTAAGGGGCCCACACTTTCCTTGACTTTCTTCTTGTTGCTAACATACCTGAAGAAACCCTTCTTGTTACTCTTCACATCTCTTGCTAACTGCAACTCCAGGTATGATTTGGCCTTCCTGATTTCACTCCTGCATGCCGTCGAAGATCAGCAAAGATTTCACTGTTAAGCCAAGCTGGTCGCCTGCCATATTTACAATTCTTTCTGCACTTTGGGATGGTTTGTCCCTGTAACCTCAATAAGGATTCTTTAAAATACAGCCAGCTCTCCTGGACTCCTTTCCCCCTCATGTTATTCTCCCAGGGGATCCTGCCCATCAGTTCTCTGAGGGAGTCAAAGTCTGCTTTTCTGAAGTCCAGGTCCGTATTCTGCTGCTCTCCTTTCTTCCTTGTGTCAGGATCCTGAACTCGACCATCTCATGGTCACTGCTGCCCAGGTTCCCCATCCCCTTTTGCTTCTGCTATTAATTCTTCCCGGTTTGCGAGCAGCAGCTAAAGAAGAGCTCTGCCCCTAAGTGGTTCCTCCAGCACTTGCACCAGGAAATTCTCCTCTACACTTTCCAAAAATTTCCTGGATTGTCTGTGCACCGCTGTATTGCTCTCCCAGCAGATATCAGGGTGATTGAAGTCTCCCATGAGAACCAGGGCTGTGATCTAGTAACTTCCATTAGTTGCCAGAGGAAAGCCTCATCCACCTCATCCCCCTGGTCTATAGCAGACTCCCACCACGACATCACCTTTGTTGCTCACACTTCTAAACTTAATCCAGAGACTCTCAGGTTTTTTTGCAGTTTCATACCGGAGCTCTGAGCAGTCATACTGCTCCCTTACATACAATGCAACTCCCCCACCTTTTCTGCCCTGCCTGTCCTTCCTGAGCAGTTTATATCCATCCATGACAGTACTCCAGTCATGTGAGTTATCCCACCAAGTCTCTGTTATTCCAATCACATCATAATTCCTTGACTGTGCCAGGACTTCCAGTTCTCCCTGCTTGTTTCCCAGGCTTCTTGCATTTGTGTATAGGCACTTGAGACAACTTACTGTTTGTCCTGCTTTCTTAGTATTAGGCAGGAGTCCTCCCCTCTCACGCTCTCCTGCTTGTTCTTCCTCCTGGTATCCAATGTCCCCACTTACCTCAGGGCTTTGGTCTCCTTCCCCCGGTGAACCTAGTTTAAAGCCCTCCTCACTAGGTTAGCCAGCCTGCTTGCGAAGATGCTCTTCCCCCTCTTTGTTAGCTGGAGTCCGTCTCCGCCTAGGACTCCTCCTTCTTGGAACACCATCCCATGGTCAAAGAATCCAAAGTCTTCTCTCCGACACCACCTGCGTAGCCATTCATTGACTTCCACGATTCGACGGTCTCTACCCAGGCCTTTTCCTTCCACGGGCAGGATGGACGAGAAGACCACTTGCGCCTCATACTCCTTTATCCTCCTTCCTAGAGCCACCTAGTCTGCAGTGATCCACTCAAGGTCATTCTTGGCAGTATCATTGGTGCCCACATGGAGAAGCAGGAAGGGTAGTGATCCAAGGGCTTGATGAGTCTCGGTAGTCTCTGCGTCACATCGTGAATCCTAGCTCCCGGCAAGCAGCAGACTTCTCGGTTTTCCCGGTCAGGGCAGCAGATACATGACTCAGTCCCCATAAGGAGGGAGTCCCCGACTACCACCACCCGCCTCCTCCTCTTGGGAGCGGTGGTCGTGGAACCCCCATCCCTAGGACAGTGAATCTCATGCCTTCCAATTGGTGGAGTATCCTTCTGTTCCCTTCCCTCAGATGTATCATCTGGTCCACTCTCCGCATTAGTACCTGTGGAGAGAACATGAAAATGGTTGCTTATCTGTATCTGCATTGCTGGTACATGGACGTTCCCCTTTCTTTTTCTGGAGGTCACATGCTGCCAAATTTCTTCATCGTCTTCCTGTCCCCGCTGCACAGCCTGCTCTGAATCTTCAGAACCTTGTGCCCGTAGAAGCATATCTTGATGTCTGTCCAGGAAATCTTCAGTTTCTCTTATGCAACGCAGGGTCGATACTTGTTTCTCCAGACCTTGAACCTTCTCTTCCAGTATGGAGAGCAGCTTGCACTTTGTACAGACAAAGTTGCTTCTGTCCTGTGGAAGAAAGACAAACATGGCACATCCAGAGCAGGGAACAACAGCTGAACACTCCCCATCCATATTACCTTCCTTTTACGAGCTTCCTCAGGAGTTGTGGTAACTACTCAGAGAAGCCGGCAGGATGTAAGCCTCAGTGGGCTCTCCCCAGGCAAACTCCCTCTGTTAGCCTCTCTGCTGTTCACCGCTCAGCTGGTTCGCAGCTGACTGGCTTTTTATAACAGTCAGGCCCACTCAAGGCTCACCTGGAACTCAGTCCAGTTTTGTTTATCACCCGCACTTGTAATTCATCGAATAAAATATGTGGGAATGTGTTTGCATTGATCAGGGAATAATACATTCACTAACAATATTCACTCATGGACCAGCTCTAGTATGTTTTATGTTTTGATCTAGTTCTTATCTTATCCAAACAATTAAAAAAACCCTGGACAAGGCATTTTAATTTCCACAACAACAAATAACAAAAGGTATGCCATCACATGTCAGAAAATAACTCCATTGTCCATATGGAACTTGATCCTCCTGAAATATGGCAGTTAATATCAATGGGAGTAAGACTGGGTCCTTATTTATATATAATGCATTTCAAATGCACCCATCACTGAAACATCTAAGATTAGCATCATATAACCTAATGCAGGACTATTCTTCCTTCTGATTAAAATTTATAAAGTTCTTTTGAGACTTTCAGATGCAATGGCATATAAATCCGAAGTACTAATATCTTACTACATAATATATGTATATAAATATTTGTAGAATAATAATGAATAGACTAATTAACATAAGGAATGACTCAGCATTTCAAGGTCATTCATGTGGTTAAAGCTTTTTTGTAACTATCAACTGTTGGTTCTTCCAAGAGTAAAAAGGGACTTCCACTGGCCTACTAAGGTGACCTTAGGCAAAACGTTTCCCCTCTCTCTGATTCAGGTTAGCCATCTGTAAAGTTGGGGTGGAGGGGGGAATGATATTTACCTTCTAGGGAACTAGGGATGAAAAACACTATCTGCAAGCGTGGCATGTATTATTAATTATGATTTTAAAACACTGAGAATCAGTATCAAGTTATTATTTGCTGCTAGTCTAAATGGATGAAAGCGCAAAGGATAATTCCAAGCTTAATGATTTGCCAAACCAGAAAGACAAAAAAAAAATAACCCTTTCTCTCCAGGTTCATCTGAACACAGGACCTCAAGGGGGAGAAGAGGAATTGATACGAAACTTGAACTATGGCCCCTTATTTTCACAAAATTTCCTTGTAATATAATGGAAGTACTCATCTTATTTTGCTAGTATCAGCTTGCCACAATTTTATAGTCTAGGAATCGTTAAATATTGCAAGTCATCAGGATAAAGTCAATATCACACCAAGACAAGTACTAACTTTTCTAATGTAAACCTCCCAAAGTCCTCCAGCATCCAGAGAAGTCAGGTACAAGCTGAAGTAAGCTACATCACAACACCTCAGTAGATCAAATATTCAGAGCTCTGCAAAACATTCACAAAGCATGCAAGAGGCCTGTTTCATAGTGGTGGCTTTGAACCAGACTGAGGAAACAAACACTGAGGAGGAAAGAAAGTGTTGTGAATATACTTTTGTATTGTTTTAATTGTTAAAAAAAAACAAATCTGCTGACTGTTTTCTTCAAATCAAATTTGAGAAACTGGCCTATTTTAAGAGAGAAACGAGGAGGAAGGTCTATCCTCCTAAGTCTGCTGTTTCCTGGATACAAGCCAGACTTTCAATGTAACACTAACTCACAATGCAACAGAGAAAGGACAAACATGCCCCTTCTCTTTCCCTGATTACAGGATGTCTCATGAATGCATTCCCTGGGCAAGCTTTATAATAGACTCATCCACTTTGTGTTCAATTGTAAATTCAATACCTACCACTGTCAGATGTTTAATCTGTTGAACTCCATCCTGTTAAACATTTGAGGGTAAGCTGGGCTGGGCCCAAACAATAATAGTAATAAATGTTTTTGTTTTTTTTTTAAATGCTTTTCACCATTTTTTTAAAAAGCTGACTAGCATGGGAGCTTAAACAAGAATGCTGTGTGACATGCAAAGTTTTACACCAATAATAGCCATCCATTTTCATTCAACTGGAGTTGTTTAAAGCAAGAATATTCCAAATGCAAAGAGAGGAAAATTTTTGAAAAGCTTGTCAGAGAATCAGACCAGCACGAATTTTTAAGTGTATGTCTCAGCACCAGTCTGCAAACTCTGTAGATCTGTTGTGTTTCTCCCTATATATGCTGTTGTATACAGTGTTGTTGGAGCCAGGTTGATCCCAGGATATTAGAGAAACAAAATAAGTTAGGTAATATTTTTAGTGGACCAACTTTTGTTGGTGAGAGAAACATGCTTTCGAGCTTACACAGAGCTCTTCTTAAAATCTGGGAAGCTTAGGCTATGTTTACACTACTACTTATTTTGGTAAAACGTATGTCGCTGAGGGGTGTGAATATTCCACCCCCCGAATGACAGAAGTAAAGCCAGCATAAGTGGTAGTGTTCACTGCACTATGTCGGTGGGAGAGCTTCTCCAGCCGACATAACTACTACTGTTTGTTGGGGGTGGATTAATTATGTGGATGCGATGGCTCTCTCCCATTGGCATCAAGCGGCTAAACAAGAGATCTTACAGCTATACAGCTGTAAGCTCGCTAGTGCAGACATAGCCTTAGCTAAATACAAGTTGGAACAGATTGTTTAGCATAAGTAGTTAACCCATATTTCAAGGTACCATTCCAGGTGAAGTGTTACATTAACATCCCTCCAATCAAAGGGAAGAAATGAAGCGGGGAAAGGGGAAGTAGCTGGAGGAGCATTGTTAGTTAGTTATAGATTTTTGTAAATAAACCATAAATCCAGAGTGTCTATTCAGTCCATGATTGTTCATGTCTAGCAAAGTTATGGATCTAAGTTCCCAGGCTCTTCTTTTGAAAGTGTTGTAAGGGTTTTCTCTGAGGATGATGGGGACTGATAGGTCAGCTATAGAGTGATCACTTTGTGAAAAGTGTTCACCCACAGGTGATGTGGTGTTAACTGGCCACATCACCTTGAATGGTCCTTTGAATTATGTGTTAACTACTTATGCTAAACAATCTGTTCCACCTTGTAATTTAGCTGTGATACTCTAAGGTCTGGTCTACACTACAGGTTTACATCAGTATAATTATGTTGCTCGGGGGTGTGAAAAATAAACACCCCCGAGCGATGCAGTTATACCGACCTAATCCTCGGTGTAGACAGCGCTATGTCCGCATGAGGGCTTCTCCCATCGACATAGCTACCACCTCCTGCAGAGATGGATTAATTACACAGCCAGGAGAGCTCTGTACCATCAGTAAAGAGCGTCTTCACTAAAGCATAACAGCAGTGCAGTTGCATCTGTGCAGCTCTTCCAATGCAGCATTTTAAGTGTTGACCTTCCCTTAGTTTCCCACATCTGAAGAAGAGCTCTGTGTAAGCTCGAAAGCTTGTCTCTTGCACCAACTGAAGTTGGTCCAAAAAAACATTTGTGGGAATGATGCGAATCAGGTGGTCCAAGGTTCTAGTTTCCTGCTGACTGCCTGGCTTCTGGCAGGTCACTTCAGTTTTCTGTCAGTTTCCTCATCTGTAAAATGGATTGCTAATACTTAAACGTATGTCTCACAGGAGTGCTGTGAGGATTAATCAGTTAGTATCTTTACAGTGCTTTGAACATTTACAGTGTTATAAAGGCTTAATATTTATGTATGTAGGCATTGGCCAAGACTAAAATTAGAGCTAAGTGAATCACTTCTGTTGAAACAAGAACTGACATGAATTTTCACCAAAAACTTGATCAGGACCCAACCTCAACCTTGTTCACGGTTGCAAATAGTAGGGTTAACTTAGAAATAAATGGTGCGCTCCTTTCACTTCCGTATAGAGAAATGGGCATATTGAATCCCGCCGAAAGGCAGCCCATGTATTATTTACAAACCGGGGAGTGCTGGAAACCTACTGAGAAAAATTGATCTTGCAATATTTCCAGACTAAAGAGGCTAGTGTTTAAACATTCAAACTTTTAGAGATTTACCCACCACCCCTGTCCCCCATCCCAGATATTTACCCATGGTCATCTCCAGTCAAGATGGACTCCAGGAGTTTTGTTAATGGAGCAGAGTGGCTGTCAGACACTTAAAGAGACAGCATATGTCAGATGTCAGAAAAAAAAATATTCAGTTTTTTTCATACCCTGTGAGTCAGCTATATTTCACAGCTCTCTTGTCAATGGAGAGGCTTAATACCAACAGTAGTGGAAAGATAGCTTTCCAATTAAATCATGGCTGTGAAATATAACTTTTTTTTTCTTATTTCCAGTTGCTAGGAATGGAACTTTGACCGAAGACATTATAATGTAACTAGATTTATAAAATGTGCTAAACCAACCAATTCTTCAGTGCATATACATTGCACACAAACAATAATGGAAGGGAAACTGTGAAGTTAAAAATCAGACTTCTGCTTGAACATTTTATTATGTATACGTGTTATTGAGACTAATGATACCTGGGATCACACTAACTGAATGAGAGTAGAGAAAAGGCACATTTCTTCTCAGCTTTTTTCAGTTTCTTTGCTTCATACATTTTGGCAGCTCTGTTTGTGTAGTCGTCCCCCTGCACTGTCAGACAGCCACTTTCCCTTGTTCTTTGTGCGGATTCTTCAGGCAGCAGCAGGAAAGGGACCAGTGCTTAAAGAATGTGATGTAAAACCACAATCATTGGCAGGGAGAATCAGACACTGGCGCAGTACCCGCAACTAATTTTAACTCATTTGGGAGCTGATCCAAATCCACTGGAGTCAGTGGGAGTCCTTCTATTGACTTCAATAGAGTTTACACCAAACCCTTTAGCTATATCTAGCCTGAGAATTTTAGGTGATTCTCCCATTGTTGGTCTAGCACTGATATGGCTCTAATGGTGCTAGCAATGGTAAGAGACACCACCAGCATTTATGCAACTAATTTTGCATAGAGCTTGCCTAGCTGATATGGTGATAAACAGTACTCCCGACATTGCTCATGCCAGTCCAGCTACTCCAGGGCTGGACTAACAATGGGAGAATTCCTTAACATTCTCAGTGCAGAAAAGGCCATTTGAAATAGGGATGGTATTTTCAAAGGAGACTAAGGGAGTTAGGCAACTGGCTTCAATTATATTTCAATAGTACTTGGTATCACAGTTCAGGGCAACTGCGGTATTTCGAGGCTGATCAGTTCCCTGCCTTCACTGTGTTATTCCCAGAAAATACTGTCTGCCCAAGTAGCCTGCTTCAATTCTCTCTTCAGAGATGATACCCAGTGAAATTGCTCCAGTTATAAATGGCCACACAGCTCTTTCTAAGCAAGTACATTTTATTCTTAAGTAAAAGCATTACATAGAAAGAATATTAAAAATATAAAAATACCTACACACTTGTTAATGAACTTACTAGAGATCACCCCACCTCTGGTTCTCCAGCAGGGGCTCTGGCTGGTGTGAATCCTTCCAACCCTTCCCAAAGGACTAGGCCCTCCCCTTTGACAGAAGGTCCTCTCCATTTGCTGGATCAGAATGAAGGCCCTGAATCAGCTTAAACTCAGGCTATGTAGTCAGAAGTCCTTTTGTTTTTTGTTTTGTTTTTGTCTGTTGGTCCCTAGAGAATCCAGATTGGGTCTTTGAACTGTCCTCATGTAACATGTGAACAGCAGAAAAGGTCCCCTCCTTGGGGTGAAGCTTAAAAGTCTGGGTCTATAGGTGGGGATTTTTCCATCCCTTTCTCTACAGTACTCCCTAGGAATTCCACTTCACATGTATTGTCCCAAAAGATCAATCATGATTGTTCAGCATAGTCTTTTGAAGTTCACAGTATCTCCCAGAGATTGCATTAGTCCTTCTTCCTCCTAAAGAAGTGCTATACAATTCCACAATAGTGCACAAATATTTGCATTTTCAATACAGTGGATCCTGAAAGGTATTAAACTTAATTCCATAAGCTTTGCTCAGGATATAATCATCAGTCACACTTGGGTGCATAAAGTCAACCAAACTCCTTTGACAATCCCAATGTGGATCTCAATTGTAGTGTAGATTTTAACTTAGTCTCTCTCTTTAAACTACAACTTAAACGGGCTCCAGTTCCAGACAGCTTCAGGTCTGCTCCCTCTAAAGGAAAAAAAACCCTCAAACCCAGGTTTCCCTCTCAAAATCCCCACAGGAGAAAGCCTATGTCTTATCCAGGAGGTCAATTGGGTCTTGTCCAGGAGGTCAATTGAATTGGGTTCTGATTTATCAAATCAAGAGTTAGTTCCAAAGACACAGGCTTCTCCACTGAAAATGCCCTGTCTCTCTATATAAATGCCTTCCCTATATATCTGGGGATTGTTAGATTGAATAGCCTCACTGAGCGGAATCGCTATGGTACAGGGGACTGGACTTTGGATCAGGACTTAACACAAGAAGAGAAATGAGCTGTTGGGTAGCCAGAATCCAAACCCTATACGGTAGAGATTCGTACATCAAAACCAACATCTTGAATGGTACCCAGAAAAAAGTCCAACAATGGAAAGCCAGTGCAGACTATGCAATCCCCAGTATTACGTGCTCCTTGCTAGGAGCATTGCTGCACAGATTGGCCACCCCCACAATCCCAGCCTTCTGCAGTAGTTGAAGTGTCTGAGTACTCTTCAGGTTTATGCCCATGGAGAAAGTGTTTTGCAACAATCTAATCTAGAGGTGACTGTAACAGGGAGGTTTCCCCTGGGGCTGGAGATCCTAGGGTTAAGCCATCCCTGATTACAAGGTGAGTCCCACATGAGGGGAATCAGGTAATTAAAATATGAAAGCTGTAGAGGGGGCATAGTTGAGAGAAGTAGCTGACACAGCCAGAGACTGGAGGGCTGAAAGTAACTTAGGGGAGCCCAGACAGGAGACTGTGTGGAGTTGGAACTGAAGAAAGATTTTGTGTTTTTGTTTTGTGACTTTTGAGTTCTGTTTTGGACAAACTCTAGTGCAGGGGTAGGTAACCCAAAGGCGGCATGCAAGCTGATTTTCAGTGGCACTCACACTGCCCGGGTCCTGTCCCCTGGTCCGGGGGGCTCTGCATTTTAATTTAATTTTAAATGAAGCTTCTTAAACATTTTTAAAACCTAATTTACTTTACATACAACAATAGTTTAGTTATATCTTACAGACTTATAGAAAGATACCTCCTAAAAACGTTAAAATTTATGACTGGCACACAAAACCTTAAATTAGAGTGAATAAATGAAGACTCGGCACACCACTTCTGAAAGGTTGCCGGCCCCTGCTCTAGTGCTAGCCTGGTGAATTAAAAGATTTGGGTCTAAGAAGGTGACTGGAAACTTTGTGAGGTCTTAAAGAGGTCATGGAGAAGGAGAAATAGGTTGTGGGTGTTGACCATGGCAGTACAGTCACAAAGGATAGGAACAAAGGAATGAGCGAGGTTATACATTGAAGGGGGAACTTTGCATTGCCAAGCCACATGTACGTGGACTCGGACAAGCTTTTTTGGCGTCTAGAAGTAGCTGGGGCACCAACAGGCCTCCCACAGTGGATAGTTTAATAACCAAAGTAAGGTGGTTTGCATTAAGTACCTTAAATACCCTAGATGCTTTCTTTGCACCAGCAACATCACCTCTGTCTTGTCTGTGTTGAGTAATAGTCACATAGCCTTAATTCTTTGCAGATCCTGGCTTTCCCAGTACCTGGCCTTGTTTGTCTTTTTATCTATCTAGCTAGCTACAGAGAGAGAGAGAGACCGATCCTCTGCTGAAACCAGTGGAGTTATGCCAATAGATAATTTGGACAATAACTCCTACAGAAAAATATTATGACTTCTACTCTTTTCTTTCTTTTGAAGAACAATAAAGTCATGTCTTAAGTCTGCTGGCATATCTTGTATTGAAGATGTTTATTCTTTCTGTAGGTGTGTGTGTGTGTTTGAATTTCTTTTTACATTGTGCTTCAGGATTTGATGACTCCAAGTGATCCTGCTATTGAGTCAATATTAGGGAAACAAAGAGTTATTAAGTGATAACCTGTTGGTGTGTATTTTTGCTCTGTTCATATAAGCCAGTGGAGCAAGATCAATTTACTCTCTGGTTGAATTGCTTTTCTTGTGGGCATCTAAAGCATACGTTAGAGAGCAGCTTCCAAGAAACAAATTTATTTTCCTGAAATGATGGTCTTTATTGGCAACATCTAGTTCTTTTAATTTTACAGTTGATTTGCCAGTTATTATCTCTGTTTTCATGAAGCATGAGAAAAATGCTAGAACAGTTAAATGTGCTTACCATATAGTTTGTGAATTAGTGGCTCCTTCAAATTGGCAGCAGATGTGGAATGAAACTGCACCGTCAGACCTCCTGTACTGCCCCCCGTCTTCCCTCCCCATGAACTATGGAAAATAATTTGTGTGGCATGCGTAACCAATTTGCTATCAAAGTGTCACATATACATGACATAAAATATTCCCTCTTATATCTGACCCCTACACTTCAGCTGTGACAAACTGGAGAAAGTTACAGGTTTGGGGCGGGGGGAGTTAAAATCCTTTTGATGCCTCTCTTGGCCATTATATATTTGAAGGAATGTGCATTTTAAATAACTTGTACATCTCTTTGCAGATGTGTTCTGGGCAGGAGGCAGCAATTGCCATCAGTGACTAAGGGAGAAGTGACACTCTCTGTCTCTCGGCGGGTTTCTTCAAGTCCAGTTTGGAACCTCTCATTACATTGCACGAATCCATTAAGACAGAAACAAGGTTATTCCATGAAATGTTTTTGTGACTAAAGAGGACATCCAGCTCTTTAATCAGTGACAGAACATCTATTCTGACAAGACTGAGTGATAGAGTGAGTTCTTCTAGGACCTTTGAAACTGAAGGGGAATATAGCTTACAAGGACAGACAATATTCTCATTAAATTGCCATTGGTTGATTCATCAATACTTCACTGGAAATAATTATTCTGTATATGTTTCATGTAAATGTCTGTGTCAAATGAAACCTTGTTTTGTATTTTGCAGATGTCCGATCCATGATAATTTGGCTAATGCTGTCTGCTCCCTTCAGTTCTGACAGAGGCTATGGTGAAATTGTAAGAGAGCTGAAGGAGAGGAAAAATCTCCTAAAGTCAAACTTACAATGTTAGTAGAGTGTGTAGTCTGCCTTCTTCCTCCTTTGCAGGAACATCAGGCTTAGACTTGGGTAAGCAGGAGTCCCACCAGTATAACTGAGAGTCCAGGGGTATGCTTTGTAACAAAGGGCTGGATATTCAGAAGTCACCATGGGAGAGCATGAGTTCTCATCACATAAATACTTGTCTTGATTTGATTTCATACATACATGTATAAGGATACAGACACTGACTTTAGGCACAGCTCTGAGCAATGGATGGGACTTAAAGTGCACCACCCCAGAAATAGGCCCAGGAGGCCCTGAAACTCATAAACATCCCTCTGAGTCTCAATTTCTCCCCTGCTTGCTCCTGGGAGGGAGGGGTAGTAGTTGAATGCTGACCTATACAGGTAGTAACTTATTACCCACCCCATGCTTGCTCAGCTATTCTGACCAGCAAGGTTCCACCCATACTCTGCCTCTCCCAGCCTGCTTGCCCTGGAAGGAGTAATCAAATGAGTTTCTCTTACTCCTGTGTGCATGGAGCCAAGATCTGAGAAGCCCTCAGAGTTGTGCCGGGGAGTTCTTACTCTTTCTTGGTCCCTTGGATGTGTGCATAGTCTGAAGACTTGTCTATGAAGTGAGGTAATGTGTTTTATGTGTGTGCTTTCTAAAATGCACTAATGTGTTGCACATGAATTAGACCATGTAAAAGCACACTATCAGGGTCAACTTCATGCTTTTTTGAAACCATACTACATTAAAGCACAGCGAGGAACCTTTAATGTGCACCTGCGGGGTCTACATGGACCAATTACAATGCAACATGTTAGTGTCCTTTAGAAATCACATCCTTGTGAAGCACATTACGCCACCATATAGACAAATCCTGAGACACAATCTAGTTCATATTATACAGAGAGCTTGACTTTCAATCACCATGTTTTGTCTCTAAGTCTGTGATATTGTATGATTTTAACAGGTGGTTCCAAATAGTCATAAGGGCAGATTCCGACTCTTTTATTTGCATTGATTCACAGCTTATTCTGTGAGTAGTCCTACTGAAAGTAAACGGGCTAATTCCCCAGTAAGGTACTATTCAGCTAGGCCTAAGAGTTCAGTTAATTTGTCAACAAGTCATGGTTACCATGGGGAAAAAGAGAAGAGGAGAATTTTCAAACTTTGCAAAATGAACCTACGATTCCATCTTTTTTTTCTTCCTTTTTTATCCCAAAGAGGAGATGTCCCCTGGAAAATTAACTTGAGCCAAACCACAGACTGAGGTAGTCACTTGACCACGAATAACTAGAGCTGTTCAAACTCTTTTGACAATGTTTTGTATTTTTTTCCAAAATTTCTGCCCTCCCCCCCCAAAAATGTTTTTGTTTGTTTTTATCTGCTTTACTACACACAGGTTTAAGAGTTCATAACATCTCTGAACTAGACTAGATACTTCTATACCAGACCTTGTTACCCTACAACCTTTTGATTACCCCCCCTCCCCGAATGATATAACGTTAGCATGGCACAGAATAAATGGATTAAAAACTGGTTCACTGATAGGTCTCAATATGTAACTATAAATGCAGAATCATCATGTTTTCAGTGGGGTCTTAAAGGGATCAGTTCTTGGCTCTACGCTCATTAACATTTTTACAAATGACCTGAAAGAAAACAGAAAATTGTCACCGATAAAGTTTGCAGAGGACACAAAAATTGGGTCACTGATTAAAAGCAATCTGGATCACTTGATAAACTGGGTGCAAACAAACTATATGTCTTTTAATACAGCTAAATGTAAATGTATACATTTGGGGAGAAAGAATGTAGGCCATACTTACAGGATGAGGGACTCTATCCTGGGAAGCAGAATCTCTGAAAAAAGATTTAGGGGTCATGCAATGGCCAAAAGAGCTAATGTGATCCTGAGATGCATAAGCAGGGGAATTTCGGGTAGGAGCAGAGAGGTTATTTTACTTCTGCATGTGACAACAATGCAACTGCTGCTGGAATAGCATGTCCACTTCTGGTACCCACAATTCAAGAAGGATGTTGATAAATTGGAGAGGGTTCACAGAAGAGAGAGAATGATTAAAAGATTGGAAAACATTCCTTGTAGCGATAGACTCATTCTATTTAGCTTAACAAATAGAAGGTTAAGGGGTGACTTGATGACAGTCTTTAAGTATCTACATAGGGATCATATATTTTATAATTGGCTCTTTAATCTACTAGAGAAAAGTATAACATGATGCAAGGCTAGAAGTTGAAATTAGACAAAATCAGACTGGAAATAAATTGTAAATTTTTAATGGTGAGAGTAATTAACAATTGGAACAATTTGCCAACAGTTGTGGTGGATTCTCCATCACTGACAATTTCTAATTTGAGATTGGATTTTTTTTTCTAAAAACTCTGCTCTAGGAAGTATTTTGGGGAAATTCTGTGGCCTGTTATTCGGGAGGTTTAACTGGGTGATCACAATGGTCCCTTCTGGGCTTGAAATCTTACAAAAACCATCAGAAAGAATTTATACATGTGTGTGTATATATCTATCTTTATATACACACACCCCAATTAATGTTCTTTCTTCAGATTTTCTCTATTGGTCCAAACGCTTGGATTATAATTCCTCTCTACCAGCAGATGGAGACAGAGTACTAAAGGCCAGATTTTCAGTTTTTGAATCAAGGAGGCACTACTGAGGCCATTGGGGCTATGCTAGTTTACATCAGCTGAGGATCTGGCCCTAAGGCTTTCCTCATCATATCCAGCTCTTATCCCTCTGAGCCCTCAGTATCTTCTGTTTCCGCACAGTGCCTGGCAGGCTAGTGCTGGAGAAAAGAAGGGAAGAGCATGCCTCAAAAGCTTAGGGACTATTTGTGACACTCTTCAGTGTTCAGCTGTCCCAGCAGCTCACACAAGGAACTCACATGCCTGTAGCACAAAAACCCACACCCCATACAACAGGGACCACTTCTTAGTGGGCAACCAGCATGGCTTACCCCAACAAGGGAAACAGGGCCCCAGTCCAGGGACAAGTCTCCTCCAAGGCAGCAGCTGTGGCCCTGAGTATAAGGAAGATAATGGGGAGTAAGAAGGTAGGCATGGACTCACTCCTAGCTTGTCTCAAACCAAGGCTGCCCTCAAGAAATATCGGGGGAGGCGACAGGCTCAGTCCTTCCCCTACATAGAATAAAAACTAACCCCCTGTACTGAGAAAGGACAGTGGCCCCAGTAAAAGACCCAGGGATACAGAATTCCCATGTTAAGCTTCCCTAAGAACTACCAGCATTGTCTGCAGCTCAACACCCCTAGCTATTAACATGGATTTTGGGAGGGACTCTGAGGGGTTATATTGTCCCCTCCAATTCTTCTTTTCCTCTCAGAGGAAGCAGAGCTGAAGCCATCTGTTGGAAATGAGCCAATGTAAATGGTTTAAAGAGTTTCTGTGAATTTAAAATCTAGCTGCAGAGGTGGAGGGATAGAGTAGTTATCCCCTGGGACATTTTAAAACATTTGTATTGTTAAGTGACTAAATATATTATATTATTTTTCGGTAAAAATATGTGGCATACAATGACTACAAACCGATGAACAGAAGGGTGAGGAAATGACCTGCATACGTCAATTCTAACTTTGCTGCTTGTAATTAATGCAGCCAGACCCATTCTTAGGAGAAAACTTCATAAAACCTTTATACCCAGCTAGCCTATCATATTACAAATATGCATGTGTATTTGTGTGTGTGCATGCACATTGCATAGGAAAGTATGGAGAACAGGTCCCTGCCCCAAAGACCTTACATAAATCTAATATAGATGGTGCTCAGATTGATCGATAGGTGTGTGTCTGTCTGCCTGTCTGTCAAGAGAGATATAGATATATATAAGATTGGAGCTTATATCTTTTTCTCAACGTCTAGTACCATCGCTGTACCCAAGGCAGGGATCTTTGTCACAGAGATTTATTCTGCAAATTAAATGAGCTATAGCCTCTTCCCTTACTTTAATGTACAACCATTGCTATTTAAATTTGTTCCTTAACAGATGTGGTTCACTTTATTTTACTCTTACTGTGTCTGGGACTATTCAAAACTGACACATATAAAAAATAGCGCCAGTTCTCTGAAATAGCAGTGCCTTTGTATGTACGAAGCTATAAATAAACCCTGGCAGTTAAACTTCTGTGCTTTTAAACTTTAGCCTCTTTATCTCTGTCACTGTTAGAGTCCCCTATCTGGTCTGCCTTCCCTTTTTGCTTATGATAAAATGCTTATGCAGCAGTAATCAGTCTTAGTATCCTCCCCTCCCTTCCATTTGTTTCTTTCTCTTCTAATTTCCAAGTTCCAGACACCAGTATTCACTGCAGCAGGGCCAACAATTCAAAGCCCCAAGCTATGTTTCTTCAAAGCCATCCACGTCTCTTGTCTCTAAACCCTCAATATTGTTTCGGTTATAGTTTGTTAATGTTTTGGCTTATTCCACTTATTCTGGACATATTACAACCAAACTGTGTGAAGTAAAACAAACATACACGGAAGAGAAGAGAAAAGAAAAAGAAAAAGCCCAAAATGCCTCCGCAGTTTTCCTGTTCTAGCTGTCCCAAGAAATACTGAAAGGTTTCCACTTTGTTTTTGGGAGACCTATATGGGTATTGTTCAGTAGAGATGAGTTCTGTCTGGGACCCTAGATCTGAAATCACCTGCCCCTTCTGAAAATTCAGCTCCAGAGCTGTTTAACTGAGCATCATTAAAATTTAGGTCAAGATTGGATCAGATGCAGGTCCAGACTCAAAGTCTGTAGGTTCTGAAATTCCCAATTCAGCTTCCTAATGGTCCCACTCCCTTACACAACTCTTCAAACCTAGTCAATGGACACTGGCAGCCCTAATGATTGTTCTGGAAATCGCCAATCTCAGTTGTAGCTTTTCCCACCACATTCACTTTTTAGACACATTTGTCAATAGCAAACATTGCAGAGGAATGTTTTCTGAATGTGTGTGTAATACCTTCTCATTTGGTTTTCATCTTTCAGTGTATTAATAGCATTAATATGACAATATTTAGTAACAACATTAATATGAGTTTCTACTTAGGTTTCCTAAATGACCATATTGGGATGTTTAACCCAAATGTTATTAACAAGCCAAACAAGTTGCGTCGTGACTGAATTTTCTCATACATAAATAATAGAGTACCAGTGGCTACTGTGAACAGATTACTTCTCAAATGATTCAGAAATCACAGATATGAAGAAGCTTTTGCCTCAGTGCATAGGTTCTATTTGAAAGCAAACCTCTAGTATGTAAATAAAACATTGTTCATGTATCATCTTTAGCCATATGATAGACCTGCCAGGCCTCTGTTTTCTTTGGAGAAGCATATTTTTCAACTCAGTCTCTGCTTTCTCTCTATCGGAGATCAATTCTCTCCCATACTTTTTTTTTTTTTTTAAATACAATACACTTCTCAGCCTCCTCTGCCTCAGGCTGCTTTTAGGAGGTCATTGTGGAAAGGAACTCAATTTCTTCCATACACTGTCTGGTGTATGAGCATATTATCCAGTACAATATATATACTGTATAAAGTCCAAACTTACCCTCCTTGCTGGGCTTGGCTTTTATTTGTAACTCAAGCAACCGTATTAAAACACAAACCTCAGCCGAAGCTTTCCCCACACGCTTGACTATTCCTAGCATTTCCCTGGAGCTCTTCTGTCCAAAACCCTAGTTCTCTCTCCTCTTGCTCCCATCCAAGAGACATTGCATGCTCTTATATACTGTCTTGAGCCGAGAAGGCCGACCTACCAGCATGAGTCAGTAATAATTACTTGGCATCGTCATGTAGGGTTCTAACAGCTGAGTTTAGGGTGATTTACCAGAGAAGCCCTGTATTCTTACATAGGGTCCTAGAAACTACCATATTCCCACTAAATTAAAAGTGTACTTCTCTGTGTCATTCTGCATACCTTGGTTAAAATGGAAGTCCAAAGGGGTCCAAATGGAGCAGCCACCTCAGGAGGGAACTTTGGGTGTCATGGTAAGGAGGGGAAGGTGATGACAGCAGACATAGGTGGGGAGGAGCCATGGAAAGCTATGGCAATAAGCACTAGAGACATAACTTTATCAAAATTGCGAGATTAGGGAAGTGGGGAAGCACATCTGGAGAGGCAAGAAATCAGATTGTAGTCGTGCTTTGAATGGATTAAAAAAGAGAAAGATAACAGAGTAAAAGGGTGCAAAAGAGAAGGTGGAAAATATTTTTTGCGCAAAGTAGAAAATAGGCAAATATTCATAGTTATATATATCTATATCTATATGACTAGAACTGGCCATAAAATAGTGTTTTCTGCAAAATAAATTCAAAATAAATGAAAAATATTCTTTTGTCCCCAAAACTTTTCATTGACATTTTTCAGTAGTTCATAAAAATAAGCAAACAAACTAGTTGGTTTTGGTATTTGAAAACCAATATGTTTTTTTGGGGGGAGGTGGATGGGGAGGAAACATTTCCATTTACCAAAAAAAGGGCCATTTTTGGCTACTGAATTTTAAATAAAATAATTCCAACAAGCTCTAATTAGAAATTATTTTTGTCAATCCATTCTACCATTTTGACAGAACTGAAGAAACATAATTGGCTATAGCAAAATGTGCCTGTGTCCAGGACACAACAGCGCTTCACTTATTTCACAATCATCACAGTCCCATTGCCACATGTCATCATTCTTGACTTCAAGTCATTCAGGAAATGCTATGAAGCACAACACACTTGTGAGCACACTGGAGGTAATAAAAAGATCAACCAACATGACTGAGGGGCTGACGATATTGACTTATGAGGAAAGATTAAAAGAATGCAAGTAAATATTTATAGCTTGGCCAAATGATAGCTAATGGTGGGTGGGGAATAAGATAAATATCTCCAAAAACTTAATTTGAAAAGAGCTGTGATTCTTGAGGGCCAAATTCATTCCTGGTGTAACTTCATTGAAGTTGTCTTCAATGAAGTTACACCCAAGATGAATTTGGCTGTGTGAGAGAGAAAGGAGCTGGTCAGGTCTGCCCAAGGGGATATAACAGATAGAGCTATGGGAAGAAACTGAGCAAAAATAAAATTTAGACTCAATGTCAGGGAACTCTTACCAGAAAGATCTATGAGACTAATGAATTAGTTAACGAACGAAAACCTCTTTGAAGATGAAAAATGCTATTCAACTGCAGCTAAGTATCATTATTAATAGTAGAGCTGAGTAGTGAATAATGCATTCAACAAGTTTATGGTAAGATTTTCAAAAGTGCTTATGGGAATCAGGTGCCCAGTGGGTGTTTCAATGGGAGTTGGGTGCCTCATTCATTCTCTTCCGAGCTTTTGAACCTCTCCCTGTAGGTGTTTTCCCCCCCCATCCTATACTGTAGGTATTTGTCATTTGCTAGCCAGCAGTTTACAGATTTCTTAAATATATCAGTTATTGAAAATGATAAACTGATGCCTGATTTAGCCATCCTCATTCATGTCATGGCACTCATTCCTCTTTCTGTTATTCCAGTGGTGTCAGACATTAATGTGCTACTCAACATGATTAAGGGTGGCAAAATATAGCCCGGAAAAATTCCTACCAATAATTGTAGATTCACAGGGCTGGATCCCTGGGTGGTGTAAATTGGCATAGCTCCACTGAAGTTGATGAAGTTACATCAATTTATACAAGCTAAGGATCTAACCTATAGATTTAAAGGCCAAAAGGGCCTATTAAAATCATCCATTCCATACCTCCTGCATAATACAGCCATAGGTTTTGACCCAGTAATTCCTGCAGTGGAGGAAATTATTCTTCACTACTATGTGAGCATGTACTGCTAAGCGCACAAACTTTTTCTTTCTTTGTGAAAAATGTCAAAAAAACATTTAAAAAAAAAATCTCAACCATATTGACAATTTTATCAAATATATTAGAGAAATTGTTTTTTTAACCAAAAAAAGGATTTTAGAAAAATGACAAATATCTATAACTCTTTCAAGAACATTTTCACTTAAAATTTCCATAACAATTTGGGGAAAAAATAAAGGAAAGAAATAGAAAACTTGATCCTATTTTAAACACTTCAGAATGAAAGCAAGTTTGAAGATGGATTTTTTTTTTTTTTTGGTAAAACTAGTTTTTCCTGTTATTACTAGGCTTCTTTTGCACAAATTTTCTCCAATATTCAACATTTTCTGCATGTAATTCTGACTCCATTGACTTCAATAAGGCCATGATTTCACCTTCTCTTTCTGTAGTTACTGCCTGTGAACTCATTCGCTGGATGCATAACTGGGGTGTGAACACAGTCAAAGTGAATTCAGCTTTGTAGTCTCACAGAAGTTCTGAGGTGTTTGCCCTGCTCTAATTAGTAGAAAGTTGAATAGTCTCCTAAGGGAAGTGATGGAAACCCCATTGTTTGAGTCACTTACAAATAGCCTGGACAATGCACTGGTGGATATGCTGTAAGAAACAATCCTACAGTGCCTACATGAACCAAAAATACCTCAAATATATAAGTTTTATTCCTCTGTAAATGGTCTCAGTCTGTCATAAATGAGAGATGGCATTGTATGCTCATTATAAAACCCATGCTTCCTCTGAAGATTGTTGCCTACGTATATTGTAGGATTGACAGGGACAGCCTTCTTCGTTAGCTATTTACCTCACAGGGTTAGAATCATAGAATATCAGGGTTGGAAGGGACATCAGGAGGTCATCTAGTCCACCCCCTGTGCAAAGCAGGACCAATCCCCAACTAAATCAGCCCAGCCAGGGCTTTATCAAGCCTGACCTTAAAAACCTCAAAGGAAGGTGATTCCACCACCTCCCTAGATAATGCATTACAGTGCTTCACCACCCTCTTAGTGAAAAAGTTTTTCCTAATATCCAACCTAAACCTCCCCCACTGCAACTTGAGACCATTACTCCTTGTTCTGTCATCTGCTACCACTGAGAAAAGTCTAGATCCATCCTCTTTGGAAACCCCTTTCAGGTACTTGAAAGCAGTTATCAAATCCCCCCTCATTCTTCTCTTCCGCAGACTAAACAATCCCAGTTCCCTCAGCCTCTCCTCATAAGTCATATGTTCCAGTCCCCAAATCATTTTTGTTGCCCTCCACTGGACTCTTTCCAAGTTTTCCACATCCTTCTTGTAGTGTGGGGCCCAAATCTGGACACAGTACTCCAGATGAGGCCTCACCAATGTCGAACAGAGGGGAACAATCACGTCCCTCGATCTGCTGGCAATGCCCCTACTTATACAGCCCAAAATGTTGTTAGCCTTCTTGGCAACAAGGACACACTGTTGTCTCATATCCAGCTTCTTGTCCACTGTAACCCCTAGGTCCTTTTCTGCACAATTGCTGCCTAGACATTCGGTCCCTAGTCTGTAGCAGTGCATGGGATTCTTCCGTTCTAAGTTCAGGAATCTGCACTTGTCCTTGTTGAACCTCATCAGATTTCTTTTGGCCCAATCCTCTAAGTTGTCTAGGACCCTCTGTATCCTATCCCTACCCTCCAGCGTATCTACCACACCTCCCAGTTTAGTGTCATCTGCAAACTTGCTGAGGGTGCAGTCCACGCCATCGTCCAGATCATTAATGAAGATATTGAACAAAATCGGCCCCATGACCGATCCTTGGGGCACTCCGCTTGATAGCAGCTGCCAGCTAGACATGGAGCCATTGATCACTACCCGTTGAGCCCAATGATCTAGCCAGCTTTCCATCCACCTTATAGTCCATTCATCCAGCCCATACTTCTTAAACTTGCTGGCAAGAATACTGTTGGAGACCGTGTCAAAAGCTTTGCTAAAGTCAAGGAACAACACGTCCACTGCTTTCCCCTCATCCACAGAGCCAGTTATCTTATCATAGAAGGCAATTAGATTAGTCAGGCATGACTTGCCCTTGGTGAATCCATGCTGACTGTGCCTGATCACTTTCCTCTCCTCTAAGTGCTTCAGAATTGATTCCTTGAGGACCTGCTCCATGATTTTTCCAGGGACTGAGGTGAGGCTGACTGGCCTGTAGTTCCCCGGATCCTCCTTCTTCCCTTTTTTAAAGATGGGCACTACATTAGCCTTTTTCCTGTCGTCCGGGACCTCCCCCGATCGCCATGAGTTTTCAAAGATAATGGCCAATGGCTCTGCAATCACATCTGCCAAATCCTTTAGCACTCTCAGATGCAGCGTATCCGGGCACAAGGACTTGTGCTCGTCCAGCTTTTCTAAATAGTCCCGAACCACTTCTTTCTCCACAGAGGCCTGGTCACCTCCTCCCCATGCTGTGCTGCCCAGTGCAGTAGTCTGGGAGCTGACCTTGTTCGTGAAGACAGAGGCAAAAAAAACATTGAGTACATGAGATTTTTCCACATCCTCTGTCAGTAGGTTTCCTCCCTCATTCAGTAAGGGGCCCACACTTTCCTTGACTTTCTTCTTGTTGCTAACATACCTGAAGAAACCCTTCTTCTTACTCTTAACATCTCTTGCTAGCTGCAACTCCAGGTGTGATTTTGCCTTCCTGATTTCACTCCTGCATGCCGTCGAAGATCAGCAAAGATTTCACTGTTAAGCCAAGATGGCCGCCTTCCATATTTACAATTCTTTCTGCACTTTGTGATGTTTGTCCCTGTAACCTCAATAAGGATTCTTTAAAATACAGCCAGCTCTCCTGGACTCCTTTCCCCCTCATGTTATTCTCCCAGGGGATCTTGCTCATCAGTTCTCTGAGGGAGTCAAATTCTGCTTTTCTGAAGTCCAGGTCCGTATTCTGCTGCTCTCCTTTCTTCCTTGTGTCAGGATCCTGAACTCGACCATCTCATGGTCACTGCCTCCCAGGTTCCCATCCACTTTTGCTTCCCCTACTACTTCCTCCCAGTTTGTGAGCAGCAGCTAAAGAAGAGCTCTGCGCCTAGTTGGTTCCTCTAGCACTTGCACCAGGAAATTGTCCTCTACACTTTCCAAAAACTTCCTGGATTGTCTGTGCACCGCTGTATTGCTCTCCCAGCAGATATCAGGGTGATTGAAGTCTCCCATGAGAACCAGGGCCTGCGATCTAGTATCTTCCCTTAGTTGCCAGAAGAAAGCCTCGTCCACCTCATCCCCCTGGTCTATAGCAGACTCCCACCACGACATCACCTTCGTTGCTCACACTTCTAAACTTAATCCAGAGACTCTCAAGTTTTTCTGCAGTTTCATACCGGAGCTCTGAGCAGTCATACTGCTCTCTTACATACAATTCAACTCCCCCACCTTTTCTGCCCTGCCTGTCCTTCCTGAACAGTTTATATCCATCCATGACAGTACTCCAGTCATGTGAGTTATCCCACCAAGTCTCTGTTATTCCAATCACATCATAATTCCTTGACTGTGCCAGGACTTCCAGTTCTTCCTGCTTGTTTCCCAGGCTTCTTGCATTTGTGTATAGGCACTTGAGACAACTTACTATTTGTCCTGCTTTCTTAGTATTAGGCAGGAGCCCTCCCCTCTCACGCTCTCCTGCTCGTTCTTCCTCCTGGTATCCAATGTCCCCACTTACCTCAGGGCTTTGGTCTCCTTCCCCCGGTGAACCTAGTTTAAATCCCTCCTCACTAGGTTAGCCAGCCTGCTTGCGAGGATGCTCTTCCCTGTCTTCGTTAGCTGGAGCCCGTCTCTGCCTAGCACTCCTCCTCCTTGGAACACCATCCCATGGTCAAAGAATCCAAAGCCTTCTCTCCGACACCACCTGCATAGCCATTCATTGACTTCCACGATTCGACGGTCTCTACCCAGGCCTTTTCCTTCCATGGGCAGGATGGACGAGAAGACCACTTGCGCCTCATACTCCTTTATCCTCCTTCCCAGAGCCACCTAGTCTGCAGTGATCCACTCAAGGTCATTCTTGGCAGTATCATTGGTGCCCACATGGAGAAGCAGGAAGGGTAGTGATCCAAGGGCTTGATGAGTCTCGGCAGTCTCTGCATCACATCGTGAATCCTAGCTCCTGGCAAGCAGCAGACTTCTCGGTTTTCCCAGTCAGGGCAGCATTTCCCCTGAGGAGGGAGTCCCTGACCACCACCACCCTCCTTCTTCTCTTGGGAGTGGTGGTCGTGGAACCCCCATCTCTAGGACTGTGCATCTCATGCCTTCCAATCAGTGGAGTCTCCTTCTGCTCCCTTCCCTCAGACGTATCATCTGGTCCACTCTCCGCATTAGTACCTGTGGAGAGAACATGAAAACAGTTGCTTATCTGTATCTGCGTTGCTGGTACATGGACGCTCCCCTTTCTTCTTCTGGAGGTCACATGATGCCAAATTTCTTCACTGTCCTTCTATCCCCACAGTGCAGCCTGCTCTGAATCTTCAGAACCTTGTGCCCGTAGAAGCATATCCTGACGTCTGTCCAGGAAATCTTCAGTTTCTCTTTTGCAACACAGGGTTGATACCTGTTGCTCCAGACCTTGAACCTTCTCTTCCAATATGGAGATCAGCTTGCACTTTGTACAGACAAAGTCGCTTCTGTCCTGTGGAAGAAAGACAAACATGGCAAATCCTGTGCAGGTAACAACAGCTGAACACTCACCATCCATATTACCTTCCTTCTATGAGCTTCCTCAGGTGTTGTAGTAACTACTCAGAGAAGCCTGCAAGATGAAAGCCTCGGTGAGCTCTCCCCGGGCAAACTCCCTCTGTTAGCCTCTCTGCTGTTGTATTTCTTTGATTTTCTGAACTTGAAAGAAAACAGATAAAAATTAAAACATCTGGGCAATACACTGTTTGCCTGAGCTGTATGGCCCTTTTGCACTTTGCCTGCTATCTACTGTGATTCTAGCTATCTTGATCTCAGTCAGAAGATTTGGCACAGGGGGCTTTTGGTAACATTCAAGTCAAGAGCAAAGGACTTCCCTAAACCTCCAGCTGCCAGAAGATGGGACTGGACAAAAGGATAGATCACTCAAAATTACCCTGTTCTGTTCATTCCCTCTAAAACATCTGGCCTCTCCTGGAAGACAGGATACTGAGCCAGATGGGCCATTGGTGTGGTGCAGTATGGCCATTTTTATGAGTTTATGTGGGGGAAAACAAATGTTCATCTTGGAAGCTGAGGAAGGAAATTCATTTTTACCAGAATGTCCAGTCTGATCCAGCTGCCATTAAAGTCAATGGGCAAAACTCCCATTGACACTTGTGGGAGTTGGATCAGGTCCTTAATGCAATTATCCATCACACTGCCCTGTCCCCCAAACTCCTGTTCACTGTGTTGTATATTATTAGTGTTACAATAGCACCTAGATGACACAACTGCAATCAGGGACCCAGTGTTCTAGACACTATACACATACATACAAGGAGATAATCACAGATAATCTACATTGTGATAGGATTAGATCAACAACAGATAGAAAGATCCTACAATGAACAGCTTACAAACAATGTGCAGCCAAAACATTATTCATAGACATTATGTCACTAAGAAGTTTGAACAACATATACATTTGAGAAAGTCATAATCTTGACAGGAAAGATGGGATTGCATTTAAAATACTGTACTGGGACTCAGGAGATCAGGGTTCAGTTTCCAGTTCTGCTACAAACTTTCTGTGTGACCTTGGGGAAGTTCCTTAATCTCTGTGTGTGTCAATTCCTGACCTATGAAATGGGAATAATAAAAATACTCCCCTTTCAGAACTTCTCATCTCGGTCTGTTGTAACCTCTTTAGGGCAGGACAGTATCTTATTGTGAGTAAGAGCCCCATAATGGGATCCTAATTTTTGGGGGGGGGGTCTTTTAGATGCTAAGATAATGCATATGGTAAATAATAATAATAAATAATAATAATAATAAATAAAGTGTTTGTGTGCACTGTGGTAAGAGAGAGAAAGAAATGAAGTTGGTCATATAAATTATTCACTGAGTTATTTCCCCAGCTCTAGATAAAATGTCAAAAATGTCAATTTGGGCTTCCATTCAGAAAATGCCAAACCCACTCCCCACCCCAAAAAAATCTGAGGGCCTGGAAATATCTTGAACTATAGAAAACATACAGTTAAAAGAAATGAATAGCAAATCAAAGGCATAACCTACCACCAAGAAGTAAGCTTCAATACCCCCATCCACGTGTGTGTGTGTGTGTGTGTGTGTGTGTGATAGATTCCCAATGATTTCCTATCAATATTTTGTGATGGCTCTGCAACTGTGGCTATAATTCACATTTATTCAGAGCAATGATTTCTAAGGAGGTGGGTATCACAAGGAGACTACTGTATGATTCTGACCATGGGGACAAGCTAAGAAAATGCACTGGAATTAAAATGAGATGTTAGAAACAGTCTTAACAAGTATTAAACATTTACAATCACCGTTACAACCAATATAAATAAATGAAGCATAAAACCGTATTTCTTCAACTATTATAGTCAAATGATAGTGTCTACATACTCGGGGTATTGCAGACTTCATAAGAAATTAACCAAAATACCCAATACAAAAATCATCTTTTCATGTACAGTGAGTGCATCACACTTGGTAAAAGAAATGGAATTCTTGTATTTAACAATGGAACCATTGTGAGACATCTTTGCAGAATAACTGGCTTCCCCTAGATGTACAACAATCGCTCACAGTCCCCTAGCCTTTTATAAATCTCCCTCCCTTGCTCTTAGTCCACCCCATTACTACTTTTCCCTTTTATTCCTTTTTTCTCTGAACCTCAGCATCCCCTTTAGTGCTGTGAAGTGTGCAAAACCAAAGCATGCACCCAGAACTGTACACAGTCAGAAGGGTACATGATCGGTCCCAGAGACTGGCATGTAACAAACCATGGGCACCAGTGAGTTCAAACCCAGGATATTTAACCACACCCCAAATCACTGACCGCTACAGCTTGGGCTAAAGGAGCACTCTGTTAGCAATACTTAGCAGCTGGTTAAAGTCACTGGGGCCAGCCATTATAGGGAGTTATGATCAAATGTATTAAGCCTGTCCCAAAAATCTATGGATGCAGCAAGGAAGGGATGGAGTCTGTATGGGGAGATTTTGGCAAACCAGTAAAGTACCTGAAACCACTATGGCTTATTGCTAAAAGCAGCCGAGTCAGCAGGCTGTAAATTGGCCATGTCACAGCCTCAGCTTGACCAAGGCGGGGCGGGGGGGGGGGGGGGAGGGAGCACAGAAAGGGCAGCTTGGACCCCCCCCCCCCCCGATAAGAATTGTGTTGAAGTTGCTGATACATGCATTTTAGAGGAGCAGGATGTGCCCTCAGGAATGTGTCTAACAGGGCCTCAAGGCTGCAAACTCTGGAAAAACCCAGACCTGGTTAATCAATAATCAGAAGGAGCCTCTTGCCTGACCATTGAAACTGCTTGCTTGACAAGTTTTCTTTAAGGGACATGTCATTCTATTACTAATGTATAAACAAGGGAGGAACGTTTGAGGTAAGGGGGACTCTTCAGGACTGGACTCTCCCCCTGGATGCATCTTGTGTTCCCCACTGGCAGACAGGCTGCCGCTGTGCCACTCGAGAGCCACACCCAGCTTCGGTAACTATTGAGGAAAAACTTAAATATATTTAGTTGAAAACTTACAAAAAGATTTACCTATGTTTCTTCAAGAAGGATACAAGGGAAGGTATATGTAAATATCAGTTGAGTAACTATTGAGGGTTGGGGGTGTTTTACTAACCTGTTGCAGACGTGTGTAAGTGCTTGAGATGAAGTAAAGTTTAGCTTTAAGTGAAAGCACTCTTGCGTTGTCCTGTTTGAGCCAACCATCGATCGGTCGGCCGGCCGTGTCTCCCCTGATTTATTTCCTAATACCACCTCACACAGAGTAAAAGTTACCAAGAGCTTTGGGTAACAGAGTCAACTGTGGCAACTATAACCAAAATGGGCAGAGTCTTGTAGATACCTGTTACAAAACTATGAGCATTGATGAAAGGTGGGATTTTTCAAAAGCACTCAGTCCTACCGAACTCTGCTCCTGTTACAGCCACTGGAAGTTTTACAATTAACTGCAATGGGAGTAGCATTAGTCCAGCATGGAGACCTTTTGAAAAATCACACCTTTGTTGTTATGGAAAGACACAGACTTAAAGACAGAAGTCCTCATAATCCCTCCTTATGGCATGGCATGCAACAGTGATAAATAACTCAATTGTACCATGCACAGAAACATGGATGAATTGCTAGAGCGCTAAAAAAATGTACTTTAATGTTCCTCTCCTGTCTTCACAGCTTGTAGGTCGCAATGAACATATGCTGCACTCCAGGAACTGCACACACACAAGAAGGCCCCTTGTCCAGGTAAACAGGGATGTGGCCACAGGAAAAATAAAAGCAATATGGAATTTGTCATAAGAATTCTTTTGATAAAAACTCAACTGATATTTAGACATATACCTTCCCTTGTATCCTTCTTGAAGAAACATAGGTAAATCTTTTTGTAAGTTTTCAGCTAAATATATTTAAGTTTTTCCAGACTTCTCTGTTTACAAACTTTTCCAGAATGATTCTGTTTCTTGCAGATATGACAGATTTGACCATATGCTGGACATAGTCTAGGGTGGTGCCTCCTTCCACAACTAGAACATTATTACATATGCTCATGTTTTAATTTTAGCAGTTTCACTCCATTTTCCTCCATTGCCTTTTTTTAAAAACTTTTTCTTATTAAATCTATATTCACATCAGTTTGTTTTCTAGTAAAATGTGTAATCACTGTTGATTAAGTTCAGCAGTTTGGCAAATTCTCATTGCTTTTTCTCAGATTTAGATCTGGCTCTTTGAATGGTCTTTTTCTTACACTGATATCTTGTATACCCATCACAGTTTGATCTCTTATCATTGACTCAGAGATTCTGGAAATCACATCTGACTTCTTGTCTTTACAGATATTTAAAATGATTGAAAAGTTTCTTCCTCTATTTAATTTCTTGAGTGAAACTGAAATCTTTCAAAAAGAAAAGGAGTACTTGTGGCATCTTAGTGACTAACCAATTTAATTAATTAATTAATTGGTTAGTCTCTAAGGTGCCACAAGTACTCCTTTTCTTTTTGCGAATACAGACTGTTACTCTGAAACCTGAAATCTTTCAAATATTTTGTTTCTTTTTGGTAAACTGTTTTGGTAAACAATTTGTTTAAAGATAAACTCAGTCAACTTAATTTCTAACATTCAACTCAGATAAATTATATAATGAAATTTCTTCAGTACCAGCAATATTCAAAACTATGCCAATCTTTTGTTCATCTTCCTTATGAGCAGATCTTGATGCCCTCAAAAATAAATCAAATTCTTCTTTAACCCTTTTCCAATTTTCTGCAGCATTTTCTTGACATTTTTAGAAATATGGAATTAATCCATCCTATTTCATTCAAATTTGTTTTGCTCTTCTCAGTAATGTTGACCTCATTTTTTTTAACTTCTTCCAGTTCTTTTTATCACTTACCCCACTCCTGGTACCATGTGTTGTTTTATATTCAAGTAATCCACTAATCTTAAGAGTTCATTGACAGTAACTAAAAAAAAACCCGTCTTTATTAGATACACACTTAACATATATACAGAAGATCTAAATTCAGGTCAATATATTAGTCTAGCCTAAAACCAACAGCCTCCTCCAGCTTTCAGCTTTCACACACTGGAGACTCTATTCATTCTTTTAAATCCCCAGTAATACCACATCCAGCATATTACATCCCTAGCTTTTCACAGACATGTTTCTATCCCAGTGAGGCTGCGGTATATTCGAGATATAGCTAAAGATTGAGTCAGAGAGACCTAAGTATTTGGTTGCCTTTAAATATAATGTTGTTCTACACACTGAACTCATCACAATAGTTCCAATATTCACAAGTGGCCGCTGCAGCCTCTTCGCATGTGTCTGGCCATCCTGTAAAAATATCCGATGCCAGAATTTGCAGCTCTTTATCCTGTAGTGTATGCTTGCTGACTTTCTGTAGTCCTTGTCAGGAAATAGAAAGTATTAATCAAGCCAGCTATATTTATTTTTATGTTTCTTTTGTTATAATGTAGCCCTTCTGCCCGTCAGAGTTGGCAGCAGTTTGTGTCAGATTATTGTAATTATTGTAACGGAGCTGCTCTGGGTAGGAAACCTGCTATATATATTTTGGTTTCTTTTTTTATAGTGTACATCTGAGTGGCAATGTTGTAGTCTTAATAGCACACATTGGAGGCATGTGAAGGTTTGGGCATTTGCTGTATTACTCTCACCTCTTCTGGATCTGGGTGCAGGCCTTCGGAGGCGTCCCACGTATGGCACCTCAGTGAGTCGCAGGCTCCTCTTGTTTGTTGAGCTTATCGTATGAATTGTAGGGGAAGGGTTTAATGGCACAAAGTTTGTGTGTTCACTTGTACTGGCTGAGAGAAGTGGTTTCTGTCTAGAGTTCCCAGCCTAACGTTCTAGCTGGTACACCTTTCCTGGGTGTTCTGCCTGTCCCACACATTGCCCTAGTGGCATGACGAGGGTGCCATCGAGGCACTGCCATTTAGCAGAGCGTGGCTGCAGTTTTGCTGATCCATCTTGCACGATGTTGAGGAAGTCCGTGTTGCCCATTACATTTACAGACACTCCGCTGTCTATTTGGCATTCTATTTCTTGCTTGTGCCACAGTTTCAATGTTACTTTGAAAGGTGCTAATATGAGTTTAAACGATGCTGTTTTCTTAGAGTGTATTGTTCTGATACCATGTATGTAAAAGATTTCACTATCTGGGTTGCTGCTCAGTTCACCTCTATTATATGGTGTGTTGCTTGCCATTGCTTTTTTGTCTGCATACTTATGCATAATGATTCCTCTTTCCACAGTCTCTGCAAATAGTGCTGTAAGCTGGGCATTTGCATTCTTTGCCTCTTGTCCCATAGTACCCACAGCTTTCATTGTGAGGTGCACTTGCTTCATCACTGTACTTATGCAGGTGTATTATTAATTATTATTATTATTATTATTATTATTAGTTTGTGGATTTCTGTTTTTGTTTTTGAGCATATGCACTTTATCAACAATTTCATGTGTGGTTATCTTCACTGAGCAAGAGCTTATTTGCTTGCTTTGCACATTTTTGTGGCCTCTGCCAGTGTTAACAGAGGGTTTCTGAGCATTCTCATTCAAGTTCCTTTGTCTTTAGTTTCTTATGACTCATATCAACTCCTCTTTCAAAATGCCATACTCACATTAATCTGACATTTTGCCCAGCTTGGCATTATAATGGTCAATGTTTTTGAAGATGCTTGCTCACACTTGTTGAAGAAGCAGTGTTCATATATAACATTTCTTGTAATTTCAAAATGTTTTTGGAGCATGCCCAACATTTTGGAGGGATCTCTGTAGTCTGCTGGTGGCATACCCAGAGGCTACTAGAGCATGTGGCTTTCTTTCCCCATCACTGACAGTAGTGTTGCAGCCCTTATTCTTTTAGATTTTTTTTTTCATTCAGTCATGTGGATGTTCTCTGAAGAACAGCCAGTTGTTGAAGACATCCCCTTCCATGTCCATGGATCCAGGAACCAGAATCAGGCTTGCTCCCATGACTGAGCTTTGTCTTTAGTTAACTGATTATGTAACAATCAGACCTGCTGGCTACTTCGTCCTTTTAGGGGCACATTTACTTCTGACACCATGTTCTGGTTCTGTCAATAAGGCACAGAAATCCATTAAGCTTTTCAGTGACAAACCATTATTTCATACCACTGAGTCATTACAAACAGGGCTGCAGCACTGTTTCCCTATGTTTTGTCACCATGTTCTGCCCTCTAATCTGGTGCTGACTATCCCACATCCTGTTATACAAACTGTTGCATAGCTCAGGCACTTGGAGGTTCTAGCTGAAGCTCTCTGTTGTGGGTGGGAACCTGTTTCTCATAACACAAAACTCACCAAACCTCCTGATCTGAATCCCCTCGAATGTTAGGGATGGCCCTATCTCAGCCCCCTCCTAAATGAAGCTTCAGATAAGAACTTTTTGACGCTTATCACAACCCAGCCTCTGCACCTTTTGAGGTTCATCCATCATCATCCATCAGATTTTAGACTTTTTTCCTCCATGACAAAAGCCACAAGGGTCTAGTGAATATATTAAATTTGATTGTACAACTCTGTGCACAGCACACAGTGTAAATAAGATACCAACTTACACTAAGCAGCTCTCCTCCTCCCCCTCCTGTCTTGCTGCCCCCTTTCTGGAGATCAAACACAAATCATTAAAAGCCTCCTTTGTATATTATGTTTTCTACCTGCACGATATCTATTTCAGGCTCCTTACAAGTTGCTCTCTTTCCTTCCAGCCTCCTATTCAAAGGAAGCTTCCAAACTGGCCACTTGTCAGAGTGATGTGAATGTATTTTGACATCAGCAGGACACAGAGAGAGGGGTCACTTCCCTTGGCTTTTCCAATTACACAGCTTGTTGTGAGGAGCTGAATCAACCATGAATGTCATTCTGCTCATGCTGGCTAGGAGGGTGCTCTCTGTTCGGCCCTTGGCATTTAACCATGTTGAATTATGAATGTGCTACCAATCACACTGTTTGCCTTGGAGCTGGGAAGGATGAATCACAGGGACCTTTTTTGGAATTAGATTTCAAAGTGGACCATGCAATGTTTTTAAACAAAGTTTATTCAGAAAGCCCCAGTTATCTGAAGATCGGCCAGATAATAGGAAATAACATTTGCTCACTGTAGCATCCCGCAATAATACACTGTGTCGCTCTCTGTGTGTGTTGTATGTTTTATCTAATATTAAACAAAAGTTGGATGAGAAGCCAGGGCAAGTCCTGTCTAATCAAATGACTGACATTTTTGCTCTCTCTCTTTATACACAGTACTGTGGTGAAACTGGTGTCCTGCTTCTGTGCTAGATGAGACCTCTCAGATGGTTTGCTGGTATATAAAAGATTAAAGTTTCCTACATCGGCCCCGTAGTTTCAAATCTCTGAGAATATTAATTGATGATTTTTTTCTTCATTAAAGCATTTGCTGTGCAGATGAACAGTATAAAGTAGGGCTGTTGATTAGTTGCAGTTAACTCACACGATTAACTCAAAAAAAGTAATCACGATTAAAAAATTAATCGCACTCTCAAACAATTGAAATGTATTAAATATTTTTGGATGTGTTTCTACATTTTCAAATATATTGATTTCTATTACAACACAGAATACAAAGTGTACACTGCTCACTTTATATTATTATTTTAGATTACAAATATTTGCACGGTTAAAAATGATAAAAGAAATAACACTGTGCTGCAGACCTTCCACTTGCCCAGGGTGTGCAGGCTGTTAGCAGCCCCGGCCCACGTTTCCCCCCTTCCCCCCCTCCCCCGCAAGCCCCCCTTCAGGGCAAGTGGCGAGTGTGCGGCTCCCCACAGCTGCCTGCCCTGCGCAGCTCTCAATATGGCCGGGCTGCAGCCCCCCAAACTGGAGCCAGGTAGGGGTAAGAGCCGGGTGAGCAGTTGTGGGGAGCCGTGGACCTTCCTGTCCTGGGTGGGATACCTGCAGGGCGGGGACACAAGCCAGGACCTGTTCTCAGCCTCCCCACCCCGGGCAGGTGGAGAGTCAGCAGCTCCTGGCCCACTCTGCCTTCCAGCTTGGCCAGTCTTCTGGCAGAAGAGGTGGGGCAGGGTAGTACCACGGAGGGGGCAGGGGGCTCTGGCCCTCCCACTTTTGGGAAGGCTCTGCTACCCCTGTACAGAGGGAATTAATATCTTCATGTGTAAAGTTAATACATACATTTTATAATGATCTTAATAACCAGCATGCTATTAGTTTTCATACACTGATAAAGCATATTTTGAACAAATATTATTCAGTAGTGTTTAAGCTGTGTTCAGTAGTGTTTAAGCTGTGAATACAAGAATGCTTAGGGTTACAAATGGCTTTTGTGTTGTAGATACCCATATACTTGGATGTGGCT
Source organism: Caretta caretta (assembly GCF_965140235.1). Classification (NCBI taxonomy): domain Eukaryota; kingdom Metazoa; phylum Chordata; order Testudines; family Cheloniidae; genus Caretta; species Caretta caretta. The sequence continues at coordinate 8,145,517 of NC_134210.1, read as the reverse complement.
TGATATCATAAATCCACTGGATAGATAAGGTGGGTGAGGTAATATTTTTAAGATCATCCCCTTGTCTGTCTAATATCCTGGGACTGACACAGCTACAACTATACTGCATATCCATTTTACGTCACCCAACAAACAGCTGTCAAATAATGGCTGATCATTTCCAGCCACTGAAGGATTCAACTTCCCCAGCATGGCACAGAGATGAAGCCCTTTGTATCCTGGCACCATGACTGATCCTCACAATATTAGGGAAATCTTTGAAATGATTCTTTTCTTCTCTCCAGTTGCTGTCCACCATGATTGTGCCCTCACGAGGGACAGCAGGGTCCAGTGGACAAGGCCCTGGGATTCCAAAGACCCATGTTCTATTCCTGGCTGTAGCGTGGAACTGCCATATGACCTTGGGCAAGACCCTTCACCTCTCTGTGGGTATGTCTACACGACGAGCTACAGGTGTGATTTCCCTGCTCACATGAACATACTCGAGCTAGCTCAATGAGAACAAGAGCCAGTATAAATAGCAGTGTAGCCCCAGGAGCAGCAGTGAAGGCATTGCTTAGCCATGCCAAAGTACCTACCCACCAGTTTCAGGCCTAGTTCTGGGCCAGTATAGCAAAAAATAAATGTGAATATTCCTGCACCGCTTCCTCCACTGTGGATACCACAGTTACACTGCTATTTATACTCACACTAGCTCGATGAGTGCTAACAAGTATTTGTACATGAGCTGGGGAATCACAACCCCTAGGTCACAGTGTAGATGCAGTCAGTGCATCCTGTTTCTCCTCCCAACTTTTGTCTGTCTTGCCTCTTTAGACTATCAACTCTCTCGGGCCAGAACTGTGTTTTACTATGTGATTGCACAGGCTCTCTCACACTGGGTCCCGAGCTTGGTTGGATCTCTAAGCTATCTTCTGCAACAGATTATGATATGGACAGGACAGATCTTGGGATTTGGGGGCTGGCCAGTGAGACAATACTTGAGGACACACCTCAAATTTAACTGACTCATTTTACATTATAAAAAAGTATGGAAGTAGACAGGGGGGAAGAAGGAGGAAGTAGACCGCTGGAAGAGGAGGAATCGTGCAGTTCCCTTTTCCCATTCCAAGCTTCAGGCGGTAGGTCCTAGCGGCCTGTTCTTTTCTTCCTGAATGAAGCAGTAGACTTTTTTGTTAAACTGGAAGTCTCATTATTTCCAGATGCCCAAAATCAAACGGCTGTGGGACTTGTGCATCTCAAAGGCTAGCTCTTCCACTGCCAGTCCCCTGAATAACCATAATCATTACAGCTGGTGGAAAAATGGTGATTATTGTGTGAGTGAAATGTTGGGGGGGGGAGTCCTTTGACATTTTTAATCATTTCCTGTAATTTTTTTCAATGAAAAACCAAATCCCATCAATTTTCACTTTGAAAACTTTTTGTGCAAAACAAACAAACAAAAACCTTTGTTTTGGGGTAAAAAAAAAGTTTGTTTTTTGAAAGCCAAAACCTATTTTTCCCCCCACTAAAAAAAACCAAAAATGTAATTAACAATAATTTTCATGCCAAGATTATCATTTCCAAAGTAAACCTTTTCTCTTCTAAATTAATTTGACAAAATATGTCAATGTGCTTTGATGGACTAGGCAATTTTTTTTTGTTTAAAATGAAATGTTACAGATGGCATAAAAGTGAGTGTACCATCAAAAGCATCAAAATGCTTCTCCTAACTTGGAAAACATAAAGATACTTTAACCACTGCTCTCTGATCCTCTTTCCCCACAGTCAAAAGGCCAGCAGCAGACCATCGCACTGAAAATCTGCATTTACCTACCTACTGTTGTCTTTAGAGTGAATAAATGATGACCTGTTCCCCCCTATAAGCTCTTTGGTGGATGGCAGGCATACTCCCGTCATGGCATGTCCTTGTGAGGGATGGTACTAGGTAGAGTCTCTAATCATCTTGGATGGAGGGTGACGATTGACATGGGTGATAAGATATGTCACCCATACATTACAAATGATAGCTCCACCAGCTCAAGAAATGTGCAATATTATCATCAGTTTATAAACTTCTTGATGGTGGTGCCTAAGGACAACCCAGGGCTAAAGTCCCAAGAATAATAAGAGACATACTAGTTTTGCCTTGATTGGATTAGAAAGAGCATACATAACATGGCTGCTTCATTTAAGAATATGATTCAAAGGATGCACTCAAAAGCAAGTCTTAGGCCCAACCAATCAGGGAATAGATACCATGTGATTTCAGCTATTTGACTGCCATCATATAATCAAGAGCAGCTTGAAATTCAAAACGCACTACACAATCTGAATCCAGAGAGCGCAAACAAATCTGTATCCAAACTGTGATGAAAGCTTGGTTGATGAAAGACATTTTGTATTTATCACTGAGGAAGGCCTGTAAACTTAAAACTGGGTGAACTATGAGTACTTTAACTTTTACTCTGAATACGATACCTCTAATCGTTACTACTCTCACTGGATTCAAGCTAACAGTCTAAAAATGAATACCATAATGTCAGTCTCTTTAGTCATTTAGGCCATGTACTATGAGTGTATTAACTATATGTACATTTGTAAGCTTTATAATTAATATAAGAAATCATAAAACACTCCTACGAGAGAGAAATATGTAGGATCAGATTGCGAGCCCATAATGGCATTGGGGAGCAGTTACTCACATGAGTAATATCATTGATTTCAGTGAGACTACTCATGTGAGTAAGTCATCGCAAGCATGATTAATAGGCTCTTGCAACCTGGCCTGTAGGAAGCAAACAGGATGAGATTTTTTTTTTTAAATTAGGCATGCAGTACGTCACCAAAATGCAAGCACAACTGCGTGTCTTGTTTTTGGAGACCAGTTACCATAACTGCGTCTTTATATTAGGCAATTGCACATGCAAATAACTAATGGTGCCAATCTAGATTTGCGGTTACTCAGTTGGGGCTAGATTCTGCTACTCTTAGCAAGCAAAACTAAACTCCTCAAGGGCCCACTGATTTCAACAGAAGTACTCCACTTGCGGAAGGGCATCAGGATCCAGTTCTTGTGTGCCTAGTCATGGTGATGAGACATGGGTATTAGGCACACAGATTGGGGGTTCAGCACTCACTGAAATCATATGGGAGTTTTCCCATTGGCTTTAGTGGACTTTGGGTCAGCACTTTGATGGGCACGTGTCCAACTTAAAAAAAAGATCAGGCACAGAGTATCTAAGAAAAATCCTACTCTGCTTTATATTTGTTTGACTGAGACAGAATAATCAAAACAAAGAGAATGTGTGAAGTCACTGAGAACTCTAGTAGATTTCATGTCAGTGACTACAGTATGCTAATCCCTGCTGTCTGCATTGCTACGAACTGGCAGAAAAAGAAAACATTAAAAAAAAAGTGTTTTAAAAAATTGAACATGGTGTTATTAGCTTGGTTTTCTAAACTGAACGCTATTTTGTTTTTGTTGTTTTAAATCAGGGATTATTTTTAGTTCACTGTTTTATTTTTAAAAAATGTAATTTTCAAAATCAACTTTTTTTTCAGCTTTTCCAGCAATGCAGATTTTTCCAGCAAAATGGCCCTCTTTCTGATGTAGCGTATTCCAGTCCCTCCCTCACCTCCTCTGAGTGAAACAAGCAATGCCACTAAAAGCAGAGTTTTGCCAGTAGAAATGCATCTATACTACATAGTATAGATCTACACATCTGTACTTCTGCTGGTGGGGAATACTAGGGAGGGGTGCTCATGCTCCTAGAATGATTCTTTTCTTCTTTATTGTTTTTTAACTGCTGTAGGATGATCTGCCATCTGTGGCAGTCTGGCCATGTTATGGGACAGGCAATGTTTAGGGCACCTTTTCTAGCCCCTTCCCTGAAAAAAGGGTGAGCAGTACTATCCTAAAAAGTGCTGTTCTGACAGCTAGGACGCTGCTGAACTTCTCCGCTGCCCTGGGGACTGAGCTGAAGGACCGCCAGTCTCAGGGCCACCTACGTGCAGCATTGTGGCTATGACTGCCAGTGTTCATCTCCACCAGTCACTTCGCCACGCCACCATCGCCGCAGGACTTGGGTTAGTGATATAATGTTAATGATGATGAAATTCGATAAGATGATAAGCAGGACAAAGCATCATTCTGGCTGGGGACCCTCCTGGGTGCAGTGGGTGACCAGGACATCTTCAGTGCCTTGTCATGCTCTCCACACCCCACAGCATGTTGCTCATCCCCTTCATGGCCGACCTTCAGGTCATCACTGAGTTACCTAGGAAGGTGGTGGAATCTCCATCCTTAGAGGTTTTTAAGATCTGGCTTGACAAAGCCCTGGCTGGGATGATTTAGTTGGGGTTGGTCCTGCTTTGAGCAGGGGGTTGGACTAGATGACCTCCTGAGGTCTCTTCCAACCCTAATCTTCTATGATTCTAGATTCTATGATCAGTTTCAGGAATTCAGAGATCTTGTGCCAACCAGCCATTCAAAGCCACAGTGCCAGCTATCTTCATCCAAGGCACACAGCTGAAAATTGTGGATCAGTTCAAGTATTTGGGCAGCACCATCTCAAGTGACGGTTCCCTTGATAAGGAATTTTCCTCCAGAATTAGCAAAGCCAGCCAGGCCCTTGGCCAACTCCAACCAAAAGTCTTTAACCAACACCACATTTGTCTCTCCACCAAATTGAAGATCTACAGTGCAGTGGTTCTGACATCTCTCCTCATATGCGTAGCCATAGATGAGAACTATGACAATATAGTATCGTCAGTGATGGACGACCAACAACACTTCTGCTGGCATAACTTTGTTGGTCAGGGATCACATTTTCATACCCTGACTGATACAACTATGATAGCAAACGGGGATAGTTTAGACCAGACCTTAGGAATCTTGGAACCTGACAGGGAGATTTTCAAAGGCGCAAATTGCAGTTTAAGGTCAGATATTTCAAAGGTGTTTGGGTGCCTAAAGGTGCCTAGTAGAATTTTCAAAAGCACTTAAGCAAGTAAGGCTCCTACATCCCATCAAAATCAATGGGATTTAGATGCCTAATCCTTTTAGGCTTTTTTTGAAAATTCCACTGTAAGCATCTTTCACCTATAAACATGTTTAGGGACCTTTGAAAATGTAGCCCTAAGAGCCTAACTCCATTTGACATTCAATGGACTTAGGTACTTCAGAGTCTTAAGTCTCTTTTGAAAATGGGACTTCTGTTCCTAATCATGTATGCTCATGTGAAAATTTTACCCCATTGCCTCCTCTTGCACAATGATGGTTATGAGGCTTCATTAACGTTTGTGAGGTGCTTTGTGCAGCAGGGACCATCGTGATCTACTTCTCTGACCTCTTGCACATTGCAGGCCACAGAACCCACCCCTGTAAGAGATCCCTAACCTCTGGCTGAGTTACTGAAGTCCTCCAATTATGGTTTAAAGAATTGAAGTTACAGATTAGCCACCATTTACACTAGTTTAAACATGCAAGTGACCCAGGCACTATGCTGCAGAGGAAGACGGAACCCCCCCCCACCACCACCACCTGGGTCTCAGCCAATCTGACTTGAGGGAAAATTCCTTCCTGACTCCTTGAGTGAGAGGCACCATAAACTATAGTTCAGGTCCTCAGTTGGTTTAAATTCTCATAGCTTCATGAAGCTAGTGAAGCTACTGTTGCCAATTATCATAAGAGTAATTGAAAGCCCCCTGGATCCTACCTGGAATTCATACTACACTTGCTCAGAGACAGAAGGTAGCTTAAACTGAAAGAATAAAATGTTGCTGACAGTTCTTGCCATTTGCAGTATCAACGCAAAGTGTTGAAGGATCCCCGATTCCACCACGAAACAAATATTTCTGCCGGAGTTGCTTCGTTTAAATGCACAACTCTGCTTTTGTGTGATCCTCTGGGTCACCCTCTTGAGTGAGAGAACATTATGTGATGCTGCTTTTAATAGCACAGACAGTGCCAGAGCTGCAATATGTATAAAAGCACTACAAAATGTTCTGAATGAAGAAGCACTTTGTACCGGAGAGGATGGGGGGGGGCAGTTGAGTATCATTCCTTGGGGACACCTAGTTCCTTTTGGAAAAGTTCAATTATTACTATTATAAAACAAACTGGAGTGCAACTTAATTGGAAACATTACAAACAGATGTGGAAGAGCAGAATAACAAGCTCATGTTAAAGAGAGTATTTCTTTAAAAATACCTGTCATAAAACACCTCTCTCTTTAAATAAAAACAAAAAAAGAGGTAAACTTAACGACAAATCAGACTTGAGATAAGGGATGCGACCAAAATACAAAACCTTGGGACAGCCACCAAACCTTGATACCACTGCAGTCTGCTCACATTCTTCTCAACCTTGCTTCATGGTCTTGTTCAGGTTGAGTTCCAGCTGCCAGCCCAGAGGTCCTTCTTTCTCCTCCAGGTCTCTGCCAGTACTGCTCTGTCCGAGGCCCTGTAGCTCCCTTAGCCAGCCAGGCACACCATCCACAGTTCTCCAGCTCCACCAAGGAACTGGCTATCTAGCCCTGCAACTCCTTTTATGTTAGCCTGCTGGGCCCTGATTGGCTGCTCCCTGTGGCCTCCCTCATTGGATGCCTCCTTGCAACCACTCTAGGCCACTTGGAGAACTTCTCTCCTGTTCATCTCTGGGATGGGGTGTGACAGGACCTCACAGCCTTCTGGATGGCCTCAAAGGGTCTAGTATTGCCCATCACAGGCATCAAGAAGTTAAAGTTCTTCAAATGGAAAAAGACAGATCACAAGCGTGACTGATACTGGTTCCTCTGATCTACTATTATGTAAAGGGAACCATAGCACATGAGAGGAAGATGTGATAGACTGGAATAAGATTTTTTTCAATAGATTGGGACTATCCTGAGAGCGTGAGTCAGTGTTAATGAGTTTTCAAGGTTTGGGAGGACTAGTTCCAGTGCAACCTATTAGGCCAGTGGTAACTCTTATTTGTTCATACTTATATTCTAAAATTCATATATTGTCTAATGATGCTTATTGAATAAAAGAGTTCTGTGGGACACTCACAGACCTGTAAGTAGTGCTCTTAGTAGAATTCCTGAAACTGCGTTCTGTGAGACAAGCTCTGCTTCAACCACGTTTGGCTTAATAGTGCTCAGTCATATATTCTGTTGGTGAGAGAGACAAGCTTTTGCGTTTACACAGGGCTCTTCTTCAGGTCACCAACATTGTTGCTACAACACTGCTTACAAGAACGGGTGATATTGAATGTAGCTGTTTAAAATGGAAACTAGCCCAGACCTGAAGAAGAACGCCATGGAAATGTGAAAGCTTGTCTCTCTCACCAACAGAAGTTGGTCTGATTAAAAGATATTACCTCACCCACCTTGTCTCTCTAGTATCCTGGGAGCAACACAGCTACAACACTGAATGCAGTACTCATTCACATAGAAAGGAACACATTTCCTCCACTGCAAGAACGGCTGGGTGAAAGCCTATGGCGTGTGTTATGGAGGTCAGACTAGATGATCTAATAGTCCCTTTCGGCCTTAGAAACTATGGATGAGTTCTTCGCCCTATTAAAGTTTCTGGGAGTTTTGCCAGGATTTCTCCCTATGTATCTGAACAGTAGGGAGATCACTGATTTTTTTTTAATTCCCTTTAAACACATTGCATCTCTTGTTTCCTACTTGCTGCAAATCCTAATACTTTACCTTTTATGTCAGTATTAACATTAGTACACTAAGTAGTTTCCAAGGAGTCAAGCAAACAGAAATCAGTCCTTAACAACAGAGGTTACAAACATACTCTGCAATTTAACATACATCTGGTGCTGCGTAAAACATCCAGTTCAAATGAGGATAAAGGAAGAGGATAGACAGGTTCTGTGTTATCTTTCAAAGAGGTAATTGCAGTTTCACATATTGATAATATAATGGGACAGATTGCACTTCCAGTTACCCTGTTAAAACCCTAAATAACACTGTTGACTTCAGTGATTTACGTAATTATAACAGAGGACAGCTTTATTTTGGCCTGATATATTTTAGACAGACAAGGTAGATGAGGTCATATCTTTTATTGGACCAACTTCTGTTAGTGAAAGGTACAAGCTTTAGAGCTACACAGAGCTCTTCTTCAGGTTTCAGCAAGATCACAATCAGAAATAATCTATTTTGCATGCAGACATTTTCTTCCATTGGAACTATAACTCTCCATTTTTTCCCCCAAAATATCAGCATGGAGAAGGAGTATGGGATGAATTAACTTTTCCATTTGACTTCAGCTGTTAATATTTATGAGCCAGATTCTCAGCTGTTGTAAATTGGCTTAACTCCATTGAAGGTTATTTGTATTGTCACAGTGGTAGTCAGAGACCAGGAACCCATTGTCCTAGGTGGTGTACTAACACAAAAAATGTTCCCAAAGAGCGAAGTATAAAACAAGAGACAACAGATGGATACAGACAGGCTGATATAAAGGAGGAAGCACAAGGAAACAAGTCAATATTATCAGCATAATGGGCAGTGGGCTCAACACCACCCCAGCCCAGCTTCACTGGGGGCTGGGTCTAAACTCAGAATCTATTCCCAATGACTAAAGACCTGGACTTGAGAACACTTACTACCAGGCATGGGGATTACAGCTGTGAGCTTTCCCAGTGAAGCCAATGGGATGATACACTGCTAAGCACTGTGTCCCATAGCAAGAGTTCTTTGGATTGGGCCTGAGTTTATCCAAAGGACACATGGGGATTTAGAATTTCAACTCCTATTACCAGTGATGCTTCCTGCACAGCAAAATCCCTGCTGTCTCTTTTGAAAATGTAACCCTTTAAAATGTTGGGTTGAGAAAATAAGGCTACTCTGTGAATGGCGGAAGGGAGGAGAAGGGAGAATGGAGACAAAAAACCAAAAAGGTGGGGGCAGGAGAGTTGCTGGTGAATTGGCAACAACCTTCTTTAATGGGATAACTCCTAAAGGCAACATGTCCTGTAGCAGGTGAAGGTGCTGATGGGGGAAGAGGAGGCAGCACTAGTGGACGAATCTCATTAAAAACCCCCTAGAATTGCCCAATAGGAACACCCATAACAACAGCAAACTCCCATTGGTCTGGGAGACACGAGTGCCATTTCAGGGTGCATGTCCTCAGCCTCCAGCAAATCCACACTTTGACAATGTGTGCTGGTTCCAAGGGTCCATATGTGAATATTTTACAGATCTATCTATTTTTTTTTTCATTTCAAAAACTTGACAATTAGAAGGGAGTGTGAGCTAGTGATTAAAGCAGGTGACTAAAAGTCATCACACCTGGCTTCCAGTCCTAAATCTTTCCCTGTCTCACTACATAATTTTGGTCAATGACTTAATCTCTGTCCTTTGTTTAACAATCTGTAGAACAGATATTATAATACTTACCTACATCACTGGGGTTTTGTGATTTAAAGTATGCAAAGCAATTTGAGAACCATGCATAAAATACCTTATAAGCACACAGTAATAGTAGTAGAAATAATAGTCTCTTTACCTATGGTAGATTTTTCTTACAAATTGCAGGCCTGTAAGGTACATGCACAGGGAACCTCTATGCAGTAAATCCTACAGAAAACCCATTCAAATCATTCAAATAAGATTCTAACGGAGAACAAACTTGGAATAAATCTAGAATCTATATAATGGAAAAGGAGTGAGGTGAATCGGACACTGTATGTCCTAAGGAATCAGACACAATGTAGTCAGCTCGCTCATCTGTATCAATGCATTAATGATTTATGTAGCTTTTAATTTACAACACAGACATATCTAAAATAATCAGGTAGAGGCAGGCATTAAAAATGCACTGCATGGGTCATAAAATGATTAGTTATTCAAGTGACTTCAGATTTGTATTTCATTAAAGAATAATTTTAATTTACTTTTAAACAGTTTATATACAGAGATTTAAGTACTCTTGGAAGATGATTATGCAAAACTGTTGCTTTTATGCATTCAATATATTTGAGACACTTTCTTTGCAAGCTGTGTTAATTTGTTGGAAAGCACATGAAAAATATGGCTCAATAATTTCAGGAGGGAAATCTTTAATTTACAAAAAAAAAGTGGGTCTATATTATTATTATTATTTGCATTTTATATACATCCATGAAAGCAGATTTAAGACCAAAGGGGCGTCTGTTCTTCCCTCTGATCCAGTCTAGTTGCCCCCCCAATGTAACAAGCTCTCAAATCACAGCTGAAGTGATTCAGCTGCATTTAAGCAGTTACATTCCACCCAGCTGCTGTGCAACGGGTTTGTTGCTTCATTGCAAGTGTTTATTTTCTACTGCCTTTCCTGATCAAATGCTGCAACAATCTGTGAAAACAATAGCAAGTCTAGGGGCAGTTTAACTCCAAATTAATCTTGCCCAGGCTATTAAGCACCTATTTTTTTTGGTAAATGCTTTTGCAATAAACAATTTCAGATGTCTCCCTCAACTCCGAGAACTAACACAGTTATGTCAAAAACACTGCCATTATCAACCTTGTCGGGAAGGCAGTGTAGCTCATCATGTAAGTAGCCTTTGTGTTCTGTTTTTTAACTAGTTCTTTATTCACTTCTATGTGCTACCCTGGATCTCTGTAGCTTTTACCTTAAACAGATGCCTGTCATGTGGAACTTTATTGAGGGCTTTCTGCAACTCCAGATAAATCATGCTGTATGCGTTGACACCGTCAACCTTCTCTGTAACCTTCTCAAAGTCAAAAGAAGTGAGGCAGATCCTTTCTCTTCCATATTCGCAGTTTGACTTATCTTCCTTTGAGAAGAATTCAGGCCAGACCTTCAGCTGGTCCAAAATGATGCAGCTTCACTGAAAGTGATGGGACTTTGCTGATTTGCACCACATGAGGATATGGCCCTATAACTCTGTTCCTTTGTATGCCGAACAAAGTTTCTATTTTTGATACATGTTGTAAATGCCCAAGTTAAATGATTCAGTGAACACATATTTTAAAAATGTACCTTGAGATACATGAGTTATTGATAGCAGCATAATGCCCCCTGTATACGTCACTTCCCCATTTTACTCCTAAATTCACCCAATGTGAGCTCTCCATTTTGTTCATAAAAATAAATTATGGGAAACTACAATTTAAAATTTAGAGCTGAACATTGGTACACTCTGTTACATACCTGCATCACCTCAAATCGGAGTCCTATAAGACTTTTATTGGATATTGGCGTAACTCTAATTTTGACATTTGGAGCTAATGGTGTATTTGTCAGGTCCATCAATGGTTATTAGCCAGAAGGGTCAGGGATGCAACAACATTCTCGGAGAGTCCCTAGCATCTGACTGCCAGAAGCTGGGAGTGGATGACAGGGGATGGATCACTCGATGATTCACTGTTCTATTCATTCCCTCTGAAGCACCTAGCACTGACCACTGTTGGAAGACAGGATAATGGGCTAGATGGGCCATTGGTCTGATCCAGTATGGCTGTTCTTGTGTTTTTATCATAGAATCATAGAATATCAGGGTTGGAAGGGACCTCAGGAGGTCTACTCCAACCCCCTGCTCAAAGCAGGACCAATCCCCAACTAAATCATTATTCTTCAGAATCATTATGCATATGTTATGTTTTATATGCCTTTTATTGTACTTAAAAATATAACTTGACCTGCATAATGCATAATGATTCTGAAGAATAAATCATTAGTTGGGGTTGGTCCTGCTTTGAGCAGCGGGTTGGACTAGATGACCTCCTGAGGTCCCTTCCAACTCTGACATTCTATGATTCTAAATCATCCCAGCCAGGGCTTTGTCAAGCCGGACCTTAAAAACCTCTAAGGATGGAAATTCCACAACCTCCCAAGGTAACCCATTCCAGTGCTTCACCACTTTCCTAGTGAAATAGCTTTTCCTAATATCCAAGCTAGACCTCCCCCACTGCAACTTTAGACCATTGCTCCTTGTTCTGTCATCTGCCACCACTGAGAACAGCTTAGCTCCATCCTCTTTGGAACCCCCCTTCAGGTTGTTGAAGGCTGCTATCAAATCCCCCCATCACTCTTCTCTTCTGCAGACTAAATAAGCTCAGTTACGTCAGCCTCTCCTCATAAGTCATGTGCTCCAGCCCCCTAATCATTTTTGTTGCCCTCCGCTAGACTCTCTCCAATTTGTCCACATCCTTTCTGTAGTGGGGGGGGGGGGGCAAAACTGGATGCAGTACTCCAGATGTGGCCTCACCGGTTTTGAATAGAGGGAAATAATCACTTCCCTCCATCTGCTGGCAATGCTCCTACTAATGCAGCCCAAGATGCCATTAGCCTTCTTGGCAACAAGGGCACACTGTTGACTCATATCCAGCTTCTCATCCACTGTAATCCCCAGGTCCTTTTCTGCAGAACTTCCACTTAGCAAATTGGTCCCCAGCCTATAGCAGTGCATGGGATACTTCCTCCTAAGTGCAGGACTCTGCACTTGTCCTTGTTGAACCTCATCAGATTTCTTTTGGCCCAATAAGCCCAATTACATTTGGCCCTCTTTGAGAAATGCTCAGTGAATATGTTCCAGTAAAAAACACCCAGTCCCTTCTATGATCCCAGGTCCTCTCTGCTCATATTGAATCAACAAGAAAGGAAATGTTCAACTTGGAAGAAGACCTCACCTTTAGACATTAAATGTGCTGGACTTTGGAATCTTTTTTGGTCATACTAGACATGTAATTATACAGTCTTTAATGTGTCTTTTATGCTGCTCCCACTAGTGTGGAAAAATTGATGTAATTCTCCCTAAAACACAGCTAGTAAAATGGTGTAATCTTACTGAGTGTTATCTACCTTGAACACCTTCTAAAGGTGCCAATTTCACAAGTTCCATTGGCAGCTCTTTTTCAGCACCTTAAGCTTTCCCTGGTTGTCCTATTTTCCATAAGAGCTCTCATCTCTTTTTATGACTGTATACAGACATCGGGCACAACTCCTCCTTAGGTGTTCGGCGTTTTGCCCTTAGCTGTCTCTGGGTGGAATCTCACAAGTGTCCCAGCCTTAGACCTGGACCCTGGTACATTATGTTCTGTACATCAACCACCTGCCACCTGCAGATTTGAATGGGTTTCTGGCCCCTGTGTTTCACACTTTGGGAGCCTGTGATAAGTGATATAGCAAGCAGCAGACTTCTTAAAACTGTTTCTATTCATCAGTTGGAACTAAGCAAGGGGGAAAAAAGACTTTATAACAAACATCCTGTACATGTCTATCTTACCTCAGGTACTGCCATCACATAATGGCATTGTAGGCAGGATGAGTTCCTTTAGAAACCCCCACAGGTACAGTCAGTGTGGGTTTCTTACCATTGCCCTCTGACTCCCCCTTGAAAGAGAATTTTTTGGGTACATCTACAATTCAAGCTTGAGGGGACCTACCTCTGATCAAGCTCTGAGCATGTAGACGCAGTGGTGGGACCACCCGGAGGAGCTCATCACCCTGAGTAAGATTCCCCTTTGAGATACTAGACCTGCATTTGGGTGGCTAGTCCACTGTGCAATCCAGTGGCTATGCTCTAATTTTAGCACATTTCCTCCATCAGAGCTAGCATAGCTACGTCTTCTGGAGCTGGGAATAATGCTCCCAGCTTCAAGTATAGCTGTACTTTTTGTCTACACTTTGAGAAAGGTCTAACATGGACCAATGGCTGGAAGTTGAAGCTAGACAAATTCTGACTGAAATAAGGTGTAAATTGTGGACAGTGTGAGTAATGAACCAGTGGAACACTCCACCAAAGGCTGTCACTGGAAATTTTTAAATCAAGACTGGATGGTTTTCTAAGAGATCTGCTCTAGGAATTAGTTTGGGGAAGTTCTCTGGCCTGTGAGAGACAGGAGGTCAGATTAGATAATCACAATGATCCCCATTAATCCATCCACCACCACCCATGTCTCTCTGTCCCCCCTGGATTCTCTAACAGAGCCGCAAGAGACCTCTCTTCTCCACCCCTCCCCAATTGTAAATAGTTTGAGGCCTGGCCAGGAGATGGGCTAAAGCCATTAAAGTTACCAGTGCTGGCATTTTCTCTTAACAATCATTAGTTAGAAGCTGTTGGATGACTATTGGAAAGCATCTCCTCCTCCTGGCCATGAGTGGGCAGGCTCTGATAACCAGACAGTCCCGGTGATGAAATATCCATTCCCATATATGGTACACCACGTTAGGGAAGGATCCAGATACAGTATTAAGAACTATTAAAGAGTACCCCCAACATTTGTCACAAAAGCTGACTAAAGTTGATGGGGAAAAGCTCCCACTGATTTTGGTGGGATTTGGATCAGGCATTTGTTTCACATGGCAAAGTAATCTGTTACAGGCCTTTACAAGGTGCAACCTTCTCCCTAACACCAGTCAGCATGTAACTACTCACCCCTCACTGACTGAGTGCCCCCTTTCTGTCTGGGAGAAGTATCAGGCATTAAGCCCTGTTGTCTGGCCCACCCCCACTCAAAGTGTACCTAACCTGGTTCAAAGAAGGTTGGGTGGGCCTAACCCCTCCAGAGCCACGTTATAACCAGCCACACCCTTCACCACACTCATGCAACAGAACCATCTTGAATATGTGTTGCAAAACCTTCCCATTGGAGTGAGCCTTTCCACAAAAAGTGACATTCACCATATAAAACCCCCTTCTATACGCAAACCCCCTCCCCTGAAAAACCCTATCTGAAGCAGAATTTTGATCTTGAAAAGGTAGAAGTACCAGAGACTCTAAGGAGTCTGCTAGGGACTTTGCTATTGATTTTTCTTTAAAGGCATTCGAAAGGAATTTGGGAACTTAACTTCTATTGATTTCAAAGGGAGCTAGGCACCTAAGTACCTGTCAGGATCTGGGCCTCAGCTCATATGGAGATTGCAGCAGTATTAAACCATAAGACAGGTAGAACCACAGCAGTTTCCCTGTGTTTGGGGCAGACTTCTACTGCCATGGGTGAATTTGAACTTCACATGAGCTGTAACTTTCTCAAAAGTAATTGTGAAGATTGAAGGGTGTTCCTTTTGCTTCTGAAGTATGACTGTCTACCTGCTTTGCTAGCATCCCTCAGAGGAAGACAAATGCTGTTTGCAAAGTTGCCTGCAAGTTATTAAATTGGATGCTGTTCTGACATTAACTACTGACTTTCTCAGATTTGTCCTCACAATAATAGCCCATGGTGAGATCCATTCTCTAGGGTGTTTGTTCCATCTAAGACTGCCACTGTTCTGCTGTATTTTTATTTTAAGGAAAGTGTCTCATGGTAGCCTGGCACTTTATAAGGAAAGTCTAGCAACCTTTACAGTCTATGCCCTTCCTAAACCGCTAACCCCAGGATAAAGAAAACAAATGAGAGTTAGAAGGAAAGAGAAGCTAAATGAAGATAAAGGTAGCAGAAATTCCTTTTGAGTAAGGGTAGATCCTGGGCCTTCCTTCTTAAATGTGAATGCACATTCTGAAGCCTGTGGAAACTGGTGAACTGTTTCAAATTTGGAGAGTAATGACAGACATTACGTGGCAGTCCTGTGCCTGCTGAGTACTTAGCCCTCGAAGGATACAGTCACGAACCCAGTGCTCGACTTGGGTAACCTGGCTAGGTGCTGTCCAAATGCATCGGATATTTCAGTGTAAAGTGTTGCTGGTAGGTGGTGTAGTTGTCTGCTGAGATATAGAAGCTGCAAACACATTTCTTCTTATGCTGGCCCCCATCAGGCAGAAAAGGGTTTTCGCAGGCACAAATTGCAGGAAATTACACAACCATCCAAGTATTTACACCATCTTATATTAAACAGAAAACTTCCAACCTCCCAAAGAAGCCCATTAAAGTCTGCAGGTGTTGTTAATGGCCCGAACATGATTTTTTGGGGATCCCAAAATATCTGTAGGGAAGCAGTGATTTTAATGGTCAGAGCACAGGAATGAGACTCAGCAAAGGAGCGCTCTATTCCCAGCATCTCAAGAGGATCAGATGGACCTGGACAAATCATTGAAACTTCAGTTTCCCTAACGTGGGGAGCGGGCTAGAAAGCAACAATCAAAACCCATTGAAGACGATGCAAAGATTCCCATAGACCTCTATGGACTTTGGATCAGACCCATAATACTCACCTTTATAAAGCAGTTTGAGATATTCAGATAAAATGTGGGGTGGTTAGGGGGTTAAAAGGCACAAATAGGAGTTAGGTACCTCTTTAGGGTTTGGGTTAAATAATAATATCTCATAATAGGGGCTAATAATGGTCAAAACCCAAAGGTCTTACTGAGGCAAAATCAACTGGTGCTGATTTTTCTGGGAGTTTTGTCTGAGCAAAGACTGAAGGATTTAGCCCCTAATCATTAAGCTAGAGATGGTCAAGTCCCCCTCTGTTGTGGATGTGAAGTTCAGACGGGCTTCCAGAACCTGGAACAAGGCTGGAATTTGGTTTTGCATCTGGGAAGCAGGTTCTTTATCAGGAATGCATTTTCCTGATGCCTGTGTATAAAATGCCATAGTGGAAAGGGGCATATATCAGTGAAAAGGATGTGAGAGAAGTATGGCTGAGACACATCTCTGCACTGATAGGCTAGGTTGATTTGTTTGAAATGAGAGGGAAGTAAAGTCTCGCTCAGTTCTTGCCGCACCTTGAGCGTCCCTCCCAAAGATACATGTTTGACTGCAGTGGCCAGTTTTCCCTGATTGACAGAGGATTGCCATCTTTGTTCAACATTATATAATATAACAGTTTTGCTCCCATGCTACTACCTAAAGATATGTTCAATGATATTGTAAAGGATACTTAAGAGAAAAAGAAGGGTAAAATTTGTCTGCTAGGCAATGGAATTCAGTTGGTTTTCAGCAATTAAAAATTCCAGGCCAGAACCTCCAAGTAACTGTGTCAATTTATACCAGGTGAAGATCTGGCTCTAAAGTTTCAATTGCTTGAAGGCTTTATTATTTTTGGTTTCTTTTTCTTTTTCCTTCATCCTTTTTCCTGAGGAAGAAACTAAGTATCATGCTTTTTTATTAATACAAAAAAGCAAAAGAAGGGAATTTGTCTTTATGAAAGAAAATACTATAGATATTTTTGCCAAAAAGGACATATAGTGAAAATAGATTAGTTCATTTGAGCAGTATGTGGAAAATATATTTTTCCTGAAGCAGGTGGTGCAAATGGAAAGGATAAGAAGAAAAGTGTCCTGAATGGAAAGTATTCTTCAAAATGTGATTTCTCTCATCGAGAGAGGAAGCAGCCCAATATTGTGCCACTGAGAGCTACAGCATATTCTTTGGGTTTTTGCTCTGTATTTTATTTAAACGTGTCTGCTTTGGTAGAAAAACCTGGAGATTTTACAATTTGTTAACTGAAGAGGAAGATAAGAAGACAAAATAGGATGTTAGATAATGAAGTGACTGAGTGGCTGAGTTACTGGAAACTCATAAACTGGACAGGTTAGCTGTATATATCTCAACCCCTGGACTCTGAAATGAGGGACAACCTACCTTGAAATGAGGGACATCACATTTTTTATTGAACACACTATTTATTAAATATATATGTACAAGCATGCAAATAGCCTGGTACTTATAATGAAACTATGCAATGATTCTGTGTACTAAAAGCATACTTTATGTAGAAAGCTGTCCCTGTTTACTTTCATGTGGGGGCTGGCCTTGCTCGACTTTCTTGCCGCGCAGCAATGACTGGTGGAGATCACGAGATGTGATGATGTGCAGCTCTCAACCAGGAAACTGTGCCAGTTACGTGAATAGGGACTTTGCAATGGCCATACGGGACCGCAGTCAACTTTAAAAATCAGGGCCAGGGGGACACTTGAGAGGTAAGCTTAGTTCTAGAGCTGGGAGAATTGGGCCTTGTCTCCACTGAGGAATTTCCTTCATTTAGCAATTGGAGCAATTGCTGCACTACTGCTGACTACAATGTGTAGACAAGAGCAGGCTGAGGTTCGCACCAATTGAACGACTACAATGAGGGGGTCAAGCTCAGCTAGTTCAATCCATACATGCATCTTCTTGTCTAAATGTCCGCACCAATTGTTGTATATTCCTGAAGGTATATGAAGTCTTAGTCTTGATTAAATAAGAATCAATGAAACCTTCACAGGAGGTTTGGTACCTCAAATGGAACCCAGACCAGGAAATTAGTCACCATTCAGACAAGGTCAGGTAACTATTTTCTTTCATTCTCATCCTCTTCTGAACTATTTATTTATTTATTTCTATTTCTGGCAGGTCAAGAAACAAAGGTACAAAAAAGTGCAGCTAGAAATTCCAGGAAAACTCAGAAAGCCTATCCCTACACAATCTTTTCCAACTCCATTATCAATGATGATCTTATTTATAATTTGTTTACCAGCAACATGCTTGATTTATGTACAAAACATAGGATGTCATGGCTTCTGTCTCAAGCGACTGTCAAGGTAGCTCTATTCCGTGCTGGTTCTAATAGCTCCCCATCATCATGATATCAGAGTGCCTTCTATCTAAGGTAATTGCATGACTCCATCATCATAGTATCTGAGCACCTCAAAATCTTTAATGTATTTATCCTTACAACACTCATAAATTATCCCCATTCTACACATTGGGGAAATGAGGCCCAGAGATGTTAAGTCGCTTGCCCAAGGTCATAGAACCGTAGAATCATAGACTTTAAGGTCAGAAGGGACCATTATGATTGTCTAGTCTGACCTCCTGCACAACGCAGGCCACAGAATCTCACCCACCCACTCCTGTAACAAAACTCTAACCTATGTGTGAGCTATTAAAGTCCTCAAATCATGGTTTAAAGACTTTAAAGTGCGGAGAATCCTCTAGCAAGTGACCCGTGCCCCATGCTGCAGAGGAAGGTGAACCCCCCCCCAGGGCCTTTGCTAATCTGCCCTGGAGGTTAATTCCTTCCTAACCCCAAATATGGCAATCAGCTAAACCCTGAGCATGTGGGCAAGACTCACCAGCCAGCCACCCAGGAAAGAATTCTCTGTTGTAACTCAGATCCCACCCCATCTAACATCCCTTCACAGGCCATTGGGCATATCTACCGCTAATAGTTGAAGATCAATTAATTGCCAAAATTAGGCTATCCCATCATAGCATCCCTTCCATAAACTTATCAAACTTAGTCTTGAAGCCAGATATGTCTTTTGCCCCCATTGCTTCCCTTGGAAGGCTGTTCCAGAACTTCACTTCCCTGATGGTTAGAAACCTTCGTCTAATTTCTGGTCTAAACTTCCTGATGGCCAGTTTATATCCATTTGTTCTTGTGTCCACATTGGTCCTGGAGATCGGTGAAAAACTTGAACCAAGTTCTTCCAAGATGCAAGTTAATGCCCCTAACCATTGGACCTTTTTTCACAAAAAAAGCAGGCAGACGGCAACTAATCTACATAACACACTTTCTCAGAAAGTTGTCAATGGCAGCTCTCAAGCATATTGTACATGGGTGGTGCTAGGGTTTAATGACAGTAGCAAGTTGCCATCAGCCACTCAGTCACTTCTAGCATTAGAAACATAAAGAAGGAGACTATAATCAATGTTGTGTTCACTGAATGGAGCAGGAGTCAAACTGGAAAAAAAGTATCTGTCAGATCAGGCCCTAAATCCCAATACAACATTATTTATGCACTCAAAACCTTCAGCTGTCCCACTTGTAGGTGCCGAAAGCCTTGTGCTGCATGGAAATGGTTTTGTGGGTGAAATGCTTGAATGTGGAATTAGAAACTACGTTGATGCAAACTGAAAATGGGGCTGGGTGTGGCCACAATTTGCAAATCTGCTTCACACTGGTACATTGTACACTACTATTTGTAAAGGGTATTTACGCTCGCACATCTTTTTAAACTGAAAGCTGCCCAGATTGTGTGCATTTCACAATGCCCTCACTTTCCAGAATAACGGTCACCGTTTCTCTTTTACCAAATACAAACATGAAGGACTTTTCTCCTATAAAAAGCTACAGGCATTTGTATTTTTGAAAAATACAATCAGTCAGGCTGTTTTAAACAGAGAGAGTGTGTGTGTGTAAATCCTGCATGATCATTTACCAGAAAAAAAAACCTGAACAAAAATAAAACAAAAACAAAAAACAAAACCACCAAGAACCGACCCCGTTCCTCCAAACTAAGATATTTGCAGAGCGGTCTAAGGACAAACTATTGCTTTTTTACCCTAAATTAAAATACCAAGATAAGAGTATCAAGCCAAGAGCAATCTTTAAATCTTTACCTGAGTGAGCAGTCTTTACTCATGTGAGTTGTCCCATTGAGACCACTCTGCAAAAGGTCAGTAACAGAAGGTGTATGCATTAAAAGTCCTCAGAACTGGACTTGAAAGGGTCTTAGGAAGTGCATGGACCTTGTGCTGGCTTTCTGCACAGGGGTGAATTTGACTTATAAGGACTTCTTTCATGAAGACAAGCTGAATGAATAGGAAAAGATAGACCATGCATTTGTATTTGTGTAAGTTTGCCTCAGACACCAAATTGCTAAATGTAGAATGGATGGATGGATAGATATAATCATTTATGACTATAGTCTGTCTTTAAAAAATCATGGGATTTCTGTGCTGTGTGTTGCTGTGGACAGACACTTTCTGTCATTCCATAATTGTGTGCCAGCCTCCCATGTATGGTGGAAAAGGTATTTTCATAGATTTTGTTGTGGTTTTGGTTTTGCAACATCCCTCCTCCTTTTCAAAAAAAGCCAAACAAACAAACAAAGATATTAAATTGTAGCAATGGTGAAAGATGTCAGCTGATTTGACCTCACTTGAGTGAGGTGAAAGTTTGAGGGGGAAGGTGGGTGATCCAGATGTTAGAGAACTACTGTGGAATGTGAGAGATGGGTTGAATTCCATGATTTGCCATCAGGTTCCCGTGTAATACTAAGCAGATCATTTAGTCTCTCTGGGGCTCTGGGGCTCATCTGTACAGCCTTTTCCTACCTCAGAGGAGTGTGTTGAGGATAAATACATAAGGAGCTCACACATTATCATAATTGGGCCATATGAACACCTCTGAGACAGATAGATAGTTGGATTGTCATGGATGAAGTGTTCTGTTTAGCTGCAATACAGACAGCAACATAGCAGGATCCATCCCTCACCACCACCACCACCCCATATGCACACACTGACTCATCATTGTGCCACTGTCCTGAACTGGGGAGCATAGTTCATCGAGCACTTGGCCTCTGTTGAGACTACTAACCTTGTAGTGAACTTCGTAAATGGGACGCGTACCACCCATGGATTACAATGACACCACAAACTTGTTTCACCCACTCTAAGCTTTCAGACGGTAATTTCTTTTGAGCAGCACTACCCAGCAGGGCTGGATAAGAACAAGTTACCCAAAGGAACGCTATGTTAGCTCATTTCCAATGACCTGAGTCATCCAGTCTCCTGTTCTGTATCTTTTATTATTTCTGCAGCACAGATCAATGTGTCTTCTTTATTAACAGCTGCGGCTATACCCAACCGCTCTTTTGACAAAGGCTTTCTTTGTTAAGCTGTGATTCCCTCCCCACACACTCTTTTTAAAATGAACCTATGAGTAATTGTGCTCATCATTGTATGTGGAATTATAATAGCCCCTATTGAGAATGGGGCTTTGTACAATAGAGCCTACTTGATGATGATCTGATGTAAAAATAAACTGAGGAGAATAGATTTACTAAGCAACAACATTCCAGAATGCACAGTATATCATTTGTGGGAGAAATTTAACTGTGATAATAATATAGGAACAGCCCCACGTGCATCTAAGCTGCTGATGTTCTGTTTTGCTGCAGGTGGGTAACCAGGGGATCAGCACAGTACTTGAGGGATCCACCCCCCCTTTCCATTGCCCAGTCTAATAGGCAGATGATATTAAAAGCGTAGACGGGGAGAAGATATGTGCCAGATACGGGACTAGAAGTTAAATGAAGTAGGGAGAAAAAAGAAAGTTGTTCAAGATGAAAGGAGCTGCAGAGGAGAAGGCTCTTGCTCCCACAGTGGTCAGATCTGGGCAAGAGACAAAGCAGAATGAGATGGGTGGACTAGAGGGAGACAAGGTCAGTGAGATGGAGCAAGTGTATGAGTAAAAGTTATGAGTCCCCCTCTGTACCTGATCAACAGAGGATATGAGTCTGTTACAACATCAGGCTACGGAGCCTGTCTCTTTAGTCCATAGATTCTAAGGCCAGAAGGGACCATTGTGATCATCTAGTCTGACCTGCTGTAGAACACAAGCCAGAGAAGTTCCCCAAAATAATTCGTAGAGCAGATCAGAAAAATAATCCAATCTTGGTTTTAAAAATGCCAGTGATGGAGAATCAGCCATGACCCTGGGTAAATTGTTCCAATGGTTAATTACTCTCACTGTTAAAAAGTTATGCCTTATTCCTGTCTGAAATTTTCTAGCTTCAACTTCCATCCGTTGGATCGTGTTAGACCTTTTTATGCTCGATTGAAGAGTCCATTATTAAATATTTTTCTCCATGTAGGTACTTACAGACTATAATCAAGTCACCCCTTAACCTTCTCTTTCTTAAGATAAGTAGATTGAGCCTCACGAGTCTATCACTGTGAGGCATGTTTTCTCATCTTTTAACCATTCTTGTAGCTATTTTCTGAACCTTCTCTAATGTATCTACATCCTTCTTCAATTATGGATACCAGAACTGGACATAGTATTCCAGAAACAGTGGCACCTGCTAAAATAATCTCTCTACTCCTACTCGAGATTCCACTGTTTATTCATCCAAGGATCACATTAGCTCTTTTCACCACAGTGTCACACTGCTAGCTTGTGTTCAGCTGATTATCAATCACAACCGCCACATCTTTTTCAGAGGCACTGCTTCCCAGGATAGAGTTCCCCCCTCCTGTAAGTATGGCCTACATTCTTTGTTCCAAGATGTATACATTTACATTTTGTTATATTTAAGCACATACTGTTTGCTTGCACTCAGGTTACCAAGAGATCCTGATTGCTCTATACCAGTGACTGTCCTCTTCATTATTTACACTTCCCCAATTTTTGTGTGATTGAAAACTTGACCAGTGATGAATTCATGTTTTCTTCCAGGTCATGGATAAAAATGTTAAATAGCATTGGATTAAATGTTCAATAGCGTTCATCCTGCACTGACTCCTGCTTAGCTTTGCAGGTCTTTGGTTTGATCGCTGCTGTTGGCAAAGAAGGGTGCCTATCATGCAAGCCTGTGGAAGTGTCTACAAATGGGGTGGAGGGTGATGACTTTTGAAATGGATCTTTACATGCTCATAGAGATATCTGACTTGGTATATTTTCAATACACGGCAATGGGATTTTAGCGACACGGCTCCTGTTACCCCCTGAGCCCTAAACAAATGTGAAAATTCAGGCTGACCTCCCCCTGCCTTTGCAGTGTGAGCAAAACCAGGGGCAAAACCTGCTCTGAGAGCCTGTGGAGGGGAAAGAGGACCAAGAAAGATACTTCTTCCCTTTCTCCCCCCCTCGCGCCCCCCATCATACTCTTCCTCCTGGCTGCTTCCCTCCAGCTCCTCAGTAGCATCAGAAGTGGGAAGTAGAAGCAATACACTCAGGCGATGTCTACACTACCCCGGGATCGACACTGCTATAATTGATGCACCAGAGGTCAATTTACCAGGTCTAATGAAGACCCTCCAAATCGATGGCAGAGCGCTCTCTGGTCAACTCCAGTACTCCACCGGGAATGAGAGGCACAAGCTAACTTGATGGGAGAGCATCTCCCATTGACCCAGCATGGTGTAGACACCACAGTATGTCGACATAGCTGGAGTAGCTTAGCTTGAGTAGCTTAGCTGGAGTAGGGTAACTTAGGTTGACTTACCGCAGTAGTGTAGACATAGCCTCAGCAACATGTTTCTGTTGTTCCTATGCCCAATACATAGGTTCTCCCAAGTCAACTAAGGTAGTGTAGCTGAGAGCTCTGTGACTGCCATCCATGGATTCTGAAGGTGCAGGCATGGCTTCTGAACTTGTCTGAATCATAGAATCATAGAATAATAGAATATCAGGGTTGGAAGGGACATCAGGAGGTCATCTAGTCCAACCCCCTGCTCAAAAGCAGGACCCATACCCAATTAAATCATCCCAGCCAGGGCTTTGTCAAGCCTGACCTTAAAAACTTCTAAGGAAGGAGATTCCACCACCTCCCTAGGCAACGCATTCCAGTGTTTCACCACCCTCCGAGTAAAAAAGTTTTTCCTAATATCCAACCTAAACCTCCCCCACTGCAACTTGAGACCATTACTCCTTGTCCTGTCCTCTTCCACCACTGAGAAGAGTCTAGAACCATCCTCTCTGGAACCACCTCTCAGGTAGTTGAAAGCAGCTATCAAAGCCCCCCTCATTCTTCTCTTCCGCAGACTAAACAATCCCAGTTCCCTCAGCCTCTCCTCATAAGTCATGTGTTCCAGACCCCTAATCATTTTTGTTGCCCTTCGCTGGACTCTCTCCAATTTATCCACATCCTTCTTGAAGTGTGGGGCCCAAAACTGGACACAGTACTCCAGATGAGACCTCACCAATGTCGAATAGAGGGGGACGATCACGTCCCTCGATCTGCTCGCTATGCCCCTACTTATACATCCCAAAATGCCATTGGCCTTCTTGGCAACAAGGGCACACTGCTGGCTCATATCCAGCTTCTCGTCCACTGTCACCCCTAGGTCCTTTTCCACAGAACTGCTGCCTAGCCATTCGGTCCCTAGTCTGTAGCTGTGCATTGGGTTCTTCCGTCCTAAGTGCAGGACCCTGCACTTATCCTTATTGAACCTCATCAGATTTCTTTTGGCCCAATCCTCCAATTTGTCTAGGTCCCTCTGTATCCTATCCCTGCCCTCCAGCGTATCTACCACTCCTCCCAGTTTAGTATCATCTGCAAATTTGCTGAGAGTGCAATCCACACCATCCTCCAGATCATTTATGAAGATATTGAACAAAACCGGCCCCAGGACCGACCCCTGGGGCACTCCACTTGACACCGGCTGCCAACTAGACATGGAGCCATTGATCACTACCCGTTGAGCCCGACAATCTAGCCAACTTTCTACCCACCTTATAGTGCATTCATCCAGCCCATACTTCCTTAACTTGCTGACAAGAATACTGTGGGAGACCGTGTCAAAAGCTTTGCTAAAGTCAAGATACAATACATCCACTGCTTTCCCTTCATCCACAGAACCAGTAATCTCATCATAGAAGGCGATTAGATTAGTCAGACATGACCTTCCCTTGGTGAATCCATGCTGACTGTTCCTGATCACTTTCCTCTCATGTAAGTGCTTCAGGATTGATTCTTTGAGGACCTGCTCCATGATTTTTCCGGGGACTGAAGTGAGGCTTACTGGCCTGTAGTTCCCAGGATCCTCCTTCTTCCCTTTTTTAAAGATTGGCACTGCATTAGCCTTTTTCCAGTCATCCGGGACTTCCCCCGTTTGCCACGAGTTTTCAAAGATAATGGCCAATGGCTCTGCAATCACAGCCGCCAGTTCCTTTAGCACTCTCGGATGCAACGCGTCCGGCCCCATGGACTTGTGCACGTCCAGCTTTTCTAAATAGTCCCTAACCACCTCTTTCTCCACAGAGGGCTGGCCATCTGCTCCCCATGTTGTGATGCCCAGCACAGCAGTCTGGGAGCTGACCTTGTTCGTGAAGACAGAGGCAAAAAAAGCATTGAGTACATTAGCTTTTTCCACATCCTCCGTCACTAGGTTGCCTCCCTCATTCATTAAGGGGCCCACACTTTCCTTGGCTTTCTTCTTGTTGCCAACATACCTGAAGAAACCCTTCTTGTTACTCTTAACATCTCTCGCTAGCTGCAGCTTCAGGTGCGATTTGGCCCTCCTAATTTCATTCCTACATGCCCGAGCAATATTTTTATACTCTTCCCTGGTCATATGTCCAACCTTCCACTTCTTGTAAGCTTCTTTTTTATGCTTAAGATTTGCTAGGATTTCACCGTTAAGCCAAGCTGGTCGCCTGCCATACTTACTGTTCCTTCGACACATCGGGATGGTTTGTCCCTGTAACCTCAACAGTGATTCCTTGAAATACAGCCAGCTCTCCTGGACTCCTTTCCCCTTCATGTTAGTCCCCCAGGGGATCCTACCCATTCGTTCCCTGAGGGAGTCGAAGTCTGCTTTCCTGAAGTCCAGGGTCCGTATCCTGCTGCTTACCTTTCTTCCGTGTGTCAGGATCCCGAACTCAACCAACTCATGGTCACTGCCTCCCAGATTCCCATCCACTTTTGCTTCCCCTACTAATTCTTCCCGGTTTGTGAGCAGCAGGTCAAGAAAAGCTCCCCCCCTAGTTGGCTCCTTTAGCACTTGCACCAGGAAATTGTCCCCTACGCTTTCCAAAAACTTCCTGGATTGTCTATGCACCGCTGTACTGCTCTCCCAGCAGATATCAGGAAAATTAAAGTCACCCATGAGAACCAGGGCATGCGATCTAGTAGCTTCCGTGAGCTGCCGGAAGAAAGCCTCATCCACCTCATCCCCCTGGTCCGGTGGTCTATAGCAGACTCCCACCACTACATCACTCCTGTTGCTCACACTTCTAAACTTAATCCAGAGACACTCAGGTTTTTCTGCAGTATCGTACCGGAGCTCTGAGCAGTCATACTGCTCCCTTACATACAGTGCTACTGTATGGTTGTCTTAAGCACAAGGAAGGCTTCAGGGCAGCGTTGAGTGGAAGTGCCCAAAAGATCCCCAACTCTCCATTTTATTTTCTGGCCCTACCCACTCTGCACCCCTACAGGGGGTACAATGTGGGGTATCTATAGCTCCCCTGGAGCCCCAGAGTTTTTCTATTGACTCTTTCTCCCTCCCTCTCTCACGTACCCCTGACAAATATCAGTATACTACAACACACTCTCTATAGTTTAGAGGACTTTCCACATCATGTCTCCATGCTACCATGTACTCAGATGGCATATCATATTATTGTTCATGAAGTCCCACTGTAACTCATGGGGATGTTTGTATTATCTTAAGGAGGTACTCAGTGGAGGGAGTTCATCTCTGTGCAGATGGCAAGCAAAAATAAAAAACATCCCCCCCACCACCTACACACACACACACACACACACATTAAGGACAATTTTTTCAAATTTGAGGACTGATATAATGCATGAGTCTCATGCCGTTTTTGCACGGGGTGCATGGGGGTAGTATAAGGCCTCTGTATTAGCCAACTAAGGCAGGTCAAAATTTGACCTTATCAACCCTGAAAACATGCCTTTCACACTTTCTGATTGTCAAATACGCTGCAAGAAGCAATCAATTGGATGTAAACATTTTGAGTACAGCAGTTTATAGCCATGCAGGGCAATGTATAATGAAACACTCCCAAATAAAGAGTGGACAAAGTACATCCCTATTAAAGGTATAGATTTATTGACCTATTGATGTGTTTAAAAGGTTTCCATTCTAACAGTAGGCTATATGTAAATAAGAACAATTGAAAGCAACGAACAAATTGACAGGAAGCATTGAAACAATGTGACTTTTTCTGGCTTTCCATAATTGCATTTCAGAATGCCAAATTATTTTTTAACCTGCACTAGTCTCTCTTCCCATATTCCTTTAATATGATAAAACAAGTCTATTTCCATTAAAACAATCTCTATCAAAATAAAGTCTGTGTCTGACCACTCCAGGCTGAATCATTTTAATGGACTTTTTAAAGGACAGAAAAATAAGAATTGATGGAAACCATTTTTTAAACATTGGAAATAAGGAACAACTGAACATTTGAAAATCAAGAAATGGAATACTCAACATGCATTAACATTAATTTTAAAAAATACATTTAGTGGTTCCCTAATTTTAAACTTTTTTCATTCATTGATTCCCATAAATTCTTGTTTTGAACCTATAAGAATAAAAATAATGTGATGAGGTATGTCATGATTTCTGTGTCTACATCCAGGTCTACAAAAGTGAGAAAAGGATGTATCTTTTAACATTATAATAAAACACCTGTGGAACTCACTGCCACAATATATTATAGAAACCAAGAGCTCAGTAGACTTCAGCAAAGGATGAGACACTTATGCAGCTAATGAGGACATCCACAGATAGGATATATATATAAAATAAATTCTCATGCTTCAGTGTTGTTATACCTATGTAAATCCCAGAATATTAGAGACACAAGGTGGGTGAGGTAACATATTTTATTGGACCAACTTCTATTGGTGAGAGAGCTTGAAAGCTTGTCTCTCTCACCTACAGAAGTTGGTACAAAAAAAGATATTATCTCACCTAACTTGTGTCTCTCATGCTTCAGGTCTTAAACCAACCAGGAGCTGATGGGGGTCAGGAAGCAATGTTTTTGTCGGCACATTATCCCATAGCTGCTCCTTATGGGTTTTCTTGTATCTTCCTTTGAAGCCTCTGGTACAGACCTCTATCAAAGGAGCACAATCCTGGGTTGGATAGTCTACTGGTCTGATCTAGAGTAATATAATCATTCATTCAAATGGACCATAAACTGCCATTTACTTCTAATTCCAATTATATGATAAAGTATTTGCTCAGGAGGCATGCCAGCAAATGAATATTATTTTTCCAGCCTGTGACACAGATGTCACAGATTTTTCCCTTAAAAAGAAAAAAGTCAGAAATCAGGGCCTGTGTCAGATCCAATCTCCGGGCAATCTAGCGAGAACAGCAGGCCTGTAGAACACTGCTTGATTGTCTATGCCACCTGACTGGTGGGAAGAGTCAGCAGACCAGCTCGTAAACCCAGCAGCAGGAGCAGTTTGGTGGCTGCTTAAAGCATTCACCAATAGGCTGTGACAAGTTCTATGCCTGCTTATTCCAAGCCTTGGACCCAGCCTTGCCCCTGCAGTGCCTCACTCTGGGTAACCCAGCTCTTAACCTGGGCCCTGGCATCTGGTGTCTGATTCTGGCTCTGAACCTGGGCTATTAACTGCAGCTCCCAACTCCAGCTCCAACCACTAGGCATGACCACCTACATCCCAGTCTCAGAGAAAAAAAATTCTTCCATTTGGAAAGATTCTACTGGTTTGACTGAGATTCCCTATACTTAAAACGGAAAATGTCAGCACAAAAAGTAGAAACTTTTCAACTGCACCCACTGCGGATAGGTAATGATTCATTGACCAGATACCACTTATTTGAGAAAAGAATGATAGTTTGGAAAAGAGAACTTGAGCATAACATATTTGGGAAGTAACAACTTGTCCTGGTGTTTCACTTAGAGTAGCTCTCTGGCCCTTTGATTTCACAAAATAAAATTTGCAGCACTCCCATGTGACAAAAGACAAAGTTGTCTGAACATTTAACTTCTCAGAGTAGCCCAGGAGAAAATAGAGAAAAAAGTGGAAAGAAAATGGTAAAAGACAGGATGCTGAGTTATTGGGGGAAAGAAATGAACTTCTTCCTTCGATGTGGGAGTGAGAGCCAATGATTATGGCTGAAGCTGAAATGAAAACAAAATACAGCCAAACCAAGCATGCTGCAATCATGCAAACAAAAACAAAGGGAGCGTCCTAAAGTGTTCAGCTATTTGCAACCACGAAAAGAAAGACTGGCTTGATGATGTAATTAGGAGGCTTCCCTTTTATACAACTCATAAGGATATGTCTACATTGCAGCCGGGGCATGAATAGCAGCTCAATTAGACATACCTGTGCTACCCGTATTCTAATTAGCTCACTAAAAATAGTGACGATGATGCTGTGCCATGGGCTGCACGAACAAGTTTGTATCCAGAGGCATTCGATGGGCTTGTACAGCTCATGCTGAACACAGGCTGTGCCATCCTCTCCAATATTTTCAGTGAGCTAGCTAGAGCATGTTTCTCAACCACGGACAAGCTTGCTGCCTTCCGAATCTGTGTCAGGGAGATCTCAGGGAACACTGCAGTTCATGGACCTGTTGTAGAGAAATACTGAGCTAGAGTACAGCGAGGATGGGTAGGTCTACACAAGCTTCCATTCACATCCCTGACCACAGTGAAGATGTATCCTTACAGACTTTCAGTATGTGTAGGTCTCTTTTATAATCAGTAAAATGTAATGCCAGACTCTTCATGTGTCAACTTGCTATTTGCAGTTAAGTACAAATATGCAAACCATTTTGAGTGAAGGAAGAAAGGACCCAAAGACCCAAAGCTTTGCTCAGCATTCAAATGGAACCTTTTGAGGATTGAAAATGCTTGTTTAAATTGTGTTTGCAAACTTTTTTGTATCCGTCTATGGTCAAAACTTACTGCAATTGTTATTTATTGAAATGAATGAGAATATGTGAATGCTAAAGTTAAGCACCTGCTTACATGCTGAGTATTAGTAAATTGGGGCCTAAATCTGGCAAAACCTTGTTGGCTTCATTTGAGTTCTTCCATCTTTACAAGCTATTTTTTTTTCAGTATTTCTTACCCAGGCAGAAGCAGAAGTTACTGCAGATTTTGTGAGAGCCTATCCTTTTGAGGTTTCCTGTTCAATTTCTGAACCCAGGAGGTTCAGAGGTGATTGAGTAAGTTATGGATAAGGATCCACACTTCTGGTTGCCTATCCACTGCGTACTTTCACAACCTTGTATAAGACAGGGGTCTGTAACTCACCTTAAAAAACAAGAAATAGTTCTGTGCTGAAAAGTGAATTCAGCAAAACCTCTGTCTAATATCTTTTTTTTTAATGACCAAGTTTAGATTTGTGGGAAATGACGAGTAACTCATGAAAAATGCTGCATTGCCCTAATTTTACATAATAACATGTGTTTGGGGAAGTGACCATCTTCTTCTTCTTCTTCTTTTTCTTCTCTGTTTGTACAGCATCTCTCACAATGGGATGCTGGCTCCTAACTGATTCTCCTAGGTGCTACCCCAATACCAGTGATGATGACAGTGATAATGATCAATATTGTCTAACTGCTTTTAGCCTCCCAAAAAAAAAAAACAAAAAAACAGGAAAGAAATATGGTTGCAATATTAAATGTTGAAAAGTGGCTTCTTGCAGAATGAGCCAGATTCTGCTATGCTCATTCTGAGAAGCATTTAGTCTGTAGTTCCATTGAAATCACTCAAGGGTGGCACTAGTCAATGTGAGGGTGTAGGAATGTGGCCCAAAGGAGCAAAAACAATTGACTTTCCTAAGTATCTTAGCTACACATTTTATTATGCATAACATGTGCCCCAAATCTATGTTTACACGATAGCACAGAATGGCTCAGAAGGTAATAGGTTTTGCCTTTTAAAAGAATTTGCATTATAAAAAATGTATTTAAGTGGAAATAGATCTAAGGTAATACACATTTTAAAAAGCTGTCTCGAAATGTATTTACCTGGCAGAACAGCTGTTCTGGTCTCTTGAGTAAATAATTAAATGTTTTAAAGAAACTGCACATATACACATTTACCAGATAGACTGGAACAAATAGAGCCAATTTTTTCCAGTAATTGACCTGGTAGGGCACATAGCTTCTGTCCATGCTTGGAATAGGTAACAGCTTTTCCTGCCAGGACAGGAGTGACTGTGGTCTCCATCATTTTCTACATATCTCCTTAGAATCCCATGAGATGTAAATTCTTTCTTAAAGCCAGCGGAGGATGGGCATGGGAAACAACAGTAGCACTGCACATCTCTCCACCAACATCTACAAGCCTGACCTACACAGACCACATCGCATGTACACAGTCCATGGAACATTGGTACCTTCTGAAGAAATGCCTACAGATGGTGGAATTTATTTACAGCTGGATCTTACTGGAGGCAGATCTGGAAAATATCATGTTATTATAATTAATCATTTATAGTAGGAGCATTGCCAGCAGATTGAGGGAAGTGATCATTTCCTTCTATTCGGCACTGGTGAGGCCACACCTGGAGTATTGCATCCAGTTTTGGTCCCCTCACTACAGAAGGGATGTGGACAAATTGGAAAGAGTCCAGTGGAGGGCAACGAAAATGATTAGGGGGCTGGGACACATGACTTACGAGGAGAGGATGAGGGAACTGGGCTTGTTTAGTCTGCAGAAGAGAAGAGTGACAGGGGATTTGATAGCAGTCTTCAACTACCTGAAGGGGGGGTTCCAAAGACGATGGAGCTTGGCTGTTCTCAGTGGTGGCAGATGACAGAACAGGGAGCAGTGGTCTCAAGTTGCAGTGGGGGAGGTTTAGGTTGGATATTAGGAAACACTATTTCACTAGGAGAGTGGTGAAGCACTGGACAGGGTTACCTAGGGAGGTGGTGGAATCTCCATCCTTAGAGGTTTTTAAGGCCCAGCTTGACAAAGCCTTGGCTGGGATAATTTAGTTGGTGTGGGTCCTGCTTTGAGCAGAGGATTGGACTACATGGCATCCTGAGGTCTCTCCCAAACCTAATCGTCTATGATTCTATTTGTCTTATCATAGCACCTAAGAGTCTCAGTCATGGATCAGGAGGCCATTGTGCTGAATGCTGTACAAACACAGAACTAAAAGACAGAACCTTCCCCAAAGAGCAGGTCTACTTTCCTGGCTGTGAGGGATCCATTGGAAGAGGTGGCTAGAGTCTCAGATATCTTCTTTGGGATAGACCAAGCCTTGTATGTCATGAAAGCCAACCAGTACAGCTGGGATTTCATGTTCCTCCCTCTCTGATGACAAATCATGGAAGATGCTGGGGAAGGTTCTAGTACCACACATCTTCTTTGCTTGCACGGGTGAAGAAAATGGTGGACCTGGCAGGACATAGCACTGACCTATTCCAGTTTGTTGCTTCAACGGGTTCTGCCTTCACACAGCTTTTATACTGGTGTAGTTCACTGACTCCAACTGATTTTCTCTTGATCTACCTTACTTCAGGTGAGGACGCAGAAATCCAAATACATCCTCAATCCAGTGTGTAAAAATCTGGATCTGAATTGTTCACCTTTTTTGGGAGGCAATTCTAGCAATACACACACTAGAGTGGGTTAACATTTTTTTCAAAAGTTGTTTTCTAATTTAAACATTCATTAGCTTCTTTCCCCCCTCACACCAGATTTCCAACCTCCTAAAGTGCTGGTTGAAATTTTCCATATTTGATGAAATTTTAAATTTAGAAAAAGAGTAAAAATCTGGATGTATTTTTTTGAGGGGATGCAGGGAAAGGGAGAAAGTCACAATGTTTATTTTCCCTTTTTGTTTTGTACTAGCTATTACAGGCCCAGAACAGAATTCTTCCTCAGACCTTCCTTCTTTTAATTGAATAAAACCTTCTCCCTATCTGTGGCACATACTGGTTTATCCAGCAGGTAAACTAGCATATTTCCTGGCAAGAGTGACAATCACAGGTAAAACCCAGAATGATATTCTGTAACCCTCATGGTGTTTACAAGGTGTTTGTACAACTAGCCAGTTTCCTGCTGCTTTGGCAGAGAGCTTGTGTAAATGCAGCCCTTCTTCCAGCAGTGACTCTGGGACATACTTTCCCTCAACGTCTTCTGCAGTAAGTTCTTGCTTTGTTTCCAATGGCCACGCCAATGAAAGGTGCTAGGCCTAAACATACAAGCATGGCTATCACTGTGAGGAACACATCAGGCAATCGATCCCTGCACAGAACAATCACAGCTGTCTCTGTAAAATGGATAAAGCTAAGGCCAGCTCTTGCCAAATATGGAATCAAGGATCATAAACAATAGGATGAAAACCAGGAGGCAGAACCCACAGTCCAGATTCAAAGACGAGAGACTGTGACACAGGAGATTGAAATAGAGAGACAATGTCCAATCTGCCAGGGAGTTCAAGAAAACAACTTTCACAGATGATCAGGAATCATAAAAGCATAGGCCTAGCCCTGGTAGAAAGGATGGAGATGGCAAAGATGTACCAACCTGCTATCTGATCAGAATGGACAACTGCTGAGAAAAGGACACAGTGAATCAAACCCCAAACACAGCATGAAGGCCTGTCCTGAGTAGATCAGACCTGCCTGTGACAGAGACCTGAGAGTGGGGTCTGTCTCTTTTTACACTTAGGCAGCACTTGACTTGAGAGACATGCCAATAAAGTCAACTTGAATGGAAGTCAAATTAATTTTTATATGGCCTCTGAGCCCAGGTGTCTGTGTACAAACTGGCATGCTGTATAGAAATATGAACAATCTACAGCATGAAAAGTGATCTGTTACACTGTACATCCTCCTCCTCTGTTAGCACAGACATGTGGGTGGATGAATGACGTACACGAGGGAATGAACAGAAAGGCTGTGGAGGAGACCCTCCACTAGGAAGTGTACCAGCAGCTCTCATCGTGACCGGACTATCTGAAACTAGTATGCAACTAAAGTTTTCAGCCACAGGCATGAAACAGCTCACGAAAGTTTATGCTCAAATAAATTTGTTAGTCTCTAAGGTACCACAAGTCCTCCTTTTCTTTAGGCATGAAACATTATCTCATAGACAATAGCCCTGGCTCCTCTCAACATCATTGAACATTTCAGCTGGGTAGAAATTAAGGCCTTTTGGACATGCAGAGCTAAAATGTGCTGAGTGAGGCCTGCAGTGACAGTAACACTCACATGTGGTAAAACAAAGGTCCCCCATAATGAACATGCTTTGCCCTTTGCATGTCATCCATCAACCCAAATCCCATATATCTACCATCAATATCCCTCAGCACCATAGCATCTGAGCACCACTCCCGTATTTTTATCCTCATAACCCCTCCCCCCATGAGCTAAGAAAATATTACCCCCATTATTATAAAAGGAGAACTGAGGCAACGAGAAAGGGAGTGATTTGACCAAGGCTAGGAATGATATGCAGGACTCATGTATCCTGGGCCAGTGCCTTAAGCACCAAGACCATTCCTTTAGAAGCATAAAACACGTGACTTTTATCTGGCAGTGCTACCCTATAGGATGGCATCTATGTCTCTAAGTAGTAGGAGAGACCCTCAAGGCCAGATTATGATCTCCTCTCATGCAGGGGCACGGGGCATGAAAGAAGTCACCCTCCTACTGCAGTCTGCAAGCTCCAAGGAAAATAGCTGTCACTATGAGCAGCAAATGTTGAGTCATGTCTACTTCTGAGCAGCAAATTGGCTGGTGCAGGTCTGTGCTTCCTCCTCCCACCACAGACAGGCCCACATATTGGAGCCAGTATACTGAGACAGGATGTAATAACAAGCCCCCCTGTTACCTATGTCAATAAAGTGCTACCTCCCTTGGAACTATGATAGTCACAAAGAAGATCTTCTTGTTGTGTATATCTGTGAATATTTCCTCTTGCACCTACATAAAAAAACAGTCACTATGATAACAGACGGCAAACCATCCAAGCATATATTTAACAACTCCAAAAAACTCTTGTACTCACTGAGCAGCAGGCAATCATCTGGGTCCCATGTGATCCATTAGGATGATAAAGACAACCCTCAAGACAACATCCTGCATTGCCAGCCACAAGCATTCAAAATCATGAGATTATGAAAAGGAAATGTGGGTTATATGCCTTCTGGGTTCTGAATCTCTGAGGTGCATTTGGGTTACATTTTCAAGCTTTTTCTCCCCAAACATGAAGGTGAGAAATTTACTTTTTTATTGTATAAATTGATATTCTCATGATTCTGGGAGTGAGGGCTTTAAGAAAAACAACAAATATTGCAAAAGCCTTGCTAAAGTTGCAAGAGTTTGCAACACTGCATGATTCATCAAAAACCCAACACAGTGAGAGCAAGACCCTGGAGGATGCAGAAGATGAGTGACTGTGATTAACTGAGTGGGAGGATGGTCCAGTGATTAGATCACTAACTTGGGCTGTGGGTGCGCATATAAGTATCTTAGATAGACAGACACTATTCTTAATTGGGAATATAGGTTAGATTCCAGTCTCACTTACATCAGTAAAAAGAAAAGGAGGACTTGTGGCACCTTAGAGACTAACCAATTTATTTGAGCATAAGCTTTCATGAGCTACAGCTGACTTCATCGGGTGCATTCAGTGGAAAATACAGTGGGGAGATTTATATACACACAGAACATGAAACAATGGGTGTTACCATACACACTGTAAGGAGAGTGATCACTTAAGGTGAGCTATTACCAGCAGGAGAGCGGGGGGAGGAGGGGGAGCGGGGGGCATTGCTGCCATGTACATTGGTCAAACTGGACAGTCTCTATGTAAAAGAACGGACACAAATCAGACATCAAGAATTATAATATTCAAAAACCTGTCGGAGAACACTTCAATCTCTTTGGTCACTCGATGACAGACCTAAAAGTGGCAATTCTTCAACAAAAAAACTTCAAAAACAGACTCCAAGGAGAGACTGCTGAATTGGAATTAATTTGCAAACTGGATACAATTAACTTAGGCTTGAATAAAGACTGGGAGTGGATGGGTCATTACACAAAGTAAAACTATTTCCCCATGTTTATTTCCCCCAACTCCCACCCCCCACTGTTCCTCAGACATTCTTGTCAACTGCTGGAAATGGCCCAACTTGATTATCACTACAAAAGGTTTCCCCCTCCCCATTCTCCTGCTGGTAATAGCTCACCTTACCTGATCACTCTCATTACAGTGTGTATGGTAACACCCATTGTTTCATATTCTGTCTGTATATAAATCTCCCCACTGTATTTTCCACTGAATGCATCCGATGAAGTAAGCTGTAGCTCACGAAGGCTTATGCTCAAATAAATTTGTTCGTCTCTAAGGTGCCACAAGTCCTCCTTTTCTTTTTGTGAATACAGACTAACACGGCTGCTACTCTGCAACTTACATCAGTGTATATCAAGATTATGTT
Organism: Caretta caretta; assembly: GCF_965140235.1. Taxonomy (NCBI): domain Eukaryota; kingdom Metazoa; phylum Chordata; order Testudines; family Cheloniidae; genus Caretta; species Caretta caretta. The sequence goes on along the minus strand of NC_134210.1, from coordinate 8,108,796 downwards.
ATCTCCGTGGAAGTTCTGCAAGTGTAGACATGATGTAAGCAAGAGGAGAATCAGGCCCAGTGTCCTAATTTTAAGTTATTTTCCAAGAGATTGTGTTGCAGTTGTTTTTTAAACTGTTGCAAAGTTCAGGAGGAATGGCTGCAGAATGTGATGGTACATCATCACATTAATACTTTATTACCTTATTTATCAATATATTAGTGCAATATTTTATTGCATACATTATTAATTGTTGCTGGTAAATGTTTTATGCTGGTCTTTTACATTTTTTATTTTGATTGTGATACATTTTGATTCCAGAGACCTTTTTCCTTTGGAACAAGAACGAGCAATAACATTACATTAAAGGAGACTTACGAGGTCTAAACCAAGTCTACTAAAAAAGAAAGGTGACATTTTTTCTTCCTCTTAATCTTTTCTTTTTCTCCCATCTAGTTATATTCTTTGCTCTGAAGCTGCAGGGTTTATGACTTTAAAATCCAGACTGGTGAAGCCCAATAATTCCTTGCTTTTTCCAGTATCTTTATGAAACATCTGTAAGTCTGAAGTAATACTCAGGAATTGGTTCAAGAAATAACTATAGTTGAATCAGAGAGACAAGATGGGTGCAGCAATATCTTTTATTGGACCAACTTCTGCTGGTAAAAGAGACAAGCTTTCAAGCCACACACAGCTGTGTGGCTCAAAAACTTGTCTCTCACCAATAGAAGATGGCCCAATAAAAGGTATTTGCTCACCCACCATGTCTCTCTAATATCCTGAGGACTGACACTGGTACGACTACACTGCATATAGTTGAATCACCAAGTAATAGCACTGATAATATAAGTTCAACATCCTAGGAAGAAAAAATCATACTAAAACTAGTATGGCAATGCTAGACTATAGGAAGGGAAGGTAAAAAGGAGGAAGCTAAAATCAAAAGTCAGGTAAATTAAGAATATTTTCAAAAGTACAAAAGGCATTTAGGCCAGAAATTGTCATTGAGCTTCAATAGGAGCTGAGTGCTGCTGAGTCACAACATGAAGAAAGGTCCTGTACAATTGTTTCCACCCCTCCCTGGTTGCTGTAGAAAGATAGGCACCACAAAGTGGTAGTTCCTTGATGGCCCTATCACACCTGGTTTTTGGAGTTAATGAGATTAGCACTAAGTCCCCAGTGGATGCTTCCCAAGCTGCCAAATCTTCCATCGGAGAGAGCTAAATTCTGCAATCAGCTTCTCTATCTTAAGCTGACTGTGTGGAAGTTGAAGGAACTACATAAAAAAAAAGCTGTTAAGCAAAAAAGGACTGACTGCCTAGTAAGCACCGAAAGACCTTTGACTTCACACATTTACCCCCAACCATGCCTGTCCCCTTCAGAAACCCCGCTGGAGACTATCTTGCAGTTTTTGAGAGGCATCACTGGTCACCATCACGTCTGCCAGGAGGTTTGGCAAACTGAGCTCATGAATCTTCTGTCTCTCTGAACTACAGCTCTCTTTTTCTTTTCCTCTGAAAGATGTTTTTCCATCCCCCACCATGATTTATTCCAAGTAAACATCAAGGAAAGAATTTTCTGTAGTATCTGGCTAGTGAATCTTGCCTATATGCTCAGGGTTTAGCTGATCGCCATATCTGGGGTCGGGAAGGAATTTTCCTCCAGGGCAGATTGGAAGAGGCCCTAGAGGTTTTTTGCCTTCCTCTGTAGCATGGGGCACGGGTCACTTGCTGGAGGATTCTCTGCTCCTTGAAGTCTTTCAACCACGATTTGAGGACTTCAATAGCTCAGACATAGGTGAGAGGTTTTTTGCAGGAGTGGGTGGGTGAAATTTTGTGGTCTGCGTTGTGCAAGAGGTCAGACTAGATGATCATAATGGTCCCTTCTGACCTAAATATCTATGAATCTATGAATCAATACGTTTATTCTTCTGTGCATCCTTTCCTCCAACCTTGTAACTTCAGGACACGAGATTATGCCTATAGAGATGCTAACAGCATTTTGAATATAGCTAATCAAAATTTTTCTGTTACAGTTTTGTTTGGGTGGAAAATTGAGGTTTTGACTAAATAAAAATTGTTTTTGAAAGTGTCTGCTTTGTTCCCTTTTTATTTTTTTCATTGGAAAACAAACAAAATATGATTTTTTTTGGTTGCTAAAACACAAAATGGTTTTGAGTTTTCATTTGTTTCAATGAAAAGTAAAATTTTTTCTGCAGAAAATTTAGACGAACACATTTTCATTTTCTGTTTATATTTTCCATGAAAGAAAAAATGAATTCTGACTGACTCCAATTTTGTAGTTTTAGTTATATTGCTCTCAGGAGTTTAGGAGAGCAACAAAACTTTCCATCTCTTGTGATAAAGGCAGCAAAGGTGGCAAATGCCAGATGTGTATGTCCTGGAATCTTCTCAGCTCCTGCGCAAGCAGGTACCCTTGTTCTGAGATAAAATACCACTCTGCCCTAGAGGGACTTCTGCACATGGGGAATGTGGGCTGAAGCACCTATCTCAAAGGCATGAAGGGCAGCAAATGGGTTATCCTGTGACAAACTTTCATGCCAAACTCACAGCAGAGCCCTTTCCTGTGAAGCTTCAGTGCTGCATGAACTTTCCACTTTGCAGCTCTGGAAGTTCTCTACCTGGCATCTAAATAGTGGTTCTGTAGATAGATGAGGTTTTGCCTCCACAATGTTTTGCCTCCTTATTTCTTGGTAGAAGGCATAATAGTGCTACATTTCCTAAATGGTTCCCATCATAGAATTATAGAATATCAGGGTTGGAAGGGACCACAGGAGGTCATGTAGTCCAACCCCGCAGGACTAGTCCCCAGTTTTTGCCCCAGATCCCTAAATGGCCCCCTCAAGGATTGAACTCACAACCCTGGGTTCAGCAGGCCAATGCTCAAACCACTGAGCTATCCCTCCCCCTCCCATGATGGGAGAAGGGAAATATATAACACCCACAGTTTCCGGATGTATTTTCCTTTTGGCTGAAGGAACAGCGGTGTATGCTTTTGGAGTCAGAAGATCTGAGTTCTATTTCTGCTGATGCTGCTAAATTCTAAGCGGCCATGATGATGCGGAGCATGACAACGGTGGAACCCATGGAGTCCATCAGTTAGTAATAATTAGGCACATGTATGTATATGATATAAAATCCATATTATTAGCAGCAAGAGAAAACATTATCTCCATTTTACAGATGGAAAACAAGGCACAGACAGTTAAACTCACTTGTCCGGGGGCATATGGGGCATACCAGAAGAAGGAATTGAACTCAGATCACTAGTCCAGCAAGTGAAACACAATTCTCTTTTTCTTCCTCTTTACTCCCTTATACCATAGCCTACTTCACTATGGAGTACACGGAAGACCAACTGTCATGTGCTGTTGCACTAATCTCTACTCTATAAATTCCTGCCATTGTGTTGCAAAGGGATAAGCAGGAAATTAAGGGGGAAACTGAAAACCCGAAAGGAAATGAAAATACATTTCCAGCAATTTGTTACTCGAAATGTAGATCAATAAAATATGAACTGGAAAACATTATTAAAAAGAAAAACACATCTGATTGGAAAAGGCCCAGTCTTACATTAAAAAACCCATTTGAAAAATTCTCACCCATCTGCATTATCAGCTCTCTCAGGTTTCAAAGGCCAATCTTGTAATTTCCACTGTGTCCTTAGCCAAAACCCAGCCTGATTCCTGTAAGGATCTGAGCTGTGCTCTCCCCTTGTAAGCCCCTTACCTTTCAAAACTGTGGGGGAATTTGTCTCCCACCCCTCCTTTTTTTTATTATTATTATTACTATTATTTAAGCATCATAAAGTAGAAGTCAGGTTGCTGCATTTTCAGAGACAGATGAAGCAAAGTGGTCCGCTGGGAGCATTCAGCCCCCGTGCCTTGCTGTATTACGGCATATGGAGTTGCGTCTCCAGGCACTGACATTAGCACTCCTGCTTCAGGTAACTCATTTAGCTTTGGTGTCATTTTACAATAAATATACCATCCACCGACACAAATTAGACAGCTATTGAGATTAATTTTGAGGCACTATCAGCAACATCTTAAATCAAAAATCATTCTTTATTAGCATGCTTGGCTGTACAGTGCTCTTCCCCTCGCCCCCCCCACCCGCACCCCATCCCTTCCACAAGAATAAATGAGCCCCCATGGTTGACACAGCGCATCAAGTGTTTTATAATAGTCTAATTGTAGCTAATGGTTTGTGCAGCTAATTAAGGCCCTATGAATTACAGTAATCAGTCAGCCTCATCTTCTAAACCAGATAGTTCTATTCAAGCGTTCCTTTAGTAAGAAACAAAAAAAAAACAAAAAAAAAAGAGAGAACATAATGATCTGCTAGGCTCATTAGAGCACAACAAAATTAATAGAACTGATTCCCCCCCCCCTTACTTATTAGTTATTACAAAAATATTTACTTAAAGCAAGACACGTTCTTGCTGTACAGTCTTCAGTAAGGGAGAAGAAAACAATTGTGTTTTTCCTCCTTTAGAATGAAATTTTCATTGATGGAAGAATGTATCCATTTGGGTGGAATGCTGGAGCTAAATCCTGACGGTTTAAGAGGAAAGATTTCATAATGAACTATTGTGCTATTTGGTTTTGCTTCACTATAACAAAAGGGGAGGAGAGAGCTGTGGTTTAGGATACTGGTTACCAAAATTTTTACTCAGGCAACCCCCCAACTGCTCTTTTTTTTTATTGCAATCCATGCAGGGTCCAAACTCATGTGCATCAGGAGGTAGAATCATAGGCCAGCAGCCTTCACCTCTGCTTCCACCACATCCTCAATCTCACCAGGGGGGTGTCACCCACCTGCAGTGGCACCCTCTACCCCAGCATTGCAACCCCAATCCTGCAACCAAGGGAGGTTTGGGGGCCCAGGAGAGAGAGTTATCCACTCCACACTCACACTGGGCCAGGCTCCCTGATCCAGGAGTAACAACCTGGTGCACTGGGTCACAGCACCACTCACTCAGATTTGATCCGGTGACCTCCAGCATAGGAGCTGTTGCTGCTGAGTGAGTGTGGGGAAGGAATGATCTCACACATCCTAGTGCCTACACTCTGCACTGAGCCTGCAAACCACCTCAAACCTTCCCACAATCCACTGATGATTCAGGATCCACTGTTTGAGAACTACTGACCTAGGAGGAGTTGAATGGTGTAAATGCCAAGGAATGCTATACAGGGCCCCATTCTACAAGTTGCTCTACACAAATAGACATATATTTTCAAAGATACTTATTGTGTTGCAAAATGCATGAAACTTGGAGGGAGGAGCACAGGTTGAAGGAGGGAAGAGTTGGAGGAGGCACCATGAAACCAGTCTGTGTACACATGGCTGGAATGCTAGCTGCAGTTGCAGTATCTCTGTAAATAGGCTCTTAATAAATAGACAGTTTAGTTTTAGAAACGTGGACTCCTCTCACTACACAAAACATATAGGCCCCCTTCACCATAGTATGTGAGCTCCTCACCCTCTTTAAAATATGTATCCTCACAACATTCCTGGAAGTATGGCAGTGTTATTATCCATTTTTTTACAGATGGAGAGTTGAAGAAGAGAGAGAGAATAAAGCCCAGCTCCCCCAAGATATTTAGGCTCCTAACTTCCATGAGTCTAAGTACCATTGAGTATCGTGACCTAAGTTACTGGCCCAAGAGCATGCAAGGAGTCTGTGGTAGAACAGGGAATGGAACCCAGCCCATGTCTCCCAACTCCTGGGGTAGTACCCTTAAACACTGGATCATCCTTTCTCTCCTCTCTCACTGTAAAGCGTCGTTGACTTCAGTTCCTCTTGAACAAAATGACCATCCCCAACTCAGGCTGAAAAAACCTCTATTCTACATGACATAATTGTAGCTAGCTAGCTAGCTAGCTGTCACTGAAAATCCTGATCTTGCAAAATCCACAGATGGCACCATCCACTGGGGTTTTGAGAATCTGTGGGGGTGTGGAATTATTATGTTTTTGCTTTTGTTTTTTCTTTACATGGAAAATTAAAAGAAAATCTAATGCGGGGAAGAAACGCTAGATGTTCTCATTGAATTATTTCTAGTCTTCCATTGGTGTGTTTCCCCTCTTGCATTTCAAGAGTTTATTTGTTGAATCTCGTTTTGAAAAGTTCTTGTGCCAAATAGATTAGTACAGATGACTGCCTGACATATTGCAATTTTCTTTCCCCTTTTATAAAACAGCCTTTCCACAATATCTCCACACCAGCCATTTTATATTTATAGTCTGTAGTCTGGCTTTGCACTTCTGAAGCTGCTACTCGATTTTTGCTCAAGAGCAAACCTATGCTAAAATTCTGCATTCCTTCCTTCATGCTTAATGTCTGTGAATGGTATTTTTCATGTTTGTAGGGGAGTCATGTCTTTAGCTTGAACCTAACAAGCACGTGGGGTCCTAATTCAGCAAAGCAATGGGACTGTTCACATGCTTAAAGCTAAACATATGCTTAAGTGCTTTGCTGAACAAGGTCCTGCTCAAGTTTCTGTCTACAAAACCAATCTACTGTGGCCACTCTCCCCTTGTATTCCAATCCATAGACTCATTGAGTAAAGTCTGAACTGGGTTTTGTTGGTTTTATGATGTACAGAATGGGGACTAGGATGAAAGTCCCAGGAAATATATTTAATTTGTGATCTATCTAACAGAGATTTGAATTTCTTTTCAGATGTGAAGGACTAATATATTAGCTAGGAATGAGCTGAATTGTGGATAACAAATTTCAGATGAAATTTGGCAATTTTGGATTCAGATAAACATTTTCTATTTTTTTTAAAGAACCCTCCTATATAACAGTGTAATTTATACCAATGCATCCCTTACATTTATATCAGTGTGTTTGATTCTCTGTTGCTTTGCATCTTGTGTCATCATTTATACCTGAGTGAAATAATTGCAATTTGGGTGTAAGAGGCCACCATTTTACTCCAGTAACTTTCTTCACACACTTTGTACTTGCTTCTTTCACAGTCATAACTGACAACAAAGCAGTGGGAAATGTACTGGAAAGACTGTGTGCTCATGTGGAGCACCTCGTAGGATTGGGTCCACAATTTCGATACACCTGAAATTCAGACATACACAACATTCAGAGAGGAGAAAAAGAGGTGAAATCATTTTTCTCCCAAAAATATTATGTTCTAAATGAATTTCTCCCTTTTTCCTTATTTTGACTATAACCCACAATCTCACCATTGTCACCATAGCATTTTTAATTTTAAAGATTGAACTCTTTTACTAGTAATTCCTTTAAAAATGGTTGCAGTTGCTGTCATAGTTACAATATTCTTTTTTTTTAAATTGTCTCTATTATTTATATTACAATAGCCTCTAGAGTCTGCAGATGAAATCAGGACCCCATTGTTTTATGTGTTTACGCAGTAATTAGCACAGTAGCACCCTGTTCTTGGTTGTCTCCTAGGAATTATCATAATTCAGATAATACATAGTAAATACTACAGACCACCTAACCAGGAAGAAGAGGTGGATGAGGCTTTTTTAAAAATAGCTAACAAAATCATCCAAAGCACAGGAATTGATGGTGATGGGGGACTTCAACTACAAAGACGTCTGTTGGGAAAATAACACAGCGGGGCACAGATTATCCAACAAGTTCTTGGAATGTATTGGAGACAATTTTTTGTTTCCGAAGCTGGAGAAAGCTACTAAGGGGAATGCTGTTCTATACTTGATTTGGACAAATAGGGAGGAACTGGTTGAGAATTTGAAAGTGGAAGGCAGCTTGGGTGAAAATGATCACAAAATGGTAGAGTTTGTGATTCTAAGGAATGGTAGGAGGGAGGACAGCACAATAAAGACAATGGATTTCAAGAAGGCAGACTTTAGTAAACTCAGGGAGTTGGTAGGCAAGATCCCATGGGAAGCAAGTCTATGGGGAAATACAACAGAAGGCAGTTTTTCAAAGAGACATTATTAAAGGCACAAGAGCAAACTATCCCACTGCACAGGAAAGATAGGAAGTATGACAAGAGACCATCCTGGCTTAACCAGGAGATCTTCAATGATCTAAAAATAAAAAAATAAAAAAAAAAAAGAGTCCTACAAAAAGTGGAAACTAAGTCAAATTACAAAGGATGAATATAAACAAATAACACAAGCATGTAGGGACAAAATTAGAAAGGCCAAGGCACAAAAGAAGATCAAACTAGCTAGAGACATAAAGGTTAAAAAGAAAACATTCTACAAATACATTAGAAGCAAGAGGAAGACCAAGGACAGGTTACTTAATGGGGGGCAGGGGAATAAGAACAGAAAATGTGGAAATGGCAGAGGTGCTTAATGACTTCTTTGCTTCAGTTTTCACCAAGAAGGTTGGTGGTGATTGGACATCGAATGAGTGAATGCCAGTGAAAATGAGGTAGGATCAGAAGAGGCTAAAATAGGGAAAGAACAAGTTAAAAATTACTTGGACAAATTAGATGTCTTCAAGTCACCACGACCTGATGAAATGCATCCTAGGATACTCAAGAAGCTGACTGAGGAGATATCTGAGCCACTTGAAATTATTTTTGAACAGGCATGGAACACGGGAGAGATTTCAGAAGTCTAGAAAAGGGCAAATATAGTGTCAATCTATAAAAAGGGAAATAAGGACAACCCAGGGAATTACAGACTAGTCAGCTTAACTTCTGTATCCAGAAAGATAATGGAGCAAATAATTAAGCAATCAATTTGCAAACACCTAGAAGATAATAAGGTGATAAATAACAGTCAGATAGATTTGTCAAAAACAAATCATGTCAAACCAACCCGATAGATTTTTTTGACAGAGTAACAAGTCTTGTGGATAGAGGAGAAGCGCTAAACGTGGTATATCTTCACTTTAGTACAGCTTTTGGTACTGTCTCGCATGACCTTCTCATAAACACATTAGGGAAATGCAATCTGGATGGAGCTTCTATCATGTGGGTGCAAAACTGGTTGGAAAACAGTTCCAGGAGAGTAGTTATCAATGGATCACAATCATGCTGGAAAGGCATAACGAGTGGGGTCCCACAGAGATCAGTTCTGTGTCCGGTTCTGCTCAATACCTTTATCAATGATTTAGATAATAGCATACAGAATACACTTATAAGGTTTGAGGATGATCCCCAAGCTGGGAGGGGTTGCAAGTGCTTTGGAGGATAGGATTATAATTCAAAATGATCTGGACAAACTGGAGAAATGGTCTTAAGTAAACAGGATGAAATTCAATAAGGATAAATACAAAGTACTCCACTTAGGAAGGAACAATCAGTTGCAAACATACAAAGTGGGAAATGACTGCCTGGGAAGGAATATTGTGGAAGGGGATCTGGGGGTCATAGTGGACCACAACCTAAATATGAGTCACAGTGTAACGCTGCTTCAAAAAAAGCAAACAACGTTCTGGGATGTATTAGCAGGAGTGTTGTAAGCAAGACATGAGAAGTAATTCTTCTGCTCTACTCCACGCTGATTAGGTCTTAATTGGAGTATTGTGTCCAGTTCTGGGTGTCACATTTCAGGAAAGATGTGGACAAACTGGAGAGAGTCCAGAGAAGAGCAACAGAAATGATTAAAGGTCTAGAAAACATGACCTGTGGGGGAAGATTGAAAAAATTGGGTTTGTTTAGTCTGGAAAAGAGAAGACTGAGAAGGGACATGATAACAGTTTTCAAGTATGTAAAAGGCTGTTACAACGAAGAGGAAGAAAAACTGTTTTTCTTAACCTCCAAGGATAGGAAAAGAAGCAATGGGCTTAAATTGCAGCAAGAGAAGTTTAGGTTGGACATTAGGAGAAACTTCCTAACTGTCAGGGTGGTTAAGCACTGGAATAGATTGCCTAGGAAGGTTGTGGAATCTCCATCATTGGAGATATTTAAGAGCAGGTTGGACAAACACCTGTCAGGAATGGTCTAGGTAATACTTAGTCCTGCCACGAGTGCAGGGGACTGGACTGGATGACATCTCAGGGTCCCTTCCAGATCTATGATTCCATGATTCTATCTAAATGCTTAGTAAGGGATGGTCACTGCCCTAAAGAACTCAAATAATGTAAAGAACTGAGACAGAGGCAGAGAAACAGAGGCAGAGAAAAGTGAAGTGACTTGTCAAAGGTCACATGGCAGATTAATGGCAAAACTCCAGGAATAGAACCCAGATCTTCTGATTCCCTGTCCTATGCCCTATCATCTACTTTTAAAAGAGATACAATGCAACACTGGTATGACTGTCTAAATATTACTGAGCCCTACTGAGCGAAATAATCAATACTGCTTAAAATGCATTATATAGACAACTATGATTACTTATTATATCTAATTTCCCCCCAAAGCATAGTAAGCACTTTACATACATCTCCAAATATGCTGAATATCTCTGCAGAAGGACTTCAGAAAAAAACTGAGAAACCATCTCCTGTACTCACATACTCCAAAGGGGTCACCTCAAACAAAAAATCACCACATACTCCCATACACTGGAAGAAAAAATCAGGTAACCTACCTGGATATTATGCAAGAAACTCAAAACAACTGTAAGAAACAACAACACCACCCCTGATGACAGCCATCCACCACAAAAAATGGAACCTACTACAACTCCACAACCCACAGAACACCACCTCTAGGAAAAACCATGACACCAGGACCCACCACATGGACCCTATGATGCCACAACATCATGAATTTATAAAGACTACCCATAACTGAAGCTGAATTATTTGTACTCTCCAAAGGAGTGAACTTTTGCCCCATCACAGAACCTGATACCATATTAACACATGGAGAACTTGAAGACTCCTTTCACTGACTCTGCCTCAAAGAATTCTTTCACAAAGAATTCTTGTCTCTTTCACCAACACAAGCTGGTCCAAAAAAAAATAATACATCACCCAACTTGTCTAACTACTGAACAGCCATAAATATTCATCCTGCAAAAAGCTCTACCCGGGCAGACAATTAAGACCTGATTCAAAGCCTATTGAAATCAACAGAAAGACTCCCATTAGCTTGTAGGCTTGGATGGGTCCTCAGACCTATTTGTGGAATCCCACTGATGTTAATGAAACTCTTCTTCAGCTTAAGAGTCTGACTGGTTCATTCCTTTGCATGCTCATTCCCTCAGACTAAGAAAAGTCCAGGATCCAAAGGCCAAATCCCGCAAAAATTTCCCATCAGGCAGTGTGCTTACTATTTCCAATAGTAAAAGAGTCGTACTTTGGACAGCTAAAGCGTCCAGTCCAATGGACCCCGGCACCGCACACTTGGTCTCTGGTCAGTAGCTCAGGTTCCCGATGCCGCGCTTTCCCTCTGCGAGGCATGGGACACCGAAGTTAAGGCACCAGTCCCCGTACCTCTGGTACCAGTGAGCTTCCAACCTAAGATCACTGTGGTGCAGGTCACCATCATGGTCTCCCAGACATTTGGTACCCAACAGAGCAGGAGTGCTCCCATTCACGGCACTAGTCTCTACCTCTCTGTTTCCTCTCATTGGGCAGGCACCGATCCTCGCCTCGCTGGTCACAAACCAGGTTCATTTCGCAGACTCAGACCTTGACGACTCTGCCCTGGTCACCGGAAGGGCAATGGGCCGAGTTGGACTGGGAGTTTAGCCCCTTGCTGAGGAGTGGTGATTTGCCCCCAACCCGCGAAGCCAGCATGGCACCTGCAATGGCAGAATGGCCTTAGGGACAGTGGCTCAATAGCCACACTGGAACCTGTGGGGTGTGCCCATGATGCCGACCCCGTATTCCCACTGTTCTTCCCTTGCCGCCTCGGACAAACCGCCTGCAGCACTGCCGTCACCAGAGTCAGAACACAGGTGGAGGGATTGCTCAGTGGTTTGAGCATTGGCCTGCTAAACCCAGGGTTGTGAGTTCAATCCTTGAGGGGGGCATTTAGGGATTTGGGGCAAAAATTGGGGATTGGTCCTGCTTTGAGCAGGGGGTTGGACTAGATGACCTCCTGAGGTCCCTTCCAACCCTGATATTCTATGATTCTATCAAAGTCAGTTGAGATATTTCACTGATATCAAGGGAAGTTGGATCAGGCCCAAAATAGATAGCAGAGGGACAAAGGAGCATCGGAAGGAGGCAGTGTGACGTTATTTTTTTATTATTTTCACTATTAAAATAAATGAAACCCTGACTCCTTGATCTATCCCAGTCACTCAACCCAAGTCTATTTGACAGCATGTATCTTCTTCTATTAATTTAATTCCCTGTTCATTCTCTTCCACATTTCCACAAAATCCTCAGCCATTATTGGTATACAGACAATAGATTTGGGGGTTATATACAACATACTTCCTTGGCAAGGCAACACAAAGCACTTTTCAATAATAAATAAGAGAAACTCACAGATTTATAGATTTTCTGGCCAGAAGGGGACGTTAAATTATCTAGTCTGACCTCCTGTATAGCACAGGCCATAGAATTTCAACCAATTCCCCTTGTATTGAGCCCAATAACTTGTGTTTGACTAAAGCATACTTTCCAGAAAGGTATCCAGTCTTAGTCTGAAAACAGCGAGAGATGGAGATTCCATCACTTCCTTTGGTAGTTTGCTGCAGTGGTTCATCACCCTCACTATTAAAAATGCATGCCTCACTGCTTATTTGAATGAGTCTGGCTTCTGTTTCCAGCCATTGGTTCTTGTTATGCTTTTCTCTTTGGTACTTGGTATTTTCTCCCCACGAAGGTATTTATGCACTGTTATCAAGAAAATTGTTTAATTGTGAAGGACAAGGCCCATTGTGCAAAATCTGTTCTCATGAGATTCTGACACTTCTATATCAATCCTGTCTCTCACTCTCTAGAAGTAGGAAGTGTGATGTTACCAGTATACAAGAAAAGCAGGGCGGAGGGAAATTTTCCAAAGACTTTTTGATCTAAAACATTTGGGTGAAGGTTTGGTCCAGTTCATCATAAATAATAAATAATAATAATAAATTAACAGGTTATTCATCCCTGGGATGGACCCTGTCTGTGAAATATATCACTGTGGGCCTCAGGTTAAACGTGAGCTCGTAAGATACGGTATAACAGTATCAGAGGCAGCAACTCTAGTTTCTGAAACTGACTTTCCTAAAGGGGGTGTGCTAAATAGAAGCCACTTGCCCTGTATTTGAGAAACTTGCTTTATATGAGTGTATTGTAGGGTGCCGGGGGAAGCCGGGGGGGGGGGGGGGGGAGGGGGCACATTAGAGAAATCCTTCATTTGAGTTTGTAAATTTTATTAGCACTTGTGGCATCATTTTTTTTTTAATCCTGGGATTTATTGCTTTTTACTTCAAAGCAATGCGAATGTGCGAGAGGTTTTTCAGCTGAGTGCTTCACACTTTCCTTCCCGTTCAAGCACTTGGCCTTTCCACTTCTATGTTGATGTTTTCGGGGTTTTTTTTAGCTTCCCTCCCCACTAATTCAGCTGACGGGCTGCTGAGCTTAGCTCTTTGCGCTAGGAGTCACCCCACCACTGGGATTTTTAAATATAACACTGAGGTATTTTTCCCTTTTTACAAGACTTGCTGTGACTATGACTATTCTGGTTTGGGATTTCTGCATCTCATTTATCTTCATCATTTGGGATATTTTTTCTACTTCCTTGCTCAGTGGTTTGTTTTTGGTTGGATAGTGGGTGTGTTGTAGGTTGGTTTTCTTTATTTGTTTTTTGTGGGAAAAATACCATACTCAATGGGCTGCTTTATTGGCTTCTAAATATGTGGGTTGTTTTTATTTGCTTCACTGAGCAGGAGAGTTTCTGATCAATCAAGGGTTCTCAGAGTGATGGGTGAAAAAATGTTCCTAGTCCAATTAATCCGAGATGCAAGTACATTTCACATGATTCTTTTTGTACTTTACAACTCTCATAAAACATTCAACCCCTCAGTGGCCTCACCTTTGTTATCAATAATGACATCTTAGATTATTAACTTCATTATTGGTGGTGTTTGTTCACACACATTGGACAGTGAGCAAACTGGTCAGTTTAACTCACTGGGCCAGTTTCATTCTAAATTCTGTGCTAACTTCTGACAGCACAGACCTTGGGAAAAAAAAACATCTGCCAGCTGAAAGTTCTCCAGGAAGGATGCTGCTATGGTGCAAGATGCCTCAATCTTCCCTTCCACTGCGGGTCGTCCAGACAACCAACCTCTGACATGGCAGTGTTTGCTGAGGACGGAGTGTGCACAAAGCAGACAGGATATGCCCTTACTCAGTATATCACATTATGGGGCCTGATCCAAAGCCCATTGAAAACAGTGGTAGTCTTTCCATTGACTTCAATGAGCTTTGAACCAGGTCAATGGAGCTCTGAATAAAAGAAAAGGAGGACTTGTGGCACCTTAGAGACTAACAAATTTATTTGAGCATAAGCTTTCGTGAGCTACAGCTTAGCTTAGCTGTAGCTCACGAAAGCTTATGCTCAAATTAATTTGTTAGTCTCTAAGGTGCCACAAGTCCTCCTTTTCTTTCTGCGGATACAGACTAACACAGCTGCTATTCTGGAGCCCTGAATGAATACTTCCCTGGCAGAAACCCCAAGACAGAGCAGTGTTGGAAAAACCACTTATCCTCCCTGGGAGTGAAGTCCCTGCTACCTTTATTGGTGCAAATTGCCATGTGAATTTTGCCCACTGGCTATAGTTTGTTCAATTCCTGGTTCTCACACAGCAGGTTCAGTGGCGTCGGAACATTGCAGGGGAAAGTCTGACTTAAACAAACCAGCAAAACTGTTGTCAGTGTAGTTAAATTAAAAAAAACAAACAAACAAACAAAAAAACACCCTGGGGAAACATTTCTATTCCTATCAGAATATTAATCCCTCAGTCCTTAGTTCTCATTGAGTCCAAACTCCCAACAAGATAAAAAGAGAGCTGGCAGTGTCCCATAAACACCCATAGCTGGTGTGGTAGATGCCTCTTTCCCTATGTCCTTCATGGCGTTTAGAGCCGGATTCAAAATCTACTGGCCAGTGGGAGTTGGTTTTTTTGTCTTCAATTGGCTTTGGACCAGGCCCGTCACTCCTAAAGTCTTACAAGTTGTGGTTTTGGTAGCATGACATGGATTAGTGAAAATCACCTTTTAGTGATGATCATGAAGTAGTCTTGGTGAGATGTAGAGTAGCTCTGATTCAAATTTCTCTCTCTCTCTCTCTCTCTCTCTCTCTCTCTCTGTAGATAGATAGATAGAAAATGTGTGTATCTATCTATCCATCTATCTGAAATTTGCATCTATCTATATTAATGGCTTTAAATTTTGGCAGAAACATTTCATTTTGGTAGAAATTTTCCTGTTTTTTGTTGTTGTTGTTAACCATTTTTTTCCAGTAAATTTTTTACTGGAAACTGATTTTTTTCCCCAAAAAAACCACTTTTTTTGAAAATTGAAAACCTCTCCAATTTAATTTTTGGTTAAAAAAACGAAAATTTTTCAGAAGATTTTTTTGGAGAGAAAAAAACCTTTTAAAAAAATTAAAATATTGGCATTTTTTGACTAGCTGTCAGGAACAAGGAGCCATGTAATCCATCCTTAGCAATGCAGAAGATCAAGTGACATGAGTGCTAGGAATGGAGGAGGGAAAAACATCTCCTCCCTTGCATCAAAATTAAGTTCAGCTGAGTTTTCCTTTGGTGCTAAGCATATCTTCGCAGGACTCCCGCATAAAAATTTTGTCCTCTCTCTCTTGTAAATTCCGCTTCACTGTAAACCGAACCAACAGGTGCTGTCAAGGTCAGGCTGAAGAATGGGACCTCTTGGTGAATAACAATAATCTCTCCATCACCCACAAACATTTTGCTGCAGCTGTCAGAAAACACAGCCCCAGGTTTGTTGCAGCTGGTGACAAATGTTATGTTGACAAGACCCTTCTGTTTTGAACACTTGACACTTAAATTAGCCATCAAGAATCACATTTTCTAATGAGTGTCCTTTGATGTCTGGTTCTTCTTAAAGTGAAGTACTTCTCTTTGCCAAGGTGACCTCGAGGAGGGATGCACTTAAATTATTGTTCATTTCAAGGGCTTTTCTTGTAGACAGCACGATAATCTCATCTTGACAGTGAGCCAGCCAAGGGCTAGCTTTGATTCCATCTTTGTTCTTTTCCCTCCAACACCAGTTTCTTGTCTGGTCTCTGCCAGAATACAAATCAAATAAATGGTCTGTGTTGTGACGGAAGCCACTATCTTTTTGGTGTGCATCTCTCTAGCAAGCCACAGTAATCGAGGGCTCTTTGCGGTAGTGAAGTGATAGCAATATTAAGATAATCAAACCCTACCAATTCACACTTTGCTTTTTACAGTTCATAGAGGTGGGAATAAAAAGGCAAATTCCTAATTTGATACCCAAGGGCTAAAATGAGGTTTCATAGTGATTCATGAACCAGATTCTAAACTGGTGTAGGTTGATATAGCTCCGTTATGCAGAGGGGAAGCAATTAGGTTGCTGGGACTTCAGAGACTTGTGTTCAATTCTCTACTTTGCCACAAGCTTCCTGTGTGATCATGGGAAGTCACTTTTCCTTTCTGTTTCTCAGTTCCCTATGTGTAACATGGACATAATAGCACTGATCTATCTCAGAAGATGGTTGTTTAATAAATACTTCAAAAGATGATGAGTTGTTCAGATACTGTGTGATGGTACCACAAAGGCACCTAAGATGGATGGCCCTGTTACAATAGCAAAAGATACTATGGTATTTATGGATATTATATGAGGTAAAGTCATTAAAGAAAACAACTAATCAACACTTGTCAAATAGATTAACAAAATCTATTTTCCAGAATGTATTATTCTTGCTGTTCAGATTGTGTTTATTCCTCTGAAGCCCTTGTCTTTAGGAAACTCTGACCACCCACAACTCCCTGCATGAGCAATTGAGGCCACTGGATCTACACAAACACATATTATTTGGCTTTCCCCCAGTATACTCTTTTCATAGCCTTCCATGCCAGGTGTGCAGAAATCCCTCTTGGCAGTTGTCATAAATATAAAGGGAAGGGTAAACACCTTTAAATCCCTCCTGGCCAGAGGAAAAACCCTTTCACCAGTAAAGGGTTAAGACGCTAAGATAACCTCACTGGCACCTGACCAAAATGACCAAGGGGGAGACAAGATACTTTCAAAGCTGGGGCTGGGGGGGAGTAACAAAGGTTCTCTCTGTCTGTATGATGCTTTTGCCGGGACCAGAGCAGGAATGCAGGTCAGGAACTCCTGTAAAGGGTTAATAAGCAATCTAGTTAGATATGCGTTAGAGTCTGTTTCATTTAAATGACTGATAAAAACAGCAATATATATCCCATTCAGCACAACTTATTTTGTGTCTTTTTGGTAACTTAAGGTTTTGTCTAGAGGGATTCTCTATGTTTTGAATCTGATTACCCTGTAAGGTATTTACCATCCTGATTTTACAGAGGTGATTCTTTTACTTTTTCTTTAATTAAAATTCTTCTTTTAAGAACCTGATTGCTTTTCATTGTTCTTAAGATCCAAGGGTTTGGGTCTGTGTTCACCTATGCAAATTGGTGAGGATTTTTATCAAGCCTTCACCAGGAAAGGGGATGTAGTGCTTGTGGGGGATATTTTTTTGGGGGGAGACGTTTCCAAGTGGGCACTTCCCCTGTTCTTTGTGTAACACTTTGGTGGTGGCAGTGTTTAACCTAAGCTGGTAAGAATAAGCTTAGGGGGTCTTTCATGCAGGTCCCCACATCTGTACCCTAGAGTTCAGAGTGGGGAAGGAACCTTGACAGCAATGCTGGGTGGGGTCCCTCTGCCTGCGATCCTCCCACTGCCACTATGGGTTTACCTGGCTGACGGGGCCTTTTGCTGGCCCTTCTCACCATTTTCACCCTTAAAGGCCCAAACTGCAGATGCTTCTTAGCAAAGTTCCACGGCAATCAAATTAATAAATAAATCCCTGGTGTAAGTTCTCCATGGCATCAGATCCTCAAGGTGTCCCTGGTTCTGAAATGAACTTTTGCAGTCATGGAGAAAAAATGAAATCCCCCAGTCAGGAATGAAAGTGAAAACAGTAGTAATTAATTAATAAAAACTAATTGCAACCAAACTCTTACCCAGGTAAGGAAAGGTTTGCAAGACTGGTTTGGACTCTGGAGAAGTGGGGAAAGAATTTTGTTTCAGGGTGGGGTTTGGAAAGGAGAGATGTTTATTTTGTATTTGGTTCATCCATCCGTCAATTAAATGAACAGGTTGCAGGCAGGAAGGTAATAGGCTTAGCTGAAGAACAACAACAAATTAAAACCCAGAAGAAGAAAACCACTTTCTGAATCTGAAAGGCAATAAAAGTTTGATTAAAAAGTACCTCAGAATTATTTTAGATTCCAAGAAGACTGAAGTTTTTTTTTTTTCCCCACCTTCCCCCATGACTTTGAAGTTGAAAAGGTCATATTTGTTTCACCTGCTTGCTAAATGGCTCCATTGCGGTAACTATAATTGATTGTAAAGGGTTTTTTTTGTCATTCTTTATGGATTCAGATGCTACAGATTAGGAGCTTGTAGGATTATCAGGCAACCACAGTCAGAATTGAAGAATTATCAAAGGATAATCTTGTACTATTGCAAGCGTCCTGCTAGTAGGTATCATGAAATCATTCACTCAAGGAATTGTAATGTATTACTCAGCTGCTCTGCATTGTTATATTCCCCTTCATTCCCTTTCAAACATACTTTGATGAACTATGTGGCCATTATGGAAGGCACATAATAAGCCTCCATTGTAAAAAGGAGCTGATTTTATTTTATTTAAACCAAAGTTCAGGTTGAACTCCCTCTCTCTTTCTCCCCTTCTACCCCCCCTACTTATTAGTGTAACCCGTCTGCCAGGCCGAGTTGATAGCAGCAAGGGCCGGGTTCAGTACACAGGGGTTCCCTCTCATCAAAGCAAATGCAAAACTGGCTTGAGCCCCTACCCAGTGACCTGAGAAAATCTTACACACCCCCCAGGGCGCCTCAAAGAGGCAATACTTCCCCTTTTGCAAGCACAGAGTCTCGGTGTAGCAGAGAATCTTTAATAAGATGAGGTAAATGACATCAGCATTAAATTGGGAAAACACCACAACTAGGGTTCATCAACCAAACCATGAGCAAAGACCCACCCCATCAAATTGGGTCATGTCCTTTCCCTCGGGTTCTTGAGTCCAGCAACCCAAAAGTCCAGCTCCAGAGTTCAAAAGTTCATCTGCAGAGTGTTACTCCCCAGTCTGGGTGAAAATGTGTGTGTGTGGGGGGGGGGAGAGGTAAGGGGCACCTTACATGATTTGAAGCTGACTGCCCCGCAGCTCCATAGGACTTCACTCCGATCCGCTACACGAGCAGCTCCACTCCACTCCACTCCACCAGCCACCCCACAAACTGCTCCGCTCTGCAAGCAGCTCCTGCTATCCCATGAACTGCTCCGCCAGCCAGTCTATGAGCCTCTCCAGCCGTTCCATGAACTGCTCTGCTCCGCATCCCACAAGCAGCTCCCACCGTCCCGTGAACTGCTCCACCAGCCGGTCCACAAGCCGCTCCAGCCATCCCGTGAACTGCTCGGCTCTGCAATAGATCTTCAGGCTCCCCACTACTTAACACATTGCTCAGTAATTTTAGCTCTTTAGTGATTTCAGCTTGTAGTAGTAGGAACCTCAGTACTGGTAAGCACCATAAGGCCAAAGTGAATTCAGCTCAGCACCTGTAGCTAGACTCCTAATAGACCCAAAATTAGCTCTGATGTTCCACAGTGGAGAGAGACAGAGGTGCAATTGATGTTTCAGACCCACCCCACCAGGTACTAATACCTGTCTCCAGCCTCTCTCTCAATTCACAGAGTTTTGGAACCCATGTCCCTTGCCTAGCGAGCACTACTTAGTTGATGGTGAGTCCCTCCATCATAACAAAAGGCCAAGTACAGTTCCACTGTCCTTGATTCCCATAATAAGGATAATAACAATTTATTCTTCCTTCCCCAATAAAAGAGACACTGGGGATCCCACAGCAGCCAAAGTGACCATTTAGGCAGCTATGGGCTCATTCTAGGCAGGGTGGGTGTGCCTATGCAAATGAGATCATCCCTTAAAGTTCTTTTCCACAACTTGCCACACCTCACCACCAGATGTCAAGGTGGAGCTCATCCTGACTCTGCTTACATTAGAATAATGAAAAGTTTTTTTATAACTTTATCCATTTATTACCATGGGCATTCTATGCTCTCTCTCTCTGTCTCTTTCTCTTTCCTCAACTCATTTTAGTTGGCTTTAGGAGATCATCATACAGGGCTAAACTGGCTGTAAATAATATAATCCACCACCCCTGCCAGAAGCAGCCTTAGCTGTTTTGCATGCCAGCCAGGGTGGATAACATTTTTAGTGTGTCTCCTCCCATCCCGAATGGCCAAGCCGTTAAAATAAAATAGAACAAAACAGCAGGCCAACCAGTGGAATAATCAATCAATCAATAAAATACAAATTTTAAAGAGGCCAGATAATCAGAGCAGAGCAAAGAAAAATAACGCCAAGCGTCATATGAGTATACTGCCCCCGGAAGTCAGCACCCATGATGACTGCCCTGTTTGCCTGCCCCTAGAGCCAACTGGACAACCACCACTCGCATATTTTCCATATTTTTGCATACTTTGCCACCTAAAAACATAGTTTGTACTTGCACTATAGCCGAGCAAATAATTGATTTTGTTTCAGTATCTGAAATGAAAAAAAGTAAATTCTTCAGGCTGATCCAAAATGGATTGTTGTTGTCACTGTTTTCATTCATCAAAATTACAAACCAAATAATAATAATAATAATAAACCAACAACAAAAAAGGGAAAACAAAACATTTTGTTTCATTTTCAGGATGTTGTTGCTTTTAGATAAGTCTAGCTAAACTTTGAAATGAAATGTCATTTTGAAGTAAAAAGTTAAGCTTGATGACTCATAAATGTGTGTCTGAGGTCCAGCAAGGGGTTGGAGAGTAAGGAACCATCCCTCTTACAAGACGCACATGGGTAGTTCACAACACTAGTCCGCGGAATGCAAGGACTCATTGGGCCTTTGGGGTGCACAATGTTGTAATGGGGGCAGGGAAGGAAAGAAAGAGGTACATCCATGCTTCCCAGCTCTGCACTAACTCACTGTGCAAGCAAGGTGTGCCGGTGGAAAAGTTGGCTCTGACTGGCCAGTGAGCTGGTCATCTCAGAGAGAGATTATGTTCATTGGACACAGATATGAATGATGAATATATTAGAATTGGAAATATATATCCAATTCTCATATATTCATCATTCATATCTGTGTCAAACTCCATATAAAGAGGAAATATATATATATCCTCTTTATATGGAATCTCTCCTCATAAGGATGTGGTTCCAAACCCCTTATAATTTTTGTTGCAATTCTCTGCACTTTTTACAATTCTTATCTATATCTATATATTTGTATACCTCTATCATATACAATATAGATAGATATAGATAAGAATTGGGAAAAAGTGCAGAGAATGGCATCAAAAATGATTGTAGGGATTCCGTATGATTCTACTCAGAGACTCTGACAATCAGATTTCAGCTAATTGTTGGTGAATCCTGGGTCTGGAACTACAGCCTACAAATACCATGTGCACTTTTCAGGGTTTTAGTTATTTTCACTTTAATGCCAGGAATTAAACTGCTGGCATCTCAAAATGTGAGTAACATGACTTTGTACAGTGTTTAGCACAATAAGGCACTGATCTCAGCTGGGGCTCTAGGGACTACAATAATACAAATAATAAATATGCATGATTATCCTTTCTGTCTTTAACAAGCTTTCTGCAGATCCCCTTCCCTATCTCTCTTTTTCCTGTTGAAGGGCTACCCTCATAGTTAATGCCAGCCATCTTAATTACAAAACTAAGCTTTCTCATTTTCAAACCTCCATAAATCTCTTCTTTAATGGCTAGGCAGCTGGTGTGAAGAGTGCCTAGCATGCTAACCAATGGTGCCATATTGTTTCCTTGTAAAAAGAAAAGGAGTAATTGTGGCACCTTAGAGACCAACAGATTTATTTGAGCATAAGCTTTCTTATGCTCAAATAAATCTGTTAGTCTCTGAGGTGCCACAATTACTCCTTTTCTTTTTGCGAATACAGACTAACACGGCTGCTAATCTGAAACCTGTTTCCTTGTAGTTTCCCATTTCCCATCAGTCTGTATCTATTTGTTGCTTCTTGCCTTTTATTTATACTGTAAGCTCTTTGGGGCAGGGACTATCTTTTTGTTCTGTGTTTGTACAGAGCCTAACACAATGCTGTCCTGGCCATGACTGGAGCTCCTGGACGCTATTGCAATGGACAAATCATAATATTGTTCTCATCATGAGGTCTGCATCTCTGATTACCTCCTCACTGTGACCACTGGACACTCACAGAATGTTGTGAGTCACCTCACTATCATCCATCCTTAGCGAGAAGCAGTCTTACCTGTGTCTGCTGTGGATCAGTTCCCTGAAACCAACAACTTCAGCACAAGCACTTCTGTCCAGGCCTTGTTCTCTCTGTCTAGGTAGTGATAGGCACTTACCAACCCTCGTGTCCTCATAGTGTTCCCTATTGTGTCCAGCCCACTGGACACTCACAGAATTACCAGGCCTGCTGTTCCTAAAATAACAGTACACACCAGCTTCCAAGACTCAACTCAGAGCCATCCTTTTCCTCAACACCACAGCACTGAGATATATTTACAGTGAGAACAAGAATATGTTTATTAGCAAAGAACAGAAATGTAAGTGCTAGTGAGCAAGAATACTGGAAACAAATGGTTATTTATAAAACAAAAGCATAACATGCTTTCTAGGGGCTAAACTTGCCTAACAGGTTAACTTCCTGACTACAGAAGTTTATCGGACCCAAAATTCTCTTCAGTATTTTCAGTCAAGCTTGGAGGAAAACATACTTTCATGAAGCAAGTTCCCTGTCCATTTACTTCCTAGGTGATGGTCTCCCACATCCCCCCAAATATATTCAAACAAACCTTTTCTCCCTTCGAAGATTTTACAATCCTTCATTAGCTTCCAGGTCACACTGGTGAAAGGAAACCCATTGAGAAGTGTACAATACTTCATTTACATAGAAACAGTAAGCTACAAAAGCAGTTCTTGTCTGACAGCAAACCTGTTTTCCACCTTTCCTGGTGATCAGTGCCAAGACAAAGACTTTAAGAACATATTTTCGGCATATAGTCGTAACTCCTTACATATTATATGTATGTATATTTCACAACTATATTGATAATCAGAGTGACACTGGCTTTTATTAGAGACCTCCCATGATACTTTTTGGGTGAGCTAGAAAGTAAATACCAGTCTCAAGAGATTCCTGTGAACTCTATGAACCCCCTCTGGTCCTCTGGCCAGTTGTCACTCTGAGGTTCCTGGCTCATGATCACCCTATCCCCAAACCCTTACAGTCTTGGCCTGTCAGACAGTGCATTCTTAGGTACAAACAAACAGAGACATTTCCTAAACTATGGGATTTCTCTGTCTCTCAAACCAAAGAGTTTATCTGACTAATTTTGCCTTGCTTTTTTTTCCCCCTCTTTGTCAAATGACCATGATCAGACTGCAAAATGCCCTTACTTATTGTTTGTCCTTCAAAATTACTCGCAAAATTTCTCCAATGAATAATTCTTGGTCTGCAGATTGCACATGAGCAGTTTGTTACGAATGTATGCTGTGATGTTTAAGTACATGAATCATGTGGTATAGTTTCTCTTCCATGATTGGGCAATTCAAATAACTAACCAACAGCAGCACACATTCCAAAGGACATATTTGTAGAATTCTGTTCCAAGGCTACAGGATGCAGAAAAACACTTAACATCTAAGCTATTTAAACTTTTCCTGTGCTGCCTATGTCCACCCAAAATCCTGACCTAGAAAAGACTTGTAACTATACTGTAGACAGCATTAGGGCTGCCAACCTTCCAGGATTGTCCTGTAGTCTCCAGGAATTAAAGATTAATTTTAAATTAAAGATTATGTCATGAGATGAAACCTCCAGGAATACATCCAACCAAATTTGGCAACCCTAGATAGCATGGAGATGGATGTGTCTGAAATGTGGACAGATAGATATTGCGTAATTCCCATGAACTCTCCATAGTTAGTGTAAGGGACATCACTTTGGTACCTTGATCATGAGTTGTAGTTAATGTTATTGCTTGTTTATTTTGATGTTATATTAATTTATTTCTGTTTCAGATGCTTCCTTTGATTAACATACAACATGTTTTCCCTATTCTGTTTTCTACCAGCATAGGCGCAATCTGTCAGCAACATTATCTCTTTATGAGTAACATTTACTATATAAAATTTCAATAAGCAGTCTTTTAACAAAAAATCATATGTATATTTTTAAACCAGATATTTTTATTGAGATAAAATGGATACATCTGACACACAGACTATTATGATGCACGGGGCTATATATGTTCAATACCTTTTATACTCACAGTAAATGGAAACTGATGCTCACAGCACTGAGAACTCTTCCATCAATTGTTTAGGCGTATTATAGAGACAATTCCATGTTGTTATCTTATCCTTTTTCTCTACCATCTCAAATGTCCTGTATTTGTCGTCTAACTGCTATGTAAGTGACATCTTTGGACTCCCATTTAAATATACAGCAGGGGAAATATTGATTGTGTGATGGATTTATGATGTTCTCTACAGCTTTCCAAGGCTGATCTCCTTCATGGTACTGCCTGGTCACACACTAATGCTGGAGGTTGTATTTGTTGTGCTTGCCTAGCTCTAAAGCAGAGGTCTTTCCTAGAGCCATTACTCACATAAGCAGTTCTTATTCATGTGAGCAATCTGGTTCACTCCTGTGGGCCTAATTGTGAGTGAAATTCACCCCAGCACAGGGCTTATGCACTTCTTAGGCCATCAAAATACAGCTTAACTGGGAGCTAATAAGTGGTCCTGACTGTCAACTCAAGGGGAAATTTTACCTTGTTAAATAAAGGATTCAGAATCCGGAGCTACATCCTGTGCTACTTTACTCCCACTGATGCGCAAGAGATTTTCTATGTAAGGTGAAGAGGATCTGGTCCTTAGGCTGTAAGCTCACTGGAATGGCCACCTGCTCTTTCCGAGTGCTTGTACAGTGTCATAAATTGTGACTGCATGAGGCTATGGACAGGACATTGGAGTAGGAGTCCAGAGTTCCACAGGTTTCCATTCCATGAATAAATTCAACAAATTCCATTCATTTAACCTCTCAGTGACCCACTGTGTGAAATGAGGACAATAATGGCTGATCCTCTTATGGGAAGTACCTTGAGATGTCTGAATGCTAAGAGTTCTTATTACAACCCCTGATCTTTCAACTTCATGCAGATGGGCGGAGAGCTTTTACTTCGTGGAACCCCAGTGATGTCAATGAGGTATAACACAGTCTCAGCACTATGACTCACAGAGTTGAGGTCATAGTCTAGGGCAGAGGGAGGATAATAGCTGTGGTAGAACTGAATAAGGGCAGGAACTCAAGGAAAGAGTTAACAGAATCTAATCCATGCTTGCTTACTTCTTCCAGCAGCCTTGAGCGGTTGGTGCCATTGCCATTAAATATTTTCACATGTAGGTTTTCTATTTGCCTTGAATTACTGAAATACACTAAGCACATCTCTCCAAGGACCCAAAGCGATGGTGTAATAGGTTCCTGCTAATGGCTTGAAACTGTACCGCAATCTAGTTTTAAAATACAACACAAATCTTTATCTAAAAGCACTAACACCTCAGTCCTGTGTTCACAGAGTATGTTTTCATATTTTCTCTTGCAACGCATAACAGGGAGGATGTGTGTGTGTGCGTGTGTGTGTGTGCGGGGGGGGGAATAGCTACAAGAGAAATGATGCATTCTGGGCAAAGAGCCAATTTAAAAAGTCTGTTCTCTCCAGTTTGCTGTCACTTGTCGTGGTTAAACAAAACACGGACTAGAAAAAGAGAAATTGGCTTCAGTGTAAATGTCAACATTCTGATTAAAGCAAACACGAAGCATTCACAACTCTTGACAAAAAGAAAGTTAAATTGAATTATGAAGGGTATGCAAATTAGGCCCTTAGTCTGTGTGATTAAGGGTATGTATGAATTTGCATTTGCTGTTTGTATTATTAAAGCCCACGTAACAAGAAAGGGTGCTTGGAAAAGTGCATTTGTGGTTTTGTATGTAGATGCATGCTTGCATGTGTGTATGTTGTGTGCATGAGTGAATTAGCATGATTGTGCATTTGTGTGTCTGAACATCTGCCTTCGTGCATGTGTATTTGTGTGTATACATGTACATTTTAGTGTGTGCACATTTCTGGATATACATATCTGTCTGTGTGCATTTTAGGGGATACACATTCGTGTTTATCTGTGAATTTGGCGGCATGCACATATGTGCGTGAACATTTCTGGGTATGCACATCTGAGTATGTGACAACAAACAACACATTTTTCACCTTCCAATAAGAATTCATCTACAAATATACACATATGTAAACAATGCCTTCATTCAAAATGAGAAATGAGTATAGACCTCTAAATCTATGAAACGGTGGGTATTAGTAGTAAAAAAAATCCTTATCAATTGAGAATATTCAAAATCTATCATTTTCCAAGAAGGGCAAAGGAGAGTTATTAATAATTTAGATATGAGTAGGATTTGGGCCCAGTTCCTCCCTAGCTTTTTAGACACAGACGTTGGGATCTGAGTTGTTTGAAATGCACATTTGCAAAGTTCTCACCATGTATCCAGGACATGAAATTTTAAAGCTCTCATAATATCTTTGAATTCTGTAATTAAAATTTATGGGAAAATAAAAAATAAATGGCCTGCATTGGTCCAAGTTCCCCAAAGTGGCATATATATTTACTGGTGGTGTGCCACGTTATGGATGAGGTTTGTGTATGAATGTGCATTGGTATGTTTGCCTATCTATGTGCGATTGTGTTTTGCGTGTCTCAATGTGAAAGTTTGTGTCTATGCCTTAAACTATCCCCCACACCAAAAATATATATAAATAATTTGACATAGCATGTGGGACACCAGACAACATGTTAGCTGACATTAGAAAGCATTTGTACTTTAGTCACTGCGGTGGCTGTATACTTGAAAGGTTAGGTTTATTCCAGGAGTACTCCAGGAAATTAGAAGCAACCTCCTGATCCTTTGGTTATAAAATGTTGTGTACTGAATCCAAATAGATTACTGTAGATTTATTCTGATAAGTGCATTAAACATATAAATTATATTTTAAAACCTTACTAGACAAAGTGGGGATTGGTATGAAATGAGTTAAGCGTGTTCAAAGAGAGCCAGGGTTTATTTAGGTTGCTAATGACACTGCCCTCCTTCCCCTCCTTTGCTTGTTTCCGAAGGAAATGTCACACTAATATGTTCAGCATAGCCCCAGTGTTCTCCTTCCCCCCTCCCGCCCCTTAGAAGTTAGGGTTTGTACGCTGAGTCTTTCTTTCTTTCTTTCTTTCTTTCTTTCTTTCTTTCTTTCTTTCTTTCTTTCTTTCTAGTAAACAGAAGGATCTATCTATATCTATCTATCATTGAATCACAGAAATGTGGATGGAAAAGGAGCTTGAGAGGTCATCAGTTCCATCCCCGTACCACGTAGATCATCCCTTAGAGGTGGTTGTCCAACCTATTCCTAAAAACTTCCAGTGACGGGGATTCCACAACCTCCCTTGGAAGCCTATTCCAGAGCTTAACCACCCTTATCACTAGGAAGTCTTTCCTAATGTCTACCCTAAATCTGCCTTGCTGCAGAACAAGCCCATGACTTCTTGTCCTGCCTTCAGTGCACACAGAGAATAATTGATTCTTAAACCAGTTGAGCACTATTATCAGGTCCCCCCTCAATCTTCTTTTCTCAAGGTTTTGAATAAAGAAAAGGAGTACTTGTGGCACCTTAGAGACTAACCAATTTATTTGAGCATAAGCTTTAGTGAGCTACAGCTCACTTCATCGGATGCATACTGTGGAAACTGCAGAAGACATTATATACACAGAGACCATGAAACAATACCTCCTCCCACCCCACTCTCCTGCTGGTAATAGCTTATCTAAAGTGACCACTCTCCTTATAATGTGTATGATAATCAAGTTGGGCCATTTCCAGCACAAATCCAGGTTTTCTCACCCTCCGCCCCCCCCCCCCCCCAAACTCACTCTCCTGCTGGTAATAGCCCATCCAAAGTGACCACTCTCTTTACAATGTGTATGATAATCAAGGTGGGCCATTTCCAGCACAAATCCAGGTTTTCTCACCTCCCCCCCCCCTTTTTTTTTTCCAAAAACCACACACACAAACTCACTCTCCTGCTGGTAATAGCTTACCCACAGTGACCACTCTCCTTACAATGTGTATGAAAATCAAGGTGGGCCATTTCCAGCACAAATCCAGGTTTTCTCACCCCCCCCTCCAAAAAACACACACACACACAAACTCACTCTCCTGCTGGTAATAGCTTATCCAAAGTGACCACTCTCCCTACAATGTGCATGATAATCAAGGTGGGCCATTTCCAGCACAAATCCAGGTTTTCTCACCCCCCCCTCCAAAAAACACACACACACACAAACTCACTCTCCTGCTGGTAATAGTTCATCCAAAGTGACCACTCTCCCTACAATGTGCATGATAATGTGCATCACAGGGCCTAATAACATCAGCCACACTACCAGACTACCACACTGCTCGTTTACCTGCACATCCACCAATGTGATATATGCCATCATGTGCCAGCAATGACCCTCTGCCATGTACATTGGTCAAACTGGACAGTCTCTACGTAAAAGAATAAATGGACACAAATCAGATGTCAAGAATTATAACATTCATAAACCAGTCGGAGAACACTGCAATCTCTCTGGTCACGCAATTACAGACAAGAAGGTCGCTATCTTAAAACAAAAAAACTTCAAATCCAGAGTCCAGCGAGAAACTGCTGAATTGGAATTCATTTGCAAATTGGATACTATTAATTTAGGCTGAAATAGAGACTGGGAGTGGCTAAGTCATTATGCAAGGTAGCCTGTTTCCCCTTGTTTTTTCCTACCCCTCCCCCCACCCTTCCCCCAGACGTTCTGGTTAAACTTGGATTTATGCTGGAAATGGCCCACCTTGATTATCATACACATTGTAAGGAGAGTGGTCAGTTTGGATGAGCTACTACCAGCAGGAGAGTGAGTTTGTGTGTGTATGGGGGTGGGGGGTGAGAAAACCTGGATTTGTGCTGGAAATGGCCCACCTTCATTATCATGCACATTGTAGGGAGAGTGGTCACTTTGGATAAGCTATTACCAGCAGAAGAGTGAGTTTGTGTGTGTGGTTTTTGGAAGAAAAAAAAAGGGGGGGGGGGAAGAGAAAACCTGGATTTGTGCTGGAAATGGCCCACCTTGATTATCATACACATTGTAAGGAGAGTGGTCACTTTGGATGGGCTATTACCAGCAGGAGAGTGAGTTTGTGTGTGTGTGTGTGGGGGGGGGGGGGGGCGGAGGGTGAGAAAACCTAGATTTGTGCTGGAAATGGCCCAACTTGATTATCATACACATTGTAAGGAGAGTGATCACTTTAGATAAGCTATTACCAGCAGGAGAGTGGGGTGGGAGGAGGTATTGTTTCATGGTCTCTGAGTATATAATGTCTTCTGCAGTTTCCACAGTATGCATCCGATGAAGTGAGCTGTAGCTCACGAAAGCTTACGCTCAAATAAATTGGTTAGTCTCTAAAGTGCCACAGGTACTCCTTTTCTTTTTGCGAATACAGACTAACACGGCTGTTACTCTGAAAGGTTTTGAATGTTTCCTTTCCAGGCATGTTTTCTAAACCTTCAATCCTTTTTGTTGCTCTCGTTTGGACTCTCTCCAGTGTGTCTGCATCTTTCCAAAAATATAGTGCCCAGAACTGGACCTAGTACTTGGGCCTCACCGGTGCTGAATAGAAGAGGACAATTATCTCCCATGTCAATGACACACCTGTTAATACACCCCCCTCAAATGCTTTTTTTGCAAATACATCATACTGTTGACTTATATTCAATGTGTGATCCAATTTACCCCCAGATCCTTTTCAGCAGTATTTCCACCTAGTCAGCTATTCTCCATTTTGTATTTGTGCATTTGATTTTTCTTTCCTAAGTGTAGTATTTTGCACTTGTCTTTACTGAATTTTATTTTGCTGATTTCAGACTAATTCTCCAATTTGTCAAGTTTGTTTTGAATTCTAATCCTGTCCTCCAATGTGCTTGCTCTCTCTCTCTCTATCTAATCCAGTGGTTTTCAAACTTTTTAGGCTGCATAGCCCTTTCCAAATAATGTAGTCTACCATGGACACCCATCTTAGATAAGTCTATAATATACTTGTCCCTTACAGACTTTTTTTCCCTGTTTTCATAAGTCCGCCATTACAGCATTTTTCTCATGTTAACCCTGACAAGAGCTCACACCCCCCTACAGGTACACATATCCCAGTTTGAAAACCACTGATCTAATCTAATCTATCTATCTGAGAGACAATGTGGTTGAAGTAATATATTTTATTGGATCTACTTCTGCAGGTGAGAGAGACATGCTCTTCTTCAGGAATGGGAAATGTACTCCGAGTGTCACAGTTAAATACAAGGTGGAAGAGATTGTTTAACATAAATAGTTAATTGGCTACTTCACTGTGAATAGTCCCTTGAAATATGTGTTAACTTCTTATGCTAAACAATCTCTTCCACCTCGTATATACCTATGATGCTCTGGGTATGTTTACACTGCAATAAAACACCCATGTCTGGCCCTTGTCAGCTGACTCAGGCTCGCCGGATGCCAGCTCCAGCCCAAGTCCAGATGTCTACATTGCAATTTTATAGACCCTGATCCCAAGCCCATTGAAGACCCTGAAGGGGTTCACTGAAGACCCATTGAAGACCCTGATCCCAAGCCCATTGAAGTCAGTGAGTCATAGAATCATAGACTATCCGGGTTGGAAGGGACCTCAGGAGGCCATCTAGTCCAACCCCCTGCTCAAAGCAGGACCAATCCCCAATTTTTGCCCCAGATCCCTAAATGGCCCCCTCAAGGATTGAACTCACAACCCTGGGTTTAGCAGGCCAACGCTCAAACCACTGAGCTATCCCTCCCCCTGATCCCTGATCCCAAGCCCATTGAAGACCCTGAAGGGGTCCATTGAAGACCCATTGAAGACCCTGATCCCAAGCCCATTGAAGTCAGTGAGGCTTTCCAGTGACTTCAATAAGTGTTCTATCAGGGCTCTGAAGAGATGGTCAATCAACAAGAATAGGCAAAGCTCATCAGGTTTGGAAGGATGGATGTTGAGCCTGAACTTATCTGTAACCCCTGGGCCGACGTGCATCAAAAACAAAATAACTGTGTTTGCATCCCATCTAGTTTGTTAAATAACAAAATCATTTGCAAAGATAAGGGCCAGTGATTTGGGGTGCCTCTATTTTGGGGTGCCCAAACTGAGATGCCCTCCACCCCACTTCCCACCCCTTTAAAAGCATCTGATTTTCAGAGATTGGATGCTTGGCATGTTCTGAAATACCGGCCTCCTTAAGGTGTCTCAAATTAGACCCTCAATAGTCAGTGCTCCCTAATTCATTAGTGACACCAAAATCTTAGCCAAGATCCATATTTTTCCACAGACTTTCACACGGCAGAACCACTCTAACATTGATAAGAACAGAATTCTAAATTTTGCACTGAGATACCAAATCCTTCTCAAATGAATTATTTTACTTCAGAGAAACCACTGTGGTCTGTGCAACTCTGGTTTTAGCCCAACCTCAAAGACAAAGAAGCTGATCTGGAAAGCAATAGGCACAAAACAAAAGAATCCGAGTTAAACCTAATAAACAGTCAGGTACTAACTGGGAGTTTAAGAAATATATCTCTCCATAGAAGGTAATTAATATGGTGAAGGGATAAACAAAGGCAGCTATAGAAACTGCTTCTGTGAGTGTATTCAAGAAAAGATCAGGCGGGGACCTTTCCTGATCTTCGAGTCTAGACCCCTCAGAATTGTATACGTTTCAACCTTGTAAAAAGAAAAGGAGGACTTGTGGCACCTTAGAGACTAACCAATTTATTTGAGCATAAGCTTTCGTGAGCTACAGCTCACTTCATCGGATGCATCTCACGAAAGCTTATGCTCAAATAAATTGGTTAGTCTCTAAGGTGCCACAAGTCCTCCTTTTCTTTTTGCGAATACAGACTAACACGGCTGTTACTCTGAAACCTTTCAACCTTGTGTCCTCTTTTTCTGACCAATGCAAAACATATGGAGTTAAAGTTCAAAGGTCCAGTCCTTTATTGTAGGTACAGTTATTCCTCCACAAAACTGAGCCTACTTCTTTATTACCTGTAATTAACTGTGAGCACAAATGTGAGTAATTGTACATGTAATTCCTTGATTTGCTGGTGCAAATGAAACAGTGGAAGCCATCTACGTGCTAATAATTACCAACCACAGTCGATCTATGGGCATCTACTCCTACCCTAAAAATGGGAGACTGGGCCCAGTTAAAAATATTCCTAACCTACACTGTGGTGTATTTAAAACTGTGTTTGACCTGTACGCTATCACTTTAAATGTATGGAGAGTTTCCTGGTCCTGCTTAGGGGAGAGTGTGATCTGGGCCTCAGAACAGTTAGTCTTCAGAAAGTCAGCTTAGAAGAAGGTGAGATGAGTTATGCCTCCTTTTTAAGGAGAAACCTGCTTTGTCTCCCTCTCTTTCTGAGTTCTTTTGCATTATCATTCTGAATTCTAAGAAATAAAGTAGTTTTATACTGCAACAGACCAGCAAGAGTAATTTTTGTTTTTATTTATCTTCTCTGCCTGTATGCCATTAATATCTGAATCACAACATCCTATAGCCTAGCTGTCTGGTTTTTGTTTTGTCTTTTTGGTATGTTTGTTTTGTTTTGTTTTATAAGTTAAAAGAAAAGGAGTACTTGTGGCACCTTAGAGACTAACCAATTTATTTGAGCATGAGCTTTCGTGAGCTACAGCTCACTTCATCAGATTTATCTGATGAAGTGAGCTGTAGCTCACAAAAGCTCATGCTCAAATAAATTGGTTAGTCTCTAAGGTGCCACAAGTACTCCTTTTCTTTTTGCGAATACAGACTAACACGGCTGTTCCTCTGAAACCTTTTATAAGTTAGTTACTTCTTCAGCTCCCTTCCTTCTGCCCCCTTTTTTTCTCCTTATGCTATTCTTTGCAGCACACTAAGACCATACATAAATTGTGTGTTCAGTTCCATGCTGAATTTGTATTCACATATATTGAAATTCTACATTCAAATCAGGGGTATTTTCTTGCAGGTTATGAGAATCCTCAACTCCCACTGAACTCAACAAATATTAACAATTAATATTGTCATTATTATCAACAACAATAGTGATAGCAATAACAAACAGTAAGTACAGGGCTCAATTTTCAGAAGTGCTGGACATCTAAATATCCAATTAAAGTCATCAACGTTGGAGTAATCAGTAGTCTCTGAAGATCAGGCACTATATATACCGGTATATGTTTCACATTTTGCTCAGCTGCCAGAGTACAATCACTGGGGCCTACATCTTCAAAGATGACTGGTGATTTTAGGAGCCTGGATTTTTCAGGTGCCCAACTTGAAACACCTTAGATGTGCCTGAGTATTAGGAAATCCCTCAGAATTGACCCCTGAAAATCAGGCCCTTTTACAGTGACTCAAGTAGGGCATCCAAAAATTCTAGTGCCCCAAATAAATAACCACAGTTGAAAATGAAGCCCTGACCTGAATCCCATCCTCAGTTACATCAATATAATCCCAGAGAAGTCAGGGGGAGGAGGGCTTGATGGGTGTAACCGAGGAAAGAATTTGGTCCTGTTGTAGCTCTTGATGGGTAGGTGTCTACATCACCAAATCCTTAACGACAACTGAAATT
Source organism: Caretta caretta (assembly GCF_965140235.1). Lineage (NCBI taxonomy): Eukaryota > Metazoa > Chordata > Testudines > Cheloniidae > Caretta > Caretta caretta. The sequence goes on along the minus strand of NC_134210.1, from coordinate 8,074,827 downwards.
AATTGTACCCTGGTTAGCAGGCTCAGACAAGAGGCCAAAGAATTTGTTGGGCCAGAGAGTTAGAACAGCAACAATAGCTACTGCAACCTTATTACTTAGAATCCTTCCTCCTCCTCACACTTATCTTGCTTTTTCCATCTTCAGAACACTATCTAAATGATAACTAATTAACCAACTCCCTGAATTTGTACTTCCAGGTTAGGGGTTGAGATGAACTATCAGCGCTTCCCCACTCCTTTATAGATATAGATTTAAAAAACCCTCTTTTCTCTACTTTTTAATTCCTTTCTCTTCCCAGATGAAAACTATTTTTATTATAAGTATAATTCCTACTAAAGATAAGCTTCGGGCTGTATCTTTATTAATCCCAGACAAGATAACATTCAACAGGGAGAGGAAAAGAAATGCTAAAAAGAAATGGAAGATGAGGGTGAGACTGACAGACTGGCACAAAAGGGACCGAGGCAAATAAACTCTGCCTATGGTACTTAATATATACTAAACCAATGTCCCAGCCAATAAGTTGTTTGGAAGACAATGCTGATGGAGTAGAGCAGGGTTCGGCAACCTTTGGCACGCAGCCCATCAGGGAAATCTGCTGGCGGGCCGGGACGGTTTGTTTACCTGCAGCCTCCACATGTTTGGCTGATCACAGCTCCCACTGGCCGTGGTTCGCTGCTCCAGGCCAATGGGGGCTGCAGGAAGCGGCATGGGCTGAGGGATGTGCTGGCTGCCGCTTCCCGCAGCCCCCATTGGACTGAAGCGCTGAACCATGGGCAGCAGGAGCTGCGATCAACCGAACCTGCAGATGCTGCAGGTAAACAAACCATCCCGGCCAGCAAGAGGCTTTCCCTGGTGGGCCATGTGCCAAAGTCTGCCAATCCCTGGAGTAAAGCAACACAATGGCTCATTTGGTTTCAGTGGGCCTTCTTGTGGGCAGGACTTAACACCTTCTGTAGGAAGCCAGCATTTTACATTAGTTAATGCTTCTTTCCTGTTTATTGAGTTACACAGTTCCAGAGGTTTACAATGCAAACACTCAATATAACCTTATAACATGGGGCACAGATGTTAAAAGTGAGATTACTACATGCATCATCCTAGATTTCATAAAATCTAATTACTAAACACATTCTTATAAACTTAACATCTATCTTAACAATCCTAACACACAGGTAAGGCAGACTAATTTAGCTATGTATTGAGAATGTTCAGTTGAGGCCTTGGCATGAGCTGGCTCCAGGTCTTCCAGCATCACCGGGGTAACATGGATAGGGCAGGGGTCTCAGAGATAGCAGATTTGTTTTTTGTTCCCATAGCAAATGACTTGCAGTTGGAATTTAGGCAATTCCCTTGTTTGGTGTCTGATTTTTCCCCATCTGTACCATGGGGGGGGGGGTCATGATGCATCTTGGACACCTTCTATAGATGCAAAATATTATCAATTAAAAAGGATTTAAACCATTATTGGTAGCCCAAGGCATGCAACTTGGGTCTTTATAGAAGCACAAAAAACTTCAGTGGTTTGGTTAATATATAAGGCCCACTTTTTAAACTTAGGTGCCTGTCTTTGGCACCTAGAACCCACATCAGAATTCTCAGGTGGCCACTCAGTGAGCCCATCTTGCATTCAGATGCCAAAGCATGGAATTTGGTTGCTTGCATCAGTCTGAAAATTGGGTCCTCTCACTGGGCATGTTTCTAGGAGAGCCATATTTGCAGTATTTCATTGCACTTTGATCATTCCTTCATATAGGCACCACAGTTCTGTAGAGCTAAATGAGCCACAAATGTCATGCAGAATCCACCATCCCCCCTTAATAACGAGAAATCAAGCAGTCTACAGTATGACCAGCCTTTTGCCAGCCACACACAACTACCTGGGGCAGAAATAAGCATGCCCATGACCATAGTCCTGCCTTATCTTACAGACGGAGGTCCTGCAATTCTCTTGCAGGATTCTGTTACCCCTCACTCTGGTTCATATCTGCATAGGGGTGGAGGAAATCAGTCATTTTCTGTTTACCTGTATAACAAAGATACATATTCTGTATAGCATAGATATGTCTGCTTCTGACCCATAATTCTTTACTCAGAATCTTAAGGCGGACTACGCTCTCTTTGCAAAGCTACATAGGATACTGATGCATAGCTGCAAACACTTCACTCAGTAGTTCCAACTCAAAAGCTCCCTCCTTCCTTGGGTAAGGTAGTAATATTAACAATACTGTATTTCTTAAAATGTAGTTTTCCACCAATCCCTCCTTCCTTCCATTCAATAACTTTCAGCTTCTAACGTTCCTTCCAGTGTCCAGTAAAACTATTAAAAACAGAGGCTAAAACACCCCACTGACAAAACCAATTATAATTAAGGAATGATCCTAGATAATCAGATAAGGTGAATGTGATAATCAGTTTCATCTTATTGCCTTCCTGTCTTTAGCTGATCTAGGTAACAGAATTATTTTCAGTGTGTTTTTCACATTTTTGGAATGAAATGGAATTGATTCAGTACAACAACGCACAGCTTGTCAGATGAGCGGAACAGCAAGCAGATAGTAGGAAGAGGGGAAAGCAGACAATGTATGAAGACATTCAACCCGAGTAATTCCTATCAATGTCCTACCAGACATCATATTTTCTTATATCTTATGTTTAAAATGTTACAAGTGAGGGAGGTTGTTTGTTTGTTTGTTTGTTTGTTTGGGGATTTTTTTGGTTTTGACTGTAAATTAGCACTAATTTGATTCCTGGCATGTGTAAATGAGCTTCTCAGAATTACCATATACTCAGGTTTTCCTCGCTTTTGGGAGGAGTGCTTGGTACAGCTGTACAGATCCTTTTCAACCAAACCGTGAAACCACACAAAGCGCAGCTGCTTTCATCCTTACAGCTTGAAATTCAACCAAGGTCCATCAGAACTTTCCCTGAGGGAGCTGAACTTTGGCCCAGTTTTCACGGATCTGTACCAATATTTTTGGTTCTGCCTCAAAATCCAGGGTGATCCACATGACATTTGGTGGAGTCAGTAGAGCTTTTCTTGGTAAATTGTAATTTATTGCAACTGAATGTCAACGTGAAACTTAAGGGATTACAAATCCGGGCAAACCGGAACTGAAGCAAATATTTGTTTGAGCCTGTGCTAGCAATTAAGCTTCCTACAGCTCTGATGCTCAGCTATATTCTGATTTTACTAAAAGCAGCTAAGACAAATGATAAAAGATTGTCAATACTGTAGCTCAGCAACAATTCATGAGATTGGAGAAGGCCACATAGCCCATTTTTATCTGTCTACTTATCATTTCAGTGCTTGCACCCAGGGAGGCCTTTGCAAGAAGGACAGCAGTTTGTCATTCTTCTTTGTAAGTTTCAGAGGAACAGCCCTGTTAGTCTGTATTCGCAAAAAGAAAAGGAGTACTTGTGGCACCTTAGAGACTAACCAATTTATTTGAGCATGAGCTTTCGTGAGCTACAGCTCACTTCATCTGATGAAGTGAGCTGTAGCTCACGAAAGCTCATGCTCAAATAAATTGGTTAGTCTCTAAGGTGCCACAAGTACTCCTTTTCTTTGTAAGTGTGAGCTGAGTTTACAGGTGAGAAAGCACCAGGCCCACCCCTTTGCACTTAGCAGTTACCATTCCCAAGTTCTCTGGGGGTGGGTTAATGGGTGGAGAATATGTTTGTCTGAATAGATATATTATGGAAGTGAAGTGCTTTACAGTCAGCTCTTAACAAGGTGGACTTAAGTCCTTGTCATGTTAATTAGAAGCTTAGCTATGCATGCCCTTCTCAGGCCTTACTCCTGGGACTGGAGGGGAAAAAGGAAAATTACTTGCCAACTGTTAGAGAAAGTGAAAACTTTACCCAACATAGATATCCTCCAATGCCTGAGCTGTGGGATTAATTAAATACACAGGAAGCCACTCTTAGGATACTTAGGGAAGGAATAGGATGAGAGACTGAGAGTTATTTGCGGGGTGATTGTGTCTCTTTGGGACAGGATCCAGGCCTTGCTCCGGTAACTGCCAAGGGTTGATGAAGTGATGAACTGATGAAGTGAGCTGTAGCTCACGAAAGCTCATGCTCAAATAAATTGGTTAGTCTCTAAGGTGCCACAAGTACTCCTTTTCTTTTTGCGAATACAGACTAACACGGCTGTTCCTCTGAAACCTGCCAAGGGTTTGAATTTGAATCCAGGGAACCAACAAGTGGCGAGGGAAATGGTCAGTGAAAATGCAGATGACCTGGCTGGCAGGAGGGAGGAGCGGCTAGGCTCAGGCTACCTGCCTGCCTGTAACCAGTAACAGAGTCAGGGGCTATAAGTGCTTAGTCCTCGCCGAGGCTGCAGCCAGCGCCGGAGCAAAGACCCCCCCCCCCCCCCCCAGGTCTTGTGCCTTCCTCCGAAGCAGGAAATGTTATCCATTAAGGTTGCGTGTGTTGTCAATGAGAATTGAAAAATTGGAGGATCTCCGGTCTGGGAAGAAAAGGAAAGCTCACTTATATATGTGGATATAAGTGGTAAACAGATGTAACCAGACCCCTGGGGCTGGGTGGGACAGAGAGATGCTCCCTGCCCCCTTGCACACTGGAGAAGGGGCTCAGGCTGGCTCTGATGCAGTGAGGAAAGCAGCGAGCTCGCTGCCTACCCCCACTGAGACAGCAAGGGCAGCGCTGAGCACAGTGGGAGCTGAGACCCCAGCTGAGTGGGGGGAGACACAGGCAGGGCAGGAGAGTGGGGTGGGAGGAGGTTTTTTTTCATGCTTTGTGTGTATATAATAAGATCTTCTAAACTTTCCACAGTATGCATCCGATGAAGTGAGCTGTAGCTCACAAAAGCTTATGCTGCTCAAATAAATTGGTTAGTCTCTAAGGTGCCACAAGTACTCCTTTTCTTTTTGCGAATACAGACTAACACGGCTGTTACTCTGAAACCTGTCAATATTTTTTGAAGTGGTCCAACTTGCAGTTGGTAACACTAGTGATTTAAAAGTAAAATGACAATCAAAGAGCCAATGTGAGAAATCAAGCACTGTCCACTGTATCATAAATCTGCATAAGTCATGAATGGAGAGCTTCGGCAAGAAAAAGAAAATAGCTCGTAATCTTGGGACCTGATCCAAAGCACAGTCTGTCAGAGTCTTTCTCTTGGCTTTCATGGGTTGTGGATCAGATGCTGGAGTGTCTTTTTTGTTTTGTTTTGTTTTTTAAAGCAAGGTTGCTTAGATGAAGCTCTGGAGAGTTTTTTAATGTGCCAGATATTTTGGTTAAATCATTTCTGAGGGATTTGCTGGTCCATGGATAAATGAATGGGGAAAATCTTTCTTAAATATATATCTTATAAAATCAGAAGGGTGCAAACACCAAAGAGGTAGTAGATGATACTAGATGATCTCTAACTAGGCTTGTAAAGATTGGATTAGATTTTTATTGGTAGATGTTAATAAATATCAGTCCCACTGCACACACATGAACCGATGAAAAAATATTTCCATTGATAATAAATTCTACAGATAGGCAAAGTAAGAAAAACGCTGCTTGGTATCATATCAAAGTTTGATTTAAGCATATTTACTTTGTATAATTTGACAAGTGAGATTGGCAATTTGTGTTTTAATGGTTATGAAGCTTTAAGTTTATGAATCACAACACCTACAACGATTAAATAATTGTTCTCTGACCCCTGCTATTGTCTTACCCTCATAGTTGCTCAGAACTGTGAAAAATTAAATAAATAAAAACAGAAAAAAATGCTTAAAAATCAACATTACTATTATCTGTCAAAATTATATATAAAAAGCCATGTATTCTGCAAAGCCTACCTATAACTAGGGATAACTGCCTGGAATCAATAAAGAACCTAAGCACATGCTTAATTCCTTCCTGATCAGGATCACACTTAGGCAAACGCTGAATTTTCAGCATGGGCTTATATGCATTTCTCAATTGTAATGCTTTCCTGAATCAAGCCAAATGGACAGGAAATAATAATGGTGAATTTCAACTGAATAACCAGGAAAAAAAAATACAGGACTCACTTAGATCTAGACTCAACAAACAGAGAGAAGGAATATACTGTAGAGAACCATTCTGCAGTAAAAGGAAGCTGGGCTAGGTGATTAAATGGTCCTTTCCAGCTATATTCCATGAGCACTGAGAGAAAGTTCTAAGGGATTTCAATTCAAAATAGATATGGTATGGCGCTGATGAAATATATATAAATATTTAGATCTATCCACCCACTTAGCTTTAGCTATATCTAACCACAATACAATAGTTGATCTCTTTCAAGTATTATGCCTTTAAGTTAAAACTTCATTGAAATAAAATAGGGAAAGAACAATACATTTTGCATTCTTCAGAAGCCAGTGTTCAATAAGTACTAAGTTTTGATCGATTGATACGGTGTCATATTTGACTAAAGAGGTGGGAAAGTTGCTACTGTTGCTTTGTGCTGGCGAGAAGAAGAATGCACTATTGATTTTATATGTTGGATGGGCTGTCAGTGTACAGTGCATTGTTGATTTTGACTTTTATAGCCAACATGTTTCCTTTAATTGGATCATTTGTAAAAGAGAGGAGGGTACCTGTTCTCTTGTGACAGTGACTGATTACAATCATTTCATGTTTGTCAATATTTGATAAACCCGCGGTTACCCAACAGCGGGGCTGAAAACAGCATCTTTATGCATTTGCTTGTTTCTCCTCTTTCCCATTCAGCCCCAATACAAGCAGCACCTGGTCCCCAGCAACTTTTTTATTTATTCCCTTGCTAGTTTCCCGGACAGAGAAAGCAAGCCAATACGTTTTCATCTGGAGTCAATGCTAAAATGTCATCTCTTGGTGAGGTGGAAGTGTTGCATCGCCCTGCCTTCCCCTCCCCTTTGTTTCCATCACAAATTTCTTAGAAGATTTACAGAGTCCTGCAGTTGAGTGACTAAGATGCACAGAGCCTGACTTGACTTTCTAGCTGTCCCATCTCTAGCACAGTGAATTGAAAACAGCATCACTCTAACCCATCGTTGCCCTTAAACTTTCTTCTTCTCCTTCTTTCCGTTATGATTCTTTTTCAATATGTTGGATGCAAATGAGAAGTTCACTACAGAGAGGTCTGGAGCTCCAGGAAGACTTGAGATGTGCTCATACAGCATTGTTATAAATTATTCGAAGGGAATGCATGTCGGTATTTTAATTGTGTCTTTGATGCTCAGTTCACAGATGGTTGATAATTTCAAGTGATGTACTAAAGAGCTCTATGTTTTAATCTTGAAAGAGAAGATCTATTCACCAGTCAGTCTCAACGTTTGTTCTCTTCTGCTTAGCAAAGCAAAACCTTTTTTCATTTTCACCAAGGATAATTTAGACTATGAATGTAAATATGCTCCCATCAGGCCCAGCAGGAAAAATCTTCAATGCACACAGGGCTCTCAGGTGGAGAGAACACTCCTATCGCTGTCTTCATCCATGCTCTTTGCAACAGGTTTGAGAAGTTCTGAAAGTGAAGCAATTTTTGTATTGATCGCTGCCTAATTGTATACAAAATAAAATTCAACCTTTGCGTGTAAACCATTGATCTTATATTCTCCACCTCCATAATCAAAGAGATGTTTCCAATCTGGGTCTAGGTTCAAGTTTTTCCAAAGTTTGGTTTCAGAGTAGCAGCCGTGTTAGTCTGTATCCGCAAAAAGAAAAGGAGGACTTGTGGCACCTTAGAGACTAACAAATTTATTTGAGATGAAGTGAGCTGTAGCTCACGAAAGCTTATGCTCAAATAAATTGGTTAGTCTCTAAGGTGCACAAGTCCTCCTTTTCTTTTTCCATAGTTTGGGTATCTTGGCTTCTGAGGTTTCAACTCAGGCCTACCTGTAAGCAGAACCCATCCGAGTGCCACTCACATTCTATGTGGTTCAATAAACTGCATGATGCTCAACCATTCCAACGAGTCTCATGTCACTCACTGCATCATCATCTCTATGAAACATACCATTGTCTTAGAGATATGCAGTCAAAAGAATTATTCCAATTAGGCAGCGATCATTACGAATGAATGTGTTGGCTTTTCTTTTTTCCTAAGGATTTGTGTCACCTGAAGGGATAGTTTCATCTTAAATTAATTTTTATTCCTGATATTTTCCTACCACTGCATTCAGGTTTCTGCATCCATTTTAGGCCCTTGTCATTCACACCAGTACCTCTAAGCATAGTATGCATGGTTGTCAAGATCACATCCTTAATTGGTGTGGTGTTTAGATGTTGCTTGTAATTATTAGAATTGGGAACACTGGCTGCTGGGAGTCTGAAAGGACAGGAAACGGAAAGGAGGGGGAGGAGTTGAAGAGGCTCAGGGAGAGCTACTGAGGGTGCAGCAGCAGCTTGGAAAAGAGGTTTCCACTTTAAAAAATAAAGTCCTGTTGAAGTTTGTTAGTACCTTGCCTGGCTACTACAACATTTTGGCAATGAGGATGGATCTTCTGCCTCTGAACCCACCTGCACCCTTTCTACGAAGCCCAGGTGAGCCTCCAATTGCTTTTACTGCCTGGTTCCATATGTTTGAGACGTATCTGCTTGCAATCAGTGCTACAGAGATTTCTGAAGTAAGAAAGCGTTCTCTGCTAATCCACTGCCTTGGAGCAGAAGGGCAGCGTATATTTTACACTTTTCCCCTTGCAGACGATAAATATGAGACTGCACTCACAGCATTAAAGAACCTTTTTGTACCAAAAGTGAATGTAGTAGCTAATTGCTACAGATTTCGCCAGCGTGAGCAAAAACCAGGGGAGACTATAATGCATTATATTGCTTCCCTGAGGAGTCTGATTGTAACTTGTGACTTTGGGAATATTGCAGATGAGGTGATTAGAGACCAGCTCATTGAGAAAACAACCATGCTTCATGTAAGAGAACGTTTACCTCTAGGACCACAGTTTACACTAGGAAAAGCAATAACCATTGCTACCCAGATTGAGTCAGCTACAGCTGAAGCCAAAATAATGAGCATGGATACAGGAGGTAGAGTCCAGGCTGTGACTCCTTTGCAGAAAAGTTCACTATCGCTGCAGACAAACAATTACAAAAGGAAAACTAATGAAAAACCACCAGATCAGCAAATTCAAAATACAGTAAAAGCATGCTTTCACTGTGGATCCCCACAACTCCTTGCAAGCTACACAGGATGTCCAGCAAAAGTAGCTCAGTGCAATCATTGCAAAAAGATTGGACGTTTTCCTAAAGTATGTCACAGCAGCCAGTTCAATCAGCAGGTGCATGCAGTTACAATACCAGATGTTACTTTGCTGAGCATGGACAAAATCACTACTGCACATATTCCAGAACAAATAAAGTGCACTGTAAATGTTTCCGCCATACCCTCAGGCAAATCACACTCTATTCAGCTAATGTTGGATACTGGCTCAGCAGTATCTATACTACCTGATTCCATCTATTTGCATTACTTTAAAGATGTGCCTCTTACTGAACCCAAACTTCACTTGGTGTGCTATTTGAAAAACTATATTCCAGTACGTGGCTGCCTGCCAGCAATAGTTACTTTTGGTGATTGCTGTGTAACTGCAGAGTTCTACATTGTCCACAAAGGCATTCCTATCCTTGGCAGAGATTTATTGGCTGCTTTAAATCTCAGGGTAGTTAATGGACGAATTGATCTTCCTCAGCAAAGCACTCTTGCGGTACACACACCAGTTTCAGCTGGGACCCAACACCAGGTTGAGGAGAAACTCAGCTGTGCTTATGGGTTTCTGCATAAAGTTAAAATGAGGAATAATGTGATGCCTGTATGACAGAAATTACGGCGCTTACCATTTTCAGTCAGGGAAGCTGTTTCAGAGGAACTTAGAAAACTTGTTCAAAAGGACATTATTGAAGAGATTGACTCCTCAGAATGGATTTCACCTATAGTAGTGATGCAGAAGAAGGGTGGAGGCATTCGCCTTTATGTGGACTTAAGGGAGCCAAATAAAGCTATTGTGATTGACAGCCATCCTCTTCCTCACATAGAAGAAGTATTTGCAGAACTCCATGGAGCAAAGATGTTTTCTACTCTTGATTTGCAGAGCGCATACCACGAGGTTATGTTGCATGAAGATAGTAGAGACCTCACAGCATTTATTACACATGAGGGACTATTCTGTTTTAAATGTGTTCCATACAGTCTCTCATCTGCCCCAAGTGCCTTCCAAAAATGATTTAATTGATTCTGAAGAATCAGCATGGAGTTCAGTGCTATCTGGATGATATTATCGTGTTTGGAAATACTTCTGAGGAGCATGACAATAACCTGCAGTCTGTACTAAACTGCATCAGTAAAGCAGGTCTCAAGCCCAATAGGTCCAAATGCGAATTTAGACAAACTGAACTCTCCTTTCTGGGGCATACAATTTCACAGGCTGGACTAAAACCTGATTCGGCTCATATCCTGGCAATTTCAAATGCTCCTCCTCCAACAGATTTGAAAACCTTATGTTCCTTCTTGGGTCTTACCTCCCGGTATGCAAAATTCATTCCCAATTATGCTTCTGTCATTGCACCGTTATGAGAATTACTATGGGGAAGTTCAGCCTTAGTGTGGACAACAGATGCACAAGCTAGTTTCGAAATGGTGAAAGACTTGATTGTACACAGTCCAGTACTTGCACTATTCAGCCCTGCATTGCCCACAATTGTAACTACTGATGCTTCTGATTATGGACTTGGGGCTGTCCTCACACAACTTCATGAGGACAACACAGAGAGGACTGTTGCATTTGCTTCAAGGACACTAAGTAATGCTGAGAGAAAATATTCTGCAGTCGAAAAAGAAGCACTTGCTTGAGTCTGGGCTACTGAAAAATGGAGAACTTACCTGTGGGGCCACACGTTCAAGTTGCGCACAGACCACAGCCCTTTGACGACGTTGCTCACCACGAAAGGACTGGGAAGAGCAGGATACCGTATTGCTCGATGGTCTGCAAGACTACTCTCTTTCAATTATGAACTGGAATATAAGCCTGGAAACCAAAATGTGGTAGCTGATTCCCTTTCTCGCCTGCCTTTGCCTTCACCAGATGGTCCACCGGAGGATAAGGATGTAATAGTTGTGTTTATTACAAGCACTCTTACTGCAGTTACAAGAGAATAATTTCAAGCTGCTTGTTCAGCGTGTCCAATTCAACAAAAACTATGGGAATTTCTGACAAAAAGATGGCCCAGTAACCCTAAAATCTTGACCCAGGTTTGCTGCCTTATTTTAGAGTTTGGGATGAACTTTCTTTTCTCTATGGCTGTGTGCTACGAGATACACACTGGCTACTTGTGCCAGAAGAATTACAGTCAAAATTCATACACCTGAGACAAGATACTCATCAAGGAATTGTCAGAACCAAACAACGACGATGGGATCTGTATTGGTAGTCAGGGATGGACTCTCAAACTGAAGCACTCATAAAATCCTGTGTCATTTGCCAAATGCATGATAAGACAGCAGTGACATGTACCCCTCCATTACAGCCGGTTCCTCTTCCTGAACCTGCATGGGAAAAAGTGGCAATTGACATTGTAGGATACTGCTCCAATTGACTGTCATTATGCCATCACCTTAATAGACTATTTCAGAAAATGGCCTGAGGTAACGTTTACATCACAAATCTCTTCTGCTACAGTAATTAAGTTCATCTCTTCAGTTTTTAGCAGGGAAGGTAACCCCAAAGAACTGGTTTCAGATAAGGGTAGTCAATTTACTTCCCTGGAGTTTGAAACTTTTCTAGCAGAGAAGAACATTTTACACATAAGGTCATCTCTATACTACCCTCAAGCCAATGGGGAAATTGAACAGTTTAACAGAAGTTTGAAAGAGAGTTTACAAACAGCTAAACTGGAAGGGTGATTGTGGATAACCTTCACTACTGATTTCTTGGAAGCATACCAGGCTACACGACATGCCACAACGCAAAGATCACCCTCAGAGTTACTGCATGGGAAACAGATGAATACTAAATTGAACATTGCTGGATTGCAAAAGGCACGACTTGAGGCCTTAACCAAGGATGATGTGAGAAAAACAGTTGAACAGAACCAAGCAAAGTGTAAGGCTTTAACAGACAAGTGGCAGGGTGCTAAGGAACCAAAGTTTCAGTGTGGTTCCTTTGTTAGAATACAAAAACCTGGAATTTTACACAAAGGGGACCATAAATTCACAGCTCCTCTTAAAATCATAGAGAAGAAGGGACCTTACACCTATCGACTTTCTGATGGGTGGGTATGGAATGCTTCTTATCTTGCACCTGCCTATGCACCAAGAGGAGATTGTGCCAACACCCAGTCTGCATTGGATGACTTCACCGTAGTATCAACACAACAAGACATTGCACTGGAACCGGGGCTTGAGAGATGGCCCATCAGACCCAGACGACCACCTGTCTGGACTAGAGACTGTGTTATGTAGTATCTATAATGTTTTTAGTGTAGTATTTCTGTCAACAGTATAGTGCCTTGTTTCCTATTTGTTCCTGTGGTTAGAACAACATTTATTGTAATTGGGAGAGTTTCTTAAGAGAGGAGAGAATGTGGTGTTTATATGTTGCTTATAATTATTAGAATTGGGAGCACTGGCTTTTGGGAGTCTGAAAGAACAGGAAACAGGAAGGAGGGGGAAGGAGTTGAAGAGGCTAAGGGAGAGCTACTGAGGGTGCAGTAGCAGCTTGGAAAAGAGGTTTCCACTTTAAAAAATAAAGTCCTGCTGAAGTTGGTTAGTACCTTGCCTGGCTACTACAACAATTGGTGGTTTTATAGTGAAACCTCGCTTCAGTCTTTCAAATGTCCCAGGCAAAACTTCTAGGGCAAAAGATTCTCAAACCACCATACCACTTACCTCTGTTTCCCAAGCCCTCTCTTCCCTCTTCCTGAGACATATGCACCTTCCTTTTAAGACACTAGTCATTTTTATTCATTTTCAATAGCAGGTGTGAAATAGTAACTTGTCATCTGTCTTTTGTAGTGCTGCAAGCCAAAATTATAAATGGGCTGACATTAATGGCAGACCAAAATTTAGTGTCGTATTGGTAGCTGGTATTGAAAATGGTTTGATATGACAGATGAAATACCTGCTGCAGCAGCCGTAGTTAGACTTTAGCTGGATACATCGGGCAGGAAAAAAATTGTTAAAAAAAATAAAAGCCTTGCTATAGGTAACTAATTTATATGATGTTTCTCCAGTCTCCTCTTCCCATTCTTCTCCTTTCTTCTCCTCTTCTCTTTTTCATTTTTTTGCTTTTAAAAATATGAGTAGATTTAGTGCCTATGAAAGTGAGGGATTGTGCAGCTCAGGCTTCAGCCAAGTATAGTGCTGGTAAACAATGGACAAGGTTTCTCCTAACCTCTATTCTCGGCGAAAGTATTTCTTCACTGCAGGCGTTACAGCTGCAACCCTTGCCAGTACAGTCCAAGTCCTCTGCACAGCTCTGCTGATGTGCCTTTAGCCTGACTTAATATGACCTCTCACAGTCCAGTCCTGGTCCCCATTCAGGACCCCCACCAGCGTGACCTGCTGCAGCCCTTCCTGTTCCAGTTCCCCACTACAGCTTTGCAGTGAACTTTACACCCAAGACATAGCAACTCCTTCCATTTCAGTTCCATATGCAGACCCCCAACTCCACCGCCCCGTTCTGCCAATTGATTTGAATGATTAGAAGAATAATGCCCATCAGATCAGATCTATGCCATGCCATCCAGCTGCCAGTGGGTTAGCAGAAGGGTTTGTTTGATCAGTGAAGTAAGTCTTGTGGTCACTTCTTTAGAATGAAGATCACCTCTCAAAAAAAAAAAAAAAGGCTTATTGGGTTTCTTATCAACTTGCTGAAACAATGCTCATTCCACCACAAAGGAGCCTCCAGCACTGCTAAGGAATGGGAGATAATTATGTACCTCATTGACTTACTAAGGTGATGTCTACTCTGCAATCAGAGGTGTGATTGCAGTATGTGTACACACACCTGAGCTAGCTTTGATGTAGCTAGTGTAGGTACTAACGGTCATGAAGCCACAGCAGTACGGGCATCAGCATGGACTCTACCAGCCAGCTTGGGATCATATATGCTTGTTCAGGCAGCCAAGGAAGCTTCAGCTTCACGGCTGTTGGGATCCAAGCTCACTAGATTGAAGCTAGCTCTGGGGTGTCTACACATGTGGAAATCACACCTCCAGTCTCAGAGGAAACATATCTTTTGACTTCTGAGGATGACATAGGTAGTGCAAGAAAAACAGGCACAGGCAGACATGTGAGAGATATAGCCCTGAAGTTTTTGAACCAGGAGAACCAGTGCTAGTTTAAAGATATGCTGCTAATTGGGTTCCTCCACCATTGACCGTAATGGAGCTATATTGATTTACACTAGCGAAGAAAGTAGACTGAAGTCTATGAGAGCTAGAAATTGAACCCAGACCTCCTTGGCTTACTTATTTTCAGATAAACATCTGATGTTCAATTGTTTCCCTGGTCTTATTTAAAACTTCTGCAGTCCAGAAACTGGGCTAGAAATCTCAGAGGAGCAGCCAGTGCAGAGGCTAGTAGACAAACAAAATCAAACATAACAGATAGCCGACTTTGTTTTAAGCTTGAAACTGGCTCAGAATTGGTTTGAACATTGAGTGAAGGTTCTAGGCAAGTTATTTTATCTGAACTGTTTTACCTGCTCCTAGTTCTTATAACTCTACCCTGAACCTTCTGATGAAACAAAAGAAAGAGTAAGGTTGTAGTGAAGTAGAGATATACAGTTATTTAAGTTCTTATTCAAAGAGACTGTATTGAAAGGCTCTTTTTTATTCAGCTCAGAGTCACAATTATATGCATATGCTCAGAGTCATAATTAAAAAAAAACCATCAAAGATCCCTTTCATAAACAATTCCTCTCTCTCCCAGTTTTTTATAAGGAAATTTTAAGACACAATAATGTATGCATTATAAATTCAAGTCAGGCCCTGTCACCAAATAGCCAGTGGTGGGCTACATTGATCTGCCCACCACAGAAAAAATAAAAAACAAATGGAGCAGTTGTTGAAAATACACATAGGTATTTAGTTCACCAACACTTGTGTTCAGTCCCATTCCCTCCCCCAAAATGTCAGTGCTTGGAAGTCCCAGCCCAAAGTCTTTTCCTTCTTTAACGAGGCGAGCCACAACTTGTATACCCAAAGGTCCAGCTCCAAGCCTTTCTTTCTATCTGCTGCCCCCCCTTCACTCTCCCACTGCACTCAAACTGATGCGATTCCGCCTAGCACTCCTTTGGCAATTCCCTAGCGCTGCCTCTCCACATAAAAGCTGTGTTAGAAAAGCCTGTATTTTATAGGGCCCCAGACTTCTCCCACTCCCAGCATGCTTTGCTGAAAAGACATTTGTACCCAGCTTCCTCTGCTCCACTCTGTTAGTGGGAAAAATCAGCAGGATAGGCTGAAATTTTCTAAAACCTGCTTCCTGGTAAATCCAACTTCCCAAAAGCCTTGGGTTTTCCCTGTGAGGGTGTAAGCAGGGTCTGAATGAACCCCTAGATTCTGAACCCGGCCCTCGTTGCTGCCGGCTCCACCTGACAGAAGGGTTACAAGAGTTTACTGTATTCCAGGCCACGACTCAAGAAAGCACTTAAAGACATAAAATCCATCCCTATTCAGGACAACTCTAATTGTATTCTTAACTTTAAGCACGTGCTTAAGTTCTTTCCTGAATAGGGATGCTTCCCTAAATTAAGGCCTCAAGGTCATCCTACAGGTGACACTGTGGTGACTGCAGCAGTGGTCATCATCGGGTTGGAAAAAAAAGTAAAAGACTAAAGGAAATTTCATAAATTCTTTGTTTCCTTTTTCAAATCAAACCTTCAGTCAAACTTTGAGTCACTAATAAAATAATTCAAAGCTTTGCATTTTAATGCATTCCACCCAAGAGTCACAAAGCACTTTACAAATGCTTTAAAATTAAGCCTCACAGCTGCCCTCTGATCTACTGTGTGTAGTAAGTGTTGTTATAAAGTATTACCTATCTTACTACTAGATGAACTGTGTTCTTGGAGAACTGCATCAATAAGGTTAAGTGATTGACCCCGGGTCACACAGCAAGGCACCAAGGGAGGCAGCAATGAAACATATTTTCATTTCAAGAGCCATTTTTCACCAACAGCAGAAGTTCTGGACAGAGCGAAGGGTTTTCATTCAGAGATATTTGTTCTTTTTAGTAAGAGCTGCCCATGCATCAAAACCTTCTATTCTACTTTAATCGTATACCATGCTCATCACCATAGTATGTGAGCACGTTCCAGTAGTGCATTAGGCAGTGTGACTACACGTGCATTGTGTGTTTGTTCTCTCATCCTCTTCCCAGCCAGAGAAGCATATGCAGGAGAGTGTCTTGATTTTATAGGGCTGGGGGGTTTGGGGGGGGGGTGTGGTGGGGGGAGGGTTTTTTTTGTTTGTTTAATACACATGTTGCTCTGTGTTTATGTTAGAGAAGGCTGGACAGTTAAATGGGTC
Source organism: Caretta caretta (assembly GCF_965140235.1). Lineage (NCBI taxonomy): Eukaryota > Metazoa > Chordata > Testudines > Cheloniidae > Caretta > Caretta caretta. Next base: position 8,058,324 of record NC_134210.1, on the reverse strand, counting down.
TTGTACTCAGAGCAGAAGGTGGTGAGATTTGTGGTGGTCGGTAGTCCCTGGGGGAGTTTAATCCACAGTCTCCGACAGGCCCCAAAATTCTCATTGAGCACCCTTAAAAATGTGCCAGTTTACAGAGGAAATCCTGATCCTGCAGTTCACTGTGCATAGTTTCACTGCTGCACTTGCATGCAACCCCACTGAATTACAGGGTAAGATGCATTATATTGTAATTCTGGGGCTTATCCAGGTACTGACAGTTCAATCACCTCAATATTTGCAGTATTCAACATATTTTCTATAAGGATGAGGCAGCACAAAGGAACACTGCAGATATTAAGGAAACCTTATCTAAGTATCTTAGGTAAATGTACACGATTCTAAGGTTTCAGAGTAGCAGCCATGTTAGTCTGTATCCGCAAAAAGAAAAGGAGTACTTGTGGGCACCTTAGAGACTAACAAATTTATTTGAGCATAAGCTTTTGTGAGCTACAGCTCACTTCATCGGATGCATTCAGTGGAAAATACAGTGGGGAGATTTATATACACAGAGAACATGAAACAATGGGTGTTACCATACACACTGTAACCAGAGTGATCACTTAAGGTGAGCTATTACCAGCAGGAGAGCGGGGGTGGGGGGGGAGGAACCTTTTGTAGTGATAATCAAGGTGGGCCATTTCCAGCAGTTGACAAGTAACTTTGAGGAACAGTGGGGGGTGAGGGAGGGATAAACATGGGGCTAAACATGGGGGGGGGTAAACGTTTCTAAGGGCTCCCACTTTGTGTGTGTGCGTGTGTGTCTCTTTCTCTTTCACACACACACAGACACACACACACAAGGTGTGTGTTCTAAATGTAAAATGAATGAAAAAAAATGATTACATAAACACCCAGAAATGTACAACCTGTAGCATCAAGGAACATTGAAATTCAAACATACATCCTGTCTCCTGTCAAAACACAAAGCAAAGTTAAACTGCAATAAATTCCCATCAGCACTGACAACATGGGACTCAGAAAGCTATTTCCTTACTTAGACGTGTATGCACTAGCTAGTGTTCAACTTTACATCTGACTGGTTAAGAAGATTCATATAATATATTGAATGAACTGTTACAACTCCCCCCCCCCCTTGCTGCTATAATTTTTATATCTCATTTTACCTCTGTAATTAAGACAGGTCTGGTAGGTATTTAAATTAGCCTGGCTTTCATCTCTATCACACATTCATTTCAAAACTTTTATGAATATTTAATAGAGGTTTTATAATTCATGGTGATGTGATGAACAGCTTTTTGGCCGTTAAGTCAATTGACAGAAAAAAAAAAAAGCCCTTTCTCCCGGCAGAAATAATAACGATTCTATTTCTGTTCCTAGATTGGTGATTACACAGTCACCTGTTTTCACATTAAACTTTGATGATAAATTACTCAGCAACCATGATAATATCAGAAGTTTTACTGGCCAGAACAAATTGCCAGTAATTGCTTGCATGATAAAGGGAAAGTGCTGTTTCGTACTCCTTCTCCCTAGGGAATTTCTGCAACCCCACAATCTAACTCTCCCTCTCTCTCTCTCTTTTCTTCTCTCTCTCTCTCTCTTTTTCTTTTTCTCTCTCTTTTTTTTTTTTTTGTTTCATTTCAAAGGCAGCTCTCTCAGCCTTTTAAGAATATATTAACATTCTATTAACACCGCCACGCTTTTTGAATGCATATTGAGAACATAGGCTGAGAAGACCAGTTGAGTTTCAGATAAGCTTGAGTTCAAACAGGTTTATTTATTTATCTATTTATGTTCAGTGCTCCCAGCAAACACTTTGAAATATATTTTGGGGTGGAGAAATGCCACAAGATTGTGAGCAAAAGATTCCACAGTATGAGATTGACTTATTTTATATATAATGGATTTTTTTCATATTTATAGCTGGGTATAATAAATAAAATAAAAAAATAATAACAATATAGTTGGACCAAGACTATGCCAATCTTAAGAGGCCCAGGCCCCGTTAACACAGGTGCTGTAAAAAACACATAAGGGAAGACCCTCAGCTGGTGTACATTGTCATAACTTGCCATGGGAATTATAGGATCTGCCCTATACTGATCCACTCCAACAGCTTCCAGTGGAAGGCCCTGATCCTTCAAAGATTTATCCACTTCTTACCTCTAAGCAAGTGCGTACTGCCCTTGAACGGGCACACGGACTGGGGCATAAAAAGTCAAGGCAGACAAAGTGTGGGAGAAAGGAAACATTGCTATTCCCATTTTACAGATGAGGAGCTGAGGCACAGAGAGATGAAATGACTCACTCAAGGTCCCACAGGAAGTCTGTATCAGAACTAAGAATTGTACACAGAACTCCTGAGGTTGTATCTAGTGTCTTAACCACAAATGATCTTTCTTCTTAAATATAAAGATCTGCAACCTATAGACAATAGATCTGTGATATAATGAAATAAGGCTTCACGTTTTAAACAGAGAGAATAATTAAACACTGGAACAATTTACCAAGGGTCGTGGTGGATTCCCCATCACTGACAATTTTAACATCAAGAGTGGATGTCTGTGTAAAGCTCTGTCCTAAGAATTATTTTAGGGAAGTTCCATGGCCTTAGATTAGATTTTCACAGTGATCCCTGCTGGCCTTGGAATTTATGAATCTATACATTTTAGATTATTTTTTCATCCCTCTACCAAGGCAGGACTTCAATCTGCTCTTTGACCATTCTAGTTTTAACTATTCCTTGTAATGAGGCTTCCACCATTTCCCTGGGGAAACTGTTTTACTGACTAATAAAACGCACCATCAGGAAGTATTTCCCGATGTTCATCCTAATGTTTCCTTTACATTGAATTCAGTCCTGCTTACATTGAATTCAATGGTAAAATTCCCACTGGCTAAAGTGGTGCAGTATTGGGCCCTTTAATGTGGTCCCATTACATTAAGCTTTGCCCTCTTGAACCACCTTAAACAATTGTGTTCAGCCGGAGGTTACTTCCTACTAGATATATATTTAGCCCTCCTAATACCTGAGTAGCTTTGAAATATTTGTAGACAATTTGTATTCTCCCTTAGACATCATGTGTCCAGTCTCTATCTTGTAGGACCCAATCCAAAGCCAATTACCTACTATTACTCAGACCTTCTTGTCAACTGTTTGAAATGGGCCATCCTGATTATCACTACAAAAGGTTTTTTTCTCCTGCTGATAATAGCTCACCTTAACTGATTGGTCTCCTTATAGTTGGTATGGCAACACCCATTTTTTCATGTTCTCTGTGTATATATATCTTCCTACTGTATTTTCCACTGCATGCATCCAATGAAGTGGGTTTTAGCCCATGAAAGCTTATGCCCAAATAAATTTGTTAGTCTCTAAGGTGCCACAAGTACTCCTCGTTTGTGTTTTTTAGCTAACAGAAAGGCTCTTACTGAGGGCTACTCAGATGCTTAAAGTTAAGCACATGCTCAAGTGGTTCACTAGATCCAGACTTTAACCCTTCCTCATTCTTCAGTCCCTCCTGTCACTCCCCCTGTACTCCCCCAGTTAGTATAAATATATGAATGGCAAAGCTCAGCCGTATAAACTGCAATGCATCAGTAACAAAAAGCAGTCCATCCATGTGTGTGCATATAATGTGTGTGTGTGTGTAGATATTTACCCTGGAGAGATAAATGATATAATATATAATTATAGAGATATCATTTATCCCACCCAAGTTAACACTCTAAAGGTGCCAAACAATAAACTTGGTATAAGTTTCAGCCACAATCATGCATGTGACTTTCAAGCACGAGTATTCCATGTACTTAGGCTACTCACATGCTTAGAATCACACATGTGCTTAAATGCCATGCTGAATTAAAATTGAAATACAGTAAAAATCCCTTTCCTGGCCTTAAAAATATTTCTCTTGGGCAACATAGAGCTAAGTGTATGTGTGTGTGCGTGTGCATGAGTGTGTGAGAGAGAGAAAGAGAGAGGTTCATTCATTCATTCATTCACTTTCCAGCTGCATCTATGAATTTACTGAGTAAAAAAGCACAAACCAAGAGCATGCTCAAATTATTATTATTCAAAGCCTTTAACACTGGAAGCTTTGGATTATAGTAGTATATTATAGCATAAATTTGAACAGAGGTCTCAGGATCTGTGAAGGCAAATGTTAAATAAATTTCAGTTGAGCCTGGTGTGGAAATTATCCCCTTTAACTCAGCGGGTTGCAGAGGTTAAATTAACCATTAATATTTCTGCTCTCTCAATTCTTTCCCTTCTTTCCTTCTTTCCCTTCTTCTCTTGAAACATGAATCACTTTCACTGATGAAGTGAGCTGTGGCTCACGAAAGCTCATGCTCAAATAAATTGGTTAGTCTCTAAGGTGCCACAAGTACTCCTTTTCTTTTTGCGAATACAGACTAACACGGCTGTTCCTCTGAAACCTTTCCTTCTATTGTTTTTGAGGTGGGAACATAGTGTCATTCTCTAACTGGCAAGTGTCCAGATCCTTTATTTTTAGTGCTGGCTGGAATGCCTAACCACGATAAACGAACCACAAACAGGGCTGGCATGGATTTTAGCCCATTTAGATCTTGAATAATTTAAATAATTTGATTCCAGTGATATGGGATTGATTCAAATAAGCAAGTGTTTACAGTGTTGTAGATGTGAAGGGATATCCATCCTAGGTTTCTTTCAGACCATTTTTTTCCCTTCCATAATATGAGCCCTTTGTATGTTAGGCCCTGCTCCTACCAACATTTACGCACATGCTTGTTTTTAAGCATGGGTATCATCCCATTGAATGTGAATGTAATCATTGGCCAAGTTTTTCAAAAGTGATGTGATTTGGGAAGCTTTGTTTTTTGGCTGCCAATCTTAAGACATTTTAAGGAGTCCTGATTTTCACAGCAGGGGAGCTCAGCACTTTCTGAAAATCAAGCCTCATCCACGTCTTTGAAGTTGGATACCTTGACATGGAGGCACTTTTTGAAAAATAAATTGGTCAATGCTTTTTTGGTTTCCTATTTATGCACATTAATGGCCACTGATGTCAAAGAACCTGTGTAAATATAAGAAAAGGAGTACTTGTGACACCTTAGAGACTAACAAATTTATTTGAGCATAAGCTTTCGTGAGCTACAGCTCACTTCATCGGATGCATACTGTGGAAACTGCAGAAGACATTATATACACATGAAACCATGTGTATATAATGAGACCATGAAACAATACCTCCTCCCACCCCACTCTCCTGCTGGTAATATACATTTGGGGACAATGTATACCTTCAGATCAGCGGCATTGCTATGGGTACCCGCATGGCCCCACAGTATGCCAACATTTTTATGGCTGATTTAGAACAACGCTTCCTCAGCTCTCGTCACCTAACGCCCCTACTCTACTTGTGCTATATTGATGACATCTTCATCATCTGGACCCATGGAAAAGAAACCCTTGAGGAATTCCACCATGATTTCAACAATTTCCATCCCACCATCAACCTCAGCCTGGTCCAGTCCACACAAGAGATCCACTTCCTGGACACTACAGTGCTAATAAAAAATGGTCACATAAACACCACTCTATACCGGAAACCTACTGACTGCTATTCCTACCTACATGCCTCCAGCTTTCACCCTGACCACACCACACGATCCATCGTCTACAGCCAAGCTCTGCGATACAACCGCATTTGCTCCAACCCCTCAGACAGAGACAAACACCTACAAGATCTCTATCAAGCATTCTTACAACTACAATACCCACCTGCGGAAGTGAAGAAACAGATTGATAGAGCCAGAAGAGTTCCCAGAAGTCACCTACTACAGGACAGGCCTAACAAAGAAAATAACAGAACGCCACTAGCCGTCACCTTCAGCCCCCAACTGAAACCCCTCCAACGCATTATTAAGGATCTACAACCTATCCTGAAGGATGACCCAACACTCTTACAAATCTTGGGAGACAGGCCAGTCCTTGCCTACAGACAGCCCCCCAACCTGAAGCAAATACTCACCAACAACTACATAGCACACAACAGAACCACTAACCCAGGAACCTATCCTTGCAACAAAGCCCGTTGCCAACTGTGCCCACATATCTATTCAGGGGACACCATCACAGGGCCTAATAACATCAGCCACACTATCAGAGGCTCGTTCACCTGCACATCCACCAATGTGATATATGCCATCATGTGCCAGCAATGCCCCTCTGCCATGTACATTGGTCAAACTGGACAGTCTCTACGTAAAAGAATAAATGGACACAAATCAGATGTCAAGAATTATAACATTCATAAACCAGTCGGAGAACACTTCAATCTCTCTGGTCACGCAATTACAGACAAGAAGGTCGCTATCTTACACCAAAAAATCTTCAAATCCAGACTCCAGCGAGAAACTGCTGAATTGGAATTCATTTGCAAATTGGATACTATTGATTTAGGCTGAAATAGAGACTGGGAGTGGCTAAGTCATTATGCAAGGTAGCCTATTTCCCCTTGTTTTTTCCTACCCTCCCTCCCCCAGACGTTCTGGTTAAACTTGGATTTATGCTGGAAATGGCCCATCTTGATTATCATACACATTGTAGGGAGAGTGGTCACTTTGGATGAACTATTACCAGCAGGAGAGTGAGTTTGTGTGTGTATGGGGGTGGGGGATGAGAAAACCTGGATTTGTGCTGGAAATGGCCCAACTTGATTATCATGCACATTGTAGGGAGAGTGGTCACTTTGGATAAGCTATTACCAGCAGGAGAGTGAGTTTATGTGTGTGTTTTTTGGAAAAACAAAAGGGTGGGGGGGAGGTGAGAAAACCTGGATTTGTGCTGGAAATGGTCCACCTTGATTATCATACACATTGTAAAGAGAGTGGTCACTTTGGATGGGCTATTACCAGCAGGAGAGTGAGTTTGTGTGTGGGGGGCGGAGGGTGAGAAAACCTGGATTTGTGCTGGAAATGGCCCAACTTGTCATTGTAAGGAGAGTGATCAGTTTAGATAAGCTATTACCAGCAGGAGAGTGGGGTGGGAGGAGGTATTGTTTCATGGTCTCTGTGTATATAATGTCTTCTGCAATTTCCACAGTATGCATCCGATGAAGTGAGCTGTAGCTCACGAAAGCTTATGCTTAAATAAATTGGTTAGTCTCTAAGATACCACAAGTACTCCTTTTCTTTTTGCGAATACAGACTAACACGGCTGTTACTCTGAAACCTGTGTAAATATACACAATCTGCCACTAAAATTTAGTCCCAGTGGTTTCAGGTGCAGATCATTACATAAGAAATTACCTTTGAAAAAATTGCTTCTAAGCAATCTGGACTCAACTCTGTGAATAATTTTTGCAAGAATTATTTCAAACACAAGGGATCATCTGATGAAGGGTGAGAGTGTTCCAAGAAAAAATCCTTCTTTCAGGAAGAAAGAATATTTATACGGTAAAGATTAATTACAGTACAATGACTGCTGTTGCGTGGGACTCTGGTCTAATGGTTAGGGCACAGAAATTAGCATCTGGAGTTTTAGGTACATACACCAAGCTCTGCCAGAGGTGTATTTTGTGAAATCGGACAAATCACTTAACTTCTTGATTTTCCCATTCAAAAAAAGGGAAAGGGTAATGAAAACAAAACTTATTGATCTCACCTGGGTGTTGCATGGATTCATTAAATAATATCCCTGAAGTGATTTGATATAGCTGGATAAAAGGCACTATTTACAGAGTGCCAATATCTTCCCTCACATCCACAATACTCTTCCTTCCTCCGTGTCTCTCTGTCTGTCTGTCTCTCTCACATATACAGAGACTTGACCAAATAAAAAGGCAATAGGGCAAGTAAATCAGATTGGAGAGACAGAGAGAGAGAGAGAAAGAGAGAGAGATAGAGATTACTGTGGTTATTTCTGGTTTAAAACTAGAGCTGCTCAAAATCTTTTGAAGGTTTTTTTTTTTCTTTGAAAAATGGCCTCTTTTTTAACCAAGTGTTCTTGAAACTCATTAGTTTTTCTTATATTTTTTTTTCATAAATTTTCAGCAGAAACGCAATGAAAATTGAAAATTTTGATTTTTTTCAATCTTTATCTTTGACTATCTTACTCATCTGTCTTCTTTTTTGTATTGTGTAATTATTGTCCTTCATTTTTGTGTTGGTTCATCCTTTGTCATTATCGGGATGATGTGCCATTCAGTATATCTTGACTTTAGTAAGGCTTTTGATACTGCCTCACATGACCTTCTCATAGACAAACTAGGGAAATACAACCCAGCTGGAGCTACTAGGTGGGGGCATAACTGGTGGAAAACTGTTCCCAGAGAATAGTAATCAGGGGTTCATAGTCAAGGTGAAAGGACATATCAGGTGAGGTCCCACGGGGGACAGTTCTGGGTCTAGTTCTGTTCAATATCTTCATCAATGATTTAGATAATGGCATAACGAGTACACTTATAAAGTTTGCAGATGATACCAAGGTAGGAGGGGTTGCAAGTGCTTTGGAGGACAGGATTAAAATTCAAAATGGTCTGGACAAAGTGGAGAAAAGTTCTGAAGTAAATAGGATGAAATTCAATAAGGACCAATGCAAAGTACTCCACTTAGGCAGGAACAATCAGTTGCAGACATGCAAAATGGGAAATGACTTCCTAGGAAGGAGTACTGCAGAAAGGGATTTGGGGGTCACAATTGATCATGAGCTAAATATGAATCAAGAGTGTAACACTTTAAAAAAAAAAAGCAAACATCATTCTGGGATGTATTAGCAGCAATGCTGTAAGCAAGACACAAGAAAGAATTATTTCACTCTGCTCTGCACTGATTAGGCATCAGCTGGAGTATTGTGTCCAGTTCTGGGTGCCACATTTCAGGAAAGATATAGACAAACTGGACAAAAGCTAGAGAAGAGCAACAAAAAGTATTAAAGGTCTAGAAAACCTTACCTGTGAGGGAAGATTGAAAGAATTGGGTTTGTTTAGATTGGAGAAGAGAAGTCTGAGAGGGGACACAATAACCATTTTCAAGTACATACAAGTTTGTTACAAGGAGGAGGGAGAAAAATTATTCTCCTTAACTTCTGAGGATAGGACAAGAAGCAATGGGGTTAAATTGCATCAAGGATGCTGTAGGTTGGACATGAGAAAAAAATTCCTAAATGTCAGGGTGATTTTACACTGGAATAAATTGCTTAAAGAGGTTGTGGAATCTCCATCCTTGGAGATTTTTATGAGCAATACCTCTCAGAGATGATCTAGATAATACTTAGTCCTTCCATGAGTGCAAGGGACTGGAGTAGATGACCTCTTGGTGTCCCTTCCAGTCCTATAATTATATGGTTGTAGGTAGCTCATGCAGTCTGGGTTCCATAGAGAGCATTTTCATTTGTTTGTTTTTTCATATGTGTTTGTCATAGTCAGTCTTTGTTGTTTTGCTTTGCTATATTGGATTGGTCAGCTTAGTCAGATAGAGACCTTCCATGTACTATCCAAGCAATGGTAGATTAAGCACAGATCCCACTGAATTTTGGCTGGCAAGAAGCCCAGGGCTCAATAGAACTTGGATCCACTGATGCATTTTAGAGACCCCGACCATGGGAGTCAGGCTAGAAGGCAGGGATTGATCTGAAACTAAACCTTGGCTTCAGCTAGTCTCTGTTGCCTTTTTGTTAGAATTTAAATTACTACCCTATTATATATATATATTATATAGCTGAGACGTTCCATAATACATAAAAAAGTAGGAACAAAGAGAAGGAGGATAGACCTAGGGCTGGATTTAGTAGCAGGCAACTGCCTGGGGTGCTGGGCTTTGAGGGCGCCAGACTTGCAGATTTCCAGATCCTAGCATGCAGCTTTATAGTCTTATATGACGGGATGAAATCATGTATGCACATCGAGCATCAAAGTCATTAAGTGGGATACAAATGCAGTAAAAACATTCAAAATTTTAACAAATGAAGGTGGTGGTGCCAAAGACTCTCCTCACCTGAGGCGACAATTTTGTTTAGGGCCAGCCCTTGGTAGAGCATATGGCAAGCCCAACATTGAAGTAGCATTTGGCAACGGGGCTTTCAACTCCTTAACTGATGTTAAAAATGACCATCCCTACCCTCTACTCCTCCAGGCACTAGAAAAGGTGATTGTGGGTAAACACAACATATGCCACCATTGCCCACACAACTGTTGAGGACACCTTCACCGTGGGAACCCGTTCCTTCCCAGTGCAACACTCTGAACTCACTTTGCAAAGGTGTGCGCGACAAAACAAGGCGCAAGGCAAGGAAGAATCAGCCCCCAGTATTGAGCACATTGCACAGACTTGCAAAAGAATACGCACAAAGCTGATTTTCCTGAAAAAATGTACATTTTGCTTCAGTCACCATTAACAAATACGTTAACTCCATGTGACAACTGATTAATTTTGGTTTAAGGTTAAGAATACAAAACAAAGCATGCTGGTATGTAATGTGAATTTTAATGATGTCACAGCACTAGTAAAAGATGAGAAAGATAATTTAATTTGCTTTCTCTGAAAGGTCAGTTCTCCTGAGATGAAATTTTTCCTGAGGGTGCCAGTGCCCCTCATTCTCTCTCTCCCTCTATTTCTCTCCAGCTTTTTAGGAGAGACTGCATTTGTATTTAAAGACATGGGTATGTGAGTTTTATTTATTTATTTATTTATTTAAATAGTGTCAAAAGAGGAGGGGGTGGAAACAGACATTTCATTTTTCAAACGCAAGCCCATAAATATTTAAACAATGCACTTGTTGCTCTTTTACTTACTCAAGTGCGTGCATTGTGGCTTAGTCGCTAAAGCAAGAGTCACCTGGCATCTGGAAACACAGATGTATTCTTTGATCTGTAACCCTCTTTACATTTGGATCTGGGAAGGCTACAAGGGAGTCCGAGTGAGAAGAGGTGGTAGAATTGCTTTCACCTTTGGTTAGGCTGATGACCTCAATCATGGGAGCTGTGGACCACCTCCTGCTAACTGCTGAGCTAATTCCACTGTTACTGAAGTCAGTGGGATCTCTGAGTACAAGTCAACTTCACAGGAGGTTCTCTGCTTTTCCAGGGTTAAAGTCCTCAGCATCAGTCCTTGGCTGATGCAATTAAACATCACATTACTGAGGTAAATGGATTTCATAGAATCATAGAATATCAGGGTTGGAAGGGACCTCAGGAGGTCATCTAGTCCAACCCCCTGCTCAAAGCAGGACCAATTCCCAATTTTTGCCCCAAATCCCTAAATGGCCCCCTCAAGGATTGAACTCACAACCCTGGGTTTAGCAGGCCAGTGCTCAAACCACTGAGCTATCCCTCCCCCCAGATTTATACTGATTTACGGATTTACAACAGTTTGGGATTTGCTAATTCCTTCTACAGTACAAAAATAACTAACCAATATCCTCAGCTTGTGTACAACAGCAGAGCTCCATTGAAGTCAACAGAATTATGCTGAATTATGGTACTGACGACCTGGCTCACCATGTATAAAGGACTGTGGCTCAACCATGTTTTTCTTACATGTGTTATGATCATATTAAGGAAGCAATTTTTAACTCTGGTAAATGCAGATGTCTTCTTAAGGGATTCTTTTATTTAGGCTTCCCTTGTGTTTTTCTTCTCTCTTTGGGTGAGCAGCATGTTCTGGTAGATGAATAATGGGATTCATCATGTGCACTGAATGAGGCAGGGGTCCCCTGGAAAAAAATTGGTATGTAATCATGTCTTTAAATGTCATGAGGGAAGACAAGCCTTCCTACCAGATCAAGGCAGAGTGCATGGGGATTTAGAGATTTCCATAAAGCCTTTGATACAGTTGATACAACAGTTTTACAAAAGTTGCTATGTCACTATGGAATCCCTCAGAAATTTGTGACCATCATTCTGAACATCTATGAAAATATGACATACCACGTCATACATAAAAAGAAAAGGAGTACTTGTGGCACCTTAGAGACTAACCAATTTATTTGAGCATAAGCTTTCGTGAGCTACAGCTCACTTCATCGGATGCATACTGTGGAAAGTGTAGAAGATCTTTTTATATACACAAAGCATGAAAAAATACCTCCCCCCACCTCACTCTGCTGCTGGTAATAGCTTATCTAAAGTGACCACTCTCCTTACAATGTGTATGATAATCAAGGTGGGCCATTTCCAGCAAAAATCCAGGGTTTAACAAGAACGTCGGGGGGGGGGAGGGAAATAGGAAAAAACAAGGGGAAATAGGTTACCTTGCATAATGACTTAGCCACTCCCAGTCTCTATTCAAGCCTAAGTTAATTGTATCCAATTTGCAAATGAATTCCAATTCAGCAGTCTCTCGCTGGAGTCTGGATTTGAAGTTTTTCTGTTGTAATATCACAACTTTCATGTCTTTAATCGCGTGACCAGAGAGATTGAAGTGTTCTCCGACTGGATTGTGAATGTTATAATTCTTGACGTCTGATTTGTGTCCATTTATTCTTTTACGTAGAGACTGTCCAGTTTGACCAATGTACATGGCAGAGGCCCTGTGATGGTGTCCCCTGAATAGATATGTGGGCACAGTTGGCAACGGGCTTTGTTGCATCGCCTAATAACATCAGCCACACTATCAGAGGCTCGTTCACCTGCACATCCACCAATGTGATATATGCCATCATGTGCCAACAATGCCCCTCTGCCATGTACATTGAATACTGAACACCGTTGCAAAGTTGGACTTACTATATTGCACCAACCTTGGACTTATTAAAACCTATTGTCTAAACCTCAAGTTTTCAGGAACAGCTGCCTTAGAAAAATCCTCACTATCAGATGGCCAAAAAAAAAATCGAAAATGAAAAACTCTGAAGAAAGATTAAACAGAAACTGATAGGACAGAAAATTACAAAATGAAAATGTAGACAGCCAGGACATACACGGAGGAAAAACTCAAATAGTGTAAAAAGACTAGTGTTGGTCTGAAACTCCCAGGGCAAGAGGCCGTGAGGTGTAGACCAAGAATGACATGGAAATGCCCCATAGAAGCAGAACTGAAAGTTGCATGACATAAGAAGAATCTAAGACTGTAGCAGGAGACCAGCAAAGATGGAAGGCAGTGGTGATGGCGATATGTTTTGCATGGAAGAGAGAGGCATAAGACAAGAGATGTCATTAAAGACTGTGTCATAATTTATACACACAAGATGACTGCATTCGGGTTGCCCATAGGCATCCCCAATTTTGGTGTTTCCTAACTTCTGTTTGATTTTGCACTTTAAATAATGTATTTTAAAGTATGTTTGTGTGGGTAATATATGGATTAAGTTTAGAAGTGTGTGCAACAAGAGTGATGTAGTGGTGGGAGTCTGCTATAGACCACCAGACCAGGGGGATGAGGTAGATGAGGCTTTCTTCCGGCAGCTCACGGAAGCTACTGGATCGCATGCCCTGATTCTCATGGGTGACTTTAATTTTCCTGATATCTGCTGGGAGAGCAATACAGCGGTGCATAGACAATCCAGGAAGTTTTTGGAAAGCGTAGGGGACAATTTCCTGGCGCAAGTGCTCGAGGAGCCAACTAGGGGGGGCGCTTTTCTTGACCTGCTGCTCACAAACCGGGTAGAATTAGTGGGGGAAGCAAAAGTGGATGGGAATCTGGGGGGCAGTGACCATGAGTTGGTTGAGTTCAGGATCCTGACACAGGGAAGAAAGGTAAGCAGCACGATACGGACCCTGGACTTCAGGAAAGCAGACTTCGACTCCCTCAGGGAACGGATGGCCAGGATCCCCTGGGGGACTAACTTGAAGGGGAAAGGAGTCCAGGAGAGCTGGCTGTATTTCAAGGAATCCCTGTTGAGGTTACAGGGACAAACCATCCCGATGAGTCGAAAGAATAGTAAATATGGCAGGCGACCAGCTTGGCTTAATGGTGAAATCTTAGCGGATCTTAAACATAAAAAAGAAGCTTACAAGAAGTGGAAGGTTGGACATATGACCAGGGAAGAGTATAAAAATATTGCTAGGGCATGTAGGAATGTTATCAGGAGGGCCAAATCGCACCTGGAGCTGCAGCTAGCCAGAGATGTCAAGAGTAACAAGAAGGGTTTCTTCAGGTATGTTGGCAACAAGAAGAAAGCCAAGGAATGTGTGGGCCCCTTACTGAATGAGGGAGGCAAACTAGTGACAGAGGATGTGGAAAAAGCTAATGTACTCAATGCTTTTTTTGCCTCTGTTTTCACTAACAAGGTCAGCTCCCAGACTGCTACGCTGGGCATCACAAAATGGGGAAGAGATGGCCAGCCCTCTGTGGAGATAGAGGTGGTTAGGGACTTTTTAGAAAAGCTGGACGTGCACAAGTCCATGGGGCCGGACGAGTTGCATCCGAGAGTGCTGAAGGAACTGGCGGCTGTGATTGCAGAGCCATTGGCCATTATCTTTGAAAACTCGTGGCGAACCGGGGAAGTCCCGGATGACTGGAAAAAGGCTAATGTAGTGCCAATCTTTAAAAAAGGGAAGAAGGAGGATCCTGGGAACTACAGGCCAGTCAGCCTCACTTCAGTCCCTGGAAAAATCATGGAGCAGGTCCTCAAAGAATCAATCCTGAAGCACTTACATGAGAGGAAAGTGATCAGGAACAGCCAGCATGGATTCACCAAGGGAAGGTCATGCCTGACTAATCTAATCGCCTTCTATGATGAGATTACTGGTTCTGTGGATGAAGGGAAAGCAGTGGATGTATTGTTTCTTGACTTTAGCAAAGCTTTTGACACGGTCTCCCACAGTATTCTTGTCAGCAAGTTAAGGAAGTATGGGCTGGATGAATGCACTACAAGGTGGGTAGAAAGCTGGCTAGATTGTCGGGCTCAACGGGTAGTGATCAATGGCTCCATGTCTAGTTGGCAGCCGGTATCAAGTGGTGTGCCCCAAGGGTCGGTCCTGGGGCCGGTTTTGTTCAATATCTTCATAAATGATCTGGAGGATGGTGTGGATTGCACTCTCAGCAAATTTGCGGATGATACTAAACTGGGAGGAGTGGTAGATACGCTGGAGGGGAGGGATAGGATACAGAAGGACCTAGACAAATTGGAGGTTTGGGCCAAAAGAAATCTGATGAGGTTCAATAAGGATAAGTGCAGGGTCCTGCACTTAGGACGGAAGAACCCAATGCACAGCTACAGACTAGGGACCGAACGTCTAGGCAGCAGTTCTGCGGAAAAGGACCTAGGGGTGACAGTGGACGAGAAGCTGGATATGAGTCAGCAGTGTGCCCTTGTTGCCAAGAAGGCCAATGGCATTTTGGGATGTATAAGTAGGGGCATAGCGAGCAGATCGAGGGACGTGATCGTTCCCCTCTATTCGACATTGGTGAGGCCTCATCTGGAGTACTGTGTCCAGTTTTGGGCCCCACACTTCAAGAAGGATGTGGATAAATTGGAGAGAGTCCAGCGAAGGGCAACAAAAATGATTAGGGGTCTGGAACATATGAGTTATGAGGAGAGGCTGAGGGAGCTGGGATTGTTTAGCCTGCAGAAGAGAAGAATGAGGGGGGATTTGATAGCTGTTTTCAACTACCTGAAAGGGGGTTCCAAAGAGGATGGCTCTAGACTGTTCTCAATGGTATCAGATGACAGAACGAGGAGTAATGGTCTCAAGTTACAGTGGGGGAGGTTTAGATTGGATATTAGGAAAAACTTTTTCACTAAGAGGGTAGTGAAACACTGGAATGCGTTACCTAGGGAGGTGGTAGAATCTCCTTCCTTAGAGGTTTTTAAGGTCAGGCTTGACAAAGCCCTGGCTGGGATGATTTAACTGGGAATTGGTCCTGCTTTGAGCAGGGGGTTGGACTAGATGACCTTCTGGGGTCCCTTCCAACCCTTATATTCTATGATTCTATGATTCTATGATATATAAAAGGTGTGACTTTTTGGGAAAACTCAGAATTGGCCTGACTCTGCTCTTATTGTCTGACTGACTTCCACTGGGTCAGATTTAGGCCAGTGCTGAGCACTTTTAAAAATCCAATGCGTTAAGGAGGGTAATGTAATTAATGCCAATCAGCATGGGTTTGTGGAAAATAGATCCTGTCAAACTAACTTGATATCATCTTTTTATGCAATTACAAATTTAGTAATGAAGATGACAGTGTTTCTGTACTATACTTAGACTTCTCTAAGGTATTTGACTTTGTACTGCATGGTGATCAAAATGATACCATCTGGCCTTGGAATCTATGAATTATTCTTATTGTATTATTTATTTATTACTTATTTTAATTTCATGCTGCCAAGGGACGCAGGACCAGATTTTGATCTCATTTAGAAAATCGTAATGTAAAGTGATTGGTGAAACGAACAGCAGAATCAAGCCCAAGGTATGTAGTATTAGAGTAGGGGGATAATAAGCCTTTTGAGGAAAGTGATGTCTTTACATTCCATAAGCATACAGTGGATAACGTAAGGGGGGACCTGTCTCAGAGATGGGTTTAATAATAACAGCTGTAGATGGACAAATGATTATCACTAGTAACAATCTGAATATCCCACCACCAGATAGGGATTTCTTTAAATGACAGTGTTTAAATGGACAGTGATAGGGTTAAAAGTGTTTGGTTTAGGCAGTTGTTCAGGCAAAAGAGATGATTCAGACTGGGCACTTTGTAGACACGTAGGGTTTTGGCTTGGGAGAGACACGGGACCTGTACTGTAAACTAAGCTTGTAATTCCCCGGCTTGTCAAGCACCACAGCTCACGCCTAAGACACATCTTTTCTCCAGCCTCTGTTAATTTTTCCTTTCAAAACCCTAATGCCTCGAAGAAGAGCAAATGCACAGATCACTATAAAAGCACTAAAGCTGTTGAACTGGCACGTGGAGCTGGCAGCTTCTCCAGCTTGTCACTCCCCTCCCCTGTTTACAGGTTTACAGCTGCTTTTGGAACCCTGCAAAACTCGTTCATTAGAGCCTAAAGCTGTCAGGCAAGTTTGGATAAGAAAGAGCAGTTTGCAAGACCTTAATCCTCTGTTCCTTTGTGTGTTAAATTTCCCTTTGACAAGTGTCAGGAGATCAGAAATGTTTGTTTTATTCCTTAGTTTGTGCAAACTTTTTTTTCCAAATTATTTTTATGAGCTACATGAAAGAAAAAAAAAATGTCACATTCAAACCCAACCAGCCTTCTGGGAACAGTCCTATACAACTGAATAGGAACAAACCAATAGGGTTTGATTGGAATGTGACAGATGCTTTGGAAATAATTCATAGACTTAATAAGGAAGCTAATCACTACTAATCTAATATTAGAATGTAATCATTTATGGAATTTAATGAAGCATTTATTTAGGGCTTTTTTGAACTGCCCTATAGATTTTGATAATTGAATCCTAATTCTATTGGATAGTTCAAACACAATTCAATTCTATAGGATTTTTCCATAAGACAGAGGTAGAAATTGTTCCGGTAAGTGTCAACACGATGCCTTAACGATATACATTGAATATATGTTATATACAGGGAACAGACAAAAAGCGTCGTTGAGTGCACACAGTACTTCTTGGTACAGTCTGTGGGTAAATGCTGTTCTGCATAAAGATGGAATAGCCAGGATTTATGCAGGTGAAATGTGGCAAGGGTTAGGGGGAAGTGAAATCCACCCTCAACCCAGTAACAGCATTTGGGCCATCAGCCAAACCCCTTTCTTCCTCCCCCTGTATCTGTTACTTCCATCCGTGGTCTAGAATAGCAGTGTCAGCCCCTCCAAGCTACTTGTGTGTCAAGTGAGGCGCTCTGGATCCAAGGAAAGGGGCACTGTGAAGTCCCTGTTTCCATAGTAAGTGATGTAGGGAAGCATAGAATCTTCCCTCTATGATTGATCCTACCACCGCATCCTCCTCCCAGAGCCCTGTGGTGGGACTTTAGTGGGAAGGAGAGCCCTGCACTGCCTTTCTCCATGTTACGCTGTATGAATATGAGTGGCTTGGATGTGAACATGGACAGCTCAGGACTCGTTATGTGCTGTGGAACCTTGTTGTGCTTGGTTACTCATCTGGATCAAGCATCCATTTAATAGAGCTGTATACATATTAACTCATCCTCCCAATTCCATACCTACACTTGAGAGATAATAATAAGCGTGGGTAATTATTATTATTCCCATTTTACAGATAAGGATAAACAAGGTGCATACAGCTACAGAGCCAGCAATATGAAGAGAAGACGCAAAGGGGGAGTTGTAAGACCATCACTCCTTGTAAGTTGTAAGACCATCCCTTGCATGATCCTCCTAAAATGCTACAGAGAAAGGAGAGCAGGTTCCATGGAAGAGGTGAGCAGGGAACTGTTTTTTTATCCTGTGAATATTTTTGAGAGTTCAAAATTTTTCCCCTTCTTGAATGGGGACAAAGAGTCATAATCTCAAAAATATTCACAAATAAACATAGTAATTTTCAGTTAATTGAAATCTTTTGTTAATTTTGAAATGTTACATTTTGATTTAATGTTTTTCTTTTTTCAACCTTTTTTCAGTCTAATTACCTTAAATTTTGAAATGAAACAGCCATTTTGAAATTTAAAAAAATATTTTTTTTTGTTTAGAAAATGTCAAAACAAAACAATTTCACAATTCCAATCCTTCTTTTTCTCAAAATTTTGTCAAGTTTGGAAATTTGTCAAAACCTAATCAGTTTGTGAACAGTTTTGATTTAGACAAATTGGTGTTCCTGGACTCTGTTCCATGGGGATCTTACTCCCCTCTCACACATGTGGTCTAGGAGTGGGCGGAGCTTTGAATCCACTTCTACCAATTGGCAGGCCTGCACACTAGCCAACATGAGGAAGGAAGTAATCTGTATGCCACCAAGAGCTACAGTAAATTACTCCCCCCTTGGAGCAAAGTGGGAGAAGGAGGAGATTTGTGACTCTCTGAGATCTATTTCCTTCCTTGATCTGCTCCTGGAGCTGAGTGGTTACCTGCAGTCTCCTTACACAAGGCACAGTCTAGTCCTACATGATTTTCGGAGAGACAACATCTAGGATTAGAACTTGGAGGCCTGTATGCTGAGAACATGAGATCCTAATACCATTTAAGTTAATTGATTGCCTCAGTCCAGTTGCTAATGGGCATCACAAAACCACTTGGCATACAACTACATTTAACCAGCATTCTTGTGGCATGTCTCATCATGGAGACTTACAAGCCACTAGTTGTCCAGTGACTGAATGGGCCAAGGGCACTGACTTATACTCCTTTCCCCTAAAAGTGGTATCTTTCCAGTCTGAGAATAGGGACATAAAAAGGAAGGATGGTCTTGGACTGAAGACACTGGGCTGTTGCTCAGATCATGCTTCAAGTCCTGGCTGTCCTGGACTCCCTCTGTGTGAGTCTTAATCTCTCTGTGTCTCAGTTCCCTATCTGGGAAACGGTGATAACAAACATTCCTTTTCACCCGTCATTTGTCAATTTAGGTTGTAAGCTGTGCCGGGCAGAGACTGTCAGGAGCTGACATCGGAGAAGTCATTTGCTGGATACATCCATCAGCAGTTTGACTGGTCCTACAAAACCCAGAACAATGCTGCATATACTTGAAGATCCTTTACTGGTACCTTATCTATTAACTAACCATTTACATATATACAGGAATCTGCATTTCTTTAATATACCATTTCTTTAATATACCATCCCTCTCTGACTCTCTATATATGCAGTACTTAGCACAATAGGATTTTGGTGAGAGGCTATAGGTTCTACCAGAAGCAGCAGACAATGTTACATCTGACCATGCTGTACCTTTTTTCTCTCCCAGGCATTTTCCACTAACACAAAATGTGCTTAAAAATAAAGTTATAGAAATAAATGTTTAATATACAGGTTGCTGTCGAGAAGGTAAGAGTTTCCACATATACTGACGGCAGGAGGGGCTACATCATCTTTTCAACCTGCGTCCCTACCACCCGCAGAGAAAGAAATGAAATCTTCTCAGGCATGACAAAGATAGATTCACGGTAACCTCTGTCCATAAAAATAAAGCAGAGAGGGGAAAAAAAAAACTAAAAAAGAAAAGCTCTTTAATTGAATCAGTTTTTAATTCTAGCAATTACCAAACCCGCTAGAAACAAACACCACCTCCCAGCAGGATACAAACAAATATGAGAGCAGCAGCTAACTTTGTAACCCCCAAAGAGATAAACAGAGGTGAATCAGCCCCTCTTAATTTGCAATTGATATAATTCAAAAGCTGACTAACATTGGACATGTGTAGGCCCACGTGTCCTTGGTGCTAGGGAGAAATTCACTTCTTTTACATGGAATAGCATAGCACTAGGCCCATGCAGCTCGTACAAAACAAGGCTTAAGTGCTAAATAAGTCTTCTGCCCAAGCTCAGATCCCCGTGAGATTCTCAATAATAATATTTTTATTTATGTTACAGTACTGCCTAGAGCTAGGTGCTGTATAAACACATAGTGAGGAGACTGGATGGCTCACAATCTAAACAGATGAAATCTTAGCATTCCTGATTGTTAAATGGCGAATTGAAACTCAGAGAGATGTCAGTGACTTCCTGAAGGTAAGACATGAGCTGAAACCAGCTCAACTGCATCCCAATCCGGTGCCTTTCTCCACAAAACCATTCCTCCTCTTTATAATAATTGCACCAACCTTGTAAACCTGGTTCAATTTGTGCTGCTGTGATGGCAGACAATGTGCTGTGCATTGAGCAAGCAGGGCTGTTAATATGAAAGCCAATATAAAGAGCTGAGCAAATAATTGATTTTTCGGTTCAGTGGCTGAACGGAAAAATGGGGAAGGGGAAATGTTTCAGGTCCACCTGAAATGGATTTTTTTTTTCATTTTTTCTTGCCAGAAAGAAAATGAAAAAATAAAAATAATAATAATAATTTCAGGTCAAACAAAATGTATCTGACATAAAAAGTGTTATTTCATTTTCAGTTGATTTTTACCCCTTTAAAAAAATTTACCTACATTTCAAAATGGAACATTTACAAAATGTCAATTTGTTTAGACTTTTGCTAAATTCTTTTTTTTTTCCCATTGGTTTTTGGCTGAAACTGCATTTTCTGGCAAATAAACTATTCACCTGAAACATTTTGCCCAGCTCTGCCTACATGCTTTCCTAGATTTGTGCACACACCTCTCTTAGTATCATTCATCTAGGACAGAGCAAAACTACTAACAAGATTTTGCATCCTACTAAACACATTTGTCCTTTGATTTCTACTTCCATTACACACCGAGCCATGCATCACATTTTGAGATGGATAAATGTGGTTATTTACAGATAGTGGAAACTGAGGTACAGAAATCACATCACCTACCCAAGACTGAACGAGGAGAAGAATGAGGGACTTTTGTCTCCCATATTAGTGTTCTAACCACGAGACTACACAGCCTCCTAGGCCACAGTACCTGATAGTATTTAGTTCTGAGGATGGACTTATGGTCTGGTTCTACTTGATGACTTGGTAGAACACATAGAATCCATTTGCATGTTTTTGTAAATATAACACATAGAATCCAGGTTAATAATAACAGTTAGCTCTTATACAGCGCTTTGCATAGCAGATCTCAAAGCGCTTGACAGAGCAGTCTGTATTATTATGCCCATTTTATGGATGGTGAATCTGAGGAACAGAAAGGCAAAGCGACTTACCCTAGGTCACCAAGCAGCAGGTCACTGAGCCAAGAATAGAACCCAGGCTCTACCAGTGCCCCAGCCCAATGCCATGCTGTCTTCCACGTATGCTGCTGAAGAGCATTCAGTTCCTAGTAATGGGAATATACAAAAGGTAGCAGTTCCTCTTATTGTCTTCGGTTGATTCTTTCCAGCTCAACCAACAGAGACATGGGCAAACTCAGGAGTGAAACAAGCCCAACCTTTCAGTTCGGTTAGCCCAAAGTGGAGCGCTTAAAGGAAAAACAAAGGAGGAATAAATGGCAGAGGATCAAAGGTGGGGTGGAGGGAAGGCTGGTTTTCTGAAGATCATTGCTTCCTTTGAGCACAAGGGAACAAGCACAGTGAGACACAGGCTTCCATCTGTGCAAGTGACACACTCAGAGAGAGAGGAGAAGGAGTAAGGGTTCAGCAGAGGAGGACACAGGAGTGAGGCCTGTTTCTGCCAGCTGCTGTCCTTTATGGATGGGACAGCCAATCCCAAACCTGGAAAGATGCGCTGGGAAGTCATTAATGGCATTGCCCTTCACCAATGAGGGACACTATTGGCCAGCAGCCCAGGGGTGTGAGACTCTGCCTCCTTGGGTCCCACCTCCAATCTGCGGTGGCCGTGAAGGGCCAATCCTCTTCATGGCCAAAGGGAGTCCAGCATCTTTTGGACCCCCTTGCAACTAGGTCTTCACATTACAAAGCAAAACAAGGATGGAAATTCAGGCTGCCTGTGCCTTCACAGTCATTTGCTGCCAAGACAAGAGGCATCTCTGACTACATTAATAGTGAGGTAAGTGCGTGAAGTTTAATGGCCTGTGATATATGGGAGGTCAGGCAAGATGATCTAATGGTCCCTTCTGGCCTTAAACTCTAGGAATCTATGAAATATTCAGAAAGGACATAGCTGACAGGTCCAGCAGGAGGCCTATGTCCCACTTAAGTGAGAGCTGAGTGGTACATAGACTGCATGTAGGCCCTCTGCACACAGGTGAACTTTCCGCAGATTTAATGGCTGCTGAAAATGGCATAGATCAGCATCAATAAGTGAAAAGAGGTGAAACTTTTTTCCATATATATACACACATGCAGTGGTCATATACCTGTAACACTAAGAATTCCTGCTTCCCCAGCTAAAGA
Organism: Caretta caretta; assembly: GCF_965140235.1. Classification (NCBI taxonomy): domain Eukaryota; kingdom Metazoa; phylum Chordata; order Testudines; family Cheloniidae; genus Caretta; species Caretta caretta. Next base: position 8,035,557 of record NC_134210.1, on the reverse strand, counting down.
GGAAAAAAAATCTTGCATAAACTCTTGGCAAACGCATCCCAAATTCATCAAAATCTGATTAGTTTTGTTCCTTTGTAAAGCTTTAAATTGTTTGGTGTGATCTAGGTAATGTACCGATTTTTTCTTACAAAGCACACCAGTTGGAAACCCAAGAAGAGATGTTACAGCAATGGCCATGGGATAGGGGATGGATAGATAGATCTGTACAAAGGCACCATAATCAGTACATCTATATTTAATCAGGTAGAGCACACAGCATGATAGTTTCAGATGTAAAGCCAATGATGACATGAAATAAGCTTAACAATCTTTTGTTTTCTTCTCTTTAACCGATGGCCATTTGGGTAAAATTGGGACAATACTTGAAGAGGAACAAATACAGAGAGGGAACATAGCTTGAAAGTTGTTGATGTGACAGCAGCAGTAGTAACAATGTGTCAGTGTATAGCCTGAATTTCGAGAATATATTCCAGGGGAAAGATAGAAAGAGGAAGATATATTTCGAGGAAGAGAAGAATGTGATGCTTGGTTTGTCGAAAGAGTTGAAACTATTTTCCAAATCCAGAACAAAAAAAAGTTTTCCCCCCTCCCTTTTCTTGTCTTTTTTTTTCAGTGAAGAATCCTCCCTCGCCCCCTTCTCATTGTGTGTGTTTGTGGAAAAAACTTGGGAAATTATATGGAAAAAACACTTCAAGGAAACAAATATTTATCATGTAACAGATTTCCCATTGTTCATAGAATCATAGAATATCAGGGTTGGAAGGGACCTCAGGAGGTCATCTAGTCCAACCCCCTGCTCAAAGCAGGACCAATCCCCAACTAAATCATCCCAACCAGGGCTTTGTCAAGCCTGACCTTAAAAACTTCCAAAGAAGGAGATTCCACCACCTCCCTAGGTAACGCATTCCAGTGTTTCACCACCCTCCTAGTGAAAAAGTGTTTCCTAATATCCAACCTAAACCTCCCACACTGCAACTTGAAACCATTACTCCTCGTTCTGTCATCTGCTACCACTGAGAACAGACTAGATCCATCCTCTTTGGAACCCCCTTTCAGGTAGTTGAAAGCAGCTATCAAATCCCCCCTCATTCTTCTCTTCCACAGACTAAACAATCCCAGTTCCCTCAGCTTTTCCTCATAAGTTATGCGTTCCAGTCCCCTAATCATTTTTGTTTCCCTCCGCTAGACTCTTTACAAGTTTTCCACATCCTTCTTGTAGTGTGGGGCCCCAAACTGGACACAGTACTCCAGATGAGGCCTCACCAATGTTGAATAGAGGAGAATGATCACGTCCCTCGATCTGCTGGAAATGCCCCAACTTATACATCCCAAAATGCCATTGACTTTCTTGGCAACAAGGGCACACTGTTGACTCATATCCAACTTCTCGTCCACTGTAACCCCTAGGTCCTTTTCTGCAGAGCTGCTGCCGAGCCATTCGGTCCCTAGTCTGTAGCGGTGCATGAGATTCTTCCGTCCTAAGTTCAGGACTCTGCACTTGTCCTTGTTGAACCTCATCAGATTTCTTTTGGCCCAATCCTCTAATTTGTCTAGGGCCCTCTGTATCCTATCCCTACCCTCCAGCGTATCTACCACACCTCCCAGTTTAGTGTCATCTGCAAACTTGCTGAGGGTACAATCCATACCATCCTCCAGATCATTTATGAAGATATTGAACAAAACCGGCCCGAGGACCGACCCTTGGGGCACTCCACTTGATACTGGCTGCCAACTAGACATGGAGCCATTGATCATTACCCGTTGAGCCTGACAATCTAGCCAACTTTCTATCCACCTTATAGTCCATTCATCCAGCCCATACTTCTTTAACTTGCTGGCAAGAATACTGTGGGAGACCATGTCAAAAGCTTTGCTAAAGTCAAGGAACAACATGTCCACTGCTTTCCCCTCATCCACAGAGCCAGTTATCTCATCATAGAAGGCAATTAGATTAGTCAGGCATGACTTGCCCTTGGTGAATCCATGTTGACTGTTCCTGATCACTTTCCTCTCCTCTAAGTGCTTCAGAATTGATTCCTTGAGGACCTGCTCCATGATTTTTCCAGGGACTGAGGTGAGGCTGACTGGCCTGTGGTTCCCAGGATCCTCCTTCTTCCCTTTTTTAAAGATGGGCACTACATTAGCCTTTTTCCAGTCGTCCGGGACTTCCCCGGATCGCCATGAGTTTCCAAAGATAATGGCCAATGGCTCTTCAATCACATCCACCAACTCCTTTAGCACTCTCGGATGCAGTACATCCGGCCCCATGGACTTGTGCTCATCCAGCTTTTCTAAATAGTCCCGAACCACTTCTTCCTTCAGAGAGGGCTGGTCTCCTCCTCCCCATGCTGTGCTGCCCAGTGCAGTAGTCTGGGAGCTGACCTTGTTCGTGAAGACAGAGGCAAAAAATGCATTGAGTATGTGAGCTTTTTCTACATCCTCTGTCACTAGGTTGCCTCCTTCATTCAGTAAGGGGCCCACACTTTCCTTGACTTTCTTCTTGTTGCTAACATACCTGAAGAAACCCTTCTTGTTACTCTTAACATCTCTTGCTCGCTGCAACTCCTTCCTGATTTCACTCCTGCATGCCCGAACAATATTTTTATACTCATCCCTGGTCATTTGTCCAATCTTCCACTTCTTGTAAGCTTCTTTTTTGTATTTAAGATCAGCAAGGATTTCACTGTTAAGCCAAGCTGGTCGCCTGCCATATTTACTATTCTTTCTACAATCGGGATGGTTTGTCCCTGTAACCTCAATAAAGATTCTTTAAAATACAGCCAGCTCTGCTGGACTCCTTTCCCCCTCATGTTATTCTCCCAGGGGATCCTGCCCATCAGTTCCCTGAGGGAGTCACAGTCTGCTTTTCTGAAGTCCAGGGTCCGTATTCTGCTGCTCTCCTTTTTTCCCTGTGTCAGGATCCTGAACTCGACCATCTCATGGTCACTGCCTCCCATGTTCCCATCCACTTTTGCTTCCCCTACTAATTCTTCCCGGTTGTGAGCAGCAGGTCAAGAAAAGCTCTGCCCCTAGTTGGTTCCTCCAGCACTTGCACCAGGAAATTATCCCCTACACTTTCCAAAAACTTCCTTGTTCATCCAGCTCTAATGACCATACACCTGAAAACTGGAATGACTATAGGACCTAACTATGTTCTCATAATCCAACTAAAATCCTGTACATGCAAGGCTTTAGTTTAGTGAAGAGAACATATAAGTACTCTACTGCTTTTAACTGCATTGTAGCTATATCAGAGGCTATCCATATTGTAATTGGCTCCCCAGGTTTATAGCTATAATGCAGATAATGACTTAGCGGTTTCTTGACACTTTAATACTGAACCCTGAAACATGAGGATCTTACATGGTGTCAGGGTTTTGTTACAAAAAGTTTTGCACATGGAACAGATTTATAATGTGTTGTTTGCATCTACTGTCTCGTGGCTAGTCTAACTTATTGCAGTATGTGAGGTGAGGAAGGAATTTCCCCCCCCAGGTCAGACTGGCAATGACTTTGGGCATGTTTCCTCTTCCTCTGCAGTGTGCCAAGATTATCCGGGCATATCTCACTTAATGATTTCCTTCCTATTGCAGGCACCTTGTCATTGGTGCGCCTTGGGCATTGGTGTGCCTCTGTCCCTCCTATCTTCTTTCTGTAGAACATAAACTTCTAGCCTCCTGGGGACTGAAATACTTTGGTCTGATGGGTTTAGTGTGTGGATGCTGGACCCTGACGGGGGTCTCTGCTGTACAGGTGGTCAGATTAGATGAGCTGGTGCACTCTTCTGGCCTTGAACACTATGACCTGATGACATAGAGAACCGTGGACTGCTGCTGGTGCCTGCTGAAAGCATTACTCTATTAGCTTAACTGATGGAGGTCAGAGTCTTGGTGTTGAAGGTCCTAGATTCGAAATCTGCTGGCAACCTCCATTTGGATCATTGTATAGAGGCTTGCTTATCACATGGATGAGGTTAACACCCCGTCATGTGTCAACATGAAGTTGTTTCTAGCTCTTTTCATTTTTTAATGCCATTTTTGCAATTGCAACATTGTTGTTTATACACAAATTGATTAATCCCTGTTAAAGGAGCAAACAAGTGAATCTGTGGGATTGTGAAGTTGGTTTTTTATTCTGCTCATCTTTTTACTAACTCCTTTACTTGAATAAATTATTATTATTATTAATCATACTAAAATAATAATAATCATACTAAAATAATAATAACCCCACATAGCAAAATAATAAAGAGTGATGGAAATTATTCAGAGGGAAACATCCTTTTAATCCCTATGCTTTTTATCGTAATTATTCTTCTGTAGGAAAAAAAAAGATTTAAAAATAAACCAAGAGGAAAAATGCTTGAATGAATGCAGGAAGTAAAGGCTTTTGAACAAAATTAGCATGTGCTCTATAACTGACTAGCTTTTTTTTCTTCTTCTTCTGGCACCTTGTTTCAGGTCTAAATCATTTGTTGTGAAATGTAAGAATGCTCCCTTCCTTCTTTATTTTTTTTTATCTTCCTTTCGATTCCTCTCCCCTACCGTGTACTTACCCATTTCACTTCATGCTTCATTAGGACGCCGAGTCTAAACAGCCAGCTGGATGTGCCTGGCCTGTGTATGAGCATCCCGGCACCATTGTTCTGATTGCTACCGCTGCTCCCTTTCTACCCTTTGAAGCTGCTCCAAAGGAACTTTATCCCTCTGTTCCAGCTGCCATTTCATTAAGCCCTTGCTTCACAGGATTTTCCACAACCACTGACACATCAGAGCAAGGATGTAGCCATTAAAATAATGAAGTTTAAAAAAAAGGAGGGGGGGGACACACAGAGTTCTGATGTGAAAATGGAAAAGGAGTACAAGGTTATTTAAGAAATAAAGGCCAAGTGTAGCCTAATTTTTCACCATTTATCTTTTTTTTAACCCTCAATCCAATTCCTTTTCACATCATTTTTGACTTGTAGAGACCCCGCATAGGTGACTTTTGAAGGTGACTACCAGTTTAGCCCAAGAAGGGTAATAATGCTATGCATATGTCTTCACTGACAAATTAACTTGGGCTCTTGCTCCGGGGTTGCCCCTAAGTTCCCTTCTCTCCACATGCAATACCCCCTCACCCAAGTTTGAGGGTGCTTTAAACCTGGGATAACTGGCTCTCTGGCGATATCAGCTAAAGCCCAAGTGGGCTTTAATTTGAGCTGGTCACCCACCTACTTTGCAGTGAGGACATGGCTAAATCATTGGCCTTCTGATAGTCCCCCAGTGTCTTCCCACAATTCCCCCTGTATGCCTGAAAGGACAGAGAATTTTCCCCACAATTCACTGGGACCGAATCATAGGATATGCTCCTAGAATGTCCTCATGACACACACAGAGGATTGCAGCAGCAGTGAGGATGTAGTAACTCCGGCAGGGCTAGTGCACAGGGAACTGGTCTGGGAATTGATGAATCTGGATGTAACTCTGGCAGACCTGGTGCCAGCTCATGCCAAGCCCCAGGGCCTCACTGAACATTATTAATAATCATAATAAAATAATAATAATAAAATAATAATAATCCCAAATGCATAGCTGGAAACCAGTTTGGCTCACCTGTGGGTTAGTATAGTTAAAAGAGATTGGTCTTTAGACTTTATGGAATGGTTGTAGGATGCAGCATGTATTAATCCTACTTATGCTGGAACCGGTTGTTAAATTTAGAAGCCCTTTTAGAACTGGTTGTTCTGCGAGGGACAACTGGTTCTAAAAGGACTTCTAAATTTAACCTGCCTTAGGCGCCGACTCCACGGGTGCTCTAGCCCTGGAGCACCCAAAGGGAAAATTTAGTGGGTGCAGAGCACCCACCAGCAGCTCCCACCCCCCAGCCCCAGCTCACCTCCGCTCCGCCTCCTCCCCTGAACGCGCCACCCCGCTCTTCTTCTCTGCCCCCCACCCCCGGCTTCCCGCAAATCAGCTGTTTGCATGGGAAGCCGGGGCGGGCTGAGAAGCAAGCGGCGGTTTCCCGCTCAGGCCCAGGGAGGCGGAGATGAGCTGGGGCGGGGGTGAGGGGGGAGCGAGGGGGGCCGCCCGTGCCGCAGCAGGTAATCCGGGGGGGGAGGGGCGCAGGGGAACCGCTCCCCGCCCCAGCTCACCTCCGCCACCCTCGGCCTGAGCGGGAAGCCGCGGCCTGCTTCTCAGCCCTCCCTGGCTTCCCGCCGAACAGCTGATTCACAGGAAGCGGGGCGGGTGGGCGCAGATAAGCAGAGCGGGGCGGTGGGTTCAGGGGAGGAGGCGGGGCGGAGGTGAGCTGGGGCCGGGCGCAGGGCGGGAAGCTGCCGGTGGGTGCTCTGCACCCACCAAATTTCCCCTGTGGGGGCTCCAGCCCCGGAGCACCCAGGGAGTCGGCGCCTAACGCGCCACTTTTGATGTGATCAATGGGGGAGCGGCCGCTCCCCCTTCTCCCCCCCAGCTATGCTACCCCACCCCTAGGAGCCAGAGACACCTGCCAGATGCTTCCTGGGAGCTGCCCCAGGTAAACACCGCCGGGACTCCCCACCTCGCCCTCCGGCAGGTGCCTCTGGCTCTTGGGGCATGGCACGTTAGGCACCCTCTACTGTGGCCCACGAGACCCTCCTGCCCTGTTCTGGGGGCACTCAGGGGACAGAGGAGGGGGAGTGGATGAGGCAGGGATCCTGGGGGGGAGGCATCAAGGAACACGGGGGGGTTGGATGGGGCAGGAGTCCCAGGGGGCGGGGGTGGGCAACGACCCCCTCGTGGGGTGAGGAGGGAACCCGTTGTTAAGATTTTGGCAGCTCATCACTGCCTGTATCCCAAGGTGTAAAGGTATAGTGACAAAAAGAAAAGGAGTACTTGTGGCACCTTAGAGACTAACCAATTTATTTGAGCATGAGCTTTCGTGAGCTACAGCTCACTTCATCGGATGCATATCGTGGAAACTGCAGCAGACTTTATATATACACAGAGAATATGAAACAATACCTCCTCCCATCCCACTGTCCTGCTGGTAATAGCTTATCTAAAGTGATCATCAGGTGGGCCATTTCCAGCACAAATCCAGGTTTTCTCACCCTCCACCCCCCCACACACAAATTCACTCTCCTGCTGGTGCTAGCCCATCCAAAGTGACAACTCTTTACATAATCAAGTCGGGCTATTTCCTGCACAAATCCAGGTTTTCTCACATCCCCCCCACCCCCATACACACACAAACTCACTCTCCTGCTGGTAATAGCTCATCTAAACTGACCACTCTCCAAGTTTAAATCCAAGTTAAACCAGAACATCTGGGGGGGGGGGGTAGGAAAAAACAAGAGGAAACAGGCTACCTTGCATAATGACTTAGCCACTCCCAGTCTCTATTTAAGCCTAAATTAATAGTATCCAATTTGCAAATGAATTCCAATTCAGCAGTTTCTCGCTGGAGTCTGGATTTGAAGTTTTTTTGTTTTAAGATAGCGACCTTCATGTCTGTGATTGCGTGACCAGAGAGATTGAAGTGTTCTCCGACTGGTTTATGAATGTTATAATTCTTGACATCTGATTTGTGTCCATTTATTCTTTTACGTAGAGACTGTCCAGTTTGACCAATGTACATGGCAGAGGGGCATTGCTGGCACATGATGGCATATATCACATTGGTGGATGTGCAGGTGAACGAGCCTCTGATAGTGTGGCTGATGTTATTAGGCCCTGTGATGGTGTCCCCTGAATAGATATGTGGGCACAATTGGCAACGGGCTTTGTTGCAAGGATAAGTTCCTGGGTTAGTGGTTCTGTTGTGTGGTATGTGGTTGTTGGTGAGTATTTGCTTCAGGTTGCGGGGCTGTCTGTAGGCAAGGACTGGCCTGTCTCCCAAGACTTGTGAGAGTGTTGGGTCATCCTTTAGGATAGGTTGTAGATCCTTAATAATGCGTTGGAGGGGTTTTAGTTGGGGGCTGAAGGTGACCGCTAGTGGCGTTCTGTTATTTTCTTTGTTAGGCCTGTCCTGTAGTAGGTAACTTCTGGGAACTCTTCTGGCTCTATCAATCTGTTTCTTTACTTCTGCAGGTGGGTATTGTAGTTGTAAGAAAGCTTGACAGAGATCTTGTAGGTGTTTGTCTCTGTCTGAGACAAAATACCACATACCACACAACAGAACCACTAACCCAGGAACTTATCCTTGCAACAAAGCCCGTTGCCAATTGTGCCCACATATCTATTCAGGGGACACCATCACAGGGCCTAATAACATCAGCCACACTATCAGAGGCTCGTTCACCTGCACATCCACCAATGTGATATATGCCATCATGTGCCAGTAATGCCCCTCTGCCATGTACATTGGTCAAACTGGACAGTCTCTACGTAAAAGAATAAATGGACACAAATCAGATGTCAAGAATTATAACATTCATAAACCAGTCGGAGAACACTTCAATCTCTCTGGTCACGCAATCACAGACATGAAGGTCGCTATCTTAAAACAAAAAAACTTCAAATCCAGACTCCAGCGAGAAACTGCTGAATTGGAATTCATTTGCAAATTGGATACTATTAATTTAGGCTTAAATAGAGACTGGGAGTGGCTAAGTCATTATGCAAGGTAGCCTGTTTCCTCTTGTTTTTTCCTACCCCCCCCCCCAGATGTTCTGGTTTAACTTGGATTTAAACTTGGAGAGTGGTCAGTTTAGATGAGCTATTACCAGCAGGAGAGTGAGTGTGTGTGTATGGGGGTGGGGGGGATGTGAGAAAACCTGGATTTGTGCAGGAAATAGCCCGACTTGATTATGTAAAGAGTTGTCACTTTGGATGGGCTAGCACCAGCAGGAGAGTGAATTTGTGTGGGGGGGTGGAGGGTGAGAAAACCTGGATTTGTGCTGGAAATGGCCCACCTGATGATCACTTTAGATAAGCTATTACCAGCAGGACAGTGGGGTGGGAGGAGGTATTGTTTCATATTCTCTGTGTATATATAAAGTCTGCTGCAGTTTCCACGATATGCATCCGATGAAGTGAGCTGTAGCTCACGAAAGCTCATGCTCAAATAAATTGGTTAGTCTCTAAGGTGCCACAAGTCCTCCTTTTCAATTTATTTGAGCATAAGCTTTCGTGAGTGAGCTGTAGCTCACGAAAGCTTATGCTCAAATAAATTGGTTAGTCTCTAAGGTGCCACAAGTCCTCCTTTTCTTTTTGCGAATACAGACTAACACGGCTGTTACTCTGAAACCAGGTATATTGACAGTTTGCATTGTAAACCTCTGTATCTGTATAGCTCACCAAACAGGAAAAGAAGCATTAATTAAGGTAAAGTGCTTGTCCTGCATACCGGCTGGATCTCTGAAGGCAAATGAGGCACTGTGTCTCATCAGAGGACAGACACCTTGTCAATTGCATTCTCACTCCCTCCAGGAAGGGGACACCTGCACATGAATTTGTCCCATCAGTTTGGATTTTGGGGTGAAGGGGATAAAAAACCCTAACATGGAGAAACTGGGATCTCTGTGCTCTCTGGACTCTGAGGGGCAAAGATTCCTAAACATCAGCACGCAACCCTCATGTTGCTCGGCCTGGGTCAGCCCCAAAGGACACAGAGAGCTGCTTAATATAGAAGGTTATATTATCTTTTTTAATTGAACATTGTAACTCATTTGTGTATGTATGTTTTCTCTTTTAACTTTGTAAATAACTCTCTTATTTCTCTTCTTAGCTAATAAATCTTTAGTTAGTTTATTTCAGGATTGTCTTTGGTTAGTGATCTCAGTACAATTGACTTGGGGCAAGTGACTGGTCCTTTGGAACTGGGAGGAACCCAAATATTTTTCTGGTTTTTTGGTGTTAAGTGGCCACCTCTGACATAATCCAGCTGGCCTGGATGGCAAGATAGACTGGAGCCCCCAGCTGTCCGTGACTCCATGGTAAAACTGTAATAGCTCTTTAGGAGTTCACAAGTGTTACTGGGTTGGTGAAATCTAATTATCGAACATCAGTTTGCAGTTTCTGCCCTGAGGTTGGCACTCACAGTCATGTGTCACTCCAGACAGCATGACACGGGTTCTTTTACCAATTCGGCCTTTGACCTTGGGCAAGACACTTTGCTTTTCTGTGCTCGTTTCCCTTCCCACCCTTTGTCTTGTCTGTTTAGACTGTAAGTTCTCTGGAGAGAAGTCTATCTCTTACTGCGTGTTTGTGGCTAGCACAATGAGGTCCAAATGTTGGATAGGGCTTCTGTGCCCTACTGAAATACTAAAGAGTTGCGGGGAGACCAAAGAAGGTTGGAGTACAAAAGCAGTAAGGATCATCAAGGTTGACCTCTTCAGCACAGGCTGAAGAATTTCACCCAGTGATGCTTATGTAACCCCCACTCCTCCTGGGTGTGGTGCTCTGTCCCCCTCTTGTGGCACCGAGACCACTTAGAAATTAATGAGTCTGCTTTAGCCTTAGCTAAGGGGCAGGTGGCTTTTAGCTCATGCAGTAAAGGCTCGTGCATTTAGCTCCCGAGATCCCAGGTTCGATCCTGCCCTCTGGGGTCTGTCAGCATTACACTTCCATTGAGCCCAAGAACCTGTGGTTGAACTAGGAAAGCATATCTTTTAGAAAGACATCCCGTCTTGCTTATGGCGAAGCAGGCTTCCTGATTATTCTGACTGTCTTTGGACCAACCTTAAAAATCAGCCACTGAAAGTCTAAACAGGGCAAGCCCTTCATGAATATAATATATGATCGTATTTCAGTTTCTTCACCCTTGTATCTGGGCATCTCATAGATGTTAGTGATTTTAACCTCCCCACAACCCCGTGTGTTTGGGAGGTATCATCCCCATGTTATGGTTGGGAAACTGAGGCACAGAGAAATTAACAACATGCTCCCGAGACCTTACTCACACTCACATTACTGATGCTAATTACTTCAGTTGAACCAATTGTGGAGAAAGGAACTTTGCAAGCCTGAGTCATGGTGCCAGAATCAGGTCTTAAATGACTTGTCTGAGGTCAAACAGGGTGCCTGGGACATCACTGGCCCTGAGATGCCAGATGTGCTAGTCCTGCTCCAGTGCTTTAACCAGACTATCTTTCCTTCCAGTAGTTAATTATGATTTTGAAGGCTATTCAGCTCAGATAGTAGGACACAGACTTCAGCGCTGCACTGTGACTATTCATTGAGGCAACATGCAAATAAATAAATCAGCCATTTCTGAGTTGCTGGTATTTTTTCTACCTGAATTTATTGAACGTCAATGCCTTCCCGTTATCAGTTCCTATGCGTGTGTGCACCGACAGGGGTGGTTGAGTGTTTCTACTCAGCTTCAGGAACTGTCATTTTGGAGCTTATTTTGTTTCAGTCAAAATGAAAACTCCCCCCCCCCCACCCCCCCAGCAGCCACATCTGCCCTATGGATGAATTTATTTCCTCAATCTCATGGTGCAATATTGCATTTCAGTTGTCACTTTTGATTTATCGTTACTTTAAACATTAAATCTTCCTTTGCATTTTTATTGGTTTCATTAAAAACATTCTGCTCATCTTTTTCATTTATAACCTATATCAAGAAGAAGAAGAAAAAAAAAAGGAGGAAGAAGAATCTCTCTCAGCTTCTCTTCATGCCCCTCCCTGTACCCTTTCATATTCAGCATATTCCTCCTCAATTTCACCAATTTTTTTGTCCAATGATAAATCCAAAGCAAGGGCTTAAATCCACCAGCCACTTGCAAATAAAATAAATAAATAAGAAACGTCAATCTTTTGTTGCAAACAGAGTTTGTAAAAACATTTGTTAAATCTAATAACTTTTGTGTTTAATGAGGCACAGAGCATATGTCAAAAGTATGGTGTCCAAACGGCAGTTGCACTGAATAGTTTATCTGGCAAATGTGTTACACAAGGTTTGACCCTTAAACTGAGCACTGGGAGAGATAAATAGGATAGTCAAAAGCACTCCTTTACAGTCACATGAACTTACAGCTGTCTGGTCAAGGCAAAAATATATCAGTAATGTAACTGGAAATTATCTATAAAGACCTTTGGGGATTGGTTGAAGCATTACTATGGTATCTCTTAAACCAGAGAATAGAGAAAACATTTCAAAGTTCATGAAAGTGACTCTAATTAACACAAAAAGCAGGATAGACACAAGTCCTTGAAGGCTGAAATCTGAGGGATTCAAACTCATCCAGTGATCTAAAGAGAATTCCGGACGAGTAAAGCAAATGGCACAGAAAACTTCTTTACACCTTCAAGTCTTTTTCTTTTACTTTCCTTGTTCAAAGGTGATTGCAAGAAAAGGAACATTTTTGAGTTGAGGAGGCAGTAGAGAAGACATTATTAGGCCTCATTTTAGGGCTTAAACTTTTGATCAGCACCATTAAATAATGAGTGAAAGCCAGGGGAATTTTTCAAAAAATCAACATTTCTATTTTGTCAGGGGAAAAAAAAAACATTTTTTGGGGGGAGGAAGGAATGCTGTTTGAAATTTTCCCAGCATTTAATATTTTTACAAAATATTTTCCTGATTTTTAAAACTTGAAAATTTTCACTGGATGGGGTTCCCCGACCCCCGGCCCCATTAGCTGTACTCCAGAATCCTGGGTTCTCTTCTTAGCTCTCCTAATGACATGGTGTATGATCCTGGGCCAATCACTTCAAGTTTCTGTGACTTTGTTTCTTTTCCTAACCTTTGTCTGTCTATACTTGAACTCTGAACAGGGTCTGTTGCTTTGTACAGCACCCAGCGCAATGGGGCCCTGATCTAAGTTGGAGCCTTTAGATACTACTGTAATATAAATCCTTATGATGAAAAAGAGAGTAAAAACTTATGCCCCCTGGAAGAATCACATTTCCTTCCTTGGCTGTGTAAGGAACATCAGTTTCTACTGGGGATTTGCTTTCTATTGCTCTGTGATACATTATTCTTTTGAATAAGCCTATTATATGAAGATTGAAACATTAGGATTAATTACACCAAATGCTAGTGTAAACCCTAATGAAAAACATACATCTCTCGCACGGGCTGAATTCCTGAGAGAAAACTTGAAAATATTGACTTTGACAGTTTTTCCTCTGTGTGACTGATTGCATCAGTAGTATAAAATACTTTAATAAGTAGCATTTTGCATGTGTGTATGAGCGTGTGTATGCACACTCCCAGATAAGACAGGAATAACAAAAGGAGAGGCTGAGGCTGAATTAGAGCTTATGATTCAAAAGACTTGACTGTTTCATCATGAAGCTTTCTTCTTGATTATCTCTGGATTTTTTTCCCTTCCTTTCTTCATTCACAATAAAGCCTGTGTTTGATCTCTGTGTAAATAAACCAAGCATCAGGAAGTAACTAATGGACCCATCATGGGAGCTTGAAAATGAAGGTGAAACAATTGCTTATACAGTTCATTCACCTCGACAGCTCTGCGCATTGCATCGCTGAAGGTTATGGTAACTTAAGTAGAGATAAAGAAACCTCATTTTCAGAGAAACAATGGGGTGATGCAGCCCGACTTTCACTGATTGTCCGCGGGAGTTGGGTGTCTAACTTCCATCTGTGCACTTGAAAATCTCCCCCATAAATTTAAGGCCTGAAGGGTCTAATCTGACCTCCTGCATAATACAAGCTGTAGAATTTCACCCAATAATCCCTGCATTGAAGCATAATTTGTGGTGGAACAAGCCAAGCTTGAGTACTGTTCAGACTCATATCCATCCATAGCCTCTCTACTGGTACTGCAAGCAAAAATGCTAAATGTCTTACTTTGTTCTCCCCTGACAGTGACACCATCTCAACAAGATGGGGAGTCTTAGCTCCCCTAAGGAGCAATAAGGTTTGGCACATGTCCAATATGCCACAAAAAGTACCCTGTACGTTGGAAATGTGTGCTCATAAATGCTCATAAAGCCATGCAGCTCAAGTTTGATGTTGATAGTTCCATAGAACAACAAAGTGGCTAAAGGAGGGAATTCAAATGGTTCAGTTATGTTTGGATAAACGTCCATGTGCAGTGCAAAATATCCGTCTGTCTAGGCTTTTATAATGGAGAGACAAGTTGGGCAAGGTGATATCGTTTACTAGACCAACTTCTGTTGGTGAGAGAGAGGAGCTTTTCAGCCAAACAGAGCTCTTCTATCTATCAATGTATCTTTCATATTTCTAAGGTGTCTCTGAGCTTGGCGCCTAAACATACAGCCTATAACTTACTTTACTTGGGATTCACCCCAAGTTATTTTCTCTGCTTGAATGCACTATTCTGCTACCTTATTAGGTCATAATTTCTGGAAATGTACCACTCTTAGGGCACAGAACAACACCCTCTTGTCTGAAAATGTGGAAGAGGAAAATACATAGATTTATATTAAGGGATACAGTATAGAAAAACATACATCAAAGTGAAACAAGGAATATTACTACTATCTTTTTATGTATTTATTTCACTAGGGTCTTTGGGAACCCATATGGGATTCAGGCCCCACGGTGTGTGGCATACAGAGAGAGAAGGACAAACCCTGCCTAGAAGATCTTACAATTTAAATAGACAAAAGTGTGGGAGAAGAAATGAGTGAAGTGACTAGCTCAAGGCCATGCAGCAGATCAGTGGCAGATATGAAAAGAGAATACAGGATGTCTAGGCCCCAGTCCAGTGCCCTATATACAGGACTAAACTACCAATGATTTTTTTTTCCCCATTGCGGAAAAATATGTCACTCTTCGGTGTAACAAGCATATGCAAGAGAAACAGGAAAAGAGTTGCATAGTGCAGAAATATGGTAAAATGTCATTTGAGTTGTTGCCATACTCAGTTGTCTCATCTAATAATACATAATGTATTCTGTAAAGGATGGTGGAGGGAAGGGGGATGATGGAGGGAAGGGTAGAGGAAGATACATTATCAGAAGGAAGGACTTTCATGGGAGCAATATGTCTTACAATCTAATTGCTCTATGTTTTATAGAACTTGATCATTAGGGTATCCTGCTTATGGTACCACAGAGATGTAATAGCGAAATAAAGCAAGAGCCTATTAAACAGAAAGTTTAAATATAGCTACAGGGACAGATACTTCATGACAACTTGACAGATGTCTTGGAGTGATCACTGGTTCCTTCATCACTAATTACAAAATCATTTGTCTTAAGGAAAGGACAAAAGAGAAGTAATTATGAAAAACAAGATTCTTAGGGGATAAAAAAGATAACATCAGTTTAAAACACTGAAGCGATCATAACCATTTAGAATCATTATTAGTTTGGTGGAACCAATGACAGCTTGGCTTTGGAAGCCAGTGGGAACAGAGCTTCCTGTGCCGAAGAGAAGAAAACATTCAATTTCTTGTTATGCTAAACTTATCCCCAGACTCTAGAGATTTCTTTGATGAACAGTTCATTAAAATTTCCGACCGTAGATGAATTTGAGCTAAAATACACAAATGGTTTAATTATACATTCCTTTTTAATTACACTAATGACTTGTAATGTGTTTATGTTGGTTTAGAGTTTAATTTCTTCTCTTAGATTAGGTGGTTGACTTAAGGATTGTGCTTTTCAGTAAAATAGCATGATTCATCAATGTTTGATCATGAGTTAATCCAAAAATATTAAAGCTTTTGCAATCCTTGGAGGAATCGCAATGCACACACACACACACACATACGCCAGCACAGTTGCCTTTTCCTTTTGGATTCTGAGGGGTGGCTAAGCTCTTGCAACATCGCACAGGCAGATGTGAGTGTCAGGAGACAGAGGAGGCCTTCAGCAGCACTTAGAGACCTGCTGCCGCTGAAATTACGTAAGGGAGATGGCAAGAGATGCAAAGAGCAGCTTCCAGATGAACCCAGTTTTGTAAGGCTCCTAAGGGAGCTCCACTGTGGAGCTCCCTGTATAGATGTAGCCGTGACCTATTTTAGGCCCCAGGAGCAAAGGAAATAGATAGGCTGCCTCTACCAGGCATATTTCAATTGCATATATTCCAAATGGAGACTGAACTATCTGGGTTCCCACAGGCATGGTATATACTTTACTACATACCCTCTGTCAATGAGGCAAGGGCGGCTGATTCTGTACAGCCCTATGTAAAATAACACTTGTGGAGATCCACCATCTTGACTCCCTCCCGGCATGTGACTGGGCACTTCCCACCTCAGTCTGTCATCCTTACACGTCCCTGTCACATCCTGCTTGACTGTTATCCCCATTCAGGTTATGACAACCTGCAACATACCTTGCTCTTTTATGAGGCTCTGTGGTATCTGGTGACCGATATCAATGGGCCACACAGCCAGGGTGGAAGTCAAAGGATGCTACTTTCCAAACAGGGAGTAGGGGAGGCATGTTCAGGAAATCATTCTCTGCCACTGGCACCAGGGTCAGATTGGACTATAAGTAGGGAATAGAGTATAGTGCAGTGGCTGGTGCATTAGAGAGGTGTGCAGAACTCCGGGAAAAGCTAAGCCCTAAGCAGCTGATTAAGCTCCATAGGTCTGTTGCCCCTAGCTGGGTTGCATAGGGCAGACTTGGAAGTGTCTAGCTTCAGTGATGACTTGCACCCACGCCTGAAGATACTCCACTGGAGAAGGAAGCCTGGGCGACTCTGAAAGGCTGGGGGCCACTGAACAGCAATATCATGTGTACTGGACAGGTATCCACATCACAGAAGAAGAACCATAGCTGGGCTGTAATTGGCCCCTCTTTAATGGTAGTCTTAGTAGGTTGGTCAAGGACTGAGTGAAACATATGGAGAGACCAGGTTTCCAGTGTCTGGAGGGAGTCTTTCAAGGTCCAGAGAGAGTCCCAGTTCTGCCTAGCATGCTGCCTGTCTCCCACCCAGCTTTCAGGGACAGATGGATAGTACGAATGTGACTCAGGGCTTGTCCATTTGGTGCCTTAGTCCACACCAGCTGGAGTGTGAATTCTAATGTGCACCAGCATGTTGCCCATTAACTGGCCCATGTGTCCCTGCTGGCATGCACTGAAAGCTCCCTGGCGCATATTAATATAGTCCCATTTTAAACAGTAGGACATTAATGAACACTAGGGAACAGTCAGTGGATGTTAGTGGCATCCACGCAGGCCAGTTATGTGCAATGCGCTAGTATGCCCTAGCATATAACATCCCTGCTGCTGCAACCTAGGATGCCACGCAAATAAACCCTCAGTGAAAGAGGTGGTGCCAGTAGAAAGGCTGAGCCTATGGCAGGAAGGGGATTGTTGTTATTCTGGTTTATTACAAGCACTCAGTATTTTTTGTGACCCAACTGCAAGGAATTTTCTCCTCTCTGTAAGAACCACACTGCCTGCTAGCAAATGAAAATCAAATCAACAAACTGCTGCCCGATCTGCTGAATATGGGAAGGTGCCATGCTGCAGATGCCATTCCTTAAGTCAAAGTAAGACACAATGAGGCTCTGTTAGGGAGGGAAGAATCCATCGCTGAATTAGTAATGTGATCAGACACTAGCATTGATACAGCATAGGCAGTAAGAGATGGCAACATGGGCTACAGCCCACAAGCTGCCATAGGCACGCATGGACCGCCATTGTATTTCAGATTGCTTCATAAGTGCTCTCTCACGTGAGAACCAGAATGGTGAACACACACTACTGACTGGCCAGTGTGCAGGTGTCATTGCCCTCTACAGGCGAGAACTGGAGCTCAGCTATGGGTATGTCTACACTTTGAGCTGGGGGTCTGATTCCCAGCCATGGTGGTGCAACCAGCAGGAGGGGCTGCCCACCCGGAATACGTGCCCATCAGAGACACTACATACGTAGTTGGGGCAGAGAGCTCCTCCTGCCACTCATGCTGCCATGGCAACATTTTATTTTAAGTGCACTCGCTCAGTTAGAATGAGTGCAGATATGTCTTCTCGATCTGGAAAGTGCACCCTCAGCTCGAAGTGTAGACATATCCTATGTGTCATAGACCCTGTAGGGCTTACAGGTAATAGAACTTCTCCTTTAGCTCAAGAGGGGGAGAGGCTTGTGATTTTCGAGCAGGCATGTCTTGGATCTCTCTGTTGTCATTCTTAAATTCCCAGAAGTCCTGGGGCATAGCGACACCTTGCATGTTGCCTCTGGATTCCACTGAATGCCCTCAGAATGTTCTTCAATAAGGTGAATAGGAGAGACAAAGAGACCATCATCATATTCCATTCACCATTCACTGGTCTGTATTCCCCTATTACATCACATCTTCCTTATCCCCCTTTCTAAAATAAACTAATGTAGTCTTTGTGTCTCTCCTGGTGTGGAAACACCTTGTGCCACCTTGCCTCTATTTTATTTATAATAATCATAATAACCATTAATAATAATATAAGGCTGCCGTAGACTTTAGGAAATCTTAATGAGGGGTCAGAGTCCCATTGTGCTAGGCACTTCAAAAATGGAGAGGAAATGTGGTCCAGTGTGCTAGTCTGGGCCTCAGAAGAAAGGAGTTTGATTGCCTGCTCAGCTACACACATCCTATGAGATCGGTGCAAACCACTTCATCTCTCTTTGCCTCAGTTCCCCACCTAGAAAATGGGGATATTACTGCTTCATGGCCTCATGGCGATGTTATGAAAATGAATATGACAGAGATTGTGAAGTGCCCACCTCCTGTAGGAATGGGGGCTATAGAAGTACATTAGATAGAAACAAGGGCTCTCGATTAATCACAGTTAACTCATGCGATTAACTGAAAAAAATTAATTGCAATTTAAAAAATGATCACAATCGTAGTTTTAATTGCAGTGTTAAACAATAGAATATCAGTTGAAATTTATTACATATTTTGGATGTTTTTCTACATTTTCAAATGCATTGATTTCAATTACAACACAAAAAGAAAAGGAGTACTTGTGGCACCTTAGAGACTAACCAATTTATTTGAGCATAAGCTTTCGTGAGCTACAGCTCACTTCATCGGATGCATACTGTGGAACCTGCAGAAGACATTATATACACAGAGACCATGAAACAATACCTCCTCCCACCCCACTCTCCTGCTGGTAATAGCCCATCCAAAGTGACCACTCTCCTTACAATGTGTATGATAATCAAGTTGGGCCATTTCCAGCACAAATCCAGGTTTTCTCACCCTCCCCCCCCCGCCCCCCCCCCGCCCCAGACGCACTCTCCTGCTGGTAATAGCCCATCCAAAGTGACCACTCTCTTTACAATGTGTATGAAAATCAAGGTGGGCCATTTCCAGCACAAATCCAGGTTTTCTCACCCCCCTCCCCCAAAACACACACACACACAAACTCACTCTCCTGCTGGTAATAGCTTATCCAAAGTGACCACTCTCCCTGTAATGTGCATGATAATCAAGGTGGGCCATTTCCAGCACAAATCCAGGTTTTCTCACCCCCCCACCCCCATACACACACAAACTCACTCCAGGAGTGAGTTTGTGTGTGTATGGGGATGGGGGGGTGAGAAAACCTGGATTTGTGCTGGAAATGGCCCACCTTGATTTTCATACACATTGTAAGGAGAGTGGTCACTTTGGATAAGCTATTACCAGCAGGAGAGTGAGTTTGTGTGTGTGTGTTTTTGGAAAAAAGGGGGGCGGGGTGAGAAAACCTGGATTTGTGCTGGAAATGGCCCACCTTGATTTTCATACACATTGTAAAGAGAGTGGTCACTTTGGATGGGCTATTACCAGCAGGAGAGTGAGTTTGTGTGTGTATGGGGATGGGGGGGTGAGAAAACCTGGATTTGTGCTGGAAATGGCCCACCTTGATTTTCATACACATTGTAAGGAGAGTGGTCACTTTGGATAAGCTATTACCAGCAGGAGAGTGAGTTTGTGTGTGTGTGTTTTTGGAAGAAAGGGGGGCGGAGGGTGAGAAAACCTGGATTTGTGCTGGAAATGGCCCACCTTGATTATCATACACATTGTAAGAAGAGTGATCACTTTAGATAAGCTATTACCAGCAAGAGAGTGGGGTGGGAGGAGGTATTGTTTCATGGTCTTTGTGTATATAATGTCTTCTGCAGTTTCCACAGTATGCATCCGATGAAGTGAGCTGTAGCTCATGAAAGCTTATGCTCAAATAATTTGGTTAGTCTCTAACGTGCCACAAGTCCTCCTTTTCTTTTTGAGAATACAGACTAACACGGCTGTTACTCTGAAACCTGTAATTACAACACAGAATACAAAATGTACAGTACTCACTTAATATTATTTTTATTACAGATATTTGCACTGTAAAAATGATTTTAAAAAAATATTTTTTAGTTCCTCTCATACAAGTACCATAGTGTAATCTCTTTATCATGAAAGCGCAACTTACAGATGTAGAATTTTTTTGTTACATAACTGCACTCAAAAACAAAACAATGTAAAACTGTTGGAGCCTACAAGTCCACTCAGTCCTACTCATGTTCAGCCAATCGCTAAGAGAAAGAAGTTTGTTTACATTTACAGCAGATAATGCTGCCTGCTTCTTATTTACAATATCACCTGAAAGTGAGAAATAATGTTCGCATGGCACTTTCGTAGCCGGCATTGCAAGGTATTTACATAACAGATCTGCTAAATATTCTTATGCCCCTTCATGCTCCTCCATTCCAGAGGACATACTTCCATGCTGCTGATGCTCGTTAAAAAAAAAAAGCATTAATTTAATGTGTGACTGAATTCCTTGGGGGAGAATTGTATTTCTCCTGCTCTGTGTTTTACCCTCATTTTGCCATATAGTTCATGTTATAGCAGTCTCGGATGATGATTCAACATGTTGTTCGTTTTAAGAGCACTTTCACTGCAGATTTGTCAAAATACAAATAAGGTACCAATATGAGATTTCTAAAGATAGCTACAGTACTTCAAGATTTAAGAATCTAAAGTGCCTTCCAAAATCTGACTGGGATGGGGTGTGGAGCATGCTTTCAGAAGTCTTAAAAGAGCAACACTCCAATGTGGAAACTACAGAACCCAAACCACCAAAAAAGAAAATCAACCTTCTGCTGCTGGCATCTGACTCAGATGATGAAAGTGAACATGCATTGGTCCACACTGTTTTGGATTGTTATTGAGCAGAACCCATCATCAGCATGGACGCATGTCCTCTGAAATGGTGGTTGAAGCATGAAAGGACATATAAATCTTTAGCGCATCTGGCATATAAATATCTTGCAACCGGCTACAACAGTGCCATGCAAACATCTGTTCTCACTTTCAGGTGACATTGTGAACAAGAAATGGGCAACATTATCTCCTGAAAATGTAAACAAACTTGTTTGTCTGAGCGACTGGCTGAACAAGAAGTAGGACTGAGTGGACTTGTAGGCTCTAACGTTTTACTTTGTTTTATTTTTGAATGCAGGGTTTTTTTACGTAATTCTACATTTTTAAGTTCAACTTTCATGATAAAGAGATTGCACTACAGTACTTGTTTTAAGTGAATTGAAAAATACTATTTCTTTTGTTTTTATGGTGCAAATATTTATAATAAAAATAAATATAAAGTGAGCACTGTATACTTTGTATTCTGTGTTGTAATTGAAATCAATGTACTTGAAAATGTGGAAAACATCCAAAAACATTTATATAAATGGTATTCTTTTATTGTTTAACAGTGTGATTAATTGCCCGATTAATTGTGATTAATTTTTTTTAATTCTGCGATTAATCACAATGAATTTTTAATTGCTTGACAGCCCTTGTGCAAATATTTGTAATAAAAAATAAACATAAAGTGAGCACAGTACACTTTGTATTCTGTGTTATAATTGAAATCAATATATTTGAGAATGAAGAAAACATCCAAAACATCCAAAAATATTTAAATGAATGGTATTCTATTATTAACAGATTTTTTAATCGCTTGACAGCCCTAATAGAAACATAATAAATGACAGGCCCCAAACCTTCCATTTTGCACATCACCGGCAGGATGAGGGAACAAAAAATTACAGGATATTCTAGCTCAGATTAGCAGTGTGCACGTTTGCTAGCCAATCCACAACCGTCATCACTAGCAGCCACATGCATGTTCTATATAATATTTGGATAAGCATTTTTTTAATTGTGTTACTTTACCTGGGTGAAGACAAGAGGGTTAAAGGGTGAAAGCTGCAAGGTGGCAATGAAGCATAGCATTCCAATCCTTACCTTCACTTTCCTATAGACCTACAGTAAGATAAATAGAGCAATACCCATATTTTACAGTCTATAAAATCCCAATCCTCTTTTTGAAAAAGAAAAAAAAAACCTTATGTGTAATGCATACATTTTCTAGCTTATTTATTAACATATCTTTATGCAAAATGTATATAGCTAGGACATTTAGTTTTAGATATAAACTAATATTTACTCCTGGAAGCCACTCAAGTGTGTGTGTTTGTGGAGGGGAAGTGGTATGAAAAGAATCAACCTTACCCACTAATAGTCTGCAAGACGGGGAAAAAAATCACAGGTTTGTAAAAAATACCTCTCAAACATCATCATAATTAAAAGCTTCATCAGAGATGTGGAAGTTTAAATATGCATGGAGATTGGTCTACCATCTCTAGAACAGAATCTATATAGGATATAGAAAAGGGATGAGTAACTTGGACATGGGGGTTATTTGGGAAGGATTGTTAGAGTGACATCTCCTTTGTCTGCCTTGTGTAATTAGGCTGCATGCTTTTCTGTCTCTCACTGTGTGTTTGTACAATGCTTAACACAATGGAGCCCATTATCTTGGTTGGGACCTCCAGCTGCTAATGTTGTATAAGTAAAAATAAGAGCACTACCCATTTCCTGAGATTTCTGACACTTTTGCTACTGGGCACTTCAGGTTTTCTCCTGGGATTTTGGCACGTCAAGCTCTGCTCTTCAGAGCTAAAACAGAATAGAAAATAAAATGATCAAAGCTCCCCCCCCCCCCCCCCCCCTCAGATACAGACACTCTAGGACTTACAAAGTGATCGCATTAGAATTGAGATCTGAACTTTGCACCTGGCGCTGTGGTTATAGTGGGCCTAAATCCAAGCCCTGGTTCCGAACTCTTCGAACGGGGGGACAATTTGGATCTGCCTCCAAAATTTGCATCCTAGTTCAAAATATTTCAGAACTTTAAAATAAAATAAAATAAAAAAAGCTTGCTTTGAATTTGATTCTAAAAAGGGGTAAAAGATTAAGAGAAAGGAGTCAGTGGGGTGGATATTTTTCTTTCCATGTCATCTATCTATCTGTTTGTCTTTTAGGCTTCCTATCTTATACTGACTGTGGTTTATATTAATTATTGTTATTATTATTATTAGTAGTAGTATATTCCATTCATCTACACTGAGTCTGAGAAGGCTTTAGAGCAAAGGAGAGCTCTGAGGTGTTTTCAGAAAATGTTTAGATGTGGGCTGGCTCATTTTGATCTTTTCTGGTCAGTCTTTTCACAGTTGATGGTCTTCCACCCTCCTGGGAGCTTTGTCCTCCTGGGAGTATAGTCATCTCTGAGAGCCATATATTATTGATATTATTATAATTTTTAAATATGTATTTGTACTCTGAAACCAACCAGAGGTTCAAATAAAATTCAGGGCTCCACTATGGAAGAGTATAGAGTTATAGGGTCCCTAAATAAGTAGGCCCAAATCCACTGAGAATCTTAGAGAATAGGCCTTCAAATGTCTCCGCTTATGGTGTCAATCCCATGCCTCCTTTGGATCCTCCCAAACCTTATTTTCTCTAAAGTAATTCCTTCCCTTTCCTCTGTTCAATGTCTCCCTTGTCTGGCTCCCATAGTGAAGCACTGAACTGAGAGTTCTCCATAGCATGGGGGGGGGGGGGGGGGGATCACTGATTTTGAGACCCATGGATTTAAGGAGATTTCTGTGCATTGGCAGCAGTGTGTAGGTAATTTCCAAGGATTCATAAGGTAGGTGGTATATGTGCAAGTGATTTATAAATTGGGTCTTTAATCTCTAAATTGATTGTACTAAACACCAGATTAGGTTGATTGTTATTTTGAATTAGTCTTGTTATGTGATTAGAGCGGGGCTTAGCGATTCACATTAAAATAGCTGCAGCTTAGAAAGGATTCTATACCATGCCAGGAACAATAGAGCCTTTCAACTTGTTAAACTTTGGGTTTATGCTGAAACCCTGTGTTCTCACCACCAATGCTATAAAGCCTTGTTAGGAGCCTATATATGTTATTTAGCTATTAATTCTTTCGCTCTCAGCTGCATTGAACAGCACTACAAACAATCCCTTATCATTCATATCCTGCTACACCATGCAAATTGCTTGTTTTCCAGGATGCTCTGCATTTGTCACTGTGACACACTAGACAGACAATTAAGTGAGGGAAAACTTTAATTTTGTTTTTTGGACTGTACTTTAGAATTAAAAAACACTGCATACATTTACAGATTTTATTTATTTATTTTCATCTACATATACTATTCAGGGTTTCCCCCTGGTAATTTGTTAGCACTAAAGTCTGTGGTCAGAGAAAGAAAATACTCCTATTAATTACAGCACCCTTGAGGCATTGACAGTGGGGAAGTTATTTATCTAAGATTCAAGTAATCTGTAAGAGTTGTGTGCCCCTGATAAACAGCATTAAAGAGCTCCAAGCTCTTAGAGTTTGTTTCTGGAACTCAAGTATCACCGAGAGAGTTGGGATCTTGGTAAGGAATTCTGGGTAATAACTTGCAAATAAGCCCCACTCTTTGCATCCCAGTTCCTCATGTTCCGTAAAAGGTGTAGTTTTTAATAGAAGGAGCAGAGCTTTCTGCCAGGTTCTTATAGTTGTATCAGGTGTCGACTCTGCATTCTAAATTAAGATGGCTCTCTGATAAATTCCACAGAACAAAACAGGACAATTCCTTGGCCAGCCACAGTCTCACAACTGTCACCAGGAATAGATTCAAAGCGTTGTGGCAGTCCTGGGTTTAGAAATCAGATAACTACACGACCACTTGGACTGAAGGAGAATTCTTCTGAATTTCTGGTTGGCTAATCAGGTCACATTGCACAAAGCATCCTATCTACATTTCTGCATGTGCAGGGCCTCTGCCTGTGATAATTATTATTCATTATTTATATCACTGCAGCAGCTAGAGACCCCACTGAGAGTGCAGCTGTATTGTGTTAGGCGGTGTACAAATGCATTGTAAGATAGTCCCTGCCCCCCCAGATTTTACAATCTAAATAGACAAGACTGACAGACAAACAGGGAAGAGGAAATGTTGTTATCCCCATTTTTACAGATGGGGAACTATGAGATTAAATGATTTACCCGAGGTCACACAGAGAACCTGTGGCAAAGCCCACATGGAACCCAAATCTCTCGAGTCACACTCTAGTGACTTCAAGCACAAGACCAGATTTCCCTTGCAGGTTAAAGCAAATGCCTCAGTCAAACAGGCAAGAGACATTCATAGTCAATGGTGTATTTTAAATATATTTACAGCCATACATTGATCCACGTGGAGAAGTTTATTTTCACAACTAATAAAGATAGTATCTCCATTTGTTTTCAGATGGAAGCTTTGTTTCCCAAAAACATAGCATAATCCATAAGAAGGTACAATTTCCCCAGTTCCATTGCAAGGACTTGGCTACTGATCTTTGTGCTTCTTGGTATAAGCTGACTATCAGTTGGATTCAGGAAGCAAACCTCGCTTACTACACTATTGTCCAATTAGTTGACATAGAGTGGTTGCCCATAAAACGCCAACATTTGCCACAACACAATAAGTAATATGGTACTACAGTTAGTATCTTATTTGAAGTACAGGGAAATAGAAAAGTACATCAGATACTACATGTTAGTGACTGTTGTTAACTAGTTTCAGAGGAACAGCCGTGTTAGTCTGTATTCGCAAAAAGAAAAGGAGTACTTGTGGCACCTTAGAGACTAACCAATTTATTTGAGCATGAGTTTTCTGTGAGCTGTAGCTCACGAAAACTCATGCTCAAATAAATTGGTTAGTCTCTAAGGTGCCACAAGTACTCCTTTTCTTTTTGTTGTTAACTAGTGATATTTTAATGATGACCCCATATTGGGATTTAAGTCTTCATCAGTAAAAACAGCTACTAGAGTTAGTCTAAATTCAGAATTTCCATTCCGCAGGAAATTCTGAGATTTCTAAATTTGTTTTTATTCTGAATCAGAATGATATATATTTTTAAAATATCTTATGAAATAAAATATTCAACAAAATTTGTCGTAGGTCGGTTGAAACATTCTGTTTGGATAAAGTCACAGTGTTTCATTCTGATTTTGACTTTTTAAAAATGTTATATTTACCTTATCATTTATATGATAATATTGTATAAAAATGGTATTCGAAACAAAAAGTGATTTTACAATGAAAAATCTAAACCTTCTGTTCTGATAGGGTGAAACGTTTTGTTTATTTGGTTTGGTTGGTTGGGTTTTTTTCCCCTATTTTCCCCCCAAAATGTAAGTGAAACCAATATGTTCTTGCAGAAGATGTTGATATTGACAAAACAGTTTTTTTCTGTGGAAAAACCAGTTCTATTATGTAGCATTGGCGTTTGCAACAGACGTGATGCAGCATTACTTTTGCCCATTTCTCTGTTCTTTTATGGCAGTTCCCATATTCTTAAATCATTACGTGAAAAGGCAAATTCTGCAAAGAATATTTCCCTAAACCATAAATAAAACCTTCTGTAAACAGGTCTATGTAATCTTCCGAGTTTCAAGATAGTTCCCATTGTCCTCTTTCCCTGGCTACAGTTCATTACAAAATACAGCGATGACTCCCATGTTTCATTATTTATTATGTCCAGTGCTACTGGCAGATGCAACATGCAATTTCAGGCATCCCACCTCAGAGATTTATGAGATAATGCAGGCCTATTTATGAGTGGGTCTGGTGATGAGTGATGCTCAAATAATGAATGAGCTCCTATGTTTGGTATCCACCACATAGCAGGACAATGCTGCAGGAGAAAAAAAAAATCTACACCTGCTCCGTGTAAAAACATAGGGCCAAACCTTGGAGTCTTCAGTCTTTTGTCTGGGAAAGCTCTTTTATTGTGTATAGGCTGAGTGAAAATGGAGTAAGGGCTTCAAGATTTAGCTCATTCTTCAGTTTATGACCTAGAGATGACATCATCACTTTGATGTCAAATAGTTAGTGCAAGGGACAGGAAGTTAGTCCTCCTGGATTTTATACCTGGCTCTGTCACAGTCTTTATTACCTTTGTCAAGCCACTTAGCCTCTTTTTGCCTCAGTTTCCCGTTGTGTAAACCAGATATCAGAATACATGCACAACACAAGTCTGCTATAAGACTTCATTAGTTGCTATTTGTAAAGCACATTTAGATCCTGGTGGTGAAAATGACGACTAAGTAGAAAATATTATCTGACAAACAGCTACTTTGTTTTACCCCAGAGGTGGCTGCATTTCAGTGACAGATGAAGGGACACCTGTATATTGTGTAAAATTCTCCAGTCTAATCGTCTGCACAGATTTCCTTTCCCCCGTGTATAGCTCTGGTGTATGTTTTGCACTCTTTCTGTGTGGGAAGCTCCCATTGACATATTTGGAACTTTCCACATGTGTAACACAGTGTAGGCTGACCATGGGCAGGCAAAGCTGAGCGGTAAAGATGCAGGTGCCAAAACAATATACAGCGGGCACATAAAGACCACACTGCCTTTGTCTCAAAAAGTAGGAGGCAAAGCTTGCCAAGCCCACTCAGAGGTGCCTCTGATGGAACATGCTACAGAGATCCAAATTGCAGCTCAGAAGGGACAATTTGGATGATAGTTTGCAGATCAGCTTGTAAATGTTTGTGATCCTTCTGTGCGAAAGTTACTGGATAAAATGAGGCAAAGAGTCCTGTGGCGCCTTATTGACTAACAGACGTATTGGAGCATAAGCTTTCATGAGTGAATACCCACTTCGTCGGATGCATAAATATGGATAAAATGAGTGTAGTTGTACCCATGTCAGTCTCCGGATATTAGAGCAACAAAGCGGGGACGGTCTTTTATTGGGCAAACTTCTGTTGGTGAGAGACACAAAATTTCAAGCTACACAGAGCTCTTCTTCAGGTCCAATAAAAGTTGGTCCACTAAAAGGTATTACCTCACCCCCGGGAACCCGGGTCTCTCTAGATAAAATGAGTGATTCTGCTTCTATACGAGTTCTGTTGTGGGCATTTACTAATGCACGGCCCAGAAATTGATGTGACTGATATACTGGTCAAGGTGGAGCACTGGTCAATATTTTAGCAGCACACTGTAATTTCCCTTAGCTCTTCTCACATTTATTTCTTAAAGGAAGTTTGAAAGCATCCCCCAATTTTGCACAGTAGCTGACATGCTATCCCATGAAACTCTGCGGCTGCTGCTGCTGGCGAGGTCCACAAAGTAATGTGCAATATTGCGTCTGAGGCATTGGAGCAGCTATTCCCCACATGGCTCCTTCATCGGGAAGAGACATTCTTCTACATGAGAATAAAAGCAAGATGAAGGTAAAATCATTTAGCGCATGGTAAAGTTTTCACTGTAGCAGCGTGATCTTTGGCAAGGTGTAACAAATAGGTGTAATAAACACGAGAGGAAATGGGAGAGGGAGGAAGGAGATAGTGGGATAGGAATAGGTAGATGTATAGGCTAAAGGGGGTAGATTGACAAGATGGAGATAGGTGGCTAGGGACATCTCTCAACAGTCCTTAAGCAGGGAAGATGCCTAACTCGTATTGATTTCAATAGGAGGCAGCCACTGAGCCCATTTAAACGCTTTTGAAAACCCCACTTGACACCAAATGCATTTGTAGCAGCTAAATACCTTTGTAAATCCAGCCCAAAATGTATTATCCTTAATATGAATAAAAAGGGTAAGTAACATAGCCAGCATGATTGTTATTTCCTAGCATGTATATAGTGCCGATATACATACAGACATAGATAGATATCTTACTCTACATAGAAAGGGGAGAATTCCCCCAACACGGGATCTGTGGAGGTCTAAGTGTACTTACAGCTATAAGTACATACTCCCCTTCTTCATCAAAGTCCATTGCAGGGTGTGCGGTGGGACCAGGGCTGGGCTGAGATGTCAAGGACAGGATGACAAGTCTCCTCAGTACATACTGCTCTCGAGAGCCTGGGTTGTTGCAGGCTGTGGAGCAACCCATAGACAGTCCGCTGGAAGCTTCCATTAATTACAGCCCCCTGAGGCTGGGCTAGTTTATGCCAGAACCATTTCAGACCCCAAAGTAATCTTCAGAAGAATCTTTCAGAATCTTCAAAAAGAAAAGGAGTACTTGTGTACCAATTGGAAAAGGAGTACCAATTGGTGAGTCTCTAAGCTGCCACAAGTACTTATTTTCTTTTTGCGAATACAGACTAACACGGCTGTTACTCTGAAACCTGTCAGAATCTTCAGGGCACAAAAATGGCTTTAAAATCTTTTTTTTTTCCTTGCTTCCCTGGGATGCACCAGCTGTGCAATCTTGGGACATTTGATACCAAGTTAATGAGAGAGAAATAGAACTCAAGGTAATGGTAGTTGTTGACAGGAACAGGCCCTTCAACAGTAAGGTAGGAGACAAATATCCCGTGCCTTCCTAAAAATTGGTGCGTGCAGTGGGAAGGGGGATTAGAGGAAGGAAAGAAGATGAATCGCCTGGCTAGAGACCTTGTGCAATGCAAGCATGTTCCACACTTTTGTTTCTTAATAAAATCCACACAAAAATCCCCAGGAGACTCAGGGAAGGGAGCAGAGAGAGAGCAGGGGCAGCATCATTTTTAATAGGTTCATTCCATTTATGAATGGAGCACATGTTTTTGACAAAACCCTGGGCTTCTTGAGAGGTGAAATAGGTAAAGGAAAATACAGTTCGGGACCATTAATTATGCTTTCTTATTGAGTATATAAATTTGATGTCAAATGGGCCTGGCTGAATGGTATATGCTTATTTCAAAAATATCATTTCTGTGAGGCATTGCTGCATCATCCTATTGATTTAGGTATTTTTGTTATTGTGCTTGATGCTTTTATGAAAGGCAGGCTATTAACAAACTAAATTGAAAAACTAGTGAGTCAGACTTTTCTCGGATGATCCTCAGAGCTGCCTGCATGCAGCTTTAAATTGGAAAATACTGTAAAAGACTTATTTTAATGGGACAGCCTCCTCTTTGCAATCCATAAACCTTATTTGTTGTTAAAAAAATACAAGATAGAATTCTCATGCTCCAGTGCAAGCCGTCTATTTTCCTCTCCCATCTATAAAAATGTTAATCTTTTCATTTCAAAGGGTCACTATTTTTGACCTTGTTGGACGTTTGTATTAAAATCCCGTGTAAAACAAGGTCTTCTTAAAAGAGCAACATAGAATATT
Source organism: Caretta caretta (assembly GCF_965140235.1). NCBI lineage: Eukaryota > Metazoa > Chordata > Testudines > Cheloniidae > Caretta > Caretta caretta. The sequence goes on along the minus strand of NC_134210.1, from coordinate 8,005,295 downwards.
CTGTGCTCATGCAAACGGCAGCCGGGAAGTGGCTGATTGCTTCTTTCCTTTTCAAACATGGCAGCAACACCAGAGCTAAGGGTGGGTGGATTTGGTTCAGAGGAACCAAAGAACCAAGGCTGAATATTTGTGGCATCACTTGTGGCTCCCCTTCCCCCTCCCCCGCCCCAACTTGAGGGTTTCATGCTGAGTTTCCTGTTCAAGAAACACAAAAACTCAAAGTGAAATTAATCAAAATGCTAACATTTCACCTGGTTTCTATGGGGAAGTACGTAGCTCTGCATGGAACAGATCATAGAATCATAGAATATCAGAGTTGGAAGGGACCTCAGGAGGTCATCTAGTCCAAACCCCTGCTCAAAGCAGGACCAATCCCCAACTAAATCATCCCAGCCACGGCTTTGTCAACCCTGACCTTAAAAATATCTAAGGAAGGAGATTCCACCACCTCCTCAGGTAATGCATTCCAGTGTTTCACCACCCTCCGAGTGAAAAAGTTTTTCCTAAAATCCAACCTAAACCTCCCCCACTGCAACTTGAGACCATTACTCCTTGTTCTAGATCCATCCTCTTTTGAACCCCCTTTCAGGTAGTTGAAAGCAGCTATCAAATCCCCCCTCATTCTTCTCTTCCGCAGACTAAACAATCCCAGTTCCCTCAGCCTCTCCTCATAACTCATGTGTTCCAGTCCCCTATTCATTTTTGTTGCCCTCAGCTGGACTCTTTCCAAGTTTTCCACATCCTTCTTGTAGTGTGGGGCCCAAAACTGGACACAGTACACCAGATGAGGCCTCACCAATGTTGAATAGAGGGGAACGATCACGTCCTGCGATCTGCTGGCAATGCCCCTACTTATACATCCCAAAATGCCATTGGCCTTCTTGGCAACAAGGGCACACTGTTGACTCATATTCAACTTCTCGTCCACTGTAACCCCTAGGTCCTTTTCTGCACAACTGCTGCCAAGCCATTTGGTCCCTAGTCTGTAGCGGTGCATGGGATTCTTCCATCCTAAGTGCAGGACTCTGCACTTGTCCTTGTTGAACCTCATCATATTTCTTTTGGCCCAATCCTCTAATTTGTCTAGGTCCCTCTGTATCCTATCCCTACCCTCCAGCGTATCTACCTCTCCTCCCAGTTTAGTGTCATCTGCAAACTTGCTGAGGGTGCAATCCACACCATCCTCCAGATCATTTATGAATCACCTGAAAGGCTTTTACCAAAGACAAGTAAATTTACCATAATTTGGGGGTACGAAAATTTTTTGAGTGTTTTTATCCATTACTTGGGATGGGTGTAATATGCAAACTAGACTTTTGTATCCAGCTCAAAACCATTGTCTTTCTGGAATCTGAAAAAGCTCTTACTTGAAAACAAATTCCCACAGTCCTATGCATGAAAATTTCAGCCAGGATCAGATGGGAAATTACTGAAATACTGCAGGAGTTCCAGATTGGGAAGAAGAAATGTCAGACGTTTCAGAGGAGAGCCTGGTCTTCTTTTGTGATATCCTGCCCAAATTTCCAAGTCATACTGTTTTGGCTTCTGAGTGCCTCTCTGAACCAAACTAATTCTCAAAATTTCACATCACTGGTTGAAAAAATAATAATATTTTGTGTCACTCACTGTTCTGTATCTGTTATGACATGCCTGAACAATAAGAGTCTGCTATACCTTGAAGCATTTGCCTTTTAATATGGGCTGTAGAGGCTTGGGTGTTTATTTCTCAAAATCCTTGGTTCAGGTCCCCATTGATAACTAAGATACTTGGGAAGAGCTCCTTCTGTTGAGGAAAAGTCTGTAATCTGGTGTTTGATTAGTGTTACATCTCCCTTCATATCTCCAACTCACACTATCGCTTTGGAGATCTCAGTAATAACCATGTTTATACTTGTTTCATAGAATCATCGACATGTTGGGCTGGAAGGGACCTCTAGAAGTCATCAAGTCCAGCCCCCTGTGCTGTGGCAGGACCACATAAACCTAGACCACCACTGACAGGTATTTGTCTAACTTGTTTTTAAACGCTTCCAGTGACGGAGACATCACAACCTCCCTTGGAAGCCTGTTTCTGAGCTTAACTACCTTGATAGTTAGAAAATTTTCCCTAATATCCAACTTAAATCTCCCTTGCCTCAGATTGAGCCTATTATCTCTTGGCCGACCCTCAGTGGACATGGAGAACAGATGCTCCCCATCCTCTTTATAACAACCCTTAACATATTTGAGGACTATTGTGCGGTTGCCCCCTCAGTCTTTTCTCAGGACTAAACATGCAGATTTTTTTCACCTTTCCTCAGAGGTCAGGTTTTCTAAACCTTTCATCATTTTTGTTGCTTTCCTCTGGAACCTTTTCAGTTTGTCCACATACATCCTATAGTGTGGTGCCCACAATTGGACACCATACCCCAGCTGGGGCTTCACAAATGCTGAGTAGCGTGGGACAGTTACCTCCTGTGTTTTACATATGTTTTGTTTACACTTCTACGGTGTCTGTCAGCCAAAGAATTAATAAGTGATTGACACAGGTTAATAAATTAAGCCTCACACCACCCATGTGGTAGGTAAATACGCTGTAAGAAACAGGCTGGTATGTATACGTAGGACTCCCATTAGTTGGTTCAAATCAGAATGGCCCGACTGTGTGTCATAGGTCCTGTACCTCTAACAGCTGAGGGTGATTCTCCTCTTTCTTAAGATGGATGACCTTATATTTTTGAAGGAGGAAGATTAGTGTTCAGCCCCCATTCCATCATGATGGAATAGCCTGAATAGCCATGGCATAGAATATAGGGACAACTAGCTAACCCATAAGTTTGTTATTATCCCCATTTTACAGAGGGACACATTAATATATATAGCCGTCAATGCTTAGGAAGCTGGCCATTTCCCAGGCCAGTGTTGCCTGATGACTGGCTAATTACCAAGGTTTCCCCAGGTCTGTGTAGGAATGCTGTGGTCTGTGACCTCTAAAAGAAGAAGCTGACTATAGTTAGTCCTGATTTTGGCCTTGCCTCACCCTCCCTCTGGCTTTTAGACTGAGTCTGAGGCTTTTCTGGGATTTCTCAGGCCTGCATCCAAAATGTCTGGACTTTCAGTATGGTGACTGGGAAGGAGATCTGGACAGAAGAGTAATAGAGAGATTAATCCAATTTAGAAAAGAAGAGTGATCTAAAGATGTTGAGACCCCTTGCTCTCTAGTCACTTAAAATCAGGGAACATAAATATATGAAAATTTTTGGGAATGCTGGTGAGAGGGCTACAGGGACCCGCTAAGATGAAATGGGGGATCAGACAACTTTGGAGGAGGGTACAAAAACTGTGGAATTTAAGAAGCAGACATCCAGTTGCCCTCCCTAGGAAAACAGAGGGCTGTCTGTGAAGCTGCATCCTGGGGAAACAGAAAGTGGACATTGACCAGTATTTCATTTGGAGAGGGCGGCACACAGGGAGTGTGTGTTTGGAGTGGGGTGGAGTGGGATGGAGGAATGCAAGGAGCCTCTGATATGTGCAGTGAGCTTGGCCTACAGAGGTTATAAAGTGTGCAACTCTCCAGTATATGTGAATTAGTAACTATGCTTATGTAAATTCAATGTAAACTGGACCTTGGGCTTTTTGAGGACCCAGCACAGGCAAGACAGGAAGGTCTGTGCAACCCCCATATCAAAAATTAGCCCCTGTACCCAAAACAACTCTCCCCCTTCTGGATCCACTTCCATACTGCAAAGACATCCAGTTGCCACTCAGAGCTGTGGAGAGCAGGAGATTAGAGAAAATTAGCCCATTCAGTGGACTGTCCCTTTAAATAGCAGGGCCATGGCTAGGGTGATGTGTAAGATTTCATTTTAAAGAGAGGAGGAAGAAGTGGGAATCTAAACTGGACAGGAGTCTTTTGTTGAGGGGCATACAGAACTCTTGATTAGAGCTGGTAGACACATTTTAATCAATTTTTTAAAATGAAAAAATGATATTTTTTGTCAAAATTCACATTTTTTTAAAATAAGGGTTAATTTTGATTACATTTTGTTTAGTAACTGCTGCTTCCCTCTCCCCCCAAACAAAGTGTTTTGATAATGTCAAAATGCCCCACTTTGACATTTCCTGAATGTAACATATCGTTGTTTTGTTGTTTCAAAATGTCTTTCAGAACGTTTTGTTTTGACATTTTCAAAACTAAAAGTTCTCTGTTTCCAGTTCAAAACAACTTGTCATTTAGAAATTTCAGCTAATTATAGCTTTAAAAAAAGTTTTAAAAGAAGAGAAAATTAGTCAAGATCAAAACAAAGTGTTTCAAACTTCTCAAAACCAAATGCCTCGCTTGACCTGAACCAAAATTTATTTCTGGATTTTCAGTTACCACAAATTTTCTTGTTTTCAACTGTTCCTCCCCGTTCAGGATGAGGACATTTTCAAATCTCAGAAATTTTATGGGATGGGAAAAAAGGGTCCTACCCAGATCCGGTCCTGAATTGCAGTCTCCTGCTTTAACTATTACCTCTTGAAAAAAGGGCAAAGGGTACCTGCTACAAAGCATCTGTCTCTTCTGTAAGGCAATGCTTAGGAAGTAAGTATCCTGCCAAATAGCACAAAGATGTTTTAAACAAGGGGAGGTTTTTCTTGATAGGAAATGGAAATAGGAGCCAAGATGAAGTGAAATTCTTTCAGCAGTAGCACGTTGACCTATAGCACTGTATTACGGGAATTATTCTGGACAAGTAAAAGAGAAGAAATCGCTTAAATGGCAGCCTAGCCCCAAGGGAAAACCGACTTCAGTAGTAGACTTTAACTCAATTTCAGCTCCTTTGAGGTCAAATCTACTTCAGTTTTGCTTGGTTTCTACTCTTCCCACCCCCCTCCCCCGCTCCCGTACTGACATTTATTTTGAATGGCATCCTCACATCTTGTTTAATTTTTTTTATTAAAGCAAAAAAAAAAATTCTCTCCTTCCACCATCCTCTTCTGCTTGAAGATGAAAGGTAACGGCTTCACTCATCTTAAAAGGGAAATAATAATACCATCTTCCATTTAAATAGTGGCTTTCATCCTGAAGGATCCCAAAGCAGGTTATATATAAGGCCAAATCCTGGTCTCAGTTACAGGACTATGCATCCAGAGTAATTCCATTGCAATCAACAGTGTTGCATCAGATTTATCCAGGTCTGAATGACCATAGTATTTGAACTTAAGGAGGTAAAGCTATCTTGTCACCCTTTCCTTAATTGTGAAGACAACCGCTGATGAATAGCACTCTGCATTTCTATATAACCCGCTGGTTAATTAGTCCTCTCGCTCCGTGATCTGAAGTTTGCTGGTTCAATCAAGTTTGCTGCTGTGGGTCTCAGGAGAAGACCAGAAGAAGGACATAATACACTGCTGAGTGCCTGTACTGGGGGTCCACCGCTGGGGCCTGACCCACAGCGGATATGAGATTGTTACAGACCCAGCTAGAGAGTTTTGCCTCCATGGTCATGTAAGATATGCTAACCGGGAAGCTGCAATTATACAACTGTTCAGGGAAGGCAGCAAAGAAGCACACCATGCACAACTGAAACTGTGGGCGGGAGCGGGAATGATCTAGGCATGACGTATTTATTAGAAATTATCAGAATTATTGTGACTTTTTTTGTGAACTTTCATTTCTACTTTTGTCTACATTTTTCTGGCCATTTCTAGTAATCATATGAATTGGCAAAGGGGCAGGACGCTTGGGCTAGCCTGCTTTTGGAAGGGGTACCATGGGATCCTGGATGGTCAGTGTCGTGGTTACAGGACGCCTGCACCTCTGAGCTCTTTCTGGTCTCTCTGAGTGCACCCCCGCAGGTGTCAGGCCTTGTGCCTTTACCTCTCTGGGATGGAATTCCACCATTCTCCCACTCTTGGACTGGGCCCTTGGCAATAGTGTTCTGAGCCAGCAGGCCCACTTGGGTTTGGCCCCTCTGGTTCTTCCCTTCAGGAGTCTGTGACCAGTGCTGGATACAATGACCAGAAAGCCTTCTTAAACCAACATACTGTTTATTAAACCACAGGCAAAAAAGCATGTAGAGATAAAATATTTAAAACAACAGTCAACACGGCTCACCATCCCCTGACAGCTGTATTACAGAGCAGCTCTAATTCTGTGACAGTCAGTACCTCGGTTAAATATGTCTATTGATTAGGACACCAGCTAGGACTTAGGAGTCCTGGGTTCAATTTCCTTCTCTGCCCCCGTGAGCTTGGGCAAGTTACTTAAACTCTCTGTGCCTCAATTCCCTTTTGTAAGTATGTTGACACTTCCCTACCTCTTGGGGGTTTTGTGAAGATAAATGCATTAAAGATCGTGAAGTGCTGGGAGATCTACTGTTGAAAAGTGCTAATTATTATTCTTACATTAAAGAGCATTTGATGAAGCCTAATATTATACTAGGGCAGTAGCTGGGTAGTGAGTGATGCTCCCTTGGAAGTGGATAGGTCACTAGACTGAGAGTTAATTTCCAGATCCACAAAGTTATTTAGGCTCTTTACTTTCATTGAACCCACCTTGTCTCTCTTATACCCTAAGATCAACATGGCTGCAATAACAGCTGCAAACAATTGAAATAAATTGAAATTAGGAACCTAAATCGTTTTATGGATCTGGGACCTACTGTCTCATCCCAGCTCTATGACTAACCTTACTCAAATCACTTCACACTATTCTTTTTCCAATCATTAAGGCTACGATTATGTCAGGGAAGTCATGGAATCCGTAACTTCAGAGACCTCCATGACTTTTCCACTTCAGTCCCGGGACAGTAGGGCTGTAGCTGTCAGCTGGGTAGGCCCCCACAGCTCCCAGCTGCTGGGCAGCAGGGAGACCCCAGAGCTCCTATTCCTGCAGGAGTAGGAGTCCCCCGGATTTCCCAGGCACTGAGTATAGCAGGGGGACCCCTCAGCTGCCTAGCCGCCATGGGCAGCAGGGACCCTGCAGTTGCTGAGCTGCCGTGGGGGGACCTTTCAGTCACGCGGGCAGCGAGGGGACCCCGCAGCTGCCAGGCATCGTGAGCATTGGGGGAGACCCTGGAGCCCTAGCAGCTTTGGGTATTGGACGCTCCTCCCTCCCCATTTTGTCAGGGATATTTTTAGTAAAATTCAGGGACAGGTCACAAGCTTTCGTGAATTTTTGTTTATTGCCCGTGACCTGTCCATGACTTTTACTAAAAATATTCATGACAAAATCTTAGCCTTACACCATCTTAAATATTGTCTTTTCTATTTATACTGTAAACTCTTGGGGAAAGGAATTGTCCAGTGGCTAGCACGATGTGACCTTGCTTTTGGATGGGGCTTAGATATTTCCATTACAGTCGAACCTATCTGTTCACTACCACATCTTCCAGGAGGTTTCCCATCTTCAAACTAGAAAAGCTTAACTCTGCTTTGCTTATAAACTGGACAATATCTCAGCCTCGTATGACTATGGCACCTGAGGCCTGGAGTTTCCTATTGCTGTTATACAACCCAAACTCCAAATATTTGTAGTTGTGAAACTTGAGTGCTTAAGGCTGGCTGCTGCTCCAGAATTCTGATCACAACTCCACAAACTCTTGATTTGAGAAATGATTCTGGATGCCTCAGGAGACCAGGTTTTCTCATGATATGTCTGGGTAGCCAATGATTTTAATGTATTGTTCATTTATTGCATGATGTTATGATTAACTAACCTGTTATGTCATATATAATCATTGTATGCCGAAGAGAGTTAAATTGTGGGATTATAGAAATATAAGTTTGATTAATAGTTAGAAGGGATAAGTATGCATTAGGTATCTAAGTAACGCAAGGCCTACAGGCTGAGGCCTGTAAGATTTTAGCTTAGCCATACTAGGCCATAGGCTTAAGAAATGCTTGAGATAAGTAAATGACTAAAGAATGACCCTATGCCACAAGATGACGGGAACCGGTGTACCAATAGGTGATATTGCAAAAAATTAACAGTAAGAATAATGTTTTCCTTACAAAAAGAAAAGGAGTACTTGTGGCACCTTAGAGACTAACCAATTTATTTGCGCATAAGCTTTCGTGAGCTACAGCTCACTTCATCGGATGCAACTGAGCTGTAGCTCACGAAAGCTTATGCTCAAATAAATTGGTTAGTCTCTAAGGTGCCACAAGTACTCCTTTTCTTTTTGCGAATACAGACTAACACGGCTGTTACTCTGAAACCTGTTTTCCTTACAAGTTTCCTGGTAGTCACATTTTTCTAACACATGCCCTAACCGCAATGTGTACTATATGCGTACATATTAATGAGGTATAGTCAGAATCACATTCTAAAAAGAGGGTCCACTGATTAGGAAAATTGAGCTCCCTATAGACTCATAGACTTTAAGGTCAGAAGGGACCATTATGATCATCTAGTCTGACCTCCTGCACAACGCAGGCCACAGAATCTCACCTACCCACTCCTGCAATAGACCTCTCACCTATGTCTGAGCTACTGAAGTGCTCAAATCATGGTTTAAAGACTTCAAGGTGCAGAGAATCCTCCAGCAAGTGACCCGTGCCCCACACTGCAAGGGAAGGCGAAAACCCTCCAGGGCCTCTTCCAATCTGCCCTGGAGGAAAATTTCTTCCCGACCCCAAATATGGCAATCAGCTGAACACTGAGCATGTGGGCAAGACTCATCAGCCAGATACCCAGGAAAGAATTCTCTGTTGTAACTCAGATCCCACCCCATCTAACATCCCATCGCAGGCCATTGGGCCTATTTACCACTAATAGTCCAAGATCAATTCATTGCCAAAATCATGTTATCCCATCATACCATCTCCTCCATTAACTTATTGAGCTTAATCTTGAAGCCAGATAGGTCTTTTGCCCCCACTGCTTCCCTTGGAAGTCTGTTCCCGAACTTCACTCCTCTGATGGTTAGAAACCTTTCTCTGATTTCAAGTCTAAACTTCCTGATGACCAGTTTATATCCATTTGTTCTTGTGTCCACATTGGTACTGAGTTTAAATAATTCCTCTCCCTCCCTGGTATTTATCCCTCTGATATATGTATATAGAGCAATCATATCTCCCCTCAGCCTTCTTTTGGTTAGGCTAAACAAACCAAGCTCCTTGAGTCTCCTTTCATAAGACAGGTTTTCCCTTCCTTGGATCATCCTAGTAGCCCTTCTCTGTACCTGTTCCAGTTTGAATTCATCCTTCTTAAACATGGGAAACTCCAGCAGGAACTATCCCTCTACTGATGATCAATCCACAAGAGACCCATCAGACCCTAACACTATTTAGGAGGAGGTGAGTATAACAATATCTGTAACTTGTGTATAGGTCTGTATAGAATTTCTATGTGCTTGGGTAATCATGACTTTAATTGTAACTTTAATAAAACTTGTAAAACAGACTAGACCATGTACTTGTAAATGTATGTGTGGTCACTTACCTTTGTCTTTATGTGTTCCTAGAGACTCTAAATCTGAAGCAAATAGCAGAGGTGACTTTCACTCTGTTAAACTTGAAACTGTCGCCACTGTGGAGCCAAAACCATTGTAGTATAATACCACATTACAAAATTCACTTTAAGTAAAATAAAAGGCTACATCTGATACTTTCTTCGGGCCAAACCTAGTGCACAGCATTTCCATGTGGAAATTAATCCCTATGTGATCATAGGGTTATCAGGGTTGCCCAGAGTATTATGGGATTAAGCCAGGATCCACTCCTCTTTTACTTCCTGGTTTGTAAGTAGGAATTTCCCTTTCTAGTTGTTGTGATGTGGTTGAGTAAAGCAGTAAATTCCCAGCTTGCCGTGCTTTGAGTGAGGTGTTGGTTGTTGTCACAATGAGTGGTCTATTTATACCCTTTCCCCCTCCATATGAATGGAACTTTGTTGAATTTGCAGAAAGGTTTGGATCAAGTTCAGTTTGGGATTGGCACAAAAGTTTGAGGGGTTATAAAGGAGGATTTATATGATCCAGGAAAATTGGTTCAGTCATCCCCAGCTATAGATTGTGTGAAATTCACAGTATCGTGTAGCTGGCTCCTGTATAAATAGATTGTACATTTACAAAGGAAAGGATTAAAACCTTCTTCCTTAACTACGTACTGTAATTCATTGCAGGATAACCTTGTAAAGGATCAAATAGTAATGGGGGCAGAAAAGGCTTAGCACACAGCACAGAAGAATAGCATGGTTTCATGCTTTCTAATATACAGCCCACAAAGAATGCTGCAGTCCGAGTCCTTTCAGAACCGGGGGCGGATGGGTGGAAGATCATTTTTTTGGGTCTGAATCCTATAAAAGCTTAGTCTTGCAAGCCATCTGTTCTATCTATCTTAGGTACTTATATAGTGCCACATTGCCATAGTATCTGAATGCCTCTCAATCTTTAATGTATTTATCCTCACAACACCCCCGATGAAGTAGGGCAGTGCTATTAGCCCCATTGTACAGATGGGAAAACTGAGGCACAGAAATCTATGTGACTTGCTCAAGGTCATATAGGAAGCATGTGGAGGAGTAGGGACTTAAACCCAGGTCCTAGATTAATGTCCTCATCACTCGGCCATCTTCTCTCCCACTGAAACCAGTGGGACCACTCACCGTAGTAAGGACCACTCACTGGCATAAGGACTGAAGAATCCACCCTTTTATTAATACGGCAGAGCTTTTGTAGCACTTCTGCCAGGTAATGTTCAGAGATTTACTTGCTTACCCCACTCCCGAACGGGTGAATGTGCCCCCACCTTGCTTTTCAGCCTCCTTATTGTGTGATGTTTTGCTGCTGGTGGCTTGGTGTCAGTGATTCAAATCCAAAGTCATTTTCTCGTGGCTTCATTGTTTCAGAGTGAAATTGAAGGAGGGACTCCAGCTGTTTATATGCAATATGCAGCAATTATGAAGTTCATTTCCAGAACCCGTCTGTAACTATGGTAACAGGGGTAATGTTGGGAGAATAAAGGCAGGTTCTACATGTAGTTACAGTAAGACAAACTTTGGGTTGAATTTTCATCCTTTGATGCATTTCATCCCATTGATCCCCCCTCCATCCCCCCTCCCCAGACACTAGCAAAGCAACATGTTAGTGTAAAGACAACGCAGAGCTTCTTACTGTGCTTGCCTGAGCAAGCTAGTTAGGAGCAGCTATTTATAAAGCAGTGGAAATATAGCACATTGTCAAAATGTGTCATGTTCCCCTCTAGTGGCTGATATACCAGAGGATAGCAGCCTGCTATCACCACCAGTTAACAGAGTTGTTCCTTAATCCTGGCATTTCCTAACTTTTGGGTGCTTGACTTTAAAACCTTAGTAATGTTCTTCTGGCGTAGGTTTTGGTGTGTAATTTTCTAGGTTTATAGAAAAATCAAACCGAAAAAAACAGAAATCGTATCAGCGGGGGCCATACTGTATAAGAGTCATCAGCAAGGTGAGTATCTTTAGATCCACACCGTAGACCCCTGCTACTTGAGCTAACAGAGTAATTGATAACAAGCTTACAAGAAGTGTAAGGTTGGACATATGACCAGGGAAGAGTATAAAAATATTGCTCGGGCATGTAGGAATGATATCAGGAGGGCCAAATCGCACCTGGAGCTGCAGCTAGCGAGAGATGTCAAGAGTAACAAGAAGGGTTTCTTCAAGTATGTTGGCAACAAGAAGAAAGAAAAGGAAAGTGTGGGCCCTTTACTGAATGAGGGAGGCAACCTAGTGACAGAGGATGTGGAAAAAGCTAATGTACTCAATGCTTTTTTTGCCTCTGTCTTCACGAACAAGGTCAGCTCCCAGACTGCTACGCTGGGCATCACAAAATGGGGAAGAGATGGCCAGCCCTCTGTGGAGATAGAGGTGGTTAGGGACTATTTAGAAAAGCTGGACGTGCACAAGTCCATGGGGCCGGACAAGTTGCATCCGAGAGTGCTGAAGGAATTGGCGGCTGTGATTGCAGAGCCATTGGCCATTATCTTTGAAAACTCGTGGCGAACGGGGGAAGTCCCGGATGACTGGAAAAAGGCTAATGTAGTGCCAATCTTCAAAAAAGGGAAGAAAGAGGATCCTGGGAACTACAGGCCATTCAGCCTCACCTCAGTCCCTGGAAAAATCATGGAGCAGGTCCTCAAAGAATCAATCCTGAAGCACTTGCATGAGAGGAAAGTGATCAGGAACAGCCAGCATGGATTCACCAAGGGAAGGTCATGCCTGACTAATCTAATCGCCTTTTATGATGAGATTACTGGTTCTGTGGATGAAGGGAAAGCAGTGGATGTATTGTTTCTTGACTTTAGCAAAGCTTTTGACACGGTCTCCCACAGTATTCTTGTCAGCAAGTTAAAGAAGTATGGGCTGGATGAATGCACTATAAGGTGGGTAGAAAGCTGGCTAGATTGTCGGACTCAACGGGTAGTGATCAATGGCTCCATGTCTAGTTGGCAGCCGGTATCAAGTGGAGTGCCCCAGGGGTCGGTCCTGGGGCCGGTTTTGTTCAATATCTTCATAAATGATCTGGAGGATGGTGTGGATTGCACTCTCAGCAAATTTGCGGATGATACTAAACTGGGAGGAGTGGTAGATACGCTGGAGGGGAGGGATAGGATACAGAAGGACCTAGACAAATTGGAGGATTGGGCCAAAAGAAATCTGATGAGGTTCAATAAGGATAAGTGCAGGGTCCTGCACTTAGGATGGAAGAATCCAATGCACCGCTACAGACTAGGGACCGAATGGCTAGGCAGCAGTTCTGCGGAAAAGGACCTAGGGGTGACAGTGGACGAGAAGCTGGATATGAGTCAGCAGTGTGCCCTTGTTGCCAAGAAGGCCAATGGCATTTTGGGATGTATAAGTAGGGGCATAGCAAGCAGATCTAGGGACATGATCGTTCCCCTCTATTCGACATTGGTGAGGCCTCATCTGGAGTACTGTGTCCAGTTTTGGGCCCCACACTACAAGAAGGATGTGGAAAAATTGGAAAGAGTCCAGCGGAGGGCAACAAAAATGATTAGGGGTCTGGAACACATGACTTATGAGGAGAGGCTGAGGGAGCTGGGATTGTTTAGCCTGCAGAAGAGAAGAATGAGGGGGGATTTGATAGCTGCTCTCAACTACCTGAAAGGGGGTTCCAAAGAGGATGGCTCTAGACTGTTCTCAATGGTAGCAGATGACAGAACGAGGAGTAATGGTCTCAAGTTGCAGTGGGGGAGGTTTAGATTGGATATTAGGAAAAACTTTTTCACTAAGAGGGTGGTGAAACACTGGAAGGCGTTACCTAGGGAGGTGGTAGAATCTCCTTCCTTAGAGGTTTTTAAGGTCAGGCTTGACAAAGTCCTGGCTGGGATGATTTAACTGGGAATTGGTCCTGCTTCGAGCAGGGGGTTGGACTAGATGACCTTCAGGGGTCCCTTCCAACCCTGATATTCTATGATTCTATGATTCTATGATAACAACAGTAGCTTGTAATCCTCTATGTGGGCCAGCCACCAGAGGGGGGACGGCAGACACATTTGCCATTGGGTTTCAGGTATTTGCTGCCAGCAGAGGAATGGTGAGACTCAGGAATTTTGGGTTCCATTCCAGGCTTGAGAGGGGAGCCTGCTCTCGTGGTCCCAGACACTTATGCCTCTGTTTCTCCCAAGCCTGACCCTTCTACCCATGTCCTCTCCAGCATGTCCATGTGCCAGTTCTTTCTCCCATGTCTTTCTTCATGCAAAACTCCCCCCTCCTCCTGACTTCTCATCCCAGATCCAGTATCCTTGCCTAGCAAGTCCCAGAGCACCACATCTAGGCTCTTTATTTTAGCTCCAGTCTAGCTCCCAGTCTTCTTCCCTTGACTCCTCTATTTCTCTCCCACCCCCAGGCTCCTTCTCCCAGTCTCTTTGCCCGGCCCTTCCCAGTCTCCTCCTCCAGATCTTTGTCCAGTTTCAATCTTCCTCCCTCTCTGGCTCCCACTCCCAATCCCCCCAATTACAGTTCCACCAGCAGCTCTCAGTTGCAGTCTCCTTTCCCAATCCCCCTTTCCCTCACTCCTCATTACTCTCAGTCTTTTCTGTGCCCCCCTCTGCCACCTGCAGTTTCTTCATCCTGGACCCCAGTTCCAGTCTTTTTGCCCAGGTAATCTCAGTATCCGCCACCAAGCTGCCAGTCCACAATCCCATTTCCCCAGCCTACTCCATCCATCCATCTCCATGGACGAATCCTTGTCACCTCTGCATTTCTATCAGGCTGTTTCCTCCTGATTCCTCTATGTTGCTTGGGAGCCATCAGGGGAGCACTGACAGGGATGGAAAGCTCTCACTTCTGTTGCCTGATGCCACAGTGGACTCAGGAGCAGGAATTACAGACCTTGGATGGATGAGGCTCAGTGCAGGTGGAATATCTGGAGCTACCAGATGGTATCCTATCTAGCTTACGGGTTTATGCCGCTGCCCATCACCATGGTATCTGGGCACCTTCCATATAAAACAAGAGCAATAGCTAAGTCCCTAGCAGACTTCATGGACTTCTCTGCTTGGGGTAAGGGCTTTTCTTGGGGGTGGAAGGGAGGAAGAGGTTGGTAGAGGTTTTGGAGTAGAAAATGTTCTTCAAATTATGAGCATCACTAATGGTAGAAAGGTTTGCTGAAAGAGAAAGACCTTGCAATGTTTCCTGAAGATAGCCGGACTATGCATTTGCCTTGGAAGACTGTTCCATAGCCTGATCCCTGACAGAGAATGCTTCATCCTGGGCTTTGAGATCTGCACCGTCCAGAAGTACACAATTGTTACAGTGGTTCACAAACCAAAATACAGTCTTTGATGTAGCTGAGGATTGAACATTTTCCTTTTGAAAATCGGAATTAATCGGGCATCAGAAACTGACTTGGAGTCAGTGGGGGATCTTGGATGGTAGGACAGATGTGCCAGTCTATTGAGTTCTCAACAAGTTTCAAACTGAGCTCTTTAGAGGCCTATACATTGGCCATATTTGAATATTTTTTTCATGTGAATAGTATATGGCACATCCCTGGCACCAGAGCAACTCCCCCATGTCCAATTTCAAGTCCCAGCTCCAAAGCATGGAGGCTCTAGAGCTTCTAAACAAAAGAGTTGTAAGAATGTTCTAAAGTGGAAAACACAGTGTATTTTCTGGTTTCAGAGGAGCAGCCGTGTTAGTCTGTATCCACAAAAAGAAAAGGAGGACTTGTGACACCTTAGAGACTAACCAATTTATTTGAGCATAAGCTTTGGTGAGCTACAGCTCACTTCATCGGATGCATTCAGTGGAAAATACAGTGGGGAGATTTATATACACAGAGAACATGAAACAATGGGTGTTACCATACACACTGTAACAAGAGTGATCACTTAAGGTGAGCTATTACCAGCAGGAGAGCGAGGGGAGGGAGGGGCCTTTTGTAGTGATAATCAAGGTGGGCCATTTCCAGCAGTGACCAAGAACATCTGAGGAACAGCGGGGAGAGGGGGGGAGGGAATAAACATGGGGAAATAGTTTTACTTTGTGTAATGACCCATCCACTCCCAGTCTTTATTCAAGCCTAATTTAATTGTATCCAGTTTGCAAATTAATTCCAATTCAGCAGTCTCTCATTGGAGTCTGTTTTTGAAGGTTTTTTGTTGAAGAATTGCAACTTTTAGGTCTGTAATCGAGTGACCAAAGAGATTGAAGTGTTCTCCGACTGGTTTTTGAATGTTATAATTCTTGACATCTGATTTGTGTCCATTTATTCTTTTACAAAGAGACTGTCCAGTTTGGCCAATGTACATGGCAGAGGGGCATTGCTGGCACATGATGGCATATATCACATTGGTAGATGTGCAAGTGAACGAGCCTCTGATAGTGTGGCTGATGTGATTAGGCCCTATGATGGTGTCTCCTGAATAGATATGTGGACATAGTTGGCAACAGGCTTTGTTGCAAGAATAGGTTCCTGGGTTAGTGGTTCTGTTGTATGGTGTGTGGTTGCTGGTGAGTATTTGCTTCAGGTTGGGGGGCTGTCTGTAAGCAAGGACTGGCCTGTCCCCCAATATCTGTGAGAGTGATGGGTCGTCCTTCAGGGTAGGTTGTAGATCCTTGGTGATGCGCTGGAGGGGTTTTAGTTGGGGGCTGAAGGTGATGGCTAGTGGCATTCTGTTATTATCTTTGTTGGGCCTGTCCTGTAGTAGGTGACGTCTGGGTACTCTTCTGGCTCTCTCAATCTGTTTCTTCACTTCAGCAGGTGGGTATTGTAGTTGTAAGAATGCTTGATAGAGATCTTGTAGGTGTTTGTCTCTGTCTGAGGGGTTGGAGCAAATGTGGTTGTATCGTAGAGCTTGGCTGTAGACTCCAATTCCATTCTCAGAAAAAATGGTTGAGCTATTTCTAAAACTTTCCCAAAACTTTCAGCCTACAGCAGACCCCCAACATGGCAAATTTCAGCCAAAATCATTAAAGTTTGACAACTCAAAACATTGTCTTGTAATGGAAAGTGTTGCAACCTTAACTATAAACTGTGCTCCCAGATCTGCTTATAATCACTGCCCTCTACTGGTAAGAATCAGAATTGCTCATCTGTATGTCCTAGATCCCATAATTATAATAACTAACAGAGGTTCTGCTTTAGCTCAGGTGGTTGACCTAGGTGCTACCCCACTGAGATTCTAAATGACCACAGAGTGCAGTCTGGTGACAACAGTGATGCTCTTATATCATTGTATCTGGTCATGGATTCACTGCATCCTGTTGTTCATATTCATAATTAATTAATAATTATTCATACTTTTTTATATTAGTACCCAAAATGTGTCAGACCATGATATAGATAATCACTACCTAAGGGTTTGCAAATTATGAGCTAGATTGTGTCTTTAGGCATGGCCCTATTTGTCTGGTGGTGCTATCCCACTCCACCCCAGGAATAGCCCTGGGAGACCCCTCTCAAACACAAGTCCTTCCCTGCTGCCTCCTTGCTGTCTTGGGCTTATACCAGCAGATGAGTCCTGTTACAGCAGGAGTCACCTGTTATACATAAATTTAACAAGTTATTTTTCTTAGTATGCGAGCAAATGCTCAGTTCTTGGATAAGTGCTTGTATTGGTCTTTGATCTGTGATGAATTTTGTTTGTTGCAGCTGTGACAAGCATAAACGGATTTTGTTTTCTGCCTTAGTCTCTCTAATTGGAGTAAGTTCTCCCTGGGAAGTGTGCTTTGGTGTTTGGCCTGAGAGCTCTGAAAGAGAGCATTGGCTAAATGCTGTTTGTAAGCACCTCTGTTCAAGGACTGGTCTATATGTGTAAATCAGTGGCTCTCAGCCTTTCCAGACTACTGTAACCCTTTCAGAAGTCTGATTTGTTTTGTGTACCCCCAAGTTTCACCTCACTTAAAAACTACTTGCTTACAAAATCAGACATAAAAATACAAGTGTCACAGCACACTATTACTGAAAAATTGCTTCTCATTTTTACCATAAAATTACAAAATAAATCAATTGGAATATAAATATTGTACTTACATTTCAGTGTATAGTATATAGAGCAGTATAAACAAGTCATTATCTCTATGAAATTTTAGTTTGTACTGACTTTGCTAGTGCTTTTTATGTAGCCTGTTGTAAAACTAGGCAAATAGCACCCTGGAAGATCTCAGCATACCCGCAGGGGTACACGAACCTCTGGTTGAGAACCACTGATGTAAATAAACAAATTGCACTTGACTGTATTTAGTCTCTCCATGTCACTGATTTCTCCACGAAAAGGATGCTGACCTGCCAGGACCACACATCGGCTAACACGCTGCAGAGATACAACAATATGACATGCCCTGAACCAGCTCAGCTTCTCTGTCCAGTGAGCAATAGGGGGTGGGTCCCAAATTACTTCAGTGGTAGGCAGGCGCACGTGTAATCAACAGAAGAATTTGGCCTGAGCTGTTAAAAAATACTCAGTAGTAAGTACATGGCCCTTAATAATAATTTACACCCCTTTCAGACAGGGGAAGCTGCCTCACTCTCTTTCAAATTCTTGGCCTTTGTTCTTAGTAAGCACCAAAACTCCAGACCTGGCCACACTGGTGTATAGTATGGACTTCACACTGCATGAAAACATACTAACAAATCGTTTATACTCTGTAGTCATTAGCTCCCCATGGTTAGGATTTGAAGCTGTGTCTTTGGAGTGAGAGCAAACAGCCAGCCCACTCAATGCACACTCAGAAACCGTGCCCCCAGTCCTTTGCTCAAGGTGGATTACTCCTTGTTGTTGAATATCCAATTATCCTGCATTTTGGTAGGACCTGGATATGCACACATTGTGCTGTCACTGAGTGGTCCCCCCACTAAGATCAAGGCCCATTTTGCTAGACAATATACAGACATATAGACAGTTCCTCTTCTGAAGAGTTTATAGACACCAAACAGGCAAAATGGACAAA
Source organism: Caretta caretta (assembly GCF_965140235.1). Lineage (NCBI taxonomy): Eukaryota > Metazoa > Chordata > Testudines > Cheloniidae > Caretta > Caretta caretta. The sequence continues at coordinate 7,986,934 of NC_134210.1, read as the reverse complement.
GGTGGGAAGGCAAAGCGAGGTGAATTGACTTGCCTCAAGTCACACAGTCACACACTGGCAGAGCTGTGAGTAGAACCCGCTGTCCTGAGTACCAATCCCATGTGTTAAGCACTCAACCATGCTACCTATTTTAGAGTGATTGCTTTTACTGCTCCCGATTCTTAGAATGGCCAGGGAGGTCAGTGACACAGGGAAATTCTGCATTTTCCTCTGACACGTATTGCCTTAATTTTTCTTATTTGATAAGCACCAACAACATGCCCAATACTTTGTGAGATACAAAGTCATACAGAGTCAGTCAACGTGGTGGCGGGACCTGGACTCATCATGGATAGTTCTCTGAAGACGTCCACGCAGTGTGCAGTGGCAGTCAAAAAAGCAAATGGGATGTTAGGAATCATTTAAAAAGGGATAAAGAATAAGATGGAGAATATCTTATTGCCCTTATATAAATCCATGGTACGCCCACATCCTGAATACTGCGTACAGATGTGGTTTCCTCATCTAAAAAAAGATATACTGGCATTAGTAAAGGTTCAGAGAAGGGCAACTAAAATGATTAGGGGTTTGGAATGGGACCCATATGAGGACAGATTAAAGAGTCTAGGACTTTTTAGCTTGGAAAAGAGGAGACTAAGGGCGAATATGATAGAGGTCTATAAAATCATGAGTGGTGTGGAGAAAGTGAATAAGGAAAAGTTAAAAAAAATTAGGAGTACTTGTGGCACCTTAGAGACTAACACATTTATAAATAAATTTTATGTTTTAGTCTCTAAGGTGCCACGAGTACTCCTCGTTTTTTTGTTTTTTTTTTGCTGATACAGACTAACACTGCTACCACTCTGAAAGGAAAAGTTATTTACTTTTTTCCATAAGAACTAGGGACCACCAAATTAAATTAATGGGCATCAGGTTTAAAACAAATAAAAGGAAGTTCTTCTTCACCCCGTGCACAGTCAACCTGTGAAACTCCCTGCCTGAGGAGGTTGTGAAGGCTAGGACTATAACAGGGTTTAAAAGAGAACTAGATAAATTCATGGAGGTTAAGTCCATTAATGGCTATTAGCCAGGATGGGTAAGGAATGGTGTCCCTAACCTCTGTTTGTCAGAGGGTGGAGGGGGATGGCAGGAGAGAGATCACTGATCATTACCTGTTAGGTTTACTCCTTCTGGGGCACCTGGCATTGGTGACTGTCAGCTGACAGGATACTGGGCTGGATGGGTTTTTGGTCTGACCCAGTATGACCACTCTTATGTTTTTATGGAGCACTAGATGTGGTTGCCAGAATATTTGTGCTTGCGATGCCCCACTCCCTGCCCAATGGCTTTGGTTGGTGGAGCCACTATCCGCAGACCAGTGGCCACTGACTTACTTGGCTCATTGCCATGGACTTCCCCTTGGTGGTTGTTCCTTCAACCTGCCCCCTTTGCACAGCAGAAGTGAGGTGGAACCACTTGGTTTTGGAGTCCTTGCACCAGCCAAAAGGAGTGCAATTCAAGCACTGGACCCTACTGGAGTGGCTAGACTAGCCCTTGTCTCTATTGTATGGAAGACTATGATTTAGGAGCAAGCACCAGAGTCGGAGTGGGAATGCCAGGTGCTTCAGACTCTGAACAAGACACCTGGGATCTGTCCCATCATACCCCAGGTGGTAGGGAAGAAATAAGCCATGCAGAGAGTACAAAATGTAACTTCCTCAGACGGGGTGACCTCCTCACGCCTGGGTGGTGATGAAAAACACTGTCTCTTAACTGCCAATTCAAAGTCCTCAGACGAGGTGGATCGCATATTCAATTCATTGCACTCTCTCAGCTGTCCCTTGATTCTAAATTGTTTGACTGCTGCTGCTGTCTCACTCCAACCAGTGGGAGGAAAATAAAAGAGAAAGGAAGGGGGGAAGAATGTCAGAGCAGGGACAGAGAAGGGATTTAATTGAACTGTGCTGTCACGAGCTGTAACATTCAGGGAGTTTTATGATATACAAAGTGGAAATAATTTGCATCTGTTCCTAGGTGCCTCACCTAAATATCTCAAACTATTTTGCTAGTTATCCCTCTGGGAGTTGAATTCTCACCTCTTTAGCTACTCTGGGCTTAGCCAGACTTTTAATCACTTGTACAGAACATTCTGAAAGATGCTTTCCATTGTCCAAGAAACAGCCTAACCTTCATTGCATCAATCCAGGATGCTCATTCCTACTCAGAATATCCTATATCTTACCTGCATCAAACTGCAAAGCTCTTTCCTCTCTTGTGCTCTCTCCCTCATTTTTTTATAGCTGCTTTCTAAGATGCCTCTGCTCCCATGGCACTGTGATGAGTTTTGGATCCTTCACGGTGTTTAAACCTTTCAAGAACATTTTCCACATGGAGAATCCTCTTAAAGTGAATACATCATTGTACATGATTATCCATGCTTAAAGGAACAATCAGCAGAACAATATGTCCCACTCTCAGTGCTGCCAGTGAACCGCGCTACACATTTCTTTCTTTTTCTTTCTTTTTTTTTTTTTCCAGTTTGTTGTGTTTTGTCGGTTGGATTAGCTGCTGGTCTGGGAAATGGCTGCTGGGGTCTAATTCACAAACTAACTAAAAATTAGGTTCTGATTAGTGAGGGGGAACTCTCCCAAGGAGCAGAAAATTGGCATGGTGGCTTCTCCGTCCCCCACAATTCAGAAGCTAATGAGGACTTCTCTCTCCTTTTCTGCCTCTCACCTTCCTCAAGGCCATCTCCTCTCTTCATGCCTCCTGATACTTACTAAATCCACCTTGTTACCTTCTCCTTCCCATCAGACTAACAGGCCCCCTGAACCCCAAAACTCTTCTTTAACTCTATTCTATTCTAGTTCTGATACCAGATCTGTTACCTGGGTTTCTTTCAACCCAAAGCTCTTGGTAACTTTTACTCTGTGCGAGGTGGTATCAGGAAATAAATCAGGGGAGACACGGCCGTCCGACCGATAGATGGCTGGCACAAACAGGACAACACAAGAGTGCTTTCACTTAAAGCTAAACTTTACTTAGTGTCAAGCACTTACACATGTCCGCAACAGGTTAGTAAAACACCCCCAACCCTCGAAAATTACCGAAGCTGAGTGTGGCTCTTGAGTGACGCAGCGGTAGCCCATCTGCCAGTGGGGAACACGAGATGCATTCAGAGGGAGAGTCCAGTCCCGAAGAGTCCCACTACCTCATACTTTTACCCCTTATTTATATATTAGTAATAGAATGACATGTCCCTTAAAGAAAACTTGTCAAGCAAGCAGTTCCAATGGTCAAGCAAGAGGCTTCCTTCTGATTATTGATTAACCAGGTCTGGGTTTTTCTAGAGTTTGCAGCCTTGAGGCCCTGCTAGACACATTCCTGAGGGCACATCCTGCTCTTCTAAAATGTATGTATCAGCAACTGCAACACAATTCTTATCAGGAAGGACCGGGGGGTCAAGCTGCCCTTTCTGTGGCACCCAAAACCCCCTCCCCTCCTTCCTCGGTTAAGCTAAGTCTGCTGACTTGGCTGATTTTAGCAATAAGTCATAGTGGTTCCAAGCACTTTACTGGTTTGCTGACATCTCCCTGTATAGATCCACTGTGGCTTCTGAACAGCTTCCAGAAATGCATTAAAGACGTGACCAGGATCTGGAATCTGGGGTTCTTTCTCTCTCTCTTCCTCTATAACCTAAACAGCTCCTGATGGTATTTCTCCTACCAGTGTCTCTGGTCTGCAGTTCTCCCTGCTGAGTTTGGGTCATTCCAAGATTTGCCCAGAGATTCTGTCTAGTTCTCACATCTAAGGGAATCACTTTGTCTTTGTTCATTCTCAGTTCAAACACCACTGAAGAGGATTAATCCTGAAGGGTGTTGGAGTACTCATGACTCCTACTGACTCCCAACTCCCATTCCAGCTAATGGGAATTGTGTGTGCTCAGAACTCACACAGGTTCAGGCCTTAAAGGTTCACAGTGAATCATCCAAAGCCGGAAGGCACAGCCTAAGGGGACTCAGCCAATAGGCAGTCTATGCACTGCGGCAGTTCTGGGATAGCTGGGGACTGGTATGGACCCTAGTATAAACTAGAACAGCCCTTGCTCAAAATAATGACAGTCTCGTGAGTCAAATCCCAGTGGTACAGACACCTCCAATGTGCTTTTTCTAGCCTCTGGCCACAGACCCAGCACCCCTCTGAACCAGGGTCTATGAGGGGGCATCTTATGCCAACCTAAACCACTCCTGTCCTGGGAGAATTCTCCCCAGCCACTTGTGGAATCTCTTTATGGGCCTTATGCAACACTGGAACAATATGAATAGAGCTGGTCAATTGTTTTGCTTGAAACATATTTTAATGAGATTTTTTCCCCCATTTCTACATGAAATGTCCACTTCTGGGGGGGTGGGGGGTGATGTTTTTGTTTTGGTGAGGGGAGTCATTGCCAACAACTGGAAAAAAAAAACATTTATTATTATTTTGATGGAAACTTTTGAATAGAATTTTTGACAAAACCAATTTATTTCTTTAATATTCTCCTCAACAAAACTTCACTCAGAAAAATACAATTCCAAACCTGCTCTGTCATTTTGGATGGCACTGTAATGCCATCCGATGAAGTGAGCTGTAGCTCACGAAAGCTCATGCTCAAATAAATTGGTTAGTCTCTAAGGTGCCACAAGTCCTCCTTTTCTTTTTACTGTAATACTATTTCAAGTCACTAGATGGCTCTTACACAGAGTCTCATACAAGTTTTGATTCAGTGAATGTAGGGGCAGCTAGATCTTGAAGAAAAGCTAATTGTCTGCTGTGGTGCAGTTAGTTTAGAAGGTGAGCCAATCAGCAGTAAAAGTCTGTTGGCCTGGGACTGTTTGCCTGACATATTTCTTAGGTGTAGAGCTGTTGTTTACAAGAAACACCCTAGAACCACAACATGATATTACAGGGTGTCAAACATTACTGGAGTTTCTACTCAGCTCGTTTTCACTGCAGTGTTAGGCTGAGTTATCTACACTGCGGTTAACTCATCTTGAGTTAGTCTAGCTGGAGTGAGAGCAGTCACACTGCAAAACAACACTCAAACAGCACAGAGTGATTGGATTAGCAGCACACATAGCTGAATCCTCACTGCGTTACTAGGTTGAGATTCAGCCCACACCCCAATGGGCCAGCTAACTTGAATTTAGAGCACTACTTGAGGTAGAGATTTTTATGTCTCAGTGGTTTGAGCATTGGCCTGCTAAACCCAGGGTTGTGAGTTCAATCCTTGAGGGGGCCATTTAGGGATCTGGGGCAAAAATTGGGGATTGGTCCTGCTTCAAGCAGGGGGTTGGACTAGATGACCTCCTGAGGTCCCTTCCAACCCTAACCTTCTATGATTCTATGATTCTATGTGTGGACAAGAGTTAGGTTGGGGCAATGCTTGAGCTATATCTCGGGCTAACACCACAGTGAAGACAAGCCTTTAGACTCCAGATTATTATTGTGTTAATTATTTTTTTTCAAATGCACATACGTTTTCCGAAGCAACAGCTTTCGTGTGGACATTCCTTCATTATAAGATCCAGATGGTGCAAACCTTTATGCATATGCTTAACTTTACTCACATGAGCAACCACACTGCTGCCAGCCAGATGTGGCTGGTGAATGGAAATATAAAATTACAAATATGTATTTAATTGATTGATGAAAAAGATGCCAATCATTAATTTAATGTATGTTTTTGACTATCTCAAGAGCTGCTAGCATAACAAAAATAATAATAATAAAATTAGTCAAACAAAATATTTTAAAATGTGATTCAACTAGTTGTAGTTTTGTCTAGTTCCATGTGACTATCACTATGTCTAGACCAATGGTTCTCAAACGATGGGGTGCACCTCCCTTCAGTGTGATTTTTTTAAGAGCTCTGGCTGTCGGCCCCGGATGGCTGCATGCATACCCAGGAGGTGGAGATAAAGGGGACAGCCAGAGCCCTGCTGCCTCCGGACTAACAGCCAGAGCCTGGCCAGCTGTGCTTGGGCCCTACTCACCCCCAATCCCTGGAGGTGACGGGGCTCCAGCTGTCAGTCCCGGAATGGCAGCTGCAGCACAGAAGTAAGTGCGGCAATGGGGCGCTACGTCTGCTGTGAAGAGCAATATTGACAAATATCACTTTTCATATAGTCTCCCTTCCTTCTCTGCTGCTGCTGCTGGTGTGATGTTGCCTTCAGAGCTGGGCACCTGGCTAGCAGCTGCTGCTCTCCGCTCTGCCTTCAGGGTTGGGCGGTGGTACATGTACTTGGGGGAAGGGAGCTAACGACTACAGACACAAAGAAGGGGTGGCTTGATCAAATAAGTCTGAGAACGACTCGTCTAGATGATGAGTTGGGGGTGTGATTCCACAGCTCGTACCTGTCACTCCAGATAGCTCGACGAGAGCCAGCGTGAGTTTAAATGGCAGCATAGCTGCGATCGCACGAGTCGTGGCAGCCTTGCTGAGTACGTACTCACCCGATTCAGGCAGGTTTGTACGTTGGCGCAGCTCAGCAGTGCTGCTGCATCTGCAACTGCTATTTGTATTCATGCTAGCTCGCAGCAAGCTGCCACGAGTACGCGTACATGAGTCGGGGAATCATACGCCTCCATGGTAGTGTAGACACAGCTCACCAGGAGGCCTGTCTCCACCACAAAGCTAACTCAAGTTGTAACTTGAGTGTTGCAGCAAGGAGACCTCTTGGCAAAGAGTTCCCTATTCTTTGCAAAGAACTCTCACCTCAAACCTGACAAATTCACTACACCAAACACATTTCCTAGAGGATACTTATCCATGAAGAGTAAAATATAAGGTTCCTACAGAAACCTTGTACCTTGTCTAGATTCATAATCATGGTGAGAGGTATGTATGGGTAATATATAAGGAATAATGTATTTATACTCAAAGTATGCTTTATGGCGTTGTAGTGAAAATTAGTCATCAGGGGACAAAGTGTCTCAGTGATGACCCATTCAAGCAAGAGGGAATTGTCACCCCTCCCTAGTCAGCCAGTGGATAAATGCAAGTTTCTATTGTCTACCCTTGCCACATCACACAACAGTCAGTGGGAATCCATCAAAGACAACAACAAATAATCAAAACCACTTGGAGGTGGGAAAGGAACATTAAAACCAGAAAGGGGCTTGCTCTGTCTCTGAATAGAACCCAAAGACTGTTTTCAGGAGGGAGGGAAGAGGGAGAAGCATCCCTGGATCCATTCACTGAGGAAAGGCCCTTGAAGAATGAGGGGCTTTCAGGAACATTTGGATCTTGGCTCTTGTTAAATTCACCAGCTCTGCAACAGCCTGAACTCTTGGAGGTGGGGGAGCTGATTTTATTAGAAAGGAAAGGTAACTCTGGACATGTGCAGACCCAGGGTCATGCTTTGTTTTGTAGCCATTTGGTTCCATCACTTTCTCTCACTTCTAGTTAAATCTTTATTCTCCCTAAAATGAAAATCCACTTTTGCTTTATTATAAGAGTTTGCAAGTACTGTGTGGGTTGCAGGAGCAGTGAGTTAAGATAAAACTGGTAAATTGGGGTACACTGCACCTTTGGGTGGAGAGCATCTGGAATTTCTGTGAGTAGCCAGTGTCAGGGCTGGATATTGCAGGGGACTGATTCAAAGGGACTTTGGGATTGGAGTGCACCTATTGTTAACCTGCAAGTCGAAGTCAGGGTTCATGCAGCCCAGGGAGCTGACACCCAGCTACCACAAGAAAGTCTCTCTCTCTGGCTGGAGGCAGGGGGTAACAAGGTGACTCACAGTCTGGGGTGCCCAAGAACCAGCACAACAGTTGCCCCCAGCTGAAGTCCTATCCGCATACTAGACCCCTTAACTCAAGTGTGATGGTGCTTTGAAATGGAGTTGGCTGGCCGGTCAGCGGCTGTAGGCTAAACCTGCAGGGAGCACATCATGTCCGCTGCTAACATGTCATCTCCGTAGTGTGGCTCCAACAAGACAAACTAGTTCTCCCACAATTCACCTGGAAAGAATTTATGGAAAGGCTTAGCTTTCTGCAGTGCAAAGAAGCCTGGGACTCGCACCTAGGTGGCTCAGTGCCGCACATGTATGTGTGCGGGGCCAGCGTGGACGCAGCAACTCAAATGTCATTGCACTGTGTGGCTGCTCTCACGGAAGCTTGGCAAACTCATGCAGGGTAATGCAGGCATGGATGACTCTCATTAACTCTGCAGTAATGATGTAATTAGAGGGTTCATTTCTAAGTGGGTTTTCAACAGACATGCCAACCCCCCCCCCAAAAAAAACACAGGAACTGGGCTTGTTTTTGGCTTAATTGGGTTGTAAGTTGCTTGTTGGCTAGTTTTTGGCTTGTAGCTTGTTGCTTAGTATAGCTTGTTGCTTCTTTTATTTGATTGGCTCCCGGCAAGCAGGAGCAAGGGGGGCAAGCAGGGACAAGTGGAGGCAAGGGAGGGAGAGAGTCAGGGGTGCACAGTGGGCCCACCACAGTCCCAGACTGCATGCTGGGGGGATCTAGTCACATAGAGTGTTGGGGTTCTTAAGGATTGGCTTGTTTTGGCTTTGTTTTGAAATCGGATTAGCTTGAGTTTTGGCTTATTGTGAAAGTCGCGATGCTTATTTACCACAGGAAAGTTGGCAACTGTGGTTTTCAGGATCAAAACTAAAAGTGAAAGGTCAGTTGGATACACTAAGTTCTGCCTTTCTATAGCCCCCATTATCATGTATAGTGTCTGAGTGTACATCTTTGGTGTATTTATTGACCAATACTATAATGTAAGGAAATACTATTACCTCCATTTTATAAATGGGGCACTCAGGCACAGAGAGAATAAATGATTGTCCAATGGTAAGGGGCAAATAGAGAGAACTGAATCTGACTCTTTTAGGTCTCACAGAAGCACCTTAACCTCTGGACCACCCTTCCTTGCAAGGAGAAGTGGATTTGACTGATATTATGCCAAACAAATGGGCAAGAAGACTGTAAATTTGTCTCAAAACCACAACCAGGTTTGCTCAGTGTTTTGCCAAGCTTCGTTTGTATTTCAATTCAGCAAACTGTAAACTCCTACAAATAGGTGAAGGAGGCAGAATGCTTTTTATATTTTAAAGCAAGCATTTGTGGCAAACTTTTTCTGAAGTTGAGTAAAGTTCATTTCTCTCTTTTCTTCTTTGTCATTATTTTTCATTTTCAGTGGACCTCTGGAAAAGACCAAACGTATTAAAAAAAAACAGTGCAGCAAGGTACTTAAATACATATCTATCTTTTAGCATGGGAGCAATTCCATTAAAGTTCATGGGGCTATTCACGTGCTTAAAGTTAAGCATGTACTGATACGGAGATTTCATGCCACAATTTGAAGCTAACAGGATTGCTCATGAGTTAAATTATACAAGTACTTAAATGTTTGCAGGACCAAGGCCTTAAACTGTTGTGTAATGTTGTTGAGAACTGTTAAACACCAATGCTACACCCCAGAGATGGCTGCAACTCCATGGTGACTGAAGTAATCTCTCTGGCTACTGTTTGGGGGCCTATGAAATCAGGGCCCTATATAAATGTAAATACATCATTCGAATCATTATCATCAATAATAACGAATAACAAAAAGTAAAATCTCTTTCAGAAATGAAAAAATACTTAGCCACTGCCCTTCTCATACTAACAAGATTTGATTTTTCACTCAGAATGAAAGACCTGCACCTGTACCTCTTCTTGCCTCTAGGTATTTCTGTACGGGTGGATTCTGAAAACTAGCACTTAGACAACTTTCTCTGAAAGATATTTCCAAATGTCAGCATTTTCTATTACTTTGTCATTGACTTCTAATGTGGTTTCAGAATGGTTTGGTCCTTTCATGGGTAAAGAAGAAAAATGAAAATATAAAACAAACATATCACTCATTAGTATGCAGCTTTCGCTTTGCAAAACACGATGTATAGCTAAAAACTCGCCTTTCCTTCTGCTATGCCACTTCAGATGTCCAATGCTAAACAGAAAGTGCTATAAAAATGTCTGCCCTCACTCTAAAAGATTCACATGATTGACAATAAAGTGGGAAACTGTTAAACATGTGACGTGAAGGCTAGTCCCATGGAATATTTATTCCTCCGTGACTGTATTGCTCGGTTTGTTTCGTTGTTTATTATAGTCAATTGAGCGGTTCGGCATCTATGCACGTGAGCCAAATCCTGTTGCCTTACTCACATAAGTAGCTGCCTGCAATGGGACCACTGCAGGAGCCAGGCAGCAGAAATTATCCTATTGTATACAGAGCATGCAGTCTTTGGGCCACACAGTAACTTAACGTTCTGTCTTGGATACGTGGTGGCATGGCACAGCAGAATCCTATGAGCAAACCAGACAAGTAACTGGTAGTCAGTGTCACAGTCTCTCACCTTCCCATCTCTCTGGGGAGGAAGAAAGGTACAGCAGCCCTGGGCAGTTTGCTCCCTTCTGTGAACCTGGAAAGGGAAGGGCAAAGTCAGGGCTCCTCCTACCTTGTGTCCCTTCCCCGCCCATTCACTCATAGGGAAGAGTAACTCCTGGGTTTGGCCTGTAGCCATGTGTGTAGGGCTGAGCAGGGGAATATGGGAGGCTATTCCCCATCTATCTCCCCTGCACAGCTGAGTAAGGGCTCTGCCAATCTAGCTCTATATAACTCAAGACCCAGAAGTGAATATAAACATTAAAGCTGAAAGAGTTATGACACTTGAAAGGATTTTAAAAAATCGACTGTACTTCTTGCTGCCCAGGCCATTTCTTTACCTCTTGTGTTTTTTTCTCTGCTCAGACACTGAAATATGACTTGCCCAGAAATGAAATCCCCCAAATGTAGCATCCTCAGAAATAGTGGGTGAAATACGACATCCTCAAAATGGGATCCTTTTCTGCTGGTGCTGCAAAACTCCACCATGGCTTGGCAAGAAATTGACAACAACACATGTGAAGTACAAAGGGCAAAAGGCAGACAATGAGGCAGCTAAGAGAACTCAGCAAGTTTGAAGCACTGTTAGGTTAAAGGACAGTGTCTCATTTCCTCATTTTATGTATGGTGTATATGATGTTACCCTCTAGTGGCTGGAGGATAAGAGACTCAGTGGTAGAACCATTAGATAAGAGTGATCTCCTTTCGCTACAGGTTTCAGAGTTGTAGCCGTGTTAGTCTGTATCAGCAAAAACAAGGAGGACTTGTGGCACCTTAGAGACTAACAAATGTATTTGGGCATCAGCTTTCGTGGACTGAGACCCACTTCATCAGTTTAATGACTTACACTTCCTCTGATGAAGTGGTTCTTGGCCCATGAAAGCTTATGCCCAAATAAATGTGTTAGTCTCTAAGGTGCCACAAGTCCTCCTCGTTGTTTTAGCTACAGGGTTAGTGATGCACTGATCTAATGATGGTTTTGGGTGCAGTCCAGACAGTAAGGGGTTGTCTCACCATTTGCCCTGAAACTCTGAGTGCCTCACAATTCTTTGTTACTGTGGCTCCCAACCTGGGATGTTCACAACTAACCTACACGCAAGCAGGTCACTCCCTGAGCCACTGCATGCTAGGCAGCTCTAGTTAAGCTGCTCAGACACCAGCAGCCCGATTACAGCCCCATTCTGGCTTCCACCAGACTTGATTACTACTTGTAGTGTGACCCCAACACACTTCCAGTCATGGATTTTCCCCAAATTGTGTTTTCTGCAATGTCTAATCCTCTCCTGGACAGTTCAGAGAAATAATACAGTTTGTTTTAAAGACACAAAAGCACATCATAGCTTATTAACTTAACTGAAGTAAATACTTCCATTTAGACATAGCACTGAATCAGTTTATATTAATAATAAAACAAGTTTATTAACAAAAGAAGATAGAATTTTAAGTACATTCAGGTATAAGAGATCAAGTTAGTGAGGGCTACAAACAAATAAAAATGAAAACTTGCATCTAAAAGTCTAAAATTTAATCTAGCAAGATACATGCTTTGTTCAAGGTGATTTCTCACGTGTCTTCAGTTTCCAGAGATTTTAACGGCTTTGGTGGAAGGACCCATCTTTCTTAGCTTGCAAGAGCTTTGTTCCCTTATGTCTGTCTAGTGATGGAAGTGTCAAAGATGGCTTCACTATTTGCTTATATCTTCCAAAGTTCAATTACTCTGTTCCAAGAGGCAGAACTCGTGCTGTTCATCCCTTCCTGTGGGTTTCCCATCCCCTTGTATGTAAATAGAGCTTCCATTGTTTTGATGCCACCATACTTAATTTGCATAGGAGAGAGGTAAATAGCTACCTTCTCTCCTGGCTGGTAAGGAACCTCTTTCTCCTTGTTCAGCCACAGCCTTTAAAACATAATATCATTGAGCATCCATATTTCCCCACATAGCGTGAATACATACATTTCACAATGATATTCATCACCACTGTGTCATTAGCTTTTAGAAAAAAACCCTCACTTTATACAATCATATTATAGAGTAATATTGTGTACAATCAGTTGATTGAATTGCTTATCACTTGAGGTTCAGACCCCCTGTCTTTATAGATCACTAAACCTTTGCAATGGGTTCTTCTGAGGGTTACCCGTCAAAGTAAAGTTTATTCAAACTTTGAGAAAGGTGACATGAAGTTTGGTGGGGAAGAAAGCTCTGTGCTTTTTCTTCCTCCAGTTGTTTTTGCTGAAATGAAAATTGTGCTGTTTCCTACCATCTCCTCCCGTTTACTGCCTAGAGGTAAATTGAGATAAACACCCATCCCTTTGTTTAGGATAGACCCGTTTAACAACTGCCCCTAACATGACACTTCAGTCATAATTCTAGCATATATCCATAACTCTTAATACCCATAGCTTACATGCGGGTGATGTTAGGAGAGTCCCATCCTCTGTGGAACAATGAGACCAGATTAATGTTGCATTGGCCACTTTAAATAAAACACAGCAAGTTAGCATGAAGATCAAAGGGGACAGAATTAGATGGAGAACATTCTTTTGGAGGAAGACAGTAGAAGAAGATTTCCTAAACACTTGAGTGTCCTTAAAGGGCCTGATTCTAATCATATAGTGTCATTCAGGAGTAATTACTTCTGCTGAAGTCAGGGAGATACATCAGTATAAAAATAGTGTAAGAGAGGGAAGGCAATGAGTACAAGAAATTAGCACGTTAACATTCTTTTTTTTCCCCACGACTAACCCAGTTCTGCCCATTCGATGGCAAAAATTGCCACAGGATCTTCTTTGACCACAGATTTGTACATCAAGGATTAGCTTCATCTGGTGGCAGCAATTCAGTTTCTGACCAACAAGGAGGAGCATAATCTAGGAATAACTAAGACCATGTTTCAGAGTAACAGCCGTGTTAGTCTGTATTCGCAAAAAGAAAAGGAGTACTTGTGGCACCTAAGAGACTAACACATTTATTTGAGCATAAGCTTTCGTGAGCTACAGCTCACTTCATTGGATGCATACTGTGGAAAGTGTAGAAGATCTTTTTAAAAACACAAAAAGCATGAAAAAATACCTCCTCCCACCCCACTCTCCTGCTGGTAATAGCTTATCTAAAGTGATCACTCGCCTTACAATGTGTCTGATAATCAAGTTGGGCCATTTCCAGCACAAATCCAGGTTTTCTCACCCCCCCCCCACACACACACAAACCCACTCTCCTGCTGGTAATAGCTTATCTAAAGTGACCACTCTCCTTACAATGTGTATGATAATCAAGGTAGGCCATTTCCAGCACAAATCCAGGGTTTAACAAGAACGTCTGAGGGGTGGGGGGGAAGGAGGAGGAAAAAACAAGGGGAAATAGGTTACCTTGCATAATGACTTAGCCACTCCCAGTCTCTATTCAAGCCTAAGTTAACTGTATCAAATTTGCAAATGAATTCCAATTCAACAGTTTCTCGCTGGAGTCTGGATTTAAAGTTTATTTGTTGTAATATCACAACTTTCATGTCTGTAATCGCGTGACCAGAGAGATTGAAGTGTTCTCCGACTGGTTTATGAATGTTATAATTCTTGACATCTGATTTGTGTCCATTTATTCTTTTACATAGAGACTGTCCAGTTTGACCAATGTACATGGCAGAGGGGCATTGCTGGCACATGATGGCATATATCACATTGGTGGATGTGCAGGTGAACGAGCCTCTGATAGTGTGGCTGATGTGATAAGGCCCTATGATGGTGTCCCCTGAATAGATATGTGGGCACAGTTGGCAACGGGCTTTGTTGCAAGGATAGGTTCCAGGGTTAGTGGTTCTGTTGTGTGGTATGTGGTTGCTGGTGAGTATTTGCTTCAGGTTGGGGGGCTGTCTGTAGGCAAGGTGTGACTGGCCAGTCACACCTTGCCTACAGACAGCCCCCCAACCAGAAGCAAATACTCACCAGCAACCACATACCACACAACAGAACCACTAACCCAGGAACCTATCCTTGCAACAAAGCCCGTTGCGAACAGTGTCCACATATCTATTCAGGGGACACCATCACAGGGCCTAATAACATCAGCCACATAATAACATCAGCCACACTAATAACTATAGCTAATAGCTAATAACATCAGCCACACTATCAGAGGCTCGTTCACCTGCACATCCACCAATGTGATATATGCCATCATGTGCCAGCAATGCCCCTCTGCCATGTACATTGGTCAAACTGGACAGTCTCTATGTAAAAGAATAAATGGACACAAATCAGATGTCAAGAATTATAACATTCATAAACCAGTCAGAGAACACTTCAATCTCTCTGGTCACACGATTACAGACATGAAAGTTGTGATATTACAACAAATAAACTTCAAATCCAGACTCCAGCGAGAAACTGTTGAATTGGAATTCATTTGCAAATTTGATACAATTAACTTAGGCTTGAATAGAGACTGGGAGTGGCTAAGTCATTATGCAAGGTAACCTATTTCCCCTTGTTTTTTCCTCCTCCTCCCCCCCCCCCCCTCACCAGACGTTCTTGTTAAACCCTGGATTTGTGCTGGAAATGGCCCACCTTGATTATCATACACATTGTAAGGAGAGTGGTCACTTTAGATAAGCTATTACCAATAGGAGAGTGGGTTTGTGTGTGTGTGTGTGGGGGGGGGGGGGGGGGAAACCTGGATTTGTGCTGGAAATTGCCCAACTTGATTATCATACACATTGTAAGGCGAGTGATCACTTTAGATAAGCTATTACCAGCAGGAGAGTGGGGTGGGAGGAGGTATTTTTTCATGCTTTTTGTGTATATAAAAAGATCTTCTACACTTTCCACAGTATGCATCCGATGAAGTGAGCTGTAGCTCACGAAACCTTAAGACCATGTGTTTCTTGAAAGTCTTCCACCCGGTTACTTACACAGGATATCTACTTCTGTGACCAGTACTATAGTATCTGTGGACATCACAATCGCTCATAACTTTACCCACACAACACCTTTGTGATGCAACAAAGGGAAGTGAGGTTATCATAGCATCCCAGAATTTAAGGTCAGAAGGGACCATTATCACCGTCTAGTCTGACCTCCTGCACAATGCAGGCCACTGAATCTCACCCACCCACTCCTGTAACAAACCCCTAACTTATGTCTGAGTTACTGAAGTCCTTAAATCGTGGTGTAAAGACTTATCCACAGTCAAACACAAAGGCTCTAGAGGAACTGGGACTGGAACACGCATCTCCAGAGTGCTAGTCAAGTGCCTTAACCCCCAGAAAAATCTTCCTCCCTCCAGGAGTGCAAGTAGAATTCATTTCTTACAGGTACGCTGCACCAGCTAAAGGGGGGGAAGGGGGCGTGACCTCCCATATGACTCCTCACATGACCCCTCCCTGCCCCCAGCCCAGGGCTCCGTGCTTTCCCCCTCCCCTCCCCATGATCCATCCCACATTATCTGGGGCGGAGGGAGCGTTCCCAGTGGGTGGGCACGGCACAGCTGATGTGTGGGCTGCGAAGAGAAGAGGAGGGCTTGCTCTCTAGAACAATAGCCAGTTCACAGTCACACCTGCTTTGGGAATTGCCAGCAGAAAAGCTTCAAACCGGCTCCCTCTGGCAGCAGAGAATATTTTTTTCAGACTCACTGGCAACCGAGCCCCACACCGGCAGCTCCTCCAGCGCGGCTGTACTGCCCCAGCCCTGTCCTTCGGTGGGGCTGTTGTACAGACGCCAGACAGGAGACGCAGGCACGCAGCTGTGTGGCAAGTCTGGGGCAATACAGCCATGCTGGAGGAGGTGCCGGCCTGGGGCCACCCAGTGGCCCCACATTCTGCTCCTCCTGCGTCTTTCCGGTATGTCTTACCGTCTATAAGTAGCTTACTGGTACGGCGTACCATACTGGACTGCCCTACGTGCACTGCTGCCTCTCTCCAAAGCTTGCTTTACGTGGAAGATCACGGCACCAGTTGGGATAGACGCAGAGATAGTTCTGAGGAGGTCATTTCAGACAGCCCTTATGCTAATACAAATTGTTCCCTACAGTGTGCATTCTTATATCATAGAATCATAGAATCATAGAATATCAGGGTTGGAAGAGGGACCTCAGGAGGTCATCTAGTCCAACCCCCTGCTCAAAAGCAGGACCCATCCCCAATTAAATCATCCCAGCCAAGGCTTTGTCAAGCCTGACCTTAAAAACTTCTAAGGAAGGAGATTCCACCACCTCCCTAGGCAACGCATTCCCTAGGCAACACATTATATGGCCTGGTTGGTTCCAGCACCAAAAAGCCCACTCACATACGCCACAAAAGCTTCTCCAAAACTTAGTGGGCGTCATACTCTGCTTTAGTGATCCTTTCTTTTCTCCCCATTTGACTGATAAATGGCAGAGCCATAGATGACTATAACAGCTTAGTCGCTGCATGCCACAGAGCAACTTACATAGACTTCAGTAACCGAATCACTCTGTCATTAAATGAAATTATATGCTTGGCACATCACCCTCATTTTCAAAGACTCTACCATCTATTTCACTTGTGCACTGCTCTTTCGTACTTGGATCTTGAGTGAGATATTTTGGTCGAGTGTCTTGCATACATAATTTTCTGCTTTTTAGATTATGTATCAGAAAATTACACCATCCCAGTTGAATTATATATCCTAATTGTATTTATTTTTAAAAAAATAATGATCAATGCTGCTTCTAATTTAAAAAAAATCTTACAAAATAAAATAAAATAAATTCTGTTTCTATCAGCTGCTTTCTCACTGTATTAGAAAATTGTTTTTTCTCTAACAAGGTAGAGAAGCCAGTAATATGATAGGAAGTCATTAATACAATATAATCACAGCCTAAGATCAAATTCATCTCCTCTCTCTTTACCTTGTCAAGTGCTTCAATATTTTATGTTGTAATGTGATGACCAGAACTGATCACTGTAATCTAAGTGTGGATCTGACTAATGCATTGTATAATCAAAGATTTCCCTTAGACTTAGATTCGTTTGCATTTTCTTGCTCTTCTTACTGTAGCATGGCATCCATTAAGAGTTATTATAGTAAAAGATCAAGTTCTGCCATAGTTTCTAGTCTGAATGTAAAGCCCACCTTTTCCCAGAGGTTTAGAAATGGGATGTTAAAATTCCCATCATTGTTGAATCTGCATCAGATTATTAGACACATGCATCTCCTAGCTCTTACACTGCCTCTCTCTTTCTCTCTTTTCTCTCACTTCTTCCTCTGCTCAAGTTGAATGCACTCAGATTTGTCCTTAGTATTTATTCGGAACAGTACAAAGAGAAAATGTCCTTCTTGTCTCTTCAAATGGGTTATTTTGATCGGACTCTTCAATAAAAGCAAAACAGTTCATGCCGGTTAACTTTAAAAAATAAGGGCATGACCTTCCCCTCTCTCCCCTCGAGAGAGTTCATCCAGGTGAGATGTGAGGCACATTGGCAAGGCTGTGTGGAAGGGAAGACTGGGCTGTCACCATTCATGTTGTAGTTGCTCGGTGGATAAACAGAGGATCCTGTCTCTAGAGCAGTCAGCTGAGTATCGTCCACAAGCATCAAATTCACCTTAAAAGGCACAAAAATAAAATAAAAAAGGCAAGAGTTTCAACCAGGGATTCACCCCTAAGTTTTCCAAGCAGAAGGCAGGTTTCACTGGTTGGATCCCTACAATCAACCCTCCCTTTGGAAATCCAGGATGGTGATTACATCCCTACTTTAAACTCTCACCTCTTTCATGTTGAGGCAAATTTAGTGCTGGTGACCGTCCATGTGAAATTATACTAGTCACTAAGGGTCAGACTGTGTAGAGAGGTAGCCATTACATCCTCTCCCATGCAGGTGGATGAGGATGGGCAACTCAGGGTGAAGAATTAGCAGGGCTTGGTGTCCACTCCCCAATACACTGGTGATAAGAGCCTGATGGGAAATGGATTTCCATTCCATGAAAAGCTTTTCAGCTATCAGGGGGAGGGCTAGCTCAGTGGTTTGAGCATTGGCCTGCTAAACCCAGGGTTGTGAGTTCAATCTTTGAGGGGGTCATTTAGGGATCGGGGCAAAAATTGGGGATTGGCCCTGCTTTGAGCAGGGGGTTGGACTTGATGACCTCCTGAGGTCCCTTCCAACCCTGAGATTCTATGAATGTTTCGTTTCCCAAATAGAGACAAAAAAGTCAAAATCTGAAAGATTTTCACAAACCAAGAATCCAGAGAAACATTTGGTTCTGGGCAACTAGAACATTTTGTTTCATGTTTCAATCATTCCCTCCCCAGAATTTGCTAACATTTTTCAGGGAAAAGTCATTTGAACTGGAAAACAGGAATTGTTCATTTGGAAATTGTCAAAATAACGCTTTTGAACTATTTCTATTCCCCCACCCCCCAAAAAAAATTGGTTGAGGGTAGAAAAATTGTTGAACCCCAACCCTTTCCTGTGAACAGTTCCATTCTTCACAAATCGGCATTTTCTGATAAAAAATTGCTTCATCAGAAAATTCCCCATCAGTTCTACTGGCAAATGTAGTTCGGGGGTGTACACTATGCCAGGTATAGCTCTGGTGAGGTGAGCCCCCTCTGGTGCAAAGGAGGATACTGGACTGCTTAAGAAAACACTGGCCCATACACAAAGCTTGTGTCCAACTCCTGATTTAACTCTTAATTTCTGAGTATCTCAGTTTGCCATCTGCAAAATGCAGGTAATAGTAGTGCCCTGTTGCACAGGGTTGACATGAAGGTAAGTCCATGAGTGTATGTTAAGTGATTAGGCATTATAGAGATGAGAGTCATAGAAAAGCCTACAAAAAAGGGAGATCGGAATTGTGCCTGTCACGGGTTCCCCCTGGGGTGACACCTGGAACTGGGGTACCACTGACCCACCAGCCGGGGCTCCCTCTCCCACTGTGCTGCTGGGACAAGTTGCAAAGCCCTCCAAGCTTGCACTTCCACCAGCATTCACACAGGTAGGGCCACACCCAGCTACAGTCACATGCAGGCTCTCTAACCACCAGCCTCCCAGCCTAGGACCCCAGAGCAGTACTGTCCTGCCCTGGTCAAATCTGGCCAGTATATTGGTTTGACATCCAGTCCGCCTCTCCCTCAATGTGAAGAGGACCATGCACACTTGTGGTAACCAAGCTGAGATTTTGCCCAGACACATTAGTCAAAAGCACACTGGTTTGGATTAAACATAAAATAAATTTATTAACTACAAAAGGATAGATTTTAAGTGATTATACATGATAGCAAACAGATCAAAGCAGATTACCTAGTAAATAAAGAAAACCGCAAACTGAGCTTAACATACTAGATAGGTAGGATATGAATTAGCAAATCATAGAATCATAGAAGATTAAGGCTGGAAGAGACCTTAGAGGTCATCTAGTCGAACCCCCTGCTCAAAGCAGGACATAGACCAACTAAATCATCCCAGCCAGGGCTTTGTCAAGAGAGGCCTTAAAAATCTCTAAGGAAGGAGATTCCACCACCTGCTTAGGTAACCCATTCCAGTGCTTCACCACCCTCCTAGTGAGAAAGTTTTTCCTAATATCCAACCTAAACCTCGCCCACTGCAACTTGAGACCATTGCTCCTAGTTCTGCCATCTGCCACCAATGAGAACATCTGAGCTCCATCCTCTTTGGAACCCCCCTTCTGGTAGCTGAAGGCTGCTACAAATTCCCCCTCACTCTTCTCTTCTGCAGAATAATAAGCCCAGTTCCCTCAGCCTCTCCTCATAAGTCATGTGCCCCAACCCCCTAAATCATTTTTGTAGCCCTCTCTCCAAATTGTCCACATCCTTACTGTAGTGGGGGCCCCAAAACTGGATGCAATATTCCAGACGTGGCCTTGAGTAATTCTCACCGAGTGAGAAACAGGCTGGCAGATTCTTAAGGCACAAGCTGCCTTGGCTTTGAATCTTGGGTTTCCCAACTTTTCATGCACAAGCTAGCAATCCCTTTGCCTGGGACCATCACTTCCTCCCTGTTCAGTTTTTATTCCTCAGGTGTTTCCAGGTGTGTTGTTGTAGGGAGAGTGAGGTACCATCATGATGTCATTTTCCCCTTTTATATCTTCTTCCCACTTGCTGGAAAGCTCTTTTGTTGCTACCTAGGTCAAACAGTCCCCATTGTGTAGTGCTATCTCTGAGAGGTTTCTGCTGTACACAGTTCCTGGGGTAATTCTTGGCCTTGTGTGCATTTCCTCAATAAGCCACTAACATTGTTTGGCCTTTTTACTGTTGTACCTGAAAGACTGCTTGTGGGTGTTTTCAACCTCTCAACATGTTTCAGTGACACATACCTAGCCAAACTTCATAACTTCACATACAACAATAACACAGACAATCCAATGAGATATTAATGTCTAGCAGATCAAGACTTTTAGAATGATACCTCACAAGGCATACTTTGTACAAAACATATCCTAATTGCATGACAGTCATGAATTTTGGGGTGCCAGGGTGTCACAGTGCCCACTTCTTACTCTGGCAAAACTTCCACTCATGACAATGTGGATTTTGGCAGATGAATGGGAGCAGAATTTGGTCTCATCATAATAATGGGACAGCTCCTTAGCTGGTATAAATCAGCATAGCTCCATTAAAATCGATCAAACTACATTGATTTACTCCATTTTAGGACCTTGCCCAATATCTGCATGATTGTCTTCTTTGGGTTCTAAAGATCCATTACTACTGTAAGCTACACTGTCAACGCTCTTCCCAGTGATGTGTCTGTGTATTACAGGTGGGAGACCCAATTTTTTTTTTTTTTGTGCTCAAAAGGAGAAAAAAGTTTTGTGCGTGTAAAGACTAGTAATTTGGCTCTTTAGAAATTAACTCTGGAAGAGTATATAATTTAATTGGAAATAATAATCCTTCTAACTTGTTTTAGTTTTTTAGAAGCACCCTATACAATTCTGTAGCCAAGCTATACTTTCCTATTAAATTCTATGGCTAGTTCAAGAAGCCTATTGAAATGTTTTCATTGTCCATTACATTCTCTGGGGGTTTTGTATAAGGGAACGTTCCTTTCAAGATGACAATTTCTGTGGTTCTCAGCACAGTACTACTATACTTAATAGCTGAACTCCAGCGAAATGGCCACAAACCATGGTATTTCACTACTTAGTCACAATGGCATTTTAGGTTAAACAATCATTGGCTCAGCTGTGAAAAATGAGATAAATTAAAATTATTTTCTTCAGAAGGACCAAGGGCTTGGCAAGTAATATATTGAAGAAATTTCCTGGACATAATGGGTTACATTAATTTTCAACTGCAAAACAATTCCTTCAGCATTATTTTTCATGGAAGAAAAAAAAAACCCGAAGAATAAAAACAGCCTGCTATTTGTGCTATTTATTTCTTGCTGAAATGAGAAAATACATTTTAAAGGGAGGATTAAGAAAGGCATATCAAGAAATATTGCAAAACTGACTGTAAAGAATTCCAGCTAATTGGTTACCCATTTGCCTTTATCCAAATGTGGTCAGTTTCAGCTAGGATGACATATAAAGAAATGTTGCTGTTTTTGTCTATGGACATCTTTTAAAAATAACTTCTATGGAAACTAGTCCATATTCTGCATGAAAGTGTTTTCCTCCTGTATTCCTTCTAGTGGCTCAAAGCAGTTGGTAATGGGTTACAGAGACTTCCATTCATGCTGTAGGGTACTGGCTTGAACTATCCTACACCAGAATTTATCAAAAATTGTTGTTGTCTTACTCTGATGGCCTTTTAGTGCCCTGTGTGAAATGAATTTAGAGGTCTCAGTCCTGTTTCTCGTAATTAAGAGTTGGTAACTGAAGTTAATGGAGCTATGCTGATCTACACCAGCAGAGGATCTGGCTATGGGTTTCCACGTGATAAAAGCAATTAAACAATTGGTGTTAATTGAGACCTTCACTGGGAGTCTCGGCAAACAGGCTAATGTATGATTGGGCATACTCAGATTTCAGCACACAGAAGCACCTGATCAGAGGAATAGAGAACCCTACCTTATGAGAGGAGACTCAAAGAGCTTGGCTTGTTTAGCCTAACCAAACAAAGGCTAAGGGGAGATATGATTGCTCTCTATAAATTTATCAGAAGGATAAATACTAAGGAGAGGGAGCAATTATTTAAGTTCAGCGCCAATGCTGACACAAAAAACAAATAGATATAAACTGTCCATCAACAAGTTTAAGTTTGATATTAGACAAAGGTTTCTAACTATCAGAGAAGTTCTGGAACAGCCTTTGAAGGGGAGTAGTGGGGGCTGAAAAACGAACTGGCGTCAAGACTGAGCTTGATAAGATTAGTGAGGGGATGACATTATGAGACACCCTATAGTGTCATATAGTCAATCTGCAACTGCTCATAGCAAATATCCCTTACAGCTGGTGTTGGGCCCCTAAATGGAGAGGGCTCTGAGTTACTACCGAGAATTCTTTCCTAGGTTATTGGGTCTTGCAGAAATTATCAGGGTCAAAATGATCACCATATTTGGGGTTGAGAAAGAATTTTTCCCCAGGTCAGATGGCAGAGACCCTATTTTTTTGGTTTGTTTGTTTGTTTGCCTTCCTCTGTAGCATGGGGCATGGGTCACTTGAAGGTTTCAATTAGAGTAAACAGTGGAATCTCTGTAACTTGAAGTGTGTATATGAGGATTTGAGGGCTTCAATAACTCAGCCAGAGGTTATGGGTCTGTTACAGGAGTGGGTGGGTGATGCTATTATCTCCTGCAATGTGCAGGAGGTCAGACTATATGACCATGATGACCCCTTTGGGCCTTAAAGTCTATGAGTCTTTGAATCTATATGGCCCTGTGTCAGGCTTGGAACATCTTGAACTTCTGTAGCTTCACCTCTAATCTATGTAAATACAAGACCTCGGCCTCTAGTGGTGTTAATTTTAGCATATTTTATCAACATAAAATTTATTTAATTGTATATAATTGTATGATTTTAAAAAATCTGCAACACTTAAGGATTTGAATAATGAAATCTATGTTCTCTGGAAAATTCAGCACTCATCCTTGTGAAATCTGCCAGCCACATAGTGAGCAAAGTCTTTGTCAGTGAAGGCATCATCCTTGGTCTTCTCTAGTACACTGCATAAATGTCTTTATATTTCTGGACCAGCAGAGTGAATGGCCAACTCCACATGGCAAATCCCTAGACAACCAGTACATCAGGATCTGCACAGACAGCCTGGCAGTTTCTGAGTGGAATATAAGGTGTTGGTTTTGATCCACAGAGTGCCGAACAGCAGGAGACAGCTCCATCAGGGTAGGCAAAGAGGGAATTCCTACTGTATAAGTTCAAGCACCATGTCATCTAACCTTCCACTTCGCATGTCTAAGTACTTATATCTCTGGCCACCCATGCATTCTAAGGCTTGCAATGCTGCTAACACCACGGAAGTTGATGCAGTGTTAACTGCAGTAGTATAGACAAGCACTTAGGGCAACAGAATATCTAATGAGTTTATGTTCTGATATGTGTCTGAAGGTCTCAACTTTTCTTTAGGTATTTCGGGCTATTGTCTGGTTTACACACTCATCTGGTCCTAGAAAACAATTCAAATAAAGGAATTTTTCTTTACTGGAAAAGTGTAACATTTCAGAATTACTCTCCATTCTGAATGAGAACAAAACACTGAAATACTGAAAACTTTCAGCAAATGGCAGCCTTTAAATTTTCAAATTGGAACCAGAGAAATTCACCGTTTTCCACTTAAATGAAACCATTTGACAAGTCACCACGGTATTCTTTTTGTGTAAAACATTTTGAAACCAAAAAAGTCTGTTCAAAATGACATTTTTTTTCATTTTGATTCTTCTGCTCAGAATATCAAAACATTGAATCAGAATTCACATTTTCCCACAGAACATTTCAATGACTGCAAAACTGTAGTTTCCAACAGGGAACATTTTAAATGCAAAATATTTCAACAAGCTCGACTCCAAACTGCTTAGTTTTGTATATTTCTTCCTCAAACCATTCACTTTCCATGTGGACATTGCTAGAGCTCATTAGAGAAGCAGTGAAGCTTAGTGGATGGAGCTTGGGGCTGGCTTACAGGGATTCTTGAATCCCAATTTCTTGACTGTTAATATACAATGGGAATTGGACAGTTAAAACCCTTAGGTTCTGTTGCAACTCTGCCCCTTGCTTTCCCCAGTTTTTAAACAGCCATAAATAATATCATCTGGCTCACAGGCTGTTGTGAGCTTTAAATGGTCAGTGTTTGCAGAGTGCTTTGAACATGTAAAGTTTTATATTGGGCCTTATTTTTAGCATGACTCTCCACTCTAAGGACTGTGGGCCTGCATCACAGTCCCCTTTTGATGTGAGTAAAGGCTGCAGTATTTATGCCTATGCTGCAAATCTACATTCATTCTTTCCAATGCAGCATGATCTAGACACTAACCCTACAGTGCATCATGCAAGATATTTATTCCTTAAGTCCTAAAGATGCGTCACTTCCATATTTTCATGCTGACATAATTTTGACATTTGCTTTATTGGGTTTAACCTTGCACTGGCCCTCACTTTATTACTCCAACCCAACTTTAACAGAGAGCCCTAATTTACAGTGGGGTCTGTCAACCTCTTCTGGAACTGTTTTCATAAGTTTAGACAGTCATTTGGATTTACACTAACTAAACGGCTTGATGAAGTATAATAATCCATACCACGCGAGCTGAGAAATATCGATTCCTCATTCATTAGCCTACCCCGTTATTAGAAGACCCAAAATATGTGCTAGGAGTAGTGGCTACAACACCTGCTAACATTTGTGAAAGGATATGGAATAAAATATGTCCCCTTATGTCACTGCCACAGCTGGGTTTCCTGTGGCTTAATCTGCCCTCTCAGCACGCTGTACCGATTATAAATACAATGCTACTCTCATTGCCAAAGGTCATGGCATATCGCTTGGCACACTGCAACCCTCCAATTTTTTTCCCTTTGCGTGTTCACCTCAGTCGATCGTGGCTTCAGAAAGCAGCCCCCTGCTACCTGGCATAAGATGATATGTCATTTATAATTGCGCTCGCTTCAAAAAGGTAACGCTTAGCTTAATAAAGTGGAAAGATAGTGAGCCCAGCCTCCCAGTTCTGAAGCAGCTCAAAGTTGCTGTTATTTGGGTTGTGTGGTGCAGCAGGGACAGGAAACTGGGAGAGGTAGAAATAAATAGGTAATAGCATCTCCGGTGTCCTGAAAAGAGAAAAGAAAGTAGTTCTGCAATGTCCTGAAATATTAATTGGAAAAGGCTTTCTTAATTTTTTTATTTTATTTTTTGCACTATTTGATGATCTGAAACTCAAAAGAAGAGTCCTGCTAAACAGGGAAACTAAGTCAAATCACAAAGGATGAATATAAACAAACAACACAAATTTGTAGGGACAAAATTAGAGAAGCCAAGGCACAAAATGAGATTAAATTAGCTAGAGACAGAACGGATAACATGAAAACATTCTACAAATACATTAGAAGCAAGAGGAACATCAAGGACAGAGCAGGGCCATTACTCAGTGTGGGAGTAAAAACAAAAACAGAAAATGTGGAAATGGCAGAAGTGCTAAATGACATTTTTTTGTTTCAGTTTTCACCAAAAGGTTAGTAGCGATTGGACGGCTAACATCATGAAGGCCAGTGAAAATGAGGTAGGATCAGAAGCTAAAAGAGGGAAAGAACAAGTTAAAAATTACTTAGACAAGTTAGATGTCTTCAAGTCACCAGGGTGTGATGAAATGCATCCTAGAATACGCAAAAGTACTGACTGGTGAGATATCTGAGCCATTAGCAATTATCTTCAAAAAGTCATGGAAGACGGGAGAGATTCCAGAGGACCGGGAAATGGAAAATATAGTGACAATCCAAAAAAAAAAAAAGGGGGGGGGGGAAATAAGGACAACATAGCATGAGAATTCAGAGCTCTGTGCACTTATAGTAATTTACCTAACAGAAATTAAATGATCTGGCAAAGATTAAAAGGTTAGAAACTTTTCTAATTTCAATCTGGTCAAACCAAGAAATGGATTGTGTGTGTGTATGTTATGTGAATCAGGGGGGTGTAGTAAACCTGCTGAAATACCCTTCCTTCACAACTGAGGTTAACAGAGATCATAACAGGTAATGTAACCATCTATGAGTATTTGAAATTCAAATTCTTGCGGAAGCGAGGGATTGTTGAAGACGGTGCAAGGTGGGAGAAAGCCTGTTTCAAAACACAGTGGTATCAATTAAATAATCCTACCACATTTGGATGAGGCTCAGAACAAGGTGAACACATAAAAGGAATTTTAAACTGAATATCAAAACAAATGTTCTAGTAACTATGAGCTCCATTAGACTGTGGAAAAGTCTCACAATTAAAATGATGTCGATCACACTGCAAGAGTCATTTAAAACTGAACCAGAGAAGACTTATCAGAATAAACTCTAGGTAATCATTCTTCACTAACAACTCTTGCACTGCACGTGTTGACCAATACGTTTTTTTTATCTTTGACTTCCAAGATTTAACAGAAAGATTTAACAGCCCTATTTCTGGCTTTAATTGAACAAACTACTTAAGCACGTGCTTAACTATAAAAAGGGGCTTTAATTGCATTGATTTCAATGGACTGTAAGTACGTGCTTCAAGTAAGCATACGTTACAATTATTTGGTGAATAGGGTTTGGATTTAAGTATGCTGAAGATAAGCATGTGCTTAAGTGCTTTGCTGAATTGTGTCTGATTTTAATTCAATCATGCCAAGAAATGGTTTATTTCATGTTACAGACCTTCGAAGACGTGAGGGGGAAAAAAATCTTTTCCATTCGTTTTAGGAAAAGATGCATAAGAAAAGTAATTCGAATTTTGTCCAGAGTGCATTTCCTGCTTTCACATATATTATTTCTAGCAACTGAATAAAAGATGCATGAACATGTACTTGGCAGATAGTATGTGTATAATGCTTGTGCATTCAGTTTATAAATGTTGTATAGGAGGTTGATCCAACTCTAGCATCTGTAGAGCTTTAAAAATAAATTTTACCTCTATGTGTAACATGTTCTAATACAATAGAACCTCAGAGGTACAGAAATCGGGAATGGAAGTTGTCCGTAACTCTGAAATGGTCGTAACTCTGAACAAAGCACAGTTCAGGCTCCAGCTCCATCCAGGCCAGGCTTCAGCAACAGCTGACCTCCCACCTCAGCTCTGGCAGCTTCCTTGCAGGCAGCTTCTTTCCCTGGGTCGGACTGGGGGGTGAGGGAGGGGTAAAAGTGGTGCAGACCCCAGTGCTGCTCCTGCTCTGCAGGCTCCGGCTGCCTTGGACTGGCAGCCCCAGCATTTTCACCTCTTAGCTATAAGTGGCTGCCCTATGGATGGGGCTGGGGGTGGGAAACAGGCAGCCCAGATGTGCCTACTTTTAAGATGCAATACAGGCACAGTACACTATTTGCTTTTTTTTTTGCTTTTTTTTTTTTTTTTGCAGCTGCCTGGTTGGTTACTTCTGGTTTCACATGGTGTCTGGTTGACCAGTCAGTCTGTAACTCTGGTATTCGTATCTTTGAGGTTCTACTGTAGGTTATTTGCAGGGCAATATCTATTAACAATGATTATATTTATATGACTGAAAGGAGCAAAGGGCGAAGAGAGCTGGCCAGGGAGAAACACAGGGATTCAATCCAGGACTTCTGAAGGGGACATAAGACATGAGCCCAACCCCCAAAGTGTGGCATGTTCAGATCTGAGGGTTTTTTCAGTGTGTTTGAGAATGGGACGAGATACACATGGAATTTGATTCTGAATCCACATTCAGACTTCCCCAAAGTTCAATGCTACTGTAACATACACAACTCAACACCAACAGCGGCTTAATAGAAACCAACTCACTACCTGATCCTAAGCTAGTGTAAATCAGTGTCACTCCATTGACTTCAGTGTAGCTATGTTGATTTACACCAGCTGGGGATCTATCCCTAGAATATCTCCTCCTATTTCCTGTAACTCAGATTGTAGTTGTGTATCTACTTATAAATGAAACAGGGTACTCTGCTGAAAATGGTACTTGGGTTTCATCAATTATTTGGCTGTATAGGACAGTTTCATCTGCCTGACTGGTCTTCTCATCGTATTTTGTAATATAAGACTAAGAGCCTGATTCTTCTCTCACTTGCTCTAGTTTTACACCACAATAAATCCTTCATTGGACTCACCTTCAGCTGGTGTCCATCAGTGTTGTTCCATTGATTTCAATGGGAGTTATGCCAGTGAACACAAGCGGAACATCAATCTGTTAATGTCTAAGTCTCTCCTCTAGAAAAATACATTTTGAAACAGGATTCCATTTACTCTTACTTTTCTACTTTTACTTTCTTAAAAGGAGACTGTCAAGATGAAATCTCATTTAAAATATCTGGTGTACTTGTAACTTTTTTTGCACCTCACTTAGCTCAGTCAAAGTAGACAGATCAGTTTCACTTTCTTGTTCTCATCCACTAGATCTCTGCTGTTTTGTGTGGATTCACAGTGCTGCAGGAGAATGAAAGCATTTCTGTTTTTTGCAAAGTGTTGTAAAAATCTTTGGATTCGGAAAGCTATTATTTTTGGCCCAAACTCAGTTAGTGGTAGCACTTTAATGATGTAATCTCACCTGAACCTAATAAAAAAGACAATTTACATTCGTTAGCTTTTCTGGTGATCGTTAGAGGCTGCAGGTCTTGAACATTAGTGTAATGACTTTGGCTCATGTTATTTTATTGAATCTATTTTTAAAGGTCTAGTGTAACCCACTGGTGAATGTGTGTTCAAGGTTCCCCTCTGTGCCTGATCCACAGAGGCTCTGAATCTGCTCTAGGCCCAGCTAGGCTCTTTAGCTCAAGTTATAGCAGCTCATGCTTTTTGCTCTGGCGGTCCCTGGCCCAATTACCTGGAGCAACAGCTAACACACTCTAGTAGGCTACTGAAGATTTAAGGTAGCTGATCATTACCAAAGTATCAATGATATAGTGCTATGGAGTGCATGATGTAAGGCTTTGAGAAGACGCTGAGAAGTAAGGTAGGCCTAAGTGTTCTACCCCTGGTTTTGCCTTTGTGGCTACTAAACACAACGTCCGCCTGCCTCATTTTTCCCGTCTGTAAAATGGAGATAATGATACTTATCTGTCTAAAAAAAAGCATGGTGAGGCTTAATTATCTAGAGCTGCTTGGAGATCCTTAAATAGAAGGCACTGGACAGAAAAAAAGCAAAATTATTATTAATTATTATTATTACTACTATACCCAGCTGACTCCTACCAGTACTGATCTTCATTTGGCCCCAAACCATTTCAAATCTGTATACAAAATGAACCACTCCCATTGTTTTGTAAGCTACCCAGACTACCAGAGCTATCTGAAGCTTGATTCTGCTCTCGGTTACAATGGTGTAAATATTGAGTAACTATTTTTTCCCCCACAGAGTAAATCTGGAGTAACTTCACTACTGCCAGTGAAGCAACTCTGAATCTGCACCTCTAAATGTGGGAGAGAATTTGGCTCTTTAACCCCTTATGATAGCTGCCTAGAAGCAGCAGATATTAGCAAAGCAGGAACATCACCTTCTGTGCAAACAGGAAAGTGGATTTGAAGTTCTTGATTGGTGGGAAGAAATTCTGGAGACCTCAGGTCTCCTGGAGTGTTGTCCCTTGGGATTCTATGGGGCCCTAATTACCTGGGTAACCTTGGGATTGGAAAATGGGATTCTAGGTGCTGAAGCTGAGCACAAAGCTTCTCCTGCCTCAGGCACCTCTCTTTACTCAACTGAACTGCCCAGCTGTCACTGTTAGGTCCCACAAGCACAGCCAACGGCTTCTCCTTTCAGCCTTCCCTCAAGTGCTATTCAACCAGAAGACCTTACCATAGAACGTGTTTCCTCCTGCTAGTTGTGGTTCTTCTTCCCAGGTGATGCCAGCACATTCTACATCCTCTGTCACTATCCTTGGCCTTCCTCATTTTCTCTTTCCTCCCTCAGGTACCCAATTCAATGCTTGATTAGTAGGTATAAAAGAGAGCGGGGGGAGAGGGGGAGACACCACATTGTTCCTCTTTTTTTTTCTCTTCCGTTTCATCTTTCTCTATTACTTTTCACTCTTCACTCTCATGAAACAAGAACTAGGGGTCACCAAATGAAATTAATAGGCAGCAGTTTTAAAAGAAACCAAAGGAAGTATTTCTTCACACAATGCACAGTCAACCTGTGGAACTGCTTGCCAGAGGATGTTGTGAAGAACAAGACTATAACAAGTTTCAAAAAAGAACAAGATAAGTTCATGGTGCATAGGTTCATCAATAGCTGCTAGACGTGATGGGCAGGGATGTAAAACCATGCTCTGAATTGTCCCTTGCCTCTGTTTGCTAGAAGCTGGGAATGTGCAAAAGGGGATGGATCACTTGTTTTGTTCATTCCCTCTGAAGCACCTGGCATTGGCCACTGTCAGAAGACAGGATCCTGGGCTAGATGAACCTTTGGTCTGACCCAGTATGACTGTTCTCATGCTCTTATGTTATTATGTTTTTCCATTCTGGCCATGAACAGGGGGAAGAGAGGGCATATGAACACGTCCATAGACATTTCTTCAGCTCTTGACAAGCCCATGCGGATTCCCTTCCAGAGCAAGGGTGTGAGGTGTCGGGCAGGTTACACACTGTAACACAAAACTGCGGTTGGAGCAGTTAGGATAGACTGGTTAGAAACCAATATTTATTGTTTACTCCTGGCTAATATTAGGAGAATTGCCATATTAGAATGAAGATATCCATTACTGACAAAAACTTATCAAAGTCGCCATGATGGTTAGATTTTTTTCAGCTTCCTGAGGGGGTTGGATGGATTAATGTGTTGTTGTTGTTGTTATTTTTTGGCCTGGAATTAATTTGATCCATTCTTTAAGAACAAGTGTATAACACACCAACAACAAAAAAAGTATTATTGGATTACAAATTGTACTTGTTGTTTTGGGGCGATAAACAGAATGATGAATGCAGTCTTTGTTCAATCACCTTTTTATTCATGAAAGGAAAAAACATGGATTCTAAAACCATTTATCTACATCAGGAGTAAGCCATAAACCTTTCAAAAACACTCCAAGTGATCCAGGAAGGAGCTGCTGATTACTGTCATAACAAAGGGGATTCGATAATGCTAATGACTTTTCTTATGGTAATCAATAACTCAGTGGAAGCTGCATGAATCTTAACAAATCCCTCCTCCCTGAGAAAATAAAAATTGTTAGAGTGCATTCTTGTGAGTGCTCAGTTAAGATAACAGGTAAAGATGAACATACTCTGGTGGATGACAACTTCATGCTGGTGATAACTAAGCCTGACACCAAGTTTGAATGTTCAGAAGTAAGGGTGCTAACCCAAAGCTTAGCTGATCTTTTATCACACTGTTCTAAAATTCTGAACTCAGTTACAGCCTGGAAATGCTAAATTTAAGGGTCTGATGGAGAAAGGCCCAGGCTATGACTCAGAATACCTAGGTTCAATTCCCAGGTCTGTTATAGATTACCAGCACGATTTGAGGATTATTTTTCAAAAGGATTCAGGGTTCTCCTAACTGTGAGCAGCATCCACACTGGTTTAAGTGCCTCAGTCCATCATGGGAATCATAGGGATAAGGTGAGTCATGGGAGTTGTAGTCTGCCTGGGGACCTTTGCCTATAGAAGAGAAACGGGGCATGAGGCAAAATAGCAGGTCATAGATTAGGGTCAAAGCAAGCCAAAAAGATCATCTTAAATTTAGATCAACAAATAGAAACAAAAAATTTTGATTCAGGACTGTCAAAATGTTTCATCTAGTCTGAAAATGTCCAAATGAAATGTTTGACCATTTCTAAAATGAAATTTTGCTGAAATTTTTGATCCATTTTTTAAAAACTTTTTGCCCCAGTTCAAAATGAAAACAAATAGTGAAACATCAGAATTTCCCACAGGATGTAAATTCCAGTTTTCAACCTGATCTACTGTTCTGTCAACCCGCTCATTGCTTGCCAGCATGGGATTGTTTCCTTTTGTACATGTGTTAATGTAACATTCAGCCTAGTTTTAAATATACCACGTGAAGGAGGGTTACTCCCTACCCTCTCTACCCTTTATCTGGGAGACAATGACACAGACTAGTAGATTTTATTATCATAATGTTGTTCCTGATACTCAGCCTATACTTTCCCTTTCATAATTTCAAACAATCATTCCTAGTTATATGCCCTTTTCTTGTAGTAAATCTGTTTTACAACACAGTCATGAAAATGTGCCAATGCAGACACAAAATCTACTCGTCTACTTTTCTGACCATGTTGCCAATATCTTCCTCCCCTGTCAGTAATTACTCACCTTGAATCCAATACAGGTGAAAGAACAGGGAAAATTTTGCCATCCCTGCTTCTTATTTACACCCTTCAAATATTTCTAGGCTGGTATTGTGTCCCCAATCCCTTCTCATTTACTCAAGTGAAATCAGGTACCTCTAAACAGTGTGACTCCTGCCTATGTGACACATAGGCATGTTACTACCTTAGAATCATAGAATATCAGGGTTGGAAGGGACCTCAGGAGGTCATCTAGTCCAACCCCCTGCTCAAAAGCAGGACCCATCCCCAATTAAATCATCCCAGCCAGGGCTTTGTCAAGCCTGACCTTAAAAACTTCTAAGGAAGGAGATTCCACCACCCCCCTAGGCAACGCATTCCAGTGTTTCACCACCCTCCTAGTGAAAAAGTTTTTCCTAATATCCAACCTAAACCTCCCCCACTGCAACTTGAGACCATTACTCCTTGTCCTGTCCTCTTCCACCACTGAGAATAGTCTAGAACCATCCTCTCTGGAACCACCTCTCAGGTAGTTGAAAGCAGCTATCAAATCCCTCCTCATTCTTCTCTTCTGTAGACTAATACTTGCTCGGTATTTATGGAGGTTCTGGTCTCAAATCTGCCCACCAAGGGTTTTTTTTCTCCATCCTGTGAAGCAACTGGTTACTTCTGGATATTTGACAGGGATAGACCATAGGTCTCACCCATGATGGTAATTCCAATACTCCTATGTCTTAGCAGAGGACTGGGAGCCAGAAACATCAATCTGTCTCAGTTTTCTCTAATGAACTTTAGAAATAATAATGTGTATGTGCCCCATGCATGACGGAGGGTTCCACAGGTTATGGTGGCTCCATCAGATGATTATTCCACAGAAAGGGGTAAAACAAGAAAGCCTAATCTTAGGGAATCATTGTGGAGTTTCCCTTCCTTCATGTCCTGATTTTTCTTTTTCTGAAAGGACAAGTCATATGATTTTGGCCTTTCTCTGACATATGTTTCTCAGGAATATTTTCACCAGCATTACAGTAAAGTAAAGCCAGTGTGGGATCAGACATGTAGCTCTTGCTTTTTTTTTCCCCAACTATTTTCCCACTGGTAATGCCATGTGTGGCACTCATTCAGTCCCCATTACCACAGCATCTGGCATTATTGTCTTTATCCTCACAACACCCCGGTAAGGCAGGGAAGTGCTATTATCCCCATTATGCAGATGGGGAACTGAGGCACAATGAAACTCAGTGACTCACCCAAGAAGGCCTAGGGGAAAGGAGGAAACTGAACTCAGGTCTCCTGATTTCCAGCCTCATACCTTAACCACCAGACCATCAATCTGCTTTCTACTGCTGGACACCTCTGCCCTGCACCTTTTCAGGCAGCTGAGCTAGTTACTAGGTGAGTTAGGTTACCTAGTTACCTGCTGCACTTCTAGTGTGAGGCACAGACCCCCAGACTCGTTAGTTAGTTCCACCTTGGCCTGTATATATAGTAATGCTGACTCAATATAATTTTCACACACTATATTTTCTGTGCCCTTAAAAGTGAGCAGTGTAATAATAAATTGAAATGGTTTTGTGAATAAAACTGTCTTTGGAATTAGCTATTACATCCACATGAATATACCAAAGCAAATTTATGATGATTAATTGTACTACAATGAACACCAAAGCACATAATAATGATTTGATACTTATTATAAAGCATTGCCAATATTTTGAACACTCAAGCAACATGTCGTGCAAGAAATCCAATGAAACCCTCTTAAACAAACGAAGGGGAAATGGATGAACTGATCGGTCTTGCAATGCTAAATGTTGCTAAGGACAGTCAGAGGCCTCAGGGACTATTTTTCCCATAGCAAAACCTTGCCAATGTATCTCCCATTAAAGTCAGTGGGAGAGTGTGTGGGTGAGCCAATAAGAACTAATATACACTTTCACCCAAAGTTCAAACCAAAACTTCCGTTATTATTTCCCCCCAAATACGTATTGGTTTTTGCTAAGCATGGGACCAAGCCTAATCCCTTGAATAAAAACTCCACCAAAGTTTGTTGGTTCAAAATCTAAATCTCATTTTTTTTTAAGTTTGAACTTCTCTGTAAAATGTTCAAACGAATTCATTGATGTTATACGAATGAACTTCTCTGTAAAATGTTATAAACGAATTCATTGATGTTATAGCCCGAACATACCATAAGACCATCTACTCTGACACCCAGTATAACACAAGCTAGAGTTTCATGCAATTATCCCTGTATTGACTTCTTTCAGAAAGGTATCCAGTCCTAATTTGAAGAAAACAAGAGATAGCGAATCCCACCACTTCCATTTGTAGTTTGTTCAAAGGGCTAATCAGCCTCACTGTTGTAATCTCATCTCTGCTGTCCCGCATGGCAAGGACCAAACTGTGCTAGCAGAATTGAGCTTGCTTTCCTGACCGATACCCAAGAAGAACATATTCTAAATCTCACCAGGAGACATGTTCTAGTGAGATTTCCACCCTGATGGGACAGATTCCAGAGGCTTGTACAATTTGGATATGCTTCAGAGATCTATGTGCTTTTCCAGCGTGAACTTCCAAAATGTTGAACTTGAACTTCCAAAACTTAAGATCCAATTGTGCCCATTAGGACAGGAGATCTGGGAAACTATTAGGCCTTAGGGAAGTATAGTGGGCCGGGAACTTCACAGTATGCAAAAGGCAGCATGACAACTGCTGTTACCTAATTATTGGTCTGTCTGTCCGTCATACCTAGACAGCATTAATCCCCACAGTGTCTATGTGGGATTCATGTCCATTAAGGGAATGCAGGAATCACATCCCTCCCCCAGCCTGTCAATCACCCATAGAAGCATTAGGAGGGAGAAGTCTTTGTTCCCTAGTGAAAACGTTCTCTGAAGAATAACGGCTTAACAAAAGGAGAGGTTTGTGGCTGACCAGTACATGGGGGACCTAGGGGTTCCTTGCTTGTGATATTGCTTTTGTGGCATTTGGCCAAACAGCCCTTTGTCCCATAGGATTATTGTGTGTTCTGGTGGAATGTTCCATATCTGCTTGAACATGGGCTAGTTTGAGTACAATTCATCTGCAAAAAACTAAACTGAGTTATGCTCTCTGTATTGGGTCATTTCTTTGAGTGCATATGTCTTGTTGGTACATAGTAAGTTTGGAACACTGATAGACTTTCCAATAAGTAAAAAACACCAGCTGCAAACTTCTCCCTTTTATTAAGCTGTTATTCTTGAGAGAACACAGACTTTCTGAACTGGGGTTTTAAAAAAAGATTTAGATAAGTTCCTGGAGGACAGGTCCATCAATGGCTATTAGCCAAGATGGTCAGGAACACAACCCCATGCACTGGATGTCCCTAAGCCTCTGACCTCCAGAAGCTGGGACTGGATGACAGGGGATAGATCACTCAATACTTGCCCTGTTCTGTTCAATCCGTCTGAAGCATCGGGCACTGGCCATTTTCGGAAAACAGGATACTGAGCTAGATGGACCATTAGTCTGACCCAGTCTGGCCATTTTTATGTTCTTAAAATGACTGTGCACTCCACGCCAAGGCACACGGAATGCCAACATATAACAATGGTGGGGAGCAATCAGGCCCTCTGGGTTTAACTAATGGAATTATTGGAGCTATAATGTTTGATGCCCATTATGGTGTGTATTTTCAAACAACACATTCACTGCAGTACGGGAGTGAAAGAACGGAAGCACAAAAGAAAGAAAGATGGGTTTGGAAGATTTTTCTACAGCTGATGGAACTTAACATGCCAAGGGAACAAAAAACAAAGGTCAAACCACAGAAAACAAGCAAACTGATTACAACTGAAGGAAATAAATAAAGTAAAACCTTATTCTTGTTCCCCATGGAATTGAATGAAAAACCTGTCCCATCGTATCTGTAGATTGGAGGCTACTGGGCTTTACAATACCCTACCTTTCTCAGCCGGTGCACTTGAGATAAAGTCATTGTGCCTTTCAAATGGAAAGATAAGTAATAGTACTCACAGGCTGGGGAATAGTGGCTTACCTCAGTATCTGGCCTTGGTAAAACAAAAAGTATTGCAGTTTAGAGAGATAGAGTGGACGTGATAATGCAGAGCTGCTTTGTGTGCAGGAATTACAGCTCCCGGCAGGATTAAAAGCCATTTCGAAAATATATATATATTACTTGTGGACAGTGTGAAATGAGTTGGAGGTCTGTACTCCTATAACGGTGACTATAGGAACCATAAAAATAAAAGCCATTGAATTCAACACAAATATCTGTGGGACCAAAAAGGCCAAGAACTCAACAGCCACGAAGGACGTATAGTCATGCTTGAGACAAATTTGCAAGGGAATTGCAGGGAAGGTTAATGTATGAGTTCTTGTTCTCCGACTGTATATAGGACTTCAGTCTCCAAGGCTGTCAGTTCAGCTCTTTCCATGCCTTGTCCCAGGGAGCTACATCTATAACTCAGTACTTTTCATGTATGCTTATTTCACTTAAAAATTAGAATGTCTTCACTTAGCTGAAGTGCCCCTTGTTGCTCAGGGACATATAGATGAGTTGAATCACTAGGATAAATATAATTCTATGTTTCATAAATAATGGACTCAATTTTCTGCTTGTGTAAATGAACACAGCTCCGTTAACTTAAATGGTGTTTCACCCATTTACGTGAGCCTATTGTTTCATTTTTATTCAGTTTACAGCTGTTTTCTTTCCAATTCCTTTATGTTTCCCCTTGTCCTTTTATTGTGGAAGATTCTCCCTCTACTTTATCTATTGTCTCTGTTGTACACCCTGTTTCCTTTCTCCTTTCCAAACCCACTAACCCTAGTATTTTCCATCTATTTTCAAATGGAAACACTCCATCCATCGCTGCAATAACTAGAGAAGCAGGGTTTGTCATAAAAGGATGGAACTGGGTATCAGGAATTCTGGATTCTGTTTCTCACTTTGCCACAGAGGTTTGGTATGACACTAGGCAAGTCTCTTAACCTCTCCGTGCCTCAGTTTCTCCAACTATAAAGTTTGCAAACATTTTGAGATCCTTAAATGGAATATTTGTTCATTCATACCCAGCCTAAGACTCATTTCTTCAGCATGCCCCTAGGAAGTGAGTTAACGATAACATTAGTAATGAACTAAAATACATATCCTAGTCCTAAAATCCTAATTTCCTACGCTGGAGATTAGAATAAGGTATCTATTTGAGGAGTCAGGTTCTGGAACGCCTCCGAATAGGTGCAGTGGGGGCAAACAAACTGACTAGTTTAAGATGGCACTCAATACATTTATGAATGGGATTACCTGTATATAAAGGGGCTGCTTATAATAGTCTGGGGCTGGTCTCAGTGAGGCACGGAGTCCCTTCCAATCCTGAAATCTTTCATTTATCTGGGGTTCCTAGTCCTATCTACTCTATCTGCATCAATCACATTGCACAGTCATCAAAGCATGGAAGGATGGTTTTATAATCAAGACACTGGACAAGGAACCAGGAGGTCTGGGTTCAAGTCTTGACTCTCCCAATGACATCCTGCATAACCTTGGTCAAGCTATTTATCTCTTTGTGTTTCAGTCCCCATCTGTAAAACGGGATAATACTTCCCTACCTGACAGGGGTTTTGTATGGTAAATGCATTCATGTATGTGGGTTGTTCAGATAATACTTTCATAAGGTCCACATAAGTACTTAGATAAACTGTATTTTTGTATAGCACTGAGCAAATAGGGCTGGCTTTTCCCTTTGACTTCAATGGGCTTTGGATCAGGCCACTAGGCAGCTCTTATCAAATAATACCACTAAGTTCCTGTATGAATAATAATGGTAATAATAATATCACTCTGCACAAACCTAGAAAAGTATCCAAGCTCCCATTTATGTGCAGATTCCTGAAATTATTGCTGGGATGCGCTGTTAGAATCCAGATCAAATAAATCATAACTGGAAATTCCACCTTTTCAGTAAAATTCTCACCTGCAAATGCTATTTTCACCAACAGCACTTTCATGTCCCTTTCCCTAATCACTGAGTTGATTCTGTGTTTTAATAGACTTTCTATAACTTGCCTAGCTCTTAAATGCTTCTTACCGCTTGTAGATACCATGCCATCCTCAGATAGCTGCCAATGCCTAAATATCGCTGGTTAATGAGCCAATGTTACAAATTTGATTTACTGACAATTTATAACACAGTCTGTCTGAGTGCTGGAGTCCCACAAGTTCTTTAGCGTGGATTCAAGGCAGGCAGTGTCTGTTTTCTAAATAACAGCTATTACTGGCAAAAGATTGTCTCTCTCAGAATAAGTAATGGCCAACCTTTATCACTTCTTCTATACTCTGACACTCTAAAAATCCACATCCACATTTTACCAACAAAGCCTTATTCATTCACTCTTTGTACTGGGTCCAGCTAATCACATTTTAAATAGGAGAACTCTGATTTAATTAGTTAAATACTGAAGCCCTTACACTGCTGACCAACTGTCATTTCTCTGATTTAGGAGTAAGCTCACATTTATTACCTGACTCTAAGAGGATACAAAGACAAAATGAAAGAATCTACCAAATTCAGAAGTAGCAGAGAACAGGGGGAAGAGTTCTTGTTTTAGTCTAAATTGGTGGCTCATGACTTCAAATCCTCTACACATCAGGAAATAATGGTAGATCAAGAGATGGGTAATGGGATATTATCATCTTATGATTATTTGTTAATATTTTAAGCCTACCTATAGGTCCCAATCACAGACCAGGGACCCACTGCTCTAGGCATACCCACTGCTCTAGGCATACAAAGCCATACCAAAAAGATAGTCCCTACCCCATGGTTCTTACAACGTAAGTATGGAGGCTTTCTCCTCTAGGTCACTGGTTGGCATGCAACCCAAGTTGATGCTGTTTGATGGCTCTTAGGAAGCGCATGTGAAATGAGTTGATGACTCTCAGCCCAGCTCCTAAATGGTGACAGAAAGCATTGCCCCCTTGTTGATTGTCTCATCAGCAAAACCAGGGACTTGAATGGGCCATTGAGTTGGAACCTTGGGCCGGTGTCAGTCGTATTGTTAAGGGAGTGTGTGAAAAACTGCCAATGCCAGTGTTCCACAATGCCTGTTCTGAGTACAGTCTTCACAACTCTCCCATCTCTTCAAGGCTCAACCAGGGCCATAGCACTGCATTAATTATTAAGGGAACTATAATCTATAACCTTCCAACTTTGAACTTTATGGCTTTGTTTCTGGAGCTCATTAAATTTTGGCTAGTCTCTATCACACTCTGTAAAGCTCTCAGGAACATTGGTCATCCATCACTGATGACGATGATGTTGTCGCAGTTCTCGTCGATGGCTACACTTATGACTCCAGAGTCCAAACTCTGATGCACAGAGTCAGCCGCACTGAGGGCATGGGAAGTCCGTATTTATGATGTTTGATGATGCAGCTCTGTGGCGCCTTTCACGTGCAGCCTGGATTATTTCTTCAACTCTGCTCAAACCTGTTCCATGCTGATCTTGTAAGAGATTGACAGTGAGTCCTGTACTGAGCCATTTGCTCAAGTTCTTTGAGACTGATGCCAGCCCACTGGAGACTGCTCTTCAGACTATATTTGAAACACTTATATGGACGACCCTTCTTTCTTTTGCCCTGACTCAACTCCCCATACAAGATCTGTTTTGGGTGATGGTGGTCTTCTATTCTGATGACATATCCAGTCCACCTAAATTGTGCTCTCAGTGGCGTTTCCTCAATGCTGGTTGTGTTTGCTCTCTCAGGGACCTTAATATTGGTCACGCTGTCCCATCAGTGAATGCTCATTATTGAGCAGAAAGAGCACATATGAAATTGCTCAAGCTGTTTAATGTGATGTCTATAAAGAGTCCATCTCTCAGATCCATACAGGAGAGATGTTAGAACCACTGCACCGTAGATCTTCAGTGTGGTGGAGAGACGAATGTGTTGGTTAAGGACTTTTGTTCAGAGTCAGCCAAGGCCCTGGCTGGCTTTGCTAA
Source organism: Caretta caretta (assembly GCF_965140235.1). NCBI lineage: Eukaryota > Metazoa > Chordata > Testudines > Cheloniidae > Caretta > Caretta caretta. The sequence continues at coordinate 7,946,206 of NC_134210.1, read as the reverse complement.
TTTTGGAGGAAATTTCCTTACTAAGGGAACCGTCACTCAAGATGGTGCTACCCAAATAGTTGAACCACACTTTTCAGTGTGTGCCTTGGATGAAGACGGCTGGCACTGGGACATTGGCATGAGGTGCTGGTTGGAACAAGACCTCTATCTTCCTGAGACATCAGACCAATCCTGGTATACCCTTTTCTTTGGCCCCAGCACTGACTTAACCCTGTTAATAATCACATGTTTGAACTGGTTCCATTTTTCTGTTGGGTTGCCAGTGATTGGTGGGTCTGAAAAAAAGATGGTCATCAAGAGACTGCTGCAACTGCACCTGAGAATTGGTGTCCTTGAGCTTTGCTAAGTTGAAGGCTGTTCTGCTGAGCTTGGCCACTTGCGCTGTGAAGGGACTACATGGAGGCTGAGCACTGCTCTTATCAATCGGTGGTCTCTCCAGCATTCTGCACCACACACAGCCCTAGTAATTCTGGCATGGCGGATGTCTCATTGGTTGGTGATGACACAGTTGATCAGGTGCCGTTGTTCGGACCATAGGTATATCCATGTCATTTTATATGTATCATTTTGCCTGAAGATGGTGCTAGTGATGAGCAGACTATGTTCTGCGCATTTACCCAAGGGGAGGCGTCTGTTGCTGTTCATCTTTCCCTCTCCATTGCATCCTATCACACCTCTCCAGGAGTGCTGTCTCTACCCACTCTGGCATTGAAGTCTTCCAGCAGGATGAGCTTGGCATATGCAGGGGCTGATTTGAGGACGGAGTCCAGGTCAGAGTAGAACTGCTCCTTGCTTTCCTCTGTGCTGGTCAGGGTAGGCACTGATGACCGTGACATGCTGTGAAGGGCTCAGGGGGAATCAAAGTTTCATGAGCTGTTCGTTCAGGCCAACAGGGAGGTCAGGAAGTTGTTTCAGGAGAGACATTCTTATTGCAAATCCAACTCCATGGATCCTGCCTTCATCCTCTGCTTTTCCTTTCCAGAAGAAGGTGTAGTTGCCTCCCAGCTCATGGATGGAGCCAGTCTAGTCTCACTCAGTGCTGCAATATCAATATTGTAGTGAGCAAGTTCTCTGGAAACAAGAGCTGTTCTTCTCTCAGGCCTTCATGCATCACCTCCATCCATAAGGGTGATGTAAGAGTGATGTATAGGGCTGTGAGACAGACCTGAAACATCTGATGAAATATGGATGCCCATAATGACCTGTGCACATGGAAACCTTGCACAGGTGTCAGTCAGCAATAGACATAAAACAACACTTCATTCAACTAACCATGTCTCCTAGGTTCAAATAAGGGAAAATAATGTGGAAGAGAGAAAGTTGAAAGAAGCTGTAAGAAAGAGGATTTTTTCCCCTTTTCTTTTGATTTATCCATCTCCACAACATGAAAAAGTACCCATCATAAGCTGTAGATGCCTTTGGCAATGTTTTGTTGTTGTTTTTTGAATCCCAACCAACAAATAACAGATTGTACAGCATCATTTAACCCCAATGGCAGAAATTAGCCAATGCAAAGAAATACACTCTGTCCCCAAACTACCAGCCCTCATCCTGCTCCATCTTAAACAAATGCCTGGGCAAATGTATGAAAGATAATCAGACCAAACAAATGTATCATTAGCCCTATTTTGTAGATGGGGAAACTGAGGCACACCGAGGCCACCGAACAGGCCAGATGTGGGAATAGAGATCATGTGTCCTCAGTGCCAGTTCAGTGCTTTGCCCATTAGGCATCACTGCCTACTGGGGCTTTGCAACTTACCCTGAAGGCAAACTGATTTTGGCTCTTTTGGACCAAGGAGAAAGTGAATTCCAAATTAGAAGGTCCCATATGGAGAACATCCTGCCAGCAGTTCCCTTCTAAATTGGCTAAGCCCTAATTTGGCTTTATTGGTTGTTTGGACAAAGTGTCTTTCACTGGTGCTCTAGCTATCTTCTTTCCTGCTTCAGCTATCACATATCTCCTATAAACAAGCATGACCCCCAAACACGAAGCCAAGGGTAAGGACCACCTTTGGGGACCCTCTTGATTACTGAGGATGAAAGGTCATTATAAAGTCCTACCAGAACACTGATAGTTTGACCTTTCTAAAGATTCTCTTCTCCAGAGCCCTCTGCAAACGCACAGGTATCATACGCCTCAGGCCCTTCTTCCCTATAGGAAAGGTTTAATCCACCATCAAAGCACAAGACCTGGAGATCAGTCCTCAACTTGGGCAATGTTTCCAATTGACCAACCTCTAATGGCAGCCCAAACACTGGATCAAAAGTGTGGATAACAGTGTGAGTGGAGTCCACAGCTTCCTGGGGCAGTCCCATGGTAGCCATGAAATGCTGAGCCTTCTCCGAGAGTTTCTCTTCTGTGCAGCAGTTGAAGTTGTCACGCCCTGTAAAACTCAGAACTGCCATGGCCAGGATACCTCAACCTGTGTATAGCCAGGCCTTGGCAGCGCAGCCTGCCACGCTGCCTGTTAAAACCAGTTGAAACTCATCTACCTCCTGGAACTCGTATGCAAAATGGACATGCTGTATTCAAACCATCTTTGGGGTGGGTGTTCTCCTGAATTTCATGTTGTCTGCAGATAATATAGCCATGCCACCCTTTGGTTGATCCCTCTCCCTGTTTCATGCTACAAGCAAATTAAAATGCTTTTAGGCATTTTTAGTACTGACAAAAAGTAAAAGACACACAGGTTTTGGGGGAAATACTCTCTCATTTAGAGACAGGCCTGTCCTGTAACAGTGGATCCAACTTACCCCTGGATCTAGACCTGGTTCTGCATCAGAATTTCACAGCTGTGGCCCATCTCTATTTCTTATTCATTGAACAGGTACAATGCAGGCAATAGCTGTGTTAACGTTTCCCACTCACACAGGCATGCCATCAATATGCAGCGCACCTGTTCTGCAGGGATCATCTCTCAAAGTAAGAGGGCAGGTCGGTCTCCAAGCTCATTTGGTCCTCAGCTTCTCTGCTGAGGCTGCCAGCAAAGGTGCCAATTAGTGCCAGTTCTGTGATGTGATCCTCGGTGTGGTGCTCACTGGACTGAGACCACCAAGTGGGTTCAGGGCAATTGCTGAAAGGTCATCAAATCAGAAAGCAAAGCTTTTTGCCACAAACAGATACAAATCTTCGACTTGCAAGTGAGACAGATCTGGGGGCAAGGGAATGCAAAGGATGCAAATTAATAGGGCCAGATCCTTAGTTGTTGTGATTTGACACCACTCCGCTGACTCTGCAGTTACTCTGATTTGTACCAATTGAATATCTGGCCAATCAAATGTCAGGGGTCTAATTCTTTGAATCTCGTGTTATCATTTGCAAAGTGGATGTGAAATGCTGCCAAACCAGCATGGTAACATTTTAAACCCACTTTCATTCACTTGTCACCGACTGATATTGCTAAATGATGACCAAAAGCGCAGAAGAATCATGACCCAGGGGAGTTAAATAATTCCCTGAGTTGTCTAATTCTGTTAAAGTTCACTGCTTTGTTTCTTTCCTCTGTCTGTTTCCTCTATTAATATATTTTTATATGGCTATATTGGAGAGGTGTCATGTAAGTTGCTTTCTGTGACATGAGGTATTTTACCAACTGCAGTACAATTCCCTTAATGTGTTGGTTTTATCTTTTATTAATTATTAATTATTATTATTATTATAAATCAAATTCACAATTTTCACTCCCTTCCCTTCTGAATCCTACTCCGATACTTAGGGCCATGTCTAAACTTACCTCTGGAGCGATCAATCCAGCGGGGGTCGATTTACCACGTCTAGTGAAGACGCGATAAATTGACCTCTGAGCACTCTCCCGTTGACTCCGGTACTCCACGAGAAGCACGAGCGGAGTCGACGGGAGAGCGTCAGCAGTCGACCTACCGCAGTGAAGACACTGCAGTAAGTAGATCTAAGTACGTCGACTTCAGCTACGTTATTCACGTAGCTGAAGTTGCATAACTTAGATCGATCCTCCCACCACCACCAGTGTAGACCAGGCCTTAGAGAGAGAAGGGGGAAAATGACAAAGGGGCAACGGAAACGCCTCCTTTTCCTCTGTGCTCCCTGTGCATATGCAGGATGTGGAGCCTAGGAGAGAAAAACTCTATGGATGGAGGAACAGAATCAATGGTGTTACCACAGGGACCCATGGAGACTCCTGTAATCATGGGTTTGTACTTGAAGCGGCATAAAAATGGAAGGTGGTGATTGGGGACGGGGGACGCGGTTTGAGGATGGACTTGACAGACTTAATCAGAAGCATGAACCAGCTATAATTGGGCCGGTCTTCCCCTGGGTCACTCAGTTGCTCGTGCACACACAGAGAGCTGATATAGATACTCATATCTGCCACATACACCGGTGACAGTGATAAAGTTTTCTGCTAGGAACAACTTAGCCAGTAATAAATCACTTGGGTGGGGGACCAATGTGGGGAGTGAAGGTACACAATTCCGGGTTATAATTTTGCATAATCAATGCAAACATGCTTGGAAAGAACATAGCAGAGTCTCACTTAAAAACACTTAAGTAAAACCCAAAGGTGAAGGCATAGCTGATGCGATAGGGGTCTGTCAGATAACAGTACAATATCTCACTGGTGTCATAACAAAAGGAGGGAAGCTTGGGCTGGCTACAGCAAAGACATGAAAGAACTTAAATGGCAGATTGCCATAACTCCACACAAGCTCCACCTTCTCCTAAGGCTGATGAATAAATATAAGGACTCTTTAAGGGTATTATGAAATATGGCCAAATCCCAAGGAAGGAAGAATAGGATGTTACCAAGTAACAGACAATTTTTTGCTCATTCTGCTCAGCAAGATAAAGGAGGTATTATTAGAACCATTCTGGGGCACAACGCTTTATAGAATTTAATGTAAAAAATGCAAGCTATGAAACGCAATTGGCCAATTGTTGTATTTGTGTAAGGAAGGAGATTGAAAGGTGCAAACCGGAGGAATAGTTTTTGCAGAGGATCAGTAGACCCAGAAGAATATTATAACAACATCATGCTCCTGGGAGGGCATGGGGTGAGGGGTGGGGGAAGGTAGTGAGTTATTGTTAAATTAGGTGGTGCCATTTTAGCAAGGAAAACAGAAATGTAATGTTTGCTAATTGAACTATAAAAATAATAATTACCTTTGATGCAGGGGAAAGCAAAGTCACTCAGCAATGAGCTCTGATTGTATAAATTGAAGCTGTTATCATCATAGTGCAAACTAGATTAGAAGTGAGCTGCTCAAATTACATTTGGATGATACGGAACATACACAAAGCTTTGAATCTTTTCAGTACGTGTGAAAGGGTTTCGTGTTTTTTTTTTTTTTTTAATTTCCCTTCCCCTCCTCATTGGAGCTGCATCTCCCTGGGAACACAGTATAGACCTTTAACCAGCCCAGCTGCTACCCTGGCATGTTATTGCAGCATGTCCTGCTTCCAAACAGGCATGGCTTCTGGGGACTGCTACTTCAACTCAAATTAATCTGCATTTCTTCTGGTCCCTAACTTGCTCAGTGCTATTGTAGAGATGCTGCTATGATCTGAGGGACTGGTAAGAGCAGGGCATTGTTTGTTAGGAACCCTGTGCTCAGGACCTGACAGTAACAGAGACCTGTTGGGAGGCTAATTCATTCATGGACACAAAGCGTTTGAGATCCTTGGAGGGGGCATGTAAGGACAAGGCAAATTTTTACCTGTCACCCTAGAGTTCGGATGTTTATCCAAAGCTTACTAGGGCTGTCTGATATTGGTGATGTGTCTGAATTGAAATTCTGGGTCTGTACATGGCAAAAGTTTGTTAAAGTTAATTTCTGGACTTTGCCTTGATGTTAAACCTCCCATTCACTTCAGTCGGTGCAGAGTTAGGTCAATACTGAACACTTTTGAAAATCCTATTCTACATCATAGAATCATAGGACTGGAAGAGACCTTGAAATGTCTCTAGTCCATGGCAAGACTAAGTATTATCTGGACCATCCCTGACAGGTGTTTGTCTAACCTGCTCTTAAAAATCTACAATGATGAGGATTCCACAACCTCCCTAGGCAATTTATTCCAGTGCTTAACCAGCTTCTTTAAGTATGAAGAAACAATAGCATAAGCTCAAGGGACAACTAGGAGGAGGGATTTGAGTAAACAGTAAACTGACATATGTCTATTGAAGTCAATTTACACCAGTTGTGGATTTGTCCCAGTGTTACTACCTGGCATGTTAAATGTACAGATACCACCTTACATAACAATATTAACCTGCCGCTAACATCAGTCATCGTCAATGGGTTCACTTCTCCCTTGTGTCACTTTGCTTGTACTTTCACTCTCACTTGTACATACTGTTGCAAAATCCATCCCTTGATCACTGTTCCTCAGAACAAAGGGCTGTATGTTTTCAGGAGAGATGTGTAAAGATCCTCTGGGGCAAACATTACCTGATCACTTCATTTTTTTCCACTTCAGCTTCCAAAACCAGAGAGGCAGCGAAAAGAAGCAAAAAGAGATTTGTTTAAAGATCTGAATGGACAAGATAGCCAAAGATGTGGCGAAGAGAGAGGAGGGGGTGTAAGAAACAAATACGTGAAGCATGACTGGGGGAGGACGGGGGAATCCTATCATATAAAACATTCCGTGGCAGAGATATTGTACCTTGCAGATTCTTTTATCTCTTAGTAAAATGAGTAATGTTAAGTGCTATTTAGCTTAAAAGAGGTCATCTTAACCAGACTGGATGCTGAAATCTTCCAGTGCAAATGTCATTTGTCAGTTTGCTGAGTGCTCTGACATGACTGATCCTTGAGTACAGCCTGTCGCTGAAATAAGTGGCAGGCTTGTGCTTTTAGCAGAATTGTGTTCAAGACACATAGTAGAGAGGAAGGTTAGTCATTTATTTGCTTAGGTAAATTAGGTGCCTGACTCCTTCCGAGCCAAATCAGCTGGGAGGAAGAATTTAATCAGAAAAATTTGAATGGTAATTGAGAATTGTTTAAGAACACTTTATTAGATGCCCAAAAAGCCACTATCCCAAAATCGAGGAAGAAGGCTGTATTGGTTAAAAAGCTGATACGATTTAGAGGGGAAGTGAGCAAATGTAAGAAAGGGGAACTTGATAGTAATTAATGTAAATTAGAAGGTAGGACTCAAAGAAAATTGATAAGAGAAGCAAAGAGACACAAGGACAGCAGCGTTAAGAACAATAAGGAGGGTTTTTTTTTTTAAAGTATTTTAGGAACAAAAAAATCCTAACAATGGTATTGGTCCATTACTAGATGGAAATGATAGAATTATCAATAATACTGTATAAAAGGCAAAAGTGCTCAATAAATATTTCAGTTCTATATTTGGGAGGAAAAACAGATGATGTAGTGATATCATGTGAATGTTCTTTCCATTCCACTAGTATCTCAGGAGGATATTAAACAGCTGCTACTAGAGTAAGGCACTTTTAAATCCGCAGTAGTAGAGCACTTGCATCCAAGAGTTTTAAAAGAAATGACCGAGGACTTCTCTCGACTGTTAATATTGATTTTCAATAAGTCTTGGAACATTGGGAAAGTCCCAGAAGACTGAAAGAAAGCTAATGTTGTGCCAGTATTTTAAAAGAGTAAATGGGATGACCTGGGTAATTACAGGCCTGGTAGCTTGACATCGATCCTGAGTAAGATAATGAAGCAACTGATATGGGACTCAATTAATAAAGAATTAAAAGAGGACAATATAATTAATGTCAGTAAGCATGGCTTTATGGAAAATAGATCATGCCAGGCTATCTTGCTTTTAGGATATTACAAGTTTGGTTGATAAGGGCATATTGATGTAATATACTTAACCGCCTGTCAAGCATTTGACTTGTTACTTGATGACAATTTGATTATAAAACTTGTAATCTGTTTAATGTGTGCCTTGTTAATTTTATGTATTTCAAGCTGGCTGGGGCTGATAGGTCAAAAATGTAATTGTAAGGGGGAATCATAATCAAATGGGTGAGTTTCTAGTGGGATCATTTCTTGGCCCTATGGTATTTAACATTTGTATTAATTATCTGGAAGAAAACATAAGATCATCACTGATAAAGTTTTCAGATGATACCAAAATTGGAGGCATGGTAAATAAGGAAGAGGACAAGTCATTGATACAGAGCGATCTAGAGTGCTTCATAAGCTAGGGGCAAGCAAACACTATGCATTTTAATAGGGGTTAAATGTGAATCTAGGAACAAAGAATGTTGGCCACACTTACATGATGGAGGACTCGATCCTGGGAAGCAGTGACCCTGAAAAAATATTTGGGGGGTGTGGTGGATAGTCAGCTGAACATGAGCTCCCAGTGTGATGCAGTGGTTAATAGGGCTGATGCAATCCTGGGATGCATAAATGGAGAAAACTGGAGTAGGAGTAGAGAGGTTCTTTTACCTCTGTTTTTGGCACTTGTGTGACTGTTGCTGAAATCCTGTATCCTGGTGTCCACAATTCAAGAAGGATGTTGAAAAATTGGAGGGAGTTCAGAGAAGAGCCATGAGAATGATTAAAGGATTAGAGAGTATGCTTTTCAGTGATGGACTCAAGGAGAAAAATCTATTTAGCTTAAAAAATGGTTAAGGGATGACTTGATTACAATCTAGAGTTACCTACATGAAGAATAAATATTTAATAATGGACTCTTCACTCTAGCAGAGTAAGGAACAACACATTCCGATGGCTGGAATTTAAAGTTAGTCTAAGTCTGACTGGAAATGAGGTGCACATTTTTAACATTGTGAATAATTAACCATTGGAACAACTTAACCAGGGTCATGGTAGATTCTCCATCACTGACAATTTTGAAATCAATATTGCATTTTTTTTCTAAAAGATCTGCTCTAGGAATTATTTTGGGGAAGTTCTATGGGTTGTGTTATTCAGGAGATCAGATGAGATGAAACGATCACAATGGTCTGTTCTAGCCTTAGAATCTATGAATGTATGAATCTATGAAATCATCTGCAGTTAGGTACTTTTGAAAATCCCACTAGGTACCTATCTGCATCTTTAGGCACCTAAATACATTTGAGGCACAAAGAGATTATGGGCCAAATTTTAGTTTCGCATATGTAAAATGAGAACACTATTTCCTTATTTCTTTGTCTATCTTGTGTCCTTAGATTGTAAAATATTTGAGGATTAGGGATTGTCTCATAATATATGTTAGCACCATGCCTAACACAATGTAGCCCCAATGTGTTATGGCTTCTAGGCACTGCTTAAATAAATAATAACTAAATAAATAATCATCTGAATATCACAAGAGTTTGGTAGTATTGACTCTAGGGTTTTAAACGGGGCTGGTATCTACCTGTTTGAATATTCTAAGTGGGAAGGGTGCCACCATCTTTTGTGATATGCTCTAATAACTGCTGTGACGGGGTCCCACTGGGGCGCATCCTGGGACCGCGGGACCGCTGTGCCCCCTTAACTCTCTCCAGCCTGGGCTGTCTCCCACAATGCCTTGCTAGTGACCAGCAGCAACCCCTCCAGGTGCTGTTATCACTCAGCACAACCACGTGTGGAGACCCCACACCCAGCTAGATTGAATTAATGTTCCCCGAGCCACTCATGAATCACACAGAGAAAGGCACCAGAACAAAATCCCCCCAGTTCCCAGCCTTGTACCTCAGTAATACACAGTCTTGCACTGCTCAAGACAAGCAGTGCAAATTTATTAATTGGCTCACCACTTCAACAATGGAAAGTGAATATACACTAGCCTTTGTACCCTGAGCAGATTTGCCACACACTTCAGACAAATTCACTGGTAAAGATAAACAGTAAAACAAATTTATTGATTACAAAATATAGAGTTTAAGTGATATTAAGTGATAGGCAAAAAGTCAGAGTTAGTTACCAAAATAAAATAAAATATAAGCACAGTCTAAAAATCTCAACCCCATTAGACTGGGCAACAACTAGATTATGCAGTTTTTTCTCACCCCACTCGATATTACAGTCCTTAATATACAGGTTTGTTCCTTAAACCTGGGCCAATGTCCTCTGTTGGAGTCCTGTCTTCTTCTCAGTGTCTTTGTTGTTTGCAGTATAGGTGGGGGCAGGAGCAAAGGCCAAGCCTGGGCCCCCTCTGTTAATTTTTATACCTTCAGTCCATGTGTCTGTAGAACACAAGTCCAGGCACATCTGGGGGGCATTGCTTAATCTCCAGGCAAAGCTGGGGTGTTTCCTCATGCAGGTGAATCACTGAATTGTAGCTCCCTTGCTGGACGATGGCTGTTGACGGGTTGTTTCACACCCGGCCACCTGGGCGTTGGTTACTTTTCTTTGGTTTACTGTTGCCTTTGGGGAGCTAATATCTGGCTGATTCCCCAATTTACAGCATGTTTTAGTGACAACCATACAGCACAATTCTCATAACTTCACATGCATTAATGATACACATATATGGATAGGGAAATGACTTTCAGCAGATCGTAACTTTTCCCTTGATACCTTACAAGGCGTGCTTTATGTGGAATATTATGATTATATACAGACGAGGAATATGGGGCGGGGGTGTAACAGGGTGCTCCCCCAAGGTATAGAATGTCATAACTACCATGCGGAGTAGTCCTATTCCAGTCATAATGGATAAAAGAAGGTTATGTGCTGGCTACTGTATCTTCCTATATAAAAGGGACCTATGGTGAAAAGCAGAAGTGATGCAATTGTTTATTGTGATTAATACCTTGCTTACCTGCGAAAAGAAATATCTGTGCCAACAACAAAATCCACTTACACAAAGGTTTGTGAAAGTGAATACCAAGATGGAACAAGCAGAGTCAATAAAATAGCAGTTAGGGATGCCAAATAATGTTGACAGTGTTTGGTGCTATTCTCCTAGCTCCTGCGTCTAATCCAAAACCCATTAAATGGGAGCCTTTCCCTTGACTTCAATGTGCTTTGGATTAGGCCCCTAAAGAAAATCATTAAAAATTCTGTCACTAAGCTACTATTGTTCAACAGGCAGAGTACAATGGTGCTTCATGAATAGCTTGTATCAGAACTACCCTGTTCTTGTCTCACCTGTTGATTTGTTATGCTGAGGCTTGGCTATGTTTTATGGTGACGTGCCAATATACCATGAAACTGAGTCAAAATGATGCAGCATTATAGTGCAATGTCAGAGTGATGCTCTTGTGATTCCATGCAGCAACTAAGTGGCACTCCAGTTTTCCTAGGTAGAATACCGCAGCTGCAGATGTTCTTTTTCTAGCACGAGAGCCATTCTTCAGCTTTCTCCTGGAGGAATGTATCTTTAGAGTTACTCAAGAAACAGGATTGGCCTCACCTGCAGAGGCAGCTGGTTGCTCCATGTTCCAAATCATTGCAGCATTGTGCTACCATCTGAGAACCTAGAAGTGCAAGTGTCTGGAGACCAATTAGAAACAAAAATGATGCTGAAAAGTGTATTTTCATCATCACAAAGAAAAAATGAGCACATGATGCAAAGTGTGTTGGATTTTTAATATTCTTTTAATATTTAATATTTTTAAAACAACTCATGCTGGGATTTTTATAAAAAGACCTAAGGGAGTTAGACAGTCAGTCCCCATTGACTTCCAATGAGATTTGGATGCCTAATTCACTTAGGATCCTTTACAACTCCCAGCCTTGAGGTGTTAGAAAAGGGAATTTGATTTTTGAGTGTGTATGTGTAAATATATGTTTTTTAACCAGCTGTGTTCCTTTAAATCAGAAAGAACCAGTCACCTACCTTTTTGCTGAGACGTTTCTGTTAGCTGCTTCGAGGCATAGTAGTACATGCAGTCTATTAGGACACTGCTGGTATAATAGCTCTGTCTTCCTTAATAACATCCATGTGCCTGTCTCTGATGGCCACTGTTTGCAGACTTTGTGGTTGTGGGAGCAGAACAGAACAAGAACATATTTAAACCACTCAAACATCACTTCCTGGACAATATTGTACCGAATCTGTAGCATCCTTGTACTTCATAGTCATTCCTGTCACTGCTTGGAACTTCATAGTGAGAGCAGGGATAGAAGTCAGATACTTTAAAAGTCTAGGCCCCTACTACTGGACCTCAAGGCAAATACCCATCAGTTCTTGGTGGTATAGGCCATGTGTCACGCTGATGAGCCACTCTGATTCCATCCAGTAGAGGGCAAGAGTGCATCTTGCCAGAGTGCAAAAGATCTCACTAAGCTTAGGGCACTCTAACAGAAGCACTCTGGCAAGTTAAACCATGTTAATAAAGGTGTGACGTTAAAAGGGATAAGTCAAAGGGCATTTGTTCAAGTGGGTATTTGCTTTTTCATGGGATTGTTTTATGTTCAACTGCAGCTTAGATCGCTTCCCTACTCACTGATGTCTTTGGTTGGTTGATGTAGTCTTCTGTCAGCAAAGTATCATCTTCTAAACTTGTTTCCACATCTTCCTGACAATTTATTTCAACAGAAATTGCAGCTGATGCTAAATCCATTAAATGTCCTATGAGCATCAGCTCCAAGTACCATATGTTTGTTTGGGCCTTTCTGTTCCTCTTATCTCTCTCAGAGCCTTTTGCTTTCTAGACAGTCCCATGTATTTGAAAAACATCAAAGAAAAAGCATCGCTGCATAATGGTTGGTCAAGGTAGCCATTTTATGTCTCCAAACCTGTCAACAGTGTTCTACAAGCTTACAAAGAATATGAGAAATATGCCCCAACCCACCACCTCTACTTGACAGCTTCAGAAAAGATAGCACAAACTGATCTGAATGGGGAAGAGTCATGTAAGAATTATCTAGTGCCAGTCACCGTCTGAGACAAGATACTGCAGTAGATGGACCACTTGTCTAACCCAGTCTGGCTCCTTTAGCATTGCTCCTAAAAACTTGCAAAATATTCTGAGAATCCAAGAACTGATTTCAATTCCTTTGGAAATATTTTACTTCCAGAGACTAGATCTTGTGGTTGTAGCTTTATATATGGGAAGAGTTTCTCACCAAAATCCACAAGGCTGTCACCTTATTCTCTTATACATTCTGCCTCCCTGCCCCCATTAAAAGATAACGTTACCATGATGCCTGCAAATCATTGCCATCTGGCATTTGCTAGGTTGGTGGCTACCTGTGACTACTGAGACCACTGTGACTTTTAACCCATGCAAATACACGTGTCCTTTACTGTTACCTTATCCTTTTGTCCCCCACCCCTGTTTGTCTATATCACCTGTGGCTTATCAAAATCCTAAAATGTGAGTTTGTTTTCTAGGGCAGGGAATGGCTTTGGTTACTTGTTTATACAGTGCATAATGTAATAGGATCCTGATCGGTGCTATCTTAAGATAGACTTTATTATTATTAGGCCATTCTTTTTCCTTTCACATATGAGTATTTTGCTCATATTGAATGTAACCATATTGCCTTTTGGTGTGATTCCCTTCACATCTCGAAAATTAAGGACGTTTAGCCTGGTGTTAGTATTTGGATGGGAAACCTCCAAGCAACAGGAAGTAGTGGTGATTTGCTTCCCTCAGCGTCAGTACTGAGCCAGTGCCACCGTGTTGTTAGATACTATAGTGATGACATAATAGAAAGGCATAGAAAGACAGATAGCCAAAAAGGAATCGCTTAACACTCTCGAGGGGAAAGATTGTCTCATAGATAAAACACTGGATTGGGATTTAGGGATTGGAGTCCTATGCCTTGCTCTGCTAGTGACGTGGTATAGGACCTTGGGCAAGTCACTTACCCTTCAGTGCCTCTGTTTCCCCACCCATACAGTGGAGGCAATGTTGCTTCCTAGCTCACAAGGATATTGCTACACGAATAGTATTGCAAAGTCTTAGGAGTCTTACAATGTTACACGTTTTTCATCAAGCCCCATCTCCTGGAGATGAATATCTTAGGTTTATATATTTTTTGTTTTTAAAGCTCCTAGGAAGTATGGGAACATAAATTATAAATATTACCACTCCTACAGTTTGCTACATTGTAACTAAACTGGCACTCAGATCTGGGGCCTGATGATCGCCTCGTTTACACCAGCATAAGTTAGGACAGGAGTTACTCCATTGAAACCAATGGAGTTACATCAATGTGAAACCAGGTGTGAATTAAGGCATTCTGAGACCATATGTGCAACCCAAATGCCCAAGTTATGACCCTGTTGCTGCCATGTCCCCACCCCCACTTGGAGTGGCAGAAGTTTCCAGAATTAAGATTAATGGGGTTTTCACCCCTCCTTGCAGCACAGGCTCACGTAGGCAGCTCACGTAGGCAGGTCTCATTTACACTTTTGTCAAGATTCCAAGCTTTTCTCTGCACCCATGGGGGCTAGAAAATGTTTTTTTTTTTAATGAAAGCTCAGATTCTGAAGTGTAACTCCCATGGCACAACATTAGTTCCTACGTTTCCTGCATGAAAAATTTCTGGTATGAGGTAAATCAAAGCACCAATTGGATACTGATGCTAAGTTGGAGCGTTTTCCCTTAAGTTTCATTCTTGGCTATATGCCTGATACATGGAGGTTATCTGGGAAGTAGGAGATGTGGTTCCAATGTGCAGTTTGGGTTGCTAAAAAATTAATCCTGCAAAAAGGGGAAAGTTGATCCACACCAAACATTGATGCCTGGCTCAGTTGGTCTCGCAGCTAACAAACTATGGGTATTCTGCAGTGAATACCCCCCAAATTGAAAGCAAGTTGGGCTGACTCTTTAAAGGTCTATGATTAATGTAGACCCTGAAGATAGATACGTCACTTCCCCTCCCATCCCTTTATCCTAACTCTTTTTACTTGCTCTGTGTATGATGATGAAGTGAGTAATGATCTCACATTATATATAGATAGATATAGGTATATAGATATGTATAGAAGCTAAGATTCTGATCTCACCATGTGTCTGGGCTTGGGCTTCCAGAATAGACCTATATTCCCTATGCCTTCATCTAGCTGAGAACCCAGCAAAAGTAAAAGGGGAAACTTGCCCGACAGGAGCTTCTTGAAGCACATGGCTCTTCTGAAGCTGTGACAGTGTTCATAGCTATGCCACTAGTCCTCTCTTGGACGGTGAGAGCATAAACCATGCCTGTGCGCTATCCGGTTTTCTCAGTCTGTTTTAACTAATAATAATCAATGTATCCTTACAGGTTTCAGAGTAACAGCCGTGTTAGTCTGTATTCGCAAAAAGAAAAGGAGTACTTGTGGCACCTTAGAGACTAACCAATTTATTTGAGCATGAGCTTTCGTGAGCTACAGCTCACTTCATCGGATGCATGAAGTGAGCTGTAGCTCACGAAAGCTCATGCTCAAATAAATTGGTTAGTCTCTAAGGTGCCACAAGTACTCCTTTTCTTTTTATGTATCCTTACAGTTTCCCCTCCTCTTCTTGACACTCTCCCTTCCACCTCCACAACCCTCTTCCTCCCCCGCATGTTCAGAAGAGGAAGAGAAGCGGGGGCAGGAGCATTGCCATCTTGAAATTAACAAGAGACAACTGCAGATGACATAATGATACCACATAACCCTAGCAATTAAGTCACAGAGCAGCATAACTAGTTCATTCTGAATGCTTGCAAAATTCCCTCTTCCCCCAGCAAAGCTCTGGAAACACTAGATTGCAAAAGGCGTTTTGCTCCTGAAGGAGAAGCCATTCTCTGAGACCTCAGCCAGCCTGGCTGTCATGTGAGAATGAGCAGGAGAGAGGCTGCTGTCCATTCAGCCCATTGGCTGACAGCGGATGCCTTTGCACAGGCGTGGCCCTTGGATTTACCCTGAGGGGGGAAGGGAGCGAGGCTGAGGCTGCATACAGCTGTGCCATCTGTTCAGATATTAGCACATTACTCTCCAAACTCAGTAATGAAGGCTCTTGAGTAAGCTTTCACCAGAATGACTCCACGCCATTAAAAATGCATTTCAATACATGGCTTGTTTAAATATTTAACCTTCTTCGGCTCTGAGATTGATTCAGATCTGCAGTGTTTATATGTGTTCGAAACATTTATTTTCATAGGTATGCATGCGTTAATTTGTGGAGACACAGGCATGCACACAGAGAGAACGGAATGATAAGTGGATCCTCAAACCTTCAACTTCGAGTGGGAACGTTCCTTTCGACAGCTTTAACCTCCTTCTCTGGGAACTTTTGAGTTAGGGATTGAGGCGGGACACAAAAAGTCAAACAAACCCTGGATTAGTATCTAGACTATGTGGGTGAAATCCTGGCCCCATTGAAATCAATGAGAGTTTTTTCTCCCTGGGAAAAAAAAGTCGGCCAAAGATCTCACCTAGTAACTCTCTAGTAGACAGAACTGAAATCCTGGAGTTGAACTTGTGCTTTTGGAATCTGGATCTGGTTCTCAGAGATCAAGGAGATTGCAGTGAATCTAGACTGTTCTCAGTGGTACCAGGTGACAGAACAAGGAGTAATGGTCTCAAGTTGAAGTGGGGGAAGTCTAGGTTGGATATTAGGAAACAATATTTCACTAGGAGGGTGGTGAAGCACTGGAATGGGTTACCTAGGGAGGTGGTGGAATCTCCATCCTTAGAGGTTTTTAAGGTTAGGCTTGACAAAGTCCTGGCTGGGATGATTTAGTTGCGGATTGGTCCTGCTTTGAGCAGGGGGTTGGACTAGATGACCTCCTGAGGTCCCTTCCCACCCTGATATTCGATGCAGTACACTCTCCAGTATATTATAGAGATAGGTCTGAATCTGATGCAAATCCTGAATCAGGCTCTGGAACGTAAAATCCAGGGTTTCATTTTGGGCCAATCTCTAATATAGACAGGAATAATGTATTTGGTACAGCTGGATGAGCAATTTTTGATGTAACTTTTTTTCCATCAAAACCTAAATGTTTTCAGGAAACATATTGGTTTCTACAAAACCTGGTGGTTAGGGTACTCAAGTGAGAGACCCAAGTTCCTGTCCCTGATTTATCAAGTAAGTGCTCAAGCTACTGGGCTGTTGGCTATTCTGGAGTTGGTCTATTTTACATTTTTTTCATGAAAATTTTTGAAAGGTCTCATTTTCATTCTGCTTCAGAACAAAAAATTTAAAACCTTGAAATGATTTGTAGAATGGAATTGTCCTTTCCAGACATCCCTAGTATTTGGATACCTCTGTTTCTTGATCAGATTCATCCCATAGCGAGAATTCTTCTGGCACAGCAATGTCTGCCATGTATTATACTTGCTAGCAGCGCTCAATTATCTGATGCTTCATCAGTAAGCTCCAAAGTGTTGTGGTAAATGAAGTGGGTTGAAACTGAAGAGATCTGCGGTCTGTCCCCACCTCTGCCACAACCTCCCTGTGTGACCTTGGACAAGTCATTTACTCATTTGGTTCCTCAGTTTCCCCATCTATCAAATGGATTTAACATTAATTTCCCACAACTGAGATGTGGTGTGAGAATTAGCATGAATATTTTTGAATTGCTCAATTAATATCATGAGAAGGAGGGAACATAGATATACTTGTAGAGGTATATCCAGAATAACTGTACTATGGGAGTAAAAACTGCCTACCGTGTTCCTTACCTAACAGCCTTAATGAAGTTATTTCCAGTTTCACAGCTTCACTTCGTTTCATTTCTTCCAAGCTGCTGTGATTTCCCCTCTGCCCCTCTTTTATCTTCAACCTTCTTTGCAAACGACACAGACTTTGTAGGGACAATAAGAAGAGGTCACTGACCTCAGGTGAAGTACCTAGAAGCTGAGAACATGTGTCAGTCAGTAGTGACTCTCACCTCAAAGGGAGACGGTGGGTACCTATGGAGAGCATATAAAGATGTAGAGAAGCGGTGATGCTAAACCAATAGCACAAGAGCGAGAGCCAGGGGTTACTCAATGACATGACAGAAAGGTGAATTCTGAAATGAAATCAGAACAAAGGAAATACTATTGCAGGCAGAGTGACAGTCTCTATAGAACGTAAAGTGCACATTCTTCACCACACAATAGAGCTGAGTCAATTTACACCAACAGAGGATTTGGCCCAATATTTTCAGGGAAGGTTGGGCCTTCTGGTTTTAAATGAGTGGTGGGTTCTTGCTCTTTCCTCAACACTTTCTCTCTCTTCTCCCACTGTCGCTTTCTCCCAGATTGTCTATCTATCTATCTATCTATCTATCTATCTATCTATCTATCTGTCTCTTCCTTTGCCATTCTCTGTTTCTCTCTCTGACTTCTGGCAAATGCAGAGCATTGCCCGTTCAAGCAATATACTATCATTAAGTGTGTGTGTGTGTGTGTGTGTGTGTGTGCACACGCACTTTCCTACAAACATTTCCTGGAGGCAGTTTCCATTCAGGTTTTTGGCACATTTAGCCAACAGAAGTATGCACTGTTTTAGAACTGCCAGGCCCTATTAATGTATGGAGTACCAGACACATGCAAAGTTGTCAGTTCCATTAATGCTCTGAAACAATCTGTTGCTGCTTGTCCCTCTAAGGTTTCCCCCCACTAGTTGACGAGCTGATGCTGCCTGAACTTTGCAGACGTCTCCGGCTAGCAACCGTGCTAGGAAAGGCCCGCCGCGCTGATCCGCTCCCTGGCTGTGTGGTGCACAAGTGCCAGCCAGGACGTGGGTGGCATTGCGTGCGGAGGCAGTGGTTACAATTCACGGGGTGGCTGTGATGCACGGAGCAAGATAGGCTGCAGAGAGCCAGTGTCAGGCCCATGTCAGGCACTGGAGCACAAAGAGGAGTGTGGCAAAGGAAAACGCAGCCATGGCCATTGGAAAGCAGAGGGGGGGGGGTTGCTTAAAATATTCATTCCATATGCTCTTCCATCCAGACAGGAGGATGGGATGGGAAAAATATTCCCTGTCCCAAATGGGGAATGTCTCCCAGATGCTACAGGCTTGGGTACCTTAGAAATATACCGAGCGGGAACAGTAGAGCTCTCCTCCCAGTGCTGGCTAGCATGGGCTGGTTTTGGTGCTGTGCTTATGTATGGCAGTGGGTAGATTGTGCTCTCTAACTGATGTGCAGTTTGGAGCACTCTTTTATCCCTTACATGTATATTTAAGCTCTAGGGGTCAGCCAGACCCACGGCGAATGAATAAAGCAGGAACAATAGATGTGTATTTTTTTTTCTAGGACTCTGGTTGCAAATCACGGTCTCTGCCTCCTTTTCTACAACACAAGGGGCATAAAGCCATGAGCAAGGCATTTGATCAACGGGCCTGGAGCCAGTTCCAGGAGCGTGGCTCCAGCTTGGCAGCGACACTGTAGGCTGCCACTGCATTGTGTATTCCTGCCAATTGTGCATTCAGAAGCAATAGGTTTGTCATTTTCCAGAAATCATTTCTCTCCTCCTAAATCCAAGCCCCATGATTCCTTCCCAAACAAGCTATGCATTGGTCTCAGTGTAGCTGGCTTGTCCTCAGCCAGCCAGTGCCTAATGCCTTCTGTTCAGTTATGCATTATTTAGGAGGGCATGGAACATGTGCAAGATTCAACTGCAGCCTGGCGACAAGGAATCTGGTGTGGGGTCCACACAAGATTCTTGGTGGGCTAGAGTGTGCTGAATTGAATGGGAAGTGGAAGGCAAGTAGCCACTTTGAATACTGGGGCCAAGCACAGACACAGAACATTAAGGTAGCGTTCTATACTATCCAGCAGGACTGCCAGCCTCACCAGTAATTGGAAATCACTCCTCTCCTGGGGTATTTTCCTGAAGCTCTTATTCCATATTTACAAGTCCACAGCTGCTCTCAGAGTTCTCTTGGAACATTTTCTCTGCTGCCTTCTAATTTAGCTTTGTTCTCCCCTCCCATCCTTTTCCCATAAGTGCTAATAATAATAATTCAATTTAATAACATCCATCCTTGCAGGGTACTTAAGCCCATCCGTTGCTCAAGGGCACCAGATCCTTCATGTCCTCAACTTGCAGCTTCTTTATCACATCCTCATAAAGTACAACTTCCCTGGACCTTGTCGGAAAGGGCAAGTCCAGCATCATGGAAATGAATTGAGAAAAATACAACCTTCAGCTGTTTCAACTTTCCTTTCTTTGGCCATTAGTTTTAATTTGCTCTTGGGACCAGAAGAGGTTAAAGTGTCTCGAGTGGGATTCTTAGAAGCTGCTTCCCAGCTTCTTTACAATTCTTCCACTAAGGTTTTAATCAGGATATGTGTTCTTCCTTTTGGAGCCACAGGTGTTCTTTCAGGTTTCATCTCTTTGCCCAAACAGCTGATGTGGATGTGATCAGGCTGCATGTGTTCCTGGTATAACTCATGTGACCTCAGTGAGCAATGTTTAAATTAGAGAAGAGTCCAAACCTTGTTACCATTCGGGCCCAGCTCATCTGTGCAGGAGAACCACCTTTCTGGAGGAGGATCAGTCCCAGATTGTGAAACGAATTCCCACAGGAATTAAGGACCACCACAAACCTCACCACCTTCTCTTCCAAGTACAAGCCACATTTCAACCTGTCTCCTTTGAGATAAACACAGAGGCAGCTATTACATTTAAAAAAAAAAGTTTCCCCAAATAAAACCCTACCAAAACAAAATTCTCCATGCCACTCACAATTCTTCCCAAGGACAGGATGAGAGGGAGAGAGAGAGAGAGAGAGAACAAACCACATGTGACAGATGCTAGTCACATTGCTTAATGCACTGATGGAAGGCAATCAGATACTACAATGATTTGGGTAGTATAAGAACCTGAAGAGAAGAGAAGAGAAGAGAAGAGAAGAGAAGAGAAGAGAAGAGAAGAGAAGAGAAGAGATTGAAAATTGCCCTAGAGTTTCAGGATTTTCAGATCTGAAGTGTTTGGCTGAGGGTCCAACTCTAGTTTGAAGTGAATAATTTGTAATGAGGAACCAATGGCAAAAGATATTCCAAAGTAACTAGTGATGAGCACCTCAATTTTTGGATTCCCAATGTGAGACACCTTAAAGGAGACTGGTTTTCAGAAGGCAGGTGCTCTTTCTGACAACCAGGCCACTTTAAGATATCTCTAGTTGTCCATCGAAAAGTAGAAGAACTTAAAATCAGTAGGCACTTTTGAAAATCTTGGCCAAAGCCTTTCCATGGGATATGTATCTGGTTATGTAGGGTGGGGGTGTAGGGGTGGGGGTGAGTCTAGGAAAAGAGGGGAATCCTGAAACCATACAACATGCCATTCGATGCCTCTAGTGCATTCCAAGAGCAAAAGATTTGCTCTTAAATATCGACATGAGCCAGGGCTAAAAGTCATGCCTCAAAGACCTGATTGAGCATTACCTAGAGAGGGGGAAGAACCTCTTCCCACAGCTGGGAAATTCCCAGGACATGTCTTCACCTAGCCTTCTGTTTGAAAACTGTGTTAATCATTTGTTCTACATGGAGTTGGTGTGGGCCATACATTGACTGTGGCATTGTTCTTTGTTTGCCTGTGATTTTTTCCCTATTTCAAATACCACCTGATTCACAGAGGAAAATTAGAAGAATTTTTTGTATGAATACCTGTCCCGCAATACAGTTCTTAATAACCGCTGTGCTACTAAGTGGTGTAACATGCCTCGCATGCAGCCAAATATTTCATGTGTATCCAGGAAAAATAACACTTAGATTTAAGCAGTGCTTTTCATTCACGGATCTCAAAACACTTCCCAAATTCATATAAGGTCTATAAGTTCCTTCTATACATGAGGAAACTGAGACACAAATAATTAAGTGACTTGCTTAATATTATATATTGAGATCATAGCAGGAAAAAAAAACATATGGGTCTGAGTCCCACATCTGTATCTTGTGGCACCTTAAAGACTAACAGATTTATTTGGGCATAAGCTTTCATGGGTAAAAAACCACTTCTTCAGATGCATGGAGTGAAAATTACAGATGCAGGTATTATATACTGACACATGAAGGGAAGGGAGTTACCTCACAAGTGGAGAACCAGTGCTGACAGGGCCAATTCGATCAGGGTGGATGTAGCCCACTCCCAATAATAGGTGAGGAGGTGTCAATTCCAGGAGAGGCAAAGCTGCTTTTGTAGTGAGCTAGCCACTCCCAGTCCCTATTCAAGCCCAAATTAATGGTGTTAAATTTGCAAATGAATTTTAGTTCTGCAGTTTCTCTTTGGAGTCTGTTTCTGAAGTTTTTTTGTTCAAGTATGGCTACTTTTAAATCTGTTATAGAATGTCCAGGAAGATTTTGTACGTTTGAACTCTCAATTTTCATTCATGAAACAGGTCTTCTGGATTTGATGCTGTCTTCGCTGCTCTTGTGTTCTACAGTTTCCCGATTGTCAGAGAACAGGGGGAGTGTTTTTCTACAGTATCTTTGATTGAAGAAAACACAAGACCATAGCCATACATATGATATGCATTACCGTCCTGCCTAGAAGCTCCACTAGACACAGAGGCCCCAATATGCAAACACATAGTAAAAGACCATCCCTGTTCCACAAGTTTATAATCTAAATAGAGGAGACAGACAAAGGACGGGAGGGAAAGCAGTTTCACACCAAGGTGAAGTGACCTGCACAAGGTCACCCACTAGTATAGTGGCCAAGCTGGAGCAGAACTCCAGTTCTCTTGACACCTGGTACAGTCTGTTAGGCTGCATTATTGCCCTAGACAAAGCCCACCTCTAAAGCCCCATCCATTTTGATATCACCCAAGGCAGAGATCATTTTGGGGGTCTGGAAGATAGTTTTAGGGTAGGGTGATAAGGAATTTGTTGGGTTTTGAGAAGAGAACTAGTTGGGGTTTTCAAGGGATTTGTTGAGGATCAAGGAGAAGGCTCTGACTGAGCTGGTAGAGAGGGTCAGTGATTGTGTACAGTTACATTGTCATGGTTAACACACTGTAACATGCAATGGTTTCAGAACTTTGTGGTGGTAGATAGAGGCCTCTGTCACGTGATCTCATGAAGAACTGGCAGCAAAGGGTCTATGATATACAGTTCTGCAATTCTGATTCCCTCATTAGCATGCAACGATACATATACAGACAGAAACTAACTAGTCCGCTACAATAGTATGAGGGGTAGGAGGGGGGACCTTCAAAGTTTCCCTGTGCTTTGGATGAGCATGAAATCTTGACAGGCCTTCTCAGAATACCACACCTCCCTGACCACAAAGCAATGGAGAACCTATATATTAAATAAAATCATACATGTGTTTCTTTTATTTTTATTTTATTTTATTTTTTTTTTTGTATGGGATGTCTGCTGTTTTCAGGTACCTGATGGAATTTCCAGCAGATGCTTAGCGGGTCATTTCAGTTGTCAGCCCCAAGCAGGTAATGAGAATTTATCAGCACCTCATTCGTATTCACAGCTGATCTCTCGCCTGTGCATTTCTATAAATATTTCTCTTATTTATCTGGATGCATTTTGAATTAGCAGCTTATTTTATTTCATTGTATTGTTTTGGGGTTTATATATATATACATACACACACACACACACACAGACAGGCTAAATAACCAGACCAGCATTTATAGCTCCTTCCTCGCAAATGCCAGTATGAATTGAGACATCAGCCCCGCTGATACCTCCATTGACGTCGACAGCGATAATTGCATTAATAGCGAGACACGGCAGTCTCGTCGAAAATTCGGCTGGGAAATGTAACATGGGAGCTGAAAGCCATTGTTTCATAAAAAATAAAGAAACCTATAATTTTATTGAAAGCAGAAGGGCACAGAAATGATATTGTTTAGAAACTACTCAAAATAATAGCCATCGTATCACCAGACATGTCAACCTTTATGTCAGCCAAGGAAAGTGGCAGGAAAAAAAATAATCTACAAGTGCTCATACAATTGTAACAGTGGAGTTTAGAGGTTATACAGTGTTTTAGGAAGAATCTTAAAGCTGCTGTTTTTCCCAAGAGCTTTCCCCAACCAAGTTTATAGTCAGGCTGTAGAGTAAGGGGATTGGTTAAAGTCTCCAGAGCAATGGACTCAGGATAAAGCCTCTGCAGGTGCGTATCTTAACAGGATGTTAATTGGGTAGCAGATGAACATAAATAGGAAGCACAGAAGGTGGATTAGACTGTGTGTGGATAGAGGACCTGTGCAGATGCTGAGAAAGCTAAATTGGACGGTACTTCTTGGTATTGCTGTCTTTGTTAGAGTGTTTTGTCTGCTGATATCCCTGTGGGATAGTGTTGTTGATATTACACACATTGGATACTACATGCATACGCAGAATAACGTGCACCATACCAACAAGTATGGAATAGCATGCACTTGTAGTTTGTGAGCCTCAAACAATGGGTGCATAAACTGGGCACAAGGTGTGCTTTCAGCACTGGGAAAACAGAGTTTTCACCCAATGGTACACTCTCTGCAGTGCGATATTCCACCTACAAATCCCAGAGCTGGTTGCAAATTTTCCTTCAAAACATTTTTTCGACTGACAATGGCTTTTTGAGGAACCAAACGGTTTTTGAGGGGAAATACGGTTTTATTGGCATTTTGGTGACTTTTGGCCCCAAAAAAGAAAAACTGATTTTTTTCCTTTTTTTTTTTTTTTTTTTTTTTTTGACAAAAGCCCAGAAATATTGACAAAATAGAAATTTTTCATATTGGCTGGTAAAATCCATGGGTGGTAAACAAAGAAGTCTGACCAGCTTTAATAAAGAAAATAATTGCCAGCTCTGTGGTTTCAGCTGCCACATGGGCAAGCCAGTTTTCATTCCCAAGACCAGTCTCTTGATCCCGAGCACCTGGGGATCTGTGTTCAGCTCACTGAAGGAAGGGGGAGCTAATGTCATGACAAGCTGGAAATGGTTTTGATGGCTTCGGAGAGACTGCTGGACGATGGCCTTTCTGCCTTCCCTGTCTGAAGGAAAATGATCTTGACACTACCACTTCTCATGGGGTTTCAAAATACGTGCTGGGCTCTCCCCTTTTGCAAAGCATGGGTGGAGATGGATTAACAGACCTGTCCCATCTCCAGTGAGTTTCAACGATACTGTGGATTTTAGGAAAAACAAACGGGTGCCAAATGCAAGTGAGTGAGAAAATACACTTTGATACTGTATAAACTGGGAGATCTCAAGAAGGAGTAGAGAGATTAATTTATGTTTGCATTTGGAACTGGTGCAACTGCTGCTAGAATACTATGTCCAGTTCTTGTGTACACAATTCAAGAAGGATATTGATAAACTGGAGTGGATTTAGAGAAAATACATCAGGTGAGATGATCACAATGGTCCATTCTGGGCTTGAAATATAGAAATCTGTGAACAGAAAAGTGGAGATGAAGAATGGGAGCCATCCCTCCTCCCTATGATAAATGAGATCATCCTGAGATTTTCATGATGAAAATTGAGAAACACAGCAATACCGGATCATCTCCACCCCTGACATTTTGTTTGGCATCATCAGTTCTGGGATCAAATCAAATGCAAAACTCATCTGACATTTACTGCAACAAACAGATATATCTATTAGGGAGGGAGTTGGGCACCCAGGGCTTTTGACTCCAAAGATCCCTCTACTGCTTGAGCAAATGAAAAAAAAAAAATCTCTGTTATCAGTTGGTGGTGGTAAGAAGGGCTCTTAACTTCTGTGAGCCAAACACTAGGGGGTGACAGCCAAAGATACATTAGTAAGTACACTGAAATGCAAACCCATCTTTTTTTCCATCATTTCCATCCAAACCCAGAGATTATCCTTGACTCACTCCAGATTTTTCCAAATGTTGCAGAGGATTGCCAAAATATTTAGGAAATTAGTTGAAGTTTTGATAAACCTGACTCATATTTGCAGTTTGGGCCATTCCTGAGAATAATCAACACTTTGAAGAATCAGTACAATCTTTTCCCTGTCTCTTCAGTAAAATAAGAGGAGATGAGAACTGTGAGTGGGGGGTCTATGGCCTTCTCCAGCAGAATGGAAATGAGGAATCTATGTTTAAACCTCCTTCACTGGAGAGGACGAGCAGGGTAGGCCTCTCTCCATGACCCTGTGGCAGATACTAAATTCTCAGTAACATTTGCATGCTCAGAGACACACCAGGGAATCAGCATAAAACTGAGCTATGGCTACCATGGAACTGATGCCTTGACGTAAATCAACAGCCGCACCACAGTAATAATGACATGTCACTCTCAGTCTTTGTTATTAGAGCTGTGTCACTCCAGCCGCAGAAACCACCCCTAGGCTACCGTGGCTCCATGAATTGCTGCTAATTCCATTTGGTAATGATACTGGGACAAATGTAATCACTTCAGAGGCTGAGGATGACACAACTTTATTTAACCTCGAGGCACAGCGATCTGTGAGCCATGGAGTCAACCTCTCCAAAGATGCTGCTCTGCCCTTTGCAGCATCAAAGCATCCATCGGTCTGTCTCACATTGCTCCTGTGTGGAAACATCAGACTTAACACCCAAGGGTCCTTTACATCCAATGTCCCCTCCCCAGGAATGGGCGAGGTTTGATGTTTCAGAGCAAGATAGAAATTCTGCCAGCCCCCCGAAATTCTGCCAGCCCCCCTAATTATTCAATATTATATTCTGGGAAGGGGGCTTGAGGATGTCTTTCTTCTTGATACCAACTATTAATGACTCAGGGCCTGGAACATGAAGGTTCAGGTCCCTTGTCATTTTATCCTTGCTAGTGTCACTCATGCAGAGCTATTGAGTTTGTCATGTTTCACCCTTTTGAGATGATACTCTCAGACGCCCTAGAAATTCACGTCGTATCCTGGCGGAGTCACCTAACTACCTACATAGTTAACCCAGAATCAACCCAGGCTATTCCTACAGTGTTGCCCCTTATCCCCCTCTCATTCACCCACAAAGACCTCTCACCTGAGTTTAATTGGTGCTTTCGGTCCAGGCTAGCTGACCCATCTGAGGCTATAGGCAAAAGCCCAATTCCTACTTACTCTCAGACTGGTAACCCAGCCACTTTGTAGTGTGGATACCTTCCACAATTCCCCCCATGTGTCCAAGACAGGCAAGCTCTCCCACAGTTCACTGGAAAAGAACCGTAGAATGGCTTAGGCAATTGCAGCACTAAGAACCACTGGATGTGCTCCCATAAGTCCTAGTAACATGTGAGTGAGTACAGCAGCCGTGGGGACCACAGTAGGGCTTTGCAGTGTGACTGCTCACACCTCACTTAGGTTAACCCAGGTGCTGATCACCTGGGCTAACTCTACAGCGAAACATACACTTGTATGTGCCCTAATCACCATGGTCTCTGAGCCCTTCACAGTTATTAATGGATTTCATCCTCACATAAGGCAGAAAAGTATCATCCACATTTTACAGATGGGGAATTGCCCAAGGACTTTCACCGTGTTACATGGTCATTTTATTTAGCGTCCAGCACATTCTCATGTGATCTCACATCTTCATCTCTCTATGGTGTGAGGATTCTTGCCTTCTTCCCCCCCACCCCCCATCTCTGCTTCCCTTTCTATCCCAATCACCTTTCCTGTCATCAGACAGCAAGTCAATGAGGAGGACAATAGATCCCTGGCAAGACTCCACACCACTCATCCACACTTCTTTAGTTTATGTGGAATCCACTGTACCCATGACTGTGGGATCTAAGGTGGAGAACTATGGCTGCTCTGCAACCTCTTCTCAAAGAGAGGAAGAAGCAGGATTCAGGTTACTACCTGGACAGGTGTGTGAAGAAGTGGTGGAGAGGGGGAAAGGCTCTCTGAGTTTCACCCTTCTTTAGCACACTTAGGATCTGGCCCATAACAATAATTATCAATAATCAATACCTAGCTCTTATATAGCACTTTTCACCTTTATATCTCAAAGCAGTTAACAAAAGGACAGTCAGTATTAGAGCTGGCCAGAGAAACTTAGGTGGAACCTTATTCCATCGTACTATGGAGTTCCCTCAAAATTAAAATGCCGTATGAACTCCAGCCAATTTTGAGGGAATTTTATTTAGGGGAAACAATATATATGTTCTGACAGTATTGAAATGTCCCTTTATTTACTTTTTCAGGCCAAAACATTTGATTTTTCATATTGAAAAAAATGGAATTTTTGCTTTGAACTTTTTAAAATTTTGTATTCTCCTCTATACAATATATATAAAGAATCATAATTAAATGTTTCATTTTTTTTCCCAAAGAAAGCTTTGGAATGACCCCAAATGATGGTTGGTGTTTTGTTGTTGTTTTTTGTTTAAATTTTCCTTTGTGGATAATTTTGATAGTTTCTCTGTTGGCACTGATTCATAATGAAGACACATTTCAAAATCTTTCACATGGAATTTCCTTCCTCCACACCACTCTAGTGAGTGTCATTAGCCCCATTTTACAGATGGGGAAGCACAGAGAGAGAGAGAGACTAAGTGACTTGCCCTAAATCACCCAGCAGTGCCAAACCACAGTGGCAGAGCTCAGAATGGAACACAGGCCTGCTGAGTTCCAGTATAATGCTTTGTCTGTTACAACTTACACCGCCATAGTAGCTGGTGAAAAGTAATTGTGTCCCTCCAGATGTATAAACTGATTCCAGTGGAGTTACACCAATTTAGACTGCGTGACAATCTGGCCAACAATTATTACACCATAAAATATGTCAGCCACATTTTTTAAAAAACATAATGGACCTTGTTCTGCTCTCATACTGGGATAAATCAGAAGAATTTGTGGGGTTGCCCAGGGGAAAGCAGTTGTAAGGGAGAAGAGAATGAGCCTTAATGAGTTTGTTTTATCTCTCTACTGTCCTCTGCCCCATATATTTTCGAAATCATATAGGAGGGCAATGTTGTAACTACTTTCACTCTAAAATAGCCGAAGTCTATGTGTGTTGAGTATCTCTGAACTGTGTGTGTGTGTGTTAAATTTGTGCACATGTCAGAGTCTCTGTGTTTGTTTTGTTGTGTGTCTCTATTGAGTTTCTGAGTGGCCTCTGTGTGTGAGAGTATGCAGTCTGCAGGTGCATGTACACTTTGTTTCTGTGTAATGTGTGCTGAAATGAAGTGGGTGCTGCTGTATATATGTGTGTAGCCGGGGTATATATGTGTGTGGGGGAGATAAGGATCTGAGGGAGTCTGTATATACTGTTATGTGTATAGGCGACCTGGGGGTGCAGGGAGGGACTGAGGTCTATGGGGTAGACCTATGTGTGGATTCCATGTGTTTGATTTTCCAATCAAAACTTTATTTGTAATCAACCCCTATGAGGTGTGTGAAATCTGCTGGCAGGCTATTGCTTTCCATCTATAATTACCTTTGTACTATATTATAAAACTAGAAAGGGACATTGTCCTTTAGATGACAGTAAACTCCCTGTGCTAGAAAGGGCTCCCATCTTCCTCTTAAAGCCTGTCTTCAGGTGTTACATCGGCTGATATTTACAGAATAACAAGTGATGACATTTACAGACGAAAGACACTTCAGCGACACTGTACAGTCTGGCATCTGGGACTTCACGCCACTCTGGATTCACTCGGGCTTCTCCTTCCCCACCAGGGCTCCTCACCCAGCCTCCTTGTCAAAAGGATTTTCCTTCACACCAAAATCTTTGCACGAGTTTCAAGAGCCCCTTGGCACACCTTAAACACCTATGAATCTGACACATACGTTGTCTGTTGCTGCTAACAATTGCCCAGGGTTTGTACGTGTCAGAGAAGCTTCCTCTTTGGTAGCCGTCACGTTCCTTCCCTTTTGATATCCGTGCACTGGAATCTGGTCTGACTCAACAGGAGGCTCAGCTGAATTTTCAAGACTTCCTGCTCTACTAGGCTTCCCTTCCAAGCAGGGGACCAGCCCTTATCTAGCTTAGAGTAAGAGAGCTGAATAGAACACTTCCCGGAGACAGGTGGGTGCCTGCACCAGGCATGTGAGCTGCTGGCAATCCATATGGCTCTAAAGTTAACAGAGTAAACATTGCTACAGGTCTGCACGGCTAGGAGGAAGCGAGAGCTTTTCCTCGTAAGTGAAAGATTCCGGATGGCTGTATTGCCACTAAAAAAGGAGGCTGCTGCAGATAAAAAAAACTTTCTTTCTTTCTATTCTGCCTCAGGTAAGAGCTGAAATTGAGGGAGAATATTCACAGCGACCCCTCACATGAGACAACAGACACTTGCAATACTCCCAGGCATTGAAAAACATCGAAGAGGGGCTGTGCTGGAAGGTTAGCAGCCCACTAACCTTATTATTATTATTATTATTATTATCATTATTATTATTATGCTATGTTATAAGTTATGCTGCAGCCATACAAGCAGCAAAGTGTAAGAGGGGGTCAGGGATGTGTGGTAGGTTGGGAAGGAGAACAGGGTGGGTTTATTCCATCCTCAGAAGCATTGGCATCGGCCACTATCAGAAACAGGATACAGGACTAGATGGACCCTTGGCCTGTTCTTGAACAGCAGTTCCTATCACTGATGCCACTGAGAGTGAAACATGAACCTTTCCCCACTATGATTGTCTCATCTGATCCCTCCCTGAAGGTCACTTCTTCTACAATGCTTACAAGAAGTGAATAAAACATCTATCTGCACATGGCTAACCCGAGTAAGTCAATGATGATATGTCTATAACCCATCCCCTCCCTATTCCTTGTTGCGTTCACTTGTCATATATCTAACATGACACTGGAAACTCTGTGCGGCAGCGAGCACATTTGACTTCCTCCTGTGAAGCACCATGTACCAACAGACCTGGCCTGCTTACGGGAAAGGAGACGGAAGCTAAAGCAACTAAAAGACCCTGTAGGCAAACGAACTACATGTTGGCATCTTGGTAGAAAACCCACCGCTCTTGACCAGACTACTATAAAAAAGGAACATGCTGGGATGAGACCCAGAGTGGTGGAGATGTTCTGAGGCTGTGTTCAAGGTTGCATTGTTTTTGAGTTAAAGAGTGCTAGGAGCAAATGACTCAATCAATGGAATATTGCCAAAAAACCTCTTAGGATAGATTTTGACCATATCCCCGAAGGACTGATTATATTCCTCTTGGAGGCAACCCCATTATGTACTATAAGCTATAAAGTATCAAACACCCCACCAGAAAAGATCTAATAGATGTGCTGTTTCATACAACTTTTTGTGGCATGAGATAGGACCAATGCACTATTGAGATTGCCTTTAATTTAACAGAGGCTGCTGCTGTACATGTGTGTGACTGCAAACTAGGCAATTACTGGAGAATTTGCATGAGATCTCTTATAAAATCCTGCAAGAAACATCTAAAAATAATGAAAGTAGCCCTTAATACAATGCTTTATAGATGGTCTTCGTGGCTAATTTTTCTTGTCCTATTTTTTTTTAATGCAAGACTCATCAGACCACAAGGGCCTGCTATTCCTTCAGGTAACATCTGAATATAAATATAAATGTCTTCTTTATAGCTATCAGGTATCTATGTTAATATTTTATATATTCAAACAGTACCTTCAGGACATACTGTTTGTTTACAGAGCAAATGAACAACTGACATTGCCTTTCAAGAGGATTTTTCCCCCCCTTTCTCTGAATAATTTTCAAGGGTGGAGGGTTGGATAAAAAACTCTAGGGATGTTGCTTTATTCATGATAAAGAATTGACTTCACATCAGCGTGGCATAGATTTCACTCCTCCACCCTGTCCTGCTGTCCATTTGTGTGTGGCAGCCATACATAATAAAAGAATTGGGGCTATGTTTGGGGAAAGACCTTTTTAAGGTACAGGCATTTCTCTAGCATTAACATCGGAGATCTCTCCAAGCTTTCAGTTGCGTTTTTCATCTCCTCCCTTCTCCTTGCAGATTGGGACTGGGCTTGGGTAGTTGATTCCTTGGTTGTTGGATGTCCTCTAACTTGGGTAAAGCTAATTTTAATTGTAAGGGGACTGTTGCCCCCTTACTAACATTCAGTGGGGGTGTTTTAGTTGCTAGCTCCCAGTACTAAAAGGAGGAAGGGTCGACGGGGAAATCAGGACCCTGCGACTGACAGTCCCTAGGAACAATGGAGAGAGGCCAATGCTCCAGGTCAGCTTGAATGACAGGGCGGGCAGGCTAATCAGGGAGTCAGGAGGCCAGGGAGGTCCCGTCCTCTGTGTGAGCTGGAATTGCCTGCGTCAGGCAAAGTGGGGCCGAGCTAAGGAGAAAGGAGGGGACCGAGCTGAGCTGGGGAGCAGAGCTGTGCCAGATCCAGAGAGAGCAGACCCTGTCCTGGGAGCAGAGCTGCAGCCCCAAAGCCAGAGGCACAGCCCAGAGAGAGCAAACTTGCCCTGGGAGCAGAGCTGCAGCAACCAGAGCCAGAGGGGCCAGAGAAGCAGCCCAGGGAGCTGGAGGCAGGGCAGCAGCCGTGCTGAGGCAGAGTGGAGCTGGAGCTGGGGCTGGGGCTTGGGCAGCCTGGAGCCGGGTGTCATGAGCATCTGGGAAGAGCGAGGGGGACCCTGGGCAGTGGGCCCAGCACAGGGAGACGCCTCAGCCAGGAGGCTGCAGGCCAGACTCGGAGGGGGATTGTAACCCCGACAGGGCGGGGGTGACACTTGGAAGAAGGGTCCTACCACTTAGAGCCTGAGAGCGTGTGGCCACCACCAGAGCGAGTGTCCAACCCACAGCATCCCTGCACCACAGCCAGGGCCTGACCAGGAGGCCTGGGGCTTACAAGGAGCAGACTGTGAACTGCCCTGACGTTCCAGAGACACTGTTTGTGGTGTTCTCTGCCACAGAGCGGGGTGATGTGTTTCCTTTCACCTTTCCCATTTCCCCTCATTCTTTTTAAAATTAATTGTTTTTTAAAAAACTTGCATTTGCTTCAAATTGTATGTAATGGTCAGTGGGTCAGAGAAGTGCCCAGTGCAGAGAGAGTACGCCGGAGCGGGGACACCCTAGCCCCTGTCCTAGGTGACCACAGCAGGGTTGGGGGTCGAGCCCCCCAGGAATCCTGGTCCCAGCCTTGTTGGGGTTACGAGGACTCTGCCAGACAGGAGCGTGGAAGGGGAGTCCGCAAGGGCAGGGAGGCCACTGGGTA
The DNA here is from genome assembly GCF_965140235.1 of Caretta caretta. NCBI lineage: Eukaryota > Metazoa > Chordata > Testudines > Cheloniidae > Caretta > Caretta caretta. The sequence continues at coordinate 7,913,344 of NC_134210.1, read as the reverse complement.
AAGGAATTGGGAGCGAGGACTCAGATCCTTTCGCTAGCCCACTTCAGTGGGGTGGTGCAGAAGCCAGGAAAGTTCCCCACACGCGCGGGACTATTCCCCCGCTTACATAATGTGTGCATCTTGCAGCGAGCTCTAAAGTCAATAAGATTTCAGTCCAGGCTGATGTCCGACAGAAGAGAGTTCCAGAACTGTGGGCCACTCACTAGAACACTTTTTGTCCCACCATCCAACTGATCCAAGTTGCAGCTGGGTCTCCATCGGGGGAAGGGTCCCATTTCAGCCTGCCTGGTGTGGTATCAGATTGGAGAGAGACACATTCATAGAATATCGGGGTTGGACGGGACTTCAGGAGGTCATCTAGTCCCACCCCCTGCTCAGAGCAGGACCAATCCCCAACTAAACCATCCCAGCCAGGGCTTTGTCAAGCCTGACCTTAAAAACCTCTAAGGAAGGAGATTCCACCACCTCCCTAGGTAACACATTCCAGTGTTTCACCACCCTCCTAGTGAAAAAGTTTTTCCTAATATCCAATCTAAACCTCCCCCACTGCAACTTGAGACCATTACTCCTCGTTCTGTCATCTGCTGCCATTGAGAACAGTCTAGAGCCATCCTCTTTGGAACCCCCTTTCAGGTAGTTGAAAGCAGCTATCAAATCCCCCCTCATTCTTCTCTTCTGCAGACTAAACCATCCCAGCTCCCTCAGCCTCTCCTCATAACTCATGTGTTCCAGACCCCTAATCATTTTTGTTGCCCTTCGCTGGACTCTCTCCAATTTATTCACTTAGGTAACTGCGCAGTCACCCGGTCGAGCTTCCGAAGTCCTATCCTCTCCAAAGGTAGCAACCTTGATCTGTACCCAGAATTCAGCTGGCAACCAACAGAGTGTACAGAGCATTAATATGGTGTTTCCACATTGACCTGCTCTGTTTCGAAGGTTGACTCCTGCTAGTTACACCAGCTGCAGCTGCATAGGGTGAGCACCAAGTTGAGTGAATTGCCCTAGTCTAGTATGAAGGGGTTAGCTGCGTGGGTCGTTGTTGCTAAGTCTTCGGTTGAGAAGAAAGCAGACAGCTAGCTGAAGGTGATGGAAGGCATTTATGGATGCAGTTGCCTGTCTAGAACAGAGAATTAAGAAGGCGAGTCTAGAACACTAGCCACCAAGAGTAGATGTCTCCAATGAGAGGTGAAGTCACATTTTCAATCAGTGCCTCCAGTCAATGTTTGTTGAGTTCAAGCAACATCACCTGTTTCTGGCTTGCACTTCCAGGTGTTCTTCCTCTGGGAACCCACATTACACAGACTGTGTGTTGGTTGAAAAGGGGGTGCACATCTGTCTGTCTGTCATGTGTATACTCTAGGTCTCCACTAGTGGCCTTTTACAGATGTTGAGTAAGCAAGGCAATGGGATCTATCTCTCAATGGCTCCTCTGATGAGAAACTGCCAGAAGGGTGAACAGCTCACAAACATCAGTACTTTTGAGGTCAACCATCTATTTTCCGTTTCCAGAATGGCACAACCCTTTCATCGGTCCAAACGTGTTCTGTTAATTTTTCCCCTGTGTTTTCATTTTCCCCTCAGCCCTTCTGGAGTCTCACTGGGACCCGGCATGGGAGAAAAGCTGCTGCTGTTGCTATGTTCATGCTGGCCTGGCTGGGAGGAGCACATTTGTGATGGATTTGCAGGACAGATTCAGAGTCCAGATAAACTTCAGATGAGCCGCTAAACTTTTAGGTGCTTATCTGAACTGAACTTGAGTTTCTTCCATCACAATGAATATATGTGCATTTTCTCTCTCAACACTTTTCTTGCTTGCAAAGTCATAGACTCATTGATTTTAAGGCCAGAAAAGACATTATGATACTCTAGTGTAACCTCCATAACACAGGCCAGAGAATTGCACCGAGTAATTCCTTTGTAAGGCCCAAAACTTCGAGCAGAGACCTAGAACATCTCTTTTAGAAGGACATTCAGCTCTCACTCTCACCCTAATCCCAAAGGCTGTCCATAGAGGATCACATGAATAACTTCCCAGACTTTAGCAGGGACCTTGGAGAATCAGCTGGGCGTACTTTGAAAGTCTCGCTGCGGCATTGCTGGACACGCTCAGCATGATTATAGCTTCCAGAAACAATGACACAGACAGAAGGGGCAAACTAAAGCCTCAGTCCTTATTCAGTGAAACTCTTGAGACATAAATATCTAGTGAAGAGCTAGAGATGTAATTTAGCATGTATCCCCCCCAGGAAGGCAAATGAATGAAAACTAATTGGCTTTCACGTTATGAAGAACTTCAGTGATTGCACAAATGTCAGTTGCTTTTAGAAAACACACAAGAAAAACATTATTTGTTAAGTGCAGAAGTAATAATAATAACAATAATATGTTGCATGTATAGAATGCCATTCATCTTGATGAATACCAAAGTGCTTTAAAATCTTGTCTGTCTTCTTAATGTAGAATCATAGAACCATAGAATATCAGGGTTGGAAGGGACCCCAGAAGGTCATCTAGTCCAACCCCCTGCTCAAAGCAGGACCAATTCCCAGTTAAATCATCCCAGCCAGGCCTTTGTCAAGCCTGACCTTAAAAACCTCTAAGGAAGGAGATTCTACCACCTCCCTAGGTAACGCATTCCAGTGTTTCACCACCCTCTTAGTGAAAAAGTTTTTCCTAATATCCAATCTAAACCTCCCCCACTGCAACTTGAGACCATTACTCCTCGTTCTGTCATCTGCTACCATTGAGAACAGTCTAGAGCCATCCTCTTTGGAACCCCCTTTCAGGTAGTTGAAAGCAGCTATCAAATCCCCCCTCATTCTTCTCTTCTGCAGGCTAAACAATCCCAGCTCCCTCAGCCTCTCCTCAAAACTCATGTGTTCCAGTCCCCTAATCATTTTTGTTGCCCTTCGCTGGACTCTCTCCAATTTATCCACATCCTTCTTGAAGTGTGGGGCCCAAAACTGGACACAGTACTCCAGATGAGGCCTCACCAATGTCGAATAGAGGGGAACGATCACGTCCCTTGATCTGCTCGCTATGCCCCTACTTATACATCCCAAAATGCCATTGGCCTTCTTGGCAACAAGGGCACACTGCTGACTCATATCCAGCTTCTCGTCCACTGTCACCCCTAGGTCCTTTTCCGCAGAACTGCTGCCTAGCCATTCGGTCCCTAGTCTGTAGCGGTGCATTGGATTCTTCCATCCTAAGTGCAGGACCCTGCACTTATCCTTATTGAACCTCATCAGATTTCTTTTGGCCCAATCCTCCAATTTGTCTAGGTCTTTCTGTATCCTATCCCTCCCCTCCAGCGTATCTACCACTCCTCCCAGTTTAGTATCATCCGCAAATTTGCTGAGAGTGCAATCCACACCATCCTCCAGATCATTTATGAAGATATTGAACAAAACCGGCCCCAGGACCGACCCTTGGGGTACTCCACTTGATACCGGCTGCCAACTAGACATGGAGCCATTGATCACTACCCGTTGAGCCCGACAATCTAGCAAGCTTTCTACCCACCTTGTAGTGCATTCATCCAGCCCATACTTCCTTAACTTGCTGACAAGAATACTGTGGGAGACCGTGTCAAAAGCTTTGCTAAGGTCAAGAAACAATACATCCACTGCTTTCCCTTCATCCACAGAACCAGTAATCTCATCATAAAAGGCGATTACATTAGTCAGGCATGACCTTCCCTTGGTGAATCCATGCTGGCTGTTCCTGATCACTTTCCTCTCATGCAAGTGCTTCAGGATTGATTCTTTGAGGACCTGCTCCATGATTTTTCCAGGGACTGAGGTGAGGCTGACTGGCCTGTAGTTCCCAGGATCCTCCTTCTTCCCTTTTTTAAAGATTGGCACTACATTAGCCTTTTTCCAGTCATCCGGGACTTCCCCGGTTCGCCACGAGTTTTCAAAGATAATGGCCAATGGCTCTGCAATCACAGCCGCCAATTCCTTCAGCACTCTCGGATGCAACTCGTCCGGCCCCATGGACTTGTGCACGTCCAGCTTTTCTAAATAGTCCCTAACCACCTCTATCTCCACAGAGGGCTGGCCATCTCTTCCCCATTTTGTGATGCCCAGCGTAGCAGTCTGGGAGCTGACCTTGTTAGTGAAAACAGAGGCAAAAAAAGCATTGAGTACATTAGCTTTTTCCACATCCTCTGTCACTAGTTTGCCTCCCTCATTCAGTAAGGGGCCCACACTTTCCTTGGCTTTCTTCTTGTTGCCAACATACCTGAAGAAACCCTTCTTGTTACTCTTGACATCTCTGGCTAGCTGCAGCTCCAGGTGCGATTTGGCCCTCCTGATAACATTCCTACATGCCCGAGCAATATTTTTATACTCTTCCCTGGTCATATGTCCAACCTTCCACTTCTTGTAAGCTTCTTTTTTATGTTTAAGATCCGCTAAGATTTCACCATTAAGCCAAGCTGGTCGCCTGCCATATTTACTATTCTTTCGACTCATCGGGATGGTTTGTCCCTGTAACCTCAACAGGGATTCCTTGAAATACAGCCAGCTCTCCTGGACTCCTTTCCCCTTCAAGTTAGCATGCCTGTCCTTGGGATAACTAGATTACAAGTTGTGATTACTGCTCCTTATTGGCTAAGAATTGCTCATATCATTATTTTTGTTAACCTGTCTCGTCTCTCCCTGGCCGTCTTCTCTGTCTAATCCAATGGTGGGCAACCTGCTGCCATGGGCCGCATGCGCCCCATCGGGATAATCCACTGGAGGGCCAGGAGACAGTTTGTTTACATTGACCATCTGCAGGCACATCCACCTGCAGCTCCCATTGTCCGGGAATGGCGAACCACAGTCACTGGGAGCTGTGGGCAGCCAGGACTGCGGATGGTCAATATAAACAAACTGTCTCGTGGCCCGCCAGCGGATTACCCTGACGGGCCTCAGGTTGCCCATCACTGGTCTAATACATCCTTACATCTTCTATTTTAGACTATAAGCTCTTTGGGGCAGGGACAGTCATTTACTACATGTTTGTACAGCACCTAGCACAATGGGATGCCATCTTGGTTGGTTTCTAGGCACTTCTGCAATATAAATATATAATAATACTAATTTCAAATTCTATTGCACCTTTTATCCAAGAATCTCAAAGATTAAGCCATCTAACATCCCCTAGAGGTTACTGATCCCTTTGCTTAAGATAGAAATGTGGCCACCTCTGGGCTAGAATGTAATGACTTTCTAAAGGCCAGATTCCGAGCCCACTGAAGTCCATGGCAGAACTCCCAATTACTTCAGTAGTGCAGCATCAGTCTCTAACAGAGCAAAGCGATAGGTTAGGACTAGAAGTGAAAAAGAATACTACATTTAATTGGGTTAACATCCCTGCCCTTCTATACCTGTGGTGACACCTATAATGACTATATGTGGGTTGCTCATCGGTTTCACATCCAGTCCAAAACATGGCACCCCCAGCTGAATAGGACTTTCTAATACCATCTTGATTTTGGTTTACTACTAAGGTTATGTCTACATTACAGACTCCTGCCAACATAGGGATGTTGGGTAGGAATGTGAAGCGGTGTAATCCCTGACTAACAGAAGTTCCCAATGTAGATGCACATATACTGGCAAAGTTGTGCTTTTACATCTATAGCTTGTTTCATTTGTTACTTTACGGGTACAAAGCACAGATTTGATATAGCTACATCCACATTAGGAGTGCCTTGCTGGTATAATATACTGATATACCTATTTACCTGTTAAACACTCCTAATGTAGACATGACCTGACTCTGTGGAGATAAGTTAAGCTCATAGAGTTCTTGCCTCTCCATTTATCACAGGACCATGATATGTGGTAGAAGGAAGTTGATAAAATGAGGCACTTCTAGGTAGGAGGTCTCTTCCAAGGTCCATGGAGTCTCTCTCTCCTCACATTACAAAGGGAAGATTGTCATCTAATGCACCACCCAATGTCACTTGACTGTTCCTTGAAATTGCCCATTCAAGTACTGGCCCAGCCCAAACCTACTTAGCTGGAGAGAACTAATAGGCTACAGGACCTTCTGACCTTAGTATCTATGAATCTATGACATAGAGGTATGTTTTCAGTTTAACAAGCATGCATTCTCTTCACATGAAAATGAATATGACAGGAACAATTCTGTTTATTTGCATTCCAGTGGCACCTAAGGTCCCAACGCATGTCAGGGCCCCACTGTGCTGGGCGCTGTCTCTGCCCTGAAGAACTTACACTCTAAAAAGATGAGACAAAAGATGGAAAAACTGACCTATTACTATTTGCAGCTGAGGAACAGAAAGATTAAGGCCCTGACTGTGCAAATGCTTAAATTCCTGCCTAACTTTACACACACATTTAAAGTTAAGCAGGTAAATAAAGTATTTGAAGGATCACGGCTCATGTGATTTGTTTCCAGTCACCCAGGAAGCAAAACCACAAACTGAAACTGGTTCCCCTGCATTCCTATCCTTTGCCTTAGCCACAACTCTTCCTCAGTGCACAGAGGGCTTCTGTTACAATCAGAAAAATGGGAAGAGGGAAAGGAATAATTATTTGGCAATTTAAAAACAAAGCAAAATGAGCAATGAAATCAATTTTGTTTTCAGCCATCCTGAGGGGGTTTTAGAAAGAGTAGGGAGTCAACAATTATGACCTATTTAAAAAAAAAAGAAAAAGAAGAAAGGAAGAAGAATTTGAAAGAATTCCCTTAAGCAGATTTTTTTTTTCAGCTACCATTTTTGGTTTCCAAATTTCAGTTACATATGTTATTTTAACAGTTTAAGTCTTGAATGTGAAATGTACAGTTTAGGCTAGTTAAATGCATTGAGGCCTTTTAGACATCACCACCAAAGCTCTGAACAAAATTAACAAGTGCATGTGCAAATTGCATCTTATTATTCTGCAGATGATTTTTTGTAAGGCTGAATTTTCAGTTATCAAGGGGATCTTTCTTTCTGCCTGGACTGCGTGTGATGGGGCTTGAGACACTAAGCACCTCTGTATTCACATCCTACACACTATTGTAATGATCTTTGTACAAAATATCCCTTGTGAAGTGTCATTTGAAAACTAATAACTCACTGATCATTAATATTCTTGTACGATGTATGTACACAATGAGTATTAAGAGTTATGAAGATATGCTAGAATTATGACTAAAGTGTGTTTAAACCAGGCCTGTGAGAGGGAGTTGTTAAACAGGTCTATCCTAAACAAAGGAATATGTTTCAGAGTAGCAGCCGTGTTAGTCTGTATCCGCAAAAAGAAAAGGAGGACTTGTGGCACCTTAGAGACTTAACACATTTATTTATAAATAAATTGGTCAGTCTCTAAGGTGCCACAAGTCCTCCTTTTCTTTTTAAAGGAATATGTGTTCACCTCAATTTATATATTAGTAGTAAACAGACCAATCAAGCTAACAAAGAGTGGAGGCAAACCTCACAATACAAGTTGAGGGCAGGGGAGGGCGGGAGGTGATAGAGCATAGTGTCTAGGTGGTGAGAAGGAAGGGGAAGAGTTGAGGGAGGAAGGGAGGGCAAGGAGTTGATCAGCGGACCCCGTGGAGCCCCTGGAGTACCTCGGGGACCCCTGTTTGAGAAACACTGTCCTATGTAAATTAAGCATGGTGGAATCAGAAACAAAGAAAACCCTATTTACATACAGGGGGAGGGGAAGAACAGCTGGAAGTCATCCTGCCTCTTGAAGCAAGGTCATTGAACTTTGGGAAATGTAAGAAAGAACCAGAAGCCATCTTTGGCATCCATCACTACACAGACATAATAGCTCAGAACTCCTGCAAGCTGAGGAAGATGGGTCCTTCAATGAAGGGAGGGGTTTGAAGACTCTAGAACTGAATATAGGTGTGAAACCTGCTACTGGGATCGGAGTTGCTGAACTAGGGATGTCTAGCACACACATACTCAGGGAGTGACCTGCATGCTGGTAGCCTGGTTGTGAGCATCCCAGGTTGGGACCATTGGGAGCTACAACAGCAAAGTACTGTGAGGCACCCAGGGTTACAGGACAGGTGGTGACATAACCCCACACTGGTCTGGATTGGCATCCCCGAATGTGACAGAGATACATAGCCTCCATCCAAAGTTCAGATGCTGATAAGAGGGTCACCTCTAAACCAGCCACACAGGAAGATCATGGTTTCAAGTCATCCCTATCCTCAGCTCAGACTGGAGCCACAAGAAGAGAGATGCTTGGCGGTTGGTGTCTTGCTGAATCTACATCAACACAAGGATCAGATTACCCAAGGAGTTTGGGGAACATGAGTTTGTTCTGGCTTTGATATAGGGGTGCTGTAGTTGTGTCCTGACCCTCAATAGAGCCAAGGTGCCTGTGGTCTCAGGTTTTTTTTCACCCCAAAACCCACCTGGCAAAACTGATCTTGTGTTTCCCTCACCATCTGATCCCCAGACTCTCCCCACCACTAGGAAAACTCTCTGGTCCCCTATTCCTGAAAAAAATTATTCTGTATTCCCCTCTCACTACCACAGCAAAATTGATGGTATCTCCAGCTAGTCTCATCTGGGGAAAATTGGTCCTGTGTCCATTTCCAATGCATCTATAGGTTTTTTGTCTCTTCGACCCACAGGGAGTCTCCTGCTCAGTAGATACCTCCTTCCTCCCAGCTGTTGGACTCTGCATTGGGAGGGGAGCAATTGTGGACTCTGGCAAAGTCATTGGAGCACATTATGCTCTCATAGCTAGTTCCTTGGGAAGTCTTTGCCTAGGAGAGAAAAAGCCAAAGCAACTCTCTTCCTGTTCCTATGACAATGAAATGTGCCCCCTTTGTTCCTTTCTAATGTCATCATTTAGGATTCATTCTGATATTCAGTTTATCAGCTCAGTATTTCTTTATAATATTTTTTTTGGTTATAGTTTCCAATGGACTAACCCCAAATGGGTAGTGAAAGGCAAGCCAGACCAGGGAGCTATCTAGGGGCTGTGGATAACTGGGTTTCACTCCCTTTTTGCCACAGGCTTTCTTTGAGACCTTAACCAAGTCACTTAGTTTCTTTGTGGCTCAGTTCCCTATCTGTAAAAAAGGGATAAATAGAACTTCCCTACCTCAGAGGGCTGAGAATAAATACATTAAATATTATGAGGTGTCAGATACCATGGTAATGGGGACCATATAAGTAGCTAAGAATGCTATTTAGGAATAATAGTAGTAGTACTAAAGTCCATTTCTGAATCATGACCTCACAGTTGACTATTCAGAAGTTCTCTCAGTCCATCGCTACCTTCACACACTCAACCGCTGACCACCATCTATCCATCTCCTTACCGGTCATCCCCTACTACAATGACCCTCCACCATTCCTTCCATGATCACTTCATTGGGGTTATTTCCATCTCTGCTCCTGATGTGGCTAACGCACAAATGTTTACAATTATTGATTTTCAAGAACAGAATCCACTTCTCTCCATTAATATTTCTAACATAAAACTATTTCCCCATGTTTATCTGCCCCCCCCACCCCCGGGCTGTTCCTCAGACGTTGTTGTCAACTGCTGGAAATGGGCCACCTTGATTATCACTACAAAAGGTTCCCCCCACCCCGCTCTCCTGTTAGTAATAGCTCATCTTACCTGATCACTCTTGTTACAGTGTGTATGGTAACACCCATTGTTTTATGTTCTCTGTGTATATAAATCTCCCCACTGTATTTTCCACTGAATGCATCTGATGAAGTGAGCTGTAGCTCTCGGAAGCTTATGCTCAGATAAATTTGTTAGTCTATAAGGTGCCACAAGTCCTCCTTTTCTTTTTGCGGATACAGACTAACACGGCTGCTACTCTGAAATCTAACATAAGTGTTCATCTTCTTTTTTTCTGTCTAGGTGATAAGCAATAGTCTTTGCTAGCACCACATTTCAAATGCTTCAGTTTTCCTGCCAGCAGCATTAGATTCACATCCATAAGTGGCTGTGGAAAAAAAAATAAACTTTTCACCATTCAAACCTTCAAATGCTATCTAAATATAATAAAAACTAGGCTGAATGAAAGCTAAGATCTTTGTACATCTCTTTCTAGGAATTGGAAGTGGAAGAGTCAAATCACCATCAGAGTCTGTTTCAGGGCTACTCCTCACTCAATGTGCAGCAGGGGGACTGGAAATCTTGTTCTCAGAAAATCTCCATCTCAGTTTTATAGGCCAAAGAAATTTGTATAAGTTCACAAGGCATCCAGATTTATGGATGCTGATCCAAATTTCTGAACTTTGTTGCCTTGTTCATCACTAATCCAAGGAGCCCTTCCTGAGTAGTCTCAGATTTTTTAAAGTACTCAGGAGGAAATTGGGAACTGAGCTGTTCTGAAAATCAGTCTATAATTGTCATAACAAGAGCAGCTGGGTGCTGAGCAACTTAGAAAATCTGGCCCTGAGCTTTGAAATGGTTTCTACAGCAAATTCTATTGATCAAGACCAGATATGTGGGAGCTGGGCCTCCTGGTTTAGAGATGACCTGGATGGGGGAGAGGAAGAGAAGCAGGTGCTAGAAGATTGCAGCTGGCTTGGGAGGAAGCTGAGTTCAGGAGTGGGAGAAACACAATAATTTGGGGTGGGTGGGCATGGACAGGTTGGGAAGGACTGTCCATTCTGAGAGGGAAAAGACGAGGCTGTGAGAAGAAGCCACTCTGGTGAATCCTGACATTTTGGAGGCTGTGAGCATCATTTAGCTTCAATCTTTCCCTGGAAGCTGGAGACAACCTCAGACTAGCCTGATCTGCCCCATGCAACATAAACAGACCGTAGTATAATGCAGATGATTTTGATATGAGCTTGGGAAAAGCAGTTCAGCAAAGCAGATTTATTTAGGCAGACCCAACGCTGTGTATTACTCTCTTGTGTGTCATCCAAGAGACGATATGTAGGAGAACCGTAACGTATACAATAAGTATCAAATCCTTCCCTGGATAGCACAGAGAAGGGTATCAGCAGGGTTGTCTCGGGTGTCCTCTGATGCAGGAATCATGACTGCAGTAAGGGGATATTTTAGGACAGAGCTGAGGAATGCACTCCTTTGCTGGTGCTCCATAGAGTAGCAAAGTACAGCCCCACCTAGTGCGTGCTGCCAGTCAGCTTGAGGAACTAGGCAGAGACCGGACATAGCCGTCTAACCTGCAAAACGTACAAATTAAGGATGTGGTACATGTGCCAGAACAGTAGCCAGTATCACCTATTAATATACTCATGTCATGCCATGAACCTGGCATGATATATTCATAAGGGGCTCAGATATATCAGTGATGAGCATGGGATGAAAACATATATAGATACGTGTTCTTGACACCCTTTCCTCCTACCCTGTGAACGGGGTATAGAGGGAAGCTATGAGCCTTACATTTCTCCATTAAACCAGGTGAAGTTGTATTTTGATTTCAACCCAACATAATGACTTTATAGACGTCATAAAGGATTTGTATGAGGGAGAAGGAGCACGTGCGTGCGTGCAAGAGAGGGAGAAAGTATTTGTGAGTTTGTGTACGTTGGTATGAATATGCTCTGAGCAAGTTGGTGTGTGTGTGAAATATATATAGACAAGGTGTGTTGTCTTAGAGAGACAGCAACTTTGCCTATGTGATTGAGATTGTGTGAAAGAGACTGTTATTTTGTGTGTGAGAGACTGCATGTGTGTTAGAGAGAATTTGTCTATTTGTGTTTGTGTGTAAAAGTTTTTTTTTGTGTGAGTGGCTGAGTGTGTATGTGTGTGCAAGAGAGGGAATGAGTCTGTGAGATTGTGTGTGTGTGAGAGAGAGAGAGAAAAGGTGTCTGTGTGTGTGTGTGTGTATGTGTGTATTTGCCCTAGGCAAGTTCTGCTCTTCGCTGGAAACTTGAGAAATTGACTTTACTGGGATTTAAAAGAGATCTCAGGTGAACTAAATTTGTCTGCTTTCTTTTCCCACTAGTGCAGTAGAAATGGATTCTCAGCCTAATAAGGTTTGACAAGACCTGGCACTGGAAGCAGGTACCAAGGAATCCAACTAGTCGAAAGCATTAGAGACACCATGGGCACCAGAGGATAGAGGTGTTGCCATGGGAACAGAGTGAAAGGTGCTCCATGGTGGCTGGTTAGGAGGTTTGTTTTCTTGTTTAAGACAGAGCCAAGCAGCTGCAGCCGTGTAATCAGCCCTCCACTTTAACAACAGTAGGTAAATTCCACCCCCCTCCCTGCTCCGACGGGAGCTGAGGAATTTAATTCTCCCTCTTAACATGAATAATGCTGAAACATATGACACCACCAATGCCTTCAGAAGCGACTTGCTGCAAAATAGGACAGTTGGTTCTATGCATGGGGCTGCTTGTGTCTGATGTAACAATGGGGCTTCAGAGCATGGGTGATATTTTTCAAAGGAATTTGAGGACATCGTTTTCACTTACAAAGCTGTAACTTCTCTCTCTCCCACACACCCCCAAAAGAAAATAGAAATCTCTCCCTCCCGATCCTTCAAATGCATTTGCCCCACTTCCAAGGAGCAGTGCCAACAAAGCAAAGGTTATTATGAAATCAAGAACGGTTTCTAGAGGACATTGAGCAAATTATTGTTCTCTCCATGAGATAGTAGCAAGGACTTATTATTAAAATTATTTTGCTTTTCTTCTTTGCATCTTCAAATCTTTAAAGGTAGGAACAGAAAGAAGAAGAAAAAACCCACCTTTCCAAACTCTCAAATCAGCAAAACAGCTGGAGTTTTATTAAAATTATTCTTTGTGCTTCAATAATGTCGAGAAGCCTCAACTGAGACTGAGTACCCACTGTGTGAAGCACTGTACATGCACATAGTGAGAGACATTCCCTGCCCTGATGAGTTTAGGAGACTTTCAGGAATTAACAGTGCTAAATCACTCAGATGTTTTTCAAAGTCTCACCCATACAATCTCAATTTAAAAAGACAGGCAAAGGGTGGGTAGAGAAACAGAGACACAAAGAGGTGAAGAGACTTGCTTTTTGCAATGGGTGAGTGGCAGAGCTGAGATTTGAACAAAAACTTTCCTATCCATTAGACCACATTGCCTCTCTTTTACAAACCAGCCATTTTTAACTAGCACAGTACTCAATTGCATCATGAAAACGGTTTGAACATAAGAAAGCCCATAATGCGTCAGACCAAAAGTCCATCTAGCCAAGTATCCTGTCTTCTGACAAAAACAACCAGGAGTCCTTGTGGCACCTTAGAGACTAACAAATTTATTTGCAAATAAGCTTTTGTGGGCTAAAACCCACTTCATCAGATGTATGGAGTGGAAAATACAGTGGGGAGGTATGAATACGCAGCATATGAAAAGATGGGTGTTGCCTTACCATGTGGGGGGTCAGTGTTAATGAGCCAATTCAATTAAGATGGAAGTGGGCTATTCTCAACAGTTGACAGGAAGGGGTGGAAATCAGTAGCCAATGTCAGGTGCCCCAGAGGGAATGAACAGAACAGGTGATCATCAAGTGATACACCCCATGATGAAATATTTGTAAAAAGTTTCAATTAAAAAAAATCTTTCTTTCCATCAATATTTGAAATTGGGAACATTGAAAATTTTCAACCAGCTGTAGTGTTTAGAATTAGGCTCTGATGGGTTACAAAGACTGGGTAATTCCTAAGTTGTAGGGTGCTTTCCTCCCTGTAGTATTGCAACACCAACAACACAGTCCATATTTGGCAAATGCTGTGAAGCCATGGGGGTGGTAGAAATTTTCTCTGATTTACCATTACGTCCATCCTACAAATATTAGGTATCTGGGGCCAGATCCTCAGGTTGTTTACATCATTGTAGCTCTATGGAAGCTAATGGAGTTATATTAATATATATTAGCTGATGATCTGGGCCCAAACTGATTCAAAAGTGGGTCTTAGCTTTTTAGAATATGTTTTCACTGGAGAGTTAGTCTGGGCTCTCACCCAGGTGTTGTCCCTAATCCCCTTACCATCCACACACAAAACCTGCTCACCTGAGTTTTGAGGTGCTTTCAACCCAGGCTAGCTGTCCTAGCTGGGGTTGTGGGCTAGAGCCCAAGTAACATCTTCATTCAGGCTGGTAACCCACACACCTTGCTCTGCAGACACAGGCTATTCTATGATTCTAAACCACTTAAGTGCTGGTCGTCCTCCAGTGCCTTCCTACAATTCATAGAATCATGGAATATCAGGGTTGGAAGAGACCTCAGGAGCTCATCTAGTCCAACCCCATGCTCGAAGCAGGACCAATCCCCAATTAAATCATCCCAGCCAGGGCTTTAAAAACCTCCAAGGATGGAGATTCCACCACCTCCCTAGGTAACCCATTCCAGTGCTTCACCACGCTCCTAGTGAAATAGTTTTTCCTAATATCCAACCTAGACTCTGCCCACCAGTGTGCCCATAAGGACAGACAAGTTCTCCCACAAGGCACTGGGAAAGAATCCCAAAGTGCCTCATCTTACAGCAGCACAAAGAACCATGGGATATGCCCCCATAAGTCCTAGCGACACACATTGGCGAGTGAAGCACCAATGAGGACAGCAACTCAGTTAGGGCTTCGCAATGTGTTTATTCACACCCAGGCTACGTTAACCCAGGTGCTCAGCTTGGGTGATCAGCACCTGGATGTCATTTCACAGTGAAGGCATAGCTATACAGAGTTTGATCAGCTGAAGGGTTTCTCCAAAGCCTTTTTATTTTTTGGTGAACAAAGCCCCAGCAATATGGAAGTATGGAGCAAGGTTTCTGGGTACTTTACATCACCAAGCTTATTGATTATCATTTTTTAAAGATCCGTGTTCCCAGCATTAATTCTCTCAAGTATTATTGCAGTCACTGTTGTGTATTTACGCTGGCTATGTGGGTAGTCTGAGAGCTCTGGATTCATTAGCTTGGGGTTGCAGTGGGTAGATTCAGCTGAAAGTAAATGCCATCCACTCATCTGCACTTGTCTTGCAAAAAGTTAGTCAAGTGCCTTTAACACTTGCAGGAAATTGTCATTCCTTGCTGAGCTGGTCTACCACAATCTATAAAGGTTCTGTGCAAATGGGATTTCAGTAAGAGAGTGTTTTCTCAGCAGTTACTTCTGAACCTGTGCAAATTCTTATGTCACTCTTGATGTTGGCGTCTTTTATTCATTCCCAAGGCACAGAACAGCTGGAGCATTTCCAAAAAAAGTGTAAATGGAATAAAGGTTCGGAGGTGACCTAACAGAGGTTTACATACTTTTGAGATGGGCTGATAAAAAAATTTCTCTCTCTCTTCTCTTTGCACTATATTAAAAAATATGGGGCCCTTATCCAGGCACAATAGGAAACTGGTAGTTCTCAATTCTCTGAATTTCCTATGTTTGGTTCTGGGAATTATTCTTTGTAAAGAAGTGGGACAGCTGCTTTTTAAAGGGACTTATTCTGGGAATTATCCCAGGTGATCAGTGGGACTACTGTATCTGAGCGAATGATGTAATTGGAAAAAGTGTTTACATGGCCTTTAGATTCCACTTCTAGATTAAAGGGAAACTTCCTACAATAACTATTTATACTTACAATGCCTGGTCCACCTCCCCTTGGAATCATAGAAGTTTAGGGTTGGAAGAGACCTCAGGAGGTCATCTAATCCAACCCCCTGCTCAAAGCAGGACCAACACCAACTAAATCATCCCAGCCAGGGCTTTGTCAAGCCGGGCCTTAAAAACCTCTAAGGATGGAGATTCCACCACCTCCCTAGGTAACGCATTCCAGTGCTTCACCACCCTCCTAGGGAAATAGATTTTCCTCATATCTAACTTAGACCTCCCCCACCACAACTTGAGACCATTGCTCCTTGTTCTGTCTTCTGCCACCACTAAGAACAGCCTAGCTCCATCCTCTTTGAAACCCCCCCTTCAGGTAGTTGAAGGCTGCTGTCAAATCGCCCGTCACTCTTCTCTTCTGCAGACTAAATAACCCCAGTTCCCTCAGCCTCTCCATGTAAGTCATGTGCCCCAGGCCCCTAATCATTTTCGTTGCCCTCCGCTGGACTCTCTCCAATCCCTTCTGTAGTGGGGGGCCCAAAACTGGACACAATGGTCCAGGTGTGGAGTCAGCAGGAGTCTTTCCATTGACTTCAGTGGGAGTTGGATTGGGCCCAGGCAACACCTTTCGTCTGCAGCTTTTCAAAGCACTTTGAAAAGATGAGCAAGTATTACTATGCCAGTGAGGAGACTGAGATGTAAGGGGGTTTAAACATATTGCCCGAGGTTATATGGCAAGGCCCTGGAAGAGTAAAAATAAGGGTTCCAGGTCCCAAGACCCCTGATTTGACACCTAAACCACACAGCTTCTCTGTAGGAGCCCGCATTCAGAATACTATTAGTTGTTATTTATTTCTTTTGTGTGAACCCTGGGAAGTCAGTTTGCCTCTGTGTCTCCCCATCTGGAAGACAGGATGATAATATTTACTTACACTATTACATATGAGGGAGGAGGCTGGAAGAATGGGTTATTGTGAGGATAATGTAGGAGGAGATTTTCCAAAGCATAAAGGGTAGTTAGCTGTGCAATTCCCAGTGGAACTGAGTGAAATCTCCCCTTTCATTAATCTTTCGCCAGTTCTCTGAATATATAAACTGCTTGATAGCTGCCTTACTCAAAGGGGTGAACCGTTGTCAAATTTTACTTCCCTAGGACTGTCTGGGTGAGTAATGGATTTGTAATCTGGCCCTAAATTATGATGATTTCCTGATAGCGTCCTTTAAAAAAAGAAGGTTTTTTTTTTTCCCTTTTTTAGTAATTCATACTCTGCACTACAAAAAAAAAAAAAGCCCAAACAAACACAAACAAATATCCCGGTCTTTCTGAGGCTGAGAATTCATAAGCAAAAAACTATATTCCTCTTTGTGTAAACCTTCCCAATATAAGCGATGTTCACCATATAAACACCCTAATCTATTCCCAACTTCCTTTTTTAGGGGGAACCACCTACTCTCACCAGAGAAGTGAGCTGTAGCCCATGAAAGCTTATGCTCAAATAACTTTGTTAGTCTCTAAGGTGCCACAAGTCCTCCTTCTCTTTTTGCAGACACAGACTGACATGGCTGCTACTCTGGACCCTAAATAGGGAGATGATGTTTCAGAGATTCCCTGAAGTGCACCCTGGATTTTATTATTACTATTGGTAAAGAGTCCTGTGGCACCTTATAGACTTACAGACGTATTGGAACATAAGCTTTCATGGGTGAAGATCCACTTCGTCAGATGCATGTAGTGTATTACTATTACTATTGATTTTACATGGAAGGCACTCAGACGCTGTGGTTATGGGCAGCAGTATCAGTATGAAACCCTAAGACAGATAGCTAGATAGTTGTAGCTTGAGACACTTTTTATTTTATTTTATTTTGCATTTGAGTTCAATCCTTCACAGTTCTCAGTTATTTTATTTATGCCTGCAAGTCTTCAGGACATATTTGTCTCTCAGAAGTACTTAATTTTACTGTTTCTAGACATATGAAAAAATCAGACCATTCATTTAATTTCAATTGGTAAATACATCAATATAAAGATCTGGAACTAACATGAAGTATGCCTGCATCACCTTGAACACTTTGGTCATGTTCCTTGTATCTGATTTGTACAAGCAGTCCCAGTGCTTCTAAGAAGACCCACGGGCGATCCTGATGAGCAATGTGCCCTTCTCAATATTAACCTCCTGACTTCAATGCACTCCATGATATTATGGGGGTCTCTGCTAGCAGGTCACCCTGTTGGATCATAGCCTTAGATTGCAATTTTTCTTCTTATTTTATACTTTTATAGCATGAAGCATTATCAGGTCACAGTTCTGCTGCAAAGAAAAAAGAATAATAATCTTCATCAAGGTGCTTCACTGAGACTCAAGGAACAACTTTTCAAAATATGGCCTCAATTTCTATTTCCCCAGCCACTAATGTGAAGTTTTTTGCATCTCCCATCCCTTGTGGAAAATCCCTATAGCTTTTTACAGAAAATGTTATATTTTCTGTTAATCTTTTGGACCATGCTATGGAATTGACAATAGAAACTTAATTTAAATTTTGAAATGAAATGTCACTTTGACCTGAAAAATTTAACCTTTTCATTTCAAAAGTGTAAGAATGGGACATTTTGACAATTTCACAACTTACAAAAAAAGTATCTAAAACAGGAATGTTGCCAAAAAACAACAACCTGTTCCCACAAAGTTTCTGTTTTGACAAATCAGCATTTTCTGACCAAAAAAAAAAAAAAGAGTTTTGTGGAAAGATTTTTGTGGAAAGCCGCTCTAGTAAACTTCACTCTACTGGTGCAACAGAATTATCTGCCACAAGGGTGAAGTGGTTTTGAAGCAAGGAACAGAGAACTCTCAGGGGCTGGTCCAAGATTGTGGAACTCATTCCTGCAGGACTAGACCTACTTCATACCTCACTGCTATCCTTTCCAAGTGCAAAGTGCACTTCTTTGACCTCAGATTCCCTCACAAAAGCACATAGCACATCACACACACAAATTTCCCCTCAAAGACAGCCACACATAACTGATGCTGTTAACCTTGCTTAATGCATTCTCAGTGGGCATTCTGATACGGAGGTGATGGGCTCAGTGTGGGAATCCATATACAACAGAACGGGAGAGAGAAAGGTCTGCGAGAGAGAAAAAAACATCCCTGTTATAATTTGTTTCACATATTTTCAGCTCAATTAACACTTCTTGAGGATTCTTATGACAGTGCCAACAAGAATTAATGCAAAAGTTATGCATTCTACCTTTTTATCTCACTTGTGTTGCACGAGTCTCGCAAAGTTGAAAAGCTGCTAATTTAGTAGTCAGCAGTGTCAAATAAAATTTCTAAACTGTATGTCTATAAAAGAACATCTTTGCAATAAGACATAGCAAATATGCTTGCAAAACAGTTCAGTCAGCAAACCTCTTTTAGGTTTTGAAATATCTGGCAATGACATTTATTAGAACGAAACTATAATATATCAGTGATATAAAGAGCTGTCTCTTCATCACTGGGGCTTTATTATAGGCACTAATTTTGTGCAAAATCCTCTAGATTCTTTGCAAAACACCTGCTGAACTCACAGAAATATGGTTACTGCATGCGCTGAGACAGATGTAGCTTAATCACATAATACTGAATTTGACTTTTCAGCGCCTCACCATAAATGAATTGAGCATGCTGGTGCAGTAGGCTTAAATCTTGCTCAAATTTCTGTATAGTACTCAATAACCGTAGGACCTGTGGTGAGGCCAACTGTGCCAGGACCCTGAAAGGAAACAAAGAGCAATTATGTAAAACCCATTCTCAGTTACTTTAAAAAATGAAATTAAATTAAATCAAAATAAATCAAAACAACACACCGAAGGTTTAAAATTACTCTGTGTTTTGTTTTAACTGTCTGTCTCTTTCAATCTAGCTGGCTAACTAGCTGTCCAGTTGCCTGTTTCTCTTCAGTCACTATCTCTCTAGGGTCTGCCTTTATTCCTCCAGTGTGCTTGAAGATTTCTTATTTATATAGGCGTCTGTAACAAGGGCACATATGATGATGCTACATATGGACCAGTATCAGATGGAACTAGAATTAGAAAGTCCATTTGCTCACTCTGTCTTCAACCACACATGATTAATTTTATAGTTTAGTTGATTTTTGGTGGTAGGTCAAGTCAATTTCAATGAATTTCAGTGTTGACCAGATTAAGATGCACAAATGTTTATCCATCTTTGTCTCTTTCATATTTACTTGTGCAGGTGTGTATATACCTCTTTGTGTACAAGGCTCATATGTGTGTGCATGTGTGAGACAGAGCATGTATCAAATACATATTACACACGTATACAATACACAGATAATTGTGTAATGCATGACACGCACACATTCACAGAATATATATATATATATATATGCACACACTGCACAAGCTACTCTTTTTCCATTGATTCTTATTTACACCGCAATGTTAAATAATGGTGCTTTAATTTTACTTCTTCAGATAAGCTGTGTGCTTGAGAAAAACCATAAAACAATGAAACCTCATGAATATTTATATCAATGGCTACATAGCATTATAGTCATAATCTCTGGAACTGGTTCTCACCGGTTCAGAATTAATTATCAAGTTCAGTTTTAATTGCATTCTTCTAAATTAAAAAAAAAAAAGGAAAAAGAAAAAAAAATGCCACATAATAAATTAGTTCACAAGTACTCTGCTGGGCCTGGTGAGTCCAGGAGAGTTCAGATCTCATTCTTAGTATTTAATAATGAACTGAAGACATGTGTTCCGAAAACTGCTCTTTAATACTTGTCATCCAACATATGAGAAGGTGAAAGCTTTTCCTTTTTAAAAAATAGTCATTTCTTATCTTTAGAAATTATGAAAAAAAAAAAAAACCCTGGTTTTCTGATTGTTCTTGGTAAGTTTTAGTTAGTGTGCTTTTCTTCCCTTTAGTTTTCTCTGATTTTGTCAGCTACTTGCAATAGATTTTTAATATTGACCGAGGAATGTGGGTGAAATTCACCCCTATGCGGAGACCCAGCAAAAGCCAAATGAATCATTAATGTTTCACCTTAGCCCATGGGTTCTGTGAACTAAAATGTTGGAGGCACATGACCTGCTTTGGCTCAGTTAACCAAAGAAAATACATGGTTAGATGCTTGGCTGGTGAGGAGATGAACGCAGATCCATTGACTTTAGTCGAGCTGCTCCCATTTACACCAGCTTAAGATCTGGTGTTCCCATTTTACAGAAATGCTAGTTGAAAAACAAACAAAAAAAATGAGCAAAACTTTGTTGATAAGGGGTTACTATACTCTTCCCTCTATGATTTTGTAGGCAAATTTACTGCTGTTTTTAAAGTTCTGCATTGACAGTCCTGGAGAGTGGAGTCCTAGTTACAGCATGGACAGTTATAGACTATCCTTGATTAGGCACCGATTCATCATGGTGCTTAAGCACAAGCCTAACTTAAAGCACGTGTGCCTTCTTTGGGACTACATATGTGCTTAAAATTAGGTGCTAGAGGATAGCTTGATTTCCATGACTTATTCTTTCCATGGTTCCTACTCAGACTACCCATAAAGACGCCAATTTGTTGTAACTGCCGTGATAGTTGTTGTTGTTGTTTTTTTAAAGGTGGTCACTTCCCCATAGGGGCTGCTGTAAGCTACTTAGTTCATTTTAAGCTAGATATCAAATTCTTGTTATAATTAAGATTTTGGTTACTACAAGCCTGAGACAGATTTTGCTTGTGACCAGTGGCCGATTACTCGAACCAAGTGAATTTCTGAACTGTGTGAGGTTTTCCCATCACTAACAATCATCATCAAGTTAAATTATACGAATTATACACTGTTCATTCCATAGATCAGTTGCCAACAGTAGCTGGAGTTTGAATCAAACAACAGATATGCACAACTTAATTTAAAAAAATATTGCACAGATGTTACATGTTCTCTACCAAAACCAAATTATTATACATTTATGCTGTTAGATGTTTGCATCAGGGGGCACTGAGAGATTAAGGGATATGCTCCAGATCACTAAGGTAATCTGTGTCAGAGACAGAGTAGAACACAGCTATGCTAAAGTCCAGTCCTGGGCTTGAGACACACATCTCCCTCCTGTCCAGGGAAAGAACCTTAGAACCTTCATACATTTAATTTCCCAACACCAGTTAGCACACATGTAAGCACCAATAGAAATCAAAGGTCTTTCTGCTTATCTTTCTTTATAGTTTACAGCCATACAGCAATCCTGTGGCCTGTTCCCAGCTGTGTAATCACAGAAAGTTTGCTACTCTCATCATTTCTTGCAGATGAAGGTCCTGACAGCACCTCAAGCTATTACCCTCTTCAGGCAGAGTGTGAAATGGAAGATTCACGATTCATACTCTCTGCGCATAGCTGCTGATCTGTATCCAAAAGTCTTGTAAATGATCTGAGCTTAAGTTCATAATTTAAAGAATGGGGGGGGGGAAATAAAAGCAACAAAAACTCTGGTTCTTTCCTCTCATGATTGCTATTTTTTGTAGGACCAGAATTAGACCTGTAGTTTTCAACCTTATTCTCCTTTTTTGGGCAAAGCTGAGGAAATTCATTTAAAAAATAAAGGTGAATCATTTTGTGACTAAATCTAGTGATTTGTTCCACTGATGATCACAACCCATTCTACTCCTTTAGGCCCCAATTTGGCAGAGAATTTAACTTTAAGTACATGAGTTGTCCCATTGACTTCAGTTGGACTTCCCTTATGCTTAAAGTCAAACACTCGGTTAAGTCCTGTGCTGAGCAGGTGTCATAACCTACAAACATTGGAGGATGCATTAACCAGTTTTTATTTACAAGAATGTTCTAGGGACACCAAAGTGGCAGGGGAAGACTATTGCAAACAGCTGTTTACTCATGGTGAATTTCATTTCTGAGCCAATATGAAGTCTTTACACTCCTTTAGCCCTATTTTGAGGGCATCAGTGAGACTTAAGTAGTGTGTTTGCCTGGGACTTGAACAGAGGTGAATTACCAGCTAGAGAACTTGCCTCAGAAACGTACAATGGCCATTTTGAAATACTTCTTCCTCACAGCATGATGGTGTCATTTGACATTCCCAAATTGCCATGGCCAGTTTGCAAATGGAAAAGGGACTCCTCTTGATAAAGCTTTGTTCATCCAATTAAGGCACACCCTCCTTCCCCATTTGACTTATTAGTACATTCAACTATTGTAACCAAAAGTACCCCTTTATTCACACTCTACACGCTGTTGTAATAATCTTTGTACAAAACAAGCGTTGTGAGGTATCATTTGAAAACTAGTAACTTGCTTCTTGATAATATCATGGTGAAGTGTAGGTAGCAACTTTATATAAAAAGTTATGAAATCCCCCAATATAACTCCTTGCCACAGAACATTGTGAAGTCCAAGACTACAACAGGGTTCAAAAAAGAACTAGATAAATTCATGGAAGATAGGTCCATCAATGTCTATTAGCCAGGATTGGCAAGGATGGTGTCCCTAGCCTCTGCCAGAAGCTGGGAATGGGTGACAGGGGATGGATCACTTGATGATTACCTTTTCTATTCATTCCCTATGGGGCACCTGGCATTGGCCACTGTCGGAAGACAGGATACTGGGCTAGATGGACCTTTGGTCTGATCCAGTATGGCCGTTCTTATGTTCTTATGATGTTCATAACACATGCTCAACACCACCCATCCCTGCCCAGGCAGAAGTATCCTGAATGAACAAATATGTGTTTACCTTGGTTTACATATAATTAGTACATGGGGTCCTTGACACAGCTGGGAGAGGAGATGGCAGGAGACAAAGCAAATTTGTATTTCAGCAAACAAGGGGAGAAAAAAGAACATGGAGCTTTCTTCACCATCAGACTCCAATTCACCTTCTTTACACTTTGAATAAACTTTGCTTTGAGGAGTAATTCTCAGAAGAATCCACTTCAAAGGTAAACTCACTATAAAGGAAAGGGGCAGAAATCCCCGAACTCTCTCTCTCTCTCTCTCTCACCTAAGATGACAAAGGTACCAGCCGTTTGACTTTCAGGAGAGATCCTGACCTGAGAATTTGGTCAGCCCTGTCGCTGGGACCATGTTGTAAGGATTTTACCTTGAACCAAGTCTAATGTGATAAGTTTTAGTTACTAGAAAGTGTTTTATTTTTATTTCTTTTGTAACCATTTCTGAGTTTAATGCCTGACACCTGATTTCACCTAAAATCCTATCTTCTTTTGTTAAAAAAATTGTTTTATTTTTAAATCTAAACCAATCCAGTGCAATGTTTATACTGAACTGTTTCGTAACTCCAGTTAAAGTAGCAAACTGTTAAATATTAACCCTTCACAGAAGCAATGGACCTTTAATAGTGGAACTGTCCAGGAGAGGGCTGGACAGTACAGAACACACATTTTTAGGAAAATTCGGGACTAGGAGTGTGTTGGGGTCACCCTACAAGTGATAACCAAGGCTGGTGGAAACCAGAGCATGTGACTCGTGTGTTGCTGACAGGCTGCTGGGTGAGAGCTGCTGGATCAGGGCTGTGGCTTTTCACAGACACTCCATTCAGGGTGTGACCTACATGCCGGTAGGCTGTTTGTGAGTGGCCCAGGGAGGGAGCTACAACAACAAAGCATTGTAAGGTACCCAGGATTCTGGAACAGGTCTCATTGGTCTGGATTGTACCCTGGAATGTGATAACTATGCCTAGCAAACTAGTGTCTGATTCAAAGACCACTAAAGTCAATCAGAGTTTTCCACTGACTTCAGTGGGCTTTGCATCAGGTCTTTAGTGAGCTGTGATTGCTGGTTGGCACACCACTCCTAATCTTCACATTGTTGTCTTGTGCTCCCCACCCCATTTGATTGTTGTGTCCACCCATTGTCTCGTCTTATACTTAGACTGCAAGATGTTTACATCAGCAGCCATCTTTTCATCGTATGTGTGGTACAGCACTTCATACACAGGGCCTCTGGACACTACCACAAAGGAAAAAATAAATATTCACAAACGGCAATGATCACTAGGTATCCAACAATTTGGCATAAATAATGAAGAGCAAAAGCAAATAACCATAACAAACAAATGGACAAAAAGCAAAACCAGTTATCAGATTATTCAGAAACACAAAAGAGAATATTTTATCAGAAAAAAAGTATTTTCAGTGAGTAATTTGATATTTTATCATCTCTACTCTGAAAGAACGAAAATGAAATGATATTGCATTTATGCAAGGTTTTATACAAATTAAATAATTCTTTGGAAATTATAAACTATTAAGAATCTCTGCTCACCACAGAAATTCAGCTACCTGCAGGGTGGAATGTGACAACCGTTTAAGAGCACATAGTATCACACAGCAATTCAAGATAAGAACTAAACAGAACTTTTGTCAACTTGAAACTGCAGAAGAATTTCTACAGTCAGAATGTAATTAACTAAGATTTCAGCAAGGGCTTTGGGATTAACTGACAACCCCTCCTCTTGCAAAATGTGCAGTGGGAATGTTAATGATCACATGTGGTCAGGAGACACTGTTTATAACACATTTAATCTGAAAGACAGAACTTCAAACAGCACACTCCCCCCTGGGTAACATTTTGGAGCATTGGTTTATTACCAACTCAGAAGAAGCAACGCTAAATACTGAAGGCGGGCTTTTTAAAGGCACAAAAGCCAGTTAGGCATCCAATTCCCATGGAAGTCAGTGGGAATGGATTGCCTACCTCCCATTTGTGCTTTAAAAATCTTCCCCAATGTCCAACTGTAACTTAGGGACCTAACTGCTTTTTTAAAAACTCCCCTTTAATCGCCAGCACTGCTTCTTACATCCCACACAAATACTACACTCCCCTGACAATTTTACTTAGAAAAAAATGTATTTCTGATGAGATTAGAGTTTAAGATGCTTTTGGGGACAAGGACCATCTTTTTGATAAGCGTTTGTACAGCTCCTGGGGTCCCCAGTCCGTGACTGAGGTCTCTAGGCACTTCCACAATACAAAGAATATCAAGAAAGATGGAGGGGCAAGAGGGGAGTGAGATAGAGAAAGAATGAAAGAAAGTCTAAGGTAAAACTGTATCTAAAGTTTGATGCAGGCATGCTGAGTCCAAGGAGGAATCAATAAAGGCAATCATGTACAATCAACACTTATGTGGGATTTAAGTCATGTGACTCCGAAGCTTAAAATAGAGCCGCATTACACCAGATGGCAGCTTTCAGAGCCACGGCATAGGTGCAAGAAGCGCTTTACTTAAAGGAGATTTCACAGAGGTGTTATTGGCAGGGAGAGCATTTTCTTTTTTGGTAAGTGAGAGATGCAGGATTCTAAGAAAAACCCAGCCCAAGATAGAAGGAGAGGGTTGTATAAGCTCAGCCTCATGGAGCTATTTACCTGCATCTATATGCTGTAGAGCTGAACAAGGGAAAAAAATTAAAAAAAATAAAGGGTTGAAGGCCTTCTGTCAAGGAGTTCTCCTTTCTTATTTTTTTCCCCTTTCCCTTTCACAGTCAATTTGCTGCAAGTTGGATCTTGAAAAGAACATGCTGACATCTAGCAGTGGGGCTAACCTTTAAGGAAGCTTTTCAATATTTATACATGGGAACCCTTGATAAGATTTCCTCATTCGGAATAAAGGCTGCATCTTTCCTAAGGGACCTTTCAGAACATTTTTATAACTTAAATCTGCATTTATCTTTATACCTTTGTTTCTATTCACTAGTCATTCTCCCTCTCTTTTTTGTTGTAGGAATTTCAAGTGAGTTTCTTCAAGGGTTGGTGTTCCGCTCTCTCAGTGGAGTTTCAACTGTCCAAATGGTTTGTTTTAATCCATGGCTCACTTGCATTTGAAATTCAAGTAATAAATGATATTGTTAGGTTGGAGGCTGGGAGAAACCTCCTTGAAGCTGGCAGAAGTGACAGTGACCTTCCTCTCAGGCTAAATAAGGGAACAATTAAATGCCCCTTTGTTGAAAGAGAGCTGAAACCAGAGGAGCCACCACCCAAAATGCATGCCATCTGTAAAACTGCTCAGGAATCTGAATGATGTGGGAGGCAGGATTTCACAATAGGTTGAATGAAAACACAAGGGTGAGGAATTGATTTGATGGCAGCTGTCTTTTGTGTGTGAGAGAAGGGGCAGAAAACACCGCAGAAACAGAGGAGGTGAAGCAAAGAAGCCCCAGAAACAGCCCAGCTCTGCCCCAGTAGTGTGGTCCTGAGAAAAAGCAGCTTTTTCGGTGGAGTCCTGCCTGAAAGAGGCTCAGGACAATGAATAAAGTAATCGTCTCCTGTTGCTTGATTCCTGTTGTGTTCACAGAAACAGGACTTCATACATTCTTTATACATAAACAGGATGCACTGAAGAAATACATGACTCCATCAATTTCTCCTCCAACCAGAAACAACTCACAAGACCCTCAAAATTGGCTGACCAGTCATGTTAAAAAGGGGTGACAAAATATATGCTTATGTGTCTGCACAGTGTGAATGCATGCCTCTAGCATACCTCAATGATCTAGTCAGGTCCAGAAACAGTCAGCAGGGTAGGATTGTCTCTCAGTCCCTAGGGTCAATCTATTTCTCAGTCTAGGGCACTTGCTTGTAGATTTCCATCGTGGACTAGTCCCCCTGTTGGGTGACTTCAGGGTATGACATAAGACCCATTGATTTCTGGTGACCTACCCTAAACTGATTGTGTGGAGTTAAGTTCTTCCCCTCCAACCCTTTCCTTGTATGTCAGTTGGGAATTGTTCCCTTTTGTCTGATGTTTGAGAGCTACTTGGTTTGCCTTTCTACCAGTTCCTTTGGTCCATCTGGCACAGGGCAACTGGCTGGTGTTTCTGCATCACTGCAATGTGTTGCATTGATCTTGTTGAATCAACAAGGTCAGCTCCCAGACTGCTGCGCTGGGCATCACAAAATGGGGAAGAGATGGCCAGCCCTCTGTGGAGATAGAGGTGGTTAGGGACTATTTAGAAAAGCTGGACGTGCACAAGTCCATGGGGCCGGACGAGTTGCATCCGAGAGTGCTGAAGGAATTGGCGGCTGTGATTGCAGAGCCATTGGTCATTATCTTTGAAAACTCGTGGCGAACCGGGGAAGTCCCGGATGACTGGAAAAAGGCTAATGTAGTGCCAATCTTTAAAAAAGAGAAGAAGGAGGATCCTGGGAACTACAGGCCATTCAGCCTCATCTCAATCCCTGGAAAAATCATGGAGCAGGTCCTCAAAGAATCAATCCTGAAGCACTTGCATGAGAGGAAAGTGATCAGGAACAGCCAGCATGGATTCACCAAGGGAAGGTCATGCCTGACTAATCTAATTGCCTTTTATGATGAGATTACTGGTTCTGTGGATGAAGGGAAAGCAGTGGATGTATTGTTTCTTGACTTTAGCAAAGCTTTTGACACGGTCTCCCACAGTATTCTTGTCAGCAAGTTAAGGAAGTATGGGCTGGATGAATGCACTATAAGGTGGGTAGAAAGCTGGCTAGATTGTCAGGCTCAACGGGTAGTGATCAATGGCTCCATGTCTAGTTGGCAGCCGGTATCAAGTGGAGTGCCCCAAGGGTCGGTCCTGGGGCCGGTTTTGTTCAATATCTTCATAAATGATCTGGAGGATGGTGTGGATTGCACTCTCAGCAAATTTGTGGATGATACTAAACTGGGAGGAATGGTAGATACGCTGGAGGGGAGGGATAGGATACAGAAGGACCTAGACAAATTGGAGGATTGGGCCAAAAGAAATCTGATGAGGTTCAATAAGGATAAGTGCAGGGTCCTGCACTTAGGATGGAAGAATCCAATGCACCGCTACAGACTAGGGACCGAATGGCTAGGCAGCAGTTCTGCGGAAAAGGTCCTAGGGGTGACAGTGGACGAGAAGCTGGATATGAGTCAGCAGTATGCCCTTGTTGCCAAGAAGGCCAATGGCATTTTGGGATGTATAAGTAGGGGCATAGCGAGCAGATCGAGGTACGTGATCGTTCCCCTCTATTCGACATTGGTGAGGCCTCATCTGGAGTACTGTGTCCAGTTTTGGGCCCCACACTACAAGAAGGATGTGGATAAATTGGAGAGAGTCCAGCGAAGGGCAACAAAAATGATTAGGGGTCTAGAACACATGACTTATGAGGAGAGGCTGAGGGAGCTGTGATTGTTTAGCCTGCAGAAGAGAAGAATGAGGGGGGATTTGATAGCTGCTTTCAACTACCTGAAAGGGGGTTCCAAAGAGGATGGCTCTAGACTGTTCTCAATGGTAGCAGATGACAGAACGAGGAGTAATGGTCTCAAGTTGCAGTGGGGGAGGTTTAGATTGGATATTAGGAAAAACTTTTTCACTAAGAGGGTGGTGAAACACTGGAATGCGTTACCTAGGGAGGTGGTGGAATCTCCTTCCTTAGAGGTTTTTAAGGTCAGGCTTGACAAAGCCCTGGCTGGGATGATTTAACTGGGAATTGGTCCTGCTTCGAGCAGGGGGTTGGACTAGATGACCTTCAGGGGTCCCTTCCAACCCTGATATTCTGTGATTCTATGATTCTATGATTCTAAGGCTGAGATCCTCCTATACAATATAGTCATCTTATAAATATATTAAATGAATACAAGAATCGAGGTGAGAGATGCCATTTCAGGGGGAAACCACCTGAAGCAGTAATAACAATCAGCAAATTTGTTGAGATCTAGAAGCATCCCCTGCTCTGAACAGGACTCTGCTGTGTTACAAGGGGACAAGAACACTACTCCAAACAGCTTACAACTGAAACAATCTCTTCTATTGCACTGCACTCCCCTGTGAGACGGCATTGTCCTGCTCCTGCTCTCTTCTGGACACAGACAGCTCAGAGACCTCCTTCTAGTCAAACTCCTTGTGCAATTTATTGACAGTGTTCTTCCTCACCCTCTTTACAAAACTTATGCAGCTCTGTATTTACAAGCATACAGTCCTTAGCTGGCTCAGCCACAGAGGAGGAAGACAGACCGTAACATCCCCTAAGAAATCACTTGTCTCTCTGAAGTGTACTAGTTTCTCTCTTTCCACTGAGCATGTCCTTCCTGTGCCTTTTCTACTTTCTGGGCTAATTAGCCTTTGGGGCTCTTCTCAGGCCACCCAATCTGACAGTTAAGCACAGCTTTGGCCCTCAGGTCTACTCCAGGGTGATTTAATTGGTGATCCAGTGATCAGCATGCTGGTACAGCTGCTGTTGTGATAGCACTCTGTCACATCCATGCAGCAGATGGACCTGCACGGAAACTCACTTCAGTGGTACTCTAGATGAGCGCATATAGATACTCGTTAGGAGCTTAGCGCCAGATCAAAGACTAAGGACTTGATTCTACAACATGCTGCCTTGAGCTGGTTGAAATTTTTCATTTTTTTTCAACCAAAATGTTTTTTAAATAAAAGGTTTATTTTTTTCTTTTTCTTTCTTTTCTGACTTTTAACCACATTAATTTCCAATCTGAAAACCAAAACATATTTCAGTTTTCAGGTTTCGGCATTTGATCTTCTTTTCATTTTGGCACTGAAAAAAGGGGGGTGGGGGGGAGGGAGGAAAGGGAGAGAAACTGGAGGAAAACCAAAAAGTCAAAAAAATCTAAAATGACTTTTGCCCATCAAAACCTCAGAAAATTTCAAAACTTTTCAGAAAATTAAAAAAAAAAAAAAAACAGAATTAAAAAAGACAAACCACAAACCACAGTTAATGCTGAGGAGAAACTGATCTATTATTTTACTTAGTACTTCTAAGAGACTCAAATACCATAATAATGGGTGTGTTTAGATAGATAGAATTGAACATTTTTTTCTGTGAAAACTAATTTTGATGAAAACTGTTTTTGACAAATTAGACATTGTAATGAAAAATATCTGGGTTTTGTCCAAAAATCTGGGGGGGTTCCATGGAAAAGCAAAAGGTGAGATTTTGGGGTGTAATAGGGTGGCTTCTCCCTAAGGGCCGGGGCCGGCCAGACATGATGACTAAGGACATGATGACATCTGGACGAGATCAGGTGATTTCTCTATAAAGATCAGCAGGAAGCTCCAAGAAAGGGGGAATGTTTAGGCCTATTTGGTCCCTATGTTCTAGATGGATCCCTGAAGGACCACCTCTCCTGCTGAGGGTAGGGGCCAGAAAACAAAGAAACAATCAAGCAAGGGGATCAACTAAATCTGGGGGGCAACAAATGAAAAAAAAAACACACAAGAGAAGTGTTGGTCATAGGTTGAAAATCGGGGCTCAAAAGGGGAGCACTTAGCAGAGAAACACAGCACCCACTGGGCCTCCAAAGAGGGGGGATCTCCGTTCAGGACTCAGAGGCTGCTTGGAGTGAGCAAGCTCTAGCCAAGAGTCCTGGGAGTTAGGACTGAGACTTCAGCTAGGTCCGGTGTGAGAGTGGCCTGCCAAAGTAGGAAAGGTTCTAGACAGGAAGGTCTGGGAGGAGGAAGATAAACCTTTATTTTGGTGGACTTCTGGATGGACTTTGTGCTGGGATTTTGCGTTTTCTTTATTATTTTATATTAATAAACCCAGAACCCAAGGAGGGGTATTGATGACCAAGAAAAAGTCTGGGTGAAGTTTTAGTGGAACCGTCCAAGAGGGGACACTGAGGCAGAGTGATTTGAAGTGACATTTGGCCACAAAGGGGAGCACATCAAATGGAAACCTTGCTACATGGAGTTGAGCTGCTGAAAAATTCAGGGATTTTTGTGTATTCAGCTTTTCAGTTAAACCTGGGAAAAGCCAAAGGAAAAATTGTGACCAAAACAAACCAAAGTTTGTTTTTTATTGTTACAGGAAAAGGGGGAAAGAATTCCAACCCGTTCAGATAGACAGCTAGAACTCAGAGGCAGTTGAGCACACTCACACATAATGGACAGCAAATCAAACAAGCAGAGCGCTGATCAAAGGATGGGAGTCTCACACAGCTGGTCAACGGCTCTTTTACACTTAAACAGATATTTCTGAATGGGGCCCTCTGTGTAACATGGAACAGGAGGCTCAGAATCCTTCCAGTCCGTAGTAGAAACACCAACTAAACAGCAGCACCCTCTTTCCCCCCCTCACAGGCTTGGGGAGTGAATTATGCAGGGTACATGCTGATTCCTACAGGGATATATCCTCTGAAGGAGGCATTCCCCACAGCGGGACCATTGCAACAAGCACCAGCTGCATTTCTATAGCACTGCTTTCATTTTTCCTGGATCTCATTCATGGTATCTCTCCCCCTTTTATCCAGAGGATGATAAACATATTGGACCACATCCCCATCTGGTGTTTACTGACTTAGCTGAACTGATTCCAATGGTGTTATGTCATTCTATGCCAGAGGAGGATCTGGTTCGTTTTCATGATATTTGAACATCGGTCCTTGAATCCCATTTTCACAACCTTCGGCGCTTTTTTTCTCCCATCGTGCCTCTGAGAAGAAGAGACAAATGAGTTAAAGGGTTATTAGAGCCCAGGGTGGAATTTGCTTTTCTTTCTATGTGAGGAGATTCTCTCCTGTTTATCTCTACGGCAGTTTCCTCACAAGTTTCTCCAGAAATTGCTACCAGGTCCTCCTGAGGATGTCAGCTCCTATTGCAGACTGAAACATGAAGGGTGAAGTTATTAGCTATTCTCTTTACATGCTGTCTTTCTTTATATCTGAATTATGAGAACGATGAATGCTGGTCATCAAAAGAAATGAGTTTTAGAAAGGGAAAATGAAACGTGCAAAGACAAAAGAAATCTGATCGTGGGAGAGGGGGTCCGCAGAGAAGGCGAACAAAAAGGTGGAGAATAAAAAAGGGAAATTGAGAACCAAAATGTAAAAGAAAGAAAGAAAAAGACAGAGTGGTAAAACTGCATAAGAATGGGTTAGATCCTCAACAGAATTGGAAGTGGCCACTGTGTAGGCAGGAGAAGAACGCCTTTTCATCAGATCTTGAAGGGAATTCCCCTCCCCTTTGATATAGCTAAAAAGTGAAATAATATTAATACCTGGCATTAGCATCCAGCCATTTCTTTCTACGTGCAACTTTGATGGTTCCAGGTTGAATGGGGGATCATGTCCTCAGGGTCAAAATGTCACAGGAGCTGAATGTCCAACACCAATATGAAGGCTAGACCCCCAAAAAACTTCGCATACAGTAGCTGTCAAAATTGTCTAACCATGAGCCAATTCTGTACATCAGGTGTGCATTCTCTGTGGCAGAACTTTTCTTAGTTGAGGAACGAGCACAAGAGCAAAGAAAGTCAAAGGGGGAAAAAAAAAAACCTGCCAAGTTTCCTTCTTGCCTATGTCTTTCTTGGTTTATAATTGATGAAGCCTTGTTGCAACTTTCCAAAAAAGCTGCTTTTTGATCATTCCTAATAAGACATAACCACCCTATCCCCTTAGTGAAAAACTGAAAGCTGAAACCAGTTAATAATTCATGGAGAGATTTTACCTATACTTATCAGTCTACCTTCAACATTTTAAGCAATCAATTTCCTCAGCTTGAGCCCATATGGATGTCTTTAAATATATTAAGATCTATAATTTACTTATCTGATTCCTTAGTGTATGTCTAGAGAGGAAGGCTGGCCCTGTGGTAAAAGCACTAACTTAGTGCCTGAAAGGCCTGCATTCAAGTCCTTGCTCTTCCTCAGGCTTTCTGTGTAACTTTCAGCAAGTCCTTTAGTCTCTCTCTGCCTCAATTTCCCATCTGTAAAATGGGGGTAATAGCAGTTCCATACCTCACAGGGGAGCTTTGAGGTATACAGTTACTAAGGCCTC
Organism: Caretta caretta; assembly: GCF_965140235.1. NCBI lineage: Eukaryota > Metazoa > Chordata > Testudines > Cheloniidae > Caretta > Caretta caretta. The sequence goes on along the minus strand of NC_134210.1, from coordinate 7,880,103 downwards.
ATCTACACAACAGGGTTAGATCAAAGAAAGCTGACGTGCATCAACTTAGCTGTGGAAGTCTCTTCATTACATTTGGCTCCCGCTGACATAAGTGACTCTATATGTCTATGAAGTGATGCCACCTCCCTGTGTGGCAGAGCCATGGTCGATGTTATTAGGTTGCCACATTGTCACTGTGTTGCTGACAGCGACTGTTACTGGCTTTCAGGAGCTATCCCACAATGCCCCGCACTGCCAATACATTCGATACAAGCACTCCTGGTGAGTACGCACACCGCTGACGCTAGGAGCCTTCTTGTTAATGTTGGGAACGGACCACATCCACCATGATTGAATTGGCCTCGTTAGCACTACAAAAAGTAATTTTCCCTCTGTTGATACTCACCCCTTCTTGTCAACTGTTGGGAATGGGCCACATCCACCCTGATTGAATTGGCCTCGTTAGCACTGACCCCCCACTTGGTAAGGCAACTCCAATCTTTTCATGTGCTGTATTTTATACCTGCCTACTGTATTTTCCACTCTGTACATCTGATGAAGTGGGTTATAGCCCATGAAAGCTTATGCCCAAATAAATTTGTTAGTCTCTAAGGTGCCACAAGGACTCCTGGTTGGTTTTGCATAATTATGTAGTGTAAACTTGGCCTAAGGCACTGGGTTCCACAGATACATTTTAGTGAGATAACTACTTTACTGACTCAATCATGCTGATTATACTTTTTAAACAGTGGTACAGTGGGCATAGCTCAGACTTACATGTGCCAACTCTTCTGTTTTGTCGTGGTGTAAGAGGCAATCTGAGGCCAACATCCTGGTTCACCGCTCCGTATACTTGAGCATTGGAGACTCTCTAGTTTGAAAACCAAGAAGTGGAGCCGATTGGAAAATGTTCAGTGGTTTTGGTTGGTTGGTTGGCAATGGAAAGAAAGTTCCTGAGCAAAAAAAAAAGGTAATGGAAATTTTTTGGAAATTTCAGTGAAAAGCAGGAAATGGCTGTAATGAACTTTTCTATCTACCTGTCAATCTGAAGACTGTATGCTTCTACCCATCATTGTAGTATTTGAGTGCCTTCCGGGTTAGACTGGCAATAGTGAAGCCACACGGGATCTGACATGAAATCTGGTTCTCGAATTTTCAGAAGCTTTGCTTGGGGAATTTTTTTCTGGATGAGTGTGTATTTTTTGACTAGCTCCACCAAACATCCACAGTCTAGGGCTCAACATAGATGGTAAGTATTAATAAGCTCTGTTGAACAGAGAACACAATATTTAAAGGCTCACAAGACATGTTTGCCAGGTGAGAAGACCCTGCTCTGCTAATTTTTTTATACTTACATGATTAAGCTGAAGCATACCTGGGCGTGCTCAGAAATCAATAGATGCAGTAGCATAGTGAATCCAGAAGCACATTTCATCATCTCATCTTCATAGCCTTTCCGAGTAATTACGAGGTGACCGTTAGCAAATCTAGGGGGGTTTGTCTGTTTGTTTTATTTGCTGTTTTATTCCCAAACTGAAGAGTGTTACACTATGATCTCTGTGGCATCAGAAAGCACTTTGTTTCGCCTTGTCCCGTTAGCTGGATAGGCAGTGCAGACACATAGCACATGGGTTACTGGCACAGCTTTCACAAACCAACTGGCCAGATCTGACATTCTTGGTCTGAAATCATAGTTTTCCTTCTCCTAAGTGGACCATCTGCCTGAGCTGATGAGCCCCATCTGCCTGATAGAGGTACAGAGAGATGAAGTGACTTGTTTAAGGTCAACCAGCTGATTCAGGGCACAGCCTGGTACAGGACACAGGAGAGTCCTCATTCTGCACACTCTCCACTGTACCAAACTGCCTCCCCTGGTATCAGAAAACACTGATTGATGTACATGTGTGCGATTTCCTCGCAGGAGCAGCACAGCTCATCTTATGAGAAGCTCTGGATCACAGCAGTGGTGCTGTGAAGCAAAGTTAAGCGGTTCTCTACTGTGGATGAACTGTGATCATAACACTATAAAACAAAGAGAAAGATTCTCAGGTCACCTGATACAATCTTCCTCGAGCAATAAAATGTGAAATCACAAAATAACTCATGAAATTGATCAAAATGAACCCTTAAGAATATTTTATCCCTCTGTTTGAAGGTCTAAGATGGGTAGAGAGGAGAGCTGGCTGGGAAATTTTATCGATAATTTTTATTTTTTGATGAAAACCTGAACCTTTTTTTATTGAAAACAGACATTTTTTTTCACAAAAAGCCATTTGTTTTTGGTGAGAAAACATTTAAATAACTCAGCATAATATTTCTGTAGACAATGCAAGTGAAATAAGCTAGCACACTATCTGTACTGTGGGCTGATGGATACTGAGTTGTGAGTGAAGTAGTCAATCAAAATAAAAAGATGTGCATAATCACTGTTAGGTTATGCAAACTTTTGTGCTGTGAATAAAGAATAATGACCCTCAGCCAATAAGAGTTTGGGGAGTTGCACATTGCGCAGATATCAGTAAAACTACATGACCATTATGCAAACCAGAGCATATTCATCCATTTAGAAAGCAGGGCATTGAATACATTAGAACTAAGTGGATGGATATGTACAGCATTTTTCCATCTGATTGGCCTAAATAATTCCATGTCATAATAATTGTTACTTGCGATCCTTCCCAGCGGATATCCTAATACATTGTAGGTTCTTTGCTGACATGAAATGCAGAATTATTTTCACATCTGGTGGGAGCTGAGATCATCAAACGAGACCAACACTGACTACTGAGTTACTTCAAGATATAGGGTAAGTTATTATGATTTGTAGTGTGCTGGTGTTGGCCCCAGGATATTAAAGAGATAAGGTGGGTGACGTAATATCTCTTATTGGACCAACTTCTGTTGGTAAGAGAGATAAGCTTTTGAGCTTACACAAACCTCTTCTTCAGGAGTGGGAAGCATACTCAGAGTGTCACAGCTAAAGACATGATGGAACAGATTGTTTAGCACAAGTAGTTAGCGTATATTTCAAGGGACTATTCAAGGTGACAGGTTTCAGGTGAGTTGGCCTGTTAACACTCATAGGGGGAAAGGAAGGGACAGGACAAAAACAAACAAACTCAGAAAGGAAAATGATATAAGACAAAAAACCACCCTATCACCTGTGGGTGAACACTTTTCACAAAACTATCAGTCTATATCTGACCTCTCAGTCGTCATCCTCAAAGGAAATCTGCACAACACCTTCAAAAGACACGCCCGGGAGCTTAAATTCATAACTCTGCTAGACACTAAAAATCATGGCCTGAATAGAGACATTGGATTTATGGTTTATTACAATAATCTACAACCCACTAAAAACATCCTCCTCCATCCCCCTCAGCTGCCTTCATCCCACCCCGCCCTTTTTCTCCCCTATGACAGGCAGGATATTAAGGATCCATTTCACCTTGAATGTTCCCTTGAAATATGTGTTAACTACTTATGCTAAACAATCTGTTCCACCTTGTATTATCTCACTCACCTTGTCTCTCTAATTTATTAAGGTGTCACCCAGTTCAAATCCCTAACAAGGGAGAGAAGGGATGTGAACGGCTCCTTTCTCAGGGGAAGGCCCTAACCATTGGTTTATGGGATGTTCTGACAGGTGTAAGGGGGCTCCCTTGTTTCTCCTGTGAAGCTGTCCCACTGTGCATAAATAATGTGAGAATCGTTGCGCCAGAGAGCAAAAATAAGCATGAGGTTGACTCTATAGCCCAGTGATAAGAACACTCATGTGGGAGATCCAGGAGCCACTCTGCCTGCAACAATGACTTTAAAAAAAAAGTATTTATCCACAAGAGGAGAGACTGAGGGAGCCAGACATTGAATGGCCAATGGTTAGGGAAGTCACATGAAAAGGGGCAGAGCCTAATTTATCACTTCAGGTGGGGAGGGAGGATTTGAATTGGCGGTTTCCCACATCCCAGGTGAGCACTATAACTACTAGGCTAAAAATTGGGAGGGATTGCTTCCTCACTGGCTGCTTCATGTAAACTCGCACACAGGGGCCCACTCCAGTAGGCAAGGTTTGAACATGCTTATTAGATTGGGCCTGACAGGTGAGTTAGGCAGTGGAACACCCATCCTATCTTCCCCTGCCTGGTGTGGGGCTGCGATGCGTGTGCTCAGACCAGAAACATAAGGCACCTAGTGATGTCTGAGCGCAAAACCTGAGGTGCTGAGTGAGTTTAGACACCGGGAAGGCTCAGGGCAGTTTTGTGAATCCCAATGGGGCCTCATTCTGGGATTGAAGTGCATAAAGTGGCAGTTAGACACCTAAATCCTTTTTTCAGAGTAGCAGCCGTGTTAATCTGTATTCGCAAAAAGAAAAGGAGGACTTGTGGCACCTTAGAAACTAACAAATTTATTTGAGCATAAGCTTTCGTGAGCTACAGCTCACTTCATTGGATGCATTCAGTGGAAAATACAGTGGGGAGATTTATATACATAGAGAACATGAAACAATGGGTGTTACCATACACACTGTAACCAGAGTGATCACTTAAGGTGAGCTATTACCAGCAGGAGAGCAGGGGGAAAAAATCATTTCCCCATGTTTATTCCCCACCCCCACCCCCACTGTTCCTCAGATGATCTTGTCAACTGCTGGAAATGGCCCACCTTGATTATCACTACAAAAGGGCCTCCCCTTCGCCCCTCTCCCCCCCCCCCCCGCTGGTAATAGCTCACCTTATCTGATCACCCTCCTTACAGTGTGTATGGTAACACCCATTGTTTCATGTTCTTTGTGTATATAAATCTCCCCACTGTATTTTCCACTGAATGCATCCGATGAAGTGAGCTGTAGCCCACGAAAGCTTATGCTCAAATAAATTTGTTAGTCTTTAAGGTGCCACAAGTCCTCCTTTTCGTTTTGCTAAATCCTTTTGTGAATCTAGCACTAATTGTCCAACTGTCAGTAAATACACTGTTCACTTTTCCTTCACCACTTAGAGAAAAACTAACGGTCACGTAACCTCTCTACCCCAGATCCTCAAAGCTGTTTAGGGGCCTAATTTCCATTGGCTTCAATAAGATGCCTAAATACCCCTGAGGAGCTGGGCCTCTGGGACCTAATTCCCCAGTATCTGTAAAATGGGGATAATAGTACTTCTCTATTTCTCACTTCTCACAACTTCCTATAAGAACAAATACATTAAAGACTGGGAAGTGCTCAAACACCATGAAAGTGAGGGCCATGTAAGTACCTTAGATAGATAGACATCTCTGAACTATTTAAGGTTCTGTTACAACCTGCTTAGCTGGAGAGTGAAAGGAAACATAGAATCAGGCCTGGAAGGGACCTCAAAAAGTCATGAAGTCCAGCCCCTGTGTTGAGTTACAACCAAGAGGACATGAGACGGATTAAACAATTCGAGCTGAGCCCCATCCAATTTGACATGCCTCAATGAGCCTTTATTGGCCTGACAAGCTATGCAAGTGTTGCTGAGCCCTAAATCCCAACAGCAATACTTGGGGGTTGGTTAAAACCTGAACCTAGATCTGAACTCCATGCTTGGCTGCTATTTTAATAATGGACTAAACCAGAACCCCAAGGCTGAATTTGGCCCCCAAGCTTCCAGGGGATCAGGATATGGGTACATAAATTGTGGCCTAAGCCATCTCTTCTGCAAGTACATAAAACATAACAGAAGGAGGGCAAGGGCCAATTATTCTAATTAGTCACCAAGGTCAGAACAAGAAATAATGGGATGAAGCTGCAACAAAGGGGAAATTTAAGTTAATGATTAAGACAAACTTTATAACTATTAGGACAGTTAGAGCCATGGAACAAGCTGCCAAGGGAGGTCATAGAACCACTTTCACTCAGAGACTTTCAAGGACAGACTCATCATCAGTCTAACAGTAATGGCTTAAGGAAAATGAATTCAGTCCTGCCACAAAGCAGGTTATACCACCTGCTAGAACTCCTTTCCCAGCCCTAATGATTCAGGGGACAAAATGAATGTTCTGCTCTTATAATATAGAATATTAGACAGCTAAGGGGGCTATGATGTATGCATCAATAATATTAATAATGGATATTTTCCAAGTGCTCTCAGCTAGTTTAACAGGATGTCACGGTGCATCACCATTTTTAAATAATAGTAATAATACTGAATAATGATTTGCACCAGTCTATAGCAACGTGCATCCAAGGGTATCCAAATCCTTTACAAATGTTTGTGTATCAAGGCTTACAACAGGAAAGTATCATGTGCAGGTAAGTTGTGACTAAAATGGCAAAATTATGAAACTCGTGGATTTATTCCTATGCCACCAGAAACAGCCTGCAGCAGTTCCAGGTTCAATACTGACTGAATACATCCGTTAAAATAATAGGTACTGCCTTCAGCGATGGTGGACAATTAATAGTACACACTTGAGTTTTGGGGCCAGATCCCCAGAAACAGCTGATCTGTGTTTAGTGCAGGATGCATGTGGATGAATAGCTCTAAGTCACTTTTCTGCTGATCCAGCCTGGGGTCAGCCAGGGAGCAGTGCAGCCTCCAGGGCAATTTCTTAGATTCATAGATTTTGAGGCTAGAACATCTAGTCTGACCTCCTGCATAACACAGGCCATAAGACTTGCCTGAAATAATTTCAGCTTGAAATCAACAGCGGTGGTTAAACAAGAGTGGATCTTTTAGAAAAAAACATCCAATCTTGATTTTAAAATGTCCAGTGATGGAGAACCCACTACAACCTTTGGTAAATAATTACCTTTTTGAAGTGTGGATACCTGAACAAGACACAGTATCCTGGTAGCGGTTGCACCCGTGCCAAATACAGAGGTAACATAACCTCCCTAATACCTCAGTATTCCCCTGTCTATACATCCAAGGAAGTTCCTTTGAAAAGTCTGTGTCTTAACTTGCTTCAAGTGTCATATGTTCCCAAAGGGTTAAACTCACCAGAGACAGTGGTTAGAGCCTTGCGTGCATAGGGGAGCTTAAAAGCCCTCGGAACCAGAATGGGGGTCCAAACACAGCTGTCTGGTGAGCTTCAACAATGTGAGCTCATTCAGGACTGTGATAAACCCCAAATCTTTTTGAGAATCACTACTTCTTAGGGAAGGGTCCCCCATCCTGTAACTATGGCCCACCTTCTCTGTTCTTAGCCTTATGATCTTACATTTAGTCATATTGAAACTCATATTCCTTGCTTGTGCCCAGCTTACCAAGCGATCCAGATCGATTATTTACCAGTGACGTGTCCTCCTCATAATTTACTCCGCCCCCTATCTTTGTGTCATCTGCAAACTTTATCATTGATGATTTTATGTTTTCTTCTTGGTAATTGGTAACAATTTTTAATAGTAGTGGGCCAGGATCCGATAGCTATAGGACCTGCTCTAGAAACACAGTTCCTCAATGATGATTTCCTGTTTACAATCCATTCAATGTGTGCCATGATGTATCTTTCTAGATTCTTAATCTAAATACCTTGCAGTAGCAAGTCAAATGACTTTAAAAAGTCTCTGTATATTACATCAAAATATTCTTTTTATCAACCAAACTTATTATCTCATCAAAAAGGGATATCAAATTCGTTTGGCAAAATGTATTGTCCATAAACCCATGGTGGTGGGCAATGGGACTTTAAAGTAGACATATTTGTAATGCATGATGATATAGTATAGGGCAGCATGGGGTAAAGTAGCCTTACGATAAATGAGAATAAAGCCTGTTTAGGGCTGATTTCTACATCCTTGCACCTAGTCACTTACACCTATGCAAAGTGGGTGCACATTTGCAGATCAGAACTGCAGCATGTTAGAACCACTTTGCACATGTATAAACAATGAAATAAGGCAGTGGGGGACAAGGCCCCTAATGTGCTGGAGATGGGAAAACATTGCTCCTGAAGCAACGGGAGTAAACAATTTGCTGGAGGATGGAGCAGAGTTGCTTATGGGAGCTGTGGAGTGGGTGTGCTGGCACGGCTGTGAATTGGAAGATGGATGGAAGTGTTAGGAAAAGAAAATGTAGTATAATTAATATGAAATACCACTATGGGTATGTCTACACTGTAAAAAGAAAAAAAGAAAAAGAAACCTGCAGCACTGAGTCTCAGAGCCCAGGTCAATTGACTCAGGCTTGTGGGGCTAAAAATAGCACTGTAGCCATTGCCATTTGGGCTGGAGGCTGAGCTCCAAGGCCTTTCACCCTCATTGGGTTTCAAAGCCTGGGCTGCAATCCCAGGTAGAAACATCTATTCTTAGCCCTGCAGACTGAGCCCTGGGAGCCTGAATCAATTGAGCTCTGATGCTCGGCACCCTGGGTTTTTCTTTGCAATGTAGACACCCTATGATGGCACTCCACTCAGCATGGATAAGGCCTCAGCAGAAGTATTGTGTTCAGTTCTGAGCACCACACTTTGGGAAAGATGTAAACAACCTGGAGAAGGTCCAGAGGAGAGCGACAACAAATATTTAAAGCTCTAGGAAACATGACCTATGAGGATAGATTGAAGAAACAAAATGGATTTGTTTAGTCTGGAGAAGAGAAGACTGAGGGGGGGACATGAGAACAGTCTTCAAGTACATTAAAAAACTGTTATAAAGAGGAGGGTGAAATATCGTTTTCTTTATCCACTGGGGACGGGTCAAGAAGTGATTGGCTTAAGTGCAGCAAGGGACGTTCAGGGTAGACATTTAGAAATAACTTCCTAACTATAAAGGTAGGTAAGCACTGGAACAAATTACCTGGGGAATTGTGGAATCTCTGTCATTGGAGATTTTTAAGAAAAAGATTAGATAAACATCTGTCAGGGATGGTCTAGCTCAGCACAGCGGTTCTCAACAGTGGGTCCGCGAGCCCTTCCAGGGGGGCTGCAGGGTCTGCAGATGAAACCCAGTGCCCTGAGTCCCGGTGCTTGCCCCCTCGTGGGGCTGAAGCCAGGAGCCATGGGCTCAAGCCCCGAGCCCGGCTGCTCCCCAGGCTGAAGCCAGGAGTGGTGCGAGCCTAAAAGCCGGAAGCCCTGGTGCCCCCCTGATCTGAAGCCAGGAGCATGAGGATGCTGAAGCCCCGAGTCCTGGCTCTCCCCTGGAGCAGAAGCCCTGAGTCAGGGGCAGAGTTGTGGGGGGCACAAGGGTGTTACCCCCCCCCAAACTGCAGTGCCTTACCCAGTGTGGGGAAATCCTGGGGGCAGCTCCAGCTCCCCCCTCCTTTCCCCCTCAGGCCCTGCCCTCTGGCCAAATTACAGGTGGGAAGCTGGAGCCAGGCAGTGCGGGGCAGCTACTCCTTTGCCTGATGGTGCTATGGATTGGGCAGCCTTGGCATTTCCGCATCTGCTGATGGTACCCAGGGTTGTGGCTGCTCCTCAGCTCTTTGCTATCACTTTCCTACACCCTGAGCTACACCCTGCCCACACACAGCCCCTAGCTACTCCCTGAGCTACACCCCTCACTGCACACAGACCCTAGCTATCCCCTCCCTGCACCCAGAGCTACCCCCTGCCCGTACAAAGCCCCTAGCTACCCAACTCCCTGCACCCAGAGTCATTTTCAAACTTTTTGTGCTGAGTCCCCACTTTGAGTTATATTTTTTTAGTTGCAGCCCCCCCCAACTACACAGACAGGCTAGGTGTCCTGCTGAGGTGAGTCAGGGGGTGGAGGTGGCACTCCCTCCATGGACCCCACTGTGCGGAGCTGGCCTAAGCCCCGCCAACCCTTGCCCCCAAAATAGAAGTCAAACTATGCCTATGCCCAAGGCTCCACACCCCAGCCTGGAGACCCGAGTCCACTTCCCCACTGGGTCTTAGAGTTTTTATAGCATGTTGAGGGCAGCCTCAGAAAGAAGGAGGTTGAGAACCCTTTGTCTAGATGATACTTGGTTCTGACTCAGTGCCAGGAACTGGACTAGATGACCTGTAGAGGTCTCTTGCAGTCCTACATTTCGATGATTCTGTGGTCGAAAAGCGAAGGTGAATGGGAGGAGGGATAGACAGAGTGATATACTGAAAACCAAACCAGGTCTGCAGCATTTTTTAAAAAAAGAAACAAGCAAAAACAATTTCAGGCCTAAAAAGTGAGGGCTTGGGGGAGTTTGAAAAACCAGCATGAAAAAGTTCTGAATTTAGAAACCTGTCTTGCAGATTTTGCAGCCCACTACTCAGGTGACAGATGACTTTGTTAATGTCACACAACTTTCTTTCCCCCCACCTCTGTCTAAAAAAATTACTGGATCAATTGGGTTCCCCAAGCAGGTTCTGCAACCGGTGCAAAGCGTAGCATTTGGTGTCAAAGTCTGTTACATGCTGCATAGCCTAATAATATTAAAATGAAAATGAAAGTAGCTTCCAAACAATCTTTAAATCGATCCTAATGCAATAAAATTGAATATCTCCCTCTCCCCTGCCAGCCTCACCCCTGAAAGTTTACTGCAGCAATTCATCTGTTAAAGTAAATTCTGTTGTCACATTGCCCATGGTGTCCAACACAATTGCTCTGTTCAGTGGGTTGTCGTAGCGATCTCTTCAGGATGATTTTATTTTTTTCATAACCTGCGGCTGCAACATGGTTTTGCTGTAATTTTAAGATGAACTGGGCAATGTTTTGCCAGAGGCTGCTCCTGGCAAATGTGTGTCAGTAAAAGTGCGTGTAATCTGGTTGTTATTTTTAATATTGTTTGAAACTTAGTTCTGAAAGTGGGCACCGCCGAAGTTGGACTGTTAGACAGGCCCAGTCTGACGTACTCAGCTGGAGGGAGCTAACTGCTCTGATGGAGTCTGCATGTCAGAATCTTCTTTCTCCATTTCCCATTGCTATGGTAGTAACAATGTGTGTGTTTCGGGCTAAAGTCCACTTTCCATTACTCCTGTGCAACTCCCATGCATGGGTAGCACTGGGAACAGAACTGAGTACATGTACTCAGGTGGTATAAGTTGCTGTTGCCCCATCATGTTCAACAAAGTTACACTGTTTCATGCCAGCTGAGGATCTGGCCCTACAGTGTTTTGAATGGATATTGGTGTTTTAATTAGGGTAGATTTTAGTACAGGCAATTGCCTTTTGCATGGTACTAATCAGCAAGCCTAGTATGAAACTGAATGTATCTCTGAGCTTGGAGAAGGGAAAAGAAGACATGGGGTCTGTAAGCTGCAAAGCGTCAGGAGTGAAATCCTGACTCCACTGAAGTCAATGGTAAAACTCCCCCATTGATTTCAATGAGACAGGATGTTGTGCCAGATCTCTGGGCTACATTCTGCTGTGAGTTACACTGCATCGATCAGAACTAAATCCATTACACCAGATTCTTCCAGGTATAACCCAGATGTCTTTCCTTACAAAACACTAAATCCCACATGTGTACAACATACATCCCACCGACCACACCTGAGTCCTTTGTTTATGCACAGTTGGTACCAGGATTTGTCCAGTCCTTATCCTTTTACTGATTTTATTATAACCATATCAAAAAAGTTGTATAACTCTGGGCCAGAGCCTCAGCTGCTGTAAATCACATTGCCCTTGTGAAGTCAGTACAGATACACCAGATAAAGATCTGAACTATTTTCCCAGTACACCCACTTCTACAATACAGTCGTCAGTTGACCATGAACTGCTTGCCTGCGGTCACCTGAACCCAGACAGAGAGAAGATGAACTCCAATTTAGTGGGACATATTACCCCCTGGTATAACTTCCTCATGCATAATCTTCTGGTGTAACTTCACACAGCCTATGGTATCATCAGTGAAATCACACAAAGAGTACATCTGGTCCATTGTCTTTCCAAGATATAATGTAAATGGCACTAGTATTTTCACAAATGACATTTCAGTGCAGAAGGTCAATCAGTAAAATGGGTTACCCATGTGGGAAGACATGGAGATTTTTGTATCTCCACCTCTCTGTTTCTTGCCTACCTTTTTGCATGGTCTTTTACCATAGCTACACTTTCTTTTCCTTCTGCTGCTTCTCCCTGTACTGCAAGTCTTTTCCCTCAATTTACTCCCCTGAACCTTGTTTTCTGCTATTTTAACTTCTACACTTAGTACTATCCCTGCTTCATCAATACATCGCTCCTGCTCGTTTGTCTCCTGGTGTATCTCATTTCCTATTTCTTTCACTTTCACTCTCAACCAGAATTCCCTTGCTTTGTTGGCCATCCCAGCATATTCAATCATGGTGTGGAGATGGGAGATGTCTTCCTTCCCCCTGGCTGCACAGCACAGAGGAGAACTTGGTGCATACAAAGGCAGTGCTCAAGCCTTTCCAATGATCATTATTATTATAACGACATGATTTATAACCCCTCCCTCAAGCCTCAAACCACTCTGCAACATAATCAGGAAATAAGTGAGGTCAGAGATAGCACCTTGGTTATCAGACTCAGGACATCTCCCTGCTATTGGGAGATTATTCCACTTAGAGTTAAAGTATTTGGAATTACAGTACATCTTATATAGGAGACATGTATTAAAGAAAACAGCTACAACTTCCATGCAGCTCAAGTTCTAACTTTATATACCAAGAACCACACCGTGTCTGGAAGTTTACAGAACAGAGATACGGCTAGTGGCTGAATAACTTATTGCTGGTAAACAGGTCATTACATCTAGTACATTCTCTACTATTCTCTCCAATTTGGTTTTAAATTACAAAGCTGGTTCTCCACTGCCTAATGCTATCAGAATGGTGGTGTTTGATACTCACTTTACAGTCACTTTGCACAGGTGTAAATAACAACAAGGCAATGGAGAATCAGGGTTAATATCTACACACATAGAGAAATGTATGTATGCACAAATGGTTCACTTCCATTGTCACTGCTGCTCCGGTGTGGAGAGTGACATCCTCTAACTCCACACAACTCCACAGTTGATGACAGGAGATAAGAAAAGCCTGTTACAGTGAATTAAAACTCAAAGGAAATTTAAGTAGGTAATATGCAATAGACACACATTAGAATTTGGCCAAGATGTAATGTTGAACACTGCCCATTCTTGCAAAAAGTACCCTTCAATGTCTACAAATGGTCAGAACTTTGTCCAAAAGACAGCACCTCTAGTGTTTCCTTCTACCTAGAATAGGTGTAAATAACTGTGCAAAGTGCAAGAGAGTGTTGTTTTGGGACTCTAAACTGATGTGTGATGTTGCTCTGAGCTGTTACAATAGCTACTATACCCCAGCCCACAGTTGCCTGCACTGAGCAACGTCCAAAGCAATTCATTTATGCAGAGTGGAAATTAACTTGAACAGTTTATAAAATTCACTTCTGGATCTTTCATGATAAAAGGCGGAGTGTACATAACATTTATTACTACAGTCATGACATATTGGTATCACAATCTTTCTTAAATAAGATGCAATTACTAAGGAAAACCATGATAACTCCAGGCACAAATAAACAGGCTTCCGCTTATCTCAAGTCCCAGTTTTGTCTCTGTTGTTTACCAGGGCGTGCACCATGTCTGGAATGCTATGCAATATTCAGAGACATCTAGTGGCTGAATAATATATTGCAACTGAACATACCATTACAGTGACTACTACCATTATGGAACAAGTCTATTTATAAGGCATGGTCTGTACTACAAAATTTTGCCGACACACCTATGTGGGCTAGGAATGTGGGGGGAGGGGGAACCACACACACATCCCTGCTTACGTAGCTATGCCAACAATATGATGCAACTCTGCTGACAGAAGAGTGTTTTTATGGGCATCACTAATGCCGCTTGGGGAGGTGGTGTAGCTACGTCAGCAGAAGAACTCCCTCTGTTGGTATATGCTGCATTTACACTCAGGAGCTCTGCCAGCATAGGCTCTGTAGTGTCCACCTGGCCTATAATAATATCTGGAGCCATCTTGAATTGTGAAGGTCCCCTTGTTAGCAGTCACCTCTTGCCAGGCACAAACAGTTCCTTCTATTTGCAATGAATGTGCTTGATTAAATCTCACCTTCCAGAGCTTCCCTCTTGTAGTTCCCTTTGTGGGACTCCTGTTTTCTAGCTCTCTGGTCTATGAATGCTGAATTTTGCATGTCCCTGCAGCTGCACTTGCAGTGTGTTTCAGCAGACAGACATTAAAGGAAAAGGATAATACAAACAAAGCAAAAGTTGCATAAGTTCTCTGGATCTACAGCAAATAGGATGTACCAGCTCCATACTGTTGTGAAAAAGTAACAAGTATAAGGCAATTTCTGATGCAATAAAACCTTTTGTTACTTATTCTCTTTTACTCTGACTGCTATTACTTTGAAACTTCCCTGGCATTTTATCACTAATAAAAAGAGCAAATAAAACCAGTGATTTTTCCCCCTGAAAACTGTCTGGCTCACTTACTCAGTTAAAAAAAAATTGCATGTTTAAAGGTAGGGTCTGACCTACCCTCAATAGGCTAGGGCTTTGTTTAAATTCATAGAGTATTTATAATTAACCCTATATCACTCCATCACTGCATCTGTTATTAATTGCCCAGGGTCCTCCCAAGGAATAAGTTTCTGGCTCTCTGTCCAGTTCTTAACAGAAAAGGCTCAGATCCTCAAAGTGTACTTAGAAACCTAACTCCCACTGATTTCCATGGGATTAAATACCTAAATACCTTTGTGGATCTGAGTCAAAGTGGTCACATTACTTAAAAAAATGACTACTGTGGTTTGTCCCCTGGTGGTCAGTCTCAGCAGAGAGGCTACGAAATGAGTGGATCTGGAAAGTGAAGTTCCTCTCAGACTTAGGGGTCATCCCTTTGGACTGCAGGTGAAGCACATTGGCAGGTGGAAAAGTCATGGGCGTGTACATCACAGGGGCTCAGGCTGTACCAAGAGCAAAAGGAGAAATAAAGCAGAAGCTATAGTTAAAGCTGTGGGTGAAGGGGAGAAACCCCCCTGTCAGCCACAGTGGGCAGACGCACATTAAAAGTTTCAGTCACAGCAAATCCCCACTTTCACTTAGAGCAAACAAACTCCAAAATCACTCAGAACAAACACACTCCAGTCCAAACCCCATCAAGACAGCAAGCAAACACACTCCAGAAAACAGCCAGGCAATTAGAGTCCCAAAGTCTGTTTAAACACAGACACAGTAGATCAGCAAACACTCCCATCCCCCTGCGAAAACCAAACATGGACAGCCGCCATGCCAGCTCTCCTTAGCAGTGCTGGCCACTGCTGAGTCTTTCACTGTCCACAGCAAAACAAAAGCCAGGCACATTCAACTGACAATCCTACGGGGTCGTGGGCTGGCCAAGGAAATGTTAAAGCAATCATGGTGCTTATCACTGTCCATCATGCTTCCTTGCTACTAATGTGTATTTGTATTACAGTAGTGCTGAAGGCTCCACTGAGATCAAGGCTCCATTCTGACAGGCGCTGTACATACACACAAACATGGTAAGAAACAGTTCCTATCTTCCTTAGTTACATGGTCCCCATCAGTCTAATATTTGAGTGCATCGCAGCTCTGTAATGTATTTATACTCCCAATACCCTTGTGAGGTAGGGCAGGGCCATTAGCCCCATTTTGCAGATGGGAACTGAGGCCCAAAGAGAGCAACTAACAAGCCCCAGCTCACACAGGAAGCCTGTGGCAGAGCAAGGAGATGAACTCAGGTTTCCCAAGTCCTCTGCTACTGCACCATCTTCCCTTTCTGTTTCCTGATCAGTCCCTGCTCTGAAGAGCTTCCATTCTAAATAGATGAACCATACAAAGTTTGGGAGGGGAAACAGAGAGAACAAGGGATGTGCCCAAGATCACGCAGCAGGTCAGCGGCAGAAAACTAGGAATGGAACCCATCAGTTTAAGCATCACTCTGATGCCCGACGTGCTAGGATTCCTTTTTAAAGTTCCACCCTGTCCTTTTTTTGAGAAGAAACTGAGCTGTAAAATGTGTGACAAAGACTCAAGGTAAAGGAACACAAGAACTGCCATCCATGATATGGCCAGTCCATCTAGTCTAATAGCCAGTCTGCAACAATGACCACAACCAGACACTTCAGAGGAAGGTGCAAGAAACCTTGCAGTGGGCAATTGTGCAGTATTCTCTCCATCCCAATAATAATATTCAGTATCTCAAGTAAGAGATGTGGGACAGTCTTCTAATTTGGCCCTATGGGACTGAACTCACTAACATCCCAACACGCCAATGAAAGTCAATAGCCACTTTGCCTGAGTGCTGTAGGATCAAGCACTAAGAAGTTACTCATGTAAATACTATTGTGCCTTTCTATTTGTGCCCCCTTTAATTTGCACCTTTAATCACCCAGTTTAAATAGTGTTACGAAGTCCCACCTGATGGCTATAGGTGGTTGAAAGCATGAGTATGAGCCTTAGAATGATTAAGCCCTTTTTCTTATGAGCCATAAGAGGTTACCTCTGGTTAATTAGGGACACCTGAGTCCAATTAAGGGCTACAATCCTCTTCCACTGAAAGAGGAGGGACAAGAAACAAGTTGCAGAAGGGTTGGCAGCAACAGGGGAAAAGGGTTTCTCATCCCTAGAGCAGAATATTGAGCTTCCGACTGTTTGGAGAAGGACTGGGGACTAGGAGCAAACATAAGAAAGGCGGGAGCAAAGACATGTATTTTTTTTTTTTGGTTGGAGGTTTTGCTTAAACAAACTACTCAGACCAACCCTGAGGCCTACCTTGTGGAAACTGTAAATAAACCCCCATTAGGAATGATAAACCTCTGGAGAAGGACTGATTTACTCCAGCCCTGCCCCAGCCAGAGTGAGAACCACTGAGGCTGACATAGTGATAAAGGTACAGTTGCCACAATAGCCAGCATCTGTAACGTGATGACTCTGGGCTAGTTCTAACCTCAGGTTCATGAACCTTGTGGTGAACTGGACTCAAGCTTGGGTTTTAATGATCTTAGGCCCAAGCGGGTCAGTTTAGGAGTTTGATTCTTTATTCATGTGGATAACCTTAACTAATATGAGTAGTCGCACTGAAGTTGTCTTCAGTGTTGTTGGCTTCAATGGGCTTAACTACAAGAGTTTGGCTTTGCAGGATCAGGCTGTAACATGTGTATGCATTAAGGCCCCAATTCAACAAGATACTTAAGCATGTGCCTAACTTCTAAGCATATGTCCAGACACCCTAACTTTTCAAGCATGTATGGAACATCAAGCATTGAGTTGTCCCATTAATTTCAATGGGACTTTTCAGTGCTTGAGGTTACTGACATGCTTGAAAAGTCAATGGGCTTACTCACATGCTTAAAATTATGTACATGCTTAAGAACCTTGTTGAATCGAGTGCTATGACAGTGCAGTTACATCTTTTAAGAGTTCTGTATTGTGTGATGCTTCTGATAAGCAAGATAATCCCCAGTGGCACTGTCAGTAAAGGAAAAAAGGACAAGTTTGGGTATACAATTAACCTGGTTTCCTCATTGTTTCAGATCGATACCTAATAGGACATTATTGGTTAGCCAGAGGAAGCAATTTCTTCCAGATTGTATTGTTAGATTCATAGCATACACATAGTGAAGTTAGATGAAAACATCAAGTATTCTTACAGGGAGGTTGCAATGTAACACTATTTATATTCTTAGAATCCAGAATGTTAACACACAGTAACCAAAGGCAGCAAGACTCAAAGCAGGCTGTACTCCCTGAGGCAGAGAGACACAACTCACCCCACCTTGTTCTAAGCTGGTTCTTTTTAGACTGACTCTGATCTCACGCTTCCCTACCAAGCAGGAACTCTTCCTCCCCCGTCTACCCAACACACTCTTAAAGGGACAAACCATCCCGATGTGTCGAAAGAATAGTAAATATGGCAGGCGACCAGCTTGGCTTAACGGTGAAATCCTAGCGGATCTTAAACATAAAAAAGAAGCTTACAAGAAGTGGAAGGTTGGACATATGACCAGGGAAGAGTATAAAAATATTGCTCGGGCATGTAGGAATCATATCAGGAGGGCCAAATCGCACCTGGAGCTGCAGCTAGCAAGAGATGTCAAGAGTAACAAGAAGGGTTTCTTCAGGTATGTTGGCAACAAGAAGAAAGACAAGGAAAGTGTGGGCCCCTTACTGAATGAGGGAGGCAACCTAGTGACAGAGGATGTGGAAAAAGCTAATGTACTCAATGTTTTTCTTGCCTCTGTTTTCACTAACAAGGTCAGCTCCCAGACTGCTGCGCTGGGCATCACAAAATGGGGAAGAGATGGCCAGCCCTCTGTGGAGATAGAGGTGGTTAGGGACTATTTAGAAAAGCTGGACATGCACAAGTCCATGAGGCCGGACGAGTTGCATCCGAGAGTGCTGAAGGAATTGGCGGCTGTGATTGCAGAGCCATTGGTCATTATCTTTGAAAACTCGTGGCGAACGGGGGAAGTCCCGGATGACTGGAAAAAGGCTAATGTAGTGCCAATCTTTAAAAAAGGGAAGAAGGAGGATCCTGGGAACTACAGGCCAGTCAGCCTCATCTCAGTCCCTGGAAAAATCATGGAGCAGGTCCTCAAAGAATCAATCCTGAAGCACTTGCATGAGAGGAAAGTGATCAGGAACAGCCAGCATGGATTCACCAAGGGAAGGTCATGCCTGACTAATCTAATCGCCTTTTATGATGAGGTTACTGGTTCTGTGGATGAAGGGAAAGCAGTGGATGTATTGTTTCTTGACTTTAGCAAAGCTTTTGACACGGTCTCCCACAGTATTCTTGTCAGCAAGTTAAGGAAGCATGGGCTGGATGAATGCACTATAAGGTGGGTAGAAAGCTGGCTAGATTGTCGGGCTCAACGGGTAGTGATCAATGGCTCCATGTCTAGTTGGTAGCTGGTATCAAGTGGAGTGCCCCAAGGGTCGGTCCTGGGGCCGGTTTTGTTCAATATCTTCATAAATGATCTGGAGGATGGTGTGGATTGCACTCTCAGCAAATTTGCGGATGATACTAAACTGGGAGGAGTGGTAGATACGCTGGAGGGGAGGGATAGGATACAGAAGGACCTAGACAAATTGGAGGATTGGGCCAAAAGAAATCTGATGAGGTTCAATAAGGATAAGTGCAGGGTCCTGCACTTAGGATGGAAGAATCCAATGCACCGCTACAGACTAGGGACCGAATGGCTAGGCAGCAGTTCTGCGGAAAAGGACCTAGGGGTGACAGTGGATGAGAAGATGGATATGAGTCAGCAGTGTGCCCTTGTTGCCAAGAAGGCCAATGGCATTTTGGGATGTATAAGTAGGGGCATAGCGAGCAGATCGAGGGACGTGATCGTTCCCCTCTATTCGACATTGGTGAGGCCT
This sequence comes from Caretta caretta, assembly GCF_965140235.1. Taxonomy (NCBI): domain Eukaryota; kingdom Metazoa; phylum Chordata; order Testudines; family Cheloniidae; genus Caretta; species Caretta caretta. The sequence continues at coordinate 7,860,883 of NC_134210.1, read as the reverse complement.
CATCTGGAGTACTGTGTCCAGTTTTGGGCCCCACACTACAAGAAGGATGTGGATAAATTGGAGAGAGTCCAGCGAAGGGCAACAAAAATGATTAGGGGTGTAGAACACATGACTTATGAGGAGAGGCTGAGGGAGCTGGGATTGTTTAGCCTGCAGAAGAGAAGAATGAGGGGGGATTTGATAGCTGCTTTCAACTACCTGAAAGGGGGTTCCAAAGAGGATGGCTCTAGACTGTTCTCAATGGTAGCAGATGACAGAACGAGGAGTAATGGTCTCAAGTTGCAGTGGGGGAGGTTTAGGTTGGATATTAGGAAACACTTTTTCACTAAGAGGGTGGTGAAACACTGGAAGGCGTTACCTAGGGAGGTGGTAGAATCTCCTTCCTTAGAGGTTTTTAAGGTCAGGCTTGACAAAGCCCTGGCTGGGATGATTTAACTGGGAATTGGTCCTGCTTCGAGCAGGGGGTTGGACTAGATGACCTTCTGGGGTCCCTTCCAACCCTGATATTCTATGATTCTATGATAGCTTGTAAATCCAACACAGTCCACAATACACCAAACACATGGCCATGGTTGACTGGCTTTTGACATAGACCAATGGAAAGAAATCTGTCTTCCAAACGACACATATAGTGCCAGATCCTACACTGGTGTAAATTGGCATGGCTCTGTTTACACCAGCTGAGGATCTGTCTATAAAATGTGATACTTAATGGTTTTTTTTTTTTTTTGTTTTAATACTTTTAATAGAGAACATTAAAATAATTGGGTCAAATTATCTGCTGGTGTAACTCTATTGTCTCAAATAGTCTTATGCTAATAGACGACTTGGGCCTTCATGTTTATTATAGAATACAGCTGTAGATAAAGAGAGATTCATTTTTTTATTTTTTTTTTGGCAGTGAAGGCTCTGATTCATCAAAGGAAAACAATTACACTCAAGAGCCCCTTTGATGGCCCACCTTGATTATCACTACAAAAGGTCATATCCTCCCCCCACCCTCGCACCCCCGCTCTCTTGCTGGTAATAGCTCACCTTACCTGATCACTCTCCTTACAGTGTGTATGGTAACACCCATTGTTTCATGTTCTCTATGTATATAAATCTCCCCACTGTATTTTCCACTGAATGCATCCGATGAAGTGAGCTGTAGCTCACGAAAGCTTATACTCAAATAAATTTGTCAGTCTCTCAGAAGCCACAAGTCCTCCTTTTCTTTTTTTGAGAAAATCTGCTATGGTTTATGTGGGAAAATGCCATTCACATTTGTGGAGCAGGCTTATTTATGGAAACGAAAACAGCAGAATGTGAGAATCATGGATGATGTTGCTGATTATATTTTAAGTTCAGTGGAATTGTGTATTAATAATTGTAAAACTTTAAACTGGTGGCACTCACGCTTTACCAGCTAGAGCGTGGGTTCCTCATCACACTGAGGTGAAGTGAGCCTGAAATGAATGAAACTCATTTAGAAAACCAAATGCATGGAACCATTCTACCATTCTGTGAATGGTAATTCTCCGCGAGAGCAATATTCTTGAAGCTACGACAACAAAGCATCCATTTTCACACAACTCAGCCGGATAAGTCTATTTACATCCCAGTTGTGTATGTAGCTCCAGCTTTGTGATGTTAATTGGGCTGGTTTTATAAGGATGATCAGAGGCTGAAACGTATCTATTAAAGTCAGTGTCAAAACTCTCATTGATTTCAATAGGAGCAGGAACAGAAACCTGATGTAGCTTCCATCTCCCACTCATCTGCCTGTTTTGGGGACTGGTCCTGTGTGCAATGAACTCAACAGCAGGACTTTTGTTGATTTCAATGGGTATTGGATCAGGCCTTTACATAATTGCAGAACATTTAATATTACAGTATCTAGGTGATAAATACCGTGATAAGAGGTGGTCAATTTTTTGTCATTTTATTTTTTGACAAAATCTGTCCTTTAGACCAACATTTTCCTTTTGGTCTAAATGTTCCATTTTTCATCAAAAAAGCATTTTCTGAAAATGCATTTTGAAAAATGACAGTTGTTTTCTGGGAGACTTTAAAAGGACAATTAAATTTCCCACTTTTTTGTTTATTTTCAGAACCCAAATATTTTTTATCAAAATCCAAACTTTTTAACCAATTTTTTTTAAAATATAATTTAAAACATAGTTTCATTTTTAAAATAAAAAATCTCATATTTTTTCCCCTGGAAAACCAGGGAAAAAAATTAAATGTCCCATGAAAAATAAATGGCAAATTTCTACAGCCCTAACAGAAATCTAGATTCTCATATCTTTTTTTCAGTAGAGTGCATGTTAGTAGAAAGTGCTCTTTGCTGCTACTACGTTTCAGGGGTTTAGCTTGCTTAATATATGTCATTGTATATTTATGTGTGTGGATGGTGAAGTAGTTTCTACTCTTGGTTTATGTTCCCAGTAACCATTTTATTGTCAGTGTGATGATTTTCTCACAGTCAAAAGGTTGTGCAAAGCCTTAACTCCAAGAACAAAGCCAGACCCTGCACTGCACCATAAGAACAAATCAAAATCTTACCCTTAATAAACAAACCGTTTGCTTCACCCAGTGGGCCAGGTACCAAGCTGGTGTTAATTGTTGTGGCTTGATTGACTTCAGTGGGACTATGTCAGTTTACACCGGCTGAGGATCTGGCCTCCATGTGTTTTAATTAACATTGAAATTAACTATATTACACATGTATTTAATCTAAAGCCAATATTCAGCACTCAGAGATGCCCTGCCAGTGAAATCACCACTAGTAAATAATAGCCTGGATTCTCAGCTGCTGCAAATAGGTATAGCTAGAAGTTACTAGATCTATGTCGATTTACACCAGGAGAGGATCTGGCCCAACTTGTTTTCCTTTAATATATCTGTGCAGTGAATATAACTCAGCTGTTTGCACCACAGTTGTGTGACTGTGAGTTTGTGTGTATATGTGAGTATATGTATATATATAAATGCTCTGATACTCTGATAATACTATGAACCGCAAAAGCAAGGGTAGATCAATATCAAAAGTAAAAAACAAAGGAACATTTAAGAATTGATTCTGCATTGATGTATCTCATACTGACAAAAACAAGTGAGCTTTTTAGTCTTTCTTTCTTTCTTTCTTTCTTTCTTTCTTTCTTTCTTTCAATATTAGGCCAGCATTGATGCTAGCTATTTGCTTCCCGACACCAGAAGGGTTAAATTCCCACCACTTCACCCTGATCTCTCCTGAAGCTGGAGTTATACTCATCAAGGATCTAGCAAGGGGAGGGATGGTTTTCTTAAGACAGCCTGAGGGCTCCAACGGCAGCCTTCGCTTTCAATCAATGTCGAGAGGCATGAGTGGAAATTCATTCAGTGAACAGTCGGAGGTCCTCGCCTGTCCACACAGCAGCCCAGCACACAATCCCAAACACAAACAAGTGTCATCTCAGCTGGAATCCTGACATATTGCCGAATCACTGTTTGTTTGAGAACTGATAATTAAACACCCCTTATCCTTAAATAAAATAATATTTAAAAAAATTATATGGGAGCATGGCCGAGTCCGTGGGTAACCTTGGCAGCTTCCTTTTATCAAGGTTTCAGATTCATGCCAAACATATTTTCTGCAGGATTGGTCTCTGCTTCATAATCTCCCTTCCCTTTAACCTGAGTGTATTATTCTGGCTCTTTTCATTCTACTTGATTCTAGGATGCCGTTCAGTCAGAGAGATCCGTGTGTTCACAGAGTTCATGAACTCGCACTTGCAATGTGATCCTCGTCCTATCCGTGTTTCTGTCTGTATGTGCATGCACATAAAATGTGACAGAATGTGACTTTCTACTGCAGCCAAAAAAATCAAAAAGAGGAGGAAACATGTCTCATCCCACTGTCAAGATTTATACCCTGCAAATAAGAACTAGGTAAGGTCTAATATAAGACCAAGTAATGGGAAGTTTCTTTCTTTTTCTTTTCATACATTGGCAAAGTCCTTAGAATGAATCAGGTTTGCTGGTTTCAGAACTAATGCAGCAATCTGTTTATTCCATCAGAAAAACAAAGTCAGTGTGCAAACATACAATACCTTCAGAGGGTGTAAATGGTGTAGCTCCAAGGCTTCAGAAATTCCAGTATACCAAAGTCTTCTCAAGGGAAAGTGAGACTTCTTGATCAGAACAAAGGGCTAGAGACAGGATTCGTGTTTTCAAATTTACCACTGGCCTATGCAGGTGCAGCTCTTTAGTTTAAACTTACATTTTGTTACCTAGAAGTGAATTTGTTCCATCGATCCTGGGTATGTACGCCTGTGATTCCAGCTTATGTAGACATACCCACACAAGCCTGGCTAAAATGCAGCACTGCCGGCTGAACAAGCCCACCCAGAACTCAAGGTACCTACTTGCATTGCTGAAGCCTGGACCAAAGCATCTACTCTGCTATTTTTAACCAGGATAGTGTAGGCAAAGCAAGCATGGGTCTCTTTACCTGAGCTGCAATCCCACCTCGGAATGCACTGTAGACTTACCGTCTGTTCTTGGCTTTCCTTCTGATTTGTTTTGTAACTTCAGGCAAGTGTCTGGGTACATATTCAGAAGAATCATTTCTTTTTCCTGGCTGTAATTTGTGCGCGGTCCATACGTTGTACGTGCAGTTGAACTATGGGAGGAAGGCGGAGTGACAGTCCTGTAATGATTCTCCTTAATGGACGGCTGAGTGAGGTAGGAATAACTCTCTGTGGGAAGGGTGGATAACATCAGGGAGCCATCCAGAGTGTTGTGGGACAGGGCAAAGGTGTCAGGCTCAAGGTTTCGGCCAAAGGAGGTTGCCCGGGGTGAGGTTTGTTGCCACCCCTGCTCCAGAACACGGGACTCATGTACACTTCTAAATAAACAAATGGCACCAAGAAAATACCCTGACTTTCTGTCACTGATTTCTGCTCTGAACAAGAAAGGGACCAGCAAGGAGCCGAAAATCTGCTCCCTCTCAGCAGATGGGGGGATGGCACCGCTAATAATCTGATTGTACAATCTGAGCACTTTAAAAAAAAGGCAGATTGGGTACTGCCAGTTCATTTTGTGGATATTATTTTCACACACCGACTGCATAATTCCTATGAGCCTCAGTTTACCCAGCAGCATTAATATTTCTCTACCACTCAGGTTATGGAATCCTTGTTCACACCCGGTGAGCATTTACCCATAGGAATAATCCCACTGAAACCAATGGGATTAATCGTGTCAGTAAAGCCTCCGCAATCCAGCCCTATATCATGCCCTTGTCTTGCTGCCACTTACTCCTCTGTTCTTCTGAGCAAGGGTCCCCTCCTTCCACCCCATCTCTCAGCCTATCCAGATGTGAGGTCCGGAGCTGGTGCAGAACCCCCGTGGCTCCCCACTGAGAGAAAAACAGGCAGCAATGGGGCAAAGAGGACAGGGAATGGGCAGAGCCTTGACTCTGCCCTGCCAATCCCAGGACAAAGCAGCTGGCTAGGTGTGAGGAGGAAAATAAGCTATGTCCTTTCAAAGGCTGCAGCGATGTAGTCCCCTTCTCAGAACAACAGGGAAGCAGGGGAGAAATTGTGCCTTGGGAGTGGGGGTTGTCAGTGATGCACAGCACCTCCCGGCTACCCCTGTGGCTTGAGGCACAATCTAGTTCTCAGAGCCAGATCCTGTCACCTTTATTGCATAAGAACATAAGAATGGCCCTACTGGGTCAGTCCAAAGGTCCATCCAGCCCAGTATCCTGTCTGCCAACAGTGGCCAATGCCAGGTGGCCCAGAGAGAATGAACAGAACAGGTAAGCATCGAGTGATCCATCCCTTGTCTCTCATTCCCAGCTTCTGGCAAACAGAGGCTAGGGACACCATTCCTGCCCATCCTGGCTAATAGCCATTGGTGGACCTATCCTCCACAAATTTATCTAGTTCTTTTTTTAACCCTGTTATGGTCTTGGCCTTCACAACATAGAATCATAGAATATCAGGGTTGGAAGGGACCTCAGGAGGTCATCTAGTCCAACCCCCTGCTTAAAGCAGGACCAATCCCCAATTTTTGCCCCAGATCCCTAAATGGCCCCCTCAAGGATTGAACTCACAACCCTGGGTTTAGCAGGCCAATGCTCAAACCACTGAGCTATCCCTCCCCCCATCCTCCAGCAGGGAGTTCCACAGGTTGACTGTGCACTGTGTGTGAAGAAATACTTCCTTGTATTTGTTTTAAACCTGCTACCTATTAATTTCATTTGGTGACCCCTAGTTCTTGAGTTATAAGAAGTAGTAAACAACACTTCCTTATCTACTTTCTCTACACCAGTCATGATTTTAGAGACCTCAATCATATCTCCCCTTAGCCATCTCTTTTCCAAGCTGAAAAGGCCCAGTCTTATTAATCTCTCCTCATACGGAAGCCGTTCCATACCCCTAATCATTTTTATTCCCACACTGTAGTAACTTACTCCCTGAGTAGTAATCTAGGGGTCCTTGTGAGCAGCAAGGCAGTAACTCACCCGAAAAGGGGAGGAATCAGGAGCCAAGCACATCATGAAGGAATGAAATAAGCAGGTTATTTATAAATGATGAAAAGATCCCTCAATACTGTCCATCTACATTTACTTTGACCGGCTACTATAGAGGTATTTGGTAGATTTAGTACACAGCAGTGCATTAAGGGCAATTGAATTCTTCCCCATTTCATCAGCTTGCTGTGCAGTCCCTCTTTGTTTGTCCTTTGTGCATGTCAACGAGCGTCTCCATTCTGTTTTCCTAGTGTGCCATGCCACCCATATGAGATCTCAAGAATAGCAGCAGTAAGCCAAACATATCCTGTCAAGTGAACGCCATTACAATGCAAGGCTTGATTGGCTGCAGGAGGTCTTGCATATAAGTAGACATGGAAGCAGCAGCCAGGGTTAACAAGTTTCCTCTTGGAGCATTTATTTAGAGGCAAATAACAAAAGGACAATCCTGTTTCTTCCTTTTAGTTCCCAGATTCTGCACCTTTGAGTTAGCCTTACGCTTTATGGGTTCAGACAAGGGGTGGGTTATATTTATACTGATTCCCGCCCCCCCCCCCCCCCAGGCTTCCATGCCTCGTTTAGGCATAAGCATCTAGGCGCTAGCTGTCTCCTCTCAGGTTAGATTCTCCATGCCATTGCTGCAGTTTGCAGATGGGGCCAGCAGCAAGTCACCTCAGGTGGTGACCCTGTCAGATCTCACAGGGGAAGTAGGACTGGGCAGTACTTGAATGGGAGATCTCAAAGGACAACCCAGGGTGCTGTTGGAAACAGTGTTGTTGATTCATAAGTGGCGTTCCCCCTGCTGAGCTGGTCCAGAAAAAAAAATGCCTGGATACTGGGTCACCAGGGAATGCCATCTTCCAAAGGTGAGCGGTAAAGCAGACACGGTCTCAAGAGATTCGATGATCCTTGTTGCAAGAGTAAAATGGGTTAGCCCTAGTCTCCTGACCACCTCCTGAAGTTTTAATTGGATGCAAGACTGGATTAAGACAATCTAGGATCCTAAGCACAGCACAAGATGGTGCCCCCTTCTACAGCTCCTCCCCAGAGATGCCCCCATTTTCCCACGCACAAATGGTAGCAAAGAATGGATACCTCTAGGCACAGCAGGTTATATGGCAATTTGTACCACCACATAACTGCATTAGGAGCTTGATCCAGCTGATATTGACAAGAGTCTATTTGACTTCATCATCTTCATTATTCATAGTCTTGGCTACCTAAAACCATTAGAGATACCATTACCCTTTTGAAGAAGTAGGATGCTCATTTTCTTGAAATTGGGCTTTGAATGGGGCCCTGGATAATGGGCCCTGCCTTAATGATCCTACATTGGTAGGAAGATGATGACTGGCTGATTTGACTGATCATTTACAGCTTTAATGTCTGGTTTCAGAGTAGCAGCCATGTTAGTCTGTATTCGCAGAAAGAAAAGGAGTACTTGTGGCACCTTAGAGATGAACCAATTTATTTGAGCATAAGCTTTCGTGAGCTACAGCTCACTTCATCTCACGAAAGCTTATGCTCAAATAAATTGGTTAGTCTCAAAGGTGCCCCTAGTACTCCTTTTCTTTTAGCTTTAATGTCTGTAATTCTATGAGATCTCTCATGCTAAATTGCAGGCCAGACTCACTCAGCTCTAGGGCTAGTTGGAATTTTCTTGTGAAATTGTTTTTTTGATGGAAAACTGGAGTTTCTACAACATTAACATTTCCATGAAAAAAGTATCTGCTTTCCAGAAATTTCAACATTTTGTAAAAAAAAAAAAAACCCCAAACCAAAAAACTGAAAACAAACTAAAAAGCTTTTGGTTTTCCGATAAAAAAAAATTGCAAATTTCTATGCAGACATGATGCTGCAGTGCTTCATGGGAGTTGTAGTTCAATTGCCTTATGCCTCTCTTCTCCTCTATGGACCAAGTTTCTCCATCAGACTACATGTCCAATGTTGCACCATGGTCAGAGACTCTCATGATGCATGCAGAGGCTCAAGAAGAGGGAAGATCATAGTGCATCATGGGAGATGTTGTCTAGCCAGGAAGCACAGAGAGCATGAGACACAAGAGCTATAATTCCCATGAGGCACCATGGCATCATTTCTGAATAGAAATTTTCAGAAATTTTAAACCAAAAGTTTTGAGGGTTTGATATTTTGCTGAAAAGCTGAAATTCTCAATGGGAGAAAAAAACCAAAACAGCCACCTTTTCCCAACCAGATCTACTCAATGCTGTTATGGGAGGACTGCAAGGAAATGGTGCTGTGCTACAAGAAGTGGTGTCTGTGATTTAAAAAAATGGCTCTGTTCTCTCTGAATCAAGAGCGGGGAAGTGCTAAGCAAGGTCTGGAGTGCTGGAGAAGCTGTTTTTCATATCAGACTATACAGCCAAAGTCTTGGCTACCTAAAACCATTAGCGATACCATTACCCTTTTGAAGAAGTTGGATGCTCATTTTCTTGTCATGGCATGAATCATTACAATTTTAGAGAACTGCATAGTTACCAGAATTTGATTGAATTTCCTCTGAGGTTTCAGTGGACTATAGCCTTCTTTACTCTTTGCACCAAAAAATGTGGTGTAACATTGTTGTGTGCTTGGTGGATAAATATTTGCCACGCTCCACCCCAGAAGAGGATGCATTTCAGTGCTGGGCGAAATGATACCTGCTAGGGTCCCAATTCAGCAAATCATTTAAGCTGGTGCCTATGTCCATTCTTATGTAGCAAAGCACTTACATTCATGCTTAACTTTAAGCACATGCTCAAATCCCTTTGAAGTAAGGAGGACTCACATACTCCCTTAAGTTAAGCATGTGCTTAAGTGTTTTGCTGAATAGAGAAGAACTGCTGAACTGGGACCAGACTGTATAGCTCTCTGGAAACTTTTAATGATAATAGTTCTTATTTTCAAAACAATTGTAGGTCAGCCATGAGGATTAAAGACTATTTCCAAGATTAGTTTCCTCCTAGTTCTATATTTTTGTAATTTTCTGAACGCTCAAGCTAACTGGAGATCATTCAGCCTTCTAGCCCCGGGGCGAAATATTCGAAAACATCCCCTCCAAATAATAATGGCAAAAGTGTATATGAAGATGCTTTAATGTAGGAGGGGAAATGATCACTTCTGAGAACAAGGAATGTAAATCCTGAAAATTACAACAATGTTCATTATTCAGCTGGGTTTCAGAATCAGTTGGCCCCTTGCACATACTTGTTAAAAACGATATAGCCACATTGTTTTCTCTTTAATTAGTTTTCTAAACACGTGACAAACTAAGCTGAATAAATCAAACTGACCTTTAAATTCCCAGAATTACAGTCTATTTAAATGGCCATAATAAGATAATAATAACCCGAGCTAACAGTCACTCTACATTCTATATTGTATGGCTCTCCATGTGATACACTCTGTTAATAATTTCACTGTTATTACATATTATTCCCATACTTCAGGTTTAATACAGTATTGATGTTGTTATTAACATAGATTTGTCAGTAAAGATACAAAACTAAGCCAGTCCCACTTAATATCAGTTGACAAAACACACACACACACACAGATCTTATGGCTTATCTCATGGGGAGAAAGCACTGCGAGGAAAAAAAATAATGACTTCATTTCATTAAAGGCATACTTAATCTGAATTAGGGAAGATGAAGGGGAAGAAAATACACACAGCAAGGGTCTGTTATTGTTGCATTGCACAGCCAAAAGTCATATTTACCACTATTGCTTTGCACTTACAGGGGTTGCCATTATACCGTCAATACTGACTGCACCAATCTCATTTTACTGGTGTAAATCCAGATAAATACCACTAACTTCTGAGAAATTACTCTGGGTTTAGACCAGTGCAACTAAGAGCTGAATTTGGCCTAGCAGTACCTAAGAGGACACATTAATTTCCTGTACTAAGCATAGGGAAATACAGCAGCAGATAGCTCTGTGCAGTAATGGTTGGCAATTATTTTTATTAGTAATTGTAGTATTTACAGTAGTGTAGAGTCCTAAACTGAGATCAGGGCTCTATCATGCCAGGTGCTGTACACACTTATAGTAACAGACTCTGCCCTGAAGACCTTACAAGCTAAATAGATAAGACAAAGGGAGTATTGTTATCCCCATTTTGTACATTGGTAACTGAGGCATAGAGGGATTACAGCCCACAGCCTCACAGGTATTTAGGCATGGACTTCAGTGAAACTTAGGATCCTAAATACCCATGAGGATCTGAGCCTAAGTGACTTGCCTAGAGACAGACAGGAAGTCTGTGGCAGAGCCAAACATTGAAACCAGCTCTCCACTGAATTAACCATAAGACGATCCTCCTTAACAGAGATAGTGGCATACAGCACTTTTCATGTAAGGATCCCTGAGGTCTTTAGAAACACTGACTATTTTTGCTGTCTATTATAGCATCCCCTGCGAGATAGCTGTCTGTTATACCCATTTTAGAGACAGGAAAGATGAAGAATAGCATAATAACTCAGTCCTTCACAGGATGGAAAACTTTGCTGGCAGTGCCTTAAAGTGTGAATGACTTTAAGCAGATTTGAGGGTCCATAGCATCTTGTAAGACTGTTCAGCACCTGGTAGGAGAGAGCCTTCTTGGAGCCAGATTTTCAAAGGAGCTTTACGCCCACTTACGTTCCCAAATAAGTGGAGGGATTTTTAAAAGAGCTCAACAAGAAAGTCACAATGGGAGCTGCTGCTGCTGTGCCTGTTTGAAAATCTTTCCCTGCATACCTTTCCCAAGGTCACAAGACCCAGTTATCCAGTGTCGGGAAAAGAACTCAGGTTGCAGTCCCTTGCTCTAACCACTAGGCAACACTCCCATCTTACAAAAGAAACCCATTCATTAATTTGATTTGTATTAAAACTCATGTATGTCACTAAATCAGCATGGAAGGCATCCAAGCTATAATGAGGACTGTCCAGTGGTCATGCTTGTATCACGTGACCCAGAAATTCAGCTGCAGGGCATTTGTGTCTTCGCAGTATGTTGCCAAAAAAATCTGCCAGCGGAGCATAAGAGCGATACCAGAAGATATCTGGGGATCCCAGGCCAATTAGCTATGAACTTAAGGGAAATTGTTTGAATTGAAGTTGGGCACGCACTGGATTGAAAAGAAATAATGAGAACTATTCAGAGACAGTTCTTTTTCTGCTGCTTCCATCCCAGTTCCACGCTCCTCCTTTACCCCAAAGATCACACTCTGTTGGTACACACAAAATGCATGTCAACAGGCACACCTTCTTAAGCATGCCGCTCACGCAAAGCCTATAAATAAAAAACATTTCCCTTCCCTAAACAAATGCCCATAGGCAAGGAGCTGAATGTATTTGCTACACTCTTCAGAGAGCTCGCAATGAACATTTATAATGTGATGCCTCTCTTTCTACAGGATTCTTCTTTCAGTGGCTCTCATTCCGCACACGAGCTTACCTGTGCTGATGAGTTTGTAAATGATATACATAAAGGGATATGCACAGTAAAGTTAGGAAAGCAGCACAGACTACAGGATAAGGCAGTGGACTTGGGAATTAACTTTCTCTTCCCTGCTGTGACCTCAGGTGAATCCCTGTGCTTGTTTCCTCTCCCACTCTTTGTCAATGTATTAAGTTCTTCAGGCCAAGGACGATCTCAGAACGGGCCTCTGTTCTGAAATGGAACCTCCTGCGTGTAACAAAGGTAAGAGAAACTGCAGAGACCAAGTCTCTTTGTGTTAGTCTAGTTTTGCACAACCAATGTCTGTAAACAGGAAGTTTATCCAAACAGCTGAAAGTTTTGTGTTGTAACTAAGACTCTTGCAGTTTCTAGAGCGTGGACGCAATCAGGGCAGCCATTCCACCACAGGTATCATCCTGTCAGCTAGGCACCTCATCAGCTAAGCAGGCTCAGGCCTAGTCAATCTCACAGGGCCTACATACCACCACCGTTCTCAAAATAGGGCTTAAGAATCACAGAGGACTTGTGCTGACCCTTTATACCGGGGTGGGCGGAAGGAAGGAGGGGAATTCAACATGTGTAATGGGAGCCAAATGCAGGGTGTGATTTGGCTGGGGTGTACATGGTCATTTGGATGAGTTGTAAAACCAATGTCCAGATCAGTATGTATGGTCTTCCAGTGGCCCATTTCAAAGGTTAGAGTTGAGTAGGGCAAGTTAAAGTAGCCCACAGACCTGCCCTGCTTCCAATGTGGTTGATGAATACATTCTGTCTACCTCAAAAATTCCCCCTGGAGATTCAAATGCACAAAACATTCCTTGTCCTATGCCACTGTGGAGCGCTGTTGCACACTATTAAATAAAGCTGTGTACGAAAAAATTTTCCCATCCCTTGAAAATTTTTGAGTTTTGAAATATTTTTCCTGTTCCATTTTGGGATAAAACTGAAACCTTTCAATGTTTTTCATTAAAAAAACTCAGCCAGCATACCACCCCAGCATAGCCAGTGGATAGGGTGCTCACCTGGGACATGGAAAACTCAGATTCAAGGCCCTACTCTGACTCAGGAACTGAAGGTGGCTCTCCCACATCACAGGTGCGTGCTCTAACCACTAGACTCTTGGCTCTTCTGGGGAGCCTTCCTCTCTTTTCTTTTGACAAAAATTCCATCCTGGACCTCAGAAATGTTTTGGTTTTGACGAATCTGCATTTCCCAACAAAGGGCCATTTCATCAGCAAATTCCCAGCCTGCTCTAGTATTAAACAGTTGTATTATTTCACCTTGCTGGGAGGGTGGAATGATTGGGAATCCTTCTGGATGATGCAGATGTGTGAATTTTGGGTATTCTGTGAAATTCTTCTATCCTAAGTCTGAAGCGCTATTGGATTGTCCCGATGGGCGGTTCTGGGATGCTACACAGTGTGCATTTGGCAGCAAGTACAGTCTTCACAGACGTGTAGATTGCCACAGCCCTTCCTTGGCAAGCCCTGCTCTGATTGCCATTCATTCTGGGGCAAGGCAAGGAGCTGCAAACCCAACTCTCCACTTGTGAATAAGTAGGGCGGGGGGAAGACAGAGAGGATGGCTGGGAGGAGCTCTGGCTCCAATCCCCTATATCCCTCAGAACAGTTGTCCTGCTTACACAAAGGAGTAAACATCTCCATGAAAAGGAGGAGTTGGACTTCAGAAGAGGACTGGACAGATATAGGCAGAACGGGAACATCCAGGGTTACAATGGCAAGGGTTAATAAACAAACAAACAAATAAAGAAAAAAAAAACAGATTTGGAAGGGCAATATACCTTCCTGCAGCCGGGCTTAGGCTCTGACTGCAGGGCTTGGTCTCCCTTTGTGTGAAGCAGCCGGGGTGAGATTCTGTGCTGCCTCTACAGGCACATCTCTATTGGAGGTGGAAGTGGAATTTCCAGCTCGAGGAGACCTACTCATGCTCGTGGTGACCGAGCTAGTGTTCGAAAAATAGAAGTGTAACGGCAGTGGTGTGCAGGGCTAGCTGACTGAGTACAACACCCCCTGAAACCTGGGGCAGGCATTTGGGCTGCTACCTGCCTGCATAGCTGCAGCTTCGCTTCTATTTTTAGTACGCTAACTCGATCAGAGCTAGCGTGGGCGTGTCTACAAGAGCTGGAAATTACAACCGCTTCTCCAGCGTAGTCATTACCCTTAGAAGTGTACGGCAGGCTGCCTGGAGCAGCTCGTCAGTGTGCGTGTCAACCTCAGGGCAGACTGTCAAGGAACAGGGCACAAGCCCCAAACTGGTTGTACGTTCTATAATTAGATTTCACCAACCCAGTCGCAAATGAGAATGCCTAAAGCACTGTAACAGCTGTAACATGGAGTCACAGACAGTCTCTTTGGGCACTTTGGTCTATCTTGCCACGCAGGCAAGCCTGCCTTTGTGAAAGATGGTTCCTTCCACCAAAGAGCACAATATTCAGGTTACCCCCCAGTCCCACTGGACCAGTCACTTACCCTAGCTCTATTACACCTCAGATCTCAAACCAAAGACAATGTTGTAGCCAATCCTGTAATAAACAAACTACAGATTTATTATCTAGGCCAGGGATCGGCAACCTTTTGCACACGGCCCATCAGAGAAATCCGCTGGTGTGTTGGGACGGTTTGTTTACCTGCAGCGTCTGCAGATTCGGCTGATCGCATATCCTACTGGCTGCAGTTCGTCATTCCAGGCCAATGGGGGCTGCAGGAAGCAGCATGGGCTGAGGGATGGCCACCGCTTCCCACTGGCCCCATTGGCCTGGAATGGCGAACCGCAGCCAGTGGGAGCTGTGATCGGCTGAACCTGCAGACACTGCGGGTAAACAAACCGTCCTGGCCCGCCAGCAGATTTCCCTGACATGCCGCGTGTCAAAGGTTGCCAATCCCGGAACTAGGCAAAGGAAATCAGTAAGTTATTTACAAGGTTAAAGCAAGTAAATATACACACAAACGAATTACAGTCTTCGGTTTCAAAAAGGTAATAGACACTGCTGTAATACGTAAGCTCTATATGTCCTTTAGGGTTAACCTAAGCTAAACAGCTAGGGATCCCTTCCTTATGCTTAGAAATCTTTGCCCCTCGGAGTTCAAGCAGCATATGGATAACAATTTCTCTTTGATGGGGATTTTTATTCCCCTCATTCAGAGTTTAGTCTGTGATGGGGTGAGCATTTGTGCCCATCTCCTCTTCATGGGTGCATAGAAAACAATCAACAAAACCTTTTGCCCACTGATTTTCTGCAATGGCTTGTCTGGTGTCTGTAGGCCTTTTGTTGGGAAGGAGATGACACAGCTTGTGGTGAACTAGTATTTCCCACTTGGTAATTCTTTTCTCCTGAAAATTGGGGGTTTCCATTTTCATAGCAGACACTTTTAGAGCTACAGAGCAAACACTTAAATACTACCTTATAATATAGGACACAGAGATTATCAGTGAGATTAATGCATGCAACAACTCACAAGCATTTCAGAAAGTCTAAACACATTCTTATAAATGCAACATCTATTTTAACAAGGCTAACACACAAAGTGTGTCAGCCTGGTTTCCAGCTATGCATTTGTTAGTGTTCAGTGAGGCATAGGGGCCTTGGCATGAGCTGATACCTGGCCTGCCAGAGTCACAGTGTAGCACAGAATTTAAGGCCCAGGGAGAAGCGGAACTAAAGCAGCTTTACACTATGAAGGCCTCCTCTCACTCCAGGGCTGCAGCAGGGGGTGGAGAGCTCCCCCGATATAACTCAGCCCTGGGGGAGCTAGCACGCTAAAAATATCAATGTAGCCAGGGTAGCACAGGATATCCACTCTGAATAAGTTCCCACAGGGTTCAGGCGGGTTGGTACTCGGAGTGGCTAGCCTGGCCTGCTTCGCCCATGCCACCACGGCTTTGCTACTATTATTAGTGCACTACCTTAATGAAAGCTAGCACGAGTATATCTGCGGGAGCTGGGAATCACACCCGTAGCTCCAAGTGGAGATATAGCCTCAGTTACAGCAGCATCCGCCGGCTGCCTGAAATCTCTGCAGCTCTATGCTGTGGCCGCACCCCTGGCATTCGCTCTGTACGGTCGGGCTTGCCAGGGGGTCCTGAGACAGCACCCTGATTGCTATGTCCACAGTGCCTGAGCCTTGGGAACCTCCCCTGGCTGGATAGTGAGCTATTAGGGCCTCTTCACATCTCTCTGGAACTTTTATGTGGCGTCAAGACGTTGGAGCAGAGATGCATCCCTGGTATTTGCCACAGGATACAGGAGGATCCTGGACTAGAGGAGCTAATGGGCTAATCCACTATGGCAAGTCCTACGTTTTGATGGCATATAATCTATATAGTCCCCAATTCAGGGAGGCGCTTAAAAACTTGCTTAAGTCTGAACAGGTGCTGAATGCTGTCCTGATGCAGGGCCATACTTTCCAGTCAAAGTAAAACGATCCAAACAAATAAGGGCAGCAAAAAGGCAGGTGTGAAAAAAAGCTCTCCTTCTCTTTGAAAAACGTAAATATACAGGACTTTGTCAGGTTCAGTTACAATATATGTTTTTCTTCCTTTGGCATATTTATTTCTCTTTTCTGTTTGCATTTTTTCTTATTTACTAGTTTAAAAGTTGTGCATTTATTAGCATTTAGAATCCCAAATTAAACTTAAAATCTTCCGGGTGCCATATATATATATATATTTCTTTAGAGAGTTGAGCCTAAAGTCAGCTAATTGACATTTTATTAGTATTCCACTGGTTGTTCCTGCAGAGTTGGGACTGTACGCAAGATCCTATTGCAATATATGAAGATCTACTCTATGCCGTCTCGTACCCTGACAGGTTTTATTATAAATAAATCAGTTTTATTTATTATGTATTTGGGCTTTTTTTGTTGTTGTTTATCATGCAAAAGTCTGAAAAGAAAAAGCATCAGGGAAATGTGCTGGGTTTTATATTGCACCTTTCAGAGACAAGAAACGCCTCGCAAAGAGAGTTGTTTGGGTAGAGGGGAAAATGTCCCTGAATATTTATTTGAAGTAGAAAACAAATTCTCAGGTAAGCTTCTTTACAGCCCTTTCAATTTCACTTTCCATGAACACTTCAAGTGCTTGAGACTTACCAGAGCAAGCACTCACCAAATGCTACATATTACCCCAAATATTGACTGAAAGGGAAATTTGAACTGTATGTTCAATGGGTAAAATTCATAATTTGTGTTGTTGGTGAGTTACATATAATGTGTGGCCAATTCAAACCGGACATTCAAACACCATGAGTCAGCCCCTCCCCCCCCCGAATCATAAGCATTGAAAAATTAATTTGGGGTGGTTTTTGAGCACTTGGGTCACATTTTCAAGATTCTCTCCATAACCATGAAGGCTAGAAACTTACAATTTTTTTAAAAGGAAAGCTAAAATTCTAAAGAATTAGTTAGGCTGTGTTACAAAGTACATAGAGTACTTGACTAGGTTTCAGGAGCTCTGTGTTATGTCTACCATTCTACAACTGGCCTACTGGGTGACCCTGTGCAAATCATTTCACCTCTCCGTGCCTCAGTTTCCCCATCTGTGAAATGGGGATAATGGTAGTGACCTCATTTGTAAAGTGCTTTGATGAAAAGTGTTATATAAGAGTGAGGTATTATATTATTATTACTCATTATTAACTATCTCAAAAAGCAGCGGCTTTAAATAAAATATGAGTTATTGCAAGACATAATAAAACTGTGAGAATTGGTAACATTGCGTAAGCCATCCAATCAAGGATCAGAAAGAATACCATGTGACTTATAGAGAGCATCTATGCAACACAACACAAATTGCAACTGTTGCAAGCAAATGCCCAATCTGAAATGGATATTTCATAAGTCTATATCATCTCTACAAATAAACATATAGTCTCTTTTGAAAATATCAGCCCATGGGAGTTGGGCACATATATTCTTAAGCTCTTTTGAAAATTCCAGTTGTTGTTATTATTAATTATTATTATTATTATTATACTCTCTCTCTCATTTTGCTTGCAGCCTGGAAAATGCAGTACAAATATAAGAGCTAACAATGGAATTTTCCAAAATGCCTGCGATTTAGGGAACCCATCAATAGCATTCTGATACTGTAGATGGCTCTAGAATCTTCAGTTGTCAGGCAAATTCCTGAGCGCAGGGAGGCCAGAACAGCCTTGCAAACAGTAACAATTCCACTGAAGAAGCTTTCAGTGGAAGGCACAGATTACCAAACAATAAAACAGAAAAGGCATTAGATAAGCCACGGCAGAAAGCTTAGCTAGAGTTTTATAAAGGGAGTAAAGTTTAAGAGAGATTATTGTTCTAAGTGCATAGGAATGAAAACAAATTTGAGAAGGGAACCCTCTGTTGAAAGGCTTTCTATTCATAGCTTGAACATGAGACCTGCCATGCTGGGGTCACACCATGGTCCATCCCGCCCAGTGTACGACAGTGACCAGTACCCAAGCTTCATGGAGAGTATACAGAATATGGCAATTATGGAGCGATCCACCTATGCCTTTCACTCCCAGCTTCTGGCCGTCAGGGGTTGAGGGTTACCCCAGGGGTTGCATCTCTGACGATCTTGGCTAATATTGATGGACCTATTCTCCAGGAACTTATCTACTTCTCTTTTTAACCCAGCTTGGAAAAACAAGCCACCAGAATCACTTCATCCAGAGAGGTATCCCCTGCGAACACCAGGTGGAGTGCATAATCAGAGAGAGAAAGTACCTGCAAGACAGTCCAGTTCTTCCCCCTGGTCAGGGCATGATTCTGCCCATAGAATATTCTTTGGTGCTTTCTCGATCCCTGTTTTAAATGTCCCAAATGAGGGGCTTGCTATCACATCTGTTGGCTATTTTCCAGCCTCACTGTCAGTAAAATAGCCATGCTAGTCTGCTTTCGAGCTCCTTGCGATGAACAAGGACAATTCCTCTCTCTTTGTTTACTGGTGTCGATTGACACATTTGAAGTGAATCATAGATTTGACACCCAGATGCCATTAGAATTAATGAGAACTGCATGTCCATATCCTCCTGGTAGCTTTGAGACGCTCAGTCTTACTTTGATTGTAAGCTCCTTGAGGCAGAGTGTATTTGCAGAGTGCATAGCACAGTGGGATCCTGGTTCATGGCTGGGGCTCAGAGTCCTAGGCACAACTGTGTTACAAATAAAACAATAGATAAATAAATAATAATAATACCACTGCAGATTAATTATATAAAATATCCTACACCAACACTGATTAATGTTATCTGGGTGCTGGAAAATGGCTCTGATTTTTTTTTCTCACGGTTTGCAGAATTTTAGAATGATTGGGAGAGTTTGGGAATATGTCTGTGAGATACTCCATCAGTTTTGATTTGTCAGGGGAATCTCGAGTAGGAATAAAGAAGTTATTTTACCTTCGTACATTTTACCTTTGTGCACCGCTGCTAGAATATTGTGTCCAGTTCTGGTCCCCACAATTCAAGAAGGAAGTTGATAAATTGGAGAGGGTTGAGAGAAGAGCCACATAAATGCTAAAAGATTAGAAAACATGCCTGATAGGCTCAATCTATAGTTTAACAAAGAGAAGGTTAAGGGGTGACTTGATTACAGTCTATCAGTATCTGCATGGGGAAAAAATATCTAATGATGAGCTGTTCAACCGAACAGGTAAAACACAATTCAATAGTTGGGAGTTAAAGCTAGACAGCTTCAGACTGGAAACAAGGCATTATTTTTTGACACTGAGGGTAAATAACCATTGGGATAATTTACCAAGGGTCATGGTGGATTCTCCATCACTGACAATTTTTTAAAATCAAAATTGGATGTTTTTTTTTTCTAAAAGATCTGTCCTAGGATTTATTTTGGGGAAATTTTATGGGCTATATGGGGAAGGTTTGAATAGATTATCACAATGGCCCCTTGTAGCCTTGGAATTGTGAATCTATGAAAAATAACCCCCACATTTACACAAATATTCTCTCTCACACACAAATTGGTTGAATACAACTTTTTAAAGACAACTGATGTCTGAGTGAGACTGGTCAAACCCCCTCACTTTTTTGTGGGGGATCATGGGGAATATTTAAAATAAACTTACTGGTTTTTGTTTCTTTGGGCTTGTCTATACTACCACTTACATCAATATAAGTTACGATATGAAAAAACCAACCCTCCCGCCCCCCGAGCAACATAACTTACATCAACTTAACTGTGTCTACACTGCGCTATGTCAGCAGGAGACGCTCTCCCACTGACTCACTTTCCACCTCTCAGCGAGGTGGATTCATTATGTTGACAGGAGAATGCGCTCCCATCAACATGACACGTCTTCACCAGATGTCCTAAAACAATGCCACTGCATTGATCACAATGATGCTGATTTAGCACCACAGTGAAGATAAGCCATTTGTTTTAATTTCACACGAAAGAAAGAAAGAAAGAAAGAAAGAAAGAAAGAAAGAAAGAAAGAGGAGGATAGAGAAAGCAGGGGATGGGAGGAATGAATGGAACCCAAAGCCCCTGTCACAGGAGGGGAGAAGGGGAGACAATGTTATGGAGGGGAGGGAATGTGGGGGACAGGGAGCTCCTGTTATGGTAGGGAAGTGGGAAAATGGAGGATCACACAAGCCCTGGCATGGAAGAGCAGGGTGGTGGGCTGCAGTGAGCCCCTGAAATAGAGGGGGTGGGGTGGGATGGCATAGAGAAAGCTTGTGGGGGGAATGGAGAGATGCAAGAAGCCCCCCTGGTTTTTGCAATATGCTCAGCCTTCAGAAGCAACAAATTGTGCGACCCTCTGATAGAAATAATAACAAGAGAGTAAAACAGATACTTATTCCATAACGATACTGGGAAATATATTTCAAGGTTCTATATTCCAAAAATAAGTATTTGTTAAAATCATATGAAAACCCAGCGAGACCATTTTGAGGGGTAAATTCAGGTGGCCTTATTTCAGTGTGTGAGTCCTAATTTTCATAGCAAAGCATGCACGCTGCCAGAGTGCTGACGGCAAATATTACAGGTTCTTCCTATCCGGAGAGGAGCCAACTTACCTTCTCCTTACCCACCTCTTTAAATAGTGGATCAATCCATTTACTCATAGTAGTGCCGTAACAAACACATTTCCACAGACAGTGAGCAGGTTCTTCCAACGTGGCCCACCCCAGAGGGACATGTTCTCAAGGATTTCGGAGCATTAGTCTTACCATCTAGCAGGAGCGCAGGACCCACCTTCTCCTGACAGAGCCAAGACATTAATTTATGTTCATGATGAAAAGAGAAACGTTGTCTTATGGGTTTTCTGTCTAGTGCCTTGAGTGCACAGCTGTGTTTGTTGTATAATAAGGACAAGTGTCAAGTAGATCTAAAGAAAAATGGGAGTAAGTATTCAAATATCAATATTTTAATTAAGTGATCATTTATTATTATGAATGCAGCATTACAGGGGTAGATATTAGCTCCCCCCTTAAGATTATGAAAATCAGCTGTATGTAAGCAACGTCTTGAGTTTTCCCTTGCTTCAGGGGAATCCCTGGATGGTATTGAACCCGCATAGCTGGCCCTATGCTAACCTTACAAACCCAGCATAAGGGGATGGAAGAAGATGAAAGGGAGAATGGTTGGTCCCAAATTGCCAGACCATTCCCTGGAGTATGTTGTTGCCATGCACAATCGACAGCAGCGCTGAAACTGCTATGCCTTTTGCTGACCCTAGGATAATGACACAGTGACGCAAAGTACGGCGGGCCAGGAAAAAAAATTCTATTTCATGAAACATTTTGAGGTTTTGAACCTTGGTTTGCTTCTAGCATGGAATAAAAATTGGACCTTTTGAATGAGAAAGAAATCCCAGAACAGCCAACAGCCTGGAGGTCAGGGTGCTGGGGTGTGGGAGAGCCAGGCTTAAATCCCCGGTCTGCCTGATCCAAAATAGTGACTTGCAAGCAGGTCTCTCAGATCCCAGTCCAGTGTCCTAACTGCCAGGTTATTGATTATTCTGGTGCCTTTTCCTCTCACCAGAAATTCTATCCTGGACCTGAGGAAGTCTTTGTCAAAACCAAGAGATTTCTGCAAAACATTTCAGTGTTGATGACATTTTCTGTAAAAGAGCCATCTTTTTATTTTCCACCCAGCTAATGTAAATCCATCTTTCTTCCTCACCCATCATCTTCACTGAGTAGCATTCCAGCAGAACTAGGGATCTAATACTAGCTATGCCTGGTGCTTCTCAAATATATAAGAGGTTCTTCTCTACCCTAAGCAACTTACATTCTACTCTCTTCATGTATTACTGGTCTGTCCATCACTGAAGTATCTAAAGTACACATGAAGGAGAGAGCAATGCCAACTGGTAGCAGGAGTAGTGTGTGAGTGAGTGAGTGGGATTTGTGTTTGTGTTTTGCTTTAGCCTCATAGTGACAGCACTAGAATAGCACACAAGCGATCTGGGTTCAATTTTTAAATGTGTTACAAACAGCCTGTGGGACCTCTGTGTCTCCGCTCCCTATCTGTCAACTGAGGGCAATAATGCTTCCATTGTCTGGTTTTAGACTGTAAACACTTCAAGGCAGAGACTACCTCTTACTACACATGTGTATATAGCCCAGCACAACAGGGCCCTGATCCTAACTGAGGCCTTAATTTTGGGGCCCATTATAACGGCCCAATCCAATGCCCATTTAAATCAATGGGAGGCTTTAGATTAAGGTCTCTGGGAGGTTAATTAATTGTGGGTGTAGTTTTATAACAGTAGTGGGCACAGATGATATCACTCAGAAATCTGAGTACCTGGTGCCACAAAAAATGAAAGGTTTGGACTGAAAATCTGGTCCTTAAACTACATTTTAAAAAAAAGATGGGCAATTTTCTGAGTACCCTTTGGATTTATGCACGCTACGGTTAATCAAATCTTATGCTTCAGGATGTGGAGTTGATTGACTCATGGCTCAGGTAGCAATTTTCCCTTCATTAGTAGGAGCATTGCCAGCAGATCGAGGAACGTGATCGTTTCCCTCTATTCGGCATTGGTGAGGCCACATCTGGAGTACTGTGTCCAGTTTTGGGCTCCCCACTGCAGAAAGGATGTGGACAAATTGGAGAGAGTCCAGCGGAAGGCAACGAAAATGATTAGGGTGCTGGAGCACATGACTTATGAGGAGACGCTGTGGGAACTGGGGTTGTTTAGTCTGCAGAAGAGAAGAATATGGGGGGATTTGATAGCTACTTTCAACTACCTGAAGGGGGGTTCCAAAGAGGATGGATCTAGACTATTCTCAGTGGTAGCAGGT
Organism: Caretta caretta; assembly: GCF_965140235.1. Classification (NCBI taxonomy): domain Eukaryota; kingdom Metazoa; phylum Chordata; order Testudines; family Cheloniidae; genus Caretta; species Caretta caretta. Next base: position 7,837,657 of record NC_134210.1, on the reverse strand, counting down.
GACAGGACAAGGAGTAATGGTCTCAAGTTGCAGTGGGGGAGGTTTAGGTTGGGTATTAGGAAACACTTTTTCACTAGGATGGTGGTGAAGCACTGGAATGGGTTACCTAGGGAGGTGGTGGAATCTCCATCCTTCGAGGTTTTTAAGGCTCGGCTTGACAATGATTTAGTTGGGGATGGTCCTGCTTTGAGCAGAGGGTTGGTCTGGATGACCTCCTGAGATCTCTTCCAACCCTAATCTTCTATGATTCTATGATCTAGGGAGCTATGCAACATGTAATTCAATACCAGGAAAGATTCATGATCCATTGGGAACATTTTATATCTCTCTGCTTCCCATATCAGGTTCTGTGTTCAGCTTATCTAAGGTGTTGAAAGGTTTTAATTTGAAGTGCACCTTTGCCACTAAAAATAATACAGAAAAGAAGACTAGGACATGATAGACTCATTTTAAAATTTAATGGGCCGAATTCTAACGTTGGACACATTCACATGAACACAACCAAAGTCAATGGTAGTTGTATTTACATATAACTGAGGACACTCACCCTCTGAATATTTTGTGTCTGTAGATACCAGGTGAACCTGAACTGTCCCTTGGACTAATTATTCTACTTTGGTTTCTGACAGGATGTGCGCCCTGTTTCTTTGAATCTGTGGCAGGAAGTATAGAAGGGAGAGGGGACTGGAGTAGGAGACAGAAGCTGTACAGCTGTGGTTATACACTTATCTATGTGTTATGTGGGCTGCACACCATATATATACTACCTGTATGGCCCTGAGGATGTCACATTGACCGCAGCTGTGTGCTGATTTGGCTGCAAGTGGCCCTCAGGTTGAGAAGTGCTACTGTACAGCAAGGTAGAGAAAGAGGCTTTAGGGATGATACTCTTTTCCTTATTCTAACCAAGTTCCTTGTTCAGTGTTAGAAGAAAATGGCCCTTTCTGGGATTCTTTCCTCGTGTCACACGGTTACCATCTACTTAATAGCAAATTATCATCATTATAACACCATAAAATCTTACATTTATAGGACCAAATCCTTCAGACCTTAGCCAACTGGACTTTGCCAACGGACTGCTGGATTTGATTCACAAAGAACTTTTCACCTCAAAGGATCCTAATACCTTGTATAAATATTATGTATCCCCTCTAGCCACAGAAAAAGAAAAAAAACCTGGGGTGGAACATTGTATCTGCAGTATGTTTATACAGACTTAGCAGAGCGGTTCTCAACTGTGGTCCACCACTTGTTCAGAGAAAGCCCCTGGCACCTGGTTTGTTTACCTGCAATGTCCGCAGGTTCAGCCGATTGTGCCTCCCACTGGCCCGCGGTTCGTCGCTCCCAGGCCAATGGGGGCTGCGGAAAGGGCGGCCAGCACATCCCTCGGCCCGCACCACTTCCCGCAGCCCCCATTGGCCTGGAACAGCAAACCGTGGCCAGTGGGAACTGTGATCAGCTGAACCTGCAGACATGGCAGGTAAACAAACCGGCCCAGCGTGCCTGGGGCTTTCCCTGAACAAGCGGTGGACCACAGTTGAGAACCACTGCTCTAAGTACTGCAGTGTAAAAATAAGAAGAGTAATCAGATACTACAGTGATGAGGTACCTACAGAGAAGGAAAATAGCATTGAGAGTGTGATGGGAATGTGGGTCTGCTTAGATTGGAGCTTGATCAGGCCCTTGGGGCTAACACCACACACACACACACACACACACACACACACAACTGGTCAAGTCTTTGCCGTTACTCCTTACCTGAAATAATGAGCTATCTGATCTTAACTTTCACATGCCACTATTGGAAGCCTTCTAGCTCATTTTGAGTAGTTAATCGTACCGCGTTGGTCACAATTCAACTTTTTTTTTTCCAATCTTAATTTGAAAGGTAGAATTGTGGATAATGAAATTACACTCCTGAGTCTTAATATATTTCATTTTAGATTGCTATAGAAGGTGTGGAGGATTACTTATGCATAGTCCATACTTCTGTGTGTGACACTTTCTCTGCTGACAGAAGATGGAAGCTAGCAGAGCACAGAATCATTTATTTTCTGTTACACTGGATTTTCAAAATAGCAATTTTATATTTATTTATAATGTTTATCAGCACTCTAATGCTAATTTAATCTCTTTGGAAAAAAAATGTCATCAGGCTTGTAATGAATGATACATTGGGAAATAGGGAATTTATAATATTTAGTCATTTCAATATGGGATGAAATTCTAGTTTAGATCTACACTTAGGAATTATTTATATCCTCTTATGTCATATCAATTTAAATAATATTCCACTCATCGAGGCATAAAGAATAATGTTAATATTAAAGTTTCTGTTTAAAATTTGCTAATTGCACATGAAGGGGTTATATCTGCTCCATTCAGGGTTTTTTAAATTTAATTTTATTGTATTAGGAAATCCATGAGGTTAAGCCTGCAGAAATTATTGCTTGAAAACGTCGTATAATAAGAATCTTGCTGCTGTTATGAGCATTGAAAAATGTGCCTTCATCTAAAATTGGCCTTGTTAAAGCTACAGTTCTGGAACTGCTATGATTCAAAACTAATCTTGGGCCTGATCCTGCTAAACTTTACTCACATGAGTAGTTCCATTGATTCCGATGAGATATGTGCATGAGTAAGGACTCCCCTGGCTAGATTGGGCCTCTTGGCACAGCCTGAGACAGGGATCATGTGTAATTTACACCAATCCAGGAGTAGAACCAGGGAGCCTTGTATTTCAGAGATACTCCTTTGAGTCATAAATCCTCTAGTGCTCTGTTCTTGCCCTGGGATGGAATATTATACAGGATTGCCAATAGTCAGATGCCCCAAAAGCATGAGACCGGGTCCCAAAATCAGGAGGGCATTTTCTTTAGTTTGTCTGCTGACTGTTTAGCATCCCTCAATTCCTCTGCCAGTGTGTGTGTGTGTGAGATAATTTCAGGTTGAAAAGTCAAGCTTTAATGCAAAATAAAATGCATACTTCTCCCTGGCTGCCCAGATGGAAACTTCACTCACCCTTCCCCAATCCCTGATATAGGGGGACTGTCATCTTTACCCAGCAAGGACATTTTCTGCCTCCCACTGTCCCTGGACTTCTCTTCCTAGGGCCCAGCAACACCACTTCCCCAGCCTGCTGCTCCAGGCCTCCTCTGCCTAGCTTCCAGCAGCACCACTTCCTTACCTCTCCACTCCCCTGGCTCCTGCTGCCCCAGGACCCTTTCTCTGCCCTAAGGCCATACATGCCGACAGGGTCCATTGTCAGGGCAAATCTCTGGCCCTCAGTTCTGAACCTCTCGCAGAGATCTCTGCCCACATGCCCAGCCCTGAAAATCATGGGACCGGAAGAGCATCTCGTGTCATCACTACAGGCACCAAAAACCCATGACTTGCGATCAGTTTGAGAGAGCTGGCAGTGCTGCCTTCCCCTGGCTGTTGAGAGAGGACAACCCTTACCCACCATTATCTCCAGGCTGGGGGAGTGATCATCGCTCACCCCATCATTTTCCGCTGCCCCCTGCAGTCCCTGCACCCCATTCCCTTGCAGCCCCTAAATCTTCCTCCTGCTCCCCCTGCATCTGCCTTTCACAGTGTCTTTGCTGCTCCTCCCAGTCCCCAGCCCCCTGATCCATAACATGGAACTCATTTTTGCCTGTGGACATGACTTTATTAAGGACAACCTCACTTCCACATGCAGATAGACTGTAAGGAAAAGGCGGCCATCTTGGTCCCTTCAACCTTATTGACAGTAGGACAATAGGAGACGGGGGGCATTCTGAATAAAGGGAAATTCGTAAGCTGGCATCTTTCATCGTGTATTCATGAGACAGGTAATAAGTCAACCCCCCAAAATTGCTAGAGTAGAGATACACTTGCAAGAGTTGGCAATACTGATGTGCTACGGTGCCTTACAAGGCATGCAATGGGGATGGAGCTATTGAGTTTTTTCCCCACCAACTCCTCCCCCTACTTGATCATGGAGAGCAAATCAGACACACCGGCCTACCCCCTGTTCAGAAGCTGTGATCCAGGGAGATGCAAAGCAGCCACATACAGGAGTGAAAAGGCCTTAGCCCCTGGGTGGCCACATTAGACCCAGACATAATCTTGCACCTTCTCAGTAAGGGTTTGCGGGAGTGAGCCCATTATAAGGAAAAGGGTAGAACTGGCTTACTCCTCTAGGAACTAAAAATATTAAAGAAAATATCATCTGGAAAACTCTCTGACTGCAGTGGCAGGAAATCTTCTCAGCCATGGTGGTGCAAATCCAGTGAACGTCAGTCAACTTCAGTGTTAGGCTGGTGGGAGAGGAGAATCAGTCCCATTTACTGGAGGTGATGTTTTAAAACTGCAAAAGCTAAGTATGTTTCAGTCTTACAGTGGACAAATCCAAATACTACACAGGAGTTTTTTAATCTGTAACAATGGAGGAATCCCAATAAGTCTGACATTTCATTTCAGATAAGCATCCAAAAGTCTGGGTTCTTATCCATACCCAAAGCTCCTGAGTTTGAACCATTTTGTCGGAAATCTCACCAAGACAGACAAAGTGTCTCACCAGATCAGACCCATGATCCACCTAGTACAATATCCTGTCCTTGACAATGGCTGCTACCTGATGCTTCACAGGAAGTGGGCAATTGTGTAATAACCTGCTCTTAAGAGAAATTTCCAACTAACCTTTACTAGGAGGTTAATCTTAAACCCTGAAGCATGAGGATTTAAGTCACATTGAAATATTTCTGTCCTCTCTCATGTAATTGTAGATGTGTCCATATAAAATCAAGCCCTGATTTGAATACTACTGAGCTCTAGTGATGGTGATGATGGTGGTAGGTATTTCTTATTTTACCCGCAAAACCAGTTTGCCCTGTTTAGGACTATGTAAATGATCAGATCTATCAACAGAGAGCCAACCCATATCCCCCCACTCCCAAAAGCTAGCTGTCTCCTGAGGATGGAAAAGGAGTTAAAAGGCCATCTGTCACCCCAACTAGAAGTAGTCAAGTCAAGTAGTCTGAGACCAGGGCTGTTGATAGGAGGAGCTTGCTGCTGATTTAGAGAATTCACATAATCAGAGCTTGGCAAATAGTGAGGAAAAACTTCAATTCTAATATTATGGTGACATCTAACCAGAATTTTGCTTTGACCCTTTTTTAGGTGTATACCATGGATGTTTCTTTGGAGAAGTTCTGTTTGTGGGAATGTTCAGGCTATGACAATATGGGGCTCATGCCTTGCAAATGCCACCTGCCCTCGCCTAAAAATGAAAATGTGCAAAGTACACATGAATGCACGAGATGGGGTGAATCAAATGCTCTAGATAATGTACAGGTTGGGGGCTTTTGTTGAATTCCTGGCTCTGCTCCTGACCTTTGTAACTTTGGGCAACTCACTTAATATCCCTCTACCACAGATTCCTTCATCTATAAAATGGGGCTGGTAATATTGAACTACTCTGCCAGGGTGTTGTAAGCCTAAGGACTACTTACAAGACCCGCTGAGATCTACACATGGACTACAGCATAGAAGGGCAAAGTGTTATTCGAGCAGGACCCTTAGCTTTCTGTGTATGCTTAGATCTAAGTTCTCATACTCGATTGGGGCAGAGTGGGTGATCAGTGGCCAATAATCCAGAAAAGCTTATGGAAAGAACAATGCAAACTAGCTAAATTGCAACCATCATCATCTTGGATGGGTGACTGGCTCTTTTTGATGCATTAATTGTGGTGTACCTTATTAGATTCCATTAAGGATAATAATATTATACTTTGTATACTATGTAGCATGTTACATCTGAGCATTTTCGGAACATAACTAATTAAGCCTAACTTCCCTATCTTGCAGTCACTGAGGTCAGCAGGAATTTGGCCATGGATTTCAATGGGAACCAGATCACACTGGAGATAAGACATGAGTAGTCGTACTAATGTAATTTATCCAGTGTCAGCTCTGTCCAGGACACAGAGGAGTAATTGTCCCTGCTGTCATGGAGAATACAACCTAATGGCCTTATCCTACTAGTGTTCTGCATAGTCAGCTGCAAAAGAATCCAGGGAGAGCTCCTTGCAATGAAGCTTTTTCAGGATATGGCCTCAAGGAGTCAAATGCCCCCTCTGCTTTTTTCCTGTGGTAAATTTTCAGTTCTCAAATATTCTGATGCAAATTCTTGCCTGGACTAAGAAGTGATTTATTCTTGTGGAACAGCATCCAGCCCCCTTTGCTGCACACCTAGGATAGAAAGAAAGGACATCCTTTTTCTCCCTCAGTGAGCCTGCAAATCGCTATTCCCCCTGGAGTCTGCATATCTATTCAGAAAAAGTCGCTAACTCAAAATCTGTTCTCATCTTGTAGTTCCTATAATTAAAGTTTTAAATCCTCAACTGTAGAGGTCAAACAGCACATGTAGAACATTTGCCCTCCAAATCGCTGAGTTGTAATAGAGGCTTTACGCAATCTTCACATAGGCAAAACATCCACTGACTCTAATGGCAGTTTGTCTGTAAAAGAACTATGCCCAGATCCACAAAGGAATCTAGGCTCCTAACTGGTGAAATCAACAGGAAATAGGCACCTAAATATCTTGGAGGATCTGAGCCTACAAGCTTTGGTCTGCTCCCATTTTGCAGATGGGTAAACTAAGGCACAGAATGACTAAATACTTGTTCAGAGTTACACGGTCAGAAGAATCATTTAGACTGCGCCCTATAAATATCTTGTCTCTCAAATTCTTTTTCCATAAGCATATTGTGCAGAGGAAGGGTAGTCTTGTGGCTTAGGCACTGGACTTGGGCATTCTGGGGTTAGTTCCTCACCCTCTCACAGAGTGATCTTGGGCAATTCTCTTAAATTCTCTGTGCCTCAGCTCCCCACCTACAAAATGAGGATAGCAATACTTGTCTTCTCCTGCCAATTGTCTGTTTGGATTTGCAAACCTCTTTGAATCAGAGAGGGTCTTGTATTATGTATCTGTATAGCACCTAGAATGGAGTCCTGTCTTCTGGGTGCTACTGTAATACAGTAATTCCCAGACAAAAAATATGTTAAAATGAAGTTGACTGAAAGTACATATCACTAATTTAGAGTGGAAAACACTGCATTGTAATTATCCTCAAAACATGCATTGTAAACCCAAGAAATTCAGATTTAAGGCTAACCTAAGATGGAATCCAAACATGTGAAGGTATGAAAATGCAGATTCAAGGCATGCAAACACCCTTAACTCTGCCCTACAATGACACCACACAACTACAATTAATGCATATCAGTGCGTGTGGTCCCATATTAGTTTAAACTGTTTTGAAAAACCTGTTTTTGTATGTGTCTTGAAAATGCAGTTTCAAAGCCCTTTCAAATCCTAACTAAAATCTGACATCTTCCAAGAACTGAGTTTCTAGGCACAGACCCTCAGCTGGTATAAACAGTCATAGCCCCACTGACAGTTTACACCACTGAGGATCCACCTCCTACCATGTATATGCCCTGTTATGATTTTCTCAGTGCTTCCTGTCTGATCTGTGTGTCTTTTTCACACTGTATACTCTTTGGGGAGGGACTGTCTCTATTTCTGTGTTTTATGCTCTGCTGGGCCTATTGTCAGTTCTAAACAAAGAATAGGGCAGTCCCTCAGCAGTTGTAAATTGGTGTAGCTGTGATTTCCGCCAGCTGAGGATCTGACCCAGTCTAAGTATAAAGCTTGATTTTCAGCCTGTTCTTCAGCTGTCCATCATTTTTGCTGTACAGTTTTGTACCTCCAAACAAGCGCATTTGCATCTTTACGTCCAAAATGGATAGGGAGTGCTAAAAATAGATGTCTAGGTGGGATTTTCAAGGGCCCATGCTTGTCTAACTCTGCTTTCATTGAAGTCAATGGCAAAGTTCCGACTGACATCTGTGGTACAGGATCAGGCTTCTAACTATGCTGTTAATTTTGACAACTGCAATTCATTTTGGGTGCAGAAGTGTAGGCAGAACTGTACAGATAATCTACAAACGTCAAGCCAGGATTGTGCTAACTACTGCAGGGGGAAAAAAAGAAAGCCTTGTGCACACACACAAATACACAAGGAATCCACAACTGTTCTCAGCAGAATAAAAGCTTTCCAGTTCTCCATTAAGTAAAACAGGCGGTGCTGGAATTCATTCTATGTTTTGGGTTTTTTTTTCTCTTTTCCCTAGCCAAGTGATAACACTTCTGTTATACTTACTAGGGAATTTGTAAGGAGGTTTTGATCAATACAATCAATATCCATAAGTAAAATTTACTTTGGCCATATATTTGAGTTTGAATTCATACAGCATAATCTATTTATTTTTACGCAGATGCACAAAAGACATCAGACAAGGGAAACCTGCCAACTCTCTCATTTCCAACGCTCACCGTAAATAAAATAAAATAAATAGACACATCAAATGGCTAACAAAAGCCGATCAAGCCATTTTCCATTTCTTTCTCTTCCAGAGCACAGACACCAGCACTATTTACTGATGGCCAAAATAAATCTAAAAAGTTTCCCTATAAACAGAAGTCTCAATTTCGACTCCCTGCTTGAGTTCATTGATTAAGCTGTTTTAGAAGATAACAATAAATAAATAATGATACCAATAATAATAAACACGAGTAGCAAATACCACTTACCATCTTGCAGTTTTCAACTTGTGGTCTGTAGACCCCTAGGGGTCCGCAGACTATGTCTAAGATTTCCAAAGGGGTCTGCACCTGCATTCGAAATTTTTGAGAGGTCCGCAAATAAAAAACAAACAAACAAAAAAAGGTTGAAAATTACTGTGCTAAGGTGTTCTAATGCCTCGCTCTTCACAAGTCATGCTAGAAGAACTATGCAAGTGGTCTTGTTCACTCAGCAATAAGTAAACTATAATCATTTGCCTATGGGGTCTAAGAACATGTCTATGCTACATTTATGAGCAAGCCTCCCGGTCCAGGACAACAGATTTGTACCATTGAGGATCACACTAGCTCTATAAAATAGCTGTGTAGAAAGTTGTGACATGGGCTGGCGGGGGGATAGCTCAGTGGTTTGAGCATTGGCCTGCTAAATGCAGGGTTGTGAGCTCAATCCTTGAGGGGGCCATTTAGGGATCTGGGGCAAAAATTGGGGATTGGTCCTGCTTTGAGCAGGGGGTTGGACTATATGATCTCCTGAGGTCCCTTCCAACCCTGATATTCTATGATTCTGGCTTTCAAGCTCCCCTCCCCAGGCTTCATAGCCTGAGCTGCACCCGAACAATGTCTACATGGCTATTTTCTAAGTGCTACTACGAGACCCTCGAACACAAGTCTGCAGACTCTGGGCTGGGAGGTTCATTCCCAGATGCAGGGTAGACATGCCCTAAGGGCCACAAGCTGGGATCAAGGCCTCATTGTGCTAGACACTGTATAGACACATAGCTAGAAATTGTCCCTGCCCTGAAGACCCTACAATTGAACGCCCCAGTATTGGCATATATGTAAATATAAATATTATGAGTAGTTCAGCTGAATTCATTAGGACTACTCACAGGAACAGATCCTCAGCTGGTATATATTGCCATAGCTCCATAAAAGTCAGAGCTATGACAATTTACACCTTACAGTAAACAGGGGAGCATAATGTTTAGAATGGTCCTAAGTCTTTGTAGGATCAGTACCTAAGCAAACAAGACATACAAAGGAAGTAGCACAAAGTTATGTGGTGTCATTGTAGGGCAGAGTTAAGGTTGTTTGGATGTATTTTCATACCTTCATGTTTGGATTCCTTCTCAGGTTAGCCTTAAATCTGAATTTCTTGGGTTTATAATACATGTTTTGAGGATAGCTACAATGAATGTTTTCCACTCTAAACAAAGGAAGTGAGTCAAGCTGGTTGCGACTTTTTCGATAAAATATTTTTGTTGGAAAATGCTGATTCCTCTAAATTGCAGATTTACACTGGAAAGGGTCAGTTTTGATTAAATGTATGACTCATTTAAAAAAAAAGTTTTCATTGTTGAAACATTTTGTTTCCACATTGTGAAAAAGAAATAAAAATGTTTTCCAGTTTCAAATGGCTTTTTGTTTTGAAATTTAAACTAATTATAATAAAAAGTCTCAAAGATGATCAAAAAATGAAACACTTCAATTAACCCATGCTTCTTCTTTTCTTTTCTTTCTTTTTTTTTTTTTATTCATGAAAATTTGAGATTTCAAATTCTTTGGCGGATGGAAAAAAAATCGGAATCTTAAAAATGTTCATGGGATAGGAGACCATTTCCTGCTCAGCTCTAGAACCGAGGCATAGAGCGAGACCAGGTTATGTGTCCAAAGTCAACCAGGAAATGCAAAAGCCATTGGTTCATCCCTTACATGTTATGACTTGCGAATTCTGTGAAAGAATGAAGCATCAGACTGACAAAGACAAGTGATGATTCTTATTTGGAACAGGCATTTGCTTGTGTTTTTATAATTTTTAAGGCCGCTTAATTAATAAACTTAAGTACATAGTAGAATCTGAGCCTTCTGTTTACTGGAAACTTTGTGTCTTGTCATAATTGATTATAGAATCACAGCATTGTAGGGCTGGAAGAGACCGCAAGGTGTCTCTCTTATGGCAGGAGTATTAGGTTAGACAAACACTTGTCAGGGTTCGTCTAGATAATACTTAGTCCTGCCTTGAGTGCAGGGGTCTGGACTAGATGACCTCTTGAGGTCCCTTCCAATCCTATGATTATCTAGCCCATCCCTGACAGGTGTTTGTCTAACCTGCTCTTAAAAATCTCCAATGATGGAGATTCCACAACCTCCCTAGGCAATTTATTCCAGTGCTTAGCCATCCTGAGAAGCAGGAAGATTTCCCTAATGTCCAACCTCAACTGCCCTTGCTGCAATTTAAGTTTATTGCTTCTTGTCCTATCCTCAGAAGGTAAGGAGAACAATTTTTCTCGCTCCTCCTTGTAACAGCCTTTTATGTACTTGAAAATTGTTATCATGTCTGCTCTCAGTCTTCTCTTCTCCTAAATAACCCCAATTGTTTCAATCTTCTCTAATAGGCCATGTTTTCTAGACCTTTACTCATTTTTGTTGTTCTTCTCTGGACTTTCTCCAGTTTATCCACATCTTTGTTGAAATGTGGTGCCCAGAATTGGACACGATACTCCAGTTGAGGCCTAACCAGTGTGGCGTAGAGCAGAATTACTTCTCTGTCTTGCTTACAATACTCCTACTAATACACCCAAGAATGATGTTTATTTGTTTTTTGCAACAGTGTTACATTGTTGACTCCTATTTAGCTTGTGCTCCACTATGACCCCCATATCCCTTGAGGCAGTACACCTTCCTAGGCAGTCATTTCCCATTTGTGTTTGTGCAACTGATTGTTATTTCCTAAGTGGAGTACTTTGCATTTGTCCTTATTGAACATCACCCTATTTACTTCAGGCCATTTCTCCAGTTTGTCCAGATCATTTTGAATTTTAATCCTATCCTCCAAAGCATTTGCAGCCCCTCTCAACTTGGTATCATCCACAAACTTTATAAGTATACTCTCTATGCCATTATCTAAATCATTGATGAAGATATTGAATAGAACCAGAGTTAGGAATGATCCCTGCTGAACTCCACTCCATTTGCCCTTCCAGATTGACTGTGAACCACTGATAACTACTTTCTGGGAATAGTTTTCCAACCAGTTATGCACCCACCTTATAATAGCTCCATCTAGGTTGTATTTGCCTAGTTTGTTTATGAGTAGCTCATGTGAGACAGCATCAAAAGCCTTACTGAAGTCAAGATATACCATATCTACTGCTTCCCCCCTATCCAGAGGGCTTGTTACCCTGTCAAAGAAAGCTTTTAAGTTAGTTTGATATGATTTGTTCCTGATAAATCTATGTTGACTGTTAATTATCACCTTATTACCTTCTAGGGTTTGCAAATTGATTGCTTAATTATTTGCTCCATTATCTCTCCAGATACTGAAGTTAAGCTGATTGGTTTGCAATTCCCCGGCTTGTTCTTATTTCTCTTTTTATAGATTGGCACTATATTTGCCCTTTTCCAGTCCTCCAGAATCTCTCCCGTCTTCCATGACTTTTCGAAGACAATCAGTAATAGCTCAGATATCTCCTCAGTCAGCTCCTTGAGTTTTCTAAGATGTATTTCATCAGGCCCTGTTGACTTGAAGACCTCTAACTTGTCTAAGTAATCTGAAATCAAGATTTCACCCAAGTGGAATATCAAACAGCTAATTTACCCACTTGTACAGTGTGTTTAACTGTAGTGTTTCACAAAACTGGTTACATCACTTTTTTCCCCACTTTGCAAAACATTTCACTGGTAGCATTTCTATTCACCCCCTTAGATTTCTAACATCACTCCCAACAAAAACAAAGTTTAACTTATCTTTCTCTATAACTGTTGCAATATTAAGCTGTCCAGTGTGTCTTTGATGCACAGATCTATTTTCGCTAACATAGAAGTCTTGCCTATGTTCAAGAAATTTACTGTTCTGAGACAGTCTAACCCCCTAACATGCTTCTGTGTGCATGTTTTCGAAGTGCTTCAAACAGTTACGAGCATTCTAAGAACAGACTGGGATAGTCTAGGTTTCTGGTTTCAGAGTAGCAGCTGTGTTAGTCTGCATCCGCAAAAAGAACAGGAGTACTTGTGGCACCTTAGAGACTAACACATTTATTAGAGCATAAGCTTTCATGGGCTATAGCCCACTTCATTGGATGCTATATCGATGCCACAAGTAATCCTGTTCTTTTTTCTAGGTTCCTGTGCATTCTTAGGATTCAGCCACTTCTGGCCAGCAACTGGTATAGCTGCACCCTGCCGTTTTAACCCATGTTTGAAACCTGGTTAAGCTCAGCCAGTGAGCAAATAGCAGTTTTCCTCTCTACAGTTGGAGTTTGTGCTGCTACAGTTCAATTGGTTATTGGCCATCAGTGGTTGAACTGGGACTAATTCCAATCATAGGAGACTCTTGACTTTAGCAAAGCTTTTGACACGGTCTCCCACAGTATTCTTGTCAGCAAGTTAAGGAAGTATGGGCTGGATGAATGCACTATAAGGTGGGTAGAAAGCTGGCTAGATTGTCGGGCTCAACGGGTAGTGATCAATGGCTCCATGTCTAGTTGGCAGCCGGTATCAAGTGGAGTGCCCCAAGGGTCGGTCCTGGGGCCGGTTTTGTTCAATATCTTCATAAATGATCTGGAGGATGGTGTGGATTGCACTCTCAGCAAATTTGCGGATGATACTAAACTGGGAGGAGTGGTAGATACGCTGGAGGGGAGGGATAGGATACAGAAGGACCTAGACAAATTGGAGGATTGGGCCAAAAGAAATCTGATGAGGTTCAATAAGGATAAGTGCAGGGTCCTGCACTTAGGATGGAAGAATCCAATGCACCGCTACAGACTAGGGACCGAATGGCTAGGCAGCAGTTCTGCGAAAAAGGACCTAGGGGTGACAGTAGACGAGAAGCTGGATATGAATCAGCAGTGTGCCCTTGTTGCCAAGAAGGCCAATGGCATTTTGGGATGTATAAGTAGCGGCATAGCGAGCAGATCGAGGGACGTGATCGTTCCCCTCTATTCGACATTGGTGAGGCCTCATCTGGAGTACTGTGTCCAGTTTTGGGCCCCACACTACAAGAAGGATGTGGATAAATTGGAGAGAGTCCAGCGAAGGGCAACAAAAATGATTAGGGGTCTAGAACACATGACTTATGAGGAGAGGCTGAGGGAGCTGGGATTGTTTAGCCTGCAGAAGAGAAGAATGAGGGGGGATTTGATAGCTGCTTTCAACTACCTGAAAGGGGGTTCCAAAGAGGATGGCTCTAGACTGTTCTCAATGGTAGCAGATGACAGAACGAGGAGTAATGGTCTCAAGTTGCAGTGGGGGAGGTTTAGATTGGATATTAGGAAAAACTTTTTCACTAAGAGGGTGGTGAAACACTGGAATGCGTTACCTAGGGAGGTGGTAGAATCTCCTTCCTTAGAGGTTTTTAAGGTCAGGCTTGACAAAGCCCTGGCTGGGATGATTTAACTGGGAATTGGTCCTGCTTCGAGCAGGGGGTTGGACTAGATGACCTTCTGGGGCCCCTTCCAACCCTGATATTCTATGGTTCTATGATTCTATGAGAGGGGAACCATTTCCCAAAGTACCTACGTGGTTTAGGAGCCTAAGAGGCATTTTCAGAAGTGGTTTTGGCACTTAGGAGTCTAAGTCTCACTTAAACTCAATGGTATTTAGGTTCTTAAGTGCCCAACTCCCTTCTGAAAATAGGATTTGGGATTCTAAATCACTCAGGTGCTTCTAAAAGGTTATCTAGGGTCTTGGTTTTGAGGAGGTTTAAGAACCATTGCAGTCTAGGCCATTTCAGACTGTAGTGAGTTCATCCAGTCTGGATACGGATGAGCCAAAATAGCTCAAATGCTCCTCCCAATATCATCCCACAGAGGTTATAATCCACTGCTTTGCCAGGAACTGTGGACTAATACCCAGAATGCATAACCATTGGTTGAACCTGGGGTAAATCTGTCCTGGTTCATAAAACAAATCAGCATGTGGACACACAGAACTGCCAGCACTTCAGCTGGTTTGGCTTTCTAGTATAGACCGAGCCTTAGGGACAAAACAAACCAGAAGAAGCTAATGCAGAAATGATGATTCCCTTAATAGGAAATAGAATGTCTGGACCAGAGGAACATGGGATTTGCTTTTCCTCTTTTGTTATATATACACATGAGATTGCAAGACCTTTGGGGAAGAGACTTTCTTATGTAGCCCCTCCCCTGAAGTATGGCTCAAGTCTCACCCCCTGGTGTTTGCTACTTGCAATGGCTTCTTCCTTCTTCCGTCCTTCCTTCTTCATTCTCTTCTTCTTTCGTCACCCCTGCTACCTCCACGCAAGGTGACTCCTCACTGTGGCTAGGTCAAAAGGGGTAAGTGAATAATGCTATCACTCCTGGCAAGGAGTAGAAAACCCTGTACAGAAGAAACAATAAAGTACATCCACACAACTGCCACCAAAGAAATGACATACCCCACAGCAACAAGGGGACTTGACTGGGAGCAGGAAAATAGAATCTGGGGAAGGAGTGAACTAGTAAGTCCTAAACATCTCAACAGCTCAACAGATTCCCACTTCCCATCACTCAGGACTCTTCCCACCTCCAGCTCCCTTTCTGGCACTTTCAGGGGAGATGGTACACCTGCCATGAGTCCAGAGATGAGTGCTGCATCACTTTTAAAGTTGGCCATCTTAAATAACAACAACAAAAGGGGTCCTCTGTCAATGACTTTGCCCCTGGGTAGGGCAGGGTCCTCTCTTGGCTCCTGGGCCTGCAGTCCTGGGGAGGTCTCGATTGCTGCTTGGTTACCAGCCCCTGGTCAGGTCTCTGCCATTCTTGATGCTGGTCTATGCAGGGCTGGAACTGCCTGCCTCATACACTAGATCTCACAGCAGTGAGAAGACCCCCTTTGTGGGGAAGGATTGTTAACCAGAGACTCCCTGAGCTCTCCTGCTTTTCTCCCAGCTACCCAGAAATTCAGAAATCTCTCTACAGTTAAAACTGAAATGAAGCCTCTTTGTCTCTGAGTCAGACTGTCCCCTCCCATTGCAGGCGCTGAGCAGCCCTGGCTCATCATTGGCCCAGCAAACTGCTTGTCCAGAGCACTCCATGCAGTAGCCTCCCTATTGGCCTCTGCAGGAGTTTCTCGTCAATCTGTCCTGACCCCCTGACTCCAGGTGTAACCCATGTCTGCTTCAGGTGTCACTCTGTCACCCTCTAGTGGCAGTCAGACCAGCTAGAGATTGATGAGCCTGCTACTGTCTTGGCTAAGAGAAATGTATGTTTTAGATCAGGCTGTAGAGACTCCAGGCAGTGAGTTATGCTCCAGAGATCCCAGATTTTATCCTAGCTGCAGATGACCGGGATCTGTCGATGTCACAAGTGGGGGCTTGTTTGGGATTTCAAATGGGAAATCTCTGAAGCTTGGGATCTGCTTCCCCAGCCCGGGGGAGTATGTAACCCATGTCTGCTTGGTGTGGCACTCTGTCCCCTGCAGTGGCATCTAGACCACATAGAGATTGATGAACCTGCTACAACCTGGGCTAAGAGAGAGGTGTCTTTTAGCTCACGCAGTAGACTCTCATGCATTAAACTCCATAGTTCCCAGGTTTGATCCCAACTGTCGGTGACTGAGGCATGTTAGCACTACACAAGCTTGCTGGGAAATGACGTCAGAGGGCTCTGGTAGCCATTATTATTGTAGAGCATAAGGTAGGACCTCTAGAGGCTCATCCCACAGTTCCAGGAGCTGGCAAACTCCAAATGTGGGTTACAATTATATTTTTAACATCTCACATGTGCCTAGGTCACTATACAAATACATCAGTCCATCGTGTGGGGTACCATGCAGTGGACAATACTTGATCGATCAGAGGAAGATGAAAAATCCCCATAATCTATCTAGCCAATTGAGCAATGCAGTAGTTGATGGGAAGAGCACAGAGGGAACCTTTATTGACCTTTGCAGGAATATTTAATGCCCTGAAGAATGAGATTTGTTTTTGTTTTTGTTTTTTCTTAGCATGCATAACTGCAAACAGCTACTGATGGCCAAAAGGAATTCCTGTCTTATTTTAAATCCAACCTCAGCATCCGAGTGCATGGATTCCTGCAGGTCAGTCATGCTCTCTTTGACATCAATGGTGACACTCCCATTGACTTCAAAGGATCCCAAAGTGAATTCCACAGAATATCTTTGGGCCTTATCTGACTCCTCTTCACTTCAGAGGGCATTGGATCAGGCTCCCTATGCTGTGTGAAGGTGTATTTCTTATTGTAGCCATATTTACTGAGCATTGGCATTGCACAAGTCGAGATGAAGACACAATCCCTACCCTCAAACACCATGCAATCTAAGTCAGGCACACAGCATGGTTTACCCATACCCAAAGCCCAAGGGCAGTCCCATGGTGGTGGATCATTGGCTCTAGAGTCCAAGTGGAAGGCTCTGCAGTAAGGGATTGGAATGATTGGGTAGTGCACAAGGAGTTCCAAGCATAAAGGGACTCATGGAAGATGGTGCAAAGATGAGAGTGGGAGGAGGATATTCAGGAAACAGGAAGAGAGAGCAGCTGTACTGGGATCAGAACTATTTAATGGTGTGTCAGAGATGCTCTGACGCTAACCGTGTATGGAGATTCTCCTTTAGCGCAAGTGGCAGGGTCCTATGCTTTTCAACAAATTTAAGATATAATTTATCCCTTGCTGCCGCTGTGAAATTCCAAATGGGCATGGAGCACAGAACAATGACATCCACAAAGTCCTGAGTGGCCAATGATTTGTTACAGAGTGGTCCCTTTAGTGCTTAGGGGATGGGGGGCTTGCTCTCCTTCCCCTCACCTCAGAGCTGAGGTGCATTAGCTTCCTTTCCACCACTCATGGCCGCTCTCAGAATGTTGCCAGATGATCTTACTGCTGCCTGTCCTCTAAGCCTGAGTCCCGCACATGAACCAAACACCAGAGTAGATTCTCAGCTGGTGTAAATCTGTGTAGCCCCATTAACATCATTGGCACTCTGCCAATTTACAGCAACTGGGGATCTGGGCCACTAAGCCTCTGACTAGTGATGGACGCGAAACTAGCCCAAAGAAGTCCCCTTATTTTTCAAGATTAAAAGTCACTCTACCTATCTATTTTAGTATTCTTCTCTCAAGTATTTGAATGAAAATGGATATTTCACCAGGAAAGCTCTTAACAGCTTGCAGAGATGGGAATTTGCCTTTTTCCGAGCTTCTCATCACAGCAGCTCCTGGTATGCCCTCTATCAATGTCTCCAAAGGAAATGGCCCCACTTTATTTCATCCAAGACATTTCTTCTTCTTTTTTTGGAGATCTCTTAATGACCCACTTGCGCACGGTGAGGTGAGAAGACACCGTGGACCCAGCTTGCTGACTTTTTTGACTTTTGCTCTTTAGCTACCTTCACCTTTTCAACAAATTAGCGCTTTAGGATTTAACCATCATCTCTAATCCACCTGAGGCGTCGTCTCATAACTCACTCCTGGAGGAACATTAGTGGATGAGAGTTTTCTCCCAGGGCTATGCCATCCTTCTGTTTTAAATCAAAAAATGCTTCTGCAAATTAGCAAAATGAGCCTGGCGTTAAGCCTCCTGCAAAAATCCTTCAGTATGCCCTCTGGATTTTTGCTCTGCCTGCTCTGAAACTGCAAGGTACAATGAAAACGAAAGACAGTGGGAGTGAGGGGCAGGTGGGACAATATGTCTCAGACCCCTTCCACAAAATAGGGGTTTGCATAGTCATCATTATTGCATAACTGGTCAATTTGACCCTCTAATAAGGGAAGATATGTGAGAGAATAGAGCACATGGACTATTTCACCTCCAGCCTGCCGGTCTGAATATAGTTCAGGTCAATAATTGAGATCTGCTCCAAAGCATGACAATGGGAGTCTTTCCATTGACTTGGAGGGGAGAGGGTTGGATCAGGCCCTATTTGACCTAAAGTTGTCATTTTCTGAGAGCTGTTAGCAGCCCATGTGGACTGAGTGTATTTACAGGTGATGCTAAGCCACTCATTGTCAGTGTATACAGACCCCTCCCAAACGCTGATGAAGTAAGCCTCACAATCCCATAGTGGACCAAGCAAACCACAGAGAGGTAAAGTGTTTTACATGTCACATGAGAAGTATGTGGCAGAGCATGGTAGTGAGGCTCCATCCCTGGAGTCCTCTTTCAGTGCCTTTTCCACAACAGCTCCCTCCCTGTGGGCAGGTTGGAGTCCCGTTCTAACATCCTCCTCATGAAAACCACCACCACACTGAGTGTCCTTTTGCATCATTGTCAGCAGAGAGGCCAAACTTTGAATGGACATGGAGAACAACCTACCCTCGTATCCCTGAGGAAGAGCTGAGGTTCATCGCCAGGAAGGAATCCATGGTGAGATGCTGGGGCTGCACCTGGATGTGTTGATTAATGAAAGGACTTCAGGCCACAGGGCAACCAGTATGACACCTTTGATCAGTGATCAAATTTACTAAAGAATTAAATGATATTTTGAATAGAAAATAAACCCTACTAAGATAAAAACCATTATTAAGTGTAAAGGGGTTCACCCAGGGCAGGAGCGCCTACTTGTGTCCAGGTATGGCACAGCAACTTTCTTTCGTCTAGTGCCCCCTTCTAACAGTTGCTCCTTTGCTGTGGTAGTCTCTCTTCTGTATCTCAGTCCTCCGGCCAGGCCACAGTATTAACATCCGCTCCCTTCAGGGTAACAACATTCAACAAACAAAAGCCCAGCCAATAATTCCAAGACCTTGCTTCAGGTCTCAATCCCCTGACTCTGGGCTCATGCCACTTTGCCAGTGGCTGGGAGGGGAACCCAGGCCCTCCCTCTACATTGGGTTCCAGCCCAGGGAACCTATAACAGGAAGCAAAGGTCTGCACAGTCCCACCCCTTGTGGCTGTTTCCCTAGACTCCTTCCTGCTCAGGCTTGCTTCTCCACAACTTCACTGGGTTAACCCTTCTTTCGGGCTTATTCCCCCCCCCCCACAATTTCCAGATCACCTCCCCCGCTGTTCTCAGAGAGAGTAACTGCAGACTCCCTCCCTGCATCCCCATCTGCCACAAACTTCCTCTCCTTATAATAATCAGCCTACTTCTGCCCAGTTGGACTTCATAGTCAGATAGTTGGCATCTCAGGTCCACAGGATCCCATTCAGGTCCTGTGTGGCGTATACACCCCATCACATTAGGGAAATATATTGGAAGAGTCTTTTCTGATAATAAAGAAAGGAATTTGAATGCTTATTTCTATTCACTATATCATGCCATAATTTTCTACTTTGCAGACAGATAAAAGATATGATCCCAAGCCCTTCTCTGGTAACAGTGAGCACAGTTCAATTGAAATAGATGGACATATGCTGATTATCACCAACAAAAGATCTCATGATATAGATGCCTTCCTTAAAGTGCTTACAAATAGCAATTATACAACTTCAGCATGAATATCATGTGAGAGATAATAAATACTAGATCTGGGTGAAATTTTTCAGTCTAAGTTTTTTTCGGGGGCAGAGGGAGTGAATTGCAGATTTGATGACACTTAGTGCATGTCAGTTTCACCAAATTGTTTGTTTAGAACAAAACAAAAACACAAAAAATTCTGAGAATGTCAAAATGTTTTCTGTTGACATTTTCAGAAAGAAACAGTTTGGCTTTTTGGTCAGATATAACTTTTGTTCCCAAATTTCCTTTAATTTTATTTAAAAAAAAACAATAGTTTAAAACTTCAATCATTTTAAATGGTTGAAATCAAAGCAAATAATCTAATTTGACTCAAACATTGTTTTCAACGTTTAGGTTATCAAACATTGCAAACATTTTCATTTTCTGTCAGACATGAAATATTTTTTCCACCTTTTTGAAATTCCAACTGAACCAAAACATCTGCTATTCACCCAACTGCAGTGGATATCACCTCCAAAGATTAGCCATCCAGAGCAAAATGGTCAGTTTAAGAGAGAGTTGGACTGCAACAACAGAAAATCTTCATCCTTTTCCAATTTAAATATCATCCTCAATGAGAAATAAGTGCTCTCTGAGTAAAGGTAGGGAAATGCATCCCTCAAGGCTAAGGGCTGGCTTCATAACTCTGACAGCATCTGGATTCTTTTGTTGATGTTTTTGGAAGGAAAATAGCTCTCACTCAAGTCAACTACCTAATAGTGTAAGTAGGAAATCTAGTTTTGATCAATCATTACTGACAGCACTTTCAGTGTTGATGGGCTATGTTCTTTCATATCTTCTCATTTATTCCTCAATGATAGATATATAGATAGATGGTTACATACTGTAGATAGATGGATAGATAGATACTGTAGACAGAGAATTATTTTAAAGTGGTTTTAATCCCCCCCCTCATTATTTTTCCCCAACCATGTATTTTAGGGCTGGTAAAAGGTGGCCTGTTGGATCTCAGTGGGAAGGAATAGAAAAGGTCCTTGAAGAAGAACAGAAGCCTAGCCCCTGCTCAGAACCTGAGAAAGAGAGGGAATATTGCAGCAGAATATTGCTTAAAGGGATGTCTCTGAGCCACAGTGCCCCCTGGATATATTCCTAGGTTGGTGCAATTTATACACAGAGTTTAACACCAGAAGGGGCTACCAGATCATCTAGTCTGACCTCCTGTATCTCACAGGCCACACAACCTAGCCAACCACACAGCAAGCCCAACAGCCAGAATTAAATTTAAGGATTACAGTCCTCAGGAGACTAAATGATTCTGTGCCACAGAAGAACACGATCACTTTCTCAGTAAGGAACAGCATACAGCCAGGAGGGCACAGTTTCTTCTCTGGTTCTCCCTTGCTCCTTGGGGAAGTAAATTACTGAAATGACAGAAATTACTGAAGGGTGCTGATTATTTCCCCCCACCTTTTCCTGGCTGGGCTTCACAGTGGTGGGAGCAGAGTGAAGGATCCACCCATTCCTCAGCCCTCTGTGCTGTCACCCCTGTTCACTGAGGGAAGTATCTGGAGATCACGAACTGTGCTCTGCCCCAGGCCTGTTCCCAAGCTCTGGGTAGGTTTTACTCAGCTGAGCAGAGAATGGATGGGGCATGCTTAGGCCCTGATCCTCAAAAGTATTGAGGCACTTAGCGCACATTGATTTCAATGGGAGTTAGGCACATACATACTTTTGAGGATCTGTGCCTCACTGGCTCTTACTCCTCTGTGGCCAAGACAGGCAAGAGTATAGTCTAGCCCTAAACAAGAAAGAAAAACATAAAACCGCACAGACTAGAACAGGCATGTTCTGCAGCCATTAACTCAGAGGACTGGCAGGTCAGAAATGATGTTTCCTTCCCTGGGTCAGCCACAAATTCCCTGTGTGGCTTTGGGAAAGTCACTTACTTTTCTCTGCCTGGCTCTCTCACAAGAAAACAGCGAGGCTGAATGTGTATCATGTGTTACAGGCGCAATTGTTCTGCGTTACCCTGGCCCGATTTTCAGAGGTGTTGAGCACCCACAACTCCCCTTGACGACCATCTGAGCTTCTGGTGTGCAATATCTCTGAAATTGCAGCACTGTATGTGCAAAGTACTTTGCATATTAGGGCTTGTCTACATGAAATGTTGCCATGCGGCAAGCCAGGTTGTGACTCTAGAATGCAGTAAGAGTCCCAGAGCATGCTTTGGCTTCCTACCATAGCCAAAGTGCACTCCAGAAAATCAATATGTTGGAATAATGACCATATGGGACACTACTATGGAGCAAGCTGGTACATGGTAGATTCACACTCTGACTTTCCACACAGGAACGTCCCATGAAGACAAGCGATGGACCCAAGACACAAAGTTGGGATGCAGATAAGGATTTCCCTGACATTTACCTCTTGTATGTGCTTCAGGCCCATCCTTCCTGTATATATTTGTGTGGTGGTTTTTTGTACTGTGCAAGCATATTGCACATCAATTTCATTTCATTATCACATTACAACCTGCACTGACAGCAAAGTCACAGATGCTTGTCTAATCATATCAAAACTTTTTTACTGTTCGGATTATGAGTTCTTTGCTGATTTTTAAATGACTTTCCCCCATTATCTAAGTCTTTTTATAAACTCTGCCTTTTTGCAGTGTATTTCCATGATTTTGTTCTCTAAATTGATGCCATTAATTTTGGACCTTTTCTTTTTGTTTTGTTTTGTTTTGTTTAATTATTGTGGCTAATTATACATCAGACCCAAATCTGTATGAATTTTTCAGGCTGTTACTTGTCTCTCCACTTCTTTAATTTTCTATTATCAAGCAAATTACTGAACTGTTGATTGGTGGTGTCTTCCCACCTCCACCCCTGCTTTATACAGATTAGAATCAGCCATAGTCCAGGCACCAGAGTATTCTATAAATCCTTGCCCATAAGACACTCCTTTTTCCTTCGGTGACTTTTCATTTAATTCTTCCTTCACTATCCAGTGGGCCCAGTCCCAGCTAGATTGTGAGGGATAGAGTCAAATTTCTTGTGTTGGTTATAACTTGAGTCTATCATCATATTCTTTGATTCTCCATTCACCCAGGCTACTTGGCCCAGTAGAGCATCATGAATAGCTTCAATATTTCATCACAGCATTGAGAAGGCTTCCTCTTCGTGCCACTATACTGATACACTTTGTTTATTCAAATGGGTTTAGTCCTTCTGTAAGGTGTAGGATTCATAGCCTTTGAGTCTCGTCTAGGGAGAGCAGAAGCTTCCTTCTACACTGTCCAACCAAACAACCTCAGTCTCAAAAGTAGAAAACAAAGGTGAGATCCTGGATTGAGGTCCATGGAGCTATGCTAATGTACATCAGCTGGAAATCTGCTCCTCAGTTCTAGAGAATGAGAAGGTAGTTTGCTATGCATGCATATTTAGTCCTTGAATCTCTCTTTTGATTGCCACGCTGATGATTGGATTTCCGACACATACACCTGTCCAACAGAAACAGGATTAAGACTTGCAGTCAAGCCAAATAAAAAAGCAGAGATCCTGATCTCTCTCATTCTGAAAAGGAAAATTCCCAAATAAATTCTAGGATCTGGATCAACTCAGGGACACATTATCCTTGACAACAGACTAGTTGCCTCCAGCCAATAAATTCTCGATGCACTCAGAACTCAAATTACTTTAAATGGTAGGAAAAAAATATATCAAGTTGGCATTTTACATGTAATTCTGGGCTTGGCTATATAAAGTTTACAAAGGGTGAAATAAGCCCAGTGTACAAAATTAAAATGAGTTATGCAATGGTTCATTTTTCTTCCAACCCGAAATATATTATTGTCAAGGAAGCCAAATGTGTTGTGATGTGCACATGTACTACAAAGCCCTACAGGATGTAACTACATTGCAGTGAGAAAAATTAGATGCATGTTATTCCCGCCATAAAAGCCTTACTGAAAGAAAATTGTCCAAAGTGCATATAATCAATGTGAAGGCATAGTTTACATTGGCTGTTAAACATGTCAAGCACTATTAAAACGGATGCATGTTTCCCAAAGCCGATGGAAAGAGCAACATATAATGCCATTCCTGAAAGAAAGAAAGAATAAATCAAAAGAAACCAGGAGGTGTGGCAGGCTACATCCAAAGCCCCCTTGTCCCCATGAATGCTCTAGGACAGGTGGGTAGATCCTGGTGCAGAAACAAATTTATATCCGCGAATGCCGATATTCGTAGATATAAATCAGTATCTGTGAAACCGCAGGGTTCTCCCGGGAACCGCAGTGGTGAAAGGAGCAGAACATGGGGCCACTGCTCCCAGGAGCCAGCGCCCAGCACTGGGAGCTGCTCCAGCATGGTTGTATTGCCCCCAGCGGCACCAGGCTCACCGGCAGCTGTCTCTGTTCACGCTCTTGTGTTCAAGCAACGTCCACACCCCTAGACAGGAGACTCTTACAGTTGTGTGGAAGGGATGAGGGCAGGGCCGGGGGCAGCACAGCTGTGCCAGAGGAGCTGCGGGTGTGGGGTACTGGCTCCTGCGAGAAGGAACTCCATGTTCTGCACCTTTCACCGCTGCAGTTCCTGGGATACCAATTTATATCCGAGGACGTCTGCATCCATAGATATACATTTGTATCCGCGCAGGGCTCTATATGTGGGGCAGCATTGTCCAGTGGACAAGGCATCTGTTGTGGTGGCTGTGTTCCTGGCTGTGTCACTGGATTGACATATGACTTTAGGCAAGTTACTTAACTTTGCTGTGCCTCAGTTTCTCATCTGTAACATAGGGACAGTGACAGTTGCTGTCCTTGGTCAAGTGCTTTGGGCCTGATTCTCCTCTCACATACCCTGGTTTACACTAGCATAACTTCTCCGACTTGAGCTGAGTCACACTTGATTTACACCAACATAAGGGAGCGAAGAAGCAGGCCAAAGAAGTAAAGACAGCCACTGGGGTAAATCAACATAGCTCCATTCAAGTCAAGCACTGATTTTAATGGAGCTACACCAATTTACACCAGCTGAGAATCTGATCCATTATTGCAGAGGTAGCTGCATTAAATTTCAGGCCCTAGAGTCACCACCAGTGCAGCTCCATCGTTAACCTGGTAATTTCTTGTACCATTTTGTTGCTCACTCACCCAGTTTTGTGAGATTCCTTTGTAACTCTTTGCAGTCAGCTTTGGATTTAACTAGTTTGAGTAATTTTGTATTGTCTGCAAATGTTGCCACCTCTCTGTTTACCACTTTTCCCAATCATTTATGAACCTGTTGAATAGCACTAGTTCAAGTACAGATCGTGAGGAACCCCACCATTTACCTCTCTCCACTGTGAAAACTGATAATTTATTCCTACTCTTTGGTTCCTGCCTTTTAACCCTCATGAGAGGCCCTTCCCTCTTATCCCATAATTGCTTCCTTTGCTTAAAAGCCTTGGTGAGGACTTATCAAAGACTTTCTGGAAGTCCAAGTACACTATATCCACCAGATCACCCCTGTTCACATGCCTGTTGACACCCCAAAATAATTCTAATAGACTGGTGAGGCATATTGCGAGTGGAGATTCACCACTGAATATCTAATATCACCCTGTGAGGGTAAACTAATATACCATGTAAGTACAGTTATCCTCTCTGATGCTCTCAAGACTGATGGGGTCAGATCTTGTACTGGTGTACATTGGTGAAACTCCACTGAGCTCAGTTATACTTCTCGAGTTTATACCAAGTAAGGATCTGGCTCTTGTATGAGGGAGTACGGAGCATGGGACAACCATGAATTTGATTTTAAAGCAGCTTGAGAGGGAAAAGATCATGTGACATGTTTATTGAGGGGAATTATGACAGAGTGTTGTTCAAGGTCTTGTACGAAAGCAGGAACTAGGAATATGGGATGTAATAATGTAGGACAATTAAATGCAATGCGACTACATTTGTAAAGCAAATCGTAAACTAAAGTAACTCTTACAGAAGATTTTCCCTCATAATGCTGCACAATTAATAGAAGTTAAAATAACACATTAGAACCAGAACTCCTATGACTGAATTTTAATGTATATCATGCCCAATTACTGAATACTACTCCACGGAGTGCCCTGGGGAGGAGCCTCTTCTTCAAAAATTCAAAGGTAGTTTTTCCTACACCATCTCCTCTCTTTCAGGCAAGTTCATTCTGGTATGGATCAGCCTGTGACTGCATGGCATATGGATTAGCTTCTGTCAAGTAGGTGTGCAGTAAATACAGACTCTTGTGGTCTCCTGAGTGCCTCGGCTAAGATGGGATAAAGACGTTTTCACCCTGTTCATACATTTAAAGATTGTTTGTTATTTACTCGGGCTCTTTTATGTCTTTGCTCCATGCCAGCCTGCATTCGGGCCACATGCATGGAGGAAGAATCTGCTACAGGCAGCAAAATCCCCCTATAATACTGTTTTTTGGATGAGGTATAAAACTCTGGTGGCCTGGCCAAATCTCAAAGCATGTATTTATGTTCTTCCTCCTGAAATACCCAGGGGAGAGTATCTGGTGCAGCTACTCCACATTTACACTGGTGGGAACTGAGGGGATGTGGTGTAGCTGAGTTCCAATACCGCTCTCCTCCACTGTCTTGGTTCACTGTAGGCCCTATATCACTGGTGTATATTCCAGATGCCCCTCCACTGGTCTAACAATGACCTCAGCCCAAAGCTCAAGATCAAGGAACCTAGCTATCTTCCTCATACCATCTCCCAGCCCCTCTTCCGCCCCACAGAGCTCAGCTGCAGGAGAGAATCGGCCCAGTCACGCTTATGATAATATTGATGCTTAGTAGGTCTGAAAACCCTTTATGCAGGTGAGTAAGTACAACCTTCAGTAATAGTGTCAAGCCTTCTAGACACACTATACACATAACCCAACATATAGCTTGACTTGATAAACAAAAGGCAAGCTCTGGTAATCTCCGTGCCATGTCACATTTGTTACTGTTTAGTGCAGGCTCTGGCAGCGTAATCAGACTGTGCACAGCTGGCCAGCTTTGTGAAATATAAAGTTTAAAGAAGTCCCTAAAAATGCTGTGTTTAAAGGCTCAAGTAAATAAACATCTCCATAAAGTGCCTGAGAATGCAATATACCAGTTTTATGTCCTTTTATGTATTTTTTTTATTATTATGATTTGGATTTGATATTATCTTTGAAACCTCATCGCTTCTTCTTTTGAGTGTCCTATCAAATCCAGTCATGTTGATATTCACATTTGTGCTGTCCACAATACTTTCCTTCTCTCTGGATGATCTTGGTTTAATATTGCATGCAGCTGTCATTCAGCCTTCATTTTATTAAGCTCATATATATTGACCCTTTATCAAGGAGACAAAGGCAAAAAGGCCTTAGTAGTTTCCTAATGGAAACAGAATTATCAAACCTTCGACTGTAGCATCTGTTAGCAGGGATGGATATTTCAAGGTCTGAAGTAGGAAGAGATTTCTACTCTACTAATATAACACCTCTAATCTATCTCACCCTAGGTTTTTCTGCTGGTTCATCACAGAGCTTTTTACAAGAGCATCAAGAATTCTTACAAATTTTAAAAAGAAATGCACAGGATCCTAGATTCTCTTTCCCTGCCTCAGCTACCATCAGCTAAGGGCCTGATCCAAAGCCCACAAAAGACTTTCTGTTGACTTCAGTGGCTTTGGATCAGGCTTAGAAGTAAAGCAGGAGGCTTCAGATCTCTGGAATTGTTCTTGATATTGACCAATGTTTTTGGAACATGGAGTAAAATCCTGACCCTCTTGAAATCGATGGGAGTTTTGCTATTGACTTTAATGGAACCAGGATTTCACCCAGGAAGTGTAAAAGGTAGGGTTAAACTCAACATTTAGGATGATCAAATATAAGAGAATTTCACTCGCTATGTTTAAGGTTGCACTGCAAATTTTCAGACTGTCCTAAAACAACTTGGGTTCTGTTTGTCTAATTTATTTTCTCCTGTACACACACACACTCACACCACCCTTTTTTTTTCCTTTTTCTTTTTTTTTTTTGTGCTAAGAGAGAAAGCAAATCAGTGTAAGCTGTAATGGAACTGCTAATGAGCTGATGTTATCTACCAGCCTATTTAAAATTCTGTTCCCTTCCTGGTTTGCATTTGTGGGGTTGTAATTTAAAATTACCAATGCGGTCTCACTTCTTCTCTTCAGTCTTCACCCTCCTCCACCCACTGATCCGACACCACACAGTACCACACGCATATACACTTCCATATCACTCTGGCTTGGAGGAATCATTTTTGCTTCAATGCTCTGGTATTTTACTTCCCTTTGATAGTTCCTGGGGTACGTTAATATCTCAGATGACAGAAGCTATAGTATGCAGGGTAGTTGCAGCCATGTTGGTCCCAGGATATCAGAGAGACAAGGGGGGTGAGGTAATATCTTTTATTGGACCAACTTTTGCTGGTGAGGGACAAGCTTTTGATCTACACAGAGATCTGAAGAAAAGCTCTGTGTAATCTCAAAAGCTTGTCTCTCTCACTAGCAGAAGTTGGTCCAAGAAAGAAACTATAATGTCTGATAGAAGCATTCAGGCGGAAATGGAGGACTAAAAAGGAAAAGGCATCTCATGAAGGCGGATAGAGGTAAAGAAACATGGTGGGGGAGGAGGCAAAGAAAGAAAAAGTTACTCCATAGCACTTTGGATAAATTTTGTGGTGGATTTAATTTGCAGAGAATGTGGGGTTCAGACAGTAATGGACAATGGAGAGACTCTGTATGTGCCAATAAGCCAGCAACCAAATCCATCCTTTTATTTCTTTAATAGTTCCAATTAAATGACCAGGAGAGCCCGTCTGCTAATAGAGTTGAAAAGAATATGCACTCCTCATGCTCCTCCACCTTTATTGGACCTTCTTAAAGATATACTGCCAAGCTACACAGAATCCTGGGATAGTTTAGGATCATAGAACTCAGAAATTTAAAAGGCCCATTAGGTCATCTCCTCCATCATATCTGATAGTGCAGGATTGTTCCTAGAGTAGATTTCCCACTGCTTTACCTAGTCCATTTTAAATGTCTAAGAAATGGTGCTTTTACTTTCCACTGCCCTGGGAAGATCAATCACAACATTTGGATATTTGTACAATATGTTCCTCCTTTAGTTATTGCTTGGCCTAGTTACAATTATTAACTCTTTGAATCTTTTCTTCTGAGTCAGTCCCGCTAGCCCCCTTAATCTTTCTGGTTTCTCTTTGCTGAACTCTCTCCATTTGGTCAAAATCTTCAAGCTGCTTAAGTGTTGAGAAATGAAGGGGGGTAGGGGGGTTGTGCAAATGTTTCCTTTGGTTTTGGATTGTGTGGAGTTGCAATCCCAAATATTTGTTGAGTTTATTGTTCATATGGACCCCAAAAGGGAAAGCAAAACTCATTCAAAGCCACATAGTGAATCCAAGTGAACCTATGAGTTGCACAGATTTTGGATATAATCTCCTCTATTCAGAAACTTTGGGAACTTTGCTGAATCTTTTCATGAACTCATGCTGGGTTTCCAGTTTGTAACAAAGCAGAAAGCAAGATGAATTCTGCTCAGATTGGAGTTTTATTGTGAATATTTTGTAACAACTCTAATTAGACATGAATTCTCACAAGAGCTGCATACAGATGGAGTATCAGTTCTCTGTCCCACAGTCCACAGGCAGGGTTGGCGAAAGAACAGTGTTGAGATCTGGTTTCAAGTTATAGTCTTTACTTTCTGGGCTGACCAAGGTTAGGAATGTTGCAGAGGTGATAAGTTCAGAATGTATGTCTATTCTGTCACCGATTAAGGGGTAGTCTTTCTTGAGTGACAGAGCAGTAACCACAATGTAGGATCAACAGGATGGAGGGGTCGATACTGGAGGAAAACACATGTTAGAGATGGGTATTAAAATAACTAATTTGCTGTGGTACACATGGGGAATTGAATTCAATGACCTGACTAGACATCTCAAAAAATGCATGTTGAATGCTTGAAATCTTAATCTACTGTAATAACTATATCAAAATGTTACTTTGGAGACAGACCATTCATTTTGTTTCAAAAGGGAAGAGACAGAGATGGAGAAGAAGCCCATCGTTAGCTCTCATAAGCCCCCTGGATCTCTAATATCCTTCCTCAACCTACATGACATACAACCCATTTCTCCTTCAGCTCCTTCATCAAATATCATCTTTTTACCAAATCAAGTCAAGGGACAACTCATACAACAACACATTGTAAATGGTGGGACCCATTTAGTAGAGTCACCAGAAGTGAATACGGGCCAAGAGGCCACAACTTTATTTTTAACTTAAGACAAATCTTGCTTTATCCAGATGAAGCATTTGTTCATGGCTGTATCATTTCTTCCCGGATTTATGATGATGCCAGAGCTCAGAAATCAAGGGCATGGGCCAGCCTCATCACATCCCCAAAAGCCAAATTTCATACTTGACCCTGAGCTACGTCTAACTGATTTTTTGCTAATAGACCTAACACCAATCTAAGCCTAGGATAAAGCAGAGGAGAATAAGGCCCTGTGTGGAGAGATGTTTTTGTTTGTTGTTTTAATTTTGGTCTGATCCCAGTGTGTGACTGAAAAGAAAAATATGTTCCCAGCAGTTGAACAGTGAATCCTTAACACATGCCCACATCCAGATTCTCTCTCTCTCTCTCACACACACACACAGAATTTCACATGGGACTCAGTTCAGCTACCTTATCTCCAGTTCAACCATGGGATATTCCATCTTCTCCTCAGATAACCTAAGGGCGATGAAAGTCCTTTCAAGTGGCATTTGCACTGGCAAATGACACTCAGAAACCCTGCTCCTCTGCCAGGGCCTGAGAATAGCCAATATTGCAACAACTGTGGAAAGCATAGGTTCTGGCCAAGGCATTGAGGGGAAAGCACTGCTTCCACACATCCCTGGAGAAGGGAACAACAATTAAAGCTGATGGGAGCAACGGAAGGGAGAGTAAACACTGTTAATCAACCCCTGGGTACCTTCAGGAGAAGAAATGCCCTATTGTCCCCTGTAGGAATGCATCAGGCCCATAGCACTGGCTTTCTCCTGTCACACCATCATAATGCCAATGTAGGCCAAATCTATCTATCCGAGGTACATATCTGACTCCCACCACTGTAGTACTGGAGCATCTCACAACCCTTAATGCATTTACCCTCACAGTACCCCTGTGAGGCAGGGAAGTGCTGTTATCCCTATTTTACAGATACAGAACAGAGGCACAGAGAGCCTAGTTGTGGTGCCAATTAACTTTGGGAGTCAGGCACCCTGTTGCTTTTCAACAATCCCACTCTAAGTGACTTGGCTAAGATCACACAGGAAGTCCACAGCACAGTGGAGACCTGAACTCCAGTCTTCAAAGCCCTGGACTAGTGGCCTATCCCCTGGGTCATTCTTCTTCTTGGGTGTCTCATGCCGAAACTACTGATACAGCGTGTCCTTTACAACTGAGCTGCAGTATGAGAATAGCTGGCTTGTGCATAGTTGTATGGCAGGTACAGAGTTGTTCCCTTTGCTGCTTACCTTCTTGTTGCTGGACACTTTGGTCCTTTGTGAAAGCTACTGCATAAGCGTATAAATAATGATGTCGACATTTTCTGTGTTTTAAGTTGTACATGTCCCCATCAATTATTGTGTCAATATCCTGATGTAACCTTGTGGTTTTAAATGGCTTTTTTTTTTCCTTTCTTCCCACTCTCTCTGCTTCTTTTGCTTGCTTCCCGCATGCACACTACCCTCTTCTACCTCCTTCCAAGGCGTTGAAGCCAGGAAAGGCTCACAGATTTATAATAACTTTGTGATGCCTACTTTATCATCATGTCAATTCAGTTTGAATCAATTTGACAACCCTGGTACAAACACTGGATTGGAGACCACAATGATAGTACAACATCCTTCTCTTGTTAAGCCTCCTGAACCTGCTATTGCTTCTTTCTGTAATTGCCCTAGATCAAGAGACCGATTGTAAATGCGTTAAGTTTTGCTGACAACAGGAAACTGAGAAGTGAGAACTCAGACTTAAGAGGCAAGGAAAATTCAACAAGATTTGTTGGGTTTCTGAGCTGCTACACAGCAAATGAAATTCAGTATTGACAAACACACATTAATGTGATTGGCCAAGAGAAGGGAGGTAAAAAAGAGCAAGACTGAAAAGGGAAAACCAGCTGCCTAGGAAGAGAAACATTTGGAAAGGAACATTAGCATAATGTCCTTCTCCAAAGTGGGGACTGGACTCTCTGAAGCAGGATGTTTGGAGAGTGTCTTTAAATAAAAGGTGGCTCTCTGTTGAAGGCACATATATGCCCCCCATCAGTGTAGTATCTAAGTACCTCACAATCTTTAATGTATGTAGCCTCACAACACGCCTGAGAGTCACAGCAGAGCTATTCTCCCCATATTGCAGATGGGGGAAGTGGGGCACAAAAAGCTGATAGGTACAATTTTCATAAGCACCTACACAACTTAGGAGCCTAAGTCCCATTTTGAACAAGTGATTGCTACTTCAGACCCTAAATCCCAGATCCTCAAAGATTTTTAGAGGCCTTTGAAACCAATGGGAGTTAGATGCCTAAATGCCTTTGAGGATCTGGGCAGGGTTTTATTTGTACCAGGGCTTAACCTGGCACTTCTAGGCTGGGCAGTTCACAGCCCTGGCACATCTTGGCTTGCTGCATCTGGTCTGAATGTAAAAAATATGCTTGAACCAAAGCCCCTTTTCCATTACAAATTAAGCACCGGATCTGGGTCTAAACGCTTAAGTTAGTTTGGCATATCAGACTTAGGCTTTGGTATGTGAGCAGGGCAATGCCTAACTATCAATGCTTTGAAAATCCGGCCTAGGCTCCCTTTTTGAAAATGAGACTTAGGATGAAATTTTCAAAAGTATCTATGTGACTTGCCCAAAGTCTCCCAGGGAGTCTGTGAAAGATCAGACAATCGAACCGGGGTGTGCCAAGTCTCCAGCCAGCACTTGAACCACTGCAGCATACAACTGCCCCTCTCAAACACATCCTTCTCTGTGGGCTAGAATCCAATCCCACCCAGGCCTCTGCTCATGCTAAATAGTTTCTTAATTTGTGAGCATGCCCACTGTACACAATAAAACAATTCGGTACTACTACTAAGTAGGAGTACAAATCTCACCTTCCGAATTTTGTTTCATCAGCGAAAGGGCTTTCTCACTCACGTGTGCACACGCCCATCCATGCACACTCTGGTCTGATTTTTCCGTCCTTTATTCACACAAAACTGTTCCTTGTTTAAAATATGCACAGTGTGAATTTCACTGTGATGAATGTGAGGGGGTGAAATCACTGACAAGACCTACACAGCTTGGAATGTATGCTGCAACACTCCCTGCTGGTCCAGTAGTGGGCCCCAATATAAATAGAATCATAGAATCATAGAATATCAGGGTTGGAACGGACCTCAGGAGGTCATCTAGTCCAACCCCCTGCTCAAAGCAGGACCGATCCCCAACTAAATCATCCCAGCCAGGGCTTTGTCAAGCCTGACCTTAAAAACTTCTAAGGAAGGAGATTCCACCACCTCCCTAGGTAACACATTCCAGTGTTTCACCACCCTCCTAGTGAAAAAGTTTTTCCTAATATCCAGCCTAAATCTCCCCCACTGCAACTTGAGACCATTACTCCTTGTTCTGTCATCTGCTACCACTGAGAACAGTCTAGGTCCATCCTCTTTGGAACCCCCTTTCAGGTAGTTGAAAGCAGCTATCAAATCCCCCCTCATTCTTCTCTTCCGCAGACTAAACATCCCCAGTTCCCTCAGCCTCTCCTCATAACTCATGTGTTCCAGTCCCCTAATCATTTTTCTTGCCCTCCGCTGGATGCTTTCCAATTTTTCCACATCCTTCTCGTAGTGTGGGGCCCAAAACTGGACACAGTACTCCAGATGAGACCTCACCAATGTCGAATAGAGGGGAGCGATCACGTCCCTCGATCTGCTGGCAATGCCCCTACTTATACATCCCAAAATGCCTTTGGCCTTCTTGGCAAGAAGGGCACACTGTTGACTCATATTCAACTTCTCGTCCACTGTAACCCCTAGGTCCTTTTCTGCAGAACTGCTGACGAACCATTCGGTCCCTAGTCTGTAGCAGTGCATTGGATTCTTCTGTCCTAAGTGCAGGACTCTGCACTTGTCCTTGTTGAACCTCATCAGATTTCTTTTGGCCCAATCCTCCAATTTGTCTAGGTCCCTCTGTATCCTATCCCTACCCTCCAGCGTATCTACCTCTCCTCCCAGTTTAATGTCATCTGCAAACTTGCTGAGGGTGCAATCCACACCATCCTCCAGATCATTTATGAAGATATTGAACAAAACTGGCCCCAGGACCGACCCCTGGGGCACTCCACTTGACACCGGCTGCCAACTAGACATGGAGCCATTGATCACTACCCGTTGAGCCCGACAATTTAGCCAGCTTTCTCTCCACCTTATAGTCCGTTCATCCAGCCCAGACTTCTTTAACTTGCTGGCAAGAATACTGTGGGAGACCGTGTCAAAAGCTTTGCAAAAGTCAAGGAACAACACGTCCACTGCTTTCCCCTTATCCACAGAGCCAGTTATCTCGTCATAGAAGGCAATTAGATTAGTGAGGCATGACTAGGTCTATTCAAGTCACTCTGTACTGACCTACATCCCCCTTTCTTTGCTATTGCCAAAGTTTGAGCTTCTACACAGCTCTGCTACTATACCACAGTCCCTCCCTATAGCAGTATCTGATTGCAGTCCAGGGATCTCCACACAATTTTGTTTATTGCATGCTCAGTCACGCATTCTGAGCATGCTGGGTTCACTATGCCCTTTTCTGGATGAATATGGGCAATGGTTGGGATTTGTTTACTGCATGTGTAACCCACACACCTCCTGGGTGTGGTGTTCTGTCCCATCTAGAAAAGGAGTACTTGTGGCACCTTAGAGACTAACCAATTTATACATTGGTTAGTCTCTAAGGTGCCACAAGCACTCCTTTTCTTTTTGCGAATACAGACTAACAGGGTATGTTACTCTGAAACCTGTCCCATCTAGTGGCACCAAGACCGCTTAGAGAGAGAAATTAATGAGTTTGCTCTACAGCCTTAGCTAACAGGCAGTTGGCTTTTAGCTCATATGGTAGAGGCTCATGCACTAAGCCCCAGAGGTGCTTGGTTCAATCCTACCTGCTGACAACCGGGGTCTGTCAGCATTACACATGCTCTCATCTATGAACGTTGGTGATGCTGGCTTAATGTCTGCTTTTCTCTTATGTGTATTTGTAATGTTGAGCCTGGGTTTTGCATCTCCTTTATTTTATTCACCTCACAATCCTTGAATCTGGGCATGAATTAAAGGGGTGCGGAGGAAAGCAGATGATCATTTTAGCTTGAATCTCTCACAAGGCAGCTGAGGAAATTTACAGAGTGCAAAACAGCCCATATTCTTATTGGACGGGGAAGGGTTTCCTTTTGTCCTTGCAAAATCAAATCACTGTAACTGAGATTTTACCAAAATCTAAACACAGCTATCCAAGTCCATGTGTGTTGTTTAATTTATAGCACTGTCAGTGTACATGGAGCTGTGTAATTGGGGTGAAGTTCACCCCTCTGCAGACAGCTACAGGAAGGCTAACATACCAAGCCAGGCTAAAGTAGTGCACAGTCCTACTTCTGGCCCTCTGCACAGAGGTGAATTTCACCTCAGGTGACCTGTGCCAAAAGATCTCTCTCTGTCCTGAAAACTTATAGTCCAAAGGAATGATTTGGACAACACTACTGAGATGAAGGATGGTCTTTCAGTTAAGGCACTGGGCTGAGACTGAGGAGATATGGATTCAATTCCTAGTTCTTCCATAGATTTCTCTTGGTGATGTTGGACGATCACCTCTTTTCCTTAGTCCCCACCCCTAAAATAGGGCTACTCATGCTTATTTCCTACTGCCCTTTGTCTGTGTTGCGTACTTAGCTTGTAAGCGCTTTTACAGTGCGTTTTTTGCAGAATCTGGCACAACAGGGCCCCAAACTCAATCGTGGTCTGTGGATGTTACTCTAATTAAACAATTAAAAAATAGAGTGGCGTACAGTCAGCTTCAGTGCTTACCTGGCACCTTTCATCTTGTAGGCTCTCAAATCACTTTACAGACTAGAAATCTCTACCTTCACCTTTGGGCCGTAAGCACCTCAGCTGCCATTTTAATTAACATTGCCAACAGGGCCATCATCTTCATTGTTAGGTCAAACAGCAGCAGCAGCACTGCATAAGAGTTTAGGACAGGAAGTGCATGCCTGGGAGCCTGCTGTGAGAAGCAGCTCTCTGGCCCAGAGTCAGAGTTTGCTGTTCTTATTCTCATTTTAAATCACAGAGGGAGATGA
The DNA here is from genome assembly GCF_965140235.1 of Caretta caretta. Taxonomy (NCBI): domain Eukaryota; kingdom Metazoa; phylum Chordata; order Testudines; family Cheloniidae; genus Caretta; species Caretta caretta. The sequence continues at coordinate 7,801,266 of NC_134210.1, read as the reverse complement.
GGAAGCATTTCCCACAAAACAGAGGAAGGAGAATGATCAGCTGAGTTGCTAATGACTATTAAAAGGGGCTATCATGACCCTTGGTTATTACTTGGACTATTAGTTAATTTAAGCAGTAGGGAGGCTATTAGCTGACCAGCTAGATTCTCTGCCCAGCATCTGCTAACCAATGAGCTGTGTGCTGGGCAACGAAAATTAAATTCTGTCTGGACAAGAAAATAGGCTTTGGTTTCTTAAACAATGACCAAAAAAAAAAAACCCCACAAACCCCCCTGGTCTTTATTTTTTAAAGCTATACCACATCATAGTTTTCTGTGTCCCAATAAAACACTCACATCCCTGCCTCTGTCCTTCAAGAGATCTGTTCATCTAGGCACCATAGTCTCTTGGTGATGGTGCGTGCAGGTGACTTCCACCAAGGAAAGTGAGGAGAAATAAAGTGGTAGCAGCAGCAAACAGAATGTGTAAATGACCAGTATGAGATTCATCATAATTTTGATCCAGTTTCTAAGAGAAAGAAGAAAGCTAAGCTTCCAAGTTAACAGTGCATGAAATATATAGTTAACATCACTGATGGTTCATACTAGTGGTCTTTGGACCAATGTTTCTGAGGGAACTCAACTCAGCCTCTGAATTTGCAGCTGTGTAACAAAGTGTGGGTGAATACTCACCCATCCTCAAAGGTATTTAGGCCCCTAACTTCCATTGATTTCCATTAGCTGTGTAGATGGACAGACAGAGACAGGGACAGGAGTGTTTTATTGAGACACAGTCAAATATGACATACCATAGCTTTAAAAAAATAAAGACTAGCTTTTCTCCAAAATCTTTGTCTTAGGCATTAAAATATATTTTATTGTCCAGACGCAATTTCATTGATTTCAATGGGAATTAGGCACTTAAATACCTTTGAGGCTCTGGGCCATGATCATCAGCTAGGATTGAACCTAAGCCCTTCAACACCCAAAACACATTCATCCACCAAATGAGCTAAAGAAGATCTCAGGAATAAGAAAGTATAGCCACTAGGATCAGCCCTGGGGGAAGCCCTGACTGCATGCACTAAGCTGTTAGAATCATCTTTTTGCAGGCCCAACACATTTTTAAGATGCTATTTTACAACATGATATAAAATTAACATGGCACATAATAAACGCATTAAAAACCAGCTAACTGACAGGTCTCAAACTGTAACTGTACATGGGGAATCGTCATCGACTGCATGTTTCCAGTGGGGCTCTGCAGGATTGATTCTTGGTCCTACACTATTTATCAATGACATGGAAGAAAACTAACAAACCAAAAAACACTGTGGACAAAAATAGCAGGTGGCGCTAAATTGGGGGAGGGGTAAATAATGAAGAGCACAAGTCACTGATTCAGAGCAATTTGGATTGCTTGATCAACTGGGTGCAAGCCAACAATATGTGTTTTAATATGGCTAAATGTAAATGAACAGATCTAGGAACAAAGAATGTAGGCCATACTTACAGGATGGGTAGGGGGCGGGAGGCGGCCCCTTCCTGGAAGCAGTGATTCTGAAAAAGATTTGGGGGGTCAGAGTGGATATTCAGTTGAACATGAGCTCCCAGTGTGATGGTATGGCCAAAAGAGCTAATGTAATCCTCTGCTGCATAAACCAAGGAATCTCGAGTAGCGGTAGAGAGGTTATTTTACCTCTGTATTTAGCACTGGTGTGACCATTAATGGAATGCTGTATCCAGTTCTAGTGCCCACAATTCAAGAAAGATGCTGATAAATTCCAGAGAAGAGCCACAAGAATGATTAAAGGATTAGAAAACATTCCTTATAGTGATTGAGCTCTTTGAGTCTATTTATCTTAACAAAGAGAAGGCTAAGGGGTGACTTGATTATAGTCTATACGTACCTACGTGGGAAACAAATATTTAATAATGCACTCTTCAGACGAACAGGGAAAAGTATAACATGATTAATGGCTGGAATTTTAAGATGTCCAAATTCAGACTGGAAATAAGGTGCATATTTTTCATGGTGAGAGTAATTAACCGTTAGAACAATATACTAAAGGCTGTGGGGGTTTCTCCATCACTGACAATTTTTAAATCAAGTATGGATGTTGTTTTTTTTTGTTTGTGTTTTGTCTTTTTTCCTAAAAGATCTGATCTAGGAATTATTTTGGGGAAGTTCTATGGCTTGCATTATACAGGAGGTCAGACTAGATGATCACAATGGTTCCTTCTGGCCTTGGAATCTATAAAAAACTACTTGCTTGTCTAACTATCTGATTTATGAGCACCATTTGGTAGTTAGGGTTTAGTTTTTTAATGGAACCTCAGAGAGTTAGGTTTCCTAAACATATTGAATTCCAATGGGATTTGGGCACCTAGCTTCTTCAAATCTGACCCTAGATACATAAATACAATAAAATGCCTCCATAGTTCTCTTAATCCACAAACATAAAACTGTTTGTACTCTCTAGGCCCATAAAAAATTGTGGCAGGTTTTTGCAGGATAGTTTGAAATTCAAACTGGGATTATTTGTGATCTGTCTAACTCTGTTGCTGTTGCTACTGCCTGAGTTTATTTTTATGGATCATCATCTTCTTCTTCCTCATCATGAATACCCCTCTAAATGACTGACTCTCAAGAGCATATAGGTCGTCCAGGTCAATAGCAAAGCTGGTCAACATTTTTTATCTGAAAAGGGGTTTTTCTGGTAAACAAAAACACTTCTCCCTCCAATTAAAATCCTTTTTTTTCTCTCTTGTTTTTCACATTTTTAATCAAATCCATTCTCAAAATGGTTATCAAAAATGTCATACACTGAGAAATGGGTTTTCTATAAAGGAACCTTTCAATAACCTCTTTGATAATTTGGTGATTTACTTTAAGCCGATGAAGTGAGCTGTAGCTCACGAAAGCTCATGCTCAAATAAATTGAATCATCATAGAATCATAGAATCATAGAATATAAGGGTTGGAAGGGACCCCAGAAGGTCATCTAGTCCAACCCCCTGCTCGAAGCAGGACCAATTCCCAGTTAAATCATCCCAGCCAGGGCTTTGTCAAGCCTGACCTTAAAAACCTCTAAGGAAGGAGATTCTACCACCTCCCTAGGTAACGCATTCCAGTGTTTCACCACCCTCTTAGTGAAAAAGTTTTTCCTAATATCCAATCTAAACCTCCCCCACTGCAGCTTGAGACCATTACTCCTCGTTCTGTCATCTGCTACCATTGAGAACAGTCTAGAGCCATCCTCTTTGGAACCCCCTTTCAGGTAGTTGAAAGCAGCTATCAAATCCCCCCTCATTCTTCTCTTCTGCAGGCTAAACAATCCCAGCTCCCTCAGCCTCTCCTCATAACTCATGTGTTCCAGACCCCTAATCATTTTTGTTGCCCTTCGCTGGACTCTCTCCAATTTATCCACATCCTTCTTGAAGTGTGGGGCCCAAAACTGGACACAGTACTCCAGATGAGGCCTCACCAATGTCGAATAGAGGGGAACGATCACGTCCCTCGATCTGCTCGCTATGCCCCTACTTATACATCCCAAAATGCCATTGGCCTTCTTGGCAACAAGGGCACACTGCTGACTCATATCCAGCTTCTCGTCCACTGTCACCCCTAGGTCCTTTTCCGCAGAACTGCTGCCTAGCCATTCGGTCCCTAGTCTGTAGCTGTGCATTGGGTTCTTCCGTCCTAAGTGCAGGACCCTGCACTTATCCTTATTGAACCTCATCAGATTTCTTTTGGCCCAATCCTCCAATTTGTCTAGGTCCTTCTGTATCCTATCCCTCCCCTCCAGCGTATCTACCACTCCTCCCAGTTTAGTATCATCCGCAAATTTGCTGAGAGTGCAATCCACACCATCCTCCAGATCATTTATGAAGATATTGAACAAAACCGGCCCCAGGACCGACCCTTGGGGCACTCCACTTGATACCGGCTGCCAACTAGACATGGAGCCATTGATAACTACCCGTTGAGCCGTTGAATAATTGGTTAGTCTCTAAGGTGCCACAAGTACTCCTTTTCTTTTTGCGAATACAGACTAACACGGCTGTTACTCTGAATCCTACAACTATGTAACTTTAGAGTTATGATGTCCTGATTCTGGAGAAAAGCTTGAGCCAAGTATAAAGTAAAAGTCTACAAAATCCAGAATGAAAACAAAAAGAAGCCCACTGGTGTTGTTCTTAAACCAGTCTCATCGTTTTTAGGCTCCGACTCTCTTGATTTTTGAACATTTGGGGTTGCAAATACTGCATCTATGATTCCAAGGGACAACAAGAAAGGCGGTTCTTGTTGCAAGTTATGTATTAACTCACACACAAAGCTGAGATAGAATGATCTCTTACAGAGGTCATTCAATTGTAGCTCAGCCATTGGTTCACTACTGCCAGCCCCTAGCGTTAAAAACCATGAATGTAGGCCTCAAAAATGTCATGAGATTGGCTTTAAAATATTGCAATAGTTGGCTACACTGCTCATCAGTCTCAATGAAGGAATTACTGGAAGAGATTCTTTAGTTTGTGTTATGAGGGAGGTGAGACTAGATGGTCATAATGATCCCTTCAGGCCTTAATACCTATATATTAAGAGAGCTACACTCTTCCCCTAAAGAAATAACAGCAACAGCAAGGTCTCTATAAGGGGGAGCACAAGTGAGTTTGTGCAAGACTTCTCTGCAGGAGAGTGCAACTGAAAACAAAATGGCAGCTGCCTGAGCACAGGAAAGTATTGGGGACATTTGTTCATTTAAAGGTACAGTGCCCAGAAGCCAAGTCATACAGATACAAGTCAATTTTCTGCCATCACTGAAGTGAAAGTGGCTGAACAGGTGAGTTTTCTAGGCCTGATTTTTCAGCCCCTTGGATAAGATTAGATGTTGATTTTCCAAGAGCCTGTGAAATGTCTCATGCCATTCACTTTGCAGGAAAATGAAATTGCAGCTTGGACAGTAAATCAGCTGATTAACAGCCACCGTGCAAGATGAGCCTAGCTCCCCTCTCACTTACTTTGGTATTCATAGTATTAGTGTGATGTCCAGAGGCCTGTGTAGAGTGGGCTCACTACCTTTGTGGCTGAGCATGGCATAGCAGCTCTTTCCTCATCTAGTGCCCATGGTGGTCTGCCTCTTCCCGTGACTCGTAGGGGGGAGGGATAGCTCAGTGATTTGAGCATTGGCCTGCTAAACCCAGGATTGCGAGTTCAATCCTTGAGGGGGCCATTTAGGGATCTGGGGCAAAAATTGGGGATTGGTCCTGCTTTGAGCAGGGAGTTGGACTTGATGACCTCCTGAGGTCCCTTCCAACCCTGATATTCTATGATTCTATGAATCTTCACTCATTGATATTCTATGATCCCTCCCGTCAGGTCTCTCTCCTTACAGGATGAGAAAGGTACAAGTAAATGTCCAAAGATATGCCAAAGAATGGTCCCCCTGTCCCCTCTTGGGCTACTCCTCAGCCTCCCCTTGAGGTCCGTCTTCAGCTTCACCCTGGGACCATCCTTGTATGCCCTTTCTTCAGGACTCTTGAGGGAATCCAGCCCATCCTCTGCTCTGGGTTCCAGCACAGGAATCCTGTATGAAGCAGCTGGCCTTCAACTTCAGATGCGCTGCTGTTTCCATGGGCTGCTTCCTGCTGCCACTCCTCTTGGGCTGCTTCTCTTTAGCCTGTGCACAGCACCACCTCTCTTCTGGTACCTGGGGCTCTGGCTTATCCCTAGGTCTGCCCAGCTTCTTTCTCTGCTGGACTTCATAGAACCATAGAATATAAGGGTTGGAAGGGACCTCAGGAGGTCATCTAGTCCAACCCCCTGCTCAAAGCAGGACCAATCCCCAACTAAATCATCCCAGCCAGGGCTTTGTCAAGCCTGACCTTAAAAATATCTAAGGAAGGAGATTCCACCACCTCCCTAGGTAACACATTCCAGTGTTTCACCACCTTCCTAGTGAAAAAGTGTTTCCTAATATCCAACCTAAACCTCCCCGACTGCAACTTGACACCATTACTCCTTGTTCTGTCATCTGCTACCACTGAGAACAGTCTAGGTCCATCCTCTTTGGAACCCCCTTTCAGGAAGTTGAAAGCAGCTATCAAATCCCTCCTCATTCTTCTTTTCCGCAGACTAAACAATCCCAGTTCCCTCAGCCTCTCCTCATAAGTCATGTGTTCCAGTCCCCTAATCATTTTTCTTGCCCTCCGCTGGACTCTTTCCAATTTTTCCACATCCTTCTTGTAGTGTGGGGCCCAAAACTGGACACAGTACTCCAGATGAGGCCTCACCAATGTTGAATAGAGGGGAACGATCACGTCCCTTGATCCGCTGGCAATGCCCCTACTTATACATCCCAAAATGCCATTGGCCTTCTGGCAACAAGAGCACACTGTTGACTCATATTCAACTTCTCATCCACTGTAAACCCTAGGTCCTTTTCTGCAGAACTGCTGCCAAGCCATTCGGTCCCTAGTCTGCACTTGTCCTTGTTGAACCTCACCAGATTTCTTTGGCCCAATCCTCTAATTTGTCTAGGTCCCTCTGTATCCTATCTCTACCCTCCAGCGTATCTTCCTCTCCTCCCAGTTTAGTGTCATCTGCAAACTTGCTGACGGTGCAATCCACACCATCCTCCAGATCATTTATGAAGATATTGAACAAAACCGGCCCCAGGACCGACCCTTGGGGCACTCCACTTGATACCAGCTGCCAACTAGACATGGAGCCATTGATCACTACCCATTGAGCCCGACAATCTTGCCAACCTCTATCCAACTTATAGTCCATTCATCCAGACCATACTTCTTTAACTTGCTGGCAAGAATACTGTGGGAGACCGTGTCAAAAGCTTTGCAGAAGTCAAGGAACAACACGTCCACCGCTTTCCCCTCATTCACAAAGCCAGTTATTTAATCATAGAAGGTAATTAGATTAGTCAGGCATGTCTTGCCCTTGGTGAATCCATGCTGACTGTTCCTGATCACTTTCCTCTCCTCTAAGTGCTTCAGAATTGATTCCTTGAGGACCTGCTCCATGATTTTTCCAGGGACTGAGGTGAGGCTGACTGGCCTGTAGTTCCCAGGATTCTCCTTCTTTCCTTTTTTAAAGATGGGCACTACATTAGCCCTTTTCCAGTCGTCTGGGACTTCCACCGATCGCCATGAGTTTTCAAAGATAATGGCCAATGGCTCTGCAATCACATCCGCCAACTCCCTTAGCACTCTCGGATGCAGTGCATCCGGCCCCATTGACTTGTGCTCGTCCAGCTTTTCTAAATAGTCCCGAACCACTTCTTTCTCCACAGAGGGCTGGTCACCTCCTCCCCATGCTGTGCTGCCCAGTGCAGTAGTCTGGGAGCTGACCTTGTTCGTGAAGACAGAGGCAAAAAAAGCATTGGATACATTAGGTTTTTCCACATCCTCTGTCACTAGGTTGCCTCCCTCATTCAGTAAGGGGCCCACACTTTACTTGACTTCCTTCTTGTTGCTAACATACCTGAAGAAATCCTTCTTGTTACTCTTAACATCTCTTGCTCACTGCAACTCCAGGTGTGATTTGGCCTTTCTGATTTCACTCCTGCATGCCCGAGCAATATCTTTATACTCTTCCCTGGTCATTTGTCCAATCTTCCACTTCTTGTAAGCTTCTTTTTTGTGTTTAAGATCAGCAAGGTTTTCACTGTTAAGCCAAGCCGGTCGCCTGCCATATTTACTATTCTTTCTACAATTGGAATGGTTTCTACCTGTAACCTCCATAAGGATTCTTTAAAATACAGCGAGAAAATACTCCTTTCCCCCTCATGTTATTCTCCCAGGGGATCCTGCCCATCAGTTCCCTGAGGTTGTCAAACTCTGCTTTTCTGAAGTTCAGGGTCCGTATTCTGCTGCTCTCCTTTCTTCCCTGTGTCAGGATCCTGAACTCGACCATCTCATGGTTACTGCCTCCCAGGTTCCCATCCACTTTAGCTTCCCCTACTAATTCTTCCCGGTTTGTGAACAGAAGGTCAAGAAGAATCATAGAATCATAGAATCATAGAAGAGCTCTGCCCCTAGTTAGTTCCTCCAGCACTTGCACCAGGAAATTGTCCCCTACACTTTCCATAAACTTCCTGGATTGTCTGTGCACCATTGTATTGCTCTCCCAGCAGATATCAGGGTGATTGAAGTCTCCCATGAGAACCAGGACTGCGATCTAGTAACTTCTGTGAGTTGCCGGAAGAAAGCCTCATCCACCTCATCCCCCTGGTCCGGTGGTCTATAGCAGACTCCCACCACGGCATCACCCTTGTTGCTCACACTTCTAAACTTAATCCAGAGACACTCCGGTTTTCTGCAGTTTCATACTTAAGCTCTGAGCAGTCATACTGCTCCCTTACATACAATACTCCCCCACCTTTTCTGCCCTGCCTGTCCTTCCTGAACAGCTTATATCCATCCATGACAGTACTCCAGTCATGCGAGTTATCCCACCAAGTCTCTGTTATTCCAATCACATCATAATTCCTTGACTGTGCCAGGACTTCCAGTTCTCCCTGCTTGTTTCCCAGGCTTCTTGCATTTGTGTATAGGCACTTGAGATAACTTGCTGATCATCCCTCTTTCTCAGTATGAGGCAGGAGCCCTGCCCTCTCGTGCACTCCTGCTCATGCTTCCTCCCGGTATCCCACTTCCCCACTTACCTCAGGGCTTTGGTCTCCTTCCCCTGGTGAACCTAGTTTAAAGCCCTCCTCACTAGGTTAGCCAGCCTGCTTGCGAAGATGTTCTTCCCTCTCTTCGTTAGGTGGAGCCCGTCTCTGGCTAGCACTCCTCTTTCTTGGAACACCATCCCATGGTCAAAGAATCCAAAGCCTTCTCTCTGACACCACCTGCGTAGCCATTCGTTGACTTCCATGATTCCATGGTCTCTACCCGGGCCCTTTCCTTCCATGAGGAGGATGGACGAGAAGACCACTTGCGCCTCAAACTCCTTTTTCCTTCTTCTCAAAGCCACGTAGTCTGCAGTGATCTGCTCAAGGTCATTCTTGGCAGTATCATTGGTGCACACGTGGAGAAGCAGGAAGGGGTAGTGATCCGAGGGCTTGATGAGTCTCGACAGTCTCTGCATCACATCGTGAATCCTAGCTCCTGGCAAGCAGCAGACTTCTCGGTTTTCCCAGTCAGGGCGGCAGATAGATGACTCAGTCCCCCTGAGGAGAGAGTCCCCGACCACCACCACGCACCTCCTTCTCTTGGGAGAGGTGGTCGTGGAACCCCCAACTCTAGGACAGTGCATCTCATGCCTTCCAATCGGCAGAGTCTCCTTCTGTTCCCTTCCCTCAGATGTATCATCTTCCTCTCTGTGCCTTGCCCCCTTTCCAGATCAATTCCATTCCTGGGACCTTCTTCAGTCAGCCTTCCCAGAGAGAGTGGGTGCTCCCTACCTCTTCTCTCCTCAAAGGCTCGGTCCTGGGTCTCTCTGCTGGACCTAGGTCTAATAACAAATCCAGCCTGACATCCTTCAGGTAGAGCAAATTGAGCTAGTTTAGCTTTCAGACTCCTGATAACCTTTTGTTCACCTATGTGGAGTAGAGATGCATCACAGGGTTCCAGCTGATTGTCAAAGGGACTCTATAAACACATAAGACACACTCTCTGCCGCAAAGAGCTTATGATCTCATTCCAGTGGCATAACTCTTCATTTAGACCCATGCAAGTGAGATCAGAATCCAGTTCTGTAACTGTATAATCTAGAGCAGGGATGGGTGATGTGTCTACAGTTTGAGACTTTACAAACCTCACAAAGTGTAGTGTTTTACAGATAATATGGGCTACAAAGCACAAATGAGTCTCCACGTAATTGAAACTTGTTTTCCTGCCCAAGAGGGATTCTCCCCCACTCCCAGGGTTTTGCCCATGAAATTCCCTGTGTGTGCCTGCAATAGTTGGGGATGTAATACAGTTCCCATCATGCCTGATTCACCTCTAACAGTATTTTCACATTGGAGTGGCTTTGCTGGCTTACCCCTTGGCTTACCCTAGTTAGAAGTAGTACGCTCTCAGTGTCCAAATAAATTGGAACTTGGGCTCAGTTTACTATATCTACCAGTTAGCAGAATCTCCCATTCAGTTTCACATTGCAAGATGCTGAACTTCCACTGGATATAAGCTAATAAGGGAATGTGATTGAAGCAGTCCAGTGGGTTTAGTTCTCCTTTTATATTCTTGAATCCACACCATATTACATTCCTCACATCCCACTGCAACCTGCCAGATTTCTGGCACTTTATTTTAGCTTCAAATTTACTAGTATTCATTACTCATTTTTTTTTTAAAAAGAAAGGATCATTTACATTTCCTGATTGGAAGCTAGGGATTATTCATCAGTGCTCTCTACATATCTTATAAAGATGATAAATGAATGCACATTAACTGAACCCAAAAACAAAATAATGTGGGTTTTTTTGTAAGTTTTGCAGAGCTGCATTTCCATTGTAATTAGTTTACTTTAAAAAAAAATCAAACCCTGTTAAGCAGCCAGCAAAATGAAAGCTGATTTTCAGACTTCTAAAAGCAAAAAGTGGACTATTTCCCCCCCCCACACACACACACACCTATTTAGCACTTCAAAAATATCCATGTAATGGTGAAACTTTAACATGCAGCTAAAATACCATTTAAACAATCATGCTGTGCTGATGAAGAGATATGGTAAAATTATTTACTCCAGGTAGGACACGAAAGCCCTTGGGATGAGCTACGGAGATTTTCCTTATCAAATGGGGAGGAGAAGATGCTGAAATTTGGCTTTTCACCATCTTCGTGCCACCTGCGTGTAAGTTAGTCCTATGGCTTCATAGTGTTGTCTTGGCAGTTGAGAATAGACAGAGCGCAGAGATTCTCTGTCCATGCCCCTTTTCTCTGGCCGTGTCCCTTATATTATATGGAGTGGTAACTTCAGCTGTAGGCCACCAAGGCAATCCTCTACATTAAGGAGTTCCTCCATTGCTTGAGTCACCAGCTGAAGGCCTGTTTATAGTACTACAATGGCACAGAGAAGCTGACATGGCCTAATCAGGGGCCCTAGTTCACTGAAAGAACTGACCAAAAATTTCCATTCAAAGTTCAACATTTATTTTTTCAAAAAAGGAAATCTGCAGAGTTTTTATGGTCTCAGAAGTTCTGGTTTTCAATTAAAAAAAAGAGAAACCAGAACAAATGAAAATGTTTCAGTTTTTAGGATTTTTTCTTCCTTTCTCCCCCTTTTTTCCTCCATCCCCCCTTTTTTCCATTGTGTCACTTGAAAAAGGAGAAAGAAGATTAAAACAAAACTGGTGCTAGTTTTTTGCTTTTTTTAGCAAAAACAAATAAAACCGACCAATGTTTTTGTTTGTTTGTTTGGGTTTTTTGCAAAACAATTGGCGAATGAAAAATGTGGGGATTATTTTTTTTTCATAGAACATGTTTACCGGGTTGAGAGGAAATGAGTTAACAGCATCGTCCGATGTTAGATCACAATGGCTAACTGATCTTAATTCTGTTCACTGTAGCAATGAAAGATTCAGCTCACTGATGGGGAGACAGACTGAGAACTTGAGCCCCTGACAAGAGATTTTGCTGCCTCCATTATGTTGCAAAGAAGCAAAATTAAGAAGGTATTAAATGCTCGGCTCCTAACACCCAGAACAAGAGCTCAATAATTGACCAGCTCCCAGTGCTTTAACTTGTGTTGAGGTGGCACTCTGATTCAATGCTCCCACAAAGCAAGAAGACACTTTCAGATTATTATTTCCATTATATACCAAAGTAACTGACTATAAGTTTGTTATTTGCTCTTATTGCCCTGTAAAATCATAAAATATAAATACACTAATAAATATTTACAATGCATGGATTGCAGCAGTAAACACATGACACAAACCATACCAGGAAAAAAATTAAATCAGTCATATTTCATAGCTGAGAGATGTTACCTGGTCTGACTCATAATTAAGAATCTCACATCTCCTTCCTTGGCTTATTATCTAGTCTTTGTATTACAGCAACACCAAGAGGTCACCACCATGTCCCAGGTATCATCATGCCATGCACTGTGCACAATAAGACGCAGGCCCAGCCACGAAGAGTTCACAGTCTAATAGACCAGACACAGTGTGGGAGAGGAAAGAGACTTGCTACAGATCAATAGCAAAGCTAGTAGCATAACTCAGGACTCCTGGCTCCTAAAGCAGGGCTTGATACACTGGACCAGGAATGTCCAGAATCTCTTTATGAAGATGTCATCAAGATTCATCCCACCAACCCATGTAAAAGCTCCAACTGGCTAGGATGGGAATTATGGTGTAGGAGAGGAGTGGTCAAACCACTTTACTTCTCAAGATGCTGAATTTAGGATGAACCAGCTCCCCTCTAAGTCTTGTTTTCACATCTTCCCTGCAGCCATTAGAATACTTGGTTACATGGAGGAAGTAACATTAAGATGTTGAGATACAAATACATCTGTGACACCCTGGCACCCCAATATTCACCACTGTCAGTTAATTAGGATATGTTTTGTACAAGGTATGTCTTGTGAGGTATCATTCCAAAAGTCTTGATCTGCTAGACAGTAATATCGCATTGGATTGCATGTGCTATCATCATATGTGGAGTTATGAAGTTTGGCTAGGTATGTGTTTCTGAAATATGTTATGATGTTGAAAACACCCACAAGCAGCCTTTCAGGTACAACAGTAAAAAGGCCAAACAATGTTAAGGGCTTATTGAAGAAATGCATACAAGCCCACGGATTACCCCAGGAACTGTGTACAATAGAAACTTCTCGGAGATAGCACTACACAATGGGAACTGTTGGACCCAGGTCACAACAAAAGAGCTTTCCAACAAGTGGGAAGAAGATATAAAAGGGTGGCAATGACATCACAATGGTACCTCACTCCCCTGACAACGACACACGTGGAAATACATGAGGAATAAAGACTGAACAGGGGGGAAGTGATGGTCCCAGACTAAGGGATTGCTAGCCTGGTGAGAATTTGCTAATTTATATCCTACCTATCTAGTATTTTAAACTCAATTTGCGATTTTATTTACTAAATTAATCTGCTTTGATCTGTTTCCTATCATTTATAATCACTTAAAATCTATCTTTTGTAGTTAATAAACTTGTTTTTGTTTTGTCTAAAACCAGTGTGTGGGAATTATAACTTGGGGCAGAAAACTGTTGCATATTTCTCTCCACATTGAGGGAGGGGGTGAATTTTATGAGTTTGTGCTGTACAGTTCCCTGTGCAGCGCAAGATGGTATAATTCTGGGTTTACCCTTCAAAGGGGGGTGCATGCCTTAGGAACTGGGAGGTGCCTTAGCTGTGCCTTCCCATGCAAGGGCTGGTTAAAGAACCTGTGTGTGCAGTGCTGTAGTTGGGTATAGCTCTACCTGTGTGTATGCGCTTTAGAGAGCAAGTTTGGAGAGCATAGCAACTTGTCACAGCAACATAGTGTGAGAGGGAGCCCAGGCTGGTGGGTGTGATGTTGCACCCCATAATGCTTTATAGGAATATGCTTACGAATGTAAATATGACATAACTGGAATATGTTTATGCTACAGATCTCTGCAAAGGTTATGATCTACTGAATATATCCATCCTATTCATGTATCATTTTTGTATCATCATGTATTCATGTATCATTTTTGTATTCAAAGTTATGAATATTGGCTGTGTACTTGTTTGATTTAAGTAGCCTCAGTGAATCATTTGATCAGCTTCTTGAGAAAAGACTGTTCTCAGTAAGTGCCCAATCAAGAAACACTTAATCTGACAATAGACTTTGATAGATGCCAATCCACATCTGAGCTTTCCTGGGAATTTTCCTGTAGAGAACTAAGTCATACATGGACATGTGACTTGCCCATGTGACTCCAAGACTCCATCTTGTAGCTGGGATTCTACACTGTGGGAGGGGTTTCCACCCACAAGAGAGAAGCTATATAAAGTCCTGGGAAACACCTCCATTTTGTCTTCACCTGGCTCAATTTTGTCTCCAGCTAGCCCCTCTACCCCCAAAAGATACCTGAAAGAAACTGGAACAAAGGACAGTAACTACAGAGGTGTGAGTGATTGTGAGACCCACACTAGAAGGAGACTAGTCTGTAAAAGAACCTTACTGGAAAATCTCTGAGGGTGAGTGTTCATCTGTAATCGCTTTCTTACTGTATTAGGCTTAGACTGGCATACTTTGTTTTATTTTGCTTGGTAATTCACTTTGTTCTGTCTGTTATTACTTGGGACCACTTAAATCCTACTTTTTGTATTTAATAAAATCACTTTTTACTTATTAATTAAACCAGAGTATGTATTAATACCTGCGGGGGGACAGCTGTGTACATCTCTCTATGAGTGTTATGGAGTAAACAATTTATGAGTTTATCCTGTATAAGCTTTGTACAGGGTAAAATGGATTTATTTGGGATTTGGGAGATAGGTACCTGAGTGTTGGAGATAGGAACACTTCTTAAGCTGTTTTCAGTTAAGCCTGCAGCTTTTGGGGGACATGGTTCAGACCTGGGTCTGTGTTTGTAGCAGGCTAGCATGTCTGGCACAACCAGCTATGGCACTGAAATCCTAAGCTGGCAGGGAAAACAGGCCCAGAGGTAGTCTCAACACATCAGGTGGCAGTCCCAAAGGGGGTTTCTGTGATCCAACCCATCACAGTGAGTCAGGCAGGCTCTTTGGTACCCCAGTTCCAGGCAGCAACCCAAGAGAGGGGGGACCCATCACAACACCCTCTCTAATGAGAGGGATGGAATAGTTTCTTTATAGCTCCCTGCTCAGTTTGTATCTCTGTTTTATATCCCACTCGCAGGGGGTAGTGCTTCACAGGTAGCAATACTCAACATTTCATTGTTCCTTGAACTTCTCACTGCTCTGATCTTCCCAGGGTTCTGTCCTTCTGTATGTGTGGTTGCTACTCCCTCCAGTTGAGGTATCTTTTGCAAATGAAATAATGGTCAAAGAACAAACCCATCAAAAAAGACCCAGAAACTAAAGGCTCCAGAAAATGTAAGGCTGGGATGTGACCAACAGCAGATGCCACTTTTTGAGCAGCTCTGAGGAACACCTTTGAGTGCTCCAAGGACCAAGATTTGAAAAACACTGGTCTCGGGGCAATGATCCAAGGGCAGCAATTATGGAACTGCTAAGCTTTAATTCCAGCTCTACTTCTGACTGATTGGGTGACCTTGAGCCACTCATTGTGAGGCCCCTTTGTAACTCTTCATAGTCTGCTTTGGTCTTAACTACCCTGAGCAATTTTGTATCATCTGCAATTTTTGCCACCTTTTTCCAGGTTATTTATGAATATGTTGAATAGCACTGGTCCGGGACATATCCCTGGGGGACACCACTATTTACCTCTCTATATTCTAAAAATTGACCATTTATTCCTGCCCTTTGTTTTTTAATTTTTAAGAGTTACTGATCCATGAGAGGACCTTCCCTCTTGTCCCATGACTGCTTATTTTGCTCAAGAGCCTTAGGTGAGGTAACTTGTCAAACACTTTTTTTAAGTCCAAGTACACTATACACACTGAATCACCCTTGTCCACATGCCTTCTCAAAGAATTCTAAGGCATGGTTTCCCATTACAAAAGCCATGTTGACTCTTTCCCAATAAATTAAGTTAATCTATGTGTCTGATAATTCCATTCTTTGCTATAGTTTCAGCCAATTTACCTGGTACTGAAGTTAGGCTTACTGGCCTCCAATTGCCAGGATCGCCTGTGGAGCCCTTTTTTAAAAATTGGTGTCGCCTTAGTTATACTCCAGTCATCTAGTACAGAAGCTGATTTAAGTGATAGGTTACAAAGCACATTTAGTAGTTCTGCAACTGGGCCAGAAAGAGACAGACTGGTCTTATAGGGGTTAGCAAACTTCCCTGGGTGTGAAGGATGGGGAGGAGGTGACCAGCCCTCTGTGGAGAAAGAAGTGGTTCAGGACTATTTAGAAAAGCTGGACGAGCACAAGTCCATGGGGCCAGATACACTGCATCTGAGAGTGCTAAAGGAGTTGGTGGATGTGATTGCAGAGCCATTGGCCATTATCTTTGAAAACTCATGGCGATCCGGGGAAGTCCCGGACGACTGGAAAAAGGCTAATGTAGTGCCCATCTTTAAAAAAGGGAAGAAGGAGGATCCTGGGAACTACAGGCCAGTCAGCCTCACCTCAGTCCCGGGAAAAATCATGGAGCAGGTCCTCAAGGAATCAATTCTGAAGCACTTAGGGGAGAGGAAAGTGATCAGGAACAGTCAGCATGGATTCACCAAGGGCAAGTCACACCTGACTAATCTAATTACCTTCTATGATGAGATAACTGGCTCTGTGGATGAGGGGAAAGTGGTGAACACGTTGTTCCTTGACTTTAGCAAAGCTTTTGACACAGTCTCCCACAGTATTCTTGCCAGCAAGTTAAAGAAGTATGGTCTGGATGAATGGACTATAAGTTGGATAGAAGTTGGCAAGATTGTCGGGCTCAATGGGTAGTGATCAATGGCTCCATGTCTAGTTGGCAGCTGGTATCAAGTGAAGTGCCCCAAGGGTCGGTCCTGGGGCTGGTTTTGTTCAATATCTTCATAAATGATCTGGAGGATGGTGTGGATTGCACCCTCAGCAAGTTTGCAGATGACACTAAACTGGGAGGAGAGGTAGATACGCTGGAGGGTAGGGATAGGATACAGAGGGACCTAGACAAATTAGAGGATTGGGCCAAAAGAAATCTGATGAGGTTCAACAAGGACAAGTGCAGAGTCCTGCACTTGGGATGGAAGAACCCCATGTACCGCTACAGACTAGGGACCGAATGGCTCGGCAGTAGTTCTGAGAAAAGCACCTAGGGGTTACAGTGGATGAGAAGCTGGTTATGAGTCAACAGTGTGCCCTTGTTGCCAAGAAGGCCAATGGCATTTTGGGATGTATATGTTGGGGCATTGCCAGCAGATCAAGGGACGTGATCGTTCCCTTCTATTCGACATCGGTGAGGCCCCATCTGGAGTACTGTGTCCAGTTTTGGGCCCCACACTACAAGAAGGATGTGGAAAAATTGGAAAGAGTCCAGCGGAGGGCAACAAAAATGATTAGGGGACTGGAACACATGACTTATGAGGAGAGGCTGAGGGATCTGGGATGGTTTAGTCTGCGGAAGAGAAGAAAGAGGGGGGATTTGATAGCTGCTTTCAACTACCTGAAAGGGGGTTCCAAAGAGGATGGCTCTACACTGTTCTCAGTGGTAGCAGATGACAGAACAAGGAGTAATGGTCTCAAGTGGCAGTCGGGGAGGTTTAGGTTGGATATTAGGAAAAACTTTTTCACTAGGAGAGTGGTGAAACACTGGGGAGGTGGTGGAATCTCCTTCCTTAGATATTTTTAAGGTCAGGCTTGACAAAGCCCTGGGTGGGATGATTTAGTTGGGGATTGATCCTGCTTTGAGTAGGGGGTTGGACTAGATGACCTCCTGAGGTCCCTTCCAACCCTGATATTCTATGATTCTATGAAAGAACCTAGTTCAACCCCCTGATTTGAATCAGTCAAATAGTGACTTAAATTGGCTTTTCAATACTACAGATAAGTATCATAAACATGAGGCTTACTCTGCACACACACGCTCTCTGACCAGAAATAGCATCCTGGGCCTGAGAAATATTTTATTCAAAATTGATATTGTAGAGAGGTGGTGTGGCTCCCTGCCACCCCAGAGAGGGATGAGCCCATCCGGAGGCTGGAGTGGGCGGAGCTAGGGAGCTCTGAGCCCGCCCCTCATAGAGTCAGGCGGCGACGCAGAAGTATAAAGACTCACCCTCAGAGCTCACTAGGGTGCCAGCCGCCAGGGCGGCCAGACGCCTCCAGCCTAGCCCGGGACTGGGAAGCACCTGCCACCCAAGGTGCAAGCCAGGGCTGGCCCGACTTGCCCTGTGCCAGCTACCGAGAGGAGTTGCCGGACCTGCCCTGCGCCTGCTACCCGTAGGAGTTGCCGGGCCTGCCACTCGCCCGGGACCCCGAGGAACCCAGGGTGCTGGACCCCCTGGAGGACTCCACTGTGACTCAGGTACCACCAGAGGGGGAGTCAGGAAATAGCCCGGGGACAGCCGACCCCAGTCTGGCTATAGCGCCGCCAGAGTCCACGTCAGTGTGTTGCGGCCGGGATCCCCACTGACACAGCAGCGGGTCTTCTACCGCTGCTCGGGCCCCAAGCTGGGACACAGTGGAGTGAGAGGGCCTGCGTCCGCCCCTGCCACCCAACTCGTGGGTGGCAGTCTCCCCCTCTCCCAAACCATTTGGAGGCTTGGGCCTACTGTTATGCTCAGCCCTGCCTGAGGGCCTGAGCTCCTGACTCATTACTGCCCCGCCTTGACCTAGGGCTTGGGCTCACGGCTGTTTATACTGCTATAGTATTATTGCGCAGCCCTGCCTGAGGGCCTGAGTCATTATTGCCCCACCCTGACCTAGGGCCCCGGCATAACTGTACTTATTTTCTGCCTCCACAAGAGCCGCCAGGGAAGACTTTCACGGCCAAACTAATTCCCCAATCCTCAGCTGTGTGTAGTGAGCTGGTGTGGCTTCCCGCTGCCCCAGAGAGGGTCGAGCCTCAGCTAGCCCCTTTACAGACATATTTCCATAAACTATTTTGTTTGGACAAAATGGTGTTTTTTGATGCAAATGATTTTTGTCAAGGGTTTATTGGCCACCTCTACCTGGAATACTTGCACACAAATCTAGCTCCACTGCTGACTTCCTCTGTGAATTTATGCAAGTTCTTTAGTCTCCCTGTGACATAGCAATTAATAGTACTTCCTTATATTTATGAGGACAAATATGTAAGGTGCTCAAATACTACAATAATAGGGGCCAGATAAGTGCTATAATAGATACATCACAACAGAAACAAGCACATTTTACCCCAAAAAAACAGAACTTAAAAAAAGTAAATAAAAAGGTTCACTTTGAATTTTGATTTTTGCTAGAAGTGAAGTTTCAGGAGTAGCTTTGATGCGTTCAGATTTGTTTTGACCATGTTACACATCATATTTCTAGGTAGAATTGATCCTATTTTTTTTTTTTAGATTTTGAAATGTTATAATTTTGAAATTTGAAAAAACGGGGGAAATTATGACTTCCTTGTGAAATGTTCCTGTTTTTTCAACCAATGATAGAGCCAATGATTTTTTAAAAAAATAAATAAAATGGTTTAATAAAGGAAAACATTTTGAAAAGCTTTGACCTAAAAACCCACTACATTTTGTAGTTTAATTGTAGTGGGTGGGTGGGTTTGTTTGTTTATTTATTTTGCTGGAAAACCTAAAATAAATGGGCCAGGTCATTTCTGATTTATAGGGGAAGTGAAAAAAGTCTTATTTGGTTTTGTTCAATTACAACTCAGAAATTAGCAGCTGGGTTTGATAGATTTAGTCTTGTCATGCACTGATGCTCCTCCCATTAATGGAAGTTGCAAAACTCCCATTGAATTTAATAAGTCAGGATCAGCCTGTAGTTCTTCCTGGAAACCAGCGCATAACTTACTTTTCAATGAAACTACAGTCAAAATGCAAAATAAAATACAACAAAAAGGAAATGACAGCATTCTACTTGAAATGACTATCAATAACAGGAGTTCAGAACAGTGACTGCAAAAAAGAGATGAGTCTAAGGAGGAGAAGTGGACCATGGCATAAAAGAGTACAGAGGAGAACTTGAACTTGTAACCTCAACTGATGCATCACAGTACCAGCTGGTTATCATGTTGCAAATTGACATGCTTTTTGTACACATCTCTGTGTCAAACCTTTTAAAGGTATAAAACAAAACATTAGCTAAAGGCAATTCCCACAGCAAATAAAATAAAATAAAAATAAATGTTAATGCACAACAAAGACAGAGAATTCAAATTCTCACCTCAGATTCTCACACAAACCTGAATTCTCCCTCTGTAGGTATACATGGAATCAGGTTTGTTCATTACACGGTCATTAAATAACTCATATGCAATGGTGTGTGTTCTATGGGGAGGTGTTCCCTTCCCCTCCTGCAGTAGCATTCTTCCTAGCAAACTTAAGTCTTTGTTGCCTGTTACAGTTGCAGGATTTTTTGTGAGGAATCAGATGAAGAAATGGGTAAGCTAACCTAAACTAAACTCTATATTTCCCAAATGAGAAGTGAGTAAACACTGTTTACCCTCTACTACATTATTGTAATTGGAGTCCCTTCACTTGCAATGGGAGCAGTTTTCGGCAGCATTTCTGTTACCTAAAACCAGGATAACATTGCAGTGTATGTTGAGTTTGGGATTCATTCAAAGCCTACCTTATTCCCTTTCTGCAACCTTCTTGCTCGTCAGCGTTGCAGTCTGAGACCTTTGCACAACTGATGAATTCCCCAGATTTTTTTTTCAAGTCTAAATGAAGGAATACAAAGCTATGCTTCCTATTAGTGTAACAGGTGAATAGGAACAAATGTTGTTGTTTGACTTGGTTGCTTTCTCTTTTTTAAAACTGCCAAAGCCCCAGTGGAGTATGAATGCAGAATATCAGCCCATCTTCTAATATATACAACATAATCTTCTTAAAATGAGTTTTCACTTCAAGGAACAGAAGGGCTTAGAGATGAGCAGCATGGGGTTTTTGTATTTGGCATCTCATTATACTTCAGACCATTTTTCTTCTTCTTCTTCTTCGAACAATTGAATATCATTAGTAGAGGAAATTCTTCCTCCTTTTTTTCTGGATGGGTAAATTAACTTTTTTTGTTCATTTATGTGTGTATGGCAGCGGAATTCCTATGCTTTCTTTCTCTTACATCATTTTCTAACCTCCTCCCAACAAAATATAGGGCATTTTTGGGGTTAAAATAAATCCAAAGTTATTGGGCAGCATCATTAGGAAATGGACAATTCCATATATCCGAAGTGGAAAATTTGGAAGGGGAAAGTGCTGAGCAAGAACCTCTGAGTCTGTGAGGCGGCTCTCAGATTAACATACCGCTGCAGCATTTGGATGAGCTTCGTTGGAATGCAGCATCACTTCATGGTGACTTCTTGGCTAAGATGAGATATAGAAACAATTTAAGAGATGATGTCTTCTCTTGGAAGACTGCACCCAAATTCTCTGCTCATTGAAGTCAATAGAGTTAGATCAGCTGAGAATTTGGCCCAATGCCTGTTGGATTTAGATAGTTTGTATTAGAGTTGTCCCTAGAGGTTCCAACTGAGAAAAAAGTGTAGTGTAACACCAACAGACCCCAGTTATCAGCGAGTAGGATTAAACCTGGGACCTCAGGAGCTAAATGCATGAGCTAAAAGCCACATGGCCCTTAGCTAAGGCTCTAGCAGACTCATAAATCTCTAAGTGGTCTTGGTGCCACTAGAGGGGACAGAGCACCACACCCAGGAGGTGTGTGGGTTACACTAGTCACTGGACATACACAGAGCAACTTTCAGCCACTGTTGACCTGGATTAGAGCAGGCACTTGACCTAATCTTAGAAAGTGGCCTGAGACCAGAGACTCACGTGGAACTTTGAACTCCTACACTCATTAGGCCATTGCATCCACTTCTCCAGCAGCCAGCACCTGCTTGATGGCTTATGAAAACCACCGTTGCTCTACCAACTGCAGCTTTTCCAGACGCACTGTTTCTATCACTCATGCAGATTTTAATGTTTTTAGTTGAGAGATACTTTTTAGGATCAAGCTATAAATTTTGCTCGTTTAAATATGATGGGGCAAATTTAATTAAAAGGTTCCTTACAGTAATGGGAGATTATTTTTCCCTTATAAACTGGCCCTTTATCCCCCTCTCTGGGTGTTACATGTTACCCACTTTGATTCCTTCCCTTTGATATATGATAAAAGAAAAGTGTTTTTTTTTAAAAAACCTCCCAAATCTAAGCATTCTCAGCATGCATCAGAAGGAGGAAATTACACTTAGAGGACTGACAGTTGTATTGCAGTAAAAATTCTGGTAATGATGCCCTGTCTATAGAGGCTTTCCCAGTCTTCACTGTAATTGAATGTTCTGACCTTCTCCAGCCCCATTATACAAAATAAATAAATAATAAAATAAATAAATATGCCTTCCCTTTGGACTGTAGAACATCCTGAAAACTATAACAGTTAAACTAAAAACAGTGCCCTTTGGTGGTCTAAAGACTTGAGTAATTGGGGCCAGGTTCATTTCTTATCAATTGAAACAGGTTATGTGAAAATAAGGGAGGTGGGGAAGAAAAACGTCAACAGACAACTTTTTTTTCTGTCTGAATGAAATTGTAAGGAAAAGGGAGCTGATCTCCACTGGTGTCAGGAACGGGGGTTGGGCAATCAGGTCTAGGGGTCAAGCCAGAGTGGTAGCCAGGGTCCAGAGTCAAGAGCGTAGCCAAAGGTCAAGCCAGAGTCAATAACCAGAACCCGTAGGTCTGGGTGAGGAGACAGGAAGCAGGAGCAAGGCAGGATCTCTTTTAACAGCAGGTCAAGGATCGGCCTTGTTGCACAAACAACTTCCTAGTATTCTTTTCCAGTTTAAATAGTAGGTCTGAGCCAATCAGAGGTCACAGGAGGATCTGCTTATCATCTCTACCATGGGTGAATCTTCCTGCAGTGACTGGTTTCCCAGGATGTATGGTGCATTGACCATAGCACTGCCAACCCTGCCTGCTGGTGGCGTGGAAGTGCTCCCTTCCCCCAACCCCACAGACCCATGGTCAAATCCCATCATTTCTCACAAATGATGTGATTAGATTAGTACTTAGTGAAAAATTAGGGTTTAGTACCTTTGCAAACTGCCACAGCAGTAACAAAGTATCTGGGAGACAGAAAGAGAAATGTAGACAGAATATTTCAAG
Organism: Caretta caretta; assembly: GCF_965140235.1. Taxonomy (NCBI): domain Eukaryota; kingdom Metazoa; phylum Chordata; order Testudines; family Cheloniidae; genus Caretta; species Caretta caretta. Next base: position 7,778,427 of record NC_134210.1, on the reverse strand, counting down.
AACCTGCACCTATACCCTGTAAAACAATTCCTGTGGCTTACTACAATAATTGCCTCAAACAATGAAGCAATACAACTTTCAAGTTCAAACAGGAATTACATTCCTGGAAGACCTATGGCCTGCATGAGACAAGAGATCAGATTAGATGATGGGAATTGTCCCTCTATCTTGATGATCTGTTAATCTACGACTTGACAGTGCTGCCCCAAAATAATGCCAAGAAACTTATTAGACCTGTAGGATACAGCTAGGTGGGATACGCTCTAGGATGTATTTTGGGGAAGTTCTATGGCCCGTGTTCTACAGGTGGTCAGCCTAGAGGATCACAATGGTCCCTTCTGGCCTTGGAATCTGTGAAAAGCTGGCATAGCTGTTTCATAGGCAATTCCAGGTGTTTTTTTGGAAAAAAAAATTATAACACATAACATATTAATTTATAATATGAGCCATATGGAGCATTTTGACTACTCAAAACAAACAGATCATCATTGACCCTGCTGAGGAACCATCGGGTTTTGATTTATGTTGTAAAGGATGGTGCAGATTGAATCACATCAGGACATCTCCTGGGAGAAGTGGAAAAACCCTCATGAAATAGAAAATGAGGGAAACACCTGTAGGTAGCTGTGGTCACCAGGCACAAAGGATGGAGCACATCATATCTGAGTGTCCCCTTCATTCTTTCGCCGGGGGCCTGAAGGACATTCACCAGGTCACTGCTGCAGCAGTGTACTGGCTAGCAAATCTAGATATAAATTTGTAGTCATTGCTACCCGCCCAAGTCATACGAAAGACGAGGAATTTATAATATAAAATAAATTGCAAAACAAAATGTTATTTTGAAACATTTTTTTTCATTTGAAAGTTACTGAGATGCTTGGTTTCAATTTTCTCTTCAAAACAATTTTTCAGAATCAGCACATTTGCACCAAATGTTGAGATTTCAATGAATCAGCGTTTTCTGATGGGAAAAAAAACAACTTTCCTTTGGAAAATTTATGACCAGCTCTGCCAAAGGGTCAATTCCTGACCTCATTGTAGTCAAAGAAAGTTTTGCCATTGGATTTAATGAAGCCAGGAGTTCACCCTATGTGTTTTGAACCTTGTTTTTTGTCACAGATTGTGCACAAATATTAGAGATAGTGTGGTCTTAAAGATAGGGCCATGGCAGGAGAGTCAGAGATGTAGATTTTATTTTTGCATCTACCGCTGACCTGCTATGCAACCTTGGGAAAATTACTTCCCCTTTCCATGTCTGTGTTTCTCTTCCCTCCATTATCTATTTAGATTGTAAGCTGTTTCTGGAAGGGACTGTACTTTAATATGTATTTGTAGAATGCCTAGCACAACGGGTCATCTAGGCACTGTTGTAATATAAATACTAATTGTTTTAATTCATTGCACAAATAGAAAAAAGAGCTTTTCAAAATGACTGTCAGAACACTTCCAGCATTCACGTTCTCATGAATATATATTCCAACTAGTATTCTTCAATAATTTAATACGTGTTATGAGTTATGATTGGGCAATATTTTTTTTATTAGTTACAATAGTTTATATGCAAGATATCTGCTATGAAGGCTACTGAGAAAATACATTTATCATGTATGTTTTTATTATTTTACTGATTTAGGCTCCACTTAAGCAAAGCATTGTTATAAGCTGGTTATGGGTTGGGTTAACCCCCCCTGAAATTGGCAAGTGTGACTTCACCCTTCAAATAACATACCTGTAAACATGAGCTCCACCTCAGACAAAAGGTGTATGTGAACCCGCTCAAGAGCTTTGGGGCTGAGTAATATTTGGGGTAGAAGTGTGTGAGAGAACACACAAGCTCTAGTGCTTCTGGTGAAGACGGTTGTAAGCCAATGAGAGAGAGCTGTCCTGTTGGCTTAATTATTCCTTCTCCCATGAGAGGTGGTCATTATGTCAGAAGGAGAAGCTCTCCCATTGACACAGTACTGTCTAGAACAAAGAGAGGAGGGAAAAAAAGTCTACGAGTAGTCTATGAGCACACAGTATTCAAGGTGTGGACCAACCATGGATTTATATAGTGACATTATTTCCTATCCCTTTCCTAATGGGTCCTAACATTGTGAGCTTTTTGACTGCTACTGTTCATTAAGTGGATGTTTTCAGAGAACTATCCATAATGATACCAAGATCTCTTCCTTGAGTGGTAATAGCTAATTTAGATCCCATCATTTTGTATGTATAGTTGGGATTATGTTCTCTGGCGTGCATTATGCTGTTCTCCTGTGAGCACAGTTTGGCCCTGGAGAAAACTAAAGAGAGAGCTTTTGGGTCTGTTAACAAAAGAAGTTTGGGGCTGTAAGCTAAGAAATAGCTCAATTATTTTGTTCTGGGTCCCTTCTATAGCCAGAGACAGAGGACTTTGTATATTCTTTGTAAATAAACAACAGTGCGCCAAAGAAAACACCAGACTTCATCAATTTCTGCTTCCAACTGAAACATGCCCAGGGCCCTGAAATTTCACTAGCCACTTGGATCAAAAGGGGCAAAACTATGTAGGCACATGCACAAGGCTATTCTGCTTCAGCAAAGAATTTCAGGATGTGTTTAATTTTAACCACTTGCCTAAATCCCGTTGAAGTCAATGAGACTTTAATGGGCTTTACAGACCCCGTACTAAGCACAGGCAGAAGGGAGAGACGTGTCTTCCCTGCCAGAAGTGCCATTCATGGAGACATTCACCCACCGCTCTGACCAATAATGAAAACCCAGCTATAAAGGAAGGAGAATAAAAAGGGAATGGGAGGCAGAAAGCCCTGGGATTTCAGAAAGGCAACAATCCTATGCCATGCTGCCTCTAAGAAACTGACAAGGAGACAAAAGAAGGAAGAAGCCCTAGAGATCAACTCATTTACATTGAGAGTTTATGGAATGGTCTAACTGTAGGTGAATTAAAAGAGACCAGTTAGGAGAAAACTGGGACCCTAGAGCAGCTACACCAAGAGCCGCGGACAATGTGGTACCAGAAGTGGGGTTGACTTTTACTGTCCCTGAAAAAAGGAAGGCTTTCAAAAAAGAAGACAGCTATGGAGGTGAATCAGCACCTATAAAATGGCTGGCTGGCTCTCAAGCACAACAGCAAGAGACGACAACAACTGTTCAAATAGATGGCATCACACCGGCACTAGTTATTCCAATGGATGGTGGAACTGGTATCGGCTGCTACCCTCAAGTTCCTGCCCCAATGGGCAATAACAGATGATGACCCAGGGTCATTCTTGGTAACTTGTGAAAGTGTAGCCATGGCCTCTCAATGGCTCCCACCGCAATGGGCAATCTCAAGACATTCAGGGACCCCTGCTGCAAAAATAATTGATCAATATACAATGGTGAAGGAAATGGACCAAATATCCAAGGGTGGTGGTGGTCTATATTGGGTAAACCCGAAGAGAATGCAGGCAGCTGATTTGTCGGCAGGCAGGATAGATGACAGGCAACCCTTTAGGTCCATGGGCAAGATTTCTCTGAGACAGGAGGCCCACGACTTTATGTGCCCCACCAGCTCCTTGCCTCACACCTCCACAGGAACAAGAGCCCAGTGAAGCTTGGAAATAGGCCGACCCAGCAGCGACAAGAGAAGGGAAAGACTTGATAGCCTGTTATTCCTATAGACAACAAGTACATAGGTTTCACAACAGCCCCCACGTGAGTGAAATTTTGGGCAGGTCTGGACAAGAGAGAAAAAAGTTTGAAAAAAGGCCAGGGGAAACTCATGATTCCAGTAGAGATGAATGGTCAAAAGATGAGGACCTCATAGACTTGGGTGAGACCAGACATTTTTCTGGGACTGGATAGTGGGAACGGCAAGGAAGCTTATGAAAGGGGAAATCCCTATTAAATACATCCATGGAGATATTTTGTGGTAATCCAGCCTGCTTATAAAATTGACTGTTGATGGGAACCAAGACTGGATGAAAGTATGCATGTCTCCAAATCTCCTTTACCACATGATATTAGGACAAGACTGGAGATATTTCCCTGAACTCTTCCAGAAGCTGCCCTTAGTGTAGGAGCCTGAGAAAGACATTTCAGAAAAAATGGGAGGGATTCTGTTCCTTTTTAAGGACCCTGTCACAGGGTCTATGCTGACACTCCCACTTTTGTGCCTGCATCCTGTGTTTAGGCTAGTATAATAAAGTCCCACCACCTTCTTCTGTCCTTGTGCAGTCCCAATTCCCCTAATAACAATCACACCACAGACCCCTCCCAGGGTCTTCTGGCCCTTGAGGTTTCTTCCAGTAGGTAAGGAGACAGAGGAAACAGCCCTCCTGTCTCCTCCCCAGCCACCCCCTCACTGAGGTTTTCCCAGAGCTTTTATAGCCCGCCCAGTCCTTAGTCCAGCTGTTCCCACTCGGCCCAGATTGTTGCTCTGAGCTAGCCCTCATTAGGGCTTACAGCTGGGCTCCCTGCTGCAGACCCATGTCTCTCTATCTGGCCTTTTGACCAGAGAGCTGTCTGTTGGACTTGTTATATTAAGAAGAACAAGAAAAGCAGATGCAGGTGATAGGGACACAACTACTAGTATCCTCAGTACATTGTTGCAAGCTCCTACATCTAGCATATACAATCCCATGTACAGGACATCTTGGGAAGGAGAAGAGACAGTCTAGGATCCTGGCCCAATACTTTTGGCCAGAAGCCTTTAAAAAGTTGAGAATTTCTGTGTATCATGCTCCAAATGCCAATTAGTGCCCCCTAAGGGAGTCCCACAGTCTCTTCTAGTACCACTTCCCTTTAGGGAGACCCCCTTCGAACACATAGGAACTGACCTTATAGGTCTCCTAAAGAAAAGAGCTTCCAGACACCAGCACGTACTTGTTATCATGGACTATGCCACCTAATACCTAGAAGCCATACCACTCCAATCAGTGAGTGCCAAGATGATTGTTAATGAGCTGCTAAAGGTCTTTGTGCAGATAGGGATTCCCACACTGATCCTGACAAACCAGGGTACAAATTTCACATCCTGACTGATGAGAGAGGTCTGGGAGCTATTGAAAGTCAAAACATTACACACCTTCATGTACCATCTGTAGACTATAGCTTAGTGGAAAGATTCAATGAGACGCTCAAGAGGATGCTCAAGAAACTCATTACCCAGGACCCTCAACATTGGGACCAATTACTCACAGCCCTACTCTTTACTATCCGGGAGTACTGCTAGCTTCAACAGGATTTTCACCATTCAGACTGCTATACAGTTGACAGCCAAGAGGCATTTGAGACCTGTTATGGGAAACATGGGAAAGCCAGGCACCAAGAGGTGAAAATATGCTACAATATGTTTTAAAGTTATGTAAGAGACTCGAGGCTATAGAGGCATATGCTAGAGAAAATCTCAAAGAAGCACAGCGACAATAAAGATGACATTATAATAAAAGGGCAAGAATGCATGTCTTCAGCCGGGTGACAGAATTCTACTACTTCTTCCAACCTTGGAATCATAGTTAATGGCTGAGGGCATGGATCTTATGGTAAAAAAGGTAGGCCACCTGAACTATTTAATCAGACAACCATCACCACATAAATTTGCTGAAGTCCTGGAAAGCCAAGGAAAATCTCTTCATCATGCCGAATCCTGAGGAACCAGAAGTGGGACCCCAAAAGAAAGCTCAGTGATCATCAGGAAGAACCTAAGCCAGAAGCAGACCAGGCACTCCAAATGGTGGCCGCTTTTCCAAAGGTATTCTCAGCTCACCCTAGGAAGACGTGTATGGCCCAACATCACATTAATGTGGAACCCAGTAAAGTAACAGGGATAGGGCTCTGACCAATCCCAAACAAATGCAGGGGGGCTATCAAGAAAGAGCTCAGGACCAAGTTGGAACTTGGGGTAATAGAGGAATCCCAAAGTGACTGTACGAGTCCTATTATGCTGATCCCAAAGCTGGATGGTTCACTGTGATTACTCCAACATTGTAATCAATATGAAGTGGCATACTTGGACAATGTAGTCATCTATAGCAAGGATTGGGATTCCCATCTAGATAAAGTAGCTGCTGTTCTCCAATCACTGGGGGAAGCCAAATTAACAGCAAACCTGGCTAAATTAGTGATAGGAAAAAAGGAAGCCTATTACCTGGAAGACATAGTCAGTGCAGAGTAAGGCCACACCTTTGTGGATGACGAGTGGACTTACCCTAGTGTAGAAGACCCCACCATCAAAAGATATGTGTTGGACTTCCTAGGCCTAGCGGGCTACTGTTGCTGGTTCATAGCACATTTCCCCATCATAGCAACCTTTACTAACTGACCTAACTAGGGACATTGCTCCAAGATGAGTGTTATAGATGCGCACGTGAGAAAGGGCCTTTCAAGAGTTCAAGGGCATACTCTGCACATACCCCATGTTATGTAGCCCAAACTTTGAGAAGGAATTCATATTGCTAACCGATGAATTGGAGGTAGATTTAGGTAGATGTAGTGTAGATGCAGCCCCCTTGCACAGGCTGAATGTAATGAAAGAGTTGAACCTGAGGATAGGCTCACGAGATGGCACATGCTGTTACAAGCATACACCTTCTGGATACAACACTGGACAAGGATGTTTGCATAGCAATGGTGATTTTCTGTCAAGAGAAGTACCCTTCGCCAGCCAAGCCTGGCCCTCTGCATTGAGCGGAAGGATATGTATTGGGGTTTACATACCCCAGACTGAGCGTAGGCAAAAGGGAGTGGAGTCTTCCCTGCTCACAGGCAATCAGGCTGACCACCACCCCGCACAGCTGCCAGAACTACCAGTCATGGAGCCAGAGTGGGTGAGGTAATATCTTTTACTGGACCAGTTAGAAGAAAGCCAGGACTCCTAGAGGGTCTGCACCAAAATCCGTCGACAGAGACTTAAGAACATGCTTATGTGTTTTGCTGGACCAGGATTGATGACTAAATTGGGGCCTTATTTGATGTTTCTATGGGGACTGCCACCATGGTAACTGAGCCCACTGGGAATGGAACCACGCATCCTATGAACAAGAGTGATGTGATAATAATAATACAGCCTAGGTCTTACATGGTGCTTTAAATCAGGAGATCTCAAAGCACTTATAAAGGAAAGATCATTACCCTGTTTTATAGATAGTGAAACTGATGCACAGACAGGGGAAATGACTTGTGCAAGGTCACCCAGCTGTGGAGCTGGGAATAAAGCCCACATTGCCTGAGTTCCACTCCAGTGCACTACCCACTGGGTCAAATAGTATCCATGACCTATCAAGAGATGGGAAGAGTAAATCCAAGCAACTATTCCATGGTTGACAGGAAATATGTGCAAGATGAACAAATGAAAAATCTGAAATAGTTTAAATACACACTCGGGAAGGCCTTATACTTGTGGCACAGAAAACTATAGCTGCCAATGAAAGCAACAGACAACAAACTTTATTAATGATTGGTATTAATACTGAGTCCTGACAGTGTGCAAAGGAGGGAGTGGTCCCTGCCTTGAGGAGCTTGGACCACAATGTTTAAAAATTAGGACCCTATCTTTTTAAATTCCTAAGTCCGTATTTAGATGCCTAAGGGTGGAATTTTCAAATGTGCCAAAGTAACGTGGGAGAACAAGGTAATATTTTCTCACTTAGGAGGTTCAGTCCCATTGAGTTTTGAAAATGTCACCTACCTGTCCCAGTGAAGTCAATGGGACTTGTGCTTCTAAATTGCATAGGTCTTTTGAAATCCCAACTTCAGGCACCTAAATGTGGACTTAGGAGTCTAAAGTTAGGCTTTTCTATTGGAAGTATTTGGCTTTTCAGCATAGGGCCCAAACCTGCATCCATAAACATGGAGTTCACTCCTGGGCGGAGTCCTGGAGCACAGCATTTCACAAACTTTTGAAAACCAAGCCTCTTTTTCAGGGAAATAAAATCAATCCCAGCTGTCCTGTCATGTGTGGTTAAAGGCCTCCCCCTCTTAACATACACATCTTCTGCTCTGCATTCCCCACAACTGCCCCAACTCATCCTTACTGCCCCCCCCCATATTTTGTGAAAGGCCGGTGCTTACATGGTTTGGTGAGCAGTGAAATAGATTTCAGTTGTGACTTTTAAACTGTTAACAGTGGCCTCTGGTTTAGCACCCATTGAAATGAACAGGGCAGTTCATACAGGAAAGCTTTTGTTTCAGGCTCTGAAAATTCAGGCTGGCATCTCCCAGGCAAGTCCACCATTTCTTATGCAAGCAGACACCAACTGGCACTCAACTCTCTCCAGATTCAGCACCTTTCCCCCTCTCCCTTCTCTTTTCAGGAGTAGGTTCCCCCTTGGCATTCCTTGAGCCGCTCAGTCTTCTAGGGAGTCCCGTCTCCTATTTATAGGAGCCCCACTGCTTTGGAAACTGGCCCCTACAAAACACTGGTCAATATACTGTAGGGAACATTCCTGCTCTGTGTGTGTGTGTGTGTGCCGGAGAGGAATGATGGCGGGCTAGAGGGTGTAATGTTACTAAGAGCCACCAGATGGCACAATTGCAGATGGTCTGGCTCGTTCTAGTCACCTGCACGTGTAGGAGGTTGACCTTCGGGAAATGATCAGTCAGCCACGCTGCTGTTCTTTTTAAAGAAGTACATATTATCAGAGAAATATGAACCCTTTCTAAATGTCTCTGACTGAAAATCATTCTTAATTGCAGAGCCATTGCTTATGGAATAAACTCACACATGGAGAGAAAAAAAATTACACGGTGCCAAAACATTACAGAAGGGACTTAATCAATCTTTTCTCTCTTTGAGTGCTATGCTGCTATGATAATTAGGAAATCAATACCCAATCAGATGGGGTATGGGATATAATAAAGAGGCAGGCATGCATAATACAGTTTGTATACTTCTCCATAGAAAACACAGGGCCAATTTCCTAAACACTCAGCTATGTGGCATGTCCTGGTAGTACATTGCACAATTCTGGCTGAAAGATGAGTTATAAATAGGGAGTGCATTGCTTTGCCAGTGAGATATCCCAGTTTGTCAGTTCTTACCGGATCGACTTTAACCTTAGCTGCTTTCAAATCAAATTATGGGGGAAAATGCAGCAGAAATGGCTCACTAGTCATCGGCATGGTTATAAAATGAGTCAAATTCATGATTTTGTAGATAAATGCCTAAATGCAAGGTGCAAGGCAGACAGCTTAACCTCTTACATTGATAGCTGAGGGGGGAGGGATAGCTCAGTGGTTTGAGCATTGGCCTGCTAAACCCACGGATGTGAGTTCAATCCGTGAGGGGGCCATTTAGGGGATCTGGGGCAAAAATTGGGGGGATCGGTCCTGCTTTGAGCAGGGGGTTGAACTAGATCACCTCCTGAGGTCCCTTCCAACCCTCATATTCTATAATTCTAATGGCTAAAATAAGTATATTTTTCACAGGCACCCAACAGAGGAAATAAAGAAAGATTCTCTGACCTTTAGGTATCCCCCTGGAAATTAGCAGAAAATAAGTTGTTTATAAATTGGTTTCAAAGTTATTTCTTCTTCCCCTCTCTGAGGGTCAGATTCTGGTCTTCGTTGCATACGTGTAGATCGGGAGTTATTCTATCAACATCTGTGACGTTCTTCTCCATCTACGTGTGCGTTTCGGAAGATTTGAATCCCACCCTTATTTAGAAAGCCTCTTAGATTCAGACGTGTGAGGGGTGGAGAGGGAATACCAAGGCATTAGCAAATAGGAAGAATCCATGGATTCCCTCATAATGCTTAATTAGCAGGGAGGAGGTGGAGAGAGAGAGAGAGAGAAAAGGAGACCGAGAGAGAGAACAACTTAGTACATTAGTAAAAAGAGATATGAGCAACTTTTAAAATATTATTGGAGACACGCTCCTCTCACATTAAAAACTAAAATATTAAAATTGATTGAGGTTGTGAAATAAGTGAATTACTTAGTCCTCCATGCATTAAAATTAATTTTTCATCTCCTTATCTAAGCCGCTTCCCTATTGGCTTTTGCTGAGCCTTCTATTTTATATGCGTAAGGGGAAAAGCTGCACTTTGACATCTCGGCATTCCTGAGGGTGTTTAACTTTATTTTTTTTTAACTCCCCGTGCAAAGGATTTTTCAAATCAGGCATGAAGGACAAAAAAAATTAAAAAATATAGTAGTCCTGCAGCACCGTTCTGGGATTTAGTTCCTATTTGATTTTGCATGCAAGTGGGAAGAGTCCTTTTCTTCACTCCCTTATTAGTTTTTCTTCTCCTTGTCTCTCACTAACTCACTCGTGTGGCTTGCACAGCACAGCAGCCCCGGCGATGCTGAGAACATCAATAATTCGATTGTACCCGAACAATAATAAACGATGAAGCAACTTCATCTGAGCTAGAAGATCTGGCCTTAACCTTTCTCTATTTACAGCTCTGGAAGGCTTGCATTCAGGAGAATTTAAATCAGCAAAGACACACAAGTCCTTGTGTACTGCGGTGCTGACACAAACATAGCAAAACTGCTGCTATAAGGAGATAAGTTCTTATTTTGTACCCCCACTAACAAAGGGTTTTAGTATATCATCATTGGTGCTAAAAGCAGAGTAGGCAAATGGCCCCGGATAAGGCAAACAAGTGCTTAAATCACTGCCATGTGGTGTGCGGAGGTTTGCCAGGAAATTAAATATGTAAAACCTTAAATATTATGGACCTTGTATCCAAATGCTGAGGCTGTATCATTTGATACAGCAGGGTTTTATTCTCTGGGGGCCACTCCAGGCATTGCAGTTCTTTCAATAAAGCTATAATTTTATAAGTTCCTGGATAAAGATATATGAAGATCTGGATGTTTTGCTGGAATAATGCAGGCCCAGGGCCCTGATCCTGCATTTGAATTCTTGTGCAGATGCAGATCAGATTGCTGGATCGGAGCTGAGAACCGTGCAGGATCAAATATAATAGGGGTTCCTTCTGAAAATGCAAGAAATAACACAGGCTTTAATATCTGAACCTGAGCCCATGTTCGAAACAAAGGAAATGTTATTGGGGGGGAGGGGAAAATCCAGAAATAATAAATCACCAAAAACTGTATATAATGTAAGACTCTTGGCAATAGTCTTACACTCAGACCTATACTTGCGGTATGGGCATCCAGTAAGGTGATGGGCTCCTGCAGTAGCCACTTCTCTTATCCTTCTGCTCCTCGCATCACCACCCACTGTTTGTTGTCCTGAGTTAGTGGAGTCCAGAGTGGTTTCCCTCCACTCCCTCAGAAAAGTCTGCCTGGTCTGCACTCGGGGCTTTCACATACATCTCAGCTGTAGTGAGTCCAGCTTTATGGACTGTTGTATAGAGGAGCCCCCACCAGAGTTCTTCAGCTATGCTGCTGTCCTCTATGACATCAGCAAAAGCTGCTTCAGCCCCACTTTAGGTCACAAAGCTCGCATGGCACCACCACTTACAGAGGGATCAGTGGCCTAAGGCATCATGAGCAAGTCTTTGCCACCTAGGATGTGCTGCCATGAGAAGACAGGAGCCCAAGTGCTTCCTCCCGCTCCTGCTCCTACTCCTGCTCTTTTTTCCCTTTTCTTTCCCTCTCTCTTTCTCTGTCATGTTTGCAGCTCCAGAACTGAGTGATGAAAGACCGAGGTTTTGGTCAGGGTGAACTCTCACCCCAGGAAAATTTGGTGTCATTCTCTTGTCCTGTTGTTTCCTAACAGAGAAAACAGTATTTCTTGACTCCCAAATGGAAAACTTAACTGCATTTTGACACAAATTCCCTGAATTGTTACATACCTGAAATGCAAAAGAGGCCTGGCACATTCAGTCATTTCCATTGCTCACCAATAGGTGACAGCAGAGAGTTACTTCCCCTCTTGACCTTCTGTCCATCTGGAGTTCTCAATCAGCTCTGGGATGCCCTTCTCCCTGTTCGCCAACAGATTTCAATAGAGAGTTCCCTACTCTCTTGGACTTCAGGCCACAGAAATTACGTGAACAATTTGAGGATCCTCCCTTCTCTTCTTTAATTTATAATGGAATTAGAGCTGACAACTGGTGCCATGGGGACATTTATCTAGAGAGTGGAATGGAAAGTGGTAGTCCAATATTCCATAACATAAATCTTGTCTAGAGGGAGATTCTTTGGGAGGAGGGAGGGTAATTCTGTCCAGACAGCCCAGTCAAACTTTGGCTTCTTTCTGTTGTGATTGCCTACAAGGGGGCCAGTTGCAATTGTATTTTTTTATTGTATTGATGCCCAGACAATAGGGACTGGACTGTGAACACCAAACCATTTCAGATGGACCAGAGATTCCCAAAAGTTGATAACATGGGCCATTACTTAAGTTTGAGGTTGCCTGCCATACAACCTACAATCCTATTTGTATCTCCACAGTATCAGTGTGGTACTGAGAGGCATCCTACTGGGTGAATTTGTGCACATACAGTGAATATTACTGAAATCAAATGGAACCTGAGACCTATGGATCTAACAGCATGAGGCCATGTTGCTTGTGCTAAAAGGAACAAGCCCATTCATTAGCTCAAAGCCAGTAACAGATGCAGAAAGCTCAATATGACATCAAGCCAGTAGAGGGAGACAGCAAACCACACGGTTTGCCCAGTGGAGTGCTCCTCTCATATATGTTCTATGTACCACTTACTGAAGGACATGAGCAGACTATTTACACAGATGCAACTGCAGCTAGCATTCTAGCCATGTGCACAAAGACTGACTTCCTGGTGCATCCTCTAAACATTTCCTTCCTGCAACCTGTGCTCCTCCCTCCAAGTTCCATTCAGGTTACTACTCTCTCTGTAATGTTACTTGTGGCTGCAAGTATAAAATCTTTAGGCTAGCAGGAAATAAAGGTTTCAGAGTAGCAGCCGTGTTAGTCTGTATCTACAAAAAGAAAAGGAGGACTTGTGGCACCTTAGAGACTAACAAATTTATTTGAGCATAAGCTTTCGTGAGCTACAGCTCACTTCATCGGATGCATTCAGTGGAAAATACAGTGGGGAGATTTATATACATAGAGAACATGAAACAATGGGTGTTCCCATACACACTGTAACGATAATGATTAGGTAAGGTGAGCTATTACCAGCAGGAGAGCGGGGGAGTGGGAGGGGGGGAGAAACCTTTTGTAGTAATAATCAAGGTGGGCCATTTCCAGCAGTTGAAAAGAATGTCAGAGGAACGGGGGGACGGGGCGGAGAGGGGGAATAAACATGGGGAAATAGTTTTACTTTGTGTAATGACCCATAGACTCCCAATCTTTACTGAAGCCTAAGTTAATTGTATCCAGTTTGCAAATTAATTCCAATTCAGCAGTCTCTCATTGAAGTCTGTTTTAGAAGGTTTTTTGTTGAAGAATTGCAACTTTAAGGTCTGTAATCAAGTGACCAAAGAGATTGAAGTGTTCTCCAACTGGTTTTTGAATGTTATAATTCTTGATGTCTGATTTGTGTCCATTTATTCTTTTACGTAGAGACTGTCCAGTTTGGCCAATGTACATGGCAGAGGGGAATTGCTGGCACATGATGGCATACATGGCATTGGTAGATGTGCAGGTAAACGAGCCTCTGATAGTGTGGCTCATGTGATTAGGCCCTATGATGGTGTCCCCTGAATAGGTATGTGGTCACAGTTGGCAACCGAGCTTTGTTGCAAGGATAGGTTCCTGGGTTAGTGGTTCTGTTGTGTGGTGTGTGGTTGCTGGTGAGTATTTGCTTCAGGTTGGGGGGCTGTCTGTAAGCAAGGACTGGCCTGTCTCCCAAGATCTGTGAGAGTGATGGGTCGTCCTTCAGGATAGGTTGTAGATCTTTGATGATGCGTTGGAGAGGTCTTAGTTGGGGGCTGAAGGTGATGGCTAGTGGCGTTCTGTTATTTTCTTTGTTGGGCCCGTCCTGTAGTAGGTAACTTCTGGGCACTCTTCTGGCTCCATCAATCTGTTTCTTTACTTCAGCAGGTGGGTATTTTAAGAAATAAAGGTTACTCATCCTCACCCTCGTATCCCGAGTTTCTGTACATTCAGCGTTCTCCGTCCCACTCAACGGCTCCTCTCTGCCCTACTCTCCTCAGAAGTACCCCTCCATATCTTCCTTTTATTGCAATGGAAACATGCTCAATGACAAGTGACCACATTGCCTGGGACTGCAACCCAGAGGGAATATGGAATATTAATACTGTCACAGCTACTGACGATTCAGCATTAGCTTAGATTTCTAGAGCAGAAGGTCCTCTGCTCATAGAATCATAGAATCATAGAATATCAGGGTTGGAAGGGACCCCAGAAGGTCATCTAGTCCAACCCCCTGCTCGAAGCAGGACCAATTCCCAGTTAAATCATCCCAGCCAGGGCTTTGTCAAGCCTGACCTTAAAAACCTCTAAGGAAGGAGATTCTACCACCTCCCTAGGTAACGCATTCCAGTGTTTCACCACCCTCTTAGTGAAAAAGTTTTTCCTAATATCCAATCTAAACCTCCCCCACTGCAACTTGAGACCATTACTCCTCGTTCTGTCATCTGATACCATTGAGAACAGTCTAGAGCCATCCTCTTTGGAACCCCCTTTCAGGTAGTTGAAAGCAGCTATCAAATCCCCCCTCATTCTTCTCTTCTGCAGGCTAAACAATCCCAGCTCCCTCAGCCTCTCCTCATAACTCATGTGTTCCAGACCCCTCAACGTAGGCGTAGACTCATTATGCCACCAAGACCAAGTGTATAATATACTGCTGACCATCAACATGTGAGACTTGTTTCCCTTCTTAACATCTGCTTCTGCGGGCATCTGGAGTCTTCAAGCATACAGCATTTGCAAGCACAAAGTGGATATCCTGTCCTATGTCTGTGCAGGAGCCATAGAGGAGCTTGCTGTGCCTTCTTTACCCTGTTCTACATCTGCTCAATACAAAATGGGATTCAACCTATAGCTTGCCAAGTGATTTTGGATATCTCAGGGCAAAAAAGAGCTCTGTAATAATGTAACTTTTTTATGATGATTACATTCCTTCCCTTTGAAACAATGAAAGAACAGCATCAAATATGGAAGGGATAGACCATCTACAGCAGATGCCTCACTGAGCACATCATCCAAAACAAACTGACACCAATCACATGGGACCAACCTACAGAAACTTTCTGAGTAAAGTCATCTTCCCCCCAGAGCTTTTCTGGCCAAGATTGATTGTATCACTTTCAATATCTCTTCTGTGGTTACAGGAGACTCAAGAGATTTCTCTGTCTGAGTTGCCCAGCTTTGTCAATTCCAATTTATCTAGATATTCTTTTACCATTTTCCTAGACAACAAAGGTTTGTGATCAATAGAAGGCTTCATAAAAGCGCTGGAAGGCATTGCTAATCCTTCTTCCCTGTGTTACCAATTCCCCCCTTGGGTTTATGGAGAGGGGTTTACTGGCTAGCATTTATTTTATGTACCAGTTACTTGGCTGTCTCATTTTCCTCCCAGGCATACCTTTGTTTGGTTGTAGGTGTTTTTCCTTTATGCCTCTGGAAAACTTAAAAAGCTTTTTTTCTGTTTTAGTAAGATCAGTTTGTTGAATTTTAGCCCTCAGAATCCTTATGAACATCTTTTTTCCTTATTAATTATTATTATTAATACCCAATAAACACTTATTCATTTCCTGCATGCAGTTTCAAGTTGGTTGGCAAAAACTAGTTTTCCTGTTTGCTTCTCCTGCTTTCTTTTTAGGTTGAGATACATACAATCTAAGCCATACTGTACAATCTAGTTCTTCAAAGTATCCCCCTTGAGTCCTGGTTGATGTCTGTCTTGCAATAAGCCATTGATTTCCGCATCAACTTTATACCAACAAACACCTTTAATTGTAAGGCTCCCCCCAATATAGTCGTTCATTCCAAACATTGTGATTTTCAATTATCTCTAATAATAATAATAAATAAACTGGAGAAGGTGAAGAGAAGAATGCTCTGTGAAATCCACTCTTCTCAGTGTCA
Organism: Caretta caretta; assembly: GCF_965140235.1. Taxonomy (NCBI): domain Eukaryota; kingdom Metazoa; phylum Chordata; order Testudines; family Cheloniidae; genus Caretta; species Caretta caretta. The sequence continues at coordinate 7,762,507 of NC_134210.1, read as the reverse complement.
TGAAGATCGAATTCAGCTGTGCAGATTCTACCCTACTGGCAGTTACCCAAGATGCATGCCACAGCCACATTGGTTTACATGAAGCTTCTGTTTCCTAAATTTGTGATCTTAGGTTGTTATTCATTTATTTATTTATTTGGTAGGGCAGAGTTGGTCATTTGAGACAACCACGTCAGAAGTCCACTTTCTACTTGGTCACTTGCAAGCCAGCAGCTAGAGATCTAGATTTTGAGTACACCCAGCCAATTTTTTTTGACTGGACATTTCCCAACAAAACAACAAAATGTTTCACAAAAACCTAATAGATTTTAACTATATTTTCAATATTTTGACAAAAATAATTGGAACGAAAATTAGATTGTTCATGTTGGTTGCATTTTGCTTTTTGAAAAACAACATACAATGAAAATTGAAGTTCAAAATGAAACTGAACAAAAAAGTTTCTTTCGTTTCTGATATTTTTCGTTGAAATTAAAACTGTCAGTTTTCCACCGTTAGTTTTTCAAGCCACACAATTTTGTTTGAGCTTTTTTGACTACCTGCCCTAGTTTTGAGAGACAGACAGTTGTGTTGCTGGAGTTACCGTGGTAGAGGCAGCAGGTTGTCACATGCTTTCCTGGAGACAGAAGGCTTGGCAACAAATGGAATGTTTGTGAGGGGAGCCCCTGCAAAGATTATTTGCTTCTCTCACATTTAAAATGGAAAGTGCAAACCATTTTCATTCTGCTGGCCCTAACCACTGATTAATCCCGACAGCTTCTTATAAACAATGAAGTGACAAAATGCAATCTTCCTTTTTTCCTGGAACAACTATGTCTCAAGGAGAAAAAGAGAAAGACACAGAGAGACGTTCACTGTCTTCCTCTTCATCCAAGACTTCAAGCAGTATCAATTTCCTTCCATAAAAATAAACCTAGTGTTCATTCACTCCCCAGGCTCTAGAAATCAGTGTAATAATCTGAGGACCATCTTCTACCTTCTCTAGACCCATGGAATTGATCCAGCAAGGTGTTGGGTGACCACAAATCCCTTTGGTAACAATCAGAACTGATGGTACTTAGCACCTCCTAGCAGGTGCTTAGCATTTTCCATGCTTGGGTCCCATGTTATCTGTCTTCACTATACATTCTAGGATCAAATCTTGAAAGTTGCTGAGCACCTGATGCTCCCATAAGCTTCAATGACTGTTTCCAAGGCCTTGAGAAAATGCATGTTGAGCTACTGCGAAATACGGTCTGATGGTTAGAGCATGGGATTGGGAAACAGCACTCCCGGATTCTAGACCTGATTCCACTTCTTTGCACCTGGTGTCACCATTTGCACCCAACTTGGCACTGCACTACGGCCACTTTGCACAGATGTAAGTGACCACACAACATGCAAAGCAGTTGAGAACCAGGCCTTCAGTTTCCAGCTCTATATGGATTGCTGTATTTTCATTTGTACTATTTAAAAAACAAAATAACAGGGCATCTCTTTTGTGCTCTAGGTAGGGTGACCAGATGTCCCATTTTCATAGGGACAGTTCCGATATTTGGGGCTTTCTCTTATACAGGCATCTATTACCCCCCACCCAGTTTTTCACACTTGCTTTCTGGTCATCCAATCTCTAGGTGCCCTTAACAAACATTGCAAATGCAGATTAGGAGCTTGATCCCCAGCTGTGGCTGAGGTTTGCTCCAAATGGCAGGGCATGAGGGAAAGGGGTATAGAAGACAAAGCCATGTTTCCTCCTGTCCAATCCAAAGATTGGCTCTCCCCTTGATACAATATAGAACAGCCTCAGGATTATTGTGGCTACAGCATTTGCTTATAACTATATACGTAGAACTGCAGCACCCTGAATCAGTGGCTGGATTCTGTTATCTTTGGGAAGCTCAGATAACGCTGGCAAGATGTCAAATCTAAATCCATGTTTGTCATAGGAAAAAGCTGCCAATCACTAACTGGCTGCAGCTGTCACTCACTGGTAACTTGGTGGAAGGAGCCAGGGAAACCACTGGACTTGAGACGTTAATACGTTTATACTTAATTTCAGATCTCGAACTTGTTTCCCCGCAAAAGATACAAGGAGGTACAAGCAGGTGAACTTGACACCAACACAAAGAGGGGGTTGTTCCATGCAACCTTAATCTAAACAGCCTTGATCTCAATTTAGCAGTGCCATTTAAAGTCAACAGGAATGCTCATGTGACTAAGGGCTACCTTTATGAGTAAAGAATACTGGCTCAGGTGTTAAACAGTTGAAATGAAGACCAAAAACTAGACAACATGCTAAGATTTAAAACTCTTTTCACTTCAACAACATTGGGCCTAATTGTCAACGTTTTGGTGCACAAGAAATATGGGATTGAGCCGCTAGATGATTCTATGCAACTTCCTCAAAGAGCAAATCCACAGTGGGATCTTGTTTTTTAGTTTGTTTCGTGGACCCCTGATTCTGTGCTCCTTACTAGAGCAGGGCGAAATTTTTCATTCAAATCTTTTTTTTTTTCTCAGTGAAAAATAGTTCACTTATCAAAACGGAAAGTTCCACGAGAAATGTCTGATTTCAGTGACATTTGCTGAAAACTGAAAAATTAGACCCTTACTCATTAGAGAAGATAATTAAGAGGTGACATGACTTTGAAAGCGGGTTAAGCTAAATAGGAACAAGGCATTCATATTCCAGAATATGTGTCCAGACACGGAATGATTCAGGAATAGCTGTTTCTGAATCACTCCAAGTATAGGCAAGACCTTAGATAGTTACAGAAATTGGCCTGAGACTTTCTCAGGAGTGTGGATTACTGTACAGGGAGAATGGAAACAGTGGGATGGGGGGGAAAGTAATGTTCCCTGGCTTCCAAGCTATTTTAACAACCTTAGCCGGATCTAAGAACCTGAACAAAATAATAATATTTAGTTCTTACATAGCTCCACTCATCCATAGGTCTTAACGCTCTCAACAAAGGAAATAAGTATTGTTATTAGAGATGCTCGAAACTCAGAATTTTCAGCTCCTTGGCTGGACTACATCTCCCACCATGTATGGCCATTATGTGACTCCCATGATGCAGTTCAGCCAGAGCAGATAGCATGGTACATCATGGAAAATGTAGTCTGGCCAGGATTGTGGCCCACAGAAGAGAATAGGGACATGAGGCACTGGAAACAGCTCTGATGATGCACCCTGGAAGATCAGTCTGATAATGACCTGAAACTGACCTGAAGCAAAAGTTTTCAAGTTGGTTGGACAATATTTCACTTTCAATCAACCCAACCTGAATCAAAATATTTCATTTTGATTTTCCCAAAGGACAAGTGAATAATGGCCGTAAATTGGCAAATTCATCATTGAAAAAAATGTTTCAATGGAAAATTCTCCAGCATCTCTAATCACTATCCCCATTTTCCTGATGGGGAAACTGTGCCTTGCTGAAGATCACACAGCAGCCCAAGCTAGGAACAAAATCCTGGGGCAGTGCCGTCCTTACTAGGCCACAGAATAGAACAGCCAGTTTCCAAGCCTGTACAGAAGATTGTACAGAGCTGTTCCATTTCACACAGCTGTACGCCACAGCTATATAACGCAGCAGGGTGCTGGTAGCACATTCCTTGCCAAGACAGTCTCCTGCCATTCTCCTCAGTAAACCTGCCACAAGAAGAGGTCTTGGTAAGGGTGGGAAGCAAATTGATTATGAACTGGAGTTTTGTCTACCAACATTTTTTAATATGTAATCTTGTCATGAGTGAACTCAAGTCATTAATAATACAGTAAGCAAAATGTGCTATAGTTAACCTTAAATTATAACTTACAAAGAGTGTTCTTGCAGTTTCTGCTTTGATTTATGAGCTCAGTTTATTCTATGCAAATTCATGCACAGTTTCTAATAAGAGGGAGGGGGGAAGATAAAAGAGCCGTGAATATTTTATAAGCTTTTCCCACTTACCTTAATTTAGAAATATGAAGCTGAATATGTAAGTAGAGAATAATTACCTATTACTAATCTCCCACATAGTTTATCTGTTTCAACCCTGAACATCCTGAGCAATGCAAAACATAACTGTTTTACTACCTGTACCACTGTAAATATGATAATTAGGTATACTTCAGTGCTACTTTTTGCTGATACATGAGAAGATAGATACTGTAATATAGTCAGGCAGTGCTGTGCTATTGTTTTATATCCCTTTTAAAAATAATATGCCTGCTGTTCAGTATTTCATTCGTTGGACACAATAAAGTTCACTTTTAAGAGTATGGTGCCCTACATAGTTTCCCTGTGCTGTGTTTCCCAGGTGAATTTTTTTCACTTTTATAGCTGGCATAACAAAGCCGTAATTGTTGGTGTAGAACCGCATCAGGGCAGTGGTAGTAGAACTCAGATCTTCCTGCGCTCCAAAAAATAAAGGCACTTAAGCTGAATGGGACTGCCCATTAGTTTTAGCAGTATATAGCCTATGAAACCGAGTTGAGCAACTCTGGTTCCATCCACTAGAGGTCAGTGTTTTCCACTAGAGCTGGTCAAAGATTTTCCTTTTTTCATAAAAATTTTGAAAATATAATGTGTCTATATTAAAAAATAGCTGTCTATTCTGAAGTTTTTGAAATGGGAACTATTCAGTATTTTGTGACATTTTTCATGGGTTCGAAAAACCAAAACATTTTCAAACCACACAAAAAAAGAAAAGAAACCAGCATGTGACACAGTTTGAGAAAGCGTATCATGTATTTATGTGCACACTCGCCCAATCAAAGAGTCAGGACAACACAGACAGAGTGGCAAACTGAAAATAAAAATATTTGTACATGGAAAATTTTCACCAAAATTAAAGCACCAATATATATATATATTTAATTGACAAAACTGTTCATGCAAGTGAAGAATTTTATCAGAATGTTTTGGTGCTTTATTTTTTTATGAAAATTTTCAATTAAGAAAAAATATTTTCATTTTCACTGTGCAACTTTTGATTGGGTTCATATTATGACACTGTTTTTGGAAATATTTATATTTGTATCTCATCATAGTATATATAAATACTCTGTTGGCTAGATATGTGTGTATGCGGCATATTCACAGACCACCCCCCTAATGGGTGTGGCTCCTCCCAGACAGAAACGACCCTTCTCAGAAAGAAACTCTGAGAGGAAGTAGAATTGTGTTTCCTGTCTCAGGGAGAGAGGGATACAGTTTGTACCAGAGCAGCAGAAGAGGAGTGCCTCTTTACCTTCTTACAATAATAAATGCATTGCTGTTCTGTTGTTTACTGGGCTCATGTCTTCAGTCTGGGACTCTGTCTACTTGTGCCAAACCACCAGTAAAGAGACCAAGGTCACTTAACAATGTTTAAGTGGATTTAATGTTAAAACATGCCAGGTAATTGGTTGCCCTTGAGACTGATGACCTTTATTCAGCTATGGAACCATCTCACAACAGGCAGTGGCTGTGCAGTGTCCATCCTCTCACTCCCCCCCCCAACCCCTTTCCCCACCAATGTGTAGCAACCTTGAGCAAGAGGGATAGTTGTTGTCTGCATGTGTGTTCTTGCCGTGTGCTGTCTCAGCTCTGCGCAGATAACCGACACAGGAGACTTCTATCGAACTGCCCAATAAGACCACAAGACTTGGTTTGTAGTGAAGGCACCCAGCCAGGTTCATTGTCGACGAAGCATTGTGCTAATGCCCCAGCCCAATGGTTACAGGTATGCCCGTGACAATGGACCAACCCAGTGAATGGCAGGACTTTGCATTTCCCCCTTAGGCCAGACAAAGACACCCCCTCTGTAGGATGACTGATTGTATAGGGACAGTCCCAATATTTGGGGCTTTGTCTTATATAGGCGACTATTACCCCCCAACTCTTGTCCCAATGTTTCACACTTGCTATCTGGTCACTCTACCCCTCTGAGACTCTTTATACATGGATACAAACACGTTATGTATTGCCCCTCTGACATGGTTAGTTGTCACCCTTTATCTTATACATGTTGGTTTGAGGAAAACATTTCATCACCCTGTCATCCTGACCTTATCTTTAAGAAAGGTCAACGTGTTCAAATAAATAAATCTGTTAATCTTTAAGGTGCCACCGGACTCCCTGTTGTTTTTGTGCATATAGACTAACATTGCTGCCCCACTGATACTCAACCTGTTATCTTTGGGGAGTGTGTTTGTAGCATACTTAGTATTGGGATGTTCTGGTACCAGCCTTCTGGAATGTGCTTACGTGAGTGTCCTGTGCCTAGAACTTCTCAGAAATATGGATGTTGTTGCAAAAGGAGAGAAGATATTTCAGCCTCTGCCAGTCATTTGAAGCATTACACAATGTTGCCAATTCCAAGGGCAGGGGAGGTTTATGTGCTGTGGACGCTTGACCATGAGATCTACATGGACATCCATCAGCTTGTTTCACTCACACCACTGGACAATTGGCAGAGAGTCATGATCTTTTTGTCATTATTGATCTGGTTAGACTGCAATGGGAGACATGGAGATGACAAGCCTGATAAGCTTTGGAAAAGAATCCAAACCAAACATCCAAAATAGTCCTATGACCAGAGCCATCCACCATCCCAGCTTTAAGGACTATTAAAGTCAATCACTAATTTTACCCCATAGAATTGTTTTAGGAGAAAAAACTCTAAGTGTACAGTGACATGTTAGATTATCCAAAAATAAAATAACCTGGCTATATACTCAATTGTATTTTCCTCTAGTTAGCGCACAAGGCAAATGTTTTGTTATCTCCACTTCCGTCCATCACAATACATTTAGATCACATTGCAAAAGGGAAAATGGACATCCTCCAGTCAGAGGGAAATAAAATAATTTGCTTTCCTGTGTATCACAGTGTCATGTTGCATTACAATAAGCACTCACGATATATCACATTACTTCTGTAAGCTTGCAGTGTGCTCGGATCAAATCTTCAACAGCACAGTGTATCTTACAACGGGATTCCGATATCAAAGCAAGTTCTTTTTTTAAATTGTATCAGGTACGCAATGAAGGCAAGTAACTTCAATACATCTGGAAGCAAATTAATGGAATCTACCATTCCCTGTTATTCTCTTCAAACAGGATTTATATTGCAGGAGGGTTTTCTTTGTTTTAGTTCTTTTAATGAAACAAGAAGAATCAGCATTTTTTTGTTGTTGTTGCTTCTCTCCAAATGCAAAATACCGATCCTTCCTAGCCAAATGCACTCAATTGTCTTTTACCCCAAGCACCCATCCGTTCTGCCAATATGCTGTATAGTAAGAGCCAGTCCTGATCTGTATACATTACATTCCCTCCCTGTACCTGATCTAAAGGTCCTCTCCCAGGATGATGATAGATTAAGGAAAATACAAAGGGGAAACCTTCACCTATAATGAATTTAAACTCTATTCAACAGGTTTGGAACAAGGCTGGTGAATTTTGGTGGTGTTTTGATTTGATGGTCGCACCTGTCTATTAGAAACCAGCTGGAGAGTTTCACCAACTCTTTTCATATTGGCCATCAAAGAGTCACTGGATAGTAAGGAATCTTGGCTGTTAAAGACTTGGACCCAATTGGAACAGCTTAATACAAACAGCAGTGGGATTCTACCTTTTCAGAGTAAGAAGTGTTCTAGCTTCTTCCCTCTTTACTGCAAAGGGAAAGGAAGTTGGACCGGGTATTTTGTGTTTGGAATAAGGAGAGAGACTGAATAACTAAGGTTATATTAACTCCAACCCTTAAGTGGCTGTTCTTAAATAAGTTACCATTCTGCTGTCTTGCACTTGAAATCCTTTGCCTCAGTTAAGTGGAACCTGTTGAAATAGAAAGCCCACTTGAAAGAATTAAATACAAGCTGACTCTCCTGGGGGATCATCTAGTCTGATCTCCTGTTTATCACAGACAATTAAATTTCACTCAATTACCCCTGTATGGAGCCCAATAGCTTGTGTTTGACTAACAGGTATCTTCCAGAAAGGCATCCAGTCTTGATTTGATGACATCAGAGATGGAGAATCTTCCCTTGGGAGTTTATTCAAGCGGTTAGTCACTCTCAATATTAAAAAAAAATGTGTGTAATTTCTAATATGGATTTGTCTGACTTCAGCTTCCAACCATTTTTCTTGTTATCTTTTTATTCCATTAGACTAAAGAGTCCGTTTGTACTCAGTATTTCACCCCCTCACCACACAAATGCACTTGTAAACTGTAATCAAGTCACCTGTCAATTTTCTTTGATAATCTGAGCAGATTGAGCTCTATAAATCTCTCACTGTAAAATGTTTTCTCCAGCCCTTCAATCATTTTGTGTGGCTCTTTTCTGAAACCCTCTCCAATTTTTCACCATCCTTTTTAAAACCTGTCTGATGGAATTTCTCTGAAATGCAATGATTTATTCAAAATTAACACCAGTGAGCTAGATATCTCCTCTGCCAAGTCTTTCAGGACTCTTGGGTTCAAGTTATCCAGACCTTCTGATTTAAAAATTGCTATCTCTAACATCCTCCACAGTTGTTAATGGACTGGAAAATTCTCCATCATCCTCATATGATATTAATATATCATTCTGCTTCTTTCCAAATACAGAACAGTAATATTTATTGAACACTCCCACTTTTTCCTGCATCATTAGTAGCAATTTCACCATCTCCATCTAGTAATGAGCCTATACCATTACTGAGATTTCTTCTGTTCCTAATATACATTAAAAACTCCTATTTATTGTTCTTAGCCCTGCCAGTCATGGAGTTTTGCCTGATGCCTTTAGCTTCCCTTATCAATTTTCTGCACTTCATAACTTCTAATGTATATAGTTCACTATATATTTCCCCTTTGTCCATTCGTTATATATTGCCATTTATTTCTAATTGTTGCCTTCCCTTCATCACTGAATGATGATGGGCTTTTAGCTAAAGTTGTCTTCTTCTTGACTGTGGCTTTTTGAGCATTTAATAAACTCTTCTTAAAGAACTCCCACTTTTCATTCACATTTCTCCATCTAAATTCTTTCTCTCAATTTCACTCATAAATTTCTTCAGTTTAGGGAAACTAGCCCTTTGGAAGCATCAAGTACATACATATTTATTACTGATTGGGATTGTCTTATGTTTGCCTGTACTGAATGTAACCAGGTCATGATTACTGATGCCTATGCAAATACCAACTTCTAGTCCAGGGATTAGTTCATCTTTATCCATCATAAGGAGGTCCAAAATAGAGTTACCTCATGTTGTCTGTAATACCCTTTGTGTTAGAAAATTACCATTTATAATTTTTAGAAACTCTAATGACATTTTACTGCCAGCTGCATGAGACCTCTAGCAAATTGAAGTCCCCTATATATATTTTTTCCTTTCTATACATTACATACAGGTGCTTAAGGAGTAACTCATCCTGTTCACTGGTTGATTGGGTGATGTCTAACAGATCCTCCATTAGTACCCGTCCTGAACTTTACTAGTTAGCACATTGATCCATGTATATTCAAGATTCTAGGCTTCTAAGTGATCAATAACACTAAAAAAGGTAATGGTGTCTTTAATGCAGAGCCCCTCCCCTCCTCCCCCCACCCAACCACATCCCTTTTTTACCCACTCTATCCTTCATAAACAGGGATTTTAACATTCCAATCACAGAAATCACCCCACCAGGTGTCAGTGATGCCAGACTTAGACCTTTGAGATCAACAACATGCCAGAGTCCAGAAAAGGACTGCTTCCTAATGTATATTTTCCAGTGCTTTGTTCATTCTCATTTAGAAACATCAAGTGATGACATCCCCACCATTTTCCTTTGGGAGACTGTTCGTGGTCTAACAGATAATCTCACTATTAGGAAGATTTACCTGATGTTGAACCCAAATGTTTTGCTGACCAACTTCATTAACTCCTTGGGCCCTCTTAAAAAGAGGTCCTCCATTTTCTTAAGGCATAGTCAAGGGCCTAATCCCTCTACAGCACGCCCATCGGGTGTGCCAAGGTCATGTACTACTTCAGGCTCCCATCCTCTAGGTTGAGGCAGGTAGCATCACTGGCAAAAGGACAGACACTCTGTTCTGTGGCTGAGTATCTCTGCAGCTTACCCCTTCCAGTATTCTGAGAAAGCAAAAATAAAGACGTCAATAAAAAACAGTCCTAAACAAGTTGTCAGCCTCTCTTTTTTTCTTGGGTCTCAGGCAAGCCATAATCCAGTTCAGTACCACAACCATCAGAATTTTTCTGCAGGTAATTGCATATAGGCCAGCCATCCGTTCGCTAAAGGTGCTCAGATAGGCCAGAGAAGCCTAAAATAATGCCTATTTATTATATAGCAATTTTCACGAGTAGAGCTCAAAGAATTTCACAACCTTTAATATATTTATCCTCACAACACCCTGAGAGCTACGACCCATTACTATCTCCATTTTACAAATGGGGAAATGAGGCACAGAGAGGCTACATGACTTGCCCAAAGTCACACAAGAAGTCTATGGTGGAGCAGGGAACTGAATCCAGGTCTCTGACATCCTAAACCACTGTCCTGGCCTTTGGATCATCACCAGGCCTCACCTCATCTGCTGTGGGGACTAAAGGTCTGTCCTTTTTTCCCAGAGCAGCTGGGCTTCTCACATTTTTAACTCTTCCTCCAGTCCTGGCATGACCTGCGGGTGTGGCAGGGGCGGAGCTACTCAAGCCAATAAGCCAACTCCTTAACCCCTTCCTGTCTGGTGCAGGGTTTGTACACTCTATCACAAGCCAATTTCTGGTACCTGAATTTGTGTTGGGTGTCGTCTTACTCCCAAAGTAGTCCCATTGACTTCAACAGGAGTTCACAAAAAGTAAAATATATGCAGACTGTTATCACATCTACCTTTTTAGCCATTATTTTTCCTTGTTTTTTTCTTTGTTTTTTTTTTCCATGTTTTTTCCTTTTTAAAATCTTCTCTTGTGAATCGGTGGCTCTGGGCCCTAATCATTGCTTTATTTATTTATTTAACCCTCCATATTTCTTTCTTATTTAACCTTCAATCTTTCTGGTACAGGAGGCACCCAGAGCTACCTATCCATCTCAGGTGTCTTAAAAATACCTTCTGCCTTTGAATCTATGCCGAATGTAGTACTTCACAGTCATTCTGTAATCTTGAAGGGAAAAAAATAAAATAAAACCCTTCATCAATTATTTAAAAAAAAAACCCTGAAAACGCTAAGATAAAAATCAACAGTGACCTGGAGACACGTTGTTTAATATTCTTAACACAGAACAAAGTATCAATTATGCTGCAAGTAGATTACAAATTGTAGAACCTTCAATGTCTACATTCCAGGGGAAAAATGGCCTTGTAAATAAGAAATGTATCCCCCATAATACACAGATAAAATTACAATATTTTATTGTAATGTGCAGTTTATTTATAGAAGATAGATTTGCTTTTCTGGCCTTCACATGGGTTACTTAATAAGAAACAACCCTTGCTTTACAGAATCTGTTCATACTGAAAGTATAATGAACAGGGATATTCAGTTCTGATGCTAAATCATCATTGGTCTTTTGAGATGACACACTGTTCTATTCATTCCTGCTGAACTCATTTGGTATCTCACTTTGATGATAACCTTTCCACAGCTATATCGCCACTGAATCAAGTGCAGGGTCAAGCCGGATCAGGGATGCAGCATGTCATTAATCAGAACATGGTCACTTTTTAAACGTCCCTTCCATCATTTGCCAACAATCACTAGAACATTTGGAAAGGTGAAACAGCCCCAGATTGAGTCAGGCTTCCCTTTACAAAAGCCATTTTGACTCTTCTTCCACAGCTTGTGTGTCTGATCATTCTTTTCTTTACTATATTTTCAACCAATTTGCCTTGTACTGAAGTTAGGGTTACTGGCCTGCAATTGCCAGGATCTCCTCTGGAGCCTTTTAAAAATATGCCTTCCACCATTAGTTATCTGGTACAGAGGCTGATTTAAGGGATAGGTTACATACCACACTTAGTAGTTCTGCAGTTTCATATTTGAGTTTCTCCAGGACTCTTGGGTGAATACCATCTGGTCCTGGTTACTTGTTACTGCTAAATTTATCAGTTGTTCCAAAACCTCAATCTGGGACATTTCCTCAGATTTGTTACATAAAAAGAATAGCTCATGTGTGGGATTCTCCCTCACAGCCTCCGCAGTGAAGACCAATGAAAAGAATTCATTTAGCTTCTCCACAGCAGCCTTGTCTTCCTTGAGTCTCCTTTAGAAGCTTGATCGTCCAGTGTTCCCACTGTGTTTGGAAGGCTTCTGAGTCTGATGTACTTAAAAAATGTTTGCTGTTAGCTTTTGTGTCTTTTGCTAGTTGTTCTTCAAATTCTGGTTTGGCCTGCCCAATTATACTTTTACACTTAACTTGCCAGAATTTCTGCTCCTTTCCATTTTCCTTAGTAGTATTTGACTTCCAATTTTTAAAGTATGGCTTTTTGTCTCTAATGGCCTCTTTTACTCTGTTGTTTACCCATGGTAAAATATTTTGAGGGGGAGTGTAAAATGGAACATATATTGAGTTTGGGCCTTTATTGTGGTGTTTTAAAAAAGTTTCCATGCAGCTTGCAGGCATTTCACTCTTGTGACCGTTCCTTTTAATTTCTGTTTAACTAGCTTCCTCATTTTTGTGTAGTTCTGCTTTTTGAAGTTAATTAGTATTGTGGTGGTTTTCTTTGGCATTCCCTCTCCCCCAAGAATGTTAAATTTAATTATATTATGGTTGCTATTACCGGGTGATTCAGCTATATTCATTTCTTGGGCCAAATACTGTGCGCGAATTAGGAATAAATCAAGAACCGTGTCTCCCCCTGTGTGCTCCAGATATGGCTGCTCCAAGAAGCAGTCATAAATGGTGTCTAGAAATTTTATCTCTGAATCCTGTCCTGAGGTGACATGTACCCAATCAGTATGGAATAGTTGAAATCCCCTGTTATTAATGAGTTTTCTGTTCTCTCTAATCTCAATGAGCATTTCACAATCACAATCACCATCCTGGTCATGTAAGTGTAAGCGGGGGAATCGTCCCTCTATTGTGGGGAACTTTCCTGGCTTCTGCACTACCCCACTGAAGTGGGCTAGCGAAAGGATCTGAGTCCTCACTCCCCCTTCCTTTACCCAGTGGCCTCCCTGCCCTTGAGGACTCCCCTTCCACTCTCCTGTCTGGCAGAGTCCTCGTAACCCCAACAAGGCTGGGACCAGGATTCCTGGGGGGCTCGACCCCCAACCCTGCTGTGGTCACCTAGGACAGGGGCCAGGGTGTCCCCACTCCAGGGTACTCTCTCTGCACTGGGCACTTCTCTGACCCACTGACCATTACATACAATTTGAAGCAAATGCAAGTTATTTAAAAAACAATTAATTTTAAAAAGAATAAGGGGAAATGGGAAAGGCGAAAGGAAACACATCACCCTGCTCTGTGGCAGGGAACATCACAAACAGTGTCTCTGGAACGCCAGGGCAGTTCACAGTCTGCTCCTTGTAAGCCCCAGGCCTCCTGGTCAGGCCCTGGCTGTGGTGCAGGGATGCTGTGGGTTGGACACTTGCTCTGGTGATGGCCACACACTCTCAGGCTCTAAGTGGTAGGACCCTTCTTCCCAGCGTCGCCTCTGTCGGGGTTATGATCCAAGCCTGGTCTGCAGAGCCTCCTGACTGAGGCGTCTCCCTGTGCTGGGCCCACTTCCCAGGGTCCCCCTCGCTCTCCCCAGCTGCTCACCGCACACAGCTCGGGACTGCTCCAGCCCCAGATCCACCGCTCTGCCTCAGCACTGCTGCTGCTCTGCCTCCAGCTCCCTGGGCTGCTTCTCTGGCCCCTCTAGCTCGGCTCCCAGGGCAGGTCTGCTCTGCAGGCTGCTTCTGTGACTCTGCTCCCAGCACTGACCTGCTCCCTGGGCTGCTTTTCTGGCCCCACTGGCTCTGGTTGCTGCAGCTCTGCTCCCAGGACAGGGTCTGCTCTCTCTGGATCTGGCACAGCTCTGCTCCCCAGCTCAGCTCAGGCCCCTGCTTTCTCATTAGCTCGACCCCACTCTGTCTGACCCAGGCAATTCCAGCTCACAGGGAGGACAGGACCTCCCTGGCCTCCTAACTCCCTGATTAGCCTGCCCGCCTTGTCATTCAGGCTGACCTGGAGCATTGGCCTCTCCCCATTGTTCCTGATTCCCCATCGACCCTTCCCCCCTTTAGTACTGGGAGCTACCAACTAAAACACCTCCACTGAATGTTAGTAAGGGGGCAACAGTCCCCTTACATAAGGTCTGAGGCCTTTTTCTGCAGTAAAAGCAGAAGTCAGAGGATAATATTGGGCTGTTAAGAAGGCACTCCTGTCCTAATAGTACCCACCATCACAGGACAAAGAAACAGACCTTAAGAAGTTTAAAGAAAACTTTGTTTGATACCATTCTGTCTGGCAAGAAACCATTTATTAACAGTTGTGATTGTGAAATCTATACTTCTCTATTATTTGGCCTTTATGGTCCCTACGTCTCTATTGTTTATTGGTATGGTCTCTGTCTGATTCTTTAATTGCTTCTGTCTGTTGCATAACTAATTTAGCAAGATTTAAATCAACTAATGCAGTGGAGCCTAGTTGGCTAAAGAATTGTTTTGTAGTGGGCTAGGATTGGTGAAGATACTGTTTTGTACCACATCAGTGTAAAATGATTGGTTAAGTTATAACTAAAGAGCACCCAAGTTTTAACTATATCAACTGGGGTGCAAAAGGAAGTTCTTTGGGACCTAACGCCAGGACACAGCCCTAAGATTAGATCTGCCAGATCTCAACTCCCTGCCAACCATACCAGGCAGAAACCCCAAGCAATCTAATTTTGACCGGCCACCAAAGAAAAGTTTGTCTGCCTTATTGGATGTGGTGAGCATTGTATGCTTAGCATGTGTATTCTGCTTTGGTAACTGTTAATAAATAGAGGTTAAGAATATCACTGTGTAACGCTCTTTCACTGGAGAAAGATCCCACAAATCTGTAGACAAGGGTGCTGGAACAATTTGTATAGTGGGGGTGCTGGGAGCCATTGAACCAAACTGTAAACCCTGTGCATAATTGAAAACACTTCAAGCCAGGGGGTGTGGCAGCACCCCTTGTTCCAGCACCTATGCCTGCAGAAGGTTACGCCCTAAGCGCAGGGCGGGCAACTGTGGGTACTTAAATTGACCAAGTTTTGCCCTGAGCCCAGCATGGGTCAGGATGGGTGCCTAAATTAACCAGGTTATGCCTTGAGCCCACAGTAGGGGAAAGGTGGGGTGCCCTAGATTTGTGTGGGTAACAGGTACTCGGTAATATAGTCCTACTACTATACGCTTATTATTCAAGCATGGAATTACTGTCCATAGAGATTCTCTGGTACAGTTTGGCTCATTTAAGAATTTTACTATATTTGCCTCTACGCTTTTTGTCATATATAGTGCCACTTCCCCACCAGCACAACCTACTCTTTCATTCCTATATATTTTGTACCTTGATATTACTGTATCCCATTAATTATCATTGTTCCACCAAGTTTCTGTCATGCTTATCATATCAATGTCCTCATTTAATACCAGGAACTCAAGTTTACCCATCTTATTATTTAGATTTCTAGCACTTGTATACAAGCGCCTATCAAATTTGTCAATATTTAGTTGTCTGCCTATATGTGATATAATAGATTGGGGCTCTTTTGTTTGACTGTTTCTCTTCAGTTCCTACCTTTACTTTATCTACTTCTGTCAAGTTTCGTTCCCCACTCTGAACTCTGGAGTACAGATGTGGGGACCTGCGTGAAAACCTCCTAAGCTTACTTTTACCAGCTTAGGTTAAAACTTCCCCAAGGTACAAACTATTTTACCCTTTGCCCTTGCACTTCCACTGCCACCACCAAACTTTATCTGGGTTCCTGAGAAAACGTAGTTTGGAAACGTCTTTCCCCCCAAAATCCTCCCAACCCTGGCACCCCACTTCCTGGGGAAGGTTTGGTAAAAATCCCCACCAATTAGCATAGGTGACCACAGACCCAAACCCTTAGATCTTAGAACAATGAAAAAAGCATTCAGTTTTCTTACAAGAAGACTTTTAATAGAAGTAAAAAAGAATCACCTCTGTAAAATCAGGATGGTAAATACCTTACAGGGTAATTAGATTCAAAACATAGAGAATCCCTCTAGGCAAAACCTTAAGTTTCAAAAAAGACACAGACAGGAATATTAATTCTATTCAGCACAGCTATTTTCTCAGCCATTTAAAGAAATCATAATCTAACACATACCTAGCTAGATTACTTACTAAGTTCTAAGGCTCCATTCCTGTTCTGTCCCTGGCAAAAGCATCACACAGACAGACAGAGACCCTTTGTTTTTCTCCCTCCTCCCAGCTTTTGAAAGTATCTTGTCTCCTCCTTGGTCATTTTGGTCGGGTGCCAGCGAGGTTACCTTTAGCTTCTTAACCCTTTACAGGTGAAAGGATTTTTCCTCTGGCCAGGAGTGATTTTAAAGGTGATTACCCTTCCCTTTATATTTATGACAACTTCTATCATCTTCTCTTTTCTAAGACATTGAGAAACCCCTTTAACAAATCGTCCCCAAGGGATGTCTCTGTCTAAACCATGTGCTTTTCCATACCTATTGGCTTTCCCCCCACCCTTTGTCTAAATATTCTTCTACAACGTTTTTAATGTTGCATACCAACAATTTAGTTCCATTTTAGTTTAGGTGGAGCCCACCCTTCCTGTACCCTTCCTCCTTTACGAAAAGGGTCCCAAGTTCCTAATAAGCTGAAATCCTTCCACTAAAAACCATTATTTCATCCACACATTGAGTCTCTGTAATTCTGCCTGTCTAACTGTCCCTGTACATGGAACTAGAAGCACTTCAGAAACTACTACAATGGTTATCCTGGACTTTAATCTTTTACCTAGCAGCCTAAATTTGGCCTCCAGGACCTCTCTCCTACCTTTCCCTATGTCATTGATACCTACATTTACCACAACCACCAGCTCCTCCCCAGTACTGCACATAAGTCTATATAAATATTTCAAGAGGTATGCAATCTTCACACGAGGCAGGCAATTCACCATGTTCCCCTGATCATCACAAACCAAACTATCTAGTTTTCTAATAATTAGGGCCCTACCAAATTCATGGCCATGAAAAAAGCCTCACGGACCGTGAAATCCGGTCTGCCCCCGTGAAATCTGTTTTTTTTGTGTGTGCTTTTGCCCTATACTATACAGATTTCATGGGGGGGAGACTGGCGTTACTCAAACTGGCGGTCCTGACCCAAAAGAGGGTTGCCGGAAAGTTGCAAAGCTATTTGGGGGGGGGGGGGGGGTCACAAGGTTATTTTACAGGGATCGTGGGATTGCCACCCTTATGATTAGGGGACTGGAACACATGACTTATGAGGAGAGTCTGAGGGAACTGGGATTGTTTAGTCTGTGGAAGAGAAGAATGAGGGGGGATTTGATAGCTGCTTTCAACTACCTGAAAGGGGGTTCCAAAGAGGATGCATCTAGACTGTTCTCTGTGGTAGCAGATGGCAGAACGAGGAGTAATGGTCTCAAGTTGCAGTGGGGGAGGTTTAGGTTGGATATTAGGAAAACCTTTTTCACTAGGAGGGTGGTGAAACACTGGAATGCGTTACCTAGGGAGGTGGTGGAATCACCTTCCTTTGAGTTTTTAAGGTCAGGCTTGACAAAGCCCTGGCTGGGATGATTTAGTTGGCGTTGGTCCTGCTCTGAGCAGGGAGTTAGACTAGATGACTTCCTGAGGCCCCTTCCAACCCTGATATTCTATGATTCTGTGATTCTATGATTTCTGGACTACCTGCAGAGCTGGGTGGCCGGAGAGCAGTGGCTGTTGGCAGCCAGAAGTAAGCGTGGAAATACCATACCATCCACCCTTACTTCTGCACTGCCGCCTTCAGAGCTGGGTGGCCAGAGAGTGGTGGCTGCTGGCCGAGGGGCTAGCTCTGAAGACAGCAGTGCAGCAGTAAGAGTGGCTCTACCACACCAGGCCATCCTTACTTCTGCGCTACTGCTCCTGGTGGCGGCTCTGCCTTCAGAGCTGGGCTCCCCGCCAGCAGTTGCTGCTCTCCAGCCACACAGCTCTGAAGGCAGCACTGCTGCCAGCAGCAGCGCAGAAGTAAAGGTGGTGATACCATGACCTCCCCTACAATAAGCTTGCGACACCCCCCCCACACACACACACACAACTCCTTTTCAGGTCAGGACCCCTACAATTACTACACTGTGAAATTTCAGACTTAAATTTCTGAAATCATGAACTTTTGGTAGGGCCCTATTAACAGTCAATCCCCCCATTACTATTACCTGTCTCTTCCGAATAATTGAGGTCCCATCCCCTGGAGGGGTATCCTTAGTGTGAGAGGATATCAGAACATCATTGGGAATGAGCGTCCCAACTATGAGATTGTTTCCCTCCTCTCCAGCTTGATATTCTCCTTCCCTGAGACATTCTTCCTCCTCAACAGAAGAGAGGCTGTCAGATTGGTTATGGGACCACACTACTGTGTGTCTCATCTATGTACCTCTCTGTCTCTCTGAGCTCCTCCAGTTCAGCCACTCTGGTCTCAAGAACCAGTACTCTGTCTCTGAGCGCCATGAGTTGCTTGCCCCAAGTGTATACATAGGCCACCTGCCCACAAGGCCGGTAATCAAGTGAGACCATTAACCTCCTGAAAAAGCCACACACTTTGCCAAAGCTTTCTCTTAACTAGAGAAGGCTGGATATTTTTTTTTCCCATCTAAACATTTGTATTTATTGTAGTGAAAAATGACTTTTCAACCGCAAGGAAAATTTTCACCTAGACCATCTTTTTTTTTTCCCCTGTGAGAAACTCAAAAATGTGATTTTTTTTTCATGTTTTCAAAATCTCAGAAAAAAAGTAAATAATTTCAGCAAGTGTGTTTGGGTTTGGAGAAGGTCACAGGAGATTTTTGTAATGGTTTTGTTTTCAAAATTTTCCATAAAAACAATTTGTATTTTTACCCAGTTCTCCTCAGAACCTGATTCACTCCAACACGACCATGCCACAATAGTCAATAAAATAATAATACATTTTCAATAATAGCTTAGCTCTCAAGTCTTGCAGACTGGAAAGGAAGAAAGAGAGACACATATTTGGTATCATTCTTACTCTTAGGGCGTGTTCAGATACCCTGAACAGAAGAACGGTCATACTAGGGCAGATCAATGGTCCATCTAGCCCAGTATTCTGTCTTCTGACAGTGGCCAGTGTCGGATGCCCCAGAGGAAAGGAATATATATGGGCAATTATTGACTGATCTGTCCCCTGTCATTGAATTGCAGCTTCTGGCAGTCAGATATTTAGGGACACCCAGAGCCAGGGGCTGTGTCCCTGATCAGTTGGTGTCATAAATATAAAGGGAAGGGTAAACCCCTTTAAAATCCCTCCTGGCCAGAGGAAAAATCCTCTCACCTGTAAAGGGTTAAGAAGCTAAAGGTAACCTCGCTGGCACCTGACCAAAATGACCAATGAGGAGACAAGATACTTTCAAAAGCTGGGAGGAGGGAGAGAAACAAAGGGTCTCTCTCTGTCGGTATGCTGCTTTGCCGGGGATAGAACAGGAATGGAGTCTTAGAACTTTTAGTAAGTAATCTAGCTAGGTATGCGTTAGATTATGATTTCTTTAAATGGCTAAGAACTGTGCTGAATAGAATTAATATTCCTGTCTGTGTGTCTTTTTTGTAACTTAAGGTTTTGCCTAGAGGGATTCTCTATGTTCTGAATCTGATTACCCTGTAAGGTATTTACCATCCTGATTTTACAGGGGTGTTTCCTTTACTCCTGTTTACTTTTATTTTTATTAAAAGTCTTCCTGTAAGAAAACTGAATGCTTTTTCATTGTTCTCAGATCCAAGGGTTTGGGTCTGTGGTCACCTATGCAAATTGGTGAGGATTTTTACCAAACCTTTCCCAGGAAGTGGGGTGCAAGGGTTGGGAGGATTTTGGGGGGACAGACGTGTCCAAACTACGTTTGCCAGTAAACCCAGTTAGAGTTTGGTGATGGCAGTGGTTATTCCAAGGACAAAGGATAAAATTAATTTGTACCTTGGGGAAGTTTAACCTAAGCTGGTAAAAGTAAGCTTAGGAGGTTTTCATGCAGGTCCCCACATCTGTACCCTAGAGTTCAGAGTGGGGGAGGAACCTTGACAGTTGGCCTAATAGCTATTGTTGGAACTGTCCTCCATGAACTTAGTAAATTCTTTGTTTTTCAACCAAGTTATATTTTTGGCCTTCACAACACCCTCTGGAAATGAGTTCCACAGTTTGGCTGTTCATTGTGGGGGAAAAGTACTTCCTTTGTTTGTTTAAAAACTGCTGCCTATTAATGTCATTGGATGACCCCTGGCTCTTGTGTTACGTGAATGAGGTAAACAACATTTTCCTGTTCACTTTCTCCACACCACTCATGATTTTTTAGACCTCTATCAGATTCCCCCCTTAGTGATGGGGGGAGGGATAAGTAGATTAATAGAGTGAGAATTGGTGGATCTGTGGAAGTCTAAGAAGCAGAATGCCCGATTGTGATACCTTTACTCACATTAAGCTACACAAGTTGAAGTATTGACTTGCAATCTTACTCACAGTGAAGCATGAGACTGAGGTGACCAAACTACTTTGGATAACAGAAAAAAAAAGTCTTAACATTTACCCAACCTGGAACTCAACTCAACTGCACCCAGTAAGGCGCAGAAAAAAGTTTGACTAGGCTCTTTTTACCCTGTTAGTTTTCATATTTATGGATCTGGACACATCCTGGTATCATCAGGGAGTAGGAGCTCTGAAATATTATGAGAGAAGATGCTCTCAGCAGTCCCAACAAAATGGAATGTCACATTACCAGTCAGCCCTGTCAAAGGGTCTGTGATGGGATACGGGTAGGGCTAGACATATATCAACAGTTTCCTCATATTTGTGGAATATTTATTAAATCTATATTTCATGTACATACACTCGCTTCCTTGTTTGACACAGTAAATTTACGAGTGATGGTTTATTCAGTCTTGAAAATTTAGGCTTTAGAATGGAAAATGAGTTGAGAAACCTCTTTAGTGTTACAAGAAAACATAAATTTAGGACCCTCAGAGCCCCTGCAGTGGTATATATCCTGCCTTTGGTCTCCCATTCTCAAGTGAATTTACTATGGACTATTGCATGGTATTCCTGCCAACTAAATTATCATAGCTCTCCATTAAATAACACAGATATGATTGGTAGAGTATTTTACATTCTCCAGGCAGATTTCTAAACCTCCCAGTGGATTATTGTCAGTTATTACTTTTAAAGTGTGAGCCTTGTATTAAAAGTTTCCAAGATCCAAACCATTATGGGCTGGATTATAGTTACAAGTACCAGCCCAGTTGGGCACTGATGAGTTGGGTCCACAGCAGGCTGGGTAGCAAACAGAACAGCATCTGCCACACCTTTAACAAGGTTTCCTGCGTGCTTCTTTTTGTAACTGCTTAACTCCCCAGGATACTGTGGAGGGGGACAAACTTTAGCTCCGCCCTCATTTGTCCTTCCCTGCAGGGGCTCATTACTAGATTCCTCCACATCTTGCGTGCTAGGGGACTGAACTTCATGGCCCAGATCCACAAAGGGACTTAAGTGCCTATGGAATCAGTGGAACAATGCTGCGATCCACAATGCCAAGTTAGGCGCCGAGTCTCCCTATACAAAGAATGGGGAGTGGTGCCTTAGAATGTGATCCACAAGATCCTGCAGGCTGAGCTGAGCTGAGAACTAAGGTAGGTAATGGGGATTCTGACAAGAGGCTGTGTGCTAAGCCCCACCCCTCACACCGATTTAGGTGCCTAAATCTGGCCTACAGGAAAGCGCATTTCTCTGCTTGCGATCCACAACGGGCAATCCCTCTCTGGGAGTCAGGTGGCTTAGATGCCTGAGCTGTCTACATCAAGAATGAGTTAGCTGCCTGCCTTACTGTGTTCCAAGCACCTGCCTGAGAGGGAAGGGCCCACTCTACAACTTTTAGCTCAGTGGTTGGAGCATCACCAGGGATGTGTGAGCTCCAGGTTCAATTCCTCCCTCCGCCTCAGGGGGAGGGGAGCTCCCATGTTGCAGGCGAATTCACTGAACTATCAGCTATTCTGATGGGGGAGGGCTCCCTCGATCTCTTTCGATGAGGTGGTTCCACTTTGCATGAACAACTAAAGGGTCATGGGGCTCCTGGATCTCCTACTTCACAGGTGGGTGTCTGGACCACCAAGATGCAAGGTCATTCTCACTCTGTCTTTGGCCCAATGAGTCTATCAATATTTATTCACAGTGGGAAAGTGAGAGAACGCCTCGGGTTAGAATATCCCATAGCTCAGTGGTTGGAGAATTCTACAGAGAGGTAGGAGGCTCCTGCGTGGGCCCCATCAGATTTTGAATGGGGCCCACACACACACCCCTCAATGTATTCTGGCAGATTTTCTTCTTTAATCTCCTTCCTCTGAAGCAGCACGGATGGCCATGGTGGGAAATGGGACATTGAATGGGGAGGGACAGAGCTCTCAAGTGGCATGGAGCATTTTCTCTCTCTCTCTCTCTCTCTCTCTCTCAGGTGCTTGGCTGGCTGGTTTTTGCCCACATGTTCAGCGTCTAACTGATCGTTATAAGTGGGGTCAGGAAGGAATTTTCCCTTAGGTCAGATTGTCAGTGATCTTGGGGTAGAGGGTCACTTTCCTTTGCAGTGGGAGTGCGGGTCACTTGCCAGGATTATCTGGGTATAGCTCACTGCATCATTTCTCTGCATCTCGCTTCCTCCTATTCTGAGCCTGTGGCACCTAATAGTCTAGTCTCCTTTGGGCTGTAATACTTTAGTCTAATTTCAGTTGTCAGCCTTAGTGTGCGGGTGGTGTTGGTCACCTGTCATAGACAGGTGGTCAGACTAGATGATCTAGTGGCCCCTTCATACTGTAACCTGTATGACTCTGAACATGCCACCCAATCAGATTCCTTAGGCAAGAAAGACATTTGCCAGCCTGTCTTTCCCAGGTTCGTGGATATCTCTGGGGTGTAAGTGGGAGATAGCCATCCAAAATCCCAGTTTTAATCTCCAGTGTAATCCACAAAACTCCCACTCGACTGCTGCCTATGTTTTCAGGGTAAAAATTCCCTAGATGCCTAAATTTCTGCCTCTGAGCATTCACACTACTGCCTTACTCTAGGCATCTGGATGTCTAAGTATCTTTGTGGATCTGGGCCCTTATTGGTGCTGTGAATGCAACTCCTGTCGAAGTTATTGAGAGTTGTGCATACAAAAAATGCTGGAGCCAAAAGGCTACAACTGTCCCTATTTGTGGCACCATTGCGCAAGATGGGGGTGGGAACATTGCTAGTGCTTTCTTCAAAACTTTGTACAGACGCTTCCTAGGTTACACAAATCCTGACTTACGCAAATTCGCACTTACGGAAAAAGTTCCGTAAACTAGAAATAGGAGGTTGTGGGGTTGTGGGGTTTTTTTGTGTGTAACATTTGGGTATACGTTTCCGACTTACGCAGAATTCAAGTTACGCAAGGCTTTCCGAAACGATTGCATAAATTGGGGAGCAACTGTACACTCATGCAGAAACAGGCCTACTTGGTTTGCTATTACTGGACCAATTAAAGGGTCACTGCCAGGTGAAATCTGACTCCAAACATAGCATTAAAAAACAAAGAGTGACCTGCTGGCCCTATTGAATTGAAGGGCAGTATCACTATTAACTTCACTGAGCCAAGATTTCACCCAATATGGTTCCACGAAAGTAGCAAACCCTCTGACCAAAGCAAACAAAAAAAAACCCAACCCAAATATAACTGGAAACAGTGTTTAAGAAACAAATGAACAAATTCTACTTCAGTGTCTATAATCCCGATATCACAGCATTGTGCTCCTGTATAAGAACCTGGAAGTGAAACTGATTAGAAATAAAAGGGATACTGGCTAATCTATTTTTATTATCCAAACTGATGTGTGTGTGTGTGTGTGTGTGTTCACATGAACAACAGAAATAGTGACAGGTGTGGCTTTTTAAATAATTACATTTCTCTAGCATTATTCATAACATCAATAATGAATTTTTATTTTTACAAATATCTGTGACTATTAACCTGGAAGTGACTGTTGCCGGCACCCAGTGCCGAAAGGCAAAACAACAGCAAGGGTTCGTTATCCAGTGTGCTTCACTCAATAATCACAACGGGATAGAGAAGCAGAAAAGTTTATTTGCAGCTGCAAAAAAGGTACAGGGAGAATAGAATCTCAAATCCTGCACACCAAAGCAGGTCATTACACACACTTTTATATTCCTTAATGCTACTGCACTACACATCAGCCAATTAAAACTTTGCACAGATTCTCTGCCTTCCTTATATGGGTTAAAACAATGTTTATTTCCTGCAACCTCTAACAAGCATTCCTAGCAACTTAAACAACCAGCACATTCTGTCTGGCCTTGTAGCTCTCTCCTATTATCTTTAACTTGGCGTCAGCAAACCTTACACTATAAGGCATTATCTGCGGCTGCAACATTGTTTTAAGAGCAAAAGAACTTACTCAAACCAGCCAGGCCTGAATTCTATTAAGGGGGGTTAAGGCCTTCAGCAGGGAGACTTCCTCGACCCTTATGGCCTTCCACCCCCTCAACTTAACTAGTGGCCATGCCCTGGGGTCTCCAACATGACCATTCGGAATATCTGGATTTGTCTGTTTGTTTTTACCGAGGGTGACGTCATGAAAATCTCTGACATCTATATAGTGTCTTTCCTCAAGGACGCCGCATGCCAATACAGACTCTCTAATGTCATGATCCAAGCCATACCGAAGTCAGTAAGCGTCTTTGCAGCAACTGCATTGTGCTTCAGATTATGCTTCGAAATGCAGTGCTATGCTAACCTGCTAGTGTAGTGCATGTCGGTGTGAGGTGGACCATGGCGGCCATTTTGCGCCAAGAACATTTTGCTCTAATGATTAGGAAGAGGATTGATGAATAGCTTTTCCAATTGAGCACGCAGGAGGATTTTATCTAGGTCGAAAGGTAGTAGTGGTAGTAGTAGTAGCTTAGCACCAACAGGCCCTAGTCCTGGGCCAGGACACCATTGTGCTAGGTGCTGTACAAACACAGAACAAAAAGACAGTCCCTAAGTATAAGACAAGAGATAACAGCAGGATATATACAAATTAGGAGCACAAGTAAACAATGAAAGAATATTGGTTAACATGACAGGCAGTGGTATCAGAACAGCAGCAGCCTCACTGTGGTCAAGGTGTTTTATAGATCTCACAGCAAAGGAGAGTTTTGAGGAGGGATTTGAAGGTGGACAATGAGGTAGCACTGAGGGTGTTTATAGGTAGTTCCTCCTACACACAGGGGACAGCACGGGGGAAAGCACAAAGATGTTTGTTTGAAACTGAACCAGTGGACGATGGAGGCTGGCATCAGTATCCAATCAGAGGCAAACAAACTGCCCATAGCAAATGAGCATTGATAGGGTGGGAGTAGGCCATGCAGGTTCTTGAAACTGAGGACAAGAAGTTTATGCTTGATGCAACAGAGGAGAGGGAGCCGGTGCAGAGATTCAAAGAGAATGGTGCGGTGGTGAAAGCGACAAGCCAGGAATATGATCTTTGCAGCAGCATTCTGCGTGGTTGTGAGTGGGGCAAGACTGCATTAGTCAAAGCCTGAGAGAAGGAAGTTGCAGTCAAAGACATAAGATGATCAGAATTTGGATGAGGGTTTCACCTGTGGAGATGGATTAGAAAGGCCATATTTTAGTGATGTTATGCAGAAAGAATCAGCATGAGTTAAACACAATCTGGATATGAGGAGCTAGAGAGAGATCTGAGTCAAAGATTATGCCCAGGTCACAGGCCTGAGTGACAGGGAGGATGGAGGTGTTGCCCACAGTGACTGAGAAAGGAGGAAGTGGGAAGGAAGATTAGGAGCTCTGTTTTAGCTGTGGTTGGTTAGAGATGACAGCTGGACATCCATGAGGAGATGTCAGAGAGACAGGCTAAATATTTTAGTTTGACCGCATTTAAATGTATTTAACTCTGCAGGACTGTATCCAGGGCACTAGTGGAACATTCCTGCTCTTTGTGATAGACTGTGATTTGGATTCTGTGCCTCCATGGGCTATCTGGATCTGGGATGTTGGCATCGTGTATGAGTTAAGCCATGCTGATAGAATCATAGAATATTAGGGTTGGAAAAGATCTCAAGAGGTCATCTAGTTCAATCCCCTGTTCAAAGTAGGATCAACATCAACTAAATCATCCCAGCCAGGGCTTTGTCAAACTAGGCCTTAAAAACCTCTAAGGATGGAGATTCCACCACCTCCCTAGGTAACCCATTCCAGTGCTTCACCACCCTCTTAGTGAAATATTTTTTTCCTAATATCCAACCTAGACCTCCCCCACTGCAAATTGAGACCATTACTCCTTTTTCTGTCATCTGCCACAACTGAGAACAGCCTAGCTCCATACTCTATGGAACCCCCTTTCAGGTAGTTGAAGGCTGCTATCAAATGTCCCCTCACTCTTCTCTTCTGCAGACTAAATAAGCTCAGTTCCCTCAGCCTCTCCTCATAAGTCACGTGCCCCAGCCCCCTGATCATTTTCGCTGCCCTCCGCTGGACTCTCTCCAATTTGTCCGCATCTTTTCTGTGGGGTAGGGGGGACCAAAACTGGATGCAATACTCCAGATATGGCCTCACCAGTGCCAAATAGAGGGGAATATTTGCTACCCTTGATCTGCTGTCAATGCTCCTACTAATGCAGCCCAATATGCCGTTGGCCTTCTTGGCAACAAGGACAAACTGTTGACTCATATCCAGCCTGTATATCCCAGCAAATGTCTGCTGCACAGTTCAGGGTCAAAAATGTATAGCTCAGCCAGTGCAGGGCAGGTATCCAAGCATCAGCTTGCCCCAGCAGCTTCTAAGCATTGTCCGTGTCCATGTAACCCACTGGTGAATGTGTGTTGTGTGTCCCCCCAACTATGCCTAATCCACAGATGATATGGAGCATAACAAGTGTCAGCTAGACAGCCTGGTTCTTCAGCTCAATCTATAGACAGTCAGACATTTAGCTCTGGAGATCCACAGTTCAGTCCCTGGTCTGGCAGCCATCACATCTACATGTGACCTCAATTACCTCTGTATTACCCACACTCACTTCTTAGAAGGGGCATGAATTTGGAGTCTATTGTTTCCGTATCCATAACGTGAGTCTCTTAAAAAGACAATTAACCTTGTCAAGCATCATTACATGATGGAGTTACCAAGTAAGCCTCCTGAGTCCAATGCTCATGATTTATGAAGCTGGCTGAGTTCAGACACCTGGAAAATAAAAGCAACGTGGCTGGGTCTTGTAGGCTTTGCTAGTACATTAGTTATAATATTGTTGTCATTGTATGCCACCTGCATAGTCACGCTGTGGAAATATTACCTATGCCTAACAGTGCTTATAATTCATTTGATAGTACTAGTATAAGTCTTTGAATAACATCATAGAAAGAGGTGGAAGAGACCTATTTTGTCATCTTTGTCCATATCCTTGCCTCAGATTACACAGAAACAGGAATTGCCATGCTGGATCGGACCAGTGGTCCATCTAACCCAGTATCCTATTTTCTACTCTATATAGGTTCTTACACTGCTTTCATCACCACAGCATCTAAGCACTTTCCAGAGTGTATTAAGCAACATCAACATCTCTTGCATGTGTCTCATTGTCTCATCTTCTGCCTAGGGGGAGAACTGTGTGTACAGTGTGGTGGGTTTTGTTTTGGTAAGGTTTTAGGGGGCAGGGTTGTTGTGTACACACGGCTCTACTAGAGAAGGCAAGTGGAAGAAGTGCACCTTGCATGTGGTGCAGAAGGTGGTGAATTCCTAGGGAAGTTATTTCTGCTTCCTTGAACCAACCCCCAAGAAAGTTCTGGCTCCTACACAGGTAAGATTTCTCCTTACAGCAGAAAGTTCCATTATTCTTGAGCAGAGTTGTCAACCACAGTCTTTATCCCAGAACTTTTGACTAGTTTAGATATTCTGGGTGCAGGCCATTGTGTGCTTTGAAGAGAAGGACCATGACATTGAACTTGGCTCTCTATTCTATGACAAGCCCCTATAGAGAGTGGAGGACAAGTCTGATGTACTTGGAGTAGCCAGCATGGCCGAGGAGCCACACTGCAGTATTCTGTATTAGAGTTTCCTAAAGGCTGGTGGCCCTCATGCTTCCGTATATCTCATTGCCGTAGTCCAGACAGGAGGTGAGGAAAGTATATATAATTGAGGTGAGTTCATTATCTGCTGGGGTGGGACAGTGTCTCCTAACCAAATAGCAATCGTAGAATGCATTAGTTGCAGACACTGTAAATAAGAATTTAGCATGAGCAAGAAAATCCTGCAGCAGTCCTAAATTATGATCTGAAATGATCAATTGTGGGTGTGAACCTTCAACCAAAGGAAACTCCACCAGGGTTGTAAATTCTTCAAAGTCCTTTCCTCTGATCACGAGTACAATTCCACCTTCCTCAGCTTTAGTAGCAAGCAGCCATTCTTCAACCATGAATTGATCTCTTCCGAGTACTTGACCATCTCGGTGGTGGTATTTCTAACAGTGTCCAACACCAAAATTTTCAGAGTAAGAAATCCTACAGTAGGCAATTATGGAGTAACTTCTATGGCCTGTGGTATGCAGGAGTTTAGAAGAGATGATCATAATGGTTCTTTGTGGCCATAAAATCTATGAATCACCTTCCCCCAGGAAAAGTTTCCTCCTAAGCCTCCCAAAATCAGAGTATTTATTACTGTAACTGTGGATATTGTTGGAGATAGTACATACTACATTTTCCAGTCCATTGTCCAATCCAATTTTAAATTACAGGGGCATTTATCATGTTCATTGCGCAACAGTCCACCACTTCCCTTAGGGAAACATCTCACAGTCTAATAGTCCTCATGGTGATAAACTTCACTGACATTTCTCCTGATGTTCAGCATCCGTTTTCCTATGCTCAGTTGCATGTTTTCATAACCATACAGCTAAGGGTAGTCTAGAATTCCTCCTTACCTGTAAAGGGTTAAAAAGCTCAAATAGCCCGGTTGTTACTTGACCAAAAGGATGAATGGGGAAAGAAGATACTTTCAAATCTTGGGTAGGGGGAAGGCTTTGTTTTGTGCGTTCTCTTGGGAAGCAGAGAAGCATCAGGTCAGAAAACTTCTTCTCCTATAAACCATCCTAAAAGTCTCTCATATTACAAAAATTGTAAATAAAAGCCAGGCATGGTCTGTTAGATTATCTTTTGTTTTGCTTGTGATTTTTTCCTTTGCTGGAGGGAGGTTTATTCCTGTTTTTTATAACTTTGAAACTAAGCCTAGAGGAAGTTCTGCTGTGTTTTTGAATCTTTTGTTATCCTGTAAAGTTATTTTCCATCCTGACTTTACAGAGGTGATTTTTACCTTTTTTTAAATAAAATCCTTCTTTTAAGAATCTGACTGATTTCTCTATTGTCCTAAGAGACAGGGGTTTGGGTCTGTGATCACTTTGTAACCACTTTGTAATTGGTTAGGATATTATTCTCAAGCCTCCCCAGGAAAGGGGGTGTAAGGGCTTGGGGGATATTTTGGGGGAATAGGAACTCCAAGTGGTCCTTTCCCTGATTCTTTGTTAAATTACTTGGTGGTGGCAGTGTACCGTCCAAGAGCAAAGAATTTGTGCCTTGGGGAAATTTTAATCCAAACTGCTAGAAATAAATTTAGGGGGTTTTTCATGCGGGTCACCAAATCTGTACCCTAGAGTTCAGAGTGGGGAGGGAACCCTGACACAAGCATTACTCCATATTCATTGGGAGCATTAGTTCATTATATCACCTTTTTCTCTTCAGAGAACATTCAGATACATGTAGGTACTTTCATTATCCCACCCCCACCTCAGCCACAGATTAGCCAAGCCATCCTTTTTTTTTTTCTTTCAATCTTTCCTCAGAAGCTCACTTTGGAAACTCCATCTGGCAACACAAAGTTGTCCTTGACTTCTCTAGATGAGAAGGACTTGCATGAATTTCAGTAAGTACCTGGTTCTATTACAGCAGAGCTAATAAAAACTGCATAAGATACTTAACACTCGAAAATTTACACACTTTTCTGATGGCTCTTGATGTCTTTTTAATATTCTTTTTGCCAAATTAATCCCTGATGTAATCCCATGGATTTACACCAGGGATGGAGTACATAGGTCTTTGTGTCTCCTACTGAAATAATGTACATAGGAATGGAAGAATGTTTTTTTTTTTTTTGCCTGGACATCAGCTACTCAAAGGAGTAGATCACAAAAGACTGCAAAGATTACTCACAAGCTCGGATACACTGTTCACCCACTGTTCTCAGCATATGGAGAGATAGGTTTCTTGTTTCATTTCCATTGTAGGAAAGGGTGCACCAGACACCTCTGCAACATTGATCATTGCCCCTCATCACTACTCAGTGTTATGCAACAGCTTCTTAGGCTCTTGAAACATCAAGTGAGAGGAAAACAATTCTTAGACATTACAGTCTAAATTGTACAGAATGGGACTTGATAGGGACACTTTTATAGAGTCACCAACTCCCGTCAGAGTCACTGGGAGCTGTGGATATCTGAGTGTCAAATTAGGCCCATAACATGTTTGTGTTGAGAGTAATTGTAACCCAGAGGGGAAGAGTGACTCCTTCTGCGCCCAATCCACAGAGGACAGGAGTCTCTTACAGCAGCCAGTATAGAATTTTGGTTCTTTAGCTCAAGCTGTACCAGCTCATGCTTGTAGCTCTTTTAGTTCCCTGGTGCGTTGGCCAAGATAGCAGCCATGACATGCATGGGACCTCCACAACTAAAATCATGAGCTATAGCAGTTTGCGCTAAAGACCTGAGGTTATCTAGCAGGGGCTTTGACCGGCTCACATTATCTGTGGACTGTGGATAGATGGGGGTCCTACATACACTCACCAACCGGTTACATAATTACCGGGGAGTGTTGCTAAAGGGGGAAATTTCAAAAATAAGCACAATCGAGGTATCAGCAAAAAAAATAAAAATACAAATCAGCACCCACTTTCCACATGCATTTAGCCCTATTATCAGTGCCTGTGCTACATATACACACGTGTGCCATTTTATTGGAGCATCAAGTCCAAGCACCCACCGCATTTGCCAGAGCAACCTTAATCCACTGCCTTGAAAATTTCACTGTGGCTTGAAAAAGTTTTTAATCTGTTTTCTTGCTCCATTTGTACAATGTATAAATCCCTTCAAATAGGAACAGGAAAGGGCAGATCGAGTCCTGATATTTGCTAAGAACATACACAAAGAAATCATATTATATATTTCCCCTGGTACTGACACAGAGAAAGAATCGATGGGAGTTCTTTCTATCTGAGGAACTTAGATGGCCCCTCGCACTGTTGCATCTAAGCACCTCACAGTCTTGAGCATATTTATCCTCACAATACTCCTGTGAAGTGGGGCAGTGATATTCTCATTTTACAGATCAGGAACTGAGGCACAGAGAACGTTAAATTACTGCCGAAGGTCATACAAAAAGTTTGTGGTGGAGCAAGGAACTGAATGAAGGTCTCCTACGTCCTAGCTTGTGCCCTAACCACCAGACCATCCTTCCTTTGAGCATGTGGGCTTTCAGGAGTGGCCCAAAACATTGTGCCTTCACCTGGCAAAGTGAATGGAATGGGAATACTGCTCTCCCCCCCCATCCTCCTCCCACCCTGCTATTCTATTTTTATTCTTAGAAATATTGCTTTGAAAATATCTTGGCATTTTATAGAAAAGGATGTACCTTATTCCTCCCTACAAATCATCCCATATTTCAAACCAAATATCCCTGCTAAAGAATGAAAGATTCATAGATTCCAAGGCCAGAAGGGACAAGTGTGATCAGCTAGTCTGACCTCCTGAATGACACAGGCCATAGAACTTCCCCAAAATAATTCCTAGACCAGATTTTTCAGAAAAATACCCAGGCTTGATTCAAACATTGCTGGTGATGGGGAATCCACTACGACCCTTGTTCCAACGGTTAATTACCCTCACTGTTACAATTTTTATGTTTATTTCCAGTCTGAGTTATTTGAGCTCCAACTTCTACTCATTGGATTGTGTTATGACTTTCTCTGCTAGACCAAATAGTCCATTATTAAATATTTGTTCCCCATGTAGGTACTTTTAAACACCTTTTGCTTACACCTTTTCTCTTTCTTCCCATGTGTCATTTGCCTGCATTTTCTAACTTTCATTAGAAGTAGTTTCCATGCCCTTGGGGGTGCTCCCCTCCTGCTTCATTATTATTCTTTATATTTGTCTGATGGTAGTAGCTAGATATCCCAAATGAGATTAGGTGCCCACTGTGCCAGATGCTGTACAAACCCAGAGTAGAGACAGACCCTGCACCAAAGAGCTTACAATCTGAATAGAAATAACACATGGTTGGAGGAAAACAGAGGTGCAGGGTGATGAAGTACCATGCCCAAGGTCACATAGCAGGCCAGTGGCAGAAGTAAGAATAGAAACAGGGTCCTTTGGTTCCTGTTTGGGTGCACTAAATCACAAGTGCTTTGTGCCTTAAACTATGAATTTGCTTTGATGTGTTTGTGTCAAAGTTCAGGATCTTTTCATTTGGTTTTGTGTGGGACAGTTAGAGATGAAGAAGGAGAGCTCTGTGACTTTTACACAAGGTGAGAAATTGAGGCAAAGGCCACTGACCAATACACTCTGGGGTGGGTGTTTGCCTATGTTCACATACTTTTGAATCATGGTTGTAGTGTGTTTCTAAATTAATGTTGGGTCCCATTTTCCCTTTTATTAAAGTTTTATTTTGTAGTATGCAGACAGTGCTTGTGAGAAGGAGAGTACTGCCTCTTGGAGGCACCCAGGGTTGGTGTTAGTTTCCCCAGATTACTAGGGACAGAGGGCGCAAGACAGTTCTATATTGTGTTGTTAAGAGAAACAACTAGACCTTGAACCCGGACATTACTGCTGTCAACTCCACCTGGCAGAAGGGTTACTCTTGGTTGATGGAATGCATCAAAAACCCACTTGTTCATCCGGTAACACCAGTTTTACAGGTGGCAGGACCCTTACCAGCACAGTCTCCTTGGTACTGTACAGTGTGAAGAAGAATGATATGGTTGGCTTTCCAGACTTGGAGAACAGTACTGCCAGCCATTGCAGTTCCTTGGATCCAAGGTTTTTAAGACATTTTGGAACGATGCCCTTCGGTCCTGTGGTTGTCCCAGCTTTTGTGAATGAAAGGGCCATATTTACCTCCTGAACAGTGAAGAGCAGTGATCAGGCAGCTAGCATTGATGCTCTCTGTGCCTTTTTTACATAGTAGACTTGTCCCTTGGTGCTTTTTGAGTTTATTAGCAATGTTCTTGTGATCACATCAGCTGAGACTTCAGAGTTTGAATGTTTCACTGGGTTTGCACAGTGATAGCCAAGCTTTGTGGCTGGAGTGAATAAAGTCCAGAGTTTCAATGGTCTCGATCCATTTTTACCAGCATGCTAAATTCAGTGACTGTATTCGGGATGCTGCAGTGTTCAGGTCACCAGACACTCCTTTACTAGCTTTTCTGTTTCTGGTTTCCAGCATAAGGTGTATCCTCTTCAATAGCAATGGCAGGTTTTTTTTTTCCTCTTGGGGCTATTCAGATGACCTGAGGGAAATTATCACCATTTCCAGAAAGCCTTTGACAAGGTCCCTCACCAAAGGCTCTTACATAAATTAAGTTGTCATGGGATAAGAGGGAAAATCCTTTCATGGATTGAGAATTGGTTAAAAGACAGGGAACAAAGGGTAGGAATAAATGGTAAATTTTCAGAATGGAGCAGGGTAACTAGTGGTGTTCTCCAAGGGTCAGTTGTAGGACCAATCCTATTCAACCTATTCATCAATGATCTGGAGAAAGGGATAAATAGCGAGGTGGCAAAGTTTGCAGATGATACTAAACTGCTCAAGATAGTTAAGACCAAACCAGACTGTGAACAACTTCAAAAAGATCTCATAAAACTAAGTGGTTGGGCAACAAAATGACAAATGGAATTTAATGCGGAAAGATGTAAAGTAATGCACATTGGAAAAAATAACCTCAATTATACATACAATATGATGGGGGCTAATTTAGCTACAACTGATCAGGAGAAAAATCTTGGAGTCATCGTGGATAGTTCTCTGAAGATGTCCATGCAGTGTGCAGAGGCAGTCAAAAAAGCAAACAGGATGTTAGGATTCATTAAAAAAGGGATAGAGAATAAGACAGAGAATATCTTATTGCCCTTATATAAATCCATGGTATGCCCACATTTTGAATACTGCATACAGATATGGTCCCCTCATCTCAAAAAAGATATACTGGCATTAGAAAAGATTCAGAAAAGGGCAACTAAAATGATTAGGGGTTTGGAACGGGTCCCATATGAGGAAAGATTAAAGAGGCTAGGACTTTTCAGCTTGGAAAAAAGGAGACCAAGGGGGGATATGATAGAGGTATATAAAATCATGAGTGGTGTGGAGAAAGTGAATAATGAAAAGTTATTTACCTGTTCCCATAATATAAGAACTAGGGGCCATCAAATGAAATTAATGGGCAGCAGGTTTAAAACAAATAAAAGGAAGTTCTTCTTCACCCAGCGCACAGTCAACCTGTGGAACTCCTTGTCTGAGGAGGTTGTGAAGGCTAGGACTATAACAGGGTTTAAAAGAGAACTGCATAAATTCATGGAGGCTAAGTCCATTAATGGCTATTAGCCAGGATGGATAAGGAATGGTGTCCCTAGCCTCTGTTTGTCAGAGGGTGGAGATGGAGGCAGGAGAGAGATCACTTGATCATTACCTGTTAGGTTCACCCCCTCTGGGGCACCTGGCATTGGTCACTGTCGGTAGACAGGATATTGGGCTGGATGGACCTTTGGTCTGACCCAGTATGGCCATTCTTATGTTCTTATGTTCCAGGTTTCTGTGGAATCACAAAGATGGTGGCCACAATTATTGGAAGGAATCCTGGCTAGTTTGTCTTTCCATCAGGGGTTGGGTTTTGACATGATTACTGGGAGTTCAACCCCAATATGGATGATCACGGATCAATGCTGGCTGTGTGGAAAGCTGCCAGGAATACTTCTGGTGGCATTCTGAGGAATTCCAAACTGTGCAAAGAAGCAGAATGAAATGAGCCTCTGTCTTTTGCGGCAGAAAGAATGTGCGAGTCCTGGTTTGATGATCATTCCACAAGTGCCTTGCCTGCAGAACTGTCTCATTGTTATGATAACCACCACAAAATATGGGGCTATTAAAATCACCAGTGTATGGATCCGGGTGATAGGCTGTGGGTAATGGGGAGGGATGACCAATCTATATTCAGTCATTTATTTTTCTGTTTTCTTGCTGCTTCTTAATGAGGTGGTGAGGGTTCCCGAGTGGTCCTGGTGTCTATCATATCCTAATCCTTAATACCTTGCTTAATTTATGCACAAGGTCATGTTTCAGGTGATGGGGGAAGGCTACAAGATTGTAGCCAGGTAGCTCGCATGGCAACACTGGGATTCTTGAGTGTCATCTTTAATCTGGCTTCTTCATATTGGCTTGCATAATACAAGATAGATAGACTGAAACATACCTTCAACATTCAATTGGCAAGTCATTGAGCTGGGCCTATGATTCTCTTTGAGTGAGTCAGACAGGAGTCACTTTTTGCAGGGTAATCATTTCCATGGCTGTTTATAGGCAACATTCAAATGCCAATTGGATGACACTTGTTGTGTTTTGGCACATAACAGCACAGACCACAAGAAGGTTGTCATCACCTGCCCGCCTATTGCTACTGATTTCACCTAGAAGACATTCAGCTATTACATAGTTGGGAGGCAGTATCAAAATGGACAGACCGTATTGCTAGACTAGGTCCTTACCCTGTGATAGGTGTACAGTACAAAAGAGAACAACTTCAACAGAGCAGGGTCATGGAGGAGATAATCGGCTTAGTTACTGAGGCTGAGAGGCTGGATTCAAGAACCAAATTTTTCTTATTTCCTAAAAAATCTCTCACAAGACAGGCATCTTAAAAAAAATTTAAAAAATAAAATAAAAATTCCATTAATTTACATTTATTGGTTGACAAGTGAAGAACTTCCCAGAGCTGAAACACATCACCCAAGCTAAGCAATTCTTATTAGTCTGTTAAATTAACGTTCTATTCACCATAAACTAACTTTTCTTTTTTTGTGGGGGGGAGGGGGTTAGAACAAATGCCCTCCTCCCCCTTTCTTTTTTGAGGAAATTGAAAGCATCAGAGGTATCCTGTCCACTCCTCACCACTGAAAGGAATAATATCCTTGAGCACTAACCCACCCTTTTTCCAATCTACCCAAATCTGCTTTAATTGCTTCTGTCTGGATGGGAAAAATGAAGTGTTACAAATGGAGAGAAATTTAACTCTGTTGCAATCATGATACAAAATTGAGTTTAGGTCAGGAGCAAACCATTGGAGCTGCACTGAGATATTGAAATGAATCAATAAAGCCAGAATAGGTGTGCATCACCCGGAGGGACTCAGACACCTCAGGATCACAGAGAACCAGGGCTAAAGAGCCCTTATTGGTTACCTCTCTGGCATGAAAAATCAAACACGATTTATCCATATTAGTGGGTTTAGTCTCTGTCTGATTATCCAGTGCTACAAAGATGTGACCCGTGCCTATGCTTCTGTATTTTAATAAACACATTTACTGGGTCTGATAGTTCAGCAATTTGTACAGTAAATTAAATCTAATTTGCTCTGAATGCCACTGGTTTCTCAGATAGTTCAAAACAATACCAGGTGGCTCAGCAATAACCACCACATCTCGCCTTTGGAAACAGGGCAGAGAACAGGCATCCAAGCGGGCATCGTCTGCTCCCTGCTTCCCTTACCCAATACACCTCTCCCCTCCTCCTAATTCCCTACTTCCCTCTTCCCCCTTTCCCTGCCCCCTCCTTTGCCTTTCTGCCCCCTTTCACCTGATCTTCCTTTGCTTCTCTAGGTTATAAGGACCTGATCCAAAACCCAGGTGATGTCAGTTCTTTCCATTGAATTCAGTGGGTTTCAGATCAGGTCCCAAACCAGCAGCGTGCCTCTGTGCCCTTCTAACTCCCTGTCCCACCCACCCGGTCCCTACCCAAGTCCCCCATAGCTTTGTCAGCCCCTGCGCACCCTCCTTCTCTTCTCCCTTTCTCCTCTTCCACCCCCTTTTCCTGCTCCCCCCCTCACATTCTACATCCCTCCCCACCCAACAACAGGGAGGCTTCCTCATCCGGTCTTGGAGTGCTGCACTGCTGTGTAAAATGGGGCCTGTTTCCTTAGACATTAATCGGAGCTGCCTGCCACAGTGGTTTAAAGAGAAAGGATGTCACTTAGTCTAAATTTTTTATAAGAAATAATAGTAGCATCTCACAGGCCCTTCGTCTTTTCCTTTGAAATAATAATCGCAGTAAAGCCGAGGGTGGCTTTTCCCTGGACAGGGAACCCCAAGCACCCTACTGGAACAAGAGAAGGGGAGAGAAATAAGCAACCCACCCTCTATTTCTCACTTTTTTTTTTTACTGTAATTACCAATAACCCACTATTAGGTTTCAAAGACAAAAATCACTCTTTGCGCCTCTAGATATCAGATCAGAGGTAGTCCTTTTCACACTGGCAGCAGTTTGGAAAGATGATTGCTCAAGGAATCAGAAGTCAAAAATTGTCAGAATCATTCATGCCCCTGGAGCAGTCAAGGCAGGTGGTATCTAAGTGAGCTGTAACTCACGAAAGCTCATGCTCAAATAAATTGGTTAGTCTCTAAGGTGCCACAAGTACTCCTTTTCTTTTTGCGAATACAGACTAACACGGCTGTTACTCTGAAACCTACCCTATGATTGTCTCTTGTGATTTTTCACCTGGTGTCCATACCGCTCAGAACTGGCAGCTTTGCTACAGTGGACTGGTTTCACTTATTTGGGCGGGAGGAATAGAAGTGGAAGGGGGTCAAGTGGGGAGCACATGCTAACACCTCTAATTGCCCACTTGGTCTGCAGTTTGTTTTGGTTCCTGTTCCTGTCTGTATTACTGTAGCACCTA
Organism: Caretta caretta; assembly: GCF_965140235.1. Lineage (NCBI taxonomy): Eukaryota > Metazoa > Chordata > Testudines > Cheloniidae > Caretta > Caretta caretta. The sequence goes on along the minus strand of NC_134210.1, from coordinate 7,724,380 downwards.
AATGTCTCAGCGGAGATCAAGACTCCGTTGTCCTATGGGCTGTACAAACCGATATTAAGAGATAAGCTCTTTGGAGCAGGGACTACATTCAAACTAGACAAAACAGGCAAATGCTGGGATGGGAAAGAAATAATTATTATTATTCCCCTTTTGCAGATGGGAAATTGAGGCAGAGTAAACCACTAAATGACTCTGAGGCAGTGGTTCTCAAAGCCGGTCCGCCGCTTGTTCAGGGAAAGCCCCTGGAGGGCTGGACCAGTTTGTTTACCTGCCACGTCCGCAGGTTTGGCCGATTGTGGCTCCCACTGGCCGCGTTTCGCTGCTCCAGGCCAATGGGGGCTGCGGGAAGGGCGGCCAGCACGTCCCTTGGCCCGTGCCGCTTCCCACAGCCCCCATTGGCCTGGAGCGGCGAACCGCGGCCAGTGGGAGCCGCAATCGGCCGAACCTGCGGATGCGGCAGGTAAACAAACCGGTCCGGCCCTCCAGGGGCTTTCCCTGAACAAGCAGCGGACCAGCTTTGAGAACCAACCACTGCCCTAAGGTGACAAAAAAGTCTGCACTAGAGCTGGCAATTGAACCCAGTGTCATGCCATGACCTGGGCCATCAGACCCCCAGCCTCGAGGAGGAGTTTGGCCTCCGTTTTGTTTTACAGTAACTTAAAAATAAAATCTTTCATAGCATCTTTCATCTTTCATTGTTTCATTTGCAAACAGTGATGCTGAATGCAGGCTAAGTTTATTAGACGCTGTATACTGCTCTGCCCATGTGGCTGAGTTGCTTCCAGCCTAATTCCCTGCCTTCTCTGTTCCACTGGCATCCTAACGACAGTAATCCCTGTCGGGAACATGGGTTCTGTGGCTCCAGTTCCCCTGAACATGATCCAGGGCTCAATGGGCTTGAGCTAAGGAGACATTGCAGCATTGTGAGGTAGGGCAGGAATACAGAAGAATCACTTCACTTGATGCTAAAATGCAGCCACCTCTACTGCAGAACCCAGCTGCTGTTTAACAGCCACACAGACATGTATTTAGGTAGGCATAGGGTTAACGTACAGGCTAGGGTAACAAACCAGATAGGCCAGGGTTAACATACAGTAGAAGCTCAGAGTTCTGAACACCTTGGGCCCGAATGGAGGTTGTTCATAACTCTGAAGTGTCCGTAACTCTGAACAAAATGTTATGATTGTTCTTTCAAAAGTTTACAACTGAACACTGACTAAACACAGCTTTGAAACTTTACTTTGCAGGAGCAAAATGCAGCTTTCCCTTTTTTTAGTAGTTTAAGTTTAGCACAGTACTGTACCATATTCACTTTTTTCCCCTCTCTGCCATTGCCTCATTGGGCATTTCCGGTTCCAAATGAGGTGTGTGGTTGACTGGTCAGTTCGTAACTCTGGTGTTTGTAACTCTGAGGTTCTATGGTACATTCTCTTATCGATATGTCACCAGATCTTCAATGGTCACAAAGTGGCCCGTGTAATATATTGGCTCTGTGGGTGGACTTATAAAACCCTGCTTCTCTCTTGCAGCTGGACCGCAAAGCAGAGTGAATTGCCTGCAAGAACCCCACATAAACAATGCTACTGCAGAAGAGAGCAACATAACTTCAGATGGTCTCTCCTGCTCCACCCAGGCTGCCGATTACCCATTGGGCATGGTATTAGCATTTAAAGTTATAAACCACAGAGGACCAGTAAAAGCAGCCTGTTTTATTATGAACTCTTGCAGCAATGGCAAACTGGTCCTTGGTGCAATGTGGATAAAACTCGAGAGAGGGCCTGAGATTCTGAAGTAGTGACTAGGGTTTGTCCTTCTACACAGGCACTGAGAATCAAGACGCATTTTTCTGCTGGAGGTTCACTAAAGGTTGTTCCTCCCTCCCAGTGAGTAATAAGCCAAGGCCCCAGAACATATTGGTTGCTACTGTGCTTCAGAGAGAGAGGCCTGTGGTTTTGAAGCCAAAGAACCAGAGTCCAATTCTCAGCTCTGCGCTGAAGATGGGGGCTTCATCTAGGAACTGATGGCAGCAGATGGAGTCATTACACCAGTCGCCTGGCTTTCCATATTAACTGAAAAGTGGTGCCCTCAGAAGTACAGCACCAGCTAACACATTCTGGGGCCTTGGCTTATTACTGATTTAGAGGGAAGGGCCAGGGGCAGCAGGTATCCGTGTCCTTTGCTAACGCAGGCAGAGAGGACAATTTGATTCAGAGACCCATGCACAACTGAAGCCTTGAAGGCACAGTGGCTCAGATCACCACGAGTACGTTCTGTGATGGAAGGAGGTCATCAATCTAGTTACCTGCTCAATTGCATATAAACAAACTGCAGCTTCTACTGCTGTCTTTTGGGGCCTGTCTTATGAATGACTTACCCTACGCAGAAAGCAGGTTCTCTTGGACCTCCTCCGTGACTGCTCAGTCTAGGTTCTGATCAGTACAGAAAGCCATTTCTGAGGAGGGCTGCAGCCAGGCTTGCTTAAAGGACAGGCAAGGCATTAAAAGACTTTAAATAGGTCAAGGCAGCTTGTTAATGGTGCTAGAATTTGGCCCTAGAGTTTCAGCATAAGGTATCTATGCAAATGTCAGTCCCACAGGAGCAATGGGGGGAAAAAAATCAATAAGACTGCACGGGCAATTGGGAGACATTTAAGGGAACAAACAAAGAATCACTGAGTTTTAAAACCCTAGTCTGGGGTTTATCTTCCAGACTCTGCAGAAGAGGAGGGGAAAACCAGCCCTGGAGTTGAAGCTACTATCTGTACAGCCAATAGATACATAGGTGGCATTGGCATCAATAGGAAGATATTTTATTAATGCAGTAAAAGTAGGAGGAAAATAACCCATCTAGCTAAAATCAACAGCAAAGGTCAAATAAGGGGATCTATGTTCCACCAGATGTTGAAAATATCTCGTCCTTAGGTTCTGTTTAAGGCCTAATCATCAGCACTGAGAAGAGTTCATTCCATATTTTTATAACATACCCAACACCAGGATATCTGAGTCCTTTGTGCATTCAGTTTTCACTGTTCCCCTTGAGCAGTCTGTCTGGTCTCCAATTTGGTTACTGGCCTCTTGTTTATAATAGTTTCTCTAAAAGGAAAAGAAAACCCTTTCAAATCCACTCAGGAAGACTGCTCGAAAAATATTTAACACACAGCCTCTGCTTTAAAGACCATCTATAACATGCAAATGCAAATCCCAAAGCTATGTTTGCAGGGATGATTTGCATATTAGATTCCACAAATATTTTAGTGTCAGTAGCACCATCTCTTGGGGGACATAATTATGCTAATACTATTTAACCATGATGGCAGTCACCCATATTTTCCATCCATCAAGTTTATTTCATCCCCTTCCTACCTATTTGTAAAGTCACCCAGAAAGCATATGTTCATAGCACCATGGAAGTTGGAGTCTAAAAAGAATTTTAGGTCATCAGGTCTATATCTTACCTCCTCCCCTGAAATCAGTGGAAAATATATTTTTTTCCTCTAGGGTATATTTTCCAGCACTTTGACAAGTTTTAAATATCATAAGTTATCTGGCTACCATCCATATCAACTCTGTGATATGCCCAATTATAGTTAAGGATGAAATCCTATCTCTGATTCTCTTCTCTGTCTTTATTTAGTTAGTTAGTTACGTATTTATTTTTGCAGAAACATTAATATATTCTGTCAGGACAAAACTTTGCACTGTTTGATCACTCCTAATTTGCATTTTTAATAGCCCCCATTAGACAGCCTCTGAGCTAATTAGCCGAGCATCTGTAATAGAACATTCCTGTTTCCTGTTTTCAGAACTAAGAAACTAATGGCTGAAGCGCTACTAAAACAATTAAGTAATAAGAAAAATACTGTGTTAAGATTGGCAATAGAGCAGCTGCCATCAATCACCGCAATAATGACTTGCAGCTCAAAATGTTTAATTAGACAAGACCTATAAAATGTTTCTGTGGGTTACAAAATGAAGCTGCTGGGGGAGGGGTGCCAGGGGTCTAACATAGGTAGAATCATACATAGAAAGTAACCCTGATTTTGAAAAAAAATCTACTACATATAGCTAACCAAACCAGTCTCAATGAAAACTGAACTTGAGTCAAACTCTCAGCCCAAGCTGTAGTCACACCCTACTTTTTTTGTTTTCAGGCGAGACATAAATACGTTTTGATTAACACGCAAGCAAATATTTGTATATCTTTTTTCTAACCAATACCAGAAATGGAAGTTAGTAAAATGCCAGCACAAAGGCTATTCTCTGGGTATTTCCAAATCAGACTCATTCTGGAAATACTGCATATCCCACAGAAAAAAATCTATTTGTTGTACTGTATATTTTAAAATTTGGCCCTGATCCTTCAAACATGTATGAACCTGCTTAAATCCATGCAGCAGGAGCACTCCCAGTTATCTGGAGTGGCACTGCACTTTAACACGCTTAAGTAAGTCTTTTCAGGCTCAGGACCATAGCACATTGTGATCAACAGTGCTCAGGCTCAGAGGAATATTTTCTACCTAATCTATCTAATTCAGATAGACCCCACGACTGTAGTCCATGGAGATCTGGCTGGTCACAAATGACAGGCTCTTCCTCTTCATTTCAAACTGGCAAATCACACTACTTGAAAAAGGTTGCTGTGGTTGCCACAAGTAGTACACAAGATCACAACCTACAGGGGAGGTGCTCCCTGTGGTCTTCAGTCAGAGGGGAGGAGTCCACAAGACAGTGTCCATGTTAAAGTGTGGTCCACACAATGAAAATGTTTGCTGTCCATTTTTAAGGTGACATCACTGATCTGTGGTCACCAATAGGACTTTTGTGCTTCTACCAGCTGAGGAAATTTGACCCTCCGTACAGAAAGACTTTTTGCTACATAAAAGAACAAAAAGAGGAAAGAATTGGGAATGAATGCCATCTCAGATATCAGAAGTGAAATGAGACGTGTAGAACACCATAAGTTACTCAGTACACAGGAAAGCATACTTTGTCTTTCTCTTTACAGATTAATAATATTTCTGCATGCTGTGCTATTTCCTTCTCTACAAGGATATGTCTATATGTCTACATTAACATTACCTAACATCTATCTAATTTTCATCATAAATCTAAATACCAAATCCTAATGCTATTTTAAACTACAAAGTGGTTGACTTGACTATAACATGACTTTCTCTAGAGTTTAAGATGGCACTCATTTGATTAAGGAACCACTTATGTGAATGACTGTACACCAGTGGGAACAAGGGCTCACAATCTGGCTCTTACGGTCAAGTGAAGTCCCACCATATCCACAGATGATCCTCAGTGTCTACAGAAACTATCTTCACTTTTGTTCTTCTGATGTGTTTTCAGTAGGTTAAGGGAGATTCAGACTTAATGTTATCTGTAATGTGGGCTTTTAGCAGAGTCAATCGTCAAGCTGGATGAAAAAAGGGAAATATGGTGTGTGAAATATTCTGATTAGAATTCATTGAAGGGGTCAAACATTTGGACAAGGGTGATCCAGTTGAAATAGTGTACTTGGACTTTCAGAAAACCTCTGACAAGGTCCCTCACCAAAGCTCTTAAGCAAAGTAAAAAGAAAAGGAATACTAGTGGCACCTTAGAGACTAACCAATTTATTTGAGCATAAGCTTTCATAAGCTACAGCTGACTTCATCGGATGCATTCAGTGGAAAATACAGTGAGGAGCTTTATATACACACAGAACATGAAAAAATGGGTGTTATCATGCACACTGTAAGGAGAGTGATCACTTAAGATGAACTATTACCAACAGGAGAGCGGGGGGTGGGGGGAGAAAACCTTTTGCAGTGATAATCAAGGTAGGCCATTTCCAGCAGTTAACAGGAACATCCGAGGAGCAGTGGGGGGTGGGGGAAATAAACACGGGGAAATAGTTTTACTTTGTGTAATGACACAACCACTCCCAGTCTCTATTCAAGCCTAAATTAATTGTATCCAGTTTGCAAATTAATTCCAATTCAGCAGTCTCTTATTGGAGTCTGTTTTTGAAGTCTTTTTGTTCTAATATTGCGACCTTTAGGTCTGAAATCGAGTGACCAGAGAGATTGAAGTGTTCTCCGACTGGTTTATGAATGTTATAATTCTTGACATCTGATTTGTGTCCATTTATTCTTTTACGTAGAGACTGTCCAGTTTGACCAATGTACATGGCAGAGGGGCATTGCTGGCACATGATGTCATATATCACATTGGTAGATGTAAAGGTGAAGGAGCCTCTGATAGTGTGGCTGATGTGATTAGGCCCTATGATGGTGTCCCCTGAATAGATACGTGGACACAGTTGGCAACGGGCTTTGTTGTAAGGATAGGTTCCTGCGTTAGTGGTTCTGTTGTGTGGTATGTGGTTGCTAGTGAGTATTTGCTTGAGGTTGGGGACTGTCTGTAGGCAAGAACTGGCCTGTCTCCCAAGATTTGTGAGAGTGATGGGTTATCCTTCAGGATAGGTTGTAGATCCTTGATAATGCATTGGAGAGGTTTTAGTTGGGGGCTGAAGGTGATGGCTAGTGGCGTTCTGTTATTATCTTTGTTGGGCCTGTCCTGTAGTAGGTGACTTCTGGGTACTCTTCTGGCTCTGTCAATTTGTTTCTTCACTTCAGCAGGTGGGTACTGTAGTTGTAAGAATGCTTGATAGAGATCTTGTAGGTGTTTGTCTCTGTCTGAGGTGTTGGAGCAAATGCAGTTGTATCGTAGAGCTTGGCTGTACACGATGGACCGTGTGGTGTGGTCTGGGTGAAAGCTGGAGGCATGTAGGTAGGAATAGCAGTCAGTAGGTTTCTGGTATAGGGTGGTGTTTATGTGATCATCGCTTATTAGCACCGTAGTGTCCAGAAGTGGATCTCTTGTTTGGACTGGTCCAGGCTGAGGTTGATGGTGGGCTGGAAATTGTTGAAATCATGGTGGAATTCCTCAAGGGCTTCTTTTCCATGCGTCCAGATGATGAAGATGTCATCAATGTAGAGCAAGTAGAGTAGGGGCATTAGGGGATGAGAGCTGAGGAAACATTGTTCTAAGTCAGCCATAAAAATGTTGGCATACTGTGGGGCCATGCGGGTACCCATAGCAGTGCCGCTGATTTGAAGGTATACATTGTTCCCAAATGTGAAACAGTTATGGGTGAGGACAAAGTCACAAAGTTCAGCCACTAGGTTTGCCGTGACATTATCGGGGATACTGTTCCTGATGGCTTGTAGTCTATCTTTGTGTGGAATATTGGTGTAGAGGGCTTCTACATCCATAGTGGTCAGGATGGGGTTTTCAGGAAGATCACCAATGGATTGTAGTTTCCTCAGGAAGTCAGTGGTGTCTCGAAGATAGCTGGGAGTGATGGTAGCGTAGGGCCTGAGGAGGGATTCTACATAGCCAGACAATCCTGCTGTCAGGGTGCCAATGCCTGAGATGATGGGGCGTCCAGGATTTCCAGGTTTTTGGATCTTGGGTAGCAGATAGAATGCCCCAGGTAGGGGTTCCAGGGTTGCGTCTGTGCGGATTTGTTCTTGTGCTTTTTCAGGGAGTTTCTTGAGCAAATGCTGTAGTTTCTTTTGGTAACCCTCAATGGGATCAGAGGGTAATGGCTTGTAGAAAGTGGTGTTGTAGAGCTGCCTAGCAGCCTCTTGTTCATATTCCAACCTATTCATGATGACGACAGCACTTCCTTTGTCAGCCTTTTTGATTATAATGTCAGAGTTATTTCTGAGCCTGTGGATGGCATTGTGTTCTGCACGGCTGAGGTTATGGGGCAAGTGATGCTGCTTTTCCACAATTTCAGCCTGTGCACATCGGCGGAAGCACTCTATGTAGAAGTCCCGTCTGTTGTTTCAACCTTCAGGAGGAGTCCACCTAGTAGGCAGTCATGGGGTTAGCGGGAAGGTCCTCATGGATCAGTAACTGGTTAAAAGATAGAAAACAAAGGTTAGGAATAAATAATCAGTATTTACGGTGTAGAGAGGTACAGTGCAGGGTCCCCCAAGGATCTGTACTGGGACCAGTGCTACTCAATCTATTCATAAATAATCTGAAAAAAGGGGTAAACAGTGATATGGCAAAGTTTGCAGGTGATACAAAATTACTCATGATAGTCAAGTCCTAAGCAGACTGCAAAGAGATACAAAGAGATTTCACAAAACTGGGTGACTGGGCAACAAAATGGCAGTTTAAATTCAATGTTGATATTCTTGTAGCTGAAGTCGAAGTATCTTTGTTCGACTTACCTGACCGTCCTCAAGGCGGCGAGTCAACCGCGGTGTCTCCCCCGTCGACTCCACTTACTCCTCCTGCCAAGGTGGAATACAGGCATCAATTTGGGGATTGATTTATCATGTCTAGACGAGACGCAATAAATTGATCCCCGATTGATGATCACTACCCGCCAGATTGGCGGGTAGTGAAGACGTACCCATAGAAAATGATTGGATCTAAATTAGCTGTTACCACTCAAGAAAGAGATCTTGGAATCATTGTGGATAATTCTCTAAACATTCACTCAATGTGCAGCAGCAATCAAAAATGCTAACAGAATGTTAGGACCCATTAGGAAAGGGATAGAACATAAGACAGAAAATATAATGATTCATGGTATACCCACACCTAGGGGTGCTGGAACAATTTATAAAGTGGGGGTGCTGAGAGCCATTGAACTAAACTGTAAACCCTGTATGATGGAAACCACTTCAAGTCATGGGGCGGGGGGCACTGCACCCCTAGTTCCAGCACCTATGTCCAGACCTTAAATACTATGTGCGGTTCTGGTCTCCCCATTCCAAAAAAGAGATACTAGAAATGGAAAAGGTACACAGAAGGGCAACAAAAGTGATTAAAGGTGTGGAACAGCTTCCATATGAGGATAGATTAAAAAGACTGGGCTCATCTTGGAAAACAAGACGACAAAGTGGGGGATATGATAGGTTCTATAAAATTATGAGTGGTTTGGATAAAGTGAATAGGGAAGTGTTATTTACCCCTTCACAAATACCAGGGGTCACTCAATTATATGAATAGGCATCAGGTGTAGAGCAATCAAAAGGAAGTGCTTTTTCATCCAGTGTGCAGTCATCCTGTGGAACTCGTTGCCAGGGGATGTTGTGAAGGCTAAAAGTATAAGTGGATTCAAAAAAGAAATAGATAAGTTTGTGGAGGATAGGTCAATCAATAGCTATTAGCGAAGATGCTCAGGGATGTAACCCTATGTTCTGGGTGTCCCTAAATCTCTGATGCCCAGATTCTGGGACTGGATGACAGGGGATGGATGACTTGATAATTGCCCTGTTCTGTTCATTCCCTTTGAAGCACATGGCATTGACCACTGTTGGAAGACAGGATACTGGGTTAGATGGACCTTTGGTCTGACCCAGTATGGCTATGGCCATTCTTATATTTTTGGTTCATTTGAGCTTTTTGGTTTAGAGGGGAAAATCCACTTAAAAAAAAAGACTGTCATCCTTTTCCCTCACTGGAAAAAAAGGCAAAAACATTCTTTTTTAAAAAGAAAAGGAGTACTTGTGGCACCTTAGAGACTAACCAATTTTTTGAGAGCGTGAGGCACAAGCTGTCAGCATAGTCTGTGTGGTATGTAGATTGTAATGGATTTTTTACCTTCAGTCCTTTTGGTACGATGTCCATCTGTTTGCATTTGGAAAGGAAGATGATGTCTGTATCTGTACAAGTTTTTTCATGCAGTTGATAGATTTCCACTCCATACGGCTAAATGCAGTGCCTTGCATAATGACAGGTCTCTAAGGTGCCACAAGTACTCCTTTTCTTTTTGCGAATACAGACTAACACGGCTGTTCCTCTGAAACCATTCTTTTTTTAAAGTGAGAAAAGTGAAGGGGAAAAAAAAAACAGCTCTCCTTTTTTAATCTTTCCCCTTCCATTTTACAGCTGGAAAAAATGGTGCAGGTGAAGTTTTTAAAAAGGAAAGAAAGGTGTAATTTTCCCCACAATTTCAAAATTAGAAATTTGTGGATTTTTTGTATTGACATACTTGGCATTTTCTATTTGAAAAGAAAGGCATCTCAAAACTTCAGATCAATTTGAAACAGACTAAATGGTTTAATAGGCCCTCCATGCATAGTGTTGTTCCCCAGGGTACCTTCCACAGGTCAACATACATTGGCTAAACATGAATTAAGTCACTGGAACCTTTTTTAGTTTGTTGTGTTCATGATAAACCATTTTTGTTTGCAGTGTTGTTGTAGCTGTGTTGGAGGCAGGATAGAAGAGTGATAGGGTTGATGAGGTAATATCTATTTTATTAGACCAACTTCTGTTGGCGAAAGAAGAGCTCTGTGTATGCTTGTCTTTCACCAACAGAAATTGATCCAATGAAAGATATTACCTCATGTACTTTGTCTCCATAATAAATCAGTAAGATAAGATGTGTCCTTAACTGAACAGAAACCAAATGTTACCCCTATTTCGCAGATCCTACAAACATTTAAGCATGTACTTTGTTGCACTAAAATTAATGAACCTATGCTCATGACTAAATGCATGATTAGGTGTTTTCAGGATTGGGGCCTTTGCCAGGTATAAGGATCACTTTTTTGTGACTATGAGAGCCACAGGGAAAGGATAGGAATGTTCATCTGGTCTGTCAACCTTTGGTACTTATATGGCTGCCATCTGAGGCCATGTCTACACTTACAATCAATGCAGCGGGGGTTGATTTAGCGGGTATAGTGAAGACCTGCTAAATCGATGGCAGAGAGCTCTCTGGTCGACTCCCGTACTCCAGCGGCATGAGAGGAGTAAGGTAAGTAGACTGGAGAGCGTCTTCCAGTGACACAGTGCGGTGTAGACACTGCAGTAAATCGACCTAAGCTACCTCGATTCCAGCTATGTTATTCATGTAGCTGGAGTAGCATAATTTAGGTCAAATTACTGCAGTAATGAAGACAAGGCCTGAGTGCCACACAATCTACTTCAGGCTCTTAACATCTCACATCTTGATTATTGCAATATCTTTCTCTCCAGCTTTAACAAATGCAGTCTTGCCCCACTCATATCCATTCAGAATGCTGCTGCAAAGATAGCCTTCCTAGCCCATCATATCAACCATATCACACCTCTCTTTGCACCTCACTGGGTCCCCAGTCTCTAGCACATCAAACAGAAAATGCTTGTGTTCACCTTCAAGGCCTCTCATGGCCTATGCCCACCACTATTAATTATCAATCATCTGTTATTGCGATGGTGTTGCCAGCCTCGGATCAGCCCAGGATGCTACATTGTCCAACAAACCTATTTATGATTTCCCCCACCCTGCTTCTCAGGCTTGAGAGAAGCTTCCTGTAAACATCTGCAAAGCTACTTCATTATCCTTCAAATCCCTCCTTCAAACTCCTTTTGCCTGACACCTACAGAAAATCTGACAACAGTTAGGCTGCTGGTGTGTCGAGACCCCTGCCTATCCTGCTGACCAAGACTACCTCATTGTTTCCTTGTACTGCCTCCATCTGTTGTCTCTTGTCTTGTATTTAGATTGTAAGGTCTTTGGGGAAAGGACCATTTTTTGAACAGCACCTGGCACAATTGGGTCCTGGTCCATGACTGGGGCTTCCAGATGCTACAAATAATGCATTTATCCTCACAACATCCTCAGACAGTAGGGAAGTGATATTATCCCCAGGTTATACATGGGGAAGCTAAGGCACAGAGAGACTTAGGACATCTTGGTTCAAGTACCTGCTCAAGTCACACAGGAGGTCTGTCGCAGGGCAGGGACTTGAATGCAGGTCTCCTGAGTCCTAGCCTAGTGCCCTAACCACTGGATCATCCTTCCTCTCTTGTGGTGGGTTAGATGTAATGAATATAAATGGTAGGCAAAAGTCACTGCTTGGATAAATTAGTTGCAGCTCTATTAAAGGCCTGGTATTGCATGCAGACTCCCTTACAACCAGATCCTGCATTAGGGTGACCAGATGTCCTGATTTTATAGGGACAGTCCCGATATTCAGGGCTTTTTCTTATATAGGCACCTAATACCTCCCACCCGCTGTCCCGATTGTTCATACTTGCTATCTGGTCACCCTATCCTGCAGGCAGATCCCTGGGCAGAAGCCCATTGAGGTGAATGGGATTTTGCAGGGGGGGTTGTCCAGACAAATCTTCTTGCAGGCCCTGATCCTCATTGAATACATAGCATGTAGATAATGTGGGAAGCATAGACAGTGCTCAGTCGGGACTGCTGCTAGTTCAAGTATTTTTATTTATTTATTTTTGTAATGGCGTGTTTTGAAACTTTTCACACAAAGAAATTGATTTTCCATTTTGAAACAGAAATGTCACTGGTAATTTTCATTTATTGTTTTGGAGGGTTTCATTGCTGCCTTTGGTCCTTTGTTTGGTTGTTTTTTGTTTCCTATTGACAGATTTTATTAGTCAGCTAAGTCACATGGTGGGGGTTTGGAAAAATCAGAAACAAATACAAACAATTCTGATTTTTAAGATAAAAATTGCTAAAATCACATCCATTTTCAAATTGTTAAAATAACATCTTTGTTGATCGTGTAAAAAAGCAAAATGAAATTTCCAAAGTGTTTGAAATCCATGTGAAGTTTTGTTTTTTCAAACAGCTGTTTCTTTTGGTTTTTTTTTATGAGTTCTATTAAATGTTAGGTTTTAATAAAATTATTACCGAAATTGTAAACTCTGGATCCTGAAAATATTTATGCATGTTTAACTTTAAGCACATTACTAGCCCCTAATTAAGTTATGAAACAAAATAATGGGATATTTAGAAGACTCCTGGAACTACTCATTTGCTTAAAGTTAAGCACAAATGCCAATATTGTCATGATTAGGTCCTATCATATATTCACTGAAGCTAAGAATATACCATATAACCACTAAGAAAAAGTATATATTTAAATACCTTGAATTTAACAAATAGTATGACCATATTAATTAGATGCCAGCATTAATTTAACATAAAAAGGTGCCTTAAGACTCATTTTACATTTAATTGTTTTCCACTCTTGAGGGTTTGTACATTTCAGAGCTTCTTCAGGGTTTTTAACACAGGGGCTCCTTTAAAGATATTTGGGTTGCTGGGTATACGATAAAATATTTAATCCTCTGATCTCTGAATAGCTTCTTTGCTAAATTGAAGACAGTTCTCTGCTACTACAAGACGGGGTGAGAAATCCTGGAAATATATATATATATATAAAAACTCTTTTTCATGGCAGCCTGTCAAATATACTGCCCCTGTTTAAAATTATGTGGGCGAATAATCACAGACTTTAATTACAACCTGCATCACAACATGCCATTCCAGCACTGGGGCTTCTCCCACAGCACCTTAGTGCTAGCCTGCATCTTGCTATCCTACGGCACTTCTGGATCCTCACACAGCCCTGTCAACCCACCTCCATCCTCTTTGGAGCAAGGTGCATTAATGGGGGATGCAGCAAATGAGTTTTCAGTCGTGACCCGAGACAGAATTTGTATCCTGCTCGAGAGGTGAACGGCTTGTTCACAAACAAATTGTTATTGCCCAGTACACCGCCCACTGAGAGAGCTACTTTCACAAAATGTGTTGGATGCCGCCAAAAACACAGACCGCCCCTCCTGCCAAAAAACCGGGGGCAGCTATTTGTTTTTTAGCAAGGGGGGGTCCCAACACTGCAATCTCCACAAGGTTTTGGACTCTGGTTCTCCTCATAAAGCCATTCCTCCTACTCCAACCGCCAAGTAGTTTCAGAAGGCAATTAACTATTTCATAAGCACTGAGTACATTATAGAACTCAATGTCCTGTAGCTTGGGGGGGGGAGGGAAAAATACTCTCCTCCACTGGCTGACCTGATACTCAGTGACTGACAATGGAAAGCACTGGCTCTGGAAGATGAGTGAAGCTATTTTAACAATTATCCCCCCTACACTCCCCCATCATATTCCGCCACAAACTCCCTTCAATTGGGAGAATATCGCTTCTACGATGTCTGGCAGGTGGTGAGATCCCTGTGCCAGGACATAACTGGCACAGGGTTTAACTGTTCAGCTTGACCACCGCTGCCTGGACCAGACTATGCAAATGCGAAAAAGCACATCATGCCGTGTGCTCTTTGAAGCTGATAGTGAGATCTGAGCCACGGAGGGAGGTGAAGGAATGAGTGATGGGGCATCAGCTGAGCAGCGAACAGCAGAGAGGCTAACAGAGGGAGTTTGCCTGGGATCTGCCTGAGAGGAAGTACGCTAAGGGCGGCATTAAGGAGGCTGTGTTGGTGAGTATGAGTGTCTGTTGTGGGGACACTTTGACCGTTTGACCGTGTGCTTGATTGGTTGTTTGAAAAGTGTGAATTGGGAGTGCTTTGTTCCAGGTGAGCCTTGAGTGAGCCTGACTGTTATAAAAAGCCAGTCAGCTGCGAACCAGCTGAGCAGCGAACAGCAGAGAGGCTAACAGAGGGAGTTTGCCTGGAAGTTTGCCTGGGGAGAGCCCACTGAGGCTTACATCTTGCCGGCTTCTCTGAGTAGCTACTACAATTCCTGAGGAAGATCATAGAAGGAAGGTAATATGGATGGGAAGTGTTCAGCTGTTGTGACCTGCACTGGATGTGCCACGTTTGTCTTTCTTCCACAGGACAGAAGCGACTTTGTCTGTACAAAGTGCAAGCTGGTCTCCATATTGGAAGAGAAGGTTCAAGGTCTGGAGCAACAGGTATCGACCCTGCGTTGCATAAGAGAAACTGAAGATTTCCTGGACAGACATCAGGATATGCTTCTACGGGGACAAAATTCTGAAGATTCAGAGCAGGCTGTGCAGCGGGGACAGGAGAACGGTGAAGAAATTTGGCAGCATGTGACCTCCAGAAGAAGAAAGGGGAGCTTCCATGTACCAGCAGCGCAGATATAGGTAAGCAATCATTTTCATGTTCTCTCCACAGGTACTAATGCGGAGAGTGGACCAGATGATACATCTGAGGGAAGCAAAAAGAAAAGGAGTACTTGTGGCACCATAGAGACTAACCAATTTATTTGAGCATAAGCTTTCGTGAGCTACAGCTCACTTCATCGGATGCATACTGTGGAATGCATCCGATGAAGTGAGCTGTAGCTCACGAAACCTTATGCTCAAATAAATTGGTTAGTCTCTAAGGTGCCACAAGTACTCCTTTTCTTTTTGCGAATACAGACTAACACGGCTGTTACTCTGAAATCTGAGGGAAGGGAGCAGAAGGAGACTCCGCCGATTGGAAGGCATGAGATGCACGGTCCTAGGGTTGGGGGTTCCACGACCACCGCTCCCAAGAGAAGGAGGCGGGTGGTGGTGGTCGGGGACTCTCTCCTCAGGGGGACTGAGTCATCTATCTGCTGCCCCAACCGGGAAAACTGAGAAGTCTGCTGCTTGCCAGGAGCTAGGATTCATGATGTGACGGAGAGACTGCCGAGACTCATCAAGCCCTCGGATTGCTACCCCTTCCTGCTTCTCCATGTGGGCACCAATGATACTGCCAACAATGAGCTTGAGTGGATCACTGCAGACTACATGGCTCTGGGAAGGACAAAGGCGTTTGAGGTGCAAGTGGTGTTCTCGTCCATCCTCCCCGTGGAAGGAAAAGGCCCGGATAGAGACCGTGGAATCATAGAAGTCAACGAATGGCTACGCAGGTGGTGTCAGAGCGAAGGCTTTGGATTCTTTGACCATGGGATGGTGTTCCAAGAAGGAGGAGTGCTAGGGAGAGATGGGCTCCACCTAATGAAGAGAGGGAAGAGCATCTTCGCAAGCAGGCTGGCTAACCTAGCGAGGAGGGCTTTAAACTAGGTTCACTGGGGGAAGGAGACCCCTCCCCTGCTGGGAGAGCAATACAGTGGTGCACAGACAATCCAGGAAGTTTTTGGAAAGTGTAGGGGACAATTTCCTGGTGCAAGTGCTGGAGGAACAAACTAGGGGCAGAGCTCTTCTTCAGCTGCTGCTCACAAACCGGGAAGAATTGGTAGGGGAAGCAAACGTGGATGGGAACCTGGGAGGCAGTGACCATGAGATGGTCGAGTTCAGGATCCTGACACAGGGAAGAAAGGAGAGCAGCAGAATACAGACCATGGACTTCAGAAAAGCAGAGTTTGACTCCCTCAGGGAACTGACGGGCTGGATCCCCTGGAGAATAACATGAGGGGGAAAGGAGTCCAGGAGAGCTGGCTGTATTTTAAAGAATCCTTATTGAGGTTATAGGGACAAACCATCCCAATGTGTAGAAAGAATAGTAAATATGGCAGGCGACCAGCTTGGCTTAACAGTGAAATCCTTGCTGATCTTAAATGCAAAAAAGAAGCTTACAAGAAGTGGAAGATTGGCCAAATGACCAGGGAAGAGTATAAAAATATTGCTTGGGGATGCAGGAGTGAAATCAGGAAGGCCAAATCACACCTGAAGGTGCAGCTAGCAAGAGATGTTAAGAGTAACAAGAAGGGTTTCTTCAGGTATGTTAGCAACAAGAAGAAAGTCAAAGAAAGTGTGGGCCCCTTACTGAATGAGGGAGGCCACCTAGTGACAGAGGATGTGGAAAAAGCTAATGTACTCAATGCTTTTTTTGCCTCTGTCTTCACGAACAAGGTCAGCTCCCAGACTACTGCACTGGGCAGCACAGCATGGGGAGGAGGTGACCAGCCCTCTGTGGAGAAAGAAGTGGTTCTGGACTATTTAGAAAAGCTGGACGAGCACAAGTCCATGGGGCCGGATGCGCTTCATCCGAGAGTGCTAAAGGAGTTGGCGGATGTGATTGCAGAGCCATTGGCCATTATCTTTGAAAACTCATGGCGATCGGTGGAAATCCCAAACGACTGGAAAAAGGCTCATGTAGTGCCCATCTTTAAAAAAGGGAAGAAGGAGGATCCGGGGAACTACAGGCCAGTCAGCCTCACCTCAGTCCCTGGAAAAATCATGGAGCAGGTCCTCAAGGAATCAATTCTGAAGCACTTAGAGGAGAGAAAAGTGATCAGGAACAGTCAGCATGGATTCACCAAGGGCAAGTCATGCCTGCCTAATCTAATTGCCTTCTATGACAAGATAACTGGCTCTGTGGATGAGGGGAAAGCAGTGGACATGTTGTTTCTTGACTTTAGCAAAGGTTTTGACACAGTCTCCCACAGTATTCTTGCCAGCAAGTTAAAGTATGGGCTGGATGAATGGACTATAAGTTGGATAGAAAGCTGGCTAGATTGTCGGGCTCAATGGGTAGTGATCAATGGCTCCATGTCTAGTTGGCAGCCGGTATCAAGTGGAGTGCCCCAAGGGTCAGTCCCTGGGGCCGGTTTTGTTCAATATCTTCATAAATGATCTGGAGGATGGTGTGGATTAAACCCTCAGTAAGTTTGCAGATGACACTAAACTGGGAGGAGAGGTAGATACGCTGGAGGGCAGGGATAGGATACAGAGGGACCTAGACAAATTAGAGAATTGGGCCAAAAGAAATCTGAGGAGGTTCAACAAAGACAAATGCAGAGTCCTGCACTTAGGACGGAAGAATCCAATGCACCGCTACAGACTAGGGACCGAATGGCTAGGCAGCAGCTCTGCAGAAAAGGACCTAGGGGTTACAGTGGACGAGAAGCTGGATATGAGTCAACAGTGTGCCCTTCTTGCCAAGAAGGCCAATGGCATTTTGGGATGTATAAGTAGGGGCATTGCCAGCAGATCGAGGACGTGATCATTCTCCTCTATTCGACATTGGTGAGGCCTCATAGAATCATAGAATCATAGAATATAAGGGTTGGAAGGGACCCCAGAAGGTCATCTAGTCCAACCCCCTGCTCGAAGCAGGACCAATTCCCAGTTAAATCATCCCAGCCAGGGCTTTGTCAAGCCTGACCTTAAAAACCTCTAAGGAAGGAGATTCTACCACCTCCCTAGGTAACGCATTCCAGTGTTTCACCACTTCATCATCTGGAGTACTGTGTCCAGTTTTGGGCCCCACACTACACGAAGGATGTGGATAAATTGGAGAGAGTCCAGCGAAGGGCAACAAAAATGATTAGGGGTCTGGAACACATGACTTATGAGGAGAGGCTGAGGGAACTGGGATTGTTTAGTCTGCAGAAGAGAAGAATGAGGGGGAATTTGATAGCTGCTTTCAACTACCTGAGAGGTGGTTCCAGAGAGGATGGTTCTAGACTATTCTCAGTGGTAGAAGAGGACAGGACAAGGAGTAATGGTCTCAAGTTGCAGTGGGGGAGGTTTAGGTTGGATATTAGGAAAAAACTTTTTCACTAGGAGGATGGTGAAACACTGGAATGGGTTACCTAGGGAGGTGGTAGAATCTCCCTCCTTAGAGGTTTTTAAGGTCAGGCTTGACAAAGCCCTGGCTGGGATGATTTAACTGGGAATTGGTCCTGCTTTGAGCAGGGGGTTGGACTAGATGACCTCCTGAGGTCCCTTCCAACCCTGATATTCTATGATTCTATGATCATCCCAAAAGCCCAGGTGGCTGAACTGTCCTGCACCCAGCAGTATGCTAACGATGCAAGTCAGGCACTTAAACATTGAACAACATATAAGTATAAGTAGGGGCATAGCGAGCAGATCGAGGGACGTGATCGTTCCCCTCTATTCGACATTGGTGAGGCCTCATCTGGAGTACTGTGTCCAGTTTTGGGCCCCACACTTCAAGAAGGATGTGGATAAATTGGAGAGAGTCCAGCGAAGGGCAACAAAAATGATTAGGGGTCTGGAACATATGAGTTATGAGGAGAGGCTGAGGGAGCTGGGATTGTTTAGCCTGCAGAAGAGAAGAATGAGGGGGGATTTGATAGCTGTTTTCAACTACCTGAAAGGGGGTTCCAAAGAGGATGGCTCTAGACTGTTCTCAATGGTTTCAGATGACAGAACGAGGAGTAATGGTCTAAAGTTACAGTGGGGGAGGTTTAGATTGGATATTAGGAAAAACTTTTTCACTAAGAGGGTGGTGAAACACTGGAATGCGTTACCTAGGGAGGTGGTAGAATCTCCTTCCTTAGAGGTTTTTAAGGTCAGGCTTGACAAAGCCCTGGCTGGGATGATTTAACTGGGAATTGGTCCTGCTTTGAGCAGGGGGTTGGACTAGATGACCTTCCGGGGTCCCTTCCAACCCTTATATTCTATGATTCTATGATTCTAACATGGAAACTTCATGTTAGCAAGCAGGAGCCTGGAAAACTATACGAGCCACAGTCATTGATCTCAAGGTGACGCTGGGGACAAGTTAGTGCCTAATTTTATAGGACAGCCTGTGGGAATCATGCAGACAAGGCTCAACCACTCCACCAAGGATATGGTGTCTTTGGAGCTGCAATCGAGATGTTCCTAGTTGCTCTAACTGATTCCTGCATGGAGTGTGATCACTAGAGAAAAGTATAATGCCAGACTATGCCCCTTTATAAATAAATAAGAATTAGAATAGAATTTATAAATAAATAAGAATGCAATGTGTTTGTAAACTGCAACTGGCTTCTGCTGAAGATTTCAAAGTACTCAATAAGGGAGGGGAAGGGGCCTTTCTGACCAGTGGGGAAACTGAGGCACAGAGAAATTCATTGACTTGTCCAAGGTCACCTGGGGTGGGCTTCACAAAGGTGCATAGGGGTCTAAGTCTGTTTTTAGGTTCCACTGTTATCCCCAAAACTCCCACTCAGCTGTCATTTACCCGTGTAGGCACCTACACTCACTTGGCAATTAAGTTTTTTCAATAGAAGTTCCCCAGGTGACTAGGTTTCTGCCTCTGAATACATGCACTGCTGGCCCCCCTGTAGGCATCAGGATCCAATCTCCCACCTGAGCCCCAGGCTAAAGGTTATAATAGAAGTCGTCCCCCCACCCCCTTCTGTCTGGAGTTAGGCAGCCTCTGAGCACACCTACCAGACTGGGCCCCTCATATGACTTAGGTGGCCAAATGCCTACCTTCCTCTGGTTCATGAATTGCTAGCAGAGAGTTGTCTTCTTGTAGCCCAGACTTAGATGCTGAACACCGAGAGAGGGGGTGGGGCTTAGGGCAACCTCCCTCCCTCGCCCCCCCGGTCAGCATCTCAAATTGGCTGCTTTAGGGTTATTCTAGCTTGGGTGGATCATATGCCAAGGTTCCTATCTCTCTCCATTCATGGTCTAGGCAGTCTAACTCAGCTGTGTGATTCAGAGGGTTGCTCCTGTGATTTTCCTAGGTGCCTGAAAGTTAGAGGCCGTGATGCTGAACATCACAACACCTAAGTCCCTCTTGTGGATCCCACCTCATGACTGATCCAAAGGCCACTGAGGGGAGTGGAAAGCCCCCCACTGCCTTGATTTCTATGGGCTGTGGGTCAGGGCAGAATGCTTATAAAATGGATTGGCTTGAAGACTGGAAGGAGGCAAAGGAAGTTCAGGCCACTCCATTGCTCTTCCCACTATCTATACCACGCCATTGCTTGATGGATGGGGTGTATAGTTAAGTGCTCAAATAATACAGTGATAGGCAACCGCATAAAGACCTAGCCAGATAAGCCCACAAGGCTACTCTTGCTGGGACAGAGACAACAAAAGCATTGGTCTTCCCCCAATTTGGATTTTGCGGAAGCAAGCTAGGTCTTATTTCCATTCCTATGTACTTTTATTGAGGGGAGTGCTGTTACATTTGTTGAGATCTAGAAAGGCCAGGAAAGCATGGTTTACAGTAAAGCATGGTACACAGGCAATATCTGACCTCCACCCGGATATTCAAAATCCTTTCACTGACTGAGAACAACCTCATGAACCATGCTGTCCCTTAAATTGGAAGGTGTGAAAAACTCACAGAAATTGAGGGTCCATGGGGATGGAAAGGTGGGGAAGCAAGGAACTTGATAAAGATTCAGCTGTGGTGCTAGTAATTTGTGCCCCATCTTCTAATTAATTCTATTACACAAGCAGCTGCTTTTGGTTCCATGAGTTATACACCTATTTTGACTAAAAGGAATCACATAATGAGTTGTGAGGCTTATACAAATCTAGTCAACATTGCAGAAAATGGCTGGATGATAGAGAGACAAAGTATAATCTCCTTGATTCCCTGATGAAACATATCTGAGGTTTAACCTAATCTCTGAAGGAATGACAGCAAAAATAAGGTGAAAGACCAATTAGCCTCCTCCCATACTCATCCTGGGTAGATCAGTTTCCCCAGCCCCACCCTCCTTGTGGCAGAATTGCTATCATCTTGCAAAATCAAAAATGTAGCACTCACATTTTCTCTTTGGAGGGGTTTTACTCTCTGTGATCTTAGCCACTCATGGGTTTGTCTTACCAGCACATCTGAAGGGTCTCTGCCCAAGCGATGAAGTGGTTCTAAGTCCATCCCCTAAATCAGATCATTGTGGAACATCCAAAATGTGACCACACTCTTCTGTTATGTTCTCTCTTCCCTGAGGAAGAACCTTCCAGATTTGCCAGTCTGCTGCAGCAGTCTTAACTTAGTGTGAGTATAGTGGGTTATAGTATCAGCAATGGGTGATCTTTGGGTTAGACTTCTTCTCTGAAAAACAGTACCATCTTACTCAACAGCTCTGCTCCCATCAGATGTGCTGATTTTAGTGATAACCAATATCTCGCTCTTACACCGCGCTTTTCTTGGAGATTTCAGTGCACTTTACAGAGCAGACCAGGTCAGTATCGTTATTCCCATTTTACAGATGGCAATATAGAGGTGCAGGAAGGTGAAGTGACTTGCCCAAGGTCACTAAGCAGGCTAGTAGTAGAGCCCAGGTCTCCCATCTCTTAGTCCTGCTGGACCCGCAGAGCCCAACATGACAACTGAAGAAGGAACTAGGCTTTCTCCCTTCTTGCTTACCAAGTTGCAGCACGTATGCCTGTGTAAACTCATTCAAGATGCAGAGTTTGCACAGTCCTGACAGAAGCGATTATCTGAACAGCAGGATTGCACAGGAAACCATCGGCCTAATCTGCAGAACTTTTATTTCTAGTCATGATGGGGAGATATAGAGAACCCAGCTTAACACTCAGAACAGAGATGTAGTTTGTTGGGTGGGAAACATCTGTCTGATTGTCATCTGGTAACAGTTGATTGGGAAATCACTGAGAGATGACAAAGGCCACAATGCCATTTTTTTTAATCTAGGTCACATTTCAGAATATGGCTATTATTATTTCTATTTTAGTAATGCCCTCCTCCTGCCCCAAGTGGCAGAAACATATGAGTCAAATAAGGTCTGAGTGAATGGACCTACTCCTTTAAGCTCAAGCAATCAAGGCTCAGTCTTTAGATCCAGCAGTATTGAGTTCAGTCCCTGAAGGTGATCCAGCTGGCACTTTCAGTGTCATTACATGCATAAGATCATTATTTTTTTAATTTGTCTTGCTCTAGTGTAACCCACACACCTTCTGTGTGGTGTTCTGTCCCATCTAGTGGCACCAAGACCACTTAAAGAGAGAGAGATTGAGTCTGCTCTACAGCCTTAGCTAACAGCCAGTTGGCTTTTAGCTCATGGGGTAGAGGCTCAGGCACTACGCTCCAGAAGTCCCCAGTTTGATCCTGCCCGCCAACGACCAGGGTCTGCCAGTCTTACACTAGCACCCTGTAGCAGTGTGGCCACTTACTGAGCACCCATCAGGGCCAGGAGTTGCTTTACAGAGCCTCCTCTTCTAGACAGTTTAAACATTCCAGACAGTCTCTGTTGTGGCTCACAGAGCCCCTTTCTGGGGCTGGTTTAATCTCAAACCTGGGTGAAATCTAGAGTCCTTAACCACAAAACAAGCCAAACAATCCTCAACGGGTCCTCAACATAAAGTCCAAAATCATAATTCAACTGGTCATACTTAGCTCCAGTTCCTCAGCCTCATCTAGAGCTCTTTCTTCATCAGTTGTTCCACCTGAAGCAGAGACGTTCCCAGCTCTTTCACGCTGGAGCTCAACCCTGTGGCTGGCTGGCTGGCTGGCCGGCTGGCTGGCCGGCCGGCTGGCCTGCCTTCCTTCTCTTGTTTGCGTCTCCTGATTCCTGAGCTTCTCTCAACCACTGCACTGCTTCCTGCTGTCTTTTATATTTGAATTACCTCAGGTGGGGCTCATCTTGCAATCAAGGTTGGCTAAGCCCTAAGCTCTCGACCTAAGGGCAAGCCACCCTGATACACACTCCGATTCCCCCCTCAAGATTAAAGCCCATTGTGCCAGGCACTGTACAAACACATTACATTTATTCTAGTCACACGCATACCATTAGATAGCTGACATATTTCTCTGTGTGTAAATCCTACCTAGCAACTCTTTTGCAGAGTGAAGAGTAAATGTTGTATATGAAACAGACAGGTAGCGGTTTACTCAAGGGAACACCTCCGATAACGATTATAATTTATAAAACAAAATATCCTGACTATGACACTAGTCAATTTAGTCTGATATACACTAGGGCCTGTGTTTTCTTTCATTTATGTTTTTATGATACGTAATGTCTTTCTAATTTCCACTGCTCCACATCAAAGTTGCCAACCGCTGAGCATCTAAATAAGTACCATGTGAAGAAATGAATGAATTGCTAAATGTCCCATTACATCCATGGAGAATTCTCTTGCATTCGGAGTCAGACATCTTAAAATTCAGCCAACAAATGAATGGTTTTCACTCCACTGGAGTGAGGGTTTTGGCAGTGGCAATTCTATTATGTTCTGTGTTTGAGTGGAATGGGCGGGGGGGAGCACACAGAGAAATGATTTATTTTTGCGAGAGCAAGAGAGTGCCTTTGTAGTACCCAGACTACAGAGCTGAATGCCAGTTACTTCCTCAGAAAGAGCAATGGAGACTGTCGGGTGCAGACACACGACAGTAGGAACACCAGGAAGCTGTCATTATGGAGGCTTTGCCACTGCAGCGACTTCAGAAGCAACGAGGGGCCACCTGGAGAATGTTAACAAGCTCCAATGTATACACTGTTTTTCAACATACAGTACTGAGCTGCGTGAGATGCTTTGAAGCAATCAGGAGCTGCTTGGGCATCTTCTGTGGTTGAGATTTGCTACTCTGAGACATTAAAGGGAGGAAGGATGTGTGGCCTTATGACCTTGGACGATCTAGGTTCAATTTCCAAACTCTGCCACAGAATTCCTGTGTGACCTTCAGTAAATCACGGCAGTTCTTCATAAAATGGGAAGTCAGATTCCCTTTCTCCAACCCTTTGTTTGCCTTGCCCATAAATTCTTAGTGCTTCATTGCAAGGCCTGTCCTTTCTGATATGTATGAACAGCACATAGTAGTACAATGGGGGCTCTGCTTTGGTTGGGGCCTCTAAGGGGATGGCTACACAGCATTGTGGAGGCAAGTCGCCCAGCCTGGGTTGACAGACGTGACCTAGTGGGGCTCATGCTGTGTAGACAGTGCTTTGAAGTTGTGGCTCAGGATCTGAAGCCTAGGGTCAGGGATGGATTTCAGAGCCTGAGCTCCAGCCCAAGCCACACCTTCAAAGCACTGTCTACACAATTATGTTTAGAGCCCTGGCGTGAGACCTGCTAGCCAGTATCTGTCAAGGCAGGTTGGAAGGCTCACTCCCATGAGCAATGGCCCAGTTGAGTGACTGTAGTCCCTAAAACACTGCATACCCCCACCAGACTGAGCTGATAAGCCCTGCCTTCAAGGCGGTGGGCAGATGTACCACTGTATAGAGAAGCAAGGATCA
Source organism: Caretta caretta (assembly GCF_965140235.1). Classification (NCBI taxonomy): domain Eukaryota; kingdom Metazoa; phylum Chordata; order Testudines; family Cheloniidae; genus Caretta; species Caretta caretta. The sequence continues at coordinate 7,699,753 of NC_134210.1, read as the reverse complement.
TGGTGCCAGCCTGCAAGCTCCTCTCTGAGGCATCTAATAAGATGTCACAGCCTGCTCCCCTCCCTATGGCCAGCCAATTTTGTGGACTGGGCAAAGAGGTTACGCAGCGCCATGGGGCTATTTGTTCCCCTTTGTGCAAAGACTCTTGCCCTTGCTTGGAGCACTCAAAGACAAAGGTTCCATGTACCACCACTGCACCTGTGCATTCATGACAGGGCTAAGAACAGTCTAATCCTGTATGCTTATCTGTTAGCCCTAGTATGCTACTGCACAGCTCAGATGTTTAATGTCTGCAGCTCTCCCCACCATGATGCAACACTGGCCCATGTCAGCCATAGAACTGGCCAATGTCAGCCAGCTACAACTTTTCCCCTCCAGGCAGCAAGCCACACAAGCAATCCAATGGCTACCAGTCTGCAGCTTGGTTGGGAGGGCCATGCTTCAGGCATGGCACAGAGACAAATTCTGTGCTGTCCCACAGAGGGGTTTGGCTGGGGAGAGGAGGAGGAGACAGGCAGCCCAGCGAGAGGAGACATCCTGCTTGATGAATCACTACTATGAAGACCCACCAACTATTGCCCCCCACATTGCAGAGATCCAAGCAGCAGATAGGGGATTACAGCTTCCGAGCTGTAGTAGTGACTGAGTAGCATGCTCCAATTCCAGTTTGGGGGAGAATACAGCTATGGCTCCATCCCAAAGATCTGCCCAGTTCCATAGACTAGGCACTCAGCAGATTTTCCCCAATGAGAAGATGCAGGAGAACCCAGCATTGGGGTATTCAACTGTAACTGAAAGGATTTCTGTCACATGGCATGACTGCCTTATAGTATAGCACCCCCTGCTGGCTGACTGTGGCACTACAGGCATTCCCTGCCTCAGTTTCCTCCTCCCAGATTTTCTGTCTCCACAGGGTTCATGTGACTCAGCCTTCCAGTTGGATCACCATGAGTTCAGCCCCCTTCCCGGGTCGCCAGACCAAACAAAATCCCCAAAGAAACAAAAGATTCTTCTGACCTCCAGGGATTCCCTAAAGCTCACTCTCTGGGCCTTGTTCCCAGTCCCTTCTAGGTTACCTTTCAGTCTCTCCTTCAACAGGAGCCCCCAGCTCTCCTCCTTGGAGCTGTGTAGTGTAAGTTAACCACCTATCAGGGCTTAGCCAGCGACTCCCTCTGTTGGCCCCTTCCCACCACCCCAGTGAGAACCACTGATCTATCTATCTATCTATCTATCTATCTATCTATCTATCTATCTATCTATCAACTTCTTAAAGGGCCATGTCATGTGGTTGGATGGGCTGACCCCTAGGCACCACTATCCGTAAGGGGCAGACTACCCTGTCCCAGCTTCATATTGTTCCATAGTGCCATTGCTAGGATAATGCTGTCAAATCAGGACAAAAACTGCTCCTTGTCCTGGAAATCAGATAGATAAGGGAGTGTTTTACAGTGGCTTGTTTAAAAGTAGGTTATGGTTAGGTCTCTACTGGTCTGAAAGAATGGCCTACAGTAGCTGCATTCCATTAAGAAATCAGGTCTCCTAATGTGTAATGTATGCAGTACAACCTGTATGTCATGTCGTGTTAGAATACCTTGGGTTTCAACAAATAGAATATAATGTAATGTGAGCTGACACAAGGAAACACGCATTGATTTGTGTCACTAATTTCAGGATGTGCTGGTTTATTTTATTCTTGATCTCTTTCTTCTTTGATTTTTTTTTTCAAACCAGGGAAAGACATGGGGATAATGAGTATTGTCCACTGTGCCATTACCGTGATTAGAAACTGAGAGTGTTATTCTACTCCTGACTTATTTCTGGTAGCAACAAGCTAATTTTGAGTTTTTATGTGATCAAGCCCCATTGTCAGCTGTACTGTATGACTCTCATAGTTATCACCTCAGCCTTTCACTAAAACTATAGGATCCAGCCTTGGAGTCCTGGGACAGTGCATCAATATATACAGTATTTTTTATTTACTATTATTTGTTCTTTGTTTTATAGTAGCACCTATAGCCACAACTGAGATCAGGGCCTGTTCAGACTATTCACTGTACAAACACATAGAAAGAGACAGGCTCTGCCCCAAAGCGCTTACAAGCTAAATAGACAAGACAGAGAAAGTGGGAGAGGAAAAGAAATAAAAAGTGACTTGCGCAAACTGGCCAGCGGCAGAAGTGGGGATTGAACCCACATCTCTGAATGCCCACTCTCGTTCCCTAGGCGCAAGATCACCTGTTATACTGTATAATATCTCTTATTAAAGATTACAAGGCTTTAATGAGCCATTAGGTTTCTTCAGTTCCTGTCACAGAGTCCCTGGAAAAATACAAAGTTAAGATTCCAACAGCATGGTGAAGCTATCGCACACTGAAGGCAAAAAGATCTTTATTAAAGTGCATGGTGAAATATAGAGAGAGACTGGAGTTTTTAGTTTACAGGGCACATTATTATCCCTGTAGAGGAAATAGTATCCTCCAGTGGGCAATAATGCCTCAAGCTGAATTATAGCCACTTTTTAATCACATAAGTCAATAACTTTCCACTATAAACATCAGCTCTAGTCAATATGATATGCCGCATTCTGATATATTGACTAATGGTACTGTTAAAAGCCCACAAACTGTTCACAATGGGAATTTTTTTCCTGCACAGACCCCTGGATTTAAGAATATAAGGGCACTGTGTGTAACCTGTAAAGTCATGTCTGGTTGGAATCTATTATTTAAATGCTCCCCATACTCTGTTTTCTTAGAAGACCTAGTAGCCCCTAAAGAATTTAATGACTCTTTGCAAATCAAGCCTCTTCTTCCTCTAAAGAAAGTTAACCAGATAAGTCTCAAGCAAACTCTGAGAGGTAACATTTTATCAGCCTTTGTCTTCTTCAGACATAATAGGTCCACAGAGCAATACACATTTTTTCTATGAACAAGACAGTGGCTTGTGTCTCTTCTCTGGACAGCGTGACTCTAAAGAATGGATTTAGATGAGAGATAAATGAAAAGAAACCTTCTAAGTTTACTGGAAGTGTTTGTTTAAGCATCAATGATCAGGGCTCAAGGTAGTTCCTAGGGCTTCATTAAGAAGTGGGAAGAGATGATGGCCCAATGGACAGCTGAGGGACATTAACACCAGCCAATCATTAATCTTGAAGACATGCCCTGTGCCAAGGTCACCATTGCTGGTACACGTTGAAAAAAATGTTCCTGTGTGCGTGAGGCATTTTCAGTGAACAGGGCATTTCGAGGGAAAGAGGACTTGATTTTCAAAAGGCTGGGCACCTCAGGAGGAAATTGTGTGCACATTAGCAAATCAGACTGCAATAAACAAAATGTACATGCAAATCAGGTACTCACACACATCAATGGCCAGCTAGTACCTATGAGGGAGGAAAGCTCTCTCACCTGTCCTTGGGCTCCATGGAAAATAAACTGGCCCTTTAGGAGCTTGGCCTGTTAGCCTTTAAGCTCAGCTTCTGCTGTCCTCAAATCCCTATGCCGTATGCATCCTGACCGTGGTAACAAGGCCCGAGGAGATCCTGTTTTTCTTTCACTGGTAGAGAATAGGAGAAGGGGAACACACTTAGGCTGGCAGTGTTTTCTCCAGCAGTCTCCATCCAGTCCTCAGGGAATTTCTGGTCCTGCTCCTTCTGCAGTTTCCTACCAATTTGGGCCTGACACCGGGTAGCCCTGGGCCTCTGGGACAGCCACCCCTTTCCGCCTGGGATGTAGGCTCTTAGCCCAACTGTTGCTGAACAACCAATTAGCCACAGCTGGGGACATACCTACTCTGTCCTAACTTAACCCCTTAGTGACTGTGGTTTCTATACCCCATCACTATCCCTAAGTGGCACGCACAAACGCCTGATTGATATGTACAACCGTACTAAAACCATGCACAAATTAGGTATGGACCAGCAGGTGCAGGTTTTCACCTGGCTACAGAAACCGAACACTTTGACCATCATACATTCAATGTCTCATACACTAGCCAATCAGCAGGACCAGCTCTAGGTTTTTTGCCTCCTGAAGCAAAAAATTTGCAGCCCCCAAGCTCCGAGAGTGCAACTGCCCAAGGAAAGAAAAAAAAAAAAGGGTGGCCGGAATGCCGCCCCTGGAATTGTGCTGCCCCAAACAGGTGCTTGCTTTGCGGGTGCCTAGAGCTGGTCCTGCCGATCAGATCAGTTGGACTTTCTTCAGCTGTACAGCTGTCACCCGCTGCCCCTGAGGCGGCTGGTATCCTGAGGGCCGTATGTCATCACTGGCTCACAGTCTTAGGAACCCTTCGAGATTAAAGGCACTATCCAAAGGAATCATATTGTTCTTATTATATATAGATGGTCCAAGAATTGGAACATTTTTCTGAAGAAAAAATATATCCTCTTTCCATTGAAAAATTTCTAAATTTGAATTTTTTCAATCACCTGCTTGAAAAACCGGTCCATTTGTTACGATTTCTTTCCCCCACAAAAAAAAAATCACTCTTTTTTATGAAAAAAAATTCAGAGTATTTCAGTCAGCTTTATTGTTTGATTTATGTTGCAGGATGCCCAAGTGCTGGGACACCAAGGTGTCACTCACTGTAGAAATAAAAATAAAGGCACCAGTTTTTTGTTGCAAAAAACTTACATACTAATGCCTTAATACTGTAACTGCTTGTGCACAGCCAGATGAAGTTTAGTGAGTGAAAGTAGCAGTCCAACCCTGTGTTGTAAACTGCATGATGGGGATCTTAGAATGTTTAATAGAGCTGGTCAAAAAACAGGAAAAAATAATAAGAATTTTTTCCAGTTGGACTACATGTCCCATCATGCACCCTGGCTTCCCCTCTTGCTGGGCCCCATGGCACATCATGAGGATCCCTGACCAGAGTGCATCACGGGAGATGTAGTCCAGCAGGGAAACTCAGCCTATAGAAAAGAATAGGGTCATGAAGAACCTGAACTATAACTCCCATTAGGTACCACAGAGTCATTTCCAAGTTAATATTAGTTTGTTTTCATCTGAAAAACAAAAACTTTTCAGGATTTTTTGTTTGTTTATTTTTTTTGACAAAAAGTTGGAAATTTCTGTGGAAAGCAGACACTTTTATAAAAAAAAATTGTTTTATCAAAACCCCAATTTTCTAACGACAAATAGTTTTGATGAAAAATTTTAGACCGGCCCTTATCCTCATCTGTCTATGATGTACCACTATATAGTTAACCTCAGTTTGTTCATCGACAAAATGGGTATAATAATGATTGCAATCCTCACAGTACTGTTGGGAAAATGAGTGGAAGTTCATAAAGCATTCTGAGATGTTAGTTGAAAGACAATAGATACGTGCAAAGTAGTCATATTTGGGCTGTACCTGCTCATTGACAAGTGCCGCCTAAAGAATTATTGCACAGAATATCTCATTTCAGTATCAAAATTTTCTCATCAGCATGGTTTAAAAAATAATTATGGTAAAATTTAATTTTATTATCCAAAAATATATTAAAAATGTAGATCTTTTATAATTCCTTCAATTAACAGTAGACACTTCTTGATTACTTTCTAATTAAATCATTTCACTCCAAGTCTTGGTAATTACAGCAAGAAGTTATTAAAATTAGAAAACATTTGCTAACTCAGTACTTTTGATTATTAAGCCTTTGTCGCTTAATATCGCCAAACAGTCTATGAAGATATATGAGCTTGGAAACTGATTTTAATGTATTCAGCTATAATAATTAACCACAGGTGTCCCAAAGCATGCAATGCCTCTTTCCTTTCATATAGTTTTCTACAAAATCTATTGTTCTTGTCATCAAACAGAATTTTTCCCCTATTAAACTATCTTCCGATATATAATATATTATTGTTCCTACCAAGGAGGAGAATCATACCCTTAAATCTACTCTGGTTATATAGTAATAAAATAATATATATAGACACACACATTTATTGTGTATTCATTCTATTTGAGAAGCACCTTTCATCTCAGTAGATATAAATGAAGGAAATATGCAGCCACTTCTGGGGGCGGAGTATTAGGCAACACAAAACAACTTAAACAGTGGATGAAAGGGAAAGTTCGGCTAAGGACAGTGCTGGAGAAAATACTTAATTAAAAATGCTACAGGATCTTTAATATACTCCCAGAGCAGACAGGCCAGCAGGTTTACACTGCTTCATTCTAAAGAATCATATAGAGTAAACTGCTTGGAGTGCAATTGGTCAATCTTATTAGTAAGGATAAAAGGCTGAGTTGACCCAGCCAGGATTCAGACCTGAATTTCCATTGAGATCACAGTCCTGTGGTGAAATCTTGGCTCCACTGAAGTCAACAGTAAAACTGCCACTGATTTTAAATGGAAGCAGACATTCATCCCTTGCCCTTTAAAGTTCTTCCCTTCTTTCTGGATGAATTCTACTGATTTAACACTGAGCTCCTATAAAGAAGATTCCTGCAGGTCCAGGGGAATTTTAATAAGCCGTGACTGTGGGTGTTCATGATTAGTTGCCTGCACTACTAGGCCATACTCTCCTGTCCAGACTTCTGGTTAGTATTATGGAAATGCATGGCTCTCAGATGTATAATAAAGCAAATAGGGTCTTCTGCTAAAGCATTAGCTTGCCAAACTAGAGAGCATCTCTGTTAGATACTGAAAAGTACTTCACCATTCCAGCCGAATTACACTGTCCTGTCCTCTTTCTCTATGTATCTTTCTCCAATGACTATAAAAGGGTGTCAGAGTCACAGAGTTCAAGGCCTGAAGGGGCCACTGGATCATCTAGTCTGATCATCTGTATATCACAGGCCACCCACAACACTCAGTGTCCACACACTACACCCAACAATGGAAACGAGACCAATACACATGAGTCCCACAGAAGACTACACTAGTATATGCCACAGGAAGAGAACAGGAGGGACCAATGTGCACCAGTGCTCAAGACCCCTGTAATGGCAGGGAAATGAGTAAGTGAGACATACACAGATAATCCTGGCAAGTGACCTGCACCCACATGCTACAGAGGAAGGGGAACAAGCCCCAAGGTCACTGCCAATCTGACATGGGTGAACATTCCTTCCTGACCCCACATTGGACCATCAGTTAGACCCTGAGCATGAGAGCAAGAACCAGCCAGCCAAACAAGTGAGAGAGAGAATGCTCAGTTCCTCCTCAGAGCCTGGCCCACCCCATCCAAGGTCCCATCTCCAACTATGGACATCCTTAATGTTTCAGAGGAAGGACTGAAAGAGATGTGAATCAACCTATCTACCTACACATTACCGTAGTATCTGAATGCCTCACCGTCATGACACCCTGGTGAGGTCAGGAAATATTATCTTTCTTATGTACCTCACAGAAGAGTTGTGAGGCTTAATTAATGTAGACACTTTAAGATTCTTAGCTGAAAATCACGATGTAAGTGCAAAAGCATGGTCATTAATGTTTATGTCCAATATTCAGCTAGCTTGCCAGGTGGCTTTTTTTGGTACCAAATTAGTCACAGAAAAGGAAGTAAACAAATAGCTTTGCATTCCATGAGTTGCAACCAGCTTTGCAACCATGAGTTGGTTGAGTTCAGGATCCTGACACAGGGAAGAAAGGTAAGCAGCACGATACGGACCCTGGACTTCAGGAAAGCAGACTTCGACTCCCTCAGGGAACGGATGGCGAGGATCCCCTGGGGGACTAACTTGAAGGGGAAAGGAGTCCAGGAGAGCTGGCTGTATTTCAAGGAATCCCTGTTGAGGTTACAGGGACAAACCATACCAATGAGTCGAAAGAATAGTAAATATGGCAGGCGACCAGCTTGGCTTAATGGTGAAATCTTAGTGGATCTTAAACATAAAAAAGAAGCTTACAAGAAGTGGAAGGTTGGACATATGACCAGGGAAGAGTATAAAAATATTGCTCGGGCATGTAGGAATGTTATCAGGAGGGCCAAATCGCACCTGGAGCTGCAGCTAGCCAGAGATGTCAAGAGTAACAAGAAGGGTTTCTTCAGGTATGTTGGCAACAAGAAGAAAGCCAAGGAATGTGTGGGCCCCTTACTGAATGAGGGAGGCAAACTAGTGACAGAGGATGTGGAAAAAGCTAATGTACTCAATGCTTTTTTTGCCTCTGTTTTCACTAACAAGGTCAGCTCCCAGACTGCTACGCTGGACATCACAAAATGGGGAAGAGATGGACAGCCCTCTGTGGAGATAGAGGTGGTTAGGGACTATTTAGAAAAGCTGGACGTGCACAAGTCCATGGGGCCGGACGAGTTGCATCCGAGAGTGCTGAAGGAACTGGCGGCTGTGATTGCAGAGCCATTGGCCATTATCTTTGAAAACTCGTGGCGAACCGGGGAAGTCCCGGATGACTGGAAAAAGGCTAATGTAGTGCCAATCTTTAAAAAAGGTAAGAAGGAGGATCCTGGGAACTACAGGCCAGTCAGCCTCACTTCAGTCCCTGGAAAAATCATGGAGCAGGTCCTCAAAGAATCAATCCTGAAGCACTTGCATGAGAGGAAAGTGATCAGGAACAGCCAGCATGGATTCACCAAGGGAAGGTCATACCTGACTAATCTAATCGCCTTCTATGATGAGATTACTGGTTCTGTGGATGAAGGGAAAGCAGTGGATGTATTGTTTCTTGACTTTAGCAAAGCTTTTGACACGGTCTCCCACAGTATTCTTGTCAGCAAGTTAAGGAAGTATGGGCTGGATGAATGCACTACAAGGTGGGTAGAAAGCTGGCTAGATTGTCAGGCTCAACGGGTAGTTATCAATGGCTCCATGTCTAGTTGGCAGCCGGTATCAAGTGGAGTGCCCCAAGGGTCGGTCCTGGGGCCGGATTTGTTCAATATCTTCATAAATGATCTGGAGGATGGTGTGGATTGCACTCTCAGCAAATTTGCGGATGATACTAAACTGGGAGGAGTGGTAGATACGCTGGAGGGGAGGGATAGGATACAGAAGGACCTAGACAAATTGGAGGATTGGGCCAAAAGAAATCTGATGAGGTTCAATAAGGATAAGTGCAAGGTCCTGCACTTAGGACGGAAGAACCCAATGCACAGCTACAGACTAGGGACCGAATGGCTAGGCAGCAGTTCTGCGGAAAAGGACCTAGGGGTGACAGTGGACGAGAAGCTGGATATGAGTCAGCAGTGTGCCCTTGTTGCCAAGAAGGCCAATGGCATTTTGGGATGTATAAGTAGGGGCATAGCGAGCAGATCGAGGGACGTGATCGTTCCCCTCTATTCGACATTGGTGAGGCCTCATCTGGAGTACTGTGTCCAGTTTTGGGCCCCACACTTCAAGAAGGATGTGGATAAATTGGAGAGAGTCCAGCGAAGGGCAACAAAAATGATTAGGGGACTGGAACACATGAGTTATGAGGAGAGGCTGAGGGAGCTGGGATTGTTTAGCCTGCAGAAGAGAAGAATGAGGGGGGATTTGATAGCTGCTTTCAACTACCTGAAAGGGGGTTCCAAAGAGGATGGCTCTAGACTGTTCTCAATGGTATCAGATGACAGAACGAGGAGTAATGGTCTCAAGCTGCAGTGGGGGAGGTTTAGGTTGGATATTAGGAAAAACTTTTTCACTAAGAGGGTGGTGAAACACTGGAATGCGTTACCTAGGGAGGTGGTAGAATCTCCTTCCTTAGAGGTTTTTAAGGTCAGGCTTGACAAAGCCCTGGCTGGGATGATTTAACTGGGAATTGGTCCTGCTTCGAGCAGGGGGTTGGACTAGATGACCTTCTGGGGTCCCTTCCAACCCTTATATTCTATGATTCTATGATTCTATGATTCCTTTTCCTTTCTATAGACCTTAGATTGCACATCACTTCTTCTTCTTGTCAGAATATATGGCCTGTCTGGCTATTGGAGGTTACTGTCATAGCTCCCATGGTTCAATTGTCTCCTTTATGGTCTCACCTGCTTAAAGGATGTTTCTACTCTGAAAAGTGACTTTCCAAAAGTGGCTTAGTGTTTTCCCCGTGTTCATAGTCCCTTATTCCAGATCACGGAATAAAATGATAGCCCAGATCTTCAGCTGGCATAAATGCGTGAAGCTCTACTCACTTTAGTGGACCTGTGTGATTTGCATGAGATGAGGATGTAGCTTGGTATTTGTAACTGCCAGTCATCCGCAGTCATGGCAGCATCAGAAAGTCAATCTGTGTTTTTTCTTGCTTGTTGAGTACCGACAGAAATTCTGCTCTAGCCAAGCTGTATTATATGCAAAGATTTGGCAACTGGAAATTAGCCAACAATCCTTTTGATGGTACGTGAGTTGGAATACAGCCCAGCTCTCCCTCTCGTAGACGGGTTGACTAGGCAGGACTATATAGCAATAATTTATTTATATAAAGGCCTAACTCCATCAACAGTGCACACTGGAAGGAATGTATTGCTGTGATCAGATCCCAGCCATGACATTATCCACCTTTCCTTCTGATGGCTAATGCAGATGGTTTGTTCTTACAAGTACAATAGGTATCTTTTACCAGGAGATTTGTAGTTCAGAACCTGGCCTTTCAAAACCTATTTTACCTTATTTCCATAGCTATGGAGAGAAAGACGTCCAGTAAAGGTTCTGAGCTAGCTGTTATTTCTTCCAGTGGAATATCACACACCTAGTCTACTAGTGGCATCAAATACCATCACCCAGATGGAAGTGTGACTTTGAGAGCCATTAAACACTGGTTTTCTATTTTTTCCCCACTAATGAAGAACATGTACAGAAAGTCCTTTGCTAGACAACTGGATCCATTGAGAAAATCCACAGAAGACACTTCTTTATTTCTTAATTTTTATGGATGCTAGGATGGTCCTAGTGGTTATATTTCAGGCAATATCTATGGACATAGATTCAAGCCCTCTCAAGGGTTTTATAACACTGCCTGCAAAATGCACTTTGTTTCTTCATTGACTGATATTATTAATTAGTCGTTATTATTATTCTTAATGCACTTATTAGAAAATTCAAAAGAGGGAAAGGAAAGGTTTGAAAGAGGATATGGAGACCCTTAGACAAGCTCACACAGATACTTACAGAACCTGAACATTGTCCATGCAAGTGTCTTAATCTTTGCCTTCCTTTCCAACTTTTTTTCCACCTGAATCTGATCCAGATTGACACCTTCACCCACATTAAATAGTGTCTCACTTTATTTTAGGGCTGTCAAGCAATTAAAAAAATTAATCGTGATTAATCGTGCTATTAAAAAAAGTAATTGTGATTAGTCATACAATTAATCACACTGTTAAACAATAATACAATACTATTTATATAAATATTTTGGATTTCTTTCCCCACATTTTCACATATATAGATTTCAATTACAACACAGAATACAAAGTGTACGGTGCTCACTTTATATTTATTTTTGATTACAAATATTTCATGTGTAAAAACAAAAGAAATAGGTTTTTCAACTCATTAATAAGTACTGGTTTTTTATCATGAAAGTTGAACTTAAAAATGTAGAATTATGTACAAAAATAACTGCACTCAAAAATAAAGCAATGTAAAACTTTACAGCCTACAAGTCCACTCAGTCCTACTTCTTGTTCAGCCAATCACTCAGACAAACAATTTTCTTTACATTTGCAGGAGATAATGATGCCTGCTTTTTCTCTACAATGTCACCTGAAAGTGAGAACAGGAATCACATGGCACTGTTGTAGCTGGTGTTGCAAGATGTTTAAGTGCCAGATGCACTAAAGATTCATATGTCCCTTCTTGCTTCAGCCACCTTTTCAGAGGACATGCATCCATGCTGATGATGCTCATTAAAAAAAATGTGTTAATTAAATTTGTGACTGAACTCCTAGGGGGAGAATTGTATGTCTCCTGCTTTGTGTTCTACCAGTCTCATTCCAGAGCCTGGCAGCTATGACACAATGCCATCCGAGATCGCCTGGTCAGAGCCATCCCGCGACTTGTGGGGAAGGTTGCCATGAACTCCGCCACCCCCGGAATGGACAGCCAACTGCGACCGGACATTATCATCACCAACGAGGACCAGAAGAAGATCATCATGGTGCACATCACAGTACCCTTTGAAAACAGGACCCTGGCTTCCACGAGGTCTGATCTTGAAAGCTGGAGAAAAATGCCTCTCAGGCCTACACCCTGAGAGCTAAGGGTTACCAGGTCCATACATTCACTGATCATTGGAACCTGGGGGCATGGGACCCCAGTAATGAGCGAGTGTTGAGAGAATAAGGAATTGGTCAACACTACATTCGGCTGATGCAACAACTCATGTTGTCGAATGCCATCAGGTGGTCGAGGGATGTCTACATAGAACACATCACCAGACATCGGCAATACGAGGAGGAATGAGCTGGAGTGCCGATGAGAAGCGCAGTTAGGAAAGTAACTCAAATACTTTCCTGATGGACTGTTTTTTCTAGATGGACAACTGTCATAAACATACAGCTAAGGGTATCATAAAATCCCTCCTTACCTGTAAAGGGTTAAGAAGCTCAGGTAACCTGGTTGGCACATGACCAAAAGGATCAATAAGGAGAGAAGATACTTTCAAATCTGTGCGGGAAGGTTTTTGCTTTGTTCTCTTTATTGGTTCTCTCTGGGTCAGTGAGGAATCAGGACAGGGAAAATACATCTCCCAAAGCCCTACTTGAACTAAGCATCTAGATTACAAAAATTGTAAGTAAAGCAAGGAAATGTGTTAGTTTATCTTTTGTTTTAGCTTGTGAATTTTCCCTGTGCTAGAGGGAGGTTTATCCCTGGTTTTTGTATCTTTTAATTTTTGCCTAGAGGGAAATCCTCTGTGTTTTGAATCTGATTGTCCTGTAAAATTACCTTTCATCCTGATTTTACAGAGGTGCTTCTTTTACTTTTTTTTTATAATAAAGTTCTGTTTTTTTAAGAATCGGATTGAGTTTTTAGTGTCCTACAAACCCTTGGGTCTGGTTTGTGCTCACCTTGTTTATTTTTCAAGCCTCCCCAGGAAAGGATAGGCTTGGGGGGATATTTTGTGGGAATAGGAACTCCAAGTGGTTCTTTCCCTGATTCTTGTCTAAATCACTTGGTGGTGGCAGCATACCTCAGTCCAAGGGCAAATAGAGATTTGTGCCTTGGGGAAGTTTTAACCTAAGCTGGTAGAAATAAGCTTAGTGGGTCTTTCATGCTGGTCCCCACATCTGTACCCTAGAGTTCAGAGTGGGGAGGGAACCCTGACAACAACCAATCCTACATTCTCAATTACTGAGTGACAATCTTCACTCATTGATATATTTTGCTTTCCACCACCAACTCTCTGTGTAACTTTTTTCATGAGTAATGTACCCAAATACTTGGATGTTAAATATCTAAACTGTATTGTTAAATTCATTCACCTAAATTTGGGTTAATGCTGATTATGCACTGTATGTATCTTATGACTTTAAAAAACAAACTTTGTATTTGTGGATAATCTAAGCACTATACCCAGATGTACAAACACTGATGTTTTCAACCTGTATATTATATAATTTTAACATTAGGTTTAATAATTTATTTAATATCTGGCATATAAATACTTCACAATGCCAGTTACAACAGTGCCATGCGAACATCTATTCTCACTTTCAGGTGACATTGTAAATAAGAAGCGGGCAGCATTATTGCCCTTAAATGTAAACAAACTTGTTTCTCTTAGCGATTGGCTGAACAAGAAGTAGGACTGAGTGGACTTGTAGTAATATGCTAATATTAATATGCTAATATTTTACATTGTTTTGTTTTTGAGTGCAGTTACATAACAAAAAAAAATCTACATTTGTAAGTTGCACTTTCACGACGAAGAGATAGTACTACAATATTTGTGTGAGGTGCATTGAAAAATACTATTTCTTTTGTTTATCATTTTTACAGTACAAATATTTGTAATAAAAATAATATAAAGTGAGCAGCATACACTTTGTATTCTGTGTTGTAATTCAAATCTATATATTTGAAAATGTAGAAAAACATACAAAATATTTAATAAATTTCAATTGGTATTCTATTGTTTAACAGTGCGATTAAAACTGTGATTAATTGTGATTAATTTTTTTAATCACAGTTAATTTTTTTTAGTTAATAGCGTGAGTTAACTGCAGTTAATCAACAGCCCTACTTTATTTCAAGGGGACCAGTTCCTGAGTAAATTATTATTCACTGTAAGATTGGTTGCATTGAAACCATGAACTTTTGGCCAAATCACAAGAAATCCTGAGTCTGAAAGTATTCTCACACTAGATTCTGCCAAAAGTACTACAGGAACAAAGGAGCCTTCTTTATTCACAGCTGCACCTCCTAACAGCATCTTGGGTGGGTGTTTGTGAATGAGTGAAAGCCCCTCCCATCATTCACACATACTCAGACATATTGGGCTATGGACCCCACTCACAATCTTCTTGGGAGTTTGCCTTTATTTCCAATTAATGTATCAAAGCCCTGAGACAGAACAGTACTTCTTACAAATACAGACCTTAGCCTGAGTTTGCTTGGGCTAGAATTTCTCTCAGCAGGTCGTCTTGTTCCTCCCTTAGGCCCTCTCTTGCCTCAAAGAGACAAGAGACTCCTGAATTAGCACTAATGTGACATGCACCTCATCTGCCTGGCAGTGTGAGGCAGCAGAATAGCTCTGCACAGGCACCTGGAGGCAGGTGATTAGGTATGTAACAAAGTTATTAGTGCTTCTCAGGACTGAACAGAACTTTTAAGCCATTCCTGTTCACCCATCACTAGCGCTTGTAGGAGATATGCTAAACAGAAGGAAAAATGAGTAAAATTTCGGACTTGATCCTGAACTCAGTATAAATCTGGAATAACTCCATTGAAATCTGTAGAATTATTCTGGATTTACACTGGTATAACTGGATGCAGATTTCAGCCTCTTATCTGGGTCATCATTGTCAACACCTTCCAAGAGCTAGTCCCACCACATCACTACCGAAGCCAGAAACCTTGGAGTGAAATGAATTTCCTCAGAATTTATTACATAATCCCTGCTGAAATATCTCTGCCCAGTAAAGGGTCTACACTTCCTTTCAGAGCAGTGCACCTGGACTGTGAAAGAGAGGCCTCTGGATTTTCATCCAACTCAATTATTTGATATGAATTAATTACTCCCACCAGAAGGCCCAGCAGTTATTATAACTCTGCTTGGGGAAAAAAAGAGAGGAAAAACTCAGTGCTTTGTTTACTTACAATGTTGCTCCTGATGCATGAAGACACACCAAAATAACTGCTGTTTATTTTACAAGATGGAAAAAATATTGAACGCCCTCTGGTCACAGAAGCCATTTTCTTTTGGGATTACAAGTGCAGAGATGAATTAGGTACACTTAGGATCAATATCTGTTTCTCTTCTCGGCTCAAGATGGGATTTGTCAAAATTCCAGAGCAGCTTCTATTGAGTGTCAGCTACAAATCCTACCAGTACTGAGTCAGACACTCATTGAAAGTTGAAATATAAATGGCAAAGGGCCTTTTCAGCTACAATATCTGAGGTCAGAATGCTAGATCACCTTTCTTCTTTCCTTTTAACGAGCTTTAGTTTGATGAAGTGACCTTGCAGGTCTGGAATGTGAGGAAGTAAAATGTCTTTACACACTTTGGCCATGTCAGGTTTTGCCGAGTGTAACTCCTGGAAGCCAAAAGCCCCGCACATGGCGGGTTTCAGGACCTGGTCATTATTGTTGATCTGTGAAAGATGCAGCAAATGCTGAGGAGAAGATTTTAATTAAACAGTGACTGTGGCTTGAATACGAGTGGAGGCATTAGCAATTGCTACATGGTTTCTGCACGGCCAATGAGTGTTAGTCAACTGCATGACCATTGCTGGGTGCTGCGTATGAAAAATGAGTGTGTATCATGAATTTTAATGTCTTCCAGACAAATCCTGACTACCAAACACGACAGAATAGGGGACGTCCCACTGCACAGACTGGGGACTGGGAAGCCAAGAGCCCACAAGTGTGTCATCACGCTTCTGCTTCCTGGAACACACGCCTCCAGGGACTTCCTAAGAAGGCTGAGGCCAGTGGATATATGACCACTGAATCTATCAGCTGATAGCAAAACTAAACTGGTCAGTTCCTCTTTATGTTTCTTCTCTGTTTCTCTTGCTGGCTCTCCTGAGGCAGCTTGGTTCTATAAATTTCTGTCTACACTGCTGTCATGGAAACACATACGAGCTCTGCTTGAATTGGAGCAAGAAAAATATCAGTGTGGATGTAGCGGCACAGGTGGGGCATCCTGACCCTCTGAGTCCAAGCTTGTGTGGCTAGCCCATGCCATTGCCCATGGTACAATGTTCACACTGCTATTGTTAGCATGCTTTCTCAAATGGAGCTAAAATGTATCTACCTAGCTAGGCTGGTGGGCAAGCTCACAGATGCAGAGTAGGCATATCCTAACATGCCTGTCCATGACGTATGGGGTATGGGCCATCAAGAGAACTTTCCCCCTGGCTGGACTCTGCCTTCATCTCTCTGAATTTCTCTTTCATTGCAGGGAGGGTGCAGAGAGAACTGTGACATATAATAATGTCAAAGGTTTCATCCACTTTCCTCTTGTATCAGGAAAATACTATATCCCCCAGTGAACTGGCTAGTGGTGGGGTTTAAGAGCTGGAGAGCACTCCAGTACTTTCTGTAACTCGTTTTCACTTTCTGGGATCCCTGCAATATCTACAGCAATGCCCTGGCACTATGGAAATATCTGTGATTGGGGTGTAGTCATTGGGGTTTGAGAAATGTTGCAAAAACTTAAGTCTCAGGCTAAAATCTGGAGGTTTCTCAGTACAGGAGCCTGCAAGGGATAGTTGAGAGCCAGATTAAAGACAGTCCATTTTTTTCTCAATTTTTGATGAAATTTCAAATACAAAAATTGGCACACATTTTTAGTACTCAGGGTGATTAACCATTGCAACAAACTCCCAAGGCACATGGTGGATTCAGTTTCCCTTGATGTCGACAGATCAAGATGGATACCTTTCTGGAAGATATTATTTAGCTAAACGCAAACGTGGTGGATTCAATTTCCCTTGATGTCGTCAGATCAAGATGGATACCTTTCTGGAAGATATTCTTTAGCTAAACGCAAACACAAATACTGGACTCAATACAGAGGTAATGGGATTAAATGTAATGGCCTGTTATGGAGGTCAGATGAGTTGTTCTAAAAGTCCCTTCTGGCCTTAAACTCTATGAATCCGTGAATTTAAGACTGTCTTAGTATTTGTGAAGAACTGTGATTGAAGACTTTGGATAAGTTAGAATCCTGCTATTGATTTCACATCACAGACATACACACACGAACGCTCCAGGCCCTCCTTGTGCACACAGTCTGTATGAAACATGATCATTTGCCTTTCTTCCCCCTTCACCACTTGATTGTTCCATCCACCCATTCCAACTTGTCTTTAACTGAGATTGTTGGCCATAGTGGGCAGGAATGTCTTCCATTATGCATATGCACCGCACCTAGCACAATGGGGCTCTGGCCTGATTGGTGTTTCTAGGTGCTATTGTAGTACAAATAATAAAAAGTAAAATGAGTCAGATAATGGTATTTTCTGGGGAAAACAAAGAGAGGGTTTTTTTCCCCCCATTTAAAAAAAAATTGCACAGATGTTTGACATCCAAAAAGATTGTTATAAGCTGGGTGAAACCTTGTTATGGGTCATGTCAAACTGATGTGTGAATGTGCCCTTCATTTAAGGTATTTGTAAGAAACACATAAGGAGCACACATAAAACAAGGGGGCCACACTTATAACAAAGCCTAATAGAATCTGCCCAGAAACTAGCACCAGGTTGGGGGCAGAAGAGGGAGGAGTTTCACTGTGTATTATAACCAGGGGTTGTGTGAGTGGCTGGGTGAATGAGAGAGAGAGAGCACACAAACAGAGAACAGAAAAAAACAGAGAGAGAATCAAAGGCAACAAAGCGAGGAAGGAAAGTGACAGTCTGTGAGCACTGTGTGACCCTTAAAAGAGCTGGAGAGAAAGCAGTTGGGTCTGAAGTTGGCTAAAGAGGTTTGAGGCTGCAGGGTAAGAAAATTCTCCTTTTGTGTTTCCTTCCTCCTGTGTTCAGAGAAGCAGGACTTTGTACTTTCCTTGTAAATCAACAAGGTTGCATCAAAGAAAATACCAGACTCGGTCTATTGCTGCTTCCACTTGGCCCATCCCAAGGCCCCCAAACTTTGACTAGCCACTTGAATCAAAAAGAGGCAAAAATATTCAGTCATTCAATTAATTCATTTCAGTTTTGCCAAACTGCAAACTGTTTGATTTTCAGTTTATACATATAATGTTTTCAGTGTCTTCCATTGGAAAATCTTAACATTTCTAATTTTTCCTTGAAACATTCTGAGCAAACATTCTGAGATTTTTTTCCAAACATTTTGCACAAAACATACTGGCAGTTTTTCATCTTCTTTTGCCATACTGTCTTGCTATGGGCACAGACTTGTTTCCCAGTAGTTCCTGTCTTCAGGACCTTCTGTCCCTGTCTTCATATCATCCATCCTCTGGGTGAAAACATCTGACTTTGAAGCCACTCAGATACCACACTGATGAGTGAACTTATGAAAACCTAGACTGACCTCCTGTACAGTACAGGCCATAGAATTTTACCAGTTACATAGATAGATAGATAGATAGATAGATAGATAGATAGATAGATAGATAGATGCCTCTCTTTGGAGCACATTGTATTATCAGAACGAACATTTTAATTATCTTTTCCTATTCACAGGGGATAGAATTTGTACCTGATCTACCTGTGGGTCACTAGGCACTCTATTTCCAGAGGCAGTTAAATCTTCTACAAGTACTGTAGGCCAGTGCACCTCTAATTGGTAAATGCATTGCATCTGTGTCATATGCATACATTATCATCTTATAGAAATTAACTGGGGAATTTGGATTGAAGGAGCTGAGTCTTTCTGTTAAATGGAAAAAATACTGTATAATTAATATTAAAGGTAATAACAATGCACAAACTAGGCTTCTTATCCTTGAAATTTCAGTGACTGGAAAAATTAGCCTCCTGTTTCCTTCTTCTTTTTTTTTTAATTATAACTTGCCGAGGCACTAGATAATACACTTTAATCTCTTTTAATAACTACCCTATACCAGATTTCTCTAAGCATCCCTTTGCACAGAATCCACAAATCCAAGAATGAATTGCTCTTAAGATTGACTGACTAACTCTGATCTCTGCTGATTTACTGATCATGGTTCATTCCTGAAGCTCGAAAGGTTCAGGA
The DNA here is from genome assembly GCF_965140235.1 of Caretta caretta. Lineage (NCBI taxonomy): Eukaryota > Metazoa > Chordata > Testudines > Cheloniidae > Caretta > Caretta caretta. The sequence continues at coordinate 7,680,509 of NC_134210.1, read as the reverse complement.
TAAACTGAAGGAGGGGGAAGAAAAAGACTTTATCCTATAGACCAGCCACATGTATTCAACCTAAATGGCTAAGCCATGTGACTTGATGATAGCACTTGAGGCAGTCAACTGAACTGGGATTCAAGCTGATCTTGAAATGTCCAGACTTAGCAGAAGCATAGTTTTGTACCTCCATAGAGAAGGAGAAGGGGAGATATAAAAGAGACAATAATAAATGGACTGACTTTACAGCCTTACAGTACAGCTGATTGTGTTTTACCTCCCCAAGTTTCCATGGAGGTTTTGACTAGTAATGGTAATTGTCTTCACTTCCTGTCCTAAATCATCATAAAATGTTACTGAGTGCTGTTAAAGAGCTGTCAAATTTCACTCCAACAGAGTTGTATTCTTGCACTAGTTGAAGTGATTCCTGCTGGAAAAGACTCTTACCATTGAAAGGGTTATTATATATATTGTGATTTTTATTGTACATTTGCACAACTTTATTTTGACTACGGTGCATTGGAATCTAGTGTTCCTCATACGCCAGTATTTCCAGACTGCTGACATCTCCTCTATCTAACTCTCAAATTCTAAGAATACATTTGAATGATTAAAGATGCCTTGATTCCTTGATAATAACAGAGTGGCATTAAAAGTGTTGCATGGAGATCAAAATGTCAAACGTTGAAGTTCTGAGAGACAAAATGAATCACCATCCACTTCGCATATTGGTGCAATTTTGCAAATTTTTCACATAAAACAAAAGGTCTGTTTCATTTGCAAACAGGAAACTAGTCATGACTTAGCCGTAGTCATTGACTTCAGTGGGAGGTTCCTTACTCAAGGACTCAGTAAATAGAGTTTACCAAATAAGGTAACATAGAGCATAAAACCCACCCTCCAGAAAGATCACGGAACTAACATGATTGCAAACCATCACTTTGTGCACTCGGCTTTTATGTGATAGCCCTTCTCACTACTCTTTGTCTGTTTTGTCTATTTAGAGCATAAGCTCTTCCAAGCAGAGATTGTCTACTATTGTTTGTACTGTGCCTAGAAGAATGGGGCCCCATGCTTAGTTGGCCCCACGTGCTATCAAAAAACAAATAATAAATAATGATTATTGATGACCTCAAGTTTTGGCCTGATATCTGGAAATGATATTGCAAGTCCATAGCTTCCAAATGAGAGCTGAACTTTAGGGAAATGTCAACCGTCCCTAGAAAATAGCAGCTCATTACTCATGAAAGAAGGCAGAGCAGATAGGAGGGCTGTCTTGGTAATGTTCCTAAGCTTCTCAAAGAAGATATGTTAGGTTTGACAGCCACAACAGAGATGAGGCCAGGTGTATAATACAGTCCCAGAAGAATCAATTGGATGGGACCTAGGTCTGAGAATAACCAAGAACAACTACAGGACCAATTTAAGACAAAAGATGTTTTACCCAAGGATAGGATATGTGTCCAGACATAGAAAAGAGGAAATGCAACTAGTCACAAATAGTCTTTGCAAGGAATATACATTTCAAGGTAGCTATATCATAGAACAATTGAAATGTAGAGATCTCAAGAGGTTATTTCACCCCCCCCCCTTGTGCTGAGGCAGGACTAAGTATCCCAAAGCCATCCCTGACAGCTGTTTGTCCCTGATGGGTGATATTGTATGTAGAAAAAGGAGAAAGATTTGGAGGAGCAAGTTGCTTAGTAAATGAAGAGAGCTTATTAGAGAAGTGTAGGGGAATCTCAATGTTTTGAGGTTTAGGATTAATTCATATGAAGCCAACACTTTTTGCTCTGCAGTATTGGGCTGGAAATCTCCAAAAACAGACAGTCTCATTTTACATCAAGCAATTCTGTCTCTTTTCCTAGCTGTAGACAGGATGTAGGAAAATATCATCAAATCATTTCAGACCAATGATGAAGGTCCAGGTCGGGATAGAGATGGGCTGTTCCAAATCAATAATGTCCACCAGATACTCCTGCATGAGGTGGTGTCATGAAATTAGTCAAAGCTGAAGGTCCGATTTGACAACTAGAAGGGAATTGAATGACTCAGATAATTGAGGTAGGAACATTTTGAGAATGGAGAGAGAGTGTGATCCAGTGGATAGAATTCTGAACCAGGAGACCTGGAGTTCTCAGTTGGTCAGCTCTAGCACTGATCTGCTGTGTGACCTTGGGCAAATTGCTTCACCTCTTTATGCCCCTGTTCCTCTCATGTTTGTCTGTCTTGTCTATTGAGATTGACATCTTTTCAGGGACTGTCTCCCACTATATTTTGGTTCAGTGCTTTGTAGCATGGCACCATGGGCTTGCTTTGGGGCCCCTAGATATCACTGAAATTCAGCTAACAATAAGAGGAAAGAAGACTTAAATCTCAGCCGTGTAGAGTGAAATTGGCAAGTGCAGTATTCTCCATTGCAATCCTTGACTGCCTTATTATTAATTATCAAACAGCAGCACTACGTTTCTTCTTTCTTTTCCCTCCTTGATATGAGTTGCAGCATCAAGTCAGCGCCTGCTGACAACACTTTTTAATTTTATGGTATAAATTGGGATTTTTACGCTTGTTAGCAATAAATAAACAAAGACTTTCTGAATGATTAAAATGGAGTTTCTGAAGGAAAGAGCAATAAATAATTAGACTTCTCTATCAGTAATTGTTATTGGTGGTTTGAGTAAAAATATATTTCTGGCCTATTGAATTTCTAACGCGCAATGTCAGAGCATCATAATACAATGTCTTCAAGCAGATTTATTTTAGTTGATTTGTTCCCAGCCACCAGATGGAGTCTCCCATCGAGTTTGATCAATGAGCATTCCCAGCCACATACTGGTATTTCAGACTTCTGATTCTGGATATCTGTGATCCCTGTCTTTAACTATATTAACTATTAATTATCATTATTATTATTTAGGATTATTTTATTCATTGTTCATACTGCAATAGTGCCTAGGAGCTGCAATCATGCCTCAGAACCCGATTGTGCTCGGGGCTGTACAAACACAGAAGAAAGACCGCTTCTAAGAGCTTTCAGCATAAGTAAAAACATTCAGCCAATTGATTGATTATGAGCCTCTGTGGTTGGATGTAGTGGACCACTGCTGCTTTTCTCCCATTCTGTTTTACGGGCTAATTGGCAATAGATTTACAATCATATGACTGGGGTTTGGTTCCACTGTAGGGCAGAGCACACAAACTGGAATGGGAGAAGATGGTCATACTCTGGTATAGCTGATGACTTATTCTGGTAAGAATGGAGAGTTACTTACAGTGTTTGGGAACCACTAGGTGATTGCTTGAACTCTAAAGGCCAAACTCGGCTCTCAGTTGCCCGCGTGTCAATCTGGAGAAACTTTGATAGATTCCCATGAAAAGAAGTAAATCTTTATACTAGAAACTGATCCAAACTGCAAAAGTTGGACAAAGTTCTGAACTGCCTCAGAGTTCAGTGGCATGAAGACCCATGCTTTCAGATCGGTCCATTACTGAGAGAAGACAGCAGTCAACCTCAGATTTTCCTCTGAATTTCACTGATGTTGAAAGGTGCATGGATCTGGAGGTTTAGTTTAGGCCTCTCTCTCTGTTGTGTACCATTTGTAGGCAACCAGTGGAGTTCAGTGTTTCAGGAGACAAAGACTGGAGCTGGATTTTTTGGAAAGGCCACTTCTATGGCAAATGATTAAAAAATACCTTTGTAGTGATGTTAGCTACTGCTAGATAATTATATTGGTAATTTATGTTCTTAACAACACTCTAGTACCTGAGTGCCTCACACTCTTCACTATGTATATTCTTATAACACCCCCGTGAGATAGGGCAGTGCTATTAACCCCATTTTAGAGATGGGAAACTGAGGAAGACAGAAACTAATGACTTGACCAAGATCACATAAGAAGCCTGTGTAGGGGCAGTGCAGAGATTTCCTCCTCCCACAGAGACTCTGATTGGCAGAGGGAAGAGGAGGCCGCCACCCTGCCTGAGTCCCCTCCCCCTCATTTTAATTTTATTATTGGTGCAAGATGGCTGCAAGTGCTTGGGATGGCTGCAAGCAATTGGCTATGGAAAGTCCAACGCCCATTGGACCAGACAGGCATAACTCTGGAAGAGAGACAAGTGATTGATCATGGGAAGACTGGGCCCCTTTGGCCAGTGAGGGTGTCACCTCAAAACAACAGCAAGGTATTAACTGTGACCTAGGTGGATGCTGAACCAATGATTACCAGAGAGATGGGCATTGGGTGGAGGCCGTAGCTCCAGAACTCACCGAGGCGGGGAAGTTGGACTGCTAGGGACTCAGTTCAAGCTAGAGAGCATTGGCTTGTCTAGCCAGGCATGTGGTACTTGGTATGTTTTATTACTGGGGTCTGCCTGTGGGATTGCACCTTGTAGTGACCGGGGACGGCTGTAACTCGCAGTAGGACTCTGCCACTGGGGTTTCTCCGGGTAATGATAGATAGAAGTTGTGTCCTATTGCTAAGGGTGGTGTCTGTTCCTTCCCGGGGTTAACCCTTCCCTTTCATAGAATCATAGATCAGGGATGGAAGGGACCTCAGGAGGTCATCTAGTCCAACCCCTGCTCAGAGCAGGACCGATCCCCAACTAAATCATCCCAGCCAGGGCTAGGCAGCAGTTCTGCAGAAAAGGACCTAGGGGTTACAGTGGATGAGAAGCTGGATATGAGTCAGCAGTGTGCCCTTGTTGCCAAGAAGGCCAATGGCATTTTGGGCTGTATAAGTAGGGGCATTGCCAGCAGATCGAGGGACGTGATCGTTCCCCTCTAGTCGACATTGGTGAGGCCTTATATGGAGTATTGTGTCCAGTTTTGGGCCCCACACTACAAGAAGGATGTGGAAAAATTGGAAAACGTCTAGCGGAGGGCAACAAAAATGATTAGGGGACTGGAACACATGACTTATGAGGAGAGGCTGAGGGAACTGGGATTGTTTAGTCTGCAGAAGAGAAGAATGAGGGGGGGGATTTAATAGCTGCTTTCAACTACCTGAAAGGGGGTTCCAAAGAGGATGGATCTAGGCTGTTCTCAGTGGTAGCAGATGACAGAACAAGGAGTAATGGTCTCAAGTTGCAGTGGAGGAGGTTTAGGTAGGGATATTAGGAAAAACTTTTTCACTAGGAGGGTGGTGAAGTACTGGAATGCGTTACCTAGGGAGGTTGTGGAATCTCCTTCCTTAGAAGTTTTCCAGAAAGGGGATTGGTGTGCAGTCAGAGGTTGGAGCCCTGGGATTCAGTTTACGCTTCACCAATCCCTAGGGGACCCCCTCCTCACATCTATGACAGAGCAGGAATTTGAACCTGGGCTCTCCCAAGTTCTAGGTTAGTGCCCTACCCCCGTACCATCCTACCTCTCTCTGTCACTGAACCTCATGCTTCAAAGGCATAAATTAATCACTTATGGGAATAAGAACGATCCTGCTCATCATCTGCTATGTACATGATGGGAAGCATGGCACAATGGGGTGGACACATTATGGGAGGTTTTTATGGATCTCAGCACCCTCAGAGGCTGGAAATGGGGTACCAATAGACTTGATGCGCCAATATTCTGAGCCAGTGTAACAGTGGCATGTGATGACATTTTTCGGAAGGCATGCAACAATTTTTTCATGACAGATAAAGAGGTTTTTTTTTCTAGTGTACACATAGCAATTAATAAACCAAATACATTTGTTTTGGCAAATACTAGTAGTCACATTTGTATACCGCTTCACTGAAATAGCATTTCAGCTCTTTTCCTGTACGTCCTCACTAATTGCAGTTTCAGTTTTACCCTTCTATTTCTTATAATTTACGGCCTTGTTGCATAGTCTCCTGCACTAACTAAATTAATGAACAAATTTTGCACTAAACTTTCTGTTTTGATGAAGGGTTCATGCCGCTAGCTCTGTTCAATTACATACAATTCCATTCTACACTTGCATGCCTTTTTAGTTCGCCATGCAGAAATGCATTCGATTAACTCACCTCAAGAACTCAACAATGTTTCCATGTAGCTGCATTCTAATTGATCTTATCTGCATGTGGGAAGTTTCGTAAAGGCATGATATCAGAATGCAAACCTCAAAAAGCTATGTTAAACATAGTGGTAAACAAAGTGGTGCACTTTATCTAATCATCTGCCAGAAATGTACAGAGGCATGTGTCTTATTAATAATTATTGAATCGCTGAGTGATGCAAAGAGAAATGTTTCTTCTTTTCGTACATAATTGCAAATCCCAGGTAAAACCTTGGGTGTTCAATTCAACACTTGCATGTCGTTTTAGTGATGATTTAGAAAATGACATCCTCCCTTTGGGGTGAGCTTGCACCTACACTGAGTGCATGGTCATGCTGTGCAAAGGATGCCATTTTGTTCTGTAAAATGGTGTCCTCCGTGCACATTCAAGGGCCAGATGGAATCACCCCATGGGCTGGATCTGGCCCGTTGGCTGCCAGTTGGACTAGGTGTTAATTCTGGGGCCTGCAATGCGTTCGTTGCATACACAGAGAGCATGCTCCTGCAGTGCAGCAAGTCCTATTCTCCTTTGGAAGAGAGAGTTTATTCTGAGTACATTTCAGGGACTGTAGGAGAGATCCCAAAGACAGCAGCATCCCTACAGAGAAAGCCACCTCAGGATGGAGGCTAATACTGTCAGGCCAATCCCACACAAATGACTGTGCCTGGCTCTGCTAAACAACTGTAGAAAGTAACAAATCACCACGGTGTTTGTGACAGGCCAACCCAGCTAAATCAAGTTGTCATTTATTTTTGACTTGTTCTTGCCCCGGGATCAGCAGCTGTTGCTTTCAGGTTGAGAATGGAGCAATTTGAAAGTGCAAAAGCCTATTAGAAAAAAATGGCATGAAGGGTTAGTTATAGTGTTGGTGGTTGCACTTTGTCATGTGTTGTTAACCCCTTTGCCTCAGGGCTTGGGAGGCTTTCTGCATGACTCATGGGTCACGCAGATGCTCGGCTGCAAGAAAGCATTTAAAGGAGAGCCCCAAGATCAGAACTGCCATGGAGTCTTGGAGTGCCGTCCCGAGCAGCATTTTTAATGCAAGGCAATGTAGCAAGGAAAGTGAAGCAGATTTGTTTGTTAAGTATGGTAGCTCTAAAATTATGCCTATCAGGGAGGAAGAAATGTAGATTCATAGAAACACTCTGACATGTAGAATTGCCATCATTAATTCTTCCTCATTGCATTCCCATAGTCACCAGGGCCCCAACTAAAATCAGGACCCCATTGTGCTAGGTCTTGTGCAAACACATGGTAAGAGACAATCCCTGCTCTGAAGAGCTTATAGTCTACATAGACAAGAGGGAGGGAGGGCAAAGAGTGATGAAATGAGTTGCCCGAGGCCACACAGCAGAATCAGAAATAGAGCCTAGTCCTCTATCCACTTGACCACACTGCTTCGCAGTATCCCATAAACTATAAACCAGGATCCTGTTCTGGCCTCATCTGATACCAGGTGATTCAGAAGAAGGTGAAAGAGAGTTGGGACCAGGTTTTCTCTACTGTGCCCCCTTGTGGCCCATTAGGACACAACTCACCAGCTGCAGGTCACCACCGGTAGGAGGTCTGAGGTAGCTGTGCTTTGGACCTCCAGCCAAGGCACACTTCAGTTACCCCTTCTGGGAGTTAGGGCCCAAAGGAAATCAGGAACAAAAACAAACAAAGAAAAACACCACAACTCAAAACATGGCTGTTTGATGTCTCTGTAGTGGGACCTCATGCTGCTATTCAGGGCTTGTCTCTAAACAATCCACTGATCCTCCTGGGTCTGGTCATCCCTTCTAGGAGAAGCTCATCGAGCCAGCAAACTAGCTCAGTCTCTGGGCAGCAATCTGGTTTCCTTGCCATCAAGAGAAGCAGTGTTCTGGTATCCTTCCTAGTCAGCCCTGACCTTGGCTAATTCTCCTTCTTTTCACGCCCCTCCATGCCTGACATTTGCTGCTGGTGTGACCAGTTCGACACACAGACTCTCCTTAACCCTCACATTGCCATTGTGGGGCCTATCTGCCTCATCACAAAACCATATAGTGGACAGTTAAGGAATAAACAGCCCAGAGTAGAAGTTTATTCCTGACCCCTACCAGTCAGTGGGTTTATATCCTTTAAAAAACGAAGTGTATCCTGTGTACTGTAACTGTACTGTACTGTAACATGGTGGGGCCATGAGGGGAAGAGGTGGAGCAGGGGTGCGGCCTTGGGGGGAAGAGGTGGAGCAGCGGTGGGGCCTTGGGGGAAAGAAGAGGGGCAGGGGCAGGGCCTCGGGGGTCCAGCTACCAACCATTAGAAAGGTGGCAACCCTAGCCCCCATGGAAAGCCAGCCATAGTCTGCTCTTTGGAGCTTACAATTTGGGGTTTTTTAGCTGTAGAAGGTTGGAGAAAATGGCATCCCTTATCATTGTGTTGTATCAAGCACTGGGCTGGTATAAAGAGCATGTGTCTAGGAGGTCAGCATGTGAGAGGACAAAGAGGAATGTTTTTCATATTGCTCATGCTTGTCAAGCTGATCTCTGTAACCAAGATGTCTATTAAGAGTGAATAAAGTGGCTCCAACTGCTACACGGATTGTTTATTCAAACATTTGTGCAAGAGCACACGTCAGAAGGACTTACCTTAACGGCACCAGCATCTTATTCTCTGTTAGGGCATGTGCCCTTTCCAAAAGGCTGTATGGCAGTAATCTCTAACAGTGTCAGTGTAATTACAAAATCATCCGTGAGCAGTGGTGTGGGCCTTTTTCCAGGCCTCTCTTCTCTGCATAAACATGTCGGAATCTGTGTCTCACTCTCCAAACCTGGGTCATGGGTAGCGCGCCGGCTGTCCTGGTGCCCCGAAGGAGAACAGGTTTCACTTTCCTTTCCCCAGGGCTCAGCTCCCCAGTGCCTTTAGTGTGACAGTCTAATTGTCTGCCTCATCCTCTCCTTGCAGGTGTTGTCATCTCTTTTCTCTTCTTTTTAAATCTCCCCCTTATAAAACTCCTGTTCAAGCTGGTTTTGCTTTTAAAACACAACAAAATGAACACATTTTGACTCATCCCTGGTATCATGGGGACTGGGGGGGGGAACGACAAACAAGAACTCAGAACAAAAGTCATTTTGTGTCAGTGCAATTTGGAGACTGTAGGAGCTGGAGTTTAGTATCACGGTCTCCCACAGTATTCTTGTCAGCAAGTTAAAGAAGTATGGGCTGGATGAATGCACTATAAGGTGGGTAGAAAGTTGGCTAGATTGTCGGGCTCAATGGGTAGTGATCAATGGCTCCATGTCTAGTTGGCAGCCGGTGTCAAGTGGAGTGCCCCAGGGGTCGGTCCTGGGGCCGGTTTTGTTCAATATTTTCATAAATGATCTGGAGGATGGTGTGGATTGCACCCTCAGCAAATTTGCGGATGATACTAAACTGGGAGGAGTGGTAGATACGCTGGAGGGCAGGGATAGGATACAGAGGGACCTAGACAAATTGGAGGATTGGGCCAAAAGAAATCTGATGAGGTTCAATAAGGATAAGTGCAGGGTCCTGCACTTAGGACGGAAGAACCCAATGCACAGCTACGGACTAGGGACCAAATGGCTAGGCAGCAGTTCTGCGGAAAAGGACCTAGGGGTGACAGTGGACGAGAAGCTGGATATGAGTCAGCAGTGTGCCCTTGTTGCCAAGAAGGCCAATGGCATTTTGGGATGTATAAGTAGGGGCATAGTGAGCAGATCGAGGGACGTGATCGTCCCCCTCTATTCGACATTGGTGAGGCCTCATCTGGAGTACTGTGTCCAGTTTTGGGCCCCACACTACAAGAAGGATGTGGATAAATTGGAGAGAGTCCTGCGAAGGGCAACAAAAATGATTAGGGGTCTGGAACACATGACTTATGAGGAGAGGCTGAGGGAACTGGGATTGTTTAGCCTGCAGAAGAGAAGAATGAGGGGGGATTTGATAGCTGCTTTCAACTACCTGAGAGATGGCTCCAGAGAGGATGGTTCTAGACTATTCTCAGTGGTAGTAGAGGACAGGACAAGGAGTAATGGTCTCAAGTTGCAGTGGGGGAGATTTAGGTTGGATATTAGGAAAAACTTTTTCACTAGGAGGGTGGTGAAACACTGGAATGCGTTACCTAGGGAGGTGGTAGAATCTCCTTCCTTAGAAGTTTTTAAGGTCAGGCTTGACAAAGCCCTGGCTGGGATGATTTAATTGGGGATTGGTCCTGCTTTGAGCAGGGGGTTGGACTAGATGACCTCCTGAGGTCCCTTCCAACCCTGATATTCTATGATTCTATGATCAGTTGAATTCTTGGAGCTGGTCATTATGATCAAGTATGAATGAGAGGGCTTATAATCTCAACAAGCAAAGGGGGAGGTGAAAGGGATGTACTGTGAAAGCAGAGTGACCACTAGCAATCAACCGCTATTACTATATTATTTCTATTATGGTCTGGGTCCCATTAAACGCTAGTAAATATACAAACATTTAATAAAAGACAGTCTCTGCCCTGAAGAGCACAGTCTAGCTAGACAACGGGTAGGAGTTGAAACAGGGGCACAGAGAGGCAAATTAACTTGCCCACTGTCAGTGAAATAGACACCCACTCTCCTGTTTCCCAGTCCACTGTGTTAGCCACTAGACCATCTTGCCTCTCAGTATTACACCCTGCCTATTTCCTGTCAGCAAAGTAGAGAACTGTTGGCAGTGTAAAGACACCAAAATTGACCCTCCCGGGTTAACTTTGAATTCCAGCTGGGATTCAGTGATCCTTAGGGGTGAGATACCAGCTAAAATCACCACCGTCTGTGGAAAACGGTGAAGTAATCAGTCTCATTGCCCTATACAACAATAATCATGTCAGCAAGCTATTCCCCCTCACTTATTCCCACCCCCCTCCTCCAGAGGGCTGTACTCACCAGGGCTGGTGCTGTGACTGGTGCTGGTGATAGCTATAATCCACATTCTGCAGACCCCATTTCAGTTTTCACGCAGGTAAAAGTGCCATTACCTTCAAAGAACATCTTTGGCTGAGTAAGGACAGAAGGATCTGACCTAATCATAATTTAATTCAAATTATAGGGTACCTGCCCCAAATGCTGAACAATAAGAATGATACATCCCCTTAAGTGGCTAACTCCAGAAATGAGGATTGATCTAAAGTTTTTCATAGTTCAGGGTTGGTGGTTCAAGCCTTTTCCAGTTAAAATGTGATCACTAAAAACATCTGCAATTAAAAGAGCAGACAATATAAAATCCAGCAATTTTGCTTTTCTTTGAAGCATGTGACACCTGTACATGTGAGGCAGGGCGTCGCAGGTCAAATGTCAAAGCACATGCCACTGCTCACTAGAGCACGTTCTATGAAGCTGAGGCAATGCTCAACCCAAGCCGCTGCAGTGACACTCACAGCAGGGAAAACGTTGGCGTGTTAACAGCATCATCAGAAGTGCTGGGGAAAGCCACAGAGAAACATTTCTGGGGCGGGTGCCTGTGCCGAAGCTGGATAGAAGGCAGCAGCAGAAAGAGGGCCTCAGTAGCAGTGGTCGTTGCAACTGTGGTCAAAGTGGAGGCATACAGCAGAGGCGGCAATCCAGGGGCCTATACTGGCAGAGGCTGCAGCCATAGTAGTGGGAAATGTAGAAGGCAGATATTGAAATCAGAGCAATAGGAGAGGCTAGAGCAGCTGTACAAGCACAAGCTGTGCCCACAGCAGTAATGGAGGCTGAGGTGAGGCGAGGCGGCTGTAATTAGAACAACCGCAGAGGGCAGTGGACTGCAGCCCTGGAGCAGGGGAAGACATTGCATCCATGAAGGCAGCAAAGGCAGAAGCTGCAGTGCCAGAGGCAGAAGACAGGCCATAGCGGTGGGAGCAGTAAAGGACGAGGCCATGAATATACATGAGGATCTGAGATATTAAAGTGATGGGGGCCATATAAGAGTCTAGGCAGACACGCTGCTAAAATCTGGTACCACATCTGTGCTCTTCACACTCCTTTTAACTTTTTCATTGCAGGGAGTCACGGGTTTGGTTTGAGGGATGAGCAAAGCTTCAGGTAGTTTTTGTTCCAAACCAACCCAATCACTGAATACTTCTCATACATCTCAATAGCATTTGTTTTTGTTTTTTTTCCTTTCAGACCAAGATTGTGGCCCTGTTGTGTGAAGTGCTGTACAATAGAAGGGGTTATGGAGTTAATATAAGGGGTATATGGAACAGATATGCCTTGAATGATTAATAACTACTGACTCCTTCTGGCCCTCAAAAATTAAAAGAACTATTGACCTCTGTTTATCCCAAAACAGGATCCAAATATGAAAACAATAAGAAAATGGTTCACATCATGTGAGACACTTTGTCTAAGGATCCATAGATCAGCCAACTATAGAAACTAAAATGGCTGAATGAGAGTAATGCTAAGCATCAAAGCAAGAATCTTTCATAATATGGATAAAACCTTTTCTCCCTCCCAACCTAGCTAAAATGAACTTCAAACTACCACACAAGAGTCACACCCTGCTTTCCTATGCAAAGTGACCCACTGAACATTGATGGATCAAGAAATGGGTTGGGGAATCTGCAAGTTCAAAAAACTAGAAATGTGGCTGTAAGATTGAAAGTCAAATTGGGCAAACTGTTACCCCAAGAAATCCAAGCCACATGTTTTCGCCCCAAATTATAAATCTAATAAACTGTGAATAATTTGTCTTTCACCCCAAATTAGAATCTGTCAGTCAGCCCTACATTCTTCTACATGTGGAAAATCTCTCTAGTTCAATTGTAAGTTCTAAATAATGTGAAATGCTGATGTGCAGTCAAAGAATGTATGGAGTATGTCCTCCAAATTTAGAAGATTCTAAAGATTTTGTTGATTCTCACTGTAAATAGTTGTTGTACTCTAGAAGTAAGAGAAATTGACATGAGGAAGAAGAAATGTTAAAAGATATTAACCAGCATATAACTTTGGCATATTAAGAGGAATTGCTTACAAGTGGGGCTTCCAACTGATACTAGGGTCTAATAATGAAATACAGGCCTTGAAATGAATCAAACCTAAAAAGCCTCCGACCAGAAAAGGATTGAAAGAATTTGTCACACACTTCCGCCATCTACTGGATACCAGTGGAAGCATCAAAGAAACTGAAAAAGCTAAAGCCTAAGCACTCCTTTGGTATGTGTCCAATAGGAATAAGAGGGTAGTCCCCTTTTATGAGCCCTGAAACTAGGGTATTGTAGTGGGGTTTACAAACTCCATACTGAGCACAGATAAGAGATAAGAGTCTTCCGGGTGACCACAAGCAATCAGGCCAACCACACCCCCACACAGCCAGTCGTGGAGACATGCATCCACAACTGTGACCAAGTAAGAAAACAAGCCCAGCTATAAAGGGGGGAGAATCAAGAGGGAAAAGAAGGTAGAAAGGCCTGGGATAGCCGAGGGTCAACAGTCCCATGCTAGTCTGCCTCTAAAAAAGTGACAGGGATACCAGAGGGGACCTGGAGTTTAAGGGCTGATAACTTAAATTGAGTCCAAGTGGTTATAGACTGGTCGAACTGTTGATGAATTGAAGGGGACCAGTTCGGAGAAAGCTGGGTCTCTGAGAAGTTACACCAAGAGCAGCGGACAGTATGTAAACTGAGTTCAACGTGTGCTCAAGGGAGTTGACTGAACCCAACACAAGAAACTGCAGAATCCTAAGTGCAATTGACATCTGGACCAGCCATGTGGAAAGGGTTCTTCCCCTCATCCCAGGGTTCAGAAGATAAGAAGAAGTGGTGAGATTTCATTTAAAAGATTGAGTTTCCCCTTCTATTTTTTAATATGAATAACTCTAGGTTATCTTGCTGAGTCTACCCTCTCTAGTGAGACCTCAAGTAACTATATTGTAGAATTTAATTCCTTTATGAATCCAAGCAAAGTGACCTAAGAGCGAGTGAAAAGAATTGTTTTAAGCAATTGTTTTTAATATTCTAAATGTGTCCCTTTTGGACCAATCTAGTCAAAGAGAAGTAGCCACACTCTTCAAAGTGCCTTAAAGACAAGTGCACCCTGGGAAGGGTGATAAATGTGTTAGGTAGTAAAGAATTCAGAATTGTTGATCATATATAAAAGTAATAAGAAATCTTGTATGCAGTGTTATTTTAGCCATGTCAGTCCCAGGAGTTAGAGAGACAAGGTGCGTGATGTAGTATCTTTTATTGGACCAACTTTTATTGGTGAGAGAGAAAACCTTTCAAGCTTACACAGGGTGACCTGAAGAAGAAAGCTATATAATCTTGAAACCAACAGAAGTTGGTCCAATAGAAGAGATTACCTCACCCACAAGAAATATTGGTCATTTCCACTGTACTTTGATATAACTCCTGAGCCTCAACTCTAGACTGTGATAAGTGCCTGCAGGGTTGGATTGTGCTGTGTGTCGTATGTACAATTGGTCATGTCTACATTTGAGTGGTAAACTTTTACTTATCTAACAGTGTGGTTCTGGCTGAATTAATAAATCGTTTGTTAAGAATAGGTAAGTGTGCTGATTTGAGAAATACTATTCAAGTTAAAAGTTGACCTGAGAAGAACCCAGCATTACACTAGCCAGCTAATGCTCCTGGACTCCATAAAAAGGGGTTATCCTATTGGACTTTATTATGTATCGGCAAAGTAATGTCCCCAAGGTCATGGACAGAGCCAGGAATAGAATCCCTGATTCCAGTGCAGAATACTATCTACTGGACAACATTGTCTCTCTCAGCGGGCTTCAACTCTCCTCACCCACCTCATGTCTCCCACCTTTCACACCGGTGACGGAGCCAAGTCAGGGGTTAACCCCCAGCTTGCTGGTTCTCAGGTACTTCCTTTCTCTAATGCAGCATTAACAAGCCATCGTCATGCAACATAACACTTCACTCTTACAGAGCCCCTTTTCAACAGCAGATCTCAAGGAGCTTTATGAAGAAAGTCAGTTTCCTTGTGTTCATTTTGCTGATGGGGCAACTGACTCACAGAGCAATGAAGTCATTTGCTAGGGCAGCAAGCGGAACCAGGAATAGAACTCAGCCCACCTGAGCCCCACTCAAATTTGCTGCCATGTAATGGGTAGCACATTGATCTGGAAAAAACATACCACAGATTCACATAAGAAAAAAAAAAGGCCTTTAAACTAGTGCATATAACCCATTTTAATAGGGTAAAGTTACTGGTTATTAACTGCCCAGGTTTTCTCCTTAGAGGGTTTGGTTGTCCGGGCCTTTAAAATACAGAGCTTGACAAGAAAAGATGGTGGCAATATACTTGTATATGTGAAATGTAGCTCAAGATCTGAGGCATGAGGAGGCCAGACTGTGCCTGGATATTCAGTGCTGTGGAAAATTATTTAGTGGCTTCGTCTACCATCTCGATTTGGTCTTATTCACTGCGTGCTGACACTTCACCGTCATTCTGCATGATTTCTGCACTGTACAGTTATGTGAAATATCACATTTCATTAGATTCCTTGCAGCCAGTCACTCTCCATAAATGTAAGCATTTTTATCAGGCGAATGCCAGTGTACAGCAGCCTCCTTACCTGCAGGAGGATTTGGGATAGTCAGGGGGGAGGCTCAAGGTTGGGTGATTCAGTCCTGGCTCACTGCAAAACAAGAGTTTATGTATGTTCTAAAGCAGTGTCATTGTATCAACTCCATTTTCCTCTTGCACATCTCTCTGGCCCTAAAGTCATGGGCCCAGATTTTTAAAGGTACTTATGTGTTGCTGCACTCAGTACCACAATGCCTACCTGATTCAGGGGCTGTTGCTTTTCAATTGGCTTGTGAATCAGTTAGGTGTTGCAATACAATGCCTGCATACCTTTACAATTCTTAAAGATTAGATGGGTGAGGTGATATCTTTTACTAGACCATAAAAGAGCAAATGCAAAACCAGAACATCCTCCCCAGAGGACTCACCATCTGTAACCCTCTGACAGCTCCGTACAACTTCAGATATGCTGAACAGCTTTGCAGACGGAGTTCAGAAAAAACTGAGAAACCATCTCCTCCACGTCACATATTCCAGAATGGACAACCTCAAACAAGAAATCATCACATGCTCTCACACACTGGAAGAAAAAAAAAATCCGGAAACCTACCCAGATATCATGCAGGTAACCCAACACAATATTTAAAAAAAAAAAATACACCCTGATGACAGCCAACCAACACAGAAAGTAGAACCAACTACAACAACTTCACAATCAACAGAACACCAGCTCCAGGAGAAACCATGACACCAGGACCCACCACATAGGCCATTCACAACAACCCAACATCACCAACCTATTAAGACAGCCCCTAAACAAAACGGAATGATCTGTACTCTCCAACAGACTGAACTTCTGCACCACCACAGAACCTGATGGCCCAATAAAAAATATTACCTCTCCCACCTTGTCTCTCTCATATCCTGAGACCAAAACAGCTACGACAACATTTTTAAAATGTGGGCTTTTATACGCTCAGTCACATCTGGTTGTGCGCGAACATACACGCACACACTGAGTTACTTCCTAGAGGTGTGAATCAGCAAGGTGCTCAAGCACACAAGCAGTCAATGGAAGTACTTACATGCTTCAAGTTAGGCATGTGCCCAAGTGCCTTGATCAATCAGGGCTACTGGCCTGATTCTTATATTTCTTAGGGCTGATTTACACTAAAAACTCACTTTGGCATAGCTACATCTCCCAGGGAGTGAGAAATCCCCATCCTTGAGAGATGTAGGCCATGCCAACACTAAAAAATTATGCTGACTCAAGTTACATCGGCATACAGCTGCCACAGTTAATATATCGCTTGTGCGTGTATGTACTTGGCTCCTTGTGTCAGCAGTGCATGTACTCACTAGGAGCACTTGTGTCAATACAGAGTGAGGTGCATCGTGGGTATGTATCCCAGTGTGCAACTCACCACTGTCCAGTGCACTGTCTTTTGGGAAGTTTTGGCAATGCAGGCATGGGGCCAAAACAAGTCATGATTGGGAGCATGGAGTCAACTTCCCAATTTGCAATTGTCTCCATCTCATCATGTTATCTGTATCCCATAATTTTCACACCTTTTTTCTCAAAATCCCACGAACCTACATGGCCTTCCTAGCTGGCCACTATCTCTGTCAGAAGCATGGAGTCTGCACAACTCTGCACTATTGTCCTGAGCATTGCAAGCATACAGCGCACAGTTCTGCAGTATCTGCAGAGCCAAACGAAGAACTGAATGACTGGGGAACATGATGATTTCTTGGAGGACCAATTGCTGTGAAACATAGTAAGAACCGATTTGAAGTTGCTGATGGCATTCACAGGGCAGCTCCAGATGGTATAGCACCACTTCTAGGCCTGAGAAATGAGCTCCGATGGGCGGGATCACATTATAATGCAGGTTTGGGATGTTGAGCAGTGGCTGCAGAACATTCAGATGTGCAAGGCCACATTCCTGGATCTGTGTGCGGAACTCATCCCTGCCAGGTATCGCAGGGACACCAAAATGAGAGCTGCACTGACAGTGGAGAAGCGAGTGGTGATCACATTGTGGAAACCTGCAATGCTGGATTGCTACCGGTCAGTTGGGAATCTGTTTGGAATCAGGAAATCCATTGTGGGATTTGTTGTCTGGCAAGTGTGCTCAGTCATTAATCTGCTCTTGTTTCACAGGAGTGTGACTCTTAGCGATGTTCAGGACATAGTGGATGGATCAACAGCAATGGGGTTCCCAAACTGTGTGGAGGGAGGGTGGTAATAGATGGCATGGATATCCCAGGTTCAGCATTGGAGCACCTTACCATGGAATACGTCAGCAGAAAGGGTTACTTTTCTACGTTTATGCAAGTGCTGTGCTTCACTGACATCAGTGTGAGCAGGTCAGGGAAGATCCATGATACTTGCATCTTTAAGAACACTGGACTGTTCAGAAAGCTGCGAACAGGGACTTTATTTCCCAACCAGCAGATTACCATTGTCAATGTTGAGATGCCAGTAGTGATCCTGGAAAATTTTAAGGCCCAGCTTGACAAAGCCTTGGCTGGGATGATTTAGTTGGTGTTGGTCCTGCTTTGAGCAGGCGAGTGGACTAGATGACCTCCTGAGGTCTCTTCCAACCCTAATCTTCTGATTCTATGGGGGACCCAGCCTATCCCTTAATCCCTGGCTCACAAAGCCAAACACCGGCCACCTTGGCAGCACCAAGGAAAGATTCAACTACCAGCTCAGCAGGTGCCGAATGAGAGTTGAATGCACTTTTGGTCGTTTGAAGGGATGCTGGTGTTGTCTACTCACAAGATTGGACCTCAGTGAGAAAAATATCCCAATGGTTATAGCTGCCTGTTGTGTCCTGTGAAGCGCAAAGGGGTAAAGTTTCCACTGTGGTGGCAGGCGGAGGTGGAGCAACTATCTGCTGAATTTGAATAGATACAAGAGGTATTAGGAGGGTTCAGTGCAGAGCTATATGCGTGAGGGAAGCTTTGAAAGAACATTTTAACAGTGAGCCGGAATAACATGTATTGTTGTAGTTTGCTCTACCTGGCGCTGCTCTTTTGTGGCCTGATAGGTGCATTGACAATGTTATATTCCTACATATACAGCTATCACCACACAGTTCCTATTAATTTTATTTGTAACCAATCCTATTAGTTGTGTGACACTGTGCCGTAATAGGTAATTGGTCACTTTTAGAATTGCTGAGAACTCGGCAGCATATGTTTGGAACTAATAAAGTTGAATTATGTTCTAAATAATAGAATTTTATTTTGTAACAAAATCAGTGCAAAAATACCCCATGCAATTTTACAACTAATACATTAAAACTTAATATATTCATAGAACAGAATTTATTAAAAGGGAAAGAACATTCATGTCGATTTCAGCTACGCAAGTTATTTCCATTTCTTGGAATGCTGCATTTGTTTGTTTGTTTTAAACCAATTTTTTTCAGTTTTTGATTTTGAAAATTATTTGTTGTTGTTTTAATTTTGGGGTGGGGGGTTGATGAAAAAATCAAAGTTATTTTTATTGCAGAAATGTTTTCCTCAAACTTCTATGGGTTTTCCCAACCAACTGTAGTTAGCGGTTTGGATGAAAAATAAGAAACACACATATATAACCTGAATCTCCTCCCACTTTTAGACTCAACTCTTTTTTGAAATGATTGGATATTTTTCTTTTTTATTTCCCACTTTGAGTTTTTGTTAGAGATGGATTCGAGGGAGGATACTATGTGATATTCCTAATCAGGGGAAGTGAAAGTGTCTGAATTTTCCCAAGAAAACCTGTGAACATAAGATCTCTATCGCAGTTTTACAGACTGGAGAGGTTTGGATGAGAAACAATAGATAAGCATCCAAGCCTTTGAGGGCTTGTATAAGGAGGGCCAAAGTTCTGATTCCCTTCAGGGTCACCCATCACTAACTCTCATACACACATACCTGTAGATACACGTGTAATTGTGGACACATGCTAATAAAAACACAAACCTGTAGCTCAGTGTACAAGCGCACATAACACAATATCTAACGAAAAGAAAAGGAATACTTGTGGCACCTTAGAGACTAACAAATGTATTTGAGCATAAGCTTTTGTGAGCTACAGCTCACTTCATCGAACAGCTGCCATTTACAGACTTTCAGAACTGTTCTCAGAGCGCACTGGAAAAAAAAATTTCCATCCCATGAGACTTTTCAAGATTTCAAAAAAAAAAAAAAAAAACCCAAAACAACAAGGAGTCCTTGTGGCACCTTAGAGACTAACAACAAGGACTCCTTGTTGTTTTTGCTGATACAGACTAACACGGCTACCACTCTGAAACCTGTCAAGATTTCAAACTTTTTTCCCATTCCAAACTGGAATGGAAAGTTGAAATCTCAAAATTGTTGGCGAATGGATAATCAGGGGAAAAAATAGATTGGGGCAGTCAAAACGTTTCATTGTGATCATGTTGAAATATTTTGTGTTTGACTCTTTTTTTAGTATTTTTTTAAACAAAATGTCATTTTGAACCAAACCCAACAATTTGTTGTAGCCAGCGTCGCAAGATATTTACATGCCAGATGCGCTAAAGATTCATATGTCCCCTCATCTTCAACCACCATTCCAGAAGACATGTCCATGCCAATGACGGGGTCTGCTTGATAACGATACAAAGCAGTGTGGACCGACACATGTTTATTTTCATAATCTGAGTCAAATGCCACCAGCAGAAAAAGTTGATTTTGTTTTTTGGTGGTTCAGGTTCTGTAATTTTCACATCTGAGCGTTGCTCTTTTGAGACTTCTGAAAGTATGCTCCATACCTTGTCCCTCTCAGATTTTGGAAGGCACTTCAGATTCTTAAACCTTGGGTCGAGTGCTGTAGCTACTTTTAGAAATCTCACATTGGTACCTTCTTTGCTTTTTGTCAAATCTTCTGTGAAATTGTTCTTAAAATGAACGTGTGCTGGGTCATCATCTAAGACCGCTATAACATGAAATATATGTCAGAACGTGGGTAAAACAGAACAGGAGACATACAATTCTCCCTCAAGGAGTTCAGTCACAAATGTAATTAATGCATTATTTTTTTTAACGATCATCATCAGCATGGAAGCATGTCCTCTGGAATGGTGGCCAGAGCACAAAGGGGCATATGAATGTTTAGCATATCTGGCACATAAATACCTTGCAACACTGGCTACAAAAGTGCCATGCAAACACCTGTTCTCACTTTCAGGCGACACTGTAAATAAGAAGCAGGCATCAGTCTCTCCCGTAAATGTAAACAAACTTGTTTGTGTTAGCGATTGGCTGAACAAGAAATAGGATTGAGTGGACTTGTAGGCTCTAAAGTTTTACATTGTTTTGGTTTTGAGTGCAGTTATGTAACAAAAAAAATCTACATTTGTAAGTTACATTTCACAACAAAGAGAGTGCTCTACAGTACTTGTAAGAGGTGAACTGAAAAATACTATTTATTTTGTTCATGATTTTTACAGTGCAAATATTTGTAATCAAAAATAATATAAAGTGAACATTGTACACATTGTATTCTGTGTTGTAATAGAAATCAATATATTTGAAAATGTAGAAAACCATCCAAAATATTTAATAAATTTAAATTGGTATTCTATTGTTTAACCGTGTGATTAATCATAATTAAATTATTTAATCGCAATTAATTTTTGAGTTAATCGTGAGTTAACTGCGATTAATCGACAGCCCTAATTATTTATTATAATGAAAAAGTTCAAAATATCTCATTTTTATTCTTCACTGGACCGAAAACAAATTTTGAAACTTCAAAATTTTTCACGAAATAGAATTCTCGTTTTGCAGCTCTCCCTATTGACCCCCGAGTCATTTGACTCCATTAATTCTGGAGACAAGCAGCTGTTACAATGTCCCAAGGGATCTATATGCATCAACTTACTCCTTGTCATGAGTCACCCTAAGTGACCTCATGAAAGGGGCTCAAACACCCAAATCCTCACCTCCCATTTGCAGTTCAGTGACTCTCTCCTCCCTGCCCCTAATGTTGCCCTATGAGATATAAATATGTGACCTTATTTTGAAAGGAAAATCCTTCCTTGCTTGCAGCTCCATCACTTATGCATTATAGACTTTCTACTCAATTGCAGCATAATCTTGTAGGAATTTATTATGCATCCTGTATATAAAACAGTATGTACCCTCTAGAGAGACCATCAAAAGGTAGTTAATAGAGATGTTAAATTATTATTGGTTGAAAGGCGCTGATGCCCTAGAGTAATCAGATTCCCTCTTTCTCCTGCTTGCTTCATATACTATATGTAACATATACAATTAATAGTGCACATAAGTCAGTCTCTAAATATATCTCTGTGAAGCCTGCTTGAAAGTTAGAGAAACTGATGCATAAAACATGTGGAGTCAAGCAAAGATGTCACACTAGGGCACATTACAAGTGCTAGCAAAAGAGTTGATGGATATGGTAAAGGAGGCACTGAAGAGCCCTGAAGAAAGTTCTTTTATGCTGTTTCCTCCTCCCACTATTTATTTGTGCGGGAAACCAGTCAAAGAGTTGGAAGTGGCTGAGTGGGGGTAAATAGTCACATTGTAGTTTATTAATGGTCATGAAAAGGTGTAAAAGGAGACCTGCCACAAGCTGCCGGGACATTGGGAAGGGAAAGGGTGTGTTATTAGATTAGTCTCAAGGGTCTAATGATTAGAGTAGATAAACCTTGTGTCCAGTTGGACAGGGTGCTGGACTGGAACTCAGGGAACCTATATACTCCTCTCAGCTCTGTCGTTGACCTGCTGTGTGACCTTGGCCAAGTTACTTCATCTCTATTCTGCTTAGGTTATAAGATCCTCAGGTCCCTTAGTATGTGCAACAAATAGGTCCCAAACTCGTCTGGGACTTCCACACTATTATAATACAAGTTAATATTACTACTAAGGATAATTATAACAGCTCATAATATAAATAGTAACTATGGAAAGTAAAAACAAAATCTCCTAGATGTAACAATGTCTGGTATATTGTAGGAGCAAAATGATTCAGAGAAATCCATCCAATAGCAAATAAAACATGCCAACAGGGGGAAGTGGCAGAGCAGCTGGAGAAGAGAGAAAATGTCAGTATGTAAAAAGCACTGCACAGGAACCAGAGGAACACAACTCAGCAGCAACCGTGCCCTTAATCACACACAATTCTACATGGTGCTGCAAATTCAGACTTTAGATTTCATATATTTATTAAAAAGAAAAGGAGGACTTGTGGCACCTTAGAGACTAACAAATTTATTTGATCATAAGCTTTCGTGAGCTACAGCTCACTTCATCGGATGCATTCAGTGGAAAATACAGTTCTGTATTTTCCACTAACAAATTTATTTGATCATAAGCTTTCGTGAGCTACAGCTCACTTCATCGGATGCATTCAGTGGAAAATACAGTTCTGTATTTTCCACTAACAAATTTATTTGATCATAAGCTTTCGTGAGCTACAGCTCACTTCATCGGATGCATTCAGTGGAAAATACAGTGCTGTATTTTCCACTGATTTTCCACTGAATGCATCCGATGAAGTGAGCTGTAGCTCACGAAAGCTTATGATCAAATAAATTTGTTAGTCTCTAAGGTTCCACAAGTACTCCTTTTCTTTTTTGCGAATACAGACTAGCACGGCTGCTAGATCGAGGGACGTGATCGTTCCCCTCTATTCGACATTGGTGAGGCCTCATCTGGAGTACTGTGTCCAGTTTTGGGCCCCACACTTCAAGAAGGATGTGGATAAATTGGAGAGAGTCCAGCGAAGGGCAACAAAAATGATTAGGGGTCTGGAACACATGACTTATGAGGAGAGGCTGAGGGAGCTGGGATTGTTTAGCCTGCAGAAGAGAAGAATGAGGGGGGATTTGATAGCTGCTTTCAACTACCTGAAAGGGGGTTCCAAAGAGGATGGCTCTAGACTGTTCTCAATGGTAGCAGATGACAGAACGAGGAGTAATGGTCTCAAGTTGCAGTGGGGGAGGTTTAGATTGGATATTATGAAAAACTTTTTCACTAAGAGGGTGGTGAAACACTGGAATGCGTTACCTAGGGAGGTGGTAGAATTTCCTTCCTTAGAGGTTTTTAAGGTCAGGCTTCACAAAGCCCTGGCTGGGATGATTTAACTGGGAATTGGTCCTGCTTCGAGCAGGGGGTTGGACTAGATGACCTTCTGGGGTCCCTTCCAACCCTGATATTCTATGATTCTATGCTACTCTGAAACCTGTCATATATTTATTGTTTTGTCTAAACTCTGCTTGGCTACCTTACCTGGAAAAAGGAGGGAAACATGATAGGATCCATTTTTGATATGTGTCTCCCATTCTGCTGGATCTCTTTCATTCTCAGGATACACCCACAGTTGTATGGCATTGGAGGAATCAAAGAGGAGAGTCAGGGTAAAGCGCACTCTGTAGGTTGTTACATAACATATGAAAGGAGAGTTTACGCTCATTGTGGTCTCCAGGAGTAACCTTGGATTAGGCTTTTCTCAGGTGGAAAAACTCAGGCAGGAAGAAGCAAAACTAGTGTTAAACTATGGGTTTGGCGCAAGAGTCAAAGGCAGGCCAACTCCTTCTGTGGACAGGTCATTGGCGCCTGTTCCAAGCTTTCTGAAAAGGGAAATTGCCTGTGAGGAGTTTCTTGCCCACCTGTGGTCACGGGAACAGGACTCGTGTAGAATAAATAAATAAACAAATTGAGACCAGACTGAGTCCCAAGAGCTCCTGAGCTGACTAAATGAATGTAGGTTGGGTCTGTTCTATTCCTGTAACTCAAGAGGGAAGCCTGTCTTACTTTGCTTGTAATGCAATATAAGATGAGAGGAGTTTAAATGTGTGTCAGCTGTCTGTTGTATTAAAACCATTTTCTATGATGTTTTGTTCCAACTACTAAAATATCTACTTGTTTTAAGAAGGCTGTTGGTCCCTGTATAGATCTGGTGACAAACTCCCAAAGGGCAAAAACACAGTTGCCCAGTTGGACCTGCTCAATAATAAACAGTTGACATAGATAGACCAAGACCTGGGTACAACAACTTAAGAGCAGTAGAAATGGGAAATTCCATCTGAAGACAGATAAACTATAGAGTGAGTAACAATAAGTGCTGGAGATCTGGGGTTTGAACCCTGCTAACCACCAATGAGCAGGGTCATTACACTTGCACAGGGGATCATTCAAATGATTTTGTCAAGGACGCCAGCAGTGGTTGGAGTAATCTCTTGCAAATAGTTCTATTGACTTCAATTTAGCATCATGTCACTTTCAAAACAGGCTCTGAGATTAAAGAGTTGTCAAGACTTCTGAATCATATTACAACTCTATAGTTGTTGTTTTTTTGTATACATAACATATGTTTGGTATCTTTAAACACAATTACTTTTGTATAATAAAAGTGTTGATTTGATGATGTGACATTTTCTGCAAGTGTGTTTAACTCAGTTTATGTTTTCATAAGTTGCAATGAAACTCAATTATGTATGTGTAATAAGGCTCTTGATTGTTACACTTCTACTTTTCTGTATAATGAAGCCAGCAATTAGAATTTGGTTGCTCTATGGCTTAGGAAAACATACTTGTTTTGTAGACAAAAGACTCTTAATGAGCATGTCTTTTTTGAAAGTGTTTGAAAAAAGGTCAATAACTCAAACATATAATTAGTATTCTTAAAAAAAATGTTTCCAGACAATACAATAACTTTTGAGGACAAACAGTCCAGATTACATAAATGTATGCCTTAGAGTGGACACAGAAATAAATCAGAACATGTTTCAGCATCAAGGTTATGCACACACAGAGCTATATTGCTGAACTTGCACCTGTAAAATACTCACGTCTGGGTGCATGCTAAATATTGTAATAGGCCCTGAAAGGGTCTCTCTAGGAGGGGAGATTTAGGACTGATCAGAGGTAGACAGCTGAGTACTTCTCTCCTAGCAAATCAACTCTCTTTGGGGGTGGAACTAGTGACAGGAGTCATTTTGGAAGGTAAGAGAGGGTGGCAGAACAGAGCAGGAAAACCAATGGGAGTTTGGCTTATCATCTGGGAGAATTAGACTCAGCTGGACAGACTGAAGAATCCTTGTTTGGGGAAGATATAGGGTGAAATCCTGGCTCAGTGAGGTCAGTGATAAAACTCCCATTGACTTCAATAGGGACAGATTACACCTTTTGGGTTACATCTACACCACGAGTTAAGCGTGTGATTGCCCTGCTCATGTACACAGTCTCCGACTAGCTCTCATCAAGCCAGCACAAGCGCAAATAGCAGAGGAGCTGCGGTGCCATGGGCAGCCGTAGTGGTGGCAGAGCTGAACCAATGCCAAGTACCTACTGACCGCTTGGAGGCAAGTTCGCACTCAGCACAACTCAGCCAGGCTTCTCCTACTGCTAGCAGTGCTACCATGGATGCCCTGCCACTTATTCTCATGTTCGCTCCATGAGAGAAGGGGAAGCACACTCCTAGCTTGTAGTGTAAACATATCCTTAGTCTTTGGCTGTGTTACTCTCACTTACATCCCTGGGCCTAGAGCAAAAGACTCAGTGTTATTCAGAAAGCTGGTCAGAATATTTTCATTGAAAGGGTTTTTCTGTTGGAATTTGCCATTTTGACAAAGCAATATTTTTTACAAAGTCTTGTCTTGGGGATAAAAAACGGAAAACATTAATTGAAAGGTCCCATTTTGACATTTTCAGAATGAAAAGTTTTGATTTTTTTAACTTGGAAGTGACTCTGTTTTGAAAATTATTTTATACATATAAAAAATGAAAAGTCCCTAAAAGGGTTGAAATTGAAACAAAATGCTTCAGATTTATCAACATGAAATGTTGTGAAATTATTTATTTTTCCTAATTTTGTTTTTTGAACAATTTAAAATTTTGGCTTTTTATCCCAAGTTGGAATGATTTTTTTTTAATCTTGAGACTTTTCATGGGACAGACAGTTGGAAATTAGATTTGCTTTAGTTATTCACTATTATGTGAGTCCAGTCATTGTGTTTAGAGCTCGTTGAAATCTTTTGCAAGAAAAGTATTTATGGTGAAAAATGGCCCTTTGTGAATAAAGAATTTTTTGCCCAAAACAAAATTTTAGTGAATGCCATTGATTTTTTTCATGAAAAAAATGTAACTATTTTCTAGTAACATTTTTATTGAAATTGTTTTTAAAGCATTAAACTTGTTTAATAAAAAAATGCCTTTTCTTTCTGAAACCTATAGTTTCAGTAAGTATTTTTTCAAAAGACGTTTCAATAAAAACGTTGATAAAATAGATTCCCAGAATTTCATGAAAAATATATTTATTTAGGACCTAGCAAAATGGAAAAAAACCTCAAAATTTCATTTCTGAAAGCTCTTTTCCCCATTTTCTGACCAGCTCTCCATTGTGTTTATTTCTATTATTTAAGAGGAATTTATTTTTAATTCAAGTTTGTCCACAAATATTTAAACCTAGTTTCAATCTGAATAGGCAAAAAGCCTCTTTTTGAAATTCCTGGCCTCATCTTTGTAATAGTACACCATGCTGAATTTCTCTTCATAGGGGATGATAGGAGCTCACTAGAGTTGCATGACATCTTTTTTGGCCAAATCTTTTCCAATTAAAATGTAGATTCGGTACCACAAACACTTCTTGACTTTGTGTTGATTCTGATGAATGGTTTCAACTAGAAAAAACCTAAAAGACAAAAACCAAAAAGAATCATTTTGATTCAAAACAACTTTTGATTTCAAAATTCCCTTCATTTTTTTAATAACAATGTAGAAGAAACAAAATGAAATGTTTCATTTTGATTTCAAGCTGAGTTGAATAAAACATTTTGTTTGGCTTGCAATGACACTTTTTCCAATTGGCCAGAAATTTTTAAAGGATTCTTTTTTTTTTATTTGACCCTTTTTAAAATATTTTTTGTAATTTCCAGTGAACTGGAAAATCTGTTATTTGCACAGCTCTAGATGTGACTTATGTATACAGATGTGACTGTTAAAAAGTCTCATAGCTTCCTGAGAACTGTTTGTACTGAAAGGCTTTAAACTTTCATAACTTTCATATTATATGGATGTTATTGCTTACTTTATCTGTTTATTTAGATTCTATATTCACTTGCCTTAAACTTTTGGTGCATCACTGACAATCAAAATACAAATTCTAATAAAATAGAAAATACCTTCCTTAATCCATAAATCCTGAAAGACAGACCTTCTGAAGTTTTTTTCTGACAAGTAGCATAATTAGAAAACCTGACCTATGAGGAAAAGTTACAATAACTGGGGATCTTCAGTCTTGAGAAAAGAAGAGTGAAGGGGGATCTGATAACTGTCTACAAATATTTTAAGGTCTGTTGTAAAGAGAAAGGGGATCAATTGTTCTCCATGTCCACGGAAGGACAAGAAGTAATGGGCTTAATCTACAGCAAAGTATATTTAGGTTAGATACTAGGAAGAATTTTCCAACTATAAGGGTAGTTAAGCTCTTGAATAGGCTTCCAAGGGAAGTTGTGGAATCCCCATCACTGGAGGTTTTTAAAACAGGTTGGCCAAACTCCTGTCCGAGATGGTCTAGGTTTCCTTGGGCCTGCCTCAGCAACTTCTTGAGGTCCCTTCCAAACCTACATTTCTATGATAATCTCCCTCATGTTGTCTCTCAGAATTCCCGCACAAGAGGGTTTACTCTTGTGAATAAAGTTACTCATGATTAAGTCTTTGCATACACAATCTTAACTCTGCCCCATAGTGCTTATGTTCTACAACTCAGGGTGTGAACCTTAACTCCAGTTCCAACCCCTTTATACTGGGCAAAAGGGCCAGCACAGCATAAAGGAACCCTAAAAACTCTGTAGAAAGCCAAGGTGGATTCCTCCAATGGAGGCATTCCTAGGACAGACAGAAGGCCCGCCTTCTCATACCCCCTTGCAAGTTAGGTGGAGCTGTGTGTTGAGGACATGCCCCTGCTGCTTCCATTCCTGAACCTAGCATGCCCTCAGGAGTGTCTCTTCATCACACAGCACCGCCATGCTTCAGGGCCATACTGCGGCCCACAGGGCAGTCCCGGGAGGCTGTTGCAATTTAGATGGGCCCCTAGGGCCTGTCTAAATTATACAGGGTTTCTCCAACCCAGATTTGGCTTAAAGCCTCCTTACCCACCCCTGCACTGAGAGTTCTGTCCTGTGCCTTTTAGAGGTGTGGGCCAGCACTTTACCCGCTGTCACTAATTACACAATCATGTACAGTTTCTCAAATACATACAATAAACATAATACAGTTTCTTCCACAATCTTGGGTACCCATGTGTAGACTCTAATGATCTATGTATGTCAGACCAAGGCCACGGAAGTGATCTGTATGAAAAGTACATAGTCCATAGACAATTTACTACAAAGATTTACAACAGACTGTAATAGGGGGAATGTATTGATAAATGCAGAGATTAGAAAGAAACTACCAGATTAATTATCAACAACTGCCATACTATCTAAGGTGCCTCAGCAATACAATTACACAGAAGCAGCTTAATACCATTAAATACTTTGTACCAAGAAACATACATGATTTTTATGTCGTTTTATGGAAAAAAAATCCATTTTCCATTTCCTTGTACTTGTACAATTAGAGATACATTGATAGCAGCATGCAAGTATAAATTCTGTACACAGATTCTCATTAAAGAGAATTCAGAACAATATATTTTTGAAGAAATTACATCCAGTAGTTCAAAAAGAATAATATTTTATTCAGACAAGTTTGAGGTTAGAATATATGTATATGTGTATATGTGTATATGTGTATATATATATATATATATATATATATTCATTGTTAAAATTACTCTGTTTCTGCAAAATAGCTTCTGAAATAATACATTGCTGTTCAGGAGGGTATCTGTCTTTAAAAAAATCCTTTTAAATGTCCTTGACACTCATATACTATGCATTATTAAATTATGCACAAAAATATTACATTAAAAGAACATTATTAAGGTTGCAAAGTCAAGCACTCAAAAGCCAGAAAATACCATAATTAAGGTTGCCAGTGTGACCTTAATTCAGCCCATTTGTGTATATGCATTATGATATTGTCTTCAGTTACATGATCACATTTATGCATCTTCCCTCTCCATGAAAAATCAATGCGAGTTAGACATGTAAGCACTTTTGAAAATTCCACTAGGCATCTACCAGCATCTTTATGTTTTTAAAAACGTTTACAAATCTGATCCTAGGCACCCAACTCCCACTGACTTTCAATGGGAGTTAGGTACCTAACCTGCTTAAGTGATTTTGTTTAAATCCTTCTAGGTCCCCAATCCTCAAAGGTATTTAGGCACTTAACTCCCACTGATTTCTGAACTTTTGAGGATCTGGACTTAGGTGCCTATCTGTATCTTTACTCACCTAAATATCACTGTAAATCTGCCCCAAAGGCCCTGAATCAGCAAAGAACTTAAGCACACACTTACCTTTAAATACCATGATAATTCACTGGGACTTGAGTACATACTTGAAGTCAAATATGCGTGTAAACACTTACCAGAATAGGGATGCTTTCCTGAGTCATGAGTTTGCCCTAATTATCTCAATGTGTTGATAACTCTGAAAACTAATGCTAAGCAGTAGAGCTGATTGAAAAATCCCCATTCTCCTCCCCCCCCCCCCCCCCCCATGAAAGTGGCTTTTCTACTAAATGGACATTTTTGAAAAAGCCATTTTCATTCCCCAAACCTGGGTTTTCATTGAAAAACCAACCCTCCTGCCCCCCAACCTGAATATTGCATCAGCCTTTTGCACTCGTTAAAATAAATGTGTTGAAAGTCACACCTCAGAGTTAAACTGCTGCAACTTTCTCATGCAGACAAGCCCTTAAAGTAATTTTTTATCTGCTGCTTCGGATTCATGCATGAAAGAAGGTTGGTCTCCTAATTAATGCACTGGGTTGGACTCACGAGATCTGCGTTCAGTTCCTAAGTCTACCACAGAGATTTCCTGTGTGGTCTTGGGCAAGTCACTTCACCTCTCTCTTCCTCAGTTCTCCATCTGGGAAATGGGAGTAATAATACTTTTGTGTCATGGGGCTAATTGACTGGGAAGCATTCAGATGTTACTGTCAGAGGAGCCCTGTAAAAAAGATACACATGTTGTCCCTTTAGAGTACCCTTTTTGATGGCCATCCCATGAACTGTTTTCCAACTCTTCGCATGTGTAGCCAAGTAGAAAGTGTGGGATCATCCAGTACCAACAAACAACCCTGAATATTTAGACTGTAAGTTCTTATTTAGATGGTAAGCTCTTTGGGGTATAGATTGTCTGCTCTTCTGGGTTTTGACAGCACCTACCATAATGTGGCCCCACTCTTGGTTGGCCGTAAGGCACTACTGTAATAAACACGGTTGTTAATAATATGATTGCTTGGAATGACTATCCTCATCAGCTTCCTTTGCTTAAGGTATAAAAAAGAAATGAACACCTGGGGAGAAGTTCCGTATACAGCAACATTTTACATTTTATAAGCACTTGTCCCCAAATGAATGGATTAGTGACCCCCAAAAATATGAACAAAAACTCCTAGCTCGTCTGCATCTCCAGCACGGGGCTGTGTAAATTAAATAATTATACCCTCAAATAAATAAACAGTCTTCTAAATCTTATTATAACAAGTGACTGCATCATTAAGTAAAGGGCAGATGCTCCTTAAGGAATCATTTCAGCAGCGGCTGTGTCTTCTCATATGTGTTTTATCTCTTTATCTATTAGCCAACATTATGGAGAAGGTGGTTTGTGTTTCGAGCCCTGGCTTTCATTGTTAAATACTTGGCATAGCACAGAAGTGATAGGGTGTATTTTTAAAAGGCTGTCTAGGGGGTTGTTAGCTTGTATCCTAACCCACCTGGGATATGGCTGCTCTTTGGGCCAGTTCAGCAAAGCACTTATACATGTGCTTAACTTTAAGTACATGCTCAAATCCTATTGAAGTCAATGGGACTGAAGCATGTGTGTAAGTGCAAGGTCCTACATGCTTTGGTCTCAACCCTGCAAGTTGCTGGGCATCTCCTGACAGGTTCTGAGCACCTCAACTCCTTTTTATTTTAAGGGGAGTTAATGATGCTAAGCAGTGCACCTTGCAAGATCAAGATGGGTTGAGCTGACAGAGCTCTAGAATGAAAGATCTCCATGGGAAAAAGTCCAGGGAGCTATAAGAAACTGGTCACTGAGAAGGTGTTGTTCTTTCCTCTGAAGCACCACTGACTCAGTGCCCCAGCAACAAGTCCATAAAGCTTGGCCCATTGAAGCTGCACCAGTTTTGCTCCACCTAAGGGTCCTGTCTGGGCCCAAAGGTGGCAAGCAGGATTAGATTGTATGTGCATTGTCACGTCTCTTGATCATGAAACTCATCTGCATAACTGACCCCAGGAGAAGCCCATCAAGAAAGGAGAGCATCGGCAGACCCAGTGCGGGGGACATGTCAAGGTTCCATGGTACCTGCCTTCAGGGTTGTATTTTTTAACTAGTATCTGGTTTTCAAGAGCGCTGAATTTACTGAGAAGAATTGTAAAGAATGAAATCCAGTACAAAGTGCTGAAGACATTTACAGCGGAAATGACCTTGTCTCACACAAGGACCAAATGGCTTCATGAGGCATTATCTTATAATTATTTCAGACTAATATTAATGTTTAAAAGTTAGTATTTTAATGGGCGTGCATGATCCTGATGATGCAGAGAAATCAGATGTGGCTTTTACACTGCTTTGCTCACACACCTCACATACAGACAGCAGACAGGCAGCATAATTCTCTTTTGAGCTTTGGGTACAAAACAAATCATTATAGTTTTTCATGTATGCCAAGTTTAAACAAACACCTGTAATGCTTAGCGATTGAATCATAGAATCATAGAATATCAGGGTTGGAAGGGACCCTGGAAGGTCATCTAGTCCAACCCCCTGCTCAAAGCAGGACCAATTCCCAGTTAAATCATCCCAGCCAGGGCTTTGTCAAGCCTGACCTTAAAAACCTCTAAGGAAGGAGATTCTACCACCTCCCTAGGTAACGCATTCCAGTGTTTCACCACCCTCTTAGTGAAAAAGTTTTTCCTAATATCCAATTTAAACCTCCCCCACTGCAACTTGAGACCATTACTCCTCGTTCTGTCATCTGCTACCATTGAGAACAGTCTAGAGCCATCCTCTTTGGAACCCCCTTTCAGGTAGTTGAAAGCAGCTATCAAATCCCCCCTCATTCTTCTCTTCTGCAGGCTAAACAATCCCAGCTCCCTCAGCCTCTCCTCATAACTCATGTGTTCCAGTCCCCTAATCATTTTTGTTGCCCTTCGCTGGACTCTCTCCAATTTATCCACATCCTTCTTGAAGTGTGGGGCCCAAAACTGGACACAGTACTCCAGATGAGGCCTCACCAATGTCAAATAGAGGGGAACGATCACGTCCCTCGATCTGCTCGCTATGCCCCTACTTATACATCCCAAAATGCCATTGGCCTTCTTGGCAACAAGGGCACACTGCTGACTCATATCCAGCTTCTCGTCCACTGTCACCCCTAGGTCCTTTTCCGCAGAACTGCTGCCTAGCCATTCGGTCCCTAGTCTGTAGCTGTGCATTGGGTTCTTCCGTCCTAAGTGCAGGACCCTGCACTTATCCTTATTGAACCTCATCAGATTTCTTTTGGCCCAATCCTCCAATTTGTCTAGGTCTTTCTGTATCCTATCCCTCCCCTCCAGCGTATCTACCACTCCTCCCAGTTTAGTATCATCCGCAAATTTGCTGAGAGTGCAATCCACACCATCCTCCAGATCATTTATGAAGATATTGAACAAAACCGGCCCCAGGACCGACCCTTGGGGTACTCCACTTGATACCGGATGCCAACTAGATATGGAGCCATTGATCACTACCCGTTGAGCCTGACAATCTAGCCAGATTGAATTGGCTCCATATACTGTATTAGTGTCAGCTTCCCTTAAGGACTTGACGAAGTGAGCTAGTTTTGTGTGTATGGGGCAGGTTGTGAATCCCCTCCCCCCCACCATACTCATACTGCATGGACTACCATGTTTTTAGTGGCATGATCCTTCCTCTATTGACATCAGTAGCAAAGCTCTCGAACTTCAGTTGTTTAAAGTCAGGGCTTAGCTGAATAACTCCTCCCTACTATGTATTTCCAGAGGGACAGGAAATTAGGAGTCTTGTTTATACAGAAGTTCATGGAAACTACAGGAGAGGAATGTGGTTTTATCAGATGATGGTGGAGATCATTGTTATCAGCAGGACTGGTTGAAAATTTTTCATCAAAATCACTTTTGATAGAAAATGGCCTTATTCGTTCCAAGTAACATGTTAATGGGCTTTTTTTTAAATTTTAAACATAAAAACAAAATAATAAAATGAAACCCCAATTTGTTTGGCTTTAATTTTTAAATGTCCACGTTTTTGGATTCTGCTACTGGGAAAGAAAGGGGGAGGGAAATGGGGGAGAGAACTAAAGAAAAAACAAAACAAAAAAGTTCATATTTCAGTTTATCTCCAAAAAGCATGAAAAAACCATTGCAAGAATTGTTTTTAAAATCCCTAAAATTTCCCATGTAAAACAATTGTTATTTATTACCAGCTCTAATTATGATTATTTATATTACTTTAGAACAGAGGCCTCTACTTAGATAAGAGGCCTATTTTGCCTTAGGGACTTGCAAACATAGAATAGGAGACTGCCCCTTTTCATTCATAAATGGTCCTTGTCACAGGCTTGCTTGCTGTTTATGGGGAATTGGGCTCAGCTTTTCCTGTAACACAGCAAGTATCCCCTAGCTGACCCTGGTTGGATGGTTTTATTGGAATTATTGGACACAGCTGGGAAAGGGTCAGGAAGGCCTGCACTGGAAGAGAGCTGAGATGGGAAGAGAGGGATCCAGGAGAGACAAGCCTGGGTGTTCCCTTTCCTGGGGAAGGGCCTGGTTGGAATCGGGCAGAAGGAGAACTGGGGAGAGCCCATGGCGAAGGATGTTCCCTGCTGGCTTTTGCCCACCTGTCTGAGCTTCCTTCGTTTCCCTAACTTGTTGATGACTCTGTTCACTGGCTAAACGCAAATTAAGCAGAGCACACATTCCTTTGTTTGCCAATTTCTGTTTGGACAGGGCTGTGGGGTTTGGATCGTGTTGTTAAGCAGCCCTGGGAAGCAGCCCGAGGAGTTGGTGCTCAACTGAGGAAAAGCTCACAGGGAAAACTTAAGAGGGATGGAAGTTCAAGCCCAAGGAGGCCAGAAATGGTTTAAGTTTATATTTCCATTTGGGATTTTTTCTGTGAGTCCCTGCCTTGAAGGAAGGGTGAACCTAGAGAGATTGTGGAGCCTGAAGGATGCAGGTAGTAGTGGGCCCAGGAAAGACCCGTGGAAAGGGTCTATTGACAGGTTGGGTAGGAAGAAGCCCAGGAGGAAGTGAGTTGCCGTGCTCTGCATAGACAGACCTGCTTACTAGTGGGTCCCTTGGCTGGAAGCCACATGAGAGGGTGGCCTGTATTCCTCTACAGGCCAACTGAGAAAGGTAGTGAGATGACTCCAGAGGCCAGGGGTGGAAGGGCTAGTGCGTCTGGACTCAGGTCAAAGACTCGGCATGAGACTGTTAGACTTTGTTTTGTTGGACTTTGTTAGCCCAGAAAGGATGATACTTTAAAGTGATCCTGCTGCAGGGCTTGGTCACAGGAAGGGGCAGATCACTAGGGCTGGTGCATCTGTCAGCAGGGGGCACTAGATGAGGAGAGCCTGCCACCCAGTGGTGAGTCCACTCTTCCACCCTTGCATTACGAACTGGATAAAGAATCATCAGGAAATTGGACTGTTTTCCAAAATCACAAAGGGAGAGAAAGAATTTCAGTGCTCACACTTTCCTAATTTCATTCAGAATCTCTCTCGCACAGCCCAGTGGTATCGTTAGAGGGTAGTACATATGAAAATGGTGGGCCAAATTATCTGCTGGTATCCGTTGGGGCAGGTCCATTGAACTCAATGGAGCTGTGTTAGTTTACACCATCAAAAAAAAAAGTGGTCCCATGTGACTACCCTTTAACTAGTGGCAGAGTTAAGATGGATCAGAGTGGACAGGCAGCCTGGCCCTTTCCTGATCAAACAAATCAAAATGCTTTGGAAGTGTAAAGGGGGATGGTCTGTCAGCAGAAGGAGGTAAGATAATAAGAGGATCAGGTAATATTCTGTCCTGTATGATAAGAGAGGACCTCAAGGACTCTTGCTTTTGGAAGACTCAACTTAGCTCTTGTGACATACCAGGGTACAGTCCAGACCAGTGGGGAGATATGTCACCCTGCCCTGCAACCATGGATGCCTTACAATGCCTTTTTGAAGTAGCTGCCACTCACTGCACCACTCACAAGCAACCTTCCAGCATGCAAGACATATTGTGAGTGTCTGTATGTAACTGCAGCCTTCTGGCTACATGTGGGTTACGCTCTGGCTCTCACCAGCCTGGGTTAGACTGCTGGGTGACCCCAACACACCCCCAGCCCCAGATTTTCCCCCAGAAATGTATGTCCTGTACTGCCCAGCCCTCTCTTGGATAGTACAGATATTTTTAAGTCTGGTATTCCTTTAAGGGAATAATGTGTCAGCTTCTTATCTCAAATAGTAATTCAGACACTTCAATTTAAACACACTGGATTAAATAAAACAGTAAAACAAGTTTATTAACTACAAAGAGAGAGATTTTAAGTGAGTACAAGTAATGGGGCATAAAAGTTAGAAATGGTTACAAGAAAATAAAGATAAGACATTTACTAATGCCTAATTTAACAAACTATATTAGACTCAGCTGAAATACTGTGTCCAATCCAGATGGAGTACTGTGTCCGATTTTGGTCACTAATGTATAGAAAGGATGTGGAGAAACTGGAAAGAATCCAGAGGCGAGCAACAAAGATGATCAAAGGGATGGAATGCAATCCATATGAGCAAAGGCTGAAGGATCTGGGTATGTTTAGTTTGGAAAAGAGGAGATTAGGGAGGGGTGACAACGGTCTCCAAATACTTGCCATAAAGGCTTGCCGTAAAAAGGATGGAGAAAAGTTTTTCTCCCTCCCCACAGAAGGCAGGACAAGAGGCAATGGGCTCAAACTACAGCATAACTGATTTAGATTAAATCTTAGGAAAACTTCCCTACTGGAAGAACTGTAGGACAATGGAACAGACTGCCTAGGGAGGTTGTGGAAGCGCCTTCACAGCAGATTATTGACCAAACTCTCAGGTCAGGACCCCTTCCCAGAGTCTAACACCTTTTTCTCTTCAGGTGCAGTGGCTGCAATAGGTAGGAAGAGAGAGAGGGGGGTCCTGTGGCATGTTTGTCCCTTCTTTTCATAGTTTCAGTCCCGCTCTTGAAAAACATTTCCAGCTGGGAGACAAAAAGTCTATAGGGAAGGATGTTCCCTGATGGCTTTTTCCCACCTGTCTGAGCTTCCTTCGTTTCCCTACCTGGTTGATGACTCTGTTCACTGGCTAAATGCAAATTAAGCAGAGCACACATTCCTTTGTTTGCCAATTTCTGTTTGGACAGGGCTGTGTGGTTCGGATCATGTTGTTAACACCATATAGGGGAATCTTGTAACTTCACATACACTGTTATTACACATATTTTACCAGGATATTACTGACGAGCAAATTCTAAGTTTTCAAATGATTCCTTACAAGGCATAATTTGTACACAGATTATTACGATAGTGTGTAGGGTATGGATACAGGGGTGTATTATGTCACAGCCCTGCATTGGGCAACGTTTCATTCTGAAGAGAGAGGAATCAGGACCTAAATGCCACATTGATGGTCGCACTATTAACATTAAATTGCATTGTATTGGGTAGAAAGGAACAGCTGCATGGAAGTTTTCAAGGACCTGCAAGGAGCCAGATGGAGGCAGGGAGGTGAGTTAGGATCCAAGCAGACCAGTTTGGTCCAGGAAAGGACATTTTGGGCCAAGAGACTGAAGTCAAAATAAAACCCAGAGGCATGGAATTCCCGGCAAAGGTCGGGGTTTGAATTAAAAGTGGCCACATGAAATCCTAGTAAGCAGGCCAAAAAAAAAAGCCTCTTTGAGGAATATCCAGGAGGTTGATTAGGCTCATAAGCCAGTGCTGAACCATCTCCCAACTGTGTCTCTCTTCCGGAAGCTGCAGCTCCACATGAGGAGTGGCTCTGTCTAAAATTCTTTGTTTTAATTAGCTGAAGTCAAGTTAAGTAGTGAATGGATATGAATGCTTAAGGCACTATTGAGAGAGACAGAACACCCATAGGTGCCTGTTGCCAGAGGGAAGGAAGTGATCTACCTCTCCAACCACTAAGGGATGACCAGAGGGCTGGAGTTCCAGCCTGTGGCCCAGAGACAGTTGAGATAATGAGGAGAGTATTCCAGAATGCTAAGAAGTTAATAATCGCAAGGAGGAGGCACGGTGCCAAACAAGCATGGAAGAGTGCTATGTGCTTCTCAGCTTGGCTGGTGC
Organism: Caretta caretta; assembly: GCF_965140235.1. Taxonomy (NCBI): domain Eukaryota; kingdom Metazoa; phylum Chordata; order Testudines; family Cheloniidae; genus Caretta; species Caretta caretta. The sequence continues at coordinate 7,642,534 of NC_134210.1, read as the reverse complement.
TCTGTCTCTGCCAACAGCAAAGGTTATTTATTTTTATGATTGACCCCCTGTAAGAGAGAATCACTCTTGGGTGAAACGACTAAGTGCTAGGCAAGGATAACTGAGGTTCTGATTTCAGGCAAGGATAACTGAGGAGGCATCATGATCTAATGAGTCAGGTATGGCGTGGAGAGGGAGTGTGGTCCAGCAGATAGGACACTGGGTCTGCCATCACCAGTGATTCTGCCACTGACCTACTGTGCCACCTTTGGCAAGTCACCCTAGTATCTGAGCACCTGAGAAGCTCCTATTCGTGTAATTGGTCCTTCCTCATGTGGGCAGACCCACTGAATTAAATGGGGCCTCTTGAATCACAGGATTGTGCCCCAAGTGATTTGTATGGCCTGAACCTGTTTCCACTGAGGTCAATGGAACACCTCCCGTTGGCTTTGATCAGAGCAGTATTGATCGTGCAATAATAAAGTGCCTGGTCCTGCTCCCTTTGGACTCAGTGGGAACTCCTGGAAATCTGGTGTGAGTGCTGCATAACTAGAGAATGTTGCCATGGCCTCAAGCACAGCTTACATAGGGGACTAGGTATGCATGAGGCAACAGGTACAATGGGATGAAGGCAACGAAGCAGTATGAGCACAAACAAAAACAGGCATGCCTTAAGCAGCAACTAGAGAGCTCCCTGGACGGGAAGTTCCTATATTTATTAAGCTCCCCCTGCAACACATCCTGATCCTCTTTGGTAACTGGGGGCCCAGGAATTATATACCTCCTGCACACAGTGGTGAAAGAAGCTTCTCTGCTAAATTATGTTTCCTCACCCTCTTATTCCAGCCTTACACCCTTTGCCATGTGGACAGATAGGTTTTAAAGCCAGCAAGGACCATTACAATCATCTAGTCTGACCTCCTGCATAACATAGGTGATAGAATTTCACCAAGTGGCTCCTGAATCAAGCCCATAGCTTTCGATTGAGTTAGAGCATAGTTTGTAGAAAGATAAATTGTGAGCAACTTAGAGGAGGAACTGGTTTCTTTGTTACTTATCTGTAGAGCACCTAGTGCAATGGGATCTGATCCTTGAGTGAGGTTCCTATGCACTATGTCAAGGTTCCTCCCCCACTCTGAACGCTAGGGTACAGATGTGGGGACCTGCATGAAAACCTCCTAAGCTTATCTTTACCAGCTTAGGTCAAAACTTCCCCAAGGTACAAAATATTCCACCCTTTGTCCTTGGATTGGCCGCTACCACCACCAAACAAATACTGGTTACAGGGGAAGAGCTGTTTGGAAACGTCTTTCCCCCCAAATACTTCCCAAAACCTTGCACCCCCCACTTCCTGGACAAGGTTTGGTAAAAAGCCTCACCAATTTGCATAGGTGACCACAGACCCAAACCCTTGGATCTGAGAATAATGAAAAAGCATTCAGTTTTCTTACAAGAAGACTTTTAATAGAAATAGGAGTAAATAGAAGTAAAGAAATCCCCTCTGTAAAATCAGGATGGTAGATACCTTACAGGGTAATTAGATTCAAAACATAGAGAATCCCTCTAGGCAAAACCTTAAGTTACAAAAAAGATACACAGACAGAAATAGTTATTCTATTCAGCACAATTCTTTTCTCAGCCATTTAAAGAAATCATAATCTAACACGTACCTAGCTAGATTACTTACTAAAAGTTCTAAGACTCCATTCCTGTTCTGTCCCCGACAAAAGCAGCATATAGACAGACCAAGACCCTTTGTTTCTCTCCCTCCTTCCAGCTTTTGAAAGTATCTTGTCTCCTCATTGGTCATTTTGGTCAGGTGCCAGCGAGGTTACCTTTAGCTTCTTAACCCTTTACAGGTGAGAGGAGTTTTCTTCTGGCCAGGAGGGATTTTAAAGGGGTTTACCCTTCCCTTTTTATTTATGACGCACTATCATGATAATAAATAAGAAAAATTAGTTACAACAAAAGTCACTTGACCAGATCTTCGTCTGATATAAACAGACACTGCTCCATTGACTATGTGAGAGCTCCTCCAATTTATATCAGCTGAGGATCTGACTAAGTGGGAAAACAACTGTTTAGCGATTCCTGGTTTTTGCCCCTTTCATTTTACGCTGCACTGATCAGTATCCACATTTTATCTGCTACTTTTTTATTTACCTCAGTGCTGGTAGCGTTGCCTAATTTAATGATCAAGTTGTTAAATTTTCCTGATTGGGCTGTGTCTTCCCTTGATTTAGCGACGCCTTTCTGGAGTGCGGTTGTTGCACACTTTGCTGATTGAGATGCATAATTTAATTTAATAAATGGAGCAAGTTTACTATCATTTTTGCATATTTTATTATTAGGGAAGATTCATATTTTGCAGCTCTAGCTTATTCATTCCCCTTATTTATTTATTTTTGGCAAATCCAGCTGCGCAGACAACACTTGTTCAGCTGCAAAACTCCGCTGACCAAGCTGTGCAATTCAGGCACTGAACTTCTTAATCTTTTCCTTATTAAGGTGCATAGACGAGCAGTGGAAATTCCAGATGCTTTTACTTCAGCTGCCTGAGCTCATGTATTAAACTGTCGACAAATCTGTTGAGGATATCATTTGTTTTAAGACCATTAAAGTGCATTTTCTGTAGTTTTAGCTATGGTTTTAGATTCTTTGATAAAGCAAATAAAGATGCAATCAGTTGCTTTGTAACTCTCTCTATTTTGCATATAGTAAGTGGCACAAGCTCTCCAGAACCAGTGGCGTCAATCTTTGGAGAAACGTTTATCCGAATGTTTGAAAGAAAACCTAAGCATTTTGCTATCTGAGATTCTGAAGACACAGCAGGTTGGAAATACTCTAATTCCTGTTCAGTTTATTTTGCATAATATATTAGAGGAGGGGGAAGGGGAAACCAGCCAGAAACTGGACTAGCAAGCATAGAATGTAATAGCTATATAAACAGTGATAACAGGCAGCTCAATCAGCAAAGAATGCAGCATGATTATGTATAAAATTTCATCCACTAAAGTTCACAGCATGATCAGAAAAAGTAGGCAGCCCAATCAACAGAGCATAAAGCTCCACTGGCGATGAATATGGTTTGAAAACTCAGCTATCCAGAGGATTCAACGGGATAAGCAAAGTTCTAAAAGATGGACTCGGAGACTTGCTGGATACAGCTGTATAAAGTCGGTAGAATGCTACCCATCCATCTTGTCGGTGATGTCCTGCTTCCCATGGTATGTCCGGCATCAAGCAGTCAGTGGGTTCCTGTCTCAGTGATTTTGTGGATGCAACGATAAATGCTAAGGTCACATTCAGGGTGGAATCTTCCACTTTGAAAGATTGTTGTGGAAACTGGTTACTGCAGATTTTCGTGCACAAAAAATCCTGTGTTGGTGCATGCAGATGCATATGCATAAATCAGGTATCACTATTACTATTTGTTATTAGAGTACCACAAGCCTTTATCATCGCCCATCATATCTCAATGCCTTCCAAAACATTCAAAATCTCACTAAGCAAACCCCAACACCCTGCTGCCTGCAACTTGATTCCTCAGCTAAGGAAATCAGGTTTTAGGTCCCAATTCTTCCAGGTGTATGTAAGCATATGCCTAACTTTAAGCCAATAGGAATATTTACATGCTTAAAGTTAGGCACATGCTCAGGTCCCTTGCTGAATCAGGGTCTTTATTGTTTGGGAAAGCTTGGGCAGAGAGGTGAGGTCTCACAGCTCCATGATCTAGAAGTGGCTGGGTATATGTCTATGACAGTTTGTTGAGGGAGCTATTTAGAGATGTGGGCCTGCTGCTAAAAATATTTGGTGAACACCCAGCTGCCCCATTTGATGGCTTAAATTGAGACCACCTTTTGGAAATGTGATTTTGTAAGGTGACACTTCTCACGCAATGAATGAGAAAACTAACTAAGGCAATGGTTCTCAAACTGTCGGTCATGACTGCAAAGTGGGCCATGACCCCATTTTAAAGGGGTCGCCAGGGCTGGCTTAGACTTGCTGGGGCCCAGGGCCGAAGCTGAAGCCTGAGCCCCAGCACTTGGGCCGAAGCCAAAGCCTGAGGGTTTCAGCCCTGGGTGGTGTGGCTCAAGTTACAGGCCCCCTGCCTGGGGCTGAAGCCCTTGGGCATCAGCTTTGCGCCCCACCTCACCCCAGGACAGTGAAATTTGGGCAGGCTCAGGCTTCGGTCTCCCCTACCGGGGTGGTGTAGCAATTTTTGTTGTCAGAAGGGGGTCGCCATACAATGAAGTTTGAGAACCCCTGAACTAAGGACTAGATTTTGTTACCTTTACTCCTGTTGGGTGGTGACTTACACCAGTGGACCCAATAACTTATGAAATTCTTTCTGGAAAAAAGATACTTGCCAGCATGAATGAGGGCATCAGGATTGAACCCTGACTGAATATTAGACCAGGGCTCTAACCAAAACCCCAGATACAGCACCCAAAGGCAAATCTAGATCTGAATGTTCTGGCCTCCACCTACTTCTATTAAATATCCTAAACGTAGGCAATAGGCAATGCAGTCAGATATAAATAAGAAGTGACTCAAGCGCAGAATTCAGACCAATCCTGAACAGAGGCTGCCCTACCTTTGGGATACCTGGGAGATTTGCTTTCATTTCATTTTGGGGGTGAGCCAAACAAATTTTCCTTTATCCTCCTCCTACTTTGTTGGGTTGGGGCACGAGCAGGGGTGAGGTGGAGAAATCGGTTCTGCCGCTCTCCATGTAGTATCTGTTTTATGAATAGAGGGCATCTGTCAGAGAGTGCCTGGTCCCTGTGAGTAGAGCTGGGCCTGGCACCCGTTTCAGGAAGGAAATTCACAATAGAGTGGAGCTAACTCCGATAGGGGGTCCCTAGAGCAAGGGGCCAGGTGCTCAAAGAAGATGCCCTGGGGCTGCTGATCCAGGAAGGGAGCAGCACTGACCAGAACTGGGAAGCTACGCAGAGCAGGAATGCCAGAGACCCCTGGGAGGGGTGACTCTGAAGCCTGAGAGAAAGGAGTTGTAGCCCAGTGGGCCAGCTTACCTCTATTGTATTCACTGCTTTGCATTATATTCAGCTTTATTAGATTTAGCAGTAATGCCAGGAACCTACAGGCTTGTATCCTTTAAGACATTGGCTTCAGTAATTAGCATGACGCTTGAGGCCTACAATCTTTGGCATAGATAAACTTAGGTAACCTATAATTTTTGGGGAACTGGAAGTAGAGTGTGAGAGGAAATTTTGGGCATAATGACATCAGCCAACCACAGACACATGAACTAACACCAGCTTCTGGAAGGTTTTGGACGGAACGTCCAACTGCAAGAATACCATGACAACGAATTGATGTATATGATAACGGGGTAAAATCATAAATATACTAACCTATAGAAGGACACCTTAACGTTGGTAAGGGGAGAAAATACAAATAAGGAAGAGGTGAGAAACCCTTACTGAATATGCATTAGGCATGGTAACGTCAGCATAACATGTTATAAAAATGGCCCCCCCAGCCTGTGGGCAGTAGGAGAGAGAGAGATGTAGCCCTTGAGAGGGGCCAGAATGATGGCCAATGGTGAAGATGAGGAAGGTGATGGTGATGAGGAAGATAATGGCTAACATTTCAGGTTGTTCTGCAAGGGATGGTGTGAGTATGGATGTTCAGATGTACTTTCTGTGTTATCTCTATCTACCTATCTGAGTTAGAGTGTGTGTGACTTTGCTAAATGTATTAATAGATTATTTATTTGTAAATATAGAAGAGTTCCTACAGCGTGAGTGTTGCAACTGTGTACATCGGGGTTCCCAACTATATAATAATTTTAATAATACTGGGTCTGATCTTGGGACAAGAACCTGTCAACCCTCCAAGTGATAACTGGGAATTCATATTCATAATCTATAGATCAGGCTTCAGAGTGAGTTAAGACTGTTTTCTGTTTGTTTACTTGCCTATTTTAAGAAAATAAAGAGTCTTAAGGAGATTTAGCATGTCAACGTGTTCTTGGAAGCTGGGGACAAGCCCTGCTCTGTGCTAGCTTCATTCTCCAGGGTTCTTGTACCAGGATTTTTTATGAACAGCGCTTTTTCGCACTCACACACGTGCGACTGTGCAATAGTAAGATTGCTTCTGTTTTCGAGAGTACAGAAAAAAATGGTTATAATCAGTCTCACTAGGACATCTCTTTTCATCATATTTCCGCTGTCTCTCCCATCCTGTGCAGTGGCCACCCCCTTGGCTGACATAGCAGGGATTGAACCTCTAGAACTAAAACCATAACATGCTACAGCATAAGTGAGAGTGCCGTAGGTGAGGCTGTAACAGACTCATCACCTCTGAGCAAGGGGCATGGTGGAGGGCCTATAACACACTCCTCAACTTGGGTACACATGAAAGATTGGCAGCACTGAAAACTGAGATCTTTACTTACCTATAGACCAAGTGCCTCATGGCAGATGCTCATGCAAAACTTTCCACCCATTTCCTGCTAACAGGAGAGAGATTAGTTCAGTGTCTGTGCCCAGTGCATCCTAGACATTTCTGCTGATCCTGTCACCAGGATGGCAAATGTGAAATGTATGCCTATCTGTCAAGAAATAGACAGAGACCTCCAGCACATCTCACATAGGCTCCTGACCAGTCAGCTGATATAGGAATGACTTTCAGAGCCCTAAAGGGTAAAACCTCTTTATTCCTTTCCAGTCTCCAAAGCCTTCCACTCCCCTTACATCAAATGAAGCTAGATGAAAGCAACTCAATGTTGCAAGTCACTGCAGCTCTGCAAGATCATATCTTGATCTGCAAGACCATATATTTTCCATCCAGATTTGTGTCTGTACAGATTGTGTACTAGCCACCTCTACCTTCCCATGTTAAAGCTGATGATGGCTGAAAAACTATTGCTGGGGAGCATGTATTACAGTACGGACTACATCATGATGGAGAAATAGAGGAAAGAAGCAGCAGAAAAGACAGACATGAGACATGAAAGTAAGGAACAGAAAAAAAATAGCAGAGGGAATATAAAACAGTGGCTCAGCAAGTGGGGGCATGTCTGTACTTGAAAATCTGGCATGTTTGACACTCAGTGTGAAACACAATGCATGCGTTCTCACAATAGTCCTCACCCCTATCGCTCCCAAACTGATGTTGACAACAGATTTCCCGCTAATGCAGGCAGGGTCAAAGAAGTCCAACACTCACTGCAATAAAGCCTGTTATGCATCACAGGTTACTGGGCTTGAGGCAGGAATTACTGGGTAAAATTAGCTGGTGCTATGGAAGAGGCCAGAGCAGAAAATCATAATGGTCCTTTCCAGCCTTAAAATCTACAATTCTGCAGATTTGCTTCTATCAAGCAAAAAGCACAATTTGCTGCAATGAATTCTGAATTCAACTGACGTCGTCCACAGCAGTCAAACAACCATGTTGAACACTAGCTCGGGAACAATGAGAGAAGTGCTATATTTTAGGGAGGTTGTCAAACATGGCACCTCATCTGAAAAAGAGACAAGCCAACATTTCCAAAAAATATTTGCTAGTAAGAACCTGATTTTCAAAATTCCTGAGCCTTGAGCAGCTACCACTGATGAGAAGGACCTGAAACTCTTGAAAATCAGGCCACATATTTGAATAGCTAAATATGAACTTAAGATCCTAATTTTATACACCCATTTTTGGTTTGCTGTCAAACTGAGAGAACATATATAGTGGGGTCCAACAAGGCTCAGTCATGAGTCTGGTACTATTCAATATGTACTCAATTACTTGGATAATGAAGTGGAGAGTATGCCTATAAAATCTGCAGCTGGCACCAAGTGGGGAAGGGTTGCAAGCACTTTGGAGGACAATTAGAATTCAAAGCAGCCTTGACAAAATGGAGAACTGGACTGAATTCAACAAGATGAAAGTCAATAAAAATAAAAGTATAGCACTGCACTTAGAAAGGAAAAACCAAATGCACAAACTACAAAAATGGGGCATAACTGAGCCGGTGGCAGTACCACTGAAAAGGATCTGGGTTTTATAGTGGATCACAAATTAAATGCGTGTCAACAATACGGGATGAATTACGAAAAAGGCTAATATTCTGGGGTTTATTAAGAGGCATGTCATACGTCAGACACAGGAGGTAATTGTCCCGCTCTACTTGGTATGGGTGGGCCCTCAGAGGGAGCAGAGTGTCCAGTTCTGAGGACCACATTTTAGGGAAGATGCGGACAAACTGTGAGACTGCTCCCTGAGGAGAGCAACGAAAATGAAAAAAGATTTAGAAAACCTGACCAATGAGAAAAGGATAAAAAAAAACTGGCCATGTGAGCCTTGAGAAAAGAAGAGTGAAGGGGGCCTGATGAGTCTTCAGATATGGTAAGGGCTGCTATAAAGAGAACGGAGTGATTGCTGTCCATGTCTACTCAAGGTAGGACAAGCAGTAATGGGCTTAATCGGCAGCAAAGGAAAAACTTTCTAACTACTGTGATGCATTCCCCCCACCCTCCGGGATGCCACCTGATGTGCTGGGGTACTACTGAGTCCACCGGTTCTACCAATCTGGGTTCCCTTACACTGCCCTGCTGAGCCAGGCCCTCAAGCCTCCTCCAGCAAGCGCACACACACACACACACACACACGTAGGGCCACACCCAGCTGCAGAAAGACACAGACACTGAGATCAGCTCTGTGTGGGAAGATTCAGCTCAGGAATTGCCCAGCACTCAAGTGTGCATCCCCTCTGGAGTGTAAACCCAAAATAGTATTGTCTTGCGGTGCACAGAAAACTGTACAGAGTAACCTCATTAAATTTGCTCCTTCCCTCAATGTGGAGGAAGATATGCACAGCTTTTTGCCCCCCAGTTATGGATTGCACAAACTGGTTTAGAGAAAACAACAAAAACTAGTTTATTAACTACAAAGGATAGATTTTAAGTGATTATAAGGGATAGCAAACAGATCAAAGTAGATTACTGAGCAAATAAAACAAACACAGAAACTAATCTTAATACACTAAAGAAACTGGCTACAAGCAGTAATTTATCACCCTAAATGTTGTTTAATGGCAGATTGCAGAGTTTCTTGAAGACAAACTGCTCTTGCTTGCAGCTTAGAACTCCAGGAATTCCTTTCACAGGCCAGACACCTTCTAGCCTGGGTCCAGTCCTTTCTTCCCGAGATCAGTCTAAACTGTTTTCAGCAGTCATCCTGAGCAGGGATTCAGTGAAGAACTGACCCTGATTAACTCACTTCCCTGCCTTAAATAGGATTTACATATGTTGGAAATCCTTCGTTTTCCAGTTTGATCCCCACCCCCTTTGTGGAAAAATACTAGCAGTCCAAGATGGAATCCCATACCAGGTGACATGATCACATGTCCCTGCAGCGTCAAAGCAGTCATAAGTCCTCAGGAAGACTTCTCAGGAAGGTGGGACATTAGCATCTTCAAAGTCTTATTGTTCTCCCTAATGACCCATCCAGACTGATTGCATTCTGTCTGTTGGGTGTTCCCCAGATGTAAACCCAATTGTAATAGATACATAGTCAATATTCCTAACTTTAGATACAAAAAATGATACATGCATACAAATAGGTTAATCATAGTCAGTACATCATAACCTTTCCAATGATGCCTGACATAAACCATCCTGCATATCTTAGTTATGCCATATTCATATTATAACAATATTTTTATGAGGAATATAGGGCATCATGTCACAACTACGAGTGTAGTTAATCTCTGGAACAGGTTTCCAAGGGACATTGTGGAATCCCCATCATTGGCAGTTTTTAAGAACAAGTTGTGAAAACACCTATCAGGGATGGTCTAGGTTTACTTGAGCCTGCCTCAGCACAAAAGGCTGGACTTGATGCCTTCTCAAGGTCCCTTCCAGCCCTACGTTTCTATGATTGGTTGAGAAAGCTTAGCCACAGCCTGGATAGTGTAACAAAATGTAAGATCCTTTTGCTCCCACCAAAGCAAGTTCCTTCATTTTTAGATGAATGTGTTGTGACAAAGTTCCTGCTCTACCTTGGTGGGTCTTGTGCTTACTGGTGGATTTGCTCACCTTGGAGCTTCATGGCAGCCCTCAGCTTGGCCATTTTTTCTGAATTCACAGTCCAGGTTGACTCCTCCTGTGTCTGACCAGGAGTTGGGAGGATTTGAGGGGAACCCGGGTCCACCCTCTACTCCAGGTTCCAGCCCAGGGCCCTGTGGAATGCAGCTGTCTAGAGTGCCTTCTGGAACAGCTGAGTGACAGCTACAACTCCCTGGGCTACTTCCCCATGGCCTCCTCCCAACACCTTCTTTATCCTCACCATAGGACCTTCCTCCTGGTGTCAGATAATGCTTGTACACCTCAGTCCTCCAACAGTATGTGTTCTCACTGTCAGTTCCTAGTGCCTCTTGCTCCCAGCTCCTTACACAGGCACACCGCAAACTGAAGTGAGCTCCTTTTTAAAACCCAGGTGCCCTGATTAGCCTGCCTTAATTGATTCTAGCAGCTTCTTGATTGGCTGCAGGTGTTCTAATCAGCCTGTCTTAATTGTCTCCAGAAGGTTCCTGATTGTTCTGGAACCTTCTCTGTTAGGAAACGGAACGTCTTTTGCTTGCTCCTTAGCTATCTGCTTTCTATTCTTTCCTAAAGCCCCCTGGCCCAGATTTTTCTTACTTTTTGCACCTGCTTTAGTCCCCCCCCGACCGGGCCAGACGCTTTTTTGTTTTTTCTTTTCATTTTTTGTGGGTTTTTTTCCATCTACGTCCTTCGCCAGCATCCGCCCCCCCCCACGCCTTCTTTCGGACGCAGCTACTTGTCTCAGCTGAGCCCCCGGAGGAGGGGGGGGAAGATTGCCGATTTGCTGTCCGGGGTGGGGGAGTGGAAACCCCCAGACCCAGCCGTCTTGCCAGCAGCTCGGACTTTACAGCATTCTTAATATGCCGAAGGCCTTGGAACACAGCCAACACAGCCGGAGAAGGAGATTTCAGCGGACAGAAGAAATAATTCAAGGGAGCTATAAATCATCGTGAAGAGGGCCGTAAGATTGAGTAACTTTCTGAATTATACTCTCGTGGGGGGGAGTTTGACTGTGATTACTTGCGTTTGTGGCGGCACAGGGGGTGTGGCGTGGAGACCCCCACCCCCGATCCATCGGTGCCCCTACCCCCCCATCGTTATTACAACTGTCACGGCCCCCCCGCCGTCTGTCCCTGCTGGCAATCTGCCATCTCCCTTCGGATCCAGCTGTTCGCTTTGAACTTTGCCTTCCGGACCGGACACAACAGCCGACCAACCGAGACTCTTTGGACAAACGTGTGTGGGTCTGCACCCCCCCCCCGGATTGCTTATCCCACAGCTTGCCCCTATTACTGGACCCCGATTTTGTTCCCCCCCCCTCCTCCCAGTCCCCCCCCCCCTCGGCATTCCTTCTCTTCCTGTCCGCAGCCTAGCGGAAGGAGGGGCTATTCCGTTTTTTCCCCTCCCCCCCCTCCTCCTTCCGGTGTCTCCCTGTCTTTCCCTGCTCACAATGGCGGGGAACGAGAGGGGTGAGATTGCTTTCACAAAATTAGTTGTCCCTTCCCCACCACCACCCCTGCCCGACCCCCAAGGTCCCCCCCCTGCCACTATTGCTAAGATACTTGCCACCCCCCCCTGCTGGGGCACCGGTAGCAGGAGGCACCAGGGTGATTGCTGCTGCTGCTGCACCCACCGCCCACCCAGACTCTAGGAAACCCCCCCCGGTTCGCCGGAAGGGCCAGGGCGGGTGGAAAGGAAAGGGCCCCGCTAAAACCACTGAGCCCGCCATGGCAGGGGCTGCCCCCACCGCTGCGGCCTCGTCATCAACCGTGGCGCCCCTCCCTGTGTTTCCCTCCACCAGCTCTGCGATTGCCCCTCCCCCGGCCCCCAGGACGTATGCCCGGGCGGCGGCGGGCTCTCCCCTACCTGCCGCCTCGTCATCTCGCCCCCCCCCCCGCCTCCGCCACCATCACCAGCGGCCGAGGCCCTTTCCCCGCCTTGACCAGGAAGCACGGTGTCCGTTGCCTCCTGGTGCCCGCCTCGCCCCACGTGGAGACATACGTGCAGGCGTTGGTGAAGGTGGTAGGACCCACGGCTATTGTGGCGGCCTCCAAGATGTATGGGAAGGTTGTTTTCTTCTTAGCCTCGGAGGATGCCGCCCAGGAGGCGGTAGAGAGGGGCCTGACGGTGGGGGGGGTGTTTGTCCCCCTAGAACCGTTAGAAGACCTGGGCGTCCACCTCGTCCTTACCTCCGTTCCTCCCTTCTTACCCAATGCTGCCCTGTTACCCGCTCTTTCCACCCTGGGGAAACTTGTCTCTGTCATCAGCCCTCTCCCGTTGGGCTGCAAGGACCCCACCCTCCGTCACATTTTTTCGTTCCGCCGGCAAGTGCAGCTTCTACCACCGGCAGGAGCGCGTGACGAAGAGGCGCTTGAGGGGTCCTTTCTAGTCCCCTACCAGGGAGCCCGCTATCGGGTCTTTTATTCTACCGGAGAGGCCCGGTGCTACCTCTGCCGTTCAGCGGGGCATGTCCGCAGAGACTGCCCTTTGGCCCGGGGGGGAGGGGTCCCCGAAACCCCCGAGACCCGGCAGGACATCAGCCCCGTTGCTGCCGACGCCCCTGGCTGCCTGGCACCTGAAACCAACCCTCCTCCTACTCGACCCATTGCTGCTCTCGTCCGGGCCCAGGAGATACCTTCCCTACAACGCCCGGGCGAGCAAGGGAGTTCCACCCTTGCTAGTACCAACCCAACAGAGCCCATGGAGGAGGGTGGGGCAAAGATATTATCGGGTATAGGAGAGGGCCCTCCCCAAGGAGAAGCCCCCGCCCCTCATGTTGCCCCACCGCTACCTCCCCGAACCCCTAAACCATCGCCTCTGCCCCCCGGCATGACCCCTGCTAACCACCCCCCAGATGACGCTATGGAGGGCTGGACCCTAGTCCAGGGGAAGCGAGGCAAGCGGAAGGCTCGAGCTCCGCTGCATCCACCCGACGCAGAAGCCCCCCGGAAGACCAGGAAAGGAGGCACTGCTATCGAGCCTCCCGCCACGGCCGTGAGCGAGATCCATCCGCTGGTGTCGGGAGGGGAAGACGGACTGGCATTGGAGGGCAGAATTCCCCCTCCACGGGAGACCCTCCCCTCCGAGACTTCTGAGGACGCCCCTTCTGCCTGGACGCTACCCGAACCCCCCGCGGACCCCGAGGCGGCCGTTGAGGCGGACCCTAGAGGAGAGGCCCCCGGGGTGGCAGGAGTTGGCCTCTCCCCCGTGTATGCGGAGATTGAGGCCCTAGATTTGACCCCGGTCACCCAGGGAGGGGATGATTTGCTGCCGGCTGACCTTGAGCTGGGTAGCCTTACCCCAGCCTCCCTTTCCCCATGCTCCCTCCCCCTAATTGTCTTCCCAGGTGAGCACTCTGCAGAAAGTGGTTCACCACCTCATGCCATGGCCGCCAAGACCACCATGGAGCCAGCATCTAGCATTATTGGGAGCCCCCTCCCTTACCCCTTAACCCTTAATTTTGCTCAGGAGGCACTTTCCTTTAGCTGCTTGCCTCCTGCACCCCAGAGCCTTACCCCTGCCCCTGCCCCCACCCCTGCCCCTACCCAAGGTCCCTCCTCCTGTAATGTTAATGCCGCCCCTGGGGTTATTTCCTTTCCGCCTTTTGCAGATTCCCCCCAGGGAGCAGTTTTTGCACTTTCTAGCCGCGACCCATTAGGAGTGGCAATTTTTCCCCTGCCATCCCCCTCCACCCCAAGGCATGAAATGAATTTAATAACCCCAGCCTGTCAGACGCCCCGTCGGTGGTCCGCACCCTGTCTACCTGCCTTAGCGGACCACAAGGCTGTATTAAGAGGCCCATCAGGGAATACCCCGGGAATTGTAACCCCACCCCCCCCATGAGCTGCGGCATGCGCTACGGAAGTTCCTAGAGCACACCCGTGGCGCCCGCGATAAGGCACAGCTGGCCCTTCGGCTATGGGGGGACTTTGATCAAATCCTCCAGGCCACAAGGGCCCTTATAAAGGAAAGCAGGGGGCAAGGAAAGCGCGGTGCTGCGGCCTACGAGCGAGCCCGCAACTTCCGACGCGATCTACTCACCCACGGGATGGGTCATGGGTTGCTGTGCAACCCGCCGGGGGCCCTGAATCCCCCCGCCAATACGAGGCCCCCACCCCCCCAGCCCTCCGCATGACGCCTCTTATTATTGCGACCCTGAATACCAGGGGCTGTAGGATGGCTCTCTGCAGGTCCCAGGTGCTCTCTTACCTTCGGGAAGGGAGGTATTCTATAGTTTTCCTGCAGGAGACTCATACGGACCCGACTGCCGAGGACAGGTGGCGGCTGGAGTGGGGGGATGGGGTATACTTTAGCCACTTCGCGACCTGGCAGGCTGGAGTGGCAACCCTGTTCTCCCACAACCTACGGCCTGAGGTGCTAGGGGTTAATGAGGCCGTGCCGGGCCACGTGCTGCACCTTCGAGTCCGTATGGAGGGGCTCGTGGTTAATCTTGTCAATATTTATGCCCCGCAAATGAGCTCCAGGCGGCCACAATTTTATCAGCAGGTGTCCGACTTTCTCGGCACCCTGGATTCGCACGAGTGCCTGGTCCTGGGAGGGGACTTTAACACCACCCTCGAGGAACGGGATCGCTCAGGGGCCGAACCGAGTCCGGCCGCTGCAAATATTCTCCAAGGGATAGTTGACCATCACTCCCTAGTGGACGTCTGGCGTGACCATCACCCAGATGACACCTCCACGTTTACCTTTGTTCGGGTGGAGGCCCATCGGTCGCACCACTCTCGGTTGGACCGTATTTATTTATCCCGTTTCCACCTTTCACAAGCCCACTCCTCCGCCGTTCGGCCGGCCCCATTCTCCGATCATCATTTAGTCACTGTAACGGTCTCCCTCCGTGCAGAGAGACCGGGGCCGGCCTATTGGCACTTTAATAACAGCCTGTTGGAGGACGAGAGCTTTGTGATGTCCTTCCGGGAGTTTTGGCTGGCCTGGCGGGAGCAGTGGCGTGCCTTTCCCTCGGTGCGGCGATGGTGGGATCTCGGGAAGGTGCGCGCCAAGCTCTTCTGCCGTGACTACACTCGGGGCACCAGCCGACGGCGAAATGCGGCGATAGAGCAGTTGGAACGGGAGGTCTTAGAGATGGAGAGGTGCCTGGCCACCGATCCCGAGGACCCGTCCCTCTGCTGAGCGTGCCGGGAGAAGCGGGAGGAGCTTCGGGCCCTTGAGGACCACCGGGCCCGAGGTGCCTTTGTTCGGTCCCGCATCCGCCTCCTTCGGGAGATGGACCGCGGCTCCCGCTTCTTCTATGCCCTGGAGAAAACGAGGGGGGCCAAGAAACACGTCACCTGCCTTCTTGCAGAAGACGGTACCCCCCTCACGGATCCGGAGGAGATGTGTGGGAGGGCCCGTGACTTCTACACAAGCCTTTTCTCCCCGGACCCGACCGATCCTGACGCTTGTGAGGTGCTCTGGGAGGAACTCCCCACGGTCAGCGTTGGCGACCGAGACCGACTAGAGTTGCCTCTCACCCTGGCCGAGTTCTCGGAAGCCCTCCGTCGCATGCCCACCAATAAATCTCCAGGCATGGACGGGCTGACCGTGGAGTTTTACCGCGCGTTCTGGGACATTCTCGGCCCAGACCTAGTCACCGTCTGGGCTGAGTCCTTGCAGAGCGGGGTCCTCCCTCTGTCATGCAGGCGAGCGGTGCTCGCTTTGCTGCCGAAGAAGGGGGACCTCCGCGATCTACGAAACTGGCGTCCCGTCTCACTCCTTAGCACGGATTACAAAATTGTAGCGAAAGCAATTTCGCTGCGGCTAGGGTCCGTGATGGCGGACGTGGTCCACCCAGACCAGACCTATACTGTCCCAGGTCGCAGCATTTTCGACAACCTCTTTCTAGTCCGAGACCTTTTGGAACTCGGGCGGAGAGATGGTCTATCGTTCGCCCTCCTGTCTCTTGATCAGGAGAAGGCGTTCGATAGAGTAGACCATGGGTACCTCCTGAGCACTCTGCAGGCGTTTGGATTTGGACCTCAGTTTGTGAGTTTTCTCTGGGTGCTGTATGCCTCCGCGGAGTGTTTGGTTAGGCTCAACTGGACCCTGACTGAACCGGTCAGCTTCGGGCGAGGAGTGCGGCAGGGGTGCCCCCTCTCGGGCCAGTTGTACGCTCTGGCGATCGAGCCTTTCCTCTGTCTCCTCCGCAGGAGGATGACAGGGTTGGTGCTGCGGGAGCCGGAGCTGCGGCTGGTCCTGTCGGCGTACGCCGATGACGTACTCCTCGTGGTTCAGGACCCGGGAGACTTGGCGCGAGTGGAGGCATGCCAAGCCATCTATTCGGCAGCCTCCTCCGCCCGAGTCAACTGGGTCAAGAGCTCTGGCTTGGCGGTGGGGGACTGGCGGCAGGTAAGCTCCCTCCCACCCGCACTTCAGACCATCCGGTGGAGTGCGGGTCCACTGCTCTATCTCGGCGTTTACCTTTCCGCCACGCATCCTTCCCTGCCGGAGAACTGGCAAAATTTAGAGGGCGGGGTGATAGAGCGGATCCGAAGATGGACGAGGCTACTCCGATGTCTCTCCCTCCGAGGGAGAGCACTGGTGCTTAACCAACTAGTCCTGTCCACGCTCTGGTACCGGCTCAACACCCTGGCCCTGGCCCCGGGTTTCCTGACCCACCTCCGGAGATTGATTCTGGAGTTCTTCTGGTCAGGAATGCACTGGGCCCCTGTTGGAGTTCTTCATCTACCCCTGAAGGAAGGAGGGCAGGGCCTGAAGTGTCTGTACACTCAGGTCCGCGTTTTCCGCCTCCAGGCCCTGCAGAGGCTCTTTTATAGTGCACGTAGTTCGGCGTGGAGCATACTGGCGCACGCCTTCCTGCGCCGTTTCCAAGGGTTTCGATATGACCGGCAGCTCTTTTATCTTTCACCGAAGGGTTTTCCGCGAGACCTCTCTGGGCTGCCGGTCTTCTACCAGGACCTCCTCCGGGCCTGGAAACTGTTTTTAACAACCAGGTCCGTGGCGGCCACCGTGGGAGCAGATCTCCTCACGGAGCCCCTGCTACACAATCCCCAGCTCCGTGTGCAGGTGGCGGAGTCCCGCTCGGTGCGCCAGAGGTTGGTCCTGGCGGAAGTCACGAGGGTCGGAGACCTCCTGGACTACGACCGGAGAGACTGGCTGGATCCCCTGATGCTTGCTCGGCGCATGGGGCTCTCCAGCCTCTGAACCCCCCGGCGCATACTTCAGGAGGTGAAGGCCGCTTTGACCCCCGCTGCTCGGGCTTACGTTAGCCAAGCCTTGTGCGAGGGCGCACCCCGCCCATCCCTTACCCCAGGCCCGCCAGACCTTTCCATAGGGCCCCCACCCCGTAGATCCCAACAAACCCCTCACCCTTTCACTGCAAGCCGGCTGCACGAACTGCAGCCGGTTAGCTTTCAAATTGCTTCACGGAAATACTTATATACACTTACGCTTCACACCCTTCACGCCCACACCCTGGTGTCCCGCCCCGATACAAAGTGGCGGGATCTCCTGCCACCTTTGGAGGGTGAGCAACCTCGGTGGGCCAGCCTGTATTCCACCTTGGTCCCAAGGCCCGTCGGGGACATCAGTTGGCGGCTCCTTCACGGAGCTGTGAGCACGGGCGTGTTTTTGACACGGTTTACCCCCATTCCGGACACTTGTCCTTTTTGTAATGTGAGGGAAACCCTGGCGCACGTGTATTTAGAGTGTGCCAGATTGCAGCCCCTTTTCCGGCTCCTCACAAATATTTTATTACGCTTCTGGCTTCATTTTTCCCCCCACCTTTTTATCTATACACTTCCCATCCGTGGCCCCACAAAGTCGCGGGATCTTCTGGTCAACCTCCTCCTAGCTTTGGCTAAAACAGCCATTTATAAAACCAGAGAGAGGAGGTTGGCCCACGAAACGTCCTGCGATTGTGGGGCCGTTTTCCGATCCTCAGTACATTCACGTATCCGGGCGGAGTTCCTCTGGGCGGCATCCACCGACTCCCTTGAAGCATTCGAGGAGCGGTGGGCGCTGTCTGGGGTTCTCTGCTCGGTGACCCCGTCCGGTTCCCTCCGTCTGACCCTTTGATTGAGGGTAAGAGCGAGAGACACCAGCCCCAGCCGTCGCCGCTGGGGATACCATCATTCCTGTCATCTAGGAGGGGTCCTATAATACATGGGTGTCTACCCCCCCTCCCTAAACCGCCCACCCCGCAGCCGTGCCCATCTTACCGGGCACTCTCAGGAGAGGGAGGATCGGTGACACTGGGCGCGGCACTAGGTAACTCGAGGGGATGGAAGACCACGAGTGTCGAGGAAGCCCCCCCGCTCTAGGCCACCAGGTAACTCAGGAGGGTGGAAGACCACGAGTGTCGAGGAAGCCCCCCCGCTCTGGGCCCAGGCTAGCCTGAACACTTCTCCCTCCTGAAAGCTGCTGTGTTGTACCTTCTGATTGCGTTGTTTTGTTGCATAGTTGTTTTGTTTCTTTGGTAATTCTGTAAGCGTTACCAATAAACTTTTTTTCTGTTTCAAAAAAAAAAAAAAAACCTTCTCTGTTACCTTACCCAGGGAAAAGGGACCTACTTAGCCTGGGGCTAATATATCTACCTTCTATTACTCTCCTATAGCCATCTGGCCCGACCCTGTCACAGTGTTTAGAGGTGTTTGACTTTGTACCACAGGATATTGTGAGAAAACTTGGCACTGTATAATATCAGTACAGCATATGATTAAGAATGGATTAAGAACTGGCCAACTGTGAGCTCAAAAAGCAGTTCTGAATGGTGAACCATCATCAGATGGGGCTTTGTTTCCAGTGGGAATCTAAAAGGACTAGTAGTAGGCCTGACAGTATTGAACATTTTAATCAATGAGATGGAAATAAATATCAAATCACTGCTGGTAAAATTTGTGGATGACACAAAAATTGGCAGAATGATCAATGATGAGAACAGGCAGTCATAGAAAGAGATTAGATTGTTTGGAAAGCAAGTCACTTTCAAATGAGATGTGTTTCAATACAATCCAATGAAAGGTCTGTGAACAAAGAGTAGGATCAGGAACCTACAGCTACAGAATGAGAACTGTATCCTGGAAAGCAGCGACTCTGAAAAGGATTTAGGGGTCATAATGGACAATCAACTCAATATGAGATCCCCATGTGATACTGTGATAAAAAGGAATAATGTGATCTTGGATGTATACACATGAAAGTAGTGAGGTGATTTTCCTCAGCATTCAGCATTGATGAAACTGATACTAGAATTAATACTGCCGACAGTTCTAGTGTCCATATTTTTAAAAGGATGTTGAAAACTTGAAGAGGGTGCAGAAAAGAGCTACAGAAATGATTTGAGAGCAGGAAAAAAATGTCTTACAGTGAGTGACTGAGAGCTCAATCTGTTTTAATCATCAAAAAGAAACTGAGGGGTGACTTGATTACAGTGTATAAGTACCTTCATGGGGAGAAATTACCCTGTATTAAAGGGCTCTTTAATCTAGCAGAGAATGGCATAACAAGAAACAATAGCTGGAAAGTGAAGGCAGATAACTTCAAATTAGAAATAAGGCACATTTTAATTTAATTTTATTTTAAACAAGGAGGATGATTAACCATTGGCACAAACTACCAAGGGAAGTGGTGGATTCTCTATCTCTTGATGTCTTCAAATCAAGGTTGGGTGTGTTTCAGGAAAATATGCTTCATACAAACACAAGTTATTGGACTCAGTACAGGGGAAAGTGGGTGAAATGTAATGGCCTGCCATATAGGAGGTCAGGCCAGATGTTGTAGTACATGGTCCCTTCTGGTTTTATAATGTGTATTCCAGATTATGATGGATTTCCCATAGGATTATTGGATGGAATCCTACCCTGTTTTTACTGGCAGAAGGACACATCACAGGCTAACTTCCTTAGTTCGAGGTCCCTTTTTTCCTCCCTCTTTGCAGCCATAATGAGACACAGTTAGGTGTGTGTTACCACCAGATAACTCTCATCTTGGGTCACTGAAGGCGCTCCTCCTTGCCTTATTCTTCACAAATCCCCCAAGGCATGTGTTATCTCACAGCAACACATGCCTTGTCGCGTCTTATTTCTTCACTCCGAAAAAAGGACAAACAGTATGGGAGAAAATGAAAGATATTTTCCCCACGGTTTTGTGCATGTGCGTGTGAGCGCGCCTTTTGGGCTTCTTTGGTGGGGGGGGAGGGGAAGCATTTGGGAGATACAGAGAATTAAGAATTGAAAGAGCACAGAGATAAAGCAAAGAAAGATGTAGGAACAGCAGCACACCTTCGTTACATAGCAACAACACAGCTGGGATAATGGATTGTGATGAAAGAATTCCAAGAAAATTACATACACACACAAGAAAAATGATGGTAACAAAATATAGGCAGAAGAAAATTAATAAATGGTGTATAAAGAGCCAGGGTATGCAAGGAAACTCGGAAGAGGAAGTAAAAGGATTGGCAATGAATCACACAAAAGCAGAGCATAGTGGTGTTGTGTGTTCAAGGAGTGACTTTTTTCCCCCTTCTTGTGTGATGTCTTAACTATTGCAGTGAGGCCAGACAATGGAGCATATAGGTGTCCTACCTCATAAGTAAATAGGAGCCAGTGTAGTCAAGTGCTAAATTAGAAGACTTGGAATCTGGAGGCCAACATTGCGGCAGGGTTTGGTGCCTCGTTTCTTGGCTGCCCAACTTTAGACATCTTAAAGGGGCCTGGTTTTCATAGGGTGGGTGTGCAACTCCCCTTTGGAGTATTTAGGTACCTGAATACCTTAGAGAATCAGAGCCCACTTGCTTTTGAAAATATTGGTACTGGTTTTTATCCCTGACTCAGCCACCACCTCCCTCTGGGTCTTTAGCCAAGTGACTTCACCTCTGTGTCTGAGTATCCTTGACTGTAAAAAGTGGATGATGTCACTGACTTGCCTTTGTAAAGCTCTTAGGGATGACCAGCCAGAAGGTGTTATATAGTGCATTGGAAAGGATCATACCTTGTGTGTAAGTGGCTAGCAGTTCAAATGTCCTCCATTGCAGGAAAAGGTCAATGTTCTCTTCTCTTTGGAGGTCAGACTCCATGATCTGATGGCCCTGATTGCCCTTAAAATCTATGAATGTAAGTGTGAAGTATTATTGTAGGACAACAACATTTATAAAGTGTCTTAACTGGCCGCATACATACAGCTCTTTAGAATCCATGGGTTACATGGTTCCTACCTCCAATGGTGGAGACCAGATTCTTCCAGCCCTCGCCTAGCTGCATTATGGCTTCATGGTAATTGCAGCTCCCGGAGCACTGCAGACTCTTCTCCCTGGACACAAGTGAGCGGGGAGTGGTCATGGATTAATAGGTCTTTCCTCTTTCCCCAATTGTGTGCTGCACATCATAAAATGTCAGGTTTCAGAGTAGCAGCCATGTTAGTCTGTATAAGGTGCCACAAGTACTCCTTTTCTTTTTGTCATAAAATGTGTGATGCAAAGTATTTCCCTCCCCCGAGGAGCACTGGGAGGAATTGTGGGTCTAAGAGGGGACAGTGAGGCAATCCATGGGGCAGTGAGCCTCTTCACCAGCCCTTTTTCAGGCATAACCTAACTTTATATAGACACAAGATTCACTTAATCTACTGCTGAATGCAGGCACCAATGGTCCACAGCATGCTATACACTAGTGGGGCAAAGGACTGGACAAAAATACTATGGGAAGCCTACCATACACATTTTGATTAAAAGTGATCTAGGAGGCCAAATTCATCCCTAAAAGACTGTGCCATGCCACCATGGAGGAATTTGGATCATGAACCATAACAATAATTCAGTGTAGACATGATGATTCAGGTTTGAAGGTCTCCTCCAATAGACCAGCACACAGGAAAGTGCATGGGAATCTTTTTTTTTCTGTTGCAGCAATGTGCATGGCTGAGAAGACCCTGTTATATTCCAACCCTGTATGCTTGGACCACTTGGCCATTCCTCTCTTACAAGCACCATGATTCTCTAGTTACAATGGTCCTCCAGAAGAAAGTATAGCACATACTGTGTATTCATAGAAATGTAGGACTGGAAGGGATCTTGAAAGATAATTTAGTCCCATCCACCCCATGCTGAAACAGGACTAAGTATACCTAGATCATCTGACAGATATTTGTCTAACCTGTTCTTTAAAAAACCTCCAGTGAGAGGGATTCCATAACCTCACTAGGTTACCTACTAACGGCAGACTGGAGCTATTAAGATGTAATGTTTGTTATCCATTTGGGGCCTGATGCAAAGCTCATTGAAATCATCGCAATCTTTTCACTGATCTCAGTGAACTCTGGATTGGCCCCTTGCTGCAGACACATTGTCTGCATATTATATGCCACCTCTTTTGTATGTAGACAGCAACTGTCATGGTGTCTAAATTTTAGCACACAGTTTAGTTTGATTTTCTAGGTCTTGGTGCCATGTACAGAATGTGTGTAGGATTCAGGTGGTGCCTCCAGCAAGCATGAGTTCTGCAGAGGGAATGTCATCTCATCTGTTTCAGGCTTCTTGTGAGCTGCCATGAAAGAAAGAACTCAAAGCTGGGGGTGGGGTGTATGTTTGCGGTCTGGGATATTTCCTAGCATTGGTGGAAAAGATCTCGCTTCGGGCCATTGCGGACCAATAAACAATTCATTTTTATATTGTTCTAATTAATTTAATTAAGTTAACTTCCAAGGTGTGTTAAGAAGCAATGCCTTGGATGATTAACTGTTCCCATATCAAGGTGTTTTCACAAACACATTTACCTTGATTAGTGTACACATTATTATGTAATTAAATACCTCACACAGAGGAATTTATTAGTGCCTCCTTGTCTCCTAACAAATAAAGCAGCCCTTGAATTCTCTCTGAAAAGAAGCTTTCATAAACTAGGTGAGGAGGACAGATAGAAACTCTGAGAGAAAGATAGTCATAGTATTGTCATGCATGCAGGTTCCTGGCAATGTCTGAAATGATCTTTCTGAGCACTCTTGAGTTTGTAACATCACAAAGAATGGGAGATTCTTTCAGGGGCCTTTGACTCCCAGATAACTCTCTGGCTAATTAAACTCCTTTCTGCACACTTGGCCGTTAATGTCTATCCATCAGAACCTACCGATCACCAGCTAGTCACTACAATCTCAGAAACAACCTGGCCTAAGTTCTGTTCTCAAGTACGGACTCAGCAAAGCACTTAAACACTTATTTAACGTTAAGTATTCCTATTGACTTCAACAGGACTTTAACATTTGTTCAAGTGCTTTGCTGAGGAGGGTTGAACCATGCTGAAGTGCTTTGCTGAATTGGGTCCAAAGCTAGTCCCACTGGCTTTAGCGAAGCAGTGCATATGCAATTGAGAGCAGCCTTTGCCCGTATCTCCATACTGTATCTGGTATTTATTAGGCGTGACCACAGTATTTCAGCATTCTCTGCTGGGTTTGTCAGTAGATCATAAATTGCACTCACCATCTGATGAAGCAATGAGGTTTGCTTTATGCCTCATTGATCACTTTTCCAGGCATTAAAGCCTAGGATGAGCAAAACGCAGATGCTCAGAGGTTCAGTTTGGAGACTCGACCAAACTTTATAAGAATGTATTATGAATGCTTTGTGTCTGAAAAGGCTTTTGCTGGGCCATGATTTGTCATTTAATTCTCTGTAACTAATTACTTATTCAGGGTGGGTTTGAAACACAATGGGCATGAAACTGGTTCTAAATGGGCCTCAAATAGTAATCCCTGGGTCCACATAGGCTTGAAATTCAGCACAGTGTAATTCAGATTGACTTCACTGGGAGTTGCCCCAGTTTATTCATGGAAGGCGAAATTCAGTTCTGTGCAAACAGGCCACACAAGGTCCTATTTGGAAGACCCAAGAACTGTTCAGGTCTTCTGCTGGCCAATCTTCACCTGGGTGGATTTCACCCCGCCTGAATATGACCATATGAATCAAGAATTGCTGGTGATATTTCAGTACCCCTCACACTTGAAAACCAGCAGCAACCACAACATGGGTTATTTTCAAAATGTTAGCAAGTGCATCTGCTCTATTTGCCCATTGTTCATCTCAACCAGGAAAGACAACAGAATCCAGATCTACCAGGTTTAATACAGAACTCAAACCACTTTATGGAACATGGGGACAACATAAGATTTAGTAGACTGGAGCAGACCAGTCTTCTTGCTGGAAGGTTGCAATGTAACACTACTTTTAATCTTAGAATCCATACACATAACACACAGTAACCAAGACCAGTCTCAGACCGGGTCCATTTCTCTGGTAAACTTTCTCCAGTAGTGGTCAGCACTGATGCTTCAGAGGAAACTGCAAGAAACCTCTAAATCTCTATTTCTTAAAGATTTATTTAAGCCCTGAAACGTAAGGTTTAATCTCTCTTCCAAATGATTTTTAGCATTAATTATTCTAACTCTGGACATTCTTGATATCAGTTTAAGTGTCCAAGCCCTCTGAGTCTTACTGTATTCTTGGTCTCTGTGACATCCTGTGATAATGCGTTCCACAGTCTAGTTATACATTTTGTGAAAAGGAGTACCTTTTTACCAGGTTTGAATTTGCCACCTCTCTATTTCATCCACTGTCCCTTTTCTTCTGGTGCTGGGAGAAGGGGAAAAGAGAAGCTGTTGATCTTCTTTCACATAAAGAAAAGGAGTACTTGTGGCACCTTAGATACTAACAAATTTATTTGAGCACAAGCTGAAGTGAGCTGTAGCTCACAAAAGCTTATGCTCAAATAAATTGGTTAATCTCTAAGGTGCCACAAGTCCTCCTTTTCTTTTTGCGAATACAGACTAACACGGCTGCTACTCTGAAACCTTCTTTCACATAATCTCTCTGTGTCTCTGTTCACTGTCTGCTAAAAACACTTCCTTGGTCTGTCTTGCCCACTCTGATTTAAGCTGTGCAGGGCAGGGACTTTCCTGCTCTGTGTCTATATAGCACCTAGCACAGTAGGGTCCTGACCTTAGTTGGGGCCTCTAGGTTCTACTCAAACTGTCATTATGTACTGGGCCCCTTTCCCTCTTTGTTATATTCCAGGGAACATAGTGGTATGTTAGCAATTGCTATGTGGACTATCACTGCAGTACCAGTCTTACATGCCTTTAGGGGAAGCGAGAGAATTGATTAGGCAGGGGTATCAGTTTCTTTAATTGCCTTCCCTGTACCGATAGGATTCTGTAGCTCATTTCCTCTCATTTCACCTCTTCCATCTTCTTCCCAATAAATTAAAACAAAATGAATGGGATTGCTGCCACTCCCTGTCCTTTTCCCCCATCAGTGGAGCATCAGTAGCAACTGCACTGTGTGCAGAGCCTTAGGACCTGCTGTGAATTTGCCTGCACTGTTTACCTAACCTCCAGTAACAGTTTCAGGATTTCCATTATTGCAAGAGTACCTGAAAGTTTCATTGAGCTAGGCACTGTATGTTCTGTTCACAGCATACACACGCCAAAGTTATATAAAAACATCAAACTCTTGCTGGAAGGTTGCAATGTAACACTACTTCTAATCTTAGAATCCATACACATATCATACAGTAACTAAAACCAGAGAGAGACAAAGCAGGCTGCTCCCTAAGGCAGAGAGGCACAATTCACCCCATCTTGCTGTATGAGGACTCTTTGTACGTTTACTCTGATTGCCTGTTTACCTACAGAGCCCTGTGGCCTGCAACAAGATGAGAAAAACCTCTCACTCTTAAAGTAATAGCTTACAATTTAGACATAGTCCTCAATATGCCACACTATATATACACATAGTAGCAGAGCTCTAGCCCTGAAGAGTTTACAGTCTAAAGAGATAAAGGGTGGGAGAGAGGAAATATTATTATCCTCAGTTTTCAGATGGGAAACTGAGTCACAGAGACATTAAGAGAGATTACTGAGGGCAGGTCTACATTACGGCAGGGATCAACGCTCTGAGATTGATCCACCTGCAGTCGATTTAACGGGTCTAGTAAAGACCCACCAAATCGACTGCAGATCGCTCACCAGTTGACCTTGGTACTGTCCCCCCAACGAGAAGAGTAAGGTAAATTGTCTGGAGATTTTCTCCCATTGACCCCCCACAGTGTAGACCCTGTGGTAACTCGCCCTAAGGTACGTCGACTCCAGCTACGTTATTCACGTAGCTGGAGTTGCATAGTGTAGTTCGACTTACCGCAGTAGTGTAGACATAGCCTTAGATTGTAAACTGTTTGGGACAGGAATCGTCTTTTTGCTCTGTTTGCACAATGCCCAGTGCAAGGGAATCCTGTCCCATGACTGGAGCTTCAAGATGCAACCACAACAGTAAATAACAATTAAATGCCTTGACCAAAGTCACACAGGAAACCCATTGGTAGAGCAAAGATTGTGCCCTGAAAATCCAAATACCTGACCAGAGTCTTAACTACAAGACTCTCTTTCTCTTTGCAAAGACTCTGGGTTACCTAAGACCCTATGTAAACTAGCTTGATGCTGTTTCCCATTCAACTTGTAGTGAACTATACACTTGCTTTCCCAATGTATGCTACACTATTATATACAGACATCACCTTCCCCTGTAGAGAGGATAAATTAGGTGATATTTTCTGGGAATCTGGAAAATACTCCTGAATGCCAAGTGAATCAATGTTGAAATAAGAACAAATACAGTCCCTTCAAATGGGACAAGAGCTTTTCAGTTCCGTGGCAGTGAGAGAGAATTATGTTTGCCTGGGGCCAGCTCCTCAGGGAGCGAGGATTGATTCTTTATGATTGATGACTCAATACGTGAATGCCAAGTCATCAGTTTCCTGTGTTCATAGCATTGAGTGCATAAAGATAACTTTTCCCTTGTTCCTAAGCTTGGATACGGTCCTCACCTGGAGCACAGCCCCGAAGGAGTCAGGTACAAAATGTGAATCAGTTCCTTTAAATAAGAGACAGGTGGAAACGTGGAGTTGGAGCAAGAACCTTGCCCAGCTTTCAGGAATAGACCATATTAGAAAGAGTAAGGTCAATGCAATCCTTAGGCCCTGGAACATCCACGAGATGCACTGAGTGCAAAAATCACAGGTCCTCAAAGGAAAAATCACATGTCACTTGCCTATCATGGTTACATATTCTTAGTGCAAAGTAAATACATACATTTCACATTGATTTTGTTGTCTAAAGCTTTTGTCTAGGAACACTGAATGGCAATTTAATGTTAATTCCTCTACAACATCATAAGGCACACAGCTCTATAATACAAAGCCAGTTAAATTGGAAAGCAGAAATATTTAGTTTTATTTCTGTGTTTATTTTCATGCATCAAAAACACAATGCTCAACACATTACAGAGTTAGGGGCTTGGTTCTACCTCCACTAAAAGAATTCTGCAACCAGAAAGAGAAATTATGATTCCATCCTCTGCGAAAATACCTGCCCTTATCCCTCCATCCCAAAAAACAGAACCAATGGATGGATATATGGATGTCTTCTGTCTGCTAAATTTGGGACAGATCTTCAGTCCTTTCTGCATCTCCATTGGTGCCATGGGCACCTAAAACTGCTTTGTATAGTCAGTTAAGTGTTCCCCAAGCAGGGAGGAATGCTCACTTGACAGAACTGTTGTCAGCTGTTCCTGCTCCTCCAGTGTAGGGGACATGTCAGAGATGCGGAGAGGAGGGAAGATGTGTTGGACTGCAGAGGAAGTAGAGAAGGAGTACGATGCCCCTCTGGTGACCTGGGCTGTCAGAAATGTTCCAACCAGCATATATTAGAGCAACCTTGTTGGGTGCGCTACCTTGGACTCAGAGAATAGTTTGGCCTTGGTCAGCCACAAGATCAAGGGAGGGAGAGAGACCATATTGTTATAAATGGGACTACAAATGTATCCTAATTGCAATCTCAACTGTGAAAAGCAAGTGAAAGTTCGTAAAGTGTCACAGTAACCTACAACCCTAAATGTTCATAGGAACAGCTGCAAAAAGGTAGACAGATAGAATTAGTCTAAACAAAAAGGTCTACTCATATAACTCAAAGTAGGTATTAAGATCATGCCTGGTAAACAAGAGAAGTGTGGGACTGGAAATCAATGGACCAAGTTTGGGGTGTGAGAAATTAGACCTAGTTGTTAGACAAAATAATGAGGGAGTGGGTTTTCCCACCTGCTACTCCCCTTTTGGGGGCCTCAGAAAGATACTTTTTTGGGGGAAACAGACCAGCAAAAGATGCAAAGGGGAAGCGTAAGTGCAACAATGGCTGACTGAAACAATGGGAAGGGGCAAGCTTCACAATCACGGCTGCCACATCCATCATTTCCTAGGACCCTGGAATCTACTGTGACATTGTTGGGCCTTTGTTGTCCTGATACTGAGAAATATCCTGACCAGACTGGGCCAAGAGAGGGACCCAGCTGACATCGCCGCCTCCACTGTCTACATCAGAATCCCAAATGCCACCTGGGATGTGAGATTTTGTGTGTGTGTGGGTCCCCCACCCCCAACCGCTTGGTGTCCTTTTCCTTCCCCATCTTATATCTTCTCTTTCCTACCCCTCACCTTTCCCCTTAAAGTTAATAAGAGTATGGCTTAGCCAGCCAAGACTAAGTTTTGCAGCACTGCTAAGCCTGTGACCAGAGGCTGGTAAAAACACTTCCCTAAATAGCCCAGCGCTGGTACAAGTTTGCTAGGTCTCAGAGGGTTTGACAAGACCGTGCTGTGTCTGTGTTTTATAGCAGTGAGCCAACACCAGAGACAGAAGCTGCCTTTTCTATCACAGGTGTTCTTTTCCCTGTCCTTTTGTATGTGTGTTTGTCATGTTTTGTCTTTTAAGCAATGGGCATGGATGTTAGCAACAACAGCGATTCCAGCCCATCTAAACAAATATTTTCTCTTGTTCCCCAAAAGGACAATTATTGCCATCTAAAAGACTGCCAGAAGGGGGAGGTTTCCTTTTATAAACTTCCTCCAGCTAGAGGGAAGAGGAAAAAAGGGATGTTATTAAAAAGAAAGCATCAACACATTGCAAATGTAAACGATTCTTTTTTCCTGTACCTTTAATAAAAGCTTAAACAATGACTTTCTGTCATGTGTTTGCTGTGGTGCTAAGCAGGCGGAGGTCTCTGTGTACCAAATCCTGAAACTTGTTGAAAACTGTTTAATGCTGCATAGTGACAGGGTCAAGTCAACACCTTGCAATCTTCAGGCCCTGTCATGGATCCACAGAATCAGTGCTACCCCCACCCCCAGCTTTGGAACAGTCTCTTGGAGGAACCCTTTTGATGTGCCAGACCCCTAATGGGTCACATTCTTCCTTCACAGTCAGCAATGCGGGCCTCACCACCTCGTGAGACTGAACCCCTGGAACTTCAGTCATTCCTGCTTCACACCATGACTCTGCTCAGTCAGACAGACTCCTGGTAGAGAATTGTCCACTCTTCAGGGACTAATGCACCTCACCAAGTATTTCCAGGGAAACTCAAGCAGTGTTTTCAAAACAGTCGGGTTTATTAGTCGACTGGAACTTAACACAGGAAGTCAGTCATTTAGTACAGAGAACTGAAGGTTAAAGCATAGACCAGTCTGGTCACTCCAGAGCCCTAGCCAAGCTCTCATGACTCCATTTTCAGGCATCTCAGTCTGACACCCCTCAGTCAGTTCCCAGGTGAGCATTTCCAACTTCCTCCAGAACCCAACACTTGTCCCCCACCTTCCAAGTTGGGGGTCTCTGCTCAGCTTCCCTGCTGAAAGTGTTGATCCGTGAGCCATTGGAAGTTGCATTGACTCTCTGGATCACTTGGGGATCTGGGTCAGTTTCAGCCAGTTCCTTAATGACTCTATGCATTCCACCCAGACAGGGAGGTCTCTCTCTCTCTCACTCACACACCAGTATCTCTTAGCCTGCCCCAAGAGCAAACAATCATTTTTTCCCCTGCGGGGTAGCAATGCACCATGTATGGGAAGCTGCCAGATACATAGGATTGACAGTAAATATTAGAAAATTTCCCACTTCATCACAAGTTCATATATTCTACCTAAATTAATACAACAGTAGTTTACAGGCATCTTTGTCTCCTTGACTCCTTAGCTATGCTGAATGCAATTGTAGAGCCAGCCCTTTGTAAACTAGAGTGAAGAATGGATTTTTTGGTTCTGCTGAAATTTTGAAAAGTAAAAATAATTCAGGGTGGGAGGAGGGATCAGTCCAAAACCAAAAAAATTGAAATTTTCAGTGAATCAAAAAGTAGAAAAAAATTGTTTGGGGTTGATTGAAATGTTTCATTTTGATTTTGATCATTTAATTTTTTTGACTTTTTTTGTAAATAAAATTGAAGGACATTTTGAAGTGAAAATTTGTTTCAAACCAAAACATTTCATTTTGAAAATGTCAAAATGTTTCTAGTATTACTAATTTATTATTATATTATATTATATTATATTATATTATATTATATTATATTATATTATGGAACAGTTCAACAAAATTGACCCAAATTTGCAAAATATTTGGTGTTGCCAAATCTTAATTTTTCACTGTAGGAACGTGTTGGCTCAAATTTCAGTCAACTGTAATGTAAATACAATGAAGAGAGGTTTCTTGTGGGGGAGGGGTGTCCTCTTTATTCTTAGCCAGGCCAGCTGTACAGTGAGAATTACCTTTTTGGTGATATTTTTCATCTTAGTTCAGATATTTTTAGTCTCATTATCAGATGAATTCAAAGCTGGAACTCAAAGCATGACTCCAGCCTGCGCAAAACAAAACTAAGGCAAAAGAAGATCCCAAAATCCCCAGAGAAATGAAACAATCAACCACACATATATCTTATAGCAATAAAGATCTTAGAAAGGAGTGCACTTCAGACTACAGTTCTTTATCCACCAGTGAGGGTGTGAATGTTTGGCTCCATGTTGACTAACAATCTGTGATCACTAATGCTTAATGTTTATCTGGTGATTCCACTTCCTTGATTAATATTTTATAATACTGATATCAAAAATGGTTACCTGGGAGCATTTATAATGCAGCTTATTAATGCTACCGGAGATGCAATATTACAATCATCCTTTTAATCACATCACATTGCATTTGTCCTACTCAAAGGCACGGAGTTATCCCATACCTCACACTAATACTTTCTTGACTCGAAGATAATGTGCCACGTGCTAAGAAATTTGTATAGAAATAGGTTTGGGTTATTTCTCCCTCCTCCCCATCCCTCCCACACTGCTTGATTTCTTTTCCTGGCTTATAAATATATGATGGCTTGTACATTTAAGTTGCTTTCTAGCTTGTTTTTAAGTGGCAAATGCTTGAGGATGAAAGCCTGAGAGGCACACAGTGTATTTCCCTCCATGTCATAATAAAAGGGGTGATACCTTTTGAAGATTCTGAAACCACTGCTAATGATTTTCCATGAACTTTTGATGTAGGGAGAGAAGAAAAAAGGATTATATTGAAGAGGGGTGATCCAGTTCAGAACACACCGCAACCAACTCTCCACAACTACACCTCAGCCTTGTCAAATCAACTCATTATGTAGGGCATGATAGTCCCCCAAAGGATTGGGAAACATGGCTTACAGTGACAGACCCACAACAAACTGCAATCATCAAACTCTCCTTAACCCACACTGTACCCTGGCCAATTAACCCAACCCAAACTTGCCCTTCATAATCCCAAAATACTGGAAATCATGCTTTATAGTGATAGATTTAAGGGGTTCAGTTTATTAATGTTAGCAAAAAGAAAGTTAAGGGGGTGATATGATTACAGTCTATAAGTACCTAATGGGGAAATATTTGATGCTGGGTTCTTCAATCTATCAGACTAAGATACAAGACTCAATGGCTGGAAGAGGAAGTTAGACAAATTCAGACTGGAAATAAGACTGCACATTTTTTAACAGTGAGGGTTGGAGCAATTTACCAAAGATTGTGGTAGATCCTCCATCATGGACAATGTTGAAATTAAGATTGGATGTTTTTCTAAAAGGAAAGTCTGCTGTTCAAACTAGGATTATTCCTGAGAAGTTCTCTGGCCTGTGCTATACAGGATGTCATGCTAGATGATCACAGTGGTCCCTTCTGGCCTTGGAATCTATGAAATTCATACATTCCTAGGGCTAGATCCTCAGCTGGTGTAAATCGTTGTAGCTCTGTTAACTTCCGTGGAGCTACCCTAATTTACACCAGCTCAGGCTCTGTCACAGAGATTTTAAGTCCATTATCATTTAGTATAACCCCTTGCATAATAAAAACCAGAGAATTCCACACAGTGATTTGTGCAAAGGAGTCAACAATTCTTCCCCATTGTACAAACATTTTGTTACCTGGTTAGGAATATCCTCATTATTTATTCGTATTACAACAACTCTAGTCCAAACTGGGTTAGTTGCTTTGTGGGTCAAAAGTTGCTTCTCACACTCCTTTACCCCTCTGTTGTCCACACTCAGGTTGGGAGCACAGTCTTTGTTCCCCAATTGCTGTTTGTCTGGGTGGGAGCAGGGAGATGCCCCCTGGGGCACAAACCTTGTTTTATATCCACAGAGTTCTTCTAGCACTACATAAACCAGAAATAACGTCCAAGCTATGGTGGACCTAACCTATTAGTGCACTGCTAGGCTCAGAGACTTTGAAGGTCATCTTGTGGATTCTTCAGTTAGTAGCTGTCGTTTAAGGCTGAATAAATAGCATCGTTATTATTGTTGTTATCTTACCATCCTGAAGGATCCTGAAGAACTTTCCAGACATGAAGGATTATGCATAGGAATCACCCCAGTATTTAAACACATTCTCACCTAGGGTGAACTGCAGCCGCTATTTAAGTGCACAGGCAGAAAAGAACGCCCTGTGCAGTAAATAGCAGTCAGATGCTTTAGTGAGGCAGAGTGAAAAGTGCAGTGCTCCTTTAGAGGGGGTCATGCACCGACTGAGGTGGCGGCAGGCGAGTAGAAAGCCCCATGCGCTAAGAGTCCCAAGGTAAACAAAGTCCAAAAAGGAGCAGATGCTTTGGATAATGGCTCACCTATACAGGTAGACACTCTGCTGTCGTAGCTGGGCAGGTCCCAAGATATTAGAGAGACAAAGTGGTGACATAATAACAACAGAAGTCGGTCCAATAAAAAAGATTACCTCAACACCTTGTCTCTCGGTAGGTGCTTCCACATTCCAGAATTTCCTAGTGCTTTCAGTTTTTGCTAAGACGAGTCCTCGTCAATTTCTTGACAATTTTAATTACAACGAGGCCTCCTTATAACGACTTTAGAGGCTCCATTCACTGCTTCCTTTCATTCACATCTTATCTACCTGCCATCTGGGATGAACTAGCATCACCTTTCACCTGCCACCATGCTTCATTCAAAATGCAGAGACCAGCGCCAGGTTAGCCTTGCAATACTCAAGCGGGCAAAGGCCTTCAGTGCTTCAGTCAACTGTCAAACAGCAAAACCAAAACAAGTGCCCCTGGTCTGCTGGTCTTGAACTATGGACATCATATAAGGCTGTTCCGGTGATAGACCCTTTCTGATTTAAGTCGCGAGCTCCCTTTTAGGGATTATAATGGCATGTCTACATGGAGAATTAGTGTGCAGCAAGCCCGGCTGTGAATCTACAATGAATCAACTTGCTGCACAGTAACTTTCCATGCCATCAGTGCACTGGTAATGCCAATGTCCCTTATACTATGCTCATGACCATAGCATTGGAGACCCTTTCAGGAATGCATTAAGCAACATGACTCACATCTGTCTCGTGCTGTTTGTCCTCTCATCCACTTCCCAGGGGGAGAAGCGTGTGTAACTGAGTGTCTTGTTTTGGTACAAGCTTTTTGTTGCTATTCATCTGTCTGCCTAGACACACATGTAAATTATTCACTGTCAGCCAACACAACAGAAGTCCTGTTTACATACAAGGTCAATCTAAGGATGTGAAGTCCACATAAAGTCAGCACCACAGGGAGTAAACCACTGGGGACAAACAGAGTTTGGGGCAATATATGGAAAAAGCAAAAGGACACCTTTTTTATCCTGTACTTGAGGAAGTAATTGAGCACTACGATTACATTCATGAAAATAGGATCCCAACCAGCCTGGGTCAGAAATGCTGCAAGAAGACTCTGGGTGTGATACGACTTCTTCAGACAGGAGGGTAGCCTGTTAATTTAATTTAATTTCTAGAAAGAGTGTTATGATTTTGTTTTATATGCAGCTTTGCTGTTTACATTATCCTTACTCACTATGTTGTCAATCTTAATCTTTGATAATAAATTTAGCATTGATTTCACTCTAAATATATCTCAGTGCTGTGATGTTATCTAGGATCTGATCCTCAGCTGAATCAAGGTAGTGTGTGTGCTGTCCCGTTGGGGATAGCAAACCTGTTATTTCTGTGGGTATCCAGTGTCAGGGGCTGGATATCACAGGGGAAGGCTTCCAAAGGGACTGGGGTATACCTATTGTTTACCTGAAAAGGATAGAGAGGCTTAGCATTGCCCTGAGAATATTGTTTGTGTGGCTAACAGACTGTTAGTGGTGGTTAAGCACAAACAGTTCTTCCTCTAGCTGGAGGCAGTGAGGAACAAGGTGACTCGCAGTTCTTGATACCCCAAGAAGCATCAGAACCTCAAAAGCACAATCCCTTCCTGCTGTTTAGAGACAGTGCAGTCTTCCCTTCTTTCTAAGTCTGACCAGGTCCATGGGCTTCTGTATGTGTGGCCATGGCCCCACCTCCTTTTCAGCCCCGGCAGTGGATTGTATCCCAGGACCCATGGAAGGACACAGTCTCTGTTCTACCTTGAGTTCAGGGACTTAAGTTCTCCCTAGCCCTTGCACTGAGATCACAAAGGATGGGGGGAAACAAAGTGTCTTTGCTCTTCCCCCATGCACCTATTCCATGGACAATCCAACTCCACTGAGTCTCTGGATACTAGGACAGCAGCATGTTCACCTTGCGATTGAATGGGGGTAACATGGGGTGAGGACCTTGAAGAGATCTTTGGGGTGGGGTGTCCCCACTGTAGGGAAATGACCCCCCCCAAATTTATCTTCAGTTTGGGGACAGAATTTTTACAAGGGGCTCCCATGAGGCCCTCTGAGATTTCCACTGATTAAATATGAAGAGTTCTAGCAGGGTGAGAAATAGCCAGTCCCACACGTTAGGCTATGTTCACCTTGAATAGTTGCATCAGTTTTTCCAGATAGGCACTGCAATAACCACCCCTTCCGCAGAGAAACCAGAATCTGGCTCTCAGAGTTTATCAATCATATAATAATTAACCTATTAAACCTAAAATAAATGCCTAGTTAACTGTGTTTAGGCCACTTCTCTGCAATTTAATTACAAAGCAAAGTTAATCAGATTTAGGAAGGCAGGAGTCTGAGCTTTTTTTCCCCCTACTCTAATGATAATTTCATTTAGTTTTTTTTCCACTTCTTTTTCAAAGTTAATTTAGTGCTGGTAAAAAGGTACTGGAAGGACAGCGTGGAGTCTGATATCTTCTATCTCTCCACAGAGCAGATCCAGTATGAGTAGGACAAACTTCCCTCACATATTTCCACCATTGCTACCCACAATATTCTTCAATCCTGACCTAGAAGGACCAACTATATGGGCATAGATTTTAAAGCCAGGAGGCACCACTGTGATCATTTACAGTATTGCCAGCTCCAGACATTCAAAAATCGTGTCAGGTCCCGCAAAATCATGAGATCAGCTGAAAAATCATGGGATTTAAAAGTATGTGTCATGTTCTTTTCATTTGCCTCCTGGTTTAGAGTCTTTTGGTGTCACATTCTCAAGCTTTAATCTGCAACCACAAAGGCTAGAAATGTTCCTTTTATTCTGAATGAAACTGAGATTCTCTCCTAATCCCATGCCTCCAGCAGCTGGAGTTTTAAGGGGAAAAAACACCCGATACCAAGATAAAACCGTGAGAGTTGGCAACACTGTAAATCTTGTTGGATCTCCTTCCATAGCACAGACAGTGGAATTTAACCCAGTAATCCATGCACCATGCACAGTGACTTGTGGTTGAATAAGTCCTCCATGAGTGAGGGTATCATCCAGTCATCATGGATTCTAATTCTGAAGTCTCACTTCCCCCCTGCCCCCCCAAGACACCTCATTCCAGTGCTCGAGTCATGCCAGAATGCTCGGGAATATTGTTCCTGCACTTCATTTTAGGACAGCGGTTCTCAAACTTCATAGCACCATGACTCCCTTCCGACAACAAAATTACTACATGACCCCTGCAGGGGGGATTGAAGCCTGAGCCTGCCTGATTCCCACTGCCCTGTTTGGTGAAGTCAAAGCCTGATCCCCACTGCCTTGGGCAGGGAAGAGGTCAAAGCTGAAACCCAAGGTCTTCAGCCCCAGCCAGGGGACCTGTAACCTGAGCCCCACTGCCCAGTAAGTCTAAGCCAGCTCTGGCAATCCCATTAAAATGCGGTCCTGACACACAGTTTGACAACCTCTGTTTTAGGAGCTGGAACAATGTTCTGATACTTCTGCTACTACTGGGCCAGGCAGCTCCTTCCCTTTCTGGCTGCAGAGCATCCTCCCAGCTGGCAGGTGCTGGTGCCAGGGCTGAGTGGGGCTCGGTGGAAGGTCAGCAGAGAGGGTGGGGGCATGTGTGAGCCAGGGATGCTTCAGCCAGGACTGGGTGGGGAAGTGCAGAGCCCAGAGCCAGGCAGTAAAGGAAGCCAGGTAGTGGGGATGCCTGGACAGTGAAGTGCCTTGTGGGGAACAGGAGCAAGGGCACAAGTAGTGGGGAGGTGGAGACAGGACAGGTTCTGCTATTTCTGAGGCTTCCCCCGCTTTTTTTATCTTCTCCCCCACCCCCAGTTCTCCCCACTCCCCCCAGGACCTCCTAATGCCCTGCATTCTGTCACTTCCTGTTTTAGGACTCCAGCATTGTGTAAGCCATCACCTTCCCCAGACCTTATTCACACTGATGCATGCCAGAGGAGAATCAGATCCTTCAGTTCCTTTCCATCCTTCCCCACTCTGCTGGGACTGGTTGTGGGAATGTCTGCTGAGATGGTGTTTTTTCACACCTTGGACATCTGCCCACAGGAACGGGAAGCTCAGACCCTCCGTTCATTTCTCAGAGGCTGCCGAGCTCCAGTGCACTTTTTAAAGGTGATGTTTCTGGAGCACAGTTCATGGGCCTGTGTTTTCCCCCCTCTACGAGTGCCTTGAATTGGTGCTAGCTCTACCAGGCGGCTTCACAACTGCTTTGATCAAACCAAATACTTTCAGCTTCCTGATTCATGAATAAACAAGAGGCAAATAAAGGAAATAAATATCTGCTTGGAAATTCTTTCACAAAGCTTTCAAACAAATCCACACACACACACACAAAGATGTGCATTTCCCATTCTCCCCAGTGCATAGTGTGTGAAGGTGAGAAAACACCTCTTTCAAGTTGGCCCACACGGGGCTTTTGTTCTTCCTATTCAAGGGATCTAAACATAGAAGAAGAAAAAATCTATTGCGGGGGTGGGGGAAGGTACACTTTGGAAATACTCTCTGAAAGGCCCTTAAAATGATATAAGAAGTTCCCATCTCAGACAAGTTGCTTTTAACACAAAGATACAACAAAGTCATTGCTGCCTTTAATCACATCAACTTTATCACATACTGGGTAGGTTTGTTCCGTCTATATTGTAACACTTGGCACTTATTTAGGTAATGGATAACCTATCCGCATCCACACTAAGATCCTTCACATCCAAAGCTTTCCCAGTAACACTGGCAACAGGTGTGCAACTTTATAGCTCCTCTGAACACCACGGATGAAAAAGAACCGAAACAGCATTTTTGAGGCTGTATAGTGGAGACCTCCTCTTAATGCCACATGCCTGGATCCTAGCTAATGCAGGAATTACAGACACAAAAGACCTATAGGGATATTTGTTTCAATTAAAGCTTTTTTGTTATGATGTCATGGTAGGGGGTCTATTTCAGACCACCTAAACAGGAGGAAGAGATGGATGAGCCTTTCTTTAAACAACTAACAAAATCATCCAAAGCACAGGACTTAGTGATGATGGGGGCTTCAACTACCCAGACATCAGTTAGGGAAATAATTCAGCAGGGAAGATTATCCAAGAAAATCTTGGAATGTACTGGAGATCTTTCAGAAGGTGGAGAAAGCTACTGGGTGGAGGCTATTCTTAATTTGATTTTGACAAACAAGGAGGAACTGGTTGAGAATTTGAAAGTGGAAGGCAACTTAGGGAAAGTGATGATTAAATGGTAGAGTTCATGATTCTAAGGAATGGTAGGAAAGAAAACAGATGAAAAGCAGCCCACTGGCCTTCAAGGTTGGGGGTTGAGTGTGACAGGCCAGCAACCTATCGCATAAAACATTATGTCATAGAGACACAACAAGGTAGCCATTCTGGCAAACCGCTATGGGCCAGCCTGCAGCAGAGCCAATCTCCTGGCAACTTAATGAGTGCGGCTGGCCCTGAAAGAAGCTGCCACATTGACTTCGCCACCTGATTGGCTGCTGAAGTCATGAAGCTGCTACTTAAAGTCAGCAGCCGCACCATCTAGTGGTTGCTTAATGTATTCCTAGCCTGTAGCCACACTTGGTCCTATCCTTGCCTCTGCTGTCTCTAGTCTTGTGCCAGCCCCCATCTTCTTCCTGACTTCTGAGTCCTGGCTTAGACCCTCAGCTCTGCTTTCTGACTCTGGTTAACACTTCAGTTTGGGCTTTGATTTCTGCCATTGGCTATAAGCCTTGACTTTGCTCCTGGACTCTCCTGTCTGGAGTCATCTCTAACGGATAGGCCAGACTTTTGCTCCAACCTTTAGGCCAGACTACCCATGAATCTGTCATTGACACAAACAGCATGAAAGCCAGGCATAGCAGAGCCTTGCTCAGGCCCCAAGTGACATCTGACAGAGTGGGAAGGACTCACATTCATGTATGGGAAAAAGTAATTGTTAATGCTCCATGTATTCTTTAGATGATCCCAACAACAGTAGCGTTGAAAGCAAAGTACTGCGTAGGAAATTAATCCATTTTTTTAAATGAAAAGAAGGGTCAATGGACCAAATCAGGAGGTAAAACTAAGGAAAACTTAGACCTCATTCAGCTTCCTCAGTATGTAGGCTATACCAACTTTGCGGCAGATGCTTTGCCCCTCTCCATTCCTTTTGTGCCACTCAGGCAGTGTAAAGGAAGAAGAGATACAGGCCGTAACTCACTTCCTGGGGCTACCCCTTGCCGACAGACTCCCCACCAGGCACAAAGCCAGCAGAGCCAGCTCCTTTTCCTCCTCCCATCAGTCCTTGGCACATGGGCTGTGGTGGAAGCAAGCTGGGCTGTCCTTCATTGATGCATTGTGACTGTTGTCAGCTGGCACAAATTAAAGTGGTTTAGGGGACGCTCTAACCTGTGGCTTCAGCAGTGGTTGGTCAGAGAATCAGGGAACTGTAACTAGTAGCTTGATGCCCTTCCCCCCACCCCCCTGGTGTGCCCCGGGCTGTGTGTTGTTAAGACTATCAAATTTGTGCTATTTTCACATCATCTCTGAGTATGGCCCAATATCTCCTACTTCCAGACAATTCTTTTCCTTTCTCCTTCTGCATAACATGGGTAAGAACAGGTAACAAAACCGACCAGTGAATATCTGCCTCTCATGCCCCCTCACAAAACTTTGTGGTTCAGCTGCCTATATTAGGTTGAAGTAAAGACTCTCTTGATAACATTCAGCATCCTACTTGGCCATGATGGAAAGAAAGCCTCCTTGAGAGGACCCAATGTGATAGTGACTCACTGGCTGATGCACCCCTACATGGGATTGTTTGGAGTAGCAGGGTCTCCTCTTTAAGCACCTTCCCTGCCAAGAGCCACTTCAGGCCTACTCCTTCTCATGACATGACTTAGCCCAGAAGGGACTTCAAGTGACCTGAGCGGAGGGCCAAGTCCAGTACAGCTATAGTCCAGTGCCTTCACATCAGGTTTTCAGCCCAACTCCAAACTTACTAGTCCTTTTCAATCCTTGTCATCACTGGGCCTTCCCTTTGCTCTGGGTTCAAGCCCAGAGACCCTGTAATAAACAGCTAAGGTCTGTCAATATGGACCTACCACTGCCTCCCTGGGATACTTCCTACCATGGCCTGTCTTTGGTCCTTTCCACCAACCTCTTCCCAGGCTCACTCTTCTGCAGATCCCAAAAGGAAAAGCACCACAGTCCTAGGGAACAAAGTACCTATAAAAGTCCTGTTCCAGGTTTACCTGCCCCTAGAGAGGCTCTGGCATCTAGAAGTATCTGGTTCTCTTATGGCAACTGCCAGGACCTCTTTCAAAGGGATAGTACAAGAGACCCCTTACCTCCCAGTCAGCCCACTACTGAACTGAGCTTTTCCCTTTCAGTCCCTCCGTCCAGGCTTGAGACGTCTCACAATTGAAGCAGGGCAGGGCTAATTGAGCCCATAGGCTCTCATTAACTCCTTCCTGCCCAATGCAGGGTGTGTACACCCCATCACACTCATAAAGCTCGTGTGATGACCACCACCTTGGATGATTCCAGGGATAGAACCAGGCTCATCTAGATCTAAAACACCGGTCGCTACCGCTCAAGCTAAAGAAGCAGCCACTGATACCAACCTCTGTAACATACTCCCATGCTCTTTGCACTCAAAGGCATGAATAACGCACACTGACTAATAGGTTACACTAGCAGATTTCACAGCATGGAGCTAGTGCACGAGAACCAGAAAGTGAAAAAAAACCTACCAAGAAAAAGTGAAACACTCATTTCATTGTCATAGCTAAAGTGAACAAACAACACAAATGGGACCTGTTTTCCAAAGTCTTTATGTTCTCTTTATCTAAGATCGGATTAGTTAACATAGGGAAACTCTTTACGTTTTAAAAAATATATATTGGACCAGAACCTCAAAAATCAGGATAGTTCAGCTTAGGCCAATGAAATACCACTGACTTACCCACACTGAGGATCTACCATTTATATTTAACCTAACAAAACCATTGTTGCTTTATTTCCATATTCAAAGAAAAATATAATATACTGATGCGATGGAGGGTGAGAAAACCTGGATTTGTGCTGGAAATGGCCCACCTGATGATCACTTTAGATAAGCTATTACCAGCAGGACAGTGGGGTGGGAGGAGGTATTTTTTCATATTCTCTGTGTATAAATAAAGTCTGCTGCAGTTTCCATGGCATGCATCCGATGAAGTGAGCTGTAGCTCACGAAAGCTTATGCTCAAATAAATTGGTTAGTCTCTAAGGTGCCACAAGTACTCCTTTTCTTTTTGCGAATACAGACTAACACGGCTGTTACTCTGAAACCGATCTTCTCTACGTTTCTCTCCTGAGAACAAACACAGTTGAAATCATGATCTTTAGGATTTTCAGGGCTCACAAGTCCGAGTCTAGCAGTTTGTACTGTTGTGTCCCAGGATACCAAGAGCTCCTTAGCAGATTCAGTAGTGAGGTATGTAACTAGGAGCTTTATTGATCATGTCTGGCTTGCTTGAGCATTCACAAAACATTAACTAAACTCCCATAGACCTGTTTCAAAACACACTGGACTCATTGAAAAACCTTGAATGGATTCCGGAGGGGAGTTTCTTTGGTTGCTCCAAAGTCTTGCTCAGGAGCCTGGAGGTGATGTTCCCAGGACAACATTACAGGAATAGCCTATTATTAAAGTTACCCAACACTTCCCATTATAAGACCACACATTCAGTTGCTTATACCATTGCCCAGCATAAACAATTCAGGCTGAAGTTTTCTACTCTGGGTGTCTTCTGAAGGCTGAAATAATTTTAGGACATTTCAGCCAAAATGATTCTGCTGTTTCTGAGAATGAGGCAGGGCATAAATACATTGTTTTGCCCATGTTAAAAAATAATGGTGATCTCTTTTTGAAAGCATTAGTGCGCTCATGTTTTGGAGCAGGGGCTTGAAATTTGGCAGGAGAGTGGCCTTTTGGCCAGGGATGTGTCTTTTGCAGTCCACCTGAAAACATGCCCAAATTTGGCCAAGTTATGAGCCTTTGAAACATCATAGTCACACACACTCAGTAGAGACTTAGATTTTAGCGGCTAAATTCCCTGAAGATTCTGTCCACACTGAGCATGTTCCAGCCTGGAGCAAAGCTTTACTTCTCCTGAAATTGCCACTCTGGGCTGCTGCAGGGTCCAGGTCTGGGCACTTGAACTGAGAGTAGGAAGATTGTTTCCTCAATTAGCTCTCTGCTGAGTGCATGTGATGTGGAGAAGGAAGCTGCCTAATTCAGATGCAGAGGGGTCAAGAGCCAGACTGGGGATGGGGAGTAGATTGGAACATGTGGGGGAGACTGGGACTGGCTGTGTAAGGAGACTGGAGCTAGGACTGGAATCCAGGTATTGGGAGCTGGAGCAAGGGGTAGGGACTGGCTGGACAAGAAGACTGAGACGGAGAAGTAGTGGGGCAGGGGAAGGAAGCGAAGAGTGAGGGAAGACAGATGACAAGGAGCCAAGGTGTGGGGAGAGAAATGGGACCAGCTGGGCAAAGACTCTGGGACAAAGATCTGCAGGGGGACAGTGAGATTAAATGAGGAGCCCAAGGCAGGAGGTTGGGGCTGGGTGCTAGCAGAGATGGGGAATTTGGGTGGTGGATGGTGGAGGTGGTGAGGGAGTGGATGAGGAACAAGATGGGGGGAGGTGGAAAACTGGGACTGAATGGGCAAAAAGACTGGGTACAGAAATAAGAAGGAGAGTGGGGCTGGAACAGAG
This sequence comes from Caretta caretta, assembly GCF_965140235.1. NCBI lineage: Eukaryota > Metazoa > Chordata > Testudines > Cheloniidae > Caretta > Caretta caretta. The sequence goes on along the minus strand of NC_134210.1, from coordinate 7,599,794 downwards.
AGTCCAGAGGGGGAGACATGGACTTCCTGGGCTAGGAGATAGGGAGTGGGATGAGAATCCTAAAGAGGAGAGGCTAATTCTGGCTAGGTGAGGAGAATGGGACTGGGGCCAGGAGCCAGGGATAGGGAAGAGACAAGACTGGGACAGGGTGGAGGAGAGGGGGGTAGAAGTAGCCGTGTTTAGGGGGAATGGGCAGAAGAGTCTGTGCCGACCAGAATCTGAAATAGAACTCAAGATTTCTGAGTCACATTATTCCCCTGTTGCCAGCAAATATCTGTGAAACCTACCGGCAAAGCATGTGTTTCATCTCCTGTAATATTGGTTCAAATAGATCATGCCAACCTACTGTTGCTATCAGTTACTCTACAAGCTAAAGTACCAGCCATCTGTTTGGTGGATCTGTTTTTTCCACCGACCCCGCGGCCTCATTCAATGCACAGAATAGAGCAGTCCTGGGGACAAATCAGGGCTGCGCAGTGAAAGAGACTTGTGTCTGTAGGACCCCTGCTTCATTTGTTGCAGAAGTTGGAAGGTGTGTGTGAAAGAGGAAGGGCCACAGAGTCTTGAACAAGACGAGGGATGGCCCTCATGGTGAAGGCAATTTAATGCTGCCCTGGAGAACTGAATTCTCTCCCTGGAGTTCCTAGGTGATGCTTATCATGTCACTTTAACCAAACTGTTCACACATGGTCACTCGTTTTCCATGGTTCATTTTTTTTCTGGTGCCTGACTTGAGACCCTGGGGTCTGATTTTCAGAAGTGCTGAGCACTCACGGCTGGGACGGATGTCAACGAGAGCTGTGCGTTGAACATATAAAGTGCTTTATAATCTTAAAATCAAGTCCTAGGCAGCTCAAATCGGGCACGCAAAATTAGTGGCTATTCTTGGCGCCTCAGTTCCCCAGCTGTAAAATGGGAATGTTAACCCCTCATCTCACAGAGCTGTTCTGAGAATAAATTCACAGATGTTTGTGAAACACTCAGGTACTATAGTGATGAGCGCCTCAGAAAAGCCCTGAGGAAATTAATCACTCTATCTTGAGAGCAGGGTTTGAATAGTACACAGTAAATAAGGCCTGGCACCACACACTGACCAATGAGGAGAACAAAATATTGAATAGCTGCTCATGAAGTGAGCGCAGTCCATCCCGTACACTGAATGAGGCAGGGGTCCTGTGGAGAAAATAATATGCAATCATGTAATTAAAGACTGTATCATAATGTATACACACAAGGAGAGGGGAACAAATTCCTGTTGCGCAGGCTACCTTATTTCAAGTATTTCCTAACTTCTGGGTACTTGACTTTTCAGCCTTCAGAATGTTCTTCTAACAAAATTTGTGTGTGTGATAAATGTATATGTTCTGGTCCAGATCTCTCACTCTCTCTCTCTCTCTATATATAATATGCCAGATCCTCAGTAAACTGAATGTAATCTAAAGTAACTCTATTGTCTTCTGTATGGTTATGTCACTTCACACCAGCTGGGGATGGTCCTATCTATATTGTCTGTCTTTTTCACTGAGACACGCACTGCCATGTACAGCGAATTAATATGGAGGTTTTAGCTTTCTGCCTCTATACAGGCACAAGTCCACTGATAATCCCTGGCATGACTGATCCAGAACTCTTCTAGCTAAGTGGCCTGTATACAGAGGGTTAACCTCAGTTTGAGCCCTGAGTCTGTTGTCTACTATGTGACTTAATAATAAGTTCAAATTATGGAGTACAGTAAGGTCTAGTTCCATTTGCGTCAAACAGCTGACTCTAGCTATGCACAGTTCAATTACAGGATAAGAGATCCTGTAGTTAATGTTATTTTGGGAAACCAAGGAATTTTCGTGCCAAAGAATTCAGAGAGATGGATACCGTGACGGACCAACTGCTTGGTACAGCTGTCTAGCTGGTCCAACACACCGCCTGCAATTCAAAATCTGTATCTATGCCTACATCCCAGAGTGCTAACCAAAAGGAAACAAAGTTGCACAGGGGCTTCAAAAGGGGTGATAGCTGTGAAGGAGACCCTGCCTTGACACCTGATCGCAAAAGGGGCCTTCTAGAGAGCAGAGGCTCGTGTTTAAAGATCCCTCTGGAGGACTTTATGTGGCATTTTTCCTTTGTAGATTTCAAAAGCCTGTGACAAAGCAAGGGATTTTATAGATGGGTAAAGGGACTTGCTCAATGTTCTGGGAAAGGTCAGTGGCAGAATGGGGAAGAACACCCAAGTCTCATGGCTTTTACACCATGGCCCCACACGGCCTACCAAGTCATATCACCGTGCATACAGAGTTTACAATATGTTTTCCATTCTTTCACATGGAACAGAGAACTGTCCTGAGTATGAGACAGAGGGGTGCTGTATTGGGCTTAGAGTACAAGACAGGCATTCAGGACTCCTGGGTTCAATACCCAGTACAGCATCCAACACTGAGAAAATCATTTAACAACATGCTGTGCAAATTAATTCATGTCTGTAGATCCCTTTGGGAACCTCTGAGTTTACCAGGCTATAGAACGATGAAGCATTGTAATAGCTCTGCCAGAGCAAAGTGAACATGGCTCAGGGATTCAAATCCAGATCTTTTAGCCTTATAAGCGAGGTGCACTAACCACTGGACTATAGGCTTACTTGGGGCATGGTTTTCTCAGGTCTCGTCTACACTGTAATTGCTACAGTGACGCAGCTGCACAGATGTAGTGCAGACACTCTATGCAGACATTATTCCATCTCCCCAAGCAGCGGATAGCTCTCCTACCAATATAGCGCTGTCCACACCGGGGTTTAGGTCGGTGTAACTTACGTCGCCCAGGGAGGGGCGGGGTCATTTCCCATCCCTGAGCGACTTAAGTTATACCGAAGTATGTGCTAGTGGGTACAAGCCATCAGTCTCTCCTGTCTGTATTAAATAATTAAATATTCTTGCACCAAAGAGGGAGAGAGATTAACTGACTCTATAACCTGTGGTTAGGGCACTCACCTGGGAAACTCAAATTCAAGTCCCTGCTCCAACGGCTGACCCAGGGAAGTTATGTATTTGGGAATGGGAGGAGTAGCGGATAGAGGACAATTTTCCTAGGAGGATGTGGTCCATCTGTAAAATGGGAACAAAGCACTTCCCTCCTTGATAGGGATGTTGTGAGGTTAAACATATTAAAGATTGTGAAGTGCTTATCTGCTAAGGTAATGGGATGAATATAGATTCTAAAGCAGGGGTTCCCAAACTGTGGTAGCATACCCCTAGGGGTGTACAAGACATCTCTGGGTGGGTGCATGGGAGAAATTGTATAATGGTGGATTTTATGTATTAATTATTTTATTTATTGCATTTGCATAATAGGCTACTCAGGTGAAGCTTTAAAACTCTTTGGGAATTTGTTATATAAAATAAGGTCATTAATTTACTTCAAGATGTACCGATGAGAACACAGCTACACAGAGACGCTGACGTACAGAGCCCTGACCTCCAATCACTGTGCAGCCAGCCCGGGCTCATCTCCCAGCGACTGTCCAGTCTAACTGAGCTCAGAATTTAGGGATTTTTTTCAGTTGTATACTTTGCACTATAACTATATTTGTACGTAACAGTGAAATATGGCCAGATGGCTAAAGACAGGCAGTGTTCAGAAGACTACACCAAATATCACTGATGAGAAGGGTACATGGACAGCTGGAAAATATGGAAGTGGGTACGCAACAAGAAAAGTTTGGGAACCTCTGTTCTAAGGAGACTGTCCTCACAGAATTCAGTACATGCTGAGTTTACAAACCAAGTATATATTTGTCTTATCTGGGGAGTCACCCACCTATATCCATTTCTCAGAAACCACCAAAACAAGTGGCTCTGGTAGGCAACCTCAGAAGGGTAGCAAAGGCCTAAATGGGCCTGGGGACTCAAATACTCTGTCATCCTTCGGCTATGGGGCTTCTGTAACAGCGCTAGGGCACTGTGGGGAGCAGTGGCTGATGCAGCCTTTGCTGTGCTGCTCTGGAAGTGCATAGACTAGGACAGATCCTCAGCTGGTGTTGCTCCATTTGTCAATGAGGCGATGCCGATTTACACCAGCCGAAGATCTGGCCCTGAGAATTTCAACCTGACACCACTCGCCAGCACCAACGTCTATTTTAAAACAAAAGAGTCCCGCTCCCCTTCATCCTGTAATCTGTCATGCACAACTTCCAGCTTTATCGTACTCCCAGTGGGCCTATGGTCTGTCTCCGTCCTGTAGTAAATAAACTTTCTTTGTCTCCAATCCCATGCCACTTAATGTCAAAGAAAACCAGAATCCATTACGCTCATACTGCCCATTCAGCAGGTCTCTGCGCTATACATCAAATGACACCCCCCCCCCCCCGCCAAATCTACCGCCTGTAACTTATTTTTGTTCCTTTTCTTAAAACAAAGGGGAAAAACCCAGCTGTTCACTCTCCCAAGAGTGCCATTGAAGTTATCTTCCCAAATGCATTTGCTTTTCTTTTTTCAAAAATCAGTTTGAGTCTGATTGGTGTAAAGCCTGACTACCCTCTTGCCTTGTCCCTGAAGATCCCTGCTGGCGTGCTAACAAGGGGGTGAGGCACAGCTGTGCTAAGAAACTGCCAACAATTAAGAAGTAATTGTTTAAAAAAAAATCAAACTCAGCGTCTTCTTCTTTAAAACATAGACGTGGAAGATAGGAAGGTAGGAGGCCTCCTGATGCCTTTCAGGGTATTTCTACGTAGCAGCTGGGAGGTGTAATTCCTACCTTGGGTAGACATACAAGAACTCACTCTGCTTGAGCGACCATGTGGAAATTAGCAGTGTGGTCACAATGCCCGGGGCAGCGGCTTGGGATAGACAGCCAATTCCGTCCCCAGGGGTTGGGGTGGAGTTATACTTGGGCAGCTAGCTGGAGCCACTGCCCGTGTAGCTCCGGTTACACTGCTAATTATCCTGTGCTAGTTATCTCTTCCCAGACTCTTCACTCTGGTATCTGAGCAACTGAAGTTAGGTATCAGATCCAGTGTTAAAAACTTGGGGTGCAATCCTGGCCCTGTTGAAGTCAGTGGTGAAGCTCTCATTGCTTTCATTGCGGGTGGCTACACTGCCATTAGACACCCCATGCCAGCTGATTTGGGCTTGGTCCGTGAGGCAGTTTAATTGCAGTGTGGATGACTGGGCTGGGGCTGGAGCCCAGGCTCTAGGACTCGGCAAGATGGGAGGCTCCCAGGACTCGGGCTGCAGCCCATGGCAGAACATCTACACTGCTATTGCTCAGCCCAAGTCCAGCAAGCCTGAGTCAGCTGACGCAGGCCAGCCAGGGGTGTCTAATTGCAGTGTAGACATACCCAGTGAGGCCAGAATTTGGCCCTAGGCCTGCTGGGCGTAAGGCCAGCGCTCAGTCCACTAGACTGAAATTCTTCTGCTTATTCTCCTCTAGCCCAGCAAGGAAGTGGTGAATGAGGTTGCATAAGGCAGAGAATTGGTTTGGGGTGGGGGAGGGGGTTGGAGGCTGGCAATTGTCAACGAAACTCTCTGTGTCAGATCCTAAAAGATGATATCAACTACATCCCCCACGGAAGCAAAGAGGACATACAGGTGCACAGCTGAGAACTAATACCACCCAGAACTTGATCCTTTGTTGGGGTGTCACCGCTCCATTAGTTTAATATGAACAGTTAGATCCTCCACTAGCTGTGTTAGCCTGTATTCTCCATGGTGCTGGAGAAGAAGGCTGGCCCAGAGTTTAAGTCACTAAACTAGGACTTGGGAGACCTGGGTCTAAGTCATCATTCTGCTACAGACATTCTGTATGACCTTGGGCAAGTCTTTCAGTTTCTCTATGTCTTAGCTTTGCCATCTGTACAATGGGGATAATAGCAGTGCCCGACCTCATAGGGGTGTTTTAAAGATAAATATATTAAAGACTGTGAGGTGCTCAGTGATTATGGAAATGAGGCGATATAAATACCTAGGATAGATAGATTACTTTTATTTCATTCAGCTTGCTTGTTTCTTGCCTGCCTGAACTGCAACTTCTTGGCCTTTTAGCTAAGATCCAGCTAGTATCCTTTTAATAACCAATACACCTTCTATCAGGGGATTGCTTCCTGCTTAGGTCTTTTCCAACTCTTACTTCTATCAGCCTAACTGAAATGTTCAGTGTATGTCTGTGAATGCTGATTTCCTTGTCAACGGTTGGATTTGCCCATCAAGAAGTTTTTCTCCAATTGCTTTTCAGCAGTCCACCCTTTCAGTCTTTATGTAAGCAGTTAATCTAGATTCCAAAACGTTAGGCAGAAAAGTGGAATCCTGGCAATTTACTAGTAGACTTCCCCCACCCCACCCCACCCCCCACAAACCTTTTAGAGCAGGGGTTCTCAAACTTCATTGCACCGCGACCCCCTTCTGACAACAACAACTACTACATGACCCCAGGAGAGGGAACCTAATCCTGAGCCTGCTTGAGCCCCACCACCCGAGGTGTGGGGGCCAAAGCCTGAGCCCCACCACCCTGGGCAGGGAAGGGGGTAAAACTGAAGCCCACAGGCTAAGCCCCAGGCAAAGGGCCTGTAACCTGATCCCCGATGCCCAGGGCTTCAGCCCCAGGCAGTGGGGCTTGGGCTTCAGCTTTGGTCCCAGGCCCCAGCAAGTCGAATCCAGCCCTGGCAACCCCATTAAAACATGGTCATGGCCCTCTTTGGGTCCTGGCCCACAGTTTTAGCGCTAAGTTGGCTATGACAGCTGGAGATCCAATCTTTCAGATGTTAACTGCCATATTTGAAAACAAGTACTGTAAAGAAAGAGAAAAGACAAATTCACGGGCTGCAGCTCTGAGGGTACATTGGATATCAATGGCTGAATGGATCTTGGTCGCTGTGCGAAAGTTGTGCTCTCCTTGTTCAGCAGGTCTGTGAATGCAATGCTGTAATGTTTGGCTCATGAGATCAAGACAGGAGAGCTCTCAGGCTTACAGTAAGAACCTAAGGGTAGATGTGTATTAAAGACAGAACCAGATGCTGAAGAGGATTTTCAGCATTCACGTTCCAAAGTGTGTTGTGATAACACAGTGTACATGACGCACTAGCAAATTGCCTCTCATATGCTTAACCCATCACCGAGTGCTATATGCTTGATAAGGAAGCTACATCCAGCTACACAAGGGCTCCAGTTTATTTATAACGTTTCATCAAGGAAACCGCATGAAGCTCATGCAGCGTCTTTCCAAGGAGGACCTGGGGCTAAAAAGACATGGTCAGTATTACATGCAATGCAGAAGGTTCACAAGGCAGTCTAATGGCAAGAGCTGATAAAAGTGGAGTAGGATAGTGGATTGTAGTGTGAGGGGTAGAGAGGCATTTCTCCCTTCCCCTTTTATTTTTAAATTCTTTCTAAATCACTCTTTTGATGCCAGCAAGGAGCACACGATACGTGTGAAGACTAGCCAGTGTGGTGCACCTCTCAGTCCACTAGGTGGCAGCTGGGAGAGCGGGCAGTCACAGAGGCATCTTCTCACTCAAATTTGGGACTGGCCCTTTAAATTCTTCTGCTTCTCAAAGAAAAAATAAAGAAACAATGAAAAAAGAAATCGATACAAACTCCATTACAAAGGGGGATGAGCTGAGATTTTTTTTTTATCAAGAAGGCAGGTGCTTCAAGAGTTAAGGCCAAAATGTTATCCTGAAGAACACACCTTGTTGTTTCCATATGGTATGGTCAGGGCAACCTCCTGTTGCAGGGAAACTCAAGGGGATGTTATGGATGGAGTTTGAAGTTTGCTCCGAACTTTGTAGCTAACAATCAGCCCAAGTCAGATATTCAGCATAATGTCGTTTCTAATGTTTTTAGCACAGAATAGTAATAAGGCAGGTGCTTTTCAGTCAGTGTTCACAAGAGGTAAGTGACTATCAAGTCCCTTATCTCCAACAAAGTTGCCATGTGACCTGAGTTCATGGAGCACCTCAACAGCAAAGCTCAGGACTGGATGGCAGTGGCTGCTGCTGAGACCTGGGACAACACACAAGGCCTTGCTGACTTATCTATGTGTAGCCCTTCTGCCAGGTGGAGCCAGCAGCAACCAGAGCCGGGTTCAGTATCTAGGGGTTCCTTTCCATTGATACAACACAGAATCGGCTCAAGCCCCCACCCAGTAACCTGGGAAATTTACACACCACCCCTGAGCGCCTCTGAGAGGCAATCCTTCCCCTCTCACAAGCACAGAGTCTGAGTGTGGAAAATAAACTTTTAATGAAAGGAGGGAGGGAACTCCGTGTTAATTTGGGAAATTACCGTAAACAGTGTTCACAAACATAAACCATGAATAAAAGATTGGGTAGTCTCCTTTTCCCCTCAGGTTCTCAAGTACAGCAACCCAAAAGTCCCTTTCACATGCCCGACCCTTCTCTGCACCCCACTCAGAGCTGCACCTCTGAACGCTGGGTCTGCACTAACCAAAGACAAGATCTGTAGAGTTCACTTCCTGCCCTGGGTGGGTTAAAGAGGGTACCTTACGCGCTCCACTGCTCAGGAACTTGCTCGCTGCCCCGTTCTGCCAGCCACCCTGCTGGCCGCTCACCAGCCACCTGCTCGCTGCTTCCGCCTGCCGCCTGCTCACCGCTCTTGCCATGCCTCTCCACCAGCAGCCCCGCTGGCTGCTCATCGTGCCGCTCCACCAGCCGCCCTGCTGGCCACTCATTGCACCACTCCGCCGCACCAGCCACTCGTTCACCAGCTGACTGCCAGTCACCTTGTGCTGCCGCCTGCCCCTCTGCTGTGACCCCTGCACATCAGTCTCTTAGCGATTTTTAGCTCTTTGCAGGCTGGGTAGAAACACAGTCCTACCACAACTGAGTTCAGCTCTGATTGGGCATTTGACATTACATAGAGGTTCCTAATGAAGCCTATTTAGCTCTATTCTTTGAACAGTGGGGAGGAATAGGTTAAACCAGTCAAGGGAGGAGTCTTGAGGGTGTGCAGCCTGTCCCCACCCCTCTTGCTTTCACAGGGCTCTGACATTCGAGTCCCTGGCTTAACAAGGTTCTTCCAACTGAGGATGGCCCCCTCATTTGGGACAGGTTAAGCACAGTCCTGCTTTCTTGTATTCCTACAATAATTACAACATTGGTTACCATATTTCACTACCCCGGCATTCAGTATTAAGGTGATTTGTACCCAACACCAGCCAAAGTTGATCACTTTGACACTACTGTATCTGCTGAATATGTAAGCAGAGCTGGAACAAACTGTATTTACATAAACACACCCATAGTCTCTCCCCCTCCCAGCTAGCTGTCAAGGAAGCATTCATTCAGACCCTGCTTGTATATGGATAATACAGTCTGTGCCCTACAGATGTATGTGACAGCTGCTGTCTTGGCTGACCTTGTGGGACTGAACCTCCATAGCTAAATACGAGTGGCTACGACTTGATCTAAAGAGCCCCACCTCTGTAGCTGTCAACTCACATCCTCTGCAGATTGGCACAGAGGGGGGCCAGTCACTCTCACTCACCAGTGGGTTACATGTACTCAGAAACTTCCTGCATCACAGCTCATAGTGGAGAGTTATCATGTCATCTTCTTGGTACTTTCACGTCTAACGTTGGGACCGGGGTGATACCCCTATGGGGACTGCACTGTACCTGAATGAGTCTTTTACACAGATCCCTTTCTCCCTCCACTGCTATCTCACTTGTTCATTGAAGACTTGATCCTGCCCGGTGCTGAGCTCTCTGGACCTGAACCAGAAAAGTGCGACTACTCACATGCTGAAAGTTAAGCCCCTGCTGAAGTGCTTTGCTGAATCAGGACCAAAGTGTGTCGATGATGTGAAATGGAGATCTGAACAGAACAGTGCTTAAGTAACACAAGCAAGGGACAGAACTATTGAAATGTTCCTCAGGTCCCTGATCAGAATGCTGACCCAGCAGCTATTACAAAGATCTGATTGTACTCTTCTTAGCTAGGGCCATTCAGGCCCTCCCCCACCACAGCTGCTAATCTAATCTAGTTGAAGTGAATAAAATAATGGTAGAAAGTGAGGCAAATATGATCAGTGGGTCTGATCCTTTTCCTACTTCTAGCACTGCACCTATATGATTCCACTGATTTCAATGTGGTTACTACTGAGTTGCACAGGAGGAAACAGGAGGAGCACCAGGCCCAGAGAGAACTGGTTTCTATTCCTCTCTCAGCCACACACTTGAAATGCAGCCTTCGGTAACTTACTTAGCCTCCTTGTGCCTCAGCTTTCCAAGATGCAAATATCTGGGAGACTTAGCTCATCAGGGCCAAATTCTACTCTCTCTTACAGTGGTTTCAGTGGAGTGCAGAATTTTGTCCTTGCTGACTGCAAAGTGACAATAGATCCTTAGATGAAAGGTGAGGTTGAATCTGCAACTTTAGCCTTGATCCAGGAAAATACGTAAGCATAGATGTCAACGGAACTACCAACATGCTTAAAGTTAAGCACGTGCTTATATGCTTTGCTGGATGGGGAGCTAAGGCATAATATGAAGGCTGGTCTAGTGTACGTATCTTGTAGAAAGGTTGTCTCTAGTTGGCATAGGAGGGGACTCGAGAAATCTACATTCAAATCCTAGTCCGCCATAGACTTCCTGTGTAACTTTGGGCATGTTACTTAATAGAGTCTCTACCTAAAATTGGTACCTCTGAGGGGTGTTGCCAGGGTAAAATCCTTTAATGACTAAAGGGTTATGTGCACTTTGAGCTGGAGTTGTGATTCCCAGCTCTCGGAAACATATCCCCGCTAGCTCCCATCACGATAGCTCACTAACAACAGAGCGTAGCTGCAGCTGTGCAAGTGGCAAGACAGATTAGTTGCCCCAAATACATGTCTGTGGATGGGATATGTCTCGGATGGGTACATAGTGTGGCCACTCCATGTGCAATGTGCTAGTTGGAGGAGAACTAGTGTGATTATGTCTCCTCGGGCCGGGAATTACAGCTCAAAGTGCAGAGGTACACTAAGAGGTGCTCAGGTGCACTGTGATGAGAGCAACATAAGCACATAAGTCGATATCTGGTCTCTGACTTCCTTTTGGCCTGTGAGTCAATGTCATTTCCCCCCTCCCCGCACAGACACACATCTTTTACAGCAGAAAACTCCTGACAATATTCCTTCATTTAGGTTTCTTTAGTGTTTTTTTAAAAAAGTTCTTTAAATTGTCGCCTTTGTGCGTGTTTTTAAATCAAAAAACCCCCAACCTACTCCGCATTCAATTTGTAAATCGTTTCCATTTACATCATGTTCCAAATATAATGAATGGTGCATTCTGAGTTTCAAAGACTCTGCTTTTAAATGTAATATTTTACGTTAGTAATCAGAGTCTATTTTGAATATGTAGCGCCTACAGTACATATGAATATGCTAATCAGCTGAACTTAATAGTTCTCATTTGTATTAATGCAAATTAGGTGGTTGGTCTTTCCACCAAATATTTTCCTTGGTATTTATTGGACAAATAGAAATCCCCCCCTCCCATAATAAGTTCTCCTATTTCATCTTAACACTTTAAAGGGCGTGTTTTATTTTAGCTTAATCTAATTTCATTGAACAAAATTGCATCTAAAGGCAATATAAAGCTACAATTTTTTCCACATCAAATAATAAAAATGGCTGTTAATTTTACATGAATTTGACCTTTTGGTTTTTGCATTTCAATTAAACTTCTCTCATAGTGCAGGTTTCAGAGTAGCAGCCGTGTTAGTCCGTATTCGCAAAAAGAAAAGGAGTATTTGTGGCACATTAGAGACTCACCAATTAATTTGAGCATAAGCTTTCGTGAGCTACAGCTCACTTCATCGGATGCATCCGATGAAGTGAGCTGTAGCTCACGAAAGCTTATGCTCAAATAAATTGGTTAGTCTCTAAGGTGCCACTAGTACTCCTTTTCTCATAGTGCAGTGGATATAGCCCTGTTTGTAGGTATCTGGCTGTTATCTTAGCACCTCCTCCCATGTGGTATCCACCGACTTTGTTGACCTTCATTGATCATTAGTCTGATCTTGCTTCCATTGAAGTTTGATGGTAGTTTTGCTATTGACTGTAAGCAGAGCAAGTTCGGGTCCTATATTTTTACACCTCCATATGAATGGCATCAGGCATCAGAAATGAAAACAAGTATAATTGTACAGTGCTAGAATTGCAAGTCATGTACAGTCAGAATTTCAAAAGAACTCAGCACACTGTGAATCTGAGTTATGTTAGTGCCGATCTAGGAGTCAAGCTCTTCTGAAAATCTGCCTCTTGTTCTCGGGTGCTTAGTACCCAAAAATCTGGCCTTGAACATCTTTGCAAACCTGGTCCAAGCAACCTGAACTGGCAATTCATGTGTTCTATCCTGTTGAACTCCATCAGAAAGGCTAGAGCTAAGCCAGAAGGCAATTCAAGAAGCAGAGGTGACAAAAAGACTGTAAGCTCCTTGGGGCAGGGACCGTCTCATTGTTCTGAGTTTGTACAGCACCTAGCGTCATGGAGCCCTGGTCCATGACTGAGTCTCCTAGATTTTGTGGTAATAATAATAATAATAATAATAACAATAAAAACATCCAGATGAATGGTCCTGACCTCTAGTGGCTCCATGGAGATCCCAGAGGATCACAGAAAAACCACGGGACAGATCTCCAGAAGATCTAGCCCCGTGTGTTCTCTTTGGAGGAGGAGGCATTTCCAGCATGGGGATAATCCATGTAAAATAGGGGACAACTTGGCCCCTAGGTAAGTGCCTTCTTCAGAACAAGGTTGAGCTACCGGTCCGTTACCCGTAGCACTGCCGCTAAAAGTGGACATGCTCTATAGCTAAATCGCCGATAGTAGTCTCCAGGGAGGGGAAATTTGAATTTTTCTGCAGCCCTAAATGCAGTTTTAGAATAAACTTCTGAAGAAGAAGAAGAAGAAGAAGAAGAAGAGAATTCATGCCATTTTTGGCAGCTAACTAAACCCCGTGCTTCCACAAAGGGCAGCCCCCAACTCTGACCCAGAGAGCAGGCTGTTCCTGAGTATAATCAGGGGGATTGTACTCCAGCAGAAATCTATCTCCAGCCTTCTAATGACAAATGCTTATGTTTTGAAATGGGGGGGGGGGAGAGCTAAGAAACTGTCAGAGCAGCTCAGGATCTCCATTAGAATGCAGAGTGCTCCAGAGTAATTACAAAACAGCTGTAATGGCAAATTGGTAGTCAAACCCATTTTCCACCAACTAGAATGGTGAATGGGCTCCATTATGTCCCTAATTCTCATTAACTTAATTTGCATAGGAAACAATGAAGGAATGCCTAATGAGTTAGTCCCTCACAGCAGCTTGATGCCCCTGGAGCTGGGGTTTGATCCCTAATTACAGGACCGGTGGCAAAGCAGGGGGAGATTTTTACCCTTACATGGGGGAGACAAAAAGGTTGTCACTGCTGTTTCACTGGAAAGAGAGAGAGAAAGAGAGAGAGAGAGAGACTCTATTGGCTACTCCCTTATTAATCTCTCTGTGGATCATAGCACTTCCTTTCTTCATTGTCTTTGTTCAAACTGGAGGCTCTTTCAGAGGGTAGATTCTAAGAGAAGACTTCGCGCTCACTCACCTGCCCATGGGGAGGATGAGCTGTGGCTGAGTGCTACTCCCCCAACCAGCTGAGGATGGGGGAGGAGGGGCTCCTTCTTCTACTGGGAGGGAGGGAAAATAGTTCTGCTCCTGACACTCCTCACTACTTTAACCCCCATCTGTATCAATGGGTGAAGGGGTGCATGCCCTGACACTGCTTGGGGCTGCCCCAGAGATTGATGGCTTTGCAGGATTGAGCCAGATCTGGGAACTTCAGTACCCGATGCCTGGTGTGATGCCATCAACTGTAGTCACTCTTGCTGGGGCAGCAGTCTGCTGTACACTATGCCTGGTTCATTATGATTTGTATTGCAGCATTGCCCAGAAACCCCAGCAGAGATCAGGGCCCATTACACTAGGTGCTGTACAGACACAAAACAAGATCATCATATCTTTTTTTTTAGAATGGTTGAATGCAATGCAGATAATTTCTTACACTGAAAATGCATCTTAATTGTGGGCTCTATTGTGCTTTTCAGGTGAAATCAGCCCTGTGCATAGAACCTGCACAAGAACTATATGCTTCACTCAACACAAGGTTTTGCTTATCATTACAGTTTGCTATTTGAATGACAGTTGTGCCTATAGGCTGCGATCAGAGACCTCCTGTGCTAGGTGTGAAACAAACATACAGTAAGTTAAAGCCCCCGACACAAAGAGTTTACAAACTAAATAAATAAGACAAAGGCAGTATCACAATTCCCACTTTACAGGAGAGCTGCAGCAAAGAACACTCAGGTGGCTTCCCCAGGGTCACACAGGTAGGGTTGCCATGATTCAGGTTCACAAAAAGAGGACGCTGCTGGAGAGGGGGGAAAGGGAGCAGGGGGATACACTTTGGGGGTGATGGAAGGGTGTATGTGCACTGGGGGATATTTGGGGGTGCTGGAGGGGAAATTTGGGGGGTGCTGGAGAGCTGTATGTATACTGGAGGATATTTGGTGGTGCTGGAGGGGCATGTGTATTGGGAAAGGGTATTTGAGGCGTGTTGGAGGGGGTACCTGGAGGTTTCTAAACGGGTGTGTGTACTGGGAAGGGTTATTTGGGGGTGCTGGAGGGGTGTGTGTGTACTGGAAGGTATTTTGAAGTGCTGGAGGGGCCTGTGTAGTGGGAGAGGGTATTTAGGGGGTCCTGGTGGGGTGCGTGTGTACTAGGAGAGGTATTTGGGGTGTGTTGGAGGGGGTACCTGGCATCTCTCTTGAGGTGGGGGGTAGGGTTGCTCCCTGCCACTGTGGCAGGGTGGCTGGGGCAGACCCAGAATGCAGCAACAGCTGTCAGTCAGCACCTCCCTGTGGGGCTTTCCCCCTCCTCAGGGAGCCAGGACCTGGGTGGGTGGGATTCGGCAGCTGCGAGGGACCAATCAGATACAGGTGCAAGGGAGGGCCCAATCGGGGCTCTCCCTGAGCTGCAATGTCTACTCTGCAATTAAAACCCAGATATTGCCTCTTATTTAAAAATCTGCCCCAACCGAGGGTGGAAGATCAAAAAAAGAGCAGTCTGGAGGAGTTGAAGCAGAGAGGATTGGTGTTGGAGCAGAGAGCAATTTGGAGGAGTTGAAGCAGAGCGGATTGGTGTTGGAGCAGAGAGCAGTTTGGAGGGGTTGAAGCAGAGTGGATTGGTGTTGGAGCAGAGAGCAGTTTGGAGGGAAGCAGAGGAGAGTTTGGAGAAGTGCTGCGGTGGGCTAAGAAGACCAAGACCCTAGGTAAAGGGACATTTGGTTTGTGCAGAGGGAGGGCAGGAAGCTCCACAAGCTGAAGGGCAGGAGAGGGAAGTAGCCCAGGGGAAGGAACCGCTAGTTCTAGTTGTTTACCGCTATCCCTAGGGCCCCTGGGCTGGGGTCTGGAGTAGAGGGTGGGCCCGGGTCCCTCCCTCTCCACTCCCCTCCTCTAGGACACTAGTGGGGCAGTTAATACCCCAGTTCAGGGGCAAGAAACGGTGCCCTGAAACCCACCCCGCGCCCCCCAAGAAGAGAAAGTGCGAGACCCATCATAGTAGTGCCGTCAATTTGCCACAGAGGCTAATGAGAGAAGACCACACAACATTTGGATGGACTGTCTCTTTCCACACAGACTTGACTGCTGTATTAAAATCCTCCGAGGCATCCCGGGACTAATGGGGCACCTCAGTCTGAGTCCAAGACACATGAAGAGCTAAATCCGACAGACAGCTAGAGCCCATCAGGAATGGGCTATGCTGCCCAGAGTGCTAACACACCTAGCCAGCAGACTTGCTGTCTCTGTCACTATCCCACTGAACCTGCTTTGAACTAGTGATCCTGAGCTGAAAGGCTCTGCAGCTGCTTCCCATTATCCCGGGCCACCCAGTGACCTTTAACAGCACAGAAACTATTAATGAGCTAATAAGTTCAGTGCTATATTGACACAGAGAGAAAAACATCTGTTTGTGTGCATCCTAGGGTACAAGTTTTAACCCACAAAGTCAATCAAGCCCCTTAAAAGCCACTACACATTGCTGCAAATAGATATTGTCATTGTCCAGATCTCAGCTGGTGTAAATCAGAGTAACTCCATTAAAATGAATAAAGCTATAGTAAATCACTATTCACTTGATGTAATTTTTTAGCTTGGTCCAGTAGATATATCACTGAGCTGGAAATCTGGATTCTCTTTCCTGCTCTTCCACTGACTAGCTATGTGACTTTGGGCAAGTCACTTCACTTCTCTTTGCCACTGTTTTCCCTCCCACCCTTTGTCTGTGTTCTGTATTTAGATTGGAAGCTGTCTGGGGCAAGGACTTTTTCCTGTTATGGGTTGGTATAGTACCATGTGCAATGACGCCTTAAAGGGATAAGAGGGAAGATTCTCTCATGGATTGGTAACTGGTTAAAAGATAGGAAACAAATGGTAGGAATAAACGGTCAGTTTTCAGAATGGACAGAGGTAAAGAGTGGTGTCCTCCAGGGATCTGTACTCTGCCCAGTCCTATTTAACATATTCATAAACGATCTGGAAAAAGGCATAAACAGTGAGGTGGCAAAATTTGCAGATGATACAAAACTACTCAAGATAGTTAAGACCCAGGCAGACTGAAAGAGCTACAAAAGGATCTCACGAAACTGGGTGACTGGGCAACAAAATGGCAGATGAAATTTAATGTTGATAAATGCAAAGTAATGCACATTGGAAGGCATAATCCTAACTATACATATACAATTATGGGGTCTAAATTAGCTGTTCCCACTCAAGAAAGAGATCTTGGAGTCATTATGGATAGTTCTCTGAAATCATTCACTGCAGCAGCAGTCAAAAAAGTGAACAGAAAGTTGGGAATCATCAAGAAAAGGATAGAGAATAAGACAAAGAATATCTTATTGCCATTATATAAAGCCATGGTACTCCCACACCTTGAATACTACGTGCAGATGTTGTCGCCCCATCTCAGAAAAGATATATTGGAATTAGAAAAGGTTCCAAACAACAAAAATGATTAGGGGCTTCCATATGAGGAGAGATTAATAAGACTGGAACTTTTCAGCTTGGAAAAGAGGCGACTAAGGGGGATTATGATAAACGTATATTAAATCATGAGTGGTATAGAGAAAGTAAATAAGGAAGTGTTATTTACTCCTTCTCATAATACAAGAACAAAGGGCCACCAAATGAAATGAATAGGTAGCAGGTTTAAAACAAACACAAGAAAGTATTTTTTCACGCAACGCACTGTCAACCTCTGGAACTCCTTGCCAGAGGGTGTTGTGAAGGCCAATACTGTAACAGGGTTCAAAAGGGAGCTAGATAGATTCATGGAGGATAGGTTCATCAATGGCTGTAAGCCAGGATGGGCAGAAATGGTGTCCCTAGCCTCTGTTTGCTAGAAGCTGGGAATGGGTGACAGGGCATGAATCACTTGAGGATAACCTGTCTGTTCATTCTCTTCGGGGCACCTGGCATTGCCCTCTGTCAGAGGACAGGACACTGGGCTTGATGGACCTTTGGTCTGACCCAGGATGGCCGTTCTTATGTTCTAATCATATCAGGGCCTCCTGGCACTGCTGCAATACAACTATAACAGCACCATCATAAAGATGTCATTTTATAATGACATCTGTTGAGGTCAACCTTTTGAAAAGCAGTCATCGATCTTCAGTTCCCAACTTGAGAACCTTGGCCTTGATTTTAAGCTGCACTGAGCACTCAGAACTCCAGTAGAAGTTGATAGGTCCTGCAGGTGCTCAGAAGCAATGAAAAATCAGACCCAAGGTGTCTCATATTGGCCAACAAATATTGAGGCACTCAAAGTCAATGGCCATTTGGGTTTTTTTGAAAAATATAACTCAGATAAACACTGCTCCATGTGGTTAATCATATTTGTTTAATTAAGGTAACACATCTGCGCAGTAAATAGCCTGTGATCGGTCAGTAACATAACTTTGTACAAGTGCAGAAATAATTGGATAATGTAATGAAATGCATGGCGGAATTTTTTAAAAGGAAATATAATGAGATTTCATCATTTTATATGTGCAGGTAATTAGTTCTTTAGAAATAAGAGGAGAGCAAATTATCTGCAGATTTGAACTGGCAGGAAGCAATTCAAATGGCGCAGCTGAAGAGGTAAAAATGATCTGCTTTAAATCACTTGAAATTCAAACCAAAACTGTTCCTGGAGGAAATCAGATCAGTGACAGGCGCTGACAGGATCTGTTTTGTAAAACAGAAGCTATTAGGCCTTCAAAGTATATGGCCTTCATTTGCTTTTGCCCAAGTCTCACGTAGACACAACACTCATTGAAGTCCATGGGCCTGATTCTGCTTTCACTAAACCTCCTAGCCTTACCCTACGCATTTTGAAATTACCTCCCTGAGACAGATTCTAGCTGCATGTGGTGACATGAATATCCTCTTGTGTGCCTAATTTGAGTGCACAGATACCTAATGTCAATGCCAGTCAAGCATAGGCCCCATGCCCCCTCAGACACCTAACTGGCCATGTGCACAGCCATAGAGGTACAGACAGCTATTTGCGCCTTGCTTTGAAAGCCTACCCCTCTCTCTGCTCAGGGGGACCCAATATTTTATTGATACACTTCCACCCTCTACTCATCTTTAATATTTAAGCAGGCTCTCACAGCAGGCAGCAGGCAGCTCACGGAATGCAGGTGGCCCTGCCAGCGGTACACTGGGATAAATGCCTCCTGTGGAATTTGCATTGCTTTTGTTCTTCTCCTCCGAATTCTCACAAACAGTCCCAATTTGAAAATGCAAACAAACAAGCAGAGATCTAAACTTGCTCTGAAGGAAGCCTAACCCCCCTGAAGAAAGTTCCCCTGGGCCACTGCTGATTTTGGTTTGGTTTGGTTTCACTCTTATTTCTCGCTATTGTTTTCTTTCCTTTGTACTTTGATGTTTCTTTGGGGACTTAAGTTTGAAAAAAAAAGAAGAAGAAGAACAAACACAAAGGCATTTACAGTATATTTTTGCTTGGAACAGGCCTGTTGACAGAGTCAGGGGAAAACAAGGGGATAAAGGATTAGTGAGAAAGCAGGCGAGAGGAAGGCTGGTATGTTAGCTTCCTTGAGCTAGCCTTCCCCAGGGTTTCCACTCTAGGCATGCATCTCCAAATCCATCCAGAGTGCCAGAGTAAACGCCCTGCCTGACACAGACATTTGTCTGTTGTCCCATCACCCAGCAGGCCCTGCCCCTAGCCAGGCTAGTTCTGCCCACCACACCAGCCAGGCCCACCAGAGGAGCAGGGTTGCAAGCAGCTTGTATGACTGACCTCACTTAGGCCCATCGTGGGGTTTGAGCATAGAAGCTTCAGTGCTAAAATGTCTACTGCTTGAGCTGAAAGACTAAGGACCAATCCTCAAAGATATTTAGACACTTAATGCCAACTGGTGGCTAGACACCTAAATACCTTTGAGGATCTGGGCCATAGTCCTTTAGATGAATGGCTTTCCACTCCTGGGAAGCTATAGTCTGAGGTCTTCTAGCATGCAGCAAACGGCAAGAGCAAGAATGGTCCAGCAGTTGAGGGCTACTTCAGGAAACCGAGATTCAGTTCCTTGTTCTGCATCACCTCATCAGTAGTGTAAATATTTCTAGCCTCACTGAAGTGAACGGATCTGACCTATTGTCTTTGTGATCACATGCAGCTACTCATTTAACTATGCAAATAAGAAAGTTGCTTAATGAATATGATATAAGGTACAGCTTGGGCTGTGTAACTGTGTATTCTGACACTGTGTTCTTGCATTGCTTTACTTTGCAATTTAGGTTTGCCCTAGAATCTGCGGATCCACACATCTGAACGGATCTCTTGTATTGTTCTTAAATAATGTTGACTGTAGTAATTGCAACAATCTTCCAGGTAATTATAAACCCCAAGCTGGTCTTTTGTGGTCAGTGAGTCTGTGGACAAGACCAGTGGTAATTCAGAATATAGGTGGCCCTGCTGTACATAGCTTTGAACTATAATAAAGGTAGATCTTCTTTGCTTTAGAGGTTGTGGTGACTTCTCCCTAGCTAGAAAGCAATCTCATGTAATCACTGTAATTTGTTCTGAGTGTCCCCAGGACCAGATAGTGGGCCTCATTCTCCAATTCTGTGCCACCTTGTGTCATTATTTATACCTGTGCAAAGTGGACAGAGAATGCTACCAATCTCTAGGCTTTAGCCTCATTTTGGGCTAGATTGTGGCTCTGCCCAATACAGGGGAGACTCAAGGAGTCATGGCCTGCCAGATCACCACTTAAAGGGCTGGGTAATAGAAGGTTCCATGGAGAAGTGAGTGGGGCACAGATGGACAGGGTTAGGGAGTGGCTGAGTGGGGGTAGAAAGAAAAGAGGGAAAGGGGAATACAGCTGGTTGGAAAATGAGTTTTTTCCCCTTCGAGATTTTTGACTGAAATAAAAATCCTTTTCTTTTTTTTTTCTAAGAAAGCAGCCATTTACTGTGAAAATTTCCATTTAGTTGAAAACCCAAATTTTCGACCAGCCCTAATTGTGAATCTCTGAGTGACAATTCCCTCCCAGGGCTCCTCCTGGAGCATTGCAGCTATTATTATTATTTGTCTTTTGATGACACCTAGGAGTCCCAGTCCTGGTACAGGAGCCCTTCATGGTAGCCACTGTACAAACCCAGAACCAAAAGCTGGTCCCTCCCCCAAAGAACTTTCAATCTGCAATGTGTCACTCCTTACACTAGGTATTGAGGCTCCATATAGCCCTTTCCACAGCTGCATGTGACTACACAAGGTGTAGGTCACCAAGCAATTAAGTCTCATGTGCATTCATCTCATTGCCCTCGGGGTTGTAAAATTGAGAGGTTGTTTGCATGGCAACAATTGCCTGTGAAAAAGCATCTTTTCCCTTTCTTTGCTTGGACCAGAGAAGACTTGTTGATGACCGCAGTTCAGTCACAAACAAAGAAAAGAAGTCATAAACACCGAGTGATTTATTTGTGTGGACAAAATGATTTGATGTTGTTCCTTGTTGACAGAATGATCTGGCCAGAATTACAGTCTATTGATAAACCTGTGAGGAAATGCCATTCATCGACCACATGATGTTAGGGGTTGGGGGGAAAATGCATTTGACCACAGAATGTTATTTTTCATGAGTTGTCAGTCATTTCTAGGGATTTGAACAACCTCATGTTTGCAGTCGCACTCACATCCACTCTGTCTTCTTTTTATTCATTTAACCATTTAGTCCTTTGCCTGGACGTATTTCTATCAGTCTAATCTAATTTGGCCATGCATTTCTAGTACCTGGGCACCCAAGGCGGTGATTAGAGGTGTTAGAATGGTGTCACATTAACTAAGAGCTGACATGATGACCTTTGCCTTATACCAAAACATGACCTCTCTTATTAGGGGAGAAAACAATTGAGTTAACTACAAATAAAAGTCACATGCTTCTGTGCTCCTGCTTTTCCCCTAAAGCTATTCCAGATCCTGCCCGAACCAGGAAGCCCTAAGAATTTTTTGTGAGAATCTGATCTTGTGAAAATCCCAGCCCAGTAAAATTTGCCAAGATCCAAAGAAGTTTTTATTAAGAAATCCCATATTTTGAATGCTTAGCCCCCCGGATCTCTGGGAGATGTTGCAGTTCCACCAGTGCAATCTTCAAGACCCTTGAAGATCTATTAGTTGTTTTGTGAAATTATCCCCAAACTCCCCTTTGTAATGCACCAGGATCCTAGCCTGAAATAATTGTTCTGAGCTTCTGCTACACTTGCTGCCTCATTCGGAATGTGTCAGCATTCCTCTTCACTTGTATGTTGCTTATGGTTACACTGCTGATATCTAATGAAGCCTAACCTGCAAAAATATCTGCAGCACAGAGTGGTGGGGGTGGTCAAATTTCAACACAAGAGAAGAATTTGTAGCCAGAAATATCTGATAGATAGATAGATAGATAGATAGATAGATAGATAGATATAGCTTCCTTTCCTCCACTTCTGTCTTGGGGGCCTGTCCATGATCTTTTGGTAACATACACACATTCACACTCACACATGATCTATCACCCTCAAGTAAGAGACTGGGAGGGAGAGGAGAGGAGTTCTGATCTGGACCAGTCTTCACCAGAATTAGAAATTGGCTTTAGATCGAAGAGGATGGTGAAGGTTTGATGTTTTCTTTTTATTTTTTTTCCCATGCTACCGATCATTAATGTTCTAGTTCTATAAAGTAACAAAAAAACCCTAATATTGAATATAATTAAAACAATATGAAGTAATATTAAAGGGGGAAATGTAGTCCATAATCTTGTCATTAACCCTAGTGTCCTGGCCAAATTTAAATTTGAGTGACTGCTCGATGATTTGACTACTTATAATTTCTACTCTAGTTTTAGCTGGGTATTGTAGTCTTCTCTCAATAAAATACAGTGCACCATGATTTTGCAGCTTCTTTCCACCCCAAATGGGGTGCACTGCAGTGGGAGAGGGAATGATTCTTAGTCATATAAGGTGAAAACTTGGTCCTTTTGAAGTCAATAGGAATTTTGCCATCGTCTTCACTGGGGCCAGGATTTCCCCCATAATATCTATTTTATGCTAAAGATTAGCCTGGGACATGGAATTCAAATTTCCCTGGAGTTTAGGGGGAGTTCATGTCCAGACTGGAATCCAACTTTGAAGCTGGTGCCTCTCTTTATAATGGGTCTGTGATAGGGAGCTCAGAGGGCAGGCTACTGGTTAGTGCACAGACTTCCTGCCCTTGCCTCTCTATAAGGTTGATAGGTTTCAGAGTAGCAGCCGTGTTAGTCTGTATCCGTAAAAAAAAAAGGAGTACTTGTGGCACCTTAGAGACTAACAAATTTATATACCTGTTCTTGACCTTAAGCTGGGTATCTTCAACTTTCTAGCCACATCGGGATTTAAGCCCTTATGAGGGTTTTGTAGGAGGACCAAGGACCTCTTTCTCCACCAGGTCTCACCCCAGGGCCCTGTGGGAAGCGACACCAACAGGGACGTCCCTGCAGTGAATCTAAGTTGCTTCCCTGGACTACTTCCCACCTATAGATCCATTCAGTTTGTGGTCTGTCCCCTATAGTCCAAACAGTCAATAACCTTACAACAAAAAAGTCCAAAGGAGCACGACCTGCAAGTTCTCCAAGGAGGTGATGGTTAGAGAAGGCTTTTCCTGAGGGTCTTACCCACTCTCTGGTCCCCTCTCAGGCTCCACCTTCTGCCTGGCTTCTGGGGTAAGGATTGCTCTCTCCTACAGACCATCCACCACACTTTCCCTGGGCTTCTGAGCTCCTTTTAACCCTCTCCTCCAGTCAGAGCATACTCGGAAGGTCTGGAGGGGCAGGGCTACCTGGGCCCAATATTGCCTTTTAATCTCTTCAGGCCCAGTGTGGGGTTTGTAGGCCCCATCACAGGGTCAAAATCACAGAATCTGAATATCCTGAAATTCTAGGTGTTTCATTGTTCTGATTCAAATCTGGCCCTTTTATATTATAGCAAAGCATCCTAGGATACTGTAAGGTCCTTTGTGACATATAATCATAAGATATTATGGATAAAAATTCCTAGTAGTGAAAGCAATTGGACTGCAGTAAGTAGATTATTGCAGGAATCAGCTGATGTACCATCGATGCAGATACCCAAGAGCGTAGGGGAGTGATGCAGTAAACTGACTTAAAAGATGCAGAGTTTCAGAATGGGTAAAACAAATGGTTTAAATGCACAGAACATCACTATTCAACAGTTCAAGACAGGGAATGAGGAATAATAGTGTAGACAATTAAAATTGCAGACGGAATTTGAATGGGTAGAATAAAATTACACTTGTCAGCATATGACCAAGACAAGAGAATGGAGACCCCTCTTCTTGTGAAAAGTGGAATTGGCTCTTTAGTTGCTAGAAATATCCAGGACCTTAGTTTTAAGTCTCATTCTGAAGGACAGCATCCCCAGCAGCACTTTGATCCCACATACCATGTCGGGACCTTGCTTTAAAATGGATTGAGAGGTGAACATACTGGATGGGGACTCAGGATGGTAACTGGTTGGGACATTTCCGACAAAACATGTTTTGGTCAGAAAATGTCGTTTCACCAAAACGAACATTGTTCTTGAGAAAGGGTCAATTTTGATGAATCTCCCAATTCCAAAAGGTTTTTTTGGTGGGGGAGGGGGAAAGGTTTCAAATTGTTAAAACATCCCATTTTGACATTTTTGAAACAAAAAGTTTCTGGATTTGATGCAAAATGGCTTTTTGTTTTGAAATAGTTCATCTGTACTGAAAAAAGGTTGTTGTTTTTTTTTAAAAAAGGTCAAAATTAAAATGTAAAGTTTCAAAATTATCTAAATAAAACATTTCAATTGACCCTATTTTGTATTTATTTATTTATTTTTGCATGATCAGTTCATCAAAATGTGCACAATTTTGACTTTTAAGCCCTTTTCAAGACAGGAAAAAAATGTCAAACTCTCAAAAACTCTCAGAGGACACGAAAACTGTCTTCAGCACTGTTCTACTCAGCAGTGGCTATTGGAAGGGAAATGGGAATCTGTCGTTATAATTGGGTCTCCAAATATATCCTAATTGTGAGCTCAGCTGTAAAAAAAATAAGTGAAAGTTCATAAGATGTGAGAATAACCTATAATAATAAGTGTTAATGGGAAACAAAAGGCAGACAGAAAGGCTGAATTAATCCAAACGTAAAGGGCAACTGATATAACTCAAGGACTATGATAAGATCATGCCTGGTAAACAAGAAAAGTGAGGAACCAAAAATCAGTGTGTCAGAAACTAGTCCGAATAGGTCGACAAAATAATGAGAGGATGGGCACTCCCTTTTGGGTTTCTTAAAGAAAGTGACTTTGGGGGGGAAATGGCTACTGAAGTGAGCTTCACCATCATGGCTGCCACCCCTGCCATCTCCCAGGACCCAAGGTCCATATCCTCCTGATCCTGAGAGATGTCCTGACCAAAGAAGACCAGAGAAAGGGACCCAGATGACATCCCCAGTGCTACCAGCTCTGGATGAATCCCAGACACCACTTAGGATATCAGACTGTGTCTCTCTCTTCCCCGGCCCCCATGTGTACTTTTCTTTCCCCACCTTATTTCTGCTCCTTCCTATTCCTCTCCTTTTTCCTTTTCTCGAATAAGTGTCTGGCTTAGCAAGCCAACAGTACTGTAAACCTGTGATCAGGTAGAGGTAACTAAAAGCAATGCACTGAACAGCCTAATGCTGGGACAAGTTTTCAAGGTCTCCGTATGGCTGATAAGACCGTGTGCTGTGCTTGTGTTTCTCCAGCTGTGAGGTTGAAAGTGAGAGTCAGTGCCAGGGACAGAAGCTGAATTTTCTATCTTTGTTGTTCTTTTCTTCCCCCTTTGTGTGTGTTTGTCCTGTTTTGCCTTCTAGGAAACGGGATCAGATTCAAACAAAAACAGTTCCAGCCCATCTCAACCCACTTCTCTTTCTCCGCAAAGGACAGTTATTAACATCTTCAGTGCCATCTAACAGATGTCAAACAAGTGGGGGTAGAAAGGTTCCTTCTAAAATCTCTCTCCAGCTAAAGGGAATAAGGGATGTTGTTAAAATGAAAGTCTTACTTAATACTTTTCAAATGGTTTAACTGTTTTCCCTTCTTTTCTGTGTCTTTAATAAAAGGTTAACATGATGTTTAATGGTGTGTTTGCCATAGTATTAAGCAGGCTGAGGTTTCTGTATACCAAACCTGAAACCTTGTTTAATACTGTTTTATGCTGGACAGGGACAAGATCTTGATAACCGTTTAACTCTTTGGGCCCATATATTCCATCTAAATATAACAAATGCCAAGGATGTGTCTGACAGTCCAGAAATTCAAGTCAACTGAGTTGTTTTATTATCCTAGTGCATCCTTGAATCTATGCATACATTTATGCTCCTGCATTGGTCTGTAGAGTATAGAACCACTGCCATGCCACTCATAGATTTGCAAAAAACTGCCCCTTTTTTTTCAATTAGTGTGCTTTTTATTAATAATTTTTGGTATTTC
The DNA here is from genome assembly GCF_965140235.1 of Caretta caretta. Lineage (NCBI taxonomy): Eukaryota > Metazoa > Chordata > Testudines > Cheloniidae > Caretta > Caretta caretta. Next base: position 7,573,740 of record NC_134210.1, on the reverse strand, counting down.
AGTCGCATGTAGAGGCCTTAACCAAAGTCAGGGTCCCATGGTTCTAGAAGTAAGAACCTGCCCTTTCCCTGAAGAATTTAGAATCTAAATAGACAAGACAGAGAGACAAGGTATTATTATTACTGTTTTACAGATAGTGAACTAAGGCACAGCAAGATTAAGTCATTTGCCTGTGGTCACACAGCTAGCTAGTGGTACAGTTGGGAATCAAACTCAGATCTCCTGAATCTCAATTCAATGCCTTAGACAAGGGACCATCCTTCCCCCAATGACGTGTCACACAGAAGGGGACTCGAATAAGTCCTTACAAATCCAGTCAGAGAGCAGAAAGTGGTTTGATTTTGGTAGATGAGAGAGGCATAATCTGAGCCTGAGACTTCTGAGTTCCTATCTTGGCTTGGATATTTTTATTTTTATTATTATTTGTACAGCAACAACTAAAAGTTCCAACCATATTGTGCTAGGCACTGTACAGACATACAATAAAAGATAGTGCCTGCCCAACAGAGCTTACAATCTACACAGACAAGGCAGACACAGGGTGAGAGATGAAACAGAGGCAAAAGGATTTGTCTAAGGTCACATCAGTGAGGAAACTGGAAATAGAACCCTAATCTTCTGAGACCTACCCACTAGACCATGCTATCTGCTGTTTGGTCCATACAAGGGGCAAGATCTTTTCTTCCAGCCTGTTTAATGGGATGATGCCATTCCCTTCCTCCTTCCCCCCTTCTTCTTTCATTTCATATCCAATCAATATTATCTGACAACACACAGGTCAGCAACGATAGCAGTAATATCAGCAGCATGGAAATTACAAAAGAAACTATTGTTTGCCTTGAAATTAAGGGCTACTGAAATCAATAGTACATTTGAAAATTGATATCGATCACATCATGTGTGTGTGGTGGGGAGATGCTGGGGGTTAAGTCCCCTCCCAGCTACATAATTTCTGTTTCATTTTGACAAAGCCAATGAAATCAACCTAAAAATTATACACATACAAATCTTTTTGAAGCAATTGAAAGGAGAAAAATATTGACATCTCATAATTGGATTTCCCCCCTTACAACAATAACAGAGCCTGTTTTTGTGATTATTTTCCAGGGTTTGGATGTTGGGTTATTGTTTTTGAGGTTTGCTCTGGGTTTGCTTTATTTATTTAAAGGTTTCTACTCAACTCATATGGAGAAGAAGGGAGGAATAAAGTCTGCAAATGCCAGTCGGATCAAACAAGCCAGGAATAGTAATAGTTATTGTTTGGCGTGTTTGAGACCTACCGTGTGACAAATTGATTTGAAGTCATCATTTGCTTAAAAAGGCAGTAAATGAAACTTTATGAGATGGGGACAAAGTAACTACACAAAATTGCCCATCCAGAACTTCTGATGGTTATCAGTTAAATAAAATAAATTAACTGTTTTTCCCCTTCTTCATAATGTCGGCAAAAATCATATGCAGCCAAAAATATTCTTTATCCTAGTTCCTGAGTGAACCAACAGCTCATACGGAAGTGGCTAGTGAGGACAGAATTTGATGGTTAATGACTGAGGGACTGTAAGTAGCCGAGAGTACTACAAAATGCCAAACAAATAGTGTCACGTCTTGAATACTACCTATTCTTTTATTTTATATTTAGTGCTGGAGTGACAGCCCTGGACTCTGCAATCCTCTATCGACAGAACAGGTATAGTCCCAGCAGTTGGTTCCCCATACTGCGCCAGCATGTGCTTCAGCCCTGACCTGAAGGTATCGGAGGATAATTCAGTCTCCATGTTCATTCAGTCCTTGACCTTTCTACTGGGAAAGGTGCTATATTGGGATGGTGGGTTTCATGATGTGGACCTTTGTTCATTAGGAACTGAACTGAAGATTGCATCTCCATCATCTACTGTTTTATGTGCACAAGAACAAGTCTGGCTATTTTGAGAGGCAGTGGATAGAAGCATCTGAAACAATTGGAAGGAATGAAGGCTGTTTTCCAACTTCTTTCTTCACTCTGTTCCAAGTAGGGTGACCAGACAGCCTGATAACATCGGGACTGTCCCACTATTTAGTTGTTTGTCCTGCGTCCCGACCAATGTACGGTCAGGATGCTATTTGCCCGATATTTTGCTTCGGCGGCACAGTCAGGATGACATTTGTCCCGATATTTTGCTTTGGCGGCACTCTGGCTTTTTTTTTTTTTTTTTGGCTTGGGGTGGCAAAAAACCTAGAGCCGGCCCTGATGGGGGGGCGGGGGGTCAGTCTGTGGCTGCCCCCCCACGTGTCCCGATATTTTGTTCTTGTCATCTGGTCATCCTAGTTCCAAGGTAAAATGTCTGTCAAGATTGCGAGATGTTCTCAGCGATCAGTTCATAGTGTCTGAAAAAAATGGGTAAGATTCTCAACCACAGTAATCCCTGATTGGTTAAATTCTAGGGAGCGCTAAGCATCGGGACAGATGATAGGCTCTTCCCAAAGGAGAATGCATCACATCCAGGGTGTTCCAAGTCAGTGTTGGCCTGATGTGGTTTGTTTTGTTTTGTTTCTTTTCCCCCTAAGGTACCTTTCATGGAATGGAGTTGCTGGAATCCAGTTATTTCTCCTGCTGATTCCATCTCTGCCAACATGACAAAAAAACCTGAAACAATGGACAATATGACTATAGTTCATGTGCCAGGCATGGCATCCAAAAATGTGTGGCGACTTATGTTCCGATTAACAAAGAGCCTATGCTCACAGGTGTTGTAGATACTGTTATTTATTGATTATATAGCATCTATCACAAGCTTCACAGCAAATTTTCCTGAAATATAAACTGCCCAAATTTTGCTCTCTGCTACATCTTAGAATTACAGCGCCACAGACGGAAGACAGGGTCAAAGATTGCAAAGTTTAATGAGTATTCTTTTCAACATTTAATGTCAGCAGATTAATCTTATCTAGGCAGTGGGACAGATTGTAATGTAAGTTACACGTCTGTTGGTCTAGAATAACATCACTTACCCATCTCCTACTCTCAGGCCTCCCCAACTCTCAGGCGGCTTTCCACAAGTCTTCTTCCCCAGCCCTGCATTGGCTTCTATTCACCTCCCAGACTCCCAAATTCCAATTCCTCATCTTTGCCTGCCACGCTTTGCACAAATGTCATGACAGAAAAAACAGACCAGATTCTCATCTGGTGTAAATTGCCATAGCTCCATTGACGTAAATGTAGATCAATCAATTTACGTCAGAATCATAGAATCATAGAATATCAGGGTTGGAAGGGACCTCAGGAGGTCATCTAGTCCAACCCCCTGCTCAAAGCAGGACCAATCCCCAACTAAATCATCCCAGCCAGGGCTTTGTCAAGCCTGACCTTAAAAACTTCTAAGGAAGGAGATTCTACCACCTCCCTAGGTAACCCATTCCAGTGTTTCACCATCCTCCTAGTGAAAAAGTTTTTTCCTAATATCCAACCTAAACCTCCCCCACTGCAACTTGAGACCATTACTCCTTGTCCTGTCCTCTTCTACCACTGAGAATAGTCTAGAACCATCCTCTCTGGAACCACCTCTCAGGTAGTTGAAAGCAGCTATCAAATTCCCCCTCATTCTTCTCTTCTGCAGACTAAACAATCCCAGTTCCCTCAGCCTCTCCTCATAAGTCATGTGTTCCAGTCCCCTAATCATTTTTGTTGCCCTTCGCTGGACTCTCTCCAATTTATCCACATCCTTCTTGTAGTGTGGGGCCCAAAACTGGACACAGTACTCCAGATGAGGCCTCACCAGTGTCGAATAGAGGGGGACCGATCACGTCCCTCGATCTGCTCGCTATGCCCCTACTTATACATCCCAAAATGCCATTGGCCTTCAGATAAAGATCTGGCCCACTAATACTAATAATAAGCTCAGAAACCTAAATTCAGACCATGGTATTAACAGAGAGCCACTGTTCTTTAACTATCCTGTTTCAAACTGTAGTTATATGTCATTTTAAGCCTGCTTATTTCAGCAATTCAGCATGAGCATCATTTTTTTTGTATTCCTATATTCTTTTGCTACAAAGCATTTGAGTTCACCTTTAAGTTATTTATGTATTTATTCGAGAAATCTCAGCTGAGAAGCATGTGATTTTCCCTGAGGCTTCTGCTTTTCAGGTAGCATAGTCTGAAATATGAAGACGAGAATACAAGTTGTCTTCAGTCAGTAACTTGAACTGGGTTTGAACTAGGAAGTGACTTCTAAGACAACTCGTTTTAATGGGGGAGTCTAAAGTTAAGTCCCTAAATCCACATTTAGTCACTTACGTGCTGAATTATAGAAAAGCTGATTAACCCCCAGCTCCTAATGAAGCCAGTTGGATCTGCAACTTTGAAGATCAGGCCACTGGAGGCTAATATCAGGTCCCAAGTATTGACCTAACTGGCTAGCCCAATCAAGGTCATCCAGCAAGACAATGGCCCCGCTAAGATTAAAACTCTTAAAACCAATGTTTAATTTGTGCCAGGGCTTGCCAGGCTGAATCCAGGCACTTCTGGGCTTGGCAGTTCATAGCCATGGCACCTCTGGGCTTGCTGCATCACTTATGAAAGTAAAAAAAATGGTTTGAGCCCCAGAACCAAATTGCTTGAGGCCCAGCACCTCTTTCATTACAAATTAAGCACTGCTTAAGATCTAACTGCCATTTTCATACAGTCTCCAGTAGAAACATTCCTGCCCTAATCAGAGGTATAATCTATCCAAATATGCTAGTAAATTCTGGATTTTCATACCAGTAAGATCTGACGCAATGTTTGTATTCTATATACTTGGGTTTGTTATGACACATTTTATGTATCCCTGGATTGGGGAAACCTAACCACTTAAGGAATCTGTCTTAATGGCATCTGAAGGAAAAAATCAAGCAGAGTATGGCATTTGGGGTGGAAGTGAGGGTGGCCTGGATGATTAAAAGCTATGAAAATGTAATGGAACAAGATCCAACTCAATTAAAAATAATAATAATGATAAAAATAACAATTGTGTGGGAGATGTGGAAAAAAATGTTCAGTGATGAGTGACTAGCAGATTGGAAGTACGCCCAAACCTGTCCCATGCTAGAGCATGCCAATTTCTTGAAGATGACAGATGATGGAGTTTTCTTTTAGTGCACTCCATAGAAATGCACTACAGCCCCTTCTCCATTCTCCCAGATGCATAAGGCTCAGTAGGCCATTAATAGATTTCTCAGATATTATTCCCCTGCCATCATTCTTCACCCTCTTCTACTTTTCCTCTTCTCTTCTCTATCCTTTCCATCATCTGGATTACTCATCACTCCAATGTCAAAAAACCATATTTCTCTTTTATTTCCATGCAAATCTGTTGGTGATTTGTGTGTCCTGCACTTAGGCAGGAAGAATCCCATGCCCCTCTACCAGCTGGGGACCAATTGGCTAAGCAGCAGTTTTGCAGAAAAGGACCGGGCGATTACAGTGGGTGAGAAGCTGGATATGAGTCAGCAGTGTGCCCTTGTTGCCAAGAAGGCCAATGGCATATTGGGCTGTATTAGTAGGAGCGTTGCCAGCCAATTATTCCCCTCTATTTGGCACTGGTGAGGCCACACTTGGAGTATTCTGTCCAGTTTTGGTCCCCCTACTACAGAAGGGATATGGACAAATTGGAGAGAGCCCAGCAGAGGGCAATAAAAATTATTAGGGAGCTGGGGTACATGACTTATGAGGAGAGGCTGAGGGAACTGGAGTTATTTAGTCTGCGGAAAAGAAGATTGCGGGGGGATTTGATAGCAGCTTTCACCTACCTGAAGGGGGGGTCCAAAGAGGATGGAGCTACGCTGTTCTCAGTGGTGGCAGATGACAGAACAAGGAGTAATGGTCTCAAGTTGCAATGGGGGAAGTCTAGGTTGGATATTAAGAAAAACTATTTCACTAGGAGGGTGGTGAAGCACTGGAATGCGTTACCTAGGGCGGTGGTGGAATCTCCATCCTTAGAGGTTTCTAAGGCCCGATCTGACAAAGTCCTGGCTGGGATGATTTAGTTGGTGTTGGTCCTGCTTTGAGCAGGGGGTTGGACTAGATGACCTCCTGAGGTCTCTTCCAACCCTAATGTGCTATGATTCTATGATTAGAGTTAGTCAATTTTTAATGTTGATTTTTCTATGAAAGCTTTCATCAAAATTTTGAATTTCAGCAAAAAAGAGAAAAATGTTGAGGCAAATTCTGCAGTTTTCCTTCTCCCCATTTTTTAGCCAGTTCTTCTCTATATATTTGTTGTTCTGTCACCGTGGTATTTTTAAGTACTGGACAACTAAGATCTTTATAGCATTGTCCATATTGGACTTCGTATTAGATTTTTCTCTTCCAAGTATTAGGAATTTTTATAAAATATTTTTCCAGTTTTTATGGCTTCCATGTCCACATATTCCTGTCCTATGTGGTGGGAAGTCTATAGGAAGCTGGCCAGGTTTGACGTAGTCTTATCTCTTTCAAGAACTCATTCCAAAGTTGGGCACCCTTGACTGAGAACACTTTAACCCCAGTCATCACAAGCATCACACTAGATCAGTGGTTTTCAATCTTTTCTCATGTGTGGACCCCTAAAAAATTGACTGGAGGTGTGGGCCCCTTTGGAAATCTCAGACATAGTCTGCGGACCCCCTACACTAGATCTTGCTTTTTTTTTTTTCAGAAGTGGACAGCTCTCTCACAAAGTGGTAGATGGAGATAGTCTGATTGTAGTGCACAGGAATTGGGGAAAATCCCTTTAAATAGCTTGGAGGCCCTCTCTGTCTCCCATTCAGAACCCTGCCAGAGCAGCAGTGTGCATAGACAGCTAGGTCTTATATACTTGTACACCAATAATAAAAAAGGTTACTTAGAATCCAGCTGTGCCTGTCTGGTTTCCTCATATTCTTAATGTTGTGTAGACAGCAAAGACACAACAACGGGCAATGAGGATGGGATCCTAATCCAGGAATAGAATGCACTAGACTGTGTTGTGGTACAACATGGAACTAAAAAATGATCCGGTGCTGGCTGAAATGTATGACATTACAATGTGTGGATGGAGTCATGGACACAAACAATGGAGCCTAGCTTCCTTTGCTCAGAAAGAACAGTTAAGCGTATCTCAAGATGACCTAATGTGGCAACAGAATGGTTATTCCCGTGAAGCTCAGGTCCCACATAGTTCAAGATTTACAAGAAGGCAATTTGAGAATTGTAAAAATGAAAGTCCTGGCCAGGGATTGATACACAAATAGAGGAAATGGCAAAACAGTGCCAAGCTTGTCAACAAATGCATCGCATGCCTGTCTAAACATGTTGCATCCTTGGGAGTGGCCAGCTACCCAAGGGCAGCAAATCCACATAGCCGATGCTGGACCATTTATGGGGCATTGGTTTTGGATTGCAGTAGATGGTCATTCTAAACGGCCTGAACTTTTCTGTATGAACACCATTAGTTCAGCACAAATGGTGGATGTGTTAAGACCCTTGTTTCCAAAGATAGGAGTTTCTGAACAGGTTTAAGTGACAATGGAACACAATTCACATCTCAAGAGTTCTAGTTGTTTGTTAAAAGAAATATTATCAGACATCAGAGAGAGAAGGTTGGTGAGGTAATATATTTTATTGGACCAAGTTCTGTTGGTAAGAGAGACAAGCTTTCGAGCTACACAAATCTCTTCTTCAGGACTTACCTGAAAGCTTGTCTCTCTCACCAACAGAAGTTGGTCTAATAAAAGATATTACCTCACCCAACTTGGGTCTCTAATACCCCGGGACGGGCACCGCTACAAGAGCACTGCCTACAACAATAGTATCGGACATGTCATATCAACTCCTCACCTTTCTCCCTCAAATGGATAAGTGGAAAGATTTATTCTGACCTTCAAGCAAGCAATTCAAGAAGAAGAGGGCTTACAACATAATGTTGCAAATTTTTTTATTGGCCTATAGGAATGCAGTCCCTGCGAGCCCAAATCATGTTTATGGGATATAATTTAAGGTCTCACCATGTAGATAGGTGGAGTGGCCTTGTATATTTATATATCGTTAATAAACCTGGTTACTTAGAATCCTGTGGTGCCAGTCTGGTTTCCCCATAGTCTTAATGTTGTGTAACGAGCAAAGACAAAACAGTAATACTGATTTTCTTTTTAAATACGCATTTTATAGGAATGTAGAGCTAAAGCGGAGGCAGTGTGGTCTAAAAGATAGCGACACACTCTGGAGATCTGGGTTCTGGTTTTGGACTGGCTGTGTGACTGTGGGCCGACTGCTTTCTCTCTCTGCCCCTGTTTCCCCTCCAGGTATTGCCTGCGTAGAATTCTTCATATGAACATATGAACAGCACCTAGCAGAAAGGGGCCCTGCTCTTGGCCTTTAGTTGCCACTGCAATACAAATATTAATAAAAAGGAAGTATTTTGTTCAAAGATGTCCATGGCAGAGCCTGGGATACAACCCAGAACTTATGACTCCCAGTCCTGGGAAGTAACCAAAATATCATCCTTCTCCAAACTAAGAGTCAGCCGTTGCTACCCTGTGCCTTTCTCAAACTCCAGTAGACGACGAACTAACTCTTCATGCCCAAGTGCCATATGCAGCCCCAGGTTCTTCATTCAGTGAACCAGCTATTACCAAAATAAAATGCAGAGGGAGAGAGAGAGAGAAGTATTTCTGCTGCCCTATTTCCCAGCCACATAATGCAGGCAAACTAGTTTGGAAGTACTCAATAAAAGCCACTTGGATACAAACACGTTAAAAAGTTGCCGCACAAGCAAAGATTTTTTTTTGTGCACCTCTCTCTTGTCTCATCCACAGCCTGTCCAGAGGCAGAGAGCGTGACAGGTGTAATATCCTCCCTCTGAAGTTGTCTGCCGGCCGGGGACCAATGAAAGGAATCGGGCTTGTTTCTTGGCTTCCTCATGAGAGATCAAGATTCCTAAAGGGAAACTGGTGACGTTGATTGTCTGAACGCTTGTGCCCCGAGCACAGATGACATGAACCTTCACTCATGGAACATAGGTAAGCTTGTTTTGTTCCACAACAGCACGCTGTGCTGGGAAAGCTCTGTCATGTGCTTTTGATACAGGAGTAATGGTCTCAAGTTGCAGTGGGGGAGGTTTAGGTTGGATATTAGGAAAAACTTTTTCACTAGGAGCGTGGTGAAACACTGGAATGCATTACCTAGGGAGGTGGTAGAATCTCCTTCCTTAGAAGTTTTTAAGGTCAGGCTTGACAAAGCCCTGGCTGGGATGATTTAGTTGGGGATCAATCCTGCTTTGAGCAGGGGGTTGGACTAGATGACCTCCTGAGGTTCCTTCTAACCCTGATATTCTATGATTCCATGATTCTACAGGGAGGGCTGTGCTTTTGTAAACAAAAATGTCTAGAGGCAAAACTTCCCCGCCATGTGAAGAAGACATTGCCATTGTACTGGGGGAAGATGGACAATCTTGTAAACAGCACATAGGAGATGTAGGCACTAAGGGGATATGGCTTCATTTCTTGCCTCCGCTACAGACACTTTGTGTGACCTGGACCATGTCACTTAAGGTGTGAATTTCAGAAACACTCATGATTGAGCTAACACTACTCCTGCTGAAGTCAAAAGGAGTTTTACCATTGGCTACAGTAGGAGCAGAGTTAGGCCAATACTAAGCGTTTTGATCTTAATCTCTCTATGCCTCAGTTCCCCATCTGTAATATGAGGAAAATTATACTTCTTTTCTCCCACCTTTTGTCTGTCTTGTCTATTCAGACTTTAAGGTCTTTGGAGCACAGATTGCCTCTTTCTACGTGTTTGTACAGTGCCAGTCTGGACTTTGCCCTTTCAGGATGTGTCTACACTTCATTTGGGGCATGCCTCTCAACCCAGATAGTAGACTCACACTAGTTTCCCTGGAGCTAGTGTGCTGAAAATAGCAGTGTGGACATCACGGTTCTGGCAGAGACTCAGGCTAGTTACCCAAGCTTAGATGCATGGGGTTGGGTGAGCCAGAGGGCCTGAGCTGTAATGTCCGCATTGCTCTTTTTAATGCACTAGCTTGAGCAGAGCTGGAGCAAGTCTGTCTACATGGGCTGCGAGACTTGCTCCCATCTGCAACCTAGACATACGCTACATGCCATCATAATATATGCAACAAAATGGCATCCCTGGCCTCTGTTTGCCAGAAGCTGGGAATGAGCGAGGCGGGATGGATCACTTGATTAAACCTGTCTGCTCATTCCCTCTGGGGCACCTGGCATTGGCCACTGTCGGAAGACAGGATACTGGGCTAGATGGACCTTTGGTGTGACCCAGTAGGGCCGTTCTTATGTTCGTGTGTTCTTAAAATAAATACATAAAAGATAATTTGCAGAAATGAAGTCATTGGGGATCCAGAGCTTAAACTGCCCCCTACCCCCCGAGATTGGAGATATTTGACCCAGGGTGTTGGTTAAGCCCAGAGGCAAGACAGTTGGAGCTCTGTGTAACTGGAAAGCTCATTCACCCACAGAAGTTGGTCCAATAAAAGATATTACCTCACCCACCTTGTCATTCTAATATCTTGGGACCAACAGAGCTGGTGATCCTGGCTCAGATTGTAAACAATTCCCACGTCAGAAGTTGCTCAGGCACAGCCTTTTGGATCTGGTCAGTCTCCAGTCACACATCGGTTATTATTCTATAGAACATGGTTTATATATAAAAATCACTTCCTGCATAGCGGTAAGGAGGTGGAGTGGAACAAACTGACTCGGTAGGGCTCGTGTACACCAATTCCTTCACATGGACAAAATCAGAACTGCTGAAGCCAGAATACACACCTTAACACACTTCAAACCACCTTCACCAAACAAGGACACTCTACCAGAGACGTAGATCACATCATCGAATGGGCCACACAAATACCCTGAGAGAAACTGCTTTAAAATAGGACAAAAAATACCCCTCCAACTGCACAAGCCTAATTATCACCTACCTCCCCACACTGGAACCAATAGAGGGTATCATTAAATAATTACAATCCATAATCGATAGGGACTACGTGATGAAATAAATCTTTCCCCAGCCCCCTCTTCTGGCCTTCAAGCGACCCCCAGTCTCGCCAAGCTCATTATCAAAAGCAAACTCCCCACAGACCATGACCTGCCTTCTCAAAGCAGTGCCACACTTCCTATAACAACACATGCAAAACCTGCAGACATATCTCCACTGTTACAATGATCAAAAGTCCCCACCACATGCCTTTCAAGAGCCTGGATCCTACACGTGCCTATCACAACATGTGGTGTACCTCATCCCATTCAGTAAATGCCCCAAGAACAATTATGTGGGAGAAATCAGACAATCACTGTGCTCATAAATGTACTGACACAGAAAAATGACAAATGAAAAACACACCATATCACTTGCAGGTGAAAACTTTTCACAGAATGATCACTCCATATCTGACCTCTTAGTCCTTGTCCTCAAAGGAAACCAGTGCAACACCTTCAACAGAAATGTCTAGGAGCATAAATTCATAACTTTACTAGACACTAAAAATCATGGTCTTAATAAAGACACTAGATTTGTGGCCTATTACAACAATCTGTAATTCACTAACTCCTGCTTGTGTGTCCTATGATTGCAGAGGTGTTAACTGGCCACTTCATCTTGAATTGTAGCCTACAGACAGCCCCGCAACCTGAAGCAAATACTCACCAACAACCACATACCACACAACAGAACCACTAACCCAGGAACTTATCCTTGCAACAAAGCCCGTTGCCAATTGTGCCCACATATCTATTCAGGGGACACCATCACAGGGCCTAATAACATCAGCCACACTATCAGAGGCTCGTTCACCTGCACATCCACCAATGTGATATATGCCATCATGTGCCAGCAATGCCCCTCTGCCATGTACATTGGTCAAACTGGACAGTCTCTACGTAAAAGAATAAATGGACACAAATCAGATGTCAAGAATTATAACATTCATAAACCAGTCGGAGAACACTTCAATCTCTCTGGTCACGCAATCACAGACATGAAGGTCGCTAACTTAAAACAAAAAAACTTCAAATCCAGACTCCAGCGAGAAACTGCTGAATTGGAATTCATTTGCAAATTGGATACTATTAATTTAGGCTTAAATAGAGACTGGGAGTGGCTAAGTCATTATGCAAGGTAGCCTGTTTCCTCTTGTTTTTTCCTACCCCCCCCCCCAGATGTTCTGGTTTAACTTGGATTTAAACCTGAAGAGTGGTCAGTTTAGATGAGCTATTACCAGCAGGAGAGTGAGTTTGTGTGTGTATGGGGGTGGGGGGGATGTGAGAAAACCTTGATCTATGCAGGAAATAGCCCGACTTGATTATGTAAAGAGTTGTCACTTTGGATGGGCTAGCACCAGCAGGAGAGTGAATTTGTGTGGGGGGGTGGAGGGTGAGAAAACCTGGATTTGTGCTGGAAATGGCCCACCTGTTGATCACTTTAGATAAGCTATTACCAGCAGGACAGTGGGGTGGGAGGAGGTATTGTTTCATATTCTCTGTGTATATATAAAGTCTGCTGCAGTTTCCACGGTATGCATCCGATGAAGTGAGCTGTAGCTGACGAAAGCTCATGCTCAAATAAATTGGTTAGTCTCTAAGGTGCCACAAGTCCTCCTTTTCTTTTTGCGAATACAGACTAACACGGCTGTTCCTCTGAAACCTACAATAAGTGTTAACTACATATGCTAAACAATCTGTTTCACCTGGTTTTTAGCTGTGACACTCTCAATACCTGTCCCAGACCTGAAGGAGAGCTCTGTGTAACTGGGAAGCTCATTCACCCCCAGAAGTTGGTCCAGTAAAAGATATTACCTCACCCACCTTGTCATTCTAATATCTTGGGACCAACACAGCTACAGCGACACTGCCTAGATTAACTGCCACAAGCTGCGAACACAACTGCTAGGATTACAGCTACAGCTATTCAGGAATTTTTCAGTGAAACTATTTTTGCATCAGAAAATGTAGATTTGGCGAAACAAAAACTTTTCAAAAGCTCAACTAGATGGGATTCCCTCTTGAGTTACAGGAATATAATAGACCTGACTCACATCCTCCTAGCCAGCCCAGACACTCTTGGGACTTAGCCTGGTCTCCGTTTCCCTTCCAGAGACATGTCCATCTATGGGGAACTGCCTTATCTTAAACTCACACCTTCCCTTTGAGCCTTAGCCTAAATACCATTTGCTCAGTGGCTCTCATTAAAGGACCCAGGTTTGAAGTCTACCTTTTGCCGCAAACTGGTTTTCCCTAATTGGCCATCCAAGAGCATGGCACTCTGATGGTGGCTCCATTGTTTGGCTGTTAGACCCATTCAGCCTTCATGGTTTGCAATCACAGGCCTTGTGTCAGTGGCAGGGGCATGCGCTGAAAGCATATGCTTCCCCAACATTGCAACACACCTCCTCAGAAATTCTAGACATAAAACCCAGTTTGGGGCTCAGGTCAATATCCACCGCCCTGCACCCCTGCAATCTTCATAACCACCCTCTCTGGAGCACCTGCTTTGATTTCAGTGGCAGACGAAGGAACTCGTCATCACCAGAAACTGATCAACACACTGCAGGGCTGAGCCTTGGAGGACGCTTCTTCTGCCAGCACTACCAACATTAACCCACCTGAGAAACTGACATCAGGTCAATTTCTCTGTCCCTTTATGAGCTGGTTTTGTGAGTCACCAAATACCCTCAACCTTCCTCCTCTGCATTCTCACAGGATCAGGAAGTTGAACTGAACGCCCCATGGGACTGGGTCTGTCTCTTCTTCTGTGCTTTGTGCACGGGTGAAAGCTTTCTCATTCCTCAACTACTAATAAATAATTGTAATAATTAGTATTATTAATAATGCAAGATCTCAGAGTATATAAACATTGGTAAAATGGAGCATCTTCAGACTTCCACGAGCACATAGAGGCCCCCCAAGGAAATAAAATTATCCAATCAGAGGGAAATGTCTTGCAGCCAGTGTAACTTTGGGAGAAATGTTATGTATCTAATCGGCTTTTGGTGCTCTCTCAGGAAACACTCATAATTGTGTATTATTTGTTAGGCAGGAAGAGTACACTCGGGGCTGATGGATGATTTTTAATTATCAAAGCCCTATGTGAGATGAGTTTGGTGCGTCTCAATCAACTACTGAGTGGACAGGGGTACAGAAAGGACATAAGACACCCCCCACACACACATTTAGCACTAGTCAGCCCTCCTGTTGGCAGTCTTAGCAGAGAGACTCTGGACTGAGCAGGTCCCAAGGACTAAACTTCCCTCAGTCGCTGCCTGCATTGTACTTACCTGGGGTGAAATTCTGCCCTGTGCAAAGGGTCAGGGCAAGGATTATGCACCATCTAAGCTTGATTTCAAAGGCTTAAATGAGGCCTATGCCTTTTGCTGGCCCTTTGGATAAAGTGAACTTCATCATCTGGGACTAGATACAATCTTTCAACCTTCAGGTCAACCTAGCACCTTTCTCAAGGCACTAAAGGGAAGGAAAAGGTATATTGTGTAACCACAAAGATAAGGCCCAGTGGCTGCTGCAAGCAGTTCATACTTACAGGGCCTTTGCCCACCCCGTAGCTAGACCTGGCCTATGAACTTCTGCCAATAGGGTGAAATTCACCTCAGTGTAGAAAAGCCACAGGAGGAATATGCACCATGTAAGCTCTATTTTGAGGGTGCAGAATTAGTCCTCTGTGGGATGGGCACTATCTTAGCCAATAATGCGGGCTTGAGCTGGGGACCTCCAGAGGTGAAACACAGGAGTTGCTCCAGCATGAGCTAAAGAACGAACTTTCTTTAACTGGCTCTGTAACAGATCCATATCTTCTGCAGTTCGGCACAGGGGAACCCTGTCACACATGCTCAACAGAGAGTAAAATCTGCCCAGCAGTGAACTTTACCTCTAGGGCCCTGCATTCCCCATGCCTTGTTGCATCCTGAATCCTACCCCCAGTCCTCTTTCTCTCTCCTCCACTTCCCCAGCCTGGTAGATGGGTCTTGTCATAAATATAAAGGGAAGGGTAAACCCCTTTGAAATCCCTCCTGGCCAGAGGAAAAACTCCTCTCACCTGTAAAGGGTTAAGAAGCTAAAGGTAACCTCGCTGGCACCTGACCAAAATGACCAATGAGGAGACAAGATACTTTCAAAAGCTAGGAGGAGGGAGAGAAACAAAGGGTCTCTGTCAGTCTATATGCTGTTTCTGCCGGGGATAGACCAGGAATGGAGTCTTAGAACTTTTAGTAAGTAATCTAGCTAGGTATGCGTTAGATTATGATTTCTTTAAATGGCTGAGAAAAGAATTGTGCTGAATAGAATAACTATTTCTGTCTGTGTATCTTTTTTGTAACTTAAGGTTTTGCCTAGAGGGGTTCTCTATGTTTTGAATCTAATTACCCTGTAAGGTATCTACCATCCTGATTTTACAGAGGGGATTTCCTTACTTCTATTTACTCCTATTTCCATTAAAAGTCTTCTTGTAAGAAAACTGAATGCTTTTTCATTGTTCTCAGATCCAAGGGTTTGGGTCTGTAGTCACCTATGCAAATTGGTGAGGCTTTTTATCCAACATTTCCCAGGAAAGGGGGGGGTGCAAGTGTTGGGAGGATTGTTCATTGTTCTTAAGATCCAAGGGTCTGGGTCTGTAGTCACCTAGGCAAATTAGTGAGGCTTTTTACCAAACCTTGTCCAGGAAGTGGGGTGCAAGGTTTTGGGAAGTATTTTGGGGGGAAAGACGTTTCCAAACAGCTCTTCCCCAGTAACCAGTATTTGTTTGGTGGTGGTAGCGGCCAATCCAAGGACAAAGGGTGGAATATTTTGTATCTTGGGGAAGTTTTGACCTAAGCTGGTAAAGATAAGCTTAGGAGGTTTTTCATGCAGGTCCCCACATCTGTACCCTAACGTTCAGAGTGGGGAAGGAACCTTGACAGGGCTTTATTACAATATGAACTTCCGTTTGCCCTGGGAAAGTGTTAATCCTGGGGCTGACTGTCAGTCTTGCAGTGGCTGGTGGGGTTTTTATGACATTAGACATATTTGTCTTGATGCTTAGTAGAGAGCATGAAATTCAAATCCCTGTGTTTGGCATTCTGCGGGCCAGCATTTTTAATATTCAATGACATAACTTCATTGTGGTTTTGACAACACTATATAGGAGTTGTGCTTACCACTGAAAATTAAAGCCACCGAAAGAGTTGACAACAGCAGAATTCTGAATGCTTCCAGGCTCCTGAAGTGATTGTTATTCCAGTTTGTCTAGAAGTGCTTATTGTGTTTGTAATACCGTCAGTTCCACTTAAGGGCTACTTGAACTCAATGCAATACAGGTAAGTACGAGAGAAACCTTTCATTCTTTCTTCCTGAACTGTTTATATCTCTGTGGCTTAGCTGCATTTTCATTTTGCCTATTGTTTGATTCATTAGATTATTTCTTGATATCTCACCAGGCTGACCATTCCTTTCTATCTACCTAGGTACTTATCTAGCTGTCAGCACCACACTATCTAAGCACCTAAGAATCATTAACGGAGTTTTATCTTCACAAAGCCCTTTGGAGGCAGGGAACTCCTATCCCCATTTTACAGATGAGAAAATCTGTGTGTATGCACATATGAAAACTGGCTATAGTGATTGCCTGAGCCTGTCCTCCATGTATACTGATCATGCCATCAGGCGTGAGCTGATTATGTGTATATTACACTCACAGTCCAAACTCAGAGTTAAAAGTTAATTCAAAATATAAAAAACCAAACATGTTCAATCCCAAAGTCAAGCAACGCTGTTGGTATGATTTGATATGCCCAAAAAGCAAGGAACCCAGAGGTCCCCCCAGACTGGAACTGTCATATCTCAAAGCAAAGTTCTTTGCCGAGATCTGCCCAGACAATCTCTGTCCTTGTTATTACTGTAGCATTGAGAGACTCCAGTAATGATTAACTGTGTTGTTAAGTGATGTACCAAACGCGTGGGGAGGAGCCAGCAGGCACTTACAGTCAAAACAGAAAAAGGGTAGGAGAGGAAATAGAGGAGTAGCTATTTTTCTAAGGTCACCAGCTAAGAACTCATGTTTCCTGGTCCCCCCAGAACAATGACTTCTTCAGAGGACACGCCGACTTTCCTTAGAACTGCTGTTTTGCTTTCCAAACTAGTAGATACTCAATGGTTGCACCATCCGCCACAGTCCTGCACTGAAAGCATATTGGAAATGAGATCTATCATGTAGGTCAATGCAAAGTAATACACACTGGAAAACATAATCCCAACTATATATACAAAATGATGGAGTCTAAATAAGCTGTTACCACTCAAGAAAGAGATCTTGGAGTCACTGTGGCTAGTTCTCTGAAAACATCCACTCAGTGAGCAGTGGCAGTCAAAAAGCTAACCGAACATAGGCACCAACTCCGTGGGTGCTCCAGGGATTGAGCACCCATGGGAAAAAAATTGTGGATGCTCAGCACCCACTGGCAGCCCCATGGTTCAGTGCCTCCCCCACCTCCCCAGTGCCTCCTGCTCGATGGCAGCACTGATGATCGGCTCCTCCCCCACCCTCCCAGCACCTCCCATCCGCTGTGATCAGCTGTTCCGCGGTGTGCAGGAGGTGCTGGAGGAGGGTGAAGGAAGAGGCGGGAGGAGGGGCAGAAAGAGGCAGGGTGGGGGCGGGGTGGGGGGCAGGACGACGTGGAGTAGGGGTGGGGGCTTGGAGGAAGGGCTGGAGTGGGGGCGGGGCCTGGGGCGACGGGGGTTTAAGAACCCCACAGCATCTGAGTAAGTCGTCACCTATGTAACAGAATGTTGGGAATCATTAGGAAAGGGATAGACAATAACACAGAAAATATCATATTGCCTCTGTATAAATCCATGGTACGCCCGCATCTTGGATACTGCATACAGAGGTGGTTGCTCCATCTCAAAAAAAGATATATTGGAATTGGAAAAGGTTCAGAAAAGGGCAACAAAAATGATTAGGAGTATGGGACAACTTTCATGAGTTGAGATTAATAAGACTGGAACTTTTCAGCTTGGAAAAGAGAAACGAAGGGGGAACATGATAGAGGTCTATAATCATGACTTGGGTGGAGAAAGTAAATAAGGAAGTGTTATTTATTCCTTCTCATAACACAAGGACTAGGGGTCACCAAATGAAATTAATAGGCACCTGCTTTAAAATATACAAAAGAAAGTATTTCTTCACACAATGCACAGCCAACCTGTGGAACTCCTTGCCAAAGGATGTTGTGAAGGCCAAGACTATAGCAGGGTTCAAAAAATATACATTCATGGAGGATAGGTCCATCAATGTCTATTAGCCAGGATGGGCAGAGATGGTGTCCCTGGCCTCTGTTTGCCAGAAGTTGGGAATGGGTGACAGAGGATGAATCACTTGATGTTTGCCCTGTTCTGTTCATTCCCTCTGAAGCACCTGGCATTGGCCATTGTCGGAAGACAGGTTACTTGGATAGATGGATCTTTGGTCTCACCCTGTATGGCCGCTCTTATGTTTTCATGTCCAAGAGCAGAATGTTACCATTAGTTTTTACAGAGGATTCAGTTTTAGAGCCCGATACTGCAAACACTTGTAACCATGAGTAATTTTACTAACCACGTGAGTAGCCCCATTCAAATAAATGGAACTAGCCATTAATGTATAGTTACTTCCCTTTGTAAAAACAACGAGGAGTCCAGTGGCACCTTAAAGACTAACAGATTTATTTGAGCATAAACTTTCGTGGGTAAAAAAACACTTCTTTATGAATATGAAGAAGTGCTGTTTTACCCACAAAAGCTTATGCCCAAATAAATCTGTTAGTCTTTAAGGTGCCACCGGACTCCTCTTTGTTTTTGTAGATATAGACTAACATGGCTACCTCTCTGATACTTGTTCCCTTTGTAAGTGTTTGCAGGATCAGTACCGTTGTGATCACCTCTTCAAGGACTAGATCCTGCTGCTCTTAGACATTCTATCAGGGTGATATTCACCCCTTTGGAAAAGGCCAGAAAAAGGTCTGTGTACCAGGATTAGCTGAAATTTAATGGTGCACAGGCCTGGTGCTGGATTTCTGCTTAGATGTGAATTTCATCCTCAGTGACTATATCATAGGGTATTGTATAGGTCAACGTCAAAAGGGCAGATTCTGCTCTGCTGCAGAGGTGGAAAGTCCTCAGCTGTGGAATGGAATGGAAAAGCTGATCCCTGTGCCTCTCTGCTTGCAGCCCTTGGTCCAGGGGTCAGGCAAAAGGAGAAGCTGGAACTACTCCCTAGAATCCATTAGGACCTTTGCTCTTACCATTGATTGTACATGGAGGATACTCAGAAACAACAGTGGTGGGCAGCAGTGTAAAGTCCTAAGATTAGATGGATAGGTTTCTGGGCTCTCCCCTGCAGACAAATGGTCGCCAGGTACTATAAGATAAAACAGTCTTTCAGATTGCTCTAACCTTCCCCGGGGCAGAGAACCACAGAGCTGTACCATCTGTCTGACAGCCCCCCAACACAAAGGTTTAGGCCCTAGTATCTCAGTGGTGTCCTCACTTGGACAAAGCTCTCTTTGGCATCATTGAACCTTTCAAGGCTTCAGTGAGACTTTTGCCTTGAGTGAGGGCTGCAGGATGTAGTCACTTTTTTTGTTGTTGTTGTTAAAAAGACACACAGTGAAATCAAGGCAGTATGCAGCTCACAGAGATGAGATTCAAATGAGCATCACACACTGAGCAGGTGAGCATGCATTTATCCCTGTGAATGATGAGAGACACAAAGGATCACATGCTGAAACAAACACCTATGGACAAAATTCTGCATTCACTTCTACCTATGCATGCCCTCTGCATTCATTCCAGTGCAGAGTATCAGTGGGGTAGCTCCACAAAAACAATGAGGAGTCTGGTGGCAGCTTAAAGAGGGATAGCTCAGTGGTTTGAGCATTGGCCTGCTAAACCCAGGGATGTGAGTTCAATCCTTGAGGGGGCCATTTGGGATCTGGGGCAAAAATTGGGGATTGGTCCTGCTTTGAGCAGGGGGTTGGACTAGATGACCTCCTGAGGTCCCTTCCAACCTTGATATTCTATGATTCTGTGATCTGGGCATAAGCTTTCATGGGTAAAAAACCCACTTCTTCAGATGCATGGAGTGAAAATTACAGATGCAGGCATAAAAATACTGGCACATGAAGAGAAGGGAGTTACCTTACAAGTGGAGAACCAGTGTGGACAAGGTCAATTCAGTCAGGGTGGATGTGGTCCACTCTCAATTAATGAGGAAATGTCAATACCGAGAGGGAAAATTGCTTTTGTACTGAGCCAGCCACTTCCAATCCCCAGTGCAGAGTTCACACATTCTTCAGGCAATAAATAATGTGCCAGTGTAGACTAGCCCTTGACTGCGCAACCCTTGCTCACATTGGTTTAATTGGAGCTGCTTACATGAGCAAAGGAAGTGCTCACCAACCTGAAGGCTGCCCAGTAGGAAAACATAGGAGTTGCCATACTGGATCAGACCAGTGGTCCACCAAGTCCAGTATCCTATCACTAATAGCAACCAGATCCAGCTGCCTCAGAGGGAAAAAACCTTGCAGGAAACAATTATGATGTAACCTGCCCCCAGGGAATATACTCTCCTAGCCTCTAAGAGACGGAGGCTGGGAAATGACTACTGTAACTCTAGATATTCCCGTTATCCACAGAAACGGCTAATTCTCCTTTGGATCTGCTAAATCACTGGCCTGAATGAGACCCTGTGGCACTGGCAATGAATTGCTGTACAGCAATCTCGCCCCGTGGTCTAAATAAACACTCACACTTTTGTTTCTAGGGTTGTTACAGCCATGTTGGTCCCAAGATATTAAAGAGACAAGGTAGGTTAGGTAATATCTTTTATTGGTTGATCCAATAAAATATAATTACCTCACCTATCCTGTTACACATATATCTTTTAGAGTAGCAGCTGGGTTAGTCTGTATCTGCAAAAAGAAAAAAGTGGGCTGTCGCTCACGAAAGTTTATGCGCAAATAAATGTGTTAGTCTCTAAGGTGCCACAAGTCCTCCTTGTTCTTTTTGCATATATCTTTGTTATTTCTAAACCATTTGCCCCACCCCTAAAAGGAGAATTGTTCTCTCCTCGTTGAGGACTATCACCATGTCAAGTCTGAGTTTTGTTTTGTTTTTTAAAGTGGAGTAATTTCTGCAAAATGAAAGCCTCTAAAAGATGCCTTCAGGCAAGAAAAGTACTTTCAATTCCCCTCTGACAGATGTTTCAATACTGGGGAGTTGAAAATCTGCTTTGGGCAGAGAGCAAGTGAATCAAGGAGGAGCAGGGGCAGCCGTGCAGCCGGAGAGCAGCGGCGGTTTCCCCTTCAAAACGCCAAGACTGCGGGAGAGGGGAGATAGCAGGAGAGGGGCTGGGGACTAGCCTCCCCAGCCGGGAGCTCAAGGGCCAGGCATGATGGTCCCACAGGCCGGATGTGGCCCGTGGGCCGTAGTTTGCCCATCTCTGTTCTGGAGTCTAAGAATAAAAGCAGTGTTACATTGCAACCTTTCAGCAAGATGTTTTTATCTACCATCTGTATGTATTTGCCATGAACACAGCAAACCCTAAGGCTTGTGGGAAGATGTGAATAGTCTCATTGGTTTCAGTATGTCAAAGGGGCTACTCACATGAGTCACAATGTGCAGAATCAGGCTCATATTTTTCGTTGGTGCTGGAAAAAATATCCCCAAGCTAACACCAGTCTCCGTGGGTTTAGTTTCCTGTACAAATGCTTGCAGGCTGACGGACATAAAGCTCACCACTCTCATACCATATTATTCTGATCATGAGGGTTTTGATGAAATTCCTTCTTTATCCCCAATCCATTTTATTTTTATCATGGTGATTGCTTACTAGTTTCCCTCAGATTACTTAGTAGCTGGGCATCAATAGATAGCAGTGCTAAAGGGAATAAACTTTAGGGCTTGCACATAGACCATCCATCATGGAGAGATGGGTTTGGGTATTTTTCTATGATTCTCCTTGGTGGTCAGCTGAGTGTAGTTCTGTTGCTACCAACAGTGGGGGATTACAGGTGTCTCTCTGCTGCTTTCACATTGCAAAGTAGGGGGTTATTGATGGCATTTCTTTTCCTCATCTCTGAACCTCGAAGGCTTGCGATGTCAGGGCAGTGGTGTGTAACGAATATGGGGAAGCATAAAGGCAGAGGAGGGCTTACCCTGTGTGACTTTGCGCCCCTTTGCTGCCTCTGTTTTCCCTCCTTCCCCAGTTAATCAGACTTCATGTGGTGAGTGTTTTCTCTATAGTTCTTCCCTCTTGCCAGTCTGGTTTATTAAGATAAAGTTCAAAACACCACAGATCTTCCCCTTAGCTTTCATAGCTGGCTCATACCCTTGGCTCACGAGTCTTAGTCCTGACCCAGCTAAGGCTTTCCTCCCTGTCAGGCTCCTGCTCCCTCTCACCCCAGTCTTCTAGTTAAGAGCTCCGGATAGTTACTCAGTCTAGGCCTCCTCACTGGCCTTTTTCTGGCTATTGTCCTGCATTTTAATAGAGCACTCGCTCCCAGGTAGAGCAGTTTGGGAACTTTTCAACCAAACTGTTTTTCACTGGAAAATGCTGATTAGTCAACCCCCCATCTTTTCCTGCAAAAAGGTCTGTTTTGATAAAACTTGCATCAAGCAGCTTCCTCAGATCCATGGTCAAGTTTCTGTGAGAGAAAGCCTCTTTGTTATGGTTGGTTATTTTTATAGATCATTGTAGCTGGGCTAGGCAGTGACCTCAGAGGCAGGAAACTCCACTGAAGCCAGTTCTAGTCCCTCCTCTGGTGATTCATATCATGGAGTTGAACAGTAGTCTTCCATAGCCCAGCTGAGTGCTTTGGCTACTGAGGGGTGGGACTCTATTAGACCCTCCTCTTGGAGCTGTTCCGTATTGTATAAATAATTAAATATTTATGGGGTCAGAGAGAAAGGTCTTGGCTTTGGCCTGATGGGGAACAGGAATTTTTTTTCAAAATTCTCCTGGGACAGGAAAACCGTTTCCAACCCTGGAGCCTCTCCTCTGACTGAATTCAGGCCACACTCATATCCCCAGTAATCCTGGCTCTTAGTCTCATGCTCCCCATCACATGACTGTTGTATTCATTCCTTTCACCTACAGAGCTGGGCTAAGCCTGGCACAGATGTGGCTTGTCTCATGTACTGTGTTGTGGGTCATACCACGAGAGGACCTAAACTGGCTCTTTATTAGAAGAACTGTTTACAGAGGTGCTGTAACTACTGCTAACATTCTAGCCATGTGTACACAGACTAATTTCCTGGTCCTCCTCCAAACTTTCTATCCTGCAACGTATTCTTCTCCCTCTGAGTTCCACGCAGGTTGCTCCAAAGCTGATCCCAACCCTCTTCTAAATGGCCAGTTTACCCTGTAACTGCTTAGAGAAAAATGCAGATTGGGGAAATTGGTCTCTCCCTTATATGGATGCACAGTTAGGGTGTAAGGGACCCCCTCTATGCAGACTGTATAAGGGCCATGCAGGATTACAGCCCATGGGGAACTCAGGGACTGCTTCCTTCCTTCCCACCTCCCATAAATGGGGCAGAGATGGACACGTAGGACACAGAACTATGGCTTCCACTGGCTAATAGAGCTGACTGACTGCATTCAGTGGGGAATCTGCATCCCATAGGGAGGGGTCAAACCCAGAGCTAATCACAGACTCATAGAACTACACGGTTAGAAGGGACTGCAAGGGTCATCTAGTCTAATGCCTTGGCCATTATGCAAGATTGCTTGTGTCTAAACCATCCAAGACAGATGGGTATCTAGCCTCCTTTTGAGCTTCCACAACCTCCCTTGGCAGTCTGCTCCACTGTCCTACGCTTACAGTTAAGAAATGTTTTCCTGACGATCAAGCTTCAGCTAAAAGAAGAGCACAGGGGAACTTCCCTGAGTCCTAGGTTAGCACTCAAACCACCTTTTCTCTTGGCACAACCAAACTGTGCTTGCTGTTTATGAAACTAGAGGGCTCATCAATTATTTTTGGTCCTCAGTTGTCAATTATTACCATTCAGAATATCCATTTAGCTCATGTCTTTGGGCATCCATACATGGCCCTGCTCTGGTTAGTCTCTAGCCCAGAGTAAAGGAAACAATGTGACAGTATCTGTACCATGCAATGAGGATGGGAGGCATCGGCTATATGTAACAGCATCAGGTGCCAGGCAACAGCTTGAGAATTAACGCTAATTCCTCTCAAACGTTCGGCTGAGGAATTCCAAGCAAGATCAAGAAGGGAGGGGGATGGGTGGCGGAGAGGGGAAAGGTGAGGTGTTTTGTCATTAACAATATAGCCTCACTTATCACTTACAACTGGAAGTGCAGATAGCAGTTATTACAAGATGTACCATTAGTACCAAAGCTCATTACCGCGCTGTAATCCTTGTAAGCATTTGTTACTGATACCAGTGGAGTTGGCAGCATGGTTTTATATATATATATATATATATATATATATATATATGGCATTGAAAAGAGAGCCAGACAATCAAGGCTTGAAACATTTTCAATGAGCATCACAGGTTCATCCCTGCTAAAAGGGACTCTCATAAAGTGCTTTAAGCTCAAAATGTAGGTGTTTTCCCTCCCCCCAGCCCACAAAGTGCTTTTATTGCACCTCATAGAAGGAAGGGTGTCCTAGTGAACAGCACAATTGATTAGAGTCTCTGGAGACCTTCGTTCTATTCCTGGCTCTGTTGGGTGACCTTGGGCAAGTCACTTTGCCTCTCTCTGCCTCAGTTTTCCCCTCTGCAAAATGCGGATAATAATCCTGGCATCCTTTGTAAAGGGCTTTGAAATCTACTGATAAAAAACACTGTATAAGAGCTAGGCATTAATAATAATAGAGACTGAATGGTTCTGTATTCCAAATTAGAACCATTTTACCTTTTTATCATCTATATAAATGAAAAGATAATAATAATAAATAATAAATACCTAGCTCTGTATATTTCCTGCCCAACCTTAACATTTAAATTTAAACTTTGGGTAAAGGAGCCGGTAGCGGAGTTAGTTCAAAGAGGAATTAATCCAGGGATGTTCTGTGGTCTGCACTGGGTCCCTTCTTGATTAGAATCTATGAATTGATTCCAACCAGTTCACCCCATTATTTTTACAATGTGGTCAACCCCAAGCATTCAAAACTCGTGAGCCACTCCCCAAAATAATAATGAGATTATCTTAAAAATCGGGGATTTTAAAAAAACAGGAAGTGTTGGGTGCCTCTCTGCAGCCATGAAGGCCAGAGACTTGTTTTTGAAATGGAAACTGAGATTCTCACCTCATTTCATGACTCGGGGAGCCGGGGCTTAGACAAAAATACATCAATTATCATAAGACTTATTATCCAATCACAAGAGTTGACCACATTATTTATGAGCTCAAGGGGCTGATGGTCCACTTCCTCATGCCGGCTAATCATTTCTACCTGTACAAAGTGGGCGTCTGTCTAGTACTACCCATACAGAATACTAATGTATTTCATGCACTTTTCTCAGGTGTAAATGAGATGGAAAAATGGGGCCTCTTGGTTTTAGGGCCCATTTTAGGGTTTCTAATGCAGCTTTGGGAGACCAATTTCAGGTTAACAATTTGACTGCACAAATTCATCTTGATTCGAGTTAAAATAGGGTGCTGATCTAGATGTTACTCAAGGCACAAAAAGGTTCTGTGCTAGAGGTACGATAAGCACTGCAGAGTTACTGGTCTCCAGCACAGTGGTCAGATAATACCTCTCTGCCTAGGAAACTCCTCACTCCTTAGCTGCAAAGCCTGGATCTCCTCTCAGTGATGTAAGCCCTGTGGCCTAACGCAGAGTAGGAAGCTTGCTACTGAGACCTGCTGGCAAGCAGGGAGAAGAGAATCCCAGGGCTGCTTGAGAACTCCAGATGGACAAAAGCTCCATAGGGCAGGTAGCTCTTTGCTGGCATCTACTGGCGAGCAAGGGGAAATGACTGAATGTGCCAAGCCTAATTTGCATCTTAGTTATGTCACAGTTTGGGGAATTTTGGTTAAAATACAGGCAAGTTTTGAGTTTAGGTCAATAAAACACCATTGTCCCCATTGGGAAATGAAAGAATGTGAGAACTGCATGGAACATGCCTGGAACGAGGAGTTACCACGACCAAAATCACAATCCGGTATGGTTGAGTAGCTGTGCCTAGAGAACTCTAGAAAGAAGAAGAGTGAGAAAAAAGCTTCCTACTTGCTGCTGAGAATTCCTTCCTACCTACAGGGATTCTGTCCTATAGGCCAATGATTTTTCTCCAGAGTCTGAAGACCGAGCTAAGATGCCCTTGAGGTGGCAGAGGGAACCGAGGTGATAGTGCTGAGGTGGACTTGAGGTGACGGTGCAGTAGATGAGGCCCTAAGCAGGTAACAGCATTGAAGTGGCTTGGACTGAAGCCTCAGAGAGAAGTAACTTAGATGAGGGAGTCTGGTTAGGGCCACCCTATCCAGTAATCAAAGTTGTAATCACTTCAGATGGGATAGGTGAAAGAGCATCTTATGGAGAATGGGCAAGAATCCTTGCATGATCCACTGCAGATCTAATCATAATGGCAGAGTTTACCTTCTCTCCGCTCCAGTGGACGGATCACCTAAAAGAGGAGGGGGAGGGGCCTAGACCACCCCACTCCAAAAATTGCTCAGAAATCCCCAAGTCTGCCCTTCTTGGCAGCTCTGTCTCTCTACTCACACCCCCAAGTCCTTCTGCTCCAACATGGCAGGCCAGTGCCAGGAATAAAACCCAGGTCACCTCAGTTCCAGGCCTGTGCGCTATCCTGTAGGACTTGCCGCCTCTTTATTAAGGACTTTTTTGATTGATTTCTGAAACAACCCTGCAAGGCCTCAGCTACCTCCAACAAGGCAATAGGAAAATGGCCTGGTCTGTTCATATGTGGCCGCATCCTGTACTGACCGGTGATAATAAGAGATTCACCACACAAGCGGGATCTGTCGTGTAGTGGGGAAGAGTGTCAGGAGCCACATTAGTAGTAGATGTTGTAACAGGAATAGAAATGTCTCCAAAATCAGGCATTGTCGTCAAGAGGCTCTGTAGCCCTCTACAGAGACCCAATGCTAGGTGCTAAGCTATAACCCAATAGCTTATCCTGCTCTGCCCCCAGACCACAGGGAGCTGTCAGATAATGTCCCACCTTCCCATCACAGTTGGTTCAGTGGCTCTTTCTGCCTTATCACTAAATACTGCAGCTCGCACTCATAATTCTTATGGAACTTCCCCCTCCCCACTTCCCTTTGAATGATTCATGTTGAAGTTGGAAGGATTAAACAATATGTTATCTCGTGCACTGGTAATCGCTGCGGGTTAAAATCTTGCAGTTTGCAAGAGAAGTCGTGTTGCTTAAGTTATGCAGGGACCAGAGGCTGCAGAGCAATAGAATCTTTCTGTAGACTTTTATCATGCCTACTCCTATAATGTATTATAAATCATTACCTTCTTAGTCAGCATCCTGGAGCCGCCAATAGTCTAAAGCATGCTTTTCTGTTCCTAAGAAATCGGTGAGTAAATTGACTGCTCAAGAAAGGGGTTGATAAGTAGCATGGATGGATGTTGTACAAGATTCACACACACACAGCTCAGCTCTTGCACTACAGTACAACCTCCCTGATGTTCCAGTGCTGACTAGCAATGCCCTGTCACTGTGGGAGTGTTAAATTCCCTGTTATTCCAGTCTTCTTTCAGCTCCTCCCAGAAGCTTTTTCACTTGAGTTCAGACTTGCAGCACTGCATCTGATTCAAAGGCTACTGAAAAGTCAACGGGAGCCTTGCCATTGACTTCAGTGAACTATGGATGAGGGCTATAGTGCAGATGCCCTGACCGGTTTTGCCAGGGCTCCTCAGTCTTGATCCACAACATTCCTCACTACTCCAGTCCTGGGTCACCAAAATGTTCGGTCAATGACTCTCATTTCTGACTTGCAGTACCACAAGCTATTCCAGTCCTAGGAAACCTCTTCCCAGTGCTCCTGAACTCTCACTATTTCACCTTGTAATATTTGGTGTTAAAGCCCCAGCTCCTGGAGTCAGGAGAACCTCAGCTTTCATTTTAAAAGAAAATAAGTTTCTAACTCTCATGGTTATGGAGAAAAGCTTGAATGTGACCCAAGCACACCCTCAAATGGAAAGCAAAGAAAAGGAACCCCATAGTTATTATTTTAAAAATATATAATTTTAAGAAAATCTTGGGATATTTTTTGTCCTGATGCCTGGATTTTGAATGCTTGGATAGGCAATATTGTGCCAGGCCACCCCTTGCTTTTCTGGTCTTGCCACTTCAACCCAGTTCTGAGCCTGTTATGAGGTTCAAAAATGTTGGCCCAAATTTTTCAATAAACTATTTTTGCTGGTCTTTGTTGATGAAAGCCATTCCCGGGGTATAACAGTTCTGCCCAAACCTACTGGAAATCTCATGAGAAATTATTCCTAGAATAAATTTTCAACAAAGGAAGTTTGGATAATCTCTGGATACAGGCTGCTGAGCTGTTGCCTGGTCTATTAATTGTGCATATAGCGATCAATCAGAAATACCAATTAGCACTCTGTAGTTTAGTAGGGTCTTGCCTCGTGATCAGACCCAGAAATATTAGAGTTACTATGAGGGCCCCAGTGTTCCTGAGGGAGATAATCACACTTAGGAAAGATATTTTGTCCAAGTGATATTTTTATTAAACACAGTTAGCAAAAGCACAAACGCTCCAATCCAGCAAGGTAGAGAGAGATAATACTGAATGGTCAAAATGTCCAGCATCTGAACATCCATATACTCACACCATCCCCCGCAGAGACATTAAAAATGGTGAGACAGGTGATCCACAAGTGGTCCTATCTCTGACATGCCAAGAAGATCAATGGATAGCTCTACTGTAGGGCTCTGTGGCTGCCATGAACATTCATAAGGATGTTCGGCCTCCTTAGTCCCTGTCTAAACTTCCTCACCCTGATAAATTTGGGGCCCTCTTTCCTTACATGCTAAAATAACATTTACCTCAAGGTCATTTTCATATGCTTCAATGGGTTACCATACCACTCTTGCGGTTGGACTTCTGAGGATGTTCCTATCCTAAAAGATCCAAAATGAGCACTAACGTAGTTTGTGGTTACCAGTCAGAAAATTAGTCAGACTTGTTTCTGACAGCAGTCTGTTCTATGATACCTTATGACCAAGGCTACTCCCAGTCAACTGGTTATGCTAAATGTGTGTTAACACTTTTGGGCCTCATGCTTCAACTTTGCCTAAGCTGTTGTCTTACAGGCCTTGGACCCTGTAGGTTTCTTGACTTACTGCTTTCACTCATATCTATACCTTACTTACGCCTTACTTAGCAAGTACTTATACCTACAGGCGACAGGGTGTTCATCTGGTGCAAAGTCTGACTGAATCGTTATTAGAATTAATAGGGATGAAAAGGAGTCTCTTTCCACATATTTATTCTCCTGATCCCCGCTTATGTTTGCTATAGCGAGAGCTTTACCCCTGGGATGCTAAATTCAACCCTTCAGAACCCTACTGGGTTCAAAAGAGTTGCTCACAGTTTCAATGGGGCTGAATTTGGCCTGAGGTGTTTGTCTTTGTGGCAGAGGTAAATAAATAATGGGCCAGATCCTCAAGTGTCCTGAAGCTAGGCTCCGCACTGATGAAGGGCTAAGTTTCCATTTCCTCTCTGTCCAGGGATATTTGGGGTACCTGGGCACTTGCTTGGCTGCTGATTCAAGTTAGAGCAGCCTCCGGGACAGATGAGATTAGACAGATTAGAAGAGTCCTGTCTGCTCTAATTTATGCCATCTGGCTCAGCTCATTAGGGGCAATTTTTCCATCCCAAGAATTCCAGAGTATAGTATTCTCTGGCCAATCCCCAACAGAGCAGGAACCTGGGGCATAACACTACTTATGGTGGCTTTACACTTTTTAGAGATTCCCATGGGCCAGGAGGATCTCCATCTAGCTTGGAAGACCAGGTTTTTTGTCTCCTTTATGTCATAAGAGACTGAGTGGGGGAGGGAGGGAGGGACCAGGAGCTAAAGAGGAAGGATGGCTCAGTGGTTAGGGCACTAGTACAGATCTGGGTCCAATTCCACTTTCCACCAAAGGCTTCCTGTGTGACCTTGGGGAATTCACTTAGCTGCCTTGAGCCTCGGTTTCCCACCTGTACCACTCTGGCCTACCTC
Organism: Caretta caretta; assembly: GCF_965140235.1. Classification (NCBI taxonomy): domain Eukaryota; kingdom Metazoa; phylum Chordata; order Testudines; family Cheloniidae; genus Caretta; species Caretta caretta. Next base: position 7,543,525 of record NC_134210.1, on the reverse strand, counting down.
ACAGAGGTGTTGTGAGGATAAATGCATTACAGATTGTGAGGTGTTCAAATGCTACGGTGATGGCGGCCATCCTGTTACGAAGCAACATCGTCCCTAGTGGGTTAGTGCCTTCTGTAATATCCTCTGGTCCTATATTCCCATCCAATGGTCCCACAGGCTTTCTTAAAAGTAGATGCATGCCACAGCGAGAATGGATTATTGCTTGTTCCAGACTGACATGGTGCCCTGAGGGCCCTTTGATTTGTTCTACAAGGCATCTCATGGATCGTTCTCGTTCTGGACCATAACGGAAAGCTGATTCATTCTGTCTATCCTAAATGACCTGTGACTGAGACTCTCTGTGTGTCACAGGGGCGGCAGACCGGATGGCTGAGCTGGAGAGGGCTCACATGGGCCGTCCCTTAACCGAGCCAGCCCATAAAGGAGAACCTCAGGTTAAACAATAATAATAATTTTAAAAAGTGTGTTTCCAGCCCTTCTCCTTGAGAAAATAGCCAAGAAAGCCAGGCAACCTGAGCAATAGGCCTGAAAAGCACATGAAGCTGGGCTATACATATCTCCTGCAAGAGGCTGGGATGGGGAATACCTCATGATTTTCCCTCCACTCAATTATTAATTATTAATTATTATTGTAACTACCATACCATCTAGGAGCCCTCACCATGGACCATGATCTCATTGTCTTAATAACATGCAATCAGACTGTTCAGATTAGTTTGTGTCCTCAAAAGTTCATACCTGGCCCTCTGCTTAGTGAGTTGATAACGGTGATATACAATGAGCCTGGGAGTCAGGAGGGCCTAGCAGGTGGCATTCTGCACTGGAATCAGGAAATCTGCTTTGTGACGTCGGGCCAGTCCTCCTACCCTTGGTCTCAGTTGTCTACAGGGAGAGGAAGTGCTCAGGGGAGGGACTGTCTCTCATTGGGTGGTTGGGCCAGGGGCTCCGATCTCAGCTGGCCCCTCCATGTGCTACTGTCTGCAAATAATAAGCATGTAGGCATCATCATGCCATCTAGCTACAGCACAGTTAAGAGAAGGTTGTTCCCTTTCAGCATTCCCTATTCATGCTGTTCTATTGCCACGAGATGACTATCTCGGAATACCTGTCTGATATAAGGACAGACATTTGTTGGTCGGGTGCATTAGTAGTGGTCATCTAAAGGCAGGATGTCCCCGACAGAGCTGCATGGAAACTGCAAAGCAATCAGAAAGAACTGTTCCAACTGCACTACACGCCAAGGAGGATCCTCAGAAATTATTTGCTGAACCCAACTGAATAAAATAAATTGGAAGGAACTGTGATCTATACACAGACAATGCACAAACAGTAATATGTTAAATTCACCGAACAAAGGAGCTATTAAAAATATTATCCATCACTGATTAGGTAGTTCTATCTCCCCATCCCCTACTGTTTATGCTGGAAAAGAAATAGGCATATTTCTGTAGCTATCTATCTTAGTAATTATGTGCCCCCATTCTTTGGGCACTTTACACTCTTTAATCATAGAATATCAGGGTTGGAAGGGACCTCAGGAGGTCATCTAGTCCAACTCCCTGCTCAAAGCAGGATCTAATCCCCAACTAAATCAATGCATTTATCCTCAGAACACCTCTGTGAGGTAGGACACTGCTATTATCCCCATTGTACAGATGAATCATAGAATCATAGAATATCAAGGTTGGAAGGGACCTCGGGAGGTCATCTAGTCCAACCCCCTGCTCAAAAGCAGGACCAATCCCCAATTAAATCATCCCAGCCAGGGCTTTGTCAAGCCTGACCTTAAAAACTTCTAAGGAAGGAGATTCCACCACCTCCCTAGGTAACGCATTCCAGTGTTTCACCACCCTCCTAGTGAAAAAGTTTCTCCTAATATCCAACCTAAACCTCCCCCACTGCAACTTGAGACCATTATTCCTTGTCCTGTCCTCTTCCACCACTGAGAATGGTCTAGAACCATCCTCTCTGGAACCACCTCTCAGGTAGTTGAAAGCAGCTATCAAATCCCCCCTCATTCTTCTCTTCTGCAGACTAAACAATCCCAGTTCCCTCAGCCTCTCCTCATAAGTCAGGTGGTCCAGACCCCTAATCTTTTTTGTTGCCCTTCGCTGGACTCTTTCCAATTTATCCACATCCTTCTTGTAGTGTGGGGCCCAAAACTGGACACAGTACTCCAGATGAGGCCTCACCAATGTCGAATAGAGGGGGACGATCACGTCCCTCAATCTGCTCGCTATGCCCCTACTTATACATCCCAAAATGCCATTGGCCTCCTTGGCAACAAGGGCACACTGCTGACTCATATCCAGCTTCTCGTCCACTGTCACCCCTAGGTCCTTTTCTACAGAACTGCTGCCTAGCCATTCAGTCCCTAGTCTGTAGCTGTGCATTGGGTTCTTCCGTCCTAAGTGCAGGACCCTGCACTTATCCTTATTGAACCTCATCAGATTTCTTTTGGCCCAATCCTCCAATTTGTCTAGGTCCCTCTGTATCCTATCCCTGCCCTCCAGCGTATCTACCACTCCTCCCAGTTTAGTATCATCCGCAAATTTGCTGAGAGTGCAATCCACACCATCCTCCAGATCATTTATGAAGATATTGAACAAAACCGGCCCCAGGACCAACCCCTGGGGCACTGCACTTGACACTGGCTGCCAACTAGACATGGAGCCATTGATCACTACCCGTTGAGCCCGACAATCTAGCCAACTTTCTACCCACATTATAGTGCATTCATCCAGCCCATACTTCTTTAACTTGCTGACAAGAATACTGTGGGAGACCGTGTCAAAAGCTTTGCTAAAGTCAAGAAACAATACATCCACTGCTTTCCCTTCATCCATAGAACCAGTAATCTCATCATAGAAGGTGATTAGATTAGTCAGGCATGACCTTCCCTTGGTGAATCCATGTTGACTGTTCCTGATCACTTTCCTCTCATGTAAGTGCTTCAGAACTGATTCCTTGAGAACCTGCTCCATGATTTTTCCGGGGACTGAAGTGAGGCTGACTGGCCTGTAGTTCCCAGGATCCTCCTTCTTCCCTTTTTAAAAGATTGGCACTACATTAGCCTTTTTCCAGTCATCCGGGACTTCCCCCGTTCGCCACGAGTTTTCAAAGATAATGGCCAATGGCTCTGTAATCACAGCCACCAGTTCCTTTAGCACTCTCGGATGCATCTCGTCCGGCCCCATGGACTTGTGCACGTCCAGCTTTTCTAAATAGTCCCTAACCCCCTCTTTCTCCACAGAGGGCTGGCTATCTACTCCCCATGTTGTGATGCCCAGCGCAGCAGTCTGGGAGCTGACCTTGTTAGTGAAGACAGAGGCAAAAAAAAGCATTGAGTACATTAGCTTTTTCCACATCCTCTGTCACTAGGTTGCCTCCCTCATTCATTAAGGGGCCCACACTTCCCTTGGCTTTCTTTTTGTTGCCAACATACCTGAAGAAACCCTTCTTGTTACTTTTAACATCTCTCGCTAGCTGCAGCTCCAGGTGCGATTTGGCCCTCCTGATTTCATTCCTACATGCCCGAGCAATATTTTTATACTCTTCCCTGGTCATATGTCCAACCTTCCACTTCTTGTAAGATGGTGAAAAGAGGCATAGAGACTCTATCACTAGCCTGGGGTCACACAGGAAGCAGAGGGGGAACTGAACCCCAAGCTCAGAAGCTAGCTGCCACTAGGCCTTCACCTGACCATGGAAGAAAGGAGTGAGATGGCCTGATGCTATTTACCAACAAGCCATCAGCTGAGGAATGGACTCTACTGGTGAATGGACATAGGGGATCAAACCCAAAACAGAATGTGGTTGTATCAGATCCATTTCATACAAGGACTGGTCTCTCTCTCTCTTATACTTCCTCAAGCTTGTCTTGCTGATAAAGTCTCACTGAATTGAAGTGCAGTGGTGGGGGTGGGGAATATCTTTCCCTAAGAGTCTATAACCTTGAATTTCCTTGTGTGCTACCCCCCAAGGGTGGCTGCAATGATAGCTCCAGGTTTGTGCTTCAGAAATGGCCGATGATGTATGCCAGGGAGCTTAAAGGAAAAAAGATTATCCTGGCGATGCATTAGAATGAAAGTGTCAGACCCATGTGTTGAATATATTCTGGCACAACTATTATCCTCACTAATGATGTTTCCATGAAAACATAAAGATCAAGGAAAGAAAAAGGAATAACAACAACATCTTTCATTGTGTTGCTGCATGTCTGATAAAGTCATTAGGGAAAACAAGAAAATGGCTTTTTGATGCTGATGCTGCATAAACATGTTTTCTGGAGGAAAATGTTTTCACATTATCTTAAGAGATGAAAAAGGGGAGAGATTAAACTCCCAGGCCTCCTGTACGCCTCCTGTTTCCCCTCAACCCCATTTACAGGGGATGCATGGTATTGAGAAATGATGACAAAGGTTGAGGAGAGGGACATAGTCATCATCTGAAGGATGTAAACAGCAAGGGAAAAAAATGAATTCAGGCACCAGATTCGCTAAGGGTACAAACCGACAAAGCTCCATCGAAATGAAAGGAGCAACAACAATATATACATCAGCTGTAGATCTGGCTTGTACTTGTTCAGGGTGGACAGAAAAGGAAGGATAGCCTTGTTGTGGAATGCTGAATTAGGACAGAAGAAATCTGGGGTCAGGTCCTGCCACAGATTCCTGGCATTTCCGTTGGCAAATCAATTTAATTCTCTGTGCCACAGGTTGTCTATTTCAACGGCATGCTTTTCTGTACGGGGCTGCCTCTCGCTGTGTGACGTTGTAATGCTTTCCACAATGGGCTCCTGGTCTGGATCAAGGGATTATAGCAATGCAGATAATTAGAGGCGGTTGAAAGTTTTTGAAATTTGATATTTCAAGGGGGGGGATTGCTGAAAGTTAGAAGTAAACAAGAAAAGGATGGGGTGCAGGGGGGGTGTCGATGAAAACCAGCCCCTTCACATCAACTTTTTGGTTGAGAGAATAGGAGCGTGTGCGTATGTGTGTGCGCGAATCCGCAGAGTTACTCATTAATTTTTCACAGAGACGGAAATTTCCTGAGCTATCTTCTCAAATGCCCATGGTCTGTGCCAAATGTAACCTCAATGCCACCTGCCTCACCGGGCCTTTGAAGGCACTAATTAGCTCTACCACTTTACAGGGACTCTAGAAGCAATTTTGCTTTCCTGCTGTCTGTTTCTTTAATTCCAGTCTGACTGTTTTTTCCCCTTTCCTTTTCTTTTTTTCTCTTCAACCTCATTTTGAAGGTCTGGCAGCTCAGATCCATAATGGTCTCTCCTGCTGGATGGCATGATAATTGGGACTCAGAGTTCTAACGGTGTTCTGGATGTGTCGTCATCAAACAGCAAAGCCCTCATTAGAGCCCAAGTTGTGTGTGTCTTTTTTCAGTGGACCTTTTACATTAATGGCTGGTAGGTGTCTGGGAGCAAAGATCATAGGCTCTTTTGTTAGTCAGCCTTTAGATAAAGGTTTTACCCACTGAAGTGAAATAGTTCACTTCATCCCACTGTGTTTTCCATTGTAAAAGGGATGTGTCGATTTCTCTAGGCTTTGGATGTGGTGCTTGATATGACAAGGAAGCGCTCTCCAAACTCTAATTGTCCTGAGGTTGCATTATTTATGCAGGAGAAGCATAAAAGGGCTATTCTAGCATATAGGTTTTTTTCACTGAATTATCAATTTGATCCTTTCTTATGATAGAGCCACCTTCTCCCTGCTCACGACAGAGCTGCAGCATTTATTCACAAGAAGTGGACTTCACTAAAACAGGGTAGAGTAGTCTAATGGTTAGTGTGCCAGACTGGGAGACAGGACTCCTGGGTTCTATTCCAGATTCTGCTGCTGATTGCCTGTGCAAAGATTCAGTACCTCAATGCACCTGTAGGAAATGGTAATCTGTATATTTCCCTGCCTTACAACGGTGTTGTGAGAACTAATGCTTGCAAAGTGCTTTGAGATCCCTGGATAAAAGAGGATGCGTAAGCGCGAACTAAGTTACCTCCATATTACTGACCAAGACTGAGGAACAACCAAATTAGAAACTGTCCCCCTAGAGAATCCATCTGAGGTGTGTGAACACATTTGGCCCCACAAGTGATGGCACTCTCACCGCTGGGATTTCTAAAGAAAGATGGTAGAAAGTTTTCTGACAAAATGTTTTGCCATCAGAAAATGTCAGCTCCTCGAAAGCAAAATGTATCATGGAAACAAGTCAATTTGGATGAAATTTTGTTTGGTTGGGGGGAGATAGAACATTCCAAAATGAAACAGAATGTTTTCATTTTTCATTTCAAAATGACTTTTCATTTCATTTTTTTTAAGTTATATAAAGTAAAATATCCAAAATCAAAACTGTTCTATCAAATTAAATGTTTTGTTTGACCCCAGATATTTTTTCCAGAGTTTTGTTTCATGGTAAATTTTGATTTTTTTTATTTTCATTTTGTTTCTTTTTTGAACAGGAAAAATGGTGGGATTTCCTGTGAAATAGGAAATCCAGTTCCCCTCCAGCTCCTCTAGCAAAGGCAGACTGGACAAAAATACGAGTAAATATATAATGTGGAACAATCATCTTTTTGCACAGAAATAGACTGGGTGGGGCTTAATTGTTTTGTTTTGTTTGCTTGTTTCGTTTTCCATCCCTATATTCTCTGAGTCTCCAATATATGAAACAGTAGAAATATTCAGCTGTTCGGTTACATGTCTGTAGTAGATGTGTAGACATCACTATACCATGATTTAAAGGATACTCCTATTATGTTGCACACAGTAATTAAAATCACACTGTATTTAGGGGCTCTCAGGCAAGACTCCCAGCAGGTCAGATTCTGATCTAAGTCATATAAATCTAAATCCGCAGAAGCTCTACTGAAGTCAATGGACCTACACCAATGAGAAACAAGTGTGAGATAGGGTGACCAGATAGCAAGTGTAAAAAACCAGGATGCGGGGGGGTGTTATAGGTGCCTATATAAGAAAAAGCCCCCAAAATCAGGACTGTCCCTATAAAATTGGGACATCTGGTCACCCTAGTGTGAGATCACATGGCTTCGGGGTTTGAACTGGTCAGCAAAGAAGGTGCAAGAGAGAGGAGACGGTTCCCAAGCACCAGTGTCAATTAAAGAAGCCTCAGAAAGGTATAGCTACTACTTTGTACTCAATTTGCATAGGTGCAATTGATTACACATGGTGCAGGACAAAGAAAAATCAAGCTCTGGGTATGTGTGAGTGCATGAGTTTCTCCCTCCTTTTGCTGCAAGGCCAGATTCGGATCTCTGTTATGCTGAGGCAAATCTGCTGTGGAGTTACTCTGATTTACATCTCCAGAAATGAGATCAGAGATCAAATGAGTGAATAGGAGAAATAGAGAAAATGGACCCAGACCTTCAGCCAGTGTAGATTGGTGTAGCTCCAATAGAAATACACTGATCATACCAGATAAGGTCCATTTTCTCTCTCTTTCTCTCTCCTGTTCATTCCCCTTTTCCTATTCTTCTCTCTCTGCCAGTTTACTCTTTCTTCATCAGTTCTGCCTACACTGTTACAATTATTTGATGCCTCCCTGCTTCTAATAATTCCAATGACATATACAACAACACCAAAAATTATCACCCGTAAAATGATACTCCTCTCCAGGATTCTGAAAAAAACAACCCGCCTTGTTTTATTTTAAGTACTGATCTGAGTGCTACTTTTAAGGGGCTGTCTTGGTGATTAAACCTATGTCTGGACCCATGAAGAGAACGAAAAAAAAAGAGGGAGCCAAATGTCCGCATAAAGGAGGAATAAAAATCCAGAGAGAAAATCAAATGCTGTATATTAACACAGGGAGAAAGTCAATGAGCAAAATGCTGAGTGTACCACTGACAGGAATGAAAGAGATTAAAGGATAAATTCATCCCTGGCATTAGTCCAGTGGCTTCCATACAGTTACACCAGAGATGGATCTGGACCTAAAAATTCACTTACCTGAAAAGAAAAGGAAGAAAAGACTCCAGGATGGGATTTCTTTTGCCACATTTGCAGTTGGGTTAAATCCCTCCCAGGAGGTTAGCTGCTGGCACTCACTGGCAATGGAGAGATGCCCATCACCATTACTGATTATTATTGTTATTATATATTAGTTATGGAAGATTTTTTTCCAGTGAGATCAGCACCCATCATGTGCCCAGAGTGCTCTGCCCCATGGAAAATCTGGCCCTGGTTGTGGGTGCTGAGCATTTTGAAAATTCTAGCCAGAGTGCCCTAAGTGCAGATGTCTACCTATGGACTTCTGTGGCCCACTGTGATGGGGTTTATCGGCCCCAAACCAAGACTGAGACAGGGGAAGGGTGGGAACAGTACTGAGCCAGGAAAGCTCCACCCTTCAGACACAGCCAAGCATGCTCCTAGGGAAAAAGCCACTATAGAGAGCCCCAGCAGCCCAGGCAAGGAGGGGAAGAGAGAATTCATTTCCTGGAGGAACACTGCTCTACAGCAAGAGGGGAAGAAGCCCCTTTGAGGAGGTCCGGCTGTGAACCTCCACCCCGCTTTTGACCTTACTTTAGTGGGAGAGAGAACTGCACACGGGGTCACCTTCATCCACCCACAGACCGTGGGGTTTTGAAGCAAAGGATTTTAACCCAACAGCAGCCAAGCCCCAAACAGAGGCATCAGGTGTTGTAAGAAGTGGCCCAGGGGAAGGTGAGCAGGAGATGGGCCAAATCCAGGCCATCCCAGGCTGTTACACTTTTAAGCCCTGGACTGGGACCCAATGGAGTGGGAAGGCCCGGGTCTCCCTACCTACCCTAAATTGCCCTATTCCTAGACCTGGGTTTGGCAGGACAAGGGATAACTGGTAAAGAAGCAGATCCAGCTGGGACCCCATCCAGGAGGTCCAGGACACTGAAAGAGAGCCTAGAGGTGGAGGTCCAGATGACTAGGTCTGCTGACTGAACAAACAACTCCACTACACCCCTTTCTCAGTGAGAGAAACACAAGAGGCAAAATCCAGGCTCCATTGAAGTCAATGGAAAAAACTCCCCTTGACTTCAGTAGAGCTCTGATTTCATTCAAAGCTTATGCTCAGATAAATTGGTTAGTCTCTAAGGTGCCACAAGTACTCCTTTTCTTTTTGCGAATACAGACTAACACCGCTGCTATTCTAAAACCAGTCAATGGCCTGATTCTGCAAACATTTGCTGCTGGGGTTAGGGGAAGGATATCTTCCTATTGACTTCATTGGGCTTTGGATCAGGCCATAATATGTCCTAAATGAAGGCTACAGACAGAAGAAAGCACTATGTGAAAGACTGGGTTTTGCATTAGCAATAGGCAGACAAGAGGAAGAGATTACAGCAAAACAAGACACTGAAAAAGAGATGGTTTGTTCTTCCAATTTGTTTCTCAACTCACTTTTTTTAGCTAGCAGTTGGGAGTGGAGATGGGATGGAGATAAACAGGCCACATGCTGCACTCAGGAGGTACAAGGGTATTATTACTCCCCAGTTCATAAATGTGAATGAATTGCCTGTTCTGGGTTTGTCCCCAGATAATGAGAAGTGCTTCTGAGATTAGGAGATTAAATCCTGACCTTTATGTCAAACCCAAAGGATCCCAAAACATTAGGGAAACTGAGATACAAGTGCTGGTCTCAATCCTGCATCAAGATACAGCAGTACAGACCCCTGTATTCATGAGATGTTCCATTCATTGCAGTGGTCTGTGCTGGCAATCTCAATGTACATAGTTCCACAGCGAAAATCCATCCATCCAAGTTAAGGTTGAGAACGTAAATATGAAAATGTCAGGAGATTCTCTGAATAGAAGCTAGACAAATCTAAACTCCCTGCCACTCCTCCTTGTTGCCATGCCAACTTTCAGATTGCATCCCATCATAGGGACTGTACACAATCTCACCTCCCTGGGGACCATGAGGTTTTTGGGTACTTCCATCTCCTCCTCTTTGTCTTGCTTGAAAATGTATCCTTCTCATCCTGGTCAGAATTTCCCTTAACTAAATGCAAACAATAAATTCAGTCTCTTGATATTTTAGAAAACAAATGGACATCTATTTTGCTGGGGGAAGGGGAGATGTGTGTGTCGGGGGGTCAGAATCCTGTAAAATAGATCCTCCCAAAACGGCACTAATATTTTGAGGAAAAATGCAGTCCCAATAATTAATAAAGAAGAAAATATTGTACCATGTAATACAATTGTGGGGGAGGCTGGTGAGGTAATAGGGTGATAGCTGGTGTAAATCAGTGTAACTCCATAGTCTTAAAGTGTTCAGATGCCACGGTGATGGGCACAGTATAACACAGATTCAATTTGATCCAAGGATGTCGCATTCTTTGAATTGCACATTTTCCATCTCCTCACCTCTGGTTTCACTGGCATCTCTGCAGAGCCTGCTAAAGTCTACAAATTTGACCGGCTCACTGCTCACACCTGAGCTCCAAAGTGGGTTAAGTCGGGAGGGCTCTAGAGACCTTTCTATTTAGACAACCCACTTGGCAGTGGGGAAAGAGAGTGAGGGCTTCCTCTGGAGAATGTCAAAACTAGGTCAGGCTGTCTGACTGAGTTAAAGGGATCATATGTTACTGCGGGTTCTTTCTTCCAGCTCTTTTCTCCTACGCAAACCCACAGCACACCAACACACGCTCCAACAACAACAATAATTTCAACTTCTGGCGTATCATTAATCTGAAGACTTTAAAGCAATTTCCAAGCAGTAAGTAAACTTCTCAACATGCCTGTTCTATACAGAGGTTAGGTCCAAGGGGACAGATTATATTACCCACTGCATCCCCGATATATAGCTCCATCAATGTATAGATTCTGTGCTGGAGCTGCGATGGCTTGGGAGAATTCCCCTGGTACTGGCCTGGTGGCCCCATGCTATTCCCCTTCCAAGTCTTGGCATAGGAGGCATGTGGGGTGGGGTGAGATTGGGTGGGGTGGGGATGGGCGGAGTAGAAGGGGAAGCAGGAGTGGAAAGGCTTGTAGCATATGATACTATGGGGAATCAAGATGAAGTAAAGCCCATAGAGTCTGCCATAATTTAGACATTTAGACAGAAAAAAATATGAATTAAAAGAGGAGTTCTTAAAAGCATTTATTAGATGGCCCAAAAGCCATGATTTCACAATCAAGAAAGAGGACAACTTTGGCTATAAATGCATCCTTTTTCATTGGTGAAGGCAATAATTATAAAATAAAAAAGTGATATATAACAAATGGAAAATAGGGGACAATAGATAGTAATTGATATATGTTAGAAGCTATGAGGAGTAGAAAGTTGATAAGGGAAGCTAAAGACATCACAGAAAACTCTGTGGTTAACAGGGCTAAGTTTAAGTTTATTAGTAGCAAAAGAAATTGTATCAATGATATAGGCCCATTACTATATAGGTGAAATGGTAAAACTGAAAACAATAATGCAGAAAAAGCAGAAATATTGAATAAATATTTGGAGTATGAGGCGGTTTTACTCATATCTTATGAGTTGATAAAGTATTTTCCAGCCCATTATAACTGAGCACAGTGTTGGACAACATCTATTAGGGATAAACATTTTTAAATCAGCAGGACCAGATAACTTGCATCCAACAATCCTAAAAGAGTTGGCTAAGGAGAACTCTGGTCCACTAATATTAATTTGGAATAAATCCTTGAATAGCAGGGACAATTCTAGAAGAATAGAAGAGTATGAATTGTGCTAATATTTAAAAAAGGCAAACCAGGTGACCTGGATAAAACTATTTGCCAATTAGCCTGACATCATTCCTTGACAAAATAATGGAATAGTGCTTATGGGATTCAACTGATAAAAAATGAAGGGATAGGAATATAATTAATGCCGGTCAACATGGTTCTATGGAAAATGGATAAGTCTGATTTCAATCTCTAATGAGATTACAAATTTGGCTGATAAATGAAACTGCATAGAAGTAACATACCTAGATTTTTGTGAGGCATTTGACTTAACACCACACAGTATTCTGATTTTAAAAAGATTAGCACTGTACAATTTCACTAGAGCATATGTGAAATGGGTAAAGACTGGCTAACTGACAGATCTCAAAAAGGAGAAGTCAATGGAGAATCATTATTGAATCCCACAGTATTGAATCCCACAGTATTCTTGTCAGCAAGTTAAGGAAGTATGGGCTGGATGAATGCACTACAAGGTGGGTAGAAAGCTGGCTAGATTGTCGGGCTCAACGGGTAGTTATCAATGGCTCCATGTCTAGTTGGCAGCCGGTATCAAGTGGAGTGCCCCAAGGGTCGGTCCTGGGGCCGGTTTTGTTCAATATCTTCATAAATGATCTGGAGGATGGTGTGGATTGCACTCTCAGCAAATTTGCGGATGATACTAAACTGGGAGGAGTGGTAGATACCCTGGAGGGGAGGGATAGGATACAGAAAGACCTAGACAAATTGGAGGATTGGGCCAAAAGAAATCTGATGAGGTTCAATAAGGATAAGTGCAGGGTCCTGCACTTAGGACGGAAGAACCCAATGCACAGCTACAGACTAGGGACCGAATGGCTAGGCAGCAGTTCTGCGGAAAAGGACCTAGGGGTGACAGTGGACGAGAAGCTGGATATGAGTCAGCAGTGTGCCCTTGTTGCCAAGAAGGCCAATGGCATTTTGGGATGTATAAGTAGGGGCATAGCGAGCAGATCGAGGGACGTGATCGTTCCCCTCTATTCGACATTGGTGAGGCCTCATCTGGAGTACTGTGTCCAGTTTTGGGCCCCACACTTCAAGAAGGATGTGGATAAATTGGAGAGAGTCCAGCGAAGGGCAACAAAAATGATTAGGGATCTGGAACACATGAGTTATGAGGAGAGGCTGAGGGAGCTGGGATTGTTTAGCCTGCAGAAGAGAAGAATGAGGGGGGATTTGATAGCTGCTTTCAACTACCTGAAAGGGGGTTCCAAAGAGGATGGCTCTAGACTGTTCTCAATGGTATCAGATGACAGAACGAGGAGTAATGGTCTCAAGCTGCAGTGGGGGAGGTTTAGATTGGATATTAGGAAAAACTTTTTCACTAAGAGGGTGGTGAAACACTGGAATGCGTTACCTAGGGAGGTGGTAGAATCTCCTTCCTTAGAGGTTTTTAAGGTCAGGCTTGACAAAGCCCTGGCTGGGATGATTTAACTGGGAATTGGTCCTGCTTCGAGCAGGGGGTTGGACTAGATGACCTTCTGGGGTCCCTTCCAACCCTTATATTCTATGATTCTATGAATGGGGATGTTTCTGGTGGGGTTCCACAGGGATTGTTACTAGGCCCAGTGCAATTCAACATTTCCATCAATGGTCTGGAAGTAAATATAAAATCACAGCAGTAAAATTTGTGCATGACACCATGATTGGCAGAGTTGTAAATAATGATGAGGACAGGATAGTCATATTGCATGACTGGATTGCTTTGTAGCTTGGGTCCAGTGAAACAAAATACACGTTACTACAGCCAAATGTAAAGTTAACTTTTTGGAACAAGGAATGTAGGTCATACCTGCATGGGGTAGTGTATCCTGGGGAATTGTATCCTGGAACGCAGTGATCTGATAGAGATTTAGAGATTAAAATGGACAAACAACTCGACATGAGCTCCCAGTGTGACGCTGTGGCAAAAAGGGCCAATGTGATCACTGGATGTAGAAACAGGGAAATAGAAAGTAAGAGTATGGAGGTGACTTTACCTCTATATACAGCATCGGTGAGACTGATATTGGATTACTGCACACAGTTCTAATGTCCACATTTTAAAAAGGATTTTGAAAAATTGGAAGGGGTTCAGAAAAAAGTCACAGAAATAATTCAAGGGCTGGAGAAAATGCCTTACAATGAGAGATGTAAAGAGCTCTATCTGTTTAGCTTATCAGAAAGAAGACTGAGGGATGGCTTGATTACAGTGTACATGTCCTTCACAAGGATAAAATGCTGTGTAATAAAAGACTCTTTAATCTAATAGAGAAAGGCATAATGAGAACCAATGGCAGGAAGATGAAGCCAGACAAATTCAAATGAGATATTAGGCACCGTTTTTCTTCAACTGTGAGGACAACTGAGTTCTTTAAGTTTGGAACAAAGTACGAAGGGACGTGTGGATTCTCCATCTCTCGATGCCTTCAAATCAAGACGCTAGGCCTTTCTGGATGATTTGCTCAGTCAAACACAAGATACCGGGCTCAACATAGCATCACTGGGTGGGATTCTCTGACCTGTGATACAGTGGCTGATCTAGTGATCACTTCTGGATTTAAACTCTGTGAATCGATCGAGTTAGAACAACCAGGGACTACTCTAACTTATGCGAGGCACTGTTTCAACCCTTAGAGCAATCCAGAATCTAGAGGGCATAAAGCTGTTGTAATGCCAGTTCTGCCCCTCTCCCTGCTTCCTGCCCCCTGCTGCTTCTGAGCTGAACTTTCTGGAGGTGCAGCACCAAATCAGACCCAATATTTTCAAGAGTGAGTGTCTCAAGTTAGGCTCCCAAGGATCATCATTGCCGGCACCTTGTGCAAACATTTACCCAATGCCAAATGGGTATGCAATTCTACCATTCTGACCAGGCAGTCTTGTACCTCAATTTTGCACTCATTTTGCACTGGGATAAATGATTTGCACAAGGTACAGGGGAGCTGAGAATAAGGACCCTGAATCTTCCTTTAGGTGCCTAAGTAAGTGGCCTGATTTACAGAAGATTTTCAGCTCCTACTGAACTCCATGTCCTTGACCATTTTTCTCTGTTCCCCTTCATGCAGAGGACTAATGGGAATATTGAAGCCAGTAGGGATGGCGTAAGCCACCTGGGGATTTCTATACACAGCTGGCCAGAGTCAAAGGTTTTACAGCCACTTTGCCTCACCATAGTTCAGTAGAGAGCCTACCATTTAGCAGTGTTGTGTGACCATTCACATAGTGCAGACGTGATCAATAATACCCAATTCCCTAATCCCCTTAGGTGGCTTTGAAAATCTCAGCCAGAGCTTTCTATTTCACTGTTGAGCCTCGGCACTTTGCTTCAAAGAGATTGCGGTATATCGGGACATAACACCTATCACCAGAGTAAACCGCTGTACAGAAAATGTAGAGGTGAAATATGGTGCCCATAAGGACCTTATTCTTCACCCTGTGTAGGCTTAAACTGCTATTGTGTTAATTTCAGGGGTTAGGGGTTTTCCCTTCACCCCTACCCAGGTTCTTGACACGCAGATAGAAAGCAGAAGACCGGAAGGCCGAGGTGCAGGCAATGTGACATTTATTGGGGTTAGTTTCAAGCAAGCATATCCATATCTCTGACTCCACAGAGCCTTTTTCCCAGTGTCCTTCCTGCTTAGCAGACATAATTATACCTGCAGTGCATGCCCTTGGTCCCACCCCTTACAATGTATGGTGATGTTCCACTTCGGAGGGTCTTGAGTCTGGGGGCTTTGGTCCCACCTCTTTTGTATCCCACTGGAGGGGTAAGGAGTGAGGTTGTGCTCTGGCCAATGCCAGGCTTTTCTTTGGCTTTTAGTGTTTCTTATATCTTCCCCTCCATTCCCCTTGCCCCTTCCAACTGGCTGCTTGACCTTAGCATGAGGTAAAAGTCGAGGCAGTCTTCAAGTGTATGCTCATATATTGCACTCTTACCAGACTCAGCAACACTTTCGCTCTGTTCCTTACTTTTTCTCATTGTACTAAAAGCCCCATCTGGTTGTGGGAAATGCAACACGCAGTGGTTTTGTTCTTTGTTCACATGTATTAGTAAGGATATAAGAGCATCAAAAATAAAACCCAGAATTCTACCTCAGGCAAACAAAGAGGCCTATATACTAACATGAATTAAGCCGTATATGTTGTGTTGGTAGGGGGTTGCTTTTCAACGACAGATAAGTTATCAGTGTGATTCTCTTACTGTATAACGTTAAACATGTATGATGGGTTTTAATCCTACAATCTGCAAGGCTATGGGAAGTCCCTAATTAGTTATGCTCTGTACCTGGGAGGTGATTGATTAACAATCTCCTGGCCAGAGGGGGCAGAGCTAGGCTGTCTAAGGAGCGAAGGGAGAGATCTAGGTGAGAAGAGCTTGGAGAGTTTCCTTCTCCTGGGGAACAGCCTCCAGGAAGGTCTGGGAATTTGAGGCTGGCTGTGGTCAGAAAGCAGAGCTATAAGAGATGGATTCACTTCTGTTGTGGGGCCCCAGAGTGGAAAGGAGCCCCGAGCTAGGATCTGTGAGGACCAGGAAATGAGATAGAAGCCAACGAGGGTCAGAGGGCTAGGTTAAGAGGTACTTAGGTTCCCAGCAGAGAAAAGCCTGGGGAGCCAGTACCTGAAAAAGGGGGAAGAATTGAAATCAAGCTCCAGGAGGGACCGAGAACTTATTGATCAGAGTTGAGCCCTGGAGGGACAAAGGAGCTTTGGTATTGCTGAACCCTGGAAGAGCACTACGTTGTTAGTGACTTGGCCAGAGGACTGAGACATAGAAGACCTGATGGGACAGTCTAGTGACAAGACCTGCTGGCACTGATCCTTAAGGCCAAGGAAATGGCCCCCAGGGCAGCGGAGAAAGGCAAAGTGTGCCTGCAACTCCACGTCTAGCCATGGGGGGTGCCCTAGAGGTAAGAGTTTACCTTTACACGTGGTTCAGAGTTTTGAGTAAAGAGACCTTGGCCTGCTTAGACCCTTGGCAAACATTCTAAAAAAATCATGCAAAAATTTGGAAACTTTGATTAGGATACACAGTGAAAAAAATCCAAATGAAAACTTTATTATTGAAACTGAGTGGTTCTTCAAAACAATCTTAATCAGATGTTATCCAAGTCCCCTTTTCAGAGGGAGGATATTGGTTAGAGCCCCTTATTTTATAAGGCAATCTTTCAGATATCCTGGTTTCAAACCATTGAGTGCCTTAAAGATAAGGACCAAAGACTTGAACTTGATTTGATATTCTATGGAAAGTCAGTGAAGAGAGCTGAGGAAGGGTCTGATGTACCTGCGGTGACCTGTGTAGCCGAGGAGACATGCTGCAATGACTGTATTACAAGGAGATTCCTAAGGGCTTATAGCTTCATGTGTTGAATTGCTGTAATCCAGAGAGGAAGTGATGATGTGTACAACTGAGACCAGGTCATCATTACGTAGTATGGGTCAAAGCATTCCAGCCAACTGGATATGGTAGAAAGAGTTACATGCATATCCTGCTATATGTGCATTTAGCATCAGTGAGGAATCCAGGAGCACTCCTAAACTGTGGAATGAATTAACCAATTAGGATCCTGCAACTTCAACCAACAGGGACTGTTCTGTGGATGCAAATGCTTCAAATTACTTTAATTTGCCAGTTAACATAAACTCCACTTTAGAAGGGTTTGTTGTTGTCATTTTCCTTTTATATTATTTCTATCCTCCTTTGTTTCAATGTGTTTATCACCCTCCTTAAGATGAAGACAATGATGATTTAATATTATGATGATGCCCAGTGGCTGCCCTCATGGCTTGAAACCCAATTGCATTAAGCACTGTACACCTGTATAAAGAAAACAAAATTCCTGGCCTGAAAAACTTATAATCTAAGTAACAGATAATCAACAAGAAGTTGGTACAAGAGTGGGAGAGCACAAGGAAATAATAAGATAATTCTGAGTAATGAAAAAAAAATGGAGGTAAGACTCTGGGGTTTTTAATCACCTCAACTATCTTAGCATCCTGCACCAGGATGCTGCTGTCGGTGTTGATCTCTATACTACACCACAATGGAGCTGAGTCTTTGCAAAGGGAAAACGGGAAGGGGAAGGAATTAACCAATATTTAGTGTGCATGCACACACTTGTGTGCTTGCATGTTCAAAGAACAAGTGCGCTCCTGTGTCAACGTTGCTTAAAAATTCATTTGGTGTATTTGTGATTTAGTTTTTACAAGTGCTCATTATTTATGGTCACTGTGTGGATGCACAAGAACATTAATTATGCCCCAGATTTGTACACAATCTGAGTATAGCTGGGTCTGATGTCTCCATTCCCCTTTCACCATTTTATAAGGGTCTTGCATGCTGTATGGCTTTAAAAATGAATAATAGGATATCTTCATGGCTTAGGATCCATGATGTGGCATCTGAAACAATTGATATCAGGCTTACAGGGAAACTGCCATCTTTGCAAAAGTATTATTGTTGCATTTTGAGGCCCTAGTTAGGATCAGATGTCACTGTGCTGTGCACGCTACACACACATAATAAAAACACTGTGCGAAAGAGTTTACAGAGTCAGACTAAGTAAAGTTTATCCTAATTGGGCCTGATCCAGAACCCATCCAAGTCAGTGGAAATATTCCCATTCATTTAAGAGTAGAAACAAAGACTGTAGGCCATACTTACAGGATAGGGGACTCTATCCTAAGAAGCAGTGACTCTGATAAAGAATTTGGGATAGTGAGCTGAACATGAGCTCCTTAATGCCATAATGTAGTCAAAAGAGTGAGTGCAATCCTTGGATTCATAAAGGGAGGAATCTTGAGTCGGAGCAGAGAGGTTATTTTACCTCTATATTTGGCACGGGTACAGCCATTGCTGGAATGCAGTGTCCAGTTCTGAATTTGACATTTCAAAAAGGATGTTGATAAATTGGAGAGGGCTCAGAGAAGAGCTACGAGAATGATTAAAGATTAGAAAACATGTCTTACAGAGATAGACTAGAGGAGTTCAATTTATTTAGTTTAACATGGAAAAGGTTAAGGGGTCACTTGATTATGGCTTATAAATACCTACATGGGGAACTGTCATAACCATATAAGGGTAACCTAGAATTCCTCCTTACCTGTAGGGGGTTAAGAAGCTCAGATAACCTGTTTGGCACCTGACCAAAAGGACCAATGGGGAAAGAAGATACTTTCAAATCTTGTGGTGACGGGGGGAAGGCTTTGTTGTGTGTGTACACTTGGGAAGCAGAGAAGCATCAGGTCAGAAAACTCCTTCTCCTATAAATCATCCTAAAAGTCTCTCATATTACAAAAATTGTAAGTAAAAGCCAGGCAAGGCATGTTAGATTATCTTTTGTTTTGCTTGTGAATTTTTCCTTTGTTGGAGGGAGGTTTATTCCTGTTTTTTGTAACTTTGAAACTAAGCTTAGAGGAAGTTCTGCTGTGTTTTTGAATCTTTTGTTACCCTGTAAAGTTATTTTCCATCCTGATTTTACAGAGGTGATTTTTACCTTTTTTTAAAATAAAATCCTTCTTTTAAGAACCTGACTGATTTCTCTATTGTCCTAAGAGACAGGGGTTTGGGTCTGTGATCACTTTGTAACCAATTGGTTAGGATATTATTCTCAAGCCTCCCAAGGAAAAGGGGGTGTAAGAGCTTGGGGGGATATTTTGGGGAAATAGGAACTCCAAATGGTCCTTTCCCTGATTCTTTGTTAAATCACTTGGTGGTGGCAGCGTACCCTCCAAGGGCAAATAATTTGTGCCTTGGAGAAGTTTTAACATAAGCTGGTAGAAATAAGCTTAGAGGATCTTTCATGCAGGTACCCACATCTGTACCCTAGAGTTCAGAGTGGGGAGGGAACCCTGACAGGAACAAATATGTAAGAATGGGTTCTTCAATCTAGCATAGAAAGGTCTAACATGATCCAATGGCTGCAAGCTGAAGCTAAACAAATTCAGACTAGAAATAAGGGGTGAAAATTTACAACACTGAGAGTAATTAACCATCAGAACAATTTATTCAGAGTTGTGGTGGATTCTGCATCACTGGCAATTTTTAAATCAAGATGGGATGTTTTTCTAAAAGATCTGCTATTGGAATTATTTGGGAGAAAGCTCTCTGGCCAGTGTTATACAGGAGGTCAGACTAGATGATCACAGTGGTTCCTTCTGGCCTTGGAGTCTATTAATGTAGGTGCAAAAAGAAAAGGAGGACTTGTGGCACCTCAGAGACTAACAAATTTATTTGAGCATAAGCTTTCGTGAGCTACAGCTCACTTCATCGGATGTATACAGTGGAAAATACAGTGGGGAGATTTATATACATAGAGAACATGAAACAATGGGTGTTACCATACACACTGTAACAAGAGTGATCACTTAAGGTGAGCTATTACCAGCAGGACAGCAGAGGGAGGGGGGACAATCTTTTGTAGTGATAATCAAGGTGGGCCATTTCCAGCAGTTGACAAGAACGTCTGAGGAACAGCGGTGGGAAAGGAGAGGGGAATAAACATGGGGAAATAGTTTTACTTTGTGTAATGACCCATCCACTCCCAGTCTTTATTCAAGCCTAAGTTAATTGTATCCAGTTTGCAAATTAATTCCAATTCAGCAGTCTCTCATTGGAGTCTGTTTTTGAAGTTTTTTTGTTGAAGAATTGCCATTTTTAGGTCTGTAATCGAGTGACCAAAGAGATTGAAGTGTTCTCCGACTGGTTTTTGAATGTTATAATTCTTGACATCTGATTTGTGTCCATTTATTCTTTTACATAGAGACTGTCCAGTTTGACCACTGTACATGGCAGAGGGGCATTCCTGGCACATGATGGCATATATCACATTGGTAGATGTGCAGGTGAAGGAGCCTCTGATAGTGTGGCTGATGTGATGAGGCCCTATGATGGCGGCTCCTGAATAGATATGTGGACACAGTTGGCAATGGGCTTTGTTGCAAGGATAGGTTCCAGGGTTAGTGGTTCTGTTGTGTGGTGTGTGGTTGCTGGTGAGTATTTGCTTCAGGTTGGGGGCTGTCTGTAAGCAAGGACTGGCCTGTCTCCCAAGATCTGTGAGAGTGATAGGTTGTCCTTCAGGATAGGTTGTAGATTGTTGATGATGCGTTGGAGAGCTTTTAGTTGGGGGCTGAAGGTGATGGCTAGTGACGTTCTGTTATTTTCTTTATTGGGCCTGTCCTGTAGTAGGTGACTTCTGGGTGCTCTTCTGGCTCTGTCAATATGTTTCTTCACTTAGCAGGTGGGTATTGTAGTTGTAAGAACGCTTGATAGAGATCTTGTAGGTGTTTGTCTCTGTCTGAGGGGTTGGAGCAAATGCGGTTGTATCGCAGAGCTTGGCTGTAGACGATGGATCGTGTGGTGTGGTCAGGGTGAAAGCTGGAGGCATGTAGGTAGGAATAGCCGTCAGTAGGTTTCTGGTATAGGGTGGTGTTTATGTGACCATCGCTTATTAGCACGGTAGTGTCCAGGAAGTGGATCTCTTGTGTGGACTGGACCAGGCTGAGGTTGATGGTGGGATGGAAATTGTTGAAATCATGGTGGAATTCCTCAAGGGCTTCTTTTCCATGGGTCCAGATGATGAAGATGTCATCAATGTAGCGCAAGTAGAGTAGGGGCATTAGGGGACGAGAGCGGAGGATGCGTTGTTCTAAATCAGCTGTCTATCCTTGCAACAAAGCCCGTTGCCAACTGTGCCCACATATCTATTCAGGGGACACCATCAGAGGGCCTAATCACATCAGCCACACTATCAGAGGCTCCTTCACCTGCACATCTACCAATGTGATATATGCCATCATGTGCCAGCAATGCCCCTCTGCCATGTACATTGGTCAAACTGGACAGTCTCTACGTAAAAGAATAAATGGACACAAATCAGACGTCAAGAATTATAACATTCAAAAACCAGTGGGAGGACACTTCAGTCTCTTTGGTCACTCAATTACAGACCTAAAAGTTGCAATTCTTCAACAAAAAAACTTCAAAAACAGACTCCAATGAGAGACTGCTGGATTGGAATTAATTTGCAAACTGGATACAATTAATTTAGGCTTGAATAGAGACTGGGAGTGGATGGGTCATTACACAAAGTAAAACTATTTCCCCATGTTTATTCTCCCCTCCACCCCCCTCTGTTCCTCAGATGTTCTTGTCAACTGCTGGAAATGGCCCATCTTGATTATCACTACAGAAGGTTCTTTCCCCCCCGCTCTCTTGCTGGTAATAGCTCACCTTAAGTGATCACTCTCGTTACAGTGTGTATGGTAACACCCATTGTTTCATGTTCTCTATGTATATAAATCTCCCCACTGTATTTTCCACTGAATGCATCCGATAAAGTGAGCTGTAACTCATGAAAGCTTATGCTCAAATAAATTGGTTAGTCTCTAAGGTGCCACAAGTCCTCCTTTTCTTTTTGCGAAAACAGACTAACACGGCTGCTACTCTGAAACTTAATTTCACAATGTCCCGTTAATCAGTTGGATACTCACAAAATGTAATGCTTGGATCATATTGAACAAAATATGCCAATCAAGACTGCCGAGTTACTTGAAATATGACATAAGAATATTGGAATTCACATCCTAAATTAGACCTAAGGTCCATCTAGTCCAATATCCTGTCTCTGGCCTTGGTCAGTACTGGATGCTTCAGAAAAATCTCCTAGTGGACAGTTATGGAGCAATCTGCCCATATGGGACGTTCCTTCCAAAACCCACTCAATTAGTGATTGGTTTGGCCCAAAAAACCCTGTCCTAGGATTTGGGACACTTGGGTTCTATTCCCAGCTCTGCTGCTGATTTGCAATGTGATGTTAGACAAGCCATTTCCCTCATACCTCAACGGGCTCATCTGCAAAAAGGAGCTGATGCTTACCTTGGTTTATGCAGTGCTTTGAAATCTATGGGTGAAATATGCTATGTAGAGGCTAAGTATTACTGCTCCCGATTTACATCTCCCTGACTGAATTGACGATAGTAGTATTGCACCTGATTCACACTGCTGTGAGGAAGATCAGTATTGTATCTTTATCACTCTTAGTTACATAGCCCCAAGGGCACCCATCATTTTTAAGATGAATAAAAAATTGCGGGTCCCCGCTCTGAGGATCTTACATAGATCCTTAATTCCAGCCGTGTTAAAGTAACCTCCATGGTCGCATGCGATTTTTCCAGAACCCTGATCTCTAACTGCATCGATCCAAGAGTAACAATAAATAAGTGGGATAATGAAGCGATTGGCTTCTTCAGAAAGGAAATGTCAAGCTGCATATGGAAACATCACTAGCAAAATAATGGCTTCTGCTGCAGTAGTAGGGGTGAGGCATTGATCACTGAACAGACATGGGCAGTGGTATGTTTGAAAGGATTTACTTGCAAATACGGGATGGGGGGGATGGGAGAGGTAGCACTTTCCATGCTCCATCTGAGAGGAGAAATGCTGCAATCCCTTTGGAACTCAAGTCAGCTGGATTCAGGAAAGTGCTCTTTGTATTCCTGATACCGCTGCCTCCTTTGCCCCAAGCAATATTTCGGGCCTTGCAAGGTTCTTTCTGTTAGGACAAGAAATCAGCGAGAAGAGTCAATTCTTATTATCAGTGTAATCTTGTTTGTTTTCAACAAATGTAGGCACGATCCTCTTTCTCTGAACACAGTAGGCAAAAACATCAGCAAAACATTTCCTTGTTCAGAAATCCCCAACCCTGCCACTCCAGGGAACTCTGTGCTCAAGGTCATGTCTACACGAGCACTGTTGTCAGTATAACTTATGTCGCTCAGGGGTGTGAATAAACACCCCCCTGAGTGACATAACTTACACCGACAGTAGCACCAGCGTGGACAGTGCTATGCCAGGGGGAGAGCTTCTTCCGCTGACGTAGACTCATAGAATCCTAGAAGATCAGGGTTGGAAGGGACCTCAGGAGGTCATCTAGTCCAACCCCCTGCTCAAAGCAGGACCAACCCCGACTAAATCAACCCAGCCAGGGCTTTGTCAATCCGGGCCTTAAAAACCTCTAAGGATGGAGATTCCACCATCTCCCTAGGTAACCCATTCCAGCGCTTCACCACCCTCCTGACATAGCTACTGCTGCTCATTAGGGGTGGTGTAATTATGTCGATGGGAGAGCTCTCTCCCTTCGGCATAGAACAGCTACAAGGGAGATCTCTTAGTTCACATGACTTGGCTCTGAGCTGCCGTGCGGTCTAATGCCTGGGTAGCAGAGCCACAGCCCCAAGTTATTATTTATGACACAAAGGGGCACGGTTGCTCCTTCAGAAAGAGGGGGCTTGGCACAGCGATTGGCTTTAACAAGATCTATGATGGTCGATGGGTCTAAGAGTCACCTGCTAAAGGCAAGGGGACTACCTGGTCAGGGCAGACATTCAAGACCAGATTTTGTCCATTAGGCTCTAGCCCTCTTTGGCCACTGAAGAGCTGCATCAACCCAGGTGGACTTTTGGAGGGCAATTGTGACTTAGGTTAGTGCGCTACCCGCCCGAAAAGTGTGTGCATGTAACGTCTGCCAATTAGCCAGCACCACGGACCTCCAGAACAAGAATCATGAGTCTGTACAGTTTGAGTTAAAGAGCAAGCTCTGTAGATGGGGAAATGAAGACCCAAATCCTCTGTGGATGGGGGGCATGTAACAAACACTGGCCAATGGGTTACATGGACACTCTTCACCGTGCCTACAGCATGTGCTCCTCTCTGCAGCCAGCCAGTTCTCATGGCCAGCGTGGAGAGATGTGCTGGGTCATGTTACCCACTTCTCACTGTCTCCAGTCCCTGTGCTCAAGGGAAAAGCAAGGACTGTAAATATCCCTGGCATCTAGAAGTCCCCCTTCTGCCCTCCCCCAGCCCCCTTTCCTGCACTCCCGTGCAAAAAGCAGGCATAGATTTGTCCCTAAAGAACCACTGGCACTTTCTGGAAGAGCTGGGGTTTGCCATGTCGTCCATGGCCACCATTTCCTCACCGGCCACATGTTCTGTGCAATTTCTGTCTGCCTGATTCCTACCCCTGCACCCCAGAAATGGCTCCATTGCAATGGCAGAGGTGAATTAAATGTTTGCATCTGTACAGTTCATAAAGCACTTTGGGATCATTCCCGGAGAAAGGCTCCATATAACTCTATTAGCTTGTAAAGCAAACATGGAGAAATAGCCTGCTGGTCATAAACAAGCTGTCTGCAATTTGTCCTGGGCAATATATGCACTGGATCTTACTCAGAAAACAAGATGTGCTTTTTGTTTTTATACTGATGGGCATCGCTCCCAGGGATTCAGTCCTAATATAAATATTGGTAATAGACATTGTATGTCATTCTTTTCAGTAATAGAGTTTAAAAGGCATATAGTGGCAGTATAAATACACATGGGTATATCTGAGTACTCTGTTAGTTACAGGCAGACTGGTCTTGGCTGCTGCTCCTTCTGTATCCTCCCACACCATCCAGTGCACAGGGCATCCACCAGTTTCCACCATTTATTTCAGTCTTGTGCTGGTCTGTTCAGGCTTCTGAGTGTCACATTGATGGGTCTGGCATTTTTTTTCTATTGGTTGGTGTCCTGTTTCTCCAGGTCACCCTCTTCATTTTTTTCCAGATGGTGTTGTCCATATCATCACTTGCCACGGAAGTTGCGTTGGTAGCATCCTTAAAGCATGTCCTAAGTATGTTCTTCCTCTACCTTTCCTTCTTCTTTGTACCATATTTGATGCTTTAAATTGGTTTGCTCTACTTTAGAATTTCCAATGTGGCAAGAAATTCTTTTCAAAGAACTCTGAAGATCTTCCATGGGCATTTACTTTGAATGCATTAATTTTCTGATCAATTTCTGCTACCGATTTTCAGGACTCTGCTCAACAAAGGAGGACAGACATGATGACTAAGACTTCATGTCTTTGTTTCAGTGCCAATCATGCCACTTTTCCAAATCTGTTCACACCATGTAAGCTGTTGACAGCCTTTGATATTTGTTGCTCGCCATCTGGCACGGTGTCACCATCTTTGCACAACTCACTCCCTCGATAGTTTGTTTGTCCACTCTTGTGGTCACTTTTGGGGCATGGGTAGCCGTATAGTTTGTCTTCCTTGTTAAATGAACAAACCCGCTTGTTTTGCAGTATCTGCAAAATGCAGGTCTTTGCTTCCGTTGAGCAACGTGTTGAAAATGTCATCAGCAAAAATGAGGTAATCCAAATGTGCTTTATCATTTGCCCATAAAATTGCTCAGTTGCCCTCTGCAGTTACTTTCCTCGTGACACAGTCAATGACCAGGGCAAACAATAGTAAGGACATAATACACTCTTGCCTTACTACAATTGTCTCTGCAAATCATTGGCTGATGTTGTCAGCATCTCTGAATGCACATGCAGTGTCTCGGCTGTTTAACATGCTATATATCTGGTGTATGGTCTGTGTTCTCACCAAGCCTCAGGGTACATCTACACCACAAATTAAGGTGTAAATCACAGGTAGGCATACCTGCACCAGCTTTTAATCTAGCTAACATTGCTAACAATAGTAGTGAGAGGCATGGCAGCATGGACTTCAGCACAGGGCAGTCACCCCAATGTAAAACTATTGTGCACCCCAGGGAAGTACTTGAGTGGCTAGTCTGAGCTGAAATTCATGCCACCCCATCTTCACTGTTATTATTACCCAGCCTAACTAGGTAGCTAATAAAGCTAGTGTGCCTATCCCTGCTACAATCACACCTCAATTTGTGGTGTAGACATACCCTACACTGCATCCAAAAGGATTAAAGTGATCCTTGGATGCACAAACAGAGGGATCTTGAGAAGGAGTAGCGAAGTTTTATTACCTCTGAATTTGGAACCGGTGCAACCATTGCTGGCATCCTGTGTCCAGTTCTGGTGTCCACAATTTCAAGAAAGGTTTTGATAAATTGCAGAGCATTCAGAGAAGAGCCACAAGAATGATTAAAGGATTGGAAAGCCTGCCTTATGGTGATAGACTCAAGGAGCTCATTCTATTTATCTCAACAACAATAACGTTAAGGGGTGACTTGATCACAGTCTATACGTGAGTACATGGGGAACAAATATTTTATAATGGCTTCTTCAGTGTAGCAGAGAAAAGTATAACACAATCCAATGGCTGGAAGATGAAGCTAGACAAATTCAGATTGGAAAAAGGGAGTAACATTTTAATTGTGAGGTTGATTAACCATTGGGAAAATGTACCAAGGGTTGTGATGGATTCTCCATCACAGGCAACTTTAAAATAAAGATTTCATGACTTTTCTAAAAGCTACGCTTTTGTTCAAACAGGAATTATTTCAGGGGTGCTCTAGGCCTGTGTTAGAGAGGAGGTCAGACCAGATGATCTCAATGGTCCTGTCTGGCCTTACTCTATGAATGTATAGTGTTATGCTTTTTTGAACAGCTGAGACTTTTGGCATTCCGGTGATTTTCCTGTAGTCCTGGTGAATCGTGAGATAGGGGACAAAATCACAGCAATGTTTACCACTAGGCCTCTGCCACCGGCACCGACGTAATTTTAATGGTTGTCCTTTTAAGAACTGTTAGAGCAACCTCTATGGCTGTGCACTGGTGGGGAGCGGGTCAGCCTGTCTTTCAAACGGTTCAAAGAGTAGGGCTGAGTGATTGGGTGTTCGAATCCCACACTGAGCCCAAAGAGGTTAAAAGGACAAGACCGGGCCCAGTTAGCCCTGCCTCTACAGGCCTGCCGAGCATGCTCCAGCTGGAGAAGCAGGTTAAAAGGAGCTCAGGACCCCAGGCTATGTAGGGAGAGTGAACAAACCCTTTTCCTGGAAGGCTGCGCCTGAGACAGAACCATACTGCTGGCAAAGCCCACAGGAGTGCTTTCTCCAACTCCCATCAAGAACTGACAGGCCCTGAGGGGCTCTACTCATCTCTGAACTGTCAAGCTCCTGATTGTTTGGACAATAGCGGCTGTGGCCCAAACTGAAAGAGAGTACGAACGGGAAGTGGCCCAAGGCAGCAGACGAGGAGCTTCTGTGTGGAGGGCTCTGACAATGCTACTCCCCAAGAGAGTCCTGGGCTGGGACCCAGAGAAGAGGGAGATTCCAAGTGCCCATATCCTTCCCAGTTGACAGCAAGGTCCCAACGCAGACCAAGATTGTGATGCCTTCATCTTAAGATTAGGGGCCAGGCATCTCTATCCCTTTTGCTTAGGAGGTGTGAGACTGGAACCTAGTTGCTCTAGTCACGAGGCCCACGGGGAACTGTACCACGGCTGGTCAAAAAAAATTCTGTCAAAATGTTTTGGGTGGAAATGTTGGTTTTCAGCTAAATGGAGGAAATACAACTGAGTGAATTTCAATTAACGGAAGTGTCATAAATATAAAGGGAAGGGTAAACCCCTTTAAAATCCCTCCTGGCCAGAGGAAAACTCCTCTCACCTGTAAAGGGTTAAGAAGCTAAAGGTAACCTCGCTGGCACCTGACCAAAATGACCAATGAGGAGACAAGATACTTTCAAAAGCTGGGAGGAGGGAGAGAAACAAAGGGTCTCGGTCTGTCTATATGCTGCTTTTGTCGGGGATAGACCAGGAATGGAGTCTTAGAACTGTTAGTAAGTAATCTAGCTAGGTACGTGTTAGATTATGATTTCTTTAAATGTCTGAGAAAAGAATTGTGCTGAATAGAATAACTATTTCTGTCTGTGTATCTTTTTTGTAACTTAAGGTTTTGCCTAGAGGGATTCTCTATGTTTTGAATCTAATTACCCTGTAAGGTATCTACCATCCTGATTTTACGGAGGGGATTTCCTTACTTCTATTTACTCCTATTTCCATTAAAAGTCTTCTTGTAAGAAAACTGAATGTTTTTTCATTGTTCTCAGATCCAAGGGTTTGGATCTGTGGTCACCTATGCAAAGTGGTGAGGCTTTTTATCCAACATTTCCCAGGAAAGGGGGGGTGCAAGTGTTGGGAGGATTGTTCATTGTTCTTAAGATCCAAGGGTCTGGGGCTGTGGTCACCTATGCAAATTAGTGAGGTTTTTTACCAACCCTTATCCAGGAAGTGGGGTGCAAGGTTTTGGGAAGTATTTGGGAGGAAAGACATTTCCAAACAGCTCTTCCCCAGTAACCAGTATTTGTTTGGTGGTGGTAGCGGCCAATCCAAGGACAAAGGGTGGAATATTTTGTACCTTGGGGAAGTTTTGACCTAAGCTGGTAAAGATAAGCTTAGGAGGTTTTCATGCAGGTCCCCACATCTGTACCCTAGCGTTCAGAGTGGGGGAGGAACCTTGACGAAGAGATATAGCAGCCCGGTGAAGTTGGAAGTAAGAATGCAATAAAGAAATAAATGCTAACTCTATACTTATAGCTTAAACTGAATGAGGAAAGTGCCAATGGTAGAATGCTGGCATTTTGGAAGAACTGTGTAAGCACTGAGATTGCTAATACTTGTCTGGTTCTGTTTAAGATGTGATACTCTGATCAGAAAGCCCTCTGGAATTTAGTAGGGTCCAAACCAATAGGGGTTTAATCTGTCTTTCTACAGTATTTATATGGGCATTATTAGCTTAGTATTTGAACATCTCAGTTCTTAATATATTTATCATAACAAAACCCCCAGGAGGGAGGGAAGTGAATTAGTCCCATTTTATAGATGAGGCGCTGAGGCACAGAGAGATGAAGTGACTTGCCCAGGGTCACACAGGAAGTGCGTGGATCCCTAAATAGCACTTTAACTACATTTTTATTCCATAGAAATTTAATAGGGCGTCTATAAAAATACTCTAAAAAAATTCCAAATGGAGCTCCTACTCTAGATATGATGAACCATCCGTCAGAATTCTTGCAGGGTTCTAATATTCTATTAAATGGCACAGAGGGGTCCAAAACCTCTAGAAAGCTCTCATCAGCGATCCAGTTCTATACAACTTTCCCATAAAGGTAGTGGAGGCCACGTAGAGGGTAAAAGCTACAGTGCAGTGGTCTGAAATTAAAACTGTTGCAGGTATATAATTTAATGTGACATTAATTGGGTAGTGGGAGAGCATAAATGAGAATCATGGAGTGTGTGTGTGTGCTGGAATGTTTTGTTAAAGGGGGAACATTGCAAATGCTAACCTCGACAATCCGGAATAAAGAACGGTTGAGTCTTATAGCTCTGGGCAGCCGTTACTGTCAAAGGAGTTGCCAGAAAGGACGAGTCTCGGCTGATGTAGATCAGCACAGCTTCACTGAAGTTACACTTGGTCAATGGAGCTACACCAATTTACGACAGCTGAGAATCTAGCCAAACTTCACCTTTAGTGGATGATTCACAAGGCATGTCTGCACTGCACATTTAAACCAGACTCTTACCAGGGTTTTAGACCGTCCCCCCTGCCATCCATATAGAGAAACCTCTGATGTGGGTTTGGAGATGCTTTAAGCCCAGGCTAGCCCACTGGAAGTGTGGCTTAAGCCTGGGACCTGGTTTAATTTGGGATGGAACCCATCCACTTTGTAATGAGGATGCCGACAAAATCACTCTGGTGCTGATAGTCCGCCTATGTCCTTCCCACAGTTCCCCCTAAAGAACAAACAAGTTCTCTCTCAATTGTCACAACTGACTACGAAAGAATCCTAGAGAAAAAACCTGCATGATCTTCATCCATGGTTCAACTGTGCTGTAAAGATATACCCAACGGAACTCAGCTATTGCTGTGTGAAATCCTTGGACTTTTAGCATGAGATCAGTCACTTTAGACCCTTTGAAACTCCCTTCCTCCAAAACAGACCAATGATGCTGAGCTTCAGGACCAAAAGCTCCTCCTTTGCCCAGGAGGAGATGGGAGATAGGTAGCTGGGTGTGTGATTGATGTTCCCATCGCAATTGCATACATCTCTTTTCTAGCTGGGATGTTTTAATTTTGGGATGGTTGCTGTGTCTGTTAACTTGTTGGTGCATTTTGTAAAACCCTAATGGATAGAGCTCTGGGCTGCAACTCACAAGATAAGTGTGCTCTCCCACTGACCTGCTATGTGAACTTGGGCCAGTCACTTCACCCAGCAATGCTGCTGTTTCCCCTCACAAGCAAGCAAACCTGACGAAGACTGGAAGTTCTTTGGGGCAGAAACGCTCCCTGACTGTGCCTTCCACAACAGAATCCTGCTGTCTTCCGGGGCCTCCACTGGGAGGAATCATGTGCCTCAAACAGAAGACCAGGGGTGCCCAGGAACTGCTCAGACTGGCAGCTCACCCAAATCAGTGGAGAAGGGGGCTAGCAAAACTCTAACTCACAAAGGGCCCTGCCAACAAAGCTCCTGAATGCGGGAGACATCCAGCCTCACCGTATGGCTGTGGTGCACAACTTAAGCCAGAAAGAGACACAGGAAGTTGTCTGAGCAGCTACGTGAATTCCTGTCTAGCCGCTACTATGAATCCTGCTTACTTGTCTGACTCGAGCCCAGCCTCACACCCTGCTTCCTATCCTCCTTACCCCAGACCCCCATCTGTTCCTGGTTCCTGCTTTCCTGCCTCGCTCCAGGTCCCCATTCCTATGCCCTACCTCTGATCCTGGCTCCAGCTTTGATGCCTCACTCTATCTCCAGCTCTGACCTTTGGCTGGGCTCCTGACTGTGACTCCAGCTCTGGTGCCAGGTGCCTGGCTCTAACCATTGGGCATGACTGCCCACACCCTGGTGCTTACATCTAGATACTATCATAATACAAATAATAAGGATGCCCAAAGCTTTGGGAGGATATTCTTATCCTACAGAGTAGTAAAAATCAGACTAAGATATAAGTACATTTCTACACTATTTATATTTTCTGGGATCAGTCTCAAATAATTTTGATTTTTTAATCTGATTATGGCTAGTGTTCCACGGTGCACCATTGTATGGGATAAAGTCAAATTCTTCCATGGACTGTACACAATAGGGCTAGATGGGGTAAAAATCCATACAGAACTTAGCCCTATTTATATATGAGAATAAAGACACACACACACACACACACACACACACACACACGCACATTTGGACTTCACCCACCCTCCTCACAGTACAGATCTTTTCTAATTTTTGTTTCTCCGTGCAGGGTATCACAGGCTCTGTGATTTGCTGAAAGAAAGCTGTAGAGTATGTTAATTTCTGTGGGACGTAGGCGGACTCATAACTCTTGGAGATGAATAAGAATCCAGGAAGTATCTATCTTCTGGTGAGGCTTTCATTTGCGCAGTAATAAAGCTTGCCTTTCTTGTTTAATAAAAACAATGAGGAAACAAATGGGGGTGCAGGTACTGGACCTTTTGAGGAATTAATTCAAAAGCATGTTTTTTATCATGCTGTAAGCACCCAAAAGGTGAAAATCAATCTTCTCTGGAGCTGTTACCCCATATGTTACCCCAAACTTAAGGCACAATCCTGCAAGGGTGCTGGGCAGCTATTGGAAAATACAGAATGAATGTTCTCCTGCAGGTTGCTGAGCACACAGCATTCCTGGGAGATGCTGAGTCATCATATAGTTGCTATGGTTAGGAAGGGCCGCATCACCAAATGCCAACACTGCTTCTGTTTCCTCCACCTGTACCTGTATCCAGACAGGTTTCAGAGTAGCAGCCGTGTTAGTCTGTATTCGCAAAAAGAAAAGGAGGACTTGTGGCACCTTAGAGACTAACCAATTTATTTGAGCATGAGCTTTCGTGAGCTACAGCTCACTTCATCGGATGCATGCCGTGGAAACTGTAGCAGACTTTATATATACACAGAGAATATGAAACAATACCTCCTCCCACCCCACTGTCCTGCTGGTGCTGGAAATGGCCCACCTGATGATCACTTTAGATAAGCTATTACCAGCAGGACAGTGGGGTGGGAGGAGGTATTGTTTCATATTCTCTGTGTATATATAAAGTCTGCTACAGTTTCCACGGTATGCATCTGATGAAGTGAGCTGTAGCTCACGAAAGCTCATGCTCAAATAAATTGGTTAGTCTCTAAGGTGCCACAAGTACTCCTTTTCTTTTTGTATCCAGACAGAGAACCTGACCATGGATGCCTCTACCCAGATCCTGGTGTGGATTTGCAGAGACTGTGGCCTTCATTTCCCACTCACAGAAAGTTCGGCTGGGGGAACCATCCAGTGTGAAAGGTGTCTGCTGGTGGAATCTCTTAGGAAGCAGGTGGGAGAGCTACAGGAGGAGGTGACTAGGCTGAGGAGCATCCGTGCCTATGAGGAATTCATTGACAGTGTTCACATGGAGACATCCAAGGCTGAGGAAGCTATCCGGCTAGAGAGGACTGCTGTCACACCACCGGGGGAGGAGGATATGGCTCTGTCACAAGGAGGACACTGGCTGTTGGTTACGTCTGGCAGCAGTCAGTGCTCCACCTCTACTCCCAACCCACCCACCACAGTCATGAAGAACTGTTATCTTGCACTGGCAAACGAGGGATGAGGAACCAACCCCAAAAGTGGAGGAGAAGAAGCTCTGTACTCCCGAAGTTGGGAGGATCTCAGCCACAACTCCCAGGAGGAAATGTAGGGTAGAGGTGGTTGGTGACTTTCTTCTGAGGGGGGCCAGAGACGCCCATCTGTCAGCCTGACATGGCATTCCAGGAGACATATTGCCTGCCAGGGGCCCATAACCGAGATGTTATGGAGGGACTATTGAGGATCATCTGGCCTTATGACTACTACGCCATGCTACTGATACATGTGGGCCCTAATGACACTTCAGTGCCTGACCCTGAGCAGATCAGAAGAGACTACAGAGCTCTGGAAGTAAGGATGAAGGAGTTGGAGGTGCAGGTGATGCTCTATACGATCCTTCTGGTCAAAAGTAGGGGCCTGGGCAGAGATAGATGCATCCTGGAGGTGAATGCCTGGCTGTGAGGATGGTATTGCCAGGAGGGCTTTGGCTTCCTTGACCGCAGGATGCTGTTCCAGGAAGAAGGACTGCTAAGTAGAGATGGGGTCCAACTATTGAGGAAGGGGAAGAGAGTATTTGGATACAGACTGGCTAACCTAGTAGGAGGGCTTTAAACTAAGTTTGAAGGGGGCAGGTGACAAAATACCACAAGTAAGTGCAAAACCTGTTGAAATGGCAGAAGTTTTAAATGTCTTTTTTGTTTCAGTTTTCACCAGAAAGGTTAGCAGTGATTGGTCATCTAACATAGTGAATGCCAGTGAAAATGAGGTAGGATCAGAGGCTAAAATAGGGAGGGAACAAATTAAAAAATATTTAGACAAGTTAGAGGTCTTCAAGTCACCAGGGCCTGATGAAATACATCCTAGAATACTCAAGGAGCGGACTGAGGAGATATCTGAGCCATTAGTGATTACTTTCAAAAAGTCGTGGAAGACGGGAGAAATTCCAGAGGACTGGAAAAGGGCAAATATAGTGCCAATCTATAAAAAGGGAAATAAGGACAACCCAGGGATTTATAGAACAGTCAGCTTAACTTCAGTACCCAGAAAGATAATGGAGCACATAATTAAGCAATACATTTGCAAATACCTACAAGATAATAAAGTGATAAGTTACAGTCAACATAGATTTGTCAAGAACAAATTGTGTCAAACCAACCTAATAGCTTTCTTTGACAGGGTAATAAGCCTTGTGGATAGGGGGAAGCAGTTGATGTGGTATACCTTGACTTTAGCAAGGCTTTTTTTACTGTCTCACATGACCTGACTTACAAACTACAAGTAAATACAACCTAGATGGAGCTACTCTAAGGTGGGTGCGCAAATGGTTGGAAAACCCTTCCCAGCGATAGTTATCAATCAACCTGGAAGGGTATATTGAGTGGCTCCTGCAGGGATCAGTTCTTGATTCAATTCTATTCAATATCTTCATCAATGATTTAGATAATGGCATAGAGAGTACACTTATAAAGTTTGCAGATGATACCAAGCAGGGAGGGATTGCAAGTGATTTTGCGGACACGATTAAAATTCAGAATGATCCAGAGAAATGGTCTGAAGAAAATAGGATCAAATTCAGTAAGGACAAATGCAAAGTGCTCCACTTAGGAAGGAACAATCAGCTGTACACATACAAGTGGGGAAAGACTGCCTAGGAAGGAGTACAGCAGGAAACGATCTGGGGGTCATAGTGGGTCTACATATGAGTCAACAGTGTAACATTGTTGCAAAAAGAAAGCAAACATCATTCTGGGCTGTATTAGCAGGAGTGTTGTAAGCAAGACATGAGAAGTAATTCTTCTGCTCTACTCCCTGCTGATTAGGCCTCAGCTGGAGTATTGTTTCCAGTTCTGGGAGCCACATTTCAGGAAAGATGTAGACAAACTGGAGAAAGTCCAGAGAAGATCAACCAAACTGATTAAAGATCTAGAAAACCTGACCTAAGAGGGAAGATTGAAAAAAACTGGGTTTGTTCCATCTGGAGAAGAGAAGACTGAGAGGGGATCTGATTACAGTTTTCTAGTACATAAAAGGCTGTTATAGGGAGGAGAGAATAAAATTATTCTCAGCCTCTGAGGATAGGATTAGAAGCAATGGGCTCAAGCTGCAGCAAGGGCAGTTTAGGTTGGACATTCGGAAAAACTTCAAGTCAGGGTGGTTAAACACTGGAATCAATTGCCCAGGGAGGTTGTGGAATCTCCATCAATGGAGATTTTTAAAAGCAGGTTTGATAAACACCTGTCAGGGATGGTCTAGATTAAACTTAGTCCTGCCATGAGTGCAGGGGACTGGAGTAGATGACCTCGTGAGGTCCCTTCCAGTTCTATGAGCCTATGCTCAGCAGCTTTCAGGATCAGGTCCCATTGCTTTAGCCTGATGTGTTAAATGTGCTTCATTATTTGTATTACTGCAGCACTGAAGGGCTTAGCTGTGTTAAATGTACACAGAGCAAGAGACAGTCCCTGCTCTGAGACACTTACAATCTAAACAGGCAAGACAGACAATACAGATTAGCAAACCACCTGTGATATATGTTAGTCATGGTGTGGAATGCGCTGCTGGAGGGTGCTCAGATGCTCCCATGATGGGGGCAGTATAAGAACTTCCACAGCACAGAGTAGTGGAATTGGTGGGAACCGAATCCAGGTCTGCTTGATCCCGATAAACACATTTTCACCAGTGCCTTTTGCTTAGTTTCATCTCCCTGCCCCAATACATATTTGTTTGCTTGGGGACTCCTTTTCTTTCAGTGAAACAGATAAAAACTGCAAAAGCAAATTTCTTGCAGATATGTCATATGAAATTATTGCTGTTTAAAATTATAATCTATGGTTTTTCTACAGAAAAGCTATTTTAGGATTTTCTTTGTTTGGATTTTAAGATATGCCTCTCCCCTTTCTTTAAGTGCATGTATAACTGGTCAGTGTGTGCTACAGTTGTACCCCAAGGCCTGCTCCACAGAAGAGAGTAGTCTGCTACATGCCCTGGCAGCTGGCTATTCAGGTCAAGCTGTGGAAATGCATGTTTACAGGTCTCTGGCTCGACCCCTGGTATCAGCAAAGATGGTGGCTCTCACACATATGCAAAGCAGAGTGAGAGTGGATCTGTGCATGGATGGGAGACCTAGCTGGAAAACCAAGGGAACTATAAAAAGTAACTATGGTGGTTTAGTAGGTGTTGCTCTCCCTTCGGAGTCAGTATCAGCTTCATTCTCTAGGAGCTAAATTTCAAAAGCAACATCCTATAGCCATAAATGATTCTCTTCATTGGCACAGGGAGATTAACCCGAGCATGGTGGCCAGATTCCAGCTTGGATCTGTACATTCTCCCTTCTGATATACACTTTGCAGTTTCAGTTTGATACCATATTTCCCTTGTCCTTTTTTCAGTTTGTTTCTGTGGTGTTAAACAGCTTTCCGCCTCTAGAGGCATTTCAGTGATGGATGGGATAATTCCATCATGCATGGAGCAGAAAGGCTTTGGGATCTTTGTAAGCTAGAGTAGCTATCAGTGGTTATAGACAGGAATGACTTTACATAATAATGTGCTCTGTATTATGGCTGTAGTTGTGACATTTCATTGAACCCCAAGTAAGGGTCAGCCCGTGCTTTCATAACCCACTAGTGATGGTGTGTTACTGGCCCTCCACTCTGTGCCGATCCAAAGAGGCAATGAGTTTGTTGCTGCACCCAACTCTAGAGCTGTGGCATTTTTGCAGCTTGTGCTTTTAGCTCTGGAGGTTCCCCAGTTCTTTCCCTGCTCCTTGGCCAAGATGGCGGCTGCCACACTTTCACTGTCCTGAGAGTACAGCAGGAACCAGGCAGTGAGTCTGGCTTCCCCTGTTTCTCTAAATGGAAAAGGAATGTCAGCTGACCTATACCTCAAGATCACACAAGCCTG
This sequence comes from Caretta caretta, assembly GCF_965140235.1. NCBI lineage: Eukaryota > Metazoa > Chordata > Testudines > Cheloniidae > Caretta > Caretta caretta. The sequence goes on along the minus strand of NC_134210.1, from coordinate 7,506,545 downwards.
AGAGTTTCAACCACTTACAGGTATTGAGCCCAATAGCCTTTCTGTGGCTAAAGCCTATCTTCTAGAAAGGCATCCAGCTTTGACCTGAAGACAGCAAGGGATGGAGAAGCCACCCCTTCCTCTGGTAGTTTGTTCCAATGGCTAATCACCCTCACTGTAAAAGAAATGTGCCTTGGTTCTTGTTCTGCCTTTCTCTGCTAGATGGAAGGGCCCAGAAGATGCGCTATTTCACACACCCCACCAAAGCTGGCCTCACCAGAGAATCTCTCAATCTCTCAGTGCTAGAGCAGTGGTTTTCAACCTTTTTTTCCATTCACAGACCCCTAAAAAATTCTGAATGGAGGTGTGGACTGCTTTGGAACTTTGAGACATAGTTTGCAGGCCCCCAGAGGTCCGTGGACCACAGGTTGAAAACCCATGTGCTATAGGGAAACGCCAAGGCAGCCTACTGCAGCTGTAATCAGTGTCTGCAAGACAGAGGAATTCTCCACTAGCCAGCAAAGGGGCCTTTGTGGCTCCCTTATGCTGCTACAGTGGCAAAGGGATGCTGTAGTGGGACCTGGAATCCCACCCTCCTTAAGGCTTCCATGAATGGACTTTTTCTTGCAATGACCCTGATTCAACAAACACCAATAGCCTAGCTCCCGACAGTCATTTATTTTGAGGCTCATATGCCACAATGGTGAGGATGACAGATTGCTAGACAGAGGTTGGTTAATTAGACCCAGTATCGAATACCAGAATGGACACGTTTCCAATAAAGGGATGGATTGGGTTCCTGGGATCTTTACTCGACTCTGCCTCTAACTCAGGGTGATTAAGGGTAAGTGACTGAACCACAATACTGACACCTCTGTAAAATGGGGCTCATAATACATCCCTATCCTGGAGTGGCATGGCAAATATTAAAGGGTTTTGAAAGCCGTGGATAAAAGGTGTTCAATGCAAATTGAGCAGGGGGTTGGACTAGATGACCTCCTGAGGTCCCTTCCAACCCTGATATTCTATGATTCTATGAAATGGCATGACACATAAAATCCACTGGTGGCTTTCATTTTTTGCAACTTTTTTTTCCTCTAGACTATCCGTAATGCTTACACATAATTTCTATAACAGTTCCTTTAATGATGCTTCTGACTGTGGCACACAAAGGAATTGTTCGGCTAGGTGGAACAAAGTGCAACCAAGGTGGAAGTTCTATCCTCTTAAGCCTTTTGGAGCTGACACTACACTTAGCTATGGGTTAGGATATCATATAAGTAACTGTATTACACTGGGTCCGCTTCTCCTCCTACCAGTTTCACTGCTCCTGACTCTAACCTTCACTTAATAAAACTGTGTTCTAGCCACAGGCTATGAGTATTTCAGAGTCCCCGTGACTAGTAAAGTCAGGGACCTTTGCTATACAATAAAAAGGGGAGGAAATATTGTGATAAATAGCACTGCCTATCATTTCTTTTTCCTCCCCTCCCGAACACAACTCGAATCTCTACTTTGAAAAAGAAATACCTTGTATTTTAAGCCACTTGCTTCTTAAATCAAGGACACTGTTAAATATTCTTAAATAAAATACTACTTAAAATGGGTAATTTTACACGAAGTGGGAGAGAGATAGCACAGGCACATACAGTATATCAGACGGAATTAGTTTTTCATGCTACAAGATGTAAACAAATCTATTTAATTAGAACACCTTGTTGTTATTACATCCAGAGTCATTTTTCATTAAGGCGGGAGTGGGGGAAAACTGTCTGCAGTGTTCCACAAAAGATCTAAAACTGGGTTATTTTTAAGTTGCCTTTATTTTCTGATTTCCATGTGTATTGCTGTTGTGCTAGGAGGCCCCAAATGCAATCCGGGCTCCATTGTGCTAGGTGCTGTATATACACATAGTGAGAGACAGTCCTTACCCTGAAAACCTTACACTCTGAAGAGTCAAGATAGACAGAGGCACAGCTAGGTAAAGTGACTTGTTCAAGGTTATATAGCAAGTCAGTGGCAGAACAAGAACCAAAACCCAAGTCTCCTGCCCCCCCCCAAGTCCAGTCCCCTAGCCACTAGAACACACTGCCTCCCTAGCTTTATTGCTGTCTATAGATCAGCTATCACCTTCTTAGCTGAGCATATCTCAAACATTTCATTTCATGAAAATATTCCATCCTCGGGAAGTGTGGTGGGGTGTATAAACCTCACACTGGGACAGAAGGGGTTAAGGAGCAGTTCTAGTCCCAGGTGGTTCCATCCCTCCACACTTGCAGAGTCTGCTGCAGCTAGAGGAGGAGCTTAAAGAGAGTCAGACAGCTCAAAAGGGGCGCAGACAGGATAGGAGGAGATACCTATCTTGGGAGCTTCTGAGTAAAGGTACAGCAGCAGTCTTGGCTGCAGAGGAGAGGTCTGCAAATGGTAGCTACCCCAGGACCTAGAGATATTTTCTTAGCCCTAAGGAACCCTTCATGCCACCCTACCGACGTCGGGTACATCATTTGTGAGGTTTTGACCACACCTTGGACTGGGAGTGTAAGTGGTAGGAAGTGACCCCCAGGGAGGAAGCCCCAAAGCACTCTGGAGTGTTTGCTACCACAGCATCTCATAGGGCCATGGGTTGGAGCCCAGTGGACTGAGCTCCCCTACCAACTCCCAACCCCTGAAGGGAGCACAAAACCCCTTCCCCTGGAGATAAGAGTGGGGCGGGACAGAGACATTGTAAACCCTGATGCAAGGGTGTGCAACCATAAGGCCCAGAAGTGGGCTGAAGAACCTTTCTTTTATGGAGACACTGGACTCTATATTATGTTGGACTCTTTTCCCCCATAACTGGGGTGCACTTGACTGGCAATCTGGCTGGGGGGGCAAGTCGCTACATCCAGAAAGGTGCAGCACCATAGCATCAGAGTGATGGTTGGGAAGGGTTGTCAGAGACAGGGGAGAGTTGGGACCCAGTGACCCAGCCACTAGCTGGCACCACTAGTAAGCCCAGCCTCATCACAGGAAATATTATTATCCCTGTTGAATAGGGCGGGGAAGTGACTTGCCCAGACTCACACAACAAGACTATAGCCACACCAGGAATTCAATCCATGTCTCCATACTCCCCAGTCAACTGTCTTGACCATAACACTATCCTCCTCCATCTCCTTTAGTATCATTGAATGATGCTCAATTAGCAGTCCTGGCATGGCTTGTCAGCTTCCCCACCAGTGTGCCTCAGCTTGAGCTAGAAAACTAATGTCTAGGCAATGAAAGGGTGGGATAATTCTTGGTGGCCTATTTAGTCCTTGGCTTCTCTCTTCCATGGTTGTAAATTCTCAGCTTGGGCTCTGCTTCTCTTCCTTGGCAGCACAAGACCAGCAATTGTACAAACTGGATAATCGGGCTTGCTGATGTCTCCACGTAAACTATTACTCAGGTAAAATTAATTTAAATTCAAAGGACGATTCAGCTGGCCAGACAGCATTGATACTGGGCAAAACTAGTTCTGGTTCACCCATCTCTAGGACACATCCTGCCCTTTCTCATGAGACTGCCTGCATGCAGTTTAAGTCTACAAATATTAATAATGGGCCAAAGCTAAAGAGCTTAGAAGCCTTAGTATGGTGAAATAGTGGTGGCATGTCCCACATAGGAAGAACTGTTAGTACTGTTACACGTTCCCTATAGACTAGGTTGTATCTTTGAACCTGTCTCAGCAGCCATATTGGGATCCAGGAAGGGGGCGGGCGAAGCCCACCCACTGCTAAAGGATCCTCTCCCTGCAGCAGATGCTCTGCTATCCTGCATGGGTCCTAATACCATGTTCATCTTTGTACTACCTGAGTGCCTTCCGGTAGTGCAATAAGCAACATCCCTAGCATCTGTCATGTGTGTGTGTCTTTGCATGCGTGTGTATGTATAAAAAGAGATCTGCCCTCTTGTAGGAACTTTTTTCCCAGCATTCCTTTCTGTTAGCTGGCCCTTTAAATCTCACAGAGACACACAGTTGAAACCCTAACGTGCCATTTTGCACCTGATTGCTGCTCTCCTTCTTTTCTAGCTGTCGTGAATATTCTTAGCTCCTGTTGTGTTTTCTTTCCTTCTTCCTTTGCCACACTGCACTTCCATAGTTGGCATTAGCTCTGGGATCTTGGTGCTGATCCATCTCAAGAGTATGGACTGTAAAGTAATTTTGAGCCAAATAACAGCAAAGCACCCTCTGTAAAACTGGCAGACTCCAGAGCACGATTCCTCTCCTGTAAGACTACGCATGGAACCTCTGTAATAAGGCAATTTGTTTAACAGAATTGCCTTGATCACTAATAGTTTTCCTAGCTGCTGTATCTTTTAATTTTTTTTTAAAAATGTAGATCGAAATGAATGAATTAAGTCAAGAATTGATAGCTGGCAATAGGGAATCTTTCCAGCACCCTATTATTTAAGGGGAAAGAATGCCTGTGTAATTCAAAAATATTTTTATTTATAATTTTGTGTTCTTATGTAATAGTTCTCTTCTGTTATTGCTCAAAAGCCTCAGTCAGGACCGGGAACCCACTGGGCCAGATTTTTGAATGTGCTCAGAACGCAGAAGCTCCTGTGATGATGTTTATTAGTATAATTTCAAGAGGACTCTTCACCCAACTAGCTGAATTGTTTTGAATATGGCCCATTGTGCTAGGTGCTGTACATATCCAGACAACAGGGATTACAATGGAGACATCCAGAGCTAAAAGTGTGAGTCTTTCCAGCTTGAGATAAAGGGCCATGCTTTCTAGCTGGGAAATGCAATGGAGTAAAATCAGCTGTGGATCAGAGGACATGTATCCCATACCTACATATTAAGAGACAATCCCTGCCCCCAAAAGCTGACAGACAAATGATTAAGCACATTACTAACTTTGAGCCCTTGAGTAGCCCATTTAAGACAACGGGATGACCTATATTAACCACTGGAACAATTTACCAAGTGTCAGGGTGGATTCTCCATCACTGACAATTTATAAATCAAGACTGGATATTTGTCTGAAAGACATGGTCTAGGAATTATTTTGGTGAAATTCCATGGCCTGTGTTATACAGGTGGTCAGACTAGATGATCACAGTGGTCCTTTCTGGCTTTGTGCTTTAAGCAGATGCATAAGTGTTTTCAGGCTTAGAGACCTATAAAGGATGGTGGGGAGACAAGGATGCTCTGAATATTAATAATAACTAGCTGTTGTAGAGTGCTTTTCATAAGTAGATCTCATAGTGCTTGTTAGGGGGCTTATTCCTTCACCCACTTACTTCCCTGGTCTTTCTCGCATGAACAGAGACCAACAATACCCGAAGTCCAAAGGTGCAAACAATTCGATGTTTATTAGGGTGAACTTCCAGCAAGCATGATTCCAGTTTCCTTCCTTAGTGTCCTCCTTCCCAGCTCTGACACCACAGAGCCTTACACCTGTGTCCCTGTTCCCATTCCTGCCCTTAGCCAAACTTCCTTACTCCCATTCCCTGTTCCCATTTCCCCCTTTAGCAAAACATGATTCCAATTTCTCCAACCCCATTCCCTGTTCCCATTTCCCCCCCCCCCCCCCCCCACACACACACACTTCCTGATTGACTGCAGACTATATAGTAAAACTTGAGTTCGGCTTTGCTATACCTTAACCAATCATTTTCCTGAATTTTAACTAACCAATCCGAACATATTGTAACATGATTATTTAACCAATTATATCCCACCACTTTAATTAGTTTACACCCAGCAAAATTAATTATACAGCAGACAGGAACAATCACAGAACCAGACAGAGATTATATAGAGAAACAATAGCAAAGTGGGAACTATAATGACAAAACAATACAGAAGTGAGGATTTCACATCCCAGCTATTGATAAGTGAGTTCTTGCCAGACAGGATGCTATCAAACTAAGTTTCCTTTTACATTTTCTAGGCACTTCCCTTTCTCTGGAGGCCATAGGCACTATCATGACAGGATTGTATTCCTAAGAGCCCAATAGCACCTTCTTTCAATGTGACTAGTTTGGAATGTGAGGATATGACCATTTGCTTCCCAGCTTATGGCTGCCTCTGCTGCTTAGCCAAAGGCCTTAGCCTAAGAACAGGGCCTCAGACTGTCACAGTAAGAGAAGGCCCTTACACCGGCAGACAGTGATTTTGATTCTCTTTTGTACCTCTATAACTAGCCAAGTGATAAGAATACACCTAAATTTTTAGAGTATAGGCCTTTACAGACAGACCTGAATATCTATATCCTAACAGTGCTTTTCACGGGAAAGCTAAATATCATCACCCCCATGTTAGAGGGGGAAACCGAGGCACAGAAGTACAGCAACTTGTCTAAGGTCACTCAACATGCTAGAGTTGGGACTTGAAGTCTGCTGAAGCTTAGTCTAGTCACTAGTGTGCTATCCATTAGGACATACTGCCTCTCATATATATGCATTTGCAATTTTTAAAAAGTATGTTTTCTTTATAATAAGTCTCAGCTATGTCCACCTGCCCCTCCACCTGACAATGATTACTTGGCAGACTTTTTTATCAACATGCTGCAGAGGAAGAAGGTAGAGTAGCTTAGCTATTATGTGAGGAGGCAGTGTGGATCTGAAACTTGGTTGACACGCAGTTCACCTGCCTCTGCTACTGACCTTCTGTGTGCCCTTGGGCAAGTCCCTTCCCCTCTCTGTTCCTCTTTCCCCCCTTCCACCCTTTGTCTGTCCTGTCTATTTCAACAGTAAGCTTTTGGGGGCAGTGTCTGTCTAGCTGCGTTTCTACAGCACTTAGCCCCAGTGGGCCCCCAATCTCAGCCGTCTAGTCACTACCATAATATGAATAATAATGACTCTGTACTGGAAATGTCTATTTGGTGTACTGATACGAGGCCTGTTTTGTATTCCTCTGGTTCTGTCCTCTTCATTAGCGATGCTTAGATGCGAAACAAAGAGCTGATCATCTTCCCGTAATTAAACATTAGGAATGATATTTTAAAGAATGCTGAGTGAACTTCAGTGCTCATGAAAGTGAGGGATGAACAGCACCAGCCTAGTAAATATCTCTAAGAGCATGCTTATCTGGGCATGCTGTCAGTGGCAGGCTGGCCTTTCAAGGCTTGATCTGCAGAAGCCACCAAGCAATAAGCAATCAGATTCTTATCTGAACATTCATGCCTACCCCCTGCTTCTCTCTTCTGACCACTCTTGTCTTTAGGTCGTTTCCCTTCTTTTCCTCGAACAATCTGTCTCCTCTTCAGGGGTCCTTGCTACTGATGGTGCTATTTAAGGGCATTTGGATAACCTATCTCACCTTTCCAATGCCAGCAGGGTCTTTTTAGTCTACTGCGTCTCACTTATCGTGTACCCTGGGGCTTCCCAGGTGTTTATTGCCCAGCTTTCACCATGAGATCATAATATCTGGAGGCTTGCCTCCCTGCAGAACTGCTGACCTGGCCTGGGAGCTTGCATGCTCTGGTGTTTTGTTTTGTCTCACTGGGCCATCAATATACATGAATGTATAAACAAGTGGGACGTCCCAAAGTGCTGCTATAATTTCAAGAGGCATTTTCAGCAGAGCCCAATGGAAGGATTATCTATGAATGTATAATACTTATATGGCCCTCATCATCCTAGCTGTTTTTATAGAGAACAATGATATCTCCCCTCATCCTTCATTTGGTTAGGCTAAACAAGCCAAGCTCTTTCAGTCTCCTCTCATTAGGTGGGTTTTCCATTCCATTCTTGTTCCAGTACTTGACTATCTTTAGAGTTAGAAAGTTTTTTCTAATATCTAACCTAATACCTAACCTTGCTACAGATTACTTCTTGTCCTGTCATCAGTGGAGATGGAGAAGTATTGATCACCATCCTCTTTATTACAGTCCTTAATACATTTGAAGACCGTTATCCGATCCCCCCCTCAGTCTTCTTTACTCAAGACTAAACAGGCCCAGTTTTTTTAACCTTTCCTCGAAGGACAGATTTTCCAAAGCTCATATCATTTTTGTTGTTTTCTGAACTATCTCCAATTTGTCCCACATCTTTCTTAAAGTGTGGCACCTAGAACTGGACACAGTAATCCAGCTGAGCCCTCACCAGTGCTGATTAGAGAGGAACCTCCTGTGGCTTATGCATGGAACTCCTGTTAATGCACCGAGAATGATATTAGCCCTTTCTGCAATTACATCACATTGTTGGCAATCAATTTGTGATCCACTATATCCCCAGACCCTTTTCTGCAGTACTACTGCCTAGCCAGTTATTCCGCATTTTGTAGTTATGCATTTGGTTTTGCTTTCCTAAGGGTAGTACTTTACATTTGGCTCTATTGAATTTCTTCTTGTGGATTTCAGACAAATTTTCTAATTTATCAAGGCCATTTTGAATTGCTTGGTGTCCCAACTTGTGTCATCTGTAGATCTCCTCACTCCATCATCCAAGTCATAATGAAAATATTGACTAGTCCTGGAACCAGGACTAACCCCTGCAGATCCCCCTGAAATATGACCCTTCCGGTTTGATAGTGAATCCTTGATAGCTACTCTTTGAGTATGCTTTTACAACAAGTTGTGCACCCACCCACTTTATAATAATTTCATGTAGACCAGAATTCCCTAGTTTGAGTATGAGAATGTCCTGTGGGACTATGTCAAAATCTTTACTAAAATCAGGATCTATCACATCTACAGCTTCTCCCCTATTCACTAGGGCAGTAACCCTGTCAAAGAAGGAAACAAGGTTGGTTTGGCATGATTTGTTTTTAACCAATGCATGTTGGTTATTATTTATTATCCTCCAGGTGCTTACAGACTGATTGTTTAATAATTTGTTCCAGGATCTTTCCAGGTATTGACGTTAAGCTGACTGGTCTATAATTCCCTGGACCCAATTTGTTCCCCTTTTTGAAGATAGGCACTATGTTAGCCCTTCTCCAGTCCTCTGGGAACTTACCCATCCTGCATGAATTCTCAAAGATAATCAAAGAGGATTCTTGCATTGACCATAAGGTGTCACTTTGGTTACTTACCTGATGCTCATGCCGCATATCAGAGGTTCTTTGGAAGAGGATTGATCTGGAAGTCTAACGAGAATAAACTTTCCCACAGGATTCCCATTGCTTCCAGATTTGATTTAGGCAGGAAATGCCACAAGAATGTCCTCTTTATTTACCAAAATATTCTCTGACCTCCATTCCAGGTATTGCAGCCCATAGGGCTAGCTTGCCTTTATTATATTCATTGTTTGCATTAGATTCTGCCTTTATTATATTGAGCAGTAATGCAAGGAACCTACAGGCCTGTATCCTGTAAGACATTATCTTCAGCAAGTTAGCATAAGGTTGGAGGCCTGTGAATTTTGGCACAGATAAACGGCCCAACAGAAACCCCAAGTATTGGGGAGCTGAAGACAGAGTGTTGAAGGGGAATTTTTGACCACAGGAACATGAATTCAACCACCAGGGGGCCATGGCAACAAATTGACGTATATGATAATAAGTTGAGATCATTGATATACTAACTTATAGGAGCAGGACACTCCAACATTAGTAAGGAGGAAATAGTGAGGAAATGCAAATAAGGAAGAAATAAAGAGAAACCCATCTTGATATGCATCAGACATAGTGGCATCAGGGTAACATAAAAGTGACATCCCAACCTATGGGCAGGAGAAAAGAGAGAGAGATGTAGGCCTGGGAAGGTGCCAGAATGTTGGCCACTGGTGATGAGGGGGAAGGCGATGGTGATGAGGAAGATGATGGCTAACATTTCAGACTGTTCTGCCAGGGATAGTTTGAGTATATGGATGTTCAAGTACAGAAAAGGTTGTCACAAGGAGGAGGGAGAAAAATTATTTTTCTTAACCTCTGAGAATAGGACAAGAAGAAATGGGCTTGAATTGCAGCAAGGGCAGTTTAGGTTGGACATTAGGAAAAACTTCCTAACTGTCAGAGTGGTTAAGCACCGGAATAAGTTGCCTAGGAAGGCTGTGGAATCTCCATCATTGGGGATTTTTAAGAGCAGGTTGGACAAATGCCTGTCAGGGATGGTCTAGATAATACTTAGTTCTGCCTTGAGTGGAGGGGACTGGACTAAATGACCTCTCGAGGTCCCTTCCAGTCCTATGATTCTATGATTCTGTGTTCAAATGTACATTCTGTAGTATAGATTCATAGATTCATAGATATTAAGGTCAGAAGGGACCATTATGATCATCTAGTCTGACCTCCTGCACAATGCAGGCCACAGAATCTCACCCACCCCATCCTGCGATAAACCTCTCACCTATGTCTGAGCTATTGAAGTCCTCAAATCATGGTTTAAAGACTTCAGGATGCAGAGAATCCTCCAGCAAGTAACCCGTGCCCCATACTACAAAGGAAGGCAAAAAACCCCCAGGGCCTCTTCCAATCTGCCCTGGAGGAAAATTCCTACCTGACCCCAAATATGGCGATCAGCTGAACCCTGAGCATATGGGCAAGATTCACCAGCCAGATACCCAGGAAAGACTTCTCTGTAGTAACTCAGATCCCACCCCATCTAACTTCCCATCACAGGCCATTGGGCCTATTTACCATGAATAGTTAGAGGTCAATTAATTGCCAAAATCATGTTATCCCATCATACCATCTCCTCCATAAATTTATCGAGTTTAATCTTGAAGCCAGATAGGTCTTTTGCCCCCACTGCTTCCCTTGGAAGGCTGTTCCACAACTTCACTCCTCTGATGGTTAGAAACCTTCATCTAATTTCAAGTCTAAACTTCCCGATGGCCAGTTTTTATCCATTTGTTCTTGTGTCCACATTGATACTGAGTTTAAATAATTCCTCTCCCTCGCCGGTATTTATCCCTCTGATATATTTATAGAGAGCAATCATATCACCCCTCAACCTTCTTTTGGTTAGGCTAAACAAGCCAAGCTCCTTGAGTCTCCGTTCCTAAGACAGGTTTTACATTCCTCGGATCATCCTAATAGCGCTTCTCTGTACCTGTTCCAGTTTGAATTCATCCTTCTTAAACATGGGAGACCAGAACTGCACACAATATTCCAGGTGAGGTCTCACCAGTGCCTTGTACAATGGTAGTAACACCTCCTTATCTCTACTGGAAATACCTTGCCTGATGCATCCCAAGGCCGCATTAGCTTTTTTCACAGCCATATCACATTGGTGGCTCATAGTCATCCTGTGATCAACCAATACTCCAAGGTCCTTCTCCTCGTCCGTTACTTCTAATTGATACGTCCCCAGCTTATAACTAAAATTCTTGTTATTAAACCCTAAATGCATGACCTTACATTTCTCACTATTAAATTTCATCCTATTACAATTACTCCAGTTTACAAGGTTATCCAGATCCTCCTATGTGATATCCCGGTCCTTCTCTAAATTGGCAATACCTCCCAGCTTTGTATCATCTGCAGACTTTATTAGCACACTCCCACATTTTGTGCTGAAGTCTGTAATAAAAATATTAAATAAGATTGGTCCCAAAACCGATCCCTGAGGAACTCCACTGGTAATCTCCCTCCAGCCTGACAGTTCACCTTTCAGTATGACCCACTGTAGTCTCCCTTTTAACCAATTCCTTATCCACCTTTCAATTTTCATATTGATCCCCATCTTTTCTAATTTAACTCATAATTCCCCATGTGGCACCTCATCCAATGCCTTACTGAAATCTAGGTAAATTAGATCCACTGCATTTCCTTTGTCTAAAAATCTGTTACTTTCTCAAAGAAGGATATCAGGTTGGTTTGGCACAATCTACCTTTTGTTAAACCATGTTGTATTTTGTCCCATTTACCATTGACCTCAATGTCCTTAACTACTTTCTCCTTCAAATTTTTTTCCAAGACCTTGCATACTACAGATGTCAAACTAATAGGCCTGTAGTTACCTAGATCACCTTTTTTCCTTTTTTAAAAATAGGAACTATGTTAACAATTCTCCAGTCATACGGTACAACCCCTGAGTTTACAGATTCATTAAAAATTCTTGCTAATGGGCTTGCAATTTCATGTGCCAATTCCTTTAATATTCTTGGATGAAGATTATCTGGACTCCCCGATTTAGTCCCAATAAGCTGTTTGAGTTTCACTTCTACCTCCAATATGGTAATATCTACCTCCATATCCTCATTCCCATTTGTCATGCTACCATTATCCCTAAGATCCTCATTAGCCTTATTAAAGACTGAGGCAAAGTATTTGTTTAGATATTGGGCCATGCCTAGATTATCCTTAACCTCTACTCCAGTATCAGTGTTTAGCAGTCCCACTTCTTCTTTCTTTGTTTTCTTCTTATTTATATGGCTATAGAACCTTTTACTATTGGTTTTAATTCCCTTTGCAAGGTCCAACTCTACTTGACTTTTAGCCTCTCTCACTTTATCCCTACATGTTCTGACCTCAATAAGGTAACTTTCCTTGCTGATCTCTCCCATCTTTCACTTCCTGTATGCTTTCTGCTTTTTCTTAATCACTTCTCTGAGATGCTTGCTCATCCAGCTGGGTCTACAACTCCTGCCTATGAATTTTTTCCCCTTTCTTGGGATGCAGGCTTCCAATAGCTTCTGCAGCTTTGACTTGAAATAATCCCAGGCCTCCTCTGCCTTTAGATCCATAAATTCTTCAGTCCAATCCACTTCCCTAACTAATTTCCTTAATTTTTGAAAGTCAGCCCTTTTGAAATCAAAAACCCTAGTCCCAGTTTTATTTTTGTTTAGCCTGCCATTCAGTTTGAACTGAATTAGCTCATGATCACTTGAACCAAGGTTGTCCCCTACAACCATTTCTTCTAGGAGGTCCTCACTACTCACCAAAACCAAATCTAAAATGGCATCCCCTCTAGTCGGTTCAGCAACTACTTGATGAAGGAATCCATCAGCTATCGCATCTAGGAAAATCTGAGCCCTATTATTATTACAAGCACTCGTCCTCCAGTCTATATCTGGGAAGTTAAAGTCTCCCATGATCACACAATTTCCATTAGTATTTACTTAATTAAAAACATTAAAGAGGGCTCTATCCATATCCAGATTAGATCCTGGCGGTCTATAGCACGCCCCAAGCACTATCCCAGGGGAGGCTCTAGTAGTTTTCTTCCCCAATGTGATTTTTGCCCAGATGGACTCTGTCTTATCCATTCCTTCGCTTCTTATTTCTTTACATTCTAGCTTATCATTGATATACAATGCTACTCCACCACCTCTACCTTTATTTCTGTCTTTCCTAAATAGCACATACCTTCAATACCTGTAGTCCAATCTTGACTACTGTTCCACCATGTTTCTGTTATCCCTATAATATCTGGTTTCACTTCCTGCACCAGTAGCTCTAGTTCCTCCATTTTGTTACCTAGGCTCCTCGCATTGGTGTACAAACATCTTAATTTTTGCTGTTTGACCTCGCTCACATTCTTTACCCAATTAGGCACGGACATTCTACAGCCAGTATGACCTATTAGACTGGTACCCACACTGCCCTTCCTCCTTATGTCCATTCTCCTACTGATGGCTGTATCCTTTCTTACTTGGTTTTCTTTCCTCTCAATGCTAAAATCCGGCGTGGAGATTACCTGGACATCTCCCAACCATCTCCCCCAAATTTCTAGTTTAAAGCTCTCTTAATCAGTTGTACCAGCCTCCATCCTAGAAGTCTATTTTCTTCCCTACTCAGAAGAAGTCCATCCCGAGAGAACTGTCCTCTGTCCATGAATGCCTCCCAGTGGCCATACATCCCAAAGCCCTCCTTATAGCACCACTGCCTCAGCCATCTGTTGATAGTCACAATCTTGTCACACCTTTGTTGCCCTTCTCTAGGAACAGACAGAATCCCACTGAAGATCATCTGAGCCTCGATTTCCTTAAGCGTCTTCCCCAGCCTGGCATAGTCTCCCTTGATACGTTCCAGCAAGAATCTACTGGTTTCATTTGTTCCCACATGAAGGATAATCAGTGGATTCTTTCCCGGTCCCTTTAGGATCCTTTTCAACCTCAGGTCTACATCCCATATCTTAGCACCTGGAAGACAGCACACCCTTCTATTCTCTGGATCAGCTCTGGTTACAGTCCTGTCTGTTCTTCTCAGTAAGGAGTCCCCGATCACATAGACCTGCCTTTTCCTGGTGACGGTGCTATTCTCCAGTCTATCCTCTGTTTCCTCTGGCTGCAAGTTCTTTCCATTCCTATTCTCCCTTGTAATCCTCTTCAACCCATTCTGTATCCTCCTGGGGCTCATATTTAGTGTAGTCTCCATTGACTTTTCCCTTTTTCCTATAGGACTAGCCTCTTCTCTTCTTCCTTGCCCTTCCACTTTCAGTAACCACCTGCTGAGTCCCTTCTTCATTTTTCAACTCTGCAAACCTGTTCTTGAGCTCTATTTCTCCTTCACTGGCCCGTCTTTTCCTCTGCCTGGTTCTCTTAGTCACATGCTTCCACTGTCCACTTTCCTCACCCAGCAGTCTCCCCTCAGAATTCCTCAGTCCTGCTTCCATCTGCAAGTCTGAGCTTTTCCCTTCAGCTGCCTCATGTCTTTGCTCCATAATCTGCTCGAACGCCCTTCTAAACCCAACCAGACTGTCCACCTGCATCTCCAGTCCTCGGATCTTTTCCTCCATTGGCTCTATCAGACGGCATTTCATGCAGACAAAACTTACCAGGTCCCCCCTCCAGGATCATGGACATACCGCAGCTTCCACATCCAGTCATCTCCATTGTGTCTTCCACTACATGGGTCACTCCCACTGCTGCCTCTGTATCGGTCATAGCCTTCCTACCGAAATCCTTTTAATCTGGGAAAGACAAACCACACTCAAAACCCACCACCCACAGCGAAACCAAACCCCAAACGAGCACCACAAGACAAACTCCCCTTTCAAACTCCCACTGAAACTCCCCTGTTTACAGCTCTGTTTGCTGGCTCCTGGGCCGCTACAGCTGTCTGTGCCGCTGCCTGACTGGCTGGCGACTTACCTTACTGATTTGGAGTGTTTGTCACTGTGTTCAGTGTATTAATAAACTATTTGTAAATATAGAAGGGTTCCTATAGTCTGCATGTTGCAGTTCTGCACATTGGGGTTCCCCAGTAAATAATAATGTGAACAATACTGGGCCCAATCTTGGGACAAGAACCTGTTCACCCTCAAAGTGATAACTGGGAATTCTTAAGTAATCAATATAATTAATACATAATCTATAGATCAGGCTACAATATGCAATCTGAACCCTGGGCTACGCTAATGTGCTACTGACTCACTAGGCTAGATTTTCCACTCGTGTGAATTGACGAAGCTCCACAAAAGTCAATGGACCTGGGCCGATTTACGTGAACTGGGAATCTGAGTATTTTATTCCGGAACAAATGATAAACATTTTCCAGCAAATGCAATTAACAGAAGTCTTCTGTTTTCCCAGGGGTTTTGCTTCTTTCCTTAGCTATGGCCCTGAATAATTTTTTTGTTCAACAAAACAAAAGGAAAACAAAGGCCTAGATTCCAGTCCCTCACCCTTCTTTCTGTCAGCACACAGCTCTACTATAATGGATTTGTCTAAGGTACACCGTTCATGTGGGATATTGGGAGCCCATCATTAAAATCAGTCTTATTTCCAGATTTTGGTGAAAGCCTTGGGTTGATTCTTACCTAAACTAAGTTGATTCTCCTTCTACAATGCTTGAAACAAGGTGTTTGTGTTTTCCCCCACTATTTCTCAGTAATTTGAGGCTGGAACATGACTGCAACCAGGGGAAAAAAGTGTTTAAGAATAAGAAATTAAAAACATTTGTCTCTAGAGGCTGATGAGAATTAATAGGGAAGAAGTTTGCTTAAAAGTAAACATTTCTCCTCTATCTGCAGTTCATGTACTACATGTTCTGCACAGAGGTTTTTTTTAAAAAAAAGATTGCTGTTTGTATGTATTTGCACTCAAAAATTAGTACAGGATTATCTATAGCCATCTGGAAATACTATTCTCTGTTTGTCTCAAGGGTAAGGGCAGCAAACAGGTTGTCAGAAAATAAGATCTTCCTGAATCATTGTACCTTTCTAGAATGGAATGTGACTCAAATGGTGTAAGGTTCTGAAATGTTAATAAACTCACAGATTCATAGATTTTGAGGCCTGAAGGGACCATTAAATCATCTAGCCTGACCGCCCATATAACACAGGCCAGAGAATTTCAACCAGTTACTTCTATATTGAGCCCAGTAACTTGTTTGAATAAAGCATGTAGATATATGCTTTCTACTTCTCTTTTACAGAAAGAACTGCAAGCACAAATGCTGGCATCCCCTGAGAATGGCTGATCTCCTTAAGTTTCAAGACCAGTTTTTGAGATTTCAGAGGCTTGGGGAAAAGGAAGGATAATCTTGTAGTTTAGGCACTAGAGTAAGTCTCAGGAGATCTGGATTCTCTTCCTAGCTCTACCTTATGCGTACCAATGTAGATGTAACCTATTCTGGTACTTACCCATGCATATGCACATTTATGTAGCCCATACTCGTTCTGAATGTGACATATGCTGAGCTGGACATGGATACAAGCTGTATGTATGCGTACAAATGCATTCATACTGCCACTTTTTGGTACACGTGTTTGGCGCTAGCATTTCAGGGGTGGTATGCAAGGGTTCTGTGCATCACAGAAGACACTCTTGGAACCATCTTGCTGTGCATTGGTAGTACGGTCCACCGCCTTCATGCATTTATCGATGTCAGTTCCCACTCACCCTTCTCTCCCTCCCAACTTGGTGGAAGAAATGGAATGAGTGACTGACAATGTGTTTGTGTGTTGCAGTACGCAACCGGTGAGAATCTTGGGTGAATAGATTTGGACTTTTCCCACAAGCTGAAGATTAATGACCAGTATGCTGACTAATCCACTGCATCCCCATGACCCAGAGATGCCGGAGACTACCAATGTTGTGACTATATGTCTGTGGGTGGATTGCCGCTTCTGGACAGGAGAACCTGCTCAAGGAGGTGGGATCACATCGTCTTGGAAACCTGAAATGACAACCAGTGGCTGCAGAACTTCAGAGTGAGAAAGAAAATATTTCTGGAGCTTTGGTAAGGAGCCATACAATGGCAGAAAACTCATTTCCGTAGACCCATACCAGTGCAGAAATGGGTGGTTATTGCCTTCTGGAAGCTGGCCATACTGGACAACAACTGGTCAGTTGCAAACCACTTCAGGCTGTGGAAGTCAACGATTGGGTTCATGATGGTGTCAGTTTGTGATTCTGTCAACACTCTCATCTACCCAAATATGGTGACCAGATAGCAAGTGTAAAAAATCAGGACAGAGGGTGGGGGATGATAGGACCCCATATTAAAAAAAGCCCCAATATTGGAACTGTCCCTATGAAATCGGGACATCTGGTCACCCTATACCCAAAGGGGGTCGTCATCATCAAAGTTCTGTAAATTCTAGCTGGGTTCTAAACAATGAGATTTCCAAACTGTGGGGAATCAATCAGTGGTACCCAAATCCCCATACTTAACCCACCAAAAGGAGCGAGTGAGTACATCCATTAAAATGGTTCCTATTCATCCCTTCTTCAAGCCTTAGTGGATCACAAAGACTGGCTCATGACCACTGACATCGGACACACAAGAAAGGTTCATGTTGTCAAAGTGCTGAGGAGATTGGGACTGTACTTGAAGCAGGAGAAAAGGACTTTATTCCCTTGAAATGAAGTGGTTTTGTACCATATCTTTGTGCTTAGGGTTATTCTGGGGCACACTACATACCTGCTCCAACTCTGGCTAATGAAACCCTACCCCGACATCAATGACCCTGCAAAAAGAGAATTGAGCTTCAAACTAAGCAGCGGCCGCATGTTAATGGAATATCCATTCGTGTGGCTGAAGGCTCGTTGGTCATGCCTAGATACTCAGTTGGATGCAAATGTGGCTAACGCCATCAGCATTATTGTGGCATGCTGTGTGCTTCATATCATTTGTGACATTAAAGGTGAGAACTTTAGGACAGAATAGGGACAGAATTGGCTGTCAAAACCTGTACAGACAGACTGATCCAGTGATTGTTTACATTGGTGCTGGATCACATCGGGCCAGGGACATCAAGATGAAATTTCTGCCTACATCTTGGTTGGAACACTGAGCAGCCAGTGGATGACCTCAGCCTGATCCCAAACAAAGCACCACACCGCACACACCTGCTGTAAAAACACAACAGGGAACATTCACACTCATTGTGTTTCCAACACACAGTTTAGTTCCCCTCCTACCAATGGTCATTAGCTAATTGGTTAGATTGTGACTCACTGTGGGTAACTGGGGGAGATCGCCTCTTCTGGTATAACACCTTTTGGTTTGGTTTGGGTCTACCCAGTTAAATTTCATTTATTGTTCTTTTGTTTTGTGTTCACATTCACAGCTGTTCACCAGACCACAGTTTGGAGGGGGGGGAATATACAGTATTTGTAGGACTTTGAGAAGAGTTGACGAAGAATTTGGGAGGGGCTTTTCCAACTGTTCTGATTGTGTGCAGGCATAAGGGCACTTCCTGGCTGCTAACTGTGAGTTACCCCATGGTTCAAAGCGGTAATGGTTGGGGGCTTGAGTAGGCACCATTTTAGCTCTGTTCAGTATGTTGTGGAACAGTTACTTCACTTCCCCCCCCCCAATTCTCTGTGTTGTAAAAACCCATAGGGAACTTGATCCACCCTTAGCTTTACTAATGGGGGAAGGAAAAAAATCTGTTATTTCTGTGCACGTTGCGCTTTCCACATGTCTCCAGCTTACTAGGTAGTCTTCAGATAGCGCTGGAAGAGTGGGGTTAATAGGCTGACGGGGGTATTGGGAGGGTCACAGACACCATGCAGTTTTGGGGTCTGGGGAGTTATGGGACTCAAGAGACCAATTGGTGGGGCCCAAAGCTGGAGGGGAACAAAAAATGTACCCTTTTGTCACAGCCAGAGTGAAAGGTCCACACAAAAGTATCGAAACTAGTAAATGTAGTGTAGCTCTGAACATTTTTTAGAAAAAGAACTGTGAATGAAAGCAGAATGGATCAGACCCCCAAAAAACATTAGAACTTTAATGCCTACCACCCCACGTCCTTGTCTGGGGGAGATGAAGGCCAAGGGGGGAACGGCTGTGGGAAATGGTCTAGAGGGACAAATGGGAACATCTCCTGCGCAGGGTTTGGGAGTCGGACATATGATGGACTTCGGTAACAGGCTCAGGCTCATTGTTCCCCTCCTGCATGGTCACAGGGCTCCCCCTGGGAGGAGTTTCGGCTGCCATTGCAGGTGGTGGTGCCTGGAGTCCTGCAGCTTTCCCCCTGTTATTTGGGGCAGGGGGGTTTGGATCCTCTGCCTCAGGAACACTCTGGGCTGCAGACACAGGAGGAGGAGCTGGAGGAGGAGAAGGAGAAGGAGCCAGTCTCCAGACCCTGGCAGTGTCTATTGCAGCAAATGGGACCCAAATCCTTTCCACCATTTGTCCCTTTGGGCAAGCTCCCACTCCCTGGACCATTCGTCCTGCTTCAGGAACTGGATCACTATTGGCTCCAATCTCTGGCAAATAACATTCCTCCCCCTCCACAGCCCGTTCCTCCGTTTCTCTCATAAAATCAAACTGCTCCTGACTCCTTCTGTCGATGCCAATGAGTAGTCCTCAAGTGTCCTTCTCTGTCTGCCCCCACTGTTCCTGGGCTGCTGCTTTTGGTTCCCGGGTACAATAGGTTCACCCTCCTTAGCCTAAGGTCCTGACAAGTCACTCAGAAGAGCAACATTATATTTTTTCTTTCCTTTCAAAGCAGCTAAGCAATACCCCTACATAACATAAATTTCCTGTTGGAGGCCACACGATAGATACTTCTCAGGGATGCAATTGTCTCATTATCCTTATTCCTCAGGCAACTTTTGCAGTCCCCTGAGAAAAGGAGCACCTGTTGAAAATGGTAGGTAGCAGGAAATAATTGGTTTTTTTTAAATATCTGTCTGTGTGTGTGATTGGGCTGGGGGGTGGGGGGAGGTGCATTTATTTCAGAGGCAATGCTAACTGTTCCCAATGTCTTCTTTTAAGGGCAGGCCATTGGTTGAAGAACATAACAGTTTTGAAAGTACTAGACTGGAAAGGGGAAGTGGCTTTCCATTCCTGTGGTGGGGATCTGGCAATCTGTGCCAGAGAAATATCTGTGTTGCTTGTAAAAAGAAAAGGAGTACTTGTGGCACCTTAGAGACTAACCAATTTATTTGAGCATGAGCTTTCGTGAGCTACAACTCACTTCATCGGATGCGTACCGTGGAAACTGCAGCAGACATTATATACACACAGAGATCATGTAACAATACCTCCTCCCACCCCACTGTCCTGCTGGTAATAGCTTATCTAAAGTGATCATCAAGGTGGGCCATTTCCTGCACAAATCCAGGTTCTCTCACCCCCTCACCCCCCTCCAAAAACCACACACACAAACTCACTATCCTGCTGGTAATAGCTCATCCAAAGTGACCACTCTCCATATCATGAAGGTAGGGTCTGGTGAACTACGGAGGGGCACCATGCACATTTTTGCTGCCATAGAACCTCAAGAACCAGCTGGAGTTTCTGCTGCATTGGAAATTTGCAGACACAAGTTTATGAGACTGGGAGGCAATCCAAATGGAAATGGACTATATACTAAGTCAGTGGATGGGGCCTGCATGGAGTGGGAGAAGAAAACCATCGTAAATGGCCACCAGTCCCCAGATCAGCCCCTGCAAAATCAGGAAAATTCTGGTCTCTTCATCCAATGAAAGACAAAGAAAGGAATGGAGGAAGAGAGTCACACAGCAACTTTACTTTGTTCCATTAACCTTAAGATCAAGACCCCAAACCACTTGCCTCCCCACTACAAAAGTCCACCAATTTGGTTTGTGTAGCTTCCAGAGCAGATCCCCCATTCACTCCCGGGTTCTGCAGCATGGCTCCGAGTGGGGAGATCCCAGACACCCAGAACCAGGAATGCATGAAAACATTTGTACTGTAACAGAGGACCACTGCTGCATTCCTTGGAGAAGCAAAGGCCCTTCTCCTTCCCGTACGTAACCAGTCCTGATACTACCCCTCTTCCCATACCTTCCACACAGCTCCCATTTATAAAGGTGGGCTGGTGGAGGTACTGTACTGAAAGTTTGTGTTCCTGAAAGGAGCAGCAAACAACTGTAACTTTGGAGAAGCAATAATCTAATACAAATGTCTTGTCTCTGAAACAGACCTTTCTGCCCCCGCCCCTGCTTTCAGCCTGTTGGCCATCAAACACAGACTCAAGGGAAATATGATCGGTCACTGAAAATCTCTTCTGTAGTGTCTGTCAAAGATTTTATAGTGGCTTGTGATAATTCAATAAAATGTTGAATTTACAGTTGAGGCTTGGCTGGCCACTGTCAGAGGGCAGAATTTCCTCATCCTGGATTCCTCCCGCTAAGTACTGGAAGCCCTGGAGATCATTGGGAATGGGCAACAGGGGATGGATCACTTGATGATTACCTGTTCTGTTCATTCTCTCCGGGACACCTGGCATTGGCCACTGTTGGAAGACAGGATATTGGGCTAGATGGACCTTTGGTCTCCCCCAGTATGGCCGTTTTTATGTTCTCATGCAGTCCAGCTCTTTGAAGAAGGCACATATTGCAGGATTTTTCCTGCACCTGGAGTCTTTTGCTTTCTGGTACCAGAGCTTGAGGTACTCTATCACTTCCCACCACTGGGGCCAGAGTTCAGTGAATTTCTGCCTGTGCCATCCTCCCCAAAACTTCCCAGTACAGGAACTTACACCTAGTGCTGTGGGAGAAGTTGTAGAGGCCAGTGTACTCCAACCACACATTGATAAGCACCCATGGCAGCCCTCAGACCTTGTTCCATATTCATGTGTGCCGGTGAAAGGAGTGCAGTGCAAAACTGTTCTAAAGTGGTCAGCGCAGCTCACTACTACCGGTGAAGACTGGGACCTTTTAGAGATTTGAGTAACGGTCAGGCAGGAAAGGATCAGTGCTTTGGGGGGACAGGGCTGGAGGACTATTGAACTCAGGACCTGGTACATGCCATTTAGCCCCATCCACTGCAGAAACTGTCATGGTATGGGGCCATGCCTTTGCCCAAGACATGTTGATACACACAACCCTCAGGCATGTTAGCATTCTTCCCCCATACACACCTTGAAACCTGTGCTTCTGGGATTTAATGTGGACAGTGAGGAGGTTTTGGCAAAACCACATGCATGGACCCATGTCCAGTCACCCATGTGGATGTAGATTCAAACACCATGTGCAAGCTTGGGAAAGTTGCTTAATCTGTACATCAGTTCCCTGTCTGTAAAATGGGGATAACAATACTTCCTTTCTCTCACACTTTGGCTGTCCTCCAATTTAGATTGTAACCTCTTTGGGCTGGGGACCATGTGTTTGCACAGCATCTAGCACCATGTGAGCATCTAGTACCAGGAGCACATGCCAAGTGAACCTTGAGTAATGCCTGACCAGGGATATGGGAGGTGTTGGACTATCTGTCTGATGTGCTCAGTAAGATGCTTGATATGTTTGCCTTTCTGCTTGTCTCCCTTCTCCAAGAAACTTCCTCCTTCAGTGCTTTGCAGTTGTTAGGGTATGTATCAGGTTAATAGGGCATACAGAAGCACCTCTGAGGCAGAGTGAGCCCCATTGGGTACATGCCATGTCAACTGGAGTCATCACACAACTCAGCCATCACATGAGAGTCTGTTGCTGGGGAAAGGATAGTATCACAGACATGGTTGATATCTCCTGAATCATGGTATCGCGCAGAACTTTGTACCTCTTGCCTAACACAACCTAGCAGAATGCCATTTCTATACAGAGTTTAAAATCTCCTCCTGAAGAGACCATTATTGTCCCAGTAGAGAGAGTCAAGCACCCAAGGAGACTGCACTTGATAAGCTCAGCCCTCACAGCTCCACTCAAAGTGTCTGGACAGCCAGTGGGACTGACGAACATGAGGAAGCCCCCAAAACTTGATGTTAAAGGGACAGTAGCACTTGGGTCAGTGAAACTCTCAAAACCAAGAGACAGCCAGAGAAAACCAGTCAATATAGTTTGCGATGTCTTTTATCATGGAGCTGCACCAAGTCATGACTGGAGAGAGGTGCACATTTGCTGCAGCCTAGGAATACTTGAGAAAAGTAAAAACAATCACATTCAGATCTCTTTACTCTGCAGTGATTGTGGGAGGCTATCATTATATACCAAGACTTGCATTCCAGAGGGTTAGGGCACTGGACGGGGATTCAGGGGATCTATGTTCTATTTTTACCTGTGCCACTGACCTGCTATCTCACCTTGGCCCACTCACTTCCCCTTTGTTTCCCCTCCCACCCTTCATCTCTTCTGCCTACTTGGATTGTAAACTTGATGGAGCAAGGACTGTCTCTCTCTCCGTGTTGGTACAGCGCCTCGCACTGATAATAATAATATCTTGCTCTTATGCAGCACTCATCTCTAGGTGCCAATAATAATCTTGTAGTACAGTGTGAGATTGTGTTATTTTTTTCAAATATTGCATAAATAGAGTCTAGCAGAATAGAATAAAATATAAAGTAAAAATAAATGGCTCAGTCAACTCATCTTTAATGCTTTGCAGCGTGACATTTATTTTGTCTAATGGAATGCGACTTTCATACACCAACTGGAAATTTAAACTTGGCCACAAGTTATGATGTCCATTACAATACACTTTTATTATGTTACACTGTATTGTTGTTGTTTCTTTAATCTATTGCTAAGACCCTAACCGTATGTCTGCGTCGATGAAACCCATCTGTCAAAAGCACAGTGGGGACATTATTATGTAAATGTTTCTAGGTCCTCCTTTTGGGGGAGTAATTTAATATACCGTCCTAATATTCCAGCCAGAGGGGAAAATGTTTATGAAAAATTCTTTTTTTTTCCTTGTAGGAAAAAGGGAAAGTCAAGTTGAATTTGGTTTTCTTAAAAAAAAAAAAAAAAAAAAAATCAGCTCTCTCTTCCCACCCTCTGCAATAAAATCTTTTAAAGGTAATGATTCTTTCTAATATTTTTTTTCACAAACCAGGAGCTAGGTAGCACAGCTATCTCTTCTATATTACATTCATATTTCAATAACCTAAGTATTTTTAGCAGGTGCCATGTTGGATTATTTCTCTATTAGATTATGTTGTAAAATATGCAGAAAGGTATGTAGATTTTTGGGGGGATGGAAGAGGGGAATATTTATGACAGGCTTCAAACCACAGCCAAAATCCATACATCTAAATTTTCTTGCCTTGGAGGTACTTTGCCATTAGTTAAAAGAATGAGGCCATTTGTCTGGGTGCAGGCAAGCGGCTAAAATAAAAACAGAAGACACTGTTCAAAGGAGATTCCTCATGGCAAAACTCCTGCCCATAGGAGCAAGGACTGCAGGATTTGGCACAATGTGATCAGCAGAATCATATGCCACTCTCTCAAAAGGCAACTGTTCTTGGTGCCATTGCTCTAGTAAAGGTACTTACATGTCCCCCAAACCCCTTATCATAGTATCGCAGCACCTCCACAATCTTTAATCTATTTAGCCTCACCAGACCCTTCTCAGGTAGGGCAGTGCCAGCTATTATGCCTATCTTACAGATTGGGAACCAACACATAGAGCAAATAAGTGATTTTCCCAAGACCACTCAGGAAGCAGGTATTTGAACACTGGTCTTCTAAGTGCCTTATCCAGGGGGCCATCCTTCCTGACAATCTAGCTGCTCATTTCAGGGGAGTTGGATCAGGCTGCTAGATACCATTCACTAGGCACATTTAGTCTTAACTTGCCAATCTTCACTCATTTGAATAATCCATCTTGGGGCAAGTCAAGTACCATTTGTATGTCCTATGCATGGTCAGTGATTAAGTGTTGTCCAGACTGAGCCCCCAGCATAGGGCAGCTAGATTTCTGCTCCTGCCGAAGTCATGTTCATTTTATGATTGACATCTACAAATAGCCAAAAGTGGCATTCCTGATGAAGTCATGAGGGGCTGACTGTAGTGGCTGCCTATGCTTGTATTTGATTCAGCATTAGGAAGTTATCAAAATACGTGATGGGAGAGGTACAGAGAAAATGTGAAGGGAAGGATAATAGAGGAGAAAAATGTGACAACTAATGACGATCCAACTGCAACAGGTTCATAGGTTTGGTTTAGACCAGCACTCAAAAGTTCAGGGAGGGGAGATCCTCAATCTTCAGATTGTTAGGTGGGCAGATACTACAATACTTTGGAATTATCAACATTGAATTTCAGCTGCCATTTTGCTGCCCAATCACCCAGTTTTGTGAGAGCCCGTTGTGACTCTTTGCCACTTATTCCAGATCATTTCTGAATATGTTGAACAGCACAGGCCCCAGTACAGATCCCAGGGAACTCTGCTATTTACCTCTCTCCACTTTGAAAACTAACCCTTTTTTTCTACCCTTTGTTTCCTATATTAACCATTTATTGATCCATGACAGGGCCTTCCTTCTTATCCCATGACAGCTTACATTGCTTCAGACCCTTTGGTGAGGGACCTTGTCAAAGGTTTTCTAAAATCTAAGTGTGGACTATATCCACTGGATCACCCTTGTCCACACGTTTGTTGACCCCCCTCAAGGAATTCTACTAGATTGGTGAGGCATGGTTTCCCTTTTCAAAAGCCATGTTGACTGTTCCCCAACATATCATGTTCATTTATGTGTCTGATAATTCTGTTCTTTACTATAATTTCAAATATTTTTCCTAGTACTGAGGTTGGTCTTACCAGCCTGTAATTGTCAGGATCACCTCTGGAACCTTTTAAAAAATTGGTGTGACGTTAGCTATCCTCCAGACATCTGGTTCAGAGGCTGATTTAAGTGACTGGTTAAATGCCACCGTTAGTAGTTCTGCAATTTCATATTTGAGTTCCGTCAGAACTCTTGGGTGAATGCCATCTGGTCCTGCTGATCTATTACTGTTTAAATATATCAGTTTGTTCCACAACCTTCTCTACTGACACCTCAGTTTGAAACAGTTCCTCAGATTTGTCACCTAAAAAGAATGGCTCAGGTGGGGGATTCTCCCTCAGATCCTCAGCCGTGAAGATCAATGCAAAGAATTCATCTAGCTTCTTCACAGCAGCCTGGTCTTCCTTGAGTGCTCCTTTAGCATCTTGATCATCCAGTGGCCCCACTGATAGTTTGGGAGGCTTCCTGCTTCTGATGTACTTTAAAAAATACTGTTAGTATTTGATCTTTTGCAAGTTGCTCTTCACATTCTTTTTTGGGCTGCCTAATTATACTTTTACTCTTGACTTCCCACAGTTTATGCTCCTTTCTATTTTCCTCAGTAGGCTTTGACTTCCAATTTTTAAATGATGTCTCTTTGCCTCTAACTGCCTCTTTTACTCTGTTGTTTATCCATGGTGTCATTTTTGATCATCTGACTGTTTATTATTTATTTATTATGTAGGGTATACATTTAGTCTGAGCCTCTACTGTAGTATTTTAAAAGTTTCCATGGAGCTTGCAGGCATTTCACTCTTGTTACTGTTCCTTTCAATTTCTGTTTAATTAGCTTCCTCAGTTTTGTGTAGTTTTCCTTTTTGAAGTTAAAATACTATTGTGGTAGGTTTCTTTGGTATTTCACCCCCTACAAGGATGTTAAATTTAATTACATTATGGTTACTATTACTAGTGGTTTAACTATATTAACCTCTTGGACGAGATGCTGTGCACCATTTAGGATTAAATCAAGAATTGCCTCTCCCCTTGTGATTTCCAAGAAGTAGTCACTTCTGGTGCCTATAAATGTTATGTCTTCACTTCATCCTGAGATGACATACAAACAGTCAATATGGGGATAGTTGAAATCTCCCCTTATTGTAGAGTTTTCCATTTTTGTAGCCTCTCTAATCTCCCTGGGGCATTTCACAATCACTGTTACCATCCTGGTCAGGTTTTTCACGCAATGCATGGTCAACCTGTGGAACACCTTCCCAGAGGATGTTGTGAAGGAGAAAACTATCACAGGATTCAAAAAAGAACTAGATAAGTTCAGGGAGGATAGGTCCATCAATGGCTATTATCCAGGATGGGCAGTGATGTTGTCCCTAGTCTCTGTTTGCCAGAAGCTAGGAATGGGTGACAGGGGATGGATGACTTGATGATTACCTGTTCTGTTCATTCCCTCTGGGGCACCTGACATTGGCCACTTTCGGAAGACAGGATACTGGGCTAGATGGACCTCTAGTCTGACCCAGCATGGCCGTTCTGATGTTCAGTAGTATATTCCTACTCTCCAGAGTTATTATTCAAGCATGGAATTTCTATCCATAGACATTCTATGTTACAGTTTGATTAATTTAAGAGTTTTACTATATTTGACTCTATGCTTTCTTTCATAATAGTTCCACTCCTCTACCAGCACAACCTACTCTGTCATTCTTACATATTTTGTACCCTGGTATTACCATGTCCCATTGAGTATCCTCATTCCACCAAGTTTCTGTGATGCCTGTTATATCAATATCCTCATTTAATAGCAAGCACTCAAATTCAACCATCTTAGTATTTAGAATTCTAGCATTTATATACAACCATTTATAAAATTTGTCAATATTTAATTTTCTGCCTTAGATTATGGTGACACCTTATGTCCCAGTCAGGGTCCCATTGTGCAAGGAGCTGTACATGCACAAAGCAAGAGATATGTCCATCCTTAGAGAGTTTGCAGTCTAAATAGACAAGATGGATACTCAGGGAAGAAAGGAAAAGTGAGGCACAGAGAGATGAATGACTTGTCCACAGTCACACAGGAAATCTGTGGGGTTAAGAGACGATGCAAAGAGCAGCCAGAGAAAGCCATTTGCAGAGCTTAGCAAGTCTGATTGGTCCAACAAAAGGCAGGAACTATGTTACATAGTCTTGAGTGCCATCTACTGGTACCTTTTCTATTCACTAATATTTACATATGTAAGTAAGAGCCCTGCTGTAACTAGGCTGGAATTGAAGCTACCTTTTCTATACCTTAGTCCAGGAACTAAGCCGCAAAACCAGTCTTCCTCTCATTTAACACATCACCCTGAAACAGCCTTCAGGTGGACTTACTGCTTGCACCTGGTTTTCCCCACATTGACAGCGCTTCACTAGTACCTCACCAGTGTGATATATATATGACAGAGTGCAATAGGGCTCTAGTTTAGATTGATGAGATGTCAAAGACAGAATCAGCCAATCCCTTCTCCTAGATGCTTGTCCTAGGCTCAATCAATAGCATGCCCGGCTTGAAACATTGCATCATCAGAACACATTTTCATTGGCTGATTGTATTGTGAGTGCCTGGCACTATATCTAGCAGCTTCCACTGTTTTCAAACCGGCCCTTTTGTGATATCTGTGGCTGTATATGGTTCCTGTAATCCTACAAGGTGCTGAGCTGATGGGAGGCCCTAGACTCGGGGACAGCTAAATACTTTCTGGATCTGGCCCAATAACTGTCGCGTGCACCTATCCTGTCTTTTTCCCTCCCCTCGGTCACCCACTCCTTTAGGGATTTATTAGTCTTGATAGGGGGTGATCAGACATTACTTTCATCTCCAAAGCCATATGTGATGTGAATGCCTCTGGATGGACTGGCTGGCAGTGGGGATTGAACCTTGGACCTCTAGCTAGAAAAAAATACAACACTTTAATGCCTGAGCTGAAATATGCCACTGCTGTTAGAACAAAGGCTACAACTGACTTATCAAACTGCCACAAGGTCTATCCTCCAGTGGGGGAGAGAGCCACCCCGCAAGCAGGTAAAGTAAGGTTGGAAGCCCCATTTTATGCCACTTGTGCTTAGCTTCAGAGGAGAAATCCATATGTCAGAGAAGAGAAGACATGTCAACTTTTTAGTGAAGCCTTTCCATTTCAACCCAAGATCCTGTTAAACCTCACACGTAAACAGATTGGACCTATTCAGGACTTGGGTGGGAGATTTCCAAAGATAAAAACAAAGTGCTTCAGGAAGCAGTGTTAGTGAATGAAAAGATGGAGATGGCGTTCCCTGTGAGCCATACGAAAGCATGTCAGGAAATTAATATTTTTTCCTGAGAGGTTTGATGTTTCAGTGAACATTCAAATATTGAAAATTCCATTCCCCCACAGAAACATATTGATTCACAAATCCTGCCTTGGTACCTCCTAGGGGCTGTTGTCCAGGAGCCTCATGACCCATTCTCCTGTTGGCGGGGCTGTCTGGTTGGGCTACATCTCCCACGATGCAGCATGAGTCTCCCCTCTTGGAGAGGGGAGACATTCGTCAAGGGAAATGTAGCCTGTGGAGAAATGAGAACCTTCTGATTTGTTTTATGGCAAACGTGACTCAGGTTTACCTCTCCCCTGTTGGGTGTGAAGAGGTAACTGAGAAGGAATCACCTAGCATGGATGATCTACGAGGAACTAATGTCACTGAGGGTAATGAATCCAAATCCCTAGATAGGTAAATATGTCTGGAGAAATACTACCCCCAGCAGCAATTACATAGACAGGTTTTGACCAGGTTCAGAGACCCAGAAAACAAAAACTGAGAGCTATATGAAGTGATCAGCCTGATACAGAGGCCACTGGATCCAAGAACTGATAAGAGACTGAGACCAAGAGGGACAGACCCTGCAGAGAGGGGTTGGAGGACTTTGAAACCTACCAGGGTCTCCCTGTGGAAAACAGTAAGGCAGGAATGCATACAAGCTGGTTATTGGTTTCAACCTATGGATTCTCTATAATGCTTTTGTTCTGAATAAATACTGCACTTTATGAAGCTGGCTGGTCACTGTCATTTTCCTGAGAGAACAGGAAGGCAGGTGCTGAACTAGACTCAGACTTGCTAAGGTAATCACAGTGAATTGCAGAGGCACCTGGAGCCTACATCTCTAGTCTGAAGGGAGAGGAATTCCGGTTGCCACACTGAGAAAGGTGACTGCTTGAGACCTGAGTGGGATGCTGGCAAAGAGGTCAGTTGTCTCTGGAACTGGGACATACTGCAATTAGGGAGCCTGGCCCATAGAAGAGAATGGGGAAACCAGACTACAACTCCCATGACACATTGCAGCCCCAGATCCAAATTAAACTATTTCCAGTTTCAGAGAGAATATTTTATTTTTCAGCCATTTGAATTTTTTTTTCACAAAAAAACCCACAAACTTTCCACAGCAAATACTTTTTGTGAAAAAAATCATGTAGATGAAAACCCAATTTCCAATGGAAAATTTTGGACCAGTCCTAGTCAATACCTTACCCTGTGTCCCAGCATCATGTCCTGAGACACTGAGGTGCTTCCTTTCAGATGAGATATAAAACCAAGGCAATAATAGCACTTCCCTACCTCACAGAGGTGCTGTGAGGTAAAATACATTAAAGATTGTAAGGCTTTAAGATACTGTAGGGACGGGATCTATGTAAGTATCTCAGATAGAACACACCTGTGATGACAATGTCCTTTGGTCTTCTCAGGATTCTGCTGTGTGTGGGGATAGCCAGACACCCCTGGGCTCCCTGTAAACCCTCTGTCATAGCAGAACTGGGTGGTGAATGCTGCCCCCTATGCATCCTATCAGAGAACTTTGCTGTGTGCAAGCTATTAAAGATGCTGCAGGACAACACACAGCAGGGGGATCAGCTTTTAGTAAGGTCAGCTGTGCTCCGTGATTGGCAGGGCAGCATTTGCTGATCAATAGCTGCAAGAGATTATTGATCCACCCACCAATCTGAACTCTTAATTACTGACATTTAAATGTCAGAAAATTTAAGATAGTTTATGTCACCTGACTTTAATTTCTTTTTCCAGAAGCCTGCCCTGGCAAGTTCTCATCTGGGAGGAGCAAAATCTCATGCCCTTCGGCTCTGATCTCGGGTTTGCCGATGTAAATCTGGAGTAACTCTATCAAATTCACTGCCTTTTGTCTGGATTTGCACTGGTGGAGTAGAGATTACAATCTGGTGCATTGTGTCCTTATACTGGGTGTCACTTAAAACTCTGGAAGAATCCAAAAGAAGAGCTTGTTTTCTCCTCTATTCCCTATTCATCATAAGTAAAGTCTCCAGGTTTGTCTACACCGTGCGGCTTTGTGCACAAGAGGGGTGTGAGTTCTAAAGCATCCCAATGTGTTACACATCCCTGCCCCATGCAGACCCTGCTGGCATGCACTAAAAGTTCCCTAGTGCACATGAGCATTGTATTGCTGGGCTTTAGGAGTCTAAATGAGTAAATCACTTTTGCAAATGATATTTAGGCTCTTACATGAGACATTGCAACTCTGAGCACAGCAGCATCTAAATACTTCTGGAAATCTGGGCCTAAATGACTTGCCCAAGGTCACACAGGAGGTCTGTGGCAGAACTGGGAATGATCTCAGGTCTTCTGAGTCAGAGTCTTAGCCAGATCTAGCTTTCTTTTCTGTGTGTGTAAGCTGGTGGCGTTCTTCAACATGGCCCCACAGCAAAAGAAGAACTGTTTCCAGATTGCAAGAGAAAGAAACCACCACAAATTTGTTTATTAAGCTACGAGGCAGCTCAGTACTCTCATCATGGATTGTACTCCTCTTGCACTGAGTTTAACATATCCTAGAACTACCAGAGACCCTGCTTTGAAGAGCTGAAAGTAATTAATGGTGGGGCGGGGAGGGCAGGAATACTAATTTTAATTAAAAAAAAGAATTTCAGTTCACAAAATCGAATGTATTACTGATATTTTAAATGTCCAGCTGCAAGAGAGAACCCCCAACGTGTGTGGTGACTTAGACAGCTATGGCACCAGTAAAGATATTCCTGGAAATACCATTTTCCCCCTTGTATATGTATATCTGATGTTATCTGGAGCATCCAAAAACGTGTTTGTGTATGAAGCCACCATAATAGGATTTTGTGAATTGTTCTTATCTAGGCATTATATATGCATCCAGTGGGAAAACTTTACTTTAACCAGGTACATTATCAGAAAATAACAATCTGGGGCATAAATATCCCAAGTGTGCATCTTTTTTATGAGGTTGAACAGTTCAAACAAAACACATTTTTCCCATTATTTGATGTTTGATTATTATATTTTTCATTATTATGATGATGTTCAGCTGCCAGTGTTGGATTTGTACACGGGCTTTGTCTATTACATTAGGGCGTTCCTCTAGTCAAACAAGCATGTTCTGATAATAGTGCCCAACAGTAGAAGAAAGAAACGGTGTAAGTCAGTGACAGTGGTTTTTGGAAAGGACTGTCTCTCTGTTATTTACACCTCTCCGGTGAGCACTCTGGTGCTGCTGAGCTCTGGGGACAGTGAGGCCCAGTGGGGCAGCATGAACGGTGTCTTGTGGCACACAATGTTGAGAACTGAGGTGATAAAAGAGCTTTGAAGCTCCCACCAGTATCAATTCCTTCTACTAAACCCCATGGTCCTATGAGAGTAGAATTCCAAGGAAGAGGCGAAAGGGGCACCAGCCGTGTAAATGTACCAAGGCAACACTCTTGGAGAGCTGCAGGTTCTGGTACTGATAAGTAACCTTTTTCTTTCTCCTCTGAGGTGGCCTCCATATACTTCCTATGGTGGTGAGCAAGAAGATGGGCTGAGTGAGTTCTGATTAAACAAAGTTTGCAGAACTGCTCTCCCAAATCAAGCACTGGAGCTGGAAGCCAAGGTGAGAGATAGCCGTGCTGTGTCCACCGTGTATAGAGAGTGGGAGGCTCTATGCATTGCCCATCTGGCCCTGGATTAAGGATAGACAGACAGGAGAGCTCAACTGATGGATGTTTACAGGGAGCATGGCATTCTCAGATTACAGAAGCTGAGACTCCCTCTGCACAGACTGGATACATCTGTGATAGCTACAGTCGAAGGAGATCGAGGGGTGTGAAGTATGACAGAAGTAGAGGGGGCCATGGGACCCATCTGGCCAGGAAAAAATCTTGCTGTTCTGGAGGAGTTCGGCTCAGCAAATGTCCACAAACCCATGAGAAGGAAAGTGTTGGCTTGTACAGAGATCAGAATTGCCTTGATGAACAATATCTTCTGGTTGAGCGTCAGGATGGATTCTCCACAGTTTGTCTTTAGATTGAGGGGCAGAAACAGGGTGCATATTCCCTCCACGGACTCTAAACCCTGACACATCCATTCCCAAACCAGCCAGTCTTTCAGATTTGAGTATAAATGCGTTCACTAATGACTTTGAGATACAGCCACTATATCCAAGGACTTGATAAACACTCTGGTGCTTGGATTTCATGGTGTTTAGATGAGGTATAAGACACTGAATAGAAAAAGACTCTCAGTGCTGTAGGAAGACTTTTGTCTTGTACCAGCAGAAACATGGAAGCACCCAAATTCCCATACTCTTCACAAACTACGCTCATGAACGATGACAGGTGGAGACTCTTTGGCATAGCCTCGGTCAGTACATATCTCATAGCATATTAATGGTCTCCCTGGCATATTGCGCCCATGTGCATTTATGTAGATTAACACAGATTGCTTCAAAATCCCAAAGGCATCTATGGAGTATCTGCTGGAAATTTTGAATTAGCAGAAAGCCATTGGGTTCAGGGATTCTCTGCTTTGAATGATGGGTTTTTCTGTCTACAAATATTTTTCACACTTAAGTGGCAATGGATTGTGTGCCCATTTGCGATGTAGTACTTAATGGGGAATAACTCAGGCAGACTCCATCAGCTGTTACACAAGAGGGCTTTACAATGCCTGATTTTCAGAGGTACCCGCACTTGTAGCTTCCATTCAAGTTGTCTGTAGTTGTGGGAC
Source organism: Caretta caretta (assembly GCF_965140235.1). Lineage (NCBI taxonomy): Eukaryota > Metazoa > Chordata > Testudines > Cheloniidae > Caretta > Caretta caretta. Next base: position 7,472,799 of record NC_134210.1, on the reverse strand, counting down.
TGACCATCTATGAAAATTCCGCCCTAAATACAATCCCATCTAACAAAGGCCTATAGTTAGTGTATTGATGTGCATCATTTACTGTCTTTTTGTTACATTTTGTTGTGTGTGTGTGTTCTGAAAACCATAATTAATGCATCATAATCAACCATTCCATTTCTCAGCTCTCTGTACAGTGTGAGTCCCGCAGACCTTTCTCAGAGTCCAGCTGGCGTATTTGTGCATTCAAGCTTCACTTCCAGCAGTTATGCCTGTTGGTAAATAAGCTGCACAATCAAAGCAGTTCTCATTGCAGGGAGTGACTACTAGACAAAGGAAGGTAAGAAAGTAGGACACTAGGTTTAAAACTCCTAGCCTTCTGCAGTGTCATACTTGGGATGCACCATGAAGCTGCTTCATGCAGACAGTTGAGCAGTACCGTATCCTCTCCACGCAATAACAGAGAACACTGTGCAAGCTTGGCGATAGCTGAAACCTAGTTCTTCAAGCCCCCATGATCATCTAGTCCTGTGGCAAAGGAAAATGAAGGACATTTATTTCTTCTTGTTGCTTTCTTTTTTCTTAAGGGGAATTCTTATTCCCACACACCAATTTCAGGCACCTACCACTTTTGCCTGCCCAAAATAAGAGTGAACTTCTCATGCAGTGCTACACAGAGGTCCTGCAGCTAATGAGATGGACTGCAGTCTACATGATGGTGATACATGGTATGTATCTCTAGGCCTGGGGAGTAAAACCACCTTGAGTTTTTCCATTGAATATTAATGAGTCAGTAAAGCAGTTCTGCTACCACAAGAGTAGATTCTGCCACCCTTACATCTGGTGGGGTAGCATTTACTCACTCATCTAATTGATTTCAATAGAGCTACTGGCCTGCCTACGTGGTACTAAGCATGAGCGAGGGTTGTAGAATCTGATCACTAGACTTTGGAGCTACAGCATCCAGTAGCACAGGAACACTGTTTCAAGTGGGGGTGTTGCACCGCCCCTAACCCCTGTCTGCATCCCCCGCCGCCCCCTAGAACTGGGGACAGGAGCCGGGACCTTGCTCCAGGATGGGGGATGTGGATGGTGGACAGGGAAGGGCCGAGGCTCGGGCCACAGCTGGGGATGGGTGCGGAGCCCCGGGCGCGGGGCCAGGAGCGGGGCCCCAGGCGCGGGGCTGGTATCAGGACCCTGGGTGTGGGGCCAGGAGTGAAGCTCTGGGCGCATGGCCAGCAGCTGGGATCCTGCAAACAAGCCCGGGAACAGAGCCCCAGGCACGGGGCTGGCAGCTGGGACCCTGGGTGGGGGGCCGGGAGTGGAGCCCATGCAAAAGCTGGAACACGCCACCACCACCCTTGCTGCACCCCTAGTTCCCGCGCCTATGATAGCATATGATCTATGGTGAAATTCCATGGCAGGGAGGCGGAAGAAAAAAAGTAACAATGATACCTACTTATTCCTGACATCATAATTTAAATACAATTTATACCACCAAATAAGAATACATTGTTCTTATATAGTGCTTTTCCACAATAGATCTCAAAGCACTTCACGGTCTTTAATATATATTTTCCTCACTTCACACTGTGAAGTAACATGTAGTTGAGTTCTGGTAGCAAGGCAAATAATCAGTCGTCTTGGTTAAGGGTGGGATTTCAGTTTCCTTAGGTGCTTTTGGAAGTCCCATCCTAAATGACCGTCTCAATTAAGAGACTTTAGTTTTTTTCAGTTCAAAAAATAAACATATCGTTTAGAAAATACTGCCCTGAATAAAATAAAATAAAATAAAATAAAAATGAGTTTTACTGTATTTCTTCCTTTGTTTGACTTTTCTTTTCTTCCACTTAATCTTTGACAACTTCTGTATTAAAAGTCCAGAGCTCAGAATTTCAGCCTGGCTGAAAACCACTTAATCGCTTGGCATCTGCAAAATGTATACCCCTGCTACATAAATTCTGCCCCAGACCCCATGCCATAATACTGTTCTGATTAAGCAACAGGCATTACTGTTCCTCAGCGTTGGCGACATTGGTTTTCTGAGAGATGTCACAGAAAGGCATCCAACCTGACTGGCGTTTATCTCACTTAAGTGAATGAAGTACACTGTACAACAAAACCTTCTTTTAAAAACCCCCTATTTTTGGTGGGGGGTGGAGGTGATTTCTGTCCAACAGTCCCAATAAGGAAATTGCACTGTTTTAATTCTGTCATGAATAATAACACTTTGCACTTCCACACGCAGGGACAGATTCTCACTTGGTATAATTTGGCATAGCTCCACCGAAAACTTGCTTGTTAGGGGGCTTATTCCTTCACCCACTTACTTCCCTAGTCCTTCTCGCATGAACAGAGAGCAACAATACCCGAAGTCCAAAGGTGCAAACAATTCGATGTTTATTGCAGTGAACTTTCAGCAAGCAGAATTCCAGTTTCCTTCCTTAGTGTCCCCCCATTCCCAGCTCTGACACCACAGAGCCTTAGACCTGTGTCCCTGTTCCCATTTCCCCCCCTTAGCAAAACATGATTCCAATTCCCCCCCCCACATTCCCCCCCCCTTACTTCCTGATTGACTGCAGACTATATAGTAAAATTTGAGTTCTGCTTAGCTATACCTTAACCAATCATTTTCCTGAAATTTAACTAACCAATCCGAACATATTGTAACATGATTATTTAACCAATTATATCCCACCAGCTTAATTAGTTTACACCCGGCAAAATTAATTATACACCAGACAGAAACAATCACAGAACCAGACAGAGACCATACAAATAAACAATAGCAAAGTGGGAACTATAATGACAAAACAATACAGAAGTGAGCATTTCACATCCCAGCTATTGATAAGTGAGTTCTTGCCAGACAGGATGCTATCAAACTAATTTTCCTTTTACATGTTCTAGGCACTTCTCTTTCTCTGGGGGCGATAAGCAATATCAGGACAGGATTGTATTCCTAAGAGCCCAATAGCACCTTATTTCAATGTGACTAGTTTGGGATGTGAGAATCATAGAATATCAGGGTTGGAAAGGACCTCAGGAGGTCATCTAGTCCAACCCCCTGCTCAAAGCAGGGCCAATCCCCAATTTTTGCCCCATATCCCTAAATGGCCCCCTCAAGGATTGAACTCACAACCATGGGTTTAGCAGGCCAAAGCGCAAACCACTGAGCTATCCCTCCCCCCGCAAAATAAACTCTGGGTTTAGCAGGCCAATGCTCAACCCACTGAGCTATCCCTCCCCCTAACGATGTGAGGATGTGACCATTCGCTTCCCAGCTTATGGCTGCCTCTGCTGCTTAGCCTAAGAACAGGGCCTCAGACTGTCACAGTAAGAGAAGGCCCTTAAACCGACAGACAGTGATTTTGATTCTTTCTTTTATACCTCTATAACTAGCTAAGTGATAAGAATACACCTAAATTCTTAGAGTATAGGCCTTTGCAGACAGGCCTGAATATCTATAACCTAACATTGCCCTAACCTGCTGTGCACACCAGCCCTGGTTCTAGCAACCATGGGATTGCTAGTGTCGATGGACCTGCAGCATTTTGACCTCTGTAATCTTGCTCAAAGCAATGCTGGATGCCATGATGCTAAAAATCATAGAATCATATAATCAGAAGGGACCTCAAGAGGTCATCTAGCCCACATCCCTGCACTCATGGCAGGACTAGGTATTATCTAGACCATCCCAGGCGGGTGTTTGTCTAACCTGCTCTTAAAAATCTGCTCTTAAAAATGACGGCAGCAGCTGGACAACACAATCAGTCCCATAAGCATTGGTACTTCCTCTATATTGAGGATTTTGTCCAATTCACCCACCAGTGCTATCTGGGATTTTGAGGAGTTTTACAAACATTAACTAATTAAGCCTTTGAAACAGGTAGTTACTAGTAAAAAGAAAAGGAGTACTTGTGGCACCTTAGAGACTAACCAATTTATTTGAGCATGAGCTTTTGTGAGCTACAGCTCACTTCATCGGATGCATACCGTGGAAACTGCAGCAGACTTTATATATACACAGAGAATATGAAACAATACCTCCTCCCACCCCACTGTCCTGCTGGTAATAGCTTATCTAAAGTGATCATCAGGTGGGCCATTTCCAGCACAAATCCAGGTTTTCTCACCCTCCACCCCCCCACACAAATTCACTCTCCTGCTGGTGCTAGCCCATCCAAAGTGACAACTCTTTACATAATCAAGTCGGGCTATTTCCTGCATAAATCCAGGTTTTCTCACATCCCCCCCACCCCCATACACACACAAACTCACTCTCCTGCTGGTAATAGCTCATCTAAACTGACCACTCTCCAAGTTTAAATCCAAGTTAAACCAGAACATCTGGGGGGCGGGGGGATAGGAAAAAACAAGAGGAAACAGGCTACCTTGCATAATGACTTAGCCACTCCCAGTCTCTATTTAAGCCTAAATTAATAGTATCCAATTTGCAAATGAATTCCAATTCAGCAGTTTCTCGCTGGAGTCTGGATTTGAAGTTTTTTTGTTTTAAGATAGCGACCTTCATGTCTGTGATTGCGTGACCAGAGAGATTGAAGTGTTCTCCGACTGGTTTATGAATGTTATAATTCTTGACATCTGATTTGTGTCCATTTATTCTTTTACGTAGAGACTGTCCAGTTTGACCAATGTACATGGCAGAGGGGCATTGCTGGCACATGATGGCATATATCACATTGGTGGATGTGCAGGTGAACGAGCCTTTGATAGTGTGGCTGATGTTATTAGGCCCTGTGATGGTGTTCCCTGAATAGATATGTGGGCACAATTGGCAACGGGCTTTGTTGCAAGGATAAGTCCCTGGGTTAGTGGTTCTGTTGTGTGGTATGTGGTTGTTGGTGAGTATTTGCTTCTGTAGGCAAGGACTGGCCTGTCTCCCAAGACTTGTGAGAGTGTTGGGTCATCCTTTAGGATAGGTTGTAGATCCTTAATAATGCGTTGGAGGGGTTTTAGTTGGGGGCTGAAGGTGACCGCTAGTGGCGTTCTGTTATTTTCTTTGTTAGGCCTGTCCTGTGGTAGGTAACTTCTGGGAACTCTTCTGGCTCTATCAATCTGTTTCTTTACTTCTGCAGGTGGGTATTGTAGTTGTAAGAAAGCTTGACAGAGATCTTGTAGGTGTTTGTCTCTGTCTGAGGGGTTGGAGCAAATGCGGTTGTATCGCAGAGCTTGGCTGTAGACGATGGATCGTGTGGTGTGGTCAGGGTGAAAGCTGGAGGCATGCAGGTAGGAATAGCGGTCAGTAGGTTTCCGGTATAGGGTGGTGTTTATGTGGCCAACACGGCTGTTACTCTGAAACCTGTAGTTACTAGTGACCACCTTTTATAGGTGAGTACTGTGAGTCACAAAGAGATTATACAACTTTTCCATAGACCTAGATGAAGTTTATAGCAGAGATTAGAACGCACCCCCCAGGATGTGACTATTGTGCCTTCTTTATGAGCCAATTCCTTCCTCTCTGAGTTGCAAAATCGAGTATAACACAGACTGTAGTGCAGATTTTCCACGGCCATGCTGAGATGTAGGAATTCTGCAAACAAAGATGGATGCTTGGCATACCGATTGGCATGGCAACACCCAGAATGCTCTTCCATCTGACAAATGTGGTCATTGCCTGAGCTCTGGGAGCAAACTGAATGTTTGGAGCATTGCTTGTGAATGCACTTAGTTATTTTCCATCTGTTTTGCAACCCCTTATTGCAGAAGGCTTTTCACGCTTTTAGCCTTCAAACTTTCATTGAGTGTGGAAGCACAGTTTATAAATAGGCTAGAGTCTTTGTTTTTTAAATGCCACTTAGATCTGGCTTTACTGGAGTTTATAAACATGCTATGTTCAATTTTTATCGCTCTCTTTTTATTGGCTCAAGAAGGCAGTTTGTCTGTCAGCTACTCCTGTTTACCCAGACTGTTTTATGGTAGGCTGTGCTCAGAGACCTGCTGTAGAGTAAAATAGCTGTTATATAACCAATAGTGTTTTAAGCCAAACATATGTTGCCCCAAATCTGTTTATTTCACAAAGGGTGAAGTTTACACTTGTGGAGAGGTCCAGCATGAGGTCTGTGCACCTTTTAAAAGCCACCTACTTCCTATTTTAAGGATGGAGGTTGGACTTCCCTGTCAATAGCTAAGGTGCAGAGGTCATAATTTTGTGAATTTCAGCCATATCAAATTAAGTGATTTCTTTCTTCGAAGAGCAGGAGACATTTGACTTAACTGTTAGCAAGTAAGAAAACAGGCCACAAAACTGTTCTGAGGAATTGTGGGCTATTTGATGGAGGTAGGTATCAGATTGACAGAGCTGGATACCTAAATCTTCTCTTCACCAATAGGAAAAACAGAGTTGGAGCGATGTCACATAATAGACGCACTGGCATTATAAACACTAATGTGTTTTAGCCCTGACTTGGAGGCACCAACTGCAGAGATAAGAGGAAAGTTGAACGTTTGCACACTAGAACCTGGTCTGAGATGGTGTAACAGGGTCTGCTGCTCACCACTCAGCTGCGCCTCCTCATGGCTCCTCTGGGAAATTAGCTCTCCCTGTCCTGTGGTCTCACACCTGTTGCCTCAGTCCCTCACGCTGTGACCCCCTAGTCAGGAGCAGCAGTGCCTCTCCTTCGTGGCTTAGCCCTCCAGCCAAGTCACAATCCTCTTCCGTTTCTGGGGTCCCACCAAAGTCTCCTCCCACAAAGTCCCAGGCAGTCTCCATATCCGCGCTGCCTGCACCACTCCCGCAGTGGCTGGTCAGGGAACCTGGGCCTGTCCTCTACTCCAGGTCCCAGTCCAAGGACCCTCGAACTAGCAGTTCAAGTCTATACTCCCTCAAACTTTGCTGCTCCTCTCTGGGCTGCTTCCTACCCTGCCTTCTTCAGGCTCCTACTCTCCCCCTTGTATCAGGGAGTGTGACTGCAGGCTCACCTCGCTACAACCCTCCTCTAGCCTCAACTCCTGGGCTTCATAGAAGCCCCTGCCTGTTCCTGACCAGGTGAGCTTCATTGTCAATGAGTAGCATGGCCCTTAGCTACTGCTGCCTTAACCCTTTCGGTGCTGGTGGAGGGCGAACACTGCATCACAGGTAATATTTATTTCATTGAGACCACCCCGCAGCAATGACAATTTGGGCACGACTGGTCTGGATTCAAAGCTTTTGACGCCTACTTTGGCAAGGTCACTGATTCCTTCCCCAGAGCTTCCCCGATTCACATACATTGTGGCAAGCGCTTAAGCATGGGTTTAAATCCATCCCGCTTCAGGACAGTCGCCAAGCCCCTGCTTGAGTGCCATTGCCCCAAGTGCATAGTTAGGCACTTGTTTAAGTGCTGCCCTGAGCAGGGAGAGGGTCCTTTATTGAGTCCCAAGGGAGTGGATGGACTCCTGCCCCCCTTGGAATCAAGGGCAAAACTCCCACTGACTCCATGGGGCCAGGAGTTTACTCCAATATTGTTTTAAATAATAATTGTTCGGACATAGGATTATTTGAGAAACAAAGTGAGTGTGGAAAGGCCCCCTCAACTCAGCCCTCTAATGCTTTAGAAATGATGTGTCTATATTTTCTCATCCGTGGGCTTGTGCTAGGGATGTATTTGGCCCAGTGCTCTAATGATTAATATATATATAGTGGAGAAAGGGGGGGGGGAGCCATTTTCTTTCATAAGATGAACATACAATATTAAGGAAACTGAAAACTACATTTCTAAAATTGTTTCCATTTCAGCTTCCTCCTGACTATGGAGAATCAATACGCCAGAAGAGCATAGCCTTAAACGTTAATATTACAGAATAAAATTCATTTTTGATGGATTGATGGGCACATTTTCTTAAGGCCAAGCCATAATGAATATAAACTTTTTCTGATAGTCTCTCGCCTTTTTCCTCTTCCCCCACGGAGAACTTAGTGAATAATAGGACAGCACTAGCCTGTGCACAGAACCATCTATTATTAGGCACCAAGAGGTTTTGCTGCCCTCACCCCTGTATATTCACTCATAATCACAAGGCGGAATCAGAATAAGAGAAAGTGCTGTTGTTTGCTCTGCAGTCCTGGCTCCCTAGTCAATCAAGAGAGGCTTGGCTGACGTGTCGCTGGCTAATAATTCCCTGGGGAATTTCGCTGCCCTAACTACATGGTCCCTAAATGTGCTGTGCTTAAAAGCAAATCCATGTCCACCCTAATTTCGACATGAAGTTTTACATCATGTCACACTTGCTTTTCTTTCCGAATCAGCAATAACCAGCTAGTGCTTCACTAGTAATTCTGTTCAGACACACAGACTGGGTTTGAAAAAAATAATAATTCACTCCGCCACCTCCTGCAGCTGTCCTGGCACTTGATGCATTTATTCGCGGGAGTGGGGCACGATCCCCTAGTTCTTCTGAGCCCCAAAGTCTCATTGACTTTAACGGGAGTTATGGATGTGAAAAGCCTTCAAGATCTTCCCAGTGTCTCTGGGATGGGCTCTAAATTGTTTGCATTGGTTCCCCGCCCCCCTTTTATAGCTAGAGTGGCCCAAATCCTGATTCCACTGATGCCGGTGGCAAAACTCCCATTGAGTTCAGTGAGAGCAGGATCTAGCATACAAGGTTCGTGAGGGATGGCAGTTGATTGGTCAGCAAGATGTGCTACAATGCTATTGAAAAGGGTTGAATAGCCCACAACAGATACTTCTGTTTCTTCTTTATTCTCTTTTCCCTGTCTTTTTTTTTATTTTTCCATCTTATCAATTATACGTACAACACCGGGAGCCAAATTCCACTGGACCCTTGGAAAAAGATCATAATGCTCCAGTAAAGTGCATTTGGCCAGCACATTGTATTCCAGTTAAAAGAAGGAATAATTTGTGCAAAGGTGCTTGTCTGTGAATCGTGTCCTTGTCTGGGCAAGGTGTCTAGAGAAAGGACCACAGCCTCTGAGCACTTGGCCATGGCTGATTTCTGCCCTCTTCCCCAGAATATAGCAGAATGAACACGCCTGACCTTGGGTGGAAGGTGAGATCACAGCAGGTTGCTTTCAGCCATGTCCTGGCGCAAGTGCTAGAGGAGCCAACTAGGGGGGGCACTTTTCTTGACCTGCCGCTCACAAACCAGGTAGAATTAGTGGGGGAAGCAAAAGTGGATGGGAATCTGGGAGGCAGTGACCATGAGTTGGTTGAGTTCAGGATCCTGATGCAGGGAAGAAAGGTAAGCAGCAGGATACGGACCCTGGACTTCAGGAAAGCAGACTTCGACTCCCTCAGGGAACGGATGGCCAGGATCCCCTGGGGGACTAACATGAAGGGGAAAGGAGTCCAGGAGAGCTGGCTGTATTTCAAGGAATCCCTGTTGAGGTTACAGGGACAAACCATCCCGATGAGTCGAAAGAGTAATAAATATGGCAGGCGACCAGCTTGGCTTAATGGTGAAATCCTAGCAGATCTTAAACATAAAAAAGAAGCTTACAAGAAGTGGAAGGTTGGACATATGACCAGGGAAGAGTATAAAAATATTGCTCGGGCATGTAGGAATGATATCAGGAGGGCCAAATCGCACCTGGAGCTGCAGCTAGCAAGAGATGTCAAGAGTAACAAGAAGGGTTTCTTCAGGTATGTTGGCAACAAGAAGAAAGCCAAGGAAAGTGTGGGCCCCTTACTGAATGAGGGAGGCAACCTAGTGACAGAGGATGTGGAAAAAGCTAATGTACTCAATGCTTTTTTTTGCCTCTGTCTTCACTAACAAGGTCAGCTCCCAGACTGCTGCGCTGGGCATCACAAAATGGGGAAGAGATGGCCAGCCCTCTGTGGAGATAGAGGTGGTTAGAGACTATTTAGAAAAGCTGGACGTGCACAAGTCCATGGGGCCGGACGAGTTGCATCCGAGAGTGCTGAAGGAATTGGCGGCTGTGATTGCAGAGCCATTGGCCATTATCTTTGAAAACTCGTGGCGAACGGGGGAAGTCCCGGATGACTGGAAAAAGGCTAATGTAGTGCCAATCTTTAAAAAAGGGAAGAAGGAGGATCCTGGGAACTACAGGCCAGTCAGCCTCACCTCAGTCCCTGGAAAAATCATGGAGCAGGTCCTCAAAGAATCAATCCTGAAGCACTTGCATGAGAGGAAAGTGATCAGGAACAGCCAGCATGGATTCACCAAGGGAAGGTCATGCCTGACTAATCTAATCGCCTCTTATGATGAGATTACTGGTTCTGTGGATGAAGGGAAAGCAGTGGATGTATTGTTTCTTGACTTTAGCAAAGCTTTTGACACGGTCTCCCACAGTATTCTTGTCAGCAAGTTAAGGAAGTATGGGCTGGATGAATGCACTATAAGGTGGGCAGAAAGCTGGCTAGATTGTCGGGCTCAACGGGTAGGGATCAATGGCTCCATGTCTAGTTGGCAGCCGGTGTCAAGTGGAGTGCCCCAGGGGTCGGTCCTGGGGCCGGTTTTGTTCAATATCTTCATAAGTGATCTGGAGGATGGTGTAGATTGCACTCTCAGCAAATTTGCGGATGATACTAAACTGGGAGGAGTGGTAGATACGCTGGAGGGCAGGGATAGGATACAGAAGGACCTAGACAAATTGGAGGATTGGGCCAAAAGAAATCTGATGAGGTTCAATAAAGATAAGTGCAGGGTCCTGCACTTAGGACGGAAGAATCCAATGCACCGCTACAGACTAGGGGCCGAATGGCTAGGCAGCAGTTCTGCGGAAAAGGACCTAGGGGTGACAGTGGACGAGAAGCTGGATATGAGTCAGCAGTGTGCTCTTGTTGCCAAGAAGGCCAATGGCATTTTGGGATGTATAAGTAGGGGCATAGCGAGCAGATCGAGGGACGTGATCGTTCCCCTCTATTCGACATTGGTGAGGCCTCATCTGGAGTACTGTGTCCAGTTTTGGGTCCCACACTACAAGAAGGATGTGGATAAATTGGAGAGAGTCCAGCGAAGGGCAACAAAAATGATTAGGGGTCTAGAACACATGACTTATGAGGAGAGGCTGAGGGAGCTGGGATTGTTTAGTCTGCAGAAGAGAAGAATGAGGGGGGATTTGATAGCTGCTTTCAACTACCTGAAAGGGGGTTCCAAAGAGGATGGCTCTAGACTGTTCTCAATGGTAGCAGATGATAGAACGAGGAGTAATGGTCTCAAGTTGCAGTGGGGGAGGTTTAGATTGGATATTAGGAAAAACTTTTTCACTATGAGGGTGGTGAAACACTGGAATGCGTTACCTAGGGAGGTGGTGGAATCTCCTTCCTTAGAGGTTTTTAAGGTCAGGCTTGACAAAGCCCTGGCTGGGATGATTTAACTGGGAATTGGTCCTGCTTCGAGCAGGGGGTTGGACTAGATGACCTTCTGGGGTCCCTTCCAACCCTGATATTCTATGATTCTATGATTCTATGTTGCTGGAGATGGCTATTCAACCATATGCTGTGTGTACACCACCAGACCAATCAGATTCTGACCAAGGAGTGAGAGTAGAGAATGATTATTAATTATTGGTTTTGTTGGATGCAGAAGCATACCACACAGCCTCAGCTGCCTTCAGGACCCTTGGTCGTTTGTGCCCACTAGCGCCGTGCCAGGGCACTGGGGACATTGCTGCACCCTAGGGTAAAAACTGAATCGTGTGCTTACTATGAAGCTAAAGGCTGTGTCAGAGTATTATGGTAGATGCTTTAAGAAGTCTCAATCATGTGAGTGCTGAACAACATCAACTCCCACTGGAAATCATTGGGAGGGCACTTAGCATCTTCAAGGATCGGTCGCTAAACAGAATTGTAAGTATTGTGATGGGGCAAGGGCAAATGGCTATGGAAAAGTAGTGGGAGATAGATATATTAGCTCCAGGCTAAACAAATCCCTGGTACCAGGATAAGTGAAATGGCAGCTGCTCCAGGTCAATTAAGACACCTGGGGCCAATTAAGAACTTTCCAGAAGGCAGGGAGAAGGCTAGGTTGATTGGGACACCTGAAGCCAATCAGGGGCTGGCTGAAACTAGTTAAAAGCCTCCCAGTTAGTCAGGTGGGTGTGCATGTCAGGAGCTGCGGGAGGAAGTTGTGCCGTTGGAGAGGCTGAGTAGTACACACCATATCAGGCACAAGGAAGGAGGCCCTGAGGTAAGGGTGAAGTGGAGCTTGAGGAAGTGAGGGCTGCTGTGGGGGAAGTAGCCCAGGGAATTTTACATGTTATGTTTCTAAAAGGTCAGCTACCATAGCTGATACTATTAGGGTCCCTGGGCTGGAGACCGGAGTAGAGGGTGGGCCCGGGCTCCCCCTCCCCACCTTTGCCCCCTGATTAATCACTGAGACTGGGAGACAACAGAGACTGTGCAAGGAAGGATAACTTCTCCTCACCTCCCTCGCTGGCTTTTGATGAAAATGGCTCAGTAGACTATGACCCTTGTCTCTAGAGAGAGAAGGGTTACGTGGAGGGTCACAGTGAGCCTCTGAGGCTAGCGAAATCCACCAGGAAATGCGGTACCCATAGAGGCAAGGACAGAGCTTTGTCACAGTATTTATTGATGAGGTCTTGCTATCTGGCTGACTGATTGGACCTGTGCAGGGCACCATAGGTGGAATTCTGGCTGTGTTGAAGTCAGCAGGAATTTTGATACCCATGGCTGTAATAATTTATTTATATTGTCATGCCTAGGAGACCTAGTCATGAACCATTGTGCTAGGTACTGTACAAACCCAGAACAAAAAGAAAAAAAATCCTGCCACAAAAAGCTTCCAATCTTTCCTAAGGAGTTTGCAATCTAAATATGTGGGCTAGGATAATGTTACTGGCTTTTCTAGCCATTCAGTGATCAACATTTCAAGTAAGACTTCAGAGTTCCCCATGCATTTTATGCAGAGTCCTTGTACCTCTATTGAGTTTATTCATTCCTATGTATTCATCAGGTTTGGCAGCACCCAAAATGTGCCAGCTGATTTTCAAACAATGGTACTAAGTGAAGAGCTTTGAGATCTATACAAGAGCACAAAATTAGTATAAATGTCTTCTTTAAAAAGCAATGTATGTATTGGGCCAGATCCTTCAGCTAGGATAGATTGGCATAGTCCCATGGACTTCACTGGAGCTACATCAGTTTACACCAAGGATTGCATGTTTCCAGCTGTGTTCAATGGCATGTGGTGGGAGTTGAGGTCTTTGTAGCTAAAAGATCATTTGATAAGTCTTTGGCTCCAAGTTTGCAGAAAATTTCTACTCTCATGTACACTGATGTAGATGTACATTGACTTCAGTGATGTTACACCTGATTTAGATTAGACCAGAATTTGGCCCTCTAGCCTGCTCTTGCAGGGCTGTGGACTCTTTGTAGGTCTTTTCACCCTGAAGCTCTCAAGGTCTAGACAGAGGTGGCTCTTGCTTCTCAGAAGCTCCATCCTTGGGAGACTTTGTTCCCACCTCTGCTTGCTTAAAAAGCTGCTTTTGTTCATGAAGGAATCATTTCCCTTTTCAAGCTGTGTCAGGCTGCACTGTATATCCATTAATTTTGTTGTGGCTCATTTTCTGTCACACTCACCATCCATTTTCTGTGCCATTGCACGCTGAAATGCAGGTAATTGTTGCTTTGGCATTTCCTGTGACCTGGACAAATTAGCTGGTAAGAACATCTTGTTCTAGATTTATTTTTTTCTCGGAGACCCGTTGATGTCTCATGAAAACTGTTGAAAGTAACACTTTGTTCATTCGCAGGGCAACTCAATTGACTTGGATGCACTTACAGCAGGTGTGAATTTTGCCCTTCTGGCTTTTGCTTTTGCTTCTATCTCACGCCTATAATTACTTTCATTCCTTAATGAAAGAAGAAAAAAATACTGTCAAGGTGAGTGTCACAAAGATTAGTTTCTCATGAAAGGGAAGGCTGATCTTGTGTTTAAAGCATAGAACTGAAAGACATTTGGTCTTGATTCTATTACCAGGGCTTCTTGTGAGACCTTTGATAAATCACCTCTTGATGCCTCAGTTTCCCCATCTGTGCGATTTGGAGGAATAATGTCATTACTAACACTCCTTTACGTCACAGCAGTGTGGAGAAACTTCCTGACCAGCTTTACATAGCGGGGTTGTACGAGCAGCCCTATTGACTTTAACAAAAGTACTCACATGAGTAAGAGTTAGGCATTAATTATTTAATATTTGTAAACCATTTTGAGTGAAAATTGTGTTTATTTCAGAAGGTCTCCTCTCAGCCTTTGCTCCTAAATTTCCCCAGAAATCATGAAACTCTCTTTGTGACATAGAATCATAGGACTGTACAGTTTTGGCACCATGTAATGTGTCTTTTTCTTTTGCATTGAGATAACTTCTAGACAGCTGTTATACACCTGAGATTCTTGGATTCAGGCAAGGAACCATGTTGGCACTGTAGCCCTGTGGACAATAAACATGTCTCCGAGATCTGGCTCATACACATTCAGAAAAATGGAATGTATAACCCTCTGTAATAGTGACTTGAAATAATGTGGCAAGGACCATAGTATATTGATCTAGATCTATCTTTTGAAATGATATCATAATCATCTCTACAGCAACCAGTTGTGATGTTCTAAACAGAGGATTAGTAGTGTGTACCACGCAAAAGAAGTGCCAAGTGAGTAGGTAACACCACCATTGCTGTGAGTGAGGGGAGAATACAGATTTATTCACCGATGTTGCACTCACTTTTGCCTATTCACCATGGTTTACACAATACAGTGAGGAATCAGGCTAGAAATTTGACCAGCAAGGTTTTTTTGACAAACATATGCTGCTTATCATTCTGATGTTGTCCAGAAGTTCCTTGGTTTGTGTTACTCTTAATATGCATTCCACTATTTGACTAGGTTTATAAGTTACACATAAGAAGTGATAATTATCAGGATCATTCTTTTCTTCTTTTTCAAAGATCATCAATAATACACTTGCTTTTTTCCCAGTTTCTGTTCCTTTCCTAGATTTTCAATTACATTTTCAAAAATATTTCTCTTTTGTAAAACTTGATTGGTTGTTAATTCTTCAGACACACAATGCTGCATATCCCATGGACTGGTTGAATTGTTGTGTTCAGATTTCCTTTGAGCAGTGTTTCATGAACCAACAGTGGCTATTTGTTGTTTCTTTAATTCTTCTTTTTCAGGGGAATTGTAAAGCTCATTATGGTGTTGAGCAGGAATTTTTCATTGGATATTTCTGGTTGTTAGAAGAAGACCATTTATCAAAACTGAAACTGTTTGCAGGAAAGGGTTGAGTTTGATAAATTTCCCAATTTGAAAAAATGTTGGAGGAAAAACATTCAAAATTATTTTCATTTTGAAATCAAATTTAATTCATACTTAAAATGGGTCGAAATCAAAACAAAATGTTTCAAAGTTATCTCAATGAAACATTTTGATTGACACAAACTGAATGTTTTTTTTTTTCAGTTTGTTGATTAGCAAAAATTTTCAAGATTTTAACTTTTTGTCCCAAATCAGGATGGGAAATTTTTCAAAATCTTGACACGTCTCATGGGATGGGAAAACCATATTTTGCCCAGCCGTAGTTTTAACATATCCCAAATATGGGGGAGTTTTTAATACTTCTTCCAATCAGATTTTACTTATTACTACTGCTAGAGTTCTTAATTCCTCAACATTTCCTTTCCTAGAATCAAAGGCTCCATCCAGCAAAGTCCTTAACCTCGTGCTTAATTTTAAGCATGTGTAGTCCTTGAAGTCAATAGTGCTGCATCACATGGTGAAAATTGAGCTTGTGCTTAAGTGTTTTGCTAAATCTGGACCGAACACCTATGTCCTTCTGCGTTACTTACCGTGGTGAATTCAAAAGGCAATTCTCCCCTAATACTCTCAATGTTCTCACTTCTGCTTTACCCGGTGTCCACACATTTCCAGTCATAAAGGGGTCTGGGTTGCACACAAGAAAGCTCTTTGTTCAGCCTTATTTGTTTGTTTTCATACCAAGCAACACATAAATCTCAGTAGCTAAATTTCTCCCCAGGAGCATGGTATCATGCAGTTTACACCGGTATTGCTTTTTCGTTTGTTTGCTTTAGTTGAAGCAGCAATTTTTTAACAAAGCTCTTCAAGATGCAGGCAAAAGAAGAAAGGGAAAATAAAAAGAAGTCCAACCACATCTAAGCTTGAAAATCTCTCCTGCATGTGGGAGGGGAAGGAGAGCATGGTTCTCAGATAACCTTACAAAAATCCAGGACTCATATTGCCCTTAAAGAAAACCTCAAAGTCGAATCTCCTTTGACCTCATCATTTAATGGAATCTTGTTTGGTCACTAAAGAAGTCATCTGATTATCTTGAAGTCAGACTCAATATTTTCCCTGGCATGAAGCTAATTAAAGGGCAAGGAATATTGTACATTACGCAATTCCAATTTGGCTAAGCATTATGCATGATGCTTCTCTGTCTCTTTCTCGCCGACAGATACAAATCTCTTCTTAAAGCTCATTTCTTCTAGAAGGCTTCTAAAGTGCCGCCTGTGATGCATCTGAACATCAATTAATTCAAATAATTACTAAATGAAAAATGTGTTCAAGTTGCATGCACTAGCCATGCAAGTCAACATGGCCAAGTTCCTCAAATGTATTTAAGTTCCTCCAAGGGAATTAGGCACCTAAATACCTTTTAGGATTTGGGCCCATGTAAAAATATAGGGCCAGATCCTCAACTGGTGTAAAGGAACACAGCTCCATTGACTTCAGTGTAGCTGCTCCTGTTTACACCAGCTGAGGAGTTGAACTACAGTCCTCTCCTTTCTCTTTCCACTCTCCTCCTCCTCCTCCTTCCCTGTGTTGTCCTCTCTCCATGTTTGGCAGTAGGAGGAGTTGGTAGGAAGGGAATGGTTCTGTGATTCAAGCAGCAGGAAGGGGTCCAATGGGAAGTGGGTCCCTGGCCCATGGGTTGTGGAAGAAAAGCAGCCATGGGAGAAGGTGATAGGAGGAAGATGAGCTTGGGCTAAAAGCAGGAGAGACTCAGGAAAGAAGTAGTGGGATGGAGCTGGGTATGTGACTCAGGTTCAGAAGAAGCTTAGAGAAGGCAGCTCAGGCCCTGAAATTAGGACAAGGGGTGAGTTTCAGAGCCTGAGCCTCAGCACCAGTGGAAACGTCTACATTGCTATTTTTAGCCCCGGGAGCCAGAGTCAGTTGACCCAGCTCTCACGCTTTGGGGTCTTTTTGCAGTGTGTGCCACTCACCCTCACAGAGTCAGCTTCAGGAAGCTCAAGACAAATTTTAGTAAAGACGCAACCACCAAAATGGCTGAAGAGAAGGAACCAGCTGGCACACAGCACTACTGTGGAATTTTGTCTAAGTAAACCAGGCTGAACCCCTCCTCTTATGGAAAGTGCTCTTGGATCGTTAATGTCCATAGACGGCCACCAAGGCCTGGGGTTTGATAGTCTCCTCTGAAAAACTCAATGACAGGAAAGTGCAGGGAATATACGCAAACATGCAGGGCTGGCATGCCTGGAAGAGCTGAACCTGGGATTCCAGAGAGTCGAGATCTCTCATCCTTAAAGCTTCAGCCACTGAGCCATGAAAACTCATTCTTAGTCTGTCAGAATTTTCAGAGGCTGGATTTTCTTATATTTATAATTGTATTTAATTTTCTAATTCTGCTGCACAGAGAGACCTGGGAGTGAGGGGGAAGAAGATGGTGGCAGAGGGGGAGCATGCTTTATAAATAAAAGGATTAATTACTATTAGTCTGATTTTATTTTATTTTTAGGATTGATTTGTTTAATGCCTATAGATGGCAATTGCATGATGGATCAAGGGAGATGGCTAGCAGTGATTGGCAGGAATAAAACAGTCCTCCTGCACTGGGAAAGCAAACATTTTATTTAAGGAAATGGCAGTGAAACCCATCTTAATAAATAACTGAGCCAAGTTGACTTAAGCACTTATAATGCCAGTGTCTGTGATAAGCAATGAAAACATTAATATAAAATGCTTCACCATAAGCGAGTACAGTCGAGCTCCGAATGAGGTATTAGAGCACAGCATTCTCTAAAATGGCATGCTTTTAAAGTGATGTTTATGATCATTGTTATTTTGGTAACAATGCGGGGGGGGGGGAAGAACAGAACAGCAACAATTGTTATCTGCTAAAGATAATTTTATGACAACAATTGTTATCTGCAATAGGAAGGGTTCCTAATAAGACCCAACATAAAGCTCTCGTCCCAGTGGGAGAACATCTGTGCTAAACTGCAAAGGCAGTAGCTACCACTGGGGTTGTTCCGAGTGCATTTCCGATCCCGTCGCGGACAGAGTCTCATGAGCAAAGTCAGGTTAGAAATTAGTAGATTTCCAACCGCCAGAGGGGTGAGGTTCTGGTACAGCTGCTTAAAAGGAGCTGTGGGAGCAGACAACTTTGTTAGTTTGAAGAGAGCTGGACAAATTTCTGAGTGCAATTGTATGACGGTGTTGCTTGTGAAAGCTGGGGGCAGGACTCAACCTTTTATGTCTTATGTTCCTAAAGCTCATGCTTCAGGATTTCAGCTGGCCACCAGCAGAGGGCAGGAAGGGATCTCTTCTCCCAGGATATTCTGGGAGGTTTTTTTTTTTTAAATCTTGGTCTTATGAAGCAGCACGGATGGCCACAGCTGGAGATGGGACTATAGGTGGGGATGGCCAGGGCTCTGAGGTGGCATGGAGCATTCTTTCTCTCAGGTGCTTGGCTGGTTGGGTCTTGCCCACATGCTCAGGGTCTAACTGATCACCATAGGTGGAGTCTGGAAGGAATTTCACCCCAGATCAGATTGATCAGATCAGATCGCACAAGGTCAGACCGATGAGCTAGCAGGCCCTTCTGGCATTCAGCTCTATGACTCAGATATAGATTCCCAAGTGCTGGATCTCTGCCCAGCCTTCCTGGGCTGTAACATGGTAAATGGGATATAACATCAGACCTCCCAACATTTCAAGTGGCTAAAGCAGGCGGCCCAGCCATTCAAGTTTGGCCCTTCTGCCCCCTCCTCCCCCCCCCCCCCCCGTAGATGGAGATGGAAAGGTGGATAGGCCAAATTGGATTGGGAGCTTGGAGAGGTATGCTCCTCCTCCCCCTCAATTTCAGCGCCTCTTGTCTCCTTATACTGTAACCAAAGGGAGAAGAGGAGAGAGCAACAGGCAGAGTGATTGGCTGCTATGTGCTGCCAGTCATCTGTCTGCAACAGCAAAGGAATTTGACAGAGCGGCTAGAATAGTAGTAATAGGACAAGCATTACGGGAAGGGTCCTTCCCTCTCCCATGAAGTCATGTCACGAAGTCATGCTCTGAGTAACCCAGGGAGTGGGTATATTATTATGAGGAGTCACTAGATAGAGGTATCACCAACTCTTACAAGTTCTGCTTCACTGAACGTATAGGCAGCTAGATCTTGGCAGAAATGGTGTTAGTGGTACCGGTGTTATTTTTTGTTTGTTTCATTTCATTGTTTTGGAAACTACTGGACATCACCAGCAAAGTACGTTCACTACCTGAAATATGTTATAGCTGTGGCCTACACCATAGGCTGACGTAAGAAAACATTACAGAGGTCCTAGACCTCAGCAGCTGAGTCTTCATGCGGAGCACATTGCTGGACCCTGTGTCACAGGCTGGCCAGCCATTTAAGTAGAGTTGGGTTCAGCCTCACCTGTGCTGGATGAGCTACCCCCTGCCCCTCAGCTGCTCCTGGTGTACTGGGGAGCAGATGGCTTGGTTCAGTCATCGGACACAGCTGGGAAGAGGCTGGGTGATTTTTCTAAAAGGCTGGGAGGGCTCAGTTGGGGAGAAGTGCTGCAGGAGGGAGGTTGTCTTCTGGAACTGGTCCTGAAGGGAATGGGCAGCAGGAGAGAAGAAAGTTGCTGTGGCAGTCCCTGGAGAAGTCCAAACCACAGGCATACAGCCTAGTGGTAGACTCAGAATGAGGATCCATCCTGAGGAGAACACCCAGGGGGAAGGACTCCAGGCAAGAGGCCCTGATGGTCAGTGGCTTGGGTAGGAACTGGGCCTCCAGGGAGAAAGTCCAGAGGGCCATTACACTGTATGACAGTGAGGCAGAAGGGTGGCCCAGCCTTGGTGAGGAGTCACCAAGAGCAGAGAATCCCTCACACAAAGGTGACTAAAGATCCCTGTGAGAGTTGCCAGGAACAGAGTTCTCAGTTCATTATACTTGTTTGGGAACTTTGAAATTCTAAAGGGGGTGGAAGTCTGGTGTGACTAGCTAGTGGGCTCAGCTAACACATCACTGGAGTACTTTGGATGGGGGAAGATGGCCACTCTGAAGTGAAACTGAGGCAGGGTGAGTAATGCCCTGGTGGGCCACAAGGGGGTGCTACAGAGCCTGAGCCTGCCTCAGGAGGGAGGGAGCGTGCCCACAGATGACTGAGCAGCATAAAGGGGAGTACCACACCCCTCAGACACCTGAGAGAGGGAGTCATGATTTCCAGGGGCAGAGCAAATCCTGTCATTAATGAGCCCATTCTCCTGTCAAAGGGAGTGAGCGTGCAGCTATGTACTGAGCTGGGGGTAGGAGTACCAGCAAGAAATGAAGTTAGGTGACCAAAAAGGCTGGATCCTGCACCTGTGGAAGTCAATGGAAGCTTTGCCACTGTCTTCCAAAGCTGACCAGCTGGTTTTGGTGTCTGGGGATATTGGAGGAAGGGGGTGATTTTCAAGGTCACAAAGGGGAGTGAAGCACCCAAATCCCATGGACTTTCAAAGAATCCTTTGAAAATCTCCCACAGGTCCCATGTGTGCTTCTCAGCGTGTATTTCCCTTGCTCTTGGGGAAAGCTCGGGAGCTCCCTTGCCATAAGCCTGCCGGTTAAACAGTAGATGTTCTGAGCTTCCCACCATTTCTGACCTCAGTTCAGTTTTCACTGGGCAGTGAATATTTAAAGCTGGTGGATGGTCTCACCAACCAGGGAATGTAAATAAAGGTCCAAATCTCAGTCCTCTAAAGGTCTTTCCTCAGGGCTTGTTTGTTAGCCACCAGATCATCACAAAATCAAAACCAAATCAACTGGAAAATACTGGACAATATTTCTCCTGAGACTTCCACTGCTGTGGCCATTCAGAAAGGGAGAAAACACTCCCTTCCTTTTGACCGGCTTTCCCTTCCTTTTACGCTCTGCCCTGAGCAACTGCATATCCACAAAGAACCTGTTAACCCTTTACAGGCTACAGTGCTTTTAGCTTGTCACAGAGTGGAGGAGGAAGGATTTTCAGGTGGTGGGAACTGTTTAGATGTGGCCCAGTGTTGGGCAGATCGAGGGAGCTAAGTTGCTGGGGAGGAAATTGGAATGTATTTCCAGGCTGGTTCAGATGTGTGCACTGGTTTGCTGTCTGGCTTGGGTCCCAAGGAGGTCTGAAGAGTGGAATTATCTTGCTAGCTTCCCTCCAGACAGTCCAAACAATACTTGCCATCCAAGCCTTGTTTCAGTTCAGATGTGAAGTAAAATTGTATTGATTGTTTTGGGGAAAGAGATTAAACTGTAAATGTATATAAGCCCTTTCCTCCTAATTTATTTATTAATTATTTGGTATTTTACTTCTACTCATTTGAATGCTGTGTTGATATTGGCCATGATCATACTATTATTTAACATTTACCTCCTGGTAACCAAAGAAGGATGCATAATGGCTCTAGTCCTCTTTGCCATTGTCTTTTCAGCCATGCTCTTGTTTCCATTCGAGGACTTTCATAGAGGTGTAAATGTCCTGTTTAGATTGAACAGGGGTCTATTCAATCAACAGTGAATCAGGGCCTGCACCAAGGTGATCAAACAGATATTAAGAGAGTTCTTGCTTGCTTATGACTGTGCCCTCTTTGCACACACGCTCCAGGACATTCAGCTTATCATGGACTGCTTTGCTTATGCCTCAAAATGTTTCAGTTTCACAGTCAGCCAGAAAAAGCACCAGATGGCCAGCATTATGAGTGTCATGATCCCATCATCACAATTAACTATATGCCCCTCAGCTCGGTCAGAAGATTCTGCTACCTGAGTAGCATACTTTCCAGCAATGCCATGTTGAATGGTGAGATCATTCAGCGCCTACATTCACCCACAGGCTCTGGAGTGAGTGTGGAGTCTTCCTCAGTACAAAGATACAAATCTATTGCAGGGTTGTACTCACCTCACTCCTCTACAGCTGTGAGACATGGACGCTCTACTGACGCCACATCAGACAACCATCATAGTTATCCTCATCATATTATGGTAACGTGTAAAGGCCTTAATCAGGCTGGGGCCCAGTTGTACTAGGCACTATACAAACACAAGGGACCATTCCTGCCCCAATGAATCCTAGTTGGGCACATGGAACTTCACGCTCAAAGCTCATTGCACAATGAGGACCCCAGTTTAGTTCATGGGACATAGGGATTGTCTACAGAACCAGTAACTCCCCCATGTGAACACTCTGGGCACAAACTAAAAGGTACCTAGTTTGTACTCATGTAGGCCTATATTAATGTGAACTAGGCACCTTTTAATTCTCACCTGTGGTGTCTACAACAGAGTTTACTGCACAGAATTCTAGTGCTTCCTGCAAATCACACAACCCTAAGCTGAATTCTGGGGCCACGTGGACATAGTCTTAAAGTGAAGCACTATAGGGAGATAAGAATTGCCAGACTGGGTCAGACCCCTAGTCCATTTAAGCCAGTGTCTTGTCTCAGGCAGTGGCCAACAGCAGAAGCTTGTGTAAGAATTCCACAGCAGCAGATGTACAATAATCTTCCCCCAACATTAGGACTCACCCCGATCTCTAGTAGCTAGAGATTGGCCGAAGCCTTGAAGCATGAAGTTTATTATCCCTTGAACAGCAAATGTAATGATCAGTTACAATAACTCTGGATGTTCTCGTTGTGTTACCCTGGCCCTTGAGCTATGTTCTTTTACCCCATGGCTCTGAGATCATTCCACAACAGGGATAGAATGATACCAACAGCTAACCCCAGAGGAGGTAAACATGGCTGGTTGTAGTGGGAGATCTTCATTTGAGTTGGGTAACTTAGAGAAAGCAGGAGCTGCATCCAAAAGGTCAGATCATTTTCAATCTGCAAAAAGAACCCATGTCGGGTTGCAATTTCCAAAGGGCCTACAGGCCTGTTGAGAACTGGCCGCTTAACTCCATTACTCTCTTCGGAGAGTTTCCCAGCCTCTAAATCACCTTGTCAGAATCCACACATAGAAGTGGGAAAATTAAAGAAAAGGCAAAGGACGTATTATTTTGCCCAACTCTCAGGATCAGGGTAGTTTGTTCTTGGGCCTTAAGTATTAGGTTAGAAGAAAAGGAGGACTTGTGGCACCTTAGAGACTAACCAATTTATTTGAGCATAAGCATAAGTATTAGGTTGGTGTTTATTTTGTTTGAATCTGTTCATCCAAACTTGGATAAACAACCTCCCTTCAAGTTATTTCCTTAATCAACCAAAATAGTACAACCAACAAACTGGCCCTATATCTGTGGGGTTGATCAATTAAACATGTTTTGGATTATTACCTTGGGGTGGGGGTGGGGGAGCAGAGGGAGTAGCATGGGTCGTGGAGGATGTTCCCAGAATCCATTTTTATCAATGGTATTTATATGGCCCATCTTACCATAGCATCTGAGAACCTCATAAACATTTATGCTTACAACTTCCCCATGAGGTAGGGCAGTGCTATTATGCCCATTTTACAGATGGCAAACTGAGGCACAGAGCGATTAGTTGACTTGCCCAGGAAGTCTGAGGCAAAGCACAGCTCTGAAGATAGGTCTCCTGAGCTCCAAGTAGTACCCTAACATGCTGGGTGCTTGAATATAGATACAGCACAACTTTAAACTGAGAGGCAGAAGGAGAAAGAATTGTGTTAGGTTAGAATTTTTAAATGGAAGGATGATATGCCTCAAAATAAAGTAAAAATCTGACAACACAGCGTGCATGTTATCTGACAGTCATTATGTGTATTCCCAGCCTGCAGTAAAATGTAATTATAAATTTGAACTGAACAGATGTATTATATGGAAGTGCTTAAAAAATTATTAGGAACAGCTTTTAAATTAGTGGTAATAAAGCGATACCTGCAGTCCCAGCTTGTTTTTTCCCAAGTTCAATAACAAAAAAAACCCCTCTGTTTATGTTGGTTTTATTATATATATGTCCATCTGTCTGTCTATGTCATCTATCTCTAATTTATTTTCATGTATACCTATATATCCCTCCGTGAGTAGGAAAAAAAACCCTACAAGTCAAGGTTCTTAAATTTGCATTCTAGATAATCACAAGGGCAGGAAATCACAGTGTCGTGGTTGCTGGCACATCTTTATGTCTATTTGTGCATCAAAATCCAGTTTTTAATTACATGATCATATACCCCCTTCTCAAATAACACAACAGAGTAATCACCAGTTGCTGGAAATGAACCTGGGACCTCCAGAGGTAAGCATATAAGCCTCTAAAACTTGAGCTAAAGGCCTAATTCCCTTCAATAGGAGCTTCAATAGAATTGTAGCCTCTGTGCACCAGGCACAAAAAAGGGACATGTATCACACGCTGACCTGGGAATCACAATTAGAGCTGGCGAGCAAATGGAACCATATTCTCTTGGACTATGCAGTACTATGGAACTCAAAATGCTTCATGAAATGCTTCATGACTTCATTTTGGAAGAAAACTGGAAAAAAATATCCCTGCCACTGTCAAAATGGGACAGTTTGATCTCTATGGAATAAAACATTTTGAATTTTCATTTTGTAATGTCTCCATTTTGAAACCGTTCTATTTTGGATTATAATACACAATTTTTTTTTAAATAAAAGTCCGCCTAGAGAAAACCATTGCAACTGACACACAGCAAAACAAACACTTGAGGTATCTCTTCATGGAGAATTTTGAATGTTTCCACTTTCACTCTGAATGAAGCCAATTTCTAAAATCGTGAAGTCCTTTCTGAAATGAACCTCTACCCTCTGCGTAGCTCGACTTGCAACAGCATGCATTTTTCTTTGCTAAAACTTCCCACGGGTTTGTATAACACCTTATCATAACACTTCAATTGGTCATTTAAACGAATTTTGTCATCAGGCTTGTTTATTTCCGCCAGTCAGTGTTACGGATCTGTCTTTGTCCAACATGAAACTACATGCACTGTATGTATCGCTCATTATTATACTTCTCGTTCCTGTTATGTATAAAGTCCAATCCATAAGGGAAATGTGGAGGATTATCTATTGTACTGAAATGGCCCTCATTCCTGTAGTGTTTGAGTACCTCACACTCTTTAATCTCACAACCACCTTTGGAGGCAGGGAAGTAGTAGTTTCCCAGTGTTACAGAGGAAGCCCTGAGGCACAGAGCGGCTAAGTGACTTGCCCACGATCCCTTCGGAAGTCTGGCGCAGAGCAGGGCAATGAAGTCAAGTCTTCTCAGGCTAGTGCTGTAACCACTGGACGATTCTTCTCTAGAAGCAGAAGACGCACTGGACTTGTGGGAAGCGGACAAACGGTTCAGGGCTAGGAGTCTTGTCTCAACAAATTGACCTAGGTCCGTACTTGTGTGAAATCCAGCTGCAAAACCCCAGAGCGCTGCAGGATCACAAGTGGGGCTACTCTGGCACACTCACAGCAGGGCCAAGTGTGGTCCTGCAACCACTCCTGGCCTTACTCCTCCAGCTGTGGCTGCCTCCTTGCAGCGTGGCGACCTGTGCTGTAAGCCTGCTGACAATCACTATACAATTAACTAAGGCTGTCTGCACCTTAAACAAGCTAACAAAACCCAAAGTTAAGCAATTCGCGGCAGCACTTGAGAGTAAGGCTCTCAGGTAGCACTGAGGCACTCCATCTCCATCCCGCCTCACCTCACACTGCCCTGAGGAGAAGGCAAGCCTTCTTAACTGGTCTGCTGGCCCCTGACTGATCAGTTTCCCCTCCTGGCCTTTCTAGGCCTCTGGAAGACTAAGGGTTGGGGCTGGGGGGGTTGGTAGTCTGGTCTGAGTGGGTTTTCCTTGACCAGAGAGGTGTCAGGGCAGTAACAGCTCCAGTTGGGGGTGGGGAGGGCGAGTGGCAGAGAAGGCCTGATAGGCCAGAAAGGAAAGATTGAAAAAAAAATGGGTTTGTTTAGTCTGGAGAAGAGAAGACTGAGAGGGGACATGAGAACAGTTTTCAAGTACATAAAAGGTTGTTATAAGGAAGAGGGAGAAAAAATTGTTCTTCTGAACCTTTGAGGCTAGGACAAGAAGCAATGGGCTTAAATTGCAGCAAAGGAGATTTAGGTTGGACATGAGACAAAACTTCCTAACTGTCGGGGTGGTTAAGCACTGGCATAAATTTCCTAGGGAGGGTGTGGAATCTCCATCACTGGAGATTTTTAAGAGCAGGTTAGACAAACACCTGTCAGGGGTGGTCTAGATAATACTTAGTCCTGCCATGAGTTCAGAGGACTGGTGGAAATAATGTTGGTGGAACCACTTCCAGAGGGAGTCAGCCAAATCCCATGGAAGTCAACGGGAGTCTTTCAACTGACATCATTGGTCTATGCATTGCCCCCTTAGTAACTGAAGAGAATAAAAGTTTACTCCCCTTTCCGTAGTGGTCTGGATATGTTGTCCCTGTAACAGAGAAAATAAAAGGTGCTTTTAAAGAGAGTCATTGTCAGAAATAAATAAGTGACATGTATTGGCATATCTAAGGAATGGCATTCAGTGGAAAAATGAGGAGATATTTATCTGATCTTTATTGCAAAGAGGGTTTATTTCCTGAGAGAATGCTTAGGAGTTAAGCGTCCATGAAACAGCCTTGGAGTAAATAAAAAGACATATTAACTGCAGCCTGGAAAGCAAAGGCTGTGGTAAGTCTGGCTGAATTAGGGTGCTGATTTCAACATAGGGTTTGGGTTTCACTCTCTCTTAAATTGAACTTAGGGGGTGAATTTGATGCTAATGATAGAGATGTACCAGAGGCTAGGGGTAGGTGCAAACTGCAGTGCTTGTTTCCTAAGGTGCACCTCTCTTCTTTAATTATTTGTAGTGCAGGTGTTGAATTGGAAGTATCAGCTTCCTAACCCTTCTATTTTTTCAGGGTGGAGTTCACACCACGCACCTAAAGCTCAAGTATCCAGGTGGAACATGAGATGGTGGTGTAGGTCCACCATAGCCCTCAAATCAGGGACAGCATGAGGGATGCCCACTCCTAACTACAGCTGGTAAACAACTGGTTGTTTGGCTTGTTTTCTGGTTTTTGTTCACTAGCAGGACCAAAAAAAATGAAGAAAACAAAACTTGGTTTGGATTTAAT
Source organism: Caretta caretta (assembly GCF_965140235.1). NCBI lineage: Eukaryota > Metazoa > Chordata > Testudines > Cheloniidae > Caretta > Caretta caretta. The sequence goes on along the minus strand of NC_134210.1, from coordinate 7,445,560 downwards.
TGAATCTGGACATTGTGCAAAATGTTGGCAAATTCCAAAAATCAGTCGTGAGTCAAACAAAAACAATGTTCGACGTGCAACAAAACAATCTCAGGATTTGTAAGAGCTACATTAAAAAAATGGCCAGGAGGAGGCAGTAGTGCTGGCCTTGTAACTTTTAGCCCTGTGGCTGCGTGAGATGAAGGTTCAGTTCTCCCCTCTGCCTGCTGCGGAGAAGGGGTTTTAAATTGAGAGAATAGGGTACATTGTAGGAGAGTAGAAATGGGAGATATCGGATTTTTCAGTTCACTCACAATTCCAAAAAATGGGGAAAAAATTATTTCAAGTCAAACTAAAATGAAAACATTTCTAAATTTTCAGTGAATCAAAAAAAGGGGGTTGTAATAAAACATTTCATTTTGATCTTGACCCAACTCAATGTTTTGTTTGTTTTGAGTTTTGGCATTTTGACAAAAGCACAGGAGGACTAGATCCCCAAAACAGGGGTGGGGGGGCGCTGTGAAAGGAAGTAAGCCACCTCTCTTTAGCCCAGTGGTTAGGGTACTTTTCTGAGAAGTGGGGGTTCCTGGTTCAATTACCCCTCTGCCTGGTGCAGAGAAGAGATTTGAACTTGCGTGGTCCATACTGCAGGAACATAGCTTAGCTAGTGAGCTATATGGGATTATCTGAGGTAAGTCTTTGTCTCAATCTTCCATGTTGAAATTATTCTATTGTTAGGGACCTACCAAATTCATGGCCATGAAAAAACATGTCACGGTCTGTGAAATCTGGTCTCCCTCTGTAAAATCTGGTCTTTTGTGTGCTTTTACCCTATACGATACAGGTTTCGCGGGGGAGATCAGTGTTTCTCAAACTGGGGGCGGTCCTGACCCAAAAGGGAGTTGCAGAGGTGTGACAAGGTTTTTTTAGGAGGGTCACAGTATTGCCACCCTTACTTCTATGCTGTCTTCAGAGCTGGTGGTCGGAGAGTGGCGGCTGTTAGCTGGGTGCCCAGCTCTGAAGGCAGTGCCCTGCCCTCAGCAGCTCAGAAGTAAAGGTAGCAATACCATACCATGCCACCCTTACTTCTGCACTGCTGCCTTCAGAGTTGGATGGCCGGAGAGTGGTGGTTGCTGACTGAGGGTCCAGCTCTGCAGGCATCAGCAATCCCATATCATGCCATCCTTACATCTATGCTGCCGCTGGCGACATCTCTGCCTTCAGAGCTGGGCTCCCAGCCGGTAGCTGCCTCTCTCCTGCTGCCCAGCTCTGAAGACAGCACTGCCGCCAGCAGCTGCATACAAATAAGTACCACAACCGCCCCCCCACAATAATCTTGTGACCCCTCCACAACTCCTTTGTGAGTCAGGACTCCTACAATTATAACACCATGACGTTTCAGATTTAAATAGCTGAAATCATGACATTTATGATTTTTAATATCCTAAGAACAAAGAATTCACCAAAATTGACCAGGAATTTGGTAGGGCCCTATCTACTGTGTACAAATAATTAGTCATTGGAGCAGTGACTTGCACCTAAGTCTCCCACATTGTAGGTGAGTGCCCTACTTACAAAGCTAGAAAGTCATCCTCATTTTTTTTCTTAGCCCATGTTATTCATTGCCATTCATAGTGGCAATTCATGATGCCAGTGACTAGTCATCTATAGCACCTCATTGCGTTTGGACATCCTTAGATATATTTGTCACATCTAGACCTTATATTGCTAAGGCATCTTTCTGCCTGAAAGATTTTAAAGCTCTTTATAAACTTGGATGTGGGGGGCAAACTATATACAGGAATTGTTTCACCTATCACTGAACTACCCACCTCGAGGGTGGGTTATGGCAGCTTTTTCACTACTCATAGCAACTCCACTTAACAATGTAGAACATGAAATGAAACAATTGGAGTTGGTATCTGGTAATTAGATACCATAAGGCCATTTGAAGCTGCAGGATTAATGTACATAGGCAGAATATAATGACCCAAGCCAGACTTTGTCTGGGACTCTGGGGTTAACAACACAACCCTTGGAAAAAGAGCCCTGGGACTTACGTTGACCAAAAGGGAACTATTCCACTTATTTAACGACTTGTATATCATTAGCACTGAGATGCGCCATTTAGGATCAGGGCACTGTACAAACATCTTGTAAAATACAGTCCTTGCGCCAAAGAACTGACACCCATTCCTTGTATTAAGTTAGCCTGTAACCAAGAAGTGGAGTGGATGGCGGAGGGAGGCTTGGGTCAGTCTGCGCAAATTTTCAGAAACCACGATGGGAATGGTCAGGCCTAGTGGTCAGAACCATGGCAGTCAGAACCAGAATCAACAGTCCAGCGCAGGGGTGGAATGAGGCAAGAGCAAGGCTCAAGCAGGCTAAGGCTTGGGTAGGTCTGTTGCCACTATCAGGCAGGAGAGAGTTCCAAGTCGTGGGATGACATGGAGAAGTCTGGGCTTCTGTTCCTACTGTGAGGTTTATATGCCTGCCCTGGGAGTCACCTGACTACTTCCTGTCCTGAGGATTGGCTAGAGCATAATACAGGTCTATCAAATTACGTCTAATATGTACTCATGTCAGCAGGACTCTGCACCACACATCTCTTGCTGCAAGAGTGACTGGGTGGGGGGCTGGTGTTAGTCCATTGAAAAGGGAGAGGTTTTGACTCCAACTCAACAGAATATTTAAGCACATGATTTAATCCCTGTGTAGTCAACGGGGCTACTCACCTGCTTCAAACTAGCCACATGCTTAGCTATCTAGTTGTCAGGGACACCAAGGAAAAGTGCATGACATCTTATAAATATCCCCGAGTCAGTAGCAACACTTTTACTTGTGAAGGAAGATGATTTAAAATTCCAGTAGAAAAGCATCATGACTCTACCAGTGACCCCCAACCTTACAGCTTTGTGTGTTAACCAAAAATGTCATTTTTTTCCTTTGGAATTTACTGCGGACTAGCAGTGAGAGTTCCTGATCATAATCAGTTACACGAGAAATGGTTTATTACTTACAAAAAATCACTTAAATGAAGGGAATTATAAAATCATTTTTACAGTAGTCTTTGGATAATAAATTGCAGCGTCTTAAATATGAGTAGATTCTTTTATCTGAGTTTATCTTGTTGAGATGGATCAGAATACTGTAATCAATCACTCAGCTTAGCCATAAAACGGTTCCCTCATACATGTGTATTCTCTTAGAAACAAAGTCATAACGTTTACAAATAACAACTTATTGGGTTTCAAGGTTAGCCTGGCTCCACGTTCAATATTATCTGACATTTTATTGGCTACTGCACAAACTTTTGCCTAATGCAGTCATTTTACTTAGAAAAATTAATTGAAGGGTTGACTATAATAAAGTAAATTTAGGGGGGGGAAATAGTAGGAGGACAGAAATAAAAATCTGTTAAAGTGAAGAAATGGCTGAGGAAACAAGCTGTGGAAGGACAGGGAGGAAAAGGGAAACACTGTTAATCTAAAGTGAAGTGTCACAGGGTGATCTGGTCTTTTAAAGGCTCAACTGTGCCCTGTTTGATCAACCTTCCCAGGTGAAGGGAACAAATCCTGGGGTCACATGGTAGATGATGGCAACTCAGAGCCAGGGCTGCTGGGATGGAGAGGACAGCCTGAGTCCAGAGAGTAGGCTAGAGACAGGGAGCGAGCAAAGGTGCTTTCTTGAAGCTCTGAGGTAGACAGCTGGCTTGGGAGCACAGGTGCTGAAACTAGGGATGCTGTTGCATGCCTTGGCTTGAAGTGGTTTCCATTGTAGACAGGGTTTACAGTTTGGGTCAATGGCTCTCAGCACCCCTGCCTGGGAGTGCAAGGCTGCCGGGCGCAGGCTAGAAGCCAATCAGTTGGAGGAGAGCCTCAGCAGAAGGGACTAGAAACACTCTCTAACTCCTGTCCTGAATTGTTCCAGCCCTGCTCCCTTGCCTGGCTTCTGAATCCAGTTCTGACCATTGGTGCTGGCTGCTGGCTTTAACCACGAGGTCAGACTGCCTATATGCTGGTCCCTGACAGCACTGGCTGGTAAGTGGGATCACAGGGGAATACATAATAACTTAGCAAGTGGGAATCACGATCGCCAATATTTTGGCAAGTGATTAGCGACAGTGAAAGTCTCAGCTTGTGTGTGTCCAAGGTGAGGAACTTTAAAGGAGTCTTATTTTCTGAAACTGCTGAGCATGCAGCCTGTGAAAATCAGGACCTTAGCTGAGCACCGAAAAGAGGAGGCAACCCAAATTGCTAGTTAATTGTGGGAAGTGTAGGCCTATAACATTGATTCAAACCAACTTGGGAGCACTTAGGATACATTTGCCAATAAAGGATCCCAGGGGGAAAAAATGAAGTAATGAGTGTTCTGAAAATTAATGAATGCAGCAAATATTTTCCAAGTATGGGTGCCTGAAGTAGGCACTCGAGTTCCAAAGGTGCCGAGTATCCTGCCGAGTTTATCTCTGAAAACTCGTGGCGAACCGGGGAAGTCCCGGATGACTGGAAAAAGGCTAATGTAGTGCCAATCTTTAAAAAAGGGAAGAAGGAGGATCCTGGGAACTACAGGCCAGTCAGCCTCACCTCAGTCCCTGGAAAAATCATGGAGCAGGTCCTCAAAGAATCAATCCTGAAGCACTTGCATGAGAGGAAAGTGATCAGGAACAGCCAGCATGGATTCACCAAGGGAAGGTCATGCCTGACTAATCTAATCGCCTTTTATGATGAGATTACTGGTTCTGTGGATGAAGGGAAAGCAGTGGATGTATTGTTTCTTGACTTTAGCAAAGCTTTTGACACGGTCTCCCACAGTATTCTTGTCAGCAAGTTAAGGAAGTATGGGCTGGATGAATGCACTATAAGGTGGGTAGAAAGCTGGCTAGATTGTCGGGCTCAACGGGTAGGGATCAATGGCTCCATGTCTAGTTGGCAGCCGGTATCAAGTGGAGTGCCCCAAGGGTCGGTCCTGGGGCCGGTTTTGTTCAATATCTTCATAAATGATCTGGAGGATGGTGTGGATTGCACTCTCAGCAAATTTGCGGATGATACTAAACTGGGAGGAGTGGTAGATACGCTGGAGGGGAGGGATAGGATACAGAAGGACCTAGACAAATTGGAGGATTGGGCCAAAAGAAATCTGATGAGGTTCAATAAGGATAAGTGCAGGGTCCTGCACTTAGGATGGAAGAATCCAATGCACCGCTACAGACTAGGGACCGAATGGCTAGGCAGCAGTTCTGCGGAAAAGGACCTAGGGGTGACAGTGGACGAGAAGCTGGATATGAGTCAGCAGTGTGCCCTTGTTGCCAAGAAGGCCAATGGCATTTTGGGATGTATAAGTAGGGGCATAGCGAGCAAATCGAGGGACGTGATCGTTCCCCTCTATTCGACATTGGTGAAGCCTCATCTGGAGTACTGTGTCCAGTTTTGGGCCCCACACTACAAGAAGGATGTGGATAAATTGGAGAGAGTCCAGCGAAGGGCAACAAAAATGATTAGGGGTCTAGAACACATGAGTTATGAGGAGAGGCTGAGGGAGCTGGGATTGTTTAGCCTGCAGAAGAGAAGAATGAGGGGGGATTTGATAGCTGCTTTCAACTACCTGAAAGGGGGTTCCAAAGAGGATGGCTCTAGACTGTTCTCAATGGCAGCAGATGACAGAACGAGGAGTAATGGTCTCAAGTTGCAGTGCGGGAGGTTTAGATTGGATATTAGGAAAAACTTTTTCACTAAGAGGGTGGTGAAACACTGGAATGCGTTACCTAGGGAGGTGGTTGAATCTCCTTCCTTAGAGGTTTTTAAGGTCAGGCTTGACAAAGCCCTGGCTGGGATGATTTAACTGGGAATTGGTCCTGCTTCGAGCAGGGGTTGGACTAGATGACCTTCAGGGGTCCCTTCCAACCCTGATATTCTATGATTCTATGATTCAGAGCTGGTCAGAAATTCCCCAGCAGAATTCTGCTTTTCTGTGGGAGAATGCTGGTTTGTTGAAGTGTCTTACTGAGATGGTTTGATTTTTGACAAAGTTGCAATAGAACCTTGCCTGGTTTTCTGCCAGCTGCCCAGCAACCACCTGACAAATTGTTAGGGAGTTGGGAAGCCCAGGTCTTCCATGCTCCTAGCTCCTCTACAGCTCGCCTGACTGTATGGTCAAGCTTCTGCTCCCCATTAGCCTGCCAGGGGGGCTGCTGAGGAGCTGGGTGCACGCACTGGCTTCCGAGCTCTGAGGCTCCTGGATCAGCTGGGACTTGCAGCTCCCAGGATCATGGCAGTTTGGGCTTCCGCCATCCACAGCTCTGGAGCAGCCCACCAGCAGACTGCCTCTGAATTGGGAACCCCAGGGTTTCCTGGGCCTCTGGCTCCAACACAGCATGCCAGCTGGAATTCCCTGGAGCCAGGGCTCAGTTTCCTTTTCCAGAGACGTTTCAGAGTAGCAGCCGTGTTAGTCTGTATTCACAAAAAAAAAAAAAAGGAGTACTTGTGGCACCTTAGAGACTAACAAATTTATTTGAGCATAAGCTTTTATGAGCTAGAGCTCACTTCATCAGATGCATTCAGTGGAAAATACAGGGGGGAGATTTATATACATAGAGAACATGAAACAGTGGGTGTTACCATAGACACTGTAAGGAGAGTGATCACTTAAGGTGAGCTATTACCAGCAGGAGAGCCGGGGCCGGGGGGGGGGGCTTTTGTAGTGATAATCAAGGTGGGCCATTTCCAGCAGTTGACAAGAACATCTGAGGAACAGTGGGGGGGGGGGGAATAAACATGGGGAAATAGTTTTACTTTGTGTAATGACCCATCCACTCCCAGTCTCTATTCAAGCCTAAGTTAATTGTATCCAGTTTGCAAATTAATTCCAATTCAGCAGTCTCTCATTGGAGTCTGTTTCTGAAGTTTTTTTGTTGAAGAATTGCAACTTTTAGGTCTGTAATCGAGTGACCAAAGAGATTGAAGTGTTCTCCGTCTGGTTTTTGAATGTTATAATTCCTGACGTCTGATTTGTGTCCATTTATTCTTTTACGTAGAGACTGTCCAGTTTGACCAATGTCCATGGCAGAGGGGCATTGCTGGCACATGATGGCATATATCACATTGGTAGATGTGCAGGTGAACGAGCTCTGATAGCGTGGCTGATGTGCATCCAATGAAGTGAGCTGTAGCTCACGAAAGCTTATGCTCAAATAAATTTAATAGAATCATAGAATATCAGGGTTGGAAGGGACCTCAGGAGGTGATCTAGTCCAACCCCCTCCTCAAAGCAGGACCAATCCCCAATTAAATCATCCCAGCCAGGGCTTTGTCAAGCCTGACCTTAAAAACTTCTAAGGAAGGAGATTCTACCACCTCCCTAGGTAACGCATTCCAGTGTTTCACCACCCTCCTAGTGAAAAAGTTTTTCCTAATATCCAACCTAAACCTCCCCCACTGCAACTTGAAACCATTACTCCTTGTCCTGTCCTCTTCTACCACTGACAATAGTCTAGAACCATCCTCTCTGGAACCACCTCTCAGGTAGTTGAAAGCAGCTATCAAATCCCCCCTCATTCTTCTCTTCTGCAGGCTAAACAATCCCAGTTCCCTCAGCCTCTCCTCATAAGTCATGTGTTCCAGACCCCTAATCATTTTTGTTGCCCTTCGCTGGACTCTCTCCAATTTATCCACATCCTTCTTGTAGTGTGGGGCCCAAAACTGGACACAGTACTCCAGATGAGGCCTCACCAATGTCGAATAGAGGGGGACGATCACGTCCCTCGATCTGCTCGCTATGCCCCTACTTATACATCCCAAAATGCCATTGGCCTTCTTGGCAACAAGGGCACACTGCTGACTCATATCCAGCTTCTCGTCCGCTGTCACCCCTAGGTCCTTTTCCGCAGAACTGCTGCCTACCCATTCAGTCCCTAGTCTGTAGCTGTGCATTGGGTTCTTCCGTCCTAAGTGCAGGACCCTGCACTTATCCTTATTGAACCTCATCAGATTTCTTTTGGCCCAATCCTCCAATTTGTCTAGGTCCCTCTGTATCCTATCCCTGCCCTCCAGTGTATCTACCACTCCTCCCAGTTTAGTATCATCCAAAAATTTGCTGAGAGTGCAATCCACACCATCCTCCAGATCATTTATGAAGATATTGAACAAAACCGGCCCCAGGACCGACCCCTGGGGCACTCCACTTCACACTGGCTGCCAACTAGACATGGAGACATTGATCCCTACCCGTTGAGCCCGACAATCTAGCCAGCTTTCTACCCACCTTATAGTGCATTCATCCAGCCCATACTTCTTTAACTTGCTGACAAGAATACTGTGGGAGACCGTGTCAAAAGCTTTGCTAAAGTCAAGAAACAATACATCCACTGTTTTCCCTTCATCCACAGAACCAGTAATCTCATCATAAGAGGCGATTAGATTAGTCAGGCATGACCTTCCCTTGGTGAATCCATGCTGGCTGTTCCTGATCACTTTCCTCTCATGCAAGTGCTTCAGGATTGATTCTTTGAGGACCTGCTCCATGATTTTTCCAGGGACTGAGGTGAGGCTGACTGGCCTGTAGTTCCCAGGATCCTCCTTCTTCCCTTTTTTAAAGATTGGCACTACATTAGCCTTTTTCCAGTCATCCAGGACTTCCCCCGTTCGCCACGAGTTTTCAAAGATAATGGCCAATGGCTCTGCAATCACAGCCGCCAATTCCTTTAGCACTCTCGGATGCAACTCGTCCAGCCCCATGGACTTGTGCACATCAAGCTTTTCTAAATAGTGCCTAACCACTTCTTTCTCCACAGAGGGCTGGCCATCTATTCCCCATGTTGTGATGCCCAGCGCAGCAGTCTGGGAGCTGACCTTGTTCGTGAAGACAGAGGCAAAAAAAGTATTGAGTACATTAGCTTTTTCCACATCCTCTGTCACTAGGTTGCCTCCCTCATTCAGTAAGGGGCCCACACTTTCCTTGGCTTTCTTCTTGTTGCCAACATACCTGAAGAAACCCTTCTTGTTACTCTTGACATCTCTCGGTAGCTGCAGCTCCAGGTGTGATTTGGCCCTCCTGATTTCATTCCTACATGCCCGAGCAATATTTTTATACTCTTCCCTGGTCATATGTCCAACCTTCCACTTCTTGTAAGCTTCTTTTTTATGTTTAAGATCTGCTACGATTTCACCGTTAAGCCAAGCTGGTCGCCTGCCATATTTACTATTCTTTCGACACATCGGGATGGTTTGTCCCTGAAACCTCAACAGGGATTACTTGAAATACAGCCAGCTCTCCTGGACTCCTTTCCCCTTCATGTTAGTCCCCCAGGAGATCCTACCCATCCGTTCCCTGAGGGAGTCGAAGTCTTTCCTGAAGTCCAGGGTCCGTATCCTGCTGCTTACCTTTCTTCCCTATGCACAGCTACAATGCACAGCTACAGATTAGGGACCGAATGGCTAGGCAGCAGTTCTGCGGAAAAGGACCTAGGGGTGACAGTGGACGAGAAGCTGGATATGAGTCAGCAGTGTGCCCTTGTTGCCAAGAAGGCCAATGGCATTTTGGGATGTATAAGTAGGGGCATAGCGAGCAGATCGAGGGACGTGATCATTCCCCTCTATTCGACATTGGTGAGGCCTCATCTGGAGTACTGTGTCCAGTTTTGGGCCCCACACTACAAGAAGGATGTGGATAAATTGGAGAGAGTCCAGCGAAGGGCAACAAAAATGATTAGTTTCAGAGTAACAGCCGTGTTAGTCTGTATTCGCAAAAAGAAAAGGAGTACTTGTGGCACCTTAGAGACTAACCAATTTATTTGAGCATGAGCTTTCGTGAGCTACAGCTCACTTCATCGGTGTGGAACACATGACTTATGAGGAGAGGCTGAGGGAGCTGGGATTGTTTAGCCTGCAGAAGAGAAGAATGAGGCGGGATTTGATAGCTGCTTTCAACTACCTGAAAGGGGGTTCCAAAGAGGATGGCTCTAGACTGTTCTCAATGGTAGCAGATGACAGAACGAGGAGTAATGGTCTCAAGTTGCCAGTGGGGGAGGTTTAGATTGGATATTAGGAAAAACTTTTTCACTAAGAGGGTGGTGAAACACTGGAATGCGTTACCTAGGGAGGTGGTAGAATCTCCTTCCTTAGAGGTTTTTAAGGTCAGGCTTGACAAAGCCCTGGCAGGGATGATTTAACTGGGAATTGGTCCTGCTTCGAGCAGGGGGTTGGACTAGATGACCTTCTGGGGTCCCTTCCAACCCTGATATTCTATGATTCTATGATTCCCTGTGTCAGGATCCTGAACTCAACCAACTCATGGTCACTGCCTCCCAGATTCCCATCCACTTTTGCTTCCCCCACTAATTCTTCCCGGTTTGTGAGCAGCAGGTCAAGAAAAGCTCCCCCCCTAGTTGGCTCCTCTAGCACTTGCACCAGGAAATTGTCCCCTACGCTTTCCAAAAACTTCCTGGATTGTCTATGCACCGCTGTATTGCTCTCCCAGCAGATATCAGGAAAATTAAAGTCACCCATGAGAACCAGGGCGTGCGATCTAGTAGCTTCTGCGAGCTGCCAGAAGAAAGCCTCATCCCCCTGGTCCGGTGGTCTATAGCAGACTCCCACCACTACATCACTCTTGTTGCTCACACTTCTAAACTTAATCCAGAGACACTCAGGTTTTTCTGCAGTTTCGTACCGGAGCTCTGAGCAGTCATACTGCTCCCTTACATACAGTGCTACTCCCCCACCTTTTCTGCCCTGCCTGTCCTTCCTGAACAGTTTATAACCATCCATGACAGTACTCCAGTAATCCATTTGTTAGTCTCCAAGGTGCCACAAGTACTCCTTTTCTTTTTTCCAGAGAAGTTAGACATTTGGGGGCCTTATTCCAAAGCAGTAACAACACCAAATATCCAAATCCTCCAAAATGAAATTCCCTTTCTGTGCACAGCTCTAGTCCCCAGCAGTGGGTGCTCTGGAGCCAGACTGAGAGCCCCAGAAACTGAAGTCATCTCTCACAGAAAAGGTGGTGGAAGTGAAAGCTTCCTTCAAAAGGTGCTTTGCTTAACCTCGAGAAGCCAATCCCAGGAATGAGTAGAGCGGCCTCCACAGTCTCTTTCATCCTTGTCCTCTTTAGTGAGACTTCCACCAAGGCAGGGGGCAATGGTTATGATGGAAATTCTCCACTAGAATTTGAACCTGCTGATTGAGGCAGTACAAACATCTCCGGATGATGATATTGACTTTCAGTCACTGGTATTGTGGACTGGTTGCAAACCAGTGACCTGCTCGTGATAGTTTCACCCTACCATTACCAGTCCCTTGAGTCATCAGACCTTCATGCAGCATACAGTTCTAGGGCTGAATTCTGTCTGCACATAAGTGTGTGGATTGGAATGAGTGTCTGCAGTGATAGCTGGATGTATCCCTGTGAGTGTAACTTTTGGCCTTTAGCAAGTAGATGGTAATTAGAGCTGGGTGAATAACTTTTCTGGTTGTTCTCAAACAAACAAACGTGTTTCAGGGTGACCACAAATGAACATTTAAAAAAAAAAAAAAGCAGTTAACTGAAAAGTTGATTTTTTTTTTAAAGAGTGGAGAGAAGAGGATTGAACAAACCATTTTATTTTGAGGTCTCTTATTTTTTTAATAAAATTGGAGACAATTTCACAACAATGTGGTTTTGAACTGAAACATTTGGAAAATGTCAATGTTATGTTTGGCGAATTTGCAAACTGTTTTGGTTGACCCGAATCTGCAATTTTTACCAAAAAAGAAAAAAAATCTGTCCATTTTTTGCCTAGCTCTAGTGGTATTATTTTTCACTTACTTTTCCTTCCTTTTGAGGATCTCAAAGCACTTCATCAAGACAACTAAGGGTGATTAAAGATGGGGTTTTCGTTCCCATTGAAATGATGGGTAGATTTACCATTAACTTTAATGTGAGCAGAGTTGGCCAATGCTGACAGCTTTTGCCAATCCTATGCTGTGTGACTTAGTATCTACATGATAGCTGAGCTGGGAATATAATACAGGTCTCTGGAATCCCCCATGCCCTTGCCCATAAATCACAGGTCGCTTCTCTCAGATATGTATACATACAAAACAAAAGATGATGTAAAGGAATATATGAAAGAGGAAAGGAATAAAGTGAAATTAAAAGAAAGGGGTAAGAAGAAAAAGGGTTAATAAAAATCAAGATAGATAAAAGTAAACAAATCCAATGAAAAAAATGCTAGCTAATTTATTTAATCATTAGCATTTTTGAATCTTAATGAGGCCTGATTTCATAGTAAACAAGAAAAATGAATTTCAGAACCCAGTTCTGGTCATGTTCAATTTCTATGCTGTTGAGGTTTTGTCCCCTTTTAATTGCGGGGTGGGAGGCAGGAGACAATGGTCTTAAAGTAATACTAGTAAGCACTGCAACTTTGAAAACTCTAAGTTTATGAAAAGGAGTCTTTGACGGGACTGCCTGTGATAGCAGAGGATGAGTTGATGATTCAGGAGGTTCCTTCCAGTTGTATTTCTGCTCTGTGTGTGGTATAGGTTATTATTGTTTATTAATTGTCTGACAGTAGCACCTAGTATCCAACTCAGATTGGGGCCTCATTGAACTAGGCAAGAATAAAACACAGCCCCTGCCCCAGAAAGCTTACAATTGAAATAGACAAGACATTCAAAGGATGAGGAGAAAGGAATGTTACCTACATGTAGAGTGAACAATGTGGTGACTTGAAAATGATTTACTAATTCCATATTTCTTTCCTAGGTGTCTAACTGCTGGGTCTAGCCCATATGCTCAGGGTCTGAATGGTCACTATATTTGGGGTCAGGAAAGAGTCTTCCCCCATGTCACATTGACAGAGACCCTGCAGGGTTTTCACCTTCCTCTGCAGTGTGGGACATGGGTCACTTGCTGGTTTGAACTAGTGTAAATGGTGATTCTCTGTTCCTCAAAGTCTTTAAATCAAGAATTGAGAACTTCAGTATCTCAGCCACAGGTTATGGGCTTATTGCTGGAGTGGATGGGTGAGGTTTTGTGACCCGCAAAGGACAGGTGGTGAGAATAGAAGATCATGATTGTCCCTTCTGGCCTAAAATTGTACGAGTCTTCCAGTTCTACGTTTGTGTTTGTTTTGGGGAAGGACTGTTTAATTTAGTTTATTTTTTTACTTTCTGGGTGGGAGTGTTTGTTAGATGGAGGTTAGAAAAAACAAGGAAGAGAAAGGAGACATTATATTTAGTGGGTTTGTTTGTGTATGTGTATTACATACACATAATAGAGATGCTGCATATAAACCATGTGATAGTTCTATAAAGTGAGTAAGGGCTTTGTCCCATTGGTTATCATATATCTTCCATCTGAGTGGCTCCACTAAAAATAGAGTGGTTTGTGACAAATATTCATTGATCTCAGTGAATATTTATTCAATTGGCAACATGTGCAGTTATAGGCACTACAATGGACTGAGTGGAGGAAACAGTTTTATCTTCATTCAGTGGGAACCTGCTGCAGCAGGGGTAAAATACATGGGCTTTGAGTTCGAACAGTGAGGGCCAAACATTTGTAGTTTGGTTTCATTCAGAAAATCACTGACACACCCAGGAGGGGCCGGGAAATACCAGCTGCTTCCTATGAGGCATAAATCTCCTCTTAAGTGCAGGAGCCAGCTTTGCAACATAGCGTGGAAAATGAAGTCAATTCTGTGAAGATCTTTGCATCAAGCTGAAGTTTCTGACTGCAGCTCCAGAGTGAAATCCTGGCCTCATTGGGTATGTCCACACAGCAAAGGAAGACCTGTGGCTGGCGGGTGACAGCTGACAGGCTAACAGTGCTTGGGCTGTGGGGCTATTTCATTGCTATGTATACTTCTGGGCTCAGGACCCTGTGTGGAGGAAAAGTCCCAGAACTTGGGCTGCAGCCAAGCCCAGAAGACTACACAGCAGTGAAACAGCCCAAGCCCCAAGCTGGCTGTCACAGGCCAGCCACAGGTGGCTAGTTGCTGTGTAGACATACTCAATGAAGTCAATGGCAAAACTGTCAATGATTTCACTAGAGTCGGGATTTCAGCCCAGGTGTCTGCAGCAGACAATGGTGGCAGTGGTTGAAAGACATTAAACAGACATGGTTTTGCCTGCAGTTAGGTCTCAGAAACAACTCCACGTGTTGTCATTATAATCAACACATTGATAATGTTACACTTTTCATTTAGATTTGCAGATGTAGCAAGAATATAAGGGTTGCCTAATTCAGAGCTGGTTAATTTTTATTTTATTTGTATTTTTTGTAACCTACTCAATACATTTTCCACCTAAAGAGATACATGGGCCTTGAACCAAGGAAAGTTTTGGAAGTAAAGTCACTGAAAGTCATATGTGCATAACCAAACTTAATAGATTTTTATTTGGCCTATATTCCTATAACATACCTCTGCAAAAGTCATTGCAGGATTGGTGCCGTGGGTCCTAATTCAGAAAAGCATTTAAACAAATACTTTAATCATATGCTTAAATCCATCACAATTAAGAGACTTGCTGAAATGAGGCAATAGGAACCGATCCTGCAAAGATTTACATATATATTTAACTTTATGCACAGGGAGTTGTTCCAATTGTCTTTAGTGGGGCTACTCATGTACGCATGCATAAGTCTTTCTCAGATCAAAGACTAAGTGAACAGGCTGTACGTTAAAGCAACCTAGATTGTTTTGTTTGATCTAATCCAATAGATTCCCCCCCCCCCACCCTCCACACCCCAAGCTAATCCATTTCTCATCCTGTCATGGCATATTTTTTTTTCTCTGATGCTTGACCAAAAGAACATGAAACTAATTTATTTCCATAACAATGACTTTTCCTAAATACAAATGGCGCTTTGTTCCAGAGAGTTCAAAGCAAATACGATATTTTTTTAATGCCACAAACATGTATTTCCTCATCCTCAGAAGGACAAAAATAAGACAGCATGTCAATTAAAAGCACAGATTTCTCCCCTGGAATCATAGTTGGCTCCCTTATACTATCATCTATCTATCTCCATACTTCCATCCAAAGATCTTAAAGCCCTGACCAATATCAGTAGGTGAGGTGTGATTACGTCCTGCTGATTGGCTAACAATTTTGTACATCCTGTGATTTGTATTACTCCATCTCAACCCCACTTCTTCCACCACTCCACTTGTTACACATTTGACACACACTTTGGAGCAGGGACGGTCACATATGGTATGTTTGCATGGGACCTAGTGCAATTGGGCTCCAAAACTGTTGACTTCTAAGTGTCACTGCAATGTAAATGTTAAACCACACTATCCTGGTAAGGTAGGTAAGTGTTACACCTAGTTTAAATAGAGAGAAACTGGGGTAAATAGAGGTTAGGCAACTAGCCCAAGATCACCTGAGTTAGTGGCAAAAATAAATCTCCACTCTCCTGATTCCTAGTTCTCTTCCCTTGCCACTAGACTACTCTTCAGCCACAGGCCTCTGCCAGAGACAGGATATGGGGCAAGATGGATAATGGTCTGACCCCCTATGGCAGCTCTTAAGTTCATCTTCCGAATCTAAGTTTCCTTCTTCTGGGGCAAAAAGAAATGTGTGGATGTGATAGGATGTGATAGGATCACCAAAGTGTCCTCAAGGAACCATTGTCCTTGTCCCAAAAACCCAACAGAATTTCTGGAAATTTAGCTCAAAGTTATTTCAGGACTGAATTATGAGGAGGACACTGCCAAAGATCAGGAGTGAGTCAGAGAGACATATTGGTGTAGGCCCCATACTGGACTAATAAAGGGTTGTGAGGTTAAAGTGCCCCCAATCTGTCTGAAGGAAATGCTATTGGTCGTATAAAAATTGATGTATAAAAATAATATAGCACTAGGAACAGGCAAGGAAATAGAACTGGTGGAAACTTCCCAGATTTTGAATCGGATGAAAAAAATTGTCACATATCTTAATCAAAAACTGTAAACTTGGGGGAATTTCTACCAGCTCTAGCAAGGAACTTTTTATACATAAAGAAACAAATGGTCCCTAACAAGCTTGCAATCTCCATAGAACAAGACACATGTGAGAGAAGACACTGGGCAACCATTCGGCAGAGGGAGAGTGCATGAGACCAGCACAGCAGTAATTGCTTGAAGAGATGATTTTTGAGGAGAACAGAGAGGGGTGCTCAGCAGGTCAGGACATGGAGTATCCATTCTATGGCTGGGCAACATTTCTGGGGCAAAACTTTTTCGAAAAATGCGGATTTAGTAACAACCATTTTATGAATTCATGTCTATTTTGCTGACTTGCTTGTTTAGGAAAAAAACGGAAATATTCAAAGTATTTTTGTTTTGATACTTTTGAAATGAAACTTTTAACTTTTCAGTTGAACCAAATCTTTGTCTCCAATGTCCTTCCATTTTGTTTTTTTAAAAAGTCAAAAATGGTCAAAATGAACAAAAATGAAGCAATTTTTTTGAAACAAAACATTTAGTTCAACTCAAACCAAACTTTGTTCGACTTTTCAATTTACCCAAAATGTTTTTCGATCTTAACTAAAATGATTGGATAAATGTAAAGTAATACGCATTGGAAAAAATAAGCCCAACTATACATACAATATGAAGAGGGCTAATTTAGCTACAACTAATCAGGAGAAAGATCTTGGAGTCATCATGGATAGTTCTCTGAAGACGTCCACACAGTGTGCAACAGCAGTCAAAAAAGCAAACGGGATGTTAGGAATCATTAAAATGGGATAGAGAATAAGACAGAGAATATCTTATTGCCCTTATATAAATCCACGGTACGCCCACATCTTGAATACTGCATACAGATGTGGTCCCCTCATCTCAAAAAAGATATACTGGCATTAGCAAAGGTTCAGAAAAGTTCAGATTAGGGGTTTGGAACTGGTCCTGTATGAGGAGAGATTAAAGAGGCTAGGACTTTTCAGCTTGGAAAAGAGGAGACTAAGGGGGGATATGATAGAGGTCTATAAAATCATGAGTGGTGTGGAGAAAGTGAATAAGGAAAAGTTATTTACTTGTTCCCATAATATAAGAACTAGGGGCCACCAGTGGGCAGCAGGTTTAAAACAAAAAGAAGTTCTTCTTCACACAACACACAGTCAACCTGTTGAACTCCTTGCCTGAGGAGGTTGTGAGGGCTAGCACTATAGCAGGGTTTAAAAGAGAACTGGATAAATTCATGGAGGATAAATCCATTAATGGCTATTAGCCAGGGTGGGCAAGAAATGGTGTCCCTAGCCTCTGTTTGTCAAAGGGTGGAGATGGATGGCAGGAGAGAGATCACTGATACCTGTTAGGTTCTGGAGCACTTGGCATTGGCCACTGTCGTTAGACAGGATATTGGGCTAGATGGACCTTTGGTCTGACCCAGTGTGGCCACTCTTATGTTCTTATGATTGGGTTTTGTTCACAATTTTTGAAAATGCCAACACACCACACAACTCGTTATTCGCCCAGGTCACGCTCCATGTGCAGGTGGTAACCTCATGGACATTACAGAGGCAAGAGGGAGAACAGGAGGCATAAGGAACAGCAAGGCAAGATGTAAGAGTGGTATAGGGGAGTAAGTAAGAGTGGTATGGGGAAAATAAAAGCAGAGATATAGGGAGTGGAAAGGTGTTTTTGGGATGAGGCGCTAAAGGAGGTCTATGGATCCACCCGAAGTGTGGGCTGGTGTGGCCTGAGAGGGAGAGAATGAGGAAATAAGGTTTTTACTCCAAGCTACTTGCATTTTTAGCAACAAAAGTTTGATTCCAGCTGGCCTAAGAAAACAAAAAAAAAAGTTAAAAAATGTGCAGTAGTATTCTGAAAAATATTACTTTTAAAAATGCCAATTTTTGACATTTAATCCACCTTTTATGTGTGTTTGTGTGCAGTTTTAAAAAAAATCTGACATTTTTTGTCATTTTGGTGGGATGGGGAGTTTCCATCAAAACCCAAATTTTTCAACTAAAAAATTCACTGAAATAGCAAAATAGGGTAAAATTTGACTATCTTTAGTTCTGAGCCTGTTCTGTGATTGCAGAGCAATAATGGGGAACCCTCATATTCTCTTGGGTTTTCTAGTTTTATTTTGAATATTTTGAACAGGCTCAGTAATCCCCTTCAAGACAAACAGACACAAAAGCTATAGGCCTGGTTTCTCAGCTGGTATAAATCACTGTAACTATACTGACAGGTTTCAGAGGAACAGCCGTGTTAGTCTGTATTCGCAAAAAGAAAAGGAGTACTTGTGGCACCTTAGAGACTAACCAATTTATTTGAGCATGAGCTTTCGTGAGCCACAGCTCACTTCATCACATCTGATGAAGTGAGCTGTGGCTCACGAAAGCTCATGCTCAAATAAATTGGTTAGTCTCTAAGGTGCCACAAGTACTCCTTTTCTTTTTGTGTAACTATACTGATACCAATGAAGATGTGCTGATTGACTCAGCTCAAGATCTCACCCGAGCGAAACTAGAAGCCAACCTGTCTGTGCTCCCCCACATCCTCAGTAGAATATAGCGCATAGCTCCTGTATTTTGTGGCTGAGTACTATGGTGATTGTTGCAATGCAGATTAGATTAGGGAGAATAATAGGAAAGATGGAGAGAAAGGAGATGACAGGCAGACAGATATGAAAACACTCAGTCTCTCTCTACTATGAGGCTTAATTAATGTTCAGAAAGATTTTTGAGATCCCTGGATAAAAGAGGCAGTCTATGGCCAGAACATGCTTTCACCTGCTTTATCATTATTACGTATTTGTATTATTGCAGCATCTAGGAACCCTAGTTTTGACCAGGGCTGCATTGTACCAGGCACTGTACAAACATAGATGATCCCTGCCCCAAAGAGCTTACCATCCAGATAGACCAGGCAGGCACAGGTTAGGCAGAATGAACAATGTAACTGAGGCAAGTATCTTGCTAGTTCCCTGATTTTTTTTTGGTGAGGGTGAGGTGTGACGGGAAGGGTCAGCTAAATGGGAAGGGAAGTGTCCAAAGGGGAAGGGCAGCAGAGAAGAAGGTTAGAGGGCCAGGCATAGAGTGAACCTGAGTGTATTAACTGAATAGCAGTTTCCTAAGCACTTGAAAACCAAACATTTGTTCCTTTCTAATACTGGGGGTTGTTTTCCCTCATTAAATACAATTTAAATAATAATAAGGGAGCCTTTTTTTTCCCACCTACAAATTTTTTCTTCTTCCCTGCAACAAATATAAATGCCTCAGGGTGATAAGAGGATTGAACCCTGCATGGTGTTTTGCTTAGTTAGAATGTTCCCAAAAATGACTTCCACGGGCGATGGGGAGGTGTAAATGAATGTTGCAGTAAATTGGTTCCTGTTGTGGGGCCAACAACAGAGCAGGCAATCCTCTGACTGTGGAGGGTTACCGCAATGTGCGTGCCATCTGGCAAAATGATTCAGTCCCCTTTGGTCTCCGTAGGGATACAGTGTGTTGGCTGATTTTTCATGGGCCTGAATCCTACATTTAATACGGTATCCTGAGATCAAGTGAAAATAAAGACCCTAGCTATCCCTGAATGCCATTAAGGAAATAAAAGTAGGAAGAGGTTGGAGGTGGTATATGGAGACTTGTAGGTCCAAATCCAACTGAAGGACAAGATTGTACCTTTAGTCACAGCAGCCCTGAGCAAGCTGAGGTGGCATTGTGATTCTGAGGCACCATTCCTTCACTGCTTGCTTCAGCAGGAAGGGTATTAATTTGCTGCTGGCCTACGCCAGCTACACTGGCCAGTGGGTGAAGATGTTGGAGCCAGGACTCTGCCCATTCCCTGTCCGCCTGCTCTGAATGAGGTGTAAATGATCAGTCAGTGCCTTCTTACTTCTATGCACTAGGTGAAAACTTTAGAATGCCCAAGCATAGGATGTAAGAGGAGTTTTTACTCATCCTTGAATGGGCCCATAGGCTAAGTCACTATCTAGCCCTAAGTCAAGTAAATAAAGTCATTACCATATCCTACTTGTAAGGAGTTGAACTGGGGACACCAATTGGACAAAAATCACCCATCCAAAGTGGACACCTAGCCCCCTTGATGGGAGACTTAGCAGAGGAAAAACCCAGGACCAAGAATTATAATCATTGTCATTTATTATTTGTATGACAAGTGCAAAATCATGTCACAGAGCGTTTGATGCTGTATAACAAAGAAGAGAGTCCCTGCCCCCAGAGAGCTCACAGTCTAGATATCAGACCAGTAAACAAAGCAGTGGGAGAGAGGAAAGAGTGTCCAGAGCTGAGCAGAAAAATGGTGGGCTTAGATAGCTGTTTGCCCAGCCAATGGGGCTGCAGATACTGACCCATCATCATGTGAGGCCATTTGAGCTGATGGCATGGCAAGGAAGAATCTTGTGGTGTAGATAAATAGATAAGTTCAGTTACCAGGGCTGTCAATCTGGTGCATTGCATCAACGTTAATTTACCCAAAAGAAAAAAAGGGAGGGGAAAAAACACCAAATGTACTCCTTACAAGTTGTTCTATGGGGGATGGAAATGCAAGCAGCATGAATTTAAGGCTAAAGCACAGGGGATAATTTCCAGCATGAACAAACAGAAGATTTACAGCTGAGGTGCAGTCTCAAAGTGACTTTACAAAAGCTTTCTCCCCATCCCATCTCTCTCCCCCTCTCTGCAGCCTCCTTGAGATCTCATGTATCATTGTTTTGTGCACACCACTTTCCATGAGAGGAGTTTAATGGCATTATAAAAGTCACATTGTGCACAAATTGGGAACTTCAGCGCCTCGGAACTGCTCTGATGCATACACACTTTCAAAGTTTTCAAAGCAGAAATGTAGAAGGCACTTCAAGGCACAAAAACAGCCTTGGCTAAATTACTTCCTATTAGTATGTCACATATTTCTTATATACGACTGTGGTTTCATGAAGTGGCAGCCGTGCTTGACAATAAAACTTTGCACTCTTTTTTATTTATATTTTTCCTGATTTTTTTTATTCCTTCCTACGTTATATAATGTCTGATACTAACCCACACATATTTCTGCTACCAGTGAGACCAGTGCTGCTTGCTTTGCTTACCAATAAGCTGCGCAGTTCTCTCGAATCAACCTAAGAAATAAGATGTCTGAAATGTTAAGTTGTTATAACAGTTGACAGTTATCACAGAGAGCAGAAGGAATCAAGAACAATTTAACACGCATGAAGGTTCTAACTCCCATGACCCTTTAACGTTAAAGGTGAAGACCCCTGAGAGAAAAAAATGTATCCAAAACCACATTTGTGGCCTGTGTAAATTACACCTTAAATCAGTGAGTCTCAGTCTTTTCCCTAACATGACCACCCCAATGCAACAGAAAAAAAATCACAACTTTTCTCCCATTTATATGGAAATAGAAGGTAGTTTTGACCCCCTGAAACCTGTTTTCAATTTTTCCCGCTCCCCATTTCATCATGACCCCAAGCTGAAAACCCATGCTTTAGTTTATTGAAAGGAAGAATCCAATTTGCTGCTTACTATCGTTTTACTTCCTATGCGTTGGTTGGACTTTGAAATTAGAACGGTTAGTTTTTACTTTGTGTTCACAGTCAGTTTCCACTTCTTGGTTCTCAGTTATGTACACAGTGCTCTGTGGTTGAGTTCAAGATGTTATACTGAGATATTTAAATTCTCAAACCCTGTGTGCTTTTCAATGTTCTCTCTCTAGCTTTCAGTTTCATGGAGTGGGGAAATTATTTACATTGTTAGAGAACATTTTTGTATCATACTACATTTTGAACCTAAATTAAGGCTGAAGGGCCTATATCCTTATATGTTAGCATATAAAAAGCTAATGAGCCTATGACAAGGAAACTATGCATACATCATCACCCTTTGGAATAACGAGTTAAGACGAGAAATTAGCCAACTTGCAGTGGTCTAAAACTGTAAAAAATGTACTATATTTCCAAGGGGAAAAAAAGACACTTGTACAAATCCTGATCTTTATCATCCTCAAAAGCTTTATTTCTCCAGGGTTTTTTTGACAGCATATGCAATAAAGAATATAACGTTTGTGATGAACATAAATTGCTAGAAGCATCCTATTATAATATGGTCGTGTCAGCTATTACAAAGTTCATGGGGAAAAGGAATACATGCAATAAAGGACATGGTGGAAAGTGTTGTTCCGAAATATCACAATTGTAAATCCTTGCTGGCTTGTGTGGGTGTGTGCGGCCTGCCGTGCCTGATCAAAAAGATATAGGTTTGTTGATGGATCTATTATATAGTCTGTCCCTTTAGCTCAAACTGTAACTCCTGATGCCCTTAGCCCTGGACATCCGCAATTCAATTCTGGTATCAACCAAGCTGTTATAAAAGATCTGTTTCTTTTATCTCTGAAAGCACAGATGAATCCAGCAGGACCACAATGGAACCTGTAGCTCAACCTGACCACAGTAAACATTGTATCCAAAAGGGGATCTACATTAGAAGGGTATAACCCATCCACAGTCTTTGAAGTCAAATCAAATTCCTCATCCTGCAAACTACACATCACAGATCAGGGGCCCAGTTTAAATCTGGACAAGACAACTAGTTGAAGTCCTAAGGTAACCCTTTTTTGCCCCCACAGTAAGGGGTTCCCCAGTGGTAAAGAGTTAGAATGATTATAACGGCCTGGATAAGTCACTTGCTCCTTTCTAGTTAGCAAGTATTTTAATCTTGTGGTTTTCCTGGTTTTCCCTTTTTTCTTATTCCTGCAGAGGTAGTACATCCTAACACAGAGAACAATGCAGGCCACACACCCAACCCTTACCTTTGTAAGTATTAGGCGAGGTAGCATAATCATAGTATGGAATAAGGAGTGATTTGATCAGAAAAAGACTTATGTTGGTCACCTTAGTTATTATGGAAAAATATACCATAAACATAAAACAATAATATCAATCTTGTTTTTATGTTCATGCACACAGACAAAGAAAAGGAAACATGGTAAATTTGGGCTCAGTTTACGTAGATGGATAATAAGACTTTCAATTATTATTGCATTATTTGTAAGTACGTGGATGAAAAATTGGGTGACAATATGCAAAATATATTTTCTGCATATTATAATATTTAGTAATGTCATTTGATTTTTTATATGTTTCATTAAATTGTTTTGTGGCTTTATTATCTACCCAGATGCACAGCTCAGAAATACAATTATTCAGATTTAGAAGCAATAAAATTTGGCATGCATTTACTTGTATTCAGAATTCCTGCATGTTAAAGAGAAATTACTGCATTCTCCCCACATAGCTCTATTCTCATGCCTTTGCTGAACCATTCATTAGATGGAGCACATTATAGAAAATACACCATTTATGTTAAGGAGCCCTCTGATAACAGATGTATTTGTACAAAGCAAATATTTCAATATATCATAGCCTTTTGATCATGACTGTAATAGAGGCAAACCTATACACATTTTCTGTAATGCATATCACTGTTATATGGCTATTGAGAAAAAAATGAGTGCTATATATTATGTGTTGTAAGGAAAGGTACCTGCAGCCATAGTTGCAGCTGTTGACAATGCTTTGAAAACATTATTGAAAGCAATACAAATTGTTCTGCTTTATAATGAATGTCTCAAATCCGCTTTTAAAAACGTATCTCCCAGTAGAAGCACAGGGAGTTTTCCAATGGCCATTTTCAGCATGTCCTTTCAGCTGGTTCCGGGAATCAAGTTCTCAAACATATACACACAAAGGGGCCAATCCTGTCCTAACCCCTCAGTAGTTGTGATCAGTCCAGTGGCAAGTGTAGGGAATGTGTATGTCCAGGGAGAGGGAAGGATGTACAGAGCTGGAACAGAGATGTCTGTGGATCTGAGGATCCCCGACCCTATTAGCGTGGAGGACTGCATCGTGGCCAATGGATCCACACCAGGGCCTGCAGTAATGGCCACAGGATGTCATCTGAGGGGAAAGGATCACACCTAGTGTGGAGCATCTTTGCTTAAAGACCATGTGGGCTTTGTAGCAGGGATAGGATTTAGCCCTAAATATTTGCAAGCACTCACACAAATACTGTAAACACACAGAAGTTACTACATTTCACTTCTCTCCCTGCTTGCACAATCTGAGTGCATCCCACTCACTAACACATTTATCCTTACAACACCCCTGTGACGTAGGGCAGTGGTACTATCCCCATTTTGCAGACAGGGTGCTGGACCAGAGGAACTTGACCCAATTGATCTGGGAAGTCAATGGCAGAGTTAGGGATTGAACTCATGTGACTTGGGTACCAGTCTACTTCCTTAACCATAAGCCCATCTTTCCAGAAGAGTTGGTGGAGCCTAAATTCTACTCTGCTTTACACTAGTGTCACTCCATTGAATAATGCCAGTTTAAGAAAGAGAGCAGAATTTGGTCTCTGAGCAACAGCATGAATTATTTAAACACATCCGAGCAATTTCTTCAAAATGAATAATTCTTCTGCATCTGGTGTAAGTCCATTGACTTCAACAGCTTTCCTCCTTATTTACTCCAGTCTGAGGGCAGAAACTGTGGGCCTTAATAGTTGAATCAACAAGTTATATGAAGTTTTGGGGTGGTTTTTTTTTTAACCAAAAGAAAAGCTCTGAGCTCATATTCAGTAGAGTCAGACCAACTTCATGTTGCAGTGTGACATTTAAACAGATTGTAGAGGAATAAGAGCTTCCAGATTTCCAATGTGAGCACTTCTCTACTGATGTATTCTGTCTTTCAGAGATCGCAGCTGCCTTTTGATGTAAGTGTTCACCGCGTTCCATCCACCCTATTTTATTCTCCATCAGGAAAGAAATGTTAGTCATCACCCTATCAGCTATATAAAAAATGGCTAAAATAAATACAGGGCCTAGTATATATCAGCGGGTGTTATTCTTGTTGTAAGTCAAAAGAATACCATTGCCACCAAGTTTGTTCCAACCCATCTTGTAATATTGCTTGCATGCTGAGCACTACAGCTGGGATTTTCAAAGAGGGAGAGGGGCTTAAACATGGAGTTATCCCCCATAACTTGGAATAGAATGGGGTCTAAGAGTGCATATGGCATTTTTCAGCCTACTCACTGGTTCTTGCCC
Organism: Caretta caretta; assembly: GCF_965140235.1. Taxonomy (NCBI): domain Eukaryota; kingdom Metazoa; phylum Chordata; order Testudines; family Cheloniidae; genus Caretta; species Caretta caretta. The sequence continues at coordinate 7,420,536 of NC_134210.1, read as the reverse complement.
TGTGCCGTGTTTGTACTCCCCCGACCCTGCAAGGGGTGGTGTGACAGTGATAATTTAAATGAACACGACTTATGAGGAGAGGCTGAGGGAACTAGGATTGTTTAGTCTGCGGAAGAAAAGAATGAGGGGGGATTTGATAGTTGCTTTCAACTACCTGAAAGGGGGTTCCAAAGAGGATGGATCTAGACTGTTCTCAGTGCTAGCAGATGACAGAATGAGGAGTAATGGTCTCAAGTTGCAGTGGGGGAGGTTTAGTTTGGATATTAGGAAAAACTTTTTCACTAGAAGGGTGGTGAATCACTGGAATGTGTTACCTAGGGAGGTGTTGGAATCTCCTTCCTTAGAAGTTTTTAAGGTCAGACTTGACAAAGCCCTTGCTGGGATGATTTAGTTGGGGATTGGTCCCGCTTTGAGCAGGGGGTTGGACTAGATGACCTCCTGAGGTCCCTTCCAACCCTGATCTTCTATGATTCTATGATTCTATGATACTATGACTAGCTGCCTTTCCAAACGACAAGCATTAATTCAACCATGCATTGTTGGAACTAGGCTGGGTGCAATTGCAAACGTTGACTGCATTTTTGTGACATACACCCCCTGCCTTTCCAGCCTCATCATTATTTTTCAACTGACTATAGGGGGAAGGGGTAGCTCAGTGATTTGAGCATTGGCCTGCTAAACCCAGGGTTGTGAGTTCAATCCTTGACGGGGCCATTTGGGATCTGGGGCCAAAATTGGGGATTGGTCCTGCTTTGAACAGGGGGTTGGACTAGATGACCTCCTGAGATCCCTTCCAACCCTGATATTCCATGACCAGCTCTATCATTAATCGGTCTATCTATTTCAAAATGTGAATGAAATTTTACATTTTCAGAAGAAAAAAATAAGCAGAGATGAAAACTTTGCAAATACCTCCCACCCCCTCAACACACACACACACACACACTTTTCCTCTCGCCAACTCCAATTCTTTATCTAGTAAACAGTGTTACGGCAGTGTCCTGGGAAGGTAGGGCTGCACACTACTCTGAAAATGCTCCATCAGAGCTTTATCCTGATCTCTTGAGGTAGGAATTCCACAGGCTGTTCCACCTCAAACACTGTGCCCTAGGATCTGTCATCTGCAGCATCTGTGGAGCACAGCTGTCTTCTCTGTGGGCTAGGGATGGAGAGTCAGTCTCAAACACAAACAGGTCATAGCCTTCTCTGGCTCTCATAGACCAGGACTTTTAATTGGATGTGGAAACATATGGGAAGGCAGTGGAGAGTACACATCTTAAGTGTGTTTTAAACCCATCAGGTCTGCTCTTGTCTTGTCCCTCTAGGAGGTGTGATCTAGAAGGAAGAGCCCAGACAGCTGAGGGGCAAAGGTAGATTGAGGCATCTTTGTCCTTTCTGGTTTGGGGGTTGTTCTGATGCTTGAATGACGTACATTAGAGCAGCCAGTAATTAGTGTTCAAGCACTACTGCCACCCCAAACAGGATCCAGGGCCTAGGCTTGGAAGTTGACCAGCTGAGGCCTGAAGCTGTGTGTTCAATGGAGGAATATCCTAGTAATAAACTAATGGCCGCTACACTGGAATTTCCTGTTACTTTTTTGCAGCTTGTGACATTATTGACATGAACTGGGATCATATAGATCATTGTTGCAACCAAGTGGCACCAAATCTTGTAGTGGCACCAAATCTTCTATAAAGGGGGTCAAATAAGGTATCTAAGACAAGGTTAGGGTTTGCTGGTTATGATTTTGCTATCTGTATGCATGTATCATTTTTATATTTTAAGTTATAAGTATTGGCTCAATACTGTCTGTAGTTCAAACTTGTGCTATGCTTCTGGGTGACACCCCAGACAAGTTGGTATCAGCTCTGCCTAGCCTGCTTGATGGCCCATTAGGGACACTCAGCTATACAACTGACCCATTGAAAGAAGGCAGATACATCCAGCGACTCAGCAAGGTATGCAGGGACATGCCAATGGACAGAACTCTGAGGGTTTTCCATGCCATGTGCTGGACAGCTTGTCTTTGGGGCAAAGAAAGTAGAGACCACATGGCAAGAGACTATAAAAAGCTGCTGCAGCTCCTCCATCTTGTCTTCAATCCTGCTTCTTACCTCTGGAGGGATTTTGCTACAAACGGAAGCTCTGCACAAAGGACTGATGACCCATCCCAGCTGGGGATGTACTCCAGAGACTTGATTTGAACCTGCAGCTTATTCCATCACTGCTACAAGCCTGAACCAAGAACTTTGCCATCACTGTATGTAATTGATTCCATTTAACCAATTCTAGCTCTCATTTATATCTTTTTTCCTTTTATGAATAAACCTTTAGAGTCTAAATGATTGGCAACAGCGTGATTCGTGGGTAAGATCTAATTTGTATATTGATCTGGGTCTGGGGCTTGGTCCTTTGAGATCGAGAGAACCTTTTTTCTTTTACTGGGGTATTGGTTTTCATAACCATTTGTCCCCATAACAAGTGGCACTGGTGGTGATACTGGGAAACTGGAGTGTCTAAGGGACTTACTTGTGTGACTTGTCGTTAGCCAGTGGGGTGAGACCAAAGTCCTCTCTGTCTGGCTGGTTTGGTTTGCCTTAGAGGTGGAAAAACCCCAGCCTTGGGCCGTAACTGCCCTGCTTTAAGCAATTTGTCCTGAATTGGCACTCTCAGTGGGGTCCCACCAGAACCAGCATCGTTTCACAGCTGTAGATGGATTTCCCTAAAAAATAAAATACAGTTGGACTCAGAGTTCCAAATTTTGCAAAAAGAAAAGGAGGACATGTGGCACCTTAGAGACTAACAAATTTATTTGAGGATAAGCTTTCATGAGCTACAGCTCACTTCATCAGATGCATTCAGTGAGCTGTAGCTCACGAAAGCTTATGCTCAAATAAATTGGTTAGTCTCTAAGGTGCCACAAGTACTCCTTTTCTTTTTGCGAATACAGACTAACACGGCTGCTACTCTGAAAATAGTTCCAAATTTCTATTTTATCCCCCCCACCTTCTGAATTTTTGACATCTCTTAAAAGTTCTTCCTTGTATACGCAGCAAGCCAAAGTAGGGAGACAAAACAGTGACAGGGTAGCTACGTTCCCCTTGTTTTATCTCTATGCATCTAAGACAGGATTGTTTTGCAGTTTCCAGAGCTACCTCACTGTTCTTAGCATTGAGCTTTGAAGCTTTAGAGTCCTCACAATTGCGAATGTCAAAGCACTATGAACAGGAAATGGTGACTCTGGAGATTTGGGAGCTTTGTTCTCTGAGTTCCCTGTTTGAAGCTAGTCCCTGGTAGGTAGCAATCAATTATTACTATTTCATAGTTGCTTGGTGCTCTACATGAAGTGAGTTAGAGGAGGGACATGATAGGCCTCAGATATATAAAAGATTGTTATAAAGAGGACAGAGATCAATTGTTCTCCATGTCCACCAAGGGTAGGACAAGAAGGAATCAGCTGAATTTTCAGCAATGGAGATTTAATATTAGGAAAAAAACTTCTAACTCTATGTCCTCTTAAGCACTGGAACCTAGGGAAGTTGTGGCATTCCCATCAGTGGAGGTTCATAAGAACAGATTAGACAGACACCCAGGTAAACTTAATTCTGCTTCAGCAGGGGCGTGTGGAGGGTGGACTAGATGATCTCTTGAGGTCTCTACCAGCCCTACATTTCTATGATTCTGTGTCAGGTCAATCAGTTGCACCAATGGGCTCTCTGTTGGCAGTCTCACCATTTAAGACTGAGGGGCCACTTCCCAGATCAAAACTCTACTTCTTGCTCTTCTCATGTGACTTTAGGGGAAACAATCAGGGAAGGTCACAAAATCCAATGCCACGATACTTTTGTGCCATGAATAGAACTGGGAGATTTTTTTTTCAACTAATTCACCAAAAATGCATTTGGTGGCACTGAAAATCTTCACGAATTTGGTGAATAATTTTGGCTGAAAAAAACCCTGAACACAAAACTTTTGGAAATGTCCTCACAGTTCATTTAGAAAGTGCCAAAAATACCCAGGAAACCTTTATTCAGCCATGTCCTAATTTGTGAGTGGTCAATTTGGCAGCCTTCATAATGTCATCTTAATGCAGGCTTTTTTCCCCCAAGTATAATCCTAAACTTATTAAAAAGTAAACTGAAAATGAGAGATGTGGCATCAGACTGAGACCCACTTGGGTCCTTAGCAGCTGTAGTAGGTAGAGCTTCTCCTTTTAGGGGATTACTGTAGGGGGATGGGACACTTTGCCAGTGGGTTTTCCATATAGGAATATGCTCTAGTGGGCACAGACTCTTCTGCCTCTCTGCTCCCCTAAGCATAATCCTTTGTGCTTCATCCCCACCTTTCCCTGTCCCAGTCCCAATCCTGCCTCTTCCCCATCCTAAACTCCTCACCCCAGTCTCACTTTCTTCATCTCTCAAGTCCCAACCTCTGCTAATCCCGACTCCAGTCTCTTCACCCAACACGTTCTGCTCTCATCCCTGCTGACTCCATGTCCCAATTCCAAGTCTCAATCCCAGTCCCAGTATCCTTGGCCAGCATTCTCTGTCTCCATCTGTGGCTCATAGTACTAGTCTCCTCATCCAGCCAGTCCTAGTCTCCCTACCCCATCACCCACTCACCATTTCCCTCTCCATCTGCCCCCTCCAGCCTCCAGGTCCAGCCTCCCTCCATCCCAGGCTCCTTGTTCCAATCTATTCCCACCACCCACTAAATTGGCTCTTGTCCCCTCTATATTTGAATCAGGCAGCGTTCTCCTCTATGCTGCCTGGGCCCAGAAGGTGGGTCACGGAGAGGACAGAAGGTATGTCTACACTGCAATTAAAAACCTACAGCTGGCCCATGCCAGCCGAGTCAGGTGAAGAGGCTTGGGCTAAGGGGTTATTTAATTATGGTGTAGCTGCTCAGGCTTGGGCCGCAGCCTGAGTTCTGGCGCCCTCCCACCTCTCCGGTTCCTAGAGCCTGGGCTCCAGTCCAAGCCCAAATGTCTACACCACAATGAAACAGCCCCATAGCCCAAGCCCTGCGAGCCTGAGTCAGCTGGCACCAGCCAGCTGCCAGTGTCTAATGACAGTGTAGACACACCCACAGAGACCGTCTCTCAGCTGTCAGTTCAGTTCTGCAGCAGCGCAGAGCTGTAGTCACAGGGAATGTTCCACTTAGCCCGGGGCTAGAACACGCCCACTATGGAGGAAACTTTGGGAAATTCAGGAGAAGGTTTCCTGTGCATTCTGGCACTGACTAAATGAACCATTAGGGATGTGCCTTTTGCTGTCCCGGTGAAAATCTGTCCACAGTTTGCCAAGTTATAAGCTGTTGAGTAACAGTTCCCACATGCTCAGTAGAGACAACTTAGATTCCCATGCCACCAATGGGCAGCCATGCAGTGCCCCATCCAAGGAGCACTGTGGAGATTAGATACCACAGGAAGTACTGCCCGAGGGAGCCAGAGGGACAGAACCCTGTGGCCTTCTGATTGGCCCATGTTCACTATTTAAAAGGAGGTTGGCCCAGGAAGTCGTCTGGGCAATCCCGCAGACTTCTGCTGTGATGCTGGATCTCACATTGCTTGCTGATCTCTAGCTTCTGACCCTGACTCCAGCCTGCTAACTACCTCAGGGCTCTGACCCCAATCTGACCCTGGCTCTTCCCTATTGATCCTGGCTCCAGTGATTATGCTGATCCCTGCCACCCCATGACTGTCCTTGTCTTAGTGACACCAGGGCAGCTGTGACTGCTAGGCCAGACTGCCTACACCCCAATCCCTTACAGTTCTTTGGGGGTGCAAACTAAAAAGTTCCTAGTTCACATTAACATTGACTCCTTCAACCAGGACTACATTAATGCAAACTAGGAACGTTTTAGTTTGTGCCCACATGGGGGAGTTACAGCCCTGGGGCACTCATGGCTATTCACACCCCTGTAATCCAAACTGTAGGGCAGCAAAGTCATAGACTGTGTCACTCACCCACGGAGCATGGGATTGAACCCAATGTTTCTCAGTTGCTGGCTAACGCCTCTCCATCCACTAATCTACAGGCACACTGAGACTGATGCACCCGTCCCATGCAGAGCCCAAATGCACTCGGTGGAGCTCCATGTGGATGCAGCAGTCTGCTTGCTGGTTGGACAATGTAAGACTGGGGCCCAAGGTTGCCATCTCTATCATGGGGAGGCTACTACCTCTGCATTGTAAACACAAATATCTGCAGAGCTAGGTCTAGATCCCTGGACCTACAGCTCCAAAACACAAGCTTCTACTAGCTCAGGGAATTAAAGGAAGGACTGTAAGCTGTCACCTAAGGAAAGACCATTACTATAAATAATTAATAATAGCAAAGAATGTCTATTCTAAGCTGCGACCAGCCAGTAGAGGGCAACATATTTATGCGCTAATAGGTACTGCTTGATCTTGCGTCCACTGAAATCAATGGTAACATGGCTCTCACTGACATCACTAAGTGCAGGATTGGGCTAGTAACTTCAGTTAGAATGAGAGGTGTTCGACACATTTCAACTTCTGGGATTTCAACAATATTTCAGATTGCAATATTTTTTATTATTTTTAAATTGACAAAACGTTCAACGTTTCCCCCCACATTTTTGACTTTTTGAAACTTTGAATTTTGAAATTCAGAAATAGAAAAAGGATTTTTGTCCCCCAAAGGTCAGCAAAATGTTGTTTGCTTGGTTTTGTTTCTAACTACCTCTAATTGAAATCAATGAGAACATGACTGGGCCCAAATTATCCACAACAAAAATCATTAATTACTTTGTTTAATTATAATCTATGCTCCTCAAATGTAGTGTGTGAGTTTTCAAGGAGACTTAGTTGTCTGTAAAGTTCCAAGGGATAGTAATAAGCTGTTTTTTTTCACCAGAAAGAGACCAAAAAATGTAAGACAAAAGTCAAAATTTCAAATCAGGGTCATTTTCTTTAATGACATGTTGCTGAAAAAAGTGCATTGGTGAATTTTCTTCAAACCGTATTAGAAGTTCAGTAACAATCTCTGTTGCTTTGAGAATAAATCTGGCATATTTTAGACCAAACAAAATTTTCAAGGCAAAATTATGCTGAAACCAGGCTTTAAATTATTTCAGTTAAACTTTGATGAAACTATTGAAGGTACAACTTCACTGAGAAAAATGTTTTTGGGGGTTTCTTTTTCTGCACTTGAGTTAACTAACATGTGGTAACTAACAAAAGGTAAACCTCTAGTGAAAAACAGGCAGCTGGTAGTTTTAACGTGGTATAGTAGGTTGAGGAGAAGACTATGGGTAGTCTGGGAAGAATTTTATTTTTATGGTTTTATAATTAGTATGTTTATTTTTAGGCATTATTTTTTTTCAATTTTCATCTATTTAAATTTTCACAGTTGCAGGAAATTATGGAGAAGGTCAGAAAATGGGGGAGTCAGACAATTATTTAATGACTCTAGATGCTCAGTTGCAAAATGTTGAAGTTTTATAGCTCTTAAAACACAAATTGTCAACATCACATGTCAAAATATGCCAAGTAAACACCCTTAACTCAAACTCTGTAAGTTCTCCAGCAACGTTTTTCTTACTTTGCCTATCTGAAATTTTGATTATTGTGGACGGAAATATTTATTATCAGCTTGTGTGTGCACAGTGAAATCGATGTGTACTTGCATTTACAAATACAAATCGAGTCCTTTCAAGTCTAACTAGGGGGGGACTTGGGTTTATGCAGATCTGCCTAGAGTTGACTAGGAATTTACCTTGTTTTAGTTCTTAGCTAATGTGAGTTCAGAACACACCTTTTCCTTCCAGGGAAGACAAGGCCTATCTCACCATAATATGCAGCCCCAGGGGATGGGAATATTGAGGATCATTGCTCTGCAACAAATGTGAAGGACATTAGCTAGTTACATGATGAGCCCTTTAGGGGGAGGGTGGTTAGGAGCAATTATTCACCCAGAGTATGGGCAGGGAAAGAAAACAAAACAGCCTGTTACAAATGATAAAATATCTTGCTAAAGTGGAGGCCTAATTTGGAAAATATTCATAAGGCTTCCTAGGCTGGGGTATTTGAGACAAAAATAGCACTCTTCTCGTCAATGATGTATAAGATTGCTTTAGAGAGACAAGACAGAACATACATAGTGAGACAGTGAGCGAAAACACTCTTAATTGTAGACGTGTTGCAGTTTAGGGAGTAGCAACTCCACTTGCACTGCTGAATTTTGTATCAATGCTTCCATGATCAGCACCGACCTGGCCTTTGGGGGCTGGTGAAGTTATAGCTTCAGGTCCTCCCTGAATGGTGAGAGCTAGAAATGCCAGGGTTAATCTCAGCTTCCATTTATAAAGTAGATCTCTAGCCCTCCTTGCAGAAGTAACCTTGAAAATATACACTGACCAATGGGGCTGACTATTTCCCATTTCCCATAAATCCTAAGTGGTTAGGATTTTCAAAGCCATTGGAGTCACACAAGTCCCACTAAAAGTCAATGGGATTTTTGCTTTTAAGTCACCTAAACCCTTTTGAAAATCCTACCCAATGAGTTATTCAGAGTCTCCTCTCACACGCCTCCAGAGAGAGGGAGCTGTTTGTAAATTGTCTTTGCCATGGGGCTTCCAGGTTTTGAGAAGACAGCAGATCAGACTGTAAATGTAGGAGGCAACGCCCTCTAGGCTTCTATAGATGGTACCATGGTCTCCACAATCACCCCTCACCTGGCTGTAACGAGCCAGGTCTTCCGCTTAGCAGCCAATATGACCTCCAGCTAGAGAGACAGATAGTGATAGAGACAGCAGTCTAGGGGGCTGACTGTGATATTGGAAGCAAGTGATTTTGGCAAGCTCTGACACTGACATCTTGATTGGCCTTTGTCAAGCCATTCAACTTTTCTGACTTCGGGCCCATCCAACCTCTAATGAAGTCAAGAGGTATCTTTGGGAGTCAGGTTAGGCCCAGAGTTTTCCCATCTCTACAATGGCAACAATAATGCCTGCCTCTTTGGGAGTGGGGGAAGGTGGTGCATGGCTGCGGTGATTAACTACATTTTGAAAATACTCAAATTCACCTTTCATTAGCTGGAGGCCTAGCAGCTCTCAGAATCCTGCCTGATGTGGTCAATGGCCCCTTTTTTCTAGATATGAAATGAGCCAGCTGCGTTCTGCTGTAACCCAGGCTCACCTTGCTAACCCTCCCCAGAATCCTCCAGCGTGCCCGATGTAGGACAATGTGATCAACTGCTGTGGCGCAATCAGCTGGTTGGGGTCTCTGATTCCCAAATCACTGCTCCCCCTGCTGGATCTGAGACAGGTAGCCCTGGGAGAGCAGGTGGTCGCAATTTCACAGCAGCAGTGGAGGAAGATAAAGGTGATCAGGACTGGTCTGTTAGAGGGTGGGTTGCCCCCAGGGGCTGGAGAGACTGGTGCTAAACCAACCTAGTTACAGAATGAGCCCCAGCTGAGAGGAATAAACAAATTCCCCAGAAAGCACAGAAGGTGGCTGCAGTACAGGGAGTGAGAGCCAGACTTAAGTGGTGATAAAGACCAGCTGGGGAAAGCTCTGGAGACAGAGAGAGAGAGACAGGGCCAGGGCCGGGGAGCTACCTAGCTGAGAGAGTAAGGCAAGCTCTCCAGGCAGGGAGAGACCCTGATTAAGCAGGGAAGAGCTGGACAGACCCAGCATGGAACTTAAGAGGCTGGGTAGGAGAAAGCGAGAAAGGTAGTGAGAAAGAGCTGCCACACCTCACCTGGCCATGGGGGTCACCTAGTAGTGAATGACTTCATGCTTCTTAGCATGTGCGCAACATGTCTCAGGTGGCAAGTGACAAGGATTCGTCACCGAATTTGGTCCGATGGTTGGATCATTCATTTCCCCAGCCTGGGCCGGGTGCTGACAAGGAGAGCAACATGAACAATGATCCGTGCCTCCCCAGTAAATTCACTGATATTGCCCAAATCACAAACCTAGCCCCCATCTTCTTCCCCCAGATTCCTCCACTCAGCCCCCTGTTTCACTGCCAGCACTCTGAAGGGACTCAAGCTACAAAGTCATACCTGGATGTTTCCATGCAGGGGTCTCGCCACAGAAGAAATATATTTCAAGCCCTCTCCCCGCAACCCTGTCAAAAATAAAACTGTGTTTTTCATTTAGTTATTATTTGTATTAGTGCCTGTAGGCCCCAGCCAAGGTCCAGGCTTCATTGTGCTAGGTTCTGTAGAAACACGTAGCAAGAGTGTCAGGAGCCTGCCACTGAGCCTGGTACTAGCTAGTTGACCTACAGTTGAACACCCCCAATTAGCAAGCCCCCTGACTGGCTGGGAGACATCACCAGACCTGCTCTTAAGTCTGGCAGCAGCAGCAGGCCAGGGCCGCTGGAACAGTTTTTATAGTGGGGGGTGCTGAGAGCCATTGGATCAAGCTGTAAATCCTGTATATGATGGAAACCACTTCAAGCCAGGGGTGCGGCATCAGCCCCTAGTTCCAGCACCTATGCATCAGGCCAGCAGCTACTCAGTGCTTATGTCTGCAGCTGCGATTCCTACTTGGCTCCCAGCCTTGCTCCTGCTCTGCTGCAGTCTGCTCCAGCCCAGTGTGGTTCCTAACCCTCAGCTCTGACACTTGGTTCCTGACTTTGCTGCTCCAGCCACTAGGCTTGACTACCCACACCCTGGTCCATGACAAAGAGTCCCTGTCACCAACAGCTTTCAGTCTAAATAGACAGGAATGAGGGAATGGTTATATTATCTCTATTTTATTGACGGTGAGTCAAGGCTCAGAGCAACTTGTCTGTGGTAGCTCAGGAGTTCGGCAGCAGAGCCAGGCTCTTCTCTATCCTAGCTCAGAGCCCTTAACTACACAATCAGTGTTTTCCTCTTACAAATTATGGACTAGTTAAAACTCATAGGAGACTCAAGCTTCAGATGATCCTCTTTATTCTTCTCTTTTAGCTCCAACCAGATTAATCTTGCTTTCCTATGTTCACGATAGCTTGCGTTGATTTCACAATGTAATCAATCCCTGGCTGCAAAGGTATAGAAATCAGATTGGTCAGCTAATTCAGCTTTGTGTGCCAGCCACTAGAGGGCAACATAACCACAACCATGGAAGCAGGTTTGATTCTCTCTGGGAGGGAACAAGGGCATCACACACAAGCCTGGCACTGTGCTACAATGGCAATGTGTACAAAGGATTGATGGGAAAATAAAGGCCCACACCCACTGAATTTGACAGCAAAATTGCCGCTGAAGGCCACAGAGTTGGACTGAGGATTAATTTTGTTCATTGGTCTCAATAGGAACAGGACTGAACGCTGCAAGGACATGTGCCATTGACAAAATATTGTTTTTTGAATGATCTGTGAAAGCATGTTGAACCCCTTGAGCAACACCCATTTTGTACCGGATCAACGGCCCCCTGAAGTCAAGGGGAGTCTTTCTATTAACTTCAGGGGGCTCTGGAACAGGTCCTAGGTGAACTCAAAGGACACCCCATTCCATTGCATTCCATACCTTTCAGTGGACAGTGAGAATAAGGCCATATCTTGGCTTTGTGGCATATTGGCCAAGGTTAACTCAATCACTCAGCTATGGAAACATACCAGGCCAAATTCTACTATTGGTGTAACTCCATGAACTTGCACAGCATTATGCCAGCAAAGAATATGGCCAACTATCATCAGCGTTTTAACCATTCTAAATATGGGTTCCTCAAAGGGCAAAAAATAACACAAGAAATTTCCAGGATGGCTTCCTCCCTCCCCCCCCCCCCCCCCCCGGGCCACCATTTTATTGTTAGCATAGTGTAAAAATAAATAAATAATTTTAAACACAAACAAAACGATGATGAACTAAGGACATGAAAATACAAACAAAAAAATTGAATTTGTATTTAAGATTGTGGCACAAGGTGACTGACAAGCTGGGCTACCCTGAGGTGAGGCCAGCACTCCCTCCTTCACGCCCACCATTGTCTATTAGTGGTAGTAGTATAATTCATATTGGGTCAAATTTTCAAAATTGTCTAAGGGGCTTAGGAACCGAAGTCCCATTTTCAAAAAGGGATTTAGGCACTTAAACTCTTAAGTCCAACTAATTTCCAATGAGACTTAGGCTCCTACAACTCATAGCTTCCAAGGCCAGAAGGGACCACTGTGATCGCCTAGCCTGACCTTGTCTATAACACAGGCCATAGACCTTCCCCAAAACAATTCTTAGAGCAGATCTTTTAGAAAAAACAAACAATCTTGAGTTATAATTTTTGCCAGTGTTGGAGAAACCGCCATGATCCTTGGCAAATTGTTAATTACCTTCTCTGCTAAAAACTGATGCTTTATCTCCAGTCTGAATCTGTCTGGCTCCAATTTCCAGCCACTGGACTGTGTTATACCTGTCTCTGCCACACTGAAGAGCCCATTATCAAATATGTGTTCCCCGTGTATGTATTTATAGACTGTAGTTGTCACCCCTTAACCTTCTCTTTGTTAAGCTGAATAGATAGATTCAAAGAGATCATTCACTCTAAGGCGTGTTTTCTAAGTCTTTAATTGTTCTTGTGGCTTCTCTGAACCCTCTCAAATTTATCAACATTCTTCTTAAATGGTGGACACCAGAACTGAACCCAGTATTCCAGCAGCAGTCATAACCGAGCCAAATACAAAGGTAAAATAACCTTTCTACTCCTACTCCAGGCTCTCCTTTTTGTGTAGCCAAGTTATGCCCAATTCTTATGTCACTTCTGAAAATGGGATATTACTAACACAATACAGGATTCAAGTTGTCCTAACTGTCCTGAACAGTGTGGGGAATGTCCTCACTTTCCCACTAGGAAAACCAAGAGGGTAAACATGTAGCTTGGTTATATATGAGGACTGACCAGTGAACAATATATACATTGGGGCTTTAGTATAGAATGCAGCAGCAAACTCAAGGAGTTGTCACAGGATGCAACAGCTGAGGAATGCCTATTATAAAGTGATTTTTATGAAGTCTCTGCAGTAGGCCATGAACTTTTAAAAAAAAGAAATACAGCAGATGGGGAAATTATAATAGCAGGTTCTACACCATCAGTGATTTTTTTTTCTCTTCTTTCTCATCAGCAATGAATCTGGTAGTGAAATCAGCAGAAAGGCAGTGCACAGGTCCAGTGCTGGCAAGAATGAAGTAGACCCTAGGGAAAGTCTAATTGGACAATAATTGTAGGTTATTATATACTATGCTCCAGTACAGTGGAAAGCTGGTCAGCTATTAGTGAGGTTGGAAGGAACAATCAAGAGGACAAGGATAAAGTTTAACATCTTCAAGGTACAGCTACTCGATGGCAAAGCTGTGGAACTGCGGGATGAGAACAGAGACCAGTGACATGGACAGAGAATGGTATCCTACACCTGAAAAGGGATTCACTGTTGAGGGAGGATGGCCACTGGAATTCTCTGATCACATGTTTGTGAGAGGCTGACATACTGTGGGGACTGAGGCCATAAAAGCACCTAAATAGATAGTGTGATGGTGGATCAGATTTTTTGCTGATGTAAATCAGCAGTAGCACCATGGAACTGATGGGAGTGACACTGATTTGCCCCAGCTGGAGGTCTGGCCCATTGCTTCCCCAAAGCCCGCTATGGTAATCACAATCAAGCAGCAAACAGGGGGGTTGTGTGAGGCAGCTCTCCAGGGGGAAGGAGGAGTGCTTGCTGCTTGACGGTAGTACATAGAGTGGTATATTTGGGGGGCCCTGTTCTGAGCCTAGCCATCTGGTAGGCAAGGCTGAGAGCTTCTTAGTGAGGTTTTGATCCCTAATCCCTTTAGGATCCATTAACGGTTAAGCAAGGGGCGGGCCTATTCAGGGACAACAGGAGTTTAAAAGGCCAGCTCCAAAACAACCAGAGGAACTAGCGAATAGGAGCAGCAAACGGGAATGTTGGTGGGGGAGAAGAGAGAGAGACAGATACACCTAAAACATTCTCTAACATAGGCCAATAACCTCTCCCCCCCCCCAAAAAAAAAAACCCTCAAACAACAAACAGAAATACCAAACACAAAAGCCGTGGGAGTAAAATCAATGCAGGCAGAAGTCCAGCAACATGTTGAGGGCTCTCCAGATTATTGCATTGAGTGCAGCATTTATGATTCCCTGTCTTGTGGGCAAGTGGCATCTTTTTGAATTCCATGCAAGGAGCTCCTGGCACTCAGAGACCGAGTATGGGCTCTGGCGATCAGCGTGGCTGAATTGGAGGAGCTAGGGGAGACAGAGAGGTACGTAGAGGAGACATACTGGGAGATAGTAGAGTGCTTCCAGCCCCCATCTGACAGCCTCTGTGCTGTTAAGGAGGATGAAAGTCTCAGGAGGATGAAACATCAGACTTTAGGAGAGGGAAATGCTCCCATAGTTGGGACCTTCCTTCCAAAATGATGTCATGGCATCCTCTCGCACTGAGGATACCTCTCTGGAGGAGGAAATCCCACTTTTTAGGAAGAGCCAGGTAACAATAACAAGAGATTTGAACATTAGAAAGGTAGATAGCTGGATTTGTGATGACTGGGAAAACTGCATGGCTAATTGCCTTCTGGGTGAGAAGGTTGCAGATCTCTCAAGACGTCTAGATAGACGCATGTGCAGTGCTTGGAAGGATCCAGTGGTCATGGTACATGTAGGTACCAATGAGATAGGGAAAGGTGGGAAAGAGGTCCCAGAGGCCAAAATTAGGCCACTAGGTAAGAGATTGAAGTCCAACCTCCATGGTAGCATTCTCTGAAATGCTTCCAGTTCCATGCAGAGGCCAGTTAGAGAGATTGCAGGGTCTCAAGAAGATGGTGTAGGGAAGAGGGTTTTAGGTTTATTTGAAGCTCTGGAACCTTTTGGAAAAGGAGGAGCCTAAACAGGAAGGATAGACTCCACCCAAACCAAAATGGAACCAGACTGTTGGCATGCAAATTTTAAAAGGTTTCAGAGGAGTTTCAGAGGGCTCAGATAAAGGTGACAGGTGCAGAGGAGCACACATCTGAGATAGAGACATCCCGTATGGGAGGGTCTATTAATGGGGCTTTTCTATATCCTAGTAAAGAGGCAAAGATAGAAGTTAATAAAGTACAGGTAGGAATTGAAGAGAAACAGTCAAATGAAAGAGTCTCATTCAATTATATCACACGAAGGCAGACAACTAAAAAGTGACAAATTTTGTAAGTGCTTGCATACAAATGTTAGAAGTCTAAACAATAAGATGGGTGAACTTGAATGTCTGGTATTAAATGAGGATATTGATTTAATAGGCATCACAGAAAATTGGTAGAATCATGACAATCCAAAGGGACATTCTAATACCATTGTACAAAGTATATAGCAATGACAGAAAAGGTCATGCTGATGGGAGAGTGGCATTACATGTGAAAGAAAGCACAGATTCAAATTTAGAAAAAATAATCTTCAATGATTCAAATTTTAATATAGAATCTCTATGCATAGATATTCTGTGTTAGAATAATAAGTGTATAGCACTCTGACCACCTGACCAGGATGGTATGGGGATTTGATGGGGATTATGAAATGCTCAAGGAGATTAGAGAGTCTAGAAAAACAGAAAACCCAGTAATAAGGGGGATTTCAACTATCCCAATATTGACTAGGTATATGTAGCCTAAGGACAGGATGCAGAGGTAAAGTTTCTAGGCAACATTAATGACTGCTGCTGGGACCAGCTTGTCCTGGAACCCACAAGGGGACAGGCAATTCTTGATTTAGTCCTAAATGGAGCATAGGATCTCGTCCAAGAGGTGATTATAGCTAAACCACTCAGTAGTAACGACCGTAATATAATTAAATTTAACATCATTGTGGGAGGGGGGAAACACCAAAGAAGTCCACCACAGAGCACTCAGGGAAGACAAGGATATGGTAGGAAAGCTAAAGGAATTATTTGCATTGGTCTTCATTGCAGAGGATGTGAGGGAGAGTCCCACCCATGAGCCATTCCTTTTGGGTGACAGATCTGAGGAACTGTCCCAAAGAGAGATGTCAATAGAAGCGTTTTTTAAAGAAATGGATAAATTAAGCAGTAATAGGTCACCAGGAGCAGATAGTATTCACCTAGGAGATATGAGGAAACTCAAATATGGAATTGCAGAACTATTAACTGTGGTATGTAACCTATCAGTTAAATCATCTTCTGTACCAGATGACTGGAGAATAGTTAATGTGAATCCAGTTTTAAAAAAAGGGATCCATATGCGATCCTGGCAATTAAAGACCAGAAGCCTAAGTTTAGTACCAGGCAAATTGTTTGAAACTATAGAAGAACAGAATTATCTCTATAATCTATCTATCTATCAGAGACATAGATGAACATGATTTGTTGTGGAGGAGTCAACACTGCTTTTGTAAAGAGAAATCATGCCTTACTAGTCTACTAGAATTCTGTGAGGGGGAGGTCAACAAATATGTGGACAAGGATGATCCAGTGCATATAGTGTCTGTGGACTTTCAGAAAGCATTTGACAAGCTCCCTCACGGAAGGCTCTGAAGCAAAGTAAGCAGTCAGGGGATAAGAGGGAAGGTCCTCTTATGGATCAGTAACTGTTAAAAGACAAAAAAACCAAAGGGTAAGAATAAGTGGTCGGTTTGCAGAATGGAGGAAGATAAATAGCAGTGTCCCCTAGGGATCTGTACGGGGACCATGTTGGTCAACATATTCATAAGTGAGCTGGAAAAGGGGGTAAGCTATGAGGTGGCAAAGTTTGCAGATATTCAATTCCAAATCTGCAAAGAGATACAAAGGGATCTCACAAAACTGGGTGACTGGGCAACAAAATGACAGATGAAATTCAATGTTGATAAATGCAAAGTAATGCACATTGACAAACATAATCCCAACTATACATACAAAATGAGGGGGTCTTAATAAGCTGTTACGACTCAAGAAAAAGATCTTGGAGTCATCATGGATAGTTCTCTGAAAACATCAGTTCAATGTGCAGTGGCAGTCAAAAAAGCTAACAGAATGTTAGGAACCATTAGGAAAGGGATAGATAATAAGACAGAAAATATCATATTGCCACTATATAAACTCATGATACACCCACACCTTGAACACTCCATGCAATTCTGATCACCCTATCTCAAATAAGATATATTAGAATTGGAAAAGGTACAGGGAAGGACAACGAAAATTATTAGGGGTATGGAACAGCTTCCGTATGAGGAGAGATTAAAAAGACTGGGAAAAGAAGCAGCTAAGAGGGGATATGATAGAGATCTATAAAATCATGAAAGGAGTGCAGATAGTGAATAAAGAAATGCTAGGTTTCAGAGGAACAGCCGTGTTAGTCTGTATTCGCAAAAAGAAAAGGAGTACTTGTGGCACCTTAGAGACTAACCAATTTATTTGAGCATGAGCTTTCGTGAGCTACAGCTCACTTCATCAGATGTTTACCGTGGAAACTGCAGCAGACTTTATATACACACAGAGAATATGAAACAATACCTCCTCCCACCCCACTGTCCTGCTGGTAATAGCTTATCTAAAATGATCAACAGGTGGGCCATTTCCAGCACAAATCCAGGTTTTCTCACCCTCCACCCCCCCACACAAATTCACTCTCCTGCTGGTGCTAGCCCATCCAAAGTGACAACTCTTTACATAATCAAGTCGGGCTATTTCCTGCATAGATCAAGGTTTTCTCACATCCCCCCCACCCCCATACACACACAAACTCACTCTCCTGCTGGTAATAGCTCATCTAAACTGACCACTCTCCAAGTTTAAATCCAAGTTAAACCAGAACATCTGGGGGGGGGGGTAGGAAAAAACAAGAGGAAACAGGCTACCTTGCATAATGACTTAGCCACTCCCAGTCTCTATTTAAGCCTAAATTAATAGTATCCAATTTGCAAATGAATTCCAATTCAGCAGTTTCTCGCTGGAGTCTGGATTTGAAGTTTTTTTGTTTTAAGATAGCGACCTTCATGTCTGTGATTGCGTGACCAGAGAGATTGAAGTGTTCTCCGACTGGTTTATGAATGTTAGAATTCTTGACATCTGATTTGTGTCCATTTATTCTTTTACGTAGAGACTGTCCAGTTTGACCAATGTACATGGCAGAGGGGCATTGCTGGCACATGATGGCATATATCACATTGGTGGATGTGCAGGTGAACGAGCCTCTGATAGTGTGGCTGATGTTATTAGGCCCTGTGATGGTGTCCCCTGAATAGATATGTGGGCACAATTGGCAACGGGCTTTGTTGCAAGGAAAAGTTCCTGGGTTAGTGGTTCTGTTGTGTGGTATGTGGTTGTTGGTGAGTATTTGCTTCAGGTTGCGGGGCTGTCTGTAGGCAAGGACTGGCCTGTCTCCCAAGACTTGTGAGAGTGTTGGGTCATCCTTTAGGATAGGTTGTAGATCCTTAATAATGCGTTGGAGGGGTTTTAGTTGGGGGCTGAAGGTGACCGCTAGTGGCGTTCTGTTATTTTCTTTGTTAGGCCTGTCCTGTAGTAGGTAACTTCTGGGAACTCTTCTGGCTCTATCAATCTGTCTCTTTACTTCTGCAGGTGGGTATTGTAGTTGTAAGAAAGCTTGACAGAGATCTTGTAGGTGTTTGTCTCTGTCTGAGGGGTTGGAGCAAATGCGGTTGTATCGCAGAGCTTGGCTGTAGACGATGGATCGTGTGGTGTGGTCAGGGTGAAAGCTGGAGGCATGCAGGTAGGAATAGCGGTCAGTAGGTTTCCGGTATAGGGTGGTGTTTATGTGGCCATTGTTTATTAGCAGTGTAGTGTCCAGGAAGTGGATCTCTTGTGTGGACTGGACCAGGCTGAGGTTGATGGTGGGATGGAAATTGTTGAAATCATGGTGGAATTCCTCAAGGGCTTCTTTTCCATGGGTCCAGATGATGAAGATGTCATCAATATAGCGCAAGTAGAGTAAGGGCTTTAGGGGACGAGAGCTGAGGAAGCGTTGTTCTAAATCAGCTATAAAATTGTTGGCATACTGTGGGGCCATGCGGGTACCCATAGCAGTGCCGCTGATCTGAAGGTATACATTGTCCCCAAATGTGCAATAGTTATGGGTAAGGACAAAGTCACAAAGTTCAGCCACCAGGTTAGCCGTGACATTATCGGGGATAGTGTTCTTGACGGCTTGTAGTCCATCTTTGTGTGGAATGGTGGTGTAGAGGGCTTCTACATCCATAGTAGCCAGGATGGTGTTATCAGGAAGATCACCGATGGATTGAAGTTTCCTCAGGAAGTCAGTGGTGTCTCGAAGGTAGCTGGGAGTGCTGGTAGCGTAGGGCCTGAGGAGGGAGTCTACATAGCCAGACAATCCTGCTGTCAGGGTGCCAATGCCTGAGATGATGGGGCGCGCAGGATTTCCAGGTTTATGGATCTTGGGTAGTAGATAGAATATCCCAGGTCGGGGTTCCAGGGGTGTGTCTGTGCGGATTTGATCTTGTGCTTTTTCAGGAAGTTTCTTGAGCAAATGCTGTAGTTGCTTTTGGTAACTCTCAGTGGGATGAGCTATTACCAGCAGGAGAGTGAGTTTGTGTGTGTATGGGGGTGGGGGGGATGTGAGAAAACCCTGATCTATGCAGGAAATAGCCCGACTTGATTATGTAAAGAGTTGTCACTTTGGATGGGCTAGCACCAGCAGGAGAGTGAATTTGTGTGGGGGGGTGGAGGGTGAGAAAACCTGGATTTGTGCTGGAAATGGCCCACCTGTTGATCATTTTAGATAAGCTATTACCAGCAGGACAGTGGGGTGGGAGGAGGTATTGTTTCAAATTCTCTGTGTGTATATAAAGTCTGCTGCAGTTTCCACGGTAAACATCAAGTTACAGTGGGGGAGGTTTAGATTGGATATTAGGAAAAACTTTTTCACTATGAGGGTGGTGAAACACTGGAATGCGTTACCTAGGGAGGTGGTAGAATCTCCTTCCTTAGAGGTTTTTAAGGTCAGGCTTGACAAAGCCCTGGCTGGGATGATTTAACTGGGAATTGGTCCTGCTTTGAGCAGGGGGTTGGACTAGATGACCTTCTGGGGTCCCTTCCAACCCTTATATTCTATGATTCTATGATTCTATGATCTGATGAAGTGAGCTGTAGCTCACGAAAGCTCATGCTCAAATAAATTGGTTAGTCTCTAAGGTGCCACAAGTACTCCTTTTCTTTTTTTAAAGAAATGCTATTTACCCCTTCGCATAACACAAGAACCTGGGATCACGCAATGAAATTAATAAGCAGCAGGTTTAAAACAAACAAAAGTAGGTACTTCTTCACACAACGCACAGTTGCCAGGGGATGTTGTGAAGATGAAAACTATAAATAAATTAAAAAAATAATTAGATAATGTCATGGAGGACAGGTCCATCAGTGGTTATTCTACAAGATGGTCAGGGATATAACCCCATGCCCTGGGTAACCCTAAGCGTCTGACTGACAGGTGCTGAAACTGAATGACAGGAGATAGATCACTTGACGACTGCCCTGTTCTGTTCATTTCCTTTGAACCATCTGGCATTGGCCACTGTCAGAAGATAGGGTACTGGGCTAGATGGACCATTTCCATCTGGTCTGACTGAGTATGGTCGTTAAGCCAGAGTTGTTTCTTGCCATACTTCTGATCTTTCCTATGCAGTGACATCTAATTAATATCTGTAGAGTGGTTTGAGATTCTTGGATAAATGTCCATATAAGTACCAAATCTTAGGAGGTTGAATTGTCTTTTGTCTGCTGTCAAATACAAGTAAGAAGTGGCACATGAGTGGGGGTTCAAAAGATAAGCTGGTAAAGAGACAAGATAACCAGATTAGGGCAAATAGGATATAGCTGATAATGAGAGTAATTGAGAGGCCTGAAAAGCAGACAGAGATAACAGGATTTATTGGGGAAGGTAAATATTGGTTGACAAGGTTTGGGGATACTCAGTGGGAAAGGGAAAAAAAGCAGTTGGCAAAATAATAATCCAAGGACCTGGGAGAAGAGAGAGGAATGATTGTAAGTGAATATAACACAATAGAAAAGACAAATTACCTAGAAGTGGACTGGGAACAGGAGCAATGGATGAAATGAGATAAGGTAAAATGACAGGAGCTGAGGGTTGGGAATGAAACCATATATATTTTCTCAACCAGGGACCTGAAGAATAAAGTCTAGATCTGTGGTTAATTCAACTCCTTTTTTCTGTAAAATCTATTTTGTCGTTGTTCCTGCTTTTACTCCTGCTAATAAATGCCAGAAAAGCAACACATGAAGGCTTTACGTCTGAAGAACGCGTCCAATCTTTCAGCTATTTGGCCCAGCACCAGTGAATCCTACTTGGATCAACCAGGTCCAATGGCTCTGAAAAGAGAATTACAGGTACCTCACCAATGCCAGCTTAAATGCACCAAGTAATTTAGGGGCTGAGAGAAGATGCCAGAGGCAGTGTAAATGTGTGTGTGTATGTAGCCCAGGGAAGAGAAAGCCTCATTTATCTTTATGGTGGTAGTTCAGGGTTTTTTCCCCCCTGTAATGTCATAGTGGATCAGGAAAGACTGGTTAATATGGGACTCAATCCTGCAGCCTAGAAATCAATGGGAGCTTTGCTATTGACTTCAACAGGCACAGGATCAAGCCTGTGGTGAGATAGTAAATATCAGGTATTTGGGGGCTCAAAGAGATTGGAGAGGAAGGATGGTCCAACGGTTAGAGCACTGACTTGGGAGATGCAAAATCAGTTTCCTGCTCCACCACAGGCTATCTGTGTGACCATGAGCAAGTCACTTAGCCTCTCTGGGCCTTGGTTCCCCATCTGTAGAATGGGGTCACAGCGCTTTCCACCCTGGCAGGGTGTTGTGAGGATAAATATATTACAGAACTGTGGGAGGAGCCAATACTACAGTGATGGGAGCCATGTAAGTATAGATAGACAGTGGAGGAAAATATTTTCTGCTCCTGTGTGTGTGTGTGCGTGAGAAAGAGGGAAAGAGACGGACAGTGGATGGAGAGGGGGAGTGTTAGAGTGGATACTGGGACCGTGGTCATGCTTCCAGCACAAATACACATCTGTAATCTGAGACCCTACAGTGCATTGTGGTCAGTGAATAATGTGTAGGGTATTTTGAATGGTGCAACTAACGCTATTCTCAGGGGTGGCCAAGTTTTAGAGGCAGGAGAGACGTGCTTCCATCGTGGCTGGAGAGGGACTGTGACCACAAGGGGAGGGTGGGGAAGGTTGCAGGCCTGACTACACAGAAGCCAGTGCAGAATGCATTGAGAGGTGAAACACTGGGCAAATGCAACTGATCTTTGCCCCTGATTAGCCAAGGAATTGATTCTTCCACTCTCCACAGCAGAGTGGGGTAGGCTGGGATAGTTGAGACACACAGTCAAGTTGTGTTGACCGCAAATTTAGATTGGGATGCAGGGAGACTAAAAATGCATAGAAACGTTTTCCTGGTTTTAAAAAAAACCTAGAGTCCAGAGTATCCAGCACCAGGAAGTGAAATGTCTAAAACCAAGGGTAAAACTGACCAGGCCAGTTTAGAATAGAATCAGAGAAGATCAGGGTTGGAAGGGACCTCAGGAGGTCATCTAGTCCAACCCCCTGCTCGAAGCAGGAGAACCCCAACTAAGTCATCCCAGCCCGGGGCTTTGTCAAGTTTCATCATCTTTGCTCAGTGAAATGCAAAGTAAACTACTGGCAGAACCCTAAGTCATCAGACTGAATCCAACACGGTTGAAACAACACAGCTGTTTGGTGGCCTTCAGGACACAGGACTGGTGGTCTCTGCCCAGACCCTAATGTACAAGTGTCTGCACTAGGAGAAGCTCTCCCAGGACTGGTACTAAATAGCATTCTTCGCTGCCAGTCCCTCTGCTAAAGGTGGTCCCCGCAGGTCAATGTAAATTGATGGAGACAGTCTGAGGAAGTTTGAACTACCATTTTCATGCTGTGGGTGACGCTACCCTGTGGATCTCAAAACGCTGAGGAAGGTAAGTATTGTGATCCCCATTTTACAGAGCTTGAAACTGAGGCCCAGAGAAATGACTTGTTGAAGGTCATAGCCAAGAAGAGAACCCAGATCCCTTAACACCGTGTGCCCAAGCCACTGGACCATGCTGCCTTTCACAAAGGGACGACTTTAGTCCGCAGGGCTGTTCATGTGGTATATTTCAACTGCTCACACAGGAAAAAGGGTGACAAACAGCATAAATGGTGGGAACATAAATAAGATTTTGAAGGTTTTGCTCAGTTTAATAGTCTAACATGTTTATTAATAGGAGTGCGCATGTGAGAGAGAGAGTCGAATACAGACAATGTCTCTTTAATTATCTAGCGAGAAGGTGTTCATTACACCTACAGTGGAGGGGAATAATTCAGCAGCATGGCAATAGAAAATTTCAAGAGACGAAAGACATGAATGGATTTTTTTTATTCTTTCTTTCGTCTTCTATTATGAACCATTTGTGAAGAATCCTTTTATAGATAGATAATCACGTATGTACTTACTGGGTAATCCAGAAGGGAAGCAGGCACTGTATACACAGAAGAGAGGAACAAAATGAATGCAGTGCTGACCTAGCTCAGGGTGCAGCACCTGGGCATAGAGAAGAATTTGGGTTTATAAATTGAACTTCTTTTCATACCCAATGGGTCCCAAAATGCTTTACATACAGTACAATGAGCCTGGTGCTGGGAGTGCAGAGACTGCGTAGGCAAACACAGCAGTCATTGTATGCTCAGAAATAGCTTGCATGTAGCATTATGTATTAGAATCTGCTTTAGTGAGAACGAGACAGAATGTTTGTCTTGAGATTGACATGAACCCTTCCTCCTTTCTGGAGGTGCCAGGGGATCCTGAACTCCCATCTGGGCTGTCACCGGAGAGGAACACAAAGGGAATGACTCAGTGTAGCAGAATCCTGCCTTTCACCCTCAGTAGCAAGACACCACTGTAATCTGGCCCTGGCCTATATCCTTCCCTCCTGCTGCCTAAATGGCTCCCTTCTCTCTGGACTGTTCCCATGTTCTACTTCCCTTATTCTTGGCTTTGGGACAACCCTATGCCCACTGGAGTCAATGCCTTTGTCTACACTGAAAGTTTTACAAGCAAAAGTTCTGCTGGCCGAGTGCCACTGAAATAACTCTTCCAGCAGAGCATGCTGACGCTCAGTCTGCACCTCACCAAGCTGCCCCGGGAGAATCGTGATGCGCTGTGTGTGTGTGTTATTTATTATTTGTGTGACCGTAGTGCTCGGGCCCCAGTCCTGACCCAAGATTCCCATCGTGCTAGGATAGTCCCTGCCCGCAAAAGCTGACACCTAAGTTGGCATCCCAGTGTCCTCCGCACCATGTCCAGGCACACTGCCTTGTGGGAAGTTGTTGCTGTGTGTTGTGGGATGTCTGCATGCCTCTGTTGGAATTGTAAGGGGCTGGGGTCTAATGTTCACACTTGCTATGTTCTAGTCTGAAATCATCTATTCTTATGCACCACTCATGAATTTTCTGCTGGCGTCTTTCTACGGACTACCATAGATGTTGGATCAGCAGCTGCTTCTGCTTGTCTGTACGGCACCCTCCCTTCCCTTACTCCAGAGTTCATCTTCAACCTCCGCTTCTTCCATGGATCCTTCCTCGCTTGATCTCACCAATAATCTCTTCCTTACCCTGTCCTTGTTTGTTATGTCCATTTTAGGCTGTCATCCTTTCAGACAGAGAACTGGTCTTACCCCATGTCTGTAACACAGCATGTTATACAGACTGATATAAAGGATTATTAATAATAAATAAATGGATATAATATTTTATCCATTTCTCATTCTAAGCCCTCGTGCAGCATTGCTGTGTGCTGTTAAACAGCTGCTCTCTGCCTCTTCAGAGGTGACTGCATTTCCATGGTATGGATAAAATATCAGAATATAAAGATGCTTGAGGCAGTGAAAGCTACAGCATAATGTGACACAAAACTGTGGGCGTGGTAGAGTTTTTAATTACACTTGGCATTGCCAAGTTTAACTGCCAAGCATCATCTTGCTGGAGTGTAACTGCACTTACTGCACAGTGCTGTGGGAGCAGTGTAAGAAACGATAACCCCATTTCCTTCCTGCATTGATATGGTCTTAAAAACAAGAAGATTTGATGAAACATTAAGAGCCTGATGTTCTCATTCAAGTCAACAGCAACTCTTCCATTGAGTTCAATGGGAACAGAGTCACACCCTCCATTAAAAAATGCACAGACAGTGTTCAACCTAATTGGAGCTTGAGTTGCCATCTGGGATGTAATAGATTTCCTTACAGTTTGTATCACAAGTGGTGCCAGAAGACAAAGGAATGGAATTGAGGTGGTGTTCTCCACTCTTCCGATAGTTTTACAATGATGCAACTCCATTGGCTTCCGTGGGATTGCTCCTCCATTTACCCTAGCGTGCGGGTGCTCAGTATTAGGACCGTCATGTTTAAAAAATTAATTTGGAATAGAGGAAATGACTCACACAAATTGGTGAGTGCTCACTCACACAAGCATGGCTGCGTGAGGAAGTGTTCACCAGAGGGAGTAAAGGTTTTACAGTTGCACCCCAGGGACAAATCCTGAAAAGCTGGGATGCTCAAAAAAGTGCCTGTGGAATCTAAACATTTTGAGCACGTGACAACCATTGGAGAAGGATGACCTTCCACGTAAAGCACTGGAGAGCTGAGTTAAATTCCCAGCTTTGCCACAGACTCTCTGTGTAGACTTGGGCATATCACTTCATCTCTTTCTGTCGGTGCTGTTCTGGAAGCAAGTGTAATGTTGCAGTTTGTCTAAATCTGTGATGTCACTTGAAGATATCAAGGGTCTTATTTGGAACTGGTTGGTAATTTTCAAAAGAAAAGGGTTTGTTTGTTTGTTTTTTGTGGGGGAGAGGGGCTATCTGTCTTGGCAAGAAAATGCTGCCTCATCAGAACAAGAATTTTTCACAAGAAAGGGCTGGTTCTGACTGCATTTTTGTTGGGAAGCATTTGCAGGGCCAGGTTAGAATGTCTGGCTAAAAGAGCAGAGCAGACCGCAAAATAACCAGGTGATTAGGACTCTCACATGAGATGTGGGAAGGCCCAGGTTCAAGTCTTTAACCAGACTGTTGGCTCTTCTGAGGTGGGTGTCTTGTTACCCGGGGTTTTTCAGAACCCAAAGCAGTGGAAACTTAAGTGTATCTCTCCAGGCGGTGTTAGGAATAAATCAATGGGAACAGTGCTTCCGTCTGATAAACGATCGATACAAGCAAGCATGCTCTTACCTAAAGCTACTATTTATGAGATATTAAGCACATACACACATACCCAATAGGTTTAGGTCATCCCAGATATAGTTACCCACACTCTGAGATGGTTTCAAGTGATCACCAGCCAGGCTTCCAGGGGGCCCTCTTTCCATCCAGCTGATGGGGAGTTTAAATGCCCGCTCCTTGCCCGAAGAACTGCTCCCTCAGAATGCTCGGGGTACTTTTACCTAATCTTTTATAGCTAACGCTAACAAAGCACGTAACCTATAGTGACTCTACTGTGTCACCGATTCTCCTAATTTCAACACACTGCCCATTACCTCAAAACATGTCTAGTGTTTCTGGCCATAACAACACTGTATCAGGAGGCACCTAAAACAAAGGTCGCTATTCACTCACTCCCCTCCATAACTTTCTGTCCCATCCTCCCATTCTGATTAACAAACTGCAAGTATGCAGCTGTCTGACTGTGTCTCACAAAAGCCTAAGATTATTCCTAGGGGTGTGATGTTTGGTTTTCAGCTGGCAGTGGCTGACTGCATACAAAATGGCTGACTGCAGTACTGTCAAGTTCTGGGGTACATGCAGAGATGTCAAGTTGCGGGGTAACAGTCTATCCAATTGTATCTGTTCCAAACTGTATTAAATATTCATTGGGCCAGAGAGAAAAAGAGAGAGAGACTGTACAGTCCTGTGGTTAGGGTTATTCTGTGGTCTTTCTCTCTCTCTGTTTTTTTTTCCTGCACAAAAATCAAAAGGTGTCAGTTTGTGCCTGCTGCGGAACAGGAAAAAAAATAAATCTCAAACATTTTTGTGAAATGGGAAGACGGTTTTCTGCCCCGCTCTATTACCAACACCGCTGCACAGAGTACTACTCAGTCCAGTTCACAGAGAGGGAAACTGAGGCACTGGATGCATAAGTGACCTGCCCATGGCTACCTGGTGAATCAGTGGCAGATTTGGGAATGGGAATCCAATCCTCCTGATTCACAGCCCTGTGTTTTTGCCACATGATCATCCTTCCCTTTTGAAAAAATAACAATTCCAGGTTCAGGAATTTTGGGGGTTATTCAGACCAAAGCAAAAAATACCCAACCTAGGTATAATACCCAACCCAACTCACCTAGGTCCTGATCAGCAATCAATTGAACTCAATAAAAGGACCCTCTATTGACTCCAATGGGGTATAGAGTGGGCCCAAATACAACTGGCTGTTCTGTTCTGAAATAAGTTTAGGGCCTAAGTAAGTTTAGGTGTTTCTGGGCCTAACTCTGAGCTGGGTTTATACCCAGGGGTAAACCCATTGGTCATAACAGAGCTACTCCCAGGTTTAAGTAAGACAAAAATCTGTTCCTTCCAATATAGATTTAGAATTATGGAGAGTCAAAAGCAGCATGTGGCAAAAATATGTCCCAGAATATTAAGTCCTACTGGGAAATAAATGGAGACTGGGAAAGAAGTGGAGACTGTTAAATTGATGAATTGGTTCATGCAGTGGCGCAGTGCCCTCCCCAACCTCCTTTCCCTTATTGACTTCTGATTTTCAAAACTACAAAGTGCTATATTGCAAGAATAGCAAAATCAATGAGACACGATAACTGGGGATAATGTGGTGTATAATCTATCATTGACCGAGTCAAGCACTTTGAAAGGGGGTCGAGGGGAGCTGCACCGACTGGTTAAACTCTTTTTTTTTTTTTTAATAAAATAAAAATGTCTCGGGGAGACTTTAATAAAAAAAAAGTCCTTGGAAAACTTTCAATGCCTATAAACGTTTGAGACGAGCTTTATGAATCAAAACAAAGGTTTGTCAGTGAGATAAGTTCACTGAAGAGGACTGTGTGTTTTGAGGTTTGGGCTGTGTTTTTTCCCCTTTGGTCCTAATAAAATTATAAGTGACTGGCTGTGGGTTTTATTAAACAGCAGTTGTTTGGAATACAAGGGCAAATCCTCAGCTGGTGTGAGTGAGGAGAGTTTACAGCAGCAGAGGATCTGCCTTCTGAGCTGCTCTGGCGTTAGCTGCAACTGTTGTCTGCTACAACGTTTGCTGTAAAGAGCTGTTCTCTTCAGCTTCAGCTTCGTGTATTCTGTAATCACATCTGGCCTCTCTGTCCCACTCAGGAGGCCCAGATGGATGGGGAACTGACCGCAGCTGGACAGAAGAAGATTCTCCTCTCAGAGGGGAAATGCAAGTATGCCAGCACTGAGCCCTGCATCTGCTCTTCCTACATCTCGGCTTGTTGCGGTGAGACCGGAGAGAGAGAGGCATTGTATAGTCTATGCTCTGTGCACATAAGAGTCCATTAAGGACCCTGTGTGCCTGAGTTGGAAGCTCCCAGAAGCCCAGGCTGGCCTGAGATAGGTAACTCTGTTTCATGCAGGCTTTTCATAGTGTGAAATTTGATTTTAGTTTGAAAAAAAACAACCCACAAATTCTCTGCAAAAGGAAACGGAGTTGCAGAAGCCCACATAATGGGCTGCTCCTGAACTCCGGACCCTGGAAGCCCTGGGATCCACAACTCCAAGGCAATCTGACTGGATGGCTGCCCCAGAGCTGCACGGGTGACCTGCGGGAAAGGAGGAAGGTTTCGGAATAGGCCTGGCAGACAGGATTCTTGGGTTCTGTTGGACCTTTGTTGAAATCCAACCGACCCCACAAAGCAGCCTGATTTTGACAAATTGAAAAATTTGCTAAAGGGATAAAAAAAGGGTATTGACAGAATTTTTTTGACCAACCCCAGTCAGTCCTGAGAATCAATATGGAACTGATCCCCTGTCAGGCAGCCCACCTGCACTGATCTCAGGCACAGGAGAGAAACAATCCCTTTGACTCCAAAATCAGATCCCTCTCTTGCTCCTGAAAACCCAGACCTGATCCTGCAACATTCATGCCTAATCGTACTTACATGTGTCAATTGTCCCATACAACTCAAGCCTATGCAGAGGTAGAATCACAGCATGTGCTTGTGGATGGAGCATCAGACTGGGATCCAGGAGCATATTAGTTATGAGTCTGATCCTGCAACTGACTCCATCTATGGACTTGGGGAAGATATCTGATTTCTCCATAGGCTTGACCCTTTTTTCCATTGAAATCAATAGGAGTTTTTCCAGTGATTTCAGTGGGAGGAGGTTTAAGGCCCTGTGCCTCATTTCCCTCAGACAATGGGGCTGAATTAAAGTTGTACAGGTTACCTTAATATTGGCTTTTCCTAACTTTTGAGAGCTTGATTTTACAACCTTAATAATATTCTTTTAACATAGTTTGTGCGTGTGTAATTTCCTAAGTTTTTAAAAAAGCAAACTTAAAAAAAAAATTCAGTCATATGGCATTACGTGGTCACTCACATGGATCCTGGAGCCCTTAGGACCTCCCCACTGACCTCTGCCCCTTAAGCCAATGAAATAACTAACACCCCTATTAGGTTGTCATCCTCTATGCAGTTGAGCACTAGAGGGGGATGTGACCTTTTGCCAGGGGGGTTCACAACATTTGCTGACAGCAGAGGAATGGTGAGACTTGGGATTCTTGGATTCCATACTGAACTCTGGAGAGGAATGTGCTCTCACAAGCCCAGCCTCTCCTCAAGTAGTGACCCTTTCTGCTCTGTCCCTTCCAAACTGTCCCAGTCTTGCAACTTCCTGATGCGTACCTTCCTGGCCCAGCATCCTCATCTAGACACCCTATGTTCTAATCAAGCAGCTCTCCCCTGGGCCCAGCATGCAGTTCACTGAGAGCACAGGAGAGACACTTTCCTTTCTCTCAGTTCCTGTGCCAGGCCCTAGGCACCACCTCATGGCAGCCCAGATCTGTCATTGCAGGGAAAATCCTATTCAGTCCCAGGTGGAACACGAGCAGTGACAAAATGGAATTCAGTTGCTAAAATCTAAGTCTCTACTGATCATGTGAGAACCGCAATGTTTCAATGGCTTATAAATAGGCCCAATTTGAGCAAATGTTCACAGAGGCGTCGCTAGGCACATTCCTGACACAAAGGTCACCTCCCTTTCTCAGAAAGAGCTGAACCATTTTTACTGAAAGTTTCCCACAGACTGCAGCCTGAGCTAGACACCTGGCATAGAAAACATTAGCATTTGGCAAAGCTCTAAGCAACTGGAAAGAGGTCTTATAATGGGAAGTGTTGGGCAACCTTAATAATAGGTGATGCTCCCAGCCCTACCTATAGCAGAGAGGTAGGCTAACTGAGGATGGAAGGGTGAAGAGCAGAACAGAACTGGTTTTGCACAGAGATATAGAAATATATAAAGATGATCTATTAGATATATATTAACTGATGGTAAGTGGCTTCTAATTTGGTCCCTGCATTGGGGTGAAGTTTACCCTTAACTCCTTGGGGCAGTAATCTTATATTTTCAGCATGTTTTACCTCTTCCCCAGCTCTGCATTAGTTAACGGCACCATATAATTAGAGATGACTGTTCCAGGTGTAGAATTTGGGTCTAGATATTGGGAACATTTACATTCATGGTTTGGGTTTGATTTTTTTTCATAAGGAAGGGTGCCATTTCCGAATTTATTCTCTGGCTTGTGATATATAGGAGGTTAGATTAAATCATCTGATGGTTCCTTCTGGCCTTAAAATTATGACTCTGGTTTGGGGTTTGGATTTTAAACGTCTGTGGAGATGGTGAATGTTCAGGTCTGAGTGTTTGGTTTGGTCAAATAATAATAATGATGAACCATCAAGCCATCAAGAGTAATCATGAACAGTTGGATGTCAAACTCGGTGGGCTAATTTCGTGAGGTCCCACAGAGGTCTGGCCTATAGTCAGTATTTTCATTAATGACTTGGATAATGGAGTGCAGTGTGTGCTTATTTGGATGAAACCAAGCTGGGAGGGGTTGCCAGCACTTCAGAAGGCAGGATTACAATTTAAAGTGAGAATTGATCTGAAATCAACAAAATGAAATGCAATAAAGACAAGTTCAAAGTACTGGACTTAGAAAGGAAAAATCAAATGCACCAATACACCCTGGAGAATAACGAGCTAGGCAGTGATATTGCAGCAAAGGAGTTGGGGGTTACAGTGGATCATAAATTGAATATGAGTCAACAATGCGATGCAGCTCCAGAAAAGACTAATTTCATTCTAGGATGTAATAGCAGCATCACATTGAAGACAAGTTGGAAGAACACCCGTCATGGATGTGTGACGTTCCCCTGGTGTTAACTGGACCGGTGATCTGCTAGTCCACTCCAGTCCTCAGCTCTGGGAGACAGCCTTACCCTGCTCTGCTGTGAGAACCCCCACTCTTGAGCCTTCCCAAGACACCCAACATGACAAACTTTGCATTGGATACCACACAATCATATTATAAGGATGAACATGGGGGTGTAGGGTGTTCCCCCCAGGTACAGAACGTCACAGGATGTTCTAGGCAAACTTGGACCTGCTTCAACTGCGGGGTAGGGGGGTGGACTAGATGATTTCCTGAGGTCCCTTCCAGCCCTACATTTCTATGATTCAGTAAAAGTGAATAAATACTAAAGAACTGAGATTTTCTTATGCATTTTTCTTCACTCAGTATTACCTGTTGCGAGCATACTGTTTCCATACTGATAAACACAGGGAACTAGCTATCTATATGCCCCCCATAGCAATACGGCCCCTTTCCCATAGTACAAGAGTGCTTCCCAAACATTTAAACATACAGGAACAAATGCTGTAAAAAGATCAGCCTGAACCAAACTCAAAACTGCAGTTTCCCAAAGATCTGGGGTTGCCAGGGCTGAGAACAGCCCAAAATTTTAAAACACTGTAATGAGACTAAGGGCATTTATACACTTACCTCCAGAGTGATCGATCCAGTGGGGGTCAATTTATAAGTTCTTGTGAAGACACGATAAATCGACCACCGAGCACTCTCCAGTCAACTGTCGCAGGTGAAGTCGATGGGGGAATGTCAGCAGTCAACTTACCACAGTGAAGACACCACGGTAAGTAGATCTAAGTACGTCAACTTCAGCTACGTTATTCACATCGCTGAAGTTGCGTAACTTAGGTCGATTCCTCCCCCTCCCCAAGTGTTGACCAAGCCTAAGACTCTACTCTCTCCCAACATGCAGACACACAGTTATAGCAGCTATTCAGTCTCCTGCCCCCGTTTCATAGGACTGTGATATTTCCCTGACCATATGCTTGGGTGAGAATCCTCACTGGTCTATCACGTTGCTCCTGTGGTCTTGACCATTTTGTAAATCCTTGCATTACACCTTTTATTTGCTTACCAGGCTCCATCTGCCTTCAAAAGACTCACCCAAAGATCATTCACATTTCTTATGTTGGAGAGGAATGGACAGGATCCCTTGGGAGTGAGAAGTAAAGACAGAAGGCTTGATCCAAAGTCCATTAAGGTCAAAGGGAAGACTCTTATTAATTTCAAAGGGCTTTGGATCAGGCCCATAAATGTTAGGCGGGATTTAGGGGTCAGACCTTATTTGTAATGCTGGATAAACTGATGCAGTGGTTAGACAGCATGGTGCTGAGTCTGATGATAAATAGATGATCAGGGAAACAAACTTAAAATAGCAAACAGTTTAACTTTTCTTTAACAATGCAACTAGATTTTAAAATGAATCTCAGATTGGAGGAAACATTTCTGAAGCTTGGCTGTAGCCTCTCTTTTCATCTCTGTCTACAGTATTTATATACATGGAAACATGCACTTTCAACACTTAGTAATCTGCCATACAACTGCACTAGAATGAGGATACATGAAGTCAGTGGTGTTACTATCCATCTTAACTTGATATCACAACCCACAAGCAGAAGAGTAAAACAGAAACTTGAATGAGTTTTGCAAGGTGAGCATTGCACTCATGCAAATATACCCACTACTGAGGTTGTGCTCATTACATTTACAGAGTAATGTCAGAGGCAGATGGCCTAGTAGCTGAACCATGGCATGGGATACTGGGAAGTCCTGAGTATTCATAGTGGCTCTTCTGTTTCACTTGAGGCTTTGAGCCAACATTTTCAAAAGTGTTCACTGATCTTTGGAGTACACCTTGAGACATTTAGGGTCCGATTTTTAAAGCTATTGAACACCAATAGTGACTGTTGACATTATATCCTGATTAAAGCGGGTATCCAAAAATGGACTCATTCTCAAGAAGTGAAATTTGTCCCTTTGTTTTTCAGTGCCTCAGTTTCCCCACCTGCAAAATAAAGATCGTTACACACCAAAAATACATTAAAAGACCATTATTAAGGTTGCAGAATCAAGCATTCAAAAGCTAGGAAATGCCAGAATGAAGGTTGCCTGTGCAATCTCCGTTCAGCCCCTTTGTGCATATGCATTACAGTTAGAGCTGAGCAATTAATTAATTTTCAGGTCAGGAGATAAACTAAAAACTTTGAAGAACAATATGCTCAGTTCAAAATGAAACTGATTTTTTTCCCCTTATCAAAACAAAAAATACATTTTGGACCAAGCAAAAGGTTTTATTGAACTCAAAATTATATTTCCCCAATTTTTCATTTTATTTTGAGTTGTTTTAGGTTGCTGTTCACCTTTTCTTTTTTTAATTGGCTAAATGTCTAAGCTAAATGCTGGCTTGAAATGACAAGCCAAAACAAAACGTTTCAAAATGGCTGAAACAAACATTTAGACTTTTCGATTTTTTTTCAGCCAAAACTATTTGCCAGATTTGATCCAAGTTCATGAATAGTTTCAGTCCCCTGCAATTCAAATGTCAGCCCACTTAATATTTGCTGAAAAAAGTTGCCCAGTCCTAATTATAATACAGTCTTTAATTATATGATCACACTTTTTTTCACAGAACCCGGGCCTCATTCTGGGCATACAACGGATGATGCTCACTTAATGATATTTGCTGACAGCAGAGGAATGATGAAGCGTGGGAATCCTGGGTTCCATTCCAGGCTCTGGAGGGAAATGTGCTCTAATGGACATAGACTCTTCCGTCCATTCCCCCCAAGTATGACCCCTTTTGACCTGTCCCCTCCAACCTGTCCCTGTCCTAATACTGCAAATTCCCCATACCTGACTCCTTGTCCCAGTCTCCTATCCTCAGGCTTCTCAACCGAGCCTTTGCCCAGCAAGGCCTAGTCTTACCACCCTGAACTTCTCCTCATCCCAGTCTCAGTCTCTCCCCCATTCACAGTCATGGTGTCCTTGCCCAGCCAGTCCCAGTTCTCCCCTTTCTGGATTTAATTTCTGGTGGCCAGACCTGCACTCTGATATGGCCTTCAGCAGTCCAGAGCTCTTATTGCTAGGGTTGTTCTGCTTATCCCCAGTATGGAGCGTGCCTAGTGTGGATGGACTATTCAGGGAATGTAGCTGCTAAAACAGATTTACACAGGGAAACAAACGGCACATCCCTGACACAAAGGCCACCGCCCTGCCAAATGTCCGTTGCCAGCTTCAAAGCACACAGACACTAAAGCTTTTCAAAAACCAAGGTGGCCACAATTTTTTTAACATGGGCAAAACAACATATTTTCCCCTAGGTTTGTTCTCAGAAACAGCTCAACAATTTTGCTGCAAATTAAAGAAAAAATATCACCAGAGGCAGATACCCATCATGGAAGATTTCAAACCAAGCAGTTAAAGTATGACAAAATTATTATAAGTAACTGAAAACAGGGTCTTATAATGGGCAATGACATGCAACCTTAATAGCAGGCTCCTAGTGTACTAATTTTTCCCTACCTCAGTGGGGTACCGTGAGCATTAATTGCTAAAGATTGCACACTGATTTGGTGATGAAAAGTGCAGTAGGAATCTGAAGTATCATTGTTCTTACAATACAGCCTTGCCCGCTTTCATTACTGATTATGTACAGAGAAATTGTGGCAGAACATATGATGGAAAAGGGATGAGGAGATAATCTACTTGATATCCACTTTCAAAGGGCTAAAAAACATGTTTACAGTGGATACAACATAGATAATGGGAATACCTGGGAGATGGTTGTTTAATAGAATTCACTGAGTGGAATTTAGTTTGTGCGTGTGTGTTTTTGTATACAAATGCCTATCTACACACACACACACTTCCAGTTTTCAACCACTAAGAAGAGATTAACACAGTTTATCGCCTAAAAATCACCATTCCTAGTTTAATAAGAAAAGGCCGAGCTAAGAAATGCTCCCTTTTATTGCGATGAGAATTTTTGCTGCCTGCCTTTGGTCTGAGCCCTATCCAAAGTCCTTTCAGCCGCAGGTATTTCTCGTTCCTCCCCTCAGCCACTCTTTGCTATCCTTACTAATGCAGAAGAGCACTAATTCCCGTATTCATTCAGGGCTCAGCCTTGCAAACACTCATGTGAGTAATCCTTCCTCACATGTATAATCCATCTGATCTCAATGGACCAACTCCCAAGAATGCAGATCACTGCCATGTATAAGGGGTTGCACAACTGGGCCCGTAACCAGGTGCACACATTCTTGCCTGACTTAAGAAGACACAAGCTCTTCTCATTTTGTGGCATGTATCAAGGGCCCAGACGCAGCTCTCCTGATTTATTTTAATGAGACTAGGGCTGGACATTCCTTACCAAGTGTAGTGAATGCTACTGTAGGTATTCCCAGTTAGTTTGGTAGGCATGGCAGGATTGGGTCCTTCCATAATAATTGGGGGTGTATAGGTTTGGCCTGAGATTTGAACTTTCTTTTTTTTAAATGATGTCATAGTTTGTTTGGAAATAGATCAGGAAAATAATCAGGTAAACAATCTGTGAATATGTGTGTTGAATTATCAGCCCAGAACTCCAGGTGGGTGAAGGGTTATTTTTTTTTTAAATATGTGGATTTGTCCAGCAATTTATTGGACATTGTTAAATTTGTCAGATAAATTATTCGACAAATACCAGTCTATTTATAAATTCTCTCTCCATTAACCTTAATTGCTATTCCTTTATTTCTTCTCTACCTGATAGTGCAAGCTTTTATACAGGATGCAAGTTGGGGGGACTGGGATTTTACTTTTTCTTTGTCAGACGTTGTTCTAAGAACATAAGAACATAAGAGTGGCCATACTGGGTCAGACCAAAGGTCCATCCAGCCCAATATCCTGTCTACCGACAGTGGCCAATGCCAAGTGCTCCAGAGGTAATGAACCTAATAGGTAATGATCTAGTGATCTCTCTCCTGCCATCCATCTCCACCGTCTGACAAAAAGAAGCTAGGGACACCATTCCTTACCCATCCTGGCTAATAGCCATTAATGGACTTAGCCTCCATGAATTTTTGCAGTTCTCTTTTAAACCCTGTTATAGTCCTAGCCTTCACAACCCAAGGAGTTCCACAGGTTGACTGTGTGCTGAGTGAAGAAGAACTTCCTTTTATTTGTTTTAAACCTGCTGCCCATTAATTTCATTTGGTGGCCCCTAGTTCTTATATTATGGGAACAAGTAAATAACTTTTCCTTATTCACTTTCTCCACACCACTTATGATTTTATAGACCTCTATCATATCCCCCCTTAGTCTCCTCTTTTCCAAGCTGAAAAGTCCTAGCCTCTTTAATCTCTCCTCATATGGGACCCGTTCCAAACCTCTAATCATTTTAGTTGCCCCTTTCTGAACCTTTTCTAATGCCAGTATATCTTTTTTGAAATGAGGGGACCACATCTGTATGCAGTATTCAAGATGTGGGCGTACTATGGATTTATATAAGGGCAATAAGATATTCTCTGTCTTATTCTCTATCCCTTTTTTAATGATTCCTAACATCCCGTTTGCTTTTTTGACTGCTGCTGCACACTGCGTGGACGCCTTCAGAGAACTATCCACGATGACTCCAAGATCTTTCTCCTGATTAGTTGTAGCTAAATTAGCCCCCATCATGTTGTATGTATAATTGGGGTTATTTTTTCCAATGTACATTACTTTACATTTATCCACATTAAATTTCATTTGCCATTTTGTTGCCCAATCATTTAGTTTTGTGAGATCTTTTTGAAGTTCTTCAATCTGCTTTGGTCTTAACTATCTTGAGCAGTTTAGTATCATCTGCAAACTTTGCCTCCTCACTGTTTACCCCTTTCTCCAGATCATTTATGAATACGTTGAATAGGATTGCTCCTAGGACTGACCCTTGGGGAACACCACTAGTTACCCCTCTCCATTCTGAAAATTTACCATTTATTCCTACCCTTTGTTCCCTGTCTTTTAACCAGTTCTCAATCTATGACAACATGTTCACTTCAAGGGCCTGATCTATTCCCCCTTTCCCCCAAAGTCAATGGAAAGCCTCCCACTGACTTCATGAATTTTAGGATTATCCTCCGCTCCCCCACACACAATGCTTAATGCTGCAAAAATAATTATGCATGTCAGGACCTTTACTTATGTGAGTAATGTTATTACCATCAATGGATCTTCTCACGTGATTAAAGCTACTCACGGGCCCAAGAGTTTGCAGAATTGGGGCCAATTGAAAGGAAAATGAAGTAGCATTCCCAAACAAAGGCTTGATCATGCAAACCTCTGCGCACATGATTAGTGCTCACCTGTGCGAATGGTTCCATTGATTTTGCTTCTCCACTGACTTCAGTGGCACTGCATTATGGGTCAGATTCTATCACCCTTCAGTTGAGTAGAGCCTCATTCTCTGAGGACCCATATTGAAATGAATGGGGCTACTCTCAGAGTAAGATGCTGCTGGCCATGAGAAAGGGGGGACAACTGGACCATGGATATTTATTTGAAAGTAGACAGTAGAAACTTTAATAATAATTAATAATACTTGGATTTAGTTTTTATTCCTTTTATTTCTATGTTCTGAGCAGCGACTGCTTTCCCCTCCCTATGA
Organism: Caretta caretta; assembly: GCF_965140235.1. Classification (NCBI taxonomy): domain Eukaryota; kingdom Metazoa; phylum Chordata; order Testudines; family Cheloniidae; genus Caretta; species Caretta caretta. Next base: position 7,382,529 of record NC_134210.1, on the reverse strand, counting down.
GCAACTGTAGCTTGCTTTTGAAGACTGTAGTCAGGCCAAACTCTCATGGACTGCAGAGGCAGTTTTGTCTGGTTAAGGGCTGGAAAAGTGGGCTTACTGCATTACCTAGGGGATTACCTGGGAACAGTCCTCACCTAGGAACCATGGAATAGGCTCAGTCTATACCCCCCCTTTAATTATAATGGTTTAAAAACCAATGTAGTTAAAATGGTACCACCCTTTATACTGGTCTAAAGGTGCTTATGGGGGTATAGCTTATTTCCATTCATTGAATAGGCTATATTGCGATAAGCACCTTTTAACTGGTATGTCTGTGGCAATGGCATTTTAGACTTTTATACTGCCGCCCATCACCACTGTAAGTGAACACTAGGGGGGTTTATCACTTTATATCTACTTCTGAGCCATGACAGGTATAGACATACAAAACCTGTATGTGAACCAGCCCTAGGTAGAAAACTGTCAAAAGGACACCCTGGCTGAGCAGTAAAATTATTCGTTCCACCTGCCTGTTTTGTTGTTGTTGTTTTGTTTTAAATTGGCCTGCATTTGGAATAGCAGTTGCATGCACTAAAATGTGTTAACAGATCTGCCCCTTGAACAGCTGGAATCAATGTTGGAATCTGTTTCACCTTTGACTTCGGTGGATGTTTATTCTTTTAGCCTGGTTTCACATGTATTAATTCAAAAGGCCTTCCTGGCTCCTTGGCATATATTTGATTTAAAACACAGTCTTTCCCCAGATCTCTTCCTTCAGGATTTCTTTGTAACGAGCTCTTCTGTGTGGTTGTACATAGGCTGGGATATGGGCACCAGTCAGCATTTGAAGGCGAGCAGTGCTTAATTTGTAATGAAAGAGGTGCTGGGGCTAAAGCAATTTTTACTTTTATTTTTTACATTCATAACTGATGCAGCAAGCCCAGGGAACTATGAACTGCCAAGTGCAGAGGTGCTGGGGCTACTAACTGCCCAGCCTAGGGGTGTCAGGGCTCAGTCCTGGCAAGCCCTGGCACAAATTAAACACTGAAGGTGAGTAATTCAAGGGAAATGCAGGTGGGGAGGGGAGAAATCTTAGCCTGGTCAGTTTCCCAAAGCGTTGGATGCATCACTTGTGTATACATTGCACTGTGCTGTGAAATGCTCTCGGAAAGGAATGCAAACTTTCACACACACACACACACAAATAGCACTCCATAATTTAAGTGAGGCACTAAAATGGGATGCCATCCATCAGACCTTTGGAGGGCTCTGAAAGAAAGCTGCTTCTCATGTCCAGTGTGAGATATTTAAAGAGCAATAAAAGAGAAGGACCTGCCACAGGCAGGGCTTTGTAATGTAGGTCTGAGTTACCGGGAGAGCGATGATACAAGGGAAAGGCTGTCCAGTGCTGCCTCCGCCCTCTCCTGCACCTGCTACCCACTGTGAGACAATGCATTGGCATGCTGACCGGCTGAAAAGCCGAGTGTAGGAGCAAGCAGGATCTCGGGGGATTTTAGCAAGGAAGGAACTGACTCCCCCCCTTCCTCCGCCCGCGAAGGGAATAAGAGCTGGGGCCGAGCCCGGCTTCGCTACTCCAGTGGCTGGCCCCGAGTTTATTTTAGTTGCCAAAAAAAAAAAAAAAAATTCCGGCCGGATCCTGCAACCTTTTCCCCAATCCCAAATCAAGGGGATCGTCCGGGAATGCAGGATCGGGCCCCTGCCTCATACTCCCACTGAGTGCTATGCAGCCTCGGCTCATTTAATGCATCAGACAAACCTAAGGACAGTTTCATTTAATGTCGTTGTAGTTTCTTTCTTTCTTTCTTTCTTTAAGGCAGGAGGTTAAAAAAAAAGTGGTTTTTTTTTAAATTCTTCTATCACACTGGGAGAATAGCTCTGTCAATAACCGTTTAGAAACGCTAAAAAATTAAAGGAATAGCCTCCTTACTCCTCTCCCTTCCGTTTACAATAACACGTGTTCCCCCCCCCCCCCCCCCAGCCCCCCACGCCCGCCACACACACACACACACACACACGGTCTCCAGGCTGGAGCTGATGCACAATGCGGTTGCCTAACTGCTGTGGTTTTCTGTGCCCCTCACTGTTGCTCCCTGAAATGATGGGGTGACGTGGAGGGGGAGATCATGTAAAACCATGACAGCTCCCTCCCCTGCTTCAAATTTGAGTCCAGGCAAGATGAAAATTAGCTGACTGATTAATCGATATATGGCCCCGTTATGGGAGAAACGAATAATAGTTTGGTGTGTGTGCGCGCACACAGAGACACACACAGAGAGAGAAACACACAGAGAGAGACACAGAGAGAGAGAGAAACACACAGAGAGAGAGAGAGAGAGAGAGAGAAACACACACAGAGAGAAACACAGAGAGAGAAACAGAGAGAGAGAGAGAGAGAAACACACACACACAGACACAGAGAGAGAGAGAGAGAGAAACAGAGAGAGAGAGAGAGAGAGAAACACAGAGAGAGAGAGAGAAACACACACACACAGACACACAGAGAGAGAGAGAGAGACACACACACACACACAGAGACACAGAGAGAGACACACACAGAGCGAGACACACACAGAGACAGAGAGAGAGAAGCACAGAGAGAGAGAGAGAGAGAGAAATCAACCAAGAAGGTGCTTTTCTTTTTCGGCCCAGGTAACTTGAAGTCTGCAAAGCAGCTTTCATCTCTCCTCCTCCTGTTTCCCTTTCTCTGCTGGTAGCATCAGCCCCGCCAGCAAGCCTCCACAGATTTCATTCCAGTTTAAGGGAGGGGGGGGGGATGCTTTGAACGCTGGTAATACCCTTATTTTAAAAAAACCTTGTGCTCATGGGGGTTTGGTCGTTTTTTTTTTTTTGCCCCCTCCAAACGACAGGAAATGAGATCTTATATATTTAATAGAGTACAATTTAATTGTCTATAATGCATTGTTCGGACGAGCATCTCTCAGCCCTGATGAGAACAAAATACGTTTAATGTTTCCATCAGAGAGAGAGAGAGACAGACTAGTCTGATGGTTTGGGAGTCGAACAAGGAAATCTTATCTAAGCCGTCTCTTCCCCAGCACATATACTCCTTTACAGCCCACTCCCGGCACTGATTGCATGTAAAATACAGGATCATCATCACCATCAACAGAAGTCCTAGCTTCCCCCTTCCTCTCTAAAGATCTACAGTAATACAGTCCCCCTTTCCTGCCTTGATGGCATAATAACATAACTAAAGAGCAAGCAGGGTAATTTTTTTTTTCAGATGCAACAAGATCAGACAGAGTAAGAGAGAGAGAAATTATACAGCCACAACAGTAAGAGCAGCCTGTGATGCTGAGGCTTCCTCCTTCTCTGAACTGCTTTTAAGATCAATTTCATCATCATCATCAGATTTAATAGAATAATAAAGCCAGAACACCTTGGGGTCCCCCCTCCCCAAATAAAAGGCAGTTTTCCGGGTGATGACTGAAATTAAAACACGCCAGCGATTGATCGTAAGGCTTGCAAAGGAAAAGGAGGGTGGAAATCATCATCATTGCTCCTAAAAATGCAATCGCTCCCCTTTGCTCACTTGGCACAATAGAAATTGACTCTCTCTCCAATAGCCATGCGCCTAATGCTATTTATAGCCAGGGGCTGGGTTGGAAGGTACCATTGAGCTTCTCCCAGGCAGGCAGACGGGGGAGGTAGGGGGGGGCTAGCTGGGAGGAGGGGGGTTTAGCCAGGGTAGAGGCAAAAGCAGATCCCACCCCCTCCGCCCCCGGTCCCTACCCTGCTCATCCACACACGCACCACCCCCTCGTCTGGCTGGGAATTTGAACCGCTCCAGCCTGTTTAAACGGAAAGGACACAGATCCTCAATGTAAAAAAAAAAAAAAAAAAAAAAAAAACACACACAAGAACAAGAAACCAGCCCAGACCCAGGGAGCGAGGCAGAGAGGGAGGAGTGTGTGTGTGAGTGTGTATGTGTGTGTGTGTGAACGCGGGAGCGAGAGCGAGCGAAGAGAAGCGAGGGTGGGGGGGGAAAGGGAAAGAAGATTTTCTCTATGTATATAAAGATGGCCACGTTAGCAAACGGACAAGCAGACAATACCAGCCTGAGTAGCAATCACACCAACCCCAGCACCAACGGGCACATGAACGGATTAACCCACAGTCCCGGAAACCCCGCCACCATCCCCATGAAGGACCACGATGCCATCAAGCTCTTCATTGGGCAGATCCCCCGCAACTTGGACGAGAAGGACCTCAAGCCGCTCTTCGAGGAGTTCGGGAAGATCTACGAACTGACGGTGCTGAAGGACAGGTTCACTGGCATGCACAAAGGTGAGCTCCCCTCCAACTTTCCCGGGAGAGCCGGGGAGTTTGGGGGGGGCGCGGTGGGGCGCAGGGGCTGCCAGACCCTCCTAGAAAGAGAAGCAGAGCGAGAGGAGGGAAGGGGGTGGGGGACATCGCACGCGGTTTATTTATTCTTCTTCTCTTTTTTTTAAAATATATATATATTTGCTTTTGCTTTGCGCTGCGATGCAATCACTTGAGGCAGCCGGAGAGCGCCGGGAGGGAGCCGGGGTTGGCCAGAGGCAGCTGTCCACAGATCGGTGGTGCTGAAAAGACGGGGAGGGCTTATTTATTTATCTTTCCTAGCGGCACATTTCCACACCGGGTGTGTGTGTGTATTTTACAGCTATTCCGTGGGAGAGATTCAGGACTTTAAAATAAAGGGATGGGGGAGGTTGAGTTAATTTTGTTAAGGGTGTGTGTGTGTGGGGGGGGGGGGGGGACACAATAAAAGAAATCCCAGGCAGGGTTCTTTCTATACAATTGCAAAGTAGAGAACAGCGGGGCTCATTGAAAAGGAGGGACTATTAGACCATCCCGAGCAAACCTACCGTGCATACACAGCGATACTTTTCTTTTTTTTTTTAGCGTGGATGCTCAATTCTCCGGGCATGTTGGAAGAGATCAGTAACTTTTGGGATTTTATTTTAACGGTCTGGAGCAGCGTTCATGAAGCGTTTCCTTCCGCCCTCCTTCCCCCCCCCCCCCCCCCCCCCCAGGTCTTAGCTGTAGCGGCGGAGTGGGGTCTGCAAATGTTTCATCCTCGGGGCTGTTATGTTCGCATGTGTAGTTGGGATCAGCAGGAGTTTAGTGCTTGCCACCAGGTTGATCGCCAGGCATGAAAGTAGGACTAAACTGAGTAGTTGAAGGCAATTTACATAGAAGACCCGCTTACAAACAGGATGCGCTGGCAGCCCAAATGAACGCCGTTAACTCCTGAGGTTATTGTTATTATTTATTAATTCTTGTTTCTTAATTTTTATTTTATTTTATTTAGCATTGCTTTTATAAAAAGGGACACCGCCTTGATGAAACAGAGCACAGATATGAATGGGTGGTCCCTTTAGATCCAGGGCTGGGGGAAGTCAGATGTATTACATTAGGGTTTAAATCTCAACTTCTGTTAACCCCGCAGACTCCTAGTGGACAGAGTCCCAGAGAACAATTTCGTTGGGTTAATATCTATTCCGCTTGCTTGATGAGTTGTAAATCGTAAAGTTAACGGCATGTTTAGCAGTCAACTCCCCACCCCCCGCCCGCCCCGGAAAAGAATGCAAATATAACCCTATATCCAAGAAAACAAGAATGCAAATATAACCCTATATCCAAGAAAACAATATACAGAGAAAAGAGACTGAGGAGGGCATATAAATTACAGGGTATTTTCCCTCCCCCCAGACGATCAGTATAACTTAGGAGCTTTCTCACCTTTCAGTCAAGCTTCCTAGAAACCACATCAAGGTTAGTGTTTGGTGTGTATCGTTTAAACAACTCGTCGGTAAAAATAAGCATCAGGAAGGCGAGGTCCTAGGAGACTGTCTCTGGCAGATGCGGGGTAGTTCCCGTGGGCGGTGTGTGTGAATGGTGCGGGTTTCTTCCTTAAGAAAGAGGAAACAATAGTAATGAAGAATACAAACTTTACCACAGAGCTTCGCCTGAATGCAAAATCCAGGGCATTTGGAGATGGCATCTGGCTAGAGGCTTCTTGGATTTAGTCTGTAATTATTTCTAGCTCTGGGCAAACTTTAATGTCTTCCTATTTTGTACACTACGTATCTCACCCTGTAGATCATGCATTGTCCGCAGAGATGTGTGTTTGTGTGCACACACAGAGAGGGAGCGAGCACTTCTCTTGCTGTCTGAATAATGTTGAGCGAATATTCCTGAAATAAGCAAGCCGCTAGGACTTCATTCTCCTCCAACTCTATATTTAAAGCTGCCACCTAGGTTGGGGGACCGGTCAGGGTGGATCAGCCCGGGCTGCTGTAGAAAGCAGACTCCTTTTCAACCTCTTAGTACTTCTGGACTTCGGAGTGGGGGAGTCGGGGGGGGGGGGGGATGCTGATGGTTATTGTCATGGAGCGGGGCTAGGCACCGAGATGCCAGCGTTTGAGAGATCGGTTTTATGTAGTCCGTCCGAGAAGTGTCTGAACTCCGTTCGGGTGATGCTGCTGATTTATTAGGTAATCCTGATCAAAATGTGCCTCTGGCTACCTGGGGGGAAAAAATGACTTTCTTGCCACTGGTGATTAATTACTATTAAGTCAAAAAGCATGACGGGGCTTTGAAAAATTAGGATTGTGTTTTGCTTCTCGTTTTTTTTTTCTTTCTTTCTCACTCGCCCCTTTTTCTTTTGTTCTCATCTAAGTCGGCAACATAAAGCAGAATATTAACTCAGATCCCCCCCCCTTTTTTTTTGGCATGGTTGAAGAATGGCATAAAGATCCTCTAACTTAGATGCAAGAGCGGAGGGTGGCGGTATAAAAACCCCAGACGCTTTCCACAACTGCAGCATAATGAGCGTCCATAAATTGATCCCTTTCCCTTAGTCGATTTCACGCGCAGACCTAGCCCTGGGGGTATCCCAGTGAAGGATGTCAAGGGTTAATGGGAGCTGTAGTTTATTTAACTGTGTGGAAAGCGATCCCTTTAATAAATAAATAAATTGTATTACTAAAAAAAAAAAAACCACAAACAACCCGTAGAGTAAAAACATGGAGATCAGTCATCTCCGGTGTAAAGCCACTGAAATGAATGGAGTGGAGGTGTGCGTCTCAGCAATAGTAAAGAGATCCCTGTAGGGTTTTTCTCTGTGACATGGGAAATTGAGAAGAATAGATCTAAAGGTAAAGTCAGAGATTGTCCCCCCCCCCACACACACACACACACAAATCCATCCCAAAAGCTTATGAGCTCCCAGGCTCTGTTACAGTGATTCAGACTCTGACATCCAGCCCAGATACTTGATAGAAATACATTTGTTTTGCAGGCACGTGTGTGTGTAAGTGTAAGGATCGCCTGATCCCTGCGCAGAAAGGTTTTCATGGCATGATCTTAACCCCTATGTCCCCTCCATCCCCCGCTCCTTCCTCCCGCTCCTCTCCCCAATGGGGCAGGAGCAACACACTCATATCCTTTGCTACTTTATTGTGTTGTTGGGAGAGGTTTGTGCGGATGTTTTGCCAGCAGAAATCTAGGCAGCTTTGACCCCCCCCCCCCCACACACACACACTAATACACACACACACAAAGAGAGAGAGAGAGAGTCAACTAATCACAGACTAACAATTTAGCAAGCCATCCATTCATAACTTCCCCCCTCTTGTCTGGCAGCAGAGTATGCTTAAAGGCTGAGTTACTGGGAGACATAAAGGTTAGTGCTCTCAGGACAGCCATATTATAATGCATTATTTGAAGTCATTTAAGGCCCATTTTAGTGGTATTTAGTATAATATTTATGAATTAATGTAATCAAAATATAGAACTGTCCCAACAGACTTAAGCAGCCTTTCCTACCGATGCATACTGGTACCCAAAGCCTGGAGTGGGTTTTAATTTGAAGCACACAGGCCTCATAATATTCTATTTAGGAAGTCCGAATAGATCTGTGTATCCCACTCTCAATTGCGATTCAGTGAAACAGAGGCAGGTTAGTGCACTTAAAGAGAGAGGTTCTGGGGGCTGGTAGGTACAGCATTGTCCTGAAAGCTACAATGTCCTCTCAAATTGCCTCTGAAAAAAAAAAAAGAACTCAGAGAAAACCACCATGGCAGTCACATTGTTAGGATGATGTACTCAGATGACCCAAATCTCACTCAACAAATCAGGAAAGGCAGTTAGCAAGATGCAGTACCAACATATCAGTTTACTTCCCCTGTTTGCCATACCCTCTTCTCAAAAGCATGACTAATTTTGGAATTTCTGACACCTGGGGTAAAGGTATGCAAGGCTTATTTATATTCTCCCATGAGAGAGAGAGAGAGACAGAGAGAAAGAGATTGCTCAGCATGATATCAGTTTTTAGGATACTTCAGAAATTCAAAATAATAACAATGACTATTAAATTAAGAGGCACAGATAGATTATAAAGATTTTGGGAAATGAAAATTTAGTCAAAAAGGAACACAAGTAAATACAGGTGCTGAATAAACACTTCCATAATTGAAACATAAGGTTTGCCTGGCTGAACACTATGCATGTAGTATTTAGTGCGGTAGTAAAGCAGACAAGTTTTAGGGAGGAGAATGCACAAATAAACTGGAACAAAAGAGTGGAGGCTTTATGCCTGCTGTCTGAAGAACAATCCCTGAAAACAGGCGAAAGACAGTTGGATAGCTTGATGTAAGAGAGGAAAACAAAACAAGCAAAAGACAGATGAACAAAAAACCTCAAACAAGCCTCTGTACATTAACAACACCCCATATAGATGTATCTATATCTATGTACATTTTATGTCAAACAAATAGCGCAGGTTGCTTTGCAAATTAAAATGCTAGATTTTAAGTCTTTTTTTCCAGTGGCCTGGACATGAATTCTGGTTTTGTATAGCATCTGCACCCAGTACCGTTATGGTTGTTACCATTGTGCCAGCATTTCCAATACAAACTCCAATTTTCAGGGGTCTCTCACTTGGCTGTAAAGTTTTGCATTTATCAAATGAAATAATAATAATTACTATAACGTGCTTAGTTTATAGTTATATAACTGGGGGTGGGGTGGGTGAGAAGAAAGGGGGAAAAGTTTGTAGTTCTAGGAGCTTTTTTTAAAAAATTCTACAGCTTAAACCTACATTTCATACATATTTCTAAACTGAGATTCTTCATGCCAGTCAGTAATAACACGTATTACTGGGACGAAAAAGTTTTTTTAAGGGGCTGACTTATTTTTAATGTGAGGCCAACAGAGTAACATGTATGAGAATCATAAAAGGAAGGCCATAAAGGCTGTAATAGCTTCCAAATACCTGAAGGATTATTGAGCATGGTCATTGGAGGAACTGACCAGAAATGACAGTCCTGACAGTAGAAAACACTAGAAACGTTGTCGCAGTGAGGACCAAGCCTGCAATCCGTCTAGTCCACTCTACGGTCTCTGACCGTGGACAGTGCCAGATGCTTCAGAGGCAGGTGCAGGGCACCCTGTGGGGGATGATTCAAACTGGATATTAGCAGAGTCAGGCAGGCAATGGAACAGTCTTGGGAGGGAAGTTGACAGAGTCATGGGGAATTTTGCCTGAGTGAAGAGGGAGTAAAGCCACAGGAGCTGTGTCACATTCAACATAAATTTGGATGCAACCCTTCGAAAGGGAGGGCGGATTTAGGAACTTCTCTGTGCGTTGCAGGTGGGCTCAGCGCTCAGGGGCTGAAAGATCAAGGAAGGGCCCTTCTGGCCTCGAGAACTGCAAATACGCAGCAACTTCTTCAGCCAGGCATAAGAGGGTTTTTTATCATGCATACCGTATGCGCATGCAGGCCAGCCGCATTGACCTGGCAGACCATGACGACTCTGAAGGAGCTGTTACGGTCCCTCACGTCAATCGAGTGTGACTAACGGAGGGTTTATGCGACAGGCAGTAACGGTTTCAAAGGAGAAATGATTGGGGGAGATGATACCTGTATTGAAAAAAAAAACAAACAAAAAAAAACCCAAACAATTCCAGCAACTTAAATATGTCTTGGCTGTAAAGTTACAGTAATAGTCCAGAACAGCAGAAGGCCACAAATTTCATAGGTGCTCATCTGCCAACTCCTTTGTATTTGTGCCCTACAATACTTTGTTCCTGTGCTTGTCCAAAGCAGGTGAACGGTTACATGAGCTAAGCTGAGCACTGTCCTCACAGAGAATGAGACTACGAATCTAAGCATCCTCCTCTCTTTAGCACCAAGGGCCGGCCCTCTCCTTCCCCTATGGAAGTCAATAGGTGTTTTACCATCTGCTTCGATGGGAGCAGGATTGGGCCCCAGGTTTGCATGCAGTCAATTACCTTCCCACGCGAGCCCTGTGCTGGTTGTATGGGCCGCATGCTTTTTAAAAGCTGTGGGTGGTGGATTTACATAGTAAACCACAATATCTCCGGTCGATGTTATCAGCTGTCCTACACTTCCAGGGCTGAGCTCATCTCTTTTCCTAGATTCCCTTCAATGGAATAAAGTAATACTTAAAGGAAGGAGGGAAACCAACAAGAGAAACAACTCTTATTACAAGTCTCTTCCCTCCTTTCTCACTCACTGATGCCACAGGGAGTTGTGCCAGAAATAGCTGTGAAGGACTGAGCCTTATCTATTAAAAACTGCAATGGGGATGGGGAGGGGAAGGCATCATGGCAGGGAGAAATTAAGGCTGTTACCCTACCGTAGCTCGGTGGACTGAGCTGTGGGCTATATTATAGGGATCTTTTTCTTCCTAAGTCCTCCATGCCATGGCATGACTGAGATCTCATGATCTTATGGAATGATATTCTGCACGCTCTGTGCTGCAATACTTGGTGTGAGCTGAAGTCAGGGTGTCATCGTGGGATTTGCGTTTGTTTGCTTTTGTCACTTTGAGCCCCAGCCTGGATACAACATGCAGGTGAATGCAGCTTTTAATGCGCATTCATTATACACAACTGACATCTTCTCTAAGGAAGAGAAGGCTTATTATTGTAGCTGCTTAACATAAAGATGGATGGGAACACTAAGCCTCTCAAATAAAGTGCCTGACCATATGTAATGACTAAAAATAAATAATATACAGGTCTATTCCATGGAAATGAATGGAAAGACATATAGATATAGACATTGTGTTAAGTTTGTCAAGCAGGAGCAACCAAAAATATTGATCAAGGCAAGGGGAAAAATTGATAATGAACTGGACTCCAACAAGATTTTAATTGACAGTGACTTCCATGAGCCAGCTTTGGACAGTGTATATAAACTGACCACAATGGAACTTTATTGCAAGGCTCTCTCCTTTAATTAATTGTCACCTTTGTTAAGACTGGCTACAGATCAAAGCTTTAAATATACTTAACAGGTTCTTAGTAACAAACCCTTAACATGCATTAGAAATATCCGACAGCTGAGCCAATGAGGCATACAGATTTCGATCTACCTCTCCCTTATCTGTTTATTTCTCCCTCCTTTATTTGAACAGGGACAACCATTGCTTAACATTAACCATTTCATAGGATGGGAATGTTGCTGATGCTTTGTCACTAGGAGCCTGTTGTTGTCCGGACAGATGGGCTGTAAAGATATAAGTTAGAGTATTTTGCAGATAGTGGATCACACTAATGTTCATTACAGATAGACAGGCAGATAGACAGACATTTTCTCTTTTGCTTATGCCACACAATCCCTCTTTTCCCGCACTGCTGTTTAAATCTATAATTCTCTTCTTTAACTCTGGAAAAGATTATGGGATGTCATTTGTATGGAAGGTGCTGTACTGAATAGAGTTGTCTATATAATGTTTATACAGAGAGCTATACTAGTGTATACACAATCATACATATATTGTACATACATATTCATGAAAACACATGTTCAGTATACACATGGATAAGTATTTATGTGTGTGTGTGTACAATATGCACATAGTCACATATCTCTCTAAATATTTCACTTGTCAAATACAACATTACGGAAAGCTTATTCTTCGGCAAAAGTAACAGGTGACTTGACTTCTTGGAATCAGTATGTGAAGAGTTGAATGTGATATGAAGCTGTTTGTTCATTGTGCTAATTTAATGAGACGGTCACACCTAATTAATCCATGTCTGGTTTACGCGTAGCTTGTCTGGGTCTCAAAAATATTTAAAGATACCCAGACTGACTTTACAGTGCGCTGAACGTGTGGCTCCTGACATGAGTTTTCTTCAGAGAGAAGAAAAATGGAGTTTTGCAAACAGTGTTGGTCTGATTAGATCTGACTGCATACTTGGACAGTTTCTAATACAAATATCTACGCACACACAGAGCATGCATGCACACATGTATATAAAGGACAGACTTCTCTTTGCACATAGTTCCCCTTTTTTTCAATCTCTAAGGGTAGATTTACCTCACACAATAGGCATCACTCACTGCAAACACACAAATATCTTTGTTGTTGTCGACAGCTTCTTGCAGGTGGATGAATAAAGCAGCATCAACCTAATAATATCCCTATATAACAGTGCTTTCTTACCAGGATCCAGAGGGATGAAGGCTTTCAAAAGATCAAAATATATATCACAGAGTGCTTGTAGAATTCCCATGATTATATTTCCTCTACGTAATGTTCTAATTCACCATTTGATCCATTCTAAGGGGACCAGTTTTTAGGAAGGGCGGGAAGAACATTACTTTATTATCCTAAGATGTTTGAGGGTGAGTGAAAATCATACCTAAAATTATATAAAGCAATACAGTAATGAGCTTATCAATACTTCTTTAAGGAAACTGACAGCCTTTAGGAGAGATTCAGTTCTGTGAGCAAAGGTCACAATGTAGATATATTCTTCATTAATAATATCGATAGCTTTGTTGACCAACCTAACCAGAGACTGTATAAAGTAACTGCTGTAACAGTTAGGGAAGGAGGACAATGCAGAATTTACAAAATTGTCCTGTAATGTTACTAATATTGATTGATGCTAATAATATACTAAGGTACAGATCTTTTGAAGCACTTCTTTGAAACGTTGCATGCAAGACAGATCCCTTTCCTGAGCAGATTGTGTTGGCTTGAAACTCTTTGAAAGCTAACACAGTGAAAACTCTGCTTCACTGCCTATTAAAGCAGGGCTCATCCCTTCCCCGTTATTCAGAGAAAGGAATGTTCACCCTGTCCAAACAGAAAGTGACCCACTTCTCTGCTATCACACATCTATCTGTATCTTTCTTTTACATAAGATCTTTGCATGACTGTATCACAGCCGCAAGGGGATCAGAGACATTAGAAATAGCAAAGACTCTTTGGGCCACCTAGTCTAGCCCTTATCAGTGAAGGATTGATCCCTAAGAGCAATTTTGCTTTGTTAGCCTACCTGGTGATGCAGAAAAAAGTGTCTGGTTATTTTCTGGTTATTCCCCCCCTTTTTTTTTCTTGTTTTTAAAATATTTTAATTTAATTATTGTGAAAAGAATTGAAGGGGAAGGAATGCACTCTCTCTCTCTCTCTCTCTCTCTCTCTCTTTATAAAGCAGACAAGGATCTGATCCAAATCCCATTGAAATCAACAGAAAGACTCCCCCTGTTTTCAAGGGGCTTTGGATCAGGCCTCAAGTTAGAAACAATTTTGCAGGATACTGCTCATGAGACAGAAACTCCCAGTAATATGGATTGTGACTGCCTTAAGATTGTTACTTGTATAAATCTAGACATGCAGACCAGCTTGCATCAGAATCTCCTAACTACTCCCTTCAGCTGTATGCTGTCTTATCTAGGTTTGCTAGTTCATTCATTCGGTTATACCATTCAGCTTGAAGTGTCTCATTCTAGTCGCCATACGGTAGTTTCAGGATGGTGTGCCTCGCATTATTCCTTGTTTCAGTGTAGAGGGCAAGTGTTTTCCTTTTGCAGGGGTTTAATTGCTTTTGAAAGCTATTTATTTGATCAGATTCAGTCTTCCATAATACATGGATCAGGGGTCTGATTTTTCACTCTCTTCTGTGACATGTGCCGTTCCTCATTTATGCGACCCCTCCCTACATCAGAATGTTTTGGGGGGTTGTTTTTTTAAAAGACGACAAAGAAACATAGGTCTCATTCGATAGGCTGGCAGTAAAAAAAAAAAAAAAAAGTACCTTGGTGGGAAAGTGAAGGTAAAAACCCTTGCAAAAGTCTTCAGAAGACATTATTATTACATTGTTGTTTGCAAGAGATGGTACATAGCTGATTTAGAGGCCCAGAAAATAAGTATCTTACAAATGATTTCATTCCAAGTTCACCATGAGCATAAGGGATACAAATAAAAACCAAAACCCAAACCAACCAACCCATCAATACATTACAGGTGAATTTGCACATAAAGATGTTGCTGGAGATAACAGTGATACAGTGGTGACAGTTTTTACTTTCTACTAGTGGGGATACTAAAAGTTAATGCCACATTAACCAAAACAAAAGAAAACATTGGTGTTCATTCTTTACTATTCACTACTGGCTAATATATGGCAGGGCTGCCCTCTTCTGAGTGTTACCAGTGCTTTCTATTGTTTTCCAGCTAGGGACAGAGTATGATCTAGCCGTGATGGGCTCATAATGGGCAACCAGAACTCTTGGGTTCTAATCTTAGCTTTGATAAAGACTCAGCAATACAACCTGAGCAGGTCGTTAAACTCCAAGGCCTGATCTGAAGCTGTGGAATCAATGGAAATACTTCACTGGGTTTTGGATCATACCCATAGCTTCTTCATCTGTCAAATGGGAAGAATCAGACTTCTGAGGGAAGCGGGGGTATAATGTGAGGCTTAATCAATACTGGTAAATGATTTTGAGAGTCTTAGATGAAAGATGCTAAATCAGGGCAGATTACTGGGAGCAGAGGAAACACCCAAACCTGAGTTCAGGCTTTAAAATGTGGGGACAGGATGAAGAAATGGATCTCAAACGTTTTGGCTGAGTGTCTATTTGGGCCTGCTGAAGCCAATGGGAGTTTTGCCATTAAGCAGGCTCAGGCCCTTTCTTTGTAATGTCGGTGCCTACAGAGATGTACTCATGCACTAACTCAGGATTTTGAATGGACTATTTAAAAATGAATCATATAGGAGCTATGTATAGTCATTATTGTTGCTCCTTAGGGAACTGTATGCCTCCGGGCTTTGGGAAAGGGCTATGGCAGGCCTTTCTGCTCTAAGGGCCTGGTGCCAAACCTGTTGACTTCAATGAGTTTTGGATCAGGCTTAAGCAAGTCCTTAGCGAGCATCAGGGTCCTTAGCGAGCATGGGTCTGTGGTGGCAGGAAGTTGCTCCCGCCTGATGGCTCCTCAGTGATTTAGCTTAATTGTGTTGGTGGTCTCTGTCCATTGGCTAGGATGTGACCCAAAGCCTAAGGAAGTCAATGGGACTTCTCCCATCTGGCTTCAGTGGGCTTCGGATGAAGTGCCCAGTGAACAGAGGGCCACTTCACAAAAAACTACCACCACTATGGGCATGAGAGGACGGGAAAGGAGGCCATGGAATGTGAACTCCCATTATCCTTCCATGGCAGAGTGGTCCAGTGCAGGGGCGGGGTGGGGGAACTTCCGGGGTTCGCTATGTGGACAAACAGAGGATTCCAGTGGCCAGTCTGTCAGATCAGCATGAAACTCATTTGAAAATCATTTCAGTGAAAAGGGGTTTTTCAGGGTCTCTCCCACACTAACCAGCTGGCAACCAATACTAGCAAATTGAACAGGTGGGTTTTGTTTTCATTTTGTTTTGGGGTGTTGCTTTTGGGGTTTTTTTTTCTACTACGTCAATATCACATTTGTCATTTCTCATCCTCCTTCCTGCTCATTGTTTTGACAGCCCAACACAGAGGAAGTGGGGTTGGTGGAAGGGTGGCTCTGAATTGCTGGTGGCGTAAACCCGCGTTTTCAGCCTCTGGTTGCTTGCAGTCAGGATGGTCCACTTTTGTCGCTGACATTCTGCGGAAGGTGGGAAGGCAGGTTTTGTGTGTGTGTGTCCATGCAACATGATGGTGTCTGACAGCCTGAAATCCAACTTAGTCTCCGTTTCGCAGGCCCTGGGGCAGGAGGGAAAGTCTGTGTTTAATTATTTATATATTTGCTTAGCTTTACTGGCAGCATGAAGGGGAAGAACGGTGTGTTCTTGTTTGAGAAGAGGGGGCTCTGTGTTCTCTCCAGTCTGGTCTCCCCAGCAATGCGGGGGGGAGAGGGGGGTGGTTGTGTTTTTTAAATGATCACTCGCTACTGACTGGTTTATAGGTTGTCTCCCCAGGCTCAGTTCTCAGATCCAGGCCTATGCTTTTACTTTCCAAGTTCAGTTCCCAGGCTCTTCCTCTCTGGGTCTGGTGCCAAGGCTTGGCTCTTTAAGCTTCGTCCCAAGGCCCAGTCTTTGCCCCCTAGCTGAAGTGCCAGCTCTTGCTCCAGGAGTTCAGTTCTTGGGCTCGCTCTGTCGAACTCCAGGCTCAGTTTCCCAAGGCCCCATGCTTGCCTCAGAGACCCACTTCTCATAGCTACCTGCTTGCTTGTCACATTCACTTCCCAGGCCTGCTCACCTTTCCCACGCTCTCACTGTCCTGACCAGATTCTTAGCTCCATACTGTTGCTGCCCAGGTTCCCTGATCCACGTTAAGTTCTCTCCTTGTGCTCTTGTCAGCCACTGCACATGCTCTGGGTCCATTCCTTGGACCTGCAATTTAACTCCCATCATTCTAGCCTGTCCCCGTGCTTCTCTGCTCTCCACCAAACAGCAGGGCTGGAGGCATGCTCAATATTTGTGCAGAAGATAGGCCGCTCTGGCCAGCCGAAGTAAAAGCCACGGCAAGCATTAGAAAGGAGCGGACTCTGTCCATCCAGGCCAAAGAAAGCAGTCTCAGTAGAGAGAGGATCAAGGCTCTGTATCCTCCTTTGAAGATCAAAACACAATACAATATATCAAAGGCTATATAATGTCACCATTTTTTTAGCCAAATCAACACCAGATTTCTCCCACCAGCGCAATGATCCCTCACATATTTTCCACGGGATTATGTTTTCCCTGCAGGGCAAGAATGCTACTTCTTACAAGCAGATTTTCCTGTAGTTCTGAAGCTTTTTCATATCTTAAATCCTTTCTCCCCACCCCCCACCCCCCAAAAATAAATAAAGAAAACATCTCAGAGAAGGGAGGAAGCATAGTCTGAGATGACGGGGACTGGGAGCCGGGAAAGCTGCGTTCTGTTCCCAGCTAGCATCCTGTATCATCTTGAGCACAGTCTTTAAACCAGTCTGTGCCTCAATTTCTCTGTGTGTAAGAAAGAGAACCATGATGCTCAGCTTTGCACTGATCTTTATGTGGAAAGCATCCGTCTGGGTTCAAAGTGTTTATCATTATTATTAGGTCTGGCTTATGTCTGTGCTGAAGGGCTGGGCATTTCTTGATCTAGCAGGCCAGTGCACGGAGCACCTAAGCTAAAATCACCTTTCTTACTATCCACTTTGAAAGCATCAGTGGCTGTTTCATAATCCATGGCAGTCAATGCACTCCAGTCCTGCAGATCTGCTTGCTGTTTTCTGCCACCCTTAGCTATATTCCCTTGCAAACGCTTGCATGCCCATCCCCTGTCCCTGCCACCATGGGTTACTTGTAAAATTGCTGGTTGTGTGCATATGTGTGTGTGTTTGTGTGGGCAATGGCACAAACATCTCCAAGCTGCCGAGCAAGGTGTTGAGCATGTTGTAATGTATTTACCAAAGGATAATGCAAACCACAGGCAAAAAGTACAGAGAGGAGGAGAGGAAAAATACTTAGAGCCGGGGAAGGTTGAGTGTTTGGAAGGAGGGGGATTTCTCCCCCATAACTAATAAATCAATGCCCTACCTTTGTCTGGGGCAAATGAATACATTTCCTGGTTTGTTGCTTGTTTGTTTTCGTAGAGGCCACCTGAAAACACAGAACAGTGGAAAGGAATCCAAAAGCATTTAGCAGCTTCTTTAGAGATGGCAAAATTCAAGTCGCATAGTCAGAGGATGACTATTACTTATGCTTGGCTTTACTACCAGAGAAAGTGTCGGATCATCTATTCAGATCAGGATAGTCAGCTATGCCAAAGGTTTAATCAAATATTAAACATGGTCAGTAAACTTGAACCAACGTTGGACGTGCAGCAGCACCGCTTTCATTCAAGCAAGCACTCTGGAGGAGAAAGTTTTCTCTCATCGCCATCCGACTGGGGTTTGCTGCAGGCAAAGGGAGCTTGTTTTAGACATGCACACATCTATCTATCTATCTATCTATCTATCTATCTATCTATCTCCTTGTGAGTCTGTGTGCATAAGGTATATTCCTAAATGTGAGATATATGCACATACATACACACGCAGAAATAAATGGTGTGTGTATATGTGTTATGCACACACACATAGCTACATAGAACTGTGTGTGTATGTATATATATGTGTGTGTGTGTGTGTATACATATTTACCTACAGGTGTACGTATACATACACACACACACAAATCTACCTATATCCTGTATGGGTGTGTATGTGTACATATGGATGGTATATATATGCTCCAACACTTATTTATTCTGATTGAAGGGGTACTCTGGGATGGAGTGCTTTGCAGGGAGGTATGGTTTATGACTTTCCCTCTCCCTTCTATTATTCATTCTCTCTGATTTTTATCTAATCTCTCTCTGATTGTCCTGGTGCTGCTTAATAGCCAAAGTGAATTTTTATTACATCATCAATATAATCTCCAGATAATCAGCATTTGTGTGCACTGCAGTGTACCCTTTAGCTTCTCATCTGTGTTCATAAATAATAAGAATGATAATTTGGGCCTTTTTTTGTTTTGGTTTTTGGTATCAGGCTAAGAGCTCCAGATGGAGTGCTTCACTCCAACTAGATTGTTCCTGCAGTTTTATAACCCACTATGTCAGCCTGGCTATTTCCCAGATTAATTTTTTGGTGCCTTACCTTTAAATCACAGGTGAATTTATCCATGTATTTTCCGTGCAATAGAGATGTATGTTAATTGAACGATAGCATGACGCTGTTAATATACACATGGACCCCTTCGTATACAATTTGTTCATCACAACAGTGTGCTGAACTGTTTGCCCACACACACACACACACAAACCCCTAGCTAATCTATAGCTTTCTACAGGTAACTATCCCTTTTCTTTGATGTGGTACCTCTAGTTATAGGATCAGGAGACTGGGAGGCGGGATTCCTCGGTTCTAGTCCTGATTTTTTCATTAGCTGGCTGTGTAACATTCATCAAGTCACCGAGAGCTGAGAGTTTTGCAGGTCAAGTCCTTAACATTCTTTGTACCTCAGTTTCCACCTCTAGAGCCTGAGGTCCAAATAAATGATCAATGCACATTGGAAAGCATAATGCCAGCTAGCCATACAAAATGAGGGGGTCTAAATTAGATGCTACCACTCAAGAAAGAGATCTTGGAGTCATTGTGGATAGTTCCCTGAAAACATCCACTCAATGTGCAGCGACAGTCAAAAAAGTGAACAGTTAGGAACTTTTAGGGAAGGGCTAGAAAATATGACAGCAAATATCATAATGCAGCTATATAAATCCATGGTACACCCACACCTTGAACACTGCAGGCAGTTCTGGTTGCCCCATCTCAAAAAAGACATATTGGAATTGGAAAAAGTAGAGAGAAGAGCAACAAAAATGATTAGGGGTATGGAACAGCTTCCATATGAGGAGAAAATGAATAAGGAAGTGATATTCACCCATTCACGTAACACACAGTGAAAACAGGCAGTAGGTTTGAAACAAATATAAGGAAGTCTTTCTTCACACAACACACACACAACCTGTGGAACTCATTGCCAGGAGATGTTGTGAAGGCCAAAAGCACAATTGTGTTAAAAAAGAATTAGATACGTTCATGGAGGATAGGTCCATCAATGGCTATTAGCAAAGATGGTCAGGGATGCAACCCCATGCTCTGGGTGTCCCTAAACCTCCAACTGACAGAACAATGTATAGACATATCAATACCTGCTTTCTCCTGAGAGCACACTTCTTCTGCAAAGCCCGACAGTGATAATGCATACAAGTTAAATGCTGTACTTAAAAATTGGCATCCTGGTTCTTTAAGATTGAACATTCATCCAGCACATAAACTGTAATATCTGTGACTGAACTGACAAGGCTGGGGTTGGTTCTTCTATGTTTGCCCTGCACTGAACATGAGCACATAGCCAGAGCTCAATCAACTAAAATACAACCAAGAAATACAAATTACACACACCTGGGCACACACGGGGTACTTTCAGATCAATGTACTATACAGCAATGTACCCAGGAGGTTGGATACCTATCTCTTTAAGATGAAAGGTTTCAGAGTAGCAGCCACGTTAGTCTGTATTTGCAAAAAGAAAAGGAGTACTTGTGGCATCTTAGAGACTAACAAATCCGATGAAGTGAGCTGTAGCTCATGAAAGCTTATGCTCAAATAAATTTGTTAGTCTCTAAGGTGCCACAAGTCCTCCTTTTCTTTTAAAGATGAAATGGAGTTATAACACATTGGCCCCTATCCAGCAAAGCACATGGTTAATTTAGCCAGGTGAGAAGCCACACTGAAATCAGTGGGTGTTTTGCTGGATCAGAGACCTTGAGACCTATCTAAGGTATATAAGGAAGCTCTAACCTAGTAGAAGTTTTCTGAGATCTGGTGAGAAAGTATCGCACCGTGACTCAAAACTATGCACTTTAAATTGCAAGCTATTGCAATTGTAAAGGAAGCCCTCAGCACTGTGAATACATGAAATGGCTCATCCTACAGTCTCCACAGCGTTTCCTACCTCTTAATAGACTCTTTCTGGCTTTTCTTACAGAGAGTGACGGGTCAGAGCAGTTCAGGAAGTAGTTTTGGTTCCTGCAAAAATGTGGCAATGAAAACAACAAAACAGTTTTCAGTCTCATCCAAAGTTTTAGTTTTGTCAGCCAAAGCCCCTCCCAAAATTCCATCCAAATCAGACCTTTTGTTTGGAAGAAAAATCCTAGAGGGAAGAAAAAATTTGCATTACAAAATTTCGACCAGTTCTATTGAAGATTAAATAATCTCCCCATTCTCCTCCTCCTCCTCTTGCCCACAACAATCCTTAAATAAGGACTCAGTCCTTTAATTGGGGGGAACTAGTGGGGCTCAGCACCTTTCAGGACTGGGCCTTGGCTGCCTGCAGTGCAGAAGACGGACTCTTTGCATTCCGTGTGAGAGAGGATGACACACTGTATAACGTCTCCCAGCTGATTTGCATGTCTTTCTGACTTGTTTGCTTTTTAATTTATTGCATGTGTATTGCCATGGTTTATTTATTTATCCCCCACAACCAACCATCCCCGAATCTACCAGCTAAATCCCTTGGGGTGGTACGAATGCAGCCTCATCCTTGACAAAAATCTACCTTGAAGAATGAAGAGCATTCCCTATTTGTAACTGGAAGACATGAAAAGGAACGCATCACTTATCTGAATTTGCTGTTCATCCAAGCACTGTTTATGGAGATTTACAATACCTTGCCTCTGCAAAGAGCTCTATTGCGCAGCGAGCGCTAGGGGATTTTAGGTGGCGGTATTAGCCGTGGTATTAAAAATGCATTGGAAGGCACGAGGTGGGAGATTAGTTGGATAGAAAGACCCATGAATGAGGGGTTAATTACATTCAAAGAGGCCATAGTAGGGAGGAGAAGAGGCAATAGGTTTCTTTTCTTCAAAATTTACTAAATAGCTGGAAACACGGTTTAATGAATTTTAATGGGATCATTCTGAATCCCATGCATATTGCATCTGCTGACTGTAGGAAGTCAAGGTATTGTTGAAAGGAAGGGTATTGCCCTACTTTAGGTTTCACAGTTTGGTATTTTTTTTTTAAATCCCGCAACAAGCACTTTATTCAGAAAATATACATTTCTATACTGATTAAAAAAATGCCCTTGCAAATGGAAAATCTTGCACTGCCTGGGAGTGCACAATACCATAGATTATTCTACCGTTCCATAGCACATGTGCTTTACATTTATTGAATCAAATTGTGCCGTCAAGATTAAGGTGCCTTTAGCATCTCTCCCTGCTAAGGAGCCCTCTGTCAGGAGTTCCGCTGTCAATTACATCATGTAAATCTGGGGTCACTGATTTCTTCTGGGATTAGACTCATGCAAATGAGAGCAGAATCGGGCCCCTTCTGGTGGGGAGAGAAAGAGAGAGATGGAAGAAAGTTCTCTTTTATTGAAAACGTAGGTTGCCTGGGCCAGCATCAGGAGCTGTCCAGCTCATTTCCATGAGGGCTCTGGCAGGGCATCAAAAAGACAAGGTGAATCCGGTACAACACAGCCAACACAATCGTACTGTAGGGAGAGCATCTGATGTAGCAGTGCATCACGAACATCAATGGGTTCAGCTTTGTAGTGCCCACATGAGGTAAGTCAGTAGCACCATCCTTCTTTGACACAGAGGGAAACTGAGGCAGGACAGTTAACATGACTCACTATGGAGTGCATCAGAGCCAGGGTCAAAGCACAGATTGCAACTCAGGAGCATCTGGCTTCTAGTCCTAACTATCTGTCTGTTTCAGATACATCTATGTTGCCAATTCCCCTGGTATCTGGGTACCAACCTATGTTCTATAGATAAGGCAGGATACCGGCTCAAACAGCAGATAAAATGAAACAGCCAGAATTTCTGTTCACTAGAGGGCCAGTCCTGAATGGCTGAGATCCCTCATCTCCCATTGAGGTCCTAGTTTCTATTCCCACTGGAGTTGATGGGGATAGCAGCTTTCAGGATTGGGCTCTTTACATTCAGGGCTTGTCTACACCAAAGATACACCGCTTTGACTGTATTAGTATAATTAAAGTGATATAGAGCCCTAGTGTGCATGCAGTTTTACTGGCACACAGGTGCTTATAGTGGTCTAGCTTATTCCCAAAGGGAAGGGACATGAACTGGTATAATCACATACATGCTAGGGGTGGTACTGATATAACTATTTTGGTTAAAAAAAATCACATCCCTATCTGATCTAGGTATACTGCATCAAAAACTGTCTGTACATGAGGAGTCCCAGAGCCTCTTGAGATAAGTGACCGAAAACGTCTGAAGAACAGAGACTGCCTCATACTGCAAAGCTGGGATCTAGATGTGGGTTCGCGCTGCTTGCAAAGACCAGCGGGCTTGTATGGATCTCAGATTTTGATTTGTCATATTATGGCGACAGGGGCCAGCTACCAAATTCAGCTTTGGATCTTCTTCCCCAGCGTTCAGGGCACACAGATCCATGTTGCTTTTTTCAGACCTGTCTACTTTCAAGCAGGCAGCAGAGTGCCTGTTTTAATGGTACCAATATGTTACCCAGGCAAATAAATGCCAGACAAAATGCCAAACATGTTACCCTAAATGCCAGCATTCCGGGTCCTGAAATCAAACCGAAATGCTTTGTCATCAAAGTGATCCTTCACCAGGCCATTTACTTGGTGTCTATTGCCTTAATTCAGCTGGAAGGAACCACTGTCCCTTTCCATCTTTCCCAGATATATGCTCCTCTTAAGACATTATCAGCTTGCCAGCAGGGTGCTTCCACACTGGCCACAGCTGGTCTGAAGCTGTCAGCATTCTCCAGTAAAGTGTTAAACAATACTTCAGATGAGATCAGGCTGTTGTTTCTCCACCCCGCTCCCCCTTGCCACCCCCCAGATGCTGCAGCAAATGGTTTATGTTTACTGTGTGCTAAAATTACACAAAGACAATGTCTTTTTCTCCTCATGCTCATTTCCGGGGGACTGTTCTCTCCTGGGGAGGAAAAATCAGACATCTGGGCTTCTCTTACAAAATCAGAAAGTATTGCGAGTCTTATGAGAAACTCCCTGTTCTGATTGCTCTGTTCATATCCGATGAGCAGCCCAACTTACTGGTGCTTTGGCAATCTCTGACCTACCTTGGGACCATTGTGGAATTTCTCTCATCACTAGTTTCTTCTGTTTTACCCACTCTTCTCTACCGATTCCCAGTGCTGCAGCAATGTACCCTCAGGAGCGGCAAGTCAGCAGATGTGCGTTCTATTCCTAGCCCTGCCTCTGGCTCACTGCGTCAGCCGGGGGCACATCACTTCCAGAGAAAGTTTTCAGAAGGGGCCACGAAAATGTTTAGTGCCTCCGTGTTTTGAGTGCCCAGCTTGAGATGTGTAGGCATCTCCAAATTGGGCTCTCAAATTGAGTGGCCACTTTTGCAAATTTGGCTACCTAAAAAAAAAAATCATTCTGTGCCTCAGTTTCCCTCTCTGCAAAATGGGGACAATCATACTTCCTCTTTTGTAAGGAGCACTGAGATCCTCCAGATGTGCTAGGCGTTGTATTACTATACCATCCATGCACAGGGAATAGGTGTGTCTTCTCAGTATCGTAGATATTGAATGAATAGATATTCCCTCGTAACCAGAACTGTTCCTGGCTGTTGCATCAAGAGGGGAACTGGCCTTGTTTGGAGAATGATCTGT
The DNA here is from genome assembly GCF_965140235.1 of Caretta caretta. Classification (NCBI taxonomy): domain Eukaryota; kingdom Metazoa; phylum Chordata; order Testudines; family Cheloniidae; genus Caretta; species Caretta caretta. Next base: position 7,358,070 of record NC_134210.1, on the reverse strand, counting down.
GAAACCACCAAACCCCTTTTCTATTTCAGTCTTCTTATGCTGGGGATAACGATTGAACAACTGATGCCTGGGAATAAATTTTTCTCGTAGGACATCTATTTGAGCACTGACCCTGTTATTAATCAGCCTGGATTTGCTATAGGAAGGACAAAGGTCAGTACTGCTTGACTCGCTGTGTCTCTCTGACACACCAGATACAATGCTGCCACATTGTGGCTTGTTCTTATCGGTTCTGCCGCACACAATGCACACACCTTATGCTTGCCTTCTGGAAAGGAGCATTTCCACTGTCTCTCCAGGGAGGACGGGTTGCTTGATGACTCATGCACCTCTCATTTTTGCACACACCACCCAGCCCGATGGTTTTGCGCACACACCAACAAAAAGACCCCGCACCAATGACTGTAAATTACAAACAGGTTGCATGTTTCAAGGGCTTTGTCAAGCACGTCTGTTTGGGCTTCATGCAAAGTCAAATAGAATGTAGTGTGCGTTCAGGGGCAGGCAGTATTTGACTTCCATCAGTTTCAGACACAAAGCCGCTCATTGTAATCATTGTTGCCACGTGGGACTCAGTCCTCCAAACCCCTGCTCAGGTAAGGAGTTGCTTTCAACAGGTCTGCATGTCCAACGGAATGCTTGCTGGATCAGGCCTCTGGTCTTCCTAAAAAAAATCAACCATTTGTCTCAACCTACTGCCATGTTCCCAATTCCCCCCCCTCCCCCCGCGCCCTTCCTTCCTTCCTCTGAAAAATCCCAGAGCAGGACAGGAAATTAAACCCCTCCATAAAGAATCTTTGGTGTCACACTGGCTTTTCACTCATTTATTGTACAGTCATTATTTGCGGGGATGGTGGGCAGGGAGAAGAAAGTTACTTTATTCATTTAGTAGAAGCAAGAGCTTTCAGAAGAGCTTTAAAGCAACCGGCCGCACCCAGATGAAATAAATATATCGGGTGGGAACTGCTACCATCTGTCTGTGTATCATCAACGTCACAGCTTCCGCCTCGTATTAATATCCTCATTGTGCCGCCTCAGGGCTGGTTCTAGATGCCCATTATTAGGGAGCGAGGTGAGTATTCAGGGAGGTGGGAGGGCTGGATGTCACTGTTTTAGAAAACAACATTCCAGGGGTTCAGGGGCTAGTTAGATCCCCAGAAAAACTTGGATTTTAAGCATTTAGAAAAGTAGCATTTGGCTACTGTGTCAGTATTTTGTCATTGTCACGTCCGCTGCTTAACACTGGATACCTCCGTACATATTTTGGCCTTTCTTACAATAATTGGGGGCACCTTGAGGATCATTTGGGGGGATGCCCCTTTTACCCCCTCCCCTGCTAGCACTGGGCCTATGTCGGATGTTAATGAGTGCTAGGTGCACTGGAGTATCATCAATGTGTTTGGAGGCTGCTCTAAATCGAGGGAGTAAATGAATGAGCTGTCCAGGAAGGCTGTCTCCAAGCCACGCAGAGCCATTCCCTCAGCTGCTCAAAGGTTTCTCGCTTTGCCAGGCCAGACAAATTCCACTGCAGCCTGGATGTCTCTGTTCCCTGCTTATCTTCAGATCCTCGGTGTTCTCTGCTGGGAACCCATTTGCCTGTACGTATTGAAATATCTGACGAGTCTGGTCTTTTGCACCCCACTGAGACCATGGCTGCGCTGCAGACCCTGTGCTGGCATAACTGTGTCGGCACAATGTAGACACAAAATATGCCAACAGAAGGTGTTGTTCTGTGGGTACAGTAATAGCACCCCCGCAAAGGATGTTAGCTAAGCAGACAGCAACACTCTTCTGTTGGGTGTGTCTTCCCTGTGGGTTTTGTCGGCACAGCTGCATGGGGTAGGGGGCGTGATTTTTTCACATAGCTACACCAGCATAATTTTGCCGTGTACAGAGCCACTATGCAGTGTGGATTAGTGTGCTTTTAAAAATCCCATGCATATTGAGGCCAGGTAATATTTCAGAGGCGAATACCCCACCAGCTCCTGACAGAGTCAACCAAGAAGACTCCCGCACAGGGCCGTCGCACCATTCTTGGGGCATGGCTACAGGCTCAGTTTTGGACTGTTACACATTCACGCTCATGAGAGGTGTCACTTGACAGCCACTCTGACTAGCGGACCAGTGCCAGAGGCAACACAAGCTCCTCACATCATGCAGTTCCTCGCATGCTGCAGCTCTCCTCAGTCTTTGTGTGGAGGGATGAGGCGGGAATTCAGTCTCTGGTCAATCCTTGGGTGCTCTGAGGGTATGTCTACATGGCAGATGGGAGCGTGACTGCCAGCCCAGCTAGACAGACACACTGCTTGAGCTGCAGCATGTGTGCCTACTCAGGCCGGGAGCACACACCCAGACCTGACCTGAGGGGACAATGAATTGCAATCAGGTTTGTGGTGTGGACACCTGGGCTGAGATCCACCAAGTCACTTCACAGAGGTCACCACACAACTATCAGGTCCTAACAACTTTGGGTAGGTGATGAATGGGACGGAAGTTTAACCAGTTCTTGAAGAGAGGCTCTCTATCTCATCCCCAATCCCATGAGCTGTCCCATCTCCACTGCTACTTGGTTTCCTGTCCTGCATTGCAGAAAAAATCGTGAAGCACCTCTCACCATGAGTTCTTCTGGAGCGATTTTGATAGCTCTGGAATTATTAATGCTCTTATTAGAAGAAAGACAGGGGGGGAAAACAGGAGATAGGAAATGTGGTTCAGTAATTAGGTCAGAGGAATGGGGACTAGGACTCCAATCCAGGAAAGCCCATGTTGGGGAGGACAGAATAAATAAAGTCACTTTACCTGACTGGAGTACCAGTGTCATTCTGCCAACCTGCCCATTCAGGCCCATGCAAATAACACAGGAAAACGACTGACGAAAGCCCTGATCCTGCAAACACGCATGTGCTTGATTGTCGGCCCACTGATGTCATTCGTGTATGTAAATGATTGCCCCAGCAGGGTGTGAGTACACAGGGGGAAAGGTGAGACATGATACACACAGTGCTGTCAAACATACAAGATAAACATTCTCAAAATATTAGAGACTTTTTTCTTTCTATTTCTTTGTTATAACGGCCAGATCCTCAGTGGGCGGAACTTGGGACAGCTCCATTGAATGGACCTACATTGATTTTCACCAGCTGACAATCTAGCCAAATGCATGTAGGTGTAGCTCGTAATAACAGGAGGCAGAAATGTGATTTTGAAGTTGATGTCCCTTCATCACCAACTCTTGTTAATTAAAGGCCAAAATATGAACCCTTTACTCCTACCGATCAGCCGCTACTCACAGAACTAGCCCCATTGAAGTCAATTTCTGTAAGTAACTGCTCATCAACGCAAGTAAACTGTTCACAATCTGAGCCTACCTATACTAGATTTGCAGTGCACTGGAAGCAGACATGAAAAACAAGTTTACTCTGACATCGTTGGTTACAGCGTAGGATAAAATATATGCATCATACTTACTTTATCATGAATGGCACTGTTAACGAGAGAATGCGTAGTATTTGCCTACAGTGGTTTTTACTGCTTGGGTTAAAGATTGCATTTTTCAGAGTGAATTTTCTAGTTGGAGAATGCACCATTACACATTATGAAGAATTGTTACTTAGAGGCTGGGATTTCTGGGATTTCTAAACTATTGCACATTTAACTTTCTTAACTATAACTCTTTCTTAAAAACCGTTGTTGTTCTTCTTGTTGTTTCCCAGGTGAGGAATGACTTGTTGATATGCAGCAAATAGTAATAAGGTGTGATTTCCTTCCAGTTACAGATATTGGAGCAAAGTGCACATAATGGATGTACTTTTACATTGGAGAGGTTACATCTGTGTACAAAAACAAAGCCATTTTGGCAGTCACAAAACAGATTAAGGGCTGGATTTTGCACCAGCTAAATCAATGGGACTTTTGCCACTGATTTCAGTGAGAGCAGGATAGGGAGCTGAATTGCCATTGTAATGAGTAACTAAGAAATAAATATTGACATAACTAGGTCAATAATGGTGGTGTTTTTAAGTGCTAAAACTGTTCATTATAACAATAGTGTTTTTTCATGCTCATTGTAACTGCAGTGTAGCTACAGTACCATGAAAGTATAATAATTTATTTCCATTGTTTGTATTACAGTGGCTCCCACAGGGCACAACCAAGATCAGGGCCTCATTGTGCCAGGTGCTGCACATACATATAATAAGAAAGAGTTCCTGCCCCATATAATGTACCTTCTCAATAGACAAGCCAGAGAAAGGATGGGAGGGGAAACAAAGCCACGGAGAGATGAAGAGACTTGCCCAAGGTCACAGGACAGCTCAGTGACAGAGATGGGACTAAAACATAGGTCTGCTAACTCCCAGCCCAGAGCCTTAGCCAGAGAGAAACAAGGAGTTATATAACAGCTACCATCATTCCCCCCACCCCCAAAAATGAATAGAAATCAGGAACAATCTAACTAGAAATGCTTAAGCAAACTCCCAGGAAGGAAAGTCAGCATAATAGGGAAAGGGATTTATTCTCACAAAAGGGCACTCTTGTTTAAAGCAGCAGCCAGGAATGCTGGGATATGCCTCCAAGAGACACACGCTGGCATGGACCAGAAATGAAGCCATCCCCACATGAACAGAGAGAGTTGTGCTCTGCTCTGTGTAATACGTGAAATGTGTAAGTGATTATGGTCCCTGGAGGCACTAGGGCATATTACTATATATAGGACTGTTCCCAAATTACAGTACATCTTCCCTTGGCTGTAGCATTATCAGAGTACAGGGATTTTTAAACCAGCCCACTCCAAGCTATTTTCCTTTGTTCACTGTGTAGCCAAGTGTTAATCATTGCATGGAAATGAGATAAAAATCCACCGTGGAAGTAATCAAAGGCAAAATGTGTATATAAATAGAGAGGTTTCTGGGAACTAACCATTGTGTTTTGTTTTTCAAAGCATAATAGTAAAATTATATCTGCTTTAAAGAGGTTTAGTTCACCAAAACTCCTTATTTAACAGGTAGTGGATAGAAATAGGTACTGATCATGCAAGGAACTTTATGGAAACAACCCATTGACTTTAGTGAGGCTCTATGGGTATGCAATAAAACACCAGTGGCTAGCCTGTGTCAGCTAACTTGGCCTGCGGGGCTGGTGCTGCAGGGTTATAAAATTGCATTGGAGATATTTGGGCCCAGGCTGGAACCCGGGCTCTGGGACCCTGCAAAGGTGGAGGGTCCCAAAGCCTGGGCTCCAGCTCAAGCCCATATATCTACAGTGCTATTTTATAGCCCCACAGCCCAAGCCCTGCAAGCCTGAGTCAGTAGATGTGGGCCAGCCACTGGTGTTTTATTGCAGTGCAAACATACCCTTAGAGACCGGAGCTATACAGGCTGGCCAATTAGCTCAGGAGGTACCTGGGTCAACTACATGTATTGGCCAAGATTGCAGCTATCACCCTTGAAGAATGGCAAACAGGAAATTGCCCCTTGCCTGTGTGGACAAAGAATGAGATTTTATAAATGTTTCTTTGGGGGACTGATTCTGCAAGGATGCTGAGAGCCTTCTGGGTATACTTACAACTGCCTCAGGGCAAAGAGGGGTAGGGTAGGACTAGATGACTTCTTGTGGTTCCTTCCAGACTTACATTTCTATGATTTTATTATTCTGTTAGGTACTGATATTCATCTTCTTTTGACCTATAGGGAAGTTGAGATACCTGGGTTTATTCTCCCTCGTCTTTACATCTGCAATTGATTTCACACCATACTGGTTCCAGATATTTCCCCCCCCCCCCCTATATGTTAGGGTTTCTTTTTTTAATGGCTTCCTTCCCTTTCAATATTTTTGTCCAAAAGCTATTTGTTCAGTAATCTCCCTTTAGGGATTAGCACACTAATAGGCAGTCAACAGAACAAGAAAGAAAGAAACGTAAAGGATGAATACTTGGGAGAGAGCATTAATCTTTTCATGTCCTGATTCTAGTCTGGTACATTCGCTATATATATATATATATATATGTTGACTCTACCTGACACATCTACAGCATCATTCAAGCAAAGATTTCAGGGTGCTTTGTAAACATTAGGGGCACCTCTACACTTACAGTGCTGCAGGGCACAATTGTATCTCTACAGCAGCGCTGCTGCAAGGAGTGTAGTGAAGACGTTCTATTCCGACAGGACAGAGTTGTCCTCTCAACATAAAAAAAACCCCACCCCCTCGAGCAGCATAAGCTATGTCTGTGGGAGCAGCTCTCCCGCCAGCATAGTGCTGTGCGTACCAGTGCTTACGTCGGTGTAATTTATGTTGCTCAGGGGTGTGGAAGTGGGGAATGGTTATTCACACTCCTGAGTGATCTAAGTTTTGCTGACATAGGTGGTAGTATAGACATAGCCTCAGTCTCCCAATGTTCATGTGAGTTAGGGAAGCAGTATCACCCCCATTGTGCAGAAGGGTAAATGAAGGGAAGGAGAGGTTGACTTTTGCAAGGTTGTACAGTGATTCAGTGACCGAGTCGTTCTCACCATTTCACAGCATTCCACCCATCCCTTTACATCTGTGGCCCCAACCCTGAAAACACTTAGTTATACATGTGTTTAATTTTAACCACATTCATGCTTCCATTAAACTCAATGGGTCTGCTTGCATGTTGGACTTAGGCACATGTGTAAAAGTTGGCCGGATTGAAGTCTATATTGCTATACTGGTTGTTTCCTCCTCCTCAATTTGGATTGGATAAAATACCATCAGATAATCGTGCTCTAGTGTCTGAAAAACAGGGCACATGTGCAAATGTACAAGGGAATTCAAGAAAACAAGATGGCGGACAACAGACACATCAGATTGTGGAGGATTTCCCCTAAAATATACCTCTGCTTCTCTTTTGAAGAATGTTTGCTTGTACATATATGGTCCTTAGTCAGGTTTTATGCTTTTCACTCAGTTCTTTCCCAGAAAAACTACCAATCTAATTTGTCATTTAGGACTAATTTAGCACTGTAGTAAAAGCTTTTGAAAAATATTTTTTCCTGAAAATTGCTACAACACATTTTGGTAGGAATCTGTTAAAAGCATTCTCCCCTCCCCCGCCCCCCACCTGCCCTCTCGTGACTGCGTATTAAACACTTTTTCAGACTAATTCTTCTCACTTCTAGCAAGCAGACAATGGGACTACTCATATGCATACGATTAAGCATGAGGAAAAACAGCTCAATAATTGTATTTGAAAAGCCTTGCATGCTGTTAATATTCCTAAATAACTCATGCCTGTGAATAAATTTACAAAAAGTTGTGCATGCCACTAGCAGTGTTTTAAAATACCCACAAAACACAGGAACCTACGAAAGCCAATAATTTTAACGTCCTAACATGATCATACAATCTGTCCTCAGTTAGGCCCTGATTCTGAACAATTTATGTCAATATGAGGTTTTGTATTGACTTCGATGTGGATATGATCAAGTCCTGACTCCTCAATTAATTCAAATAGGTTGCATGGGTATAACTCAAGGCAGAATTTGTGCTCTAATATAGTTTTGATTATAATATATCCTAGTAGACCCGGTTGGGATTTCTTTACTGAAGGTTTTTTCACTCAAAAAATTCAGTTCATTGAAGCAGAAACTGTTCAGGAAACAGGGTCAGTTTGGACATATCTCCTGAGAAAAGGTTTTGGAAAAGAAAGTTTTGAAATTATGAAAATGTCTTGTTGTCACATTTTCAAACCAATTTTTTGAGTCCAAACAACCTTTTGTTTTGAAATTTTAGTACATCTAGACTAAAGAAAGATTAAAAAAAGAAAGAAAAAGGTCAAAATGGAAACAAAATATTTCTGAATTATTTCAAGAAAAGTTTTCTATTGACCTGAGCCAAACAATTTTTGGGGTTTCTCAGTTTGTGAAAAAATTTGAGATTATTGACTTTTTGTCCTGATTCGGAAAAGGAATTTCCGTTGAAATCTCTATAGTTCTCACAGGATGGAAACATTTTTATGTGCCCAGCCCTACATCTTGGTACAGGAAATGCCTGTCGGACGCACTACCGAGAATCCTTTTCAGGAATGTAAGTGTGTTCGTGTTTGGACAGAGAAAATAAAACAAGGTGGATTATTAACAGCAAATCTCAAGGTACCCACTTTACTATTGGTAATGATCTGGGACTCCCTCCTCAGGTCTCATGGTAGCACCTTGTTTTGTTAGATACATACAGCAGAAGGAGCTAGTATTATTATTCAAAAGGCCATAGAGTTGGTAGATGTGCTCCTGAAAGGTGTATGTGGGTTGCAGGAAACTGCAGGTCAAAGGTTTAATAAAGCAGTATTATTAGCCCTCCTCCCCGAGCATTCAAAAATCGTGAATTAGACTGCCCCCAAAATCATGAGCTTTTTTTTAAAAAAAAAAACTTTGGGGTCTTTTACTTGCCTTCTGGAGTTTGATCCTTTAGGGTTCATGTTCTCCAGCTTTTCTAAGCCAACACAAGAGCTAGAAAATAGCCATTTTTAATGAAAGCTGAAATTCTCACACATTCACATGCTCCCAAGAACTGGAGCTACCCTAAAAGACGCCAGATTACAAGAGACTCCGAAATGGATCCCAAGAGTTGGAAATACTGGTGAAGGAACAATAAAAGGAGCTGATTGACTATTTATTCAGCATACGAAGGTATTCTGAAGCTGACCTCTCATGGTTTCACTGCCTGTCTCCTGATTTATTTGCTCTTTGTCTTAAAGCCTCAGCTCCTGGACTCATGTGTCTTTGAATCTCAGCTTTCATTTTATTTTAAAAGTACATTTCTAGCCTTCACAGTTGTGGAGAAAAGCTTGAGAACACTACCCCGAAAGGCTTGAGAAATCAGAAGGCAAATAAAAAGAACCTCACATGTAGTTATTAAAAAACCCTCATGAATTTGAAGCCAGTCTCAGGATTTTGGTTCCCAGATTGATGATTTTTGAGCAGTTGGAGTTGGTAACAGTGCCATAGACCCCCCCTACAGGTAAAGAGAAATATGACATGCACAACTCCTTGGAGACCTTTAGCAGTGGGAGCTGTGTGAAATGTCTGCCACACAAGCAAAACTGATGTATAACTCACCCCGGTTTCGTGTTTTCTCAGAGACTGGCAACTCAGGCCCAGGTTAGTTTTAAAGCCCATCCATTCTTTCAGCTGAGTCCAGACCCTCGTTCAAGGGAGACTGGCCTGATGTTTGGTTTTACAACGTGTAAAACTTGGGGTGTCGCAGAGAGTTGACAATGATGGTTCAGTCTGAGATTAGCTATCAAGGCTCAAAATGAAACTGTGCCCATGTCTCCATTTTATTTGGATTTTTAGAAAAGTTCCTGTTGACTGCTCGCCGGGGGAAATGTCCTGCTGTTCAAAGAGCCCCTTTGGGCTAAGTGGAGCATAGGCTTTGTCCAGGCTCTCTTCAGAGGGGCAAATTTCACTGCTAGGTGATTAACAATAATAACCAATCTTATCAATACAGCAACAGCCAGCTATCTACTCTGCTCATGCTAACAGCCTGTCGGGAATAATCAATTCCTATCTCTGCCTTCCTGAACCCGCCTCCCTCTTGAAAGCCTGGAAAAGAAGATAGGCCATACCACATGACCAGAAGCTCAACAAACTTTAGTCTTGCTCAGGGGCAGATTTAAAGACAAAATGCCCCATGGGCAAATGAACAGGTAGAGCCCAGAGCCTAGGATTTGGGGTAGGCAGTAGAAGGCAATGAAACAAATCCTGCCCTTGAATTGATGCAGCATTTCTTGTTCTCTTTTTGTTTGTTATTTCTACCTTTATGCCCCTTCAAGCTCTCACTTTTATTGTTCTATTCTTTCCTGTTCTTCTACTATTTTCACCCTTTATGTACCACTTCCCAGCTAGGTCTTTGGACAGAAATCCCATCTCTGCTACTAGCTTGGCTGGTGAGCTTGGGCAAGTCATGGCACTGCTCCGTGCCCCAGTTTCCCCATCTGTAAAATGGCAATAATGATCCTGATCTCCTTTGTAAAGCACTTTGAGATCTAATCTAGCTACACAAACACACACACACACACACTGGACCCAGTCCTACAGTCGTTCTGCACATGGGGTTTCCCACTGAAGTTACACAAGGTGTTGCATTTGGAAGGCCTGCAGGGTAGGCTAGTAAGTGCACTGTATGTAATACACAGAGGGCCTGATCCAAAACCCATTGAAGACCATGGGAATCTTTCTATTGAGTTCATTGGGTTTGGACTCAAGCCCACACTGAGTAATTGAAAAGAAGTTTCTTCATCACTATCTCTGTGCTCCTTTTAAAGCTACAAAAGGAGTCAATTTTGCACCCTGTATCTGAGGTTGCTGTAATAATATGACGGTCTTATTTATGCCCATCAAAGACACCCAGGCAAAATTGTGGGCTAGTTTAGATTTATATTCAAACCATTCTGCATCCTCAATCCCCCCCACCACATTGCCTCTTCCCCATCCCTCTCCAGAATACATTTGCATCCTTTAAATGATCTTGTTTATTCTAGATGTTGGAATATAGTTATCTGAATATTAATTATGGCTTTAGTGAAGTTCATCGGCTGAATGCAGGAATTGAGAATTCTTCCTCAGTTGCAGCCACCTGCTTAGATTTCTGTGTTTATCTGCTTCACTGAGTTTAAATCAGTTTCTGTAAGTGAAAGTCTGTTGCTTTGAGCAGATGTTAATGCTCAGAAATAGTGTACAGCCTGCTATTAGCATATGTACCATAATGCTAATAAATAGAGGCATGTAGCACCCTTGAAGGTGATTCTGATTTCGATAGCTCTCCCCTTCCTCCACCCAATCCGCCTCCCTTTGGAGAACCTTTGGATTACATGTGACTGCAAGCAAGAGACCCTTCCTCACCCTGGCTCCCACCCCTGGTGAGACTTTAGGGAATGGTCTGGTCTGTTTATACTACAGCTGGATGATTAATGATATTGTATATTGTAACTAAATTGTACCGCTATTATCATCAGGTCACTGCTGACAACTAGATATATCATCTCTGGGGTTTATATACAGATAACAAATTTAACTATGTGAATAAGTGAAGGCTCGCTGTTCTGCTAATGCTAATGCAAATGTTTCCACCCACTGGACTTCGGTAATGCACCGTAGGTGGGGATTTCATTACAGCAGCTGCCATTGGGTACCACAGCCAGAGTGGCTGGGGCATCGGTGGTATTCCTATTATCATCCTTGGTTTTGGGTACTGCTACATGACAGGAGCTATGTCAGCCCATAGCTGCATGTAATGTAAACACTTATTAGAGCGATGGAGGGGGTTTTCCCTCACTATAGGAAATCCACCTCCTCGAGAGGTGGTAGCTAAGTCAACAGAAGAGTTAGTCTGTCAGTCTAGCTGTGTCTACAGTGGGGGAAAGATCGACCTAACTACATCACCCAGAATGTGAGATTTTTCACAGCCCTGAGTGAAGTAGCTAAGTCAGCCTACATTTTAGGTGTAGCCCAGATCTTTGTTTTTGTTTTATCCCAAGGATTTGGAATAAACCATATATGAAAATGGACGATCATTCAGAATAAAATTGTGCACAAACAGCAGCCTTCTGCCAAATCTCAAATCAAAATGACTGGGTGTTTGATAAGGTTTGGTTAATTGATTTCTAGCCTGAGCTCCCTGTATACTAGGGTAGATCATGAAGCAGATCCACGAACAGAAAATCTGTTTTCATGTTTTGTCCAGCCCAGTCAGAGTGGGAAGGGTTGAAAACCTCAGGAGAAAGCCAGGTACTTTGAGATTCCTAGCTTCATTTCTAGAGACCAGTGCTGCAAACCTTACTCCGACAAGAAGTCATTCACACGAGTCACCGCCCCATCTTCAATTGGAAGACTTGCATGAGTAAGGACTAGTAGTGTAAGTAAGGGTTTGCAATACCAGGCCTAAAGATTAGTTGGGAAAGTTTTGGCTAAGCAATAATTCACACTGAGTGGAGCCTCTACCCTTTTTTGCTACTCATCCATCAGTCACTGACACATGCCATGCTAGGTTTCAGCCTAGAAATTAATTACTACAGTTAATATCTAGGAGCATCTCTGTCCTTATATGCACCAATATAAATCAGGAGCATCTGCAGCAAAGTCATTGGTATTACACCAGTGTGACCAGAATCAGGCGTGTGATCAGAATCAGGTCCAGGGTCTTTATGGTGACTTACAAACAATGGGCGTGATTCTCCTCTCCTGGTGGTGTAAACCTGTGCTGACACAGGTAGAGTGAAGTGAAGAGCAGGTTCAGGCTCATTAATTAATACTCACAACAGCCTTGTGAAATAAACTGGCTGCTATTAAAAGTCAATGTTTACTCACAGTCCTCTCACCTGAGATAACAGCAGTATTTTCCTCAAACTTAGAAAAGGAAATACCTGGTCTCAGATTCTGCAGTGCAGTAGCTGTTGGCTTTCTCATGGCAATCGCTGTAGGCAAGTATTCATCCCATTTTCCACATAGGAAAAGTGAGGCAGAAAACAAGTGATTTCCCACAGAAGAAAGTGGAAGCAAGCCAGTGTCAGAACTGTGGCATTCCCAGCATGTAGTTCAGTGATCAGACCATACCTTTGCCTGATAATTCTATTAGATCTGATACACCATGCTGCCCGCCTTAAAGACACAGTTACATGAATTCTGCCAGCGGGTCATGGCAGGAGATTTCACAATAGTCAGGAGTGAAATCAACGGGCATTAGACGCCTAAACACGCCTCAGGGTCTGGGCCCAGAGTGTGAAAGCTGCTCCAAAGCAAGGGTGGCAATCCAGTTGTAATGGTGTAAGAAACTGACCTGGCCCAGCTCAGTCCAAACTGGTTTCTTAAAAAATTAGAAAGCTTTGCAAAATCTCACCCTTCTGTCATCTTTGAATGCTGGGGCCTGATCAAACTGAGCTTTTTGATATTGCCTCATCACTAACCATCACACCAGCCCGCCTGATCATTTAACTTGACAGCATGCACCTTATATCCAGGATATCCATCATCAAGACAGCTCTTGAGCATCTGATCAGAAGCAACAGGCAACTGATATCTGCAGAGCTTAAAACAAAGAGGAAAGCTGTCCTCTTTTTCAAAACAGCCCATTCAACAATTTAAGAGTCATAAAATACAGACTGATATGTATCAATTCATTTTTATTCCACTGACCTTTGGCTCTTCCTCCCCCCAGCTATATCTTTTCCTTTCTGTACTTATTGATCCCAAACTAGGCTATTAATCCTGAACCCAGAAAAGATTAGAGATAAATCAAAAAGTGCTTGTCGTTAGACAGAGCTGTAAAACTTTATGTTGCAGGGTGGGAGGAAAACAAGCAAGTAACCCAAGGCAGGAGAGGAAGGGAAAGAAAGAAAGGAAGGTTAGAAATTTAGGTGTACACAGAAAAAATGTCAGAGGAAGGGCAGAGAGACAGAGCTGCAGTGGCATCTGTGTTTATGCTGCATGTGATGGGTTTGTCGGAGACTCTCAGAGCACGGAGCCACCTCAGGTGATGTGTAGCTTTAATGGGGGCGGGGGGGAAAGCAGCTGAGACTCGCTGTCTCTTCCTCGGTCTTCCTTTGCAGGGACCTATGGGCCATAACTCTTTCAGGGCAAATAACAAGCATTTCCCCATCCAAGTGTAAGCACATTGGCACTTAATCCTATTTTATAAAGGTTATAGTTTTACATAAATCACTTGCTCTAAATGCACTTTAGCCATCCTCTTTGCGTTAAGTTTCTCTTTAAGCTTAACCGGGCAAGGAAGATTTCTCCCACTGACCCTTTGGACATGACCCCACTGAGATTTAACTAGCCCCCCCCTCCCCCCCTCCATGCTAGTATCCCTGGAGGAATTCATACTGATGCCAGAGGCTAAGCAGATTCCCTCGCCAGGGTGGGGGAATTAACTTCATCTTTCCCCCGTCTCAGTCAGGTCCAACAACCCACCAGCCTGATTGCCTTACGGAGCCTTTACATGTCTCATTCTTGCCTCCATTGTTAATATTTTGTGGAGGGAGGTGTGATCAAGCCACACACTGTTTCCTTGACCAGCAGAATACACAGCCCTTATGGGGCATGCAAGGAGCCCCTGTAAGCCGAAGGATCAGGCATCAAAAGAGCCTTTCACAAAGGGTTGTGCAGCTCTAGACATCATCGTTCTGGGAAATGGTAAAGCAGTGGGGTATTCCAATATGGCTGCTTTTGGTTTCTTAATTAGTCTGCCACGCATCCCCAGCAGACAAAGTGCAAACACTGAAGTCTCACATTATAACTTGGAACAAGAGAACAAATTTAAATACCACACCACCACCAAAAAAGAAGGAAATAAAAGCTATGTGCTATGCAGGGAGCAGTGGAGGGTTGGATAAAGCCTGGACCGCGATCCAAGAAGCAGGAATTTTTATTGAGGATGGACACACAGGCGCTTTGCACTCAGCCACACCCTGTTAGGAGTGCACAGTAGGATGCTGTCACAGGCAAGTGAGAATAATACAAAGTTTAAATTCCCAAGAGTGGTACAACTCGGCACTTTGTAAGCTGCCTCCTCTCCTATTCCTGGTGCTCTTGGGCAGTCAAGAGCTACAAGAAAGCTGTTCCAAAGACCATGCTTGCTTCCTACAGGCTCAGACGCCATCCGGTGCAGGTGAATATACCAGGAGAGGTGGAGAATCTGAAGAAATAGGAGTTTTCCTTCTCCCTGGCAATAGAAGAGGAGGCATAGAGCTGGGGGACATTTTCTGGACTGAACTTTTTTTGTCCCCACCAAAAAATGCAGATTCAGGTCAACCAAAGCATTTTGCAAATTTGTGTCGAATTCGCCAAATTGTTTGAGTTAAAGAAAAAAAATATCCAGACAAGCCAAAACTATGACATTTTCGAGATGAAACAATTTTAGTCCAAATAATTGCTTGTTTCAAGTTTTCCAATTTCATTATTTTCTGGAAAAACAAAAAGGCTTAAAAAAAACCCTTAAAACCAAAATAAAACATTTTGTCTGACCCAAAACTTTCTTTTTTCTGTTCAGCCACCAAACCAAAACAATAGTTATTCACACAGCTGTATGGAGGGGTAATGCCAGATGGAAATTAGGTAAATCCTTTCCATGCAAGGCTTTCTAGTCCTCCCCTCCGTTTCCACTGCCGGACATGCAGTTTCTGATTGTTGTCAGGAAATACAGTGTACTGAATGGAGGATGCTTTCTGCTGTTACACTGGCACAGTGATGGGTGGTGTTGTGATGTGGGCACTGGACTGTGCATGAAGAGAGGTGACTTCTGTCCTACGGAGTAATGCCGGACAAGCCACATCACCTCTTTGTGCCTTAATTTCCCCTCCCACTCTTGTCTATTTAGACTATAAGCTGTATGGGGGAGGGACTGTTTCTATGTGATTGTAAGTACCTAGCATGATGAGGCCACAATCTTGACTGGAAAAAACGAGGAGTCTTTGTGGCACCTTAAAGACTAACAAATTTATTTGGGCATAAGCTTTCGTGGGCTAGAACTTACTTCATTAGGGTTTTCTTAGGCACTACTGCAACATAAATAATATTCTTCGTGTCAAACGATAGAGGTGAACCAAACTCAGAACATTTTCTCCCCATTCCTTCTGAATGGAGGTGGGTCAGCTAGGGTCCAAACACCCTGGTCTGTGTTTTTGCAAAACCCAAGCGGAAAGGTCTTGCAGACTGAAACCCAAATACTGCTGTCTCAGGCTCTGGCTGCCTGGAATGTCCAGATATGCTTGGCCCTCCTGCTTTTTTTCATTGTTGTGCTGACTCTCTGTTTCTCAGCTCTAACATGGGAAGCAATGGGGTCAAAATGCTGCAAGGGAAAAAATGGCCTCTTAATATTGGCATCCTGGCAGCAAACAGGAAAGAACAGGTGATTCCCATTCAGACTTTCCAGAATTAATAGGTTTGACATAAGCTTCCAGGGCCTATTTCAGAGCCAGTCCAAGCAGGCAGAGCCCTATTGAGGTTTCAGTGAGGTTTCAACTCTTTACATCCAGTCTGTGTTTGGCCTTCAACTTTTGGAATATTACCTGAACAGCATTTTCTGGTATCACTAATACACTCTCCACCTTGAGGGACCCAGGATAGTAACAGAACAGAGATGGTGAAAGTCACTCCAGTGCAGATGGGCAATTTAAGTGTTATGTGCCACTTAAGTTCCTGAAAATAGACACTGTGTAGGGGAAGTAGTTTTGTCTAGTGGATAGAGCACTGGGATAGAACCCCAAAGAGTTGGGTTGAATTCCTACTGCTAGCCTGCTGTGTGAGCTTGGGCAAGTAACTTCATCAGCTCCATGTCTCAGTTTTCCTACCTGTGAAATGGGAATAATGATACTGATTCCTTATAAAGTGCAGGGAGATCTAGACTTTTATCCACAAAGTGACTTTGGCACCTAAGACCTATTAATTTAAATTAAAGTTAGGAATATGAATACCATTGAGGATCGGGGCCCGACCATATGAAACACAGTGAGATTTCCTAATAAAAAGAGCTGTATAAGAGCACGGTATTATTATTAGCCTTTATAGAGTTGTGACTTGATTTCAGTCTACACGGGGAACAAATATTTAATAGTGGGCTCTTCAATCAAGCAGAGAAAGGTACAAAGTGATCTAATGGCTGGAAGCTGAAGCTAGACAAATTCAGACTGAAAATAAGATGTACGTTTTTGATAGTGAGGGTATTTAACCAGTGGAACAATTTATCAAAGGTCATGGTGGGTTTTCCATCATTGTTGATTTTTAAATCAAGATTGGATCTTTTTCAGAGAGACCTGCTCTAGGAATTATTTTGGGGAAGTTCTCTGGCCTGTGTCATACAGAAAGTCAAATTAGACAATCACAGTCATCCCTTCAGGCCTTGGAATCTATGCATTCCATCCACAGTCAGATGTGAAAATAAAAATCTCATAACCGGGCAGTGACTACATTTCTCTGCGTTCACAGAAAGTTAAATGATCTTCAGTTCTGCCACCAATTTTGTGTGACTTGGAAGAGTGGTAGGAAATTCTAATTCCCTACAGTAACAGGGACATCACACTAGAAGAGCAATGACAGAGATATTTCTTCCCAGGAGCCAAACTGCAACAATTCACGATTTTGCCCCCAAGTGAGGTGGACCTATTTATCATATGTATTATGGTAGCACCTGGAGACTCCCCACTGAGACTGGGACCCTGTTGGGCAAGGTGCTATATATGGGTGAAGCGTGAACCGCCAGCTGGGGGAGGCTAGCCCCCAGCCCCACCCCTTCTGCCCATGACCCACCCACCCGCCGGAACCCAGAGCTCCTCCACCACGGCCGCTGGCCCCAGCCCCAGGCTAGCCTCCCCAGCCCCCTCAGCCCTGGAGCACTGGGAGAGTGGGCAGCGCGGCCCCATCCCAAGCCGAGGCCACAGCATAGGAGGAGCTGCAGAGCGAGAAGCAAGAAGGGGCCTGCTGGGGACAGAGCATGAGTGGGGCCATGCCTGGCTGTTTGGGGAGACACAGCCTATGATACATGCTGCGCATGGTGCTTACAAACACATACTGAGAGACAGTCTCCAAGGAGCTCACAGTCTAACTAGAGAAAAGAGATGAAGGTGGAAGGGAAAAGGGATGAAATCATTTCACTGTGCTCAGAGTAGGAAATTAAGCCAAGGGCTCCTGAGTGCAGTCTGGTGTCCTATCACTAGCCTATGTTTTGCCATCAGGTGAACAAACATAGCCCTCATCACTGCAGTATCTGAGTATCTCACAGTCTGCAACATATTAATCTTCACAGTGCCCCTGTGAGGTTGGACCACCATTTTTAGAGCCGGAGAACTGAGCTATACAGAGCTTAAGGAACTTGACCATGGTCACACTGGGAGTCTGTGGCAGAGCACAGAATTCAATCCAGGTCTTTCAAGTAGAGCTGGATGAAATTTGGGGGACAATTTTTTTTGGCCAAAAAACAGAGTAGGGTCAATGGAAACATACAGTCAATTCATGTTGAATTTGCTGAATTGTTTTAGCCAAAACACAAACAAAAATACATTTTAAAAAAGGATTTTTTTTCCATATCTTCAAAATGAAACATTTTGACTTGAAACAAATTTACATGTTGAATTTGGCTTCAATTTTATTTGTTAAGAAGCTTAAAAAAACTCAAAACCAGAATATTTCATTTGACTTGAAACTTCCCCCCGCCCCTTTTTTTGGTTCAGTGGAAAGTTGACCCAAAACATTTTTTCCTGTTTTGTGTCTGTGTGTGTGTTTAATCAGTGAACTGAAAAAAAAAATCCGTTCTTTGCACAGCTCTACTCTGAAGTCCTAGGCTCCTAACCACCTTCCTCTCTAACATACATTGCAAAGAAACCATTGTGACAATTTGCTCCTGGGTCGAATTTGCAATGAGACGGAGTAGAAAAG
This sequence comes from Caretta caretta, assembly GCF_965140235.1. Classification (NCBI taxonomy): domain Eukaryota; kingdom Metazoa; phylum Chordata; order Testudines; family Cheloniidae; genus Caretta; species Caretta caretta. The sequence goes on along the minus strand of NC_134210.1, from coordinate 7,339,687 downwards.
AAATTTCCCTGCACAAAGAGAAGCAAAATGAATTAAAACGGTTGCTTGGCTCAAAGCCCTGGTTTCAGAATCAAGACGTTAGAGACAGCAATGGCCATAGCTTGTCTCCCTTGCCAATGCAGAATCCCCGAAACACTGGCTGGGTTTCTCTTTGGTGTGCATTGTTTATTTTGGGATCTGTAGTAGTTGTCTGGTCAAATCAGTCGCATGTGCTCAGTGGTGAATGCAGTTACTCAGATTGTCCCTCCATGCTAAGCACATCCACATCAGCAAGTCAGCTGCTTCCCCACAGCTATGCCCGTGATTCCTAACCAGCCACATCTACACACACACACACACAAAAAGGATACAGAAATGCATTTAAATTTTAAAGTCTCTTCCTCTAGGGTTTCTTGTTAAAGCTACGCTGGAAATAATGTTGTGCTAGGTCGGGGAAATGCAAAGCCTGTGCTTTCTTTAACAGAAAGAGAGAATGCTACCTCTTTGAAAAGAAAACTTCCAGCTTGGCCTCAAATTTATTCCAAGCATGACAGAAACGAGTGAGACACTATTTAAAAAACAAACAAACAAAAAACTGGTTAAGACCTAAGAAAGAATGAATAGCAAACAGGTTCCCCCCCCCCCCCCCCGCTTTCCCCCCTCGTCCTAATAGAGTAGCAATGCAGGTTCGGATCTAGTTTTCAAACGTATGCATAGTAGGTTGCTCATGCAAAAATGCATGCACAGTTGCCATGATTGTGCATGCTGGCTGGGGTTTTCTACATGCAAATAGACGAGTGATTATGTGGTGCATGACAAGCCAATTCCATGCTCACATACCCAATGTGAGTGCACTGTCATGCTAACCGCACACACCAGTTAGGCATGCAGCTGGGCACACGCTGGGCACAGGCAGGCGCATGCCGTTTTGAGCCCGGGAAATGCAACTCGGTATCTGAATGTTTGAGACAGGCAGGAGGCTTTTAGCATGGCTGAAAGATGAGTCATGGCTGGCGTCGTGCTCTCTGCTCCAAGCCTGCTTTGATCCACTCCACTGGCGCAAAACAGCACTAAAGCAGGCATAAGCAGCTCCCTCTTCACCACATAGGTCCATCTGGGGTGGAGGTATAAAGTCATTGTGCAGCAACTGACTAGGAGGCATGGCCAGCTAAAACAAGGCCTGGCTGGAGTAACCCCTGCCTCTTATAGCTGTCCCGTTGGGCTGTTGGCAGCTGACTGGGCATTTCCATGGCACGTAGACAGCACAGGACTGGGACTGAGGAATGCATGGTAGTATAATCTCTTTACCATCCCAGCTAGGCCAACCACCACTCAGGTACAACCAAGGATGGGACCAATTTTATTTTTATTTTATTTTATAATAACTGGTTAACTTCATTTCACTTGCTGGAGCATATCAATAAATTGACAGCTCTCACGGAGGGAGATCTAAGCATCACCCACAGTTACAGAGAGATCAGAAAAGCACAAATATTTTATAAATGTTGCTTTTAGGTGTATTAAAAGTAACTTGGAGGAGACAGTGGGGTAGAGTGCTGATTTGATTGCACGTACTGTAGGAATTTAGAAAGTAATATGCTTTTCATAATCGCAAAGGACCTGGTCCTGCAACGAGTTCTTTGAAAACAGACTTCTGCAACGACTCAGAGTCCCCAGTGAAGCTGAAGTGGCTTCTCATGGACGTAGCAGCTCAGTGCAGGATTTGGGCTCAATTTCCCCCACCTTGCATTTATAAAGCTACCTACTCAAGTGGTGTAAATTAGTGTCACTTCACTGAAGTCAATGGAGCTGCACAGATTCATCGCAGTTGAAGATCTGGCCCATATAGCATATTTTATTACTAGATAGAGTATTAAGTGTCTGTTTATACAGACTAAAGAAGATACACTAAAAGAAAGTTAATGTTACTATGAGAACAATAGCTTTTCTTCTTCCTTACTTTTGTGAGCTTAAATTCATTACTTCATTACATTTAATTTCCTTTTTCCCCTCTAAGATGAGAAAGGCTCAGATCCTCAAAGGTATGTAATTTCCTCTTATTTCAGTGGAAATTAGGAGCCTAAATACCTTTGACCATCTGGGCCAAATTGCCTCAGCTTAATAAAGTTAGTCCACTTAAAAACTATGTAGGCTTCACAGTTTGCATTTCATTGAGATGAAAGAGGCAAAGGAGGTATAAACATATCCCTTTGCTCTAGCTTTGTGGCGAGCAGCAACCTGGGCTAATGGGGCAGAAACATGCTGGTTTTCATTGCAACAACTCTACCTACCTAGTGGAAAGATACTTTTATTTTTTTAACATTTACGACGTGTAGCAGTTTTATAAAACTGAAATGCAGAGAATTGTAATGGCACCCAATCACGATGCATGCAGTGTATCTTTGGACCAGGATATCAAAGCAGCTCTTTGTATTTCATTTAGACATTTACAATCTTCTTCACACAGATTGTCCCAGCTGCACCAGGCAGGCTAGGTAAGGCAAATGAAAAGTTCCCACACCCACTTTGGGGACATCACACATGAGATGAAGCATCATTAGATACTAAGAATCTTAGCCCCTGCCTATTGAGCATGCTCAGAATCAATTTGTTTTACATGCTTATGAATAGTTTATATTTAACTCCCCCCCAAAAGCACCTGGCAAAGAAATGGCTCCATAGAAAACAAGCTTCCAGTCCAGGGCAGTTATATATTCAGCTATCGCTGACAAGTGCAAGATTAGAAGCAGCACGTAATCAACACCTTCCTTTGCTACTACTTAATTTCTACTAAATCTTGCTTAGCTACAGCTGCCCCTTTATAGAACCTTTTCCCCAGCATGCTTTTCTGGGGATGGCCCTTTATATTTGGCTAGTTTGCAAATGGTGGTTTGTTCCTGCATCATTCTGTCCTAGCTGGTGAGCAATCATAACTCCTGTAATGTTTCTTATGCCTGAGGTGGATTGCATGTGCTGAAAGGAAGCAAGGTCCAGAGCTACAAAGGTAGATTGAAATCAGTGGAAGTTAGGAGACTAAATACCTTTGTGATTCTGGGCCCAAAGGTCTTTCTCCTTCTTTAAAGCTTAAAAGTTTTGTTTCTCTTCCATATCTCAACTGCGTCTGAAGGGATTTTCCTGCAACTGTACCAGCCCCCAGATTCACGTCTGACCTGAGATTAAGCATGGGCAATTTCAAGCCAATAGGAGAATTGTTCAGAAACCTGTGAACATGTAGAAAACTGAAGTCCTGTTCTCCCACAGCAGGATACAAGTAACACTCATTAGTAAAGTGTTAGAATACATTGAACCCTGAACTGCAGACACTTTCATGGACTTTATTTTAGATTGTAAGCGCTTCAGGTATCGGACTGTCTCATACTAAGTGTTTGTACAGCTCCTGGCACAATGATCTCAACTGGGGAGCAATTTTGATCCACATAATAGAATAGGGCTCTGTGCAGGTGTATATGTCAGCACATGCACCTATCTTTGCAGTGTTGATGCTTATGTACCTACATAAGTATTTGATAAATATATTCCTTTATATCCTACAGTTCTTAAGCACTGCTCTTTCACTGTAGGATGATAATAAACCCCATTGGAAAAAAAACAGAGCACCACCATTTGATAGGTGGGCAGATAAGATATGCAAACATAACAGTAAATCTTTATTTAGGTTTCTGAGCTATTCTGATTAATGGCTGCATTTTTCCTTTAAAAGTTCTGAGTACTTTTTAATGGGTATGTATGGCATGATTGTTTAATTTATTGTACTCTCCTTTGCTGCTCACACTTCCATAGACACTGGAAACTCTGTCATTTCTTTCCCTTTTTGCAATGTCCCAATTTTGCAGCTACATAGAGTTGGTTTCCCTTGTCTGTTTCTTGGGATGTGCAAACCAACTTGTCTCTGTTCTGTTTATTTCCTTGCATTTATTTACCAGAATCCCAATCTCCAACCGGGGAAAATAGGCCCTGATCCTGCAAACACTTACATGAGTTTTTAACTTTAAGCACATGAGGTAGCCCACTGAAGTCAATGGGGCTACTCCAGTGCTGAATGTGAAGTGTATGCCTAAGTGTTTGCAGGATCTGAGCCTTAGGTGGCTAGCTGACTCTAGCCGTTTGGGATGACTAGCTTGGTTTGCAGTGGAAAGAGTGCAGCTCAGTGTGGGCTGCTCTTGGACATCAGTATAATTTGTAATGGCCCAATTCGTCCATGTAGGCCCTCCGTAAACAGTGGTGATACATGTCTCCCTTTCTTTTTCTAAATGGCTTTGAGACTGTGTGGACTGAAAATGAATAGATGGTTCCAGTGTAAAGTACACGCCAGATGTGAGGTGTGTATAACTGAGAGACTCAACACTGATGGGATGCAGCAGCCCTTTGAACTGGAGAGGGAGGAAATGGTAAAAGTCTTCCTCCACTTTAGGGCTTGTGTTCTGTGGTTAGCTATAGTGACTGCCAGTCATCCCACCCCCTGCTGTGGCCCTGAATACACATTTCCCGACCTGTGCAATCCTGTTCTATGCGGAGTTCACTTTAAATCCTTTAAGTCCACGGAAAGGTCCCTCCAATGTGTCTTAGGTACTTCTGTGGCTCCTGTTACTGTAGGATCTGAGCACACTATTTCATGTAGTTAGCCTCACAGCACCCCTGGGAAGTCAGGCTGTGCTGTTATCCCCATTGTACAAAAGGGAAACTGAGGCAGAGAGAGGCTAAGTGACTTGGCCAAGGTCCTGGAGGACATCTGTGACAGAGCAGGGAATTGCACCCAGGTCTCCCAAATCTCAGGCTAAAATCTTAACCATGTTTGAGATATAGGGATTTATAACAGAGCCCAACCCTGGGAGCGTACTTTGTAGCTGTAAATAGTTGAGCAGCCACAAATCTATCTGATCTCAGTGGCAGCTCAGCGAACTCAGGGCTTCACAGAATCCGGGCCGCACACAGGGCCTGATTGTGCAAAGTGCTGAGCAGCCCCATTGGATTCTCATCTCTTTCTGAATCTGACAGGAATCCAGGGGTGAGGGTGCTCAGCACCCTGCAGGAGCGGGCCCAGATTGAGGATTGCATATAGAAAGCTGGGTTGGGGGGGGGGGATCATGCCAATCAAAGGAACAGCCTAAACAATCAATGCCAAGGGACAATTTCACGCACAGGCTCTGTCCCTCGTTCGCCCGCTGACAGTCCTGATTCAAAGAAAAGCAAACAGATGGGAAAATACGATTACTTGCAGAGTCACCAGAAATCCAAACAATATTCCATCACAGGTGCTAGGCCAGAGCGCTAATTCATCGCATGCACCGTGTTATTGGAAGTGGCCCGGCACGCTAGCAAGGCAATAGATCATGATAAAAAATGTAAGTGCTCTGTTATCACCAGGTTAACATGCTTTGCTATGCAACCCTGCCGGCTGGACAGAAACATCCTTACATAATGACACACAAATGTGTGTGTGGGGGGGGAACCCATCAATTTGCTCCAAGAAGCAAAATCAAATCTTCCTAGCATTTAGTGTGTGTATATGTCTATACACACACAGTTATTTATATATGAATATCTATCTATCTATAGTTAACCACTACATATATAGGAAAAAACCCAAGGGAACTCAAGACTAGAAAGCAAAGATGTTAAAGAGTCATTAGCTTTTTGCTATTCTTCCCAGTTCATCTGCATGATTAGGAGTGTTGATAACCATGAAATTCACCAGATATTTGCTATTGTTTCATTTCTCAAGAGCTGACAAGGCTGTTCAGATCCGGATAATCAGGATGCACTTTGTTGATAATGTGGATGAATCAAAAGCCATCTTCCTGGCTGGCAGATGGGCTCTTACAGGCGGAGCGGGAGAGAGAGCGGGGGGACAGACAAACAGTGTGTGAGAGAGATGGAGAGCATGGTGCGTGGACTGCGCAAGAGAGAAACGGTGCATCATACACAGTGTGTGTGTGAGAGAGAGGGCAGTGCACTGTGACAGCGAGCGTCATGCACAGCGTGCGACATGCAGAGCGTGACACAGATTGAGAGTGTCGTGCCCAGTGGGCTGAGAGAGCGCACGTGGGAGTGAGGAACCAGGTGTGAGAGACACTGAGCCTGAGCGTGGTGCTGTGGGAGTGGGTGGCGCTTGAGATGGATGTGTGTCACAGGGCATATCCCTGGTGCCTGGTATAGGCGAGGGAGACAGTGTTTGTCATGCTCAACTGTGTGGTTGAGAGGGAAAAGACGTGAGTGTGCGTGCCCAGGGAGAGGCAGTCACGCAAACGAAACAAACACAGGGAGGCCCCCCTCCATCTGTTGGTCTTGCACTTCTTTCCCCTCCTGTTCCCAAGTGTCCCTGCCCACACCCTGCTAGCTGCGTGAGGAGAGGCCCTCATCAGCGCTTTGGCTGCAGTGAGGTGCCCCGCAAGCCAGGAACGCCATGTCATGGTTCTTTCTTGCCTTGCGGAAGGCGCGCCCCGGGGTATTTTTAGCAGGTCCTTTGCGTTCTAAATGCTACAGGCTTAGAGCTGCCGGGTACGCTCGGTGTCATTTACCTTCGGTGTAACAAGAAATAGGAGCTGACTCAGGGATTAAGGCATGTCAAGTCAACACAAATAAAAAGCCAGGGAGGATTAGTCAGAGATGAATGCAACACAAGGGCTGGGTGTTAACTGCAAGGGAAGAAGGCACCTGTTCTCTCTCCTCTGGCTAGTGGTTGGGCAGCGTGCACCATATGTGCCGTGGTGTTCTGAGGGCACCGTTCCCTAGAGCAATGGAAGTTTCTTAAGACACCCAGCTAAAGGATTCTGCATCTCACTGAAGCCTTCATGCCAATGATGGCTCAAGCTGCATGTTCCCCTCTACCAGACAATGGAGAGTTGAGTATTGCCCCTCAAATAGTATCAGGGGGAATAGTGGTCTGTCTGGGGAGGGGGCTATTTAGAGGGGAAAGCCATCCCATCCCACTGAGTAGCAACCATCAGTGCCTCCAAGTGTAGCCCACGGGTCCATATGTGTTGTGTCCCCCTCTGTACCTCATCCTGAAACGTGAGTCCACTACACCACCTGGCTCTTTAGCTCAAGCTTTGGTTTTAGTGCTGGAGGCATTCAATGGGGAGGGGCAGAGGTATGTCTACACTGAAATCCGAGGTGCGATGGCAGCAGGGGTAGACAAACCCGTGTCAACTTTACCCACGCTAGTGAGATCCGGCATAAAGCATGTGGATGAAGATGCAGGAGAGGCAGCGTGGTCTAGTGGCTAAGGCACTGCTCAAACAGGGGAATCTGCATCCTATTTCCCGCTCTAATGCAAACCGCCTTGACAAATCACTTCGTGTCCCTGTGTCTCAGCTCCCCAGCTGTAACAAGAGACTAATAACGCTTCCTTCCTTCACACCCTTTGTCTGCCTTGCTGATTTAGATTATCAGCCCTTCTGGGCAGAGATGGTCTTTTAGGAGGTGTTTATACATCACCTCACACAGTGGGACCGCAGTCTGGTTTGGAGCAGCTGGGTGCTGCCGTAATACCAGCGCTATGCGCACTACCAATAACAGGACAGACTTGTCCACATGGGGGTGCTCCAAAAGGGTACTTCAACCCTGATGAAAGACATGTGGAGCTGTGGGACTCGTGCTACTGTGAACATCGGTATTTAAGGGCCTGACTTTCAGTTCCCTAGACACACACACACACCATTTGAGGAGGGTGAAGGAGCTGGCCTGATTGCGGCCGCCTTTGGGCTGGGGAGGGGCGATGACAGAAATAAAGATGGCTCAGCGTTGTTGACCTTCCCCCTCTGTTCTGCCTACACTTCGGCCTTGTCAGAAGTAAATGGCCATAATGGGCCTTGGTACAAGACATTTGATAGCCTCTGGTCAGTGTCCCAGGAATTATGTCCTCAATGAAAATGGCTCTTTTCATCTCTCCCTTTAAACCTTCTACATCGGCTGTCAAAAAGATGCAAGAATTAATTGAGAAGGAAAGCCAGTGCCACCGCCTCAATTCCTCTTTCTGTCAGCCCTGCTGGAGAGCCAGGTGTAAGTGTTGCATTGTCTAATCCCCACCTGGGCTGCGATTTGGATCAAAGGAAGAAACATAGCTCGGGACTACTTTCTGTTAAATCATGTTCCGGTCTGTGCATCACTGACCCCACCCCACCTCCTAGCTAATTCCACTCCGTCCCCAATGCAGGGAATCCAGGCTACCCTCCCGCTCTGTTTTATGTAATGTCTATTCACTAGAATGAATCTTTTTTTGTGTGAAGGGGGTGCGGAGGATTGGTGGGTTTTATTAATGTATTTATTTATGCTTATGTATGTATTCAATGCTTTTGTAAAGCACCAGGTTCAAAGTCAGTTTGATTCAGAGGGCAGGATAGAGGCAGAATCTCTGCTTTCTGCCATTGACCTGCTGTACAATGTTGGTCAACACATCCCATCTGTAGCTTCTGTTTCCTCTCCCATTCCTTGTCTGTCTTGTCTATTTAGAGTGCAAGCTTTCAGGGGCAGGGACGGCCGCTCGCTCACTATGTCTTTGTACAGCACCCAGCACAATGGGGCCTTGATTTCGATGGTAGTCTGTAGATGCTCCTGTAATCCAAATAAGAAATAATCATAAATTTGAAATTCACTGGCTGCAGAAGCAGTGGCCATATGAGCTTCTCCATACTTCTCCTTCCTCCCAAAATATAGTTCAACCAGAGCCGCGTGCTAGGGGCCAATATGGTCTCCAAGGCACAGGAATAGGGGTCCGGAGGTCTATAGGGTCACAAGGTCTTCAGTTCTACAGCTGTCTCAGCCAGCGATATTCATGTGTTAAACATTATGCGGGCGAGTAGGCCGGGGCATACGTCTCTGTAGGATGATACACGTCACTTGTCCGATGTAGTGTAGGTATATAGTTAGTTATTATTTAGAGTAAATTTGTCCCTGGAGTTGCCAGGCAGGATCAGGGCCCCCCTTTATGCTAGGTGCAGTACAGACACACAGTGAGAGTCCCTGTCCTGATGAGATGGCTGAGAAAGAACGGTAAGTGGCACAGAGATGTGAAGTGATGTCCTGGAGGTCATGCAGTGGGACAGTGGCAGAGTTGGCAATAGGGCCCAGGGCTTCTCGCTCTCAATCCAGTGTTCTAGCCACTTAGGGTGTGTCTACAGAGTGAGCGGCAGCCCATGGCAATGAGTCTCAGAGGTCAGGCTCATGCAACCGTGCTAAAACTGGTGCCGTGTAGACATTCAGGCTCAGGCTGGAGCTCGAGATCTGAACCCCACCACCCTCTCTAGGCTTCAGAGCCGGAGCTCTGGCCTAAGCTACAATGGCTACACAGATATTTTAGTGCTGTTGTGTGAGCCCTGTGATCCTGAGCCTGGCAAGTCCCAAGCTTTGAGACTTACTGCCTGCCACTCGCTCTGAAGACACACCCTTAACTACATTGTGCCCCATGTTGTTTAATTATACACACCTAAGCGCACAAACAAATACAAACCATTCCGATCTACTTGCTCCTTCATCTTGTCATTAGAGCTCTGTGAATAACCAGTTTATCAGTTTGATGGCTAACTGAAAAATTCGGGGGTGGGGGAAATCGTTGTGGGTTAATCCAAAGTGGAATTTTAAAAAAAAGTCAAAGATATTTTATTTTGGGTTGAACAAAATGTTCTTTGACCAGAAACTAATTTTTGTTCACCTTTTTTAAATAAAATCAAGGTAAAAGTTGACTAGAAAGACATTTTGAATAGAAAAATTTAAAAGTTTCACTTTGAAAATGTCGAAAGAGAAGGTTTTGCCTTTTTCAGTTTTTTTTTTTTTGGCCAAAACAATTTGGTGAATTTGACACGAATTTGCAAAATGGTTTGGTTGACCTGAGTCTGGATTTTTTGGTGAAAGACAGTTTTGTCCGAAAAACTTCACCTCGCTTTACTTGTCATGTGTGGTGGTGTCCCCAACAGTCAGCTGTGTTGAAGTGAGGAAACACAGAGATGACCTAATGGGGTAGATTATTTGGCAGAAATCCGTTCATTGTCTGTTCTTGTTTTGACAATATTTAACTAAGGGAAAAGTCTTCACCAATGCTACAGGCTGCATCTGCCAGTGGTGTATATCAACACAGGTCCATTGAAGCCAGTAAAGCTATGCTAATTTACACCTGCTGAAGATGTGCCCTTTGTGAGTATTTCCAATGTTAAATTCCTGCTAGGAAGGGCTGAGGGGTGCATTTCTTTCTTTTACTTATAGTACCATGAAGAGGAGATGGGGGTGGGGCAGCGTGAATGCTTGTGGCATGGACTATGAAGCCAATATCACGGCATCTGAAGACTAAACCAATGAAAATCTCAGTCACATGAAATGTTTGATATCTGATCTTTCACTGTCTAAATGTCATAGAAAGAAAGGATCTCTCTGATATTTCAAGGAGCTGCAAAGTCTGTGATGACATGCCAGTATCAAGATTTGCATATTTATTATAGATAAGCTGTCAAAATGTATGTTGTCAATTTCACCTTATACTCAGAATTTAATGATGCACATAAAGGACAGAAAATCTTTAATATTAATATTAATATGATTTTAGATTATAAGACTTCATTGTGGATATCAATCACCCAATCCTTAAGGACACGTCACTCAAGTTGATATAGTTTATAGAAAATTAATGTACTCCATTCTCTATGATCTAGTACGGGGGTGGAGGTTGGAAGAGGGTGTAGGGAAGTAGGGGAGTCCATTACTACACTTCTTCACGTGTTAACTTCTGCCAGAGCTTACTCCTTGGTGAGCTATGGCATCTGACACCTTTTGGGTTGTAAGTGGCACTGCTTAGACTGCATTCCCGCTCTAACCTGGAATGGGATTCTCACTTCACTGATGGATGTACATTGCCATGTCAATGTTTGCATAAGCAGCTTGTGTTTTCTCAACAAGAAATGCTGTAGAAGAACAATTTCAATTCCACCTGCTGTCTAATAGCATCATGGAGGTGAGTATAGCAACCTCCATACACTTGAAGGGTGTAAATACTGAGGAAGAGGGGGAATGTGTAGAGTAGCCCCGGTGGTTGATATGACTAGACATGTAGCAGGATGCAAATGAGCACAGGAAAATGGGCTGGGATCAAGGAAAGTTTCCTAAACTTGAGCTCTATTAGGCAGTGGAATAATATCCTCAGGGGGGTGATGGAAATGCTGGTGTATATAACAAGCTTCTTTATAACAGAACTGGGCCAAATGCCAGAGAATGTTCTATGGGTACACCCCACTGACCTAGGCAAGATATGAAGGGCTTCATTCTCCCACTGCATTGTACCTTGGTCTGTCCTTTCCATCTGTACAAAGGGCAATCAAATCAGCATTTTACACTGACTTTGCACAAGTGTAGATGATTACACAAGGTGCACAGCACTGATAAATCAAGCCCTAGGTGGTTTTTCTCTGACTCTTGCATCTATCATACTTAACTTCAGCTATTATAGGGGAGTTTGTAGTCAGACTAGGAAGGATGGTTTTGTGGATTAAGCACCGGGCTGTGATTCAGGAGATCTGGGTGCAGTTTCCAGTTCTCCTACAATCTTTCTGTGAGACCTCAGTCAAGTCGCTTAATCATTCTCAGTGCCTCAGTTCCCCATGTGTTAAAATGGGCATAATGATACTTCCTTTCTGCCACCTTTGGTCTTCCCCATCTATTTAGCCAGTAAACTGTTTGGAGGCAGGGACGGTCTTTTAATAGGAGTTCATACAGTATCTAGTACAATGGGGTCCCCACCTTGGTTGGGCCCTCTAGGTGCTATCAGAATAAAAATAATTACATCATTGATGCCTTCTCTGACACTCATTTCCTACATGACCTTGGGTGAGTTCTTTCTCTTCTTGTTGCCTGTTTTACCTCCCACCCTTTGTATTGTCCGTATAGATTGTAAGCTCTTTGGGGAAGAGATTCTCTCTCACTAAGTGTTCATGCAGCGCCTAGCACAATGGGGCTCTGATCTCAGTTGGAGGCCCGCAAGTGCTACCATAATGCCACTAACACCACTGCAGAACAGCATCGTAGTCAGGCACGAGGAAAGACATCTCAAAGGTCTTCTCGTTACAGCTCATGGCAACTGATATTGCCTAAACAGTGTATGAGAGCACTTTATAATATCAGAAATAGACAGGCTGGGGAGCTCTTACAAATATATGACAAATGAAAGTCAGGGCCGGGAGAGCCCTGACTCTCAGCAATGAAATCATGAAAACTGGATCAATGTAGCTAGTTACTGCTGGAGTTTGTATACATACATACTTTTCTAATCTATGAAAAAGACAAAGTCGGAGCAGGCTCAATAAATCAAAAAGTGGGAAGTGGGGAGGGAAATGAAAGAACTGTACTCGCACTGCTTCAACAATCTTTTAACAGAGCCGAATTGGTGTGGATTTTGTATTAGTGGCTCGGATAGCAGGGGGGAGAGAAGGAGGGAGGAATCGCCTTCCATCTTATTTACATCCATAAGCTGATGGATGAGCACCTTGAACTTTTTTTCATTCTGGTAAGAGTACGAAACATTTCCTGGATCCAATGGCAAAACACTGAATCAGGAGAATTCTTTATCTTATGCCCATGTCTTTAGAGCAGCTGCAAAATTGACCAAAAACCCTAACCGATTTATGAATCTTATCTATTCCCCCCACTTGTTAACCTATCTAGGACAAGTGTTCCCATGCAGATCTGTCTCTCATCTGTTTCCTGTAGTTCTCTTGGTTAGTAATATAAGCAATGAAGTAAGCCTGGCAAGCTGTTCCTTCCCTTGCACGTTCGGTCCTAGTTGTATCTGTTTATCTCCTTGTCTCCAATATCTGCTTCTATCTATTCGTGTGTCCCCTTTCCCATGTTTTATCCGTTAATACCTCTTGTTCAGCTGAGGATAAACTCAGTAATAATTGCACTATAAAATGAAGAGTACACTACATGTCTCTTATTGCTCAGGGGTTTGTTAATTGGAATTTATAAAGTTCAATAAACTGTAATCCAATAAGACCTAAACTCTTATTCATTTATCTTAGAGGTAATATCCGTGCTGCCAGCAGTACTGTGGGAGAGGTTGAGCCATGAGCACTCGCATGCAGAATGTGTGTATATTCTGCAGCCTCACAGTAGGTACTTTGTTTCTGACTTCCTGCGGCCATGCCAGCTTGTCAAAGCTAAGCACCATTGGGCTGGCTCAGTGGCTGCATGGGAGACTTGTAAGGAATTCTGTGGGAAGTGGTGTGGGTGATGGCAAAGATAGCACTTTTCCCTCCATATCCCAGCTTGGCACTCAGTGGTTCTGTGCTACAAGAAGTGCCCTTTTCTGGGTGATATGTTCAACAAGGCCATGATAATCAATGACCACTAAGGAAGCCATGGAACTTTGTCTCCGAAATAAGGGTGTTAATCCTGAACGCATTCCATCTCATGTTTTTAGATGCTGCCTACCTAAATTCCCCTGGCTGTGTCAATGGGATAAGACTATTCAGATCCTGGACTAAAATACTTTATTATTTGCACTGGGTACCATTGCTGTGTTTCAACTCATGCGTGCCCACAAATCAGTGATGTGTGGAGTCCTCCATTTATACTTCAGTTTTGTTCCTGTGGGATCTTTCAAGTTGAAGGCTGCTATACAGATGTTATCAGCTCTCCTTGCAGTACATTGCATTTTACAGATGGTCTATGACTCCAAAAGTCACTGGCGTGCTGCTTGAGAAAGAAAAAGAAAAGCAGGGGCAGCGTACTCCTAGCCTATATTATATTTCAAGTCCTTAAAATAAACAGCCTCCTGTTGGCTGATATAGAGGCAGATTGGATGCCATGTATTTCAGTATCAAACAATTACACATTATGTAACCTGATCCTGGCTGAGATTTCACCAAATGTATCTCCTTGGTAATGCAGCTTAGACAGCAATGTAACAAGCAGACAAGCTAAATAGACAGTGTGATAACCAGTGATTGGGTTACTTTATATGTTGGAAATAGGAATTTTGGACCCCAATCCTTTTTTCTCCAGGAAGCACCTGAAGTTGTAGGTAGAGCCATGGGCATGGTCTCCAGCTAACTAACTACAATCCTTGTCCAGTTTTGAAGATAACTATGATTATTGAATGTCAAGCTAATTGTTTTATTGAAAACAAAATTTTCATGCATGTATTTCATTTTCAACTAGTATATTTGGGATTTAGTCCAAATTTTTTTTTAAAAAAAAGTAATTGAAAATGAAAAATTGGTGTTTCATCTTAATTTACATGAAGAGATGAAAATCATTTCCCAACCAGGGCTATGTGAATGCCTGTGGCATGCAGTACAATGTACTTTTGCATTTGATTTGTAGTTATTGTAGGTCCTACTTTTCTTGTCAGTGAAGAATGCCCCGGATTAAGAAGAGTTGTTTTTATTATTAATGGTGGGTGAACCTCAAGAGAGAATGAAGCATGAAGTTTCTATCCAGTCTTTACTCATAAGAATATGAGAATGGCCATACTGGGTCAGAGCAAAGGTCCATCTACCGATAGTGGCCAATGCCAGGTGCCCCAGAGGGAGTGAACCTAATAGGTAAAGATCAAGTGATTTCTCTCCTGCCATCCATCTCCACCCTCTGACAAACAGAGGCTAGGGACACCATTCCTTACCCATCCTGGCTAATAGCCATTAATAGACTTAATGGACTCAAGTGAAAGTCCAGTAGTGTCAATGGGACCAATATCTCAGCAAGGACAGTGAGGGTAAAATACATCTACACTGGAAAACAAAAAACATATAAATAAAAAAACAAGTGTGTTCTTAACTCAGGTTACCTAACTTGAGTTAAAATAGTGATGAAGACACGACAGCTTGGCTTTTAACTTGGGTTAGCAGCTAGAGTTCAAGCTTCTAGGGCAGCCTGGGGTTGACATGAGCTGCTAACCTGAGTTAAAAGCGGAGTTTCTGTTTTCACTGCTATTTTAACTCAAGTTGGCAAAGCTGTGATAAGAACTCAGTTTTTTTCTACAGCGTTGACATAATCCTGAGTGAGAACTTCAGATTTCTGACCAAGATTTGGATAAGCACTGACTATCTAAGGGTATGTCTAGACAGCGCAAAAAACCCAACAACAAAAAACAAACAACCCCCCCCAACAAACATGGCAGCAAGTCTCAGAGCCTGGGGCAAATGATTCAGGTTCATGGTACAGAAATAAAAGCCGCAGTGTAGACATTCTCACTTGGGCCTCTGAAACCCAACGAGGAGGTAGAACTCAGTCTGAGAGGAAAATCTGTACTGCTGTTTTTAGCTCCATACCGCAAGCCCAAGCCAGTTGACTCAGGGTCTGAGACTTGCTGTTGCAGGCTTTTTTTTTCTTCTTCTTCTTCTTTTTTTCTGTATAGACATACCCTAAGCCTCACAGGTGTGTAAAATGGTTTGAGAATTTTAAGGGAATGGATGGTCTTCTGATTGACAGTCACTCACTCACTGGATTGAGACTCAGGAGATTTGTACAGTGTTCAGTTAATATTGTGTCAGGTCCCAAAGAAGTGGTTAATTGATAGTGCAGTAATTAGAATGCAACTAATATCTTTTGGTTTCAGTGATACCTGCTGGTATCCTGCTGTGAGATGGTACAGCCCCAGATGCAATGTGAAAACCTAGAATTGTTTTCAGAGTTACCCAGACAATTCTGAACCCCAAAGTGAACTTAATTTGGGCATGTTTTGGATAGGTTCTTATTTCACATCAGCCAGCTTGTCAATGTCTACTCTTTATTCAAGGTGGGTGAGGACTGCAGTATAAATGATTAAGATCCAGAATGGCAAATGCTGTAAAGTAACCAACGGTGCCATGAGCTAAGTCAGTATATATGTAGCTCCTGCCCCAGGCCTCATTGGTAATGGAAAGCCAAATACCTAAGAAAACTGAACACTTCAATTAAAACACACCAGGTTGTCCATCACGGAGAGTGTCAACTATAGTAATCTCTTCAATGCCTTCTGCTGCTGCATTGCAGTATTGGACTTTAGAGAGCCTAATCTCTCAACAAGGCCCTGATTCAGAAAAATCCTTCGTGATATTCTTGGTTTCCACTGAATGAGATTTAAGCATGTGCCTGAAGTGAAGCATGTACTTATGTGCTGTGCTGAATAGGGATGGTTTCCTGAGCTGGAGAGGGGCTCAGTTCTGCCCTTGTTTACAATGAGGTTAGTGAGATTGCATGTGGGTACCTGAAGGCTGATTGGAACCTTTTTTGTCAAATAATGCACCACGCTAGTTTGGAAATACTTATCACTGAACGTGACAACATCTTAAAATAACACAATGCAATTAATTAGCTATTATTATTATTTATTATCATAATTGTATTTATTCCTTGCATAGCACCTGTAGTGTAACAGATAGTTCAGAATCAGATAATGTCAGTAGTTTAACATCTTTAAAACGCTTAGTACTTCCCCCCCATCTTCTATGTGAGTGGTAAGTAATAATATAATCTGACATTTCCAGGATTCATCCCGAAGGATCTAAGCTATATACTGGGATAAATTCACCTAGTACTGAAATGCATCTACCTCTGGGGTGGAATGTAACAGCTCTTTAACAATGTATCATGACGCTCTCATTAGTTTAGTGCTGGGAGTAAAGATGAATGCCAGACCGGATTGAAAATGCAGTGGGAACACATTATTATTTAATATTTAGCATAGCTGTATGAATATTAATATTTCAGTAATACCTATAGGCTCCACTTTCTGATTGGGGCCCCATTATCCTAGGACCTAGACACACATGAGATGCTGTACAAATATGAATGCAACTAGATAAAATGTATAAAGTGAGGCCTTCGGGGTTAATAAGTTACTATTGCAAAGAATGCAAGGGATCTTTGATGGCAGAGGCAATCAGGACCTCTGGGTTTTGCATCTGATCTGAAAGATGGTACATTCAGGAGTAGAGGCCAAGATTCTAAAAACAACCAGGTACCTAAAGTTAGACTTTTAGTTCTATATTTAGGCATTTCAATGTGCAGCTTGATTTTTCAAAAGTACCAAGCACCCAGCAACTCCCATTGAAATCAATAGGGACGTCTCATTGCTCAGCAGTTTTGAAAATCGTGCTGCTTATTTTTTCTGTTGAAGCATTGATTTCTAGTTCCGTGATGTGTCAAGGTAAGATGTGTGTCGGTTAGGGTCACATAGAGCTTTGTATTTTAAGTAGGAGAGTTCTCTCCCTTTTTTTCCTTAGTGCGTAGTGCTTCATTTTTCTTCCCTTTTTTTTTTTCCTCTTTGAGTTGCAATCCTGTGTTGCTGGTGGAGTGGGTAGAAATTGCTTTGCTGTTCTGCTGTGAACTCTTTGGAAGTCTTTTATAGCACTGTTAATGTAATTTGCTGTTTGGTCATAGTATTTAGAAACATATTCATTAGATTTTTCAATGACCGCTGTTTGAAGGTCTTACTTGTATTGTTCCTCTGGATCTTGGGTAATGTTTAGAGATTTTTAATGGTGTGATGGCATTTGCTGTTCGCTGAAACATAGAACAAATTGGCTGTGGTCTGGTAAGTATAACTAACTATTAGTTAGGGTTGGGCGGAAAATGGTAAGTATTTTCAATGAAATTTTTTGCAGGAAACAAAACAATAAATCATATCCTTAAACAATTTTCATGGAATTTTCAGTTTTTCGATAAAGCAAATATGTTCATTTCAATTTGAACCAAAACCAACAGTTCAGTTTTCATATATATATTACACAAACCTGAAATATTTTGATCAAAATGATTTTTTTTCCACAGAGAAAAAATGTGTTTGCCAAAAAGCTTTTTTTCCCCCTCCAAAAAATATGTCAGCATTTTTTGGATCAGTTTTACAAGAGCATTTTTCACTGAAATCTAGGTTCATTATGCAACAGTCCGTCAGCCAGTCACCCTTTGCGTAGTTATGCGTAAACCGGCCTAAGGAATTCTTTCCCATTGAGAATGTATATCCCAAGGCTTTTGCACGGACTTAATATCATCTTTCCTTCTGGTTCTCAGCCTGTGTGGGCCTTTGTATTCATGAATAAGAATTCTACTCAGTTCTTGAAAGGTGTTGATTTCTGACTGGATGCTTGGGAAATAATCTTGGTCATAATAGGAGAATAGGTGGGGTGTATTGAGAGCACAGTGGTACAGATCAGAGTGCAGGTGTAGGAAGTCTCTGAATATTTTGACTCACGGGTGACTTTGGCCTTTCTTTGCAGGACGAATGTGTTTTGCAAAATCTTTGAGAGAAATTAAAGAACACCAAAGTATTGACACTTTACTGTGTCTTTAGTGGCCTAGTAGCCCCACTGAGGCAATATGTAAGGGCACCTCTGCCTTACCGGGCTTCATGTAATATGATCATGTCCCATCATGATATTTTCTGAACAAAGTTTGAAATTTGGGGCTTGTTTCCAAAGACTGAGGAGAATAAACTTTGTATGGTCCAGCTGCTTTAGAGTAAAAGTGGTCATGTTCCTAATGTTATAAATACTGACTTCCGGTATGTCCAGAATTCAAATTTGGGAGTTAGTTATCTGTTACATTTAGTGGTTTTCTAACATTTGTCATCTTGTCTGCCTGTTGATCTGTGTAAATTGAGCGGTGTGTCTGTCTGCTAGCACAGCCCTGTTGTTGATGGTGAGGCTGGGGTGATGTTCTGGAACCAATAGTTCTGGTATTTTTCTCTGTAGGTGACATTCTGCTAAGGGTATTTGAGACCTTCTGTTGACTTGGTGGGTGGGTGGGTGGTGAGATTGGCTTGCTGTCCAGGGCTAGGTCTTTGATTCGAGTAGTGAATATTCCTACTCCTGAGTTGTTCAGATGTATCTTATCACAGAGGTGATAGTCTGGGAGGTATTTCATTGACATGCAAACCATGTGCCCACTGTTCAGTATGGAGCAGCTATTTTGTGAATGATCCCCTTTTATAATTGCAAGCAGTTTTTCTCATGGGTAGCAGAGAATCTGCCTGCTATAATTTAATTGGCTGTATGCTGCACAAAGGGGAAAGAGGGGAGGAATGACATGATTCAAATTCTTTCTCCTGCCACCAACCAGGTTGAGTGGGACCGTTGTTTTAAACTGTTGTCAGCAGGATTAAACTAGATATTTTAATAAGTCTTTCCCATGTCACTTTCCATTCTTCTTCTCTGATTCCTTTCTCCAGCTCCCTCTAGTGTCTCTAAGTATGTAGTGCATCTGCTCTTGCCTGTTCTACTTAGTTAACATTTGCTACAATGGAACAGCGTGTAAATGGACTCTGAACTTCATGGGGTTCAGTTACTGGAAGAAATTCCAGTGGGCTTATTTTTGAGCATACTGTGAATATACTTTCCCCTCCCAGTTCTGCACACCTGCATGAGTCTCCCCCTATATATACCCAGATAATCTGCAACTAAAATCTCTTTTGTGTATCTGGAACAAATTATGCTGGCCCTTTGCCATGCAATGAAATCACACAGTTTTGCATTACACTCTCAGAAGCCTTAATTAGTGAAGAAGGCAGCTGTATTCTTTCAAAAATACATCTATTGGTACAAACTGCTGCATGATGGTATGAAAGAAAACATGCCAATGTTTTTCTTTGCACTCCCAAGGCTCTCAGAGTTGACATCAGGTAACATGGGCTGGAACTGGTTACATCTGGGCTGTACATTTTCTCCCAATAATAAGAATAGGTGAAACGTTTTTTTTTTAAAACCAATTGTCTGTAGTACATTCAGATGATTAGAATGAAATGTGTTTATGTGGAAATGGCATGTTCCTTTCTATCCTATCTAGTTACTTCTATGGCCCTTATCACTACAGAAGTCAGAAATCATTTTAATTTCAAAGGGGAAAAAACCCAAGATTTTGTATTTGGCAAAAAATTTCTTTCTACTATTTTTTTAATGAAAATATGAAAGCCATTTTTGGGAGGTGGGGGGCAGGTTGGTCTTGGCAGGGAAACCCACAGAATAAAAGGTTCAAAGATGAGCAAATCCGTGAAGCTGATACAAGACGGAAAGCAGTGGAAAGATTTAATTTGGCTGCATCGTCGCTGCTGAGTTGACCGATGGGAATAAAAAAAAAGTGCGTTCTGGGGGTTTTGTTGAAAATTTGAAACCCAGCTCTTTTTGGTTTGGGCTGGAAAATGTTTGGTTTTCAGATGTGGAAAACTGTGGTGTGTGGGAATTAGTTTTATGATGAAAACCTAAGAACACATAGAGGAAAATGGACATTTTCCATGAGGGAAAAAAATTTTCATAAAAAACAAAACAAAAAAACCTCTCATCACTTTTTGCGATCGGACATTTTAACCCGTTCTGTGTCTGAGCAGCTCACAGACATGGATGGATTGTTATTCTCACAAAACCGCTGTGAGGAAGGGAAGTTTTATCCCCATTTTACAGATGGAGAGGTGATAAAGCAAGTTGGGTCACACAAGAAAATTGTCGCTGGAGCAGGAACTGAACCCAGTTCTGCTGCATCCCGGATGAGTGCCTGACCCATTACAATATGGAGGCAGGTTTCAGAGTGGTAACCGTGATAGTCTGTAACAGCAAAAACAATGAGGAGTCCTTGTGGCATCTTAGAGATGAACAAATTTATTTGGGCATGAGCTTTTGTGGGCTAAAACCCACTTCACCAGATGCAGCATCTCCTACTGGATAGAGCCCTGGAGAGGACCCAGGAGCCCTGGGTTCTATTACCAGTGTTGTCACTCCTTGCTAGGTTACCTTGGTCAAGTTACTTCCGCTCTCTATGCCTCATTTTCACCATCTTTAAAACGAAGATAATGATGCTGACCTTGTTTGTAAAGTGCTTTGAGATCCACTGATGAAGAGTGCAACGTAAAAGTGAAGTATTTATTTACATTATTCTTCCATCCTACCAGCCGCCTACATTGTCTTCTACATGCATTTGATTAGTGTATCAGAGGAATTGGTTAGGGCGATCCATAAATGAGAGGAAATCAAGGCAATGGAAATTTAGACTGAATATTAGTGGTGGTCTTGTGTGTGCGTGGTGTGGGGGGGTGGAGATTACCTGATGATATCTGTGCAATTGTCTCTCATGGAAAGTGCCAAAAAGATCAGTGGAAAGGGCTGGAGCTAGTTGAAATTTTTGAAAAGTTTGAATTCCCCCCAAATAATTAGGGGGAAACATTGACAATATTTTTAACCAACTATCGAGTTGGCTGACATTTTGAAATTTTGTTCAGGGAAAAAATATGACTATTTTATGGAAAAACTGCATGACATTTAGGGTAGTGGGTGAAATTTGTGAAACTGCTCTCCTTTTTCTGACCAGCTTTAGAGCAGTTGCATGTCTTCATCAATAGCATATTCTTCCTCATACACCCACTGTGAAGTACTGTTATCCTTAATCAGTTTCCGGCTCTTTTAGCTGGTCTCTGTCTATTCCTTTACAAAGTCCTGACTCAAGTGTGGGCTTCCTGTGATAGTGACCTCCAGGTTGAGGCAGGGCGTCCTAGGGTATGTCTCTGTTGCAGAGTTAACTCAGCTGATTAGCACTCATATTTGAGGACCTGAGTTCGTAGAGTCATAGATTCCAAGGTCAGAAGGGACCACTGTGATCATCTAGTCTGACCTGCTGTAGAACACAGGCCAGAGACCTGCCCCATAATAATTCCTAGAATAGATCTCTTAGAAAAAAAAAAGTCCAGTCTTGATTTAAAAATGGCCAGTGATGGAGAACCCACCACAATCCTTGGTAAATCGTTCCAGTGGTTAATTACTCTCACTACCAACAATGTTCGCCTTATTTCCAGTCTGAATTTGTCCAGTTTCAGCATCCAGTCATTGGCGCATGTTACACCTTTCTCTGCTGGATCAAAGAGCCCATGATCAAACATTTGTTCCCAGGGTAGCTACTTATAAACTGTCATCAAATCATCCCATAACCTTCTCTTTTCTAAACTAAATACATGGAGCTCATTGAGTCTATCACTATAAGGCATGTTTTTCTAATCCTAGTTAGGGTGTGAGCAGCCACACTGCAAAGCCCTATACTGGATCCTCCCTGGTGCCATGCCCATTTGTCACTAGGACTTCTGGTGCCCTATCCCATGTACTATAGTCAGCTGAGCTGCTCTGTGATTCTTTCCCAGTGGATTATGGGGAAACATGCCTGTTCTTCTGGGCGCACAGGTGGAATTGTGGGAAAGCATTGGAGGACCCATAAGGAGCTCAGGGTTTAGCCCACATCCTCACTGCAAAGTGGGTGGGGTTACCAGCCTCGGAGAAAGCCTCTCTCGACTTTAGTCTGTTGCCCCAGATGGATCAGCTAGCCTGAGTTAAACACTCCATTAAACTTGGGTGAGAGCGTTTTGTGTGTGGAAGGGAGGAGGGGTTAGGGGCAACCTCTGAATAGGAGCCCTGGTTATATGTGCAGTGAAGACATACCCGTCAGTTCTGTCTACGCTGTACACTTAAACTGGACTCTGGGTTTTAGTCTTTAGTCCCCTGACCCACTTTTATCCATATAGGAAAAACCTCTGACCTGGGTTTGGAGGTGTTTTAAGCCTGGCCTAGCTGATCTGCCTGGAGGCATGGGTAAGAACCCGGGCTCCTCTTTATCTTGGGTTGGAACCTGCCCACTTTGCAGTGAGAACACAAGATAAATCACTCCAATGCTGATGGTCCTCCGATACCCTTCCCACTGTTTCCCTCGAAGGCAGTCCAAGCTCTCCTGTAGTTGACATAAATAATTGGGAATGAATCCTAGAGTGTCTCAGCACAAAGAACCATGGGAGAGGCTCCCAGGCGCGTGTGGAAACACCATAATGCAAGTAGGGCTTTGCAGTGGGGCTGCTCAAACCCAGGTGAGGCTAACCCAAGTGCTGGTCACCAGAGTTAACGCCTTTAACGCTCCTGCCCAGAATGTTGATTTGCTGAGAGACTCAGGGTTTAACCTACACAGATTAAAAACCGATGTAATTAACTCACTGCACCCCCCTCCTGTGCATACACTTCTATTGATTTCAGTAGACTGAAGTAAGCTAGTCCAAAATAAACTCTTTAAAATCAATCGAAGTGTGTCCCTATGAGGGGACTGCACCTGTTTAGATCACTGCATAAACTCTGTGTAGACCAGCCCTGACTAATTATGGGTCTCTGAGGAAAAAAGGTGTGTTCTGGCCTCGTGTCAGCGAACAGGTGGTCATTAACACTAGGGGCTTGTCTGCACGTACAGCACTATGGTGCTGCTGTGGTGTGTTAGTGAAGGCACTACTATGCCGATCTGAGAGCTTCTTCCATGGGCGTCGTTAGCTACTGCCTCTTGGGGAGGTGGATGATGTTGCCAGGAGAAGCTCCCTCATCAACATAGCGCTGACTACACGTGGGTTAGGTCGGCATAACTATGTATGTATTTTTCCCACCCCTGAGTGATGTAGTTATACCGATATAGGTCTGTAGTATAGATCCGGCCAAGGTAAAATCCGAGTGAAGGCTAGGCCATTTGTACCTATCACACATGTTAGCAGGTCAAGATATGGGGAAGTCTAAGATTTTATCCTTGTGTTACCTCTCGCAAAGTAAGAACAGGAGCCATGCAAATACCTGACTTTTCATTTAGCCGGTAAGGAGTAGATGCTGGTGCCATCCCCGTTATAACCTTTAGCCTAGTGGTTTGAGCATGAAACAATTCCCCCCCACACACACACACTTTTCAATTTGCCAAAAATTCCAAAACATTTCAGTTTCGGATAGGCCCAAAACTACTGTATTGTTATTGGGAACTGCCAGCGAACTGAAAAGGAGAGACAAGGTGGGTGAGGTGATGTCTTTTATTGGACCAACTACACCTGGTGGAAGAGACATGCTTTTGAGCTCCACATAGGAGCACATCTCTTTCACCAGTGGAAGTTGGTCCAATAAAAGATGGACCCACTTTGTCTCTCTCATATCCTGGAACCAACATGGCTACAACCACACGGCAGTGAACTGAAAAATCAGTTATCCACACTGTTCTGCTCAGGACAACTGGGTTCTTTTCCTGGCTGTGCCACCAGACTCCTGGGTGATCTTGGACAATTCACTTCTCCCCTCTGTCTCTCTTTCTTCACTTGTAAAATGTAGAAAATGATACCGACCTCCTTTGTAAAATGGTTTGAGAGCTACTGATGAAAAGTGCTGTATAAATATCCAGGTATTAGTGTTATGGTAGCTTGCACTATGGCTGCCTAGACTGTATCTATTCTCTGGAGAAATAGGACGCCATTCTCCTGGGCTGTTAATCCAACCTCTGTCACTTGTCAGGAGCATTAAACTCAGAAGTAAAGTTTGACTTTTTTTTTTTTTTTCAAAAAATGTAAATGTGCAAGGGTCAAAGGCAGTGAGGTGGGTGAGACAGGAGAAAAATCTTCTGGGGCGAAAAGATCTTTGGATGAGCTGTACAGATCACATCTCTGCAGTTTCATGACTGATCTAATTGCTTTGCATACAGATGAAAACCTCCCGTTCTTCAACAATAAGAATTCACAGTGAGAGAGGCAGCAAAATGCAGCTGTTAATGTCTGTTTTTTGAGTTAGACATTTGTAAACATCGCTAAAATCAGAGCTCGGCACTGGAACAATGAATGCATCGTGTGTGCTCAGAAAGATATTTCTGATGGTTTTTTTCTCTGGACCATAACATAGAGCATTTATTTATATGTTTTTAAAAGGCGCTTTCTTTGTTTCCACATGGTCCAATTAAACTGAACAGCTTTTTAAAGTGAAATAAAAACCAAGGGGCAGTGGTTTACAATCCCAAACCTGGGACTGAGGGTTGACACATATTTGTCACCCTGAGCTGAGATTAAAAATATTGCCCACTTCAACCTTAAGGTGTTAAGGGAAATACTTGTTAACTCCCCCTAGTAGCTCTTTAGGGTACTGCAGAGGAATTCTGCAAATAGATTAAATATCAATTACGTACAATCATGCTTTAGGCTTGAATCCGTGTTGCCCGATAGCCACTTTGTGGCTCCTAGTCCTCTCTCAACCACAGCAGGCCCCATGGTGGAGGGAGCATTCTGGGATAGATTGGAGCAGATCAGGGACAGGAGGAGATGCGGCCAGGATACTCCTGTGATCTTGCAGCTCTATGATGACCCACAGAGGCCATTGCAGCAGAGGGGCCAAGATAGAGCGGGCCTCCGAGACTGAATAGGAGTCGTGCAAGCCACATCTCCTGTTTCTTGATGAAAGTGTCTGCTGAAGCCAGGGGCCAAGCGATCAGAAAGCATCTAAACCCATGGCTAGGGGTGATGTACTAAGCTTTGGCCAGTCCAGCTCAGAGATGAAATCTACAGCTGTTTGAAAAATCACTAGTGGAATAGCTTTTCCATTGGGAAATGCTGATTTGAGGGAAGTGATATGTTCTTGCCAGCTTGGCCAGCTCCTTAGCAGCCCAGCCGGTAGAGATTTGGAGAGCCAGGAATAGGTCTAGTTAAAACATCACTGCCTGGGATGGAGTGGCCTGGAGGAGCTGGGGAATGTCTAAGCTGCTACTGAGGAGAAGGTAGTCCGACTGGGATAGGGAGCGAAAGGTCACAGAACTGGAGGAGACGCTGCCGGGGCTTTGCCCTTTGCAGATGGGAAAATGCAATGTTGTATACAGGGGAGCCACTGATGGTCTGTGGAGTCTCTCAGAGCTCTAGGTGAGTAGCTAGAATCCAGCTGCAGTGAATTCGTGTCTTACCATGTGGTGACTGGTCAGAGGCCTACGTGCGACGAGTTTGGTGGGTCTCCGTCTGGAATCTAGTGGATGAGGTGTCCAGGCCACGCAGCCAGCCACTCCCCTGCTTTGTCCTCTCTCCCCGGTTCTTGGCGACCTCAGCAAAAAGCCAGCCAGGGAAAATGACTGCTCTTGCCCCTGCAGGGCCTAAGTCCTGTGTGGCTTCCTGAGGATCATAGAATATCAGAGTTGGAAGGGACCTCTGGAGGTCATCTAGTCCAACCCCCTGCCCAGAGCAGGACCAATCCCCAACTAAATCATCCCAGCCAGGGCTTTGTCAAGCCTGACCTTAAAAACTTCTAAGGAAGGAGATTCCACCACCTCCCTAGGTAACGCATTCCAGTGTTTCACCACCCTCCTAGTGAAAAAGTTTTTCCTAATATCCAACCTAAATCTCCCCCACTGCAACTTGAGACCATTACTCCTTGTCCTGTCATCTGCTATCACTGAGAATAGTCTAGATCCATCCTCTTTGGATCCACCTTTCAGGTAGTTAAAAGCAGCTATCAAATCCCCACTCATTCTTCTCTTCCGTAGACTAAACAATCCCAGTTCCCTCAGCCTCTCCTCATAAGTCATGTGTTCCAGACCCCTAATCATTTTTGTTGCACTTCGCTGGACTCTCTCCAATTTTTCCACATCCTTCGTGTAGTGTGGGGCCCAAAACTGGACACAGTACTCCAGATGAGGCCTCACCAATGTCGAACAGAGGGGCACGATCATATCCCTCGATCTGCTGGCAATACCCCTACTTATACACCCCAAAATGCCATTGGCCTTCTTGGCAACAAGGGCACACTGTTGACTCATATCCAGCTTCTCGTCCACTGTCACCCCAGGTCCTTCTCTGCAGAACTGCTGCCGAGCCATTCGGTCCCTAGTCTGTAGCGGTGCATGGGATTCTTCCGTCCTAAGAGCAGGACTCTGCACTTGTCCTTGTTGAACCTCATCAGATTTCTTTTGGCCCAATCCTCCAATTTGTCTAGGTCCCTCTGTATCCTATCCCTACCCTCCAGCATATCTACCACCCCTTCCAGTTTAGTGTCATCCGCAAACTTGCTGAGGGTGCAATCCACACAATCTTCCAGATCATTAATGAAGATATTGAACAAAACCGGCCCCAGGACCAACCCTTGGGGCACTCCGCTAGATACCGGCTGCCAACTAAACATGGATGCTCATGCTGTTCCTCCCTGCTCTGTGAAGAGAAAAATTCAGTATCCAAGGCTTGCCCATAGGGCACCTTTCACCATAACAGGCTGTCAAGCACTTGCCTGTGTCCCTTTGACAGCCAAACAAAGCATGTAGGTGGGAACTTGTGCACTTTTAGTACTGGTCCCCGTCCCCCCGCTGACCATGTCCCTGCATTGTTGCCATGGAGATGGTAATTACTCGAGGAGGTTTCTAGGATCTGATGACCCTCCCCTCAGTCTCACCTCCCACCTGCGGAGGTGCTGACATTGAGCTAAGGGTCAAGTCCTCATCTAAATGTTTTGCTTTGCAGAATGACATGTTGGGGGTGGGGGGGAGGTGGCAGCAGCACAGAAAACAATTTGTCAAATTACCTACAAAACTGGGGCTGGGAGACTTACATTCTGGTTCCTTCGGGGTACATAAGCGTAGGGTGGAAATGAGCAGCCTGAGAAGTCACCTTTTAGTCAGAGTCAGAATGTTTGTTTTTTTTCTGACTAGATTTTCTCGGTTTTCTCAGAGCGTCTCACTCTTATCATTTTGTTATTTGGTCCCCAGTCTCCTGCCTATATTTAAAAGCTGAGAGACCATGATTTTTATTGACATTCGTCAACTCCCAGGTAAGAGCCCACAGAATCTCTCTTGTGCTGGTGGGAGAAAACTCTGTGGTGTCCTGAGGAAGAAGTTGGAAGGAGAAATGTTATTAGAACGGTTAAAATAAGAGCCTGGAACATGGGGCTCTGAGTTCGCTCCCACTCCCCACCCACTGACTTATTTAACAAACTGTGGCCACATATGTACAGACACTAGGGCCCTAAGTGGGGATTGAACCCAAGACCTTTGGTGACAAAAGGACAGGCCTCACCAGGGAGGAAGGCTGGTCTAGTGGACCGAGATTCAGGTGGCCAGATTTTGTTCCTCACTTAGCTACAGATTTTCTGACCAGTTTCAGAGTAGCAGCCGTGTTAGTCTGTATTCGCAAAAAGAAAAGGAGGACTTGTGGCACCTTAGAGACTAACAAATTTATCTGAGCATAAGCTTTCATGCATAAGCTACAGCTCATGTCATTGGATGCATTTTCTGAGTAACCTTTGATATGTCACTTCATATGCCCTATGCCTGTATCACCAGTCGTGCAACCTGCACTATACCTGCAGCCTCTCAGGGGAGGGGAATATAGAAGCAAGCAAGTCCAAAACTTTCAGAAGGAAAAGCTCCAGTGAACATTCCTTCATGCAAACCACCGCCTGTGTTCTGGGCTTCTCTCCTGAGCAAGAGCTGAGGTCGACTGTGTTCTCCTCAGATTGGAAAGTGACAAGTATCATTTATAAAGGCTTAATATTCAGTTAAGTGTAAAGTGATGGAAGGTGTGGTGGATCACTGCATTGGTGCACTTGCACCTCATCCACATATCTATGCAAGTTCACGTCCAGTTTGAAGCCAGCCCTGAAAGGATTAATAATATCAACAGCATTGTCAGACCATGCCATGAGGTTCTGCTCTGGGTACCTTTCAGATTTTCTCAGCAGAGCACAGAGATGCAATTAGACAGTGAGTGATCTTTGAGGAAATGCTTGGCTTTCCTAATGGCCAGACATTTCTCTGGCACCTTTGGTCCCAAAGTGCATTACAAAACTGTATGTATACACAAAGGAAACCTCTGGCCCACTACTGACATTCAGTCACCGCTGGGGTGATGGGCTATAGCTGTTTAGCAGCAAACTGCAACATTACACAGCAGTTTGGAAAGAGAACTGAAGAAGGGTGCTGAATCAAATTGATACAACAGGAGGAATTTAGGTAGGCAACTCAAATTAGAATTTGGCTAGGTTATCTAGACTAATGTCCTTTATTCTTGAGAAAATATCCTTTATTATTGCAGGGGTACCCAGAATGCTCTAAGCACTTTCTTCCCAAACACGTAATTTAAAGAGCATATAGATTTAAAGACCTAGGCAGGATGGGGTAAAGGGATCTATCATATGTGCAAAATTTCCTTGAGATGGTGATTTCAAGTTTTAAGTATGGGGCTGTTTTAATTACCAAAGTAGAGGGCATAAAATATCTATGGATGAGAAGCAAAAGATCAAAGCAAGCCATGGAATTGAATAAGAGACCACTCTCAAACAAGCCCACCATAAGCTATGCAGGTAACTGATCATTTTAGCAATCAACCAAGATTTAAAAAGTTGTACAATCCCCCCACAACTACCCATTTATGGGGAAGTTATTTCCCATAATTCCCTTTCAGTCCCGGTATCTTCTTCCTATTGTTCAGCATTAAACACAAGACTACACCGCCCAGGATTCTCTTCCTACGTTCAGATACAATTTAACTCTTCAAACCATGTATTTCCAAGGTGAGTGCTTTCCTGATTGTATAGCCACCTTCAGAGGTATCACTGCCAATTGGACCTCCCAAGGTGGTCCATATATGCTCAGACCCCAGCTTGACAAAGCCCTGGCTGGGATGATTTAGTTGGTGTTGGTCCTGCTTTGAGCAGGGATTGGACTAGATGACCTCCTGAGGTCTCTTCCAATCCTAGTATTCTATGATTCTATGAGACCCATCATTCCACCCACTTTGCACAGATATCAAATTAAATAGGCAAGGTGCAAAGAAGTTTTGAATAAAGTCCAAGATCTTTACTTGGCATCGCAACCTGGTTTGAGCATATATGAGTCAGTCACCTTTAGGTCTATCTGCCCAATCCAGCAGTGCTCGGACTGTGATACGTGAACCACTGGTGGTCAGCAGAGAACTGGCTGGTCACATGTTGCTGGCTTTTCTGCCTTGTTTCGGCTATGAAAAGAAACTGTGAAAATATATAAATGCTTCCCCCGTGTTTCTCATCCATGTGAGCCATTGCTGCAGTTGCCTCAGGAAAACTAGGTCATTGTGAAGGGGCGGGGGAGATATGGTCCATACCATTCTCTTGTAGACCCCTCCACTCCCAATCACAGACACCATTAAGATAGTTTTTGCTACCCAAAAGCTTCAGAAGCCCTGATGTAATCTATCTAAGTTCTTATACAATGCCCTTCATTGTAGCACCCAAGCATCAGCCAAGACTGCAAGTTCTCTTCTGTTGGACGTCTGTGTAGCGCAGGATTCCTCTTTGCCATGCCTTGTGGATGTGGTTACCACGCTCGCTGACAGAAGGATGGTGCCTCTCGGCATTTGTGGTCATGCATGATTACAATGTGCTTCACTTCCCAGCTTGTCGAGTTCACGATCTAGCCCTCACAGCTGTCCTTAAGCACAGGCTACACATTTGGCTTCGTGGGCTACTGGGGAGCACCAGCTGCCCAGTGCAAGCTCTGTCTGTCACTAGCCAACCCCTTATCTCTTCCTCCTCCCGCTTCGAGAAGGTTAGAAGACTGTGGGGTCTTCCCCTCTGGCAGCAGAACTAAAATGCAGCTCAGCAAATAGTTGTCTTTGTACCATGGCGAAGAAGTGCCCAGGATGTGTTTGATCATGAACGATGTCCTAAAAATATGTAGGTACTGTACGGTGGGGGGGGGGGGAGGAGGCGTGACTTCATAACAATGCTGCAGAAATCCATCTGGTTGTTAATACTCATGCTAGTGTGTCTGTGCACTGCTAACTTCTGCTGGAAAGAAGCAGACATCCTCCCCCAGGATTTTGGTAGGGTAGGAAGCAGGCCCAGTGGATAAGGCAGTGGGGAGACCTGGGCTCAATTCCTAGCTCAGCTCCAGACCTGCTAGGTGATCTTTAGCAAGTCGTTTAATCTAGAGCAGTGGACGGAACACTGGACTGGTACGTGGGGGACTTGGGATCTATTCCAGTTTGCCACAGGCTGGCTGGGTGATCTTGGACAAGTCACTACACGTCTTTGTGCCTCAGTTTCCCCATCTGTAAAATGGGGAAATTACAAAGAAGATATTAAGTCCTTTGAGATCTAATAATGAAAATCACTCTAAGTGCTCAGAATTATGACCCTGTGCCTCAGTTTCCCCTCTGTACAATGGGGGCAATAATTACCTACTTTGCAGGGGGTCTCTGAGGATAAATTCTATTAAAGATTGTGAGTTGCTCAGATACTCTGGTAATGAAGGCCTTATATGTACATAGCTGTTTCATAGCATTGCTAATAGACAGCCTCCATGTGGTAGAGTCCTGTGCTTTAGAAGCAGGAGGATATTAATTTGGTCCCAGCTATTTGTGACTGTCCTGCGTAGCAACAGTTGTAAAGGCCTAACTTGTGAAGGGTTTGTTCGAACACTTACACAGTGCTTCTGCAAAGTAACAGCAGGGAATGGGAAACTGGGGCAGAAAGATTGTGATTTGCCCACAGACACCAAAATCAATCAGTAACAGAGCTGGGCTTAGGGTTTTCAGACTCCCATTCCGGCACTACGAAAGTTCGTCCTATTCCCAAACACAGGGCAACGTCAGTGGTTTGGATCCCGTGTTAAACTCTGCTGCTTGACAAAGCATGATCCTGGTGTTTCCACAGAGCCATGGGGCTCTGCAACAGAAGGCTGCTGTGCAGTAAATTCATTGTGTATTGTGCAGGGGACCATTAGTTAGCTTATTATTAATACATGTGTGGGCTTTAATATACCAGTGTTGTATCTGTCAGCATCTCTACCAGGTTTGCTTTTGTCCTTTGTGTTTTCCCCAAACAAGCTTATACAATTAGTTTCTTCTTGTTTCCTAAATTATTTTTGCTGCTCCTAATTATTTCACACTCCATATAAAAGAGTTATTGGGGTAGGTAATGGGAGGCGAGGGATCACATTGCCAGAGCGTTGCAGGCAGTGGGATGGTAAAGCAACTTTGATTTGTTTTATTTATTTATTTTTTGGCTCAGCAGTGTTAAGAAGAACTGAAGACTCCTAGGGATTAAGGGAAGATCTGATCCAGATCTGTTGGATCATAATTTGGGGTCTTCCAAATTGAACAGAGAGCAGTTTGGCCCTGCCACTCATTTCACCTGAGCAAGAAGTGTGCTTAGATCGTCTTAGACCAGCATGTAATAGAGTTCATTCCCAGATCCTCAGATAAATGCTCCTGTCTTGAAGAGCAGAGTAATACTATCCCCTTTGTGATTCTAGCCCCGTAGCTCCCATTCCCACCTCTTTCTGTCCCTTCCTTTGGATGCGTGGGATTAACTCCCTCTAAAACATCAGTTATGGTTTTGCATGTGTCTGAGGAAGAGACTGGACTTGTACTTTTGGAGTTGAAGGTCACCCGCTCTCCTCTCCCCATGCCTTGTATGTGTGGATAGCTGAAAACTGTGGGGGGCACGTGTGCGAGATACAGTCCTGCATTGTTACACCAGGCTCCCTTCCCTAGCCATTAAGAAAAGAATCAGCCCTTCATGTGCTGTGTTTGGCCCAGCAGTCCTGTAGGGCTTGGATGCTTCTATGGATCCCTATGGCCTGTGAGCTTGTACTGGATCCATATCAACCAACCTGGCCCTGGTACTTTCAACTCCTGTGTGCCACTGAAGTTGTGTAAACATCCCTGTCCTGTCCATGGTAGGGTTACTCACTGGACAAATTACTGCAGTATTACAGCAGCAGCTGGACTTGTGCTAAACTGCTAGTGTAAGCAGGACTCAGATGTATTTACTGCTATGTCATGCTCAGAGGGTAGGTGTCAAGCGCTTGAGCACTGTCTGCTCACGCTATGTTGCTGCACTTCTGCTGGCATTTGCTTTAGTACAGGTACTAATTTTTCTAGCATATACAAGGCCGTAGAGTGTAACTTGGAGCAGGCTCACCCTTCCCAGGTGGGGAAGTGAGCTGCAGCTCACGAAAGCTTATGCTCAAATAAATTGGTTAGTCTCTAAGGTGCCACAAGTCCTCCTTTTCTTTTCACTGGTGTCACAGAGGTTCTTTCTGGCTTAAGGTTCCGGCTGCTCCCAGGGGATTATTCCCTTCTGTGTATGCCCTCCTCCTCGGTTTGTGACATTCTGACTGTCCTCCCCAGCAATGATTGGAGTGCCATCAGGGTCATGGCTGGAAGGAATGGGCTTGTGGATAAGTACCAGGACAAAAAGGACAACTGGGTTCAATTCCTGGCTCTGCTGTAGAGTACCTGAGCTACCTTCTGCAATTCATGTGTCAGTTTCCCCATCTGCAAAATAGAGGAGCTGTGAGTCCGAATTAATTTGCATAAAGTGCTTTGAGATCCTTGGACAGAAGGTGCTATGTCTGAGTGCAAAGTACTGTTATTTATCACAAGCAGCAAGAACAGCTTCACCCTCATCAACAGCAAAGGTCTAAAACTTCCTGTGTTGGAGGGAGTTCAGAGTAGGGCAACCAAAATAACTAAGAGCTGGAAAAGACTGATTTTATGATGAATGGATAGGCAGAACTGGGCCAGGCAGTGAACAAAGGGTGGCGAGAGGTGGACAAAGATACGGTCGCTATTTTAGTGTTTGAAGGGTGTAAATACTGAGAAAGGAAAGGATTTGCTTAAATTGTTTGATATGGGAGTGGGATGAAATTAGACAAAGGAGAACTTGGGCTGAATCTGAGGGCAAAGCTTCCTAATGGCAAGATCTAATATACTGTGGAATAGAGCTTTCCCTTGGGAGACTCTCTCTTGGGATGCTTATTACTAGACTGTTCTAAGCACTGGTGAAAAGGCTGCACTGAAATGGATTGCATGACCCAGCGGGCCTTTTCCATCTCCAGCTGCATTGATTCTATGATCCCTGGTAGTGAACAAACACATACTGAGCAGGGGAAAGGGAAAACCACAGAAAATATATGAAAAAGCAGCCAAAATTCCTCTAAATAGAACATTTGTCAGTTTTCCATGAGGCACCGGTAGGTTTTTAAGCTCTTCCCGGCTTTGAACAAATTGAGAATGTGTGCTCTGTGTGTGTGTGTGTGTGTATTCTGTTTCTTCAGGGTGAGTTGGGGGAAGGAGAAGGGGCAGAGGAAGACACATCAATTTGGCGCATGTTACATTACAAACTTCTTGGGAATAGATCAAATTAATGAAAGGAAAAAATGGGGCTTTGACAGTGTGTTTGGTTTTACGGGACTGTATTGTTTTATGAGAAGCACTTATACGAAAAAAACTAAGAGAAAACTCACTTCTCTGTCTTTTTCTTTCTCTTGCTAAGTAGATGCTATGGTTGTTTGCGGTCGTTATTTCCCAGTAGAAATGTTACGTTCTGGAGCACTGCCTGGAATGGCGTCAGAGCAAAGATTTTACAGACAAAAGACCAAACAAACAAAAAAGCCCAAACCCGACACAACAGTTATTAGGGCTCTTTAGGGAGGAGATGAACTAGTATGTTTCCCAAAAAAGGTCACCCCAATATTGTGCTTTAAATCCTGAGGACCCCATCAAATTCCATTCTACTATATCACTCTGATACAAATACTGGTCATGTATTTAGCCTTGTAGGCTCTCAAAGAGCTTTGCAAACATTAATTGAGCATCACGGCACATGCCCCCTTTTTGGTAGGTAATGTAACATTAATTTTTATTTTACAGATAGGTAAACTGAGGCACAGAAGGGGCCGAGTCCAACATTTTCAGACTTGGCCATTGATCTTGAGGTGTCCTATTTAAAACCCTTAACAGCTGATTTTCAGTGCTTCTGAGTACCTTCAACTATAACCAAAGTCAGTGGGAGCTTCATATGCCCATTGTGTCACTTTATAGCTGCCAGTATCCTAGACCCTTGTAACTGAGACTAGGAAATAGTAAAGAAACAATGGCGCCTTGGCAGATGAGGTTCTCCTGTCTAGAGCAGGGCAGGGACCTGATTTTCCATTTATTCTGTGGTGGTTGTTTTTTTTCCCTTCCATTGCCAAATGGAATGAAAAAAAAAGTTCAAATTTTCCCATGAAATAGAATTTCCCTCCCCCAACTTCCCCAAATGTTTTGGGTTGATCAAAACATTTCATGCTGATTTTGATGATCTATTTATTTTTAAAAGTATATAAAAACAAAGAATTTTAATTTCCCAAAGTCCCTTTGAAACAAAAAATCAAAAATTTTCATTCAGAAAATGTTGGTGGGACATTTTAATGCATTGTTTTATTTTTCCCCCCATAAACAAAATTTTACCAGAATGACACATTTTTCGAATATTCAGACAAAACTTTTTTCTTTGCTCTCCCCCTCCCAAAAAAAATAAGTTTAATTGAAAAATTCCCAACCAGTTCTACTCCTGTCCATAGACAAGGGAGCTCCATCCAGCCTCACCCTGCTGGCCCTCTCTGTAGCATTGGATATCGGTGATCATCAGATACATTTATCCAGCCTCCAAGAATTTGCTTGTGTGAACACACACGCCTAAACATGCCTCAAACCAAACACCAAGGGTCATGATGGTTATGGTGGCTCTTCCACCACCAGAACACCCACCTATGGAGGGCCACAAGGGTCAGTCTTTCCAAAGTATTATTTGAGATATATGTGAAATTGTTGGAAGAGCTTGTGAGATCACAGGTATGCAAGCAGTTTATGGTGGGAACCGAGGCTAGCCCTACAGCTTATAGACCTCCACTGGAAACAGCACATCACTCTGCTCTCTCAATTCTTACTCACAATCAGCACCTGTGGAAAGAGCTGGCTGGACTGCTGGTAGGAAGAGGGGAAGTGCATTTTGGAGATGGACCTGAAGGAAAATAGGTGGATAAGCAAGCTGCTTTCAACAGCAGCAAAGTCCAGACCTATAACATGACAGCCCTGCCCTCGCCTCAAGTTCTGTCAGTGCACCCCAGTCCTGACCTACAATGCCACCTGTCATGCCAGTGTTAGTTCTTTCAAATTACAGCCAGTGCCCTTCACATCCAATCGTATCTTGGTATCTAAGGTCCCAAGTTACCAGAGTATCTGGGCACCTCCCAGTCCTTCATGGATTTATCCTCATAACACCTATGTGAGTTCGGGCTATGCCGTTCTCCAGCATTTTACAGGTGGGGAACAGAGACCTAGAGAGGATAAGGGACTTGTCAAAGACAGGAAGTCTGTGGTGGTGCTGGGAATTGAACACAAGTTTCCCAAGCTGTAGGTGCTATCCCTAAATATGGGGCCAGCCTTCCAATGGTGTCAGTGATTTCATGATGTGGACAAATGTCCACTAGATCTGTCCAACCCATTTACACAGTGACCTAAGGCAGCCTGGAAGGGTAAAAAGTCAGCAGATTAACTCCTGAAGTACCTCCCCACCTTCCCGTTTGCCTTTAATATTTTGTTGTTAATGGATTAAACTAAAAGGGATTAGCCATTTCAATTTCTATTCTGCTGCTTTCTGCATTTAACATGCTCCCTGTAAGTGATGAATTATTGACTATTTAAATGAGAATCCAAACAGTCTGAAAGAGGAAGACTGCCTTATCACTAGCGATGCTAAATCTTGGGATATAGGTTGGGATATTCTTTTCTCTTTTCAGTTAACCAACAGGGTGCCGGTTTCCGAGTGCACACCTGCTAACCCAGCACCTCAGGCTTTTGTCTGGCCAGTGTCTAATGGTCCCAGAGGGTTAAATGTTGTTAAACGTGTGAAATTTAACCTATATTATTGATATTGGGTTCAGACCAAAGTGTCTGCAAAGTGGCTTAAACAGAAGAGTTCATTATAGAATAAAGCACATTGGCAGGAGACCAGTTCCACCTGCCCTTAAAATTGTTCCGATTTTTTTCTTTTAAAAAAAAAATTGCATAGATTTAAATATAAAGTCTAAAGCCTTTAGGGCTCAGGGATCTGTCCTGTGAAATAAGACAGGCTTTCTCCAGGTGCCCCAAAGAGAGAGGGGCTGGAGCAGCAAGGGAGGGCAGGGGCTTGGAGCATCATCAGTTCTGGATAGCTGCCTAGGGCAGGGCCAGCAGTGCAACAGGGATGGGAGCTCCACTGGGACTGGAGCAGTGTGGCAATAGCCGCTGTGGATTGCTATGGGGGTAGCGGTCAGAGAATTCTGCAAGTGGGGGCACCCCCACAGCATCCTCGTGAAGAGGAAGGAGTAACCCTCAACTTGTGCCCCATAAGTGACTCACGTTCAATCGGGATAGGTCAATCCAACCTGGGGTGTAGGTGGGCAAGGAGGATAAAACATGTGGGGGCTGATTCTGCAGCATGCTAAGCTCCGTCAACTTGAGGGGAAGGAGAGTTCTGTAGAGAAGGCACTGGACTGGGATGCAGGAGGCCTGTCTTTACCACAGACTCCCAGCAAGACCTTGGCCAAATGACCAGAAGGAACCATCTTGATCATCTAGCCTGACCTCCTGCACAACGCAGGCCACAGACCCTCACCCACCCACTCCTGTACTAAACCCAGAATCTCTAGCTGCATTACTAAAGTCCTCAAATCATGATTTAAAGACTTCAAGTTGCAGAGAGTCCACCATTTACTCTAGTTTAAACCAGGAAGTGACCTCTGTCCCATGCTGCAGAGGAAAGCAAAAAACCCCTCTGCCAATCTGATGTGGGGCATCTTCTGCTTTTGGAGGATCGGGGAAGGGCACATCAGTATTTCATGTCAACTTCTTGTTTTACTTTCTGACGGCTTTGTAAAAGGAATGGTGCATATACTCATACCTGAGCCGTTAGATGGTTTTATAAGCCTCATGCATTCTGAGCATTGGTTGATGTAGGGTGTTTGGGGACAGGAACGTGAGGAGAGAGTGTGTGTGTATGTCAGAAGCAGAGCAATAAGACAGCCATTTGGGTAGAAGTTTGGTTAACTCTTAGAGCATTAGTCTTTAGTAATAATAATAATAAATAATACCTACCTCTTATATAATGGGAACCATTGTCCTCTATCATATACCCTAAGTATTTAAATTCTTCCCCTCTTTCAAGTTCTTTGCATGTGATATCCTTTATGGTGTGTCCTCCTGCCTTGGTTGTCATAGCTTCAGTCTAAAGAAATAGCCAGCATTCACTCTAAGCCCAGTCCACTCAAAACTGTGTTGACAGTGTTCAAAGCTGTCTTGCAGGAACCCACAGTCTTCCACACACATCATTAAGTCATCAGTGAATGGCATGTTCCCAGATGGCTCCCGTCATATAGTGTCCCTTATCACATACATGATAACCACAAACAAGAAAGGGCTCAGCCCTTTGACCCTTGATGAAGGCCAGTGTTTACTGGATGGTGTGGCAAAGCAGGATAGTTTTATTGGCAGGAGTTTGGAATGGCTGGGTTTCACGTGTGACAAAGCCACTCTTGAGCTACAAAAATAACCCCAAATGAACACCATGAAAATGTATCTTTCTCCCCAGCATGATCAGGCATTCCAAATGCAACAAAATCTATTACAGGACAATATTTAAGAATTTTGGGGGTTTTTTTAGTTTTAACATATTTATTGTATTTTTGTATACAAATTGGTGGATCCCATTGGGCTAGGTGCTGTACAAAACCCTAGGCCATGTCTACACTACAAACTTACATCAGTATAACTATGTTGCTCCGGGGTGTGGCGCCGGAGCAGGGGGAGCCATGGAGTCAGGGCCCTCCCACTTTTTGCCAGGGTGGACCCAGTCCCTTTCCTTCTTCTTCTGCCCCAAGGCCCCACCCCCTTGGTCAGGCCAGTGTGGAGTCTAGCCGGGGAGCCTGGGCAGCTGTAGGGAGCCGTGGCACAGACCCTCCACCTGCCTGCATGGTGCAGGGGGGCCCAAGCAGCCCATATCCCTTCCCCCTGGGCTCTCTGCCCGGCCCAGGGCAGGTGGAGGGGCCTTGACTCTGTGCTGGCTCCCCACAGCTACCCGCTAAAAAGTTGGGTGGGGGAGGAAATTCAGGTGCACCCATAATTATTTTTTTTTCAATTTGTTTAGCAAACCAGAAACATCAAAAAATTGTTTCAGATCAAAGGGAATGTTTTGTTTGACCCAAAATGAAATGTTTTGTTTGTTTTTCAGTTTTGTTTTACCTTTTTGGAAAATGAACTTGCAGTAAGATTTGAAATGAAAAGTCATTTTGAATTAAAACATCAAAATATTTTGTTTTGATTTGTTTGGAATTTTCTTAACCAAAACCATTTGTCAAATTCAACATGAATATGTGAAATGTATTGCTTGACCTGAAATCTGCATTTTGGGGGACACACACAAAAAGAGGTTTGGCTGAAGAATTGTTGCCCAACTCTACGCACAATTTAACCAGATGAGACAGACAAAGGGAAGGATGAGGAAAGGGAGCCCCAGAGAGGTGAACCCTACTCAGCAAGTTAGTGACAGATCTAGATTAGAACCCACATATTCTGATTTCTTGTGCAGTTCCTTAACTACTGGATCACACATAACACTGTTACTGCAAGAAGTCTAACTGTTCAGATCTCAGAGGGAGATTAAAAATCGTAATAAATATTTAAACACCTGTGAAGCTAAGGTACAAGAGCTGTTCCAGAGGGGAAAAAAAAATTATGATTTGGGGGGTCTGATGGCTGCTGTTATTTTGCTGAAGAAGTTTGTGTTTGTTTTAAAGGCTGGAATGCCAAAACGTCACCCTTGGTCGACTCCCTGATTTTGCACTTCGCAAAAGATCCCCATCTTGGTAGCAACGGCAACAAGGAAATAACAAAAGAAGACGACAACGATGTGTAGTGTTTTCTGGCGGGAAATGGCAGATTAAATTTATCCTGAGTGAATTTCTCACAATTGCAGGAAGGGGGAAAAAAAATTCCCAGGCTTTTCAGGCAAATAAATGCCAGTTAGTACCAGGATAGCTATGCTATGCACCATTACCTTCCCTGGGCAGTGGGCAAAGCACAGTGGTAGAACTTTCTTCAGTGGGATCTCTATGGAGATTTCTGATTTTGCCAGCGGTGCTCTGCTGACGCACGCTACAATAATGCCGTGGTGTGGTTCTGAGCATGGGCACAAAGCACAGGGGAGATGGGAGAAACACGGGCATTTGTATGATGCTGCGGCATGGGGTGTGAGCCAGGGAGCAAAGCACAGGAAGAGGTGGGGTAATGTGGGAACCCGTGTGATGCTGAGGCACAGTACTGAGTTGGGAGCAAACCGCAGGGTAAGACCGAGCAGGGTGTTTGCGCCCATAATGCTTTTGTGCAGGACTGAGTTGGGTGCAGAGTGCTGCAAGATCGGCCCAACTGGGCTTTGGCCTTTCATTTTCCCTCACGACCTTCTCATCTTTTTGTCTCACTCAAGTCCAACAACGAGCAACTGGCCACGAGAGTCAAAAGTCAGTGCTCTCCTTCCCGGGGGTGGGGACACATGAGCATGCCTGCCTGAGGAGCCTGAGCCCTGACTGCTGGTTCCTGTGCCCCACAACATGGCTGCCCTTCTCCTCTGCCGCTGACTCCAGCCCACATGCTCTGGACATGTAGCATAAGGCAGGCTTTCCAATCGGAGGGTTTACTCTAGCCACCGCCAGATATATAGCTGAAACATCAGTGGGTCTCTTTTTCTTCCTCCTGTGGCAGCCTGGTAGCATGGCAGAGGGTTGTGTGTCGCCATTCTCTTCCTAATGCAGAGTGGCTAGAGTTAAAAAAAGGAGAGAGAGAGAGATGAAGAGTCATAAAAGCAAAGTAATGTTGCCACTAAGCATGATGGGTAATGATATGCAAACGAAGGAAAGGCAGTACAATTGCTGAAGTAGCCATTTGAGCAGGATGACCCTTACGTTAAGGAATGCGCCTTTTAAACTTAACCGAAAGGAAATAAATCTAATTGACGGATGGGGAGTGAAGCAAGATTTGAAAATACGTTTAAAATACTTCAAAAAGAGTTGCTTTTTTGTCTGTTTGTAAGCGGGGTGGGGGAGGGAGGGCAGGGTTTGTTCAGAGACGTGGGGCTGGAAGGAAAGCCCAGCCTGAATCTCTGGAAAGGAAAGAGAAAAGGGGGCAGTCTGGTGTGTTGGGCCAGCCCAGCCTAGTCCCGAGCTGCAGTGATTGACATCAAGTGCACTTGCTGGTCCTGTCTTGGGCCCGTTTGACAGCTGAGCAAGGGGCCAGAGAGAAATTAATCTGCTGTAAATGAAACTAAATGGATTGCAGGGTGCTGTTTGTGACCAGAGTAAGTGGCGGACGGGTTCAGCATGCAAAGGGCTGCAATTTAGGCCAGGATGGCTACACTGGGTCATTCATCTTCCCCACATAAAATGAGAGGAACCTAATCCTTCTGTCGAAACAAGGAGAGCAAGGTGGTGGGGGGAAGAAGGGTGTTTTAGCAATGTAACCCCAGGGCAGCCGCCTTTGGAATAACTAACTATTAAAGCGCCACTCATGCCCCTGCCAAAGGAAAGGAAAGGGAAGCATTAAAAAAAATAGTTAATGGTTGCAATTCTGGCGGCTTCAGTCCTAATTTAACCCTGGTGACCTGCTGTCTGGCTCCAAACGAGATTGAAAATGTTGCATTCAACTGATGCTGGAATGGCAATTAATTCTGAGGCGGATGCAACAGCATGAGCTAGTGGACTGTGCTCTCAAGGGGAGTCAGGACACCTGGGTTCTGCTCCTAGCTCAGCAAGTCCACTTGGGCAAGTCAGTCCATCTCTCTGTGGCCCTTCCCACCCTTTGTTTAGATTGTAAACTCTTTGGGCCAGAGGCTGGCTGTCACTTGTGTGTGAACTGCACCTAGTACAAGGGGGGCCCATTTTAAGTGGGGGGCCCCTCTGTGTTACAACCTTAAAAGTTTCAGAGGAACAGCCGTGTTAGTCTGTATTCGCAAAAAGAAAAGGAGTACTTGTGGCACCTTAGAGACTAACCAATTTATTTGAGCATGAGCTTTCGTGAGTACATCTGATGAAGTGAGCTGTAGCTCACGAAAGCTCATGCTCAAATAAATTGGTTAGTCTCTAAGGTGCCACAAGTACTCCTTTTCTTTTTGCGAACCTTAAAAGTAAGGTTCTTTCACAAAGTGACAGAAATGCATGTGTGTATGGATCTAGCTCTCTGTCTAGATGCTTATAAGGATCCCCACTGCTGTTGTAGCTGAGCCAAAACGTGTATACATAAATGAATTGATATCTCAGTGCTCAGATATTCTAGTGATGGATGCTACAGAAGAACCTAAACGTAGACAGAGAGGCCTGAATTAATGTCTCACTGGTGCCTATCAATAGCCAGTGGCTGCTGCTGACATGCAGTGTCTCAGTGGGCTAACAGTAAAGTCTTTAAGTAAAAACAATTATTGAATGTATAATGTCTAAATCCATTAGTTGTGTCCTAGTATTGACTGACGTTAGATTAAAAAGCATGTCCTTATTCCTCTCTCCTGTCATGGATGTGCCAGGAAAGGTCAGTCAAAAAGTATAACTGAACTGTGTACTCATGCATCCATAGCTACGACAGCAGGAATGGGGCCACCAGGGAAGAGAACCAGACTTTGGGGAAAGTCCAGATCCAAGTTTCATTTCTGTCCCCTAACCTGTAACAGGTGAACCACACCCCCTCATCCAATCACCGCCAGTTAGACTGGATCCAGTTCTCCAAACACCAGAGCTTGGTCCCGTGAGATGGGACATTGGTAAAAATTTTCCAAAGTGCTTAAATGACCTAGGAGCCTAAGGATATGGCTGCACAGCAAAAGCTATGCTCAAGCTAGCCTGAATCCAGGTAGCGCGGGCACCAGATGCAGTGAAGACAGTGCAATGTGGGTTTCAGAAAGGGCCAGAGAGCCAAGTATGTACAGAGGTCTGTGCCGGATTTGAACTATCTGCATTGCTATTGTTACCCACATGAGCTGAATGGAGGCTAGCTTGGATAAGCTACTGCTTCCACATACCCTAAGTGCCAATGGGACTTGGACTCCTCAGTGAATGAGGTGCTTTTGAGATGTGTAACCAGTATGGCATGAAACAGAGATTTTGCTTTTTAGGGCTTTTGGACAAACTTTTCCTCTGGGTTTGATTTGTGTAGGGTTCATATTCCCATGCCCTCCCCCCCTCCCACTTTTCCTTTGAACTTTCAGTTCTGCTCAGCCTCAGAATTGAAACCGCTGTGTCTTGTGTGGTATCTTGTGCGGTATCTCAGTGGAAAACATATTTGGGGTCAGGAAGGAATTTTCCCCCAGCTCAGGTTGGCAGAGATGGAGGGGGGGTTCATCTTCCTCTGCAGCCTGGGGCCACAGGTCATTAGCTGGTTTGAACTAGAGTAAATGGTGGATTCTCTGTGACTTGAAGTCTTTAATTCAGTATTAGAGAACTTCAGTAATTCAGCCAGAGGTTAAGGGTCTACTACAAGAGTGGGTGGGTGAGTTTTTGTGGCCTGCAATGTGCAGGAGGTCAGACTAGATGATCATGATGGTCTCTTCTGGCCTTAGAGTCTGAGAGACCTGGGGTGCTCTGCTGAGTAAGTGCTGTTCATGCATTCTGAAAATGCTGGGGGCAGTTTTTAACTGAGTCACTCTCCCCCGAAAACAAAACAATCCTACAGTCAGGATTTCACTAGCTGTAAGTTGATTGTTTTGGCTATTTTCCTTTTTTCCCCAGCATTTTTCCATTGTCCCTTCCGATGCCTCTGCATTCCCTCTAGGAATGGGCCTGAATCAAAACCCTGCCTCCAAACAACCCTCAAGTTTTGGGAAAGTTTGCCTTCCAAGCTGAACTTTGTGATTTAGAGCCATCGCTGGTTCTTTTTCCTTCTTCTGCCTTTGTGTGCCTGCTGCATTCTTCAGAGGTGCGTGCCAAACTGCAAAGCTGAGAGTATCGTCTTTCCATAATGTTGATGCTCTGGAGGGTAGTCTACCATGCTGAGTCCTACGACAGCTTGTCACTGTGTAGCTCCTTTCCTCAGAAGATCCCAAAGCCCTTTATGAGCTGATTTGGGAGGAAGGAAAATGTACTGTCTATAATTTGGGAACAGCCAAAACAGGCTCTGTACTGGCATGGAGTCAGAATCTAGATTAAATAGCCCTGAGTGACTAACCACAGAATAGGTATAGAGAAAACAAATGGTCTTGTGGCTAAGCCACTGAGTTGCAACTCAAAATGATCTGGGTAGTTCCCCATCTGCAAAATGGGAAGAATAGCATTGTCCTACCTCACAGAGGTGTCATGAGGATAAGTACGTTCATGCTTGTGAGACACTCAGCTGTTACGGTAATGGAGCCATGTTAAGTACCTTACTTTCCTCTCACTTTTTGTCTGCTCTCATCTATTTAGAATGTAAACAGGACAGGGACTTACTTACTGTATGTGTATTGTGTGCCCATGTATAGGTGCCCTTAGAATCATAGAATCATAGAATATCAGGGTTGGAAGGGACCCCTGAAGGTCATCTAGTCCAACCCCCTGCTCGAAGCAGGACCAATTCCCAGTTAAATCATCCCAGCCAGGGCTTTGTCAAGCCTGACCTTAAAAACCTCTAAGGAAGGAGATTCTACCACCTCCCTAGGTAACACATTCCAGTGTTTCACCACCCTCTTAGTGAAAAAGTTTTTCCTAATATCCAATCTAAACCTCCCCCACTGCAACTTGACGCACTTCATTGGACACACTCTAGGCACACTACCGTAATATGAATAAATGAAAATAATCTACACAGTACCATTGGGCAATCCTACCATTGGGTAGATTTTGAGGTTGCAAAGGCCCAGTGGTCAGGGTTTTGCTGTGCAAAATCAGGAGTGGGTCTGGTCCTTTTTCAGTGTTATCCAAAGACCAGGATTCAGATTAAGAATTGATCCATAGTACATATAGTTGTCTCTTTACCCCGCACTGGAGCCCAGCCAATAAAACTGGTTGAAATTTTTAGTGGAGAAAATATTTCCACCTAAAAATATGGTTTTGTCAAAACCGTTTTGGGCAAGAAAATGTCAATTCTGTCAAAAAGAAAAAAAATCAATTTACCTGCAAGCAATGTCGAAGCAAATATATATATATATAGAGAGAGAGAGTCAACATTTTGAAACAAAAACAATTTTTGAATCTGGGACTGGACGACAGGGGATGGATCACTCTAAATTGCCCTGTTTTGTTCATTCTCTCTGAAGCATCTGGCCATGGTCAGAAGACAGGATGCTGGGCTAAATGGGCCATTGGTCTGATCCCGTATAGCCGTTCTTTTGTTATTATGGATACAATTGTCAGAGATGGAATTGGAGCAGAGCCCTGTGATAAACTAACACCTCAGCTTTCCCTCTCCTCTCTCTGCACATGGAAAAAACAACAATATTGTGGGATCGTTAATGACTAT
The DNA here is from genome assembly GCF_965140235.1 of Caretta caretta. Taxonomy (NCBI): domain Eukaryota; kingdom Metazoa; phylum Chordata; order Testudines; family Cheloniidae; genus Caretta; species Caretta caretta. Next base: position 7,294,704 of record NC_134210.1, on the reverse strand, counting down.
ACTAGGGTAGTTAAATTCTTGGGTTTATGTCCCAGTGTTGAGTGTAGCACATCTTGTAACATAGTGCTCCCAGTAATAGCTCACCTTTTGAGTCATCAACACCTCATGGTTGTTGCTTAGACATCTCTCATCTAAATGCTGCTCTGGCCTAACCATGCTTGGCTTGTGAAAGCTGACCCTAACATGGACTAAGAAGGAATTGCTGGGTGCGGTTTTGTGCTGTGGAAGTAAGAGTGACGAGACACACAGATGGTATGTTACCCTTCCAGGTTGGGAATCGGAACTGAGTGGAGTTGTTCTTCTGGGGACATAGAGTTTTGTCTGTCCCCTCAGAACCAAAGGGGCAGTGGTGGCTGCAGGATATTCACTCAAAACCTGCTATGGTCTTAGATATGGCAATGCATAGCAGAAGCAAGGCTGTGGGGATACTGGCTACATTTCACAGAGGAGAAAGGGCGGGGGGAGATGGAATGTCAAAGGAATTATCTGAAGTGGACACCCCAAAATGAGTGTGTGGTAGGATCACCACCAAAGAGAGCTCATCTGCTGGACTGACTTGTGCACGAGGACATTTATTGTGCCACTGTGTTGTGATATGATGTGCTTGTGCTGTAACACAATGCGGTGATGGTCCCTGGAAATTGTTTCTTGACCCTTTAATGGCCAGCAAGTTAGGTATTTTGACTATTGGATAATGTAGTGGATGAAGGTTTGAAAAGTGAATAGCCTTATCTGCCATTTTGGACATGAAGCTACTGTAAGATTGATCCTTGTAGCCTCCATCTCTGGTTAAGAGTCTTTGAAAACACCAGGTACTAGCATGCAATCCAGTAATGTCTAAAGATAGGGAAAAATGCCTAGGGATGAAACTCCTCTCTGGCAATAGGATAGTTTAGCCATGTCTACAGGAGGAGATCTCTTCAGCCTGGAGATGCCCCCATCGAGGGCCTGGGAACCTTCCTCCATCTGCAAGTTGAATGCTCTCCTTGTAACCATAGAAACGCGATCTGTTGCAACTAAATCAAGTGACAATACAAATAAAATTAATAATGTTTGGTTCCTGTCAGAAATCGTACCAGTTGTATTAAGAGATTGGCAGGCAAGACTGTGAAAAGAGGATTGACAGGTAAGTGACTGGGAGATTTAGAAAGAAGAGGAGGTGCTGAGAAACAAAACAATACTTTTTGCTTCTAGTGCAGGAGATACTTTCATTATTTGTAATAATCGACGTATCCTCCGTGTTCTGAGGGGACTGTTTTCTTATGACGTAGAAACCTCCATGCTTTCCTGCCAGTTTGCCCACTGAGCTTCTCAGTAGCCCACCTAAGCTCCCAAGGTGACAGCCTAGCTGGGGTTTCCAGGATCCAGGTTTATCTCCAGCCTACCAGGTGGGATGAGGAGGAGCCTGGAAGACATGGGAGCATGGGCTCCCAGCTCTGTGGCAGACCACTAGGGGGGCTGGCCCTGAACCAGGCACTTGATGGCTGCCAGGATAGCTTGGAGCCAGGGCTCCATTCCCTTTCACAGAGAAGGTGGAAAAGTTTGACTCCTTGCCCAGATGCCAGTGCCTTGTGCCCCACCCTATCACAGCAACTGACAGACATGCTCCTACCCCTCCTCCAGGCCAGGTGTCTCCACTGGGACCACTGCAAGGCAAGTCTGAGCTGGGCCAGGGAGTCCCATCTGCTTCCCTGTGGCCAGCCCTATCCCATGTGCTGCAGTGAACATAAGATTGGCCACAGTGGATCAGACCAGTGGTTATTCTCTCCTGGTATCCTGTCTTCATACAGCAGCCAAAGCCAGGTGCCTCAGAGGGAATGAACAGAACAGGGTAATTGAGTGATCCATCCCCTGTCGTCCACTCCCAGCTTCTGCCCGTCCAAGGCTAGGGACACCCAGAACATGGGGTTGCCTCCCTGGCATCTTGCCGAATAGCCATTGATGGACCCATCCTCCAGGATCTTAGCTGGTTCTTTTTCAAACCCAGTTATACTTTTGGCCTTCACAGCATCCACTGACAATGAGTTCCACAGGTTGGCTGTGTGAAGAAATACTTCCTTTTGTTTGTTTTAAACCGGCTGCCTATTAATTTCATTTAGTGACCCATAGTTCTTGTGTTATATGAAGGAGTAAACTACACTTCTTTATTCACTTTCTGCACACCAGTCAAGATTTTATAGACCTCTATCATATCCCCTCTTGTTTGTCTCTTTTCCAAGCTGAAAAATCCCAATCTTTTAAATCTCTGCTTGTATGGAAGCTGTTTCATACCCCTCATCATTTGTGTTGCCCTTCTCTGTACCGTTTCCAATTCTAATATATCTTATTTGAGATAGGGTGATCAGAACTACATGCAGCTTTCAAGGTGTGAATGTATCATGGGTTTATATAGTGGCATTATGATATTTTCTGTCTTATTTATCCCTTTCCTAATGGTTCCTAACATTCTGTTAGCTTTTTTGATTGTCACTGCACATTGAGTGAGTGTTTTCAGAGAACTATCCACGATGATTCCAAGATCTTTCTTGATTGGTAACAGCTAATTTCAAGCCCATCATTTTGTGTGTATAGTTGGGATTATGTTTGTCAATGTGCATTACTTTGCATTTATCAACATTGAATTTCGTCTGTCATTTTGTTGCCCAGTCACCCAGTTTTGTGAGATCCCCTTGTAACTCTTTGCAGTCTGCTTTGGATTTAACTATCTTGAGTAATTTTGTATCTGCAAATTTTGCAATATCACTGTTTACCCCTTTTCCCACATCATTTATGAATCTGTTGAACAGCACCAGTCCCAGTACAGATTCCTCGGGGACCCCAACTATTTATCTGTCTCTACTCTGAAAACTGACCTCTTATTTTTACCCTTTGTTTCCTGTCTTTTAACCAGTTACTGATCCACGAGAGGACCTTCCCTCTTATTCTATGACTTCTTAATTTGCTTAAGAGCATTTGGTGAGGGAGATTGTCAAAGGCTTTCTGAAAGTCCAAGTACACTGGATCATTCTTGTCCACATGTTTGTTAACCCCCCTCTCTCATTTCTGTCCCTCGACCTCCATGCGTGTGGAACCATAGCGGGGTCCCACTCTTGCCTTGACGAGATACTGGGTGGCTGGACTGCGGAAACATAGATCCTCTCCCCCCCAAAAAATATTTCCATTGTGGGGACACTAGCCCCCCTTTGCCCTCTCCCCTGCTTAAAATGCTATGTATAATTGGCTGTTTCTCAGAATCAGTATCGATATCCTTACCAAAAAGCTTTGGATCAATGAAGGTTAAATTCAGAGAAGTACCTGAACGTATAGCTATGACTCAACCTAACCATTTGAGATGTAGTTTTCGCTCCTTGTAGATCACTATCATGGCCCAGAATTCTTATCTTGTTTGTTCTAAACAGGCTAAGCTCTCCTCTCCTACTTTCTGACGTCAGCTGGGGTTCTCCAGTGAGTTTCAGCCTCCCAGTCACTCAGCAGCTGTTCGCTATTTATATCCTCACCAACGGAACAAAATAAAAGAAAACTGCATCATTAATGTGTGTTTGTTTATGTTTCCAAGCATTCACTAGCCAGTGATTCTGGCATTCGTTCACTTTAGAGATGGAAAGATAAGACCTGCTAGGTCATTCTGTCCGTCTCCCAGCCAGTAAAATATTGTTCCCTGTGGTAGGTTTATCATTGCTTTGTCCAGTCCAGTTTTGAATGACTCTAGAAAAAGGGCTTCCACCAGACCTGTTGGGAAGACTAGCCACACTCCTATAGATCTTAGCCATTAAGAAATATTTGCTGACATTCAGCCTATAGCTTTATTTATTTGCTTCCATGCCCTTCTTCCTAGTTTATGTCCCCTTGGACCACCCTGAATGACAGTGAAGGAGGGGAAAACAGGGCCAATCAGGATGCCTTGTTAGCCATTCTGGTGCACTCATGAGATTATACTAATGTGTCAATGTACTATGTCATTGAAATCACTTCCTGTCTGCTGGAATCAATCTCAGTCAGAAAAGAACTCAGCGGCCGGCTGCCTGAGTATGACAATACCAAAAACAGAGTGGAAGATTGACCAGTCAGCCTTTGATGGATTGTCACTTAAGATCTCTTTCCACTCCAGTCACTTGACACTGTGATTGTTTAGAAGAGGGCTGGCTTTTTTTGAGAGAGAGGTTCTTATGTATTTAAAATCAAAATTTCTCTCTGTTTGGATGAAGGAGTGTGCTGAAGTTGCAGTAAGAGGGAATCATGAAAATCAGACATGGGTGAAGGATGGTTAGGTCACCAGGTGCACCTTGCCTCAGTCTGTGCAGGATTCCTCTCTGCCTTATAGTCCCCATTGCTTGGCATAGTGCCATTTTCTGTGTCTCGGGGAATGGAACTTCCATTACTTCCCTTATTGATTCATTGACTTTAAGGTTGGGAGGGACCATTATGGTAATCTAGTCTGATGTCCTATGTAGGTCATAGAAGTTCACCCAGTAATTCCTGCATGGAGCCCAGTAACACAAGCCTGAGCAATGTAGGTTCTGAATCAGGGAGGTCGTGACCCCCAGCGAGGTTGGGAATGGATTCAGACACTTGCAACCAGGCTCCCTTGTATAAGGCTAGAGGGCAGAGAGCCCTTTCTCTTCCCTTTGTAATATGGGGTCATGGTATGGAAAAAGTTGAGAATTATTGAACTAGGGCATATCATGTAGAAAGACTTCCAGCCATGATTTAAAGGCTCCATGGGATGAGGAATTGCCTTTGTAAGACTCTTCTGCTGTTACAATTGCTTATTATGGTAGCACCTAGAGGCCCCAGTCAGGAAATAAGGCTACATTGTGCTATATACCATATAAATGTACACACATCCAGCATGATCACTGCCCCCAAAAGATTAAAGACTCAGAGAGAGAACAGCTAAAATAAAAAAAACAGACACTGAAACCATGACTTAGTAGAAGCTAGGCTAGGAAGCTTTGCTGATGTCCAGCCTAAATATTCATTTGTTGAATTTCATGTCATTACTCTAGTTATTATTCCCTAGCACCATCCCAAACAATTCCTCTCCGTATGTAGTGTTTGTACCCTTCAAAGCTTTGTAGCTGGCTATCATCTATCCCCCTGAGTCATCATTTAGCCAAGCTTAGTTCTATTGACCTTACTTATAATTGGAAAAGGTGCAGAGAAAGGCAACAAAATGATCAGGGGTATGGAACAGCTTAAAAAGATTAAAAAGACTGGGGCCGTTCAAAGAAAAGGAGTACTTGTGGCACCTTAGAGACTAACAGGTTGATAGGATAGAGGTCTATAGAATCATGAACAGAATGGAGAAATTGAATAGGAAAGAGTTAGTTACCCCTTCATATAACACCAGAAGCGGGGGTCACATGTTGACATTAGGAAGCATCAGGTTTAAAACAAACAAAAGGCAGTACTTCATAACATCCACAGTCAACCTTTGAAACCCATTGCCATGGGATGTTGTGAAGGTCAAAAGTATAACTGGATTCAAAAAAGAATTAGATAAGTTCATGCATCAGTGGCTATTAGGAAAGATTGTCAGGGATGCAAGCCCATGCTCTCGGTGTCCCTAAATCTCTAACTATGAGAAGTTGGGACTGGGTGACGGAATGGCTCACCCAATAGTTGCCCTGTCCTGTTCATTTCCTCCAAAACATCTGGGAGTGGCCACTCTCAGAGACAGAATACTGAGTAGATGGACCATTGGACTGACCCAGTGTGGTTATGTAGAAGTCAGTCCTTCTGGCCCACTAACCATGTTTATTGCTCTTCTCTAAATTCCCTTTGTTCTCTCAGTGTCTTTCTGGTGCTCAGAACTGAAGACTGCCTCTGCTCCGTGATGCGATGCCTCTTTCTAGACTTCTCCCCCCCACCTTCACCAGACCACATTTGCAAGATCGTGCTGGTCCACCGTCACCTATAGGTGTCTTTTGGCATTACTGCTTTTCAAGTTCCTTCTTCCAGCTGAATTTCCAGATGTTTTATCCTTGGATATTTCCTGTCTGTATTTCTAACCTCTCTAGGGACTGAATCCTTTAAGGTGCTGAGAGCTGTCAGCCCCCCCCCCCTCCCCCCCACACACACAGTATAGCTTAAAGGCACTGAACGTGTAGCTGCAGTGCTCAGCCTGTTAAAGGATGCAGCCTGTAGTTCGTTTGCAACACCGCCCAGTTTTGTGTCATCTGCATATCTCATTAATGTGCTATTTACTCCCTGTCCTAGATCATGACTGTAAATAAGAGCAGATCTATTGCCCCCCAGCTGCCTTTCCCACCTCGATGCATTGCCACTTATCACACGTTGTCCTCCTGCCAGAGCACCTGCAACTCTTCTCAGCAGCCAGCCCAGTTAGAATTCATTCTCGGAGGAAGGTTTTTGTGAGGCGCTGTATCAAATGCTTGACTACAGTCTAGCTGCGTCCCATCTAGTCCATTCCTTTCATTCGCTAGTTTCATAATTCGATCAAAAATAAGTGCCATCAAGATCTCTCTCTCTCTCCACTAGTGACACTCTAATTCATCTTTTCCATTTGTCTGGAAGTTGGACTTCCTACCCTTCAAACTGGCAAGAGCCCCTTTTAACTTAGGAGACAGGGGGGTTTTAAATTACACAGATCTTCATGCAATTAATATTGCTAAGTTTCTCTCCTTCCCAGCCCCAAAGATGGCTGCTTTGTACCTTTGTGGAAACTGGAAGCCGTAGGGCCTCTCTCTGTGTAGCCTAATTCATACACCCTTTGTGATCAGCTTGCAGTGCAGGTACTCAAATACTATGGTGATAGGCATGGCCTATATATCTAAATTGGTACAACAATGCCGTCTCTCCGGTCTCCACCTCACAGGATTAAGGACTGTGAGGAGCTGAGGTTCTACAGTAATTGGGGCCATATAGGTACCTAAGATAGACAGGTCTGTGTCTTAGCTAGTGAGAGTTATTTAGACTGTAAGCTCCTCAAGGCACTGTCACTCACATCACACATTTTCAGCACTTAAGAGGAAGGATGGTCTTAAATTTAACACTCGAGTACTGGGTTCAATTCTGTACTCTGCCACATTCTCCTGAGTCACTAAATCTTTTTTCTCCTGCCTGCTGCGTGTCTTGCCTAGCGTAATTACATCTTTGAGGCAGGGACTGGCTGCTGTTACGGGTTTGTAGTGGGCCTAGCGCAATAGGGTCTTGACCTCTGTTGGTGCTGCTGTAATTCTAATAATTAACAAGTAATGTGACGAATGTCACTTTCTGCAAACTCTTCGTTCTGTTGGCTTTTTACTTGCACCGCTAGGTAGAACGCCGGAGTGGGGATCACAGTTTTTGGTTTTACTACCAGCCCTTCCAGTCATTTTCTGTGTTGAGGTCCAGGACACTTGCTGTGCCCCATTTTACACAGTCCTAGAGAATGTTTACTGTGGTTTTACCTCCGTATGAGGCCTCGTTAGTGCACTGACTGCAAAGCACTTTGTAATCTGCTACTGAAGCATGATTTATAGAATGTGCTAAGTATTTCACAGAAGTTGGGACACTTTTAGCTCCTTTTGATGATCTTGACCCATTTGGTAAATCATCAGTTTGGCAGTGACTAGACAGTGGTACAAAGTGTAAATCACCTTATTATACTGAAACCTATCAATTAGGGATGAGGCAAAGGTCACCGTAGGCTAAGACTAAACCATGAGAAATTTCTTTCCCAAAAGGACACTTTTAAAGAGAGATTCCAGAGATTGAAAATCAGGGTGTGCAAAGGGAATGATTATTTATTATCTGCATTGTGGTTGTGTCAAGGAATGAACCAAGAATGGATCCTCACCATGGTAGGTACTGTGCAGCATAGAGTAATAAATAGTCCCTGCTCCAGGGAGCTTACAATCAAAATAGACATGACAGACATGGGGTTAAGGAAAGGGATGGAACATGCAAGCAGGGATGGCTAGCAAATCTCATGTTAGTGCCAGGATTCTTGGGCGGGTGGGTGGGGGGGAGTTAATTCCTTGGCTGAGGTTTTGTTAAGAGAAGATTAGCTAATTGGAAGGATGAAGGGAGGGAGGGGAACAGGGCAGGGGAGAAGAGATGAGAGAGGAAGCAGTAAGGTATAAGGGACAGGACTGGATTGATACTGAGGTGATAGCAGGAGTGAAATGGAGGAAACAGCCAAAGAGCAGCAGGGAAAAAGTGGCCACAGTCACAACTGTACAAAGCAGCTTACGTTTCTGGTACATTCGATAATGACCTGACGCAGACCAGGGAGAGCGCTTTTACATTTCACCTTTCTGGCTCCTTTGCTAGGCCTGGCTTATTTTTGAAAACTCATTATTTAAAGAAGGAGAAATTAAGCATTTGGGCCAACATGTCAATCTTTTCTTACCTCAGCATAGAGCACAAATCTTACTTCTGGGTGAGCTGGGACCATAAGAAGTCTATACTGGGTCAGACCAAAGGTTCGTCAAGCCCAGTATCCTGTCCTCTGACAGTGGCCAATGGCAGGTGCCCCAAAGGGAATGAACAGACAGGTTAGCATCAAGTGATCCATGCCCTGTCACCCAATCCCAGCTTCTGGCAAACAGAGGCTAGGGACACCATTCCCGCCTATTGTGACTAACAGCCATTGATGGACCTATCTTCCATGAATCTATCTAGCTCCCTTTTGAACCCCATTATAGTATTGGCTTTCACCGTGACCATAACATCCAGGATCAGGCCCTGAGTTCAGTGTCTGAGCAGTGTAGAATTTATTCAGACTCACTTACTGCCAGATCCTGTGATCCGTACCTCAGACAAAATTGAGTAAACACTATTGTGATGAAAGGAGCATGTGTGTTTTCAGCAGAGGGAAGTGCCTTGTTAATAAACCAGAAACTACACATACAAGTTGGTACTACTACTGGGTGTAGTTAGATTAACACTGCTAGCTCCTCAAATCCCTTCCAATGCAAAGACCAAGAATCAAGTGCAAGGCAGGATTTGGCCTTAAGTGAGTACGTGCGTGAGGTGGGATAAGGAGAAGTGTTGCGGTCTGGATTAGATTTAAAATGATCTTCAAAGCTAAATTAGCATTCGGAGTCACAGATACTGGAATTTTACAAGCTGTTCTCATGAGATTTTAGTTCCAAATCAGACTTCTCTTGAAGTCAGCTGATCCTGTGAGATTTCAACCAGCTTGAATTGTGAATCATGTGGGTTCAGTTGTTCTCAGAAAACTTCTGCCACCTTGGTCTGAAAATCTCACGAGAGAGAGCTGCTGCTTGCACAGAAGCAAAAGTGCCAGGAACATGCTAATGTGCCCTTAAGGTATGATCCTTATGTGTTCCTGGCATTGAACATTGAATAACTAACCTTTGTCTGACCATAAAGACTGTATGTATGTGGTCTGCAGTTCCTACAGTTGCATCATCCATGAATGATCCTTGCAGACTTCTCATTGCTCATTTCATCATGGGATGAAAATCCAAACTCCTATTGTGTAGCTAATTCTGAGAAATAATGGGAACAAAAGTTGGGTCCCAACTTTAATATTTTTTCACAAGGGGGTTGTGCCGTTCACCTGGGCAAACTATTGTGTTGTCTTTGCTCTTGGTTTGGGGACTGAAATGCCAGGCTATGAGGAAGCCAGACATGGCAGAGAGAGGGATCAAAGTTTTGGTGGTGGTCAGAAAGGGCCATTTGATTTGGGCCATTTCAAAAGGCAGCCGGAGGACCCAAGGGATGGAAAGTGCCAATTTTTTGAACTCCAAGTCACTGATAATGAGGCTGCTGATGGATTATTTGAGAATTCTGGAAACATGGGAAGCAAAATTGGAAAGAGTCCCTGAAAAGCAAGTGGGACTGATGATCAGTGATGAGGGGAGGGGAAAAACAGTTTGAGAAGCATCTAGGAATATTTCAGAATCCACTGAGTGATTCAAATGCTACTAGTAACAGAGAGAACTCCAAAGGCAGGACCCAGAACATCAGGTTCAGAGCCTAATTAATTTGCGCTCACACTTAGAAAAGGATTTAACACATGATGAGCTGAACACAAGTGACAGAGAATGATCAGATAGACGGGTGTAGCTGGAAGCAGGAGTACAAACCTCTGCAAGCAAAGCTCTTGCAGAGCAGTTCTTACCCGACTAGAAGCAGGAAGTATTGTTATAGCATGGGAGACGCTCTTCTTGCTGGGTTTCAGGCCAAATTTGTCAGTATAAGTAACTTTTGCATACACATCTGGGCTATTGGATGCTTCTACAAAGTGAAGCCAAACTGACACTAATGCAGTTCACTTGTTACTGATTAGAGTACAGCTTTGTTATCAAGAGAGGAGCCTCTCATTGGGGCTACTGATAGAAGTTAGGTGTTGCTGAACCTGAGGAAGGATTTTGCATGATTGGACTTTGTCTATTAATGTATAATTTAAGGGACAATACGTGCAATTTTAGATGAGTTAATGATCTCTTAGAAATGTTAACTTTTGTGTTTCCTAACTCTTTGATTCTTAATGTGCTGCATGAATGAAGGTTTTGGCTTGTGTATGTGTAAATATAATTTAATATAATAAATTCAATTGAATGGGAAATGCTGGCCTTCTAAGACTTGATGGCAAACAATTTCAAGAGGAAAAAAATGAGCATTCCACACAACAGGGCTTTTCAAATGTTCATCTGCCTTGTGAGGAATCTGACAGAGAAGATGATGTCCAGGAAGATTTATATGCCTGTATTTCCTCCAAACAGTTAGCACTCCGTGGTTATGGTGGGGTGGAGCTAGGCAGAGGAGGTGACAGCTCCAACCCTGTGAATGGTTCTTCACCGAAGATGCTAACTTTCCTTAAAGGCACTCAATCACTATGAAAATACTGGATAAAGAAATTAGATACAACATTTCCGATCCCAGGAACGCTCCGGTGATCAATGCTTGAAGGATACACTCTAGACTGAGAAAATTAGAATAATTTTAAACACAGAGAATAAGATCCAGGATAGCTCAGAGGAAAAAGGTCTTTTCTCTCTTTGAATTTCTAGACTGGAGGCATCATCTGAGATGATCACTTCAATAAGGGAGTTCTAACTGGAAACATCTTTTTTCTCTCTGTTGGTAGTTGAAATCACTTTTTTTTGACAGAGGAAGGATTGGGCAATAGCCTGGATTTTGGGAGACCTGGTTCAAGTCCCTTCTCTTCCACAGACTCTGTGTGTGACCTGGAACAAGTCATTTATTCTTTCTGGGCCTCAGTTCCCCATCTGACTAATGGGGATAATAACACTGCCCTGCCTCTCAGGTGTGCTGCAAGGATAGATAAAAGATTGGAAGGTGCCCAGATCCATGGGGGCCATGTAAGTACCTAAGACAGATAGACTTTTCCTTATTTTCTTGTTTGTACAGCACCTGCCATGATGGCGCTCTGGTTCCTGCTTGGGGCCTCTAGGAGATATCAAATAGGGACACTCAGGGATGCTTGATTAACATGTTTTTTTTTCATTATTATTATTATTATTATTTATTTAAATAGAAACATGACAGGTTGTGTGTGTGTGCGCGCACACACACAATTAATTTGTGCACTTTTCACAAACTGATGTAGGACTCAAATAGGTTCAATTTGTGACCCTCCCTTTGATATGAAATCCTTGAAGAAGCAGTGCAAACAGCGTATGCTTCAAGAGAAATTAATCAGCCTCAAATACAACGATGCATCACAGGAACAAGGAGTAATGGTCTCAAGTTGCAGTGGGGGAGGTTTAGGTTGGATATTAGGAAACACTTTTTCACTAGGAGGGTGGTGAGGTACTGGAATGCGTTACCTAGGGAGGTGGTGGAATCCCCTTCCTTAGAGGTTTTTAAGGTCAGGCTTGACACAGCCCTAACTGGGATGATTTAGTTGGGGATTGGTCCTGCTTCGAGCAGGGGGTTGGACTAGATGACCTCCTGAGGTCCCTTCCAACCCTGATATTCTATGATTCTATGAAAAGGTCTGACCTGATAGAAACTGCATCAGCAAGTCTGCTGGTTAGTCGGCCTAGGTCGGTGCTGCTTTTGAAAGTTCTATTAATAGGTTTTTTTCCCTTGCTGAGGCTCCAATTCTGATCTGAGTTAACCTGAAGTAACCCCAGAAGGTGAAAATGGTTATTCTGGTTTGACATTGATGTAACTGAGATCAGAATCTGACCCATGGAATCTCAGGTGCGAGGCAAGATATTATGAACTCAGTTACACCAGCGTATCTTCGGAGTAATGGTGCTGACTTCTATGGGGCTTCTCTGGATTTACACCCATGTCATTGAGATCAGAATTTGGTTTATAGTGTCGTGGCTTTCATCTGAGGATCTTAAAGCACCTTGAAGAACCGACGTATACATGGAAGCACAGAAAGATTAAGGGCCTGAGCTAAAGCTGACTGAAGTCAATGAGTGTATCTCCACTGGCTGGGAGCCACACTTTAAGTGACTTGTTCACAGGCACACAGCAAATAAGTGGAAAAGCTGACACTCTGGGTTGTGTTCTAGCCACTAGGCAGCACTTCCTCACCCAGAAATAAAGGTGTGACCAGCATGTATATAGCATCAGGTGTATAGTTACAAGCATGTTCTGTATGAGGTTATGTAGAGAGATAGAGAAAATCATATAAGATATCATAAAACATACATCAGCCAAAGAAACAGTCGTGACTTGCTAAGTGCTTGTCCTTTGGTCTAAACAGTGGGCAAAGGAGAGAGGCTGTGCCAGGATACTTGTGGCTCTTTGCCAAAATAAAGCAAGGAAGGGGGAAAAAGCCCTTAATTACAACTATTAATAGTTGGCCAATATGCATCATCTTCATCCCGCAGATATATCACGGCATTATTACTAGAGGTCCAGATAATGCACAATCCCTGGGGTGGCTGAAGAAGAACAGAGAAAATAGAAAAGAGATCCCTGCCTATATATAGCTGAACACCACTGGCTATGTGAGCAAACTAATTCAGTTCAGTCTGTGGTGAGATGTCAAGCAAAATGGATTTAGATTCTGTGGGCCAGATTCAGATTTCAGTGACACAGGCATAAATCAAGCATAATTGAGGTGGAGGGTAACTCTGGATTTCCTCGGGCATTGCTCGGATCAGAATCTGTGCCCATGACTGTGTTTCACCCCCAATTTGTGCAAATTCTTCAGGGGATTCGTTATAGGGTTGGAGTCACCATCACCACCACATTATCTACATGTATTCCATGCAATTATTATTTTATTGAATTCTCTGGAGGTAAAATTAAAATAGAGCTTTTCTTTTTCCATCTCTGCTTCTGTTTTTGTTTCCCCTTCTCTTTAACAACCCAGTCTCCCAGGAGAACACTTGATACATCCTCATGCTTCCCAGAGACTGCAGTTCAATAGGCTGAGAGTTAATTAACATCTGGGAGTTTCCAGATGTTTATGTACTATCGCAAAGAGCTGGCCATTGCTAGCAAATGAACAGCCAGAAAAAGGTGATCCAAACAGAGCACCCTTCAGTTAATTAATATGTGTCTGGAAAATTCAGCATGGTCCAGAGAAGCTAAATTGAAATTAGGAATAACTAAGAAAAACCCCTTCATTATCAACAAATAGTTGATTAGATTTTTTTTCAAACCCAGATATAGTTCCTATGCACTGTAGTCATGTATTCTCATTGTTGCCCATACAGTTAGCTGACAGAAAAAGGCACAGCCTTCAGCCTACCTTCGTTTATAAGATGTACTTCAAAAATACCATTAAGTGAGGATACTGTATTGGGCTGGATGACTCAAGCGATTTGTTATAAGGTATGAAGCCTTTGTCTATAAGTCAGGTTCAAGTCCAGACCAGGTTGCTGAAGGCAAGTTGTTCTGTGAAGTGAGTTGTTGAGTAGAATGGCTCCAGAACTTTTCATCAAAATAATTTTTAGCAGAATGTAGTTTCTGCAAAATTGAAATTTTTGTATGGAAAATTTTGTTTGTCTTCAATTTTTCTGTCTGGAAAATCAAAAAATGTTTAGCTTCAGAAACGTTTATTGAACTGAACCTTAATGTTTAATTTTGAATCAGTTCAACATTAGACCTGGCTGTGTTTCCTGAACATTTCATATGTGTTTGAATATCTAATGCCGTCATTGTGACCTATGGGCTGTACTCTTTGGCCAGACTACATTTCCCATGATGCACCACAATTTCTCTTCTGACCAAGCCGCATAATATATCATATTATTCACATGACTGTGAGTGCATTGTGGGAGATGTCATCTGGCCAGGAAGCACAACCCATAGGAGAGAATGGTGGTAAGAGACACCAGAACTGCAACTCCCATGAGGTGACACAGTGCCATTGGTTTCAGAGTGGTGGCCTTGTTAGTCTGTATCAGCAAAAAGAACGAGTACTTGTGACATCTTAGAGACTAACAAATGCATTTGAGCATAAGCTTTTGTTGGCTAAAATCCACTTCATTGGATGCATGTAGTGGAAAATACAATAGGAAGATATACAAACACAAACACACACACACACACACACACACACTCACAGACCATGAAAAAATAGGTGTTGCCATACCAACTATAACTAGAGTGATCAATTAAGGTGAGCTGTTATCTGCAGGAGAAAAAAAACTTTTGGCGTGATAATCAGGATGGCCCTTTCCTAACAGTTGACAAGAAAGTGTGAGAAACAATAGGGGGAAAAATAAGCATGGGGAAATAGTTTTAATTTGTGTAATGACCCATCCACTCCCAGTCTTTATTCAAGCCTAATTTAATGGTGTCCAGTTTGCAAATTAATTCTAATTCAGCGGTTTTTTGCTGGAGTCAGTTTTTGAAATTTTTTTGTTGTTGTATTGTGTCTTTTAGGTCTGTAATCGAGTGACCAGGGAGATTGAAGTGTTCTCCTATCGGTTTTTGAATGTTATAATTCTTGATGTCTGATTTGTGTCCATGTATTCTTTTACGTAGAGACTGTCCAGTTTGGCCAATGTACATGGCAGAAGGGCATTGCTGGCACATGATGTCATATATCACATTGGTAGATGTGTAGGTGAATGAGCTTCTGATAGTGTGGCTGATGTGATTAGGCCTTATGATGGTGTCCCCTGAATATATGTGGACAGAATTGGCAATGGGCTTTGTTGCAAAGATAGGTTCCTGGGTTAGTGGTTCTGGTGTGTGGTGTGTGGTTGCTGGTGAGTATTTGCTTCAGGTTGGGGGGCTGTCTGTAAGCAACGACTGGCCTGTCCCCCAAGATCTGTGAGAGTGATGGGTCATCCTTCAGGATAGGTTGTAAATCCTTGCTGATGCGTTGGAGAGGTTTTAGTTGGGGGCTGAAGGTGATAGCTAGTGGCTTTCTGTTGTTTTCTTTGTTGGGCCTGTCCTGTAGTAGGTGACTTCTGGGTGCTCTTCTCGTTCTGTTAATCTGTTTCTTCACTTCAGCAGGCGGGTATTGTGGTTGTAAGAATGCTTGATAGAGATCTTGTAGGTGTTTGTCTCTGTCTGAGGTGTTGGAGCAAATGCAGTTGTATCTTAGAGCTTGGCTGTAGACAATGGATTCTGTGGTGTGGTCTGGATGAAAACTGGAGGCATGTAGGCAGGAATAGCTGTCAGTAAGTTTCCGGTATAGGGTGGTGGTTATGTGACCATCGCTTATTAGCATTGTAGTGTCCAGGAAGTGGATCTCTTGTATGGACTGGTCCAGGCTGAGGTTGATGGTGGGATGGAAATTGTTGAAATCATGGTGGAATTCCGCAAGGGCTTCTTTTCCATGGGTCCAGATGATGAAGATGTCATCAGTGTAGCACAAGTAGAGTAGTGGTGTTAGGGGATGAGAGCTGAGGAAGCGTTGTTCTAAGTCAGCCATAAAAATGTTGGCATACTGTGGGGCCATGCAGGTACCCATAGCAGTGCCGCTGACTTGAAGGTATACATTGTCCCCAAATGTGAAATAGTTGTTGGTGAGGACAAAGTCACAAAGTTCAGCCACCAGGTTAGCCATGACATTATCGGGGATACTGTTCTGATGGCTTGTAGTCCATCTTTGTGTGGAATGATGGTGTAGAGGGCTTCTACATCCATAGTGTAGAATGGCCAGGATGGTGTTTTCTGGAAGATCACCAATGGATTGTGGTTTCCTCAGGAAGTCAGTGGTGTCTCAAAGATAGCTAGGAGTGCTGGTAGCGTAGGCCCAGGGTCTGAGGAAAGAGTCCACATAGCCAGGGAATCCTGCTGTCAGGGTGCCATTGCCTGAGATGATGGGGCATCCAGGATTACCAGGTTTATGGATCTTGGGTAGCAGATAGAATGCCCCTGGTCAGGGTTCTAGGGGTATGTCAAGGTTCCTTCCCCACTCTGAACTCTAGGGTACAGATGTGGGGACCTGCATGAAAGACCCCCTAAGCTTATTCTTACCAGCTTAGGTTAAAAGCTGCCACCACCAAAGTGTTACACAAAGAATAACAGGGGAAGTGCCTACTTGGAAACGTCTTTCCCCCAAAATATCACCCCAAGCACTACACCCCCTTTCCTGGGGAAGGCTCGATAAAAATTCCTCACCAGTTTGCATAGATGAACACAGACCCAAACCCTCGGATCTTAAGAACCATGAAAAGCAATCAGGATCTTAAAAGAAGAATTTTAATTAAAGAAAAAGTAAAAGAATCACCTCTGTAAAATCAGGATGGTAAATACCTTATAGGGTAATCAGATTCAAAACATAGAGAATCCCTCTAGGCAAAACCTTAAGTTACAAAAAGATACAAAAACAGGAATATACATTCGATTCAGCACAACTTGTTTTATCAGCCTTTTAAACAAAACGGAATCTAACGCATATCTAACTAGATTGCTTACTGACTTTACAGTAATTCTGACCTGCATTCCTGCTCTGGTCCCAGCAAAAGCATCACACACACAGACAGGACCCTTTGTTTCCCCCCCACACCCCTGTCCAGCTTTGAAAGTATCTTGTCTCCTCATTGGTCATTTTGGTCAGGTGCCAGCGAGGTTATCTTAGCTTCTTAATCCTTTACAGGTGAAAGGGTTTTTCCTCTGGCCAGGAGAGATTTAAAGGTGGTTAGCCTTCCCTTTATATTTATGACAGGTGTGTCTGTGCAGATTTGTTCTTGTGCTTTTCAGGGAGTTTCTTGAGCAGATGGTGTAGTTTCTTTTGGTAACCCTCAGTGGGATCAGAGGGTATTGGCTTGTAGAAAGTGGTGTTGGAGAGCTGCCTAGCAGCTTCTTGTTCATATTCCGACCTATTCATGACGACGACAGCACCTCCTTTGGCAGCCTTTTTGATTATGATGTCAGAGTTGTTCCTGAGGCTGTGGATGGCGTGTTCTGCACAGCCTAGGTTATGGGGCAAGTGATGCTGCTTTTCTACAATTTCAGCCTGTGCACATTGGCGGAAGCAATCTATGTAGAAGTCCAGTCTGTTGTTTTGAACTTTAGGAAGAGTCCACCCAGACTCCTTTTTGCAATGTTGGTAGGAAGGTCTCTGTGGGTTAGTATGCTGTTCGGAGGTGTGTTGGAAATATTCCTTGAGTCGGAGACGTCATAAATAGGATTCTAGGTCACCACAGAACTGTTTCATGTTTGTGGAGGTGGAGGGGCAGAAGGAGAGAGCCTGAGATAGGACAGATTCTTCTGCTGGGCTAAGAGTATAGCTGGACAGATTAACAATATTGTTGGGTGGGTTAAAGGAACCACTGTCATGGCCCCTTGTGGCATGTAGTAGTTTAGATAGTTTAGTGTCCTTTTTTCTTTGTAGAGAAGCAAAGTGTGTGTTGTAAATGGCTTGTCTAGTTTTTGTAAAGAGCACTTCAATCTCCCTGGTCACTCAATTACAGACCTAAGTCACAATACTACAACAAAAAAACTTCAAAAACAGACTCCAACAAGAAACTGCTGAATTGGAATTAATTTGCAAACTGGACACCATTAAATTAGGCTTGAATAAAGACTGGGAGTGGATGGGTCATTACACAAAGTAAAACTATTTCCCCATGTTTATTTTTCCCCCTACTGTTACCCACACCTGATTGTCAACTCTTGGAAATGGGCCATCCTGATTATCACGACAAAAGGTTTTTTTCTCCTGCTGACAATAGCTCACCTTAACTGATTACTCTCATTATAGTTGGTATGGCAACACCCATTTTTTCATGTTCTGTGTGTGTGTGTATATATATATATACACACACATCTATATTTTCCTGCTGTATTTTCTACTACATGCATCCGATGAAGTGGGTTTTAGCCCACGAAAGCTTATGCTCAAATGCATGTGTTAGTCTCTAAGGTGTGCAAGTACTCCTTGCTCTTTTTACAGTGCCATTGGTAGATGTAGTGTGATATCGAATTGATTGTTTTGACATTGTTCATAGCTTTTTATTCTATGAATATAGATAGATAGATAGATAGATATAGATCTTTCATCCTGATTTGGGATGAAAACAAATGTTGAGATATCAAAATTACCTCCAAGAGGGGAAATTCCTTTTTTGCTCATCTCTACTTCTGCGTCTGTCTAGTTCCTTAACACATTTTAAAAAATGTCCTCACAATCCGCACCGATTTAGAAGTCAAGGCATACAGACAGCCACGGGGTGACTCCTTCAACTTCGAGTCAGGTTTGTGCCACATTGGCAAGAGGTATGGAGAAGTTTGCATTGCTGCTGTCTGCTCTCTTTCATTGTTTGGTGGGAATGGGATAACCCTCTGGTGCCATTAATCTTCCACTCTAAATTCACTTAAATATTTGTTTCTTAAAAAGGTACCACTGAGGCTGTGCCATCAATTTCCCTAATGAGAGGCTGTCAACATAAATTATAACTCTGAGGCACGTTGTGTATTATGGAGCATGCTGAAAAGTTACTTCAACAAGACTTTTTTTATTTTTTTTTTTTTTGCCTGAAACATTCATTCCCTTTCTTCCCTGGTGCCGCGCCATGTGCGAGTCACTGATTAAATTCCCTTCTTCCATTTCAAAATCTTGATG
Organism: Caretta caretta; assembly: GCF_965140235.1. Lineage (NCBI taxonomy): Eukaryota > Metazoa > Chordata > Testudines > Cheloniidae > Caretta > Caretta caretta. The sequence continues at coordinate 7,275,767 of NC_134210.1, read as the reverse complement.
CCCTGAGTGCCTTGTTTGGGGAGCCAGTGACATTTTGATGCCCTCCGTTATATACAGCTTGCCTGGGACTTCTTTGCAATTCCAGGGCAGGCACATATAGCTGTGGAAGGGATTTCATTTTGGTTTCTTCCTCCTGATAACTCATCACACTCTGGCTGGATCTCTGAAGGAAATGCTGCTTTTATAATGAAAGGAGGGGCCTTCTGCCTGAGACATCTGAATTATGGTCACAGCGTGGCCAGCATTGCAGGGTTTCGTTATTCTAAGCTGTCGTCATAGCCATCACAATAAAAGGAAATATATAACTACCATGATGGAAGCTTTACACTATATAGTTTATCTCTATAACAGTGTGCTATGATGTACCTAATTAGACTGTATCAACTGGTCCAGGTCTGCTCCCAAAGGGAGATTTTCTTATTGTGTCTGGTCAGAGAGCTCTCTGCTTATGATTTATCACTGAAATTAAATTTAAGCATTGTTTCCCATTTGATTATCAAGCTGTAGGTGACTTTTAAAAAACGCTTTTCAATCCATTACCCTCCACTCCCCACCCATGAGCCTTCACTGCCACTGTCCCCACTCTTTCCCAAAATAAATAAAATCACACACACACACACACACACACACACACACACACACACACACACACACAGAGCACCACTGGAAGTTGAAAGAAGAATTGAAGGGTACCAATTAGAGAGAATAAAATCATTGCTACTCAGAGCTGTTCTGCCTCCTTTCCTTACCTCGCTGCTGTTTTTACTTCTGACGTGCACAGTCATTGATGCATGATACATGTGAACAGTTGGAATATACGAAAAGGAGCCGTCCCCACACACACAGACATTAGATAAGATGATCCAGCAGGTGTTTCCCATCTCTGAGTCTAACGATCATCCAATTTGTGGGAGTTAGTGGGGTGAGTTCTTCAAGAAAATATTTAGAAAACTACCTTTTAACTTATTCCATCCTCTAACCCAGTGGTTCTCAACCCGTGGCCCATGGGATGCTCGCAGCCAATCAGCACACAGCTGCGGGCCATACAGGTAGTATTGGATGTGGCCCACATAACATATCATTGGTCGCATATGCAGCCCACAATGGTATCTATGTTGAGAGCCTCTGCTCTAACATATTCTATTTAGAACTTCTTAAAAGAGAAAAGTGACCTATTTTATTTCTGTGTTAGCACCTAAGGACCCCAGTCAAAGATCACCACACAAATAATTTAAACACCACACAAATAATACAAAGGCAATTTGTGTCCCGGAGAGCTCACAATCTAAGATTTAAACAAAGTGTGACAGGTGAATAAACAAAGAGGAGCTGGTGGATCTATGTATACTTAATCCTTCCTCAGCAAAGCGGGATAGACAAGATGATCTCTTTAGGGCCTGTCAAGGTTCCTTCCCCACTCTGAACTCTAGGGTACAGATGTGGGGACCTGCATGAAAACCTCCTAAGTTTATCTTTACCAGCTTAGGTTAAAACTTCCCCAAGGTACAAACTATTTTACCTTTTGCCCTTGGACTTTCGCTGCCACCACCAAACGTCTAACACCGGTTACTGGGAATGAGTCCGTTTGGAAATGTCTTTCCCCCCAAAATCCTCCCAAATCTTACACCCCCTTTCCTGGGGAAGGTTGGAAAAAATCCTCACCAATTTGCATAGGTGAACACAGACCCAAACCCTTGGATCTTAAGAACAATGAAAAAGCATTCAGTTTCTTAAAAGAAGAATTTTAATAGAAGAAAAAGTAAAAGAATCACCTCTGTAAAATCAGGATGGTAAATACCTTACAGGGTAATTAGATTCAAAACATAGAGAATCCCTCTAGGCAAAACCTTAAGTTACAAAAAGACACAAAAACAGGAATATCCATTCCATTCAGCACAGCTTATTTTCTCAGCCATTTAAAGAAATCAGAATCTAATGCATATCTAGCTAGATTACTTACTAAGTTCTAAGACTCCATTCCTGTTCTGTCCCAGGCAAAAGCATCACACAAACAGAGAGAGGCTTTGTTTCTCCCTCCCCCCAGCTTTTGAAAGTATCTTGTCTCCTCATTGGTCATTTTGGTCAGCTGCCAGCGAGGTTATCCTAGCTTCTTAACCCTTTACAGGTGAAAGGGTTTTTCCTCTGGCCAGGAGGGTGTTTAAAGGTGTTTACCCTTCCCTTTATATTTATGACAGGGCCCTTCCAGCCCTCTATTTCTGTTATTCTAAGGCAAGATAATGGAACATAAATAGACCGTTGTTGAGAAGACTTCCCCTTTCCTTCTTCCCAGGTTTGGAAGAAGCTCACAGTTTGATGGACAAACAATCTAAAGCTTGACTGGTCAGATATCTCCAGTCAAAGAAGCTGGGGTGGGGGTAGAGACACAGGTTGTAGTTGTTTTGTAGTAACTTGCTGGGAAAGTGTCCTGTGCATGATAAGCAGTTCTTGTGCCACAGTGACTGGCAGCCTTTCCGTATACTCCAGTAAGGGGGAATAATCTGATCACATTGCATGCATAACTAGGATATTGCAACATTGGCCTGTTGCACAATGAGGTTTTTTACTTTCCTTTACCATTCTACCATGGCAGGCAATGGCCCCTGCAGTTGATAGGCTGCCCCGCTAGATGGACCAGTGATCTGATCCACTGTGGCAGCTCTGAATTTCTAATGCTTTCTAAAGTGATACGATGTTTGGATTGTTCATCTGGGCCTCAGCGTAATTGCCTTCGTATGTCTGGCTTTGAGCAAGCGGGGAGTGCCAGGTGGTTATTCTCCAGTGTGAATGCAAATGGGGGGTTACTCGGGGATGCGAGCCAGGTTAAGTGCTATGTGTCATCCTCTGCAGTTGGAAATCCCAAGTCCTTGTGTGCCCCTTACTCTGGATGCATGGTACCAAAGGGGAGCATGAGGATTTAATCATGGTCCACAGTGTGCTTAGGAGATCTTGGTTCCACACTCCACTCCTTGTCCGCATTGCTGCAACTTGGTAGGAATAAAATGTCAGTCCCATATCAACAGCCCCATTAATGTCGGAGTGGGTTCCTCTCTGCTCCGCATCCTGCTCCATGCTTTTACCCAGCATGGATAAATGCAATGAGGCGGAATCACCCCCCCCCCCGATGAGCACGTGCTGGACACAGTTTCCTGTTATCGTGAGAGCCTGGGGAAAGGGATTCATTCTATTCCTGGGAGAGTATCCCACTAGGGAAAGGGAGTCTGCAGCTCCCTCGCTGGAAAAGCAAGAAGCTGAGCATTGTTCTGCATCCTGCTCCTAAGCTGATCCACACCGAAGCTCTGTACTTAACGCAGGGTTGTCTTTCGTTTGCAGGGTGTGCCTTCCTAACATACTGCGAAAGGGAGTCTGCCCTGAAGGCCCAGAGTGCGCTGCATGAACAGAAGACACTGCCAGGGGTGAGTCCAGATTGCTGTTTTCATCTGCATTGGGTTGTATATTACGTTCCCATTTGGGGGTATGATGATTAATGACTGTTGTTGCTCGGATGAGTCCATATTTGCATGGGGCTATAAAATCAAGGTGCCACAATCCAGCCTAGATGTTTCCAGACGTAGCAAACCTCAGCTTGTTGTTGTATCCAGAAGCACACAGCGGAAAATAACCCATTTGGGGCTGGATTCTGCCACCCTTTGTCATGTGAGAAAGAGGCTTTAGGGCTCAGCCTTCTGATTCGTGCATGGACATGTGTGTATGAGGTAACACCTCCACTTCCCCGCCCCTCCGCCCCTCGACAAAGCAAGGCGTGGTGGCAAAAAGAAACGGTTTGAATTATTGAGTTATCACAGACTGAAAACATGTTCTTCATGACAAAGTGGTTTGACTCAGTTGCTTTAGTATTCAAGCAGCTGTAGCAGATTGGAAAGGCAGTGAGACAAGGAGAAAAAAGAGAGAGAGAAGAGAAGAACATGAGATAATGAGGAAAATTATTCACATGAGCAAGATCTGAGGTTCAGACAACACAAGCAGAACTAAAAATAGAAACATCACTCTGAGGGGAAGACCTGGCCTGCAGGGGCGGATTGAGACCGGTCCTTGGGTTTCTCAGGCCAGTGGTAAGGATTGGGGGTGGGGGAGACATGGGTGTGGTTGGTGTACAGGGACAGGGAGAAGCACAGTGCAGATCTGATTGCAGCTGGAGGGAGTATCTCTGCCTGCTCTGTCTCATGTGGATAAAGGATGAAGGACTCAGGAGGGACAGAGATGTGTCCATAAAGGTCAGGGGGCAAGGGGTATGTGTAGAATGAAGAGGCTGGGAGGAAAGGTTTACCCATAAGTCTATACACTCAGAGTTTTGAACAAGGACTGCATTACTTTAATCTACCCCTGTATGCAAGCTGGGAGTTGCTATCACTAGACTCAAGTTACTCTCAACTGCTGAGAAATTGTTGTTTCTCCTGATATTTCCATGGCCCTGTATCAGTCTCTAGAACTTACCTATCTTTTCATCCCCTTACCAGTGCAGATGCCCACACACTCACTCGTTCGGTGCGATCTTTGTCATAACGGGTGTGGTTTGTGTGTGTATGTATGCGCGTTGTTCACTAAGAATACCTTCACGCCTGGTGACAGCTCCAACAAACTAGTTCTTCTCAAAAATATGAGTGGCTCTGGTTGCATTGTTGCTACTAAGGGGTGATTCCTTCCTGTTTATTTTCTTTTTAAATCCATGCCGTCTCTGTGCCTGGGCTACCAACTAAAGAGTGTGTGTGTGCACATACTCACAAAAGACAGATATTTAGCTTAGGGATGTTTCAAATAACAGCTTCTTTGTTTATATTTTATTGAGCATGTTTTAGAGGCATACGCATGCAAAAACACAGGGATCAAGATTTTCAAACCTGAATCCATAATTAAGTGGCTAAATTGGGGTCCTGATTCTCAAAAAAGGTTGTTTATTTAGTAGAGCCATTCACTGGGAGTTGTTGGATACTCAGGAATTGAAAAGCAGACTATTTTAATCATGCCCAGAGCTCATATCATTTCCATGAGGTCAAAGTCATGTCTCAGTGAGGCTGGTGTAAAACTGGAATAACTCAACTGAAGTCCATGAGAGTTGCTGGGTGCTCAGCACTTTTGAAAATCAGGTGAAAAATTATTTGCCTAAATATGGAGTTTGAGAGCCTGATTTTAGACACCCAGATTTGTATTTGTGGCCAAGGTGTATGTCTGTATGTCTATATAAACAACAAAGCTCTGAGGGTGAAATCCTGGCTCCATTGAAGTCAATAGCAAAGCTTGTGTTGATTGCAACAGGGGTAGGAGTTTACCCTTAACGTTTTATGTCTGATACTATGAGGGTCTGAGTACCTCTAGCTTTTATCAATTCAAATTCTGACCTCATTTGCAATGCTCTAAACCCAGACTAACAGCATTGACTTCAGGAGAGTTATTCATGTTTAACACTGGCTGTAATAGTGATCAGAATCTGACCCCGAGGGCAATGATGGAGGCTCTGTGCTGAAATAAGTGACCAGAATTTCAAATATACTGAGCACCCACCAGAGCCTTTGACTTCAATTCCAATTATTCCTCTTGGGATCAAGCCCTTCTTTCTCCCACCCAACCTGGCTGCAGACACCTTTCCATCAAGTTCCTGAACTCATCCTCTGGATGATGTTTCTCTAGTTTGTTTCAGGGAACCAGCCTTGTCTTTGATAAGCTCTCATGCCAGGATATTATTTTATGGCTCCTATGCAAGTAGCAGGGGAGTATTTTATGACATACCTAACTGGGCTTGATGACATGCACTGGCAATATTAAGCATAATTCATCACCATAAAATGAGAAGCATGCCTTAGGTCAAGGGTCAAAGTCCTCTCTGACATGAGTTTACAAACAATACATATATAACACATTCCCTTCACCTGCTAGTTTCTGTGACACAAACAATACTACTGAAGAAGCATGAAAATAATTAACAAGCCAGGTATAGAAAGGGGAAAGTAATACATACAGTAGATCACTGAATTGAGGCTTCCCCCCCAGTAAATTATACAGTACTTGCTCTTGTATTACTACTGCATGCATATTTGCTGTTATAAAACATAGAACTGAGTCATTTGTAATAATATGCACATAAATGCAAATGTATGGAAATGATGAGGCACCAGAATTTTGTGCATAGATCCAAGCTCCTGCCTCTCAGCTGTGTATCACTGTGTTTTTAGTGGAGTGGTTACATGCACATATTTTACAGTAATTACTTTCTGGATGTGCTTTGTAAGATGACAGAAATATGTTTCACATATTTTCTTGTTATATGTGAGATATAAAGTCATCTTGTGGAATAATCAAAACACTTCTAAGCAGGTGTGTGTTGATTAATAAAGTCTTTATGGTCCATTTTTTAGGGGGAGAGTTGTGATAAATATTTTGCGGGAAGTAGAACGTAATGTAAAATATCAACTTGCTTGTGAAATCTTCTTCAGTCCACTGCTTGGGACAGTTTGAAAGTGTCTTCTGCCTAAAACTGAAGGACTGGGTGTGCGTTAGAACACTATTGTGAGTGCCAGGCGATTCAAATTTTAACATTTACTTGTGATTGTTTATTTTACATATAATAGAATAGCTGGATGATGAAGTATATTAGTTTTTTAATAATTTATAGAAATGCTTTGATGTTGCAGTAATTACATTAAAGGTCACATATCAAAGGTAATTTGGGTGAGCAGCTGTGATGGTTTCTCAGAAGCAATCAATATTGCTGTCCGTGGTGCTGATTTCACCAAGGGGACTGCCAGATTAAAGGAGGCTTATTACCAGCCAGACAGACACAAGGGAAATCAAGAACAGATTGGAGAGATGCACTATTCTCTTTCCCCGCCTATAATTAACACTGTTCACCATAATCTGTGCTAATCCTTCATGCTGGGAAAACCACTAGCATTTTTAGACATCTCAAAGGCAAATTAGGCAAGGTGGAATATTTTAATGGGAGGGGGATGGGAGAGAATACAAAATGTAAAAGTTGATTCCCCCTTGGGAATTCTGAGCCTGGTAAATCTCCCCATGATGAAAGTTCAATGTAAGAAATGCAGTCCATAATCTAGGAGAAAGCAAAAATATGACCCCAACAATGACAGTGCAGGGGACATGAGAATTATGTGCCTGCCCGCTCGGTTTAATATTAGCTATTGGCCCCGCAGAGCTCCATAGGAAATGAAATTAGGGAAATAAAATTGTTTTAAGTTAGTCATTTTGATTACAAATTATAGCAAAGTCAACTTTTCCCCCTTTCTTTCTTTCTGAGGCTAACGTCAGAGGATAATGCTGAGAAATGTAATTAGGCTATCAAGATCGACTTTTATTTATGACACAAATAAACTGAGCTCATGTATGATAAGCACGGTTGCATTTTTTCTCTGTTTCTTTGTGGTTTCTCAGACACAGGGACTGAAGGGGCTGTTGGTTGTGGGGGGCTGCCTGTTTTCTATAAAATCAGAACTCACCAGCAAGGCTCCAAAGAATAAATATAAAAAGGAATAGCTGGCAAACTGTTAACCTCCAAAATTTTAGGTGCCTTCCCAGACTTTGAAATCCATCAAAAATTATTTTGTCATCTTATTGAGAGGGGAGAAATAGTACTGCAGCTGTATTATATTTCTCAGCAACTTACAGAGTTTCTATTTTGCTTCTAATAGCACCCAATCTGTTGCTGTCTTTATGCCGCCCAAACCAACCTATGCCATTCCGTATTACATCTAATTGAGTGTTTCTGTAAAACCAAAGGAGGGTAAATATGTGTTGCAATAGTATCAGGAAACTGGGGAATGTCAAGGTGCTCTGAAGCTCCTTTAAAATTGGAAGGAAACGATAGCTATTGAATCCAGAGGCGTGGTTCCTGTTTCATAATTTACTGAAATTCTCCTGTGTGTTACCAATCATGCCTTGATGAAATGCATGTGCATGTTACCAATCATGCCTCCGTGAAATTCATCATGTGTAAGGAGTGAAATTCAGCCCTTAGTTACTGAAATCCTCACAACAGGGCTTAAGTGAGACTCAAGTAGTGCGTAGACCTTGCAAGGGCCCTGTGCACAGGGTATGAATTTCATCCAGTCTAGTAGGCTGTGCTGTAATTTTACAATATTAATTCACTTTTTAATGCTTCAGTGGGTTTCCTAGAAGCTTGTTAGGAAACTATGAAGTTGCATATTGCCCTGCACACTGCATTAGGCCAAAAGCTGGATTTAGATCCCCCCCACCGCCCTGAAAAGTTTTCACTACCAATGTAAGTTGTAATTTGGTCAGCAGTGGCAGGCTGGAAGGATTCCATTGATTAAAGTAGCCCTCTGAACATACAAGCTGCTCACCATGCCCTTTAGATTTTGAAAGAAAACACATTTAATTGTTCCCCTGGGAGAACTATGCCTGTTTCCAAAGTTAAAAAATGAAGATGAAAAGGAGCAAAAACAGATTTGAGGGAAGAGACTTGCAAACACTGAGCCTGTAGAAATTCTCCTTGAAATCTTCGGGCATCCACGTCATGGTTAAAAAAGATTCTTCTCCCTCCTCTCCCCAGGCTGATCAGAAGGTCAAAGGCTCTTTGGCTCTTTCTTCAGGGAAAGGAAGGGTGTGGGGGGAGTAAAGCCACTTTCCATTTACTAAAAACCCCTGTAGTTTGGCAGTGCTGTGCTATTCACCAGATGAGATGAAACACCTGGGTCCTATCTGCTTTGTAAACATTAAAGTTCCATTTCACTAGTTAAAGATTGGCTTCTGTAGCCCCACTCCCGCAACCACAGGAATACAAAGTAAACTCACTCTCTACGTTCCAGTCCAAAGAGCTTTGGAGGAAAAGGCTACAGTGTAAGTGTTGTGTCAGAACCAGTGTGTGTGTGCTGCCGTCTCACCTCAGACCAGCACACTCATTACATCTGTAGCTTCCGAATAGCTCCCTTTTAGATTTGCAAAATTCGAGCAATGAGATCTTGCTTGTCTTTGAGCTTTAGAGGAAATTAATATATACATGAATATATAACACTGTATATGTGTGTGTATGTGTATATATATATATACACGCGCACACATATCTACAGGAAAATTAAAATGAAATTCCAAAGATTGTATTATCTCTCTCTCTTTTTTTTTTTCATTTGGATCTCAAAGGACAATTGCTGAGCAATTCAACAAAAGCCGTTGTTGGACCTTCATTCGCTTCATGTGTTACTCAATGACAACTTTTCTCTTTCTGACGTGTATGCCATAGGAGGATCAATCTAATTTTATGTACAACTGTAAAGATGAATGATAAGTAGAAAGGATTCAGGCAAGTACAAGCTGAATAAATTATAAAGGGCAAATGATGACAAGGCTGGGGATCCCAGGAGACAGTGATGTGATAACAGAAACTAAAGACGAATTCATGATGGATGTAGTTAGCATGTACTGAGGCTGTTAATTCTTCAGGGTAGTTTTACAACTTCTTGTGATTGGAGCAATCAAAGTATTTCATTTTAAAGAGGTGCTATATATTTTCACTTGTCTGCTGTGCATATTTGTATGTATGGCCTCATTTATATGCATAACAGTAAACTCCCATAGGCTAGTCAAGCTTACCTCCCATCAAAGGGTCCCTATTCTCCAAACCAGAATGCCACTGTTTATGCATAAATAAATAGATAATGTGTAACGATTTGAGGGCAAACCTGGATCTCAGCAAAAACATTTCCATTTTCATAGCGGCACAGCACACACCAATCAAATCAGCTCGGGGACTCATCCAGTGAGAGGATGGGTGCCCTCAGTTTCTGTCAAAGCCAGGCGTGGAGATTGAGTTAGGCTCTCATAATATCCCTGTTCAGTGTGTGTGTGCGTACACACACACATTATGTAACTTTAAGATAGGTCATATTTTGGGCTTAAGCTACTGAAAGGGAAGCTGATACAACATCTAAGGTTGGAAACAAATCTGACCTCTTGGTTGTATGCTTTTGTTTTACATCCATTGTTCATTATTATTATTAAGGGAATTAACATGGACATTCTTTTTTCACCCTAAAAAGTTTTCTCTTCTCTGTGAGCGATCTTCACCCTGGCCTGTGTTTGTACACACCAGGCCCTTGATTCTGTCCTCACTTGCACCGGTGTAAATCAGCAGTAATCTGACTGAGAGATCAGTGGAGCTACATGTTGTGGGAAAGAGGGAAATCAGCCCTGTATCGGTTGCTGTTAAAATGATGGTGAACCAGAAACCAGGACTTGCAGTGGGGACATAAAACATTACTAAGAATTCTACAACTAGGAGGTCTGATCCTGCAAAATGCTGAGCATCCACAAGACTTACTGGGCCATATCATGCAGTCCTTACACTGTAATCAGGCAAGTTCCAGTTGAAGATCATGGGAGCTGAGGGCACTTGGTGTCTTGGGGAAGCTGATACACACCTTTCAGGGTCAGGCCCTTACCACTTAATGGGCCCATAAATCTAAGGCTTCCAATTGCAATACTCTAGAGTTTTGAGCCATGACCCTTCTGTGGAGCATGCATTTTTCAAGGGAAAAGCAGGAGCATCTGAATTAGTAAGCAATTATGATCCTGTTTTCATGTAATCATCTCTCAATAATAAAGAATGAGTGAGGAAAAATGCAGAGAACCTTTGATGTTTTTCTCTCCCTGTGTATCTAGACAGACAGGTAATTCTGTGTAACTGGAGGCAGAGAGCCAAACCTGGCGGTCATTATTTTACTCTTAGGGTGAAATTTTCAAAAGCACGTATGTGACTTAGTCCCATTTTCAAAGGTGAAACTTTGGAGTTTCTTTGAGACTTAAGTATCAGAGGGGTAGCCGTGTCAGTCTGGATCTGTAAAAGTGGCAAAGAGTCCTGTGGCACCTTATAGACTAACAGACGTATTGGAGCATAAGCTTTCGTGGGTGAATACCCACTTTGTCGGATGCATGAGACTTAAGTTACTTTTGAAAATAGGATTTAGATTCCTAAATCAATTACGCCTTTTGAAAATTTTACCCTTAAGGCTTGTCTACACTTGAAATCCTGCAGTGGGTGCAGCTGTAGTGTTTCAGTGAAGGCATTACCTATGTCAACGGGAGCGGTTCTCCCATCAGTATAGGTACTCCCATCTCCCCAAGAGGCAGTAGCTAGGTCTACAGGACAATTCTCTTATTGACTTAGCAGCGTCTATACTGAGGGTTAGGTCAATTTAACTGCATCGCTCAGGTGTGGCTTTTTCACACTCCTGAGCAACATAGTTATATGGACTTAATTTCCTAGGTTAGACCAGGCCTTTGTCTTTACTCTGGCAAAATCCCATTGATGTAAACAGATACAAGGGAGTAACCTATTTTGCCTTAAACACTCTCCCATCTCCAGCTGCAATTCAGCAAGGTAGTTCAACATGTGACTAGCTTTGAGCATTGGAGCAGTACCTTTGAAGTCAATGGAATTACTCAGGTGCTCAAAGATAGGCATGTGTTTAAATACTTTGCTGAATGGGGGCCTTTTAGTGCTAATAATGTAGTGTAATTACAGTGTAATCTCCCATCATAGTCCTCTGCTTCAGAACAACTTCTAATGTGACTTGGCATAACATGACCTACATAATATCTAAACTTAACTTCAGAGGCTCTTTTCTTTTCTTTTGGCAGGGGGGAGGGAGAGATGGGGAATGACTAGACTTGGGTCTGTGCTATCAGTTCAGGCAAGTAGGTATCCGAAGTGACTTTGTTCTGCTGAGTAGCTGCAGTGCAAACCTTAAAGTGGCACCACATGTATGAGCGGCGGCACTTGGCAGATTCCCAGCAATGTCAAAGCTTTCTGATTAGTTTCTGTAAGTACAAGGACAAAATTAAGCCTAACCTATTTTTCAAAGAAGAAATGTGCCTTTTTCTCTTTAATGGAAATGTGATTGTATCTTGTTTCCCATACTTCCTTCCCCCCCCCCCCCCCAACCCCCCCAAAAAAGTCTTGTCTTATTAATGTATATTTTAAAAAGCATTTTAGAACTCGGGTGAATTGTGTGTGTTGAATTTTGACCTTGGATACATGCTCCAAATCAGCTCCTTGGTGGTATGGGGATGAAGTCAAACTCCTTCCTTGCCCCATTATGTGTGGGAAGCTAAACCCCCATAATCCTTTGCTGCTTCTGTCCGTTTTCCACCACTGTTAATTCGTTCTTCAGCATGCCACCTGGATGGTGGAGTTGCATATTTGTTTCCTGGCCAGGCACTGGCAAAGCGAATTTTGTCCGGTTGTAATTAAGCTCTTCCAAGCTAATGCTCAGGTTGTTGCTTAACTCGCATGTTGAAGTGCTGGGTTTATTTATCCCTTGTTCTGTGCATGGCTTGATCAACTCTGCTCTGCTGCTATGAAACCATTTCTGGTCAATGGTTGTGTTTTAAAACCTGTTGAGATCAGCTTCTGATGTCACTTACACTGCACCAGTTTGTTCAATGGAATAATTCCTGATTTACACGAGTATAAGCAAGATTGGAATCAGGTTCATTCTTTGTGCTTTTTTGTTGCTGTTAAAGTAACATTGTTGAGTGACAATAGCCCTAGGGTTAGGGTTTAATGTGTAGTAAAGTATTTCACAAAAACTGTCAGTAAAGTTTTTTAAATGTTAGATTTAAAAAAAAACAAAAACGAACACAAAGGTCTCAATTATACCATTGTAAAACTGGTGTGAGATCAGAATCAGGCCCATAGATACTTATATGTATATGGACAGACACATCTGTCTGTCTAATATTCACAAACTACTCATCTTTTCTTTTAAGCCCCTTCCTCACTATCCCTTCCCCACCTGTCCTCTGTTGTTTGCTGTTGAGATGTCCACTCCAGCCCCTATCCCTGCTAATGATGTTAGCCATTGGTTACAATCCCCTTTGCACTTTCTCCCACACTGGCCTTAAACTCCCCATAAACATCCACAAAGGCCACTTCAGTGTCATCCTTCACAATTCCTCCTTAATGCTCGCCTTTGGACACTGGCTAAGCGTCTGGCAGTCTGTGACCATTGCTCGCCTGGCTAGCCATGTCGCATTGTCGCATCATTTCCATATGCTCCCTTCGCCCCTCACACATCTGTTTGTTGTGTTCACTGGTTGTCTCATCTCTTATACTTCAATTAAAATATGTCAGGGTAGGGACCATTGTTGTGAGTTTGTGCAGTGCCTTGCACGGCTGTCCATGATGATGATCCATAGACATTACTGTAAAATAAATAATAGGTAATGAGATCAGTCCTATACAATGAGGGAAGTTGGAAAGTTCTGCCCTGCAATCCAGATCTGAACATCTTCAAAGGGATGTTTCAAATCTGGAGCTTTGGTTTGGGTCCATCTGTGTTTCTGGTATTAAGCCTGAAACATTTTCCCTCAGTGCTGTGAACCCAAACACCAGAGACTAGAGCTAATGCCTCCGAAGCGAGTCTGTCCAACCTCATCCCATTGTCTCTATTGAGTGAAGTGCAACAGTTAAACAGACTCAGATCAGGTATATTTACAATTATTTCATTTTGGATAATCAAATGTGATGTTCATTATGCAGCTAAGAAATATGGTTTTCAATAGAGCGGGCCTAATTCTGCACTCTGTCTACTTGATGTAGACAGGGACACTTCATTGCCTTAAGTCAGATTTACATCGATGTAACTCAGGTCAGAATCAGATAGGCTTATCCTGGTGGTGTCCCTTTAAGATGCCCTGAAAAGCCACCTCCCTTCAGTAGGGCTTGCACTTTAGAGATTCAGCCTAGGGACCTGGAAGGTCATTTGTTTCTTTTCTGGGACCGAGGCTGTGCTGTTGAACTTGCTCACTTTGGGGAATCCATTGCTGTTTGAGCATCTCTTTACTCTCTGGCATGGAAAGCCTGACTGACAACTCAAGTTACTCCCGGGGTCTTGGCCTTGCTGCTGATTCTCTGGACAGGATTCCAATCAGACTCCCTCATTACTAATACCTGTCTTTCCCATTCTTAGCAGCTCAAGGCCATATTCGTGCTCTCAGTGGAGTCTGGTGTAAACCCTGAATGATCCCAGTGGATTTATACAAGTGCTGCCGAGACTGAAATTAACGTTTCTGTTTTAAATCTCCCATTTTTCTTTGTTTCTTCCCTTTCTTTGCAATATGTACTCTTTCTCTCCTCCCCTCCACAGACCCTCCCACAGCAACGCGCTGTATTGTCGGGCACTCTTCACCAACATAATCACATTTGGGCCCAGTGTTTTTCCTGCAGACCCAGGAGTGCGCAGTGCTTAGGCCTCCATTATTAGTTTACACAATAAATGAAGCCCATTAGAAGAGGATAATCAGGGCTTCGAGAAGGCCACCTCACTCGTTATCCAAGGAGGTTATGTTAAGCCTCTGTAGTTATTAATCAAACTTTCCCATGCAGATAGCTGAAGATTAAGAGCCACATTTATCCTCTTTATTTCTCATTCTTTTGCATTGATGTGCAAACACTCTTTATTATCGTTACTTTTATTATTATTCATGGCCCGGCCAGTTGGCCACAACTGCTTCTCAGCGTTGTTTGAACTCTAGGCCTATCCAGAATGGTGTGATGATAGAGCTGAGCCACTGGAGGGCACTCTGGTTAGATTCTGGAAAGAATTGCTGGGTGTCCTAGAAAGTCTCTGCTGGCCATCCCTGCATTGCTATATCTTACCCAGAAGGTCGAAAGACAGGATCTCTCCTGAGTCAAAGCTCATTTTATTTAGTGAACGAGATTCAGAGCTAGTGTAAAATGGCTGCACCTCCCCCCACATCAGTTACACTCACTGATCCCAGATTTGAATTTGACCCCCAGGCTGGGGGGATGCATGGCTGCTCTAGCTTGCCCCATCCTTATGGACCTGCTCGATGACTCCTTTGGGCACAAGTTTTGGGGAATAAAAGCTCCTGATTGTGAAGAAAATCTGATCCTTTTTGAGTCCTCCCAGCAGGGCCAAAGGAGGATGACTAACAAATAGAGCTGGTTAGAAAATGGGAAGCGTTTTTTATGAACATTTTCATAAGAAACTATCTTAGCCATGTCACTTGTGGAATTTGTGCAGCCTCTTAAATTGCCTCCTTGGGTAGGTTCCAGGTTCCGCCTTAGGGCAAAACATGGGAAAGGGAAGGCATGGTAGTAAACCACTGGCCAATCCAGCCTGGAAGAAAGGATGGTCTTGTTGAGCTAAGGCGGTGGCTCTCAGCCTTTCCAGACTACTGTACCCCTTTCAGGAGTCTGATTTTTCTTGCCTACCCCCAAGTTTCACTTCATTTAAAAGCTATTTGCTTCCAAAATCAGACATCAAATATAAAAGTGGGCCAGCACACTATTACTGAAAAATTGCTGACTTTCTCATTTTACCATATAATTATAAAATAAATCAACTGGAATATAAATATTGTACTTACATTTCAGCTTATAGTCTATAAAGCAGTATAAACAAGTCATTGTCTGTATGAAATTTTAGTTTGTACTGCCTTTGTTAGTGCTTTTTATCTAGCCTGTTGTAAAAGTAGGCAAATATCTAGATGAGTTGATGTACCCGCAGAAGACCTCAGTGTACACCGAGGGGTACATGTACCCCTGGTTCAAAATTACTGAGCTAAAGCACTGAACTACCACTAGGAGAGCTGGGTTTCATTCCTGCCAGAGATGTCCTAAATGATGGTGGGCAAGTCATTTCATCTCTCTGTGCCTTGGTTCCCCTACTGTAAAATGGGGATATATAACCTACCTCTCTTTCACCCTTTGTCTGTCATGTCTATTTAGATTGAAGTTCTTCAGGGCCAGGACTGTATCTCATTCTGTGTATGTACAGCACCCGGCGCGCACAGACCCTGACCTCAGTTGAGGTCTCTAGATGATACCATGGTATAAAAAAATAAAAATAGCTGGTGGAATGTGCCTTTTCTTGAATGAAAGGTGAAGTCTCAGGGTGATGTTTGTCATTCAGAAAGGAGCCCTGTCTCTTTTCCCTTCCTCATGACTGATCTGAAAATAAATAAGGAAAGAGTGACATTCTTAGTATTACTTAAAAAAAAAAAAAAGAGAGAGAGAGAGAAGGAGAATTTCTTGTAGACTCCTACTACACTTCCATACACTGTATTTGACATCTGTAATAAAACTCGGGTCAGATATATCTTTCAATAAAAAGAGGCATCCCGCAAACAACCCTGCACTAGTACTAGGGTCATGTCAAGAATAATAAAGAGAACTATTGTCACTGCATTCAGCCTACTGCTTTGTGCTGTTCCCCTCACCCCTCCCTTTCTGCTCCTCTCCCAGACATAATGCAAGATGTTTATCAGGTTCTTCTGCATCTCTCCAAGGGGCAGGGAACGGAGGCTGGTTAGCAGCAGTGAGGGCTTGTCAGTGTCGTTCTGCGTGCCACCTTCTTCTTCAGCAGCCCCGGGTGAAGAAAAATATGGGGAGATGGATGGCTTTGTTGGGTCACCTCTGTCCTTTCTCCCTGTTTGGATGGATGGTTGTAGGGGGGAGGAGGGCATCTTCCAAGAGTAATCTGGCTTCTCCTAACGTTGCTCCCTCTAGAGATGCTATGGTTTTGTTTTCTGTGATTGAATTTGACAGTGATGGGGTAACATGACATTATCCTGCACTAGGAATAATGTGGACAGGGGCTACTCTGCCAATCCGTCTCGCTCCTGAGCACGTTTCTTGCTATTCCAGCCCTGTGGCCCTTTACGCGATCTGCCAATTCAACTTGATCCTGCCCTGCTACACTCCCTGCTATTCCAGCACCGTGGCCTAGCTTACATTATTTATTGTTACGGTGCATTATTTGTATTGCATTAGCATTAAGTAGCAGGGCCCCGTTGTGCTAAACACTGTAAACACACGCCACACAAAGACAGCTGACTTAGCTCTTCTCTGCATAACGCCTCTGTTGCAGACCGGCAGGCTGCTCTGCCCAGGCACCTCTGACCTGACCTGCATAATGCTCTCTGCTATTCAAGCCCTGCATGCATCTAGCAATGCCCTGCCTTTACCCCACGTGCTGCTCTTCTCGTTTTGGAACTCTGCCTGCAGCCATGCCAGTCCTGAACTTCGGCTCCCTTTGCTAATCAATACCTTTTGCTATTCTGGTCCTTGAGTGTGTCTCGAGCATAGGCTTTCAATCACACCAACTTCTGTATTGTGTGATCTAGACAAATGGAAGCTGGGAGGGGGAGACCAGCAAACTCATTTTCACTTGTGATCCAAGACAGGCTTTGACGCCAGGCTACCATAGGTGAAAGGCTCATGCTCCTGCTTCCTTAACATCTGCCAAGTAGCTTCTGCTGCTGCTTATTGAATCTCCCCTTTCCTGAGGGATTGTATTTTTTTTTTTTTTTTGCTGTAGGTGAAAAATTGACATCACGTCCCCATCAGGGTTGCAATACTTGCTCTCCTCCGCCTGAAACATGGTTACACTTGCTGGCTCACACATCCAGAATTCAGCCATTTGATGCCTCACACCTGTATTTTTTTTCCCTTTTCCCTTCAATTTCCAAAGCCTAGTGACATTCTTTGCTGTATTTCGGGTGCTGGCGCAGATCAAAGTCCTCACAGGATCAAACAATCTGCCTTGTGCAAACCTTATGGTAACAAACAAGCTCTTTCACTGACAGAAACACGCTGCTCTGCTGTATTTTCAGCAGCCTATCAGGCTTGATTCGGAGGAACCTTTTGATTCCACAAGGAAACTTTCTCTCTCGCCCTCCCCCTCAGAGACGGCAGAGGATGCTCTCTTTGGATGCCGGGAACAGGGGAACGCGTTTTTGCTCAGTGACTTTGGAGAGAGACATTTGTTAATACAGCCATGCAACTGGTTTGCGCAGAAGCTGTGGACGTTATTTTATAGAGGATAGGGGAGGGAAAGTGTATCTAGTGGTTAAGAGCAGGAGACTAGGAGTCAAGGATCTTGCCTTCTGTTGTCAGCTGCTGCAATGGTTTGTTCTGTGAGCTTGATCCAAGTCACTTCTTATGTCTTTGCCTCTATTTCGCTATCTAGAAAATGCTATTGAACTGAATCCTGAGCTATGCAGGCCGAGTAGCCTTTGCCAATGCAGAGAGGGAACGGGCAGGGCCAGGATTTGAACCTGGGATCTGTGCCTGGCAGAGCAGAGCTGGCTGATTTTTGTTTGGTTTGCTGGCAACTGCAAAACATTCAAAAGGGAAACATTGGTTTCAGGTCAGACTGAAAACCCAATTTCTTGACATTTTCAGTCGATCAAAACGTCGAAAAAAAACCATGTCAGGTCAAACGGAATGTTTCATGTTGACAAACTTGAAATGTTTCCTTTTGATTTTGACCCTTTTTAAGCATTTTTATTTTAAGTACAAATTAAAAGCATATTTTGCAGCCAAAAGTCATTTTAAACCCAAAAAATCTACACTTTTCATGGAAAAAAAATTTGAAGTAAAACATTTCATTTGGGCAAAACTGACATTCATTCCTAAAATATTTGATTGTTGCCAAATCTGCACTTTTTGCTTAAAAAAGAAAAAAAAAGCTTTGGCTGAAAAATGTCACCCAGCTCTAGTACACAGGCAATGTGAGTCTTATTTGGCAGTTGTGAGGCATCTTTGATGTTTGCAAAACTGTACTGAGACCTAACTATGAAGTATTGTTCACATCCACACACGGTCCTGTGATCACCTTGGGTCTCTGAGGAGTGTTGTAAACCTCATGTTATGTACTCATGGAGAGTTACAGCTGTAGCCTGGAATTTTCTTAAAAGGCCTTATGTGACTTAAGAGCACAAGCGCCATTGAAAGTCACTTAGGGAATGGTTTTACTTCAGAGTTAGACTGGGTAATATGCACCAAAATGTGAAAACCCTGGTGAAGAAACACTCCGGGTGTGAGTGTCCCCACAGCAAAGCCCTTCCAGCATTACTGACTATGTTTACACTGCAAAAAACAAAAAGACAGAGAGTCTCAGAGACGAGGTCTGCTTAGTCCACTTGCAGGGTTCACACTACAGGTTTAAAAATAGCAGCGTAGACAGTCCTGCTCAAGCTTTGAAACCTGACGATGCGGAGTGAATCTCAGAGCCCCAATGGGAACATGTACACTTCTATTTTTTTATAGAATAGTGGTTGATTGATTTATTTATTTATTTATTTATTGCATTGTAGACTTACCCTTCGGGAATGTTTTCACTACAGAGTTAGCATGGGGAACATGCACCTGAGTCTGCATACGCTTGGAGTAGCCTACCACGGGGGCAAGCACCCCCACAGCAAAGACTTACTCGCGTTACTGTTTCTTCACACACTCATGGGTGTCTAAAAGCGCATCCCATGGTTCGTTCTGCTGAGGTGCTCTTGAATTTTCTTTATGCTGAGATGCTCTAGAATTCTTTCCCTGTCAACTGTGGGAAAACTTGTCTGTCTTTCGAGGGAAATTGTGGGAAGGCACTGGAGGACGATGAGCAATTGAGTGATTTAGCCTTTGTCCTCACTGCAAAGAGACCAGCCCAAGTTAAACTAGAGCCTGGTCTTTAACCTATAGCCGGGGCATAAAGCACCTCCAAACTTGGGGCAGGAGTTTTCTATGTGGACAGCAGAGTGGGTTGGGCTAAAACCACAGTAAGAACCTGTGTTATCTCTGCAGTGAAGACATACCATTCGACGAGTACCTTTGGTTCCAGAAACTCAAGAGACTCCTTTCTCACCATCATTAGTATACCTCCCCTACATCACTGCTGTCATTCACCAGCACCGCCATCCCACTAAACCATCTTCAACTCATGTGATTGTTGCCTAGAGCAGGTTGAAATTTGTTTGCATTTCTCAGGTTAAACTTTTTTGGGGAAAAAAACAACAATCTTATTTTTGTTCAAAATGTTTCAGACTTTTCTAGGGGGGGGGGGGTTGTTTGTGTTTTTGGAGGGGAAGATGGAAAATCTCTAGGTGATTTTTTTTTTCAAAATGAAATGGAAATTTTGTTTTTCATTTTGTTTCAAACAGTTTTGTATCAACTCTTTTTTCACTGTTTTACTCCCTCCCTCCTGTATTTACCACTGAAGAAATTTTAAAAAGAAAGAGTGGGATTCCCTCTCCCAGTATTTCAAACCAAAAATGTCATTTGTTCATTAAAATGTTGCCAAAAATTTTTTTTGCCAAAAACTATTTTTTTGTGCACGCCTGTTTGTGTGAGCACATACAAAGATTAGTATCAAACCCCCAATATTCATCATAAAAATTGTGACCAGCTTTCTTGTTGACAACCAAGTGCAGCCATGTTACAATTTAGTAGACTAGGTCTTAAGGATATTGTCCCTGAACCTATGCTGATTTACACTGATATACTTCAAGTGACTATTGAGATCAATTATATTGCTTGAGTTTATCACTGGTGTAGGTGAATTCTAAGTCAAGTACATTGCTTCTAGAAGGAAAATTAGAGATAAAAATGCACCCCCAGTCCCCACTCCTGCATTGTTTAGTTGTGTCTTCAAGGAGCTAGAGTTTTTGGTGGAAGAGTCTTGTGACTTTCATTTCTGTATCAACTCTAGTATTCACGGGTATTTGGCACCTTGGCCCTTGAGGGTAGAAAAATAAGGCTCAAAAGTCATGCTATCTATCACTCTGGCCATATGGTCAGCAGATTTGGGGAGACAATACCATTTCCCATTGGCATTGCTAACACCCGTTGATCAAGCCGTTGAGATCTTGTCCCCTTGCTCTCTTCTGCTAGGTTCCATGCAGAGTAAATAACTCCTCTTCTGCCTGCTAGATAATATTTATTCTCTTTCATTTTGACTAAAGGGAAGAAGAGTGGTTTTCTGCGTTAATTGTCTTCAATATTTCTAGGCTCCGAGTGTTATAATCAACATTCGCTCATCTTCTGACGGGTAGGGGGAGGGATGCTGTCCTCAACTGATTTTAATTCATTCAGGCCCTTATTTTTCCAGGAAACTTCACTGGGGATTAAATTTATCTTCCCCAAGAAGGCCCCCTCCTCCCATTGCAAGAAGCTGAGGCAGGAACAGCCGCAAATTATGATAAAAATCATTAAAATAATTGTACATTAGTGCCCTTGGCTCAAGGAGACCAAACTTCCACTGGGGAATAAATTGGTTAAATTAAATGAATTTTGATAGTGGCTTTGGCATGGGAGATTGTATGGCGGTAGGCAGGAGATTGAGGGGAGATTTGAGAGGAGATGAGCCCCAAAAAGTTTATCAAGATTTTAAAAATGCTTTGTAAGCCATTAATTGGAAAACTCTTTCAGATAATCATTTCAGACGGTTGTCTAGCACCCAAGTATCACAGTTAGAGCTGGTCAAAACCCAGGAAACCAGTTTTATGAGAAATTCCATTATTGTTAATATTTCACAGGGATAGAAATGAACCCAATTTTTTCATGACACTTCAATTGCCTTTTTGTTGTGCTTGTTAAAATGTGTATCAGAGTTCCTTTCCAATGCATATTTGGCCAGCTCTAATCAAAGGATGCTGTCTAAATTATGACCCAGATTCTCTGAACCAGCTGAGCAGTGCTTGGTATCGGTTCAGAGGGGCCAAATGAGATCTCACTGACACCTCTTCATGCAAAACCTGTGTGTTTGGTAGAGGTTTCCTATCCATGTGGTGAAGCTGCCTAGTTGGTGAGATCTGATGACTTAATGGCATGAAGCAGTGTGGGTGCATGGATAGAAAACAAGCTTTTTCTCAAGCTTGGATCAAAACAGAATTTCAGTGAGGGAGCAGTTCCTCGTGGAACAAGGTGAGGAGTATCCTCAAGAGTTTTGTACAGTGGCTCTGTAGATTAGACATTTAGAAGTGACACTTTAGTGCAGAAAACCCATCTTAGTCATTTGCAGAAAAAAATAAAGGCTAATTCAGGCTTTTGACATTCGGAAAGAAAGTTGGTAAGAAGTTAATAGTGGATGGAAGAGACAGCTTGGTATGGAAATGGCCAGTGGGTGGAATTTTTCAAATGCTGAGTATTGGCTTAACGCTGCTCTAACAAAAGGCAGTGGTAAAACTCCCACTGACTTCAGTGAGAGCAAAGTTAGGCCAACACTTTAAAAAATCCCACTTAGTCTTGGTGGGAGGGAGGGAAACCTTTTTACAATGTCTCTTCTGATTATACATGGAAAACTGAGACACAAGACAGTTATGTGACTTGCCCCTGTCTCAGAAACAAGAATGCATTTCCACAGTTCCTCTGTGTACCCAGAGGGACAGACAAGTTCTCCCACATTCACTAGGAAAGAATCATAGAGCAGCTCAGCTTAGAGTAGCACAAAGAACCGGGGGATATGCCCCCAGAAGCCCTAGTGACACACCTGGAGGAGTGTAGCACAAGTGAGGACACTAACTCAGATAGAGTTTCCAGTGTGCCTGCTAGGCTAATCCAGGTGCTGATCACCTGAGTGAACTCTGCAGTGAAGACATACCCTTGGAAACTGAAGTACTTTTGTATCTTCAAAACAGGCATTAACATGTTGCGTTTCCTATCACCGTAGATGATGATCCACCTCTAAGGATGAAATGGTTAGTTTAGTCTTCGTGGCTCATTCAATCATGAGCTACTTTTCTCAGACTGAAAGCAAGCGAGGACCAATTCTGATGTGATTAGAGCTGGACATAAAAATCTAAGCAAAACACTTTTTTCTGTTGGAAAATGCCGTTTTGACTAAATGGAATATTTTTGCTAAATTGCATCAATTTAAATGAAAATTCCCCAGGAAATAATATTTTCAAAATGATTTTTTTTTGTGTTTTGAAATAGATTTTAATTTATTTTTTCACTTGTATGTTATTTTTTATTATGGGTGCATTATGCCATGGTATGTCGCTAATAGTGCACAATATGACGAGTTATGTGATGTGATATATTAGGGGCTGCTGACATTTCATGTTATGTTTGACAGTTGGAAGAAGAAAATAACAGTGTCAAACGGTTTCAATACAGCATGAACAGAAGACGTAGTGAACTAGAAAAAAAGATCCAGTGTTTCAATTTACACTAATTGGCTGCTGCCCTTAATGGTTTTAAAAATGATATCAAATAAAATAATAGAATAGTTCATATATTATGTTACAAAACTACTACTGACCTATTTTAAAATTAATTACAAAATAATAAAAAGGATATAGAAATAAACATAAAATAAATTCCAAAATGGAAATTTTGTTTTGAAGCAGACATTTTGAAGAAAAAAATAAAAAAAAAATATTTCAAAATGGATTTTTTCAGCATTTCTTTTTTGCGGGCAGTTTGGGAAAAATAATAGTCATTTTTGTGTGGATTCAGAATGAAAACAAGTGGCAAAATGCCAGTATTTTCCATGAAATGGAAATTCTGAATTTTTGCCAACTCTAGATGTGACCCACCAATACCTGGTCAAGTATAGCCATCACAGGTCAGAGAGAACATTGTGTAACCCACACATCTCCTGGGTGTGGTGTTCTGTCCCATCTGGTGGCACCGAGACCACTTAGAGAGAGAGAGATTAATGAGTTTGCTCTACAGCCTTAGCTAACAGGCAGTTGGCTTTTAGTTTATGCAGTAGAGGCTCATGCACGAAGCTCCAGAGGTCCAGGGTTCGATCCTGCCCACAACCGGGGTCTTTCAGCATTACAATTGCACAGCAATCAGGTGTTAGTGACCAACGCCCAAGGTGAACTGGTTGTCTCGAGGGGAAAAGTGTCCATATCCTGTTGTTAATTCATGAAGAAATTGAGGACCTTTGCACTCCAAAATGAGGGTTGCACAAGGCAATCAGGGCTAAGCACCCCCTTCTGGAACCAGATTTTCAAAAGTGCCCCCTTCCAGGCAACCTAAATAGTGGCCAGCTTGTCAAAAGTGCTCTGCCCCCAGCTGCTCCCATTGTGACCACATGCAGAGTTGTTTTGAAATCCTGGCCGCTCACTTTGAGGCCTAGATGGAAGGAACAGAGCTCTTCTAAAAATCGGGCCCTTCCTGGCCCTGGGAGTGTGGTCTAGTGGATAGAACACTGTTCTGAGACTCAGAAGAGCTGGTTCTACTCCTGGATTGGCCAATGGGTGACCTTGGGTAAGTCATTTCATTTTCTGTGCCTATCTTTAAATGGGGATAATGGTACTTACCACCCTTTGTAAAGCTATCTAAGAGCTAGATATTGTTGTTAGTGATTTCTAAAAAAAATCCCTATCATCATGCACAAGAGGGCTCGTGCATTCTGCTTTGCCATTCCACGGTGGTTGGACGCTGGCTACAGTAAACTGAGCAAACACCAATCAACTTCCAACCCTTTCTCTTCAAAACACCAAATAATATATATAAAAAGCTACTTTGTTACAACCCCATCTGAAGTGTAGGGTATTCATGGGAACAAGCCAAAGGCCTTCACCCTGGCTTTCCAGCCTGGTTTGATGCAATTCTAATCTGATTATTAAACTTGTAGCAGGCACGGTGCCGGCAGAAATTTTTTCTTTTTTTTTTTTTTACTGGGGGATTTTCTTTTTGGTTGATGTATGTGTTCCCTGCCATAAATACTCACCCGAGAAGCAAAGGTTATTTGGTGACTGCTTAGCTGCTTCACTTTATGAAATGAAACTCAGGGCCTGGGAGTGGGATCAGCAGCAGAAGAGTACTGGGGGTTGTCAAAGGAGGAGGATCGGTTGGTTAGGATTGCAGCAGACAGATTATTTTGTCTGTCTCTCTTTGTTTCCCTAAGTGCTTTTAGCTCCAATAAGATGTGTTGGATTCACAGCCCCGGGAACGGAAGTGCTCAGTTTATTCACAGTAGAGGTATGGTCCTGGCTGATGGCATTAGGAGCTGCTAGCCACAATAACTTGACCCTGTTCTGGAGCAGCCCAGCTCTGGGAGCAAGAAGTAAGAGTTCATTTCCCAGGGCCCATTCAATCCTTGGCTCTCTGATACAGGAGGTCAGACTAGTTCTAATGATTTGTTCCGGCCTCAAACCCTGTGACTATATGGTGTGGATGCATGTCTACTAGGATCTGGACATAGGGTGCCAGATTATATCACTAAAGCCACCAGACAGCTTTCAGATAGGGAAGATGTTTGGGCATATTTGCCCAGAGCTAAAATTCTCTACCTTATCAGTTGGCTTTTAAAACAAAGACATAGTGAACTTTGTAGGTGGAGCTAGTGGAAAACATTTTGACACCACCTTTTTTCCCCCCATAAAAAATGCCACTTTGTGGAAAACAAAATGTTTCTTAGAAACATGTTGGTTTCAATGACATTTTTATCAGGAAGTCTTCTCTCCACAATCATATAATCATCAAATATTAGGGTTGGAAGAAACCTCAGGAGGTCATCTAGTCTAATGCCCTGCTCAAAGCAGGACCAGCACCAACTAAAGGATGACATTTTCCATCCAAATGGGGGAGAACCTCTCTACTGCCTGATTTGGAGTGAGCTGGAATGAAAAACTCTGCTTTGAATCAGGCAGAGTGGGGACTTCCTAGGCACTGTCCTGTCCACTCGGCTACAGAGGAAGTCCCCTGTTCTTTTTCGCTGTTTCTATTGGAAAAAAAAAAATAGAAAGGTCTCATTTGTGGAACAAAAACACAGTTTGAAACTTCAGTCCTTTGAGAAGCAAAACTGTTGTTTTCCAGCCAGCCTTATTTATGGGGAGATGTCTGTTGTCTATCACCTCCACTTTCAGATTGGGGCTAGTATGCCAATTACATTGTATTAATGTGGTTTACTCTTGTGACATATACGTGAGCTGTTCAACATTAGGAGAAAAGCACAAAGAATCTGTCCTTCCATGACTCTAGGCTGGGAACGCGGCTGTTAATGGATATCTGGCAATAACCAGATGCTAGAACAATTTTTGGTCTAAACCTCTCTTCCCTGTGGTCTAAGTGGGCCATATGTGGCTTTCAAGCTACACGGGAAACTCCCTCTCATTTGAAGTGAAGGCTGTATTTAACCCTAGAAGAAGAAAGTAGAATCCTATTCACACTGCTCAGTGTAGGATGACCTTTACATTAGAGCTGAATCTGACCCTTAATGTTCCTAGAAACCAGAAGTAACTTCACTGATTGCAGTGAAGTTCCACCAGTGTAAAACGGATCAAACCCTCATGCTCTTAGCCTACATGCTCAGAGGACTTAATATTTCGATGCTCACGTGCACTCCTCACTCTCTTTATTAAACTATTTATCTGAGAGAACTTCATATTTTCTTTTAGGATAAACTGGAGATAATACAATCTGCTTGTTTTAATTTGCAAGGTTAACTGATCTAATTATCTGTGTGTGTTTATTTAAATCCTTTCGAGCACTATGCGATTGCAGGTGGCTGCTTTGTATTCCACCAACAGGAAATCTCTTAAAATGAGATGATATAGCTCAGCGGGTCTTCTCGTATAGAGGATTTTCTAATAATGTATGAATTTATTAGCAGGCAAAGATAAATAGAGGGTTTATTTACATTAAACAAATGCATAGAGAACTCCCCCCCACCCCAAACCATGGCCTTACATTGGTGTTATAAGAATTATCCAAATGTAATAGAAAGCTTTTAGTTAAGCCATGGGGATTTGGTTCCCAGCTCTGCCATAGACTGTCTATGTGATGTTGGGCAAGTCACTTAATCTCTCTAGGTAAATTTTTCCTAAGTGATTTAGGGATGGTTTCCATCCGAAATGTGTTTCTGGTGTAGCTATGTCATTTAGGTTGGGAGTTTTTACCAACGTAATTATACTGGTGAAAGCTCGAGAGTGGATAATTCAATTATATCAGTGTAGCCTGTTTTACCGCCCCAACAGGAATAAGCTATACCCATAGGAGAACTTTTGTACCAGCTTAACTGCATCCAAACTGGGGGAATCAGCTACTTTAACTGTACCGGTATAGTTAAAGCAGGAAAACTTTCTTATGTAGACAGGCCTTAGCAACCAAAGTCCCCTTTTCAAAAGGAGTCCAAGTGTATTTGAAAGTGAATGGGACTTAGATTTATAAGTACTTAAAAACACTTTTGAAAAGGGAACTTAAGTATTTTGGAAAACTTTGCCTCTCTGCCTCTGTTCCTCACACATACAGTGGAGCTAGCCAGGGTTACAATGTGGTCTAATGGCTGAGCACTAGGACCCAGAAAAGCTTGGTTCTGTTCTTGGTTCTGCCACTGCTGGGTTACCCTGGGCAAGTCTCTCCACCTCTCTGTAAAATGGGGGTGATTATACTGACATGACAGTTAGAAAGCTCTTTGAGATCCACTGATGAGGAGCACTGTATAAGAGGTAGGTATTATTATTATACTAATATTGTTTCTCCCAGCCTTTGTCAGTCTTGTCTAGTTAGTCTCTGCCCCAAAGAACTTGTGGTCTATCTTTAACTATATTTGTACAATAGCCCAAAGTTCTTGTGGTGCTTCTAGGTGCTGCCATAATACAAATGACAATTTCAGAGCTTTCTTGGATACACCTGAATCTGCTGTTTTACTGAAGGTATCCAGCACCTGGTGCTTATGTGAGACAATGGCTGACTGTTACCAGAGAGCTGTAAGTTTGTGTATATGTAACTAATTGGTTAATAGAGAAGGAGCTGGTAGGTGGTACTCAAGACTGTGTAGCATGCACTTTGGGTTTGGTAGGACCAATAAAACTTGTTGTGTCACTGCAAATGGCTTCCCCTAGGCAACTCTTTATGTTAGCTCTTAATTCTGACCATATTAATGGGCTAATACATTTCCCCTATTAGCACAAAACCATTGTTTGCAAAGCAATCAGAATCATTTGCTCCTGTTTTCTGAATGCAAGGTGGCTCAGTGGCCCAAGACATTCATCTTATCTTTTGGGAACTTACTTCTCCTTAGCAAAGCTGATATCTGGCTCCCCTTAAGCACCTGCCAGTGATAAATAGAAGAGAGAAACAGGTGTTAATCTCTTCCGTCTGCCACTCCCCCAGGAAAAGACACTTCTTGATCCTGGCTATGATCTGAAGGAGATCACCTTAGATTAGATGAAACATCAGTGAATATTTGAAGCCGAAGTGATCTGTTCGGCTATGCAATTCTCTTTTAGGGGAAGTGGCAGCCATTTAAACCTAGACTGGACAGAGGAATGCCACAGATGCTGCAAGGTACAATCCTGCTTTGGCCACGGTGTGAAATACCATTGGTTTCAGTGGAAGTTCAGGCTCACTTTGCTGATCTTGCTTACTCTTCAGCCATCCTTTGATATGCTGTCGAACGCAGAGCCAGCCCCTGAAGTCTTCACTCCGGTGATGCACAGTGGTTACTTCTGGGACTCAGATGAATAAAACCCCGATGACCGAACCAAATCTAAATAAGGATGTCAGAACTTTGGCCTAAAGTATTTATTCAACTGAGTCCCAGGGAGAATTCCAGGCTTAATACTAAAATACAAATATGAGCATTTCACCTGTTGTCCTGTGCACGGACGAAGTTAATTGCCTAATCTCAAAGCCAACTGCCCTATAGTTTTAAGAGGTTTATGTATGCGACTAATTAAGCACTGCCAATTTGGTAGCTAGCAGCTTTCTGCATTTAACAGTCATTGATCTGGGGACTGTTCTGAGTGGTATTTCCATTTAGCTACTGCCAGGGCTGCAAGCTGGTTGCTAAAGGTGTATGGGGTCGTGAAGAGGTGCAGAAGTCAAGTGCAGATTGGACACCTTTGCGCGGCCTTGATTCTCCAAACCCCGGCCTTGAGGACTAAAAATACTAGAGAGCTGAATGCATGCACTTGCTACATGGAGCACCATTACCCCCAGGGGACACTGTTTTGGCAGAAGTGCATTGTGGGAGCTGTAAACGAGCAATAGCAATAGTACATCAAAGGGAAGTTAATTAGTGGGGCAGGATGGTCCCTGCAGCATACAAGGGAATCCGGTTTTAAAATGTCAGAGATGGATGGGGAGGGGATACCCTTCAATTAGCTAGTTATAAAGGTTAGCAGTACAGAGACACACGAGTGGCACAGTCACCTTGCCCCGGTATCCCTCTGAAAGTTGGGCCGCATTCTGGTGGACCAGTGCTGAGGTAAATTCTGTCGCCGGTGTGCACCTGTAGCTCATAACAGTGTCAGTGGGAGGCATACACTTGCCTGAACTGAACTCAATGCTGCTCAAAAAGTGTCACTTGGAGGAGTTCTCGCCAGAGCGGTGCTATTTCCCAGAAGCAACAATGTGCCACAAAGATATGAAAGAAATGGATGCTCCCCTGGCTGGTTAAGAAGGTGATCTAGATAAAGAAAATCACCTGCCACCTGTGGGCTTCCAAACGAGCCTAGAGTTACAGATAACTGAAGGAACCACTTTTACCCATCCCCAATATTAACCCCTTTGATATTCGATACTGTACTAGAGAGGCTCTAGTGAAGGCTGTGTTGGTCATATCATTATTAGCCCTAGTTTAATATAGGCTTTAATATAATGTTTTTGAACACTGTGTAGGGCTGAGAAAAGCTGGATCTCAAGGTACTTTCATTAATAGGGGATTTAGCTAGAACACTGTCACAGAGCAGATAAAGGACATCTCTGAATTGTGATGAAAATTTAGCAAGCCTGGACTGATTAATAGTCCAGGAACCTGAACAAAACTTTGTGGTTACAACATAAAATCAAGGAATGTTTGGTTCTTTGGACTGGGTTGCTTGTCTCATCCATACCTGGGGCTAGTGATGGGCCTTAAATTGGAGCTTCAGACTTAAGTACTCTGGGACTCTAGAAAAGTTCAGATTTGGATCCAAATCTGAACTTTACAGCTCGGGTCCATTGCCACGCTTTCTAAATCCTAGATCCCAGGAGATGGTTTAAGTGCCAAACTTCTTGGCACAGCCCCTTCTCTACCTGAAGTACAAAGTAAAACAAAAGAGATGAGATTCACCCCCAGGAAAGCAGAAGAAATGTTTTGCACAAACCCCTGAAAATTGGAGGTCTGGTGTTCAGTGATGAGCACTCCTAGCTCCTAGCTCCCATTCAGTGATGAGCACATCCTAGCCATTTCCCGATGGCTATACAAGTCAGCCAGGCTGGCTCTCAACTGAATTTTTATGAAAACTCAGGAGGAGGCCAGTAATGAATTAGGAAAGTTGATTTTTTTGTTAATTCCAGAGGAAAAATAAAGAAAAATCTTCTTTTTGACAAATCTGTTGTGGTTTCTTCAGTCAGAAATGTGCTCACTGGGTTTCTGGGCTATTCTAGCCTGAGACCGTGTGTAGAGCTCTACCTTTGCCTGGAAGTAGAATAAAAATATATGTTAGGGTTTTCGTCGCTTGTGGGTTTTAATGGGACAGGTGCTGCACGAATTAGGGAAGCAACAAGGAAAGGAGACTGGCTCCTGAAGGTGGCTCTCCAGAGGTGGAGAGGGAAGGGGTGTGTGTGTGTGTGTGTGATCCATTCAGTAACCAGCGGTGAAAGGAAGAATCAAGAGCTCCATTGCAGAATGACAAGGGAGTCACTGAGCCTGCTTGAGCTGAACAGGAAACAAGCTGAGGAGAAAAGTTCACTGACTGCTTAATTGCAGGGGGTGCTCTTGTCCCACTGTGTACACAAATCCTTGTCAATAGCACTGTGGCACTGCCTGTTAATTAATGATTTACTTACACTGACCCTTGACCCCGAGGCAAATAAAGGGAATTTGTTTTGCTTCTATTAACTCCTCTGCTCACTCAGCAGAGGCCCTGCAGTCTCCAGGTTTCCCAGTATTGCCTGGCCAGCTGGGAAGCTGGGTGTGTCCTTCCAGCCAGGGTCTGGTGGGGTGTTGGTCAGTTTAATTTAATTGGAGTTATTCCTGATTTACACCGGTGTAAGTGGGCAACAGGATCAGGCCCAACATCCTTTGAAAACAGTGCCCATTGGCCTGATCCTCCCCTCACCCTGGTGGGACTCCATGGATCGCAGGGGAGTCAGTGTACATGAGATCAGAATCAAGTTCCTCGTGTGTGCACATTTGTAATGATCTCATCATTTCTTGTATTGATTGAATCCCGATGCCCCCAGTTCTGCCTTCAGTTAAAGCATGGCCCAGAAGTTAGGGTGTTAGCCTGGAGTACTAGAGACACGGGGTGACTTCCCTACTCCACCTGAAACTCCCTGCGAGACCTTGGACAAATGATTTGGGCTTGGTCTGCACTTAAAAGTTAGGTTGATATAGCTACCTTGGTCAGGGAGGGTGGAAAAAACCCACATCCCTGACTGATGTAGCTATGATGACCTAACCCCCAGTGTAGACACAGCTGTGCTGGCAGAAGAATGCTTCATTCCATGAAGTTGCCCTTGGTTCAGGGATCTGGTGTTTTACACTGTTGGAAAAAACCCTTCTGTTGGTGTAAACTGTAGCTATACTGCGGGATTATTCTGGTTTAGCTACAGTGACGTAGCTATGCCAGTGTTATCTCCATAGTCTAGGCATACAGTAGTCTCCTTGTGCCTCTTATCGCCCTCTGGGGATAGTAGCACTTCCATGCCTCTGAGGGGGTCTGTGTGGATAAATACATTAATGATGGTGAGGTCCTCTGATACAATGAGAAAAGGGATCATATAAGTAACTTAAATAGCTCACACATAGGTGCTAGTTGGATTCTTCAGTTTTTGTTTTTGTTTTAATGTTATTGCTTTGGGCACTACATGTGGAAATGCCACACGTAGTTAAATCAGTGTGGAGGAGCCTCTCAATAGTAACATTGCTTTCTCATGGGGCGTCTTGGTCTGTTTCAATTTCTCATTAACAGATACAGGATGACTCAGAGTGGATTGAAAGGCAGACGGACTCCTCTCTATCTGAGGATCACATTGTTATTAAAGTGGCTGGCAGTTACCTTGGTGGAGGGGTCACCAGCTAGTGCTCTAATCAATAGAACAGTGCTTTTTATGTAAGATTTACTCCCAATCTGTTCCATTTTTGCAAAGAATATTCACATACCAATCGATAATGAGCCGTGATGACAAACTAGCTCATTTCAGTGGAATTTGGTGTCATTAAAATGTTTAAAAATGTTGTTTTTTATACCTTTTTTTAAAGATGAAATCTTTTTGATGAGCAAATTTGGTGCTGGAATTGCAAGCCCTGAAGAACAAGAGCAAGATTCTGATCTCATCCTCATCAATCTGGAGTGACGTAGTTGAATTCAGTGGAGTTCAGTGACAAGTTTTGGCTCAAGATCAGACTTGAATTTAAGGCTTTTTATGCCCAGAAGCTGGTTTATTGCAGGTGTTGATCTGGAAAGCTTCCTCAGCATTGCTCACTCCTTGACCCTACAGCTGGTCAAAAAAATTTTGTTCAAACCTTTTTTTTCCCAACAAGAAAATTACCTTTTTCTCTAAAAGAAAGTTGTCACTGAAAATAAAGCCTTGATATTTCATTTCTTTTTAATTGTTCTGGTTCATGGTTTTCAAAACTTGAAAATCTTTTAGCTTTTTTTCAGAGGGTGGGGTGTCAAAAATGGAAAATTTAGACAAAATATAAAATAAAATTATTTTCATAGAATCGTAAAGAAATGTATCATAGTCATAGAAGGGACCACTAGATGATCTAGTCTGACCTGTGTATCATAGGCCACCAACAACACCCAGCAACCCAGATGTGAACCCAATAACTAGAACAAGACCAAAGTATTACAGCCCTCAGGAGACTAAGCTGTTGTGTACCACAGGCAGAAAACAGGAGGGAGTGAAGTACACCAGTGCGTGAGGCCCCTGTCGTGGCAGGGAGTGTCTTGAGTGGGAAATACCCAGATGACAAAGTCTGCTTGACCTTTTCCTAGAAGGACCCTTCTACAAGTGAGAAAGGAGTTCAGCTTCAAACTCAGCCTCTGAGACTTAGGAACTTGGGAATTGGCATGTTAGGCTGGACGAGACAAACAGTGCACCTAGTCCAGCAGCCTGTTTCAGAAAGAGGTCAGAGCCAGATACATCTAAGGCAAGTGTAAAACCCTCAGAGAGGACAACTGTGCAACAAGATGCCCAGGGGTAGGAGATGAAGAGAGGTGCAGTCTCTAATCCCAGGCAGTTACAGTCTGGGACAACTCCCATTAAAGTGAATGGAACTTTTTCTGTCGACTTCAATGGAAGTTTGGACCTTGGGCACCTTGGCTTGTGTCTTGGAGCAGGAGGCACATATATCTACGTTGATATTTTGTCCTGGGCATAGTGTGAATTGAAAGCAGTCTTTTTATTGAAGTACATGTCTGTCTAGGGCTTGATTCCATCCTGCACCCATACTCTGATCTGGGTAGGAGAGTGGTGGGGTTATCATAGACGAGCACAAGTCCATGGGGCTGGATGCGCTGCATCCGAGAGTGCTAAAGGAGTTGGCGGATGTGATTGCAGAGCCATTATCTTTGAAAACTCATGACGATCGGGGGAAGTCCCGGATGACTGGAAAAAGGCTAATGTAGTGCCCATCTTTGAAAAAGGGAAGAAGGAGGATCCTGGGAACTATAGGCCAGTCAGCCTCACCTCAGTCCCTGGAAAAATCATGGAGCAGGTTCTCAAGGAATCAATTCTGAAGCACTTAGAAGAGAGAAAAGTGATCAGGAACAGTCAGCATGGATTCACCAAGGGCAAGTCATGCCTGACTAATCTAATTGCCTTCTATGATGAGATAACTGGCTCTGTGGATGAGGGGAAAGGAGTGGACGTGTTGTTCCTTGACTTTAGCAAAGCTTTTGACATGGTCTCCCACAGTATTCTTGCCAGCAAGTTAAAGAAGTATGGGCTGGATGAATGGACTATAAGGTGGATAGAAAGCTGTCTAGATTGTCGGGCTCAACGGGTACAGAACAATGTCTCCATGTCTAGTTGGCAGCCGGTATCAAGTGGAGTGCCCCAAGGGTCGGTCCTCAGGCCGGTTTTGTTCAATATCTTCATAAATGATCTGGAGGATGGTGTGGATTGCACCCTCAGCAAGTTTGCAGATGACACTAAACTGGGAGGAGAGGTAGATACGCTGGAGGGTAGGGATAGGATACAGAGGGCCCTAGACATATTAGAGTATTGGGCCAAAAGAAATCTGATGAGGTTCAACAAGGACAAGTGCAGAGTCCTGCACTTAGGATGGAAGAATCCCATGCACCACTACAGACTAGGGACTGAATGGCTAGGCAGCAGTTCTGCAGAAAAGGACCTAGGGGTTACAGTGGACAAGAGGCTGGATATGAGTCAACAGTGTGCCCTTGTTGCCAAGAAGGCTAACAACATTTTGGGCTGTATAAGTAGGGGCATTGCCAGCAGATCGAGGGACATGATATTTCCCCTCTATTCAACATTGGTGAGGCCGCATCTGGAGTACTGTGTCCAGTTTTCGGCCCCCCACTACAAGAAGGATGTGGAAAAATTGGAGAGAGTCCAGCGAAGGGCAACAAAAATGATTAGGGGACTGGAACACATGACTTATGAGGAGAGGCTGAGGGAACTGGGATTGTTTAGTCTGCAGAAGAGAAGAATGAGTGGGGATTTGATAGCTGCTTTCAACTACCTGAAAGGGGGTTCCAAAGAGGATGGATCTAGACTGTTCTCAGTGGTGGCAGATGACAGAACAAGGAATAATGGTCTCAAGTTGCAGTGGGGGAGGTTTAGGTTGGATATTAGGAAAAACTTTTTCACTAGGAGGGTGGTGAAACACTGGAATGCGTTACCTAGGGAGGTGGTGGAATCTCCTTCCTTGGAAATTTTTAAGGTCAGGCTTGACAAAGCCCTGGCTGGGATGATTTAGTTGGGGATTGGTCCTGCTTTGAGCAGGGGGTTGGACTAGATGACCTCCTGACGTCCCTTCCAACCCTGATATTCTATGATTCTATAATTCTATCAGGGAGCCTACTGTCCTATGTAAAAGAATGAATGGACACAAATCATACTGTCCTATAGGAAGGTCTGTGCCAGTCCCAGTCCAATGTAAGTTAGAGGCTACTCTAACTTCCACCATTGTGTGATCCTTAAGGGACTATACACTGGCTGAAGATCAGTGTAGCAGAGCTCCCAGCTGTTCCTCAAGTTGGGATTGGATATTGGGGGCTGATGGAAGGGGCAGCTTTGTGTCCTCTGCCAGGGGAATTCTAAGTTGGCCAGTTACTGCCAGTTACCCCACATTTGAGACTCTGGCCCATAATAATACTAGATACTGCCATGAGTGCAGGGGACTGGACAAATGATCTGTCGAGGTCCCTTCCAGTCCTATGATTCTATAATCGGATCTAACCAAAGTAGAATCGGATAACTTGGTTAAGAGGGGAAAGGTATCTGCTATTAGATGCTTGTTGTAAATTTGATAATCCTTCCATTTCTGACATCAAAATACATGATGTATTTGCTGCCTACAGTGGACAATTATCTCCAACTCCAATTTTGAGCATCCCCGGATGCACGGACTAACTTACCTCACCCTTTGGAATACTGCCAGTCAGTCTAACGCTGAGTGGAGCACAACTGTGTTTATGGATTGTTAGATTTCTTAATATCCTAATAATTCCCTTTCTTGGGCCAGACAGCAGTGTGACTTCTTGCTATACCAGTAAGCAATATCAGCCCATTCTCCGGGAGTCCAGATCGTGGAGCGATACAGCATCGCAGGGGACCAGCGTCAACTTTTGTCAGCAACAGGCTAAGTGGCTGCAGAGCTGTATTCCAAATTCTTCTCTGACAAAACTGGGAAGTGTTTTGAAATGTAGTTTTCCCTTTTCTCCCGCAAACCCTGCCACCCGCAACGTTACTTTTGAATTTACTGATTGAAGGGGAGGAAACGAAGAAACCCTGAAAAACAAATATCCCCTTGCAATCAGCTTCCTTTTTCTTTCTTTTTTTATCCCCTTCTCCCCTGCCCGCAAATCCTGGTCCCAGCTATATGTTATGCAACGAATGTGTGTGTCTATGGGCAGGACTGGGCCTCTTCAGGTCAATGCCAGTACACAGACAGGAAGGGATGTGCCACATCTCCTGTCGTTACGGCATATTTAGGGTGTTACCCAGGCTGACCTGCATGCTTTCCAGACGTGCAAGAAGGGGATGGTCCCTGCTCCAAGGTGCTCACAGTGTAGGGACAGAGAAGTAGCCAGAAGATGGGGGAACAGAATAGGCAATTTATGTATTAGTTGTATTGTCTTAGTGACTAACAGCCCGAGCCATGGAGCAGGACCCCATTGTGCTTAGCACTATGCAAATACGGAACAAAAAGAGGGTCCCAGCCCCAATTTAAGTTCCAAGCTACCATGCTTCCCTGTAGCCAATATGGGTGAAATGTGTCTGTAAGAGGAGCTTACATGTGGAAAGGGCAGAAGCCTGGCGAATAAGCTCAGGGGCATCATACCATGCATTGATGTCTGCTGATGGAAAAGCTCTACAGAAGTTTCAAAGATTCTAAGGCCAGAAGGGATCACTGTGATCATCTAGTCTGACTTCCTGTATAACACAGGCCATAGAACTGCTCCAAATTAATTCCCAGAGCAGATCTTTCAGAAAAACATCCAATCCTGATTTTAAAATTGTCAGTGATGGAGAATCCAC
Organism: Caretta caretta; assembly: GCF_965140235.1. Taxonomy (NCBI): domain Eukaryota; kingdom Metazoa; phylum Chordata; order Testudines; family Cheloniidae; genus Caretta; species Caretta caretta. Next base: position 7,239,358 of record NC_134210.1, on the reverse strand, counting down.
CACAGCACTGGATAAATTGTTCCAATTGTTAATTACTGTCAGCATTAAAACTATATGCCTTACTTCCACCAGAATTTGTCTAGCTTCAACTTCCAGCCATTGGATTGTGTTAGATTAAACTGCCCATTATTACATATTTGTTCCCCATGTAGGTACAGACTGTAATCAAGTCACTCCTTAACCTTTTCCTTGTTAGGCTAAGTTGTTTGAGCTCCTCGAGTCTCTCACTATAAAGCAGATTTTCTAATCCTTGAATCATTGTCGTGGCTCTTCTCTGAACCCTCTCTAATTTTTCAACACTTTTGAATGGTGCACCCCAAAACCGGACACAGGATTCCACCAGTGGTTGAACCAGTGCCAAATGCAGAGGTTAAATAACCTCTTTGCTCCTACTTTAGATTCCTCTGTTTGTGTATCCAAGAATTGCATTGGCCCTCCTTGCCATAGCGGCATCACATCTGGAGTTCATGTTCAGCTGATTATCCACTGCAATGAACCCCCCCGCATATTTTTCAGAGTTGCTGCTTCACAGGATAGGGTCCCCCATCATGTAAATGTAACCTACATTCTTTGTTCCTAGTTGTACACCACTGGTTCCTATTTAGCTGTATTAAAGCCCTTACTGTTTGTTTGCACCCAGTTTACCAAGCAATCCAGATTGCTCTGTATCAGTGACCTGTACTTTTCGTGATTTACCACTCCCCCGATTTTTTTTTTGTTTTGTTTTCTGCAAACCTGATCAGTGATGATTTTATGGTTTCTTTCAGATCATTAGTAAAAATGTTAAATAGCATAGGGCCTAGGACAGCTCTCTGAGGGACTCCACAGGAAACACATCCACTCAATGATGATTTCCTGTTACAATGACAATTTGAAACCTATCAGTTAGCCAGCTTTTAATCCATTTAATGTGTGTCATATTGATTTTATATTCTATTTTTTAATTAAAATGTTGTGCAGCACCAAATCAAACACCTTCCAGAAGTGTAAATATATTGCATCAACCCTATTACCTTTATCAACCAAACTTGTAATTTCATCAGAAAAATTCTCAAATTAAGTTTGACTATTTTCCATAAACTCATGTTGACTGGCATTAATTACATTGCCCTCCTTTAGTTCTTTATTAATTGATTCCCATATAAGCTGCACCTGAAATCGATGTCAGACTGAGTCCTATAATTCCTGAGTCATCCTATTTTCTTTTTAAAATATTGGAATAATATTAGCTTTCTTCTGGTCTTCCAGAACTTCCCTGGTGTTGCAAGACTTATTGAAAATTAACATTAGTGGTACAGAGTTCTCAACCTGCTCTTTTAAAACTCTTGGATGAAAGTTATCCAGACCTGGTGCTTTAAAAATACCTAAATTTAGTAGCTGCTTTTTAACATCCTCCTGAGATACTAGTGGAAAGAGTTTTATCATATTATATGTGACTACATTGTCTGTTTGCTTTCAAAATAGAGAACAAAAATATTTCTTGAAAAGGTATGCCTTTTCTGCATTATTACTGATAATTCTACCACTTCCATTTAGTAGTGAAACGATACCATTGTTCCTAATATACTTAAAAACAACAACTCTCCTTCTAATTGTCCTTAACTTACTGGCCATAGATTTCTGCTTAGCATCTCCCATCAATTTTCTACAATTCCTAGCTTCTGATATATATATTCATTACTATCAATTTCCCGTTTCTTCCATTTGTTATATGTATTGTTTTATTTTTATTTCGTATAGCAACCTTCACTTCCCCTTTAAACCAGGTCTTTTTTTAATAAGAACTAGGTATTGTATATTACACAGGGGAGAAGGAAGCACAGAGGTGATTGTGGAAAATACTGACAGACGGATTTCACACGGGTAGCAAGGCAAAATTAACTTTCACCTGAGCCACCATTCCAAACTGCCTCTCAAGAACTGAAGGCTATAGATGAAGGCTGATTCTGTTCCGGCATCTAGGATTGGTGCTTCATTTCTGCTGAAGCACAGCCCCATTTCAGCTGCCGTGACATTGCTGTCATGCAGGTGAGGTTAACTCCACCATGTGTGGGGTGAATTCCTTGCTGCCATTTAGTTTAGATATTTCTTCTCATTTTGTAATTTCATAACCTCGGCAACAAACTTCTCCCCACCACTCCCCCGTTACCGTAGTGGTTTATGAGTTCTGTGCTCTGCAGTCTATTAAGGTTCAGTTCCCGGCCAATAAAAATGAGGAATTCACTCCTGCCATTCCACAAAAGGCGTTTTAATGCACTCGGTCGCCTGGAAGCCAAAACGCAATAGTTCTGTATTGCTGGTAGTTGTGTAACATAAAGCCTTAATAAAGGTTTATAAGGGAAGGCTGTGAAATGGAGGGGATGGAGCTCAGCTTTACATGCAGCTGTGATGGGGAGTCAAACAATAGAGAATGTGTTGATGGAGGAGGGCAAATAATTGTATTCCATTGGGATGTCTGTTGTTCTAATGACTCTCTTAAGGCTTGGTCCTCTGGTTTGCAAGGCAAAACTCCTATCAACTTCAAGCCCCTCCACAGGCCTGCAGGATGAGGCTTGTGGAATGTCATGCTACATTAATGTGAATGTATTTTGACAGGCTTCTTGCACATGGAGGGAAACTCCCATATGTATTGTCCTGAAGCATTAATCCGTTCCTCTGCTGCCCACTCTACGGGTGATCTGTGTTTCACAAAGGCATCATCGCCACTGCACTCCATCGCCTTCTGCTGCGGCTGTAACACCAACAGACCCCGGCTGTTGGCAGGCAGGATCGAACCTGGGATCTCTGGAGCTTAGTGCATGAGTCTCTATTGCATGAGCTAACAACCATAAGGTTGTTAGCTAAGGCTTTGGAGCAGACTCATTAATCACTCTCTAGGGCTATGTCTACACTACTGGGGTAAGTCGACCTACGCTATGTAACTCCAGCTACGTGAATAACCGCGAGGGGTCAACGGGAGAAAATCTCCCATCCACTTACCTTACTCTTCTCGTCAGGAGTAGAGCACAGGGATTGACTGGAGAGTGATCTGCAGTCGATTTGGCCGGACTTTACTAGACCCGCTAAATCGACTGCCGGTAGATCAATCTCAGAGCGTCAATCCCTGCGGTAGTGTAGACCTCTGCTAGATGGGACAGAACACCACACCCCGAAGGTGTGTGGGTTACATAGCATCTCTGAAAGTAGGATAGCATCCTGGGGTTAGGGCCAGGCCTGACCGATGTCGATTTGGATAGGTCTACACTGCAATCAGGACAGCCGGCTCCCAGCTAGATCACTAAAAAGAGCAGCATGGGTGGTGGCATGGCAAACCGCCTGAGTGTGTACTGAGGAAGTGTGTGACCCTGTGACCCTGACTACACAACTTTTTTTTTTTTTTGTGAGCTAGTACGATCAAAGCTAACTGGAGTATGTTGACATATGCTGCAATTATGTCTCAGTGTAGACACACCCTTAGCTGGTCACATGGAATAATTAGATTCTGCGGACTCTCAACTTTCATTTAAAAAAAATCAAAAAGTAGCCGGTCTACATAATATATCTATATTTTTTGCCAGTGGCTTTTTTTGCCTAAAAATGAAGGTTTTGTTTTTCTACATTTTCCACATATTCAATGAAAAAGAAATCGCTTCTTCAATTTTCAGGTTTTGTGTTTTTCTGTTTCTCCCTTCCTCCCTTTCTCCACTCACATTTTGTTCACTAGAAAAATGGTGGCGTCAAAGGAGGAGAGAAAGGAGGAAAATGGGGAAGCCAACGTTTTTATTCAGTATTTTTAAATATTCTTTTTTTGAAAACTGTGGAACAAAAATTGGTTGGAATTTTTTTAAATGAAAAATCTTCCATTTTTCAATCCGCTCCAACTGAAGTGAGTTTCTAGCCAGGGATGTAAAGACAACATTGAGCATGTAACCAGAATGTAAGTGTTTTCGTGATCTCTGCCTGCGTCTGCAGGGAGCCTGAAACAGTGACTTTGGGAAGTGTAAATTTTGAAGCCTCCATTAATCTCATTTGTTAACTGGTTTCAGAGTAGCACCCGTGTTAGTCTGTATTCACAAAAAGAAAAGGAGTACTTGTGGCACCTTAGAGACTAACCAATTTATTTGAGCATAAGCTTTTGTGAGCTACAGCTCACTTCCACTGAATGCATCTGATGAAGTGAGCTGTAGCTCACGAAAGCTTATGCTCAAATAAATTGGTTAGTCTCTAAGGTGCCACAAGTACTCCTGTTCTTATTTGTTATCTGTAAAGCCTAATGATGACATGGGAAAGTCAGCATTAACTCTTTCATTGCTGGTCTCCCCAGTTTGAGGAAAAGGGAGAAAAGGATCTCAAAACATCTCTCTCTCCATTATCGACTTGCTAGGATGCCATGATTAGCTGGTCACCCATTTGTGCCATAAAAAGCAACATCGCACACAATGAACATTGAACAAGGTCAAGGCCAACCTCCAATCTGTAATGTTGCCCTCAACACCTGGGAGCTCTTAGCCCGTGACATGATCCGATGGCAGCAGCAGCTCTGTCATCTTGGACTGAACGATTCTGAGAGCTTGTGGATTGTTGTAGTCCAGGAGAGATGTGCAAGGTGTGAAGCTAAAAGCAGTGCACATTCATCGACAGTTGTTTCAACTGTGGCACTTGCGGATAAGACTGGAGGTCCAGAATTGGTCCCTGGTCTCCCAATAAGTGACCGTAGCTCATCTGTCGAAATCAGCAGGAGACTCCATGGGTGTTATGGAGGATAAATACATTAAAGACTGCAAGACACGCAACTGCTATGGTAATGGGTGTCCTATAAGTAAGAAGTTGCAAATGGTACAGACCCAAATGCCAGCAGGAAGAAAACTTTAGCATTGGCAGTAAATCATCAGGGGAAAGAAAAGTGCTTGAAAGAATACACTGAACAAATTAAATCTCGGGGCCTAAAGACAAAAGGAGGGGGAATTAATTTTATACAGATATGAAATACTCTGAATCAGATAAGTCTTGTCATTAGAAAAGGCACTAAGCAGCAAATGCCTGGATAATACTGCCAGTTCTGTGCTGCTCTTGGAACCTCTAAATACATTAAATCCATAAAACTAAATGAAAGCAGCTGCAGTTTTATAGAAATAAAAGGCGCTCATATTAAAAAGCTGAAAGCTTATGAAATGAAAGAAATAATAATAACAAAATTAGAGGGAGGGAGGGGGAGGATGGCAGCATGTGGAAACAGGCTGCCAGGAAAGGCATCACACAAAAGATGCCCCATCAATGTGTGTAAGGCCTAGGGAGTCGAAGCAGAAATCTTACTCTCTGCTTCCCAGTACTTTGTTTATTGCAGAGGACCAGGATGGAAGGTGAAACTGGAGGTGGGAGATGATTGCAGACAAAAAAGAATCATTTTAATTTGTAGGCAAGTTTGCTTTGATGAGGAGCCTGAGTCTTATTGATGTTACAGTGGCACTCGGAGGCCCTGACCATGCTTGGCACCCTGTTGTGCCAGGCACTGTACAATCACTCCCTGCCCTGGAGAGCTCAACGTCCGAATACGTGACAGACAAAGGAATGGGAGAAAGGAAGCGAAACAGATCACAGAACAGTGGAAGAAGAGATCACACAGGGAGTCTGTGGGAATTGAACCCAGATCTCCTGATGCCCACTCCACCCATGTCACAAACTTAGCTTAGCCATGCTTCGGTTTACCCCACTGCACAGTGGAGGATGGAAATACTCACCCATGTCTCAGGGATGGCATTGAGGCATCATTAATTCCGTGTAGCAAAGTGCTTGGAGATCCGGGCATGAAAGGTGCCAAGTGAGTGCCAAGTACGTGCATGCAGCCACGTCTGAGCCATTTAAGCAAAGTAGACACTGACCACGGTTGATGCGTCCTGTGCTTTGATTTTTCTACCCGCTCCTTGATTAAGGAAGAACAGCCCAGACACTTGGAGATGGATGAATGGCTCGTTACGGTGCAGCTGAACAGTCTGTAGCTCTTCAATCCCATGCATGCCTTTCCTTTCTCCACCATAGGCCTTGAGTTCTGAGTACCCTTGCTATTGGATTGCATATGTTTCAAAGCAGAACAGGCCTTTAGATTGCAGAGCAGCCTGTTCTGTTTTCTTAGCTGTGTTATTGCCTATGAATAGGTCTTCTCATGTGCTGTTTGGAGGTGTGTGTGTTTTTGCCTGAGCACAACTTTTAACTTGTTCTAACTGGATGCGTTTGTCTAGAGGTAAGGCAGATATATTTTCCACCTAAAAGAGAGTAATGTGTGTGTGTCTCTGATAGAGACAGAAGCCCCCCCCGACCTCCAAGTTATTTCCCAAGTAACCCTCCATGGCACTACTTTTTTCACCTATTCAGGAAACGTGTGTGCAAACCAGAGACACTAAATCAGTGTTAATAATGAAATCCTCTCTAGAAAAGGATCCACCCTCAGATTAAGACAGATAAAGAACCTAACAAACAGGAAAAGACACCGCCTGTCTCATTGCTCAGGGAGAGAATTAATTTCTGCAGACTTAGAAAACTAAATAAAAATATTTGCTTTAAATGCCAAAGTTTTGCATTACTGCATCACCTGCAGCTTTCAGCCCAAGGGGGTTTTGCCATTCTCATCCGTAGCAGACAGAAAAGGCTTACACTCTCTTCGCCTTTTCCAGTAACCTTTCAGTCAAAATAGGCAAACAGTCCAAAACAAAGATCTTTCTTTTAAGAAGGACCAATTATTGTCACTTTTATTTGTCACCCTTCCTCAAGCTGCCTAAGTATAGCCAAAATCACTGTGAGCAATCAAAGATGGCAAAACTTCCACAACACACAAGCATTTGAAAGCCGCTGCATTTAAACAGGGTGCAAGAGCTAGTCGTAAGACCGGTTTCAGAGTAACAGCCGTGTTAGTCTGTATTCGCAAAAAGAAAAGGAGTACTTGTGGCACCTTAGAGACTAACCAATTTATTTGAGCATGAGCTTTCGTGAGCTACAGCTCACTTCATCGGATGCATACCGTGGAAACTGTATGAGACCCAAGACCAGATCTCTTGGGTTTTCTTCTTGGCTCTGTCACTCCGCGTGGATTAGGGTAACCAGATGTCCTGTTTTTTGGGACTTTTTCTTATATAGGTGCCTATTACCCCTCACCCCCTCTCCTGTTTTTTTCACAGTTGCTATCTGGTCACCCTAACCTGGATGAATGGACAGACAGAAAAACTTACCTACCTCTCAGGAGTGTTAATGAATCTTAGTAAAATGCTTTGAGATTCAAATTCCAGATAGGCTGAAATACTAGCCATTAGAAACCCATTTTGGTGCCCTGTTTGTTCCTGTATTTATCTTGCCATTGCCTTTCTTGACTCATTTTGGTCAATGGGGGTCTCAAACATTTTGATTTGCTGTAGGGATGCAAAGGTGAAGTGAAGTTGTGAGATTATTTTTACTGTCTCTAATTCCTCTCACTTTGCTCGAAGAAAACTCCAAGAGGGCAAGTATTCTAGTCCCGCAACACAGCGCGTGTCAAGCATTACCATGGCAACCTGGGTGTAATTAAGGCCTGCTTCAGCTGCTAACAGCTGTGTGCATTTTATCGGCTGTGACTATATGTGTGTGAATCTATAGCTCTGCATATATCCCTATATCTAAAATTGCTGCTTCTCTATATCTATATCAGTAGAGATACGGATGCAGTCATGAAAAGAAAAGGAGGACTTGTGGCACCTTAGAGACTAACCAATTTATTTGAGCATGAGCTTTCGTGAGAGTTCTTCCTGCTCTAGGAGTGACTGTGAAAGCACCAGAGTTCTTAATCACCTCTCCTTATCGCTAACTATCAGTCATAATGAAGTGTGAAGAAATGCACATAGCCAGAGAAGGAGCCCTGTTCAGAGGGTTTGAGTTCCAGCACCTCTTTGAATTGCTCTTAGCCCCTGCAAGCTTCCTTCCCATTAAGAATGGGAAAGAGAAGGCACTCTGTAGCTCTCAGTGGCTCTAGTGAATGTGTAGAGTTCTGAAATACGTCACTTAACTTCTTTGTGTCTTCCCATGGCATCCCCCTGCTGACAAAACCCTCCATCCAACAGCCCCACATTTACTAGGCTCATGTACTTGAAATGTGTAAGGTATATGAATCATAGACTATCAGGGTTGGAAGGGACCTCAGGAGGTCATCCAGTCCAACCCCCTGCTCAAAGCAGGACCCATCCCCAATTTTTGCCCCAGATCCCAAATGGCCCCCTCAAGGATTGAACTCACAACCCTGGGTTTAGCAGGCCAACGCTCAAACCACTGAACTATCCCTCCCCGTAAGTTGTGGTTGATCTTGTACCAACACCCTCCTAGGAAGGTCACCTGTGATTACGAAGCTTGGGACCTCTGGTTTTAAGGGAAGAGCATCTGCTAAAGAACCAGAACCCTCACTTGACAGGCACTAACACTGCTAAACCACTATATATGGTCTAGCCACTAAAAGGGAACCAAAGACGTACATTGTGTCCGTGTGGGTTACACAAATGTCACTTAACTGGCCACTGTATTGTTCTTTTGTGATTGCGGTGAAAGGAAATACACTGGTCACCACTTCGATTCTTAGTTATCAGAATTTTTTTGTGTGAGCATATATAATGATAGCAGCCTTCAATTACCTGAAGGGGGGTTCCAAAGAGGAGGGAGCTCGGCTGTTCTCAGTGGTGGTAGATGACAGAACAAGGAGCAATGGTCTCAAGTTGCAGTGGGGGAGGTCTAGGTTGGATACTAGGAAACACTATTTCACTAGGAGGGTGGAGAAGCATTGGAATGGGTTCCCTAGGGAGGTGGTGCAATCTCCATCCTTAGAGGTTTTTAAGGCCTGGCTTGACAAATCATAGAATCATAGAATATCAGGGTTGGAAGGGACCCCAGAAGGTCATCTAGTCCAACCCCCTGCTCGAAGCAGGACCAATTCCCAGTTAAATCATCCAAGCCAGGGCTTTGTCAAGCCTAACCTTAAAAACCTCTAAGGAAGGAGATTCTACCACCTCCCTAGGTAACGCAACAAAGCTCTGGCTGGGATGATTTAGTTGGTGTGGGTCCTGCTTTGAGCAGGGGGTTGGACTAGATGACCTCTTGAGGTCTCTTCCGACCCTAATATTCTATGATTCTATGTGCGTCACGACATATATACGTGTATATTTGGCATGAGCACACACAAATATAGACAAGTACCATTTCTAGCACAGGGTGTTAACTCTTCTTTGAGTGTGGGGTACTGCAGCAAAGCTCAGAAAATGAAATCATTAATATCTATTCTTATTTTATATTTGTATAAAACACCATACATTATTAGGGTTCTGGTGTGAACCAGCCCTCAAGATCTTAAGCCTCTGATCTGTGTGAAAGGGAAAGACAAGGAGGGAGTGGAGTTAAGAGAAGCTCTTGCGGAAGATGACTCACAAAGCGAATGCCGTGCAATCAAGGCAATGATGTTGTTCAAAAGAAACTTAGCTGTAGATAGACCTTTTACAGGTCAGATTTTTTTTTTAAATGGCCTCTAGGTTTGCACCTGCAATAATTGGTACGCATATGCACATTCAGGCAGAGTTTCTGTGTGCCAGTTGGATCGTTAGATATGTAACAACCAAAATGCATGCAGGCAAATGCAGGTGTTTTCATATACCAAATTGCAGGTGCCAGTTTCAGAGGCCTTAAGGGCTATATTTTGAAAGATGTTTCTACATGGCCATCCTTCCTGCCAGCCCTATGTCATGTGTGCAAAAGCACCTGTTTTGACTTGTGCACTCTCATCACCTATTTGTGCAAGAAAGCCTGTAAATTCTATATTTGCACAAGCAAGAGAGTGCACAAACCAAAGTCATGGTTTGAAAAATTGACCCTCTGTGGGCGTAAGTGTTTTCTAGCAGTTAGAGCGTGGAGGGCGGGAGACCTGGGATCTCTTCTTAGTTCTGTTTCTGACTACGTTTCTGTCAAGTCACTTAACCTTAGTTGGCAGCTCTGTAGCATGGTACTTTCTTTAGAGCCATATTGTGAGGCCTCAATTACATTTGCATAAAACTTTGAGATCTTCAATTGCAAGGTATATTTGTGCTGATTGTTGCCATCGATCCCTGATAGGCATTTGGCTAAGGAAAACTGCAATACACAGTTGGTGACACATTTTGAATGACAGCGCAGCAAGAGCCAGAATGAATTCACAGGCAACTAATGCAACCCAGAGGCCAGGCTGTATATTATTTTGAGGGCTGAAAGAATCTAGAGAGAAGAGTACTTGCAGATATTTGTGATGAGGGAATCATTTTTTTTGTGGGGAGAGGATTTGGCCTGTTGTTGTTGTTGTTATTATTATTACTATTATTATAGATTTGGATCTGGAATTCCATGGAACAGTGTTAGAAATTAAGGCTGATTAAAAATGAGGAAACGTGAACACTCTCTTTGGGGGAAAAACGTGTCCCTTTTTATGGGTGAAAACACTGATTGTTTTTATTTTTTTATTTATTCATTTATGTATTTTTACCAGCTCTGTAGCTGGTCAGAAAATGAGAATTCATTTTTTTTTGTCAAAATAGATGTGAAAAATGTGTCCTTTGCTGTCCAAATATTTTGAAATTCAAAAATGTTTGAAACTGAAAATGCTTCTTAGTCTGAAGGACTATCAACACGTTAAAGGCTTGGTATTTCATGCAGTCACAATATTCCAGATGTACTAAACATGAATCTTTAATTCCAGTGGTATATAATTTGTCCACTGGTAAAATCTCTCTGAATCAAAGGGGGATAATATAAATAAAAATAACCAGGGTACTCAGAAAGATAGGATATTGAAGTCAGAATTCTAGTGAGCTGTGAGAGTTGGAAACATTTGGGTTGGGACTGTAATGGATCTAACTATGTAGCTGTTTTACCATTTGTCTTCTATATGTTGCGTATTTAAATCTCACAGGACTCTGATAACTATAGACCAGGGTTGCCATTTTGTCTACTGTTCTTTGCAGACTCTCCCAGAGGAAAATGCACCCACTGTGCTCTTGTCATAAAAATAAAGGGAAGGGTAACCACCTTTCTGTATACAGTACTATAAAATCCCTCCTGGCCAGAGGCAAAACCCTTTCACCTGTAAAGGGTTAAGAAGCTAGGATAACCTCGCTGGCACCTGACCAAAATGACCAATGAGGAGACAAGATACTTTCAAAGCTGGAGGGGGGGAAACAAAGGGTCTGTCTGTCTGTGTGATGCTTTTGCCGGGAACAGATCAGGAATGCAGTCTCAGAAACTCTGTTAAGTTTCAGAGTAGCAGCCGTGTTAGTCTGTATTCACAAAAAGAAAAGGAGTACTTGTGGCACCTTAGAGACTAACCAATTTATTTGAGCATAAGCTTTTGTGAGATACAGCTCACTTCATCGGATGCATTCAGTGGAAAATACAGTGAGGAGATTTATATACACACAGAACATGAAAAAATGGGTGTTATCATACACACTGTAAGAGTGATCACTTAAGATGAGCTATTACCAGCAGGAGAGTGGGGGTGGGGGGGAGAAAACCTTTTGTAGTGATAATCAAGGTGGGCCATTTCCAGCAGTTAACAGGAACGTCTGAGGAACAGTGGGGGGTGGGGGAAATAAACATGGGGAAATAGTTTTACTTTGTGTAATGACCCATCCACTCCCAGTCTCTATTCAAGCCTAAGTTAATTGTATCCAGTTTGCAAATTAATTCCAATTCAGCAGTCTCTTGTTGGAGTCTGTTTTTGAAGTCAATTTGTTGTAATATTGCGACCTTTAGGTCTGTAATCGAGTGACCAGAGAGATTGAAGTGTTCTCTGGCCGGTTTATGAATGTTATAATTCTTGACATCTGATTTGTGTCCATTTATGCTTTTACGTAGAGACTGTCCAGTTTGACCAATGTACATGGCAGAGGGGCATTGCTGGCACATGATGGCATATATCACATTGGTAGATGTGCAGGTGAATGAGCCTCTGATAGTGTGGCTGATGTGATAAGGCCTTATGATGGTGTCCCCTGAATAGATATGTGGACACTGTTCGCAACGGGCTTTGTTGCAAGGATAGGTTCCTGGGTTAGTGGTTCTGTTGTGTGTGGTATGTGGTTGCTGGTGAGTATTTGCTTCAGGTTGGGGGGCTGTCTGTAGGCAAGAACTGGCCTCTCTCCCAAGATTTGTGAGAGTGATGGGTCTTCGTCCTTCAGGATAGGTTGTAGATCCTTTCTGATGCGTTGGAGAGGTTTTAGTTGGGGGCTGAAGGTGATGGCTAGTGGCGTTCTATTATTTTCTTTGTTGGGCCTGTCCTGTAGTAGGTGACTTCTGGGTACTCTTCTGGCTCTGTCAATCTGTTTCTTCACTTCCGCAGGTGGGTACTGTAGTTGTAAGAATGCTTGATAGAGATCTTGTCGGTGTTTGTCTCTGTCTGAGGGGCTGGAGCAAATGCGGTTGTATTGTAGAGCTTGGCAATGGATCGTGTGGTGTGGTCTGGAGGCATGTAGGTAGGAATAGCGGTCAGTAGGTTTCCGGTATAGGGTGGTGTTTATGTGACCATCGTTTATTAGCGTTGTAGTGTCCAGGAAGTGGATCTCTTGTGTGGACTGGTCCAGGCTGAGGTTGATGGTGGGATGGAAATTGTTGAAATTGTGGTGGAATTCCTCAAGGGTTTCTTTTCCATGGATCCAGATGATGAAGATGTCATCAATGTAGCTCAAGTAGAGTAGGGGCATTAGGGGACAAGAGCTGAGGAAGCGTTGTTCTAAGTCAACCATAAAAATGTTGGCATACGGTGGGGCCATGTGGGTACCCATAGCAGTGCCGCTGATTTGAAGGTATACGTTGTCCCCAAATGTGAAATAGTTATGGGTGAGGACAAAGTCGCAAAGTTCAGCCATCAGGTTTGCATTATTGTTAAGTTAGTAAGTAATCTAGCGAGAAATGCATTAATTTCCTTTTGTTTAATGGCTGGTAAAATACGCTGTGCCGAATGGAATGTATATTCCTGTTTTTGTGTCTTTTTGTAACTTAAGGTTTTGCCTAGAGGGATTCTCTATGTTTTGTTTCTGATTACCCTGTAAGGTATTTACCATCCTGATTTTACAGAGGTCATTCTTTTATCTTTTCTTTAATTAAAATTCCTCTTTTAAGAACCTGATTGATTTTTCATTGTTCTTAGAATCATAGAATATCAGGGTTGGAAGGGACCTCAGGAGGTCATCTAGTCCAACCCCCTGCTCAAAGCAGGACCAATCCCCAATTAAATCATCCCAGCCAGGGCTTTGTCAAGCCTGACCTTAAAAACTTCTAAGGAAGGAGATTCTACCACCTCCCTAGGTAACGCATTCCAGTGTTTCACCACCCTCCTAGTGAAAAAGTTTTTCCTAATATCCAACCTAAACCTCCCCCACTGCAACTTGAGACCATTACTCCTTGTCCTGTCCTCTTCTACCACTGAGAATAGTCTAGAACCATCCTCTCTGCAACCACCTCTCAGGTAGTTGAAAGCAGCTATCAAATCCCCCCTCATTCTTCTCTTCTGTAGACTAAACAATCCCAGTTCCCTCAGCCTCTCCTCATAAGTCATGTTCTTCAGATCCAAGGGTTTGGGTCTGTGTTCACCTGTACAAATTGGTGAGGATTTTTATCAAGCTTTCCCCAGGAAAGGGGGTGTAGGGCTTGGGGGGATATTTTGGGGGAAGACGTCTCCAAGTGGGCTCTTTCCCTGTTCTTTGTTAACACGCTTGGTGGTGGCAGCATACTGTTCAAGGACACGGCAAAGTTTGTACCTTAGGGAAGTTTTTAACCTAAGCTGGTAAGAATAAGCTTAGGGGATCTTTCATGCAGGTCCCCACATCTGTACCCTAGAGTTCAGAGTGGGGAAGGAACCTTGACAGCTCTCAAGGAGACAATATTTTTATCCTTTCTTGTTTTGTTGTTCTAATCTACAACTCATGACATCTGAAAAGATGTGTTTGCTCGTTGTGTGTAGGGAAACGTAACAGGGGAGCAAGACCAATATTTACAGGACCAGTCGATTTATCCAAACATAGTTTTTGGAAAAAGTGATCAGAAAGAAAATAAACCAGACTTTTTAGAAAGTAGGGGTGCTATGTTTGATTAGGAAGGGTAGGTGGGAAAATGGAATGTACAGACCCAGAGTTCAGACAACTACAGGCTCTGGGATGACGTACAGATTCAGCAGCTTAAAAGTTTCATTTGGCTGTGAATAGATGCCAAGGAACATCTACCAATCAAACAGACTCCAGTCCTTTTTAACACAAGATTTGCTTTAATTATGAAAAGTATATATTAATTCCTCATCACACTCTAATCCTTAACCAAACTTCTCCTTAGCCTCTCTTATCCAGTAACTAGTCTACCTTAACTGATATAAATCCACATATCCACATCAAATATATTCATGAACCTCTCTCTATATATGTAAAATCTTTTAAGTGCAGGTTTAAGCTAATGGCTATGTGTCTGTTATTTAATACCCAGCCTTTCTTGTGCTGCTCCCATTGTAACCTGACACAGATGCCTCAGTCCCTTACAATCAGGGACTGTTTCTCTGCAGTGTTTCATGAATCCGTGCCAGCCCATAAATCTCTTAGATTAGTGTGGAGGTGTTTGGTGCGACTGTGCTTTGCTCACCCCCCTTCGGTCCCTTGCTGACGAAGCTTGAAGTTGGCTGCGAGGGATCAGGAGTTTTGATGTTGGTTTTCCTGTCTGTATGCTTTGTGAATTAGAATATCAAACCTGGTAGCAAATCTTCAGGCATCAACCCTACTTTGCATCAATTAAAAACATCAAAACCAAAGTCTCTCCTGGTTCCTCCTCTTGCCACTTGATCTCTTACTCCACTAGATGCTGTAACTCTTTTCCTAGCTCCTAGTTCCCGTGTTCCTTCTTTTATTTTGGATTCTCCCCTCCTCTGGTCTCTCCTAACATTTTTTTTTCTTTCCATTCTTTCACTCTTCCCTAACGGGGGAAACACCCTGACGGAGTTTTGTCATCTAAGATAAATGGTAGAGTAAGATCCTTTAACCAAAACTGCCTTTGTATCTAATTCAGCCCTAGTTTATTTTTATTAAGACCCATGTCTGGAACAGTTTTCATTTCAAAGCACTTTATAACAATGTGTGAATATCTTCATTCCCAGTTTACAGATGGTGAATTGAACCATAGAGCAGTTTGGTAACCTTTCCAAAGTCACACAGCAAGTCAGTGGTAGAGCAAGGAACAGAGCCCAGGTCTCATGATTCCTAGTCTTGTGTCTAAGTTTGTTGGATAAATCACTATTATTTAGACTTTGGATCAAAACCAAACCCTGAATCTGAACTTTGAGGAGTATCAGCTAGAGGGCTAAACTTTTTGGCCTAGACCCACCTCTCTTACTGTCTATTTTGCATAAATGCCATGGGAACACATTGCACTTCAGAAAAAGACAGGAATCCAGTTCTATGTTGCATACCGACCAACTTAGATGAATACAGTCAAAGTGCATGAAAGCAGTTCATGCACAAGAAGGATGCTCTTTGAGGAATTTGTATGAGTGTCTCTTTGTAATCCCATGGACCATTTGGCATTAAGGTTCTAAAAAATAGGACTATATACTGAAGTATCTCCTACTTCGACCACATCACTAATGAAGAGGTCCGTAACATCATCACCCAATGCACTGGGTCATATGAAGACCTCCTGACGACCGTGAAGAAGCACAAGCTGAAGTGTTACGGCCTTGTAACAAGATCATCTGGCCTATCCAAGATAATCCTCCAAGGGACAATACAGGGGAAGAGAAGAAGAGGTAGACAGAAGAAGAGATGGATTGACAACATAAAAGAATGGACAGGATTGGACTTCGCGGAGACTCAAGCACTGACAGTCGTCGGGGGGGAGACAATTGGTTGATTGCCCATCTGTGATGGTGCCCCAACAACCCATGTGGTTAGGGAAGTGATGATGAGTATACTGAAGATACTTCCATATTTATGTAAATCCCCATGTACACACACAGTTTACTGATTATTTTTATTTGGATTAGTGAAAAAATAAAATGGGCATTTCATAGATTTTAAGGTCAAAAAGGACTATTGTGCTCATCTAATCTGACCTCCCCTATCAAAGGAATTATTTTGGGGAAGTTCTCCAATCAGTTATGCAAGTGGCCATATTACAGTATCACAATGGTCCCTTTTGGCCTTGGAATCTATGAATCACACAGGCAATAGGATTTACCTGAATTAATACCTGTTTGAACTAGACCAATATCTTTCAGCAAAAAAACATCCAGTCTGGATTTAAAAATTAACGGTGATGGAGAATCCACCACAAACCTTGGTAAATCGTTCCAATGTTTAATGACCATTGGAATTATAATTTTAATGTCATACATTTAGAAAAGCAATAGTGCACATACTGTCATACTGTAGATCTAAATGACCCTGTCTCAGTCAGCTGAACCCTGCTGAGTAGTCCAAAAAGAAAATAAACCCAATCTACAGGCTCTTGTGTTCGTGTGTGTATCACTGCCACCTGTTGGATGGAAGAAGAATTTCTCAACTATCTTGCACAAGTGAGGTATCGGTAATTAACATTCTCTTTTAACCTGTGGACTCTTCACACTGGTGTGAAAAAAAAATAGATTCACTGCAGGATAAGTACAAGTCACTTCTTACCCCTGTGTAGCATATATAGCCATTGTTGAGTGTGTGTTGCCTTTCCTCGATCCACAGAGCCCGGCAATTGAACTTGAGGTCTGAAGGCTCACAAAGTACCTGATTCAGTGCCTAATGTTGGCCAAAATGGCCACTATCATATCTTCACTAGTGTCAGAACATCCAGTGTGGAAAAGCCCTTGGCATAGTATGGGAAAGAGGACTCATGGGGTAAAGACCAGAGAGGTACCATTTTCTGTTCCTAAATTAACCATCTTGAGATTTCTGACCAGACTGCCGGTGCCATAAAGGACCGATTGATAATACATTGACAAGAGTTAGGCCTCTACTGTGCTGAGACCACTGTCTATTATGAGGACCAAGCCTTTCGTGTTGTTTCCTTGTATTCCCCTTTTGGTCTGTCTGTATCCATTTCCTCTTGTCTTATGCTTAGGATTGTAAGCTCTTTGTGGGTAGGAACCACTTTTTTGTTCTGTGTTTGTCCAGCACTTAGTACAAAGGAGCCTGCCCCATGATGGGGGCTCCCAGGCAATACGAAAATACAAACGATAGTAAATCATTTCAGTGTGTGCTTAATCTTTTTTTTTTTTTTTTGAAAGATGGGTTCATGTATTCTCAAAGAAGCTTCAAGTTTGTAAGGCTTAGGCACTCTCTTCTGTTGCTATTATCCTCTGGAATTTAAAAAAAAAAGGAAGATTCCTGCAGCAAAGTGAAGGCCTCAAAGGACTGGATAATAAAACAAAATTACTATGAGCATGAAGGGTGGAAGGGAGAGTAAGCAAAGAAACAAAATCAAAATGTCCCAAACGGGCATGTTGGATTGCAGGTGTATGTGTGAGCACATTCTTGTGTTTCACTTCCCTCCCTTAAAACAAGCCCAACTGATTTATTTCAAAATTTGTACAACCCTCCCCGCCCAAAAAAAGGAGGGAAGAAAGAAAGAAAAAAAGATCAATTGAAGCTGAGAGAGACTTTGTTTGCCAAGTTTCCTGCCTCTGTTTGGAGTGAATTTTTATGGCCAAGTTATAAACCTTTGAAAATAGGAGTTTCTAATGGAAATGCTGACCGACCCTTTATACAGTGACGTTAATGCTGGCCGCTCTGAGATTGTCCTTGTCTTTTTATTTATTTATTTTCCCCTCTTTGTCCTTAAGGTCCTACTACCTTCAGCTTGACCTCAGTCCCCGGGAAGCTAACGGAAGAATTCAATCTCCATTCCAAGGGGATTTTCAGCCTGTAAAGCGGGAAGGTGGGAGGGAGGGAAAGGGTTGGGAAAACATTCTGCTTGGGATATTAACACTCCCCAAAGCATTCTGTACTGCTGCATTGTGTGCAAGTCTCAGACATCTCTTCCTTCACTTTCCTCCTCCTTTTTTCCCTAGCAGCTAATTGCCTCATTAATGTAAACACTATCCCTCCATCCAGCCAATTAACTTGCTAATTTTTAAGCTAACAAAAAAAAAAGTTAGCTTGAGAGAAAGTAAAAATTATAATTGGTTGTATGTTCAGGTTTTTCTTCAGCCTTTTTTTGGGGGGGTGGGGTGGTTCATATATGCCTTTTTGGGGTTGGCTGCCTGCGTCAGCTGAACTGAAAGGGGTTGTGATGTGGAGCGGAAATTATCTGTTTTTATAGAACCCATCTTCTCATTCTGCACTATATGGAGTGAACAGGTGCCTCAAAATCACAGGTTTACATGGGGGTTGCAGTATTCCCTGTGAACATGGTCTAGCCAACAGGACGCTAGACTGGGAGTCCAGACGCTTGGGTTCAGTTCCCCTCTTTATCTTAGGTCCTTGTGCATACTTACTGTAGCATCTGAGCACCTCACAAACATTAATGTGAGGTAGGGGAGTGCTGTTGTCCCAAATAGAGGGTTTTGCATATGGGGAATTGAGACACAAATGAGACTAAATGACTTGCCCAGCGTCATACAGAAATTTGTGGCCAAGCAGGAACTTGAACTGAGATCTCTGTGGTCCCAGAGGAGCATCCCAACCTTGGGACCATCCTTCCTCTCGCTCAATGACTGCACTTTGGGCAAGCCGAGTGCTCTAGCAGGGAAGGCCCTTCTATCCAAATGGGTCTGTGTGGCACAAAAGGGTCACCATGCACCTATCAATCAGGATCTGTGATGTAAAGAGACTTGTCTTTATAACCACTCAGCAGTAGACATGCCATGGACTCCCTATGTGCTCCCAACAGACCCCTCCATATGTGCTCATTTGAGCTGAATCCATTAATTATGCATAAGGGTAGATGAACCTCCTGGAGAATGAGAGTTTACAAACCTCTCAGGCCACCTTTTGGACTTGCAAAATGAGTTGGAGTTTGGGAACAGTTAGAGTGGTGTTTGCTCCTTTCCCCTAGGACTGGCAGTTGCCATGACAAGTGAAAGGTCAAGAGTGGTAGGTTCACCTAGAATTTAGGCTGGCATAAGTTAGTCACTGTATATAAACTATATAGACTGTATTTCTTTTTTCATTCAAATTTTTCACTTCCTTTCTCTGTTCTCTTTTCTCCTCAGTCTCTCTGACTTGTTGATTTTTCCTCTGACCTCTTTCTCCGTTGGCTTTTTGTCTTCCTCTCCCAGCTCCTTTTTCTTTGTCATTCCTCCTAAGCATATGGCAAACCCAATAACACTGACGCCACAGCGGACATTTTAACCCAGCGTGTTTGAGTGGGCTTGAAATTAAGTGCCATGGGGCAGCCATTCCTCATTCTGTGTGCAAGCCTGAGGGAGGGGACCTAGGTAATTGAGGTATGAGCTCATCTCTAGGTTTCTTAAGAGGTTCACCCTCCTTGTCCCCCTTGCCTGGCAGAGACAGTTGCCTTTAACTTCACCCTCTGGAATCATATCTCAGTTTAGAAGTATGTGTGTACTCTGCGGTTTGCAGGCAGTTTCAGTGAATCAAAGCCACCAAAGGAGTTAAAAACTGCTAGGTACTTTTATTCTCTTCTGAAAAGAACTGAAGTCCATAGGATTTAATGAAGGGTGAGCATATGGGCTTGGAAGTAAAACAAATTTACCTGAGCCTTCTGTTTAACACCTCTGCTGTTTCACCTGGGCCCCCTCACGTTTCGATGAGAAGATGGAGAATGTTGCTACCTCATCCCAAGAACTGGCCTGACCATTGTACTTTAGGCAGGAAGCATGGTCCAGTGTTTAGGGCCCTAGCCTGGGCATGGGGAGACATGGGTTCAATTCCCTGTTCTGCCACAGAGTTCCCATGCAAACTTGGGCAAGTCACTTAAAGTGAAATTTGTAAAGGTGTTTAAGCACCTAAAGTTGCAGATAGGCTGCTAGTGGGATGGCTTTTAAAAATCCTACTAGGTGCCTTTCTACAACGTTAGGTGCCTATATGCCTTTAAAAACCTGGTCTTTAATCTCTCTGTGCCTCAGTTCCCCAAATGTAAAATGGGGATCTTAGCACTTCTCTAGCTCAGAAGGCTGCCATGAGGGTAAAAGATTGTGAGACACTCAGATACTACAATGATGGGGTAGGCAGGCCATTCATCCAGCTTTAAGTCCTGCTTTTCTACCTTTATCCCCTGTCTGGTACTGAGACAAAACCTGATGTGGTTTTGTCCCGAATCAGATGGGCAGGCCCAAAAGTACCAGTATCCTGGGGAGGTGCGAGTGGCCACCTATATGTACTGGTAGCTAGATAGAGTGCAAAGTGCTCCTAGTAAGCCCCATACCTTGTGTGACCCGCTCAGCCACAGTGTCCCCTGGCATTTTTGTGAAATTCTAAATAGGCGGCAGTGAGTCTTAGTACACCTGCCGTCTCCAGCTAGGGAGGAAGGCCAAGGACCTTCTCAAGAGACAGACGGGAGGGCAGAGCTTCTGCCAACAGGATCCCTCCTCCAGAGGCCTGGATAGACCAGATATACTTTTGGGTGCCCATCTGGACTGAAGCTGTGGCCCTTTGGAGCATTCGACCATGGCTGGATTTAATAGATCACAGTCATGCCTCTCTACTCGCTACACAAGATGGAAGTCAAATACATGCTGCATGCTTCGGTGCCCCTCAAACACTTGTTTAGCATCTTAACTTTATTTCTTGGTTTCCATTTCTCCAGAACACACAGGGCTTGATGTTTTCATTGTTGTACACAAGAGCATAATTTTTTTCTTTGTAGCCTCTGGCTGTTGCACCACTGTTACAAGATTCCTCCTAGGAACAGCAGGGCTGAGATATTCCTCTTTATTATGTGCTTTTTCTTGCTCTCTTTTCCCCCTCCTCCCCTCGTTCCCCGTGCCTCTTTGGTTCCAATTAAGCTTGCTTTTCTAATTAGCATCCCGATCTGGTGCATTGAGACCAAAGAAGGGAACCAGAAAGCCACGGCAGAACCTCTGATGACCCCAAAAGAGCACCGTGGCGCTGAGAAGCTGGCATTTCCTAAGCTGGAGTTCGTTGAATGACTCTTAATGAGAGGAAGAATCAGGACAGTCAGTGGAACTGAGGGGTTATACTAGGTATCATTGCTTGGGAGGAATACCTTGTTTTGGACTAAGGCTGGTACAGAGCACATTCCCTCTCACTTTCTATTTAAGGTGGTTTCTGAACAGCTCACCATCTTTAATCTACTTGTATACCCAAGACACATGTGAGGTAGGAAATACTGGTAGCCCCATTTTACCCATAGTTTCTCTGTGCCTCAGTTCCCCAGGTCACAGAGGAAATCTGCAGTGGAGTAAGGAAGTGACTCCTGGTTTCCTCCCTGTCTTCTGGGGGTGAGCATGGACTCAGGTAGAGCTATGGAAAATTCACTTGCTATTTTGTGGCATCATGCCTGCGAATTTCCACTGCGTAGACATGTGCTTTGTCACCAATGTGCTGCATGGTGTGAATGAGACTCAGGTGTTGTCACAATGTATTTGCCCCTGGTGGGATGCCTATGTAATGGGCACTGCCAATCACATGAGTTCCCGGGGCAAGCAGCCGTAGCAGACAGCAGTGGAGAGAGGCGGAATGGGCCGTGCACATGTCTCAGAATGAAGAAATGGGGGAAAGCCAACAATGGTGGTATGTAAGAGAGCACGGCTTCAGGTTCCTTTTGCTACGACAGTGGTGGTGGTGGGGTGAAACGTGATGGGGCCTGGGGGAAGGACCCAGTCCTGCAGCGGGGGCAGAAATGACAAAACTTCCATTGACTTCCATAGTTGTGCGCTCCAGCTCATTCATTAGAACCCTTTGCAGGTCACAGGCCGCGTCCCATTCCCACTGGCATCGATGGAAGCACTCCCAGAGAGATCGGGGGAGGTAGCGCAGGCCCTTGTATTTTCACAGTATGCTAGTCAGTACTTTTTGCAGCCAGTCCAATCTTTACCTTTCCCCATTGTGACATCCAAGCTGAACTTGTTTCACTGTGGGGTGCAATCTGGGTATTCTGTTTCACGCCCAGCCATGTGTATCGTTTCGTTTCAGTCTAAAGACAACAGGCCAGTTACTGAAGTCCTTTCTCAGCCATTTTTCAGGCAAAACACCCAGTAGAGCCAACAGGAGTAACTTGTTTTTTGCACTTTCCCCAAGTAGTATCTGGATCAAACTATCAGGACTTGGCTGGATATTTTCAAGGCACTGTGGCTGATTCTGCCGAGCTTGCTTGCGTTAATAGGTAAAATGAATCTGTTGGCTCTACAGGAGGATAAAATAGTGAATGGGGATCTAGTAGGTGAGGTTGTCATCTGTGTCAAGGTCTGCTTGGAGCTCCGGAGAGGGGGATGGTCTGTCTCTGGCACTGGCTTCCTGACTCTCTGCTCTTTTGCAGCTCTTGTCCGGATGTAGCTTAGACCAGTGGTTTTCAACCTCTGGTTTCCGGACCCTTGGGGGTCTGTAGACTGTGTCTAAGAGATCTGAGAGAGGTTGTCATTACCATAGTTTTCAATGTGTGGTCTGTGGAACCCTGAGGGTCCACAGACTATGTCTAAGATTTCCAAAGAGATCTGCACCTCAACTGGAAATTTTTTTAGGGGTCCACAAATAATAAAAAGGTTGAAAACTACTGGCTTAGAGCGACCCTTGGTTGCTGTAGCCTGTATCGGCTGGCAGTCTTTCAGATGAGAATCACAAAAGCACATGGATGCTACGGCCATGCCTATGGCCTGCCCTCTGCACTGCAGACAGTGACCACAGTGGTGCAGAACCCACCTTTATACCCACTAAGAGTTTCCTTCGTCCCAGGGGGATTTCCATCCAGACAGTCATTTTCATCCATGGCTGGTATCGGTGCCTTTGCACTGCTTGAAAGGTGAAGTGGTTGAATCAGGGAAAAGCAGCTGGCCCAGTAAGGACACATTAATGTTTGGTATGAAATATTCTCCTCAACATACTCCCATATGTTCTAACCTAGCAAGGATATGCTTCTTATTTCTCCCTCTGTCTCTGTTCATGTTGCTAGGTCGGATCTCAGATCTTTAATTCTATTCAGATTTTTTTCCCCTGAGAAGACAAGACATGAAATTGCTCTGCCAATAATATTAAAGGATGTATCCAATAGGTACAGTATGAGGAGATTTATCACATTACTGAAGAAATTAATAATTACAACAATATTGATTTCATTGCTCAGCTGCACCCCGCCCCAACCAAAAAAACAAACAGACCTTTCTACCTGAAGATAAACACCTCATTTTAATCTGTAAGGAATACAGTTTTAACAATGAGTCCTCCTTGTGGCACCTTAGAGACTAACAAATTTATTTGGGCATAAGCTTTTGTGGGCTAGAACCCACTTCATCAGATGCATGCAGTGGAAAATACAGGAGCAGGTATAAATACGTGAAAAGAAAGGAGTTTCCTTACCAAGTGTGAGGTCAGTCTAACAAGATAATTCAATTAACAGTAGGATACCAAGCGAGGAAAAATCACTTTTGTAGTGGTAATGAGAGTGACCCATTTCAAGCAGTTGACAAGGTGTGAGTAGCAGTAGGGGGAAATTAGTATGTGGGAAATTAGGTTTAGGTTTTGTAATGACCCAACCGCTCCCAGTCTTTATTCAGGCCTATTTTGATGTTATCCAGTTTGCAAATTAATTCCAGTTCTGCAGTTTCAGGTTGGAGTCTGTTTTTTAAGTTTTTTTTGTTGAAGAATTGCCACTTTTAGGTCTGTTATTGAGTGACCAGGGAGATTGAAGTGTTCTCCTACTGGTTTTTGAATGTTGTTATTCCTGATGTCAGATTTGTGTCCATTTATTCTTTTGCATAGAGACTGTCCGGTTTGGCCAACGTACAGGCAGAGGGGCATTGCTGGCACATGATGGCATGTATCACGTTGGTAGATGTGCAGCTGAATGAGCCCCTGATGACGTGGCTGATGTGGTTAGATCCTATGATGGTGTCCCTTGAATAGATATGTGGACAGAGTTGGCACCGTCAAATTAGGCCTGGATAAAGACTAGGAGTGCTTGGGTCATTACAAAATCTAAACCTAATTTATACCTGCTCCTGTATTTTCCACTCCATGCAGCTGATGAAGTGAGTTCCAGCCCACGAAAGCTTATGCCCAAATAAATTTGTTAGTCTCTAAGGTGCCACAAGGACTCCTTGTTGTTTTTGCTGATACAGACTAACACAGTTACCACTCTGAATGCAGTTTTGTTGCTTTGGGAATATTTTAAATGCCAAAACAACAAAAACAAATAAAAATACCCTCCCTTTAATTTTATTGATTTCAAACCTAAATCTTTGATCATATTATCAGCAGCTGGGGTTTGTTTCTTCCGCACGTTTCTTCTGTCATTCCCTCTTCACGCCCCTTAGCGTGCCTTCTTTTTTCCTGCTAGGATGCTCTCCGCATAGACAGCTCTGCATTAGCCCCTGAATTTCAAACCCTGGAAGGGTTTTTATTAATAGTAGCAGTAAAGTTGTCTCACCATGGTTGCTCTAGCCACAATTTGTTGGAAAACTCTGCTGGGAAACTTGCAAGGGACACCTTGGGGTCTAATGTACTTGCATCTAATTGGCAAATCTGTTCAAGTCCCCGTGTTAATATAAAACTGTTTTGTTAGTTGTAAAGTACGTATAAAGTACTGCTAATAATGGCTTCAAAACTGAGCTCATATGGGCCTCAGAGGTCATCTGAAGAATAGAAATTCAATGCTGTCTTAAAGCTTCCATGCTTTTAATGAGTAAAATTGTATTAATGTTTCCATAAGTAAATTCCTCAAATATCTCAGTTTCCGTAAGGGAAAGTATGACACTTTTGAACGAATTGTATGAATTGAGGGTTGGGGAAAGGGGCTCCTTTGAAAGCTATGGAGATTAAATCCCTCTGCTTATCTTCTGTTTGAACCAGAGTTTACTGAAGTCAGCAAAAAGACTCAAGTTGACTTGAATGGGACCCTACAGAAGAGCTATAGCACATGCAGTAACATTGAGTTTCACCAGCACTGTTCAGCCAATGTGCCCTAAGCTTGTTCTGCAGAAACTCTTGGTGCTGAGATCTGCAAAAGGTTCTGCTAGACATTTTTGCATGATTTTTTTATCATGTCTTTCAGGCCATTTTGCACCCTTCAAACTTGACTTGTCCATAACATTTGACCAAGAATTGTTGTTGTTTTTTTTCACATTGGAAAAATGCCAAAATTCCAAATTTTCAGTGTAGACTTCTGAATTTTGAATGTCAAAACCATCTTCTTGTCAGGATTGGGGTATTTTTGTTGGAAAAAATGGTCTCATTTTCCCTGGGAAAACTGCCCCTATTTGTGAAAGCAATGGCAAACGTGGCAAAATATTCCACAAAATGTGCCCATTTTGAAGTTTGTAAGAAAATGCGAAAAACCTTGCACTTCAAGTCATTATGTTTCCTTTTGTGAACATTTCACACTCCTCTACCTAAGTAAATAAGAGGTAGATCAGACTCTTTTTGCTGAGCCTGTCAGTTGTGGGAATAGTTCTTGTATGAAGGACACTGGTCCTCTGTGAAGTGGGAATTCAACATACAACATAGTCATGTTGTGATATGTTGGCATGTATATTGGAAGTAACTTCTTGCTTTTGTTGAAATGATGGAAAATCTAGATTTAAGAGAACAAACCAAGACAGAAGGAGAGAGGCAAGATAGAGAAGAATTAAGCAAGAAACAATAGGAAGGGTAATGGACCATTATCTATTTTTTGTAATTTTTCTGTTATTTTTGGGTGTGTGTGTCTGCAGTTGATAGTCTATTGGCTTCTGTGACGGGGTGTACAAAACCCAAACTGGGAAGGAAGGGGTTAAGGAACAGCTCTGGGCCCAGGTGGCCCTGGCCCACTGCACCTGCAATGCCTTCACAGGCTGGAGGAAGAGTTTTGAAAAGGGAACAAAGTAGCTCAGCAACTGGAAGACAGCAGAGGTGAGCTGACCTGTGCTTAGCTCCTAGGAAGAATGTCCACAGGAGCACCTGCTGCCTGAGGCCTGCCTATAGTAACCTGACCAAGCCAACAAAGAAGGGACCAGTGATTCTCTGAAGGTAGAGAGTTTATCTTGGTGGTTAACTCTTTACTTTACCCAGTGGGAAGAGAGGAGACTGGTAGGAAGAGATCCAGGGAGGTGGCCTCATTGCACTCCGGGTTGCAGGACTACCATTGGGTCATGGATCGGAGCCAGGTGGAGAGAGTGGGCCTGGATTCTCCCACCTCCCCCTAAAGAGGGACAGCGACAAAGTTGAATCCCTCATGCAGGGAACCTCGTTGGGGGTGACGCTGAAGATACAGGGGTCCAGACCCCCTGACCCAACAGGTAAGCCCCATGCCCCTCACTTGATCCCAAAGACTTCCCCATTATGGGACTTTTTATATATGCCCAGAATGGGGAGCCTGGCCAGAGAGCTTGTGTCAATGAAGGGACAGACCACTGCAGAGCAGAGTGGTACTCTGAAAGGGGAATGCCCAGGAGGAAGACAACCTGCCAACAAGGCAGCATTGGCAGAGACTGTTCCCCTTCCCAGCCGCATTTCCCCCCCAAGAAAGCCATGTAAATCCATGCCATTGTATCACCGTGAAAGCATAAGAAGACAGTTTGAATTTCTTTTTTCAATGGCCGAGATCAGCACTGTTGCTTTTGTTTATGTGGTGCATGTAGATCTTCCTACATCTGACAGGTGCGCCTCTCCAGGGACCTTTTTGTCAGCCTGGAATTCTCCCTCACAACCATAGCGAAGCAAAATGCGATGACCTGATTAGCATGAGGACTGCTGATTCACCAGGTGGGAAATGAGAGAAGATTGCTTATTTGCTAATGTCAGGCATCAGTTCAAGGTAACTGTTGACCCTTGGTCAGGTCTCAGGGAATGAAGTTAAGTGGTACTTTGGTCATTCTGCCTTGACAGAAGAGACAAAAAATGATTACAAACCATATTGAGTAAAACAAAACACCCTCCCACCCAGAGACAATTGGTAGTGAAGCTCTCCAGTGTATTATCCATTTGAAAATATCTTCATCCATCTTTTTGACTTTCTGCTTAAAACACTAACCTAATCCTAACCTAATCCCTTTCAATTTTCGAGGAGAATTGGAGAGTGAAGAAAAACAAAAGCATGCAAGAGAAAGCTTTATGCTAACAGCTGGGTAAAAAAGAGTATATAAATTACACTGCCACCAGTCCTTACTAATGTCAAGTCATTCTTTCCCAGATAAAATCACGTGAAAGGTGTTTCATTTATAGGAGAAATTAATTGCTGTCTGTATGATTGAGCTGTGTGAAAAATCCATTCTGTATGTCCCATGTCTTTTTTCCCCAGTTGGGTACAATACCACTTGTTCATGATGAAACAGAATTTCCCTGGGTTTAGAGATATGGATCACTTGGTGATGACCTGTTCTGTTCATTCCCTCTGAAGCATCTGGCATTGGCCACTGTCAAAAGACAGGACACTGGGCTAGATGGACCTTTGGTCTGACCCAGTATGGCCGTTCTTATTGGTGATAAAAAAAGTTGCATTGAACCTATTAAATCTTACATGATGTTTGCTCTTATTTAAACAATTCATTATGACTGGATATTCATTTAAGGCTCTGATCCAGGAAAGTTCTTCACCATGTGCTTGAGTCCCATAGACATCAATGCATGTATTGAATTGGTTTCCTGAATTGAGGCCTTAATGCATCATTGCTGCCCAGAGTGGGTGAGCACCTAAGGGCTAAATCCAAAGCCCATTGAAGTCAACTGGGATTTTTCTCTTCACATCAGTGGGTTTGGATCCAAGCCCTCCCCCCCCCCCCCCGGTCTTCATTCACCCCCAAAATGTTGGTAGTTCTTTTAAAGCTGTAGGGAACCTTATTGCTATGAATAAGGTGATGGAAAAATAATTCTCTAAGGAGAGAGTGAGTTGCTCAGCTAGATTTTCTTGTTCGATTTAAGAGTTTTTTTGGTTCTGAAAACAAATGTTTCATTCTCTGGCCAGTTCACATTCCAGAAACCCACCAAAACAGCTAACACTGCCGGCAGTTTCAACAAAGGGATGGAGACTTTGAATGGACCATGGAGAATGTATGGGCTGGTCCACGCCTTCCCAAAGAAACACCTGCAGAAAGGGAGCAGGGAAGGCAATCTCTGTGAGGTTCCCTTTGTGGAGTTTCTCCCGGGCAGAGGCAGGGGCATCCTGATGTTCGGATTAAGCTGTCTCAAACCTTTGCATTTATTCATATGGAGGATTTATGCTTTATCACCCTATAATTCATTGGTAGGGCAACTCTTCGCAGGGCCTCCGTTGAGTCCTCCCTTAAACACAAGGTATTCTCACTTCACAGAGGAAAGGAGTACTTGTGGCACCTTAGAGACTAACCAATTTATTTGAGCATGAGCTTTCGTCAGCTACAGCTCACTTCATCGGATGCATACCGTGGAAACTGCAGCAGACTTTATATATACACAGAGAATATGAAACAATACCTCCTCCCACCCCACTGTCCTGCTGGTAATAGCTTATCTAAAGTGATCATCAGGTTGGGCCATTTCCAGCACAAATCCAGGTTTTCTCACCCTCCACCCCCCCCCCCCCCCCCCACAAATTCACTCTCCTGCTGGTGATAGCCCATACAAAGTGACAACTCTTTACACAATGTGCATGATAATCAAGTTGGGCCATTTCCCTCACAAATCCAGGTTCTCTCACCCCCTCACCCCCCTCCCAAAAACCACACACACAAACTCACTATCCTGCTGGTAATAGCTCATCCAAAGTGACTATTCTCCCTACAATGTGCATGATAATTAAGGTGGGCCATTTCCAGCACAAATCCAGGTTTTCTCACATCCCCCCCACCCCCATACACACACAAACTCACTCTCCTGCTCGTAATAGCTCATCCAAACTGACCACTCTCCAAGTTTAAATCCAAGTTAAACCAGAACATCTGGGGGGGGGGGGGGTAGGAAAAAACAAGAGGAAATAGGCTACCTTGCATAATGACTTAGCCACTCCCAGTCTCTATTTAAGCCTAAATTAATAGTATCCAATTTGCAAATGAATTCCAATTCAGCAGTTTCTCGCTGGAGTCTGGATTTGAAGTTTTTTTGTTTTAAGATAGCGACCTTCACGTCTGTGATTGCGTGACCAGAGAGATTGAAGTGTTCTCCGACTGGTTTATGAATGTTATAATTCTTGACATCTGATTTGTGTCCATTTATTCTTTTACGTAGAGACTGTCCAGTTTGACTAATGTACATGGCAGAGGGGCATTGCTGGCACATGATGGCATATATCACATTGGTGGATGTGCAGGTGAACGAGCCTCTGATAGTGTGGCTGATGTTATTAGGCCCTGTGATGGTGTCCCCTGAATAAATATGTGGGCACAATTGGCAACGGGCTTTGTTTCAAGGATAAGTTCCTGGGTTAGTGGTTCTGTTGTGTGGTATGTGGTTGTTGGTGAGTATTTGCTTCAGGTTGCTTCACAGAGGGGGACTCTACAGGTAAAGGTAATACAGCCTCACGTTCTGACCCCGTTGCGGAAGCAGGAACATAAACCAGGCCCTATTTGATTTACTATGTTCTTTCACTAAACTTGCTGGGGAGGGGAGCCTCTGGTTCCGGGCGGATGATAAAAACTGATGGTCTATTAAGAGCTCCATCGGTGGGAATGCTACTCCCCTGCCTTCTGACAATGGACTTCAGTAACTGACAGGCAATTAGCAGGAGCAGCTGTTCATACCAATGGGCCTATGTCCAGTTCTCCCCTTCTCACCTGTTACACTCCTTGATAACCAAGAAGGATGACATGCCAGAGTGCAGGCCACTTTGTGTCTTGTTCTTGTTCTCTCTCCCATCATTCAACATTGTTCCCAGTCCCCAGGATCCTTTGATCTGCTCCTGGCTGTGTTTAAGGCCGAGTCGGGAGCAACTGAAATTAATGGGAGTTTTACTCCTGGCTTCAGAGGGACCAGGATTGGCCCTTATATTAAACGCCATGCTATGGCATCTGAACATGTGTTGGCCTGTTCCTTTGCATCTGGTAATTAAAAGCCTCAGCATGCAATGCAAACGGTGTGAGCAGCAACTCAGTAGCTGTCTGTGCATGGGAGTGTGTTGGAACGTGGGGCTTAAAACGCCCTGTTGGGGTCATTCTGGATTTATTTATTCGAGATCAACGTGTTTTGGAAATATTAGAAATAACTTATCGGCTCATTGACTGAACATTAAGACACTATTTCAAAAACACTAAGAGGAAGAGCTAACATTTCATTTGGATCTAAATGATGATTGTATCTATGTTAGAATGACAAAATCCCAGGCACTTCTACTTATTTACCCTGGCTTCTTGCCTTGTAGAACTGAAGTCAGTAGGTAACTCAGTCAATTAGCTTGTAAAATTACTATTTTACCATCGTGCCTAGAGGTCCAGACTGAGATCAGGCCCCCATTTTGCTAGCTGCTGTGTAAGCACGTGTTAAGAGACAGTCCTTGCCCTGGAGAGCTGGCGGTGTAAATGGATCAGACAAACAAAGGGAGGAAGGGGAAACATAAGCACCAAGAGGTGACGTGGCTTGCCCAAGTCACACGACAGATCAGCAGTCACACCATGTGTCCTGAGCCCCAGTCCAGTGATCTGTCCAGATGAGCCCATTGCCATTGCTGTTCATTGGCACGATTTAAGCTCTCTGATACCAAGTTTTAGCCCATGAAAGCTGATGCCCAAATAAATGTGTTAGTCTCTGAGGTGCCACAAGGACTCAAGGACACAAGGAGGAGTGCTGGGCAGAGACGGGCTCCATCTTATGAAGAGAGGGAAGAGCATCTTTGCGAGCAGGCTGGCTAACCTAGTGAGGAGGGCTTTAAACTAGGTTCACCGGGGGAAGGAGACCAAAGCCCTGAGGTAAGTGGGAAAGCGGGATACCAGGAGGAAGCACAGGCAGGAATGTCTGTGAGGGGAGGGCTCCTGCCTCATACTGGGAATGAGGGGCGATCAGCAGGTTATCTCAAGTGTTTATATACGAATGCACAAAGCCTTGGAAACAAGCAGGGAGAACTGGAGGTCCTGGTGATGTCAAGGAATTATGACGTGATTGGAATAACAGAGACTTGGTGGGATAACTCACATGACTGGAGTACTGTCATGGATGGTTATAAACTGTTCAGGAAGGACAGGCAGGGCAGAAAAGGTGGGGAAGTAGCACTGTATGTAAGGGAGCAGTATGATTGCTCAGAGCTCCGGTTCGAAACTGCAGAAAAACCTGAGTGTCTCTGGATTAAGTTTAGAAGTGTGAGCAACAAGAGTGATGTAGTGGTGGGAGTCTGCTATAGACCACCGGATCAGCGGGATGAGGTGGATGAGGCTTTCTTCCGGCAACTTACAGAAGCTACTAGATCGCACGCCCTGGTTCTCATGGGTGACTTTAATTTTCCTGATATCTGCTGGGAGAGCAATACAGCGGTGCACAGACAATCCAGGAAGTTTTTGGAAAGCATAGGGGACAATTTCCTGGTGCAAGTGCTAGAGAAGCCAACTGGGGGGGAGCTTTTCTTGACCTGCTGCTCACAAACCGGGAAGAATTAGTGGGGGAAGCAAAAGTGGATGGGAACCTGGGAGGCAGTGACCATGAGTTGGTTGAGTTCAGGATCCTGACGCAGGGAAGAAAGGTAAGCAGCAGGATACGGACCCTGGACTTCAGGAAAGCAGACTTCGACTCCCTCAGGGAACGGATGGGTAGGATCCCCTGGGGGACTAACATGAAGGGGAAAGGAGTCCAGGAGAGCTGGCTGTATTTCAAGGAATCCCTGTTGAGGTTACAGGGACAAATCATCCCGATGAGTTGAAAGAATAGTAAATATGGCAGGCGACCAGCTTGGCTTAACGGTGAAATTCTAGCGGATCTTAAACATAAAAAAGAAGCTTACAAAAACTGCAAGATTGGACATATGACCAGGGAAGAGTATAAAAATATTGCTCGGGCATGTAGGAATGAAATCAGGAGGGCCAAATCACACCTGGAGCTGCAGCTAGCAAGAAATGTCAAGAGTAACAAGAAGGGTTTCTTCAGGTATGTTGGCAACAAGGAGAAAGCCAAGGAATGTGTGGGCCCCTTAATGAATGAGGGAGGCAACCTAGTGACAGAGGATGTGGAAAAAGCTAATGTACTCAATACTTTTTTTTTGCCTCTGTCTTCACAAACAAGGTCAACTCCCAGACTACTGTGCTGGGCATCACAGCATAGGGAGTAGATGGCCAGCCCTCTGTGGAGAAAGAGGTGGTTAGGGACTATTTAGAAAAGCTGGACGTGCACAAGTCCATGGGGCCGGACGAGTTGCATCCAAGAGTGCTAAAGGAATTGGCGGCTGTGATTGCAGAGCCATTGGCCATTATCTTTGAAAACTAGTGGTGAACGGGGAAGTCCCAGATGACTGGAAAAAGGCTAATGTAGTGCCAATCTTTAAAAAAGGGAAGAAGGAGGATCCTGGGAACTACAGGCCAGTCAGCCTCACCTCAGTCCCTGGAAAAATCATGGAGCAGGTCCTCAAAGAATCAATCCTGAAGCACTTACATGAGAGGAAAGTGATCAGAACAGTCAGCATGGATTCACCAAGGGAAGGTCATGCCTGACTAATCTAATCACGTTCTATGATGAGATTACTGGTTCTGTGGATGAAGGGAAAGCAGTGGATGTATTGTTTCTTGACTTTAGCAAAGCTTTTGACACGGTCTCCCACAGTATTCTTGTCAGCAAGTTAAAGAAGTATAGGCTGGATGAATGCACTATAAGGTGGGTAGAATGTTGGCTAGATTGTCGGGCTCAACGGGTAGTGATCAATGTCTCCATGTCTAGTTGGCAGCCGGTGTCAAGTGGAGTGCCCCAGGGGTCGGTCCTGGGGCCGGTTTTGTTCAATATCTTCATAAATGACCTGGAGGATGGTGTGTATTGCACTCTCAGCAAATTTGCGGATGATGCTAAACTAGGAGGAGTGGTAGATACAGTGGAGGGCAGGGATAGGATACAGAGTGACCTAGACAAATTGGAGGATTGGGCCAAAAGAAATCTGATGAGGTTCAATAAGGTTAAGTGCAGAGTCCTGCACTTAGGACGGAAGAACCCAATGCACCGCTACAGACTAGGGACCGAATGGCTAGGCAGCAGTTCTGCGAAAAAGGACCTAGCGGTGACAGTGGATGAGAAGCTGGATATGAGTCAGCAGTGTGCCCTTGTTGCCAAGAAGGCCAATGGCATTTTGGGATGTATAAGTAGGGGCATAGCGAGCAGATCGAGGGACGTGATCGTCCCCCTCTATTCGACATTGGTGAGGCCTCATCTGGAGTACTGTGTCCAGTTTTGGGCCCCACACTACAAGAAGGATGTGGATAAATTGGAGAGAGTCCAGCGAAGGGCAACAAAAATGATTAGGGGTCTGGAACACATGACTTATGAGGAGAGGCTGAGGGAACTGGGATTGTTTAGTCTGCAGAAGAGAAGAATGAGGGGGGATTTGATAGCTGCTTTCAACTACCTGAGAGGTGGTTCCAGAGAGGATGGTTCTAGACTATTCTCAGTGGTAGAAGAGGACAGGACAAAGAGTAATGGTTTCAAGTTGCAGTGGGGGAGGTTTAGGTTGGATATTAGGAAAAACTTTTTCACTAGGAGGGTGGTGAAACACTCGAATGCGTTACCTAGGAAGGTGGTAGAATCTCCTTCCTTAGACGTTTTTAAGGTCAGGCTTGACAAAGCCCTGGCTGGGATGATTTAATTGGGGATTGGTCCTGCTTTGAGCAGGGGGTTGGACTAGATGACCACCTGAGGTCCCTTCCAACCCTGATATTCTATGATTCTATGAATGTGCTCTGGACCCAGAGAGTTAAATGATTAAAGTGAGTCATGGAGAAATATACCAATAAGAAACAAAAACAAATTAGAAATATTATCTCAGAAACTTGCTTTGTATCCCTTCTCTCTTTCTTACTCTGGATCACTGGATGATAATCCTCATTTCTAGTCATCCTGGGCCTTTTTCCATCTGTCTCACAGGCTACTTAATGTATCACTACCTCAGTTATATCATTCTCAGTAAGGCTGAATGGTTGTAGTTGAAGGCCTAGTATGATGATGATTAGCCAAGATTTTCAAAAGTGACTCGTGGTCTTGGGTGCTAGAATGTATAGATGCCTAGCGCGAGACACCTTCAAG
This sequence comes from Caretta caretta, assembly GCF_965140235.1. Taxonomy (NCBI): domain Eukaryota; kingdom Metazoa; phylum Chordata; order Testudines; family Cheloniidae; genus Caretta; species Caretta caretta. The sequence continues at coordinate 7,205,108 of NC_134210.1, read as the reverse complement.
GGGCCTGATTTTCAGAAGGTGGGTGCTCAGCACTATCTGAAAACCAGGCTCCTTAAAGGTATATCAAGTTGGGCATCCAAACACTGAGGCACTTGTCACATTTGCAAATCTTGATCATGGCATTACAGTGTACCATCTAAGCCGCCCTTCTAGTGATCAGAACTGGGCCATATGCAAGCAGAGCACCATCCACTTCAGTGGAGTTCCACATGGATCGATTACATAGAGTGTCTTGTAATCAAACAGCTGCATGGGTGGGATTACAAGAGCGTAGTCTAAATTAACCTGACGTATGACAAAGGATTTGGACAAAGACAGGGATAAGTGAGGTGGCAGGAAGCTGAAGGCTACAGCAACAAGATTCTGTGGCTGCCAGTGCGCACACCTTGAAACCAGATTTATTGTTTTATTTTTCTTCCATCTTTCCTCCTCTTTGCTTTCCTTCTGTCTATTCAGACTCTCAGAATATTGCCCAGTTTAAAGGACAGGAACATTTTATTTGATCTACTGAACAAAACAAAGCAAAAAATGCAACAATAAGTGCAGTATGTATTCAGCAAGCAAGGTAAGGTCTACAGTGGGAAGGTAACATATATTATTTGATTTCAGAAATCTGCCTGTGAAAAGCCCAGAATCAGACTTTTATTATTCCTGGACAATCAGCTGATGAAAAGTGGAAATATAACTTGGAGAAAAAATTGGAGAGACTGCAAATGAAACATATTCAGGTTAAGGACAATAGTCTTACACATTCATAGTAATCTGGAAGTGTCCCATGTGGCATTACAAACATTACCAAACAGTTTATAAACTTAGACACTGCAAGCTATTCTATACATACAAATCACTACGCCCCCACAGAGCCATTGAAGTCAGCAGGGTTCCCGGCAGGTGCAAAGGCCAATTGCAGCGTCAGAAGTTTAGGGTGAAATATTGGACCCATTGAAGTCAATGGGAGCTTTGCCACTGATTTTGGTGGGGCTGGGATTTCACCTTTAGGGTACATCTACACAGGGATAAAAGCCCCGCAGCAGGGTTGTGGTTGGCCTGGGTCAGCTGACTTGGGCTTGTAGGGCTCAGGTTGCAGTGCTAAAAATTGCTTTGTAAACATTTGGGCTTGGGCTGGAGCCTGCGCTGTTGGGCCCTCCACCCCCATGGGGTCCCAGTGCTCCGGCTCCAGCCTGAACACAAAGGCCTACGTAACCCACAGTCCTCCTGGATGTGGTGCTCTGTCCCTTCTAGTGGCACCGAGACCACTTAGAGATTGAGTCTGCTACAGCCTTAGCTAAGAGCCATGTGGCTTTTAACTCATGCAGTAGAGGCTCATGCACTAAGCTCCCGAGGGCCCAGGTTCGATCGTGTCCGCTGACAACAGGGGTCTGTCGGTATTATACCTACAGAGCAATTTTTCAGCCCCGGAGCCCAAGCCCCATAAACCATTAGTCAGCTGACTTGGGCTAGCCACGCGTTGTTTATTCCAGCGTGGACATACCCTTCGAGTATAACCCTGGAGTGTTCATGGCAGCTGTGTTAACAGCACCAGCAACCTGACACTACAGTGTAGGCCGGAACAGTGTGACCCCCAACTGGAGCTGGGAGGGGGAACGATAAAGGAGGCAGAAAATAATTACCCTTCAAGGGGACAGACTTGCAGATAAAGGTTCTCTGCATCCAAAGTGCCTCTCCACAGACGATCACCGTCCAGACAATAAATGAGCCTTTCTGCAGGCGTCACTCACCCCCTGCACATCCTTAGCCTTAACAGGGAAAAGATCTGCTGATCCAGACTGAGTGGAAGATGCCCTTCATTGTTCCTGTAGCACAGCTGCCAGGATATTGCTACCTTCAACAGAGCCATCTATCCAACGCTTACTGGTAAATTGGAGTGCACATCACATGTTCTCTCAGGCTAATGATGATATAAGGGAGTAGAATCTGTTGGTTGCCTTTGTAGCAGCCGCAGACAGCCTGAGCTATTCGGCAGAAGAGGAAAAAAGTTTCTGAAGCTCACTAGCTATTGTCAATCACAGATGAACTGTCTCCTCTATTGGCTTTAAAAAAAAAAAAAAATCCATGGAGCCAAATTCTGATCTTAGTTATACTTAGTGTTAATCAGGTGCAGATCCATTCCCTTTGATGGAGTTACCAGATTTGCATTGTTGTAACTGAGATCAGAATCTGACCCCATTTGTCTGGAGATTCCCTTTCTCCTTCAGTTTTTACCCATGAATGCAGCAAGAGAAGTGACACCACGTTGCTACCAAAAAAAAGAAAAGAAAAAGAAAGAAGAAAAGTTGCATTACAGAGTCTTCTCCTATCAAAGTCGATGGGAGTTTTGCTGTTAGCTCCAATGGAGCAGCATTCTGCTCTTGCACTCAGAAAATCAGCCTTTAAAGCAGAAAAAGTGACAAAAGGTGTGTGCTGATTTCTTGTCCCATAAATGCATGCCATTTAGAGGAAAATTAAAATCTGAAGTAGGGAAATGAGTGACATTTTCAAATGCAGTTCTTTCAATAGACATTTTGCTCTGATTTCAAAAGAACATTGTTATGTGTTAAGGAAACCACAATGCATTACTAAAAATGTACTTACTGAGGTGCAAGAACTCGTGTGAGACAAACAATGCATAGCCATTGTACAGAGTCCTCGGTTAATATGATATTAACAATTGATTGAGTCTGTGTTTTATTTTATTCTTGTCATATTAATTATTGCCAATTTCATCTGAAGCATCTTTCTGACTCTTGTTCCTAAATAGGTCATTTCTGATATTGACGTCATTGGTCACCTTGTTAGGGACAATAAAATATCAACAACAAATCAAAATAGTTATTTTTGTAATAATTAATGGGTGTTTTATTGAGCTTTACTGGCCATAAAATAAATCTGCAGGATCAAATTCTGCTCAGTGGTGCACCTGTGAAAACCAGGTGTAACTCGACTTAAGTCATTCCTGATTTAGGCTCCAATCCCGCTGACCCTTATTAATGTGAATGGCCCTATTAACTTTAGTGGAACTGTTCATGTGAGTAAGAGGTTCTAGAACTGGGGCTTGACACTGGTGTAACTGAAGGCAGACCACTCTCCTTAAAATAATATACAAGTATTTAACCGAATCTGGCACACAGAGCTCAATAAAGTCAGTGGAGCTATACCATTTTACACCAGCTGAGGATCTGCACCATAATATCTCATTAATATCAAGACACCACAAAATAAATGTAAAAACATACAAAAGAATGTGTTTTAATACTTGCTTGCTATCTAAATAACATGTAATACATTTTAAACTCACTCTATACAAGATACTGTATACATTTATACCTTTTAAGGACAATGCAGAGAATTGCTTTCACTGTAGTCAAAGCCAAAAACTATAGCCCTATCTCAGGAATAACTTCCATTGTTATCATCATCGTTTAAGATTTAGTTAGTTAGTTATAGAGTTTTGCCTAAACAAGCATTGCTCAATTAGACCTGTATCCTGTAATGGGTGTTAGTTTCGATTGAGATGAACATCTGTCCAAATAGCCGACCTGCTCTAAACTTATTTGCAGTGTTTTTGTAGCCATGTTGGTCCCAGGAGATTAGAGAGACAAGTTGGGTGAGGTAATATCTTTTATTGGACCACTTCTATTGGTGGAAGAGAGATGCTTTCGAGCTTACACAGAGCTCTTCTTCAGGTCCTTCACCAACAGAAGTAGGTCCAATTAAAGAAACTACCTCCATCACCTTGTCTGTATAAAAATATCGCTCCTATGCACCACACTCCATGCAAAAACGTTTTAAAAAATTGTTTCACGATGATTCACAGAGCAGCAATGACACTCCAAGGAAATGAGGAGAAAAATGTGAATCTTATTTTTTTCAGTTTTGTGTGGAAATGAAATTGGACTTTCTGCAGACATTCCATCTCTGAATCTCCCTTTTTCCTTTGTAGTCGATTTTAGTGTACTGTCTTGCTTTTCTTTGTCCCCACCCTTCAGAAAATAATCCAGAGGGTGTTCCATCACTGAATGGAAATCTTTTGGGGGTGACACTATGCTAATACCAAATAAATAACACAATCAAACCCAAACTCGTTAGTGGGTAGGTCACCCAGCCAACCTTTTTAAGACTCTTCTTGATGCTAAAGGGAAGAAAAATATGAATCAACAGGCAGGACAGGGGGACCTTGTTGTTGCTGAATGACACATCCTGGGAGTGAATTGTCCTCATTAGCATAGTGTCACCCATTTGTTTTCCTTTGTTGAGGGAAAGGACTTCAGATGACCGTCTTGAAAGTTAGTTTGTAATTCCTCTTTGCTAATCTTGGGAAGCTGGCTTACCTCTCTGTTTCTGTAGGTCGACTGCATTTTTTTTAAGGGCAACAGTACATGCTCTTTGAAAAGCAGCATCCTGATGTTTATAGGCTTCTTATTCTATCCTGTTTAGATTCTTATATCAGTCCCGAGGTATGATATTCTAGTCAGGTTCCTATACAGTGCACCTCACAGTTGAAGCTGAGCATCCATCTGTCATATTTTTCCCCTCCTATTTCTCTCCCTCAGGTTTGTTGCCTCTTGTTATCCTTCATAAGAAGGAAACAGGACTTGTTTGAATTGAAGGTGAAGTGGTATCTTACTTGAAGGACAGTACAGTATTGCACATCTCAAATCCTCACAGAACATGTCTACAGCCAGGGTTGGACGTCTCATGAGGATAGACTTCTGTTATGGTTTCCTATTGTCTCCTGGAAATGCCTCACAACATGCCCTGTCTTAATGGGGTTTGGGTTCTAGTTCTAATGGAAAACAGGAAGCTCAAAGTTGTGTGTCCAGTTAAAACAACAAACAACAAGGGAAGAAAGTTCAAGATTCAAAGCTGAGGTTTGGTTGGAGGTTTTGAGGCAAAGGTCTTAGGTTGGTCCTCATCTAAACTCAACATGCGAGTTATCACTGATAGCAATAGTTCTAAAGTGAAAAGTACATAAAGCAAGAGTGGGACTGTTTAATCTAATCTAATTTTATCTATCTATCTGTCCAAGAGATAGGGGGACAGTGTGTGTGTGTCTAATAATATTACAATTGTAGTTGAGGAAGGGAAGATATTTTTCTCTCTCTCAAGTGTTTAGGGGAGGAAATAGATTAATGGGTGGCATATATTGGGGTCATTATAATATGGGTTGTTCATCTTAGGTTTTTTAGGCATGAGGAGGCCAGTATATTTACTATAGATTTTTTTAAAAAAAATACTTTATTCTAAACACTGCAAAATATCCAGCGTTTGAGAGAGGTGCTAATAGAATGAAATAACTAATAAATAAAAATAGATAACTAGAGTGTTAGTGTAACCCACCCACCTCCTGAGTGTGCTGTCCTCTCTGGTGACGCTGAGACCACCTAGAGGTTAATGAGTCTGCTACAGCCTTATCCAAGGTGCATGTGGTGGTTAGCTCGTGCAGTAGAGGCTCATACACTAAGCTCCAGAGATCCCAGGTTCGATCCCGCATGCCGATGACTGGCGTCTGTCGGTGTTACACTAGTATTTGGAGGGTGCATATAGAAGAGGTGGAATTTGTTAGGGTTATCTTAAACCTTATAACTAGGAATGATGGGTGGAAATGTGCTAAGGGATATTTAACTAGCCGGGAGAAAGTATCCTATCATAAAAATTCTTAGGCTATGGGTAGAGTGGTGGAAATCCCCTGGCTTTGAACTATACGTATCTACACAAGCAGAAGATATCTGATATTAGGGGCTCTTTAATCTAGCTGACAAATGCATAACAAGATCCAAAGGCTGGAAGTTGAAGTTAGAAGAAAAATAAAACGGAGAGCACATGCAACTTTCAGCATCAATGGTAACTAACTTTTGAAACAGCTTACCAAGGGATGTGATAAATTCCCCATTGCTTGTGGTCTTTAAATCCGATATCTTTCTAAAAGATACGCTCTAGATCAACCTCAATTTCTTGGGCTCAATACTGGTCACTTAGGAAGCAGGAAAGAATAATTCTCTCTACTGCAGGAATTACTGGGTGACGTTTTATGGCCTTTGTTATAGAAGTAGTGTAGCCTAGATGATCGTAGCATCCCTTCTGGTCTCGAAATCTGGAAGTTGATGACTAGACAAAGCACTGGGGGATAACACTGGGATGGAACCTTTCAGCGCTGACCAAGTGGGATGAACTAGATGACCTAATAGACCTTCTTAATCACTAATGGCCATTTGGTTATGGTCATCGAGGCTATCCAGTTATGGTCACAGAGTGATCTTTCCAGTGGACACACTTTGCAAAGAAACACTGCTCCCAAAGCAAAAGGAAGCATGGTGTTCACTCTGTTTTGAAATACACCTTAGCATTGCTGTGCACCCAGCTATCCAACATTAACACCGAGTGTTTGCAATTAGATGGCCTTATTGCAAAAGCTCAGCAGTTCCTTGAATCTGCAGCAGGAAATGGCTATGCTGTGATGGTATGGATTATCCTCTGTCGGAGAGCACCCAGGCTCAGTGACGCGCTAACTTAATTCTCTGTTTTACAGCTGCCATACAAAAATACCATGCCTGATTTCAACAGAGAGCTGGCTGTTTGTCTCTCTGTGCAGTCTGCGTTGTGGCAAAGTGTCCTTATTCCCTTCCTTTCCTCTGATAATGATGCATCTCGTTGGGTAGGTTCGCTAATTTGGGTAGGGAGCTGCCTGCCTGGGTGTTTGTAATGAGCCTTGGCTTAATGAGGCCAGCAGATTTGCCTCATCTGTAAAGAAAGAATGGAAGTGTTTAGTATGTGATAAATACATGCAGCTTCGTGGGCAGAAAGGAGGAGTGAAGGTAAAGCAGCCATTTTGTAATCCATGGCAAGGGGTAGCATCCAGCAGGCATATTAGCATCACTGCACTCCCATAGCCAGCCCTTTATTATTTGTGTTATGGCAATGCCTGGAGAGGCAGGATGGACCAATTGTTAGGGCACTAGCCCGGGACTTATAATTTGCTGCTCCAGGATAGACTTCCTGTGTGGCCTGGGGCCAGTCACGTAGCCTCACTGTGCCTCAGTTTGCCATCTAAACATGTGCCTCAGTTTCCCACCTGTGCTGTGAGGATAATAACAATGCTCTGCCTCACAGGAGGATATATAGGTTAAAGATGGTGAGGCACTCAGCTACAACGGGGATTCTTAAAAGCCTCTCATTACCATATCACAGCTGAGTTTAAGACAAAGCCAGCAATAGAATCCAATTGCTGCAGTGTTGTTCCCTTTCCACTAGAATGTTTCTGCTTCCCTCACTGCTCTGCTGGGGCAATGCTTATTTGCAGAAGGATTATGAGGCCAACTCTGTTCTGGAACTCACTTGGAGATCCTTTATCGCTCAGGCATGGGCATAATCCTGCAAGGTGTTGAGTGGTTTCATCTCTCACTGACTTCACTGGAATTTGAGTATTCTCAGCACCTCACAGGATCCAGTTCATATCTGGGCCTCAGCCTACGCATTCCTTAAATGGGGATACTACTACCCCCCCCCACCCCAGACTTAATGAAGTGAGAGAATGCAAGCATCTCTCACGAAAGACACTGCACAGAGTAAGTGCCAAGTATTCGGTACCTCTCAAGAGGTGTACGGTAATCCATTGAAGACCACGTTAAACTCCTATTGATTTCAGTGGGAGGAGGGAGGCCCGGAGGGAAAATGCCAAGGGGCCTACTCAATGTTGGGTTCATGTAAGCTTTGATCCTTCACCAGAATTAAAGATTCCTCTATTCCTTAGTCATTTAGCCCTTCCAGCAGAGAAATGGAAGGAGAGGGGGAAAAAAAACCCATGGAACATGTAAGGTAAAATTAATTAAGTATGCTGCTGGCGGTGTGCTGGTATCCTTGGTGAAAAGCTCACTGCTTAGAGCCATAGAACGATCAGGCAATGAAAAATAAAATAAAATAAAAAGCTTTAGATTTACGATTCCCATTCTCATGTGTTCTCACCGTGGTTCATATGGATTAGGACTTAAGTTCAAACATTCCCTGTGGAAACTGGGGCTTGCTGACTCAGAGCAAACAGCATTAGAAATACAGGTTAAGCAAACTCAGAACTATTCAGGTTCAATTCAAGTTTCAGCCAGTTTGGTTAGAGTGTGTGTGTGTGTGCGTGCAATTTTTGACTCTGCTGCAGCAGCATTTGTAGGATAAATGGAAGTCCAGGGTGCTCTGCAGCGGACAGTTTTTCTAACCCTTGCACTAGGAGAGGTGACGTCCTAGACCTGAGGTTTGGAACTTTCATCTAACCCTTTCCCCACCCCCAACCAACCCAAACAATGGGACACTTACCTCTGGCATGATTCTTGCTACCCTTTAAATGATGACGTTAGAGGACAATTTGGGAACCTGGAAAATGGCCCCCAAAATGAACTGCCTGGAAAAATAAGGGAGAAATAAAGGGATTTAATGAGTATTTTGACTGAGACCCCCCTGCAGAATTCAGCCCATCTATTATAATTAGTAATACTAATACTTAGCACTTTCCTAGAGCTACTCCAATGAGAGATTCAAAGGCACAAATGGCAAGTTCCCCTTGAACAGCAACGTGAGTGGGATATCAGGCTGCCATTTGAATCTCTGGTCTCCATTATTAACAACAATTTTTATAATGGTTGTGCCTAGACATCAGGATTGGGACTCCATCCTGTAAGAGTATAACACACAGTGAAAGACAGTCCCTGCCCTGAAGATCTTACAATCTAAATAGGCGGACACAGGGAATAGAGCTTTATTTGTTCAAAGTCACAGGTGAATGGCAGAAGAAACTAGAACCCAGGTTGCCTGACTCCTAGGCCAGCATTCTGGACACTGTACTATGCTACCTCTTCACCAAATCACTCAAGTAGCTGGCCAGCCTGGTATCTGGTATATTAAATGAAGGTGCCATCTAGGTACACTTGCACATCTATAGGCAATATATAAATTCCAGGGTGGGCATTTCAGAGCTGCCTGTGAGATTTCGATGCACAATCTCAGAAGAGAGAACTCAATGAAAAGCAGGGTGGATCTTTTGTTCAGGTTAGCATTTTGCTTCAGCACCTTCTCGAGATGGGCCTGAAGCAAAGCACCAGATCCAAAAGCCTGTGAACAACCAAGGAAGTTGGGACCTAGAATTGAACTCCACATCTGGCTCCTGTCTCTGCAATGGGCTGAACCCATCTCTGCTCCCCAACTAAACTTTGGGAAGGCCTCTTCCTAGATCTCTCTCCAATCGTGGGCCTATCTCTGGCAACTTTCATATTCCAGAGGTTAATGCAGTAGATCCCATGTTTCAAAAAACCCTACTTTATTTTAGATTGAACTGTCTATTCGACCACACTGTAAATGACCCTGGTGTTCAGCCCTGGAAACCATAGAGTGGCTTTGATAGAACCAAGTAATGAGGAAGCCAGTTTCCTCACCCACACAACCTGGCATGCATTGGTGTCATTAAACGGGAGCCTCTTTCCATGGCTTTGCTCCTCTGCAAAGAGTCATCTGATTTCTGCTTTGGGAAATGCATTACAGATGCTGAGAGAGAACTCACCTGCAGGTTGCTTTGCACATTGTATTAGGATTTTACTCTATCACAGAGATTTATTTCTGTCTCTTTGGACTTCTGCAGCATCCCTGCTCTAATCCATGGACCTGGTTCTCATCTAACTTCTATATCGGTGTAACTCCATTGACCTGACAATAACTACTCCTAGTTCATACCACTGTAAGAGAGATTAGAATCAGGACCTCTGAACTGACTGCTGCCTCATAGAATCATAGAATATCAGGGTTGGAAGGGACCCCAGAAGGTCATCTAGTCCAACCCCCTGCTTGAAGCAGGACCAATTCCCAGTTAAATCATCCCAGCCAGGGCTTTGTCAAGCCTGACCTTAAAAACCTCTAAGGAAGGAGATTCTACCACCTCCCTAGGTAATGCATTCCAGTGTTTCACCACCCTCTTAGTGAAAAAGTTTTTCCTAATATCCAATCTAAACCTCCCCCACTGCAACTTGAGACCATTACTCCTCGTTCTGTCATCTGCTACCATTGAGAACAGTCTAGAGCCATCCTCTTTGGAACCCCCTTTCAGGTAGTTGAAAGCAGCTATCAAATCCCCCCTCATTCTTCTCTTCTGCAGGCTAAACAATCCCAGCTCCCTCAGCCTCTCCTCATAAGTCATGTGTTCCAGACCCCTAATCATTTTTGTTGCCCTTCGCTGGACTCTCTCCAATTTATCCACATCCTTCTTGTAGTGTGGGGCCCAAAACTGGACACAGTACTCCAGATGAGGCCTCACCAATGTCGAATAGAGGGGAACGATCACGTCCTTCGATCTGCTCGCTATGCCCCTACTTATACATCCCAAAATGCCATTGGCCTTCTTGGCAACAAGGGCACACTGCTGACTCATATCCAGCTTCTCGTCTACTGTCACCCCTAGGTCCTTTTCTGCAGAACTGCTGCCTAGCCATTCGGTCCCTAGTCTGTAGCTGTGCATTGGGTTCTTCCGTCCTAAGTGCAGGACCCTGCACTTATCCTTATTGAACCTCATCAGATTTCTTTTGGCCCAATCCTCCAATTTGTCTAGGTCCTTCTGTATCCTATCCCTCCCCTCCAGCGTATCTACCACTCCCCCCAGTTTAGTATCATCCGCAAATTTGCTGAGAGTGCAATCCACACCATCCTCCAGATCATTTATGAAGATATTGAACAAAACCAGCCCCAGGACCGACCCTTGGGGCACTCCACTTGATACCAGCTGCCAACTAGACATGGAGCCATTGATCACTTCCCGTTGAGCCCGACAATCTAGCCAGCTTTCTACCCACCTTATAGTGCATTCATCCAGCCCATGCTTCCTTAACTTGCTGACAAGAATACTGTGGGAGACCGTGTCAAAAGCTTTGCTAAAGTCAAGAAACAATACATCCACTGCTTTCCCTTCATCCACAGAACCAGTAATCTCATCATAAAAGGCGATTAGATTAGTCAGGCATGACCTTCTCTTGGTGAATCCATGCTGGCTGTTCCTGATCACTTTCCTCTCATGCAAGTGCTTCAGGATTGATTCCATCTGTCCCATCTGTCTGTCTTTGGAACCAAATGGAATTACCTGATCTCAGTAATACTAGGGTCAATCTGGAGTAACTCCATTAATGACAGCCTGTTGATTCTGCATATTGAGAGAGAGTAAATGCCAGTAGTGTGAAAGTGAGGGGACTCACTAGAAGGTGTGGAGGGACAACCACATGTCCATGGTGAGGAATGGTCCTTCAGAGGCTCAGCTAGCCTGTTGTTAGAGTAAATCAGCTCAGATTTGTCAAGTGACTGGTTTGCAAGGAGTTATAAAAACTAAGCTGAAATGATTGATTGTGGGAGGAAGGGTATAAATCCATCACATCCACTGGGGCAGGTCCTGAACCGGAAATTACCTTATGCTGCTCCTGCACTAAATACTTCCCTAAATACTTCCCCCATCCCAGTATAGCACAACTGTAATCACTCCTGTTCATCCAAGACCTTCCCTAGCTATGCAAGTTGAGGTAATGATTTGCCCCTAAATAATGTGTGTTTCTATTCATCTTTGCACACACTGATTGTGTACATGGAATCCCTGTCCCAAAGAGCTTCACTGCTAAGACAATGGTCAGGACGCCTGGGTTCTGGCGATGGCTGCAGACTGTTCCATGACCTTAAGCAAGTTTCTTAATATCTCTGTGCCTCAGATTCCCCATCTGTAAAATGGGGATAATGTTACTTCTTTTCCTTTGTAATCTGCTTTGAGCACTATGGATGCAAAACACTATATAAGACCAGAGTGGTAGTATTAAAACCTGAGTGGTTTTGAAGCAATACACCCAAGAACCGTATAGACAAATCCATAGTGGAAAGTGTGGAGGTGGGCAAAAATTTTCAGATTTGTTGGGGGTGAGAGGCAAAAAATGCAGATTCAATGACACCAACACATTTTGCGACTTTGTGTTGTTTTTCCTGAATTGTTTCAGTTGGAAAAAACCCTACCCCCCCCCAATCTAAACACGTTTTGACATTTTTCCAGTGAAATGTTTCGATTTTTCAGTTCAATGTTTCCTTTATATTTACTTTTAAAGACTCCAAAACATTAAAAAAGATCAAAATCAAAACAAAACATTTCTATGTTGCCAAAACAGAACCTTTTGTTCAACCTCAAACTGTTTTTTCCTTCTTTTCAATTTGCTGAAAAATTTGAAATTTTGTGTGTGTGTTTGCTAGTGAGCTGACACATCTATTATTTGCACAGCGCCAGGTATGTCTGGATTGTAGCTGAATTGGAAAGGGGAATATTAATGAGTCTTTTGAAGGACATGAGAAAGGGACTTGGAGTAATGTCAATTTGGAGACTATAGCAGGCATAAGAGATGTCTTGAATTGAATGACAGAATTGTGGGTGTGTTTATTTGAAGAAGTAAATGTAGAACATCAGTTAGACTAGTGTATTTAATCCTTCTGGGAGTGGCTTTGAAAATGTACCTCTAGGTGTCTGAGTTTTTCCAGGTTGCCAGCTAAAGATGAAAAGAAATCCAAACACACCTACACAATTACACCTGCCTATCAGGCTGCATTATCACAGGCTTCCAGTGGCGTGCACAGATCATGAGATTTTCTCATGGCTTATGTCACCAGCAATGTCCGGTACAAATCTGGCATTTTATCGTACGTTTGGTTCTTGTTACGTCGTACCTAATTAGACAGCAGATCCAAGTATTGAACACGTATTCTTTCACTAGCTATCTGAAATTAAAGCTAATCATAAAGACATTACAGCACATACAGAGATTTCCTTTATTACAGCATTAATGTGACCTTATGTCGTGCACCCCTTCTGATTAGCGTGCAATACCTTGGAGCAAATCAGTTAACACTCATGCATCTACTGAAGTGTCAAAGCAATACCATGCGTCCCCTAAATGATGCACAATAAATATTCCATTCCACCTTTTCCAGCATCTGTCTTCCTTGGTCGGACGCATCCATAAATCGACGTGGGCGCCCTGCTGTTGCAGTGCTGTGATGCCGTAGCACAAATTAGAAGTTCCTTGCCTGATTAAGACCTACGGGTCAGATCCGCAGGTAGTGTAAACTGACATAGCTTCGGTAGCTTCCAGGGCCAGATCAGCTTTAGCTTTTAACCCAGCTTTTAACCCAGCTGGGAAGCTTACATTTGCCATATAATGAACATGTGTGTATGTGTGTGCCTATAATATAAACAGGTTATGATGTTTAAAGTCACATTAAAGCTACAATAAAGAAACTATCTATGTTCCATGATATCTTTTTTTGGAAAGTGCCTGCCACTTTAGGAACACGGTTCTCAGTGGTTTTCAGTGGGGGGTGTGCTGATAAATCCATCGGGTGCGTTCTGATGATCTTTAATTTATGTATGTCCATATATGTTTGTATAGGGGGGTGACTTCCTTACCCGAAAGACCTTTCCAATCAAATAGCCTGATTCTGATGTCTGTCACACCAGTGTAAATCCAGCAATACCCTACTGAAGCCAAGTTAAGCATGTCATAAGAACATAGTGATGGTCACACTGTGTCAGACCAAAGGTCCATCTAGCCCAGTATCCTGTCTTCTGACAGTGGCCAATGCCGGTGCCCCAGAGGGAATGAACAGAACAGAGAATCATCAAATGATCCGTCCCCTGTCGCCCATTCCCAGCTTCTGGCAAAGTGTCCTTAAGTGCTTTGCTCGATTAGGGCCTAAGAAAGGATGTGCATGCTAGAGCCATCTCTTAACTCTTCCCAATATCCATTGTCAGGGCAGGACCATAAATTCAAGGTAGAAATCCGAGCTCTGTGCTGTGTCAGGATCCACCGTTTGCTCCTAAATTTTTCAGAATACATTTATTGTAACGTTGATAGCCGTTTAATCGCTTGGTAAATTTGAGGTTTGCTAGTGACACAGTGGCTGGGATCCCACCCACTAGATTTGGACTGCCCTTCCTTCCTCCTCCTGGAGTAGAACAGTTATAGTATAATTCTGTACCTCAATTATTTATTATTATCTATTTTTCATTATCCCCTTATTTATAATTTAATTCTCTAACCCTGTGATGCAATTCAGAATTTCCATTATAAATTCTGTGAAATACTGGAGATAGATTTGCAGGTAGGGAGAAGTGTTTTATAAAATAAAGTGTATTTTTTTTATTGTTGTTATGAGAGAAAAGAAAACCAGTGACCTCTGGCTTTTTCTTAAGACATTCAGGAATTTTCAGACATGCTGCGTACCCAAAACCTTCCACTGAGCAATCTGAAAAAAGGGCTAAATTTGTATAAGTCCTTTATCTTTGTATGAATTTGTACATACTTCCGCATTTTAGAAACTCCCCTGTGAGATAGGGCATTATTAGCTTCAATTTACAGACGGGGAAACTGAGGCACTAGGGAGCTTGAATGACTTTTCCTCGGTTACATTGAAAGTCTCCGTTTGAACCTGGAATTGAGCTCAGGTCTTCTGAGTCCTAATCTAGTGCACTAATCACCAGACCAATCTCCTTGCATCTTGTCTGTTCCCCAGCAGCTGCCATTGTTCTGGATTTTCTGGGTCTGAGTGCTTTTGCCAATCTGGTCACTTGCTTTGGGTCCAAAATAGGAGCTAAGCACTTTGAAAGTCTGTTCCTCTATTCTCAAGATGTGCCAATGCTCCCAAACTCTAAGGGCATTCAGTTCCAGTTGCGAGTTTATATCCTCTTTCTATATGGACCAAACCAAAATCCCTGAGACTGTGAATTTCACAGCTGGATCCTGTGGGCCTGACTCTTCTCACCCTGGTGCAAATCAGAAGTAAGCCTCCTGAAGCCAATGGAGTTAGACTGGTGAAAACAAAGTGACCACCAGGACTTGATTCTGCTATGGGCTCTAAATGAACAAAAACAACAAAACAGGTCTGAACACTGCATCCTTTGAGATTTGGGTATATTGGTGCCTCTTGCTTGATCATTCCAGATCCTCCTATAAATCTACAGTGGGTAGGCAGGCTTTTCTGCACAGGTCCTATCTGCTTATTTTAAGTGGCCTAATGCACTGTGGTTTGTTTTGTTTTTATAACTGGCTACTAACCCTGGAGGGGTTGGTTGTGCTCTCCTACCAGCTTTTTGAGAACAGAGGGGTGTCCAGCAGCAGGCAGTGGCCCGCAAATTAGCAGTAACCTCTGCCCTATTGTGATTCTCTGGTGGAATACGAAAGGGAGTGGGGGAATGGGAACTGACCACCTGTTTTGGTTTATGAAATGACTCAATTGTGTCTGAAGTTCCGTCTTCACTGCAGAATTAACTGTTGTCCTTAACCCCCTTTTCCACCCATACAACCCTCTCAGCTGACTTTTGTGATTCTTTAAATCCAGGCTGGCTGGCTGGCTCAGTTGGGGGCATGGCTTACAGCCAGGGTTCACTTGGGCTGCTAACCCATCCACTTTGCAGTGAGGACACAGGCTAAATCACTCAGGTGCTGATGGTCCTCTAGTGCCGTCCCACAATTCCCCCCACATGCCCAGGACAGGTAAGTTCTCCTCCAGTGAATTGGGTAAGAATCGTAGAGTGGCTCAGCTGAATGCAGCACAAAGAACCATGGGATGTGCCCCCAGGACTATTAGTGACACACATGGGGGAGCAAGTGCAGCACCAGTGTGGGCCCAGTAACTCAGGTAAGGCTTTGCTCAATCTGGCTTTTCAGATCTGGATGCTGATCACTGCAGAGCAGGCCCCGGTGAAGATGCACCCTGAATGTGGACTCAAAATAGCACTTTTCAAAGCACTTTGCAGTCATGACAGTTTCCCACGATCCCTACTGCGTATGGATGGGAGTCAGTGTGGACAGCTTTCCCTCTGTGCATGCTGCCCCCACACAAAGGCAGTCAGAACCAGTATTCAAACTCAGAGAGCTCCTGGCTCCCAGCCCTACCCTCTGACCATTAGAGAGCCCTTCTCTGAGTCATGGTAACAGATTTATTGCAGCTGTTCACCTTATGTCAGAGAGAGAGTCTTGCAACGGGAGAGCTCATCTTGCCATGAGAGCATAGTGGTCCCTTTGCTGCTTGACTGTCATCACATCCAGAGCTGGCGCAGATGTCGGGGCTGTTCCATTCTGGGAAGTCAGCTGCCGATCTTCATCCAGGCATTCAAACCAAAAAATTAGTCTCCTCTGCAGTGCTAACCCACAGAAGTCAAGCTGGGAAGATCTCTGCCAGCCAGCCTGTTGTCCGGGAGAATGACAGTAAATGCTATAGCGGCCTGCATGGGGGGCCCAGAGATAGAAGGGTGAGGATGGAAAGCAGTATATTGAAGGTGGAGGGTGAGATAAGCAGATCCGTTTGCCTGAGGAAGAGACAGACCTGAGCTCCTCTTGACTTCCCTGCATTTCTGTCTTTTAACTGTGTCTTTCATCCAGCAAGTGCAGGGGTATGGCTGTCCTGCGCTCTTTGCGTTGCAGACCCGTCCAGAAATGTTTAGCATGTGGCACAGACTTACTAAAGGCAGCAAATGTGGAGCTGATGCTGTCACATACTTCTCCTTAAGTCATGATATAAAACACACACTCAGCATTCCTGGGGCTTATCAAACCCCACTGTACATTACAACGTAAAGCAGTGTGTGTGTGTGTTTACTTCATTGTGAGGGGAAAATAGGGAAAAGAAAACACTTTTTTTTTAGAAGGTTGTCAACTGAAATGTATTCAAGAGACGAGTGCATTTCCCAAGAGCTATTTCAGGTGTTTTCTCTCTCCTTTTAGTCAGGCAGAAAGATTTTAATTGTAGTTTCTTTTTCTGTTTAAAGTTGAAATAAGGCGATTTGTTGGCAGACCCAGATCTCTGCTTACATAAGACCTGATAGAGAGGGTCTCCGACAGATCAATAGAATTTAGCAGCGAAGTTCATGGAATGGGTAAGCCCACTCTACGAAGCGCTGATATAAAAGTGCTGTTGGTTATGGCGGAGATTTTCAAAGCCTGTGACATCTCAGCCCGTCGGTCATATTTCCAATATGAAATTTACCAAAATGGGACAACTTTTTTTATGTGGTTTTAAAGAAAAAATCGGAGACATTTTACCTGGGTGATTTCTCTTTTCCTTTTCTAGTTTGTCCAAGGCAGTGGCCTTTGCAGAGGCTTTTTCATAGGTGTGTTACCAACCCAATGGACAGTTGCAATTACCCAGTCTACCATGTAGATATAAACAGTTAAAGACTCTCTTGTGGTGAGGGTATTTAAATTTGGATAGAACAACTCCAGATATAGAGGTGTCTTTACAATCAGCTTTGCAGTGTATACGCTGCAATGCTGGGCCATAATGAGGTGGTCGGGTTCTGATTCATTTGTATCTGAATGATACAGCATGGTCTAGTGGTTATATCAAGGGACTGGCAGTCAGAGACCTGGGTTCTAGTCCCAATTGTGCCACTGGACTGTGGGCAATTTACTCCTCATGCCGCAGCTGACCTGTTCTGTAAAATGATGATAATGTACCAATGTTCACCTTTGTGAAGCACTTAAAGATCTACAGAAGGGCAAAGACCTGTAGAAAGGTGAAGTCTTATTAAAGTCATGGGGGGAATGAGAAATAATGGCTTTTTATAAAGCTATCACCAAGATCCCCTAAGAGGTGGGACTGCTGTGATAAGCACAAACCAAGCTGTTTCACTGGTCAGATTTGTGCAGCAGGCCCATATACCAGCTGAACCAAACCCAGTTGTGGGTGTATTAAGCTAATAAGCAGCTCCTCTCTGAGCTCCCCTGTCCTGTGCTTCCCTGGCTCATACACTAGACACAGGGAGAGAAATAGACTAGCCTCGTGCTTGGGATTTTATGATGGAGCGTAAATCAGGTCTGCCTGTACTTGACCAAGGTTGAAACCCACAGTGCTGCATGGTAATTAGATTTTTAAAAGATTTTTTTCCTCTGGTTTATTTATATAGCAGTAATTACCTCCAGCACACAGTCGGAGTGACTGCTTGTCTTTCATGACCACACTTTTACCCTTTCATTTGACTGTCCTGGGCTTCTGTGGTTAATACAGAGATTCATTCATTATACCCTGGCCCCCATCCCTGCCAGTCCTTGCATAGTCGCAGAGCAGGACTGGGGCATGCCAGCTTCAGAGTGAGTGGAGGTGATAAGCCAGGCTGAGCGCTGGACGTTAGCCCTCGGCACATAGCACCTGGATGGCTCGCCCCCGGCCCTTCTGTGCCCACTCCCTCAGTCTGACCGCAGGGTATAACGACAGGGCCAGCTGCGGGCTTCGTTCGTATCCTCGGCCTGTCTGTGAGGCGCTCAGCTCCCTGCTCCCCTTTTCCACCCTCTTCCTGTCAGCAGGCAGGAGTAATTAGGCAGTGGCATAGCAGCGCCGGGTTCCCCGCCCAACACTCCACATCGGTGCTGGCACCTACGTTTGTGCCTCAGTGTGCCTTGACCGGGCGGAGAAGGTAGAGGTGTGAGGGTGACGAGGGGTGGGCAGTGACTGTTAAAGGCTCAGAGGCTTCGGCTAATGTTTTGATCTTGCTCCCGCTCATCTTGGGACACCTTTCTTGTAACGATCCCCTTGTGCTGAAATGGGCTGCGGTTACTTCAGTCTTACTCTAGTGAGGCCTAAGCATCTTCCCTGTGCCTGCCTTCAACTCTGGCAGTAGCTCCTTAGCTCTGTCCATCTCTTAGATACTTATCTGGCCCCCATCACTGTAGCATCTGAGCACCTCACAACCCCCCGGGATGTAGAGCAGGGCTATTATTCCCATTGTACAGATGGGAAACTGAGGCACAGATAGACTAAGTGACTTGCCCCAGGTCACACGGGAAGTCTGAAGCCAGCAGCACCGCGTCCCAGGCTGTCACCCTCACCATCACTGGCCCATCTTTCCTTCAAGGGTCAGATAAACAAACGTTCGCTTCTGCACACTAGCAGAAACATCAGCTTGTTCTCAGAGGGCAACTGGAACTAGAAGCAGCTGCCGCCCCTTTAAGTATCCCAAGTTCTGGGTGCCTTCCAGTTCATTTGCTCAGCACGGAGAAAGACTGAACCTCTGAACCCCTCAGGTTTGGAATTACTCTGGGGTTTGCAAAAGGATGAGATGTACCATTAAAGGGACAGGCTCAGAGCTGAAATGGAGCAGCATCCGTGGCAGGGAGCAGGGGACCATGTGCAGCAGGAACCGTGGCATGCCCGAGCAGCCAGATGAATAAATAGGCGTCTCCTTGCAGCGAGATTGAGATGAACAAGAGGCATTAAAGCTTCCCCCCCAAAAGCAAACACCATTGGTGAGTCAATAAATGGTGGAGTTCATAAAGTGGCATTTACCTCCGCGGCGCCGGCTGCAATTAATTCCGATCAGGCGTTCACGGACTGTCTCTGTTCAGAGGGGCTTTGGTTCCTTTCGAGCCCCCTGGGGCTTGCTCATCCGCCTCCTGCAGGGCCTCTTTTTGGGACAGCCCAGCCGCGGCTGAACCAGCAGCAACTTGTCAGTGCGTACTGGGATGTGTTCCCATAGACTATACAGAGAGGAGCCACACGCTAGGTCCATCTCCATCTGCTCCTGGCCACTGCATCGGATGTGCAGATAGGGCACACCTATGAAGTCCCTGCTCTCGCCCATTGCAGGTACATCTGTTAGCATTTCTTTCAGACTAATGTCTAAAGCAGAGGTCCCCAAATGTTGGGGCACGCCCCCTAGGGGGGCACAGAGGAAAGTTCAGGGAGGTGCAGCTGGGGCCTGGGCCAGCCCCCACATGGGGCACCACCCAGCTCCTCTCCCACCCCGTGTGCTGGCCCCACTCCTGCCCCCCCACACAATAAGCCACAGCCTAGGCCCCCTTACTCCTGTCTGCATCTCTGACCCTCCCCCCCCTCCCCCGAAGCTGCTGTCCTGCTCCGGGGGTGGGGAGGGCGAGGTAAAAATGTTGCGGGCCACTGGTTTAAGGTAACAAGGTGCTGACATTAGTAAGAGACAGTCCTTGCCATGAAGATATTGCAATGGCCTGACAGAGGAAAGATGGAAGAAAACATGCTTTAGCCTTATTTTGCAGATGGGAAACTGAGGCACTGAGATTGTGATTTGTCTGAGGTCACACAAGGAAGTTTGTGGCAAAGCTGGACAGTCCTCCTGAGTCCCATGCCAGTGTTTTCTCTGCAAGACCATCTTCCCTGCATTCATCTCCTGTATTCAGACTTTTCCCTTGCTCTGTGCTATCCCATTTTTCAAATGTATTAATGTTATTTAAAAGCTGCTGGTGTGGTTAACTCATTTGCCTCCTCCAGCGAAACCAGGATAGGATTCCTCTCTTTCCATTGTGTTTGTAACCTTCAAACACTCATAGGGGACTCTCCCATCTCCACTAAGCAATGTTAACCCAAACAACTTGTGCTTAGTTCTTCTCCTGTCGCTCTCTCCAGCCACCGTATGTTTTATTTCTCATCTCTGAATTCCCTCCACTGTGCTGAACATTATCTGGTACCCAGGTGTCCTGCATGCTCCTTAGTAAGCATGTGTGTATCGCACCCATTATCATCAATGGGGAGTTACCGATGCGTGCAGAGAGGCTAATGTGTATGTGTTATGCAGCCTCCTGCTGGATAGAATCAGAAGTGCTCATGTGTGTCTCCTAGGCCCCGTAGTGTAATAGAGTATGGCGTTTGCTTTTGAAGCAGAAGGCAAGTTCCAACCCCGCTGTTGCTCTGACGTTGCCCAGAGTGCAACAAAATGAGCCCCAGAACACATCATGGATTGGTTTTGGTACTGTTGTTCTGGCAGTGAATTCTGGGCTGCATGCAGTTTGCAGGAGGCAAAGAGTGGGGAGAAGGGTATTTTTTGAATTAAAGTGTTTATTAATGTTCACTGTTAATATAAAGCATCAGAAATGGAAAAAAAAAAAAACCTTAAGATAGCCATGTACAACTTACAGCAGAGCATCTACGTACAGACACTGAATGCATTTACAACAGCCACAGATGGGGATTTTATGTTTCCTTCCCAAATCCATTATAAAGAGATTTCCATGCTGCGTTTATACCATTTTGTCTTAGACCCATGTGCATCTTTTAGTGGTACAGAAACCAGGGTCAATGGCTTTCCCCTCCCAAGCCGTATCCTAAACATCAGAAGCAAACCTCTTCAAGTTCAAAAAGTTTAGGGTGGTTATATTTCTGAGAGTAAGGAAGCATTTTATTTCTCCATTTTCCTAGCCCGCTTCCTGCTTCCAAAGCTTGAGATACCAAAGTACCATGAGAAAAGGCTGTGTGTTATGGGCATCTCTTGAGAGAGGCTCTCCATAACACACCCACTGCCCCATCTCTGGAAGCGTAAGATGAGCCTTCCCGGAGGTTGATTGAAAACCCTGCTTCGTGGATTAACACACAAAGGTCCTAAGTGAATTAAAATGCCGGGTCTGAGTTCTTTCGCTCCTGGCGAGAGATTCCAGAGGACAAAAATAAAAGTTTTTTCATACAGTTCAGCACAATTGGGGCTTCTGCTTTGAACAAGAGACATGAGGCTGAAGGGAAATGGAAGGTTTCCATGAGCAGCTTCTCCTTCCCCATGGAGCTGCGTATTTGATGATCAGATAGCGTCTCTCTGGTCTATGTAGGAGTTAATCGTATGGCTAAAGATTGGGGGGGGAGGGGCTGTGACACTCTTGAGATCAACTTCCAAGGACTGCCCCCCTCCCTTTCAAAAAGCATCCCAAAGAGCGAGTGAGCTCAGGATACTGACAGAACAACAACATGTTCATAAGACAAACCATAGAGGAATATCTGGGGATAGCCTGAAGAGGAAGATATGCCGGGGTTGTGTACACTAGCAGTGGGCTGGACTCGATGACCCAGAAGGTCCCTTCGAGTCCTCTCTTATGTTCCTCAGAAAGCTGGTCTAGTGGTTAAGTCCCTGGACTGAGATGCAGGAGATCAGTTCCTAGCTGTGCCACAGCTTCCCTGAGTGACCTTGGTCAAATCATGTGATCTTTCAGTGCTACCGTTCTCCATGTGTACAGCGGGGCTGTGAACACCCCCCGGTTTCCCATCTGTTGCTCTTCTTCTCTATTGAGATTGCAGGCTCTTGGGAGCAATGTCTGTGCGCGCCTGTGTGTACAGAACCTAACACGATGGGTTGGTGGAGGTCTCTAGGCGCTACCTAATCCCAGCCAGAAATAACTTGCTGCACTCACGCTCGGAGCCCAGCCTGTAGCATCTTTCTAATCGCCATCGTTTCCCCCTCGCTGACTTTCGTTGAAAGGACAACGTCAAGATAAAACATCAACTATTTACTCCCATGCGCACATACAAAAATCCCTCCTGTATTACTTCTAACACCTCGGATGATTAATTTGGACATGATTTCAATCATCTAATTGACTTCTCGCGATTCAGGCTGTTTACATTTGTTCTTGGTCTGCTCTCATCTTGGGCAGTGAGACTTGGGGGCAGGAGAGGGAGCACTTCGGATCATCATTCATTCTCCCTTTGGGCCTCTTCCACTGTTGTGTTTTGTGTCTCCAGCCTTAGAGGACTGCAGGGATTTTTTTTTAAGATGGATTAACAATTTAGGGCCTGACCCTTTAAATGTTACTGACTGAAAGGCTTGCTTCTATGAGTCATGCTATGGAAACCATCCAGCTGTAAGCACTATATTTGGTAGGAAATGTTTGTAGGATTGGGCCCTTAATGCCTCATTGGAATCTCAATTAGGTCAATAAGAAGGCTCCCAAAGTCTTCAATGGGCTTTGAATGCTTTCTGTGTAAGGGCCATATTCTGATCTCCATTCCAGAGTAACTCCTTACTTGAATGCAGTCACTTCAGGTGTTTGCCGGTGCAGCTGAGATCAGAATCTGGCCCTAAATGTCAGAGTTGCAATACTTTACCTACACCTCCTACAAATGCATGCATGAATCCCATGGAGGTCAGTGCAGCCTTTCATTGGCAGTTCCACACAATTTGCTCTGTAGGGTCCCTTCAGAAGAAACCCAGAATAATCCAATGTGGTTTCTGCTCTGCATGGAACCCAAGCATTTTGCCTGCAAGAAGGAGTGTGTCCTGATGTCCCTTCATCAGAGTTCCCGTTGGTGCAGCCTCCTCTAGCATGGTATGCGCCTGTTGTCTGCCTGCCACTCCAGAAATGACTGCAGTACGTGTCTGCTGTTTGCATGTGCACCTGTGAAATGCATGGTGCTATGGGAACCGAAGATTAAGATCCTATTGCTAAATTGCAAACCAAAAATAAATGTTCTTTTCCTGATCTCGTCAGAACAGCTCTGTCTTTGCAAAACCAGAGAAGCTTAAGACCCTGCTTTTCAAAAAATGACTAATGATTTTGGATTCCCAACCGGAGCCATTTTAAAGTGCAGAGCACCCATGCACTGAAAACCAGGCTCTATTATGGCATCTCAGATCGAGGACCCAGAACTAATGGTCACTGAGAGAACCTTAGTCTGGGTTTGAAGACTGAACTCCTTGCATTTTCTTTCAAAACTCACCCTAGTATCAGTGATGCTACCTCGTGGGGCTTTGAAGAAACAGAGGGGTGGAGCTTCTTCAGCTGGATTAGGGAGAGAAGGCAGTGGGGTGCATTTGCTCTCCTGGAGGTGCTAGGAGAGATTGTGATTATGCCTAGTCCTTGCCAGAAAGGAGATTCCTCCTTGCAGTCTCCCATCTGCCACATGTAGGGACATCTCACAATCTAGTCCTTAATCACAATATATTTCACTTACAGTCATTGTGATTGAAACAGTTACAGCTTCACCCTCTGTCCTAAGGAATGTTGATATTCATGCTATTCTCTGTACTTTACCCAGAGAACATGACTGTGATTTTAACGGCTTGCAAATGGTTAATGGAATGATTTTAATGCGTGACCAGCGAACATGCCTCCGTTTATCTGGAGAGGTCAGTATTGTTCCTAGAAGTGGGCAGCATAATCCCCATTTTACAAAACTTGTCCAAGACACCATTCAGTGAATCAGTGGCAGAAGTGGGGTTAGAATCCAGGCCACCAGA
The DNA here is from genome assembly GCF_965140235.1 of Caretta caretta. Classification (NCBI taxonomy): domain Eukaryota; kingdom Metazoa; phylum Chordata; order Testudines; family Cheloniidae; genus Caretta; species Caretta caretta. The sequence continues at coordinate 7,181,104 of NC_134210.1, read as the reverse complement.
TTACTAGCCATGTGACCCAACCACTAGACAGGAAAGTAAACACTGGTTCAGTGCATGAGGAGGTCCGGTGCAAGCAGCAGAAGATTTGGGACCAGTAGACCTACGTTCAATTCCTATCTTTGCCACTGATCCGCTGTGTGACTTCAAGCAAATCGCTTAACTTCTCCATGCCTCAGTTTCTCCATCTGTAAAATGGACATAATCATGCTTTTAACCAATTTTTTGTAGTGTGCTTTGAGATTTACCCACTGAAAGCACTACAGACAAGCTAAGTCTCCCCATTTGTGAGGACAGGGTAGGATAAGTAAAATAGTGTTTATTTTCCCAATTCTTTTTATATAACCCACGTCTGATCCAATTTGACTTGTGATATCCCAAACAACCTTCTGGATGCAGAGCCACTGTGTTTCGGTGGCCTGGAGTTCATGGTTTCCAAAGGGAAGGGTATTGGGAAAATATCTTTATAAAAATTAATCTTTGCTGAACTGTTTAATAAAATGGAGAGCTACCTTCTCCCCCACGATTAATATTTGGGGTGAAGGGAGCAAGAGCATAATACTGGGCAAGGAGAAAGCAGAGAGTTAAAAATGCAGTCAGCAAATGGTGGGAACAGCCCACCGAAGAGTTAAGTGACAGAGCCTTATTCACTCATATGAATTAATAATTGATTCAGTAACAAATCACTAATGTTGCAGTAGTCATGGTGAATAAGATAATAAATGTGTCCTGTCCAGGGAATGCAATGTTGTTAGAATTCAGCTGAAATTATTCATAAATGTGCTACTTTTCCTCATCTCCAACTACTGCTAGTTTAGCTTTTCTGTTTAATCTTCCTAAGCTGTCACATTAGATGGTGGAGCCAGTCACATTCATATACAGTGGAATATTAAGGGGAACTGCGGAGACATTATGTCAAATTTCAATAGATAATAGACACAAATTGGGAAACAAAGTGCCTCCATCCCTTCTCCCACTTCCCTTCTGGCTTAAGTAAAACCTACACACACACACACACACACACACACACTGTCTTAAAAATCCTTCAGATATGATCTACCTCGTGGAATGTCCGATCCCTTTTGGTACCCCTGTTCACACACAAGGCTTGATGGAAAGGCCATTAAACTCAATGTGGGAGTGTTTCTATTGACTTCAGTAGACTTTGGATCAGACCTACAGACCAGAATCAATGGGAGTCTTTCCGGTGTCTTCAATAGTTGTTGAATCAAGTCTATAGAGTGAAATTGACCCATGTGCAGAGGGGCCAACACAAATCCTATGCACCATTGTAAACCCTGAGGTTCGCCAAGGGAAACATGGATGCTAGACGGGAGGGCAGTATCTATGAGGAAAAGCAAGAGCAGAAGTCTGCGAAAAGTGTAGGTTGTATAGGCAGAGAATTATTGAACAGCCGGTCACTAAACACTAGAGAGGGCCAGAGGAAGATAGTGGATTGTTGGAAAGTATAGAAAAGTATTGAAAGCCTGGGATACCAGGGAAATACTGGGTACTAAAATGTCATTAATCTATCAGAGAAAAGCATCACAAGAACTAGTGGCTTTAATAGTAAAGGCGATTAACCATTGGAACAAATTACCAAAGTAAGTGGTGGAGTTTCCATCTCTGTGTCTTCAGACCAATCCTGGATGTGCTTCTGGGAGATATACTTTAGCCAAACACAGGTTATTGGGTAACTGGTGAAATTCTATGGCCTGGGTTATGCAGGAGATCAGACTAGATGATCTAATGGTCCCTTTTGGCCTTAAAATCTCAGATTAAGGTGACTGAGGAACAATAGTGGATGAAAGCAGAATTGAAAAGGGCTGGTGAAAGTCGGAAAGCAGTCAGAAGAGCCATAGGGATTAAACAGAGTCCGTGGGGAAGCCAAGAAAGAATCAAGGGCAAGTGAAAAATGGTGGGTTAGAAACCAAGAGGGCAGGTGGATTACCTGAGGCAAAGGTAGAATGAAAGGAAGCTGCTTCAGCCTGGACTTCTAAGGAAGAAGGATACTGAGCTGGGGAAGCAACATACCTCCTCTGTCTAGGGTTGGATTGAGAAGGTTGAAGGGGCTGAGGGCTTTCTCACCCTGATCCAGACTGTAGCCTAATTCTAGAGGTGTGGGCCCACACACACACTTGCAGTATTCAATAGAGGACTCATTACAAACAGGGGATGTCACGCTGAGAGGGGGGAGTGCATGCATTTATACCAGGATTGAGGGCTTTTGCAGTCCTCCCCAACTCTCTAGTCTTAGAAATATACATAGTTTGCACTGCCATAGTGATTTCCTCCAAGGATCTCAAAGCCCTTTACAAACATGGTGCACGGTGTTCCCATGATGTACCTAGGGACTCACCTCACCCACCCACTGAAATGCAGCCTTCTCTGGGATGGAACACTGCAGCTACTCAACAGCCTGCAGTCCAATATTTAAGGCTAGGAAGTGGAGGAGACCTCTGCAGCCAATTGAAACTGCAGGGAGAGTTTAGCCAAGTACGTAATTTCCTGAGCTGGAATTTGGCCAAGACAACATTGTCATGCCTTCATTCTTAAGAAAGGAGCCATGGGGTCTGCAGTGGTCACAAGGGATCGGGACCTTGGCTTTCTCTCCTATCCTGAAGGTCCTGATGTCTGGAATGTGACATCTAAGGCCTGGTGGCGTGAAGAAGAACAGCACCTCTGTAATCAGAGCAGAGACGCATGCCGTCCCTACCTCCATCTGAATAACCCACTCAACTTGCTGGGGAGAGCAATTGGATGGCATGTTTCTCTGATGGGCAGTGATGTCAGGTTGCTTCCACATGGCAAGGCACGTGCAGTGGGGTTGCCTTAATCTGCTCCTCCTAAAGGCTCTGTCTTTACTCACACTCCACTGCATGCTTCTTCGCAGTGTAAATGAAACGCACCTCCCTTGGACATTTCAGAATCAGGAGGTTGGGGAAAAGAAAAATACAGCATGTTGGAGACCACACTCCTTCCCCTCCCCTGCCCCTTTTATTATTTGGCAATGGTCATTCTCTGCTGATGAGGACGCAAGGTCCCTTTAAGTGATATCCTGAGCACTTCTTCGTATAAGGAAGGGAACAGATAAAGTGGAAGTTAAATGGGAGAAAAGTGCATGGATGGAGCCTTGGGCTGGTCATCTGGCACTGTCCACTCCTCCTGGGTCTCCACCGCCCTGCTCCCACTTTCTCCCCATACGCACATACTCTTCTTTTAGTCTCAGTAAGTTATTAAAAACGTGGCCATCACTGGCTCCCAGGGTCAATATGTTGTTTTTAAATTTAAACATGAATTTCCATTTCATTGAGCCTTCAGGCCTAATGAAATGTGCTTTGACAGGAGCAGCTAGCTGGAAAAGGCATGATTGAGGAGCGAGCCAATAATATTAACGCACAGCAGAGTGTGCACCCAGAACGCCGGAGCCACGAGCCTTGATTCGCTCCTATCCGGGGATCTGGCTCCAGCAGGCAAGGGTTTGTGCTGCAGGCCCTGCAGTGAAATGTCAAATGCATTTAACCATCTGTGAGCTCTTCTAGGCCTTGCCCAGCGCGGAGCAGCTACAAGAAATGCCTCTGGATCGGGATGGGGAAAGGAGACCGGTTCTGCCCAGCTTACAGGGGTGTTCTGAGGCTAGATGCATTACTGGTTTGGAGGTGATCTGATCCTATGGCTGTGGGGCCTATAAAAATATCTAGATCAGTGGTTCTCAACCTGTGGTCCACGCCCCCCTGGGGGTCTGCAGACTACCTCTGCAAAAGACTTAGACTGAAAATGGACGCAACAGAATTCAACTACATTTACAGACAATAGATTTCCAAAGGGATCTGCACCTCCATTCAAAAATGTTTTGGGGTCTACTGATCTAGATAATAATAATAATAGTACCCAGCTCTTATCTAGCACTTTGCCTGCTAGGTGAAGAATCTGTGCCCCAGTCTAGTAGGGGGCTCCAAATCAGCTGAAAGGCTGCAGCAAACAGCCGACCAGCAGGGCTCTGAATGGGATTTTGAAAAGTATATGAGGGCACAAGCGACTCAGGCGAGTTCAACCTGAAGTGTTGTATATGTTGGAGAGCATCATGGAGATGCAGACTGAGACTGGCTAAACCAGGGGCTTGAAATCCCTTCTGGAAGGATCTATCCTCTCCTCAGGTCTAAGGTGTTACGAAGTGGCCCGTGTTTCTCAGACTTTGCAGCTGAAAGACACTGCCATGATACTGCCAGAGGGATTTCAGGAGGTGCACAGATAATTGCTTGCAAGTTGAGAGGTCTGTCCACATTAGGGCCGGTTGGACGTTTTCTGTTAAAACTGATTTTGGATGGAAAATTGAGGTTCCAACAACATGAATGTGTTTGAAGGAAGTGCTTGTTTGCTGCAGAAAATACTAATTTATTATCAAAACTCAAAAAGAAAGATTGGGTGAAAATCAAACATTTGCAATTTGTGTGCCAAAAAGGTTTGGATTTGAAAAAAATAGTCGAAAAGTTCCAGGGGAAAATGTCAATGAAAACCATTCAATTTTCACTTTTTTTTGAGGGGGGGGAATTACAACAACCTGTACTCCAAACCTCCTGAGGCTGCAAGGCCTGTAGAAAATGACTCTCTCATGCCATTTGTGTTTTTTCTTGGGGGAGAGGGATAGCTCAGTGGTTTGAGCATTGGCCTGCTAAACCCAGGGTTGTGAGTTTAATCCTTGAGGGGGCCATTTAGGGATCTGTGGCAAAAATTGGGGATTGGTTCTGCTTTGAGCAGGGGTTTGGACTGGATGACCTCCTGAGGTCCCTTCCAATCTTGATATTTTATGATTCTATGCTTCTGGTTGGGCCAGGACTTTAATACGAGAATAGCCTTCCTCACGGTATTTCAGTGCTTTTGCTCCAGGCTGGAATCCTGAAGGGCAAATTCAACCTAATATTAAAATTGAAAACTACATCAGAATGATAGTGACCGGCAAAGAGTGTTGAACATTCAGCACTTTTGAAATGGGCTAGTTATGGAGATAGGCAAAGCTTTTGGGGGATCCCTGGGAATTTTTTTCCTGGAACTGTTTGCTCTTGGTCTCGATCCAGCAAGCACTCAATCACATGAGTAACATCACCCATGTGAGTAACCTCTTTGAACTCAATGAGACTATCGTGAAGCATGTGCAGAAGTGCTTGTGGGAGCCAGCTATTCTTCTGAGCTGTAGCCTGGTGTTTGGGACCACAGCTTGTAGCATATTGTACTGATGAAGCTGCCTGTCGTGTCAGGAGACTGGACTCTATGATCTTCCAGTCATGTGTTGCTATGTTTTGTGAGCTAGGGGATTCAATGCTAGTACTGCTTAATTTTTAGAGTAAAGATCATAAACTGGTAGAGTAGAGCGGCCCTGTTCTGTTATATCCCATTCAAGTTCCTCTCTCACACCCATAAGGGAGCCCCTACAGACTTCGTTGTGCACCCCTGGACTTTAAAATGTGACACAGCGCTTTCAGATTCCAAACAACCACCCCGCAGTGCTTTTTCCACACCTTCCCTCCGAGGTTCTCCAGAGCACTTTTATAGCTATGAAGTAATTAAGCCTGACAGCTCCTCTGTGAAGGCCACATATTCAGCATTGCTGACTCATGATTTGTTCACAAGTCTGGTGATATTTGATGTTTTCCTTAAAGTTCCAACCCCTGGAATTTTGTGATTTATTTAAAACAAACAAACAAAGTTTCTAGCCTTCACAATTGCAAAGCTGACTAAAAATGTGAACCTGCAAGGTTCAAAAGCCGGAAGGCAACTAAAAGGAACCTAAGACAATATTAAAAGTTTCACGATTTTTCAGCCAATCTTGTCATTTTTGGGGGGTGGCTGGCTCAAGATGTGTAAATGCTTGAGGTTGAGAGGGCTAGGGATTTTAATTTCCATTTTACACCAGAGAGGCCCCGATGGTAAAGAATTTGCCCAAGCTCATTCCAACCATCAGTGGTAGAGTCAGGAATTTCACAGATACTAAGGTCAGAAGGGACAATTATGATCACCTAGTCCGACCCCCTGCACAATGCAGGCCACAGAATTTCACCCACCCACTCCTGCGAAAAACCTCTCACCTATGTCTGAGCTATTGAAGTCCTCAAATCGTGGTTTAAAGACTTCAAGGAGCAGAGAATCCTCCAGCAAGTGACCCGTGCCCCATGCTACAGAGGAAGGCGAAAAACCTCCAGGGCCTCTTGCAATCTGCCCTGGAGGAAAATTCCTTCCCGACCCCAGATATGGCAATCAGCTAAACCCTGAGCATATGGGCAAGTTTCACCAACCAGATACTACAGAAAATTCTTTTCTGGGTAACTCAGATCCCACCCCATCTAATATCCCATCACAGGCCATTGGGCCTATTTACCATGAATATTTAATTACCAGGTGTCCAAGCTCCCAGTTCCTTGTTTTATCTGCTAGACAACTTGCCCTTCCAATGAAGAGGCGTGAGCCAGGCATCATGGTGGGGTTGCAGGGGTTCGCTGCTTTCACATGTAGATCATTTTCCAGAAGCTCGGTTTCATGAGTCAGCATTTCTGAGGGCAATAACTTACAGTAATAAACAGCGCGCGAACGCTGAGTTTGCTCAGGTAAATTTGGTTCTAAAGTGAGTGATGTGCTTTGTGGTAATCAGGTACAGTTGTGATTTGAACGCTTTAAACCCTGTGAAATATGTTCTCTGTCCGTTGGGGCTGGCTTGATTGTTTCCTCCCGTAGCTTTAGCTGTCTTTAAAAACAGGATCCTTTATGGGGCGTTCTATATTGTCACTACAGAAAAGCGAATAGCGAATGTGGTGGGGGGCGAACACAATTCTCCCCGGTTTATTGATTTTGGGGAATTGCAAAGGGAAGCTTAGAGATCTGTGTGTGTAGAGGGTGTGGGGAAATCGGACTGAAGTACATCATGGCCACGCACAGGTTTTTCCAGAGTGCTTTTCTGTTCAGCAGAATCTTGGAAAGAATCAAACTTTTTCATGTTCCCTGCGAATTGGAGGCTTAGATCTCTGACCTTTTAAAAATCCATTTAGAGTCTCATCTTTCAGAGATTTAAACAAAAGATTTTGACCTCGAGGGCTCTCCTTTTACACTTGATGAGAACGAAAGGATAGGAAAGAGGGTACAGCAGAAAGAAAGGAGACATAAATTGAATGGCTGAAATCTGACGGTAATTTTCCAGGCAGGAGTGGGAAGAAGCAGCCTGAAAGGATATGTGCATTGTGTCTTTAAATGAGTAGTGAGAAGTCGGGCTGGGAAAGATGCTAGGGAGAGACAGACTAGCGTTAGAGATAATGCTGTTTTCCTCACTCAAATAAAACTGCTTGTTCAGTGGTAGAGGAAAGGGATTCTTCCTGTTTTTCCTTCCCATTGGCCCCCTAGCCAGCTTCTTGCGTGCATTTTGAATACATTCAATAGGAATGCTACCCTAATAGCTTTTAGAGGGGCGAGTCCTGCAAGACGCTGGTTGCTACCATCTTCCACAAAGTGCCATGCCGTTCTTCACCTCTGAGGCCCTATAGCAAAGTGATTTCCTGTCTACAATGTTAGAGGTGGCTGCAAACGAGTATTTTGACCCCCCGCAAAAAACCACCTTTTTAACCAGATGGAAATCATCGCAACAAAATATTTCGTTTTATCTAAATGTTTTGGGATTTCAGCAAAAACCCGGACATCAAACTTGGGGGCAGGGGGCATGGGTAGCTGACAACCCCAAAATCTTGGGAAAATCAAAAAAATGGTGTGGGGAAAAAATGTTTTCTTTGAAATTATTCATGAGAAATCAGTACATTTCCGTACTGGCTCTGAGTGGAGTTTCACTATAACAAAGAGAGGGGATAATAGGAATCCCCTCAGCCCAGGAATGGTGACAGGCCCTTTCTTTTGGTGGGAGGAAGCAAAAACAGCTGTAATTAATGGAAGGAACATCTGTCAAGCCAGACTGCCCCTATGAGAAACAGTCATTGCAAGCTGGAGAGCTCAGGATTCTCTACTGCCCCTCTTCCTCTGCTCAGCTAGACATTAAGTGATGTGCCCAAGGCCAGAGGGGAAGCCAGTGGCTTACCAGATTGGAAGTCAGAGGTTCTTGCCTCTCAGCCTCTTGTTATCTCGTGTGACCAACATTTTTCCAACCTCAATAAACACTAGGGTTGAGTCACATCTGGGGAGGAGGTCTGGGGAGAGAGGGAGATCCTTCTGAATGTAAAAGCACGCTCTCCACCCTTAATCTGAGCCCTTCTTTGAGCCAGTGGAGTACGTAGCCTGCACTATACCTCAGAAAAAGACCGACTCCCAGAATCGAGCCGCTTACAGTTCAAAGGCCCTCGTCATGATGTGCACAGATGCTGTCGGGGATGCATCAGAGGAGATGGGGCTCTGCAATGGTTTTGGAGTAGGTAAGGGTGAGAGTGTGGCGCATAAGCAGGAAGGTGTTCTGAGTGACACAGTAAAAGTCATGAGGTTTGGTGGCAAAAGGCATGGTCAGGAGAGAAGCCTGGACTGAGGGTGGGTTGGAGGAGGTGGTGAGAGGTGTAGGCTGGGAGAAGCTTATGTTGAGCTTTGCAAGTGGAGAGCAGAACGTTGAATGCGGCGGGGAAGCTATACATGATCACAAACCATCCCCTCTTTGCAGAGGGTAAAAACAACATAACAGCGCACTTCAAAGCCTTGATAAGCTTTCCTCTTGGCCCCTTCCCTTCCTTGTGGTGTGATTTGAAAAGCTGTGTATCCCCGTGCAGTGTAGGCTCCAAATAATAGCTCAAGTGTGTGAAGAAAGGAGCAGATTTCACACGTAAGAAAAGCAGGACAACATTCCATCTGGGAGGCAGGGATGCGTGTCCCTGAAGGATCTGCAGAGGTGTGTTTAAAACAAAAATAACAAGGGAGGTTAAAGGAAAGCTGATTAGATATAAGGGGCCAGATCCTCATCTGGTGTAATCAAGCATAACACCATTGAAGTCACTGGAGTGATGCTGGGTTATATACATCTGAAAATCTATCCCAACGGTTTATATGACCTTCCCCTGGTGAAATTAAGGCCAGATGCAGTCTGAATAGCCAGCAGAATCACCGAGAGCTAGATATTCTGTTAGAAAACTTTGCATTTCTATAATACTATCCATCTGAAGATCTCAAAGCACTTTATAAATATTAAGCCTGCAACCTTTTAAGGGAGGCAAGCACCAACTCAATGGGAATTGGGAGTCTAACTCCTTTAGGCTCCCTTAAAAATGTCAACTTTAATGTATTAAACCTCAACACGCTTCCAGGGGGCAAGTAAGTATTATTCTCCCCACCATACAGATGGGCAGACTGAGCTACAGAAGGATGATGAGACTTGTCCCAAGATCACATAGGAACTCTGTTGCAGAGCTGAGCTTTTGTCTTTGGACACCTGATTGTGTCTTTTAACCGCTATGTCGTCCCTCTCTCTGCTACTGTGTGGGATAGTCTCCTAAAAGAAGCGATGGAAACCACAGTCGGGGGTATGCACAACTAGATTGTACAAGATAATGGTGGGATCCGATGGTGGGGGATACCCAGGATTGGTGGAGACAGGCTGGAGGACCAAATACATCTTTTGTGTGTGTCTTTGCCATGATAGAATCCCTATGAATTATAGAATATACCGATATACAGAATTATGTAAGTAGATATGCAGATCCCATGGTGATTGGGTGGCTGATGAATACAGTTGTCACTGTCCCCAGAACCATCTGTGACCCTGGAGTTTGTGAGCTTGTCAGCTGCCATTTTATTGCTATTTTCAAGCAAGCTAAGTTCAGTCTGGTGACGTAGTTTGGGACATAGGAGGGGCACTGTGATTTAGTGCATAGAGCACTGGACAGAGACTTGGGAGACCCAGGTTCTACTTCCAGTTCTGCTACTGACCTTGGGAAAATCATGTAAATGCTCCATGCCTCAGTTTTCCCATCTGTACAGTGGTGATCATGATACTGACCACCTTTGTTTCAAGCTCTATGAGATCTGATTTGGAAGCATGAGAGAGGCAGCCAGGTTTTGACACGCTTGTTGTACGTGTTCAGAAGACTCCTTTAACCCGTGCTCCTGAATCAGTGTGACTGCAGCTAGTTTCTTCTGCAGGAGACAGGCGGTTGTGTCAGAAGGAGAAAGTCCTGCCATTTCTCCCTCCATCTGCTCTCCTGAGTCCCCCCACCCCATTGATCCTATTATATCAAAGGATGCACAAGGCATAGGCATGGTCCTACCAAGGGCCGTTCAGTGCTGCCCCCAGATGAGGCTGGAGGCTGGTGGAGAGCAGCGCGTTTCCTTCTCCTGACCCCAGCCTCACTCACCAGAAAAACTCCTCCTGCACATCAGCTTGTTCTCCGGCTAGCCCTCCCAGCAGGCCCGTGGACTGCAAGATATTTTCATAGCAATGCTCTTCATAGAAGATTAGGGTTGGAAGAGACCTCAGGAGGTCATCTAGTTCAATCCCCTGCTCAAAGCAGGACCAACACCAACTAAATCATCCCAGCCAGGGCTTTGTCAAGCTGGGCCTTAAAAACCTCTAAGGGTGGAGATTCCACCACCTCCCTAGGTAACCCATTCCAGTGCTTCACTCCCCTCCTAGTGAAATAGTGTTTCCTCATATCAACCTAGAACTCCCCTACTGCAACTTGAGACCATTGCTCCTTCTTCTGTCATCTGCCGCCACTGGTGGAAAGTGAGCCAATAGGCTCAGACCCCCGTGTTCAAAAAGGGAGCTTGTCATAAGCACGAAATGAAAGCAGACACCAGCTTCTTGTATCGATTTATTTTCATTTCAGAGGGTTCCCTCTCCCCCCTTTTCTTTTGGCTGAATAGAAGGTTTTGAGCAATCTGTTAGTGATCGTTGCTAGCACCCACAGCGCAGACTGCCTGCTCAAATCCCTGAGCGGTACCACCACTGTTCTTTATCACCTGCCTCCTGGTTTATTCCAGGAAGGGGTCTGCTGCTGTTGAGCTTGGGGTGCTGTTTGTTTTCCGGGCCAGGGGCAGGGGAGGAAGCTCAGTCAAGCTGTTTGCTCAAGATTTGGAAGAAGAAAGAGCAAGACAACTCCTCTTCCTCTCCTTTCCCCCCAGTCTTCACCCTGCCGGCGTTTATTCTCTGTCTGTGCCTGTCTGTCTGTTTTCTCGCTGTAAATGTCAGCCCACCATCCTGGGTGATGAGAGAGGAGTAGGGGATACATGGAGAATGGATACTCACCCCACTCTGATGCTCCTATGTTTGTCTCTCAAGGGATGCAGGTTCCCAGAGGCTGCTCCTAATGATGTAGGCCTACTGGAAAGGAGCCCTTTAGCAAGGGCTGTTTGAGTCTCCTGGTCCTGGTCACTCCACTGGGAATGCCATCCCTGCAAGCGTAGGGCCCTCTGGGTAATGCAAAGATGAGGTGGCACAATGGGCAGTGTAATGTAACATGCTGGTAAAATGTGTCATATCACCCTCTAGTGGTTGAGCCACATAGAGGATAACAGCCTATTACCACTACCCTCTAGTGGGGTTTGCCTGTGGCTCAAATGGCAGAGGTCTGGGCTTTGGTGCTGAAGGGGCTTCAGACTTAGGAACTTCCCCCGTTTTGTGGGATTTCTTGTTGAATGTGTCTGCAACCTGCTCCAGCCCTGTAGGGGGAGGGGATAGTGGCAGAGGGAAAACAGATGATATTACTTATTTTCTCCCACAGGGCCCAAACAGTACATAACTGACCCTCACAACCCTCCCGTGAAGGAAACAAGTATCGTGATGTGGTTGCTTTAGATGTGGAAACTATAGCACAGAAAGGTGAAATGGCTTGCCCCATGTCACACAGTGACAGCTGTCAGGAAAGGAGCCCAGGAATCCCCGACTCTGTTCCCCACTAGACCGCCTGCCCTCCTCACCACTCTGTGTAACTTTGAGGTGAGGGGTCCTTCTCTGTCCCAGAATGTTGTGGGAATGTCTGACATGCTTTCGGTTTTACTCTGTAAAACAAACTTCCAAAGCTGGGGCTGGCTGGTAGCTCCTCTTTTGACTCCTTGGGATTTACTGTTCCTCCCCTTCATATTTAATTGTGTTTTTGAATAACCAACATATCATTTGGAGAGCAAATAAAATCCAGAAAGACCTGTTGCAGGATGGGTTCATAAACCAAACGTCACTGCTGGAGAAAGGGGAGGAGGAAAAAGCCTTGTGGTTTGTTTGTTTTTTTTCCCTGTGCAATTAAAAAAAAACTCTCAAACAGCTGTAAATCCAACTCTGACACACTTTGTAGGGGTGAGAAATAACTGCACTGTTGATTACACCTGTTGTTTGGACAGCCTGGGAGAAGCTGGCATCCCAATTGCCAAGAAAAGCTTTGCACTTCTGTCACGCCTGCATAGCAGGATCTCGGCACTTTACACATGGTAATAAACACAGCCTGGAACACCCCAGGAGGGAGAGTAGATCAGTAACCTAGGACTCATTTGTCACTATGCTGCAAGCCCCAGCCTGCAGAACTAGTCGGTCTAGAACACACGTCCCCTGGCTCCAGAAAGACAGCCTGACAGCTAGACCTGGTTGGGAAATGATTTATGTTTTTCCCGTGAAAACCGTTGACAAAACTTCACCTCGTTTTTCATTTTCTGCAACTTATTTTGAGTTTGTGTTGAAAACCTAAATGGTTTCAATTGCTGAAAACTGAAAAAAGTTTGTTTGCTCTTATGAAAACCTGAAAACTTTTGATTAAAATGGTTTGATAACAAATTTCCAGGTAGTCAAAAAGCCATTTTCCATTGGAAAAAAAAATGTTTTGATGGGAAATTTTCAACCAGCTCAACTGAAACCTACCAGGAGAATCTTCAGTCAATGTCAGCAGTATGAAGTCTGTGACACACAGCTGGGCAATTCTAATTCTGTGTTCAGATCTTGCACTGCTTCGCCAGGAAGATGTCAGCAAATTGAAGAGTTCACATAAGAGCAACAAATATGATGTAGGGCTGGAGAGGTCTGATTTATGAGGAGAGATTAAAAGAACCAAATATGTATAGCTTGGCCAAAATATGGTTAAAGAGAAGAGGATATTTATATCCATATATTCTGCAAGAGCATAAATTCCAAGGAAGGAAATGAGCTGCTCATATTGGTACAAGGGGGGATTTACTAGGACTTGTTGTAGGTAATTAAACAAAGGAAAATATCAGCTGAACGTCAAGAGAACTTTGCTAAGGGCTAAGATAATGAAAATAAATAATTATCCCATAACATGTTCAAAGTGCTGTAATAAACAGAAGCTAACTAATCTTCACACACAACATTTCTGGGTAGTTAGGGCAATATTCTTGTTTATTCCCTTTTGCAGATGGTAAAATTAAGTCACAGACAGCCTGATTCTTCTCTTGCTTACATTGGCTTCAGTAGGGTAGTTCCTGAATTATAAGCAAAAGGAGAATCAGGCCCGTTAAGGGGCTTGCCCAAGGTTAACTACCATGAGATTCTTTCTGCTCCCATTGACCCTTGTCTTCATTAGAAAATCAAGTTAAACTTGATTTTTATCAGCTGAGTTCTCCAAAGTGATGATGCCTGGTCAGTGCAGAGAAGGATGAGTTGTCGTCATGTCAGCTAGTTTTGGGTAAATCTTATTGGGAACACTGTTTCCCCATGAGTAGCTCACCCAATGATGACCATGACTGGTCTATTTCTGCACAGACTGATTAGTTGAGAAGAGCATTTGGTGACCTGACTCAGTTGTGAACAATCAAACTCTGTGACATTTTCAAGGGAAGATGAGCCCATTGCAGTTAAAGGGAGTGATTTTCTCCTGCTTTGCAGCTTGTGCCCAGTCACCTTCTCTGCAAAGTAAGTATGAGATACTGCCATTCCACTTTGCAAAGGCATGACAATGTTACCAGGCATGTGGAGAATCATTTTCCATAGGAGTTTTGCAGTGAGCCGGGAGCAAATCTGGGATTAGAGCCCCTGATTTGTAGCACTGTGACCAATCCAATGCACCACTCTGCCTCTCACTCCATTGGGCTGTAGGCTCCTCTTTAAGGGAAGAGGCAGAAGTCTTGTTGCTTGGGACATCTAATTCTCTGGTAGCCTAGACAGAACCCTAGCAAACAGCTCATAAGGAACACTCCCCTATCGACCTAGTGGGACTGGACAAGGTGAACCAATACTAGGTGTGTTCCGTCTCTGGACATGTCTACACTGCAGCTCAAGAGTTAATTTCCAGTTTGGGTTGGATGGACATGCACTAGCTTTGCTCAAATTGGCACACTCCAAAAATAGCAGTGTAGTTGTAGATGACAGCCCGGGCTAGCCTCCCTCACCCCACCAGTATGTACCTAGCATCTTGGACGGAATTGCATTCTTGTGGGTAACCTAAGTTTCTGCCCATGTTGCTGTGGCTACCCTGCTGGCATACATACCTGCGCTGGAAATTATACCTCCCAGTTTCACTGCAGACGTAGCTGCTAACATCTCTGAGCCTCATCCAGTTCCAAATCAAGTCAAGAGGAGTCTTTTAGTTGACTTGATCAGGCTCTCGGTCAGGCCAGGAACCTCTGTGGTCTTTCTCGCTGTGTCTGGAAAGCGTTTCACGCCAGTCAAGAGGAAAGCAGTCTCTTCTATGCCACGCACGGTGTCTTGGACAAAAAGTATCATCAGACGCGTCAATGAAAATTTCATAAGCGGTTTATAAAAAAAAATGGGGGGGGGAAATCCCTTCAAATCAATGCAAAAATATTCCACAGTGGAGACATTTTGATTATTAAAAAAAAAGAGAGAGAGGCTGCCTGAAATAAGCAAAATTTCAAGCTAATGGGAATCTCATTCATTATTTAATCCACTTCTTATCTGAAATGTACAAAAAAATGGAATCTAATATGGCGTATGTATGTTGTTGTCTTAGCGAAAAGACAGGGAGCAAAGGCCTGCAATTTCACTTAATATATTAAATCCAACTGCAGGCTTTGAGCCAGATTAATAACTCTAGCGAGCTAGAAAATCCCAATATATATTTTTTTCTAGCTCCATGCATGATGTGGCTTGATTCATAAGCAGCCCCACTGCTGGGCTTTATTAAATACAAATAAAGTATCTCCTCTATTGCAAAAGCCCACAAGGTGACAGAAAGAGGGGAGGGGAGAGGGTCTGCCTTTGCTAGCTAGGATAGATCTTCTTTGGTTCCTTTCTCCCACCCTCCACCTCCAAAATATGTATTTATGCTCAGACATAATAATGTGTGTGTAATTTGTTCCTGATGACCAGGGAGTACTGATTAAAAGGGATCTGGGATCTTCTTACCCTCAAGTGGTCACGATTCAATTTTATGTCTCACTCGAAACATAGACACCTTAAGTAGCACAATGATCCATAGCACCAGACTGGACACTTGGTTGGTTGCTGATGCCAGTGGGCTACAGAATGATATACAAGTAGCTCACTGCAGAGACTCCTGCTTAACTGGTAAAGTGTGATGCAGAATTGCCAAGCCCCAGGGTTAAAAAGTCATGAACAGCAGGCTCCCGAGTGGCATGAGATTATTTTACCAACCCTAGAATTAAAAATAAGAATACTAAACTTTAGATTCCTTTTCCTTCAGGGGTCTGTGCCTTCAAGGCTACACTCAGCTCATGTTTTCAGGCATTTGATCGGTTCGTCGGCCTTCCAGGATTAGGGCTTTATAAAAAGCCCCAAATGTTGTGAAAGCGTGATGGGATCCCAGAGTGGGCATGTTTACAAATTATGGAAGGGAGTCCTGTTTAGGGCATCACTTAAACATATGCTTTATGTAACGTTAAGTGTGTGCTTAAGTACTTTGCTGAACTAGGGCCTCCATGGGCACCATACTCAAAAAGTTATTGGACTCAGCGCAGGAGTAACTGGATGAAATTCTATGGACTGTGACATACAGGAAGTGAGATTAGGTGATTTAATGGTTGCTTCTGGCCTTAAAGTGTCTAAATCTATGCAGATATACCATGTTGGGGTCTGAGCTCCTGAGCAGTGCTAGGTCTGTGGTGAGTACTTGGATGGGGGACTTCCAAAGAGATGTAGAAATGCCCAACTTCTGCAAGAAGGTGGTGTCATATTCCATGATGCTCAGTCCTTAATTATATTACAGTAGCACTTAGAGGCCTCAGTCAGGTGCAGGAACCTATTCTGCTAGGCACTGTACAAACACAAAGTAAGAGATGTTTCCTGCTCCAAAGAGCTTATAATCAAACAGACAAGACAGACGAAGGGAGATGTTATGCCCATTCTGCAGCTGGAGAAGTGAGGTGCACAGAAACCAAAGTCCCACAGGAAATGAAGTAATCCCTGTAATTTACAGTGTGTCTCAGGGATGGTGCTGAGTCAAAGTAAGGCTCTTGCCATGTTCTGATCTGTGGGTTCAAATCCAGTGACTCGATAAAAACAAACAAAAGGATCGTTTCATTTCATCTACATCTCCTAAGAAAATTGAGTTTGAATTCTACTGGAAAAAGATAGAATAACCTCACAGAGGTAGTACACCCAGCGGCTTTTATCTTGGGTGACTGAAAAGATGTATAGAGTACTTTTATTATACAAAAGAAAGCAAGCAAGCTAGGATTGCAGATTATCATATGTTAGGAAAAAATAAGAGAATAGAGAGATTTTGTTGTTGTTGGCTTTTTTAAAATTGTGTGTGTAAAAAGTTATTTAAAAAACACAGTTGCTTGATGGATTTTTCCACTCACTCTTGAAGTGGGTCCAGGGATTCCAATCCGGAGCGCATTGAGCTGATGGAGATGATGTCTGAAAGGACTGAGGAAATGGATGTGATGCAGGAGGAAGGAATGTTTTCTGTTTGTGTCCGCCAGGCACATTTTCATGTTTCTAGCTGGGGGTTGCCCGTCAAGATGATCATATATCGTTGCTGCATCTGTCTCATCCTGCTGGCAACAAGTGAGAGTCTGAGGAGTCTCAGGTGTTCGTGGGGATGAGCAGGGAAATGGGGCCATGCGTACATCAGGGTCTAAAATGGCCGTGGAATGCAGCGTAGTTATTTATTTGTATTATGGTAGCGCTTAGAGACCCAGATCAGGGATCGAGCCCAATTGTGCTAGCTGCTGTACGCACATAACAAATTGATGGTCCCTGCCCCCCAAAGGGCTTATGTCCAAGCATATTATGACAGACGACAGGTGGATACAACGAACGGAGGGAGCACCAGGTAACGGTAAGCTGGTTATGATTGTGTTGGTAAAGAGCAGAGCTAACACACGAGCTGCCTAGTGATGGTTGCATGGTTTGGAGATGTCATGACAAAGGTGAGTTTCAAGGAGGGAACTTAGGGAAGATGCTGTAACAACCTGCTACGGTCTCTGTCGCATGCTCAGTGAGCTCAGGTGTTGGAACATTAGAAACACCTGCAATATACGTGGGGTCGAGACATCATCATTGGCAAGATATTTGTCTGGACTAGACTTCAGGGAGGTTCTCCCAAACCTACCTCAGTCCCCCCACAACCCCCCCCAAAAAAAGAAAAAGGAAAGGTTCCGTGATTTTAAGGCCACAAGGGATCGTGTAGTCTGACCTCCTGCATAAAAGAGAGAGGAGAATTTCACCCAGAGATGCTTGCATTGAGCCCCAATACCTTGTGGTTGAGCAAGAGCAGATCTCTTCTCAATTTAAAAAGTGCAAGTGATGGAGAATCTGAGCTGGTGTCTTTAGTTTGTAGGGTCTATGTATGTCTGTGTGTCATATAACATATACAGTTTGTTTTTGTCATTAAGTCTGCTAAGGAGGACATTTTGAAAAGCTCAGGCTTTCTAAACGTGGGCATGTATACTGCAGAGGCAGCACTGAAAGCTAATTTGAAAAATTCATGCTGGACAGTGGGAGAAGATGTGCCCTTTAAATAATGGTCAGTGACCTGTGAAGAATTTCCTGAGTGCAGGGGGACCTCAGTGGAATTGTTTTATGCCTACGAGTGTGTGGCTCAGCAGTTCCTACTGGAGCGATAGGAAAGGGTATATTGCTTTCCTTTGATTCATATTGTAAGGGATGGTTCTAGACCCAAAAATATAGTTTTGTAAAACATGTAAGTTCAATAGAAACATTCCTCGGGCTTAAAAGAAAAATCCCCTTTGACTTTGCACATTCCCTTGCAGTGATGGTAACTCAACCATTGCAACTTCCTCCTTTGGGTCCCTCCGTATGGCACACCACTTCCAATGGCCTGCAAATGCCAGAAGTTAACTGATTGAGGAAGGATGGTCTTGTGGTTAATTCACTGGCATTCATGAGATCTAGGTTCAATTCTTGGCTTTGCCATGGACTCCCTCTGCGGTCTTTAGCAACTGACATCCCTGAGTTCCACAGTCCCCCTTCTGAAAACAAACGGGAGCAACATGTGCTTTCTCCCACCTTTTGTCTATCTTGTCTATTCAGGTTGGTGTGCACTGTCTCTGTAGGTGTGTGTACAGTGCCTAGCACAATGGAGCGCTGAACTTCTTTGGGTGCTACTGTAATATAAATAATAAATTGAAAAGCACAAGAGCAAACATAACCCAAAGGGGGAAAAAGCACACAAATAATGGTATTAACAAAACATGAGGTCTTCTTCCCCATTCATCCACACACGGCTTTTCTGTTCATCAGATTCCCCTTTCCTCATGTGTACCATGTCTGTGTAGATAACAAGTTCTCAGCTCACAAGACACTGTTGCAGGTATGCAAAGCTCATAAATAAATCAAACAACAACAATGATGATTGCGCTAGTGGTCTAGAGGCTCGAGATGAAATTGACAAGAAGCAAAAGTGAACTGGATCAGTCTGTTTTCCCTGTGCAAGTGGGGAGAACTGCAAAGTTGGAGGAATTGCCAATTTGGAGGAGGAGCGTAATATCATACAAGGAGATTTGGATGATCTTGAAAGCTGGAGTAATAGAAATTAGATAAAATTTAATAGTGCAAATTGCAAGGCATTTAGGGACTAACAACAAGAATGTTTGCTACAAACTGGGGATTTATCAGTTGGAAATGAGAGAGGAGGAGAAAGACCTGGGTGTATTGTTTGATCACAGGATGACTAGGAGCTGCCAATGTGATGTGGCTATGAAAAAGGCTAATGCAATCCTAGGATGCATCAGGTGAAGTATTTGCAATAGAGATAGGAAGTGTCATTGCTCTTGTACAAAGTACTGGTGGGACCTCATCTGGAATATTGTATGCAGTTCTGATCTCCCGTGTTCAAGAAAGATGAATTCAAACTGGAACAGGTGAGGCGAAGGGCTACTAGGGTATCAGGAATTAAAAACCTACCTTATGAAAGAAAACTCAAGGAGTTTGGCTTAGTTAACCTAGCAAAACGAAGGCTGAGGAGAGAGATGGTTGCCCTCTATAAATATATGAGAAGGATAAACACCAGGAAGAGAGAGAAGTTATTTAAGTTAAGGGCCAATGTTGGCCAAAGAACAGATGGATATAAACTGGCCATCAACACGTTTAAGCTAGAAATTAGATGAAGGTTTCTAACGGTCAGAGAAGTGAAGTTCTGGAACAGCCTTCCAAAGGGAGTAGTGTGGGCAAAATACCTAACTTGTTTCAAGATTAAACTTGGTAAATTTATAATGGAGATGGTATGATGAGATTGCATACAATGGCTTATGTCCCATCCACAACTGTTGTTAGCAAATATCTTCACTGGCTGGAGACAGGACACTGGATGGGGAGGGCTGTGATTTACTACAGAGAATTCTTTCCCAGGTGTTTGGCTGGTGGGTCATGCTCAGGGTCTATCTGATCGCCATATTTGGGGTTGGGAAGGAATTTTCCCACAGGCCATACACAGAGGCACTGGGAGGGTGGGGTTCACCTTTCTCTTCAGTATGGGGTGTGGGTCACTAGCTGTTTTGATTTAGAGTAAATGGTGGATTCTCTGTCACCTGACATCTTTAAATCAAGATTTGAGGACTTCAGTAACTCAGCCATAGGTTATGGCCTATTATAGGAGTGGGTAAGTGAGATTCTATGGTGTGCAATGTGCAGGAGGTCGGACTAGATGGTCATGATGGTTTCTTCTGGCCTTAAAGTCTGAGTCTATGAAGCAAACAGTATTAATGGTGGAAAAGTGAATTCTATTTTCAGGGCTTTGGAGCGGAGCCCACGGAGCAGCTCGTGGAACTGCAGGTTTTTGCCTGGAGCTGGAGCAGAGCTGGAGCACAGCTCCAAAGCTCTGATATGTTTAATATTCTTTCAGTTTTAATAAAAATAGTACTTATCTAGCACTTTTCATCAATATATCTTAAAGAACTTTACGAGGAGGTTGGGGGTGTTATCCCCATTTTACAGATGGGGACCTTGAGGCACAAAGGGGGGATGTGACTTTCCCTAGGTCACCTAATGGACCAATGGTAGAAGAGAGACTAAAACCCCAGTCACCAGAGTCCTAAACCAGGCTACACTGCCTCTCTAATAGCCTGTGATGTGTGTAGATACATTAATGTGGGGCTTTTACCTGACAACATCGCTTTTAAATAACAGGTTACAGCTCATGAACTAGTTGTCTGTTCCATGCTTGTTTTGTTTCTTCAGGTAAACTAAGTATGTCCTTGCACATAATTTCACCTTTTCAACCAATTAAAACAGTGAACCCCACTTTCAGTTCGAGTTGAATGCTGCTTTCAAATCAAAACCCCAGCTCCAAATTTGGAAATAAAATCTCAACTGGACTGGAACCGTTCTGAGTTTCTCTCTCTTCAGTGCTCTGAGTTGTATGGAAAGGCACGAATGCCCCTTGAACTCTCGGGAAAATTCTCATCCCAGTCTCAATCTGAACTCTGGTTCCCAGGCCCAGCTCTGCTTTTTGCCGTTTATAAAGCCATCATCTACCTAGAGGAGGAAGGGTAACAAGAACCAGTGGCTGAAGCCAGACAAATTCCAATTAGAAATTAGGCACAAACGTTTAACAGTGAGGGAGACGAATCAAGGGAAGTGATGGATTCTCCATGTCTTGGTGGCTTCTAATCCAGACTGGATGCCTTTCTGGGCTGTGTTTTAGCCACACACAAGTTATTGGGCTCCATGCAAGGGTAACTGGGTGAAATGTAATAGCCTGTGTTATATTGGGGGTGGGGGGCAGACTAGGTGATCTACTGATCTTTTTGGCACTAAACTCTTTGAATCTATAAATCATATCTTCTTTTAAATCCTGCTTTAAAATTAACCTCTGCCCAAAGGCCTACAAAACCCCTTCTGTTCTATTCTTTTCTGTTATTTCCCATATGGGTTCATTGCTGGTGGTAACTGAGCACTTTCTAGAGGTGCAACACAACTGCCGTTGGTCATGTGTGGTTAGTTCTATCATCCTCTCCCTGGGAGGAGAATTGTGCGTGCCGTCTCTCGGACTAGTGTTTTTCCCCACTTTTCCCAGGGCAGCAAAGCCTTCACAAAGGGTGGAGGTCTGTGTACGTGTGAGAGGTGGGGTGGGACAAGCAAGGGAGGAAGGTTGAGAGATGCTTGAGAAATTACAGGTGAGCAAATAATTTGTCGTAGAGGGGTTGTGTTTAGCCCAATAATCACTGTGGTTTCTCTCGAGGGTGTTGAGATTTACCAGAGATGAAGCAAAGCTGGTAAGAAAAGAAATTAGAGCACTCATTAAACATCTTTATTTATTTTGTTTATCTTAAATCGCTTACAAGAAGATTTATTTTTGTGCCAAAACCAGATACTTTGATGAAAAATGACCCATCCCTGTAGGTCCCCACCTACCTCATCTCGCTAAAATTGACCTCTCCATTAGATCAGCCGATCGGTAGATCATAACCCGGCTTTAATGGCAGTAAAAGGGAAAACCAATTTAGTTTCAGCTTCTTTGACAGGAGCACATCTCTGGGACTCGGGGCAGACTGATCAGATGTCTTTTCTGGTTGTTGAGCCAGTCTTTGCTAAACATCAGCAGCTCATGATCTCTCCACAAATGTCCCTTTACTGTTGGTGCTTTGTGTTAAAAGAGTTATTGTGGATTTCACAGCAGATGTTGCCATGGACTGGATTTGTGTAGCAATGAGTATATAATGTCACCCTCTATTGGTGGCAGTAAGGGACCTACTTTTTCAACTACTAACTAAGGTCCTGAGCCGTAGCTAAAGAGTTAAAGCTAAAGAGTGTGTGTTGGAGTTTAAGTGCCAGGGTTCTAGTCCTGTCTGCAGGGGAGAAAGAGAGCAACTTATCTTGAATCTGTTTTATTTCAGATATGTATGTATTATACTGCACTACGTTTTGAAGTGGGCCTCACAATACAATGAGCTATTGTGGATCTGCTGAATATCTAGCTGCAAGAGCTTTGCATGCATTGCTCTAAAATTGACCTGTCCATATTTAATTTACTAGTGTGCCAACCTTTGAAGCTATATCTGATCTGCCATGGTATGGTTATGAAAATACAAAGATACAGGCTGGACAGTGTGCTTAGAAAAGCATGGGACCGGTATAATGTTGGTAGGTTGGGCTGGTGAGGAACACACTTTTCCACGGTTTGGTCAATGTACCCCACGTATTATTGGTAGCACTGTCCTCACAATCTCACCAATATCTTAACCATGATCTAAAGCACCATTCTAGTACTAGCCCTCAACACACAGCACGGCCAATGCACCTCAGTCCTGACCGACAAGGCCTCCTACTATTCCTTGCCTGCCTCCCCTCTCCCATTTTCACAGGAAAAAGTCAATTTGTCAAAACGGATTTTTAATTTTTTTGTGGGAAAGGGTCAGTTTTGACAAACTTCCCATTTCAATTTTTTTTGAAAAATGAAGTTATGAAATTCTCAGAATGTGACTTGTCAGCATTTTCCAAATGAGAAGTACCTTTTTTCCCCCCCAGTTCAAAAGAACTGTTTACTTTGCAATGTAAGCTAATTTATAAGGAAAAGGAAAAGTTTGAAAACAAAATCAAACACTTCAAAATTATCAAAACAAAATGTTTCAATTGGCCAGATCTGAAATACTTTGGGGACATTCAGTTTGTGAAAAATTTTGAGATTTTGACTTTTCATTCTGATTTGGAATGGGGAAAAGTTTTTGAAATCTCAGAAATTCTCACAAGATGGTAAAATCATTTCCTGCCCAGCTCTAGTTCCGCTCCTGGTCTCTCAAAATTCCATCCCTGCTGAAGCACCCTTTGTCCTTCCACTCTTCCCCAGACTAAATCCCGGTTACCCTGTGGAACTCATTACCCTGTGGAGCTCAAATCCCAGTTACCCTGTGGAACTCAGGATTCAACACAAGGCTTTATATAGATAACAAAACTATACAGAGATAGAATGGTACATATTAAATATAGAACACAAACAAAGACTTTAGGAAAGGATCTAAACTCGCATGCTTCAGGGCATACATCAACCTGTATCTTTTAGGGGTGAGGAGGAAACTTTCCATGGGGACAAATTATCTCATCACTGCCTACTGCAGAGTTTCTTGTACATTCATCTGAAGCAGTTTGGACTGACCAGAGACAGGATCCTGAACTAGATGGACCATGGTTTTGACCCACTTTGGCAATTTCTATGTTCCAAGAGAGGGTATATAATTGTTTTAGGTTAGGTGATGTTGAGGCTATTCTAGTTTTGAAATATCAGCCTTTTAGGCCTTGATATTTACCAGGAGGGGGAAAAAATCATGAACCTCTTATAAATAATTCAGCTGGGCCAGGTGCATTCATGATTTCAGGTGAGCATATAAAACCAGCTTTGCTTAGATCCCAACCTCCAGATAGTTTTGAAGGCTATAACATCCCTGCAAGCGCCTTTCTCCCCTAACGCTCTCCCTCCCCTGCAATCTACACACACAAGGCCTTCAAGGAAATCCCAATTCACTTCCAATGTAAATCTTCACAACAGGAAAAACCTTCCATCGTGGGGGGGTCCATGGGTTTTAAGGCCAGAAGGGACCATCGTGATCTGTGAAAATGTTGGATTTGGCTTGATTTCTCTCATAAACAAAGATCATTATCTGCTCTGGGAAATAAAACCAGTAGAATCTGGGCTGTGGAGGAGGATTTGTTTCCCCAAGATATGATTTTATTTCACCAGTCCGGAGTTAAAAAGCCCAATCCATAAACTCTCCCGTACGGCAAATTAAACTCACTACCCTGCATCCCTGTCCTTGCAAAATGAAAGTCGCTTCAGGCTGCTATCCTGAAACACAGGAAAACGTGAAGAGACTTGCTCAGACCTGCCAAGCTCTGCCTCATCGGAGCCAAATCCCATTGGCAGCGTTTGGTGGATGCTGGTAGCCGCTCCAAAAAAACAAAAGGAGGCACCTGGCTTCGAGGTATGAGATGGAGCATTGAAGCATCACAAAAACAACTCCTCTTCTGGCTTCATATAGGAATTACTGGGTGGAAGTTATATGGCTTCTACTGTCCAGGTGGGCAGAGAAGATGATCATGATGGTCCCTTCTGGCCTTAAAACCTATGGACCCCCCACGATGGAAGGTTTTGTCTGATGTGAAGATTTACATTGGAAGTAAATTGGGGTTTCTTTGAAGGCCTTGTGTGTGTAGATTGCAGGGGAGGGAGAGGGTTAGGGGAGAAAGGCGCTTGCAGGGATGTTATAGCCTTCAAAGCTATCGGGAGGTTGGGATCTAAGCAAAGCTGGTTTTATATGCTCACCTGAAATCATGAATGCACCTGGCCCAGCTGCCTCATTTCATGATGGCTGGGGCAGAGGGGGAAGGTCCAGGGGGTCAGGCTGGGCTGAGAGTGATGTGAAGTGGATTTGAATCCTGATTTGGTGTGTGACTTTGGACAAATGACTTGATATCTCTGTGTCTCAGTTTCCCCATCTATGAAACGGGGACCATGATACTCAGCTACCTGAAAAGGGCTTTGTGAGACCTACGTGAAATCAGGTTTGTAAAGTTTTCTATAGATGTTAGGCAGCAGCAGAGGTAGGAACAGAACAGAGGAGTCCTGGTCTCTCAACCCCATGTTTATGCTTCTAGACCATGCCTGGTCTAAGCGACATTGCTGTGTTACAAGACTTCCAAACTGTGGAAGGTTTGGCAGGCTTTAAAAGCCCGTTGGAAATTTTAAACAAGCTGCTGCTCTAGTTTAGTAAGCTATAGATCAAGTTAAAAAAACCCCTACCAACCACTCTGACAGGGGATGGGTGAAAAACACTTCTGCTAGTAAACGTTTTAAAACAATGTCGCCAATTTCCTTCTCCCTCAGCTTGCTCCTTAGATCACAATGAGATCAAATATGAACAAGACAAATATGATCACCATTTGTCCAGCCATCACTGAATGAATGTGTGCAGGAGATTTCTGATTGGAATCTATGAGGTCAAGTATGCTGTTTGTTTGTGCCAGTCTCCTAAAACTCCAAATACGCTCATGAGATTTTACTCACATAGTCCTCTTTGAATATACCTCTGGCCATGCAAACTTTTAGCCCAAAAGGAATTTCTTTCTCAAAGTTAGGAGCGCGTGAAAAAGCTGGGTTATAATGGAAACCTCATTGAAACCTTAACTATAATCTGCTGCATCTGTACTTACTATAGTATCTAAATCATATGTAGCTACAACTGGCTCTGCCCTATCTAACTACTCACCCAGGCAGCTCTTTCTCTCTCGCATGTTTGTTCTTTCACTAGTTGAGATTAGATAAACACTGGGGCAATTAGCTGATGACAAGAAAGATTCCATTACGAATTCCTGAAAATTAAGCCAGGTTTCAGAGTAGCAGCCGTGTCAGTCTGTGTCCGCAAAAAGAAAAGGAGGACTTGTGGCACCTTAGAGACAAACAAATTTATTTGAGCATAAGCTTTCGTGAGCTACAGCTCACTTCCACTGAATGCATCTGATGAAGTGAGCTGTAGCTCACAAAAGCTTATGCTCAAATAAATTAGTTAGTCTCTAAGGTGCCAACAGTCCTCCTTTTTTTTTTTTTTTGAAAATTAAGCAAAATTCAAGACTTGCTGACCCTGTGCACTTTTGCTGGATTCAAGTCCAAGAGATGGCTGCATTATCATCTGAAACATATCTGGATTCTCACAAGTTTCAGATGATCTGCTTGTAGAAATCTCCTCAAAAAGTTGTGCCGAGCTGATTTTGCTTCCTTAGAGAAAGTGACCAAGTTACTTGTTTCTGAGGCTGTTTCAATCTCTCCTTTGAAGAAACTGTTTCAGCATAAAATGGACAACAAGGAGTGATTGTTCAGTGATGTTCAGCTGGTGGCTAGTTCCCAGCAACCTATTCCTTGGGGCATAGCATGCTAGAGAAATGTGGTTTGACTGCTTTCCACTGGGACAGTCAAAGGAATGAGATGTGTTTATCATAATGCCATCCCAAAGAGCAAAGTAATGAATATTCCAATTAGTCCATGTGTTAACCTGGTCCTGGAGATGCACCAAGCTGATGAGGCTCTGAGAGCAATGGAAGGAGGAGTTAGTGTTGGGGGGAAGGGAGGGAGGGAAGATCTGGTTTTCAGCTAACTTCCACTAAGCCATTGGTTTTGACAGGTCTGCCTGCCCTTTAGGTTAGTCTCTGCAACCCTCTCCTGCTCTGTGGAGTTGTCATGCATGCATATGGAGCTGGGGTATTATAAGAGGAAAGCATTTGTATCATGTGGGTTAGAGAAACAAACCTGATTGATTTCCCAGGGGGATCAGTGAGTTCAGAAGCTTTCAAGCCCACGTTTGCAGGATTTCCACCCCCATATTCCCTGCAATCTGAACAGCATTTCACAGAGCACTGCACAGAATTTGCAGAAGACAGAGCTGGGAGAGAACTTATTCGGGTCGTCCCATTTGGGCAGGCCAGGATTGTTCACGACACCATATCCTACAGCAGGAGGAACGGTACGTTGTAGCAAGCAATACCCACCCCTCCTCCCACATACCAAAGGCTGACATTGCAGGGCAGGGGAATAGAAAAAGAAAATATCCTCCTGGGGGGGAAAACATGCTCCTCCTTGCAGTTCTTCCTAGCTCCGGATTTAGTTGATCTCTAGGAGAGTTGATGCACTGCAAGGCAGTTGGGGAACGGTCTATCCAGCCGAGCACTGCCTGTAAAACAACCCTTTCACAGGGATCGGCCTATTTTTAGTCCGTTGGCGTCTGAGTTCTGGAAAGCAGGGGTATATATATGTGTGTGTGTGTGTGTGTGTGAGAGAGAGATGGTTATGAAAGCCCTGGCTCCGACCTCCTCACTTTCAGCAGGTTATTGTCTTAAATAGAACATCCAGCTTGCAATTCCCTGTTTGATCCTTTGAAACTCCAGCTCAGCCACCTGATAGATAATTTTCATTCCCCCCTTCATGCGCCCCCTCCACCCCCAACACTCTAA
Organism: Caretta caretta; assembly: GCF_965140235.1. Lineage (NCBI taxonomy): Eukaryota > Metazoa > Chordata > Testudines > Cheloniidae > Caretta > Caretta caretta. The sequence continues at coordinate 7,153,821 of NC_134210.1, read as the reverse complement.
CACATTATAGCAGGAACTAATTTTGTCTGGACTATTATTAGATCATGAGATCAGGGCAACATAGAGGTCGTAAAATGTTTCATTCTCTCTGAATGGCTATCGTGCCCCTATCAGGTACCATAACGTTAGGCTTGCTTATTGTGCAGATTGCTTGAGTTGCAAATTGCACATTATCCAGCTTAAACACCTGGCATTTACATTCATTATAACCTCAACACCCCCCCCCCCATTATGGCCTCCCTCGAGGGCCTTCCAATTGGTCAGGAGCGCAAATGAATGTTTTATGATTATGATGACTAATGTGAGGGGCTCTGGAGAAAGAGAGGGAGAGAGAGGACTTCATGGAACACTTTGACATGACATCCCTGTATGCCAGAGAAGTGGGTGTTTCAGGCATGACTTTGTCTGATTATGTAGCATTCAGCGTTAAACTAAAGAGGGAAGACTTTAATTATAGAACAAGGGAGGATGCCCCAGTTGAAGGAAGCAGTGGTTTTGTGGACTGCAAATTGGGAATTACAGGATGCATCCCCCGCTCTGTCACTGATTCACTGAATGACCTCAGGCAAGTCACTGCATCACTCCATGACTCAGTTTTCCCATCTGTAATACGATACCAGCCTGTCTTAAACAGAGACACAAGGTGGGGGAAGGAAATATATTTTATTGGACCAACTTCTGTTGGTGAGAGAGACAAGCTTTCCAGCTAAAACAGGATGAATTTATTAACGGGGAGGGAGAGCTTAGAGGTTATCCCACTGGTAACCTTAGAAATACACCGATTTTTAGCTACACCTTATTTGGTCTTTCAAAAGAGAGAAGGCCAGATTTTTGAAGGTATTTAAGCATATAAGACCCATTGATTTCAGTGGGAGCTAGTCCCCTGAGTAAAGACTAAGGGCCAGGTTTTAAAGGTATTTAGGCACTTAACTTCCTTTGAAATCAATGGGAGTTAGGCACCTAAATCACTTTAAAAGCCTGGCCCTTAAGTCTGTTTGGGGGAGGCTTGGCTTGGAGACAAACCAAACGATGAACCCTGGGTGTGCAGCAGGGGTCTGGAGTTCAGATTTTGTTATTAACATTACAGTAATACCTCAAGACCCCGCCTGAGAGCTGGGCCCGTTGTGCTAGGAGCTATCCAACCCCAGAGTGAAAGGCAGTCCCTGCCCCAGAGGGCTACAGTGTAAACAGACCAACAGAGAATGGATAAGAGGGAAATGGAGGCACAGACAGGTCAAGTGGAATGCAGTGTCTTCCCTGACTTTTAGCCACAGCTCTCAGCTACACTGTGTGAGAACAAGGAATAGGCTTTTATGAATAACTAGACATCTAGGGCCTGAGGCAAAATGCCCCTAGATCCAAAGAGCCTCTGTATGCTGGGGTGTGGCTTTGAATCTGACTTGCACAGTGGGCCCTATCTCTATAATGGGCTGCACTATTAACCCAGATCCTACCCCTGAAAACATTGCAAGCCTGGAATGTTCCTGACGATTCAGACCTGACTACTGCAATGTGGGGCCCAGGTTTATTCAGAGCCCAGTAAGCTCTGGTGAGTGAAATTCACGGGCGTAACTAGAGCCCACTGAAGTGAATGGTGAAATTACCATTGGCTTTGTTGGTATGGAGGGGGGCTCACAGTTTCTGCTGCTGAGGTAGACTGAAAGGGCCAGATCCTCAGCTGGTGTAAATCAGCATATTTCCACTGAATTGAATAGCAGAGGACCTATTCATACCAGCTGGGGATCTGGCCCAATGAGGGGAGCCACATTTTTGAAGCGTATCTCTGCATGTGGTGAGGTGAGGGGTGTGTGTGTTGGATCTGTGTATGTGTCGGGCTGTATTATTTTGGTATATGGGGTTGGGTAGTGTGTTATCTAGGAGGGGGTGGCTGCGGTGTGAGTGTGTTGTTTTTGGGTAGATGTGGAGGTGGGGGATGTATTACTTGTGTGTGTGTGTGTTGGGATGGGGGATATTACTGTTTGTGTATAGGGGTGGATGTGTTTGTTTAGTTGTGTGTGTGTTGGGGGTGGGGAGCTACTATTTTGGAGGGAGTGAGCTTGTATAGTGTGTGCATGATTTTGGGATGTGTACATGCATGTATGTGTTGGGATAGGGGTTTGCTATTTTGGTGTGCATCCATTTAAGAAAAAAAAGTGAATTCTCTTCCTTAACTGGACAGAAGCCAGAGTGGAGGAGCCGGCTCTCTCTGCTGGGAATACCACCCAATAAAAAGCTTTCATTAACGCGCATTACTCCCAGAACACCCATTCCTCACACACTGACAGAGAGAGAAGGACACAGCTAGGAACCAGGAAGCTGCAGGCTAAACATTAACAGTCATATATGCCCTAGATCTTGAGTCTTTTGGCATCTGGTGCGTTTTACTGTCTCCTTCCATGTATTCGAATTACATCGTCTCCTCTCCATGACAGCCTGTCCAGCTCTAGCTTCAGAGAAGGAGTATCACAGAAATTTAACTACTTCTTGGCTTCGCTACCATGCCCTTCAGCCAAAACCTCTCACCATTTCCGCCAACCTAACTCCAGCATGCCCAGGAATTATTTATGATGGGGAAGCTGGACTTAGGACAAGTTTGCCTTTCTTTTGATTCCTCATCAGGAGCAGGGAGAGCAAGGGTATGGTTGTGCCAGTGGTTTCACTGAGGCCAGGATTCCATTCCTGGCATTGAGCTCAGATGCCACCTCCTCCAGTCCCATGACTAGAGGAAGAGATTGAGAAGAAGAAGATCTTCCTATTAGGCCTGAACTCAGGACTGGCAGACCACATAGGTGCCCTTAAGAAGCCTCTAACTTTGCTTGGGGTTTTTTAAAGCATTCCAGGTTATTGCTAATGCTGTGTCTTCCCTCGGCCCGCACGTGGAGATCATAAGAACGGCCATACTGGGTCAGAGCAAAGGTCCATCTGACCCAGTATCCTGTCTTCCAACAGTGGCCAATGCCAGGTGCCCCAGAGGGAATGAGCAGAACAGGCAATCATTAAGTGATCCATCCCTGTCATCCGTTCCCACTTTCTGGCAAACAGAGGCTAGGGACATCATCCCCGCCCATCCTGGCTAATATACATTGATGGACCTATCCTCCATGAACTGATCTAGATCTTTTTTGAAACCTGTTATAGTCTTGGCTTTCACAACATCCTCTGGCAAGGAGTTCCACAGGTTGACTGTGCATGTGTGAAAAAATACTTAATTTTGTTTGTTTTAAAACCTCCTGCTTATCATTCCAGGATACGCTGAGAAGATAAAGATATACAGATGAGATGCTGCATCTCCCAGAGATTGTTTCTTGTCTTAAATAATTTTAATTAGTAAATACATAAATGAGACTGAAAGTTGTCCAATAGAGGCTGAGGCACTGAGATATTTTTAACTCCTGCCCGCCTTATTTTTTGTTTTGTTTCATTCTCTCTGAGCATTTTGCTGGTACTGGGTGGTTTTCCTTTGTCTCAGTCTGGACTAATGAGATGACTACAGGCAAGGGTGATGGATATGGAAGCAGGAAGGGGAGAATGTATACACCGTTTTTGCTGGAAAAAAAAGTCCAATCAGGTGGTTAGAAAAGAAAAGTAAGCTTTTGAATACAGTCTTCTGATGTGCACAGAGATGAGATCATTTGCCACTTGGGCAAGTAATCTAATCTAGTCTAATCTATCTATCCTTCCTGCAGTAGTACCCTATTTACTATTTATCATTTGTATTACAGTAATGCCTAGAGGCCAGGGCCCCAGGGTGCTAGGCACCATATAAACACATAAGAAAAGCTTGGTCCCTGCCTCAAAGAATTTACAATGTAAGTGTAAGACTATAGACAATTGGTGGATACAACAAACAGGTAGGGGAACACAAGGAAACAATGTAAGGATGATGGTCGGCATACACAATGCACAGTCAACCTCTGGAACTTGTTGCCTGGGCATGTTGTGAAGGCCAAATGTATAACTGGGTTCAAAAAATAATTAGATTACTTCATGGAGGATAGGTCCATCAATGGCGGCTAGTCAGGATGATCAGGAATACAACCCATGCTCTGGGTGTCCCTAAATTTCTCACTACTGGGACTAGGTCACAGAGATGGATCACTCAATAATTGCCCTGTTCTGTTCATTCCCTCTGCAGTATCTGGCATTGGCCACTGTCAAAAGACAGGATATGAGCTAAATGGACCTTTGGTCTGACCCAGTGTGGCTGCTCTTATGTTATGTCAAAACATTGACCATAGAAAGTCAGCAAGTGTTTTGTAGGCATGACAGCAGAAAAAAAGTTTTCAAGAAGGTTGGCTTTGCAGATCGCCTGCCCAGCACTGACTATAGCATCTATAAAGACAAGGTGGGTGAGGTAATATCTTTTATTGGATCACCTTCCGTTGGGGGGATAGACCAGCTTTTGAGCCATGCAGAGCTCTTCTTCAGGTCTGGGGAAGGTACTGCTACCTTCACAGCAACATGTGAGGTGGAACAGATTGTTTAGTATAAGTTGTTAGCACATATTGTAAGGGACCGTTGCATTTTGCTGTGACCCTGAGAGTACCTTTCCCAGACTTGAAGCAGAGCTGTGTGTGTCTCGAAAGCTTGTCTCTCTCATCAACAGAAGCTGGTCCAATGAAAGATATTACCTCACCCGCCTTGTCTCTCTAATATCCTGGGACCAACCCGGCTACACCTACACTGTACTCATAGAATTTATGTCAGTTATGATACCCTGGATTGAGTCGTCTGCTGGGATTGAACCCAAGACCTCTCTGTCTAAAAACATAAATATCAGTTCTTTGAGCTAAGGGATTAAATTAATTAGCTGCAGGCAACAGTAGATTCAGAAACCTCTTTCTGTGGACTAGCCAGCAGACACAGTGGAAGCCCTACACTGAGTTAACGTGGGCTGCCTGTGTATTGCAGATGGTTGAAATTATTCACATTTGATTTTTCAGCAACAAAGAAAAATCAAATTTTGACTAAAAAACAAATACCATCTTCAGCTACTGAAGGCCTACACGATGGCTGGAAGTTTATCTGTCAGTCTCTTATGGAAAAGTCCTATAGAATGTGGGAGAGATTAAACCCATAGGATTTTATAGAAATGATTCTAAAATGTATAGAATGTATTAGAAAAGAATATCCATTTCAGGGGTGTTATGAACCATCCTAAAGAATCCTACAGTTGATTAGAATTGTTCGTTCAATCCTGAGAGTGAGTTTTGGTGTATATATCATCTGTGTCTGTATGTCCATATTGTGTGTGTTTGTATAAAATAATACGTATAGGACAAAGAGACGTAGATTTCGATAGACATACTGGTTTGAACGTTATTACTGGTTTTGAAGGAATTCCAGAGGAACATAGGCATTGTTAGTCCAGATCAATGCTCCACTTTACTTTTCTGCCTCCAGCACCAGATGCTACAGAAGAAATGTTAAAATCCACATAAAGGACAATTATGGAATAACCTGTCAAGTTTTGTTGACTTATACCTTGAAGCATGGGGGTTATTTCCCTAGCATTTTTTATTCTATTTAGTGTAACTCTGTATGTTTTCATTATGCATATGAATGTCTTCTCCTTTTTGGAATTGTGCTGACGTCTTGGCTTTGATGGTACCTTGTGGCAATCAGTTGCACAGGTTAATATATGCACAAAATATGCAATTTTTGGCCAATTTTAAATGTGTTCTCCTTTAAATTTATAGGAACTATATCTCAAGCTGGTAATAGCTTTTAAAAATGGGGGAAATGTTTCAGATATTTCCACGGTATATGTGTGTATACATGTTTGGCGAAATATTCCCTAGATATATTTAATCTTGCTCAGTGCAGGGGGGTGGATTAGATGATCTCTTGAGGTTCCTTCCAAGCCTACCTTGCTAAAATTCTATGGCATGTGTATGTTTATGCAGGTGTACATAATATTCACAGTCTAGCACAAAAAGTCATAACAAGATACTGTAGCTGGAAGCTGAAGCTCAACAAATTCAGACTAGAAATAAGGTGAAAATTGGTCATTAACCATTAGAACAACTTGCCTTGGTACCTAGTGGATTCTCCATCACTTGAAGTCTTTAAATGAAGACTGGATGTTTTTCTAAGAGAGAGGCTCTATGGGCTTAATGCAGAAATTGCTGGGTGAGGTTCTCTGGTTGGTGTTATGCAGGAGGACAGACTAGATGATCATAATGGTCCTTTCTGGCCCTAAAATCCATGAATCTATGTTCCTGTCAGCTACAGACAAACAGGGCTGGAAGGATTTGATTTTTTTATTAATTTTGACAGATGTATTGATGTTACTGGCCTAGTGGATGGGGGGAGGCTGTAGATGTGCCATATCAGGATGTTAGCAAGGCTGTTGACAAAGTCTCACATGACAATCTCGTAAGCAAATTAGAGAAACGCGATCTAGGTGACACTACTATAAATTGGATGCAAAACTGGTTGCAAGACTGTACTCAGAATAGTTATCAATGGTTTGCTGCCAAACTGGGAGGACATATACAGTGGGTCCTGTGGGTATCAGTCCTGGGTCCAGTAGTATTCAACATTTTTATGGATGACTTGGATAATGGAGTGGAGGTTAAGCTTATAAAATTTGTCGATGACACCAAGCTGGGAAGGGTTGCTAGCATTTTGGAGGACAGGATTAGAATTCAAAACAACTTTGACAAATTGGAGAATTGTTGCAAAAACAAACAAGATGAAACTTAGTAAAGACAAGCACAAAGTACTACACTTAAGAAAAAATCAACTGCACAACTACGAAATGGGGAATAACTGGCTAGGCGGAGGGTATAGGGGATCACAAATTGCATATGAGTCAGCAATGTGATGCGATTGTAAAAAAGGCTAATATCATTTTGTCCAAAGAGATGGACAAATTGGAGAGAGTCCAGAGGAGAGCAACAAAAATGATAAAAAGTTTTGAAAACCTGATCTCTGAAGAAAGGTTTGAAGAAAAAACAACAACCCTGAACATGTTTATTCTTGAGAAAAAAAAGATGGAGGGGGGACCTAATAGTCTTTAAATGTGTTAAGGGCGGTTATAAAGAAGTCCGGTGATTGTTCTCCATGTGTGCTGAAGGTAGGACAAGGAATAATGGGCTTAATCTGCAGCCAGGGAGATTTAGGTTAGATTTTAGGGAAAACTTCCTAACTCTAAGGATCGTTAAGCACTGGAATAAGCTTCCATGGGAGGTTGCATAATCCCTGTCATTAGAAGTTTTTGAAGAACAGGTTAGATAAACATCTCTCAGGGATGGTCTATGTATACTTGGTCCTGCCTCAGTGCAGGGGGCTGGAGTAGATGACCTCTTGAGGTTCCTTCCTGCCCTACATTTCTATAATTCTATGTTCATTTCCAGTTCTAAGTTGTTGTGGGGTTTGTATCCCAATTGTTAGTGGGTTAGGTGCTGTTGTGGTGGTTTTTTACTAGTGCAGTGTATTTTAAATTTTAAAAAATGCAGGACTTGAATCACGATTTAATGATTACAGCAGTTGCAATTCAGGATAGATTCCCCTGGTGAAGTGTAACAGGGATGTATGTACCCAATAATACTTTATTAAAATTTAAAAGTGTCCATTAGAAAAACCTATAGAATCGAAAAGCAAAACCAGATGTGTAGGGTTTTTGAAACCACCTTATAGAATTGTATAAAATAGATTCAAATCTCGACTGAGTTTTGTTGGATAGTTCTAAAGAATTATAGAGGTATTATTTTGTCCTATAAAATTCTGTAGGACTTTTCCACCAGAGTAAGATGTGAGCCAGATCCCCAACTGGTACAGCTGATTTTTATAATAGAGCTATTCCAATATACACTTTCTGAGGATCTGGCCCATAATATCTCATCATAATTGATACTAGCAATTTCCTATTATTTTCCTGCTAAATTTGTCAGCCCCAGAACACGCTGCTTAGCTACCAGTTGGGTGCTCTTTTGAGGTTTGCTCCCTGTTAGCCATAATCCTCTTCCCCCAACACCCATCTGCTCTCCCATATAGTGACCAAAAACACCTAAGCTTGTGTGAAACGGCAGCAGCTCTGCCATGCTGCCGCTCATAAAACTTCTTTCAAACCTGGCAAATGAAGCACTTAATTTCCCTGTCCAGAGTCACATCCTTAAATTGATGTTGACGGATTTGCTCCTGGCTGGTGTGTGTAAAAGCCCAAAGAGGTCCCCTAGAACCTCTCGTATTAGCTCTTTCCTTTGACATTTTAGCATATGGGCCTGATTCCCAGCTGGTATAAATCAGCTGTGTGCCAGTGAACTCAGTGGAGCTTTGCCAGTTTACACCAGCTGAGGAACAAGGTTTTTTTGGGGGGGTGGCAGGAAATGACGGTACTCAGCTATTCTATGAACGAGCATCCTAATTCTTTTCTCCCTCTACCTTCTGATTTCCTCCTACCTCCCCAAAAGCCTGTCTGTGGTCCCCACTGCCCCCTCCTCCTTCCCCAACCCAGTCAGAGTGTGAGTCTGCAAAAGTTTTGCAATAATTAGTGCCGACCTCTGGCTGCTCACTTCTCGCTACGAATCCTGGTTGTCAGCTCCACCTGTCAGAGGGCTGCGAGGAAATGAAGCATTTGGAGGCACAGAGACGTGGGAAGGAGGAGGAGAGATGTCCCCGCGCCACAAAGCACATTGCTATTAAAGTGTCAGTTATTTGGTTTACTGTTGCAGTTTGTGTGAAGAGTTTATGGATCAGCAGATAACAGTAATTATCACACAGACTTTTCATCTAAAGTCTAATCTAACCTTTTATAGTTTTGTACCACTAGGCCTTTTTTTTTTTTTTTTTGGGTAAGGCTAATCTGGTTACTGTGTTCCCCTCCTCCCCCCCCCCCCACCCCATGGTCACTAAATCATCAAAGCAGACATCTTCCTGCAAAAAATGATGCATAGATTAATTGAGAGAGGGGGCGGGCAATAGGGCTTTACTAATCAGGGGAATTTATTGTGGTGAAACCCAGGAATATATTAGCAGTGCTAGAAAGAAAAAAGAAGCTAGGATGAGCTGACAGGCCACCAGCAGACCAGAAGCATGGGACCTGTGCAGAAGCGTATATAGAACCGCGGTTAGCTTTTGCATACACCACTCCTGATGAACCGTAACTTTGTCAAAGTCAGTGGAGTTCCTTTGGATCTGAGGGCAGAATATGAAGGCTGTCTGTAGAGTACTCTTTGAACCATAATGGAAAATTGGGGGGGGGGGGGGCGGAAATAGTTCCCATCATCGTTAGAAGTGGTTGAAAAAAAATACATGCCTTTTTGACCAAAATGAAAATGTTTATGTAAAATTTTTATTTTGGTCAAGATATATTTTTTCTATGAAAATAATAGATTTTTTAAAATGTCCTCCCGATTCAGTGGGGAAACAAACCGCACATCATCATCATTTATTTCTCTTACCATAGAATTTAGTCTACGTGCTAGCTGCTGCCCCAGAGTGTTTACAATCATTCTCATTTGATATTTTTCGGGGAGGGGGGTGTGGGCGGAGTGCAGGAAGAGAGAAGATGCACAGAATCTGAATGTATTATTTTAAATATGCTTACATATTTTTTGGCAATCTCTAATTCTTTTTACAGATGGGAAATTGAGGCAGAGAGCTACCGAATGATTTGCTTATGGGCTCACAAGAAGTCTGTGGTCAACCAGGGAATTGAACTTGGGGTTTCTGAGTCTGAGACAAACACCCTAGATATAGGACTATCCTTCCTCTCAACCCTTATGCTACTGGAGGATTTTTCCCTATAGTTTATTTTCTACTGCTTTATCCAGACCTCCCTTAAATGACTAAAGTGTTGGGGCTTTTGACACTTCCCCAAGAGATATTTTCAGCTGAATCAGACTCATCATTAGGTACTCTAGGGCCTAACACCTAGGTACCTCTGAACTCAAGCTTCAAAAGATTTGTCAGTTTTGACGAGAAATTTGCAATCCCATCATGCTTGGAGGCACTTTGAATCCCTTGTGCTGCATGGGAAACCCCCACATTTATGCTGTCAAATTGCAGAAAGTTGCCATTACCCCTTCCCAGGTGGTGCACTAAAGAGCAGATCCTGCCACAGTCCAGTGTGTTGGGGTGCCTTAGGATACACGGGCTTTTTGGTTTCCAAGGGCATATTAGAATTTGGTAGAAGGCTTCAGGATGTGATGGAATTCGGGGAGCAAAGATGGGTCTGAGAAAAAGATGGGTTCCCTGGCATTAGAGCAAAATAGCCTCCCTAACTCTTCCCCCCAACACACGCGCACACACATACACCAGATTTAGTCTGAACCCAAACTGACCCTTGTTTGAAATGCAAGCAACATGTTTTCATTATTATTTCATTTCCCTTCGCACTTTGCCTCTGTGCTTCCTGGTTCCTGAAGCAGATGCACTAAAATACTGTGACAAATGTTCTTGTGGTGGGTTTTGGCCTCACTAGAAGCAGGCAGTGCTGATAAGTTCCCAAGAAGCATTTTTTTTCATGAGAAATTCATCCTAACTGAGCAAATCCAAAAGGTTTGACTATAAGCACACAGTTTTCCCACAGTGCACCCATGTGCCGAATGTTGTCCAAACAGAACCTCTTCCTGGGCTTTTCCATGATTTTCAAATTAAAAATAAGAAAAAGAAACTAAAGCTTGAGCTCCTTCCTAAGGTTGGTTGTTTCAAGTGTTTCTCCCTGCTGGACCACTGCTGTCCCTGACCTGAGTTCCCTCTTCCTTCAGAGACATTTAACTCCTTGTTTGTATCTAAGAGGTCCGAGCTGGTCTCTCTGATAGGGTGAGTTAGCAGCGTACCTCTGCCCCTTTTGGCAGCGTCCTATAACCTGACCCAGTTGGGATAATTCCAAATATTGGAGGTTTGTCTCTCGTGATATATATGCCACACATGCCATTGTCCTGAGTAAGAGCCTTGTGGGAATTGGCATTGTGTCTTTCCTGAAAATTCGGTGGATAATATTTAGCTCCTGCAGTCACATTGAATCTTAATGTCCCTCTGCGATGTTATCAACACACGTGTTGCATCTAATGACCCTGGGCTATAGTCAATTTGGGTAGGAGGAGAGCGGAGGAAACCAGTTTGGAACTGATCAGCTATTATCCCCTGATAGAGAGAAACTGAGTTAATGAATTATGCCAAAAGAATTGAGAGACTGAGGGAGTCTAGTGTGACAGCAAAGGAGACTTTCTTAGCTAATACTTTCCATCTGCATCAGTCAGAAATAAATCTCTTCCCATCCACTTCCCCCCATCCCGAAATACTGGAACCGAGGTTGCTTAGAGGAGAAACTAAAGCCAAACTGAAGTGTTATTAAGACATCTGTGTGTCTAATGAAAAGTTACTATGCAGGAGAGAGGCACAAATCATTATGAATCAATTTAACCCTGGCCAAAACTGTGCAGCATAATTCATACTGGAGTTTGAGTTAAACAGTGGCATTTTAAATATAGTGGAGTGTCAGGGCTGTCTCCTGAAGGGGCTGGCCTATAAGGCATTACAATATTTCATCTGCCAGTCCAAAATGCATTTAGAGCAGAGGAGCCACACAGTGTATGGCTCCATATATTCAGATTTACCATCGATGACTCGTGGTGGTGGTGGTAGTTATATTTTTTCTCCTCTTGAAACTTTGCTTCTGTTAATAACTGAGGGAACGTCTCATGGGGCTTGTGTCACTGGTGCATCAGGAGTTAGAATCCCAGTAGGGTTAGATGAGTCTTTCAGCCTTCTAAGTTAGGAGTTCCATGTGGTTTACTCTTTTAGCCATGGCCTCAAATCCCAGAGAGGCAGGATGGCCCAATGGTTAGGGCACTAGTGTAGGGCTGGGGTGACCTGGGTTTAAGTCCCTGCTCTGCCACAGATTTCCTGTGTGATCTTGGCCAAGTCAGCCTCTCTGTGCCTCAGTTCCCCATCTATACAATGGGGATAATAGCACCGCCCTACCTCACGGGGGGGTTGTGAGGATAACTTTAAAGGTGTGGGATGCTCAGATAATGGGGACAAATAAGTATCTCAGACAGTTTCTTTCTGTTACCCAAGGATACTGTAAATTCCCTCCCCTCAGCAATTTGCATAACGGTCCTGATTTGCCTTGGTGTCCTTAGTCAAATTTCCCTGCCCTCCACTGCCGTGGAGGTGACTGTACTCCAGTGGGTATTTTGTATCTGTGCAGCCTTGGAGACTTAAAATACCACCTGTCCTGCAAGGAGGAAGAGTTCTATTTTTTGCAGGAACTCAGTGTCATTCAATGGAATCTACCTAGCAGGGCAGGAAACACACAGAAGAACATGAGGACTCTTATGGCTGCTGGGACTGCAGCGTGTATGGCATGCTGGGATGGAAAGCACAGTGGGTACCATTGACCCTTGTGCATAAAATTGGGGATTGTGCATAACAGTGGGGATTGGTCCTGCTTTGAGCAGGGGGTTGGACTAGATGACCTCCTGAGGTCCCTTCCAACCCTGATATTCTGTAATTCTATGATAAAGCCGACATGAGGGCTGTGCACCATCCATGTCCCACTCCAACCCTGTTTTAAGGGAAATTTCAGTAGTGCATAGGCAGGCCTTTGGCTGGCTCTCTGCACAGGGATGAAATTCACCCTATATGGATGTAACGTGTTTCATGTGTGAATGTAATATTTTATTTGACTCAAGGCATGCTGCATCTGTAGCTTGTGGTTCAGCAAAAGCCCTAATGTTCTATCTGAAGGGACACAGAACCCAGCTCCACCTAACCTAAAACCACAAACCAACATCAGCAGTGGCAAAAGGGAAAAACCACAACCCACTTCATCCTGACGTTTGAGGTCTGGAGCAACCAGCACTGGAGCTCAGGGTAAACCAGGATTTAATACAGTCAGACAGGGATTTGGGCAGTCCTGGTCAATGGAAAAAAGCCAAGCTGTTATTTTTGTTTTGGTCTGAATCAGAGGAAATAGTAACGTTTCCAACCTCCCATTAACCTGGAGGATTTTTCTTATTACCTCAGTTTAGGGAATATTTTTATACTGGGAAATATGCCATTTCTCCCAGACAGCACTTTGTGGTTCTAAAATTATTTCTCTGCCTCAAACTTTGAGATCATGTTTTCATATTAAGCCCTTACACCTCCTTTCCTTGGCCCCCATTTGTCTTCAGTGTTAAGCTAAGACCTTCTCAGTTACCCAAAAATATTCTTTTGTTTAAATTTCTTCCCTAAATGTACCTCCATCTTCTTTTCTCCTGAAACTGGAAGGAAACTGCTTTAGCAAGGACATATGACTGCTTGCATTGCAAACACTACCCCATTGTCTTTTCTCCTGAACTCCAGTCCACCTATCCAGTGAGGACCTTGTTGCTTCCAGTCTGTTTATTGCTGAATTTGACAACATAACCAAAATCAGCAGCTAGTTTGACTGTGATCAAAAGCCAATGAGCGAAAAATAGGCCTTTTGAGTTTGGTTGTAAATTGATTCTAGGTCTTGCTGTGGAAGTTGCAGCTGGGCCTTTGACATGTGGGGTAAAATTCATTCCTCTGTAGGGATTCCAGGACATGGCCTAGGCACCGCTTCAGGCTTTTAGAGACTGCTGTGATGTCCAGCTCCTTTAAATGGTTGAGCACCCTGTCCTCAGTGCACATCCTCAATTCCAGTTGTTCCTGTTTGTTGCCAGAACAGCAAACAGGTGTGTTTAAATCAGTTCCTCCTGTGTCTGTCTCCTTCACTTCTGGGTCCAAATACAACAGCCTTGCCTTGGGCCTCTCTGTGCAGAGGTGAATTACACCCACAGTGAATGCAAACTGTAAAACGTTTTAGCTCTAGTAATATTTTGCACTTACACTGCACCTTTCATGCATGGATTTGAAAGCTTGTTGCAAGCATTGAAGTTGCACAACTGTCCTTCTGGGTAAGTAGTATTATTTACAGCTGGGTGAGACTAAGCTACAGAGAGGTTAAGGTGTCAACCTTGGGTGCTTAACGACAGATTCTTAAAATCATATTTAGACACCAAAATAAGTGGCCTCATATTTGAGGTTTCAGACCTCCCAAAACCCAGGAGATTCATTTAGGTGCCTGACTACAAACGTTCAAGGTTGAATATTTTATCCTCAAGTAACTTGACAAAGGTCACACGGCATGTCATTAGCAGAGCCAGGAACAGAACCTGGGAGTCCTGAAACCCAGTCCGGATACCCACTCCCCTGCACTAAGCACATTCCGTCTCTTCTATTAATATACCGGTGCGAGACTGTTGACTGTATTGTCATGTTTAAAGGCATACACATTTGCAGTATTACTGAATTTGGCCAAGAGCAGAAGTTCACTGTGAACCCCCAGAATTAATAAGGCCATTTTTCTATATTTGTTCCTCTCAACATTTTACATTGAGTGGTTGGAGGTGGTTGTTTTTTTCCACTGTTGATGTGAAAACAATTTTGTGGTCATAGCAAAGCAGTGGATTTATGGACTGCCATTGGCCATTTTTGCCAGGGGGAAGCTGGAAAGAGAGATGGAGCATTTTTCAACCATAGAGTGGCCCCTAGATTCCAAGCCAGGGCTGAAGAGTGTTGAGAAGGTGCAGTGTGATGCAGAATCTTGAGGTGGAACTGCCCATGCAATTCCAGCTCAGCAGATAAATGATGGATGACAAGAGGACTTTCAGACCCCACATCTGTCAAGCTGGTGTTTCGTGGAGATTCAATTCACTTTAACTAAAAAACAGGAAAACACCTGCTTAATTCCTCGCCCACATATATTTTGTAACAACAGCACCAGTGAGAGGCTTTTCCATCCCTATACACCCATTGCTTAGTGTGGATTATCAAGACGTCCTGATTGTCTTCACTGTGTTGCTTCAAGAACCATCAGAGGTGATGTTACATTGATTGACCCAGTAAAGCTTCTCTTGCAAAGAGGTGCATCCCCTTTCAAATTATCCCAACGCTGGCATGCTCATTTCTATGGAAGGGGCGGTGTTGGTTAGATGTTCCTATCTGTGTGGGACTCTTCTGTTTCAGAGGAATCATATCTCCGAAAGCCAGGCACTTACATGTAACTGTTCTCTCTTTGTGGTAGAGAGAACAGTGCTCTGCTTACAGAGCCCTCAAAAATGGAACAAAGAAAGTTCGAGAGAGAGAGAAGTATTTATCTTAGGGTTCTGGAACATAATCCTGGAATGAAAAGGACTTCTTAGCTCAACTAGTTCATCTTCTGACCAGTGCAGGACTATTGTCTGCGGTACACAGTGCTGTCAAGTGCTTTGTCCGGAGTATTCTTCAAATGACCTCTCCAATACTTACCACTGGCAAACACACCGGTCTCTGGAGCATTGATTCTGCCATTGTCTGTTTGAGGACTTGAGCAAGTCATTGGAGCTAGAGAGGACGCTTCTTTTTATGGTTCACACACTGGATTTTAGGACTCAGCAGATCTAGGGCTCTTCCACGGACATCCTGTGTGTGACTTCATTTAATCACTTTCTGCCTCAGTTTCCCCCATCTGTAAAGTGAGGATACTACCACTCCTACTTGTCTTGCACCCAATAGTCTTGTCTTTTTGGACCTTTGACTTCATTGGAGCGACCCTGATTTACGCCAGCTGAGATTTGGCCCTGACAGCCTATCTGACTGTACTCCAAAGCCTGGCACCCAGTCCTGTGAGGTGGGTTGTACCCTCAAATTTCATTGAAGTTATTGGGAAGTTGAGGGTGATCAGAATCTTCTGAGGAACTGACCCCTTGTGAAGTTGGCCTATCTCTGCTGAGGCTAGCTAGTTGTTTTGCCAAAGCCCCTGTGCCTGGCTGCTGTCTAAACAGACGGTGGAGTGTGTTGCTTATGAGATGAATTGAAAGAAGAGGAAGAGCAAAGCAATCTGCAGGAGGGAAATTTCACAGCAGCTTAAAAAATACGTTTGAAATATAATGAAAGGTCTCTTTGGATTCCAAAAAAAGGCTGATGCATTGTCTTGTTAACAGTTTGAGAGCATCACTGAATATAGCTGAGGGAAGCTCTCTCCATCTTCTCTAGCACAGATGTGACTGTCAGAACCTTCTGAACCCGAGTGGAGCTTTGATCCTCTCCAGCTTTGCCCCAATCCTGAGATGTAAGCAAAGAAAGGCAGGGGAGGGGAGATTACCTGGCAGATCTCTGGTGACATGATGGATGCCCATTGCTGAGGCAGGGTTAATTGTCATGATGACACCACTTCCCAAGCATCCTTCCTTTCTCTGTTAGCCCCCTTGCTGCATGTGTTGTTTTGATCTAATTTGTTCAGTTGAGTGGCTAAACAAATAACTGCAAACCCACTGCTTATTCAGACGTGTGGCAAAGGGGGCAGCTCACAGAAATTATATTTCCTTGGATGTCTTATGATGAACAGGTTGTGGAGGAAAGGACTGGGCAGGGAGCAAGAGAGGCGAGGTAAAAGAAAGGGAACTTTATCAATGGTAGCTGACTATTATTGTGTTCTCTGGCAATAACCCAGGTCATGGTGAATTCTGTTATTCACAGAGGTGTGCTATGCAATGTTATAGGAATTCCGCTACAACTGATCCTCTGTTAATGTCCCCAAAGTGCACAAGAGCCACGGGCTGGAGGAGAAGAGTGAATTTCTACCCCGTGGCTTGGTGTTTGTATTCACTTCTTAAAGGCAGCTCATGCAACGGGATCTGCGCCGGCAAACCCTTCAGCCCACACGGAGTCTTAGTGTAGTCAGATGCAGGGTTTGGGCCTTGATTTTTATCCTGTGGCCTAGTAATTCCACCCATTTTAGGCACTAGGCACCCAGTGAATCCCATCTCACAGTTTTCATTGCTTGACTTTCAACTCCGTTTGCATAGGGCATCAAATATCCCTCAGATAGGAAGGCCCAGTTGTCACTACTGAGTTGGGCCAGGCTTGAATTTGGGAGACTCCAATGAAAGGCTTTGTTGCCCCTCGTTGTTGTTGTTGTTATGCATTTGTGGTAGCTCCTATGACATGCTAGGTACTTTCCAGGCAGAATAGGAACTCCCCAAAGCATCCACAGTCTCAAACCAGAGAATCAGGGGTTGGGCAGGTGGGATAAGACTTATGAGTAGTCAAGGCGATGTTTGGTCAGGCCTTGGCAATATAAGGTCCTTTAGCCCCCTGCCCTTCCCGCCCCCTACCTTTAATGTATTTATGTTATTCTTCAGGATAAAGTCAGTGGGGTTCTCTGTAGAGAGCACAGGAGAGGTTGGTTTTCAGGAAGGACTTAAATGCTGAGGGGGTAGGGAAGGGCATGCCATCCATGTGGGCCTGTGTGGAGGAAGGCATGGAGACAGTTACAGGCATTGAGGTTGGCACTTTGCGGCAGGACCTGTCTCCTATGTTGTGTTTATACAGCTGGGTCCTGATGTTGGCTGAGATTTCAAAGTACTACTCTAATACAAACAATAAGTAATAATATTTGGGCAGTGTATTTAGGGCCCAATGCTGCAAGGTGCTGAGCATTGTCATCTCCCATAGCAGAGCATTGAAGGTGCTTGTCACTAGAGCGGGGCAGAAAATGTTTTTCCTGTCCCACGAGAGGGTTTGAGACTTTGAGCATTTTCCTGTCCCAAACTGGGCCAACAACTGAAATCACAATTTTTTAGTAAACTGATAATCCAACAAATAAATCTTGGAGCAGGTTAACTGAAATCGTTCATTTTGATTTTCACCTTATTATGGGTTGTTTTAACCTTTTTTGGTATACCTTAACTTAAGTTTCACAATGGAAAGTCTTTTCAAACCAAATAAATGTTGTTTTTTTTAATTTCAAAAATGTCAACACAGAATATTTGCCCAATTTCGAAACTTTTTTTCCAAACAATTTTGAATCGAGAAGCCAACACTTTCAATTTTGGACCAAAAAAGCATACTTTGTTGGAAAATTCCCTGTTAGCTCTATTCATCACCTCTCAGGATCAGACACCTTGACTGGGGAGTTCTTTGGACCAGGCACTCTCTTTGTCCTCAGGGACCTGAACTCCACTAAACTATGTTGCCACTAAACAAGTAATGATATGTTGGGTGATATTCAGCCCCACTCAGAGGGCCAACATGAGCCCTCGGCTCCACTTTCCCACCAAATAGGACTTGCATAAGTGGACCCTATGGGTGTATCTACACTGCAATGAGAGGTCTGCTCTGGAGACACACACCAAGCTAGCTTTGATCTACAGCAGAACCTCTGAGTTACGAACACCAGAGTTAAGAACTGACCAATCAACCACACACCTCATTTGGAACTGGAAGTTCACAATCAAGCAGCAGCAGAGACCAAAAAAACCCCAAACAAATACACTACAGTACTTTGTTAAATGTAAACAACTAAAAAAATAAAGGGAAAGATTAACAAAAATGGATAAGGTAAGGTAACTCTTTCTGTGCTAGTTTCATTTAAATTAAGATGATAAAAGCAGCATTTGTCGTCTGCATAGTAAAGTTTCAAAGCTGTAGTAAGTCAACGTTCAGCTGGAAACTTTTGAAAGAACAACCATAACGTTTTGTTCAGAGTTATGAACAACCTCCATTCCCGAGGGGTTCGTAACTCTGAGGTTCTCCTGTGGTGAGCAAATAACAATCGCAGAGAAATCACAGCGGCGTACAAACCCAGGGTCCTGGGCAGGCCTGTACAGTTGCGCTGCCCTGACTTCACTGCTATTGTTGTTGGAGTTAGCTCGATCAAAACTAGCTTGGATAATTCTACGCACCCTGCAGGCACAATTCTGATTACAGTGCAGACACACCCTAATCTTGTGCTGGCCACCCGAACGGCCATCGATTTCACCCTTCGGTGATTTCATTTTGTAATGGAAGCTTCTGTAGAAAATGGTCTGACTCCAGGAAACAATTTTGTAACACACCTCAGTGTTGCCACCCCGGGCTGGAGAAGTGACCGATCTGAGTGAGAAGGAAATCCTCAGAAGCAGGGAACCACAATCTGCTGAAGTGTATAAAAATATGGCCATCAAATTGTGCCCACACATGGGTGTAACACCCTTTGGCGTCAATGGAGTTAGATCCAATTTACCTAAGAACAGAATCAGCCTGAGTGTCATTTGCAGTGTAACTTGATTGCCACTTTTTTCCTGTTAGATTTGCAATCTAGTTTCACAAGCTGCCTGCTTGGCTTCAGTGGGTAAGGAGGGCTATATCTCAGGTGATATTACAGTAGGCTGAGAAGCTGCCTTCCTTTTCTCTTGACTCCATCCGCTTCTTTGTTCCATGGCATGTTTTTCCTTCGCCCTTTCCATCCGACTCATCTCCAGACGTTCCTGGCACTCTGACAGAAAGATCCTCTCTGGAGGGCAAAAAATCCTTTACAAATCTCCCCGCCTCTTCCCCCCTTCCTCTCTACTCGCTGTGGGATACTGCCTTCTCCTGCTTCATACGGAGAGCCCTGTGACTGGCGACCAAACATCAACATGCTGAGCTTAGAGCCCCAGGCTGTTTTTCTTGCTGTTGCTAGAGAACACAGCCCCCACTAGCTCTGCCCTGAAGCTCTTCTACCAGGGAACTGCATTCTGGTTCCTTCTTCCTTCTCCTCCTTTCCTTCTTATTTTATAATTATATTTATTTGAAATTGAATTTTAAAGGTTCAGCCCCTAAAGGCAGTGAGATGTAATTTCTGGTGGATATTAAAACTGTATAAAACTGCTCATATATCCCCCATGAAAACCAGCTGGTACTCAGAGGGAGACTGACACTTACCTTCTTGCCAGCTTTGCCAGAAAAAAATCTATTCTATTTTTCTTTACAAAATAAAATAGGAATTATATAATGCACAAGTGACAGTTACTACTGGGTTATAAACTGACACTCATACCAGTTTACCCCAGTTGAGGATCTGGCCTGGAACGTCTCGAGTTCTTGCTACTGTTTGTATTGCCTTGAGATCCCGAAGACGATCAGGACCCCTTTGTGCTAGTGTTACAATCTAAGGTCCAGATTCTGATCTGCTTACTCTCCTTGAGTGTCTGTCTTCTCAAATAGAGCCATTGGAATCAATGGGATAGGAAGGCTAGTTAGTGGAGGAAGGCTGGCCTAGCAGATGGGTGCTTGGACTCAAATTCAGAAGACTTAAATTCAGTTCCAGGCTCAACCACAAGATTCCCTGTGTGACCTTAGTCAAATCACTTGATCTACTGGGTGCCTCTGTTGTCAGCCTATACAGTAGAGATAATAATACTCCCTTTCTCCGGTGCTATCCCTATTTGAAGTCAGACTTTGCCATGCCTTCATACTTAGGTGACTTTCATTACTGTCATATCTGAGTGCTGCCCTGGTATTGCAGGGTTTTATCCTCACAGCCTCAAGGGAAGCGGAGGCACAGAGGGTTTAAGAGACTTCCTCCAGGTCTCACAGGGAGTCAGTGGCAAAGTCAGAACTTCTGAGTCCTTACCAAGTGCCATGAGCCACCTGCCTTTTTTAATATCCGGGATGGTGTTCTCCCAGTACATAGCCATGGAAACTGATTGCCCCAATGCAACAAAAACTCCCTCTAGACTCTCCACCTCTTTTCATTCTCAGTGTAGAGAAAACGTTCAAGGCTCTCCTCCTCTCTCCCCCCCATTCTGGGCTGATTTGTTCCAGGAGGTGTTCCCCAAGTCGTTCATTTCCCGCTCACCACAGCCCCTCTCCACCTGACAGATCGCCCCTGGATTCTGCTGTGCGTCCTTCTGTGAGGCTGACGTTGCTGCCAGGGCATTGCTAACTGGCTGAGAGCAGATGATGCTCCTACCAGCCCGTAATCCCCAAGAAATATACTGCACCTAACTTTTGACTTCACTGTCTTCAGCATGGGATGGATTTATCCGCTGTCCTCCGCCCAGCCTTTCCCAGCTTCCATCACATCATCCAAAGGGGGGAAGCAAGTGAGCCACTTCTAGTCTGCTTGCACAGGTTCAGCCACTTGGGTGGTGGAGGAAAGGCATGTCGCTCTCCAATCTTTTACTACCATAATGATGTCCCCTGAAAGGTGTATACCGGCCCCAGCAGTCTCACACCTGGTTCTCCCATCCCCACACTAGTCCAGTGATTGCCCCTCTGTTTGCTTGTCTACTGGTACACTGACTACCTGAGCAATAACAATGCTCAGAGCTTGCCTCTTCGCACTTTTCGTCAGCACTTTTACATGTGGCTAACTAATCCTCCCAACAGAGAGCAATATTGATGCACAGAGAGGTGAAGTGACTTGCCCGAGGCCATGTGCGGGAGTCAATGTCAGAGCTGGGGCTAGCCCACAGCAGATCCTGATACCCCAGGTTCGGTTTATAGCTCTGTATTAAAGCCCCCTGCCATTCAGCGAGGTGTCAAAGCCTGCTTGGCCCCTATCTAGAATAACTTCAGCCAGTCAGGTCCTCCAGACTTTGGTGCTAAGCATTGGATGGAGATTAGACTGCAGCTCTGATCCCATTGCAGCATTGTAGGTCGTGTAATTGCTAGGCACTGCCAGTTAAAGGGCGGATCTCGCTTGCCCTGGTGTAACCCCCTTGGCTTTAGCGGCGCTACGTCTAGTTAAGCGAGAGGAGAGGGCTGGATTTACAGGAGTTTTGTCACCACCCAGGCACTCCTGTCATTATGCTTATTTCGGTCCCTCAGTGGGAATTGAACTCCTCAGGAAATCTAGCCCCGACTGAAGGGACTAAACATGAATCTGGCCCTGTCTGTGTATGAGGACGTGAGTGCTAGGAATGGGATGTGCTGGGCTCCGAGCCCGATCAGTAATTTGTTAGATGCTATTTGGAAATATCCTGTGAGGGGAAATCATCCTTTATTCTTTTTAACTGTGCCAGCAAATCTGCTGATCCAGGGAACAGACGACGCACCAAGGAATTTTATCTCAAGCTCCTGGTGCGGAGGAGAAAACGTTCAAGGCTCTCCTCCTCTCTCTCCCCCATTCTGGGCTGATTTGTTCCAGGAGGTGTTCCCCAAGTCGTTCATTTCCCTCTCACCACAGCCCCTCTCCACCTGACAGATCACCCCTGGATTCTGCTGTGCGTCCTTCTGTGTGGCTGAGGCCTTAACTCTTGCATAGTGTGTCGTGATGTTAATTTTTCCATCCAGCTCCGCTGGGGGTGAGCTGAGGCTGAGTGTTCAAGCTCCATTTCCTTGCCTGATTGTCCCGCTGTGGTTGCCGTATCATGGATCCCAAGTTGCCTCTCTTTCATTCCATCACTTGCCTATACAGGTGACTCTGTTTTTTCTCCATCTGACGTAACCCTGGCAGCCTGGAGTCGTAGGAATCCACTTCATGCAGCGCTCAGGTGATACGTCGCCCCTAACCCAGCATGGTCTTAACCAGCAGCCTGTGATGTCCTACCATTTTGAGGTCCTGATTTCCACCCCACATCCACCCTCTGGCTTCAGGACTGGAGAGGGAGATGATAGGTAGCATGATTCCTCTGCTCTGACCTCCACAGCTGAGCAGTGAGAACAGCAGAGGAAGCAACCACAAGTTCCCAGCGGGATAGAATACCTGGCTGAATTATTATTTGAACCCTACTTTGTCCTTAGACCTCCTCAGCTCCTCTTTTTCTCTCTTCCTTGGACCCACAAACACTAAATGATCCCAGAGTAGTGAGGTGTGTGTGGTGGGGGGGAATTGTCAGCACCTCCTCCCACCCCACTCCCCAAATCAACATGCTGCTTTCTTCCCTTTGATTTTTTTAAGCAGTAAATTAAATCCGATCTTGCATTTCCAGGAGATCTTGTCGGGATGCAGAGCTTAGAGGGATATAAAGAAGCTCAAGTTGACTGACCTCTGCAACCCCCAGATAGATAATGTTTGATTACCTTTATTTCACCAAAGCTGGTCTGTTTATCTTGTAATTCATGGGGGTTTCACGGGCTCCCTCTGGTGGCTAATGTAGCACGTGTGTTGGAGGAGAGGAAAAAATAAATGAAACAGTCTGAGGGCTCTGTGTGGTGGTGGGGGGGGGGGGCAGTGCATAGGTCCGGTGTCTGGATTGCACATGTTTGTGTTAATCTGTGTCTGTTTCACAGGTGGTTGTTTCTCATTTGTTTAGTCCTGAATGCTTTTAGATTGAAAGAATGGGAGGACCTGATCTGCTCAAGCTGTTTCGGGATCATGCTTTTATTCCAGCCTCATCTATGACTCCCAAGGTGTGAAACAAACAAGCAAACTGTACAACACACACACACACACACACACACACACAGAGTAATGGCCAGATATTTGCATTATTCCCACTCTCTGTGGAACCCGGCTGTACTGCAAAGCTTTGCAGTCGGGTTCCGGGGGAATTACAGTAACACGAATGTATTGCTCACCTTCATCGTGCTAGTGAACTGACGCACACTAAGCTATAAGGTTCAAATCCAGAGCGGTTCATGTTCGGAATAGCTGAGGTGACGGTAGTGGGATTCCTCTCAGTGGTTTTTTTGGCAAATACATTCTTGTCATCTTATTGCTTTTCTAAACGAACCTGCCCAAATGAGAGCTGTTCTCCAACTAGAACATGTTGCTTGTGTGTGTTGCGTTTCCCTGGGGAGGTTCCACTTTGTTGGTTTGTTTTTGTTTTTGTTTTTTTAAGATAAAAGTTTTGCCCAGTTAGTTTCACTTGAAACTTGGTCGAGCTTTTTGTGTTTTTTTTTTTTTTCTTTCAACACTGAACCATGCATGGCCTAATGGTGTGGTCAGGCCTTACAGTGCCAGGTTCAAATCCCAGAGCAGCACATGTGAAAATCAGGGGAGCTTTCGCCTTCGGTATGCAGGAAGTCAAAACTAGATGATTTAATGGTACCGCTGCCTTAAAATCTATTAATGTGACTCAGATCCACCCAGAGCTCCCTGTTTCAGGAGCGAGTAAAGGAAACCTGCATGTTGAGGGAGACATGTTCAGCCTTTTTCACTTTGCACCTGCAGCAGTAGAGACCTGAGTTTATGGGCCTCTGAGTGTGTGTGGTTTGTGCCTGAATTCAGTTACAATTTGGCCTGCAATAGAGAGGGCAAATTGGACCTACCAAAAGGGAGGCTGCCCTGAGGAAAACAGACCTATAATGTCAAATCCGGGCAGACATTGTACGTCTGTGCGTGCCAACGAAACAGCACAAATCTATGCAGCAGTTGCAGGAGCATGCAGAGGAAGGAGGATGCCCGTATTGTGGTTCTCTTGCAGATCTATCAGGATCCCTGCCTGCAGTACCGCAACAAGAACGATGGAGGGGTGTGGCCAATGGGTCAGAAGGTGTGGTCTGCATATTAATATACATATGCTAATTTCTCTAGCCTCAGCAGACAGCAACAGTCCCAGCCAAGCCAGTGTCTGGTGCACTGCAAGATATTTACACTCTGAGAGGAGAAGACACTATCCAGAGGGGGCTTTCTTCTGGCTATTCATGGCCTGAATACCAGCACATATAATTTTGTAGAAGTTACAGGTGCCAATTTAGAGGAGATGAGAATTCCTCCTGCTAGACAGAATAGCCAGTTTCGTCCCAGGAAGCCTGATCCTATTTGTGGGTGTTGCTCTTCATGTACTTTGATTTGTGAAGGACAGAAGGATCAAGCCCACAAATATGTGCATTGATAGTCTTCATTTATTTTATTTTCTTGCGCACTGAAGTTTGCTAGGTGCATCCCAGAAGACCTAGGAAGACACAGCCATGACTCAAAAGAGGTTACAATCTAATGGGCCCAAATCTGCCACTGTTACACTTGAGTATTGGTTACAGGTAGTCCCATCGAAATAGATCCCTCAGCTGGCATAAATCAGCACAGCTGTATCGAAATTGATTGCGCTCTGCCGATTTGCACTAGCTGAGGATCTGGCCAATTTCATTGGAGTCTACTCATTTATTGCCTAATCCAATGCCTCTGAAGTTAGTGGAAGTCTTTCCATTGACTTCAATGGGATGTGAGTCAAGCACTAGGTCAGGTACGACTCATCAAGCATCAGGGTTGGAAGCATCTAGCTCAAAGTCAGGTCCCACCCAATGTGACTGTGGGTAGGGGGATCAAGCCCGCAGTTAATAAGGATGATCTTGCATTCCCCTATAAGGTCGCAGGAAGCCATGCCACAAGGTGTCTTCGCCGGGAGAGAAACAGGACAAGGACGCAATCATGTGCAGGGCAGGGGAGGGGAGTGAGGCGTCAGTCTGTGATCTTGAGACAGAGAAATGCATTTCTGTTTAAGCCAGAGCACACAATTAAAGTGTCGGAGTCAGCTGGAATGCTGCTTGCAGCGGCTCCTGGTATCTGGCCACTTTGTGGATTACTAATAGTCTACGCAGCGTGCTGTTTACCAACTACAGTGAGACCTCGCTCGCCAAAGCGGAGGAGGGGGACAGGAGCAGGGGAGCCAACTCAATGCCCTGCACCTAACAGCTGCATAACAATTGTCAAAATATATGGAAATGCCAAAATTGCACATGCAGATGCAATCCCTGGGAGCCAGCGTGGGGAGCACCCCCGAGCCATACAGAACAGCCCCCCTCTCCGCCCCGCTGGCTGCTCCACCGCAGACCTCGGCTGGTGAATTTTAAAGAATCCGCTGTGTTCGGAGAGGAAGACGTGAGGGGATTTTTCTTCCTTTCTTTTGCTTTTCCTTTCCTTTGAATGCAGAGAAAAGGCCGGCTGCATAGTCAGAGTAGAGACATTACAACATTGTGTGTCTGTAGGATAAGATGCCTTCATGCTCTTTTCTGTGCGCTAGATCCAAGACAGCCTTTCTGTAGATGCACAGAGTGGGGATGCAAGCAAGAATAAGGGACGCCCCTCCCTCATTCAGATTGCAAAAATTCTGGGCAAAATCCCACTTGCTGTGGTCAGGGGCACTGGGCTACTACTGAGATGTTCCCTTGGGACGTCGGCAGGGATGCAGAGAAACATACGGTTTAGTTCAACCGTAAGCTGTTGGGCTTGCTGCAGAAATCACCGGGTCTGTGCCATGCAGATGATCGTAAATGGTCCCTTCTGGTCTTAAAAATCGAGGAGTACAGAACACCTGGATGCCTAGATGTTAGAGCTTGGGAATGCTCTTGCCGAACAGCGAGGGCACGATTTGGTTTCTCTGCAGAGGGCTGCTATGAACGTTCTATTCCAGATTCTGATCACATGGTTTGCACCGCTCCAAATGGCGCTTGCAGTTTGGGGGTTCAAATGAACACCACCACCCCCCAATTCAGCTAAATAGTCAGATTTTCACCTGGTTGAGACACACAATCATCAGTCAGGGCAGCTACACTGGAAACATTCCCACCCCTTTCAGCAAGTCCTGGTGTTTCCTGTCTGTAACAAAATCCCCAAACCAGGTGTGTCTGGCATTGGCTCAGGTTTCATTGTGAACATGTCCTCTGCCTCTGCACATGGTGCCAGATTTAAAAAGATATTTAGGCACCTAAAGATGAATGTCAATGGGAGTTAGGTGCCTAACTCATTTAGGCATGTTTGAAAATCCCACTGCGCCTTTATCTGCATCTTTAGTCATCTTTGTAAATCAGGCCTTTATTATCCATCTATCCACCTTCAGCCGAGACAGGATTTTTCCCTGCAGTCTGTTTTCCAGCCTAGGAATAAATGTCTCAAAAGATGGAGCTTGTATGTTAAAGGACATGCTGTATGGCTCAAACCAATGGTCCATGAGGGTTTGATCTCTTGCCTTTGCATCAAACAATACTTGATGTTCAGGAAGACTTTTTAAAAATCCCATAATGCACCTTGGCAGGGAGAGAGAAAACAAGAAGTCTTCCTTGACCTCTCTGCGGGGTGGGGGAAAAGGAAGGGAGGAACATTCAATAGAGCTGTTTGCAAAATATTCAGTGCACCTCTTTTTAGACTGTCAAAAATGCTGTTTTGTTGGGAAGGATTCTCTGTTCCAGGATGTGGGGGTGGAGGGAAGGAGTGCTCACCCTAGAATAGCCAACAGCCTGCTAGTTAGGGAATAGACCTAGGTGACAGAAGACCCAGGTTTGAGTGTCAGATCTGACACTAACAGAGCAAAGACTTGAACCGGTGTCTTCTACGTTCCAGGTCTGTGCCCTAAGCACTGCATGACTGGCTCTGCCAGGGCGGGGGACATCTCATGGGTTGTTTGTTTTTTTCCGGTAAGGAATGAAACCAAATTTCCAAACCTCTTCATTTTCTTTGGCCAGCCCTGCATAGCTTTCTACTAGTACATGCCTGCAAATACAAGCACGCTCACCAGCTGCAGGATCCTCCTCATACACGTACGCCCACGTGCAGACATGGATGCGCTTACACGGTGTCCATTCCTCCATTGGCTTGCAGCTTTCCCCCACCACACACACACGCTACAGAAATCCGCCTCTGATACAGTCAGGGTAAGGTGACTTTTTCTTGCCATCTGGGTGTTCGGTGGCACAGATCTCTGGTCTGCCTACGTATGCATGTTGCCCCTTCTCTCCCAAAGCTGGCAGCGAAAACAAAAGAGAAAGCTTCAAAAGCACAATGTCAGCTGCCTGTGTCAGTGTGGGTTGAAAGTACAGATCACAGTGAGCTCATCTCCCAGTAGGAAAAGGGGACTTGCATTTCAATAAATTTACATTCTACAGAAGAGTGCGGAATATATTGCTTTGGGGAACTCTCTGCGTAGTTGACTGAGCCCTTGAATCTCACAGGAATGGTTTGATGCCACCTGCTCTAACACTATCATGCTCTCCACGTCTTCTTAATTTAAAACCCGCGTCTCTGGTTCATTGCATTGTGTGGTTAAGTTTCCTCCTAGATTGAGTGAAAGGTGCCGGCTTAACAGATCTAGCGAATGGAGAACTGAGTTTCTCACAGGACAGGTATAGCACTGGCAATGACAGCGTTCGCTTCGTCTGTGTTGCCACGTAACATGCCTTGGTCTTGACTTAAAGGGAATCCATCTAGGAAGCGTGAGGCTAATTCACCCTCCATGCCCTTTTGATCCTTGTTTTTTCTCCTGGTCAGAGCTTGTGGAAGTGTTCCCAACTGAAACAAATTCCTGGGCTAATATGGGGGTTACTGAAATCAATATTTTTTGTGCAAGGTTGTCAATTTTGACGAAACTGTCTGATTTTTCAGTGGGAACATTTGAGACAAAACTTTTTTGTCCAAATCGAGATTTTCACATTTTGAACGCTGACATTTTGAAAGGGAACGTTTTATTTTGATCAAAAAAGGTGGGTTGCAATTTTCCTTTCGACATTTCAAATTGAAAATTTTCAGAACTTTTCATTCCATGAACATGTTCAGTATTGCAACTGTTTGCCCCATTTTAGAATGGAAACAGATGTAGAAATATCAGAATGGGCTGCAGGACAGAAATTCCAGTTTCCAAATGGCTCTATTCCAGATTAAGTGATGTGTCCTCTAGAAATTTAAAAAGCTTGTCATTGATACAAATCCCAGCGCAGACCACTAGTGAAATAAAATGGGTGCAATCCAGTTGATTGTTTGCTATAACTTATTGGTGGATCTGTATGGTTCCCAGCTGGTGGTTTTCTGCATCACAGTTTTAAAGGCAGTCTGAAATGAGGCCAAAGATTGATGGGGGCACAGGATCTGAATGACTGTCTCATAACCAGTGGTAACTGCTGCTAAGGCAGTTTGGTGGGATGGAGAGGTATCCTGCTGTACCTTTCTGTGGACAAAAAGAGGACTTTATTTGACCAGTCCTTCTGGTGCTTTGCGATAGGAGTAAAAGGATGCTCCAGTGTTTAGGGCACTAGATTAGTATACAGAAGACCTGGCTCCAAATCCCTATGCAACCACAGACATTCTGTGTGGCCTTGGGAAAGTCACTTAGTCTCTCTGTGCCTCAATTCCCCATCTATAAAATGGGGATCAAAGCACTTATGCTGGGGGAATTGTCCATGTAAAATACTTTTAAGACTGAGAGGTGCACAGGTGTTACAGCGATGGAGGCCACGTAAGCACTTAAGATAGAGTAAAATGGAGATGGTGAAGGATCAGGTGAAATACACCAGCAACCAAAAGTCGTGACCGGCTACTTGGGAATTTTAACTCCGTGCTGAGAAATACAGCTCACACGCAGTCCATGAAAGGCCAAAGGCTGGAGCGAAAGGGTCATTTTAGCACTTCCTGACAGAGGAACGTTCATTTAATGCCGAGAGGGAAAGGCAGAGCAGAGGTGACATTAAGAAAGAAACATTGTAATCTATTACAGGGCCTGGGCCGCCCTTGATCAATATGGCAAAGTCAATAATAGCTTTTGATTCCAGCATATTAGGCAGACTGTCAGATTCATGTTTACTGGAAGTTTTTACAAATAAGTGAAGCATGGGACTTGAAGGAAAGGGACTCTGGAGTTGAAAATCCCGGGTGGAGGGGTGCTTTCTTCCTACAGTCACATCTGGAGCTCTACACTTTGGAGAGCTTTTCCAGCAGAAAAGGACCATTTTGTATAGTTACTGAAAGACAGATAAATTGTGTCTCCTGCTAGCACAACATCTGTGAGGCTCAGAGTCACGAAGGATGCAAGGGTGAGCAAGGATGGTTTTGTGCAGTTTGTTGCCAATTCTTGTGATTTTATCACAAGTCTTACAATATTAGGAGTGTTTTCTTCAATCCCCACCTCCTGGAGTCAATGGATTCCATGAGATTGAGTTTTCTCCTTAGAAAAGGTACATTTCTATCCCTTGTGTTTGTGCCAACAATCTTAAAAACATAACTCAAGTGTACCCTAAAGGTTCGGAAACCAGCAGGCAAAAAAAAAGTACCCATTCATTATTTTAAAAAAATGATTTTTTGAGGTCTAATTCATGATTTTTAACACTTAGCATTGACAGTACTGGAGTCAGGATATTGGGTTCAGCAGAGAGGCTTCTGGAAGGATAAATCCATTGATACTTGAGGGGCACATGGATATTACAGTGACGGGGAAACGCGGGACTGCCTGGATCGAAATACAGTATGTGGTTGGTGCTATAGTACCAATATCTTTCCTACCAAGCATATCCCCAAGTAGATCCTGGAGTTTAGTCACTCAGGTACACAGCCAATACATAGAGGTAGAGGAAATAAAGGTACATACAAAGTAGGAAAAAAAGAGATGTTTCCAGATGGGCTAGAAAGTCATTGTGGTGGAGAGGAAAAAACAGGGAAGTGAAGAGATGCAGAAGAGATGGGTCTTTAAGGATCAGTGGCAAGATTGTGCTGGAAGCCGGAGGAGAGGGAAGACCAATGCTGGATGAACACTGGGTGATAAGAGAGAGCTGAAATGATGGACTGGGAAGTGTCCCTAGAAGATTTTAAAAATTGTGGAGGGTGATTTGTGGCCGGGGTGTGACTGAGGCTGCTGTAGCACTGAAGTGACGGGGCCGTGCATCACTCTACTAGAGAGCAGCTACAGAGGGATGTACAAGAAAAGTGACTCAGGTCTTTATCTGATCCTCCTTGGTGATGTGTTTTGTTCCCTGTTAGGTATTCGGTGCATCTGATACATTTTAAATGTCTATAGGTTTTTTGGGCTTTGCTGCATCTGCACACTGATACTTTGCCCTGATGTTTCCCCTTGCATCAACCCCTGGTTGCCTGCATTGGATTTGTGCAACATTACTAGGGCCAAACTTGTGGGGCATGATGTCAGAGGATGACCCAAAAGGAGGGATGCAAGGAAAATTATTAGTGAAAGGATATTTCCAATGGGATTTATGTGTAATGTAGAGTCACAGAGCTTTAAAATGCCACTTCTCCATCATGGTATTTCCTTCCCTGCAGTGCAGATTCCATTCGATTCCAGCATTTGGATGCTACATTAATAGGTATGTAGATAGACTGAATATAATTGACACCCTGTAAAAACAAGATGCACCCTTCCTGCAGGAAGCAGTTTTGCTGTGGTTCCAGGACCGTAGAGAAATTAATATTTTTGGGGTCTTCCATTCCTCAATTCATTGAGGTTGCCTGTCCCAATCCAGTCCAGTGACTGGAAGCTGAGAACCATCTGGTGGTACCTCGGTAGCTTTTGTGAAACAAACCAAGTGATATTAGTCCAATAATGTCCGCATCACAATAAACAGCCCCACACTTGGCCCCTAACTGAAAGTCTGAGCTGAGAAGGCCCAGGCAGGACTGATCCTCCAATGACTATTATCCTCTCACCACTCACAGTGAGTTCCTGCATGACAGGGTTCAGGTGTAACCCACTCTTCCATAGTATGGCACATCCCCCTCTGTGCCTGATTCATAGAGGCTATGAATCTGCCGTCAGGCTCAGTTGCTGATCATGGTTCTGTACCTCAAGCTAAAGAGGCAGATGGTTTTAGTTCCAGAGCTCTCTGGTTCAAGCTTCATTGCTGGCCAAGACTGTGGTCATCCCATTGGCAAGGCGGCATGGAGAAGCTTGCACTGCATGTGTTCTGTTCGTTGCTGGGGCTGCCCTCCTAGCGCCATTCTCCAGCAATAAATGAGCTAACAAACCTTTTTTAAAACAGAGAAATGTCTACGTTTCTGGCCCGTTAAACGCGTGGGCTAAAGAATGGAGAGAAAACAAATTCAGAACCTTGCAATATATGACAGGGTCCCCGCAAACATTTACACCCCAATATTAGAGATGATCTTCCACCCAAACTCCAGGCCTGATCCTGAATTATGATCGGAATGTCATGACCCAGATACGCAGCTAATGTAAACCCATGTAGCTCCATTGGCTACAATGCCTTTACACCAGCTGAGAATCTGGCCCCTTATTTCTTCCATGATCCAAACCAAACTTCCCCAAACTTGAGGGTTCAAATGTGGATCTGAATCCAAAAATCTTCCTGTATTCTGGAGGGGATGTTTCAACTCTATATAGATATTCAATCCAGATTCACATTGAGCTGTGAAATGGGATCTGGATTGGGGTTGTTTGGGGTGAATGCACCTCTACCTAATATTTAGAAGAAGAAAATAAGTTTAAGTGTTCCAAATAGTTCCCCGTGATATTGTCCTTCTGTTTGATTTTGTAACTTGTCCATAGCCCTTCTTTCTCTCTCTGTCACTCACAACCTCCTGCACACACAATCAATGGCATTTTCAGGAACATTTTGGTTGTCTTTAACAACTGAGCATCTCATAACAAGGTCTCAGACTGTGGGAAGGAGTGTGAAAGAGCGAGAGTTCGGCCAGGGTAACTAACTCTCTTTAATGAGCCCCTTGCAAATTCTCCTTGCATACTTACAGACACCCCCGCAGTTACTTAAATGGGTCTTATTGGTCACCGGGTCTGGAGGTCACCCAACAGAATGGATTTGTTAAAAATAGGAATGAGGGTTCAAGACATGGGGTCAAGAGAGATTAATTGAAAAATCTTCTGCAGGCCCGACATCATCTGTGGAATCTGCAGTGCCCAGACGCTTCCAGCTGCTCTTGGGTTCCTTGAGAATGTAAATGAATGGCTCTCTTTGTGACAGCTTGGTGGTTTCCAGTCTGCGTTTTCTTTTCCTCTGTCCATTTTTTTCTACAGCAGAATGGAGAATGGTGAAGTGACAAGTGTGG
The DNA here is from genome assembly GCF_965140235.1 of Caretta caretta. Classification (NCBI taxonomy): domain Eukaryota; kingdom Metazoa; phylum Chordata; order Testudines; family Cheloniidae; genus Caretta; species Caretta caretta. The sequence continues at coordinate 7,121,396 of NC_134210.1, read as the reverse complement.
AGTGTGTGCGGGGGTGTGTGTGTGTGTCCGCCCATCCTACTACCCATTTTGCAGGTGGCCATGCAGTCAAAGCAGGATTGCTTGGTATCAAAGCACAATGCAACCACTTACAGCAATGCAAAGTTGTAGGTGCTGAGCTGGCTTTCCACAAGCCACAACGAATATCACTGCTGGGAATTCACCTAGGGCACTGCTGTGCAAGCAAACAGCCATGGCTCATCTTGGGAAGTTCTCCTCCCTCCGTATGGGCAATCAGAGTTCCAATGGCCCCTGAAGAATCTAACCAGGGCTAGTTATGTGGTGGTGCCTAGAGGCAAATGAGATCAAAGCCCCATTGTGCAAGATGCTGTACAAATGCATATTAAGAGAGAGTCTCTGTCCCAAAGTTCTTATGGTTTAAATAAACAAGAAAGGCACAGGGAGTCTTGTCTTATCTCTGTTGGACACATTTACTAGCCAGATGAAGTGACTTGCCCAAGATCACACAGCCGGTCTGTGGCAGAGCTGGGAACTGAACTTAGATCTCTTGAGTTCTAGCCTAGTGCCCTAATGACAATCCAGCTTTCTTCAGTCTGTGCTGGGCCACGCCACTTTGGGAATGTTTAGCTGGCTGTATGTCATTTGGCTCCAGGCTCACCTCTGCTATTGGGGTGAAAATGTGGGCAAATGTATATATACACTGGGGTCCTATACACAAGAGTGTGAATTTATTCTCTCTCCTTTCTTCAGCATGTGCATTTGGCAGGAGAGGAACTTCCATAACAGCAGTGTCATTAATTCCAAGCTGCTATCAGTTCAGGGCACAGAGCGGAGCCTTGCCCAGTCCATCTATGCAGCCCCAACATTTAGCCGCCTGCTCCATCCCCAATTTCCTGGGCTACTGTGGCAGATCATTTATTTATTTTTAAAAAATTATTAGCCGTTGAGGACCTAAAATTGTTGCTGCCTGCACAGCTCTAAAAATAATATAAATCGGTACCGGGGGACCACTTTGATTTTGGCTGCATGAGGAAGTTTAGTAACAAAAGAGAAAGAAGAGGCTGTATCGACGCATAGATCTCTATAACTAGGATGCGGTGTCTGCAGCCTCCCGGAAAGTTTAGAAACCCATTAGAAAGTTTAGTTCTCATTGTACCGCTCTGGCTGTTTCCTTGGTGTAAGCATCTCTGCCTTACTGCAGCCCCTACACAGCCATCTCTCTTTGGCTACTTAGTGCTGTGTTGTCACAAGGGCTATGCCAAAGGGGCGGTAATGTGGTCATGATTGGTGAGTGGTTCCATCTTGCTCCGCTGGAAGTGCAGAGATACTATAGAAGCAGATGTGGTCTGAGTATTGGGGGCCAGGGGTTTGAATTCTGATCTGAACGCTGGTACTCACCGCTCTTCGCTTGGGATTTTAGCCCAGCGAAAGCAACGGGCCTGTGTGCACCACCACCAGCAGGAAAGTATACCAGCTAGGAAGGGTGTGATGTGGCCATCAGAGCAGTTGCACCAGAGAGTGGTCTAAGGGTTTGGGGGCGAGGCTAAGAGCAGGGAGTGGTTTGGAGAAAAGTGGGTGTGGTTGGGACCTAGTGAGTTAGGGAGAGGCCAGATGCATCTGGACTTGACCCTTCAACTGTTGGGAAATTTGCCTGTGACAATTGAAGCCCACTCAGCAATCTGATAGGTTGAAAATTTTGAGGGATTTTACGGACTCCTTTTCTGGGGTATAAATACATGTTTGGAATTACTTGGTGCCTGCTCTTTCTGCTCACAGGCTGGTTCCCTCTGTTCTGTCTGTAGAATATGTGAGGACATCTTCATCTTCAGTCTAAATTCCTTGAGTCCAGGGATGAACCTAATCCTCTGTGGCTTTGTGTTCAGCATTTACTATAATGACCAAGACTTCAACCAAGAGTCTCATGGTCCTTGAAGAGATGCTATAACAGCTGAATCAAGAGACTATGGTGGTAACACTTAACTCTTATATACCATCCATCCAGATGCCAGTGCACTTTACCAAGGAGGTTAAGTAGTGTCATCTTCAGATTAGAGTTGGGGAAATTGAAGCAAAGAGCGGCTCCGTGATTTTCCCAGGATCGCACAGCAGCATAGTAGCAGAGCTAGAGGCAAAATCAAGGTCCTCCTGAAGCCCAGTCATGTGTCCTATCTACAAGACACTGCTTTTCATCCTTGCCCTAGAGAGCAAGCCTCTGGCTCAGCTGCTCGGAGAGGTTCCAAGAGTTGTCTAAGCAGGAAGTCATTCTTCTTGCATATCTTATCATGCCTCCTTGAACATCCCCCTTTGTCCTTTTCCATTCAAATGGAGAGACTGTAAATCTGTTTAAGTAACATGATAATGACTGACAGAATGGTTATGATGTCACTAAAATGAGCTATATATAACCAACCTAGTGTATTAGCGGGAGCAGACAAGACAAGGAGATGGGTGAGGAGAAGGGGGGTGGAGTGCTTTGAGTTAAATACAGATGTTTATTAATTACCAACTCTGAGGAAGTACTTAAGGGAAAACAGCTCAAGGGGCCACTGGCTCCGTTGCAGCAATACCCTTCCCCCTGCTCCCCCCCTTTTTTTTTCTGCTGATGTATAAGAAGTTTAATTTTAATATTGAAGGGTTTTTTTTTTCAGTCTAGGCACAAGGGGCCTAAGCTGTCTGATCAGTTTCACTGACATAGCACAATGGAGATGCTGCTCAGAGATATTAAAGCCTGGTATTATCAGCTCAGTAGTGTAATATCATTTTCATCTCATCCTCAATAGATTGTCCCCGCAGTGACACGCTGCCAAAGTTGAATGAATGAACGGACCCGTAGAGGCTCCCTGAACGCTGGGCTAGGGGAATGAAATAAATAAAGGAGAGAGAGCACCAATGTCAAATGCTAACGGGCACACGGGACGCAGGAGGTTGTCGGCTCTCTCCTCCTGGCCCTTCACAAGTGCCACAGTAAGTCAATAGGAGGTGGGTGTGTGGCCTTGGCCAGGCTGGAGCTAAATTGCCCTCGAACTGGCAGGATTGTGCTGTTAGCTGGGTGACTAGCGAGTGAAAAACCTGGCACTAATAGGCCACCCCCTGCTGTAAATGATCACTTCAACGTGTCCTTACGTGGTTGCCAGAAGAATGGCCCCTAGGAAAGAATCCTGTAGAGCAGTACCATAATGACGCAAGCCAAGGAGCTGGAGGATGGACTTGAAAGGCACTGGACTGGAACTCCGGAGACTTGGGTTCAGCTCCTGGCTCTGCCATAGGAATCCTGGGTGACCTTGGTTGAGACACGAAGGGGGTGTCTGCACTGCAATCGGAGGTGTGACTGCGGCATGTGTGGACGTACCCGAGCTCGCTTTGATCTAGCCAGCTTCAACAACTATAGCAGTGAAACTACAGTAACATGGGTAGAGCACGCCTGGGACCCTGGGTAGATGCTCGAGTAGCTAGTCCGTGCTGCGATGGTTTCACTGATATTATAATTGGAGTGAGCTAGATCAAAGCTAGATTGGGTAGGTCTACACATGCCCTAGTCACACCTCTGCTTGTTGTGTAGATGTATTCTTAATCTCCCAGTTCTTCAGTTCCCCACCTGCAAAATGGGGCTAATACTATCTTCCTCTCTTGCAGCATAGTTGTGGTGAGACTAAATGTATTCATGTTTATGGGGCACACAGACGACACTCTGGCAGGGACTACGTGAATGTAAAAACAAACAGACATCCTTATTCTGTTCAACTTCAGTGGGAGTTTTTTGCTGTGTAAGTACTGAGTTAAACACTGAAGGACCTCTAGGTCTGGCCCTATTGCAAAAGTACTGTAAATTGCAAAGTTTTGGTCCGTTGCTGCTATATACTTCTTTGACCTTCTTAAAAAACCGACTCTATAGGCAACTGATTTTGCTGATCCTGCAGGTGGTCCCTTAAGACAAGCTTTACTTACATACTTGATTACTCATTGTGATGAATCTAACCCAGGGACACTCATTTCAAAGTGCTTCCAGCTTCTGACCATCAGCCCCTTTCTCAAACACTGAGCACCTCCTGCAGCCCATTAGAGAGGGCTGTCCCCATTTCAGATTTCATCAATCCTAGCTGAACTAAGCAAGCCAGTCTCATTTTCCTTTCAGTTGCATAGTCCAAGCTGTGTGCCTGCTGCCCGCAGTTGGAGGAATCATCTGCCTGAAGATTCCAGGCTCGTCGCTACAGTCAGAACCTGGCAGGCATAACTCATTAAAGATGCATCTAACAAAACCCAGACCCAGAGAGGTGCTGATTGGTGTTTCATCCATTGTAAACAGGTCTTGAACCTCATCAGCCAGTCAGGAAAACCAGCAGAGAAAGGGCCCACTTAACTAATTAAGTCTTCATGAGCCACTCTACAGGCTGCAAACAACAATCTGCTGTTCTTACAGTCCATCCCAAACAAAAAGCAAAACAAAGAAAAACCCTTGAACTCTTCCTTCCTGCACTCTGGCTTCCTTAGAAACTATTCAAATTCATATTATTCATTGGTATCTCAGCTGTAGAACCAATAAATATCTCAGACTGTGCTCAGGGTCCCACGAGAAACAGGACTGTATTTCACTTTCACATGGCAACGGCTGATATCATGCGATAGCTACCACTGTGCTCCAGACAGAGCAGTGACATCAGCAGACCCATCATCTTTGCTGCCTTGTGAGTGATGCTCTTGGAGGGCCTGTTGGGTAAATTCTCTTTGCCTCCAGGAGTGGGCATTGATCAAGTTCCCTCTTGAGCTCAGGGTGTTTGAGGTGGGATGGAGGCCTGCCTTTCAAATGCACGAGTCTCTCCAAAAACTTGCAAAGATGACCTATAAGCAGTTACTTGTAGATGTTAGTATATTTTTGTGTCAACTAATTTCTGCCCTATCTTTGCCAGTACATCCCCAAAAGGCTTTTTAGAGTTAGATGATGTAGTTACTATGCTAAATAATACATAACAGCAAAGGGAGACAGAGATCAAGGTACACCAGATGGGAGGAGGGGCAGATGTTTTTAGATGAGATTTGAAAAGTGATGTAGAATCAATGTGGTACGGAAATAGTAAGAGGCTGTTTCAGGGAGGAGGAGCTGCAGATAGAAAGGTTCTAATCCCAACACTGGCAAGAGTCTATTAAAGGACACAGAGGACCCTAGTGCCAGAAAGGCAAAGGGAGTAGAGCAGGGACAATCTTTTCATTATGTGTGTACAGTCCCTAGCACAATGGGACTCTGATCCCTGATGAAGGCCTTGAGGTGCTACCACCTAGGGAGGTGGTGGAATCTCCATCCTTAGAGGTTTCTAAGGCCCAGATTGACAAAGCCCTGGCTGGGATGATTTAGTTGGGGATGGTACTGCTTTGAGTAGGGGGTTGGACTAGATGACCTCCTGAGGTCTCTTCCAACCCTAATCTTCTATGATTCTATAACACAAATAAATAATAATGAGCAGAAAGCCATGAAGTTGGTTGAGTCCAGGGGTGGTCCTAAATCGAAGGAGGGTAATGCTGATCTTTAGCAAACTACCAGGCAGCCAAGGTATGAGCTATGCCCAGGAGAAGTTATAGAGAAAAGGTGGGCAGGGCAATTTCTTGTATTGGACCAACTTCTGTTGATGAGAGAGTCAAGCTTATATAAAGCTCTTCTTCAGATCTTCTTTAGATAACAGCAGATACTAAACTACATTCTAGGGGTGCTCTGACTCACGAGGATCAGTTAATCCCTGCAGAGAGCTTTGAACAAGTACTACAAAAGGCTAAGCATTATTATTCCATTAAGTATCCAGTGGACGAGGGATCCCTGACAAAATCTGCTAGAGTGGTTTGAAAGAAGCTGGCTGCTGCCAAAACATTGTGGGGTGAGTGCTGTTGAAGATTGGGACCAGCCAATGATTCTATTAGATCCCCGTTTACCTCCCTACTTCTCCTTTACCTCTTCCAAGGCCTGCATTAATTCTGTAGCAACCAATGGAAACCAAACTGAATCACAGAGACATTCTTATTTTAGGATAAGAGTCAGTGAAACAAAAATAGTTCTCATTGGCAAGAACCTCTCCATATGCTCAAGGGTTTAAAATGTCGGATCTGTCTGGTTTCTGTTTGAAAGAGTCCTACAGAGTTTAACTGTGATGAGACCAACAGGGTTCTACAGAAATTACTTTTAAATTACCAACAACTTTAACAGAGAAGGAGAACCCATCTAGAAAGTTTTATTTTTCTCTCTCCTATGGAATTTTATATCAGAAGAATAATTTTCTATCAAATTCTTTAGGTTGGTTAGAAAACCAAAAACAAAACAAAACCACAGAAAACCAAACAACAAGAAAAATCCTATCTAAAAATTAGCATTGCTCTTCTGAATTCTATAAAGCCTTCTCACTTTTACTCCTCTTTGGAGGCGATAGGGCAGGAAAAAGAGAGTGTAGGAGATGGCAAAAATATGCCATCCAGATTACTAGCATACACACATCACAAGGAGCGTCAGCTTCTTCAATCCATCCCTTCTTTTGAACAAGTGATGAAGTGATGCCAGGGTAATTTGGAGGGGGCAGAAGTGAGAATTTATCATACTGTCATGCTGTCCATGAGATCTGTCTGGGCCTTTGAATCTCTAATCTTACCAAATAGCTGCTGGCTGTCTATATCTATAGATATCTAAAGCCTTCTGTACAGGCATGCTTCAAGTATCCCATTTGAACATTGGGTTGCTCAAATTGCTTTGCAGACCTAATGAGCACTATTCTCTGTGTTCTTCTGTATGCAGTGTTGTTGTAGCCATGTTGGTCCCTAGGATGTTAGAGAGACAACAGGCATAAGGTAATATCTTTTATTGGACCAACTTCTGTCCCTCATCCACTGGATACTTTACGGAATAATAATGCTTAGCCTTCTGTAGTACTTCTTCAAAGCTCTCTGCAGGGATTAACTGATCCTCATGAGTCAGAACACACCTAGAATGTAGTTTAGTATCTGCTATTATCCTCATTTCGCAGATGAGGAAACTGAGACAGGAAAGCAAAATGACTTGTGCAAGGCCTCACAGCAAGTGAGTGGCAGGGCTGGGGACAGGACTCACGGCCTGTTAATAGCCAATCCAACACACAGTCCTCCAGACCAGGGGTAATCAACCTGGGATTTATGAGACTGACAGGTGTCAATAGGTTGCGACTCCACCGCTGTCCCCAAATTGATAAATGGGAGAGGCATCCTGGCGGGATGGGAGAGGATTGTCTTGATGTGTGAATGGTTGAGCCCAGCTGCTCCAGACCTTGCTGTCCGTAAATAGTACAGAGACAGGCATGCCTGAAGGGATGGCGGGATTCAGAGGAGGTGCAGAGCACACAGTGTAGGAGGAGAATTGTGATGTGCAGAAAGGCACTTGTTGAGAGGGCGGGTGGGTGGTATCGATGGTGATTAGAACAGATGCTGCTGATTTGTTGATCATCTGGTAGGGTTGATCTGGACCTCTCTGCCCTCCTTGTCTTCGTCCTCATTCATATGAGGAAGCAGCCACCCCCATTTCACTAAAGACATTTCCTGAGCTTGCTAATCTTCCATGAAAGCAAGTGGGGTCACTCTCCACCTTTTTTCCTCATCTCGACAAGGCTTGTCCCCTAGAGAGCCAAGAAGAAAGGCACTTTCTTGTTGTCATCTGTGCAATTATCAGCTTTGAACAAGATGGCAATTTGTTGTTGTTGTTGATTTCCTTTGTTATGCAAATGTGCCAGCTCATTCTCCAAGTGCTTTTTGCCCCCCTCGCACAGCATAAAAAGGAATATTACACATTTAATTTCATGTTATCATTTGTTTCCCTCTGAGATTTCCTCCAGCCATTTTTCGGTCTCCTTCAGGCCAGTGGGAACTAAGCAACGGTATTTTGAATTCTGACTTTGTCACTTCTATTTACTTTTTATCATAAAGGGGTATTGTCAATAGGTCTTATGTGGCTCCTATAAAACCCATTTAGGAATTTAAAGCCCCCACTAAAACACAGAATTTATGTTTCCTTTTATGATTTACGAGTCTAGTTTCTTAAACTCCACTTTTAATATTCTAGGCATTTATATTCAAGGCAATCAGCTAACATTCTGCATGAGCCTTAAAGTTGCTTGTGCAAAAGTAAAGAGAATAAAGAGAGTATAATTGAGAGACATGGGCCCAAGCCACAAACTTCAGAATAGGAACTTCTCCAGAGTTCTGTGGTGCTGTAGTCTCTCACTTGGTTATGGTCCATTATTGTATAATCTATATATCTCTCCCTCTTCTCCCTTCCCACCTCACCCCCATGTGAAATTAAGTAGGGGTAGGAAATATTTATTGTCCAAACCTCAAATGGCTCCCAGGTCCAAAGGCACCCAGGAAGTTCAACCCTTCTGTTTCCTTGTGAGTCCACAAAACTGAGCTGGAAATGGATCGAGAACAGGCTTTCCTATAATTTCTGCTCCTTTCTGCTTCCAGCCAAGTGTTAAATGCAGTAGGACCAGTCTTTGTACTGGCATAATAAATAAATAAAAGAAAAAGAAGAAAGGAAATCAAGGGGAAAAAATTAAATCATGTAGACACTATGATAACCTAGAAAAACATAAAACAGACATTTTTCTGAACCTCAGGACAGGTTTTGAGTGTGATGGGGCAGCGTTCTCATTTGATCTGACCCACAACCTAGGTCCTAGTGGGTTCAGACTCATATGTTTGTTGTGATGGAAGGGGATCCAAAGGAGCTCAGCTTAATTCAGTTCCCTCCTTCATTATAGATAGCGGGCCAGATTCCGCTCTCAGTTATGCCAGTGTAAATCTGATGTCGTTTCATTGGGTCAGTAGTGTTATTCTGGATTTAAACTGACACAACAGCAGAATCTGTCCCAGTGCATAAAAATCATGCACCCAAAGGGTTGCAAATTCCTCTACATTACTCCCATGGTCAAACTCCTATAATCTAGCATGGGCAACACACACAGAGGCAACCTGGCAGGTCACACGGGACAAATGGGACCCAAGAGTTGGGTATTTATTACAGAGAACTTTGGGGAGAGGATCTCTCTTTACCGCGCTTGATTCTATGCATGGGGATTCTGAAAGATCGTACCTTGGCCCAGTGCAAGAGATATGGATGTGGTGGAGGGTGTGTTGGAAATTGGCCAATGAAGAAGACTCCAAAGACTTAAATCATAGCACATATTGGGGTGGCCAAAGTGGACTCCATGGGCCATATGCAGCCCACAAAATCAATTGTACCATCCTGCCTGAGGACAGCTGCAGGGCATTCAGCTCTATCATGGTCCTCGTTCAGGCCTCATCGGGAGTATAGATGAAAGCACAGGGTAGATTAAGGGACTTGCCCAGCATCATACATAAAATTAGTGGCAGAGCTGGGAATTAAATTTAGGCCTGGTCCGGTGCCCTATCTGCTAGACCATCCTTCTGACCCGTAATTTGCTGTGTTGGCAACTTTAGCCAGCTCAAGCTGCTTGTTCATATTCAAGTGAAAGGTCACTGCAACGTGCTTCATTGCACAGGAACTCTGGGGCTTCTGATAAGTTGCCCATGCAGCTGTCATGTGGGTAGCGTCTAAGTGTCCTTGTGCTATTTACTGTTCATTGTGCCATTCACTGTGTCTATTATTCTCAGCAGTGAGCAATACAACCTGTAGGACAATGAATATATTGTTTTGTTTAGATCCTTTAATCCCTTTGTTTGCACTGTGTGTCCTTTTAACTGTGTGGTGTTGGGTTGGTTTTTTTTTTTGTTTGGTTGGTTTTTTTTGACCGTCTGCTCTGGACAAAAGATACTGAAATTTGAAGGTTTACCGTGATCTTTGCCTATGGATCTGTTAAACCTGTGAATTCAAAAATGAGGGAGGCTTTGATTTGTCCTCAGTACTAGGAGGTAGGGATGGGCACAAGCCAGAACTTTGCATCCGAAGAACTTGCACTCTTGGGAAGTTCAGAGCTGGCTCCAAACATTGCAGCTGCCCCCTATCTCCGTGTAAGCACCTGAATCAAAACTCCAGTTATGACCCCTCCCACCATCACTATCTGCACCCACCACAAACCCAAGGAAAGTTTGGATCCAAACTGGGCACTGTGGGGCTGTCTCTAGTAGGATATAGAGTGATTCTTAGTGGCAGGGAAGTGACATGAAAATCAGATCCACCTGAGCCCTGCAGTTGTGGTCAGCTTCTACTATGATAAGGGCAGGCTTTTTGTGCTTCCCACCCCATCACATGTGATTTCACAGTCTGACCTTCAGCTGGCCAGGATAAACAAGCAATGTCACCAGATCGTGCCCAACTTGTACCTAATGTGAATCCATTGACTTCAGTGTCTCCACTCGGTTGACTTCATTGCAGTTACACCAGGTACGGCTTTGGGTCAGTGTGTGCAAAGTGGGACCATCTAACCGTTCGTGCCTGTGCCTTTAAAGGAGTCAAGTCATTCTCTAGACCTCGGATCCCATAGTGTGGGGCCTGAGCTGGTTCTTTCTAGTGATTTTAATGAGCACGCAGAGGTGCAAGTCCAGGATGTCCCCCACCCTTTACTTCCAGCTCCGTGCACAGTAGACACATGGCCCGTGCTGCTTACCAAAAATAGGTCACAACTGCCAGTGCATGTACAGCAATGAGGCTGTTCTTTGCCATATACTCAATGCTTTTTTTGCCTCTGTCTTCACTAACAAGGTCAGCTCCCAGACTGCTGTGCTGGGCATCTCAACATGGGGAATAGATGGCCGGCCCGCTGTGGAGAAAGAGGTGGGTAGGGACTATTTAGAAAAGCTGGATGTGCACAAGTCCATGGGGCCGGACGAGTTGCATCCGAGAGTGCTAAAGGAACTGGCGGCTGTGATTGCAGAGCCATTGGCCATTATCTTTGAAAACTCGTGGCGAACGGGGGAAGTCCCGGATGACTGGAAAAAGGCGAATGTAGTGCCAATCTTTAAAAAAGGGAAGAAGGAGGATCCTGGGAACTACAGGCCAGTGAGGCTCACCTCAGTCCCCGGAAAAATCATGGAGCAGGTCCTCAAAGAATCAATCCTGAAGCACTTACATGAGAGGAAAGTGATCAGGAACAGTCAGCATGGATTCACCAAGGGAAGGTCATGCCTGACTAATCTAATCGCCTTCTATGATGAGATTACTGGTTCTGTGGATGAAGGGAAAGCAGTGGATGTATTGTTTCTTGACTTTAGCAAAGCTTTTGACACAGTCTCCCACAGTATTCTTGTCAGCAAGTTAAAGAAGTATGGGCTGGATGAATGCACTATAAGGTGGGTAGAAAGTTGGCTAGATTGTCAGGCTCAACGGGTAGTGATCAATGGCTCCATGTCTAGTTGGCAGCCGGTGTCAAGTGGAGTGCCCCAGGGGTCGGTCCTGGGGCCGGTTTTGTTCAATATCTTCATAAATGATCTGGAGGATGGTGTGGATTGCACTCTCAGCAAATTTGCGGATGATACTAAACTAGGAGGAGTGGTAGATACACTGGAGGGCAGGGATAGGATACAGAGGGACCTAGACAAATTGGAGGATTGGGCCAAAAGAAATCTGATGAGGTTCAATAAGGATAAGTGCAGGGTCCTGCACTTAGGACGGAAGAACCCAATGCACCGCTACAGACTAGGGGCTGAATGGCTAGGCAGCAGTTCTGCGGAAAAGGACCTAGGGGTGACAGTGGACGAAAAGCTGGATATGAGTCAGCAGTGTGCCCTTGTTGCCAAGAAGGCCAATGGCATTTTGGGATGTATAAGTAGGGGCATAGCGAGCAGATCGAGGGACGTGATCGTCCCCCTCTATTCGACATTGGTGAGGCCTCATCTGGAGTACTGTGTCCAGTTTTGGGCCCCACACTACAAGAAGGATGTGGATAAATTGGAGAGAGTCCAGCGAAGGGCAACAAAAATGATTAGGGGTCTGGAACACATGACTTATGAGGAGAGGCTGAGGGAACTGGGATTGTTTAGTCTGCAGAAGAGAAGAATGAGTGGGGATTTGATAGCTGCTTTCAACTACCTGAGAGGTGGTTCCAGAGAGGATGGTTCTAGACTATTCTCAGTGGTAGGAGATGATAGAACAATGAGTAATGGTCTCAAGTTGCAGTGGGGGAGGTTTAGGTTGGATATTAGGAAAAACTTTTTCACTAGGAGGGTGGTGAAACACTGGAATGCGTTACCTAGGGAGGTGGTAGAATCTCCTTCCTTAGAAGTTTTTAAGGTCAGGCTTGACAAAGCCCTGGCTGGGATGATTTAATTGGGGATTGGTCCTGCTTTGAGCAGGGGGTTGGACTAGATGACCTCCTGAGGTCCCTTCCAACCCTGATATTCTATGATTCTATGATATCCAGGGCTCCCCTGGTGAATCCCTACTTCGGATCTTGCACCGCCAGCCACAAGCACTCCAGAGAAATGCCTTCACCAGGGACAAGCCATTCCCTTCTCTCCAGAGTCAGTATCATTTAGGTTCTGAGGCCTTCACCAGCTAGTTTTCCAAGAGTGACAGGTCCAGTTTACCTTCGTCTCTTGGAAGCTCCGATGAGGAGGGGCAGCTTTCCTCTCACAATGTTCAGAATTATAAACCAAGCCGCATTTGAAATGCCACTGACTCACCTGGGGTAGACGGATCAAAAGCAAATGAGCAGCTAATATCCATGTGGTATTTCCTGAGCAGGAAGCCATTTAGATCACATTAGTTGCTGACATATTGAAAGTAATAATAAAAAAAAAAGTTGAATTTTCTTAGTTCTGTGAGACACACAAGTGCAAGGTGAGCCAGAGATTTGCGTTCCAAGGAGCAGAGCACAAGTGAGGTCTCAGACTGAAACTAAACTAGGTGAGATCAGTGCAAGATATGTACTTGAGGGTGCTGGCTGTTACTTTAGGTGGCTCCCTTCTGCTGACCCCCTACCTCCACAGGGTGGACAATTGAAATGCCTCCTGAGAGGGAACATCATGAGTGGAAGACGACACCCACTGGTCTCATGGCTTTACAGAGCTCATCAGAGTTTTCTGGAGCCCTTCCTGCCTGAGAAACCTCTCAGCTGGGGCAATTAAACACTGGCACACACACAAGTCCTTGTGATGGCGAATCCATTGGAAGGTATGTCTGAGTCCTCGTGAATTGATTCTCTCACTGCAATTCCTTGAACTGTAGTCTAGAGAGAAGGGGGAGAGAGAGACGTATTGTTTTCCATTTACTTGTGGGATAAATCGCCAAGAGCTATAAGAACTATGGTCCTATGGTTAAGACATTGGATTGGGACTCAGGAGACCTCTTCAATTCCTGGTTCTCCCATGGGCTGCCTATGTGGCCTTGGACACGTCACCCAGTTTCTCTGTGCCTCGGTTCCCCATCTTTAAAACTGAGAGAATGTTTTCTTTCTTCCAGCTTTTTTCTATTTATATTGGAAGCCCTTCAGAGGAGGAGCTCTCTCTTGCTATGTGTGCTATGGGCCCCTGATCTCGGTTGGGGAATTATGCAAATGCACACTAATAGTAACTGGTCAGCGTCCAGGACCCTCTAGTGCTTTGATTGTTGAGTTGTCGGGGTGAAACTTGATGACATTGTGCCTCTGATGTTTCCATTGTTACAAAGTGATGCACCACAGCGCGGTAATATTGCATTGTAACATGGCAAGACAATATCACATGACTGCAGTGGGTGGGTTTGGTCCTGCGTGACAAGCCTTTTTAGGTGAAAACGTTACTTCTAGTTTGCAATACCACTCTCATAAGGATTGCGGCGATGTGGCACCCGACTCTGCCACCAGTTGCTTTGAACCAGTTACAAATCCCGATAGATCTCCTTAACCGCGAAACCTGAGTGAACCAGCTACATCTTCACTCTGCAAAATGGCCCGCAGCAAAGAGCTATCCTGTGACATGGAGCATCACGGAAGAAGACCCCCCTCTAATCTCATTGCTGTACAGAGCTCTTCAGAGTTTACTGGAGCCCTTGCTGCCTTAAGGCACGTGCTGCAATCTGAGGTGTGGTTGCAGGACGCGTAGACATTGCAGAACTAGCTTTGGTCTAGCTAGCTCAGATAATAACGGGAGTGAAGCCGCGGCAGCATGGGCGAGCTACTTGGGTATGAACCCAGGGTTCTGGGCAGCCTGAGCTGCTGTGGTTTCAGGGCTATTGTCATTGGAGCGAGGTAGATCAAAGTTAGCGCGAGTATGTCTATACCCTGCTGCCGTCACATCTCTCACTGCAATGTCGACATACCCTTAGAAACACGTAAGCTGGGACAGACAGACATTGACACACTCAAATCCCTGTGGTGGCTAATTCATTGTAAACCAGAGCTGAGCCTTCCTTCATTGACTGTCTCAGTGCAACTCCTTCCTGGCCACAAGCTGAATGAGGAGCAAAGATGCAACAGCAAGGTTAGGACGCAGTAGTTCCAGTTCCCAGCCCCTAGCCAAGCATTGCGTTTTGCTGATTCAAACACAGCTATTTTCAGGGTTTTATGAACAGACTCAAATTCACTTGTAATGAACCATGTGCTAATGCCCTAGTCTATTTCCCCCCTTCTCTTCACATTAATTTCCAAAAAAGCATGTCTGATTTTGTAATGAGCTACACAACTGTCTCTCAATTAAACCAAATTTTACTGCTCCTCAGTTGAGGTTGAGTGGCATGATGGCTTAATTTTAATGAAGGACCAGCACATTATAAAATCTACAATAATTCTTCACCAGTTTCGTAAAACCCCGGTTCCCAAACTGCTATCTGTGAAGGAGTTGCTGCCACAGAGCTCTTAAGGATGTTAATGGAGCTGCATAGACCTGTTGAAACAAAACCAGCCTTGAGGTTTTAAAGGTTTGGGATTTCCAAGCCAAGCTTGAGGGTCACCTTTTAATCACAACACATGTCTAACCTCTGCCATTGTGCTGGGGGCTTATCTTTTGTCAGAGGCTGTATCTTCCTCATTTTATACAATCGTGTGCCCGGATGGATGCCTATGAATATACAAGTAGCTGGCTGGTGTACAAGGGAGATTCATAGAATCATAGAATATCAGGGTTGGAAGGGACCCCAGAAGGTCATCTAGTCCAACCTCCTGCTCGAAGCAGGACCAATTCCCAGTTAAATCATCCCAGCCAGGGCTTTGTCAAGCCTGACCTTAAAAACCTCTAAGGAAGGAGATTCTACCACCTCCCTAGGTAACGCATTCCAGTGTTTCACCACCCTCCTAGTGAAAAAGTTTTTCCTAATATCCAATCTAAACCTCCCCCACTGCAACTTGAGAACATTACTCCTCGTTCTGTCATCTGCTACCACTGAGAACAGTCTAGAGCCATCCTCTTTGGAACCCCCTTTCAGGTAGTTGAAAGCAGCTATCAAATCCCCCCTCGTTCTTCTCTTCTGCAGACTAAACAATCCCAGCTCCCTCAGCCTCTCCTCATAAGTCATGTGTTCGCTGGACTCTCTCCAATTTATCTACATCCTTCTTGTAGTGTGGGGCCCAAAACTGGACACAGTACTCCAGATGAGGCCTCACCAATGTCGAATAGAGGGGGACGATCACGTCCCTCGATCTGCTCGCTATGCCCCTACTTATACATCCCAAAATGCCATTGGCCTTCTTGGCAACAAGGGCACACTGCTGACTCATATCCAGCTTCTCGTTCACTGTAACCCCTAGGTCCTTTTCCGCAGAACTGCTGCCTAGCCATTCAGCCCCTAGTCTGTAGCGGTGCATTGGATTCTTCCGTCCTAAGTGCAGGACCCTGCACTTATCCTTATTGAACCTCATCAGATTTCTTTTGGCCCAATCCTCCAATTTGTCTAGGTCCTTCTGTATCCTATCCCTCCCCTCCAGCATATCTACCACTCCTCCCA
The DNA here is from genome assembly GCF_965140235.1 of Caretta caretta. Classification (NCBI taxonomy): domain Eukaryota; kingdom Metazoa; phylum Chordata; order Testudines; family Cheloniidae; genus Caretta; species Caretta caretta. The sequence continues at coordinate 7,105,585 of NC_134210.1, read as the reverse complement.
GTTTAGTATCATCCGCAAATTTGCTGAGAGTGCAATCTACACCATCCTCCAGATCATTTATGAAGATATTGAACAAAACCGGCCCCAGGACCGACCCCTGGGGAACTCCACTTGACACCGGCTGCCAACTAGACATGGAGCCATTGATCACTACCCTCAGATTTGTTTAACTACATTACAGGTCTGCCGTAAGTTTGGAAGTGGAGGTCTGAAGAGTCCTGCAGAAGGAGCTACTTTGTTTAAGGAGATGTCTGAATGCAAAAATCAATACTGTATTTCTAACTTTTTTTTTGAGTCTCATCCATCTCTATTAATGTTGCTTGGGGGCATTCTAGCGTCCACACCTGTCCAGTCATTCTTGCGGTCTCTTCCCCAAACAGATCATTCCCTCTCCTAAATCTCGCTCTGTATTGATATCTCCATTGGTACAAGGGGCCTTTCCTCATTTTATTCCCAATTGCACTGTGCTCCTTCCCGGTTCCATTAGGGGATCCCAATATCTTATCCCTTCATAGGGTCAGTTATAATCATCTCGTCTGACATCCTCTATAATTCTGCCCAGTGGTTCCTGCATCTGGCCTAACTGCACCCAGTCTCCATGGAGCCCTCTGTAAACTTGGCTGAGCATTTAGTCATTGCAGCAATGGCACCAAAGGCTCCTTTCCATCCTCCTCTGTCCATAAAAATCTCTCCTGCTTCCCTTATACCTGAATTGGGTAACAAAAGTCACCTTCCTCTGTGAATCACGAAACCCTCTGAACCTTCCTGGGTAGGATCGAAACGTGGTGGGGTGTTTGATCCTCTCCCAGCGCAATGTGGATATTTTGTATCTTTGGGACCTTCATGCCTATTGGCCATGAGCATTTCAGAGGCACCCCCAGCAGCTTATGTATGTTACATCTCTATTAACACTAGGCAAGCCCAAACCTTTCTCCTTCCTTCCCCTTCTCTTATTCTCTCTCTCTCTCTCTCGCTCTCCTAATATGAAGCAACCATTGCTATTCTTTAAATCAGAGAAACTGACAGCAGGCACCACACATGCTGTTGTAAAATGCCATAAATCATGGTGAGGAGCTGTCCCGGATCAAGCCGAGATGTTCTGAATTGCGAAATCGTCCTGAAGCACTGCTGACCGTTCCTCATCCATCACGTGGTGGCAGTGGGGGGGAGTGCACGCAGCTGGCTGAATGTCACATGGCTGTCATGGCTCCGAGACTTAAATTCACTGAAAAAAAATCCTCCAGGAACCCTGGGAGAATATAACTGCCTTGTGCTGGAAATGTAAATGCAGGCAAACACAGGCTGGAGTCCAGGGCTGGCAGATCGAAACCTGGGGCAAAGCATGAGACTTTGTGGAAGTATTAGGAACTGAGAAACTAGTGGGATCAAGTGGACTTGGGGCTTATACCAGCAAAGGGCTGCAGAGCTGGGAAGCGCATCATGTGGGCAGCAGTCACAACCTCCTTCTCTCTAGGTGAAACATAAGAGGCCAGTGAAGCCCCCAAACTGGGGGCGGGGGGCACGAGGGACAGTAAAAGTACAATCTGAGAAGACTGAAGCTACCTGCTGCCCCTTGAAGTGAATCCCCACTGGGTTGACAGGAGTGTTAGCTGGTGCAGTGAGGTGGGGAGCGAATTCCTCTCTACAACCACCCTCAGTGAATTCCTGACAGTGCTGCATGATATGACAGCTAGTGACGTCTGTTCTTATCTCACCATGGTCCTGCCAATGCATTTGAGGTCATTCAGGTTGTCCTAGCCCTTCAGCATTGAGGTTCTCCATACTGGGACAGGGACTAGGTCCCTCTGAGTTTAGGTATCTTATTTAAGGAACTCCTTCTCTGTAACACTCTCTGTGGCCAGCTAGGCACTGCATAAGGCCATTTTATTCAGGTCAGTGCCTCTTTGGTCATTTGGCCTCCTTGAAGTCACTGATTCTTCCTTTTAGAAAAATTTTCATCTGCCCAAGTTTTGTTGGAGCGGTTGGTCTTTTGCTTTAATTATTTTAATGTTGTGTGGCATGTTTGTTGCTTAGAGATGGCCCCTTTAGATCTATACAGTGCAGGCAGAGCGTCCGCAGAGAAATTATTCATTGCATAAATGGATGCGGGATTCCAAGCACTGACCCAAGGGAGCTGGCAATGTGACAATTTTCACTTCCTTTATAGCCATAAAGAAGGCATCAGCCTCTCTGTGCAGTAAAGGCTAGAGGAACTGTGACTTTCCGACGCCCTTCTTCTCTTGACTAGTCAAATAACCAGTGGAAGATGATCTTCAAAAAAGAAGCAGCAAAGTGGTTTATAAGCAAAACACATAATTTGAGGAGGAAATGAAAAAGTTGTAAAATCTTACTAAGCTCTTCTTTGCCTCTCGCCTGGAAAGTTACAGAGGGAGAGAGAAGCACTAGTGGCTGAATCTTAAATAACGCAGAGGATTGGGGTGAACAAAGTATCTCAGAGCTTCTTAATTGCTTGAATTTGCACAGCTGGCCTGGAGATCTCACCAGGGCGCCTGGAGATCTCACCAGGGCTTCTGGTGAGATTTCCAGCATGTCAAACTTCTAGCCATGCTATATCAGTACTGTGGCACTTCTAATTCAGGATGGGGCCAGGGAGTGCGAAGATGGATGTGAAAACAAACCCTAATGTGGTACCACAGGTTTGCCTGGGAAGCCAAAGTCCTTCATATCTAAACATGAAAGTTTTGGGCTCACTGTGAGTTTGCAGGGAAGATTCTGGCTGGTGGCTCTTCCATCTGAACTGGTTTTCATCAGCCTTGGGTATTTCTGTTCACTGCCGGTGCCTGTTGATCTTTCTCCCTTCTCATTTGGGGCTGGTTCTTCGGCTGCACTGGTATCCCGTGCTGTACAGCTGAGGAAGCAATAGGGGGAGGACAAAGGTATTTTAGGTCACCTTTACACCTCTCCCCTGTCCTGGAGCCATTCAAGAGCTTGTTCAGCCTTTGGGGCAACCTAAAGCCAGCCCTACCAGCATCTGGGTATTGCTGGAACCCCTAAAAACACCGGTCATAATCCCTTTCCCCTGATTAACTCCGTAAGGAGTGAGCCACAAGGAAGGCCCATTACTTTGGTTTTACACCACCCAGGGATTCATTTATACCAGGGAGTCATCAAGTAGCTGGCTCCACTGGCTTTCCAGCTGCTTTGCATCAACAAAACAATGCAATGGATCCAGAGAGGGGCTAAGTGACCCTTTAAGGGACCCTGATCTGCCGTGGCTTTGGGTGTAACTCCCACGGGATCTCTGCTCTGGTTTCAAGCTGCGCACAGTCAGAGGGGAACCTGTTGACAGAGGGGACTTTGATGCTGGGATAAGCCTGAAATAAAGTGTGTGTTTATATTAGAGATTGTCCTAAAGCAAAACCCTGGGCCCGAGCACTCCCTGAGGTTTGTAAAAGTTCCTCCCAAGATCCAAATTTTGCAGTTAAAGTCCATCACTACAAGCAAATCTCTTTGGCCATTAAATGTACTAGTCTCAGTGAGAGCATTTATGCTAAGCCTGTGAAAGTTGGGCAAATTTATATTTAAATCTTTTAGGCCACAGTTACCCCAGGGTTAATGTAGACTAAACTTCTCTGAATTTTCACTTCAGTGGGATTGCACCAGATTAATGCCAATGTAACTTGGATGAGCATCTGGCCCAGCACATTCTGTTTTGCATGGGCTGGAAGTCCCTCTTACACCAACACAGCAATGACTTCTCAAGGGGAAGTCCTGGTTAACTCAGCATTTCTAGAGAACTCTTGCAGCTCTTCAAAGGAAATTCTGATACGAAACTCAAGCTCTATCTACACTAGAGATCTTACAGTGGCACAGCTATACTGATTCAACTGTGCCGCTGTAAGATCTCTCGTGTAGCCGCTTTATGCCAACAGGAGAGAGCTGTCCCATCAACATAATCAAACCACCCCCAACAAGCGGCAGGAGAAGCTCTCCCACCGACATAACACTGTGCATGCTACCACTTGTGCTAGCAAAACTTATGTCACTTGGGGGAGGAGGGGGTAATGTTTTTTCACACCCCAGAGCGACATACATTTTGCCGCCATAAGTGGTGGTATAGACATGGCTTCAGAGTTAGAACAATGAGGAGTCATTGTGGCACCTTAGACACTAACAAATGTATTTGGACATAAGCTTTCGTGGGCTATAACCCACTTCATCAGATGCATGGAGTGAAAAATACAGTCGGCAGGTATAACTATACAGCACATGAAAAGATGGGAGTTGCCTTACCAAGTGGGGGGTCAGTGCTAATGAGGCCAATTCAATCAGGGTGGATGTGGCCCATTCCCAACAGTTGACAAGAAGGTGTGAGTATCAACAGAGGGAAAATTACTTTTTGTAGTGACCCAGCCACTCCCAGTCTTTATTCAGGCCTAATTTGATGGTGTCCGGTTTGCAAATTAATTCCACTTCTGCACTTTCTCGTTGAAGTCTGGTTTTGAAGTTTTTTTGTTGAAGAATGGCCACTTTTAAGTCTGTTATTGAGTGTCCAGGAAGATTGAAGTGTTCTCCTACTGTTCTTTGAATGTTATAACTCTCGATGTCTGATTTGTGTCCATTTATTCTTTTACATAGAGACTGTCAGGTTTGGCCAATGTACATGGCAGAGGGGCATTGTTGGCACAGTATGCCATATATCACAGTGGTAGATGTGGCAGGTGAACGAGCCCCTGATGGTGTAGCTGATGTGGTTAGGTCCTCTGATGGTGTCCCTTGAATAGGTATGCAGACAGAGTTGGCAACGGGGTTTGTTGCAGGGATTGGTTTCTAGGTTAGTGTTTCTGTTGTGTGGTGTGTCGTTGCTAGTGAGTATTTGCTTCAGGTTGGGGGGCTGTCTGTATGCGAGGACTGAGTTAGAGTCTCTGTCGCCCTGCAGCTTGTGTAACCATTTACCCTTATGCAAAGCAGGGTCTTTAAAATGCCTCCTCTCATTTGGCAGTGTTTGGCGCTCATCTTGCAACGGGGCAAATGAGGAGGGGAAAGGCAATGGAGAAAGCAGGATTTGCCCCCTGTTCATTAAGGGGCAGATCCTGAGCTCTTTATTCAGTCAGTACCCAGGCAAAATTCCTATTTACATTATTGGCTGACTCATCGACTTCAGTAGACATTTGCTGGAATAAGGTCTGAGTTTTGAAGCTCAGGAAATGCCCTAGAATAACTCTCCCCCCTTCCCCCCCCAAAAAAAAATTACAAATAAAACCCCTCAACCCTTAAAACAATCTCCTTTATGAGGTAAAAAGTCACAAGGTAGCCAAAAGCACCCCCTTCCATCCTCATAATGCCTGAATGTTTTCTGACAGCTGACAAACTAAAAAAGACGGGGCTGTCAGAAGCAAAGAATGGGTCTCCTCCTTTTGGCTGGTGTCCCTCTGCTCGATTCAATTAGGATTGATCAAGTTGTGTCAAAGGTCCCTCCTGTGTTTCAGTGGTCACCAGGAGCTTTCATGATGACTAATGACAGGCAAGCCTTTAAAAGAAAGGGGAAAAATACTAAGGGCTATATAGGTTTTTTCGGTTTTTCTCTTTTTCTCCTTATGTTCCCACCAGGTGCGTTAACTTTATAACTCACCAAATGAAATTCATTCATCAGTATCACTTCAACTCTCTTTCCCTCCCAACCTCCCCCGCTCAGTCTAGGAGCAAAATAGTTGCAAGCGGCAAAACCTTCCTTTTATTCTGCACACAGTCTGGAGATTGTAGCCCCTAGCTTCAGATATAGGTGGGAAGGGGAAATGAGTAGGACTGGCCCTCTTGGGGCCTCGCCTAGATTTGACGTCTGATGGACTGGCTCAACATCCCCTTCTGGTTCCAGAAAAGATAGGGGCAACTCATCACTTGGCCTCTCTTCTGGCAAGTCATTGCCTCATTTGGACAAGTCTTCAAGATAAGCTTCATGTCCAGCCTAGTTGTCTAATGATGGGTATCCCTCTCCCTTCAAGGCACAAGTCATCCGCTAACTATTGGTAGTTAGAAATAAACTTTCCCTCGGGGTAGATTATCTCATAGTTGCCTGCTACATAGTTTCTTATATCTTCCTCTGATGCAGCTGGTATCGGCCACTGGAAAGGATACGGGATTCGATGGACCACTGGCCTGATTCATTATGGCAATTCCTATGTGTCTATGTGTTTGCTCAATCCTGAGCTCGAGTCTGCTCTGTGATGGGCAAAACTCAAGGGGTTCCTAAAGTCCGTTTGGATCAGCAGCCAAAAGCTCGGATCTGGACTACACCGGAAGTATGCCTGGACATTATGGCATCCACGAAACTGGGCCAGGAATCTCTCAAGAACAGCCTGTTCTCTGAGAACTCTGTCACCTGATTTTGTCTGGTCTGGGTGGGAACAAAAGCAGAACTTGAAACTTTTGAGGTTCGAGATCTGTCAAAACATGAGTTGTGAACTGTTGAGTGGTGGGGACTGGGGAATTATAATGATAAAATATAATGCTTAGTTCTTAATGCTGTTCATTAGTAGAATTATAGAATCATAGAATATCAGGGTTGGAAGGGACCTCAGGAGGTCATCTAGCAGGACCAATCCCCAATTAAATCATCCAAGCCAGGGCTTTGTCAAGCCTGACCTTAAAAACTTCTAAGGAAGGAGGTTCCACCACCTCCCTAGGTAACCCATTCCAGTGTTTCACCACCCTCCTAGTGAAAAAGTTTTTCCTAATATCCAACCTAAATCTCCCCCACTGCAACTTGAGACCATTACTCCTTGTTCTGTCAACTGCTACCACTGAGAACAGTCTAGAGACATCCTCTTTGGAACCCCCTTTCAGGTAATTGAAAGCAGCTATCAAATCCTCCCTCATTCTTCTCTTCCATAGACTAAACATCCCCAGTTCCCTCAGCCTCTCCTCATAACTCATGTGTTCCAGTCCCCTAATCATTTTTGTTGCCCTCCGTTGGACAATCTGAAAGTGCTTTACAAATAGGGTCAGTATTATTGTCTCCATTTTAAGGATGGGGAAACTGAATCATGGAACAGTTAAGTGATTCCCTAATGCTACCCAGCAGGCCAAGTCCCAGTCTAAGACTCTACCCACTAGGGATCACTGTCTCCTGCTGGGATTGCTAGACTGGAGCAAACCCAAAGGTCCATTTAATCCAGTATCCTGTCTCTGACAGTGGCCAGTACCAGATGCTTCCGAGGAAGGTGTAAGAATCCTGCAGCAGGCAGATTTGGGGGTTCTTTATTGTATTCATCTCATCATCCTAGAAGCAGGACAAGTATTTCCACACTTTCAAACAGGAATTAGTTACGTGCAGCGCTCAGGTGTCTATCTAGTTCTAAACACATTTTCTGAAATTACAAACCCCCTTGAAAATCAGTTATTTCCTTTAGGAGAGGAGGGTTTAGAGCATCTTGAAAATACTCTGTAAATCCCTAATATTTAAAAAGAGAGAAAAAAGCTCTGGAGGTTTGTTTTTGTTTTTTTGTTTTATGGGGGGAGGGGAGATTGGTTTATTTTTTTGCAAGACCTCAGAATACCACCAGGTTCTCCCAACCCTAATTCTTATTCTGACTTGGTCTCTCCTGCATGTATCTTTTGAATACTTGGCAATTTCTGCCTGACCAGGATGCCTGGTTTAAGAATGAACTGTCAGCTCTGGCACTCAAGAGAACGTCAATCACTGTGTGCTAGAGATGAACCTGAACGAAAACCACAGATCTGAGCACCCCTGAACTTTGAAGTCTTCAAAATCTGGAACCAATATTTGTGTCTTGAGCCCTCTCCCTGCTATAAATGAGAAAATAAGCTAGCGAGGCCCTCGATGTGGTTTACTTTTAAGCTTCGTGGCGATCGTAGCCGGCGCTTATGTGAAACTCAGCTGTTTTATTTCACAGGGGCTGACACCACCTGGCTTTAGCTGTCAGTTTCAGGCTCAAACAAGCCAACAAAACTCCAAAGCAATACTTAGTTGAAACCAGCAAGTTACACCTGAGTTCACATAGCTGTTTGTAAGCAGGAAGCAGATTTCCAAAGACACAAAGTTAGATTCCCAAATGGAATCAGTGGAAATTGGGCATCTAATTCTCATTTGTGTCTTTGATCGTCTCCCCTTAGATGCAAAAGTCGCTTGCCTGGTCTACACTGAGGGGGAATTGATCTAAGTTACGCAACTTCAGCTACGTGAATAAAGTAGCTGAAGTCGACGTACTTAGACCTACTCACCGTGGTGTCTTCACTACGGTGAGTCGACGGCTGCCACTCCCCCGTCGAATCTATCTGCGCCTCTCGCGGCGCTGGAGTACAAGAGTCCACAGGACAGCGCTCGGGGGCCGATTTCTTGCGTCTAGACTAGACGCGATAAATCGATTCCCCGCTGGATTGATCGCTGCCAGCCAATCCGGCGGGTGGTATAGACATACCCTTAGTGGTGGGAATTTATGGCTGCAATGCATGCTATAACTCAATAGGGAAAAGAGCCTATGGTAGCATGGAGCAGAGTGAAGATTGTAAAGCTATCGCATCTGTTTATGAAACACCAACACATTGCATTTATTAAGAGCCTAAACGTCGAAGGATCTCAAAGCACTTTAAACCCACTGGTGCATTAATCCTCACACATGCCTTGATGCTATGATTTATTATGCACAATGTACACATCAATAAACTGAGGCATAGCGCAGCTAAGTGAGTTAGTCAAAGTCACACAGAGCACCAGGAATAGATCCCAGGGATTTTGATTCCCAGTCAGCAGCCACTGTCTCTATGGTGACAGGCACTACATAATTACCTAGATAGATAATTGCCTGTTCCAAACAAGATGAGGGGACCCCCTTGTGCTAAGTGTTATATTTAAACATAGTAAGGGACAGACCTTATAATCTACATAGACCATATAGACAAAGGAGTGGAGAACATACCAGGTCCTAAAGGGCTCTTCAATCTAGCAAAGACACACATAGCTAGAACCAATTGCTGGAAGCTGAAGCCAGACAAATTTGAATTTGAAATAAGGCACAGCTTTTTAACAGTGACGATGATTAACTATTGGAATAAACTATCAAGGGGTGCGGTGGATTCCCCAGCTCTGGATGTCTTACGGTCCAGGCTAGATGTCTTTCAGGAAGAAACACAAGTTGTTGGGCACAGTATAGGGGTAACTGGGTGATATTCTATGGCTTGTGATACACAGGAGGCCAGACTTGAAGACTGAATGGTCCCAAAATGTATGAATCCATGAAAGAATGAAGTGACTTGATGGGACTAGAACCTTGCTCTTCTTCCTCCTCTCAGTTCAGCGTCCTAGACACTAAACCAACCCACACATCATCCCTCCTCATTTGTAATTTAAGATGATCTACTTTGTACTAAGAATATGTTTAGGGCCATGTTCCTGGGAGTCTTTTATATAAGACTCTGGAGACATTAATATCCAACTGCGGTGTGTACTGTCAAGCAACTCTGGAGCTTAGCGTTCCAGAAAAAAGCTCCATGGCTTTTATGGCAGCTAAGGCTTTGTCTGGGCAAAACCTTTCTGTTTCTAAGTGCCTGGGATCTGCACTTTGAAAACCGTCAAATGTTACTAAAATATACATCAGAAAACCGTGCAGATCTGTTAAGATTTCTAATCTTTGCTGGAGAAAATCAACTTTTCAGCACCTACAGAGAAAGTAATTCCTGTCTCCTCTCCTTTCAGAAAATCAGACTGGATGGTGGAAATGCTCCACGTCTTTGCTATTTAATGGCAAATTGATTTGGAGTAATGGCAGCAGTAGTTCTGAAGTCATTAAGCAAGGCTCCATCATTCCATCTTGCACGGACGAGCTGTAAATAAATGGATGGAGCTGTCACTGCTGATGGGGGACCCATGGTTGTCAATGAGACCCCCTGCCCACTTCCTTCCCACCTTTCCTTTTGAAAACTAATATCCATTGCTTTTCATGCAATCAGTTACTTTTCATCTAATAGTTGGAGGTTTGGAGGTGTAAGTTTTAGTGGATCAAAAAGCCAGCAGAGACTGGGAGAAAGAAGACTAGCACAATACCATATCAAGCTTTTAATATGTATTGCCTCAGTGGGTGGAGAAGAGTGCAAACATGGTGAGACTTTTAGCAGCCCCTGGCGGGACAGACACGGAGGCTCGCCTGAAAGAAAGATAGAAAAACCAGAGAAGTGTTGTTTGGGCACATGATGCCCATTGTGGCCCAGATTGTCTCAGCACCAGTGATATTGATCCCTAGGTACAGGTAGGCTTCAAATGACCATGTCTCCCCCCATTGTGATATCCCAGTCATTGAAAGCAGCTGGAGATTGCTCTCTCTCTCCCTGAATCGTGCTACTGTTACCACTGTAGGTCACCAAATACACACTCCGCCTAAGAGATTATAGACAGGAGGTCAGACTAGATAATCGTAATGGTCCCTTCTGACCTTAATATCTATGAAACCTGCCTGATGGATTTGTGCCTATGTTTAGATGACTCCCTGCTGCTGCCTTGCATAATGACAGGTTTCAGAGTAACGTCGTGTTAGTCTGTATTCGCAAAAAGAAAAGGAGAACTTGTGGCACCTTAGAGACCAACCAATTTATTTGAGCATGAGCTTTCGTGAGCTACAGCTCACTTCATCGGATGCATACTGTGGAAACTGCAGAAGACATTATATACACAGAGACCATGAAACAATACCTCCTCCCACCCCACTCTCCTGCTGGTAATAGCTTATCCAAAGTGACCACTCTCTTTACAATGTGTATGATAATCAAGGTGGGCCATTTCCAGCACAAATCCAGGTTTTCTCACCCCCCCCCCCAAAACACACACACACAAACTCACTCTCTTGCTGGTAATAGTTTATCCAAAGTGACCACTCTCCCTAGTGGATAAGCTATTACTTGTGTATCTCCCTTTGGATAAGCTATTACCAGCAGGAGAGTGAGTTTGTGTGTGTGTGTGTGTTTTGGGGGGGGGGGTGAGAAAACCTGGATTTGTGCTGGAAATGGCCCACCTTGATTTTCATACACATTGTAAGGAGAGTGGTCACTTTGGATAAGCTATTACCAGCAGGAGAGTGGGGTGGGAGGAGGTATTGTTTCATGGTCTCTGTGCATATAATGTCTTCTGCAGTTTCCACTGAATGCATCCGATGAAGTGAGCTGTAGCTCACGAAAGCTCATGCTCAAATAAATTGGTTAGTCTCTAAGGTGCCACAAGTACTCCTTTTCTTTCCTGCTGCTGGTGTGGGGAGGGAAGGTGGTGTGGTCATCTCGCTACCTGCAGAGATGGTGTGAATGGGAAACAGAATCTGCTGGGTCACCCAATCCAATCCAGAGCATGCTGCTGGTGGTTGCTGTTTGTTTGTGATGTGCTAACACTGTGCTTGGTCTTGTGCAATGCACATAAGGTAACTCTTACCCTGGGGAGCTTATAGTCTACCAGACAAATATTAGGACTCATTGGGAGGCCCAGAGGAAAGTGCTGGCCTAAGTGGCTCTTTGTTACCCAAGGTGAAACGAATTGGTGGGTCTTGGTCTACTTCTGCTGGTCATGTAAACAAAAGGCCCATTGCTCTACTTGGCTGCCCAGGAGGGAGTCTCAGCAGCAGGGTCCCCAAGGACAGTGTGGACCCCACTGACTGACCCCACTGAAAGAGGGAATGGTTCCTTGTTTGTTGAATTAACTCACAAGCAGCCTAGAATTTTGCACCCTTTTCTGTTTTTGTCCCTTGCAAATTTCTTATAGTCTCTTGCAGGAGAAAGAACTACACAGGATTTCAGGGATGCCAAATACACCTACTTTCTGTATGTCTCTTCCTTCTAGCCTGATTTGGGATACTTCGATGTATTTATCCCAGTAGATTCTTTTTTTAACACCCTCTTTATACCTTCTTTATTATAGCATGATCCCGTTATGGTTGCAAATTCCTCCATTCCCTTCTTAGTCAGTTCTCCTCTTATTAAGGGGATGAACTGCTTTCTTCTTCAAGAAGATCAGATTATGATGGATGAAATAGAGGGAATAATTAAATTAGCAGCATAATGGCAGTGTAAACCTCAATTAGAAAAATATTTCCATTGTAGTAAAATTGGCCATAAATTTTAGAAATCATACATTTTTGTGGCCTCATAATTCTCAGCTTGAGCAATGCCTATCACTCAATGTTCATGCTTGTGTGTGTGGTTTCATGGGTGAAAGAACATGTTTCCATTGCTAGGAGAACTAACAGGAAAAAATTACTCCTAACCTAACTGGCAGATTTGGTATTACGGTCAACTAAAGTGAAAGGATACAGACTTTATTCTGCCCTCATTCACACTTACCTGATCCTACAAAAGTCAATATGGTTGTTTTGGTGTGATTGAGGGTCAAGCATTATCCTATATACCTATCTTTCCTACAGCCCATCTGCATAATCTCCATTAGATTAAACCAGGTCTATGGACATCACAAAACCAGAGAATAAAGCAGAAATGGGCAAATTTTGAAAGATTCAGCCTGCATAAGCATTCACCTTCTTCAGATCTCTGATTTGAAATGGATCCACCCCCTTTGCTCTGAAAACTATGTAACAGGCCTTTCCATGAGGATTCCAGTATTTTCTGTCTTTGGCTGGGTTAGAATTAAGTACACGAGTGAGCTTTTCTGGTAGTGGCCTGAGATTCCCACTGCCAGCTTCAGCTAAAATCAGGAAGTCACAACATGTATGGAAAAAATTGCAAAGAAACTTGACCTCTGGAAAATGCGTAGATGAAGGCTTGAGTCTGCTCTTACTATATCTAAGTAATGTACTGCTCCTCGTGAATATACCCCTTAATTTTCAGAGCATATGATAGGCTTTGTACAGGACCTTAGAAACATGCCATGAGGTGTTGAGAAAATGCACCAACTTCGGGGGAAACATTTGCACTGCTCAGCCATGAATGATTATAGGAATCCTTGGTGTTCACTGAGAATTCGGTAGGCTGGATTCTGTGGTCACAAAGGGTATGTCTGCACTGCAATATCAGCCCAGAGTTTGAACTCAGGCTCAAGTCCAACCCCCCTTCTGTCTACACACAAATGCCCTAATCCAGGGCTCGGACTCAGGGTCCCAGGACCTCTTGGGGGCAGAGGGTCCAAGCCTGAGTCAAGCCGGGACCCAGAGTTTAAGCCCTATTGCTTTGAAGTGTAGACACAGCCTCACTAGCCTCAAGCTCTGGAAGTCAAAAGTATCCCATAATCACATGGGCCAACTTTCTTTGTCCTCTGGACAGTCATGTTTAGTGGACAGTCAGCTTTTCCCACACTGCACCACAAACAAAGGGTTAGAACAGCCACATTTTGGGAGGGCATGAGGAAGTCTGGGATATGTGTGGTTGGATGTGGGCCTGCATCATCCAGTGTAGAAGCTGAAGCCCCTGATTGGGACCCAGGTTTCAACAATTCCTAACCTGGGATTACAAATGAGTGTAGATGCTCAAGCCCTAGTTTAACAAACCTGGGTCTGCTAACTCAAGTTCTGCCAGTGCTGGGCTTACATTGCAGTGTGAACATCCCCAAAGTGGGCTTTTTCAGATTACCCTGTCCTCCTTTTGTGGGCACTGAAGTTCCCTCTCAGTCTCTGGCAGCAAGAGATCAGACCTGAATTCTTGTGCAGCAGTGAAGGGCACCAATCCCACAGTCACTGAGCTGTGATGGCAAACTTCTAAAAACTGTCCCACGAAGAGCCAGCATTCCTCTTGGCTATGAACAATCAAGCCACAGGCCATTGAAATCTCAGTACATGGATACTAGTTCTGGAGGGTTTTTTTGTTTTTTGTTTTTGCTTTCAAATCCCTGGAGGACAAGCCATGTAATAATGATGCTTTGCATCTGTTGGCCATCTGGGATCACAAAGTGCTTTATAAATACTCTAGGCCTGCTGACGCTGCGGTGGAACGAAGTAGTCCATATTTTGCAGAAGGGGAACTGAAGCAAAGGGAGGGTGGTGCATGACTCAAGTAGGTCCCACAGCCCGTGGTCAGCAGCAGATCCAAAGGTCCTGAGCCTCAGTCCTGTGCTTTAGCCACTAGACACCACTCCTTCATTATGGATGACATTCTACAGTGGGAAGAAGCGGGTGAAAGGGAGCCTCCGCTCTTCCTCACATGAGCTGAGTGGCGAGATGCTTGTTAATATCATAGGGGCAGGTCTCAGAAAAGATTCAGATTCCATGGCTGAAAAGGACCATCTAGTCTGACCTCCTGCATAACACAGGCCAGAGAATTTCCCCCAAAAGGACTCCCTGCCCCTTTTTACCATCCCTGTAGCCTGCGTGATCATACACTGTATGGCCTGGTATTGCTGGGGATAAGTGTCGCTCTTCCTCTTATTAGTGTTTATTATCATAACTGCTCATTGTATTGCCCATTATGCTAATGAATTAGAACAACAGCCCTAAATGTTTGTTGTTATATAAAGCTCATTAGTCTCTGAGAGGGGCTCAGTGCAACATGAAGGTTGAGGATCTCAGTTGCAGGAATATTACCAATTAAGTCCTATATGAACGTGCAATTAGATCGGATGGCATGCTTGATTTATATTGCTTTATGGCTAAGCAGGAGAAAGAGCGTTGCACTGGCAAAGAGCAACCTGCTCTCCGCTCACCCCACCTGCCACGGCCAGAGTTACCACAACCGGGCAGGCAGCTGGGAAACAGGCAACGTTAGCAGGGCGGTGGGTCAGCTGCTTGAATTCTCCAACCACTGAGACAGTAGCTGTGTGTACATGGTGCAGGGTGTTTGAGCTGCTGCTCTCAACTCCTGTCTTCCATTATGGAGCAGCCCTGGCCCCTCTCTCCCTGTGTCCATCTGTCCATCTCTCTTCCTTTGGCTCTGTGTGGTGCCTCTCCTCAGGCCTGCAGGCATGGCAGGTCCATCCCCACATGCCTTGACCCTCCAGGACAGCTGGGAAATGAGCCCCGCTCAGCGATGGCTCAGTTTACAGCCCGATCTGCACCACCCTCCTTGTTTGTACACATGAGGGAATCTCATTTCCTCTTCCCCGTAATGGGCCTGTCAGGAGGAGAGGGGAGGAAGAGCTCTCTCCTTTGGCAAGATTTCAGTAACACTGAGGCAAACACACATTCTACAGCCATGAACACGCCCCAGCTCCCTACTCCCATCCGCCTTTTGGTCCTCATTTCCACATAGCGCAATGAGGGCCGGAGTAGGCTGGGGCCTTTAGGCTCTGTCATCATATCAGTAACAGAGAGGCTATTGCAGTGTTAGCCATTGGATCAGAGAATGTGTTGCTCTATTTTAGACTCTGAGTGCTACCCCTTACACAGTTGTACAACAGTTTTGGGAGCTACAACTGACAGAGGTTTCCATTACAAGGTGGTGGTAGATTTTTGGATAGGAGATTCAAATTCCTTCCCCTCTCTTTATACTAACAGGGTGATCTATGTTACACGCTTGTTCTGGACTTTCTTCTCAGATTACCATTGTACAGCTGCCCCCACCAGGATTTCTTTTTCCAATGCAAAAGTTTTGACATCTCTGCTGAAATAACAAAAGCTCGGAAAGCTAGATGGAAAGGAGTATAGCAGCTCCTGGAGAAACAAAGGCGTGAAATAGCTTGGAGATGAGTTCAAGGCTTTAAAAGATCTGTCTGAGTGAAAGGCACAGTATGGCGGTCTTGAATGAAAGGGAGTAGTGGGGTAGTCAGACATCAGAAGAGGCCTCTTTTGTTTTGAAGAAAATATTCTTCAGAAAAGCTGCCTGGGAAGGGGGGGAAACTCAGCAGTCGTAGTAAAAAGGGAAGAGTTGTAGAGAGGGAAAGAGAGAGACGTGCAAGCATGTGTGTGTTTGAGAGTCCCTTCCAACATGGTTCATGGTTGCATCCCTAAGTCTGGGACAGAGAAAGAGGGACACACACAGCTTGGGATCAGGCAACAGTACAAAGTTTAGCTGTGTATGGTGCAATAACGTTTGCTGCACCAATGGTTTGGCAAGAGACAGACCATAGCTCCTTCCTTCCTTCCTTTTTCTTGTCAATGAAAGATGCAGAATCTTCAGTCCTAGAGGCTGATGCCCCCCCTCCATCAAACAAGCATAGCATGGACAGTAACCATGCCAAGCTTCCCATGCTGCCCATGGCAATGTCTCAATCCTGTCTTGGTGGGGCCATGTCTAGCACGGACAGTATATCAATCTGCTTCTCCATGCCAATTCACCTCGTCTCTGCTGCGAATCCCAACAAGGTTGCCAGTTACTTAGAACTATTGTGGGTGGTTGGGGCGTGCGGTCCGCTCTCCACTCGGATCTGCACTGGGACCCACCAGCTCATTCTGGATAGGCCACCCAAACAGCCCACAGGTCTCTTTCCATATTTACCGATCTAGGTTGCAGTTGAACCAGTGACGTACAAGGGAAAGGTTCCATGGGAAGTCCGAGGTATCTCAAGTTGGACACCCAGTGTCCCTGGCCCACTTTCTGTGTTTCACCTGGTTCTTTTCTCATAGATTCCATAGAGTTAAGGCCACAAGGAACCATTAAGTCATCTACTCTGACATCTTGTATATCACAGGCCATTAAATTTCACCCAGTCACCCCTAGGGTGAGTCCAGTAACTTGGGTTAGGCCAAAGCATTTCAATCCTCAAGAGACTAAGCTGTTGTGTGCCACAGGCAGAGAACAGGAGAAACAGAGGTGCAGAAAGAAAAGAGTGGACATGCCACCTTCTTCCTCAGCGCAAAAGCTGTACGTGGCCGGTGGGGGAGGACTGGGTGGTTATTAGTGGGTAGGCCTCTTCTCTTTTTTCTTGTGGATTAGCTAAAAGGAACTCTCCCTTTCGGTGCTGTGGCTACTGGGTAGTCTGAGCTTCTAGCCCTGCATGCCCTGCTGTCTCTTGACGAACTGAGAGGAGGAGGAGGAGAGAATTCTAATGCAGGCTGAGACAGGAATTGCCACTGCAGCACTATGGGAGAACCCTGGCCGTTCTGATTTTTCATATTTGTCTGAGAATGCCGTTCTGCCGCGTCTCGGCTTTAAACCTTCAGTTTAAAAGACGGGGGTGAGGGGGGAGAATAAAGATGTTTAATGGCTAATTTTGCTACAGCGATCTTCATAAGCATGAACTCTGTGGAGGTCATTTACTGTTAGGCAGGTTTTAAATCAAAGTTCTGTCACCTGTACTTCTGTATGCGGATACGGGGGGAGGAAAGCGTAACCAAACGGCGCCCCCAAGTGCATACTCTGGGAATCACAGTGAGCTCTGCAAAAGAGGCAGGGAAATGGTCATGTCCAAGACCACTCGGACCTTGGAATAAGTACGCTATGGCCCAGGTTTCGAAAGTAGCCTGATTTCAATACTGGCTCTTCACCAGGAGACACCTTAGGAAAATAAAACTGGCCCAAGCTGCTGAGTCATGTTGTCTTTATTTGGCATTGTGCATCTCTCAGCACTGTGGAAAAGCCGAGGCCTGAGGTATCAAGGGTTCAGAATCAATGACTGGGCTGTAGGCATCTCCATCCCCTTCAGCGAGCCTGGTGCAGAGGCAGCCAAAATGCTGCTGCTGACATTGCAGGATGAGAGAGTCCAGTACAGACATGTCCGTGATCACTCCTGACTGGGCTTAAACTTGTTGGTATTTGAAAAGTTCAGTTAACTTAAGGGAGGGGAAGGGGGGAAGTTATTTTTCATTTTCATGTGTACCTTCAGGTCTGATTTCTTGCGATACTGGTGCAAGAAGGGGAGAGAATTAGTAGAAAAGACCAGAGGTCTGCTTGCTGTATTTCCAGCTGTTCTGCAAATATCGTAAGACAACCTGAAATCATGAGACTGTTATGATTCCATGTCTTGTGGGAGGTTGCATCATTTGGGCTACAGAGAGACCCAAACTGGAACTTTGAGTCCAAACCTATTGGGACCATGCAGGATTCAGATTTGGATCCTCTGAATCCACTTATACGATTCTAGTTCTTGGTCCAGTCCCAAACTGGAAAGCTCCAATTTCTTCTGGTTCTGAATCAGATGCAAAGGAAATCTCATGAGACCCGCTGTTATCCTCAGATGCTGTCTTGAGATGAGATGTTGTCTGGCCTCCATTATATTTTTTGTAAGTTTGACCCCCAATATGTCATGAGAATAGCTTGCTAGAGTTTGGTGCTATCTAATCCAAATCCTTCCCCTCATTCAGCCTTGAAACCAGTCCCTGAATGCCACCTTGACCTTCATTCAGATCCAAATCCTACTTCCTTGCCACAGGTTTATTAAGGTTGCATCTACAGAACGTTGGGTGCAGATGTTAGCTGGCCAAACTGCCAGATGCTCTCCCTCCTGTAATTGCAATGGAAGTGATTGGCTAATACATCAGGGGCAGAGGAAGAGGAGAAGAGTCAAAAAGCAGGTTAAGTGATTTTGTTTAATTCAGCCTAAAGACAGTGTTATAGCAAACAAGCTCATCATCATAAAGAGTTCTTATTAAATTGAAAGTGTACAGGATAATTAACTCTGCTCTCGAGTGTTGGTACATTTCCCTTTGCCTTCACTAGGTTTCCTGAGCATGCCCAGCATTTGGTACTTAAGATGTTAAATGGTGATTGAGACGATTTAGTTAAAAGGTTATGTTAAAAAAATCTATTCTTGCACACTCATGCTCACACACACAGTCTGTTGCACAATCTTATTTGCCTTAGACCAAGCTTTAAGTGAAACTCGCATCAGCCATAAAGATGGGCATCTTTTGAGGTTCTTGGTTCACAAGCTATTAGCCAAGGGATATGACTCAGACCACATCACTGGATGACAAGGACATTATATTGTCAGCATCACTAGTGTCGCTCCTTTAAATCTTCCCATCTGTACATTACACTTTCAGCTAATCTGTTCTCTGTTTGTTTTCCTAACACGGTCCTTTCACGTCCTACTCAGCACTCCATCTGACCAACCTACTCTTTCCCTCCCCTCTCTTCCAAAGAAACCGACGCATCCCGATCGAACCAGATTGACAGCTGTGTGACAGATGGATGGACAGAAAGCTGGACCGGACCAAACTCGTTCGCGCTTTAAAAATTGACAATGCAACCGAAGTAGCGGAACGGGGAGAGAGAGATTGGCAAATGGAATAAATGGTCCCTGGAAAGTTTGTGATTAATCTTTGCACTGTCAAGTAATGGCCTGATAATGCAGGAATTTAATGGGAATGACTACTGCTCGTTCACAGGCATTCATTAGTGTGGAGTAAGGCAGGAGACAGTAATGGGCATTGTTCCTTTCTTTGCAAATTGGGAGCATGTTGTTTCAGGTGCACCATCTCCCTCCTTATTTTTTCCTCCCGAATGACAGGTTCACACCTCCCAGCTCTAACTGATCCTAAGGGGTACCACACATTATAGACTCACGTTCCCTTCTCCCAAACCACTACCACATAAACCTGCTCTTATCTTTCGGGCCCATTAAAAAATTCTCCTGTCCAGCAAAAAACAAAAAGGAACTCCGTGTTATCCGCTGGAGTTCACCCTAAAAGAAAGGATGTATTTTAAAGTCGGCAGCACTCTCTCCTGCTGCCCCATTGCTGGTAATGGGTGTAAAAGGTTTGGAGGTTTGTTCTGGCTCCTTCCCTGAATGCTCGAAAATCCATTAGATCTAACACAGTTGAGCTGAAAAACCCATGCAAGCAGATTGTCTCATGAAATACTTCCTGCCTCCAGACCCTGAATTTCATAACAAAATGAGGAGAGTCTATAAACCCCATCAAGAAAACCTGATCTTGTGATATATCTAGCCTGATTCCTGATCAAACAAGTCCTGAGATACATTTGACCTTTTGGGGAAATTAATTCAGAACCTCCCAAAGTATAAGATTCTCCCCTTGCTACTCCAAGTGCAGTTAATTGCAATGTAGACCATGATGCATGTGATTGGGTGCTACCTCCTCCCCAGTTAGAAATGGCATGAAAGGAGGAGAGGGAGAAGCTTTCTCTATGATAGTCTCAGGTAGCAGCATCTAAATGGCAGAATGGGTGGAATTAGTAGGAATTTTAAAAGCAGTGTTTGTCATTATATCTGTGGAGTCATGTCTAGTATTTAGAGGAGGGGACAGGGACCAGGGCTTACACTTTCCAAAGTGGCTAATGATTAGGGGGTGCCCAACTTGAATTGCCTGATTTTCAGAAAGTGCTGAGCACCCACTTTCTGAAAACCACCAGCCCCTTAACATGTCTCAGGCTTGGCATCCAAAATCACTGGTCACTTTAAGGCTCAGAATTCTCTGCTACTGACCTTTGCCACGTCATGTAAATACTCGGTGTGTCAGTTTTTCCAGCCATAACATGGGAATAATGCAACAATAGGGTAATTATGAAGGTTAAGTAATGTTCACCGAGGGTTTTGGAGACCTTTGGGTGACAGGAGCTACAGCAAATGCAAAGGCCAGGCATTGGACAGAACTAGAGTTGGTTGAAAATAAGAATTTCCATCCTGTGGGAAGTTCCAATATTTTGATAATCATCCTGAACCAGTACAAAAAGCCTAAATACATTTTTTAAATTTTTGCAGCATGCAAAGTTCCAAAAAATGTTATGTGGAAATATCAAAGCATTTCGTGTTGGTCCGATTCAGCATTGAACTGTGTCTGCCGGAGCGGCCCCCGGTGCCTCGTGCTTCCTGATTAATGTTGAACTGATCAAAAATGAAACGTTTCCTTTCAGGTTTCCCAACAGAAAACTGAAAGTTTTCAGCCAAAATCACGACAGAAAACTCCTGACCCATTCTAGAAAGATTATTTACTCGTTAGCAGATGGACTCTCCTCTCTCATCTCTTTAGGAATCTCTGTCATGCACATTCGTTCAGAGAGACAGCCCTATTAGAAATGTCCGATCCATGAGATTTATCCATTCCCCGGGTGCAAATAAGGACAGAATTTGGAGGGTGGGTTTTGTGCATAGTCACAACTGAGAACCAGGACTCTTGAGGTCTGCAGACAAAAGATCCACACAAAGTCCTCCCCAGGGCTAACATGGTGGTAGGAGCCATGCTGGGCTTGTCTCAGATTGAAGGAGCTGATTTGCATATGGTTTTGCATAAAGAGCCTAAAGTGTCAGGTAGCCCAATGGTTAGTTTCCAGTGCTGTAGCAAGTCATTGTGCTTTTTGCTCTGGGTGTCGTGTCTCTTGCTGAGGGGCTGATCGCAAAGAATGGTGGGATGGAGAGGAAGAGGAGGATGGAGATGTTTAGTGCAAAATCAGGAGTGAAGCGATGAGCAGAAGAGATGCACTGGCAGAGCGCTGCATGTTATAATACCAGCCTGGTACAGAGTGAAGCACCCCAGGACTAAATGACACTAAATGACTGAGTCACCTTCATGTCAGCAGGGAGGGGACTGACTGGGGGGGAGGGGGGGGCTGGGAGAGGGCAGCCTAGTGCTCAGTCACATCGGTGCAGCTGCCGCGCTGGGGGAGGGAGGCTACGGGGGGAGGAAGGAAGCTCATTATGACTGATAAATAGAGGGCTCCCGTCGTCAGCAATGTCATTGCGTTCACCTTTTTCACGGTCCCCTCTTTCCAGCTGTGTAATTAATTAATGGATTGGAAGTGCTTAGTTTTCAGTGATCTACAGGTTGACCTTGCACCTTCCTCGGCTTGTCTGTGATTGTTATCAGCAGGCCCAGCTTGCAGAGACCTTTGCACCTCGGCACCCTGCCCTGGAGATGGAGAGAATGGGCCAGATTCTTCATTGCCCTGTGTCTTGTGCAGCCCTTTGCCCTGCTGCAGAGTGATTGTAAGCTACCAGTCGGATTGACTTTGCGCTGATCTCTGTATTGACCCAAGGTGCGAGGCAGTGGAAAAGCTGGCCCAGTATGGGCAGAGAACAATGTGAGGATGACTCTAATATTGCTTACTTGGCTGGATGAAACTTACTTCCCAGCTACTTTCTCCATTGCTGCAGTGTAGTTTCCCTGCAACTCATTCACACACCGACATAATCACTGGAGAGAAAGGGTGATCCAGAGGTGGAAGACTTTTCTTGTGGGTTAGGCACTGGCCTGGGACTCAGGGACCTGGGTTTACTTCCCACCGCTACTATCGACTTACTCTGTGATCCTGGGCAAGATAGTTTGTCTCTCTGTGCCTCAGTTTCCCCACCTGTAAAATGGGGGGAAACAATATTTCTCTGCCTCCCAGAATAAATTTGTTGATGACAGATACTGTTGGGATGGGGCTATAGAGAAAATTTGAGCTATTTAACAGAATTCCAGGTAGTCCTATGGAGTGCAAACCCCAAGCCAGGAGTTAGAGCCCTGTGCGGGATTGTTCTTCAATCCCACTCCCACCTGCTCCTGCTAATATGGCAGCAGGTCCAATGGGACCCACGGGATCCTAGTCCCATGCAGGGCTCTGCCAGGAAGTGCTTAATGGCATCAGGCAGCTTTGCAAAATTCTCATCCACTCATCGCCCTTTGTAACCAGTGAATAAAATATCGTTCATTTTTTTACAGTCAACATGGGGACACAAACTTGGTGATCTGGCTGGGAAATCTTCATGACAATTTTGAAACCAGGCTTAGGACATTGAGAAAAACAAGATGGAAACAATTATTTTGTTTCTGGTTCGTTGGCCTGAATATGACACAGGTCAGTAGAGACCAAAAGTGCACGTTGCCTGCTGAGCTTTGTTAAAATTCCTGACCGTAAGTGTCACAATGGGAGCTGCTGAGGGCTTTTTACGAACTGGCCACAATCTAGATGACCAAATGGAAGCAGAGCAATTTTGGAAAATCTGTCCCCCAAATTGGGGGTGGTGAGCCCATGAAAACCTGAGCTTTGTTGTCTCTAGTCTTGTCCGTGAGGCTGCTAGAACATGCTCTACATAAATAACTTCCCAGCACCAACTACCCCAAGGCCTCCAGATGCCTTAATAAAACAACATAAACAAACTAGGGCCTAGGCCTCCAACCAACCCTTCCTTGCGCAAGGGATCCTTATTCAGCTGAGTAGCCCCATGGAAGACAACGGGACTGCAGTATGCTCAGTACAGGTAAAGATTACTTGAGTGAGTTGCAAGATTGAGTCCTTAAACAGGAAGTCAAATTTTCAATCCAGGGTTCATCTCTAATGACTGGGGTTAACTTTTCAAAAGGCCTCAGTTGCATTTTAGCCCCTTAAATAAAGGACAGATTTTCAAGAAGGGGAGCAGCTATCATGTGAAATGGCCAGGTTCTCTAAAGACTGCACCCTGTGTTCTCTGTGGCCTAACCGGAACCTAAGATCTATGGAGGATCCAGCCCCTCAGGTGATTCTGACCATAGAAAGAACCAATCAGTCTAGAAAAGGAAAGCAACCAAAACCCCAAAGCCAGTTTCAGAGAGTGATTTCCTTCTGGTTCTGTCTTAGCTGCTTGCAATTACGGAGCTCAGGTATCTTGAGGGACAGCATTTGCCAGACAGTCTCTCCCTCTCCATCTTTCCATTCGGTCTCCTTGCGCTGTTCTTCACAGCCCCGTTAGATACGTTCATATTCCTCCTCTCCAAAGCTGCATCCGCATTTCAGATAAAACTTTGGGCCACCGTTGTGGCAGCCTTTAAAGGGCTACGGCACGCTGTTCCTTCGTCTCCTCTCCTCCTTTGGAGAGCAAAGGCAAACCAGAAAAACGATATTAATGTGCAAATTAGTGCAACCTGACTGGCTCCAGATTGCTACTTAGAATTTGCATATTAATAAATGTTTTTGTGACAGCATTTAGCAGATCAAGAAAGGCAGAGATTAAAAAAAAAGACAACAAGATTTTTAAGCTTTTCCCTTATATTTCCTTCTGTTCCCACTCCCACCCTCCCAAATCTATCCATATCTGCTTATACCATATCCATATGTGCTTAGGCTGCATATGTATAGGTCAATGCATGTAAATCTGCCCAGCTCTTGACAGATGTGAGCTTTTGCAGAACAGCCCTGCATGAAGACAGAGGAACAGCTCTGTGCTGGCAGGAGCTCAGCAGATTTGATTTTGTGTGTGTGGATTTGAGTGAGGAGGGTGTTGGGAGGGGGGGAGGAGGAACTGGACATTTTTCCCCCTTTCAAATCTTTTCCAATAGGCACTTTTATCCTGTTCAACTGAATAAACTGGGACTCTTGAAACTGTGATCTTGACAGATGTGAGCCTTTTCCGAGCTGCACTGGAAAAAGAGAGATAGTGTAAACCTCCAGGGCATTTGGGCTTAGCAGAGCCAGTGAAAAGGGTTATTTCCCAGTGTGCTGAATAATGCATTCCTCTGAAATCCTTAGTTCTCTCTTTCTGTCCTTTCTTTCTCTTTTCCTCCTTTTTCTTCAAATACAGATGGCCTTCCCAGTCTCTTCGCCATCTCAGGAAAGTTGTGATCCAAACCATTTTCCAGGTGATGGACTTTCTAACTATCTCACGTGCACGTGGTCAGAAAATGAAAAAGTCAGATACATGAACAGGGCAATTCATACATCACTGCTGCATTAAGGATATATTCCCCTTCTCGGTTAATTACTTGTCACATCAGTCTTGGGGGAAAGCAAGCTGGCTGATCGCCAGACTCTTTTATTTCAGGAATCTCTGTCATGTGCATGTTCGTTCAGAGGGACTCAGCCCTAGGAGATTTATCTTCCCAATTAACTTTCATGTATCTGTGATTTAAAAACAACAACAACTAAGAAACAACTTGGAATTCTCTCCCATTCCCTCAGTGCAAACCACTGCAGCTCTCTCTGCCTCCTGCACATTGCAGGGCTTTTATCTGGAGATTCAGGTGTTTACCTGGTACCACGATACAAAGTGCTTACATTTCAGAGATGCCGAGTACCCACCACTCCAGCGGAAGCCAATGGAAGCAGTGAGTACTTTCGCACCATTGCAAATCCAGCTGTGGATGCCTCCACCCACTAAGAAACTGAATAAAAATGAAAATCCCCTTTGGAATTTGTTTCCCCATCCCGCTTGTATCAGGTTGGTATGATCAGCCAGGATTTGCTTCAATGGGTCATAATAGTAGAGAGCGTTTTTTACCCTCAGGTCACTGTTTTGGAATCAAGAACAAGCTGGACCTAAACTGCAGAGTTTGCATCTGGATCTCAACTGCTCCCAGTCTCCAGGGGGGTGCTAATGTGGAAATTTTGGTTCAACTTATTTTACCAGTGTGGGCGTCCATGCACTGAGCTACTATGAAGTTCAGGGGGACTTGTGGCCTACATTTTGATGCAAACCCATCTCTAAGTGCGGCTCAAAAGTTGCTCAGTGTCCCACATGGAATAAATGTGGTGCTTTTAGTCCATTTCCCAGGGAACAAGGCTCTGTGCCGCGTCACAACCAGCATTGTAACAATGGGCACTAATTGATGATGTGGTTGGCAGCGCCAGGCATCAGTGAGACCCTGTTACATTGACTATTTGCTCCGAAATGCCTGCTCCACCCTAAAATCGGTCCATCAAGCCAGCGTTGAGACTGGCGCAGCCCATGGTGTACGCATCCTGCAGCTGGTGTACACATCCTGTGAATAAATGGCTGCCATTGGTCTCCAGGGCTGTCAATCTGGCTTCATCTTTCAGCAACACTAAATTCACCCTAAAAACATTTTTTAAGAAGCGCTATGCAAATTCTCTTGCAGGGCTGGGGGATGTGGGAAAGCCACAACCCCCCACGATTTCTCAACCAAAGAAATCTCTGTGCATATGAGACACGCTGCAGTGGGGGCTCAAGACGTGCTTCCCCCTATTGTGGGGGATTTAATTAGGGGTTGGGCCCTGACCCATTCGCTAACTTGGATCCAGATCATGCCCCATAGATCCGCATGACGGGTGAAACCATGTCCCAGGGCCCTAGAAACCTTATGGTGGATCCACACGTGTGTAAGAAGTGGGCGAGCAGTGAAACTGGCAAAGGCACAAGCTTTCTCTCTCTCCAAGGTACTCCTGTGGCCAGTATTATCACAGCATCTGAGCCCCTCACTGTGGCCAATTGGAAACTGCATTAAAATGTGAAGCTATCACTTTAGTCTGTAAAGGGTTTCCTGGTGCTGCATTCAGGCTAGGAGGCTCTGCAGTGAAGCATAAGATCTGTGTCTTTTGGCAGGCAGTCTGCAAAGAGCCAGCCTAGAGTAAGGTGGGATGAGTTGTGTTTCTCTGTGTTAGGGCACAGCCTGCTTTGTGTGTCTCTTAGGGACTGGGACGTGGATGGTCTGACCTAGCGGTCGGAGCAGGAGCCAGCAGCTGGGAAATGGAGCCGAGGCTGAATGCTAGGGCCAAGGGTCAGAACTGGAGTTGGAGGCAGGGGTCAGGAACCCGGCAGGAACTCAGGAACCAGGACAAGGCAGGGATGCAGGGCTCAGGAATCAGGCAAAAAGGCAGGGTCTGATGTAACAGCCAGCATCTAACCCACTTTTATGGACAACTTCCTGCGTCTCTTTCCAGCTTAAATTGCGCAGCTGGACCAATCAATGGGGCCGGGCGCTGCTCCCTGGTGGGGCTAGGGTTTCATAACCTGCTCAGCTCACCCCATACTAGCAAGCTGCTAGAGAGCAGCTAGAACAGAACAGCAGCCTGCGGCCATGGTTCAAGACCTGTGGATCCTCACAGTGTCCCTGTTTTGGGGGTTTGTGTGTTAGGATTGTGAATTCTAAGAAATGAATTAGATGCATTGCAACCTTCCAGTAAGAGTATTTTCACCTGACTTCTCTGTGTGTATGCCATGATCGTAATACTCACCATCTGTTGTGTGTTGATCCTCCCAACTCCCCTGGCATAGGGGGCTGTTATCCCCATTTGACAGATGGTGCACAGAGAGACTAACTGATCTGCCCAAGGTCACACAAGGAATTGAACTGAGGTCTTCCAGGTCTTTAGCTAGCTTAGACCCTCCTTCCTTCAAGCAACCTATAGGAAATCTGTAATAACATTGAATAGAGACTGAGGTTATGTTTACACTACAGCTTATGACGGCCTAACTGGTGTCACTCAGGGGTATGAATAAACCATGCCCCGAGTGACATAAGTTACACCAGCATAAGTACTCGTGTGCACAATGCTACATCCATGGGAGAACTTCTCCCACCGACATAGCTTCTGTCACTCGCGGGGGTGGGTTTTTTATGCCAACAGGAGAGCTCTCTCCCATCAGCATGCCGCATCCTCACCACACGCGCTGGAATGTAAACAGCAACCACAGGGAAGGTGTTACTTTCCAGGGGGTTCCTAGAAGAGAGAACCTCATTTTCTTCTGGACGCTGAGGGCAGGAGGGATAGAGGGGAGTTGGCTGGCCCCTGGGTAAGCGTTAGCGTGGCGTATCTTTTCTCTTCCTCCACTAACAAAACAGAGATTTAAAAGACGCACAGCGGAAGCACAGACCCCACTGAGGCCATACATCAGTGAGTTTGCTGGCAAGAGCGAAGCCGCCGTGTCTGGGCAATGTTTGTGTCAGGATTATCTGACTCCCAGTCGAGCTGCAAACAAGCCTGATGTCTTCTGTCAATAGCAGCGCATGAGCGGAGAATCACAATTCCTTCTGAAAGGAAGTTTGGGAGCTCGTCCAGTAAAAGAAGGGATGGGGAGGCTGAATTCTTAGACTCATCAAAGTTGGGGAATGGGACAGCCTAAACTATGATCCAGTCTAGTGCCTATCCCTGGAGCCAATGCAAGATTGTCCTCTAACATCCATTTTCTAGTGCTTTGTTTAGTCTAATTTTTAATGTCCCAAGTGAAGGAGCATCCACTGACATTCCTTGGGAGGCTGTTTACAATCTGATTCATATCACTGTCATGAATTTTACCCCTCGGTATCCAAGCCTATATTTTACCTTTCTTAATTTCATCCCATGACTTCCAGTTATATTCCCACATTAGTCTAAATGATTCTAGAGCAGCTTGGTTCTGAGCATCTCCTTGAGTGACAGCTTTTGATGTCAGTATGTGTGATGACACTGCTTCCATTCCGGGGGTCTGAAGGTATTTTCCACTCCTTGAGAGGCAGATCCGTAGCATTATCCCCAAGTAGAGCAGTCAAATTGTTGTTGCCCGCTTCTCAACTTCTTCCCCATTGTTGGAGTATCCCCAGATGGTGGTGAAGTCACCTATAATGACAGCCTAGGGAGGTCATGGAATCTCCATCATTGGAGATTTTTAAGAGCAGGTTAGACAAACACCTGTCAGGGATGGTCTAGATAATACTTAGTCCTGCCATGAGTGCAGGGGATTGGACTAGGTGACCTCTCGAGGCCCCTTCCAGTCCTATGATTCTATAATAAGGCAGTTTTTTCTGCCAGGGAAAAGTTGGTTTGCCATGCAAACTGTTCACCTGGTGGTTTGTAAATAGAAACTACTGATTCTTGAGTTCAATCATTCCAAGTTCCATTGTCACAGCAGTGTTTTTCACCAGTCTTTTGTCACATACAAGTGCCATGCAGCCATAGATGTTACTTTCAATATCTGCAACAATATGCACGTGCTAGGGATGTTTGGTGCTGTTCTCACTCCATGTGTCCATTGAAAGAACATGATGTCTGCTTTCATGCCAGATAGACTGTCCGTCGTCTTTGCAGAAAATCCCTCCACACTGAAATGAACGGTTTTTAGGGCCATATTTGGCTGAGCCCCTGAAAAGGGCTGTTTATGTCAACATCTGTGTCTGTCTTCTGTTGCGGTCTTGGTGTGTATTGTCAGATTTGTTCTGTCCCATGGCTAGTGACAATGGCAGATTAACAAGGATCACACCAGGAATATATCTGACTCAACTTAAAGGACAAATGTTCCTTCCAGCGTGCATGGTGGAACAAGGGGTATAAACCTAACCTAGCTTCTGTCACCTCTGAAAATGCTTCAGAAGGAAGGTCATGGCAGTGATCCCAAGATCGGGGCATTGGCCACTGTCGGAAGACAGGATACTGGGCTAGATAGACCTTTGGTCTGATCCAGTATGGCCATTCTTATGGACAGTATATAGAACCAGAAGCAAATAGGATGCAGCCCGGGTCTTGCATTGGGCTTATTTTTTGAAGCCGACCGTTGTCTGACAAACTTATGACTTGTTCACCCCCTGCACTTATCTGTCAGCTGGAGGGGAGATAGAGTAGGCTACCATGGACCGTGGTCATGTTTGCAGTGTATCCCTTTGAGGGACATTCTGCCTGGATATGCTGAAAGCAGTATTCAAGCAACTAAAGTCTTTCACAGCAAGAGCTTGTGGTTTCTATCTCTACCCGGCAGGGCCTGAGCTCTCTTATTTGTTATGTCATGTCTTCTGAGTTGTCCTGCCTGCAGAAGGTTCTTGCTGAGGAAGGGAAGCTCTCTGTATTCATTAATTCATTTTTTCTTTTGCTGCGATTTAATGTATGATTACAAGGGGGGCGAACGAGGAAACCAGCAAGGACAATCTATAGCTGCAGCAACGGTACGAACCCGCCGTCACCATCTTCCCCATTTCCCTCCCCCGACCCCCACCCAGTGTGCATCTCTCTCTCTCTCTCTCGCCTCTCTCTAGTGTTCGTCAATAAATATTCAATTAATGTTTTCATATGATAAAGATCTATGGGTGCCAGATAAGCACATCCTAGCAGGATGAATGGTGCTGCTCAGTCTTGCGGCTAATTCTATGCAGATGCAGAAAGTCTGCTGGAAGTGACTTTACAAAATGCAATATTCAGGGATTCCTGTTTTATTTTTTAATGCAGACAAGACTTTAAAAGCCTTTATTTTTGACAATTAATTTTATGTACTATTCTTCTCAATTATTTATGTTCCCTGAATGATAAATGTGTAGGAGGGGTGGAGGGAAAAGCAGGTCTTTTCCTCTTTATTTATTAATTTTAGACCTGAGTGATGTGATAAGCAGATTAAAGCCCTCTATCAAGAGGCAGGAGATCAGTTTATTACCAAGCATGGCTCAATGGGTAGAGAGCAATGTGGGGGGACTGAGTTCTAGTCCTGGCTTTGTCACTGATTTCTTGTGTGTCCTTTGGCAAACCACTTAATTCCCTGCATCTCACTTTCCTCGCCTGCAGGATGAGGATACTTATTTGCCTTAGAGAAATACGGATGAAAAGTTCACATGGGCCCAAATTGTTTCAGCTGGAAAAAGCCTCCCAAAATTCTGAAAATCTTGAAAAAAAAAATTAAGATTTGGGAAAAAAAAACCTTTTTGTTTCAAATTTTCTTTCCATTTTATTTCAAGAAATATCTTAAATATTTTTTTAAGAAAAGGTCCCATATCAATACAAAAGCATGAAGTGTTTCATTCAATCCGGAGCATTTTTTTCCCAACTTCTCGGTTCTCTGAGAATTTAAAAAAAAATCATTTTGGGTTGATCCAAAATAATTTTTCAAAAGATTTTTTGGAGCTGCCAGTGGAGCAAAAAATCAGTTATATTCATATAATTCTTCTTGAAACCTCTTGAGGAAGTCCGACCCTCTCGGATTTCCATCCTATTGCTGAGACTTTTGGAGATGCAACAGGGATGGTCCTTGGGGCCTTTGTGAAATTGATTCTAAAGATGGGATTACTTTAGAGCAGAAGAGAGGAGACCCCATTCGAGCAGCACTAAAATGGAAAGGGAGACGAGCAATTGGAGATGTGCTAGTTGGGGGAGTTGTTTGAAAAGAGACTTTTTCCTTGAGATATCGAATGGATTTTTTTAGACAGTACTTCACCTAAATCCAGGAGATATTTTGGGACTCAGAACTCAAACCAGTATCTTCCCTTTGCACACCTTGCCTACCAAGCAATGATGCAGTTGCTAAGGGAGAATTTCTGTCAGCCGTGGATGTTCTAGGTTTTTAAGAACAGGTTGGACAAAAAATTGCCAGGGATCATGTTGGTTTATTTGGTCCTGTTTCAGCGCAGAAGGCTGGACTTCATGACCTCTTGAGGTCTCTTCCAGCCTGACATTTCCACGAGTCTATAATCCTTTTATTTCAGGTTCATTTATGAATCCCCTTCGAAATTTCTTTTGGCACTAAAGAGATGTGCGGGAGTGACAGTGCTGGAGACTGATCTCTCTTGAACAAACTCAGGGATAGAGCAGGTTGAAAAATGGGAAACTTTTTCCAGAAAAATTCATCCTGTTTTTGAGGTCAGAATTCAAAATGTCAGTCATTTTTTTTTAACATTTTGTTGTTTTTTTTCAGGCCATTCTATTGTTGATTTTAAAAAAATGGTATGAAAATTTCTTGCAAATTTTTGCAAAAGAAGTCATTCCTTTTTGAGAAAATTTGCAATATCAATGAGAAATGTCATCAAAAATCGAAATTCAGAAATGTGCAACCAACTCTGTTTAATATTTCCTGATTCCCACTCTGCTGCACAGCATGGCCACAAGGATCTTCAGACAAACAGAAATGAATAGGACTCTAAAAATAGAGTTCCACAGAGAATCTTCATTAACTGTTAGCAGTAGAGGGCTTTTGATGTGCATTTGAGCAGTTCTGACTCCATCCAGTAGATGGCAATGATAACCACAGAGAGTAGTCAGTTAATTACAGTATTTGTCTACATAGTAGTTACAGCAGTGATGACAAGAGCAGCACTAATATTCTCTATACTGTCACTGGGCCTCTACCCTGACCTTTAGAGAGGTGGTGAAAATGCCCACATACTATATCACGCTGGTACAAATGGTTGCTCCAGGAAATGTCTGTCTCTGCTACAGTGACAACCTGTAGGGGCAAGAGATTAGTTCAGTCTCCATCTTCCATTAAATCAGTTGGCAGCTCCAGTGAGGTTGCCAACAAGTGGACCAACTAGTACCGCTCATGACAATTAGATTTGTGGCACAAGCATCTGCCCACTAGGAATTGGACTGAAACCATCTATCCACTACACACTACTTTTAAACAGTGCCAATGTTCTATTATCCTGGGAACAGGTCCAGTACAGGGTCATGGGGCTGAATGATTTCCCCCTATCATTCCATCAACATGCCCCTTTCTGGGCTGGAGAGACCAAGTGAGAACAGATCAGAGGCTCTGGCTCGTTACACGTCTTCTGAGCCTGCCAACATGGGCACCAAATTAGTGCCAGTTCTGGTGAGTTTGGTGCTATGGGATGCTCGTCCAATAAGAAGAGGGCTGAAACTACCAGCTCATTATTACAGGGGTGTTAAGAAAGGACTAAGTTCTGTGGGATTTTATTTTTTATCATGTGGCACAAGGGATCCAGGGGAACTTATTGGACTTCATTGTCCAAAGAGCTAATGCCAGAGCAACTTGCTAAAATTGATTTGAGGGTGGAGTCATTTGCTAGCGAAATAATTGTCTGCCAGAGGGAAGTATGACCAGGAAGCAACTGAAAATTGCTGCAGAGTTCTGAATCAAGACTCATGCCTATCGTCCCACAGTAAAGCACTTTTCAGTTGGAATTGCTTTTTCAGTGCGGTTTTAAACATGAAGTGTTGGCTTGGGGTAGGGGGATCTGCTGTGGGTAAAACAGAACTGACCGAAAATGTCAGTGAAACCTGTACCTGGACTGAATCCCAATGCAATATTTTTGACACTTGTTCTTCTTTATCTCCCTTCCTCAATGCTCTCCTTCCTCTTCTTGTTTGTTTGTTACATCCCCTAGTAAGGTCAGTAATGGAAGCATCCAAATACCAGAAACATCTTGAACCCAACACGATTGCAAGGTGCTCCGATGCTCTGGGGATGGGACCATGTAAGCACTGGACAGTCAGAGAATCCAGTGCCTCAAATGCAAACCAACCATGTATGGACATTGGTGGGTGATGAGCCTCTGTTTTGCATCAGTTTATTTGCCTTGGGAGATAATGCATCTATTAATGCTTCAGTGCGGAATTGGGGCACTGTTATGCAAGATGCTGTACAGACATAACACTTCTCTCGGTCTAGACAAGTGCCTCTCATTTCCTCACCTCTTCCTTTTGGGGTTCAATTCTATAAGACATGGAGCATTCCTGCGAGAGGCCGAGAATCCTCAATCCTCACTGAGGGCAGTGGGAGTTGGGGGAAGTTGACATCTCTCAGTGGAGTTGTCATAAATATAAAGGGAAGGGTAAACACCTTTAAAATCCCTCCTGGCCAGGGGAAAAACCCTTTCACCTGTAAAGGGTTAAGAAGCTAGGATAACCTTGCTGGCACCTGACCAAAATGACCAATGAGGAGACAAGATACTTTCAAAGCTGGAAGGGGGAGAAACAAAGGTTCTCTTTGTCTGTGTGTTGTTTTTGCCAGGAACAGAAAAGGAATGGAGTCTTAGAATTTAGTAAGTAATCTAGCTAGATATGCATTAGATTCTGTTTTGTTTAAATGGCTGAGAAAATAAGCTGTGCTGAATGGAATGTATATTCCTGGTTTTGTGTCTTTTTGTAACTTAAGGTTTTGCCTAGAGGGATTCTCTATGTTTTGAATCTGATTACCCTGTAAGGTATTTACCATCCTGATTTTACAGAGGTGATTCTTTTACTTTTTTTCTTCAATTAAAATTCTTCTTTTAAGAACCTGATTGCTTTTCATTGTTCTTAAGATCCAAGGGTTTGGGTCTGTGTTCACCAATGCAAATTGGTGAAGATTTTTATCAAGCCTTCCCCAGGAAAGGGGGTGTAGGGTTTGGGAGGATTTTGTGGGGAAAGACGTTTCCAAGCGGACTCTTTCTCTGTTATATATTTGTTAGACACTTGATGGTGTCAGCAATAAAGTCCAAGGGCAAAAGGTAAAATAGTTTGTACCTTGGGGAAGTTTTAACCTGAGATGGTAAAAATAAGCGTAGGGGGTTTTTCATACAGGTCCCCACATCTGTACCCTAGAGTTCAGAGTGGGGAAGGAACCTTGACAGGAGTTCAGCACCTTGCCAGATTAGCCCTCAGCCTCCAATGGTTTGCCACAGGCTGGTGAAGAATCTGCACCAGACAGTGTTCAGATATTTAAAAGAAGAGATTAACAAGCAGCATTGCCTAGTGATTTGTCACTTTCAGCAGCAATGGAAAGGAGATCTTCCAAAGTTAGAAGGGGGGGTTCAGTTAAGCACCCAAAAATCCTGGGAGCTGTGTGTTCTGTTTTACCTAACTCATCTAATCTCGCCATGGTATCCTACAGCCCATCACCCGGGTATCTAAGTGCTGATACTGATCGGAGCTTCTTTGGACTGCCATAAATATTTGGGCTGTAAAAGTCACAAGAACAGACTTGTTTGACTGGAAATATCAAAAGAACAGCCACCGCGGTTAAGATATGTTGGTGCTGCCGATCCCCGCTAGGAAAAGGAAGGTTGGAGGGATGTAAAAGTGAAAAAATAATGAAAGGATGGGACGGGAGTTAGATACTGAATATTTTGAACCTTTTTGAACCCTGCAAAAGTATCCACTGGGGTTTGAAGTTTGATGGGTTCTTATAGCTTCATAAGGCTAGTAAGGGCTATTGGAATCATCTGGTCTGACTTTACGAATAATACAGGCCATAGCATTTTATCCCATCATTCCTGCCGCAAGCCAATAACTTGTGGTTGAAGTAGAGCATCTTGTTTTCTCCCAGCTGGTTTGCTGAGCCCTAATTTGCTTTCTTAGGAATCCTGTATCCAGAAGGAAGTGTGTGAACCTGCTGAGTACAGCAACAAGCTGTAGTCTGGACACAGAATCTTTTCTGTAAATGGCAAAAGGTTTCTTTCAGCCCCTAATTTGCAGTGTCAGAGTAACCCATTATCAAGACGATTAAATTTAAAGAGACTGCAGTAAATGCTAGCATACAGAAGACATCAAGAATCATTAAAATGTAATTGGAAGCAAAACTTAATGAGGTAAAAGGAAAAAAATACCCAGCATCCTTTTAGGTTCCTTTTCTCCCTTCCCCTACTCACTTTGTCTGAGCTAGCAGCTACTGTATTAAACAATAATAATATTCATAATTTGTAAGACAATTTGATTAGCTGTTATTTGCAACATCTAGAAGGCATGCCAAGACTCAGGGAAGTTTTGATGTGAGGGGTCAATGACACCCACAGACTGTAAAGGCAAACTGTGAATTCCCTGCCTTAATCCAGTCTCAGAGTTTACCATTGGAGGTGACCAGGGCTCCCTTTGTTCATCCAGAGTTGACAAATAGAACAAAATGAAAACAGCTTCCTTCAGCATCTTTGTGCTGGTGGCGAGACTGTGCCAGGCTCGGAAGAGTAAATTTCCTCCATTCCCCTCTACCGAGAAACAACGAGGGCAAAAACCCCAAAGCTAAGAGGCCCGTAGGCTGGCAGAATCCGCTTTTACCTCAGGGGCAAGGAAATCATAGCCTGGTCTCTGTTAGGCATGTGGTTGGTAAATGTAATGTTTACAGAATAGGTAATGGCTCAATAAGCAGGTGGGCTGGCTTCCCAGATCCTTGAGGGATGCTCACTGCAGAGCATCTGCAGCTTGGTTGATGCTACTATGATGTGCATTGCTAGCACTCCTTGGAGTGGAGCTGTTCTGTTCATTTCTCTGGTGGGGAGTTTGACAAGACCAAGGTTGGTTTGGATCCAACTTCTGTTTTGCCTGAGTCACCAGACCTTGTTGGGGGTGGGTCGGGGGAAAGGTACATACCGTTAAGTCTGAGCACTCCATGCTCTCAGCCATGTACATCTGCACTCCTACATAGATCTGCATCTTTCAGGTGTGCACAGTTATTCTAATTAAAGACCAGGACAGAGCTAGGCAAAAATTCATTACCAAACTCTCAAACCCTGTCAAAGGCACTTGGTCTTGCTGGAGACTCCATGCTCAGCCCAGATGCACTCAGGGTGGACAATCTGTACCAGCCTTGAGCGAAGGTGGGACAGATTCATGGTGGTGTTCAAAACTAACGTTAAAACTCCTTGGGTCTAGATCTGTATCTTCCCAATGAGCAAACCAAACCCCTGCTCAAAACATGCCTTGAATTTTGGCTTCGAAATCAAGATCTGAATCCAAATTATCCCAAATTTCAGGTTGTTCAGACTCACCCTATTACATAGCCTTGAGCTGCAAATGCAGAGCGGGACCTACAAACAGAATTTAGGTTCATATCCATCCCCTGTAAAAACCATGCAAAGTTCATGGCTTCGACACAAAATGAAGTCAAATATGGCAGTTTTGACTGAGATTATTTTTAAAGAGGGAATGTGGTCTGGTAGTCAGGGTGTTGGTCTGGTGCTGAAGACAGCAGGGTTCTAACCCTGTCTCGGACTGAGACCTTTGGTGATCATTCTGCGTAAAATTTTCAAAAGCACTTTTTAAAATTGGACTTAGGCACCGTTAAACATTTTACCTTTCCCCCCTCTGTGGCTCATTTTCCCCTGCCACTCTCTGGCTGTTTTGTCTATTTAGATTTTAAGCTCCTTGGTGCAGGCACTGTTTCTGACTATGTGTTTGTCCAGTGCCTAACACAACGGGGCCTTGATCTCAGTTGAGACTCTCTCTATTCATTCCCATAATACAAATAATAATAGAAAAGGGACCTGGACAAATCATTTCCAAAGAACTGCTGTTCTCATATATAACGCAGATGTGCCTGACATGGAGGAATTCTGGGATACCCAATGATCTGTTCTGTTTAATAGTTTCCTTTCTCCATTTTTTTAATGGCAAATGGAATCTGAGTTCCATTCGATATGGGGAATGATTAGTGGAGTACAATCTGCAACAGCTGGCCAGGTAAAAGCCTCTTCGGGATCATTAGTTGGCCGTAGCGAGACCAAAACAGGTCAATTTCACAAGGTTAAAAAGGATTACTGCTGAGCAGAGAGATCAAGGATTTGAACAGGCTTGGACACTGAAATCTCCTCTCACCTTTAGAGTGGGTCGCATTGACAAGGGGTGAGCTCTCCTGTTCTGTGGACACAAAATTCCAGTCTCCACAGCTGCTAACCCAGCCGTCTTTCCATATTCCCATTAAGAAAAGGAAATAACGATCTATTTTAAAGGGCCATGGTATTTGGAATTCAGTATCCAATTTTCCACAGGCACCAAGAAGAAATGTCTCCCTTCCAAAACACCAGACAGAGGAAATCTAGACTGCAATTTTAGTTAGAAAAGTGAATAACCCTTTCCGATCTCTACCTGTCTTTGAGTCACATCTGCGCACTTTACGGACACAAGAAAGTTTTTACGGCTGTTCGATCCTCAGAGCCAACATAGCAACAGGAGGGTGAGGTTGGTTCTTTTTAGCTTGCTACTTTAGTGGCAACCTTGTCAGCTGCACTGTTATTGCAGGATCTTTCTTACTAGATGGAAGAGCCAGAAGGTAGAGAGCCTGTTTTTGTTTTTTCCTGATTCCAGGTTGAACTTGCAATGCCAACCCTTGATTCATAAACAACCGAATTGCTTTGATATGAACCGTGTTGAGTGCAAACACCCTTTCTCATGAACAGAAGTCATGGAGCTAACATTCTGTGCCACCATTTTGAAGATTTAGGGTTTATCACCTCTTTCAATACAGCTTCATGAGTGTAACTGAAGACAGAATCAGACTCTCACTGTATGGTGTTGAGATCTTTAATGTCTCTGTTAGCTTCTGTGTTGTGAGGCTCTTGTTTCTCCTGGATGTTTTGATTATTTATTCTCAATCATCTCCAGAAAATTCTCCCTCTAATGGGTACTCTGCTGAAGTCAGTGGAATTGCACAGTATTAGAGCTGGTCAGACGTTGTTTCTTGTTTTTCTCCCAGAAAAAAGGTCTGACTTTCCTTTAAAAATGACTTGGGGGGGGGGGGGGTGGAGAGTTGTATAGAAACATTTCCAGGTTTTCTGTTCTTTTGACAAAAAATGAACATTATTGAGGAAAGCACGATCATTTAATCGACACTGCAATTTTTAATCAGCGGGGAAAATGTTGATGGAAAGTTTTTGACCAAGCCCTATACAACATAGAAGCCGGAATAGAATTAAGCCCTGTAGATATATACATCGGAACCCCATGAGGGCAAAGTATCAGGGGGTAGCTGTGTTAGTCTGTATCTACAAAAACAACAAGGAGTCCGCTGGCACCTTAAAGACTAACTGATTTATTTGGGCATAAGTTTTCATGGGCAAAGTCATTTTCTCCTTAAAACCTAGAATCAGGGTTTCACTGCAACTGGACAATGCTTTGAAATGACTTTCTACGGGGGGGGGCAGGATAGCAGGCATCACAAAAAAGGACAATAAAAACTCTGAATACACATTATCATAGAACTAGGTTGCCCTGCAGCTGCTCCACTCTAGGTATATTAACAGCTCTGGGATTCCAAGAAACTACTGGACAAGAATAAGCGTATAGCTGGCAGAATGACCACAATGGACTTTTTCATTAACAACAGTCTTGCAAAGAAAGGGCTTGCTCAGGCAGAACAATCAGAAAGCATGGGGCTGCAATAAAAGGTGATTGAGATTCCCATTCTCTCTTTCTTACAGGGCTCTTTCTCCCTTTCTGTCTCTTTTTCCGCTCTCTTTGGTGGTGGTGGTGGTGGTTTAATGCGAAGGCTCCCCATGGGCCGGTTTAAATCTTCCTCTGAATTAGCATTCCCGTTCCCCGGGGAGGGCAGTGGCAGTGATGACTAAGGGAAAGGGTGATAAATGTTAACAGAAACACTTTTGCAGAGTGCTGATGTTGTGTTTTTAAAACGCGCACCTGCACAAAAGATGCAGAGTGAGGGAAATTGCTCCATCTTTACTGGAGACAAACGCACACGGAGACACGGACATTACAGGGATGACTCGGTGAAGCTTCACCGGGGAGTTGTATGAAAGCCCCGGGGAAAGGAAATGAATGAGTTAGAGAGGAAGACCAGTCTGTGGACACTCGACTGGCTTCAATTTCCAGCTCTGCCACAGGTCTCCTGTGTGACCTTGGGCAAGTCACTTAGGCCCAGATATTTAAAAGTATTTAGGTGCCTAATTCCTATTGAAATCAATGGGAGTTAGGGACCTAAATACCTTTAAAAGCTGGGCCTCTGTCTCTCTGTGTCTCCGTTCTCCATCTTTGATGGGGATAAACATTTGGAGGGGCAGGGATTCTCTCTTCCTGCTCCCCGTACAGCACCAGCACAATGGGACCTTGATATCTACTGTAATAAAAATGATAAATACTAACCATATATCCAAACTTGGGTTTGTCTACAGCTGCAAGTGATGCACCAAGGTGTGTGTCTACACTGCACACTAAGCGCGGGACTGTGGGACCAGGGCTTGTGGGCTTGGTGATCCCATGGCTGTGCTTGAGCATCCACACTGCAATGGAAATGGGTTTACAGTCACTGGACTGGGTCTCACAGCCATCTTAACATGTCCATATTGTGATCCTTGGCCCTTCTGACTTGGGTACGCAGCTTGACCTGTATTCATGTTGCCAAATGATGGAGCTTGAACCCAAGTCACAGTGGGACTCGGGCTTTGATCCACCCCCCAGCAGGCTCCTCGGACCAGCTCCCGAGTGCTTGCTGACCTGAGTCAGACTGATTTGTGTGTGGATGAAAGCGGGGCTTGGGCTCAAACTTGAGTCAGACCCTGGGCTTAGTGTTCAGTGTAGACATACCCTAAGTGGCCGGTATGGGCCCTGCTGTGCATGAATGTGGCACTATTTGAAATGGGACTACGGTAATGGGTGCTAGGGAACTTCCAGTGCACGCCTGCAGTTGGTGTGCAACATGCTGGTGTGAATTCACATGTCCATCCCTGCTGGTGTGGAATATGGCACCAGGCAGAAAAGCTCCTCGTTTGGATGGTAGGCCAATGCTGGAGTGTGAAGCCGGATCGGAGCTGAAATTTGGTGCGAGTGGATCTTCTCAGCCGTCAGACACCCTGAATGGTGGAAATCTCATGAGATCAGCTCTTCCCAGGAGCTTTCCAGAACGTTGGGCTGAAATCTCTTGAAAACTCAGCTGTGTTCTTGTGCAAAGCCACAGCAGAGCTGGGCAAGAGGCCCCTCCCATTTCTGGATGAAACTTGACATGAAAAACAGTGTCTGGGGACAGGTCAGCATCTGAGGAATCAGGTCCTGCTGTCCCTCCTCTCCACCTCACCTGAAATCCAAAGGGGGTGGAGTTGGGAGTTCTGTGTTTGGCTTGTCTCTAATAATAATGAAGAGTACGTAACAGGTTGCTCTAAAATTGATATATCATTTCCCTTTGCTCCGCCTCTTCTTGGGTCTGGCTTTTAATGATCTTCCAGGGCAGGGCTTTTCTCTGGCATTGTTTCTCGGGTGTCTTTATTCATTTGTTAAATCGTCACAATGATATCTTACATTCTTTCATCCATCAGGGATCCCAAAGTGCTGTACAAGTGAGGGGCTACACGGTCCCCTAAAGGTGCTGCCTGGCTTTGCGGGGCGGGCATGAGGAGATGCCACAAGAAAGTGGAGCAGCTGTAGCTGACTCGGCTAGAATTCTTTTGGGGGGCTCCCCAGGGAGCGCGGTGATAGCTCGGCCACCCTATAAATGGGTACTGCATGTGCTCCCCCACTGTATCTGACCTCCGCTTTGCTGCCTAGCTTGGAGTGGAGCAGAGGCATGTACCACAGCCTCAGCTCTCCAGCCACATTGTTGCTGGCCCCTGGCCCAAAAAGGAAAGTACTTTTAACCCTCTCCTCCTCTTTACAACAGGCTGTGTCAAATGGGCCTGATCTTATGATGACGACGATAGTACAATGGGAGGAAAGACAACAGTGTGTTGTATTAATAGAGATGGGCTCAAGTGTCAGATTGGGCTCTGGCTCTAGATGTCCAGCTCTTGATTTAGTTGGGGATTGGTCCTGCTTTGAGCAGGCGGTTGGACTACATGACCTCCTGAGGTCCCTTCCAACCCTGATCTTCTATGATTCTGTCCCCCCAAGTCCAAGGCTGTTTGTTATCTGGTGTGTTGGCTCTGCCCAAAAGGCAGGAACCATCTGCAAACTTGGGATGCAAGTTCAGGTCTGAATCTCCCCCACCCCCCCAAAGCTTTGGCATGTTCAGATCATGGAGCTTGCTTCACGCCCCCTCCATGGTTGCATGTACATAGCACCCTCCATCTGAAGATCTCAAAGTGTTTTGCAAGGGTGAGACAGTATTCACGGTCTTCCAGGCATTGAGAGGTAAACCTCTCGCTGTAGGCTCTCATAGCAAGAGAAGCTAGGTCGCCTGACCCCTGGCTGCAACCAACAGACCAAGCTGCCGTCAGTGTATTGGCACAGCCTCATAACACACAACTCAGAAGAATTTGCAACCCTCTGCAAACAGCAATGCACTGAGCCAGCAAAGCGACGGACTTCATCCAGAGAGGAAGGGAGGGGCCAAGGGAGAGAGACAGAGTCAGAGGCAATGTTTAATTAGGATGCTAATTTCATGACATCATGCCTCTTGGTCTTTATTCCATTAATGAAGCTGAAAGTAGGCCACAAACTACAGGGATTTACTCTTCCCTGTTGGGACTGTGTTATATTTGTCCGTCTGCTTGCATGGAAAATGCAGCATCATTCCCAGTTGTTAAGTTATTCCATAAACATTCACCATCCACTCTCTTCTTCCTGTAGCCTCATTTATATTGCATGCTTAATGCCCTATATAATTTGGCTTTCTTTACATACTGATGTAGGGAGATAGAGAGATTCTTAAAGAGGGATGGGCAAAGATAGTTCAGGTACAGCCACCCCTGAGTATTCCCCTATGGGTGAAACTCACCATGTAAGGCCTGGATCCCAGGTTACTGAGAGCTCCTTAAATAGAAGCATTGAAACAGGGTAACGGGGAATTAATGTTAGCTTGATAGATTATATCTGCACTGTGAGATGAGTACTGAGATTCTTTTAACTCAGTCCTTACTTGGACCAAACTTCCATGAAAATAAATGGGAACTTTATCTGGGTAAAGACTGATTAATAATAGCTCTCATATAACAAATTTCATCTGTAGCTCTCAATGTGTTTTACAAAGGAGGACAATAGCATTGTCCTCGTTTGGCAGATGGGGAAACTGAGGCAGAGAGGGATGAAGGGACTTGCTTGAGATCACCTAACTGATCAGTGTGAGATGAATAGAACAGAGGCCTCTTCCAGTGCTCTAACCACTTGGCGAGAGAGCTTCTGCACTGCATTTCTGTCTCCTCACAATGAGGGTGAGCCAAACACCCCTGGGTGGGTCATCTGCAGCTGGCATTGAGCCTGGGATGTCTTGTATCTAAAAGCATCAATCGCTAATGCCTGAGCTAAAATGCCCAGCTGTGTGAACTCAAAGCCGCTAGTGGACTCATAAATGTGGTCCAGCCATTGAACCAGGACATAAAGCCACACTGTAAGCATGCAGGACATCTAGTCATTTAAAGCGCAGATCCAGACTCTTGTGGTGTATTCACAGATGTTAACGTCAGGCGAATCACTATGACGATCTAGTCTGATCTCCTCCATAACACAAACCAGAGAATTTCACCCAGTAATTTCTGTAGTGGAAGGAATTGTTCATTAACAGTAGAGCTGAGCAAATAAAGCAATAAAAACATACTTTTTATTATTATTTTGGTGACTTTTCTTCTGGCTTCTTTTAGTAGACTTTTAAGTTCATTCTGTCTCCCATGTTAATGACCTTTGTATGTTCACATTCCATAAACGTTTATGCCCTTGAGGATTACTGGCAGGAATATCTGCAGAAAGAACATTTCAAAGACATGTGCCTGACCGTTTGTGGAAGCTGACTTTGAGATTCTCATGCAAAAATTTGCGCCACTCACCCAACCCCAGTGCAGAAACAGTACCGTGTGACTTAATGTGACCAATCACAATTAATCAATGTAGTTTGAATTTCAAATATCACCATTCGTCCATAGGGTGAAGAATTTGAAAATTGGTCAACTAGATGTTGATGTTCTTCCACACCTGCAACCTCAGAGACTGCAGCTAGTGCATGCAAAACGTGGTGATAATTCTCACCTAGCGTATGTTACACTTGTGCTCCAGAGATTCTGCATACTTCCAGTGGGCTTCTCAATGCAATTCAAGGCATTGGTTTAGATCTATAGATCCCTTTATTGTTTGGGTTTTGGGTATTTTAGAGCTGGCCCCTTTCTTTACAGACCTCACTCTGATAGTTAGGCTCAGCTGAGACACTTGGGCTAGCAGCCACGAGGTCGGTATGCAGGAGTCAGGGTAAGGGCTTCGACTCAGGAAATCAGTGTGCCCCTTAGGCCAACAGAGGCCGTGTGTGCAGATTTAGGTGCTGATGAAGAACGTATCTGGTCACGCTTTTACCGGGGAGCTTGTACGAGGGATGTTGGCAAGCTTTCATTGGCGTGGTGGGGAAGGGGGGGTTATTTTGTTTGCAAGAGCTAATGTTGTTTTAACTGATGGCTGGAACGATCAGCAAACTCTGTCTGCAGATCGAAACTAAAATCCCAAACCTCTTGTGTTGGGCTAAGCAGCTCTTCGAGCCTCAGTTCACAACACAGGGTTTTCTCCTGCCCCCTTTCACCTGTGTTCTCACAGGGCCTGTGCTAGCTCTGTGTGCTCCTGAGAGCCCTGTGTAACGTTCATGTGGCTCTAATAACTTCTCCAGTCAGAGAGGCACCCAGCCCCGTCCTTGTCAGCACTCACCCCTGCTCAGAGCTGTGGGAACTAGGGGTGTGGGGGGTGCTGCAGCAACCCCAGGTTTTGCATGGGGTCCCAGCCCCGTGCCCAAGGGCTCTGCTGTTGGCCCTGCGCCCGATGACCTGGCTGCCAGCCCTGGCCTCAGACTCCCATCCACCCCCAGCTCTGGCCACAGCCTCGGCCACCTTGCTCCTGTCCACACTCCCCGCTCCCAGAGCCGCGGCCCTGCTCCTGGCCCCAGCTGTAGGGGGGTAGTGAGGGGCATGGACAGGGGTAAGGGTGGGGGCGCAGCTCAGCACCCCATTCTGAAAACTCTTCCGGCGCCACTGTCCCTGCTCCCTTCTCTGCGTGGAGCACCCCATCTCTCGCTCACGTCCATGCAGAAATAGCATTCTGCCCCACAGCCGTTCATTGGGCTGAGCGATCAGGATCAAGAATCCCACGCGGGCGCGTCTGTCTAGCGGCAGGGGTCAAGGAGCCAGCCCTTGTGTGTTGTTTTATAAATACGTCGTCCAGTCACTGGGTCAGCAGCATAAAGGCTTCTCTCTGAAAAATGGGAGCCTGACAAGTGCTTAGCAGATGCCCCAACGGCCTGAATTGGGTCTCTGTGAGAGGCTCCTCTCAGCCACAGCAGCACACACTGTTCTAATGGTGCTGTGCCAAGTGACTTCTGGGTCAGTGCTGATCTTTGGAAAGAAGTCTCAGTGGGGGATTGATGACAGA
This sequence comes from Caretta caretta, assembly GCF_965140235.1. Taxonomy (NCBI): domain Eukaryota; kingdom Metazoa; phylum Chordata; order Testudines; family Cheloniidae; genus Caretta; species Caretta caretta. The sequence goes on along the minus strand of NC_134210.1, from coordinate 7,061,440 downwards.
GCTCCTCTGACCTGAGGGAAATCGGCAGGAGGAACGTGGAGACGGTGGTGGGGAGGGGGGACGCTGGCAGACGAGCCACATGGATATCAAAACCTCTTGAGCCTCAGAGTGTCGAGAAGTTCGGAAGCCTTTAAACTCTCCTCACAGGCTGTTTTCCAGGGAAGGAAAACAGCTTTAATCTCCTAGAAGAATCCCAATTTGTGTTTGAAAGCATATGTTTGTGCTGGGAATCAAGCAGCCGGCTCTGCGGTGCTTAACTAGTAGGTCAATGGGGCGGCCTGGGAATTCAGCTCTGCCGTCAATGCGGAGAGTTTATCTGCACAGACTTATGCTGTCAGGGCAGTAACCAGGAGTGGCATTTGCACCGGGGAAGGAGCTGGGAATGCAGGTGCTCTTAAAAAAGCCTACAAAGCCCCTGGCCCCTTTCCGAATGCGGACTGGCTATCGGGAAGTGCTTGTCCCTTCACCCTGTGGAACTGGTTTCTTCGGTGAGGGAGGAAGGCCGGAGGACGCTGGCTGGATTCCGGCTGAGTGCGGAGGTTTGGGATGGGAGCTGCCTTCCTTTGAAGCATTAGGGGCCTGACTGACCATCACTTTGTGCTGTCACACCGGTGCAAATGCTTCCATTCAGATTTGGTGGCATTTTAGATCCACTTTGCATTGGTAGAATCAGCTACACTAAGGGCTGGACAACAATGAATGAGGCCCTGCACCTTTTGGCTGCTTAAGGCAGGGTCCATAGACTGGTAACCCTGTAGTCTATTTTGTTATGGTGGAGCCTATGGTTTTGATGTGGGCCTGAAGCTGTAATGTGCAGAGTACCCTCAGCTCGCATTGACTTCAGTGGGAATAAATCTGAGATAAATACAGAATGTGTCGCTCAAAACCTTTCATTCTGAAATATTTCCTTTTGATTTTGACCACTTATTGAGATGTATTTTACGGAATATTAACTTCAGTTTCAAAAATAAATGCCCTTTGGAACCGAGAGAACTTTTCATTTTAAAAATGTTGAAACGGGAGGTTTTGACCATTTTAAAACTTTTTTCCCCCATATTATTTCCAAACTGGAGATCAGGTGAAACTCTCCCTTTCTTGGAAAAAGTTTCCTTTTTGACAAATCAGCCTTTTTGGACCAGAGAAGTTGTCGAGAGATTCCCAACCCGCTCAAATTCTGCTGCTTCGCGCTGCTCCTCATTCTGAAGACCAACTTTTCTTGAGCCTAATGATGAGTACTGGTCTGCTGCCTCTGCTTTAAAAGCAGAAATGGGCTGGAAAAGAGAAAAATCGGGATAGCTTTTTTAAGTGAGTTTGGATGTATTGCCTTGACTCAGACTGTTTCGGCTTGTAGGCTGCAGAAGGAGCATCCTTAATTTTGCCACTGCCAGGGATGACACACCCATCTCTCTCTCCCCCTCAGATGTACTCTTGATGATATTTCTTTCCTCATTCCACAACTCTGGGGTGTCAGGAATCACGGCCTGCAGCAGAGTCGGTCTCTGGACACCCTAACACGCGTGGCTGCTCAAAGCATTTGCTCATGGTTCCGACTGCTCCTGCGCTTTGTTTGTTCCCAGCCTTGCTCCTGGGTTGGCCTCACTCCCGGTAACCCGGCTCTGATCCTCCACTCCAGTTCCTGGCTTCTGACTCCATATCTGGCCCTTGGCTCTGGAATCTGGCTTCTGACCTAGGTTCCGATTCCTGACTAATGACTCCTGCTCTGACCACTGGGAATGACCAGCCACGTCCTGGTCACTGACACTGGGCCCTGGTAATTTCCCCCCGTCCTATAGTAGCCTATCATCCACACCACTAACACCTCCATTTAATTCGCCCTCGTTTCCCCTTCTTCCACCCAGAAGCGTGCCCGGTACGATGACACGACAAACACATTCCTCCCCCCTCTCTCTCCTCTCCGGAATTTGGATCAAACTCAGACAAATTGGGAAGCCGCCAAGCTCTGTGAAGCCCTGTGCTTGGTGTAGCAGAACAACCTGTCGTGTGCGCTTTGAAAGGGTCTCTAATATAGGCACAACATGGGGGTGACCTCTTCACCAGCGGAGCCTTTCACTGAACCTGTCTTTATTAACGTAGACAGACGCAGAACGCCCCTTCCAATCCTCTTTCTACCTGAATGCACAGGAAACCACCCGTGCTTTTTGTGACCCCGCTGGGGGCCGCAGAGATTTCCATCTTACAATTAGCTGCTCTAATACCTTTGGGAAAAAATATTGTGGAGACGAGGGGGATGGGGTCTGTGTGAGGTTCCCTTCCTTAATTAATCCCTGCTTCCTTCCCCTTCCTCGGATTCCTCTCCACCATTTGCATGGCCTCATGCCCACTTGTTTGGCTTCTCTGAGGAGGCCTGGCAGTGCGGCGCTGCATCAAGTGCCCACATTGTAAACTCCCTCAGCGGTGTGGGACACGGCATACTGAGAGAAGGGGTTGGGGGTACTGCCTGTCAATGTATCCCTTGTTCAGTCAGACTGTTCCATAGGGTGCATCTTTATTCTTTTCATCCAACTCCCAGGCAAAGCTAGGATTGTCCCTCCAGTCCAAGAGCTGATGGGCCGAGCCACCACGTTGACGTTCTTAGTGTGTGCGTGTTCTTAATACGTATGTTTCCCCAACGTGGCTCGATGTGTCATTCCCGCTTGGGGCTGGGAAAGGGCGAGAGGGACCCTTCTGCTGTCTAGTTAGATACATATATGGCCCCCGAGCTCAGGCCAGTGGTACCCAAGAACCTCACAAACATCCCTGTGCCCCGATGAGCAGGTCAGTCTGATCATCCCCATTTTAAAGACGAGGAGCTAAGGCAATGTGACTTGCCCAAAATGGTAGGAAATATGTGACAGAGGCAGGAATCCCAAGCCATATTATAGTTCTTTTTACAGATGGGGAAACTGAGGCACAAAGAGGGGCTGTGACTTGCCCAAGGATGCCCAGCAGCATTCTGGTCCAGCAGGAATAGGCCCCTAGTCTTCTGAATCCGAGTCTAGTGCTCAATCCACTAGGCCACACTACCTCCACTTATTACATTGGCTGCTTTGTCCATTAATGCAATTTCCCAAGCCATCCAATCCAGACTTTTTCAACTCCAGCAGGCAGGGGCAAAGACAAACACTGAGAGACTTGGCTGGCACCCCTGAATGTACTGGGGTTCGCTCTGAGGGCTGCCATGCCTTGAAACTATTTGCAGAAGGATCCTCTCCGGAGTAGCAGTGATCCAGAGAGATGAGCTCAGGAAATTAGCTTTGGGCCATGCGGGGGCGTCATTCCTCAAAGCACCACACTCAGGCAGAACTGAGGTGGCCATTCAGAGAAATGATCAAAGGAAATAGTTGATGCACACTCCGTCCACTAGCCAAGAGCTCATTCTGCCTTCAGGCTTCTGAGCAGCCCTGATCAAAATAGAACCAGGGCCCCACACCGAGTGAGACTTCTTTCAATCTGCCACGCCAGCCAGCATCTTTGGCATACCTTTTTCCTTGCTGATTTGTATACAAGCAGATTAAGATTTCTATAAACAGGCTGGGAAGGACTTTGAGATTCATGTCAAGAACGTAAAATCTTAGCTCTCCAATGATGCGTGTTCGGTGACAAGTTGCTGAATTGAGTAGGTGATTTCAGCCCAGAAGAGAGCCGCCATGTGCCCATACCACCCAAACCAGCCTCATCCCTGGTTCTTTTGTTGGCAGCCAAAGGACTGAATGGGCCAACTACCACCATGCCTCTAGAGGTGGTCCTTCTAGATTGTTGGGAGGAGGTAGCATGGAGATTGGCTATGCCTCTCGTATAGCTGATAAGGGCAGGAATTTTGGATTTAGGACAGTACTGCAGGAAAGAGAATCTGGAATGACGTGAGAATCTGGAACCACAGTGAGGAGTTCGATAGTGGAACCAAACCTAACTAGAGCAATACTGAAATCAAATCACTCTCCAGCTGGAAAAATTGAAATTTCTCAGGTGAAAAATGAACAGCTAAAAAATATACATGGAGGTAGATTCTATCTTCGAGATTTTGGCCCTGATTCTTATGTAGACTGAAGCCCCTTTATGCTGCTCTGATGGTGAACCTAAATTACATTTACACTCCCCTTTATACTCCTAGGGCAGTGTAAATGGGGAGGAATGTGTGGGGAGAGGGAGCTGGTTTAGATGCAGCAGTCAAAGGGGAACTAAAGGAGTTGACCTCATCACAATAGACAGACACTTTATAAACCTTGTGTAGACTGGGGATTTGCCCCGATCAATCATCGGCGTAGCTGCATCATTGCAACCCTAGGTAGACAGGCAACATCAATATCTGCATTAGTGGTGCTCACTCCCATTTTCAGCTCCACCAGTTTAAATTGCAGCGTTGCCTGTCTACACTAGGGATTTGCGGCTATGGTGGTGGTTGTGGGGCAGGTACCCATGTCTAGACATATACCAGCAAGGGCTCTTTTCTTTTCTTGGAAAACTATCAAGATGTTCTCTGGAAGATTAATACCTTCTTCTGCTCCAGTCCTCCCCTCTTTACATTTTTATCACTCTGGATGGCCCAACCTTTCCCTCTTAACGCTGTGCTCAATGGTGATATAAAACCCAGACGGAAGCACAGAAGGCAGCAGCCAAGTTAGAATTTAGGTTATGTCCTCTGAGTTTTTTCTCGAAATACTGCAGGCTTAATTTGTTGCTTGAGCATCTCCCATATTTATAATAATATCCTCTATTAAACAACATGCCATTAGCCATAATTTCCGATGTTATTTATGTATTTATTATTCTTGTTTTAGACATATATAAACAAAGTGTGATTTTTTTTCGTGTCAGAATCAGCCATGCTCGTATGCCTGTGTTGGGTGTGTGTGTGTGTGTGTGTTTATTTTCCCCCTTTACGAGCAATTATAGGTAGACTGAGTTTTTTCTCTTTTTTAAGAGGTGGCCTAACGAAAGATGGGTAGGGTGAAAATGGGTGCAATGCAGTAAACCTGGAATCGATGCAAGGAACCCAGAAGGTCTGCTATGCCCTTGCCTCATTAAGAACTCCATATCTGCTCACTGACTAACCTTGCAAATCAGTTCATGCTCAGTAAAGGAAATTGATTACTTTCCATTGCAATTAACATCTGGTCCTGGGTCAGATCATTAGGATAATTTGTTATAGAAAAAAACCAAAGGAGCTAGCTACAGGGTAATAAAGTTTCTTCTGGACCCAATTAAAGAGGCATTCTCTGGCTTATTCTGCAGGACTTCAGCCATCTCTTAGGGCTTCTGCACGGTAAAAGAGAAGCATAAGGGGTGCAAGTTTGGTGTGTCGGTGTAGATGCCATGTGAGTAATTTACCTGACTGCAGGAAGTGAGCATTCTCAGCTCGGTATTCCGGGTTGCTTTCTGGATTTCTGGTGTGATGTATGGAATCTGTTTGGTGAGGAACATAGAGATAAAGGGATGGTGGTGACAGGGTGAACCTCAGGGGGGCAACATTCCGATATTTTGTTTGGATCCATTCACAGAAGTAGATTCATGTTGCATTTCACGTTCTGATTGGCTCAGAAACTTGAAGTGAAACTCAGCTGAATTAACAGAGTTTAGCCGGGTTGGAAATGAAACGATGAATCCCTCCCTTTAAACAAGTTGGACCTGAGTCTCAGATTTGTAGTATGACCAGCCAAAACGACTAAACACAATCAAGTCTCTGCATGTTTTCTTTGCAAACAGGTTTGTATGGCGCAGGGAAAGCCTCTTTAGGAACTCTGCTGTAGTTGGAAATAGAGACCATGTGCTTAACAACAAACCATAGTGCTACAAATCCATGGCTGCCTAGCACTTCATGAGTGTTGTTATACTGCATTCTGTGGCCACTCAGAATTTCATGGTGACAGCAAGGATAGAAATTGGATCTTCCTGCTTTACAAACATAGGCCCCTAGCATTTGAGCTCAAGAGAATCGCCTTTAGCAGTAGAGGGTCTATGAAACACAGTTGGACAATTCTGATTCCTTTCAGTAGCGGGCAACCTCACACATCCACACTTTCCAGTCTATTACAATATATTTCCAATGAGGAAGTACCATGTTAAACTGTAGTTAGGTCTCTGACATACACCATGCTTAATTTACCCTATTGTAGCTAAGGATGCACAAACATATGTAGGTAAAATAAGAGCTGTTTCTCTCCAAACTTTTGTCCAAATCTTAAACCAAACTTTTTTGGCTGTTTTGGGAAAAAATGGTAAACTCCACTTTCCCCCACCCCAACTATGATTTTATTTCATTTTCATGCAAAAACAACAAAGAGTCCAGTGGCACCTTAAAGACTAACAGATTTATTTGGGCATAAACTTTCGTGGGTAAAAAAACTCACTTCTTCAGGTGCATGGAGTGAAAATTACAGATAGAGGTGTAAATATATATTGGCACATGAAGAGAAGGGAGTTACAAGTGGAGAACCACTGTTGGAGGCCAATTCAGTCAGGGTGGATGTGGTCCACTCCCAATAATTGATGAGGAGGTGAAAGAGAGTGAAAATTGCTTTTGTAGTGAGCCAGCCACTCCCAGTCCCTATTCAAGCCCAATTTGATGGTGTTAAGTTTGCAAACAAATTGTAGCTCTGCAGTTTCTCTTTGACGTCTGTTTTTGAAGGTATTTGGTTGAAGGATGGCTACTTTTAAATCTGTTATAGTGTACAGGGAGACTGAAGTGTTCTCTTACTGGCTTTTGTATGTTACCATTCCTGATGTCTGATTTGTGTCCATTTATACTTTTATGTAGAGACTGTCCGGTTTGGCCAATGTACATGGCATTGTTGGCACATGATGGCATTTTCATGCGGGGGATCAGTATTAGAAATGCTGGGATAATGTGAGGGTCCCCATGGTACCCCCAACTTGATCGGAATCAGGAAGCACTGCAAAACTCTTCAGATATTTAACCCAGTTTTGTAAACGTAATAGTTTGGATAAACTTCGCATAATCATCTAGGTTTCTGGGCGATCATTCAAACCTAAAGCCAGAACTTTTTGAGGTTTACTCATTGTGCACTCTAATCTCTTTGCTTTGGCAACAATAGAGAAGAGCCCTAGTGGGAGCTTGCAGAGGACTTTGGGCTGGCTCTATGCATAGGCGTAAATTTCACCCTCAAAGAATTTGATTCATATGGCTGCAAATCCATAAACACACTGGTTCCAGTAGTCCTTTGTCACATGGAGTCATGTCAGTGGGGGTTGGAAACAGCACATACATTTTCTAGCGATGGATAAACATCAGATAGTTCTGGATAAGTTTGGATTCTTATTAAAGATGGACCTACCTCAGACCTAGAAACCCCCTCACTTCTGGGGTTTCACAGCTAGTCCCTATTTCTATCACAGATCTGAAATCTGGAGGGAGCTGGAAGCAGTTTTCAAGATCCAACTTTGGATCTGAATTGTGCAGCTTAAGCACTGCTGCGTCCCGAATGAACGTGAAGCTATACACTGTGCTGAAATCAGGCCATGACAAGGCCCTGCTTGTTCAGTTTAAGGGTCCACAGTATTTCTCATGAGGTTTGCCTACATTCAGTGGAATATTATATGCAGTAGCAGCCGCTGTGTCCTAAGCACTTTCCAAACAAGGAGTTGGGTCCATTCTTCTGCGGAGCTCTCCATATAAGGACAGATAAGCAGACAGGCTAAAGGAAAAGGAAAACAATAGGCAACATATGTCAAAGTCAACAGAAGGCACTTGAAACACAATGGCAGAAGTGTGAAGAGGGATTTAAATGCTGATAGGGTAGGACACTGGTGAATAAGAAAAGGGTGGTTGTTTCATGCAGAGGATAGGGTGCAACATTTAAGAAGTCATAGAAGTAGCATGGTCATCCACAGGGCCTTCAGAATCAATAAAAGCAGCCCTATAGTGAATGCCTGCACTCGTTGTGGACCTACTGGATAGGATCTCAGCCATTCTCCTAACTCCTGGGCTGCTCTGAGAGAGTCCTTTTCCTTGCTGCTTTCTGACGCTATTTCCTTTTAAAGAAAGGCCCATTTAATATGTTGTAAAAAAAAAAAAAGAAGGATTTGGAATTCATTCTTGTCAAGGCCAACAGCTGATTTGTAAGATTGCTTCTAAATTGATAATTAACCTATTACCGGGAGCGGGAGGGGCACCGTTTGTCGAGAAGTTAGAGCTGATACATAATGTGTGTGTGTGTGGGGGGGCTGGTTATATCAGGACCGTGGCTCCACTCTTCGATCACTTTGGATGTTACCTAATCATGCATTATATTTGAACATGAATCACAGCTCCTTGGTCTTTATGTTTCCTAAGCCAGAGCTTGACACATGGAACTATGGGTAGATCTCATTTATTATTGCTTAATTAAAGGCTCCGTGCACAAAGAGATGCCTCTCACTTCACTTGAGCTAGCCAGCATGATCATAATTGTACTGATGTCGGGGCCAGCTTTCTAAGTAGCTAATGGAAGACACTGTGAGGAAGATCTCAGCTATTCTGCTGGGAGATCTGCACAACAAAAGTCACATTCATAATTTTAATTAAGAAATGGGATATTTTTTTTTTCCATTGGGCTGCACGGGAGGGTTTGTTTGTTTTCCTGGTAAAGTGCCAGGCCCAAGCATTACAGGGTTGCAACAGGAAGATGCAGGGACAGACACTGTCCACTAGGATTTAATGAAGGGGGCATGGTGGCCTAATGGAGTGAAAACAGGACAGCTAAATTCTGACTGCAGAATCTTTACAACGGGTGATGATACAAGAGGCAGGTAACATACAACGTGTCCCGGGGGCATTCGCTGGGGTCAGCAATTAGGACAAACATTCTTCTCGACTTGAACAAATTTTGACCTGGAGTTGTCAAGAGAGGGAGCGAATAAAATATCCAAACCCCACGATGGCATTTTAGACTGCGTGGCTTTCCTGGTGGCAAGTGCATTTTAAGGAAGCATCCTGCATTTCTGGGATGTGGTAAATTCTGCCTGAGGCAGAGCTGCACTGCTGCCTAAAACTCACCTCCTCTGTTTTTGTTTGTTGGCTTCCACTATAACTAAAGAGGAGCAGTTTGTGTCTACACTACGGCCAGGGGAGTGAAGAACAGCTCGCGTTGTCGTACCCGTGATAGGCTAAACGCAGGCAATACCTGGCCCCCCTGGATACATACTCACTCGTGAAACTGGCCCTGAAGCCCACACTGCGGTATCCTTGCTTGTATTTTTAGCAAGCTAGCCAGAGTCCAGCTTGTGTGGGTATGTCTACATGAGCTGTCTTTCACACCCATGGCTGCCATGTGGACCCTGAGAGAGAGAGAGAACAGGAGCACACAGGGACGATGCCACTATTTCAAATAAGTTCGAAATCACCGTAATGTGCAAATAATGAGCAGCCGGTTATCCTCAGGGAAGAAGGGAGCAGGGTCTGATGAATAGTAAATAAAAGCTGCTTTCTACCTGGATGTGGTAGAAATGTGCCGAATGTGCCGGTGCCCTTCAGACATGATTATTGCAGCTAGATGCTCTGAATGAGATTGGGGGCACGTTGTGCTTGGCGCTGTACAAACCGTAGCGGGTACGTCTATGCTGCAGCAGTATCGCCAGGGCAGCCTGTGCACGTATGTAGGATTGTGGCCAAACTGCTATTGTTAACATGTCTACCCAACATAGGATTACACCTTCCAGCTGCAGGGTAGGCCCACCCTGCATGAGAAAGCTCACTGTCTAACTTGCCACACGAGCTCACTGTCTAACTAGACGAAGGGTGACATGGGGGGAAAATACTTACCAACGTATAGAAAAGTAGTCCAGCAACGTAGACAGGAAGGTTGGATTTGGTCTTTGAATTCAATTTATGTGGCTATGGGAGTTTCCCCCATCACCAGATCCTTGGTAGCACATATTGTTCTCATTTATATTGGTGTAAACCCATTGTCTGTGGTAGGGCAGAGGCAGCCAGTGATGCATCCTCCCTGATCTCATTCTGATGGGGTGCAGGAGAAATGAGTCAGTGCTAAGACTAGGGTGAGAGACTGTCTGACTTCTGAAACCAAAAGCTCTTCTGTTGCTTTGGGAGAGATGAGGTTGCTCTCCAGCTTCCCAGGCCCCCGAATCTGGAGATTGTATTAAATTAACCCCTTCCTTATAGCGGGTAACCCTTTTGCCCAACCCAGAACCTCTGCTTCCGTTTTAAATCCAGGAATTGAAATTTAGGAATCCTCTCTCTCTATTTTTGAAGTGATGATATACAAGACAGAGCCTAAATAACTGAACTCAATCTCTGAGAGTTTAGAGCTCTTTTCTCAGTGATTGGAAGGTAAAATGAAGAGGAGAATGTCTTCAAAACAGGAAGTGGCCTGCAGACTTGTATTTCAAAATGGGAGTTTGGTTTGTGTGATGATGAATCGCTGTTTCCTAACCTTCCATGTTGAAATGGACAGGAATCCTAGTAACTTCCTAATAAAGAATACAAAATAGCTGAAGAAAAGCTGGAAAGATGCAAATTGAGTTAAATTTAATTACACCGGTGTCCTTGAAATTACATAGCTCCAACCTTGTGTGTGTCCAAACTATGTCTACACTACGGGGGTTGTCCTGACGTAGCTACATTGGTATTATCACATAGTGTAGATGTAGCCTCCTGTGACGGAAGGGGTTTACGTATTGCTGTGGGAATGCCACCTCCCCGAGCGACCGTGGCTAGATTGATGGAAGTATTTTCTTTTGACCTGGCTGTATCTGCTCAATGAGGTAGATCAGCATAGCTGGAGTGCTCAAGAGGAATGGATTTTTCACATCCCTGAGTGCCATAGTTATGCTGCCATCACTTTAAGCGTAGGCCGTAGACTTCACTAGACCCGCTAAATTGACCCCCGGTGGATCGATCGCCACAGCGTCGATCCACGGTAAGTGGAGACAAGCCCTCAGGTGAAGTGGCAATTTCCACTCAGTCCCAGCATGTGAATGGGACTGACTCCGGCTTTACACACGTGTAACTCAGATATCTCCGCTTAGTCCAGAAGAGCTACTGATTTGCACTAATGCAACTGAGATCAAAATGCTGTGTATGTTCCTTTAAGCCAGGCTCAGTCCGAAATGACATCATCTGCTGTGCCACATTTAAAGCGACACTGGCATGTTTTGCAAGCCCAGTTTTGTTCTTTGTCAAATCCAGCCCATGCATTCTTTCCGTGGGTGTTTTTCGGTTCAAAGCAAATAACTGTTTTTGTTGGGAAGCAAACAAACCACCAAACGGTGGAAGCTCATCACGTAGGAGCAACCCTAAATTAACAAACCAGAATGTGCAGCCCATTGTGACTTTGTAGCCCTCACTAGTAAAATGCTGCATGCATCTCAGTGCTTGTGAACAACCCTACAAAAACAAAACAGCGCTTGCCACTTAGCACTCGTAAGCAGCCAGTGCTGATAAACCAGAGCATGTAGTGTAGGGCCTGTGAGCAACCCTGCAATAACAAACCAGTGTGTAAAGCCCAGGATGCAAGAGTAACCCTACAATAATAAATCACTTGGTGTAACCCACATAAATGGCTGCACACTAAGAAAACCAGGGCATGCACTCCAGTCCCCATCACCAGTTCTACAGTCATGAACCAGTGTGCACGTGATTCCCCATAAAACTAGGACTGGAAGGGAGATCCTGGATCATTGAGTCCAACCCACTGCTACTGCTGGCAACCTCATCATATAATCCCATTCCTAAACCTATTCAATTCCATCTTAACCCTACAATAACAAACTGGTGTGTGCAACCCAAAGCACCCTACAATAACAAACCTGTGCTTGTGCACAACTGAAAGGGGGGGACATCTCACTGAGGGAACCGGTTTTAATTTCAAGGGGGCTATTGTAAGCTATAAAAAGTCACTTAGAAAATTCTGAAGATTTTTTAGCATCAACCAAAACCACACAGCATCAGTCAGGACTACAGTAGGCAGCCTCCCAATGCTGACTGCCCAGGGAACATATTGACCCGCTATCCTGATTCTGTTTTAATCAGAGTATTAAGCTTTAAGTGAGTCTGGCATACTTAAGCTGCACCTACATTGGCCAACATTCTGTCTGTTTCATTTTCTGAAACTTGGGATAACTAACTTTATGATAGTGATGCTGAGTAGCCATTAATTCTCATTTCTTTCAGCTATTCCTCAACTCCAGCTTATGAGTTCTTCAATAAAAATCTCCCAAAGTTACCTTGGCGACTCATACGTTTGCCAAGCTGACAGATTTATGACAGTTACATATATAAATATTTATATGCTGCGGCAATTCAATTGTTAAGGGCAGATATACACACTCACCCAGCACACGTGCTCTCGCACGCCCTTTAATGTTCTCAGGTCAGTGTTCATGCACACTCATGCACACGTGTATGTGCTCACACGCACTCTTGTGCTTTAACAGACACATGCCGACTGTTACACATTCACATGCCCCAGACCCGCAGAGACTCTCACCCAAGCCAGAACACACTAACCCACCTGCAACTTTAAGACGCACACACAGACTCTCAAATGAACCAGCACAAACATCACCTCCCACAAATATACGCAGTCAATCAGGCCAGAACACAGACATGCTCTGAAACAAGCACGTACACGCCTTTACAATCATGGTAACACATCCTGCCTACCACAAAGACTCTCCAATAATCTAGCACCTACAAGCAGATCTTTATGTAATAGTACACACACACTCAGTCAAACAAGCCATCGCTTACATCCGCACGTTCTCATGCAATCCCTCAAGCAAGCCAGAATCACTCCCACACTCAAGCAAGGCAGGATTCAGTCACACCTCATACAGTCAGATACAGATTTTTATTAATCCCATACAGGCAAACTTACAAATACACATGGACAAATTCTCACACAAGACGAGACAGTTTCTCTCCCCGACCTCCCCCCCCCACACGCCCTACTTTCCCTCTTTCGATTTTACTTTTCCCCTTTTGTAGCATCGGCCCACACTAACAATCAGCACAAATATTTGGCCTATAAATTCTGCTGATGAGTTCAGCTGTTTGGTTGTCTGGCAGAATAGATGGCAATGATACAAAGTCCAAAGGGAAAGAGACGGGAGGGGGGTCATTTATATGTTAACGACAGGAGCAATTTATTGGTGGAGCATGGATCTTTTATTTTCCCGAGGCCCAGGACGTGCTTTCTCAGCAGTCATTAACCCAAACCACGCTTGTAAGATACACATACCACTAGCGCTCTTTCCCCTTGTTTTGTTTGAACATCTAAAAATAAAATCACTCTTTTGGTCTTAAAAATAGAACTGAGATGAAATCTCCTCCTCCACCCAGCTCCTGCTAGCAGATGCCTTCCCCCTCCGTATTGATGGACAGTCTCGGTGTCTGTTTAGATTTTGTATGTGTGCATTAATAAAACATCACAAGGAAGTTGTGGGAAAGAGACCAAAAACCTCAGCAGTGACAACAAAGTGCTTTTCTGTTCCACGCTTGCCACTTGAATTCACCGCGGCTCTTCCTGATCTTGACGCACACTGGCTTGAACAGCATACGCAGAAGGAAGAAAGAAAGCAGCAAAAAGGTCATATGAGCATGTAGGGTGTATTTTTTCTCCAGCTAAAGGACTGATGTGATGCAGGAATCCCATCCTACCAGTTGCCAGGCCAAATTGTTGCCACTAGGGTGACCAGATATCCTGATTTTATAGGGACAGTCCCGATATTTGGGGCTTTTTGTTATATAGAGGCCTGTTTCCTCCCACGCCCTGTCCCGATTTTTCACATATGCTATCTGGTCACCCTAGTTGCCACATCCCTAAATTATGCCAGATCATCCAGGAAGCTACATGCAACTGGAGTGTTGAGGTGAGAGTCAGGAAGTTCTGAGTTCTAATCCAAGCTTTGCCACAGTCTCAAGAGGTGGCCAGGGGTAAGTGACTTAGGGCAAAGTCTCCCCAAGTGGCTTCTGATTTTAGGTGCCTCATTTTGGAAGTGCTTTGACTTGACACACCAAGTGTTGGATTTTGGGAGGTGATGAGCATCTGGAACTCCAAACAGACGTCAGTGCAAATCGCGGCTTCTGAAAATTCAGATCCAGCATGGATTGAGTGGGGTAGCCACTGGCCCTCTTGAAAACGTTGGCTTTAACTTCTCAGTCCGTTTTCCCATCTATAAAATGGGAATACACCCCACGCCTCCTTCCCAGAGGCCTTGTGAGGAGTTTGTTAATGTGTGTGCAGCCCTGTGAACATGGTAAGTGCTAAGCGGTGTTATTTATTTACTGTTGTTATGAGTAATGATGTCTGGGGAATCCCTTGAGAACATCAGAACCTGTCCAGTTCTCTGGTTGCTCCTTGAACCTGAGTCAAATCTTCTTTAAGACTGACAATATCTGGATTTTTTTTTTTTTTGCAACCTTTCACTCTCACCTGCCTATGCATTTCTGGGCTATTAAAGGATTGGGAAGTGTTGTATAATCTAGCTCTTGATATATTTCTACCCTACTTGGAAGCGGGAAGTCCCATGGCATTCTTATGAGAGTTCCATCCCACTATTGCAAACTCAGCAGAATGAACAAGTGCCGGATCTAAACCTTTAAAGAGTTTGATGTTCAACCCTCACTTATTTTTGGTTGCTTAGGATCTGGTTCAAAGCCCTTTGAAGTCAATAGAAAGGCTTCTGTTGACTTCAGTGAGCGTTGGACAACGTCTTATTGTATACTGCCGTCTAGCTGTCTGATCTGTCTGTCTAATTACAGATAGTTGTAACACCACATCTCATCTCTTATTTTTCCTTCTCCCTTTTCCGTTAGAGGTGACCTGATAGATCACACATCTTTTCTATTATTGCAATACTGTGTAGCATAGTTTTACTCTAAAACATCACTAGAACCTTCAGTCATTTTATTTTTGTTCTCTCTGTTAAGAAGAAAAGGATCCCATAACGAAACAGAAAGTTGAGCCTGTCCGGCATCCCAATTCCAAAGCTTACAGGTCTATTCAGGTTTAGGGTTTTGTTTCAGATCATTATGGATCTGGAGGATAATGTTACCAACGTTCTGGGCACAGGCTGGATCTAGGGATTTTATTTAGGCCCATCTCGAATAGGGGAATCATAGAATATCAGGGTTGGAAGGGACCTCAGGAGGTCATCTAGTCCAACCCCCTGTTCAAAGCAGGACCGATCCCAAATTAAATCATCCCAGCCAGGGCTTTGTCAAGCCTGACCTTAAAAACTTCTAAGGAAGGAGATTCCACCACCACCCTAGGTAACGCATTCCAGTGTTTCACCACCCTCCTAGTGAAAAAGTTTTTCCCTAATATCCAACCTAAATCTCCCCCACTGCAACTTGAGACCATTACTCCTTGTTCTGTCATCTGCTACCACTGAGAACAGTCTAGAGCCATCCTCTTTGGAACCCCCTTTCAGGTAGTTGAAAGCAGCTATCAAATCCCCCCTCATTCTTCTCTTCCGTAGACTAAACATCTCCAGTTCCCTCAGCCTCTCCTCATAAGTCATGTGTTCCAGTCCCCTAATCATTTTTGTTGTCCTCCACTGGACTCTTTCCAAATTTTCCACATCCTTTTTGTAGTGTGGGGCCCAAAACTGGACACAGTACTCCAGATGAGGCCTCACCAGTGTCGAATAGAGGGGAATGATCACGTCCCTCGATCTGCTGGCAGTGCCCCTACTTATACATCCCAAAATGCCATTGGCCTTCTTGGCAACAAGGGCACACTGTTGATGCATATCCAGCTTCTCGTCCACTGTAACCCCTAGGTCCTTTTCAAATCTGTTGGACCCAGAGTCTTTCTAGTGGCTGCAAGTCTGAGAATCAAGCCAGGCTTGGGCATTATATTAAGTGTGCCATTCTGTCAGGAGCATCCACAGTGGAAATCACTTTCTAGGAATTAAAAATGACGATGCACCATAAATGTTCATCTGTGCTTTTTGAGGGTGAAGTTAAAGAAGTAAAATCAATTTGCTGAGTAAGCTTTCTTGCACCTCTTTTCCTTTCTTCAAAACGGTGGGTCTTCAAATACACCGACAACCACGTTCAAAGAAGCTGTGTGTGTGTGTAGCCATTTTGAAGTAGGAACAGAAGTGAGTAGAATCCTTTAGGAATTTACTGCAACTCAGTAATGGATTTTGCTTGTTTTCAGGCCTAGTTTTAAAATATCTTGTAAAAATATATATATATATCCCCAATGCATACTGTGTAGGAATTAATGTGGAGCTGGAGGAAAATTACTCTGCCTCTTATGCATTAAAAATTCCCAGTGACAGGAGGCTCAAAACATTGCAAAAATGTGTTCTTTCTCTCTCTCTAATATTTTAGCAGCTGAGTGTAATTCTTGATTATTGTGGCTTTTGATATACTGGAAAGGGGACCTTGAGTATGGGATAAGTGCTCCTAGTGTAGCTGTAAGATATGCAATCTAGAACACATAATATTATATACGTATAACAGAGTCTGATGCATAGAAACCTCAGGCCAAAGCAGAACTAGCATTGGGCTGGGTTAAGCCAAATTCAAGCCCTATAGCATGTGGGCACAATTCCCTGGTGTAGCCTCATTGATACCAATATGTAGGCTTGCCAACTTTCTAATTGCAAAAAAACCCGAACACCCCTGCCCCTGCCCCTTTCCTAAGGCCCCACCCCCGCTCACTCCATCCCCCCTCCCTCCATCGCTCACTTTCCCCACCCTAATTTTCAATGGGCTGGGGTTGAGGTGTGGGGTGGGATGAGGGCTCTCGCTGGGGGTGCGGGCTCTGGGGTGGGGATGAGGGGCTTGGGGTACAACAGGGAGCTCTGGACTGGGGCCGATGGGTTCGTAGTCTGGGTCAGGGCTCAGGGATGGGTCAGGGGGTTGGGGTGAGGGATGAGGTGGAGGGTGTGGGCTCTGGGAGGGATTTAGAGTGCGGGAGGGGGCTCCGACCTGGGGCAGGAGGGGGTGTGGACTCTGGCTGGGGGTTTGGGCTCTGGGGTGGGTTTGGGGTGCAGGAGGGGGCTCAGGGCTGGGGCAGGGGGTTGGGGCATGGGAAGGGGTGCAGAGTGCGGGCTCCAGGAGGGAATTTGGTTGTAGGAGGGGGCTCAGGGCTGGGGCATGGGGTTGGGGTGCAGGGGGGGTGTGGGTTCTGACCTGGGGCAGTGGGTTGGGGTGCGGGAGGGGATGAAGGCTCCGGCTGGTCACCTCAGTGCTCTGTGCCTCAGTTTCCCCATCTGTAAAATGGACATAATGATCCTTGTCTTCCTTGTAAAGTACTTTGCAATCTACTGATAACTTCCTTTCTTTGTTCCCTCCCTGGCTTGTGAACACTGGATACCTTACACTAGCCTTTGAATTTACACACACTCTGTGAGGGAAAGCAGAATAGAATTTTCCCCCTTCCTTGCTTGTGCTCTCTCTGAGTTCCTTCATGCAGCAGTAAAACACCTATTGGCAATGCAGCGATTGTGTTAGGAGAACACAGCGGCAGCTTTATGATGCAGCGAGAGATGTCGTTCAGGGTGGGACTATGACTAAGAGAAATGTGATTAAGTTAAGCAAAGAAAAACTTAGGCTGACTACCAGCAGAAGTCTCTTCCTCATATTGAGAACAGTTACTCTGTGAATGTCAATGGCCATTCCGAGGGCAGCGGTGGAATCGCATTGCTCGTGGTATTTAAAACAAGATGGAGAAAATATGCTTTCAATGCTATGTCCTGTATTTCCAAGTATACCACAATCATAGAATATCAGGGTGGGAAGGGACCTCAGCAGGTCATCTAGTCCAACCCCCTGCTCAAAGCAGGACCAATCCCCAATTTTTGCCCCAGATCCCTAAATGGCCCCCTCAATAACTGAACTCACATCCCTGGGTTTAGCAGGCCAATGCTCAAACCACGGAGCTATCCCTCCCCCCCTCATCTTGCACTGCTATGAGCCGGATAACCTAATTGGAACGGGCCAGATTTACAAAGCAGTTTGCCGCAGGATGCTAGAGCCAAACCTGTGTGACTGCTCTAATCTGCATACCCAGTCACCGTAGCTGTGGCTAGGAATTGGTTACACAAAGAGCTGATTTGCTGTTTACCCTGCAGAGTTACCTGCTTTGTTAACTGCATGCGCAAATTAGGTGTGCAACAGTGCTCCCATTTCGTGTAACTGTGCCTATAAATTGCCTGGAAATCTGTCCCAAAAGATCTCTCCCATCACTAGCTTAGATCATTCTATTTGCTGAGTAATAGATCACCCAGCGTTGGACAATAAAAGCAGCTTGGTTTTGAGAGGAAATATCAATTAAATGGGTAAATAAACTGCTGCTAAGAATGGGGTTTTTTTTGTTTGTTTTTCACATAAATCTCCTTTTGTGTAGCCACCAGAGCGGAAAACCTGGAATTTGTTTAGGGTCTTTCTCAGGCTGTGGATGGTAATTAGTTCCTTCAGTCACACACTTTCTTGCTGTTCAAAAGAAAATATTCCTTATAGTTTTTATTATTATAATTTAGTAGTAGTATTATGAAAATATACACCTGAGCCAAATCCTACTCTCCATTCAAACCATGAAATTCCCATAGACTTCCATAGGATAAAGGTTTAGCTGTGGCCAGAATCTGCCTTTATGTGAATGCTTGAGCAGAAAAAAGATGGTTGACAGGATCCCAAGACTGGCATAGTATCTGAGGGAAATAGCATAGTCCAATGATTAAATTCCAGGCTGAGGATTCAGAAGGTCAGTATTTCCAGTCCCAGCTTTGCCCATGATTTGGGTGACAAAAATATATAGATCTCACTTTACAAAGTGTTTTACAAAGGAGGTAGCATTATCCCCATTTTACAGATGGGGAAACTGAGGCATCACAAAGTGAAGTGACTTGCCTGAGGTCACCCAGTAGGCCAGTGACAGAGCTGGGAATAGTATGTGGATCTCCTGAGTCCAGTGCTCATTCTGCTATGCCACTCTGCCTCCCTTAGGAAAGTTACTTCCCCTCTCTGCACCTCAGTTTCCCCACCTGTAAAATCTGTCTAATGATTTTTCCTTTGTAATGTGCCTTGAGACCTACGGATCAAAAGGCCTATATATATATATATATGTCTACTATCACAGTCCCATTTGTTTATCCTTTGTGTTCACACAGCACCTCATCCAACAAGGGCTCTGATTGAGTGCATACAAAGAATGATGCTATCTTCTTCCAGCAGAATCCTGAGAGAGGGGGACTGTGCCTAAAACAAGACTGTGTGGTGGGGGGGAGAGGCGAGAGAATCTTTTAAAGGTAGCAACACATCAATGGTTGATTCTAGTTTACAAACACACACCCTGCCTGCCAGATGCAATCGGCTCCATCCGCTTTCCTTCCAGCCCACGGAAAACTGTCTGTACAAACGATCTCTAATGTCCTCACCTGAACTTTACAGCTTTAAGGGGGAGAGGAAGAGAGAGTATTTTTCGCTTTCTGAGGGCTCAGATCCATCTCAGACTCTGCGGCTGTGGGTTGGGTGGGTGGACCTCTTGGTATTGAAATACCTGATTCATTCGTGTGTCACCTTAGCTCCTCTTTGCTCTCCTTTGGGGGATATTCCAACAGTGAGGAACAGCTGCCTGGTCCAGGCGTTCTTCCCCATTCAGCTTTCCCTTGGCTTCAGAAGGGAGTAGATTCTCATTTGGATGCCTGAACGGACACTGAGTGTTTTGTAATTGTGCCACTTAGATCTTCTCTGGCAAGCCCAGACCCAAAGCTTTCAACCCAGCTCCTCAGGGACCAGCCTGGGAGGAGCTAATACGGTCTATTTTTGGACCCCATAATCCACATACTGGCCTTTCGGATCAGGTGTCGGAGGCTTTGAGAGAGTCCTGAGAATACTCCATGGAAACGTTTTGTAAGGGAGATTCCAGACAGCTTGGTATGGTGGGCCTCATTCTGGCCTCGTTACACCAGTGTAAATCAGGGTGACTCCATTGACTGGGGGAGGGATAACTCAGTGGTTTGAGCATTGGTTGTGAGTTCAATCCTTGAGGGGGCCAGTTAGGGATCTGGGGCAAAAATTGGGGATTGGTCCTGCTTTGAGCAGGGGGTTGGACTAGATGACCTGCTGAGGTCCCTTCCCACCCTGATATTCTATGATTCTATGACCCTCATTAGCCCGGTTCTTGGTGACTCCATTCCTGTTCTTGGGACGAGGGGGAGGGTGGGATTTCAGCCACCTTTGTGTTCCCCACGTTTCGGAGTCTGTGGATTTTAGAGATGCCTCAGGTCTGTTGTAACTTGTGTGCTGCTTCCCATGCCCCCCAGGGCAGCAGAGAATAGCTGTAGAGCAGAGCACTCTGGTCAGGCCCCCAATGCCCCCTGCTTCACCTCTACCCCAGGGGATAGGGCAGGGCTGATGTAAATCCCGGAAACTGGCTAGAGGAGCTATTCCTGGGCGGATGTTTCCATTCATTGTAAGGCCCCTTTGTGCTCTCAAAGTGGCATAAAAAGGCCACAGTGTCACTGTCAATTTGAGCCCAGTCGAGTCACTTCAGCGTCACTGAGATCAGAATCTGGCTACACATCTACAGGATGGGACCTGATTTGGGAGAGAGTCATTATAATGCACCATACTTTGTACAGGACCATTCCCAAATACAGCATCCACAAATAATTAACGGAGTTCAAACATTTGCAGAGTCAAGTGTCAATTTCCTTTTGCTGCTGCTGTTCAACCTGGTGGGCTGAACAGAGGGCCCAGCCCCCAGGACACTTGTTCTCGCTCCACTGCCTACTTGTGTGTTATCTGAGAGGTGTGAGCAAGGGTGAAAAGGGCATATTGGTCAGGGGAGGTTTTAGATGACAGTCTCTGAGATGAAGAGATTGAGGAAATCTGCTGCAGAGGAGAAGGCTCTCTCACCGCGGGTGCAAGCAAAGAGTTGAACTAGGTGCTAGAATAGGAGGAGGAGGAAAGAGGAGGTAGAGGAGAGACGGTGCCTTAGAAATAAACCGGAGCGGGCCCATGGCAAATGTGGAATGCAAAATGGCACCATTCTGAGCAGAGCCCTGAGGTCTGAAGAGGGGAGTCATTGGGGGTGGCTGATGGGGATGAGCCTTGTACAGTTCAGAGGAGGTAGAGAAAGGAAGGGCAGCCAGTTTTTAGGCAAGGGGAAGGACTAGACCAGGAGCAGAGCTGGGCCTGAGCTTCCCGTCCTCTTCCCACTCCCAGCCTGTGAGGAGCACAGCATTTCAGCACCTGCCTGGCTCCCTGCTACAAAAGATGCATCAGTTCCACAATCTCTCCTTAAGTATAGCGTAAGGGTGGTAGGGCACTGGAGTGGGACTCAGGAGAGCTCCATTCAGTTCATAGTTCTGCCACTGGTCTGCTGTGTAACCTTGGGCAAGTCCCTTCCCGCCCTGTGCCTCAGTTTTCTTGTCTGTTAAAGGGGAATGATGACATTGACCACTTTCATAATGTGTTTTGTGATCTAGAATGAAAAGTGCTGTGATAACATTAACTCCTGCCTCCCAGGGGTGCATCTTTGGGCCCAACCCTGTGAAATGAACCATGGGGTGAAGAAGAGAAAGGAAGCAGCCTCCTAGAGTGCTTGACTGCCCAGGAACAGCTAGTAAAGTGTGAAAAGCATCATTATGATTATAATTAGCAGTTGCCGGGGGAACTTGGAACAATGACATTAGATCTTGGCAGGAAAGTGACAGCTTTTCAATTCCCCTTTAAGGAACTTTAGGTGCCCTGCCCTGCATTCCGCTCAGAGGAAAGCACTAGTGTTAACTTACCATATTCTATCTTGGTCTCACTTACTCCTGCATTAGTATGTGCTGCAGTAATAACCCTAATCATTCTCAAAGGCCAAGTCATCAGACGACAGTTTTCCAGAGAGAGAGACCCAAGAAAGGAAGTGCCTTGATCTCCTGCTTAAGATAATGCCATACCTGGCAAACACATCCCTTGATCACATCAAAGGGGTTCATTCGGGTAAAATTACAAAGGCATGAAAATGAGCAGGGACCCCTTTGAAGTCAAGACAATTGGTGTCATCTTGCTGGTCATTTCTTATGGAGGTGACGCCATCTTTATTAATAATAAAATGGAGCACTTGGATGGTTGCTTTCATCGTGAAAGTGGCTCTTACGCAGTAACTGATCTGTACAGCATCCCTATGAGGTCAGTCAGTAGTATTATCCCTACTTTAAAGATAGGGAAACTGAGGAAGGGAAGTTATGTAGCTTGCGCCAAGCCACAGAGCAAGTCAGTATCTGACATGTAATTAGAAATATCAGTGCAGATCCTCCCCTGGTGTAAATTGTCAGAGTTCCACAACAGAGATGTGCCCCTAAGAGTTCTTGGCTTCCAGTCTTGTGTTTTAACCACTAGGAAAATGTGCTCTTTACTCTCCTACACATTCCTTCCTGGAGGTGGGGAGGATGATTGTAATGTAGTCTGTAACCGCAGGTTGGAACATTTTTGTCAAAACAGTTTTGCACCAGAAAATGCCATTTTGATGAAGCCAGAATTGTCCTTGAAGGCATATTGATTTCCACAACATTTGGGTTAGGGGGTTTTAAAAAGTAGTTTTAAAAAATGTTGAAATTTCCCATGTCGGCATTTTTGGAACAAAACATTTTGATTTTTCATTTTGACATTTATTTTAGGTTAAAAATAAAAAGCTCAAAACCAAAACATTGTTGATTAACCTCAAACAATTTTTTCCCCAAGTTTTCTTTTTTGTGACAAATTTCAAAGTTTTGGCTTTTTGTTCTGGTTGAGGTTAAGCTTTACAAAAGGGTCCTGAACTCAGGAGGGTTCTCAGGGGTATGACACCAAATTAAATACAAAGTTCTGTATGACTCTCCCCAGGAGTTCCCTGCTCTAAACTCTTTCTGAGAGCTAGGCATAGAACCCAATTATCCTTCCTCCCAGTCCCTTTCTGCTCTAGCCACTAGACACCACTCCTTTCTAAAGCTACGAGTAAAACCCAGGAGTCCTGACTATCAGCCCAACCTGCTCTCAACACTAGAGACCACTTCCTTCCAGAATTAGCAATTAATTCTAGGAAGCCCTGATTCCCAGTTTCCCTGCCTAAACATGAAACTAAACTGCCCTCCTTCATCCTGACTCCCCACTCCCCCCTACTCTAAATCTGACCCTCCACACTCTAGTTTTCCCCTCTTAGTGCCAGGTATAATTATATCCCTGATAGAAGGCTGCTGAACAAGGTTACCAGTCCATAGGCTGGCTTCTAGCAAAAACGTGCCACCCGCCAATGAAGTGGGTTTGAATTGTCACGAGCACTGACTGGAACGTAGGTAGAGAATCACACAGGACAATTAAGTAAAGTCCAACAAAAAACAACACACATGCTGATGTAGTACATATTGGAAGATAGATTAACTTTACCATTTCATCTGAGCATTGCATGCTACAGTAAATATCAGAGGTAATGATATTGACTTTAAGGTTTTACAGCTCCAAATGTCACTTCTGCTCTATCTAGAACTCCTTTTGATTTGATTTACATTTCCCCCTCCATCCCTTCCTCTTATGCTGAGAGCTGCAGAAGGAGGCTGCTGGAAAGTGGGTCTCTCTCTCTTGTCGGTTTTAATGTCACTGATCCTTGGCCCGGGCTTCAGAACTAACTCACTGGCCCTTTGTCTCCTGCTTTCATTCTGATTGTAAATAACCCTGTTCCAGGCTTGGGGTGGGTCAAAGGGATCAAGTATCAGCAGCCTGCAAAGGGGGATTACTTGCTAAAGGTTGCTGTGCAGAAAGGTCAAAATAGCATTAGCAGAAATTTCAGCCGGCCAACACCAGCCCAAGGAATTGGAAAGGCTCATAAGCATAACGTGTATACCGTTCTCCCAAGCCCTTACTAAATAATCAGCACGGTGCCCCGATGGCACAAGTAGCATGGTCTCTGTTTGGCTATAGATGGATCAGAACTGAACCCGTTGACTTGACTGTTCCTGCATTATGAAACTGGCCCCTTCCTCTATAATGGGCTGAATTGAAACCTTGGATTTGAACAATTCCAGATGTTTAGAAAGTTTGGGCTACGTCTATCATTTAGACTAGTGCTGAATAGGAAATGGTTTTCCCATCCCGTGAGAGTTTTTGAGATTTTGACATTTTCCCCCATCCCAGAATGAGATAGAAAGTTAAAATGTTCACCAATCGATAATCCAGTACATGAATAAGTAAATAATAAAGAAAAGGAAAAGGTTAATGCCAGTGAAAAAATTTTGCTTTGATTCGGACCATTTTCAATTGTTTTAATGTTTTCTTTTAGTATAAATTAACAAAGTTTTCAAAACAAAAAGTCATTGCGAATCAAAAAGCAAAACTTTTTTTTTTGTTTTGAATGTGTCAAAATGGGACATTGACAATTTTGAAACTGTTTTTTCACAAAAAGTTGCCAAACAGGAGGGCTGACAAAATCAATTTCATAGAATCATAGAATCATAGAATGCCAGGGTTGGAAGGGACCCCAGAAGGTCATCTAGTCCAACCCCCTGCTCAAAGCAGGACCAATTCCCAGTTAAATCATCCCAGCCAGGGCTTTGTCAAGCCTGACCTTAAAAACCTCTAAGGAAGGAGATTCTACCACCTCCCTAGGTAACGCATTCCAGTGTTTCACCACCCTCTTAGTGAAAAAGTTTTTCCTAATATCCAATCTAAACCTCCCCCACTGCAACTTGAGACCATTACTCCTCGTTCTGTCATCTGCTACCATTGAGAACAGTCTAGAGCCATCCTCTTTGGAACCCCCTTTCAGGTAGTTGAAAGCAGCTATCAAATCCCCCCTCATTCTTCTCTTCTGCAGGCTAAACAATCCCAGCTCCCTCAGCCTCTCCTCATAACTCATGTGTTCCAGACCCCTAATCATTTTTGTTGCCCTTCGCTGGACTCTCTCCAATTTATCCACATCCTTCTTGAAGTGTGGGGCCCAAAACTGGACACAGTACTCCAGATGAGGCCTCACCAATGTCGAATAGAGGGGAACGATCACGTCCCTCGATCTGCTCGCTATGCCCCTACCTATACATCCCAAAATGCCATTGGCCTTCTTGGCAACAAGGGCACACTGCTGACTCATATCCAGCTTCTCGTCCACTGTCACCCCTAGGTCCTTTTCCGCAGAACTGCTGCCTAGCCATTCGGTCCCTAGTCTGTAGCTGTGCATTGGGTTCTTCCGTCCTAAGTGCAGAACCCTGCACTTATCCTTATTGAACCTGATCAGATTTCTTTTGGCCCAATCCTCCAATTTGTCTAGGTCTTTCTGTATCCTATCCCTCCCCTCCAGCGTATCTACCACTCCTCCCAGTTTAGTATCATCCGCAAATTTGCTGAGAGTGCAATCCACACCATCCTCCAGATCATTTATGAAGATATTGAACAAAACCGGCCCCAGGACCGACCCTTGGGGTACTCCACTTGATACCGGCTGCCAACTAGATATGGAGCCATTGATCACTACCCAACATGTCATGTTTCATGCCAACAGTTTTGGTTTGGACAAATCAACATTTTCTAGTTAAAAATAAAAGTTGTCAGCAAAATCCCAGCCGGATCTAGTTTAGACCCATCTCTACATCCAGGAAGGCTGCAGACCTGGTCCTTTAAAATGTGTCCTAGTCCCTATGAAAGGTGGTGTCTTTTTTCCTTTCTTTATTGTAAGTGTTGCTGAATGGAAGTCAACCTCCAGAGCAGAAAGAATTTGAAATGGCCTGTTCACGAAGGCAGAGAATTTAATGTACTAGCTCACGATGAAACAAAGAATCAATGACAGAGCCAGGTGTAGAAGCCTGGAGATTCCAGCTCTCAGGTCATTAAAGGGGAGGGTACAAAGAGGGAGGATATGAGGATTCATTTAGCACAGAATCATGAGGTTGAGAACAAATTTACTCAATGAAACAAAAGAGGTTTTTTAAAGTATATTAAGAACAAAAATAATTCTGACAATGGTACTGGTCCATTGCTAGATAAAAATGGTATATTAATAATAATAATAGAAAAAGCAGAAGTGTCTGATAAATATTTCTGTTCTGTATCTGGGGAAAAAAACCAGATGATGGAGTCTCATAACATTCTTTCCATTCCACTAGTACCTCAGGAGGCTGTAAAACAGCAGCTACTAAAGTTCAGCATTTTTAAATTAGTAGGTCCAGATACCTTGCATTCAAGAGTTTTAAAAGAGCTGACTCAGGAGATAGCTAGACTGCTAACGTTGATTTTCAAGGAGTCTTGGACTACTAGGGAAGTTCTAGAAGACTGGAAGAAAGCTAATGCTGTGCCACTATTCAAAAAGGGTAAATGGGATGAACTATAATTATAGTCCTGTCAGCCTGACATCAATCTCAGCAAGATAATGGAACAGCTGATAGCGTAATAAAGAATTAAAGTAGGGTAGTATAATTATTGCCAATCAACATGGGTTTATGGTAAATAGATACTGTCAAACTAATTTGCTATTTTTTGATGAGATTACAAGTTTTGTTGTTAAAGGTAATAATGTTGATATAATATACTTAGAGTTCTGTAACGTGTTTGACTTGGTGCTGCATGACATTTTGATTAAACAACTATAATGATATAAAATTAACATGGCACACAGTAAGTGTATTGAAAGCTGGCTAACTGATAGATCTCAAAATGTAATTGCAAATGGGGAATCATCATTGATTCGGTGTGTTTCAGTAGGTACCCCAAGGATCTGTTCTTGCCCCTACACTAATTAACATTTTTACCAATGTCTTCGAAGAAAACATAAAATCATCACTGAAAACATCTGGGTGGGATGCACAAATTGGGGGAGTGGTAAATAATAAAGAGGACAGGCCACTGATTCAGAGCAATCCAGATAGCATGGTAAACTGGGGGGCAAGCAAGCAATATGCATTTTAATATGACTAAATGTAAATGTATACATCTAGGAGCAAAGAATACAGGCCATACTTTCAGGGCGAGGTACTATATCCTGAGAAGCAGTGACTCTGAAAAAGATTTGGGGGTCTTGATGGAGAGTTAGGGGAATATGAGTTCCCCATGCAACGCTGTGGCCAGAAGAGCTAATGTGGGGGGACACACATAAACAAGGGACTCTTTTGTAGGAGTAGAAAGGTTATCTTACCTCTGTATATTCGGCACTGTACATTGGAGACCACTGCTGGAATACTGGGCCCAGAATTCAAGGAAGATGTTGAGAAATTGGAGGGGAATCAGAGAAGAGACACAAGAATGATAAAAGGATTAGAAAATCTGCCTTATCCTGAGAGACTCAAAGAGTACAATCTATTTAGCTTAACAAAGAGAATGTGAAGGGGTGACTTGACCACAGTCTATAAGTATCTACCTAGGGAACAAATATTTAATAATGGACTCTTCAGTCTAGCAGCGAAGGTCTAGCAGCGTGATCCCATGGCTGGAAGTTGAAGCAAGATCAATTCAGATGCAAATAAGCCATAAATTTTTAATGGTGAAAGTAATTAACCATTGGAACAATTTACCATGGGTCATGGTGGATTCTTCATTACTGACCATTTTTAAATCAAGATTGAATGTTCTAAACACACACACACACACACACATTTTATAAGGACTAAGGTACTTAAACACACATGTAACTTAAAGAATGTGAATAATCTCATTGACTTCAATGGGAGTGTCCATGTTCTTTAAGGACCCATGTGTACAGGTGCTTTGCTGAATCAGGATCTCAGTGAAAGTTCTTTGGCTGAGAGATGTCTAAGGGGCTGAGAAATAAACACACCCATTGGCCAAAGGTGCCACAGGGAGCCCATGATAGACTTGGGAATAAAAGGTCTGATTCTCGTTTACACTGAGATTCCTTTACTACAGTGTAAAGGACCTTAATGCGGGTGTCAGTCACATTACATTTTAAGGCCCCTCAACGCTGCCAGGACGGTATAAATGGACCAAAGTTTAAATGAGAATCTGGCCCATTATCTCAGAGTCCTGACCATCAATCCCTTGCTTTACGCAGTAGACAACACTTCTATTACTGGAGTCCCTTGAACAGTAATCAACATATTTGGCAAGGAAAGGCATAAAGAATAAGAGATGTTTAACTGAGATTTTATGTTTTTCATTCAGATGTATTGTGGAGCTTCCCTTTGCATGAGAGTCTCACTTTCGGTCTGGATCTCCACAGATTGTAGCCTAATGTACTGTATCATTACACCCCTGAACCTGCTGCCCTATTGATAATCCAGCCCCGCCTCACGCAGACTTTGTGGGAGTTACACGTGCCTATAATAACCCCAAGTCTGGGGTAATTACTTCCGACCAGAACACGGATGCCTCCCAGAGCTAACATTGAACAGCATATGCTAAAGCTGTGCTTTAAAGGTGATGTAAGTAATACACACAGAATACCCTGTGGATGCTGGAACTGGGAGAAGACCAAGATGTAACCTTCAATCTGATTGCTTTGTGTGTGGATTGTCTGATTATTTCGGGGGAGGGAGGAATAGAGCAGTTCCCTACCTCACCGCCCGACGCTGAGAACCAAGCAGCTTAAACCTATTCAAAATCAAAGTTGCTCTAAAAAGGAAGGCTAGTCTTGTGGTTAAGGCA
Source organism: Caretta caretta (assembly GCF_965140235.1). Classification (NCBI taxonomy): domain Eukaryota; kingdom Metazoa; phylum Chordata; order Testudines; family Cheloniidae; genus Caretta; species Caretta caretta. The sequence continues at coordinate 7,032,909 of NC_134210.1, read as the reverse complement.
TTGGGCTCTGACTCAGGAGACCTGGGTTTAATTCCTTGGTGTGCTACAAGCACCTAATGTACCTTTCCTGTACCTCCGTTCCCCATCTGTAAAATAACAACAGCCCCTGTCTCCCAGCCTTTGTCTGTGAACTCTTTGGGGGTGGAGAGTCTCGCTTACTAGATATCTGCACAGTGCAAAGCACAATGGGTGCTGATTGTGGGCAGGGCCTTTGTTTGCTACCGTATAAAAATAATTGCCTTAGGAACAGCTCAGGGTCTAGTTAAAGAATAAACAACTGTTCCTCCTCTGCATTCGGACTCTGTTTCAACACAGAGCGACCTGGCAGACTGCAGCCTCCGCTGGTCTATGCTGCCCCAAAGGGACGGGGGAGGGGGAATGCGTTTTAATTTACTCAGACATGCCCTCCTTTGTTGTGCTGTGCTGCAGCTCTAGCCATTTCCCGGCTTCGGTAGTCCGTGCCAGATTCAATCTGAAAGGTCAGCCAGAGGGGGGAGGCCAGGTCACCGCGGAGACCTGGTCTGTCGGAACACTGTCTTTAAGTACACACACATTTACTGCCCCCTGTTGGGAAGCAGGGAACTTGTCCCATGGAAATGCCGGGCTTTGTGTGGTGGCTTTACCCAAATTGTGCAAGGAGGAATGGAAATGAGACCCTAACCTTCTATAATGAATATACGGCCAGACCCCGGCGTGCACAGTGCATTCATGTGCTTGGTTCATCTGAACTCTAACTCCTTTCCTGGCCTTTCCAGAGAGAGACGGGACAGAAGTGAATGCTCTTCCACCTCAGTGAAAATGCCATTGTATTTTGCTTCTCTGGTCAATGGTATAATTTCAATTCATGATGTTCCACAGCAGGGGACTCTCAAAAATGCATAAACCACAAAAGGCAATGGATGGATGCTTATCCAATGGTTACCCAAATTCAACTGAGCATCTTTCATCAGGTTGGAATTCTGGTGGCCAATATTTCTTGCTGATGGATAGGTTGGAAATCTTTCTCTCTTTGGGTTTTCTATTGGTGGCCATCACCACAGCACCTGAACAAGTCACACATTAAAAGGCCTTTTGTCGATCAAGCTGAAAAACTTTCAACAAACCTTTGCCTGCCTCCCCCCCCTCACCCTCCATCCCCCCTGGAAAATTCAATTTCAGGGAAACCAAAACATTTAGTGGAAACGTGTCAGTTTCAACAACATTTCCTTTGGGAAGTTTTCTCAGGTCTAAGGTGGAACTGGGAAGAGAGCTAGACAGACCAACAGACCCACCCACCACAGTACAGCCTGGTGGTTAGGGCATTACCCTGGGATGGAGTAGACCCATGTTCAGCTCATTCCACATCAAAGTGGAAATACATTCCAAAACCTTGAAATCTTTCACAAAATGGAAATGTTGTTTTTCAGCCAGCCCCAGTCTTTGGCTCTTCTCCAGCCATAAGGAGCTGTGCTTGGGGTGGGTTGGTTGGTTTGTTTGCTTTTTGGTTTGTAGGGAGAGGGGACAACTGTTATTGCTATTATTATTTATTTGTATTGCAGTGGTACCTAGAGGCCACAATCAAGACTGTGGCCCCATTATGTCCATTGTGTGCCAATCACTGTGTTCTATTAACCAAATGTCATCAAACCTAAAAGCTTAGATTTGTTTCCAGTCTCAAGGTTTGGGGCTATTTTTCGCATTCCCAATTAATCACAGAATTTGGTGCCATTCATTGGAAGGTTCTGCCTTTTGGGATACGCTTCTGTAATCAACTTGGTCTATTCTGGTAGGCTAAAAAGAGTTACTATGTCACATAATGGCAGGTTTCAGAGCAGCAGCCGTGTTAGTCTGTGTCCGCAAAAAGAAACGGAGGACTTGTGGCACCTTAGAGACTAACACATTTATTTAAGCGTACGCTTTCGTGAGCTACAGCTCACTTCATCGGATGCATGCAGTGGATGCATGCATCCGATGAAGTGAGCTGTAGCTCACGAAAGCTTATGCTCAAATACATGTGTTAATCTCCAAGGTGCCACAAATACTCCTCTTCTTTATGTCACATACCCACTCTGTATCAACTTTGCACTATCACACCTGCTGTTACTCTGTAAGGAAATCCAGCTGTCTGCCACGGATAGGTCAAATGACCGTTCAGGACCAGCAGGGAGAGAAAGTGTGTGTGGGTGAGAGAGAGTGAGTGAGTGTTCTACAGAAGAAAGGAACTCAGCAACTTACTACGTCCATGATTTCCTAACATGGACAAATGCAAGGATAACTCAAGTTGCCAACTACATTACAGATTAATAACTGGCCAGCATTTAGGATAAACACCGTAAACAGGAGCAAAGAGATAAAATTGAGAAAGAGGCTTAGGCTGAATTGCAGGGAAAATTCCCTATTCTTGGAGTCAATTTGACACTGCAGCTATCTCCCAAGGAAAGCATCAACGCTCTATTGCTTGACTCAGTTACTGTAGAACTATAGAGGACAAAAAGCTGGGAAATATACTGTAGTGAACCATTGTGTACTAGGAAAGGGATGGACTAGCTAACTTAGCTGGTATCTCCTGTCTTTTATTTCTATGACTCTTTATGACTTCATTTACTTGACCTTACAAGGTGCTGCGAGATGCTTAGTACCTTCACTGAATCAATGGCAGTTATATGGATGTTCAGCATCACACAGTCTTAAATGACATAATTTTATATTAACCTACAGAGTGCTGTTACTGTATGGTGTGATCATTAAAATGGCATCTGTCTGTTCTGTAGTGGTGGTGAAGTGTGAATGGAACACCCGCCTCTGTTAAAAATGCTGGTTTATGATCAAATTATTATTATTGTAGCATGTAGAGGTTCTGGATCAAGGGCCATTGTGCTGGGGCTGTAGTTTCTTTCCCCAAAAGCTAACAATCTCAGACTCCAGTCCTGCAAGCATGATGGTACTTACAGGGTCCTTATCACCAGAGTACCTGAGCACCTCACAATCTTTAAATATACTTATCCTCACCACGCCCCAGTGCAGGGCTGTGCTATTATTCCTTTTTACATGGGGAACTGAGGCACAGAGAGGCTAAGTGACTTGTATAAGGTCACACAGGAAGTCTCTGGTGGAGCAGATAATTGGATCCCAGTTCCCCAAGTCCTACTTTAGTGTTTTGACCATAAGAACACCCTTCCTTTGTTGCTAACCTGCTCAACTGTACGGCCATGAGTGGTCCCAGTGATATCCCACCGGGGCCTAACTAATCAACCGTTTTCTATTGATCTTAAATGGTAATCTTTTTGAGGTAGGGACCTTGTTTTCCTAGCACCGAGCACAATGGAGCCTCTATCCTGGCTGGGGCTTCTGGGAGTCACCAGAATATAAATTATGCAGCTCACGGCCATCTCTAGTTACCTGGGTTATCCCTGTGGGTATAGACACTAATTCATAACAAATCTAGGTTTAACTTCTACCTCTCTTAAACCTTTGTTATAGGGGTATGTCTATCCTTAATCTATTCTGCATTGCAGGGGAGTTTGACACAGCACACAGAACAATGGACCTGTTAGAATCTAAAACCATGGCTTGGTCTGGATTCTGCTCTCCTTATTTCCTTTTTCTCCTTCCTTCCCCGCACACCAACTCCAGGGTTAGCACGCTCTAAAGTCAGTGTTAAAGTTGAGTAGGTCTAAATGTGGATGTCTGTGTAGCTTCAATGATGTGTTCTGAATTCACTGACACTTTGATTGTCTGTCAAAGTGCTTTTGGGGGAGAGGTTAGGATTGGGAGCCTTCTTAAACTAGTGTTTGCTAGTGCTTGGAGATGAAAGACCCTAAAGATCTATGATTATCCTTTTTAAAATGTTATCTTCCTTTATTATGAACAGTAACAATTCATGAAAATTAAACATTAACATAGGCCTATTTTGTACTCTCTTATGCACACAAATATGCACACACACATATATATATATATATGAAAAATACAATGGGGTAGATTGTAATTCTACAGTCTGCCCTGAATAAGGGACAGAATGTAACTACACTGATCTAGGAGCAGATCAGAAGCACAGTTCTGTCTCAGCTCTCCCATAACTCTGTGGAGAGAGTAAATTACTTCGCTCCTTACTATATGCCCGGCTGGCCACTTTGGCTCCTTTCCATCCCTCTTCACCCCTTCCTTAACCAGACACTTGCAACAAGGATATCAGGTGAGTAGCCCCTGGTCTCCCTTCCATGGTTCAAATCACAATCTGCACAAGAGAGTAAAAGGAAGCCTTCCTGACTGAGTAAGGACTGTGACAGCCTTGTCCCTTGTGTATATGTGTGTATATGTGTACACACCCACACACATATGTTAATGACAATTTCATTCTGTGCACTGCTAGCTGATGCATAGAGATCTATCTTCTCTTTGGTTCATGAGTTTGGAATAAAGGCATTGACAGATCACAGGTTCCTTATCCCATTTCTAAGACAGGCTCTGAAGGTTAAAAAGAAATGTATCAAAGGAAATGAAAGAAACACACAACAAAATGTTCCTCCAACACTAAAAGTCAAAGCTGAATTTGATATTCAGAACTTTTTTTTTTAACTGAAACCTCCAATAATTGCCTCACGTTTGTGGGAATGTAAATTACTCTTTTTTGGTCTCTATATGGGGAGCAAGGAGATGAATAGGAGTCTAAATTGGTTTTGCTTCCTGTTCCCCGTAGTGGATGCAGGATTAGTCCACTGTGCCTCTTTGCCCTTCCATTTCCTTGAAGACATGGGAAACCTTCATTTTGCCAGTAGTTAGTTACTCATTAAAATGAATCAAACAAGCCAGATTGTAGCAGGCATTTGAAAACCTGCTATCTGTCAAGAATTTTAAATTTAAAATTAACATTGAGTCCTCCTTTAAGACAAAAACCTTGACCTTAAGTTGCGTAGTGATTGGCAAGCACTCCCCATCCCCTGACTCGATTAACATTTAAATGCCATTTTGTGTGAATATGAGTGGTGCCTTTGGAACAAACAAATTACTAATGTCTTCCTGCAGGAATGGAGCATCAGAGGTGCCTTATTAATTTGATGCCTAATTGAAAATCCTTCTCTTATTCCTGGGAGGTCAAAAGGGGCTGTGGTGTGTGTGTGTGGAGGGGGGGACTGGGCAGTGGTAACTCATGGCCCTTACAGGTGATATGACAATTAATCCAAACTTCCTTTATTTTGCTTCAGGGTCAATGATACAGGAGTGAGTGGGAGGAGAAAGTATTTTTAAAGGGATGAGTGTGCCTAGGAAAGAAAAATGTTTAGGATTTGCACTTCTAGAGAACCTTCTATGAACCAAAGCTTGAGTAGTAATTTGCAGACATTAATTAAGCTGTGCGGCATGCCATAGAGTAGATTCACACAATCCAGATGGGTAAACTGAGGCGTTAAGTAAATTTCATGATCACTCACCAGATCAGACCCAGAGCCAGGAACAGAACCAAGGAGTTCTCAGCCATCAAGGACCATGCAGAAAGCATTGTGTTCTCCAAGGAGAGCAATGTATTTGTATCTGAATTTGGAAACAGTTAAGATTCAGATCAAAATCTGGATCCAAAACTTCCCCCTTGGCCCAGTCTTTAATTATGAACCCTCCACCCAAATGTGACTATTTCACCAGGCCCCAGCCCAGCACATGACAGGTAGTGCCTGATCAAGCAAAGCACTTGATCACATGCATAACTCCATGCACGTGAGGAATCCTGCTGATTTCATTGGTGCTACTACTGCTGAAAGTTCTGCATGCGCTTAAATCCTCTGCCATATCAGGGCGCATATATACGTAAATATAAATTCAGTTAATTTAGTGGGAATAATAATCCCCAAATCTCCATGATCGTAAGGAACCCGAACCCTAAATAGTGAAAAGACCGCATTAATTAGTAATGGCTGAACCTTCAAAATGTCTGTATGTTCAAGCTTGATACATTTCTGATGAGTTTATAGGAGGGGGTTGCTTGTGATAGCAGGAAAACTAGACTCACTGACTGAGGAGGTCCCTTCCAGTCCTACATTCTTATGTTTGCTTCCGAGAAGCGTCCACAATAACGTTATGAGTTTAGCGTGAAAGCTTTTATCCTTGTCCCAAAGAGTTCACGGTCTAAACTGACAAGACAGACAAAGTGTTTAAGCCTCCAATTCTGCAAACACTTATGCATGTGCTTTAACTAAGTGTCATCGGAGTCCATGCAAAAGCCAAACGTAAGCATAGAGTTTGCAAGATCAGGACTAAAGAGTTTGCCAAGGTTAAACAGAAGTGTAACAGAACCCAGATTTTCTAAATCCTCATCTAGTGCCCCATCCTCTTCCAAAGCCGTTCCCCCCAACAATGATGCTAATGCACTGGTATCTTCTTTCCTAATATGTTTCTTTTACATCCCCACCATTTGGGGGAATAGTACTCAGCGTATCTTGTAGTTTCGAGCCCCTGAGACTCTTGAACTTCAAGGATGTTTGAAATCCCGAACCAGATCTGAGTTTTGCAGGCAAACCCATCTCTAATATTTCCCTGCTTTGCGTCCCAGTGAGAGATCTTGGCGGGGGAGAGGATAAAAGAGAATGCTTTGCCAACCAAGGCATTTCTCAGCCAGCGCTAATTGTGCAAATGGGGAGGAATTTGTAAGTTGCACAGGTGCTGCTCAGAGAACAGCAGAATTTTCTGCTATATCTGATAAATAAATATGAATATGCAAATTACAAATGGGCTTCTTTCCTCCCCCCAGGATAATGCCCACTGTCTCTGTCAAATTATGTCAATTTGACATTGCAAATTTCCAAGTTACACAGAGGAATCCTTATACACTGGACCCAGGACTTGCGTTCAGAGCAGGGTTTTTTTTACTGTCTCATTAATTCTGTGTATGGTGGTTGCTCAGTCACTTTACAAAGTTACAATATTCAGTTTCTGAGCAAAGGTTGATAAGACGTATTATGGTTTTAGCTACTCCATTGTTTCGCCTCTTCCAAGTGGATTCCCAGTAGCTATTTCTCTCCCTCCCCTTCCTGCTGGGAGTGGACAGTGAGCATTCCCCTCTCTTAGAAACACTGCCTGGCAGAGCATGCTTACATTCTGTGTTGCACGTGCTCTGCTTTAGGATGCCTCTTCTTCAGACCTTTGAATTATAGCCTGAGGAAAGGCTGCTTCTGACCCAAATGTAAGCGGGGGAATAGTCCCACTCTTGTGGGGAACTTTCCTGGCTTCTGCACTACCCCGGTGAAGTGGGCTAGCAAAAGGATCCGAGTCCTTGTTCCCACTTCCTTTACCCAGTGGCCTCCCTGCCCTTGAGGACTCCCCTTCCACTCTCCTGTCTGGCAGAGTCCTCGTAACCCCAAGAAGGCTGGGCCCAGGATTCCTGGAGGGCTCGACCCCCAGCCCTGCTGTGGTCACCTAGGACAGGGGCTAGGGTGTCCCCACTCCGGGGTACTGTCTCTGCACTGGGCACTTCTCTGACCATTACATACAAGGTAAAGCAAATGCAAGTTATTTAATCAACAATTAATTTTAAAAAGAATAAGGAAAAATGGGAAAGGTGAAAGGAAACACATCACCCCGCTCTGTGGCAGGGAACACCACAAACGGTGACTCTGGAATGTCCGGGCAGTTCACAGTCTGCTCCTTGTAAGTCCCAGGCCTCCTGCTCAGGCCCTGGCTGTGCTGCAGGGATGCTGTGGGTTGGACACTCACTCTGGTGGTGGCCACATGCTCTCAGGCTCTAGGTGGTAGGACCCTTCTTCCCTGTCGGGGTTACGATCCAAGCCTGGCCTGCAGAGCCCCTTGGCTGAGGCGTCTCCCTGTGCTGGGCCAGCTGCCCAGGGTCCCCCTCGCTCTCCCCAGCTGCTCACTGCACCCAGCTCCGGACTGCTCCAGCCCCAGCTCCACCGCTCTGCCTCAGCACGGCTGCTTCTCTGGCCCCTCTGGCTCTGCTCACTGCAGCTCTGCTCCCAGGACAGGTCTGCTCTGCAGGCTGCTTCTGTGACTCTGCTCCCAGGACTGACCTGCTTCGTGGGCTGCTTTTGTGGCCTCTCTGGCTCTGGTTGCAGCAGCTCTGGTCCCAGGGCAAGTCTGCTCTCTCTGGGCTGTGCCTCTGGCTTTGGGGCTGCAGCTTTGCTCCCAGGACAGGGGCTGGTCCCTCTGGATCTGGCCCAGCTCTGCTCCCCAGCTCAGCTTGGGCCCCTGCTTTCTCCTTAGCTCGGCCCCACTCTGTCTGACTCAGGCAAATCCAGCTCACACGGAGGACGGGACCTCCCTGGCCTCCTGACTCCCGGATTAGCCTGCTCGCCCTGTCATTCAGGCTGACCTGGAGCATTGGACTCTTCCCATTGTTCCTAGGGCCTGGCAGTCTCAGGGTCCTGATTCCCCATTGACCCTTCCCCCTTTGAGTACTGGGAGCTAGCAACTAAAACACCCCCACTGAATGTTAGTAAGGGGGCAACAGTCCCCTTACACAAACGGAAGTACGCAACTTGTGGGGAACTCTGTTCTTGCAAGATTTCCAGCTCAGTGGGACTAAAAGGTTTGGGTTTCTTGGATGGGTCTGCAGACTTTGGTCTATCTAAGGCACGAGGTTTTCAAACTTTAGCAACCTGAGGACCCCCATTTTTATTTAAAATTTTTCACGGAACCCCAAACCTCCCACTCAGCCCCAGGCTCCTCCCCCACTCCACTCCTTCCCCCAAGGCCTCACCCCATCTCTTCCCCGCCTCTTTCTGCCCCCTCCCCCGAGTGCGCCCCAGCTGTTCCACAGAGTGCAGAAGGTCCTGGGCGGGGAGGAGGAAGAGTTGATCAGTGGGACTGGTGGCCCTGGACATGACTCGTGGACCCCCTTTTGAGAAACCTTGATCTAAGGTACTTGCATGGACTTCCTCACTGTACTATCTGAGCTCTTGATGATCTAGAAATGTTTTTATCCTCACACACCCCTGTGGGGGAGGGCAGTGTACTCTCTCCATTTACAGATGGGGAACTGAGGCACAGAGAAGCTAAGGGTCAGATGTTTAAAGGTATTTAGGTCCTAACTGCCACTGGTTGCATGCAATTAGGTGCCTAAATACCTTTAAACACACTTCCGTGGTCACACAGGCCAGCTACGAGAATTGAACCCAGGTATCCCAGGTTAGTACCTTAACCACTTTTCCTCAGCACTTTCAAGTGTTCAACTGAATTGAATCCAGGTTTCAAGCCTTTTCCTGGCTGCTCATCACTATAGTTCCTTTCTGTCTATTTGTGTTGGAGTCATATGTGTGACGTCTGTGTGTTATCTATGCCTACCTGGAACACATGATGGGGGGAGCTGGTGTAAAGGTTTCATCTGCATAAGTTTGACATGTGCACCTTGCTCACAACATGCTGAATGAAGTATTCATTTCTGCCCACCAGCAATTCTATTACTCTCTTGTGATCTCAACCTTGTTTTTTCCATCTAGAGGAGATGGATCAGTGGGCAGAGTGCAGGTGACGTGGTCAGAGGTGCGTGATAGATGAAATTTATCACACCATTCCACTGTTTATCACATGGGGCTGCAATTTATCACATCACCTCCATAAATCTATACACAAATATCCACACGCTCGGTGTAATAAGGTCAGAAACCTGAAAAGCATGTTTGTTTTTTGGTTCGGGTGTTTACGAGCTGGATACACACATATAGCTCTTCCTGCCAAGTCATGTTGACTTAACCTTTTAAGCAGAATCCAAACATAACAAGATTCCTTTATTTCTAAGCTGAATGATCTGGAATAATAATCATTTTGTGGGAGGCGGGGGGCTCGTCATAAGTAAAAGTCCGATACTGTACTTAAATCAGTATCCATGCATGCATGGGAGAACTCCGTGATCTCAACATCACTGAAGAAAGAGCTGGAAAAGACGATCGAGCTCCTGAGCCTGCCAATGCAAGATCATTCTCTGATGTATATTTCCCATTGTTCTGTCTGATCTAATATTCAAAGCAATGAAGTTTTCCCATTTCCTTTGGTAGGTACTGGCTAATGTATTTTCCTTCTTAGGAAAATTCTCCATGATATTAAGCCTACAGTTTTCTTTGCTTATTTCCATATAACATGATCAGCATGTGGACATTTTGTACAAGAGCTGAGAGCAAATTGTACTCTACATAAAATTATCCTCCTGTATCATTCTCACCTAATAGTAATGGGGTCCTTTAGCACATCCATAGCTTCCATCAGCTTCTACCTTTCATGAATCTGTCATCGCTAAAAGTGGGGAGGAGGGTAGACCATATCCCACTAATGTGAATGTGGAGTAACACTGTTGACTTGGTTGGAGTTACTTCAGATTCACACCAAGTTAATGGGACCATATTGGCCCCATGCTGCGACACAGAGGATCGTACAGGAAAATATAATGCTAACTAGAAAAGTGTACATATTTTCCATAACATTTTTTTAAACAGGGTGTCTGTGTGTTGGATTGGGGTTTTTTTAAGTGTCAGTTTTTAGGGTTTTGACAAAAAGTAAACATTTGTCAGTAACATTATTCAGCGTTTAGTTTTTGAAAATAAAAATATTGAAAATGTTTTTTTAAAAAAAAAAATCAAACAGAATGTTGGGTTTTGGTTTTTACCAAATAAAGGGAATTTTGAATGAAACAAAAAAAAAATTCCATGAAATGTTCCTTTTTTTGGGGGGGGGGGGGCGCGGCAGCGAGGCTGTTTTTTATCCAAAACCAGTTTTGAGGGAAAATTTTCAAACAGCTCTAGGAAAATGAGGGGCCTTACAAGATTCTGTAGGATTCCTTCAAAATAGCATTGCTGGAATCTCCAGCTCCTGCTTCTGCATCGTTGAGGTTTATGATTCATGAAAACAGCACAGGAACATCGGGTTGTCAAGGGACAGAGGGAACATTTTGGGGCATGCAGCATGAAGGAGGGCAAAGGTCTGTGTGTGCTCATGTTGGGATCCAGGGAAAGAGTGGGGTCAGTGAGGGATTTCAAAATGAGTTTGCTTTTATTTAATCACAGACCCAGCATCCTTCCCGGCGCTTCAAAAAGCTTTCCGTACAAACCAAATAAAATGCATGATAAAATATGGACTCATCACAACAAAAATTCAAATAACCATCCTGGTACATGCCCATAAATAAAGATCCAGCGAGTGAGACACCCGCAAAATACATTTTCAAAAGGCTTTTAAACCGATTAAGGGAGTCTACTTCATGTATATTGAAAAATGTACTGGTACAGAGCAGCCAGCAGGCCAAGGAAGAGTAGGTAAATGGTAGTCCAGACTATTAGTTTGCAAGAACTATAAAACAAGATCTTGTAACAGGTTGCTCCAAGAAATAAGTCATTGTTAAATCTTACAGGGAAGGTTTAGGTGGGGTTTGCTTGTTTATCTTTTTTTAATAAAACAAAGTGTTACAAGCCTTAGCAATAGCCCATCCATCTATACGGTGAAAAAGCAACACTGTCATTTCAGACTTCTGCTGTGTGCTTCACTTCAGCAGCCTAGCTTATGAAATAGAGCTGGGAAGAGTCTGGTGTCTTCTACAAGCCGGGCAGAAAAAATATGGGATGATTTTCACTAGAAACATTCTGGAGGGAAATCCCTTGTCTGTATCTCTGTTCACATGGAAGACTGCAGTTTGAATTACCCCTAAATCTCAGGCAGTTTAGTTTGGGATCTGGATAGCTAAAATCCCAAATCTGGGCATTTGCCTCCCTGGGGTTTTCTTTGTGATCTAGCCATGACCTTCCCCATTGTTGTATATGGTAGTTTTGCACTCAGTCCTCAGTCAGGGGTAGCACAGGAGGGGAGCTGCCCCGGGGCAGACCATGACTTAGAGAATCACTGCTATATTTTGCTCTGAAAGGAGGAATACGTTCTTTCCCCTTTTGTGGGGAGCAATTTACTCTCCTTCCTGTGCACCTGGCCTGCCACTCCAGCTGCCAGATGAGGTGGCGAAGCCAGTGTTTTACAACTCTCTGCCCGCTCACACTGGGAATTTGGGGAAAGGAGCCCTGCTCTCCCTGTTCTGCAGGTGGATTTATAATCTGAGCAAATTTAAGCAGGGGGGCTAAGGGGAGCTGTATTCCCCCATGCAGCCAAGTAAAGCCTTCAACAGTCTAGCTCCAAGTGACCAGGTAGCAACGAGAACTTTAGATCTGAGGCTCGAATCCAGGGTTTAGCTTTGGGCTCTCCCACATGGGTCCACAGATCATCTTTTGAAAAAAAAAATGCCCCCAGTTTGAGTTATGGATTTAGATAATACAATGAGCAAAACATGACTTTTACTATTTATTTAGGGCTAGGTTGTATGCAGCACAGCCCTGAATGAAGGGCAGTGCGTAGCTTGGAGAGGCAGAGCGTCTGCCATGGCTACCTTGTTGTTCAAAAGATGTACGCGCAAGTAGGGCTTGTCTGCTCTGCGATTGACCACCCGTGGCTGGCCTGCGTCAGGTGACGCAGGCTCGCAGGGCTCAGTCTGCGGGGCTATAAAACTGCAGTGTAGACACCCAGGCTTGGGCTTGGAGACCCTGCGAATAGGGAGGGTCTCAGAGCTGAAACTCCAGCCCGAGCCTGAATGTCTGCACAGCAATATTAGCCCTGCAGCCTGAGCGTGAATCAGCTGATCCAGGCCAGCCACCGCTGTGTCACTGTTCTTTTATCCCTGTGTAGACATACCCTTGCAGGGGGGGCGGTCATCTGCTTGTTGGGTTTATGTTCCCTGGCGGGATGATAAATTTCCCAAGTCGCTGCATCATTTGGTCAAGGGGGACAGATATCATTCTAGTTCTTTTCTCTCCGCACCCTGCTCTCCCATTAGCCAATCCAATTATAGAAAATCAAATAACTTGCTTGAGCCAGCCAAATTCAATTACACAGGTACTTCTGGGCAGATTTTGGCAGTGAATAGTTTGCTGGCTTTACCCAGGCTTTTGTCCTTAATAGAATGCTCTCGGTTATTCAGCAGATCGTATTAAAACAAAGCAAAACCACACATAAGTAAGTGGAGAAGAACTGTGGTTCAGACACCTGTTGGATGTAAATTATTCCACTCCCTCCTCATGCCTTCACACCAGAATGGAGAGGTACTAGAACTCCTCGCCACCCCCACCCCCACTTTTATGACTGCCCAGGAAATACAACCTCCAAAAGCTGGGATGTAGCATGTTAACATTATCAGAAGAGCCGGATGGAAAACAGTTTTTTTCGTGGAGAACAATGACTTTGGGGTGAAATATCAAAAAGAGAAATATTACACCTGGAAACTGGGTGCCTCATGGGTGTTGTAGTCCAGGTGCTGCATGCTCTGTGCTCAGACTAGATTGCTTATGATGCATCACAGCTTCCCTTCCAGGTGAAGGGCAGTGGTGTATCATGGGAGTTGAAGTCCATCTGGGGAGCACCGCCCATAGAGAACAATGGTGACATGATGCAACCAAACTACAATTCCCAGGGAGTCCCTCGGTGGCATATCTGAATTATCATGTTTATATTTCTGGTTGACAGACATTCCAAGTCAAAATTTCCCATGGAAAAATGCTTTTTGGGGAAAACAATGTCAAAACCCAGTGATGTATTATTCCCATTTTACAGAAGGGCAAACCAAGGCCTAGACAGGTTAAATGAATTGCCCACGGCCATATGTTGAGTCAGTGCCAGAGTTGGGAATGCCATATGATCGCTCTGATTCTTCATCCCTTGCACCAGTCGATAAATACCCCATTGCATGGATTTGATGCAGTGCAAAAGGCAAATGAAGAAACAGTATGTGAACCAACATAATCTGAACCTCCCTGCAGTTACAAAGTGCTGTCTAAATACTCCATCATATTCTTAAATCTTTTATAGACTTCAGATGGAAATATTACCAGCATTCGGTGCTCCCTTAGTCCTGAGGTTGTATTCATGACCTGGTATAACCTATCCCATAAAATGAGAAAGCAGGTCTGCATTGGAAATGAGCCAGAACTGAAATCTTTCCTTCCCCACTTGGATAATGTCTGTTCCTCATCCTCCTAACAAACCCCTATACCATTCAAACAAGATATAAAACTGACATCCCAGCCAATCGTCATTAAAGAACCTTTGGTACATAATCCATCTAAGGCAGGGAGTTAGCCTTGGTGCCCTGGGCAATAACTAGAACTATTAGTGAAAATTGGTGCAGGAATCCAGCTTTCCCTTGAAATATATGGCGAGACATGAGGAGTTTCCAGTCTGTTTTAGTCATTACATTCTGCCTACTAAAAAATGTGACACCTCCCTCTACCTTCGTTTCAGTTGATTATGGCATTTGTCTTCCCTTTTCCTAAATGTTTGGGCCCTGGTGCTGTGTGCTGTTGATCAGTTCCCATGTTCTGCCCCAGGTGTAGCTGCGATTCAGTGTGAAAATGCTTTGATCCTAATGTAGCCTTATCTAGACCAAGAACTGAGCAGAATCAAGGGGTAGAGTAGCGGAAAGAATATGTTAGACCTTTATTGGGTAACAAGAACATCCAGAGTTACAATAATAAGAATTTTTTAAAAAATCAGATCTTTGCAAGGGGTATACGCTTTCCTGCTTCAGCACATAGAACAACCTCTAATGGGGTTTAAAAAGATGGTGTCCTATGAGTATGTTATCCCAGATCTTCCTACTTGAAGGGTGTCTTGCAAATTCCAGAGAATGAGCTGGTAGGTTACTGGGCTAGACAGACTATCTAGATCCAGTATCCATCTATCTATCTGTCTATCTAACGCATTTTTCAAATGCTCCTCACATCCAGTGGTCATATACATAAAGTCCTGGGAAAAGCATCAATTCAATTTGAAAGGATCCTTCCGTCCTTTGGAATGGTCTCGAATGAAAAGCGCTATGTTACTATGACATTGTAATATCCACTGTGCTGCCCTCCACAGCTCCGCCATCCAGAAACCCCCTCTGCTCATTCAAAAGTGCTACTGCCCTGCCAGGGCAGAGGCTGGCAGAGAATTATTAATTTAAGCATTATTCTTGTATGTTGGGAGAGCGTCCTAGCTCAGGGAAAATTTGTCTGGGGAAGCTGCAAGGTGGGAACAAGCTGCAGCTTGTATTTCAATGTTAGAAAGTCAAGATGAGCCATCTGTGAACAAAGGAGACTCTAGACAAGCTGTTTGAGGACACTGCAGACAGCAGTTGAACGATCATTCCTTGGACACAAGATATAGAGGATAGCCTGTGACTCGTGCAGCCATATATAAATCACGCCACTTTTTTTCCCTCCCACCAGTCAAACAGTCAGTGTTTTAAAGAAGACTTTGTCATATTTAATAGTGCTGTCAACCTTGCAGTTTTGCTGGCCTGTTAATAAGAAGTCCCAAAATGACATGTTTAACCACTCTACTCCTGGAGCTGAGCTAAGCACTACAAATCCGAAGCACTACCATAGGCAGGGCAGAGGCTGAAATTAATGCCAATGGAGTGTGGAAACAATGGGCTAAAATCATCCCTGGGCTAACTCCAGTGTTTCGTGCAATGCTGTTGGAGAACCATAAAAGTACCGAGACTGACTGTAGTGGCATTCCAAGGGCATGCCTTGGGCCCATCATCTGCTGAAATTGATTATGAAGCACACAGTGGGCCAAGGTAATTCCTTCCTCTCTTGCCTCTCAGTACATATATGGCTCACATCACCATAGTAGGGGAGTGGGCAGAGTTGACATTAATTATCCTTCCAGGGGCAGGGCAGGGGGAGCCTTTGGGAGCCATAGCTTGATTTTTTTTTATTATTATTATTATTCTTTCTCCAGCTTCCTTTGTGACCTGAAATCAGGTTTCCCCTTTTCCCTTACAGCCCGAACCATCCCAACGCCACTAAGCAGCGCCAGGAAGACACATTCTTTGCACAACCCTCAGGTTAGGTGAATTAGCCATGATCTCCATTGATGCATGAAGTGGGGAAGAAGGGATGTACATACAAGCACATAGAACAAAGAAGCCCCTGAGCTCAGGACTGTAATACAAGAATTTAATCATTACAATTTAAAACCTTGTATTTACTGTCACTGCTTATTACAGAAACAGGTAGTCAGAGTAAACATCTCTGGGAGCACCCCAAAAGCCCCAACTGGGATTGGTGTCCCATTGTGCTAGGCACTGTACAGTTGTCAAAAAAAAATCCCCTGCTCTGAAGAGTTTACAATTGAAAGACACACAAATGAAAGGTAGGGGAGAGGGTACGACACACAAGCAAATAAATATGGTGATGGATTGGTCCAGCTTCGGTAGGTACGTATGGTATAATTGGGTTTTGTTTGTTGATTTTATTGGAGGGAGAGGTAGGGACTAGGAAAAAGAAAGGGAAAGAGTAACAGTTACAGCTTGTCACCAGCCTAACTAGGATTGGCAGGCTGGGTTCTGTTGACATCATGTCAGAGTCATTGAGTTTAAAGCTAGGAGGGACTCCCAGATCATCCAGTCCGACTTTCTGTGCATCACAGGCCGCCAGCACCCACACACGAAACCCAACAACCAAAAAGAGCTGAGAATATTACAGGCCACTTGACACTAGACTATTAGGTGCCACCAGCAGAGAAGAGGAGGGATTGAGATGCACCAATGCCCAAGGCCCCTGCAATGGCAAAGAACTGATGTGGTGAGATATACCCAATTAATCCCAGCAAGTGACTCGCACGCTGCAGAGGAAAGTGAAAAAAACCCAAGGTCACTGCCAATCTGACGGGGGTTGGGAGGGGGAATTCCACCCCCTCCCCACCTATGGTGATCAGTTAGACCCGAGCATGTGAGCAAGAACCCTCCAGCCAAGCGCCTGAGAGAGAGAATGCTCCATCCCATCTCAGAGTCCTGGCCCTCCCCATTCAGTGGTAAGATTCAGGGAGGGATTTGGAGGAGGATACATTAGTGGCTGTCTGGATTTATCACAGAGTGTTTCCGCTGTGAAAGGGGCAGACTAGGGGAAAGCCTGGATGTGTTGCAGTGAGAAGCTGGGCTGGGAATGGTGACAAAGTGAAGATGAGGACTGAGGTTGCTGGAGGTTACAATGTTAGGTATGTCGGGTGGGGCTAAGTTGCGAAGGATCTGGAAGATCTGGTTTCAATGGAGAGCAAAGGGTGAAAGCCGGATTGGAGAGGGCCAAGAGCAGAAGTGGAAGAAAGGGACTCCAGCCAGTGTCTGTAGAGGGTACACTCCATGCCTTTGGAAAAGAAGAGAAGACAGATTGGGCAGCAGCTTAACCGGGAGTTAGGGTAAAGGGTGGGTTTCTTTAAACAGATGAGAAACCAGAGCACGCTGATAAAGAATTTTGATCCCTTAGAGAGTCAGTGCAGCATGTCTGTCCAGGGGGAAGCGGGTGGGGGGGAGGGAATTGTCTCCCTTGATAGACGATCTATGTTGTTGCAATCCATTGGCCCATTTAAGCACAGGAATAGATCAGTGGCGAGCAAAGTTGATTTAGTAGCTCAGGCCATCTCTCATGAAGGAAAGGGAGGAAATCTGTCTGTCCATCAGTCACACGCTGTCATCACCGATACAGCATATTTTCCTGCTGTAGCAGCTCATCAAAACAGATGATTTGCATAGCTGGAATCCTCCTCCCATCTTGCAGGGAATGACCACAGTAACAACAGATGACTGGACTTTATATCTATATTAAGGAGCAGCAGCAAAGAATTGGAGATATTTGGTCTCCTCTGTGTGTGTGTGTAAGAGAGAGAGATTTCTCCCAGCACACTAGGCCATCTTACAGAAAAATCTCTCTGCCCAGGTGGCCCAAAAGTAAACTCACAGCTGGTTGGAGTCAGGGTGGGTTTTTTTTTGTTTGTTTGCTTGGTTGTATTCTTTTCTTTTCTTTTCTTTTTTTTTTTTTTGCGGGGGGGAGTGGTTGTGTGTGTGTGGTTTTGCCTTATTTAAAACAGTTCACACTCCTGCAGCAGCTTTTCCTTCTACAAACTCCCTCTTCTGCTTCAGCCTTTTGATCCACGTCATTTCATCTCATCTGAAGAAGTGGGGTTGTCAAGACTATTTAGAAATCAGCCCATTTGGGGGATGACAGATCCCTACCTGATTGATTTGTGGGGTTCACCCCACCCATGCTGGCTTTATTTTTTATTCATAGAGGCACTGAACTTGTTAATTATTCATGTAAAGTGGCACCATTTGCACCACTGAAGTTTGGCTCGTCTGTCACATAAAAAGGGGCACGTGGCTCAAATAGACAGGGTGCAGCTTGCAACTGAAACTTGCCATCTGAGTCCAAAATAGACCTTTCCTCCCCATAGTTTAAAGAAGAAGAAATAATTGGTTTCCCCACTCTGTAAAGTGAGTAAGTGTGAATAGTAAGTGTGAAAGAGAGAGATTTGGCAATTTCTTTTGTTCATGTAACTCAGCGAGTGCCTGATCCAACATACACTGAATGCAATAGGAGTCTTTCCATTGATTTCAATGGGCATTTCATCAAACCCCTAAGTATGCAGGATTTGGCATATTGGTTTAGACCATTTAGCATCTACCCCTGACATCTTCTTTTCAGTAGTGGCAAATAACAACAGAAGATGAAATATCCCATAATGGAGCCAAGTTTTTGCATAATGCTGTGTGGCAATGTGGTGGGGTGGAATTTCTACCTGACCCACACAAGCAATTACATTTCTGCCCAGAAGCATGAGAATTTGATTTCCTTTATCGCAGCCCACAGAGTGGTTTTTGCTGCAAAATATCTGCTCAGTTCTGTTGTGAAACATTTAACTTAATATGCATGATGCACAATGTGTCTGCATTAGAGTCGCTACTGAAACCTTAACCTTTGCATTTCCTGGCATTTTGTGGCTTCGGATTTGCAACATTATCATTGCATTAACGTAGGGCTCCGCATTTAATATGGATATGCAGTCATTTGTAAATCAGTTTGCAAAGCACTTTGGGATCCTTCTGGCTGAAAGGCACTATATGAATGTCAGTCATTATTACTATCATTATTATCATTACAAGTTCATGAGGAGACAAACAGCTACATTAGAATAGCATCAGGGGGTAAATTTTCAAAGCAGCAAACAGGGATTTAGCTGTGCACAGGGGTACATGAATGCACAGTAAATGGAGGTACACATGGCTTAAGCAGCATGCACCACTTTGGAAACGAAGGCTTCAGGGTCTGACCTATTAAAAAAAACAGAGAGCAAGTTCAGAGTGAAGACTTCAGTCCTTAACCTTAGTGTGACTGAGCAAAGTGCTGCCCACTGGCCAAACAGGATGAGTTAAGCATGGAATGACACCCTCACGTTCTGACCTTCCTTGTATGTAGCTACCTTTTCACGTTAATGATCACAATGTAATGACACACTCTTTCTCTCGTTTAGCAGTGCTAAAAGCAAAGAGATTTTCTAAAATCAGGTGCAGGCACACACATTTAAAAACACAATTATAAAGTAATTGACTGAAAAAGTAAGTTATCGTTAGCAAGTTTCATGACTGAAATAGAAATTGTTGTAAACGGCAAAGATTATCTACCAGTAGAAACTGTTTTTTTTATAACATTTCACCCAGCATACTCTCAATAGGGATATATTTCATCGGTTGTGCTCACACATGTAGGAAAATAATATAAAAATAGTGCTTGAATGCATATGCATGGCTTACAGTACATGTGCACAGATACTTTTGTACAAGCTACTTGGCCAAAAGATGTTATTACTTAGTCAGAATCTAGCAGTCTGTACATAGGACCTTGTAGTGGGAATTCCTGGGTTCTAATCTCAGTTCTTATGTGTCCTCTCTGGCCCGGAGCAAGTCACAAAGGCCCATGCTTTCAGGTGTGATCTCAAATTTTGGGTGCCAAATGGAAGACACCTTGGGCATGATTTTCAGAATGGCTGAGTACCTCCAACTCCGAGTGAAATGGAATGGGAACACGGCATGCTCATCCCCTCTGAAAAATCAGGTCTAACGCCTCTCAAATTGAACAATAAATTAAAATTGAACAATAAATTAAAAACAATTAAAAATTGACAATCAGGACCGAAGTAGACAACCTATAATCAAAGGACCAAATGGGGTGGATCAAAGAAACAAGGTCACTTTTGAAAATGTGGGTCTAATTAACCTACCTGTGTCTTGGTTTTCCCATCTGTAAAATAGGTTAATAACAGTCCCGTGGTCACAAGGCTGATGTGCAGAGAAATTAGGTAATATTTGCATCATTGTTTTAAATAAAGAAAAGCACTGTAGAAATGCAAAGCAATTATTGAGGATGCTTTGACAGATGCATGTTGATAGACAACTGTATGTGAAAATCCAGCAGCAAATCCTAAATGCACCAATTTAGCAATAACATACTTCTATAGTAAGCTTTATGGATTAAGAGACCCAAAGGGATTTGGATTTGGAATAGAACAGACCCCTCCAAATTCCGTATTGGCCATGTATTCCCATTATAATCCTGCTGTCTTTACTGTATTTTCATGTTGAGCTTGAAAAACAACATTTATTTTCCTGTCTGTTTGAGGATCCCTCAGCTGCATTGTGCTTGACTATAATTCAGACATTAATTGAGGAACAGGGGGATGAGTCTCTGTTTCTTGCAGTGGCATTTCTACTGGGGACTTTCTGATGAGGAGATGACAATGGAATGCTCCCACTCACGTTGTCCCAGATTTCTCATGAGATGTCCTCCTTTAACAATCCCATGATGCATTAGGCTCCAGAGGCTCCGCCTCTGGTTTTCTCATCACGTTTCACACAGCCAACAGCCCCATTCCCAAGTAAATTATGGCAAGTGGGCAGGTGGGATGTCTCTGATGTGTTCCCCTTTCCATGCTCCCCCTTATTCATGGGAGATCTTCCCCAAATCCATTAGTAAGCCCTCGCTCAATCAGGTCTTTCTAGACCCACTTCTGCCATAATGACCATAAACAAACCCAGTCAGTTAATGTTGGCTTCCAGAATAGATGAGGTTAGCTGGTGCTTACTTTGTTATTAAATAAAACTTGCTTATCTGATTGCATTCCACTCTCTTCTCCCTTCGTGTCACTTATATTTTTAGACTGTAAAGTCTTTGGGACTGTGACTACATTTAAGTCTGTACAGCCCCTAGCACAATGGGACCCTACTCCCCCCCTGCTTCTCCAAGCCTGTTTTTCTTCTTGTATGCAGACATCAGAGCTTAATGTCCCCATCCTGTAACCAGAGAATAGCCTCTGTAATAAGGAAGGCTTGGCATTGTAAACCATCCTCCAGATGGCAAGTTAAGCACTCTTCCATCACATAACTTATTGTCTGCAATGCTGCTCCTGCTGTTTCCCCTTATTTTCCTGTTTCAGTTCTAGAGCATCACTTTTAGAAAGACATCCAGTCTTGATTCAAAGACTTCAAGTCACAGAAGTTCCATCTCCCTGTTAAAAATTGTTTGCCTTATTTCTAGTCTGAGTTTGTCTAGCTTGAGCCAGGGGGTCTTGTTCTGCCTTTGCTTCCTATACTAAAGAACCCTCTGCTATCGTAATTCTTACCTCCACTGAGGTGTACACTGTAATAGAGTCATCTCTTAACCTTCTCTTTGACAAGCTTCCTCTGTGAGACAGGCCTCAAATCATTCTTGTAGCTCTCTTCTGAACATGTTCCAGTTTTTCAACATCCTTTCTGAAATATGGACACCAGCACTCAGACAAACCCTTCTGTGATGGGGTGTCTGTCTACCCCACATAGAATTGGAAGGGGGTTAAGATGGCCTGGCAGGCCAATTATCTCCACAGGCTGCACCCAGAGGAAGAGCCAGGGAGCAGGGAACTACCTGAAAGCATGTACAGCTGTGCAGGAACAGGCAGGGTGTGTATGACGCAAGGTAGCTGGTAATAGACCGGGGCTGCTTGGAAAGGCTGCAGGAAGGCAGGCAGCAGTTACTCCCTGGGAAGAGAAAGGAGGGTTTGGGAGCTGGTACACCCAGAGAGAGAAGGAGAACTAGCTGTGGTAGGAAGCAGTCCAGGGAAGGAGCATGAGGGCTAAGACAGGATAGGCCAGAACTGCTGAGCTGAGGGTCCCTGGACAGGATCCCAGAGTAGAGGGCAGGCCCATGTTCCACTGGCAGCCACTCAAGGAGTGGTATCATGGGGAAGTGAGAGGGAAGACTACCTAGGACTGCTAGGGAGAAGGGACTTTGCAACCTGGAAGTGTGTGGGGGGGGACAGAGGGCTGAGTCAGAAAGAGGACACTGTGGTTTCTGGAGCAAGAGAGGGACCGCAGACCAGAGAAAGAGACAGCAAGCAAGGCATGAAATGGGGGGGGAGGGGCAGTGAACTCAAGAGTTAATCCCCAGAGTGACCAGGAGGAGGTGCCAGACCAGTAGTGAGTGGTGCACCTCATGACACCCACATTTCTATGATTCTGTGAACGGGACACCCTGTTCCACTAACAGTCTCACTAATGCTGTACATATAGGTATAGGCATATATACCACCTCTTTGCTACGTGACATTCCCCTGCTTATACGTCCCAGGGCGGCGTTCGCCCTCTGAGCCACAATGTTGCACTGGGAGTGCATGTTCAGTTGGTTATCCACTATGGCCCTTACGTCCTTTTCAGAGTCCTTGTTTGCCCACCCTGTTAGTGTGATCTGAAGTCTTTGTGCATTTTGTTGTTGTTGGGTTTTGATTTCCTGGTCTTTGAGTTTCATTCTTCTCACTTCATTCAGGTGTGCAGCTGGTAGGTAAAGGCCTTATAGAAGAAGAGGTATTTCAAAGAGAAAGAGGGTGGAGGCAGATTAAAGGTATTCCAGGCATAGCTGGCTATGTGGGAGAAAGCATGTATTTGGGCCAGGGGGAAAGGAGGAGTGAAAAAGAAAAAAAGCATGAGCAGTTGGCAGGAGCTAAATCAACTGGGTCTTGAAGCCAAGGACAATGTCCTATTTTGTATCTATAAAACTAGTGGCAGTCCCAGGTTTAATTATTTCCTTTAACCGCAACGTTAATACTGGTGGAGATCAATGCCAAGATTAGGGATGTCCAAGTCAACGTGCTGTTAAGCAAATTATTTCCCCTGGCTTCCCATAATCTGTAGCATGAACCGTTGGTGGTGTCTGCAGCTCCATCAGATGATGCCTCCTCCAGGGTTCTGTCTCTTTAATTTAGTCATCCTAACATAAACCACACTTGCACAGTAGGCAGGAATACCAGGTCAATAGAACCATCCAACCAGTGTGTCTCGTGCATCCCTGGGACTGCCAGAAGGAAGAGATTTCTTTTATAGTACTATTTATGTGAAATATTTCCACTTCTTTTTTTTTTTAAACTCCTCTGTCACTTTGATTTGATCTGCCGTTCTCTTTGTCGTCATGATGATACTGCTGCCTAGGAGAACCATAAATAAATAAATAAGCCCCAGCATAAACACCCCACTACGGCTACTAGTATCAGCCAGTGACTGTTGTTAGTGGCTCCATGGTACGTGAGACAGTGCTTCAGACGATGATCTGGCTACTTAGAGGGAGCCTCAGAGCCTACTGCCCTTGGGAGCCACTTTGCAAATGTGCCTCTGGTTGGAACGTGGTGAGAATCACACTAACTCAGACTCACCTCAGAGCAGCCTAAAAAAGTGTCCGGAAATGTCCATAATGGACCTGATTCAAAGCATGCTGAAGTCAATGAAGGGCTCCCACTGACTTCCATGGGCTTTGGATCTAACCCATAGTGAAGATTATTATATCACCTACTACATCTAGACATGTCTTCATTTGCCTATTCTATATTGCTACATATTCCCACCAGAGATCCCCCTCGATTTTGATCCCTATTAGAAATCAGAGTTCCTTCTCAGTAGCTTCTATTGGTTATAAAGGTTTGGACTCGCCTGATCGATGGATTGACTGACTGACTGACATCCCAGAAATGCCGTGTGGAGGTTTGAGCAGATGTGATGAATAGTGATAGTTCTTCTCTGGACAGAGGTGGTGAGACCAGAGCTAGAATACGGTGTGTAGCTACAGGGACATTGGGTATCGGAAAAATGTTGAGGACAGCTGTTTTTTTTTTTGTTTTTTTTCAAATGAAAAATTCCATCACTTCAAAATAAAAGCATTTCCATGAAACATACCAATTCTGATGAAGATTTCATTTGGAAGTTTTCTCAGGTTCCGGATAAAATTTCTGGTCAAAGCCAGGAAACAGGTAGAGACATGTAGAAGAGCTTAGCAGTTAGGCTGCTCACATGGCATGTACAAGACCCAGGTTCAATTCCCTTTGGGGTTCACATCAGGGACTCGAATCTTGGTCTCCAACATCCCTGCGGGAAAACCCTAAACACTTGATTATTGTAGTGCATCTCTCTCCGTTTTGGAAGGGTTTTCATTGTGCATCAAATCAAAAGCAAATTTAGAAACCTCGGGGTTTTCATGGAATGCAATTGTTGTTTGCCACCAGCCCCGGTATTGACAAACTAGACAGAATTCCCAGAAGAGTAAGAAAAGGGACTTGATTTAAAGAGAGAAAAAGAAAAAATAAGCTTGCCTTTAATGTATGCCAGTACTGCAAACACCGGGAACCAGACAATATGATGGGGCTGGCAAGAGGGACTATTTAGGGATGGCTCTCTTTGGTGCTTAAGTACAGCAGCAATGAGTGCTATATGGAACCTTAAGACAAATGGTATGTAGGGGACTTCCTAATGGTGAGATTTATTTGCTTGTGGAATAGTCTCCCCAAGGCAAATGACGGAAACTCAAACCCTTGGGTCATTTATTAGTGTGCATTTGGCATGAGGATGAACAGTGTGTCCTAGTAGGGCGTCTCTATCTCTGATTTTGATGAATTCTAGGCTCTCCAGGGAACGAGTGCAGACTCTTTTTTCCCCAACACCTTTCCCTATAGAGACATGACCCGGATGAGCAGAATGCTTCCCTGCAAGCCCTTTGTTCTGCTGGGCCAGCGGCGATGCTAGTCTTTTTACAAAAGCCAGAAGGATGGGGGTGGAGAGAAAGTCTTTGGGCTTTGGTTTAATTCAGAGCACCTGCTGTCTTCCTGGGTGCCAGAATTGTATAGCCTTCTTGGGAGCCAAGATGTAATAGCCTTGTGTGTGATAAATAGCAGCACGAAACGTGCTACAGCAAAGCTTTTCTGTACTATCATAATTGTAGGTGCTGACTTGGTGCAATATATCTTCGCCAGCCTGTAGTGATAGCATAAATAGCTGTTTTTAACTATGGGATCAGGACAAGCTGATGCAGTGATTGAGGGAACGTATCCAGCTAAGTGTAGTCTGCCTTTGACGTGCCTCCTTTTCAGCCCATCCTAGCTGTGCTGTAGGCATGACTGATGAATTCCTACTCCATCAATGTCAGAATGTTGCAGCTGGTAATGTGGGGGCAGATCCTTAATTGTCATAGTTCTGCTGAAATCAAAGGGGTTACGACAATTTACCCAAGTTGAGGATCTGCCACAACTTCATCAGGCAAGTCACCAAAGAAAGGGGAGCAGAAATGGCAGGGAAATCAAATGGTTCGGAGGTTTGTTGATGGGCTACAAAGACGCAAATGTCTAGGTCATCAGTTCTGACTCATTGCCATCTGGTGTCTGTTCAATGGCCCCTAGCAATGGTGATCACAGCCCGGTTCCTATGAGATCTCTATACCACTACAAAACTCCAGCACTGTTGGCCTTATTGATGGTCTTTGCAGAGAAGCTGCTACTGAAGGGGTCACAGAAGCTACTCTCAACAACTCTTTCCCTCTAGAGATGTTCCCTTGGCCAGGTATGACAAAGCTTGTGCTGTCACTGCCTTGCCTCTCGATTTGAATACATTTGTCCTGAACAAACACAGACTGAAAAGGTGGCCTGGTAAAGTTGGTATTTTGGTACATCTTGGTACCACCCTGATACTTCAGCTGAGGGCTGGTAGAGTAATTCCAGGCGGGAAATCAGTGAATTTAGGAGCGGGGTTAAGGGTGGAAGCTGCCTTCCCAACACTTATTTTAGGGATTAAAGGGAAAATACTCCTCTTCCAAAGCTGTTGAGTTTAAAATGGAGTCAGCTTGATATATGAGAGCATGGTTATTAATTATTTTGTTTACAGTAGCACCTGTAGGCCCCAACTGAAATCAGGGCCCTGTCCTGCTAGGCACTGTAGAAAGACATAAACAGGCCCTGCCCCAAAGAACTTACAATCAAAACAGACAAAGGATAGGAGGCAAAGAACCCACATCCCTTGACTCTCACGTCAGTGGCTTATTCGCTGAACAGCCTATTGAGAAAGGAGTCTATTTGTATTTCTGTGTCTCTCTCTCCCTTCGGCTCAGTCGGCTGTCTCTCCTTGTGCTGAGAATACATTCTGCATACCTTATCCATTTCCTAACCATCAGGGGAAGACATGGCTGCAGCGTACAAAAGAGAAATAGCAGCCCGCTTGCAATCTGAGCACTGGAGTTCTTTTGCAAAAGATGCTTGAAGTGTGTGAGCTCCTGACAACCCTGCCATAGAGACTCCCGCACATCTGCATATTAGCCATACCTGACAACGGGTCGATGGTGTGTGCCATCAAGACGCTTGATATATTTCACTTCAAGGGCTTAATTAACACGACGAAACACACACACACTCAATGCTGACACCAAGGAAAAAGCCAGAACTGAGCCTGCATTAGGTCAGATTAGGGTGAGCACCAGAGAACCTGGTTCTGTCATCAGGAAAATATTCAAATGAAAGTACAGGGAGATCAGAGGGAAGATTATATTCAGCTAGGAATTATAGCCCTGGAATTTTAAATGGCTCCCTGTCATATGCTGGATTCTTGCTCTTTGGATGGGTTCCATTGAGGACTATTGGAAAAAAAAATCCCACTCCCACTTAGAGCAGACTATTTGAATTTGACAAATCGTTTAGTTTGAAAAAAACTTTTTTTTTCCCCAAAAAAGTTGAAACGTTTCATTTCAAGTTTTAATTTCAAAACAGCATTTCTTTTTCAAATTTGGCCAAATTAAACACACAAAAATCCCCCCCACAAAAATTGTTGAATCGAATAAAAACACTCAGCAAACCTCAAAGATACATTTGTTTCAAATTGACCTGAAATGTTTTGGAAGATCTGAAATGAAACTTTCTCAATTTTTTTGCTTTGATGGAAAATTTAAAAAAAAAATGGTTTCAAATCAAACCATATTTTCCTCAGATCTTTCAGTTCAGCCTGAATAAATAAATCTATTGAATAAAAAAATCCATTATTTGCTCAGCTGTAGTATATGTGTGTGTGTGTGTATGTACACACAGACACACAAATTGAGAACTATAGTGTAGCAGCACTGAATAAGCAGATTGCATGGAGGGCAAGTGACCGAAATATGTTGCATACAAACTGTCACATGTTTAAAATATTTCTAGTGCATGAACAAATCAGTGAGTGAATGGACTTTATTTACACAGTGTCCCCACTTCATATACATGAGTTCAGTGGCTCTCGGCATGGGTCTGTTTTTCTCTTTCCCGCTCTCTTTCCAAGGCTAGCGAACTGCAGGTGTTCAGAAATCACAGATTTCTGTTTATTCACAAGCTCGAAAGAAAATGTTGGAAAACAGAAACTGTTTCTGGCTGTGGATGGTCTCTCTGGTTGTTTGTGTTTTTGAATATCCCCCCCCCCTTTTTGTTGGCAGTGAAATCTCTAAACACACAGGCAAAAAAATACTGGAAATCAGCAGTTGGGCACTTTCTCTCTGAATTTCACATGCTGATGCGGTTCTGTGTTAGCCAAAAATAGCATCAACAACAACAACAACAAAAGAAGAAGAGGAGAAAAATGTTTAATGCAAATCACTTGCCAGTGATTTTTTTCCCCAACGCAATAGCATTTACACTATACTGTCGTGCAGCTGGATGTTGATCCCCCGTGGAGAACTCTGACTAAGGTACCATTTAGAAACAATTTGGCTGATCCATCATATATATTTCTGGCAAATCTTTTCCCTTGTTTCTTCTTTACTAAGAAATTGTGATGGATGCAGCTCAGATTCAGAGATTCACTGCGAGGAGTCATCTACTGAGGCTTATCTGAAGCTTAGACCACCTGTGGAGGTCCTATGAAGCCTTTGGGTGCCCATCCCAAATGTAGACAACCTGTGGTCGTTCTTAGATGTCAGTTGAGTGCCAACATCAAAAACGTAGACATTCTGAGGAAAATCTTGGCTCCATTGAGGTAAAGGGCAAAAAATCCCATACTTCAATGGACCAGCATGCCACCCCCTGTATCTGGTTCTATCCATCCACTGGATGGTTATGCTAAGCTTAGCCAGACTGAAAATATCATCCATCTACCCATCAAGGTCTCACAGTGTCAGATTCAATCCAGTGCTGTGCCCAACTGTCCCTCTCTCCAATCCACCAGTGACTGCTCAGTTGTCCACTATTGAAAGTGTCTAATTTCTCATATACCTTAAATGTCTATGATTCTATTGTGAGTCTCTTTCCCCACTCTCGTATTTATCTTCTGCACCTGAGAATTTTGAGGATGGATTGTGAGATGCGCTTGCTTCTGTGCTAAACACAGGCACCTCCGCCTTGATTTTATTTTCTGGTGCTTAATTAGGCTGGTGCACACTGAAGTCTGCAGCACACAACTCTAAACAGAACCCTGGGAGTCTAAGGCTAATGTGGTTGCCCAAAACTTATTTGGAAAAGATTCATAGATTCATAGATACTAAGGTCAGAAGGGACCATTATGTTCATCTAGTCTGACCTCCTGCACAACGCAGACCACAGAATCTCACCCTCCCACTCCTGCGTTAAACCTCTCACCTATGTCTGAGCTATTGAAGTCCTCAAATCGTGGTTTAAAGACTTCAAGGAGCAG
This sequence comes from Caretta caretta, assembly GCF_965140235.1. Taxonomy (NCBI): domain Eukaryota; kingdom Metazoa; phylum Chordata; order Testudines; family Cheloniidae; genus Caretta; species Caretta caretta. Next base: position 7,004,159 of record NC_134210.1, on the reverse strand, counting down.
AGAATCCTTCAGCAAGTGACCCGTGCCCTATACTACAGAGGAAGGTGAAAAACCTCCAGGGCCTCTTGCAATCTGCCCTGGAGGAAAATTCCTTCCCGACCCCAAATATGGCGATCAGCTAAACCCTGAGCATACGGGCAAGATTCACCAGCCAGATACCCAGGAAAGAATTCTCTGTAGTAACTCAGATCCCACCCCATCTAACATCCCATGACAGGCCATTAGGCCTATTTACCATGAATATTTAAAGATCAATTAATTACCAAAATCAGGTTATCCCATCATGCCATCTCCTCCATAAACTTATCGAGTTTAATCTTAAATCCAGATAGATCTTTTGCCCCCACTACTTCCCTTGGAAGGCTATTCCAAAACATGGGACAGAGAGTCCGATGCCACAAAAGAGGAGCACAATGAGGGACAGGAAAGTCAGGATGGCTGGGGCAGAAGCAATCAGATTTCAGTGTATGCTTAAATGCTTTCCTGAATTAGGATCTTTATTCGCACTAGAGATGGGCCTGGACCAGAATCCCTGAGCCAAATATTCTTGGTCTTTGAGAAAATTCAGCTCCAAACCCGTGGCTTTGTGGGGTCAGACGCATGTCTGCTTGCATATCATGTTACAAGGCATGGTTCTTTGTAAGTGTTTTACAAGGAAGGGACCCAGTGGTAGCAGATGACAGAAGGAGCAATGGTCTCAAGTTGCAGTGGGGGATGTCTAGGTTGGATATTAAGAAACACTATATATTAGGAGGGTGGTGAAGCACTGGAATGGGTTACCTTGGGAGGTGGTAGAATCTCCACCCTTAGAGGTTTTTAAGGTTCAGTTTGACAAAGCCCTGGGTGGGATGATTTAGTCGGGGTTGGTCCTGCTTTGAGCAGGGGGTTGGACTAGATGACCTCCTGAGGTCTCTTCCAACCCTGATCTTCTATGATTCTATGTCTCATTAACCCATATGCAGATGTGGAAATGGAAGCACAGAGAGATGAAGTGGCTTCCCTACAGTGCTGTTAATACTGCAGATCTGATGTACCAGTTGCAAAGCAAGGGACACAAGGCAGCTCAATACTCTAACCACTCCACCACTCTGCCTCCCAGGTAGCATTCTATCCGGACTGTGTCCCCAAACACTTTAAGGAGATTGATAAAACGAGACCGCAGATTACAAATTAAATTCCAGCATGAAAGAATGGTTCCTTGTCAGAATGGGTTTCATACTATTCTACAAGGTGACAGGTGCTCTTTATTTGGGCAAAGTCCCGCCTGTTCTATGGCATATCTTATTATATGAAACGTACACCTAGAGGGCTTTGTTATTGGAAAGCTAACCTCTCACTTGGCAGCCAAAGACATTTCTCTGGTGATGTGCATTACAATCCGTGCACTACCTTTATATCACTCTCCTTATTATACACCCCAGTAGTTGTCCCAATTAGTCACAAGATCACCCTGCTGTACAGACGTCCTGTCTGACCTTAGACAAGTCACCTAATGTCTCTGCACCTCAGGTCCCCCTCTGTAAATGGGACCTTTTAATTTTCAGAAAACATCTGTGTTTCCTTTATCTATTTATACCTTCCACTTCAGGCTGAGATCTCATCTCGCCTCTTAGCGGCTGGTCTTTGCTTGGATGGGAGACCTCCAAGGAAGATTCAGATGCTGTACGAAGTGTTGCTGGTGATTCAGTAGGAAGTGCTCTTCTAACTGAGCCAGTTTTCCATCTGAGTACAAGGGGAGAGTGCTGCGTGGCTGCAGACTGTGTTTTAGATAAGACATGAAACCAGGCAATGTTGACTCAAGTGGTCATAAAATATCCTACGACACTTTGTGCAACAGTAAGGATCTCAACCCAGGGTCCTGGCAATAGCCTAACTCAGATCATTGCATTCCGCTTATTGAAAGAGCCCTTTACAAAGGTAGTATAGTTAATTATATGTTTCTTGTGCAAGCAAAGTAGATGGTCTTGTGGTGAATGGGAATCAGGAGACTGGTTCTAGTCCTGGCCAAACCACAGATTTCATGTGTGGCCTTGAACAAATCTCTTGCCTGTGTTAATTTTCCCTTGCAAAAGAGGCCCAGCAACACTTTCCTCCCTCACCAGGGTGTTATGAGGTTAAATGCATTAGTATGCATTAAATACACTAAAATTCAGTTGATGGGAGGTATCACAGAAAGTGACAGAATGATTGTCATGATCCTAAAAAGCAATGTGTTGCTGATGGACAACATCAGCTGTTTTCAACCCGAGAAGTAGCTGCATTTCATTGGTCGGTTCATAATTCTATATATATACTCGGTAAAATACTTTGGCCTAATTCAAAAAGAAGCCAGACTGGACAAAGCTCTGGAGAATATACTGTAGGGAATGATCCTGCAATTGGACAGTTTGGATGACCTGTACTGGCAGATAATTTCAGCTCTGTTTCTATGAAGCTGTGAAAAGAATGGTTTCAGAGTAACAGCCGTGTTAGTCTGTATTCGCAAAAAGAAAAGGAGTACTTGTGGCACCTTAGAGACTAACCAATTTATTTGAGCATGAGCTTTCTAAAAATTACGTGATTGTCATTTTCTCTGTGTCTGTTACAGTGAGAGGAGAGAGATGCACAGAAAGGTCCATGGATCTGATCCAAAGTCATTTGGGAGTCTTTCCACTGCAAGTCATAGAATCATAGAATATCAGGGTTGGAAGAGACCTCAGGAGGTCATCTAGTCCAATCCCCTGCTCAAAGCAGGACCAACGCCAACTAACTTCAATGGACTTTGGATCAGGCCTCATTCATGCAACATTTATTCCTTAGATTTGCTCTTCTCCTCTTTCTCATGCGAAGTCATGGGTGTACAAGATTTACCATGGTTTTTTATTATTGTTATTTTCTGTTGACTTATTGGTCAGCAATAACCCCCATGATAAATTCCAAACATAAAACACATCAAACTCCACAAACCCAATGGATCACCACTTGGGACAAATAAAAAAACAGAGAGCTGTTACTTAGCAGCCCTTGGAAATAATTAGGAGCTGTGACTAGTGTCTCCCTAACAATCCAGAGCTCTGGCCCCATGGCCTTTGGTTTTACAATATCCTTGGTAAAAAATAGATCCTTTGAAAAGCATGGGGCAGGGGGGTATGAGGGAATTGCATTTACTCAGGGTCGTAAATGACATTTATTGCCACAATGTAACCGTAATGAAAATATCCTGAGTATAATTTAAGTTTACTAGGCACCTACAAAATATCCTGCTTTTTCCTGTCACAAAGCACTCAGGTAGGAGCAGCTGCCAGTTAGATTCCTGGGCTGTCTGCACATTTCTAATGCACTATCAATTTTGCATAGTCCCTTTGATACTCTCAGTTGTAGACGTGGGTGGTTCAGTCCACATGGCAGTTGTGAGGTGTGTGGCTGCACAAGGATGCACTCAGGGTCCTGGGAAAGGGGGGCTGGCCAATGCAGCTTCCTGTGCTGTTGTAGCTTCACTGCTCTTGTTACCCGAGCTAGATCAAAGCTAGCTTGAGTATGTCTACCTGTGCTCCCTGCAGTCACCCATCTCCTATCCAAGCTATACCATCTAAGTGCCTGACTCCTCCAAAGCCGCAAGCAGCTAACGGCAGAAGGGTTAACCACTGGCCTGTGTGACCTGTCCCACTGGCCCCCAGCAGAAACTGAGCAAGCATGCATAATGAGGGAAAAGCAGAGCTATCCAAAGTGCTTTAGGCTGGGGGGACATGGGGGAGGAGGAGCCATCTCTGGAAAGGGCAAGGTAAAGCAGAACTCCTTCAGCTTGGCTTGTTCGATGCTATTCTTTGCCAACCTTAATTATTTTTCTGTTCTACAATGGCAATTGAGTTATGGCTTTTCCTAGAACGTTTGTGTCCTTTCTCTGCTGCGGGGGTGTGTCCGTGTTTTAAAGAAGAATGAATTGAGACCAATCAGTGCTGCCTTGCCCAAAGCAGAATTTATGATGGCCTTGTTGGTAGAGACAGAAATTAGAGGGCGGGGTGGTATCAGGGCAGGAGAGAGAGATTGGCCAAAGATAGCATGCTTTGGTGTCCAAACTGTTTCAGCTATTGAATGCCTATCATAAACGGAGGGCTTTACTACATGTTCTTTGTGTCACCCTGTCCCATGGGTTGCATCTTTGCCACCTGTCAGGATCATATATTGCCTGCATGTTTTGTTTTACTCCAGTGCAATCTGTCACCTGCTCCAAAATACATGCATGCTTGTGGGCTGCATTCTTCAAGCGCCTGGTTGGTTAAACAATATGGTTAAACAATACGCTTGTCCCATCCTTATTCTGAAGAGGTAGTTTGGGTTCTGTTATGAGGAAAGATAGTCTAGTGGTTAGGGTGCTGATGTGGGATTTATGAGATTTGGGTTCAATTCCTTACTCCACCACCGACTTCCAGTGTGACCCTGGGCAAATCACTTAGCCTCTGTGTACTGCAGTTCCCCATCTGTATAACGGGTTACAAATATTTCCTTTATCTTCCAGGCAATGGTTGAGGATAAATGCATTGAAAACTATGAGGTGGTCAGATACAACAATAATGGGGCCTTGGGTACATAAGGAGGGCAATACTGGGTCAGACCAATGGTCCATCCAGCCCAGTATCCTGTCTTCCGACAGTGGCCAAAGCCAGGTGCTTCAGAGGGAATGAACAGAAGAAGTAATCATTAAGTGATCCAGCCGCCATCGCCCATTCCCAAATAGAGGCTATGAAGACTTCAAAGCACGGTTTTGCATCCCTGCCCATCCTGGGTAATAGCCATTGGAGGACCTATCCTCCATGAACGTATCTAGTTCTTTTCTAAATCTTGTTATAGCCTTGGCCTTCATAACATCCTCTGGCAAAGAGTTCCACAGGTTGACTATGCATTGCATGAAGAAATACTTCCTTTTGTTTATTTTAAACCTGTTGCCTATCTTTTTATAATCAGAAAGAGAGGTCCCCTCAAATGCCACCCTCCAGACACACACAGTTAATTGTACAGCTTGTGTAGTGACCATTGGCTTCCCTCGAAATAAGTTCACTGACATAATCACACCCAATATTTTACACCCACAAACATAGTCACACTCTGTGCTCATTAGGGCAAAGTTTCTTTAGAAATAATGCTCTCCTCCTCCCCGCTTTAGCCATCTACTTTCTTGCTACCCATTGTGGAAGCCACATGACCTCTGGGATGCTGCTTTCTAGATACGACTCTACAAATCAGGAATTGACTCCGTAAGCATCAGTATCCACTGATTGGTCAGTAAACATCAAAGATGATACATGAACAAAAATCTCAGGGTTATAGTTCACAGAGGTTTTTTGATGCTCGTTAGATACTGCCCTCTCTGTGTAAAGAGTAAGAATCATAGAATCATAGAATATCAGGGTTGGAAGGGACCTCAGGAGGTCATCTAGTCCAACCCTCTGCTCAAAGCAGGACCAATCCCCAACTAAATCATTCCAGCCAGGGTTTTGTCAAGCCTGACCTTAAAAACTTCTAAGGAAGGAGATTCTACCACCTCCCTAGGTAACGCATTCCAGTGTTTCACCACCCTCCTAGTGAAAAAGTTTTTCCTAATATCCAACCTAAACCTCCCCCACTGCAACTTGAGACCATTACTCCTTGTCCTGTCCTCTTCTACCACTGAGAACAGTCTAGATCCATCCTTTTTGGAACCCCCTTTCAGGTAGTTGAAAGCAGCTATCAAATCCCCCCTCATTCTTCTCTTCTGCAGACTAAACAATCCCAGGTCCCTCAGCCTCTCCTCATAAGTCATGTGTTCCAGTCCCCTAATCATTTTTGCTGCCCGTCGCTGGACGTTTTCCAATTTTTCCACATCCTTCTTGTAGTGTGGGGCCCAAAACTGGACACAGTACTCCAGATGAGGCCTCACCAATGTCGACTAGAGGGGAACGATCACGTCCCTCGCTCCTGGCTGTTTATCTGGTTTCCAAGTATTATTATTATTTTGTGTTCCTGTGGACCCCACAGCACGGTCAGGGCCCATTGTATGTACAGGTAAGAGATTATAGTTTAAATCGATAGGACAGAGGCAAGGGAAACAAATGAATTGATTTACTCAAAGTCACACAGCAGATGAGTGGCAGGACTGTGTGTAGAACCCACACCTTCTAAAGTCCAGCTGGTGGCCTAGCTCCCAGGCCACACTGGCTCCCAGTTAGTGAATAGCTCCTGCTCCCCATAAAGGGAAAGAGTAGAGGACAGAATATGACTGAAAAGGAGGGCTAAGCTGTCTTTTGTAGGGTGGGTAGGGCATGTTCATCAGATCCCAGGGAACACTGACTTTAGTTTTGTTTAGCATCAAATTTTATTTCTATGAAAAAAAAAATAAGCAGGTGATGAATTTTGCTTTCCCATGAAATAAAATGCCAACACTTGTTAAGCTGCATCTTCATCGCTGCCTTGGGGGTATTTGATTTCATGAATCTGATTAAATTATTTGGCTCTGACTATTTCTTTAATATTGCGTTATAAAATATATTTCTAGTGGCTTCAGTGGTGAAAGTGCTTGCTGTACTTCCTTTAAAGCTTGCTTCTTGGGGCTGGGGGAAGAACCCTTATTAAAGAGTTCAGTGTTAAAAGTCTATGGCGGCAGGAGAATTACTCTGAAACAACTGACACGTACCTATACTTTTCATAATGATTGTAGAGGCCTGCATACCAGTAAGGGTAAGAAAGGGTCATCAGTAGAGCTGATCGGGAATTTCACAGTGAAATATTTTTCAATTGGAAAACGGTGATTTATTGAAAGCAAAACTTTTTGCAGGAATATACCTGGTTCGATGCAACTTTCATTGGGAAAGGCTTCCCAGGTCCAGTATGGATTTTCTGGTGAAGGCCAGAGAAAGAGAGTGGTATTCGTTCCAGAACAGACAATAGCCCCATGGGCTGGGCACACATTTAGATTGTGGGTGACGCAGGTTCAAGTCCCTGCTCTGTCTGATTCACGCTAGCAACCTGATACTCAGTTGCCCACATAAGAACTGCTATACTTGATAAGACCAATGGTCCATTGAGTCCAGCATCCGGTCTCTGACAGTGGTCAGTACCAGAGCTTCAGGGGAGCATCCAGGGTAGTTGGAGTGATCCACCCCTGTATTCTCCTTCTGTCAGCCAGAGGTTTATGGTCACCCTGAGCATGGAGTTGCATCCCTGACCACCTTAGTTAATACCACTGATGCATCATCCTCCATGAACCTGTGCATTGTGTGAAAAAGTACTTCCTCTTGTGTGTATTAAACCTATTACCCATCAATTTCATTGAGTAGCCCCTTGGTTTTTGTGTTGTGTGAAAGAGTAAATAAAACTTCTTTATTCACATTTTCCTTATAGACCTCTATCATATTCTCCCTCCGTCATCTGTTTTTTAAGTTGAACAACTCTAATCTTTTTTGTCTCTCCTTATGTGAAAGCCATTCCATATCCTTGATTATCTTTGTTGCCCTTCTCTGAATCTTCTCAAGTTCCACTATAACATTATAGAGATGGGGTGACCAGAACTGGACACCGTATTCAAAGTATGGGTACACCATCAATTTAAATAGTGGCATTAGGGTATTTTCTTGTCTTGTTTTCTATTCCTTTCCCAATAGTTCTTAACATTCTGTTAGCCTTGTTGACCACTGCTGCATATTGAGATGAAGTTTGCAGAGAACTAGCCCTGGTGACTCCAACATCTGTTTCTTGAGTGGTAACAGTTCATTTAGAACCCATCATGATATTTGTGGAGTGGGGATTAATTTTTCCAATGTGCTTTACTTTGCACTTATCAGTGCTGAATTTCATTTGCCTTTTTTTTTTTTTTTGCCCAGTTCATCCAGATCTGTGACACTTTGCAGTCAGCTTTGGACATAGCTATCTTGAATAATTTGATATCATCTGCAAACTTTGCCACTTCAACATATTCATTAATGATCTGGAAAAGAGAGTGAATAGTGAACAGAACAGATCCCAGTGCAGATCCTTGGGGGACCCTGTTGTTCACCTCTCTCCATTGTGAAAACTAACCATTTCTTCCTACCCTTTGTTTCCTATTTTTTAACCAGTTACTGATCCACAAGACAACCTTCCCTCTTCCTTTATGACTGTTTAGTTTTCTTAAGAGCCTGTGGTGAGGCACCTTGTCAAAGGTGTGACATGAGTGTTCTAACCACTGGTCTATTCTGGACGGATGGGTCTCTCTCATCATCATCTTCCCTCCCCTTCCCACCATGAAAAACTTCAAAAGGTCTCGGTTTTATCCTGATGCAGAATGAGAAAATATTTGAAATCTCAAAAATTTTTCACAGGATGGGAAAACCATTTCCTGCCCAGCTTTCTAGCCATCGGTGATTTCATCAATAACAAACCCCTACCTGCAGAGGTTTAGCATATGAATGTCTGATCATAGCCAATATCAGAGTGGGTCTGATTTATATCCATCTTCTCCAATATCCCACAGTGACAAATTCCTAGAATTTGGTCTCTGTTGAAACTTTATTATGTATATTATGGTAGTACCTAGAGGCCCAAGCCGAGATCAGGGACTCACTCTGCTGAACAGTGCTAAACAGTGTGTAGACACATAGGAGGAGACGGCCCTTGCCGCATGGGTCCTACTGTCTTAATAAACAGGACAGAGAAAGGATGAGAAGGGAAGCAGAAGCACAGAGAAGTAAAGTGATTTGCCAAAGGACAAGTGACAGACGAGTGGCAAAACTGAAAATAAAACCCAAGTCCCTTGGATCATATGACCTCTCATTCAGGGCCCTCTATTTTGAATATGAAATCAACACTAGTAGCTCTCTGGATTTATGTAGCTCCTTCCAGTACTTATGAAGCTTGCCTGGAGGACGTGAGGGTAGAAACACAAGTCTTATCAAAAGGCCCCAAGACTTGTGCTTCTAGGTCACTCAGGTACTTTTGCAGCCTCCATCACAAATTCCTTATTATAGCCACCGAACAGGTGACGTGTGAGCAGAGACTGTTCTGGTACCAGGCTAGGTCAAGATATAGCATTGTCCTTTTGGACCTATGGCCCATGACCCGAAGCCCATCAGGGTCAATGGAAAGGCTCCAATGGGCTTTAGATCAGCCCCTGCGCCTCTTTCTGAAAAGCCAGGCCACACCCTCAAAAGCTACGTCTACACTGCCAGCGAGGGGTGTGATTCCCTTGCTTGTGTATGCATCGTGGTAGGTGATGAGAACCAGCATGAGTCTGAATAGCAGTGTAGCTGCAGCCTGGCCCAACCCGCCTGAACCCCAGGGGTGTGCAGCCATGCCCACGCTGCTGCTGTTTGTGTTAGTGTGACATTTATACTTCCACTAGCTCTCATTACAAGCAGGGAATCGCACCCCCTACCTCGTGGTGTAGACATAGCCTCTAAAAGCTCCATCCATAATACTTCCGTCTTGGGGGGAGAGAGAAAAAGACACCTGTCTCTCTAACACATTTCATCCTTGGTCAGGAAGTGGTCCTTCTTCTGTCTGTGTGCGTAAAAGCTTTCTTGCTTGTTAAGTCTTACAGGTAACTCAAACTGTATCGCTTCTCCAAGAGTGATACATAATGCGTATAAATGTATACAATAATCGTTAGGAGCGACTCAACCGTCTGCTGCTGGTTTGCAAGATAAATGACGTTAATCAACAGGATGCCTTCAGAACTTTTGGTGAATCATTTGTTATGCTAATTGGGCCACTTACAGTAAACTGTCAATGAGCAGAAATCTTTGACAGTTTGGAGGAGATGATGGGCTAATTATTCAGCATATGCCAACACCTCTCCCCTTTCCCAATTTTGATAATATAATATTAATGAGAGGAGATAATGGTAATTGCCTGACCAGACCCCAAAATAGAGGGAAAAGTAGTGAAAGACAGATGCGGTTGTGGAGCTGAAGTTTCTCACTGTGACAGGTGCAACACCCCAACTGAGAAGGTCGATCACACAGAGATCTTGCAAAAATTTTGTTGTATCCCCCAGGTTACTGGGACCTTTTTAATTAATACAAGAAAATCCAATATCTGCTCTTGGTTATATATGCAAATTAAGAGCAACTCCACTGACTTCAGTCAAGGTACTCTGAATTCATACTAGCAAAACTGAAATCAGAATTTGGCTCTGAGCTTTGGTATTAACATACAGATCAAATAGGTTGATTGGATACACCCTCTGCCTGAAAGGAACGACAACTCCTGAAGTTCCTAGATTGCACGAGGGGCTCATTGAAAAATCTCGGCAGGATTATGGAAGGGACTATGTTCTGGTCTGAAGCATAGAATGGATCTCTCTAGGATATGACATCTCTCTCTGCCTGTTTATTTAAGAAGCACATAATTAGTTATATTACTTTACAGTAGTGCCGCTTTTGCTCTTGAAACCATGCCAGGGATGGAGAGACCATCTGCTCTTGGGAGTGTCCAGTGCAGCAGACTGTAAGGTTTTTGAGTGAAAGCCTTTTAGTCTTCTGACATGCCATGAAATTACTGCTATTTATTTACAGTTACACCTTTTACATAGTCGGCCTTCCCACGGCGCCCTGTGGAATTTACCAATTTATACTCCGCCAAGATTTGTGTGCAGAAATTGTCATATTTGCAAGTGTTCCCTATCTTGTTTCCAGGTTGAGCTATTTGCCTTAGATAAAACAAAAACATCCACTCTGTGCATGAACTGTATTGAACCCTGACCTTTGATTGGTTTTGCAAAAGTCAGGACAACTTTTTTTTTTTAATTTGAGTTTTTAAATTTCAAGCACCTTTCTCCATCCCATTTTTTCAGTCAGGACAAGAATTCGAAATACTAAGATAATGAGATCGAGATTGTTCTTCACTTCCTGTCCTAAACGGTTCTGTGCAGTGTTAGGAACCAGTCTTGCTCCCATTCATTTTAGTTAGAGCAGTTTAATTTCACCCTGAAGTGGTTGCACTTTGGTGGGGGATGAGAAATGATTCCAATATTACAGCAAGCGTCCATAGCAATCACTATTGCGGAGGTTGAATTCTAGCATCCATCGTAACTCTCCCTTTTACGCTTACTCCAAATTTTCTCAACTTTCCTTTTTTCTGAAAATTTCCCTTCTCGGTGTCCTCCAGGAGGATTGAACAAAGTCAGGTATTCCACATTTGAACTATGCAAGTCCTGAGAAGAAAACAATATACTCTGCTCCAATGTTACATATTTTCAAAACAATCTAAAGACAAAGGGTCCTAAGCTGGTGTAAATCAGTTTAGCTCCTTTGACATCAGTGCTGATTTCCACCAGATGAAGATCTGGCCCAGAAACATCATTGTTAACTTGTTGTTTTGTTTTTGATTTTTCGTTGTTGTTAATCCTTTAAAAAAAAACAACAAAGCTCAGTCTGAAGAAACTTGGTTACTATCGTTAAAGTTACAAGTGTTTTAAGCATAAACCTAATGTTAACATTTGTCAGTAATTTAAGGAGGGGGGAGTTTAAAATAACTCTTTTATTTCAAAATAATCCTAGGAAACCTGAAAATTTTAAGTTAATAAAAAATCAGCACCACTGTTGAAGATCTTTATCTGCTTATCCAAGTGCCTATATACCCATGCTATTTACATTTTAAAGTATTAACCTTGGGGATGTTAACTTTTAACTCTCTCTCCGTCACACACACACACACGTGTACAAAGGCCACAATTTCATCTGTCTATAATTAAGCACCTAAAGGTAAAAAAATGTAAGTGCCTATGTGACTTAGGAACCTACGTGCCATTCACTTTCAATGGCACATAGGCACCTAAGTCACGTAGGTGCCTTTTGAAATGTTACCACTAAATCCATAATTAGGCATCAAAGTAAAAGTGGCCCTATTTTCACAGGTACTGAGCCCCTCCAGCTCCCTATGAAGTCCAGGAAAGCAGCACCTCTGAAAATCAGGCCACCTTTATTCATGTGCCTATCTATAGATTTAGGAGCCAAACTTTAGATCCTGAAGTTGGAAATTGCTAGTCTTAACCGCTAACGTATCAAGAGCAACGTTCGTCATTATAAGCCTGATCCAAAACCCACTGAAGTCATTCGCTGGCTGTGGATCAGCTCCGGTCAGTGCAATAAACCACACTGCCAAAGAGCAACATAGTCCCCTGTAAGACAAACACTGTGGCTTTTAGGTTATACGCTGCAGTCACCGGGTGTGATTTCAGCTTGCGTGGACATCCCCGAGCTAGTTTTCACCTCATTAGCTCGGGTACTGATAGCCGTGAAGTTGCAGCAGCTTGCGCTTCGGTGTGGGCGAGCATCCGGAATAATTCCCCAGAGGGCTTGTGGAGCCTGTTCTGAAGCCCATGCTGCTACTGGTCCTGGAGTGTGATGGAGCACAGGACTCACCGCCGTGGCGCCTCCTGCTGGCCATTCTGGAATTAGCTCAAGTCCTTCCGCGGGGCGCCCACCTCCTCCGGTGGTGTCTCACACGCCGCTTACTCCCACTTTGCTGTCTCCACCACTCTGGGACCCGCATCGCTGCCCGGACCGCGTCGTTGTCTTCTGGGCTCTGCTGTCTCCCCCACTTTGGGGGGGAACCAGTAGTCTATAGTCCAGCCACTCACCTCCGTGCCCTGCTGCAGTCACCCTTGCTCCAGGGGCAAACTGCAGTCTGTGTTGGCCACTTCCCTCAGGAAAAGTGGGGGCAGCCCTTGCACCTTATCTGCCCTTCCTCAAGGGCCTCAGTCTGGCAGCGGTCAGGCAGAAGCTCCTTCTGCTCTGCTACCCTGCCCCACGCTGTTCTAGCTTTGGTGCTCCTAGGCAGCCAATCCTTCTTCCTAGCAGGCCAGGGAGAGATTGCCCTCTGCTCTGTTGAGTAGCCCTTTATATATGGCCCCTGCTGGCCCTGATTGGCCACTGCAACAAGCCACCTCCCGATTGGCTCGCTTAGTGAGCCCTCCTCTAATTGGAGGGTTCTGGACAGGCTCCCTCTGGCCTGTTTTAACCCTTCCTCTTCCTGGTGTGGGGCAACCACCCCACTACACGGAGCTAGCTAGATGAAAGCTAGCTCAGGTATGTCTGCAGGAACTGCCAACGCTCCCCATGGTTGCAGTGTTGCATGCTCCCCATGGTTGCACTTGTGGAAGTGGTTTCTGTTAGAGCTCTGTGAAACTTCTGTAGCAAAACCAGGGTTCAGATTTTGTCACAAACTTGCAAATCAGGCCAGCATTGCCAGAAGTTCCACTCAGGCTCCCTTTGCTGATGGACTTGAGGGAGCAAGTGGCATGGATCTTGAGGGAACATGGGCTGACGTGATTTTGGGACAACACCAGGCACAACTCGTCACTGGGGGTGGAGTGGAGAAAATCCACGTGCAATGAAAACCGAAATAAGGGTTTGAAAAATGCTTGTGAGCCAGTTAGTCCCTCCCCAAATTAGCCCAGATCTAGTTTCTACTGCACCCAGCTCGTTGTCAGAAAACGAACCTGTTATTCGATTGCATAAGAAAACCTTTGTCCTATGTCCCAACCAGCTGGGTTAGAGACAGCCAGATCTTCCTGCTGTGGCCAGTCTGGGAAGCTCTCCTCGTTTGGCCAATAAACATGCAGAAACTGTAAACTACAATCAGATAAAGAGAGAGTATGATTTGAAAACATTGATTGAACAAAACACCACCTTGTACACTGGCTGTCAATTAGAAGGTGACTGGACAGGGGAGCTGAATATTGAGGAGGCCGTTGGATTTTCAAGCACAGGCAGCTGCAGAATGTAGTAATGTTGCCAGACTCTCCAGACCAGCAAGTAGCCCGTGAGCTCTGCCTTGAATAAAATCCCCGAGTGCTTCACGTCGGCCATTTGCTCGCTTACCTTGTGTCTTGATCATAGAATCATAGAATATCAGGGTTGGAAGGGACCTCAGGAGGTCATCTAGTCCAACCCCCTGCTCACAGCAGGACCGATCCCCGACTAAATCATCCCAGCCAGGGCTTTGTCAAGCCTGACCTTAAAAACTTCTGAGGAAGGAGATTCCACCACCTCCCTAGGTAACCCATTCCAGTGCTTCTCCACCCTCCTAGTGAAAAAGTTTTTCCTAATATCCAACCTAAATCTCCCCCACTGCAACTTGAGACCATTACTCCTCGTTCTGTCATCTGCTACCACTGAGAACAGTCTAGAGCCATCCTCTTTGGAATCCCCTTTCAGGTAGTTGAAAGCAGCTATCAAATCCCCCCTCATTCTTCTCTTCTGAAGACTAAACATCTCCAGTTCCCTCAGCCTCTCCTCATAAGTCATGTGTTCCAGTCCCCTAATCATTTTTGTTGCCCTCCACTGGACTCTTTCCAATTTTTCCACATCCTTCTTGTAGTGTGGGGCCCCAAACTGGACACAGTACTCCACAGTACTCACCAATGTCGAATAGAGGGGAACGATCACGTCCCTCGATCTGCTGGCAATGCCCCTACTTATACATCCCAAAATGCCATTGGCCTTCTTGGCAACAAGGGCACACTGTTGACTCATATCCAACTTCTCGTCCACTGTAACCCCTAGGTCCTTTTCTGCAGAACTGCTGCCGAGCCATTCGGTCCCTAGTCTGTAGAGGTGCATGGGATTCTTCCGTCCTAAGTGCAGGACTCTGCACTTGTCCTTATTGAACCTCATCAGATTTCTTTTGGCCCAATCCTCCAATTTGTCTAGGTCCCTCTGTATCCTATCCCTACCCTCCAGCATATCTACCACACCTCCCAGTTTAGTGTCATCTGCAAACTTGCTGAGAGTGCAATCCACACCATCTTCCAGATCATTTATGAAGATGTTGAACAAAACCGGCCCCAGGACCAACCCCTGGGGCACTCCACTTGATACCGGCTGCCAACTAGACATGGAGCCATTGATAACTACCTGTTGAGCCCGACAATCTAGCCAGCTTTCTATCCACCTTATAGTCCATTCATCCAGCCCATACTTCTTTAACTTGCTGGCAAGAATACTGTGGGAGTATTACTGTTGATACTCAGTTGATACTCAGAATACTGTTGATATTCAGTGATCTGCCCTGGGTTGAGCAGCACTCGACTTGGAGAGGGAGCTGTCTTTCTGAATTAAAAGGATAAGGATAATAGCCATCAGGGTGGTATTCTGCAGTGGTGAAGGAGGAGGCGGCCAACTCTTTAAATTGGTTCGAAAAATTAAGTGGGCTTAGGGGAAGCACAATACGAAAAGGGATGGTTTCAGACCCAATGCTAATCCTCTTCGCTGTGTAACTCACTTGCCGGTGTCAGTCTGTTATACTCCACCATGGTAGAGCCTGCTTCTTTAGTTCAAGCTGTAGAGCATTGTGCATTTAGCTCTGGAGGACCTCAGCTGAGTCTCTGATGGCAGTCGTCACATAAGTGGAGGTTTGGCTGGATTTCAGACTGCTACAGACCTCGGGGCTAAGGGCAAGCTTCCTTTGTCCAGAGGAAGAATGGAAGCCACTGGTCAGTGAGCATTACAGGTACCCCTTTGTGTCTGATCTATAGAGGATGTGAGTCTGTATTTGCCCCTGTTGGTTCTTTAGCTCCGGCTGTAGATTTAGCTCTGGAGATACCCAGTTCAATCCCTGGTGTATAGGACAAAATGGTAGCCAACACAAGAGTAATGTCAAAGTGTCCTGGCACACTCGGGTCCTCTGTGAAATGGATGGTACTTCACAGCTTCATTCAGTTCTGTCTCCTTAGGTGATCTGACTTGGGAACCTGTGTTTGATCTGGTACAAGGAGAGACCCTAATCCAAACTTTTTTGAACTACTGAAAAAAAAGTTCTTTCACCACTGAGGTGGAGCCAGTTCTTACTATAACTGACCCATCTGACGCACCCCTATTCAAACCTGCTGGCCACAACTTTTATTTGTAAGCAGACTTCCCATAGGCAGGGTCTTCGGTTGATTCATGTTTGCCGGAGGGGAAATGAAAATGTGTGAGGCAGGGTTTTCTTGATGTTTTCATGTGGTGCAGAGATTTTAGAGTCAAACATTGGAGACAAAAGAGGTTGGAATGTCTGTGTGTTGTGGGAAATCGGTCTAAGGATATTTCCCCAGTACACTTCTTTATCTGGACTCCCTTTAATCTCCAGACTGATGACATATCAATTAGAGATGGGTGTGTGCCTTCAATTTTGAGTGAGTTTGGAATCCAAATCCAGATTGCACCACTAACCCTTACCTGTATAACAGCCCAAATCAACACCCTCCCATGAGGGGAGAAGGAGAGGGGACTTGAAATCTAGAGCCCAGTTTTGCAGCCCTGCCCCGTCTCTGTTTCCTGTGCTGGTTGCTAGCGACTGGGCTCCCTTCCAAACATACTGTTTGCTTTCGGGATAGTTTCTCTACATCCTGATTAAAATTCTAGACAGTTTGTTTCATTCCCATAGCCCATAACACCAAATGGGGCCTACTAAACTTTTTACACAGAATATAGATTCCTGGGATGATCTGAGTAACACATTGGAACCAGATTTATTTATGAGGAGCTCACATGCACACACAAACACACATGTAAGCACTCATACACCCACATATGTACACACACACTCATATCCCCGCAAACACTCCCCATGAAGTCGCGCACGCTGACCTGCTCACGCGACCTCCACCTATTCAATGCACATATCGAGTAAACAATTATACACACACACACACACACACCTACCTGTCATAAGGCAACTGAAATGCCAGCTGCCTTTGAAGTTTCCCGAAGAGCAGGCAAACGAGTCAACAGTGCTGGCCAAGATCACATCATTAATCATCTATTAGCCGAGCTTGTGTGCTCCTGTCACCTGTCACTTCGTAATGCATGCAAATCACTCCAAGAGTAACATTTCCAGCCTGACATTTCCAGGTCCAAAGCTGGGATCAACCCGGTCTTTGTGTTAGAGACAAAAGGGAAGCAAAGGAACAAGCACAGAAAATGCTGGCAAGCGACTGAGAAAATAAAGGAGGAAATTGTAAAATGACCGCTAAAAGCCCATGAGAGTTGCACAGAGAATGATAGGGGTGCTTCATTGTTTTTAAGTCCTCTTATAACACTTCTTCAGAATTAGATCCCTGCTGTAGAAAAATATATCCCTGTTATGGTTTTTAAAAACTGGTGTGAGTGTGTTTCTGTTAAATTGTATATTGTTATATATTATTTGTATTGCCATAGTGCCTAAAAGCTCCAGTCCTGGACCAGGACCCCATTGTGTTAGGTGCTGTACAAACACAGAACAAAAAGACTACCCCTGCCCAGAGAGTTAACAGTATAAGAAAAGAAACTAGAGATGGACAGGCAGAGAGACAGATGGAGGAGTACCAGGAGACAGTAGTGGTTGGCATCAAAGCTCCAGCAGCCCAGCTGGACCATTCCATATAGAATCATAGAAGATTAGGGCTGGAAGAGACCTCAGGAGGTCATCTAGTCCAATCTCCTGCTCAAAGCAGGACCAACCCCAACTAAATCATCCCAGCCAGGGCTTTGTCAAGCTGGGCCTTAGAGGTTTTTAAGGATGGAGATCCCACCATCTCCCTAGGTAACCCAGTCCAGTGCTTCACCACCCTCCTAATGAAATAGTGTTTCCTCATATCCAGCCTAGACCTCCCCCACTGCAACTTGAGACCATTGCTCCTTGTTCTGCCATCTGCTACCACAGAGAACAGCCGAGCTCCATCCTCTTTGGAACCCCCCTTCAGGTAGTTGAAGGCTGCTATCAAATCCCCCCTCACTCTTCTCTTAGAAGAGGGTCACATCTCTCCGCCTATCCATCAGTTTACGCCCATCACTGTATTATCTGAACATCTTCTATGGATGTAAAGGTTGCATGGCAGGGTTCTAGTGGAATTTATACATCTGATGCTCACTTTCCTTCCCAGTTGTAGAGCAGCTCTGCATGGAGTGTGCTGGGATGGGAAGTACTGTTCATGCTTTCTTCCACCCCATACCTTTTTCTTCTTCCTGCTTTTTCTCCCCTCCCACTTCCTGCCCATTATTCCCCTCCCTTCCTTTGGGCCTCAATTCATCAAAGCGATTATGCCCGTGTTTAAGTCCATATCTAGAAAAGTCATTAAGTCCATACATAAATGCAGTTGAAGTCAGTGGAATTTAGGCACGTACCGGAAGTTGAACAGGATATTGCTGAAGGGGTCATTTGGTTCTGATGGAAAGGTTCATCAACAGGGAGAGGGGATACACTCTGGATTACACCCATGCAAGCCTGCAGGGTGTGTGTGTGCGGGAGTGTCACTGTCTGTAAGTGAAGTTAGGATTTTACCCCAGTTACACTGGAAGAGAGAGACTATTGAGGGATCAGGGGATGCTACAGACAATCAGCACAAGATTTTGATCCCTGGCAGCACTTTCAGTGGAAGGAGTGGGTAGAAATAGCCTTTCAGATTCTTTCCCCCTCCATCCCCCACTTATAATGCAGAGATGAATCAGCTTTATTACTTAATCCCTTTGCTGTTCGGGTGTCTGAAATGGGTTAAGTCTAGGTAGGGATTAACCCTGACAGATCCCATCTCTGGATTTCAAATTAAGGCTGGGATATAAGTGGGGGAAGGGAGTCATTCCAGCTAGTGAATCCGCAGGCTATTTATTTTTCAGAAGAATTTGATTATTATTTATTTATATAAACAAACTCTCGATCATGGAGGCAATTAACCCTGCTTCCGATTCAGGAGCCCTCACGATATTATCTATCTGTGAGATTTTAGCAGCTGCATTCAGGCTACATGCAGAGACAGATGTCTGTTTTAAATATAAAGTTTTTCCCCCTTCAAGGGATCTGAACTTAGTCTTGGATGAGTAGTAAATCCTACTTTGGAGTGTAGTTTGCAAAGGAAAAAGTGTGTCCTTGTAGCCCCAGTCCTGTTCTGAGATGTGGGTCATGAGCAACTAGAATTTAAAAAATCATGAAGACATCATGGATGAAAATTAAATCTTTTACTGGACAAGAAAGAAAGTGAGAGAGAGAGAGAGAGAGATGAAAAGAAGACATGGAAAAAAGACCAGGAAAATAAAAAGTCGAGAAAGTAGAGACAGAGAGGGGAAGAAGATGATCTGGAAAAAGGGGTAAACAATGAGGTGGCAAAATTTGCAGATGGTACAAAATTACTAAAGATAGTTAAGACCCAGGCAGACTGCAAAGAGCTGCAAAAGGATCTCTCAGAACTGGGTGACTGGGCAACAAAATGGCAGATGAAATTTAATGTTGATCAATGCAAAGTAATGCACATTGGGAAGCATAATCCCAACTATACATATACAATGATGGGGTCTAGATTAGCTGTTACCACTCAAGAAAGAAATCTTGGAGTCATTGTGGATAGTTCTGTGAAAACATCCACTCAATGTGCAGTGGTAGTCAAAAAAGCGAACAGAATGTTGGGAATCATTAAGAAAGAGAGAGATAATAGGACAGAAAATATCATGTTGCCTCTATATAAACCCATGGAATGCCCACATCTTGAATCCTGTGTGTGGATGTGGTCACCCCATCTCAAAACAGATATATTGGAATTGGAAGAGGTTCAGAAAAGGACAACAAAGGGGAATGGAACGGCTTCCGTATGAGGAGAGATTAATAAGACTGGGACTTTTCAGCCTGGAAAAGAGACGGCTAAGGAGAGATATGATTGAGGTCTATAAAATCATGACTAGTATAGAGAAAGTAGATCATAGAATATTAGGGTTGGAAGAGACCTCGGGAAGTCATCTAGTCCACCACCTCCCTAGATAAACCCAGTCCAGTGCTTCACCACCCTCCTAGTGAAATAGTGTTTCCTAATATCCAACCTAGACCTCCCCACTGCAACTTGAGACCATTGCTCCTTGTTCTGTCAGATAAAGAAGTGTTGTTTACTACTTCTCATAACACAAGAACTAGGGGGTCACCAAATGAAATAGGCAGCAGGTTTAAAACAAATACAAGGAAGTATTTCTTCACACAACACACAGTCAACCTGTGGAACTCCTTGCCAGAGGATGTTGTGAAGGCCAAGATCATAACAGGGTTCAGAAAAGAACTAGATAAATTCATGGAGGATAGGTCCATGAATGGCTATTAGCCAAGATGGGCAGGAATGGTGTTCCAAGCCTCTGTTTGCCAGAAGCTGGGAATGGGCGACCAGGGATGGATCACTTGATGATGACCTGTTCTGTTCATTCCCTCTGGGGCACCTGGCATTGGTCACTGCCAGAAGACAGGATACTGGGCTAGATGAACAGTTGGTCTGACCCAGTAGGGCCATTCTTATGTTCTTATGAAGAATGATAAGGGAAAATGGAGGGACGTTAAAAGGAGAAAGAAAGGGAGGAATGAAGATGAGAAAGAGAAAGAAGGACGGGTGAATGGATGTGCTTATTTTTCTGGAACAGGCCATTTTTAACAGAAAGATGAGAGAGACTTTTTGTGGTGTTGTCCTTAACTGAGTTCTATCAGCAGCCAGCATCTCATTTTCTGACAGGTAAATAAGACTAGCTAATTGGTCCCTGGTTTAAGAATGGGATAGCAAGCAGAGCCTGTGCCTTATGAATTGGGATCTGGTCCAATTTCTGCTCCTAGCAGATGTGATCTCTTCGGGGTTCCACTGTAATGATAAATTGAAACATCTGAATGTTGCGTTCCCAAGTCCCAGCGCCCAGTTCTGTGAGTGGAGAAAGAGGATCTGATCGAGTTTCCTTCCGAAATGACAAATTGTAATTTCCAAAAACATGATTTAGTCCATTTGCAAGCCTAACAGGCGCAGAAGCCTGGGGAGGGGAAGGTGGGGGGAAGGGGGGTGTACCAAGGTCACCAGCGCCTGGAGGACTCAACTCTGAAAGTCGTGATCTCCTCTCTGGATAAAGTCTGAGCACATGTCGAGTCAGAAACACTTGAAATCAAGGTGACACTTACAAACACTTTATTAATAATTAATACGTGATTAATGAAAATTGCTTTTTAGCAGATAAGTTGCTCTAAGACACATTAGAGCATGTTTTAGGGAGACGTGGATAAATATTTGCATGCATTCTAGTTTATAAATGCTTAGTAATGGGCTCTCAACTTTCAGGTGCTCAGTGCCATGTATCCCCACGCAGGTGAGCGAGATATCTTAGTGTTTATATTCAGAATCCATTTCTATCAATCACACATTAATTATTATTAAGAAAATATTTGCATGTGTTGCCCTTAATCTCAGGTCTCTTCCCTCCCTGTAGTCATCCAAGACCCGAGATTAAGGGCAACACGTGCCAGATTCTCAGCCATTGTAAATGATCAGATCTCCATGGACTGCACTGATTTACGCCAGCTGAGGTTCTGGCCTGGGCAGCTTGGCCCCTTTGTGAGTTTTGTCTCACGAGGCAGGGAGGAGGATCTATAATAGCAACATTTCATGGCTTTTTATTCTGTTATCTGTCTTGCACAGGGCCCCCGCTACTCTAGCGAGTGGCTCACAATCACTAACAAATTGGAACCTCACAACCCCTGTGGGAGGAAGGGCCGTGCGTGTATCCACGTTGCACAGAGCAGGAAGTGAGGCAGAGAGAGACTTAGGGTATGTCTACACTGGAGCTGGAGGCGTCATTTCTGATGGCGCCAACAAGCTAAAATGAGCGGTGTAGATGCAGCAGGACATCCAAGCCACTGAAGTATGATCCCATCTGAAACCCTAGGTACATCCAGCACTCAGGGCAGCGAGCCTGTCCCATCCGGGGTGCACTTCTACGTTTAGCACACTAGCTGGATCAGAGCTGGTGTGAGTATTTCTGCTCAAGCTGGAAATGACACCTGCTGCCGCAGTGAAGACCTTCCCTAAAATGACTTCTCTGTAATCAGGGTAGGAATCTGAACCTGGGTTTTCTAAGTCACAGGCCAGCACCCTAACCACTGAACTGGCCCATTTTCGGCTGAGGGGTGCACTGAATTTCTCTGGGGGGTGGTGAGGGAGGAGATGGCTGCTATAACTTGTACCAGGAACAAAAGGCCATTGGATCAGCATGGTGCAGGGAAGCTGATGCTTATAGCAAGGGCAGGGTGGGTGGTATAAGCAATACATTATTGTAGGATTCCCCAATGTTGGGTAATGAGCCCATGGTTGGCTAACTTCAATTTAGGGCCACGATTGAATGAGAGCACAATGCAAAATCTCAGCATTGCAGGAGAGCACCTTGAGGTGAGGTTTTCAAATCAGACTAAGGTATTTAGACACACATTCACCATTAAACCAAATGGAAGATGTATGTCTAAATCTCCTGGCTTGAACGGACCATCTCAATGCATTCATAACTATTTTATTTCACACTGGGAGGGGGAAACAACCATAAACTCCATCCACTTACCCAGGAAAGTTTAAAAAAAGAAAAGAAAAGAATCATCATTTTGTAGACACCTGGCCGTGTGTCTGAATGTTGTGCAGAGCTCTGTGAAAATTGAACTTTGTGTGTCATGGAAATTCTGTGACTCTCGGATTGAACTTGCTTTGACTGTCTTGATGCCCCTTTTACGTTCACTTTCCATGGCTATTGCAGTGAATGTGCTAGCCGGCAGGAGCATTCACAGAAATAGTGAACAATTGTGGAATATATACAGATTGGTGAATTTTTGAATTCCTAATCACGAGCATTCACTCTGGAAACACAACTTCAGAGTTTATGCTCATTCAGTCAGGGAACCGAAACAACTGATCTATGTAGATATTTGCGTGCCCTCCTCCTCATGCTATGTGAGTGTCTCACCATCATGACTGAACATATCCTCTCGACACCCACCTCACCCCCCGGGAAAGAGGGAAATATCTCCATTGCAAAGAGGCAGGACTGAGTTTACGGGGAGATTAGATGCCTTGCCGAAGGTCACACAAGGATTAGGTGGCTGAGCTGGAAATCAAACCCAGGTCTGATCCCCAGTCCATCTTTCCAACCAACTACTGCTAAAATAGCATACGTCTTGGGTCTGATCAACACTAGCCAATGCAACTTGAAGTTGGGACATGAGATCCTCTGTCATGATGAAACTGATTGTGATCAATCTGCAGGCCAGAAATCATTCCCACACATTGCTTAGTGAATAATTTCAAATAATGAATAAATTTGGGAGAATTAGAAGCTGCTCAAGGATGATTCATGAATAACATATGCATATATTTTAAAGCAGAAAAATAGTTCAATAAATGATTCTCTGAATGATTTGCTCAGTTTGAATACCCACCAGCCTCTTGAACCAGCATCATGGAAGGCAGTGTGTCTCAGTGGATAGAGCACTGGACTGGGTCTCTAGAGAACTCTGTTCTATTCCCTAGCTCTGCCACTGGCTTGCTGGATGACCTTGGGCAAGTCACTTGCCAATTCCCACCTCCCGCCCCACCACGTAAAATCACAAATAATGACACTGATCTCCTTTGCAAGTGGTTTGAGATCTACTGAGAAAAAGTGCTATGTAAGAGCTAGGTGATGGTGTCATCCCCTATGCATAGTGGGTGTAAAATGCTACACACAAAAATACATTGCACAAAGAAACAGTTGTACAAATCCAGACACACCCGCATGCTGCCTGTGCAGTGTATGTGGCAGGTGTGTGATTCTGGGGTTTGCTTTTGTGAATGAATCATGGAAAGCAAGTGCTGCTCAGGTGACAGCAGTCAGTTTTCCAGTTATCTTACTGCTCAGTCATGCCACCACTACGAACCACTGTGTGAAACTTCCTGTCGAGTGGGCATCACACGTTCCCTCTCTGAGTGACTCCTGCAAGGGGCTGGGTCAGGATGATCTCTGCTGCCTTGTCCAAAACCTCCTGAAGACTGGCCAGCGAACAATTGGCTATGAGATGCGCTAGGGCAGGGATGTAATGTCTCCCTGGGTATTATGACAAAGGAAACAGAGCCCCAGGTGATTACAAATAGATTATAGAATACACTATCCCCTCTCCTCATAGCTAGTTAGCTATTTCTAAACAAACAAGTCATCTTTAATGCTGTGTCTTTTCCTAAAAATGATCTCTGCCGACCAACGTACTTATATGGCCATGCTACCCTTGTGTCGACGTCATCCCCAGTATTTAGAAGTAGAAATGACAGTAACAATCTCTCTACTTCTCAGACTGTAAGAAGAAAAGTCTGGTGAGCTTCTAGGTTTTGTCGTGGCGGGATGTGTGTGTTGCTGTGTGTGCTAGGGGAAGGCGGGGGTGATGCTTGTGTCAGTGAGATGTTGGCCCAGTGGTTATGATGCTAGTCTGGAACTTCAGACATCTGGGTTCAATTCCATACTCTTCTACAGGCATCCCGTGTGACCATGTGCCAGTCACTATGTGCCTCAGTTTCCCCCTCTGGAATGTGGGGAATAATAGCACTGCTCCACCTCCTAGGTAAAGATTGGGGATGCTCAGATACTAGGATAGGGGGAGACATATAAGTGCCTTAGATAGCATGGCTGTGTCTCTGTGGAGTGACAGGTGTGTGTAGGAGGGTTTCTCTAGCTCTTTCTCTGTGAAAAATTTATTGAGGGAAAGCTACGCCCAGACCTGAGTTCTGCATTTCATCATGAGCATGCTGAGAGTAGCAGAGAAAATGGCACAGAAAAGGCTGCATGGTTTCAGAACAGGGTAGAGTCTAAGATGCCACAAAGAGCCCAGTGCATCCTGTGGATTCCTGAGCCCACTTTACTGCCCACGGCAGACAAATAGAAATGCATGGCACTTTGTAGCTGTCTCTCCTTAACCTCTGACCTTTTGCTAAAAACATGTATGTAGTATCAGTCCTGAAGTAGAGCTGATCTTCAAACACACACACATGAACAGAGTATGTTTAGGGGCACGGGCATGCGTTTTTCAGTGCTAGAGGGGCGTGGAGCGCGAAATATTGGCTATGATGTTATGAATAAGTCTTCCCCTCCCCTCTTGACCTCTCTTTCCCTGTTCGTTCTTTTCAATGGCAGTGGGAAATGTCGTTTCCTTGCAGGATCAATCTATCTATCTATCGGATCATGTGGGACAGAGCTCAGTAAGCCATCTTAGAAGAGACTATGCGAGAGCCACTCTGATGTAGGGACGAGGGAAGGCACTGTGATGTGGATCCGGGAGGGAGGCATTGTGCAGTGATGCAAGGCCAAGGAGGGGGTGCTGTGCTGCGGAGCCAGAGGGAGGCGCTGTGGTACAGATCAGCAGGGCACTGTGGTTCCATGGGAAACCTGGCTTAGTCTGAAATGTTCTCTAGGGAAATTCTGCTTATAGCAGGCTTTTCTAGTGCCCTGTCCTAGACTGTTCCTAATGGCAACTCCTGTTATAATTAAACTCTTCCTTTAATGAGATACTAAATCCAGCCTACGAGGAAGGCTCAATGAGGATTTTTATCTGTGCCAGGAGACATTTCCACCCTCGTCTTCTCCTGTCTCCCGCCCCCTCTTGAAGCCTTGGTGTGAGGTGTCTTTCAGTAGCCTTCAGTGTCTTCACAGGGAGACTTAATCTGCATCTCTGATGATTAGTTAGGTCTATTTTTAGCCTGGTGGAATCTGGGAAGGATAAAGAGGGATAGGAAGGGGGTCGTTTCTGTGGCTGGCGAGGATGTGCTGTCCGGATAATCGCCAGAACGGAGCTGATGGCCAGATGTGTGAGTGGATTTAACCCTTTCGTGGACTTCCCAGTGAGGATCTTCATGTGCTTTTCAGACAACAGGGCCTCCCTCTGTTGTGGCTTTGGAAAGCAAGTATTCTGCTGCAGGCAGTGCCGGGGGGCAGCTCCCATGGAGGGGCCTATGACAGATGGAGTCCCTCCGGAGATGCTGGGGGACTGCACACAGGATGGCGATCAGCAGGAAGTGCTCCTCCTTGTCCCAGCCTCGTCCCTGCTCCACTCGCACCACAGGCGCGAATAATCCCCAGATGCTGGCAAACCAAGGACCACATCCCCAGCTGGTGTAAATCAGCTTAGCTTCATTGGGGTGCTGCTGTGTGACACCAGCTGAGGATCTGGCCCAGAGAGTGCTGTGACAGATCGGGAGCCTGGCGAATCCTGGATTCTAATCCCATCTGCGTCAGTGACTCACCTTAGACAGAGCCTCAGATCCCCACGTGTGAAACCTGCCTCACCGGAGAGCTGTGGGGATGCTCAAGGGTCTGGGCAGCACTTCGAAGAGGCAGGGCACTGTATTGTAGTGTGAATAATTCTTCTTATGTGACAAGCCCTGCCAGGGAAATTAACTAAGGGTAAAAATGTTCAAAATCCCATTTTCCAAAGTGACCTGGGCACTTAGGAGTCTAAGTCTCATTGAAAGTCAGTGAGACCCAGGTTCAGGAAAATCTGCTTTCCAACAGGTTACCAGGGAAACAATTTTTTTAGAATTTGGGAACATTTTCCAAAAGCATCTTAGTGACTCAGGAGACAGAGTACTCCATTAGACTACGGGGTAATCACCCAAGGGGAAAGATAGAAGCCCTGTTGTTTCGAACTAGACTGAACAAGGCAGTAGACATTATACAGATGGGAACAAGCCTAGGAAGGCTTACGGGGGGAAAAATGTGTGATGAAATAGTGGGGTGTTGTCCTCAGTCTTTAGCTCCTTCCAACAATGGGCTCAGATCTGAAGCCTGTACTGAGTGCAGCATCCTGAGGTCGGGGGCAGGGGTGGGGTTGCCTGGGTGTAACTAGGAGAAGAATTAGATCCCTGGTCTCAGGTGGGAAATCAGTGGGAGTTTTGCCTGAGCAAGGAATTGCTCAGGACCACTTTATAAATGTTAATGAATTAAGACTTCACAACTTCTCCCATCTCTGGGGGGTGATCGTTATTAGTCTCGCTTTGCAGGATGAGAAACTGAGGCTCAGAGAAATTAAGGTCCAAAATGTCAACCTTGGATGTTGAAAATTATCCCCGTAAATCCAAAATGAATCTCTCAGTAGGGCCTAGTTTTGATGGTTTCTGAGCAGCTCCCATTGTTTTTGAAATGTTGGCCTGTGCAATCACACAGGTATATGGCAGAGGGCCTAAATTTTTAAAAGTAGTTAATCATTTTGGATGCCTCCATTTTTGGAGGCCCAGCTTGAGGCACATTACAGAGGACCCAAATTTCAGAGAACAAGTGCTCAGCCCTTTTCTGGAAACAGGACCCTTTTGTGTGCCTCATGTTGGACACCCAAGTCATTTTTTAAAATGTAGACCCAGCACTGCTGACTCCCACAACTCAGGCCTGTCCATTACACCACAATCCCTCATGACGATGCCCACTCTGGGTCTATGGTTCAGCCTACATGTCACCTCCAGCTCCCCAGAACGATCTTCATTTAACCATTAGATTTTTGTGGCACAATTTTACCATCTCAGTAATGAAGTTCAGGAACCCCATGCTCCCCAAACATTTTCATCAGAGGACATGCTTGTCTGTCATTTACACACACACACACTCAAACTGCCTCCTTGCATGGCTGAGTATGTTCTCTGTCAAGTTCAAGCTGAACTGCAAGCTCCAGGGCATGGCTCCAACGTTTCGGTTTTTCAGCTAGGTGTTACTTCTGGAGTGTTTGGACAAGCAGTGCATCATGGAGAGGGAAGGGGGGGGGTGTCAGCAAAAGGCCCCGTGCTAATCTTCTCCTTCAAGATGGGGCCCTTTTGGAAACCTGTTTTAATATTCATGGTCTTTAGGTAAATAGTCTCTGAGTCAGGCTGTCAGTTTCTGCAAATGTGGCTGTCTAGCTGAGCTACTGCACATTTATCAGTGAGTAAACAGTGACAGGAGTAGGGGGATTAGGGAATTAAATTAGTGTGTAACCACTCTCCTTCTCAAGTTTTTGGCATTGCCTTGTGTGTGTTTTGTTCCAAGAAGTTTAGGAAAAAAAATATCTCTCTCACACACACACATACATGCATACACACACACGCTTGAAATCTCTGGTTTCCTTTTCTCTCCTTTCTTTCTAAGGATGTGATCTCATCCAAATGAGATCATTACAATCAGAATCAAGTAAGCAACAGATAAGGCCTGGGAGAAACTTGCAGATGCCAACCCAGGTCTTCTGTTTCCCGCCTGGTCCTTTGAAGATTCTCCAGCTGGGTTTCCCAACTGATCTGCACTGTTCCAGTGGGATGAGCTAGCACTTGCCTTCTTTTTTTTTGTTTTTGTTTTTGTTTCTTTCCACTACCCTTCTACTTCCCACAGGACATAGATTCTGCCATCTGCCTAGCAATTATCAGGTTTCAAGCCAGATATGCAAGTGGCCTCGGCAGAGCCAGTTTCTTACCATTTTTGTTACTGTGCCTTGACACTCATCCACACACTCCAAGGTCCCCTCCCCTTTCTTATTCAGTAGAAGGTGACACTTTAATCAACTTTTGGAGCTAAACCATGGAAATTGAAAATCACACCAATTAGATCTGGATGTGGCTAGGTTCCATCTTGTCCATCTTTCATAGAATCATAGAATATCAGGGTTGGAAGGGACCTCAGGAGGTCATCTAGTCCAACCCCCTGCTCAAAGCAGGACCAATCCCCAACTAAATCATTCCAGCCAGGGCTTTGTCAAGCCTGACCTTAAAAACTTCTAAGGAAGGAGATTCTACCACCTCCCTAGGTAATGCATTCCAGTGTTTCACCACCCTCCTAGTGAAAAAGCTTTTCCTAATATACAACCTAAACCTCCCCCACTGCAACTTGAGACCATTACTCCTTGTTCTGTCATCTGCTACCACTGAGGACAGTCTAGATCCATCCTCTTTGGAACCCCCTTTCAGATAATTGAAAGCAGCTATCAAATCCCCCCTCATTCTTCTCTTCTGCAGACTAAACCATCCCAGTTCCCTCAGCCTCTCCTCATAAGTCATGTGTTCCAGTCCCCTAATCATTTTTGTTGCCCTCCGCTGGATGCTTTCCAATTTTTCCACATCCTTCTTGTAGTGTGGGTCCCAAAACTGGACACAATACTCCAGATGAGGCCTCACCAATGTTGAATAGAGGGGAACAATCACTTCCCTTGATCTGCTGGCAATGCCCCTACTTATACAGCCCAAAATGCCATTGGCCTTCTTGGAAACAAGGGCACACTGTTGATTCATATCCAGCTTCTCATCCACTGTAACCCCTAGGTCCTTTTCTGCAGATTTTCTGCCTAACCATTCGGTCCCTAGCCTGTACTGGTGCATGGGATTCTTCTGTCCTAAGTGCAGGACTCTGCACTCGTCCCTGTTGAACCTCATCAGATTTCTTTTGGCCCAATCCTCTAATTTGTCTACGTCCCTCTGTATCCTATCCCTACCCTCCAGGGTATCTACCACTCCTCCCAGTTTAGTGTCATCTGCAAACTTTCTGAGGGTGCAGTCAACACCATCCTTCAGATCATTAATGAAGATATTGAACAAAAGCAGGACCGACCAGGCCCCAGGCCCAACCCTTTGGGCACTCTACTTGATACCAGCTGCCAACTAGACATGGAGCTACCCATTGAGCCCGACGATCTAGCCAGCTTTCTATCCACCTTATAGTCCATTCATCCAGCCCATTCTTCTTTAACTTGCTGGCAAAAATACTGTGGGAGACCGTGTCAAAAGCTTTGCTAAAGTCAAGGAATAACACATCCACTGCTTTCCCCTCATCCACAAAGCCAGTTTTCTTATCATAGAAGGCAATTAGATTAGTCAGGCAAGACTTGCCCTTTGTGAATCCATGCTGACTGTTCCTGATCACTTTCCTCTCCTCTAAGTGCTTCAGAATTGATTCTTTGAGGACCTGCTCCATGATTTTTCCAGGGACTGAGGTGAGGCTGACTGACCTGTAGTTCTCTGGATCCTCCTCCTTCCCTTTTTTAAAGATGGGCACTACATTAGCTTTTTTTCAGTCATCCGGGATCTCCCCCGATTGCCATGAGTTTTCAAAGATAATGGCCAATGGCTCTGCAATCACATCTCCCAACTCCTTTAGCACTCTCAGATGCAGCGCATCTGGCCCCATGGACCTGTGTTCATCTAGCTTTTCTAAATAGTCCCAAACCACATCTTTCCTCCACAGGGGGCTGGTCACTTCCTCCCCATGCTGTGCTGGCCAGGACAGTAGTCTGGGAGCTGACCTTGTTCGTGAAGACAGAGGCAAAAAAAGCATTGAGTACATTAGTTTTTTTCACATCCTCTGTCACTAGGTTGCCTCCCTCATTCAGTAAGGGGCCCACATTTTCCTTGACTTTCTTCTTGTTTCTAACATACCTGAAGAAACCCTTATTACTCTTAACATCTCTTGTTAGCTGCAACTCCAAGAGTGATTTGGCCTTCCTGATTTCCCTCCTGCATGCCTGAGCAATATTTTTATACTCCTCCCTGGTCATTTGTCCAATCTCCCACCTCTTGTAAGCTTCTTTTTTGTGTTTAAGATCAGCAAGGATTTCACTGTTAAGCCAACCTGGTCACCTACCATATTTAGTATTTCTTTCTACACATCGGGATGGTTTGTTCCTGTAACCTCAACAAGGATTCTTTAAAATACAGCCAGCTCTTCTGGACTCCTTTCCCCCTGATGTTATTCTCCCAGGCGATCCTGCCCATCAGTTCCCTGAGGGGGTCAAAGTCTGCTTTTCTGAAGTCCAGGGTCCGTATTCTGCTGCTCTCCTTTCTTTCCTGTGTCAGGATCCTGAACTCGACCATCTCATGGTCACTGCCTCCCAGGTTCCCATCCACTTTTGCTTCCCCTGCTAATTCAGCATTCAACACCATGGATAGTGTGTGCAGGCCAGCCTTAGCCTTTTGGTTGTTCAGCACCATGGACAGAGCATGCACCACTTGTCCTTCAGGAGGCTTTCACATGCAGAGAGCATAAAATGGGGAAACTGGAAAGAAAATTTACTCTTTCTTAGCTATCCCAGTGTGTATCTCAGCCTGTGCTAAGCCAATCCACTGGCTTAATTGCTACTACAGATGGATTAGTGGCACCTTTTTGTCTCTCTAGCCTACAGGGTTTGACTTGTAATGCTGTTGCTGTTTTCCAGTACTCTACCTCCTCAGCTTCATTACCACCAACAGGTCGTACAGAACTCTGCAAACCACTCACACCAACCTCTGTAACTCTCCCTAAGTTCTCAGTGTCTCACGCTCCAACCTTAGGGGATGACCCTGCTGGGGGTACTGCTCAAAACTGGGTCTAAAGTCCAAGTCAACAGGACTAGGTCCAGTAATAGTCACTACATAGGGTTGTGTTTGCAAAGCCTGGAATCCACTTCTTTTCAGGAGCTGGAGTATTTTAAGGTCTCATACTGGGCATGGGTGGCAGATGGGGCTATTCAATTAACCCTCCCCTGATTGTTTGTGGGCATGGAGGCAGCGGAGGTCTCCATGTGGCCCCTGAACTTCCTTGCAGAGGATGATGTAATGTGAACTATGCCAGCTGCACCATCCCACCCAGAAGACATAGGAACCAGGGCAACTCTTAAGGATAATGGTGTGGGAAGATCCCATAACAAATTGTGGGGAATGGGTATCTGGGGGGGATTGGGAATAGGGATCATTTATGAACTCCAAACTCCAAGCTGGATAATGTGCTGTGAAACCAACTGAAACCCAGTGTTGGCTGGTGCTGTTCAGCTCTGATTTCCAAATGCTTGTGGGAAAAGAAGAGTACCATAAAATTGAGCACTGGCCTGCTAAACCCAGGGTTGTGAGTTCAATCCTTGAGGGGGCCATTTAGGGATTTGGGGCAAAAATTGGGAATTGATACTGCTTTGAGCAGGGGGTTGGACTAGATGACCTCCTGAGGTCCCTTCCAACCCTGATATTCTATGATTCTATGATTCTATGAAGATGCCACTTTATGCCCCCACAAACTCCCATTAAATTGTATTCACATTTTAGGACCGAATGCATTTGGGATTTCCACAGCAGGTGAAAAATGAAGCTACCACCCTGAAGCAACTTCTAGGGCTGAAGAAATAGCCATGCAAAAGCTAAAGCTACTGCTGCTGCCAGTGTGGTGTATAGTCCTCTAAGCCATGCATTGTGATCCCTGCCTAGCATGCCTTCCTCCTCATGGCACATCTCCAATCAGCAGCACATACAGATGCCAGCCGGCTGGGAAAGGAGTCAGGGCACATGCTCCCATGAAAAGTCCAACAGTTTCAGTGGCCCCTGTTCCCAGGGATGTGTTCAAAGGGAAAGTCCAAAACAGCTCGTACAAACCTAGTCCCTTTTTCTTCTTCCCTGCCCTCCCCTCCCATGCTGGGTGGAATAATCAGGCTTCCCTAGACATTTCTGTTCCCTGTTTAGTTTGTGTTTTATGGTACATTCTTTATTGCCTCCAGAGCTGTCTGTGTCTCTGTAACTGTCCTGTAGACAGGCAGCATTTCCCATGCAGGTGGGATTATTTTATTTGGTTGTTGGGCCGGGAAGGGCGTGAGGATCTTTGCACAGAAGCTCGGTTGTGAGCCCCACTTTGCACCCCTGCAGAGCAGTAAGGGGGCATACGGAGACTGCCTGTGGGGTGGGGGGAAATCAAGTGCCAATACGCTGCTACTGCTGTTGCCGTGCAGAGGGTTGGGGAGTGGGAGAGTCTGTTTCCCAAACACACAGGCTTTCCCTATGTAGAAACACATTCAGCAGGAGGGCAGAGTTTGTCCTGTCCTCCCTCTGGACACATGTTCCCTGGGGAAGGGTGTTTGGATTCCAGAACCTGCAGATACCCTGAGCTAAGACTGTGTGTGGGGAGCCAAGCTGCCCACGCCTGCCATGGGTTACCTGCCCTTAGGCAGTTCCATAGTGCAGTGGAGTGAGGAAAGTTAACATACATTAATGATCACATGGTCATAGTTAAACCACGTCCCTGAGGGCCTGGGGGGAGCATGATGATGCTGAGAACAGCCATCTCCAGCAACTGGGCAGCTTTTGCTAGGCCAGGGTAGAACAGGGGACCACTCATCCACAGCCCTCCTCTCCATCCTGCAACTCTGAACTGCTGGTCTTCTCCCCTCTCTCCAGGATGGTTACAGCAGAACGGGCCCATAAGGGCAAGCTCCTGTTTCTGTATATCTGTTCTTCTTGATGACTGTGTGTGACGTAGACTCGGGGATTCCTTCCATGCACAGTGACCCTCTATGGTTCTTAGAAGGAGTCAATGGCTCGTTGAAGGTTAATTCCAGCTGGACTGGAGACCAGACACTAAAAACCGAACCAAACCCCTGTGTGCGGTGCTGTGACCCGAACAATAATGCGGGATGACGCTGGAGCTCAGGGATTGCTCTTAATGGGAGGTACTTGAGAGAAAACAGACCACTGGCATAATCAGTGCTATGATGAAGGGGTTTCTTTGCTTCCAGCAATGTAATATTGTAGCCTAATGCATGCAGGATGAATCAGCTGCCTCCAGTATGTTTGGAGCCAGGTGCGTGTGAGGAGCGGAAGCACCAGTTTCAAACTAAACTGCAGTGGGTTTTGTGGTTGGAGTGGGGTGAGGAAAGCCCAGGGCCTCTCCTGGAAATGACACTTCTGTGGTTTATGTCAGGCGGAACAATGCTGCATAATGCATTATGGGCCGGCTGCCTCTTATTTAGAGATCACGAGCTAATGAAGGCACAATAGAGATATTGATGCGGCTGCTAAAATTTCAGCTATGGATTGCAACTTACTAAACAGAGCAGAGGAGCTGGGGAGGAAGGGGCGGTTTAACTCCTTCCTGCCCATCCCAGCCACACATCCACAGAACCAAAAATGAGCTAAGCCGAGGGCCACTGCCTGGGACATTACAAAGACACTAAAAGAATGCCCTGGGTTCTGGATTTCTAATTTTATTGTAAGTGTCCTATATTGGTCTTGATGAAATCAAAGCTTTTACCACATAGACAGGCCCTGATCCTACAACTGAATCTCCTGTAACTAGACCAAGCCTCATTGAAGGAGTTTAGACGATGAGCTTGTGTCATTGCACCAGTGAGTTGCTCCACTCTACCTAGGGAGTAGAGCTGGGCATCTTTTCTTTCCCCTGAAAATAGTACATTTGCCCAAATTGGCATTTTTCAGGGCCCTGAAACTATTCACAAATTTGGGTCGAATCCAGTGACTAGTTTTGGCCAGGAAAAAACCTGAAAACAAACATTTTGGAAACGTGCGCACAGTTTTATTGAGAAAATGTTGTTCCCAGACGGATACTTTATGTTGGAAATGTTGTTGTGAAGGGACTTTTTAACCATTTTGTTCAACCCAAGCGAAAATGTTCCCATTTTCCTTTTCATCAAGAAAAAACAAACAAAAAAGGAAGAAATAAGTTTGGGTTCTAAACGATCCCCTGCCCTTGGATTTTTTAGTTCAGTCACCGATCCGAAAAAGCATTTGTTCTCTCAGCTCTGTGAGCCAGCGAGAGTGGATTCTGGGTACGTCTACACCACAAATGAAGGCTACTTCTACACTTGGAGCTCTGGGTCCGATTCCCCGATCACACAGACATACTCCCACCAGCTCCGATTGAGCTAGCTCACCGAGCATAGTGGTGTCACCATGGTAGCACAGGTTAGCCACCTTGAGTATAACCCTGTCCGGGCCCTGTGGGTACGTGCTCGGGGCGGCCAGCCCATGCCTCTCCACAATGCTGTCTGTGTTACTGCAGCTACGTTACTGTTCCTAGCACAATGGCCCCATGAGATCTGGCGTGCGCACGTCTCCGCATGCTGGGAATCACGCCCCCAGCTCCAAACTTAGATGTAGCTTTAGGTGTAACAATGGCATGGATAGGCATATTTGCACCACCTATAATCTAGCTTGTGCGGGTAATGGAAGTGAAGGCCTGGTGGTGCAGGCCTTAGCTTAGGCTAGCCACCCAAATGCAAGCCCAACAAGGACCCTGGGTACGCTCTCGGGTTGCTGGTCCGTGCCAGGATCCATTCTGCAGTGTCTTCACTGGTACTGTTGCCCACGCTAGGGAGCTTCAAGCTAGCATGCCTGCAATGCAAACACCCCTTCACGCGCAGGGCAGATATACCCACGAGTGACCATGCTGTGAAACATGGGGGGCTGGGTTGGCAGCGTGACTGGATTAGCGGGCAGTGAGTTGTAACTCAAATTGCTGCATTCCCGTGGGACTACTAGCGGCTCTATCAGCAGCACTTGTGCTTCAAACACAACTACCCCTACAGCCCAAGAGGTATGAGCCAGTCAGCGCGAGCTTAACGCAACACGTCATTTGAGCTCAAGCGTTGTGCGTGTGGACGGGTGTCGGGTTAGGGGCAACACTCGAGTTATAGCTCGAGCTCATGATGCAGCGAAGGAAAACCCTTCATGTGGGTGCAGGGAGCTTAGTAAGAAAAAAATCCGGGTTTTTGCATACAGTGCATTAGTAAGTTAGAACGAAAACAGCTTTATACAGCGGGATGAACACGTTGCCCAGAGTTCTGGGATTTGAGGAACCTTTTCTATTTTTTTCCTCAAAAACCAGATGGAGTTTGCCAACCTTTCTTCCCTGTAATTTAGGTCATTCTGAGGTTGCTGAAATGGAAAAATATGTTTCCCCAGCTAAAGAGGGAACTCTGTGTGCTGTATATGGATTGGCAGAAACCCCTACCTCTGTATAATTTATAGACACCAAGTTCTGGTAATTGGTAGGATAGATAAGATATGGATGGATGGATAGGTAAGTACTGTGGGTATTTTTTCATTAGGATTTTTCTCTCTTCACTCTGGCACCTTTCATGGTGTCTGTTTTTCACCCGGCCTCATTTTTCACCCTGTTGTTTTTGTGTTTTTCCCCCCTCTCTCTTCCTTTGTTCACTGCTTCTCTGAATCAGAACATGAACTCAATAATATGAGAGTTGAAATTTTCGAATCTGTGATGTTCTAATGACTCTGAAATTAGGCAGAAGAATTTCCCCGATTCCCCCGCCACCTCAGCTCCTGAATAGGTCTTGTAGATTACATAGGATAACAAGCCATAAAGCTTTCTTCCCCAGGAATCGTCCTGACTCAGAATTTGTAGGAGACAGGGCTGCTTTTGCCTGTGTTGTTCCTGTTACAGCATCGTCACTACAAAGATAAAACACAGAGTTACAATGCAAGGAGCATGTTATTTTACTGCAAGGCATAGTCTGACAAGTGGCCATATAATGACAATCGGAACCTAGACACCTGGAACCTAAGGTGCTTAGATACCTTGGTGATCACAGGGAGCACTAACAACAGGCAGATGGCTGGAGGGAGCCGGAACCCTTCTCACTGTCCTAATTCCCATGACTGTGCTTGGAAAAAACCATGCTCTCACCCTGCTTCTCAGCTGAGATGTAACAGGCAGGGGCTGGAGTGAGGGGCTCCCCTGGATATGGGCTGGAGAGGGACTTCAGGCACAGACAGGAGTAATGGATGAGGGGTAAATAGCACTATCCCAGGAGCAGTCCCAGTTCTTTCTCTGCTTCCTCCTTGCTCCAGAGGGTGGCGGGGGGTGGGGGAGGGGGTAGTAATTTGCTCTTGGTTTATTCCTGTAGCAGGCGGTGATACATTCCCTTGCCCTCCTCTGATGGCTCAGCAACTAAGGCCAGTGAGTTCAGGGTTGGAGCTGAGCCAAGACTCTCCACCCACCTGCTGTGGAGAGGGAGTCTGTGGGCACCCATCACTCACTCACTCCATCATACCTGAGCCCAAGATCCAGGTAGCCCATGCAGAGGTGTAGAGACAGGTTCTTCCTCCGTTGTCTGGGCGCCTACCCCAACTCACAGGCTAACCCTAAGTCTTCCATCCTCTTACAAAGCACGGGCCCTGACCTGCAACCTTCCCTTAGTAATCTGCACTCCAGCTAGCCCAACCGGCTTCAGCAGCACCTCTGGAGTGAGTGAAGATTATTCATGCAAACAAGGACTGCAGGGGGTAGAGATCAGCGCCCCAAACGCCGACTAGCATCCCAGGGGGAATTGCCCCTCATTCACATGGCATGGCACTTGAAACAACACAGTACTTTTGCAACATCTTTTTTAAAATCATATTCATTTGAAAATTCCAAATTTCCTTCTCTAATCATGGGCTGTTAGTGTGAGGATTGGATCGCATAAGGGGTTGGGCAACCAGACAAGGCCGGGGTTGAACATAAACAAAGTGGGGACTATTTTGAAAGCACTATTTGCCCAGATTAATACAATTTATTAAATAACAACCACTGTGGTGCCTTTGTCCCAGCAAACATTTGCCTTTTGGATAAAGCCTTGTTTCATTTTATTTGTCCACTCCGTTTCTTTCCCCGACCCGTCTGCGAGCCCTGCGGGCTGCAGACGGACACAGGGAATCTCTGCCATCCCTCCTCACTGAAGTGGAACGGTGAGAATTGCATTTCTTTCATTCTCCTCTTGCTGTCCTGAAGGGAGGGGGTGGACCACAAGGTCTTTCTCGCTGAGCAGAGCAGAGTCATTCTAACACCCCATCTCATTCCACTGCCTGCCATAAATAGTGTTGGGGTGGGGTGAATTTGAAGTTATAACACCCAAAGTCTCTCTCTCCCCCTTCCCCTCCATTCTCTTTTTCTCTTTAAGTATTATTTTTAATCTCACTGGGACACAATATGGGAATTTCATCCCAGGTACTAGCTTCAGGAGTGAGTTAGTTGAAACTATAAGACTATGCATGGTCAACCATCTCCTTGTGGAATCAACTCCTTGCTTTTCTTTTTCTGTTTCTGTTTCCTTTCCTTTCCTACAACATTTTTTAGTGTTAGAAGAGAGGTTCTGGTTTTATTCTGGACTTCTGGTCTTGTACAAGAAATCTATCTATCTGTCCATCAATCTAATCTCATCTCATCTCTTTACCTTCCTACCCCCGCCCTTTCTCTCTCTCTCTCTCTCTCCCATGTCCATTTGGGTACCTAGTGTCTGAATACATCATTTAAGAGCAGTCATTATCGCTGTCCAAGAACAGGATATTTTCTCCATCTGCCTACCATCTGCACGGCTTCTTTAAGGAAGGGGATAATCTTGCTGACCATTCCTTAGCTGCCTTTGCCTTGCAAAGAGCTGTGCCTTTCATTGGGCTCTGAAAGAGTTGGAGAGTAGGGGACACAAGCTCATTCTGGTCTCTGGTAGGGAATAGAGAGAGATTAGTGAATTTACATCCCGGGAATGTGGTAGGATCTTCCCCCACCCTCCCTGCATTTAAATCTCTGGATTCCAGAAGGGATAGTCCTTTCTAGTGGCAAGGCTTTATTTGTAGCTTAGGGTAGGCACAGGGCTGATTATGTTTCATTCAAATAAGCATCACTTAGTGGAACTGTCCTCACAAATGCTTTCCACTGATGAGCAGTCCCTGTTCTGCAGAATGCGAGACAGGCTGTTACAGGCAGCAAACCATGGATTTCACTCCCGCCGTTAAGACGTAGATCAGAACAAGTAAACCCTGATCTGTGCGCCATGCTATAAAGTCAGTCAGGGCGCTGACAATGTGGCAGTTAAACAGTGTGGCAATTAGAAGGGCTTAATTTCTGCCCCATTAATTTCCATCTCCCTGCAGTGAAGAAGTTTACATAATAGCACCAGGCTGTGAAGGGTTTGTTTTTTCAATCTGTATTGTTTCTAACAACGTAACCAGGTAAATGCCTTGATAGACTAGACCACATAGCCAAGATAGCATTACTAATTTGATTATGTCACTGTGACATTATTAACCCACTCAACCATCCTTGGGATGCTTGGCTGCATCCTGAATGATATACGACGTTTCCTTGCCCACACCTATCTCAGGATGTTCCATCTCTCTAATCTGTCATCGTCTAGAACTACAGGTTTCCACAACAATCGCCTACAATACTCTGCCTTCCGACCAGCTGCCTAAGTGTTCTTTGCATCTCTCTCTATCTAGTCAAGTCAAACACCTCACAATGGTATGGTATGTGTTCCTTGCTTTTTGGATGGCTCAAGGGAAGTGTTAGAAGCTTCATGCCCAACGCCCATTAAGCTCTGCCAAGCAATCATTTCTCTGTGACTGTGCCACCCTACCTTTGCTGATTTTCTCGGTCTGTTGCTCATCATTACATTATTATTATTCG
Source organism: Caretta caretta (assembly GCF_965140235.1). Lineage (NCBI taxonomy): Eukaryota > Metazoa > Chordata > Testudines > Cheloniidae > Caretta > Caretta caretta. The sequence continues at coordinate 6,965,265 of NC_134210.1, read as the reverse complement.
GTATGGCACTGTAGGCATGGTCCTGTATTTAGGTATGGTACTGTTGTTTTTCCTAATGCCTAGGAGCCCCAATATGGACCCAGGACCCATTGTGCTGGGTGTGGTAGAAACCCAGAACAAAAAGATCGACCCCGCCTCAAGGAGCTTGCAATCAAAATGTAAGACAAGAGACAACAGACGGGGTGCCGGAACAATTAGTACAGTGGGGATGCTCAGACTGTAAACCCTGTCTGTCATGGACACCACTTCAAGCGCCCCCTAATTCCAGAAGCTATGACAACAGGTGGAGGGACACAGGGGGGTACAAGGAATCAGTGACACCATATTGCTCAGTACGACAGTCAGTGCTTTCAGCAGCCTAACCATGGTCATGGTTTTTATACGCAATGATTTTAAGTGTTCTTGGAGAAGGGCAGCTTTGTACTTGGTGGTGTGTACAGCTCCTAGAACAGTGGGGTGCTGATCTTTTATCGGGCCCTCTGGGTGCTACCGCAATCCAAAGAATACATCATAATATTAAAATGACACAGCACTAGAAAATATCTGATAGGGCACAATCTTGCATTGATTCCTGGGGGCACTGATGAAGTGACCTAATAGGTCTTTTCCATTTCAAAAACCTATGATTCTCTGATTCCATTATACGAAGCTAATCATAATAATAAATTAATAAAGATGGCTTCTGCCACACACACACCTTACCATGACCGGGCCCCCAAATAGATAGCACGTTAGCAGTTTTTCATTTCTTCGTTCAGTAATAACCAACAAAGAGTGGCTCAGATGATTAGGAAGAGAAAAGATGCTTATGCTTAAGAGAGAGATGGTGATCCGCAGCCTTTGTTTCAAAGCAATCGGATTCTAGAGTGCACTTGGTCTGTGTTTCGTCTCATTTGCAGGAATCAGTCTTGATTCATTCCCTGCACTAGTTTGTAACAATGTGAGGTGTTAAATAAAGAGGCCTGATTATGCTATTACCCTGGTGCATTTTGGTAATGTCACATTTCAGTAGTGGCCCGGTGATGTTGGTGAGTGCAGCCGGCTCTTCAGAGCTTCAGGGAAAGTCAAGTAGGGGGTTGATTTTTCCTTATTTTTTCCCCTTTAGGCCATTAGTTGCCATAACAACCAAATGCATTTTGTTGTTGTTTTTCCTTACTGTCGCAGTGTCCCATGATTTTGCAAATAGAGCACTTTAAAAACACGTAGCCTGCCCCACAATCACTGCAACGCGTGCACAAGCATACACACCGTGGACACTCGGAAAACACACACACACACTTTGACACACACACGCCCCCCACCATGTCACAGACACACACACACCGCTTACCACACAACAGATTGAAACACAGATGCACCCCACCCCATCACAGTCCCAGATACCACCCCACCACAGACACGCGCTGAGTACACACGTCTGCACAGACACACATGGCCAACCACAACACAGGGACACTTAGGTATTTGTGAGTCACCACACAAGAGACAAAATAATACATTGTACACATCCCCCCGTGCCCCCTGAACAACAGTACACATGACACACAGCTTTCCACTGACAACAGTTTCAGTTTATTAGACCCCCCCGCCCCACACACAACCCCCCCTCACACAGACACACTTATACACAGTACTTGTTGCACATAACTGTATTATACACATGAACTATACACACCTGCCATTTACACCAACACATCACACACACACAACTTACCACATACAGGGCTTAACTGTCCCATGCGTGTGTGTACATTACACACCTGAGCCACTCATCAGGCGGCACGCAGCTGCGCTACACACACGATAAGCTGATACGCAACACACACAAAGAAGGAAAGAAGAAGAGGGATGATTTAAAGAAAACAAAGCTCAAGATGAAACCGTGTGTTCCCTCTTCAGTGTCCTGGTGGGCTCTGAAATCTTGGAAATGTTAAATAATAGTTAACAGGTGAGACCATCAACAGAGGGGACAGTGGATGTACTGAAAGCTGCTCCAGATCACCTGTCCCCTTTGCTAGGGAGCACAAATCAGCTTCTAGGGTTCTCTCCTTCATTCTTGGGGGGGGGGGGGTGAAAAAAATTACAGCACAAGGCTCTGAGTTTAATTGCTCTATAATGCCATCTTGTGGCTTTTTGACTCCTGCATCTAATCTTTCCCTGTTTATCACATTACTCTCCAAATGAGGCAATTATTATGCAATCTGCACAGGAAAGAAATCAGAGAAGGAGTGAGGGGGATATCAGAGGAGGGGAGAAGTTTCTCCTTAGCTGCCATTGTTAAGCGCTGGCTAGATGCTGGCAATAACATGCATCTACCGGGATGCACCAGCCACAAAGCAGAGTTTACTAGAGCTGGGTAGGAAACGGCTTTCCCATCCCCTGAACAGTTTTGAAAATTTGAAAAAGAAATTCCCATCCCGAAGTGGGATGAAAAGTCCAAATCTTGAGAATTTTCACAAACTGAAAATCCCCCGCCCCACCAAAAAATTGGGTTCGTTACTGAAAAGTTTTGTTTTGTTTCAAAATGAAATATTTCAATTTTGATTTTTTGTTTACTTATAATTAGCTTAAATTTCAAAAGTCATTCTGAACCAGTAAACTGTAATTTTTCACTTTGAAAATGTCAAAAAAAACAAAAAACCAAACACCCCACCTGTTTTGACAGTTTAGAACCCTTGTTTCTTTTCCTACACTCTTTTGAGTCCAAAAACGTATCAAAATCAACCCTTTCCCCTGATGTTTTGGTTTTGATGGCTGCGCATCTTCTGATGAAGAAAAAGTTTTGTTGAAAAACTCCTGACCAGTTCTAGTACCAACCTCATCAGACCCTCCAAATGAAATTGTGGGGTCATCAGGAATCCAGCCCCAGCCCACTGTGGCTGTGGTGAGTTAGTTCTATTTTATGAAAGATCGGGCCCTGGAATAGTATCTGTTTTGTGCCAGTGGATTAGCTCTCATGTCAGTTGACAAAGCAGAGGGATTGTTTTCTACGGGCTTGTCTATGAGCGAGTGATTGCCTGGCACGCCAGCCTGCAGTGCCGTGAAAGTGCCGCTTCACATACTATGACTTGAAAATGCGCTATTCTAAGCCACGCCCCAGGGCTTTCCCTGAGCTGTAGAGTGTCCACATGGAATGTTACTACCTGCCAAGCCGGTGCACTCCGGATTCACACCCTGGCTGTGTAGACATGGCCTAAGGAGCTGAAGAGGTGGCACCCGATTCTGGTTTCACTTACACTGCTGTAAATCAGGAGCAGCTCAGTTGAAGCCGGTGTGATGTCACCTGTGTAACCAGGGCGTCAGTGAGAGGTGAACCAGGCTCAGAATGTCCTGGCCCTTTGTTGTAGGTAGAGCTCTGCGAATAGTGGATTGTGGTTGTTTGTATTTCACATAGATTCAGACTTAGAGCCCTTGGATTCAAACCTGCCCCTCTCCTTTCTGCAGAGGGTCAGCTCCAGAACTAGAAGCACTTCCTATAACCGTTTCCCAGTTCCTGTTTTGAAGTGACTGACTTCCCCCCCAAGAACAGCTGAGTCTCGTGAGCACAGCTGACCTGGTGAGATGTCTCCTATCTGAGCTGGTGGAAATCTTGAAAGACACCATTCAGGGTCAAAACCTTGTGAGAATAGTTTGGGAAGAATCCTCGGTCCTCATACACCCTCAGCGCTGAACCCCAGCTAATCTAAGTCTGTGTCTCTAATGAATAATAATAATGATAATATCGGTATCATTAAATACAAATGATGCAACTAGGAAGGGAATAACAAATATACAAACAGGTCCCCGCCACACAGTCTTTACTCAGGCAGGACTCCCATTTAAATCACTGGGGTACATCCTGCTCTCCTTTACTCCAGCAGATGCTCAAAGATACTCTACTGACTTCAGCGGTGTGGCTCTGGGTTTACCCACTGGAGCTGTGAGCAGAGCCTATCCCAGTGGACTTTTTCCCTCAGTAAGGGCTGCAGGAATGGGCCCAGATGTGATCCGCCAGTAGCACAGGACCGACCCAAAGCCGGTTGAAGTCCCATTGACCTTAGTTGGCTCTAGACCATGTCTTTGTTCCACATATCAGCAAACTCTGTTGAAAGAGAGAAATGCAACTGATTGCACTGGGAAGCAGCAAAGCTTGCACTGGGAAGCACCCAGCGAAGTTTCAGGTGTCGCTCTGTTGCAAGCTGAAGCAATGTAGCTCAGGGCCACATTTAAAGAAACACACCTTTTTGTTGTTGTTCCGCAGAAAGCAATGAAATATTTTGGAGGCATCTAATATGTCTCTAGTGAGGAACATAGCTCATTTATCCACTTTGCATCATAATCAAACATACCTAGTCAGTGACCATTTTTTTAGAGCTGTTTTGTTTTCTCCATGGGTCGAAACCTGGCATGAACAGCAAATTACCTGTGAATTACCTGCACAGTGGCCAAGAAGCCTATTTACCACCTGTACCTAAATTCCTTGCAGGGAATTCGGCACCTCTCCAGCGAGAACAAACATCAAGGACAAAATCATTTACAGGGGAGTGCTAGTCACAGCTGTCCTGCTCTCTTGTTTGCAGCTGGGAGATTATATGGTGGGGAAAACAAACACAGGCTGGGAAGCAACAGGGGGTGTTAGCAGCAGGGGCAACAGAAGAAAGTTTTTAGTGCATGTCTCGTGTCCATCTTGGCGTGGCATTTATTGGGAGTCTGTTCAATCCTCTGAATGAAATGCAGAAGAAACGAAAACACTCTTAAAAAGAAAAAGAACCTTGAAGCTAGAGACAAGGGCAGAGGGTTAGGGCAAAAAATGATGCAGGTAAGGGATGGCTCAACTAGTCAGGACCAGTCAGAGATCTAGACCTCTTAACAAAATGCTGGGATGGGCAGAGCTCTACCCTTTATTGCACACTGTCATTAGCCAGCCATGCAGCCAGGCACTTAAACGCACTCAGAATACATATGTGCCTAGACACGTGCATGTCCCCGAGAGAGTCAAAACCCAGCGTCGCCATCCAGTTCATATCCTGGTTGACAACCCAAACCTTTGTCCTACCATGGGCCGAATCCAAACTCCCTGAATTGAGATTGAGTGCAATGAACTCGTGGGTGGATGTGCCTCTGGGCACTTGGTGCCTCCTACTGGATGGTTTCAGAGTGACTACATTGTGTCAGAGCCCCTCTATTGATTGTGGAGATCCTCCTTCTCCTGAAAAGTTAGGGACTTGGGCTTCTAAAGCAGAGGTGTCTGAGATCTATCCCTTCTGCCCCTGGGATGTTTCATGTATATGACAGAATAACAGCCACAAAGTACGGCATGGCCACAGATTTCTTATGATACAATATTCTTATTTTTTTCACTGTGTCTATCCCCATCTAGTCTATTTTATATGACAATAAGATGCCCTCCAAAGTCACTTAATGACACAGCTCTGCTTCACATAATGTCCTCTATGAAACCCTGCTGCTGAGGAGAGGGGAATCCGTGACTCAGACACATGCAACTGTAGATCTGCAAGCATTCATGCATGTGTGGTACACGTGTTTGTCCTCAGAAAGCTCCAAGTCTTCTTAGAGACATACACTGATGGCTGGATCCTGCAAACAAATACTCTGCTATGCTCTACGCCCCCTCTCTCTTTATTCTTTCACTCACTCCCTTTCTTGGATTTTTCTCTCTTCTTTTGCTTTCTCTTTCCTCTCTCTTCCTTTATTCATCCTTTCTTCTTCTCTTTTTTCTTTTGTTCTGCTTTCTTTCCTCCCCCGCCCTTTAGTTTGTTTGTTCATTTTTCTTTTTCTTTCTTTCATTCATTCCTCTCTCTTCTTCTGCATTTGTTTAGAGCAAATTTTCAAATCTATAAACCCATTACAGCAAAGCGCCGGTGCTCCAAGCCTGCAGATGTGGCCGGTCCCAGAGTCCAATAACAGGACGTATTTGGAAAAAAACGTTATCAGTAATGTGGAAATGGGTTGTCTTGAGGGTAAAATTTATCATCATTACCCTAATATCATCTCAAGCCTCGGCTGGAGCAGCAGCTAAAGAAGACACCAAGGCTTAATTCAGTCAGTGCGGGGAAAGAGAGACAGAGGATGGGAAGTATGATTTATGACGGAAATCAATGCAATCATAATACTTTATGCTTGTAACATTGGGCTGTTCCAACAGTGTTCCTGGATCACGTAGGCGACTTTCCGCCAAAAAATTGTGGCAAGATATGTGGGGGGGCCTGCAGTGTGATTGAGCCCCAATTTGGGAGGTGGATGGGGACACATTTTGGTTGCGGTGGCCTGTCAACCCTCAGGTCCCTGCAGAGTGACATCATGCGTGTCTTGAAGTCTGAGTCTACAGGACAATTTGGGAATGTTCTCCTGCTGAACGACGGTGGAACAGTAAGGGAGGGAAGGAGGAGAGAAGGTAGGAAAGCCAAAATTGGTTGCACTGAGAAGAGCAAGTTCCTGCAGGGAGCCATATTCCCAGTGGAAAGGTGAAAGAAACAATGGAAATGGTTCTCTTCTAATTGACTCAGGTTTAAATCTGGAGTATCTCACTGAGGTCAACGGAGTTATACCAAAAAGAAAAGGAGTACTTGTGGCACCTTAGAGACTAACCAATTTATTTGAGCATGAGCTTTCGTGAGCCACAGCTCATGCTCAAATAAATTGGTTAGTCTCTAAGGTGCCACAAGTACTCCTTTTCTTTTTGCGAATACAGACTAACACGGCTGTTCCTCTGAAACCTGGAGTTATACCAGTTACGATTCAAATCAGCCCATCAGTCTAATTTAGTGATGGGCAAACATCAGAAGGCTTGGGTTCTGGTTCCTGAAAGCTGAGATGTTCTTCTAATGTAACAGGATCTCTGGGTCCTGCAAAACCAGGCTGCTTGCACTAGCAAAAGTGCAAAGCCCATGCATGCACGATGCAAGACGCCATGCACAGATTGATCAGTTAAGCCTTGTCAAGGTCTTTCTCCCATTTTTCATGCATGATCTCTGAAGCACACAGATGTGTACCTTGCACTTCTGCTGGTATGGTTGGGAATGCCACCACAGTTCTTCCCACAGCTGATGAGGCAGGAAATGCTGGCAAACACCCTTCCATATGGTGCATTGCCGTTAGTATTGCTGATCAGAATGGGGAAATGCAGAGTCTCTCGGGGGAAACGAAGAAGAATTATTTAGTTATTATTTGTATCCCACCCACAGCACGCGAGGTACTTTAAAGACAGAGCTTGTGATTCAGTGAAGGGGAGGGAGGGGAATTAGCTCATTTAAACCTAGAAATAGCCAAAAAAATTGTCACAGAGACATTTTTTTATGAAAAATGTCTTTTTGAGCTGAAAACATTTTCACAGGAAATTTTGGTTTCCTTTGACATTGTCTGATTTGCCAATGAAAAATCAAACTCTGAAAAACTGAAAATCAGTTTCAAGTTTTGTCTTTTCATAAAAACAAACAAAAAAATCATAGGATGATTTGGAGAAGGGGTCTTTTGACATTTCCAGAGGGAAAGGGCATTTTTCAACCAGCTCTGCCTAAACGTCAAAATAATTTAAAAAAAAAAGAGTTTGGTCCAGTTGGAGTTTTGGGCAACAGTTTGTGAGGGGAATAATGAGTGAGAAGATCATTCATAAAAATCAGTTCGCTGAACTCAAACCTCTTAATAAAAATCGCCTCCATTTTCTTATAGCCATATGTAGGATTAGGTCTTTTTCTTGGAAAAGCCACATATTGAGAACTGCTTGATTGGGTCAATTGCCTTTTGCTCTTCCATGGCAGGATACCCGTCTAAATTCTTCCTTTCTACTATAAGACAGGCCTGTCTTGCTATCTGGATTCATATACAATGTTCAACCAACACCTTAAGATTTGAGCTCCAATCCCCTGTGGATAAATGTGCTCTAATATATTCATTGATTCGTAGATTTTTATGCCAGTAGAGACCATTATGATCATCTAGTCTGACCTCCGGCATTAAACGGGCCATAGAACCACACCCAGTAATTTCTGCATCAAACCTATAGGGACCTAAGAAGAAGAGAATTCTCCAAGCAATTATAAAGTGGATACACAAAGATGTCTCTCGCTTTCTCTCCCCTGCTCCCTACCAGTCTTCGTGGACTGGATTTGAGGTGTGTGTTTTCAGTTGCCCTTGGACAAAAAAGGAGAGAAATATCTTGGGAAAGAGTGATTATGTGGCTGCTGTGCTACAGGGCAGGTAGTTCAGAAGCAAGTGGGGTTCTTTTCATGTTTTTCTGTCTGAATCTCAATTCATCTGAATGGCTGCACCAAAAGACCCAGTCTGCTTTCACGTTGGATGGCTTTTCAGCAGTACGTGATGCAGCCGAGTGGTTGGCCTGGGGACTATACCATAAAGAACAATCCAGCGCAGGAAGGATGGACCAGATGGAATTGAGTAAGTCTCCTCTTCTCTCTCCATCCGTGAATAACTCCACCTGGGTTGCATAGTTTCCACCAATGCTTCCTGCTTAGAACCAGCAGAGCAGAAAATAATTGTCAGGCAAGGGGGGACCCAAAGGGAGAGGCTCCCTTCGTCTCAGTGGGATCTCAGAACATTCAGCAACTTGCTGGGTTGGGGCCTCATGATGGGGCTTCCCAACAAGGAAGGAACAATGCTCAAAAATATACAACAGAGCCTTGCCAGTTATGTAAGAGCGGGGCTTATCTACGAGGTCTTTGTGTTCGGCTAGCAGGAGTGCCCCTTGCTGCAACACTCAGCTTATAAAGGATTCCTACATTGCACTAGTTGCAAGGATGGTTAAAGAGGTAAAAGAAAAGGGGAGACACCACATCATTCCTCTCCACTGTATCCCCCTGGTCCTCACAGGACAGTGATGGATGAGGCTTAGTGATTGTGAAGAACCTGTTCTCTCTCTGATTTGGCATTTTCAGCTTGGTCAGTCATTAGGTCTTTCTCTTTTGGACTCGCTGTGATCTCATGTCAGGGACTGGGTGGCATTTTCAGTTCTGCAAGGCTTCCTCTCCCGCTGCTCCCCAATACACGCAAGTATCTCCCCCCGCCCTCCCCCGCCACCACACACACACAGATATAACTCCAGCCACCACAACAAGAGAATACCTGAAAAATTCAAAGGAATTTAACCTGACTTTGTAGAGGTCTATGATTAATGTAGCCCCTGAAGATAGATATGTCGCTTCCCCTCCCCTTCCTTTATTCTAACCGTCTTTATTTACTTTGTGTGCTGTGATGAAGCTGTTATTTTGGTATATTTGTTGTATCTGGAAAAATTAATAAAAGATATAAATGGAATAAAAGCAAAATACCCATTTCCTAGAGAGATTTACTCTGTGCACTTGGATGTTGCTTAGACTTGCCAGATGCATTCACAAATGGTGCCGTCACTGTAAGGAACTCCAGCACAGTGTTGCCATTCTGTCACAGTCATCTTGCATCTAGAAAAGTTTGACAGTGGCCCCGTGCAGGCTGGAGAGAAAGAGGTCTAACGAACGAATCCAGAAGTAAAAGTCACAGATGCTGGGGATGCACACCACACCCATACGTACATGTACAATTTGCCACACCACACGCAACCCAAAAATGCCTCACCTAGAAGGCAAACGACTACATACTCAGCAGAGACGTCACCACATTTAAACACCAGACAGATGGACAAGCCCCACATACAAACACACGCCTACAACCTCAGTCCTCCTGTCATGCACGCTTGTGTGCGTGTACACACACACACACACACACACGTACGTTACCAGAAGTTCCTTAGCAGGGGGAAAAAATCCTATTATATAGCCTGACTGATGCTTACTTTTTAAGTACAGTCCATAGCTGCCACTCGAGAGCTCAGGGAGTAGGCCTCTGTGGATCTGGTAGTTAATCAGTAATGCATGGATAGGGGATGAAAACCTCTGCAGTTAAGGATCAAATCTCAGCACTAATTTCTTAATTTAGCAAGAGAAATATTCCAACCACCTACTCAGGCAGCTGAATGGCATTTCATTTACTGTCCTATAACTTTACATTGACTGAAAAGCAATTGTGTGTCTTACTTGCTCTATGGTACCTTTGGCACGAGTTGGTTTGATTCAGGTTCAGAACGAACCACATGCTCGTAATCCAAGTGAGGGGTTTGAAACAGCAGAGTCTTTCTGCCGGTGGTCTTGAGAGCTGTCTCTTGTTATTCGGACAGCTGGTGATTCGTAATATTATTTCTTATGTGTATTACCGTAGCATCCAGTACCCCATGGTCTAGGCACCATACAAACACAGAACAAAAAGACACAGTTCCTTCCCCTTAGAGTTTACGATGAGACAACAGATGGATGCAGACAGACAGGGGAGTTCAAGGAAACAGTCAGACGGTATTGGTCAGTGTGATCAATGGGGGTCTCCGCACACCAGCAGGCCAGTCGTTGTCAAGTTGTGGGGTGGTTGTTTTTTTTGTAGGCATCATGACAAAGGAAAGTTTTGAGAAGGGTTTTGAAGATGGATAATGAGGTAGCACTTTGCTGATGTTTATGAGGAGCATCTCCCCAGTGGGATGAGTAGCATTCACAAAGTGGCACTAGCAGAAACACTTTCAATATTTCCAGGCTGGGAGACTGCATGGCCAGGAAATTGGTACTGGGTTTCTGAGCCTTTCACTTGAAGGTCACCAGTTTTCTTCTGAGAGGACAGGCTCTAGTTCAACAAAACAATTAGGCGTGTTACAGGAATTACTGGGGAAGGTTTCTGGGCTGTGTTGTGCAGAATAGATGATCAAAATGGTCCCTTTTGCCTGAAAAGGTGTGAATCGAGCCAGGTTGGTAAGCCACTGCCATCCAATTGCTCTTTGTTCCCATACGTCAAATGAACTAGTGGTTTCAACCTGGCTCCTAGTTATCAAGTGTCCACACCACAAACCCACCACCTCAGATGGCACCAATTGGTGACTCTTCTTGGTTCCTCAGCAAAAAGGTGAAGCCGAAGCAGCCATGAAAGCCAAACTATTGTTCCATCATTGGAGATTAATGTTGAGATCTTCGAGCAAGGAGAAGTGTGGGGAGATTTGCATCTTCCATTGATTAATAGAGGGCTTCAGTCTCCAGTGCTATCAAGCCAGCACTTTTCACTAACAAGAAAGTCATTACAACTGTACCCGATAAATCCAGGTTATTATTTGCTGGATCCTATCCAGCATGTGGCACAAACTCTGAGTTGGATTTTAAAATTTGTTTTCAAGCAACTGGGGCCTGTCTGATCTACAGAATCTATGCCAACATAGTCTGCTAGTGTAGACCCAGCATACACAGACAGGAGGATTTGTTCTGCCCTGTGTAGGAATGTTCTGAGCAATGTTAGCTAAACCAACGGAAACCCTCTCTTGTTGGCGTACATCTGTGATGCCCTCAAGACAAGGTGGCCTCTGATTTGCAATCTCCCAACTCCACCTTTGTTTTCGCAGGGACCAATTGGGGAGCAGGCAGTGGTTGTGACATGGCCAAAGAGGGTGATGAGGGACAACCTTGTATTTTTTTTCTTTCTTAAAGGCTTGAAGCTTAAGATATTATCTGCAGGCTACGTTGTGTGCCATGTTTAAAGACAGTGCTCTTAATAAACACCGACAGCAAATCAGGACAAGAACAGACGCAAGTTGTTTCAGGCGACTTCTGTCAAGCGAATGGTAATGCAACAGGATTAGTGGCAATCCTCTCCATATTGCAGGGAACAAGTCGCCTGCAGATGAAGTGCTCCAGGCATTGCAGTGGGTCCTTGATAGTCCAGAGCAGACGTGTGGAATGCATCATTATCAACAGCTTTCCTATCTGCCCGTCCATCTCCAGCCGAGGGTTTGGTGGTGGTGGTCGCGGTGGTGGCATGCTGTTGATTTTCATTCTGGAGGCATCTAAATGATCCCAAAGCTGAGAGGTTCGTTCCCAAGCTGCACTCCTCACCTCCCTTATTCCGCCAATGAAACCGGACGTGCCTTTAATGTTGGAAGTGCCAACAGTGCACCAATGGGAAGGCAATGTTTTGAGTCAGTGAGCCATAAAAGGGCAGGAGATACTGTCCCCGTAGAGAACACATTTATTTATATTAGCACAGCTGCTGAAATTGCCTGCTCCGATCATAGCCCCTCTTCCCCAGCGCTGTTATTCTGACAAGCGTGGCTGCTGCATACTGTCCATCACTCATCTCCCCACCCTGTTAGAGAGAATGGCTTTATGGCTCTGACCTGGGACAGCTATTCTGGGTAAAATCAGCCCTCCTCCCCTGCAGATTTACACTCCACAGTTGGACCAGTTTGGATCGGCAGCACTGGAATGGCATAACGGGCCTGACCAAGAGTTCTTTATCCCGGTCTGCCAGATCAAACTGTATGGGCCGCTGGCAACCAGTGTAAATCAGAGCACCCATTTATGGTGTAGGCTGGCTCTGCCCCAGAGCTGGGGATTGCAAAAATGGCTTAAAGGCACCACTGCTCCCCTCCTCCTGAACTGAACTGAGCACTCCTGGGCCACAGCTAAGGACCCTGTGTTCCCAGCCTGATTGGGAAATGCAACATCTTGAGCAAAAGCCTCTCCCTGTGATATTTCCAGTCAATGGTGTCAACTCCAGTGATTGGAGCACTAACCTAAGAGTCAGGAGCCCTGGGTTCTATTCCCAGCTCTGCCACTGGCCTGCCAGGTGACCTTGGGCAAGTCACTTCCCCTCTTTTTCTCCTCATCCCTTATCTAGTTGGACTGCAGACTCTTTGGGCCCATGTCCCCAGTATGTTGCACTGTAGGCACGGACGGGGGAGGGGCAGGGCCAGCAGGGCAGTGTCTAGCATAATGGGTCCTTGATTCCAGTTGAAATATTTTCATCCTACCGTGATCATCATATTTGCATGGCAGTGGTTTCTCTTCCCTTCAGTCTGCTGTGCGTCTCCAAGAGCCTTGGCATTCTTCACCAGTCAGGCACAGAGCCAACAGGAGTAGTGCAATCTTGACACACACCCCTCTGCCCGACATGAAACACCCCCCTGCTATTACAATCCCAGATCCAGGCATATCAGTCCTGACCCCATCCGTTTTTTACCAGCGCTCCCCAATTCTGACCTACATCCCCCCCTGCTGTTCCAGTCACAACTCTGCCAAAGCGCTTCTGTTCGGACCTGCAGTAGCCCTCACTCTATTCCTTCCCCGGACCCTCTCTGGCTCTGCCAGGAGTCTCTTGAGAGCAGTGCATGGTGCTCCTTCTAATGCTTTTCGTCTCTCCACCTGGTTCCCTCAGCAGAACACAGCTGGACCTGGGTTTTCATACATTCTGTAGTCCCCTCATAAACTTGGGGCAGTCGGTGCGGGGACAGCTTTTTAAAGCTGTATGGCAGGCCCCTGGTCTGATTATGAGTTTCATGCAGCAGTCAGTCACCTCCCAAGGTTGTCCTCTCCTCCCGCCTCCAGCCTGAACCCACAGCTCAGAAGGAAAGGAAGCCAGTGTGGAGCCATCTCCCAAAGCAAACAAACCTCCAGCAAGAACAAAAGGATCCACATGAAATCTCCAGCTTTTCCCCCTGGCTTGTTCTCCTTTCAGGCCTTGCAGGGACCTGCTTTAGCTTTTCCTGAGTTTCTCTTTGCTTTGTCAATGAAAACGCTGCATTAAACAGGAGTCTGAAATCGGCTTTCTCCTCCATGCTGTTTTTATGAAGTGTATAAAATAACTTAATCAGACACATACTGAGAATCACACACACACACCTGAGATGAAAGTGCCTCATGTTCATAAAGAAAGATATAGTGTGAGTGGCATTTCACACTGAGGTACCCTGGGACCATCACATGCCTTGATGAGACCAAGAGAGCTCAATAGGCTTTCCAAACCTAATTAGTACTTAATGATCTGGAGAGACACGGATGTCCATCACCTCTGCTTCAGCCCCTCCGTTCTTCCTCAAATTCTTAATTAACCTTTAAGGATATGATGTGCTGATGAGTTTCCTCGGATATCTCATTGATTTCTTTCACACACACCCGCATGCGCGCACACATAAAAGAGTCTCTTGTAAAACTCACAGCCCTGGTGCGTTCCACGCAAAGGCCCTGCTGATCAATGTTTATTAATGAAGCGGTACCTCGAAAATTGTTAATTGATGGCCATGTACAGAATGCTGTCTGGAATTTAACCTTATTCATCATTTAAGTATGTTGGAGGCTAGAGCGTGATGTTAATTAATAGCTCAAGAACAAAGTTGGATCGTTCCGCTGTGGATTTGGGGGAGAAAAATCGTAGGAGCGAAGGCAAAAAAAAAAAAAAAGTGGTGATTAAATTAAAAAAGAGAGCAAAAAAGTAAGAGAAGATAGAGCCCAAGTCAGTGTCATTTTCAAGATGACTCACTTTGTGCTGATAATGAAATAAAAATTTGCTCGTGAGCTTATGTAATATTTTACTATCGTGTCATATTTAATCAACTCTGAGATTTAACAAGCCCAGAAGAAGGTCGGGAGGGGGGAGGGGGAGTTGCTAGGAATGGAGTGAAAACAGATTAATAAGTTTTGAAAAGTTAATAGCCAAGTTTTCAGATTAAAAAAAAAATCAATGTTGGTAGCTGAATTCACCAGGGGGAAGATGACAAATGGAGAATGCCTTACTTAAAGTTCATTTAATAACAATCTAAATACGTGGAGGCAATGTAGGATGTGAGGCGAACAGCTGCATTTTTCCAGGGTTTCTTGCATTCTTTCTGTTTTCAGTAACTGTTTGTTCTAAGAGCTAGATCCTCAAACCTATTTAGGTCATTTAATCCACTACCATCACCCAATTTCTAATGTATTTATCCTCGTCAGGTGAGGTAGGGCAGGGCCCTATCCCCATTGTACAGATGGAGAACTGAGGCACAGGCCAGCTACATGATATGGCTCAAGACACATGGAGTGGAGCAGGGACTTGCACCTAGGTCTCCCCATACCCAGGCTAGTGCTCTAGCCACTGGATTATCATTCCCAGAACCTTGCAGAGCTGCCCCTCAATGTTCTGTATGTACTGCTATTTCATGATGATTTATATTAGAGTGTTACCTAGAGGCCTCACTATGTTCCACCCTGGGCATACACTTAGTGAGAGCAATCCTTGCCCTGAAGAGTTTACAACCTAAAGAGACAAGACAGACCACAGGTGGGAAGGGGAAAGAGAGGCAAAGTAGCTTCCTTAAGTTCACATTTACAATACACTGGCAGATACTGGAACAGAGCCCATGTCTTTGGAGACCCTGTCCACTGGGCCAAACCTCTATGAATAGGTTCTGCTGAGTACCCATAAGCCCTATTGGGAGTGAAAAGAAATTCAGGTCTCCAGCAGTTCTCAGGATCAGGCCTGTAAGAAAGAATGCAGCTCCTTGGATTTAGGAGACAACATCTCACAACTGTGGGGGCGTGCCTGGGAGCTTGTTTGATCACCCTAGGGCCAGGAAGGAGCTTTTCTCTGCTGTTGTGCAGCAGTGCAAATGGGCCGGGGCGCGAACGTTCATACCAAACTCTCTAGCCACTCAGCCCCCTATTTAAGAAGCTGAACCTGACCTGATTTCAGTGGGATTTGAGGATGCTCAGTATTTCAAATCAGGATTTTGGACTGTAACTTCTCTGGACTTTGGTCTGAAAATTTTGCCCTCGGTGTATTATGGGGGAACGGGCATGTGTCTTTTAAAAAAAAAAAGAAAATCTTGAAAACATTTCTCATCGTCCTCCATTTCCTACCTTCTGCCCGTTTTCTCTTCTTTTTATCAAATCTATAGCCAAAGCCTCACTTGGTCGGGTCCATTTAAAAACTTTCCAAGCCACGCACAATACAACAGAATTTAAGCAATGAAGGAGCTGCAGTATATATTGTACTCACTGCAGGTGCCCTTAAACACCGGCCGCTTTTAGTGGTATTTACCTTATTCCCCTTACTTGCCATGTGGGATTCTTGCAAATAACATTGCACTGGCTGTGTTGGGAAACAGCAAGTATTGAAAGCTGTGTTTCCAAAAACACGGGGCACAAGTAAACACAACTTCATTATTATATTAGTGTAATTTATGTATTTGTTGTTCTTTATTTCTATAATGCTAAATCCCATTAGTTTGATTGCTATTGAGTCATAGAATCATAGAAGATCAGGGTTGGAAGGGACCTCAGGAGGTCATCTAGTCCAACCCCCTGCTCAAAGCAGGACCAATCCCCAATTAAATCATCCCAGCCAGGGCTTTGTCAAGCCTGACCTTAAAAATATCTAAGGAAGGAGATTCCACCACCTCCCTAGGTAATGCATTCCAGTGTTTCACCACCCTCCTAGTGAAAAAGTTTTTCCCGATATCCAACCTAAACCTCCCCCACTGCAACTTGTAATTTACATTGTGGTAGAGTATAGAGAGACCACGGCCTCCTTGTACTCCCATGTAATAGACCGCCCCTGTCCCACAGACTGATTTTGTTCTGTGCTTGTACAATGGGGTCCTGGTCCAGGACTGGGGTTTCCATCTAGGCACTATGATCAGACAAATAAGGAATAATGGTGCTCCTGTAGCCCCAAAGCAGCAGCCCCGTGTCTATGCAGCAAAGCACTTCTGCAGGTCCTTAAATCCCATTCACTTCAATGGGACCTAAGCACCTGAACGAAGTGCTTTGTTAAACGGGGATGGAGGTAAGCATGTGCTGAAGTGGAGCTGTGGGGATCACAGTGGGATCTCGAGCCCCGATAAAAGTCCATGTGTTCTGCTGAGCAGTTCCTGAGAGGGACTGAGTGCCGTCAACACTCCACACTGAGCTGGCAGTTGACTGCATTCAGCACCTCGTAGGATCCGGTTCTTACTTGGACACATGCTGCACCAGGCACAGCACTTCAGGTGTTTGGAGCTGCAGAAGCTTTGTCAGTGAGGAGATCAGCACAGGAAGGCCTTGTGAAAGCAGGAGAGAGAAAGTGATTGTACTTGCCACAGGGTGGAGGACAGCTGGTCCTGTGGTTTAAGGCACTGGACTGGGACTCAGGAGAACTGGATTCACTTTCCATTGCTGCTAGTAACTCACTAGGCAAGTCAGCGAAACACTCTGTGCCTCAGTTTCCCTCTGTGCAAAATAGGCATAATAGTGGTTCTCAACCAGACAGGGAGGGTAAATCCATGACTACCTGTGAAGTGCTCCAATACTGCAGTGGTGGGGGCCAGATAAGAACCTAGATAGGAAGGAATAAGAAATGGGAAGCTTTTCCCAGCTGAGGGTACAGAAGAAAGAAGGGGATAAAGGGAACAGGAAGGAAAAGTAATATGGAGGAGTACAGGGAATGGCAGAGGAGCAAAGGACCGGAAGGACCCCCTGGGTCTTCGAACTATTGCAAGAGGTGTCAGGTGAGATGAGAAAGCGGACATCTGGACAGGGACTGTGCTGTCCAGATTTCTGACAGTGAGGATAAGAACCGTGGAACTGACCCTCTAGTTTGAATTACATTCACAATTATGATGTCAGCAAATTCTTGCCTGTTACCCTACTGGTGACTGTGTGGAGTCCATATCTAATGCACCCCTGGTTACTGATTATTTTCAGGTTTGCAGGAGTTATCCAAAGCTTCTAGAGAATCTGCGTGAGATCAGAGTTTCACATTCGGTAACCCAGACTTCGCATCTGGGGCCTAGTCTGCTGATACCACACTGGCAGGCTTTCACATCCGGGAATCCAGTACATGGAATTTAAAAACCAAACACCTAATTGAAAGCTCTTTTCACTTCCATTGCATGGGACAACGGCAGCTGCAGTGTCTGACAGCAGCTAAACAAATTGGAGACAAGCCATTTCCAGGCACTGTTCCCTTCCCCTGCCCCTTTCAACTGCCTCCTATTATGGTCCCCACAGAGTAGGACAGTGAGCTCAGAATCTGAGATCCAAATTGTTTTTTAACCATTAGCATACCGGCCTATTTCAGCCAACTCAATATTTAGGAAGATGTGTATATGGCATAGCTCCTGGGCATTAGGGGTTAATTTGTATTTATTTATTTAATAAGCTTGGTGGCATGGTGTTAATGAAGGTGATCAGTGTCAGGCAGGCTTTCACTCTGGAAAGATTCACATCTGTAAAAAGAGGCACTGGAATGTTATTGACTAGGACGGGGGCTTCTGAATCGCCGAGGGCAATGCAGAGCAATGAGTCAGAGGCTGGCAGCTGAGTGACTATGCCCTGAGTGGCAGCTCATGTCCAAACATTAAAATCTGTTGAGTAAAATAACATGTTGACTTTGTCCAGAGGGATTCACTTCTAGTCTGTTCTGAAAGAGCCACAGGATCTGTAGCTGCAAGAGAGATGACGGTATCTAGCTTGATAGTTAATAGATGATGTGCTAATAGATGGTGCTCAAGAATATGCAGCGTTTTCCATAGGTATTCTAGAACCAATGTTGTCGTGCTCTGCAAATGGCTTCCATCGTCCAGCTCTTTATGGCATGTGCTTAGCAAGTGGCAGCATGGCCTAAAGGATAGAGCACTGGCTGGGGAATCAGGAGACGTGGGTTCAATTCCTGGCTCTGCCGCTGAGCTGCTGTGTGACTCTGAACAAGTCAGGTCACCTCTCTGTGTCTCTATTCTGACACACACTAGACTGTAAGTGCTTTGGGGCAGGGACTGTGTCTTGCGGTGTGTGTGTACACACCTAGCACAATGGGGACCCGATTTTGGTTGTCTTAGCCACCACTGTCATGCAAATAATAGTAATGCAGAAGGGATGTCAGTGACAATGCTCCGTGTAGGACAGCTCTTGGTGGGGGCAGGGTATGGGGGACCAGGCACTGCCCACATCTGGTGATGTGGGATTCTAACCTGCAATCTGCTAGCCTCAGTGCAAAAGGGCAACCTGCTGAGCGTCTTGAAGTCAATGGGCATCCTTCGCAGGAGGGACCACTTAAGGCTAGATTCTCTTCTGTGCCTAGCATAGTTCAACACAAGAGAGGAGAAAAAGCAGGAGGGAACAGAGCCAACGTACTGATACTCAAAGCAATTTAGCCCACTCTGTCATGCCCCAAAACACCCACTCCTTCCCCTTCGCATTGGGGCCAGGATCAGGACACCTGCAACCACAGAGAGTCCCCCTCTGATGGGGAAATTTCTTTCTGCTCAGTTGCAACCAAATTCCAACCTCTTAGGCCAGACTCTGGTCTGAGAATCTGTCCCTTCAAGGAGCCATTCTCAATCACTCTGCCTGGGCGTGTGGCAACCTGTGACTTACCCTTCTTTCCTTTCCCCATTCCTGCTACCTTCTCACCCTACCTCTATCCCTAGTAAGCACGTTGTTACAGTCAGCACCATCGTGTCTATTTGCCATCTACTATATCCCCACCCCCAAACCACAGTCTGTTCTTCTGTCCTTCAGGCCCCAACTCAGCAAACCAACCCTATTCAGCCAGTCAAACATGTGCTTAAGTGGTTTGTTGAATCAGGGTCATAGGCTGTAAGTTATGTGGGGCAGGGGCTCTCTCCACACCTCTGGTTTATGTAGAGCTTTGCACACTAGGGATCAGACTGTGATTAATAATTGTGATACTAATAGAGCGTATGCTGTAGCCTTAGAAAGAGCAGCATTAAGGAGCTGGTTCACGATAAAGCAGAAGGGGGTCTCTTCTCTATCCTCCTGTGACTAAGCTAAAGGCTGCTGGCTTGCAGGAGCCCAAAATGTATGTTGATTCAATTCCCTGTCCTCGTCTCAGGGCTCCTCTGGAACCAGAGCATTTGTTGAAATGGAATAGAACAATCATTACAAATGCTAGTCATTAACGGTATGAACTTCGGTAGCCATTCAACAATGTCATTCCCCAAGCACTGACTGTTGAGTTTTAATGACATTGTTCTATTAAAGCTGTTCAAATCCACCATTTGAGAGCCGCCTGGCTGCTGTCGTCAAAAAATAATAATAATACTTTGACCTTGATGTCCTCGTCCATCTCTCCATCCTAGTCCTGTTTGGAGGCAATTATTGATACAGTATACGTCCTGTATATAGGCTGCCACTCCACCTCCTGCTTGCAGCAGTTAGGGGAGCAATATAACCTCACCGGGTTTTACCGTCTCCTTTGTGCTGCCCTCGCCCCAACAGCTTGATTCAGCACTAGACACTACAGTAATGGAGCAAATGCGTAGATGATATGAGATGATGATATGAGATTCTTCTTATGACTCTGCACTTGTGAGCGCCGGACAGTCCCCTGTGTTGTCCTAGAGTTTAAGGTGAGAAGGGTCCACAGATAGGATTGCCAGGCCTCCGGGATTGGCCAGAAGTCTCCAGGAATTAAAGATGAATCCTTAATTAAAAATGGTCTCCATGTGATTAAATCTCCAGCTCATCTAGTCTGGCTGGCTGTAGGTCACAGGTCACTAACAACCCCCCCGCCACCCTCACACCAAGCCCGTTAACCGAAATTGGATCAAAATATTGCATCCCTAAGGAGACTAAACGGTTGTCTGCGACTGGCAGAAAACAGGAGGGACTGAGATGCCACCAATGCCTGTGTCCCCTGCAATGGCAGGGAATTGATGCAGTGAGATAAGGCCAGATGATCCCAGCGAGTGAGCCAGGCTACAGAAGAAGGTGAAAAAAACCCTAGTTCTCTGCCCATCTAACCAAGGAGGAAAATTCTTTCCTGCCCCTGACCAGAGTGATGAGTTAGACTCTGAGGATACAAGCAAGACCTGCCAGCCAAGCAGCTGAAAGAGAATTCTCAGTACCACCTCCGAGCTCTGGCCCACCTGATGGGTTTGTGAGCAAAACCAGTCACACTTGTATCTACCCAGTCCCCAGCTACCATTTAATTACCTAGAGCAAATGTGTCTATCTACAGCACTAGAATAATGAAATGGGCCAAATCTTGAAGCTGCTCCCATTGGTATCTGGTTGCCAAGCATGGGACCTATAAGTCTTAGCATTGACCCAGCAGGACCGTGTTCTCTCCTCCACCCTCAGGGGACTTATAACTCCTTCTCCCTCTTCCCACTCACTGGTAAGGAAAGAGAAATGGATAGCTCTTAAGGAGGCAAGAGATCAGTTCATCCCGGTCTCCCATGGTGTTGAGTAACATACCCACAAACTCTTCATGGTAAAGTTCCAATGAGCTTCATCCAGGGTGCTGGGGGCTGCCTCATACGGTTGATTACAGTATTCTACAGTACAGTGGATTGGGGCAGAATGAGGTACTTTAAGCAGATTGGTCCTAGCCCTTCAAGAGGGCTTTAGAATTGAGAACCGAGTCCTTAATCCGTCCCTAGGTCCAGTGTGAATGGGAGGTCAGGCTGAGTAAGGAAGGACTTATTCCAATAACATCTATTAACCGGGACTTGAAACTCAATAGCAACATAAAGGCAGAGTATTTGGCTTTGTAAAAAAAAAAGTGTAAGTTATTCCACCTAGAACTGGTTTTGCCCATGGAAAATTTTGACAAAAATGATTTTTTTTTCAAAATTTTCCATGGACTCTTTTTACTTTCCAGTGAAAAATCAAAATGGAAATAGTTCCGTTTGGAAATTCCATCCTAGTGTCTCATGGGCATTGCAGTTTGGACTATTCACGCTCCCATTGTCCTCGGTTAGCTGGGCTCCCTGATTGGACTGCATCTCCATGATGCATCACGGTCTCCTTTTTGGAGCATCATGGGAGACTCTGGGCATGATGTAGCATGGGAGATGTAATACAGCTCATGAAGGAGAATAGAAATGTGAAGATCCAGAACTGCACCTTTCTTGAGGCACCCAGGTGGAACATATCACTGGAAATATTTTGATTTGGGGGCATTTGGTTTTTGACCCAAAAATATGTTTTCCCCCCCCAGAAAGCAGACACTTTTTGCAAAACAATTTCATTTAGTCAAAAACTCAGTTTTCTGCCAAAAAACTATTTCAATGGAAAATGTATGACCCATCCTAATTCAAATGCTCATGACTGAAGTTACTGATTAGTAAGAAAATAGGTACAGCAGCAAGACGAACTTCCCTCAGAGTGTCCCATTGCTCCTCAGAAGGGACTGTCTCATAAGCAACAGGTGAGGCTCTAAGAATCATAGAATCATAGAATATCAGGGTTGGAAGGGACCCCAGAAGGTCATCTAGTCCAACCCCCTGCTCAAAGCAGGACCAATTCCCAGTTAAATCATCCCAGCCAGGGCTTTGTCAAGCCTGACCTTAAAAACCTCTAAGGAAGGAGATTCTACCACCTCCCTAGGTAACGCATTCCAGTGTTTCACCACCCTCTTAGTGAAAAAGTTTTTCCTAATATCCAACCTAAACCTCCCCCACTGCAACTTGAGACCATTACTCCTCGTTCTGTCATCTGCCACCACTGAGAACAGTCTAGAGCCATCCTCTTTGGAACCCCCTTTCAGGTAGCTGAAAGCAGCTATCAAATCCCCCCTCATTCTTCTCTTCTGCAGGCTAAACAATCCCAGCTCCCTCAGCCTCTCCTCATAACTCATGTGTTCCAGTCCCCTAATCATTTTTGTTGCCCTTCGCTGGACTCTCTCCAATTTTTTCACATCCTTCTTGAAGTGTGGGGCCCAAAACTGGACACAGTACTCCAGATGAGGCCTCACCAATGTCGAATAGAGGGGAACGATCACGTCCCTCGATCTGCTCGCTGTGCCCCTACTTATACATCCCAAAATGCCATTGGCCTTCTTGGCAACAAGGGCACACTGCTGACTCATATCCAGCTTCTCGTCCACTGACACCCCTAGGTCCTTTTCCGCAGAACTGCTGCCTAGCCATTCGGTCCCTAGTCTGTAGCTGTGCATTGGGTTCTTCCGTCCTAAGTGCAGGACCCTGCACTTATCCTTATTGAACCTCATCAGATTTCTTTTGGCCCAATCCTCCAATTTGTCTAGGTCTTTCTGTATCCTATCCCTCCCCTCCAGCGTATCTACCACTCCTCCCAGTTTAGTATCATCCGCAAATTTGCTGAGAGTGCAATCCACACCATCCTCCAGATCATTTATGAAAATATTGAACAAAACCGGCCCCAGGACTGACCCTTGGGGTACTCCACTTTATACAGGGGTTCAGTACCCAAATTGAGACATTATCTGCTGGGGTTTTGCTTTTAATCTCCAAGCCTCATTCCCAAGTCTCTAGTCCCACCCTCATATTTGTCCCTTCTGAAATTCTTTCTCCAGTTCCACCCTTTGTACTACAAGGGATCATCAAACCACCTCTCAGCTGAAGCTACCAAGAAAGGGACATTTGTTACCATTTAGGATATTAGGTTTTGTAAAGTGGACACTTACCTCAGCAGACACTGGACTGAGACTCACCAACTCAGTTCACACATAAACTCACATCAGCACCAGAAGAAGGTCATAATTTTTAACCAATTCCAACCAGCATCCAACCACCCTGTCACTCCTGTTATCCTCTTGGCAAGCCAGTCCCTTACAGTATCAAGACCTGTCTCTAGTGTATTCCTAACTACTCGTTTGTATCGGGGCTGGAAAGCACCCTTGTTCACACATATCAAAGCCACCAACTTCATCAGTTGAACTATTGCACACTTTTCCCCTCTGCCCGCAAATGGGGATGTACGGTGCAAGTGAAAGCCGAAAACTCCTCCACTGCAAGAGTTGGGATAAAATATCCTCTGAGCCATATATTTTATGTATTTTCTTTTACTTTAGCTGTCCATCCAGGAGGTGGTGAGTGATACTCACGTACTGTTAAGATGGACTCATAATTATCTTCCATTTATATAGCACTCTCCATCCAGAAGGACCCCACTCCAAAGTACTTTGTAACTTTAATAGCTGATTGTTCAAACTCTATATATCACCTGTATCTATCCATCCATTTGTATCTATCGCGAGGTTTAGAGCACGTCCCTTACTGCTGAAGAGCCAGCTACCTCTGAGCTGGGACATGGCAGGAGTTTAACAGCACACATCAGTGCTAACTAACAGCATTATCAATCATTTCCCCACTTTGACTGATGGGTGAGCTCTTTGAGGTAGAGATTATTATTGTTTACTATATCCATGTACAATACCTAACACAATGGGGCACTGATCTTGATTGGGACTTTGATATGATCCTGTAATAAAAATAAATAATAACCAGAGGCATGGTTTCCCAGTGGTGGTGACAAAACACTGGGAGTCACTTGACATAGGTCCTGAATCCGCCTTTGCTACTGACTCGCTATGTGACATTGGGTAAGTCACTGGGCTGCCTTTTTCATTGTTTGTTTGTTTGTATTGTAGTAGTGCCTAGACACCCCAGTCAGGGAATCAGGGCCCCATTGTGCTAAGGCATTGTACGAACACATAACAATAAGATGGTACTCGAGCGGTCTAATCTAAGTATGTGACAAGAGACAACAGGTAGATGTTTGCAGTGTTGTTGTAGCCATGTTGGTCCCAGAATGTTAGAGAGAACTAGAATCATAGAATATCAGGGTTAGAAATGACCTCAGGAGGTCATCTAGTCCAACCCCCTGCTCAAAGCAGGACTAATCCCCAACTAAATCATCCCAGCCAGGGCTTTGTTAAGCCTGACCTTAAAAACCTCTAAGGAAGGAGATTCCACCACCTCCCTAGGTAACCCATTCCAGTGCTTCACCACCCTCCTAGTGAAAAAGTGTTTCCTAATATCCAACCTAAACCTCCCCCACTGCAACTTGAGACCATTACTCCTCGTTCTGTCAGCTGGTACCACTGAGAACAGTCTAGATCCATCCTCTTTGGAACCCCCCTTTCAGGTAGTTGAAAGCAGCTATCAAATCCCTCCTCATTCTTCTCTGCTGCAAGACAAGGTGAATGAGGTAATATTTTGCATTGGACCAACTTCTGTTGGTGAGAGTGACTAGGTTTTGAGGGACACAGAGCTCTGTTTCAGGTCTGGGCCTCAAGATCTCTGTGTCATTCAAAAGCTAGTCTCGGTCACCAACAGAACTTGGTCCAGTGAAAAATATTACCTCATCCACCCTGTCTCTCTAACAGGTAGATGTAACAGACAGACAGAAGGAGCACAAGGTGACAAGGGGCTAGTCTATATTGCGCCACCGTTCTGACTATGTTAGTGTGAACCAGGAACCTGTTAGTTCATGCTCCCGGCATCATAATGGACAATTACCCCGCTATCCACAACCACAGACTTCTACATGCAGGGCAGTGTAGACATTTCCAATCAGACCATTATGAACAGTGTGATAAGCATCAGTCTTCAACCTCTCATTGGTAAGATAGGGGTATTTGCACGTGATCACCCTTCCTAGCACCTGAAAATCCTTAAATGAAGCATGCTATGTAGGTGAGATTTTAGGCAGGTAACGTGAGGTTGGAATTTACATAGAACAGCTCCTACTCCTTGATAATAAGCTAGAGGATCTTTAATGACCCTGTGCTGTAAGGACTACAGCTGGGTGAATCACAGACGTTTCCGTTCACTGGCAATTCTGAAAAGTCATGAAATGGTTTCAGGTTGAACTGAAAACACTTTTTCTGAATGTTTTGGCAAATTGAAAAGAAATTGCTTCCGTCAGCCAAAACATTTTGATTTTGACCATTTTAAACCATTTTGATTTAAAAAAAAATTAAAGGACATTTTAAAACAAAACGTCATTTTGAACTGAAAGGTCAAAATGTTTCATTTCGAAAAGGTCAAAACAAAACATTTTGAGTTTTTCAGACTCCTTTTACTCCCCCTTACCCCCCCCCCCCAACTGGCAAAAACTGACGTGAATTTGTGAAACATTTTGGTGTTGTGAGTCTACATTGTTTGCTCAACAAAAATGTTTTGGATGAAAAATGTCACCAGCTCTAGTCTGGGCTACGATTTTCCCTCTCATCCATAAGATGCAGCACATCAGGAATGTCTTGTCTCTGATCTGTAAATGACACACCACTCCAAATCCATCCAACCTGCCCCCTTTGAAAAATAAAACAAAAAACCTAAAATAAAAGATGCATTATTAGTAATGATTACCATATGATTTGCTGTTATTGTGCAGTATGGTTTGGAACAGATGGAAATCCAGTTAGCTTATTTATTTCTTCAGCCGTTCTATGAAACATTCATTTCAGGGCCACTCTTTGCCTAGGTTGGAATAAAGAAATATTTTCGTGGGACTTTGTGTTTGAGATGGTTTGTCACGTAACTTTTTTTTTCCTCCTCATGAAAGGACGTTGCTGGCTGCTAAGCAACAGAGTAGCAGTGTTTTCTATCCAGGGACTACAGTCCTCATCAGACAGGCTTTCAGCTGAGAGTAATTCTATTAATTAGGGCTGCCGCAAACTTCCCCCTTCAGCTTTCCCCTCCCCTTCTTTCTTCTGTTGCAGCTATTGCTATTTTTAATTAATGTGCCAAAATGTTGGCTCCTAACTACAGCACGGAGTGAGAAAGACAAAAGGGTAGCAGTGGGGAAAGGGGAGGGGGTCACCTGCCAAAGAGAAGATTGGTTTGGCTAACTCTTTAAGAGAAAGGCAGATTTGCCTGTCACTTTCCTTCAGGATAGTTGCTCCTAACCTGGGGAGAGAGCCAGAGATGGTTTTTAATGGAGCCATGGCTATGGAGCTAGAAATAGACAGACCCACTGAGAATCTTAGAGCGGCATTCTGCTTGGGGGCAACTCTGTGGCTAATATCATGATGCCGTCTTTATTTCTCTTCTCCTCTTTTGTTTAAATGGTTATAGAACCTTAGACTCTGAGTTCACTTAGCTTCGGTTTATCAATCTGTCTGTACCATGCTGATCACCATGATATTTCTCCTCAAAAATCCAAAGCTTCTGATTTTGAAAGCACTTTTGCGGGCTGCAGAATGGATATACATAGCAGAGAAGGGCCCAAGCGGTAAAGTTCAGAACCAGAGTTCAATTTAAGAAGGGATATAAAGATGCCAGGTTCAAGACCGTCTCTGGTATCACAGTACTCTGCATCTTAAAGCGCTTTGCACCACTTCATTAATTTAACTTTCAGAAAATATTATAAGGTAGGTGAATTTTATGATTCCCAGTATGGAGATGGGGAGACTGAAATACAGAGAGGCAGTGCTGGGATTCCATGTGGCAGCTGGGATTTGAAGGCAGGCATCAAACTGGTAGACGTTTTATTTTGTGGAAGCATTTTTGGAAGAAAATTGGATTTTTAACCAAAATGAAAAATTATGCAGAACATTTTCATGTTGGTCAAAAGTGACTGGGTTTTTGATGAAATAAAACATTTCCTGTCCGTAAAATTTTTTTGTCACTAAATTTGTCAAAAATCCATACATTTTTACCCCCCAAAATAATTTTAATTTTAAATTTAAAACTCATTTTTATTTTTATTTTTATTTTTTGTCTTTTGGTAGAATCTTAGAATCATACAATATTAGGGTTGGAAGAGACCTCAAGAGGTCATCTAGTCCAGCCCCCTGCTCAAAGCAGGACCAATCCCCAACTAAATCATCCCAGCCAGGGCTTTGTCAAGCTGGGCCTTAAAAACCTCTAAGGGTGGTGTCAATCTTTGGTATCAGACTTTTGGTGAAAGACCTGAGAATTAAAAAAAAAAAAAAACAGAAATTCACCCAAAAAATTATTGGCATTTTTCAAACAGCTCTAGTTCTTGACTTCCATTCATGTGCATTAGGTAATGCCTTCTTTTTAAATGGGATCCACTTATTTTACTTTCAGATGAGGGAAATAAGTATAATGAACAGATAATCAAGATTGTCTTGGTCCAGTTCTCTAAAACTGATACATCACTGCTTCTGTGAAACACTCACAATTTTATCATAAGTCTAGCAACATTTGATGTTTCTCTTAAAGCTCCTGCTCCTGGAGTCATGTGATGATGTGAGAACTCAGCTTTTTCTTGCTTGCTTGCTTGCTTGCTTGCTGTTTCTAGCCACCATGTTTATGGAGAAAAGCTTGAAAATCAGAATCATAAAGACTCAAGAACCAGAAAGTAAATAAAAGGACCTGTCAAGCTTTCTGGAGTGGCTCCTGAATGCGGGTGCCAACCTCAGGGCAGACTGTTACAAACCAGGGCACAAACCCCAAATTGGTTGTGTTTCTATAATTAGATTTCACCAACCAAGGAACAAGTGTGAACTCCTCAAGCATTATAACAGCCTTAACATGGAGTCACAGACAATCCTGTTAGGCACACCAGTCTGTCTTGCCACCCAGGCAAGACTGCCTTTATGATAGATGGGTCCCTTACTCCAAAAATCACAACTATATTCAGGTTACTCCCAGTCCCAAAGAACTAGTCACTTGCCCCAGGTCAATTGCACCTTAGTTCACATACCAAAGACAATGCTTGTAGCCAATCCTGTAATTAACTAAAGATTTATTAACTAAGAAAAGGAAATGAGAGTTATTTTCAAGGCTAAAGCAGATAAACGTACACACAAAAAAGTGACAGTTTTAGGTTCCAAAAAGTAATAGAAGCTGCTATAATGTGCAAGCTCTATATGTCCTTTAAGGCTAACCCAAGATAAGAAGCTTGGGAATCCCTAGTTTATGCTTAGAAATATGGCCCTCTCCAGATTCCAAGCATCATAATGATGAGAATTTCTTCTTGACAGAGTTAAACAGCTATGCTGTGTTGCACCCCATAAGTAGCTGCATTTCAGAAATTCATGTATTATTTCACTGTTATGTCTACAAAAAGCTGTGGGATCCTGTGGGATGGGATTGGCTTTGTGTAAATATAAGTTACTATGATTTGAGTGTATTTATGTGATTTTTGGTACCGACCAGTTATTTATTTATTCTAGCAAATACAGCAGGGAATGGTAGAAACATCCCCGATGTGGCACTTTGCCGGGAGGGGTGAACATTGTGTAGTTTGGAGGGTTTGCAAATGTTATCGACGAGTTCACAGACTTTGCCAAATCACTCCAAACCTCTGAGGTGGGTATTGCATTTTCAAGGGAAATTAATATATTTTTTGTAAATATTTGTACTTAAAAAGGCACCTTTGTCACATATTTAGTGAGAAACCCATTCCCCACCAAGCAGTGTTACTCAAGTATTAAAGGCCTATGTTTTTCCTAATGAAGGTAACAGGTTCTAACCTGCTAACGATCTATGACAGGACTCATTAAATTTTCATGAGAATTTTTCACCCTCCCTCTTTCAGCTCCATTATTCATCCACTTTTTAATTTTCACTCTCTTGTTTTTGCTCCAGTTTTTGCCTTATTTCCCCTCTCTGCAATTTTTTTTTCAACAGTCTCTTCTACGTGTAACAGGAACACACTCGTGTTTGGGTCAAACTTTCAAATCCATGGTACTCAAGTAGATTTGCAATAAATCTAGAAGTGTCCTACACACACACACTATTCCCTCAATGCAATATGGATCTCCAGAATTAGCACCATTGACTAACATAATCCAGTTTAATCTCAATCCGTAATCACAAAGCATACTTCTTTCTGGTGAGTTGGCAGTGGCTGGCCTGTTATCTTAGAGGTGAAGTAAATAAAGATTCCTGGGGCCCTTATATAAGTCACACATAAGCCTTCCTGTTATTGATGTGTGACTTAAAGTGCTGTCTAGCAGTGAAAAAGTCATGGTGATGATAAGCTCATCTCTGCTTCAGTAATTCCTAGCTGGTTCATTAGAGTGCATCCCTGGCTAGAATTCTATTTTTGATTGTGGCTGGTTGAATCATTTCACCCACCTCCTAAACAAGAGAAAGGGGCAGAGGGGGATGACCATACATGGCCACTTTCTCTTGCTGTCTCCTTGTTTTTCATGGGCAAACTCCCCTCTGCTGCCATCTCTATTTTGATTTGGGGTTAATAAGTGGGTTAATTTTTATCAGATCAAGGCAGATGACGGGGGTAAAAAAACAAAGGAAGAATGATCAGAAGCAGCAAGTTTTGTCATTTAGAAGGAGACCTGACTAAGGAGATGGTGGGAGGTATAATTCAGGAAACTAGATTGGTTGGCCGAGAGCTCCACTTACTGGTACCTGGCTTGCGCTGTAGGAAGGAAGGGATGTGAGAAGAGGATGGAAGAGAGCAGAGCAAAACCCCCAAATACACCTAAAATAAAAAATGAAGCTCAGAAAAGCTTCCTCCTTATTCATAAGCTAATTGCATGCTCCCATGTGTTACTGAGTGCAGCAGTGTTCTTGGGTGCTGTACAAAATGCAGAGGAAGTTACCTGGCGACATACATGGAGGATCTGGGGTCATAATGCTATCTCGTGCAGCTGACTGTTAGCTCTCTAGACACTGAGTCTGCCTGCATTGCGGGGGAGGTCTCCGCCCCCAATCTCATACACGTTTACCCATGTGCTCCACTTCGCACACGTGAGTAGTTCACTTCAGTTTGATGTGTGTCAGGGTTTGCAGGGTTGAAGCCTATGGTGTATGTTTGCATTGCAAAAAAAAAAAAAAAGTGTCCTTAACTGGTGTTAGCTATCCCACATCAACGAATTCGGCTTCAAATAGCAATTTGGCTTTGGACTCTGATTTGCAGCTCGAGTTCAACCCCAACCGCAGCCTGGATGAGAGTTTTAGCTGGGTGGATGGACAGGACAGGTCATATCTTAGCCATGTTGTGCAGAAAGAAGCTGCAGGACTTAGACACAGCCTGGCTGTGAGGATCTAGCAAGAGGTCCCAGGTTACAGGGAGCTGAGTGACAGGTAGAATCCTGGTATTGTCCACAGTGATTGAGAAAGGAGGTAGGGGGGAAGGACTTGGGGGCAGAGGGAAAGATTAAGAGCTCTCTTTTATCCACCTGGAGTTTGAGCTGATGGCTAGACGCACTCCCTGGTTCTGTCCAGAAGCAGAAGTGCCAGAATTTGGGGGGGAGCTCTTGTGATTTCTGAAAGCCTACAATTAAAAACCAAAGATTTGCTGGTTTTTTCCCCAATTTGCAATGGACTCAAAGGTGTAAACTTTAAGTTCAACCTGAACTCCTCCAAAGCGAAAATATAGTTGTAAGAGTCATAAAACGTTCATGGCCATAATTATTCCCTCTTATTCCCATCTCTATGCAGTCTGGATGTGATAGGACTAAAGAACTGCCAATCACTAGCACTGAAAAATCGAGTCGGACCCCCAAAATCATAATATTGGTTTATAACTCATGAGAGTTGACAATATAATAGATTTGGGGTGTCTTTTTATTTGCCTTTTCATTTTTAAGCCTTTGTGGGGGGTCTTATTTTCCAACTTTTATCTGCAACTCTGAGGGCTAGAAACCTATTCCTTTTTTTTAAACTGAGATTTTCATCACATGACTCCAGGAGCTGACACTTTAACAAACACCAAATAATGTGTTAGTGGTGTAGTTCTTCCCAGGACACTACTAGCCCTTTCTCTCTTCAGGGCAACATTTGCAGTGAGACAAGTTCAGGACAGTTGATCACCTGGAATTGACTCTGAGTTTGTGGGTTTTGTTTTTTGTCACTTTGGACTTGTCTACAGTACTGAGCCTTTGCCAGTATATTTATGCCAGCAGAGCACCCTAGTGGAGATGCAGCATAAATTGACAGAAGGAGTTCCACCTTCCCAAATAACATTAGTGAAGCCACCAGAAGTACTCTTGCATCTGCATCTTTGTGTCTACACTACGGGTTTTGACGTATGTTGGCTAGGGGGTATGATTTTTTTTTCCAGCAAAACTTTGTAGTGTAGACTAAGCCTTCGTGTCCAAACTTTTTTTTCCCCAGCATGTACTTTGTGGAGTTGCTGTTAATCTTTCAGGAGAGATTATATAAAACAGACACTCAGTGAACCAGATGACGTTTATTGGGAATATGATGACAATGTTTTAAAAGGCAATAAACTGAAGAAGCTCTGAACTGTTATTCCCAGCCTATACTTGTAATAAGTGCTCTGTGCATTGAGGAAACATACCATGTAGTAATCAGCTTGCACACTAATGTGAGTCTTAAGAAAAGTTTGTTTAAAAAGACAGCTGTTACTATTGTTGTTTTAAAGCAATTTCCTTTTGTAAATCACTTCTGAGTTACACTGACAACGGCCAGAACTAGCCACCGTAACCCTTTGTGTGCCACAGCTGGGGCATTATGTTTGCAGGCTGCCAATTTTTGTTATACTCCTGTGGAATGATTTATTAATCATTAATATTGTTTCTATCAGGGCAGCACTTAGAGACCCGAGCTGAAATCAGGGCTCTTTTCTGGTCAGATCCTTAGAGAGAGATGATCCTGAGGAGCTAGTTGGGAATCTTCCATCAAAATATTGTTTCGATGGAAAATGTGGTTTCCACAAAATTGAAATTTTCTGCAGGGAAATGTTGATGTTGTCAACCGTTTTTGATTTGCTATTGCGAAACCCGACACCAAAGAGTTTAGTTTCTAGTCAGGTCACCCCCAAATTGAAACATTTCAGTTGGTTGAAATGTTTTGTTTTGAGTTAGTTCAACATTAATCTGTGTCTGCCGCCTCTACCCCCATCCCTGGAAGGTGGTGGGGTTTTTTCTTTTCATTCTTTGCCTCCTGTAATTAGTTTTATTCTGGGATATAGGGCGTCTCCCTTCATCTGACGTGGGGGACCTGTTTTTGGTATCAATCCAGAACTCAAATAGGGTTGAATTGTTAGGATGCCTCATGGGAAGTTGTTGTTCTCCCCGTTCTCTCCTATTGGCTGGGCTCCCTGGCTGAACTACATCTCCCATGTTACACCATGGCCGCCCCTCCGCTGAACTACCATAGTACATCTTCGGAGTCACAACACTGCAGTGCATCCTGGGAGAGAGAATCTAGTCAGGTGGCCTGGTCCATAGAGGAAAAAACGTGAACTCAGTTTCCCCTTCTGTAAAATAGGCCTGTGCCATATAAACAGTTATGACCCTCACCCGGGCGTTATTCATTAACTCTGAGATCCTTAAATATGTGGATGCTGTCTCAGTGCAACAAGTCATGATTACAACTGCCTTTAGCAGGGCAAAGCACGTTCTGGGCAAACGTCTTTACAACATTACAACTGTCTTTAGCAGGGCAAAGCAGGGGCGATAAAGCGTGTGAAGCCCTAATGAGCGCTGAGTAGAGAACTTGCCTGACACTGACGTTGTCTCTGCTGCGCAGCCGCTGCTGAGGGGCAACGCTTTCCTGTTTGTACAGGCGGGGAACTGAGGAACAGCCAGATTAAGGGCCTGGCCCACGGTCATACAGGGAGTCTGTAGCAGAGCTGCCCGCTGAATTCCGACCTCCAGAATCCCTATCCAGTGCTTTAACCGCGGCACTCTCCTTTCTTCCATGCAGAGTTTCAAGGGGGCAATTCACGTACCATGCTGATCCAGCCATCCATAGGGCAGTGGCAGAGTTAGAGCCCTGTTGCTGGCCCTCTATTAGTCCTGCTGGGCAGCTGCTTTCTGTTGCACAATCCAAGGCACTGTCTACGGCTTTGCTCAGGTGGCTGCTGCTGCTGAGTTATGCAGAATTCCAGCGTGCTTCTGTGTGTTCGGTTCCATTTAATGGCTCTGGGGGACCCCAAACTCAGAGAGTGGATGAGTGCGTGCAGGAAGTTTTGGTTTTTTCCCTGTTACCAAGCAAGCACTGTCTTCCTCCCTGAATGAAACCTCGCAGAGGGAAGTTCTGGGCATCAGGGTTCTAATGATGATACCTGATGTCTGTGACTGAATAGCATGTACCTGCTCCAACAAAAGGAGATCAGACACACTGTAGCTATACTATCCTCCCCATCCCCATAGGGAACGGCTTATGAGCTAGAGGTGTTATTGGGGACGGGGCAGATAGATCCTGCCTTGTTCCGTCAGCATCACCAGAGCTTTCTGACTATTTGATTAGACTGTACACTCTTCAGGACAGGCGCTGTCTCTGATTACATGTGTGTACAGCACCCTGTACTGTGGGTCCCCAATTTGATTTACCAATAGCCATCGTTCCACAAGAGCTAGCAGCCCTGCCCATCCTCACAAGCTGCAGTAGCCTTCCAAGCTATGCTGAAGGGGAGAGTGTCAGGCATGTCTAGTGGTTAGTGCTGGGAACTGAACCACAGAACACCTGCTGTCACTTGCCAGCTTTGCTTCTCACCTTCTGTGTGAATTTGACCCATTTAGTCTCATTATGCCTCAGTTTCCTTTTCTGTAAAACTGCCCTGTGCTATATAGTTACCCCATCAGCTGGGCTTTATTGCTTAACTCTGAA
Source organism: Caretta caretta (assembly GCF_965140235.1). Taxonomy (NCBI): domain Eukaryota; kingdom Metazoa; phylum Chordata; order Testudines; family Cheloniidae; genus Caretta; species Caretta caretta. The sequence goes on along the minus strand of NC_134210.1, from coordinate 6,931,208 downwards.
ATCCATAAACATTATCATTATCAGATAGTGCAATGTGTCATTATCACAACCAGTCCTTAGTGGAACTAAGCACATTCCCAGGGCAATGAAGAGTGTGACACTCTAATAAGTGCTAAGTACGGTATTTGCCTGGTACTGGCTTTGTCACTGTTGGGCAGCCACTGCTGAGGGCCAGTGTCACCCCAGTAGAACTCCTGTCCGATGGGCAAGCCATGTCAATCCATCATTTGTCCCAGTGTAATCTTGGGAGTTTTCCCAATCAGGCTAAATCAGGCCATCTTAATTGCAGGCTTAACACACTGCATATTATCCACCCCCTTCCAATGTGATTTATCTTGATTAAATGCTAATTTGTAACTCATACTACCTATGACAAAGTTACTTACTACCGGGGCACCTGGATGCCAATGCTGTTTTTTGGACCGAGGAGGAGGAAGTGATATATCTATCTACATGATATCCATGCTTGCATATAGTATTTTACATGTGTGACTGTATCATGCTAATGGGTGAGATTTTCAAAAGTGTTCAGCAAAGGCCGAAATCTGATCCCACTGAAGTCAACGGGAAATTGCCGTAGACTCCAATGAGAGCGGAGGTCCAGATCCCCAAAAGTATTTAAGTGCCTAATTCTCATTGTAAGTAATGGGAGTCAAGTGCCTAAATACTTTGAGGATCGAGGCCTCAGTGAAAATCCAACCCTGTATAAAATATTAGCTATATAAATGGCCTGATTTTCAGAGGTGGCATGGCTGATCAGCACCTCTGAAAATAGGGCAAGTGTGTGTATACACAATGCAATATAATGTCAAGTGTGTGTATAGTATAATATATATAATAAAAGCTTTTTATTATATACAGTATTTTGTTAACAAGAACTTGATCCTGTAGCACATTTTCCCCCAAGGATCTTAAAGCAGACCTGAGTGGGAAAAGGTTTTTTCTAGCCCATGAGAATTTTTTAGATTTCCAAAAATTTTCTTGTTTTGAACAAGGATGTCACCTCATAGTCTCAAAAAAAATATTGCTAACCCAAAATCCCCAAAACATTCAGATTGGGTTAACTGAAACATTTTGTTTTGATAATTTAACATGTTTTATTCATTGAATTTTACAGTAAATTAACTTAAATTTCTAAATGAAAAGTTGTTTCAAACAAAAAAAATCTTTTTCCCTTAGGAAATGTCAAAACAGGGGAATTGTGACAATTTCAAAACTTTATTTTTCAAAAAATGTTTGAAATGCGAAATTTGTTGAAACCAACCATTTCCAGAGAACCATTTTGTTTTCAACAAAACAGCATTTTCTGAGGAGAAAACACCGCATCAGAAAATTCCCAACCCGCTTTATCTTTAAGCACTTTCCAGACATATATTAATGAAGTCTGACAATCCCTGTGAGGGAGATGAATATTATATTTATTCCCATTTTACAGAGGGATAAAATGAGGGATAGCAAGCAAGTTCTCAGAGGAAGCAAATAATAAACCCAAGGATGAAACTCAGGAGCCCTGACTCTCAGTACACTACTCTAACCATTAGCCCATACTTCCGCTCTATGACATACAGGACTGTTGTATATTACTGGTGTGTTCTCCTTTGGACTCTTTTGATAAGCTTCCCAGTTGATAGGAAATGCTCCTTTTTACTTGGGGAACTAATGACAGTGGTGAGGATTGGTCGGGGGCGGGGTTGGAGGCGAGTTAATTAATTTCAGGTTTTTTAATCTCTTTTCTTTTGTACAAAACCATAAAACAAAAATTCTGTGTAAGCCACATGTACCTCCTGTAATCGAAAGAGAGGCAAGAATCTGACTAATAGATATTACGTTCCATTATATGGTCCTGAAGTCAATAAACATTAGGTTACCTTCATGCAGTGAAAAAAGACCAGATTTATTAAAAAATCTTATCTGGAGGGTTTGCATTTCAATAGGATGTGAATTTGCATATTTTAACAATAACCTCCCATCATTCTGTCTGATCTGTGCTCAGTTGGCCATACAGATCACTTTATCTTGAATAGATTATCACTGGTTTAATAAACCCTTCATAATATGCAGGTATAACAATGGTACTTCATTGGATAAAGGAGGTATTAAAGTTCTTTTTCTGGAAATAGGGGTGGCCCAGCTAGTGATTAACTTTATACCTTTGTACATTCTTGTGCTGAATACACGATTAAAGGCGAGCGTTCCCATTATTCACATTCAAAACCCACTGGCTCTTCAGAACTCCTTTTAACTCCTTATTGCCCGTAATGGCTAGAGAGACCAGGAGGAACACAGGAATTGATCAAGTGAAGTCTGACATGGCAGTAGCCAATAGCTGATGCTGCAGAAGAAGGCAACATCTCTCTCCCCTCTTCTTGATTCCACTCACATAGTCAGTTGTGCAGTTCTGCTCCATGGAGAGTGGATTGGAATCCTACCTGGTTCCCCGTGAAGGGTAGTATCTAATGCTCTTCCCAGCAGAGGGTGGAAAGGTTTTAATGTGGATGACTCAGTGGGTTTGTTGGTTACTGTTCCTGCAGATATTTAACCACACAATTATATTTTTTGTTCCTCACTCACTTTTGTTTCTTTAAGAGAGGTTCCATTTTCCAGTGACTGTAGATTATAAGAGATGAGATGAGCTATGATTCCCCTAATGATTATCCTTCTGAGCTACCATACTTCTAGATCTCTTTCTTCCTTTCTCTGGACAAGCAATGTTCATGCTTGCTTTTTCAAAGCTCCCTTCATGAGCTGTTTGCTCCTCGAAGACCAGCTGACTGATGTGCTGCCTGACACCGTGGCTAGTGAATAATTGAAAGTTATTGACATACAATAACCTGGTATTATTGACCATAAATGATTTAGTTAAACACACACACGGCCTCTCCGTCGCTTCTATTTGTTTGCTCTTAGTCAGACACAAGGCTAGGTTAGGTATGTCTGGCTTCTTTCTAGCAGCATTCAGCATCTGCTACTTCTGCTGTGGAGCGCAGTGGAAAGTTTTGACATAGCGTTCAATGGTATCACAGGAATGGTGCTTCTAAAATGTCAGAGCTCCCATTGGTGCTGGGCCATGGGTGCTGAAGAAGGTGAAGTACCCATGAATGTGGCATTTATACAACAGAGACTGAGCGCTGTGCAAGAAGGCTACAGGCCTCCCTCCAATGCACACTGAAGTCAGCAGCTGTCTTTGCACTGACCTCAGTGGATGTTAGATCAGGTCCATAGTTCTTGAGCCACCATCACTGTCCACATTCATTGCAGAAAGATGATGTGTTGTTTCTTTGATATTAGGTTTCTTTTCCCCTTCAAGTGCCAGAGATAAACCCCAGACTTAGGGTCAGTTGAAAGGAACTTCTCTGGCTTTTCAGTTTCTCACTATAGTAGGTGATAACCTTTACACAAGCTTTTGTGGGCTAAAACCCACTTCATCAGATGCATGCAGTTGAAAATACGGTAGGAAGATATATATATATATATATATATATATATATATATATATATATATATATATATATATACAGAGAACGTGAAAAAATGGCAGTTGCCATGCCAACTCTAACGAGACTAATCAATTAAGGTGGGCTATTATCAGCAGGAGAAAAAAAACTTTTGTAGTGGTCATAGGACCTAATCACATCAGCCACACCATCAGGGACTTGTTCACCTGCACATCTACCAATGTGATATATGCCATCATGTGCCAGCAATGCCCCTCTGCCATGTACATTGGCTAAACCGGACAGTCTCTACACAAAAGAATAAATGGATACAAATCTGACATCAGGAATTATAACATTCAAAAACCAGTCGGAGAACACTTCAACTTCCCTGGACACTCAATTACAGACCTAAAAGTCGCAATAATTCAACAAAAAAACTTCAAAAACAGACTCCAATGAGAAACTGCAGAACTGGAATTAATTTGCAAACTGGACACCATTAAATTGGGCTTGAGTAAAGACTGGGAGTGGATGGGTCATTACACAAACTCAAAACTATTTCCCCATGCTAATTTTTCCCCTACTGTTACTCACACCTTCTTGTCAACTGTTTGAAATAGGCCATTGTAATTATCACTACAAAAGTTTTTTTTCTCCTTCTGATAATAGCCCACCTTAATTGATTAGTCTCATTAGAGTTGGTATGGCAACCCCCATTTTTTCATGTCCTCTGTATATATCTCTCCCTACTGTATTTTCTACTCCATGCATCTGATGAAGTGGGTTTTAGCCCACGAAAGCTTATGCCCAAATAAATGTGTTAGTCTCTACGGTGCCACAAGGACTCCTCGTTCTTTTTGTGGATACGACTAACCCGGCTGCTACTCTGAAACCTTTACACAGTAGCTTCCTTTGTTCTGAGCAATTGAGGAGCACTGTAGGCAGGGCAGTAGCTGGTGTGTATCTACAAACTTTAACTTGCTAGCTTCCCTCCTCAGTTCAGTCCATCATATACAACTACAGCTGTAGGTGACACACATTCCCAAAATGACTCCTCATGTAATCCTTTCTTCCAATCTGTACAATGAACTATCATACTAGCAATATCTGTGTCTAGATACCTTGGATTTATAGTGCTTCTAATAAATATAAATTCCGCTTTGCACACACCCCATTTAATCAAAACCTTGCTTGTTTAAGCAGTCTGTTTTATTACATTACCAACCTATGAAACCATTAACTCACTTAGAAGAAGCAACTCTTGAGCACCTGGGGTGTAATATTCCAACAGTATACATTATGCTGAGTGTGTTACATTATAATAACACTCAGTGCTTATATAGCTCTTGACAACTTCAAAATCCCATACAAATGCTGTCTAACTAATCCTCGCAATGCCTCTTGAGGTAAGGATTAGTATCCCCAGTTTACAGCTGGGAAAATTGAGGCAGGGAGGTGACTCTAGAGCCCAGATTTTCAACAAAAAAACCCAGACCATGCCCAGATTTTTAAATACTTAAAACCCACAGTTGGGGCAAATTTTCAAAAGATTTCAGCTGAACTAGAATAGTGATAAACATCCCTCCCACAAGGCTTGCAGGGTTTAATTGGTTACTGTTTGAAAAGCCCTCTTATAAATGCTAAGCGTTATTGTTAAAAGTATTTTGGTAACAAAAAATAACTGTCTGGAATGCAATATTCCATTACCGAGACTTATGCTTATCTGTCTCCATCAAATTAGTGTAACTATTAGCAACACTGAGTTCACTTCCTTTGTTTGTTTCCTTGGCAAATAAGGCACCGTGAACAACTATGGCAGTCACTACATAATATTAAAACAAGGAGAGAGGATATAATAAAATATCATATATACTTTCATTCGCAACATCTGGCGTGCTTTTATGCTCCTACCAAATTTTAGCATCAGTGAGATGATGTCAAGTAGATTGGACCCTACATTTAGGGGGAGTTGGTTTTAAAAAAAAACAAAAAAAACTGTATTTTATTAAACAATATGAGTGAAAATATTTCCATACTATTTTTTTTAATCTACAGTGAAAACAGGTATGGGGGCAAGTTTAAACATTTCCTTGTGCAGTTAGAGCCCCTAAACTCTAGGATCTTGTGAGGTCAGACACAAGAAGTGAAACTGATTGGAAATGGAAAATGAAACTGGCCAGCCTAGACTCCCTGTCCAAGCTAAGTAAACTCCAAAGAGGAAACAAACCACATAAAAAGTAAAAAGCTAATTAGACTTTCAGAATTAATTTTACCAACTCCAAGCATGCAAAACTCACAAAATTGTCTTAAAAATCACAGGAATTTTAAAATGTAAACTTTAGGGGTCTTTTATTTACCTTTTATTTGTGGGGTTGAAGCCTTTAGAGTTTGTGCTTTCAAGCTTGTTCTCTGTGTGTGTCACAATAAAATCATAAGAGTTGGCAGCACTGAAAATGCTTATAAATATGCCCTGGTCAGGACCGCTTTTAAATATACATCAACACATGTTAAATATTCAAGAGATGCACAAGCATTGTTGGCTAAAAGGAGATGGTCTCCCAAAACATAATTGTACTCAGTGAGTCTGGCTCTGATCTCTTTCACCCCAGTTTTACCCCAGTAAATGTAGCTACCCCTAATCTACATTGGCATATGTAGAATCAGGCCCAGATTTTCAAAAGCAGACAGTGTACTAAACTATTCTGAAAATCTCATTGTATGTTTGGGGACTCACTGCGATTGAGTCAGATGCCAATTTAAAAGGGTGAGCTCTTGCACAGGTTTTTCTGTAAGTGATGTTTATCCTACCTGCACTTCTTTCAAACATCATGCTGTGTATTTTTCATCACGCCGTCTTTACTGCTGTTTAGAACAATGTTGCTGTTCCGTGGGCTTCATTCACCCCTATGCTGGTTCAGACTCATTGACTTCAGCTGGAGTTACTTCTGGTTCATGTGAGAGGAGAATCAGACCCTGTGAGTTCAGACATGTACCATTAAAAGGTTAATGGCTGATACTGCCTGAAAGTTTATTGCTGAACTTTTAGTGTCTCTAATCTTTGATCAAATACTGTGGCAAAAAATACATATATATGCTGCCAATGAGTTTTCTCTTCTTGATGAGATCTCGCCCATTCGTCTACCCCAGCATTACTCTGGGGCATCACTGGAGACGAAAATGTTACACAAGCAAGCTAATGGTTTGAGCCAGTGACCTAGCGAAAAGCCAGTGGGAGTTAGGGAGAAGGGAGTAAATAACTCTGAGCTCTCTGCTGTGATGCGAGGGTGTCTGGCAGATTCCGGCCATTAGCCGACGTGGACAGGTGAACCTTTACACCAAATCAATCATCATATTTATTCTAATTGTGTCGTAATAGTCCCCCAGGAGCTCAGTTCAAATGAGCTTGACATTATTAAAATTTTAATGCCCAGTTTTCATAGCTGAATGAATATTTAAAGGGTATGTCCTGGGTTTAAGTTATGATGATGAAGAAATTAATGGAATGTCTTGTTTAATGCATTGGTACATGTTGATGCAAGAAAAAAAAAGTGGTGTTCAGAAAAAAGAAAGAAAGACAATGTTTGGGTATAATTAGACAGAAGAGGGAAGTGTCGGTGATGCATTAATCTTGAGGATAAGAGCTTGCTGGATGGCTCTCAGTGGAGTTTCTACAGGAAATATTTCTTATTGGGGTGGGGGAGGAAATGGGGCGTGGCCATAGACCAGCAGCAGAGCCAGCCGTGGAAGTGACAGATCAGAAGAAAATTCCCATTAGCCTTGAAATATCGTCCTATCTGTCCATTTGTTTGGCAGAACAAAATTGTTAGCCTGCAACAGTAAACCGTTTGCTGGCTGAGGCAGGATCAAAGAGCCTCCTTTGTTCCTCAACCAGGGTGTTCGTTTACTCAGATCAGCTTTGAAGGATGGTATAATCTATCAGGGGTACTCATCACTGTAGTCATTCTGATATTGTTCATTATCAAAACATAGGACCTGATGTTATACAGTGATGCAAATGGGGAATAGCTCCTTGAAGATCAATTGGTCTGATCCTCAGTTGGTGTAAATCGACATCACTCTTTTGACTTTATTGGAGCTATGCCAATCTACCCTAGCTGAAGATTAGGCCTAGCATCAACTGAGATCAGGATAGATGCTCTTTTACACAGAACTTTGCAGAGATTTTTAAAACCTTCCCCTCTTACTCCCTCCCAAACTGAAGAAAGAAGCGTTTGGGTGCTTTGGTAACATTCATATGACAAAGGCTCCTATAATTATATAAAAGTAGACGCAAACATTCCCTGGTAGGTGAGAGTGGGCCATTCTCTGGACACGTGATGGGTTTAAACCGGCAGCCTCAATAAGCCCTTCCATCCTCCAAGAGATGAGGACATTCGAGTTAGTGCTCTGAGTCCTTTCACTAAAGGGATACTGTCAAGATCGGATATTTTATAAGAATAAGATTTTCTTGTTTTACTGCTCACCCCTTCAATAATCAGAGGCCTGATGCTGTGCTTTGCTCAGGGGTTTGTCAATGTGCAGTTCCACTGGTTTAATTTAAGGTGTGATTTGAAGTCACAGAGTAATAGGCTGTGAGGAGGCATATTTCAGTTCAAACACGCTTATTTCAGTTTAGCTGAATTCAGTTAGGCCTTGTGTGCATGAGAAAGTTTCCCAGGTTTAACCAAATGTGTGGTTTTAAGTGTGACTCTGTACTGGTGCAGCTTGCCTCTACCTCCTAGACGCTGTTCTGTGGGTGGGAATTACGGGAATGCCGTGTGTGCCAGGAGGTGGCATACATCAGCTAAGGATTCCTTTGTGTCATGGGAATGGTCAGCTGCCCACTTGTGGTACCCCCTCTTCTGGCCTTCCAACAACCACCCGCCCTTGCCAAGCTCATTCTCAGAAGCAAGGTTTCAGAGTAACAGCCGTGTTAGTCTGTATTCGCAAAAAGAAAAGGAGTACTTGTGGCACCTTAGAGACTAACCAATTTATTTGAGCATGAGCTTTCGTGAGTGAGCTGTAGCTCACGAAAGCTCATGCTCAAATAAATTGGTTAGTCTCTAAGGTTCCACAAGTCCTCCTTTTCTTTTCTCAGAAGCAAGCACCCCACACACCAGGACACAACTACTCAAAGCAGCACCAGACCCAGCCAGAACAACAGCTGCGAAACCTGCAGACAGATCTCCACGGCTATGATGATCAATTGCCACCACAACACGCCTTTCAAGATCCACGAGTCTTACACATGCTTTTCACAACATATGCCGTGCCTCATCCGGTGCATCAAATGCCCCAGCAGCAACTTTGTGGGGGAAAGCAGACGCCCGTTACGCTCTCGAATGCGCTCACACAGAAAAACAATAAAAGACAAAAACAGTTTAGCACCCAGGGGCGACCATTTTTCACAAAACGGTTACTCCATATATGACCCGACAGTCCTCATCCTCAAAGGAAACCTACACAACACCTTCAACACCAGGCGAGCCTGGGAGTTTCAATTCGTAGCTCTGCTAGACACTAAAAACCATGGACTCAACAGAGAGATTGGTTTGATGACTCATAATAACACTCTGTAACCCACTAACCCTCCTATGTCCTATGACTGTAGAGGTGTTAATTGGCCACTTCATCTTAAATGGTCTCCTGGAACATGTGTTTAACCTTCATGCTAAACAGTCTGTCCCACCTTGTAATTAGCTCTGACACTCTGATTACCTTTTCCAGACCGGAAGAAGAGCTCCTTGTAGCTCGGACGCTTGTCTTGTTCACTAGCAGAAGTCGGTCCGAGAAAAGGACATTACTTCACCCACCTTGTCTCGCTCACTTAGGGTCTGTCTGCATTGCAGCCAGGCATGTGAATGGCAGTAGACGTACCCGTGCTAGCTGTGCTCTAGCTAGCTTGCTAAAAATAGAAGTGAGGATGAGGTGGCATGAGCAACAACACCCAAACCTGCCTGATGCCCCCGGCTGTGTTACTCACTCGTGCACCACAGTGTCTTCCCCTCTCTTCTTAGACGATGGCTGGCATGAGTACATCTGCACAAGCTGCCGTTCGCCATCACCCCCGCCCCCCTTAGGGTGGCTTTAAGTCCCCTTTGTTCTGCCTGAGTGGTGCAAAGGGGACTTTGCAGGACCAATGACATGGCCCATTATCTTCTAGCTGTAAATCGAGCGAAGACGGGTCAAGGCTTTGCTTGGCCCTGCAGAGGGACACAATGAGGCAGAAGTAAGAGAATGCTGACGTGCTAAGGGCAGTGGCAATGTTAACCCCCCGAAAGAGGGTGGGAAGGCTCAGGGGGAGCCCCAGGTCATGGCTCGCAAAGGAGCTGGCCTGGCATAAAGGAGAGCACATCTTACGAACGGGACAAGGGCATAGAATGTGCTCTCAGAAGGATGTTCTCCAATGGGAGAACAGAATTTTACCTACTGAGTCTGGCACTGGGTGAAATTGACTTATTAATTTACACAACTCTAATTGCACATCTGTTTGTTAAGCAGTGTGGCCTTGCAAGATACTTACATGTGAGTGAGGGGTTTAGCAGTGGTTCTGATCTCGGTGGCCATGCACAGAAAGCCACAAGCATGGCGGGCCTCATCCTGCAGGGCTGATGATGGCCAAGATCCCACTGAACTCATCTCTGAAATCAATGGGGTTTTTGCCTGCAGAAAATCTGTAGGCTGGAGCTACTGACCCGGTGGTGGATTCACCATTTGGTGCTGGCTTCAGAGGTCGAGAGAGCGAGCTTATAAAATGAAATGCACTGTTAGAAGGTGGCCAGGCCCCAGGGTCATGGGTGCAAACTATGGATCTGAATAGAATAGCATAGAACAGCATAAAATTGCAGTTTAACTGCCGTGCAGTCGGAATCCTAAAATGAATGGGATTTTGTAATTTACCACTAAGAGCCTGATCCTGCAGTCCCTGACTCTGCCTGTGTAGCTTCATCGGCCTCCAAGGGACTGCTGGTGTGAGCTGGCATTTTCAGGCTTAGACCCGAAGTCATTTATGACAGGTAGCTGCACAGCTCGATGAGGCTGTTTTACAGAATGAGTTGATCCTTGGCTCTTTTGGAGGTGGATTTGCATATTAACTAGTGGCTTGTTCGGTGACCAGCTCTTGCAAAACAAAGCTGGTGATGTCCCTCTCGCTCTGCAAAATCAGACGTTATTGTTCCAGGCGTGCAGTGATACGTTCTTCGAAACAGGCTTAATCCTGCCAGGCACTGAGCGCTCCAGTGAGGTGCTGAAAGCCTTCCAGTGCCCATTGGCTTCATTTAGGAGCTGAAGCACTCAACGGTTGAGCCCCGGGCAGCGGAACATTCCAAGGAATAAATCGTAGCACGTTTTGAATTGTAAAGACTTTATATTGGTATGAACCAGATCAGCAAGTGCTTCCAACCCAGCCCAAAACACTTCTCAGTTAAGAAGTTTGGGATTTCAAGCCAAAGGTTTCTGTGCATGAACCCGCACTGAACTTAAGGCCCCTCTAGGTTCATCTATATACACGAGACAAGTGGGAAGATGAATCGATAGTTAGATGGATGGATTATAATGTGTTTTATATGATATATAGAAAATACTCTTGGAGTGCAGGGATGGCCAGTAGCAATCATTCTCGGAGGTAGGCGCCAGAGCATTGAGTGATTTGTAAAGGTCAAACCCTTCAAGATATTTTTTTCATATTTCATGCAATCCCATTTCAGATCTTCTCATCTATTTGTGTACACGTCTCTGACACACGTCTCATCTGGGACGGGGAGAATGGAATTAAGAGTCCATGCTAGACAGATAAGGTTTGGGATAGAATAATCTCATAAACATTCTTCATTACCAGCACTTACCCCCTGGATGCTGCCATGGTATTTTCCATAACTTTTTTATCACATTGCCTTTCACAGTTGTTTAATTAACTGGGGAAGCTCGAACCGTTTTACTTTGCAAGTGAGAATCCGCAGACTCGCCAGTTTGTCGTAAGACGGCTGGTGCAGTCAGGCTACTCTCTTCCAATACCGTTGGAGTTGTTATTTTTTTCATTTAGTTGTAGCTAAAAGATCAGAAAATTGAGGGTCAGATCCTCAGCTGGTGGAAATCGATGTAGCTCTGACAATTTCAAGAGAGCTACAGCAATTCACACCAGCTGAAGATCTGATCCTAAATCTGGTCTCTGTAAAAGGGAAAAGGGTTCGCTTGAATCTGCTGGCACTGACTGCAGGTTCACACTACCGTAATTCCATTCACGTCAGTGGAGTTAGTCCTGACTTATTAGTCTAAATCAGAATAAGGCCCAGAACTTTGCAATCAGATATGAAATACAGTCAAATTGTAAGTTAATTTCCAGTCCTTTCCAACCTTGACATTAAAAAAGTTTATATTTCCTTGGTGCCTTTAATATTGAAAGATCATTCAGTAGCTGTGGGCCCAATGCTACAAACACTTATCAATGTGAGTAACTTTGCTCACATGAGTAGCTCTGTTGATTTTAATAGGACTATCTATGGGAGTAAAGTTACTGACATGTACAAGTGCAACGTTGGGTCCTGAATCCCAGAATGCTTTGCAGACTATGGGCTCGCTCGCTAATCCTTAGAGGTGCTGAGCATGCTAGCCCAGATCCAGCAAAGCACTTAGGCACATGCTTAACTTTAAGCACATGAGTAGTCCCCTGGGCTTCCTTCCTGCTGGCCTCTGGAGAGCTGTCGTTTGCCCACTAGTGAAATGAAGCAGACTCTGTGGGGAGATGTGGTGGCAGTTGCACTTACAACCATTTGGAACAGGAAGTGAAGGTGAATATGCATCTGGTGGAAACTGCAGGGCAGTTACCCAAACATTGGAATTGGTCTTCGACTCTCAGTTAACACCCCAATTCTGGCAAAATGCCACGAGATCTTTAAATAACCACAAGTGATTTTTATAGTAATGACACTGATCTCTTATATAGCAATTTTCTTGTAGATCTCAAAGCACTTCACAATCGTTATTATATTTCTCCTTGCAACACCCCTGCAAGGTAGGGTTGTGCCATTATCCCCATTTTGCAGATGGGGAACTGAGACACAAAGAGACTAAGTGACTTGTCCATGGTCACACAGGAAGTCTGTGGCAGAACATGGAATTCAACCTGGGCCTCACTATTAGCAATGAACATACACTCATAAAGCATCGGACAATACATTGTTTCCAAAGGAGAGTGCCTTGTGCCTTATTAACAGCTGGGGCATTGGTTCAGTGCTGTCTTAGAAATCAGAGGGCTACCTGCTGAACCATCAACTCCACTTCATACAACATCTGAGTGCTCCTGGGGTTCTCGTGAAAAGGCAGGATAGAAAATGGGGAATTTTCATCAGTTTCAGTGGGCTCAGGGTCAGATCCCAAGCACTGACTTGGCTTGCCCCTACTCTACTGTGGGGTCCATGCTATTTGCTGTTCAACTTTCTGCCTAAATCTGTCTGTCCTGTACCCTCCTGATTAGTCTTTGCCGTGACATTGTGTGTTCACATAACTCCACGTCTCCATTCGATGGATACCTCAAGCTGCAAGTTCTCCTAATTGTTCACAAGTCAGACATGGTTGGAGAGGAAAGAGCTAGCTGTGTTGAGGTGATCTAGTCTGTGTTAACTAGAAAAGGAGGACTTGTGGCACCTTAGAGACGAACAAATTTATTTGAGCATAAGCTTTCGTGAGCTACAGCTCACTTCATCGGATGCATGCAGTTACTGAATAAATTTGTTCGTCTCTAAGGTGCCACTAGTCCTCCTTTTCTTTTTGTGAATACAGACTAACACGGTTGCTACTCTGAAATCTGTGTTAACTGAGGCTATGTTGGGGGAATTGAGGCTTTGCTTGTTCTTGAGCAGGGAAAGCTGCTAATTTCCACTTTGTGCATCTACTTCAGGCATGGAAATGACTGCTTGTTCACAAGTATCAGGGGGGAGCCGTGTTAGTCTGTAGCCACAAAAACAAGGAGTCCGGTGGCACCTTCAAGACTAACAGGTTTATTTGGGACTAAGCTTTCGTGGGTAAATACCCCACTTCTTCAGATGCATGGAGTGAAAATTACAGATGCAGGGTTGTTACTTGTTCACAGGAAACTATAATAATTATTATACATTATTATCATCATCATCATCTTACCTACTACCTCTTATATAGCACTTTTCATCAGCAGCGCTCTTAGGGCTGTTCCATGGAGGTCAGTAGCATTAGCCCCATTTTAAATATAGAGACACTGAGGCAGAGAGCAGTAAGAAGTGACTTGCCCAGCAGACTAGTTGGAGAGCTGGTAGTTTCCTGAGCCCCAGGTTAGTACTCTGTCCACTAGGCCACACTGTCTTCCTCTAAGCCTAATAGGCTGTGGAGAATGAAGGGTTTTCCTCCTACTAGGCTTAAAAGTGAAGCTTTGGGCAGAAAAGTGACTAGGTAGAAACGGCACCTTCTTACTCGGCCGATCCACTCCCCATGTGCCTTTAAAGCTCTAACTAGCATCATTAAATCTTTGATTGATTTGTAAGGTCAAAAGGGACCCCTGAGATCATCTGCTCTGATGTCCTGCACAATACAGGCCATAGGATTCCACCCAGAGATTTCTGCATTGAGTCCAGCAACTTGGCCCTATACTGCTAGTTATCTGGCTGGTTGCAGCCCAGCTCTGGGTGAGGGAGCTGGATTCTGTTCTGTCTCATGCATCATCAACATAATTATTAATCAAATTCCAATAATCTTCTTGTCCTTCCCCTCCTTTCACTCTCGCTCTTTGTGTCCTGTCTCAAATCAGTTTGCCAGCTGCTTGGGGCAGGGTCTGTCTTTTTTACTTCTGTGTCTGTCCAGCACCTTGCACAATGGGCCCTCCGTCCCAACTGAGGCCTCTGGACACCATGGCAATAGAAATGCGAATGAATGAGGTGGTGAGCTGGGGAAGAAGAGGGTGGAAGGGACAGAGAGGGAAAGAGAAAATGGAGAGAGATGGAGTCAGTGAGAAATCAGCTGTCTCTCTTTTCCACCATCCATTCCCAGGCGATCCTTCTACATGCTCTAAATTAATTTCAAAGCCAGAGGGAGCAGAAAGGGGAGTGGGATGGGGGAAAGAACCTTAAAAAAAAAAATCACAATGCAGAGAAGCGTCCGTCCCCTGTCTAATTCCTGCGCTGGCCTGTAGCCGATGGTGCTGTGAAATATACAGCAGCAAGCTCTGACATTTCATTTCTGCAGAGAATTGGAAAAGGGCTTGCTGTAATTCATCGCTTCTTGTAACTCAAACCCTTTCTGACAGGAGTACCTGCACTGTCTTCTAACAGTGGCAGCACTCCTGCTATAATTGGACATGAAAAATGATGTCGTGTTTGGACATGCAGGGAAGATTCAGCTGGGGGCTGGGTGGGGCGAGTCGTGGGCTAAAGTGGGATGGCAGGGGCTGGTTCTGGCTGGTATTTAAGGTGTCAGAATTAGCAATGTGGGGGATGGGAATGGCTAGGGGGGCATCTGCCTGGGGACCCGGGTATGCAGAAGTGTTAGCAGCATCTGCAGTGCAATCCCTCTGTTGGGACTGAAGCTGCCAGGTGCAAAGGATCATGGGAGACAGGAAGCTTTACTCAGAATGGTACTATGGGAGGTTATTTGTATGAGCAAGGTAAAAACTCCCAAATCACCCGTCTGCCTGTTTACATGTTTTATTTATTAAAGGGTCCAATGCTCCCCTCCTGTAATGGAGCCAGATCAAATGGGCATGGGAGTCAGAAAACAGCAGCACCCACAGAAGTCCCAACTCAGGTGGGGAAACTGAGGCACGGGGCACTGACATGACTTGCCTGAGGACAAGTCAGAGGCAGAGCTGGGAATACTCCTTGGGTCTCCTGCATGGAGAACGAGTTGGGACTAAAGCCTGCAATAAGGAGGATTGCACTGTGTGAGATACGGCGGCCTGTACTATGCAGGCGTTCAAGCGCAATGTTCCTGGATGAGGAAAGATGGCCCAGTGGTTAGAGCGATCGCTTCAGGCCTGGGTTCAATTCCCTTTCCTCCCACAGACTTCTTGTGCAACCTTAGGCAAGTCATTTAGTCTCTCTGCACCTCAGTCCCCTTCTACAACAAAGCCTTGTCATGACAGCACCACAAAGTGGCAGCGTAGAGCACCCAGTGGGGTCACACTAGCCGATCACGAGGGTCCCTTCTGGCCTTAAACTCGATGCATCTGTAAAAGGGGCATAAAAGCACTCCCCTAATTCACAGGGATTTGGTGAGGAGAAGTACATTGAAGATTGTGAGACACGCAGGCGCTGCTTATTTGGGGCCACATATAAGTACCAAAAATAGACGGATTGTAAGAGCAAAGAGAACGAGGCGTACTTGTGGCACCTTAGAGACTAACAAATTTATCTGGCCATAAGCTTTCGTGGGCTAAAGCCCACTTCATCAGATTCGTGTAGGATCAGTAGGAAGATATATATACACAGAGAACATGAAAAAATGGGTGTTGCCATACCAACTCTAACGAGACGAATCAATTAAGGTGGGCTATTATAAGCAGGAGGAAAAAAAAACTTTTGTAGTGATAATCAGGATGGAGGTCCTTTCTCGCCTTAAAATCAATGAATCAGATTAAAGGGAGCTATTCTGTCTTTGAAACGTATAGCTGAACGAGTTTGGGATAAATCCATGTTACTAGTCTGTGGTGAGGTCACGGGTGAAATTAAATAATTTCTTTCCCTAGTGTCAGCCCAACAAGGATCATCTAGAATAAAGAGCCACAAACGTTGCTGTACAGTAAAGCATGGGCAAAGGCGAATTGGACGAGTAATATAAATAGGTCATTTCCATCCCTAATCCTTGTGGTCCAGTGATTCTGTAAATGCTGCTGCTCTGTGTCATTAGAACAGAAGACAGGTTTCAGAGTAACAGCCGTGTTAGTCTGTATTCGCAAAAAGAAAAGGAGGACTTGTGGCACCTTAGAGACTAACCAATTTATTTGAGCATGAGCTTTCGTGAGCTACAGCTCACTTCATCAGATGTATACGGTGGAAACTGCAGCAGACTTTATATACACACAGAGATCGTGAAACAATACCTCCTCCCACCCCACTGTCCTGCTGGGAACGGCCACAATGGGTCAGACCAATGGGTCCATCTACCCCAGTGTCCTGTCTTTTGACAGTGGCCGGTGTCAGCTGCTTCAGAGGGAATGAACAGAACAGGGCAATTCAGATCCATCCTCTGTCATCTAGCTTCCTCATTTTATGTAGTTCCCTTAATGTGGTGGGTTTCTTTGGTATTTTCCCCACAACAGAGATGTTAAATTTAATTACACCCTGGTGGCTAGTACTGAGCAGTTCAGCTGTATCACCTCTTGGACCAGATCCTGTGCTCCACTGAGGACTATATCAAGAATTACTCCTCCCCTTATGTGTTCCAGGACTAGCTGCTCCAAGGAGTAGTCATTTATGGTGTCTAGAAATCTTCTCTCTGCATCCTGTCCTCAGGTGACATATCCCCAGTCAATATGGGGATAGATGAAATCTCCCGTTATTGTGTTTTCTGCCTTAGTGGCCTCTCTAATCTCCCCAAGCATTTCACAGTCACTGTCGCCATCCTGGTCAGGTGGTTGGTAGGATATCCCTGCAACTAAACTCCGATTGTTCAAGCATGGAATTTCCATCCATTGAGATTCTGTGGGACACCTGGTGTCATTACTTCATTTGACTGTATGCTTCCTTTCACATATAGTGCCACTCCCCAACCGGGGCAACCTACTCTGTCATTCCTGTATATTTGGTACCCTAGTATTATCATGCCATTGATTAGCCGTATTCCACCAAGTTTACGTGATGCCTTTTATGTCAATATCCTCATTTCATGCCAGGCACTCTAGTTCACCCATCTTAGTATTTAGACTTCTGGTGTTTGTATATAAGCACTTGTACATGTTGTCATTGTTCAGTTGCTTGCTTTTGTGTGTTATACTTAAATGGGACTTGATTGTTCCTCACTAGCTCCTATCTGTTCTTTACCAACTTCTTTCCTTTAGTCAGTAAAGGCAGCTGTTAATTGGATTAACAACATTACGGTTCTTCTTTGCTCCTGTGCTGGAGGTTTCTGTTCCTGCTCAGCACCATGATCCCTCTGCCATTCAGCAAGGTGAATCCCAGTTGAAATCTCATGTTTGATTAGGACACAAAATTCCCCTGCCACTGTGCCCACTTCTGACACGGATCTGGCAGGACGCAGTTAGCATTTCAAAGGATTTTTGCCTCGGAGGTGGGGGCGTTCTCAATAAACACAGTACCAACTGCCCAGGATGTTCTGGGGCAGATGGAGAGGGGTGAAACGGTACCTGAATCTCATCTGTATCTTTGAAGAGAAATGTGATGTGCTAGTGAGATGTCCGTGGAAAACTCTCTGGGTAACTCATCTGTGCTGACTGATGGCTTCTGGCAGTCCCGTGGTTACATGAATGTTGTAGTGAGGTCCTTCTGGCACTGTATTCCTATATCCAATTTTACACTGATTACCCATGGGCATCATTCCATTAACTTCAACGGAGTTACTCCCCACTCACACTAGTATAAGTGGGTGGAAAACCAGACCCATTTGGATCCTGTTGGATTCAGATACCAACTGGACGTTCCCAGCTCATGCCCGCCAATGTCATATGCTAAATGGAAATGTCTGATCTGATCATCTACAAACTTTGGAGAATCTCAGATCCAGGCTTCAAGGCACAGAGCCTCTCCAGCTGTAACCCAAGGGATGTGATGTGAGCCTAGAGGGCCACAAGATATCCCCTGAAAAGCACCTCACACATTCCAGGCCCAGCCACTTGACCCCATGGAAGATGCTCCAAGAGGACCCCACAGGGTGACCTGGGGGATGGGAGTCAAAGGACCCAGGCTTCCACCTCTGGATCCGCACCCCTCCCAGTACATGGTAGGAGGCAGCACAAGTTAATAACGTTGATTTAATGTACTCTTCCCCTTACCTTTCATGGGCTCCCCTCCTTTAGAGGGCTCAGTGAACAGCTGTGTCATGTACCCCATGTGCTAGCTGTGAGCGGACTCCATGTTTCTAAAACTGGATCTCTAGTAAGACAGCTCATTGCAGAGGTGCTGCAACTGCAGCTAGCATTCCAGCCATGTGCACACAGACTGGCTTCCTGGGGCACCCTCCAAACTCTTCCCTCCTGCAACCTGTGCTCCTCCCTCCAAGTTCATTGCAGGTTGTTACAACATGGAGAGCCATGGAAGTATGTCTCCTGAAGGCACCATGCTCTCCAGGGGTCAACAAAGCCAACCAATAGGTGCAGAGACAAGGGGGCTCCATGAAGATGCCTCTTGCCACTGGCAGACCCCCCTGAGATCCCTGGATTAGGATCTGGACCGAGGCTTCCTCCCCAGAAAAGCCTGTCTCCATCTCTCTCCCCAGATAGACACTGCGTAGTAAACTCTGAGTGATGCACCTCTCTGAATTCCCTTTCTTCTAGGCAGGTTATTCCCTCATTAGGGAAGGGCTCCTCTGCCTGTTCCCCCCCTCCTCTAGCCCTAAGCTGCCTCCCTGCTCCCAGACTTTCTCCACAAGAAGAAAGTTTTATGATGGAGAGAGGGAACTCAATTATTTCGCTCTCAATGTGTCTCCCTATAATTGGTGTCTTTCATGTCAAGATGATCTCAATTTGTATTATGGGCTCCGTGCACACAGCACTTTCTCTTTGGTCTATAAAGAAATTGTCAAGTGCATAAATCATAGTGCACATTAAATTACGCTATCCTTTTACTTATTAATTTCCCCAGTTTTTTCCCCTCCACTGGATTCTTCTTCCCTCCCTCTTTCTCTCCTCTGCCCACTGCCTATTCTCTCTTCCTCCCTTCCACCCTCTCTCCACCCCTGTCTGATGGCCCATTTTCAGAAAGTAGTGACCAGTGGGTTCAGTTTCCCTCATCATTGTCCAGTACTCTGACTCTTTCCCTACACCTCTTGCAGTTGATCACATCAGACCCTTCACCCAGGGTGATGGGAAGGAGCTGTCATGGCTTTCCAAGAGCCCACAGTTGAATTGGCAGGTGTCTTTACATTGATTTCAGTGGGCTTTGGATCAGTCCCAACTTGGGATGTGTCACTGATGTTATGTAGTGCACTGTTCGATCAGGTCTTCCTCTAGTGGCTAGCCACACCAACTGTAACAACTTACTCCCCTTAAAGCCAGTCTTGTACAGCTGACGTAGTACAGGCCTGTGATTTGGCTGTTGAAGATCCTGGGTTCAGTCCCAGCTAATATGTTAGTATTCTGGCCAAGGCTACTCACAATTCCAAAACCAGAGAATGGCAAATGACAGGGCCAAATTCTGCTGCCTGTTTTGCTGGTTCAAATCCCTTGACTTCACTGGCCTTGCATGGGCATAAGAGTGGGCAGATATTGTCCTCTAGGGTCTAGAGGCACTGAGCTGCAAGACAGACCTCTCTTCTGTTGAATGTGAGTGTGATAATAACTGTAGTCTCTTTATGTCTATGTACATTTCCCCCTCGAGACAACAATGCAGCAGGATCCTCTAGGCCCTCCATCATGTTAACCTACTTGTCAGCCACTTTGATAGCTTTTTAATACTAAATATGTTTGCGGAGCAATTAGAATAAATCTAGACAGTTATGAAATACTTTCCGAAAGCGGGGCCGAGGCCGGGGGGAAGGGGGGGGGCAGGGGGGAGCCAACTTTGCTGTTCAACCGAGACTAAGCAAAAATAATGGAGGAGGGAATCAACATGGCTGGACTGCAGGGTAAAAGGAGACCAGGGCAGGTTAGAGGAAAGGGCTATGGAGGTCCTAAATATATAACTACTCAAGTCACTGGTCAGTGGAGTGGCAAGAATGGGGAGTGCTAGCCATAGAAGATACAAACAAAGGAGCATGCTGTATATCCCTCTCACAAGGTCAGATGATTTAGCATTAACATGGTTGATGCTAGCATTATCTCTCTCGCTCTGCCACAGTCCGTGCAAAAGAGGAAGGAAGGCTGTTTGCAGCAGAGCCTTTAGGAGGGATTCTGGCCATCTCAGAAATCCTCCTTTGTTCTCCCTGGGAGCAAAAAGCTACATTAGCAGTCCTGCTGCTGTTACAGCAGGTTCTTCGCTGGGCCTGACTGGGGACCTCTGCTGGCCAGGTGCAGGGTGCGAAGGGCTCACCTCACCCCCCTACCCATCGGGCCTCCACCAGCGCTGAACCTCCCAGCCACATGGTCGGGAAGTAAGGGAGCGAGGGGTTCCTTGCCCCGTCTCCCAACCCCAGCCCTTTTACTTCCTTCTTTTAACTGTTCTGCATTCTTGTTGCCCGCTCTTAAATAGCCACTGTGTTCTGCATATGCAGAAAACCCTGCTGCTAAAAGGAGCACGCTAAAAACCCAACAGCACAAGTAGGGGATCTGTGGGCTCCGTTGTTAATTGCACTTCTCTCTCTCTGTTTTTCCTTGCAGATGAACAGACCAATCCAGGTGAAGCCAGCGGACAGCGAAAGCCGAGGAGGTAGTTGACTACATTGCTCCTAGCCACTGCGCTAAGTTTAATTGTTGTCTCTGGCTTCTCTCAGGCAATGCGCTGATCAATTAGCAGTGTAATCACTGCCAAAGAAATTCCCTCTGCAGCAAAGATCCTCTTTATTAAATCTCCTTTCCTTCGTCTCACTTTCCTCATATTCAATTATTATTTGATTTTAAAAGGCAGGCAGGTGCCAGTGATTGCCTGGGAAACAAATAACTGCCTTGTTAAGAAATGAAGCATCAGGCACTGACTTATCAAAGTTTAACGGCACTGACAGCAACTTGTCTCTTGCAGACCGTGCTCTGCCATTAGGCCAACCTGCAATGATGGTTCAGTTGGGTTAGAACACTGTGTCTCCAGCCCGCATGTTTCACTGTGGTGACTAAACGTGGATGGAAGCTTCTCTGCCTTTGGAGAAAGCAAACTTACTCTGAGATATTTCCTGCACCTGTACCGGTATAGCGTGATGAACATACCATATAAACTAGATTCTCAGCTCAGTGACACGGAGTTACCCTGGATTTGCACACGAGTAACTGAGATCAGAATCTGCCCCTGGCCCATATCCAAGTCCCTTATTTAGTGACCACTCAGTGGGTCACCCCAAATGGGTTGCCTCCATTAGGTAGTTTTCAAACAAAATTGTGTTGGAAAGCTTGGAGATGCTTCACTGGGCTTCCCTAAAACAGGAAGTTGTCTGTCAGATGTGGTCCCAGCACAGATTTTATTGTATACAGAAGGGTTATGTAGGCCAAGGACTCTTTGTTATTCAGTGTTATGTATTTATCAGCCTCTATGGTATGGCTACATCTCTCTGTTTCTATCTACATGATGGTTTCTTCCTACTCCAGTCAAATCTCTTCCTATTCCTTTAATTGAAATAAGAGGTTGATATTGTTGATCACACTACCAATAAGGCTGTCAAGGACAGCTTGCATAGTGCATGCTAGTGATTATAGAATCAGTATCAGTGTCTGAATAGGCCAGAGTTTTCTGTTAATAATAATCTGGTTCTTCTCTGGGTAAAAACTCTTTGGGCCATTTTTCATTAATGTAAATTGCCTCTTTCTATGGGCAACGATTGAATTATCCAGCAACAGTTGTCTAAAGTGAATGAAGCAAATCACAATAAAAGAGCAGTAGTTATGTTCTTTTTAGTCAAAAGATTGAGAGATCCAGTGGTTTGATCAAATACAACCAGAGGCTGAAATTCACCAGTGGCTGGATTCAACTGGAAGGCATAGATGACAACCTGGCATTATGAAATGGTGGAACTGGTGGGTTGACAGAGATTCCATAAGATTGGTTATCTTATGGTGTAATTGTGTCGGATGGGAGTCTCTGGAATAACTCCACTACTGTGTAATCAAATTCAGGGATCAACCTTGCTCTATTGGAGTCTGAGGGGCTACTCCTATGAACAAAACAAGATTTGGGAATGGCATATTCCAATGGTATCGATTAGGAATGGTCGTGTCCCGTTTCTTTCATTCAGCAAAGGAAAATTTAAAAACCGTCTTTCAGATCCTCAGCTAGTGTAGAACAATGGAATGTCATAGTTTTCAATGGAGATATGTCGATTTATGCCCCAGCTAACGATCTGGGCCCATATCTCCATCTGAATTGGCATGCCCAGGGCACTTGTCAAATGATGACCTCCTGGGTCAGCTGCCTGGCAGACAGCTGGGGCCAGATGCACATTCCGGCACAGCCCAGGATGACAGCGTGTGTGAAGGGATGGTCTTTTGTCTGCTTAATTAGACACACCAAAAAATAATAATTAGGCCAGCTAGTTTGCTTAGTGCCTCCAAATCACTCCCTTTTATGCAGATCGCTAATAGCAGACACATGCCTGGCTTTCTAGAATGGGTTTTAAGCCTCTCTTGCCGGCAGCTGCTTTCAGGAAGGTGGGTTTGAACTGCAAAGTGCATCGGTGGCTGTTTAAATCATCTTTACTCATCACACTGACAATCGCCTCCCCGCTGTATTTTTAGCTAATTATCTCCCCTCTCCCACCCACTATCCTTGTTTATTGTGTCTCTCTGCCAGGATCATAAGATGGGGCCCAAACATTTGGCATTGAAATGAAAGCCACGTTGTCCAAATTCCCCACTGACAAGCTGCTTCTGGGCTAGGGAAGTTGCAGGACAACATGACTCAAGGGCAACTATGGGAAAAAAGAACAATGGGCACCCAGGGGAGGCACTGTATGAAAACTTAGACTCTGTGAGCCCACTGGTTAAAGCAGGCACAGCAAGCAGAATGCTAAAGAGGAGTCTGTGTATCTTAGGCGCACATCAAAAGGCATCATTAGGGCTGCAAGATAAAGGTCAACTTCGACAACAAAGAAACTTAAGTTATAGCTATAATACACAGCACGTGTGCCCTGTTTGAAGAGGAGAGGGACTGGCTCTAACCCACAGCTGTACAGCAAAAGCCCTTGACTTTCCCAAAGTCCACCAGATACACATGACACTCCTTTCCACCACCACCCTCCTGCCTCCCCCTCCTCTGGGGAAGTGTTTGGTGCCCTGTCATAGCATTACAGGGAGAACAAAGTGCTGTTTTACCAGGTAGTTCACTGGGATGCCTTTACGGAAGGCGATCCCTGTGAAATGAGGTCTTGTTCTCTGTTGTGATGGACACATGAGTTCAGATCAGATAAGAAGCCCCGCATTTCCCCCAATCCTTCACCCTAAAATTGAAACAAACCTGCACCCAGAATCTACTCCGAGAGAGGAAGAAGTCTGGTTCATATCATACTGCATCGGTTTTGCATTTTTCACTCCCACCTCTGTGCCTTTTTGTTTTCCTTTCCTTTCTTTGGATGTGTTTAAAAACACTCCCATTAAAATATTTTGGCGTCTGGTTTGGAAGATGACAGCACTTTTCAGTACTCTTTGTTATTTTCATTAGCCTAAGTGCCCATCATATTAGAAATACATGATTTTTAAGTTATATTTTTCTTGAGAAAGCAATGGTTTAAATTAGAGGGGGAAAGTGTTTTGCAAATTTCACAAGAGTTTTAAGAAATTCCTGAAATTCAGAATTTAATAGAGTGTGGAATCCTCTCTACAGAATTCTTAGTGAGGGGTCAAATAACTTATTGAAAGGTTATCATTTTTATTACATTCTCTATCAGGTTTTATCCAGGGTAAAATCAATAGGTCTCTGTAGGAAATTAGTCAGGCTAGACATTATTCTAAAACTTAGCACAAAACTCTGGTTTCATAGAAGTCAATTGCAAAACTCACCTTTACAGCTGTGATGTCAGGATTTCACCCCATAGTAGAGATTGTAATAGATCATCACCATAGCTAACGTAATTCTCCAGGGAAAGGGGATAACTCCCTGCTAAGTTCTGTCATTGTGAAAACATCCATAGTGAAGTGTTAGCAGTTTCTATTCATTTCTATGGGACTTTTGCGTTAAGACAGGAGATTCTGGCTTCTAACCCCACTTTCCGCCCTGAAGAAAAGTGGCAAAGTTAACCAAAGTTTTCCAAATCTCAGGAAAGGTTTTAGGTGTGGTAAGTGATTTGGGGGAAACGTTTTGAACCAGTTCTTATTTTATTTTATTTTCTTCATTGCATCCGATGAAGTGAGCTGTAGCTCACGAAAGCTTATGCTCAAATAAATTGGTTAGTCTCTAAGGTGCCACAAGTCCTCCTTTTCTTTTTGTGAATACAGACTAACACGGCTGTTACTCTGAATCCTTTTCTTTTTATTTTATCCTGACATTCCCCCGTCTCTAGCATTGACTAGACACTTTGGCTGCAGCACTTGCTGTTAACTTGGAATAAACACAGCCTCTAGATTCCCCTGGCTTGTATTGGGCAAAAGATTTTTAAACACAAAGGACTCTTCTTCCACTCCAGTTGCTCTGTTAGTGATGTGTAGATGGATTGTTCCCTCCCAGAGCTGATAAAAAGGATCCATATAGGATAACATGCTAAGAGAGAGATACACAATGTGATACACTGACCCAGTGTTAATCTCTGAATGAAAAGACCCTGGGAGTGGTGTCAGGAGATCTCCCGGGCCTTATGTAAGATTCACAGGAAATTGCTAGACTAAACAAAACAAAAAGCAAGTTAAATAAAGTCCAAAGGTGGTTGAGAGTTGAAAGGTAGCAGTGCCCTGCAGAGAGGGATTAGAGGGTTTTGCAAGAGAGTCTCCATTTAATTCCATGACAGTGTTTTCTGCACGCAAGGCATCACAGAACAAACACCTCTCTCTCTCTCTCTCTCTCTCTTTGGCTTTCCTGGATGAAAGATGTGATGGCAGCTGCTGTAAAGTTTTGATTGCCATGAATTTCCTATGACTTGCATGATTTCATTATTTGGGGAGGCAAATGTCCCTCTAATCAGAATGGTTTCCCTGTAAACAGTTGCTGGAAAATAGAGGGGTGGAGGGTAGATTCCTTTCCATAAGCTAGTTTTGAAGCAGCCTGGTTATGAACTATTTAGTTTTCCTTATGCTTGGTTCTGATTCATCCTAGTTCTTGGGTAAAATGGCTTTACAGCTACCCATGGCTTGATGTTCATTCAAGGTAAGCAGTACATTTTGAGCATGCAGGTGGAATATTACTGTAACATTCAAGAATAATTTGAACTTGTCCGTGCAATTTCAGCTATGGATCTTGAAGCACCTGTCAAACCTTATGGACCTGATTGCCCTGTGCCATGGGAAACCCAATGAAATGGGGGATAAAGAGGAGGAAATCTCAGGGCAAATTTTCTGTTCTGTTGAGGGTGGGTGGTGCCTATGGGCATCTTCCCGCTGGACTTCCTTAAAGAGAAGCCACCTTGCAAGCTGGGAAGGGGGCTGTGGAAGTGTCACCCTTGCTCCATAATGCCAGTGGACAGAGAGGGGCAAGCCTTCCAGTTCTGGCACCTGGCCTACAGACGCTCTTCCTAGACTGACCACTCCCCCCTCTCACACTGATCCCCAGACTCACGCAGAGCCATCTGGGGGAAGAGCGGAAGCTCTGATACGGGAGGCAGCTAAGCCCCCTTTTCATGCATGATGAGGGAGATCCATGCTGAGCAGATCTCAAGGGCTTGATGGGGGCCATTGTTAACTCTCGTGACACCCCCATGAACTCAATAAGAGTCATCACAGTCCTTTTACACCAAGAGAAACTGAGGTATGGTGTGACTTGCCTATTGTCATCCAGTGAGTGAGGGCCTCCCTGTCTCTTGCTCTAACCACTGTAGTCATTACTTTCATTAAGGACCAATATAACTGTCAGCTTTGTACATATATGAAGAACTGGTAACAGCTCCGGGACTGGGAATCAGGACTCCTGGGTTCCATTCCTGCTTTTGCCACCCACTTGCTGTCTGACCTTGGACACGTAACATCCCTGGGCCTCAGTTTGCCCTGGATCCTCATCCCAGGCTATATCGGTTTAAACAAAATCTCATTGACGCTCTTATGCTCGCTGCTTTGAAAGATGATGCCCACGTCTTTGTGAACGGCATCTCCTTTTCCCCATATATCCCCTCCTCCGGACCTTTGCCCCAAACAAGACTGTCTTACAGGAGGAAGCAAAAAAAGAAAACATCTATTCGTTGCATATTCAATACTGCACAATAACATGGGGCTGAGTTGCAGTATCACTGCATGATGGGGAGAAAACAAGACAAAGAAAAGGCTGTTTAAAAATAATCTAATAGGGGCTGCTTAAAGAAATCCAGTGGGATGAAAGAAGAAGATAAAATAATGAGTCACGGGGGAAGGGAGCCTGATACTAGGCTCCAGGTGCAATTCCGTGGGCAGCAATCTGGTCTCTAGTGGGGGGCATGTGCCAAGCCCCATTTGCAGGGTGGGTACAGTGGGGACAGCACTAAAGGGGATTGTGGAACTGCTGGAGATGTCACTCTGCAGAGAGTTTAAACCAAGGTCTCTGCCCTCAGTGTTTGGCAGCTGTTGAGTGCAGTGATGGGACATGGTGTTTTTCAGTCACATTATCCTGTAGTGCTTCACCAAGGAGGTACAGAGAGGCTAAGTGACTTGCCCAAGTTGGGAGGGGTGAGGACTGTTAGGGGGCTTATTCCTTCACCCACTTCCTTCCCTGGTCCTTCTCGCATGAACAGAGAGCAACAATACCCGAAGTCCGAAGGTGCAAACAATTCGATGTTTATTGGGGTGAACTGCCAGCAAGCATGATTCCAGTTTCCTTCCTTAGTGTCCCCATTCCCAGCTCTGACACCACAGAGCGTTACACCTGTGTCCCTGTTCCCATTCCTGCCCTTAGCCAAACATGATTCTAATTTCCTTACCCCCATTCCCTGTTCCCATTTCCCCCTTCAGCAAAACATGATTCCAATTTCCTTACCCCCATTCCCTGTTCCAATTTCCCCTCCCCACACCCACCCACCCCATTTCCTGATTGACTGCAGACTATATAGTAAAACTTGAGTTCTGCTTAGCTATACCTTAACCAATCATTTTCCTGAAATTTAACTAACCAATCCTAACATATTGTAACATGATTGTGTAACCAATTATATGTCACCACCTTAATTAGTTTACACCCAGCAAAATTAATTATACAGCAGACAGAAACAATCACAGAACCAGACAGAGATTATACAGACAAACAATAGCAAAGTGGGAACTATAATGACAAAACAATACAGAAGTGAGGATTTCACATCCCAGCTATTGATAAGTGAGTTCTTGCCAGACAGGATGCTATCAAATTAAGTTTCCTTTTACGTTTTCTAGGCACTTCCCTTTCTCTGGAGGCGATAGGCATTATCAGGTCAGGATTGTATTCCTAACAGCCCAATAGCACCTTCTTTCAATGTGACTAGTTTGGGATGTGAGGAGGTGACCGTTCGCTTCCCAGCTTATGTCTGCCTCTGCTGCTTAGCCAAAGGCCTTAACCTAAGCACAGGGCCTCAGACTGTCACAGTAAGAGAAGGCCCTTACTCTCGCAGACAGTGATTTTGATTCTTTCTTTTATACCGCTATAACTAGCCAAGTGATAAGAATACACCTAAATTCTTAGAGTACAGGCCTTTACATCTATATCCTAACAAGGACATCACGTGTAGATGTACCCAAACTAGTTTGATTTAGTGAGATCAAAGCTCGCTCAATTCACAACTGCAGTGGCATGTGTCTATGTACCCACGACCCTGAGTGGGCAGGACTAGCCCATGCTGCCATGGTTTCACTGCTATTGCTACTAGATCAGAATTAGCCGGGGTATGTCTACATGTGCGGCAATCACACCTCCCAGTTGCAATGTAGACATACCCAAAGGTAGAGAACCAGGATTAGACCCTAGATTGCTTGATCAACCCACTAAAAATGACTGAACCTTCTGGATCCGAAACTCAGTGAAATCAAAAGGAATCTTTCCTTTGATGTCATTGAGCTATGGAGTAGACTTGCTTTGCCTAAGAGAAGTTAGAGATTCTGTGGTATTTTCCCTGTAGAGTTAGGATAACCCTGACCTGGCATCCCCTTTCGCACTGAAATTGTTTCTAGTGGCACATGTGGCTCTCCGTGGGACTTTGATTAAGGTCACCGGGCAACAAACATCTCCCTCCTTGCTGTAGAAACCTAAGAGTAGGTCCTCATGCCTGGGAGGGAGCTATTGCTAAACGCACAGGACCGAATTCTCAAAACCAGGCTAAACACAAGAGCAAACAGGTACCTGGGCATGCATATTATTCAGCATGCCTCTGGATGATTCTTTTCAGTGCCTCCACAGTCCCCTCACTATCAGTTAAAACATCACGTGTGTGTCTGA
Organism: Caretta caretta; assembly: GCF_965140235.1. Classification (NCBI taxonomy): domain Eukaryota; kingdom Metazoa; phylum Chordata; order Testudines; family Cheloniidae; genus Caretta; species Caretta caretta. Next base: position 6,902,488 of record NC_134210.1, on the reverse strand, counting down.
GATAGCGGACCCTGAAAAGCGTTATATGCAGAGATCTTATATTTTGATGTGTTGCTTGGATTATTGTAATGGTCAGTGCATTACATTCCACCCTCACCTATCAAGCTATGTCTCGGGGACACATGAGTGCATTCTCTCACCCCGGAAATTGATAGATAGATTCCTACCAATGGTATCAGGTTCCAGAGGGGGAGCCGGGTTAGTCTGTATCAGTAAAAATAACGAGGAGTCCTGTGGCACCTTAGAGACTAACACATTTATTTGGGCATCAGCTTTCGTGGGCTCTATTTTTCACTCCATGCATCTGATGGAGTGAGTTTTAGCCCACAAAAGCTTATTCCCAAATACATTTGTGAGTCTCTAAGGTGCCACAAGGACTCTGCATTGTTTTTAAGCAGTGGTAACTGGATCAGACCCATAGCACATAATTGTCTGTACATTAAAGTTACGTGTACTAAGGAGTGTATTTTTAAACCAAATATTAAAGGAATAAAAGAATAAAAACATTTTTCATGAATTTTAAGTAGCTTTATAAGAGGGCACATAAGGTATGTCTACACTGCAATTAGACACCCGCAGCTAACCCATGTCAGCTGAGGGGCTCGGGCTAATGGGCTGTTTAATTGCAGTGTAGATGTTTGAGATCGACCTGCAGCCCAAACTCTGGGACCCTCACACCTCCCAGGGTCCTGGAGCTTCGTCTCCAGCCCGAGTCTGAACATGTAGACTGCAGTTATAAAGCCCCTTAACCTGAGCCCTTCGAGCTCGAGTCAGCTGGCACGGGTCAGCAGTGGCGTTTTAACTGCAGTGTAGACAAATCCTCAGTCTGCATAAGAGAACTTACAGAGGCAGCATGGTCCAGTGTATCACATGCTCAAGAGATCAGGAGTCCATTCCTGGCTCTGCCACTGACTTACTGGATGACCTTCAGCAAGTCACTTAACCTCCCACCCTTTGCATTTCTTGTCTATTTAGATTATAATTTTTGATGGGTAGGGACTGCCTCATACTTCAGGGATGCACAGCTCCCAGCACCATGGGGTTGGCCGAAGCATGTAGGTGTTACCATAATACAAATGACATTGAAAATAATGTACATGGGAGTAGAACTTAGGGACTATGAATGGCCAGCCTTTCAGATGTGCGGAGCAATGCGGGCCACCAATTCATGCACGGACATTTGAGGTCTTTTTAACAATAGGACAATGACAAACTACCCAGGGGGGGAAAAAACAAAGGTTCAAGTGACAAAAAATGTAACCTTATAAAATTCCACCTCTGTAAACACAACTCAACACCCTAGTTGAATTTGGGGACACATTGCAATCCTGGTAACTTTGTAACGTAAAGGTTGCTTGTCAATGAGTTATTAAACGGCATTAATAATGCATTTATAGCCATGTTTCACAATTAATTTGCAAAGTATTTATGGCACAGAACAGTTGGAATGCATTAGTATAATCACTCCAAGTGCATTGCCTTTATTGCAAGGGCTTTGCTCATCATTCTAATTGGCTTGTTATTACACAGAGATGTAATAACCCCTCTCTGCATAGTTGTTTATAGCACATCAATAGCAAACACATTCCCTTTATTGGAAATGATGTGTGTTTTATTATAATATAGCCAAATAAGTGCAATCCTTGTAGATGAATGAGGTTGCTAATGAATTGGCTCCCTGAACAGTTGAAAAAGCAAACCTGTTGTTATATATTTTGCTATCTGAGGTATAATTGTAGTTATGGTTACAGCAGTCTTCTTTAAAAATGAAAAGTCACAATGGAGTTATTTTTTTCTTTTCAGTGCTCAAGAGAGAAGGTTTGTTTGGCTTTTACTTGTAATTTACAAAATACAAGACTATGGTTGAAATTTTCAAAGCATCTTCCTAGGAACTGGGTCATTTTGGCAGCTCTGAAACTCTCATCCTATATAAGTATATCTACCATTAATGTATTATTTTATATCTGCACAGAGGTGATGATCCACAGTGAGAGCTAGAAACCAGGACCTCTCATCTCAAAAATACAACTTGTCACTTGAGCTGAAGGAGAATCTCTGTTTGCTTTAGTAGCGTTGGGGCTTGTAGCCTTTGTGGTTCACCAGCCATTAGGGGGTGATAGAACCACAAACACTACAGCAGACCTGACATTCCACTTCATAAGGGGCAGAAAATGCAGATACAAGCTTCCCATGTTACACTTTCTCAGATACTGTCTCCTTCATTACCATGGTATAAACCACAGCTGTAGAACTAGTAGAAAAATGCTATCCATTTTCCATTAACAAAAATAAATTAAATGAAACATCAGCGCTCCATCCAAAACTGCGGCAGTATTTTTTGGTTCATTGGCTAAATGAAAACTGAAACATTTAGTTTTATGTTTTTGAAAACTGAAAAAAAAATCTTTTTTTTTCATGAATAATTTTCAGTTCTATTTTTTAATCAAAAACCTGGAAAATGTTTACTTTTTCAAAAATGAAAATCTTCCCCAATAGCTTTTTTTAAGTAAAAAAAAAGCCATTTTTCATCCATATAATGTTTTAGTAAATATAATTCTCACCAGCAGCATGAAGCGACCATCTCCAATGGGTGTTCATTATTAAAACTTTTGAAAACAAAGTTCAGGAAAGAAAAAGTTTTTTTTAAAAAAAAACCCTGTTTTTAAAAGATGACCAAAATGTTGTTTTACTTTTGTGTATTATTTATTTTGGGGTAGCTATTTTAAAGTAAATCTTTAATTTACCTGAAAGTTAATTTCTTTTTTCAGAGCATGAATATGGAACAAGTAGCACTCTCCCTTCTACACGTAAGCTGAATACAGTCATTAAAACAGGAAGAATTTGGAAACAGTAGCATATTCACTGCAAAAGTCCACTTCTTGCTCTGAAGGATTTTTAGGTAATGAATGCCCCATATTTGCCCACAGGGGCTATGTTCATGCCTAACCCATTCACTAATCAATGTGGATAATATTGTTGAACTGTATGCAAAGCAAACTTTGTGCACCATCTTGGAGAACAAACAGGTTTGATGGTGGGCTGATTTCTTGTAGATGACACAGCAGAGGTTGTGGAGTAGCTCTACGCATGCAAATCCAAAGCTGACGAAAGCAGTTCCATCATCTGGTTTCTCTCCCAAGAAGATATCTTAGCTCTCAAAATGACAATCCATTTTTACTTTGGACCCATGTTTTTAAAAAGTACCCACCAAAGCGAAGCATTAATTATGGGGCTCTAATTCCTTCAGGAAGCTCCAGTGAAGCACTCATGCTTCTGTCTCACAGTTGATATCATCAGGCCCCCACAAGTGAATTATAGCCCCTATCATTCATAGCTGCTTGGTTTTGATTCTATATGTCATCCATGTTTCCTCCTTGGCATATATATGGCTTCCCTTAACTCATCAGGGAAACTGACCTTGTCTATGTACAGAGCCTTTGTCAGTATAGCTTTGCCAGCAGAGCCCCCTAGTGGAGATGCAGTGTAAGCTGACGGTAGTAGTTCTGTTGCCATAGCTACACCACCTTCCGGAACGACTTGGCCTAGTTGTGTCCACAATAGGGGTTTTGCTGGTATCGCTATGTTGGCTATGGGGGGTGATTTTTTTCCCCACCACTTTTCCGACACAGCTATGCCAGCAAAATGTAGTGCAGTCTATGCCTCAGATCCAGTGTCTTACTTAGCTAAGTAGCCAGCACTTTGTGCATGCTCTGGAAGCACCATCCTGTTCCTGGCTCGGTAGGTTTGACAGTGATGTGGGATTAACATGGACATCATTAAAGAAGGGCCTGAACCCAGATCCCAAGTCTGAAAGTAACACCCTGGCTTAGCGCACATGGTTATATCTCCCTCTAGTGTCTTGCTCCTATGACTCTAAAAGCCTGATGCTCACAGCTCATAAAGTTACTCACTTAGTACTCAAGTACTAAGGAGCATGTGCTTTTGGACCCTGATTCAGTAAGGTACTTAAGCATGCCTGACTTTAAGCACCTGGGTAGTCTCACTGAAGTCAGTGGAACCATTTACATGCTTACAGTTAGCCACGTGCCGAAGAACTTTGCAGAAGTTGGGCCTTGATGAGGAGGACTTGTGTCCTGTCCATGCTGATAACTTGTAGTGCCTGGTCACAAGTCTGTTAGATGGAAACCATGGAGACGTGCATGCTTGAACCTGGACCATGCTGTGATTTCCATGCTTCTGTCTTCCAGCGCAGCTGAGCTGTGGGAAGGACCCAGGGTTGTTTTAGTGAGCCTTAAATAAACAGAACCTTGTATAATCTCGCACTTTACAGATATTCAAGCCTTCATAGAAAGTGGGGGCTGTGTATAGACAAGTCAGATATTCAGGCCATTGTAGCAGGTGCTCAGCTCTTCCTGGAACCATTTGCTTGGGTGCAAACCCTTCACTTTCCTGGGTAATCCACATTCTTTTTTAAAAGTGCATTTTAATATGGTGCAGACACCAGGAAATATCTGAACAGTACTTGATGCCCTCTGTTGTTTGCAAAGAGATTTAGAATTGAGCAATTTAAAATAAGACCATCTCAGTCCTGCAATCTTAAAGCGGGCTAAACTGTCATTGATTTGAGTGGGGGTTTTACTGTGTGATGACTGAAGAGTCTTTCCCCTTCGCTACAAATGACAGATACCTGTTCAGAGCCTAGATTATAGGATCAGAATTTATGACAAGTTTTGAGACTCACAAGGTGCCATAGGGCAAAAATACTTTCCCCCCTGTGGTCTGCACTGCAGAGCTTAGTTGCTGTATAATCTGCACAGTGTACGTGAACTCATTTGGGGGCAGATTTTTAGAATTTAGCCTTCCGAGCTCCTTGATAAATTGGATAGCGCTATGAGCAACATGTGTTACTTTTACCCAGAGACAGTCTGGGCTTTACAGATCCCTAATGCACTGGGAATCATGAAACCTGGATTCTTATTCCTGCTTCTGTCACGGGTCTGCTGGGTGCCTCTGGACAAGTGACTTCTTTCTGTGCCTCAGTATCCCCACCTGTAGAATGAAGATAATGATACTGATCTGTGTGAAGTGCTTTGAGATCTGCAGATGATACACAGCTTTAAAAAGCAGGTAGGGAATAATTTAGGTTAGCCTTAACAACGAAGGGGTGATCTTACCGTTCTTACTGCCAATACAAATTCATTGAGTGAACCAAGTATCATTAGAGACATTGAGTTCTTGACCCAGGAATCACATGTTGTTTATAAGAAATGTTCAGCTGTGTTACTTACAAAGCACCTTGCATTATCCAAGCTGAAAAAAATCATCATAATCATATTTACTTTTCCCAATCAATGCTTTTCTTTAGTGAGGTGTAATTTTTGCATCCCATTCAGCTTGAGCAATGAAAGTAAACTGGTCAGTATCCCTTTAAAGTCCATTGCAATTTCTATTTTTTTTCTGTTCCATTATTTTTAATGTCTTACGCCATGTTGTCACTTGGGTAATGTAAATCACGGTAACTCCAGTGGGAGCTGCTGCTGGCATAGCTGAGACTAGACTATAGCCCAATGGAACTACTCAGATAAGTAAAGTTACTCACATGCATCAGAACTGAGCCCTTAGTGGGGCGGGGGAGGGGAGGTTGTAGCACTGAATGCTTTTAGTAGGCATGCACGACCCGCACAGTACCTCCTGCCCATGAAAATGTTGTCTGACTGGTAATTAATTCCCCAAATCTTTAGTTTATCCATCTCATGAGTCACTGAAGAATGGCCAGATGCATTGATTATAAACCACAAACACTGAAGCTTGCAAGTAGCCATTCAATTAAGTCGAAATTATGCTGCCACAATGTAAGACACATTTGATTTGTTTCTCCTGATGCTCATTATTTTATTTTATTTTAAATATGGATAACAGGGACAAGGGGTGGGAGACCAGCCCAGGAATCCCAGCCCGATGGAATGAAAATGATGTGATTTAAATAAGGCCTCGTTAGAGATGGGTCTAAACCAAGCTACTATCCCCACGCCCTGCATCAGAATTATTGTTATATTTTATTTGTATTGCAGTAATGTCTAGCAGCCCGAATCATGGGGCAGGACCCTATTGTGCTAGGCGCTGTACAGAACAAAAAGATGGTCCTTGCCCTAAAGAGGTTACAGTCTAAGTCTAAGAAAAGAAACCATAGGTGGAGACGGACAGATGAGGGAACACAAGGAGACAGTGACGCAGGAACGGTCAGTGGGATGGGCAGTGGTCTCAACATACCGTCTACCCAAACTTTGTCAAGTTTTTGTAGGTGTTATGGGAAAGAAGGGTTTTGAGAAGGGCTGTGAAGGAGGATAATGAGGTAGTGACGTGGATATCAAGTGTGAGGACTGGAGAAGCTTGGGCGAAAGCACAAAATACAAGAACACCTTAGAACTCTGGCGAAGTTCAAATCCTGATCCAAATTTGGTCATTTCCCCATGTCTGTGATGAGCTGAATTTATCCCTCTCCCCTGGAATATTTGGATCAAGCTCTTGAACTAAACTTGGGATCATGGACCTATCTCTAGACATTACAGGAAACCTGATTTTTGATTAGGAAGGATGGGTAGACTGATTTGGCTCAGGCAAGAACTGAGTGGGAACTTCTACCACCACCAGATCGGAACAAAAATGTTTCTTGAAGTTCAAAGCTCTTTGGTTTCCTCCACATTTGTGTTCACGTGACTCTGTGCTTTCTCCTCTTGGCCAGGACTGTAAGAGGAAGGGCCAGAACATTGCTATTCTCTGTACTTCTGGCTGGACTGGAGGAACACAAAATTCCTAGATTAATAGCTTTTAAGGCCAGAAGGAATCTGTAGATTCCTCAACCTGTCCCTGAGATCTCCCTGACACAGTTTAGGAAAGCAAGCCAGTTCCTGGTATCAAAAATTTTGAGAAACACTGTTGTAGATCATCTAGTCAGACTTCCTGCACTACATAGTCAAATTTGCATTTGACGAAAGCATAAAGAAATCAAAACAGAAAACTACTCTTCTGAGGTTTCCTGCTCAACTAGGAGATCAAAGAGTTTGAAATAAGTTTGGTTGAACTTCATCGGAAGATTGGTTCCTTCTCTGAACCATCTCCGGTAAGCTTTTCCTCACACTCATCACACCTAGCACACATTTTGATTAATCACAAGCCATTTTAGTGATGAAATCTGAATAACAATTAGAGCTGGTAGCATATTTTTCCCCTCAAAGTCTTTATTTTGGTCAAAATGTCTCCATGTTTTCATAAACCAATCAAACAAAAAAGCCCAGAAAGTGAAAACGCAATATGTTTTCAGTGACAATTGTGAGTTTCCAGCGTAAGTATTCAGGTTTGGGGTTCAGCTGCCATTCAAAGTGTTTGGTCTTCAGTTTTCAGAACCCTGACTGGGTTTTATCAAAAATGGGTCTCTGGAACCACCATTTTTTCCCAGTTTCAGATTTTCATCAAATAAGTAAAAATATTGTTTTCCGGGGAAATTTAAAATCAAACGTTTTTCAGAAGTTCCTGTGAAAAAGAATTGGTCTTTTTCCATTGGCCCTAATAGTAATCCTTTGTCCTTCCCATCTGATGATCTCAAAGGGCTTTATAGACACTGGTGAATTAAACTCCACAATACCCTTAAATGCTAGGGAAGGGAAATAGTATTCCCATTTTATAGATAGGAAAACTAAGGCACAGACATATTAAGGGACTTCTCTATGGTTACACAGGAAGTCCGTGGGCAGAGCAGAAAATACAACCCAGATCTCTTGTCTCCCACTCTTGTGACTTAAACATAGAACCATTTTTCGCCTTCCTCTGCAGCGTGGGGCACGGGTCACTTGCTGGAAAATTGTCTGCACCTTGAAGTCTTTAAACCACGATTTGAGGACTTCAGTAGCTCAGACATAAGTTGGGGGTTTGTTACAGGAGTGGGTGGGTGAGATTCCGTGGCCTGTGTTGTGCAGGAGGTCAGACTACACGATCATAGTGGTCCCTTCTGACCTTAAAGTCTATGACTCTATGATTCCTTTGTCCCCTCCCCTCCACAGAATGGCATTGTTACTATATTAAGAGAACTGACACCTTCTCAACACCACCAGAGTATTTAAAATTGGTGAACAGACAACGTAGGGACAATTCTGTATTTGCCAAGCAAACCAGCAGGTCTTTGTGGTCTCTAATTTCTATGATTCTTCTGACTCCAACCAAAGAAAGTGGTGGAATTTTATGAAAAATGGCTGTCATGATCTACCACTATAAATGATCTCGGCTTTGTAGCACTATAGCAGTTCAACACAGATCAAGAATAGGGCTAGGTAGCAGTAGGGGTGTCTGGTGTGGGCTGCTGTGTTAAAACTAACCTGGACAAAGCACTAAAAAATATACTGTGGGGGAATAATCCTGTGCTGAGATATGGGGACAGTCAGAGGAGTATTTTTTTCGGTCTAATATCTGTGATTTTTATGAATCTCCATTAATATAGCAACGCCACTGAATCCTGATCTCTATATCTCCATGCATCAGGTTACGCAGTTCGTTCTGCATGCTCAAAAGCTAATGACCCAGATGGGCTCTCCCTCACTCCACTTGCCAATGATAACATCTGGGCAGCGCTTTTCTTGCCTCCCAGAAGGTTCATTTACAAACTCAGCTGAGACAGGTGTGCTGTCCCCATTACCTCCCACTGCAATTTCTGGCCAAGGTTAGCCTGGGCCCACAGGGGCTGAAAGGAACCAGGGTGAAGAAATCCTGCATCACATTGAGCTTTACCTGGCCATCTAACCAGGAAAGGCTTCATTTCTCAGACATTAGTAACACATTGACCTTTAACAACATCACAAGCCTTCACTCTCTTTAAAGCATTATATTTTCCCTTGGGGAAAAAGCGCGTCGCTAAGGGTTGCAATCAGCAGTGGATCATAAGGCTGGCTGTGCTATTCAATTGCCCTGACTGATTTCGGATCCATTTATGTCTAGCCTTTTTTAAAAAAAAAAATCTCAAATCTAAAAAAAGAAGTGACCAGGCTGGGAGTGACATGTGATGAACAGATTGCACCTTTAGAAAGTAGTTAGCAGAAGGGGATTAGCTTTGCAGCCTATTATTTATTAATTAAAGGCAGACACCTTATTTATACCAATGCTGATGACATTAATCCATGCCCGTGCTTTGGGACTGTATTATCCCTCCGGTCTCCTAGCGTTGTAATGATTTTGATTAAGCTGTTGCATGACTTGGTGCTATTCTTTCCTTTCTACCTCACCTTCCCTTTGCTATGACTCAAGAAGGAGGATGGCCTAGTGTTCTGGGAACTTACCCTGGACTTTAGAGACCTAAGTTCAAGTCCTTGATGTACCACAGGCTTCCTATGTGACTGAAAAAGGGGAAACTTCCCTACCTCACAGGGGTGTTGTCAGGATAAGGACTCTGAGATGCCGTGGAAATGAAAGCCATATAAGTACCTTAGACAGATGCAATTGAGCTACCAAGACTATCTTATCCATGTCCACCTCTCTACTTTGTACACAGACAAGTTAGCCTCCCTGATTCATGACAGATAGCTCTGTCAGAGATGTATCCAAAATCCATTTAATCTGGGACATGGAAACCCAGCTCAAGATTCATAAGAATAATTATTTTTGGCTTATTATAATTATTTTTGAGTGCCAAGAAACACGCTAGATAGCTCAGAAACCATGTCAAGATGCACTTCCTGACCTGTGATGTAAACTGAACCAAATGCAACAAGCGTGCATCACAAGCAATCAAGAGGAGAGAGGAGGGACCAGAGAAATCGACACAATTTGGCTGAGAACCCAAGCCGTCAGTGCAAATGTGCCTTGCGTTGGGACGTGTTGGGACATTGGTGAAGGCCCGTGTGTCACTAGTGTCTGCAGAATGATGTCTGGAGATTACTGCAATAGCAGAAGACTGGACTTGGTGACCCAGCAGCTCCCTTCCAGTCCTATGCACTTATGAAACGTTTTCTGTACATTCGTACAGCACCTAGCACAATGGGGCTCGGGTGCTAGTTGGGGACTTTAGGCGCAATTGTAATACACATAATAACAGTAAGGGGGAAGGAAGGGAAAGGGAACAATATTACGGCCAACTCCTTGTTGTTTTATCAAGTGACTCAGAAAGCCTGGGTGGAGCTTGATGGGTCTGTTAGAAGAGGGACGGGGTCTATTGAAAATGGATCCACAAAACTTGCATTTGGTTCTGAGCTGGGACTTCGGACACCCCAAGTTTCAGAGGCCTGGGATTTTGCTTCAGGACTGTGTAAAACAAGAACCTGCAAACTGGCCATAGAGCATGGGGTACTTATGGGCTGCTATTCGAATGTGATTGCACCCCAGTCATGTATGTTGGTTAGAAATTCCTGGAATAATGAAGATTATTTAGCCTTTTCTGTTGCTCCTGCCCAGGTCTAATTCTAAGGTATAATAGAAAAATTGGCTACATTTTTTCCAAAGCCATTTCTTCCATCCCTTAGTATACTGTCCTATAATTCTGTAAAGAACTTGAGATGGGACACAGCTGCCAATTTAGGATCCAGGCCTGGCTGCAAACCTTCCCCAGATTTGAGGATGTTTAGATCTGGGTTTTTATTTGTCAGTTGTAAAACTGGAAATGGAGGTCATGAGCAGTTGCTCAGTATTCAGAGGCTATTCAGATCTAGAATTTGCTTTCCGGCCCATCTCTAGTCAACACGTTGGTTTCTGAACATTAAAAGGAAGAGTCATTTTCCTTGGCATATTCTTCCCTGGATATGGATTGTTTTGATACTATGGTAACGCTGCAGTACAAATATTGTATTGTGTTGTATTAATGGATAGATACGCCACTGTAGCTACCATTAGCATCAGTATTCCTTGATGAATAGAAAGGGGGATGCAGATGCCAAGGTGTGCACATTTCTGCTTCTTGGATGTTTGTTAGTTAAGGGCTTTTAGGAACAATTATGATTGAAAATCCATGGCTGTAGTTTGTAAAGAGAGAAATAAAATAGCTCACGGGCTTTGCTGTAATGAACTTCGTTCCCACTATTTATTAGTGAAAAGAAAGGATGCTAAAATGTACTGGCGTTGAATACAACCCATGTTGTGATAAGCTGGTCCTTCTAATTCAGTGGTGTGGCCTGTTAGCCAATTGCATCCTGCAGATTTCTAAAAGAGTTCCCTTATCTATAGTGTACAGACACAACCCAAGGAGAGCCAGATTTTCCTCTACATCTGAGCCACATTCGCTCCAGGGCAGGGGAGCGTCAACAAGCTAGTTATGGGTCCCTGATCCTGGTCTATGCTGGCTCCAACCTCAGTATGAATTAGAGCAGCCTAGGGACCGCTCTAACATATGTTAGGTTTGTGAGCAGCAGGTGTAACCAAGTTGCCACACAACCTCATCCTGCCTAAATAATGCCCTTTGCTAGGGAGGGAGATGTTTGCACAGGAAACAGCTCTGTTGGCTTTATGTCAACACATAATTCCCAATTGCTGAATGGAATTTTCTGGTGGCTAGTTACAGTCAGATCATAACATAAGAATGGCCCTACTGGGTCAGACCAAAGGTCCATCTAGCCCACTATCCTGTCTTCGGACAGTGGCCAATGCCAGGTGCCCCAGAGGGAATGAACAGAACAGGTCATCATTGAGTGATCCATCCCCTGTCACCCATTCCCAGCTTCTGGGAATGAGAATCTGGCCTGCAGACTACAGACCGTGTTTCATATTGATCCAAGCATCATTGTATTAGACATTGTAGGCTGCAGTCTGCATGGGCTGCACATTTGTATTGAAGATGGAAGCTTCTGCAATTTGCTATTTAAATGCTGCGTAAGGGAGTCCTGCCAAGTTGGGCAAACTTTGGACACCCTGACCAAAGCACATGAAAAAACCACTATGATGAGCATACTATAAATGCTTAGATGGATTAGATTTGACCCGGGGTTCTCAAACCATAGAACACTTGCTGGTGACCAGCAGAGAGCCGTATGACCATCTGGTCATGACTCATTGTCCTTCCATGACAATTAGCTAAAATACATTTAATATTTTCCTAACAGTAACCTTTCCATGTCAACAAGTGCTGTAATTACCCAGGGAACATTTTGTGATCACGAATGGCGGGGTGGGTGGGTGGGGTCTGCATGACCATGAATGGAAGGGGTACAGAGATGAGCTGGGGGTACATGAAATCTTGACACATGAAATCTTTGAGAGCTTGGCCCAAAGCCCACTGGGGTCAATGTGGAGCTTCCCAGTGACTCTAATGGGCACTGGATCAGGCCCCCTACTGAAGATTTGCTTTAGAGAAACACAAAGAAAGGACCCTTCAAATAACCATGAGCTTGATGCAGATTTGCTTATAGTCACTTTGCAGGGTGTCAAGACAAATATTTAAAAAGCCTGAGGCATCGTCTACAATGTGAAACCATCAAAACAAACACAAAGGGATTCAAAACGGTTACAAAGGGAGCAAACGGGAAGATTTATTCGAGACAATCTTTCCGGGCACAAAGGCTGTCGTGCGTGCCTTAGCAGGGCCAGATGAGACGTACAGACAATTAGCACCTTTTACCGTTGAATGTATCCATTCATTTCACCAGGGAACCTGCTGCCTAATTTATTTGGAGCTGAGATGTGAACTGAGGCAGATTACCCTCCGAAAGCGTGGCCATTGCATAGGCAAACGGGGAGGCTTTTTGGCGACTCGGTGTTAACAAGACTGTCTGAAGAATTAGCCCAGGGCTGTGGAGGGCTGAGTGCAGATTTTAGAAAAGGAATCCACCTTGCCCGTTCCTTTGAGAGATGCAGCGCCCACCAGGTGCTACTTGTATATTTTAAATTTTGAAGTCCTGGTGATCTCCACAGTGAGAGACTCCCAGCTATGAATGTGCTTCAAATGTTAAACCTTAGCGGCAACCTTGTTAAACCCAACCTTCCAATCCCTTACCGGGCCCCTGGCAAAGGGCAGAAGAGAGGTTGATTTCATACAAATGCATCTGGTCTGGTGTAAAATATAGAAAAACAGGGTCTTTCCTCCCACCTCTACCATCACAGCAGTGTGCCACGGGTTAAGAAGGGCCACAGATATTTTTTAAATGGCCTGTAGAAGAAGAATAGCCCAACCCAACCTTTGTTTGTGGGGTTTTATTTGGAATGAGCTGCACGCTGAGCATTTTACTGTGCATTTCCAAGGTTGCAGTTAGGATAGACTATAACTGATAAGCAAGCTATGACACTGCTATATGGGAGATAATAATACCTAGCGCTTATCCCGCATGTGTCATTAGTAGATCTCAACGTGCCTTATAAAGGAGGATCACGATCATTATCCCCCATTTTAGAGTTGGGGAAACTGAGGCACAAATACTTGCCCAAGGTCAGTCAGAAGGCTAGGCTAGTAGCAGATCCAGGACTAGAACCCAGGTCTTCTGAGTCTCAGGACAGTGTTCTATTCACTAGGGAATGTTGCCTTTGACTTCCAGTTCTGCTCAATTGTACTCCTTTCTCCCCTACCCCTGGGCTTGTGGTGCTAATAGGAACATGGCAAAGAGAGCGCACTCACCCTCTCTTCATGCATTAGAATATGCCTCATCTTGCTCAGTAGCTGCTCCTTTGGACGAACGGGGAACAGCCCTGATGGGTGCAGAAAGGTGTCCCATCTAGCCCTGACCTATCTTGACCTTTAGGACATTGTCCCTGTGGCAGAAGAACGCTTCTCCGCTGCCTCTGTGAGGGAAAAAATCTCCTTATAACGTTGAACAGGCGCTGGCCCCAATCCTGACCGCCGGCTCTGTGCGACGATACGCTGTCCCTGCTAGCCAGTCAGTTACATTCTCTCCTATATGCTGCCGTGGAAATGCCTAAATGCCTCAGCATTAGCTCAGGCCAGGTCAGATCCCACAAACCAACGTTGGGTCGGGATATCGTCCTTTCAAGGCTCCTTTGAAGGCTTGGGCTTTTCTTTTTACTGCCAGCACCAAAATGCCAGCAAGCCTCAGAACAGCGAATATCCCTGCAGCGCAAACACAAGCTTGCTTTAGAGAAATCATTCAGCACCTTGAAGCCTCAGCCTTGCCCTTTAAAATGAAGGGAATGCTTAGGAAAAGCACTTTTCTGCTTCTAGGGTTTTGCTGTTAACATCCTGGGCAGTGAGGACATCAGCTCAGCAGGGCCAGTCTTTGGAAGGGAGACCTGTAAATCCTACAGTCTGGTGCTCTGCCTTGTGAGATGTCACTGGAGTATTACTTCTACATGGTGCTGGGGGTGGGCCGGCAGAGGTGCTAACTATCTGGTGCAACATCCCACCAGTGAAGACCCAGTGGCACTTTTTGAGTAGAGGTGGTTAATCCTGATGCCATGGCAGAATCCCTCTGTCGGTTTCCTTCTGATTTCTCCTCATTTTAACTGGATGTTGGACTAAAGTCTCAGCTGTTGTAAACAGATTCATCTCCCCTGGCTTCGACAGCGCTTCACCCAGCAGGGAGTTTGGCCCACTTGTTTTCTTCTTCATTTCCTGTCCAGAACCAAGGGGCAGTGTTGCTGCGTACCCTTGAATAATTGCTGCATCCCAGCAGTGGGTGAAGAAATGAATCTGTTGGAGAGTGGAAATGGTGTCTATATCGTGCGTAAAGTGTTTTTGGAGCCTTGAGTATGAAAGGTGCTGCTAACTGTAAGATATTACTTATGATTTAATTGGGGATCGGTCCTGCTTTGAGCAGGGGGTTGGACTAGATGACCTCCTGAGGTCCCTTCCAACCCTGATATTCTATGATTCTATGATACTCATCTTTATGTCAGGTTATCAGCAGCGCTTCACTGTGAATAGAAAAAGTTGCCCTCCTTAATTACTATATAAGCAGGTGCTAAGAAGTCTTCATTCAAGGACCATGATCCAGCATCTACCATGAAACTTCATACTCCAGCTGGCCTTTTGCCTTGGTGGTTCAGAGGCTTGTCAGATGGAATCAGAGCATTTGTGCCGTTATTCTCAGAGTGTGGGCAGCGCATTCTGAAGTGGCTTTGAAAAGATCCAAATACGTGGCAGTATCTCTTGGCACCAGAGGAACGGAGTTTCAGCTTTAATTCTGAAATCCCTTTGCTGTTCTGAACAGAAGTCAAACCCTGTGTGTGGGTGCGGGTGTAGGGTTTCATATACGGCATGCAAGCTATGGGTGAAGCTTTCTGTCAGAGCTCTTTGATAGAGAGCTGATATACCTTGGCTACAAATCTCAGAGAATCAGTGGAGTTAAAAAAAAATACCCTATTCTTTCAAGGACGGCCTGGAACGACAACTGGAATACGCCCACCAATTGGCACCGGTGCTACGGCAGCCAGTATTTCAGAGAGTGGCTACTAGAAACCAAGGTCAAGTCAGTGTTATTGCTTGTCATGAATGTCAGAAATCGATTTTTTTTTTTTTTACTCTTTATTTCTTTTGGGTATTTTTTTAAAATATGTGCAGTTACAGTTTGGAATCTCACTATGATCTGTTCTGAATAAAAACTCAGTTTTATTCCTCTCATCATATAAAACCCCTTATTGTGTGTGTGTGTGTGTGTGTGTGTGTGTTCTCCACCTCCATACCTCTGTGCTGCTGTTAAAAAATCCATGACAATTTTTCCAGATTCCCATTTCCAAGTAACTGCTTAATCCTGTTTTCTTTCTTGTAACCATCATTTCGACGCTATAATATCAAGCAGGTAAAGGAACAGTCAGGTTTTGTTGTTCTCAGTTAAATTAACGTAACTAACAATAAGTTTTAAAAAGTCACTCTGGATTTACCCTAGGGTAAATGAGAGCAGAATCCAGTATAGAGACTCCAGCCAGAGAAGTTTACTTATGTAAGATCTCTGGCCTGAAGCTGTAGAGAGTAAGGAGCTTGCTACTGCGATCTGTTCGTGAACAAGAAAAAAAAAAAGACAGAAGCTCCATAGGGAAGGAGATCTCTGCCATCATCTATAAGTGAAATGGCTGCAGAGAGAGTTCATTTGCATAAGCTTTCTACCCAGAAGTCCTGCAGGTGACATTCTGGGGACTCACCAGAACTTAGGGTGACCAGACAACAAATGTGAAAAATCAGGACAGGGTTGGACGTGGGGATGGGAGGTAATAGGAACCTATATAAGAAAAAGACCCCAAAATCGGGACTGTCTCTATAACATTGGGACACCTGGTCACCCTACCAGAACTGCACATGAACTCTGAACTGGTGAGGGTAGTGGAACTGAACTAAAAATGGAAGCAGGGAAAAGGGTTTCCTCTATCGTTGTCCAGAAACGTAGCCCTGGTGACAAGGACTCTGCTCAAGGGTCTTATATGCCATCAACCCCTCTCCACTGAAGACCTTGCAAAGAGATGATGAAAAAAGGTGAGTCTACAATGAGAGATGACACAGAGATCCCTGTCTGGATCTCTCTACAGCACACAGAGACATGTCGTGACTTAATTATATACTACAAGTAAATATATCATTGCCAGGGTATTGACAAACGATCTGGTAGAACCTTCACCAGGGGAACCAGGAAGAGGTTCCTATCCCCCAAATAGCAGGGGCTGTTCTAGTGTGTAAAGCGGGGAATCGGGCCCCGGGAGATACATTAGTCAGTGAAATGGCTGCTTAGGAGAAGTGATGGAACCCCTAGTGTTTGAGTCATTTAAAAATTGGACGATATAGGGAATAATTTTGCACTGGCTGAGAAGAGTGAGTGTACGGACTAGATGAACTAATGTGTCTTTTCTATCTGTAATTGCTTTGATTCTGCTGAAGAAAATGGGATAAGGCCAGTGCAGCAAGGGAGCTGGGAACCCACTGACGGGGAGGGTTAACACTTGTCATTCTTAATCAGACTGTTAGAATCCTCTGACACATGGGCTGTAAAGGATACACACAGAGACAGCTCACGTGAGTCTATTTCTCCCCATTGGCACAATCTCTTTATGACTGTTTGTGTTAATTAGCTCTCCTGCTCCACTCCTCAGCAGAGCTAAATCTGTGATGATTGTCATCGAAGGAGCAGAGACAAGGACTTGTGACTGGCCCCAGTGACTTTGCTGTTCTTCAAAAGACTCTGGCTTTCTAGGCAGCAGCCTTCTAGTTATCCTTGGGCAAATGGGGGCTGAGCTGCACATGGGATAGAAAGATTCTCTCTTTGGGCCAGAGCTTGGAAGTACTGAATACCACAGAAACTGATTGAATAAGGGCCTCTGCCTCTTTATGTCGAAGTATGAAAAATTGGCCCAATATTTATAATAATCCAAATAGGTAAATAAAATGAACAATATAAAAATAGACAGGACAGGGACTAGTTATTTCCAGTGCTACTCCAGCTCTTCAGGCCCCTAAGCACAAGGGCAATGGACAGTAAGGCTGTCAAGCGATTAAAAAAATTAATTGTGATTAATCGCACGATTAAAAAAATTAATCGCGATTAATCGCACTGTTAAACAATAATAGAATACCATTTATTTAAATATTTTGGGTGTTTTCTACATTTTCAACTATATTGATTTCAATTATAACACAGAATACACAGTGTACAGTCGCTCACTTTATATTTATATTTGATTACAAACAATTGAACTGTAAAAAAACCTAAAGAAATAGTATTTTTCAATTCACCTAATACAAGTACTGCAGTGCAAGATCTTTATCATGAAAGTTGAACTTACAAATGTAGAATTATGTTTAAAAAATAACTGCATTCAAAAATAAAGCAATGTAAAACTTGAGAGCCTACAATTCCACTCAGTCCTATCTCTTGTTCGGCCAGTCGCTCAGACAAACAAGTTTGTTTACATTATAATGAGATAATGGTGCCCGCTTCTAATTTACATTGTCACCTGAAAGTGAGAACAGGCGTTCCCATGGCACTGTTGTAGCCGGCATCGCAAGATATTTACATGCCAGATGCTCTAAAGATTCCTATGTCCCTTCATGCTTCAACCACCATTCCAGAGGACGTCCATCCATGCTGATGATGGGTTCTGCTCGATAACCATTCAAAGCAGTGCGGAACAACGCATGTTCACTTTCATCATCTGAGTCAGATGCCATCAGCAGAAGGTTGGTGGTTCGGGTTTTTTGGTGGTTCGGGTTCTGCAGTTTCCGCATCGGAGTGTTGCTCTTTTAAGACTTCTGAAAGCATGCGCCACACCTCATCCCTCTCTGATTTTGGAAGGCACTTCTGATTCTTAAACCTTTGGTCGAGTGCTGTAGCTATCTTTAGAAATCTCACATTGGTACCTTCTTTGCGTTTTGTCAAATCTGCAGTGAAAGTGTTCTAAAAATGAACAACATGTGCTGGGTCATCATCTGAGACTGCTATAACATGAAATACATGGCAGAATGCAGGTAAAACAGAGCAGGAGACATACTGTTCTCCCCCAAGGAGTTCAGTCACAAATTTAATTAATGCATTATTTTTGTAATGAATGTCATCAGCATGGAAACATATCCTCTGGATTGGTGGCTGAAGCATGAAGGGGCATACGAATGTTTATCATATCTGGCACGTAAATGCCTTGCAATACTGGTTACAAAAGTACCATGCAAACTCCTCTTCTCACTTTCTGGTGACATTGTAAATAAGAAGTATGCAGCATTAGCTCCTGTAAATGTAAACAAACTTGTTTGTTTAAGTGATTGGCTGAACAAGAAGTAGGACTGAGTGGACTTTTAGGTTTAAAGTTTTGTATTGGTTTGTAAGTTACACTTTCATGATAAAGAGATTGCGCTACAGTACTTGTATGAGGTGAATTGAAAAATACTATTTCTTTTCTTTATCATTTTTACAGTACAAATATTTGTAATAGAAATAAATATAAATTGAACACTGTACACTTTGTATTCTGTGTTGTAATTGAAATCAATGTATTTGAAAATGTAGTAAAACATCCAAAAATATGTAATAAATTTCAATTGGTATTCTGTTGTTTAACAGTGTGATGAAAACTGCGATTAGTCGTGATTAATTTTTTTAATCACAATTAATTTTTTTTAGTTCATCATGTGAGTTAACTGCAATTAATTAACAGTCCTAGCTTAAACTATCGCAAAATTCAGGGTAAAATGTTATCGCTGTTAGAAGAATCTGGGCAACAGGACAAGCTCCCATGGAAAAATGCGGAATCACTTTCTCTGACAATATTCTGGACGGCACAATTATAAATCATGGTGATGTAGACATATAGAAATTAATACCAACACAGTGGGACCACAGGTCCTGGCCTTTTAACTTTTACTTTCCTAAGGAAACCAAATGTCATTTTCCATTGAAAAATTAAAAAAAATGTCCTCCCATACCCATTTTTACCTTCTTTTCTAAACTTGTCATGAAATATACTTCCCTTTTGTTGAGTAGCTCTGGAAAGCACTTCTGCAAATCTCTGGGTCAGAGGAATTCACATGGGTCACAATGGGAGGCTGTGGTGGAACAAGAAAGTGAACCCAGGTCCTTAGTCCAGTCCAGTCCTTATCCACAAACCCATCCCTGCTCTCTAACAAGTCTATTATTAAACCATCGGACTCAGTTTACCTTGTTTTAACTACGCTTTTAAAAAAGAAAGAAGTAGTTATAATGAATTAACAGCCATAAAACTACAAGCAGAGAGAAAAACAACCTACAGCAACTTCTTCCAGTCCCAAATCAACCCTATTACAAGGAAATGGGACACTCAGGCAAAGATTATTAAAAAATAATCCATTGTGTAATAATGACAAACATTTCACACCTCACATGGCAGAAGCAATAAATCCCATTGATTCCTCCAAGGCAATTTACAATTAAACACTGATTTGCAAAAAATAAATAAATAAAAGTGGAGTTCTTTGTACCCCCCCTCACATCGGCAAATCAAAGCAATTGGAGCGGAATTGAGAATAATTACCAGATGTGTTGCTTTGTGCTCAAGCCGGCGCTGGTTATTTACAACCGCCAGTGATGTTCCTTATTTATTCCTCCGACTGGCCTAATGTCTATTGCTATTCAGTTTTCTGTTATTTAATCATCACCTTCTGAAAAAGGAAGTCTCCCTTTTTTTGGAGGGAGAGTGGAGAAAGCAATGTTTTTTAAGCCCAAACATAGCCCAAAGCTCCAGAGTGACATGGTATTTTGGGGCACATCGTACAACATCAATATGAGCCTTGCCTTCAATTTATTGGCCTTCTACACATGTGCAATCGATTTGACGCTGCTTTAGCTCCCGGTCCAATGAATATATGTTTTCTCCTCTCCTCTTGTGCATCTCTTCTATGGCAGATATTTCTGGTTGGAAATTGACCTGCAGTCTTAAAATCATTAAGAGGGTTTGACACTCCCCAGGGCGACCCAGAACAGTCATAAAGTTGCAGCACATGTAGTCGTGTAGAAATACAAAGAAGCGTTTCCAGGTGAAAGGACCCCTGGATGCTGATTTTTTGGTTGGGTTAGTCTTTTCAGTCCCATTTTTAATCAGAGTGTTCTCTGCTTTCACTGGAAAAAAGGACAAGGGGGGAATATTACCAGAGGAACTAGTTTTAGACGTGGGATAGACATATTAGGATGTCTAACCTGTCCCCTCGACTAGTATATTATATTGTGTAGTCTAGTGTTTAAATGTGCCACGCGATGGAACTTCCACTACTTTCCTTGTTGCATGTGCTGGTAAATCTCACTGTTGAGAAGTTTTTTCCTCATATCCATCCTAAGGGACAGAGGAGGAGAGATATTGATTTACATCAGCTGAGGATCTGGCCCTTTACTTCTCCTCCTCTTTCAGTGTCATCCCAATACTTCTAGTTGTGACCTCCTTGGACCACCCTAAGCAATTCCTCTCACTTCTTGGTGTTGCTCCCTTCAAAGATTTGTAGTCGGTTCTTTTTACCATTCAGCGCTGATTACTGTAGTATAGAAGGGAAAAGATCCTCATGCCATAACGTCCTGAGTGAAGATGCCAAGTGGGAAAGAGATGGAAGATCAGGAGCGTGGATGAGACGGGGGCACGAACACGAAGCTTTTCAAGATGAAACGTTTCAGAGGAACAGCCGTGTTAGTCTGTATTCGCAAAAAGAAAAGGAGTACTTGTGGCACCTTAGAGACTAACCAATTTATTTGAGCATGAGCTTTCGTGAGCTACAGCTCACTTCATCAGATGTTTCTGAGCTGTAGCTCACGAAAGCTCATGCTCAAATAAATTGGTTAGTCTCTAAGGTGCCACAAGTACTCCTTTTCTTTTTAAGATGAAACGTGTGCACCTCTTCTTCCTGGAGACTCAGTCAAACGCAATGTACCCAGCTACACAAAATGGGCCAGCTCCCCGCCTTCCTCAGCAGGTGTAAATTTGCATAGCTCTATTGACCTCAGTGGCACCACACCGCATTATACTAGGGCGACCAGACAGCAAGTGTGAAAAATCAGGACAGGGGTTGAGGGGTAATAGGAGCCTATATAAGAAAAAGCCCCCCCAAATCAGGACTGTCCCTATGAAATCGGGACATCTGGTCACCCTACATTATACCGGCTAAGCATCTGACCCAACGCTAGGGAATGAAGGTATCACGGCAGCCAGCGACTCTGCACGTACGTAGCGTTAGGGATAGAAACCAGAAATCCTTTACCACTGCCTACAATGGAGCTAGGATCTCACTCCGGGGACTTCAGCGACAGAAGCGCAGAATGAAGGGAGAATCTTGGAGCGAGTTAGGGGTTACAAGCCAACTACTAGAGGGTGACATAACAACACATGCTTGAGCAGCTCGCACATGCCCCGGTACCTGACTGCCCTGCTGGTGGATTTCTTAAGAGCTGAAGGCACTCCATGCCTCGCTGGCTCCGTGCCCTTTGCCAGTCTGATACACGCACGTGCAGGGAGAGGTGTTTGTGCAGTTGATGCCTAACAACTGCAGCACAGCTTTCGGCAAACACACAGTACACAACGCCCTGAATAGCCCAGGGCCCAACTTGCCACCATGTTCCCGCAACAAATGAGGCCACTCAGCTCCTTCTGTCACTCTAATTCCTTCTTTCATTCATTCTGCTCTTTAAGTATTCGGCATTTCATGACAGGAAACAGGCTGGCTTCCTGGTCACTCAGCAATAAAGGTATTCTGGGCATGGCAGAGTTTATCCAGCGCATAGTGGTTATTACCTCCTAAAAGGGAACAGTTCTTAAGTTATCTGCATATCTCTAGGAGTTATTCTCCATTTGTCCCAGACATTAAAAATCCCATACTCCTTGTCATAAGTGTGTTAACCACAGTGTCTTGGCTAAACCCTAATTCCATTCACTGCAGGCTCCCGCCTCAATTTACCCTTTGTGTTTTCAGTTGGAGAGAGCATTTATTTATGTCAAGTCCTCAATTGGTGTGTAGAAGTATTGCAGTGCATTGTTAAACAGGTGGCCCCGCTCCACTCCAGAGATGGCTGCATTTCCGTGGTGGACAAGTGGTACTTATCTCTCCAGCCCACACTGCCATGCATTGGTACAATACTGAGCTGGAGGACAGGAGTGGAAGAGGAGGGGTGTTATTTTGCTGGTTAATTATTTGCACTTTCGGTCAAGCGACCCTAACTATTTTTAGTTACTCATCAAAACCAAAAACTGAAATGAAATGGACTGGAATGGAAAGGTGGTCTCTGGGTCACTCTCCGGATTCTGTTTCACAAGATGCAATCTTCCTCGATTTCCAAAACCAATTTTCTCCCATCATCTTATAAAAGTAGAGGTCATCCTGTGAAATGTGATATCTCGCCAGCATTTATAAAGGAATGGGGCCTTCCCCAGGAAAAGAGGGTTCATTAAATTATACAGCTGATCAGATTGCTGAAGCCTTGATTGGCTGACAGCCAAAGTCAAGAAATCCATGGGGAAGGGGTGAGTGCCACCACTGAAATAATACTCTGTAACGTCTGCGGCTGAGATAGGGCATTTCAGTCACAATCTGATCTGATGGTAACAGGAATCTGAGATGTGGAGTGTGTGGATACATTATTTTCCCATCAGGGGGAACAGGAGAAAGGAAACATTCAGCAAGCTAGCCCTGAATTTCCTAATTTTGCATCCGTTCCAGGGCACCACTTCATTATTAATCACCACTCACAATATTATTTAATGATATATCTTTGCACTTACATAACTCCTACCCCCACATGATCCCAAAGCACTTTGCAAACTATGTGCCAGGCTATCTTCACCTACTACCGAATTGCCGCCATCTATGAGGTGGAACACAGCAGCAGTGTGAAACATTTGCAAAAGAAAGTACTGTTTCAAACCCCAATTGCAGACAAGGCTTTATGATCTGGACCAAAAGGCAAGGGAACTGGGCTTTAGGGGCAAGCAAAGACTTTCCTATGATTTCTAGGGAGAGATTTTAAAATTTGGGTTGGAGCCACGTAAAATGTGGTGGTTACACTTGGTTTCATGTTCTGCCCCCAGGTCAGGCAAAGCTTGGTGACTTTGATGCATACGTTTTGCATTGGAATTGTGGGTTCATGAAACCCCACGCTCAGTATGGGGAGCATGCGTGAGTGGGATTCGAAGATTGAACCTATGCAGTCCATCACTGCCTAGCCCACTGGGAGCCAAACCTGCTGGTTCCCATAGCTTCAGGGCCAGATTCTGCAAACACTTAAATACGTAGGTAACTTGACTAATGCAAACATAACCATTGGCTTCAATGGGGCTACACATATGAGTAAAGTTAAGTACGTCCACAAGCATGTGGGGCCTTAGCAGTAATTTTCTCATGGCACTGAGGGTAGCACCCTGACAGATGCATCAGCACTAGGCTCATTCTCTGAGCCCTTGCAGGTCTGGTTTCAAACCTTTCCCTTCTACTCTCAAATGGGCAGGCTTGGCAGAATGTGCTGATTTTTTTATCATTTGGATGAATGATACTGGTTTAT
This sequence comes from Caretta caretta, assembly GCF_965140235.1. Classification (NCBI taxonomy): domain Eukaryota; kingdom Metazoa; phylum Chordata; order Testudines; family Cheloniidae; genus Caretta; species Caretta caretta. The sequence goes on along the minus strand of NC_134210.1, from coordinate 6,878,630 downwards.
TTTTCAGCATTTTTCTTCCGTTTTCATTGGTTTAAATGTTCAGTTTCAGAAATTATGGGGGCATCAGACATGGGGGAATCACACAATAATTATTTAATGACCACCGATGTTGAGATTCAAAAAAGTAAAGCTTTATAACAGATCAAACACAAATTGTCAACATCACGTCAAAACATGTATCCTTAAATCAGACTCTCTCATACGTTCTCAAGCAGCATTTTTCATAGTTTGCCTATCTACAAATTTCCATGATCATCGATGGAAATATTTTTTTCACTGGTTTGTATGTGTGCAGTGAAATAGCTGTTTACCGACATTTAGCAATAAAGATCTAACCCTTCCAAGCCTATAAACAGGCTATTCCCCTGGAGGTTTGATTTTGCCCATTTGGTAAAAAGTGAGAATGAATCCAGGTTTGGGGAATCTTAAACCCCCTCCCGGTGTATTTTAGTATCTGAGTGCAGCATCTCGGTGCTCAGAGAAAGGGCATTGTTGACTAATGTACGCTAGGTAGCATACACACATATTAAGCATTAAGTAGCTATATAAAGGATTAATGTAGCAGTTATAGAGCCCAAATTAGCCTATACCTTTATTATAATCCTGTTCACTTATGCTAAGTATCCCAAAACACTTTGCCGTAGCTGAAGTAAGGTTCGGCTTAAGCAGATAGGAAAACTGTCAGTATCTGGACATAATTGTATCCTCACAGCAACAGAAAAAGAGTTACTCTCACAATCCTGTTTATCCGAGTACAGGCCTAGGAAGTGTCTTCATGCCTCTGAGTACCTGGGATGCACGTACCCAGAATTAAGATAAGAAACAGAACAACAAGTTAGGGAACTGGGACAAACTGATGGGTTGGATTTTAGAGCCATGCAAAGAGATGTGTAACTTGTAAAATCATACGGATGTTGCCAGCTGCAGTGTGTAACTTGAGGAGCACAGCTCCTGCGTGAGGGGAATGTAACATTGCTGCACGGGACTGCTTGTCGGAGACGGGTGTTGAATAGACCCTTTCCCCAGTACTGTATTAATGAACCTGACTGACGCTGGTTATTTGGCCTCTTGAGTATATTTCATAACAAACCAAAGTGGGGTCAAGCAATGGATTATACTATTTATCAACAGCTTTCTCATGAGATTCCCTGGCCTGACCGAAAGCAGGAAGTTTCTAGGGCAGCCTAGACTCAGAGACTCCCATTCCAGTTCTGCAGACCCCAGAGGTTTGGCTATTTCAGATGGGCAGCCTAACTTTTGGCTGCTTATATGAAGAAAACTCATGGTACTGCATCCATTTTCCCTTCCTCATGGGCTCTAAGGGGCAGTTGGCTTTGGCAAGTAGCTGGCTGCATGATCTCATAGCTCTTGTTCATTTCTACCTGCCACGACTTTAGGGTAGAATAACTTCATGAAAGTAGCCAGTTTGAAATTACTCACATGTTTCAGAGAGGGGGGTCTTGTGTCTCATTTTCTTTAACCATCTCCACAGAGATACAACCTCTTGGAAAGGTGGGAGACAAGCCCCCACTAGATTACAAACGCACTGACATTTGCTGCCCAGTTCACTCTGTGGCAGCAGATATGGGCTGAAGGACACTATTTCAACAGCCAAAACAGGGACTTTCTGAAGTGCAATTTATATTCCTTTGTTTTGATTCTGCTAATCTGTTTAAACCAATGAATTGAGCTTCCACTTTATAAACGTCCTGGCGAGCGGAGCACAGATACTGAGTCACCTCCATCAGGAATAGCAAGAGCAGCCATGCGCATCTTGTTCTGCATTGCTTTTTTTCCCTTTATGTTTTTTGTGGAACATTGTAGTCTGTGCTGTGTTTGTAACACCCTGCAGGAAGAGTTCAGAAAGAGCATGTGATCTTACAAAGGGCACCGGGTTTTCCACCCAAAGAACTTAAACTCCTTCACAAACATTGCACAGAGTCTTCCAAACTTGCACACCTAAAGTTAGGCACCAACATCTATATCTAGGCACTTCAGTCAATGCTGGGATTCCTAGAGGTGCTGAGCATCTATAACACACTTGCTGAGTGGGTGTTGCATCCCTCCCCAGTGACTGGTTTACAGGGGATAACAGTCTCTTGCTGCTACCAGCCAGTGGAGTTACCCTTCTAGGTCAAGGAGCAGAAGTCGGAGCTAAAGGCCCAAGGTTCAAACCTAATAATGACTTGGTGTGGGAGGTTGTTATCCACCCACAGATCCTGTTGACTTCAGGCTTGCTCTCTCTCATTAGTTTAAATAGGAGCAGTGGGTGTCAGTGTTCAAGTCAGGCCACTCACTCTGGTGCTTATGTATGTATTTAGGTCCCTAACTTCAAGCAACCAAGTTTGAAAACTTTGGCGGAATGAATTAACCAATGAATTCATCATTTACAGGTGGGAAACTGAGGCACAGAAAGGATAACTGGCCTAAGATGGCATTTGCAGCAACCCTACTGGGAATGAGAAGCAGTTGTATCGCCTTACCTCCATGAGCTATCCAGGACTGTCCCTAGCTGGTCATGGCAAATTGTGCCAGAGACATCCCTGAGCTGGGTGAGTGGAGAACTCTAACCTCAGTCTCCGAATAGCCAAGCATAAACATGCAGTTCCAGATTGGATGTGGGTTTGGGAATTTTATTCCTGCATCCACCCTGTTGAGTAACTCAAGTCACACACCCCTCTCCTGCTCTTCTCTGTAGACTTCAGGCAGTTGGGAGACTATTGATTGTGGAAAACAAGAGTTAATCTGGAGAGACAGACAAACACAGAAAAATAAAGTGCATTTGAGTTTAAAAAGAAAAAGTTAGCATGATCCCATTGAACCATTGACAAGGCTGTCACAAATATCTCCTTGTCTCACTGTAAATAAACAAGCTTAGTGCTGTTATTTTAGAATAAAAGGCCAGAATAGGTTTTGTATTGACTTTCTAATACCCACTCCAGAGCTGGAAGAAGAAAATTAAAGATAATAAAGTAAAAGTGCAAACCATAAAAGAGGAGACAGCCGGCGCATGGTAAACCACAAGCCCTGGTCCTCTCTGGTCAGCTCTGGGTGCCAGTAGCATGATGTGACAAAGGTTGGCATTGGAGATAAGAATTTGAGGCTGCCAGTGAATCCCAGTCTATATTTGGAATGATGACAGCCTCAGGATGATACCACCTCAGTCGGGGATGATTCAAAGCCCAGTGCTCATGTCCTGTCCTCGCTGGGTGTGCTTGCCAGCTGGGTGGTGTTTGTAGCTGTTCAAAGGGATGTGGTTGACTTAGTTTAAGAACCACAGCCCCTGGGGTGTTCTTCTTGTCATAGTAAATTGGGCCTTTCCTGCCTTCTCCAAGCGTCCACCTCAGGCAGAGGTGTAGCTAGCAGTGTGAGTTCTGTGCAGTGCCCATGTATATCTCCATATAATGGCACCAGGTCTGGTCCCAAGCTCTCCTTGTTTCTCTTCCCAGAGAGTGCATCCTCTGGCTCTGCTACAACCAATCTGCTTGCCTCTCAGGACTGGCCTGGCTGGTTCTTGGCCAAAAGACACCCCCTCCCTTAGGTTCATTACCAAGCCACCCAGCTGTATTCATACACCTCTTCCAAAAGCTCTTCCTCCAGAATCTTCTAAACCCCTCTCAGGCACTTTCCTGGGCCCTTTTGTTTCCTTCTAGTGACTTCACTAGAAAGGCCCACTAGTTCCTTCCAAGCTTATCCCACACTGAGGAAAGAAAGCTGCTAATATCCTTGTCCCACTTCCCAGCCTGCTTACCCCTCTGTTAATGTGCCAGACACTTGGAGCCTTTCCATCCAGACTCAATTCCATCTCTTTTTCTGCACATTGGAGAGATGGGTTCCTCCATTTAAGCAGGATGCGTTCAGCGTAATGTCAGCCCATGGGGTAAGTAAGTGCTGGCACAGTGGTGAGTAACACAAATAATAGGTTTCCACCCGCCTCAGGTTAGCTGCACTAGGTATAACTCCCCACCCCACTTGTTCAAACGCACAGACGGGCACCTCATCTTGAACTAGGCAGGCGCTGCGAATCAGATGCATGGAGAGACTGTGTGTTAGAGCATCTTTAAAAAATAAATAGTGACGAGTAAGTACTGAGTAGGGGCAGAAAAGAACGTGGGTACCTGGTGCACTAGGATCAGGAGAGACTTCCAGGAGCAGGGAGCATCATGGCCGTAGTTCCAAGCAGGTACCTGAGGACAGAATGTGGCTTAACATCTCTGAAAAGCCACCTCTCTCCCGTGCCGTAGTACTTTAATAGTTGGTCAAAATAAGGTGCATCGGTATATGTGCAAAAAGATTAATAGATTATAAGGCTGGAAGGAACCACGGTGACAATCTATTCTGACCTCTTGAAGCATACATCTATACTCGATAAAGGTAACTGTTTGACCTGGTATTTTCAAAGGCACCTCTAGACAAAGACACCCAACTCCTATTGAAAGTACATGGGATTTGGGCAGCTCACTCCCTTAAACTCCTTTGATAACCCCAGGCTTCATGCATCTATATTGCTGGTAGACTGGACACAAATGCCCTGACTGTGACATTGCCTATGAAGCAATGGAAGCCCATTATCCCTGCAGCACTGGGCTAAAAGTGCTTTATCATATCAACAAAGGATTATCCGAGGACAGGAATAATAATAATAATAAACCAAAAGGCGGGGGATTGGAACCATTCACAGCAGGTCATTTTTCCTGGGCTGAAATCACACGCCAAGGTTGATAAGATGGGTATTTGAAAGAGTATTGATTTGACTCTTTTAGTTTACACTTAAGGCTTAATGAGCTTCTTGCTTCTGGCCTGCCTTTTACACTCAGCCCCTGTCATGAGTATTTACTACCAGTTTGCAACTCCAAGAAATTTTGTCCCAAGTCCTGTGACGAGTTGGAAAGGTATTAGGTTCCCAGTAGGAAGCAAGAGTGGCTGTTTGGGCTTTTTTTTTCCCTCTTCCCTTTTCCAGGTTGTTGTACCTGGTCTTAATCCCTCCACCAAATGCGGATCTTTGAAATTAAGGTCAGTGAAATTCCTCGAAAAGAGATTTTGTTTTGTTTTTATTTGATCAAAGGTAAAACGTAAATTAGCATCGTGGCTTCCATGTTCACATGTAATACACACACCCATGGAAATGTTTGGCATTATTATTTGTGTTCTAATATCACTAGAGGCTGCAACTGAGGACCTGTTGTGCTAGGTGCTGCATATATGCGTAGTCAGAGACAGCTCCTACTCTGAAGAGTTTATAATCTGGATAGACGAGGCAAGTGTGAAAACAAAAGCAGAGAGATGTGAAGTGACTTGCCCAGGGGCATAATGTAGATCATAGAAACATAGAATACCAGGGTTGGAAGAGACCTCAGGAGGTCATCTAGTCCAACCCCCTGCTCAAAGCAGGACCAATCCCCAACTAAATCATCCCAGCCAGGGCTTTGTCAAGCCTGACCTTAAAAACCTCAAAGGAAGGAGATTCCACCACCTCCCTAGGTAACGCATTCCAGTGCTTCACCACCCTCCTAGTGAAAAAGTTTTTCCTAATATCCAACCTAAACTTCCCCCACTGCAACTTGAAACCATTACTCCTCGTTCTGTCATCTGCTACCACTGAGAACAGCCTAGTTCCATCCTCTTTGGAACCCCCTTTCAGGTAGTTGAAAGCAGCTATCAAAACCCCACTCATTCTTCTCTTCTGCAGACTAAATAATCCCAGTTCCCTCAACCTCTCCTCATAAGTCATGTGTTCCAGTCCCCTAATCATTTTTGTTGCCCTCCGCTGGACGCTTTCCAATTTTTCCACATCCTTCTTGTAGTGTGGGGCCCAAAACTGGACACAGTACTCCAGATGAGGCCTTACCAATGTTGAATAGAGGAGAATGATCACGTCCCTCGATCTGCTGGCAATGCCCCTACTTATACATCCCAAAATGCCATTGGCCCTCTTGGCAAGCCTTCAGTGGCAGGGTCAGAAAAAGAATCCTCAGTCTCCATCTAGTGCACTATTCACTAGACCACACTGCCTCCCTTAGCACAAAAAGATCTAAAAATATATTATTTTAACCAGCCTCATGGACTAGCTTTCTTATGCATCAATTCCCAACCACTGGCAAAGCGTGCACCAACACTTGTTCTTCAAGCTTTTATGAGCGATACCTGAAGTTTCCTACCCATAACCCAACCCATTCAATGCATTTTTATTTTGTATAACCTCTGTTATATAAACTGAATCCCCCAAATCCTAGGGTTAAACTAGAAAAGGTGAGATCTGAAAACAGATGGAGATTTGACCATGTGGAGAGCTGAGATAGGCCCTGCATCTGGATCTGGTTCCAAACTGCCCCAGAGTTCAGGATTTGGGCCTCACAGAGATAGGCTGGGGCTCTGAACTCAACTGTGAATGCAGAATCTGGGTTTGGATCCAGGTTTTTGGTCTGGAGCCAGTGTCTAGTGAAGAGATGTTGCACCACAGGGCTGTTCCAGATGGCAGGAGATGCAGAGGAAAAACATTTTTTAAATTGGGATGGGGGAAGGAGAGGAGATTGGCATTAAATAAGTGGGAAAGGGCTGGCAGAGGAATGGGGAGAGAGGGTGCACAAATGTGAGTCATACTGGAGGATGTCCATGGCTGTGAAAACCGATCTGTAGTTTGAAGTAAAGGCAAGATGGTTCTAAAACTGGTGGCCTTCCACAGTTTTTGTAGCTGCTGCTGGGCTGAGTTTAGTTAACCCAAAAGGTTCCGTGATTGGGCTGGGAACTGACTATTTCTAGGGTTTACAGATGGCTGTGTTGGTGGCATTCGTCTGGGGAGAAAAGAGAAGTTATGTCAGCAGGTCAGGTCAGGATTCTTTCATGAAGGATTTCCAACCCATCCTGTGTGCTCAGTGCCAAAAATTTCCTCAGTTCCTGGCATGTTCTCCCTAGGCCATTGGCAGACTTTAGCATAACTTGGGTTAGGAACTAGCAGGGGAGAGAAGGGACAGGGAGTGCATGCCAGTGGGATTCAATAATATAGGCATGTAGCAATGGAAGAGACCAGGAGTTAAGAAGGAAAGATTGCCCCACCGTGCACCACTCCTGATGCACCAGCATTCACTGCACACATAGGCAAGGCTACCCCTCGCTCTAGACCAATACGGCCCCTCAGGCACATAGCCTTTGCTCTGACAGTCTGGGCTCCTGATGGCACCAGATCCCTGAATGCTTTTAAAGTTTCCCTGTCGCCCTCCTCACTCCAGCCACTAAATCTCTACATCCTGCATTTGTTTAATTAGCCGGATGAGGTGATTAATAGCCATGATGTAGGACAAGTCTGTTCTACTTTAAAAAAAAAAAAAAGTTTCTCTAAGAGCCTGCGTTAGAAGGGGTGAGGTTAGTGAAATGTATCAACTTCTGCATGAAGTCAAACATCTCCTTTGGGTAAGGAGATGTTCGCGAATGCTATTTTTTTAAAAAATATTATTATTACTACTTGAACTGGCCTTCTCTTGTCATCAGTATTATAAGTATGAATTGGAGTAAAATCTTGATTATATTGTTTGTAAGGAGAAAGCACAAGGAGCTGGGATTTTAAATACTCAATGACTTTTTCATCAGTGCAAAGCCATCTTTTCCAAAAAGCAGCGATGTGCTTTATCTGCCTCACATTGCCATCTGTCCTTTCCAGAACAGGTGGTTATCAGGAGGAATTTTATTCCGGACTCCTGTTTTGATAACACTTAAAACTATTTTAAAAAGAATCCCAAACGAGGAATGCTGCTAAGTGAGTGGTAAACTACTTACAAAGGGCGAGTCTGAGGCTGGCCTGGTTACGGAGGAGTTCCGCTAACATAAGCTCTTTAGAAGCAGGCTGTGCTGAGATGCCGTGGCATTTGCACGTTCATTGAAATCAGGCGAACAGTCCAAGAGCCCCAGATATTTAAAATCTTTGTGAGCCCTGGTTTGAGAGCGGAATGTTCTGGTCTGCAAAGCGTGAAAGCCTTGCAAGTAATAATTCATGTCGACAGCAATATGCTGGAGGCTAAAGTCTTGAAACAGGATTTGGCCAGGTGTGTGTGTGTTTGGGGCTGGGGGGGGGGGGAGATGTGGAATTTTTGTTGCGATCCAATAAACTCCCATTTATCCAAAACCCTAGTATCCAATCCTCTGCATTATCCAAAGCCTTCCTTGTCCCCCAGCGTGAGATAGATACATGCTCTCTGCAGCATGTATCTCATGCTGGGGGATGGAGGGCAAGGATGGCATTTGGATCATGCAGAGGTTAGCATAATAGAGCGGAGACACCCCCCCCCTCCCAGCCAGGACTGTGAGGAGGAGGCGAGCAGCAGAGGGAGCCTGCTGTCACAGGAGCGGGCAGGACCAGAGTGAGAATGGCTGTGACAGCCAGGCTGCAGAGGGCACTGCTGCAGGGCTGGTGACACTCCATGCCTGTAGGCGCAAGGTGCAGAGAAGACTGCGGTCTTGGCAGGGCAAAGCAAAGTCCTGGCTGAGGTCTCTGCTCTGCCCCACCAGGACCAGGGCCTCTTCCCTGCACTTTGCGCCTGCAGGGACCAGAGTCACCAGTCCTGCAACAGTGCAGGGAGTCCTTTGCAGCCCTGCGGCCACAGGAGTGAGCAAGCGGGGCTGAGCAGAGACAGGGCTGCGAGATAGAGGAGGATGAACCGCTGTCCCGGAGGAGGCCATCCCAGTGCTGAATGGCTCCTGCTCTCCCACTCATCCAAACACCCGATTATCCGAATTAAATCCGCATCCCCAGTGCTATTCGGATAATGGGGAGTGCTCTGTATGTGTATTTATCTGGACATATATACACAATTACACACACATAGATATATAGTCATATGCATACGTGCATATGTACACACACATACACAAGAAGTGAGTCTGTCTCTCCTTGCAGCAAGAAGTACTCAGTTCCAGACACTCCCTGGTGGCTTTTCAGACCTCTGCAATTTTGTATGCAAAACAGAAACCTGGTGCAGTCCAAGTCTTCAGATTCGGCCGCTGGTCCTGGCCTGCGACTGCTCCTCTAGCTGGGAGAAGAAGGGCCTGTAGGCATCAAGGCAGCATGGAAAGTGGCTACATCTAAATACTTCAACACATAATTTCTTTCCCCTGCCTTTGATTCAAATCTCCTCTAAACCTCAGAAGCATTAATACTGTTAGTGGGCTTGTGTGTGCCACATGTGGGTGCCACCGGATTTGATTCCTTCACACAACTGACTGGTGAATAATTTAGCACCAGTTTTGCTTTGAATGGGACTGGAAAGAACCACACTGAAAACAAAGCTAGTCTGCTTACGGCTTCCAGGAGGGGCCTGCTTTCTTGCTCCCTCTTTCCTGGGCTAGGGAAGATTTTAAATAGGGAAGGGACTGGGTGTGTGTTTGTGCAAACCGCATAGCCTGGTGGAAGCTGCCATTTGACATGCAGTAATTTCGTACCCTCCCTGCTCAGTAAAAGGATGCTTTTTATAATCTGAGAAAGGACATTCGCGTGGGGTGGGAAATGACCAGAGGCCAGGAAGTATGGACAGGATACAGTCTCCTTCCTGGTCCTGAGTGGGAATGGAGCTAGAATAAGAATTTACCCCAAATCTGACCCTGCATTTCAAATCCATCAGAATAAAATTGTGTATTTATTTATTTATTTCCAGCATTGCAGGTCTCTGTACTTCTTGGATTCAGCCAGACCCAGAGACAGCAAGAAAAGGCATTTTTTTCTCTGGGGTCGGGGGCAGTATGGGATACGCAGAGAGGAAGCCAAAACTTCGGCCAGCTGGGTTGGATATGGGTCCAAGCTTTAAGATGGGTCTTTGAATGGGACCAGAATTCTGACCCTTTGGAGGTTCATATGCTGCTGATCATATAGGGTCTGTTGTTGGCTTCTCCAGTGTGGATTTATGCAGCTAGGGTAATAGAGGGATGAAATTGATCAAGATGCAGATAGCAAGCACCAGGTCACGTGCACCATGAGTTCCATCATAAGGCTTAAGAGCTTCGTAGACCATGTGCTGGCGTTCTGCACAGGGGTCAGGGTCACCCACCAGAGAAAGGTTAGTGGTCAAACCACAGGACTGAGAATCTGCAGATCTGGATTCTGTTCCTGGCTCTGCTGAGCTTGGACTGCGCGCTGAGCCATCCTGGGACCATTTTCCCATCTGTGAAATGGCTATTATGAGAGTTAACCACCTCACGGGAGGAAGGGGGGGGGTTGTGAGGCTCAATTCAGCAGTGCCTGTAAAAGCACTTGGCGATCGTCAGATGGAAGGTGCTATGGGCACAGGGTTGCCAACTCTGTAATATTTAAAAACCGGACACTCCAGCAGGAGTGCGGGAACCTCCCCACCCTGCCGCTTCTCCCCCGAGGCTCCGCCTCTGCCCCATCTCCTCCCCAAGGCCCCACCCCTTCCCTGCCCCTTCCCCCATGGCCCTGCCCCCTGTTTGCTCCTCTTCCCTCCTGCTCTTGTCACTCACTGCTCTTCCCCTCTCCCCCATGCACTGCCTGGGTCAGGAGGGACTTGTCTGTGAAGCCAGGGCTGGGATCTGCAGCCGTCTGATGCAGGTAGAAGGTGGCTCCGGCTCTGTAGAGGCTGGCATGGGTGATGGCCCGGTGCCTCCCCGCCACCAGCAACTGGACTTTTGGTGTCTAGTCAGTAGATCTGACCAGACCCTGTCAGGTCCCCTTTTTGACCAGACTTTCCGGTTGAAAACTGGGCACATAGCCCACCCTCTATGGGCAAATCCCAGATCAGTCAGGACTGGAGCTCTTTCTCAAGGAGATGCACTGGAATAGATCTAACAGAAGTCATGGGCTTGATGCAGAAATTAGTCAGTGCTTTCTGGGTGGTTCCAGAGGTCAAACAAGATTATCACAATGGTCCTTTTTGCCCTTAAATCATGTCTCATGGCTTTTCAAACAGATAGAACAGTGCACTGCATGGCTAGATTGTATTATCTTTGTTCTGCCTGGGTGGTGTCATTCATATTAGAATTCAGTTATATGTTTGTAGTCCTATAAGAGGAAACCAATGTATGCCCTGAGAGGGCCTGGCACCATATAAGATGTATGTCATGGTGTAACACTTTTAATTTCCTTGCTCTCCTTGACCTTTGCACTCCTGTAGCACCTTTCAATGGAGGCTGTCAAGGTGTTTCATAGACATGAATGCATTAAAGATTCATGGTCCCCTGTGACACCATACCCATTTCACAGAAGGGTAAAACAAGGCACAGAGAGATTCAGGGGGGAAAGTTCACACTTAGAAACCTAAAGATAGGCCCCTAAACCAATATTTAGCTATCTAAGTAAGTGACGTTGACACTTAAGATAGGACAAGAAAGATTTTAAGGCTTGCCTGGGAGCAAGACTCTCATGTGCTTTGGGTAAGCACTGGACTGGGACTCAGAAGCTTTGGGTACTAGTTCCTAGCTCTGCCATTGGCAGGCTGCATGACCTTGATCAAGTCATTCACCACTCTGTGCCTGTTTTCTATCACTCCCTTTTCTTATCTATTTAGACTGAATCTGCATTACAGCAGGAACTGTCCCTCTCGGTATGTACAGCAGCTCACACAAAGAGGTGCCGATCCTGTGCTGTAACCTTAATAATAATGTGTATGATAGCAAGAGGATGAGATTCAAAAGGAAGGATCTCACTATCTCACTAAGGCAGGTTGCTGGATGGGGCTTAACCCCAATCACCCGCAAGCCTAGTGAATGCACCCAATTACTCCTACCTGCAACCGTAGCTAATTGACTCCTAGCCAGAGGGGGTGGAACTAAGCCATAAGAAGAAGACTAAAGAAGCTCAGTTTGGGGAGGTATTGCAGAGGAAACAGGTCTCTGTGGCTGAGAGAAGCCCAGGATTAGGGTAACAGAGCTAAGGGGGGCAGCGCACTATGGGGGCAGCATAGGGGACGCCCCGAGATAGGGTTTTGCAAGTTCAAGGAGAGCACTTGTACTTGTATGGTTCGACAAAGCCTTGGCTGGGATGATTTAGTTGGTGTTGGTCTTGCTTTGAGCAGGGGGTTGGACTAGCTGACCTCCTGAGGTCCCTTCCCTGATCTTCTATGATTCTATGACTTTAGTAGCCCAAAGGGGCAGCCGAATTATTCAGACTCATTTGGATTGTTCATTATACCATGAACTTTGTCACTTGGCTGAAGGGCTGAGCTACAGAAGACCTGGAGCCAGAGGCAGTCACCCAGCAGAAGGCACTGAAGCCGAAGGTATCGGCTACGTTAGGCCTGGCTACAAGGGGACATTCCAGGGGTGAGTGTGCCCTGCCACAGTGGCTCTTCACTGAACACCCCCCACACACATACCGCCAGCACCCCCTCTATGACAAACTGCAGGGAGGAGAGGCGCTTGAAAGAAAACTCAACACACAACTTCAGGCAGTGCCCCAGCTCTGCGGCGTACTGAAATCCCTCCAAAGAAGCCAGCCTGCATGAACACTAAAATACCAGCTCGCCAAAAGGAGTAACCAAAGAGAGCGAACTAAACGAGCACTCTGAGGAACGAAGAGAAAGGAGAAGGGGGAAGCAAAATCCATGAGTGAAGGCTTTATAAATGTCCCTGGCTTGGGAGAACGGGTTTAGCAGGCCCACGGTGAATATTCCACTTGGTGCCCCACGGTGCTGATGTTCGAAATCACAGCTCTGGAGCCCTTCTCACGCCGGTCCCTGTGTTTGCTTTTTCAATCAGTGAATATCAGGTTGTCTCTTTCTGTCTCTGCGTTCGGCTGTGCCAGAGCTTAAATGAGACCTCAGAGAGAGCAGTGCTCCAGACCTTTGAAACTGTTCATCTCTCATGCCCCTACCGCTATTAACTGATCAATTCCTCCCCCTTCCGTTTTCCCCCCAGTAATTCCCTCCCACCCTCTTTTTTTTTAATACATCCAGTAAGTCAATCAGTTTCAAATTATTGGTCCCAGAGACAGATGTTTGGTGAGTCATTTAGCTGCACGAAGTTCTTCAGACAGTTTGCTTTTCCACCTCCTGTTCGGTTAAAGGATCTTTTGAGGCTTATTTTTCCTTTTCAAAATGTCTTTAACTGCCGAGCGCTCACTCCCACTGGGCAGACTAATGATGTTGGACACAATATGTGTGAACATCTCTTTAGAGGCTATCTCCCGTCGGCAACATTCTTGCCTATAAAATCATTGTTTATTTAGTCCTTAGGCCCAGGAACCATCTGCAGTCCCCTTGGCTCCTGTTGTTTTTAAAGTCCTATTAAGTTTCTCCCCTTCTCCTCAGAGCATTATTTTATTTCTAAACAGCCACAGACAACTTCCTGTCAACGCAGCTTCTCATAGGCAAATTAGAGATGACAGTTTCATTCTTTTGACTGTGGCAGGCTTGCCTCCGATGTTATTTAATGTGAAAACAACTGTTATTTATTTTAAAAATAAAATAAAAAGAAGAACTGGGAGGATAGCCCGGGGACCTTACGTTAAGAAGCCCACGCAACTTTAAAGCATGAAGGGTTGGAAGGGCCTACTTTATGGTCATGGCAGAAGACAATCAATTAGTGGTGACTCTGTGTCATTCCAATCTGTCTTCCTCTGACAGGGGCTGAAAATTTGAGGGGGGGGTGCTTTCCCCCCCCCACTCCTTTTTCTGCTGAATAAGCATGTACCGAATTCACAGCACAACATCAAGGAGGGGAACAGATAGTGCCCTGGTTTAAGCCAGCATAAATCCAGAGCGAATCTGTTTATTCCCATGCAGTTACTTTGAATTGACATTGGTATAACTGAGGTCAAAATGAGGTCCAGTTCAGAGGCTCCTGCCATGTGAAGCAGCCAGAACGCCAGTTTCACTGGCCTCCGTGGAATTCCCTGGCACAACGGGAAGCTCCTGGTAGCACAGAGATGATATAAGGGTTTGCAACCCTGCAACTCCACCCGAGAGAATGCCAGAGCATCCCTGGGCTGTGACTGTTCTCTGCTGCTGGAACAGCCACTTGAGACTATGGGAACCTGCACATGACTTTACCAGAAACCAGAGCAGTCCCTGGCCAGCACTAACATACAAGGGCCACAAAGGTTACTTGCAGCCACCTTTGCTCTTTCCAGCCCTCCTGACCTGCACCATGGCCCCAGGCAGGCCTGTGTGAAGGCAGAGACGCCCTGATTCCCCAGGAGACCCCAGTTATTTCCCCCCACACACACAGCTCTCAGCCAGCACCAAGCAGCTCCTACTCCACACCACACGGCACTGGAGCCAGGAGGGAGTCAGAGGCCTGCCAGCCGCTGAGACACCTCCCACCACGGTGAAACAGGATCCCCTGGGGATCCAGGTTTGGCGGCAGGGTCTGGTTGGGCCCAGTGCAGCGTTCTCCCTGTCTGGCTGGGGGAAGAGGGAAAGGGTGCAGCTTGCTGCTGGTGTTCTCTTCCACTGCATCCCTCTGGGGTGGGATGGGCTGGGGTGGGGTGGAGAAGCCAGTGCCAGCCTGGAAGCCATGATGTCCATGGGGAACAGGAGGCTGACAGCACTGCAGAGAGGTTTAGTGCTTCATCCCCGCAGGATCCAGGACGCTTAAGTATGTCTAGACTGCACACTGAGCCCAGGCTCTGACTCTGGTTTGAGCCCAAGCCCCCGACCATCCATGCACAAAACAGTCTGACTCGGGTCAGCAAGCACTCGGGATCTGGGTTTTAGGGCCCTGCTCTGTGGGTCAGAGCCAAGTCCATGACTCTGGTCCAAGCCCTGTCATCTTGCAGTGTGGACACAGCTCAAGCCACAGACCTGAATCAGAAGGTCTGCTTAGAGCAGCATGGACGCGTTAGCATGGCTGTGAGACCCGGGTTTACAAGGCAGTGTCCATGCTCACACATGGGCTTGGAAACACTGAGCCCACGAGCCCGGGTCCCACAGACCCAGATTTACAATGCAGTGTAGACACATCCACGGAGGCCTCATCCAGAGGTGAAAGTAAGCCGGTCCGGTCCAGCGTATCGGTAAAAAAGTGCTGACCGTACTGGCAGGGCCGCAGATGGGAGGAGGCAGGGAGGACAAAAGGGGCAGTTGCCCTGGGGCCCAGAGATTTAAAAGGGCCCTGGGCTCCCAGCCACCGCTACCCCAGGGCTCCGGTGGCTATTTAAAGGGCCCGGGGCTGCCACCACTGCACCTGTGGCCTGAGCCCTGGACCTTTTAAATCACCTCTGAAGCCCTGGGCAATGCGGGCCAGGCAGCGCTGAAGGGCTGGCTGGGGGATTTTGGCCCGCCTGAGTCCCCGCCCCTTCCAGGGGCCCAGAGCCGCCGCCTCCCCCCCACCCACCCACACACACACACACACACACCTTGCCCAGGACCCTGGCCGCCCTGCATACCATTAAGTCATTTAAGTTACTTTCACCCCAGCCTCATCCCTGACTTCACTGCAGCTCCCAAACTCTTCCACTGAGCAAAGGAAACTGGTGGGGAAGATCAACCCTCTGTCTTTTCCCCAGGACCCACTCTCCCCCCAGTGGTTTGTTTTTATTCTGAGAGATGGTCCCCACTCCCCGGTCTTCTGGAAAGCATTAGGGCCTGGTTTATGCTTGGCGCTCATGAATGACAGTCGTTAGAATCCAGTGAATGCAATGAGCATCTGGGCTGGAGGTGCTTATCTGAAAGCACATGCAAGGGAATATTGTCACCGCTGAGGCTGCTCTCCACTTCCAAGGAGAGACAGAGTAGAGGAATGACAGGCAGGCAGAGGCCAAGATTCAGGAGACCTGGATTTTCTTCTCGGCTCTGCTATTGACCTGCTGTGTAACTCTGAGCCTTGCTCCTCTGTGTGCACCTCTTTCCCCTCCCACCCTGTGTCTGCTTTGTCTGTTTCGATTGTAAACTGGGGCTGTCTCTCAACTCTCTGTGCATGTAGCACCCAGCAAAAGAGGGTCCTGATCTCAGATGGGCCCTTTAGATGCTATTGTAACAAATAGTAATTATTACTATAACAACCTGCGCATAGTGAAAGAGACCTAGTGTGCCCCCCATCCAATTTGACAAGGGGTGTTAAAATATATATGGGAGGCCGAAATATTGTCCAGTATCAGCAAAACTGAATTTCACAGAGAGGATACAAAGTGGATTAACAAAACCCAGTAAAGGGGCAGGGGTGATGCCTTGGGAAAGGTTTCTTCTGGATGCAACAGCATACATGAAAGAATTTGGGGACCCCCCCCAATCAATATCCAAACTTTTTGCATTTCTGTGTGAGCTTCTATAGCAGTTCTGTACACAGGGAAGGTCTGTGGGGACAGAAAGGCAACGGGTGGAGAAGAAGGGTGATTAATAAAGCTGGTCAAATAATTTCAGTTCATTGGCAGTTTCGAAAAGTAAAACAAAAAAAAATTGTTTGGGCTCAGACTGAAAATGCACGTTTTGAAATTTTTGGTGAGTCAGAAAGATGAAAAAAAAATGTTTTGGTCGGAATGATCCATTTCATTTTGACAAAATCCAAACACTTTGTTTTGATTTCAAATGTTTCAAAACATTTTGGGATCTTTTTTTAAATACAAAAATTAAAGGCAACTTTGAAACAAAAAGTCATTTCAAACCAACATTTGAGATATTTTCACCTTTCAGGGGTTTTTTTCCCCCTTGAAATGAGCAATTTGGCAAAATCAACACAGATTTGCAAACTATTTCTCTGTCATCGAATTGACATTTTTCAATAAGCAAAGTTTTGGATGAAAAATTTCACCCAGCACTAGTGGTTAAGCCTGAGGACTGGGAACCGGAAAATCTGGATTCTAGGCTTGGCTCTTTGACACAGGGCCTGAACAGAATAGAAGAGGCAACCTGTATGACCTTAGGCAAGTCACTTATCCTCTCTGTGCCTCTGTTTCCCCACCTGTAAACTGGGCACAACAACACTTCCCTAACTCTCAGAGGTGTTCTGGGGCTTAATTTATTAATGTTTGTTACACCTTTTGAGATCTTGGGTAGGAGACGGTTATCAAGTGGAAAGTACATTTTTATAAATTCTAGGAAGAAAAACCCCACTTTGGAATAATATTGTAACAGTTAAACACCCAAGTCGCAGAACATGAGGATAAGGCTTTGTAACTTTAACTGTACCCTCTTCTTAGTAGGCATCACAATGAAGAGTTTAGAGCAGATCCTTACCTGGTGTAAATCAGTGTAGTTCCACTGAAGTTGAAAAGAAATGATATTGCATTGTACAGTATTATCTAAGCAACAGTACAATTAAAGGGCATTGAAGGCTATGTGGATAGAGACCAGCGGGGGAGCTGACCCCAGACTGTCTCTTAGATAATACAATATAACTTCATATAATTGTCTCTACAAACTTTGATACACATGCCTTCTGTACTTACATTTTTTTACTATGGTATTGGTCCACTCTACTGTTGTTGACTTAGACAGCTAATCGTCTTCCTATGGTAGTATTTTAATATTCTGGGGTGCTACCATGTAGGTTGTGTTTACTTTTTAAATAGCAGGGCAACTTTACTGAGGGGAATATGGCAGCTCCGTTACTTCGAAGCTCATTTAGCTGCACACTTAAGTGCCCTATGCACGCCAGTAAATTTTCAGTATCATTTTATGCTGCTGCTCTACATAATCTGTTGTGTACTGTTCTATTCTGTATAGGGTTTTGTGGCCTCCTCATTACTTTAGTACCTGAGCACCATCCAGTAGTTGGAGAAGTGTGCCTTACACTTGGAATGGAAGGTGGCGAGGTTTGTGATGCTCCCTGGTTCCACAGCCCCAGACGAGCCCCGGAGAAAGCCCCAGCTCCTGTTATGAACCTTAGCTGGGTCTTCTTATGCTAGGTGCTCTACATACGCAGAAGGAGAGAGAGGTCTTGCCCTGAAGAACTTACAGTTAGAAGGGCAAATAACAGATTTATTGGGGGTTTTTTTTTTTGGCTTCACTGGCCATTCTGAAAAAAATCATTAAAAATACCCTTTGCTGTCCAAGCAGACAAAAGTTAGGAGGGGAAGCAGAGGTGAAGCAACGTTTCCAACGCAGCTCAGCAGGTCAGTGGCAAAGATGAGAAGCTAGGACTCTGGACTCCTTAGCCAGTGCCTGTAGCTTGTTTACCACACAGCCTCTCTGGGAGTTGTGACAGGCAAGCTGCCTGATTCAGGTGTGTTTTTTTCTTATCTGTTCATGCACTGCATAGCCTCAGCCACTTCTGGACAGGCTGCCTAGAAGAATCTGCCTGTTCGGGCCCAAAAGCGTGATCCTTCTGGGTAATGCTTCGCTTCTATTTTCCCCTTTTTTTACAGCCCACGTTTGTCATAGACAAAGCTGTTTCCTCTTTGGTTATTGAAAAATCATTGCTGCGCTACTGGGGTGTGGGGGGGGGCGGGTTTCCTGCATCGCTTACTCATTTTGTGTAACCTCGACATGAATAATCCCGTTGAAGTCAAGTGTGTTTTTAAGAGGGCCCTACCTGTGGACCGGATAGGGGCCTTGCGGATTAGATCAGGATAAAAGGGGGCTGTGTGGCAGAGATAGGGAGAGGAGATACAGTGGGGCGGGAGAGGGACATTTTCATCATGAAATTGCACAGTGAATGAGAGTTGCACCAAAAATAAGATCATTTTTGTTTAGGGTGCCTCCCAGAAGAGGGGGGTACAGTGGATAGGGTGCTAGTCTAGGACATGGGAGACCTGGGTTAAATCCTCTGCTCTCCCATCAGTCCTATGTGGAATCTTGGTCAACCTCACTGTGCCTCAGTTCTCCATCTGTAAAATAGGGATAATGAGCCTTTCCTCACAGGGGCAAGGATAAACCCATTAAAAGTTGCGAGGTCATCAGCTACTACAGTAACAGGGGACAAGTATGCACCTAAGAGAGAGCACTGCTACATTTTTTTAAGTAGTGGATGCCGCACTTGCCATTGGGAAAGGCGCCCTGTGGGACATTGCACTGCCAAGTGGTGGGGTGCTGATGGGGTCAGTGAAGTGAGACTGTTCCACCAAGCGGCCGACTGGCTGGCGTTCCCTCGAACTAGCTTCCTCGTCTGTGAAAGATGCCTCCATGCACCGCAACCAGTTGTTTCTTTTATACAGAGTGCGTGGGGGGGGAGGAGGGGGAAATTACTTTGAGCCAGCACAATTGAACCGAGACAGTATTTGGATGTGACTGCAATTAAAACAGAAGGTCTGGTAGATGTAGGAAAGAAATTCCAGCTCACGGAGTCCATGGAGAATGCAGCATTTTGTATCCACAGAGGCAGGCATACATTATAAATACATCTGTAGCTACTGGGATAGGTGTGAAAATGTAATTAACGAAAAACCTGTGGAGTTTAAATGGACTTTTAGTTGTTTCTTTTTTTTTTCTTTTTTTTTCCCCAATGCCCCTCTCCCTCCCTATTAAGTTAAGTTTAGACTTGTGGTTCTCCTAACTCCCACTGGCACAGTGTAATTTAGCAAAGGTTGTTCCAGGAGAATTTGAAATTAATAATTTCAAATAGGCAAATCAATGATATTTAAAAGCTCCCTCTTGTGTGTTTGCACAATCTGCACAGGTATAAAAGCTAATCACATCTTGCTAGGGAGGAACATTTCTCATAGGTTTTAAGTAGAGCTTGGCAGATTTGGAGGTGGGGGGGGAGCATCGGGTTTCATTTGAAGTGGGGGGGGTGTAATTTAATATTTCTCATTAATTTAGGGCCCATGAAAAGTAACGATCTGCTTAACCAGAGGAAGGAATCGGCAACATTCTCAAAAGGTCACATGCTTTTGCGTAACTATGACAACACCCTCGATTAGAGTAGAGGGGCCTGAAAGGAAATAGGGTCAACTGGGGGCGAAAAGGGGCGGGGTAAATAACAAGGATCTAAAGGAGAGTTCCAGTGTGGGGGCCAGTGAAGTGAAAGGTGCTGGTCTGTCTGTCTGGTAGGCACTGTTCCCTCTAAGCTGTGCACGTGTGCACACAGATCCTAAACCCCGCGCACACGGCGAAACCCCGCACCCCGATATCGGGGGCCACTCACCATCACCGCCAAAGTCCCGGGGCTGGCGTGGTGGCGTTTCCTGGGGTAGCTCCCGGCGGCGCACCCGCCCGCTGGCAGGAGCCGGCAGTGTGGGCGGTCCCTAGGCACAGGGGGTCTCAGTGTGCTGCACCGGCTCCCTCCTGCCCAATCAGAGCTGCGGGGGCGGGGCTTGCAGGCACCAGCAGTGGGCAGAGAGCCCTCTGCCCCCGCAAGCCTCCCCGGACCCGACCCGACCCGACCCTAGGAGCCCGAGGGACCTGCTGGCTCTTAGGGTCTCTGAGCGCTGCCGGCACTCCACGGCTCCAGCAGCTCCCATTGGCGCTTTTCCCGGCCAATGAGAGCCACGGAGCTCGCGCTTGTGGCGGGCGCAGCTCGTAGAGAATCTGGAGATGCCCCCACTCCCCCCCTCGCCGCTCTGACCCTAGGAGCCAGAGACCGCCCAGCAGGGCGGGTGAGTGCGGCCAGGGAAGGGGGCAGGGTGTTATGGAGTGAGTGTCTGGGAGGGTCTGTGGTGGGGTGCTGGGCTGTGAGGGTGTGGAGGGCGCTGGGCAGTGGGGGAGGTTTGTGTGTTTGGGGTGCTAGGCAGTGGGGGCCTGTTGGGGGGTGCTGGGCAGAGGGGGAGATCTGTGTGTGTCAGGGCACTGGATCTTGAATCATAGAATCATAGAATATAAGGGTTGGAAGGGACCCCAGAAGGTCATCTAGTCCAACCCCCTGCTCGAAGCAGGACCAATTCCCAGTTAAATCATCCCAGCCAGGGCTTTGTCAAGCCTGACCTTAAAAACCTCTAAGGAAGGAGATTCTACCACCTCCCTAGGTAACGCATTCCAGTGTTTCACAACCCTCTTAGTGAAAAAGTTTTTCCTAATATCCAATCTAAACCTCCCCCACTGCAGCTTGAGACCATTACTCCTCGTTCTGTCATCTGATACCATTGAGAACAGTCTAGAGCCATCCTCTTTGGAACCCCCTTTCAGGTAGTTGAAAGCAGCTATCAAATCCCCCCTCATTCTTCTCTTCTGCAGGCTAAACAATCCCAGCTCCCTCAGCCTCTCCTCATAACTCATGTGTTCCAGACCCCTAATCATTTTTGTTGCCCTTTGCTGGACTCTCTCCAATTTTT
Source organism: Caretta caretta (assembly GCF_965140235.1). NCBI lineage: Eukaryota > Metazoa > Chordata > Testudines > Cheloniidae > Caretta > Caretta caretta. The sequence goes on along the minus strand of NC_134210.1, from coordinate 6,857,551 downwards.
CCACATCCTTCTTGAAGTGTGGGGCCCAAAACTGGACACAGTACTCCAGATGAGGCCTCACCAATGTCGAATAGAGGGGAACGATCACGTCCCTCGATCTGCTCGCTATGCCCCTACTTATACATCCCAAAATGCCATTGGCCTTCTTGGCAACAAGGGCACACTGCTGACTCATATCCAGCTTCTCGTCCACTGTCACCCCTAGGTCCTTTTCCGCAGAACTGCTGCCTAGCCATTCGGTCCCTAGTCTGTAGCTGTGCATTGGGTTCTTCCGTCCTAAGTGCAGGACCCTGCACTTATCCTTATTGAACCTGATCAGATTTCTTTTGGCCCAATCCTCCAATTTGTCTAGGTCCTTCTGTATCCTATCCCTCCCCTCCAGCGTATCTACCACTCCTCCCAGTTTAGTATCATCCGCAAATTTGCTGAGAGTGCAATCCACACCATCCTCCAGATCATTTATGAAGATATTGAACAAAACCGGCCCCAGGACCGACCCTTGGGGCACTCCACTTGATACCGGCTGCCAACTAGACATGAGGATCTGTGTGGGGCATTGTGTAGTTGTGGTGGGACTGTGGGGAAGGGCACTGGGAGGGAGGGAGGAGAAATCTGTGTGTATTGGGAAACTAGCGAGTGGGGGGTTCTGTGTGGGGTGCTGGGCAGCTGTTGTGGGGCTGTGGGCGGGGGGCACTGGGCAGGGGTGGTGGTGTGCATAGCATTCTGCATTTGTGGTGGAAATGTGGGAGGGTTGTGGGGGGGGCTCTGAGCATAGTGGGTTCAGGGGGTGCAGGGCAGGGGAGCTGTGTGGCTCTTTTCTTCCCCCCGCCAAACTCACCCAATGTGTCCTGATACTTCACTCTTGAGATCTGGTCACCCTGTTTAGGTTAATTTAACAGTCTTTGACATTTCGACCAATAAGGAAATTAAAATGCATGTGTAATTACATATTTTATTCTTGGCTGATTTATTTATATTTTTTAGGAAAATTTTAAATTTAAAACACAAACCCTTGTTTTTGTTTTTTTTTTACTTATGATGTCTCTATCTGAAAACCCATATAAATTGACACAAATTGCAAATTAAAACTTTGTAAATGTATAAGCATTTTACTCGCTTGGGCACATTTGCCTCATGGAGCACACATTTGAACTCTGCTTCAAAAATTGGCACAGAAGAAATTTTTTGCGCACACGGCCTGTCAAAAATTAGAGGGAATGTTGCTTGTAGGGTAATGATCTCTGTTTATGCACCAAGCAGGTACAATGTGTACAGCAGCAAGGTAGGTTTCCTTCACACTGTCCTTACCCACCATTCTCCACCCATGACCCACCTCTAAGGGCTCAGGGAGCAGGTCAGTCTTGGTGACTTTTCTGCTGCCAACAACAGCACTCAGAGGTGAGATGGCTGCATGTGGTAGATCGCTGGCCATTGGAAACTGACCGGAGAGCATCCCCTCATTTCCAGCATGGCAGTGTACACCCTTCAGATAATAATGGCTTTTGGTTTCTAACCACATTTGGTCCCATATGAAAAGCCCCATTGAAGTCAATGGGACTGCTGGTGTGTATAAAGTTACCAGCTGTCATAGTTACCCCATGGCTGGGCTGGATGGAAAAAACTTACCTTGGACTACAAGACTCCATATACCCTTGCCAATGCCTTTAACCATCCAGTGTAAACCAATATGCATTGACCAAAATAAAAGGCCCAGATCCTTAGCTGGTGTAAATCCACATACCACCCTTGACTTCAGGGGAGCTCTGCCAATTTGCACTAGCTGAGGGATTTGGTTCCAAAATCCCTAAGTGTGTGGTGTCATCAAATCTTTGTTTCATTTTATTTTTAAAATAAGCAGAATAGGAAATTGCTGTTTGGAATATCTGCAAAAGACACAATCCTTGCACCTTTTAGTTGGCCCTCATTTGGGATCTGAAATCTTGACTTCTGTGGGTCCAGGTTTGAACCCTCGAGATCTATAATAAATTCCATCTCACAGAGACCTTGGTGTTATCTCACTTTAAATCACTGTAAAGTACAGTAGACCCGACTTACGGTGACTTTGGCTGAAAGTTACTTCTGTGCTTCATCATGTGAATATTTTAGTTCCACTTTTCATCCTCCATCTATTAGAGCACATAGAAGTCAACGTGATCACTCATGTGCTTGAAGCTGTGGTTAAAGTGCTTTGCTGGATTGGCGCCATACGAGAGCCACTGACATCGGTTTTGGTCCTCACTAGAACCTCTGTTTATAGTACTGACGTTTTCTTCTTCCTGTGGAAAAGAATGACTTTCGCTACAGAAGGGTTCCAGTTATTCTGACATCAGGAATATGGGGTAATTAAAAATGTTAGTCCTGATAGAAAAGTGGGGACTCCTTTACCATTCTCACTTCTTTGCAATATTCTTTTTCTAGCATCCCCTGTGGATCACACATCCCCTCTTTTGGACCTTTGGCACTATAATGGGATTCTTGATCACCAAGACAAAGTGTATTCGTAGTCTTGTATAAAGTATACTGATCAAAGTATATTGATGTCTCGTAAGCAGTTCAGTAGTCTGGATCTGATGTCTAGAACAGAGCATAGGAATTGCCAAACTAGAACAGTCACAATGGTCCATAAAGTCCGTTCTCCTGATGCTGTCCAGGATTAGATGCTTCAAGAAGGTGGAAGAAACCTGCAGAGATTTCTTGCTCATAGGAGGAGTTTCTTCCTAGCATCCTTAGTTAGTTAGCCGGCTTCTATTGTGTGGGTTGAGGGTTTCTATCCCTTATACATTTATAACTGTGGATCCACATACATTTGTAATCATTTCCTAAATCCTGCTAAGCTCTTGGCCTCAATTTCTTGTGGCAATGAGTTCCAAAACTTGATTGTGCAACAGGTAAAAAAGCATTCTGCCATAAACTACAAGGCACCATTTATTTGCTAGACGAGTATTTTTCCCCTGTGCTTCTGCATTAAAAGATCCTGTTCAGCTAGCCCTGCCTTATCTGTAGAAGAAAGGGCAGCTGTTTTGTGCTGTAATACTCTTTCAAAAAAGTTCCAAAAAGGAGGAAGTCTCTGACATTTGTATTCTCCTTGCAGCATCTCTTAATAATTCAATTCCCATTAGAAGTGCCTGTGTTGTAGGGGGAAAAGATTTATAGAGAGATTTCACTCCAGGTTGGGTTTTTGTCTTTCTGTGTTTTCTTGGCATTTATCATGCATGTTTTAATTTGGATCTGAGTCTTTCTACCATCTGGTCATTATTGCAAAGAAATATTAATTTTCTCTGAGTGACATGGGCTTCATTCATCATGGAACTAGCTGATTGCCCCTCGATTTTTTTTCCTTTACTCTAAATGAAGTCTAAAGTTACTTAGCACTGAGTGTAACATGGATCAGTGAAGTTTCTGAAGTTAATAGCATCCAGTACTTCTGCATTGCAAAAATGGTAGCCCTGATCTTTTCACTAGCTCTGGGTAGGCAGATCCCTGTGCCTGCACAGAGCTGCTCCCGCAGCACCCGTTGCAGCATTGGGGACTGAAGCAAACAGAAAGGGCTAGAGATCATCTAATGCTCAAATTCACCTTCCAATATTTAGCCACAAAATGCTGCCAAAGGCCAAGTGCAACTGAGAGGATCGAGCCAAATGCTCTTCTCACCTGCACTTGTGGAAGCCAACAGGGGAACAAAAGTTGGTCCAGAGAGCTGTATGAAAATTCCCGGCAGCTGGTGTTTGTTGCACAAAGGAGCCATCCTAAAGATCTCCCCGCCCCCCCATCCTTGAAGTTAATGGAAGTTCTTCATTCAGGGTCAAGCCAAGACCTTTGGGGAAAATTAGACGGTGTTGCTCTCCGACCATTTTAGCCCAGTCCCATTCTCTATGTAAGAGCCTTTGTTTTATGCACGCTGTTACCCAGAGGACAGCGCTAGAGAGTTGAGAATGGGTGTGGGGCTCAGAATCATAGAATCATAGAATATCAGAGTTGGAAGGGACCTCAGGAGATCATCTAGTCCAACCCCCTACTCAAAGCAGGACCAATCTCCAATTTGTTTTTTGCCCCAGATCCCTGACTGGCCCCCTCAAGGATTGAACTCACAACCCTGGGTTTAGCAGGCCAATGCTCAAACCACTGAACTATCCCTCCCCCCAACTACCCTGGGCACCATGGGATGTGTGCAGCTGTACAGGAATATATCCTTCGTACCTCTCATCAACAAATTGCTTTCAGCTGCTATGTTATTGCACATCCTCGGACAAAGCTGGTTCTGCTTGACAGTTCTATGGACCGATCTATTTGGCAGGGTTATGTCCTTTGTTTTCTTTGCGACACCAGATTCTTGTGGAAAGGAAGAAAAGATTCCGTGGTCTGTCAGTGCAATGAATGTTGGATGTAGACTGAGGGCCAGATTCAGAAGTCCTGCATAAGGTAGTACAAGTTAGACCAGGGTACACAGAGGTTTTCCAGAGAGTACATCAACTCAGCTAGATATTTGCCTAGTTTTACAACAGGCTACATAAAAAGCACGAGCGAAGTCAGGACAAGCTAAAATTTCATACAGCCAATGACTTGTTTATTCTGCTCTGTATACTATACACTGAAATGTAAGTACAATATTTATATTCCAATTGATTTATTTTATAATTATATGGTAAAAATGTGTGATTTTGAGAGCAAGTAATTTTTAATGGAGGTGAAACTTGGGGGTACGCAAGACCAACCATATTCCTGAAAGGGGTACAGTAGTCTGGAAAGATTGAGAGTCACTGAGTTAGACCACCAGCCTAGACCCTCTTCCATTCATGCAGACTCTCTTGACCTCCTTACACCCTCATTATTGATATATCAAGGCGGCTAAGTGTGAGTTACTCCCACTTAGATTCACTTATCTATTGGCAGAGCAGTAGCAGGTTGATCTGTGGGAAGCCAAGTGAAAGCAAGGGGGCAGGGCTTGACCTACAGTACCGTATATATCACCTCTGAATTTGGTTCTTGACCTCGGGCTTGTTAGCTGGGGTTAGCAGGATGGAAGATGGAGACAGGTAGACTTTTGCCTTCACCAGCAGGGGTCACTGTGGCCAAGGCAACGTGCTTATACTGTCCGGTGCACTCCGCTCCATCATGTGCAAGCTGGGCATATTGAGCACACGGAGAGGACGACAAAACAACTCGGTTCATTGCTCAGCTTCAGTTCCAGTGCCGTTTTTGAAGTCAGAAAGCCCATTCTTCTTCCAGCACAGCAAAGGTTTTGGAAGAGGTAGAGTAAGAGAGAGACTACGTGTCTCTTTGCTGAAAGGGAATGCTGAGCACTCTTTAGTGGAGAGCATGCTCAAAATATACAAGCAGCTTAAGGAATTCATTGTGGATCATAAATTACCTCCACACCAATCCCTCCTCACAAATCCTTGGGCTGGAGTTTCCTCTCATTCACAGTGGTTCTAACCCAGTGTAATTTCATTGATGTCAGTGGAGGTGCTTCTGATTTACACAAATGTAAGGAGGACCAGAACCAGGGCCTTGGGTTTTTTGACATCCAGGCAAAGAGAAGAGCACCAGAATCATCCAATGCAGCAGTTGACAGAGAGAAGAGAGTAGGCAGTAAAAAAAAGAGGAAGCCCCAGATGTTGACAATGTGCTGAGGAAAGGTTGCCTTTCCTCGTTAGTGATGGCACCAAGTTTTCCTGGAATTCATTTTGTGACAGTGTCTGTCTGAAGAACATCTGCTCCCTCCGATCCAGACCTACCATTGGAATAAATTATCAATATCTGGCAGCAGCCCATTATTAATGGCTGGAGTTTTATAAGATTCTCCAGCTTAATAATACCGAAGCTAGCAGCCAGAATTCCTCTCAGGTAGCCATGCATTTGTCCCTTCTATTCTTTTTATTATTATTATTATTTATTATTTTCTGTTTTCTCTTCAAATCTGAGTATCATCGCATGATTTTTGCCATGGCTCCAGAAAAAAAAGCCATTAGTATACTATAAATCAAAAAGAAAAATTATATCCTCAAACTTAAAAGCCTCCCCTGAGTGTTTTGCTATTATTACCTGTGCAAGGTTTTACATGTGGCTTCAGAAACATCTTCTTCCATCAGGAATCATCAGGTAGCAAGATTGCTCACTTCCATGCAGGAGACAAGTTTTATTAACTTCCTTTTCAGCATATACTCTCATAGTTAATGATGCAGCACACCTTTGAGGTGTCTTAATGTAGGCCGTTTATCAAAAACTGCAACTGCGTATAAATAGGACTGTGTTCTTTCAATATGATAAATCCCAGCCAGTGTTGGGATGTTCTACATCTCTCTCTTAAGTATAGTAGCTTCCTCTAATTGCACAGTTTGACTTTCTGACAAATGCCCTTCCACTACACGTTGCCTCCCGTATACATATACGCAAACATATGCACAAGAGAAAAGTAAGTGCTAATTGTGTCCTTGTTCATTCTCCAGTTCAGCAGTCCATCGCTGTTCAGCAAAACTTGTAAGCATGTTTTAAAGTCCCGCGGAATTCAACAGGACTTAAGCAGATGCTTAAAGTTAAGCACATGCTTTAAATGTTTGCCTGAATTTGGGCCTACGGACTCGATTAAAGTAAGAAGCAAAACTCCCATCACCATGTATGGTGTAGAATAAGACCCTCCGGGCCTTAATTCCACCTGAGTACCACCTATGTGTAGAGCTGGTCAGGAATTTTTCAATGAAACATTTTTCATCCCAAAAATGCCAATTGGTCCAACCAAAACTGTTTATGAATCAGCAGCAGGTTAGATGAAAAACCCTATTTGAAAAATTGTTCTTAAATAATAGTTTTAAGAGTGTCAAAATTGCCCATTTCAGCATAGTTGAACCAGAAAGCTTCCAGTGTTTAAGTCAAAATGAAATTTAAGTAAATTTACACTAAAAATAGGTTTACAAAGGAAGTGGGGAGGGGAGGTCGAAATCAAAATGAAACATTTTGGAATTATCAGAATGAAACTTTATGATTGACCCAAACCAGAACATCATTTTTCTTTTTAATTTTCAGCTTCTGAAAATAGGAGAGTTTGACTTTTTGATTTGAGATGGGAAAAATTCTTATGGGATGGAAAAACATTTCCCACCCATTCCTGCTTGTGTATCAAGTCCTTTGTCTTGAATGGGACTATTCAGCTCCGTAAGTGTATTTCAAGCAGAGATGAGGTGGTTGCACTGGGCCCTTAAAACCGGATTGGAGGTAGCAGAATGACCCTCTGATCAAAGTAGGCTTTGGATCAGGCCCTAAGGAAATGCAAAGCTTGCTTGTTCCCCAGGAAAAAGAAATCATATCAGGAAATATGGTTGCTAACTAAACCCACAGATTTCCCATTGTCACTCCTGTGATTTGTTAAGAATTGGAAAGATGTTTGGTGCTGTATGAAATACACAATAAAGACAGTCTTTGCAAGGGGCTATCTAAGGCCTTGATCCTGCAATCAGTCCATGCAGACAGGCCCCTGTGTCTTCCCAGCCCCAGGAAAGCCTGCACTGTTGTGAGGATCTATGCATGTGGAGGCAATTGCAGGACTGGCACCTTGTATCTTGTATCTCAGCAAGATAGATACAGAGTACACAGGACACACAAACAAATAAATCTCTCAGTCTTTAAGGTGCCGCTGGACTCCTCGTTGTTTTTACAGGACACACTGGGAAGCCCAGAGGAGAGGGTTGTGATGGGTTACCCCCGCCCCTCTGGGGTGTCACCTGGTGTACTAGGGTACCACTGAGCCCACCTGTTCCACCAGCCTGGGCTCCCTTACACTGTTCTGCTGAGCCAGGCCCTCAAGCCTCCCCTAGCACACACACACACACACACACACACAGGTAGGACCACACCCAGCTGCCGAAAGACACCGACTCTGAAATCAGCACTGCGTGGGAAGGCTTCAGCTAGGGAATTGCCCAGCACTCAACTGCACCCCACCCCTCCAGAGTGTAAACCCAAAATTGCATTGTCTTGCGCTGCACAGAGAACTATACAATGTAAGCTTATTGAATTTGCCTCCTCCCTCAATGTGGAGGAAGATATGCACAACTTCGCCCCCCTTCCCCCCTCCCACATTATAAATTCCACAAGCTGGTTTTAGAGAAAATAAAAAGAAGTTTATTAACTACAAAAGATCGATTTTAAGTGATTAGAAGAGCTAGCAAACAGATCAAAGCAGATTACCCAGCGAATAAAACAAAAACACAATATAAGCTTAATATTCTAAAAAACTGGTTACAAGTAGTAGTTTCTCACCCTAAATGATGTTTTAGGCAGATTGCAGAGGTTCTTGAAGGCAAGCTGCACTTGCTTGTAGCTTAAAAGTCCAGGTATTTCTTTTACAAGCCAGACACCTTTTCCAACCTGGGCTCAGTCCTTCTCCCTCCCATCCCCCGCCTTTGTCTTTGTTTCTTAGAGGTTCTCAGCAGTCATCCTGGGTGGGGATTCAGTGAAGAATGAACCCTGATTATGTCACATCCCTGCCTTAAATAGGTTTGACACATGGTGGGAATCCTTTGTTTTCTAGGGTGATTCCCCCTGCCCCCCTCAGTGGAAACATACTGGTATTCTATCATGGAGTCCAGTACCTGGTGACTTGATCACATGATCCTGCAATGTTAAAGCAGCCATGAGTCAAAGGCCATTTGTAGCATCCCAGGAAAGCTTCTCAGGAAGGTGGGAGATTAGCATCTTCAAAGACCTATTGTTCTCCCTAATGATCCACTGAAATTTTCCCAGATAGCCAGTCAGACTGATTACACTCCATCTGGTAGGCATTCCCCAGGTGCAAACACTTTTTTAGCACAGATGTATAGTCAATATTCTTAACTTTAGATACAAAAATGATACATGCATACAAATAGGATAATCATATTCAGTAAATCATAACCTTTCCAATGACACCTTGTGACCGAATCATATCATAATATTACTATGAAAAATACGGGAAGCAGTGTCACAGAGGTCACCAGGATTATATCTGTATATCTACACACAGAGGCACACAGGTGCTGCTTGAAGGACCAAGGCTCAAGACACACAACACAGCACCTCTGAAATACAAGATCCCAATTGTCTCATCCCAAAATCTGAACCACTCAGAAAGCAGATTCCCTTTTGACAAATATCAGTCGTCACTTCTCCACCTCCATTTCTCCATCTGCAAAACCCTTGTCTCACATGGGGGGCTGCGAACACAAATTAGTTAATTATGTAAAGTGCTTTGAAGATGAACAGTGACACCTTAGTGCCAAGTACTACAATTCAGAACAAAAATATACCCCATACAAGATTTTATTGAGGAAGAAAAAAGATGATTATAGAGTTCAAATCACACTAGATGGGAAAACATTAAAAAATGGGAAAACATAAAAAAGATGTTAAAAAACTGGATTTGCTTTAAGTAATTCAAAAATTCAGAGGAAATGCTTCCATTAGTGCAAGACTGCATTGTACCAAATTGGCGAAAGCCAGTGTAAATCTTGCAGGGAAAGTCTCACGTTCCCCTCTTCCTCTCAGTGTGTTTTATAGTGTCCTGACTCCAAACAGTGCATACTGTGATTGAAGACAATGGAAGTATTCACATACTTAAAGTTAAGCAAGGTGTTTGTGTTGCTGAACAGGGATTGAGTTAAGTATGTGCTTAAAGTTGAGCATGCACTTAAGGTTGGGACATCAAAGCCTAAGAGAGATAAGTGCCAATCTCCCATTGGACTTCAATGGGAATGGGATGCCTAATTCTTCTGAGTTTCTTCTGAAAATTCTTGGCTAAGTACTTTGTAGAATCATGGCCAATATAATGAAAGAAAAGCACAAGAATGGGATCACCAGTTATACCAAGAAAGTCTTGACTAAATTTAGTTTAGAGCTGCACTGATTTTTAGGACAATATTGTTAAATCCTTGATGAATCTCTTAGGATCTGATCCAAAGTTGAATGAAATCTATGGAAAGGCTTACATGGCTCTGGCTCAAATCCTTACCAAATTGCAGTGCATTAAAAATATCACAACCAAAAGATTCCTCAAGTGGTCTGTGAAACAATGAATGAATTCTGAGCTCTGCTGTAGGAATTCATCCCTTCATTAAAAAAAAATGTAACAGAATGTTCAAGTGATATCAAAACTGAAATTAACAGGAGTTCTGAAAAATTCCCCAAGCTGTACATGGGTATGATTCTTTTGCAGGGGAGAGGGTGTTCTCTGTATGCTATTTATTCCAAGCTAAATTTAACACATCTTGAGAATGAACCAATTTGTTAGAATACAAGTCTTTCTTTCTTTCTTTCTTTCTTTCTTTCTTTCTTTCTTTCTTTCTTTCTTTCTTTCTTTCTTTCTTTCTTTCTTTCTTCAATCTGGGAGGCTTTAGTGTAAAAATGGCTCTAAGGATATCACACTCAGTTTTATTTATGGTAAATTTATAATAAGGATGTTCCTTGTCAACGTCTAAGAGATTTGTTTATTGTATCTCACTTTTGAAACTGCTGATATTGATCGTTTCAAGAGGTTGCCTTAAAGGAAGAGGGGAAAAAACCCAAGCAAACCAAAAATGAAAAGAAATGACCATGCTGTTATCAATTACTTGATAATGAGATGTGAGTGGAGAATTTTAAATCTTATTCCTAGCATTACTGTGGAATAAACAATATATTTACTGGAAATTACCCTCCAGTGATGAATGGCATGGTTTAAAATGTAGTCTGCACTAATGGGGAGTCTCTCTTAATAGCTAAAGCACACATTCCAAACTGCATTTTTTTAAAAATGAAAACTGAATTCGCTGTTTATGCCACAGACTGAAATTAATGAATCACCTTTGCAAGTATGAAACAAGAAAAATCCCAAACCCTCCGAAAATATTTCAGGCATAACATTGTTTGCTGTCATTTCATCCCATTCCCTCCCACTCGATCCCCTTTCAGTCTCTGGCGTTTGATGCCCCTGATCTTTCCACAGCGTGGATTCTGTGGAAATGATTCTGACACTAGTTTTCCCTTCATTCATCCACCCACCTACATCCCCACACTTGCTCCCCCCCAACACACACCCTCATGTAGGATAGGGAATTGAACATTAGTCACAGCAGATTCTAGCAATGACAGACAGTAATTTACCATTTTATTGTGATTCAGTGCCTTGGACAGAGGCACACAGTGCCTGTCGTGCTGTGTTCATCACCGACTCTGGGAACAAGCATTGCTGTCAAATAGTAGAGTCCATATAATGAGGACACCTAGGTATAACATAAAGGATTCACAGGCAAAGGACTTCTTTTGTAGGGCTTAAAACCTCTAAAGCAGTATGAGCTAGTTAGAGAATGAAAAACTTTAGAAGTGATATAGTCAGATATTTTTGCCTTACATCTATTTCGTGTATCAATAATGGCATCAATAGAACAATATGTAAACCTTTGTATGGAAAAAACTAAGTGATCTTTTTGCATTATCTAGTTGTGTTGCAGAGAAAACCTAAAATGGTGTTGGGATGACGGGGGAGAGGAAACCCTTCTACCTATCAGGAACGCTGTTGGATCATCTCTAATGAGATTTCGGATTATTTTCATTTGTCTTCATTTCTAGCCTGCGTGGCTCTGCAGGGCATTATTTCATAAAGAGAAAGCTAGAGGTGGGCCAGCAGGTTATTTCATGCACATCATGCCACAAACAGCTGTCATGGGGAAGAAAATTGACACCTGAGTTCAGATTAATCCTCCCCATCAGACTTAATTGGAAATAATGGATCTGATCCTCAGCTGGTGTAAACTGACATACAACTACTATCTTCAATGATGCTAAACCAATTTATATCCACGAGGATCTGGCCCACTGTGTGTATGTATATATTGTATACACATATTTCAACTTCATCTCTATCTGTCTATTTATCTATCATCCCTATGGATATCTAAGTGTGCCACAGTATCTCAGTTTATCCTCTAAAATATTTTCTCTTCAGTTCTAGGGTTCTGTGAGGTATGTAGCCTGCATTAGTCAAGGTCTGAAGATGAAACACAAGGAAAGATTTGAGAGCATACATGAAAAAACTCATCTAATCTGCCAACACTGGCCAAACCTCTCACATTGTTCATGGAATTCAGACAGCAGCCCTGCTATGAAGGAGCTGAGATCTGCTAGAGAATTCTGGCTGTTGAGATGTGAAATGTAGAGACAGAGCTTTACTTGGCTTCAAATTCCTGGCTATTGCTGCCACACAATCTAGCTTTCAAAGTGTAGTGGGGCTTAACAAGACTGATTGCAACCCTAGACGCAGTTCACCCTGTTAGGGTTTATCAGCGTGGAATTGCAGACTGGCATGGTATAACTCTGCGAGTGTGTGTATGTGCGTGCACGCGTGCATGCATGCATATAGGTCATACTCTTGCTTGCAGGGGGAGATAGGTCATTTATGTCTAACAGGTCTTTTCCATCGCAAATTTCCATGGACAAAACACATATATAATAAATGTCTCTAGGCTCTGTGAATAAACCATTGCACAGTTTTCACTGACCAAAGAAAGTGGAAAAAACCCCGGTGTATGCTACATATAACCTTTTCCAAACCTTTTGGTTTCTCACCAGAAATCAGAGCATTTACACGATATCATGTGGTAAAGAACAGTGCTTTTAGTGCCTGCCATTTCAGCACCATGGACAGCAGAACTGCATTATTAGGTGGCTGAAAGTATTTCTGGATGGAAGTTATACCACATGCTTTTATGCTTCCTGATTTGCACAATCATGTAAGTATGCACAAGATCATCTGTTTATTATATCAACATTAATGCAATCTTAGACATAGTGCTATGGAAATTTGTCTCCCAACAGTTTGGCATCTCATTTGCAGGCAAGGTTATGTGTTCTTTTAAGAAGAGTTGGAAACACAAGCCAGTTATTGGTCCCAATGTAAATTTAGGGAAGTGAATGTTCTAGTAAATGTGATTGAAATGTATTTTGAAGCTGAGGAACTCTTGAACTTTTGTATTGTCAGTGTCACGTATAAATTTGAATATTAGTGAAGCTAAACGGATTGATTGAGTTACTTTGAGGAAGTGTGAGACATAAATGCAACCCTTCAGTTACTCTTATTACACTTTCATTTCCCTTACTAGAAACTGTAACTGCCTGATGGTACACAGGTAACAGTTAGCAATATTTTGCTTTTTTATTACTTGAATCTATTAATCAGTCATTTGTTAATTTCCCTCCCTACCTTTTCCACACATAAGAAAGAAAGAAAACAATATGTGAAATTGAAAAATGGTGCTCACTGAGGGGTTTAAAGACACTGAAATTTGAAATATGTATTTAAAGGTCAATTTCAACAGTAATTATGTTATAATGGTGAAGCTCTTTGAGAATGCGAAACACAAGATTAATATGTTACCAGGTGGAAAGTGGCAGAAGCCTCCATCTTTGCGTGTGTGTGTGTGTGCACGCATGCGTGCATGCCGTAGTGTTTTTAAGTGAAACTTCAGAGCAGCCATCACGGTATCAGAACAGTATGCACAAGTGAAATCTGCTATCCTTTACACATGTATAGAATTTCCGCTGCTATCAATGAGTGTGTGCACTGAGTATGCTCTAGTGTTGTTAGCCTAGGATAGGGATTCAAGATTGTTGTTATTTTTTTATTATGATTAATTTGAATGACAGAACTCTTAGAGGCGTCACTGAAGATCATGTGCTAGGTACTGTAGGGGCACAAAGTAAGGCCAGTGGGACTGCTCGTGCTTAAAGTTAAACAAATGCTTACGTGCTTTGCCAGATCAGACCTATGCAGACAAGACAAAGGGAGGAGTATTGTCCCCATTTTACAGATGAGAACAAAGGTCCAATGAGATTAAATTCCTTGCTCAAGGTCACATGGGGAGTCCGTGGAAGAGAGGGAAACTGATCATGATTTTTTTGATTTTCAGTCTGGAGCCTTAACCACAAGATAATCCTTTGTCTATTGGTTTTATTTCCAGCTCAGCCAATGTCTGATGGGGCCCTGAAAATGTCATTTAACCTTTCTGTGCCTCAGTTTACCCATCCATAAAACTGAAGATAATACCATTGCTCTGCTACCTCGTGTGGGTGTTTTGAGGCTGAATTAATGTTTTCAAAGTGCCTTTTGATCCTTGAATAAAAATCATTAGGTAAATGTGAAGCACTATGAGAACTGACTCCGAATGATTGGCTGCTGTAATCTTTCTTCTCGTATGAAATCCAGCGTGTGACGTAAACCCACTACCACCCAAATGAAATTATTTAGAAAATGTAGGTGGGGATTTTCAGCAGCACCTAATGGCGATAGGCTCTATCATCCGGTCAAAGTTCTTAACTCCTTTAGGTTCCTTTGAGAATCCCAACCTCACCACACAAGAGAGCTCCCATCTTGTGCATGTAGCCTGTGCTCTAACAGTAAAGGGTTCTGTAAGATACTTGGCCACAAGAGCCAATCCAAAGTACAATAATAAACCAAAACATGATGTATATTAAGAAAATATCATCACTTCCCATACTATCTCATCAATATTGTACTTATACTATTAATTAAATGTCTGCAACTGAAATAATTTATAATAGAGATTCAAGAACTCAATAGACTATTAGTGAAGTCAGCTTGTTTCATTCCAGAAGGATTAGACAAAGACTTATTACCTTATGAAAGTCTTAAACAGTTGCTGGCTTAGAAATGTTTCTCGCCAGGATGGCTGTACAGTGCTAATGAACATGTTATACAGTATAGATTATGAGACAAAGTACAGTTTGTCTCCACTCTTTTCTGACATATTTCCCATACAAATTAGAATAAAAGCTCTTACTTGTATCCTAATGAAATAATAATACACAACTTTGCAATGATCTCCCAAAACCTCACATTTGACAAATTCTAGCCACTTGTCCCATTGGGTTTTCAGCTGAATTTAGTGTTGATGAAAACTGCTGGATGTAAAGCCAATGATCTGGATTCTCAGCTGACATTAACCAGTGACTTCAATGGACCATTGCCACTTTATGCCTGCTGACAATCTGGCCCCATCTCTGTTAATATCTGTAGAACAGGTCACTGCAAGCTTTCCTCTGACTCCTCCAACTACATGCCTCAACCCCAAACTGGAGGGATCCCCACACTGGGGCTGGAAAAATCATCCATTCCCATGGGCCCTTCACAACTTGGCCTCTCAACTATGATAGCCAACAAGGGATGAAGCTGTTGCCAATGACATTAGTAATGTGGACACCATTTTCACTGAAACCCTTGCTAAGACCATTGGCACATCCCACACAGGCTACCAAACAGACACCAGGTAGTGACAACTTTTGGTCATTGCCAACTTGAGTTGTTCAAAGACACAATTTACGTTTGTTTTTTTCTTTCTTTGAAGTCCTTCTGGGAAGCATTCCTGCCTCCCGATTTCTCCTCCTTCCACACCTTTCTCAAGGCCATATATCAGGGTGATTATTCTTTATCCAACAGATTGAAGGGAGCTTCCTTCAGAACCCATCAATTTTACTGCTAAATTGGCCAGAAGGGTCTCATCAGAACAAGGTAGGCCTTTTACATACTGCTACTGCCAGTAACTAAGGAATCTGCCCTCCATTTTCCCCAGCTCCTGTTATTTTGTTGTTGTGGTTTTAACAAGCATCATAGCAGGGCATTGCCTCGCCACCATCTCCGGTTCAGATTCAAAGAATCTCCCTGTGTTGTGCATTAAAGGTTTGCAGCCACAGGGTGAGCCTAAAGCTGGGTCATGTGTTTTGTTATGATGTTCCCACTACTTCAATTTTGTCTACAAAGGGCAAATGGTAAATCATCTTACTGAGAGTTAACGGAGCATTTCTGCAGCAATGGGGGGAAGAGTGAGAGAGTTTTAAAAGTGTTGTCTTATCTTAGCCAGTTGAAATTCTCCTTCCACTCACTTACCTGGCATTCTTCACTGTCTTGCCTTTATTCCTCCAGTTCCATCTATATTTTATTTTATTGGATCACTTGTGCTTTTGCTATTTCAATTTCAGATCCAGACTTCCGCTTATGACAATGTTTTTCACTTCTCTACGTACACCAATGAGCTCTTTACAGACATTAAATAACTAAGCCTCACAGCACCCAGATGGTTTTAGGTCATCTGAGGCACAGGGTGGCCAAGTGGGTTGAATGTCAACTCAGTGCCAGGCAAAGAACCCAGGAGTCCTGAATCACCTGCCAGATGGAAGAGCACTAAGTAGAGTGTTTATCTAATCTAATTTAATCTAACACTAGTCACCCATAGCTTCTCCCAGGTTAATACACTGTCTTAGTGAGCTCCCCAGTAGACTTCATGGCATCTTCTGCACTTTATCTTTCCCTGTTTCTAGAAATTGCTGTTTGGTGGACATGGAGGATGGAAGTGGGTTGCACATGGTGCAGACGTCATTCTGAGAATGATGGGAAAGGGCTCTTTCATTTCACTTGCAAGCGCCCTTTGTCCAGGCGCTGGTTTACTGGGTAAAATTTGGGATGATCTCAGATGGATGCTGAACAACGGAGCTCATCACTCTTTTCCTTTGCCACAATTTGAGGTTATAGGCCCTGAGGGGCAGGAGTGCCCAGTGGATGATCAGCATTTGTCATTCTCTGCCCATAGGTTCCAGCAGAACCTCTTTTCCCAAAATTAAAGAAACTGGTGGAGAATTATCGTGCTTGGACATCATTCCTGTCTAGAGCTATGTGTGAGATAAGATGCATAATCATGCTGTTTCTCATTCACAATGTTGAACCGCTTTCCAAATCAGCATCAGCAAGCAATTTCCCCCCATGGACTCTGGGTTTCTTAAACCTTCCTTTGAAGCTACGAGCAGGGCTAATGTATTGGGATTAGGTGCATATATGCCACATTCCTATCTATTTTAGGTATTTACATGACCCCCGATACCATGGTATCTGTGCACCTCACAGCCTCAAATGTGTTTATACTCAGGAAATGCTATTCGCCCCATTTTCCGGATGAGGAACAGAGAAACTAAGGATATGTCTACACAGCACTCTAAGCTCAGGTGCTGACTCAGGTTTTATCTGAAGCTCCACATCTGTCCACACACAAATCAATCTGCTGCAGGTCAGCAACGACTCAAGACCTGGGTCCTAGGTCCCTGCTAGTGGGTTGGGTCACAGCCTGAGTCCTGTTGAGACTTGAGTCCAAGCCCTCTCATTTGGCAGCGTGGACACATGTCAAGCTGCAGACGTGAGGCAGAA
Organism: Caretta caretta; assembly: GCF_965140235.1. NCBI lineage: Eukaryota > Metazoa > Chordata > Testudines > Cheloniidae > Caretta > Caretta caretta. Next base: position 6,840,339 of record NC_134210.1, on the reverse strand, counting down.
TGTCTGCATAGCGCAATATGGAAATGTTAGCCGCAGCTGTGAGGCCTGGGTCCAGAAAATATAAACCCAGGTTTATGATGCAGTGTGAGTCCGATGTGACCTGGGCTTAGTGTGTGGTGCAGACACAGCCTATGTGACTTGTCCAAGGAAAACTCTGGCAGAGCAAAGGGTTGAAGCCAGGTTTCTCAAATCACAGGACCATCCTTCATGGTGATTTCTTGGGATTGCAGGGGGGCAGTGATGAATGCATCTCAGACCATCCCACATTTGTTTCTATATTATCCTTTGCCTCCAATTTCTGTCCTTTCCCCTTCAGCTCCTCACCTAATTAATAAGTGTATCATCCTCTCCAATGGCCGCTAAGTGCATTCAAACTGTCAGTGGAATTTATTTGGGGGGGGGGCATGGTTAAAGGTCTACTCTTCCAAACAATAAAAGATAAATAAAATCAACCCAGACAAGGTTATTTCACATCCCTCATTTCCAACACATGTTTTTAAAGCCCTAAGATGTGTGATCATGTTTTTCTCTCTCCCCTCTCTCGCCGTCAACAAAAATAAAATACATTTTCGAATCAAGATAAAGCCATCAAAGAACTAACTAAACATGATTAGAAAGGACCTCTCCTTAATGGGAAAAAAATCATGATTTAGACCTGGCTGCTTTCCAAATATCCGTGTGCAATCAACCAAAGAAACACATTTTAGAAAACAGAATTGTAAAAGTAACTTTGAAGAATTGGTTGCCATAGAAACAGATCTGTAAATACTTAACTGCAAACATTAAGTGACACAGTGATATTCCAGAACCCAGAATGCCTTAAAAGGATGTTAAATTTCACCCAGCTCTTTAAATAATCAACTCGGCTGTGCTTTGATTTTCTTTTTCTTTTTTTGTCTTCTTTTCACACCATTCAGTACAATCGCATCCCTGTTCTCAGGCATATGTGATAATAGAAATGCCAGAACTGTTTTATAAGAGAGAGACCTGATCTTTTATAACATGGGGGAGCACTGAGTGTGGGCTAAATGCAACCTGTGAAGTCTGAAAAATATAACCTAGAGTCACCCTCTCTCCCTGTAGCTGCAGGATCAGGAGAAAGCTTGATTGACTGTGGGTTTTCATTTCAAGTAACACCCAAACCACCAGTAATTTTTTGTCACCTACCATGGACAAATCAGGTTCCAGGAAATAATAGGGTGTAATGGGGTGTACCAGGCATTTGCTGCTCCCTATTAAAGGCCCTACTGCCTTGGCACACCCCATCCTATGAAGCTGTCCTTTTGAAAGAGAAGAGCAGTGAGCTCAGACCAAGCAAGGCCTGCCAGCATCAACTGCTCTTCTCTTCCAGGACAGCTTCATAGGGCGGGGTGCGCCTCGGCAGCATATCTTCCAGTAGGGGGCAGCAAATGCCTGCTGCATCCCATCACATAGAGTTATGGGCCATTTGAAATTAAACAATTATGCGCATTCATATGGGTCCCAAACTTCAGAAACAGACTTTAAAGAGAAACAGCGGAACTAAAATTCATTTGGAAATTTAACACCATTAATTTGGGCTTGAATAGGGACTGGGAGTGGCCGGCTTATTACAGAAGCAGCTTTGCCTCTCCTGGAATAGACACCGCCTCATCTGTTATTGGGAGTGGACCACATCCACCCTGATTGAATTGGCCCTGTCAGCACTAGTTCTCCACTTGTGAGGTAACTCCCTTCTCTTCATGTGTCAGTATATTTATGTCTGCATCTGTAATTTTCACGCCATGCATCTGAAGAAGTGGGGTTTTTACCCACGAAAGTTTATGCTCAAATAAATCTGTTAGTCTTTAAAGTGCCACCGGACTCCTTGTTGTAATCTTAATACTCTCACTCTGTGTTAACTGGGTCCTTGCTCAGCCTATATTCTCATTGGCTTCAATGTGAATTTTATCTATGATAATGATGGAGCAAGGCCCGATGCGAGAATTTGAGCCATATGCATTGAATGCATTTCCTCAGGCCTCCAGTATGGCCCTTGGTGTCAGAGCGTTTGAGTACCTCCGACGTTAGGCCCAGTACTGACGTCCTCCTTCAGGCACAACTGTTACTGAGTGGATGTGGAGTGGTACATCCTGTAGGTAGCATTAGCACCTTATCCAGAAAGCTGCCCTGGCCTTTGATAAAATGGATGGAGCTCACGGTGCTGGTGTTAGCCCCCAAAAGCCTAAATCGTACAGGATCTTGTTATCCAAAAGATACTTCTCTCCCCATCTGGCCTGGCCAGAGCAGGCACTTGAGATGGTATCCCCACTCGATATAAGTGTGCTGCCCTTATCTGGGAGGAGTCCTTGATTCTGGAATTCTCATCCATCCCTGCACTGCCAAGAATCCAGATTTACTAACCTTCTGGGCACACTGCAAATACCCATATATTCTCCCAGGCATTAAGGGAGGCTGAGAAGGCCACAGGCAGAGGGATGGGAGTGTGAAGGCAAGTGACCAACTCCACCTTGTGCATGTCTTCAGGAATCACCATGGTTAAATATTTAATCCCATAAGTGCACCAAAATAGCTGTGTCCATCCAACTGCCTTCATCATCTTCTTCGCCTTGAATCCTACTGATGTGGATTTTGCCACTGATTGAACTCATCATGTAACTGAGCTGTTTGGAGGTTTTTACTTAATTTGCAGGGGCCTTTGGAGAAGGACGGGTGGTCTTGAATGGTGTCTGGATGCTCTTGTGCAAGAGGAAGCAAACGGATGAGGGGGATGGTCATTCCATTCGAATCTCTGCTGTGAACCAGTGCTTGGATTTGCACCCCGAATCCCTGCACGACAACCTGCTAGCATTTGCAAACATGAGTTTAGCTGCAGTTCTAGGAAGACCTTTAATAACCTACTTGTTTTCCTGGTACTGGTGGGTTTTGAGGTTTTTCTCTTCCCTGTAGGCTGGCTGTGTTATTCTGCTGAAAGCTGAGCGGTATTATCCTTTAAGCTGATTTTTCTGCCCCGTTTAGGAAGAGACGGGAAGAGGGGGAAAAAAACTAGTAGAAGCCAGGGAGGAAAAAGCGAAGAGGAGGGTAAAAGAAGAAATAGAATATGAAGACCCCCTGATCTCTAGAGTTGTCATCTGTAACTTAAACATTCTATTCTGCAAAAGTCCAGCCAGGTGCAAGAAATTCTATTCTCTCTCTCTAGCCTTTGGGGTCACTGGACTGAACAGAAAAAAATAGAGGGATAAACTGAGCCTTAGATAAGTTAGTGATCAATTTTTTTTAAGAGGCACATTTATCTGGGATGGCTGAAAAGTTCTAAGCGTCAGCGCTGCTTCCTCCAATCTCTCTCTCTCTCTCTCTCTCTCTCTCTCTCTCTCTCACACACACACACACACTCCCACAGAGAGCATGGAAGCTGTTGTATGACTGAGCACCCTTTGACAGAACTCTGTCTGATCTGAAGGAATGCATGCTTTATCCCTTTAAGCGGATTGGGAAATACACAAGTGTATCGTGAGAGTAAGGAGGTGGAAATCGCCCCCACATACACACAAACATACTACCCTTTTATTATTGTGGCAGGCAGATCAAGTGTAGGGGGTACCAGCTGAGGAGGTATATATCATTTACGAAATCAAGTGTTGTCAGCCTCGGTATGGTGGTGATGTGTGTATGGTAGGGGTTGGTATAGCATGTCAGTTCACTTTATCACAGTCCGGGCTTTCGCCTTGTCACTCAGTGCTTGCCATGAATCTAAAAAGAGGCTGGCCTTAATAACTTCACACAAGTACTGCATTGCGAGTGACTTTGGAGACGGGTGACAGCAAGCAAGGAATTATAATGAGTTGCTGCAAATGCCTTCTTCGCACAAATTACAGCTATTTTCCTCTGAGCCCGTGTGCCTTGCAACACTTGTGGTATTTCAGTTGAGGAGCAGAGGGGATGAAACAAAAAGCCACTGTGCTCTGGCTCTGCATCTTTCCCCCTTTTTTGTCAATCAGAGAACTGATTTTCCTAGTGGGAACAATGTATGTTTAGCCGAGAATGTTTCTGGCTTCTCTGCAACCTGGGGGAGAGAGGGAAAGAAAGAGGCGGGGAGAGAGAAAGAAACTCTTTCTTTTTTTTTTTGACCAACATATATCTAGCCATTTCCCTCTCCGGATCAAATCTAGACCCCATTGTTTGCTTCAAGGGTCACTTTTAAAGTTAGTGAAGCTTTGTCGCCCATGGGGTCTCTCAGGAGAAGTTAACCAAAGCTTCTTCCAAAATATATGTGACTGGGCAGGACACCCACAAGTCTTATTTAAATGCAGCCTAGCTGAAGTGTGATTGCCTTCCATACATTACCTGCGGCATGAGGGCAAGGTTGATCCACTTGTATGCTTTTAGGTTACCGTATAATTCAACCCATGAGCCATTAAGTTCATAGCTCAAGGAGGAGTTCATATCTCAAACCAAGTGCAAGCAAGTAGGTTGGTCATGTGTTGGTGTTCATGTACAAGCAAATCAGCAGTGGTCCGGAGAGACTCTTGACAAGTTGCCAATGTGTAGTCCTCATAGTGATGCCCCTGGATGATAAGAGGAAGTGCCATAACTTCTGTCAATTACATTCAACATGCCTCTGTTGATACCTTCTCATAAAAAGAACTTCCTACCGTTGATATGATCTGGTGGTCTTGTTTGAGCTAGTCTATCCTGCAGATTGCAGCTGGATCCAGCTGACAATTCTTACCTCTTAGACATATGGTATTTCAAACAATAGGATAGGTATAATAAATAGAGCAAGTGTATTGAGATCAGCACAATGTGAAAGGAGAACTAGTGATGTAACCTGAAGTTCTGTGAAGCATGCTTTTGCTCTTCACCATGGGCCTGATCTAAAGTCTTCTGAAGTAAATGAGAAGACTCCCTTTGACTTCAGTGGCTTTTGGATCAATCCCCATATGGGCAAAAGGGTCATCTAGTGGTTGCCATATAAGTCAAGGGGTCAGTCGTTCTAATCCCAGTCTCTGATATTGACTTGTTGTGTGACTCTGAGTGAGTAGCTCAACATAGCTGTCCCTCAGTTTGACCATCTGTGAAATGGGGACAGTCTTACACACCTGCCTTAAATAGTCTATTCCACTTTGGTGTTTTAAAACCTTACCAGTGTTAGGTCTCTTGCTGTTTGCTTAGTGAGCAGCTCTCATCTGTCAGGATCAACCTAAAGAGTTGGTAACACAAGGTGGAATGACTTCAGTTATATTGGGGTTGTTCTTAAATGAGAGGAAGAATGCTTAGGTAGTTTAGGTCCCGGTTAAATCAGGTGATCTGGGTTGTATTCCTGTTGGTGCTACAGGTATCTTTGTGACTGGGTAAATCTCTCTCTGCTTTAGTTTTAGAAATGGGGATAGTACTTCCCTACTTCTGAGGAGGGTTGTGAGGTGAAAATGACTGAGGTTTAGAAAGTGATCTGAGATGTAAGGCACCATAGAAGTGAACAGTATTATTAAAGAGGAGGAATGCTCAGAAAAGGAATGAAGAACAGTACATTCTTACTCAACACAGTCTGACCCCTGTGCATCTTGGTGTCACAGTTGATTATTTACTGGTGGGAAAAGGTTGTTATCCCTGCAGAGTCAATGCACTTCCAGTCTAGTCAGTTACAAAATATGAATTACAAGTAGTTTCAGGCACTATGAGTGTCTCTGCTGACTTTTGTTGTCCTACAAGCATATTTTCCTAATATTTTAATGTTTTTTTCTCCCCTGTTGCCACATGAAAGACCGCCTGCTGTCAAATGCAGAATGACCAGCATGGCTTTTGTGACTGACAGAAGTATGGCTGTTAAATTTGATGGTTTCCCTTTAAGAAAAATTGAAGTGGATTCCATTTTTCTGAGCTCAACATCAACACAATAATCAGTAAAGTTCCCAACACAGCCCCTTTATTATTACCGATGATGTAAATGGCAGCGAGAGCCCAGTTTAGCTGTCCGATCAGAGGTGGGTTTTGCAGGGTTGGCAGTTAGAAAAATCAACTTTTAATTTGCAAATAGAGGAAAGTGTCCACAGACACCATTGACGGACTGTAACTCTGAAGCCCACAATTTCACTGTAATAGAGGCACTATCTGGCTGTTGTTGCACGTCGGGCCAAATTCAGAGGTGAGTCTAAGACCTTGTCCCCAGGAAACTTGCACTGGTTAGTTAGACTGGTTTAGTTAAACCAGTGCAGACCCCTACCCAGACACTCTTATTTTCATGTGAGTGGCTTAGTTTTGTTTAGCTTAAACCTGTTCCTAAGTAATATAAGCGAAACAGAAATCAGAGCATCCACAAGGCCCTTTGCTTTGGTTTGACTCAATCCATTTTTAATTGAGCTGAGCTACAATACGAATTTCAAGCCAATATTTTAACATTTCTTTTTTTTTATCATGAATCAGAAGAAAAAGTCAAAATATGGAAACTTTTCATAGAAAGAAAAAGTTCCAAAAAATGTCGATTCAGAAATGTTTTAAACATTTCATTTTGACATTTTCCATTGAGCCAAAAATGTTTAAACATTCCCAATCGAACCATTTAATTTGAGTCAATTTGACATTAAACAGCAACTGCCTGATTATAGAATCATAGGACTGGAAGGGACCTCGAGAGGTCTTCTAGTCCAATCCCCTGCACTCATGGCAGACTAAGTATTATCTAGACCATCTCTGACAGGTGTTCGGAGATTTTTAAGAGCAGGTTAGACAATGACATAGATTCCACAACCTCCCTAGGCAATTTATTCCAGTGCTTAACCACCTTGAAAGGAAGTTTTTCCTAAAGTCCAACCTATCACGGTGCTTCAGATGTACTTCAGGCAAGGAGTTTAGGCTATAGAAAAGAATGCAGGCATGACGCAGCTCAACTATAACTCCCAGGAGAAATAGAAGATAACAATGAATTTTTGGTGGGAAAATTTCATTTTCATTGAAAATTTTAATTTTTGATGAAATTTTGAAACAGAAAATTTTGACCAAAAGTGTCCATTTTTAAAATATATTCATACTTTTCAAACTGTAGGAAAAATTTAAAGGGGAAAACAATTTTAAGTGAAATGGGGTCCTTTGCACCAAAACAAGACTAATTTTGTACAAAAGGAAACTTCTTTTGTGAAAAGTATATGCCTTTTTTCAACCAGCTCTACGACTACGCTTCCATGCAAAAGCTGCTCTCTGTTTTGTCCAGCCTGCGTTAGATTATGAGCAGTGCCTGGCAGGGAGCATGACTTATTTAGTGCTACTGAATTTATTATTATTATTAATTAAATGCAGAAATAATTATTAATGCAATCCTCAGGCCGGAGTGAATTCAATGACTAGCCTCTCTGGTTACTTGGGTTAGAGTCCCTGGATAAATCTTGTAAAAAACTCATTTAGGATTCTGAAATAGCTTTTGGGGTGAGGCAGAAAAAAGGAAGGAAGGGGTAGAAAGTTGGCTAGATTGTCGGGCTCAACGGGTAGTGATCAATGGCTCCATGTCTAGTTGGCAGCCGGTGTCAAGTGGAGTGCCCCAGGGGTCGGTCCTGGGGCCGGTTTTGTTCAATATCTTCATAAATGATCTGGAGGATGGTGTGGATTGCACTCTCAGCAAATTTGCGGATGATACTAAACTGGGAGGAGTGGTAGATACGCTGGAGGGCAGGGATAGGATACAGAGGGACCTAGACAAATTGGAGGATTGGGCCAAAAGAAATCTGATCAGGTTCAATAAGGATAAGTACAGGGTCCTGCACTTAGGATGGAAGAACCCAATGCACAGCTACAGACTAGGGACCGAATGGCTAGGCAGCAGTTCTGCGGAAAAGGACCTAGGGGTGACAGTGGACGAGAAGCTGGATATGAGTCAGCAGTGTGCCCTTGTTGCCAAGAAGGCCAATGGCATTTTGGGATGTATAAGTAGGGGCACAGCGAGCAGATCGAGGGACGTGATCGTCCCCCTCTATTCGACATTGGTGAGGCCTCATCTGGAGTACTGTGTCCAGTTTTGGGCCCCACACTACAAGAAGGATGTGGATAAATTGGAAAGAGTCCAGCGAAGGGCAACAAAAATGATTAGGGGTCTGGAACACATGACTTATGAGGAGAGGCTGAGGGAACTGGGATTGTTTAGTCTGCAGAAGAGAAGAATGAGGGGGGATTTGATAGCTGCTTTCAACTACCTGAGAGGTGGTTCCAGAGAGGATGGTTCTAGACTATTCTCAGTGGTGGAAGAGGACAGGACAAGGAGTAATGGTCTCAAGTTGCAGTGGGGGAGGTTTAGGTTGGATATTAGGAAAAACTTTTTCACTAGGAGGGTGGTGAAACGCTGGAATGCGTTACCTAGGGAGGTGGTGGAATCTCCTTCCTTAGAAGTTTTTAATGTCAGGCTTGACAAAGCCCTGGCTGGGATGATTTAATTGGGGATGGGTCCTGCTTCTGAGCAGGGGGTTGGACTAGATGACCTCCTGAGGTCCCTTCCAACCCTGATATTCTATGATTCTATGACTAGACCATCTCACTCCACACAAGTCAAGTGAGCAGGATCAAGTGCAGATGAGAACAAAGATGACTGCTTTCCCAAAATTGTCCCTTTGCAATTGCATATGTAAATTACACACATTCAGCTGACCTTGAAATGCATTAGTCACCCCTGAACTTCATTTCACATTCCACTTCAGGAAAAGCAGAGAGGCTAAACTTTATGACTGGGGAGTCCTTGAATCTCTCGCAGAAGAGGAACCCCAGCAGTTTAGCTTAGCAGGACCTGATTTCTTGAGCATGAAGGACCTTTCTCCATCCTTCCTTTCTCCCATCCTCCCCATTCATTTTCCTTTGCTGACCCAGGGCTCCAGTGATGCACTAGTGGAGAAGTGACAATAGTCTCAAGCCGGTAGTCATGGCTTGCGGATGGAGGGTATACAGTTCCCGCTTTCTGTGACAGGCTGGCTCCATCTAGACTTCAAAGCGAACCCTAGCAGCAGTGTGGGGGAGCTGGCTGAGCGGGGCAGGAGAATAAAGGGTGTGTGCACAGTCTTGGGGCATATGGGTGTAATGGTAGAGGTAGAAGAGTTACATGGTAGATCTGCTGGAGAGGGGAGAGGCTGATTGTGGAGGTGAGGTCTGTGAGTTGTGTGCGGGGAAGGCTGTGGGACGTGTCTATGTGTTTTAAGGAGGAGCATGCCGATGACTTGTGTGGGATGTCTAGAGAGAGAGATGTGGTGTCTGAGGGGCTGTGTGGCAGAGGGAGGAGTAGGTAGTGTGTATGTTTATATGGGTGTGTCTGGGGAGAGGTGTGCGTGTGAAGGGTTGATGTGGGGGTGTGTAGTCTGTACAGGAGGGGGATGTTGGAAGGAGCATGAGTGTGAGTGGCATGAGGTGCAGGTGGTGTGTGAGTGGGTCTATGTCTGTGTCTAAGCAGTATCTCTGATAGAGTATGTCTCCTATACACCCCCAGTTCCTGCCCCATCCCCAATACTCCATCAGCAGTGGGTGAACACACTCTGGGGCAGTTAGATGGTGCACTCCAACCTTGGGTGAAAGCCACCCAGAGCTAACCCCTGGTCAGGCTTGGCTTTGAGAGGCAAAGGCACCTGTGGGTGATGGGGACTCGGTAGCTACCAAAATGCCCACCCTCATGCCACAGGGCAAGGCCAAGAAGTAGTGAAAGCAGAGTTCTTTGATTCTGTGTTAATTTGACAGGGCAGCGGCTACAGCCCAGTTCAGCAGAGCCCTTACTTGATGTCACAGCTGTGAATTCTAGGATTTTCCTTCTCGGAGAGCAAAAAGGAAGGAAACAAGAAAGACTTTGGTGACATCTAACCTACCGCTCCCTAAAGAGCAGAGGGAGAGAGTTGTCAGATGCAAGGAGGTAAAGGACCCTCAGACTGCTCCCACTCTCCCCTTGGAGAATGTCTCACTCCAGCTTGTGTTTTGTACAGAACAAAGAGACCTTGCTGTAAAGAAAACCCATTAAATTCTCCCTGTAGTGGATTTATAACACCTTGATTTACCAGCAATGGTAATAGCTTCCGGTCCATATTACCTAACAGCAAAGGAATCATGCTTCAAGGCATAAACTGTTCTTTCATGGGGCCAGGAGGGTATTTCTAATTGCATTTATATATAGCTTTGTGCAACTGGCCAGATTATAGGGGTAGGGTGTTGTCCGGGCAGGATGTCAGACATGCTGGACCAATGTCATCTGATCTGGCACTGCAAATCCTATTCTCTTATTTTACTACTGACATCGCTTTCACTGCGATAGACTGGGGTACTGAGATAGCAACCTAAAACAAATCTCTGGGATAAAATGCCCTGTCCATTTAATTTTAATTTATTTTCTCCTTTGATGGACTGTATCTCGCCGTCTTAGAGTGCCTGACAGAGGGGGCCAGATTCTGATTGCAGTTACACTGGTGTAAATCAAGGCTCAATAATGGAATTCCTTCAGATTTTACACCAGTGGGTGACAGTAGACTCTGGCCCAATAAGTCTTTTTCATCTTTAGCTATTATGTTACTACCAGCCATATTTGCAGCATGCTGTGCGATATGCTTAGTGGACTACATCTGGATGGGTTTCATTTTTTCTCCTGAGCTCCTACAGACAATGCAAAGGGGTCAGTTATTATGGGGGTTTGTCTTTGATGTCAAAGATAAACCACCATAACTAGGGTACTGAAACCTAGTTATGCTTACCTGTTTTGGTTTGAAGTTTGGTATCATATTCATTTCAACGTCTCTTATCCCACACGTTGAGGTAGCTTTAGAGTAGGCTAATGTTGAGGTAGCTTCAGAATAGGCTAGCTCTAAAAAGAAAAACAAGCAAATGCTCCCTCCCCTGCTTCCCCTCTTGCATGAATGCTTCTCAAATTGGAAGTGGCAGATGGCAGTGAAATGAATGGATTAGACATTGAAGAAGTCTATCTTTTTTTCCAAGAGGAGCTCAGGGAATGCAAAGTCCCACTGATGGTATTCAAGTCTGGCCTGCAAAGATCCTTCTGCAACTGGGCATGATGCCTTTTGGCTCCAATTGAGCGGACTATGGACTGGGGCAGAGCAGGGATCTGGGGGTCATAGGGGATCACATAATAAATATGTGTCAACAGTGTAACACTGTTGCAAAAAAAACCAATGTCATTCTGAGATGTATTAGCAGGAGTGTTGTAAGCTAGACAGGAGAAACATAGAATCATAGAATTCAACTACCTGAAGGGGGGTTCCAAAGAGGATGGAGCTCGGCTGTTCTCAGTGGTAGCAGATGACAGAACAAGGAGCAATAGTCTCAAGTTGCAGTGTGGGAGGTCTAGGTTGGATATTAGGAAACTCTATTTCACTAGGAGGGTGGTGAAGCACTGGAATGGGTTACCTAGGGAGGTGGTGGAATCTCCATCCTTAGAAGTTTTTAAGGTCAGGCTTGACAAAGCCCTGGCTGGGATGATTTAGTTGGGGGTTGGTCCTGCTTTGAGCTGGGGGTTGGACTAGATGACCTCCTGAGGTCTCTTCCAAGCCCGATATTCTATGATCCTATAATTCTAATCCCAATAGTCTATGATTCTAAAAATCATGAGATTTTAAAAAAGAATACATTTGGATTTCATTGTCTTTGTGTCGAGGTTTTTGAGCCGTCGGGGTGCTCTCAGTTCACATTTTCAATATTATGTCTACATGCCACAGAGCACGGACTTTTTTTTTTCTTCTCTAACTGAAAGCTGAGATTCTCACCCATAATGGCTGTGCTCCACGAGATGGCGTAACTCCCAAATAGCCAGAGACACATGATAAGGTAATCAGGGTTACAGCACCATCCGTACCCACTGTTTTGTTGGCTTCTTTGAAACAAACAGGTAGATTTAAAAAAAATAATAATTAAGTCAGAGTAGGTGCAAAAATCAACCAATCACTGCAAGAGGGAAAAATAGAGAGAACTGGTGAAAGGTGCCAGAGATCACGTAGGAACAAGAGGCGGTCTGGTCTGCGCAAGTAGTCATGGAAGATTTGTTGTAGGACATATGACCGATGATCGGTTTGGGCACCCCAGTTGCTCACAGAGGTCTGGTCTGGCAGCATAAAGGCTCCTGGAGCTCAGCTTTGGGGTCAGGAATAGTCGCAAAGAGATGACCGTGACTTCAGGTAGCTCTACAGAACATGTAAAACTAATTTCATTGGCATTCTAAGTAGCATGAAAAGCAGCAGCGGCTGAACGAACCCTGTGCTCTTCTCAAACAGAAGGACTTTTATAAGAGCCAGAAAGATGGTAAGGGAGAAAAGCCAAACCCTGTGGGGCGCTGAAGCAAAAAACCATCCTAACGGGCCCCATGGCTTAAGAAAGACCTTTTGAATGATCAATTCCCTGACGTTGTTCATTGATTTTTTTCCCCTGGTTCTCCCTTATCTTTCCTTCCCTGTTGATATCTCTTTAATTGATTCCTGATTACAGATTACACCAGTTACAAACTCTTATTTGTTGAACAATGGAGCAGGCGTCCTCCCTGCCGCCCCAGGAAATGCATGCCGGTCTTGATCATTTAAGAGGGTTCCAGATGAACAAGCCGTCAAGAGCTTAAGATGATACTGGTGATAATTAGTTTAAAAAAAAAAAGGATGGTACAGATGTCTTCTCCCAGCAATACCTTGTTTACATTCGCCTTCCTTTATAGTCCTACGAAACCCTGTATCCTGTAAGAATTACCATACAGTTGAAGTTGCAACTGAGTTCAGAATGTGCTTTTTGGACTCATTATCAACTCCAGCTCTGTTTGCAATGCTTAGCACATAAATTATTTAAATTAAACTAACTGCATAAATTATTCAATTTTTTTTTCTTATCTCCAACAGACACCACAGAAAATTCAGTACTAGCCAGGTTATGCCTCAGCACCAGTGCAAGTCTGGTCAGAGAGGAGTTCCAAATATATCCCAGGAACCTATACAACATTACCCCCCATTAAATGCCAAATATTCTTCCTTTGGATGAACGTGATTCTGCTCTCACATGTAGGGGAAATCAGGAGTGACTCCACTGAAGTTGATGGAGTTATACTGGTGTAAGTGAGATCATACACAGAATGATTAACTTAGAACCTGTGCCAAATTGTCCCATTAAATGCCAAATATTCTTCCTTTGGATGCATCCACTGAAATCACTTGGAATCCCAGGCCATGCATCTGACAGCAGAGTTTATTCCCACGTAGTGAATGAGCCAGAGAAATATTTCCAGGGATCCCTTCTGGCTTCCTAGCTCCATTGTCACTTGACCTGTGTAAGCTGACAATGGTAAAGGTTGATCCCCAGTTCTTTGCTGGAGGAGATACTACTAGGAGTGCAAGCAAGGCCTGTTCTCTGTTGTCTTCTTCCTGATCATCAGTTGCCTTTCCAGCCCTCGGATCTGAAGGTACCTTTATGGAAGTGCTTGATTGTGACTGGGAGAGATTGGTTCAAAGATATGTGCAAGCAGAATGTTCATTTAGGTGCTATGGAACCTTTGTGGATTACTCTTATTACCTGAAACCCTTTCTTTCATCAAGAGAATATTTTTGCCACATGGTTTTTAATTTCACATAAGAACATCAGAACAGCCATGCTGGATGAGACCATTTAGCCCAGTGGCCTGTGCCAGATGCTTTAGAGGGAATTAACAGAACAGGGCAATTTATCAAGGGATCCATCCCCTGTTGTCCAGTCCCATGTTTTGGACTTCTTTAATATAATAAATAAAACAGTCTTCTGGTCTCCTGATCATGTCTTTGTTTACATCCATTGTTTGTGAAGTGCCCAAAGTAGGTCTCATTTAAAACTCTTGCAAGACTCAGCCATCAGGCTATGCCTTCTTTACGTTCTTGATGGCATTGTTTTGACATTGGGGGAGCAATTAATTTTGAAGTTCTTCAGGCTCATCCTAGGTCATCCATACAAGCCTAGGGAAAGCTAACAAATAAGGGAGGCAAAATCAAAACTCTGTGTTTCCGTGTTGTTATAGTTATCAGGGACGGATACTAATCCAGGGTACAGAGAACAAGGTATCTGGGTAGTAAGTGAAGGCACACAGTGTAGTTTGCAGGATAAAAGGGGTGTGAAGAAGGTTATCATGGGCCTAATGGAAAGTGAGGTCACAGTTCAGGTGATTTAAACCAGACAATGTGACAGCATGGCCAGTTCTCTCAATTTTATTGAAAGTCTTGCAACAGTTGATGTTTTTTTCTGATAGCCCCAGCTCCTGGAATCATGAGAATATGTAAGAACATTCCTTTTTTTTTAAAATAAGTTTCCAGGCCTCATGTTTGTGATGAAAAGCAAGAAAATATGAATCCATAAATCTCAAACACATGACAGCAAATCAAACAACCCCAAAGTTATTTGTTTTTAAAAATCTGATGATTTTTAAGTCATTCCTCTGATTTTGGGGTGGGGGCTGACTCCTGTTTTTTGACGTTGTGGGGTTGGCAATAACATGAGATGGTGCAAGGTATGTTGTTACAATCATTAAGAATGGATGCTGTATCCTGTTTTTTTCCTAGACCACAAGCATATTTGTGTGTGTGTGTGAGAGAGAGAGTGAGTGATGGATAAGACTATACTTCCATTGGCTTTCACACTGGCCTGTATTGGACAGATAAACACAGTCACCCTAGTGGTATTGTATTTACTTCTTCCTTATTTACTTTGTTTCTTTTATTTCACTTTAGGGGACCAGGCTGAAATTGACATTTTTTTCCCTTCACAAGCCGCCTCCTCTCTCAATGCAGGGTCTCTGGGCGCTCAGTTAAGCCAGACAGTGGAATGGACTGGCTGTAAATAGAGTGCTGATAAATTGGGTAGATAACGCAGCCTTGGTCTGGCTTACCCTGGTGCACAGAGTAATAGAAAGGCTCTTCCACCTCTGAAAGGTCATCGTATTGACAAGGGGAACAATCAGGAGGATGTGTCTTTTGCAAGATGCCTGTCACCAAACACCGCTTACCCAGGAGGTCTGGAGTGAATGTTCTGAAGACATCACATTCATGCCTCCTACTCCCTTCCCCAGCCCCCTCGGGTGTCTTGATTTAACAGTTGCTAAGGCCTGTCCAAGCTGGTGAGACTTCCTGGCATAAGAGAAGCCTGAGTAATGGTGCAGCTGCTCTCTGACTTGATAAACAGCCTCCGGAGCAGCTTGAGTTGCAACTGAAATCAGCCCAGCCTGTAGGCGTTTTTCTGAGTCGCCCTGAGAATCGGGGCATAACGGTGCTGAGTTCTGAGTCCTCCTTTTTGGACCCTGTTCAGTGAATACTGAATGAACCGCTGCCTCATTCTACTTGGCTAAGAGGCTACTGTGGGAATCAAGAGAAGGCATGGGACTGCCCAAGGGCGCATGACTCTGCCTGACTTCTTTAGACCTCAGAAGCAGGGTGAGAAGTCTAAGAGATGGTAATAACTCTCCCTACAGGCGTACTCACGGAGTGTTTTAATGTATATGTTCATTGGATGCGGGACATCAGGTGAGAAACGCCTCCTGCACTGCCCCATTCACTTGATGCATCACCGTGGAGCTGCCAATGTGTTAACGGAACATCAAAACTTAGAAGAATATTATAACTTGCTTCTGCCAGACAGAAGTCATGGCAGAAACCAGTGGCAAAGGGATTCGCCTAAACGAGTGATCAGAGAGGCCTCCACGTTCCAGAATCCCTGCCTGTTGCCTCTTCTAAGCAATTAAAGAGGACACATCATATCTTCTGAACTGCAGAGCCAGGGAAGGGCGGGACACAGGGGGAGAGGGGAAGGTTTGGAAGTTTCCAAAAATAAAAGGCCTTGTCTAGACTTGAATGTTCATTCTTGTTGTGACACTTGTTAATTGATTGCCAATTGCCATGTGTTACACCAAGACTGACAATGCAAGTTTAGACAAGGCTGAAATGAAAATGTGGGTGTGACTTCTCTCTGCTAAATTAAGCAACATATCATAGTTTGCAATTGGAGGGGTAGTGTGGAACTGAACAGAAAGCAAGGATATGCACTAACCCCAGGGTAATGCCATGGCTGCTTGGTTAGCAGCAACCTCTCCCACAAAGAGGTTAAAGGAGTGTGCCCGATATGCCTGTCTGCTCATCTGTTTTAAGTATGATGCCCACACGTTATAGAATATGAGAACAAGGAGCACATCTAGAATTCCAGTTAAGTAATGCCTTTATTGCAGGCCCTGGCAATACTGCGCAGGTCTCAAATGCTGGTGCTTTAGATGGTGTATCAATGGATTTTTGCGATTTCTCTCTGAGTTGCTGGGTTGATTAGCTGTAATGCTAGTTTCATAGCTGTTAACGGCAGCGCTGTTGGCCTGTTACCAGCAAAACTGTAAAGCTCTCTGATGATTTCTTGATAAATCAAGGTGGGATTCTGGGAACGTTACTACTTCACATTAAGAACTGGCATGTGCTGGATCATCAGTTCGGCGCCTTGCATCATTTTCTGTAGCTCCAAATTTGAACTGACACAGATTTGGAAACCTCAGCTAGATGGGAATTGCAGGGAACCTGCCTGAAATGAAATGCTTTGTATTTAATGCAGAAATGGGATGCCTTGGGATGATGAGAATCTGCTGGCTGTGGGGAACTCCAAGTGAGCACAAAGATTGCTCTAGATGGAGGCAATCTATGTGTTTATGCTACTACTGGAAGGTGGTGTCACAAATCCCAGGTCTGCAGCCTTTGCCTTGGCCAGTGCCCCACAGAGTCTCTAACGACAGGCTCATTATGTGGCAAGATTTATTCTCCTTACAAGATGCTGATCCCCGTCCAGTTCTGGCTTGGCTCAGCGAGCTTGTGCCATCTGGTTGGAATCTCTCTCCATGCCTACAACAGATCCTTTCCTGAACTCTGCAGAACCCCACGGTGATGGAGCCCGGCGTTGCTGGCAGACATTTCGTAACAGCCAGCTATGAGAGAAAGCAACCATGGTGCTATTTGCTCTGTGCGCTGAAGTGAGGCGAGAATCCAGGTCAGTCAAGGCCTCTCGGCACTGCTGGAACACAAAGAATGGCTTGGCACATCCCCTCAGTGACCTCCCCAGCCACGAAATAACAGCTGCCTTTTCTCAGGAGCTCCTAGGTTGGGTTGTAGTGGAAACACCACACACACACACACACACAATCAGTGACCTTGCCTGTGAGTTCTCCATAAGTAAAATTATTTTCACTTAAGCTTTCCAGGAGTCACTGAGCTCTAAATCACCGTGGGAAGAAAGGTAATAGGGCCCTCAGCCCCTGACCCTCACCTCAGCCTTGTCCAGTGGGCAGGAACTGGGTAATGTACTCGGCTCCTGTTACAAAGCTAGTCAGGGTTATAACCATGATTTTCATAATTGGGTTTTAACGTACATAGAAACCACCCAGCAGCAATAATAGCTTTGCACCAGAAGTGCCTTAAGATGGAGGAGAACAGCTCCTCTGAAGTGTTAAGAATCCCAGCACATTTATCTTAATAACTTTTATTACAGCCTGCCAGTTTAAACCTAATGACTAATTTATTGTATAAAATACCAGCAATATATTTTTTGATTTTGCTAATTAATTATCTCAGACAAAGGTGATATTTATAAAACTGCCCAGAAACGGTATGTGCATTAAACTTGCCTTGCAGCAGGAGATGAAATTATTACTAATATGGGATCAAATTATTCCTGTATTGACTTAGTTACTTTATTACTTCGTAATGGATTTCTTCATTATTTTCCCCAGGATTGGAGCATTCGTGATTGCATTAAAGTCTGTTAATCTATGCAAATATCATTAAGAGCTACTAATAACCACAGCAACTTTCCTCAGTTTCAAGGAATGTACTAAATACTTTCTATGTGCATTGTTCTGTTCTGTTAGCGTGATGAGATTAGCTGAGCATCTGAATCCTTGGGACAGTGGGTAGGTCCAAATGCCTTCTGAAGACATTATCCCTTGAGGGTTGGTTAATTAGGGAAGAAAGGTGGTCTTGTGGTTCAGATGCTGGTATGGGATGCAGCAGATTGGGGCTCAATTCGTGGCTTCCCCTGTGTGACCTGGGACAAGCTAAATTTTCAAAAGTGGTCACTGATTTTGAATGGCCAACTCGATACACTTTGACCTCCATTTCAGAGATGCTGAGAAACCACAGTCATGAATGCTCAACAGAACAAGCCAAGAGTGTCTCACTTTGGGCACCTAAAATCAGCGGCCACTTTTGAAAATGTTGGCCTTCATCTCTCTGTGCCTTAGTTCCCCATCTGTGAAATGGGTCTAATAAAACCTCCCTCCTTTGCAGAGGGCTTTGTGGGGATACGCACTTTAAAGGCACATGTATATTATAGCAGTAGAGCTATAGAGACAAAAAAGGTGGGGGGTGAACCTATGTGGTTAAATTATTATATTCACCCAAAACACAGACTCAAGTCTGAAACTTTGCTGAGGTTTATATATATACTTATTACAAAGTTCCTCCTCTACCTTGGTGGGTCTTGCACTTATTGGCGGATTTGCTCGCCTCAGAGATTCACGGCAGCCCTCAGTTTGGCCGTTTTCGTGAACCCACAGTCCAGGTCAACTCCTCCTGTGTCTGACCAGGAGTTGGGAGGTTTGGGGGGCACCCGGGCCCGCCCTCTACTCCGGGTTCCAGCCCAGGTCCCTGTGGAATTTAGCTGTCCAGAGTGCCTCCTGGAACAGCTGCATGAGAGCTACAACTCCCTGGGCTACTTCCCCATGGCCTCCTCCCAACACCTTCTTTATCCTCACCATAGGACCTTCCTCCTGGTGTCTGATAATGCTTGTAATCCTCAGTCCTCCAACAGTCCGCGTTCTCACTCTCAGCTCCTAGTGCCTCTTGCTCCCATCTCCTCACACACGCATGCAAACTGAAGTGAGCTCCTTTTTAAACCCAGGTGCCCTGATTAGCCTGCCTTAATTGATTCTAGCAGCTTCTAGATTGGCTGCAGGTGTTCTAATCAGCCTGTCTGCTTTAATTGTTTCCAGAAGGTTCCTGATTGTTCCTGAACCTTACCTGTTACCTTACCCAGGGAAAAGGGACCTACTTAACCTGGGGCTAATATATCTGCCTTCTATTACTCTCCTGTAGCCATCTGGCCCAACCCTGTCACAATATATATTACTTTTTTAAAAAATCTCATTCTTTAGCACTTTTGGATTTGGCCAGAAACAGAAAGAGAAGCATTAAAATGCCACAGGAAAGGTTCAAATAATAGAATATTAGGGTTGGAAGAGACCTCGGGAGGTCATCTAGTCCAATCCCCTGCTAAAAGCAGGACCAACACTAACTAAATCCTCCCAGTTTCAGGAGAATTTCAGAGCTGAACAAAAAATCCCCAGAAAGGGTCAGAATTCTCACTAAGAAAACCTATTCTCATCAGATCTTCAGAGCAAGCTTGAGAACAAAGTATCTTTGCTTGAGATTCAAGATAAAAACCCATCCATTTTTTTCTGATTCAAATTCAGAAGAGGCTGGCAGCATATGAAATCAGTGTTATCTGTTGGTCATTTGCTCAGCAATCTATATTTTTATAAGAAACAGGATAATGGGCAAGATTGAGCATGATCTGCCCCAGTATGGCGGCTCTTATGTTCTTATATGAAATTGGGTTGCTTCTGTCCAGTTTGCAGAGAAATGTTCGTACCACAAAAAGCCACCTTCATTGATATCTTCAGTAGCAGGCCAGGAACTGAATGAGCATGAAGACTCAGGGTTTAGAGACACTAGTGAGGACAGTGAATGAGAGAAGCTTGAATTAATACTAGTAATGCTGTACACGTTGTCTGGGTGCAGGACTCCAGTTTCTATCTGCCAAATTTCAACAACACTAAATCTGCTAAGATTGACAGATAGCTAGAGGTGTGGGTAGAGAGAAAAAAATAGTATCTATCTATCTCTATTATTTGAGATTAGTCTAATTCTGATTTCCAGTGTTTAGATATCAAAGTTATAGGCAACTTTGTAGCTAAACACACACAAATAAGAGAAAACCAGACAAAATGGAAAATTGTTCAAATGCATGAAATTGTATCTGAAGTGGAATTCTGCATCCCTGCTCACATCTATCTATCTAGAGGGTTAGGGTCTCCCTGTCTTTTATTTATGATCTAGATCAATCATTTATTCCGGAGCCACGCAATCCAGAATGCACATTTCAGCTATCAAAGCTGCCTGATCATTGCTACAGTATTGCTCTTTATCTCTGCAATGTTACATCCTCCCAAAGGGCCACCACATCATTCCTTGAGTGGCACCTGCAGCCTTATATTCAAATTGACCTTAACAAAATTGATTAGGTCCAATTACGAGAACAACCTGAATTCTGGGTGCCCTTGTTTTCTCTGCCGGTGTGTGCACCAAAGCCAAGAGGCAGGCAGGCTTTGAAAATGCAAAAAGGCTTCAGGTTTTGATGGAAAACTGTGTTCTGAACTATAAACAGTCACGGCAGGGTTGAGGTGGTGACAAGCGATTCCACAGCTTCGGGGGGTTACTGAAACTTTTATTGTGGGTTTTTTGTTTTGTTTTTTGTTAGCAGTGAATATATCTTTCCAAAGTCTGTATAAAAACCAGCTGGTGTGAAATTCAGAGCTGCCGCGACATCAGAACAAGCCGGCACCGGCAATGGAGTTGGATTAGCCATTTGCACCTCTGTAAATGGATTAACAAAATGTGATTGTTTGGTGTTTGGCTGTCAATCTGCATTTGGCTCCAAGAGGGTAATTTTAACTCGCAACGTGTTAAAAAGTAATTCCATAGATTGCAGCAGTGTTGGACCCTGTGAAACTTTCCGATTTTGCTGATGAGCTGACCTTGTTTTGTTATATAAAACACTCCCTGAACAGTGCTTTGGAAGCAAAAGCGTCATTCTAATAGTGGGTCCTTCTAATAGCGGGTAGAGGAGAAACCTGTCTTTTGGAAGATGAATGGCTATCATTCAGGATTACAAACAAACAAGGGGAAGATGTTGACAATAAATTACAATAGTTGGTCCAAGTTGTTATTTATTATTTATATTACCATAGCACGGAAGAGCTCTGGCCGAGGACCCCAGTGTGTTAGGGGCCGTGAACAAAAAGATGGCTTATAATTTATGATAATGCTGATACTGAGAGTTTATACCTCTGTTGTTATCCTCAAAACACTTTACAAAATGTCAACTAATTAATCCTTTGCATTTATAGGGGATCTGTTATCCAAAGATCTCAAAGCACGAACAATTAATTATGCACCCCTCCCATCTTATTCTTCCATTTTACAGTTGGGGAAAATTGGGAGGGGTTAGGGTTAATTGTGTGGAAAAGTGCTTTGAGGTCCTTGGATGATGGAGCCCCTATAAATGCAAAGTATTGGTCAATTAAGGTTAGAATAATAGAATCATAGAATATCAGGGTTGGAAGGGACCTCAGGAGGTCATCTAGTCCAACCCCCTGCTCAAAGCAGGACCAACCCCCAACTAAATCATCCCAGCCAGGGCTTTGTCAAGCCTGACCTTAAAAACTTCTAAGGAAGGAGATTCCACCACCTCCCTAGGTAACGCATTCCAGTGTTTCACCACCCTCCTAGTGAAAAAGTTTTTCCTAATATCCAACCTAAACCTCCCCCACTGCAATTTGAGACCATTACTCCTCGTTCT
Source organism: Caretta caretta (assembly GCF_965140235.1). NCBI lineage: Eukaryota > Metazoa > Chordata > Testudines > Cheloniidae > Caretta > Caretta caretta. Next base: position 6,818,748 of record NC_134210.1, on the reverse strand, counting down.
GTCATCAGCTACCACTGAGAACAGTCTAGATTCATCCTCTTTGGAACCCCCTTTCAGGTAGTTGAAAGCAGCTATTAAATCCCCCCTCATTCTTCTCTTCCGCACACTAAACAATCCCACTTCCCTCAGCCTCTCCTCATAAGTCATGTGTTCCAGACCCCTAATCATTTTTGTTGCCCTCCGCTGGACTCTTTCCAATTTATCCACATCCTTCTTGTAGTGTGGGGCCCAAAACTGGACACAGTACTCCAGATGAGGCCTCACAAATGTCAAATAGAGGGGAACAATCACGTCCCTTGATCTGCTGGCAATGCCCCTACATATAAATCCCAAAATGCCATTGGCCTTCTTGGCAACAAGGACACACTGTTGACTCATATCCAGCTTCTCGTCCACTGTAACCCCTAAGTCCTTTTCTGCAGAACTGCTGCCGAGCCATTCGGTCCCTAGTCTGTAGCGGTGCATGGGATTCTTCCGTCCTAAGTGCAGGACTCTGCATTTGTCATTGCTGAACCTCATCAGATTTCTTTTGGCCCAATCCTCTAATTTGTCTAGGGCCCTCTGTATCCTATCCCTACCCACCAGCGTATCTACCTCTCCTCCCAGTTTAGTCATCTGCAAACTTTCTGAGGGTGCAATCCACACCATCCTCCAGATCATTTATGAAGATATTGAACAAAACCGGCCCGAGGACCAACCCTTGGGGCACTCCACTTGATACCGGCTGCCAACTAGACATGGAGCCATTGATCGCTACCCATTGAGCCCGACAATCTAGCCAGCTTTCTATCTACCTAATAGTCCATTCATCCAGCCCCATACTTCTTTAACTTGCTGGCAAGAATACTGTGGGAGACCGTGTCAAAAGCTTTGCTAAAGTCAAGGAACAACAAGTCCACCACTTTCCCCTCATCCACAGAGCCAGTTATCTCGTCATAGAAGGTAATTAGATTAGTCAGGCATGTCTTGTCCTTGGTGAATCCATGCTGACTGTTCCTAATCACTTTTCTCTCCTCTAAGTGCTTCAGAACTGATTCCTTGAGGACCTGCTCCATGATTTTTCCAGGGACTGAGGTGAGGCTGACTGGCCTGTAGTTCCCCGGATCCTTCTCCTTCCCTTTTTTAAAGATGGGCACTACATTAGCCTTTCTCCAGTCGTCCGGGACTTCCCCCGATCGCCATCAGTTTTCAAAGGTAATGGCCAATGGCTCTGCAATCGCATCCACCAACTCCTTTAGCACTCTTGGATGCAGCACATCCAGTCCCATGGACTTGCGCTCGTCCAGCTTTTCTAAATAGTCCCGAACCACTTCTTTCTCCACAGAGGGCTGGTCACCTCCTCTCCATGCTGTGCTGTCCAGTTCAGTAGTCTGGGAGCTGACCTTGTTCGTGAAGACAGAGGCAAAAAAAGCATTGAGTACATTAGCTTTTTCCACATCCTCTGTCACTAGGTTGCCTCCATCATTCAGTAAGGGGCCTACACTTTCCTTGACTTTCTTCTTGTTGCTAACATACCTGAAGAAACCCTTCTAGTTACTCTTAACATCTCTTGCTAGCTGCAACTCCAGGTGTGATTTGGCCTTCCTGATTTCACTCCTGCATCCCCGAGCAATATTTTTATACTCTTCCCTGGTCATTTGTCCAATCTTCCGCTTCTTGTAAGCTTCTTTTTTGTGTTTAAGATCAGCAAGGATTTCACTGTTAAGCCAAGCTGGTTGCCTGCCATATTTAGTATTCTTTCTACACATCGAGATGATTTGTCCCTGTAACCTCAATAAGGATTCTTTAAAATACAGTCAGCTCTCCTGGACTCCTTTCCCCCTCATGTTATTCTCCCAGGGGATCCTGCCCATAAGTTCCCTGAGGTAGTCAAAGTCTGCTTTTCTGAAGTCCAGGGTCCGTATTCTGCTGCTCTCCTTTCTTCCCTGTGTCAGGATCCTGAACTCGACCATCTCATGGACACTGCCTCCCAGGTTCCCATCCAATTTAGCTTCCCCTACTAATTCTTCTAGGTTTTTGAGCAGCAGGTCAAGAAGAGCTCTGTCCCTAGTTGGTTTCTTCAGCACTTGCACCAGGAAATTGTCCCCTACACTTTCCAAAAACTTCCTGGATTGTCTGTGCACTGCTGTATTGCTCTCCCAGCCGATATCAGGGTGATTGAAGTCTCCCATGAGAACCAGGGCCTGCGATCTAGTAACTTCCGTTAGTTGCCAGAAGAAAGCCTCATCCACCTCATCCCCCTGGTCTGGTGGTCTATAGCAGACTCCTACCATGACATCACCCTTGTTGCTCACACTTCTAAACTTAATCCAGAGACTCTCAGGTTTTTCTGCAGTTTCATACTTGAGCTCTGAGCAGTCATACTGCTCCCTTACATACAATGCAACTCCCTCACCTTTTCTGCCCTGCCTGTCCTTCCTGAACAGTTTATATCCATCCATGACAGTACTCCAGTCATGTGAGTTATCCCACCAAGTCTCTGTTATTCCAGTCACATCATAATTCCTTGACTGTGCCAGGACTTCCAGTTCTCCCTGCTTGTTTCCCAGGCTTCTTGCATTTGTGTATAGGCACTTGAGATAACTCGCTGATCGTCCCTCTTTCTCAGTATGAGGCAGGAGCCCTGCCCTCTCGTGCACTCCTGCTCATGCTTCCTCCCGGTATCCCACTTCCCCACTTACCTCAGGGCTTTGGTCTCCTTCCCCTGGTGAACCTAGTTTAAAGCCCTCCTCACTAGGTTAGCCAGCCTGCTTGCGAAGATGCTCTTCAGGTTAAGAGGTTCAGTTGCCTTCTCCGCCACAGACTTCCCGTGTGACCTTGGGTATGTCACTTAACCTTTCCGTGCTTTGGTTCCCCATTTATACAATGTGGTAACAGCACTGCCCTGCCTCACAGTGGCGTTGGGAGGGTAAATGAATTAGAAATTGTGAAGCGCTTTGATAACTGCTGATTAAAAGTGTGGCATACGAGCTAGGTATTATTATTATTAAGGGGCGTATTCATGATATCACAGTGCATCAGCTGCAGACCCAGGAGGAAAAAAAAAAACAGGATTCCCACCTCCCTGTGTCTTGATCTATCCATTTACCTATCTTATGGTTTTCAATAGCAGCCATCACTGTCGTATCTAGGTGCTCTGCCTTCTAGACAGCACGGCCTTTACTGCTGCGAGGGAAAGACGGTTAGATCGACAGGTGCAGCAATCTCTTTGCTATATGTCAGAGGTGACCAAACTGTGGCTCACGAGCCACACATGGGTCTTTTGTAGATAAAGTGAGGCTCATGGAGCCCCTAATGCCCCCCGCTCTCCACCTAACAGACTGGGGGCAAGCTCGGGACCTCTGCCTTGCAGCGGGGTGGTGGGGTAGGCTTCAGCCCTGCAGAGCGCACCTGCCAGGGCTTAGGGTTTCAGCAGGAGTGGGGCTGAAGCCCTGAGCCTCAGCAGGCTCCTGCTACGGGGTTGAAGCCCCAAGCCGTGGCAGGCATGCCCCAGCTCTCCAACTTGTGAAGATTGTCATATGCGGCTCCAAGGGCCGGTAGGTTTGGCCACCCCTGCTGTATGTTTCGCAAGCCAGGGCTCCGTTCCTGCAGTCGTATTGGCCAATGCTGGCCCCTGCACTCTTTGACTTCAAAGGGGCTTCTCGTGGGCCTGGGGGTGGGGGGAGAGGGAGGATGGCTGCAGGAGTGGCACCAACTGCAGGATGGGATCCAGGGAAGGGCTTTGCAAGCCAGAAGTCTTTACCTACCATTTGTCTCCCGATCCATATTGACTGCAAAGTCCCACTTTGCCTGCTGCTTAAAAGGAGAGTTGATTGTGCTTCTGCTGTTCGTTCCGTGTAGGGTATCAAGTATCAACTTGGGGTAGTAAACGGGGAACATGGATATTCCTTTCTTTAAAAGCATGGGACACTCAGAGCCCCATGCTCTGAGTGTCCCTAGCCTCTGTTTGCCAGAGGCTGGGAGTGGACACCAAGGGATGGATCACTTGATAATTGCTCTGTTCTGTTCATTCCCTTCGAAGTACCTGCACTGGCCACTGTCGGAAGACAGGATCCTGGTCTGGATGGGCCATTGGTCTGACCCAGGATGGCCGTTCTTATGTTCTTAAAACAAATAATTGGCGTGCATCGTACCTTGGCATGAAAAGTGCAAGTAACATAGAGAACAAACACGTTTCAACGATTTGCACGGAAATCACCTGATTTGGGGCCATCTCAGTCCCTTTGCCGTTGGGGTAGAAGGGATAGAAACGGCATGTGGTAGCATCTCCATTATGCCCAGGCATTACAGTAAGGGGGAGTGGGGAGAAGCACAGGTCTCAAGCAGTGTTCCCCCACAGCTCCTCTTCTCCTGTGGAGAGAGCACTCCCTCCTCTTCCAATCTCCTTTCTCCAGTTATCCTGCGTCATCTGACTCAGAGGACACCATACACTACAATAATGGGTGAAGGATGCAGCTGTTCTATCTAGCCCCATGGGATTTTAGTTCAGGGTTATGCTGCGTTTAAGGCCTTCCACCCTTGGAGTGGGGGAAAACGTTTTACCACAAATTAGGGTCACCCAGGGCTTCTAGTAAAGTGCGACGTCTAGGCACCAGGTGACATTTTAGCCTAGCAGGTCAGTCCTCATGCAGAGTTTACATCTAACCTGTGATTTTAAACTAGTTTAGTTAATCTGCTGCAAAAGGCTGCGGGGACACTTGCACCAGTTTAAACCTGGCTTATTTTACTTTACCTGCAGTCGATTCGGAGTAGGTTCAAACTAAGCCAAAGTAAATGTCCACACAGGGGTGTGCACAGGTTTCACTAGCCCGATTTAACCAAACCAGTTACATTAAACTGAGTGCAAGTCAGTGCCTAGACAAGGCCTGATTTTCTAATGCTGATACCTATGCAGTCATCTCAATTCCAAGCACTGACGCTGGGCCAGATCCTCAACTGGTATAAATTGGCAAATCTCCATTTGAAGTCAGTGGAGCTACACTAATGTACACCAGCTGAGGACTTGGCTGTGTTGTGCTCTGGTGGTGATCTGCATTGCCTAGCTTTGCTGAATCCCTTGCCTGGAATGTACACATGGCTTAACTTCATGCCAGACTTCTTTGCATTGTGTGAATACTAATTGTGCTTCTAGGCAGAAACTTATATTAAAATTAATAGATAATATAAAAAAAAATACAGAGATAATTGAACTGACCCAAAATAACCTCTCTCCTTCTGTCTTGAGCACTGGAGTTTTAGCACAAATCTCTTTTACTGCCGTGGCTTATGTTATGCCACAAGCAAATGCAAAGAGCAATTAAACATTTAACATGATTGTAAGGAAAAGAGAAAAGCTGCTGTTTAAGTGCATCGAGGAAAAAGAAAACCAGCCCACAGGATCTAATGACAGACCAAGGGAAATGATGCTAGGGATGGATCAGTTCAGTTCAAGAGCTTTGTTTATCCAGGATCTGGTAAAACATTTTGAAAAGCAAAATATTCGCTTTGCTGAGCTTCTTAACAGGATTTTCAAACAATCCTAATGTCATGAAGCTGCCGGGTGGATGCCGATGCTGCTTCTGGAGACCAAACAATGTGCGTTTCAGACTTCCTTTGTGCTCCTTACTGTAGAGGGTTACCTGGAGACATTTGAAATCCGCCTCTGAAAGAACTTACGCTTTCATAAGCTCCGGTTACCCCTTAAGAAAAAGAAATCTTCAGTCCATAGCAAGTCTTTAATGAATTTTTTTTTCTTTCTCTCTGTCTGCTTTCTTTCCTTCCTGACATATGTTTTCATCTCCATTTAAAAGAAATAAATAACCCAACCCATGAGTGATTTCAATGAGCACAAATGTTTACAGCAAAACAAATTATGGAAGTGTCTTTCTTTCTTTCTTTCTTTCTTTCTTTCTTTCTTTCTTTCTTTCTTTTTCTTTTTTCACTATGTCTACACTGCAGATCCTGCCACCATAGTTATGTTGGACAGGGGTGTGAAGAGGTGTGATTTCTGACTGACATATGTGTCTTGACAGAACGCCCCCCGCAGTGTAGAGATGGTTATACTGGTAAACCTGCACTGTTGCTGGTATAACTTGTTTCTCTCTTTGGAGGTGGGGTTCGGTAGACTGGTAAAAGCACAGCTTTGGAGTTTTAGCGCAGATGTATATCCAGTATATTCTACCAGTTTCCCTGGATGGTACAGGGGTTCTATTGCTGACATAGCCTGAGAGTGCTAGATGTAAGCTTAGATAGATAGATGGTATTTCTTTACTGAGGCTTGTTCAGAATCTGTGGCCAGTGGCGGAGGTTGAGGTTGGATATTAGGAAAAACATTTTCACTAGGAGGGCGGTGAAACACTGGAATGCGTTACCTAGGGAGGTGGTGGAATCTCCTTCCTTAGAAGTTTTTAAGGTCAGGCTTGACAAAGCCCTGGCTGGGATGATTTAGTTGGGGGTTAGTCCTGCTTTGAGCTGGGGGTTGGACTAGATGACCTCCTGAGGTCCCTTCCAACCCTGATATTCTATGATTCTATGACAATCAGCTGTTATTACCCACCTTTAAAGTCTTTAAACATTATTTTTCTTTTAACATCACTTTTAAACCCGATGTATCAATTTATCATCAACTAATTCCTTACTGACTTAAGCCAGATTTAAATTGGTTGAAGAGCATCCACACAGGGCTTTGCATAGGTTTAATTATATTAGTATTATTTATTTTATTATCGTAGTACCTAGGAGCTCTATGCATAGAGCAGAACCCGTTTGTACCAGGAACTGTACAAACACAGAACAAAAAGACGGTCCCTGCCCCAAAGAGTTTGCGGTCTGATATGTGACAGGAGATGACAGATGGATAGAGACAGACAGGGGAGGACAAGGAAACAATGAGGTAATATTGGTCAGCGTGCCTGGCAGTTGTCACATTGATTCAAACCCACAACTTTAGCTAAGCTGGTGCATCTTTTGTGTGCAGACAAATCCTGAAGTAAAATGGTGACATCACAAGAGTACAAGTTGAGTGACTGGGGCAGAGGTTCTGAGACAGGTGGCCCCAAATTCTTTGTGTCTTAGGAATACCTATTGACTTCACTGGCTAACAAGCATTTTGGAGACAGGGAGCCTTCATTTTAAAATTGCAGCATTTCCAACCCCATAAAAAAAAGCCGTGATAGCTCACAATATACATTTTCTGAAACCCCCAAATGGTTTCCCCTCGCAGAACCAAGACATGGGCAGTGGGCGAATCCCCCACTTGGGAAGGCGAGCCCGCTGGCCCTGCCCCTTCTGCACAAGGCCCCGCCCCCACCTGTTGGAGCCCTGAGCCTTCCCTAACCCCCAGTGGCCGGAGAAGCCCCGGCCCACTCGTGCCAGCCGGCCCCAGCATGGGGCCAAGTTGCTGGCCCCAGTGCCGGTCTGCTGGCCAGCCCCAGCGCCACGCCAGGCTGTCCCTGGCCACCCAAGCTCCAGGCCGCCAGCTGGAGCTGAGCACCTAAAGGCTTCAGGGAACAGGGGGATGGAGGGTGGGGCCTGGGGACAGAATATGGGCAGGGCCACGGCCTGGATTAGGGGATGCTTAACCTGCCCTGGCCATTGATACCCACCGCCCATGGCCCTAGAGTGAGAAGCAGTTCCTGCCGTGAACAACATACAGTCTAACCAGACAAAGGATGGGAGGAAAAATGACAGATCAGCAGGTCAGATCCAATAAGAGAAGGCAGATCTCCTGAGGCCCAGTCCAGCCCCCTGTCATGAGGCTACACTGCCTTCACTACAATACAAGGGAGCAAAAACTAGACAGAGTCCCCATTTTCTTTCAAAATTCCTTCATAGGCCTTTAAGGACCAAGGTCTCTAATGTTTGCTCAAATCTTATTTAGACAGAACTCCCGCTGAAATCAATGGGAAATGTGTCCATATAAGAACTGTTGGCATTCATAACAACAGAACCCAAACATGCCTATGGCACAATTAGTCTCTCAATTTGCCTGCTAGTGTTTATTCTTAGACTGCAATATCAGACATAAAGCTGCATTTTGTCTGCTAGATTGTGCCAGTAATACAATAAGGGTCTAATATATTAATGAATAAGGATCTGTAATATGCTAATATTTCTGCATCACATTAATATTCTATTAGACTAATGCATTATTATGCTAATACGGTCTATTAAAAATGCAAAATATAATTATGCTCTCGGTATGGATCTTGTACTGAAATACCATTCTTGCCCTAGCCCACATTTATTTGCATGTGTGTGTGCGTATTCCTCGAAATTGTTTTGTCTGCTGTGAAAAGCTCTGGAGTATTCACTGGACATATACACCTGATACTTTCCACACTATGAACCAAACCCAGACCTGGCTTATGACAATGCAACGCCATTGTCCATGTGAAATGGGTTAGGTGAGCCCAGTGGATAAGTGCCCCATCTTTTAAAGTCTTAGGGGCCCAGTGCTATTCCGCTTAAGACTCAGAACCTGGATTTCCTTGAGTGCAAAAGGAGTTTTGCCATTGACTTTGATGGGCACAAAGTCAGCCGCTAAACTTCCATTGACCAAAATCAGGACAGCATTGGCCCGATAGCTCTTAACACTAATTGAGCCCCCTGCTGGCAGGTGCAACAGGGAGGATGAGGATTGAATTAGACATGTGGCTAGAACCATCCTCTCACTCTTAGATGTGGAAGGTTGCAGCCCATAGGCAGTAGCCCCTTGCGCTAAGCCATACTGCCCCTTCTCAATGGATAAACAGAGCTTCAGCCGCTGAGGTGGTCAGTCCATGTCTTTGACAAGCAATTAAAATTAAAAATTTAAATATGGGGGGAGTCCAAGAGAATTTCAAACCCACACATATGGCCCGGGGATGAAGCCAGAACAGTTCAGTGCCATTAACCTTCTTGGCTCAGATCCTCGGCAGGGATAAATTGTCCTAATTCCGTTGATTTCAGGGGCGCTGTGCCAGCTGAGTCTCGGCCCCCTTGATCCTGCAAGAAGAGGCGTGCCCTCATCTCCCACTGGTGTCAAGAGGAGTGGACGGCACTCAGCACCTTGCCACATTGAGCCCTCACCAAATCCTGAGAGGTCGTTCGCAAAGTGCCTCCCGCCCTTACGCAAACCCCTGTGAGCTCCTGAATAATGGAGTCTGAATGAGAGGTCTCCTGGAGTTCTTTACATTGCAGCTAAATGTGCACTTGATTGCTTTTAGATGGGCCAATTAAGAATGAAAAGAGAAAGTGAACAGCATGGTTTAAAAAAAAAATAGCCCGGTCTGCCAAGTTTATGAGCAGGAGCTCAAAATGAATGTTGAATATTCCACTTTTGACTCTCAGAAGAGTTTGCAGGTGGGAGGCCAAGGGGTTGTTTTGTGCTATACCCGTCATCCTGACTTTGTGCCTTGGTCTTGTTTCTGTGTATTGCGGTTGCAGGATGCCAATTGTTTGGCTGGGAGAGTGCCGTACTTAACAAGAGACTCCGTTTACAAGATGACATGGAAATTGGGCTCAAAATTTCTCCCCTGATGGTGATCATGCACAATGTTTTATCAAAGGAGCTAGTTACTGAAAACCTGGATTTGTGCTGGAGATGGCCCACCTTGATTATCATGCACATTGTGGGGAGGGTGGTCACTTTGGATGGGCTGTTGCCAGCGGGAGAGTGAGTTTGTGTGTGTGGTTTTTGGAGGGGGTGAGAGAACCTGGATTTGTGCTGGAGATGGCCCACCTTGATTGTCATGCACATTGTGGGGAGAGTGGTCACTTTGGATAGGCTATTACCAGCAGGAGAGTGAGTTTGTGTGTGTTGTTTTTGGAGGGGGGTGAGGGGGTGAGAGAACCTGGATTTGTGCAGGAAATGGCCCACCTTGTTTATCATACACATTGTGAAGAGAGTTGTCACTTTGGATGGGCTATTACCAGCAGGAGAGTGAGTTTGTGTGGGGGGGGTGGAGGGTGAGAAAACCTGGATTTGTGCTGGAAATGGCCCAACTTGATGATCACTTTAGATAAGCTATTACCAGCAGGACAGTGGGGTGGGAGGAGGTATTGTTTCATGATCTCTGTGTGTATATAGACAGGTTTCAGAGTAACAGCCGTGTTAGTCTGTATTCGCAAAAAGAAAAGGAGGACTTGTGGCACCTTAGAGACTAACCAATTTATTTGAGCATGAGCTTTCGTGAGCTACAGCTCACTTCATCGGATGTATACTGTGGAAACTGCAGAAGACATTATATGCACAGAGACCATGAAACAATACCTCCTCCCACCCCACTCTCCTGCTGGTAATAGCTTATCTAAAGTGATCATCAGGTAGGCCATTTCCAGCACAAATACTATTAATTTAGGCTTAAATAGAGACTGGGAGTGGCTAAGTCATTATGCAAGGTAGCCTGTTTCCTCTTGTTTTTTTCTACAACCCCCCCCCCCCCCAGATGTTCTGGTTTAACTTGGATTTAAACTTGGAGAGTGGTCAGTTTAGATGAGCTATTACCAGCAGGAGAGTGAGTTTGTGTGTGTATGGGGGTGGGGGGGATGTGAGAAAACCTGGATTTGTGCAGGAAATAGCCCGACTTGTTTATGTAAAGAGTTGTCACTTTGGATGGGCTAGCACCAGCAGGAGAGTGAATTTGTGTGGGGGGGTGGAGGGTGAGAAAACCTGGATTTGTGCTGGAAATGGCCCACCTGATGATCACTTTAGATAAGCTATTACCAGCAGGACAGTGGGGTGGGAGGAGGTATTGTTTCATATTCTCTGTGTATATATAAAGTCTGCTGCAGTTTCCACGGTATGCATCCGATGAAGTGAGCTGTAGCTCACGAAAGCTCATGCTCAAATAAATTGGTTAGTCTCTAAGGTGCCACAAGTACTCCTTTTCTTTTTGCAAATACAGACTAACACGGCTGTTACTCTAAAACCTGTCATGTCGCTTTGGGGGCTTGCTTCATCTTCAAAGAGCAAAGAAGACAGAGCTGCACAAAACTTTCATTAATGAAACCAGGGCCCTGGTGAAACGTGCCTTATTTCTGTTTTCATTATAAAACTGGAACTTGGGCCTTGCTTACTAAGGTTTGTCAATCTGATGTCCCTCGGAAAGTTTCAGGCAACCCTGGTGAAATGTACTGATTTTTTGATGTGTGAGCGAGATCATCCGTCCGTGGCTGTCCCACAGAAAAGATAAAGAAACGTTAGTATCAGTACCTACAGGAGCGCTCCTTGAATGTAAGTAGTGAAAGCCTGGGCTTTGCGAATTGACGAACCAGAGCACCAGTTCCCCATGGGGTGGGTTCTGATTGATACATTCATTCTCTTTATCATCTGTGCAATGTGGATTAGCACAACAGGCTAAGTACTGAGCGAGTCTGTGGCCATGTTTCAAGCAGAGTTGTACAAAATCAAAATTTCATGGGACCATTTCTGTTATTTCCCTTCAATGGAATGTCCAGCTTAACCCAACCCCGAATTATATATCTTTTTTGCCAAATGGCACTGAAATGGCTGTTTGCTCAGAGAAACAGTGAGCTTTTGACTTTCCTTCTCATTTTAATGCAGAGTTCACTTTGCTCTGAAACAAGTCTCTTTTTTTAATTCCAAAAATGTGAAATTAGTGATGTATTTTTCCCAGAAATGAGCCCACTTTTGACTGTGCAAAAACCAGCAATAAACTCTCTTGATGGGCAAGCAAAATATGCCCTTCTTTTATTCAGCATCATCAGAGTAAGAGATAAGTGAGTAGACTTTGTGCCAGGGCTGGTAAAATAACATGATGATTTTATAATGCTGTGTTAGACCCTTCTTGCTTTCCATTTGAGCCACCTAAAGACTGTGTGTGCTTTTTGCAAGTATGTGTGGGGAAAGATTGGATAGCTCAGATTAACTCCTCCCAAGCTACCGCATTTGTGGCATTGTATGTATAGTGCTCAGGGCTCCTTTGGTGATCTAGACATATGAAACATAATCAGTAATGATGCTGTTGATCACAAATGATTATTATTTCTCACAGGAGCTCCATTCCATTCAGTGTAAGGGAGCTAGGGGCTCCTGTCTTGCTGTCCTATGATTTGCAGTGGCATACTGCTTCCTCTCTTTCGCTACCCTGTGCTATATCTTGACATACTTTGTGTCCTCGCCTGCCATTCTGGGTTCTGACCTGCCATTCTGTGCGCCCTCTCTTGCCACCTTGTCACAGAGCATGATGGGAGATGTACAAAGCTACCTCTACCTGCCTCGTTGTTCATTTATGGACATGTCACAGTTATTTCCCATCTGTTTAAGTGGGGATTTGATGTTGTTGGGGTTTGCTCTTCAGAAATGACTGGGTAGGAGACACACCCATCATCTGGGCAATAGAAATGCTTGGGTCATGTTATGACCTTTTGTCTTAAAGTCTGAGGTAAGTGCATCTGATTTCCCTGCCAGGGACTATCCACAGTGTAGTATGCTGCAAGCACTGTGGTCAGGAGAAGTCTGGCCTTCAAGCAACTCCCCGTTATTATTATTATTGATCTATTCATTTATTTATCTATCTTTGTTTGGCTTGTTGCATGCCAATGATGAGTTTAATGCCATGAGAAAGGCACAAGGGGAAGAGAGTTAGAAGCCCAAAGAATTTAAAGCCCAATCCAAACGCTCTCGTGAAATATACTGTGCTCCCTGTGACTATCTGAGTTTGCTGCTGCATCCCCCTTTCAACCGAGGGTGTGAAAAGACATAACCTCCATGCAATGGAGAAAGCTGGATTTGTAATTAAAGGGCATCTTGGGAAAGTTTCACAGACCACAATTCCCTCCCCATAATGCTCTGTCTTTTCACGGAGAAGCACTTTTCATCTCTTTCTCTCGCTTGTTCTTTCTTCCCCCTCAGTCCGAGTGCAGGCATGTGTAAAAAAAGTCAGGCAAAGAGGGATGCTTAGATCTCTTCAGGCAAAGAAAGACCTGGAGGTTAATTAAAAATAAAAAGGCAGAATCGCAAACTGCTATCCTAACACACACACGTACCCCTTTTGCCCCGCGGGTTCATTTCTGAGTGAAGCTAGCCAGGGCCAGTGTGGAGCAAAAGGCTTTAGAGGAGAAGGTGTTTTGCAGTCTTAGAAAGAAAGAAAGAAAGAAAGAAAGAAAGAAAGAAAGAAAGAACAAGTTGGTTGGTGTAATCCTAGCAGCAGTTTTGACTATGCCTGTTGATCCCTAATTAGTTTTTATTCATCTTTAGTTTGATGAGTCTTCTTTCCCAAATGAGGAGAAAGGTTTGTGTTTCTGGGGGTGGAGACAGAACAATATGGCATAGACCAGGGATTGCTGGGCACAACCCCTCCTTGTCTTCATCTTCCTTTGTCCATCACATGCTGTCCCTCTTCCTGTCTTTCCTGCTGTCTAAACTGGTTGCCAACATCTTTCTCATTCTGTTCTTTCTTTTTCATTCATTTGCTGATCTTTCTCTGCTCTTCTCTGTCTCTTTCTCACTCTCCATCTCCTTCAGTTTCTTTTCTTCCCTCATTTACACGCTCTCTCTTTCTTTCTATCCCTCCTGCTTTTACCCATTGCCTTCTTTCAGCTCTTTCTCTCTTCCATCCTCTGTGGATCGCCCAGCCATGTGAGAAGCTGACCCAGACCTGTCTGGTGAGGGACTAGTTGGCGCCATCAGTGTTGCGGGATGGAAGACTCAAACCCTCTGACAACCTTGCCAATGTCCATCCCACAGTGCAATGAGACCCTGGAGTGGTGCTGGCCTCTGGAACATGTACTAGAAGCACTTTTAAACAGGAAGAAAGATTAGGGGCCAAAAATGATCACTGGGAAATGAGAGTTGCAGCAACAGGAGTAAACCATCCTGCTCAGCTGGACTTTATCTCTTGGGCCCAATCCATCTGATATCACTCCGACCAGTGTATTGTTCAAAGGGAAAGATCACAGGGTGGTTATGGGGCAGTGTGTGCTTTTCTGCAGCCAGGCAGTGGTGGAGAAATTGTTCCATCTTGGAGGCAGTATTTATCAGTGCTTCAACCCTCCCTCCCAATCACCCCCAGTTGTGACAAGCGTCTCTCTTATGAGTTTCTTATTACAAACCAAGGTCAAGGAAGAAGATCCTTGGAACCAGTGTCTCCATTCCAGGTAGCTGAAATTTTATGCTTCTGCTCAGATCACCCATACACCCGCCCCCACTCCCCCACCCATTAGAGGAGTTAACTTCTAATGAAATATTTTGCACATCCCTACCGCTGCATTACATCCCACCCGCCATGCCTTGACAGGCTGCATCAGTCAATAATGATGCAATATTAAAGGGTAATGACACAGCCACGCAGAGTAATGAGAGAAAGCAATTTCTCTCACTATTTAGCCATTTACCGATCAATTGGATTTGAAGCCTTCAAGTTGAAAACACGGGGAGTGGGCTGAGACCGAGCGGGGCCGACGCTCATCCCTGTAATGCTCTGTGTTCTGCTCGGCTGCCTGACAAAAACGGTATAAGCAAACACACTGAGTTAAACGCCATTCACAATCTGAAGACAGATGAGGGCAGATGGAAAAACTTGGAGTGAGGATTACTGGGATAGTGAAGAATCTGGGGTAATGGGCCAGTAGGTAGGAGAAGAAGGAAATAAGGCAGAGGCGCTGATTTCTGAGTTTCCGGGGGGTGCTTGACCCCTGGTCTGCCTCAGGCCCTGTTCCCATTCCACCCCTTCCCCCAAGCCTCCGCCCCCACCCAGCCTCTTCCCACCCCCCGATCTGCCTCCTCCCCTGCCTCTTCCTGCCCCTGCTCCCCCTCACCCAGCACCTCCTGCACACCACTGAACAGTTCATCACTGGTGGGTGGAAGGCGCTGGGAGGGATGGGGAGGAGCTGAGGGGTGGGGCCCACCAGCAGGCGGGAGGTGTTGGGGGGGAGCTGATTGGCGGAGGTGCCAATGGGTGCTGCCAATGGGATTTTGCTTCAGTCCACAAACATGGGACAGCAGAGGAAAAACACTGAGAGATTTCTTTCTGTAGTGTAAATAATGTTGTCGCATCCATTTAAATAATTGACCATAGCAGAAATAAAAGGGCAGCTCCAAAGCCCTTCTCTCCTCTGTGGATCTCAAAGCAGTTTGCCAACATTCATTAATTCTCACAAGCCACCCCGTGGCATAGATAAGCACTGACTGTCTGGATTTTACAGAGAGAGAAACGGAGGCACAGAGCAAACCTAAGTGACTTGCCCAGGAACAGAATCCTAACCAGGAGACTGTATTGCCTTCTGTGACTGGAAGGAGCAATCTTCTCATTCCGAATGTGAACACTTCACCATTTGGGAAGCAGCGTGGCCTAGGGGCTAGAGGACTAAACTGGGGTTCAGGAGACCTAACTTCTGTCGCTGGCTCTGCTGTTGGGTGACCTTGGGCAAATTGCTTCACTTCTCTGTGCCTCAGTTTCCCCATCTGTAAAATGGGAACAATGAGTCTTCCTTTGTAAAGTTCTGTGAGACAAGTGCTATATAAGAGCTGGTGTTTATTATTAATGGAGGTGTTTTGACCCTGGGAAATCGGGTCAATCCATCATAAAAGAAATATGTCACGGGCAATATGTGTATCTGGTGGATTATTATATTGTTATTTTTTACCTCTGTTTGTTAAGCACGGACTGCATGCCCAGCCTGTATATAAGGACACACAGCCAAGTACAGTCTCTCCCTGAGACAATTGAAATGATCTAGCTTTGTATTTTGAATCCGCCCAGAATTTGGATCTGGGCTTTGGATTCCAGCCTATCTCAGGCTGAAAGAGATCCCCCTAGATGGAAAATGGTTTGAAATGGAAATATACAGGTAAAGGACGTCCAAAGGGTAGGGGAGGGCAGGAATGGGGGAGACACCAGAGCATGCCTGGTGCACAGTGTCAAACAGTGACAATTCCAGAAGGCACAGATCACCATTGCTCAACGGAATGAGTGGCACTTGGCACAGGGTGAGACGGCAGGAGGGTTAGTGGGATGCTGGAGATTAGGAACAGATGAGTGGTCCAGGAGGAAGTAGAGTGGCAACAGGGGAGTGAAACGCGAGAGCATGGGGAGAAGGAAGGGAAAACGCCTGTTTGTTTTTATTTTATTTTCTCTGAGCTGATTATAGGACTAATCCAACGACTGCAGAGTGTAAATCCTGCACAAGTGGCAGAGATTATTGCAGCTGGAAGGTTTGTGATATATTTTAACCTCTTGGCTTCACTTCAGCTGCAGAAAGGGAGGGGGGTGAAGCAGGAAACCTGCCCAGAAAGGACCTTCCCAAAGCCTTTGAAATCAATGGGACTCTTTCCACTGATTTCAACGAGCTATGGATCAGGCCCTAATTGTGCAGCATCTGCAGAGGCAGATGGCACGACTGTCTGGCCTCTCTGGAATGGGGGAAGGGGCAGTCACTTACTCTGACCTCCCATCACAAGAGATGTTAGGACACCTCCTTAACAAACCAATCTCCTAGTCCTACTGTCATGCCATTGCCGGTGGTGGGGGAACATTCCTGTATGTCACCTCAATCCAGCTCCCAGTGGAAAGACTCCCATTGCTTTTGGTGGGAGTTGGATGGGGCCCTTATGGGAATGCATGACCTGTTTATGTCAATCCTCCATGCAGGCAAGACCAGCCATTCAGGACCTTCGTTCAGCTGACCATGAGCCATGCCTCAGCCATCTTGGGTATCTCTTCACTGCAGAGTTAGCCCGGGTGTTGCCCCTAACCACTCTCCTGTCTACACACAAAAACTTCTGGTCCACATTTGGTGGCGCTTTCAGACAAGGCTAGCTGGCCCGGCTGGGTGTATAGGTTAGAGCCCCAGATTTCCTTTCCCTCAGGCTGGCACCCATCTATTTTGCAGTGAGGACACAGGCTAAGCCACCTGAGTGCTGATAGTCCTCCAGTGCCATCCCACAATTCCCCCCATCTGTGCCCAGAAAGTTCTCCCACAATTCCATGGGAAACCATCCTAGAGTGGCTCAGCTGAGTGCATCATAAAGAATCATGGGATGTGCCCCCCCCAAGTGCCAGCACCCCACACACAGGACTGCAGCACCAGTGAGGACACAGTAAACTCAGGTAGGGCTTAGCTCAAACCTGGGTTAGGCTAACCTGCGTGCCAATCACCTGCACTAACTCTTCAGTGAAGACGGACCCCTGGAGACTAGATTATTTTATTGCTTTCTCCTTGGGGTTACATCGCAAAACCATCCTCGTGCAAAATGATCGCCTAGTGCATGGCATTTCATTCTAGAAGAACACACCGCCAGCACTTATGTCGTCCACGCTGGCTACCTGTTGGTTTAGGGGAGGAGTTTTCGAGCGTTGGTTTTAGCTCCTACAGTCATATGTGTTTTAAACCTATAAAGGTTTATCTCAAAGACTACGTCTCTCTAAGTCTGAGTGAAGGCCCCTGAGCTGGAGTCACTTTGTTTAAATGGGAAGGGGCTGCTAACCTGGCATTTTTCAAAAGGGCCTTTGATTTGGTCCACCCAGGCCTGGATTTGTTAACCTTCCAGGCAGGCTGTAAAGGCTGTCTATCTTCTTGGGTGATAGGGAGGGGTTAAATGAGGGTGAGAGGAAGTTTGCCTGTGAAGTTGTGATGGGTTCGACTCCCAACTGGCATTTTTTCTTTTAGTTAAAATATATCCTCTGCAGTGGCAGAAAAACAAACATGCCAGTGTTGTACTAACCTCGCCCAAGAGGACCAGAAAGGGAAACTGATCTGGATTGTAAAAGTCTGCACAGCATCCAGCCCAGCTGGATCCTGATCCCTCTTTGGCTGCATTGTAATACAAATCATCATCAGTGAAAGAGGAAGGACGGCTTTGTGGTTAAAGCATTGGACTATGACTCAGAAGATCAGTATCGAGTCTCAGGAATCTCTACCCCAGACCTGCTGCCTGACTTTGGACAGGCCATTTAGGGCCAGATCCTCAGCCGATGGAAATTGTCAGACTCCACTCAACTCAATAGTGCTATTACAATTCACACCAGCTGAGGATCTGCCTCCTGATCTTTCTGAGCCTCAGTGTCCCACCTGTAAAATGGAAGAAATAATGCTTGATTGTGAACTCTTTGGGGCAGGGACTGTCTCTTACTATATGTAAAGCACCTGGTACCCTGGTCATAGATATGATCAGTATGATGGTGCATCCAAGTACCACCATTATATTGATCACGTGGCAGAAACTGTCCAGGATAATTTCATTCTTCAGGCTGAGTGAGATGCAAAGTGGAACAAAGAGCCCCAACGTGATACTTAAATTGCTTTTGTTTCTTAATCACTGGAGGAGTTATTACCAACACAGATAAGGAAACTTTAAAATATAGTATTTTTGGCTCCTTTTCAGACTTTCCTGTATGTCTCAGGCATTTGAGCCTTCCCAATATATCTTAGGCTGAAGCAAAGCATTAAACCAAGTTACACACTGAATAGGACAAATTCTGTTCTTTTTTATTTTTCTTTATTTATTTTTGCTCTGGGCAGACTTTTTAGTCCTGTAAATGGATTTCCTTTAGCTGCGAATGGTGCTTGTAATCATTTCCCCTTCCCGCGCTCCCCACTCTGCTGTTTCTCTCAATACATTGGGAGCTTCCTTTCTTTTTTTGCAGCCCTAGATTGTCTCCTTGAGAGCTAAGGACAAACTGGCAATAATTTATGTTATAGCGCGATACAAAAAAAATACATTACACTATAAATTATGATATGAAGGGTGAAATGCCAGGAAATATGCCAAATGCTGGTGGAAATCCCATTAGACAACAGAGTCCTATAGCAAAAGCATTCCCCACAGAAATCGTCGGAGGCTTGCATAAAGCTGTTGGGTGGGAATATAATGTAACAGATAAAATGTATAATCAGTCAACTGGAGATATGAAATTTTTACAAACGCCTAAAAAGAAAGGTGACTTCCATTTAGAGCTACAGCAATTTCAGATTTGGTCACTTGGGATATTGTAATGTCGGCTACAACTTGAATGGGGAAAAAAAGTCTGCAACGTAAGGGGTGGGGGAGCAAATGTTGCATATGGCACTGGGTGGCCTCTGGGATTTTATCCTGATGGGAGATTCCATTCCCACCTGGGTGGCTGTCTTGCGTGACCCAACCCATTCTCCCCCCTCCTCCTCCCCCGGCCTGAAGCAATGACATGCTTGGTGGATCCTACATGAGAACAGGGACCAGGGGATGGGAGGCATTGCATAGGAAAATGCCACAAACTGGTTCAAAATATGGCCCAGCTGTAAAGCTTGGATTAAGATCTTGGTATGTGTGGAGCAAAAAATTTGGCTTGGATCATTTTAGAAACAAGAACCCAATGGGAAGCTTGGGTCTAAATCGGAACTTTTTGGATGGGCTTGCTCTGATATATCATCATCGGTATTTTTCATTAATTTCCCTGTGGTGCCCACCGTTAATCTAATTGACTTGTATTAAAGTCAGCACCTGCTGTTCCCTTTCACCCAACCTCTGGCCACCTGTCTGTCCTTATTTCTGAGCTCCTTGTGTTATGTCTATACTGCAGCTAGGAGAGGGCCTCCCAGCCTGGCTAGGCAGACACATGCTATTTCCACTCGAGCTTGCACACTAAAAATAGCAGTGTGGACATTTTGACGCAGGTGGCAGCTTGGGCTAGCTACCCTGAGTACAAGCCCAGCCGACCCCTCAGTCTGAGCTCAGGTGGCTAGTCCAAGATACCACGCTTGCTGCTCATGCTGTAAAAGCCACACCGCTATTTTTACCACGCTCGCTTAAGTTTGTGTATCCAGGATGTGTGCTCCCAGCTGCAGTGTAGACATACCCTGAACATCTGGAAGCATCCAGGGCATTATAGGTGCTATCATAAGCTAATAATAAGTCATAGTAATAACGTAGCAACCACAGCGTGCACGGAGAATTCCAAACACAAAAGAAGCATGAACCCTCCTCCAAGGAGCTCGCAGTCTGAAATCAAACAAAACAATATGCCAAAAGAGAAGAGGTAGATAGAAGTTTTGCTAAAGAATTGACAGATGTCAGACACGTAAATTCTACTCACGTTTACCCCTCACGTGTAATACTGTCAATGAGCAAGTTTCTCATTGATACCACAACTAAGATGAAACCAATACCGATCTTAACCTTCACCCAAAACTTTACCCCAGTCCAATCTGGAGAAGATGGGATCAGTTCTGGATATTGCTGGTATTTTATTTATTTGTATTATGTTAAATTATACAACAGAATGGATCCTGTGTAAGAGAGAGCATTCTCCTGATGGACTCAGAATGAGACCGTTTCTGTTTTCCCTTGAATAAATAATTGTGTGTGTGTGTATGTATAATTTTTGCT
The DNA here is from genome assembly GCF_965140235.1 of Caretta caretta. Taxonomy (NCBI): domain Eukaryota; kingdom Metazoa; phylum Chordata; order Testudines; family Cheloniidae; genus Caretta; species Caretta caretta. Next base: position 6,798,464 of record NC_134210.1, on the reverse strand, counting down.
ACCAAAAAAAATCCCCAACAACCCAATCAATGGAGAGAAAAGCAGCTTTGAGCACCTTATTGAACTGACCTACAGAAAAAGCTATGGAGCTTCAAGCCCAAACAAGTCCCCGATAAGATGTGAAATGCAATGGAAAAATCATTTAGAGAGAACAACAGAGAAGCTGATTTTGCTCTAGTTTTACAGGCTGGTTCAATAAAGGTGCCTGAACTCTCCTTTCTATGTAATTCTAAAGAAGGGTCATTTAATTAATACATATATCCGGAGGAATAAAACCAGAACAAACTTAAAACAAAGATCATATTTCATGTTCAGCATTCCAGATCTATCTATCTATCTATCTATCTATCTATCTATCTATCTATCTATCTATCTATCTATCTATCCTTCTTCCTTCCTTCCTTCCCACATATTTGCTTTCTTATTCTCTCCTTCTAGTGGTGTATGTAATGAATAAATAATGGCAAAAAATATGGAATCATAGAGAAAAGAGAGACAAGAGAAAAGAGGCACTGCTCACGCTCTCTCTTTCTGTTTTTTTTTTTTTCCTCCTGGAGTTCCTGTTATTCCCATACTGTGTGTGTTTCTAACTTGGTCCTCATGATTTTATGGGATGATCATGTATGGTACAAACGCATTTGTGCACACATCATATGCTCTTCTCCGTCAGTGTGTTTAGACCATATCCAGGACACATTCCAAGGTCACTTATAGATTTATACTGGCTTCACTGTGTTTTACGCATCTCTGGTTCTTATGCATGGAGCAACTAATGACGGAACCCGGAAGAGGGAGGGGAAGTCACAGGACCAAGGGCCTGCTTTCACCATGGTTTTATATCACCGCAATTCCACTGACTTCACGGGAGTTACTCCTGATTTACACTGCTGTCAGAACAGAATCAGCCTCTTGGGGTATGTCTACATGGTAATTGGAAGTGGGATTGTAGCTTGGGTAGACGTGCATTAATCTAGCTAATGCAGCTAGAAACCATAGTGAAGATGCAGCAGCATGGACCCTAGTGAAGGCTAGTCACACAAGGGTTCCAGACAGGCTTGTACAGCGTGCATTGAAGCCCGTGCCACCAGGGCTTCACTGCTATTTTTAGTCACACTAGCTAAATTAAAGCTAGCACAACTATGCCTACCTGAGCTGCAGTCCCACCTCCAACTGCAGTGTAGCCATAATTTCATCATGCCTTTCCGTTTCCCCACGGTACAGTTAAAAGTCTGGATAGCAGCTTGAGATGCTCAGGTGGAAGGCACCACAAAAGTGCAAAGTATCATTCTCATGCAAACCACAGGAAGATGCTGTAGGGCTGGGTACACAATAAACAGGATAAATAGAGCACAAGGGCATAGATTGTAAGATGTATGGCACAAGACCTGTATCTTCTGGGTGTTGGCACAACGGTAGAGCCTTGAATCATGCATGATTCCTCTGAGTGCTACAATAGAAAGACATGAATACTTTCTTCTCCTTACGTGACATCTCCATTACCGGAGGTTTACAATCATAGGAGCTCATTCTGTACAGTCCTTGGCTAACTGCTCCTTTTGATCCACCCAGGATACCCCATCGTTCATCCAAGATCTTCTTTTTCTGCCCATGTTGTTCTGCCAACAACTTTCCCTTCCAATGCCCGTGAACATGCGTTGCTCACTGAATCTCTTAAAATGTGCCCTGCACATCCAATCTTTCCTTTCATACAATCTCTGACTAGCATTTGCTGAGTTCCAGTCACCCCCAGTACTTCTTTCTTGGTTACATGGTCTATCCATAGTATTTGCAGACTTCTTCTATACTTTCTTTAAGAGGAATTAGGGGTAAGATATTGGCCTGAGGTCCATTCTCAGCTCTGCCAGAAGCTGGGACTGGATGACAGGGAATGGATCCCTCGATATTTTCCCTGTTCTGTTCATTCCTTCTGAAGCATCTGCCATTGGCCACTGTCAGAAAAACAAGATATTGAGTTAGATGGACCATTGGTCTGATTCCGTATGGTCGTTCTTATGTTCACTGAGTGACCTGGGGTTGTTTTGGGCCTGGTTTTCAAAAGGGCATTGGGGCTGAGTTCTTCTGAAAATCTGCCCGTGATGGCTAAGGACTTGAAAATCTGGTCCTTGATCTCTTAGTGCCTCAGTTTCTCATCCATATAATGGGAGGACAACATTTCCTTTCCCTATCTGGTCTATGTACATTAAAAGTTGTCAGTGGGAGGTTTGTCTGTTACTTATGTCTCCGTACTGTTCCTAGCATAACGGGACCCTGGTTTTCCCTGGTGCTTCTAGTGGCTAATGTCATGCACATAATAATAACAATACACTGTAGTGTATCGGAATAGGGTAGCATCCCTTTTAAGTAGTTTCTGAACACTCTAGTAGCTCTCACTGTGTTCTATGAGTCAGAAGTGAACAGAAACCAGCAATATATACGTCGCTAGGCCTGGCGTGATTTTATATATTTAGTAACATAGTTATTTGGGACCCAGCTGTGCCCCTGTAGTTTTTTTTTTCATTTTATTTCGTATGTAAAGAACAAAAGGCACCACACTCGAGAGAGGGTATTTTCGTTTTCTCTTCCTAAAAGTGAATTCAGGGCAGGAATTTCACTGGCAGGGAAAAGAAGGGTTAATAGGAAACTTTTCAGTGTGTGAGAGAGCAGAATAAGCTTTCGTTCTTCGTGTAGCGAAGCAGGGGAGGAAAGCTTTCTTTCCCCTCAAATGCAGCCTGGCTCAAAGAAACGGGAAGACTCAATCTACTTTTTTTTTTTCATGTTTTTCCAAATATCACTCCTGCTTGTCACAATATTTATAAAACCCCTCTTGCTATCGCAAGCTGCACAGCCTTTGGCTCAGGCTCCTGCTTATGCAAAACAGGGTCATAAACATGTCACTGTGTGTTTGATAAATCCATCTTCCTCTTGTCATTGTCACCGAGAAGCTGAGATGACAGGAGATTACGCCGTCAAATCGCCGTGGAAACGCCTGCAGAGTTTATGAATTTTCATAGGCTATAAGTCCTCTGTAATGGAAAGTGGCACCCAGAAAAAAGCTTACTATTTTTAAAGACTCTGTGTGTGTGTGTGTGAAATTATAGCAATTTACACACGCTGAGGATCTGGACTTAAATGTGTGTGTGCATATACGTACATAGGCCCAATTCTCATTTACATTAAGGCCCCTTTGTACCATTCTAACAGTATAAAGGGCCCATTCAATGAGTGTAAATGCCTTTTTAGTGTACATTTATTGATCTAACATACATTTCCTGAGCATTCGCCATATACAATTTTGAAATGCTTGTAAGTTAGTTAAATCAACCCTCTCCTCCACTCCTTTGTTTTTGGCTACCAAAGCCACTAGCTAGGCCTCAGTGAGAAATATAGCCATGCCAAGTTTTAAAGGGCAGTTGTGTAGTGTATTGAACACTGTGTTAAAACGGTAGACTGTCCCTTTACATTTCAGAGTGTTTTCCTGGTCCTGCTTGCAGACTAGGGGGCTAGGGGAAATGTGTGATCTGGGCCAAGCAGCCATCAGTCAGTAGACTGCCAGCCTATTGTAAAGTGGGGTGAGTTGTGCTTCTTTCTCTCTTAGACAGCAGCCTGCTTTGTCTCTCTCTGTTTTGGTTTCTTGTGTGTTATCGTTCTGAATTCTAAGAAATAAAGTTGTGTTAGTTGGAACCTTCCAACAAGAGTATTTATGTATTTATCAAACTTCTTTGTGTGAATGCAGTGAACAAAACAAGTTGTTTCTCTGTATCCATGTCTAAAAATAATGGTTACCAGTTTTCTAATAGGAATGTGTGCCTTCCTAACCCCTCATTATACTCTAAACAACAACGACCTTTGGAGAGAACCTGTGAGCTCAATCCTGCAAGATGCTGAACACTGCATGTTCTCTTGGTTTAAATTGGTGAGAGTCAAAGGTGATCAGCACTTTGAAGCTGGTTGGGAATTTTTTAATGAAACATTTTTTTTCTGGAAAATGCCCATTTGTCCAAAACAAAGCTTTGACTGGGAAAGTCTCCATTTCAACAAATTTCCAATGCAGAGTCCTTCCCCCTCTCCCCCCAAAAATTGTCAAAATATATTGTTTCAGCATTTTAAAATGAAAATTTCTGTTTTTTTTTAAATTCAAAATTACTTTTTGTTTTGAAACTTAAATTATATTAAAAAAGTAAATGGTTGAAATCAAAATGAAATGTTTCAGATATTTTGGAAAAAATGTTTCAATTGATTCAAGCCTTAAAAAAAAAAAAATCAGATTTTCGGTTCACAAAATTAGCTGTCTCCATTGGGGGCAGGAACATTTTCTGAAATCTCAAAAGAAATTTGCAGTATGGGAAAACTGTTTCTCACCCAGCTCTACTCAGTCCCTCACTGCAATACTCAGAACCTTGCAGGATCGAGCTCTAAGCATGGACAATAATTATGCAAAAGATGACTGTTTAGAATGTTTTGTATGTATGAGACCAGAGGGTTAGAATGGAAACTGTTCTCAGTCTTAACAGAGCTCTTAGGCTACAAATATACATGGGTGTAATTTTTACAAGTGCCTATGTGATTTAGGAGTACAACTTTGCCTTCCAGTGAAATTAGTGTTCCTAAGTCACTATGACCTTGTCAGCTTATAAAAGTTGTGTTGCCTTACCTGGCCTAGTTAAAGCAATACAACCCCTAGTGTGGACATAGATATACCAGTATAAATGTGCTTAGTATGCTAGCTTATTCCCATTAGGGATGGGAAATAAGTTGTACCAGTATAAGGAACCTCGATACCCATATAACAATATTGGTACATTATATATAAGGCACCTATATAACTATATTGTTTAAAAAAAATCACACTCCTAACCAACTTAGTTACCCTGGTATAAGAAAAGTGTGCGTAGACCATGCTGTAGGCATTTTTAAATATCCTATGTGTGCATACACACGCATACTCCTTAAAAAGTGAAAGTAGAACTCAGCCTTAACTATAGCAGCTAGTATGGTTCTTACACTCTGTGTGTGTGTGTGTGTTTGTATATTTAAGCAAAGCTCTGTTCAAAGAAACCAGATGTCAATGCAGTGTTTAACCAAACGATCTCGTGTGGGGGTCAGTTTCAAGCCCTCAGTCAGTGTTTATGGCCCTCTTCTGCGGTCTCCCCTCCCCTCAAATCACAGCATGCTTTATTATGTCTCAGCTCTCCTTTTGTTCTTTCCCCCATATTTAATTTGAAGCCAGCTCCCTGTTATCGAACTGGAAGTGAAGCTGATTGTAATTATAAAAAGAAAAGGAGGACTTGTGGCACCTTAGAGACTAACCAATTTATTTGAGCATGAGCTTTCGTGAGCTACAGCTCACTTCATCGGATGCATACCGTGGAGTCTTCAGCTACCCAGTTATCAAAACCAGCTCTCAGGGTATGTCTACACTGCAATAAAAGCCCCATGGCACAGCCACGACTGGTCCGGGGCAGCTGACTTGGGCTCGCGGGTCTCAGGTTGCGGGGCTAAAAAATGCAGTCTAGACAGTCAGGTTTGGGCTGGAACCCAGGTTCCCAAACCCCGTGAAGAGGGGGAGGCTCTCCAGCCTGAGCCCAAACATCTACCCTGCTATTTTCAGCCCTGCAGCCCAAGACCTGCGAAGCTGAGTGAGCTGACCCAGGCTCTGAGACTCAGTGCCATGGGTTATTTACTGCAGTGTGGACACCTCCTCAGAGACCCTATCAGGCTGTCGCAAACAGGCAGTGAAGGGGTGTAAAGCTAGCTGCGGGTGTGTGTACAGAGACTTACCCAGTGAGGACCAGTTTGCCAGCTCCTGAATTCCAGTGACCCAGTTTGCACAAATAATAATAGCCAGGGACAGTGCTCAATGTTTCAGGGATTATATTGCCATTAGCTGGGCACCTATGTCTGCAGGAGTGATTTAGTACAAATCTGCCTGGATTCCATAGATAGGACTCAGGGCGGCTAGTCTGTGGGACCACGCACTGTAGCCCATGCTACCGCACCTACACTACTATGCCTAGGGCAGTAGCTCAGTGACAGCTAGCATGAGTGTGTCTACCCAAGTCAGAAATCACACCCTTAGCCCCAGGTGTAGCCATTGCCTTTGAGCACAGAAGGAATTTTCTGAGTGTTTACAAGGGAATCCGTTAATTACTTTGAGTTAAAATTAATTTAAAACAGTCTTTTCAGAAATTTAGCATCTGTGCTAGTCTTTCCTTTGCCCTGGTCTACGCTGGGGGGGGGGGAAAGGGAGGATCGATCTAAGGCCTCGTCTACACTACCCGCCGGATCGGTGGGTAGTGATCGATCTATCGGGGATCGATTTATCGCATCTAGTGTAGACACGATGAATCGATCCCCAATCGCTCTGCCGTCGGCTCCGGAACTCCACCAGGGTGATAGGCGGAAGCAGAGTCGACGGGGGAGCGGTGGCCGTCGATCCCGCGCTGTGAGGACGCGAAATAAGTGATTCTAAGTCGATCTAAGATACGTCGACTTCAGCTACGCTATTCTCGTAGCTGAAGTTGTGAATCTTAGATCGATCCCCCCCCACCCACGTAAACCAGGCCAAAGTTTTGTAGCTTCAGCTACGTGAATAATGTAGCTGAAGTCAACTTACTTAGACCTACTCACTGCGGTGTCTTCACTAAGGTGAGTTGATGGCTGCCACTCCCCCATCAACTCTGCCTGCGCCTCTCATTGCGCTGGAGTACAGGAGTCAACAGGAGAGCGCTCGGGGGTCGATTTATTGCGTCGAGACTAGATGCAATAAATCGACCCCCACTGGATCGATCACTGCCCACTGATTCGGCAGGTAGTGTAGACATACCCTTAGTCCCAAATGATTGTAATAACAGAGTAATACAGACTTCAAACTTTCCATATCGTTAACATTAATTTCATTCCTATGCTACACTTGAAGAAGTTAGAATACAATTAAGCTAAATGATTAATAATTGTTATATCTAATTCCCATGATTATATAAGCTACAAACAGGAAGTCAATAGCTCATTTAACTCTTAAGTAGGGTTGTGACATCAGCGATAACTCAACAAACCATAGCCTTTCCTCTAAAGCTAATTTGCCTGTGACAATTCTAATGACTGCAATGCCTTGATAGTATGAGGTAGACTGGACATGTTTCAAGAGTTCTCATTGGTAGATTACCTGGTCCATCATTCACTGCTCTTTAAACACTGCTGGGCGGTCTGTTAGCTTGGACATCAGTCCCCATAGTGATGCTGCCTCACCTCCACTGTGCATTGAGGTAGCATTACCAGAAAAGCTGAGACAAGAGCGTCTTAAAGCACAGAGACACTGGGGTTCGTGGACTGGACTCACCCTGCCCTTTACATAACACTGGTCTCACTATCATAGCTCTTCAAACCAATCAATCAATTGCAAATTAAGAACCAGTTTTTCCAGAACAGGTCAGCTTCTTTCCACTGCTCTGATAATGAAAAGCAGCTGCAAACCCAGCCTAAAGGGGTGGTGTACTCTAGCTGCTTTGCGGTGATCTGATGTACCAGTGAATTTGTCCTGAAAAGGTGAAATCATTGGCAAAACTCACCCAGGCTTCAATAGAGCCAGGATTTCACCCTGCATATCTTCAAAACATTAGAAATGTTGTACGGTAGCTTTCTCGTTAAGTTTCTTGATAGGTGTTAATGAGCGAACATTTTACTTTAAAAAACAAACAAACAAGGAAATTCCAAGACAAAACAAATATGTTAAAGAGAAGAGTCTATATCAGTAACTTCACGGTAAAAACATTGCAGGAATGTTGTAAGTATTCCAAACCCAAACATTACATATCCAGGACTAGATCACAAGTGGTCCCTTCTGATCTTGGAATGTATGAATCTATGAAATTCAAAGTTATGGTTCCACTTAAAAGGAATCCAAACATGTTAAGTCATAGAAATACACAGTTAAGGTGCCCAAACAACCTTAATTCTGCCTTGTAACTCCAACAAGCTTATGCTCAAATAAATTGGTTAGTCTCTAAGGTGCCACAAGTACTCCTTTTCTTTTTATGTTTTTAAGAATTAGTTTAATCTAATCTGGGATAACAAATATTCCACATATTGTAATCATACAGTTATTGCACATTGTCATTATAGAAAACTAATATTGTTTGGTGCATTTAATGTGCATGTTCAGTTGGGATAGTTATAACATCCCTGTAATGATTTTAAACTTTGTTACTGATACATATTCTCACCTTTAACTCCATTTTAAAGCTCTCTGTGTATGCTATTCTTTGTTGCATGCTGTGACTTGTTAGACAGTTGCTGATATCCACCTGCGAGGTAGCTGCATGTCAGTGGTGAGGCAGTGATGTCATGTACATATAGAATCCAACTCACCCACTTCTGAAATGCAGCTATCTCTGGGGTGAAAAACAGCTTTGTAACACCACACGGCAAGGAAGAATAGCTTCCCCAACTGAAACTGATTCCCAGTTATCTGGGCCAGGGGAAGGGGGAAACAAACACCATGAATTTAGATGGCAACCTGTCTGTTTGATCATCACACATACACAGCCAGAGTATATTCATCCCTATTGTCCTTCCCATTGTGGCACCCCGCTCATTGTACATTCATTTCCATTGTGACTCTCCCTTTATATATTTTACATGCAGGGCCTGTCTCAATTGTATATTCAGGCTCTGGTTTTAGGAGATCCATCCATGGGCTCAGCTGTTCCACAAACAGATCTAATAGCAGTAGTGTGCTTAGATGTGCATGATGGGTAATAGCAGAGCAGATTGAGCTATATTGTCCCAGGAGTTCATATATTTTGATACACTCATAGGGTACACATCATCCTGCTATGATAATGAGGCCAAGTCAAGCATCTCGGGAATGCAATAAGAGGGATTACAATACTGTTCCTTAACTCATTTTCAGTACACTTTTTTCTTTCTTTTAACCAGCCTAATCAGTGACACAATCTACTTTGCACTAAATTCCCAAACTGTGCCTTCCATTTCCCACCCCCACCCCCCGCACTGCACTCCCTCCTTCCAAAGACACACATTCACAGAGACAAAACGAAGGAGTGTGTTAGGCATCAAGGAAAGTTAAGGGCATGCGTTTCAGGAGCAGCATTCGCATTCATAGCAACTGAGGGTTAAAAATGGCAAGGTTAATCATTTTCTCTCCCAAAGCCGTGTCACGTAATCAAGTGAAATAAAAACTGACAAAGAATGTCAGATGTGAGCAGAAGGCTTTCTTGTTTGCTGCTTTACTATTAACCTTCTCCTTTCTTTTTTCTCTGGTGCTAGAAAATGAGTGTCAAATTCTGCCCTCAGATGCAGCCATGGGGCTGCCAACCATTTCAACAGAAGCTGTGCACGCTCATCTGGAGGAAGAATTTGGGGTTTTATGTTTGTTTCACACTTTGCACCTGAAAGCAGAAGGATAACACTAGTTTTCTCCCTCCAACCTGCATCCATTTCATGACACTGTGGCAGTATTACCCACTTCAAGTGTTCAAAAATCAGGAGTCAGGCTGCGTAGGCTCATAAGACTGGTTTAAAAATCAAGAGGTATTTTTCAGTAATACGTCTGGGATTCTTTTTTATTGTCCTTCTGTTTTTCTAAACACTCCCCACCACCAGCAGGTTTCACATTTTCAAATTTTCTCTGCAATTGCGAGGGCTAGCAACTTACTTTGAAAAAAACCCGAAGCTGAGATTCTCACATAATCACATGACTCTGGGAGCTGCAGCTTTAAGAAAAAACACCGAATATTATGAGACATGGTTTAAGAGTGTTGGCCAGTGGACAATCGGCAGCATACTTCCTGATGTCTGTCTTAATATTACATTCATGTAGCGTCTTACACATGGAAGATTCCTGTAGTGTGTTGGGACTGTCTAGAAAGGGATAAGTTTTCCCAACTCTGAAATACAACCACCCTGAGAGAGTAGCCAGCAGCAATTTTAATGATTCACAACAACACTAGACAACAGTCTCTAATCAGCTGGTGTAGATCAGTGTAGCTGCATTGAACATACTGGAACAATACTATCTACACCAGCTGAGGATCTAGCCCAGGGACTGGATATCATTACTGTGTCTGGTTGAAACTAAATTCATACCAAGGTAGGCTGAATTCCTGCTTTAAATTTGCATCTCTTTAATACTAACATAGATGAAGGACTAGAAAATGTGTCGTAAGGCGAAATCATAATAATATTGATTGTCTTCACAAGTGTGTTGTGAAACTTCATGCTGTCATATCTGTAATGCATTGGGAGGCACTTAGTTATTATATATGTGCAAGGCAGAGAAGAATCCTCCGTTCATACAAAGGGCCAAGAAACCTGTGTCTTGGTCTAAATTAGACATTGGTTCAGGGCTCAGGATCGAAGCCAAACCTGGATTCTAGGAAAGGGTTTCATGGCAGGGTTTGGCATCACTGAAATCTTAAAGTTTCAGAGATCTCATGAGATCATGGTGGCAACTTCCTGAGATCAGCTCTTCTTATCAGATTTATGCCACCTCGGGGAAAACTGGAACCAGAATATAGGCCTCTTGGTCATTTTTGTTTTTCTGATTCATATATTTTGGCCCCATCTTAGGCTGTGGGTGCTTTGCTCTTCCATTGACCCAAATCATAAGGGTGAGTATGGCTCAGGGTATGTGAATGCAAATTCCCTTCCATCCCACTCACCCCAAAATGAAGAAGTAGTTTGTTTCACTAGCAATAAGCGAAGGGGCAGGCCAGCCAGAGTTGTAGGAAAGAGATCTTTATTAAGAAAGGTGAGAGGCCAATGTTACATGCTAAATCTCTACGTGGAATAAGACAGAACCCTGGCTTAAGTTCCTGAGCCCCCAGCACAACACAAAACTAACCTGCTCCTTAAACCTGACCCTCTTTCCCCAGTTCCACTCATCACGCTGCACGGTTCAGATTTGCAGTTCCAGCTTGGCACCTGATTTGGCTCTCTATAGTCAGGGTGAGTCTGTCTCACACACCTCTAGGTATTTAGACTTCTTGTATCTGCTGGCTGTGGATTTCCATTTGGTCTGATGCGGCAAAGATTGATGTGCATTCTGTACAGCTTCAGTACTTTCCCCGACTGCTAATGCCTCAGCTACAGCACAACGGCATGGGGATGAATTAAAGCACCCGTTACGCTAACTTGTTTTTCTTTTTGTAAGATCATCCGACTTCATTTACTAAATCAGAAGTGACAGGCAGGGATTGCATCATGGGTTTATTCACTCGCTCCCTTCCTTTCGGAATGTTTGGTTATGCTGAACAGAGACCACATTGACTAGATCCCCTACCCCTCTGATCTCAAACCCTCCACGCAAATAACTGGACTCTTTTTAAACACACCGTGGAAATGGCAAGGTTCGAAAGAGAAATGATGTATTATAGCTACAGGACATGTTGACTGGGTTTGAGATGGGAGAGGGGGGCAGAGGGAATGAGGTGTGAGAATGCAGGATATTTGCAGTGTTACTGAAGAGGCCATTAGCAGGATAATCATGTGGGGCAGATATATCCCTTCTCCACCCCGAAGTGTAGTGGCTGTATACCTTCTGGGTCCAGTAACTGACACACAATGGAGTCCGACCCCCAAAGACACACTCAGGATTTTATTGCTCATTACGCCCTCTAAAATGCCCCCAGGGTCAATGTCACAAGATGGGAAAGCAATGAAAGCCCCCATCTGGTTATACCCTCACCACCCCAGAAGATAGCTGTAAATTGAGGAGGAACCCAAATGTTATGGGATGACATGATGATGATGGGAAATGATTTGAGTGATACTGTGGGTGGGGGGAGCTGAATATTCAGACTAGCGCTGGTCCCCAATATCCAAGTTCAGATACAAATTTTGAAACACAACAGGTGCACAGAAGCTGGGTTTCGGTTCAGACTTTGGTAGCGGGAGGAGCTGATCCTGGACTGGGGTCTGTGTTCCAAAATTTAGGCTCATCTCTAACCAAGCCCACCAAGTGTGAATAGCATCTGGATCTGAATATCAGGCTGTTTCTCAGTCTGAAGGGATGTTATAAAGAGAGCAATTAATGGGTCATTGGTCTTAGAAGACAGAACAGGTAGTGATGGGCAGGGATACATGTAAATTCAGAATCAGAGAAAACTTTGACACCATAAAAGCAATCCAAGCAATGGAATAAAGTGTCCAGGGAAGTGGTAGAATCACAGTCAGTGGAGGTGCTCAAAGCTGGCCAAGGCACCAATTCATCAGAAAAGGTTTGAGGATCAGGACATAAATTATGCCACTGCATAGAGGAAGGGCTATAGGCTAGATGCTCTACTAGCAGATCCATCTTCCCTGATAAGCCTCTAACTTTGCCTAATCCCCTCCCAGACACAGGTCTCCCTGCCTCCTTGTGCAGCTATCCACAGCCCAAAAACTCTGAATTTACTACAAGGGGAAAAAAATGGAACCCAAGTGCCATTAATAGGATCTATGGCAGCGTTCTGTAATACATCAGTCCTACTTATAACATAATAGCCATATAACTCATACAAGACTCCGGCTCATGTGAAGCATGGAGGTCTACATTACGCAGGGGAGGAATAAGCAACACAGTCACATATCCTGTAGCTGGGTAAGATTACAACGCAAGCAGCAAGCTTGTCATGCCTGAACTGCTAAAGGAAAGTGCAGGCTGGGTGAGGTAATAATATCTTTTACTGGACCAACTTCTGATGGTGAAAGAGCCAAGCTTTGGAGCTCCACAGGGCTATTCTTCAGGGAAGTACAAGGCACGGAAAGAGTTCAATATGGGTGTTTTATTAAAGGTGGGCCACATTCTTTATAGGAGAGCTTCAGAGATTCTGTCAGAGTGAGTGTGTGGGGGGGTAATTGGCAATCATTGTTGCCCCTGAATATGGTCCCATCAAGTGAAGGGAGAGATGAATGGAGCCAGATCCCCAGCTGGTGTAAATGTGCATTGGTCTACTGCAGTCAATGAAGCGCTGCTATGAAGTTGAAAACCACATTCTGTAAAAACCGCTAAGTATAATTAACAGTTACCGGTCTACATCGTGATATTCAATTCTGGATCAATGGTCGCACTTCCCCAAGGCTCGGAAGGCTTTCAGATTAGGGATTCTGTTTCCCGGCAGTATAGAGATAGATACAAACCTTGGCATTTGGCTCCACGTTTGGATTAAGATCCAAGCTCTTGTCGAGCTTGATGAGTTTGGATTCAGGGTTCCATTTCATGTCACTTATAGAGCTGGGACCAAGTTGTAAAGTTTGGGTCAGGATCTGGAAACAGATTTGATGCCCTCAATGGTTGGATCCAGCATTCAAGTTTGGGTCTGATTATCATTGTTGCTATTGTTCTTATTATTGTTATATTTGAGTAATTACTTTGGGGCAGGCTGCCTCTCCCCACTTAGTCACACTCCTGTGGAGTTACTCATTCGGTTAGTTCCAGGAAAGTCAATGGAACTAGCTACTTAGGTAAATACTCACCAATGTGAGTGAGGGGTTCACAGTCTGGCCCTTTATTTTTAAGAGTTGAATTCAGAGTCTTTTGTTCCTTCTGTCAAAGGTGATTGATCCTGCAAGTAGTTGTGAATCTTAAAAAACTTGGCCTCAGTTCAGACATGCTGTAAGAGTCACAGAGGTTTAGTGTCTGGACTCTTAAACACACAGATTCTAAGGCCAGAAGGAACCACCATGGTCATCTCACCTGGCATCCTGTGTAGAATCATAGAATATCGGGGTTGGAAGGGACCTCAGGAGGTCATCTAGTCCAACCCCCGGCTCAAAGCAGGAAACTCTAGCCATAGGATTCCCTGAATTAATTCCTTATTCAAATCCAATAGCTGTATCTGACATGGAGCAGATCTGTTAGAACAACATCTATTCTTGATTTTTAAAATGTCCAGTAATGAAAAACCCACCACAGCCCTTGGTAAGTTGTTTCAGTGGTTAATGACCCTCTCTGTTAAACAATGGGTTCCATATTTCTAGCCTGCATTTGTCTAGCTTCAACTTTCAGCCATTGGAATCGTGTTATATAGCTTTGTCTGCTAGATTGAAGAGCTCATTATCAAATATTATTTCCCCCTGTAGGTACTTATAGACTACAACTAAATCACCCCTTAACTTTCTCTTTGATAAGCTAAATACATTGAGCTCCATGAGTCTATCACTGTAAGGCAGGTGTTCCAATCTTTTAATCATTCTCATGGCTCTTCTCTGGCCCATTTCCAACTTTTCAACATCCTTCCTGAAATGTGAACATCAGTATTGACGCACTATTCCAGCAGCAGTTGCACCATTGCTGGATACAGAGGTAATATAACTTCCCTAATCCTGCTCAATTAAACTCTGAAGGCTGGAGATCTCATGAGCAGGTTACCTCTTGAGTTTTCTAGTAATCCCTGCTTCCAGGTTCACTAGAGGTAACTGGGTTAAATTCTCTGGTCTGGGCTATACAGGAGGTCAGATGAGATGATCTAATGGTCCCTTCTGACCTTGGAATCTATGAAATGCCCTGAGCCATTTCCCCCTAGGTTTAGGCATAGAATCATAGAATCATAGATACTAAACTGGGAGGAGTGGTAGATACGCTGGAGGGGAGGGATAGGATACAGAAGGACCTAGACAAATTGGAGGATTGGGCCAAAAGAAATCTGATGAGGTTCAATAAGGATAAGTGCAGGGTCCTGCACTTAGGACGGAAGAACCCAATGCACAACTACAGACTAGGGACCGAATGACTAGGGATAAGATGACTTATCAAGGTCCCCTCTGGTTTGACATTTCTAAGATTTCGATGACCCTTGTGTGTGTACAGTGTGTGTGCTGGTGCAGAGGAGTTGATGAGTCCACTGCAGAATCACCCTCTGCAGCCAGTCCATGTGAATGAATGCACAGGAAAAAATGATCAGTCGCTCTTATCGCTGTATATGCCCAACCTGAAACATGGCGCGAGAAAATATCCTTAGGGGTTGCGGAGAGAAATGAAGGAGAAAAAAACTCAGGAAGCATACTGTTCAATTACACTGTAAGGGATGGGTGGATGGGGCAGGGGAGAAAGAGGGGGTCACTGTTATCAGGGGATAATTGCACCCATAGGGAAATTAGGAGGTACAAGGAGCCGCAGATCTCCTCTGCTATCCCAGAAGAGCGATTAATTGGTGATAACTACACCCCTGGAGTTGCCTTATTGCCATTATGAAGTCCTTAGTTTTTTATTTATAAATGAAATATTTAAGCGCCTGACTTTGATCGCCAGGATGTGCTAGTTAGTGCCGGCGTCAGCCACGAGGTGCTGAGATTAAAGATTAATCAAAGGCAGAGGATTCGCCCACCCCTTTGGAATGCAGAGTGGTCAGTCATGGAGCTGCTCATGAGGCCCAGGGGTGTCGCTCTTTGCTTAGTTTGCATCAGTTGTTTTGTGGACTTAGTCTCACCCTGTTGCCCTGCAGCTTGCCTACACACCTGCGTGGGTGACCTGCACAGGCCTAAGAGCATGATTCGGGTACGAAGCCAACTGCTGGAGTGGAGGGAGATTGCGCACTGTCTTTAACAGGCGCTGGTGCAGTGTTACCCAGTGGCTGAGTGGTTGGATGTACAGCCCGTACTTAATATTTGTGTATTTAGAACCCAGCACACGCTCTCATACATTCAGGGAAAGGTTATCGGTGTAAAAACAGGCACGGGATTATTTTAAGGCCTGATCCAGCCCCCCCTGAGATGCGTGGAAAGACTCCCGTTTTCTTCAAAGTGTTTAGGATCAGACCCTTCGTAAACAACCTCTTGACTCCTTGTAGCTGCAATACCAGACTGGTCCTCGATGAGATGCTCATTTTCTTTCTCTGTAAGAAAGATTGCTCCCCTGCAGCAGTCCACAGCCCTCTGCAAACCAGTTAGCTCACCATTCAGCTTAATGGGAATTGTCAAGAGATGCAACAAACAAGGTGGGGAAAGGAGCTGCTTTGGAAACATACAAGTTCATTCCAATAAGCACTCTATCTATCTCCTGCCTGAATTTCCCTTCCTGCACCTCTGATGCTCACTTTGGAAGGTAGGTAAATACATTCGCTCCTTGCCCTGCTATGTGTGCATTGGGAGCTCTGTTTGGGTGCTGTTTAATCACAAATATATTTTCTCTCTTTCCCGATGCCAAAAGGAAATCATCAGCAGGGGCTAGGAAAGACTTGAAATCTTGTGGTGTCTGGTTAGATAAGGTTTTCTTCTCTCTTGCGCTTTCTCCCTTTCTCTCTTTCTCCTATGATACAGTTAAGAAGCCTAATAACCTCTTTTCCCTGCCAGATACCATCATGCAATTGGAAATACTATTGTTTTCTTTAGGCAGATGGTGATTCTGGTCCTTTAATCCTCTCTCTAAACTCATTAGAAAACCTGGCCTCAGATCAAGCCTTAAAAAGAAAAAAAGCAGAGTGAGAGAGAGAGAGAGAGAGAGAGAGAGAGATGGATACCAAGGTGATGAGGCTGGTATAAGATCCTGAATAGGAACTATTATTCTCTATTGGTTTTTGTAACTGGCATTTTTCACTCTGAGGTCTGCATCTTTTCCCACGGCTAGTCAACTCTCACCGGCCTTTGTTTAAATACATACGTGTTGGTGGGTGCATGTAATCAAAGGCATCTCTGCTTGTTTCACACTCTGCCTGGCATGTCATAACAGCCCAGTATGGAGTCAAAAGCACGTGCTCCTAGGATCTGGCTTTGCTCTACATTGATACGGGCTGCACTGCATGTCTCTCTTGGAGCAGCGTGAAGGGTTCTGTGGGGCCGTTCCAAGTAGGATGAATTGCCTCTGCGTTTATCACCCTGGGTCCAAGCTACCCACGCTTGGCAGCACAGCAAAAACGGGCCATTGAGCCACAGGCCAGTACAGGGTCAGTCCCAGTATGTCTCAGAGCTGTCGTCATGGCTCCTGATGCAGGGGGCATGTGTGGGGCATGTCTAGGCGTGATTGGTCTCGCGCTATGCTCTGGCTTTTCTTTCTTCAAGGCCATAGGCAGCCAGACACAAGTTATTGTGGTCTTGAGGTTACTGTAACCTGTGGCAGGGTCAAATCAGTGCCCAGCCAGCCCCAGAATAGGCGAGAGTCAAAGATGCTTGGATGTGCCCAAGAAGTAGGTACTGGAGCACTCCCAACCCTAAATATAGCTTGCGAGTCATGGTCGGCAATTTCATTCCAATTCTCAGACGGGGCGTCATCTGCTCTGGAGCAAGGGGGGCAGTTGCACCCGCACCGAAGACCTTGGTTTGCCCCCCCCCCCCCGCAGACTTTTCATAGGTCTAATTTCCCTACTTCCCACCCCCACCCTGACTTTTCAGGATATAATGTAATCACATACAATATTCTGTATGAGGACACAACTTTGCCCCCCTTGTCCTCAGATTGAACAGCTTGTGTGACTTCAGTATGTCAAGAATTTAGGAGCTCTGAGTCTCCCAAGCCCTCTTTTTAGGGAAGGGGTGCCTCAGAGAGAACCATCTGCTTTGTAGGCAGTACTTACCCAGCTCCACAGTACCCCTCATTCACAGCCTGATCCAGTAAGGCACCGAGCGCCCTCACTTCCCATCAGTACTAGAGGGTTTGCAACTCCCTGTAGGAGCTGACCCACTGGGAGTCTTGCCTGAGCAAGGACCATAGCACTGGGCTGATAGTAGACTGTCATCTTGTGCAATTGAGTCAAATACTGTGACTGGACTTTTTAAATGGACTGTATAATTTTATGACTGTGGCAAATAATTGGGAATGAATAATTCATCCAACAGGTTTTGATTCTTTTCATGCTTGCCGAATATCCGTGAGCAAATCCTGATTTCCTCTGGTTTATTTATTATTTGAATTTATTTGATACATTTCCCCCTCACTCCCTCATATTTTTTTCACTCCATTGATTGATCGGAGACAGTTTTGTGAGAGTTCACTAGCCAGCATTCAAAATCATTAGTAGTAGCAGTATATCAGAGATGGATGGGCCAGTGTTTAGGGCACTAGCCTAGGCCTTGGAAGACCTGGGTTCAAGTCCCTGCTCTGCCACAGACTTCCTGTGCCATCTTGGGCAAGTCACTTAGCTGCTCTGTGCCTCAGTTCCCCTTCTACAAAATGGGGCTAACTGCCCTGCCTCCCAGGATATTGTAGGGATAAATGCATTAAAGATGATGTGGTGCTCTGATGCTGTGGTAATGGGTGAGGTCATATAAGTTCCTTAGGTTACTATGGTAGTGTGTAGGAGCACCAATCAGAACCCCATTGTGCTGGTAGCTGTCCAGACAGGTAATAAAGAAGACAGTCCTTTCCCCGGAGCGTGTACACAAATAGGATGGATAAAACAACTCAATGGACAAAGTTTAGGCAGAAAATGGAATCTTGTGTCCTCACTTCCCTTGCCAATGACAGACAGCAGTGATTTGCAGGCATCAAAGCAGCGAGAGGTTTTAATTCAGGCTCTGTTGCATAAGTAGCTATCTGCAGAGGTCGGGGGGATTTTAACTCCCTTGTGTGCAGCACTATCAAATTGGCTAGGTAGTTTCCACTGTCACACCAGGATACCTTACTTGATGGACCAAAGGTCTGAGCCACTGCAGTAAATCCTCTCTTCCTTCACTGACACATTTGGCTTTGCATCTTTATGAAGGTTAGACTTATGAACAGATGGTCTTAAAATTCTACCTGCCATACTGGGGGAAGTTCTGCTTTGTAAGTTGGGTGCCATTGAATAACACTGAGTTCCTGCCAAAAGACATTCCTGCAGTGTAACTGAATGGTAAGTAGGGTAGTATTTTCAATAGAGCTGAGCCGTGGTCTAACTCTGCCCTGACTGAAGTCAATGGAAGTGTTAACTATTCACTCCAAGGGGAGCAGACTTAGGTCAATATGGGAAAATCCTGTAAAGGCCCCAAGATTGTAAGGTCTTCTCTATCTGAGTCCTGCTAGAAAGGAATGATTCTAAAGCTACAGAATATCCAAGCTGAAGGAGAGCGAGATTAAGGGTTTTACTATTGTGTACAGGAGGAAGAGGATATTTTGGAGAAATAAAACAAGGGGGTGAAAACACCAATCATACTATTCTTCCTTCTCTGCCCTGCAGTATGTGGGGGTGAGGAATAGGGAGAGAACCTGGAAATATCCAGCCTTCAGAATCTTCTTCTAGACCAATGAGCTGAGTTCAGTAAGGTCAAACTCAATGTGTTTTATGGTCTCTTCCCTCATCTTTTTGAACTTCTGCTCCGTTTTCATTTAAGATCTCAGTATGCTAGGATAACTAAGATATCCCTGTTTCACCTCCCGTCCCCCCACAACAATGTAAGATCTCTTTTGTTATCCTAGCCATATGTATTTCTACCCATAATGCTTACTGCTATACTCAACCACCCAATCAACTTCCAGTCAGAAAAGGTGCTTTTCTTTCAGGCTTTTGTATTTGTTTACAAGGCTGTCTTGATTCAGGCTAAAGTATTTGCGGCACTCAGCACTGTTCAAGTTACTTTCAAAAAAGTAATTTTTGCAGATTCCTGTATCCAGAAAGTCACTGTCAGTTGCATGTTCTTGATCACTGTCTCAGGAAGAGATGGACACTAACCAGAACCCAACCTGTGCAAACTCACAGGGAATAAATTATGGTGATAAAAAAGATTTTCAGAGGCAAATGTTTTGATGATTTGCTGATACCCTCTGGGAAATCATTCTGATTTGGAAGAGGGATGAACTATATGGCCTAATAATGGAGCTGGTCAGGAATTTTCGGACAATGTTTTTTCATCAGAAAATGCTGATATGTCGAAAACAAAACTGTTTGCAAGAAAGTGTTGGTTTTGATGAATCTCCCAATTTGAAAAAAACATTGACAAAAATGTTCTGAAATTGTCAAAACATCCCATTTTGACATTTTCAAAATGAGCATTTTCATTTTCTTGTTCAAAACAACTTTTTGCTTTAAATTGTAGGTAGATTATTCTAAATAACAATAACAAGGGTTAACAAATTGCAAAGATCAAAACCAAAGCAAACTCATTTGAAATGATCAAAACAGAACTTTTTGATTGACCCAATCCAAAAAGTTTTTGACTTATCAGTTCACAAGATTTACAAGATTTCAACTTGTCCTGATTTGAGACAGGAATTTTTTTCAAAGCTATTTCCCACCCAGCTTTATCTAATGCGTCTTTTTCACCCCTAACGTCTATGGATCTATTTGACAGTTCCCAGTAAACCCCCATAGCAGGATCGGATCACTGGTATTTAGAATACTTCGTATGATCTTCCCCTTTGATGGATGTTCTGATTTCCCAGGTGATAAAAGTTTTCATTGAAAACAAAATCCTTTTGACTGCATCAGACTTAGCAGTTTCATTGAAAAAAAAGTCATTTGCTGAAAAATGCCTCTTCAGGTACATTTAGCTGTTTTCTGCTAGCAAATTTTTACATTAAAATGGTGTGCGTCTATTGAGGAACATGAGTGAAAATGACAAACGCATGTATATGGGAATTGTGCCCGGGGAACTGCAACAGTTACATATGGAGCTGGACCACTGTAGGGCCACACCCCTTTGCTCATGCTTGACTTATGATCCTGGCAAGCTGGTGGCTTTTAGATGTAGCATGGAGAACAACATAGGAAACATCTGCCCGCCTCCCTCACTCAAAGACCCTACCAGTCCAATCTTTCTCCCCCTCCAGGCAGTGCTGAGTCTGTGAACTGAGCTGCAAATGATTTATTCTTGATCTATTCTCTCTTACCACTGAGGGACTATCTTTGTCACTTGATTGCCGAGGTACTATCTTCGTCACTTGAGAGTCATCAGTATTAGATACACCACCCAAAGCACAGGAAACATCACTTCCTACAATTCCAAATAGTCTGAGGCTAATGGCAACTTTGGTAGTCTTGATATCATTGTTATCTCAGTGAAGAGTCTCTGGCCAGTTAAAACATTTAAGACATTTCTCATTTACAGTGTAGCAGTTAAATTGCAGACAGGGAACAACAGAGTCCCAGGCAAATGCTGGAGTTAAACTTTTAGAACAGGATAACTAATTTTGTGATAAATCACATTTGCCCTTCTCCATGACCATGCCAAGTGTTGAGTGGGATCATGCCACCTCTTGCGTGTTGAGTGCCTTCAACTCCCATGGAAGTCAATAGCAGTCAAAGACACTCAGTACCTTGCAGGAAGCGCTCAACACTTCACAGAATCTTGCCCCCTAAGGGAGACATAAGCAAATCTCCTTGTTTTGAATCATCAGGTAGTGAATACTACCAGAGTCAGGATATGCTGTGTTTGATGACCCAAGGGTCGGAACCCAGCATGGCAGATCATTCTCTTTGTTCCTCTCTCAGACTTTAATAAGAAATTTCATAGTACCTTTATCTAGGCCTCTCAACCTGCCATGGCCCAAACATGGGACACAGTATGTGATCTAGACTTAAAAGCAGGGGGGCACACACAAAAATTATTCATGCAAGAAACTTAAAAATCCTGTGGGTTTCCTTCCTCTAGCATAAGTCACTCTCCCTGTAGCCTCAGCTCCATGATGCTGCATTTCTCTTGTCAATAATTTTGAATAATAAAAGTGTGGGAGGGTGTTAAAATTTGTGTAGAACATAGGTTACTCTGAGACAGAAAAATGAATATCTCTCAATATGAAGGACAGTTGAAATCCGTGCCACTAGCTATGTCCCTAGCAACTTCAGCATCCCATAATAATAACCCCCTTTGACTTTTCCTACAATCATGCAGAAAAAGTGGCCACCTCTCTTGGGGCTTGGAATAATGGCGGTCTATTTAACCTTAAGTAAATGACTAAATAAAAAATCTCTTCTCCTTTGAGTTGCTCGGATCTGTCAAATGTTGGGTTTTCTGGGTGAAAATTATGTGTGTGTGTGTATACACACACACGTGCACCCACACTTTTTTTAAGAAAAAGGAAGACGCAGCATAACGTTGGCCGTAGTCCAAATCCTGTTGAACATGCCACCTGGAAGAAACAGAGACATCTGGAAAATCATTCCACAATCTCTGAGGAAATTACAGGAGAAATACAGGATGATTGGAAGACCAGTCCTTTGTGGAACTCTTTCTTTATCAGCCAATTTCACTTTAAATTCATTTTTCTTTTTTTCTTTTTTTTTTTCCTAAGTAGCATATGTTCAGGACTTTGATAAGAACTCTTTGGGTTCTGGGGGTTTGTTTATTTATTTTCTTTGTAAAGGGAAAGAGTTTTGAAAAGTTTTGAAGGAAATGAGAGAATGCCAGGCAGAAAGAAAATCATAAGAAATATCCTATAATACTACAGCTAAACAGATAGAAAGCTAGGTAAATAGATAGCTAGAGAGATATAGATCTATGTAGTACTACAGGATATTTCTTATGATTTTTTTCTCATGTGACATTCTCTCGTTTTACATATATCTATATATATGAAAATCTTAAACCGGATTGTTCCCTCCTGCTACATAGTGATACAGGGCAATAAGGCCCTCCCTGCTGCATGGTTGCATGAGACTAACCTGGACTGCAGCAGCTCTGGGCACAGAAGAAGGGCTACTTGACTGATACTCCCCACTACAAGCAAGTGAGCAGGGACAAGATGGGGAGGAGGAGGCAGAGATATGCTAGGTAGGAGCTTGCCAGTAGAACCATGACTCCACCTCTCTTGCAAAGGGCTGACTCAGGGCTGTGTGGGGCTAGTGGGAAAGAAGACCTCTGGAGGAAGTGGGCTCTGGCTGGATGCTATGCAATGCCTCATACTCAGGGCTATTCTGTTCTGTTCGGGTTCTTATACTGTTCCCATCACCACTGCGTATGAGCTCCTAAAGCCTCAATCTAGCCCTCTATAATTTCTTTTAGGAAAGGAAAGCAAGATCAAGATACTCTTCTGATCCTTCTGTTGTGCCAGCACAAATCTGGAGTAACTCCTCTAGAGTCAATGGTGTAACAGTGGGAGCAGGGCAGGCCCTGCAGCTTCATCCAAATGCCGTGCTCTTTGATGTTTTGTTTTCTTATTTGAGGGACTGGGTGCAGCAGTATGGATGGTGATGGTGGGGAGATGGATATTATCCCTGGTTCGTAAACATCTTGAGCATTTGGAAGCTTTTCAGCAGATAATACTTTGGCAAAGTATTTCTGAGCCAGCCACCTGCATCTGTTTTCTTTGTTTATTAGAGTAAGCTCCAAAGATGAGAAGATACAGGTGGAAGCTTAAAGCCCCCCTTCCTGCCCGCCTCCCCTTGTGTGTTTTAATCCTAATCTGTATCAACAAAGATGAGTCGCTTCTTTAACACACACACAAAATGATATTGAGGCCCACTGAGGAGAAACGATGAGCTTGGATTCCATAATCAATCGCTGAGAAATTCATTTGTGCCAGCACAGACCTTATGTGCACGAAGAGCAGTCCCTACAGCCCTGCCTGATTCAGACGAGCTTCATGAACAGCCGTTCTCTTCCATCACACAGGGCTCTTTTCTTTGCTTAGGAGCATACCCTTATAAGCCTCTGTCTCAAGGAAGAAAAAACCCAGGAGCCCAAAGTCTGAAAATTTCTCTTCACCGCTGACTGCCTTTCTCACATTGCCTTTCTCACATTGTCTTTCAGATGAGACATAAACCAGACACCCTGACCACTCTGTGGGCATTAAAGATCCCATGGCCTTTTTCATGAAGGTGTAGTTTCAACTTCCTGCTTTTCGCTTGTGTTATACCTTTCTCTGCTAGATTGAAAACCTTATTGTTAAATATTTGTTGCCCATGTAGATACTTGCATAATGACAGGTTTCAGAGGAACAGCCGTGTTAGTCTGTATTCGCAAAAAGAAAAGGAGTACTTGTGGCACCTTAGAGACTAACCAATTTATTTGAGCATGAGCTTTCGTGAGCTACAGCTCACTTCATCTGATGAAGTGAGCTGTAGCTCACGAAAGCTCATGCTCAAATAAATTGGTTAGTCTCTAAGGTGCCACAAGTACTCCTTTTCTTCATGTAGATACTGTAGACTGTAACAGGGGTGAAAGTAACTAAAAAGTCTTACTGGTACGGGGGCCTGGCTCCAGGCTGCTGGAAGGGGCGGGACTTTGGGCAGAAGGGGCGGGGCATCAGACAGAAGGGGTGGGGCTGGGGTCAGCCTGCCCCAGCCAGCCCTTCAGTGCAGCCCAGCCCACGCCGCCAGGATTGCAATGGCAATTTAAAGGGCTCAGGGCTCTGGCTGTTGCCGCCGCTACCACAGCAGTGGCTGGAGCTCTGGAACCTTTTAAATCACTGGCCCCCAGGGAAGCTTCCCCTTCCCCCCCATCTTGGCGGTCCTGGGGGTGCAAAGGGGGCAGTGACGTTAAAGCACTTCCGTGGCAGCACTTTAACATCGGCTGTGTACGAGCCTGTACCAGCGACCACTTCTTACCGCTACGCCGTACCAGCCCACTTTCACCTCGGACTGTACTCAGGTCACTCCTTAACCGTCTCTTTGTGAAGCTAAATAGATCGAACTCCTTAAGTCTATCGCGATAAGGTATGCTTTCTAATCCTTTAAGCATTCTCATCTCTCTTCTCTGAACCCTCTCCAGTTTCTTAATATTCCTCTTGAATTGTGGACACCAAAACTGGACACAGTATTTCAGCGGAGAGCACACTAGTGCCAAATATAGAGGTAAAATAACCTCTCTACTCCTACTGGAGATTCCTCTGTTTATGCATCCCAGGATGGCATTAACGCTTTTGGGCATGGCATCGCATTGGGAGCTCATCACTCTTAGGAATCTCTTCAACGCTAAGTTCTACAAAATAGCATCGGTGTGCCTTCACCACACACCCAGTTTTTCGGGAGTATCTTTTGCCTACATTAAGCATAGAGGTCTAATCTGAGATACGCTTGAATTTGTTTCTGTGCAGCTCCTTTCTTTAAAGTACCTCAAAGCTCTGTATAAAGTCTGGAGGCTGGACAGGCGGCGACTAGGTTGGGAAAATATGCCAATCACTATATGCTGAAATATTCGCCTCCACACCACGTTGAACACTAGAAGCTGCTTTACTGAACGAGGGAATAATGATTGGGACAATGGGGCTCTGAGTCCTTTTGAAAAGTGCCGTGGGACATTTTATCTTCCAGCTGGAGAGGTTACAGAGACAAGCAGAAGGATACTGGTTTGCCTTTGGTCTGAACCCATTTAACATAATTCTGGCCACCAAGGTACTCATTCCTTTTGATAAAGCTCTTTTCTTCTATTCCTCTTCCTCGACCTTGCCATTCGGCTCCCTGTGAAGTAATGTGAAAGCATCTGTTGTCTCTTTTGTTTAATTTGTAAATACACTCCCAGAGCTCTGGGAAAGCACATGTAAGACTGAGAGTCTACCACAGTGTTGGTCATCAGAACCTAAGTCATAAACGCCTGTTCATGCCCTTTGGGAAAGGCCCTTCATCCTTAGAGAAATGTGCCCACTGTACATCAGCTGGCCTAGGGCCAAACATAGAGAAAAAACAGGCTTGTGACATTTCTCCAGATGTGAAGAGTGTGTGTGTGTTTCCTGCGATACCCAGGTTGATCCAGACACAGTGGGCCCAGCTTGACCGAAGTCAGGAGAGTTACAGCAGGGACAAATTTGACTGAGTACATTTTACATGAGATAGGCATCTCATGTGTATCTAATCTGTTTGCTCAGGAGTGGAGGGTCTTTGCAGATGAATAACGTACGCAATTAATAATATTGGGCCAGATCCTGAGGCTATTGTTTGGTTTTTTTACTCAGTTCTTGCGGAGGCAAAATTCTCACTAATTTAAAAGGGAGTTTTGCCCAAGTAAGGGCTGAGGAAAGGCCTCACAATTTGACCCGTTATTATTAATTATCATTAATTTTCTTATACAGCCAGATCCTGAGAAGCTAAGCACCCCCAAAATCCCATTGACTTCAGCAGCAATTGCAGATTCTCAGCACCTTTCAGGATTTAGCCCACAACTTGTCTCTCGCTGCTGAAGAGATGGCTCATCCAGCAACTATGTAACTTGTGACTCAACTTCTCTGCTCTGTGCGTGACTTCAAGCCTGAGAAAAACAAAACCCCAAGTCTTCAGCTGGCAGTCCACAGACTCTGAAACTGTAGGAGCATGTGATGGAGCGTATTATATTGCGTGCGATGCGTCACCACCCTCCAGCAGAATTCCAGATCCAGGGTCTTCCCTGCTAGTGGTAGCCTACGAAGCAGAGAGAGCAGAGTTTGGTTTTCAACTCTTAGGCTGAGTGCGAGGCATTAGAAGTTAGCAAACAAGTGTAAAATCACCCTATTTTTTGGAAGTCATCAACAGGAAATAAATGTAGAACCTCATAGATATTTTTCTGGTTGTAGCCAGATTTTATTCAGAACCCTTAGCACTGATAAGTCTTTACACACAGTTAGTTCATCATTTTTATGTCAAGCGAGTTGTTGTGGGGATAAAGATGGTCCCTTCTTTAATTAACCCTCATGCTACCCCTTTGAGTCAGGTATTATATTCGCAAAAAGAAAAGGAGTACTTGTGGCACCTTAGAGACTAACCAATTTATTTGAGCATGAGCTTTCATGAGCCACAGCTCAAGTGAGCTGTGGCTCACGAAAGCTCATGCTCAAATAAATTGGTTAGTCTCTAAGGTGCCACAAGTACTCCTTTTCTTTTTGCGAATACAGACTAACACGGCTGTTCCTCTGAAACCAGGTATTATATTATTATTCCTATTTTGCGGACAGGGAAGCTGAGACAAAGAGATGTGAAGCAACTTGCCCAAGGTCAGACAGCAGCCTTGTGGCAGAGCTGGTCTTCGAACTCTGGAGTTCTAGCCCCAAACTCAATCCATTAGACCTCTGACTTTCATTACCCATCTCTCTCCCAAAGTATGTCACCTGCCAATCTCCCTGTGCCAGTGGAAACTGGGGCATCACCACTGACTTCAGAAGAGCTATGCCGAAGTACACCAGCTGAAAGTTGTGGCCTGAAACCTCCATGTCCCCTCACGCCAGCAACACATGCAAATTGTGGCAGGTAGATGCCATGATGATCGGCCCTTCTATAAATGCACTGACAGACCGAGACAAAGAGTCCATTATGTCTGACTTCTCTAAATGGGCTGAGTGACCTAATAGAGGTTAATCCTTATTCACTGTTTAACAACATTGTAGAATGATCCAGGAAGCTTCAAACGCCCCGATTCTTCTTGGTAGTAATTTTTGGACCCCTCTGAATTCTTCCAACTGGCTTTGTGCAGGCTATTTACACTTTACTCCCCCCTTGGCCCCTGCCTCAGCCTTGCCAAGAATTTCCTCCACTGTTAGTATTTGTGAAGCATGAAGAGAGTGATGACAAGCGAGGGATGTCATTAAACTATGCCGAGAGGAGATGTCATCCTCCATGCGAACATCTTCCTGACACTCCACTTTCAAACGATTTCAGAAACTGCACTCAGATGATTTCAGGTCGGGTAGGCCTGTCAGTTCTGATGGGGCCCATGCGTGTGCCTGGGTGCAGGAGACAGCTCTGTTGCTCTTCATCTGGCTGCTACATGCATACACACACACGTACGCACACACACACACACACACACTAACAACCACACCTGATTATTTTCCGTGCCAGCCCAAGACAGAGATCCTTGAAACAGTATGCACCTGATGAAGTGAGCTGTAGCTCACGAAAGCTTATGCTCCAATAAATTGGTTAGTCTCTAAGGTGCCACAAGTACTCCTTTTCTTTTTGCGAATACAGACTAACACGGCTGTTACTCTGAAACCTGTTGGGAAACTCAAACTTTAGCTGGGAGTGAAAGCTTTAACATTTAGAGGTTTCTTATGTCATGCAAATGAACTAGAGAAGTGGAAGGCATCCCAAATGCCACTCAATGCATTTATAAAAAGATAAGGTGAATGTGTCCTATGCTACCATATCAATTCATTACCAAGTGTCAAGAGCGAGCCTGGAAGCTTGATTGGTTGATGAAATCACATGACCCAAGTGTTATCTTGCAAGAACACATGAAATTATTAAGCCTGAGCAGCCAGGATGTATAAATATACTAACCATTTCTACTAATCAACCAATCAAAGTCCAGGGTGGTTTTTTTTGTTTCCCTTTATAATAAAAGCATTTTTATCTAATTTATAATTCAAGGGATTTTGCCACTTAATATATTTATATTATTTACTCTAATATCTATTTGAAGTGCTTTGTTTATGTATTATTCATTTGATCTTTGTTTTCGGTCTCCATTGTTGGCCTCAAATGCAATTTTAATAGCCTCCAGGTCAGAGATCAGGAAAGCAGGCACTTTGATGCTGTGTTAATTCACTGACAAAAGGACATGAAGTTTGCATGAATAAGGAAGCTTTTAAAAACACAGTTTCAAATCAGCACCCCCAGGACTGAGCTGCATAAGAGCTGGGGTATGCGAAATTTTAATGTAGACAAAATAAAAATGCTTGCTTTGTGGTGGTAGTGAGTTGGATGTTCAGGTATAATCCCCTAATGCTTTTGAACAGCATAGGAGAAGAAAATGTACTGATATTGATAGCCTACACTTAGGGCATAAGCCAGCATCCTCTGGGATCTGTGGAAAGATTCCCAGTGACTTCAGTGGGCATCGGATAAAGTATTTAGGGCAACTTCCATTTGACAATCTCAAGAGGACTACTTCCATGAGTAAAAGTAAGCAGTGCATAGATGCTTGTAGGATCATGGACTTGATATGTACATGGCACATTGGGCACTACTATGAGTGTTTTCTGCCAGGCTTATCTGGCACATTCAGCAGTGCAGGACAACCAGGACCCTATGCAAGGTTTATGTAACATGTGGCTTTTGTGTGTCCTGTCAGGTCCATCGCATGATAACAACCTAATACTGCAGCCAACTAACGGATTTACTGCAATATCAGAGACCCAGGGGTTTGGTGCGGATGAAAGGACTCAGGTTCAGTCCCCGCAACAGATATTTTATTTTTGCTAGATTCACCTAGTACGTTTTGCAGCAGTTGATGAGTTTAAAAAGGTGTAGGGATTTCAGTTCAGCCTCGTAAAATCCTTGTGGGTATTACTGGTGTTTCTAGATAACAGCACAGCTGCAGCTCTCTTACCAAAGAAAAAATATGCTTGGCCAAGAGGAAAGCTCATGTAGTCTGTGTAGGAGGGAGTGAATGCGGCGAACAATGCTAACTTGAGCGTACAACTGCTGCCCACTGGAAAGCTGGCCTGGGCAGGTAGTGGAAGTATAAAGTGATCAAAGGAGAAAAGCATTGAAAGTGACAGGCAGCAGATGTAAATAGAGTTAATTTTGCGTAATACCCCACAAAATTCCACTTTAATGACTGTCACTCTCTGTTCTGCATGAGATGAGGCACTGCTAAACAAGAGAGAGTGAGATGGAGGGTCCAGAAATAGAAAGGTGAAGGCAGAGGTTCCTGAGAAGCAGCAGCAATCACACAGAGAGCATATTTATATCAACAGACCCATGAGCTAACCATCCAACATCAGGTTACACTGGTGGCCGGCATTCCAATAATACCGAAGATACTTGTGGAAGTCTGTACAGAATGGAAAAAAAAAAAAGGAAGGACATGAGCAGTAAATTATGCAGCTCACATTTCAAAGAGAACCCTAGCAGAGGCTGGTGGAAATAAATAGATTTACGGCGCTGGTAAGCAACAGTGGTACCACAGTGGCTTGCTTTCTTCTTTTCTTTCTTTCTCCTTCTCCTGCCCCTGCTTCTCTCTCTCTTGTACCCATTCCCCTTCAGTTCAAGAATTCAGTCTTTTCGTTGTCTTGGAACCAAAACTTCAATGGAGAGGGTGTGTATTTTCCCTAAATTAATCAGTTGGATAATTTTAACTGGCTCAGTCAACCCTCTAGTTGTGGCCAGTCATCATTTCCATTAACAGCAGCGAGACACATTTTTCTGCAAGATGAAAGGAAAAAAGGAAAATTGGCAGATTTTTGAGGCACTGACTGAATGGGTGTCTTCTCCCCTTCCCCCTGTATCTGCCCCTTGCCCAGGTTTGAAAAGAGTGTGATTGCATGCAGTGAAGGTCTCCTGCTGAGTTAGAAGGGAGATGCGGGAGGAGGAAGGAGAAACAGAAAGAAAAAGAAAAGAAAAAGAAAATTCCACTTGATTAGCCTGTTAGCGCTGGTTGGATGTGACAACTCCTTGAATATGGATGAAGCCTACAAGAGAGATGATCTGCCAGCAGTAGTTGTTACCAAGGAAGTAAGTGATACTGGAGGTTAAAGGTCACCTGCCTTGCAGGCTAATGAAGGAATTCTAGGAGACAGAGCATTTCCATCTGATTAATACAAGGCTGTAATTCATGCTCTACCCACCCCCACATCTTAACCATTCTCCTTTTCAAAATAAGACCAAGGCTATGGTTGTTATTGCCAGTGGGATGTGAAAGAGAACGTCCTACAAAGAGATTCTCCCTTTGTAGGTATTATTTTGCCCAGTAACTTGCGCCGCTTTTACCCTCTGGCACAGAGTCCGAAGGAAAAACAACCCAACGTCTTCACTCCCTGCAGACACTCTTCCAGTTGTGGTGTTCGCTCAAGGTCAACTCTGATTTTCAGCGTGTCAGGGAAATGGGTTGTTGTGGTTAGAATGGGTTGATCAAACAGGCTGCGGAGGGGGGCAGCAGGAAATGATTTATTCTTAAAGGTAAAGTTGGGTTGGCGAACGCAAAGAAAATAACCCAAGAATTCTCAGTACACTCTCTGTAGACAGGGACCACTGGAAGCATGCCGTCTGGAAGGGCCCTCATTAGGTCATTATGGGCTTTGCTACGCTTGTGAGTTAAAGTGCGTTAAAGCAGCCCCGGGCTCCCTAACTCACAACCCTTCCACCCTGGCAAGGCACTTAGAGCACCTGGACTCTGCAGCTGGAGCGCTCCTGGTAGTCCACCTCCACCAGAAGCATAGCGCTTCGTGTGTCTCGGCTGAAACTCCCCAGCGTCAGTGTGACTGAGGTGTTGCATGACTGCGCTCTGATCGGCCTCCGGAAACATCCCATGATCCCCTTAAGTCAAGTGGCCACTCTTGTGGTCGTTTGGAATCGGCTGTAGGAAAGTGGATATGCCCTTTCAAAGCTCCGTTTCTGACAGCCAGCTGCTTATCTGCTCTGGGACAAAGCAACCATTAGTGTGAACTGCTGCTTGGGAGGTGGGGGGAGGGGGGTCTGCTGCTGTCTGAACTTACAAAACAGCATGCTGACATGCTCTCAGCCCCCCCAGAAAACACTCTCTCTCCCCCCCCCACATACACACAACACACTCCCTGTCACACTCCACCCCCCACACCACCATTTGAAAAGCATGTTGCAGCCACTTGCATGCTGGGCTAGCTACCACAATGCACTGGTCTGTGTGGCCATTGCAAGAGCTGCTAGTGTGGCCATGCCAGTGATCTTGAATCTGACAGTGTGGACGCACAGCAGCGCTTTCCCTACTGCGCTCTCTGAGGGTTGGTTTACCTCCCAGCGCTCTACATCTGCAAGTGTAGCCAGACCCTTAGTCCAGTCCCCTGCACTCATAGTTGCCCTTTAGGACTCCATCCTGCTCCCATTGAAGTCAATGAAGGCAAGAATGGGTCACTAATCGGCAGTATGGGCAAAGGCTAGAAAGCAGAACCAGAGGGCAGGGAGTGGCAGTTTGGGGTCTGCCGACTGGTGGCCAGACACTAGAGTGGAATGGAACATGTGACAGTATACCCCTTCCAGTAGGCAATATCAGCCCCACCCTGCAATCTTTTAGACAGACAAAACTCTCACTGAAATTGGTACACGCAGCAAAATCAGGCCTGGAGCACAGGCGAGTAACTGCATATTAGTGAATCTAAGAGCTGAATTGGTGACCCAATGGGCCCTGGACAGCAGGACTTCCAGCTTCAGCCTGTCTCAGCTGGAAATCACTCTTTGCAAGAACAGACCCTCAGCTGGTGTAAATCGGTGTAATTCCATTGACTTCAATGGACTTACATGTAGTATCTATGTGAGGATCAAGTCCACATATTTTACAGGAGGGCCAAAGGCTTTGACTGACTTCTGTGCAGTAAGTATGAGCATTTACCCAGCATTTCTGAATGTGATACAGATACAGTCAATGAGGGGCCATGAAGGGTGGAATTTGGTGAATGGGTCTGAGGCTGCATGGATTTCAGTGCAGGCTCATGCTCAATATATTTCGATTGGAGATGAGGATAAAGTGCTTTCCCCTGTTCTGAAACAGAGAGAGGCTGGAACTTTTCCATTGTTGAGCTATCGCTCAAAAACTTTGCTAGACCATCAGTTGAAACGGCACAATTGAGAAAAGATGCATACACTGAGCACAGTAGTCCCAGGGTAACAACTGTACATGGATAGTTAAGGGGTTGTAGTGATGTGATACATCTATCCCAGGGTGTTGTGAATAAAGCATTCTTCCCCCGCTCCCTTTGAAAGCGGAAGAAAGATGCCTAAAATTCCTTATCCGAGGCCAAGCTGACTGAAAGGAGCTCTGTGCTTTTCTGCTGAAGCTGGGTATAATTTAATCTCCTTGTATAACATTTTATTGGGCCCGCACTTTCAAAGATACTGTAGCAGAATTTATTAACAGAATTTACACACCACTGGCGTGAAGACTTTACTCACCACCTGATAAAGGCAAAAGCTGGAACAGAGTTAGATACTAGCTTTTTTAATTGATTTGACCTTTTGTATTTTTTTTTACCCCTTTTCAGTGCGTGTGCTTATATAATATGCATGTGCAGGTGTATACCTCAATTATTCTAATTTATCACTGTATTTCAAGGGCCTGATTATTAAAAAAAAATCAGGTGTACAATTGTGTGTGGAAAAATTATGCTCACAATTGCACATTTAATTGGAGGTAACATGATTCTGTGTGCAAAGTGGGTATTTGCATGTTTAAATGACCACCTGTGCATTTCTGTGTACAGTTGAGGTCCTCTGCTTGCAAAAGTTACATGTGCAATGTGCTGCCATGCACCTAACCTTTAGAAAATCGGGTCCTAATTTCCTGTGTAGTGTCCCAAGAACTTTACAAAACAATGGGTATTATGTATCAGAGGGGTAGCCGTGTTAGTCTGGATCTGTAAAAGCGGCAAAGAGTCCTGTGGCACCTTATAGACTAACAGAGCATAAGTTTTCGTGGGTGAATACCCACTTTGTCGGATGCATGCACGAAAGCTTATGCTCCAATGGGTATTATTAATACCAAAACCAAATCCAAATCCCTAGATCTCAAACCTCCCAAATTCTGGGACATTCTAGGACACTGAGATTCTGGCTTGAAGTCCTGAACCCATTTTTTAAATTTGTGTATGTGCATAATATCTAGACAGAGACACAGGACTAGATTCTGCCACCCTTTCTCACATTGAGTATTAGCTTACCCTGGGAATGGTTCTGTTGGAATCAGTGGGATTGCTTGATAACTAAAGGACTGCTCAGTAGATGAGTACGGGTATCAGAATGTGGCCTGTGGATTTTCAAAAGTGCTCAGCACCTCCAGCTCCCACTGAAGTCAATTAAATTTGTGAATGCTCAGCACCTTTTAAAACTAGGCATGCAGATTGATTAGGCTGTAGGTAGCTGACAGATAGACAGGCATAAGATGAAGAACACTATGGACGGTTCTATTTATCAGTTTCTTTCCACATACAAGCCTACAATTTGTCATAACAGACGAGACCAGTGATCCATTCAGTCCAGTATCTTGCCTCCAGCCATGGTCTATGCCTGGTGCTTAAGAGGAATGAGATAACCCACCCATATAGCACCTGGACAACTATGCAGTGATGAAGCTGGGCGGGGAGGAATTCCATCCCAGACCCGGCAGTGGTCCCCTCATGTCCTGAGGGGAAGAACATCTGGGCCAGGCCCTCAGCTGGCATAAATCATCGCTGTTCCATTGAAGTCAATGTGGTAATGTTGATTTACACCAGCCGAGGATTCGTCTCTCTTTTAGTTTTTAGGGTGCATAAACTGCAAGACATCAATGGCCTGTAATGCAGAATGAGGCCCTTCTCCTCACCCCAGCACATCCAGAGCAAACTTGTTTGTCTTGAAGACTCATAACTAAAGCCTCCGTGGGAACCCTCTGATCTCCACACAGTTGTGGAGGGAGGCAGGGACATGGTGAGTCAATTCTCCTGGATTAGGCAGTCAGATGAATGCTTTACATTTGGATTTCTCAGCTGTTGCCTCAGACTCCTAAATTGGCTCTTTCTTTGGAAGACCAGCTGGCCATTCAGTGGTTCAGTTCCACGGCTCCATAGCACTTTCGCACGGAGGCATTTCCGCAAAGCACATTTCATTCCCTGAGACGCTCTTGAGCCCCAGCGTTGGAGATTTGCATCTGTAAAAAGGACAGCGAGAAGGAGACAGCCAGGCTAAGCTTTTGTAGCTGTCACCGGTACTGTATTTGTTGACCCTCACCTGCGTAGCAATGCAGCCCGAGACAAAACAGAAGTGCTTTCCTCTTGACAACCTGTCCCCTCCTCCTTGCTCCCCTTATTCTAGCTGGGAAATCAAAGCCAGGCTCTCCCACTGTTAGCGATACAAATCCCAGATTAGATAGCCACAACCAAAAAAATATTTAACAGCGCTAGGGCTGGGGAAGGATCAGCATCTGTTTTAATTAAAAATCCACTTCCATTGATTTTTTTTTTAAAGGAACACATTTGAAAGAAAATGCTTCCCCCCGCCCCAGTTCATTGCATGGCTTGTGTGTGTGTGTGTGGGCTCTTAGCTCCAAATAAGCCTTTGATCATCTGATTGCTGTCTAGGAAAATAAAATAATTGACTAGGGTTTGTCTCTTTGCAAACATGGGAGTTGGGAGGAGGGCTGGACGTCTGGGCGACAAAGCACAATAGAAATGTCAGAAAAACGCGGGGAGGGTGAGAGAGAGGAGAAAATAAATACAAAGTCACAGCTGGTGAAGAAAACAGACTATTGGTGCCCACAGGCTGTAAGGACCAAGCACACAGGCCCAAGCCAGGGAAAAAAATACTATACAAGCTGCTCCCAGCCATAGTGAATTCTTCTCCGAACGTGTGTAACAATTGCAGGCATTTCACCCTATTAAAATTGCGCTAAAGCACACGCTCGCAAACCAGTATTCACCAGGAGAGCGCTCTTCTCCTCTCCTCCTCAAGTGGTATAATAATATACAGCACAGTACAGAAAGAGAAGGATGGTTCAGTGGGCTCAAGTCCCTCCTCTGCTTCCTATGTGACCGTAGAAATGACTTGGATTCTCGGTGCCTAGGTTCTCCATCTGTAAAATGAGGATAACAGAACTGCCCTCTTCACAGGGGCATTGTGAGGTTCTCAGGTACACTGATAACTGGGCCCAAATAAGTAGCTATGATTGATGGCATGCGCTGGATATTCAGCTGGTGTCATTTGCTGTATATCTGTTGATTTAAACGGCACTACGCTGATTTGCACCCACTGAGGACCTGGCCCTCTAGATTGTAAGTAATTAAACTTTGAGACACCCTGAGAAGTATTGCGGATGGTGACACTGAGGCTAAGAAAATCACTTCTCCAGGCCACAGACAACTAGGTCAGAACAAGGCCCGGGACCCAATTCAGAAAAGCACTTAACCACATACTGAAATCTGACCATGTGCTTAACACCCCATTGATATCAATGGGACTTACGCATGTGCTTGCATACTTAGTAAAACTCTGTGATTAGGTCCTGTTAAGGTCACGTAAACAGGGGGCCAAAGTCTCTCGTCTTTGCTCAGGCACAACTCCCGTTGATCTCGACAGAGGTTTTGCCTGGGGTAAAAGGGAGGTGTCTCTTCACAGTTCATCCCCTTTCTCTATCATGAAACAAACCCAACACCTCAGGTGTGAACACCCACGAGCCTTTGGGGAAGCGTGGATCCAGATCCGAATCCAAACTCTGCAGCTCAGAAAAGGATCCTTCTAGAAAAGTGAAGACTTCACAATTTGTGGGCAATATAAGCTGCAAACATGGATGAACAAGCAACTTCAACATGTAGTTGTATGTATCCTCGATGTGTCTCCTAGAATAGCTTGTGCTCCAGGAATGGAGCTGGAGGTAGCCAAAGAGAGACAGCCTCCTGTGGAAAAGGCTGACCACCTCTTATCCTCCAAGAAGATGGTCTCCCAGAGCTTTTGGAGTCTTTCCAGCTGGCTATCTCTTCAGCCATCCAGCCCTTTGCTGCTAGCTATGCCTTGGGTATGGAATTCTGGAGCATGGACTGCACATTGACCTATATACATACACATGATTTTAAATCAAAATTCCCAATAGTTCATGGTTTAAGGGTGAAATCTAATTTGGTAGTTTCAGGATGAGTTTTGCTTTGAGTTTGGAGGTCAATTAAAAACCCTGGTTCCAAGCTAATCTTAAAGGGCTGTTAACCTTATCAGTGAAACTCTATGAAAATTGTTTCATGATCCCTGTTAAACCAAATCTATCATTCCCACCACTTGATCACTCTTTGCAATAGTTCAGCTGGTGCGTTCTGTTCTATTCTATAATTGGTTCTTCTACCACACTCATCACTGTTGTATCACAGTACCTTCCAGTAGTACATTGAGTGATGTGACTAGCGTCTTCAGATGAGTAAATAGTGTGTGCTTCTCTACAGTTAGCGTTCTGAAGAGGAAAAGAAGTCGCAAAACCAGAGACAGATCATCACAATTTTGTGGCTTTCAAGAAAAAGTGTTTTCATTCTCTCCTAAAAATTAGGTTTTTTTTAACTTAAAAAGGTCATTTTTGCAATGAAAAAGCAGGCAAGTTCCGTGGGATAAATTAATGAAAATTCACAGTATTTGAATACGGGTCAGAACTTGAGGTGTGCCCTAGGACACCATGAGGTTTGATGTTATCCATGGCAGCTGGTTGAAAATCATCGGAATTGCTTGGCAAAACTTTACTGGCTTTTTGAAATTTAGAAAAATGTCAACATTTGAGAAATTTCAGTAGCTCTTGGGTAATCTTTCAAAAAGTGCTTAAGTGAGGTTAAGCACCTATAACCCACTTTCAGAAGTCACTTTGATGCTTAGAAACCTAAGTCCAGTGGGTCTGAGGCTCCTAAATCACTTAGGTACTTTTGAAAGTTTTATCTTTAACTCTCCACTCTTTACACCTCTTCCTGTCTGTATAATTTCCTTCTTAATAAGGCTGCTCTACTTTCTGGATAGTCAGTGAAGGAGTGCGTTCGGTTCCCACATATATGCCTGGAATCCTTCTCATCAGTTGCATGGTGCTTTGGGAGAGATGATGCAACTGATCTGGGGTAGACTTGAGATCTGGAAGCAGCTGCTGCACCTGGCTGAGCAGAAACAGGGTTGGTTTTTTTTAAAGTGGGGGGCAGATGTTGAGAAACTCAGCCCCAGAGAGCACCTCCCTCTGCTGTGATGTCTACAAATCACTCCTGTCTGGCATTGGTTAGGCCAGGGACGAATTCTGCCTTCTGCTTTTCTGCCAAATTTTGTTCATTTTATTGTTGTTTTGTGCTCCTAATCCACACCCATTGGATTTGTCTGTTTCATCCACCTGTTGCATCCTGTAATGTGCATTGTGAGTTCTCTGGGGCAGTGACTGTCTATCCAGTGCCAAGCACAATGGGGTCCTGATCCTTCATTGGGGTCCGTATCTGCTACTGCTGTAGAAATAATAATAATAATATCGGGGTCTAATCCAAAGCTCATTGAAGTCAGTTGGATCTTTTTCATTGACTCCACTGGGCTTTGGAACAGGCTTTCAGTGAACACCCAGCTGCATTTGTGATGTCCACAGAAGTCTTAGGTCTGTTCTTAGATGTGATGTCGTAGGTGGAACCCCCGAGAAGTTGTATTTGCTGGTGGATGGAGCAGCATTTTGTCCCAATTCATATTTGCAAATTCTTCT
The DNA here is from genome assembly GCF_965140235.1 of Caretta caretta. NCBI lineage: Eukaryota > Metazoa > Chordata > Testudines > Cheloniidae > Caretta > Caretta caretta. Next base: position 6,760,580 of record NC_134210.1, on the reverse strand, counting down.
GAAGACATCTTTTATAAAAGGTAAATTTACACAAAGCCAAAGCTGGTTGCTGGGGAGAGATTGAGGGGGCGGCTTGTTTAAAGAAGCAATTTGGACATACGCATTGATAGAAAATGAATGTACACCTTCAGTGCTGGAAACAACAGTATTTATGTGTTACATTTATTTCGTACTACTGATGGATGGATGGATGCTATCGGTTTGAATCTCCTCGGGTCAATAGTAACCAATGGCTATTTAGCAGCCTCTCTCAAATGTGTTGGTGATCATAGTCCATTTCCTATTGGATATGTGTCAACATCACAAATACCAACCAACCATGAAGCTAACCGTCTACACTCAGAGAGACTGAATTTACCTGCCACACCCATGCCATGTGGCACATTGACAAAGGGTAGCATTGAGGATTCCTATGTTGTTGTTCCCAGTGCCATATCTGTTCTGTGAGTTAATAGAGGACTTTGGTGTTCAGGATTGTCAATCTAGGTGTTTTCAAGAGCCCCAGTCTCTGAAGGGACACAAAGATATATGACAGGGATGAAGCAGAGGGGGAAAAAGACATCTTTACTTGTGAGACTTTAAAACCTTTAGTTTCCCCAGCAACACCTTCTGAACACTTTGTGATTCATAGCAAGAATTTTGCCATCAAAATAATTTATTCTCTCACTCCCACTATGGGAGCTTCTTATTAACTAGCAACACGAAAGCAGCCAAAGTTTAGGAACCAGAGCGAGGAAATCCATCCTTCGTGATGCCTCCTCTCTATTGGTTCATTACCTCCCCTTTGTAGCCGGCTAGCACATCCATGCGTGAGCGCACGTGTGTGTCATCTGTGTTAATACATATGTATGTGTATTTTTACATATCAGTTCTATAGGGCTCAGCAACATCAAAAGGAACCTGGATAATCAGGGCAGAAGATAGAAAAGATCAAACAGAATATCTTTTAAACAGATCTGAGAAGCTTAGTTTTCATCCAATGTTACTGCAGGAGCTTTTCCTCCACCCCCTCCACCCCTCCACCCCACCCCTTAACTTCCATGAGTTTCTTTGATCTGTTTGATGTCTTTTTCAGCTCCTCTTTCAAAAATAATTCTTTTAAAATCTTTTTTCCCCCTTTCCTTTCCCCCAAAGTCATGAAGGCTTCTGTGGGTAAGAAACTAGCTCAACGCAATACCTCAGCCCTCTCCCCACAATGCCTTCATGCTGCCTCTTCAGCTGAGAACCTTTGGCTTCAGGGGAGATGGACGGAATAAAAAGGGCACCGAATGCAATGTTACTGCCTTCATGTCTGGGATTTTCCTCCCCGTCCCTGGAGAGTCCTCTTCGGCTTTTGTACGGGGCTTCGTTTGAGGTGACTGTTCTTCTGTCAGCCCTTAAACTGTTTGTTTCATAGACAGACATAGGGCAGGTTTGATTTTAAACCTGAATCGCCTTTTCTCGTTGATCACAAGGTGGGAGCTGGTGTCAGGAGACCCTGGGTTCTAATTATGATTCTGCTGCTGCCTCTCCAAGTTCCCGACCCTCTCTGCGTCTCCGTTTCTCCCTTTTTACGTCTGGTAAATTGACACTGACTTGGGTGACATTCTGAGGGCCCCCAGAAGACTCTGTGCATGTTCACAGTCCTGAGGCCTTCAAATACCTTCTGTGCTGCAGGAAGGAAGGGTTCTTCTTTTTACAGGAAATCAGTGTTACTCAAGGAAAGCTCAGGCCAGAATTGTGAAGGTTCCAGCCCTTGTATACCCCAAGCTAAGGTTCTAAGTAGGGATAAGTTGCATGGGGGGCCTTGTGCATCAGGACTGAATTTCAGCTGGAGTGGAAATGGGTTTGTGTCACACATTTGTTCTCCTCGGGCTGAGAAACAACCTGTCTGACAGCATCCCGTCCTGTCCCTCTGGCCCTTCCAGGGTTTTAAGAGGGTTCAGGATTGTGGGTGGAATGGTGCCCATTAACCCAGGCTGACGCGACTCCAGAACCAATCTCCTCTACCCCAGATGCCAGCAGTCACCCACTGCAGTCCCTGCTATGCCACCCCTACCACTCGCTCTTCTGCCCCTGCCCTACTCCATCCATGACACTTGGTTAGAGCGGGGAGAGTAAACTGTCATTCATACTCCTTTCCCCATCAAAACCAGTTGTAAAGAGACAGAATTATATGGATGGCAGCAGGTAGGAGTCCACTGGGAAGTGCCAAAGCCTGAAAATCCCTTCCCCCCACCCCGCATTCTCTCCTCCCATGCCTCCCGGTTGTGAACCGTGGTTTAAACCTGCTTTTCCTATTATCATTGCAAATGGCAGCAGGCTTGCAAGAGCCTCTTTGCCTGCAAAAAGCAGCTCTGCAGCACATTCTCTGTGGTATACAGCAGTTGTAAGAGAAAGCTAAACAAAATCGATTGGGTAAAATTGGGTTGAATTTATGTGGTGGTTTGTTAGACAGGATGACAGTCTGCTGGGGACTGAGCAGAGGATGCCGGAATCATTTTCCTCTGGACCTTGAGTGGGCTCCAGGCATGGTCTGATGGACTGCAAGGCTCTTGTTTCACCCATTAAGCTCCCTCTTCTCTCCTCCATCTTCCCTTCTCCAAACCAGTAACACCTTAGCAATTTTAGCTATGGCCCTGTGTTCCCAATTAATATGATTTCAGCCTCCCTGAGTATTCTCGGAGCTGAGATAAAATGTGGGAAGTGTAAATACCATACACACACACGCAGTACTCACAAGAGTGGCTAGTCTTTAACGCCATGGTTCTAGCAGCAGGTTGGTGAGTTTGTAGGTAATAAAGAAGAGAAAAACTGAACTATTAAAGCCCAAGTTTTTAAACAAAACTGAAACTGCCCTGCAGATTGCAAATCTATTTTCAGTCATTCCAACTCCAACAAAAACACTAATAATAATAATTGCAGTTCTCAGGCTTTTTCAAGTAATTTTTTATCCAGCAGCCTCCTACGAAGTACAAAGCCATCTCACGCCTGTCAGCCCAGCTGGGCTGTGCTCAGTCCGAGACACGGGGTGCCGGAAATTTAATCCTGAATTCCCCAAATCTAATCAAAATGGCACAAGCCATGATTAATAATTCACCACTTTATTACTGATCCGATGCCTCGGACTATCACAGTGCCTGAATAATTGATTCGCCAAGAGGGGCGATATATCCTTTCCTAAAGTGGGGAAAGTTTGACCGGAGAGTTGCCGAGTAAAGCTGTCTAAATGCTTTTAAATAGTTTGAGCCTACATTTCTGGCATTCAGTCCTTTTCTGAGGACAATCCAGGAAGAGGGAGCCAGTTAAGTTTTATACCCACCCATCACAGTACATGTGGAATAAGGATAGAAACATACCTAGAGAGAAAGCTTTATATTCAAATACTGCCGCACACATAGTATAGCTATAGAAATGTGCATCGAAAGAAAAATTTACACTCAGCCACTGCTGTACGAATGGAAGAGGGAAGGAAGGAAAGGCGGAAAACAAAGACAATAAACAGAAAGAGACATGGTGAAAAAGAGTTGTATATCCTAGAATCATAGAATATCAGGGTTGGAAGGGACCTCAGGAGGTCATCTAGTCCAACCCCCTGCTCGAAGCAGGACCAATTCCCAGTTAAATTATCCCAGCCAGGGCTTTGTCAAGCCTGGCCTTAAAAACCTCTAAGGAAGGAGATTTCACCACCTCCCTAGGTAACCCATTCCAATGCTTCACCACCCTCCTAGTGAAATTGTGTTTCCTAATATTCAACCTAGACCTCCCCCACTGCAACCCCCACTCCTACCACAAGAGTATGGATATGTGTTGATGTAGGATCCAGTCAAACTACTGCTAAAGTTAAGTGAAAACTTTTCATTTATTTTAACAGGAGTCAGTTCCCCTCCAATTCCACAGGGTACAAATAATTCCCATTGACTTCAGTGGGGCATGTCTACACTTCAGGCTGGAGGCATAATTCCAGCTTGAAGAGACATACTCACACTCGCTCTGCTCAAACTAGCATGCTAAAAATAGAGCGTAGCCATAGTGATGCAAGCAATGGGAGGGGCTAGTAACCCAAGTACAATCCTGTCTGAGACATTGGGTACATAGTCGGGAGGCTAGCCCCGCCCACTGCTCAGATCATTGCAGCTGCCAGCACAGCTGACGTGGGTATGTCTGCTCAAGGTGGAATTCACACCTCCAGCTCAAAATGTAGACATACCTTGAGAGATCCTGGGAGAGGGGGAAGAGTTGGGCTCTGTGGCTTTTATTCCAAGGGAGCCATGGAAACTCTTTTTTTCTGGCTTTGGCTCATGAGAGTTCGTGCTTCCCTGAGTCTCACTTAGAGTTTGGAAAATCAAAGCAAAACACCAAGTTTTGCCTTGTATCAGGCTGCAAAATGGACACGAATCTGATCTGCAAAGTTCAGGTCCCGATCCTAAAGTCCCCAAAGTTTGGAGGAATGTTCGGATGAGAGGGGGGCAGTTCAGACCAGGGTTTCAGGCTGGAACTCTCTCAAGGACAAGAAGCAATGGGTTTAAATTGCAGGAAGGGCGGTTTAGATTGGACGTGAGGAAAAACTCCCTAATTGTCAGGGAGGTTAAGCACTGGAATAAATTGCCTTGGGAGGCTGTGGAATCTCCGTCATTGGAGATTTTTAAGAGCAGGTTAGACAAACTCCTGTCAGGGATGGTCTAGATAATACTTTATCCTGCCCCAAGTGCAGGATACTGGACTAGAAGACCACTCAAGGTCCCTTCTACCGCTACACTTCTATGATTCTAGTGAAAAATCTTCCTAGTTTTGCATGATTTTCAACCAGAACCATAATTCTTCTTTGTGTGTCATTTAATCTTTCTATGCTTCAGTTCCTCTGTCTGTAAAATAGGAGATCATGAGACCTACCATTGTAAAGCACCTTGGGACCTCTGGTTGAAAAGCACTAAAGACGTGCCAAGAACTATAAATATTATCATCATCTAAATGTGGGGATGGATTTATGATAGCATAGTTTTTGCAGCATCAATGGAATCTTAGCCATGTGATTTTAATGGAAACCATGACACGAATAACACAAGCAATGCTTTGAAAATTATACAGGAGGTCGAACATTGCTTTAACACTTTAACTTCTGCCAAATGTGCGAGGTGGACACAGGTTAACCAGCAACCAGCATAGTTCCTGTATAATTTTGAAAAGTTTCATGGACAACTTCTACAGATTTTACACATCCAGCACCTGGGATTTTGCAGGGAAAGACCATACCTTTGTGGCCACCCAGAAACCATGCTTTTTCGCTAATGTCCAGTTTATTTAAATATGATGGACTGTACCCATGAGACAGCAGCAAAGCAGTTAAGGAGTTAACATAATTGGAGTGGTCTTATTTATTTATTTATTTATTTTCCTTTGGGTGGTTAAATAGAAAGCAAGCCTTACTGCCTTATTACGATCATTGTGCTGAGATATTACATTAAAGGAGTTTGGGGTTTCAAATTGAATGTCAAATATAATATCTCACTGGAGCTTGAAATGTGCAGCTGAGCTTCTCAGCTCTGGAGGGTTCAGGCAGTTAATGTGACTGTCCAATAGCATGCAAACCAAGTGATCTCCAATTCAGCTCAGTGAGTTTTCTTCAGATGCTCGCTGAAACTTACGAGGGGAGGGCGGGAAAGAAGAACTGACGGCTGTCAGGCGGCTGAGGACTTAGAAAAAGGGAGCTCAGTGTAACAAATTGATTGTAGAGAAATTGATTGGAGCAGTCTATCGCTTCAGCTTTAGCATCCAATCATAACTAATCAACGCTTTGTCACTTCAGACTGGAGCAGGCATTGCTGTGGGGTGAGGGGAGAGAGAGAAGTATATCTTTCATTTTCTTTGGTGGAAAAGTTCTTAGCTGGAAAAGAGCCGTGGGAGTTGCCTTTGGAGTAGCTAAGACATGATCACGGTTTACCTTGAATTCTTCATTATTTTCCTGTTCTGGCCTGATTTTTTCCCCTCAGTAAACACCTGATAGAGTATCTCAGATGAAAGGGAAGGTCCCTGACTCAATTACTTCTAAAGGATGCTACAGGGTAGGACCAAATCTCAGTGTGTTTTTCACTTCGAAAGAGTCTGGGAGCAATTCAGAGAGCAACCTCCAGATGAGACCAGCTTGGCCCAGTGTAAGGAGTTGTTATAGCGAGGCGCTCAAGAGTTAACCCTTCATTCTTCTGATTTCTCCAAGGTTCTGAGCAGGTGAAAACTAGGTGATGTTCAGCTCCCATAACTCCATTGACTTCAGCAGAATTGTGCCCATTTTTATCAAAGTCGAATTTGTGCTTAGCTCTCCAGCAAGACGCAGACACAGTCACGTCTCAGGTGGCAGGAAAGAGCTGTCAACTTGACCCATGCTGCTGTTCACCACAAACCCCGCTCTTGGGTTGCCCTTGAATTGTAACTCACAGGCTCAGAACATGTCTGCTCCTCTTGGAGAGTTTCTCTGGGTGTGTGCCTTGCAGTATGGCCAATGGGGTGAAAAAAGAGTCACGTGTTCTCAGATCTCTTAAAGTACCTTTAGCTTATGTGATAAATCTTCTGCTGGCTTACCAAGAGGTCTCCAGTCCAAGTCTCAGCTGAGGCTAATGTGTGGAAAACGAATGCTGCTAAGTGAGTCCAGCCACCAAATGGGGCTGAGGTCTAAAGAGAGTTCCCATGTCTGGTCACGGACTGGCAAACAGAACATCACAGACATCTTCCAGTTCACTAGCTCACTCATGGTACACCTCCTCCCCAAGGTCACAATTCAGCAGATCATTTGAGTGCATACTGAGGTACAGCAAAGCACTTAAGCATGTTCTTAAGTCACCTGCACTTAAGCACTTCGCTGTATGGGTATAGACTGCTGAATCAGGCCCATGCTAGGACAAATGACAGTGGAATCACTCAAAGAGAATCCTGGAATTCAAGAGGTGTTTTACCTGTGTAAGAAAGGCAGGAGTGTGTCCAAAGCAGATGAATACAGAATACAACCCAGCAATATAATTAAATGATTTCCAGTGGGCAGCTCATTGGGTGTGACAGGGAATCCATGAAACAGCTCCAGAAATACAGTGTCTTTTTTTTCTTCTACCTTAACCATGTCCTTGCAGGTCAATGAAGGAAGATGGCAACTTTAGCTGATGCCGTGATTGCTTACAGTGTTGCATATTATGCTGGAAACGAATTAGAAACAAAAAACCAACCAGGTAGAGTTAAGTTTGCATTTTATAGCCCTGTTGGGAAATAACATGGCAGGAGCAGCTCACTCATCTACAGACGCATTATATTTCGTGACAAACTATGGTGCATTCAGAACATCCATCAATCATAGAGATAATTTTCCATCTCATCAATTATGCAAATTAAACCACAAAAACTATGTTCAAATCACGGTAAGGGCTTGACATAAACCCAGGAAAGCGAGGCAACTCAGAGTTCAGTTTGAAATCTCATCCTCCCTCCCTGCACCCTGGTGTGCACTGGTATTGCAGTGGGCCACCGTGACCAATCTGTGTTCACATTCCTGCACCCACACCGGTCTTCAGCAAAATTGCACACAAAGCGAACTGCATGCACAGCAGAATGGGGAACACAACTGAAGATGTTTTGCTCCAAAACTTCCACCAACTGAAATTCTCCATTCACTGCCAATAGTGGTTCTAGGCCTTTTATCCTCTTTGTAGGCCAGAGATTAATATAATTGCACATATTTTGGCAGGTGCATAGCAGAAGGCAGAGTCCAGTTTATACAAAGGTCAGCTAATACTTCAAAGAGAAACTGCTGAGCTTCAGTTCATTTGCAAATTTGACACCATCAGCTCAGGATTAAACACAGACTGTGAATGGCTAGCCAACTCCAAAAACAGTTTCTCCTCCCTTGGGGTTCACACCTCAACTGCTAGAAGAGGGCCTCATCCTCCCTGACTGAACTAACCTCATTATCCCTAGCCTGATTCTTGCTTGCATATTTATACCTGCCTCTAGAAATTTCCACTACATGCATCCGACAAAGTGGGTGTTCACCCACGAAAGTTTATGCTCCAATATGTCTGTTAGTCTATAAGGTGCCACAGGACTCTTTGCCGCTAATACGCTAATACTTCTAGCTCCCTCTGTCTAATGACCAGTGGACACCCTCATTTTCAGAAAGTCCTCTACAACAGCTGGACACAATGGTGTGAATTAAATAGTTCAGAATGCAGAGGTCAAGATGACAGGAAGGTCTATGGGCAAGATTAGGGTTGGGATTTCAGGATTTTGGACCACTTTTGCTATCAAAGCCACTGGTTTTTAACCGTTGATATGTAGTCATGGTAAAATCCATTCAAGATATAGTCCATCTGGCTTCAGATTATAAACCAATCACTAATTGATGGGGTTAGCAAGAAACTTCTCCGTATGCAGTTTATTGCATAAGTATCCACTTCAGGTTTCTTGCATCTTCCTCTGAAGTATCTGGTCTGGCCACTGTCAGAGACAGGATATTGGACTAGCAGGAGCAGGAGCCTGATCCAATATGGCAATTCCTATTTTCGTATACAATTTTGCTCAGTGATACTAATTTGCCAATTCAGTCACTGGCAGAATGCAGTCATTTCAATCAGCAAGTCCAATTTTTTCACAGCAAGAATTAGCAAAGTAAAATTGGCAGAGGCTGAAATTTCACGCAGTGAAAAATTAACTTTCTTGACAGAAAGAAACAAATATTTTCCATTTTCCAATAGAATAGACAGCTTTTCACTTGAGATGCAAGATTTCAAAAGAACAATTTTCCCTTTCCTAAAATCTATCTATCTATCTATCTATCTATCTATCTATCTATCTATCTATCTATCTATCTATCTATCTATCTATCTAATGCAACCATCATTGAAGAATTTAGGCACTATGTAACAGGAAGAAGATAGACAGATAGATAGATAGATAGATAGATAGATAGATAGATAGATAGATTGATTGTTTACACACACCACAAAACTGACTTTCATCTGATTTACCACCAGAGGCACTGTTTCTCTACTGCTTTGATCACAAGTGGGTTGATTGTTCTTCCTGTCAGTTTGGTGGTCAAGCCTAAACGTCTGGTACATGACCACAGGCTGTTAAGGGTAAGAGAAGAACCATAGTGCATTGAAACATGTCAGTGAAGAAGTACTTTGGAGATAATTGCCCAGTGGAATTATGCATTGCAATCACTATCATGGTAGCTGCATCACAGTGTGGTCACAGCAAACCCCTGCAAATAAAGCAAAATTAATTGTATAAATAAATCGAGCACATTAACTCAATGTGAGGGTGACAAGCAACAAGATAGCCAATGTAACATACTAGTGAAAGTGACAGGACATTATATAGTCAGTGTAACATGCTAATGAAGGTAACAAAAACTGTTTATTCCATACAGTGAGTGAACATCATATGGAAATATAGGAAGTTCAAGCCACATCCTACTTGCCTTACCCATGCCACTTCACTAGGACTGCTTCTGCCAGGCAAGCCAGGCTGGACCCAAAATAGATAGATTCCTCTACATACTAACATATTAGATACATTATAGAGAGCTTTAAAAACAGAATCTATCTATCCTGCATCAGTCTATTAGAGTTAACCGAATAATATGAATCAAGCCCACAATGCAATGGTTTTGGTACATGAATGACTTGCAAAGCAGTCCCATGAACTGCAAATGCATCCTGTGTCCAGGAGCATTTGCAGAATAGTTCAAGTGAACCTTTTTTCCCTTCACTAAATCCTTGGCTGTTTGCAAACTGTCCATCTTAGCCATTGAGTGGCTATTAGTTGCAGTGCGTGATTGGCCGTGTGGTATATTTTTTGCTCCCTGTTGCAGGACCCATACTTTTTAACAGGAGACTATCGAATGGTGGATGATGCATATTCCAATATGTATTCTTGAAATTTAAGGGGGGATTTGTTAATATTTGTTAATATTTCCACCCAAACCATGTGGGAATCCCAGTATGCTCAAATAACAAATAGCACACTCCCTTGAATAGGCCTTCGGTAATTCAGTTGGGAATGTTACCATCATCAGTTTGACAGGTTTCAGAGTAACAGCCGTGTTAGTCTGTATTCGCAAAAAGAAAAGGAGTACTTGTGGCACCTTAGAGACTAACCAATTTATTTGAGCATGAGCTTTCGTGAGCTACAGCTCACTTCATCGGATGCATCAGTTTATTATTTATATTATCTTAGTTCCTCGGAGCCCTCCTCATGGACGGGCTCTACACAAACACAGAACAAAAGACAGCCCCTGCCCCAAAGAGCCTGCAATCTAAGTATGAGACAAAAGAGACGGATGCAGACAGACAGGGGAGTACAAGGCAATCTGCTAAATCACAGGAACTTGTACTACCGATGGGCAATATTTTGCTGTTAATGGCCTCCAGAGCAGTCCTTGTCACATGCACAACAGAGTAGAGTGCAGCGGAAGTTCTGCAAGCCATTCAACGGTCAAGGCTTTGCCCATCCCTTTGGGTATGTCTACATTTGTGGGGGGGGGGGGTGTAGAGTACAGACACTGCATGCTCAGCGAGCGTGGATAAAAATAGCAGTGTACGTGGAGAGGCGCAATCTACGCAAATAAAGTAAAGTTCCCTACACACCTGAACCCTGGGGTATATGCCCTACACAGACTTTCTACACACCCAAGCTAGGCCTCCCCTGGCTACCCCGCTACTTTTAGCCGTGTAGCACCCCGCTGCCTCCCCACTGCTGGAGCCTTTCCCCACCACCCACAGGGAAAACGTCAGTAGCATGGAAAGGCTCTGGCAGGAAGAGGCAGTGTGAAAAGGCTCCAGAGCCTCTCCCCTCTGCTCCCTGCCAGTGGAGCCCCCCCCCCCCCCCCCCACCAGAGCCTTTCCCCTCTCTGCCATGTGACAAGCGCGGCGGCAGCCTGCCGTTCATCGCGGCGGGTAGCAACGTGGGCGGTGCCAGAACTGAACGCATCGCTGTAAGTGTACACCTGGCCTTAGAGGGGTATGTATGTGGGGAGGTGGGAGCAAAGAGCCTTCCTACTCCTGGCATGGCTTTCACCGAGCCAGCCGCAATCACAAGCCTTGTACGGCATCCCCAAGGAGGGGGAGGAGGAGGACGGAGTGTGGTCCAGGACTTCCCATTGGACCAGCCTGCTGCAGCATCCTAGAGGGAGTCTAAGAGGAATACAACCCTTCCCCGAGCCACCCTCTGGGGCGAGGTAGCTACTCATCACCTCACAAGGTGTGTGACAAGCGCATGACTCTAACTAGAGAGAGGATAAGGTTCAAACTTTCGTCAAAGTGTCTCTCCCCTGCAAGTGACGCCTTCGGGTCAGGAACGGGGTGGGAAGCAGGGGAGCATTCACTGGTGCTGGTTGTGCCTTACTCTGCTTCAGTCTGACACCATTGAGTAAGGTCCTGCACTCCATTCGATGTCAGCAGTGAAAAATCCCTTCAGTTTGGAGAGCAAGGGGTAGTTTAAAGAACAACATCTCACCGTGACCTTTTGTGCTCATCTCAGCTCCCATCATCAATCAGTGGCCCGTCATCTCAATAGTTGTGATGATTGTCTACCCAACAGAAATATTGTCTAGACCCAAAAGGTGCCAAGGCTTGAACAGCGAGGAGTCAGACAGAACATGGCATTCAATGAAAACAGCTAACCCAGAATGGTTTGTTAGGGCTGCATTCACATTTCATGGTTGTTAGGCTGGTCCATGTATATCTTGATTTTCAAAGGGGGACCAAATGTCTTTGAAAAAAATATTCCTACTCCTTCTCCCCTCCCATTTTCTTCTGACCTCAGGAGAGGTTTTCTCTCAGACCCATGTGGACTCTGGTTTCCTGATCTGCTTGTATGTCCAGATCTCTCAGCAGAACATGTGCCTGGAGAGAGAACAGATGATGAGAGCTGAGGTTTGTTGTGCAGACCGGAGGAGATTTTTACCATCTGAAAGATGGAGCATTAATAGCATGGGAATAGAAAACACTTAATGCTTGCATTAACAAAGTCCTGCTTCTCCCTGCAATCCGTTCCCCCTTTGTCTTCCACTAACAGCAGCGTGCGGTCAGCAAGATGTCCCTGCTCCCCAGCAATGGTGGGGCTCCCCAAGGTTTGGCCTGGTACGTGGAAGTGGCTGTTACATCTGCAGTGACTCTGCTGCGTATTTAATGTGTACGTGCAGCCATAGCAATCTGTTCTGTGTTGGGGGTTACGCCACAGTCTGAATTGCAGGAAGCCTCTCTGCTGTTGAACTAGAAGAGGGACATTTGAGTTCCTCGCTCCTTTCCACCTTTGATCCAAGGGGTCCCCGCTGCTGTTGGCGGGTGCTGTACTGGGATTTGGGTTTGCGCCCAGTTTGTTGGGGACATCCAGGCATCAGGATCGGCATGGCAGCCTGCACAGGCATCTTTTGTGTTCTTTACCTATGGCATTGCTACCCTAGTACCTGGGGCCTGATCATTGGCTAGGCTCCCACTGACTTCAGTGGGCTTTGGGTTAGGCCTCAGATGCACAGCCTGAGCCCTGGCCAGTATCCCAGCTTTCACAAAGTTCACTTGAAAGCATAGCCTCTGGGACACGACAGCCCCACGTGGTGAGGCTAGAAAGACAGCCACTTGTGAAGTGATTTTGGTCCAGCTCCAGCTAGTTCCCAGTTGACAAGGGTCCAAAACACAAGAACTACCACTCATTGGCAGCTTTGCCTGCAGTCCCAATGAAGTCCCAAGGATGGAGCTCGGCTGTTTTCAGTGGTGGCAGATGACAGAACAAGGAGCAATGGTCTCAAGTTGCAGTGGGGGAGGTCTAGGTTGGATATAAGGAAACACTATGTCACCAAGGGGGTGGTGAAGCACTGGAATGTGTTACCTTGGGAGGTGGTGGAATCTCCATCCTTAGAGGTTTTTAAGCCCCGGCTTGACAAAGCCCTGGCTGGGATGATTTAGTTGGGGCTGGTCCTGCTTTGAGCCGGGGATTGGACTAGATGACCTCCTGAGGTCTCTTCCAATCCTAATATTCTATGATTCGGCTAAGGTGTGAATGGCCATGCAGAAAGATGACGATCCTTCATATTTGGAAGTGAACCTTCCAGGCCCAGATCAGTCAATCTATTTGTCTAACTGTCCATCGAGGTTCATATATTTCCCCCCTCCCCATAGCATCCTGAGGCACATTGTTTGAGCAATGTGAGGAAGTTCTCTCTGCCTCGGCAGAGAATGGCAGTCGTCAGTCTCGTTCACAAGCAGTAACCTCAGAAACAAGCAAAAATTAAATAGGAAAGGAAGTTGGTTGCTGCATAAATATCCCAGAAATACTGGAGGACCAGTGCAGTTTAGCTAGTAGGCCATAAAAGGGACATTTACAGCCTTTCCATTCTCCCTCTTCATACACCACTTGGTACTTTCAACTGCTTGTTTTAATTAGGCAAAAGCTTTTATTTTGGCTGTTTCCAGGCCATGAAAATCCTGCCTGGAGTTCATTTAAAGCAAGAGGCAGAATTGTTTCCACAGGACACATTGATTAAAAAGCATTAGTTCCCCCTTCCTTCCCTTTTCTCATACACATTCTTCCCATTTAAAAGTGATATTCCTCTTAATGACTTCCCCCCATAGATTCATAGATTTTAAGGTCAGAAGAAATCATTCGGATCATCTAGTCTCACCTACTGTGGGACACAGGCCATAGAATCTCACCCGGTGAGTGGTGTGTCAAGCCTAATTCCTTGTGGTGGAGCTAGAGTGTATCTTTTCTAAAGTCATCCAAACATCTCCCCTCAGCAGCACAGAGTGCCAAATTACTCCCTGGCTTTAAGTCCACTGATGTCACTGGGCTGACAGCTTGGTGGAATTTGAAAAACTGGCCAAAGCCAGTTTGGTAGAGGAACAGAAAAGCTTAGTCAATGAAGATGTGGTTAATGCACCTGACTTTGGATTCAGAGGTAGATGGGTTCCATCTTCTAGCTTTATAGGCCACTTTTAGTATTCACACTGCCACTGAGATGAACATCTTTTAGCCCATTGCATCTGTCAGGTACCAATGATGCAGCCATACAAGCTGGACTCCTGATGGGTAGATATAATATACTAAAGGATCACGGCTAGTTTTTCTTTCTCCTCTTTCCAATATTAGATAAATAATTCCCCATCAAAAAACCCAACGTGCTTCATTGATAGCAGCCAAATACATGGCTTAACATGCCTGAGTTATATCCAAGGATGTAGGAGAGCAGAGGAATAAAGCTATAGTCTTTCACAGAATCTCATTTTCCCTGCTTTTCTAGATTCCCATAAATCTGCTTGTCTCTGTCTTGGTTTAATTAGAGATTATTGCCCTGATGACACGTGCAGCTTGCCAGACCCAACTGTGTTAAATTCACCCCGTGGTTCTTCTCTGTTGTCACTCTTTTTGCTTGGCTTTATAATACTCAGTACAACGGCAGCAGATATGGCTCGAGAGTTCAGGGTTTTTTAATCAATTTATGGCCCCGATGTTAAGATCTAAAATTCAGATGTATTGCGGACGTAATCTACAGAAATGTAATTTGTCGAAAGTTCATTTCTAAGGCCTCTTGTGAAGCACACAAGGAGGAGATGAAGCATCTGGTAGCAAGGCCTGTAGGAGGCTCAGATTAAAAGGAAAAGATGTAGATCTTATTTTGTTCTGGTTTAGTTTTGAAGGTTGCTTTGCACACCACTCCTTACACTGGGGTCAGTTGTGAGCACTTGAAAGTAAAGGTGGCAGTGGTTTCAAGTTTAACATCTTCCTGCAAGAAGCAACAGGCCAGAGAACTGTAAAGTGTTGATTCATCTCGTGATGAGGCCATATTTAGAAGACTATATTCTTCTCTGGGCATCTGAAAAAGATGGAAGCAACTCAGAGAAAAGCAGCAGAAATAATCAAAGGGAAAGGGTAGGAAGGTTGCAAAGACTTAAGTATTTATCACTTGAGCAAACAATCGCTAATGTGGGCACATGATAACAGTCCAAGTATTTCAAGGGTATATAAATCGAACGTGTAACATTATTAAGGTGGGCCAAGCAGACTATAATAAGGAGAAATCAGAAAGCAAAGAAACTCTATGGTAAGTATCAGGAAAAGTGAGATCTTTTTGATGATAGTAGAATGATCCTTCAAATGATGTGGCAGAAACCCCATGGATGGTGTTTGATTTAAAACTGGACTGGACAAAAAAACCCAGCTACTTTCCTGTAAGGACAATCTTGCATTGCAGTTTCTGGTGGGACTAGTAATTCTAATGGGTTTTAGGAATGGGTAGAGGGGGTGGACAGCAAGAATGATAACAGTGGTTTAGTTTGGACTTCACTCTATGCTTTGTTTTGTATGACATCAGCAGCTTGTATTTAGTGACTATGTGATTTTTATTTAAGCATTGCATAACACAGCCCTGGTGGAAGAGGCAGCCTGCCATTGTCTGTTCTGTCCCCTGCAGTCCAAAACCCCACCTTCCAAAAGGGAAGATAAGCTTGGGTCTCTGCAGCCCCAGCGTGCCTCCTAACAATAGCAGCTGCTTCACACGTACTGTGCTTTTATGAAATCACAGCTGGTCTGAGCAAAGGCTGCTGGCGTAGCTGGGTCATCAATTGCCATGGAACAAATCAGTGTTTTTGAGCAGTGTTAAGGAAAAAAGAAAACACACATGGCAGTGATGAAGCAATAATGATAATTCACTTCCCCTAACGCCGTTTGCTCAAGGATCTCAAAGCACTTTGCAAATATCACAGCATCACAGTCTTCCTTGTACACACTGCACACTTGATGGGCTTTGATAATATATGCTGCCAGGACTTGTCTTGTGTATTGCTTATCACAAATCCAATTGTTATTATTATTATTGCAATTGCAACTGGCCCCCCCATTGTGCTAAATTCTATACCCCAAAAAACGATAGTCCCTGCTGCAGAGTCTTGCAAATAATTGATATGGCGAGAGGCAATAATTGACGGGAAGCATAAAGTTGCGAGATGATTTTGATCAGCAAGATAAGCAGGATACAAAATAGGCTTTAGTCAGACACAAAATATTACACTCAGTACAGGAGAAGCTGGGTGAAATGTACTGGCCTGTGATATAGAGGAAGTCAGACTAGATGATCTAATGGTCCCTTCTGGCCTTAAACACTATGAATCTATGAAAAGCAGCAGTCACATCATATTAGCTGCCTAACCATTAGAGTGAGTGACTGAGTGAGTGTGTATGTATGTGTATTTGACTCATTTCTATGTCCCCTCTCTTTAGTGGATGGTATTTGCTTTCTTTGAAGTCGTCGCTGGATATTGTATCAATCCATATTATGGAGACATCATTGAGAGAGGCATAACAAGAAGCAATGGCTTGAATCTTAAAAAAGAAACGTTTAGGTTAGACATTAGTTTTAAAAAAACATCTTAATGGTAAGCCCAGTTAGGCATCGGAAGATCTGTTTAAGAGGGTGGCTGAGGTGCTGTCACTAGAGGTGTTTTCAAAGGACATTTTAAAAAGTACTTGTGGGAGAACTATAAAGGAAAATCCTGCTTGCCACCCAGGTATTTTAAAGACACACACACATATACATACACATGCACTATAGAATTAAGTATAGCCCTAGAGATGTTTTCAGTCTCCTGTTGTCTGGCCATTTCACTGATCTTTTATGCTGCATGAAAATTTATGTTAATATACTTGGCATTGAGTGTGTAAATACTGCATTGTGTAGTCCTTGTTCGACATGAGTCATTGGCCGTGGGTGAGGCCTAATTTCTTGGGAGACGGGAGAGGGGGGAGTGGAATGGATCAGCAGGGTGGAGACAAAATGTCTGTACTAGCTAAGTTAAGGGAGAACACCCAGGGAATCCCTGACAATGGACAAGATAACAATGGCCAAGAGAAGCCTGGAACATAAAATGAGGTAATGAGTAAATCATGGATGAACAGTACATGCTGTACTGGGATTGGTTCCTACAAAGTGATGAAGCCAATCCCAAAATGTGTGATGCAATGTATAGTAAATGCAGCGACATATGTAAATGTCTATAAAAGAAGAGGTTTGCTGTGTAACTTTGGATGTGTGGTAAACCCTATACCCATCCCCTATGCTTGAGTCTGATCAACTCAGCATAGCTTTGCTTTATGCCAAATAGAGCAACCTGCGTGACGAGATTGGGCTTGAACTGAGTTCTTGGAGAACCAAGTGGAAGAGGTCTCAGGGGAACCCCAACACATTCTTAGTGATAGAATTGTAGGGCCCAGTCCTCCAACCCTTGTTCGCTTGAGTACTCTTTACTCTTGCAGCAGTCTCATTAAAATTAATAGTGAGCAAGGAATGCGCGTGTGAGCACGTGAGTGTATTGAAAGCTGAGACCATTATATTTCATTTCTTAGGGAAGCTCTTTGCTGTACTCAACTCTGAGCAAGTTCTTCTTTCTGAAATAGTTTCAAACAAACACAGCTTCTCCATTCATCAGCTGCTGGTAGGCCAGTGCTAACCAAAGGTTTGTCTACCCCACAGTTGGAAGATATGATTGCAGCATGAACTGGCAAATCCTCTCTAGCTTTAATCTAGCTAGCACAGCTGACAAGATGACACAGATCCCAGCACGGGCTAAAAGAAATCAAGTACGTACCCAGGGTTCCAACTGGGCTTGTACAGCCTGCCCTGAAGCCCATGCTGCCATGTCTTCACTGCTATTTTTATCACACGTCCAATTGCAGTGCAATCCTGCAAGATGTCAAGCTGTCTGTCTAGTCCCTGATCCATCCAAGCTCTTAAACCCATGCTTAACTTTGAACGTGAGTTCTCCCATTGACTTCAAAGGGAAAGTAACCTTTTGTTTTATCAGGCCCTAATTTGTTAATCAGTAGGTGGCTAAACGAAGATGTCAAGTCCAATTGTATCCCAAATCTTTTGACTTCTGGAGTGTCCCCATTTGCTCCACACAGATCAGTCCAGGAAGATATTTTTCATATAAAAATTGCTATTTAGGAGCCATCATTAAACCTCAGGCATTGTTACCTCTGGAGTTGTTGGCTATGCCCAAAATAGATTGATTTGTCTATGGCTCAGTATTTGAGTCTTATTCCTCTTACAAGACGGTTGGAGGAAGAGGACAGATGGGCCCAAGTTGCAGTGGTTGGGTATGGATATGCATTGCTTTGTGTCTTGCCCATCTTAAATAGACAGGAGAGGGAAAGGTACAATGGGACATTCACTGTGAAAGCAAACAGGATTTTCAACGGCACTCAGCAATGCTGGCCTAACTGTGCTCCCATTGATGTTAACGGGACGTTAACAAGAGTTTTACCACTGACTTCAAAGGGATCAGAGTCAGGCTTTTGAAAATCCCACTCAGTGATAGCATTGAAAGGACCGATCACAGAGAAGATGGAGACAGACATTGGCCTATCTACCATTGCCCCTCCCAAGCAAAATCAACCTCATTCCCTGGACACTAGATGGACAATGGAGATGCTAATCCCATTCCTAGTTATATTTCCCAACAAGCCAGGCCCAGAATGTAAGGGGAGTGTGAAGCCAGGAGCTGACAAGCTGTTTTACTTTGACTTTCTTGGAATGGGAGAAATACAGAAGCCAAAAATATCTGGATGATGGCCACTGGCACTCAGCTTTCTGCTTTCTCTCTCTCTCTCTATTCCTTTTGGAATATAAAATTGATTCACACAAACATAGCTGCCACTGGATGAGAGAAAAAACATATATACTTTTCTACATTGCAAATGAGAGAGAGAGTGGAATTAGGAGGATCTGAATCTCCTTCCCCTGTTGGCAGGAAGAACAGGGGGACATTTTGTGGCCTGCACATTTTCTTTCCGTACATTTTTGATCCGTGAATTCAGAGTTAGTGGAAGGTGTTGGACTGACAGTCCCGGAGACAGAAGACCTCTACTGAGCCACAGCATGGGCAGCTCCCCCTTACTACTGCCTGTCACCCTAACTTTGACAATCTCCTCTGGATAGGTAAAGAGAGCAGGGCTGTTTTCTGGCCATTCAGCCCTTGGCCTCTACATTGAGACTGTCCATTATGGTGATGGGTCTTTTGGGAATGTGGATTCATCTAAGAGCTAAATTCTTCTTGCGGAGGCACTTCCACAGCCCCACTGACAGAAGTTCGTGAGGTAATGTATGTTTGTCATTAGTCCATTATTCCCACTCCCTCTATTACAAGCTCCCTATGCACTGTCAGAGGAGGTCAGAGTAGACCCAAGTTGTTCTCTGTGTTCTCCTGCATGGAGGTAGCTGGCAGGGTTTGGCACTGCCTTGTACAGCTGTCACCAAGTTGTTCTCTGTGTTCTCCTGCATGGAGGTAGCTGGCAGGGTTTGGCACTGCCTTGTACAGCTGTCACCTGCCTAATTAACTAGGTGACATTATGGAAAATGCATTTTTAAATAGCACAAAATTGGCAGTTTAAAAGAGCTTCGCTCCATGGAACATTTCAGCTGTGCCGATGCAAATCTAGAGGAACACTGCTGAGGTCAGTAGGGTTGCTCTGCGTTTCCACTGGTGCACCTAAGCTCAGAATTTGGCCCTAAGGTGAAATATGAGAAGCTGTGGATGGGGTTTTAGTGTCTTTATAGCCTCATGTATGAGCTTAGATACTATGGTGATGGGCACCATGGATAGAAATGTGTAGGACAGATGGATATATTTCACTCTGTCTCTGTTACTCCAGCTGTAAAACCTAGAGGAAGAAATCGCCGGGGTGTTGTGAGGATAATTTACTTAATGTTTGTGAGACACTCGTGCTGTATTGACAGAGCCAACCAACTGTATAGATCAATACCTCGATATCCTGGACAAAGATGACCTCTGATTAGGGTATGGCTAAGCTGCAACTGGGAGGTGTGATTGCAGTACATGTAGACATACTCGAGCTGGCTTTGATCTAGCTGGCTTGAGTAACAATAGCAGTGAAGCTATGGCCACATGGAAGGCTGCATAGGCTAGCCCCAGTTGTCCAGGACCCTGGGGATGTATCCAAGCAGCTGCTAGCTCATTTATGTCTACATATGCTGCAATTACTTCTCCCATTTACAATGTAGACATACCAATAGTGTTATTGTAATGGTTAGGACCTGATATGATGTTTGCATTGAGATGTGTCATTACAGTCTTAAGCTGCTGCAACCTACCTCTCAGGTCCAAGAGACTACGGCTTAGAAGACACTGACCCTATTTAGATCACACTGTGCTTCACACAGGCTCTTGTTTTTCTTTTTCCTCCTCTCCCAAATTCAGATGACAAAAGCCAAGCTAAGAAAACATCACAACACTCCCCAAAGCTTTGCAACACCTTCAACAGTTCACCTCCGATTAAATGCATCCTTCCAGTAAACAGTCTGGTGTTTCATTGGCAATTGCCCCACGGTTAAATAAACTGAAATTACTCCTCTTCTTCTCCTGCCTGGCTCTGTAGACCATAGAGGTCCTTAGCTGTTTTCACAATTCACACCTATCTCTTTCTGCCAGAGACATATTTTTCCCAGAGAAGGTAATTCAAATTAAGAGCTTTTTGATCCTGCTCAGTACTATCCCTCCTTCATCTCCTTGGTCAGCCGTGACATCAGAGACCATAAAGGATGTCCTATCAGGAGACGCTTAGCTGGTCTCTTTTCCGTCATCCTAAACACCTATCCTGCCCACTGAAATCGTTGGGTTTTCACTACATTTACTATACTTGGTTCTCCATAGACCTCCCGCAGTTCCCAATTAGATCTTCTTCTCCACACATCATTCTGCTTTACTGGCCCCAAAATTCATCTCAGCACTTTTTTTGAAGGTATTTTGCTGTCTTTCTTCTTTTCATTCCAGTGCTTCCCAAAGAGTTTTACAATGTCGGTTCCTAGCTTTTATTCTGTTCTTATTCAGGCAAAACTCTGACTGACTGCAATGGGATTTTTGCCTGAGTTAGGTCTTCTTCAAAATATGACCCTATGTATCTTCAGAATTTTCTTCATCCCATACTCAGAGGTGTTTCTTCTGGGGTGAAATGCATCAGCAGTTTAAGTGAGCATGGCAATGCTACACATCAGGTCAAGGACCTGATATAATGTCCGCTGAAGTCAATGGAGATATTCCCATTGACTTCACTAAGCAATAGATTAATCCCTTGGACAGGAAGTGAAGAACATTGAAGTGGGCAAGTCTTTCCAACCAGACTAATGACATTCTTTTAGGCTATGTTATGTTGGCTGACAATCCACCAACCCTGAAGACCAACCAGAAAGGCCCTTGGTCATTCAGCCATCCATCTGCTTCCTTGTGGACTTTCACACTGGGGGTCTCTCTTGAGTAGAGCTGGTAGGAAAGTTTCAAAATTTTGATGAATTTTTTCATCAGCATTTTGAATTTTTAAGAAAAAAAGTTGTTGACATTTTGGAGGAAATGTTCACAAAAATGTTGACCCTTTTTTGACCAGCTATGTGCTTAGGCTGAGAAAAAAAGCAGGCCCATGAAGAGTTAACTTTTATCCTCCCGTCTTTCCATCTCACACACCCAGTTCATGTCCCTCTGTATAACACCAAGGAGCACACAAGCAGTCAGTGGGGAAATAAATTTGATGGTTGCAAACCAGCATCAGATATAAGACAAAGCTGCAAGAAAAAAAGGGGAGGGGTCCTGAATTAATCCTGTTTCCTGCTTCCTTTTCGTGTTCTTTGTTTTTTCCAAATAATGTATTTTAAAAATGCTAGTCCAACGACTTTCCTCTGCCACCAGTGCTGATGGATACAATGGTTTGACCCTAATGTGCAAATCAGATTCTTTTGGAAGGGAAAGGGAAAATTTTTAAAAGGATATCTCCCTGCACAGTGTGTTTCCATGAGTCTCCTGGGATGGTTGCTTAATTGACATGTCTCTCTCTGTCTTCAAGGGTCCGTGTCAATTCAGAAGATACTGTACTGAGTAGTGTGTGTATATAATATACACATCCACAGAGAGTGAGAGAGGGGATGTGATGGGGTGAATGGATGGATAGACAGACCAGATCAAGTGAAATTCTTTTTTCCGTTCTTTTCTTTGCTATTCTAACCCATTCCAGTCACAGACAAGAAGATACCCTACACCTTGTGCAGGTGTTGGCAGGGGGCTCTTTTCTGGCCCCAAACTGTGTCTTTCCATTGGGCCCAATAAGAGACGTCACATTTTCTGTCCCGTGCATGTTTTCTCAAGGGCCAATATGGCTACAAATGTTTCCTGCTGTCGCACTGGCTCAAACTGTCACCCTGCTCAGCTCGGAAATGCAAATCATTCCAAACCCAAGAGCTGACTTGTCACTCTCCTGATATATTGGGGAACAAATGACAGGGACATTTGCATCCTTGCCTGCTGCTGCTTCTGCCACCATTTGCTGGGAGGTGGTAGAGGGGGGAACATAAATATAGATCTTGTTTATAGTTCTCCTCCCCATCATTTTTTCATCCTGTGGCTTTGGCGCGTCTGTAGAATCTCTGAACTCTGTGGTTACTGGTCACATTGAGCAAACTTCAAACAAAGCGAACTTCATTCAGATGTTCAAATGCTTTCACTGAACTAGACACAGGCCCAAGCTGCAAAGCTGGGATGCAGAGCTCACCTCTTCTACAGGTCAGGGGAGGTTACATCCAGGATTTTGGTGCTGTCCAATGTGGACAAAGGGACCAACCATGAAACTCAGATTTGGATTCATAGTTAGGTCATAGTTAGAGCCAATAAAGGAGCCAAAATGCACAGAAAGATAGAATTTCATGCTAATAAGTTGTCTAGCTGTGTCCTCCACCCTTAGGCTTTACTCTTGCTACTAGGAAAGTGTAACGGGTTGGCAAGCTCTCGTTAAAGCAGGGTTGAGATTGTCCCGATACTCCCCATTCAGCTCATCTTTCTTTACCCTGCACTTGTATATGGAACATTCTACAGCTCTGCTGGACAGGATCAGTGATGGACAGGTGAGAACTATGGTACAAATGGAGGAAGCAGGACTAAATTCCTCAGAAACAAATATAAGTGATGACTGGTAAGATGTCCCCGAGCCATCAGGTATTCACCACCACTGGGAAATCAGACTCAAAGGACCAGTGGTTTGCTCTCATAGGGTATGCTCGACATTCCGAAGACATTCCCATTATACTGACATGAAATTATCTCCATGTGAAATGGAATATTGGGGCCAGGAATCCTAGCCAGCCTTAGGAACGGCAGATATCCGGTATGCCAAAAGCTATAGGGTATATTTCTTGCTGAAAGTTGATTTGGAAATCAAGAAAATCTCAGGTCTAATTTTAGGTCTATGACATGTATGGAAGTGCCAAATCCTGGCTTTTCCAGGGCACAGTTTGACAAGCTCTGAGCTGGTCAGATCTCCTCAGTTTAAGCAATGTCATGTCAGGCCAGGCCTGGAACGGGAGAGTTGCAGGGGAAAACCAAGTTGCTGCAGAAACCAGTGTGGGTGATTCACTAGTCACCTCTGGGGTACTCAGCCAGTGCCATCTGGTGTGGTGTTAGGAGGCGCTGTGCAGTTTGAGATGCTATCTCTCTGATGAGATGTAAAACAGAAGTCCTGACTCTGTGTGTGCATTACAAAAATAGCACTGTCCTTCCACGTCAGTCGTTTGGTTTTTTTACAGCACTGACTATAATCCAGTTTGGGCCATTATGTTCTGCCAACTCAAGCTCCAGTTGGATGCAGTATTCTTCTTCACTTACAGTCCTAATCTGAGGTGCAGTGATACTGTGCACTTACCAACACTGTTGGTCTTGTTATACCCCAGAGGTAGCTCCACTTCAGAACATAAGATAAGAATGGCCATACTGGGTCTGTTCAATGGTCCATCTAGTCCAATGGCCTGTCCTCCGATGGTGACCAGTGCCAAATGCTTCAGAGGGAATGGCCAGAACCAGGCAATTATCGAGTGCTCAGGGATTCCTCAGTATATAATGTGTACAAACAGTGAGTAAAGGCTGTAAAGGTCTATGGGGACAATACCAATGTATATTCATCAAGATTAACAATCACTCCCAATGGAACGTTAATGTGGAATAGTTTGATTTCATACAGCTAAAACTTGCCCTCTCCTTTGCTTACAGCCAAGGCCCCATGTGTGGTAGAACCATTCCAGTTCTGTTGCATAGGGTCCCCACACCAGCTGTTCCAAGGGGGCTCCCTGCACATCCCCATGCGGTTTGAGAGGCAGAATCGGGGATGTGTCATTGCAGGTTCAAGCGATCTTTCTTCACATCGACCCCTTGGCCATTTACCCCTCCCCCATAGAGCAAGGAGACACAACAGCACCAAGACACTACTGCAGCCTCGATACCTGCTGCCTTGCAATCTAAACCAGTGTGGGGAGAGAGTGTGTTTGTCTCCCTGTAGTGGCTGGACCACAGCGATTTTATGAGCACATGGTGCTGTAGGGGAGGTTGCAGAGGCTCGCGCTGTTAGTAATATAGGTCCCAAGTTCAGACACGACTATTGTCCCAAGCATGGGGTGAATTGTCCCAGCAGGCCTGAATTTGTACCTTCCCTGCCTCTGCAGAACCCCGTGTTTGGTGCAGAGAGTGGGAAAGGGCTGTCCAATCCAGCATTCTGAGACACTAGCCAAAGAGTAACTTTAAATTGCAAAGCTCTCCCTCTCAAGCATCAAGCCACTGATGGGAAGATCTCAATGTTTATTCATCAGAATCACTGTAGATATTTTCTTCAGAGGGAGACTCAGGACTTTAAGCAAAAACCATCCATCATGACTGGGGAGAGTGCGGGGGAGCTCTTCACCTTCATGGATTTTTTCCCCCTCCCTCCATCTCACCTTATTCATGTTTAAATGGATAGAAATTCATCTTTCTCTCCAAAGAGCCGGTTGGCTGCAAAGCTCTCAGTGCTTAACCAAGCTGCTCATGTTGGGAGCATTTTTCAGGCTCTCTGTCTCTCCCATCCCCAAGGGCCCTTGACTGACATCTCTTCTCGTTTTTATGTTTGACACCTCAAAAACCAGCCTAAACGAATGGGCCCTATTTGTAAAAGAAAAGCAACTTTTCTCACAGCCAAAACCTACTTCTCGCCAGGAGAGAAATGAATCCCTCACAAAACTTTCTTTCCCACCACTTTCTGTGGGAGGGATGCATGGCATCTGCCGTATTAGTATGTGGGAATGTTTACATGGATATTTTGATAAATGGGCGTGGATCGATATGTGGGTGTGCACAGCTTGTATTATGTTTAATGGCTCTTCCCTTTGCAGACTGCAAAGGAAGGGATGCAACTTGTAAAAGTGGTCAGCTTTGAAGTGACACCATGTGATATGCGTATTGCAGACATGGGGGGTGTGTGAGAGAGAGAGAGAGAGAGCAAGACACCACCCCCTACTGGAGGGGAAAAGAGCTGCTCAACTGCATGTCACAGAATCTAGTCTGCTAGCAGCCACTGGAGATTCTGACCAAGAGCATGGGACAGAGTTCTATACAAGTGAGGTTTCTCCTTAGGTCCAGCTTAGGTCCAGCTTTATCAAATATAGCTACAGATCTTTCCTATTAAAAAAGAAATCCTCCATTCCCAGGTCTGACCTGTCTGCAGCAGTGTTCTGGGTTGCAGCATCGTGCCGTATTGCTCTCCTGGAGAGTATCAAAGTTCAGGTCCCACCCTCATCTCAAGCACACACACACCCAGGCGTCCGGGCTGGCAGTTTGCACTTAGCACCTATGACAGGTTTCTGAGTAGCAGCCGTGTTAGTCTGTACCTGCAAAAAGAACAGGAGGACTTGCGGCACCTTAGAGACTAACAAATTTATTAGAGCATAAGCTTTCATTGGCTACAGCTCACTTCATCGGATGCACAGAATGGAACATATAGTAAGAAGATATATATATATACTTACAGAGAAGGTGGAAGTTGCCATACCAACTGTAAGAGGCTAATTAATTAAGATGAGCTATTATCAGCAGGAGAAAAAAACTTTATTCTCTAGCTGACTGCTTTGCAGACTGACATCAATGGGTTAGGAGGGGGAGCCACATCCGCAGTCACTGCATCCAGGGAGAAACCAGCATGTGGCATGGTAAGGAATCACAGAAAGAATTGTTCTCCTCTCACACTGAACAAGGACCTTTATTAGCATGCGGAAAACAGTGTGATTGTTAAAGCTGCTCTGTCTCGCTCTCTTTGCGTAGCTCTGTTAAAATCTTCCCCAGCCAGCATCCTGCTTTACAGTTTTAAAGAGATGGTAGGTCTCTCCTCATGCACACAGCCAAGAGACCTAGTCTCTTTACCTTGTAGTAAACTCTCCAGGGCAGGGCTTCTCTCTTTTCTGGGTTTGCACAGCACCCAGCGCAATGGACCCTGATGCTGGCCTTTGGGTGTTACAAGAAGAAGAAGGAGTACAATGTTGGGAACATACATGAACCCCAACAAACTAATGAGCTGTTCTGTCTGTTGTAATCCATTCTTCCCAATAAATAAGTGGGCAGGAGACCTCAGAGGAGATAATCATCTGATTCTTCTTCATACATGCTGATGAGCATGGTATAAAAGGGACGGATGGGTTTTCCGTAGAATCATATGTTAGAGAGAATCAACCATTAACACTTCCTTATTCAATGTTCCATACACCCCTCCCTCTTAATTTAATCATTCAGGGTAAGATTTTCAGAGGCACAAAGGGCAGTTGGTCATCAAACTCCTCTTTTGCTTTTATTAAAATACAATTGCTTTTGTTTCCTCCCGTTCAGTTTAACTGTTGAACCCTCAGCCTCTGAACCACTGACCGTCCCCTTGAATTGCAGGCTGATAGAAAATGAAGACAGTCAGGGGTTTTTAAAAACAACTATTATCCCAAACAATGTATGGCCTCAGGGTCTATGTGTTGCCTCTGGACAATATTCAGAGGTAGTTCTTAGAGGTGGCTGGAACACAGAAGTTTCAGTTTGCAGAGATTCGCGTGAACAAGTTTCGTTGATGTGTTTCTTCTTCAGTCTCCGATTTGCCTGCACATCTGCTGGGATGAGTTACTGAGGCTGGAGCAGTGACGTTCAGCAACAGTTGGCTTTTCTAGTTCATGACAGAGGGTTTCTAAATCAGTCATTCATTCATTTACCCAGGATTGCATTGCTCCTGATGAGCTGTTTGCACACATCACCAGAAAGAGACAAACCGATCTATTTGAATAAAATGCTATCGTTCTCCAAAGACAGCGAGAAGCAATAACAACCTGTCTTCTGTCTTTTTAATCTCAGATGGTTGCAACAAATGAAGCTTCCAACTTTGTAGAAGGCAGTTTTCAGAGATACCGTGTAACAGCTCAATCCCCAACTTGTTGGTATGGACTATAGCACATAAACAGGGGCTTGTGGCCATTAAAAATACCTTGGCACTTTGGGGAACTGTAAGAGAGTTTTCAGAGTAGCAGCTGTGTTAGTCTGTATCCGCAAAAAGAACAGGAGGACTTGTGGCACCTTAGAGATTAACACATTTATTTGAGCATAAGCTTTCGTGAGCTACAGCTCACTTCATCGGATGCATTCAGTGGAAAGAGAGTTAGCACCCTTGTCCTGGCCAAATTCCAGTTTGATAAGTCTCTCCTGCCAGCCTATATTTCCCTTTTTGTCATGTGGCCATGGCAACTGGATACAGAATCCTGCCTCCCTTGCTGCCCTAAACTCTTGTGTCTTGTTAGTGTGAGGTGGTAAACAGCTCCCACAATCCACCCCAGAAGTGGCTGAATTTTAGTGGTGGGTAATTAATTCTAAAAGAAAGACAGTCAGTTGGACAGTATGATGTCAGCTACGTAAATCATGTGCTCCACCTCTCCCTAATGCAGTATTGCACAATTATAAAGGTAACCAGTGCAAAGCAAACAGTTGCCATGTGGTACCTCAGATGTGGCAAATATGTGGAAACACTGGGGAATCTCAGTTCTCACTGTTAAACGAAGAGGGCTTAATGGTGCATTTTGTGGAATCTTACACATTCCTCTGAGGCATTAATTCCCACTGGAGATGTACTGTACTCAAAGGGTCATTGTTCTGCTGATATTCTAACTTCATATACAAAACAAATCTTTGAGGCTTGCATCTCACTACTTATCCATACTAATATGATATGAATCCACTTAACACTAGAAAGGAGCCCAGAACAAAATTCCAAAACCCTCTGGATTCTGAGGGTGCTCAGATCGTAAATATGTTTCCAGATCTGAAGTTCGGAAACGGTGCATTTCTTTATAATGGGCTGAACAAAAGACCTAGACCCAAACACACTCCAAATTTTCAGGGGAGGGAGGCATTCAAAATCTGGATTTCCATCCAGATTTAAACGTTATGGCTAGACCCCCCTCCCCTTTACTTAACTCTTCAATGAGTATGGAGCATAGCCAAAACAATGCAGAAAGCTAAGTGAGTGAGGTGAATGTTTCACCATAGCTCTCATATATTTTAGAACTGACTGTGAGGGACAGATCCGTAGCTGGTATAAATCGGCATTCTTTGGGGTGACAATCCTTTGTACCAGCTGAGGCTCTGGCTGTGAATCTCTCTTTAACTGCTTGGCAATTTAATAATCTGAGCCTTTGACCTGGGCGTAGCTTGCATTTGCAGTGCTAATCCATACTCATTCATGTGGGCCTTTTGACATCAAAGAGATGTGCATACCAATAGCCCTGTGGAATGCCCAAACTGCGCTATGTAAATGCTGTAAACTGCGAGCAAATGTCTTTGTTAAGTCCAGGAGGAAGTGCAAGAAAATCCTATTTGCTGACGTGCAAAAGGCTTTGTAAGCCAGAGCCCTCAGCCTGAAATCGCTTGATTTGTGGATCCTTGCGATTAAGTTGAACTGAATGACATGCAAAGCTGGCAATTGAGATAAAGAATAACTCCGGGCCAGGGAATGGAGGCAGCTAAGATCTGAAAACAAAGGCTGCTAATCTTGCGCTCATCATCTTTGAACAGCTAATGCTAAAGTACAGGTAAGACTTAGTTGATGCCTTCCGATTGCTGGACTCCATGTTGTCTTTTGTCTCTGTGGCTGGCAGGCTGCTCCTCCTCCAGCATTCCCCTCCTCAATCCATTTCTGTCCCCTCAGGCTTAGAGAGAGTGTTTCATCCCAGCAGAGTGTTTTTGCCTATACTGGAATTGCTTAAATAGGTAGAGAATTCCTTTCAAACCACTGAAGGTTTCCCGGCGGATCCCGCTAGAGAGGGCCGTCTCATCACGTCTCTGAGTCCCGACCCTTTCCTCTGCCCTGGGTTGAATCCAGAGGGGCTTTTGGAAAACTCAGATTGCACTTCAGCTGCAAAATGTCTCGCATCGCCTGCCCAAACCATGAGATGGCTGCCCCCAAAGGAAAGGCCCCATCACAGCTAGGCGAAACAGCAGCCTTGTTCACCTCTCCAGCAAAGGACTGTGCTTGTGGCTATGTTGCTAGACTGGGAGTCCGGAGAAATGGATTTAATTTCTGATTCTGCTTGTGCGGTCTTGGGTGAGCTGCTTAATCTCTTTGTTCAATTCCCCACCTGTAGGTTGGGAATAATGATGCTTCTTTTCTCCCACCATTTATCTTTCTTGTCTATTTAGACTGTAAGCTATTCAGGGCAGGGGCTGTCTCCCACTGTGTCTTTGGATAGCCCGTAGTGCAATGGGGCCCTGAATTCGGTACAAGGTCCCATCTAACCCTCATCAGCTTGGGTAGGATTGTCCCCTAAAGACCCAAGAGCTTTGTTCAGATTCCCATATTGGGCATTCAGAAGTACCCACTTTGCTATGCAAGTGGGCAGTGCTGGCTTATACCCACAAGTCATGCTGGAACTTGTGTCCGTGGGCGTTCCCGCTGCTCAGGTTGCATTAAGTTTCAGGGCACTGGCCAAGGCCTGCAGTGTTTTAAAGCAAAGCATCAGGACTGGCCAGTTTCCAAAGGACTGGAGAAGCCAGTGGAGGTAAGGAAGGAGGAGTCAGGCTGGGCCTTCTGGGTGGAGCTATTCCAGCCTGCCTCCCCAGCCATAAAGCCCCACTTCTTCAACCTGCATCCTCCAGCTGCAACCCTTTGCCTGGCAACAGGAGTAAACAGGGGAGGGCATCTCTGAGCCGTCTCAATAGCCAGGGCTGGGCAGAACCAGTATGGAACCCAGAGACGCACCATGCTAAAAGGCTGGTAGGACAGTGTGGAAACTCCAGCCAAAGAACTGGGCCCCACAGTGAGCTCTGCAGAGGGCTGTGTGAGGAAGTAGCAAGGGGGAAGTTAAGCACATCCAAGAATGAAGAGCTGGAACCTCAGCAGCATTTCCACTGTTGCCTGTCCTCAGCTGACCCATAGACGAGAGCTGGTAATCATCAGCCTGTCCCCGGAGCATCGGGTATATCAGGCTTTCAATAGAACCCTTGATGGTTTAACCGCTTGCATTGCATCTTGCCAGCCTCATAGAATCATAGAATATCAGGGTTGGAAGGGACCCCAGAAGGTCATCTAGTCCAACCCCCTGCTCGAAGCAGGACCAATTCCCAGTTAAATCATCCCAGCCAGGGCTTTGTCAAGCCTGACCTTAAAAACCTCTAAGGAAGGAGATTCTACCACCTCCCTAGGTAACGCATTCCAGTGTTTCACCACCCTCTTAGTGAAAAAGTTTTTCCTAATATCCAATCTAAACCTCCCCCACTGCAGCTTGGGACCATTACTCCTCGTTCTGTCATCTGCTACCATTGAGAACAGTCTAGAGCCATCCTCTTTGGAACCCCCTTTCAGGTAGTTGAAAGCAGCTATCAAATCCCCCCTCATTCTTCTCTTCTGCAGACTAAATAATCCCAGTTCCCTCAGCCTCTCCTCATAAGTCACGTGTTCTAGACCCCTAATCATTTTTGTTGCCCTTCGCTGGACTCTCTCCAATTTATCCACATCCTTCTTGTAGTGTGGGGCCCAAAACTGGACACAGTACTCCAGATGAGGCCTCACCAATGTCGAATAGAGGGGAACAATCACGTCCCTCGATCTGCTCGCTATGCCCCTACTTATACATCCCAAAATGCCATTGGCCTTCTCTCTTCTCCTCGTACTGGAGCATCCCAGTAGGAAAAGATGGGATGCCCAAGACCCCATTTCTAGTTGTCAGCTGAGAACGCAAGGAGGTTTTAGGGCTGAACCATGACCACAGGGGAGGTGGCCTCTGGCTGGCATAGCCTTTCTCCCTCAGTACCAACATGTAGGTCTGTGTGGTATGGGTTAGTGGTGCCATGTGCCTTTGCAGAGAGTCCATCCCTGGTAGGGCAGTGTGTGGACTGTGCTGCCTTTAAGTGGCATATGAAGAGTCTGAAACGTTCAGATGTCGCAGGTTAAAAACTGTTCCAGGATTGCAAGTTTGGCACGTTGAGGATCAGTGGGAGATTTCTCTGGGGATTTGGAGCAATTGAAAAGATCGACTTCCTCTCTATAGACAAGTTTTAATAAGGCTGAAAATAAAATGCTCTCTCTCGCTCTCTCTCCGCCTTTTACGGCAGCGGAGATCCAAAGCGCCCCCCCTCCCCCCCCCCCCCCCCCCCGAAGTTTCAATAATTCCAACTTCAGCTTTATTCAGCCAGATTGGTCTGAAATTCACCTGCAAAAGTTCACGAGGCTAAACGGCATTCAGAACAAACTCCTCTTGTTTCCAAACTCATGTATAATGCAGGAAGGGAACTTTGCTCAAAAGCAGCTGCGGCTTGCTGCTAAATTCACGACGACGTTCCGAAAGGGAAGCACAACGGCAAGGGGAAAACGGACAGTGCGGCAGAGAGAGGCTGGGGTAGGAGGGAAAAGAACACAGACACCAAGGTTTACTTTTTATTTAGTATTGTTATTATCATCCATTTTTGAATGGTACTATGAGAAGCCCCAGTCATGATCAGGACCCCATTGTGGTAAGCGCTGGGAAAACTCAGACGGAAAGACAGTCCATATTCCCGAGAGCCGACAGTCTAAATCAGGGGTGGGCAAACTACAGCCTGCGGGCCACTTCCGGCCTGTCAGACATTTTTATCTGGCCCTCAAGCTGCTGGGGAGCGGGCTCAGGGGCTTGCCCCGCTCCGGTGCTCCAGCTGGGGAGCGGGGTCGGGAGCTTGCTCCATTCCGGTGCTCCAGCCAGGGTGCAGGGTCAGGGGCTTTCCCCGCTGCACCTGCCCGGTGCCCCCCGATCCCCGACTCACATTCCCTTGCTGAGCACCATCTTCAGGTACGCAGAGCCACACTGCGCAGGCAGGACTTCACCGTGCTGTTTCCGGGATCGGAACCCCGCCCCCAGGCAGCAGCGCCACCCCTCCCAATCCCCCCCACCCCGGTCTCCTACGGCCCCACCCTCGAGAGCCTGGAAACCACCCAGGGGCCACACCTATCCCAGCTAGGGTGCCTTCGCCCATGGCAGTGCCTGGTACGGCCACCTTGGTGTCACTGCCGGCAGGGCCCCTAGGAGTCCCTGGTGCTGCCCCGTAGAGCTCTCCCCCCCATGAGTTTCCCCTCCTCGCTCCCTGGTGACATTCCTTATAGAGCGCCCCCAAGCTACACCCCATAGTGTCCCCCTCCCCCACCGGGCATTCATGGCCTGTCATACAATTTCCATACCCAGATGCAGCCCTCAGGCCAAAAGGTTTGCCCACCCCTGGTCTAAATCAATTGGGAACATGGGAACAGAGGCACAGGGAGGGGAAGTGACACACTAAAGATCACAGTCAGTCTAGAGAAAATCAAAATTGGTGCAACACATCCTCTTGCAACCCTCTCAGCAAACATTTCACATGAGCAATGTATCCTCTAGACTCCCAACACAGCGACAGCACTGTAAACTCCATCCGTCCATATTTGGTGCAAATTCTGCAGTCCCACTGTAACTCAAGAAGGATACCAATCAGATTAACTGGCAATTTGACATGAGAAAGGATGGGGTAAGGACGGTGGAATCTGTCCCTCTGGAATCTGCAAATCCTCAAGACATTCGTAATATAAATCATTATGGCCAGATCCTGCCCAAACACCTTCCTACCCACTATGGTCCCTTTGCACCACTCCACAACATAGCCACAAATGGAAGGTGTTGCCAGAAGATGACAACTACCTTAGTGCTTCTATAGTGGGAGTGCATTTAGGGTCTGACCCAAATGACAGCAGGAGACCGTCCTGTGTTTTCATGCTCCCATTAAAGTCAGTGGGAATCTTTCTACTGACTTCGGGGGGTACTGGGTCAGACCCATAGAGCTTAGAACATACATGACAAGACGCCACCGTTGTATGCAACAATACATCAGCAGCCTCCATATAATATCCATTACACTTTACAGCCCCTTGTACAGCAATACCATCCTCCCTTATCTACTGGTCCATTTGTCTTGGGAGTCAGACACTAACAAACACCTAGGTTGTTATTGATTCGCTACTGAACATGTTGAATTGTTAAACCTACTCATGAATTCCAATACTGATCTGAGATCTCAAACAGCTTTTCTTTCTTTCTTTCTTTCTTTCTTTCTTTCTTTCTTTCTTTCTTTCTTTCTTTCGGTGGTGTCATTTTTTTTAAGCATTTGATTTAATCTTTCAATTTTCTGGAACAAGAGTAGCTCAAAAGCATTGAATGCCCATTTCTAAATGATAACTGCTTAGAGACGAATGGTATCTTTCATTTGAAGGATCCCAAAGAACCTTTTTACACAGATAAATATTTTGTAAAAACAAAAACAAAAAATCTCCATAAAAAGAGAGAGAATGTTGCAAAGTCAGGGTGGAAAAGTTAGGCAATGCCAGAATTAAGGTGACACAGGCAATTTTGCCCAGTTGTATGTATGTGTTATGATACACTCTTTAATTACATGACCACATAACATTTTCCCATTCTGATTGGACTACTGGTTACAGACAAAGAGGCGGGCACAAAGATTTGGCACATTCACTCTGAAAGGCGTAGGTGTCTCAAATTCAGCACCCAAAGCCACCCAAAACTTGTGAAAATCTTGCTGGATTGCATGGTCTGCTGGTGGCAGGCTTCAGTCGTAGAACCCATAGAAATCCAGCGTGGGGGGGTTCCGACCCGTTCTTTGAGGTAGGCAGTGTGTGGTCATTGTAGTCGTGGCCTAGGGTCTCAAACACTAATCACATTTGCAAGTTTGGTAGGTAGGTTGGGTTGGCGAATGAGAGAATGTGCTTAGCAATATAAAGTGGCTGAACAGCGAAGACAAACATGGCAGAGTTCATTTTAATGTAAACTTGTGAGAATCCAGAATGTTGCATTTCTGCTTCTTCATGGAACATTCTCTCTCTCTCTCTCTCTCTCTATTTCCTGCAACATTTGCTGCATTACAGTTAATGGAATTTATGAGAACGACTTGTAATTCTCCAAAACTGCCATGTGCGGTCATTTTAGCTGGCGCAATGTGAATTATGCAATAACCCATTGCCTTAATTAAAACAAATTGCGTTTACTGTATCAGTCTGTACTATAAATCACTCCCCAGGGCCCCTCTTCCAGGTTTCTACGTGGCCTGTTCTTGAGAAATGTTGACAGCAGCCTCCATTACCACAAACATTTTTGAGCATTTTTTTTAATCTCCTTCCCCGCTTTAAAATCTTTGAGCTCCCTGCCCTGAAATACAAAACAAATCCCATCCAAGGGGTAACAGCAGCGTGGCATGAAATAGATAAAATGCACCATTCCCCTCTACTCTTCTTTCTCTTGTAACACACACATCTGTAGAGAGTCACGATGAGGAGATGAAGTTTATTAATTGCAGTAATGATAACAATAAAAGGACAATCAGAAATCTGTGGACTAGTTGTTTTCAACCCAAGTTAGGAGGTACCAGGGATTCCTCACACCAGACACCATAATTAGAGTGGACAACAAGACAACCAGATTATTAGTCCTTTGTGTAGATCCTGTTTAATAAGGAGAATGACCACTGGGTATTTATATTCATTTGAGCTCAGAGCAGCTTAAGAGGAAGTGTTAAATACACCATATCATACTATAGGATGGAGTAAACTGGCATCTAATTTAGAACCCTAATCCAAAGCCCACTGAAATTAGTGGAAAGACTTTCTGTACTTCACTGGGATTTGGAAAAGGCCCTTATGACCCCAGTGCAACAAACACCCCTATTCAGCGAAGCATTTAAGTTCCATGGATTTAAAATTAAAAATGTATACTTCTCGACTGTATTTTCCACTTCATGCATCTGATGAAGTGGGTTTTAGCCCACAGAAGCTTATGCCCAAATAAATTTGTTAGTCTCTAAGGTGCCACAAGGACTCCTCGTTGTTTTTGCACATTCTTAGGTGATTTGTTGAAGAGGGCTATAGTTAAGTACATGTTCAAGTACCTTACTTAGGGTGACCAGATTTTCCCAAGGGAAAATGGGACACCCCCAGGTCAGCCTAAACCACCCCACCCCCACTCAGGGCCAGCCCAAGTAGGGTTGCCAGTTTTGGTTGGATGTATTCCTGGAGGTTGCATCACAGGACATCATCTTTAATTAAAGACTAATCTGTAATTCTGGGAGACTCCAGGACAATCCTGGAGGGTTTCCCACCCTAGGCCCAAGCCCTACCTGCCTCCCACCGGCGCGGAGCTGGACCGAGGTCCTCCTTCCCCCAGGGCTGGCCCCAGCCCCCCCCCCCCCGCCATCCTGCCATATGTGGGGCTGGTCCTCCAAACCCTCCCACTGCCTGTCCGTGACCTCCCCTCCCTCCTGTATGGCCCTCTTTCCCCCCATGCATCAAGCTGGTTCTCCGATCCCCCCTGTTGCCCGTCCTCACACAGGGCTGGTTGTCCGAGGCCCCTGGCCCATGTGCGGGACTGGTCATGTGAGCCCTCTGTCTATGCGTGGGGCCGCCTGAGCCCCCCCCGCCCCTCCCCCGCCTTGGGATGGGCCAGACGGCCAGAGCTGCTCTCCCTACCCCTCCCTCCAGGGCAGGGCTGGCATTGCCACTCGCTCCTCCACCTGCATGTTCCTCTGTGCCCCACTAGGGGTCCCACCCCACTTTCTTGACAAAACTGGGAATTTATCCCGTTTTCTCTTGCCAAATGATGAGCAAATGGGAGAGCAAATGCCCAGTTTTGTCAAAAAAGTCAGGACGTCCAGGACCAAGCCTAAAAAAAGGGACTGTCCCGCCCAAAACGGGACATATGGTCGCCCTAACCTTGCTGAACTCGCGTCTTGATCCCCAGTATGTAGGTTTAGGGCTTCATCCTTGTCCCATTTATGTTGTTGTAAATCAGGAGGGGCCTCCACTGAATGCAGCATAACTCCATCGGGTAAAACTAAAGGCTTGTCTATATGGAGGTTTAATGCACAGCAAGCCGGGCTGTGAATCTGTAGCACACCAGCTCACCGGGCACTAACTGGCTATGTAGACCCTGCTTCCACCCACTGAAAGGTCTGTGGTGTACTTTGATGTATTTGCTTTTCAGCCAACAAAGTGCACTACAGAACTTTTAGTGTCCGCATAGCCAGTTAGCGCACGGCAATCTAGATTATACGGGTTTACCACACATTAGCTCTCCGTGTAGACAAGCCCTTAGGATGGGCTAAAGCAAATCCATTTTGAAGTTTCAAGGGAATGTTCAAGATCTTTTGCAGGATCCTTTTATCTCTAGCAATTATTTTGGATGCTGAATGTTTTACAACAATTTATAAGCCAAGGTGACCATTTTGTGTCTTAAAGGATTTGGCAACTCAAGTTACTTGAAAGTGTCTGAAACCTTGTCATCAATAACCTAAGCAGCAGGGTCACTGAACATAAAATCAGCCCCTAGCGCCTGACTGAAAGTCCACTGAAGCTAACAGAAAGAGATCAATGGGCTTTGCATCAGGCTCATAGAGACTAACCTAAACTGAATAAACCTGCATGTTTATTTTCCTCTTAATAGGTACAAAATCATAAACCAGACAGGATTTTCTGCAGGCATGGTAATGCTTGCACACTTGTTGTGAAGATTAACTGGCTTAACTACTGAGATGATAAACATGTCAATATGTGTTTTCTTTGCTTAAAAATTAAATGAAGAGGTGATTGGAAATGTCATCATTTCAGCTATTCCCGTAGTCAATCAGCCAAAATCAACTGGGTGATTATTAGTATTGAATACACTATTTGAAAGCAGACAAGCTGAAAAACTCTCAAACATGTTTAGAACATTTCAGAAATATCTGTATGACTTTTGCCTACATATTTGATTATTCTTGTGTTGTACTTGATTACCTAGTTTATTAAAAACCCCCCAAAAAACACATTGATTGATACAGTGTTACGGATAAATGTTAAATGCAGAAAAGGCAGGAAAGTCAAAGCAAGAGAGTCAACAGCAAGTGTGACATGTTTGCACATTCATATCTAGAAGGATATGGCCGGTGTACATGCTAAGCACATGGTTTTCAATCCAAACAATGTTTGAATTGTCTGAGCATGAAAATAAGCAGCTGACTCTCTTTTTAATGGCAAAACCCCAGTGGTTTTTCAATCTCAGATAACTCAAAAATGGCCAAAGAGATTATCTTCCAACTTTCCAAATAAATTCACTTTTGGACTGTGAATAAGAAAGCATGAGAAAATTTCAGCCCCCAAAGGTAATTTTGGGGAAAAGTGATAAACCACTGAAAATAGCAGCATATAATGAAAGTGTCATCTCAACCATGAAAGGTACCTCAATGCACTGAACAGCCACCGTAAAACATGATTGAAAGGAAGTTTAGAGATATTGGTAATGGCTTCAACATAAGGAGTGTGGCTATAAAGGATGAGAGGATGCATGGCTAAAACTGCCCACTGCAAATCTTTGAAGAGCATCTAACTATCCAGGCGTGCAGGAAATGCGTGATTGCTACCCAGACTGCTCATGCAAATCTGCTAAGACAGAAAGACCTTCAAACACTTCAAGATTTTACTTCCTTTGAACATAGAGCAGTTTTTTCAGGTTTGAAAAGCTTTGTGTCCAATGCACATGGGGAGGGGATGTTGGCTAGTAGTTAGAGTAGGAGACTTGATTTCTGGGAGCCAGGACTACTGGGTACTGTCCCTGGCTCTGAAGGATAATGTGGTCTACTAGTTAGACCAGGGGACTAGAGTCAGGACTCCTGGATTCTATTCCTGGCTCTGCCTCTGACTTTCTGTATTACTGAAAGACTCTTTGCATCTCAATCTAGCCTTTTCTAAAATCGGTAAAAATAATGCTATACCCGACTTCGCTGAGGTATTTTGTGGCTTAATTAACATTTGCAAAATACTCAGAGAACCTCTGAAAGACATTCCATAATGGTAAGGTAACCGTGGCAGCTGCACAAAATGACTTGCGTCTATTTTAAAATGTCTGTCCCTTACGACATATGCAGGGAGAAGAATGGGAGTCATTTTATTCAGGGCCAGTCCAGAAGCTTTCCTTGAGCACATTTAGTTAGCACTAGAGAGGCTAAGTTCTGATCTGGAGCTACCTTTTTCATGTCTTATGCTTCAGAGGATGTTCCAGCCATGTGATAATGGGAGAGTATCACAGAAAGAGTGGTTTTCTTCTACTTCTCTCCAAGGAGCTTTATTAAAATAAGAATAATAATATGGAAAACAGTCTGATTCCTAAAGCTACTCTCTTTGCTTCACTGTAGAACTTCTCCCTAGAACCTTTCTCAGCCTCTCCTCCTCACTGGTTGCCTTCTATAGATTGAAAGAAACAGTACATACATCCCTGTTTTGGACTTGCAAACCCCTCCCAAAGTTCCCGGTTGGTCAAATCTAGGAGTTTGGATGGCTTCAGCGCTATCTAGCAGTAGTCACTCTTGTTCCTGAGCACTCTTCTTAAATATCGTCCTGCAGAACCAATCCCATCCGGTGCTCAGACTCCCAGGACCACGCAGTCAGTACGGCCAATCTCAAGCATTCAAAACTCATAAGCCAGGCCTCAAAAAAATCATGTTTGTTTGTGTTTTAACAGTGGATTTTTGGGGAGGAGGGGTATCTGTTATCTGCTTTCAGAGCCTTTAAGGCATCTTTGGGTCATGTTTACAATCTTTTTTCTGGCAACCACTAGGGCTAGAAACCTATGTTTCTTTGTACTGAGAGCTGAGATTCTCGTGTAATCCTATGACTCCAGGAGCTGGGACTTTGAAGAAACATCAAATATCACAAGACATTTGCTAAAACCCTGAGAGCCAACAACACTGTGTATTTTATGCATCCCCATCAAATGGTCTACCCAGCTA
The DNA here is from genome assembly GCF_965140235.1 of Caretta caretta. NCBI lineage: Eukaryota > Metazoa > Chordata > Testudines > Cheloniidae > Caretta > Caretta caretta. Next base: position 6,721,434 of record NC_134210.1, on the reverse strand, counting down.
TACCACTCATTTTGGTGTTGGTCTTTGTGAGGGGGCAGGGCGCAGCACTCACCACTGTGGTCGGCATGTCCCATTGGCTGGTTTAGGCAGCACCCTGTCTAGTGTGCTGGCTTTTGTGACTTGCAGGCTAAGGCACCTATCTCTCACCATTGTGACTGGCAGGCCTAGGCACCTAACTCAGGCTTTGTGAATCACCGTGGTTTTCTAGGTGCCTAAAGGTTAGATGTTCTGACACTTGGTGTCACAATGCCCAACTCCTTTTGTGCATCCGGGCCTAGACAGACAGGTAACAGAGGAAATGCATAGGAAGCATGCGCCAGACTTTTATTTCACACCCTCTCTTCCTTGTTTCCCATAAGCATCCCCAAGAGGACTTCTGCTTTGCTAATGCTCCAGCATCCAGAACTCGGTCCCCTTTCAAAGACTGTCCTGCTGCCATCGTGACTTAGCCCAAGTTCGCAAGCAGCTCTCCTGGGGTGCAGGTGGGAGACTATTGAGCATGTAGAATTCCACGCCAAGAAATAAGTGGTGCTAACCACCAGAGAGACTTTAGTTGTGGATTATCTGATAACAGCTCAACTTAAGGTCAGTCCTTAACAAAAAATAAATGTGAAGAAATCTATCTGACTCATTTGCATTACTGCTCCCACAATTTCTGATTCTTGAGCTCGCTCCCCACGACAGCCTCCCTTTCCTCCCGCGCTCTCCTTCCTGTGATATGATAATGTCGCTCATGAGAAGATACTGTATACGGTATTTTTCCCAGACTGGATTCAGAGCAGGGTGAGTTCTTCTTTTCTTGCTAAAAAAAAGTCTCAGAATAAAGTAGAAAAGGTTCTTTAGGCACAGGGAGAGTTAAGCTACTGGTTAGAGCACGGCACAGGGGTTCTGGAATCCTATTCCCACTGATCTTGAGCATATGATAATAATAATAATTAATTGCAGGCTTCTATAATATACTTCTTCATCGGTAGATTGCATAATACCTGCCTAAGATGGGCATTGGAAGAACTGATGACCCTCTACCAAGTGGAGCAACTTTACCAAGGGTTGTAGTGCATTCTTCATAACTGGCAGATATGCTGTACTTAGCAAATGTATAATTTAACACAGATGCTGCAGTTCAAACATGAATTATTTTGGGGAAGTCCTATGGCCTGTTAGAGACTAGATGATCACAATGGTCCCTTCCGGCCTTGGAATCTGTGAGTCTTTGGTTTGAGCAGCTACATGAAACACACTTCCTCGGGCAAAGGGGTCGATCTGAAAGATCAGAAGAAAAAAAATCTGGTTTGATTTGAAACAGAAACAAGTGTTTACACTGAATTGAAAAACACAGGGAAAGTAATATTCTCTAATTGACCGAAGTAGATTGCGTCAACTCAAAATGATTGGGGGGGGGGGGTTCAACTTGTTTTGAGTCAAACAACATGATTCCATTGACTCAAAACAGGGTTTTTCTATGGTTTTTTTTTTTTCGTTTCATGTTGGCCGTTTCAGATGTATTTTACTCTTTTTGTGTAAATTGTCTAATTTGAATATGTGTTTTGAATGAAAACATTGAAATGCAACATTTTGGCCCTTTCAAAAAACGAACATTTCCAAATGAAACGGATTGCCAAATTTAACCCAAATTCGGCTAATCATGTTGGTCCCCGAAAAATGCATTTTTGTGGCAAAAAACACAATTAGTTGAAAAAGTTTTGCCCCGCTCTACCAACAGCCTTTCCTGACTTAGTGTTAAGGGGTAAAATAAACAAAAACATCTTTGACAGGCTCCAGGCAAATTCACGTTCCTATGATTAAAGCAGGACAAGGTCTAAAACCAGATGAGACAAAAGCGGCTCTTTCTTTGCTGAGTGTCAGTCAAGGTGAAGAGGGGAGTAAGTAAGACATGACCACATTAAAAGTGATAGCCAGGGCTGCAACTCAATGGCACAGTGGAATTACCCACCAAGTTCTATGTGTGACTCCCATTAAAGCCAGTGCAAGCGAGCCGCACTGAATCCCCTGCACGCCAAAGGGAAAATAAAGCTCACTGAGGATGCATGGGAAACCTCTTGTGTGCAGACATGCTGAGTGTTTATTGTAAAGACAAGTCTGAGCCTCAAACTTCAGATCTAAACTTTCCCAAAGTGCAGCTCTGCTGTAGGGGCTTACCTCCAGCTTCTGTCATCAAGACTCTATCGTTCTCTTTCCCTTGTTCGTTATTACCAGGGAAAGAGATTTTCATGACACGGGAATCTTTGACAGGGAGGGTCCATTTATTATTATTTATATTTAGATAGAGGCCCCAACCAAGATCAGGGCCCATTGTGTTCGGAGCTGTACATACATGTATAAGAGAGAGTCCTGGCCACAAAGAACCTACAATCTAAATAGATAAGGCAGACAAAGAGTGGGAGAAAGGAAGGGTAAGGGATCATCTTGTGTTCTGGGTTTGCACAACTCCCAGCACAACGGGGTCCGGTCCATGACTATGTCTCGTAGGTGCTATGGTAATATAAATAATCAATAGTAATAATAATACTGTCCCCATTTTACAAAAGAGAGATATTAAGCAACTTTCCAGGACCACAGAGTCTATGGAAGGACAGAGAGTTGAGCCCACATTTCCAGAGAGCCAGTTCCAGAGATTACCGTTCCATTTGCTTCTACTGCTTCTTCCACCCCATGCAGCCATAACTGCCTCCTTGTATCACAGTGATTAGCACAGCCGCCACTTTTGACATCACAAACAGGATTACAGCTCCTGGTCAAGGTCAAGCAACAGGGGCAGACGAACTGATGTGGGTGGCCGAGATCCTATTTTCTAGCAGGTGTCTATGATACTGCTGATAAAAACCAGTGGAACTGGAATTAAAGCTAAAAATACGGGACCAAACTTTGCCTCTGGTGAGGAGCCGCAACCCACACTGCAGTCAATAGAAGTGGTATTTCTAGTGGCCAAATTTGACCCATTTTACAATAGAATTATCTTGAAATAGAAAGTCTGGTAATGTTTCTTTGGTTTTGTAATGAGCCATCAGTAGATTTTATAAATTTCCCCACCAAAATCTGGTTTTATGAGATCTATCTTTCTTTTTCTTCCTCTCATCTGCCAGCGAGACACAGTAAAAGCTGATGCATTCAGCAAGCGAGATGTCCAGAAGGTGTCTCCTGGATCTTTTCCGATCTGAGAAGCAGCTTCTCTTTCCTCATACTCTCATGTCTAATAACTCTCAGTCTCCGTCCTCCAGCCCCAACCTCTGAACCAGCATCTCTCAGATGTGACCCTCAACCTCTTCACAGCTCTCTCTGTCTCTGAGATGTCCAGAGATCATCCCCTCACTGCCTTCTGGAGGGTACTTGTTATGAAGATTATATGCTTGAATCAGCCCCAGTTTCATGTCTCTGTCATCGCCCATCATGTTACTGCAGTGAAGGGGACAGGAGGAGTTTAGATGGTGTCCTCCACTGTGACACAGACTCATCATCTCACTGTTTGTTGGGGGATAGCAGCAGTGCACTGTTCATGGAAAGGGAGCCTCAAATGACTGACTAAAAATTGGAGGTGACCTAGATGTACAACTTACTGCCCAAGAACAATGTGACAAGCTTTCTTTACTGCCAACCTCTGAGGTTAGGGAGGGTTATTAGCTGAAGGGGGGATGAAGGAGACAGTTGTATAAAGTGGCCTATGTGCTTTGTTCTTTTTTTTTTTGTATTCTTATTCTCTCTTTCCTACTTAGTCCTACTGACTTTCAGTGGATCCCATGCATGGAACACCATAGGGGAGAAATTGCCTTCTGCTCTGGCTAGTACACATTGCCCGTAATTTTATTCTGGATTAGGAAAGTCAGTGCTTAAAATGTAAAGTGGTTAGGGAGGAGGAATGCCATATTTTAGGAAATTCCAGCAGGAGATTCCTTCCTGCTGCATTTAATTTTAGACTACAATGTGCATATCTCACACACACACACACTCTCTCTCTCTCTCTCCTAACATGGGTTAAACCCAGTCTGCTCTATCCTGGCAATATTTCAAGCAGAGCATAGTACAAAATTCAACTCGCAGGCTAGATGAATTTACAGAAGGGGTCAAAGGCTATAAACTATAGGAAATGGAGATTAAGCCCAGGGGAGTCAATGGCTATGTCTACACTGCAATTAAAGACCAGTGCCAGCTGATTCACGCACACGCCGCAGGGCTGTTTCATTGCAGGTTCGTTCAGGCTCAGGCTGGAGCTCGGACTCCAGGACCCTGCGAGGTGGGTTTGAGAAATACACCCTCTGGGGGAGACAGATCCAGTGATCTGTGAGCACAAGCAGGCTGATGTACTGAGGGAGGCCATCGCAAAAGCAGTTACATGCAGAGGCTCACATGCACGTGTTCACAGACACCGAGGTGCTTCCATGGACAGGCTGGCCCGTAAAGTTGTGCTTCTTCCTTTCAAAGCTGATGAGATTTTCCCAACATGTAAGAGCAGCTTTAAAGGAGAGGATTTATTTGTGAGCAGATTCATAGCAAGAGCCTGGATTTTGGCTCAGTAGAAAATTGACCAGAGAGAGAGACACAAAGACCTACATTATTATCCACACTGTACTCATGGAAAAAACATACAAAAATTAATCAGTGATCACATAGGATCTCCTAGTTCTTGCTATATCACGAGCCATGCTACTCTGAACTTCACAGCAACAGCAGGAATAGAACCTCCCACCCACAGAGCACAGCCCCCCTGCCACTTGAACTTGAGGAAAATCTCCATTGGATAATAGCAATATAGATCTCATGACACACACAGTTGAACAGTTTAGATTCTGGGCAATAGAGTGGTGCACATTCCTACTAGGTTTGGTCCCAGTATTGTAATTAAAGCTGGGCGAATAAATGATTTTTTGGTTCAGTGGCCAAACCAAAAAATGAAAAAAACAAAATTCAAGTCAGGACGAGCCGAAACAAAAATGTTTCAGCTTTTTCAACGAACCTGAATTGGTTGCCGCCGATTGAGTTGTGGAGTAGGCAGCGTGGCAGCAGCACCCATCATAAGAACGCACATCCCCCTCCTGCTTCTTGGTCACGCACAAAATTGACATTTACCAGCAGTGACAAGCCCAGTCATGTGCCACCGACATGACCACGCTGAAAGCTGGTAAACCAGACACGCTATTAGCAACTTCAGCCTTCCAAAAGAAAGCACCAGAGACGAATGACAAGTACCGACTGTGACTCAGGCCAAACATGGGTGATTTAGGAAATCTGTGCAATGGGCTGGCTCTGTTGAATGGAGAGCCTGACAAACGGTAGGCAGAGAGGCATACAGACATATCAATGGACAGATGGGTAGGACACAGAAGACATCTTAGAGACGTGGTACCCAAACTGTGGGGCATGCCCCCTCATGGGTGTGCAGGAATGTTCAGGGGGTGAGCAGGGCCCAGATCAGCCCCCATGGGTGAACCATCCAGCCCCAGTCTTCCCCCTGCTCCGCTCCTGGCCTTGGCCCTGACCGTGGTCCCAGCCCCAGCTCCAGCTGCGCTCTGGCCCAGGCCCCAACCAAGGCCCAGTTCCCAGCCACAGCCCCACTCCCAGGCCCAGCTCCCCACTGCAGCTCTGGCCCTGGCTCCCAACCACAGCTTCCAGGGGTGGACACAGCTTAGGTAAGGGTGGGAGGATGCGAGTGAAAAAGTTTGGGGACCACTGTCTTCAAGAGTCATGTGTGCAAGCAATTATCCCACGGCAATCTTGCCATGTCACCTCTAGCTCTCTAAAAGGCACCTAGAGACCATAGCTCTATCCCACTCTTGTTCTACTACTGTATTGCAAAAACAGATTTAAACTAGGGCTGTCAAGCAATTAAAAAATTAATTAAAAAAATTTTAAAAAATTTTAATTAATTGCGATTAATTGCACTTGTTAAACAATAATAGAATACCATTTATTTAAATATTTTGGATGTTTTCTACATTTTCAAATATATTGATTTCAATTACAACACAGAATACAAAGTGTACAGTGCTCACTTTATATTTATTTTATTACAAATATTTGTGCTGTAAAAAACAAAAGGAATAGTATTTTTCAATTCACCTCATACAAGTACTGTAGTGCAATCTCTGTATCATGAAAGTTGAACTTACAAATGTAGAATTATATACAAAAAAACTGCATTCAAAAATAAAACAATGTAAAACTTTAGAGCCTACAAGTCCACTCAGTCCTATTTCTTGTTCAGCCAGTCACTCAGACAAACAAGTTTGTTTACATTTGCAGGAGGTAATGCTGCCTGCGTGTTGTTTACAATAGCTCCTGAAAGTGAAAACAGGCATTCTCATGGCGCTGTTGTAGCCAGCGGAGCAAGATAATTACATGCCAGATGTGCTAAAGATTCATATGTCCCTTCATCGTCAAGTTCAACCACCATTCCAGAGGACATGCGTCCATGCTGATGATAAGTTCTGCTCGATAACGATCCAAAGCAGTGTGGACCGATGCATGTTCACTTTCATCATCTGAGTCAGATGCCACCAGCAGAAGGTTGATTTTCATTTTTGGTGATTCGGGTTCTGTAGTTTCCGCATCAGAGTATTGCTCTTTTAAGACTTCTGAAAGCATGTTCCACACCTCCTCCCTCTCAGATTTTGGGAGGCACTTCAGATTCTTAAACCTTGGGTCAAGGTCTGTAGCTATCGAAAGAAATCTCACATTGGTACCTTCTTTGCATTTTGTCAAATCTGCAGTGACCATTTTCTTAAAATGAACAACATGTGCTGGGTCATCATTTGAGACTTCTATAACATGAACTATATGGCAGAATGCGGGTAAAACAGAGCGGGAGATATGCTACTCTCCCCCAAGGAGTTCCGTCAAAAATTAATTCCTGCGTTATTTTTTAACGAGAGTCATTAGCATGGAAGCATGTCTTCTGGAATGGTGGCTGAAGCATGAAGGGGCATATGAATGTTTAGCATATCTGACACGTAAATACCTTGCAATGCTGGATACAAAAGTGCCATGCGAACGGCTGTTCTCACTTTCCGGTGACATTGTAAATAAGAAGGTGGCAGCACTATCTCCCATATATGTAAACAAACTTGTTTGTCTGAGCAATTGGCTGAATAAGAAGTAGGACTGAGTGGACTTGTCGGCTCTAAAGTTTTACATTGCTTTGTTTTTTAGTGCAATTATGTAACAAAAAAATCTACATTTGTAAGTTGCACTTTCACGATAAGGAGATTACATTATGGTACTTGTATGAGGTGAATTGAGAAGTACTATTTCTTTTGTTTATCATTTTTACAATGCAAATATTTGTCATAAAAATTTAAAGTGAACACTATACCCTTTGTATTCTGTGTTGTAATGTAAATCAATGTATTTGAAAATGTAGAAAAACATCTAAAATATTTAATAAATTTCAATTGGTATTCTATCTTTTAACAGTGTGATTAAAACTGCAATTAATCATGATTAATTTTTTGAGTTAATCGCGTGAGTTAACTGTGATTAATCAACAGCTGTAATTTAAACCTTTTCCAGGTGCCCTGTTGGAGGATGCAGGTGCTCATAGTCAGTTGAGTGTCACCCAACACACCTTTCTAGTCTTCCAAATAGACTTTGCAGCATAATCCCCAAATACCTCAGTCTGGCTGCTTTTATCCGGGATTCAAATTTTTTCTCACTGCTACTGTTCCTCTGCCTTTATCTCCATCTCAGCAGTTATGCCCCCACCTCACTGTAATATAATCTCTTGGGCCTAATTTTCCATACCAGCCCATCTCTATTAGGACACTCAATGCCATTATGCAGCAAGCAACACTTTCTAACAATGACCTATTGATTATATGCTTCATTAACAATGATGAAATCCCTATGAGAGGTTTATTATTCTTGTATTGTATTTTATTATTTCATTTTATCATTAATAATTACCTCTACACTTCATTTCGGTATCACTCACTTTCTTGAAAGGAATGACAGGTCTCGTTCCAAAGGTTTACGAACAATGCCAGCAAAGAGGTTCCTTTCAGCTTGAAGATAAAACAGTCGTCCTGCGTCATAAAACCATCACTGTAAAGTGTGGGGAAAGTTGCTGTTGATTCTATAACCACTCTGGTTCTACAAACGCTTACTGTGTGACTTTACTCACCTGTGTAAATTTACTCACACAAGTAGTCCCATTGGGGTTAACAGTGAGTAGTGTTACACATATACTTAAGTGTTTATGTAACCCACACACCTTCTGGATGTGGGGTTCTGTCCCATCTAGTGGCACCGAGACCACTTAGGGAGATTAATGAGTCTGCTCTACAGCCTTAGCTAAGGGCCAGTGGACTTTTAGCTCACAGGGTAGAGGCTCATGCACTAAGCTCCAGAGGTCCCCGGTTCCATCCTGCCCACCGGCAACCGGGATCTGTCGGTGTTACATTTACATGATCACGGCCTAAATCAAGGACTCATGTTTTTTCCTAAGCCTCTGCCCTTCGAGTGCCTACACAGACAAGAGCATCCAGATACCAGCTGAACATGAGCTCCTGATATGACGCTAAAGCCATATGCATAAAGAGGAGACTCTTGAGTAGGAGTAAAGAGGTTATTTTACCTCTTTTTTTGTCATTGGTGCAACTGCTGCTGGAATTCTGCATCCAGTTCTGGTGCCTACAGTTCAAAAAGGATGGTGATAAATTGGAGAGGTTCAGAGAAGAGCAATGAGAATTAATAAAGGATTAGAAAACCTGCCTTATTGTGATAGACGCAAGGAGCTCGCTCTATTGAGCTAAACAAAACTGATTTGGTGGATGGGGGAATGTGGCGGACATAATATACCTGGACTTCAGCAAGACTTTTGACTCAGTCCTACATGACATTCTGATAAGTAAGCAGGAGAAATTGGGCTCAACAGAACTACCATTAAGTGGATACCTAATTGGTTAAAAAACAGCAAAGAATAACTATTAATGGAATGATGTCGGATTGGAGGGATGTTTCATGTGGGGTTCCACAGGGATCTGTTTGTGGTCCGGTGTTATTTAACGTCTTTATTAATTACTTGGATGTCGGAATAGAGAGCATACTGATCAATTTTGCAGATGAGACAAAGCTGGGGGGGAGTTGCCAACAGTTTGGAGGATAGAGCTAAAATTCAGAGGGATCTTGATAAATTGAAGAACTGGTCTATAGACAATTAAATGAAATTCAACAAAGACAAAGGCAGGTGCCACAGTTAGGGAAGGAAAAGCAAGTGCACAAATACAGAATGGGGGAAAACTGGCTTGGCAGCAGCAGAACTGCCAAGAAAGGATGTGGGCGTTTTGGTGGATCACAATGTCAACATGAGTCAGCAATGCAATGCTGTTGCAAAAAAAAAAAGAAAGAAAAAAACAAATGCAATTTTAGGTTGCATTAACAGAGGCCTAGTGTACAAGTCATGGGAGGTGACAGTACCATTCTACTCAGTGCTCATTAGGCTTCAGCTGCAGTACTGTGTCCAGTTTTGGTCACCAGTGAACAGAAAGATGTAGATATACTGGAAAGGAGACAGAGGCAAGCAACAAAGGGATGGAATGCAAGCCATATAATCAAAGGCTGGAGGAACTGGGTATGCTTAATTTGGAAAAGAGGAGAGGGACATGATAGTGGTCTTCAAATATTTGAAAGGCTGCCATACAAAAGATGGAGAAAGGTTGTTCTCTTTTGCCACAAAGGGCAGGACAAGAAGCTACAGCATAGCAGATTTAGATTAATTCTCAGGAAAAACTTCCTACAGTGGAACAGATTGCCTAGGGAGATTGTGGAAGCTCCTTCAACTGGAGGTTTTCAAATGGAGGGTGGATAACCATCTGTCTTGGATGATTTAGACACAAGAAATCCTGCATCTTGGCAGCGGGTTAGACTAGATGCCCTTTGCGGTCCCTTCTAACCTTACGATTCTACGGTTAAAAGGTGACTTGATTAAAGTCTATAAATATCTACATAGGGAACAAAATTTAATAATGGGCTCTTCAGTCTAGCAGAAAAAGGTATCATATGATCCAGTTGCCGGAAGTTGAAGCTAGACAAATTCAGACTGGAAATACTGCGTAAATTTTTAATGATGAGAGTAATTAACCATTGGAACAATTTACCAAGAGTCGTGGTGGGTTCTCCATCACTGACAATTTTTAAACCAAGATTGGGTGGGTTTTTTTGAAAGGTCTGCTCTGGGAATTAGTTTGGGGAAGTTCTATGGTCTGTGTTATGCAGGAGGTCGGCCCAGATGAGCACAAATTATCCCTTCTGGCCTTGAAATCTATGAATCTGTGAGCCATGGAAAGTTCAACTCTCTTGGGTAATATTTGTTGAGAGTTCCCTTTACTACATCTTGCGGAATAAAACAAATCTAACTACATGGGCAAGACATAACTAGGTTTCAGTGAATATTATATCATGCCTTCGGTGATAATCCTGGTGTTTCTGGTTGAGAAAAGGCTTTAGACAGCACTGAGGGGCAGGTGTGAGTTATGTTAATGAGAATTTAGGCCTAGATCCACAAAAGTGTTTTGGCTGCTATTTTCAATTGATTTCAATGGATCTGGGCCTTAGCGCTAATGACAAGTGTCAGACTGACAAGCATGAAGACTGACGGCCATTCCAAAGAATAGCCCCACTTAATCCCAACGGACCCATGGGACAGAGAACAAGGCCAAGCTATCTCTTCTCTGTTGCTTTGGTGGGATACAGGGCAAGAGTTAGTCAAAGTATCTCCAGTGTAAATGACTGAGGGATTCCGCTGGTATTCCAGTTAAAGTGAATCTCTGCATGCAGGGAAAACAAAAGACTCAGTTGTTCCTATGCACATACTATATGAAGTAGGGCCTGCAGCCTTGGTCACCTACTCCCTTCCACACAAGAGCACAAGGTAAAGGAGAGGTGTGGTACAAGCAGAGCATGGGATCACCTGAAGACATGTGCGAAGTGTGTTACGCCAGTGGTTCTCAACCAGAGGTACACATACCCCTGGGGATCTGCAGAGGTCTTCCAGGGGGTACATCAACTCATCTAGATATTTGCCTAGTTTTACAACAGGCTACATAAAAAGCACGAGCGAAGTCAGCACAAACTAAAATTTCATACAATTACTTGTTTATACTGCTCTGTATACTATACGCTGAAATGTAAATGCAATATTTATATTGCCATTCATTTTGTAACAATATGGTAAAATTGAGAAAGTAAGTAATTTTTCAGTGATAGCGTGTTATGACACTGTTGTATTTTCATGTCTGATTTTGTAAGCAAGTCGTTTTTAAGTGAGGTGAAACTTGAGGGTACGCAAGACAAATCAGACTGGACAGGTTGACACAAGTTGAGAGCCACCGTGTTACATCAAGCATCTGCTTTCCCTGTACCCCATGTCCTCTCTCCATTCTGGTTGGGCCTAATCCAAAGCCTCATCAAGTCAATGGGAGTCATTCCATTGACTTCACTCACCTGTGACCAGGACCTTTGTGCTTATACATGGAACTCAACACACTTGCATGCCAAAGGATCAATCCATGTGTGTGTGTAGAGCAGTGGTTCTCAACCTGCGGCTTGCAGGCCACTTGCAGCCCAATCAGCACAGAGCAGCAGCTCATGTGACATCCTCAGGGCCATATAGGTAGTAGATATATTGTGTGGCTGCAGCCCACATGACACGCAGAGAGCTGCATATGCAGCCCACAATGGTAAATAGGTTGAGAACCACTGGTACAGAGAGAGAGAAAAAGAGAATGTTCAAAGGTGAGTGTGTGTCTAGATTGGTGGATGGATACATAATTTATACAGTACCATAAACACACATACCAGCCTCTTTTTTTCTATTCCCCCCCCCCCGTACCCTAAGTATGAATAATGCAAAGACAAAGTGAGCTGCATTTTTATGGACACGGTTGAGACCGGCAGTTAGGAATAATGGTTGTCTAATTGTAGTGCTGTATTGTGTGCTGTGTCAAAGCGTGGGCGAGTAATTGCAATCATCAAACCCCTTTCAGAGTGTGTGCAAGCCCCTGACCCTTGATCACCTGCCATCAAGCCTATCTCATCTGCCACACAAGCATTTTCTGGGCAGAGGAACTCGCGGAACGTTTTTTCAGGGATGGGGCTGGGGGGGGGGGGCCTTTTTTGTATAAATGTGCACACAGTCGCCTTCCTGAGAGCTAATTTAGGTGCCAGACATTAAAAAAAAAAATTATACAAAATAATACGGTAACCAGCAACTGAAGAAAAAAATATAATTGATTCTCATGGGCTACTGAGTGTTACAATTTGAATGTCTTTCCATTAAAATCCTCGTAAGAGCCACGGGAAGGAAGGAAGCAAAACTGGGGTGGGATGGAAATCAGGGGTTTGTTCAACGGCTACTGCTGAGATGAAAGAGGAGATCGTTTCAGACTGCGAGCAGTATTGATAACCCTATTTCTATTTTTATATATTAATATAAGCGGCTTGACTCACTGGGTGCTTGCGAAATCGTACAAACAGACTGTTAGCTCTGGTGTTTTGAGTGAGGTTCACTGAGGAATCGAGCATATGCCGTGAGAAAATAGTTGCTTTGTCTCTTGTCTTGCTCTGAATTCTCAGCCTGGCAGTGTCTGCGTGGACCTGTGTTCTCCAAGCATCAGTTTACACTCCATCAGTCCTGTTAATGTTGGCAGAGTGCTATATAGATGTAGAGTGCTATGTAAGTGCTCACTGTATATATCTGTCTATAAGAGAGGGGAAATGGGTGGTGATGTGGTGGGCAAGCTTTATCAGAGAGGACCTGCGCAACTCACTCATGGCTGCACCTTTCGGGAGTAATGCAACCACCCTGTCATAAATATAAAGGGAAGGGTAAACCCCTTTGAAATCCCTCCTGGCCAGGGGAAAGCTCATCTCACCTGTAAAGGGTTAAGAAGCTAAAGGTAACCTCGCTGGCACCTGACCAAAATGACCAATGAGGAGACAAGATACTTTCAAAAGCTGGGAGGAGGGAGAGAAACAAAGGGTCTGTGTCTGTCTGTGTGCTGCTTTTGCCGGGGATAGACCAGGAATGGAGTCTTAGAACTTTTAGTAAGTAATCTAGCTAGGTATGTGTTAGATTATGATTTCTTTAAATGGCTGAGAAAAGAATTGTGCTGAATAGAATAACTATTTCTGTCTGTGTATCTTTTTTGTAACTTAAGGTTTTGCCTAGAGGGGTTCTCTATGTTTTTGAATCAAATTACCCTGTAAGATATCTACCATCCTGATTTTACAGGGGGGATTTCTTCATTTCTATTTACTTCTATTTTTATTAAAAGTCTTCTTGTAAGAAACAATGCTTTTTCATTGTTCTCAGATCCAAGGTGGTCACCTATGCAAATTGGTGAAGCTTTTTATCCAACATTTCCCAGGAAAGGGGGGGTGCAAGTGTTGGGAGGATTGTTCATTGTTCTTAAGATCCAAGGGTCTGGGTCTGTAGTCACCTAGGCAAATTGGTGAGGCTTTTTACCAAACCTTGTCCAGGAAGTGGGGTGCAAGGTTTTGGGAAGTATTTTGGGGGGAAGGACGCGTCCAAACAGCTCTTTCCCAGTAACCAGTATTAGTTTGGTGGTGGTAGCGGCCAGTCCAAGGACAACGGGTGGAATATTTTGTACCTTGGGGAAGTTTTGACCTAAGCTGGTAAAGATAAGCTTAGGAGGGTTTTCATGCAGGTCTCCACATCTGTACCCTAGAGTTCAGAGTGGGGGAGGAACCTTGACATGCTTCCTCTCTTTTTCCTTCTCCTCCTCCACATGCTTCCTTGCCTCCATTTCCCTTTTGTGGGCAGCCTCCTGTACCTCCTTCTCCAGCCGCATGAGTTCTATCTGTCTTTCATGTTCCCTTTGTTTTTCCTCAGCCAGAAATTTGGCTAATTCCAGCTGTAGTCAAGCTGCAGATTTGGTCATTCTAACCTCTCTGTTTTTAACTAACTTTACACCCGAGGTTTAGAAATAAACAAACAAAACTTGGCTGTAAAATTTTGCTCTGCTGGAATAGAATACCTATTCTCTGATAGTGATTGTCAGCCTACAGAAAAAGACAATTCCCTTGTCTCTGCTCTGGGCCCAAATTAAAGCAAAAAACCTCCAACTACTTGGAAACCTGCTTACCCAGCCCAAAGAAAAAGCAAATGGGTAGAACACACACCCCCTATTTACTTTTAGGAAGAAAAGAAAAAAAAACTCTGGGTTGGAAGACTGTGAATTTCCCTGCAGGAGTTAAGTACCCGGCCTCCAGGCAAAGAAAACCTGCAATTCACAAAGATAATCCCCTTTTGTCTCTGCTTGGCCACAAAGCAGAGAAAAAACAAGCTGCTTTCAGTTTCAGCTGCTTTCTGGACTTCCTTTCCAAAGGAAAAAAAAATTTCCTTTTTAAAATCTGTATTTCTAGTTCAAAAAATCTCAACTGGATCTCAAAATGATTTCAGGTTAATCCCACCACTATGCCACCATGTCAAGGTTCCTCCCCCACTCTGAACTCTAGGGTACAGATGTGGGGACCTGCATGAAAACCCTCCTACGCTTATCTTTACCAGTTTAGGTCAAAACTTCCCCAAGGTACAAAATATTCCACCCGTTGTCCTTGGACTGGCCGCTACCACCACCAAACTAATACTGGTTACTGGGAAAGAGCTGTTTGGACGCGTCCTTCCCCCCAAAATACTTCCCAAAACCTTACACCCCACTTCCTGGACAAGGTTTGGTAAAAAGCCTCACCAATTTACCTAGGTGACTACAGACCCAGACCCTTGGATCTTAAGAACAATGAACAATCCTCCCAACACTTGCACCCCCCCTTTCCTGGGAAATGTTGGATAAAAAGCCTCACCAATTTGCATAGGTGACCACAGACCCAAACCCTTGGATCTGAGAACAATGAAAAAGCATTGTTTCTTACAAGAAGACTTTTAATAAAAATAGAAGTAAATAGAAATGAAGAAATCCCCCCTGTAAAATCAGGATGGTAGATATCTTACAGGGTAATTTGATTCAAAAACATAGAGAACCCCTCTAGGCAAAACCTTAAGTTACAAAAAAGATACACAGACAGAAATAGTTATTCTATTCAGCACAATTCTTTTCTCAGCCATTTAAAGAAATCATAATCTAACACATACCTAGCTAGATTACTTACTAAAAGTTCTAAGACTCCATTCCTGGTCTATCCCCAGCAAAGACTATAGACAGACACACAGACCCTTTGTTTCTCTCCCTCCTCCCAGCTTTTGAAAGTATCTTGTCTCCTCATTGGTCATTTTGGTCAGGTGCCAGCGAGGTTACCTTTAGCTTCTTAACCCTTTACAGGTGAGATGAGCTTTCCCCTGGCCAGGAGGGATTTCAAAGGGGTTTACCCTTCCCTTTATATTTATGACACACCCCCACCTCGCAATAAAATCTGTTTATACAGAGCGTTAGCAATATTGTCCATAGAGGCAGATCAGAGGGTGAGTGGATGTGCAGTTAGACAGGCCCAAGCTGAGACTTCAGGTTCCGATTTAAACTCTTGCAAAGCCTTGACTTGGGTTTTTGTTTAGGTCAGATTTTATCACTATGGTGGCATTAAAGACCCACAAGCGGACCACCCCACCCCAGCTTCAACATCTGCCTTTGCTGAAAGAAATACCTGATGTTCACGGCTGGCAAATACAGGTGGGCCAGGACATATGCGTCTGTTCAGATTTTTGTAATGAGGAGCTCTGTTAGGCTGTGTAATTAGTCTCTCAAGGGAAGTGGTAGAAGCCCTATCATGTGGTTGAAATCAAGCAAAAAGAAATTTAGGCTGCGATATTGGGAATAATGTCCTAATGGTGAAATCTATCAGTCTGTGGAAGAGTATCCCAAGGGAAGTGGCAGTAATTCCATTATTTGAATTACTTAAAATGAGAATGGACAAACCGCTTATGAATGCTCAGTAGGAAACAATCCTACCTTGGCAGGGAAAGGACTGCATATCCTAATAGGTCTTTTCCATCTCTGGTGTCTATGATTTACCCTGACACTTCTCTCCCATACCTCAGCCCCCTCCCCACCATGAATCAGATTCATTTTCTATCTTTGTGCATTAAAAAGAAGAATATAGATGCATTTTACAAAGCCTCAGCATAATGATGTAGAGAGATGCCATCACAGGCAAGTGGCTGCAAAATGCCAGATTGCAAACCCATAGACAGTCCAGATTTCCCAAGGGAAACTTAGCACAGCCGCAGAGGGTGTCAGCTAGGCAGACATCTGTGGGGAAGTGGGCTGAGCATGGGCCTCGGAGCTGAGAGATCAGCATTCTAGTCTTGATTCTGCCATCAATTAGCTGTGCAATCATGGCCAATTCATTTAGGACCCTGCTGCCCTTGAAGTCAGTGGCAGGACTTCCATTGACTTCAACAGGAAATCAAAGAGATCTTCTCTGCCTTGGTTATCCCCTGTGTGAAACATGGAGAATGATGCCCTGCTGGCCTTTCTGACATCCTTTGAGATTGGTTACTACAAAGAGTGGGCTAGCCCAACTAGAATATACCTGCCCCCTGCCAGGGTTGGAATATGCCAACTGTGCTCTCAGAAAGAGCAGCTATAGGTTTGTAATCCCATCACCATCTTCCCATAATGCCCAGTCTGCATGTATCCAGCATGCTGCCAAAAGACTTGTGTCTTCACTATTTTTCCTACCCTACCCACATAGGCCCTAGTCATGGACTAGGACCTAATTGTGCCAGGTGCTGTACAAACACAACAAAAAAGCCCCCACCACAAAGCGCTCACTCTCTAGATAGAAGACCAGAGACACCAGATGGATGCAGACAGATGGGGGAGTGCAAGGAAACAATGAGCCAATATCAGTCAGCACAATCAGTGGTCCCAGTACACCATCAGCCAAACTGTTGCCATGTTGTATGTCGGCAGTATGGCAAAGGAGAGTTTTTGAAGGAGGCTGATGTGCGAGATCTGTGGATGTCTGACGGGGCGCTCATCACAAGTGCGAGGGAGCCACAGGGGAGAAAGCACAAATATGCGTGTTTGTAAATTTAACACCCGGGTGTTCAGAGCTGGCACCATGCACCGGTCAGAGGTGAGCGTTGACACTCTGACAGTGAATGAGAGCTGACAGGTGGGGATAGGCCGTGAAGGGCCTTTCTGAGCTCCTGTCTGGACACTGAACCATGACAGCGACCTCTCAGTGTTATAAAACCATGCTGACTGTTACCAGCAGGGGCATCCCCAGGCAGGGAAGGTCTCCCCTTGGCTGCTTGTTTCCCTCTCCATGCCATCAGATGGGACCAGCCTATTGAAAACTCAGCCCCTTCGAGCTCCCTGAAACAGCAGCAGCTGGAAGGGAAATAACAGTAAAATTCTATGGCTGTAATAAAACGCATTAGCCATCTGAACACTCATTTCAATCAAATAATGCAGCCCATTCATATTTAAACAGGAAATATTGTTTAATGTTTATGGTAATGATCAAATCAAATTTTAAAAATTAAACATGAAATTAAACATTAAAGCGAGGGTCCAACATTTGGCACGTGGGCCACCAATGGAAACACACCACTGCGGGACCCAACGCCTGCAATGATTGGGGGCTGGCAGCATAGCTAATCTGACCTCTTTGTTGTTCATCAGTGCAGCGTGTCTGGGGATCTGCAGAACAGGGGCACCCGGGGGTGGCTTTTGGTATTGCAAAAACTGAGCGGTCAGAGCAGCCAAGGCTGATGATGCAGACTGGGCAGTGGGTCGACAGTTATCCAGAGCCACTGTGGTCCCTCTGAGCCAACCTGCCACAGGCAGACAGCAGGAGACGGAAGTGCCACCAATCCCTGAGTCCCTTGCAAGGGCAGGGAATTGTTTAGTGGTAGGATACACCGAGATGATCCCAGCAGGCAACCCATGCCCTATGCTGCAAAGGAAGGCAAAAAACCTCCAAGGTCCCTACCAATCTGACTGGGGGTGCGGGGTGGATTCTTTCCTGAGCTTAAATCTGGAGATCAGTTAGACCCTGAGCACATAAGCCAGACACACCAGCCAAGCTACTGAGAAAGAGGATTCTCTGTACTATTTCAGTGCACCGGTCCACCCCAACTGGTATCCCATTTCTGGACATGGCTGATCTCTGATGCTCTGGGAAAGGTGAACCCCTCTCCAAGCCCCGAATCACAATTATTCATCAGGGAAAAAATTACTCCCTGACTCTTCCAGGAAACTGGGGCCATTTCTTTAAGCTGTGTTGACCTCAATGAAACTATGCTAATTTACACCATCTGTGGATTTGGTCGAGTGGTTTTCCAAGTACTTAAAGCCTTGTGATGTTCACCCAACCATTGTTTATAAGAAAGATGATCTGGAGCTACAATCTATCAGCTTGACAGCGACCAAGTAGCTGAACTTTCCCATAGTTCTGAGATGCTTGGGTTCAGGGTTCTGGTTTGCATCCATCGCTAGTTTGTTAGAGATTAAATAAAAACTAACGTTCAAGACATATGGCGGGTGGAAGCTATGGGGACAGAATGGAATCACCCATGTTGGCATTCGTTAAAGATACGAGGACTAACACTCTGATGCTTGCCGTAGGTCCCATCATCTGGCCTGATCACGAGCACTCAGATCCCGGGGTTTATAGCAGGCTAAATTCTGATCTCACGTCAGTGTGAAACCAGACTCAGAGGGTTTCCTCCTTCTTTCACTTACACCAATGTAAATCTGGAGTGACTCCATTGACACCAGGCCTGGTTGTCCTCCCATTGCACCTAGGCAACTACACTTGAAGTTAGTGGAGTTCCTCCAGGTTTACATTGCTATATGTAATGTTGGAATCAGGCCCAAGTTTGCACCAGCATGAGATGAGATTATGTCTACTTTTAGGACCTCATTACTGGGCAGCATTGCTCATCTCCCAGTACCAGGTGGGCTACCCTTTTGCTCAAATAGTTTGATCTTTCCAGGGATCATGTTGCTGGTGGATATTAATTAATATTAATTTAAAATTAGCAGTGCTTCGGCACTCCACCAAATTACATTTTGATCTTAAAAACTCTCCCGGAAAGGTGGAATCAATTCTTTCCCCTGTTATAGCCTGCCTGCCTGGGTTCATGGTTGAAGCAGCACACATGGAAACTCTTTCTTTTCTTTTTTCTGTTTTTTTTTTTCCTGACAAGACAGAATAAATTAGCTGGGAGACTACAGCAAAATGGTGAGATTTATCTTAACCTGTGACTACCGCGCTCATCCTTGTACCATGCACTTTAAATTGGATTGGGATCCTGTAAGAGGCTGTCAAGGATTTTGTTTGTTCTGCTTGACATACAGATGTACAATTGGTAAAACTGCATCTTATCTTAGTAATTGTCTACAGTGCTAAGTCTGTACCTAGTTATTGACTTCAAAAGTCAGGTTTCATCTGTGCTGCTCCTTGATTTCACATCATCCCACCAGCCCCAGCTCTATACACATCTTTCAGTTCAGCTCCCTTTGCTAAACCATCCCCCCACCCCTCACCCCTCTTAAATGTTTAGTTTGTGCTTGGATATTTTTAATCAAATCCATTTATTTTATTACACATTTATTGATTTATTCTGTTGGGTGAATGTTTTAACTGGGTTCCTTGTGGCTGCTGCTGCTGTTGAATTTAGGATTTGATTTGTCGGGAAGATCTGTCTTGGGCATTAGAACGGCCTACCGTTGTCTAAAATTTGCTAGAAAATAAATGAAATGGGGTTTTCTTTCAATTTTATTTTGGGGGGAAAAATAAATAAATACGTGGCCAGGATATTAATCTACTTTAAAAGGTCGCTGTACAAAATATACAAAGAATGAAATGTCCATCTATGTACTTATCTAACCTAGCTATCATCATAGTAGCTCAGCATCTTTTAATACATGTATAGGCTAACGAACCTCAAAATTTTTCACTCAGATGCTTATCTGAAGTCTTTACATTCTTTGGTATTCAGACATGGGCTGTGAGTAGAACTGGTCAGGAAATGGTACTTTTTCCCCACAGAAAAATTAGAAGAAAACAAGCAAATTTTCAGAAGAAAAGGTTTTGGTCAAATAAGTCAAACTTTTCTGTGAAAAGCAGATACTTTCCATGAAATATTTAGCTTAATCTAAAACCCAATTTTCTGTTGAAAATCAGTTTTGATAAAAAAAATTTGGACCAGCCATAGCTGTCTCCTGAGAAGAGACTCTGGCAGGGGATTTCTGGGACTTCCTTCTCTTCTGGTGCTTCTTTTCAGGTCGGCTGGGAACACCAAAAGAACCAACTTATTCAGAGTATGGCCGCTTCTCTCTCTTCCTTGTTCCCACTGGAAATGGGGCGAGCAAAAACCCAAGAATGTGAAAAATAATTAAAAACATTTCAAGAATCTTGAAAAAGGGTTTGATTTGCATTTACGTTGAATCTTGGGAAGAAGTTTGCAGCATTTCTCTTCTTCCTCATTTGAAGTGGTTTGGGTGTCTTGGGGACAAACTAAAAACTAAAATGTAAAGTGTCTGACAGAATACAGTGGCTGTAGGGATCTGTTGTGGGTCCAGTCCTGCTCCTACTGAACCCACCAGCAAAACTCCTTTTGGAGTTTAATGGAAGCAAAATTGTGCCCTTTATGTCCTTCAGAAACAGCAGAGAGAGATACTTAGCCATCAGACTGATTTCTCAATAGAGTTATGCAGGACCCAGTCCTGTTGCCATTGAAGACATTGGCAAACCTACCATTTTGTTCAATGAAATCAGGATATGATAAAAATTAAGAAATTACTTGTATATGTATTTATCATAAAGACAAGAAAAGTCATTTCACCTCTGGGGACATATTATAAGTTGTGCTGACAGCCCACAACAGTGTCGAAAAGAACCTCTGGGGTTGGATCCATTGTCAACCAATCAAAAGTTAAGATTATACTTAAAATAGGGGCTTGATATGATAAATCCATTATTCATGCCCAGAACGATTGGACACCATGGACCAAGGCGTTGGCTGGAATGGCAGGATGGATCCATAATTCCATTCAAAATGCTGAAAGATATGGCTAAGACACCAGCCCTATTTTAGCAAAAAAGTCCAGTGGTATCTTTGATGGCTGTAAACGGTCAGCTTCTCTGATTTTGTCTCATCAGAAACGGAGCATCTCTGGAATACATACTATAGGTGGTTTGTGTGCTTCCTTTGCCGTATTTGTTCTGATCTGTCACTAGGAAAGTGATGCTGTCTTTTCAGGGTTAAATAGATCTTTTCCCATGGTTAGATTTCAGATTATCAGCGTTTGCCCTAAAATGAAATGATGCTAAAGTGGTTGGAAGGATCTGCACAGCTACAGTACCAAATGTCTGGTACATAAAGGTGGTAATTGGAACATGATGCAGGTCGGGGGTTATCTGCTAGAACAAGAGTTGTATTTGTGTGTCAAGTTTACCCCTGTGCTTTTACTCAGAGGCAGTCTTATATCAGGGCTTTCTGGGAAATACAATATGACTTTTATTGTTTGCAATTTATTATTTTTTATTTTTGCATTTATTTTTTTTTATTCTTTGAGGGGCCCCTGGGTGCCCATAACAATGTGGCAAGCAACACAGATCCGCAGTGTAGCACTGTTTTCCCTTTGCAAATAAATCCATGCAAATACCGCAAATCCATCTCCGGGCATTGGCAGCTTTCTAACCTAAGGAAGAAATGGCAGGGAAGGAACCTCATTATGCTGCAGACAGTGCTGCTGGAGATCTCTCGCTTGACTTTTGAGGATATATGTTTCCCTTCACTTGGCTTCTCCCCCCCACACCTCCTTTAGAGATATGTACAGAAAGATAACTGAGCAAAAAGGGCATGTGCTGCATGCAGGGACCCTGAATGGCAGCCTAGCAGCAGGAGTTAATACCTCAGGGGGATACAGTACAGAAGGGAGCGAAGGGACAAGTTCTGCTTTCAGATGTTCATGCACATCTGTTATTGGCTTCAGTAGGGATCTCCTAGAAGGTGCATCTGAGAGCTGAATTTGAAAATGTCTATATTTAAAAAGTACCATTTCTGGAACTACAGTGGTCCTGGAGTTACACAACTTCAAGGGAGCTAGACGGGTATAACCCAAGGCCAGGTTTGGCCCCTCAATGCCTGTCACAGTCCCTTCTGTGTCTGTTCCTCGATTCCAGCCACCAGCCACATTCGTGTAGCCTTTGCAACTATGAGGGAGCATGCGGGAGTCATTACAGAAGACAGGGATTAAGAGACACCCCAAAGAGAGTCTCAGGGGTCTCTTCTCTTTGCCCCAGCAAGCCTAAATCAAAAGACAAATTCTGCCCTCAGTACAACCCCGCAGACTCCCAAACAAAGGGCCAGTGAAGAATGTCGACATCAGTGGGGTTGTATGGGGATAACAGAGAACAGAATTGGCCTATTGTGATCTCCAGGCATCCAACCCACCTGTGAACTAGGGACTGAGCCAGTGGGGTGGGATGAAATAAGAACTGACTCAAGCCTTTTCCCAGAGCCTGAAATGAGCCTTTAAGGTTCTAAAAGTTTCCATGATTTTTGAGTTTGTCTCGTGGAATTCATTATTCACCATGGTCCTTCCTGTTCTTAGCCAAGGAAGGAAATGGAGTTGCCAACATTTTTCTCATACAGCCTGATCCAAAGCCCATTGGAGACAACGGATTAGGCCCACAGTCTTTCCAGCATGTCCTGATGGGGATACATTGTGAATCTCCTGAGACAGCCTCAGCTTGTGGGCTTCCCTGCCAGCTTTCCAGATCCATTAGGACTAGCCATAGAGACTAGGTCAGGTTTCCCAACTGAAGTCTACCCAGGCCAAGTTAATGGCAGAACTGGGGGGGTGTCTTAGTCAGTATCCTCCTTGGTTAAAATCCCCTGGTGAACCCCAGGGGAGCAAAACAAATAGGAAGGAAGGAAGGCAGATTTATTAAATACAAATGAAAAAATCAGGACATAATGTTAAAGAATTATCTGAAACTCATGTACACAGATACCATGCTGATGTGCTTGGTATAAGTACTAGAATAGAATAGAATAGAATAGAATAGAATAGAAACTGGAATCATCTGAGTAGTTAATTTAAATAAAAACAGCTTCAAGTTGACAGTGTCCCTTTAAATCTTTAGATACTACAGTGATATGTAGGCACTCTAGAAAACACTGGGGGAGAGAGAGATGTTTGTAAAATGCTTTGAGATCATCAGATGAAAGGTACCATCATATAAACATGATACTTTATTATTCCACTGAGGGGGGGAGGGCAGGCATTCCTCAGGGAACTCGCAGCTCTGATAATACAAGCTACTCTACTGTACATAAACATTTCCTCTGAATATTGCCCATGTTTGTCAGATGTCATTCCCTATTGTTCATTGCCATTTACATGTTGGCAAGTTGACTTTTACTAAGGTAAGAGTAGGTTAAAGATTTCAGATTTAATACCGGAGGCAGTCTCCCCCCTCACTCCAGGCTCAGCTTTCTCAATTTCATCCTGCACTGACATTATATCAAGCTGTGTTTCTACCCAGTGGGGACAGCCTCAGATTATTTACAAAATGCAACACAGACGTCAGACTAAATGAAGACGAAAGATGTGCAGCAGTGTGATTGCTGTCTGCACCTTTCTAAGAACTGCTTATTAAGGAAACACTCCTTTTAAGCAGTAATCTTAGTCATAAAAATTAGATAATAGTGATATGATCTGACCTGACAACTAACAATATCTATTGATCAAATTCATAACAATGCTAATGCCAATTAACAATTAATAACAAATAATACTGTGCACATAGATCATGTCATCTATTCAAGGAGTTCAAAATCCTTTATAAAAATTCATTAATTAGGCCCCAAAACACTCCATTCCTCATTGTACCGCTTACTTTTAGCTTTTACTAAGGGACTGTTGTCTGGAGGATTAGACCAGGGGACTGGAAGTCAAGACAGCTGGGTTCTCATCCCACCACTGCCATTGATTCACTGTGTGAACGTAGGGAAATGTTTTCACCACTCTGTGACTTAGGGTCCCCGACTGTAAAATGGGCATAATGATACTTACACTTATAGTGTCTTCAAAACAGCTTTTTCCGACGAAAAACTCTTTTGCCAAACATTTTCCGAAATCACCTCTAACACTTTGTGAATTCCTATTGATTTTGAGTCAATTTCCCACAAAAGAAAAACTTACAGAAATGGGGGGAAAATAGAATTTCCATTGCATGGGAAATTTTGAAAATGTTTGTTTTTGTTCTGAGTCACAACTGAAATGATGAAATTTCCCATGCAATGGAAATTCTGCATTTCAACCAATGCTATGAACAGGACCCATCTCACAGAGTTGTGAGGCATAATTAACCTGTATATATATTTACAAAGTGTTTGGCACTTATCATGTGGCAGCTTCTGTATCAGTGCAAAGTGTTATTACTATAAAGTATGCTGATGTTGAAAACTCCAGAGCTGCAGAATTATCTAGAATGTCACCATGTTTAGAATCATTTAGCCCTCGAGCTAGGAATTTTCTTTGTAGGCTAACAGCAGAATACAGCACTAACAGTAGAATAATTCGCCATTAATATTTCGTTCTGATTAGCTTTGCCTCATTTTTCTCCTCATGCATTATCTGCAAGCAGACTGGAGTGATCTCAAATGTATTAACGTTCAGATGTTTATTATTTGATGCATGTTGGGGGCAGGGGACAATTTTTTTTAACCCCTATAGATTTTATCATGCATAAAGGACCGTAGTTACCTGCTATGGGCTGTGGGTTGGCTCACAGTGACAAGTTACTTAAGACACAAACTATTTTATCTGTACCCGGACTGAGTGAACATGCAAGCAAGCACATCCAGCCAGAATACATACACAGGCAAATGTAGGCCCGATCCTGCAAGTGATTTCACATGTGCTTTAGTTTTCGCATTGGGAGTAGTTCCATTGAAGTCAACGGTGTAAATCAGCTGAAGATTGCTGCCGTGAATGTAACCTTGAAATTCCCTTTCTGTGAACATTCATGCCAGTAAAACACCATCACATGAATGTTTGCCGGTAGCGAACCCAAACAGACTGTGATATGACAACGATACCCAGTTTTATATAGCACATTGCATCTATAGATCTCAAAGTGCATTACAAAGCAGGTCAGTAGTATTATCCCCATTTTACAGTTGGGAAAACTGAGGCACAGAGATGACGTGACTTGTCCAAGGTCACCCAGCGGCGGAGCCAAAAATAGAACCCATATCTACTGAGTCCCAATTCAGTGTACGGTACTCTAAGCCACATCTCTTTCTAAATCTTTGAAATATTTAACCAAGTATTCATACGTCATTTTTGGACCTATATACCCACCTCTGCTTAAGAAGCTGGATCCCTTTCTGGTGATTCTTCTTCCCCTGGCAGGAGAAGTAATCCTGCACTGAAGCAGCAAATGGTTCATTTGTGGGCTAAATCTAATTTCATGAAGAAGATGAATATTGACCTATTTGAAATCAGACAGACTCAGGAGTTCTCACTGTTTGTGTCCAGTTGCACCCACATGGCTCCTGCAAGCCAATATTAACTAATCTAGTCTAGCAATGAGAGCTTCACAGTATTTGATCTAGCTTCAAAGAATCACAAGAGTTACAGATAGCAGCCCATCCAATCCCTCTCCCTGGTGATGTAGGGTTGTTTCTTACTGTGTATTGTCTAGTGTAGTCATGTCTAATTCTAAAAGTCTCAAACAATGGGGCTTCCACCTCTTCCTTTCTGGGACAATTCCATAGCGTAACACATCTCTCCATCAGGAAATCTTTCAGCCGAAGTTTTTCCTTTCTTAAGTTCATCCCATTATGCCTAATTGTAGACCCATGACCCACACCAGTCAATTCTTCCACCTCCTTGGTGCTTGTACCATTCAGGTAGCTGCAAAGGGTTAACACATTCCTACCTGTTTCTTTACTATGGTTCTTGTTCCTTATAGTTGTTCTTCCCAATCACTTATTACTACTTTTATTATACATATATTTATGCGCACACATGTGCATGACATGTATATATGTATAATGCATGCATGTATGAAAGTGTGTATGTAGTGTGTGAGTTTATGGATGTACACATACACACAGGGCCATAAACTCTATTGACTTTCAATGGAATTTCATCAATGTACACCAGCTGAGGATCTGGCCCATTAATATATATATATATACACAGAGAGAGAGAGAGAGAGAGAGAATTTACATTGAGGACTAGGTGGAAATAATTCTCCTGGTTCTCTCTGGACATTGATGGTCCTTAAGGCAGTTGTCATCATGCATTAATTTGCCTAGCTCATTCCTTTTTGTCTTAAATGCCATATTACAAAATGTTACGAGGCCCCCTGTCTCTTGGCATACCCACATTTCACCTGGGCATGTAGGGAAGCATGCCATGATCCATCCTGACAGACGTCAACAAGCATCTCATCAGGGGCTCAGCTGTGTCACCCCCCAACGATATTGCCTGGCAAGATCACTCCTTGTCTACATGACACTCTTTCCTGCCCCCAGGGGGGATGGGTGGGGCTATGCTAATTGGTTCTGACTCTCCAAGATCTGTGGGGGAAATTGCCATCATGCTGCACAATGTGCTATAGCTGTCAAATCTAAACCAGAATGCTGCAACGTACTTAATTCTTTCCAGTGCATTTACGGGATGGCAGAGGTCCTCGGGTGGGTTTTCCTCAGGCTGTATCTTGGACCAACTGGGATAGATTTGTAACCCTGCAGTGAGTGGCAAATTTGAGCTTATTTCTAATGAGAGCATTTTCAATGCGTTTGCTGTTGGTTTTCTTTAAAAAAAACCCAACCTATTCCTTCTGGTCCATGCTGTGCCATTTCTTTCGATTCCATTCAGTGTGACATTTTGGGGTATGCAACTGTGTTCTTACTGGAGGCATCAGAGTGTTCCGGACATGCTGAGAACACTGAGCACCACTAGAGGTGCAGTCTACTCGTGTGCACCTGAACCGTTCAGCAGTCCTGCAGGTGCATAATACCTGCATATGCCTGGAGAACTCAGCAGCTCTGCTGGTGAATTCTACTTGGGTACACCCAGAATGCTCAGCAGTTCTGCAGACTCGGGCTGTCAAGCAATTTAAAAAATTAATTGCAATTAATTGTGTGATTAAAAAAATTAATTGCGATTAATTGCACTTGTTAAACAATAATAGAATACCATTTATTTAAATATTTTGAGTGTTTTCTACATTTTCAAATATATCAGTTTCAGCTACTACACAGACTACAAAGTGTACAATGCTCACTTTATATTTATTTTTCATTACAAGTATTTGCACTTTAAAAAAACAAAAGAAATAGTATTTTTCAATTCACCTAATAAAAGTACTGTAGTGCAATCTCTTTACCATGAAAGTTGAACTTACAAATGTAGAATTATGTACAAAAAAAGCTGCATTCAAAAATAAAACAATGTAAAATTTTAGAGCCTACAGGTCCACTCAGTCCTACTTCTTATTCAGCCAATCTCTCAGACAAACAAGTTTGTTTTTATTTGCAGGAGATAATGCTGCCCAGTTCTTGTTTTCAATGTCACCTGAAAGTGAGAACAGGCATTCTCATGGCACTGTTGTGGCTGGCGTTAAAAGATATTTATGTGCTAGATGCGCTAAGGATTCATATGTCCCTTCATGCTTCAACCACCATTCCAGGGGACATGCGTCCATGTTGATGATGGGTTCTGCTCAGTAACGATCCAGAGCTGTGTGGACTGACACATGTTCATTTTCATTATCTGAGTCAGATGCCACCAGCAGATGGTTGATTTTCTTTTTTGGTGGTTTGGGTTCTGTAGTTTCTGCATCTGAGTGTTGCTCTTTTAAGACTTCTGAAAGCATGCCCCACACCTCCTCCCTCTCAGATTTTGGAAGGCACTTCAGATCCTTAAACCTTGGTTCAAGTGTTGTAACTATCTATAGATATCTCACATGGGTACCTTCTTTGCGTTTTGTCAAATCTGTGGTGAAACTGTTCTTAAAATGAACAACATGTGCTAGGTCATCATCCAAGACTGCTATAACATGAACTATATGGCAGAATGTGGGTAAAACAGAGCAGGGGACATACAATTCTTCCCCAAGGAGTTCAGTCACAAATTTAATTAATGCATTTTTTTTTAATGAGCATCACCAGCATGGAAGCATGTCCTCTGGAATGGTGGCTGAAGCATGAAGGGGCATATGAATGTTTAGCATATCTGACACGTAAATACCTTGCAATGCCAGCTACAAAAGTGCCATGCGAATGCCTGTTCTCACTTTCTGGTGACATTGTAAATAAAAAGAGGGCAGCATTATCTCCTGTAAATGTAAACAAACTTGTTTGTCTTAGTGACTGGCTGAACAAGAAGTAGGACTGAGTGGATTTGTAGGCTCTGAAGTTTTACATTGTTTTGGTTTTGAGTGCAGTTATGTAACAAAAAACCCTATCTTTGTAAGTTGCACTTTCACAACAAAGAGAGTGCACTACAGTACTTGTATGAGATGAATTGAAAAATACTATTTCTTTTGTTCATCATTTTTACAGTGCAAATATTTGTAATCAAAAATAATATACACAGAAAATAATATACACCGAATATAATAATAAATAATATACACTGAAATCATATACAGCGAATACAAAAATAATGTACACAGAATACAATGTATATGTAAATGTAGGAAAAACCCAAAATATTTAATACATTTCATTTGGTATTCTATTGTTTAACAGTGCGATTAAAACTGTGATTAATTTTTTTATCGCGATTAATTTTGTTGAGTTAATCGCGTGAGATAACTGCGATTAGTCGACAGCCCAACTGCGGACATGTTCTATTTAGGTGCCCCGGGAATACTTACGTGAACCATGTGGCTCAAAAAGGAAAATGAAAACTCGAATCTTTTAAACATTTAAGATATTTTTCATTGGTGGATGTCATGCATGATATGAATAGACATTAAATTCCCCACATTGTCATCAGCACACCAAATATAGTTGGAAGTACTCGCTCTTTTTTAGGCCTTGCTGTTAGTCCTCAAAATAGAAGCGATGTCTAAAAGTTCACATTCCAAATCAAAGAGCAATTTTTGTCTGAAATCATTAACACACCTACGAAGCATCAGTTCAAGATGTCCCACCCATACCGACAATCCCAGCTTTCTCAGTAGCTGCAGGATATACTACTATGAATTCGGCATGAGTGAACTGTCAAACCTGTCTGGATAAATTCAGAGTTGACATGAACCTTCACCTGAAACTCAAGCTGAACCTTTCCTGAGGTTTGAAAGAATTCTGATGGCATTTCCCCTCCAATAACCACTTTTCATTTACTCCCGTATCTGCACTTCCTGCTTCCAGCCAGAAATATATTGTGTCTACGTAATAATTGCAGGAAAAATCATGTGGTAGCAAGATGTCCACCTGTGTTTTGCATATTTTGCTAGTTATGGGTAATTTGGCTTCACTCTGAATTATCTGAACCTGAATCTCCAGCTCTCCATTACTACCATGACCATGGATGACGTGTAAATTAATGTGGACCAATATGGTGCCAACACAGTACAGTATTCCAGGTGCAGCCTGGTCTCATCTAAACCTTAAGAGAGAGGAACTGTACGAGCCTGTTCCAGTCTACGTTGCCCCGGTATAAACAGCCCAAAATTGATGTGGTGCCCTGGAAAAGCAGGAGTGAAAACAGGAGAACAGGTCTCATCCGCCAACCCCTGCATTAATTTCTTTCTACTTTTGTGCCAGTTCTTTGGCTGCTCTAGTGAATTAGCATGAAACGCTTTGTTTGTTTCCTCTTAACTCTTGGAGAAGTGCAGCTTGGGAGGTCCTCCTGCTCACCTGGCACATTGCCCTTTGCCTTGCTTGACTGGCACCTAGAGCAAAACACTTTGCGGTGGGGTAATGTAATTAGGTTCCTTTTCAAACCATCTGTGTTCTATTGGACTGTGGGAAAACCTTGCAAGAAAAAATGGTGGTGGTCCCATTACTTGAGACAGTTAAGACTCTACTGGGTGAAACACTGGAGCAGAGGAATTGCCAGACTGGATCAGACCCGTGCTCCATCTCATCCAATTACCTGTCTCTGACAGGAGCCAGTACCAAATGTTTTGGAGGAAGGTGAAAGAAGTCCAGCAGTAGGCAATGATGGAATAACCTGCCCATCAAGGAATCTCCTTGCTAGCCTCCATTAATTACAGGTTGGCTTTTGTCCTGGTGCAACAGGATTTATATACCTTCCCAAACAATTATCTTTTTAATCACTGAGTATTGTAATTTTCGTTGTCCTTGTTATCCATACAAATTCCTAGTCCTTTTTTAAATCAGATCCTGTAGGAAGCCATCACACACAGGGTCCCGGGAGGACTGGTTTAGATTTATCAGGTGGGTTGCATTCCTATGTTCCATGAGTCTACTGGAGCAAATGGGGGTTGACTGTTGTGATATGATTAACAAAAGGGACCAGAGTAAATAGTGCCTGATTTCCTTTGAGCAGCCTGGATTTATACCCACACAATCAAGAGCTTCAGTGCTGGGAGAGAGAAGAGCTGTCAGAGCTATGTCATGGTGAAGGCATCCCATCAGGTGGAGGGGGAGCTTCCCTGGGATCAGGCTTGTGAATCAGACAGATGACTGACAGGGGTTAAAAGCTTCCTGCTTGCTTTTCCGCATTGCCTCCTGCGTGGTAAAGAGATCCCTGTCCCTCGCGCAGAAGGTGTTCTAAGATTTCAAAGCATTTTGATGGAAACACTGTACTGACTACACTGGGCTATCGTGGCCTTTGGCAGTAACATCCAGCTGAGCCTCACTCCCCATGTCCTCAGCTGATCAGACTGATCATAAAGCAGGTTCGGTCCTAAAGGACCATCTGCTAAAAATACCAGAAATCCCCATTAGTTAACGTCACAATGATGAGAGGTGTCAGATGGAGCCTGGGGCCTCTGCTTAGTCACAGAACAGCCTACCCCAGCCCTGACTATGGGGTGAAAGAGAGCTCAATCCCCTTGACCCATCCCATCCCTGACTATGGGGTGAAAAAGAGCTCAATCCCCTTGACCCATCCCATCTTTGGCTTCTCAACTGAGGCCTCCAACAAGGTGGCCCCTCTGTGCTGACTTGGGTGGTGGCTTCTGCAATGGGCATACCTGTCCACTTGGAACTGGACTGAAATCTCTAATTCTTTTCCAGTAGGCCACACTGCCATAATAGTAATAAGAGGGTTGGATTTTCAAGGAATCCAAAGGGAGCACAAAGTGCCACTGAAAGTCACTCATGTTCCTAAGTCACTTAGGCACTTTTTAAAATTCTTCCCTTAATTAATAATAAAGACTGGGATTTTCAAAAGTACCTAAGAGAGTTAGATGACCAACTTCTATTGAAACTGAGCACATCATTCCCTTATTGTTCCTGTGGAAATTGCAAGCAATAACAATAATTTTGTTCATTGCTGACGTGACTGGCTTTTAATCAGTTTGGTATCCAGATGGGATAAATCCTTGTTCCATTCACTCCTGGCAGCACCCTGATCCTGCATATCTCCAGGGGTAGAACAAGAAATCGCCAGACTGGATCAGTCCCATTGTCCAGCTAGTGCAGTATCCTGCATACAAATGGCAAGCATCAGCTGCTTCAGAACAAAGTTCAAGAAACCTCCCCATAGGGCAGACATGGAATAACCTGCCCTCACGAAGGTCTCATGTGTGCACTGATCCACAAACAAAGTGTTCAGCTATCATAGTGACGAGCACGGTATAAACGCCTAGATAGGGAGATCAGACCCCATTGTCGATCCCCTGAGCTCTCCATTTTCCCAGCTTCATGATGTAAATGTCTCTACGTCTGAAAATAATTGCTCCGAATAAACGGCATTGAAATAAGTTTGTTTCTCCAAGAGCACGGCCTGATTCCCTTTATCAGATAAGCAGTAAATTAACGGCAGCATGGGCTAGCTACCAAGTCCAGTTGTGAGCCTCCGGTCTAAATGTTCCATTAACGATTGCCATTTCCGAGGCGGGGGTGGCATGGCTTTGTTTTGTTGCTCTGTCTCTGGTAACTGCCGGCTGAGCTTCGCTAGCTAATGATGCATTTGCCAGGGGAATACAGGTGCAGTTCAATAGCGCATGGCCTAATGTTGAGTATGACCCGTTGAGTGTGATTAAATGGGTTTCACTCGGCTACAACACAACATTAGAAACATTTTCACACTTTGCAAGGCAAAACATTCAATTAAGGGAGCAGAAACAGGAGATGAATAAACATTATATTTCCATGTTTTATTGGATTGACTCATTCAATTGGTTCCTTCTAATAAATAAGATCCGGCTAGACTTAACAGGTCCCAGTGCTGATTTTCTTTTATTACTGTAGAGCTGGGTTGTTGTGGGTTTTTTTAACCTTTCCATTTATTTAAAATGCTCTGGATTTCGGATTCAATTTCTCTGCTTCCTATTTATTATTGTTTCCTTGAAATAGGAACTTCAAGTACATTGATAAATGGATTGAAATGTTGTCTCGTTTCACTGTCGCATCTGCTGCTGTGCCCTTTGCAGCAAGGCTGTTTTGCAATCCTAAAGCACTGGATTGCAGTAGATATTAATCAGACTAAAGAGCTGAGACACAGAGGAGGACGTAACAGATTACAGATATTCCAAATGTGGGGTCACCCATGAGACAGTTTAGGGGTGCTACCACCAGGTGCAGCTAGGAGTAATGAGCTGCTATAAAGACATGGGGAAATTATGCTGAATGTCAGAAAGTTCTTCCTGGCTGTGAGATCTGTTGAATTAGAGAGTGCTCCCACTAAGGATTCATAGATTCTAAAGCTAGAAGGGACCATTGTGACCATCTAGTCTGACCTCCTGTAGAACACAGGCCAGAGAACTTCCCTGAATTAATTCCTGTTAGAACTAGAGCAGATCTTTTAGAGAAACATCCAGTCTTGATCCAACAATCTCCAGTGATGGAGAATCCACAACCCTTGATAAATTGTTCCAATGGTTAATTACTCTCACTGTTAAAAATTTGCCCCTTATTTCCTCTCTGAATTTGTCTAGCTTCACCTTCCAGCCATTGATTCTAGTTAGACTTTTCACGGCTAGATTGAAGAGCCCAAAACAGCAGAATATCCCCCTATTACTAGGGGTATTTAATACTCATATGGACAATGCACTGTAGGGAACCATCCTGCACTGGCAGAGAAATGGACTAGATAAATCACAGCTAAAAAATCTTTCCTGTATCTAATCTCTGTGGTTCCCCATTCCACATGCAACACCAGTAGATCAGGGGTTCCGTCCTGTGACATGCGGACCTCCCTCAATTCCTTGTGAAGTCAGCAGGACTTGAGACTGTTCAGCACACTGCATCTCCTGGAGTCAAGAGTCTTCTGTCTTCTTCCAGTACTGGGAGCAGATTGCTGTCACAAATGTCTGTGCCACGCTACAGAATGATCAATCCTCTATTCATACGAACCCGCCTGCTACAGCAAACAACAACTATGAACATCCCTGTTTAATACATCACTACAAATATTCACTGGCAATTATTTTTTTATTTGAAGATGGTCATTGCTGTACTTGGTGCACCACAAAGCCAGGAGCAGGAAACAGCCCCTCTCCAATGCAGTTTACATCCTAAAGAGCTGAGGTGAAACCCTGGCCCCATTGAAGTCAATGGGAATTTTGCCATTCACTTGAATAGAACCAGGATTTCATGCCTGATCCTTCTCCCATTCAGCTCAGTGGCAAAAATCACCATTGGCTTGAGTAAAGCAGGATTGCACCCTAAAGCCCGAACCCTGCAAAAAGTTATGCACAGGCTTACGAGATTGGGGCCTAAAGGCGTAACTGGGTGACTTTTCGCAAGTGTAGCCCTGAGAAGTGGGGCTGCTGTTCACCCTGTATCTTTCTGGGCGTGGCCTGTTTTCAGCTGAACCCTGAACCTCTCAGTTGAATTGTGGCACAGCGTTAGTCTGCAGGATCTTTGGAGACATCCAAAGATCCTGCAGACTAACGCTGTGCCACAATTCAATGTTGCGCTCGGTGCGAGGCAGCTGGGGTCCTTGACAATCCGGTCATTCCTGTCCCTATCTTACCACACAGAGCACCACTGTACAGCTCACATAGACACGCCACTCAAAAGCTGAGGTCATCTGAAAGCGAGCAGGGCGTGACCTGCAAGTTGTTTAACTCCAAAATCAGGAGCCAGCAGAGTTTTGCAAGGGATTTCTTTCTCAAAGTACCTCCAACAGCACTGCCCCTTCTACTCCAGTGTGAACGTGTCCTGCACTGAGAGTAAAGACATTTCAAATGGCTCTAATGTGAGATTATCTGAGGCTTGCCCCCTCGTGCAGCTCCATAAAGGCTGCTCAGAGCCAGGTTTCCTCTGGTTTTTCTCTTATCCCTTCCAGGCACCGTGTTGTTGTATCAAATGAAAAAATGGCTACCGTTTCCAGTTCTCTGACCAGTTCAGCCTTCCCAAACATAAATGTGCCTCTGGAATTCTCTTTCAAAGGAGCACCTCGCACAGCACCGGGGAGCCGCCAATGCTTCCATTGTAACATGCGGGATGAACTTAAAATACCATTAATAACTTCTGTTTATGTGAGTTCCTTTCAGTCTGAAAGTCCCAGAAGCATCTGCCACATTTTACAAACCACACGTGTAGCAAACCCATGGCCACCAAGGAATTTCACAGCTGTGTGCTACACCGGTTGCAACTTCATAGCAACAGCAGGGACAGAACTCAGATCCTCCTGCCCCAAAAGCACAAGTCCCCTTACTACTTAAGCTAAAGGAGAATCTCCATTAGCTCTTTCATGTGTAGGTTCTATGGTACACCATGGAGCCATTTGAGACAATACAGAAGAGGGCAGCAGTGTACATTCTTGCTAACCATAACATTACATATAACATATAAACTCCTGTGTCCTGGGAGCATTTCACCCAGCACCAAAACACAGCTTCTATTTAGATGAATCATGGCAGCTGATCAATAAGACCCAGTAATGCTACAAAATAGCTCAGCTTTAGCCATGCAGATTAATACTGTATCCAAGTAAAACTGCACAAAAGGAATTTCAGGAAGGCCAAATCGCCCAGCTGGCATTTGGTCAAGCACTTGGGCTAACACCATTTGTCTGTCTGTCTAGCCCTCAGTCCATCCAGGCATTTATATCATATGTCTCACCATAAACAGCATTTGAATACCCTTAATCTTCGGAAAAGTGCAATGGGTCTTTGACCACATGGATTCAGGACCTTGAATGTTCACTTCATTTAAAAGACAGGCTCTGTTCTATTTAGTGTCATATACAGCCCCCACCACCCTGGCACTTGTACCCACGACTTGCCCATGACCTGCTATTTTCTCGTCTGCCAAATGCCCCATCTGGAAGGACCAACTTGGAAAAGCCATCTCCTGGCATATCTGATAACTATGTCCCACCCCAGAGCTTTGCTTGTCTGGCTTGGGGCATGATGGCCAAACTCTGAGAATGAAAGTTGGAATGGGAGTTTCACTGCTCAGGGTTATGGGGAGACAGCTGTGGGGCGGGATCTAGCACTGTGCTTCACTTCCACCACCCCTACTACACAAGAGGAGGGAGGGAAATAAATATATCCCCGGCTGCCCATTAATTTAAATCTAGACCCTGGCAGAAGTCAACGAACTGTAATTTATGAGGTGTCAAAGCCTGAAAAATTCCTTTTGACATGGTGTTTTCAGTTATTACAGTCAGTCTTGCAAAGCGACACCACGGTTCTGTTAGGGAGCCTTGCAGCGAGCAGCGCAATAGCAGAGGGCAACCGGGGCTTTCTGACTGTGTTTTTCCCCCTCCTCCCGCCCCACTCCTCTCAATCATTCCAGCTTCCCCACCCCAAGCAGCCATGGGGAGGAAAACCAGCCTCACCCAGGGGCACTGGTCCCACCAGCTGCTTAGCATTCTTAAGAGGCACTCAGCACCTTGCTGGATCAGGCTGTGTCAGGATGGACGGATGATGTGAATGGAGAGGAGACAGTGAACCTTGAACTCCACTAAACTGTGTTAAATACCCAGGAAAGGGGAGGAAGTCGCTCTCTGTCACATTAAATACTTTGGTTGGTTCATGCTACCCATGCTGGACATTCACTGCTGTGGCTACATACCTTATTGATGGCACCGTTTCATTCCAGGCAACATCTATTCCATGAGGTTCTCCCTGGTCCTAGCTGATGACCCCCACCCCTCTGTCCCCTTGCTCTGCTGCAAAGCGAATCAGAGCATCTGATGGCTCTGAGGGGCCTTCACTGAAAGAAGTACCTGCTTTCCTATTTCTGATACTTTCTCATCTCTGCTAAACTCTCCTACCAGTTTGCTCTGCAGA
Organism: Caretta caretta; assembly: GCF_965140235.1. NCBI lineage: Eukaryota > Metazoa > Chordata > Testudines > Cheloniidae > Caretta > Caretta caretta. The sequence continues at coordinate 6,685,074 of NC_134210.1, read as the reverse complement.
CAGCAGGTCCAGGTTCCCAGGGGATGAAATTAACCAGCATTAACGATCTCAGGGTCTGGCTCTGATTTAGGGTGCTGCGTTTTGGGATGGGGGGGTGGCATTTTGACTGTGGATCTAAAGGACAGCCTGTCGGACCCCACCCAGTGCCCCATGGGTCCCTGACCTGCTGTGGAACAGCAGCAGGGCTGTTCTCCCGAGTCACTTAATGAGGGGTAATCATGCCGCTGCCAAGTCAAGCTTGAACTGAAAATGTTTCAGCTGCCTCAGTCCAACTCCGAGTTCACACCAAGTCCAACTCGTTTTCTAATCACTTGGGGGAGGGGGAGTTGTCTAAAAACAAATGTCATTTAGCCCTTTATTTCCAAAGCTTTATTTTCCTTACACACACAATTGCTCTGTAATTTTGGTGGCTGTTGGTTGGGTTTTTTTTCCCTGAGTCTTGATTTCTTTCTTACAGCCCATAAACCTGTTTACTGTCTATTCCCTGCACCACACACTTTGCACTGCATTCAGGTAGTCCCAGCCTGGCACAGCACGCATGCATATATATTCCCCTCACATACAAATCTCAGACTAGGCTGAACCCTGAGCCCCAGACCCCCCCCCCTTTTTTTTTAACTGGCCAACCCTGCACTTCATGAAATCAGCTGAGGCCAGATGCAGACAGGCCCAAAGCCATCACATTCTCCAGCCATCTTCTGTATGGCTCACATCACGGAATATCAGAAATCTCAGGTGAAACCATGTTCCCGCGGGAATTCCAGAGCAGCTGATTTCCCTGATCCAAGTGTGTCTCCAAAAGTGTCAAATAAGCAGCTGAAGTGTTGGCTGTTTGTATGCAGCCTGTAATTGGAGTCATTCTTTCCGTACTGCGTGTTGACAGTCAAGGTATAATGTTTACAATGAGGATGACATCTAGCAGTGGTATAAATAGACAGTGAGGCGTGGCTTAGACGAGTACCTTAGAGTGACCTACATGCCGGAACCCCAGCGTATATGCCCTGCATGGCTCTCTGTGCAGCCATGCATGCCTCTCATGCCTACTTGGCTATTTTTTAGTCGTGTCTTATCCTGCTGTCTCCCCACTGCCTGAGCCTTTCCCCGCTACTGGAACCTTTCACAGCGGCATGCAGCCATGTGCAGCAATGACAAGTGTGGAAGTGGTGAAGCTTCATTGGTTAATGTCTGAAAAGCACCCTTGACTGAAAGATGCTCTAGAAGGCAGTAGTTTCGTATTGCTGTAAAGTCTATTAGCGATGGCTAAACATGAAAAGTGTCGAGAGGTTGGCTCAGCTTAGGGAAGGTCGTAAACAAATCCCTAGGTCTGAAAGTAGGCTCGGCAGCTTTCTTCCAGGTAAACTAGGGGACGGCGTACCATTCGGATTCTGAGCACCACTCACGGACCAGATCTGGGGTTCAGGCCCATTCCTAGTTCAGAGAAATGCCCAGAGGACCGAAGGCTTCCCTGCATGATGGGAATCTCTTGGGAGTCACACTAAGGCCCTCTCTGGGTGACATTTGCTTTGCCCCCAGGTGATCAGAGGAAATATTAATTTGGAAAAAGAAAAATAAGCTAGCTTCATTTTTTAAGACATTCCATTCAAGTTTAGGGGCAACTTTTCAGGAGAAGCGTTGAGTTTTCTCTTTATCCAAATCGGTCTCCACAGCCTTACTGTAACTATGGCATTGTTTTCATTCAATCTCTCCAGCTGTTCTTGGTTCTTCTTAGGGGTGCAGACTGTTTCATTCCAAGATCCTCCAGGTGTAATCCATTGACAAAGCACCTGGTGTGCTAGAGGATAACAGCCAACTACTGCTGCCAGCTTTAATTCAAGTAGTAGAGATCTGTGCTGTGGTGTTGAAGGTCCTGACAGGGGAGCCGGAATGGGGCCCCGCCCCCACTTTTTACTGGCCATAAGGGCAAGTGCCGGGTGGGAGGGGGTAGAGAGGAGCGAGCGGGGGGTGGGGTCTTGTGGGGAGGAACCAGCCCGGGGCGAGATGTTGAGGGAAGGGGCGGCATGAGGGGGGCCTGAGGGAGAAGGGGCGGTGCACGGGTGGAGGCTTGGAGGAATGGGCGGGGCCTTGGGGGTGGCACAGCGTGAGGGGCGGGACCACGGGCCCTTCCGCAGCTCCTGGGTCCTGATTTCAAAGCCTGCAGGGAGGGATCATTATAATGACACAACTGTTTTACACTGGGCCATGAGTCTTTGAGATCCTCCCCTCCTAAGGAAAACAAATCTGTTTTGCCTGTTACTAGAGACAGTCATGAGCAGCAAAATTTAGATTTCTGGAACATGATCGTTCTTGAAGTTTTGGGATGTTCAGATCTGAAATACAGTGTTCAACAGAGAACACGTTAAAATGGAACTGACCTTAAAAAATCTATTAATCCTGATTAGTTTTTATGGGCGATACTCATTTTTACCTGCCTCCTGATAGGGCAGCTCACTAGAGAGGGTCTTTTCCAGAGGGAGCGTGCTGAGACCATTTGCTGGCTCTCTGCGTCAGTGTTACCACTCGCTGTCCCGTTTCACAAGGAGACACGCTGCTGCCAGGCGTCCAAAGCCTTTGCAAAGCAGAGTGAGTTACAACCTACATGTAAGGGGACTGTTGCCCCCTTACTAACATTCAGTGGGGGTGTTTTAGTTGCTAGCTCCCAGTACTGAAAGGGGAAAGGGTTGATGGGGAATCAGGACCCTGAGACTGACAGTCCCCAGGAACAATGGGGAGAGGCCAATGCTCTAGGTCAGCCTGAATGACAGGGCGGGCAGGCTAAACGGGGAGTCAGGAGGCCAGGGAGGTCCTATCCTCCATGTGAGCTGGAATTGCCTGCGTCAGGCAGAGTGGGCCCGAGCTGAGCTGGGGAGCAGAGCCGTGCCAGATCCACAGAGAGCAGACCCTGTCCTGGGAGCAGAGCTGCAGCCCCAAAGCCAGAGGCACAGCCCAGAGAGAGCAGACTTGCCCTGGGAGGAAAGCTGCAGCAACCAGAGCCAGAGGGGCCAGAAAAGCAGCCCAGAGAGAGCAGACCCTGTCCTGGGAGCAGAGCTGCAGCCCAAAGCCAGAGGCACAGCCCAGAGAGAGCAGATTTGCCCTGGGACCAGAGCTGCAGCAAACAGAGCCAGAGGGGCCAGAAAAGCAGCCCACAAAGCAGGTCAGTGCTGGGAGCAGAGTCACAGAAGCAGCCTGCAGAGCAGACCTGTCCTGGGAGCAGAGCTGCAGTGAGCAGAGCCAGAGGGGCCAGAGAAGCAGCCGTGCTGAGGCAGAGCGGTGGAGCTGGGGCTGGAGCAGTCCGCAGCTGGGTGCGGTGAGCAGCTGGGGAGAGCGAGGGGGACCCTGGGCAGCGGGCCCAGCACAGGGAGACGCCTCAGCCAAGGGGCTCTGCAGGCCAGGCTTGGATCGTAACCCCGACAGGGAAGAAGGGTCCTACCACCTAGAGCCTGAGAGCGTGTGGCCACCACCAGAGCGAGTGTCCAACCCACAGCGTCCCTGCAGCACAGCCAGGGCCTGAGCAGGGGGCCTGGGACTTACAAGGAGCAGACTGTGAACTGCCCGGACATTCCAGAGACGCAGTTTGTGATGTTCCCTGCCACAGAGCGGGGTGATGTGTTTCCTTTCACCTTTCCCATTTTTCCTTATTCTTTTTAAAATTAATTGTTGATTAAATAACTTGCATTTGCTTCAAATTGTATGTAATGGTCAGTAGGTCAGAGAAGTGCCCAGTGCAGAGACAGTACCCCGGAGTGGGGACACCCTAGCCCCTATCCTAGGTGACCACAGCAGGGTTGGGGGTCGAGCCCCCCAGGAATCCTGGGCCCAGCCTTGTTGGGGTTACGAGGAATCTGCCAGACAGGAGAGTGGAAGGGGAGTCCTCAAGGGGAGCGAGGACTCAGATCCTTTCGCTAGCCCACTTCACCGGGGAGTGCAGAAGTCAGGAAAGTTCCTCACAAGCGCGGGACTATTCCCCCGCTTACATACACATCTCTCAGCCTGCCCAGGACCAAAAAGGCCCAAAAGATGGGAAATGGGGAAAATAATAGCACCGGGAGCTTTAAAGCACAGAAAAGAGGCTCTGTAAAATGACCCCTTTTCCCCACGTGTGTGTCTGAGTTGTAACTGCTGACTGCTGACAAAAGAAAGATGTGGTTCCTTGCAGCACTGCCATGGCCGGTTCAGTTCCAGGAAACATAAGCTGGATTCTAGTCTGGGTCACCCATCCTGCACTCCCAAAACATCCTCAGCTCAGACCTTTTCTGAGTGTTGAGGAGGTGAGAGGTGGAACGAGCCCTGCAGGGTCGTGGAGAGCCCATGTGACAGATAGACACAGGCAGTTTCAGACTCTGATCTGGGGCAAGCAAAGAAAGTGACTTTGATCAGGCACCTCACCAGGGTGCATGTGGTTGTTTTCACACTTGCTGGTCTGGCTGGGGACCTATTGGAGGAAGAAATAATTTCTCCAGTACCAAGGTTCATTAGGCCACATCCCCAGAAGGTATACTGGTGCTGCTCCGATTTGCACTGGCTGAGGATCTAGCCTATTGACTTTAATGGCGCTGCACTGATTGACACCAGCTGGGGATCAGGCCCATTGACTTCAATGGAACTATACCAATTTACACCCGTTGAGCGTTGGCCCATTGCCTGTTAGCTCAATTTCATGATTTCAGCATTTCTAGAGTGAATAATTTGCCATCGTAAAAGTCAGATACCAGCATGTTCCCATGGGATGGGGGCCAACAGGATTAAAATGGGAGATCTCCCCCACCACACACACACACACCCCTGCTTGTAACAAGGGCAAGACAAGATGTATACATGCAGGCCACATGGAGCAAATCAGCTGAGAACAGGAGAGCAAAATTCCTCCCTAACACACACAGTCACATCCTGCTGCGGCAATGGTAGCTGCTGCTAATGCGGTTGATAACAGGAGATTCGTTCTGCAGGTTCCCTGAGACCCAACTGTAAAATTAAATTTGGGCTTTGAGGATGAGATCGGATGTCAGCGGATCCCTTGAAGCGGATCCCTTCCCTGTCCAAACATTTGCACTGATCTCATGGCTTCAGCTCCTTCTTCTGAGCCTGAGCCTGTGAGATGCTGAGCTCTCTCCTGCTGCTCTCTGTCCTTCCTGTCAGGGGTCCATCTCCCTGCGATTGCTGCAAGGAAACACAACCTAATTCTCTGCTCCCAGCTCTTCTTTTCTCCTACCAATGTCGCCAGTCAGGCACATTGTACAAAACCTGAGCGTATGAGCCACACTAGGGGACGCTATCCTGATGGAGCATAGTTTATTCAGATTCCAAGACCAGAAGGGACCAATGTGATCATCTAAGCTGACCTCTATAACACAGGCCATAGAAATTCCCCCAAATAATTCCTAGAGCGGGTCTTTCCTGTGCTCTCCTGGATCTTAGGCTCACCGGGGGATTAATGGAGACCTTTGAAAATTAAAATATATCCCACTCCATAGAGCTGGTCAGAAAAGGGATTGTTCATCCCACCAAGGCATTGTGAGACTTTGACATTTTTCAGGAAACAAACATTTTAAAAAGTAGTTTCAGGTCAATTGAACTGTTTCATTTAGATTTTTACTGTTAATGTAAAATAAAGTACCTTGGGAAAAAGAAGTCATTTGCAAACCAAAAAGAAAAGGAGGACTTGTGGCACCTTAGAGACTAACAAATTTATTAAAGCTTATGCTCAAATAGATTTGTTGGTCTCTAAGGTGCCACACGTCCTCCTTTTCTTTTTGCGAATACAGACTAACACGGCGGCTACTCTGAAACCTGTCATTTGCAAACCAAATATTCAAAGCTTTTTTGTTCCCCAAAATGTGAAACCAGGACATGTTGACATTGTGGGGGGTTTTGTTTGTTTTCAGTTTTTGTTCCCGACACAAAATTGCATCAAAACCGCTACGCTGCAGCAAAAAAAAAAAAAAAAAAGGGGGGGGGGAGGGGGCAGTTTTGTCTAAACAGCATTTTCCAACCGAAAACTGTTTCAACCAAAATTTTCCAACCAGCTCCAACACGTAGTCGATAACTAACGATACGCCTACAGAGGTCTTTTTTTGTATAGCTCTCTCATAACTGCTCTTCTTTCTCCTTCACAAAACTGGCCTGTGAAGAGCTGCATGCTCGGCTCTCAGGAGCAGCAGCATGCGGGCTAAGCTGTCTTGGCAGCGAGAGGCCTGTTTATGAACTCATCTTTACTGCCAGAATAGCACCCCGCTCATCTTCACCTTTCTTAAAGGTTAACCTCATTTCCTTCTATTAGTTGGTTTTAGCGAATGCCATTCGGCGCGGCAGCTCGAGAGCTCTGTCAGCAGCTGGAAATGACACTGGCATTTAAAGCTGGTTGGGGAGGGGAGAAGAAGGAAATCATCTTTAATAAAATGGTTGCGGGGTGAGGGGGATGCTAAGTAGCATCAAAGAAATCTTGCCATCCCTAGCAAAAAAAAAAAAAAATACAATCCACGGAGTGGGAAAGGTCTGCCCTGATTTTAGGATCACTTCCAATCCTGGAGGGGTGTGGAATGGACCCTCAGAGACATTGGCCTGATCCAAAACTCACTGCAGTATGTGTGTGTTTCCACTGACTTCAGTTGGTTTTGGATGAGGGCCCCATGTGTGATTTCACTATGGGAGGATTCTGTTGTGTCTGTGCGCATGTTTTCTGTACATAGACTATAAGAGGGTTCAAAAAAGAGCTAGATCAGTTCATGGAGGACAGGTCCATCAAAGGCTATTAGCCAGGATGGGCAGGGATGGTGTCCCTAGCCTCTGTTTGCCAGAAGCTGGGAATGGGCGACAGGGGATGGATCACTTCATGGTTACCTGTTCTGTTCATTCCCTATGGGGCACCTGGCATTGGTCGCTGTTGGAAGACAGGATGCTGGGCTAGATGGACCTTTGGTCTGACCCAGTATGGCAGTTCTTATGTTCTTAGGTTTTCTCTCTCATTAAAATCCCACGATGCCGTCCCTGGCTTATGACTCCTTGCTAGTTGTGGTTGTGCTTGAAGGTCCAAAGGCTATTATTCTTGGTTTGGGTCCGCTTGTTTGTGACATTTGTGAAGCTAAAATAACATCACCTGGGTGGGTGCTTGGATTTATTCAGCCTCCCGGACCTGGGGCACCGAGGGTAAGAACAAAGCTGTTATTCTGTCTGGTTCCTTGACACATAAACAAAGTTCGTTCCAGAGGCAAGCACGCGTGCCGCTCCAGAACCCGTGCACATCAATGATGACGATAGCGTTTCTCCGGGTGGGGGGAAGGCCCTGCCATCCTTCGCCTCATTGCTCTGTGACCTCAACAAACACCCCTGGCATGAAGGAGGCTATAAGAGTGGGGAAGGATGGAGGGACGCATTATCAGCTACAATTAATATACCAAATAACAATGCATGTAAGCTAAGGGTCTGATCCATAGCACATGGGAGCCAGTGGGAGTCTTTCCATTGACTTCAATGTACTTTGGATCCAGCCCTGAGTCCCTGGTGTTATTTCAAGTACTGATATAACGTCCCTTGGATAGAATGTTGCTGTTCAAACGTACCCTCTGGGTATGTGGATATGTTGGGCCAGGTTCTTCCTTCATGCCATCCCACTTATTTTGTGGATCATTTGCAGAGTTGGTCCAAACATTTTTGACAAAACAGTTTTCCATCAGAAAGAAAGAAAGACCTGAAGAAATAGCTCTGTGTGGCTTGGGAGCTTCTCTCTTTCACAAACAAAGTTGGTCCAATGACAGATATTACCTCATCCGCCTTGTCTCTCTATTATATGGCTAGGGCACTGCAAACTTCTGTCAGAAAATGCACTTTCATCAAAATCTAAACATATTTGTGGGACTGTGTGGATTTCCACAAAATTTTTGCCAGAAAAAAATTCAAAATAAATAATTTTGACTTTCTCATTTTGTTTTGAAAATGTCAAAATACTTTGTTTTCATAAGGTAAAACTGTTTAGTGTCAACTTTATTGTTCCGATTCATTTAGTTCTGACTTTAATATTATACTAAAATATGAATTTTAATAATATGTTATATATTTATTATTATATATTATGTTTAATAGTTTACATTATATTACCATGTTTCTAGGTTAACAAAAATAAATGTTTTTGCCTTATTGAAACAAAATGTGTTGACACGCTTGAAATGAAATGATTCGACATTATCAAAACAAAACATTATTGATGTTTCTCAACTGAAATCTTTTAGAATTTCTATTCCACAATAAATGTTTAAATTTGATGTTTTGTTCCCATTCAAAGTGAAAACAAATTTAGAAATGTTGAAATTTCCCATGGAACAGAAATTGTTTTCCAACCAGCTGTAGGTATTTGATTGCACTGGTGTAACTGAGGGCAACAAAAGAAAGGCATGCAGGGTGAAAAATGGACAGAGAGGTAGTAGACAGATAGTTTAGATTATATAGCAAGCAAACCAATACAGTGTTAGAAAGGAGACTAGCAGCCTAAGTCTGTCCTCATTTACCAATATACAATCCCAATGGATTTCCAAGAGCTGAGAAGGAGAATGGTTGAGACTTTGGACCAGCTCTCTGGATTCTATTCCCAGCTTTGCCACTAACCTGCTGCGTTACAAAGTCTTTTAATCTCCCTTTATGTCAGTTCCCCAGCCATAAAATGGGCGTGAAAATAAAACTTCTTTTGTGTTTCTTCTTTCTGCCTACAGTGTAAGCTCTTTGGAGCAGCATCTGTCTCTCTCTATGGGCTTGTCTACACTATTGCATGGGGTTGATCTAAGATATGCAACTTCAGCTATGTGAATTGCGTAGCTGAAGTCGATGTACTTAGATCTACTTACCGCAGTGTCTTCACTGCGGTAAGTCGACAGCTGGCACTCTCCCGTCGGCTCTGCTTGCGCTTCTCATTCTGGTGGAGTACCGGAGTCAACGGGAGAGCGCTCAGCCGTCAATTTATCGTGTCTAGTATAAATCGACCCCCCGCTGGATCGATCGCAGCCCACTGATCCAGCGGGTAGTGTAGACAAGCCTTATGTGTATGTACAGAGCCTAGCACAATGGAGGCCTGATCTCAGTTGGTCCATCTAGGTCAGTGGTTCTCAACTCTGGTCCACTACTTGTTCAGGGAAAGCCCCTGCTGGGCCAGGCCGGTTTGTTTACCAGCCGCGTCCGCAGGTTCGGCCGATTGCGGCTCCCACTTGCCGAGGTTTGCGCTCTAGGCCAATGGGGGCTGCGGGAAGGGCGGCCAGCTCATCCCTCGGCCCGTGCCGCTTTCTGCAGGCCCCATTGGCCTGGAGCGGCGAACTGCAGCCACTGGGAGACGCGATGGGCTGAACCTGCAGACGCGGCAGGTAAACAAACCGGCCAGGCCCGCCAGGGGCTTTCCCTGAACAAGCGGTGGCCCAGAGTTGAGAACCACTGATCTAGGTGCTACCCTGATACAAATAATGCTGATAACTTTAGCAGGAGTTGCGCTTCTGTTTGTGAAATCAGCACTTGGCCCTCAGCCGTTTTATGTAGGAAAGATGTTATTTAAAATGATGAGTTGTGCTGCTGTGTTTGTTTTGTTTTCTTCTTCTCCTTCTTCTCCTTCTTTGTTTGTAGATGTAGAGAGAGAGAGGAAGCCGGCGAGTTTATAAAAGCGAGGGAGAAAGGAGTTGAGGTATTTTCTGGAGCTCTTTAATGACATTCTGTATAATTTGAAAGTGGAGAGGGGGGAGAAAAAGGGAATTAGCAAAAAAACTGGCAAAAGAAAAGTGGAATGTGGAGAGAAGCGTGTGGATGAATTTTAATGCAATCAGAAAGCTGTAATAATGGTAATAAAGGAATATATTCAGACGTCAAGAGAGGGAGAAGGGAACAGGACCCGCGACGCCAGAATTTAAATTAGACATAGGCGTATAATTCTCTTTTTTTTTCTCCCCTTTCTTCAAATGAAGGAAATGGAATTTTTAAGCACGGCGAAAGAGGGATTAACAATTGGCAGGTTTTCAGCCCTTTGTCTTTTGGCGAATCCCATTTAATCACCGTCTTTAATATTAAGGAGGCTGCAGCCAGGCAGGGCTGTCTCAGGCTTGGGGGAAAAGGGATGATATACAGAGGAAAAGAGAGATAACAGTTAGGTTCAGGCGATTGTGAGGAAGTGTTTCAATTACCTCCACTGAAGTCTTTAAAAACTGAAGTTTAATTTGATCTGAAATGCCGTCACAGCTCCTGCAAGAGAAAATATGTCCTTTTTCCCCCACTTTCCATGTCCGTGCTGTTACAGCAATTCAAGGCTTGAGTGGTGCAATGGATTAATATCCTGGCTTTTTAGGCTTCTGGCGAGGGTTTCAAACCCTACAGGTTACCTGAGAGATGAATTTAGGGATTTAAACTTATTTTCTTGACCTACCAGCCTTCACACCACTGACCCTGCAAAGTTTGTCAAGAATCTTTTAAGATTTGCACTGAACAGGCATGAAAATTGAACTGCCCTGTAGGCTCCGTCCATACTATGTGCTATATCAGTGCAGAAGAGTGTAAGAATTAAGGTGTGCTAAATTCATCGCATCCAAGTTCTGTATCAGAACTGGATCACAGGAGCAGAACTCAGTGTTTGAGCTCTCTCTCCAAGCCGCACTTACAGGTACTGATGCGGTCCAGAGGTAACTGGACCCGATATTAATTTGAAGTATCAGTTCATAGTTAAAGCTGTGATGGCTTTATCTCTCTAATTGGGAAATCTGATCAGTTATATTTTGGATTGGTGAACAGATTCTGATATATAAAAATACCGAACCCACAACTTTTTAAGAGAGTCATAAAAAGTTCAGTAGTGAGAAAAATATATCTACTTGCACACACCACTTCTACAGTGTTCTCACCTCCTTTTGTGTTTGCTTCCCATTAATATTCCAGTGAACTAGTTTACCAGCAGGGATGGTCATGGAATAGTGAATTGTAGGCAAATGCTGCTGACTATTCAAGAAACAAAAACTGATTTTCACAACCAGAAACCTGATTCGAAGTGTGATGGTGGGAAGAAAAACAGGCCACATGATCTTCACATTGAATCAAATATCAGGTCAGATTTTGAATACTCACCAAAAAGCTACACACCAAGAGCCATTCACAGAAATGTTTTAGCTGAGAATTTCCGGTCATGAATAAACTGGGGAGAATCCTGATCTGTTTGTGGACAATTCAGAAAAGGGGAAACTGTGTTCTACTCTATTGTGAATGAACCTATAGGGAATAGAATTGAAATTCATCTTAGAAAATATTAGTTGTGAACTATTTTTCCCAGCTCTATACTGAACACCCGGAATGCCATAAAGGAACCTGCCATTTAACACGTAAGTGTGGAATTACACCTCTTTTTGCTGCCCTAAGACAGTGGTTCAGCTAGCCAGAACTGCTGGTATTTGCCTTGAAGCTATAACTAGAGCTGGGCAAAATTTGTCATAAAAATCATTTATTTGCTAAAAAATGTTCTTTCAGCTATTCACAAAATTTGCTAAAAAATGTTCTTTCAGCTATTCACAAAATGCCCAGAGGAGGAAATGCCATGGTGTACTTTCCCCTTCTTCCCTCCCCACCCAATAATCTTTAGCCCAGTCCTTAGGGAACTCACCAGGGATGTGGGAATCAAAGTTCAAATCCCCGCTCTGGATCAGACCTGAACTGGACTTTTTTGGTTCAGTAAAAATGCCCCCAAACATTCAGATACAATTCGACTTGAACTAATTTTTTTCTCCAATATTTCAGGACTGCCACCAAACTGAGAAGTCAGTTATTCCCCCAGCTCTGTTCATTACCTTAGGACAGGGGAAGTGATACTCCTGTTAAAAGGGTATTTCAGTGATTGCAGGAGTGATGAAAGGTGCTAGGGCTGAAAGCTCTGGAGGTGAAAGACTTCTGTCGATCCCTGAAAAAGGCAGAGTGTAGCCTGCTCCCCACATTTTGCCTGGTGAGAGCACTTCGAGGCGTGAGAGCGGAACTCTTTCTCCATTGCCCATACAATCTGTGTCCCGCTCTTCTGACACTTCCAAGAAAGGCACCATCTAAGGTCAGCAGCGGTGGAGTTGCTTTGGGATCTGCCTAACAGGAGGTGAACTGAAACTGCTTCTTGTTTCGCCAAGCCAGGCTTGTGATAAGCACTGAGATAGTCCAGTGGTGGGTTAAACTTACTGTGGGCAAGGAAAGGGTTATTGACATTGAAGCAACTAATTAGATTACCAATTCCAGGCATGCAATTAAAATAGCTCCAGTGATGTACTAGTGAGGGGTCATATTGATATGATCCAAGTGCTGAAAGAAATGACAGCCGTAATCCCAAGGCAGAGCAGGATTGCTGGGGAGATTGTCGGCTGTGTTTATTACAGATGGGTGGGGGGCTGAATTTGGGAGGCTGCTTCTGTTGAAGGTTGCTCAGAGATGACAAGCTGCGCCTCTGACATAGCCTGCCCAGCGGATGATAAGGAGTAAACAAATGGCAGTTACTAGAGGACAAACTGGAACCTCACCCAGCCCCCCAAGCCTTACAGGTCCCCGGACTTAAATCCCCAGTTCCAAAATCACTTGCTACCTTTTGGACTGAAGTGAATACAAAGCTAGAAAAGGGCCTGTTTTGCAGTTTGGCTTGAACTCATGCCCTTGCCCGGAGGAACACACTGCGTTTTGGCTTAGGGCCTGATCCATCTTCCATTGCAGTCACTGGGTGTTTTTCCATCATCGGCGCTGGGCGCTGGATCAAGCCTTTAGCACCAGATTGTGACCCCCTTACTCACACTGAGCAATGCCGTACTCCAAAATAGCCCCGCTGACTTCAGCAGGTTCTGAAGGTGAGCTACTGGGATGAGTTGGTAGTCAATACGGGTCAGGGTGTCAGAACCTGTTCTGAGCGATCCAGGCCTTGACCTCCAGGCGAGATCACTGTGATGCACTGTGTTTGCGGTTATCCTTGCGCACCACTGGTCGGCTGCGGGTAGTGAAGGATGCAGAAGCACAATCACTCAAGGACCTTTTCCCAAGAGTCACTCTGAAGTCAGTACTTGCTCCCAGCCCTCCCAGGGGAGTCAGGCACCTAACTAGCCTTGCTGCCTGTTATTCAACAAGGCTTTACATGAGGAGCCAGAGTCTTCTTTGACTCACCTCTTTTATACATCTTTTGACTCCGCTGGGGTAGCATGGGGCATTGAAAGCTTTAATAACAGCATGTAGCTCTGAACTTCTCAGGCTTCTGAGAGCTTTGTCAGTGCTGTGGTTGTTGCTCCATAGACAGAGATGGGTCTTTTTGCCCGAGGGACCAAGGACATGGATAGATCCTCAGCACATCCCTGTCAACCGGGCTGGAGCACCACCATATTCATTTTACAGTGTCTTTTTTATTCCAGTGCTTGTAGAGTGCTTAGCAGAATGGGGCCCTGATCCTTGATTGGGGTCCCTCAGTGGTACTGTAAGAGTAATGGTAAAGACCATCCCTCCTCCTTAATAAGAATAATGAAAGACACAACGGTTATGTGACTGTGCCTGATAGGACACAGCAAATCTGTGGCAAAACTCAGGATAGAACCCTGACCCCCAGACTTAAAAGAAGAGAAGGATGTTCATAGGCTCAGTGAAGATGAGGGGCATTTCATCTATTGCTTCTTTCCTTTGGCATTTCCGATGGTGATTACTTTATAGGAACTCTCTGACTTTGTACAGCATGGCCAGGATCTCTTTAAAATTCAGGACTCAAGGTGCAATTGTACAGTTAAAAAAAACCTTGCAAAATAAGTTTTTCAAGGGGGTAACTGGGGAGTAGCACGCTTACAGGAAGATGGATCTACCCTTCCCTCCATGGGACAATTAAAGCCCACACCTGGGCTTATGGCCATTTGCACTTGTCCCCATGACACAGCTGTTCGGATTTGCTGGTATTTTCTCTAGCCCGGGCGTCTCTGAAGCTTCTGTCTCCAGCACCAGGAGACTGGCATCTGTGCAATCATAACTCCTAATGTAAGGGATATAAAGAATCTGTTAAATAGAACAAAAATGGGAGAAGGGGGAGAGTTACACCCAAGGAAACTGCTCCAGCTGAGATATGATTAGAGCTCCCAAACACCACCGGGTTGCGATGAGCAGGTGAACTCAGCAAACATTTTAAAGCCTGCAGCAGAATTAGAATGAGGATGTGTTGTTTGAAGGGGGCTATGTGGGAGGAGAGTAGATTTTGTTCTTGTTGTTTTGAGTTAAGTTGTTGGGGGCGATTGGGGTTTTCTGTCCTAATTTCCGAAACCGCTCCATTTTACAAGGTTCATGTGTTTTTCAGCAAGGTACCATGGAGAAGTTAATTAGCTAATTTACAATTAGCTACAACAGAATTCGTAATTGCTTCCCCTGTGGAAAGGGACATAATCATCATCTCGCAGCCGTAGGACTGCTGTGAGAATGGCAGTAGGAGCACGCGGCTCGGACCACAGGAAATGCCCTGCTTTTAGCCTACTGAGCTGCCTGATTAGCAAATGTGATGAGGGGGAGAGTTGTGGGGGGACTCCTAGACAGAGACTCAGGATGAGGGATTTAGCCTGAGCCAGCAAATTCAGATTCGGAACTGGAGCTGGTTCCAAACTTTCCCAAAGTTCAGTAGCTCAGATCTGGAGTTCCCTCCCTATGCTTTGGCCCAAGGTAGACACTACCTCTGTTCTGAAAGCTAGCACAGCTGAAGGGCTATTTTTGCTTCCTGTGGTGTAACCCAAACTGGCACGTGGGTCACTTGTGATCTGCGGGGAACTTTGCATCGAGCTGGCTGGTCACATGACACTAGCTTCACGCACCCCTCCCCCACCTTCTTTCCGGCTGCTGCCATTGGCCTGTAGGCTGCTTGCTGCAGAGAAGAACCTGGAGGCCTGTACAACCTGCTGGGAACAAAGAGAAGAAACCGGCCCTTGGTGCCTGTGTTAGCAGCTGCTGAGTAGAGCAAAACAGGAGCTGCCTTCCCAGGACACACTGAATGCAGCAGGGCCCCTCCTCGCTGCAGAGTGCATAGCCTGCTGGAGTAGGTAGCAGACCGCTGGGGAGATCCACTCTACCTCTCGCTCCCTCTCTGCTCGGGTGTTGGAGCATCTTTCCAGGGTGCTGGAGGAAACAGGCTCACACACCCTGCAGATGGATCTGAGCTCTGCTGCTGGTCACTAGTTGTATGTGCAATCCCAGTTGCAACTGGTGACATTTACAAGCAGAAAAGAATAGTAGTGAGACAAACAGGGATGAATAATACTAATAAGGAATTAATTAATATCTGGATTCGTAGCCAAAAGGCAGAAAGGCAGCAGGCTGAGCCCTGAATGTTAGAAAGTCAGCAGTTGCCTTATCGCATTTCCTCATGTGTTTGCCTTTGGCAGGATCTGAAAAGGTATCTGTTGTACCTACCTATAGAATGTATACACATCTGTATGGTCCCTGCTATAGCACACACACACACATCTGGATTGTACCTGCCTATAGAATGTACACACATCTGTATTTTACCTGCCTATTGAATACACACACACCCACTCATAATCTACCCACTTGTATCATATGCCATGGCAATGAGCTTGTTACACAGATACACAAACTCATAGCTTTTAAGGCCAAAAGACATGGTTGTGATCATCTCTGTCTTCCTACATGACACAGGCCACAGAAGACAGTTAGATCTATCTCTGTATTATGGAGGTACTGGTTGCAACTTCACAGATAATAAGGTTGAAATCTGTTTTTCTGCTCGAGCAGGGATTCAACCTCTTCGTTTAGTATGAAGAATACATACAGAGAGCGAGAGAGAGCTAGCTACACATACATGTGTGTGTGTGACCCTGATGTTTCCCCTAGGCCCTTCACAATCTCTGTGAGTATCATATACATCCTTTGCCCTGCAGAGGGTCAGGCATCCTGCATCTCATTGTCCCTTCTGTCTTTTGAATTAGCACTTTCCCCCACTCAACACTCAGTGTACAACATTCGATTATTGCACCTTTCTTGCCTGCCGTCTCCTTCCCTGGGCCCGTCTGACACCTCTGCCTTACGCTTATCATGGAAACATAACATTTAAATACAAATAGAACAGGGAATAATTTAACCCCTATTCACGCCAAGAGAGGTGCCCAGGCCTTCATATAAACACAGCCCGGGAGATTTATAGACACCGTATATTTAGCTAACAAGATACATTTCTTCACCCATGTGAAGCCAGTGACACTGACTCAAGCGAGCCCTAGCCGGGCTGACAGAGGAGCCTGCGGGTGGGAAGCCTTGTTACATTTTAATATCAGAGGTGTCATTAAGGGTACATCTTCTATATTTGTTTTTTTGGTTTAGTTTCTCCAGCTTTTGATGTCCCAGCAGAGACCAAGGTACCTTGCACTGTTGCTGGAATGGATGGGGAAATGTTGGCTACATACAGTTACTCTACGGGGAGGAAGGGTGACCTTGTGGTTAATTTATATTTTAATTTATTCATCATGTTTATTACTGTAATGCCTAGGGACCAATCAAGACTGGGGCCCCATTGTGCTAGGTGCTGTACAAACACAGAGCCCTAGAAAGTTCCTGCGCCAAAGACTTACAGTCTAAATAGGCAAGGCAGATGCAGAATAGGGGAAAGGACCAATCAACATAGTAGCTGCAGCTGGTCGAGCAGAGCAATCAGTGGGATGGCGGAAAACGACCTGTTAGGGAAGAGTGTTAGATAGAAGGGGATCAGCTAAATAGGAAGACAAAGGGAAGGGAGAGGGGTAAGGGTGACATAAAAGGCAAAAAGAGGGAGGGAGGAATGTCTGAGAGTCAGGCATAGAATGAGACTGAGGTAATGAGACCGCAAGACTGAGATCAGGAAAAGGAGGCTGGAGCAAACAGCCAATCAGCACTGAGCAGAGAAATCACAGTCAAAAATGTAGAAAATATTACCAGTGTCCACCAGTGCTGGCTTTATTCTTGCTGAGGATTCCTAAGAAGGAAAGGAACCAGCTTGATTCTCAGATTCCAAGTTCAGGTTTTTTTCTACTAGGCAGTTTTTACTCGTAAACTGAGCTTAATTGATCTGAAATCACTGAGACATAATAACCGTGGGGCTCAGTGGAGCTGTTTGTAGGGAGTCACTTTTCAGAGCATAACCCCCCTTTTTCTCCAGCTCAGTCAATCGGGATGATGATTTCCACCTTCTTCAAAGGGCTGTTCTGAGAATGACGTAGCCCATGGTTGCAAAACTCTCTGAATGTGACAAGTTCAGAATGTGGGGTATTCAGACCCACAGGCTTGCATGGAATTCAGATCCAAGTTTGGAAATTAACACACACACACAACGTTCCAGAATGGTTTGATCCAGGGGATTGGTCCAAGTCCAGGCCCAGTCCTGAACATTTGATGTCTCTCCCTTTCTGTTGAACTTCCACTGTGCAGACATTGCCTTTCCCTTTGCAGCAGCAAAATCAGCGTGATCTGAATGATGGGACAGTAACCCAGTGCAGTGAACTCTCATAACAGGATGCTCTGGAAGCATCCCCAATAGAGAGAGTATATAGTGTACATTCATCCCCATGCACAACACACCGTGTCCAATGCAATCCCTCTCCATTTTGCTCTGCTGGCCTAATGGCCTGACTCGTGCTCTCTCAGACATATTTGATGAAGTTGAGCCGAGTTACTGTGGCGCACAGCATGTCAGCCTTTTGTTTGGGACTTGGCAAAGCATCTGGGGGCACTGGTGGTGTGAAAGGTTCAGTGTAAGCTCATTAGTGGATTACGGGGCTGTAATTTCAGTCGCATGCAAATGAATCCAGGTGGACGTCGAGATCAGGAGCCCACTGAATGTTCCCAGCTGCTGCCGTGCTCCTCCGCTGTTCCCATTCAGTGCACG
Organism: Caretta caretta; assembly: GCF_965140235.1. Classification (NCBI taxonomy): domain Eukaryota; kingdom Metazoa; phylum Chordata; order Testudines; family Cheloniidae; genus Caretta; species Caretta caretta. Next base: position 6,667,223 of record NC_134210.1, on the reverse strand, counting down.
GGATATGTTATTATAACATCGCAATGAGCTTTCTTGCAGGGCTGGAATGCAAAGAGCAAACATAATGGTTGGTTAAAAGACTGCCTGGGAGCCGGTGGTTGTTCAAGCGACTCATTTCACCAGCCGGTTGTGTGAACATATAGGTGTCTGAGACAGCAGTTGCCATAAATCCCTGTTATAAAAAACACTAGGCAAATATTTTCAAAAGTGATTTGCAGTGCCCAAATTTGAGTCATCTTAAAGGGGCCTGATTTTCAGCAAGGCGGGTGCTCAGCCCTTTCTGAAAATCAGACCATTTTAAGGTGGGTCAACTTGGGTCCCAAAGTCACAAACCACTTTTGAAAATCTTGGCCCTAAAGCCATGGGTAAGTGAGTAGAGGGTCTCAGTCCAATAGCTGGTGGTCACGTGGCCACCTGGTGGACATGTCACAAAACTGGCGGTGATGGGCACCTTTTGCTCACTGTCTTCAGTGACTTGCGGATGACTGAATTTCAGGGAAAAGGGAGTCAAACCAAATAATAAATTATTTGCATAACATACCTAGATTTATGCTTTGCATAAACTAAACTAGACAAGGCAGTCTCAGGCCAAGTCCACACTAGGAACTTTTGCTGAAATTATAACATTAGTTAGGGGTGTCAATTTTGTCTGCCACATCGATACCGGCAAAAACCCTAGAGCAGACACAGTTATACCGGCATAAAAGTGCTTTTCTTGGGAGCCAGTATAGGCTTTACTGGCAAAAGCACTTTTTTGCCAGTATTAGCTATGTCAACACTGGGAAGGTTTGCTTCCATACCCATACCAGTGTAGTTATACCGGCAAGCATTTTTCTAGTGGAGACTTGGCTTCAGTTGTGTTCAAAGATCTCTCTTTTCCCTGCACCTCACCTCCATCTGGGGCAGCCAACCCTCCTTATCATAGAATCATAGAATATCAGGGTTGGAAGGGACCTCAGGAGGTCATCTAGTCCAACCCTCTGCTCAAAGCAGGACCAATCCCCAACTAAATCCTCCCAGCCAGGGCTTTGTCAAGCCTGACCTTAAAAACTTCTAAGGAAGGAGATTCCACCACCTCCCTAGGTAACGCATTCCAGTGTTTCACCACCCTCCTAGTGAAAAAGTTTTTCCTAATATCCAACCTAGACCTCCCCCACTGCAACTTGAGACCATTACTCCTTGTTCTGTCATCTGCTAACACTGAGAACAGTCGAGATCCATCCTCTTTGGAACCCCCTTTCAGATAGTTGAAAGCAGCTATCAAATCCCCCCTCATTCTTCTCTTCCGCAGACTAAACCATCCCAGTTCCCTCAGCCTCTCCTCGTAAGTCATGTGTTCCAGACCCCTAATCATTTTTGTGGCCCTCCGCTGGACGCTTTCCAATTTTTCCACATCCTTCTTGTAGTGTGGGGCCCAAAACTGGACACAGTACTCCAGATGAGGCCTCACCAATGTCAAACAGAAGGGAACGATCACGTCCCTCAATCTGCTGGCAATGCCCCTACTTATACATCCCAATATGCCATTGGCCTTCTTGGCAACAAGGGCACACTGTTGACTCATATCCAGCTTCTCATCCACTGTAACCCCTGGGTCCTTTTCTGCAGAACTGCTGCCTAGCCATTCAGTCCCTAGTCTGTAGTGGTGCATGGGATTCTTCTTCTGCACTTGTCCTTGTTGAACCTCATCAGATTTCTTTTGGCCCAATCCTCTAATTTGTCTGTGTCCTTCTGTATCTTATCCCTACCCTCCAGCGTATCTACCTCTCCTCCCAGTTTAGTGTCATCTGCAAACTTTCTGAGGGTGCAGTCCACACCATCCTCCAGATCATTTATGAAGATATTGAACAAAACCAGCCCCAGGACCAACCCCTGGGGCACTCCACTTGATACCGGCTGCCAACTAGAGATGGAGCCATTGATCACTACCCGTTGAGCCTGATGATCTAGCCAGCTTTCTATCCACCTTATTGTCCATTCATCCCGCCCATACTTCTTTAACTTGCTCCTTCTCCAAACCAGTTTTCCCCAGACACCTAGACACACAGTAGGGTTTTTGACTTACTGCTTTCTCTCAGGCTTTGCCTAGCCAAGGCCTAAAAAGATGTTTAATTGAGGATATGACTAGCTTTAATAGCGACCTTTCAAAGGTGTAACACTCCATCTCAGAGATTCCATTGCACAGAGCAATTTGCCCAAGGAGTAAAGTGGTTTCTGATGGGCCATACACATTGTATCTCGAAGAAGATGGTTTCATCTGGCTGTGGGGGAGACTTTTCTACAGTTGAAGCTTTCCCATTCTCCCTGTGCCCACTCAATGGTTAGGAAATATTCCTTCATTGGCAGATACATGCAGCCCATCACAGAGATGTGACCAAGGGGGATGCTGGAAGCCCCTCAGACTCATAGAGCTATAGAGAACATTTATAATATTTAGTCCATTCCTTGCCATTGGAGGATTAAAGGACTCGATTACTTGAGAAACAGTCTAGACAAAGCACTGAAAAATGTACAGTGTGGAAGTCTGAAACTGCACTATCCCATCTTCCTAGCTCCTATTTCCATGGTTCACAGTAGCTCCGGTTAAGACAGTCATCAAAGCTATCACTTTCCTTATGCATGCCTCTAGAAAACAAGCCTTTGAGCTGTCCATTACTTTAGCTGCTTCAGGTGAGACGGGAAAAAAAGAAGGCATGGGGATAACCCAGTGTGTTTTGTTCCTACTATTTCAGTTCTGCCTACTCAGATAAAGGCAATGTAAAGGCTGGTCATCTTCCTACTCTAGCCATCTGTGCATTTTCTATACGCTGAGTGCTCTTGGTTCATCAGGATCACCCTAATGGGGTAGGGTTCTAATCCACTGCATGAAAAATGACCTTTAGCTCAGTTTCTAAGGCAATTTGGTAATTTACAGATGACCCATTGGTATGTGAACATTGATCAAACCAGTTTAAGCAGAGCAGTTTGCCTAAATCACCACTTTCTCAATGAGTAAAGCTGGTGCAAATCACCCATGTTCTCAGCCAGGAAAGGAGTTTTGTAAATGGGCATTCTGGTCAGGTTCAGGTTATTAACATGCACGTTTTAAAAAAAGTCAAAGTATTTATTTACTAACATGCATTTATTCAAATTGGTTGCATCTGTTCTGTAAACTGCTTCGAGAAAAAAAAACATCTTGGTTCACACACATTTACATAGTATTTAATGAATGATGAGTCACACATTTATGAAGCATGTGTAAATTGCCTATTTACATACACAATGTAAACAATGTAAATTTCCTTTTTTCCCCTTCATGCAGTGATATTGTATAGTGCTGCCCGTAACAATGCAATGAATAGAAATCCATTCTAAGAGTGGATCCAGTGCCCACCAAAGTCCATGAGAGTCTTTCTATTGACTTTGGTGGCCATTGGACTGGGCCCAGGATGGTTTGTCGAGGTTTGTTCCTTTTAACAGCCGGGTCTACATTAGGAGCTGTTGACCAATATAAGTATAACGGTATAGAATAACGACAAAATGCTTCCAGTGGGGACACTGCTTATACTGGCAAAGCTTTGTTTTCACTGGTGTAGTTTATTCCACACATATAACACACCCAAGCTAAACAAGCTATACCAGTAAAAGTGCAGTTTTTCTGATAAAACTGCGTCTACATTAGCAGTTTATGCAGGCACAGCTGTGTTGATCAGGGATCATACCTTTTCACACCCGACTGACATGCCTGTACTGTAAACATAGCCTTACTATAAGCCCAAAGGTAAATACAATGCTTGCCATTAAAAAAACAACATCTACCAACAGAGCACAGTGGTCTAGCCCATTAGTTGAAATAGGAGCTATCTCAGATATCTCAGATATTTGTATTAGTACCTGTCCTATCTCAGATACTTGTATTAGTAAATTTTGGCTTTAAATGGTGACCACTGCAAGTTTGGGCAAGTTTGGGCAAAATCCATTCCATTGGCTTCAATCAGCTGACCTTCAAAAATAGTTTTCTCTGTGTAGAGATCTGTGTGTGTACATAAATGTGTTTATATGTATAACGTGTATGTCAACGTTTATATATATTTATATAAGACCAAAATCTTCATTTACAAGCTGGGGCTTCCATTCCATTTAATTACTTCCCTCGCTGCTTTAAATCAAAGACCAATTCAAAACAGAGCCGCTTCTGTTAAACTTAATTATTTTCTCCTGCAGCTTATAGGGTAAAGTGTGGCTACTAAAAAGGGCACTTCCTAATTGAAGGTTGGTTCTAAATGCCATCCTTGTATGCATTCCCTTTGAATGGCAGTCTGGAAAATCCCAGTGTTTTATTTCTGGGGACTCGGCTGCAAAGACTGAGTAGAGAGAACTGACTCACGAGGCTTGGGGCATCAATTTTCAGAGGTGACTGACTGGTTTTAGGTGCCTCGGTTTTCTAGTGCTCAACATGACGCTCGGCACTTTCTAAAAACCAGGCCCCTTTAAGGCGTTTCCAGCTTGGCATCCAAAATCCATAGCCACTTCTGAAACTGTTTGCCTTGGATGGGGGAGGGCCGCGTCTCCCTCCCACCTCTTTCTTTTGCATGTTGTGTGGAGCCACATTGGCTTTCGCACTCCTCCTGAAATATGGTAAGCATCTCTTTATTTTGTTCCAGAAGACAGAAAACTCTTTGTGGGCATGCTCAACAAGCAGCAGTCAGAAGACGATGTGCGCAGGCTATTTGAGGCGTTCGGGAACATTGAGGAGTGCACAATCCTCCGGGGACCCGATGGCAACAGCAAAGGTAAGACGGCTCATGCTACACGGTGCATGGCCCCTGCAGCCAGCACCAACCTCTGAACAACAGCATCCAGTAGACGAGGGTGACTCAGTGGCTAGATGAATCTCACCTCTTGGATTGATTAGGGCCAAACTTTCATATTAAGGTCCCCAAGGAGTGGGCCAAACTCTCTGCTGCTGTAAATGGGCCAAGGCCCATTGAAGTCCAAGTACACCAGCTGAGTTTGGCCCGGTCTCTGCAGGATATGTGTGCCTGAGCACAAAGAACCAGTTGCGTGCACAAAGTACATGCCCACAAATGATTATGTGCGTACACTTCTTTGCATGCATACCAGCTTGCATGCATCACTGCCCACCTTGTAAGTGCGTGTTTTGTGAGCACCACCTAAGTACAGTACTTATTTCTGAAAATGTGCCCACTCATGTCCTGTAAAATTTGCTTTCATAATCTGCCCTGAAGCAATCCAGAGCCACATTTTCCTTTGTCTGCGTTTGTGTGCCTTCAGGTGAAACGTGCTCTTTCATTCTCTTAACACAACCAAGTGTTCCACTTGCCATCTTCAACCACTAGCTCTTCCCAAGTCCCAGATGATTTTATTATGTGTATTACAGGCCCCAATCCATATTGGGCCCCATTATTCTGGGTGATGTATGAACCATAAGAGACAGTCTCTGTCCCGTAGAGCTAAAAGTCAAATAGACAAGACAAAGAGTGGGAGGGGAAAAAAAGGTTTCAGAGGAACAGCCGTGTTAGTCTGTATTCGCAAAAAGAAAAGGAGTACTTGTGGCACCTTAGAGACTAACCAATTTATTTGAGCATGAGCTTTCGTGAGCTACAGCTCACTTCATCAGATGTTTACCGTGGAAACATCTGATGAAGTGAGCTGTAGCTCACGAAAGCTCATGCTCAAATAAATTGGTTAGTCTCTAAGGTGCCACAAGTACTCCTTTTCTTTTTAGGGGAAAAAAAGAGGCCCGTAGAGAGAAAAGGCCTCTCTAAACTCACACAGCTGCCTAGCGGCAGAGCCAAGAATGGAACCCAGGGCCCCTTTCTCTTCTCTCTCACCTCCAACACAAAAGTTCCTCTTCATTATCATGTGTAATTCTCACTGTAGCCACTCCAGGCTATCAATATTCATGCCAATACTACAGAAATAGTGTTTTAGGGTTTGCTGCAGCACCCAATGAAGTCAATGGGAGTTTGACCATTTCCATTGGGAGCATAAGCAAAAGTAATGAAATATCAGAAGGAAGGCAGTTCTTGTAGTATGTTCAGTAGAGCTGGTCAAAAGATCCCCATTATTTTTCATGAAAAACATGGTTTTAAAATGGTTCTTTTCCCCTAGATTTCCAAAGAAAACAAAAATTGAAAAGACGTCAATTTTCACAAAAGAGGTTTGATTAAAATGTTAAATTTGGGGGTGTCGCTGGGTGGCTGGACCTTTAATGGGAAATGGGTCTCAGCCTCACCTGTGAGACGATTAACTCCTCTCCACGGGTGGGGAATAGAAAGATGGGCCATGTGATTCCATCAGGCTTCCTGGATAAATAAAGCAAAGGCCTGGGAGAGGGAGAGAGAAAGGTCAGCAAAGGTCTGGAGAAGGTTGCTGAGGATTGCAGAGAGCAGCAAGTCTCCTGCAGGAGACCCTGAGATCGCCAGGACCAGGCATGCAGCAGAAGGTGTGCACCTGCTGGTCTCTGAGCCAGAGAGAGTTGGGGAAGGCTAAGAGTCAAAAGAGCAGAGCAGCCAAAGGGGTTTATCTGCTGGTCTCTCTGAATGATAGAGAAGACAATTCAAGGGAAAGGAAGGACTCCAGGTAGGAAAGCCTGTGAGTGGCTGCTTGGAGAGCAGGGAAGGACTCCAGCTAGAAACGTCTGGGATTGGCAGCTTGATGAAGGGTAGACTGGGCCTGAAGAAGAGCAAGAGCTGTGAATGAATTGTTGTGTTATGGGTTCATGGACTTTACTGTGGGATTTTGAGGCTTGTTTCAACTTGTTTGTTATTAGACCAGCCCCAAGCAAGGGTGTCATTAGCTAGGGGAAAGCCTTTGTGGATTAGTTCCAGGAACCTCGGAGGGAAACTGAGGCAAAGCCACCCTTGGCCACAAAGAGGCAATCTGGAGACAGTGACTCAGTTTCAAAACCCAAAATCTTTTACCCAAAAAATTGCGGGAAGGGTGCTTTTTGTGCCCCTCGCCCCCTGAGAAAAGCCAGGTAACTTTGACCAAAATAAAAATTTTCTATGATCAAAAAGCCAAATGTTTCAACTAGCTGTAATATGCAGACCAGTATTGCAGATTCCAATAAGCATTCTGACTTCTGAGTATGGAGATCAACTTCTGAACTTATTTTCTTATTTGATTTTTGGACATTTAAAAATAGAATTTACTCCACCATTAGCAGAGTCTAAAATCAGGGAAGCCAGCAGTGTCCAAGGAGGCAGAATGATGCAGCTGAACTGAGAACCCAGATTTCTCAACTCCCCGTACTGTGCTTTTCCTAACTGGAAATGGTAGAAGCCCCATCACTTAAAGCTGGCGTTGGCAAAGTGGTGAAGAATGTATAGAACAAAGGAAATGATCTTGCATTTTTCCCCAGAAGAATGGAGTGGATAATCACATGGACCTAACTTTCGCAGCCAGGCATAATGTGTGTGTACAATGCAAAGACCCCCAATTGCATACAAATAGGAATCTGCACTTGTAAGAGAGGTAAATACACACAAAAGGGCCATTTTGCATGTGCATATACCCACTAGCTTGCACAAACTGCAGGGTAACAAATGCACATACATTTTTGAGTGTGTGCCCATTGCACTCGTCGGTATTTGCCATCCCCAATTTAAAAGCTCTTCTATCAGGTTTCAAAGGCAAATACTTAAAATGTGAAAATTGGTCTCATTGGATTGACTAGCCAGTTGTTGGCCCTTTTGAGACAGTACTTACCACCTGGCCGCATGCAGCTGCGGGTGTTCTGTCCTTGAAGCCTTTTCTCCAGCGTCAGCATTTGAACAAGAATTTTCCATCTAATATCAGGGTCATTCTTCCAGCCATTTCCTAGAAAAGTATCTTCAATTTAAAGAGGAAGCCCTCCTCTCTTGACAACGAAATGCATCCATTAAATATTGATCGGCATGTAATAAATAGTTCATCAAATGTGCTGGCGTGGGTGAAGAAGACACCAGGCCTGCTGTTGCAGTTCATATGTCACCAGCTATTTTGACATGTGACAACATCGACGGGCATATTTCTGCAACACGAAGACGGAGGATCCTAACCACAGTGACATATTTGAGAAAGACCCTGATATGCCTGGAAAGTCACTCTCAGCCAGCAAAGATTCTTCATCTTCAGACAGGCCACAGCTTGTCACTGTGGTAGGAAACAGACGGGGGAAAGGGAGGGTGCCATCCGATATACTCTCTGCTCTGAGAGTGAATGTCTGGGAAAGTCGAACACCAAGAGCAGAAATTGGATGCTAACACTGTGCAGGGAGGTAGCAATCATGGCAGAATGGGAGTGTTGTTCCACACCAGAGGATCTCAGCTTTCTCCCAGCCACGATTCCCTCCAAGCCACTTACTTCATCACATCTGATGAAGTGAGCTGTAGCTCATGAAAGCTTATGCTCAAATAAATTGGTTAGTCTCTAAGGTGCCACAAGTCCTCCTTTTCTTTTTGCGAATACAGACTAACATGGCTGTTACTCTGAAACCTTACTTTTTGAGGGTCTGATCCAATTCACGTTGAAATTAATGGGATTCTATCTACTGATCTGAATGGCTATTGAACCTGGCTCTGATTCCATAGGGCTCACTTTTCTGCTTTTTCACAGTCCCATGTGATGCATCACTGCTCCCCCGACCCCGTTACTCATTATGGAAGTATTAGCCTGATGGTGGCTAGAGAAGAAGACACACACAAATGCCAGCCTGTGTCTTGATGTATTTTTTCCAGCCCTTTTGCAGACCCATTGTGAGCTGGACAGGTTTGCCTGTAAATTACAGCTTCATCTCCTGAACGACTGGGACTTAAGAACATAACAGCTGCCATGAGTCAGACTAATGGTCCATCTAGCCCAGTGTCCTGTCTCCCAGTACCAGAGCTTCCAGGGGAATGTACAGAACAGGGCAATAGCGGACAGATCCACCCCATCTTCCCCTCCTGGCTTCTGGCAGATTGAGGTTTGAGGTCACCCCAAGCATGGTTTTGCATCCCTTCCCAGCTTGGCTAATAGACATTGATGGATCTATCCTCCATGGATTTACCTAGTTCTTTTTTGGAACTCAGTTATACTTTCTGCCATCACAGCATGCTATGGCAGTGAGTTCCATGGATTAATTTTGTGTTGTTGTTCAATAAAGTATTTCCTTGGTCTCCCTCTGTCCTTGTAGCTCCTCCTACTGTTCTGTCTGATCCTGCTGTTGCACCAGCGCTGTAAAGCAAATTAAATGAGTGTAGTGCTGTGAATGGGGCTGGATTGACAGAACACTAATCTCCCCCACTACATACCCACCTCCCTGCCATTCTGCCAATATCTTCCCAGAGAGGGCCAGTCTCTAGGGGTTAGAGATTGTTCAGTCCAGCCATGTTTGTCCATTAGAATTAACCTGAGACCCACCAATTTACTTCTCAGAGTTTGCCAAACACCAGTCAGATGGCCAAGAGCCCCCAGCATTTTCGGCTCCTGTTTAGAAAGCCATCCCGAACCAGGAATGCACTTAAATGTATGAGGCCAGATTTCTAAAGGTGTTTAGGGGCCTAACTCCTATTGAAATCAATGAGAGTTGGGCACCTAAATACCTTTAAAAAATCTGGCCCACGGATAACTTTAAGCACTTGCTTAAGCACATTGGCAAGAACAAGAACAAGAGGCACCAGACTCCCCAAGGTCTTAATGAAAAAAGAAGCCAAGAATCCTTTTCTTCTAGCCTTTTTCTGTGTGTATGAAGTGAATCACTTCATTTGAGGAAGAAACAAGAACGTTCTCACCCTTTCTCTCAGTTGCTCCCAATTCCTAGTTCTGAAAACTCACTTGGGATAATAAGAAAAGCAGGAAGACAGGCTGATTCTCTCATACATAGCTTTTCTGCCCTTAACCACAGTGGCATTCCAATATTTTAATCATATAAGGTCATAGAATTGGAGTAGGGGGTTGTGAGGGGGAAGACAGAGTAAATATATATCTGATATATCTGCGAGTGTTGCCAGCTCTCATAACTTGAGTCTTGGAAAGTTGGGTGCTTCCCATAAAGTCCTGGCTCCTGGAGTCGTCAGGATCTCAGCTTTCACTTTCTAAAAAACAAGTAGGTGCCTGGTTCTCACAGTTGCGGGGAAAGGCTGGAAACAAGACCCGGCTGTAATCTAGATGCTCAAAACCCAGAAAGCAAAAAGAACCGCACATTTATTATTTTTAAATACTATGATTTAAGCCAGTCTTCGGAATTTTTAGGGCCGATTCATGAGTTTTTTGAACATGTGGGGTTGGCAGCACTGCACTGACTTCTGATAGATGGCCCCTTTGTGAGAAAGTTCCACAGGGTTTTAATGTCTCATGAAATGTCAGAACTAATCATTAATATGTGATTATGTCATTCTCTTGTGGCTGGATGCCCACAAAGCACAGATCACCAATACAGCTGAAATAATTTCCCATTAGCTCAGACATTGGGAACCTGTGGTTGCGGAGTGGAAGGTTCCTTCTAAGTTCTTTCCCTCCTGATGATGTCCAAGTAGCCATGCGACGCGGTATGGCTGGTGTCTGCAAAGTTAATTGCACACGGTGATCACTGGTGACAAATATCCAAAGAATGCCAAACAGCAGAACTGGTTGGAAATTTTCACAAGTTTGAAATACATTGGCTTGAAATTCTGTGAAATTCTCCATGTTGAAATTTTTGTTTCCATTTTTTGACCCGCTGTAGTTGACAGTCTGTATGCAGGGAGAACTTTTTAGGGTGAGTTAGTTGAAGAACTTGGGGATGAAATAAAAAAAACCAGGACATTTCTTTTGGAATTCAGGAAAACACTTCCTGGCAATAAGGTCAATGAGGAAAGACCTCTGAAGAAAGTACTAGAAGCCCCACTGGTGGAGCTATTGAAATCTGGGACAGATGCAGCCTACGAGAATATACAGTAGGGCATGTAGTAGTTTCCTGTGATAACAGGGGACTGGACTCAGCCCAATGTCTCTGCATCATAACACCCTTGTGAGGCAGGGTAGTGCTGTCACCTCCATTTTACAGATGAGGAACTGAGGCAGAAAGGAGCTAAGTGATATGCCCAAGGTCACACAGGGAGTCTGGGCAGAGCAGGGGATTGAACCCTGGTCTCCCAAGAATGACAGTACTTTTCTTCAGTGCACGGTTTGTTTTGCTGATGGAAGGGAAATGAATGCTTTCTTGTCTATTGCTTTAGTGAATAGAGTTGGTTAGTTTAGGTGGAGAAAGCTGAAAAATCACCTCAGCCACTGCACGCTTGGAGACGCCGAAGGAAAAGGCAGTGACGTGCTGACAATCCCATTTATCCGTTCTGACGGGTGGTTGACGAATACAGCTGGTCAACATTTTCTGAATTTCAGTTTTTCATCAAAGTTTTGACCAAAACAGAAAGTTTGGGTGTCCTTTTTCACATAAATATTTGTGGACAAATTCAGCCCTGGTATATGACCTGTTCTCATGCCAGCTGAAAAATTTCAAATCTCAATGAAAAAGGTCATCACAGTTTTGAATTTCAATAGGGGAAAAATGGGACCAATTTTCCCCATTTTTCTTTAAATATATTTTTCAACTAACTGTATTATATAAACTGGGGAGCAAAAGCCAGCCAGACTGGAAGGGGATAGACTGAGCTAACTTGGAGGGGCTCCACCCCACTGATCTTATGAGGTTAGACACTCCATTAATTGAAAAAAACAGTTGGGATAAGGGAAAGCAGGAAATTCAAGTGCCCCTCTGCACTCACCCAAAGCTGTCAGGCATAAAAGATAACCACAAAGGAATCAAACCTCAGTAATAATAAAGGCAATAATCACTGAGATCTGTCAGCAGCTGGTTCCAAGGAGGACACAGCCCTCGAGACTTATTCTCTCCTGCTCTCTCTCTCTTTTTTTTACAACTTGAACTTGAGTGGCAGCTCCATATTGCTAACCAGTTTAATTATTAGCGCGAGTGAGCAGAAGTCTCAGCCTTTGCTTTTCAGAAGCTATTTGGGATCAATACTGAGCCTTGACAGAGTTAATATTACCAGTTTCCATTTGCTGGTGCTATTTACGGAAGCTGTGAGGCCCCTGATTTACACACACAGAACAGCCAGCCAACAGAGAAGCACAGGGTAGCTATCTTATCTCATGAGACAGTTAGATGTGGGGAAGAGCTAGCAGGAACTCCAGGTAAGCTGCTACTCCACCTGCCAGAGGCCAGTGTGATACATCTCCCTGGAAGAACTAGTTATTTCAGGACACAGTCATTCTCATGGTGTTTTCTTCTTCTAAGACCTTGTCTAGAGTAGGATTTCGGCCATGTCTATCCTAGGGGAAAAGGTTAGACAAGGCAGCTGTAGTTTTAACACGTGTTAGCAGATCAAGGACATCAAGGGAGCCAGGGCTTCATTTCAACCAGCTCAGCACATGTCAAAGAATACGCTGCCCTGATCACACTAGACTTTTCGTTAGCACGTGTGAGCTAAAATGTGCCAACTTGCCTTCTAGCCTCGCCCAGACAAGGCCTCACAACAGACCGTCAAACTGCACGGTGAACTCTTAATGTGCAATAGCAGGATCCACATGGACAGTTCTCTGCAGTGAGCTAGTGTGCTAGAGATTTACACCCCCGCTTGCTGCATACTGTGCTTTGTGGGCAACAGACAAGACCTAAGAGTGGAAGGATGAGTTTGGAATTAAGGCATTTGGCTCAGACGCAGGAGATCTGGCTTCAGTTTATCATTGTTTTTTTGTGTGACCTTGAGCGTGACCCTTAATTTCTCTGGGCCTCAGGGTCCCATCTGTAAACGATATTTATAAATGCAGTTGATGATATTTCCTTTCTCCCACCTTTTTCTTGTCTTCTCTGTTTAGTGTGCACCCCTTCAGGGGAGGGAGTGAGTCTTCCTAGGTGTTAGTACGGTGTCTAGCAATCATCTCATTGGTCCTGATCTTTGGACTCTCTAGGTGCTACAGGAAGACAAATAATCAATATGTTGGGCCTTTTTCTCCTTTCCATTTTTCTGCATTTAATCAGCTTATTTATTTTGATGTTATGTTTTTAAACACCACCACATATAATGTCTATTGTGATGTTGCAGGTTTTGCACACTGCATATTTCACCCCATTTGGCAAAGAGCACACAATATTCCCCCCAAAAAACTCCTGTTTGTTGTTCCATTTCTTCCCCACTAGCGTATCAGGGTGAGCTGTCCCAGCAGAGATCTCCAGTGATGATGCCCGTGGGCAAGCTGCTGCGGCTGTCACCCATATGATGATGCCTATAGTGTACTTTGGGCTGTTTTTCTATTCTATTCTATGTGGTTTCTTATAGTGCTTAGACACGAGGAACCAGATCCTCAGCTGGATTAAATCAGTGTAGCCCCTGCTGAGTAGATGGCCCGACATTTTCCCGTGTTGAAGGGTATTGGGGGCCTCGGTTTGAGGGACTTGCAGAGGATCTCAACACCTTTGAGGGGGACCTTGATTTTTCAGGAAGCGATCAGCTAAAAATCAGGTACCTTTTTAGACATTTGGGCACCTGAGTTTGCCGGCAGCAAACTTCAAAAGCGCCTTCAGTGCCTAACCCTTATTTATTTCAGTGGGAGGTAGATGCATAGGTGTCTTTTGAAAATCCCACTAGGTATCTAGCTGCATTTTAGGTGTCTAAATACCATTGGTCCTTTGTCCAGAGCAAGAATTTCAGTTAATCTCAAAACCCAACAGGGAATGACAGCGGCAGAGGGGTTGTGTTGACACCCTGTGGGTTGAACAGAGTAAATTCCAACTCTTGCATAGCTCCCACTAATTGAGGCTTTGTGCAGAGAGGGTGGATTTCACTCCAAGAAACAAAGGAACACAGTTTGATAGCTGCAGCCAAAATTCTGGGCTACTGGACCCGGAAAGCTTTTGTATACTTGCTAATCATCCTCCTTTTAGAAGCAGAAAGTGTAAAAGAATCTCTGCAAATACTTAAACACCCTGATTTTGGATTATCTCTGATTAGTGAAAAGGAAGGTGAAGTATCTCAGGCGTCCGGGAATGCAGGTCTGCGATTATGTGATAATCGATCCTTATTGTTTCCAGCTGAAGTTTATCTATCTCACTTTCTCATGATGGTCTTCTCTTAGCCCCTTATAAATTCGATCCGTCTACAACTGCAATTGCTACACTTCCCCCGAGAGGCAGTCTGAGTGTTGGAGGGGGGGGGGGAATTTACAGGTTCCCAATTACATTTTAGGGTTGGGCTTGTTTTCCCAAAAAAACCCAATGTTTTTAACTCCCATGCTTTCAATAGCCTCTTTTGTAATCCTCAGGGGTACGTGTGGGAGGATAGCCAGATAGTATGAGAAAGGGCTGAAAGCCGGGACTTCTGGGGGTTTTCTCACCTTGGCCACTGCTTATGTGAAAGTCTCTTATCTTCTTCTGTGTCAATTAAAATAGTTATAGTAATACCTTCTCCATACTGATGATGTGAGACTCCCTGCCCCTGACACAGGGCTTACTCCTGGGTAAAGTTACGATATGGTGCTCTTCACGCTAATACCTGAAGTGCCTACATACAAATTCACCACTCAGCCCCCAAACCTGGCTAGAAGAGGCTAAGAGAAATCACCTCTGAACACCCAAATGTAATCCCCAGATCTGTGTGCATTGTGTGTCCTCGCCGTGGCTGACGCACAGAGGATGTGACTCTGTTGATGCCCACAGCTCCAAGGCATGGCGCTCCAGCTCAAGTTGTCGTGACATTTGCTATTTAGCGCTGGAAGTCCAAGGTTCTATAGATGGCCTTGGCCAAGGTGGTGCCCATCCCATAAATGCAATTTCCTGTTCTCACCTCTTGTGTCATCACAGCAAGCTCTTTGGGGCAGAGATGAGCACTTGTGGACTGTAATGGGTGATGCCCATCTGTAGCACTCTGCAAATAGCAAATAATTTATGTAGATAGGAGAGACACGTGGGTTTTCAATAGAGTAAATCCCTTTCATGTGGCTGGTTGCAGTTGCCCATGTTAGACGCCTGCTGCCTTCGGATCTCTGGTTTTAAAACCCCTTCTCTTTCCTCTCCCTCCTCTTGCAGGGTGTGCATTTGTGAAATACTCCTCGCATGCAGAGGCCCAAGCAGCCATCAACGCCTTGCATGGCAGCCAGACAATGCCGGTGAGTAGCAGGCTAATGGAGGAGAACGCCTCGGGGATCTGTTCTGCCCATGCGGCCCAGAGGCCTGATGAAGGGGTGAGGGGAGGAAGGGCTGATGATTTATTGGTGCTTTCTGAATCTTCTTCCAGGGAAAATGGATTGCAGCTGAGGCGTGTGGGGCCTCGGGTTTGTTTAGCTACTTCATTAAAAGGCCAGGGTGGCACTGATATCATTTCACATACATGTGAGCTCAAGAGGCGCAGTGTCCCGTGACTGATAATGATAGAGTTTTGATTGTCTGCAAAGACACACGATCACACATGTTGTACCAGCTGGGCCAGATTTATCCCTGGGGTAACCCCACTGGTTGCACAGGGATGATTCAGGCTTGTTGCCAGTGTCTAAATGCTTTTTCTTTGCCAAGGAATAACGGTCTATATGGGAACAATGAGGAACCTTTTTGGTGTTCAGCAGAGAAAAGCACACAAATATGACGGAAGCAGAATTTAGAGCCAAGCTGAACTCTGATTTGCACCTGTGTGCAACCACAAAAAAGTGCAAAATTCGGTTCTTATCCTCATCTCTACAACTTAGAATTAAGAGTTGTGAAGTTATTTAAAGAGTCTTCCTGGCCATCAACCTCAGATCACTCCATTTGGACAAACGCCCAACAGGGTTGAGGTTCCAGCCTGATATTTGGGGAAAACACGGTAGGCTTATTTTGCTCTCTCTCTCTGTCTCTCACACACACTCACACACACACACACACACATCTGCCTTACACAGAGGAGAAAGCACAATTTAGAAACCTTGGGGAGAGACAATCTGTCCTAACATTTTTTGCTTTATGATTATTGGTTTGTGACTTTTATTACTAATTACCAGTAGGATAAATACTGCAAGGATAAAAAATATATATTGACAAATTGGAAAGGGTTCAGGAAAGAGTGACAAGAATGATTTGAGGTCTAGAAAACCTGCCTTAGAATGAGAGTCTTAAAAAGCTCAGTCTCTTTTGTTTATCCAAGAGAATGTTACGAAGTTGCTGGATCATGGTCACAAGTATCTATGAGGAGAGAAGATTTTAGATAGTAGAGAGCTCTTTCGTGTAGTAGACAAAGGCAGAACAAGATCTGATAGCTGGAGGCTGAAGCTCAACAACTTCAGAAAAGAAATTAAGTGCACATTTTTAACAATGAGGGTAATTAATCATTGGAACAACTTGCCCAGGGACATGGTGGATTCTCCATCATTTGAAGTCTTTAAGTCAAGATTGGCCGTCTTTTCTAAAAGACCAGCTGTAGCTCAACCAGAAGTTATGGGCTTGATGAAAGAACCACTGGATGAAATTCTCTGACCTGTGTTCTGCAGAAGGCTCAGACTAGTTGATCATAATGGCCCCTTCTGGCCTTAAAATCTATGAATCTCTCAAGGTAGCGCTACCAGACCGCAGTCAGGGATCAGGGCCTCACTGGGCTCGGAATTGTACAGACATGTAGCAAAGAGGCAGCCCCCAAGGGATTTACAATCTTTGTTAAAGACAAGATGCAAGAGATAGGCGGGGGGAACCACAGGTGGGGGTTGGAGGAGAGGAGGAGGGTGAAGTAAGGGTACTATGAGCATGTTGTCTTGTAGCTGAGCTGTGCACAAAATATAGCTCACCACCAATCTAGCTGTTATCCTGCCATCTTCCTTTTTCCTCACCATCCCTCATCACTCAAATCTATCTCTTGTGCATTAGGGTCAGAATTTGCACTGAATTTCTCCTCTGCCACCCCAGTGAAATCAGCTGAGTTTCTCAGGGTGAAGGTCAGTGCAGAATTTGGACCGTTGCCTCAGTTGTTTTTCCTGCTCACTTAGACCAAATGGTTATTGCTGTTTCTGTTAACTACTTGTGCCTGAAATATCCTTCAATAACCAAACCTGTGGCTTCTTAGAAGGCATCATACCATTAGCTTTACTCTGTATAGTGCCTTGCATCCACAAGGACTCCAGAGTGCTTTATAAATCCCACAAGTAGCCTCAGCACCCATCCATTTCAATGGAGCTGAAGGACACTCGGCATCTTTCAGGATTGGGCCATAGGGAGATTGATAATACAGCCATCTCAGGGGTAGAACATGGCAGCTGTTTAACAGCACACAGCAACACTACACTGAAAAAATTGGACAGGAAGTGGAGAAGTATACTGCAACCTCTTGAAAGTGGAGGAAAAATTAGCATTTATTATTTGTGTGGCATCTTGGGGGGGGGGCGAGGATAAGGTGTTTTTCAAGCAAATAAGAATATCAGGGGTTCGATCCTGGCCCCCTTGAAATCCATGGGAGTTTTGCCATTGATTTCAGTGGAAGCAGGATTTCACCCCACTAAGCTTAGTCGGAATGAGACGGGTAACACAATGAGAAAGGAAAGCGGACCATGGGGGAAGGTGAACAGAGAGCAAAGGTTCAGCAGAAAGCACTCCTGGGAGAACGTTATGGATCAAAGACCAGATCCTCAGCTGGTGTTAGTGAGCATAGATTCCATGGAGACAGCTCATCTGAGTTTTCTTGTTGTGTCCTGTGTTTTTCTCGGAATCTTTGTTTTGAGGTAGGAAGCAAGGAACTATACATTTCCAAATGACCAGACTGCAATTTGACCAGCGCCACAGAATTATCGCCCCTGCTCTTACCAAAGGTGCAAAATAGTCATTAATGACCCAAACGGCTAGGGCCTTGGGCCTGGCTTTTTGTGAGAGCAGTGCCAGTAAAACTAATCAGCTGCGTAATGGCTGCAGGTGTGGTTGTGACTCTCTGTTCAGGATACCCAGAACCGTAAGCCCCTGTGTTACCCCTCTGCCTCAGCAAGTGAGAGCTTTGCTGGGGCTTAGACAGTGCATCAGCTCCTTGCCACACCAGTCTATCTGCCTCACCAGCAAACTCCTCGAGACTCTGCCCATCTTAACCTTGCTGGGCAGGTAACCAACAGTGAATCCCAGTTCCTGAGTTCCCCAGAGATGTCTCTCCGCTGTGTTCAGTTCCTCACTGGACACTCACAGAAATTACTGAGTTCACTGGCTCCACAGAGAAAGTACACACCCCAGCCTGCTTGGTTAGCTAAGGACTCCCTCTTTGTTTCACTGTAATGGCACTGAGATGGTTTATAGTCAAACTAAGAATAGGTTATTCATAAGAATAGAGATTTAAGTGATATCAAGCAAGATCACAGAAAAGAAAATAGTTACCAACAAAACTGAGCACACTTTCTAGTGCCTAAAACTTAATTCTAGCAAGGTATGTCTTTGCCTAAACAGCTTTCTCATTTACTGCATCTCCAGCCCTTCCTGGCAGGAAGATCCAACATTCACAGAATCAGAGGGTGCTGTCCCCTTTTTTTCCTAAGTGGATATCTAAGGGGTTTCTAGGGGGTTCTCTCTCCTTCTTTTTATAGTCCAATGAACCTTTGAAGTGTACCTCCAGAAAAGGCTTTTTCTTCCCTGCTGCTTGTGCAGGTGCAATGCTGTCTCCCTCCTCCTCTGATCAATTTAACTTCTCTGGTTGGCTTAATCACTTTGTTTACCTTAGATATAAATGTACTCTGGCCTCACCTTGCTAAGTTTGCTGTGAGACCAGGCAAAGAGGAAAAACAACACTCCTTTTTCTAAGGAGTGGAACTCTGTGCCTGAGGAGGTTGTGAAGGCTGGGACTATAACAGGGTTTAAAAGAGAACTGGATAAATTCATGGAGGTTAAGTCCATTAATGGCTATTAGCCAGGATGGGTAAGGAATGGTGTCCCTAGCCTCTGTTTGTCAGAGGGTGGAGATGGATGGCAGGAGAGAGATCACTGGATCATTACCTGTCAGGTTCACTCCCTCTGGGGCACCTGGTACTGACCACTGTCGGTAGACAGGATACTGGGCTGAATGGACCTTTGGTCTGACCCAGTATGGCCATTCTTATGTTCTTAAGGCAGACTTGTGTGCCCACTGCCTCCAAAACTTATTTTAGGAACATATTCCCACACATATACATAACTCTTTACATACACCATGTGATGAGATTCATGACCATTGTGTTGCCAGTTTTTATATGATACTTTACAGGACACTATATGGCTAGATACTCTGACAACAGTGTATTGAGTATGCCCTTTGCCAGTTGGCATAAAGGGATGCTTAGGGTCACACCCGTCCCTTTGTCTTTTAGAACCAGTTCAGGAAGGTACTTAAGTGTATGTCTAAATCAAAGTCAATGGGCCTGTTCACTGGCTGGGAGTTGATGACGTACCTTGGTGAATCAGGTCCAGGATCTAGGGCCCCATACTTTGGAAGGAGAGGAACAGCACTTCTCTCTTTCCTCGCACTTCCTCCCATTCCCGTTGCCGTTAGAGCTAGGCCAGCTTGTCTGGCTGCAATGCCAACTCAAAGTTGTCCCTGTGGTTCAGTCAGTTTAAATGGCTCTTGCCTCGTCCTCGCGTACGACCAACGGGGCATCCATCATCATTCTTGTCAGGTCTCGAATTGTTCATTCTTGCAGCAGGCTCCTGTTTCTCCACAGCTGCCAGGATTATTGCTCCGCTGTGACTTCCTGTTCACACAACATATGCTGCCTAATAGTTTCAAAAGGCAACTTTCTTTTGTGGAAGTTTTTTTTTTTTAACCCTTTCCTTGGATAGAAGCCTAGCTGCCATTCATCACACGCTCTGTACCTCTGCAAGAATTTTTTTCTCCCTTAGAGAGACCAGTAACAGTGCAGGCAATGGTGGTACAAAAGGGCCATTCTTTGTTCCAAAGCAGCTGATTCAGGGAATTACTGCCCTTAAGTCCTTTGCCTCTGTATGGGGTCAACAGTTTCATCCACAGCTGTTGACTGATGGTGCTTTTACAGCCTCTTTTACTATAGTATCTAAGCACCTCACAATCTTTTGCTGAGTTTATTTTACTGACTCTAAATCCTTTCATTCTATGTGAGTCCAACAGTTTCATCCACATTTCTCTGTCTGTGGTACTTATATGGCCCCATTTAGCCTGGGTTCCCTGGCTTCTGTCACTCTGTCCTTTCCTGGTTCTCCTCCTACCTCTCTGCTTGCTCCCTCAGCATACCTTCAGAGGAGGCTCCTCATCCCCCTCCCTCCAGCTTTCTGTGGGGGTTCCACAGGACTCGATCCTTGGCCCCCTTCTCTTCTCCCTCTATACCTTCTCTCTCCACATACACACATTCAGCTGCCAGCTCCAGGCTGACTACTCATTGATCCACCTCTCTACACCAGACCTGTCTCCTTTTGTCTGAACTCAAACGTCAGCCTGACTCTCTCACGTGTCTTTGTAGATGTCTAGTGTCAGCTGAAGCTGAACATGGCTAAAACAGAGCTTTTGAATTTCCCCCCATTCCTGTCCCACTACTTCCTTTCTCAGACAACACCAGCATCCTGCCTGTCATTCAGGCCCATTACCTGCCCAGCATCTTCCACTTGGGCCTCTCTAGTTCCTCTCCTCCGGACTGTGTCTAAATCTTGAAGATTCTTTCTCCACAACATCTCTAAGATACGGACTTCCTTATCCATCCTCTTCACAGCTAAAACGCTCATCCAGGCCCTCATAATCTCGTCTCGATGACAGCAAGATCCTTTTCTCTGACAAATGCCATCTTGCCCTGCTCACATCCATTCAGAATGCTGCTACAAAGATCACTGTCCTACCCTGTCATTTTGACCATATTCCCTCTCTCACCGAATAACTCCACTCGCACCCCCTTCTCTATTGCATCAAGAATAAGATACTTGTCTTCACTTTCAAGGCGTGTTGCGAACTATCCCCACCCTATTGATCATCTCTCACTATCAAAATGTCAGTTCCCACCTCAGATCACCCAACGATGCCCGCCTCCATCACCCACTTGTTACATTGTCAAACAAGCATCTTTGTGCTTTCTCCCCTGCTTCCCCATACACTTAGGAGGAGCTCCCCATCAACATGCACAGAATGATCTCATTATCCTCCTCCATATGCCTCATCAAAATGGTCCTTTGAATCATAGAATATCAGGATTGGAAGGGACCGCAGGAGGTCATCTAGTCCAACCCCCTGCTCAAAGCAGGACCAATCCCCAATTTTTCCCCCAGATCCCTAAATGGCCCCCCTCAAGGATTGAACTCACAACCCTGGGATTAGCAGGCCAATGCTCACTGAGCTAACCCGCACTTTGCCAGGATACCTACAAAAAAATTGAGAATGGTTAGGCTATTGGTGCGCAGAGACCACTGTCTCTCATGCTGACCAATGTGGTCGCATTGTTTCCATGTACTCCCCCATCAGACTGTCTGTATCCATCTGTTTTCTCTTGTCTTATAGTTAGATTGTGAGCCCTTTGGGACAGAGTCTGTCTTTTTGTTCTATGTCTGAACAGCACCTAGCGCAATGGGGCGCTGGTCCTGAACTGGGGCTCCTACGTCCTATGGTAATAACAAATCATCATTATTCAGAATTAAGTGTAGACATAGTGTAGGTCTCTCAAGTCCTATGCTAATGCTCTAGTCAATGGATCATCCTCTGTCCCATCCTATTAGTGCTTGCTTGTTCCCTTCTTCAGTTTCCTTTGAAAATATGCTGGTGCTACCCAGTGCAAAATTAGAGTTTATTTGAAAGTGAGCAGACTCTCTAGTTAATCCTAGTTAAAGGGCTATGGATAGAGACCTGTGATCTGGAGAGAGAGGTGTGATCTTCACAAGTGCTGACCAATCGCATCTCCCCTGAATTTCAATGGGAGTTTTGCCTGATCAAGGTAAAAATTTAAGACTTCATGATTTGGCCTATTATTATTGTCAGCTCTAATAATGGAATAAACACCAGAGGTGTAGGGGATTGCCATGGTTAAGCACCCAAATGTTCACTTGCTCAACCAGAGCTTCTCAGGGATGCAAGGTCAAACTGGAAATATTCCTAAGGGAGGGTTTCATGATTGATTACCAAGGCTTCTTTCCCCGATCAAGCCACCCTCTTAGTATTCCGGCACTACTTCATCAGGTTCCAAGTCCTTACACTGACCTCCCCGAATATTGGACCAGTCCCCTACTCCCAGCAGGAATCCGGAAGTGCACACACGAACCAGAAATGAAACTTATTTCCCTCAGACAAGCTATTTGAATTCTTTAAACTTCTGCAAAGGTTAAGGGTTGTGTTTGGTGGCACAGATGCACGCTTATCTCTTCATAGATGTACTTTGTGACTTTTTCAGGGAGCTTCTCCAGCATCGTAAACTTCCTGGAGAAGTGAGAAGTGTCCGTTAAACTCTTCACAGCACTTGCTCCTTCTCTCAAGCCCCAAATAAGCTGTGAGGAGGGGGTGGTATGGAAGTGTTTCTACAATGCAAACTAGAGATACATGCTGCCCTACTCCTGCTTCCCAGCCTAGCTCATAAGGATGTTTCCTCCCTAGAGGATGGGTCTTCTAAGTACTTACGTGGCCTCTGTCACCTCTAATGTCTCACAGAAATGAATAGTAAGGGAGGGAAGTATTCTGATTCCCATGTTATGAGCAATGAGCTGAGGTACAGAGAGCAAGTGACATGCCCAAGGTCACACAGTTAGTTTGTGGCAGAGCCAGAAATTGAACTGAGGTCTCTTGAGTGCAGTCCAATAGCTTAACCAGAAAATGTCCACGCCAGACGCATAGAAGGAGGAGGCCTTGTCTCTCCGTCCACACAGCCAGAACTTCATCATCTCGCCTTTGTCAGCCTCTTCCTCTCCAACACTCACATCAAGCCTCTCACCTCCTTTCAAAACCCCATGGAGACGATCATCTTCCTAGCTTGTCGCTCTGACCACATCTCCCACCTCTCTGAGTGCTTCCCCCTGCCTCCACCTTATCTAATTCAAGCTGTTTGTTATTACCTTTAAAGTAATACATAAACTCTTCCATACTCTACTTACCTGCCCACAGATCTCCTCATATCGCCCCCCCATTCCTTATACTTTAACAATTCTTCTGCGCCCCCTCCCTCTTTATTAATAGAGTCATAGACCATATGGCCAGAAGGGGCCATTATGATCATCTAGTCAGACCTCCTGTAAAGCACAGGCCAGCACCAACTGTTGATTGAACTAGAACATAGAATCATTTAGTTAGTGTTGGTCCTGCTTTGAGCAGGGGGTTGGACTAGAAGACCTCCTGAGGTCTCTTCCAACCCTAATCTTCTATGATTCTATGATATCCTTTTACCTGTCTGTGGAGGGCCCTCCCCAAATTACTTGCTAAAGTCACGACTACGGCTGGCTGACAATTTTTCATCGACAGTTCTTTGACAGAAAATTGTTTTTTTTTTACTATACTATTAGAACTGTAGTGACTAGGAGCCCCAGTCACAGCCCTGTTGCGCTAGGTGCTGTACAAAGACAGAACAAAAAGACAGTCCCTGCCCCAAGGAGCTTAAAAGGAAAGAAAAAAATGGCTTTTCAGCTACACTTCGCGGAAAGTGTCTCCTCTCCACAGAAGCATTCAGCTTTTCCTGGCAAAGCTGACAATGGAATTGTTTTCCTCTTGAAAACTTTTGGGCTTGGGGCAGTGTTGACAGAGTCAATCTTTTTCTGCTGAAAATAAAAGCCGTTTTCAACCAGCTCTGGTCAGCACCCTGTCTGAGGTCCCTTCCAACCCTGATATTCTATGATTCTTCCTACAGATCCTTCCTCAATATCCCCACTCTCCCATGAAGGCAATGAGAAATTCCCAGTTGCTTATGACTAGCTGGGCAGCCAGTTGAGACTTCTGCAATGGATTTTATTTACCTGAGTTTTTTAAACAACCGGAAAAGGGTAGATTCAGCACCATCAGCCATGTGTCCTGTTGCTCTTTACCCCAGCCATGACCCTGAAGATGCTGAGGTCTTCCTAGCTTTCCCTGTATTTAATAGCCCAGAAAAGCAGCTGTTTTGCTGCCTACACTTGACATGGAAATTCTCTCTTCAGGCTGGAACAGATTTTGTAGTTCACTAGACTGGTGGGACGAAAACTCTGGATCACATAGGTCACTGGACTGGCGTTACTAAAATATTTATGAGTGTAACAAATTCATGCTGCAGCTGGGGCCATCCCGGTGGTCGTGCTCCTGCGGTCAGTAGCCACCCGGCACTTCCCGGTGAGAGTTTTCAGAGTAGCAGCCGGGTTAGTCTGTATCTGCAAAAAGAAAAGGAGTACTTGTGGCACCTTAGAGACTAACCAATTTATTTGAGCATGAGCTTTCATGAGCTACAGCTCACTTCATCGGATGCATGCATTGTCCTGGTGAGAGTGGCGCTAAAATTCAGATCCCCACTCGCAAGCACAGGTCCCTACCAGGTAAACTCATGGAGACGCTGCATTACATGGTGGGGCTGATGTCACGCAGCTGAGTGCTTCTGCATCCAACCAACAGAGGGCAGTGATACAAAAAAATACTAACCTGCAACATACAGTATTATTACTATTGAGTCTTTTTATTAGACATTCCTATAGTGCAGCTAACCTGTACAGTGCTTTACAAAGCATAGGCTGAGACCGTTCCATTACAGTGTGGCGGGGGGAGAGGGGGACAAACAGCTGTTGTCGTTCCACCGTAACATAGCAGAGGAACATTCAGCCAAGTTCAGGATGGGGGTAAATGCAGAGAAAGACGACAGGGGAGGTGGAAGAAAAGTGGGAGGAGATGGGCAAGTAGGGGGAGGAGAGGAAACAAGCCGCTGAGGTCCTGATGAAGATGTATCTTGTGCAGCTCGCATGCACGGCGGTGGGGAAGCTGCTTTTATTGTGCCAAAGAGCTGGGTAGGCAGAAACTCCCCAGGAGGAGGGGTGTGGTGGCTGCGGTGAGCAGGGCCCCACAAAGCCATACATCAGCTGAGGTATTTTTAACAATTATTTTGATATAAACAGCTCTGAACTTGAGAAGCTCCATGTAAATGGGAAGCAGTGGGGCTTGTAATTAGGTTTGTGTACACTTTCATAAATTGCTGGGAAACATCAAAGCCGTGATAGAAGGCTGTGGTGCACTTTATTTCCTTCTTCTGTTCTTCTGTTAATTGAACGGTTGATGTGTGGATAGGAAGTGCTGGCTTCATGGAGTACTATTTACAGACCCGCTGACAGCTGCACTGTGAAAATTAACAGGAACAGAGCAGCCTCTGTCACAGCTTTTCCCATAAGGGACTTACTTCAAATTGGATCATTTCTTTCATAGGAGAAACTTTCCTTGTCTGTCTCTCTCACCCCCCCCCCCCCACACACACACACAATCCACTTCCCATTGCTGGCTCCCGGCAGCTACCTGGTTTTTAATTTTTTTAAAGGCAGGTGTGTCATTTTCTGAAAAGTTGGGGAGTATTTGCCCCAAACCCAAATCCTGCCATATTCCATTCATGCCAGGAAGACTCATCCGTGGGAAGTCAATGGAGCTCCTCACTTGAGTAAGTTTGGCAGGTGTGGGTCCCAAGTGCATGCGGCCTCATGGGATGTGGCCCGCTCCTTTAGATGCCAAGAGATGTTATGACTTCAGTCGGAGCAGGGTTGGATTCACCCTAGCGGATTCCTTCTCCACAACTAGACTCCAGTGGTTTCTCCTGACTGTTCGTATTGGGGTAGCCCCAAGAGGCCTCAGCTAAGCTGATGTCTCTTTGTGCTGGGCACTGGGTAGACACCGTAAAAGAAAGCCCCTGTCCCCTGAGCTTACAAGCTAAAAGGCAAGAAATAGCAGGGAGGTGAAACAAATGGGTGGGAGGAAGGGTAGCAGTGACAACAGCATGGTTTGGAGGGAGGTTTGAGCATTGGCCTGCTAAACCCAGGGTTGTGAGTTCAATCCTTGAGGGGGCCATTTAGGGATCTGGGGCAACAATAAGAGACAGTATTTGGTCCTGCTGTGAAGGCAGGGGACTGGACTCGATGACCTTTCAAGGTCCCTTCCAGTTCTATGAGATAGGTATATCTCCATATTAAATTATTTGACTTAGAGGAGCATTGTGCACAGCTGTAATAAGCCAATCAATAGAAATGGTCACAGCAGCAGCACACCCGAGTCCCAGCAGAGAAGAGTTAACTCAAGGACACTTGAGTGCCTAAAATATTACGGTTAACAACACAGTGAGGGTGATTAGAAAGAAGTCTTAAGAGTCAAGTTTAATGGCACCCTTCCACCTCCTCATCTTCCAGTGCTTGTGTTCATATGTCATCTCTCTGGATTGCAAGCTCTTCAGGGCTGTCATCTTGTCTTTACCCCTGTCAGTAAAGGACTTAGTGGACTGCTGGTGCCAGATGAGTAAATCATTGGCATCATCAAGTGTTTCAGGGGAACCATTTGCACTTCATATTCTTTGTTGAATGCCAACAGTGGGCTGGGAACTGTGCAATACACATTCTGTCCCAAAGAGCTTGGGGCTAAATCCTCAAACGGACTTAGGTGTGTCAAAATTCAGCATCATAGCCCCTTGTAGCCTCGTGGAATTTACAGCTTTGAGTGAGGCGCCTAAGAATGGGAGCCACCTAAGCTAGCCAATGGGAGATGCTGAAGACGGAGGTGTGGCTTAAGCCCCACCTGTCTCCAGGAGTTAGGCACCTATCTCCAGTTGGGATTCTCAGCCAGGAACTGTAGGTAGGCACCTAAGACATTTTTTTGCAAGAAAGGTGGCAGCACATGCCTAACTCCAAACAAAAAGGGAGAGAGAAGGAAGTGGGCCTCTGCCTTGTAACCTTTAGTCCAGTGGTCAGGGTACTTACCCAGGATGTAGGAGACCCGGTTCAATCCTCTTCTGTATCTGATGTAGAGAAGGGATTAGAACTTGGGTTTCCCATCTCTCAGTAGTTGATCTAGCCCAGTCTCTGTTTGCTATCAAAAGTCACCACAGCCTAAAACTTATGGGTCAGTTTTCCCTCAGTCACCAGGTCCCCCAATAGGGGATAGACCTTCACAGTTTGGCCCACCCCACTCCTGCCACCACCACCACTTGTTTCACTTCCTTTAGCCAGAGGTTCCGGTAGCACCCCAGCAATAATATCCCTTACGTCCTACAATAAAATAAAATCAAATCCCAGGGCAACGTTCCCTCCCTTCCCCATTGTTTCATAAATGAACTAATAAATCAGATGTTTCTAGGCCCCGGAATAGAATGCCAGGCAGCCCGGCTGCCTGACAGGGGGTATGAATCATACCGGCACCGAAGATGGCCTTTTGGGGCCTAAGCACTCAACTGAGCTGCATTTCCTCTCTAGTCACATCTCCGTAGCAGTGCAGGCATCTGGCAGGACAGCTAAGAGGCCCAGGGGAGTTGATAGGCTTCAGTTGCAGTCTTTCTCTCTCTTTCTTCCCTTCAAACTGTTCTGCGCTGCAGAATTCATTACCTCCAAATGGGCTAAGAGGGATAAGCGATAGTGAGCCTCACATCTTTGCTTTAGACAAAAGGAGCTAATTGGCGCTATAATGTCCTTTTGTGGCTCCAGAGGGAGGAAGGAACTAAATCAACAACAGGAGGAGGTTGCTGGGGGGTGGGGAAGAAAGACAGAGAAGTGGAATGTTGTAGAGGTCCCAGATATTCCATGCTCAACACCTGTCTCTTTTGGACATTAGAACCTAAGAGGGCTAAAAAAATTTCCAAGCACTAACCTTTCCTGAGGGATCACAGCCATTTATAAACCTATGGTCCTGGAGACATAAAACATTCCCTCTCTTACAGGGGGATTTCTCGCCCAACAGAGGGAATTCCAGTGGATAACACAGAGATCCTGTGTTAAGAACACATTCGTCCTGTAGAAGAGGAAGAATTACAGTCCCAGGACTGGATCTTTATCACTTTGATGATTTTCTTTCCTTTCTTGCACCTCTTTCTCACTAGGGTCCTGCTCCAAAGCCTTGTGAAGTCAGTTGGACCTTTCCATGGGCTTTCGACCAGGTTTGAATCACTCTGGATGCTTCCAACTATTTCCCTTGAATTCTTGTCTTCCAGCCAGCTCACCCTTAAAGCACGATATCTTCACTGGCTGGAATGAAGAAGTTCCCTTGAAGTCTCTTCAGGAATGAATGAACCCCTTTCCTGCAGCCTACACAGATAATCCTCAGGAATCTGTGTGTGTTAACCCATTCCAGAATGCCTTTATTTGTAGGTGACTTGATTGGTTTTGGCCAAAGTGGTCAAATGTTGACCAAGATCATTTTTAAAGGTCAAGGTCACAGTACCAACTTTTGGATGAGATATTAAGCCGAGACCCTTGTAATTTGTGGTTGTGAAGGATCTCATAGTATTTTTGACAAAATTAGATTTATTAACCCAGGTGTCCCAGCCAAATTCCAATGAGTAATTACATTCTGGGTTCCTAAAATCCCCTGGCTCTTTCAGTCAGATATGCCATTTTGCTTCACTTCCTGCCCTAAGCTCTTGCATGGTGGTGTGGTACACTGTTCAACAGCTGCCATGTTTCTCTAGTAGATTCATAGATTCCAAGGCCAGAAGGGACCATTGTGATTATCTAGTCTGACCTCCTGTATAGCCTAGGCTAGAGACCTACCCCCCAAATAATCCCTAGAGCAGATCTTTTAGAAAAACATCCACTCTTGATTTAACAATTGTCAGTGATGGAGAATCCACCTCAACCCTGGGTAAATTGTTCCAATGGTTAAATGCTCTCCCCATTAAAAATCTACGCCTCATTCCCATTTGTTTCAGTCCAAATGGAAGCAGATTCTTTGGCATATAAAGGGCCAGATCCTCAGCTAGTATAAATCAGTATCACTCCATTGAAACAAATGGAGGTACATTGATTTTACACCAGCCAAGGGTATAGCACCATATGGCCATCATCTTGCTGTGCCTCAGTTTCCCCATACGTGAAATGGTGATGATAATGCAAAGATGACATGAGATTAATTAACAGAGTGATGGTTGGCCATAGTTTTGTGATCCTCAAATGGAAGGTGCTGTGGAAGTGCAAAGACTTATTATTTAGGCTATCAAATTGAAATGTGTTAATGGAGAATGGATACAGTATAGAAGTGATTGTAACATGCTTTAATGGGCAGTATCTTTATAACTAAATAATGTTATTGCAGTATTCCTTATCCTGTGCAATATTCTAATTTTAAAACGAGCTATTTAAAAATTGTATATTTCCCTCATTTGCTGGCCCTTCTTTAACTCTTATTTCTTTTTAAAATCAGTGACCTGGAGTGACCAAGGGTCTATTCCTGGCTGAGCCATTGACCTGCTGTTTAAGTTTAAACAATTCACTTCTCCTATCAGTGACTATGTCCCCTCCCACTTTTTTTCCATCTTGCCTATTTAGATTGTAGGTCAGGGACGGTCTCTTACTATGTGTTTGTACCATGCCTCACGCAAAGGGTCCTGATCTTAGCTTTGTCTCCCATAATATGAATAATTGAGCGGCTCAAAAACTTTTGTTCAAAATTTTTTCCCATGAAGTGAGGTTTATTTTAAGACAATCCATTTGCCTAAAAAAAAAACCAAAAACAAACCAAATACCACCACAACAGATTTTCATTGAAAATATAAAACTTTCAAAACAAAAAAAATCATCCGAGAAGAAAAAAGGGTTTGGGGGGTTTCAGTTTTTCTATGGAAACCCAATAAAATTAAATGAAGACTTTTTTTTCTTTTTTGTCAAAATTTTTCATGGGAAAAAAATACATTCTGACCATTACTCAACAATAACGATCGCCTGCCAGTAGTGCATGAAGCGACGTGAATAGCTCTGGCGTGTGTGAAATTATTATAAGTAGATTGAGCCACAAAATCCAGCTCTGGATTGGGATCCAAACTTTCCCAAAGTGTTGAGGTATTAAAGACTTGGAGTTTTGATTCGGGGGCCATCTCTAATATCTGAGGTATGTATCTAGTTATTCCTAGTTAAAATCCGGTACAGTTTCGCCACCAGTTAATACTTCAGTTACCTTGAAGGAAGTAACTACTTCAGCTCAGAGTGATACCAACTGACAAGTGTTTGGGGGAGTAAGACCTAACTCAAGCATCTACTCCAAATAAATTACAACTCAGGAGACCTGTGGATGGAAGTACCTGTAGCTACTATCTCTGCTTAGACATTCCCTTGCCAAGGGAGTGCCATTATCAAAGGCCTCTGTCACTCTAGTGCTGGATGAATGTCTCCTATCTCCTTCCGTCTCTGTCACCCACGGCTCGAGTGTGTCTAAACTGGATCTCAGGAATCTAAAGTAAAATTGCTCCTTGTGGCTGCCTTCCCACTCACCTTTCAGATGAGACATGACATGGAAAAATACCATGGCATATTTCACAAGAGGAGGGTAGTTCTTCCTGATGTCCTGGCCTAATTCCAACTTGTGTAATTACATTCTGCCTATCTAACATTCCCTGTCCTCTGCAAGGTCTAAATGGATACACTGTTCTTTTTCACTTCCTGTCCTGAACTTCAAGCCCATATGCTCAGGGTTCAGCTGATTGCCATATTTGGGGTCGGGAAGGAATTTTCCTCCAGGGCAGATTGGAAGAGGCCCTGGAGGTTTTTCACCTTCCTCCGTAGCATGGGGCACGGGTCACTTGCTGGAGGATTCTCTGCTCCTTGAAGTCTTTAAACCATGATTTGAGGACTTCAGTAGCTCAGACATAGGTGAGAAGTTTATTGCAGGAGTGGGTGGGTGAGATACTGTGGCCTGAGTTGTTCAGGAGGTCATACTAGATTATCATAATGGTCCCTTCTGACCTTAATATCTATGAATCTATGATACCCAAGTGTCTTTACAAACTGGGGCCAGATCCTCAGCTGATGTAATATAGCATCCTTGATTTCAGTGGAGCTACACAGATTTACATCAGCCGATGTAGCCCTGTTTTCAGTCTTGGCAAGCAGCTTCTCCCATTGACTCTCAATGCCTAACTTCAGGCAGGCTGGTTTGAACATATTGCCCTTCGTGGCTTGTCTAAGGGCACCTATCCAAATCAGTTCCACAGCTGGGAATAGAACTGCAGGCCAAGATTCTCACATGTGGGCACCTAAATTCATATTGTGGCAGCTCAATAAGTAGCCTGATTTTCAAAAATGCTGAACCCCGAGCAGTTTCCATTGACATAGGTGCCGCGATATGGACACAGGGCTGGGATTTCAAAAGGACCCGAATCAAATGTGGGCACCTGATTCTCTTGGACATGTTTAAATCCCAGCCTCGAAGCCTAACTTTAAGCAGCCAAAACCTCTCGACTTCCCAGCCCTGGATCTATCCAGTGAGCTGACCCCACCTATACCAGGTATAGGTCACAATTCAGCAAAGCACTGAATTCACCCATGCTGCACTCCAGTGCGGCTGCTCAGATAGTTAAAATTAAGCATGTGCTTAAATGCTCTGCGGAATCAGGGCTGTAATTCACGAGCTTATAAAAATAATCTCTATATATTACTAGGGGGGCGAGTTGCCTCGCTGAGCCCCGAGGTTCTTACGCTTATAGGCCCTACTAAATATAAATATATGGCATTGTACTTTGCAGTGACTTAATTTCTCAAGACTTTTTCATTGACAATTGTGCTGGAAGACATAGGTTTACCTGGGGTAGTACAGTATTATTTAGTCTTCTGTAAAGTTTATGCTTAATTTGTGTATACACTCCATTTGGAGGGCCATAACTAACAGGAAGCACTCCAGACATCCAGGGAAGAGATTTGTTTTTGTGCCCTTTTAATGAAATATCAATGGATGGATATTTTATTTTTAGTTGAATATGAAATTTCACAAGCGACCTGTCAAGCCCCTGTTTTCAAGTGTGACTTTATTTCACACGTCAAGACAGGCTGGGAAATTAGTTTTTCCCAAAGAGGACTCTGATTAGGGATTACAAACTGAGTGTAGTGGAGGGGGATTTTTACCTCCATTTTTTTCCCCTCGCAGCACCAGGCTGCAGAGTGTCTGCCTGTGCTGACTAAGGGGAGCAATATATTACCAACTGCCCCAGGGGAACAAACAAGGATAGTCACATTAAGTAGACTTGCCAGCCTAGGAGCAAACGGGAAATAATATCTCCCTCTACTATAGTGCTTCTCAGCAGTAGATCTCATAGCACTTAATAAAGGAGGTCAGGAGGAAAGGAGATGAGCTCCAGTTTTAGCCAGCCTGTGGCAAAGGAAATATATGGCACTGTCTCGTGTTCATTGAGGGCCTGATTCAAAACCAGTGGAAGCCAGTGACTTCCATGAGCTTTGGATCCGGGCCGCATGTGGTCCTTCATGGTCCAACATTCTCCGCTCCGAGCGGCACTAGGGAGCTCCCGTAATAATGCTTTGTGTGGAATTGTATGACAGGGAGCTGAGGTGTTAGGCAGGAGGTCAGGCTAAATTTTCATTGTGCTCCTTCTGGCTTTAAAAGCAATGAATCCATGAGGTGGACAAATAAGTAAGCCTTCCCCATCCACAGTATGCAGAAGCTTTCACCCATGATCTCAAAGCATTTTCCACAGATGAGTGATTTAAGCCTCTTAACACCCTGTGGGCTCAGGAAGTACTGAAGGGGCCCAGTCCCAGGGAGTCCAAAGGGAGCCTGTCTGTAGATGACAGTAAGCAGGGAGCCAATTCTATTATCCTCATTTTGCAGATGAGTAAGGCCAAATTCTCAGCCGGTAGCTACACCAGTTTACACCAACTCAGGTTTACCAGCCTTGGGAAGTGATATCACATGAACGCCCTACAGAATTCATCACCCACATCCATTCGGAATCTGGCCAGTTTAATCATAGCATCACAGAATCACTTGATGATGACCTGTTCTGTTCATTCCCTCTGGGGCACCTGGTATTGACCACTGTCAGAAGACAGGATACTGGGCTAGATGGACCTTTGGTCTGACCCAGTAGGGCCATTCTTATGTTCTTACATTCTTAAGATTAGGGTTGGAAGAGACCTCAGGAGATCATCTAGTCCAACCCCCTGCTCAGAGCAGGACCAACCCCGACTAAATCAATGATGTTTAATTTAATGACCTTCAAGATCCTACATGATGTATTAGTAGCAGATGCTGGGGATGAAGTGTGGTCTTATGCTTAGTGTATGAGCCTGTAATTTAGAATAGCTGGGTTCAATTCTTGACTCTGCCACACATAAACTGTCGGTCGTCCAATTATTCTGGGCCTTAGTTCCTTAGCTATAAAATGGAGATAGCAACAGTGACTCTCAGTGATCTCCCTGTCTTGTTGGGTTTTGGTTTTTTTTTAATGTAAACTCTGAAGGGCAGGGGCCGTCTCTTGCAGGTGTACGTACAGCACCTACCGCACTGGGGTGCTGATGTCATTTGAAGCTTCTAAGCACTACTTGTAATACTGCTACTAATAATGTCACCCAGGAATCCAGACTTCCAGGCCTTTGCTCTAACCACTTGTCCAACGCCCTCCCTTTCACACAGTAGCCATCTATTACTTATTACTCAGTGGGATCCTTGTGGAAAATTCCCATTGGCATTCATTTTGTTCTTTATGAGGATTAAAGGCAAAATCTAGCGGTGGTGGAGGAAAACATCTTCCAACTAACCATCCGTTGCTGCCAAGGTCTTACCTGCTTTGGCAAGTGTCAAGGTTCCTCCCCCACTCTGAACTCTAGGGTACAGATGTGGGGACCTGCATGAAAACCTCCTAAGCTTACTTTTACCAGCTTAGGTTAAAACTTCCTCAAGGTACAAATTAATTTGATCCTTTGACCTTGGAATATCCACTGCCACCACCAAAGTCTAACTGGGTTTACTGGGAAACGTAGTTTGGACACGTCTTTCCCCCCAAAATCCTCCCAACCCTTGTACCCCACTTCCTGGGAAAGGTTTGGTAAAAATCCTCACCAATTTGCATAGGTGACCACAGACCCAAACCCTTGGATCTGAGAACAATGAAAAAGTATACAGTTTTCTTACAAGAAGACTTTTAATAGAAATAGGAGTAAATAGAAGTAAAGAAATCACCCCTGTAAAATCAGGATGGTAGATACCTTACAGGGTAATTAGATTCAAAACATAGAGAATCCCTCTAGGCAAAACCTTAAGTTACAAAAAAGACACACAGACAGAAATAGTCATTCTATTCAGCACAATTCTTTTCTCAGCCATTTAAAGAAATCATAATCTAACACATACCTAGCTAGATTACTTACTAAAAGTTCTAAGACTCCATTCCTGGTCTATCCCCGGCAAAAGCAGCATATAGACAGACCCACAGACCCTTTGTTTCTCTCCCTCCTCCCAGCTTTTGAAAGTATCTTGTCTCCTCATTGGTCATTTTGGTCAGGTGCCAGCGAGGTTACCTTTAGCTTCTTAACCTTTTACAGGTGAGAGGATTTTTCCTCTGGCCAGGAGGGATTTTAAAGGGGTTTACCCTTCCCTTTATATTTATGACAGCAAGCATGAGATATTTCAGACGAAGGCCTCATTTTTCCCCACCACCCTCTTCAATTCACAATGACACTCAGTTCTCAGAATTAACAGAATTCTAAAAGTCTGAATAAACAGAGGGGTAGATGCCAAGTTACTCTGTGCTGCAAATGAAGCAACAGCCATGGAGGAGAAGTCTCCTTTACATTGCATGGCATTTTTTGCTGATAATCCTCAGATTAAAGCCCTGTTTGACTCCACCACTATGTTTGTTCAGTGCTGCGTGGGAAGAGTTGCACCTAAGGAGCCATTTGCAGGGCACAGCGATCAATTTGATTGGTCCTATAAAACCAGCTGTACTGCATTTTGGTGAGCGCCATCTACTGGCAATTTGTCTATTAACTATATTTGCATATATACTAAATATATTTGCATATATACAGACATCTCTGTTTTACAGAGCAATCTTGTAACATGCTGCTTCTGTTTGGCTGCAGCCAATAGACTTCCTTCTTCCTCCTCCTTCAAAATTTCGATAACACTTACAATACCAAATCCCCCACTATTTGTAGATTGCCATGTTTCTACAGCTTTTTTTTTTTTTGTATTATGGTAATACCTAAAGGGGCAAGCCAAGATCAGGACCCAGTTGTACTAGGCTGTCCAAAAACACAGTGAGACAGTGCCAAAGCCTGAACAGACAAGACAAACAAAGGACTGGAGGTGGGGAAAAAGATGTCCTGAGAGGCAAAGTGACTTGCTCAAGGTCTAATCCTGTCTCTTGCTTCCTCCCTCTCCTGAGTACCCTCTCCACTAGACCACTCTGCATTTTTGACACACGTCCCAGAAGATAACAATAATTCCCTTTACTCAGCTTCAAAATCTTGCGTCCTTTAAACTGTGTTCCTCCGTGGCTAACCCAGCTCTGCCGTGTTAGGCTTCTAAGCTGCACTGAGCCACCCAACCTACCCTGACCCAAAGCCTCTCTCCAGTGCGGCTGCAAATAGGTTCAGATCATTAGATCCAGGTTACCAAACAGCCTCTTGGATCAGGGTTAATTAAATGAGTGTTGAAATCTAATTAAGGACTGGTCGGGGCGATAATTAGCAGGAAATGTATGCATTAAAATATTCATTTGTCGATGAGCTGCAATTAAGAATGTGATTTGGGGAAGGATCAATAGCTATATCATGTGATTAAGAAAAAATGAGAAGTTGCCCAGCCTTGAGCAGAAACCCTGGTGAATGTGGATTTTATTCTGCTTCGCTCTCTTAATAACTCCTGGATCCCACTGTACAGCCTTGAATAGGGCATTCATCTCTCCCTCCCTTTGTTTTGCTAAGTCATTTGTTTCACTTCTTTTGTTCTTCACCACATTGTTCAGGCAGGTTATAGATGTATTAGCAAGAGGGAAAGAGTGGGAGAGTGACAGGTCAAAAAGAAAGGTTCCTCACCAACGAAAATCTCTTCCAGTGCTGCTAATCCAGGGGAACATCACTCATTGTGTGGCCTCAGACTGTTTCTTTATCAAGTTAATTCCTCGGCTTTTTATTCCTTACGAGGATCTGCAGCAGGTGCTGCATATGCATGTGCTGGGGCTCCTGCAGACGTATCTATTATTATTATTATTTATTAATTTGTATTATCGTCGTGCCTAGGAGTCAGAGACCGGGACCCTGCTGTGCTAGGCATTGTATGTGCATTAAAGTATTTTATTAAGATATTCCTAACGAGCAGCAAAGCAGCTCTGCCTTCAGTGAAATAGATATTATTCCCCAGTTTGGGGGGCCAGCAATTATACTCCCCCCGTCTCCATAACGGTGCACCTGTACTGGAACAATTAGTGCCCGTGTTGCAGCAACAGCCAGCAACAACGCCACTGTTCTGGTGCTAAACTGGGGCCACAGCATTGCTCCCACTACAGCTGTTCAGAAATTTTTCCGGTGGAATGGTTTTCTGTAGCGGAAGACTGATTTGGCGAAACCGACCTTTCCATGGGAATGGGTCCATTTAGATGGAAACCGCGCATGTTGCCCATGGAGACCTGCCTGGTTTCCTAACAGGTCCTCTGCCTTCCCAGGCTCCCAGGATGACTGCATCAGCTGGGCTCTCCAAACAGCAGGCTGTACGGGCTGCCAAACTTCCCAGCTACCTAGGCTGCCTGACTCCCTGGAAAAATTCTGCTTTGGTTCTCCCAGAACTAGATTTTCTTTTATTGTTCTCTCCCACAAAACATCCCAAGCCAGGATTAATATTTTTTCAAAAATTCAAAATTTTCCATGGGAGGGAAATGGGACCTGCCATCCAAGTCTAGCTGCCAGTGCTGAGTTCTAGTGTAGACAGGGGCCCAAGCAGGTTGGCATTGCTGCTAGCTTGGGTGTAGCTGCAGATTGCTGGCTGTGGCTGGATTAATAGTACTAAAGCTCAAGTGTCAAGGCCAATTAAAGCCAAGTTCTTGTCCCACTGAGCCTAAGACACAAGAGTGAGTGAGAGGTAGAACAGGTTTCAGAGTAACAGCCGTGTTAGTCTGTATTCGCAAAAAGAAAAGGAGGACTTGTGGCACCTTAGAGACTAACCAATTTATTTGAGCAGAAGCTTTCGTGAGCTACAGCTCACTTCATCGGATGCATACCGTGGAAACTGCAGCAGACTTTATATACACACAGAGAATATGAAACAATACCTCCTCCCACCCCACTGTCCTGCTGGTAATAGCTTATCTAAAGTGATCATCAAGTTGGGCCATTTCCAGCACAAATCCAGGTTTTCTCACCCTCCACCCCCCCACACAAATTCACTCTCCTGCTGGTGATAGCCCATCCAAAGTGACAACCCATTTCACAGCTGATTGCTTCCTACCAGTCACCTGCTAGGGTGATCTGGGTTTCCTTGTTTGGATAGAAGATCAAGGCCTTAGGAGTGAGAAGAAAACATGGTTCCATCAAGGGAACAAATGGAAGAAAGTCTAGCTGCATGATTAGTTTGAGTTTGCATGTGTTAAAAAGGCATATTAATTACCAGCTGTAGTTATGACTCATATATTACATGTGTTTACCAGAAAATCCCATATGTTAACCGCACTGTCGTTCTGTTTCAATGCGTATGAAAAATATCAGTGTGCCTTCCATGTACTCTCTCCTAAGTGGGAAATAAGCCCAACCGTGTGAGATTTTCCAAAGTGCTCAGAGCTGGCTTATCTCTGTTCCTACTGAAATCTTTAGTAAAACTTCCACTAGTGTCAGCAGGAGCAGAAAGAGAGAGCAACTCTGAGTGTTTTGGAAAATCCCTACCCAACAACGATCAAGTCAGTGTCTCTTGAATTTGAACCCAAGCGGGTTCAAAGTTTGGCACAAAGAGTTTGCCCATCCCTAATTATTGCATTTCCACTGTCATTACAGCATGCCGTCTGTGCCAGCTTGCACAAAAGGGTTTTCACCTTGTTTTCCTTGCTGAGAAATTCCATTGCTCCAAATGAGTAGAGCTTTCCTAACTGCAGCTAACAAACTCTGCATTCATCTTCCCATGACCTCTACTGAGGTCACCTCTCAACTTTCTGCAGTTCTCGAGGTAGAGGAGGAAACTCTGATCCACTTATCACCACTTTCCCTTCCCTGACTTGACTGCGTCTCACGGAGATGCTGCAGGATGCTTAAACGTCTGCAGACTGTGAGGTGCTAAGTTCTGGAATCAAAGCTGACCCTTGTGTTCTCACCAGACACAAGCATAAAAATAGTGAGTGCCAAGCAATTGCGGGAGGCAGGGGTCCCACAGGCAGGATCTGGCAGGGATAGAACTAACCCATTGCACTGTCCAAAAAATAAATCAGGCCAAATGTACTGCAGAAGTTACTCGCTTGCAGCGCAGTGGCACCAACTCTCAGTGTAAATCCCTAATAGACCAGCAGCTTCACTAGGTGGAAAAGAACAAGGCCCACCTCTTTGCAGGGGGAATTTAAACCAAAGCAAAGAAAGGAGGAGCTCAGAGAAGAATGAGAGTTGGCCAGATGGCCCACTCACCCCACCCTCGTGGTACAGATTCCTTTTCCTCTTTGCTGCTGCTCTCTCCAGCCTGCCACAGGCTGAGATCAGCGTGGAACTTAAAGATCACGGGAGGATGCCCAGGGTTGTCTTCAAAGCCCACTGGAGCCGAATCTCAGCCAGTCTCTGTTACATGTGCAAATGCAGATTGCTCCCAGTAGGCACTAATGGGAAAATACCCCTGTTGTGTTCTCTCTTTCTGTTTTCCTACCTCCAGGGGGCCTCCTCGAGCCTGGTGGTGAAGTTTGCAGACACGGACAAGGAGCGTACAATGAGGCGCATGCAGCAAATGGCAGGACAGATGGGCATGTTCAACCCCATGGCGATCCAGTTTGGAGCATACGGTGCCTACGCACAGGCAGTAAGTATAGCTACTGTTCTCTACACGTGAAGGAGAATTGCGTTGCCAGACACCATACAGACAATGGCACAGCACACAGAGACACCCTACAGGAGGAAAGAGTGAGGAAAGGAAAGAAAGACTGTGTGATTCCTTCATTAAACTGGCTCTGCAGAGATAGGTCAGAGACAAGTCTGAGCCACGAAGCCACTCAGCTTGCTGTAGGCTGGGATATTTCCCAGACAGTGCAGAAGGCAAAACGGCTGCTTCCAGTTATGACCAGTTGGTCCAATCCATAACCACCAAAGCCAGACACCACGAAGCGTCAAGGATTTGGATAAAATGGGACCCGAATCCAATTCCACCCCAGTTTTTAGTGTTGTGTCACCAACATCCAACCCCAGATCGGTTTCAGGAAATGGAAACCATCCCGGGTTTAACCCTCTGGCCTTCCCAGGCTATAACCCCTAAGCTGCATCGGATTGGCCGGTGAGATAGCTCTCAACTGTATTCAGCCAGGCCCATATTTTCGACAGTGTCTTCTAATTATTTTGTGAACCCCCATATTCAGGCAGTCAAAATCAGTGGTCAGTGTAGAAAATGGCCGCCTTAGTCTTTGCATCTTCAGGGTCGTCAAAAGATGCCAGGTAACACGCACACGCGCACACTCATACATGGTCCCTGCCCCAAAGAGCTTAAATCTGAGTCAGACAGAGGCAAAACAGTTGAGACACATTTACACAGGAACACAGGAGCTGCCCTACTGATTTGGACTCATGGTCCATCTAGTCCAGTATCGCATTGTTGAGAGTGGCTGTTACCAGATGCTTCAGAGGAAGGTGTAAGAACCCTGCTGTAGGCAGATGTAAAAGTGATTCTGGGTGCCTCAGCATTGGGTGAACTCAGGAGCGACATGCAGACATAACAGCACAGATCCCACTAGCCACATAGCTAGCCCTCCGTGCCATTGCATGTGAGCACCTCACAGTCTTTCATGGCTTTGATCCTTATATTCTGTGAGGTAGGGTGAGGCTACTCTTTCCATTTTCTAAACGGGAACTTGAGGCAAACAGAGATCAGGGACTTGCCCAAGGTTATATCCGGAGGCTGTTGCTGAGTCACCAGTTGAAAGCAGGTGTATTTGAATATTACCCTAGTACCCCATTCACTAGACCATGCTTTCTACCCTACCAGCTTTCTCTAGTATGTTGGCACTCAGCTAGAGTACCCTCTGTCCCCTGTCTTGACTCCCCATCTTCCCTCTTTTTCGATGAAGGCCTAAGAAGCTTCCATCCTCTCCTAAGTGTTTTCAGCATAACTGATGGAAGTATGGGCTGGATGAATGCACTATAAGGTGGGTAGAAAGTTGGCTAGATTGTCGGGCTCAACGGGTAGTGATCAATGGCTCCATGTCTAGTTGGCAGCCGGTGTCAAGTGGAGTGCCCCAGGGGTCGGTCCTGGGGCCGGTTTTGTTCAATATCTTCATAAATGATCTGGAGGATGGTGTGGATTGCACTCTCAGCAAATTTGCGGATGATACTAAACTGGGAGGAGTGGTAGATATGCTGGAGGGCAGGGATAGGATACAGAGGGACCTAGACAAATTGGAGGATTGGGCCAAAAGAAATCTGATGAGGTTCAATAAGGATAAGTGCAGGGTCCTGCACTTAGGATGGAAGAACCCAATGCACAGCTACAGACTAGGGACCGGATGGCTAGGCAGCAGTTCTGCAGAAAAGGACCTAGGGGTTACAGTGGACGAGAAGCTGGATATGAGCCAGCAGTGTGCCCTTGTTGCCAAGAAGGCCAATGGCATTTTGGGATGTATAAGTAGGGGCATAGCGAGCAGATCGAGGGACGTGATCATCCCCCTCTATTCGACATTGGTGAGGCCTCATCTGGAGTACTGTGTCCAGTTTTGGGCCCCACACTACAAGAAGGATGTGGATAAATTGGAGAGAGTCCAGCGAAGGGCAACAAAAATGATTAGGGGTCTGGAACACATGACTTATGAGGAGAGGCTGAGGGAACTGGGACTGTTTAGTCTGCAGAAGAGAAGAATGAGGGGGGATTTGATAGCTGCTTTCAACTACCTGAGAGGTGGTTCCAGAGAGGATGGTTCTAGACTATTCTCAGTGGTGGAAGAGGACAGGACAAGGAGTAATGGTCTCAAGTTGCAGTGGGGGAGGTTTAGGTTGGATATTAGGAAAAACTTTTTCACTAGGAGGGTGGTGAAACACTGGAATGCGTTGCCTAGGGAGGTGGTGGAATCTCCTTCCTTAGAAGTTTTTAAGGTCAGGCTTGACAAAGCCCTGGCTGGGATGATTTAATTGGGGATGGGTCCTGCTTTTGAGCAGGGGGTTGGACTAGATGACCTCCTGAGGTCCCTTCCAACCCTGATATTCTATGATTCTATGATTCTATGAATGCCCTGGAGAATCCTGCATGCCCCGATCTATCTCAAATCGCCCGCTCCTTTGGGGAACTCCCTCCCCTTTCTTGAGTTGCTCTCTCCCCAGCATGTGTGGAGCTATTGAGTTTGTGAGGACACTTCCTATCATGTACTTCTGTACCAGATATGGACTGGCTACAGAGCTCACTTATACGCACTAGGATCATCATAAGATCCTTTAATGCTCTTCCTGGTATGGCTAAGGTTAGCCTTTTAAATAAAGTATTTTACACAGTGCCATCTTGTGGCAGAACAGTATACTACAGTTTAGCATTCCATCACATCTCCCCCTTTTACGTTCTACTTTCCTGCCATTTACAATATTTATATGATCATGCTATCACTGAGGTTCAGTATGTATCAATCTATTAAGTGTCTCTGAATCATACTGTTTTTCTAATTACACGTCCCAAACACATTAACAACTTGGTCATCTGGCTGTCCATTAGTTGCAACGACTGGGTGTAGTCCGTTTGGAATCCTTGAGTCGTCTTCTTGGTCTCCATCTGACATCTGTAGAGTTTGCTCTGTTGATCCTTCTTTCTGATTCTGTTGAATTCTCCACTGTTGGTCTCAGTCACATCTGACCTGGGTGCTGAATTCCTTTTCTTTATGACAGCTGGAGTTGTCCATCCTTTTCCTCCATCCATTTTGACGTACGCAGTCACCAGATTTTAGACCCAACAGTTCTCTGAGTGACATCTGTTGTAAAAGTGTTCAAAAGCTCTTTTAGTCTTTTTATTTGATTTGGCTGCGTTCTGAATGTCTGGCCACTTTGGAGATAGATTCTTTTCCAAAGTTGCAATAGTTGTCTTCCCTTCAAGAATTGTTTAGAACTACATTCATTAGCTTGTATTGGTGCTGATCTGTAATTGAGAAGAGTGAAGAATGGATCTTCCTGCTGTAGGATTTTCTTGGCTGTCTGTACAGCTCTTTCAGCCTCTTCATTCACATGTGTGTAATGTGGGCTGCTAGGAATATGATCAAAATAATATCTCATTCAGAATGACTTAAATTCTGCTGCAGTAAATTGTGGTCTGTTGTCTGTCACTACTTGGACTGAAATATTGAAATAAGCAAAAGTGAACTTCAGTTTCTCGATTAGAATCATAGAATCATAGAATATCAGGGTTGGAAGGGACCTCAGGAGGTCATCTAGTCCAACCCCCTGCTCAAAGCAGGACCAATCCTCAACTAAATCATTCCAGCCAGGGCTTTGTCAAGCCTGACCTTAAAAACACACTTCAACACGTTATGTCTTCCAAGTGCATTATTTCTATATACCTGGAAAAACAGTCCATTGTGACTAGGTAATGATGTCCTCTGAATTTGCATAAAACTCCAACTTGTCTCTTCCAAGGCCTGTCTGGTAGAGGTGTTGTTATTAAAGTTACTTTGTGTTGTGTTGATCTGTTAATTCTGCAACATTCATATGCAGATATTTACTCTTTATGTCCTGGCTGATGCCCGACCACCGCACTGACTGGTTGGTCCATTCACAGCATTTAGTTAAGCCCTTGATGTCTTTCATGGAAGAGATTTAGGATTTCTCCTCTGGTTTCATTTGGAATTA
The DNA here is from genome assembly GCF_965140235.1 of Caretta caretta. Lineage (NCBI taxonomy): Eukaryota > Metazoa > Chordata > Testudines > Cheloniidae > Caretta > Caretta caretta. The sequence goes on along the minus strand of NC_134210.1, from coordinate 6,624,409 downwards.
TGATGCAGTTGCCTTTAATCATGAGTCCATCTGAACTGCGTAATTTTCCATGCACCACAAAATAGTGTCTTGTCACTTCCTTAGGGTCTGTTAGATACTTGGGCCAGCCACCGCTAGTATAACTTAGAAATTCCTGAAGTTGTATGTCTGTTGAGGTTGCTTTTTGTAGCTGGTGTAGTCTCTGTTTTGACATTGGGCTGCATGTCTCCACAGCATCCCCATGTGCCTTTATGTCGACTTCGAGCTCCCAGGTAATTGAGTGCGATGTTGGGCTCTCTGACACGGTGCCCGCTACTACTACCTTTTCCCCTGGAACATGTTTAGTAACTGGGTTAGTCACATTAACCGCAACAATAGATGTTGGCATCTCAGCATTCCTCGATCCAGGTCTTTTCCGTTGATGAGGGTTATAAGCCGTTTATGGTCTATTACCAGTGAAAATGAATCCAGTCCACCCAGACACCGGTAAAAGTTCTCACCTTCCCATACACTTGCCAAGCACTCCTTTTCACTGTGTCCATGTCATTTTTCTGCTTCAGTGAGTATACAAGAGCAAAATGCAACTGGCTTCCACTCGGAGCCATGTTGTAGCAACAATCCATCACCAGGCCATAGCTGCTTGCTCCACGCTGACCATGGTAGGTTTGTTCACATCATAGTATTTCAGAACTGGAGCTGTTGAGGTCATTTCCTTTACCTTTCTGAAGGCAATGTCTTGATTTGGCCTCCATAGCCAAGATGTTTTGGACATTAACAGTTCATTCAGTGGTTTTGTCACTGTGGAAAGGTCTCGTAGGTATTGACCAAGATAATTTTTCCTTCCCCAGGATACATCTCTGTTCTTGTGCATTAGTTGGTACATTCAATTCTCAAATTGCTTGAACTTTCTCAGGGCTAGGACTGATTCCATCTTTGTTTATTGTCTCTCCCCAAAAAATCAATTTGGGGTAGATGGAAAACGCTTTTTTCCTTGTGTCGCTTCAATCCAGAATGACTGATTAGGGTTAGGACTTCTTTGAAGGTTTTCTTGTGTTCTTCCACTGAAGATCCATATATCAGAATATCGTCCATGAAAACTACCACTCCATCTGTGTTTGTTAATTATACTGCCATCCTTCTTTGGAAAATTTCAGGTGCATTAGCAATCCCAAAAGGTAATCTTCAAAAGCAAAACCTCCCCAGGGGTGTGAAAAATGTAGTCAGTTTAGTACTTGATTTGGCGAAAGGGATTTGCCAGAATCCACTTGAGGCATCCAACTTGGAGAATATTGTACTTCCTTTCACTTTGGGAAAGAAATCATCTAGGGTTAGAAGGATATATATTTTTCTCTCACAAGTGCTTCATTAAGTCTTTTAAGATCCACACATATTCGTATTTTCCCATTTTTCTTTTTCACTGGTATCACTGGGGCACACCATGCTGTTGGTGTTGAGATTTTCTCGATTATGCCAATCCCATTACATTCTCCTAAACTCAGTTTTCACTTTGTGAAGTAATGGGATAAGAATCTTGCGAGGTGTATGTAAGCGGTATGGTTCCTCATTGTCTCTGAAGATGATTTGTACTGGATCGCCTTTGAAAAGTCGTATTTCACCAAATAGTCCATTGAGTTCTTCCACTTTTCTCACCAGACCCATCATGGCTGCCACACTGTGGCTGAGGAGCCTGTTGATCTGTGGTCGTTTGATCACACACACTGTGAATGCAAAGCTTTTGTCTTTGTAAGTTGCTTCTGTGGTGAACAGACCCATGCAGTTCAGCATCCCTCCAGGGATAGTCAAAACGGTGTCAGGTGACTTCAGCTCTGGGAGAGGTTGAAGATAATTGTAAGTCCCTTCTGAGATGACTGTGATGTCAGCTCCTGTGTCCGTTTGAAAGTCAATAGTCTTGCCATGCATAGTCAATTTCATTCTCCAGGCAGGCTCTATGTCATCACAAGTGATAGATCCCAGAAAAAAATGGGTCTTGATTGTCTGTAACATGAGTTAAACTCCCTGACTGCTTTGGTGCGGCAAACAGCTGCAAAATGTCTATATTTCGTGCATTAGCTATGCTGTGTGCCTCTGGCTGAACGTGCATCATCTCTTGGGATAGGACTTTTCCCACACCTCGTGCATGTAGGCTGGAATTTGTCCCTCTTAGCCTGAGAGTTCTCTCTCCTTGCCTCAGAGGGTTTATGATAAATGACTTTTAACATTCAAGTGTCTGTTTACAGTTTCTAAGCTGGATTCAGGTTTCTCAAGTTGCTGTAGGTGCTGCTGTCTCACTAGTCCAGACTGCTTTGCTCTCTGTACGCCCCACGGCTGGGATTAAATCTCCCTTCACTTGCAGATGCTGTGAAGGGGTTTACCTGGGTTATTTGGGTTTATCTGTTGACCCAATAACCAGTCTGTCTCTCATATTTTCATGTTTTGCATTCCCCAAATCACAGCTTTCAGCCAGTGTAGGCAGAGTTCTTGTAAAACATTCCACTTTTCCTCCTGGTTCTTGAATTCTCTGGTGGAAACATGCTCTTTCTTAAATTATGTTTCTCCACGGTATAAAGTATGCATCAAACATAGCCAGAACCCTTTCATAGTTATCTTTGTTCCTGTCTACAGTAAAGTCAAAGGATTTAAAGATATGCTTTGCTTGCTTCCCTGTAGCATAAATTAAAGATGATACCTGTATATCCCCAGTTTCTTTGTGCAACTTGGTAGCAATGTGAAATCTTGCAAAGTACGGTTTCCAGTCTGTCCACGCTGAAGCTTTATCTAAGCTGAAATTCTCTGGGGCATTGAAGAATGGCATGTTGATGAGCTCCTGCAACCTTTGTTGCTAATCCTTCTGTCTGCAACTTTTGTGACTTCATTCTTTCTGTTCTTAGGCCAGGTCAACACCTCTGAGCGACTCAGTTAGACCAAACTAACCGCTTTGTGTAGACAGTGCTATATCAGAGATTCTGCTTCTCACGGCCGCGAATTAACTATGCTGCTGGGAGAAGTTCTCCCATTGGTGTAGTAGCGTCTTCAGTGAAGCACTAACCGTGTCACAGCTGCACCAATGCAGATGTGCAACTGCAGTGTTTTAAGTGTAGACCTGTCCTTAGTTTACTCCTGACACCGTGCCATATTCTTCTGTGTCGGATATGGAGTGATTACAGAGCTTGCTTATACAGACCAGATATATTCATCATAAGCATCTTTAATGCTCTGCCAGGTAGGCTAAGGTTAGCTTTAAATAAGGTATTTAAAATACAGTGCAACCTAATGGCAGAATAGTATAATACAGTTTAGCGTTCTGTAAACATCCTGGGAGCCCCAAGAAATTGCCCCCCTCACCCCAGAACCGCACAGCCGCACTTTTTCATTCCTTCCCCATCAAGCAAGCTCATCTTTTTTTCCAGCCTCCTGTTTGTTTTATTCCCTAGTGGTTAGAAGAGGAGCCCTCGGCCACCCTTCCCGACTCCTCTCCCGACATGATGCATGAAACATCCTTCCCCCAGCCTGGCTGCGTTTATCCAACCTCCCCAGCAGTCAGCAGGGGAGCGGGCTGACCCTCCCTGCTGCCAGTCCACAGGGAGGTCAAGCTGCACCCAGCACCTCAGGGGCATCCCAGCTAGGGGATGCTGCCTTAGTGCCCCCTTGTGTAGAGGTATCAACTGGGGAACATGCAGGACCACAAGAAATGTGGGCCAAGAAGGAGCATCTCTAAGGGCTGAGAGGCAGAGAGATTCAGTTGTTACTTCTCAGGCAGAAATCCTGCAAGACAAGTCAAAGCGGAACCCATTCTCTGTTCTCCCTGTTTACACATGCTTTCTTTCTTTCTTTCTTTCGTTTCCTTCCCACCTTCTTTCCTACTACCCATGCTTTCTGTCTCTCCCTCTCTGAAGACGTCCCGAGGCCTTGTATTGCACAAAGCACACCATGTAGAAGTGCGGCCAGTTTGGGAGGTGCCCGCTGCGCTGCACTGACCCGCTAGACCAAATCCGGCTGTAACCCTACTGACTGCAGCAGAGGTGGGGTCTATCTTTACACCAGTGTGGGTGTGACTGATGATTTCCATGGTCATGGATTCGCACTAAATGTGCTCTGCCATAGCTGTAAAGGTACTGACTGAATCCCTCCGGATTTACTCTGATGTAACTGGCAGCAGATTCTGGCCCTTTACTTTTAACAGTGAAAATTACCCCAAATCTGTTTTCCCCTGTAGTAAGCAAAGGAAATCAGGGTGGGAAGACGCTGGAGTGAGGATTTGACTCTAAAGAAAGAGGAAGAACCTTTACTGAGCCTGCTCCTGCTTCCAGTGACACCAATGGGTGTTTTTCCATCTACTTCAGTGGAAGCAGGATATGGTCCCACCATCTTTTGCTGCTAAATATGTTAATGGGAGGGGATACATTTTAGAATTCAAGCCCTCTGATATGACAGGCTGGTGACACCAATTACCCTGGAGACTTCAGAGCTGTCTAAGTGACGGGATCACATTTCTGTGTGGCGTCTGCATAGCCAAGATGGGCTTGAAGCCTGTCTTTCAATCAGCAGAACTATCTTTGCCTCTTCCTATCTGTTTCATCTCCAAATCGCACACAAAAGAAAGGGAGTGAAGCGCTCAGGCTGTGCAGTGTCCCGTCAGCCCCAGTTAATCCACATTGGACTGCCAGCTCTTAGATACCAAGGTGATTGGCACCTTAGAAATACCAGAGAAAGATGGAGAGAATGATAGAGAGACATGGAGTGGTTACAGATAGAGAAAAGGGGTGGGGGGGCATTTTCTTTTGACGGGAAGATGCAATGTACATTTAAGAGCTCAGCCTGCTGCCTGGATGTAAGGCCCCAGCTAAAGGGAGAAGAAGCTTGGCCTAAAGTGTCCAGCACTTAGGGGACAGGGGTTCATTTTCCAGCTCTGCCACCAACTCCCTGTGTGACCTTCGGCACATCACTTAATCTCTCTCTATTCCTCATTTCCCCCATCTACAAAATGGTGATAATCCTTATTCAGACCGAAAGGCCCTTGGGGTAGGGACAGCACAGTGGGGCCATCATCTTGGTTGGGACCTCTAGATGCTACCATTAAACAGACAATACTAATGGCTCAATGGCTAATACCCTACTAGAGTATGACCTACATAAGGGACTCGACACTGAGTTTGTACTCATAGCCTTGCCTCCTACCTATTCCATTGCAGATCTGTTTTGGCCTGTGCACGCTCCAAAAGGCCAGACCAATTGATTCAGCAGTCCTACACGTCTACACTGCCTCCTGGCCATCCATCCCCTTGCTGATCAGAGAGAAGGCAGAGAAACAGAGCCAATGGCTCAGCCCCACCCTTTCCCACCAGCAGTGTCCAACCCCCATAACGAACCCAGGGCTTTAGTCTGCACTGTTGAAGTCAATGGGAGATTCTCCCCTGGCTTCAAGGGAGCTGGATTAAGCCCCTACGGAGAGTCTTCTCCTCAGGGGAAGTGAGACACATTGTTGAGCCAACATGCCCCCTTTTTGTGCCCTCTGGGCTTGGATGTGAAGGTTCAAGCTCTCTTCTACACCTGGCCTTTGCATATCAACCCACGTGGGGCACCAGGCAAGCCTATGACAGTGGATCTGGTCCTAATGACATAGATGTGTCTGCTGACACTCAAGAGGCAGAAAGTTGTATCGGCCCCTCTTTGCTCTTAATATAGCGAGAGCCAAGTTTCACAGCTTGATGAAATCTCTTACTTCAGAGACCGAATGAGTGTTTGTCTCCCAACTGAATCTTCTCGGCCTGTTTAACACCCCTCCCCCACAAAATAATGGGAAATTATTTCTTTCTTTCACGTAATACATTCAGAAGCATAGATAACAAGCAGCATCGAAGCCATGTGTGGTAAAAAGCAGCACAGAATATTAAACTCACTACTAGAGATCAGGTCCAGGTAAGCCGCCGTAACAAAGTTTGTTGAGCTCCCTTTTTTTTTTAACGAAGAGGCAGCTGAGCCCTTAGTGATTCCCTTATATTGCTGCCACCCACTAGGCAGAACGGAAATCATTTGAGGGTAAACCAGAGAAGGTAGGAAAATTCAGACAAGAAAAGCAAGCAGAAAGGAAGGAGCCCCTGGAAAGTAACAACCATGGGGAAAGTGATTTAATTTTTGAAAATGAGATCAAAGCCATCTGTCAAGTTTGCATAAAAACGACATGCGAGTGTTAGCCATGGTGTCCTGGCTAAATTCCAGACGGGGGTAGGAACTAGATTCTGCAGCACAGAGCATGGGATTACCAGCTAAGGAAGGGGCTGGGAGTTAGGAGGGGCACTTTGACTTTGCTGTTTGGGCTTGGGTGAGTCATTTACTGTCAGTGACTCACCATTCCCCTAGCTGTGCAAAGGCGATAATAACGGCAATTGTTGAATTGCAACAAATCTCTGGTCACCCAGGATTACGTGGATCTCGACAGGCAGTGGGCAGTGCAGTGTCGGGGCAGAAGAAGAGCTAGAACTTCCATCCCTTTGCTCTAGAAGCTCAGGGCCCCGCCCCGTTGAGCTGCAGAAGAATCATGGTTAAGGGTGTAGGATCCATGACATAAACTGGGTGAATAACGAGAGGGAAATTATTCCACCAACGGTAGATTTTGTGAAAAGAAAAGGAGGACTTGTGGCACCTTAGAGACTAACATATTTATGTGAGCATAAGCTTTCGTGAGCTACAGCTCACTTCATCGGATGCATTCAGTGGAAAATACAGTGGGGAGATTTATATACACAGGGAACATGAAACAATGGGTGTTACCATACACACTGTAAGGAGAGTGATCGGGTAAGGTGAGCTATTACCAGCAGGAGAGCGGGGTCGGGGAGGGAAAAACCTTTTGTAGTGATAATCAAGGTGGGCCATTCCCAGCAGTTAACAGGAACATCCGAGGAGCGGTGGGGGGTGGGGAAATAAACATGGGGAAATAGTTTTACTTTGTGTAATGACCCATCCACTCCCAGTCTCTATTCAAGCCTAAGTTAATTGTATCCAGTTTGGAAATTAATTCCAATTCAGCAGTCTCTCGTTGGAGTCTGTTTTTGAAGTTGTTTTGTTGAAGAATTGCCACTTTTAGGTCTGTAATCAAGTGACCAAAGTGTTCTCCGACTGGTTTTTGAATGTTATAATTCCTGACGTCTGATTTGTGTCCATTGATTCTTTTACGTAGAGACTGTCCGGTTTGGCCAATGTACATGGCAGAGGGGCATTGCTGGCACATGATGGCATATATCACATTGGTAGATGTGCAGATGAACGAGCTCTGACAGTGTGGCTGATGTGATTAGGCCCTATACAATATTCACTCATTATCCTGCTAGCTCTATGGAATAGGGGGAAACTGTCTAATATATATATATATATTTTAAATCACAAAAATGGGTTGAATTATTTGATGAATTTTATTTGCCTAGCGTTGCCCACGTTGAACAGTTCTGCTGTTCTCATTCCCTCCAGCAGGGGGAGCCGATCTGTAGGCATAAACACGAGCTAGATCCTGACATTACTGCCCCCCTGGCTCTCCCATAGGGGTTTATTAATTAGCAAAGTGTTTGTGTAGTGCTTGGGAGGTGGAAAGCGCCCGCTGGTATTATTCTGAGCAAAAGAATAAGAAGACAAAGCGAGCAAAATGCTAGGCTGTTCAAAGACTGGGATAGACAATAATATGTTTTTTTCATGATCCCGTGCTATGTTTTTCTGTAGCACCCTTCCCTCAGTCAATTCCCACATTGGCTAGGAGGGACTTTTTGTGTGACCTTGGGCCAGGCATTCAACCTCTCTGTGTCTCGGTTCCCTATCTGGAAAACAGGAATAATATACTTCCTTTCTCTCGCTCTTTGTCTGTTTTGTCAGCTCTTTGGGTCAGGCACTGTCTCTCACCATGGGCTTATGCAGTGCTTAGCATAATAAAGCCCTGATCTCAGCTCCGGCCTGTAGGTGCTATTGTAATACAAATAATTAATAGCACTCATACAGACTCAGCTGTGTTTGCATTAGTGAGGGGTTCTGTGCACACCCTAATAGAATACTGGTGGACTGTTAGGGGAATGTATTACAAAATCCAGCTGGCATCTGCAAAATACATCTTTTAACTCAGACAAATCGCAACCAAAAGTGTATCTGCGACCAAGGAATCTCTCACTGTCTAATTTCAAGTGTCTCCCATCTACCACTGTCAAGCTAGGGGAGTTCAAAATAAGTTGTGAGCCATTATTGCATAAAATCATAGGACTGGAAGGGGCCTCGAGAGGTCATCTAGTCCAGTCCCTTACACTCATGGCAGGACTAAGTATTAACTAGACCATCCCTGACAGGTGTTTGTCTAACCTGCTCTTAAAAATCTCCAACGATGGAGATTCCACAACCTCCCTAAGGAATTTATTCCAGTGCTTAACCACCCTGACAGTTAGAAAGTTTTTCCTAATGTCCAACCTAAACCTTCCTTGCTGCAATTTAAGCCCATTGCTTCTTGTCCTGTCCTCAGAGGTTCAGAAGAACAATTTTTCTCTCTCCTCCTTGTAACAGCCTTTAATGTACTTGAAAACAGTTATCGTGTCCCCTCTCAGTCTTCTCTTCTCCAGACTAAACAAACCCAATTTTTTCAATCTTCCCTCCTAGGGAGGAGTGTATAGATATTCCATACAATGGAAGGGTGTATTATTGTTGCCTCTTTCACTCTTGCAAATGTCTGGTATATGCAGTGTTGTGGGAGCTGTGTCAGTTCCAGGATATTAGAGAGACTCTGTGGTTGAGGTAATATCTTTTACTGGGCCAACTTCTGTCGCTGAGAGGATATTACCTCACCTGCCTTGTCTCTCTCAACCGTTGTGGCTTAGACTTGGTTGGAAATTGTGCTCCTGGTGGAGAACCAACCTGCCCGCAGCCAGGAAAGTAAAAAACAAGAAGTTATAAACAAGTGAATAGAAGAGGAAGGTTTGTGCAACCTACTCTGTAAGAGCTGCTTCACCCGTAATAATTCACGGGGCAGAGCAATGGTTTCAACCAGCGTACGATGTCACCACCACTGAGCTGGGACCACAGAAGCTGGTTAACAGCAGCCAGTCACACTGCACAGTGGCTTAGGACAGGACGTGAAGAGTGAAGTGAATCTTGCAGGAAATTCAACTTATTAATTATGATTATTATTACCTATTATTTATTTGCATTATCATAGTGCCTAGGAGCTCCAGTCACGGCCCCGGGCCCCATTGTTCCAGGCGCTGTGCAAATAGATAACAGAAAGAAAGCCCCTGCCCCAAAGAGCTTACAGTCTAAGTGTAAGACAGGAGACAACAGATGGATACAGACAGATGGCAGAGTGCAAGGAAACAGTGAGCCAATACAGGTCAGCGTGGTAGATGGTGGTCTCAGCACACCAGTAGCCTGGCCATTGCCAAGGTTTTTGTAGGCATCAGAGCAAAGGAGAGTTTGAGGAGGGGTTTGAAGGAGGACAATGAGTTTGTTTTGCAGCTGTTGATGGGGAGCTTCTCCCCAGCAGGAGGGGCAGCCTGGGGGAACTTTCCTGGGTCTGCTCACTGCTAGCTGTAGTATTTTTGATGCCCAAAGCAAACTGGTGTGAGGGGCCTGTATGCGCTTCAACTCCAGAAGTGCAGGCTTGAGTGAAACAAAGTGGAAGCAAAGATTCCTGGGAGACTCTGCATTTCAACTCTGTCCCGAAGACACATCCTGCCCTCATTTAGGGGCCAGGCCCAAGTGCTTCGTGTCTGACTGCAAGGGCCCTCTCTCCAGTCATGGAAGTCAGTGGGTGATGAGGCATGCTCGGCCCCTGGAGGAACCTTCAGTGGGTTCACAGGATCAGTGGTTGCAGAAGAAAGGGTGTGTGGAGATTCTTCCATCAGTGGGCAGGTCTCCACTGCCCAACCAATCATCTCTCTTCCCCCATCCCATCCCAATCGCTCTGCTTTCCTCCTGGCAGGTATTGCCCCCAACCCTTCCCAGTGGCTCATTTCTGTGTAAGCGACCCTTTAGCAGATCCTCCTGCTCAGGGACTGGGAGCTAGGGCTCATCAGATAGCAGATAGCTCAGCAGATGCTCTCCATGAACATACACCACCCTGGAACCATCCACCGGTCACCATAAGCCCAGGCTTTGAATACTGACAATGACAGGGCTGGGAGAGGAGGGAATTGTCTATCAGATAAGGACGGGATAAAGCTCCTTAATTGCTCAGGCAGAGATCATCCCAAGGAAGGAATAATAGAAAAAAAAATGCCTCCTTTGGCCAAGAAAGGAAAAAGCTCACTCACACACTGGGCCTCTTTTAAATGAAAGGAGGTTGGATAGGACATTTGTCTTCAGGAGGTAGCTGGGAAGGAGTGGGAAGACTTATTTGAATGCCCCAGGCAACGCTCCAGGGATTTTATAAGACAGACTGATGACCCTTGCAGGACTTGCCCTCCTTTCATAAATCTCCCTTGACTCACCGTAGGGGAGGGGAGACGGGTCTATTCCGTTCGCTTGTTTCAAGGTTACCGAGTTCCCTTTCCCGCGGTATAGTTCTATTCTTACAGTGCTGTGACTTTCTAAGAAAGCTTCCATTGCCATAGGATCAGAGCTGCTCCGAGATTTTCCGACAGAAAAGGCAGATTCATCGAATTCAAAATGTTTCCCACGAATGGGACAATTTCAGCCCATGTTCTGACAGAACGTGGACCAGTTTCCTGCCAGCTCGCTTGCCCAGCTCCTTGGACTGCCTCAGAGTCAGGACCCCGGAGTTTCCAGGATCCGTGGCTCTGGGGCAGCCAGCCATGCAGATTGCCCCCGGATTGGAGACCCCAGAGTTTCTAGGCTCTCCAAGGTGGAGCCAGGAGCTGTCGATGAGCCGGGAGCCTTGGGGTTTGGGATCCCAGGTAGAATTTCATTTAGACATTTTTGAAATGAAATAATTGGATTGTTTCAAAACAGGTTTTTGCTGGAATTTTCAACATTTCGACTTTTTCTTCAGACATGGAACTTTTTTTTCTCCAAAATTTCTCAAGGAAGGGAAATTCCCACTGTCCATATGTTCTAATCTGAGCATGTCATGATCTTCAGTGCATTTCTCCTCACAGCCACCCCTCTGAGGGAGGGCAGTGCTATGATCTCCATAGTGCAGGTGGGGAACTAAGGCACAGAGAGACTTAGGCCTAGTCTGCACTTACAAATTAGCTCTACCTAGCTATGTCACTCTCGGGGTTGTGAAAAATTTCACAGCCTTAGCGCTGTAGTTAGGGCTACCCATGTAGCTGCAGCTAGGTCGACAGAAGAATTCTTTCGTTGACCTAACTACTGCCTCTCGGAGAGGAGGATTACCTACCTCAACCCCTTCCATCAATATTGGCCATGTCTGCACAGCTGCAGAGCCAAAGATCAACCCCTATAGTGTAGCCATGTCCTAAGTGACTTGCTCAAGGTCACATAGGCACTCTGTTGCACAGCAGAAACTTGAACACAGGCCTTCTGAGTTCTCGACAAGTGCTCTAACCCCCAGACCATCCTTCCTCTCTAAGTGTAAGTTAAATGTAACCTCCGCTCTTCCCAGCCTACTCCGCTCCCTCTACCAGCAGTACAGTCAATTTTACGCTGCCATTCCACTGAAATCAGTGGGACTTTAGGGTGTCCACAGTGCGTTGACCTGTAATCGGCAGGTTAGGAGCAGCCTCAGTTTCTGCATGAACACAGAAAGGAAAATGCCATTTGTGACTCTGGACAGATGTAACAGAGATGGAGTAATGACAGTATGTTGCAAAACTGTGCATGCCTCAACCTGGGGTTGTATCAGGCCACCATTTCGTGTGCATTTCCCACTGTATACTTGTTGACAGACCAGGTGGGATTCGGCAGATCATTTTGAACACCCGCTATGTTTGAAACAATTGCAAACAGCTCCTGGATGTGTCATGAGCAGAACAAGAGGTTACACCATCCAGGCAGTCAAATGCTACTCACAATTTGCTGGGCTCTAGTAACTAACATGCAACATGCATAATAGGGATTGTCTTTGGAACAGCATGACTATTAATTGTATTATGGTATCAGCGAGTTACCCCAGCCAAGATCAGGGCCCCATTGTGTCTAGTAAGAGATAGCCCTTGGCCTGAAAGTCGTACAGTCTAGATAAGACAAAGGAAGAATTATTATCCCCATTTTACAGGTGGGGACTGATGCCCAAAGAAATGAAATGACTTGACCAAGGTCATCCATGGTGTCTGTGGCAGAGTTCCAGTGCAGAGAGTGACTGGAGAGTCACAGTCCAGTGTCTTAACCAGGGTTACGAGCAAACGTTATGATATCCCCATTATAGGTCATGAGTAGTGTCTGAACCCGAAACCTTCAGCACCAAAACACAAAGCTGTATCACTTGAGCAGAAGGATTAGCTCCAGTAACTGAAACCAGCAGTAGGCCGTTAGCCACTCTGCAGACTAACCACCATAAACACTGTACAAGCAGGTCACAAAAGTTTTTCCATCTCTGACATACCTTGGAGGAATAAGAGGAAAGTCTAACGCAGTCAGCCTAGACTCAGCTCCCTCCCAGCCCTTGAAGCTCTCCTTACCTCCGAGAAATACAAATTTGATCAGCAGTATTAAGCCGATCCTGGACCTCAGCCATCACTTACATAACCAGCCATGGAGCAAGCTCTGTCCTCAGCCAGACAGAAGAATAAATATCCCACGCAGGAAATGAGCTATGGGTCAGTAGACACCCAAAGGTAGAGTCAATCCTTGTTTAAAGATGGATGCATTCCCTCTCCCTTCCTCACTTTATTGGAGTATTTAATAAAATCACCTGCTCAGTGTCTGATCTGGAGAATAAATCCAATTGATGCCTACAACAAATTTGCTCCTTAAAGGGGACTGGCATTGTGCTGTAATATAAAAAGCTCATCTAATCACTCCATCAGTAATTACAAAGAAGAGTAAATCACTAATTAAAATGTGAAAGTGTCTTATGCAGTATATAATAAGGAAGGGTAATTAACAATCAAAAGGGAAGCCTCCACCTTGGCACTGAGTTGCTGTGTGTTAAGATGCAAGAAATAATAATATTCCAGTCTTATACAGCACTTTTAATCCATAGATTTCAGGCACTTTTACCAAGGAGGGCAAATATTATTATCCCCATTTTACAGCAGGGGAAACTAAGGCACAGAGAATTGAAATGGCTTGCCAAGGTCACACAGCACATCAGTAGCTGAGCTGAGCCTATCTAGCTCCTCGGTCACTCTTTGTCCATTGGACCAGACTGCCTCTGCATTTGAATGCCCAGCAAGGATGCTTTCAACATTGTAAAGTGATTGCTATTTTTTTTTATGTTTGTGGTTAATTTAGCAGCTTCTTAACTGTTAAATTTGCCAGTAAACAACAATAAACCTTCCCTTGCAATGGCTTTGAAAGTGTCCTTCCTTCTAATGCTGAGATCCATGGCCGACATGGTAAACTACATCATCAGGCTGTCACGTTCTGATGGAGAAGGCACCAAAATAGCAGATTGAGTCAGTAGTGTCCCCCACAGCTCTAGAGCGAGTGAAGCAGCGAGAGACGTTTCTAAATGCAAGAGGTGCTGGTTTTGCCCTGCCCCGCTCCTTGTGTTCTCATTTATGCCTGTGAAAAGAGAAAGTAAAATGCTGCCCAATCAAAATGCTCCTCTTACTCACCTGAATGGTAGCATTTGACACGCATTTTTCACTCCTGCTGCATAAGAGTTCATGAACAGCACAAGTGGAGAACCAGCTCATTGTGAGAACCAATGACTAGAGCTGGTTGGGAACTGGAATTTCCATCCCGGGGGAAATTCTGACATTTTGGGGACAAAAATAATTCTGAATCACAACGAAAAGCTAACATTTTCCACTAAATGAAAATTTAAAAAAAAACCTGATTTGGGACCATTGAAGCATTTAATTTTGTGTAGACTTCTATATTACACAAAAATGTTAAATAATGTTACCTAGGTAACATTAACTATAATGCATATCATAGAATATTAAATTAACAATTTGCCGTAGCATAGAAGTCTAAAAAAATGAATCAAAACGATAAAGCCAAAGCGAAATATTTAGACAGTGTCAAAACTAAATATTCTGACTTTGTCTTATCTAAAATTGACATGTTCCCATGATATGTTTCAATTTCAATTAGACTGAATTTTTCAGTGGAAAACTGTCCATCACAAAATTATTGATCAGCTCGAATGATGACTATGTAGATTCTTACCATTAGAGAGAGAGAGAGATGTGCTATGACATAGAATCATAGAATATTAGGGTTGGAAGAGACCTCAGGAAGTCATCTAGTCCACCCCCCTGCTCAAAGCAGGACCAACACATGTAACGTGTAACTTAATCGCTGCAGGTTTCCTCTAAAATGACTAGCCCCTGGTCGCAGAGTGAATGAGTGGTGCAGCGGAGACTGGAGTACTTGACTCCTCATCCTGTGGTTTTTCCTAGAACAGCGCTTCTCAAACTGTGGGTCAGGACCCCAAAGTGGGTCGTGAGGGGTCACCAGGGCTGGTGTTAGCCTGGCCAAAGCCCAAGCCCAAGGCCCACCTCCTGGGGCCAAACCTGAAGCCTGAGCCCCACTTCCTGGGCTCAGGCTTTGGCTTCAGCCCAGGGTGGCAGGGCTCAGGTTATAGGCCCCATGCCTGGGAATGAAGCCCTTCGGCTTCAGCTTTGTCCCCCGGCCTGGAGCGGTGGGGCTCAGGTGGGCTCACACTTCAGTTCCCCCTCCTGGGGTCATGCAGTAATTTTTGTTGTCCTAAGGGGGTCGCAGTGCAATGAAGTTTGAGAACCCCTGTCCTAGGACATGCATGTATGAATTTCAGTGACTTAAGACCAATGGAAATCAGCCCATCTCACGCACATAGCAAAGTGTTTCCGATCCAGAGCCCACAGATACTGATTGAAAACCTGCAAATTGGGTTGTCTGGTCGGTTGCCAGTGGCTTTTTCTGGCTTTGGACAAAACAAAATCTAGCGCAGAACCACATTGGTCGAGCCGGCGCTGTGGAAGAGCCTGAGTGACCGGTCTGTGCCTGCAGCGTCTCCTCTCTGGGGTTGCCCTGCTGGTGAACGCGTGATATTTTTTCCCTGTTCTCTTTGTTCCAGCTGATGCAGCAGCAGGCGGCTATCATGGCATCCGTGGCACAAGGAGGCTACCTGAATCCCATGGCAGCCTTTGCCGCAGCCCAGATGCAGCAGATGGCAGCTCTGAACATGAACGGTCTGGCTGCTGCTCCCATGACGCCAACCTCAGGTAAGGAGCAGTCAACCGCAGGGCAGCAAGGAGGAGTCGGACGCAGAGGGCTAGGGAGGCCGAGGTAGCTGTGCTACAGAGCAGAGAGAGGGGGGAATGACTCAGCGGGCGCCCAGAGGGTAGCAGGAAAACACAGAAAGGCATTCTACGTGGAAAGGCCTGATTGTCCTGCCATCTGCAGGGAGTCACCCCGCTCAGATCTGACGTCACAGTCAATTCTGAACTTGCCCTAAGTTTTGCGCACACTCCCGTGTGGCGTTCCAGTCTGAGACAGTCTAGCGAGAGACCGGAGCCAGGGTGTTTGGTTCTGGAGCTGAACCAATCCAGGGAGAGAGAGCTTCGGTTTGAGGCCCTTCTCTGCCAGCAAAGTCCACGCCATCCTTTGTCGTGCCATAGGCAAGGAGCAATCCTCTGGCTCCCCTGAAGCTGCAGCTTCTCTTTTAAGATGTCAGGGAAGAGCTGCAGCAGAAACCCTGCTAGCTGTGACTGCTGGAAACACAGCAGGATGGGTTTGGCCTGGCCCAGCCAAAACCATCAACTGTGCCAGCATGTGGGCTAGACTGGGGCAAAGCAGAGAAAACATCCCCCTGTACCTGACATCCCCTGTTCCCCTATGCTCTAGGAGAAAGGGTGAGTGGGAAAATATGCCGGAGGGTGGCGCTGATTTGCAGGGGAGGCCTGACAACAAAGGGGACAGCCCAGCAAGGAAGCATGATCTTCCACCCAGCAGGATAGCTTCAAGCAGAGCAGACATCTCGGCCCCCAGCACCTCACCCACACCCCTCTGTGGCGTTTTTGATACCCAAGCCTTAATGGTGAGGGCCACCGTTTTTCAAAGAAAAGCACTGAATGCAGCAGGCCAGATCCTGAGCAGCGCTGAGCGCTTGTCATTCCCCATTGACTTTAGCAGGCGCTGCGGGTGGTCAGTGCCTCTCAGAGGCAGGTCGCTTGCTTAGGTGGGCTTAGATACCTGTAGCTGAGCTTGAAAATGTTGGCCTTAATCTTTCAGTTCCCCAGTAGTGTGAATGGGGATTAGACTCCGTGTGGCTTGCCGGGGGCGTTGTGAGTCTGGATGTGTGTTTGTAAAGGATGTCGGGGGAGAGGTGATAACAGTAGCACAGTGTGATAGGGCAAAGCAAGAAAGGGAGATCGAAGAACAAAGAACCAGCCGCTACTGTCCATTTCAGAGCAGGGGCTAGACTGGAGCAGGAGGGAGGGCCTGGCCAAGGGCAGAGAGGCCAGGTGACGTATCACAAAATAACAACTGCTGCGGTGAAGTCAGACCGGGACATGTGCAGGTTACAGCCGCAAGGCAGGGTTATCAGGGAGGAACTGGGGACAAACGATGCTCAGTAGGAAGCTCGGGGGCGGGGGGCACAGTTCCTGCCGTAGGCATCTCTGTTATTTGTGGGATCACTAGGCTGTGGGAGCGCAGGGCTCTCCTGGCCTTCAGCTCACACACGTTTTAACAAAGAGCTTTCCTGCCCCAAGCCCTTCGGCCTGCAACATTACGCTGAAGTACTTCTGGCTGCCCAGCCAAGAGAACGAGAGCTCTCTGGCTCAGGGGAACCAGCCCCAAGTGCTGTGAGTCGTGTCAGTGCCGGGGGGGAGCAGGAAGGGGAGATGATGGGCATCAGCCACTTTGTGTTGAGTGCAGCAGCCTTATTTAGAGGGCACTGGGGAATACGTGTAAAATTTGGAGCTAGATTTCGCACACACTGTGGTGTGAGATTGCTCCCCTGCAGAGGTTGGTGAGGCTCATCTCTGGTCAAACTTTTCCCGTTTCCTGAGCGTTTAAGGTGATGAGCAAATATTAGCCAATCTGGTCTCACGACCACCATGGAAGGGAAGGGAAACTGAGGCAGGGGGCTTAAGGGGGTATATGGAGGCTTTCCGCTACTGCCCGTTGGGAGTGTGCAGGGGCTCTGCTGCACAGGGCTGCTACCGATCAGGAAGTCTGGCTAAGTCGGTCACCGTTCTTCTGAGGCTTTTTTGAAGCATATGGTGGAGCAGCCTGGAGGCTGTTCTAAGTTACACCTGCTGCAAGTACAACAGCTGAGGATTGCCAGGGCAATGGAATCCCAGCCATGACCCTCTTCTCTTGGTCACACCCCATATAATACTTACACCCACTCTGTATCATCAGAGAATCTAGACATCTGATAGATGTGAGATATAGGTATATGGATGGTCCATGGGAAGCCAGTGGAGGGTTATTCTCACTCCCTTTCCATGACCCAATGACTATTCATTGTCATCCGTAGTGGCAAGTCATAGTCATTCATGATGACAATAAATAGCCACTGAGTGCAGGGAAAAGGGTGCGAATGACTCTATAGCCTAGTCTTCAGGACTCCCTTGAGAGGGAGTGGCTGGAGTTGAAGTCCCTGCTCCAATGACTATTTATACAGCGTGGAACAACTTTAACAGGAGACACTGGATTATGCAGCTACAGGTTTTCACACAGCCCAGAGTATAGGGCATGCGCCTACAACGTGGGAGACCCACATTAGGATTCCTTCTCCACATCAGGTAGAGGGGAGAATTTAATCTAGGTCTTCCAAATCCCAGATGAGTGCCTCCCAGTGGGCTAAAGCTCCTAAGGGCGATGGCGTCACCACACCACTGGTTGGTTTGTGAAGCTAGCCATGCTTTGCTTTTGTCACATTGCCTGAAATCAAAATAACATTTATAAAGTCGGGTCAGAATAAAACCTTTCGTTTCAACCTGACCCGGACTTTTTTTTTTTTTTTACTTTTCCATTTGATGAAAATTGTCAAAAATTTTCATGTCTGTTTCAACCCCCAAAATGGAATTTTAAAAAAAAATAAGTTGGAATTGCCAGTGAACCAAAAAATCTCTTATTCACCAGACTCCATTCGACAGGACCCACTATGTTCCCAGAAATGCCAGGCGTGCACTTGTTAAGCCCATTCGTGCATCTTTGACTTCACAGTCATCCTCTTCATTTTTTAAAATGTTCCAGGAACCTGGCTCCAACCTGTCTTCCAGAGTTTGGGCTGAATTAGGAGGTGTGTGAAATGCATTTGAGGGAGGGGGCTGCCAAAAGGTGTCAGGTAGGGCTTGTCTACACGGTGATTTTAAAATGGGTCAGATTGAGTTAATCTGGTTTGAAAATGCTTGCATACACACAACTGGGCACTAACTCCACCACTGGGCACGAACTCCACATTTATCAGGAACTCTGGACTCCTCTTTTAGACTCACTTCTAAATCTGGCGTTTTGCCTCTGCTCACCACTCTGCCACCTGCACGGGCTTTTCCTTTGTCCTCGCATCCCACTGAGAGTCTTGCGGGTGTGACAGCTTTACCTTTGCAGCTCCTGCCCCTGTGTATCTTTCTTCGACAGCTCATGTCTTGTCAAGTCTCCATCTCATGTCAGGGATCGTCTCTTATGCTCACTTGCCCTATACCTCTTTGTTTGCCTCTTCCTCTCTTATTCGCCTTACGCGGGAATGTGCTCATTTTCTTCTCATCACTTTCACTTGCGCCACCACTTCTCAGCATTCCACACCAGGAGTCAGTCCTCAGCTGGTGTAAATCAGCATGACTCCAGTGACTCCAATGGGACTACGCCAACTGACACCAGCTGAGGATCAGATCCCATATATTGTCCACTTCCTGTAACGATAACACACTACAGCACTTGAGGATCGTGTGCTCCATATAAAAGGAAGTAATGCACTGTTGATGTGTTGGTTCTTGCGGTGCTGCTTATGGAGAGCTCCACGGACCTCTGCCCTGCTAGGATGCCGAAGTAAAACTTCCAGGGCAACTCGCATAACTCAAGGAGCTGCTCTCCTTGTTCGTGTTGCTGATCTCTCCTAGTTCATGTCGCCCCCACAACTGGTCAGCAACTTCTTTTCCCATCTGGTACCAAAATCCTCTGCAATCAGCAGCACAGCACAGCATCTTGGCACCATATCAAGGCGTTTCCTTCAAAGACTGGCGACATTTGCCTTTGCCAGCATTGTCTCACAGCTGGCTGTGGGGGGATGTACTTCACTGAGGTCTCCAGCAGAGGGGTGGACAGGCTGTGCACAGACCAGATCCTGAAATCAGAAGGTGTTTGCAGGGCCTGGCGCAGTGTCCGTAAGTCAGCAAGTCCAGCCAACCCCATCACATAATGCCATTCATAAAGTCATTTGCCATTCATAATGCCATTCATAAAGCTCCATCTTAAAACCAGTTAGGTTGTTTGCCTCCACTGCTCCTATTGGGAGACAGTTCCAGAACCTCAGCCGTCTGATGGTTAGAAACCTTCTCCTAATGTCCAGCTTTCATTTACCAAGGGCTAGTTTATCTCCATTTGTTCTTGAGCCAACATTGTCCTTTAGTTTCAACAGCTCTTCCCCCTCCCTGGTATTTACCTGGGATGTGTTTATAGAGGGCAATCAGATCCCTTCTCTTTGCTATACTAAACAAGCCATGGTCTTTGTCTTCTCATGTCAGATAGGCCTTCCATCACCCTGATTTTCCTATTAGCCCTTCTCTGCACCTGTCCCAGTCTGAATTCGTCTTTCCAGACATCTCCGGTGGAGATCAATATCTGTCGTAGCCTCCATTTGCTCCTTGCAGGCTGTCATTGTCCAGAATAGATCTGGTTGACAAATAGTAACTACATTCCCTGGAAAGTTTGGGGAGAAGTGACACCAGTTTTGTTTGGTCTGGGTTTCCGGGTTTTTCACTGAAATTAAAATTTTAATTTTTATTCAACTTGATTTGAATCATAACAAAAAAAAATTCTTTTTTTCTTTCTTTCTTTTTTTTTTTGGTTTCCACTCCCTTCTTTCCCTTTTTTCCTCTGGAAAGAAGGAGAGGGAAAGGAAACTGAAACCCAAACATCTTTCACTTAGATTTGAATAAAATTGATTCAAAACTTTTTTTTTCATTTTGACAAAAAATTTGATAATTATGACCTATACTCTGGTGGAGAGGAAGGATTGTCTAGTGGTTAGGGCACTACCCTAGGACTTGAGAGACCAGGGTCCAATTCCTTGCTCTACCACAGGCTTCCTGTGTGACCTTGGACAAGTCACTTAGTCTCTCTGTGCCTCAGTTTCCAATCTGTACAATGGGCACACTTGCACTGTCCTCCTCTTAGGGGTATTGTGAGGAAAAAATACATTAATGACTGAGAGGTGCTCAGATACTATGGTAATGGCAGCCAGATAAGTATCTAGATAAACCCAAAAAAGGCTCAGAGATTTTCATGTAATTTGAAAAGCCACTTTTAAATGTAAACCTTTGACCATCTGTAGTTATAACAGGTCTAGCCAGAGGCACCTTAGCTTATTAGATGCTCTGTTTCATGGGGGCATCATCCTTGGATGGCATTAACTCTGCCAGCCCTGTCATACCAGCCTAGTGTACCCACAGCAATCACAGTCTTGGGAGCATGAGGCCTGACTTGTTCCCTGAGAGCTCCAGCTCTTATTGGCAAAAGGTTTTCAAAGGTACTGACGCCCTTCAGCTCCCATTGACTTCAGTGGGAACTGCAGGTGATCTTTGGGTGCAGAAGGGTGATCTTTGGGGCTTAGCGAAAAGCTAAGTCACCTTAGCATTTGTCTGCCGAACTCCCTGGGCCCATGAGAGTCCACTGGCTCACACAAGCCCTAACATCTCCTTGCAGCTGCATCTGGGGACAGTGTCAGCGGTTATTGATTCAGTCAAGGGCCTTCTTACCTATCTCTCTCCTTGCTTCTCTTGTTATAGAAAAACAAATCTCATTCCAAGCTGGTTTACGAAAAGCCAAGGAAACGCTTGACTTGGAAATCTTACCCCATACATTTCAAAATGTGTGTTTACACAACGGTAAATATATAAACAACGAGTCGATGGAGCTACTGCAAAACCAAATAGAAAAGTGGCTTAATTATATCTGCACCCTTTAAACCCGCTGCTGACAAGATTATCATATTTGCATTAGCTAGATTTGTTTTGTGTTGGTGGGAGCGGAGAAAGCGTCAAGCAGCAAACGCCTGGAATTCAAACGCTCTCAGGGTCTGAAAAGCACTGAATCCATCCCGTGTGGTACATGGCGGCCCTGACACAAAAGAGCACAAGCTCTTTTGCATATAAATAAGGCTTGAAAATGAATGCGTTCTGCAACTTAGTTGTGTAAATACCAATATAACAGCCAAATGTTTTGGCTGCCATGATATACAGTGTATGAACTATATCCCTGCACCACTTCTGTGCAAGCTTCTGTGACACTGTATTCCCTTGGGAAGACATTTCCAACTCTAGGGCCTAGTCCACTATGGTGTTACTCCAATTTCACACTGCTTATGTATCTCCGTTCATGAAAACCAAATATAGCCATTCATAGAATCATAGAAATGTAGGCCTGGATGGGACCTCAAGAGGTCATCAATTCTAACCCCTTGTGCTGAGACAAGACCAAGTAAACCTAGACCATCCCATGAAAATACCCATTCATGAATAGCCAATTAATATTCATTTATGAAAAGCCTACCTTTGGAAATGTCCCCATCCAGTAACACAGCATTGTGTAACAGGCACAAAACTTGCTACGAAGAAATGTAGAGGGTGAATTTCACGTCCAAACCACCACACCCAGGAGGTACTGCAGACCCAACATGCATTATTGGTGTGTCTGTTGTTATTAGGAGAAGAACAGAAATTCTGCTTCAGAGAAGATTTATTTTCTTTCTGATTTGAAACAACCCCTCCCATCCCACCTGCAAATTTTGAAACAGAAACCTGGAAAAAAATGGTTTTGAAAAACCGAAAGATTTCATTTTGATAAATTCTAAACAAAATTCTACCAGATGGGCTAATGGGGAGCTGGCTCTCCAATAAAAGATATCACCTTTAGGAAGCTGGGGAACTGTTGTATCAATTTTGATGGAATAAATTGGCCCAGAGGCTCAAAGGTGTTAACATGACTCTGAAGCTGTCCAACATTAAATAGTTTTAAACAAGATTTGGGGTTTGGTACACAAAGACCTCAGCCTGCTTAATACTATGGCAAACACACCATTAAACAGCCTTTTAACTTTTTCTTAAAGATACAGAAAAGAAGGAGAAACAGTTAATGCATTTGAAATATAAAGCATTAAGTAAGGCTTTCTTTTTAACATCATCCCTTGTTCCCTTTCTCTTTAGCCGGAGACAGTCTATAAAGGCAAAATCTCTTGTTTGACAGTCTGTTAGATGTTTGCGGTGTTCTTGTAGCTGTGTTGGTCCCAGGATATTAGAGAGACAAGGTGGGTAAGGTAATATCTTTTATTGGACCAACTTCTGTTGGTGAAAGAGACACGCTTTTGAGCTACACAGAGACCTGCAGAAGAGCTCTGTGTAAGCTCGAAAGCGTGTCTCTTTCATTAACAGAAGTTGGTCCAATAAAAGATATCACCTACCAGATGAAGTGAGCTGTAGCTCACGAAAGCTTATGCTCAAATAAATTGGTTAGTCTCTAAGGTGCCACAAGTCCTCCTGTTCTTTTTGCGAATACAGACTAACACGGCTGCTACTCTGAAACCTGACCCACCTTGTCTGTCTCATCTCTTAGAGGATAATACCTGTCCTTTTTGGCAAAAAGAGAAAAAGTTAGTTGAGATGGGCTGGAGCTATGTTGTAGCTGCCGCTGTTCAATCCCATTTCCAAGAAGACAAAGCAAGACAAACCCACCCAAAGCGGGAGAGAAGAGACCAGCAAAGATAGAAAATGCACCTTCTGTCTCTGGTGTTGGCTTTCATTTGCAACCTCACTGCTGGGAAACCCAGGCGCACCACATGGTCTTATCAGCCACTCAGAGTCCTGGCAAACTTGTACCAGTATCAGGCTTAGGGCATTGCATTTAACTTCCTCTTTCTGGTCACAGGCTTACAGCAGTGTTGCAAAATCTACAGTCTTGACCAGCTAAGACAGATTCTTAGTAGAGAGAAGGCAAAAGGAGGCTAGGGAAGAGAAGAAATAAGGTGGAGAAGGAAAAGGACACATGCAAAGTGCGGGTGAGAAAGTCTCACGTGCCATGTGGTGTTCAGGATTCAGCTGGAGCCGGAGAAGATGGTGATGCCATCTGAGTCCTTCTCCCTGGCCTGGTCTGGTCAGGTCCATTTTCAAAATTAGGATGAAGAAGGATGGGGGTCCCTAGAGGCAGTGGGGATGGCAGCCAGAACATTTCCGACCAGCTCTAATTATCATCATTTATTATCTGCGTTATGGTAGCACTTAGACTTCCCAACTGAACTCAAGGTCCCATTGTGCTAGGCTCTGTGCAGACACATAATCCCGACCCCACACAGATTACTGTCTGAATAAAAATGACAGACAAAGGCTGGGAGGGAAAACAGAGAAGTACATCTATCCATCTACTGCCATATATGCCCCTCTATCTTGTTTTCTGTCTGTCAGTGGTATTGCTAATGTGGCTACTGTAACCCAGACACCTGGGTGTGGTGCTCTGGCCCCTCAAGTGGCACCAAGACCACTTAGAGAGAGATTAATGAGTCTGCTACAGCCTTAGCTAACGGCCCTGTGGCTTTTAGTTCATATAGTACAGACTCATGCATTTAGCTCTAGAGGTCCCAGGTTCAATCCCACCCACCGACAACTGGGGTCTGTTGGTGTTAAACTAGCATGGTAGTTAACTAGATAGCAGTGCTCCATCTTGATCCTAGTGACCTTGGACCATGTGTGGCCTTGGACTTACAGGCCACAACTTGATCACCCTGCTGTTCAGAATTTGCCATTTATTCCTCCCCCACACCCACCTTTCTACTGTTCCTTCCATGTGAGTTTTGCATCTCTCACATCATCTGTGTAATCGCAACAAAATATTTCCAAATATAGGACCAAATCATCAGCTAGTGTAAAGTGGTTTCCTTCCACTCATTTCAGCGGCGCTACGCTGACTTACTCCAGCTCAGGATCCGGCCCCACTGGGTTTATGCAAAGGAAAATTTTAAAATTGAGAGGAATAAACTTAAAAAAAAATCCTCAGTGCAATTTTAAGTAAAGAAATCACATTTCCTATGCAAATAGAGGAGAGGTCAGGAAAAGCGACTGAAATGCTAACTAGCCTCTGTGACATTCAGACTGATGATGTGTGCAAAGAGTTTTGCCCTTGGACCTCAGGATGTCACCTCTTGTTCCCTGGACCCGCATACGGCATAGAGGGAATTTCTTCAGGCCAGCAACATCTGAAGCAAAGGGGAAGCAGCAACGTGTCTGTTCTGGGTAGCAGGAAGGCACTGAAATAGCATCCACTATGATATAGTGAAAGCGGAGTGTTTGTGTAACCTTTGCGTGGGCTAGAGTTCATTTCTTTTCCCATCTCCAGTGCCTTAAAAAAAAAAAACAACTCCCATAGAAAGTCACTGGAGACCCAGAATTCAGTCTCTACAGATTTTCAGCAAGGATTGCAGAGGGTCAACCTCCCCACATTCAAGTCCCAAAAGGAACTAAAGAAATGAATTTAATTAAATAACTTTATAAAATCATACGATAAATAAACAAATAATAAGCTAATTTTTACAGCTTGACATGGCTATTTTATAATCCACAGACATTACTTTCACAGTTATACATAAAAACAAATAAAGGAAACAAATTAAAATCAGTACCCACAGAAACACAGTGAGAAAAAACGGAGAGTTCCCAAAAGCTTAGGTTTTGTTCACCTGAGTCTCAGTTAGAGTCTTTGATCACCAAATCTATACAGTCTGTGGAATCTAAAACACCATCTTGCGCATATGCTCAGGGTTTAGCTTATCACCATATTTGGGGTCGGGAAGGAATTTTCCTCCAGGGCAGATTGGAAGAGGCCCTGGAGGTTTTTCACCTTCCTCTGTAGCATGGGGCACAGGTCACTTGCTGGAAGATTCTCTGCTCCTTGACGTCTTTAAACCATGATTTGAGGACTTCAATAGCTCAGACATAGGTGAGAGGTCTAACGCAGGAGTGGGTGGGTGAGATTCTGTGGCCTGCGTTGTGCAGGAAGTCGGACTAGATGATCATAATGGTCCCTTCTGAAAAACAACATCTTCCCTCCACTTGCTTGTAGGAGTCTGCAGTTGGAATCCAGGAAGACTCTTCCTCTGCTGAAATCACTGCTAGCCAGCCAGCTGACTGATTAACCAATCACTCTTGCCCCTGGGAAATATTTTGAAAATACCTGCCACCTGGACAAGCTGATCCCTTCCAAAAGCAAAAAGAAAATTGCTCTTCAGAAATATTTTTAGTGAGTCACCTCTGGCAGGGATGCGGTAGAGGGTGTGTTTGTCAGAAGCAGGGAATCAACCCCAACTTTCATGTCACTTTGGTGGTGGGATTGTACGTAAGGCCCCCTGAAAACATGCAAGGAGCCTCTGTCAGAGTATTGCAGCTGGGTGAATGGTTATCACTTTGCTGGGTGTTGCTATTGGAGATCAGCTTCCCAGAGGCGAGGTTCTCTACTGATTACGGCACTGGATTGCAGCTCTGGAGAGCTGAGTGCTGTTCCTGTCTCTGCTGCATGACCGTGGGCAAGTTGTGTCATCGCTCTGTGCCTCAGTTTCCCCTCTCACCCTTTGTCTATTTCTTTTGTAAAATCTTCGGAACTTCTTACTTTGTGTCTATGCAGTGACTAGCACCACTGGGCCCTGGTCTCAGATGAGACCTCTAAGCGTTGCCTTAATAAAATATCATGATAATAAATTCAGACATGATGTGTGAGGCAGAGGGAACTAGACTCAATTACACTCTGTTACTTATTCCCACCTACTGCTGTGTAAGAATGTCTACACTGGTGCAAATTACATGTGGTGCATGAGTTAAAGCCTCTTACATGCCATTAGAGTCAATGGCCTAATTCAAATATAATATATTTAATTAAAATGTATGCTCTAGTTCAAAAGGAATTAGTTTGGGGAAGTTCTATGGCATGTGCTATACAGGAGGTCAGATGTTATCATCTAATAGTCCCGTCTGGCCTTGGAGTCTATACAAAGGGAGGGGTGAATGACACATTAAGTGGGTATGCAGTACAGCAGAATCCATGTCGGTCCCAGGATATTAGAGAGACAAGCTGGATGAGTTAATATGTTTTATTGGACCAGTTCCTGTTGGTGAGCGAGACAAGCGTTCAAGCCACACACAGCTCTTCTTCAGAGGTAAAAGAAGAATGCACCTGGTCACATTAAATGGGTGTGAGTCTCGCTGAGTCTGGAAGGTGTGTGCTGGAGTAATTTACATGTTGGGGGGCTGCTTAAATTTAGACTACTCCTGGACTTCCTTAGGTCCTGTCTCCATTAGCAAAACTTAATCTGGTGCAAATACACAGATGCACTGAAGTCAAGAAGAGATGAGAACCATTCGTCTTATTCTGTTAAATTATGAGATTAAATCTTAGCAGTGTTGACCTTGTCTTACATAGGTGCCGCATACCCACACTGGGCTCATCACTGGTACACCTATTTCTCTAATGTAGGCAGCACGCTCGACTCACCCCGGAATTTAGCCATTGCTCTGTCAGCCTCTCTCAGTACAGCCAGAACGGCAAGGTGCATGACAGGGTTGGGTGAAACTGCACCAGTGAAATGCTGTCCTTGTAGGGGTAGCTGTTATAATGCTACAAACTGTAGCTGTTCTTTTTTCCTTCTTGGACTAGCCATCTACTCGGTGTATTCTCAAACTGAAGAGCCTACTAGTTCAGAGGCAGGTCATGTGACAGCCTTGGCCGTAGGCCAGTCGTTGGATTCAGTAAGATCAGAAGGTTGACATCTCCAAGACTAAAACCAAAATGACATGAGATGCTCTATGCAGGTGGGACTCAGAGTTCTCTTCTGAGGCCAAACAATGGTTTGAAAACAAAAGCCTTGATGATTTGCCAATAAATTAGGCCAGACCTTAGCACCATTGGAACTATGCCAGTTGACACCAGCTGAGGATCTAGTCTAAAGGTTGTGATCACTGGAGGAAAAGCCCACTCCTGGGGTTAAACAAGCTCGGGCAAACCTCTCATGTTACGCTCTCCGCAACGTGAGCAACTGTTGCACAGTCTTGCCCGTGATGGTGCAAACTGTCCATTGCATTGTGAGATGGTTTTGACCTTTATTCATTTTGTTATCTATAGGCGTCCCTCTGGTGTTCATCACCGTAGTATCCGGGTTTGCTGTGTGTGGTCACCACCTGTGGAATTCACCATCCTAAGGCTGGTTTTTTCCCCTCTGTTTACTTCCTTCCTGTAGGTGGGAGCACACCTCCTGGCATCACTGCACCGGCTGTGCCTAGCATCCCATCCCCAATCGGGGTGAATGGTTTCACTGGCCTCCCACCGCAGGCTAATGGGCAGCCCGCCGCAGAAGCTGTGTTCGCTAATGGCATCCACCCTTACCCAGGTAAGCCAAACCATCCCGATTCTCAGATCCAGTTGGTTTCCATCCTATTGAGATGGTCCAGTGCTGATAACTTTATCTGATACGTCCTCTCTTTCTGAGCAATGATATCCTGCTCCAGTGTGTTTCTCTCTGCCATAGGAGCTACCTTGTAGCTGGACACTAAGGTCAGGAGATCTTACCTGGTAAGCCGGCCCCATGCACATATGTCCACCCTGCACATATGTGCGGCCAGGTCAAGCTGAAACCAACATGGTGCATGTGTGGCAGTTCTCCCAGGTATACCAAAAGGGGGCTTGTTCCTGGCTGATCTTGTATGAGCCGTGCTGAGCCTGGCTCAGCTGAAGATTGTCAGCTACATCTCTTATGGCCGACTCTTCCGGATCTCCTCCCTGAATTCAGTTATGGGTAGAAGAGTGACTGTGGAAGGAGGACACTGTGGGAGTCTGTCTTGATGGGATGGGATGGGATTGGCACTCAGCTAGCCTGCTTTGTCCATCTCGTGTTGCAACCCATGTGCTGTAGCCGGGGCCTACATAAGGCCTTTCATGTGGTGGATCAGTGCCGTTCACTGACCCCCTGGTCGTATCCCTGCTCAACTCACTTAACAGCCCTGGAGACTGAAATCCTTTATGTATCCACAGAATAGGTCCAGCTCCACACCACAAATATGGCTCAACCCTGCACTGGAGAGACTGCCTCTAGGGTTGAGGGATTAGACCAGTTTCCATAGGCATTCAACATATAGCCTGTTTGCTATGGCTGACACAAAGGGTATCAGTTGTGAGGTGGTGTTTTTTTCAGGTTTTGGCAGTCAGCAGTGAATGGGGGATATATTATATTATGTGTGTATATATAATTGATTTGGTACAACCAAGCCAAGGATGCAGCAACATCCCACGAGGCCCACCTATGCACCTAGATTTCTCTGTGGTGCGGTTATCTCACCATAACCATCCATCCCTCTTCAAGCTGATGAAAAGGCATTTCTTGCTGTTTTATACACAATAAAAAAAATGTTTTAAATAAATGTTACTAATTAACACTAACCACCAGCTGGTGTAGGAATGTTTTACTCTGGAGCACGCAGCGATTAATCTAGCTCGTTAGAAAGTTGAACACTGAGTCAGTACTTCAGCCAGTGAGTTTGCCTCATGCGACACAAAAAGCACTCCTTCCATTTCAGCCATTCCCTTGGAGTAGGTGAGCTCAGCCTCGCAGGGAACTTTACTGATGTGCTGTGGGGATGGGAAGTCTTAGGTGATAGAAGCAGAGCTGAGCAGATAATCAGTTATTTCCGTTTGGTGGCTGAACCGAAAAATCCAAAAAATGTTTTTATTTGGGGTCAAATGAAAACGTTTGGGGCTTCGTTTTCTTCCTTTTTATGGTTTCTCTATCACACACATACCCTTGTTGTTGTTGTTTTTTGGCTTTCTTCAATCTAGCTAAATTTCAAAACAAAATGTCATTTTGCAATAGTTTGGTCAGATGATCTAGCTATCTAACTGCTCACTTTAGCTAGTCTGTGTATGTATGTAGTCCTGTCACTGTCATGTTTGGAGCAGTGGAAACCTTTCTGTATGCACATGCATGAATCTGTCTGCCTCCAGATCTCATTCCCAACTCCAGTCTCAGCTCAAGCCCCAGGAAAGGTTCTGAGGGTTTTCAAGCTCGGTTATGGTTTTGACATAAGACTGGGTAAAAGTTGGAGGCATCTGTCCAATTTTGTGTAAGTTTGGGGGCTTATTCAAACCCTCAAACTGAAGCTCAAGGTATGTGAATCCAGGCAAAGAGAATGTTTGCACAAACACCTAAGTTCTGAGGCAGTGAATGCCACTCACTTTTAGTTACGATTCCTGGTACTACTTGGTGAAATTCACCTTCATTTAACTTGAATAATTTGACTAATGAGTTGATTAGGCCCATTGAGTTGTTATACTAAGGGGTCCAATCCTACCACCATTCCCCATGCTAGTCCAACTAGACTAACAAGGAAGATTTTCAAGATCAGGCCCTTGTGATAAAGCCTGGCAGAACTGCTTCATGGCGGGGTTTTTATTAATATTGTTTTATTCCCTGATAGCCCTGGCAGGAAGAGAATTCCTTTCAAATCAAAATCTTTACTGTTTGCCTAGCCCAGGCCTCTGACTGCTTAGAGAAATAGATTTTCAATTTATTTTACCTGGGAAAAACCCAGGGCTTATATTAAGGGGAAATAGTTTTCTAGAACTCAATCAAGTTTCATAAAATCTGAAGCTTAAAGCTAGATCTGGTCAGGAATTATTCGATAAAACATTTTGTGTCAGAAAATGCCCATTTGTCAAAACCAAAATGTTTCACAGAAACATATCAGTGTCCATGAAACTTTCATTGGGAAGGATTTCTCAGCTCCAGGATGGAATTTCTGGTCAAATCAGGAAACAGAGAGCAAGTGAGAGAGAGTTGGGGGGGGGGGGTTTTGTTTGTTTGCTGGTTTGTTTGTTTACTAAAATATTTCAAAAGGTCTCTGATTCATTCAAATGGGGAAAGAAATCACATTTCAAAACCTGCACATTTTTCACAAAACTGACTTCTTGTTTTCCCTCCAGCCCTATATAAAATATTTTCAGCCAGAGATATTGCAGAAACCCAAATCGCTCCCAGGCTGGCCAATCCCAGCTAGTGAGGAGCGACGTGCAAACAATATGATTTGAAAAAACTTGGAACACTATCTGTGCTCTGTGGACCTCTTTGCTATGGAAAATGCAGTGTGTTACCAATCAGCCTTTGCCTAACTCTGCTGTCATTGAAGTCAATCAGACGTTTCTCCAGAGATCTCAGTGGGTCAGATTCTAGCCTACTGGTTCAGTGCTGCTTGTCCCAATTTGAGATGAGCCCAGAGGACAAGCCTGGATCCAAGCATTCCCAAAATAGGATTGATTTATTTTATTGTGTGTATCGATTCCAACTTCCTCTCTGTACCTGTCTCAGGCTCTGTGCAAATGCCAAAACTTTAGCCATTGCCACGAGGTATTATTGAGGCCAAGAGCTTAGCAGGACTCAAAAGAGGATTAGACACTTATATGGATAATGAGAACATCTACAGTTATATTCGACTGGATAAAAACGTATGAAGGACACAAACTCTCATGCTTTATGATAGAAGCCAACCGCCTAGGGTTAGGAAGAAACTTTCAGTGTTCAGCAGCTTAATCTATCATTGTCCATTATGAGATATCTTGCACCCTCCTCTGAAATATCTGATATTGGCACTGCCTTATACTCCTGTGGTTCAATGGTTCTATATACAACAATTGTAATTAAATTTTAAAACAGGGTATGTAACCATGTCTACACCCACAGATTGCACAGGAAAAAAAACACAGATCTCCCGTAATATATATGTTCACTGCCCCAAACCACATCTCCCCACCCAGCTTTCACCAGCCTCTGGTTCACAGTATACGTCTGGCACAAAAATGTCCAGGAACATTTATTATTATTTATTTATTTAGCAGCATATATAGCACCTTGTGACCCAATTCATCTCTCCGTTACTCTTCCGTAAATGCTGAACAATTCCACTGTGGGTTTATACCATTGTAAAGTTTGGCAGAATTTGACCCACTGCCTTCCTTGCATGAAAATAGCAAAACATAGAACAACCGCTGTCTTTAGATACATATGGTCTGGAGTGTCAGAATCAATGTAAATTCCATTAATCATGAAGCCTATCTATCTATCTATCTGTCTGTCTGTCTGTCACACCTAACTACTCTAGCATTCCACCAAAAATTTTCAATCTTTGAAACATAAAGGCAGGATGACATCATATAATTGCCTTCCCTTTATTTTGCCTTGGATTTTTTTTCTCTGTTCATTTTTCTTAAATAAAAGCTTCAAAACAAAACCCAAAGAGTGCAGTCACAGTAGGTGCAGCAGACACATCTGAAAAGAAATCCTCTTTCTTTTTTCTCTCTCCTCCCTGGCTCCTTTTTACCATTCTCTCCTGCCGGGCAGGCAGAGGACGTGAACCCAATATCATTCAAGTTCACGTTGAACTTTTGAACCCACCGTGTTTGAGAGGGTTTGGAAATTAGGCAACATGAGTGCAGCTATCACAGCTTGTCAAGGGTGTGTTCTCAGCCTCCGTGCCAACAGCTTCACTGCACTGTGCTGTTGTGACCTACCAACGGATCCCATGCAATATCACTGCAGATCAGTCAGCCTCAGGCAAGCTTGCCCTCCTCTCACACCCGCCAAGCCTGGCCAGAATTCACTGTTCTGAGGTTCTCTCACAGTTAGGGATTCTGTCCGGGGAACAAATATTTTCCTTCCCTTTACGCTAATCTCAGGCCATTTGGAGAATTGCGCTAGTTTATCTGCAGGCCCTTTGGCCTTTCGGTGTCTCAGTTCAGAGCGCCATTGAACATGGCAGTGTGTCAGAACATATAGCAGGAGCAAAAGCCTAATCCTTTGTGCCATGAGATTGTGAGCAACATCACAGCAACCGCAAAGAGTGCTCACCGGCTCCGGGTTAACAGGAGTGACAGGGACTGCAGTCGGCCGGCGAGGCCTCGTACCAGCTGAGATGAGAGCTGAGGGCTCAGTGCTTCATTTACAGGAACGTAAGAAATGTAATAAGAAAGATAATGACCTCTTTATGGGCTAGATTCTGTTCTCCGTTGCACCACTAACAGCCTGTGACCCTCGTGGAATTACTCTGTATTTATAGTGCGTAATGGACAGCAGAAGTTGGCCTCAGGTAGTGACCATTAATCCCTTTCCTCTGTTACTAATGACTCTGCTGTATACAGTAAAACCAGACAGGTCACATTCTTTCACTAGGTCTCATGCACAAATACGGTGTCACTTTGGAAAATGGGACTGAGGCTCCTGACTCACATCGGTGCTTTTGAAAATTTTATCACAGGCCCCTTGCCCTACATCTTAGTGACCAAGTTGCTGCTTGTCCCCTTTTTGTGCTGGATGGCGTTTATACTCAAGGACAATACGTAGGGGAGAGGGCAAGTTATAGACCCATGAATTTTTCAAATAAGCCCTTCAAACCTACTGGCTTCCTAAAGCAGCCATTCTGATACATTCATAGAATCATAGAAGATCAGGGTTGGAAGGGACCTCAGGAGGTCATCTAGTCCAACCCCTGCTCAAAGCAGGACCAACCCCAACTAAATCATGCCAGCCAGGGCTTTGTCAAGCCAGGCCTTAAAAACCTCTAAGGAAGGAGATTCCACCACCTCCCTAGGTAACCCATTCCAGTGCTTCACCACCCTCTTGTTGAAAAAGTTTTCCCTAATATCCAACCTAAACTTCCCACACTGCAACTTGAGACCATTACTCCTTGTTCTCTCATCAGCTACCACTGAGAACAGTCTAGAGCCATCCTCTTTGGAACCCCCTTTCAGGTAGTTGAAAGCAGCTATCAAATCCCCCCTCATTCTTCTCTTTTGCAGACTAAATAATCCCAGTTCCCTCAGCCTCTCCTCATACATTGCTACTGAACCAGGCAGATGTCATTGATATGGTTTATGCTACAGTTGAATGGATGACAGTAGGGCTAGAAATCAGGAGCTTTTGGAAACCCATGTTTCCCCCATCTGAGGCAAAGAAGAATCATGTGTGAGGTTTGGGGGTTCACCCAGGCCTGTAAGGGTTTCAGTCACCACCTGCCTTGTAACCCTGGGTGTCTTGTAGCCGTGCAGCTTTGGTCCAGAGCTCTGACCCCAACCGTCTGCCAGAAACTCACAAGCCTCACCCTGTCTTTCCCAACTTGGTTACTCCTGGCAGGCTGCTCCTGGTACCCTTCCAGCTCTGAATCCACCCCAAAATCATCCTACTGCAGGGACCAGGCCCTCTCACTGGGCCCTTGCAGGGAAAGTTGGTGCCTCTCCAGAGTCAGCAAAACATTCCAACCTGTCAGCTTCCTGGAACCACACACAGGTTACTGAACTTACCCAGCACTGATGATTTCTCATGACAGCAGAACAAGTTTATTAACAAAAGAGCGTGGATTAAGTGATACCAAGTGTAACCCTTCTGCCCGTCAGAGTTGGCAGCAACAAGGGCCGGGTTCAATATCTAGGGGATCCATTCCAATAACACAATGCAAACCGGCTCGAGCCCCCACCCAGTGACCTGGGACAAATATATACCACCCCCGCTGGGCGCCTCCAAGAGGCAATACTTCCTCTCTCGCAAGCACATAGTCTGAGTGTAGCAAAAGCCTTTTAATAACAGAGAGAAACAATGTGGCATTATGTTGGGGAAACACCACCAACAGGATTCATAACACAACCCATGAGCAAAAAACCCACCCCAAGCAAATTGGGGCATGCCCTTTTCCCTTTGGTTCTTGAGTCCAGCAACCCCAAATCACCCAAAGTCCCAAAAGTCCAATGCCCCAAAAGTCTCTGTCCCTGGTCAGGGCAGCCCCAGAGTTCAAAAGTTTATCTGCGGAGCTTTACCTCTCAACCTGGGTGGAAATGGGACGGGGGTAAGAGGCACCTTACATGATCTGAAGCTGACTGCCCCATAGCTCCATAGCGGCACTCCGCTCCGCCAGCCGCCCCACGAACTCCTTCGCTCAGCTGCGCTCCGCTCTGCCAGCCGCCCCACGAACTCCTTTGCTCCGCTCCACGGCCCACAAGCAGCTCCTGCCATCCACAAACTGCTCCACCAGCCGGTCCGCAAGGCACTCCAGCCGGCCCGACAACTGCTCCACAATATATCTTCAGGCTCCCCCACTACTTAACACAACACTCAGTGATTTCAGCTCTTAGGTGAATTCAGCTTGTAGTAGGGGAGCCCCAGTGCTGGTGCACTGTCAGCCCAAAATGAGCTCAGCAGCCTATAACTAGACTTCTAATGAAATCAAAATTAGCTCTGATATTCCACAGTGGAGAGAGGAGGAAGTGCAATTAGCATGTAAGGCCCTCACCAAGGGGCCCATGCCACCAAGTATTAGTACTTGTCCCCAGCCTCTCTCTATTCACACAGTTTTGGAACCCATGACCCTTGCCTAGCGAGTGCTACTTAGTTGATGGTGAGTCCCTCCATCATAACAAAAGGCCACGTACAGTTCCAAGCACAGTTCCCATAATCAGGGTAATAACAATTTATTCTTCCTGCCCCAATAACAGAGACACTGGGGATCCCACAGCAGCCAAAGTGACCATTTGGGCAGCTATGGTCTCATTCTAGGCGTGGTGGGTGTGCCTATGCAAATGAGATCGGCCCCTGAAGTTCTTTTCCACAACTTGCCACACCTCACCACCAGATGTCAGGGTGGAGCTCATCCTGACACTGCTTACACAAGTAAAAGGGATAAAGGTAGAGGTGGTTACAAACAAATGAAAACACCCCCCTAAAAGTCTAAAACGTAATCTAGCAAGATAGAGTCTTTGTTCAAGATGGTTTCTCTCATCCACAGTCTCCTTTCTGGCTTTTTACTGGCCAGGACTCATCACAGTGATCAAATCACTTGGTTTCTTTGTCTTCTTAAGGTGTAGGAAAAAGATGGCATCTCTCTCTGGCCCTTATATTCCCAAAGGAATTATCTTTGCCCTAAAAGTCAGGAAGGCCTCCTGACTCTCTGTGGGGTACAGGAGCCATGTTAATTCTTTGTCTTTCGCGTGCAGTTTCAGGATAGCCCCCTCTGGTTTAGCTTGACGGCTTTGTTTACTGCTAATATGTAAATTGAAGGAAACCCCCATTCCTTTGTCTAGAACAAACCTGTTTATCCCCTTTACCTGGGCTAGGCTGTCTGGTCTTAAACATGTTCTAGTAACATAACACAGAGAGCATTTATAACTTCACATGTAACCTTGTTACATATATTTCACCATGATATTATGGTGTGTTGTTAGTTTTCAGATGCTACCTCACAAGATGCATTGTGTACAAATATTATTACACTAGTGTGTAAGGTGTGTGAATACATAGGTGCCTAGGGTCCCCTCATTATCTTTGGTAGTATTAGTGGTTATGGGGGCATATTTTCAAAACCACCGTTTGGTGGGATTTCTGTTCCTAAATTCCCAAGGCGTTTTTGAAAATCTCCTCCCACATCCTCTGTGGGACTCCAGCCACTAGAAGGCGATATGGTTTCACACTCCTGAGCTGGCCGGATGTTACATCCCTTGTAGCACACATCACTAGCCAGGATGTGGTTTACAGCAATGTGGTCCAGTTCCCAGTCTAGAGCAAGTGGCTCTGATGAGGATAGATTGCCACTGATAAGGTGGAAGGTAGACAGGCTGCCAGTCTTTTATTAGGGGGTGAGCACAGTGGTGTCAAACCAATTGGCTGGAAGTAAAAAACAGAGAGATTTAGACTGGAAATAAGGCCTACATTTTTGACAGAGAGGGTAATTAACCTTGGAACAATTTACCAAAGTTCATGGTGGATTCTCCATGACTGACACATTTTAAAACAGGATTGGATGTTTTTTCTAAAAGATCTGCTCTGGGAAATATTTTGGGGAAGTTCTAGGGCCTGTGTTATATAGGAGGCCAGACGAGATGATCACAGTGATCCCTTCTGGCCTCGGAATCTGTCAGTCTATGAATGCATGAAAGCCACATGGCAGAATGAAATCAACATAAAAAGCCTCCTGGGCAAGCCTGGTGGGATTAAACACACAGGCACTATGATCACCAGCTACACAGGACACCCTGTGGCCTGGGGAAAAAAGCATGGAGATTCAGTGTGACTTCAGCAGGATTTCTCTGGGGGAGTGTTGTGAACCTGGCAGGATCACCATGCAGGGAAAGGATGACAAAGCTAGTACCCTTGGCAGTTCCTTCACCCACACAGTTGATAAGAGGTCACTTTTAGATCTTTCCCAGGAGAATGCAGCCAAAATCTGCTCGCACTGCCAAAATTTTCACCCAAGAACATCTTCTATCTTGGCTACAGCTACACATATCCACCCTCATATCTCATTGCCAGGTTGATTCCCCGCTGTGCTCTGCCCAGGGTGTGAGCCTGGCTTCTTTGATTCTCTACTTCTCCACTGGGATCTCTGGCATTCTCTCCTACCCCACCCCTTACACTTGGGAAAAGCTCCCAGCCAGAATCTGGAAAGAGCCCTCACCTTGTCCTCCTTCCAGTCCCTCACCAGCGCTCTCCTCTACAGGAAACTGTAGCCTAATAATGGTTAGCCGGGTGGCAAGCTGGGCTCACTGCTCCTGATTGGTTCAGATCTGCCCCCATCCTGGGATGTCTCTTATCTTGTCTCTCTCGCCCTGTGCCCAGGCCCGCTCGTGTCTCTCATCCGCCAGTCAAGGCGTCTTTTAGACTCCTTAGGGATGTCCACATGGCCAGTAGCCGCCCGCCGCAGTGAGTCTCCGAGCCCAGGTCGACTCGCGGGGCTCATGCTAAAACCAGCTGTGTGGAGAGTGCTTTTAAGTTGTGTCTCAGGCTGGATTTGTGGCTCTGAAGCACACCCCTTTCCCCTCAGCCCTTCAGAACCCAGGCACTAGCCCGAGCCACAATGTCATTTTTAGCATTGAAGCACAAGCCCCACCTACCCAAATCTGTCTAGCCCCGGTCAGAGGCTCCTGCCGTGGGCTGTGTAGACATACCCTGTACAGCTGAGACTGTCGTTTGCTCTCTGTTTGTACCTAGCACAACAGGGACTCAAACTATCTAGCCTCTGGGAGCTACCACAATATCTGTGTATTTTAAATAAATAATAATCTATCAGGAGACTTGCGCTTTATCCCTGGCTTTGCTATTGACCTGCTGCGTGACCTTGGACACGTCACTTCAACTGTCCATGCCTCTGTTTTCCCTGTGTCTATTTAGCGTGGAAGCTCTTTGTGGCTCACAATGAGTTTGAATAACACCTTGCACAGCAGGGCCCTGATCTGCGTTGGGGCACATAGGCTTTGCCATAAGACACACAGCGAGTAAAGATAAGAATTCCCAGAGGCAAGTTATATTAATTTAAAGCAGGTGGGGCCTCTTACCCCTTCGTTTTTCTACTCTGAACATACATGAACATACTCTGAACTTGCCACGTGGACAGGAACAGGGATTCTCAGTCCTGCAGGAGAGAGGCCAAAAGAACAGGTTCCCTGGGTCTCGTGAGGAGTTTCTCAGTGTGGAGGGCATGGAGGATGGAATAGCATGCCTTTGACAGCACAGCATCCTGCCCCGTAAGGCGAAACGAGACCAGAAAGCACAGGATCGGTCACTGTTTTCTGCCGGATCAGCACATTCTTTCTGTTATTGCAGTTATTGTTGTGTCTGAATACCTAATTAATTACAACAGTAAACGCTGGCTTCTTTAATCACAGCATCAGCTGTCCTAATCAATCTTAATAATATGGAATCCGTACTATGGCACCCATGAATTTTAATCTACATAAATTTCTTAAGACCTCTCGCAAGCTTGTTGTACGAAATGATATAATTATGGATATAGATTAGGGCTGTAGAGAGTGATTTAAATTGGATTTAAGGAGAAGGTGACTAGAGTCCTCCCACTCGTTTATTTATTTATTTATTTTGATCCTGACCTTGCAGAGGGTTTTCTTTTTGTGATTATTTTATTTCCTTCTAAACTGAAAAGCGGGTAACAGCATGGCCTGCTTTTATCACCCAACTTCACCATGCTCAACCCCAAATACACGCTTTCAATATCCACCCCTCTGGAACCCTGTGAGAGGTGACACGGTCTTAGCACCGCTCGCGGATTTATTGGACAAGTTTCTACAAGGCTGCGCAAAAGGTCCCGAAGCCGCAGCCTGAGGCAAGAGCCCCGCATCGTATAGATAAGGAATGATCGTGCGAAGCACAGAAAAACAGATTGAATGAAATGAATTCCTTGTGCGTGGCTGTTATTGACCATGTTGAGGCAGAGAATGGCGAGATGAGAGAAAGTTGCCCTAGATCATTCCACGGAAGTGAAATCACTGGCTCTGATAGGGCGACCTGAGGGTGCTCAGCAATACAGCTGGGGGAATTTTTTTGATAACTAGTAAATTAATTGAAAAATGAATTTTTCTGGGCAACAAAACTATTCATCAATTCGGGTCGAATTCAGCAAATAGTTTCAGACAAAAACAGAACAGGATTTTTTTTTTTAAGTCAAAATGATTCGTTTTAACCCGATTGAAATGAAACAGTTTTGACTTTTCGTTTGGCAATGGCATTTCATATAGATATGTCGCTAATTTATAACAACCCCCCCAAAAAGTGTGGAAAAAGCCCCCAAAATGAAACAAATGGGGGGGGGAATCATTTGGGGTGAAATAAAATGCTTCATTCCACTCAAAACAATTTTTTTTTCATTTTGGGGGGAAACAAAAAAACCTCAGTTTCATTTTGAACTAAACCCAATTTTTTTTCAGATATTTCAATTCAGTCCCTGAACCGAAAAATCAGTTCTTTGCTGTGTTCTGCTCCACACCTCACAGGAGCAAAGAACTCACTTAAATCAAACTGAATGGATTTCAGCAATAACAGTTGCTTGGCAGCCTGTACGCTGCATGTGTTTAAACCTGACCTGGGACAGTGAAACTACAATACTCTGGATACATTGGACCTCAGGGCCCAATCCAAATCCCACTGAAGAAAATGGAGAGCCTCCTATTTACTTCAATGGGAGCTGGATCAGGCCCTAATCTTAATCATCTCATCTACACCAGTGTAACTCTATTGACTTCAGTTCAGCTCCTACTGATTTACCCTGAAATATAAGAGAGCAGAATCCAGCCCTTTTTGTACGTAGTCAGTTTCACCTTTTGGTTACCCAGACACTGGCTAACTTGCAGCTGTTGTGTTTGAGTTACTGATGCCCGGGGAGGAATGGGATATTTATTACATCTTTTTCAAAGCACTATTTTCACTGAATTTCTTTTTAAGAAAACATATTAGATTCTGTAACCATCATCCCCATATGTTCCTAGGGAAGCTAAATATTGGGCCTAAAAGCAGCTGGGTGTCCCTTTAAAAAGCAGATAAACGTTACAGTGACATGAAAGCTTCCTGGCATTTATTTGAAAGCGCTGGGATTTCGTGCTGACTTTGGGAAGTCATCCTTGGGGGTTTTTTGGCATTGGGCAAAGGATTCAGAAAGTGACATTAATGGATCTACTTTCTTTGAAGGACTTGGGAGTCATTTCTTGACTTCTGCCTAACGAATTAGTGCTGCCTTTGTTAAATTTATATTTATGGTCGTAAAGTAGGTCATTGGCTTGCTTTATGTCTTCAGGTTTATGGAAGGTTATCTGCTGTGGTCACCTTGTGTCATCTTGGCCAGGGTCATCTTGCAAAGAGATGATTGTATCTGAGCAGGACTTTTCCCGTAGAGATATGGAAATGATCAAATTAATATCGAGGCAATCTCCTTTCCTCAGTCTCCTGTCCAGGGATAAGGCTCTTGCCCTGAGCTGCCAGCAAAAGTTACTACTAACATCTGTTTGCACAGTGCACCTTTCTCTTGCATTTACTGGGCCAGATCCTCAGCCGCTGTACATCAACGTAGCTCAAGAGGCTTAAGCAGAGCTAACTTAACCTCCACCAGCAATCTGGCCTTTTGAGATCAGCTGTAAACAATAGCCTTTCTCCTTTTCTGACACCATCTTCCAGATCCTCAGTGTGTAAGTGACATCAGCTTAGACGACCTTGCACATCGGCAGAATGGGTGTAAGAGCTATGCGAGTCTGGCAGCAAGGGAGTTTGATTGCAAGGGTGTCTAACTTACACTTCTGTGTGCAACATCTCTGAATTTGGCCTATCATTTCCAGTGCTGTCAGTCCAACACCTTGTACCATGCTAACTTCAGCTTAAGTTTGGTTGTAAAGGAGAAGATAGCGCTACAGAAAAGAGAAGTGTGTCTACACAGAAAGGGAAGGGGAAATGCCACAATGAACAGAAAAAAGAAAAAGAAAAAAGAAAAAGAGGACTTGTGGCATCTTAGAGACTAACAAACTTGTTTGAGCATAAGCTTTCATGAGCTACAGCTTATAGGTAAATTGAGATACAAACTGGCTGCAATACACATTAACATAGCATGGCTCTGTCTCCCTCTAGTGCCTAGTCTGTGCTGAGAGCTTCATGAATCTGCTATAGCTTTTGAGCTAAGGAAGCTGGGTCCTTTAGCTCAAGCTGTAGAAGCTTTCAGATCCACCGGTCCGAGGTTCAGCCCCACAGATTAGGATTCAGCCAGGGGCATCATTACACTACCGATCTTCCACCTCATCGTCTTTTTCCCAGAGGTCTGGGCAAGGAATAAGGTACAGAATTAAGCTGGTTGTATGGTTCCCAGAGCCCCAAGCTGCTGGAGTGTTGCCTCCCTGCAGGTCTCTTTACTAGTGTGGAGATACAGGGCATCGCCCCTCTCCGTGACCCCACTCCCTGGCTGGCAGGTCTGTACAGAATGACTGGGGCTGCACCTATGCCCAGGTGCCAGCAGTAAGGCGAAAGCATTAGACTCCTGCATCTTCCTTACCTGTCAATAACGTTCCAGGAGCCCAATCCAAAGCCTACAGAAATCAATAAGGAAACTTTCCATGGGCCAGGGGGAATTCTCCATGTGATCCATGGAGAGATCAGCATCAAGTGAGAAACCCACAGTTTCACAGTTTGATAATGCCCATGCTGACAAGTCTCCTAAAGGTAGAGGAAAATTACGACCTCTAAAAGCTTTGTGTGGGAGGGACCAGAGCTGCATTTAGGGGCCTGTTGTTGCAAACCCTTTAAATAAAACATGTTGCCATTTTTTAATATTTAATCTTAAATGGTTAAAAGTAATTTAAAATTAAGTTTCCTAAGATGATTGCCTTGGCCCTGATGACAAGAATGTGGCTTATAGGCTAGGTGAGCTTTCCATGGATGCTGGAGACAGACCAAGGGATCTAGGAGTCAGGAAGCCTGCTTCTGTTCCTAGCCCTGCCACTGAGTGGCTATTTGGTACTGGACAATTAATGTCCAGTCTGATTGTCAGAAATGAGGAGTAAATTCCATAGGGGCTGCCGGCGTTTGTCATCTCTGTGAGAGCCGGCCATCATGAGCCTCTCTGTGCCTTAGTACCTTTATAAAAGGAGGCTCCAGATTAGAGCGGGCAGAGAAAGATAATTCCATAGAGCTGAGGATTTAGATAGCTCGAAATCTGTTTTTTTTTCAATTAGGAACGAAAACTACAAATTTCAAAATTCTCTGTGAAAGGGGATGGAGACGTAGGGTCCCTGGCCAGCTGCCCTGGATCCACAGACCCTGGAAGGTCTGGGGTCCCCAACGCAGGGAAGCCTGCATAGACGGGCTGCCCTGGTGCCATGGACCATGAAAGCCTATGCCCCCCCAGCAGCCTGCAGGGCAAGATGGTAGGTTGTATCCGAGCTTTGCCTGGTGTCTGAAGGAATGTTGTCAGAACTGAACCATCTCTGCAAAATGTTTCTATTTTGATTCATTAGCAAATTCCGAGAAAAAAAATGTTTCTCTGGAATGTTTCCAGCTAGCTGTACTCCAGATATTTATCCAGCACACAGACGGGGAGAGAGGGTTGTAACTGGCACCTTGAGATCTTCTGGTGGTCACAAGACTTTGTTATTACTGGGAGGTTTCACCTAGCACTCAAGGCATGGACTAAACCATATTTGGAAGGGGAGGTGAATGTTATGACAACACAGTACTTACCCATTTTACATATAGATTAAACTCAGGCATGTATAAATTAAGGGTACGTCTACACTGCATCGTTAGCCTGGGTGATCAAAATCTGCAGCTGAGCACTCAGGTTAACTTAGGTGTGAGCATCCCCACAGCTACGCATAGCCCCACAACTGTGTCCTCTGTACTCGCCCTCGGTGCTTTATGCTGAAACACTCTAGGATTATTTCCCAGGCAATTCTGTCAATTACAGGAGAAGGTATCTGTTCCCTCAGGGGGAATTGTGGGAAAGCAGTGGGGGACAATCAGCACTCGGGTGATCTTGCCTATGTTGTCACTGCAAAGTGGGATGGTTCCAGCCCAAGCTAAAGCACAGCTCAGGCTTTAACCCTACCTTCAGCCATGTAGTTGAGTGTGGGTTCAAAGCACAAACTAGCATGTGCTTTAAGGCTGTGTGTGGATGGTAGGAGGGTTGGGCAAAAACATGTGCAGACACATAGTCTAAGACGACCATGCATTGGATGCACTTCCTGCAATGTAAGCCCAGGATTTGAACTCAGCCTCAAGCCTAACCCCCATTCTGTCTACACATAAATCGTGCTCACCTGCGGCCTGAGCCTGAGGCAAGCTGGGACCCAGGGTTCCAGCCCTATTGCCTTGCAGTAACTTGTGCTCTGGACTTTGCACTGGACTTGTGCTCTGGGAGTCCACCAGAAGAATCCCAAGGGCCGACTTTCATTGTCCTCTGGACAGTCGAGTTTGGTGGGCAGTCAAGAAGCTTTCCTACTCTGCACCACGAACAAAGTGCTAAAGTGGCCACATTTTGGGAGGGCGCGAGGAAGTCTGCTATATGGATGGTTGGAGTTGGGCCCACATAATGCAGTGTACATGCTGGAGACCCCAGTTGGGAGCCAGGGTTCAGCAATTCCTAAGCCGGGCTTACAAATGAGTGTAGATGCTCAAGCCCTAGGTTATCAAACCTGGGTCTGCTAACTCAAGCTCTGCTAACCCTGGCCTTACATCTCAGTGTAGACCCCTCCTAAAGACTTGTCCTCAGTCAGTCTGTGGCAAAGCTGGCTCCCATAAATCTTGACTCCAGTCCCTGTTCTAAGCCTGCACCCACATGACCCATTCTCACAGCCCAACCAGTCAAAGAGATGCTTTAAACTCAGTCTGAGAGCTGGCCAGAGTTGGGTTCTGCCCTCTAAGATATGTGCAACTTGCCTCTGCCCTTGTCCCAAGCCCTGGTGAGGCAAGTCAACTAGGAAGACCTCCATTATGGTTAATATTGTTCTTTGACACTTTGGCTCAAATCAGATGGGAAGGGAGACACACAGGGAAGCTACAGAGCTCTCCCATAATTCAGTGGGCTGATAAGAGCCAGCCTGTACTCCTCCCTGTCACACATTCAGTGTCTCTCCTTCACCTTACCAAGGGCAACCAGACTTTCTTGCGAGACCTCCACATCCTTGGCTGTGCCATCTGAGCCCTTGCCTCCAGCCACACCTCCATGCTCAGAGAAAGGAGACAGGGGAGGGGGGAAGTATCAGCTCCCTCAGGGATTGTCTTAAAAGTACAAAGCCTGGAGGGGGCCACATAAATGTAAAACTGTGCCGCACCAATAAATACAAATT
Organism: Caretta caretta; assembly: GCF_965140235.1. Lineage (NCBI taxonomy): Eukaryota > Metazoa > Chordata > Testudines > Cheloniidae > Caretta > Caretta caretta. The sequence goes on along the minus strand of NC_134210.1, from coordinate 6,580,555 downwards.
AAACTCATAACAAGAAGTGAAATATTAGGGCCAAGGTGACATTCGGACTGGAGGTTCAGTCAAGCTTTGCTTTAAATATTTTATGGCTGCAGATAAAGAAAGAGCTTATCCAACGTTTTTTTTTTTTGTATTTTTTTTTCATCAACCAGAGGGGAAAGGGAGAGAAAAAAAGCCTACCAGCTCTGGCTGCACTTGAACTAGACTTCAAAGTTTCACAAAAACAAACACTTTTAGGAGAGCATGCAGGAGGTTTGTGCAGAAAGAAAAGGCACTGGGAAGAGGACTAAGTGGCTTACACAGAGATTGGCTGCTTCCTCTCCTAAAGCTGTTGGCCAGCCTTGCTATGCCCTTTGAAACAGCTGCCGTATTCTGCCACAGAGGTGGCTGCATTTGTGCAGCAGATTAAGCAAAATTTTGTAAAGGGCGCTGGGAGGCTTCAGAGATCAAATGAGTTTTTGTTTCTCTCTGCTCCCCATCTGTCTGTCCATGTCCATCAGTTGTCTCTTGTTCTGTGCTAAGATTTTAAGCTTGTTGGGGCAGAGACTGTCTTTTTGTGCTGTGTTTGTACAGTGCCTGGCACAGTGAGGTCCTGAGGTGCTACAGTAATACAAATAAATAGTAATAATAATAAGTTGGATAAATGGTATAGTTAGAGAAGGGCACAAACTCCAAAGTTGGGTCTAGATCTAAATTTTTCCCCGAAGTTTGGGATAGGCTCAGGGCTATCTCTAGTGCTCATTATTATAAGGAAAATAATGACTTCTCTGCGAAATCCAGGCTCTTCCTTTCATTTCACACCTTCCATCTCCCACGTACAGCTCCTCACCCTGACACACGCATTGTATGTAAGAAAAAGTAGAGACTCATCACGTCGTTGGTTCTTGCCTCAGTGCACCACACCCCCAGGCGTCTGTCTTGTGACCCTTATGGCTGAGTAACATTAAAGCTAGAGGACACACATTAAGGAGAGTCCTGGTTCTGAAAGGATTCTCTTCCTTTCTTTGCTTTTTCTTTTATTATTGTACATCTCTCCACTTCCGGGAGAGGAATGAGAGGAGTTCCAGAGGGCAGTGTAGAAAGGTTTGTCTCTTGAGGATCAGGGCACTGTTCGGAGCGGGGCTGAGTCCAAGAACAATTGATGCGTGCAGCATTGCTGCTAACTAGATCAATCGTGTATACCTGCGCATGCCTGGAGTCACGTTTTGCCAGGCAGCGCAAGGTAGAAGTCCCCCAGTCCCACAAGATGGGTTCTCATGGTAAGAATGGGAAATAGCAGAGCTCTCCGGAGAAACATCTCATATGAAAAGTCCATCCCAATTTCAGGACCAAAAGCTATTCAGCTCTGTTTCATTTCCATCCCCCTCCCCTGCACAAGGACTGACAATACACTTCTTCTGTGATGGGTCGGTAAAACAAGAGTTGTGTAATTTGTTGTGTGGGATGCATATGCCGCACCTGTTCTGTGGGTTTCTCTCTCCAGGTTCATCTGTCCCGCCCCCTAAACACTTAAGCGGCGAGAAAGCCAGTGTGAACGTGATATTTTAATGCCTTTATTCCCTCTCTCTCTTCTGTCTCCACAGCACAGAGCCCCACTGCAGCAGACCCCTTGCAACAAGCCTACGCTGGAGTGCAGCAGTACGCAGGTCGTTAGTATTAACACTTTCTCCCAATAAACCTTTCACGTCCCCAAAGCCTTTAACCGCTGAATGTGCCTGAGGGGGTTGGGTGAAGGGAGCCATTCCCAGGGGCAGCACCAGGCCAGGGCAGAGAGGTCTGAGATTGCATTCCTCCCACAACAAAACATACGGCCTAGCTTCGCTTCTACGGCCCAATCCAGCTCCCCTCGAAAGGCCAGGAAAGACTTCTGTTGACGTCAGTGGGAGCCGGATCAGGCCCTTACATCAGTGTGGTGGAATCATTGCAGATTTCCACTGCAGTTAGCGAGAGGAAAACCAGGCCCATAACCCCCTCTGCTTCCCACTTTCTGTGATCACTGTGCAAATGTCTCCCTTGTGTAACGGCCGGAGGGGGATGCCAATGGCAGAGCCCCACACAACCTCTCCCAGCCTTTCCCCCGCTGAGAAATTGGTTTACATTTCCCAGCAGCTTCCCAACAAGGCCAGCCTCTGCTCCCCGTCACACCGGTGTCAATGCAGAGTCACTCCTTTGAAACTGATGGACCGACACCAGCTGGGATGACTGGGCTCAGAGCGTGTTCAACATCCCCTCATGAGGTGACCCAAGCTGACACCGTGAGGAAGCCGCAACCCCAAAGTCATTATTTCCTGTGGTAACTAGGGCGGCCATGGGCTCCCGCTGAGGAATGGCTATTATCTCATGTCAGGGCTGTATCTGGGAACTTAATTTAATTCTTCATGTAAAGCTTCATTTGCTGGTGTTTTAGTTATTGTCATTTATTGCTCGTGAAGTTTGATGGATGAGCGGCAGCTCAACCCTTTGAGCTGTTAATTAACCCCTCTGCACGCATGTAGGCCCCTTTCCCCTCTCTCTGGGACTCAGGCAGCCCTTACGCTGTGTTTCTGAGAGCCAGGCATGTAATCTGCCGACTGTCGGACCAAATGGCTCCCCTTGCCCTATCGGCGGGGAGGAGAGCTGAGTGTGGCAAAATTGTTCCTCAGCTAAGCACTGCTTCCACCCTGTGGAGCAGGAGGGGAGTAGGTGTGAGCTAGTCTTCTGCTGAGCGTGTAAGAGGATCCAAGTGAGTGTGTGAGAGACCATCTGGGGAGGCGGGGGTGGGGGTGAGTGTGTAGCAGCATGAGAATCAGCGTGAATGTGTTTGTGTGGAAAAGCGGGGGAAGGGAAGGGGGGTGTGCGTGTGAGTCAATGTATGAGTCTCTCTTTGTAGAAAGGGTGTTTTAGTGGCCCCATCCTGCCACCTTTATGCCCTTAGAATGCCAAGGGGAGTTTGGGGAATGCAGCGTCAGCCAGTCCATGAGGCTTAGCCAGTCGGGGGCCCATCACCATGGCAGCGTAATGTGCAAAAGGACAAAATGAGGCCCCAAAAGCCTGAGCGGTGGTTGTGCTGTGTGAGAAGGTCAGTGTGGGCTTCCAGCAGGAGGGACCTCTTTGTGTCCGAACCTTTCCCTGGCTGAGCTACTCTTGTTGGCTTAGGCGATAAACCCCATCCTGCCATCACCTTCCCTGTGTTAGGAAGCCCAAAGCCCCAGATACTTGCCCCAGACCCTCCCCACAAGTGCCTGAACCAACCCCTTCCCTTTCAAAGTCTACTGAGCAGATGGCAGGAAGAGCTTGAAGTGATGAGATAATATGGCAGACAATATAGGGCACATTCTTCAAGTCCCATAGCGAATCTGCCTCCCCATTGCTAGGAATCCAGCAAATCCATGTGATAACTTCAGGCTCCTTTTCCAAGCCACTCCTCGAGGGCCAGTCTAAAATAGCTCGTCCTTGACCCATCCATTCTCTCTCGCGTGCAAAGCATGTAATGCCAAAAGAACAATAGACAAGGGTGTGCCTGTTGTATGGGCAAACGGGATTTGCATCCCCTCATCCTGGACCAGAAACTCAAAGCAAAATGTGGGGAGAGCAAAGCAGAACCTCGAGGGGGGAGATGTCAGCCACTGGAACCAGCTGTAGTGGGAGATGGGTCATATCAGAAGGGCAGGCCAGGGAGAGAGAAAGTGGGGCTGACTCCTGTTAAGAAGCCCGACCTGGATCCACCTCCTGTTGTCTAGAAGCTGTCCCTCCTCCCCAGCCTAGCATTCTCCAGCTGGCCCCCTGCCATCCAACCCAAGAAAATCCTCTGCTACATGGCACTATCTACCTGAAATTCACTTCCTGTCGGTTAAAACGGTGTTTTGGTTCATATCAATAACAACTGATTCCTTCAGGCCTTAACAATGAAATGGGATCCCTCCTTGATGCTTCTTAATATACATCCCCCTCTGCAGTGCCCCAATGTGGGGCAATTCCTTCCTTCATATCTGCTCCACACACACACATACACGCGCACACAACTCCCGCGGGAGTCAGCATGCTCAGTGTAGGTCAGAATTCAAAGGCATCTTCATGTGTATCTTGTCCCACTGTCCAAAGGTCTAGAGTGTCAAATGTGGGCTGTGATGCAAGACTGTCCTTCCCATGTGATCCCACAGGGGACACCTCAAGGTTAGCCTGCTTGTGCTTTAGTCTCTCCATCTGGAAAACGAGAGGACAGATAATACCTACCAGTGCTTGAGTCAGGATGAATTAGCTAATGTTTGTAATGTGCATTAGGACCATCACATTAAAGGTGCTGCAGAAGTGCCTCATTTCCCTGTGAGCTCTGCAGGCAGGACGTTTTGAAACTCACTGTTGTAAATCCAGATATTCACCACTCCACTCCTGAATCAAAAAAGGGGCCGGACCTTTAACTGGGGGAGCTTCATTGACCTTTACAGGGTTCCCCCTGTTTATACAAGCTGAAGATCTGGCCTGAAGTGTTGCAGGTGATTAAGTCCAAGTGACTGTCAGTGCCCAAAGCAAAGGACTCCTAGACCTGCCAAAGCCTGGCATTTTAACCTGCACTGTGATATCCCTGCCATTTGAGTACGTGCTTCTCCCCCATATGGCTATTGCAGCCAAAACAAATGGGCTGAACAGAAAAAGAGCTTGGTGTGGTTATTGGGATGAAAGGTCTTGACTCCCCATTGCTGAAATCTTTCGATCTTTCTTCTCTCCTCTTCTTTCTCCTATAGCTGCTTATCCTGCTGCTTATGGCCAGATTAGCCAAGCGTTTCCACAGCCGCCTCCCATGATCCCACAGCAACAGAGAGAAGGTAAGTAAACAGGCTGTTCTCTCTTCCATATCTAGTAAGTCATCCCTATTGCATTGTATTCCCCCAACCCCCAAGTTACATAGAGCCCTGAAAACGCCTCATCATGTTGGACCCTCTCCTCATCTACTCTCCATCTGTTGTGTAATATCATCGGGCATTACTGGTAACCTATGGAAACGGTCACGCTTGCGGGGTATGTGCTTAGGTCCTCCCCGGGCTGCAGCCACTAGAGGGCAGCATAATTCAGAAGGTTTAATTATGTTGCGTACAGTAGAGGCCAGCTGTGGCGGGTCAAAAAAAAGCGTTCCTTGAAAAGGCCCATTTCGTCCAGATCAAAACGGGAATGTGTCTGTTCTGACCAAATTTGAAACGGTTCATTTCAATCGTGTCAAAACATTTGGTATCGGTGGTGTCGTTCTGCTCCATTCCGTGTCAACGTGCACACTACAGTAAAATGTTGGTTTTAATATTTCATTGTATATAGCACATTTAACATTGTCTATAACATACACCGTTGAATATTTTAACACAATATGAAAGTCAAAACAAAACTCAGCGAAACGACAATATCGAAATGAAACATTATGATGGTTCCAACTGTAAGTTCTTTGGGATTTTCATTTCATGAGAACATTTGAAACGGATGCATTTTGGTGGAGCATTTCAATCAGTCAGGCTCAACTAGATGCAAATTTCCACTGCTGCACGCCCTACAAGTGGAATTTATATGAGAAGAGGAGGTTTCCATACTGAAGAAAACATTGGCATATAATATGGAATCCATTCATCTCCCACCTTTGTCCTATTGCTTTCCCTTTTGCCTGGATCACGGATATTTCTGCTTAAAGTGCACTGATGGTCATAATAGTGATTGTGTATAAAAGTCAGCCTCTCTGCTCCCTGAGGGGCTGCTTTGCCTCTCACTTACGCGGAGGTCAATTAAGAATAAGTTCTTTGAAGTCTGTGGAGTTACACCAGTGTGAGATCAGAATCACACCCTCTGTGTCTTTGAGTCACATTGGCTCATTTCGGTGTTAGTACAACAGAGCGGGGCAGATATGGGAGAGTGAACTTGATTCTGTCCTGCTTTGTAAAATATCATTAGCACTGCCAGGAAAGAGGTAGTAATTGAACTGACTTGCAACCTCACTGAATTCAATGGGAAAGACTGGGGTGTGTGGTCTCAGATCATAGAAATAAAGGGCTGGAAGGGACTTCAAGAGGTCATCTAGTTCAGCCCCCTGTGCTGAGACCATCCCTGACAGGTGGGTTGTCTAACTTGTTCTTAAAAACCTCCAATGACAGGAAATCCACAGCCTCCCTTGGAAGCCTATTCCAGAGCTTAACTGCGCTTACCATTAGAAAGTTTTCTTAATGTTTAACCTAACAGATTAAGCCCATTACTTCTTGTTCTACCTTCAGTGGACATGGAGAACAATTAATCACTGTCCTCTTTATAACAGCCCTTAACAGATTTGAAGACTGTTATCAGATTGCCCCCTCCGTCTGCTTTTCTCAAGACTAAACATACCCAGATTTTTTAACTTTTCCTCATAGATCAGGTTTTCTAAACCTTTTATTATTTTTGTTGCCCTCTTCTGGACTCTCTCCAATTTATCCACATCTTTCCTAAGGTGTGGTGCCCAGAGCTAGACACAGCACTCCAGCTGAGACCTCACCAGTGCTGAGTGGGGCCGGACAATTACCTCCCATGACTTACGTACAACACTCCTGTTAATACACCCAGAATGAGATTTGTCTTTTTTGCAACAGCATCCCGTTGTTGGCTCCTTTGCAATTTGTAATCTACTGTCTCTCCCAAGCCCTTTTCAGCAGTGCTACTGCCTATCCAGTTGTTCCCCATTTTGCATCTGTGCACTTGCTTTTTCCTTCCTAAGTATAATACTTTGCACTTATGTTTACTGAATTTCATCTTGTTGATTTCAGACTAATCATCCAATTTGTCAAGGTAATTTTGAATTCTAATCCTGTCCTCCAAAGTAATTGCAACCCATCCCATCTTGGTGTCATCTGCAAATGTTACAAGCATACTCTTCAAGCCATTATCCAAGTCATTAATGAAAATATTGGCTAGTACAGAACCCAGGAGGGACCCCTGCAGGATTCCACCAGTATGACAGTGAGCCATTGACAGCTACTCTGTGGCCCTAAACTCTCAGTGCAACTACACAGGTCTCCAGGTACACATCAACCCAGTGCTCTTCTCTCCGCGCTGGCTCCCCACTGAATACAAAGTCCAACTCAAGCTCTTTGTCCTGATATTCAAATCCCTCCATGAGAGTGACCCTAACTAATGGAGAGATGTCCTCTCTCTCTCTCTCTGGCCCTGATTTCCCATGACAGCTATTTTCCATAGAAACCATGAAACTCTTGACTAGTAAGATGGAAACTCATGATTATGGGAGACAGAACTTCCCTAGCTGCTGGGCCTAGACTATGGAACTCATTGTCACAAGAAGTGAGAAAGACCATGGGCTTAACAGCATTCAGAAATAAACACATAACTCGTTTCTTTGATTTAGCTTTCTCTCAGTACGTTCCTCTCTCTCTCTCACACACACGCACACGCACACACGCACAAACTATTCGGTTTTACTCCTGCAGATAAGGCAAAGGAGAGAGAGGTTGTTTTGTTAGCTCTTCAACAACTACTGGTTAACTACTACTTGTGGTAGAAGACACATAGATGAATGGGTGGATAGACAGGCAGGCAGATAAAAAATGGCTTGTCACCTGAATTCTGATTACCACATCGTTATTGCTGGTGGTGGTATAGTATAACAAGCCAAACAATCCCAGCTGAGTTTTTTTCAGTTTGCAGGGCTGGCAATTAGAAAAGACTCTTTTGACTTGAGAACTGAACAAATTGGATCTGATTCACTGAGATAGAATCAGTGAGTGCAGGGGACTGGACTAGAAGACCTCTCGAGGTCCCTTCCAGTCCTATGATTCTCTGTGGGACTCCATGCTGTCACAGTCACAGTCACGGTTCAGAACATGGCTGCATTTTAAGCAGGGGCTTTGCTTCCTTCCATCTTCCTCTTTTGTGCTTGATCCCACAGTGGAATCAGACAATGCTGATTTCAGGCCTAACGTATAAAGGTTTCCTCACCGTGGGTCCAACTTTCAAACCTGGGGAAGGCTAAAGTTCAGGACCTCATTCCCTGTTTCAACTAACTATTTCTAAGCCTTCATAGGTTTCGCTAGGTACATCCCAGGTCAGATTACAACCGGGTAGGATTCCCACTAATGTACAATATATCCAAGACTTCAGGGAATGCATCTGTCCATCTCTCTCTCCTGGGAGATCTCACCCACCTCTATCAGGTACCTGAGAGGTCTGTCTTCATCTCATGCTTTGGCAACATTTGTCTATTCCTGATCAAATAGAGTTAAAAAAAATCCAGTTCCATTTAAACCAAAATAATTTTTTTCATCAAATAAAAAAAAAACAAAAAAATTATTTTCAGTGGGCTGAAACATTTCACGTTGAATTGAAATGAGTTTTTGTTTTTATTTTTTTAGGTTTTTCAATTGATTTCAAGTTGACATTTTTAGTTGACTCCAAATGAATTTTTTTTTTTGTTCTTCATTTTGATTCCACCATTTTGGGTGTTTTTCACCCTCTTTTGGGGGCGTGCATGGGCTTTTTTAAATTGGCCGCATTTGAAACCAACATGACGTTTTGAATCAAAAAGTTAAAACGAAATGTTTCAAAACAAAGAAGTGAAAACATGTGGTTTCGACTCTTTCAAAAAACAAATTTCAATCAAAGCTATTTGTCAAATTTGACCCAGTTTCAAGCCTTGAAAAATACATTTTTCAACAAAAACTTAATTGAATTTTTTTCCCGTCTCTCCAATAAAGTCTCATTGAACTGAACTGAATTGCATCTCTCTTTCCTGGAGATAGAACAGCGGTCACTAGAGAAGGGAGGGGATAACCCTGAAAAAGGTACAGATGTAGGGTAAATCTTTGTATGATTTGTATGGCCACTCAGGTTCAAAAGTAATTTAGCTAAACAGACAACCGGGTGCCTAATTAGTTAATTACCCTGGTTCACTGGCATCCCCCCATATGGAATAAACTCTTCAGCAACCTCTAGGAAATGCACAAAATGCAAAGGATCGGCTGTTCCTTCCTGACAGTCCTTTTAGCAAATTAGTGGGGAAAATTGTGCTTAGCAAATATTCATTAAGGCTTCATTTTCCATTAATCCAAAAGGAAATGTGGAAAGCCTGTGACTTCAATCACGCTGAGGCCCAGGAATTTTAATGAGCTTTAAATGGGCATCTGTCAGAATCCTGACTTCACCGTACTTATCCTGCCAGCCAGGGGAATGAGTAATGGCCAATAAAAGGTGGGAGCGCCTAGGCGAACTCCCCTCCCCAATAGGAAAGGCAAAGTTGTAATTTGCTGTGTTACGACACTATAATTATGCCCTGATGAAGAAAGTGAGAGCATTAAAATCCTTTTCTTTCCCTACTTCGTACTGTGCTCCAGCAATAAATGATAGAAGCCCTGCTTTGCTGGGTCAGAGAGGTGCATACTGGTGGTCAAGGGAGACACAAGGATCTTCCCCCTCACCCTTTGTGTCTTTCTCACAGTCAGGACTGGGAGCACAGCTGGGTGCTCGGAGAGCATCCCCAAAAGCATGCACAGGAATTGGCCCTCCCATACACTGGCTAGCAAAAGTGAGCTACCATTAGAGTTAAGGTCAAAAGTATAAATGGGTTCAAATAAGAACTAGATATGTTCATGGAAGATAGGTCCATCAGTGGCTTTAGCCAAGATGGTCAGGGATGCAACCCGATGCTCTTGCTGTTCTTAAACCTCTGATTGCCAGAAGCTGGATCACTCAGTTATTGCCCTGTTATGGTCATTCCCTCTGAAGCACCTGGCATTTGCCACTGTCAGAAGACAGAATACAGGGCGAGATGGACAATTGGTCTGACCCACTATGGCCGTTCCTATATTCTTAAGAATAGAACAGGGCAGAAACCGGAAACTTCATTTCATGGAGGAGTTCGGGATTGCAACATTTGTTTTAGTTCCAGATCAGGACGAAACCTGAAGATTTCAAAATGATCCACGAAAGAAAATACCAAAAACAATTCATTTAAGATTGACCGAAACTTTCCATTTTGACAAAACTGAAATGTCTTGATCTATCCAAAATGAAATTTTCTGTTTTGTTTCCATTTTGATTTTTTTAATTCTATCGTATAAATTACAATACATTACATAACTTGAAATGAAAAGTCATTTTGAAAGGAAAAATCAAAATGTTTCATTCCAAAAATGTCAAAACCAGGACATTTCAACACTGTTGGAGCTTTTCCACACACACACACACACACACACACACACACACATTTTTGTTCTGAAACAAAATTTCAGCGAAATCTATGTGATTTTGCAAAGCATTTTCATTTTGACAGAACTGCATTTTCCAATGGAAAACTGCTCCATCACAATTTTCCCAACCAGCTTCAGGTTAGAGTCTACTGCATGCTGCAAAAGGCTGCCAGAATTCTTGCTCTGGCATCTATTGCAGCACCAGGAAGAGAATGGCAGGTCCCTGCCTGGAACCAACGTGTAGAATATGAATTTCTGTGGGGGGGGGGGTGGAGGTAGTCATTCTTCAGGGTGGGCTTCAGGGTTTCAACCCTGGCCAGGTTCTGTCTGAGTTTGGGCAAAGAGGCGGGTGGCTGAATATAGAATGCCATGTGTTTGTGTGTCTGTTCCCACTCATCATCACCAATTGCCTCAACAGGTGTTTGACAAAGATGACTGACGTTCCGCCTATAAACACCAGGGAGGGAGGGGGACCATTCAGAGTGGTCCAAAAAGATGGATGTGGGGGGAGGTAGAACTAAGGTTAATGAGAGTGAACGAAGCAAAGAAAAATTCTGAACGGAATACCAAGAAATGCTTCTTTCTTTCCATCTCCATACATACCACTCTATCTAGCTGCCTCGCTATCAGTTCTATGCTAATGCCATCCCTGTGGTATTTGATCACCTGGCATGTTGCTTAGATTTGCATAGCAAGGTCCCCATGGGGTCTCCTGGTCTCCTCCCTTCTCTGGTCATAAGAAACTTGGCTTGGGTTGAGGATTTTTTTGGAGGGAGGGTAGGCAGCTGTTGTAAATGTCACTTTGGTTATTTGGTGGGTCAGAGCCTGGATTGGCCAAAACACCTGTGGAAGTTGATCCCCACAGCCAGATCCCCTCCACTGAGGAAGTCTAGTGGCAAGATCTTAGCAGTCTGCCAAAGGAAGTGGTGGAAAGCCCCCCTCTCACCCCCACCCCTGTTGCTGGATGCATTTAAAACATAGACCGTACAGAAGTACTGTTAGGGAATATTCTACCGTGGAACATTCCACCCCAGCAGAAGGTAGCTGAGAAGAGAAAGAGGCGTGTCCAATCCAGGTACTCTTTATTCAAACCTCCTCCCTTCTTCTCTTTCCCATCTCACCTGCAGGACCAGAGGGCTGTAACCTGTTTATCTACCATCTGCCCCAGGAGTTTGGGGATGCTGAGCTGATGCAGATGTTCCTGCCTTTCGGTAATGTCATCTCCTCGAAAGTGTTTGTGGATCGGGCGACAAACCAAAGTAAATGCTTTGGTGGGTAAAGATAACAAAACAATTAGATTCATCCAGGAAAGGGCTTTCTCTGAACACTTTGCCTTTCGAACTGCTTTCTCTTTGCTTACGTTTTTTGATTTCTCGATTTACTTCTGTCGATACTTTTTTCTCCCTTCCCCCTCCCCTTAATCGTCTCATGCTCAGAACCGTGTGCGCTGCTCAGAGACAAAGGTTTGGAAGGTTGCTAGCAGATGGACATTCCGGCTGCTGGCTACAGGGGAGAAAAATCCCCAAAACAAGCGTTTGGAGAGAAGCCAGTGGGGTTGGGGGATGGGTTTGTGGCAGTGTGGTTGGTCGGGGGAGAAAGTACAAGGCCCAGGGGGAGGAAAATCAGGCAGTGGGGGAAAGAAAGGCTCTTTGGGCCAGATCACCAGCTGATGTAATGCATTAGACTGCAGGGGAGCCATGCTGATTTCTCTCTGCTAAAGATCTGACCTTCTGAGTGTAAGCCACTAAGAGAGGTCTGCTTCAAGGCCCTGCCAGCAGGCAGACGTGAGATCTGTGTTTTAATTCTCTGCAGGATCTCCCCTCCCCATCTCAAATTCTTATCATGCTGCTGTAAATGTCACACTCACTCCACTGCTGTTGTGGGGCAGAGCGGGACCCTGTCCACGTTCATCCATGTACCTCTCCTCACCCAGTTCCCCTCCCTCTGAACCGCAGTTTCCCGGGGTGGTGGGTGTCTCTCGGGGTGTACTTTCTCTCTGATGTCCCCGCGCTCACCACTGGGATCTGCCATGTGGTTCCTGCCGTCCCTTGCTCTTTGCACACATGCCCTTTACGAGGTGCAATGGGGCAAATTATATTTTTTAATTGCCCTGACTCAGAGGATTCTCTGCCGGCTGCTGGTCTGGAGCCAGCTTCTGGGGGATCCCTCCATATATCAGACTTTTATTTTCTTTTGGTTTTGATGCTTCTGTCAATCTCCACACCATGTCTCCCTTGCCCGTTCCCTCCCTGGTCTCCTCCACCTTTCCCCCTCAGACAACCCTTCCAACTTCTCTTGGCCGGTTTCCCACTGGAAATCAGTGCCGTGCTGAAAGCAGTCAGCTGGCTTGGACTGACTAGCCACCGGGAGTTCTTGGCCCCAACAGCTGCTGGTCTATACAGTTCTTCCTGTCCATCCAGAGAGCATCTGAATGTGACTTTGGACAGACCACTGAGCTCCTCATAATGGGTGGGAACACAGAGTTTGTCTCAGCCAGCAATTGTTATCTTCACGCCCTTCTGCTCTCATTAACTCTTGGACACTGAGCGTGGAGGGGCCCAGTATGAGGATTCATCTTGGGGGATTTCAAATAAGCGTTACACTTATGACTCAGTCCCAGCCCCTTCTTGTTTACAGCCCCAGTGGCGTCCTGCCCAAATGGGAGGACCATCCTACTTCTAGGTGTAAATGATAGATAACACGCTGATGGTATCCATAGCGTGGGACAGTCAAGTTGGAGCTTCTGGCAGTGAAATGGCTGTCTCCACGCTCTTCTTTATAGAGAACTAATGGACCTGGTTCTCCTCCTCCAGACAGAGGTGTAAAGCAGAGGGAACTCAGTTGATGTTAATGGAGGTGTGGCAGTGGAGTAAGGGAGATGAGAATCAGGCTCAGTGAGGTGGGAGGATCATCTGGGGGCTAGAGTGCTGGGTTCAGATTTCTCTCTGTTCTCTTCTCATCTCTAACCTGTCCTGGCCTTGTGATTTAGTCACCAATCTGTAACATGGGGATAGTCACACAACCCAAGCTCATGTGCTGGTATTCATTGATATTTATGCAGTGCTTGGAGATCCTTGGATGAAAAAGATGATAGCTGCAATGTAATAGGAGGAGAATGCAAATATTTATTTACTGTATGTTATAGAGCGGATGAAACCTAAAACAACAATCCATTTAGCAATCCACTGGGGCAGTAACCACCAAAATACTTGTGGGTAAGGAGGTTATCCCAACCTCTAAGTAAAAAGGTCCCACGCAGGTGTTTAGTCCCCAAGTTCAGCAAAAAACAAGGAGAGAAGCTTGGTAACTTCATTTAGGCTCTCAGAACCCGATTCTCAGCTCCAGACAATGCTGGGGCCCATGGCATAAGTTAGAACATCCTCTCTGAATTGAGCTTGGCTGCCTATGTAGCTAAGGGGGCCATTCTAGTAGCCAGAGATAGCCAAAACATAGAGGGATTTTCACCATTCCCTAGGCCTTGCCCCTTAGCCCTGGAACTAGGGGTATGACAGTGGCACACAGCAATTGCATTTGGTCTGTACGACATGGGGTTCCCCCCTACATATAAGGAATTCCCAGTTTGCCAAATCTGCCAGTTTTACAGCAACGCAAAAGTACAGAGAATCAGGTCCTCAGTCTATTTGCTGCTTTCAGTGGGCCTAGAGCTGGACCACGTTTTTCATTCAACGTTTTTTTTTTTCCAACACAGCATTGCTTTTCCTACAGGAAATGTCCAATTTTGATTATATTTGATTGAAAAATTCTTGATTTTCTGACAGAACATTTCATTTTTCAGATAGCAAAAGCAAAACAAGTCAATGTATGCATTTTGTTTTGTTTGTTTTTTTCCAACAAGAGCCCAAAATCTTTTGTAGAAAAAAATTCATCTAAGTGTTGTCATGGGAACAAAACGCACTTCCCAAACAGCTCTGCTCAGTGCTTACTTGCTGGTGGGGAAAACTGCAGCATGGAGAGTGCTGGTCAGAAACAGTTGTGAGTTGCCTTGGTACATGGTGATAAATACCTTGTACAACCCACGCTGTTCTTGCAAGATGGAGAGTTTGCTTCCATGCTTACAGTGCTGCCAAACCCGGTGATTTATTGTGAGTCTCAGAATATTGGGTGCTTTTCTTAAAGTTCCAGCTCCTGGAGGCATGTGATTAGGAATGTCTCCACTTTCTTTTTTTAAAAATAAGTTTTTGTCCTCGTAGTTGCAGAGAAAAGCTTGAAAACATAACCACACATAATAAAAAAGAATTCATAAGTTATTTTTAACAGTATCATGATTGTAAGCCAACCTCTTGATTTTTGAATGTTTGGGGTTGGCAGTGCTGCTGGTCTCTGATTTGCAGTTTGCTGTTACACAGATATGGGAGTAGCGAGTATTCAGATATGATAATTAGAAATGGTTGAAAAAGGACAATTATTTTGCACAGAAATTTTTTTGTTTTTTATACTTCCTGAGAATTTTTTTTTTACTTTTTCATAAACTAAGAAAACAAAACATTTTTCAAAAATTGTTTCCAGTAAAAGAAAGAACGAAAGAAAGATTAGTATTTAAAAAATCTTTTTTAGGTTAAATAAAATTTTAGTTCTTTAGATTTTTTTATGCCAAAAACTGATGTATTTTACTTAAAAATCAAACTGAAAAATTAATATTTCAATTTAATTTGCATGTTGATGTGTTGATTTATCTCCATATCTCAGCGACGCCCACTCCATGCCCTGTTTTTTACCCTGTGTTTTTACAAGCCATAGAGTGGCTGTGCAGAGGGTTTAACTTTATAGTTCAGGATGCTATTCCCAGACTCAACGTTTCTCCCATAGTATCCACTTGTATTAAATTGCAGCAGCTTTGTGCTCTTTACCATGCACCATGCAAAAACATGCCTGCACAAGTCTCAGTTGTGTTTTTCCAGCAGGACTCTAGAGTTCTATATGGGATCATTAGATCATCCATCCATCCCTTTTTAACTTGCCCTTCCATACTTCTTATGGTGCAATAGAGAAGCAGACACCTTTCCCTGTGAATGAGGACGTTCTCATATCTTCACTTATAATAAAAATATGATTCTGCTGGGACCAGATCAAACAAATAATAATAGACACTCAGTGCTTATATGATAAAAATGTCGTTCCTCAATCTGGTCACAAAAATTGAAATTGAGACCAATGTTTTTTTTAAAATTGTGCATGAAAAAAATCCTGTTTTAACCAGTTTATAGAAAGGTTAAACGTATCAAAAAATCAAAATTTTGATGAAACTTTAAGAAAAAGTTTCCCAAAAAATCAACAATTTCTTTTCATTTCTCAACCAGCTCTAGTTATCCTTGCTGTAAGATCCTGCAGTATTTTTCACAAGGTTTGGCACAGAAGAGGCAAATCTGTCATCATCTCTCTGAGTAGTGTATGTATGTTGCACTCTAAAGATGCACAGTGATGCACAGGATGTAAAAGAACTGAAAGAAGAGCAGACCTCCTGCCCCGAGTAGCTTAGAACTTCACAGAGCACTGGGCAGCAGGAGGGTTATATGGTGGGAGTGGATCCCGATGATGGCTGACATGCTGCATGCAACATTAGGGTCATCAGCAGCTGCTTCTTTTTCTCAAGGGCAATTGGTGAAAATTAGTTGAGAGGCTGATCCGAGTGTTCGATGTGGGCTGGCAGAAGGGACGATGTTGGGAATAGGGAGAGGAGACAAAGTGAGAAGCAGGGAACCTGTATCAAACAAGTGAAATGCATCTCGGCAGATCAGAGGTGCGCCAGGATTTGTTCAGCCCATTGGATCTTTTTCTAAAAGCTGTGCTTTAGTTCAAAGAAGAATTAATTCCGAGAAGTCCTACGGCTTGTGTTATAGAAGAGGTCAGACTAGATGATCACAGTGAACCCTTCTGGCCTTATAATCTATGAATAAGAAACACTAGACAGCAGTTTACATCTTTTTCATAGATTCACAGAAGCTAGAGATTGACATGCCCTTAGGGTGCCTCATCTGTCACCCAGAGGAATCAGTGCACAGTTTACATTCTTCAGTACTTAGGCCTGAAAGCACAAAAGGAGTTAGGTGCCCAAGTCCTTGTTTTATGCTCCTACGTTCCAGTTTCAGGACCACGGTGGTGCATAAAACTCCCACTTAAATCCTGTAGGTGCCTAAACTCAATTGCCACCTAAGTTTTTGCAGTAAAAGCTCCCTAGGTACCTATGTTTCTGCTTCTGAGCATGCACGCAGCAGCATACCTGTCGATATCCAGGGGCCTAACTCCCCCCTAAAAGCGATTCACAAACCGGGGGAAAATAGACGTTCAGCTACCTACCAGGTTGGGCCCCTCAGGTGAGGTCACACAAAACAGCTGGGGCAAATTACAGGAGAAGGAGGAAGACTTCCCTTATATAAACTTCCCTTATAAAGTTTGCAGGTGATACCAGGCAGGGAGGAATTGCAAGCGGTTTGGAGGACAGGATTAGAACTCAAAATAATCGTAACAAACTGGAGAAATGGTCTGAAATAAATAGGAGGAATTCAGTTAGGACAAATGCAAAGCACTCCACTTAGGAAGGAACAATCAACTGCACAAATGCAAAATGGGAAATGACTGCCTAGGAAGGAGTACTGCAGAAAAGGATTATGAGGTCACAGTGGATCACAAACTGAATGAGTCAACAGTGTGACGCTGTTTCAAAAAATGCAAACATCATTCTGGGATGTATTAGCAGGAGTGTTATAAGCAAGACACAACAATTAATTCTTCCACTCTACTCCGTGCTGATAAAGCCTCATCTGGAGTTTTGGGGTTTTTTTAGTCAGGAGAGGAGACGACCAAGAGGGGCATGATAACGGTCTTCAAGTATGTAAAAGATTGTTATAAAGAGGAGTGTGATAAATTGTTCTCCTTATCCACTGAGCACAGGACAAGAAGTAATGGGCTTAAATTGCAGCAAGGGAGATTTAGGTTAGACATTAGGAAAAACTTCCTAACTGTCAGGGTAGTTAAGCACTGGAACAAATTACCTAGGGGAGGTTGTCGAATCTCCGTCATTGGAGGTTTAAAGAACAGGTTAGACAAACACCTGTCAGGGATGATCTAGATCATACTTAGTCCTGCCTCAGAGCAGGGAACTGGATTAGATGACCTACTGAGGTCACTTCCAGTTGTACATTTCTATAACATTTAGCCTAGTGGTGAGTTTACTTACTTAAGATGTGGAAGACCCCTGGTTCAAATCCTCCCTCCACCTAAGCAGGAAGAAGGGATTTGAACAGGGATCTGCTATATTTCAGGTGAGTGCCTAGCCCCGGGTTATTGGGTATTCTGATGGGGGAGGGCCTCTCTCAATGTCTCCTAATGAAGCTCTTCCATTGTGGATAAATAGAGTTATTGGAGCAGGGGGGGAAATGATGCTGGATCTCTCACATCAATATGCATTTTAATACAGCTAAATGTAAATGTATACATTGAGGAACAAAGACTGTAGGCCACATTTACAGGATGGGGACTCTATCCCGGGAAGCAGTACTCTGAAAAAGCTTTGGGGGTCACGTCATGGAGTGTAAGGCCAAATGGGACCAGCAGCTCACCGAGTGTGACCTCTTGCATATCACAGGCCACCAACCCCACCCAGCACCCACACACTAAACCCAACAAACAAAGGTGGCTAATCAGTCATGGTGGACAATCAGCTGAACATGAGCTCCCTGGGTGATGCTATGGGCAACAGGGCTAATGCAATCCTTGGATGTTTAAAGAGGGAAATCTCAAGTATAAGTAGATAGGTTATTTTACCTCTGTACGTGGCACTTGTGCGACCACTGCTGGAATCCTGTGTCCCACTCTGGTGCCCACAATTCAGGAAGGATGTTGATAAATTGGTGAGGTTCAGAGAAGAGCCACAAGAATGATTAAAGGATTAGAAAACAAACCTTTATAGTGATAGACTCACGGAGTTCAGTCTATTGAGCTTAACAAAGAGAAGGGTAAGGGGTGACTTGATTACAATCTCTAAGTACCTACATGGGAAACAAAATATTAGATAATGGGCACTTCAGGCTACCAGAGAAAGGTATTACATGATCCAGTGGCTGGAAGTTGAAGTTAGACAAATTCAGACTGGAAATAAGGTGTCAATTTTTTGACAGTGAGAGTAATGAACCATCGGAACAATTTACCAAGAGTCTTGAGGGGTTCTCTGTCACTGGGAATTTTAAAATTAAGATTGGATGTTTTTCTAAATGATTTGCTCTAGGAATTTATGTTCAGGGAAGTTCTATGGCCTGTGTTCTTCAGGAGATTGGACTAGATGATCATAATTGGCCATTCTAGCCTTGGAATCTCTCAGTGTGAGTGAGTGTTCTAACCACCAGATTACACAGTCACTCTCATGTTTGTGCTGCCTTTCTCCCTCACTCTCCCTCAAAAAGTCATTTTGGCTAGAGAGAGAGAGAGAGCTCACAAAAATGAGAATCACCCTGCAGCCAATGGTGGGTAGACCATTCCCCAGGATGTGGGAGGTCCACGAAGCAGCTCCTCTGCTCCAATGACTCTTTAATTATTTATCCATGCCGTTTCAACAGGAGTGTTTGAGGGAACCCCAGTGGGAACTACCCAGTGGTTAGGGTAGTCACTTGAGTAGTAGCAGAGTCCAGTTCAAATCCCTTCTCCCTCTCAGGTGGAGGGGGGACTTGAACCAAGGGTCTTCCACATCCCTGGTGAATGCCCTATGCACTGGGCTAAAAGTTTTGGGGGTGGTCCCCAGTGGCTTCCTGCAAAATTGGCATAGGCGCCAAACTCTAAAGAAGGTTCACAGCTAGGAATTGCAAGCAGAGCTAGGAATTCCCACTGCCTACTTTAGGTGGCTCCCTGCCTAGCATGCTGGTATCTTTTGTGCATCCCATTCTAAGGCTCTTGGCTCTCCCCAGCCATTGCTGGGTACTGAACTCTGGCTATGTGACAAGTGATTTCCCAGGCGCCCAAAAGTTAGGCATTGTGACGCTCAGCGAAACTCCTAACACCTAAATCCTTTTGTGCATTCAGGCCTTAGTCCAGTCAATATGTGTCCATTCTCAAATGACAGGGACCTCTATTGCTTTCCCTCGGAGGTGGGTAGGGATCATTAAATAGAGCAAGATGGATTCCTCATTACAAAAGGCTTGCAGTCTAGCAAGAGAAAGGATAGTTTAGTGCTTAGCATGCTGCTCTGGGACTCAGGACAGTTGGGTTCAATGACCTTTTCTGCCAAAGACAAGGTGTGCTTCCTGGAGCAAATAATTCAGGGCTGGATTCATAAAGGGACTTAGGCATGGCAATGCCTAACTCCTGGGCATCCTGACGGCTATTGAATTCAGAGCCCTGAGTTAGGTGGCCAGGCTCCCCACACAGCCCCTGGGGAGAGTTAGGTGCCTAAGGGTATGTCTGCACTTCGAGCTGGGAGTGTAATTCCCAGGTTGAGGAGACATACCCGTGCTAGCTCTGATCAAGGCAGCGTGCTAAAATAGAATGCAGCTGTGGCAGTGGGAGGGACTAGCCACCCCAAGTACATACCCATCTCAGATGGTAGGCCTGTACATGGGCCAGTAACCCCTACCACAGCTCCACTCTATTGTTAGCACTCTAGCTCGATCAGAGCTAATGCGGGTATGTCTCCTTCTGCTGGGAATTAACTCCACAGTTCAAAGTGTAGACGTACCCGAAGAAAGGGATTCTCAGAAGGCAGAAAGCTGGGCAGGGAACTCCCTAAGGGTATGTCTACACTGTAGTTAGACACCCATGGCTGGCCAGTGCCAACTGACTTGGGCTCGCAGGGCTCAGGCTATGGGGCTGCTCAATTGCTGTGTAGCTATTTGGACTCAGGCTAGAGCCTGGGCTCTAGGATCCTGTGAGGTGGGAGAGCCCCAGAGCTCGGGCTGTAGCCTGAGCCCAAATGGCTGCACTGCAGTGAAACAGCCCCTTAGCCTGAGCCCCGCGAGCCCAAGTCAGCTGGCACAGGCCAGCCACAGGTGTCTAACTACAGAGTAAATATACCCTAAACTGGCAAGGAGTGAGGTGCAAAGGAAAGGCCCAGATCTCCAAAGGTATTTAGGTGCCTAATTCCCACTAATCTGGGCTTCTAGGCACCTGATGGGCCAGAGGGAGGCACCTATCTCTGCTCAAGACTCTCAGCCCTGAACCATCTCCTGGCATTAGGTGCCTGAGCCAGGTCAGCCCTTGCTTATGAAAAACCAGAGAAGGAGAGAGAGGCCCACCCCACAGCACCTCGGAGCACACTTAAGGGATCAGGCCCTGCTGGGGAGATAGGCAGGGAGATGCATCCGATGAAGTGAGCTGTAGCTCACAAAAGCTTATGCTCAAATAAATTGGTTAGTCTCTAAGGTGCCACAAGTACTCCTTTTCTTTTTGATATATGTATGTATGTGTTGTGGGGGAGAGTGTATATGAAGAGATGCTATATGTTGGTATATAGTACATACTGGCCCGACTCATAAAGTTCATTCCAGTTCCAAAGATATTATTGGTTCAAGTAGTAATTCCCCATTTTAGTATATGGAATATATAAGGATGCCCAATGTGTGTGTAATTATAATAATTAATGTAGATATCACCTCCACCAGTAGATGGTGCTATATCATGATTTTACTAAGCCAAAGTCTTGTATGTCATTATGTGTGTTGATCTGATCTTGGGGGTAAGCAGGAAGTTCAGTCTTGCCTTTATATACCGGAGTTGGTCCTTGCAGTGTCCCAATAAATCCCTGTGATTCTACAAGTGAGAATTACAACTGGTGGCAGTGGCTTCCAGACATCAAAAGCATTTTTGCTTGAGAAGGAATTTACCAGTCATGCAGATGAGACCGGAATCTGTGAGCACTTGACAGACTTTAAGCAATCGCTCTCTGTGAATAAGATGGACTGATGAGGAAGCAGCACAGTACCTAGCAGTGGTTCTGGATGGTGATGCCAAAGCATTTTACCAGCAGTTTCCCAGTACAGATTGTGGGTCTTATACACAGTTGCGCAAACACTTACAGCACTGCTATGAGAGGGGATTGGCCCTTTTGAAATATCGGAAGGAATTGCAAGTCAGGAGTGGCTGAAAGGGGAACCCACGCATAGTTATTTGTGCGAATTAAGGGGACTGTTTCATAGGGTTTTCCCTGTCTGGGAGATGGCTTGAGTGAAGCAGAACCTGCAGCGCTGAATCTGGAACTATGCCAGGCGGCAAGCCATGAGAGAATCCTAGGTGAAACCTCAGTTTATAAATGCTTTAGAAGTGTAGAATCATAGGACTAGAAGAGACCTCGAGAAGTCATCTAGTCCAGTCCCCTGAACTCATGGCAGGACTAAGTATTATCTAGACCATCCCTGACAAGTGTTTTTAACCTGCTCTTAAAAATCTCCAATGATGGAGATTCCACAACCTCCCTGGGCAATTTATTCCAGTGCTTCACCACCCTGACAGTTAGGAAGTTTTTCCTAATGTCCAACCTAAACCTCCCTTGCTGCAATTTAAGCCCATTGCTTCTTGTCCTATCCTCAAAGGTTAAGAAGAACAATTTTTCTCCCTCCTCCTTGTATCAACCTTTTATGTACTTGAAAACTGTTTTCATGTCCCCTCTCAATCTTCTCTTCTCCAGACTAAACAAACCGATTTTTTTCAATCTTCCCTCATAGGTCATGTTTTCTAGACCTTTAATCATTTTTTGTTGCTCTTCTCTGGACTTTCTCCAATTTGTCCACATCTTTACTGAAATGTGGTGCCCAGTTGAGGCCTAATCAGCATGGAGTCGAGTGGAAGAATTACTTCTCATGTCTTGCTTACAACACTCCTGCTAATGCATCCCAGAATGATGTTCGGTTTTTTTTTTTGCAACATTGTTACACTGTTGACTCATATTTAGCTTGTGGTCCACTATGACCCCCATATCCCTTTTGCAGTACTCCTTCCTAAGCAGTCATTTCCCATTTTGCAGGTGTGCAACTGATTGTTCCTTCCTAAGTGGAGTACTTTGCATTTGCCCTTATTGAATTTCATCCTATTTACTTCAGACCATTGCTCCAGTTTGTCCAGATAATTTTGAATTATAATCCTATCCTCCAAAGTACTTGCAACCACTTCCAGCTTGGTATTGTCTGCAAACTTTATAAGTGTACTCTCTATGCCATTATCTCAACCATTGATGAAGATACTGAACAGCTTCATGTAGCTTCATAACCTCCTGGTGAAGGAGGGTAGTGTACTATGGACCAGGTTATATGCAGTGTTCAAAATGTGGAAGCAGAAATTGGGGTTTCCTGAAAGGTATCAGCTGTTAATTCCCAGCCTCAGGGTGATTCCTTTATACCAGATGCAGCACTTCAAAAAATGATAGCTAGTGAAGTGGCTAAAAAATTGGAGGAGACCCAAGTGCAAGTTATTCACAGGCGACCGATGGGTCAAAAGAAATTGGTGTTTCCTGAGTGGGTCCCAAGCCAGACGACATTTGCAGGTGATGCTGAGAGGAGCCGTCACTGAAGAAGGATTTGCCTGAGGAGAGGGAAGCCACTAGAAGTTGCTGAAGCAGTAGGGTCGCAATCAGCAACTATGATAATGGCCAATGTGAAGAACTACCTGTTAATCTGGGTCTGGAGACATCGACAGTTAGAAGAACCACAATGCTCTTGGACTCGGGGTCTGAGGTAAGTCTGATCCATGGTGAACACCCAGTGCTGAAGAGAAGAAAGGAGAAGGGGAAGAAAATTTGTACTGCAGAAGTTAAATTAGTGACTGCTAATAATCAGCCACCGCCGACATCAGGAGAAATCCAGCTCCCTCTGAATCTGGGGTCTCTGCATCCTAAGAGGATTTTTTGTTGTGGTGACCAGTATTTCTAGTGCTGTTGTGCTGGGAGTGGATTTCATTTGAGAGCATCACAAGAAGTCCTGGGGTGTTGTGATGGGGCATGTGCTGGCCCATACGGGGCTATTCAAACCCCAGGGAGGCTGCAAGGAGCAGCCAATCAGGGCCGGGCTTGCCCATATTAGAAGGGCTGCAGAGCAGAGCAGCTTCAGTCACTCCCTGGAGCTCGAGGAGGGAGGAGGACTGGCTGCCTGGCAGGCTAAGGCAGCAAGCATCCTGGACATAGTGGTACTGCAGGAAGAGACCCGAGGAGCTAAAGGCAGCTCCTGGGTGGCTGCAGGGATTTGCAGGCTGAGGCCCCAAGGCAAGGGCAAAGAGGGTGCTGGGGCTCCGGAGAAATAGCCCAGGGAAATCTACTGAGGAGTCAGAGGGGGTGCCTCAAGCAGCAGCCATCTACAGGGTCCCTGGGCTGGGATGTGGAGTAGTCGGCGGGCCCGTGTTCGCTCCCTCCTGCTCGCACTCACCACTGAGGAAGTGGCTGGACTAAGGGACTGCGATATTCCCCCAGAAGGGGGGAGCATAGAGTGTGGCACAGATGGAGGACTGTGTCACTGAAGAGGACGCCGCAGTCCTGGGAGTGATATGGCTTCTAGAGTAGAAGTGACTGCGGCGAGGCGCCACCAGAAGAGGGTGCACTGGCAAGAAGAGCTCGTTCCCATGACAGCCGGCAGGAGGCGCCAGAGTGGTGAGTCGCACCCCGTCACAGGTGTCAGTAGAACACACTTTTCCCTGGACAATATTCAGATACCCTTGCAGGAGGTGAGTAGGAGGAAGTGTGGACTCTGGGAAGCAATTTTTGGGGCCACAGAGGTGTCTCTACCGTGCCTTCAGGATGACAAGATGAACTGCTCCCAGTGGTCTCTCAGAAATAAATTTATGGTGAAGCCGGGTCATCATGCAATAATACTCCTAAGGATAAAGGACTGCTGTGGTGAACCTATAGGAGTGTTTGAATCTACAAATATGCAGTCAGGATGCAGAACTCTGTTTCAAGCTGGACCAAAGAGGGAGTTCTAGGGTAAGACCAATTAATGTGACTGACCAGGAAGTTCAATTAGTGAAAAATCAGACTATGGGGAGAGTGTAACTGGTGTCTCAAAGCCTTTCAGAGGGACAGAGATCAAGAGCTGTGAAGCAGCCCAATCAGTAAAAGAGCTGGGAATTGACTTGACAGAAGCAGCCATAGAAGGCAATTAAAGGAAGCAAATAGAACAGCTGCTCTTCCAGGAATAATGAAGAGCTTGGCAGATCTGATGGGGTGCAACACTGGATTTTGTTTAGGCCAGAGAGTGTTCCTGTGAGGTAGCCCCCACATTGGATTCCCCTGGTGTATCAGGTCACAGTGAAAGAGAAGCTAAATTTGCATGCTGGAGGATGGCCTGACAGGTGTAACTGTGAAAAAAGCCAAACGGAGACTTGAGGGTATGCATTGACTACAGGAGTCTTAATACACAGATGGTTCCAGATAGCTACCCATGTCAGCACATAGCAGATGCGCTAGATAAAATGTTAGGAGGAAATTATTTTAATAGTTTCGATGTGATATCTGGATACCATCAAATTAAAGTGACACTTCACGATAAAAAAACTCCTGCCTTTGTGACACCCTATGAACTGTTTCAATTCTGCAGAATGTCTTTTGGACGCATGGGGGCACCAGGCATGTTTCAGAGGGTAGTAAATCATTAATCCCAAATGTTGAGAGATGAAGACATCCCCACATATTTAGATGACTTCATTTGTTTCCATAAAACACAGGAGGAGCCTCTGGTAGGAGTGGAAAGGGTTCTAAAGCTTTTTAAGGAGTCAGAATTTAAACGTGCAGGAAACCAATGTCAGTTTGCAAAGAGTCGCATCACCTTCCTAGGACATACAGTCAGTGAGAATGGATTGGAGCTCCAACCTCAGGAACTGAAAGTTATAAAGAACTGGAAGGTTCCTACAGACTTGGAGGCCATACAGTGGTTTGTAGTCCACTGCAGATTCTTCAAGAGATTTGTAAAAAATGTCGCAGAGCGGGCAACGCCATTATACCAGCTAACTAAAAGCAATTTTGTCTGGACGGAAGAATACTAGAAAGCATATGAGTCACTGAAGGAGGGACTTCTTCACTATGCTTAAATTCCCAGATCTATCCCAGCCGTTCATGGTAACCTGTGATGCCTCAAATGCTGCTATGAAATTTGCACTGAAACAAATTGATGAGCTTGGTAAGTGCAGACTGGTAGCTTGTGGAGGTCACAGATTAAATAAGAGGGAAACCACGTATTCGGCTGCAGAACTGGAGTGTCTGGCTATTGCGGAGGCCCTGAGGCCTATCATCCCTAGTTACTAGGGACAGAATTCACAGTGTAAACAGATCACAGTGCCGTGTCCTGACTCCTTATGAAGCACAACCCAGAAGGACACCTGGGAAAGTGGATTTGCAAATTGTCTGAACATATGTTCACCAATCACCATAAGCCTGGAAAGCAAAGTGTGGTTGTGGAAAGCGGGAAGCGGTGCGGGCCGAGGGATGTGCTGGCCGCCCTTCCCGCAGCCCCCATTGGCCTGGAGCGGCAAACCGTGGCCAGTGGGAGCTGCGATCAGCCAAACCTGTGGACACAGCAGGTAAACAAACGGGTCCGGTGTGCCAGGGGCTTTCCCTGAACAAGCGGCAGACCGGCTTTGAGAACCACTGTTCTAGATGAAGGTTGTAGCAGCGGAGACCATGAAAAATGGATAGATTTTGGCAATATTAATGAGGAAGACATGACAATGGATGCGGATGGAGCAGCAAAGAACGCATTAGTATTTTGGGGTGTAAATTAAGACATGGACAAATGAGGAACGTATGAACTGCCATAGCAGGTCCAACCAGGGATCCATCTAGTCCAGTAGCCTGCCTCTGATAGTGGCCTGCACCAGACACTCCAGACCATAGAGGAAATACCTTCCTAATGCCTTTCTGTTTGTATTTATTTGAATTTCTGTAGTGCCTAGGAGTCCCATTCATGGCCCAAGACTCCACTGTGCTAGGCTCTGTACAAACGCAGGACAAAAAGACAGTCCCTGCCCCAAAGAAGTTAGGTGTAGACTTGTGCTCTGAAATATGAGGGGTTATCTCTGTCCGTTTTTATTCTATTCTATATATCTATGGATTCAGTTATTATCCATAGGAATGGCTAATGCTGTTTTGAATCCTAAACTCAATATCGTGTGGCAATGAGTTTTGTGGGTTTGATAATGCGTTGTGAAAGTTTCCTAGACTGTAAAGGGACCACTATGACCATCTAGTCTGACCCTCTGTAAAACACAGGCCTGAAAATCTCACCCAGTGATTCCTGTGAGTAGCCCATCTTGTGGTCGAACTGAAGCATATAATTTACAAAGACATTCAGTCTTCATTTGATGGAATCCATCACACCCCTTGGTAATCTGTTTCAGTGATTAGTCATCCTCATTGTTAAACATCTGCCTCTTATTTCCAATTTGAAATTTGGTGGCTTCCATTTCCACAAATTGGATCTTATTATGCCTTTGTCTGCTAGATTCAAAAGTCCCTAAGTGATGTAGGAACCTTAGTCCTCTTGTCAAAAGTGAACTCAAGTCTCATTGAAAGTCAATGAAATGTAGGCTCCAGGACCCTAAGTTGCTTTTGAAAATGGGCCTAAGACCCTTAGGTGCATTTGAAAATTTTACCGCATATCTGTACCATCTCTAGATAGGTAAAGGTCCTTTAGTTTCTCATTTTAAGGCAAGTTTTCCATGCCATGAATCACCCTTGTAGCTTTTCTTTGAACCCCTTCCCTGAAGCTATGGGAGCTGATGAGATCTAATAAAGAGGAAGGAGAGGATGGGATTGCAGATGGAAATCCAATTTCTGGAGCAGGAGAGGATGATGAAGAGCTGTCAGTGGAAATATGGAAGGACCAAGCCAGCCAGGTGGGAGGCAGACCAGGAGCACACAGAATCATAGATTCCAAAAGAGGAGAGAAAGCAAAGGAGATGAGATTGATTGGCTATGTTTCAGGTGCCAGAGAAAACAAGGAGAGTAAGAACACTGATGTGCTGCTTTGCTGTATTTAGGAAAATCACATCTGTCATTGGTGACTGGTGAGGACAGTTTTGGAAGAGTGGAGGTGGTGCACACCAGATTGCAGGGGATCAAGGAAAGATCCAGAGGAGAAGGGAGTGGACAGCATTCTGGAAGACAAGGGAAGGCAGCAAGATGATAAAAGAGACAAGAGGGGGTGGCTCAAGAGATGCTAGAGCAGGTTTGTGAGCAGACGGAAAGTAGCCAGAGGAAAGAGATCAGTTAAAGATAAAGGAGAAAAAGGGAGTTAAAGGTGAGGACAAGAGGCGCTGGAGCCCAGGGGACAGTTTGAGGGGTGCCAAGTGCTAGTATCATATTATTTAAGAACAGGTTAGACAATCACCTGTCAGGGATGGTCTAGCTAATTCTTAGGCCTGCCCACGAGTGCAGGCGACTGGACTAGATGACCTCTCGAGGCCCCTTCCAGTCCTACGATTCTATGATTCGGTGGTTCTATTTACAAAATGTTATTGCAGTGTTGTGGGATGGAACCAGAGCTGGAATAGCAGGGGGAGATGCAGGGCATGGCTGAAATGTATTGGCAAAGTTTCAGGGCGGGGGAATTGGAGGGGCCAGAACTGAAATAGCAGTGGGTGCAGCATATCAAGATGGGGGGTGCGGTAGCAGAACTATGTGGGGTCCCAGAACGGGGGCATTGTAGGTCAGGACTGATGCACATTGGCAGAGCTCCATGAGACCTAGGATTGGAACAACAGGGGGCAGAGCTGCATGGAAAAATCTTGCTTAGCACCTGCTCACACTGTGCCTCCACCCAGGCTCTGGGTTTGAGCAGAATCTAGCTCTGCCTGCACATACTGACAAAGGAAATGGAGAGATGGCACAGGCAGTCCAGTCTAGGGTTAATTGCGTCGTCTCATCCCCCATCCCCCACTGGCTTGGGCAAATCACTTCACCTCTCCTCAGGCCCCCACAGGTGAAATGACCCCCATCATACGCGAGGCCATTACTGGAAAGCATTCGGGAAGCAGAGTGTTGCTTGACTGCCGAGTATTATTAGCAATAGTCTTATTAAGCTTATCATACTTTACCTTTAACTTGCTTTCAGATTTCATTGGTAAAGTCCCATCCCACCCCTCTCGTCCCTTCTCTCTTTAGCCCAAACCTCCTAGTGTCAGCAGACTGGGCTTTTGCTGCACCGGTGATCCAAGTTCAGGTCCTGATCAGACTCCCAGGCCAACAGGGAATCAGAGTGCCTAGGGGCAGGGACCCAATAAAGGTGGGGGCCCAGGGATCCCAACCGACCCCTGCTTTGCCACAGACTGATGCCACTACAAATTCAAGGTCCTGATCTCTCTGGTGGGAGAAGTGGGGACAGAGGTCCCAGACCCAGCTCCTCGCATCCCAAAACCCTGGGCCACCATCCCCTCATGCGGTCTGCTCCACCTCTTCTGCTTCTGGGCCCCCTCTGGGAGGAGAGATGGCAGCTCGGCAAGGACACATGTGGCAAGGTGAAGGGAGGGAAAGGCAACCCCATACACACACAGATGCCTCTCAGAATATAACACATGCATAAAGCAGGATCCCGCCAACAGGGAAATTGGGTATGCAGCGCATGGTGTGACCTCCGCTACTTGGCTGG
Organism: Caretta caretta; assembly: GCF_965140235.1. Taxonomy (NCBI): domain Eukaryota; kingdom Metazoa; phylum Chordata; order Testudines; family Cheloniidae; genus Caretta; species Caretta caretta. The sequence continues at coordinate 6,551,814 of NC_134210.1, read as the reverse complement.
TCACCTGGGCTCCCCTCCTTAGGAAAATTCTGGTTGTGCCCCTGCCTGTGGGCTTACATTTTTAAGCACCCACTCCTCTGGAGCACGTTGGAGTTTGAACCTCCTGAGAATCTTCAAGCCTGATTTTCAGGGATGCTGAGCACCCCCTGCTCCAGCTGACATTAGCATGAGTTGTAAGCGACAAGCGCGTCTGCAGATCAACTTCTCAGCATATCAGGTCAGATCCCCAAAATCAAGACACCTAGAATGACAGAACACGTCTGAAAATGTTGGCCGGGAAGTCTAAGACAGCCCCGTTGAGCAAGGCGTGCCCCATGTGACGCCCTGGCCAGATGAAAGAATGTCATGGATGCTCAGAGGAAGGGTGCCCATGGGACCTATTTTAAGGAAGGCAGTAAACAAGGTGAGGCAGGAACAGAATGCTCTGAGAGGGGCTCAAGGGCCTGCCAAAGGGGACTGAAGGGAAAGGAATGATTCTGATGTCAGAGCATGAAATGCGGGCTGCAGCAGGTGACACAAGCCTGCTGAAATGTGGCACCAGCAAATTTGAAGAGAAAGATCTTGCAGGTCTGAGGTGAGGAGGATGTTTTGTCACCCACTCAAAATTTGAATGCAGGTTCCATCCCAGAGCACTAGGTTGTGGTGTACTTTGAACACCCTCCAGTTGATAGGGAGTGGACTGTGTGAATGGGAGAGATGCACGGAAAACTTATTGCACCCCACTGACATCCACAGCCATTGCAGCTGGTCAGGGGAAGCTTCAGAAGGAGGGGGTGGTGAGGGAGAGGAGCAGTAGAAGTGTTAGGGCTGTGAGCCACTATTCATTTACAAACTATAATTAATGTGGTGTTTAGATTAATTTCTGATGCACTCTCAAAGGTGCACTGAAAGCATTTTTCCTTTATTATAATGTTGATTGCTTATTGGGGAGATAAATCTAACTGTCAGTTATGCACTGACTTACCAAAACTTTCAGACCAAGCAAGCATGTATGCACAAGGAACAGCTGTTTGCAGCTCCCCAGTTAAAGGGACAGCTCTACCTTTCCCCAATAACTCCTATTAGGGAAAATCTGTACACTATAAGCCGGGACTTTTTCTTTCTTGCATAGTTTAAGAATTTATTAAAAGAGAATACACAAACAATCTGTTTCTCTTTGTCTGTTTCTATCTCTGTCTAGACAGACAAATGATAGACATGTTAATCTATATGTAAAATCCATATACAAAATGACTGTAGCTGTCATTTATATATTTGTGTACACGCAGATACATACACAGACATATATATATATATATATATATATATATACACACACACACATATACACACCCATACCTTAAAAATGTTTTCACTTAATATGTAATTGCACTAGATCAGTGGTTCTCAACCAGGGGTACACGTATCCCTGGGGGTATGCAGAGGTCTTCCAGGCGGTACATCAACTCATCTAGATATTTGCCTAGTTTTACAACAGGCTACATAAAAAGCACTAGCAAAGTCAGGACAAATAAAATTTCATACAGACAATGACTTGTTTATACTGCTCTATATACTATACACTGAAATGTAAGTACAATATTTGTATTCAATTGTTTTATTTTATAATTATATGGTAAAAATGAGAAAGTCAGCAATTTTCCAGTAATAATGTGCTGTGACGCTTTTGTATTTTTATATCTGATTTTTGTAAGCAAGTAGTTTTTAAGTGAGATGAAACTTGGGGGTATGCAGCACAAATCAGACTCCTGAAAGGGGTACAGTAGTCTGGATAGGTTGAGAGCCACTGCGCTAGGGGACTCATTGCCACATGGTAACTTTGGAGCCACAAGAATTCAGGGAGAGTCAAAAAGAGATTGGCCATTTATGTGGATAACAAAAATTCCAGCATTAGAACAGCTAACGTAAAAAAGAGGTTTTTCCACAGAACCCCCATTTCATTCCGTGAAGAGGAGGGTCGGTGCTCAGTTAATGAGCAGCTATTCAATACTTGGTTTTATCCTCATTGTTCACTGTGGGGCCCTTGGCCTCATTAACTGCTCACTATTCGAACCCTGCTTTGAAGACAAAAATTTAATTTCCTCATGGGCTTTTCTGTGGCCACCATCACTGCAGGATCTGATTGCTTCACGAACATTAATGAATGTATCTCCACAACACCTCTGTGAAGTGAGGGCATTTCCTCCTCCTTTTACACATGGGGAACTGAGCCACGGGGACATTAAGGTCAAAAATATCCACCAATTTTGAATGCCCAATTTCGGGTGCCTAGGGCCTCATTTTTCAGAGTCCTCAGCATCATATAGCACTTCATGTGTTCAAAGCACAGCTCCCATTGAATTCAGTTGCAGTTGTGAATGCTCAGCACATCTGCAAATTGGACCTCAGGGCCCCAGGTTGGGGACCCAGAAAATGAGGAACTAAATGATTAGTGACAACCTGTGAAAAGTCTGGTTTAAGTGACTTATCCAGAATCACACAGGAACTCTTCCAAAGGCAAGGATAGATTCCAGTTCTCCAGGGTGACGTAGCCTTGAGACCTTCTTTTCTCTTCCTGCAGTCCCCTGCCTCATTCACTACACATCTTCCAACTTCCCACAGACCGGAGTCTCCTTCACTACACAATCCTAATTCATTCACAGAGCTGCTCTTTTGTGTGCCCTGAACGAATCAAAAATAATATGTGATAATATAATTAAACACCATATCATACTGCATACAAACAAGGGAGCTACACCTTAACTCTGGCATTTCCTGAATTTGGAGTGCTTGACTTTGCAACCTTACTGTTCTTTTAATGTAGTGTGTGTGTGGGGGGGTGATTTCCTAGGTTTTTATAAAAGCAAACTGAAAAAAACAGAAACTCCATCATGTGGCATCCTATTGACACCTGTGGCAGGGCGGACTAGGTCTGGAGGCTCCCGGCTGGAGGCCTCATGGGCCTGCATCACCCTGCCCCGGAATAGAGCAGCGAGAAGTCCTCCAAGCACTAGAGTGGCTGCAGAGGAGCGGCCAATCAGAGGGGCTGCTGGAGCGACCAATAAGGGGGCAGAAGGGCCAGATAAAAGGCAAGCAGCAGAACAGAGACTTCAGTTACTGTGTAGAGCTCAACAAGGGAGGATTGGGTTCCTGGCTGGCTAGACGAACAGCAGGGTCATGGACGACTCACTACAGAGAGCTCACCAGACAGAACCAAGCCCAGGGAAGACTGCCAAAGATCAGATGCCTGACTGACTGGGTAGAAAAGGAGTACTTGTGGCACCTAAGAGACTAACAAATTTATTTGAGCATAAGCTTTCGTGAGCTACAGCTCACTTCATCGGATGCATTCAGTGGAAAATACAGTGGGGAGATTTATATATATAGAGAACATGAAACAATGGGTATTACCATACACACTGTAACCAGAGTGATCACTTAAGGTGAGGTATTACAGGGGAGGGGGGGAACCTTTTGTAGTGATAATCAAGGTGGGCCATTTCCAGCAGTTGACAAGAATGTCTGAGGAACGGGGAGGGGAGGGGAATAAACATGGGGGAAATAGTTTTACTTTGTGTAATGACCCATCCGCTCCCAGTCTTTATTCAAGCCTAAGTTAATTGTATCTAGTTTGCAAATTAATTTCAATTCAACAGTCTCTCATTGGAGTCTGTTTTTGAAGTTTTTTTGTTGAAGAATTGCAACTTTTAGGTCTGTAATCAAGTGACCAAAGAGACTGAAGTGTTCTCTGACTGGTTTTTGAATGTTATAATTCTTGATGTCTGATTTGTGTCCATTTATTTTTTTACATAGAGACTGTCCAGTTTGACCAATGTACATGGCAGAGGGGCATTGCTGGCACATGATGGCATATATCACATTGGTACAAAAGCCTATGCTCAAATAAATTTATTAGTCTCTAAGGTGCCGCAAGTACTCCTTTTCTTTTTGCGAATACAGACTAACATGGCTGCTACTCTGAAACCTGACTGGATAGAGTAGCAGCAGGAGGATGAAAGGTCAGTGTGGGCAGGCTGAGCCCAGGGGATTGAGCCCAGGACTTGTCCAGACCAGGTGAGTGTACTGAGGTAGACCTTGCTGGTCTGGTTACAGACTGAGCCCAGAGAGGGCTGCTGAAAAGGACTCCAGCTGAGGGTACCAAGATGGGTCCCAGCTGGGTGGTTGAAGAAGGCCATTTTGGGGCTTTGATAAGAACTTGGGACTGTGTACCTTGGAGGGGAGGACAGTGTATACAGCTCGGCTAGAGTGCTGAGTTGCTGAAGACCTGCCAAGAGAGCCATTGGCCAGGGGGCGCTCCATTGAAAGAACTAAATCCAAAAGCAGGCTCACACCCAGCCAACCAAATGGGGCTCTCCTGTGAAAAAGCTGTGATTGCAGGCATATTGGCCAGAGAAAGGGGGTGCTAGGGAGAGGTGGGTGGCAACCCTGTTGCAACACCCACTTGGTTCATCAGCAGGGTTGGAACTTTAGATCCTCCACATAAATCTCTGCAGATTTTCACAGGGACAACACAAGCTCCTCCCTGACACCAAAACCCCCCTCCCAACAAATGTCAAGTCCCTGCTCCAAATTATGGGGGCGCTAGAGATTCTTAAAGAAATGGCTGATATATATATTTTTTTAAACTTGCAAAACAAAGTATTTTGCTCCAGCCTTGTTCTCGGAACAGGAGTGTCTTAGTGGAAGGCTGTTACCTCACAATTGTGACCAATGGCTATAGCTTTGGGTTAAAGGCATTATTGCCTACTGGCCAGTATTTCTCCATATACAGTTAGCGCTAGATACTCAACTGGTGTAAATTGGCCGAGCACTACTGAAGACATTAAAACTATACTGTCTTGCATCAGCTGAGGATCAGCCCTTAAACCTTAGCCCAGGTGTGTTTATCATTACAAAAAGAGAGGAAAGAGGACCCTGTTTCTATCACCTGCTCCCCAGCCAATAGCTGCTACAACTGACTAGCACTGGGGCAATAGGACTAATTTAGGTTTTGGTCAAGTAATCCTGATTTAACTAATCAGATCATGTATGGGTACATTTACATAGGTGATAATAATTAGTCATGTTGTGGATGAATTTCCCTAGAACCCCATATACCATTCTGCCACCCAGAAAGCATTAGGGGACTTCTGGTGCCTCTTATGGAATCCCCCCTACAGGCTCATCTCCATCCGTCCCCTTGGATCAGAATCTCTACGCTATACTATCAATAGAAACAGTACATTCTTCAGGTTCTGAGTCTCATCATTTTGAGAAAGGGAGCATCCTATACGTCTCTTTGCCCAGTAGAGTTTCCGCTGTCCTTGGGTCTGGGTGTAAGAAAACATTTGTTTAAAAGGCCCAACACACAAGCACATTCCCAGTCTGTCACCGATGGCCTAACCCAAAGCTCACTGCAATGGATAGATGCCCATTGACTGCAATGGGCTTTTGGGCAGGTCCTGGGAGCATGCACACAGCTGGTACTCAGGCATTATCACACAGGAGATATTGTGGACAGCACATGATTGTCTGATCCATGTATGTGTATCCGCAGCTATATTATGACGTAAGAGAAGTTAAGCTTCAGTTGATGTTTACTATGGAAGAAGTAGACAGATCATCTTTCTGTCCATTGCAGCTCTTTGAGAGCACAGGGGGTGTCAATCAGCACTAAAAGGATGGAATCTAACTATAGCAGGTTGGATCAGGGAGCAGTGTGGATTATTTGGTGACTTTTCCATTTGGGGTTCTATTTGTTCCCCTCTTCCCATTGGTACTAAATTAAGTTCAGTGCCAATAGAGAACCTCTTGATCCCAAAACCAAGATCATTTTTAATTTTTTAATGGTTCATTGCATGTTACAGGGATTTTTTTTCTCATCAATTACACTATCATTAATTGCTGTGCTTCACACAGTGACCTACATGTAGAATTATTTATTGGGCTGGAAAGTTTCACTGAAAGCTGTTAATCAATATTTCTTGCTTCTGAGCAGAAACTTTTAGACTACCCCCCACAAGCAGCTTTAAGTCTTTTAATCCATTTATTAAGAGATGCCCCAACCTGGTAGTAATGAAGCACAAGGCGGTAGCATAACAATGGGGAGCTTTAAGATAGCCAGTGATCAGCATCTAGTGTAGCAGTATGACAAGAATTTGGGTTTATTTTTCACTGGCTTTTTAATGCCCACAAACCATTTAAGAGTCTCTCTGGAGCATTAAGGAGCCAGTGAAAATTAGACACCATTTTTTAACCTAGGTCTTACTGCATCCTTCATGTTCATGTTTTCTTGCTATTGTTTATTTATTTTATTTATTAATCAAGAAGCAATGCCCCACCCCATGGTATCTTATTGTACTTTTGATGCATCATTACTGTGATTTTGTGCATTGGGCCCAGGACTGGCCATTGGTAGAGACAATATAGATGGCCTGTTGATCAGTTTGGACATGGAAATGATGATCTTATTTAGACTCTTCTCCAATTACCCAGAAATCCAGTAGTACTGGTGAGAAACTAACAGTGGCATAGATGAAGCTAGGAGTTTCTTCAGGTGGATGAAGACAGATGGTGGGAGTTACACCAGCTATTGGCATCTTGATATTACGCTACTCCTACAAAGCAAAGTCAGCCATGGATTCAGCAAAGCCCTTATGCACAGCCTTAATTTTAAGCATGTGCTTACATCCCATTCACATTAAAGTTAGCCTTGTGCCAGAATGCTTTGCTGAATAAAGGTGGGTTTACACACATGTTGAGCTGCAGTTTGTTGAATCACAGCTTCAAGCGCTAGCCACAGCTCATGAAAAGACCCGCAGAAGACCCATGCTTTCAGATGGCAAGTCAAACTCCCTCTGTTGATCTTAGTACAGACTGATATGAGTATAGACTCGGACCTCCACAGAAACGACCAACCTCCTCTCTTGTGAGGATTCCTGATTGGTGAATTTTCTCAGAGAAGGGCACAGACATCAGCTATCTTGGGCATGTCGAACCATGTGATGCTCCATGTTCAATGCAAACATACATATTAGTCAGGGATAGGGGGAATATTGGCAATCTGAACACCACAGCTAGTATGAGACCTCTTTGTTATAATCATCCATATCAGATTTCTATCTTCTGTTTCTTATTATATTGGAGATGATCCTGACCAAGAATCCTGTATCCAAACGTCACAGCTGAGGGCTTGCTCTGTAATCTGAACATGCCCAAATTTAGTGAAAGTTCAGGTTCTGATCCAATGTTGAATCCAAACCTCAAAACTTGTACATGAGTATGGTCTTCTCCTACTTGCCAAGCTGTCAGTTCCAACATAGCAGAGTTTGTCCTGAAAGAGAAGCATAAGATGCTGTAGGAGGAAAAATTCCTCCCCGCTTGTACCATCAAAATTCAGGTCATCTGCCACAAGCAGAGGTCTCTAACTTCTTCCTAACAGTACCACCTCTTAGAGAGAGTATCTGGTGAACATCTACCCTGCACAGACCATTTCCCCTCCTTTTTGTGATCACACTGTGTCCATGGGGCAACCAGAGCACTTGCAGACATGGGAAAGTGACATTAGGAAGATTGGCAAAGAGTCCTGTGACACCTTATAGACTAACAGACGTATTGGAGCATTAGCTTTCGTGGGTGAATACCACGAAATGTACATGTATCCGAAGAAGTGGGTATTCACCCACGAAAGCTTATGCTCCAATATGTCTGTTAGTCTATAAGATGCCACAGGGCTCTTTGCCGCTTTTACAGATCCAGACTAACACGCCTACCCCTCTGATACTTGACACTGATTAGGAAGATGTTCATCCAATTTTAGCTGCCCCTTTGTGCACTAAGCATTTTGACCTTTTGAAGAAAGTTAATCAAACTGTCTATTTTTATTCTTCATTCAGTCTCCCCTTCCTATCTGTCTCAGCTGAAACAAGCTGAAGAGCCATTTTCATGTGACCAGCCAGCTTCCACAGTGGTCCCCAGCCCACAATTTAGGACCTTCTGTTCTGAGGCTCTGACATCAGTTGTCAGTGACACCATGAATACTACACCAACTTATGCCAAATCAATAGGCAAGAACTATTATGCTAGATATCTCCATGACCATGTGCTGTATCTGAATGAATGATGGACAGGCAGATAGATTGAGTCTAAGGGCAAAATGGACCATTTTGATCATCGAGTCTGACAAAAGAACTCAATAGGCCAAAAAGCTCAATATTTTCTATATCTGGCCCATAACCTTTCTTTGAGCCATAGCATGCCTTTTTAAAAAGACAGACTTCAAGTGATGGAGATGCCACCACATCCTGAGATAAGTTGTTCCAATGGATAATTACCCTCATGGTTATGAAATTGTTCCTCATGTGTAGTCCAAATTTGTCTAACTTCGGCTTCCAACCATTGGAGTCGGCTTCCACTATTAGAAATCTCTTCCCCATGTAGGTGCTTGTGGACTGTGGTCAAGTCTCACTTAACCTTTCCTTGGATAAACTAAATAGATTGTGCTTCTTAAGTCCTTTTCAGAGTCACTGCTTTCCTGGATACAGTCCCTTACTTTATAAGTGTGACCGACGCTCTTTGTTCCTAGATGTATGACCTATGTATGTATGGCCTATGTATGTATGGCTGTGTTCAAATGCATATTGTTCAAATGGCACATAACTTACCAAGCGATCCAGGTTGGCCTTTATAGCTCACCTGTCTCCATCATTATTTACCACTCCACCAATTTTTCTGTCAGCTGCAAATTTTACTAGCATTGATTTTATATTTTTTTCCAGATCATTGATAAAGGTATTGAATAGCATTGGGCCTAGAATAGATCCTTTAAGGACTCTACTAAAAACACCCTTATTGGATGGCAATTCCTCATTTGCAATTACTTTTTGTGATCTCTCGGTTAACTGGGTTTTAATAAGAAGAACATAAGAATGGCCATACTGGGTCAGAGCAAGTATCCATCTAGCTCAGTATCCTGTCTTTGAGCAGTGGCTGGTACCAGATGCTTCAGAGGGAAGAACAGAACATCGTATTTATTGAGTGAGCCATCCCCTGTCGTCCAGTCCCAGCTTCTGGCAGTCAGAGGTTTAAGGACACCCAGAGCATGGGTTTTGTCCCTGACCATCTTAGCCAATAGCTATTGATGGACCTATCCTCCATGAACTTATCTAGTTCTTTTGTTAAGCCTGTTTACACTTTTGGCCTTCACAACATCCCATGGCAATGAGTTCCGCAGGTTGACTAGGTGTTGTGTAAGGAAGTACTTACTTATGTTTGTTTTAAATCTACTGCCTGTTAATTTAATTCGGTGACTCCTGGTTCTTGTGTTATGTGAAGGGGTAAATAATGCTTCCCTAGTCACTTTCTCCACACCATTTGTGATCATATGCCTTGTTAGCATATAGGCTTGGTTGTCAGCCTGCGATAGAATTTTGGGTTTGACTTTTTGATAATTGTATATCTTATACTAATATGTGTGAATAACAATGAACAAAGACACCATGTGTTGCATTTCCCACAACCAGATGGGGTTTTTCGTACAATGGGAAGAGATAAGGGATAGCGCAGTTACAGTGTTACTGGGCATGATGGGAGTGTAATATATGAGCATACACTTAACAACTGCCTCAACTCCTTATCTCAAGGCAAGGTCAGGCAAACAGTTGGGAGGGCCAAGGGGGGATTTGAGGCAGGAGGTAAAACACTAAAAGACCAGAGAAACTCCTTACCCCTCCTATGGGGTACAAAAGAGGTGGGATGAAGACCCCCGACTCTCGACCCTCCAGAACAGAACCTGCCCATAAGTTATAAGGGGTGTGACTGGGGCGTGCATTGCAGGTCTATTTGGGCCTGTTAAGGAGGAGGAGTGGGAAGGGGAATGATAATGGTAATGGACAAATGGGGGACTGGGAATAGGGGAATGAGGAACCGGGACACAGGCAAGGCTCTGCAGCATCAGAGCTGGGAACAGAACACTGGCAAGAGGGAGCTCCATTGGGGGTGCAGAGCTAGGGGGTTCTGTTGGCATGTAGAACTGTAGTTGGGGGAGGGGAAGGGGAAAACTCTATCGGCGTATAGAGATAAGCCCGACTGGTGTAAAGGGCTTCGGAATATGTTTGCTTGGAACAAATCCCCAATAAACATCGCATTGCCTGCACTTCGGACTTCTAGTCTTTTGCTCTCTGTCTGCGTGTCAAGAACCAGGGGAGCGGGTGAAGGGAAAGCCCTTTAACATGCCCCGTTAGTTGTCTCCCACAGTATTCTTGTCAGCAAGTTAACGAAGTATGGGCTGGATGAATGCACTATAAGGTGGGTAGAAAGCTGGCTAGATTGTCGGGCTCAACGGGTAGTTATCAATGGCTCCATGTCTAGTTGGCAGCCGGTATCAAGTGGAGTGCCCCAAGGGTCGGTCCTGGGGCCGGTTTTGTTCAATATCTTCATAAATGATCTGGAGGATGGTGTGGATTGCACTCTCAGCAAATTTGCGGATGATACTAAACTGGGAGGAGTGGTAGATACGCTGGAGGGGAGGGATAGGATACAGAAGGACCTAGACAAATTGGAGGATTGGGCCAAAAGAAATCTGATGAGGTTCAATAAGGATAAGTGCAGGGTCCTGCACTTAGGACGGAAGAACCCAATGCACCGCTACAGACTAGGGACCGAATGGCTAGGCAGCAGTTCTGCGGAAAAGGACCTAGGGGTGACAGTGGACGAGAAGCTGGATATGAGTCAGCAGTGTGCCCTTGTTGCCAAGAAGGCCAATGGCATTTTGGGATGTATAAGTAGGGGCATAGCGAGCAGATCGAGGGACGTGATCGTTCCCCTCTATTCGACATTGGTGAGGCCTCATCTGGAGTACTGTGTCCAGTTTTGGGCCCCACCCTACAAGAAGGATGTGGATAAATTGGAGAGAGTCCAGTGAAGGGCAACAGAAATGATTAGGGGTCTGGAACACATGAGTTATGAGGAGAGGCTGAGGGAGCTGGGATTGTTTAGCCTGCAGAAGAGAAGAATGAGGGGGGATTTGATAGCTGCTTTCAACTACCTGAAAGGGGGTTCCAAAGAGGATGGCTCTAGACTGTTCTCAATGGTAGCAGATGACAGAACGAGGAGTAATGGTCTCAAGTTGCAGTGGGGGAGGTTTAGATTGGATATTAGGAAAAACTTTTTCACTAAGAGGGTGGTGAAACACTGGAATGCGTTACCTAGGGAGGTGGTAGAATCTCCTTCCTTAGAGGTTTTTAAGGTCAGGCTTGACAAAGCCCTGGCTGGGATGATTTAACTGGGAATTGGTCCTGCTTCGAGCCGGGGGTTGGACTAGATGACCTTCAGGGGTCCCTTCCAACCCTGATATTCTATGATTCTATGATTCTCTTTAATATAGGCTGCATTGACTTTCTATAGTGCTATTTTTTATCAGAATGTCATGCGGGACTTATGCCTTACAGAAGTCTACAAGTATTATGTCACTACAGTTACCTTTATCAACCAGACTTGTGATCTCATGACAAAAGAATCGAGTTTTTTTTTGACAAGACCCCTATTTTCCATAAAACTGTGTTGAATGGCATTAATTATGCTGCTATCTTTTCATTCTTTACTGACTGCATTCAATATCAGCCTTTCCATGATATTGCCCCACACCGGTGTCCAACTAACCAGCCTATAGTTTCCTACATCATCCTGTTATACTTTTTAAATCTTGGCAGAACATTAGCTTTTTCTCAGTCCTCAGTGTACCCAGATTTGTTAAAAATCAAAGTTAATGGTTCAGAGAACTCCTTGGCCACTTCTCTTAATACTCTTGGATGCAAGTTATCTGGTCCTGCAGATTTATACATATTTAACTTTAATCATTGCTGTACATCCTCCCTAGTAACTGATGGAATAGTTTTTTTATTGTCACTTTAAGATATAAATACATCATCCTGCTTCTTTCCAAATGCAGAGCAGAAATATTTCTTATCTATATATCTATTGCACCAAGAGATGGTAAAAGACCAGCACAAGGTTAAATATTCCAAAAGTCATCCAACTCCATTAGACACTGGAAAATAGCCGAAATGATGTCCTTGGTCTTCAGACATACTCCATTACTGAGGGTTTCAGTAGCTATAAATCACATTACAGTACAATACCTTCAAATACGCATGTACATTATAGAGCTACTTTCATACAAACTGTATCCTGAAATTCTTTACAGTGCTAAAAAATTGCACGACAGCAACTAGTGCATGCTTTAAGGAACATGGCCAGGTAAAGACCTTGCAGAATAATTAAATGAAAACCTCCATTCATCGATAGGACTAATAAACGAGGGCAGAGAGAAATTGAGAGGCATCAGCACGGGTGTAAATAGAAGAGATGAGAAATGAAAGGAGCTGAGGTAATAAGGAGGTGGAGGGGACAGGCTGCAGAGGAGCAGGCTCCGACACTGAGACGAGAAGCTGTTTTGAAGCAGACTGTTTCCTCCCCCACAGAAAAGTCTTACCACTTCGGTGCATCACAATTTGGTGGCTTTAGCAATCAAAGTAAGGCACGTTCTGAGACAGACCAAGGGCAAAGCGATGCACTTTTTCCCCAGTAGGTGGGCCAGCAGCCAGACAATTGCATGTTATTATTCTTCATTATTATTTACTTTTTGTAAAGAGCTGTCAGCACGTTAGGAGCCGTATATCTTCACTCAGGGCACATTGTCCCCTAAGCAGGGTTTTCTGATGGAGGGCAAGGGGAGCTCCCTGAGTTTGTACTGCAGGGAGAGCCCATCTAATGATTCTATGGGCAGGCAAGGATTGATGTGCTCTGCCTCTGGGGAATGGGAAGGGCTTATCCCCCTAAACCCATGGCTCTCCTGAAATCCAGGTGAACTTGCAGAGATGCAACAGACGGCCAGTGATGGAAGAATGGTTCAGTGGTTGGAGTGTTATCCTGGTTCATTTCCCTGCTTTGCCACAGACTTCCTGTGTGACCTTGGGCAAGTCACTTATTTACTCTCTGTACCCTCAGTTCCTCATGCGTAAAATGAGGATAAACGCACTTTCCTCCTTCACTGGGTGCTGTGGATAATACAATGACAATCGTGAGGTTCTCAGATACTAGAGTAATGGGGGCCATATAAGGACTTAAGAGAGGTAGGGTAATACATCTGCCCTGCTACCTCTGCCAGCCCCTAGAGTGCAGGAGATCTGCTTCTCTGGGTCGTCCCTAGGATGAGCGCTTCGCTGAGTGGTGGGGAGCTGGCTCCAGTTAACGCTGGCATGGTCAGCATGACATCGGTCATTGTGTCTTTAAAAAGAAAAGGAGTACTTGTGGCACCTTAGAGACTAACCAATTTATTTGAGCATGAGCTTTCGTGAGCTACAGCTCACTTCATCAGATGTATACCGTGGAAACTGCAGCAGACTTTATATACACACAGAGAATATGAAACAATACCTCCTCCCACCCCACTGTCCTGCTGGTAATAGCTTATCTAAAGTGATCAACAGGTGGGCCATTTCCAGCACAAATCCAGGTTTTCTCACCCTCCACCCCCCCACACAAATTCACTCTCCTGCTGGTGCTAGCCCATCCAAAGTGACAACTCTTTACATAATCAAGTCGGGCTATTTCCTGCATAGATCAAGGTTTTCTCACATCCCCCCCACCCCCATACACACACAAACTCACTCTCCTGCTGGTAATAGCTCATCTAAACTGACCACTCTCCAAGTTTAAATCCAAGTTAAACCAGAACATCTGGGGGGGGGAGGTAGGAAAAAACAAGAGGAAACAGGCTACCTTGCATAATGACTTAGCCACTCCCAGTCTCTATTTAAGCCTAAATTAATAGTATCCAATTTGCAAATGAATTCCAATTCAGCAGTTTCTCGCTGGAGTCTGGATTTGAAGTTTTTTTGTTTTAAGATAGCGACCTTCATGTCTGTGATTGTGTGACCAGAGAGATTGAAGTGTTGTCCGACTGGTTTATGAATGTTATAATTCTTGACATCTGATTTGTGTCCATTTATTCTTTTACGTAGAGACTGTCCAGTTTGACCAATGTACATGGCAGAGGGGCATTGCTGGCACATGATGGCATATATCACATTGGTGGATGTGCAGGTGAACGAGCCTCTGATAGTGTGGCTGATGTTATTAGGCCCTGTGATGGTGTCCCCTGAATAGATATGTGGGCACAATTGGCAACGGGCTTTGTTGCAAGGATAAGTTCCTGGGTTAGTGGTTCTGTTGTGTGGTATGTGGTTGTTGGTGAGTATTTGCTTCAGGTTGCGGGGCTGTCTGTAGGCAAGGACTGGCCTGTCTCCCAAGACTTGTGAGAGTGTTGGGTCATCCTTTAGGATAGGTTGTAGATCCTTAATAATGCGTTGGAGGGGTTTTAGTTGGGGGCTGAAGGTGACCGCTAGTGGCGTTCTGTTATTTTCTTTGTTAGGCCTGTCCTGTAGTAGGTAACTTCTGGGAACTCTTCTGGCTCTATCAATCTGTTTCTTTACTTCTGCAGGTGGGTATTGTAGTTGTAAGAAAGCTTGATAGAGATCTTGTAGGTGTTTGTCTCTGTCTGAGGGGTTGGAGCAAATGCGGATGTATCGCAGAGCTTGGCTGTAGACGATGGATCGTGTGGTGTGATCAGGGTGAAAGCTGGAGGCATGCAGGTAGGAATAGCGGTCAGTAGGTTTCCGGTATAGGGTGGTGTTTATGTGGCCATTGTTTATTAGCACTGTAGTGTCCAGGAAGTGGATCTCTTGTGTGGACTGGACCAGGCTGAGGTTGGTGGTGGGATGGAAATTGTTGAAATCATGGTGGAATTCCTCAAGGGCTTCTTTTCCATGGGTCCAGATGATGAAGATGTCATCAATATAGCTCAAGTAGAGTAGGGGCTTTAGGGGACGAGAGCTGAGGAAGCGTTGTTCTAAATCAGCCATAAAAATGTTGGCATACTGTGGGGCCATGCGGGTACCCATAGCAGTGCCGCTGATCTGAAGGTATACATTGTCCCCAAATGTGAAATAGTTATGGGTAAGGACAAAGTCACAAAGTTCAGCCACCAGGTTAGCCGTGACATTATCGGGGATAGTGTTCTTGACGGCTTGTAGTCCATCTTTGTGTGGAATGTTGGTGTAGAGGGCTTCACCTGTTGATCACTTTAGATAAGCTATTACCAGCAGGACAGTGGGGTGGGAGGAGGTATTGTTTCATATTCTCTGTGTGTATATAAAGTCTGCTGCAGTTTCCACGGTATACATCTGATGAAGTGAGCTGTAGCTCACGAAAGCTCATGCTCAAATAAATTGGTTAGTCTCTAAGGTGCCACAAGTACTCCTTTTCTTTTTGCGAATACAGACTAACACGGCTGTTCCTCTGAAATGTGTCTTTAAAAGTGAGCGCCTAATTTTCATGTGCAATTACCACCACAGCGTGGACAAATCTGGCAGTTGCCCATGTAAATGGGCAGTTATGTGTCCAAGAGGCCACTTGTGTGTGCAATATACACAAATCATGCATTCAGTGATGTTAACTGCATGTGCAAATGAAGCATCCAATTGCATGCACATTTTTTGCCTGCAGTTTTAAAAGTCATTGTGCAGCTAGCTCAATCCACCCTCCTCCTGGGTCAGGGGAAGGTACGCCATAACCAGTAGCCACACACTGACCTTAACCCTCCCTAATTTTTCACATCTAGTTTCCTTGAACCCTGACCTCTTATTTTCTCAGGAGCAAATCTAGACACATGGAATGGCAGCCTATATCTATCTTTCCTTATTATTCTTAATTAATTATCAATAAATAACAGTCAGCCATACCTTTTGGATGGTACGCGATCACTGTTCCCGCTAAGCTGTGCGCATGTGTGTGCCCACACAGATCCTAAACCCCGCGCACATGGCGGAACACCACGTGCACAAAAATTTGCACAGCACAACAATTTGCACAGAAGACATTTTTTGCGCACACGACCTGTCAAAAATTAGAGGGAACATTGCCCATGATAGACCCTAAATAAATACACTGGCCTAATTTTTCAAAAGCGACGAGCGATTTTCATTGCCTCATTTTGGTGCATGCCCAGCTTCAGATGTGAAAAAATGGCCTGATTTTCAATGGCTCAGCATCTTTCTGAAAATCAGGTGTCTTAAGTTGAGCACCCAAAATCACTCGCCACTTCTGAAAACTTGGGCCACTGTAAAGAGGTTACAGTCTGAACAGATGTAGAATGTGAAAGCAACAAATGAAAGGGAGAAAGGAAGGGAGAAGCAAAACAGAACAACTGCAAAAAATCACAACAATAAATTATGGGACTATCGGGTGTTTTTTCTAAACAAAAGTACTTGTCTGGACTGTGGGCGTCATTCTGTGCTGATGAAATATACAACAGTTGGACCTCATGATTGTGCTGTGTGAGCTGATGCTGCAAGGTTTCTGAGTGTGGGTTTCCTGTGAGTGTTCCATTAGAAGGACACTAGATCTGCATCTGCTCTGTGGCAGAGAGAGTGGTCGTTTGGTCATCTGGGATTCATGTAGAACCCTATTTGAACAGTCCTGACTATGGTCGCTCTGTGCTTGTAGTCATCCAGATGGTGCCGTTGATTTAGCGCTGACGGAAGCAATTTAGCATGGGACCCTCCAACAAACTATTGTATTTTGTGGACTGCATGCAGTTACTCAATCATTTTCTATTGACCGACAGAGGAGCTGTGAGATGATTGGCTATGGGATGCATGGTCAGGACAGCTGGGTTGTGTTCCTGGTTCTGTCGCTGGCCTGCTGTATGCTGTTGAGCAAGTCACATTGCCAGTGTGTGCCTCAGTTTCACCTTTAGTCTGTCTTGTCTATTTAGACTGTAAGCCCTTTGGGGAAGGGGACTGTTTCTTATGATGGGTATGTACAGCATCCAGCAGAGTGAGGCCCTGGTCTCAGTTGGGGTATCTAGGTGCTACTGTGATAAATAACAAAAACTTGGAATTCAGCCTCCCTATCCAGTCCCAAACTTTCCTCAACTACCAGAGTTGCTTCCCACTTCCATTGAGGCTGCTACCTCCTCACCTGTGAATCGAACATATTAGGGATACGGAAAGGGAACAAAAGAGGACGAAGGATTCCAGTTCCCATTTACTTCTGACAACCACCTGCAATAAGTTAACAACCATTGTTTTCTGGAGTGGCTGTCAGAAAAGTGTGTGTGATGAATTACCTATATATTGGGCATTACTTCAAGCCAAATAGCTTTTGGCTTTAGCTGGACTCAGCCAGTTCAAGTTAGCCACTGATGTCACATGGGAAAAGTCAGAACATATTCAACCGGGGACTGGAGTGAAGAGACATGCCACCAAGATCAGTCTGAAGCTGTGGGCTACCCCATGATGAACCAGGGACACTACTTGGGGAAAAAAAGAACATGAAGCTGGAGAATAGGAGAGTTACATTTTTTCTCCACGCACAAAGTGCAGCCATGTGCTTTCAGTCCAAAACCACTTTGATTTGAGGCTAAAGGCTGTTGTCTCTGTCTCTGTACACAAGGAGAGTTCTCAAAAATGCTTGGTTGTGATACATGGAAAACAAAGGGACGTAAATTGAATTGGGCTCACTATTTTTTTTATAGTGACTCATTCATGGTTTGGTTTTTAAAGCACTTTTCACCATGAGATAAAGAATTTCTTAGACACAGTATGTTCTTCTGACAGAGAACAGCTAAGGGCTGCTGCTTTCCAGCCCCCATCCCAACAGTTCGTTGTGACTAAGCTTTCCTCCACAGGCCATCCCAGCACCAAGAAGTTGAGGACAACAGAATATTCCCAGGGCTGCTCAGGCTTGGATTAGATTCTCAGCAGTGCCCAGCTCGATGGTAGTATGTATGTGCAGAACTTGCGTCTTCTGATGGAAGATGCTTCCAGTGCCAGAAGGAAAAAACTGGTTATTGGCTCATCAGTATGTCAAACCCAGGAATAACAGTAAATGAAGATGGAAAAGGCCTGCTAAGAAATCCAGTCCATTCCTCAGCCAGTGTAGCATGGGCCCTTGCAGTATGTTTCCTTCACAACTTCGGTTCTCATTTTAGCTTCCTGTTTCTCTTTGTTGGAAATATTAAGCCAACACAATCATGCTCCAGGAATCACTTGAGTTCCTGCCTACAAAGTGTGGGAAAATGAAGGTCTTAAGGGAGTGACCATCCCTGGAGCAATATGCTTACAAAGAACTGCAGAAACCTCCCGGCAGTTAGCCACACTGAAGGAATCAGCTCTGCTGAGAGAGTGGATATGTTCTGTATCTTTCTTTCCCACTCATTAATTCGCTCATTGAAGCAAATTTAGTGTAGGTGACAAGAGTGCCAAGTCCAGGAGACCTGAAGTCCTTTCTTAGCCACACAACAGACACAACCTGAGCAATGACAAGTGCAAGCGTTCCTCTCTCCCTCCCCCCAAATGTCACCCTAACAATGTTATAACTATGTCCTAGAAGGTTCATCTGTAGGCATGAGTTCGGTCACTCTCCATATCCATTCCATCCTCAGCTTCTCTGCTGAGATCGCTAGGAATGGACTGGTTTGGGTTCGGGCCTGTCTCTAATAGCAACTGAGCGATGTCTCATTGTTTGCACGGCTACATACATGCTGGACTTGATCCTGCCCTGTGCAGTCACTAAGCCTGGTGCTGAGCAGAAAGCCCAGAGGATCACATGCTGAAGAGAGCCTGCTGCAATGGACACCATGGTATTCCAGCCTAGTAGAAGGAGTGAAACCTAAGAGTGGCTGTGGGTAGGCAAGAGGCTCACTTGCATGTTGATAATTGTGCCTGAGGCTGTATCTCCTCACACCACCCATTCTCCTTGCACCCTGCCACTAAGGGAGTGGGCACACAAGACTTTGAGACTTGCCATACAACCACTGAGGACTGGGCTGAATGCTTAGCCTAACTCATGCCCACACATGGCCACCATTTACTCTGGTGCTTATTAGCACCTCGCAAGGACCTGCAGGATCAAGGCTGAAGTGTTTTGCGGTGCAAAGCAGCGTTCAAGTACACCTCTGTAGTAGACATGTGATCTGCTCTTCCCCATTCTCCCCACTCCCCATCTGGGGTGGTTTAAATGGAAGAGCAGTCAGGGAGCAACCTTCTTAGTGCCCCACAGTGTTGCAACCAGGTCCAGCTCCAGGCACCAGTGAAGGAAGCAGGCGCCTGGGGCGGCCAATAGAAAGGGGCGGCACTCTGTCCATCATCACGGCGAGCCCTGCAGTCCCTCTCTTCCTCTTCGGCAGCACTTTGACGGCAGCTCAACCTGGCTTGGTTTTGGGGTTTTTTCCCTTCGCCGCTTGGGGTGGCAAAAAAGCTGGAGCCCGCTCTGGACGCAACCCATCCAAGACTGTTTCTGTGGTGGGAAAGGCATGCTGTGCTCTGAGAGCCCCTAAGAGTCCCACTTTTCTGCAGCCTGAAGCAACAGCCAGGGAAAGAAATGGGGGATGGGGAAAATCCAGCTCTCCATTATTCTGTCCTTGTTGCTGCCCACTGGTCATGTCACAGTCAGGGAGGGAGAGGTGGGTCAGGAGAAGCCATGGACTCTGTAGCTGACAACTTTTTGGAAGTGCAGTGCAGTGCAGTGCAGAACAGGGAGGCATGGATCAGCGTTCACATCACACTCCCCATCCGTACCCAGCCCTAGTCGGGGAAGCTACTGATTCAACCAGCGGACCAAATTCGGAGATGAATCCTGGTCACGTACCACTTGAGGCACGTTGCACATACGCTAAGAAGTGCAGAACAAGGGAGATTCAACGCTCTGAGCTGCAGTCCTAGCAAATTTCTTGATCCTTTACTACCTTGGTAAATCATTTATTAGATCGGCCGTTTTACATAAATTTCTGA
Organism: Caretta caretta; assembly: GCF_965140235.1. NCBI lineage: Eukaryota > Metazoa > Chordata > Testudines > Cheloniidae > Caretta > Caretta caretta. The sequence goes on along the minus strand of NC_134210.1, from coordinate 6,531,982 downwards.
AAAAAACATAAAATAGATTTATCACAAAACCGTGTCCTCCTACCAACCATCTACAGACTGGTACATATCTTTCTCAGTTTATTAATTAACTGATGCACAGAAACTGCTTTAAGCTTTTTAACCTCTCCCTCTCTTTCTTTGTCCTTCAAGAGTGGGGACCACAATGCAGGAGAGATGTTAAAAAGTAGGGGGTGTTAACCAGAATGGGTGGTGCATTAAAGTAGTGCTTTAAAGTCAATAGCAGCAGACCCCAGAATTAAAGACATTCAGTAAAATGTTTAAGGCGTATTTTTTGTGCCAAATTCCCCTCTTAGTGTTGGCAGTTTAAAACTGGAGTAGATCTGCTGAAGTTGGTGGAGTTACTCTGGATTCACCCTTGAATAATAGAGAGCAAAATGTTGCTCATTGTCATTATCCTGCTTGCAAAATTTCTTCAGAAGAAGAATGGCATGAGGTGGCCGTTATCTAATCCACTAGCAGGCATCTGACCTGAAAAGTCACTGTTGTCTATCAATCCATCGCCCAGCACTGTGGCATCTCAGCTTTCAAGTTGAACCAGAGCATCTCTGCTATTTGGAGTCCAGGTAACTGCCTTGCCAGCCTGCAAAGCATCCCCCAGAAATAATACACTCAGCTCTATACAACCTGTAACAGAGCCTCCCAAGCACATCAGGCCACTCGCGGCCAAAACTATCACCTTTAGACGGGAGACATTGGCTCTCTGCTCCTGGGAAATGCCACACCAGCTTCTGGCTAGCAGAGCATTTTTCATGCCATGCACTGAAGTACCAGTGGAAAATTGTGACATTTGATGAAAGAAGTCTGAAAAAAGGACATTCTAAAGAACCATAAGCCTGGCCCAGGGTACATACCCAATACCAAAGAACATCCAGGTACCTCTCCCTGCTTTTTTTCCCTATGCCATCTGTGCAACATGGTTGGTGACCACCTTTTCTATCATCTTCGCAAGTGCCACCCGTTAGTATTCCATGTGGTGTTACACAGAACGGTCACCCTCAGAAATCTACTGTAAAAGCTATGGCTTAGTAGCACCATTATAAGGCTTTGAGCATGTTCAGACAAGAGAAACTGTCAGTGGACTAACTACAACGTTGTCGTTACCCCAGTGAAAAGCCCTGCGTGGAGCATAGATGTACTGGTGCAAAACAAATCCTACTAAATCCCACTGCCTCTGTAGAAAAGCAGCACAATAGAGCATGTGGCTGACACGCAGCTGGAGTTTCTTGTCTGTGAGAGTTTGACTAAGTTCCCACCGCGGGCACCGCCTTCAGGAGTGCCCGACCCAGACATCCATTAATTAGCACCGCTGTAACATCAGGATGTAGATCCTAGACAGATGGGTCCTGGGCTATGGAAACGGTGGGCACAATGTATTTTGCAAGGGAGACAGCTGAGAGGGTGGAACCCCACATTCAGAGGTAGTTCAATACATGACTGTTGGTAGTTACCCAGCTGAAACCAGCCCAACTCGGCATGAGGCATGTTCTTCTCATGTCTGGAATAAGAGCACTGAGAGCCTAGAAGAGAGTTGGGGGGGGAAACAGCTCTCATTAAGAGCTGCATTCAAAGACATGGGCCAGGTGACTAGCAATTTCAACTTAGTGATCTAGGGAAATACACCCACTGCAGCTCCCAGGGCCTGCTCCTGCTCCACTGAAGTCCATGGGAGCTTTGCTAGCTCCTTCATTCGCAGCAGGATCAGGGCCCTATTGAGTGACAAGTCAGTCAACCAATCACACACAACCTAGAATCCTCACATTATCAGACCTCTTCTTGGCTGATCCATGATCCCGGGGGCAGGATAATTGTTATGTAACAACATCCAAGATCTGATTGACTCTTTCATGAGTTTCCTCTACCATTGCGCTCCAGCTTTCTGTCAAGAAATGAGGGGCAAGCAAATGTCAAGCATGAGGGGCAAGCAAAGGTCTTTGCTCCCATCTTCACCACTGCAATACCAGAACCTCCTCATCTGTGTTGTGCTCTAAGGGCAACTCCACAAAGAACTGATTACTGACTTTGGTGCTGGGGAAGGGAGCACAAGTTAGTTCCATGTGCTGACCCATCACTGCCACTTGAAGATGTGACTGCCACGCTCACGTAGGATATCATCTCACCTTGATGTAACCCTTAATTTCATTCGTTTCACGGCCTCTCACAGAGCTGCATTAACAGCCAAAGGCAGAGAGTGTGTGGGTTTAAGACTGGTTTGTGTGTGTGTGTCTGTGTGTGATTTGTGAAAGAAATCAGTCCTGTAGCAAGTGAGACTTGCTGATAGCCAAGGATTAGCTCAGAGATGAGACACTGATGAGGACTCTGAGCGTATGGAGGGGCAGGGCTGCAAACCACGTTCCATTCCATTGTCAGGGGCAGGCATGTATCTGTCAGCAAGGGCTCATCCTTAGCTTTTGGGGGTTCTAAAACTGCCTCTTTGCCTCACCCTGTTTATCAGCAGACCCTGGATGGTTTGTGCTGCCGGAGCCCTGTGTAGGGGGATGACCAGCACAGGCTGTTACACAGTATCTATGCACAGACCCAAGGGAGGCGGACAACACATGAGGATGCTCATGGCTGGAGCATGAGGGGCATTTCTGGCATGTTGTGGTTGCCTCATGCTTCTCCAGACACCAGTTACCAGCTAAATGCGCACCCGGAAGGGAGGGCAGAACTCCCAGCAGTCTTCAGAAGCACAGGTTTCTATTGCTGGATCTAAAGTAGGACCCCAAGTAGTAGCTAATCCCATTAGCATCCGTGTCATTATAATGGCCTCCAGCCATTGGGGGGGCGAAGCCACAATGACAAGCTCCGCTCTCCCCCATTACAAAATAATAAATAAGACTCCGTTCCAAGTATGTAAACTAGGCTGGCTACTCCAGCACACCGTGGACTTGGTCTAGCTGCATCTCTGCTCAGCCTCTGTCCCAACATGCTGGGAACTGACCTGCCCTCGCTCGTCTGGTCCCAAAGTGGTCCCCTTAGCCCCTTATAATTACCCCATTCACATGTCCAGTCGCTGAGGGTGATTCCCATCACAGCAAGCTCTACATGCCTGCTTGCAAAGCGCAGTGCTGTCTAGATGCCATGCAGAGTAACCCGAGCTACTCATGTAACCCCCATTAGGGAAGTGTGGGTGTTTGCCTCCCTCAAAGGTGTGAATAAGAGTCCCCTACAGCTATCAGTTAACAGAGCTGCTCCTTCACTTCAAGTGATAACTGTTCAAGCTTTCAGTGCTGATGGTCTAGGGTTTGAGCCAGCTCAGGTTGGCATGGGAAAGTCATTGGGTTCTCCCATATTTACTCTGCCATTATAAGCAAGTAGTTATGGCTATATCAAGTTCCCTCATTCATAGATGCAGCAGGGAGAGGAGAAGGTGCTGCAGAGAAGATAAGAGGGAAACATCAAGGGTGGTAGAAGCAGATTTACCCCAGCCTTGGGAGAGAGAGAGAGACACACAGAATAAGTGCCTTGAAAATGACTCATGACAAGTGCCAACTCGCAGTTAGACATAGCCTCAGAGCTGCGTGCATTAATGCTGGGGTTCAAACACGCAGGGCCCCGGACTCTGTGTGGTGTAATGTCTGGAACTGCTTTCGGATCAGATACTGTGATCTGTAACAACCCACCCCATTGGCAACCATCTTCCCCTCACCCTCCCTCCCTCCCACCCACCTCCCCAGTCCTTTCCTCGCCCACACCCCATGTTCATTCTAAGTGGTCTTGCATGTAGTGCTGCAGCCCCTTTCAGTTCGTTAAACCCCCCGCCTTGCCTCCTGTTTTGACAGGGTTTGTGAGTTTTGACAACCCCGCCAGTGCCCAGGCTGCCATCCAGGCTATGAATGGTTTCCAGATTGGCATGAAGAGGCTGAAGGTGCAGCTGAAGAGGCCGAAGGATGCTAACCGTCCCTACTGAAGAGTTGTGGGAACCGCTGGATACACATGACTAGCACAGGTAACTGCACGGGGGAGGGGATGTCACCTGTTGTTGTACAGAATCTGTGTTGTGGACCCTAAAGAAAGATTAGTTCTGCAATCCTCTGGCTTCTATCTTTTCCACTAGGTCTCTGGCTAGAGCCACACCACCACACGCACACACGCACACAAAACAGGAACTGTTTGTGTGTGCACTTTGGTAGAAAGAGGCTAAATGTGGGACAGGCCAAAGTCCTCCTCCCTGTGGCATCGTGTGACTATGATGCGTCTTCCTGACCACTAGGGAGGATAGCAGCTGTTCCGGTCACTTGCTCAGCCATAGAAAGGATTCTGAGGCTGAAGACAACCTGTAATTAAGAGGTGGGAACCAGGCTGCAGTTTAATTCCAAGCAGTTGGACCAGTCCGGCGTATATAGCAGTAGCTCCATGTTGCAAATGTTCCAAAACATTTTTCATTCTTCGTGTGGTATAGTCCATGTCCAGTTTCATCTCAGCGTGACAGAGTCCTGCAAATAGGTCTCCTTGACAACTAAATAGCCCCTAATATCTTCCTTGCTGAACTAGAGAAATGGATAAAGGAATCCATGCTCATGTCCTCCCTCAGCTTCTGTTAATTCCTTACTCAGATAAAACTCCCACTGAAGCCAACAGGAGCTTTGCTGGAGTGAGGACTTGGTTAAAAACGGAATAATGACCTCAGGATTAGCCTCCTGGACAGTAAATTGTTTTCTGTTGGGAGGCAGCAAACATGGTACGCTAAGGGAATTTCTAAGCACATACAACAGTGCCAAAAATACCAGCACAACTCACTTGTTTAGGTGGAATTTAAGCCTGCCCCTGGCAGCAAAATGGAGTCTAGGCTTTGGATAAACTTTTCGAAAGATCCGAAGTGTCCCATTTTCAGAAGTCACACAGGGTATGTCTACACTGCATTGTAAACACGGATCTACAGGACCTGGGCTTGTGGACTGTCCTCTTCCAAGCCTGCACATGGTCATCCACATTGCCTTGTAAACTTGGATTTATGACTGCTGGACCTGGGTCTCCCAACCGTGTTAACACCTCCACACTGCCCTAAGCAGACCTTCTGGCTTGAGCTGTGTCCACCCGGGCATGGACCCAAGTCACTGCAGGACTTGGGTTCTGAAGCGCCCCCTCAGTATGAGTTATATGACTTGGGTCCTGAGTGCTTACTGATCTGAGTCCAGCTGATTTGTATGTGGATGGATGGGGGGCTTGGGTTCAAACCCAAGTCAGAACCCAAGCTTAGGTTTCATCCACACAGGGGTTAAAAAAACCCGGCTGGCCTGGGTCAGCTGACTTGGACTCAAGGGGTTTGGACTGTGAGGCTAAAAATTGCTGTGTAGACATTCGGGCTTGGCCTGGAGACCACGTTCTGGGACCCTGTGAGAGTGGGGGGGTCCCGGAGTTGGGGATCCAGCCTGAGCCCAGATGTCTGTACAGCAATTTTTAGCCCCACAGTCCAATCCCCGTGAGTCCAAGTCAGCTGACCCAGGCCAGCCAGGGTTTTTTAATCCCTGTGTGGATGAAACCTAAGCCCGAGCAAGCTGTCCCGAGTCAACCATGGCCATGCTGCAGGTCTTTTATCACTGTATCGCTATACCCATCGGTGCTTAGCATTTTCAGTGAGACTTCGGCGTCTAAGACCAACATCCTCAAAGGTACTTAGGCACCTAATTCCCATTGATTTATTTCAGTGGGAGTTAGGCACCTAAAAACCTTACGTGATTTTTGAAAATGGGAAGTAGGATCCTAAGTCACTTAAGTGCTTTTGAAAATGGATACATTCTGTCCCTGCAACAGCTGTTTCTCGTCTCCAACGCAAAGTAACAGCATTACTGCACTAAGAGTGCCCTGCCAGTTAGCTACTGATAGGTGGTGCTGAGAGGTGGTGCAGAAGCAGCCAGCCTGATAGGTGGTGCAGAAGCAGCCAGCCTGGTGCTGCATTGGTAGAACTCTGGTATTTCTGATGGCTCCTGCCTAGCATGGTGGCATTGAAACATCACTGATGATAGTTCAGTTCCTATCTTCAAGGACCAGAGGCATTCCTTTCCAAAAAGGGCATGACCTGGTTCATGGTTTGGCAAGTTACAGTGTGTCAGCACATGGTAAGGTAGAAACCATTGTCCCCGATCTGGTGAATGGATATTGCTCTTCTTCCTGATGACCATCCATAACTCTACTCAGCTCCTCTCCCACTGGTCCCAAAATGTTATGCATTGGCTGGTTTCCCCAGTAATTAGGTCCTAGGAAAATATATATATGGATGAGTGGTTTATTATGGAGAAGAAGTAGCCATCCATTCCGTAGTTAAAGCTATCTGCAAGTTTCTATTAGAAGGCCAGTACCAAAGATGTACCTGAACTGCAAAGATCAGTTTTGGATTTCCAAACTTTTCCAACATTGGGGGGTTTGGGGATCTAAGATTTTGATTCAGGCCATCACAGAATTAGGGGTCAACCATCAATTGCCCAGATTTGACCTTCCCCAACTTTCCAGGCTGTTCTAGTCCCAGTTTTCCATCTTTAATTGATATGCAGACTATCACTAATAATACCCTATTCTAGTCTTCATGGCAAAACTCTGTTCCCTCAAGAATCAATGCACTGGAGGCAAGACATGAAGTGGATTAAGAAACTCCCTCTCCGTAAATGCATTAGTTGACCATGTTAATTTCACACAGGTCATTTGACTCTCTCAGGGCGATAATGGCTCAAGAAAGATGCAGTCTTAGTAATCTAGTAACTCCTTTGTATGTAATTATACAAAGATGATGGCCAAAGTATTCTTCCACCCTTTTTTAAATACATTTTCTTTTCCTTGGTTACGACAAGGCCCCTTGGAAGCTTGAAACTGAAATAGGTTTCCATATCCAAATGCTTTTTTGCTTCATCATCCTGTGCACACGCTGGCTTCTTATTGCAGGTGCTGGGGGCATGCACGCTAATTTCTTAACCCAGTACACCGGTGCGCCTAAGAGATTTTTCAGTTGCATTTAAGAGATTTAGGAGTGCAAGTTCTGAGTTTTGAAAATCTCACCCTGAATGCTGAGCGGTGCACACTGGCTTAGAATTGTAGGGTAGCTCTGAGTGCTAAAGTATACACACTTGTTCGTTGTTATAGGTGAATCATGAGCCCTGGGCTGTGCACACTGGTTTGTTATTGTAGGGTGGCTCTTAAGCACTGGGCTGCCCATACTGGTTTGTCGTGATAAGGCTAATCATGAGGGCTGAGCTGCATACACTGACTTATTATAAGGGGGCTGCTCCTGGGTAGGGCAAGTGGTTTTTACTAATAAATTATACAAAAAGTAATTGTCTGATCATGAGAAACAAGGTGGAGTCAGAAATCTACTCATCCTTCAGAGCTTATTTTCTGCCTTGGCTTCTGTGGAGCAGAAACAACAGTTCTGCTCAGAGTATTCTAATTGTTGAGTACCTTAGCCTCCCACGCAGTCCAGGTTTTAACTGGGCTTCTCTCCGGTTTTTCAGTAAAACTGGGTAAGCTGTTACCATCCAATCTACTCCACCCTCTGCCTATAGCGACTGTAATTATAGGGGGGGCGGGGGGGGAGCGTGGTGCCCAGCACAGTAGGGCCCTAATCCTGATTGGATGCCTCCTAAATAAACAAACAATCATTATTTTCTAATTGCCTCATTCCTTGTTGTAAATGTTGACAGACCTGAGGACCAGCTCACTTGTAGCAGGCGACGTTTGCGCCGGCAAAATTTACACTTGCAATTTTGCACCTAACAGAAAGAGAAGCGGGTGCAGATGTGAGTGACGTGCGCCTTTGTCTGCCTCATATACAGCTGTGGCTGAATTGCGGTGGGCACTGGTGGAAAGGGAGGCTGCCTTTCTGAGAATGGGACCCCTTGTGATCATTGAAGAAGTTCATCTTGGGGAGGGGTTGGAATGAAATGAAGGTGGTAGTTTGGCAAGCTAGAATGGGGAAGACATTCCCTGACCAGGCGGTGTCATGGAGATTCAGAGGTATTCAGATCCTGTTTTAGGTCCATCTCTGCTACAGAGGAAATAAGAGGTACCATCAGTTAAGCATACTCATTGGAGGCCAATCAGTACATAGCACTGTCACAGCAACAAGATTCCTAAAGACAGCTCCCATGATGGGGACCGAAAGGCAGGGAGGCAAAGGTAGATAGATACTGCCAAGTTATGAGGTAACCAACACACTGAACTGACAGAACATTATATATTAGCCTGGGTAGCGGGTTTTTTTCAGACTCAGTTCATTAAGATACTTAATTTTACACCTAGCTGTAAGCACACAAGTCATCTTATTGGCTTCAGGGCAGTTACATGTGCTTAAAAGTAGGCATGTGCTTAAGAACCTTTCTGAACTGGCAGCTTTCCAGCAGAAACATTTGTTTTATTGGACTCCTTTACAAAATTAGGGAGGTTGCCAGCAGAAAAGTGAGCTAAATCCAGCCTGATTGGATAACACAAGGATATTTTCTTTTCCCCCTCCCCGCCCAATAAAAAAATCCTCTCCTCGCTCAAATAATTCTCATGCTGGATTCATGTTTTATCTAATCTCCCTTTTATGACCCAATTTGGTTTAGGCCACATTGATGTAAAGTCCTTTGTTTTCCTCACTAATGCGCTAAAGTTGCTGTCAAACACTTCAAAAATTTTTTGCTGGGATGGGGGAGATAAGATCACAAGCCGCCGTGAGCAAAACCCAGAAGGCTTCAGGTGGCAGAACGCTTCCAAAATGGCTGCCTTCTGTTTGCTCTGTTCTTTCTCATCCCAAAGGTTGTATCAAAAGGAAGGGTGGGAGGGGAAAGAAAGCAGAAGAAACAAAAGAGGATCGCTTGAGGCCACAATCAATATATTCTATTACAAATCTCCCCGTAGGAACGGGAGGTTGAGGTAACTTTATGTGTCTGTCAGATCGTAAATGCATGAAATAATGAAAAAATAAGGCCTGGCATTCTTAGGAGCACTGGCGTACTGTAGATTACCGCAAAGATGTCGGTGCAGATTACAGTACCTAAGGGACAAGCGTATGAGCAAGAGCATAACTCTACCTAGCCACTGCTGGCACATTGCTAATAGTGAGAGCAATAGCCGCTCCATATTATCCAGCCACGGACATGTGGACACACACTAGCCCCATCCCCACTTCCCATTGCCCTAGCCACCATAGTAAGTTGGGAGAAACAGTAACAGTTCAACACTGCCTAGAGGCCTGAACCTCCAGTTTGCCCTCTCTCATAATTGTATCACAAATCTCACAATATTTGGTGTTAGGTAAAGCCCCAGCTCCGGGAGTCCTGCGATTATGTGAGAATCTCTGTTTTGGGGGGTGGGGATTGTTCATTTGTTTACTTGTTTGCGTTTGTTGGGGGGGGGGTTGTATTGTTTTTAAGTACATTGCAACTATGAGGGCTAGCAGAGAAAAGCTAGGAAACTTGAGCAGAGTGTACCCTAAAGGCTTAGAAACCTGAAGGCAAAGAAAAAGTACCCAAAATGTGTCATTTTAAAAAAAATCTTACGATTTTTGGGGTCTGAGTTGTGATTTTTAACCACTTGAAGATGGCTATACAGGAGACCCCAACTGAGATCAGGGCCCAGTTGTGCTAAGCTCTGTACAAATACATAGTAAGAGACCGTTCCTGCCCGTAAGAGCTTACCATCTAAATAGACAAGACAGACAAAGGGTGGTAAGAAAGGAAGTCTTGATATCCCCCATATTATACCCATCACACTACAAGGTGAACCCCTCAGACCTGCCATGTCTCATTTGTATGAACAGAGACTGTCTCACTTAATTCACAGGCAGTTTTTAAAGTACAGCATCTCCCTCTTTTCTATGGGACATTTTATATGGCACCAAGCTTTGGGTTTCTTGTAAGTCTCCCTCATTCATACAGCCCTAGTGCCGTAGTTCTGTCTGATCACTAGTGGTAATATTCATCTCTGGGTAAAGAGCTAACATACATTGGTGCATAGGACTTATGCTGGCCCTCTGCGCAGGGGTGAATTTCACCCTAACTCAGCAAAGCAGTTACCCAGAGCAGTGCAAATGGCTGGCGAACCTGCCCATTACCCCAGTGTGGCTTCATTGTGGTGATTAATCGTCAGAAAAGTGTTACTGACGGCCTTGTAGCCTCCTCTGCTGGGAATATTATTAATGCCCAAGGTGAAGAGGGGTGGATTAGAGTAGGCCAGCCAGGAGTAATGCAGTGAAACCGAACAAAGGTAAATGTAGGTGGAGTAGCAAGAAAAAACTTACTGATGCTGATACCGTTTTGGCTGTGGAGAGTCTCCAGAGGGAAGTGAAGAAAAACCCCATCAGCAAAGCATTGGTGAATGCACTGTTGGGATCATTCTGCCCTGTCTGACATATCGGGGGAAATACAGAAGGTTGGGGCGTTCAGACTTGCAAACTTGTGTTGATGTCTGCTTTGACACTTGTGCTTAGAAATAGGCAGAAAAGGGGGACAGTCTGCAGAAAATGTCAACTTTTTGTCAGAAAACCAACCTCCCCAAAAAATATTTCAGTGTCCAGACAAAACTGTTCGGTTTTCAGGTTTTCACTTCTTCAATGAAAAACAAACAGGGTTGAGGAAAGCAGACGCTATTTGTGGAAATGTTGGTTTAGTCAAAAACCCAATTTTTCCATTGGAAAAAAGTTTTGATGGAAAATTTTTGCCCAGCTCTGTTTGTGACTTCAGATGACTTCAATGTAAAAAGGTTGTTATAAAGAGGAGAGTAATAAATTGTTCTTCTTAATTACTGAGAACAGGACAAGAAGCAATGGTCTTAAATTGCAACAAGGGATATGTAGACATTAGGAAAACTTCCTAACTGTCAGGATAGTTAAGCACCAGAACAAATTACCTAGGGAGGTTGTGGAATCTCTATCATTGGAGGTTTTTAAGAGCAGGTTGGACAAACACCTATCAGGGATGGTCTAGATAATATTAAATCCTGCCTCAGTCCCGGGGACTGGCTCAGATGACCTCCCGAGTTTTCTTCCAGTCCTACGATTCTATGATTCCATGAAACTGCAGTTTTGACTGAATTTTCATTTGTCCAATCTACCTTTAAGTGTCCCAAGTCATGAGGCTTGTACCACTTCCTTTAAGAGACTATTGCACACACTCATTGATCATACTGTTAGGATGTTAATCGTGATAATCCACCTAAACGTCCCTTAGTACAATCTAATTCAATTACTTGTAGTTATACCTCCTAGGCCCATAAAAACAATTCCTTTCCCTCCTGTACAGACTGTTATCTTATCCATCCCTTAGTCATCATTTAAGGTTTTCCTAATTTACAGAAAGTTGCATTGGTGTGACTATGTTGATGCAATAACTCCAGTCTTAATGCAGTTGAGCAAAGGGGTGCTTATTTCAGTGCAGCTTCATTCGGAAAGGCCTAACATTGGGCATTGGAAAAACCTTAGATCAACCAAAATGTTTCCAGGAATTCCTTCCTTTTTTATAGGTTTCAGAGTAACAGCCGTGTTAGTCTGTATTCGCAAAAAGAAAAGGAGGACTTGTGGCACCTTAGAGACTAACAAATTTATTTGAGCATAAGCTTTCGTGAGCTACAGCTCACTTCATCGGATGCATGAATGATGAAGTGAGCTGTAGCTCACAAAAGCTTATGCTCAAATAAATTGTTTAGTCTCTAAGGTGCCACAAGTCCTCCTTTTCTTTTTGCTTCCTTTTTTATAATTCCAGTGATGACTGGGATTAAACATTCCCTCCCAGTGTGTTTGCAAGCCAGGCTTTGTGTAACACATGAAAAATGAAATTGACTAAGAGGGACTAATTCTCTCTGTTTTTATTATCTACGCTGCTAGTAAAACCTGTAAAGAAATGTGTTTTCTTTTTTGGCCTATCATTTTTTAACCCGACTGTCCTTTCAAATTACTAATCACTTTATTATTTTAAAATACTTAATTTCTGTTTTGTGAGCTGCAAATTCAATACCAATCTTATACTAAGAACTTATACTAAGATTGGCACACAATATAATGCACTGATGGAAAACTACAATAATTAATCGCTGCATTCGCTCAAAAATTACAATCAGTAATTACAGCGTCAAGGCTAAACTCCATTCAGCAATATTTGGAACTGGTTCCTCTTAAAAACAGGGCAGCTATTCAGGAGCATTGCTGTGTTTGCACTTAAGTGAGTCCAGGTAGGTTGCTAAAGCATCCACGTTGTTTGTCTTGGGAGTGCTACATTAACATAAAGCAATACAACAAAGATTTTATTTTAATTTATAGAGAGATCCTCATTAAAAACTGTGTCCTTCAATGTGTCCATATTAGATAATACGGTTATTCCAGAGGTAAACAATAGATATGAAAGCAGCTTCCCAGTTCTCACCCTCTTGCCATCCAGTTGGCACTGATGCGCTGAAATAACCTCTCTGAGACTCGTTAGTACATTTCACAATTGGTCACCCCTTCTGAAGTGGGTAACCCCAAACGAAATTGAGCAAGGGTCTTGCTATAGAGATGCATACCTCTTAACAAACTTTCGAGAGCAGCCACAAAACCCCAGTGGTAGTGACTCTCCAAAGGTGTTTAGTCACAGCCAAGTGGCTGAGGAAGTTCATCCAAATTCTCATATGGGCCAGAACTTGTAATCTTGCCCCTGATTGGAGGGCTCGTCTGCATGAATTGAACCTAGATCTAAACAACATGAGCTTCTACTGGCGCAGATCAGATCCATTAACTTCAAGGCAGAATTAAATTTCTATGCGGTCCAGCCACTAGAGGGCGTAAACATGAAAGGGGGGGGGGTCAATTTATGAATTTGCCAGGGTGCCCGTTAGATTTTAAAGCTGAAATCTAACAAACTAGGCTTGCCAGTCTATAACAGAATCTAATAGAATAACCGCTTTTTATTCAGTCCAGGAAGCATTTGCTTACTCGTCGAACGCTGGGTTCTTTCCAGATCAGCTTTCAACCTGGACAGTATTGCTCAAACCAGGACACTTGCTTATTCTTAATCAACCAACAATTTATCAATTCACCCAGAACCACATTAACGTATAATCAACAGTTCACCACTCAAATGGAGACACAACCAGAGGTTTATACATGTGCAAATTATGAGAGATTCTTGCTTCGGTGATTAACAATAGCCTCGGTTAGCCATGTTCATTTCTGTAATGGGGTAGGGGACTACCCAAACTTAGCTGATTCCTTGGACAAAGTGTCTCACATGATGTGAAACATTTTCTTGTCTTTATTGGTGGATCCTATTTTGGGATTGAAAGAGGTGAATAGCTTTTCTAATATTTTTATTTTAAGGGCCAGAAGGTATAATTAGTTATTCATCATTCAAGTTCCATACATCCCTTACAAGGGGAGCAAAGACATGCTCAGTTAGTGTGTGAGAGTTAATAGCATAGGGAGGGAAAAATCAAGAGGTACAGGCAAGGGAGAAGAAAGATGCTTTCAGCTGAAATTGGAAATGAGACAGAAAGGCAATGTGGTGGGGAGATACAGAAGCTGCAGAAGAGAAGACTCTTGCACCAACCGTAGCAAGATTATGTGGCAGGACAAAAAGCCAGGGCTAGACAAACAGAGAGGGCAGAAAGAGAAATAGAGAGACAAGACGCATGAGGAAGGTGATGCAAATCCGCAAAGGGTTTTCAAAACAAGCAAGGCTGCTTTTCACAGGATTCTGAAATGAATGGAGACCCAGAGGCATTGCTCAAGATTGGGGGGCCTTGTGGTAACACTTCTTTGGGTGTATGAGAAGGTAGCACTCTGTTAACACTACAGTTAGAGGCAGAAAAGGCCTATCAGATCCTCTCACCACTAGCTGATGCAGAATTATTCCTTACAATACATTTGCTAACATTAGAGGAGAAAGGCATGAATGGGGAAGTCAGAAGCAGTGTAGTCAAGTCAAGGCACTTTCTCAGAAGCAGAATTGCAGACACAGAAGAGGAATGAAGAGAATTCAGAGTCAAGGATAATATGGATGGGCAAGGAGAACGGAGGGTCTAAAGAAAGGAAGGAGAGCTAGAAGAGAAGGTGTTGTTCCTATGGATGCTCCTCTTCTCCAATAGTAACTTCTGTCCTTGAAGTGTTTAGCTGAAAGCACGGTATCTGTGATGTCCTGTCCCTTTAAATGTTTGAGCATGCTCCCCTCCCCAGTGCAAAGCCTCACTTTCATGTTAGTTTCACTTTTGCAGCCAGAGCAATAAACCTACCAGAGCAGATAGCTGTGCTTCCATCCACTCCCTCTGCATCTGTCTGTCTATCTCCTTTTCCGCTGGCTCCAGAGATAACATTTGGCAACGCAGCATTTCTGTTCTATGAAGGAACAGAGTTTCCCCTGCAAGAAGAAGTAAGCAAATAATACTTTTAAAAAAAGGGGACAGATGTTCACCTGGAGGCACAGGGTGGCAGGCTGCTGTTTTTGCTGTTGGGACAGCGTGAGTCGGCTAGCTAGAGAGGGAGAAGTAGGCAAATAAAGACAGCATAAAGGAATAGGCTGCTGCCCAGAGCTTGTGCAAAGTAAGCAGACAGACATAATGCCTGACCACGTGCAAGCATGCAGGCAGAGAAATAGCTTAGCCTGCACTGAGGGTCTATAGCCAACAAAGGCAGCCCAAGTACAAAGGCAGCCAAAGGAGTGTGGCAAACACATATCCAGTGGAGGGTGATCGAGCGTAGATGGTGCATAGATCTTTTTTTTTAAAGAATTCCCAGTGGAAAAGGCATCCGGGAGGCATGAAGTCCAGTAGAACAGTAGAATAGAGAAATGGTGCTTTTCTGCAGGCAATGTTGATGAGTTCAACAAAAACCATGAATCGTGGGTGGCATACCTCAGATGTTTTGAGCAATTTGTAACTTGCAACACCATTCCAAATGGACAACCATTTTCAGCCTTACTGACAGTGATGGGTCGAAAGGCATACAGACTTCCACATGGCCTGTTGTCTCCATCTGTGTCTGGAACTGCCACGTACACTGCAGTTACTGCAGGAAATGCAGGAACATTTTTCTCCTAACCCATCAACGATAGCAGAATGATGTTGGTTTCATCAGGGAAGTGGAGAGTCAGGAGCACAGTTTGTTGCTGCTTTAAGGAAGTCGTCAGAGCATTGTCAGTTCAGACAAACATTAAGTGATGCCCTGCGTGACCGATTAGTCTATGGATTACACAATGATCAGGTCCAGAAGAAGTTACTGACTGTATCAGCGCTTACATTCAAGAAGACTGTTGAAGTGGCGGTTGCAATTGAGACCAGAGAGAACGATTCTCTGGAATTTAGTGTGAACTGAGAAGTTTACCTCCTACATCAATGAGAGAGAAGACCATGGAAATGAAAGGAATTTCCATGTGGCTGTTGCGTGCAAACTGCACGCTCTGAGGAGAATTGCTGGGCATGTCAGGTTAGTTGAAGAAAGTGCCAGAAGAAAGTACACATCACCTTGACTTGTCACACAGTTCAGCTACCAGCAACACAGAATAACCATATATCCAAGAAGACACCTGTGATGACTGAACCTAAGAAAGGATCAAAGTCAGGAATTCATAATGTGGGAAAATGCAAGCGCTCTTGAAACACTGACCAAGTCCTAACATTACAGATGTTATCAGAAGCTGGAGTCAGAGATGGAATCTGGGTTATACCCATGATCGAAGAATTTCCTACAAGCATGAAGCTTGATACTGGAGCTGCTGGTTCACTGATTTCTGCATCTACCTATCACTAGACTTTGTCAGAAGTTCCCCTAGAAGGAATCATCACGGTTTTGAAGACTTATACTGGGGGAAAAAGTTAGTCCCAAAATGGATACTTCAGGTGAAAGTTCAACTAGATGGACAGTCAGTCATTTTACCCTTGCCTATGATTGAAGGGAAGTATCCACCATTATTTGGCAGATCTTAGCCTGAGAAGCTCAAGGTGAATTGGGCCAAGATCAAGACGATCGCGAAAGCACTGCCAAATCTTCAGGAAATACTGTACAGGCGCACCAAAGGACATGAACAGATGAGCAATATTTCAATGAAACTTACTGTTCTCTGACAGCCAGCCAAAGTATTGAAGATTAATAGAATATCAGGGTTGGAAGGGACCTCAGGAGGTCATCTAGTCCAACCCCCTGCTCAAAGCAGAACAAATCCCCAACTAAATCATCCCAGCCAGGGCTTTGTCAAGCCTGACCTTAAAAACCTCAAAGGAAGGAGATTCCACCACCTCCCTAGGTAACACATTCCAGTGCTTCACCACCCTCATAGTGAAAGTTTTTCCTAATATCCAATCTAAACCACCCCCACTGCAACTTGAGACCATTACTCCTTGTTCTGTCATCTGTTACCACTGAGAACAGTCTAGATCCATCCTCTTCGGAACCCCCTTTCAGGTAGCTGAAAGCAGCTATCAAATCCCCCCTCATTCTTCTCTTCTGCAGACTAAACAATCCCAGTTCCCTCAGCCTCTCCTCATAAGTCATGTGTTCCAGTTCCCTAATCATTTTTGTTGCCCTCCGCTGGGCAACAAAGAAGAAATATCTTCTTTCCAATTTTTCCACATCCTTCTTGTAGTGCGGGGACCAAAACTGGACACAGCACTCCAGGTGTGGCCTCACCAGTGGCAAATAGAGGGGAATAGTCACTTCCCTTGATCTGCTGGCAATGCTCCTACTAATATAGCCCAATATGCCGTTAGCCTTCTTGGCAACAAGGGAACACTGTTGACTCATATCCAGCTTCTCGTCCACTGTCACCCCTAGGTCCTTTTCTGCAGAACTGCTGCCTAGCCATTCAGTCCCTAGTCTGTAGTGGTACATGGGATTCTTCCGTCCTAAGTGCAGGACTCTGCACTTGTCCTTGTTGAACCTCATCAGATTTCTTTTGGCCCAATCCTCTAATTTGTCTAGGTCCCTCTGTATCCTATCCCTACCCTCCAGCGTATCTACCACTCCTCCCAGTTTAGGGTCATCTGCAAACTTGCTGAGGGTGAAGTCCCCGCCATCCTCCAGATCATTAATGAAGATATTGAACAAAACTGGCCCCAGGACTGACCCTTGGGGCACTCCGCTTGATACTGGCTGCCAACTAGACATGGAGCCATTGATCACTACCTGTTGAGCCCAACGATCTAGCCAGCTTTCTATCCACCTTATAGTCCTTTCATCCAGCCCATACTTCTTTAACTTGCTGGCAAGAACACTGTGGGAGACTGTATCAGAAGCTTTGCTAAAGTCAAGGAATAACACGTTCACTGCTTTCCCCTCATCCACAATTAGATTAGTCAGGCATGTCTTGTCCTTGGTGAATCCATGCTGACTGTTCCTGATCACTTTCCTCTCCTCTAAGTGCTTCAGAATTGATTCCTTGAGGACCTGCTCCATGATTTTTCCAGGGACTGAGGTGAGGCTGACTGGCCTGTAGTTCCCTGGATCCTCCTCCTTCCCTTTTTTAAAGATGGGCACTACATGAGCCTTTTTCCAGTCATCCGGGACCTCCCCTGATCACCATGAGTTTTCAAAGATAATTGCCAATGGCTCTGCAATCACATTCGCCAACTCCTTTAGCACTCTCGGATGCGTGCATCTGGCCCCATGGACTTCTGCCCATCCAGCTTTTCTTAATAGTCCCGAACCACTTCTTTCTCCACAGAGGGCTGGTCACCTTCTCTCCAGGCTGTGCTGCCCAGTGCAGTAGTCTGGGAGCTGACCTTGTTCATGAAGACAGAGGCAAAAAAAGCATTGAGTACATTAGCTTTTTCCACATCCTCTGTCACTGGGTTGCCTCCCTCATTCAGTAAGGGGCCCACACTTTCCTTGACTTTCTTGTTGCTAACATACCTGAAGAAACCCTTCTTGTTACTCTTAAAATCTCTTGCTAGCTGCAACTCCAGGTGTGATTTGGCCTTCCTGATTTCACTCCTGCATGCCTGAGCAATATCTTTATACTCCTCCCTGAAGGCACAACTCTGCCGTTGATGCTCTGCAGCCTCTGGTAGAAGCTGCTTTGGACCTCTTAGTGAACTTCAGAGTCTTGTCACTGGGTTCACACAGTGAGTGGGCTATACCCATTGTACCAGAGATCAAGAAGGATGGGTCAATCCGAAATTGTGGAGATTTCAAAGTGACATTGAATCCAATTTTATGTGCAGATCAGTATCCACTACCTCGCCCTGAAGATTTGTTTGCTATTCTTAACCATGGACAGTGTTTCAGTAAATTGGATTTGCTCAATGCATACCTACAAATGGAGATTGATTCAGGATCTCACAAATATCTCGCAATCAACAGACGAAAAGGCTTATTTAGTTACAACAGGTTGCCTTTCAGTATCACATCAGCACCTGCCATGTTCCAGAAAGTCATGGGTGAGATTCTGAAGGGACTGAATTGAGTTCTTGTTAAAGGGAATGATCAAGAGGATCATCTTCAAAATTTGGAGTCTGTCTTGCAGGATTTGGAAGACCATAGACTGAGAGTACCTCAGACAAATGTGACGTTTTTCAAACCTTTAGCTGAACACCTTGGACATGTAGTGGATGCCATGGGTTTAAGGAAATCATCGGAGAAAGAGAAGGCTGTTCTTTAAGTGCCATCACCAGATACATTCGTTCTTAGGACTACTTAACTACTATGGTGATTTTCTGCCTAATCTGGTGACGGTATTGGCACCTTTACATGAACTCATACAAGCAAAGAAAAAATGGAAATGGACTGAAGAGCAGGGCTAGATTTCCAATTAGGCACAGTAGGCACATGCCTAGGGGCACCTAAAAGTTAAAAGTGGGTTAAAAGTGTTCATTTTTTACAGAAAACAGAAAGATCAGGTGTAGGCGGGGGGAGTGCTAAAGTTGCTGTGTAAGGTGTAAATCCAGCCCTGCTGAATAGTGTGAGTGTACATTTTAAGAAAGCCAAAAACCTGTTGACATCAGCTGAAGTTCTTACACATTGTGATGCTTCTCTGCCATTGGAATTGGCTTGCGGTGCTTCACCATATGGAGTGGGTGTGATTCTTTCCTACATTTTTCCTAATGACATGGAGAAATCTGTTGCCTTTACATCATGAACACTCACTATTCCAGAGAAGAACTATGCCCAAATAGAGCAAGAAGCTGTCTCAGCATGAGCTTCAGAATTTGGAAGTTGCATACCTATTTATTTTACCTTGCTAATGGAGCATCATCCATTACTTTCAATTTTGGAATTTTTGGAATTCCATCGTTAGCTGATGCTCGTATGCAACAATGGGCACCACTGTTTTCAGCTCATTCCTATACTCTTCAGTTCTGTAAAAGGATTCAGCATGGGAATGCCAATGGGCTGTCATGCTGACCATGCCAAAGTTCTCGTTGACCCAAAGAAACTTCAGACAAAGTGTTCTATCTCAATTTGATGGGTAGGTCACCCATCACTAGTACGGACATCAACAAAGAAACCACTATGTATGACGTACTTTCTCTTGTGAAGGGGGTGGTACTACAGGGTACAGCAGGGATTGGCGACCTTTGACATGCGGCCCGTCAGGGAAATCCGCTGGCGGGCCAGGATGGTTTGTTTACCTGCAGCATCCACAGGTTCGGCCGATCGCGGCTCCTGCTGACCCCGGTTCGCCGCTCCAGGCCAATGGGGGCTGCGGGAAGCGGCGTGGGCCCGAGAGATATGCTGGCCGCTGCTTCCCGCAGCCCCCGGTTGGCCTGGAGCAGCGAACCGCGGCCAGTGGGAGCCGCGATCAGCCAAACCTGCAGACACTGCAGGTAAACAAACCATCCCAGCCCACCAGCAGATGTCCCTGATGGGCCGCATGCCAAAGGTTGCCAATCCCTGGGGTACAGTGTTGGATCAAAAAAATCCCCAGTTTACACAGTTCATGTCATGTCAACATGAATTATCTGTGAATCACTGCTGCATCTTATGGGGAATGTGAGTGATCATTTTGAAATCACTTCAATCTCAGGTTTTGGAAGCTCTTCACTGAGGTCATCTTGGCATTATAGCAATGAAGTCCATAGCCCAGAGTCATGTCTGGTAGCTGGAGATTGACAAAAAGACTGAGAGGAAGGTGGGGTGCTATGTTATGTGTCAGCAAATTCAGCATGATCATGGCCCAGCTCATGGTTGTGGTCTCAGTCTCCTTAGACACATATTCACATGGACTTTGCTGGACCTTTGGAAGGTTATATGGTTTTGGTCATAGTCAAAATGGCCAGTTTTCAGAATGACTTCTACTACAGCTACTATTGGACATCTTCGGACCTTGTTGAGCCAGTTTGGTTTACTGTTACGGTTGGTGAGTGACAATGGACCTCAACTGTGTTCTGAAGAATTTCAGAGGGTCCTAGTTTCAAATGGAATTCAGCACATATGCTCAGCTCCTTACCATCCTGCTGCAAACAGACTAGTGGAATGCTTTGTACAAACACTTAAGCATGCCTTAAAAGCTAACAAGTCTATTCTGAGTCATTAGCAGAAAT
Source organism: Caretta caretta (assembly GCF_965140235.1). Taxonomy (NCBI): domain Eukaryota; kingdom Metazoa; phylum Chordata; order Testudines; family Cheloniidae; genus Caretta; species Caretta caretta. The sequence continues at coordinate 6,511,552 of NC_134210.1, read as the reverse complement.
TGGACAATTTCTTGCTTGTCTACACAAACACACCACATGCTTCCATTCAGGAGTCACCTGCAACTCTTTTCTTGAAGCAGTCTTTGCGGACCTGTTGAAACCGTCTACATCCTGATGTTGCCTCACAGGGTAGCCAAATCCCAAGCTATGCAAATTGATCATCGACACAAGACTCGTCATTGTTCTTTTCAAGATGGAGACTTAGTGTGGACTCACAGCTATGGTTGTGGAGTGAACTGGGTACCTGGAGAACTTGTGAAATGAACAAGACCCATTTCACTCATGGTAAAACTATCCAATGGTATTTTCTGGAAATAACATATGGACTAGTTGCAGCCTCAACTAGTACTGAACTCTGGGGATGTTCCAGTAGGACTTTCTGTTCCTCCAATTGAGCCTCCTTCCATTACAACTCCTAATTTTGATGAGTTTGTGGAAGAAACTTTGGTATCAGATCCAGTTGTTTCTATACTAGAACCAGTTGATTTCTTGCCACCGACTGTTCCTGTTGTTCATGACACTGCTGCACCATCATCACTATATTTAGCCCAAGAGAGTGAGAAAATCAGTTGTGTGCCTGAAATTAAAAACTGTTTAGTTAGTGAGTTGCTATTCCAGGGCAGACTAATACCTTGCAATTTAAGAGTCTACGGTAGTCCATCTGCAACTTTTAGTTGGGTTATACAGTGTTCCATGTTAGCCATGTAAACGATAATGTATGTGTGTTTGGAAAGTTTTTTAAAGTAAGGTGTAGGAATACGATGTCCTGTCCCTTTAAAAGTTTGAGCCCTTCCCCAGTGCAAAGCCTCACTTTCATGTTAGCGTTGCAGCCAGAACGATAAATCCACCACAGCAGACAGCTGTATGTCTATCCCCTTCTCTGCTGGTTCCAGAAATATAACAGTATCTCCATCGCAGACATTCTTTTTGTCCGCTGAAGTTTGATATTGACAACACATGCCAAGGTCAGGGCACTGTGTGCTGGTCCTAAAGAACAGTGAGTTAGCAAGGGCAGTAATGTGGACAACCTGAAACCATAATAAAGTCAACATTTAAAGGATTCCAGGTCCACTCATGACTTATATCACTCCGGTCAATTCTACAGCATGTTTTGGTAGGCTGAAAATGGCCAGATCTTATTATGGCCGTCAGAAAGTTCTTCAGAGTTACTGCAGAGCCATACCGCGAAACAGAATGTGGTGGTTGCTAGGAGAGCCCTGCGTGCAACTTTTTTTTTTTTAATTCTGTCCCCATCCCACCTGCTTCCACATTGTTTCTTGTATTTTTATCCCTCTCTCAGCTGCAAAAATCAGCAATCCCAATCCCGCACGACAGACAGATTTCCCCCTCCCCCCGCTACTAAAAAAATACCACAGTTGGTTAATATATGATATATATAAACAGAATTCAGACACAACTTTACCACAAATCTTGCTTAAATCATGTAAAAAATTATTTAACTCTTGTTATAATAGACATTAAATCTTTCTATCCCTTGCTTACATTTAAGTATTAAAAATAGCTGCTTTACATCGCTGACATTCAATTTATGACAAACTGATGAGACAGTTCATGTTTTCCTGCAAATTACCATGGTCTGGTTTGGGGGTTTTTTTGCCCACCCAATCCTCCTGCAAATTACCATGGTCTGGTTTGGGGGTTTTTTTGCCCACCCAATCCTACGTGCAACAACGTATGTTTTACCCGGTCCCGCTGCAGGGGTCCTGCAAGACCCATGGGTCCCAGTCCCACTTGCAGGGCTGTAGTTGCTAGTGCTTAAAAAGTAGGTATAAAAGAAAGGAGGGTAACACACTCCATGAAATTTACTCTGCTCCGGGAACCGGCAAGAATCTTAATGAGGTGATGCAGCGAAGCCTCCATGACTGTGAGCACCTTCGACCGATGCCCTTACGGTTTTGGGCGGCACACACAATCAGCTGCACTAGAGCAGTTTCTCATTCGCATGGGTGGCTTCCAGTGGTATAGCAAATGCAATAATTGAGTATTTGAATTATTCATGAGGATGGTAACGTTGACGGGATACAAGTGAATCTCAACCCTCCGGGCTCTGAATGGTTTGATTCAGCTGTAGCACAGAACTGAAGGCTTCAAGTGTGAGCAAGGCCTCCCCAATATCTTTCCTCCTGCCCCATAACTAGAGTTGGGGAAAAGGTATCTTTTATTTCAAATTATTCCATTCTTCCACTCAGCTGAGCTTCACCCAACCCTCCTGTAAGATTGGATCGAACAGCAAACAAGAGGGGGGAAACTACAATGGCTGCCATTAAGTAGTTCCCAACTGAGAAGCACAATGAATAAGAGCAGAGTGCACGTTCCCTGGAAAGTTAATAGCCATTTAGATAATGGGACCATCTCCTCAGCTAGACTAAATTGGCAGCTCCACTAAGTCAATGGGGGGTGAAGTCAATGGAGCTACACCAGTTTACACCAGCTGAGGCCCAATTTGGCCCAGTGATCATTTCAATTCTGAATTACACCAGAGGGTATTTTAGTTACTTACTAGAGTTCACTGGGATGTAACATCAGAGTTCTGGCCATTCTATGGGCTTTCCAAAACGTCTCTGCATTGACATTTTTACATCCTAATGGATTCTTGCGATTAAGTGAAACACACTTTTTTAATAGAGCTGAGAGACCCATTTCTGAAGTGTGAGCTCTGTGCTTGGCCATCCCTGGAGCTGCTCTGAGGATTGTGATTAGACATTCAGGTGGCAATTGCTGGAAATCAGGTTCCCTGATCATTGCTGGGGCTTTTCTCTCCTATTGCTAGTATAGGACCAAGCCAATAAAATTAGAGATCTTCCCAACCAGGCCCCTGCCACACACACGACATAAAATCGCCACAGGGCCTGGCAAAGTTGTGATGGACATTTACCAGCTACCCTGTGTTTTACCCCAGCAATGAAAAACAAATGATATTTGAATCACTCATTTTAAAAAGAAACAAAACAACCTTCTCCCATGGTGAGTTCAGGCACTGCATTTTTCAAGGCTGTCCCACCCTTATTAAAATCACTACAGCAATAATGTGATCACTGTTGTGAGCTTTAAGGCCTGAGTCAAAGCCCAGTTAATCCAACAGGCATCATGCCATTGATTTTAGTGAGCTTTGGCTCAGGTCATCAGCTGATGGCTGTAGAATTCTGTAAAGTAAAAAAAAAAAAAAACCACCTTGTTTTAAAAGGCTGGATTCCCCCCAAAAGAAAGAGACTAGCATATTCCTGATTTTTAAGCACTGTCAAACAGAGTGGGACAGATTGTTTTGTAGCCCATGAAAACCCTGGGCTATAAGTCAGCTAAAATTTAACTCAAGTTGCTGGATAAAACTTTTTCTTTCTCCATCTCTGAGGAAGCACTCTACTCATGTTTAAACTTTGCATTTCACAGTTGTCTGTGAAATAAAATAAGTATATGCTTTTCATGGTCTTTGGTTTCTCCTCTGTGCATCCTCCTGGCATGTCACACGTTGATGTTTCATAGTATATTGGGGTGGAAGGAAGCAGGGGGAAAAAAGCCTTTCTTCCCCCCTTTTTCTTCAAATGTTTTGGAAATTAGCTTTTGGGGAGTAAATTCTTGACATGTCTGTAACATTCCAAACAGGGGACTTCACTCTTAAAACAAAAAGAAAAGGAGTACTTGTGGCACCACCTTAGAGACTAACCAATTTAGTTGAGCATGAGCTTTCGTAAGCTACAGCTCACTTCATCGGATGCATACCGTGGAAACTGCAGCAGACTTTATATATACACAGAGATTATGAAACAATACCTCCTCCCACCCCACTGTCCTGCTGGTAATAGCTTATCTAAAGTGATCATCAGGTGGGCCATTTCCAGCACAAATCCAGGTTTTCTCACCCTCCACCCCCCCACACACAAATTCACTCTCCTGCTGGTGCTAGCCCATCCAAAGTGACAACTCTTTACATAATCAAGTCGGGCTATTTCCTGCATAAATCCAGGTTTTCTCACATCCCCCCCACCCCCATACACACACAAACTCACTCTCCTGCTGGTAATAGCTCATCTAAACTGACCACTCTCCAAGTTTAAATCCAAGTTAAACCAGAACATCTGGGGGGGGGGGGTAGGAAAAAACAAGAGGAAACAGGCTACCTTGCATAATGACTTAGCCACTCCCAGTCTCTATTTAAGCCTAAATTAATAGTATCCAATTTGCAAATGAATTCCAATTCAGCAGTTTCTCTCTGGAGTCTGGATTTGAAGTTTTTTTTGTTTTAAAAACACAGGACAACAGTTTGTTCTTATGGTAATCAGGATGTTCTTTAATATAGGGTTTGCAGTACCAGATAGACCAATTGTTCCTGTAGTCTAGTAGCCTGTTTCCAACAGTGGCCAGTACAAGACAGAGGAAGGGGCACCAAACCCTGCAGTGGGCAGTTATGAGATAATCTGTCCACAGAGAAAGTTTCCTCCTAACCTCAGTGCCAGATTATGTTCCTATTATATGATGGAGGATGCCTGCGATAACAGGGAACTAGACTATGACCAAGAGGTCCCTTCCAGTTCTGTGGTCAAATGTAGGGATTTTAATTTCTTTTGGTTTGCCTTTAGAGCCTTTGTCCTCATGATTTTTTTTTTAAATTTTCCCCTTTTTGGTGACACCACGCTTGTATGTGGTACCTTTCCTCGCTCAAGACTGCTCAACTTAATTATATTGTGGTCATTGTTACATAGGCGCTCCCCTGTGGTGACTTCTTGAACCAGCTCCTGTGTGTTACTGAGGACTAAACTGAGGAGAATCTCTCCAGCCATGTGCTCTAGAATTAGCTGCTCTGAATAGCAACCACTGAAGGTGTCAGTATATGTTGGGCCAGATCACTGATGAGTATAAATCAGCCCTTAATGGAGCTGTGCTGATTTACACCAGCTGATGACCTGGCCTGGTGTATTTCTAAACCTTTTTCTGTTGCATCTTTTGACCAGTTTATATGCAGATAGTTGAAGTCACACATGGTTATGCATTAGTATACTTTGTTGCCTGTCATGATACATCCTTTGATGGATCTGGAGACTGGTAATGTAACCCCACTGGCTTGTTTGTTCTTTATAATTGGGCTTTGTGTTTAGATAGATAGATCCCTGAACATAACACATTATTCTAAAGTTTAAAAAGTTCTTAGCACTAAAATCCTGAAACAGCGGCTGGGAGCATCTCCATGTGGAAGATTTCAGAGGGATTTTATCTGTTTCCTTTTATTAGAATAGCACTGTACGCCTTTACAGCATGTAGCTGTTGTAAACAATGTCCCTTTGCCTTCCCCGATTAATTTGACTAGGAGTTGGGGGAGAAGTAATGCCACTCACCAAGTAAGTTTGCCTGTCTTCTCTGGGGTCAATGTGAAGGAGAATGGGAGGGGGGATATTTATTTTGATTGCTTTGTTACACATTAGAATAAGTGCTATTTGTAGTGAAAGACTAATCTGGTTGACTGTGCGTCTGTTAAGCACGTGAAAGACGGTGATGATGCATGTCCCTCTGCCGAACCCCAGGGTGAGCCAGGCTTTTACTCTGTCTAAACAATCAGGAATAAAATGAGTTGTGTGCCTTTCTTATTATTTTTACCTGCGGTAGCAGAAAGGAAGCAATAGCAACACCATGATGCCATCTCGAATGCTGCCGCCGAACGAGCACCAACCGAGTATGGTCACGACCGGAGGCGAGCCATCCGTGTTTGTTTGTGTTGTGTTCCACAGAGTGGCAGGGATCCATTCCCTCTCAGAATAATCCAATTGACCAAAATGATTCATATTAGCAAGCCCATCTGTCTGAGGCCAGAGCAGAACCCCGGTGTTAGTTTAATAAATGACGTTCATTAAACGCAGCTGAAAATATAATCTGCAGAGACTGATGGGGTGAACAGAGCAAAGAATGAGCAAAAGGAGTTAGCAATTATCAGCTGTCATTTGTTCTCCTGGTACAGTGGAATTGGGGCTTGTTTGCTGAAATCTTAATTTCATTTAGCTGAGGCGGAATCCATCAGAGAGGCACAGGCTGCCGCTCTGACTGCTGTTTCTCAGGCCCCAGGGGAGAACAGGGCATTTTTCTTTTTCCTTATTTCAGAAAGACAACCTCCAGGTTAGGATGGACAGAAGAGGGCTGTTCGAAGATGCAAGCTACATCTTCACTGCAGAGTTAGCCCAGGCTCTTAGCCAGGTTTTAGCCCAGACCCCCTCCAATCCGTTCAGAAAAACCTGTGACCTGAGGTTAGAGATGCCTTAAACTCTGGCTGGTTTATCAGGCTGGAAATATGGGTTAGAACTCACGCTCTGTTTTCACTCGGGGTGGACCCTACCCACTTTGCAGTGAGAACACAAGCTGAATCACTCAGTCTTCCAATGCCTTCGCACAGTTCCCCCCACTCGATGGACAAGTTCGCTCACAATTGAGAACATTGACTGGGAAAGAAGCCTAGAGCGACTCAGCACGAAAAACCGTGGGCTATGCCCCCAGACACACATGGAGCAGAGCAGAAATAGTGACGAGACAGTAATGCGTGTAGGGCTTTGCTGGAGGGACAGTCACCGGGCACTATACCCATAACTAACAATGCAGTGGAGACATATCCTCATGACTGTGAAATCCAGACAGAGATCCCAAGACCTGGATAGAGGGATTAAATGAATGGTCTCTTTGCCACTAAAAATCTGCTCAGCAGGGCCAGTGCATCATCATGGAGACTCTAGTCCTCTCCTGCAACACAGTAACCGGCCTTCATGGGTAGATAGAACCTGATTCCTTGTCAGTCATTTACATCAACGCAAAGTGGGTGTGAAAGGCTCCCATTCTGACTTGGTAGTGTTGCAGATGCACTTGCATTGGTCTAAACTCTGAGCAGGGCAATGGCTAATCCAGCCGATAATGTTCGCCATCCAGGAGGCATCAGAAGTTCTTTATCCTCTCAGCACCTTGACTCTCCCGCCTTACCTCTCCAGGGTACCTGAGCACAGCAGGATTCCGATTTGCACACAGACCTGGGGGTGCAAATCCTTCACCTTGTCTCAGCTGTGGGTCAAGGGGAAATTTTCCGGCCCTTTTCTGGGTCATGAACCCAAACAGGTTGGGAGCCATTTCTCTAAGCAGGTGGAGGGACAGAGGCAGCTGAAGCTGCTGGGCCAGCCCTGAAGGAGGCTGGTGCATAATGCACCGCAGAGGGACACTGCAAGCACCACGAGCCATTGCTAGTCCCACTGTTACAGCTACCTGTCCCCATTACTATCAACACCTGTACAACCCAAAACCTAGGTCCCAGGGGAGCAAACTATACTACTGCTTCTGCTGGAAAACATGCCTAATACTTAACTTCCAATTTGGCAAGTAACTGAATATTCTTGCCCAAAAACCTTTCTTTGAAATGGAGAAACTCAAGGCCACGCTCTTAGCGGAGACCAATGCCTACCCATTCCTGGCCAGCTGGAGGCGAACTTTGCAGGAGGATTGATGGGCCACACTTGAGCATGCCCATAGCCATTTGAATGGTCTTTGGTGTATTCCAGAGCAGTGCACTGAAGGCTTTTATATGGGGAAGGAGGAGCCGATAATTGTCTTGCTGTAGGTCTAGTCATGGAGCTAATAAGCTTGCACACCAGCCGGGAGGCTCTTTGTTCTGCAGCTTGTCCCTGTAACAGTAGCAGGAGAGCTGTCCCGAATTCCCTCGGAATGGCCGAGGGCCCTTTCAGAGACGGTTCTGTGACAAAAGCAGTTCCTGGCTGAGTGTAGCTGAGATCCGTTGTGGTTACAAAGAAGTAAAATTGTACCTCTGTACATTTATTGTGGGATTTCATCCTCAGTCACTGATAAGCTCACAGACCCATGGGGTGATTTCACTTTCTGAGACCTCCACTAGACAGTGAAAGTGCACGAGAAACACCCAACCACCAGCCTCGGGAAAACACATAGTCCGCAGCTCACGGGATGAGTACAGAATTAGGCCCAGATCCTCTTTAGGTGCCTAACGCCCATTGAACTCAATGGGTGTTAGGTTCCTATGTAGCTTTACGACTCTAGTTTCTCTGGGCCTCAAAATAGTAGCACAGCCCTACCTCACAGGGGGCTTGTGAGGGCAAATACAGCGAAGATTATGAGGCTTTCAGAGACTACGGTCCTGGGGGGCAGATAAGTACCAGAGATGGAGCAGTAAAGTTATTCACGTAGGGAAGTGTGTTTGGCATAAGGCCCTAATTCATGAGCATTTGTACAGAGCCGTGGGATGGAAGGTGATCCAGCAGTATGAAGGATTCTTGTTATAGTTTTCTCAAGCCCACACTGGAGTTACAGCCTCATGGCTGAACAACTGCATTTCAGACACATCACAGAGTTAGGCTTTGGGGGGTTTGTTTTCTTGTGTTTTTAACCCAAAAATGAATTCCGTTTAATAATTAATAGGGCTGTGAATGCTCATTGAGCCATCTCATGCTTTCATCAATTTGAAATATTTGGGGCACTGATTTTCACCTTACTGCTCATCACTGGAGGTGCCTTTGAGTCTTAGAGCAATTAAAACGAAGCAGGAAATATTTTTAGTTGATTGCACTGTGCCCCTTGGAGGTAAATTGAAGCTGCAGGCAGAAAAATAAACGCTAAGGTGCAGTAATGGGGTGTTGCAAGCAGAAGCATATTCCTGGCTCTGTGATGGTTCATGGGGGGCTGCTTAGCTGACCAAACCCTGGACAGCTCAGGTTTGGGTACTTAGCAAATCCCCATGCCATGGGAAAGATTCTCACAGACAAGAGAGTCTCCGTATACTGGATGGGCTGATAGTTAGGGCAGGTAATTAGGCATTACATGTTCCATTTCTAGCCCTGCCACTGGCCAATCTTGGCAAAGTCACTCAGATGACAATCCATTGCTCCCTGCTCAGAGAGTCGTGGATGAGTGAAGATCAAAGTGTCACCCACAAAGCAGCCAAGGTGATTATTAATGGACCTGTTCCTGTTCCCTGACTTCAACGCTAGCAGGATTGGGTCCATTTGTGCCCTGTTGAAGTCAGTGGGAGTTTTGACATTCACATGGGAAGAGGATTGGTCCCATGCCTGCTTCCTTTGAAGTCAATGCAGTCCCTTTCCTCTGCAGTCAACCTACTGTCCCTCAGCCGCAGCGCAGAGGCCCCGCAAAGCCCCGAGTCTGCAAAGACAGCCCAAGCAAAAGGCCTTTGAGCGTTTGGAGGAGAGGCGCAAGGTCGGGAGCCGGTGTGTAGGTTTAGGGCAGGAGCCGCAGACAAACCTGCTGCTCCTCTTCAATGTAGACTTGTACATCCAACACTGTGCATAGACCCCCTAGCAACACCCATGACACGTCCACATGTCCCTTCCACTACCTCAGCAGTGTGAGCCACAGAGAGCTCCTCCCCTGCAAGCCTGGAGCATGGGGGTCCCCTTGTGTAAATCACTTCGCCGCTCACACCTGGCAAGCTGCTTTGGGCCATCATGTTCCATGTAACTGGACGAGAGCCAGGATGCCCCAGCTTCTCCAGGGACCGCACCTGTGGCCACACATCCCTCGCCGGGGTTCCTGCGGTCGGTGAACAGATCTGTAGCCAGTGCCTTGAAATCCTCAGCGCCGTAAAGCTGGGGCACGGCATCTCTGCCTCTCCTCTACCAACGACGGTAGACTATTAAAGTGTCAGGAAGTGCAGCATTTCGATGCATTCGTGTCAACCCAGAACAAACAAATGGCGAGCAGGTGCTGAGGTGCACGTACAGTGCCCCAGTTAGAACTGCTTTTCAAGCACATGCAGCTTTGTTAAATTAAAATTTTGTCGTGGTGCTTGGGAGCTAATGAACTCCCCGATGCCACCTTGGTCTAACGCCCCGGCGTAATAAAGAACCCATCTTAGGTGCGGCAGAGCAGCGTCTCCATTTCATCTCCTGCCTGGCACTCAGCAGCCGTGAAGGGAAGCGTTGCCCTGGGACCAAACTCTCAGTTTGCCGTGAGACCCAAAGGCAGGACCCCTTCTACCCGTCCCTGCCAGGCTACCCGGGCGGAAGTTCGAGATCTATGGTACTTTGCAAAACTAGGAGCTGTCCCAGTCCACGTGACTACGGCTGGGTGACACCAGCTGCCGCGTGCTGACTGGCTGCTAGCCTTGCCTGCCGAGTCAGTGCCTCACCGTGCCATGCCCCTAGGCAGTCCGTGCACCCGCTGCACTTCCTTTTGCCTGCACGGTCACTGCTGACAGGCTGGCGCTGAGGCCCTCCCATCGCGACCGTCTCTGTGAGCCATGCACAAGGAGCAACTGTGGGACACTTGGGTTTACACGAACTCCCTTCCACACCGACTGATTTTGCATGAGATGGGGAATGCTGGCTGAGGGATGGGACGTTACGCCCACTGTTGGGCCATCCCACAGGGGAGTGACTTGGGTCCTAAGCTCATCTGGAAAGCAGGGGTGGAAGTGCCCGCCCATGGCACGACACTCATGCATTGGACATGCCTGCCTGGAGCTCAGCTGAGGTATCTCATAGTCAGCCTTCTCCAGCCTGCCCTGGCTCTGGGTTCAGGAGGCCTCTCTACTCCCCCTACTGGTGACAGGTTCAGGCCGTACCTCGCCATAGCCCTTCTTCCAAATGCCTCCCCACGCCAACAAAGCAGCCGACCGTGATGCCCTCGCACACCAACAAAGCAGCCGACTGTGATGCCCTCCCACACCAACAAAACAAGTTGACCAAGGGTGGTTGTTGGTATTTTTTTTTACCAACTCTAAATGTAATGTAAGTAACTTAAAAAAAACCTCCCATAACATCCCCACAAGGGATGTAGGGTTACTTGAGCTCTGTGGCTGAAAGACGTTATAGATATTAGCAGCAGCAGCTTTAATTCATCAGTAGGGAAACTGAGGCAAGGAGGGCAACTGTCTTGCCCAAGGACACAGAGCGCGGGCATTAGAACTCCAGAGGGCTGGGTTTTCATCACCTGACTTAGCGCACTGGAGCTAGCATTAACTGTCATGTGTGGCTGTATCTGTGTAATTGTCTGTCTCTCTCTATGGCGCTGGCCAGGAAACAAAATTTCAGTGCCACACAATTTTCCGGTTTTTGGAAATTGTTTTCAGACAAGATGAAAATGTTCGCAGCTCTGGAATCCCTCAATATGTTGTTTTGAAAATACTAAAAGATGGTGTTTCAAAGCAAAATATGCCCCCTGCCACAGCCAGGCTGGGAGCTGGGACTCACTCACTTCCCCAACTCCTAGGCCGGTTTGTTTCCTGGGTTGGCCCAATCCCAAGGCAGCTTGCTTCCCAGCTTGCCCAAGTCCCAGCTGGCCTGGAAGCCCTGAGGTCCCTGACACCAAAGCAATCTGCATGGAGGGCTGCCCTGGAGCTGTGGACCTGGAAAGCCTGGGATCGCCAACAGCCTATCCAGCATGGCATCCTGCCTGCGTTCCATGTGAAGTTCGTCAAAATCAGCAAATGCCAACGAAAACAATGTTTCATTGGAATCTTTCTGACCCTTGCTAATATATATAGTAGACTGTAGCCATATGGGGGGGGGGGTACATATATAATTTACATATATGTGCGTACACAGGTATATAACTTATATATGTACACACACACACACACCCCATCTTTTTTGTATCCTTGTCCTTTATTTGTTAAAATGAATCTTATGTCCAAAAAAACCCCAACTATTGTGGTTTTAACTAATAAAGCTCTCACCTCGCACACGAGAACAGGTGAGGCGCTAACATTGACTGCTGTCTGGTGGAAATGGCCAGGCGCCATGAAATAGTGAGCCAGGACCTACCACTGGTATTGGGAACCCTCCGCCACACTGGCCTACCCCCAATCAGACAGTCCTGCTCTGGCCGCCTGGCCCCAGCTGTGCAACACCATCAGTGGCCCTTCACCGGCTCGTGTCAAGCATGCAATGCCTCAGTGGCGAGCCAGGGAGCAGAGCGCAGCTGACCTGTTCAAGCTGAGGGGGGCGGGGGGAGGGGAAAGATAGGGCACCCGCGCCAGAAAGAAACGGCCTAGGAGAGCAAAATTGCTAGAGGAAGTCAGAGAAAAGACAAAACAAGTGTAGAGATAGGCCAGGAGAGTGCGAGATTCTGGGGTGTAATAAAACAAATACTGACTGCCCCCAGGACCAACAGCTGTAAAGAACTGTCACGCAGGGGAAAATATAATTCTTCCCCCTCCCCTGCTTAAACATGCAACACACCAGAGCTTGGGTTGGTTTGGTTTTTTTTTCCCATCAGGACAATATTTTATAGCTAATGCCTCCCAGGCAGTCCATAGTTGCATGTATTATCTTTATGTGTGTAGCATGTCTGGCTCTGTCTCTCGTACACACACACAGAGCCCTCCTTTCCAAAAGCCATGGGACTGCATTGGGGCTTGGGGCCCTATCTGTCTGAGTGGGGCTGTGTAGCTGGGTGTATGATGTTTAGCTGGATGGTGACAGGATGGTACGGAGTGGTATAGAAGTTTTAGCAGCAGTGCTTGGGATGAGCCCAGCGCTAATAAAGAACAATGGCATGGTGGCAGCCCTGGGGTGTTGTCCGTTTGGTAGAGGAGATGAAAGCCGCTTGTGAGTCACTTCAGGGAAGGGGCCCCTTGCAGATGGGACAGTGCGAAAGAAGCAGGCAGAGAGGTTTGTCTGAGGCGATGACCAAAAGGGAGATGGCTGGCCTCTCTGACTGAGCAAAAGTGAGAGCTTGGGTGCAGGGACAGGAGCAGACAAGAAAGGAAGGGCAGCGTTATGAAAGACCCTGGAAGCACAAAGCAATGAAATGAGAGGAGTGAGGGGAGGGGCAGAGAAACCCTTTAGCTGCACCAGCCCCAAGCAGGAACTGTGTCTGAGTCGCAATCCCTCCCCCACGCTGGGAGTGACACAAAACATGTGAGCAGGGTAGTGTAAAGCCTGATCTTCCTGAGATGGTAAACACTGTCGGGGCAAGGCCCATGTCTACCTCTCTGTTTGTACAGCGCCTAACACAATCGGGCCCCAATCTCAGTCATAAATATTCAATAGTGACAAGAACGATCCTCCTCCATTGAAGTCAGTGGGAGTTTTGCCCTTGACTCCAATGGGAGGAAGTCACAAACCTGGATTTAACAACAGTCCATAGGAGATGGCGTAGTCTTAAGAGCGGGCATGGCGGAGGGGCCCTGATTCTACAGCCAGTCGAGTATGAATCTGCCATGGCAAGAAAGCCACGTGCATTGTGTGGAGTAAAATGCTAGGAAGTGCTTGACCATCCCAGAGAGTAAGAACTGCAGCATGCTTTTGTGTTACTACTGGGTTGAAAGGAATCTGCATAAAAAGCGAGGACGGGGAGTGAAGAGAGGGGGATGTTCAGATACAAGAGAATTCCTCAGTCAACTTTAACATCCTGCAGTCTTTTCTCAGGCAAAACGCCCACTGAGTTGAACATAACACCCACAATGACGTCCCCTCACTATCAGGAACTACGAATGCAGCTTAAGAGCCTCCTTCGGAGGTCACTCCCTGAGCCCCGTGCATCCTGGGACAGGACTTGGGGCATTTCGTGTGGGCTGCGTGAGCACTCAGCCCAGGTGAAATTCTTCCAGCGCAGAGGGCATGCACCATTTCAGTGGGAAACCGGTCCGTTGCAGAAACACCCACTCAGATCTCAAGCCTACCCTAGCCATCACCTCTCTCTGGGCAGGGACCTGCCAGCCACTCCCTCCTGAGCAGGGAGTTTAGGCTAGTGCACACTGTGACTGCCGTTCACCCCGTGCTCTTTGCTTTCTCTCCAAGGCCAATGGCAGTGCTGTACCAGGGCCCATCCAGCTCATCCAACGCACAGCATATTTATTCAAGGAAACATGTAAAACAATAATAACTAAAGGGGTCTAAATGCTCCTTGCTCCCTCATACCAGAAGTCACCCGTCATTCCTATGGGAACCCTGATAGGTTCTAGTCCTTCCAACCCTCCTGTAGCATTGGGTCCCCCCCGAGGATCAAAGGTAAGGGCCATTTGTTGTATCAAAAGGAAGGCCTCCTCTTTCCAGTCAAGTTGGACCTTTTATACCAGAAGCCCTTTCTTTGTCTCCTTGGCCTCTGGTACCTGTTTGCACCAGTACCCGCAAACCAGCCCAGGGGGTGGTACATTGCTGGAGCTGTTTACAATCCCAGGGCCTGCAGTAATCCCCTCCCGGTAGTAGCTGTGGTAACTCCTTCATGGAGTAGAACTCAACCCCCTAACCCACAACATTCCTACATATAATACAAAGCAGTCTTCAACAATACCGCCTCTGGTTGGAATAGCTGTCACACCGTCTTGTGCTGGCTCACTACATGGGCGTGAATTTCACCTAATAGTGCAGCTGTAGGCAATAAAGCATAGACAGTGGCCACCCTCGAAAGTTTTCCAGTGGGGCCTTTAATGTGGTGTGTCCTCTCCAGCAGCAGAGTCCAGGCAATACCGGGGGGAAGCTGCTGTAACAAAGAGAGCTGGAAATGTTTTTAGGGTCACCACTGTAATCATGCACATTCCAGCTGCGTCTCAGGGCCCTGATTAAAGACATCCTCAGTAACTAGGGTCTCAACGGTCGATGAGAATATTGCCAAAGGACTGCTGTAAAAGACTTCCCAGTAGAGGCTTGGCCGGTGTGAAATTACAGGGCATAGTTGGCCTTAGCCTGTTGCGTAGAGACACGCTCCGGCTCGGCGTTCTAGCTCTCAGAGATGCGTTGCACCATCACTTCTTGTAGCCAGTCTCCAAGGACGCAAGGCATGCACTCCCTCTCACTTTGTAACAAAGTCTCACAAGTCCCAACGGCCCCATTTCCGTATCAGGCTGTAGCCCTGTCTTCATAACCCTAACATCTTTATTCATGAATGGGACGGCTTCTCTCTTAGCCATACCCAAAGCTTTTATCTGCTCCCAGAGAAGTGAACTGCTTATGAAATAGATTTGGTTGATTTTTATTTGAATGCATTTGTTTGTTTGTTTTCAGTGAGTTTTAATCATTTATATATGTATAGGTGTGTGTGTATATATATATATATATGTATACAGATATATATTTGTTGTCACATTCCCAATGTCTGAAATTTTAATCTAAAGGCAGAGAGGTACTGTGGTTGCCATTCCAGAGTTGACACACAGTCGCCGCCTAGTCCATGCATTAGGGAAGTTTGCAGTGTTGGTGTAGTCATGTTGGGCCCAGGTTATTAGAGAGACAACATGGGAGAGGTACTAGCTTTTATTGGCTCAACTTCTGTTGGTGAACCAGACAAGCTGTTGAGCATACACAGAGCTTGTCTTCAGGTCGGGCCCGCCGAGTACCTTTCCCGGACCTGAAGAAGCGCTCCGTGTAAGCTCGAAAGCTTGGCTCTTTCACCAACAGGAACTGGGCCAATAAAAGATATTACCTCACCCACCAGGTCTCGCTGTGTATTAGGGGAAGCTTCTCAGCTAACATGCTGGACTAGGGTGTAATCTTGCAGTGTAGCCCTGCAAAGAGGGCAGGCCAATCCCAGGAGCAGATCAGGAATTGAACAGCTACTCAGAGTCCCAATCCAGCCCCTGCTGCTGCATGTGGGAAGTGCGTTGGGTTGGCCTTTCCCCTCTGCTCCAGCTTAGCCACACTGTCCAGCATGTTCGGTGGGCAAAAGGAGATCTAAGACTCAGTTCAGCACTCCTGACCCTGCAGTACCTGCTCTCCCCTACTGGTGGTTCTCACAACACAGGCACAAGCCCGAAGAGATATGGTGGCTCCTTACAGCTTTTTCTTCTGCTGCACATCTATCAGAATTCACAAGCTGGCCCGGTGTGACTAGTGCTGACTTTTTAATGGTGACTGTGGGGCGTGAGATACAGCAGCCTTCCTACAATCCCTTTAGGGCGAGGCCTCGTGCACCAGCACTGACGGGAGGTTTATTCTAGCGCTGCCCTCTCTTTCTGTAGCAGAAACGGAGCTGAACCAAAATCCTGTCTGGGTGCATACATTCACCTCTGTACCAGGCATCATTCAAACACAAGTTCAGATTCAAATTTTGAACGTGCAAGATCCAGGGGTTTTGGTCTGCCGATGGTAGTGACACAGACTAGGTAAATCCAGTGTAACAGCAACAATCGGTGCAGTTACTCCAGATTTACCCTGCTGTAACAGAGAGCAGAGTCTGGCTGCTGGAGCCAAATCCAGAGTTCAGATCCTGGGTTTTGTTCAAGGCCATCTCTATTCTGGATAACATAAACCCTTCCCCTTGCCAGCACACACAGTTTGGCTTTGAGCAAAAGCCAATGGAAAGAATCCTTTCTGGCCTGCTTGCATGACTTCAGAACTAGAGTCTAAGACAATGTCCTTGTGACAAAAGAATGTGCAGTGAAATTCAGTAATGTGCAGTGACTTTTCAGGACTAGGCATGCTGGTGAGAAATCAACCCGCCTATGGGATAGGAAGCAAACACTTGAAGTACAGTACTTCTAGCTGTTGGTTAAGCCCGCTACTTTATGTTTCATTGTGTGCAGTGACTTTTAGGGACTTGATCCTTGTAGTGCTCATTCAGGCAAAACTCCCAGAGCAAGTTAAAGGCAGTTTTTCCTGGTAAGGACTGCAGGGTCAGGAGTATATGGGCAGTCCAGGGGGCATTTTGCCTGAGGGAGGATGTGAGATCAGGCCTTTAGGTGGAATTTTGGGGGTTTTTTAGGCCATATCAAAACAACGGGGGAGTAAATTCACATAACCACACCAGCTGTGCCGCTGTTCTGAGCTTCTCATCATACAACCCCTTAAAGGGACAGACGCTAGTTCCTTTTTCTCAACAACCAAAGCAGTCCCTCTTCTTTTACTCCACCAGCCCTTTAGCTTTTCAGCTGCAAACATAGCAGCGGAGAACCTGATCCAGAGCCCATTGAAGTCAACGGAAAGGCTCCAATGGGCTGTGAATCAACCCCTTACTGAAGAGCCACTTCCCGGGAGTTCGTGGGGAGGGGTGGCCCTGGGAAAGACGGTCTGAACAAAACCACGGCGGTTGGCAGCAAATGTATTTTCCAGCCGCAAACCGATCTGTGTGTGCTCTCATCCATTCAGCGCATGCTCTCCTCAGCAGCCACGGCATAATGTTTTGTTCCTGTTCACTGTTGTTCATGTGTCCACATAAACTGTGTGTAATATGTCTTTGTCCCCTGCTAGGCCTCCTCCATTATTTTTCCCTCTTTCTTTCGTTTCATTTTCCTTCTTTCGTTTTTATCGTTTAATCGCAAGTATTTTCACTAGAGCTTTTTGACGGATGCTGTTTGGTACTTTTTTTTTTATTATTTCTATTATTATTTTGATATATATCTTCTTCCCCCACCTTTCCCTTTTTCCACACTATATATAAATATATATATATATATAAAAAAAATCTTTTCTTCTTTTGTCATTCAATCAAATTCCAACAAAACCAACCAAGAGCCAGTCAAATCCACCACAGTCTCGAGCTGAGCTAGGAAAAAAGTTCACGTAATGACATGAAAGTGGAGAATACAGTCCCCCAGTCCGTAAGTTCAAATCAACTCGAAGTTGAAAGTGTGACATGATGGCGTCATGTAACAAGCTAAGAATTGGTTGCATGACATGCCGTCAAGTTTCGTGCAGGTGCCGTATTTTTCTTGGATGTTGTATCAGTTGATGATTGGCCAGTCATGATCACATGTGCCTTTTTTGACTTTGTGCTGCCACGATTTTTTGCTGTGCTCATTTTTGTTTTGTTTGGTGCTTGCAGTGGTTTCTTTATTTGTCGTTTAATTTCTCGTCAGCGTTTTATGCTTCTTTAGATGTCACATAGAAGGAAAAAAAAAAAAGATGGATTCCTAATTCTTTAGCAAATGGGATTGTTATAACTGTACAAATATTTTACCAAAAAATGAAAAAAGAAAACGCGTGGTTGATTTTTTTGCACTTGAAAAATATTGTGATTTTATTTTTTTTTCCGGAGAATTGGGGGCCTTTTTCAATTGACACCTTTTTTTTTCCCTTCGGATATTTCAAATCACTCTCCAAAATTTTTTTAAAAAGTAATGATAGTAACAGTCGTGTAAAAACAATAGCTATCCAACCAAAAAGCAACCTAGAGAAAAGCCTGCGGCCTCTTGTGTGCCTTTTCAAGAATTCCTAAATCTAAGGTTCCACATTCCAGCCACTCCTGACAAATTATTTGTTTGGGGTAAGGGAGGGATTGTTTTGAGGGGGAAAAAATAATCCTGATAAAAAAGCAAAATGCATCTTTTTGTTTACAACTGAAAAAGGGTCCTTGACGAGTGTTTTTTTATTTTTTTATTCTCTTATTCTTATTATTTTTGGTGTTGTAATTGTTTAGACTGCTGTGTACGGTTTGCTGTTTGTTGAACCAACAGTGTGAAAAACCTGCCAGCATGGATTGATATTCCGCATGACACTTTTCCACCAGAGTGGACCTTTTGCAGTTTCTAAGTTTCTTGATGTAATAAATCACCGAGTGTATAAGAAGAACCTGCTTGCTAGAAAGAGATAAGAGCTAATCCGTAATGATTAAGCATCCTACTTAAATGTCAAGTCTAGTCGGATCATGATTAAATTTTTTTAAATAACTTTTTTATTTAAGAAATGTTAGCTTTACTATTTTTTTCAAAAGTTCATTCCAACTGATTATTTTTCCTTTTACCTCCCATGAATTGCCTGTTCAAAGTGTTACTTTCTGACATTCACAAAGGAATATACATTAATGACAGCTGTTTCTCCATGGGAAGTCCATATATCATCATATACAGCACACGGTTAAAATTTAGAGTAATTTTTCCTAGAGACTTCACACGTTAGAAAGTCCAACCAAGCAAGATTGTGATCTGGCTTTTTCTTTTAAGTGCCACTTTACAAAGTATATATCTGTACATATATATAGATGTGAGTATATATATTTCTATGGATATATATCATTATTATTAAAAATGCAGAAGGAGCAATTGTATTTTTCTTTATCATGATCTTGACTGCCTTGCTCACTTTGGGTCTGAGCCAGTTCCCAGTGAAGTCCATGAGAATCTTTCCATTGACTTTAGTGGGAGTATACCTCAAAAACAAACTCCAGAGCAAGAGCTCAGTCCTGTTTCCACTGAATCTGAGAGCGAAACACATTCACTTTCAATGGAAGCAGGATTAGGCCCAAAAGAATAGGATTTTTATTTTTAAGGCCTTTTTTATTTGTTTACTTTGCCTTTTTAGTTTAATTTGCAATGATCTTCTTCATTTTTTTAGGGCAGCAGCTGAATGGGCCACATTTAGAAAAATATATATATATATATTTTAAAAAAACAGGAACTGTTGGATTACACCTTTGACATATCAGCAAATATCAATCAAGCTGAAGACTTCAGACTTATTCTCTCTTTGATTGTTTAGACTGTAACATTTCTTCAAGAAAAGTATCACGTCTGCTGACTTCGAAGGACACGGGCTGGAAACAAACAAAAATTAATAAATAAATCAGAACAGGAACAAGATCAACCAGGATTTCTGAAGAGACATTGATATCACCACAGCGGCTTTTCTCCAAACAGGAAATGCAAACCTGGATACGGACAAAGGAGTGCCTGTTTGCCACCAAGGATGCGGCTACCATGTTGACCCCATGGTAACGGTCACTGAGCATCTTTATCTGTCATTCCTTAGCTATATAGGGACCAAAGGACAAAACTTTTTATCGCAGACTTGTAGCTGTATGTAAAATATGGAAGTTCTTTGCTTTTCTCTGAGCTGTTCCTAAAACAGTTTTTGAGAGCAATTATATGAAATATGTAAAAATTAAAAAAAAATGCTTAAATGCTTTTAAAATGGCAAGATAATAGTTCTTTGATACTTTGGGAGGTTCTTTGGTTATACATTAATTAGAGTCTATGAAACTTTCATATGGTTTTCTGTATAATACGTAAGAATCGCACTGCTCAAAGCAGGTAAGATGATGTCTGTGAAAAGCAAAAAAAAAAAAAAGTAAAGTAAATAAATAAAAAGGCATAGCAAAGAGAAAAGAAAGATGGTTGATAGTGAAAAACAAAAAAGGTTTGTAAATGCTTCTAACTCTCCCCATTTAAAATCCTAATAGTTGTACAGAATTTAAAAAAGAAAAAAACTTTAAAATACCTATATCATAGAAAAAAAATTAGACAACAAAAAGCAAAAAAAAAAAAAACTACATAGAAGTTAGCGTTAATGCTAAAAACAAAGATGTTGTAGAATTGTAATTTTTGTAGAGTTTAGACTGAGCATAAATTCCTACTCTCTGCCAACTGCTGTTGGATGCTGTTATTTATCGAGGAGAAAAAGAAGAGAAATGGCTATTTTGGCAGCTTTTTTAACTGCAAGCATTCCAGCTATTAACAAAAATAAACAAACAAAACTCGATTGTTGTAGACAACGCAAATGGGAAACAAAACAGCTGTCTTTTTATCAGATGCCGTTCTAACTTGAACAACAAAACCCAGCTACACGCTTCATGTCTTCATGATCTGCTGTCCGCAAATTCCCATCATCCTCTGCTTCAGTAGCTTCCATATTTGCTCTAGAAACCTTCAGGGCAAGGGGTTAGCCTAGAACCTTAATCTTAAAAAAGAAAAAATAATATAAAAAAATAAAAATAAAAAAATAACATAAAAAAACAAACAATCTCTTTGAAGAATTTCTGAAACTGTTTACAAGGAATTTTGAAAAACAGGGGGATGTTTAAAAAAAAAGAGATGCTGGCTCTGTTTTTCTGTAAATAAATTTGCATATTTTGTAGGACTTTTAATTGTAATGATAGAGAAAAAAACAAGGAAAACTATTTAATGAAAGCACGATATTTATCTTTGGTAAATGACTTTAGAGCAGTTAAAAAATAAGACATTGCTTTGAAAAACTGAATCAGAAAAACAATGAATTATTTAAAAACACATATATTTTAAAGTATATCATATTTATTATAATTTATTTCCACTGTATTCAGACTTGATTTGCATCATTCTCATTCGTTTTAGTTGAACTAAGAAGAGTGTGATGATTATTTCTGATTCTTCATTTAAATCTTAGTTTGTTTTAATTGATTTGGGGTTGGTTTTTGTTTGCTTTTTAAATAATGTGATTGTTATCTTGGCCTTTTTTTAACACCTTATTGGGTCGGATCTTACTGCCCTTACTCTGGCAAAACTCCCTTTGGGTGACAGCGGGTGTTTCATCTGAGTAAGGACAGCAGAAACGAGCCCACAGCCAGGAGGTACAGATGTGTAATGCAGCTGCAGTTCCATACAACTGCTCTTTCACTCTCAATTCCCTAAAACTCCTTGTAATCTTCTGTAATTATTGAATGACGCTTTCCAGCTTAGCCCTAAATAAAGCACAGTTTAAAAAAAAAAGCCATGTTCTTTACTTCTTGATGGCTTTCCTCAATGTGTTTGCTCTGAGAACAAAATGAATCTATTTCGACTTTTTCATTAATATACATTGTTTGAGAATCAGAACAAATCCCTTTGTTATATAAAACATATCTCGTTGAATTGAATTAATGACATGGTTTCATTTAATGTCTGCTTGATATTCCACTGTGGTTTACCCTAAACCTGGTAGGTTAGAACATCAAATAATGGTACATACAAATTAGAGTCATCGCAGTTCCTATTTGAAGCCTGTTGTTTGATTCACACTTATGTTTTTTTCATGCTGATGAGTGCAGGGGCTAAAGCTCAGGACTTTGCTCCTTTTGCTGCCTTGGGATAACTGTGTGAAACTTACCAGGCTCTGGGAGTGAGGCTCAGGTTTTCCTCAGAGCAGCCCTCACGTCTCTGCTTTTGGATGATTTTTAATGCTAGCTGCAGACAAGCTGGCCTGAGCGCACGGCGGAGACTCGGGAAATCTGCATTCTTTTCCTGGCTCTCCCAGCGGCCTGTGGACTTGGGCAAGTTTCACCCTTTATAAATGGGACTCATGGTGCTTACTGCTCAATGGAGGCAATGAGAATGTGTAAGTGGAAAGGGTTGGTTTTTTGCCACTAATAGCTATTGATGGGTCCAGTTATTTACAGGAAAGAAACAAATGAAACTGGAGGGAGATGAGAGAGATATTCAGGGATGTGGAAAGGATTCGTTGTTTTCTTCTCGGATGAAGATGAACGCACAGCGCATTCGAACACACACAAGCTCCATCTCTGCCTCCTGGTGCAGAGGACATGCTACGGGAGACTGGGTAGGGGTAATAAGCTATGAAGCCTTTCACCACCCTGATCACTGGCGCAAAACCGATTCAGGTGGGAAGTACGTGGGTGGGACTCAGTCTCTAGTGAGACAGCGGCTGCATTATAGAGCGCATCAGAGCAACCGGCAGGCTTGACAGAGAGAGAGAGAGAGAGAGAGAGAGTCGATCCCAACCTGGCCTGGATGGTGCTGCACAGAGTGCTGGTATGGCTTGGCCTCCTCTCAGGGGCTGCACAGAATGGGGGTATAAGTCCTTATGTGATGCCCCCCCCAGAGCCAAGGCTCAGCAGCTGAGGCTGTAACAATTCATATCCTCTGTGGCTCGGCTCGGAGGGGGACCTGCAAGACACACTCACCAGGAGAGGACACTTGCTTGTGAGTGGCCCTAGGACAGGACACTCAAGGAAGGGCCCCTTGGCAATCCGCTTCTTCCCCCTCTTCTTGCTTAAAGTCCTGCACCTGGTTGTCTTCACTGCTGCACAGCTGTGAGGATGCAGATGGTAAATGGAAGCAGGTTCCTATCCATAATCAGCAGCTGATCGCCTCGCCTTCAGACAGCGACCAGGCTGAGAATGAAAGGGGGGAATCACACAGACTCTGAAAAATGCCATTAACAAATGTGGGGAAACTTTAGTTCAGCAGGTGAGACCTGGAACAACAAAGGAGGCGCTGCAGATCATTGCCTCTCTTCCATCCCTTTTTCCCTGGTGATCTTTCCAGCGCTGTGGATCGCCTCTGCCCCCAACCCTGCCTCTCTGACTTCCCAGTCTCCTACTCCCACTTACCTGCAGATCCCCCATCTCATGTCACTTGGACCCCCTTTGGGGGCTGCATGTTATGTAATGTAATTAAAAGAGAATAACAGCTCAATCCAGGTCAGTCAGTCTCTTTATCCCAAGAGCGTCTAACCCAGGGGTGGGCAAACTACTGCCTACAGGCTGGATCTGGCCCACCAGCCATTTTAATCTGGCCCTCAAGCTTCCGCTGGGAAGCGGGGTCTGGGGCTTGCTCCACTCCAGCACTCCAGCCAGGGAGCAGGGTTGGGGGCCACTCCATGCAGCTCCCAAAAGCAGCAGCATGGCCCCACTCCGGCTCCTATGCTAAGGGGCCATTCAGGGGGTTCCACTCTGCATGCTACCCCCGCCCCAAGTGCCACTCCCACAGCTCCCGTTGGCCAGGAATTGCAGCCAATGGGAGTTGCAGGGGCGGTACTTGTGGACAGGGTAGCGCACAGAGCCACCTGGCCGCACCGCCGCATAGGAGCTGGAGAAGGGACATGCCACTGCTTCCGGGAGCCACTTGAGGTAAGCACCACCCAGAGCCTGCACCCCCAAGCCTCTTTCTGCACCCCAATGCCCTGCCCCAGCCCCGATCCCCCTCCCGCCCACCAAACTGCTCGATTCCAGTCCAGAGAACCCTCCTGCACCCCAAACACCTCATCCCCAGCCCCACCCCAGAGCCTGCACCCCCAGGCTGCACGCCTTCCTGCACCCGAACCCTCTGCCCCAGCCCTGATCCCCCTTCTGCCCTCTGAACTCCTCGGTCCCAGCACCCTCCTACACCCCAAACTCCGCATCCCCAGCCCCACCCCGAGCCCACACCCTCAGCCAGAACCCTCACCCCACCGCACCCCACTCCCCTGCCCCAGCCCGGAGCCCCTTCCCACACCCTGAACTCTTCAGCCCCAGCCTCACCCCCACCCCAGAGGCCGCACCCCCAACCAGAGCCTTCACCCCCTCCCACACACCAACCCCAATTTTGTGAGCATTCATGACTCGCCATACAATTTCTACTCCCAGATGTGGCCCTTGGGCCAAAAAAGTTTGCCTGCCCCAGGTCTAATCCACAACAAGAATTGGCCTTTGGGACAAAGTGGGTAAATTAATTGTCATTTGGGCATGAAACCTACATCTGATTCCTGTGTCCTGTCTGAAGCATACCGCAAAGAGCAGGGGGAAGATTGATCACTGCTAGAGATGGAGAAGTTGGGCTATGGACAAAAGCCATAAAACAATACCGTTACCACCCACTTTGATGTCCCAGACAAACTCTGAAAGATACTTGACAGAGATGTAGCGGAGACAAAGACTATGTTAATGGAATCATGTCGAGAACTGTCACGAAGGATGGGCTTCTTTGGGGAGAGACACAGAGGTGGGTATCGAGGGCAGCCGCAAGAGAGGCTGTTAACTCTGACCAGGGGAGACCTTTACATTTTTACAGGTGAGTTGGTTCCGTTCTTGTCCTGCAATTGGAGAACACGGCCCATCTAAGATAGCGAGGAGGGAAGCCCCAACATAGATACATGTTTCTTTGCTGAATCACTTTTGTCTTCTCTATGCTTTCTAAATCTCCTAAATAAAACTTGTCAAACTATAGCTGCTCGTTGCTTGGAGAATTGCCACAGTCACCCGTCTCCAGGAAGAGGTTACCTTGCAGGCATCATCAGAAAGGGCCCTGTAAGTGAAAAGGAGTCTGTGCACTTAAGGCAGCATAATCTGGTCTCGGTCTAAGAGCAGGAGAATCGCAGGAGTCCACTGCAGTGAATGGTGAGTGGCAAAAGGTCCCTGCACCTGCATGGATCTGAGAGACCAAAAGAGAAGACAGAGGCACAGCTTGACTGTCAGGGTGTCACACACTTCAAACATTCACATTAATAAAGCAACAGAGAGCATACAACTAGCCTAGAGGGTCCACACTTGTCTTCTACGGCTGGCCACATGGTGCTAGCTCCTTCTCCTTAGTTGCAGCTGTTAAATCGCATTGAAAGAAGCTAAGAATGCCCTAAATGCGTTACGACTGTTACTTGTCCAAGTAAGCAATTGCTAGAGTTGCTATCTGCTCGCAAATGAAAGGGGAAGGGATCCAGGCTAGGGAGGTGTCCATGAGACGATCTGGCTCTTAAGATGTGGTCCGTGCTATGAACAAGCCTAAGCTCTGGTACCTCACACTGTGAGACTGCATCATCTCGCTGGAGCTCTGTAGGCAGGCAGAATGTAATTCCCCCCAGGCTGGAGTTTGGTAAGGATGGCAAAAATTCCCACAGGACGTTTAATGACCACGGCAACTCCTGACAGCACACGGTGGCTACATACTGGGTCAGAGGGAAGAATGGCACTTACTCATCCATCATCTCTAACATCACTGCCTCTCCCACCTGACTCCCATCACAAGTCTCCCAACCCTGCTCAGCACAAGGTATGACAAGATCACACACTGAGGTGCTATTGTGCCAGTAGCTTTGGCATAGCATTGCTTTTCAGGCCACCCTGGCTAACAGCCACTCCAAATCCACGTTACCCTTTTCATAGCGTCTTCCTATTATTGGCCATCCTTAAGCATCTGCAAACCAGAAAACAAATTCAGCTGACAGGGACCAAAACAAGAAAGCATGAGCGTAAAGTAGATGACAACACTCCAGTGAATCACAGAACATGCTCCTGGGTTTGAAAGGATTGTCAGAAAGCACTTTGAATCTAGTTCCTCCTAATGGCTCTTAAAGGAAAGGTTATAACAAAGGGACACTACAGGGAGCCAATGAGCATGGTGGCATTGGTGTAGCATCTGATCATAAAGTGTTACAGTTAACAACAAGCTAGGGTGGGTTTTTTTCCAAATCAAGACCTTGGGAGCCAGCAACATCTCAGGAGTACAATTGTTACTGTGTCACCCCACTGACAATGTAGATGGTCGCTATGAGTCAAACTTAGCCCCAGTCTAACTCCATGTTGCGACCCTTGGGGTCTATTTTCCCATTGCTCTTGGCAGTCGGGACAGGAATGCCTCTATTGGCCAAAAAGTCAAAGAGAGCTCCTGGGTGCCGAGTAGAGCTCTGCAAATAATGGATTTGTCGGTGTACTGGATAGTCCCAAAAATTGGTGGGGTGCACGGTGGGGAAGGGAATTGCTTCAAATCAAATCAACCCCTTTTTTTTTTAATTTTCATCAAAACAAATTATCTGGGGGTCAAACAAAATGTTTTGTTTCAATTTAGACCATTTTTAAAAGCTTGGGGTTTTTTTTTAAATAAAATTAAAGGAAATTTTGAAACAAAAAAGTCATTTTGAATGGAAAAATTGAAACATTTCATTCAGAAAATGTGAAAATGAAAAGCTTCAATTTTTTAAAATTTTTTATTTATTTATTTATTTATTTAAACAATTCAGCAAACAGACAAATTCACAAAAATGTTTTGGTGTTGCCAAACTTGCACTTTTCACTCCAAAATATTTCATATGAAGAATTTCCAGTGCTGCACGCTTCTGAAAATCAGGGTAAACATGAATTTAAGAGGCTAACTTTGGTAATTTTTTATTTTGTTTCACATTGATAGTGCTCAGCTTTAATCTACATCACCCAGAAGGTCCCCTTGTTCTGCATGCTTTCCTGTGAAAGCCAAGCTATGTGCAGGATTATAGTGTTCATGGAGAAAAAGTCAAAGACCCAGAGATGGTCAGGTTTTAGAATCACCAGTCCATACTGGATTGCATTTGAGGAATTGGTATTGGGACACAAAGCCTTTCCCCACTAGGTCACAGTTTTGCTTCTAACCCAAGTTGGTAGTGATGAAGTTGTCATCTGATTGCATTTAGGTAAACTGCTGTACATGAAATCGTTTGATGGTCTCAATATAGCTCCTCATGCAGAGGGATCCCTATAACAAATTGATGAGCCCACTTGGCCCCCTTGTTGATACTGTCAACAGAGACACAGGAATGAGTGAGACCTTGAGAGAGCTTCCCAGCTCCCAGAGATTATCCATCAGGGCTGGATTATATTGGTTTGGGAAAATAAGGCAACTTTACATGGCCCCTGCTGGGTCTATTCCCTGGCTATATAGAAGACCACAGAGTCGTTGAAACTAGACTGGAGGGCTCTCAATCTGGCCACTTTCACTAGTATGACACTGCACTCTAAAAAAGGAAATTATGGATCATGATCGATAAGGCAAAATTTGACTAAAAGACAGACAAGCAGTGGTTGGTATGTATCATGAGAATTCCTACTGACGAGAACATAAATGATTCCAAACAAGAACTTCAAGAACATTATGTGTGCAAGTGCATGACTAAATTGTACAGCGCGTCAGAGTGATTGATGTGCAGACCAAGTAAGTGTGAAGATGGAATGGATGGCTGTGTATGCAAAATCGGCAACCAAGCTCATAAATGACCTCAGTTGGCCGTTGCACAGTTACTCAATTTACATGGTAACTACAAGTGCAAATTAAGTGTGTGCCTGTACACCTAAAGTTTTTCAATAGCTGGCTCTTAGTAAGTATCTTTCTTAACAATTAAAGGTGGGATTTTTAAGAGAGCTCCGCATTGGTCTAACTCGGTACCCAAGTCGTCAATGGGAGTTTTACAATTGCCTTCAGTGGGCACCAGCGAAACTCTAACCCACAAACTCGGCACGCCCATAATTTCCTTCCTCCAGAAAGGTCCTTTAAATCCTGGAAACAGACGCCTCCGTGCATCAAGGAAGGCAGAAAACATGCCGATCCTTCACCGAAGAACACCATGCATGGTATGACAATCAGCAATGCTCTATCATTCTTCTGTGTGAAATTCCCTTCAACCTCCCACTTTATCAGACATATTGTTAGTTCCTCCTTCGGCAATAAGATCAGCTGAAGCCTCCACATTTTTCTTCCAACCGTTACATTATTTATGAGCCTAGAAAATAATCCCGCTTTGTCTTCTAACCCTAGTTTTGCATATATACATGTGGCTTTCCATGACGACCCCTGTGAATTCTTTAGCTCAAATATGCATTTGTTAGAAAAACATTTCAGGGAGGGTTTTTTTTTCTTTCCTCTTTATCTGTTCATTTAAATATGTTGTAAACTTGATTAATGTTGCCTCCTAATCTCTTTTTTCTAGAGAGAACACCTGGAGCTCCTTTAACCCACCTCAAATACAGGGAAAAAAATCCCCTACGTTTCAGTTTCATGCCTTCTTCTCTCTTACCCTTTCCCGCTCCTCATCTGTTGCTCTCTTTTCTAGAGAAAGGACACACATGTGCAGTATTCACGCTGAAGGGCCAGCCAAAGATGTGGACGCCTTCTATACCCCTTTGATTTTCTTATGCACCCCAGTAATCTACTTCCTTCCATCCTCTATATGATGGGAATAGTGGAGTAGATTTATGAGGGCAATTCTTCTGGTTCTTTTCACAATATGGTTTTTCAGTCTCCCACCCTTCTTCTCACCTACAGTCCTGCCAACACACATCATTTATTTAATAGCATTGAGTAGCCACATTAAATCCTCTTTCTTCCATGCCTTATTTTTGTCAAGCCATTTCTTTCCATACCTAGGGGAACTTGTGGAGGTAAATAAAGTCTGAGCCAATGTTCCTGGAATCTCCTCTCGTGCCTCCATCCAAATTCTTCCATGAGTCATCAATCATCTTTGAACTAGAAGATTCTTCTAGTTGTAATTACACTAATCTCTCCATAATTTCACTGCCATTAACTGCAATTGAGTTTCCTTCTCTGCAGATGCTGGAACTGGAGAGTTACCAAACCACATACCATCTTGAGAAAAGCATGTGTTTTAGTGCCGAGTTTCTGGATTCTGTCCCCACCTGTGCCTTGGGTCACTTCAACGTCCCCATCTATAAAATGAGAAAAATGCTGCTTACCTACCTCATGTGAGGTTTTGAGACTTAGGGGAGAGGTTTTTCTAAGGCTCAAAATGAAATTAGGTTCCCAACTCCCATCCCTTTGTGCCTTTCAAATCTTGCCCCGCATCGTTTTAAGAACCTTTAGTGAAAGATGCTAATGTATGTGCAAAATACATTATTGGTTGCTACATCAAACCTGTGGATGCCACTGCATTGCCCCCCATAGCTACACAGAGCTTCAAAGCGACAGCAAGCTTAGAACCCAGGTCTTCCTGCTCCAAAATCACAGGCCCCCTGTTACTGGACCTACAGGAGAAACAGCTGTTAGCAGCACAGGTACCACAATACACACAAGTGAGCAGTTCTGGGTCAATCCAACAGGGGGAAATTTTGCAGACGCATGCTAGCCGGTTCACTACATAGTGCCCTCATTCGGCAATTCTCACCCGCACGCATAGGCACCGACTCGGTGGGTGCTCCGGGGCTGGCACACCCATGGGGAAAAACTAGGGGATGCTCTGCACCCACTGGCAGCCGAGCTCCCCGCCCCACCCCACCTCCTCCTCTGCTTCCACCTCCTCGCCTGAACACGCCTTGTCCCCGCTCCTCAGCCTACCTCCCAGAGCTTGTCACCGCCAAACAGCTGTAGCAAGCTCCGGGAGGGAGAGGGGAGGAGCAGGAACATGGCGTGCTCAGGGGAGGAGGCGGGGCCGGGTTGGGGATTTGGGGAATGGGGGCGGGAGGGGGCGGAGAAGGGCTGGAGTTGGGGCTGGGCCATGGGCAGAGGGGAGTTGAGCACCCACCGGAGCCAGAAGAAGTCAGCGCCTATGCCTGCATGTGTCTGTGGTCAGACTGATGGCACATGGGGTCCCAGAACTAACGTTCACCATTAAGATAAGCAGGGGGACTCTAGGTTAACGGTCATAACACCCTGAATTTTAAGTGCTAATATGCATCAGAACCTCTGGCTGCAAGGCAACAAGCAACACTGTGGGGATCAACCTGCACGCTTGAGCACATCCTAGGCAAGCCTAAGAAATGGAAAACATGAGGGACGATCAGAGCCTTCCTGGATGAAAACAGACCTAAACACAAATCTGACCCACCTTCAAGAGATGACACATGACTTACTTCCCCAGGCAACTGCCTTCCCCCCAACTCCACTTGGGCTACATCTACACTGGGAGCGAATTCCCAGCTCGCGCACACGTGCTTGCACTCGCTTTTACCGAGCTAGTGCACTAAAAACAGTAGAGTAGCCACAGCAGCTTGGGCAGCAGTGAGCAGAGGCACGGGCTAGCCTCCCTGCGTGCAAGTCCAGCTGTTCCCCCCGCCCAGGTATGTAGATGGTATAATTAGCCCATGGCACGGCTCGCACCACTGCAGGTACTCTACTAATTTTAGCAGGCTAGCTCAATGGAAGCTAGCACAAATGTGTCTACGCAAGCTGGGAAATCACATCCTTCGCTCCAGGTATAGAGGTAGTCTTGGAGTCTGATCCTTCTGATTAGAAGCATGGGAAATGTTTCAGAGTAGCAGCCATGTTAGTCTGTATTCGCAAAAAGAAAAGGAGGACTTGGGGCACCTTAGAGACTAACCAATTTATTTGAGCATAAGCTTTCGTGAGCTACAGCTCACTTCACTTCACTTCACCCAAGCATGTGAAAATTTGGCAGTGGGGACAAATTGTCACTGAAAAGGTGGGGAATGGTTTCAGAAGGCGAGGGCTTTTCAGTGGGCTATCTTAAATTGCTGCATCCAGATGTGTTTTTAAAGTATGTCAAAGGCAACTCGAGTCCTTTTTAGCATTTTTGTGTATCTAGAAGTGAAGTAAAGTAAATGAACAATTAACATAAGTATGTGTGCCCAAGTACAATGGTGAGGAGCACTTCATCAATATGCGTAATAATAATCGATTAATAAAGAAGTCACTGGCACTATACGGTTGGAGGAGCCAGTGACTTCTCCCTTGGTAGTTTAGGTGGAAAAGCAATGTGTCAAAAGCACGAACCAGTGTGGATTGTGTGTCTGGGGGTTGGGGGGAGGCATAATTTAAAGGTAACCGAAATGACACCTGATGTTCTGAAAGAAATCCAGTAAAGGTAAAAAGTCTTAGCACTTTGCTTGCTGATTAAGAAAATATTTATGCCAATATTTATGCTGATGGCCAGTTCTCTTGCCAACTTCACTTCCTGAGACACTAACACTTCCCCTCTGCATGCTACTTGACTCAGCATAATGCTGACAGAGGTTGAATAAGATGGTGTCTGCACACTCCGTTACAAAGTACTGACACTTACTAAATTATGCTGTTAAAAACTGTAGTACAGCTATAAAATATATTGAAGGGCCATGGAAAGCTGCCAGCCCTTTTCTGAGAAAGAGAGCGCACTTTTTGGAACCTTGCCTGTGGCCCGTAATTTTCACTTCCTCCCGCTGTGGTGCGACGCAACCAGAAAGGACTTGTAAAGTCAAATTTAAAGAGTGGGGCTGAGGTTAAGTTGCTGGTTTCAGGCTGTGGATGGTAACATCTGGCCTACTTGAGCATCTCAGGAGGTGCTAAGACCCCACCACCCAACACACCATTATTATTATTATTTATTGGAGCTCATCGAGAAACTGGAATTTCTGGCTCCTGGGAAATTCCAATATTACCATTTGTTTTTATCCAAAATTAGGACAAAAACTTTTCATGGGACAAAAAGTTCCAAAAAAGTTCAATTAGGAAATGTCAAAACTTTTCATGCACCGCTGTGCCTCAGCCAGAGGGAAGACTGCAGTGCATCATGGTTGATGTCATCCAGCCAAGGAGCCTGGTGCATAAGGGAGAATGGAGGCATGAGATACCCAAACTACAACTCCCAGGAGGCCCTGCGGCAGCTCAGATGGAGTCAAATCGAAGTCAAAAGAACTAAAACAAAATGTTTCGATTCAGGGCAACCTGACCCAAGATGAAATATTTTTATTTCAATTTGCCCAATGAAAAATCAAATTTTTGGGAAAAGTCAACATTTTTCCTCTGGAAAACATTTAGACAGAAAATTCCCAACCAGCTCTGCTATTTCTTACTTGTGTCGCAGAAACATCTAGAAGTCCCAGATCATGGATCAGGACTCTATTGTGCCAGGCGCTGTACAAAGATAAAACAAAAAGATTGTCCCTGCTCCAGTGACCTCACAATCTACGCATGAGACAAGAGACAACAGGTGGCTACAGACAGGAGTAGTAGAAGGAAACAACACAACAGTATCAGTCAACACAATAGTCAGTGGTCTCAGCATACCAGCAGCCTAACCAGGGTCAGGTTTCAAGAGGGGAATATGAAGCTCCCAGCGGAGCGGGGATAAGCGAAGTGAATGGACATCATGGGGATGAAGTGGTGTGGGGATCTTGAAACAGCTAACGCTATTCACGCCCTTGTGCATCACACAGCATTTTGCCAACATGCCTCAACAAGCAGACAGTCTAAGCACAAGACCAGACCTGAGACTATAGCTCAGGGAAGGGATAGTAAGAGGAGATGAAGGGTTTGGTGAACAAGGAACAAAGGAGAGAGGGTTTAAGGGGGGCAGTGTGGGAGAGGAAATGGGATAGTCCCAGTGCAGAAGGCAGCATGAGGATGCGAGGCAGGAACTCCAGAGGACTGGGAGGAGGAACTGAAGGCAAAGATATGGGCAGTGGTGATGTCACATTTGAATTTGAAGCTGAGGATAAGGCACTTGAATGTCACGTGAGCCAAGACAGACAGGGATTGGTGGAGGGCCTGTGGGGGTGACCTGCTGAGAATGACCCAGGAGAGGCTGAGTATTCTGGCTAGGCTGGCAGAGGGAAAAGTAAGATGAGGAGGAGGGCAGAAAGGCCACAGGCACAGTAATCAAGGCACTAGATGGCCCAGTCGTGGAGTTTTACCAGCAGGAGTAGCAGGGGAAGGGCGGGCACAGAGCTGAGCTGTTTGCAGACAGCAGCCTGCTACCTGCCCAGCCCCCTACTGCGCCAAGAGGCTGCTTCCTCCCTCCCTGGGTCTCACTTCTGCTCAGCAACTGATCAGCAGGTGCAGGGAAAGTGGGGGGGAGAATGCTGAGGTGCACCAACCAACCTCAGCCCCGCCTCTGCTACCCACACCGCCGCATGCCTCCCGCCCCGCCCGAAGAACTCCAGTGAGAGGGGAGTAGGTTTCCTTTGAGTGGCTGCTGCACATTCCCACTCCTCCCTCTAGGTGGTCAGGCAAGGAGGCCTAGTTTAATAGAGATTGCCAAGCTGCGTCACCAAATTGTGCATCTGGTCTGCATGCCACATCGAATCATAACCCCCCAACGCTTGTCTAGAGCCGGTCAGCTGTAGCCCTCAAAGCCCTTTGCAAAGGAGAGCAGTGTCATTTTACAGATAGGGAAACTGAGGCACAGAAAGGCGCTGCAACTTGCTCAAGGTCACAAAGCAGCAGAGCCGGGAAGTGAACCCTAGTTTCCTGAGTCCCACTCCTGTGCCTTGTCCACCAGGCTACTCTGCCCCCCGAAGGAACGCTTGTTTTGTGAAACTATGACACTGGCTCCAAGTGGCAACGCCACAACACTCTATGAGGGGAGGCAAGTATCATGCCCCTCATTTTACAGATGGGTATATTACAGTGACCCACCCCAGAGACAGGGCCAGGGCCAGAACCCAGACACTAGATACTAAAACATGCCCTCTTCTCCAGATGGCCTCAGCAGCACCATCAGCATGGCCCAAAAAGGGGAAAGTCCACGGGCCACTGGTCGAACATGATCTCCTTATGCCACTGGGAGCAGGGCTGGAAATGTTTCCCTTTGACACTCGCCTCTGGCTCTGTTTGGGATAGTACATCAGGGGTGGGGAGGTGACTCATTTGGGTTCAAATATGGATTTACTCCCACATATTCAGGATAGGCCCACTGCTCTCCTGGCTGGTCGGAGTCTCCCCTGGCACTGTGGTTACGGCTCTGAACTGGGCATCAGGAATCTTCGGGCTTAATTCCCAGCTGCACAAAGGACTTCACGTGGGAGTTTGGGCAAGTCACTCAAGTCTCTCACACCCCCAGCTCCCCACCTGGAAAAGAGGGAGAATAATGCCCCCTTCCCCCCACACTTTATCTGTCTGTAAAGAAAATTTTAAATCTTTGAGGCAGGGGCTGTATCTCATTATAGGCTGGTCTTCACAAGGCACTTACATCGGCATAGCTACGTCTCTCGGGGGGGCGGGGGATCCACTCCCCCAAGAGGTGTACTTATACTGACGTAACTCCTGGTGTAGACGAGATGAATTCTTCTGCTGACCTAGCTACTCCTCTCAAGGCAGTGGAGTACCTATGCCAATGGGAAAACCCTGCTTGTTGGCGCAGCTGGTGTCTTCACCAAAGCTGCCACACATTCCCCAGCAGGGACAGAAGTTTAATGACAACAAGCCAGAAAACCAGCAGCCCAGTTCTACCCTCACTGACGCATGGGTGATGCCCGCTGAGGCCAATGGAGATGGGTGCTGGGCAGAAGAATGGTGTTGCACAATGGACCATTCTTTCAGCTCCCCCATGGTTACATCCTGCACAGTGCAGGAGGCAGCATGGAGGAGCAGAAAGAAGGAGGCAGCCTGAGCCATATCAATATGAGAGGAAACATAGCGTGATTTTTATTCTTTAAGAGCAATGGCCTTCCTCCTTGCAAGCTCAGTCTCCAATCTCTTTCCCTCCCCTGCCCATGAATCTCCCTGAGCCAGAGCTCCCTGCAAACTGGATTTTTTTGTATCGTACATCTCTGCACCTCACGCTCCCCAACTCCAATGATTTCCTTTCATAATGAATCTTTTCGGCTCACCCTTCCCAGCTTCCAAAAATATATAACTATATTTTCTATTTGTCATCATGAGCGCCCAACAAAAATCATTTTCTTAACATAAATCCTTTCATCTCAGGGTTCCCAACAGATGTTTGTCTGTTTTCTCCCACATAACATGCTCCTGTCTTTAGTGCTCCAGTCTGTCCCCCAGCCACTGCTTTGTTTCCCTCCCCATTCGCACACACTCCTGGCTCCCATGGCGCCTTAACAAAGTCACATAAGTAGAATAAAACATTTTGCAGCAACCGAGAAAAAACACATTCTTTGTCCTTTCCAGGGCGGGGGTCAGGGAGGGGGGTTGGTCCGCAAAGAAGCTACAGGTTTTATTCTTTCTTCTGTTTTCTCCCATTCTTTTTCAAAGCAGGTATTATGTGACCGCAACCAGGATCAGGGCCCCTTTGTGCTCATAGGGAACATCTACACTGCACTCGGGTGTGCGATTGCAGCTTTGGAAAGCCCGCCCATGCTGGCTTTAATTTAGCTCGTGGGGCGAAAATGCAGCAGCAGGCAAGCACCTCGACGTGTGCTGGAAACACAAGTGCAAACCTGGGGTCCAGGTGGGCTTGTATTGCCCAGACTGAAGCCTCCGCTGCCACATCTGTGCTGCTATTTTAAACCACACTAGCTAGATTAAACCTAATGCCTGTACACAGAGCTGCAGACACACCTCTGGCTGCCGTTTAGACATACCCACTCTGAAAGTCAGTCCTTGCTTACAGTCTAACGGAGCAAGACAAAAGGTGGAAGAAAGGACTGCTCATCGTCCTCATTTTATGGCTGAGGAACTGAGGCACGGAGAAATAAGTGACTTTCCCAAGGTCATGCAGGGAGCCCATGGCATAGTCAGGAAGTGAACCCTACACTCCTAGGCCCGAGTCCAGTTTACTCTGCCGTTAGATGTAGGCTCAAGATGAAAAGTTGACATCTGGAGCTGAACTTCCCCAGAGTTGAGAGGCTCAGAACCAAGCATCAACATATTGCTCTCCGTATTGCAGCAGGGTCTGTCATTCAAAGGGCTCCCCAATCACAGCAGAAGAGACCGTCTCTGCCCCCAATAGCTGACACTCTAAAGAAACAACAACAAAACCGACACCAGGCAGTGGAAATGGAGACAGCATAGAAACGAGGAGGAAGGATGGTCTCACAAATGAGGCACTGCCCTGGAACTGAGTAGAATTGTTCTAGGTTGGAGCTGAGGCTGATCAAATTACAGACTTCAATTGCTGGTCACGGTAAAACTGATTTACTTGTAAAACTGATGCTTCAAACTTAGGCCTGTCCTACACTTAAAACTTAGAGTGACCTAGCTACGTTGTTCAGGGCAATCCTGCTGTAGAGGCAGCTAGGCCAAAGGAAAAATTCCTCTATCAACCTAGCTACCGTCTCTCAGAGAAGTGGTTTACCTACACCTACAGAAAAACCCCTTCTGTTACCTCAGGAAGCGTTTACATTATCCCGTTGTAGTATATAGACCTTGCCTGAGCCTTTCTGGTAGCGCTCAGTGAGATTAAAAACCACACTAAGCATGAAGACGATACGTTCTGTGCTTAACTGGCGATTTGCTAGCCCAGTGTTTCTCCACCTTTTTGATACCAGGGACCACCTTGCTGCCTTCCCAAACTTTGTCAGGGAGATCTCAGGACCGGCACTGGTCTGCAGACCAGTTATTGAGCATCACTGTGCTAGACTGTATAAAACTTCCAGTTATTAAATATATCAGGCATCAAGCACAAGATTTAAGGTCCAAAGCTCATTATAGTTACATATTCCACTCTGAGCTGAGAACAAGCATGTAAAATTTTAGCCCAATTTGTTGGCCAAAGTTATGAGGACTTGAAAAAGGGAAAGTGCAATTCAACCTTAATCATAGCATGTGACTCTATGAACATTATAACTCATCAGTTTAAGTATTCTATTTTATAGCCTGGATTTCTTATGAAGGTCATCAGGTCACTGGAGTTCTCCTGACAATGGTAGCCATATAACAAATGGTAAAGGAGTTTATTGTATATTAAGAATGTAACAACAGACACACAAGGAGGAACCCTTATAGCAAAAAGAGAGCTCCAGATTTAGGACTACCGGGTGTTTGAGATTTGAAAGAACTAAACGCTAAAAGATGCAGACAGCAGCTTTTCAGGGTCCTTAACCTTGATGAATAAATGAATAAAATCCCTTTAAAAATTGCAGTGTTTCTTTCAAGTGGTTTCCAGCATGTTAATGATCAAGAGAAGCAGAGAAAATTACTGAGAAAAGAGATGACTTTCCTCAGTATCGCTCTCACCACGGAGTCTGCCAGACAGACCTGAGCTGTAAGCACGTAAAATGCAAGGCAACGTATGCTGGAGTAAGGGGAGATCAGGGGCTTTTTAGTGATCCACGTAGATTTTGAATACAGGTAAACTGACAGCACAACTCTGGAACATTACCAAATTAGAGCTTTGGCTACAGATCTGGAGCCTTCTAATGCCCTGTATCTAGGTACTTATACAGGGCTCATCACCACAGGATCCTGGTTACCTCACAACCACGGATGGAATGATCCCTGTGAGGCAGGGGGTGTTATCCCCATTTCACAGATGCGGAACTGAGACCCCGAGTGATTTGGGGTAACATGTTCAAAAGTGTCTAAGTGATTTAGGAGCCTAGGTTTTAGTAACTTTCAGTAAGACTTAGATCTTCTCTACACTACACAGTTTTGTCAACAAAAGTTAGCGTTTGTCAACAAAACAGTGGATATGTACCTGCTGAAACACTCCTCCTGCCGATGTAATTCCATTGCTATGCTGACAAAATAAAACCACCTCGATGAGAGACATACAGCTTTTTGTGACATAGTTAGAGCAACACAGCATCAGTGTAGACACTGTGATTGCTTCTGTTGCCCTAATTGTCCTCCAGGAGGTGTCCCACAATGCCCATCATGACCGCTGTGGTCAGCAATTTGAACTCCACTGTCCTGCAGGTACATAGGTATGCACTGTGGTTAGATGTTGATAGATGTTTGGCTGCGTGTGTTCCCTTTGTATGCCGGCCCAGCCCTGCGCAGACAGCTGGCATGGCAGGCCTCGAGAGAACAGCCCAATGACCACAAGATTCATTAAGGGATGAAGGCATCCAGCCAAGTTTATTGTCAACAAAGCACGGTATTAGTATCCCGCAGACTCTATCGGACCACTAATATATGTGTGCCCGTAACAATGGACCAGCTTAGTGAACAGCGGGACTTTCTGTTCCTCCCTAGGCTAGACAAAGACACTCCCTCTGAGATACATCTTTAGCCCTGATACAAACAAGTTAATACTGCTCCTCTGACATAGTTAGTTACTGTCCCCTGACATGGCTAGTTATTACCCATCACCTTGTACATGTTGGTTTGATTAAAATATCTCTATTACGTACTGTTATCCTGACCCTATCTTTTAGGAGGGGTCACTGTGTTCCTGTTATCCTTGGGGAATGTTTTTGTACCATCCTTGATATTGGGATGTTCTGGTACCACTTGATATCGGGATGTGTTTGCGTGAGCACTCTGTGTCTAGCACTTCTTAGGAATGTGTATTTCTACAATATCAGCCCTGTTCTTGCCAGATCCTGTGAGGAGGTCCTGCCTCACACCAGGCCTCTGATACAAGGGCTTTTGTCTCAGACCAGGGGTCGGCAACCTTTCAGAAGTGGTGTGCCGAGTCTTCATTTATTCACTCTAATTTAAGGTTTGGCGTGCCAGTGATACATTTTAACGATTTTAGAAGGTCTCTGTCTATAAGTCTGTAAGATATAACTAAACTATTCTTGAATGTAAAGTAAATAAGGTTTTTTAAATGTTTAAGAAGCTTCATTTAAAATTCAATTAAAATGCAGAGCCCCCCGGACCGGTGGCCAGGACCCGGGCAGTGCGAGTGCCCCTGAAAATCAGCTCGCTTGCCGCCTTTGGCCTGTGTCCCATAGGTTGCCTACCCCTGTCTCAGGCTCTCTTCCTACTACAGGCACCCTTCCCCCATTTAAAGGCCGGGGAATTTTTGGAATTCCTCTTCCTGTTTGCTTGGCGTGGACTGTTCACGCAGCATCCTCCCAGCTGACCAGGCCACCTTTCTGCAGCAGACGCCCTCCCACGGAGAGTACACCAGAGCTGTTAGGGCTGTGGGGAGAGGAGGCTGTGTAGTTGCACCCTCGCTCAAGCCATAGGAACTTTGATCTCTATGGGCAGATCGCTCATGGCAAGCAGGAGAAGGGACCCGAAAGGGGGACACAGCAGTGCCGTGCTAAGATCAATTTGCTGAGGCAGGCTATGAACCAGCTCCCGGACACACCGGCTCGTCTGCCTGGCCAGCAACTCCTCAGGATGCTGCCTGTCCAAACCGCTCCTTGTAGGTAACGATCAGTGCACCCCATTTCCCAAGTTCCCCAGAGATGTCTGTCTGCAGTTTCCAGTCCCTCCCACTGGCCCCTCATGGAAGTTATTAAATTCACTGCCTCCAAAGAGGCAGACACACACTAACCTGTTAGTTTAGCTGAGGATTTAACCTTTCAGTTTAATACGCAGCCCTGAGACGGTTTTGTAATAAAACAAGAGTAAGTTTATCGACAAAGAGCAGAGATTTCAGTGACAATAAGTAAAAATGGAAGGCACAGTTATGGTTCCAAGTTAAACAAACAAACACTTTCTAGTGACAACCTCACCACATCTGCAAGTTACAGTCTTGGTTTAAGCATGTTTCTCACCTATAATCAGCTCCCCAAGATCTCAGCCTCTTTGGTTGAAGGGTCCAGCTTTCTCAGATTACAAGAACTCTCTTTGCCCTTGGTGTCCGTCCACTGATAGATGATAAAATGGCGGTTTGCCTCTGCTTCTGTCTTCCCAAAGTTCCTTGACCCCGTTTCAAGAGGCAGGATGGCTCCCTAGTGGGAGCAGTCTGCAACCCTTGTTGAGATTCTTAAATCATAGAAGATCAGGGTTGGAAGGGACCTCAGGAGGTCATCTAGTCCAACCCCCTGCTCAAAGCAGGATCAATCCCCAATTTTTGCCCCAGATCCCTAAATGGCCCCTCAAGGATTGAACTCACAACCCTGGGTTTAGCAGGCCAATGCTCAAACCACTGAGCTATCCCTCACCCCCCAAATGGTCACCTTTCCCCCATTTGCTCACCTGCTGGCTTTGTTGACCATACATGTAAATGTGCTTTGCTTTGTCTTTGGCCTCACCTTGCTTAATTTACATTGGAGACACAGTCAAGCTGGCAAAACCACCTTCCTTTGTCTAGGATCGCGGTTCTCAAACTGTGGGTCAGGACCCATTTTAATGGGGTTGCCAGGGTTGGCTTAGACTTGCTGGGGCCCGGGTCCAAAGCCTGAGCCTCACCACCCAGGGCCAAAGTCCAAGGGCTTCAGCCCTGGGCAGCAAGGCTCAGATTACAGGCCCCCTGCCTCAGGCTGAAGCCATTGGGCTTCAGCTTTGACCACCCCCCACCCCCACGCTCAGGGTGGTGGGGCTCTGGCTTTGGCTCTCTCACCTAGGGTGGCGGGACTCAGGCAGGCTCAGGCTTTGGTCGCCCCCTGGGGTCATGTAGTAATTTTTGTCATCAGAAGGGAGTCGCAGTGCAATGAACTTTGAGAATCCCTGGCCTAGGAGCAGCCACGTAGCCAGGTGGAGGGAACAGGGGGACCGATCCAAAAAAAAGGCTCCGGGTGTCTTCAGCGGCACTGAAAGTCCCGCCACCGAGATGCCGCTGAGGACCCGGAGCGAGTGAAGGTCCCGGCGCCGAGGACCCGGAGCGAGTGAAGGTCCCGGCGCCGAGGACCCGGAGCGAGTGAAGGTCCCGGCGCCGAGGACCCGGAGCGAGTGAAGGTCCCGGCGCCGAGGTGCCACCAAGGACCCGGAGCGCCGCCAGGTGAGTAAAAGCACCGCAGTGGGTGGT
Organism: Caretta caretta; assembly: GCF_965140235.1. Lineage (NCBI taxonomy): Eukaryota > Metazoa > Chordata > Testudines > Cheloniidae > Caretta > Caretta caretta. The sequence goes on along the minus strand of NC_134210.1, from coordinate 6,470,969 downwards.
GCCTTTTTTTTGGATCTCTCCCCCTGTTCCCTCAACCGGGGAAAATTTAAAAGGCGCCATGACATTGACAAGGCGCCACTTGTACTCAGTGGGGGAGCGACCGCAGCCCCACTCCCCCCCTAGCTATGCTACTGCCTAGGAGATGTCGGGCTCAGGCATTGCCTGCCATGCACATTTTAGGAACATATTTCCAGCACACACCTAGAACTCTTTATACATCATCCTTACATACATCATCCAATCATGTTAACGGCCAATGTGTAACCAGTTTTACAGTCTTCAAATATGTTAAGGACTTTTATAAAAAGGACATAAGAACATAAGAACATCTATACTGGGTCAGACCAAAGGTCCATCAAGCCCAATGTCCTGTCCTCTGACAGTGGCCAATGCCAGGTGCCCCAGAGGGAATGAACAGAACAGGTCATCATCAAGTGATCCATGCCCTGCCACCCAATCCCAGCTTCTGGCCAACAGAGCTAGGGACACCATTCCTATTCATCCTGGCTAACAGCCATTGATGGACCCATCTTCCATGAATCTATCTAGCTCCCTTTTGAACCCCATTATAATATTGGCCTTCAAACAACACCCTTTGGCAAGGAGTTCCAGAGGTTGACAGTGCGTTGTGTGAAAAAATACTTTGTGTTTGCTTTAAACCTGCTACCTATTAATTTCATTTCGTGGCCCCTTGATCTTGTATTATGAGAAGGAGTAAATAACATTTCCTTATTTACTTTCTCTATATCACTCATGATTTTATAGACCTCTATCATATCCCCCCTTAGTCGCCTCTTCTCCAAACTGAAAAGTCCCAGTTTTATTAATCTCTCCTCATATGGAAGCCGTTCTATACCCCTAATCATTTTTGTTGCCCTTTTCTGAACCTTTTCTAATTCCAATATATCTTTTTTGAGATAGGGCGACCACATCTGCACTCAGTATTCAAGATCTGGGTGTACCATGGATTTATACGGAGGCAATATGATATTTTCTGTCTTATTATCTATCCCTTTCTTGATGATTCCCAACATTCTGTTCGTTTTTTTGACTGCTGCTGCACATTGAGTGGATGATTTCAAAGAACTACCCACAGTGATGCCAAGATCTCCTTCTTGAGTGGGAACAGCTAATTTAGACCCCATCATTGTATATGTATAGTTAGGATTATGTTTTCCAATGTGCATTACTTTGCATTTATCAACGTTAAATTTCATCTGCCATTTTGTTGCCCAGTCACCCAGTTTTGTGAGATCCTTTTATAGCTCTTCGCAGTCTGCCTGGGACTGTGGCCAATTGTTTGACATGTCTGCTGAAGGTAGGACAAGTAGTAATGAGCTTAATCTGCAGCAAAGGAGATTTAGGGTAGATATTAGGAAAAGCTTTGTAAAACTATAAGGGTGGTTAAGCTCTGGAATAGGCTTCCAAGGCAGGTTGGGGACTCCCCACCACTGGAGGTTTCTAAGAACAAGTGGGACAAATACCAGTGGTCTAGGTTTATGTGGTCCTGCCTCAGCACAGAGGGCTGGACTTGATGACTTCTCAAGGTCCCTTCCAGCCAAGCATTTCTATGAACACTGTCAGAATTATTTTTTCCAGTTTTCTTCCAAAACAAAATTCCAGCAAAATCAACCCGATTTCACTAAGCATTTCAATTTCAACAGAACCACATTGTCTGACGGTGTAGGGTTCTGTCCAAGTTTCTCCAAGCAGCTCTGCTCACAGACCAGTTCAGGGGCTGCTCCATGCATGAGGGCACCATGGAAGAAAGCATGGAGGTGTCTGCAGGAGAAGCGGCCAAGCAGCTGGCCAAGGCTGCTATCACTGGGAGCAGAAGGGGTGGAGGGTGCAACTCGATAAGAGAGCAGAATAAGTAGGGAGCAGCCGAGTTGTACAGGGCCCTGAAGACAAGACAGTCATTTTTCTTATTTCTCTGCCATCACAAGTATCATCTATGCTTGGATTATTTTGGACTCTCAACTCTGCTCTATTTGCATACTCCCCCTTCCTACCTCTTCCTTTCTACTATCTTACTGCATAATTACACCAACTTCTTCCCTTCCCTACATCCCGCCCCCATCACCTCTTTCAACCATATAACTCAGATGTCCCATATTCCCCTCCCCCCCAAAATCACCTGAAACTAACAAGACATGTGCCTAACCATCACCCTTACTCGTATGCTGTGCTCATCTTGTCTTGCCTGCTTAAGCAGTGATCTCTCTGTGACAGGGACGGTCTATTTCTACATGTTCATACAGTGCATAGCATAATGAGCTGGCTCTGCTAGGTGCTACCTGAATATAACAAAAACAGGAAGAAAGCTGGCCTATACAGCCTAGTAATTCCATAAAATTCCACTAGGGGGCTTCTTGCACCTACTTTGGAATCATCTCGTACTGGACTTGTCAGAGACAGGGCACTGGGCTGGCTGGACCACAGATTTGCAAATCCTAGGTTCTCAACCAATTTTCCCCACAAAAGGCAGCTTAGACAGAGACTCTCAGCATCACAAGACGGTTTCTTGAGCAGAGGCCTAATTATACGTTCCTTACAGACAACTGATATCTTGTCCCACACTCCTTGAAGTAAAATATGGACAATCTCAGCCAACAGTGGACCCAGTATGTCCCTGGCTGGCCTTCATCATCCAGAAAAGACATGGATCTAATTCCTCCATCATAGCCCAGGTGCCACGAGCACCTCGGTGACAGACACTGGCTGGCACTGAAGGAGAAACGATAATGCAGTGGTGGTTCTCTCGAGACACCGTTCTGTCGCCACAGAGGCAGACAGCTCCCTCTCAGAGAGTTTATCTGCAAAGTAACATGAATGTTCCTCACAGCAGGAGAGAGCTGGCGAGATGTGCATGAAAAAATTAAAATGCAGATTCCCTCAAACACTTCCAAATCTTTTTCTTCCTTTATCATCCCCCTTTACCATCTTCCCTTTTATTTATGCCTCCACTAGACACATGTATCAACATCAAAGCACATTGTCATATAGCAGAGTTGTACTCTGAACCCACTACTTGCTTATGTCCCGCTCCAATGAGACGTGGAGTCACTCCTGTGAGCTGAGGAGCAACCTGAGTTCCCATCATGTTAGCGCGTCACCTTGCGTGAAATTCACCCCTCTACAGAGGGCCTACCCAAGACCTAAGTCCGATTTTGAGGTTTTATGTGATACTTAAGGCTCTCTACACAGGGGTGAACATCACCCAGAATAGATTCATAGATATTTAGGCCAGAAGGGACCATTATGATCATCTAGTCTGACCTCCTGCACAATGCAGGCCACAGAATTTCACCCACCACTCCTAAAAAAGACCTCACACCTATATCTGTGCTATTGAAGTCCTCAAATTGTAGTTTGAAGACCTCAAGGAGCAGAGAATCCTCCAGCAAGTGACCCGTGCCCCATGCTACAGAGGAAGGCGAAAAACCTCCAGGGCCTTCCAATCTGCCCTGGAGGAAAATTCCTTCCCGACCCCAAATATGGCGATCAGCTAAACCCTGAGCATATGGGCAAGATTCATCAGCCAGATACTACAGAAAATTCTTTCCCGGGTAACTTGGATCTTACCCCATCTAAAAACCCATCACAGGCCATTGGGCCTATTTACCATGAATATTTAATTACCAAAACCATGTTATCCCATCATACCATCTCCTCCATAAACTTATCGAGTTTAATCTTAAAGCAAGATAGATCTTTTGCCCCCACTACTTCCCTCGGAAGGCTATTCCAAAACTTCACTCCTCTGATGGTTAGAAACCTTCGTCTAATTTCTAATCTAAATTTCCTAGTGGCCAGTTTATATCCATTTGTTCTTGTGTCCACATTGGTACTGAGTTTAAATAATTCCTCTCCCTCTCTGGTATTTATCCCTCTGATATATTTATAGAGAGCAATCATATCTCCCCTCAACCTTCTTTTAGTTAGGCTAAACAAGCCAAGCTCCCTGAGTCTCCTTTCATAAGACAAGTTTTCCATTCCTCGGATCATCTCAGTAGCCCTTCTTTGTACCTGTTCCAGTTTGAATTCATCCTTCTTAAACATGGGAGACCAGAACTGCACACAGTATTCCAGGTGAGGTCTCACCAGTGCCTTATATAATGGTACTAAAACCTCCTTATCCCTACTGGAAATACCTCTCCTGATGCATCCCAAGATGACATTAGCTTTTTTCACAGCTATATCACATTGGCAGCTCATAGTCATCCTATGATCAACCAATACTCCAAGGTCCTTTTCCTCCTCCGTTACTTCTAGTTGATGCGTCCCTAGCTTATAACTAAAATTCTTGTTATTAATCCCTAAATGCATGACCTTACACTTCTCACTATTAAATTTCATCCTATTCCTATTACTCCAGTTTACAAGGTCATCCAGATCCTCCTGTAGGGTATCCCTGTCCTTCTCTAAATTAGCAATACCTCCCAGCTTTGTATCATCTGCAAACTTTATTAGCACACTCCCACTTTTTGTGCCCAGGTCAGTAATAAAAAGATTAAATAAGATTGGTCCCAAAACTGATCCTTGAGGAACTCCACTGGTAACCTCCCTCCAACTTGACAGTTCACCTTTCAGTAGGACCCGTTGTAGTCTCCCCTTTAACCAATTCCCTATCCACCTTTCAATTTTCCTATTGATGCCCATCTTATCCAATTTAACTAATAATTCCCCATGTGGCACAGTATCAAACGCCTTACTAAAATCTAAGTAAATTAGATCCACTGCGTTTCCTTTATCTAAAAAATCTGTTACTCTCTCAAAGAAGGAGATCAGGTGGGTTTGGCACGATCTACCTTTTGTAAAACCATGTTGTATTTTGTCCCATTTACCATTGACTTCAATGTCCTAAACTACCTTCTCCTTCAAAATTTTTTCCAAGACCTTGCATACTACAGATGTCAAACTAACAGGCCTATAATTACTTGGATCACTTTTTTTCCCTTTCTTAAAAATAGGAACTATGTTAGCAATTCTCCAATCATACGGTACAACCCCTGAATAAAGCCCTTATCTTTGATAGCTTCGTGCAGAAAGGATCAAATTGACCTATTGCAAGAGTTAAAGATTCTCACCTGATTCTATCTCCTCCTCAATTCAGGACTCTCACTCTTCCCAGTCGTTCTTTTCCTCCATTGGTGGTTGAACATTTGCAGTCAGAATTATCTGCCCGCCCATCTCCACCTCACTGATTTCCCTACATCCTTTTGTAAGGCCTATCTCAGAACTAAAGGAAATCAATCCCCCCGCGTCTGAGCACCCCAAACTGTGTGTGTAGGAAGTTTTCTAAATGCTAACGCTGCTCTGTAACTGTACCCCACAGCCAGCCCTTTCCCACAGACCTCTCTCCTGATTTGTGCCTATTGTTTAATGGGCTGAAACAATAACCTCAAGATCTTTATGCTGCATTCAAACTCCAGAACCAGAGCCAGATTTTAAGGTAAGGCTGATCTCTACTCCAAACACCCCTCTTCCTTGCTGCCTACAATCCAGGAGTTTGACCCATTCCCCATAACATCCTTTACTACTGCCAGATTTTCACAGCTGCTTTTTCTTCTTCCTCTGATTCTCACCTCAGCACCCTAAGACCTTCTTCTTGTTGAGTTCCCACTGTCCTAATCACTGATGGACTGGAACCAGGCAAGCCCTGGATTTTAACAGCCCCAACCCTGTAACTTGCTGCATGTTGGGAAAATGGTGCAACATCAAATGTAATTGTCTTGCGGCATAATTAGTAAAGAAATATTGGCCAGGGAAATGAGGGAAAATGCACAAAAGGCGCATGGCTGGATGTTTAAGTGTAATGTATATTCATTCCTCCCCCGCCCCGCGTGAAGAATGTGTAAAGGGCTCTGCATGTATGGAAGAGGACGGGGGTGGGGGTGGTGAAAGGGGAGTTGGAATCATGATGTTTGAAGGTGAAAAGAGTCTTTATATCTGGATTAGTGGAGTCCTGGGGCCTTCAAAAAATAGTTAAAATTCCCTTTTTTTGAGTAATGGAGAAGTAGTTTGCATTGATCTTAAGAATTTGCTTATAGTTTTCCCTCGAGTTCAATGTACTGGGGAGTGCAAAGCTGACACAGCTCAAAAGTTTTATGAACCTCAGGTAACAGCGTGAAAGGAAATTTTAATAAATATTACATTTATTTAAATTTAATTTTTTTCCTTGTTAATAATAAAAGCCACCCTTGGTCTTCTGGGCTTTTCTCATATGCCTACTTAATACAGCAGCTGAATTGTGGAATTATTTATATTTTAACTTCGTTTTCAGTAAATCGTCCATCATCCACCTTTCAAGAGCATTAAATTCAGAGACGAATGACAGGAGAGAAGGAGATTGGGAAATAAATATTGACTTTTAGGGGTTTTTTTTAAACAGTGAATAAGAAATAGCAGCTGTTGCAGGTGGGGAAAAAAAGAAAGTCATTTGTACCTATATATTTCTTGCCACCGCAGACCAGCCTTCCTGCTTCTGTTTTATATGTGGGAAGTCAGATCCCGATTTCAGGGGCATCAATATCACAGGAGAACTCAGTTCCCGGGGGCATAGGCCCACAACCTCAAAGATATTTATTCACCAATGGGAGTTAGGTGCCTAAATATCTCTGAGGATCTAGGCCTTAGTGGTTTACAGGGGTAATTGGGTAAAATTCTCTGGCCTGTGACATGCAGGAGGTCAGAGTAGATGATCTCCTGGCCCTTTCTTGTCTTAAAACCTAGGAATCTAGTCCCATCTATTTAGAGGTATGTGTTGTGAATCTCGCCACTTAAAACACCCAGTAGTACAGCAGGCAATAGCTGATTCCCTGCGCCAAATCCAGGGAAAGTGGGGCTGGCACAGACAGGAAACCCATCACATTAGGTCTCCCCAATGACATCATCTCCATCCTGACTTCTATGAGCAGGTTCTCCCCCCACCCAAAGCATACGAGAAGCCCCCAATTGTCCCCCTCACTCCCTCTCTTCCAAAGGATAGGTTGAGAGACTCCTCATACCCCGTTCTCCTTTCCCAGGACAGGGCAGCCTTCCTTGGCTGGCAATCTCACTAGGTCTTTCTTCAAACTCTCTCTCCTTCCTGAATTAGCCACTTCCTGTTCTCGCCCACCCGAAGCAGCAAGCAGAGAGTCGTGTGCAGATTAAACAAAAAGGCCCCAGAGTGTCTGTAATTCAACCGGGGTGGTGGGCACAAGGGCCTTGTGTGCCAGGGATGGTACAGACCACACCAGCCTGACCCAGGAGAATGAGACTCAAGGATTCCTCGTTGTGTGGGATAGCTGCCTTCCTGCTCACCTAGACACACATGGGGACGCACTGCCCCCACCCAGGGAATAAGGTCCCCAACTCCCATCTAGCCCCATGCCCAGGAAATAGGGTCCTTCATAGATTTGTAGAGTTTAAGGCCAGAAGGGAACATTCATTACAACATTTAGTCTGACTGCCTGTGCATCACAGGCCACTGAATTTCACCTTGTTACCCCTGTATTGAACCCAATACCTAGCGTTTGAGCTTGCTAAAGAATTTGAAGACCTCAAGAGATGAAGAACCCACCACTTCCTTTGGGAGTTTGTTCCCATGATTAATCGGCCTCACTGGTGAAAACCTGGGCCTAATTTCTAACTGGAATTTGTCTGGTGACAACTTCCAGCCATTGGTTCTTGTTCTGCCTTTCTCAGCGAGCTTAGAAAGCCTTTTAGTTTCTGCTGTTGTCTTCTAGTGAAGGTACTTATACCACACAAGCAAGTCATCTCTCAATCTTCTTTTTGATAAGATAAACAGAGTGACCTTTCTAAGTCACCCACTGTAATCCATTACCATTTTTCTCAGGCCCTCCGATCATTTTTGTGGCTGTTTTCTGCGATGTCTCCAATTTTTCAACATCCTTCCTAAATGTGGAGAACCCAACTGTACACAGGATTCGAGTATCGGTCTGTCATAAATATAAAGGGAAGGGTAAACACCTTTAAATCCCTCCTGGCCAGAGGAAAAACCCTTTAACCTGTAAAGCGTTAAGAAGTTAGGATAACCTCGCTGGCACCTGACCAAGATGACCAATAAGGAGACAAGATACTTTCAAAGCTGGAGGGGTGGGAAACAAAGGGCTCTCTCTGTCCGCGTGTTGTTTTTGCCGGGACCAGAGCAGGAATGCAGGTCAGAACTCCTGTAAAAAGTCAATAAGCAATCTAGTTAGACATGCATTAGATTCTGTTTTGTTTAAATGGCTGATAAAGTAAGTTGTGCTGAATGGAATGTATATTCATGGTTTTGTGTCTTTTTGTAACTTAAGGTTTAGCCTAGAGGGATTCTCTATGTTTTGAATCTAATTACCCTGTAAGGTATTTACCATCCTGATTTTACAGAGGTGATTCTTTTACTTTTTCTTTAATTAAATTCTTCTTTCAAGAACCTGATTGCTTTTTCATTGTTCTTAAGATCCAAGGGTTTCGGTCTGTGTTCTCCTATGCAAATTGGTGAGGATTTTTATGAAGCCTTCCCCAGGAAAGGGGGTGTAGGGCTTGGGGGGATTTTGGGGGTAAGACGTTTCCAAGTGGGCTCTTTCCCTGTTATATTTGTTAGACGCTTGGTGGTGGCAGCAAAAAAGTCCAGGGACAAAAGGTAAAATAGTTTGTACCTTGGGGAAGTTTTCACCTAAGCTGGTAAAAATAAGCTTAGGGGGTTTTCATGCATGTCCCCACATCTGTACCCTAGAGTTCAGAGTGGGGAGAACCTTGACACGGTCTCACCAAGATTGTATACAGAGAGAAATTCCTATTCACTACTTCCCTGTTTATACAGCCAAGAATCACATTAGACCTTTTAGCCACAGCATCTCACTGGGAGCAAATGTTGAGATGCTTGTCCAGTATAATCCCTTTTCAGAGTCACTGCTCTCCATGATACAGTCCCCCGTTTTGTAGGTGTGGCCTGCATTCCTCGTTCCTAGATGCAGAGACCTTGCATTTGGCTGCATTAAAGTGTAGTTTGTTTGAATGGGCCCAGTTTACCAAGCGATCTAGATCACTTTGTACGGTCATGCTGTCATCATCATTATTTACTCCACAAATTTGACCAGCAGTGATTTTATATTTACTTCCAGATCACTGATGAAACTGTTGAATAACGCCAGCCAGGAACCAATCCCTGGAAACCCCATTAGCAATTCCCCCATTCAATGATAAGGCCTCATTGATTACTTCTTTTTGAGATCTGTCAGACAGTTCTTAAGCCATTGCATGTGTGTCTATTGATACTGTAGAGTTCTAATTTTATCATCAGGTGTGGTACTAAATCCAACACCTTCCAAAAGTCTAAGTATATTACATCCACACAGTTACCTTTAGCCACCAAACTTGTAATCTCATCAAGGAATGAAAACAGGTTTGTTTGACATGACCTATTTTCCATGTTGAGTGGCATTAATTATATTACTGGCCTTTAATTCGTTATCAGTTGAATCTCATAGCAGTTTTCCCATTATTTTGCCCAAGACTGATGTCAGGCTAACCAGTATATAATTACCTGGGTCATCCCACTTGCTCTCTTTGAATACTGACACAACATTAGCACTCTTCCAGTCATCTGGAATTTCCCTGGTATTCTAAGATTTATTAATAATTAAGAACAGTGGGACAGAGATCTCCTCACCCAACTCTTTTAGGACTCTTGGAGGCAAGTTATCTGGGCCAGCTGATCGACATATGTTTATCCCTAGCAGATGTTGTCTACCATCCTCCTCTGTTACTAATGGACTGGAAAGTATATCCTCATCCTCATGCGATATGAGTACATCGTCCTGCTTCTTTCCAAATGCGGAACAGAAATATTTAGTAAACACTTGCCTTTTCCCTCAGCCTCACTCTTATACAGCCCCACACCCAAAGAATAAGATCCCTGTTCCCCAATTTCTGTCTCACCCAGCCCTACATTCAGGAATAACAGTCCACACTTCCTAGTCTCACTCTCCCCCAGCCCCACCCCTGAAAAACAAGGTCTTTGCTCTCAGTGCACAGCAGGTTGATTGAGGCCTGCCCTTTTCAGTGAGGTCTGTCACCTCATTCCACTGCCTTTCCAATTCCAGGTGCTTTCGTCATTACATTGCCCTGGGGCTGGGGCAAAACACTTCCTCCAAGTGGCCAGAGGCAGAACCTCCGTGGCTAGCAGAGAAGTCAAGCAGCCAAGTTATGACAGGCCGCTCCCTTTGCAGAGAGCCATCCTCCCCTAGGCTGGCAGGCAGTAGCGAGACAAGCGAGGCAGCCGGCGAAAGGGGAGATACAAGTTAGATAGAGGTTAAAGAAACAGAGTAAAAAAAAAAAAAAAAAGTGACACCCTCTTGGCCTTCCGGAGTCTGGTACTGACGCTAACTGAGCGGCCGGAGCAGCGGGAGACATGGGAATCCCGCTCCTTGTACCCGAGCTGACCCCATTGCCTTCCAGGTCCCAGGAGGGTGCGTCACACACAAAAGAACAAACAGCTAAAACTCGGTGGCATTTAAAAATATATTGAGAGACTTTGCATCCTGTTCCCTTTCGCGCGGTGATGCCATTTATACACAGGGCTTCTCAGAGACGCTGCCTCTCCGAGCACTTTACATTGTCCTTAATTACACGCTAGTGGTGGAGTGACTGTCTACAGGCAACCGCATCCCCCATTATCCACTCAGCAATACCAGCCGCCAGCTGCGAACATTGACAGGAGCAGCAAGTCATCTGGGCTGCCATTAACGGAGCGCAGGAATGTTGGCGGGGCCGCAGGGATCATCTCACCCCAGAGTCTTTCCCCCAAAGCCGCCAATCGCCCGTGGCATCGCCTCCCTCCGGAATCCAACACACGAGAGAACACCAACCTTGGGGTTAAGCCTCTCTCTCTCCTGCCCTGCCAGTTCAGCACATAGGCAGCAAGCCAGACCCTTGTTCAAAAGAACGGCCATATTGGGTCAGGCCAATGGTCCATCTAGCCCAGTATTCTGTCTGCTGAGAATGAGCAAGGGCGGGTGCCCCAGAGGGAATGAACAAATCAGGCAATCACCAAGTGATCCAAGCCCTGTTGTCAGGCAGAGCTGGAAATTCTCCCTCATTCCAACATCAGGGGGGGCTGGCTGCCTGGTCGCTATTGGCGATTCAATATATGTATGTAGTCCGTTGGGCGGGGGCGCGGGGAAGAGGCGGTGACTCCTCCCCCTCCAGGTCCGTGGGTGGCCAATGCACCCCACATACAATGTATTACATATTATTTGCATTACCATAGAACTTGGGAGCTCCAGGCACGGGCCAGCACCTCTAGTGCTAGGTGCTGTACAAATACAGCACAAAAAGATGGTCCCTGCCCCAAAAGCATGGCTAAAGAGCAGTTATGCTCTCTGTGCAGTGGCTTCTGTATTTCCAGAGCCTTCATGTCCCTGCAGTCCGACCACCTGGTGTGCTGACCCTGCTAGTGGGACAAACTCAGCAGGATTGGGCTAGGTCTGTACATGGATGAGAGACCACTGAGAAAATGCTGCAGAAGAAGGTGGGGGTGAATCAGGAGGTGTCACTTTTGACTTTGAATGAATATTAAGCCAATATCCCATCACTGCATCAGCCTTTGGGTGACATGTGCAGCCCAGGGCTTGACCACTTGTTCTCGTGAGAGACCCTGCGGTATTCTTAGAAGAGTCAGGGGGTAAAATCTCAGTGTCCTGGCCAAACTCCAGTAGGTTATTGTGCCCTGTCCTCCTCCAACCCTCAGCTGATTTCAGCATTCTTCTTCATTCCCTGGCCTAGACTGCAGGATAGCAGCAGCTGCCTGCCAGTCGTGGGTGAGGTAATCTCTGAGAACAGATTGCTTATCAAGGATTGTAAAGCATTTCGGGTTCCTTCGCAACACCACAAGTTATTAATGTCCAGCTGCATGGATGGGTTGGGTCCCATTCTGCAAGGTATGTTCCCATGTCATATGCGCGAAGACAGGGGTGGCCAACCTGAGCCTGAGAAGGAGCCAGAATTTACCAATGTCCATTGCCAAAGAGCCACGGTAATAAGTCAGCAGCCTCCCATCAGCTCCCCAACACACACGCTCCCAGAGCCTCCCACCCACCGGCAGCCGCTGATCAGCGCCTCCCCCTCCCTCCCCACACCTCCCAATCAGCTGGTTCGTGGCGTGCAGGAGGCTCGGAGGGGAAGGGGCGAGGGCATGGCAGGCTCAGGGGAGGGGGCAGGAAGGGGGGGAGTGGAGGCAGGGTCTGAGCAGTGAGTGCCCCCCGGCACATTGGAAAATTGGCACCTGTAGCTCCAGCCCCGGAGTCGGGGCCTCTACAAGGAGCCGCATATTAATGTCTGAAGAGCTGCATGTGGCCACCCCTGCGCTAAGATACTCCTGCATGCCTCATGACAGACCGGTCTTTATCCTTTCGACTGATCCCCAGGCATGCAGTTAGCAGGAAATCTGCACTTGTTACTGACGGATCCCAGCACTTCCCCTGTTGTACAGGTGGGAAAACGGAGACACAAAGCAGTTCCACGGCTTCACCTGAGTCCCACAAGTGAGCCGCAGAGCCACAACTTCCCAGTTACCCCATGGCGTCTCCATCAGGCCACGCTGCATCCCCTTGGACAACTCGGTAATTCTTCCCAACAGGGTTCTTTAATTAAGTTTGGGACAGACTCATGGGAGACCTTAGGCTCCCATTCAGTAGCATTGCCTCTGGGATCGCCGTCTGAATTCAACACGGCAACCAAAAGTCGTTTGGATTTGGGCCTTCGTCCCGTGCGTCCTTCGCTCACCTAGTGGGAGCGGCAGTGTTTCTATGCCAGCACGCCCGGCAGCACGAGCATTTGTGAGGTTAAGCACGAGCCCCAATTCCTGGCAGCAGGATCTCAAACCTCTTGCACCTTCGCGTCTTTACTCCCAATAGCTCAGGGTCAAAGAGGGATGGGACGGGCAGGGGCGGAGAACGGGTATGTTGGAGGAGACCCGGGCTTACCACACATGCTACCCTCAGCCTGCAAAGGAAGCACTTGTCTTTTTGGACTCTCTTGCCACCACGAGCCAGGGGCGACTTAGTGGAGGCAACGCAGACGCATCACATTAGCACACAGTCGGGTTCCCTGGTGTTCACTTTGCCGCTCTAAGCTCCCGCTTCAGCGCACTTCACTCCACACCTGCCCTGCAGTCTCCTCCCAGTCCACCCACAGGATAATTACAAGGGCTGTGACGGGGGGAGAGGCTTATGCATTTCAACAGCAGGAGAGGAAAAGTCTTTCAAGGTAGCTGGTTTACAGCAAAAGTGAAAGCCTTTGGAAGCAAACTGAAATGATCTCTCGGGGAGGGGAGGGAGTTTTATCTTGTCTTTGCTGCCAGAACTAATTTCCTTATGTCTAACCCCCTTGCGATACGAATGGGAGCATATTAATGAGCTTTCAGGAGATAGGGCCTTTATCCCACTCATTGCATCTGGCTGGGATCCTATTCCTTGCATTCCTACCGCTAGGTTATCATGATTTCAGTTAGTGGCTGGCTCGCAATGTGTTCCCCACTTCCGACTCCCTAAAATCTTCCCAATCCTCAGCAGCCCGGGAAGCAGGCTTTCCGGCTCGCCTTCACACAGTGAAAGGTCAAGGTTCGGGTCACAGGCTGCTGTCCAAACACCACACTGTGATTCCGGATTTCAAGTTCGTTATGGGACATGAGCAGCCCGCCAGGGATGGGAAGAGGAAAGGACTTCACAGGGGAGCTGGAGAAACTGGCAGCACTAAAGACTGAAGTCCTCTATCCACAGAATAGGTACCAGCTAAGGCAACCTCCGTGCATGCTCCCTCATAGCAACCTACTAACACAGCCCATCCCTGACCTGGAGAGACCCATGACTGGAGGGGCAAAATGATGACTCAGTCTCCCTCGTCAATGGTGTTTGTCACATTAATGCAAGGGGAGCTTGAATTAAATACATTGTTTTATTCTTTACATCCATCTAAGAGCAACAAGCCAGACGCTGCTCCTAGCTGCAGCAGGCAGAGCTTTGTTCTGTCCATTATTCACAGAGCCCTGCACTGCACAAGAAGGGTGAACCTTTGAATGATGCAGCTTCCTCCCACACCCGTGCATAAGCGTACCAGCCGCTCCACACGGTTCAAATCGTTGGCTTTTGTGCTGAGACCCAAAGCTGCAGTCGTGTTTTCTGTGATGCAGACACCTCTCAGTACTGGAAAGTAGACGGAGAACCACCAAGCTATTTCGTACAGTCCACTAGAGACAATTTCAGACAAGTTACTGGGTTTGAGATAATGTTGATTTACAGAGCAGTTAAGATTCCCTTCACTGCAGGAATAATTAGGGGAAATTCTCTGCCCTGTTATGCAGGTCAGACTGGATCATCAGACTTGTCCCTTCTGAACTTAAAATCTATAAATTCAGATTTGGATGATACTGGACAGTTCTGGATTTGGATAAGCATTCATGAATGTCAATAAATAATCACCACCACCACCGATTCACTCATCTCACATTTAAGAGGTAAGACTTGATTACTCTCTGTAAGTACCTACATTGGGGACAGAAATTTGACAGTAGAGGGCTGTTCAATCTCGTACACAAAGATCTAACAAGGTCCAGTGGCTGGAAGTTGAAGCTAGACCAATTCAGATACATGCAAACTTTGGCTCCCTCTGAAATTAGGGCAGGTGAAGTTAAGAGAAAAGAAGACAGAAGAAATTAAAAGTTTTCAGTTTTTATGAAAATGTATCCAAACTGAATTCTGCTTCCACTCTATAGGCACCCAAGCAGCTGTCAAATGCTAACAACTTTGAGTCAGTGCTGATTTGTGGATGCTAGCATACAGGTGAAAGGCTTCATATCCCATTGCACATACCTGAGCCATCCAGTCCCCATAAACACGGTGAGTTGCAAAGCTGTATTGCTCACAGAAGGACTTCTGCATTGACAGCCAACTTTCATTTTCTCTTAGCAAAATAACCATGTAAGTGTAGACAGACAAGGGCCTGACTCAGAATCGCTGATGCAGACATGAATGGGAACCCAGAACCCCGATCCAGACATAGACGAGAATCCAGAATCCCTGATCCAGACATGCACAGGAACTTTGAGGAAGTTGCAATGTGGACCTAAATTCACAGCTCCAAACTTTGGCTTCACAGTTGTAAGCCAAATCTCTGGATCCAAACACACATCTCCCAAACCCTCGGCTCCAACCACCCTTTCGCACTTGAGTCATACTGGTTTCTAAGGAGGGGGATCACAGTTGCCAGCTTGCACGTGGTAAATAAGCACCCCAACTTTCACAATAAGCCAAAAATCAAGCTAATCCCATTTCAAAACAAGGCCAAAACAAGCCACTCCCTAAGAACCCCAACACCCTATGTGACTAGATCCCCCCGCATGCAGTCTGGGACTGTGGTGGGCCCACTGTCCACCCCGACTCTCTCCCCTCCTTGCCCCCCCTAGTCCCTGCTTGCCAGGAGCCGATCAAAAAAAGAAGAAGCAACAAGCTACAACAAACAGGCAACAAGCAACTCGCAAGCCAATTAAGCCAAAACCAAGCCAATTTCTGTGTTTTTTTCGCGGGTTTGGCAAGTCTGAGGGGATGGAATTTTCCCAGCACTGCACTATGGGATGTAATCTGAGTCAGGACAGCTCTATTCAATATCAGAGAGACAAGTTCAGTTTTCCAATTCTCCCAGCCTCTGGGAGGTCAAGGTGGGTTTGGATTCCTGAAGTGGGTTATTTCTTTTTTTTTGAGAGAGAGAGAGAAGCAGACACAGACTCAGGACAGTCTCTTTTTCTTCTTTTCTATAATAAGCTTAGGGTCCCAGTCATACTTTGAAGGAAGATGCACAAAACCACAAAGGCATCAGCCATCGGCAGGAGACAGAGTTTTCTCAGTGCTGGTGCCAGACGGTGGAACAATCCCCCAGCCCCATCCCAAGAACTAAGCACCGTCACAAACATTCCCAAACTTCCACTCCAAATGCAGACCCACTTCTTCAACCTGCCTCCTCCAACAGAAGTACATAGGAGTGTTTACACATTATAAAAAATAGCATCAAAACATTTCACTGCACACAAAATTTCCCTCAGGGAAGAGGATGAGAAGGTATGAACCACGTATGTCAGATGTTAGCCATGTCACTTAATGCACTAGTGGATGTTACTCAGAGACAACGGTTACGAGGACAAAATAGGAACCTATATAGAATCGACTAGGCCGTGTTTCACACAGACATAACACCAACTTCCACATCTAATCTCTCCTTCTACCAAGAGATTTCCAGTTTGCCTATCACCAATAGGTTACTAACTAAAGCAGACCAGCTTTCTAAGAAAAAAGAACAGGAGGACTTGTGGCACCTGAGAGGCTAACACATTTATTAGAGCATAAGCTTTCGTGGGCTACAGCATCCGATGCATCCGATGAAGTGAGCTGTAGCCCACGAAAGCTCATGCGTTAATAAATGTGTTCATCTCTCAGGTGCCGCAAGTCCTCCTGTTCTTTTTGAGGACACAGACTAACACGGCGGCTGCTCTGAATCCTGCGTGTTCTAAGGTCTCCAGACAGACTCTTTCTCTCAAGGCACCAGTCCCAAGACACTGACGTTTCTTTCTTCCCTTCAATTAAAATAAGCTCCCACCCCCACTCCAACCCAGGAGTGTGGGTCACTTAAATGCACTGTTTTGGCATCAGGATCTGTATCAATGTCATAAGGTAACCACTTTTAAACCTACTGCATTCAAACGGAGCTTCTGCTTTTGAGGCAATAGCTGAGCCAATGAATTAGTTATTGGCTACCTTCATCCCAACCTGCTAGGACACTAGGGTCTCTTGCACTGGTCCTTGTGTTTAACCTCTCTGCAGGAAGACTCATCTCCAGTATTTGTTCTCTTAAGGTTTTCACATCCTCACCACTTCTGCTGCACCTCAGAACTAAGCAGCATCCACTACAGGTAGAGGAAACCTCAAATTTAAATCAGGCTCACCACAGGTCTTTTGATGAGCCAATGAACCCAAGCCACAATCTGATGGCTTGTTTTCTGCTCCCTGTATCAGACAACAGCAAACATAACAGATGGGTGGTGACTGAAACACCTGAAGCACCTGCAAAGGTCCAGAGAACCCTCCATATCTCTACGCTTTTGGGGGGAGGGTCCCATCTACCCTATTTTTACAATGATGGGTTATTACATCCAGATAGACCACATGGCAGAATTGTGTCTCTATTCAGTGCATGCTGGGAAAATCCAGGCAACTGTTCCATGGCAGGGGAGGAAAGGCCAGGCAGAGCAGTACATAGGGTTACGCACACCTGGACAGCCGATCACACACCAGACTTCATCCCCTCCCTTCTCAGAGAATAGGTCACCTTTTAACCGTTTGTAGCCCTTTGTTCCATTAGTTCCCAGCAAAGGCAGAACAAATGTGTAATCTCCATGTGGAGTCTGGAAATAGGCCACTGTCCTGTAACTAACCTCTCAACAAACACTTGAGGGCATCTATAGCTATTGTGCTGCTTCCCTGCTCATTTTTCCAATAGCTAAGCAGCAGTTCTGCCTTAAAGGACCTGGGGATTACTGTGGACGAGAAGCTGGATATGAGTCAGCAGTGTGCCCTTGTTGCCAAGAAGGCCAACTGCATATTGGGCTGTATTAGTAGGAGCATTGCCAGCAGATTGAGGGACGTGATCATTCCCCTCTATTCAGCACTGGTGAGGCCACACCTGGAGTATTGTGTCTGGTTTTGGGGCCCCCCCCACTACAGAACAGATGTGGACAAATTGGAGAGAGTCCAGCGGAAGGCAACAAAAATGATTAGGGGGCTGGGGCACATGACTTACGAGGAGAGGCTGAGGGAACTGGGGTTATTTCGTCTGCAGAAGAGAAAAGTGAGGGGGGATTTGATAGCAGCCTTCAACTACCTGAAGGGGGGTTCCAAAGAGGATGGAGCTCGGCTGTTCTCAGTGGTGGCAGACGGCAGAACTAGGAGGATTGGTCTCAAGTTACAGTGGAGAAGGTCTAGATTGAATATTAGGAAACACTATTTCACTAGGAGGGTGGTGAAGCACTGTTTAAGGCCCGGCTTGACAAAGCCCTGGCTGGGATGATTTAGTTGGTGTTCTCCTGCTTCGAGCAGGGGGTTGGACTAGATGACCTCCTGAGGTCTCTTCCAACCCTAATCTTCTATGATTCTATGAATAGCTCCCTATTAAGCCAGATCAATACATTCATACAGGAAAGGTTAAGAACCCAATGTACAGTAACTTTGCCTCCCTGACCAGTCACATACAGTATTCATAACATGATTCCATATCACCAACCCCAGAATATTACAGCACTGTGTCCACCACACTGGGGAAGTGAAGAAGGCAGCCGATCGGAGGGCTTCCCAGGAGTTCTTTGTAGCAGCAGGAGAGTAGCTCCTGCAGAGGCCAAAGTCAACCGGCGACTGCAACCCAATGGCCTGCCTTGCAAAAGAGCCTTCTGGCCCTCAACTGGACAGACTCCACGCTCACCCAGCTGACCTGCACTCTAGTGGTACCAGCAAGAGGTATCAGTACCTTTGGCTGCAAAACACAAGGCCCTGGCACTTGAGCTGCCTTTAGGAGCAAAACCTTGTTGGCCTAAACTCTGCGTAGGGTGACGTGGCAACCCACATGTGAACGTGTCTGACACTCCAGCCAGCAGAGGGCAGCCGCGTGCCAACTCACATAAGACCTGATCCAAAGCCCATGGAAGTCAATGGACTTTGGATCTGTCCCATAGGGCCCTATTCCACAGCACTCCTTACTCTGATAAAATCTATTAGTTCCTGTGGGAGTTTTGCTTGAGGAATGAATGCTGCTCAATAAGGCTCACAATCGGTCGCTTTCAGCACCCAGATGGTTCCACCCAGAGCCCTGTAACACCCCTCAGGGGAATTGCTTGTGTGAGTAAGAGTTGCAGGTCGTCTGTCTAGGAAAATAGTCACTCTGAGGCTTTGAAAAATACAAACCCGCCCTGCCTTTTATGTACCCAAAATTAACACAGTGCCAAAGAAGCTCTTCCTTGGTGTACAAATTCCTCGAGTCTTGGAAGGGAAAAGTCACTTGCGGGGGTTTTCTTTTTTCCCCCTAAAAAAAAAGAAAAAAGAAAAAAAAAGCTTTGAGCTCCTCTTCAAAGGCTGCCTGATTTGCTTTGAATAATATAAAACTGCAAAGGGGAAATAAAGAGAATATTAAACTCAGGGCTGTAAATGATCTGAGCTGGTGCAACAGACCCACTTATATTTTTCATAAAATAACCACAACGATCCTTTTCCCCCGTCTGAACATGGGCAAAAAGGAAGCTCTGCATAGTGCTGGGGAAATGCACACACAGCCAACATTACCTGAAAGACTCAGGATGTTTTGCACTGAGGCTATTTCCCTGTCTTTAGGTCCAGTTTTCCTGGACTCCTGGACTGTCACCTGTTCCTGAGGCCCCCTGTGGGCAGTTGGCCTACTTGCTCTGTGGATTCCCCTTTGCGCCTCCCAAACAACAGATAATGGTAACGATTCCACAGGCTCCCACACTGAACAGACCGAGGGGGAAGGGGGAAAAGAAAAGGAACCCGAAGCCGAGAATTGCCGAAACAAACAGATGGAAAGAAAAGAAGAAAAAAGTATTTTCTTCTGGCTTCCCTGGAGAAAATTAGTGTGAAGCAGGAAGAAGCTGATTGCTGTCAAAGCCTGCCAGAGCTGAGATAGCCAGCTGCAATCCCCAGGCACAAAATGTGATAATAGCCAACAAGCTAAAATCATTAACAGTAACGATTGCTCCGGTAAGGACCCCGATGCCGAGGAGGAAAAACCAACCGCAGAAAAGGAACAATTGCTATTGGCAGTTAGTTTTTCCGCACCTGTTTTCCATAACCCTCTGATCCTAATAAACACTCTCTTTCTCAGCAACTGTCCCGCACTCCTCAGAGCTGTTGCTGCTGTGATCATTTATTGTTCCTTTTTGGGGTGGAAAATTAGAGATAGCACTTGTGAAATGATGACAATGGATTGGCCCCCGCCTTGAGCCAGGGAGAGACGACACCGGTTTCTAATTATCTCTGTGGGGCTTGCTATACTCAGCCCATCACCTTAATATCAGAGCACAGGGTTCCTAGCCCTCCACCCACACACGTTTTGGCAGTGGAGACGAGGCAGGACTTGGTAATAATGACCATAAACGGGAATTCTTTACAGATGCTGCTGGATATAGACCAGTCTAAAGATTTCCACAGCCAGTGATGTCTAGTCAACAGGGTGCTGGTTACACTACACTATGGGCTCTCAAACTGGGGACCGTGACCATCCAGCCTTCCCTGTATTGCTAAATGGAAAAGGATCCTGGCTAGATCTCAGCTAAGTGGGAGCAGTGTGGAAAAGGGAGAGAATCACTACCCTGCATACATCCCTCTCTTCCACTGTGTTTGAGCAATCCCCCAGTGCTATTGCTATTCACCTGCTGGGCTCTGCCAATAATTGTTGTGTCAGAATGGAGCCACGGGAAACTCCACTTCTCTCAACACCCAGGGTGAGCAACATCTTTCACGTCGGCGTTACATTTTCCATTCTTATTGCTGAGATGGTAAAGGGGACGGGGAGTAGATTTTGTGCCCATGCTGGTAACTCCGCATGGTAGTGTTGGAAGACACAGAACTGAGGGTCATAGGTTCTGGGCTGAATGGGGATTGTCCCTCAACTAAAGTGGCACGAGTTTTTATGTTGGGAACAGGAGGGCTGGAGTTCTGTCTCCTCTGTCTTGAAGTTCCAACTGGCCGTGCATTTGATACAACGTTCTGCATTTAAATAACGTAGCACCTCCCAAATTACATATAGACAAAGCACTTCACTCAGCACCGGAATGCAACCATTTCTGGGGTTGAGCATGCAGTCCCTAGCAATACTGCACAAGAGGTTAGGGGAGGAAATGAAGGATCCTGCTGAAATGGCAGGGGATATTTAGCGACACAGAACGTAATCACTGGAGCCGAAACCTGTCCATGACACTGAGCTAGCACTCCTGTGCTCACAGAAAGGGCCATGGGATCTTTAAGGGTCGCAAGCACTTCATCTCAACCAATAGACAGCAGCGGCTCCAGCAACATAGTGCCCCAGTCCCATCCTGCAGCCCCACACACCTTCCATGGTGGGGCACTGGCTTAGTCGTGAACCAGAGGGAAGAGTCATGGACCATCTGCTCATAACCCTTCTGCCAGGTGTTGTCAGCAGCAAAAAGGGGTGGGCCCCATTTTCTAGTGGTTCTTTCTGAAAGCTTAAACAACACTGACGCAAAAACCCTTCATCCTGAAACTTGAGAAACTGCATAGACCACCCTGGGCTGAACACTGAGTCCAGAGTTTAACCCAAAGAGAACTTTATATGGGGGAGGTAAAGGGGACACAGAATAAACTTGGGGAAGGCAACAGTTAATAAATTAACAGTAGCTGGTAGGCTAGTCTCCAACTCCCCAGAGTGTCGATCACCCCAGCCTCAGTTCTCTAAGAGCTGAGAGTGGCTAATGCAGTCTAGCCACTTCCCTTCTCCCAGCTCTCCAACTAACAGTTTGCTGTCCAGGGCTGCAGAAGTCCAAGAATTCAGGCAGGTCCATCTGCTGACCTTAAGGGCAGTGCTGCCCGGGCTGCTCAGCTCCATCCACCACTTCAAAACTGCCGAGTCTCTTGAAGCTGCACCTGTGCTGAGAGGGATCAGTGGTATATGGGACCCTTAACACCAGAGAAGCATTCCACACACAAGACCGGAGCTCTGGTCTCTCTCTCTCTTCAGGACTAGCCAGACTCCCTTATCCAACTGGGCCTGACTGAGGTCTTAGTCAGGGTGACGACTCACCTCAGGAACATTTGGTGCAGTTCTCTTCTCCTTTCATTTCCCAGTGGGAATAGCAGCACTTGATTGCCCCCAAATTCAAAACTTTACTGTATTTTAACCAGTATGCCCCCAACTGTCACATACCTGAAATGCAAATGTGGCCTCACTCATTCAGATGGTGGCCGAGAGCTCCCTCTTCTATGAAGCGTCTGCCCATCTGGAGTTCTCCAGCAGGTGAAGGGGTGACTTGATCCCAGTCTATAAGTACCTACGTGGGGAACAAATATGTAATAATGAGCAGAGAAAGGTATAACATGATCCAAGGGCTGGAAGCTGAAGCTGGACACTTTCAGAGTGGAAACAAGGTGTAATTTTTTAACTCAGAGTAATTCGCCACTGGAACCATTTACCAGGGGTCGTGGTAGATTCTTCATCACTGACCATCTTAAAACAAGATTGAATGTTTTTCTAAAGGATCTGCTCTAGAAATTATTTTGGGGCAGCTCTTTGGCCTGTGTTCTACAGGAGGTCAGACAAGATGATCACAATGGTCCCTTCTGGCCTTGGAATCTATGAATCTACTCGGCCCACTGGGTTGCTATTCTCCCTTCTAACGCTCTACAATGAGATCCCAACTGGCCAGGGCTGCAGGCCAGAGGGCTTGCGTAGGGATTGGAACCAGAGCCCTTCCTACAGCAATCTGGGGTTGCTTTGGAGATCTCTCATCCAAGCACTGTGCAAGCCCCACCTCTGCTCACCTGGAGGCCTGACAAGAGGAAAGGCTGAGGTGGCGTCACTCAACATACCTCGAGCTGGCATTGAAACGCTCTCTCAGACAGAGCTTTCAGTGGTCTGAAAACGGGAGTGGGGAAGTGTCTATCAACCCATACTCATATCCCCAGCCGCATCTCTGCCCTCCTGCAGCTCCAGGGGTCTTCATCCCCTTCTCTCAGGCCTGGGGTGCTCCCTCTTCCAGGCTGGGTGGGGGCAGCTCCAGGGGCTCTCCCCTTCAGCCCCTTCTGAGGCAGGTGTTGCAGGGCAGGGAGAGGGAGGAGCAGAAGCACCAACCCATTACTCCCAGGAGGGGAGGTGGGAGGAGGGGCAGGAGACCCCCTGAGTTGTGGGGCTCTTTATCCCCCACTCCTCTCCTGTGAGGATGGCTTTGGTTCCTGGGTGGGGAGGGGGAAGAGGGCTGTCTGCCTCCTGCAGCACCTCTATGGGGGGCTTTTCCCCAGGGGGGCCCTGGGGAAGGCAGCCAGTCAGAGGCATTTCCCCTAGTGGTACTAAAAGGATGGAGTCCCCAGGCACTTGGCTCACTTCTTAGACACTGAGGTTCTCGGGTCTGGGACTCGTTTTGGCCAGGTGCATTTAAAGCACTGCCCCAGCCCCCTGTTGTCCCAGTCCTGGATCCCACACAGCTCCGCCCACACACCCCAGTCCCATCCTGCAGCCCCACACAACTTCCACCCATGCGCCCCAGTTCCATCCTGCAGCCCCACACACCTTCCACCCACGCGCCCCAGTCCCATCCTGCAGCCCCACACACCTTCCAGCTACGCACTCCAGTCCCGTCCTGCAGCCCCACACAACTTCCTACTTTGTTCAGGGTTTTTTCCTGCCTTCCTTTCAGAGCAAACTCCAAGCAGAGCAGCCCTAGGTCAATTCGCTGCTCCCGTGATTAAAAAAATAGGCTTTAAAAGCATACTGTGGTCCAGGTTGACTTTGTGAGAACATTTATTTGGCATTGAGGGACGAAAAGTCCCTCAGAAAACAGTCCTCATGCATTAGCTGAGCAGGGAGCCCGACGTTCAGTCTGTGAGACCTTTGCATTGCTCTCTCCAGAGCAAATTGGAAGAGACATTTCAAATGGAGACAGGTAGAGCATGATTTCCACCCTGTAGCTACCTCTGGACACGCCGGGAGTCAAGGACAGATTGCGGGTAATTCAACTGCTTTGGAATACGGTGGGTCACTGGCAGGCCAAGTAACCGGATTTTTCATGATGAAGATGGCCCCGAACTGAGACTCATGAGATCTGGGTTCAATTCCCGCCTCTGCCACAGACTCCCTGGGCAAATCACGTAATCTTGCTGGGCCCCAGCCCCCTGTCTGTAATACAGGGTCATAATTCTTCCTTTCTCTGTCTGTTTTAACTGTAAACTCCTCAGAGCAGGTGCCGTCTGTCATGAGGTGCCTCTACAGCTCCTAGCTCAATGGACCCCCATTGTGGCTACTGATAATGATCTAATCTACCTCGGCATTTCTAATGTACCCATCACCCTCGTATCAGGGCACCTGCTAACTGATCCCTGTGGGAGGGATTGGTTCAAGGCTGTTTCTGGCGCTCAGAGCAGACCCTTTGGCTGCGACGGATGATGCGTCTCTACACTAGCGATTGTTGGTCTCTCGCCCACTTCTCAGCAAAGGTTTAACAGCAGGGGCTGGAGCAGGGCCTCATGTTGCTAAGATGTTGTTTATTTTCACAAGATATAAAGCATAATTACAACCTAATCTACAACTGAGAAATCCTCAGCAAAAGGCGTCTGGGGATGGTACCAGACTCACCATCCCAGAGCCCCCCTTCAGGGCACAACCCAGCGGTGCAGCACTTCCGCCTCAGTTTCCCCACAATGATCTTTGGCCTTCTCCCACTGTAAAGGTGACTGGGCCCTCCAGCCAAGCCAATGCAAAATGTCCAACCCGTTCCTGGGTAATAGGCGCTCTTAGTCCACCAAGTCTGCAATCATCATCAAAAGAGCAGACCTGTCAGCCCTCTTCTTACAGGCAGGTTCCCAGCAGCAGCAGCCTGTCTCTCAGTGTAGCCCCTTGCGCCTGGGCTACAATCGAGTCTAACATTTGGGTCAGGCCTGCCCTCCTACCAGGCCTGCCCTCAGTTAGTTCCTCGCCCAAACTCGGGATCTTGTTCCACATTGGAGCAGCCTGTCTGCCCTCCTCCTCAGCAGCCGCTGGGCTTCTCTTCCTCAGACATCCCACACCCTGCACAGGTGTAGCGGGCAGGGCTGACTGGCTCCAGGCCTCCCTGGTACACGCTTCCCCCCACGGAAACTCAGCCAGCCCCTGGGCAAGGCCTATAATCTGACAAAGGCCTCTCCTGTACTCTTCGTACCCTGGGTTATTTGTGTCTCATTTATGTCATTAAGATCCAGGGGTGCCAGGGTCGCACCCCGATGATGAGACCCAGAGACACTGATGTGACACGTGAGTTTCTTAAGCTTGCCAACGCGCAGAGCTTGTGCCCTGCAGTGCATAGGCACAACAGGCTGTCAGGGGAGGGTGGGGGAACGCAAAGAAGACATTGCTAGGAAAAGCTTGGCCGCTCGCCGGACCTACCTATTCAGGCCATTGCTCGCTACTTTTCCTTACATCTCAAAAACCTGCCCGTGTAGGCGGAACTCCCACCCAAGCCCTCAGCACTTCTGCAATCTCCCGTCTTCTGTCTTCGCCGGCTGCCGCTTGCTCCCCTCAAGCCTAGTCAGACGGTTGCAGCAAAAAACACCTTCTTGGCTCACCGGTCTGAGCACATCAGCCCCCTCTTTGAGTTTCTCCACCGGCTTCCCCTTCATCTCCACGGCACACACAAGCTTCAGCTCTTTACCTTTGAGGCTCTTCATCGCTTAGCTCCACCCTTCCCAGCTGACCTACTGAGATGTCAACCCTGCCAGCACTCCCCCCAGCATTCCCACCAGTCAGCTTCTCCCAGAGAAACCTGTTCCCCCTTCTTCTGACACCAGCAATGCACCTCTGCTGAGCAGTAGCTGATGTCTGGGGCCTTGGTCCCAACGGAGGAGAAATCAGTGATGTGGAGTTTGAGCATATTTTAAGTGCAACTGTTTTATACGCACACACACCAGTCCAAGAACAGAGGTGGTCAGCCAGCATCCAGGGCAATCCTCTCTTCCAGCAATCTCAGCTCAACAGCAACAGTTCCCTGACGATGCCTACAACAACACAACTCTGACCTTTTCCTCATGCTGACCCTTATGCATGGGAAAACTCCCCGATAAAGTCCAAATAGCCTCCTCCAAATCTTCCCTTCAGACTCACCTCTGTCATGATGCCACCAGTACTCAGCCTACTGGTAATGGACAGGTGAAAAGCTGTGGATAGTCCTCTTCTCTACCTTCAGTAAAAAAAATACACAGTCCTACAATTCAATTCAGTGGCTTGCCTGTTGTATCCCCTCCCCCTTTTTCTGCTTTTGTCTTTTCAGGGAAGAGATTGTCTCTTCGTACAGCACCCAGCCCAGTGGAGCTCTGATCCTGACTGGGGCTTTCATGTGCTACCAGATTATAAACATGCAGTTATAACAAACAAAAGATGGCTCACCCACTGCCGTGCCAAGCCAATGCGGCAGCATGCGCCGCAGAGCTGAAGTTGATAGGGAAGTGATGATCCAAGACAGGTCAGCTCTTGGATGGAGATAGTCGCTGTTCGGCTGGCTCTGGAAAAGGCTGTGAGTGATTGCTGCCCGGGACGCTCTCCAACTCCATTTCTGTCAGAGGATTGTCTGCATGAATGGGTGAAATCAGCTTGTCCCTGATGCACTGGAGTGGGGCCCGAAGATACTGGAAGATCGGAGGCTTCCTGGATGCCGCACATCAGCAACCAGAGTTGCCGCCAGGGAGCAGCACCGGGGATGAATGTGTCCCTGTGAATGCACTAGTGATCGTACAGTAATGAAAGTCATTGCATTTCCCATTAGCACTCCCCACCTGAGGGGCCCACAGGGCATTACAAAGGAGGGGAAGTGTTGTTATTGCCCATTTATGGCTGCGGAAACTGAGGCATTGAGTGGTGAAGTGACTTGACCAAGGCCGCATAACGATTCAATACATACCCCAGTTGCCTCATTCCCAGTCCAGCGTCCAAGCACCTGGGCCACACTGCCCCTTTCTAAGAGAATATATTTCTCCTGCTTCCAATTCTAGCATGCAGGCATCCCTCTTCTCCCACTATAGAGTCACAAGTTGCATTTCTGTAGGGATTCCTGCTTAGAAAACATCTGGCACTGGGTAAGGCAAGCATTGCCCTGGTAGTGCAATTAACACAAGCATCCTTCCCACATGGCTTCAGACAGAGTCTGCATAGCCCAAACTTACTCCCTCTCTGGGTAACTTAAAGAAAAACAAAACATCAACCTCAGCCTATGCTTTCTTTGTTCCTAGAGTGTCCCTAGAGAACCGAATATATCCCAGCCCCTAGCTCCTGCTTCTGTCCTGGTTGACGTTTTCCTACGCAATGTCCTGGACCCTGTCTCACTGTCACCCAGGGATGGCTATAGCAGACCGAGACAGAGTTGATGCAGCATGCGACAGAAGAGATCACACACACTGCGCTTTCTCATGAAGACTTTACTTTTGTTCTTTCTTCTTTTGTTGTTTCCCTTCATGGAAAAGCATAATGGAGCTCCAGGAGAGAAGTGGCCCCTGAGACAACCAAGACTGAATCATGTAAGAAATCAGCACCTTGAATAGCTCAAGCTGGTGGCAGGGGAAGAGCTGGTTTCCTCCTTGCATCATTCTCTAGTGGGCACTAAAATTTGAACAGGGTCAAAATGCCAAATCAACAGAAACTGGAACCAAACTCAGCGTGTCTCCAGGTCGCTCATTCTTGTTTTCTGAAGCCCCCGTGGTCTTGAGCTGGGGGGACAGTCAGGGCCTTCCATCTCAGCCCATCTTCCTTTCCAGTTACTCAGAGCAACTCAGCCTGGTGTTAGCCCGGCCCCAGCTCCAGGGCGTTCAGAGGAGCAACTCGAGAATTACCATGAAATAACTCGCCATTCGGCAGCACAATCTGATTAGCAATTAAGAAAACAATAACTAACGTGAAAATAAATCACTGAAGGAGAGAGACCCGGAAAGAGGAGAGGCCGGAGGGAAGTGCACTAAAGAAAGCCACACATGGACCATGGACTCCAGTGCTGGGCTGTTAAAGCAGCTACACAGTAAAACCTGCCTCTCTCATCACAGACAGCACACTATACATAGCGCTATAGACTGGGCACAGAGACCAAGGCTGGTCTTGTGGCTAGGCCACTAGCATGGCACTTGGGAGACCTCTGCATTCAATTCCCTGCTCTGCCAAAGACTTCCTGTGGGACCTTGGGGGAGTCACGTAGCCTCTCCATGCCTCAGTTTCCCCCACTCATAAAATGGCACTGCCCTACCTACCAAAGGTGGAGGGAGGATGAATCCATTGAGATTGTGATTCACTCAGACATTTTGGCAATCGAGGACCCTATATGTACTTAAGATAGATAGAAAGGAGGCTCTCTCTGTGACAACAAGGGGGTATTGGATCTATGCCACCAATTGAACCGTTCAGATTGTATCCAAGAAAGCTTCAAGCATAGACTGTTGCCACTCCGTCTAAACAGAACAGACACCACATGC
The DNA here is from genome assembly GCF_965140235.1 of Caretta caretta. Taxonomy (NCBI): domain Eukaryota; kingdom Metazoa; phylum Chordata; order Testudines; family Cheloniidae; genus Caretta; species Caretta caretta. The sequence goes on along the minus strand of NC_134210.1, from coordinate 6,442,725 downwards.
ATGGCACCTCTGTCTACACGCACGGAGGCCTGCACAGTAATAGCTCTTTTGAACAGTTTGTCTCGCAAAAACACATTGCTGTTTAATGCCAGTTCTTGCTGCTCCAGCAGGCACTCTGGCTGGCATTCAGAACAGAGCAGCGATGGGTAGCACTTGGAGCTTTTTCCACCAGCCAACGTTACCATTGCTACGCTGATTTGTGTGGAGGTACTAGAAATCACACACACACACACCCCCCGCCATTGGTGGTGTACTTGGAAAGCACGCCATTCGCCTGGATGGCTAAGTAGTGGTTTGCTTCTGAAGGACATCAGGGCTCAGCAAAGCACATAGTGAAGCCGCCCGAATCCGTCTGAATGCAGCTGGAGTTTGTAAATGGGGAACCCCTTCTTCCGTGATTAATTTTTGGCTTTGCTGCATGATGCAATTGTTTAATTTTCCAGCTCAAGAAACTCAAATCTGTTCTTCTGGAGGATGGTGGGATTAGTCCCCAACGCTCTAGCCAAGGCTGGGATAAAGTGAAACCACAGACTATGCTGGCAAAGCCAGCTCCTGTTGAGACCTTGCTCTAGCTAGTCGACAGGCTGTGACGCTGCAGAAGGTGCAATTCTGAAGTTGCCATTTACATGCTGCAGTATTCTGGTCTACACAGACTTTTTGGGGTCAGTGAATGCGGGAGGGAAAGGACAGTTAGACAGTGAGAGCTGGGTGAGTAGTCTGAATGCAGGATTGAAAGCCAGGAAATCCTAAATCAGAGGCAGTGTGGACTAGTGGATAGGTCCCTGGATTGGACTCAGGAAACCTGGTGCCTTTCCCAGCTCTGAAACTGACCTGTTCTGTGACCTTGGTCAAGACACTTAGTCTCTCTGTGCCTCAGTTCTCCATCTGTAGGGCAGGGATAGGAGTACTTCTGTTGTCCCATCCTTTTTCTTTCTTGTTTATTCAGATAATACTCTCTTCATGGCAAGGAAAGTCTCCTACTGTGTGCATGTACAGCACCCAACACATCGGAGCCCTGATCTAGGCTGGAGTCTGTAGTCGCTCCAGTAATACAAATAATAGTAATCAATAAGCATACTTGGGATAAAGATAAAATAGCTGTCACGGCCCCCTCGTTCTGCGCATCATTAAAGTGTAACCAAGAAATGACTTACTGACCACATTTTACAACAGCTTGGATCGATTACTCCTGCTTCCAAGTGCTTAATGCCTCTAGCAGTGATGTAGTTGGACTCTGGATCACTGTGATTAAATGCTGAGCATAGTTAAGATCAGAGATTAAAGGGATATTTTGGAGCAACTTTTAACTTTGGAAATTGGAAATACAATGTAGACTTGCCCTGACTCAGGGCCTACAGGAACAATTTCTGTGAACCCCTTGATGCTGCAGTTATGGTATGTAACGTAACCTACCCTCACTGCCGTATTTGCAAAAGGTGTCAATGACCCTGGGAGACAGACTCAGGGAAGCAGCTGATCCTTACAGACAGAGCCCAAGATTTTCAAAGTGACTAGCAATTTTGGATGCCTCAGATTTTAGGGGCCCAACTTGAGACACCTTGAAGGGTCCTGAGTTCCAGAAAGTACTGAGCACCCAGCCTCTGACAATAAGAACTCTGCAAAGTGTCTCAAATTAGGCACTAAAAAGTTGAGAAAACCCAAAGCACAAGCCCCTTTCTAAAATCTTGGGCAGGATGTTCTGGAACATCCGTTTTCACAGCCAAATGACTGCGGATGGGTGAGAAGAAGACTGTCATAGGTGTTGATAAGATACTTATTACCTTGATAACTAATTGGCCACACAGATCTGAACCTTCACTCAAAACTAGAATCAAACTTTTCTAGAGATTCAAAAAAAGCTTGGTTTCAGAGTAACAGCCGTGTTAGTCTGTATTCGCAAAAAGAAAAGGAGTACTTGTGGCACCTTAGAGACTAACCAATTTATTTGAGCATGAGCTTTCGTGAGCTACAGCTCACTTCATCGGATGCATACCGTGGAAACTGCAGCAGACATTATATACACACAGAGATCATGAAACAATACCTCCTCCCACCCCACTGTCCTGCTGGTAATAGCTTATCTAAAGTGATCATCAAGTTAGGCCATTTCCAGCACAAATCCAGGTTTTCTCACCCTCCACCCCCCCACACACAAACTCACTCTCCTGCTGGTAATAGCCCATCTAAAGTGACAACTATCTTCACAATGTGTATGATAATCAAGGTGGACCATTTCCTGCACAAATCCAGGTTCTCTCACCCTCTCACCCCCCTCCAAAAAAGTCACTTTGGATGGGCTATTACCAGCAGGAGAGTGAGTTTGTGTGTGGGGGGGTGGAGGGTGAGAAAACCTGGATTTGTGCTGGAAATGGCCCAACTTGATGATCACTTTAGATAAGCTATTACCAGCAGGACAGTGGGGTGGGAGGAGGTATTGTTTCATGATCTCTGTGTGTATATAAAGTCTGCTGCAGTTTCCACGGTATGCATCCGATGAAGTGAGCTGTAGCTCACGAAAGCTCATGCTCAAATAAATTGGTTAGTCTCTAAAAAAAGCTTGGTTAACTTTTTTTTAACATACATGATTTGGGGATATGTAACGGCGTTGCACTAACCTCTCGCGAGCGCCCCCTGGCCAAGTGTGTGTGCCCGCACTCTCTCTCTACCTGTTCGTGGTGAGCCTTCACAGTCTCAGCCCTCCAGCCAAGTGATACACAGTCTGTCTGTGAGAGAAAAGACAAGCAAACCCCTTTCGGGGTACAAATCTGTGGAAGAAAACATGTCCTCACTCTGCGTTTGTCAGCAACAAGTCAGAGACACTTTTATTCTCAAGCAATTGCAAGGGAAGACTGCGGTCGGACAGGGGGTCCCCCGTCCTTAGGCAGATCTTCTCCAGATAAACAATTAGGGCAAGCATTTATACTTTTTGTTGCATACAATAATGATCAACAGCCGCGTCTTGTTTATACATATTCCTTCCTAATATCTTACTTTTCTCAGCAGTTCCTGCTACAGTCTGCATTCCATTCTTATCTAACACAAGGTTAAAACAGCATCTCTTACAGTTTTCCTACTCACTTCCCACTCGCCCAGGCCCTGCCTTAAAGTCTCGCGTTGTTAGAGTTAGAGTTAGCCTGAATTCCTAAGAAAACTAAGATGTCTGCGTCCAAATCCCCTTTATCCCTTTTTCCACTTCAACAAGTCCAACAGGGGCCTCTCTCAGGGCCCTCTGTAACATCTCTCTCAGTTTGTCCCTGCTCCAGAATAGAGTGGTGCCCCAGGGCTCCTTCCCTTAAGGCAATGTCTTTGCCCTCTTTGCCTTTCTGGACCCAGCTCTTCAACTGGGTTTAGAGCTTAATTCCCCCTTCTGGGGTGCTCAAAGTGCAGGCCACTTTCCCAGTGGCTTGTGGGGGGGACCTGGGCCCACCCACTATTTCAGGTCCCTGCCCAGGGACCCTATAGATAGCAGCCATCCACAATATCCCTTTAAATAAACTGGGTGGCTGCTATAATTCCCTGGGCCACTTCCTGGTGGTTCCTGCACATTCTTCACCCTTACCTCAGGGCCTTGTCCAGATGGAGTCCCAGCAACCAGCTCAGGGCTCCTTCTTGCTCTCCCCAGCTTCTGGCAGCACTGCCCTGTCCGGGGTTCAGTAGTTCCCTCAGCTAGCCACGCACCATCCACATTCCTCTAGCTCTCGGAAGGACGTGAACTCACTCTGGCCCTGCAGCTCTTCTTATACTAGCCTGCTGGGCACTGATTGGCTGCTTTCCACACAGCTGCTCAGGCCCTCTCTACTGCCCTTTTCTGGGGTGGGGTGTGGCAGGGCCATAAGGCGTTCAGAAGGTGGCCTCAGGTCCTAGTCCACCCCATCACAGGATAATATTCAGGAAAGCTTCAACATTTTGGGTGTTCATCTGAACTCAACCAAATCTTTTGAGGTTCTCCGTCCACGCAAAAAGATCTGCAAATGCAGTCTATCACATTGCGTTGACTATTGCTTTGTGTTTAAACAGATTGTGACAACCCTGTGGCGTGTGTATTTACATGTAAACATTGAGATCAATTGTCAAATTCTAGAGGTAGCCCTGCACCTTAGACCACCTTGAAAATGCCCTTGAGCAAAAGTTCCATCGCAGTCAAACCGGATCAGAATATGGCTCCGAACATCTAAGATTTCAAAATCTTAAATAAGTTCTGTGTGAATTAGAATCAGTCTAGGCTGAGTCGCTGACCAGCACCACCATTGTTGGATTTCAGGTCAAGGCAATAGCAGCTGGCAGCGTGGCCAACTCTCACGGTTGTGTCCTGAGTCTTGTGACAATTGGTGTTTTGCTTTTGAGTACAGAGGGTGGTGAAGCACTGGAATGCGTAACCTAGGGAGGTGGTGGAATCTCCTTCCTTTGAGGTTTTTAAGGTCAGGCTTGACAAAGCCCTGGCTGGGATGATTTAGTTGGGGATTGATCCTGCTTGAAACAGGGGGTTGGACTAGGTGACCTCCTGATGTCCCTGCCAACCCTGATATTCTATTATTCTAAATCAGGGCTCAGATTCAAGCAAAGATGGATTGAAATCAAGTGAAACTCAGCAGATTTGGCTGAGTTTTATATTAAAGTCAGACCCACAGGAGGACTTTATTTCTAGGCCACAATTACATAACCTGGGTCAGAGACACAAAGTTCAATAACCCTGTTGCATGGCAGGGGTCAGTGTCATATCATCTGGAATCACAGTTGGTCTTGAACAGGGAGTGTTTATTAAAATAAACAACTACAAACAAATAGACTGCCACACAGCTCCAGCTCCGGCTTTGTCTTCCTTTGTTTACCAGAGACCACACCCTGTCTGGAAGAGAGAACACAGAGACTTCTAATGGCTAAATAGTATGCTGCAAGTAAGGATGTTGGAACAAGTCCATATCTTCTCACTCCAACTGCTCCTGTTACAAGTTTCACTTCTGAGTTTTTGGGGTTAGTTCAAAACTTGAAACTCAAAGACTGTATGTAAGGACGAGGACAGGGGAGAGCAGGCTCATGTGAACAAATTCAGCGAGGACGACCCCCCAAAAATGTTTTTTGTACTGATTTCTGGAAAGCCAAATCTGACTTTCTCCCAGTTCTTTTCCTCTTCACATCTCTCAAATACCTGGATGCCTCCAGGACAGTGGATGGTTTCACAGAAGCTTCAGCCATTTCAGGAATGAGGTTTTTCAGAGCAGGGCTTAGCGGGATTTATCTGCACAACATTTCTGTGCAGGGGAATTAAAAAAAACCACACACCTCAGACCTGGCCTTTAAGCCTTAGCTGTACATAATCACTGGGCTCTAGGTCATGTGTAATCCCGTTTTATAGAAATTGTCTAGTGGCATGGATGGCATCATAACACCATACTGATAGAGGCAAAACTGTTTACATTTATCTGTGCCGGCTTTTGGTAGCATTAAAAGCAGCCTAGAGTACAACCTATTTATCATTCACCTGTAAACACATGGGGAATGCTAACCCCCACCCACCACTATCTCGGCAGTTATTCACTGATACAGTGTAAATTCCTTCCAACCCTTTCACTGCCGTTTGTATCTGTTGTCCTTTGTGAACCTATACTAATTTGTTTTCATATGCTGCACATGTCCCACTGCCATGAAATCAAATCTAGGCCCTTCTCACAGCTCACGAAAGCTCATGCTCAAATAAATTGGTTAGTCTCTAAGGTGCCACAAGTCCTCCTTCTCTTTTTGCGGATACAGACTAACACGGCTGTTACTCTGAAACCTATCTTTGATTACAGTCTTTCAACCAGTTGTGCACCCCCTTGTACAGTAGTAACATAAACTAGACATTGCATTAGTTTGCTTAGGAGAATATCATGTGATACTTTGTCAAAAGCCTTATTAAAATCAAGATATATCATGTCTACAGCTTCACCCCCATCCACTAGGCCAATAACCCTGTTGAAGAAGGAAATTAGGTTGGTTTGGCATGATTTTTTTTTGACCAATCCATGTTGGCTATTACTTATCCCCCTATTATCCTCTAGGTGCTTACAAACTGACTGATCATTTGTTCCAGTATTTTTCCCGGAATTAAAGTTAGGTTGACTGCTCTACAATTCCCCGGTCCTCTTTGTTCCCCCTTTTTAAAGATAGGTACAATGTTTGTCCGTATCCAGTTCTCTGGGACCCATCCATGTTCTCAAAGATAATCTGTAATGGTTCCAAGATTGTTTCATCTAGTTTTTTAAGCACCCCAGGGTGAATTTCCTCAGGCCCTGCTGATTTGAATGCATCTACCTTAACTAAATATTCCTTAACCTGTTCTTTCCCTGTTCTGGGTTGTGTTCCTTTCCCCTTGTAAATATTAATTGTACAAAGCGCCTGCCACAATCAAGCTTTTTAGTAAAGACTGAAGCAAAATAGACTTTAAGCACCGCAGCTTTCTTGATATCATCCATTATTAGCTGTCCTTCTTTGTTAAGTAGTAGACCAACACTTTAAGTTAGATCTAACACTAAGTTAGATCCCTGTGTCACAGAGGGGATAAATTAACAGAAAATTTAAATGATGCACCCCATACCAAGAGGAAGTGGGGTAAGAAACCAGGAGTTCCTGGCCCTTGCTCTTGAAGACGTAGTCACTGCACCAATGACGGGGTGCCTTGTTTTCTAATAAAGACATGAGTATGGTTCTGAACAAGCTGATTTATTTCAGACACTTCTTCACGTACCTGTTTCAAACACCGTAGCTGCTTGTTGCATTTCCATCATCCCAGAGATATGGACTCCACTTAGGTAAGAGAAGGACATGATTTGAATGCTACCAGGTGTTTTGTCTTAATTCCATGACAATGACCTGTGAACTGGAGAGTGGTGGGTTTACAGGGTGGAGGTTGAGTGCAGGATCAGAGATCAACAGCCAAGACCACAATCTATCTTGGCAATGAGGACAGCCTTTGATGGATTTGAACCTCACAGCATCCGTGTGAGGCAGGGAGGTATTAGCTCAATTTTACAGATGAAGAATGGAAGCAGAGAGAAAAGTGACTTGCTCAAGGTCACACTGTCAGGCACTGGAGCATGGGCAGGCTGACCTAACGGTTAGAGCCAGGAACAAGAACTGGGAGTCAGGAGCAAGGGTCAGAACCAGAGTCAGAAACTGGACAAGGGCACAGGGCCGGAGCAGACTGGAGCCGGACAGGAGCAAGGCGAGGAATGAGGTAGGTAACAGAAGTGTGGTGTTTAGATGTTGCTTGTAATTATTAGAATTGGGAGCACTGACTGTAGAGGTTTCCACTTTAAAAATTAAAGTCCTGTTGAAGTTTGTTAGTACCTTGCTTGACTACTACAACAAGAAGAGATCACAGCCACGAGCATAAGTGTTGAGTTGCCAGTGAGTGACCTGCTGGTGTTGATGAGCTTAACCTAAGACCTTTTGACTCCTTGCAGCCAGATGGGCAGGCCAGCCAATCAGACGAATCTACTGCAGCCCAGCTGGGCTTGTTAACCAGACTGAGGCCTGAGCTGGCTAGCCCCAGGTTCAGCTGAGGGAAAGCAAGCCCACAGGGGCTCTGTGACTGAGCTGTAAATAGAATCCAGGTCTCCTGAGTCCCAGGCCAGAGCTGTGGCTACTAGGCCAAGCTTCCCACCCAAAAGCTAAACTTGAACTAAGTAATTGGTTTCTATTTTCTCATTTAAGCCTTGTTTCCACCCTTTTAACTCCCTCTTGTGTCACTTGGGAGGGAGGCTTCCCATTAGCCAAACCCCGCTCCAATGTTGGTTAACTTGTCACATGCCCAAGCAGTGTTATTCCTAAGTACTGTAAATCTCTCACTATTATTCTCTGACTTGATATAGTGAGCTGTGTCATTCTGAAAGGAAATACATAACCATATATTAAAGAAATCATGGATCTCCTCATTCACGTTAAAACAAATTTATTACAATGTAAGAAACCCTGAATAGCATGAATTTATTATAATGATTTAAGGCTTCTAGCACTTGAGTTAAAAATGCCTCTCAATAAATAACTTTCCCTTAAAAACACAGCAAATTAATGTAGTTTACCGTTTTCAAAGGTATATAAATCCAAGAGGCTTAAATCAATACAGCCCCGAATCAGATTACGGTACCTCAGCCAGAACCTCGTATCAAAGCTCAACAGCATTGCAAAGAGTAGTAAAAAATAGATGACTCTGTTCCCCACCTATCTCTTCCTTCAACCACCCAAGGCTATGTCTGTTCTGTGAACGTCAGACTACCGTGAAATGGATGAAAAGCAGCCGTGGCCTTTGCACACAGGTATAATTAAAACAGAGCGGCTACTTTACCATCTGACACAGAAAAAGGGGATCTGATATTTCTCTGCCTTCTCTCTTTAACCCACACACTCTTCCATTGGCGGTGGTTTATTTTCAACTGTGATGTATTTTGAGTCAAGTGGGGAACAGGAACCAACCTGTCTCCAACTTTGCCATAGCATCCCGACTCTAAGAGTTCAGCGCTCCCATCTGAACACATTGGGGAATAGGGTGGTTTTGCCTGCAGTCAAGCTTAAAAAAAAAGTTCTTATGAGAAGAATATTAGAGACATTTAGGACACAAGTGACACGTCAATTTCTCTCTCTCTCTTTCTATGATTCATTTTAACTCAGGGCTCCGCAACAAGAAGTGCCTATTGAATATTTGGTATTTAACAGATCGGGATTTTAAGTGATCCTGTGTGTGTGTGTGTATACACACATATATAAAAATCATCATATATATATATGCACACACGTATACAGAGGAATACACAGAAACATAGGAAGAAAGGATACAAGAATGAGTGTGTGTGTGAGTGAGAGAGAGAGAGAGACGTGTGTATAAAACAACCGCACACCGGTTCTTGCTAGATCACTTTCAATTCCAACTCAGCATAAACCTTGGTTGTAGGGGCAGGGACTGCATTTCTCAGGGTTTGACCAGTTCCTAGCACGGGCATGCACCCCTCCAGGTTTTCATTTCCTCTGGGTTCGCTGATGCTGACCCCTGGCCGTGAGCTGGAGGCAGCCAGTTTCATGGACTGAGAAACACTGCCATAAACTCTTAGACACGCCATAGCTGTAGCAGTATTTAAAATGTCCTGTTCGCGTTACAGAGTGGAGTCTGCAGGAAGAGGAGAAAAGATCCAGGTATGGAGAAAAGTGCTAGGGTGTTTTCATAATGCCATTAATTGCTCCCTGCTACCTTCTCTCAGCCTTCTTTGGGAAGTGTTCACTCTTTATTGTGTGTATTGCAGTGGTGCCCATCGTCACGTCTAGAATCCTGAACTGTGTCAAGCTACTCCTGGAAGTTGCACATGGGAGAGGAAGAATGGGCCTGTGGCTAAAGCCCACAGGTCTGGGAGTAAGAGAGCTGGGATTTCTTCCTGGCTTTTCCACAGATGTCCTAGGTCATCTTGGCCAAGTCATTTAGTCTCTGGAAACTCCAGTGGTGAGCAATGAGTTTGTGGTTATAAAAAATACCCACATGCACTCTCTTCCTGCAGGACAGGAGGGATTTCAAGGCCGGTGGACTGTAGATGTGAAAAGCAGTGTCATTATTACTGTATGTCTGGGATCCAAGAGAACGTGAGCTGCAGGCGGTCAGCAGGAAAGAGACATTAAATCTTCCACCAGTCTGCATTCCAGGCATTGGCATCAATGGGATTGAAAGGGGCTTGAGTCAGCACAGAGCTTGGGCCAAGAACCATCCACCCAGCTTGCCAGCCACAAGGGGGCAGGACACCCACCTGGTCAGATTGCGTACTTTGGAAAGCCACCCCCTTTGCTCAGGTCAGAGCACACGGAATGGCATTACCGCTGCCCAAAGACTAAAGAGGCTCCTCCCGCATCTGTGTGACCGCACCCCAACCAAAGGAGCTCTTGTATGAAGCAGGGCCCACGTGGAATCTGTGAGGGACTGGCTCCCTGCACTTGCCAAGCTGTGCCCTGCTCCCACAGAGGATATCAGTGCTCAAAAAAAAGGTTTTGGGTTTTTTTCTGTAATTTTACTGTCAAAGTGTCAATATTTGTCGTAACACAGACTGTTTAAAAAAGGTGGCATAGCAGCAACATTTTGACAGTGTCAATGCTGCCAGAGCACACCCACCTGAGCTTTTTAACTTGGGGGTTTAGTGCTGCTGAAGAACGCCAGATTGACAGCCCTTGCAAAGTCAAGTGCTCCTCCTCGCAGACTCTGAAATGTTATTAGAAACTGAGGAGGGTTTTAGGTCACCCAGTGCATCCCTGCACTGCACCTTTTAATTGTCTTACCCAGGCTATAAATATCTAACTCTTCTCATCTGGTTTCCTCATTATGTCAATTCCTGCAGCCCCTGATAATTTTTATTGCTCTTCACTGAAATCCCTCCAATCTGCCAGTAATGTCTGGTAATGAGGTCCCCAAACTGCAGGCACAAGTGTAGATATGGTGGCATTGGATTCAGAGAGAGAGACAGTAACGTGCTGTTCTGGGAAGTTGTTGCCTCTGCAGAAGCAGTCCAGAATTTTCCTGGACAGTTTTTGCTGCTATAGTGCAACACAAACCCATGTTCAGCTTGCTGTCCACTCAGTCAACATTTCTGCGGCCTGAGTTTTTTCTTCCCATTATATATTTGCCTTTCAGGTTATTTTTCTTTCAGTGTCTCAGCACTTGACTGTCCCTCCCTCCCTCCCAATTTAATTTCATGTTCTCTTCTGCTCCATGTTTCTACCGTTCACTAATTCTCTGTCCCGGTTATGTGCAATTGCTCCCAATATAGTGTGATCTGCAGATTTTATTTACATGCTTTTAATTCCCTCTTCCCAGGAAATTAAATTTTGATGTGAAGTTGCATGAGACTAGGGCTGGCAGAGAAATTAGAATTCAGTGTCTCAAAACATTTTGAGACTTCAACATTTGTTCTGCTGTGGAATGAAACTTAGACTTTTCAACTTTGTTTTGTGAAAGAACAGAGACCAACAGACCCTCTGCAGAAGATTCACTACCCTGGTGGTTAGAGAACTCATCTAGGGTGTGGGAGACCCAGGTTTGAGTTCCCACTCCATATCATGCCCCATTCCAGGTGACAGCCTGAAACCACCGGCAGTCACTCATTCCTTCTCTCAATTCTATCCTGGACCTGAGAAACCTTTTAATGAAAATGGATATATTTCCACAAAAAGTTTTGGTGTCGACATTTCCTAGCCAGCTCTACATAAGACCAATCACCAGGTCCTAGAGAACCCCCAACCCAAATCAATCCATTACCAAATCATCACATTCTTTGTATGTCCTCACAGCAAGTCACCCACTCCACAGGAAAGTGGCTCCAACCAAGAAACAGACTTTCCAAGTAAGATTTCATAATGATCTTTACATCTGGGTTCCCTTAATTCATTTGGTCAACCAGAACACACATAACACAGGCAAGGTTGATGCCAGCCTCTGCTATACACACAGTCTCACCAAAGAGCTTCCAGGCTACAACTGAGGAGTCCCTACTCTCTCAACCATATTGAGTTCGGTCTCCAAGGCCTAATTAAATGCCAGCTAGCACAGCCTTAACTCTGGAGTCACTAAAACCTGCACTGAAGATACACCGTCAAAATGAAGTGCGCCCTGTCATAAGGGTGGATTCGGTGACCTAACAGATGCGTCCTATTTAGAGGTTTTATGCTTCAACGTGTGGTTACAGAAATGACCTTGCGTTGTGGGATTCCACATGGACCCTGTTTCTGCCTCAGTTATGAAATTTGCTTAGTTTACAAGTCTATGGGCTGGAGCCTCCACAAACCCCAGTGCAGTCAATGAGAATGGCTAAGCACTGGACTGGGCCTCAGGGGATCTGGGGGAAACCACCTACCCTCTCTGGGCCTCAGCATCCTATCTGTAAAATGGGGATAAAAAAAAGTTACTAACCTGATCAGTAACTGTTATTCTTTGAGATGTGTTGCACGTGTCTCTGGAAACCACCTCGTCTGGAGAGGACGAGGATGAAGTTAAGACTGGGACTTAAACTTTTTCCACAGGCTGCTCCTCTGGTCCCTCAAGCGCCTCTTCTTGATTCTCGGTACCAGGCCCAGGACAGAACACTGAAGATGGGGCATCTTGGTGTGAGGACTCACCCTGCCTGGATGAGGCCACTAAGTAGGCACGATCAGAGAATGATCTAGAAGTTGGGGAGAAACCCTGGGGGTTCCAAAAGGGCCACTGATAAGGGGATGGATCCCAATGGCTTCCTGGCCACATTCCCATAGTAGATTCTGTGTGGAGTCACTATGGTACAAGGAGAGAGAGGGTCTATGTGGGGACTGGCAGGTCCTGCTCCAAGATTGCAAGATAAAATTCCACCTCCAAGTCTGATGAAGAGGATTCCCTTTCCTCCGAGCATGGAGGGGCTGCTGCAGACAGCGTCAGGGGCCAGTGCCAAAAACCTGGCAACAGGTGGAGAGTCACCATCATTGCTGTCTTCCTCTTGGACAGTGCTGATGGGCTGACTGAGCGGGAGGTAGGTGACTGGTGCAATACTGGATGTCGTACCACTGATGATGGATGGTTCATCAGCGCTGAGCGATTGGACTCCTGCATCACCAGTGATTCCAGCACTGAGAGGCAGAGCAAATTCCTTGCCACTGCAATTGACTCCAAGGTAGTTAGCACCAAGATCGGATCCGTTGCATTGCCACCTCCGGCAGCGGAGCCCACCACCTGTGCCAACTTAGGCACTGATTTGGAGGAGGAGAGCTTAGATTTGAGATGCACTGTACTCAACTCTCTCACCCCTCTTTCCAGGCTTCCTGGGTGGAGGTCTTCCCTGGTCAGAGCTCTTTGGAAGACTTATATTTCTCCCTAGAACAGATGGAGATCGGTGCTGGGACTGACAATGTTGGAAGTGAGCTTCCAACTGAGGCTGCAGCCCTCGGCACCGAGTTGGTCCAGGGCAGCTCCGAGGGGTGTCTGCATGCTACCTCCATCAGCGGGAACTTCAGCATAGACTCCCTGTCCCTTTTCATCCTAGGCTTGAATTCCTGGCAAATCTGGCACCAGTCTTTCATGTGTGCTTTAGCCAGACACTTAAGACAACTACTCTGGCGGGGAGGGAGGGTCGCTCACCAGCACAGGTTATGTAAGAAGCACATGGCTTGTAGCCCGGCAACTGGGCCTTGCCTTGGTGCTGGTGGCAGAACCTCAAAACGGGAAAAAACATAAAATCTGTACATTTTTCAACAAAACAACTAAAACTTACGAATCAGAACTATTAAACTGCAACTATCTATATACACTGAGCTGGGAGATAAACTGTTCTGGCAACGAACAGGGACTCCAACCACTGTTGGGGCACTAAGAAGGAAACGAGGGGGGCTGGAGTTGGCTCTGCCTTGTATACTGGCACTCATAAGCGGGCAGTAGCAGTGGGAGTCAAGCCCCCCAACAGATGCTGGCTGTGCATTGGGAACGCAGACACCAAGAGAAGGATCCCCATGTGCAATGGCATTTGCTGTCTCCCATCCTCTCCGCCTTGTCTTTTTAGACAATAAGCTCTGTGGGGTAGGGACTGTCTCATTATCTGCAGGCTCAGCAACCAGAACCATCGGGCCATGATCTCAGCTGGAAGCTGTAGGAGCTATGGTAATAAATAATGAATTATCGTACATGCCAAGCACTTCTGCCAACCAAGTGTTTTTGCTCAATTCTAGTAGAGCAAATTCAAGCTTGGATTTCACCAGCTAGCTGTATTCTGCCTCTGACACGACCATTTTCGGTGAGGATTCCACAGTTACGATTTAACAGACAATGTTGCTGCTGATGCATAAGGCAGACCAGACTCCAGTCCATCCCTCCATGGCTAAGAGAAATCATCATCATCATCAAAGCTTTATTGGCACAGTGAGTGGATATGACTCAAAAAACCCCACAGGGAGCAGCAACGTGGACTGAGACAGGTTCCTGAGCAGAGCCACCTCATTAGAGTGGAAGCTTTCGTGAGCTACAGCTTACTTCATCGGATGCATACTGTGGAAAATACAGAAGATGTTTTTATACACACAGACCATGAAAAAATGGGTGTTTATCACTACAAAAGGTTTTCTCTCCCCCCACCCCACTCTCCTGCTGGTAATAGCTTATCTAAAGCGATCACTCTCCTTACAATGTGTATGATAATCAAGGTGGGTCATTTCCAGCACAAATCCAGGGTTTAACAAGAATGTCTGAGGAACAGTGGGGGGGGGGGGGAATAAACAAAGGGAAATAGGTTACTTTTTATAATGAATCAACCATTCCCAGTCTCTATTCAAGCCTAAGTTAATTGTATCCAATTTGCAAATTAATTCCAATTCAGCAGTCTCTCGTTGGAGTCTGTTTTCGAAGTTTTTTTGTTGAAGGATAGTCACTTTGAGATCAGAAATCGAGTGACCAGAGAGATTGAAGTGTTCTCCGACTGGTTTTTGAATGTTATAATTCTTGAAATCTGATGTGTCCATTTATTCTTTTACGTAGAGACTGTCCAGTTTGCCCAAAGTACATGGCAGAGGGGCATTGCTGGCACATGATGGCATATATCACTTTGGTAGATGTGCAGGTGAACAAGCCTCTGATAGTGTGGCTGATGTTATTAGGCCCTGTGATGGTGTCCCCTGAATAGATATGTGGGCACAGTTGGCAACGGGCTTTGTTGCAAGGATAGGTTCCTGGGTTAGTGGTTCTGTTGTGTGGTATGTGGTTGCTGGTGAGTATTCGCTTCAGGTTGGGGGGCTGTGTGTAGGCAAGGACTGGCCTGTCTCCCAAGATTTGTGAGAGTGATGGGTCGTCCTTCAGGATAGGTTGTAGATCCTTGATAATGCGTTGGAGGGGTTTTAGTTGGGGGCTGAAAGTGACAGCTAGTGGCGTTCTGTTATTTTCTTTGTTAGGCCTGTCCTGTGAGCTGTAGCTCACGAAAGCTTATGCTCAAATAAATTGGTTAGTCTCTAAGGTGCCACTAGTACTCCTTTTCTTTTTGCGAATACAGACTAACACGGCTGTTACTCTGAAACCTCTCATTAGAGTGGGTTTCCATGCTTCTGCTGGCTTAGATCACCTCATTAAATGTTCTGTGTTGTCTCTGTGGTGTGCGGGTATGTACATTTTTAAATCATATGCTAAGTAGAGCACAAACAATTTCATGAATTCCGTAATGGGACCAAAAGGAAGTTTATAACTAGCCAGGCTGCACTCACTTCCTCAGACTGCAAATTAAAAGCTAAATATTGAGGTTGTATTTTAGACAGGTGGTACTACAAAGCTTTTAGATGTCTAGCCACAGCTCTGACATTTTTCTTTCAGATGGTAGAGTCTCAAACATCTTGGAGCCCTCTTCTCCCCTTATCACTACTGAGAACTCCACCTGGTCTGGCTCACAAAATTAGCACATCTTTTGTTCCTGGCATCCCCCTTTATCCACATCCAGATGCTTGCCCAGTCCTGTCCCTGAGTCTTCTATATAATCTAAAATCCAGCACTACCTCTCTCTCTCTATCTATAAAATGCAGCCTATGCCTGGGTCTTGGGGCTCAACTACTTCAACCTCCTCATAGTCTGGACTCTCTCCATCCCATGTCCCCTCCCTCTTATTCATCAAAAACAGAGCAGCGAAGGTCAGATCACATCCTCCTTCCCTCCCTGAGTCCATCTGGGATTTCTAAGGCATCAGTATCATAGACTCATAGATATTAAGGTCAGAAGGGACAATTATGATCATCTAGTCTGACATCCTGCACAATGCAGGCCACCAAATCTTACCCACCCACTCCTGCAATAAACCTCTCACCTACGTCTGAGCTACTGAAGTCCTCAAATCATGGTTTAAAGACTTCAAGTCACCTTGGCCTATAAGAACCAAACCTTCTCACTTTCTTGTCCTTAGCCTCTTCATTAAGTTCTAACTCCTCACCCTCGTTCTCAGGGCTGGCATAACTCAACCCCCACCTATACCTCTCTCTGATCCTTCCTTGTGCTCCTCTGTGTCTTCTTCCCTAATAGCTCTCACAGGTTCCTTCTCCTGCCCTTGAGTTCTCACCTTCGTTTCTGCTGTCCTAGACACAGGGAATGGGTTTCCTTCTTCTTATCCCTTCCAATCAGTTCCTTTTTAAAAACCAATGGTGCAGGGAAGACTCTCCTGGATCCTGACGATCTGAAACGGTCTCTGCTCTTCTGAGGCTCAAACCCTTGCCCTGAACAGTGCATTTCTCTCCTAATTCCGTTTAAGCTCTCTGGGGTAAAGACCCTAGCTGCCAAATGGTTGTGTGTGTGTCATGGCTAGGGAATGAGCAGGGGTTAGCGTAGGACATGGGCTGAAGGCCCACTGACCTGGAGCCAATTATCTGGAATCAGGCTGTATTGGAATGGCAGATCAGAATTGAGAGACAAACCAGAGGGCACAGTGTGACATTGCCCAGGGCACAATTTGGACTGGTGAACAGCTGTGTTCCCTCAGTTCTGGCACTTTGGGTGCCTTCTACACTGCTTCGCTGTGAGAGCAACCACTCCTGGTCTGCTCACACACAGCCTCCAGCATGTAAATTACTCCTAGTTATCCTGTAGGAGTGCTATGGCCAGCCACTCTTGGATTACACAGCAGAGCAATACCAGCAAATTCCCAGTCCAAGATTTCCCCCCAGAAATGTGCATCTTGTACTATCCAGCCCTGTGTTGGACAACACAAGCTCATCTACAGACTGTCATTTTATAAACAGAAAATGATTTGCACAAATCCTGTTATCACAAGTGGAGTTTCCCAAACATTTCAGTCCGAGCACACTGTTTTAGATAAAACAATAACACGTTTATTAACTACAGATAGATTTTAAGTGATTACAAGCAATGAGGCATAACAGTCAAAATTGATTACAAATAAATAAAAAGTAAAACATAACTAATACCCAACTTAACAAGCTAAGTGATTGCAAAGAACAAGTCTCTCCCCCCACACGTTTTAGCAGTCTGACTGGCTGAATTCCTTTCTGCCAGGATCCCTCCCCAGTATAAATGATGCTTCCTTTGTCCTTCAAGTGTTGCTGATGCCGTGAGTAGAGATGAAAGGAGAGATCTTTTAGGGGCTTCTGTTCCCTTTTCTTATAGTTTTCTTTTTTCTTTAAAAACCATGTCTAGCTGAGGTTCTGGAGACAGAAGGTCCAGGGGGACAGGAACCTCCAGCTGTTTCTTTGCCAAAATTTAGATCTCTTGCTCACACCCTTTTTCCTGCTGAAGAATTGCCACTTAACCACCTGACCATAACCAGGTGATGGTCCATTTGATTTTCCTGACACCTGGCTCAGGCAACAGGTTCCCCTTTGTCTTTGAGGAACTGGTTTGTATCTGCTTTTTTAAACTTGGAAATGTCTCAGTAATGTTATACAGGAGAATCTTATAACTTTCCATACAATGTTGCCACATATATTTTACCAGGACAATAATGATGAGCAAATTATGAGTTTTCAAATGATACCTCACAAAGTATACTTTGTACAAAATTTATCACAGTCTTGTAAAAGGAGTGAACATAGGAGTACAGACTGTCATACAAGGATCAAGAGTTAGTTACCAAAAAGTCAGGCCATGTCAGGATACCAGGAGGTCAGGCTTGGGTGATGGAACCAGAGGACAGGAAACAGTTACCAAGGTTCAGGCCGAGTGAGGATGCCAGGAGGGCAGGATTAGAAGGAACCTGACCAGTGGTCCATGGCAGGGTGAAGCCTGGTTGTACAGACAACTTCCTGTTTCCTCCTCTGGCTTAAATTGGGGGTATGACCCAATAAGGAGCCTTGGAGCGCTCCCAGAGTGCAGGGATAGGTGTTCTGCCCTGAGTTGGGCTTTATGGACCTCAGTCCCAGCTGGTGTCTGTGAGCTATTGGGTGCAGGATAGGAGTGTGATGGTGCCCAGGACCACCACGGATCCAGGTTCAAGATACATGGGGCCTAACAGTGTGCTGCAAACTGAGCGATTAAGACTAATATCTTCCAAAGGGGGTCAAAGGGAATTAGGCACTTAATTCCCATAGATTCTTTTGCAAACCCCAGCCTACAGGACCTCTTAGGTCCTACGCAGCCCATCCCCACTCCTCCAACCCCTGGGGCTAGTGCAGAATCAGTCCAGATAGATCTTCTCTAATACTTTATCTGACCTAGTTTTAAGTAGGCCATATGATGGGGCTTGAAGCAGTTCCTAACAGTGAAGCAGCAGTGGACTGTATAACAGTGTCCGTTACCACCTCACTGTTAGAAACTGCTTGAAGCCCCATCATATGACATACCCCCAGTCTCCATGCTAAATGCTGCTCCCTTAAACTGCCTGTATCAAATTATGAATTCTATGTTGTGCTATGCCTGGGAATATCAGCACTGTGATAGCACGCATCTGGACTTGGCCTAGGGCAGCCTATTGTGCTGCATTACAGACAGCTGCCCTGCCAGAGTACATCTGGGGGCCATTGACTTTGAATGATCCTGAGGTGCCCCTGGGTCAAGCTCTGAGTGTCCCTGGGCCGTCCCATGGGTCAAGCTCACGCCTTCTTATGAGCCCGTAGTTTGTCAGCGTTTCAGGTCGGGCAGGGTTCATCCTCCACGTCATTTTTACATGAGGCAATGGTCATCCCCCTGCAAAGACCTCAGGACTCTGAGTTAAGTTACTACGGTTAAGAAAATCCTTTCGTTGAGCCTGTGTTTCTTGCTATCCTGCCACATTGTCCCCAAAGGAGTTAAACTAGGAGCCCAGGGGGGACACTGTGTAGGCGGAGCTGTGGGGAGAGCGTACGTAAACAACTGTGAGGCTGCGAGGGTCTCAGACACTGTTTTCAGGTCTAAGTTTGCTGGATGGTAAAGTCCCACATCCCAAGGAAGAGCTCAGGCGAGAGGTCTGAGCCCAGCAGTGTTCCCTAGAGTCTCAGAGCTAGAAACAGTGAGTAGACTTTGCCCAGACCCAGCTAGGTTGGAAGCATGTAGGACCACAGGCTGGGTCCACTCGCAACAGAATGGTGACCGTGCTGTGGGATTGTGGGCCAATTTCATGCCACTCTAAATAATTCCTCTCCCTCCTTGATATTCATGCTCTTCTATTAACTACAGGCATACCTTCTTTCTGCGTTTTTTCTCTCCAGCAGCTCCTCATGCTTGGGAGGAGTGCCCCGTAAACATCTGTAAAATTAACTCATCATCCTTCCTCAAAGCCCTCTAAACTCTACTTTTCCATAATGCCCACAGAAAACTTGCCAATGGTTAGGCTGTTGATGTGATGAGATCGCTGCCTGCTATGCAGACCAATATTGTCTCATTGTTCCGTTGCACTCCCCCATCAGTCATCTGTATCCATTTGTCTCCTCTTGTCCTAGACACAGATTGTGAGCTCTTTGGGACAGCATCTGTCTTGTTGTTCCGTGTTTGTACGGCACCAAGCACAATGGGGTCCTGGACTGGGACTCCTAGGCATGATGGTGATACAAATTAATAATAATTAGTTGGACGCTTTTGAGTAGAGGAGAAAGAATACAGCAGTATACTTGGTTTCTGTTCTCTCAATCAAAGGAAATGCCTATTTATGGCCCATGATCTCAATATGATCCATAGCTAACTTCACCAGAAGGGATGGCATTGCTGTCCAAGTATCAGGTTTGAAATACCTAGATCCCCACCGGAGCCATGGGTTCAAAAGATGGGAGATACAGCTTTGCCACTCCTCCTTCTGAAGAAGACACATTGAGCTCCATGCAGTAAACCATGTGAGACTTCTTCAGGATAAGACCTTAAAAAGTATCTCATCTATGTGGATATTAAAAACTTCATGGCGCTTTCCACAAGATCACGGGATTGCCCTGATATTCATAACCAACATTTCCCCTCCTGTCACTGTTGTACAGAGCCAATTATTGCTGAGTTGCTGATCTACACCCCAGAAGTGGTTGTATTTTAGTCCTGCTGTGTGTGCTCCGCTTGTCAAGCCTGTCAGGATGCTATGGGAATTATCTACTCCTAGATGTATTTCTAAAAGCTCCCAGCACTATTATCTTGGTGCATTTTTGTAGCTTATTTAACAGCCTCCCCAAATTTACATCAATACTCTCCTCCCATCTGATATCATTGTCTTGGGGGGATGCTAGCCCCTACTAGTATGTGGGATGGGGCAGAGGGACAGTCAGCCAAGAGCCACTTGCTAGAGGGGATCCAACAGAGTCAGGAAAAAACCTAAATAGCCTTGCATTGCAACCTGCCAGGATCAGGTTCTAACAGATCAGGGAGGGACATCCATAGCTAAGAGCTATCTACTGAAACCACAACCATCAAACACTTTGTGCTCATACCTGAGGACTGTAAAGCAGTGTCCTCAAAAGTTAGTATGTTATAAGGGAAGAGGGCTTGCCAAGACAGCTAAATCATATACCATTTAGGGTTGTGTAAATACTGACCAACAGCTGGAGGTTGTCTTGTAAGAGGATAGGGAATTTTTATTGTAGGTCAGAGTATTCTGTGTGAAGTGCTCTCATGGGTCCTTCCTACTTAGACGGCTGACCAACAATTTCTGCATAGCTGCACTTCCTGGGCAACCCAAGGTAGAGCATACAGTCTTCTTTCCTTGAAGTGACAAAGGCATGGACTGCCTTTGCATCACAGAGGACAGGATGCAACAGATAGGCCAGCTGACGACGTTTCTGGCCACTGGTCCTCTCTGGGACTGTAGAAGCAGAGATGAGCCTAGCAGGACCCAGAGATCGAGTGACAACTGACAATCCATGAACAAAGCTCTTTGATTGAGGGCATTTTCACTGCCCCCTGCCAGTAAGCATCACCTCCACCTTCCTTGGTGTAACACACTGGCTCTGCATGTTGTGTCCCACCTCTAATGGCTGGCCCATATGTCGGATAAATCTTATGCTACTATCAGCTAATGGAGTTATTCTTTAGCTCTAGTGCCAGAGGGCTGTGAATTTGGAGATGAAGGTCCCAAATTCAATCCCATGACAGAGGCTTTATGCTTGGGTAAGCCTAAACCAGCTATTTTATAGGTACCTAACCTCACTACATAGTAGGACAGCAGGAAGACAATGGCATCAGGGCTTGCTGAGGAGAGACAGAGCTAGGTTATCAGCATACTGCCAACATTTCAATCCACAGCCTTCCCCCAGTGATGTCACAAACACATTGAAGAGGGTGCCCCTGTGGGACAATACAAAAACAAGAGCTCTTGGGGAAGAACTGTGGGGCACTTTATCCTTTTCTGGAATCTCTGAAAGAAAAAGTGAACCAAGCTCCCCTACTGCGACTTGCCCACGCTTTTAGGTCCCGCAGATAAGTGGACAGCACCTCATCATTAATGGTGTTGATAGTGACCAAAATATCTAACAATGGAGAGTCCTGTCTCTCTATAAGGGTCTATTGCTATACCCATGCTGGACAAAACAAAGGAAAAGATAATGCAATAAATGAAGCTCTGAAAGAGAAAATGAAAAAAAAAAGCAGATAATTTATTAAATTAAGACCTCACACAGATATATAAATATATGCTTGGGTTTAGGACAGGATTCACCAGGTAGAACCAGAGGGGCTAGGAAGTAGAAAGAATGCGTGATTGTTTACAGATCCTCTGTTTGTGCAAGAGAGATGACCACATAAACACAGCAGGTGTTGGAAATACAAGCCATTCAGGTAGAAACACAAAGTCAAGGCATGGAGAGTAACCTTAGTAGGAGATGTGTTACCTCACAAGGTTCCTGTAAGACACAGCCTTATGTGATGTTGAAGCATATTATCTGGGAGACTCTGGACAAAATCTAGGACTGGAGTATTTCCCCAGTGGGGGCTAATATAGGAGTTTAAACTTAAAAGGACACTGTCATGTGATTGCTTTTGCTAGTTTAATTTTTGCATTTCCTCTATTGTTTAAGCAAATGGAAAATAATTCCCCTCTCCATCCCAACTACTGATTTTGTCCTTTTCTATTTGACAACAATTGATTTTCTTCCAAGGCTATAAATGTTTTAATAACTTTAATTTTGTAGTGCCTTGTGGCAAAATATATTTGCTTGCATTGACTGCTAACCACTAGTCCTAGTCTACTGCTGATAACTACAGCAATAGAGCTGACTGGAGAAGGTTTGTTTTTATAGGATCTATCAAATTAATAGCAATTAGTAGCCTCTCCTGGTTCATGTTTATGGGATAATTAGAATGTGGAGATCTTTCCTAACAAGATAATTTAAAACCTCTTCATTTCAGAATTCTTTGCTACAACATGCAAAACATGCTTCACGTATAGCTCCTACGGATGAAGAGGTGGTCATGTTTGAGGCCCAAAACCTTGACAATGTCCATTTAGAATACAATTATTACCAAAATACAGATTCAAGACAAAAACACCATCAGAGTTAAAATAATTAACGGACAAAAAGGATAATTAAAAATCAGAGCGTGGCTAAATATTGGCACCCATGAAGCACTGAAGAGCATAATACTCCCATGCAGAGTTCCAGAATGTGTACGCAAAGGCACCTTTCAAATGTTATTTTTGCTGTTTTAAAATCTGTTAGTGTTTGTTAAAAATGGCAATTACAGTTACAGTCAATCTGGAGAAGAACAGAAATTGAAGGTGTTTGGTCTAGACCTAGACCAGAAACTGAAGGCTCGCATTTGGTCTAGACCCAGAGAAGCCTTTAAAAAAAATCCAAACCCATGTCCTATTGTCTATTCCCTCCTGGTTTCCTCCAAATACCAGCTGCCTCTCCTGAATTTTTCCCTTTCTTTCTAACGCCAAAGCAAACTATGTTAAACTTGATCCCCTGTGCCCAAGGAGCAGAAACATGAAGGGTGGTGGAGAGAGACCCCCAGCCAGTCCGGTGATGGGTCACTTGCCAGGTCTGCGGGACCTTAGGACAGAATACTCTAGAAAAAGCTTGTCCCCCAGTGGATTCAAGGAGCAGATACATGTCATGGCAGGATACTGTTAGAGACCATAACTCTCCACAGAAAGGGCTGGAGAGAAACAGATGTCTATGGGGACAGTTTCTCACCAGGCTCACCGGTGCAGGAAAACTGCTCTTATCTCTTCTGTCCTTGTACTTTTCCAACCAGCTTTTAAAATTCAGCTGTGATGCAATAAAAGGACATCAATTAATTTGTAAACAACATTAGGTACATGCACAAGTCCATGGGAGGCAGACAACAGCAGTGCATCAGGGACAAGTCCAGGGGCTCACCACCATGGAGGTATGGAGCAGGAGCCTGGAGGACCAGTCACAAAAGACTGAAAAAGCAGTACTGGTCTATATACCAGTGGTTGGAAACAAACAGCCTAGAACTTGTCTGTACTGCTGTGATTCTGACTTTCTCTAGCTGCACTTTTATTGCGTGAAAGGAATGTTTTAGCTTCATATTTCTAGGAACACATGCCAGTGGCTACAATGTTCCAATAAAATATGAACACTGCATCGTGCAGAAAATGTCCATTCATCCTGTAATCTGCAGTCATTTTTACCAATTCTGCACATTTCTTTACATAACCAAGTGCATGAAGTAGATGGGAGTGCGTTTAAATAAACTGAAATAGATAGAGCATTAATAATTAAAGCCGGCAGGGAAACGTGCATTATGAGCTGCTATGAGAAATAATTATGGATTTGTCTTATTTACAATGGAACCTGGAAACGGTATCAAAATAGTGCAAGTTAGTGAAAATGCCTTAAGACTGTTCTTACTCTATAACTCCTATATCTCTCATTTTGAAGAGCACATCAAATACGGTTTGGACCTGTACATTTCCTGGTTGTATGAGATATTTAAGGAGTTGGCAATAGGGATCCCAGCATATACACTATGTCAAATAGTACTGATTTAAGGAAGACTATTTTCAAACAGATGCACAGTGCATTAACCCTGCAACATCCATTAATGTTATTAGACATTATACAGCTGAGCTGAGTATATGCTCCCTAAAATCTCAGCACAGTAAATATCAGAATGCCGAAGGCAATGGTAGATCACAGAATCATTGGAAATAATATTCAAGTGCTTGTACCTTTGTAACATTGTTAGGTTTTAAACAGGCTGCTTTTTAATTAGAAATAATCTAATTGAAATGCAGTGGTTCTTGTGTGTTCTGCAGCTCTTGCAAACTGCTTTATCGCTAAAAAAATCGATAATGAAATATACTTCTCATATGAGGGCTGGCTAAGCTATGGCTTCAATCGACTCCAAAATGTTGTGGATTTAATTATATTTTAGAATAATTGCTTGGCACAAGAAAAGTTTGTTCAAAATTTACTAACACCTTCTGATTGGACTGTCCAAAAAAAAACAAACGTTGTTCTCGCAGCATGATTACTAAATTCTAAGTGAAAGAGGAAGCTACTGTACTAACTCCTTGGCGAGGAGGGAGACAATCACTTGTCAACCAAATAATTTAAAAGTGATACTGCGATAAACAAATCCAGAGCAGAAACAGGAACAAGGTCCTAAAAATCCTACAGAGGGGCTGCAGAGTAATGAACCTCGTCAAATGAAGAAAATATCCTCCAGGATCCGGCTCTCCTCAAGCTCCTCCGCTTCGTTTCGGGTGCCACGAGGGGCTTGGCACCATGCAGGTTTTCTGGGGCTCCCATTCCGAGGGGCATGGGGTTTCTTCCAGTTGTAAGACTCTCCATAGTGGTGTCCCGGGGCAGCGACTGGACTCATTGCTTCAACCAACTCAATGAGGGAGGCCTCATATCTGGAGGAAAACACCATGAAAATGCAGACCTATTAAACACCACGGCATCAAACACAATTTGGAAGGAACATTCCTAACTCCGTCATCCTGACTAGAGCGAAACCTGTGTAATAGTGCCGATCGTGACAGAAGGGATCACGGCATTGCCACTGTAGCTAAAGTGAGCTCCAATGTGGAGGCAGTAAAGGAGAGGCAAAGCTTTAGTGGCCACTTTATTTTGCAAGTACAGTACTTTCTTTTAATTTGTCAGTCTCGCCAGGTTTCCTATTGAATTGGACAGCGCCTCATTTACAGCTCAGAGATTCAGGAGAGAACTCCTCACAGGCATGACAGTTCAACAAGTGACTCAAACATGCTGCACTTGCCTGAATAGGCTCTGCCCTTGATTTAGGTTCCTAGGGATTTGAAAACAGCAGGCATCTTTATCCTTCGTGATACAAAACACACGTGCTTCTTATAAATCTCTATGCAATATATGAAATCTATGTGTGACTGAAGGAATATAATCCAGACAAAGTAACATAAAATCAACAGTTCAGGCATCAAGACAGAAGGCAAAGATGCTAAACATTACTCAAGCTGTCCTTTAAGTGTTCAGTACAGATGCGGAGGAGGTTACAAGCCTACACATGCAGTAACATTGTACACAGAGTACTGGCAATTACTCTAGACCAGTGGTTCTTAACCTTTACTGCAGCCTGCACCCCTTTGGTTCTCAAAATATGTTCTCGCACCCCTTATCAAAAATCGTTGAACTAGGTCAGTTCTTTAAACCTAGATATATTTTTTGTTTGTATATTACAGTGATCGCTAAAAAATGTATAATGTTAATAAATACATAGGTTTGATGAAACAAAGTAGTTGTACTTATGTGCCTGTGTTTGTGTTTTCGATGATTTACCTTCTAAAAACATCTGGCATGTCTCACACCTGCAGAAAGGGCATCTTGCCCCGCCCAGGGGGTGCGTGCACCCCAGGTTAAGAATGACGGCTCTAGACAGAGCCTTCCGATTAATATTCACACAGGATCAGATCTGATCTACATGCCAGTGCAGGACAATATATTTTCTACTCTTATTGTGTGTCCAGTTTCAAATGTTTCAAGCAATACAGCTTCTAACACTTCCCATGGGAGGCCATTCCCCAGTTTAGGAAATCTCTCTGAGGAAGTTTGCCTGATTTCCTGCCTAAGCATCCCTCTCCCTCAGTTCCATCTAGTTATGGTTCCCTATTCCAGCCTAAGTAATACCTTTCCCCCCTAGTGTTTACACTATTCAAATAATAATGCATACAATTACAAATAATAAATTCCCCTTTCAGGCACTCAGAGCACTTCACAAAGGTAAGACATTAGATGGGCCCAGTGTATTTCATACTTGTGGAATTTGCCACAGGATTCACCCCTTGCTCTTGAACTGCGACCCTGAGCCTAACCTTGATTCCTTCTAAATTATGTTTCTCATCATTAGGACGGGGGGGTGGGGGGGGGAGGGAGGGGGGAGAAATCCCTTAAAATATAAATCTAGCGTAATCAAACAATGATGCCTTCCAGAGCATGCAACTAGTCTGAAACAACAGTGCCGTAAGGTACGAAGTGTCTCTGTCCTCAATGGAGTGTCAACTCTAAAAACTAAGGGAGAGAATTTACACGTCAACAGCTAGGTATTTCACCACTGATCATTTTAGCAGAAATAGCCCCGACATGCTTGTGCTCACTCATCTCCCATGCCATGCCAGTGGTCAGAACCTCCAGCTGTCCACCACCAACATCTACAATGTGCACAAAGGCCTCTTGCATGCTGAAGACTGAAAATGTGGGAAGAGAGCACACAATAAATGGAATTTAATATCCAAACAAACAACACGGATACTATGGCACTGGGTTGCATTATTCGTCACTGTATTTGATCCAATATTAACATCCACTTTCAAATATAAATGAAGCTACTGCAAGCTCTTCCAGTCTGCTCCAGAAACCTAGGGGCCTTGCTGCAGAATTAGGTCCCTCTTGCAACATACCACATGGGGAATTTTACAGATGGGACCCTGAGGCATAGATAAGCTAAGTGACCTGCCCAAGTTCATCAAATACAGTAGTAGCATGTCAGAGGTCTCCTGACTAGGTCTCCCTGCTCTAAACCACAAGACTATGCTGCCTAACCTAACCTCAGTTACTTCTCAGCCAAGTTGTAACTGTGCACAGGGTACACCAAGCGACTGTCAAAGAGTTAACCTTTACCCAACTACCCCCACAGTGGTATCTGAGATATCAAAGTGCTTGTTTAACCCAAGGAATTAATTGGAGTCACCATGGCCAATTGTGGATTCTAATGACAACCACTGTAGTTCTTTCAAACTTTTGTTGCGCTGGTAAGTCAATTCTTTCAGCTCCTTCAATCGTTATTGTTCCCTCCAATTTGCTGTCCACTATCACTCCTAGGTCAATCTGGCTCACCACTACTGCATTGCAACTCCATTATTCCCTCTAACTGAGATTACATTCTTTCCCCCTAGATGTACTAGCTTGCATTTTTTGTGAATTTCCTGTCTGCGTTTGCAGCCTTTCCAGGTCCCTTTGTAATTTGTCTGTTCAAATCAGCCAACAGAGCCACAGATAAGCAGTTCAAATAAAATAAACAAGACAGAATTCTATTGAACTTGACCATTTGAATGGCTAATCCTTCTCTACGATGACATATAATAAGTATCTTGGCCAAGACTTTCAGAAGTTAATGATGATTTTGAGTGTCCAACTTGAGAGGCTTTAAAGGGGGCTTGATTTTCTGTAAGTGCTGAGCATCAGCCCTCTGAAAATTGAACCCCTCTGAGGCATCTCAAGACGAATACCCAAACTCCCATCTTAAAAGCTGGTCCCACAACTTTACAGAGATGAGCTTTTCACATGAATGCACTATAAGGTGGGTAGAAAGCTGGTTAGATTGTCGGGCTCAACGGGTAGTGATCAATGGCTCCATGTCTAGTTGGCAGCCGGTATCAAGTGGAGTGCCCCAAGGGTTGGTCCTGGGGCCGGTTTTGTTCAATATCTTCATAAATGATCTGGAGGATGGTGTGGATTGCACTCTCAGCAAATTTGCGGATGATACTAAACTGGGAGGAGTGGTAGATACGCTGGAGGGGAGGGATAGGATACAGAAGGACCTAGACAAATTGGAGGATTGGGCCAAAAGAAATCTGATGAGGTTCAATAAGGATAAGTGCAGGGTCCTGCACTTAGGATGGAAGAACCCAATGCACAGCTACAGACTAGGGACCGAATGGCTAGGCAGCAGTTCTGCGGAAAAGGACCTAGGGGTGACAGTGGACGAGAAGCTGGATATGAGTCAGCAGTGTGCCCTTGTTGCCAAGAAGGCCAATGGCATTTTGGGATGTATAAGTAGGGGCATAGCGAGCAGATCGAGGGACGTGATCGTTCCCCTCTATTCGACATTGGTGAGGCCTCACCTGGAGTACTGTGTCCAGTTTTGGGCCCCACACTACAAGAAGGATGTGGATAAATTGGAGAGAGTCCAGCGAAGGGCAACAAAAATGATTAGGGGTCTGGAACACATGACTTATGAGGAGAGGCTGAGGGAGCTGGGATTGTTTAGCCTGCAGAAGAGAAGAATGAGGGGGGATTTGATAGCTGCTTTCAACTACCTGAAAGGGGGTTCCAAAGAGGATGGATCTAGACTGTTCTCAATGGTAGCAGATGACAGAACGAGGAGTAATGGTCTCAAGTTGCAGTGGGGGAGGTTTAGATTGGATATTAGGAAAAACTTTTTCACTAAGAGGGTGGTGAAACACTGGAATGCGTTACCTAGGGAGGTGGTAGAATCTCCTTCCTTAGAGGTTTTTAAGGTCAGGCTTGACAAAGCCCTGGCTGGGATGATTTAACTGGGAATTGGTCCTGCTTCAAGCAGGGGGTTGGACTAGATGACCTTCTGGGGTCCCTTCCAACCCTGATATTCTATGATTCTATGATTCTATATGTGGAATGCTTGGATCAGACACATACATATACAATCCCTGCACCAAAAAAGAAACCCAGCTCTCACACACACTGGTTTCATTAGCCACACCTAAAACTCCCTACTAGATTAATCTAGCCTAACATACAAATACTTATCTCCCTGCCTGCGGCTCGATCATAAAATTTCAATTTCTCCAGCAGCCACATTCAATCACAGATTAGGTTGGGGGATGGGGAGAGACGACAAACCAGCAAGTGTGTTTGCAATGAACACCTTGGAGCTAATTTCTTCTGCAAGTTTATCTAACTTTTACAGCATTTCTGCTATCGGGAAGGCTAAATGATTTGGCAGATTACAAGAGCAGCAAATAGCAAAGATTATTTAAAAGACCAGGCATTGTAAATCAGTCTATTTGACACCACAGCTATATATGCAATAAAGCGAACAAACTCTGCTAACGGAGCATTATCTGATCAAGAGAATGCTCCTTGCAGGTATTTAGTGTTTAATCCCATGAAAATAGTTTGCTCTGATTTGTCTAGGTGACATCAGACAGCATCTGGCTGGAGGCAAGGGAGTTGATCCAGCATGTCTTGAACCTCACAAAGGCAATTTTCTCAACATTTATTGGTATCCGAATATTTAAAGGGACACTGCCAACATGTTCAGACCCTGAAATATACCTTCTTCTAAAGAAAGCATGTGTGTCCCTGGTTAAAAAAATACAAATAGGGTTCATTACTATTCATATGGCACTGCAGACTTGCACGACACTACTGTAAGGTGGGCGCAGAGTGTTTGGAAATGTGTACTTAAGAGAGTAATTCCCAGTGGTTCACAATCAAGCTGGAAGGGCATATCGGGTGGGGTCCTGCATGGATCTGTCCTGGGTCTGATTCTATTTAATATCTTCATAAGTGATTTGGATAATGGCATAGAGAGTACACTTATAAAGTCTGCAAATGATACCAAGCTGGGAGGGGCTGCAAGCGCTTTGGAGGACAGGATTAGAATTCAAAATGACCTTGACAAACTGGAGAAATGATCTGAAATAAACAGGAGGAAATTCAATAAGGACAAATGCAAAGTATTACACTTGGGAAGGAGAAACCAATTGTACACATACAAAATGGGAAATGGCTGTCTAGGAAGGACTACTGCAGAAAAGGATCGGGGGTTATAAGTGGATCATAAACTAAATATGATTCAACAATATAACTTGCAAAACAAGCGAACATCACTCTGGAGCGTATTAGCAAGAATGTTATAAGCAACACACGAGAAGTATTTCTTCCATTCTGCTCAGCACCTGATAAAACCTCAACTGGAGTATTGTGTCCTGTTCTGGGCACCACACTTCAGGAAAGATGTGGACAAATTGGAGAAAGTCCAGAGAGCAACAAAAATGATTAAAGGTCTAGAAAACATGAGCTAGAAGGAAAGATTGAAAAAACTGGATTTGGTTAGTCTGGAGAAGAGAAAACTGATGGTCCCCGTCTTCAAGTACATAAAAGGTTGCCATAAAGAAGAGGGAAAGAAATTCTTCTCCTTAACCACTGAGGACAGGACAAGAAGTAATGGGCTTAAATTGCAGCAAGAAAGATTTAGATTAGACATTAGGAAAAACTTTGTAACTTTAAAGGTAATTAAGCTCTGAAACAAATTGCCTAGGGAGGTTGTGGAATCTCCATCATTGGAGGTTTTTAAGAGCAGGTTAGACAAACACCTGTCAGGGTTGGTCTAGATAATACTTAGTCCTGTCTCAGTGCAGGGGACTGGATCAGACGATCTGTTGAGATCCCTTCCAGTCCTACATTTCTGTGATTCCATGATATCAACAGCTGCAGAATGGAGTGCTCAAAACTCAGGAAATTTCAGCCATTCAAGTTGCTCCTGCTGTCTTCACTTGCCAAAGCTGCACATTCTTGTGGAGCAAATTAATAGAAAACAGTAGCTTTACAGTTGCCATGTAACAATGGGAAAAAATTCACACATGCAACATGAAAGGGCCGCAGTGCCTTAGTAGCCTTAACCTGGAATTTTCCGACTTCTGGGTGTTTGACTGAGCAACCAAAGTGCTGCATCAGTGTTAGTTTTTTGCACAGAGTTTTCTATGGGGTTTCTCTCCTCCTCCCTTCCCCTCCCCCCCATAGAAAGAAAGAAAAATTTGGGGCAGAGGGCAGGAGTCAGACTTGCAAGGCTTCTCATTGCCCTTTTAAAGTTAGCATGAACTCAAGCTACTTATTTGCCACAATCACCTTCTTTTGGAAGCCGACTGACTGACTGTGTTATGGAGTCATGTGAGTAGAACAGTCTCCATTCTCAGCCTGATTTCGACACTTCCCCGTGGACATTTTTCCACCCCTAACCTTTGTCAGACTAAAAATGTGCGTATTTCATCATGCTAGAGGAGAATTTGCTGAGAAAGTGTTACATTGATCAGACCAGCAGATAAGGACCATGGGTCTGGAAAAAATAGTGCTTTTTCACTTTTGGAAAGTTATTCTAGTGTTTCCCTTCTCTGTTCACAACACTCTGCTCAGTGTAAAAACTTAAAAATTGTTTATTATGACCGATAACTACAGCACAGACCTAGCTTTATTTTTTGTTGTCCTCAATATTTAGTTATTTGGGGCCTGGTTTTCAGGGAATTGGGAGTCAGTGGGAGTTGCAAGGGCTCAACACTTCTGAAAACCAGGCCATAATTTCTTCTCAACAAATCTCTTAACCACTGGAAGCCTGAGATTATTATAAGCTCCACGAACTCTATGCAGGAGAGCGCGCGCACAGGACTGGTGTGCAGGGCTCTAAGCAGCAGGAAGAAAAGACCTAGGAAAGAGGCCAGCTGTAGGTGAACTCTGACGTAGACACAAGTGGAGTCTGTGCGATAGAGTTTATAATGGACACTCCAGTGCCTGCACAGTTTATCAGCTCTGCACATTAAAGACAAAGGGTAAAACTTCAAAAGCACCTAAGCAACGAAGGCACGTGAATTGCGTAGCCACTTTTGAAAATTTTACCCAACCCTTTCGTCTTACGTTTTGGGTTTTAATTAAATATTAAGGGTCTGGGGGAGTTTATAACCACCAAAGGTGGAGGAGTTTCTTAGCCCACAACTGAGGTGACAAGAAATAACAATAAATTAATGACAGGTTTCAGAGTAGCAGCCGTGTTAGTCTGTATTTGCAAAAAGAAAAGGAGGACTTGTGGCACCTTAGAGACGAACACATTTATTTGAGCATAAGCTTTCGTGAACTACAGCATTCCACTGTATGCATCCACTGCATGCATCCGATGAAGTGAGCTGTAGCTCACGAAAGCTTATGCTCAAATAAATTTGTTAGTCTCTAAGGTGCCACAAGTCCTCCTTTTCTTTTTTCAATATATTAATATGATTCTTAACATTGTAAATTAAATGTTCAAATTTTAAATGACAGAAGAAAATACTCCAAAAATAAAATACTCTGACTGAGTGTCAAAAGGGAAGTACAACCACCCCATCACCTCCACTCCCCTCAGCCAACCCCTCTCCCTCCTTACTGGTCTGCTAGACTTTCATAGCCAGAACACTGGGAGAGTGTTTTATTTTGCTTTGTGCTTCACAAGTGAATCAGCAGGAACAATCTGGGATTTGCACAGCTGAAATGGACCCAAACGGGATTGCTGGTCTGGGAACAATAGGTTTGTACATTCACGGTACAGAGTCTGTGAAATCACTACGCAGTGATTATACAGATTTTTACATTCTCGCTAATCAAAGCTGCTGTCCAATCAGAGTACAGGGAATTACACACTATGGAGTTACTGACAAACACCATGGTTATGCAAAATTGACACCCAGATCCAATATGAATGCAGGAAACTGTGTATTGGAGGAAGAAAAAAAGCCCAGAAGTTATGGAGTTGTAACTGTGCTGCATCCTTCCACTCTGATTGGCTGAAACATTAAATACTTTTAGATTATGGAATATGACATTGCATTTTGAATGTGTTACTGTCACCCATAGCCAGTAAAATATGTAATATTTCATGCACACAGTACAATATATAAAGTACACATTTAGCTGTATTATGTTTTTGTATTGCACTGTACAGTTTAACTAATAAAATCATTTGCTCCTGTCTGCACAAAACAGCACAATCCCCCAAAAATTTGATATTTGCCAGAGTCAGTAAAAATTTCCCTACTCGGCAAAATAACTAGATTTATTAGAGTCATAAACACTCTGGCAGTGAGATATATGTATATTTCCTTAAACAAGCAGTGTCACATATTATTTGATCATCATGTTCAGAGATATCTTTTCGTTTACAGTCCCTGAAAATTTATTCTTTGACTATAAATGTCTAGAAAACACACAGAGACTTCTCTACAAGGTGATGACATTTCAACAAAGCACACCAGCAATATGGCTTCAGAGATTAGTGGCTGTACAGGTTTACTTTTATTTAACTGCATGTATCCAATGATATAAAAAGTTTATTTTCATATTTCTACTTGAATTCTCCACACAAACCTCCAAGTGATTTACTAACGTTACATGAATTGCCTTTGGATTAGAGTAGGTTTTGAAACCTGGAAGCACAATATTATACTACTGCTTTGTACTTCTAAGCACTATCCATCTCCAAGCACTTTACAAACATTAACTACAGTTACTAATACTCCGGGAAGGTGATGGGTCCATTTCACAGAAAGGGAAACTAAAGTTTAAACAGTTTAACTACAAATGCCTAATGTTATACAGCAAATAGAATCATAGAATCATAGAATATCAGGGTTGGAAGGGACCCCAGAAGGTCATCTAGTCCAACCCCCTGCTCGAAGCAGGACCAATTCCCAGTTAAATCATCCCAGCCAGGGCTTTGTCAAGCCTGACCTTAAAAACCTCTAAGGAAGGAGATTCTACCACCTCCCTAGGTAACGCATTCCAGTGTTTCACCACCCTCTTAGTGAAAAAGTTTTTCCTAATATCCAATCTAAACCTCCCCCACTGCAACTTGAGACCATTACTCCTCGTTCTGTCATCTGCTACCATTGAGAACAGTCTAGATCCATCTTCTTTGGAACCCCCTTTCAGGTAGTTGAAAGCAGCTATCAAATCCCCCCTCATTCTTCTCTTCTGCAGGCTAAACAATCCCAGCTCCCTCAGCCTCTCCTCATAAGTCATGTGTTCCAGACCCCTAATCATTTTTGTTGCCCTTCGCTGGACTCTCTCCAATTTATCCACATCCTTTTTTAGTGTGGGGCCCAAAACTGGACACAGTACTCCAGATGAGGCCTCACCAATGTCGAATAGAGGGGAACGATCACGTCCCTCGATCTGCTCGCTATGCCCCTACTTATACATCCCAAAATGCCATTGGCCTTCTTGGCAACAAGGGCACACTGCTGACTCATATCCAGCTTCTCGTCCACTGTCACCCCTAGGTCCTTTTCCGCAGAACTGCTGCCTAGCCATTCGGTCCCTAGTCTGTAGCTGTGCATTGGGTTCTTCCGTCCTAAGTGCAGGACCCTGCACTTATCCTTATTGAACCTCATCAGATTTCTTTTGGCCCAATCCTCCAATTTGTCTAGGTCCTTCTGTATCCTATCCCTCCCCTCCAGCGTATCTACCACTCCTCCCAGTTTAGTATCATCCGCAAATTTGCTGAGAGTGCAATCCACACCATCCTCCAGATCATTTATGAAGATATTGAACAAAACCGGCCCAAAATATCAGTTCCCGAAGCCTCACAGAAATAATTTAACATAGGAGGGCTTTCAGGGTTCCCTCCCCACTCTGAACCCTAGAGTACAGATGTGGCGACCCACATGAAAGACCCCCTAAGCTTATTTCTACCAGCTTAGGTTAAAAACTTCCCCAAGGCACAAATTCTTCCTTGTCCTTGGAACGGTATCGCTGCCACCCCCAAGTGAGTTAGACAAAGATTTAGGAAAAGGACCACTTGGAGTTCCTGTTTCCCCAAAATATCCCCCCAAGCCCCTTCACCCCCTTTCCTGGGGAGGCTTCAGAGTAAGTGAGCACAGACCAGACCCTTGGTTTTTAGGACACTAAAAACCCCAATCAGATTCTTAAAAACGGAACTATTATAAAGAAAAAAAAGTAAAAGAATCACCTCTGTAAAATCAGGGTGGAAGGTAATTTTACAGGGTAATAAGATTTAAAACACAGAGGATTCCCCTCTAGGCAAAACTTTAAAGTTGCAAAAAACAGGAATAAACCTGCCGCTTAGCATAGGGAAAACTCACAAGCTAAAACAAAAGATACTCTAACACATTTCCTTGCTATTACTTACTATTTCTGTAATTTTACATGTATCATTCAGTAGGAGCTGCATTACTTGCTTGGTCTCTCTCTTTGTCTTGGAGAGAACAACAAAGAGCACAAACAAAATCCTTTCCCCCCAGATTTGAAAGTATCTTCTTTCCCCATTGGTCCTTCTGCTCAGGTGCCAACTAGGTTAATGGAACTGATTAACCCTTTACAGGTAAAGGAGGGATTTTATGCTACCCTTAGCTGTATGTTTATGACAAGGGCAAACAAAAGCCACCTCCTTGGTGGGAAAAAGAATAGATACAGATGTTCAACAGTCCAAGCATCTACTCACTAACCCTACTGTCAGAGGTGATGGCAGCTAGGGCATATATCTTCACTGCAGAGTCAGCCCAGATGATTGGCACCGTGGTCTGATCACCAAGTTAGCCTAGCTGGGGTGCAAGCCACCACATTACAAAGCCTTACCTGAGTTACTGGTCTGGCATGCCCTCATGGATGTCACTAGTCTTCTGGGGGGCCTATCTGATGGTTCTTTGGGCTGCTGTCAGCTGAATCACTCTGTGATTCTTTCCCAGTGGATTGTGGGAGAGCTTCTGTCTTTTTGGGCACATGGGGGAATTGTGGAAGGCATTGGAGGACTATCAGAACCTGAGTGGTTTAGCCTGTGTCCTCACTGCAAAAAGTGCAGGTTACCAGCCTGAGTGAAAGCAGAGCTCAGGCTTAAACTGTCCCCCCATCCCAAAGCCAGGCCAGCTAACCTGGGGTTGAGCCCATCACTGACTCGCTGAGATATTTGTGTGTGTGTGGATGGAAGAGTCAGGGACACCATGTAAGTAAGAGCCCAGAAAACTCAGCAGTGAAGACATATTGAAAGAGGACAAGAGCAGCTTTAGGGGAGCTTGCCATTTGGGTTTGAATCAATGGCTGGAGAACCATGCAAACAACAATGGGAAAAACAAATGTGAAAGCAGGATGTTAAAACTTCAGGGATTTAAACAAATTAGAAACAAGGCAGGCTCTGAGATCCCCAGGCATCCCTGTCTGCTGACTCCCAGGATTCTGAAATAGGAGACAAGCACATGTATGATTTTAGTCTATGGACTGAAAGGCCAAGGCAGTGAAAAAAGGATTGCAGGCAAAGGGAAAGTGCTGGTTTCTATGGAACCTCTTGAGTGACTGTGTATCTTTTACTTATGGATAGTCGGAGACACTCCCCAGACTCTCCATTCATTGCAGGAGTCGGGAAGATGACAACAATGCAATATTTATTTCACATGACATCTGCTTTGGTAGTGTAGTGTGCTGGTACCCACTGTATATTTTCCGAATACATGTCAGTGTATTTTAGCTCTCGAGCTACATGAGCAGGCTTCAGAATATTTTCTATGTAATTAAAAAAAGATCTGAGCCTTTTATTTAAAATACATCACACAATTTATTTGCATAGTGTCCTTAGTGAGAGCATCCCAGAGTGCTGTAAAACCAACACCTACATAATAGAAAGCTTACAATATCAGATACGTTTCATGATACTCTCTAAGGCAATATTCATACAAACACAAGCTCAAGGAGGAAAAGACCTGTTAGATCATCCAGATATCTCCCTGCCCATGGAGAATGGTTCCGTATAGTATGCTTCCTAGAATTTGCCCCGAGCAGTGGGGTTCTCACTATTTTGCTTAGGAGGCCATTCCAGAGCCAAATACATCTCACCCTATCATGACTGTTATTATTTATGTAGATGTTAGTAGAACACCTAGAGGCTCCGATCAGGATTGGGGACTCCCTGTACAAACATATGTAAGAGTTTGCAGTTTAATTAGACAAGTCAGACAAAGGGAGGCAGGGAATGGATGTGACACAGAAGCAGAGTGATCAGAGTTGTGTGGGGTAAACACCATGTTAGTTCCATGAGTTTTTCCTTTTCAATTTGCGAGAGGGGAAAGGTGTTTTTCTGTGTGTTGGTGTGCACACACTCAGTCAGGAAGTTTTTCCTTATAGGCAGCTTAAGTCGAAGCAAAAGTTTTCCCTTTCTTAACTTCACCCCTTCATTACTCATAGTTACAGATCCTTGTGCAATACTTAGAAACTCATCTCCTTCTCTAGTGTTACACCCTTCAAATATTTGAATATTATGTCCCCCCCCCCGTCATCCTAAGTCATCACTTATCCAAGCTAGACATATTTTAATCTTTTCTCATAAATCAATCCCTCAAGCCTTGTGATAATTTTTTATTGCTCTTCCCTGAGCTTCCTCTAATTCGTCAATATCTTTCTGGTAGCATGGCACCCAGAACTGAACACAATGTTCCCAAGGTATGGTCAAACCAGAGCTGTTAGGAGGACAATCTGCTCTGTGCTATATGATGAAATGTCTTTGCAGCCCAAAATTGCACTGGCTCTTTTTGTAGCCATCACCTCACTCTGCAAAACCCTGTCTAATTTGTATCTATTGACACATCTAAGCAGAATACATCATTGTATGCCATAAAACCTGACACACAACTCCAACAGACACACTAGCTCACATTCAGTGTGGTCACTGGCAATAACAATCCCATCAGAGACAACAGTTCTTTGCAGGATCAGGCATGGAGTAGGGAGGGAAGAAATAGACTTTTATAATAGTGTCATGCCCTTGGCTAACCGAACTGGCCATGCTTGGCACATTTATCACGCTGAAGGGTTTGCCCCATCAATAGGAGTGTTGAAGAGACCTTGATCCTGAAACTGGCTGAGTGGTGTTGGTATGTTCCTGGCCCACTGCAGACAGAACAGTATCAGTGCAATAAAGGACAAAGGGCTCAACAGAGTGTCCCAAAGACCTCTGCCCTGGGTCCGGGCTGATTAGTCAGTCTCATTTTTCTTGGTGCTCAGCACTGGTTCCCCTAAGGAAGCATCCAATTGGCTGTCATTACTGAAAGTGTTTGCTACCACTTCCCCAGGTGTAACAAACGACCCATTGTCATTTTCACTTAACCAGGAAAGAGCACTGCATCTCCTCCCTATCGCCCTTCATGTCCTCCCTCCCCTTTCTCTGTTTTTCTACTTCCTTGCTCCTATGACTCAACTCCTCCCATCTCCTGCTCACCCCAGCCCTCATTCTAAAACATAAAAACAAACCAGACAAAAAACAGTGGGACTTACATGGAGTTTGGCAACCATCTCAGTGATCGTTCTGCTTGAGTTGTCCTTTTCCCCATATGCTTTCTCTTGTCTATTTAGACTGAAAGTTCTGCATGGTACGAACTGTGTGTGTTTGTACAGTGCCTAGCACAATAGGACCCTAATCTTGACGGTAATATAAACATTTAATAATACTACTTTGTACTTCATAGAGTACTTAGCTAGTTGTCTGAAGAGCAGTAAACACCACCCCAGCAAGTTGTTTTCATACTGGGCTTCACCATTCACTGTTCCAAATGAGACTAAGCTACCATTGTCTTTTCTACATCTCATCTATTCCTTCATCCCCTCTTTATCTCTCTCATTTTCCATTCCTTGCCACCCTTACAGACTCATTCTCACCAATCTTTTGCTTTTACAACCTTATCCCCAACCAGTCATTCCCCCATGTCAATCTCTATCTCACTAAGCCATTAAGAAATAAATGTTTAGAAAAAATAAGAACTGAGCAGACAGACCAGGTGCAGAAGCACCAATGTTCACTCATGATTTTACACACGTAACCC
Source organism: Caretta caretta (assembly GCF_965140235.1). Taxonomy (NCBI): domain Eukaryota; kingdom Metazoa; phylum Chordata; order Testudines; family Cheloniidae; genus Caretta; species Caretta caretta. The sequence continues at coordinate 6,404,062 of NC_134210.1, read as the reverse complement.
TTGTCCATCCCCGTCCTTTCCTTTGTTTTTGGCTTCTCTTTTCATGGTCCCTCTCTCTCTCTTTTGAGTACCAATCTTTTTGGGGGCAGGGGTGGCCTTTTACTTCGCTGAACAGTGCCTACAACTTTAAGGATGCTAAATAAAAAAACCTCAGCATCGCATTTTAAAAGATTTCATACAGGTTACAAAGCGTTAGCTAACATTTTCCAAATGTGCTTGCTTAATGGCACCTACATAAGAACAGCCCGATTTTCAGAGGTGCTGGGCACATGCAGTACCCATTGACTTTAATAATCATTTACATGGATTAACACTCTGCCTTTCTTCACAAGTTCAATCCAAATTCTTAGCTAGCCACAGAAATAATAAATCAGCTTTTTTGCTTCAACAGGTACAGTCATCGGAAGATCTGTGCAGTCTTAGGTCATTTAGTCACTGAACTGTGAGCCTTCACTGAATGTCTAACCATTGTGGGCAAGAAATGTTATTAGCTGGGCAAGATTTAAGACCTCATTATACAGAGATACAAGATCTGGATGCAGATCTTGAATAGACATAGGGCGACATCCTGCCACACTGAAGTCAATGGGAGCTTTGACATTGACTTCAGTGGAGCCAGGATTCTCCCTATTATGTCTTAATTTTCTGCGTTAGGGTGCATAAGTATTGCAGCCTTTCTACCTTTTTATACCAGCACAATTGAAAATGAAGTGTCATCTGAAAGTTTCTCCCCCTGCCCCATGAAATATTTTATATATAGTCTAATGGAACACCTAAACTAACACAAACTGCGACCGGTGCTTTACACTACTCTTCCTCTTGCTGAACAGTTTAATTTCTTCTGCTGTGACTTGAGTGTGTTTTATAGTGGAATCAGGCAGTCAAATCCTTCTGTTCCTTTAATTATCTCTGCCCTGTCAGCTACATCACTAAAAAACAAGTTATGATTACACAATTCAGATACCCATAAACACTAGGCTGCGATAATATAATGTCCTGTGTTACTGGCTTTGTGGAAAGAGCTGTTTCAGGGAGGTTTAAAAAGATTTAAATAAGCCCAGCACTTTTAAATGTCTGGAAATCTAAAGATATCTTAACTATTCTTCAATATCTTAATCATTCTGTGGAATCATGATCTGGTATAATGGCCACTTTAAGTGAAAGGTTTGCTGCTCTGCGCAGTTGCTACTTCCTATTAATTGTGAATTAAAGCATAATTTAGCATGGCTGCATGCCAGCATGACAAGTAAAATTTGCAGACACTAACTCCAGTTGAACAGGGGAAAAGGCACTTAAAGATGCCTTTAAGTAACAAAGTCACTCAGCAAGCTGTACTTTAAAACTAATAGCCGAACGTCAAGTTGACAAACTGACATGGATTAAGAACTGAACTGTTGAAACAAAAAGGAAAAGTGCTTGCCTTCTAAATCTTACAGGGCAGAAGTGATGCTTGGTTATCGTTCTATTAGCATGCACTTTGGAGAGTTCGGGGCAGGTCTGGATACACATTCATTCCATTTTATGCTGCACAGTACTGAAAACACATTCGGCATAAATAATTCATAAATGCTTTGTCTGAAACTTAAGAGTCCAAAATGCCACATGGTTTTCAACTTTATTGCTGTTTGGTCTTTAGAACAGAAATAGACAATGGATGGATGAACTAGGTAACCCTGATAAGAACCCATCACTTAGAATTACACACTGGAAGTAAGAGTGAACATCTTCTAGCTTCAGATCCATGGAACAGCGCAGCCTTGGAGATAGTCACACACATGCTTATGTTAGCAGTCAGCTGTCATGGAACAGGGCAAGGGAGTGGGAAGAGTGCTCCCTTGGATGCTGGAAAGACCTCGATATAAAATAAAAGTATGTACTCAGAAAACGAATGCTTTGGTATTTTCAATTAATGGGCTGGGTACACCTCAGATGGAATTTGGGGCAGGAGAGGAGACTCACAAACAAAAGACATGGTGAGAAACCAACCAGATTTAAACAATGCATGAGAAGTTTTGAGGAATTACTGTATGGAGTGTAGTAGTAAGCAAAGAGTATTAAGAACGTAGTGCTTTTTGATAAACCCATTTCCTGATCACACAGTACATCACATGTGTCATTCACCCCGGCATTGCTCCTTATTTTTCACCAGCGTCACTTCATCATTGTTACTGTTGTTATTCTAGTATGAAACTGGAGCAATGCAGTGGAGAATAAGGCCCCGTGTGTCTATAGTGTATTATCTGTGCTAGATGGCCCAATCCTGCATGGAGCAGAGTGCCTTCAACTTCCACTGAAGTGACGGTGTTCTGCACTTTGCTGGATAGGGCCCTTAGATTGTATGTTCCTTGTGATGCTACATCTCACTGATGATGGATCTGATGTGTGCTTCAGGCTCAATCACACTTTTTAAAAATAATTAATTTACCCAGGAAAACTCAGCTCAGACAGCAGCTGCTTTTCAGTGAGATCCCATCCCTCACTCTTCTACTCACCTTCCAGTGGGCTGAGAGGGGCACAAGGACTTCCACGTGACTTACCAAAAGAAACCATTTGTGTTTAATTAGCTGGATTGGAACAGAGAATTTTCTTCCTTTCCAGCTCTTTACTTGATCTTAGTGCCTCCAGCAGTTTTCCCTTAGAGCAAGTGTCTGAACTAAACTAATGCCCACTGGAGACCACATGGCCTGGAGCTGTGGCAGTGAACAGAGAACCCCTAGAGGAACAGCATTCTGTTACATAAGTTCTGACAAACTCTCAGATGTGTACTCTATTATACAGGACTATGGACTAAAGGCAGTTCCATTCCTCTCCATTTGGGCTGCAGAGGTATAATTATAGCCATAGAAATCAACCAGGTACCACCAGCACAGTGTAAGTCAGCGTGTTAGAAAGGAGTCAAAGGGGGACACAACAGGGCTAGCGAGGAGTCACATGGTGAGCATAAGAACTCACGATAGGGCAAAACAGACCAGCAGACTTGACATGGCATTATAAGGCACCCTTAGAACAAGCCAGCAGTAAAGCCTGGAGTGTAGGGTACTTGCGCCAGGCTCCCCTGGGCTGTAGGCATTACATTCTAACAACCTATTTCAAAAACTGTACACAGGTGGTAGGTGTCACACTGAGATAAAATACCTGCTTTTTGCAGCTGAACAGATGGGTATGGAAGAGAAGTTTTAGTCTGTTAATTCCCAGCAATAACTAGTAAAGGCGTTCTTGGGCTCCTTGGGATTACTTTTCTAAACCATACACCTGTCGATACCCTGCACTTCTGTCACGCACTACCTGGTATCACGGATACGCTACAAAAAAATTAAGTAAGGATCTGAGTGCCTCAAGAGACATTAAGCTGCTCACTTCCAGGTTGCTTATTTGAATCCAACCCAGGCTGGAAGTGACCAAAAGCTGCTCCCAGCTACTGTGTGATGGGTTATTAAAATGAAATGGCAAGGCTCAGTTGATGTGTTCTCACCACAAAAACCACCACAACTGACAACCTTATTGGTAGCAACAGCAGAGGCCAAAGACTGAATGAATAATTAATGGATGTTCTTCTAGCACCAATGCCCACTTAATTTTATACAGAAAACTCAAAGGAAACAGATCTTTTAACTTACAAAAAAACCTCAAAAACCAAAACAAAATGAATGCGACCCAGGGACTTACCCTTCTATGCAACAACATGAAAAGAGTGCACGCAAGACAGTGAAGTCTGCAGGGCGTGAAATTAAAAATTTCACACAGATACAATGAAGTAATGATACAATGTTACAACCTTGGCACAAAAATCTTCTGGTTTGAGGAAAGTCAGTGTCGTGTGATGTTACGGTTTGTGCCCCAGTAGAAATGGCTTGCTGTTGAAAAGTCCATATAACAAAACATAAAGAGGTGAAGCAAGGGAATGTTTGGACAGTTAAAAGGGGGGGCTATATGTTCTACCCATTTAGGCATTTCTGAGGTACCCATCACTGTCATATCTAATTGCCATGTTATACTGAAGAAATGGCATACTACTCTCTCACATCTGGAAATCTAGGAGGTAAGATACGATTGGGGAACAAGTAAAAGGAGATTTGTTCCTAAGGGTCTTGAGGTTTGGGGTCTCTCTCATCAGACCAGTCTGCTATTTTGACTCTGAATCCTTCAAGTCTACCAAAAATGGTGCAGGAGTGTAGTCTTCAAGTTCCAAGTGTATGCATGAGAATAAGGATACACCCAACATTTACAAAGCATCAAGAAAGAATTGGGATGCAAGGCACTTGGGGTGATGCTCAGCAATCCTTACAGGAACTGCTTCACCAGCCACAGGTCAGAAAGGAAAGGAATGCTGGAATACTGAGTACATCCTGGTTTCCTTAACTGAGACAGTGCCCCCTGTTGGAACAAACTGCTCAGTACCTTAAGCTCCCAGGGAGTTCCCAATAGATCCATGTGCAGACACATGGGTTCAAGAGTTGGTCTGGTGCAACACTGAATTATCAGTCAATGTGCACAGTGTAGAAAGCATTTTACTTCCAAGAGTGAGAAAAATGTTTTCCAAAGTCACAAATTGTAAAGCTGCTCATCAGTTATGTTTCAGAGATATCTGATAGATTGACAGACACACAAACACCCTACAAAATGCATTCATGGCTCTGAATTGTAAGGAATAAAATTGGAATTCAGCACTACTACTCAGCTGAAAGCAGTATCTCTTGATCACAGGCACAGGAAGTTACAAACACAAGTACTACTGGCAATGTGAGTTGTGTGCAGAACTCACCCTTCTGGAAATTTACCTGAAAAAGTCAGTACAACGGTGCAAAGGTCATTTCTGACATGGCATGTTTCACTCTACTGATCCGAGACGGAACACATGGGGAAATGTACAGAAGAATGTGACTTACTTTTGCCTTTTACACACTTAATAAAATCTTCAAGTCTTCAGCTTATTACATTTTTAAAAATTTGACTCATTTCATTCCAGTAATTTCATTAGATTACAGTTCTACATCTTTATTAAAAAATCATCAAAATTGAAATGTTTCAGTAAACCCAATTTTGGTTTTAAGTAGTAAAAGTGGATTCAATGCAGATTAAGCAAAAATGAAAGTTAAAAGTATAATAGTATTAGAGTCTTTGAGAACCTTTTCTGAAAGAGTCCCTAAACCCACAGGAAATATTACAGGTGACTTTGGAATTCTGCTTTTAAATTTATTGATTTTACAAAAAAAAAATTAAACTATTCAAGACATATACATTTTAGGAGGCTGCTCTCACTAACTATTTTAGACATGTTTACATTAATATAAAGTCCTCTAAAATTTATGAATAGTAAGAGCCACTGGAGAAAGAACAACATAAGATAGTGTGCTAGTTAAAAAACACAAAGGTACTCCGTGTCAGGCAGAAACTAAACAATCACAATTAGTAAATTGCTTTATTTTCCTTTATATTTGTGCTTCCAAGTCATCACATTGTTTCCAGAGCAGTCAAAGTAAAAACAATAGTTTTTACTTTTTCTTTGTGACCTTCAGTAAAAATGTACCAACTGATCAGAATCATAAAATACATCTGAATTATTATTACATAAACCTCAGAACTGACAAGGATAGAGAAGCGTGTATGTTACACTCAGTAATCTAAGTTCCTGAAATAATGAGATAAACCAGTGTCTGCGATTAAATGTGGAATGTGTGATATCAGGGGGGGAGGAGGGGATATTTTGTTTTGCTTAAGAAGCTCAACTGAATACTGATGAGATAACTTGAGAACCCCAGTCACAGTGTGTGACAAAAACAAATTTACCCAAGAGTGTATGTTTTTGAATAGGACCATCTGATTTAGGAAGAGAAACAGAATCAGTCACATCCTGAGGTGGAAATTGATGGATTCAGCTTAAACAAAGAACCACAAGTTGACATAACAAATCTCCTTGCCACAGCTGGAGGTGGGGCTAACGGGGACTATGTTCTCATCTATTCCTAAAGTTCCCTTCAAATTTGTACCAAGCATTGGAAGACATGTTGTATGATTCAATCCTCAAGAAACACTGGAAGCATCTAATACAAAGATTTAACTACCTTAAACAGTTCTCCAGATTTTCAGCATGCTATGCAATGCAACATTGTCATGAATAATAGCGGATGTCTGAGTGTGCAGAGATGTATTCTTAGTATCTATTTCATTATCTTTTTCTTGAAGAGTTGGAGCCTGATTCTCTTGTCATTTGGCCCTAGTGTAACTTCATTTTCTTCAGTGACGTTATTCCTGATATACATCATCGTCAGCATATGGAGCTTTAGATTTTGATTTTTTCACACAAGATACTTCTATCCCAAGAACATTAAGAGATGAATGCATATTTCCCAAAATATTCTCCGTCCTATTAAGAACCATAGACAAAGACTGAGGATACACTAACTAAAGGAAGTAAAACCAGACTGAGAAACAAAACCAAAACAAATAAATAAACAAAAAGACAGTCCCCGTCCCCCCCCCCCAAAAAACCCACCCCTTTGTTTTAAAGTTAGGAGGATGGAAAATTTCTCCTGATTTAGACACTATTATATTTCCTACAATCTCTGTTATTCTCTGGAAATTCTTCATTGGGGAGGATTTTGCCCTCATGGTGAGCCATCAACACCTGGCCTGGATTATTCAAGTAACTAAAATCACCTACTTTTATCATTCATTGCTTCAAGGCATCTCTAGTTGCCCAGCCAAGTATAAAAGAAAAAGACCTAATATAATATATGACTACCTATGAAAAAGGAAAGCTTAATGCTTTTTCTTACTTGCTTACTTGCTTTTCTTACTTGTCAAGGAATATCCCCCTCATAAGAGCAATCAAATGACAAGGGGCTAATGTGGCCAAATAGAAGCACATGCTAAACTTATCCTTACAAAAACAAACAAAACAAATGCCTACCCCAGAAAAATCTCCACTACAGTAGAACCTCAGAGTTATGAACACCAGAGTTACGAACAGACCAGTCAATCACATGCCTCATTTGGAACCAGAAGTATGCAATCAGGCAGCAGCAGAGACAAAAATAAATAAAAAGCAAGTACAGTACAGTACTGCGTTAAACATACTATTAAAAAAATAAATAAAGGGAAAACTGCATTTTTCTTCTGTATAGTAAAAATTTCAAAGCTGTATTAAGTCAGTGTTCACAGTTGTAAACTTTTGAAAGAACAATCAAAGTTTTGTTCGGAGTTACGAACAACCTCCATTCCTGAAGGGTTCGTAATTCTTTGAGGTTCTCCTGTATGTAATTCCACCTGTTATTAAAGCATAGTTTTGCCCTAGTCTTGATGTCACAACTGGGTGGGGAGGGATAGAGGGAACCACAATGGGCAGCACCTCTGTGTGCTCCCTGCATCAGCAAACATCAGCATAATTCTAAAATCAGACTTCAAATTTCCTCTGCGGCTTTGTGGGTCCCAGCTAACGAGAACACCTGGTGGTAGAGAAGGGCCCAGTGGCCATCTCAAGCATTGGAAACATTGCCTTCACCTTAAACTCTGTTGTTCCCACCCATCGATGATGTCACTCTTGGGAGGGGCTTGCCACAGCAGGGGCAACTCTCACCTCTCTCTCAGACCTCCTTTGTTAACATCATCAAGTATGTTCTGGTAGCCCTGGACATAATCAGGATCAGGCCCTCCTGTGATAGGTGCTGTACACACATCCCATCTCTTCACCAAAGAGTTCACTCTCTAAGAATCCACTAGAACTCAATGATTCATAACAGGAAAAATTACTTATGCTTCTTTTACATCAGTCCTGTGGTCATGCTGCATTTAGACTAGCCCTGCCTTCATACTTACCAATTCATAATTAAAATATGATAAAAGAAGTCAAAATACAAATAGATGAGCTTAGTTGTGGTGCTGCTATTCAAAAGAGAGTGAAACTAAGTATCGCAATGTGTAATTTACTATCTGGCTGATATGGGGTTTGGGGATTTCAAGACATAAGAACAGAGCAAAATGGTTCATCACTATGTCAGCAATCTCCCCTCCCCCTGAATTCCCTTGTGAAAGACATTGCTATCCATGGCAAATTATTTTTATTACAAAGTTAGAGCACTTCTACTGTAAGGATGGCAGGAGCAGTGAACACCGGAATAGGCAGGGAACACACTCTCTTTTGGGCATCTCCTAACAGCTGCAGGTCCCAAGGGCCCTTGCTACCTAGCTAAATGGGGGAGGAAGAGTAGGATCTCTCAGGAGCACAGCTGGATCGTAGGGGCAGAATCTCCTCTCCCTGGTAGGAGCATCTTTCACAGACCTTTGAACATGAGTGATATTTAGCTTGAGCTCCTCCTGCACAATCTTTCACTGTTGGCCCTCTAAATGCAGGATGACAGAATGCAATTGAAAAAAGCATGGAGGATTCACCAAGAAATAATGAAGGAGTGGCCACGGTGCTAGGAGGAGAACCGGGAGAGGACATTGTCATCACAGCCGAAGAAGGATGAGGTGTAGTGAAGGAGGGTACGACTGACAATGCCAGAGGCACCAGAGAAGTCAAAGAGGAGGAGGATGGAGTAGCGGCCTTAAAATTTGTCCAAGTAGAGACTGCGAGAAACCTAGATGAGAGGAGTGATGTGGGTGAGGATCCAGAACTCCATTGGAGGAGAGGAACTTGAGCCAGGAAAGGCAGTGAAGGAAAGAAGAAAGATGGGACGGTACTAGAGAGGCAGCCGTTGCTTCGGAATGGGGTTTTTTGATGTTGGAGGAGAGCAGAGCATGGGGAGGAGCCAGAGGACAGGGAGTACTTCTCTTTGTTTCATTGTTCTAAGTCGCCAGCTGTTTGGTTACACACACAAATGGAAACTAGACTGAAACCACTAAACTGATTTTCACCTTTGACCTAACATGGGATTTGGAGTGAGTAGGAAAGGCCAGTGCAAGAAACATACAGTGCATAAGAATGGTGTCATCTTAAGAAGCAGACCAAAAGGGTTAAGTCAGCTTTGTAATATGATTTGTACTCTACTTTCCTTTGCTTATTATTACTTTCAAACCATAATCAACTTATTGTCACACCACTGAGTGATGGAAACCTTGCCAGCTACTTCAAAAATTGACAAGGTTTCTGTTGCACGGAACAATCCCAAAAGACATTTCCACTCATTTTAATATAAAATCCTGTCAGATCCACACAGCTGAATAGGGGGAAAACGTTTAAGGAATATACAGCTGTAATAGTCCTCCCCCAGCTAGTCAAGTCTGGAATAAAAGACGATCAAAAAAACTTGAAGATCTAGTGCTAGATTAATGCAAATATCTGCCTGTTTGCCAGTGTACTTTTTGATTAAACTGGCATACATCAAGTACAATTAGAAAGGTTATTTATAACTAAGAAATACATAATTCTGCATTTTGATGAGGGTGACAATTACAGCTGACAGTTACTAATTAACATTAATCCTTTTGCACTGGGAGTCAGAATTTCCTGGTGGGATTTTTGTTGTCTGCAATGGACACAACAAAACTGCCATCGCCAAGCAGTTGTCAGTACAAGCAAGTGTTCTCTGTACTCATAACAAAAATAATAAAGTCTCCATTCATGTTTGAAATTAGATAACCTCAGGTATTTGTACAGAATACCATTTCACAATTAAGCCTGTGACTACAGCATTAAATATAATTACGCATGGCATTTTCATGGTTAAACCCAATTCCAGGGTCTCCCAAGAGTATGTTTCCTAGGATAATGGCTGTTTTCAGCCCCAGGTCACAAATCTCCCACTGTTTAACTTGTTTTCTCATTCCAATTTCAGGTTCTCATCTATGTTTATCTGGCCTGGGGAGTTTAAAGATTTTAACCACACTAATAAACACTGCAGATGTGGAGTGGTCTTTCCCCCGTCTCCAACATTTTCAGAAGCAGCATGGCGGTGCAAATACTGAAGATGCAGCTGATGATGCATATCAGTTTGCTACAGCTGCATATCCAAGATGTGGCAAAAATCAGTTCATTTTTTCCCTTTACCTACTAAACCAGGAACATTTTGGTTTTGAAAACAAATCTGACTTTCCAATTCCAACCTTCCAAAATTGCTTGGTTCCTTTGCCTGGTTTTTTTAAAATTTACACCCCCATAGTGTCCCCAAACATAATTTTACACCATAAAAATTGTTGACCTAATCAGATGTTTCCATCTCTATGATTCGATAAAAGACAAAAACAGATTTTGTATGCATGCATTATCAAGAGGCAAATTATCAGCATTACAATCTCAGCCATTGCCTTTTCAAGCAAATACAACAGAAAATTCACTTATGGCCCTTTTTCCAACTGCTTTGAAACAGAAGTAGAGACCTGGTCCAAATCTAGTCTAGGTCAGAATCTGTGTTTCAACATAGTTCATCCACTCCATAAAGCCCCTGAATAAAGAGAGTCAAGGTGCTTACCATTTGGGTCGACTGATTGAGTTGGAATCAATGTGGATACAAATAAATGAGGTGTCAGAAAAGGAGCTCTGCAAGATCTAAGTAAACCAAACCATAATGTACTACTTACAAAGTGTTGTAATTTTCACATTTATTTTGTAAGCTTTAAATAGATGGGTTATTTCTACATACGGAGGTGCCCAACTAAAATCGAGATAAGTGATATTAATGTCCTATGGCCAGTATTATTGAACCTCGAAAGCAATAAACTATGAGTCGATAAATATTACATTTGCAACATAGTTAACATTCTTCTACTGTCTCTGGCACTTATTACACATTGTAACCACAAGTCTACAATACATTATTCATATTTGGGGTGTCACTGAGTGATGGATTGCTGTAAGAGAGGCTGTCCTTTAAATAAATCAACAAATAAAAATGCAAATGTTAACATTTTCAGCCACAACTTTTTCCATCTTGAATGGGGAATGAAAATTTAACATTATATCGACAGCCAGCAGAGAGAACAATTAACAGCCTACACTGTGAATACGAGAGATTAATTTGCCAGTGTCTGGTTTTATCACTCGCATAAGCAACTATATTGGACTTTTCGTGCTGTTAGCTCTCCTTGGGGAACAGAGAAAACTTGTTTCCTATCATGTTCACCACCTCATTCACTGCCCCTCTCCACACACCCTCTTAATTCCTTAAAATGGTTACAAGTTGGACATGGAGTGGCAGATGTTTTTTCTCCTTTTGAATCTTAATTTGTGTCTGATACCAAGAAAAAAAAGTTTCCTTTCCTTCAGAAGTTTTTGCTTCTACAAGATCTCTATAGAAGGAAGAACTTAGTACCGAATAACATTTTAAGAGCAGAAACACATTTAGGCATCCATGGCACTTGCATCTCAAAAGCAGCTAATGTATATGCAAAGTTAATGCTTTTTCACATCACTGTTTCATTTATAAGTATTCAGTATAATGAATCGATTGTACAGCATGCCAATGTGCACTGTTAAATATACTCTGTGCATTACATTTGACATCAAATATTAATTTGCTGCAACAACCCTGAATACTCATCTTCCTCATGTGAGATGTGTTAGGCAATTGGGTAAGTAATTCTGTTTTTATAATCCCCCCAAACACAAATTAACACAATGTAATCTGTTGGTAAAATTCCAAAAGGCCTTTGTAGTCTAACTGATAATAGTATAGATGGGGTGTTATTTAATGTACAGGTTGCAAGAACTTTTGGACATTGAAATAAAAGTGATTTAAAAGGAACTCAACTTCAAAAACATTCAATTAGCATTAAAGGCCTGATTTAAAGCTGCAGCTAGAAAATGTAGGATTAATACTAAAACTCCAGGTTATCACCCAATCCCTTAAATTCATCTGACTGTACCTAAACTCAGCAGAAATAATTTTACTTAGTTGCCGTAAGAGAGAAAGAGACTGCATTTCAGCAGAGTTCTCCGATGCTGTTCAAAACCTCCTAGCTTCTTTTTGCGTCTGACTGGTTGGCACTGTCTTAGGACTTACCAAGTCAGACCCTGACACTGCATCTGCATGGGAGACACCCCTGAGCCTTCACAGTATCCCAAAGGCTTCATTGGGGATCTGTGCAGATGAAGGAGTTTTCTGCACAGAGCCAGCTGCACAACTGGTGCTTCTGAAGAAAGTGTCTGACTTTATATTTTCACTTATAACCATTATAACCTATTTTGCAACAGGCCATTTGTTTTGCTGAGCTCAGAGGTCTGTTATATCAGAGATGAGGCCTAGTTACTGTAGAACCTTCTTGAATCCCTTCACTTAGGCCTTGTCTACACTAGTTTTGTCGACAGAAGTCAGCGTGGAGACAGAAGTCAGCGTGGAGAGCTCATGGTGCATCTTTCAAGCTGACCATGGCAGCTCCATGCAGAAAACACTCTGCCGCTTGTTGGAGTTGTTGCATCTGCTGGCACTGTGGGAAGAGGAGGCTGTGCAGTCCCAGTTCTGCTCCAGCCATAAGAACTTTGATACCTATAGTCAGATTTCTCATGGCATGTTGTATAAAGGCTATGAACAGGACACACATCAGTGCCATGTCAAGATAAAGGAGCTCAGGTAGGTGTACCAGAAAGCAAGGGAGTCAAACCACTGCTCTGTGCTGCACCAAAGACCTGCCGCTTCTATAAGGAGCTTGACACCATCCTCAGTGGTGACCCCACCTCCACCACCGAGAGCCCCATGGATACTTCAACGGGGCTGGAGACAGTGGACTCAACCCTGAGAACGAAGTCATGGACGAGGAGGTCGAGTTGGAGGACAATGCAGACCACACGCAGAGTCATCTGGTGGTACTGCGAGTCAGGACCTTTTTTTATTGCAAGACCACAAATGCCTGCAATACCATAGAGAAGTACCCCTTTCTATTAATGTACTCTGTTGCAGGATGGTCCAGGGCCAAAACTGGGACATACATGCAATCTATCACCCCGCCACAGTTAGGGAATCCCACTGCTGCAAAGCCATCCACTATTTCATGCATATTGCCAAGAGTCACAGTCCTTCGTAGGAGGATGCGATTAATGGCTCTGCACCCTTGCATTAATGCAGTCCCAGCAGTGGACTGCCTGACTTCAAACTGATTCATGACTGACCGGTAGCAGTCTGGAGTTGCTAGCTTCCACACAGCAATCGCCACGCGCTTCTCCACTGAGAAGGCAGCTCTCATTTTGGTGTCCAGTGCTGGGGAGAGCTCTGCACACAGTTCCAGCAAGGTGCCTTTCCTCATCCAAAAGTTCTGCAGCCACTGCTCCTCATCCCAAACCTGCAGAATGATGTGATCCCACCACTCAGTGCTTGTTTCCCAAGCCCAAAAGCAACAGTCCACAATGTGCAACTGCTCCGTGAGTGCCAAAAGAAATCTAGTGGTGTTTCTTCCCACGTCACACAGCATGTAAGGCACCTCTGATTCCATTTCAGATTGGGTGCTCATTATACACTGCATGACCAGCCACGACGCGTTCATAAGTGACCACAAAAGTAGAAAGCAATGCAGGATCCATCCTTTCAGACAGAGATGGTGGGTGCACAGGAAACAAGGGTAATAGAAAAATGTCGTGAAACACAGTCAGACGCCTGTAGAATGATGGAAGAGAGGAACGTGATCAGGAACAGTCAACATGGATTCACAAAGGGCAAGTCATGCATGACCGAACTGATTGCCTTCTAGGATGAGATAACTGTGGATATGGAGAAAGTGGTGGACATGATATATCTTGACTTTAGCAAAGCTTTTGATACGGTCCGCAGCAGTATTCTTGCCTGCAAATTAAAAAAGTATGGATTGGATGAATGGACTATAAGGCAGATAGAAACCTGGCTAGATCATTGGGCTCAGTGGGTAGTGATCAACGGCTCGATGTCTAGTTGGCAGCCGGTATCAAGCAGAGTGCCCCAAGGGTTGGTCCTGGGGCCAGTTTTGTTCAACATCTTCATTAATGATCTGGATGATGGGATGGATTGCATCCTCAGCAAGTTTGTGGATGACACTAAGCTGGGGGGAGAGGTAGATATGCTGGAGGGTAGGGATAGGGTCCAGAATGACCTAGACAAATTGGAGGATTGGGCCAAAAGAAATCTGATGAGGTTCAACAAGGACAAGTGCAGAGTCCTGCACTTAGGAAGGAAGAATCCCATGCACTGCTACAGGCTGGGGACCGACTGGCTAAGCAGCAGTTCTGCAGAAACGGACCTGGGGATTACAGTGGACAAGAAGCTGGATATGAGTCAACAGTGTTCCCTTGTTGCCAAGAAGGCTAATGGCATATTGGGCTGCATTAGTAGGAGCATTGACAGCAGATCAAGGGAAGTGACTATTCCCCTCTATTCGGCACTGGTGAGGCCACATCTGCAGTACTGCATCCAGTTTTGGGCCCCCCACTACAGAAAGGATGTGGACAAATTGGAGAGAGTCCAGCAGCGGGCAATGACAATCATTAGCGGGCTGGGGCACATGACTTATGAGGAGAAGCTGAAGGAACTGGGCTTAGTCTGCAGAAGAGAAGAGTGAGGGGGGACTTGATAGCAGCCTTCAACTACCTGAAAGGGGGTTCCAAAGAAGTTCCAAAGAGTGAGGCTGTTCTTAGTGGTGGCAGTTGACAGAACAAGGAGTAATGGTCTCAAGTTGCAGTGGGGAGGTCTAGGTTGGATATTAAGAAAAAGTATTTCACTAGGAGGGTGGTGAAGCACTGGAATGGGTTACGTAGGGGGTGGGGTTGGAATCTCCATCCTTAGAGGTTTTTAAGGCCCAGCTTGACAAAGCCCTGGCTGGGATGATTTAGTTGGGGTTGGTCCTGCTTTGAGCAGGGGGTTGGACTAGATGACCTCCTGAGGTCCCTTCCAACCCTAATCTTCTATGCTTCTATGGGATGAAAAAAACTGCACCATGGGACATTGAGCACGCACTCATGATGCATGGTGATCCATTCCGCCTTCCCACAACTCTTAGCCGCAGAAGGTGGCGAGTAGCACAGTAGAATAGCGACCCACAGTGCACTGTTCTCTTTGTTGATGCTAGAGCACCAACTGTGGATATGGTCTGCTGACAGGAGCATTGTGTGAATATGCACAAGCTTTGCAATTATACCAATTTTTGATTGTTGGCGTAACATGCATCAAAAAAACTTTGTCGTGTAGACAATACCTTAGTGGAAAATGTAAAATTAGGATTGTGATATGAGGTTTAATAAAGGTCATAGCCTCTATTTCAGGGCTTCCTTCCCTACTGACATTTCCTTGCAGGTCACAGCCAAAAATACTGTCTTGCCTCTGGAAAACAAGAAGGGAGTGAGAGGAGTGAACAGATTCTGCAGTCACTCCTGGCCACCTGAGAGGATGATACTTTACAGCAGGCAGAGAAATTATGTTCTTAGGACAGGAACAGGGTTCACTCTTCTTCCAATAAGGCCACTAGCCCCTTGTTAGAGTCTGCCCAACCTGAACCTTGTTTATGGGTTTGCAGTGAAAGCCAAGCCTGCATCAACCAGAGTTTAAAAACTTCAGGATATGCAATGGAAAAGCTTCCCATACCTGCTGTGAACCAAACCTTGAGACATTTGCACAGATGCAAACACCTGACTTGCAAGTAGTTTAAATTTAACACACCATGCTGTGTCATGGCAGGCATGCATGTGAGCTACTTTCCGATGTCAATATCTCAGATACCGAAACAGGGTCCATCTAATACCCCTTAAAAGTAGCTTATTAATGTTCATTCTGGAAGACAAATCTTGGGCATCTAGAATTAAGACTATTAAGCATCTCAAAACTCAACACCTCTATTTCTAACACCTACCGCCAGTTTCACTCCACCCTTTTTGTCCCAGGGGTGATTCATTCACAGTGAAGGCAGGAGGTAACACCACTCTGTCTTTCTCAGGGGAGGTAGATTTAACACCCAATGAGAGCTCCTCTAGAACACCACCAAGAGAGGCTACAGAACCAGCACATCATCTAGCCACCCTAGCCATAGCTACTTATCCAACCAGCATCCCCCATTTTCTGAAGCTGAGCTAGCAACCTTGTGCCCCTCATTGGCAGGGAGGTTGCAGACACTTTCTAACACCTTGCTCCTGGCAGATTTTCTACCGTAGCTGCCCAATACCAGGATTTATGCTAGTTAGGGCTGGCATAAACCTGAACTGAATCTAGCCCCTATAAGCTTAAATAGTGAAAAGTAATTAGATTACATCTACTGCAGATTAATTAAATATGTTCTTAGGCTCAGGCTTTGTACAGCAAGTTTCAGTCCCAAGAAAACGGTTGTAGTTAAACTTAATCTCTCAAATTGTGGATTATAAAAAACATGCTGACAGACCCTTAACTTTCGTGGCACAAAAGAGCTATAATTCTCAATATTGATTAATTTAGTGAGTTAAACTTGCAGTCTGAGCTTGTAATCATTCAGTGATAAATTTAGACTATGCATGCAGGGTTTTTTTGATGAAGAATAAAATCAGCTTTAGGCCTCCACAGAAACACTTGTCCATTTACCATTTTCAATTAGAGAAGCCCATGAGTAAGGAAAAGCACAACATGGCTGTTTAACCTGGTCAATTACACTTACACAAGTACCAACAGAGACAGAGAAAAGCAAAGATCATAGAGAAGCCTGGAATTTGTCAGATTTTTTTATTCACTAATATGACGATTGACTAATTAGATTTATTTGACTGATCACTTCCTGTATGTGACATAATTTTTAATGTTATATCTCAATGATTATTTTATGCTCCCATGCGGTTAGTATGGACCTTCTCTTGTTTTCAATCAGATTCCTTTTTCTGTACGACTTGATTTCTACAGTATAATTTTCTACAGTATAGTTTTCTTATACCTTCTCCTCATTGCTTGTAGGAGAGTTTCAGCCTTGTTTCTAAATTGTCACTAGAAAATACCCAACAATATCTCACAGACACTCATCATTAGATAATGGTGGCTTCTGAAGATAATGCTTTATTGCAGTTTTGTGCTTTTGTTTAAACATGTAGTTGTGGAAAGCAGAACCCTTCTATCTGTCTAGGTTTTATATCCTTCCAGAAATATCATCCTTTTTTTTCCAAAAGAAAAAAAAATGTTGTTTACGTTACTGAATAAGTACAAATTTGTAATATTAATAATAGTTTTTCACCTATTATATGTCACAAGTTCCCTCAGAAGACAGAAATGAAATGCCAGCCTCTACCAAGAATGTAGGGATGATACAGAATTTAGTCCATTGGGTTAAAAAAAAAATTAAACACTGATTCAGCTGCCAAGCCTTTAGTTTCTTCAAGTAATTTTTAACTCTTCTTGTGAACTGTGTCGTACATTTTATTCATCTGTTGCACAGAGCAATCAAACTAGTATTCTATAACATTGTATATTCCTGTAGTACCATACTCTGACTCATTTAGTTTAACTAAAGATTTTGTTGAAACAAAGTGTAAGCGTGGGGTGTATTTTTTATTTTTTTTTAAATACTCACGACTAGAATTGTAATCCCCCAAAAAGGCAAAGTTGTTTTTCAGTCCAACAAGGGTAACGACAATTCAGCTTTCTTCTTTTTCTTTGGAATAAGAGGGATAATGCTGCTCCCCCAAAGCCTTTATAGCTGATGTATAGTATAATCAGGAATTGCTGACTTAATGTGATTTTGTAGCTGGTCATTAAACACAAAATAACATTTCTACAAAATATTTTAAAAGAAATGTCATTGGAAAAAATATGAGGGGGAGGGGTATTAAAATCTTCAAGTGGATTTAAAACCTAACCAGGGTTAATGCCATCCCTTTAAACTATTTACAAAGTATTTAATGTCAGGACTTGGAACTTAAAATACCTTCTGGTATTTAAAATTAAAACATTAGAACTTGGCATATTCCTGCTTTTCTAATTCTAACAAGCAATTTAAGGCTTACTATAAATGTCAAAGGACATGGCAGTTTTTAGTTTATATTATCCACCTTGCGTTAACATGAAATATCAGAGAAACTCAGCCACTTCCCTGCATCTTGGGCAATATGATGGTTGCCTTTGCAGAATCTTAAACCAGAGATTACCCAGCAGCTTACCGTGATGTGTCATGCTGGATTGGTGATGTGGCTGTGGTTACAAGCTCTTTTCTGCTGCCTGTCAGTACAGGAGATGTAGCTGCATCCTTTCTAGATCCTGACGCTGTCCCTGTGGAAAGGGGAAGAGGTAATCAAGCTGGGTATTAGAGGCTGGAAAGTTTTGGACAGCTCCTTCACTGTTTGCATTATTACATAACATAAGGCCCAAAAGTTGTGCCACTCTTCAGGGTACTGTATATACAATGAGACAGCAACCAAAGGATTTGTTACCAGTTGACAGGTGCTGTGCATAAAATACATTTTCAGGATCACGTTGAATGATATTTTCATAATATGCCATCCATTGCAGTCTGTACATTACGACCAGGTTTCCAAAGTTTGACAGACTTGCATTGCCATCACGGCTTGGAATGTCCACCGTACCAATTTTAGTTGAAAGCTCTCATAAGCTTCCACAAGAAGTTACATTTTCCTTGTCTTCTTTTTAACTATATCCATGAGAATATATGGATCCCAAACCACAAAACTCTTGGTCTGTCCCTCTCTCCTTCCCTCCCAAAAAGGTAACAACATTGTGCACTTAGCTTACTACAATGCCTTTCATTAGAGCATCACTAACAATGATTAGCTCCCCACAGCACCCTTGTGAAGTTGGTAAGGATTACTGGTAAGGATTATTTCTAAATGGGTAAATTAAAGTTAAGTGAGTCTGCACAGAAAGTTGGTGGCAGAGCTAGGAATACATGACAGGCTATTGGACTAGATGGACCACTGGTCTAATCCTGCATGGCAATTCCTATACATTCTGACTGCAAGTGTCCCTGCTCTCAGCACTAAACACTGCCTAACCAAACATTAAATATGTGACAACCACCAAGTGTCAGCAAAAATTAGAAGCCTGACTATTAAGTATCATCATTGCACCTAAGTATTTTAGAGCTTTCTGAACAATGGGTAATATTACCTGTCATATGTGCTGAAATCATAATGAGAAATCAATGATGGAATTTCAGCTAATACTGAATTTTCATAGTTTTCTGGATGCCAGTGAGACTCAACATTATTTGAAAATGTTCTGAGGGTTCAAATATGTACGCACACGCACACAAACACAAAGTCCTATCGTAAGAAAAATTGTATTAGCGTTTTGGTGGTTGCTTAAAAAAGAATAAAGTTCCTCCAGCTTCACTCTACTACACTGTGTTAGCACTGAGTGGCAAGAATCCCCAACTTAATAAACAATTAATTACTGCTCAAAGAATTCTTAAAATTACCATGGCAATGCATGTTAACCAGGTGCCCCAGCAACTTGGGACCACCATCCATGGTAAAAGGTGCATCCACAAAAAAAGACTGGGGACCTCTTGCTTGCCCTTGTTGAATAAAACGTGCTTAGAAACAGGTTCACAGAACAGTCTCTCTCTTCCTCTCTTTTACACCTTTCTATTCCGTGAGGAAACAGGGCCTTCGCCACTGCCTTCCATCTTTGCTGGTCTCCTGCTGCAGAGTTGGTGTTTTCCAGTGTCGTTCTGATGGCTTTCACTTTTGCTTCTACTGTGTCTTCCCATGTTATCCTTCGTCTACCTCATCATTTCTTGTCCTGGGGGTTCCAGCTCAATGCCTGTCTCTCCTCCATGTATGTCCTAGCCTTCTCTATTTTCGTTCCATAATTTTCTGTCCTATCTGTTTCTGTTTCATCCTCCTCCAGAGTTCTTTGTAATTTCTTCTATCTGATATTAAGGATTTGTCTAATGCAGCTATTTATGAAAACTTGGAGTTTAGATAGTAAGGTCTGTGACAGGGTCAGGCCAGATGGCTACAGGAGAGTGATAGAAGGCAGATATATTAGCCCCAGGTTAAGTAGGTCCCTTTTCCCTGGGTAAGGTAACCAGGGAAAGTTCCAGAACAATCAGGAACTTTCTGGAAACAATTAAGGCAGACTGGCTGCAGGAGTTCTAATCAGCCTATCAAGAAGCTGCCAGAATCAATTAAGTCAGGCAGGCTAATCAGGGTTTTAAAAGGAGCTCACTTCAGTTTGTGGTGTGCGTGCGATGAGCTGGGAGCAAGAGGAGCAAGAAGCTGAGAGTGAGAAGGCGAACTACTGAAAGACTGAGAAGTACAAGCATTACCAGACATCAGGAGGAAGATCCTGTGATGAGAATAAAGAAGGTGTTGGGAGGAGGCCATGGGGAAGTAGCCCAGGGAGTTGTAGCTATCACACAGCTGTTACAGGAGCCACTGTCGACTGCTGCAATCCACAGGGCCCTGGGCTGGACCCCGGAGTAGGGGGGGGCCTGGGTTCCCACCATCCCTCCAACTCCCTACTTGATACCGGAAGAGTTGACCTGGACTGTGGGTTCCACCAGAGGGGAAGGTCTCTGGCCTGTTCCCCCAATCCACTAGGTGGATCAGCAGAGACTGCAGGGATTGTTCTTGTTCCTTTTCCCCATGCTGGCCAGTGATGAGGCTAACTGAGTGAACGGCAGATTTGAGCCACGAAGGTGGCCAAACTGAAGGCTGCTGTGAACCTCTTAGGTGAGCAAATCCGCCAATAAGCGCAGGACCCGCCAAGGCAGAGGAGGAACTGTGTCACAGGTCTTAATAAGCCTCCAAGTCTCAGCACCATATAGTAAAACTGACTTTACAATGGTGTTAAATATTCCAAGTTTAGTTTGGAGGGCAAGATTTCTATTTCTCTAGCTTGGCTTTAGAGCTGCAAAGGCATGTCTGGCTTTCACTATTCTGGCTTTAATGTCTCCAGCTGTTCCACCAAGATATGTCAAATATCTATTGCCAAGGTATGTCAAATATCAAACCTCTTCTATGTCAGTCCCAGAAAGCATTATTAAGACCGCAGAACAGGGGCATAGAATGGACTTCCACACAGAAGTTAGAGAACTCTGACTTTGCAGATGGCACCAAGAAGCTATCCCATACCCATAGAGACATACATGCTGAAACAAATGATCTCCAAGCCTATGCACAATTAGTAGAGTTGAATTTCAAACATGAGAAAACAAATCATGTGAATCAACAGACAAGAAGAAAAACTTCACAGAATAGTGGCACAAGAGTATTAGATTTTGAGAAAACAACACTGAGGAAATAAAGAAACCCAATGAATGTGAGAAAAAGTATTAATATCTCAGCGTAGGAGAAGACTGAAGCATTTTATTCTCACTGCATAACAAGGCATAGTGATGCCTGTAGTCAAACAGTTACGAAACGATAAAGTACCTGCTCTTGACAATATTTCATCAGAACTGCTAAAGAATGGAAGCTTGGATTTAGTTCACTGGCTCCATAGTTCCCTTAAAAGTTCAGGAAACCTGCCACATTCCAGAATATTGGAAAAGGGGCTGCATCATTCCCTTTTTTAAAAAAGGAGAGCAATCAGCTTGCTCAAATTAAAGGGGAATATCACCGCTGTCAGTCCCAGAGAAGGTTTATGATCATTCTACTGAACTGACTGAAATACATTCTCAACCCAAAAATGAGAGACAGACAACCAGTGTGGTTTCCATACAGGTCGATTTACAATCCATGCTGCATACGTTCTGTAGAATGTTAGTGAAAAACGACTAGAGCGACAAAAGGAAGTTAACATTGCGTTTATAGACCTTTGCAGCTGCCTTTGACTCCAATCAATCAATCAATCATCCCTGTGGATACTGCTATGCCAGTTTGCAGTGCCTGAGGATTTAGTGTGCCTAGTGGAGGAACTGTATTGTGGTACACTTAGCTGTATGAGGTCAACGGTTGTATTACAAACTGGTTTTCAGGAAAATCAGGAGTACACCAAAGAATGAGTTCTCTCACCTACTTTATTTAATGTTGTAATAGACTGTCTGATGACAAAGCTGATAGAGGCCATAGTTGAAGATGTGAGATTTACAGATTCATCTCGAGTATGCAGAAGACATTAACTTACTTGGAGAGACTACTGTCCAGCTACAGCTGGAAGAGCTGTGAAAAACTGCAGAATCTATGGGATTTAGATCAATGGTGATAAAACCAAAGCTATACATACCTCCTATAAAATGGAAACCAATGACCTGCCAGCACTGCATGTAGATGGCAAGGACGCTGAATGGCTGAATAGTTTTATCTATCTGGGTCGTTGGTTGACAGCAGGAGGGTTTATATCCAAAGAAAGTCACTTGGTGGATCAGTCTCATATCAATGGCATTTCAGCACTTCAAAGCGCATCTGCTTGGGCTGTGGGATGTCTGTGTGACAACTAAGATACAAGCATTCAACGAGCAAGTAATAATGACTGTTATATGGGGCAGAAACATGGCCATTAAAAACAGCTGAGGAGAGGAAACTGAACAGATTTCAGTGTAAAAAATTATGATGTATTCTTAACATTTGTTGGTTTGACTTTGTCACAAACAAAGAGATGTTCAGACAATCCTGTCAAGTTACAGCCTTGCACCAGTTGAGAACAAGATGACCGCAATGGTGGAGTCATGTCCAATGAACAGAAGATGATATGGTTTTACAGAAGGCTTATAGAGCTGAGGTCAAAGTGAAGCGAAGCATGCGGCTGACCATGAATGAGGTTGGAAAATGTAGTTTTCAGGGATTTAAGAAGCCTACATCCTTCCATATAGACTCTTGCCGAAGGAAGAAAGCTTGCACGGGACTGCTAAAGGTAGAAGTCCATTCTACAAACCACCGTGACTACATCATAGCCATATGAATCTGTTGCCGCTGCTGCATTCAAGGCAAGTTAGACTAACTGCACTGAAAAGAAAAATACAGAGAACCAGAGGTCATCAATACAGCTTCATGAGGGCCTGCTGAAAGATCTGAGTGTAAAAATATTAACAGGTCTAGAAATAGAGAACACATCTGTGAATTAAATGTGAATATACTGAGTCAGTTAGGGCTTGTAGCGATAAGACAGGGCAGCAAAGAAAAAGACAGTTACCTTTTTGTAACTGTTGTTCATTGAGATGCGTTGCTCATGTCCATTCCATTGTAGGTGTGTGCGCACTCGCCACGTTCACTGGTGCTGGACTTTTTCCCCTCAGTGGTATCTGTAGGGGACTGGCTCTGGCGCCCTCTGGAGTCGTACGTCTATGCACCGGTATAAGGGGCACCGCCGGCTCCCCCCACCCTCAGTTCCTTCTTGCCGGAAACTCCGACAGTTAGGAAGGAGGGCGGGTCTTGGAATGGACATGAGTAACACATCTTGAAGAACAACAGTTATGAACAGGTAACTGTCTTTTCTTCTTCGAGTGCTTGTTCATGTCCATTCCATTGTAGGTGACTCCGAAGCAGTACCATGGGAGGCGGGTAGGAGTTCATGGATGTGTTGATTGCAACACAGCTCTGATGAAGCCAGCGTCATCTCTGGCCTGCTGAGTGATGGCATAATGCGTCGTGAATGTATGTACCGAAGACCGCGTCATGGCCCTGCAGTTATCCTGGATAGGGATGTGCGCCAGGAAGGCAGCCAAAGATGCCTGCGCCCTAGTTGAGTGAGCCTTCACTATCGGTAGAGGTACAGCCTGCGCCAACTCATAACAAGTACGGATGCAGGTGGTGATCCAATTCAAAATCCTCTGAGAAGACTCTAGAAGACTCTTCATCCTGTCAGCAACTGCAATAAAGAGCAAAGTCGATCTATGGAAGGGCTTGGTGCGCTCCAGGTAGAATGTCAGGGCGTGCCAGAAATCCAGAGTATGCAGCTGCCTTTCCTCATTGGGCCAGTGCGGCTTAGGACAGAACACCGGGAGGAAGATATCCTGGTTGACATAGAAATGCGACACCACATTACACAGGAAAGCTGGATGGGGCCGCAGCTGGACCTTGTCTTTGTAGAACAGCACGTACGGTGGCTCCGACATGAGGGCTCCAATGTGAGGGCTTTGATCTCGGATATATGCCTCGCTGAGGTAAGTGCAACCTTCCACAACAAATGAGAAAGGGAACAAGAAGCCATGGGCTCCAAGGGGAAACCCGTTAGCCTGGAGAGGACTGGGATGAGGACCCATTGTTAGACCCGCAATAGAGGTTTTCCTATGGGATGGGGAGCAGGCAGTGTTGGTATATAATACTTTAAATGCTCTTTATTGATTACAAAACAAACTTATTTACTTTACATTTACACCCCAAACATACTATACCAGAGTCCAAAGTTCAGAACAGTCCCGATAGCCAGCCGAGATTTCTTTTGATCATAAGATTATAAAATGGGCGGGGTTGGGGGGGAGAGGGTGAAAACCACATCTATAGCCACACAGGGCTTTGGATTAATAAATGACTTTGATTTGCAGAAGTCAGAGGTAACCATTTATAGTTCATTTCGTTGCATCATCGGTTTTTTGCCTTTGTTTACTGGGCCTTTTACTGACTCAATTTTAAAGAGACTATTCTTGGTGGGCCGCCATAATCCAAGGCATGCCATTTCCTCCAGTTGTTATAAAATTTTATATTAGTCCAGCTGGTGGTGTTTCCTTTTCTGCTGATTTTCCTTATTTTTCTCAGTACATAAGATTGTTTTTGGACAAATAGTTCTAATAATCCTTGATCTTAAGTTCTTTCTTTGGTTGCCAACTTGCAAAGCACATATTTATGTCAAACATGTGTCATTCATACCAGGCCTCAATGACCTATAACATATTACATGGATATATTAATCACAATGTATATTGATATATATATCCCAACATTCCCCCTCTTGATACATGATTAATGCCATTAATTATTGTATTACTTTATAATTTTGCAAGCAATTTAATTTTATATATTACTTGCTCCAAAACTTCTTGCTTTTTTATTTGACAGTATAAACATAGCATAATAAAGGTTAACAAAATTATTCATGCAAATAACATTACAATAGGATGTAGCATAAAATATAGAAGAACTGTGAAACTAGGAGACCATTCTTTAAAAATATAATAACAATGAGAAATTGCCCCCCAAAATTTAAATTTTAATATTTGGCCATTGTGGATTAAAATGTTTATTTTTTCTGTTTGTTTGTTTTTTTATTTTGTCCCATGAATAGTCAAATGTATTTTTTTTATTTATACCTTTATTCTAGAGGTGCTTATATATACACACACATATATATATACACACACACACACCCCTAAATTTTTTCAAATATTAAAAAAACATAAAAGCTAAAAACCATATTTATGCCCTTTTTGAATTATAAGGATTCTTAACATTGAAGCCATGGCCATTATTCCATAGGAATAATGTCCGATGCTTCCGGCTGTATTATTTTAAATACTTACACTAACTGTTTTTATCTTTGCTTGAGCTCCGGTATTATTTTTTTCTTTCTAAAATATAACGGACACAACACAATTTTTTACTACCCCACTCTCTACCTGTTTTCTTTTATTCTTTGCATTTTTTTGATTATTCATTAGTACGTTTTCCATTGTACTTATTAATATCTACTTCCCTTAATTTCAAATACCTCCAAGCAATATTTCGAATTACGTTTACTTTTTTCTGGGGTTTATTTTGATTATTCCACCCTCTACTTCCTTGGAGCGGGGTGTCTTGTCCTTTACCACGGCCTTTTTTTTTTTTTTAAACAGTATTCTGATTTATAAGCACTTTCATTTGAATATGCTATTGCTTTAATAAAAGATACTTTGGGTTTTAATTATTTTACCTGGCTTTCCCCTTGTATTATTTGTTGGCATACTATCCAGTGCTCCAGTGCATCCATAACAGTTAACTTCTCATCCTGGGCTGCTTGGTTTACCAAATTAGTAGATATTGCTAATACATTTTTGTTCAATCCTTAAACCACATTATTTCAAAATTCCATCTGATTCAAATCAACTGCCATCAAAGAATTAGCTGTGACATGTCTGGCGACCTTCGCCCTGGGATTAGTCACCAGTTGTATTTTTTCAGCCAATAATTTTAATGTTATATTTTTTAACAGGTAATTTCTCGGTGAATTTTCAGGCTTTATGTAATGTGCCCTGGATAACACCTTTATGGGTCTTTGACCTCTCTCTTTTTCTAACAGCATTATAAATTGAGGTATTAGTTGGTGTGCTTCTGGCTGCCTGTCCAAAGCATTTTTCGCTCCATCTACTGCCTATCTAATCTCTCCAGTGGTAGCTGCCCTGATTAACCTATAAGATTTACTTATATTTAAATTTTCTATTCCTCCTAACTCTGCCCACTGTACTAGCCATGTAGCTAAATTTTTTATATTTACTGGGCCTAACTACTTTACCATCAACTGTAAGTCTGACGAACTCGTAGGAATTATTTATGTTTGCTCTGACTGTATTTTCCCGGCTGCATTCTTAATGGTTGATATATTACTGCTACAGACTTTTCTGGCTTAGGCTTTCCCAGCCAGTTTCTTATTTTTTTTCTAAACTTAGTATAAAGTCCCTCTCAAGCTTGGTCAAATTCCCTTTTCTCTTGACCTCCTCACAGATCCTTTTCATACCAAATATTATTGGAATTCAAATAAAAAAAAACACAATTTTTTTTGACACACAGCTGCAACTTGCAGCTTCTGTATTTTTACTTTCTTTTTTAACGCTGCTATAGTTTTCTGGCACCAACTTGAGAAACGCTTCCCATCTCTTCTTCCTTTTTCTTAATTAAATTTTGAATTAACTGTTTCATTTTTATTACCTGATGGTCTAATTCATTTTTGTCTGCTTTAATCTTTTTTTCTTTTAAAAAAATTATTTTGTTTTCCCATTTGTTTTAACTGAGTTTGCATTATTTGCGCCTGCCTCACTTCCTGCTCCAAATTTTTCTGGCAAGTTTTAAAATTCTCTTTTAATGTTTGTAACTTTGCACAGACTTCCCCCTACATGCAATTGCCGTTTTTTACAACTTGCCTTTACAGCCATACTGTGGCCGTTTGCTTTTTACTGGCATTAGGCTTGTACAGCTGTACATATTTCTTAAACGTGTTTTTTAAGATATCAAATATTACATCTGGTTCCACTGCACCTTCCATTCAAGGGCATGTCCCAAATGCAATAATCTCCTTCTCTAACACAGAAGGGGCTTTAACTTTAGTCCACCGAGGTGCCTCTTCCACCCCTTTACTTCTCTTCTTAAACAACGTTTTAAACATTATTATACCGTGTGTTTGTTATTTTTTCACACTTTTTTTCTCACAAATTTTTTAAATAAGAAGTTACCAGTATTAATCTTAAATAAGGACTCCCCCAACACTTTAAGATCCCGTCTCAAAATCTGACACTCCTTAATATCTCTCCCCACTCCACATTCTCCACCACATGTTAGACCTGCAATAGAGGTCTCCCCTACGGGATGGGGAGCTGGCAGATACCGGACACAGCACTGATATATAATATTCTAAATACCCTTTATTGATTACAAAAGAAACGTAGGAACCATCTGTGACTGTGGAATATCAATACGTGAAAGTAAGTGTCTTTCAAATCAAGGGCAGCATACTAGTTTCCCGGATCCAGGGAAGGAACGATGGAGGCCAGGGAGACCATGCAAAACTTCAACTTCTTGAGGTTCCTCAGGTCAAGGATAGGCTGTAGACCCCCTTTGGCCTTAAAAAATAACGGGAATAAAACCCTTTGCCCATTAAATGCAGCGGGACTTCCTCCATGGCTCCCACCCGCAGAAGGCCTTGGACCTCCTGAGCGAGCAGATTCTCGTGAGAAGGGTACCTGAAGAGGGATGGGGAGAGGGGTGGGGGGATAGAAATAAACTGTAGGGTATATCCCTGATACTGTGCTGAGGACCCACTGGTCCGATGCTACAGAGGCCCAGACACGGAGGAAGAGGGACAGGTGGTTGGAAAATAACAGGAGAGCAGGATCCAGGACACAAGCTGGAAGGTTGCCCTCGAGCGCACCCTCAAAATGTCTGCTTTCCACTCGGTTGGTTACGGGTGGAGCTCGAGTGAGCAGACGATGCCGGCTGGTGGCCTTGCCGGTGCTTATTGCCCTTGCCCTTCTTATGTATGGGCTCTGACTGGGGTTGGCTCCCGAACCTATGGGTCTGTTGCAGCTTAAATCGCTTCCCTGCCGGCCCCAGCATGTACAAGCCCAGGGTAAGCAAGGTAGCCCTAGAGTCTTTCAGGCCTGGCCATTTACTGTCTGTTTGCTCGGAGAACAGTGCCAGGCCATCGAACGGGAGGTCCTGAATGGACAGTTGAACCTCAGTCAAAAGGCCTGATGACAGCAACCAGGACGCTCACCTTATCAAAATGGCAGAGGCCATGGTTCAGGCTGCAAAGTCTGCCACATCTGAGGCCACTTGGAAGGGGGCCCTAGCCACCACCCTGCCCTCATTGAGGATAACCAGGAATTCCTTCCTGGGTTCCTCTGGCAGCAAGTCTGACAATCTGGCTATGGACTGCCAGATATTAAAATTATGGCAGCCAAGCAAGGCCTGATGGTTGGCCACTCTCAGCTGGAGGCTGGATGTAGTATACATTTTTCTACCAAAGAGATGGAGCCTCTTTGCCTCCTTATTCTTAGGCGTCAATCCCGGTTGGCCCTGTCTGTTGTGCTCATTGGCTGCTGATACAAGCAGGGAGCTTGAGGCAGGATGGGTACAAAGATACTCATACCCCTCAGAGGGGACGTAGTATTTTCGCTCTGCCTGCTTGGAGATTGGAGGCAGGGAGGAAGGTGTCTGCCACAGGACCTTAGTGATTTTCACCACTCCCTCATGCACTGACAATGCCACCCTGGCGGGGGTTGCCGCACTCAGTACATCAAACAGGAAGTTCGAGGGCTCTGCCAGCTCCTTGGCTTCCAGCCCCAGGTTTGAGGCGACCATCTTCAAGAGCTCCTGGTGACCCTTCGCATCGTCCCGGGGAACTCGGTGAGAGGGCCCCGCTATTGCCTCATCAGGCGAAGATGATGATGAGGCAGGTACAGGTGGGTCTACCAACTCTGCCACTTCTGCCATGGGACCCTCAGCCGAGGCTGGCTGATCCTGGGGAACCTGCTCTGACTTCGCGGCCGAGTCAGGGGGCGGGCGGGAGACTGTCACTGACCATTTGTCGGATGCCCCCGAGGCCAACCTATGCCCCTGCGATAGTTGGGGAAATCCCCAGGGGTTCCACAGTTGCCAAGGGGCAGGCTATTGGCATTGGGGCCAAGCTGCCATTGGTGGCCCAGCGGGGAATTCCAGTGCCCCTGATGGGTGGCCCTTGCCCACGGGCAGGATTTCCTCCTTGCTGTTGGGGACGTGTCTAGGGGACCAGAACGGTGCCGAGGCCATCTGTATATCCAGATTCTGTCAGCTCTGGCCCCGGTCCTCTGTTGAGGATCTGTACGAGGGTGGTGGCTCTCGGTGCTGCAATCCTGGTGACTGATGGCAGCATTTGGTGGATTGGCAACGGTACCCCAGCGATCGACGCCTTAAGCTCAGCGAGCAATGCTGCTCCATCGAGCGGGAATGTGAGCGAGTAGACCGCCATGTTGGAGACCATACCGGTGAGCCATACCAGTGGTCTAGCGACGGGGCTCCGGAGACCGGCCTTTCAACCCTTCAGAGCAGTACCGTGACCTGGGAGAGCGGCTCGCGCACTCCCAGCACCGAGGCTGTGGGGCCTCAAGTCTGAAGAATGCTGCCTGGAGTCTGGGGACTGACGCCAGGAACTCTGGCAGGAAAGTCGACCCGCGTCTGGGGGCCGGTGGCGCTGCTCAGGCGAGTGCTGACGGACCACCCTCTGCAGCAAGGAACGGTTCCACACTGATGGGGACTGTTGAAAGGGTCCCAAGTCAGGTTAATCCCTGGGATAGAGCACCTCCGTGGCCAGTGCTGGCAGGGACAGAATGTCCTTCGTGAGCTGAAAGGCCTCCAGCGTGGACGGCACTTCTAGGTGCCGACTGCCTCTGCCGTTCTCCGGGGTGGCGAGCGGGAGTTGGCTCCAGTCTCAGGCCAGTGCTGCCAGCGCGCTCTGCACAGAGACCGTGGTGCTAGGAGGTCTGAAGCTCTTGCTAATTCAACACTTGTCACTGTGGGTTTCCCCATAGCACTTCAAACAGCATCTATGGGGATCACTGACTGGCATGGGTTTCTTGCAACAGACACAAAGTTTGAAGCCCAGGGACTGGGGCATGCCCCATCTCTAGGCTAAGTCCCGCTCGGGACTAACAAACTAACACTAAGTCTACACTAACGAACTATAAAACAAACAAATTTCTAACAATTATATACAGAAAGTTCACAACTAGGCACAGTTGAGAGGAGTCAGCTTGCCAAGGCAAGGAGACATTCCAGCACCGTCATTGCCGGTAAGAAAAAGCTAAGGGTGGGGGGAGCCGGCAGAACCCTTTACACCACAACATACGCACAACACTCCAGAGGGCGCCAGAGCTGGCCCCCTATGGATACCACTGAGGGAAAAACATCGGGCACCAGAGCACGGGGTGAGCACACACGCCTACAATGGAATGAACATGAGCAAGCACTCGAAGAAGAACCTGAATAAATGAATATACATGTGAGCTAGAAGGACATTGTAAATATACTGTGAGAAAAGCAACACAGGTCTATTGCGGTAAAGGGATCTCTAGAAAGAAAGTAGGCCCCTTAATAAACGAGGAGAGATTAAAATGATGATTCTAAAATGGCTGTGCTACTGAACATTTTAAAATCCATTCTAGTAGGTAAAATAAAGAAAAGACGTATTGAAAACTAGAAACTAATGAAGACCTTGTTCGTATACAATACTTGTTGATAAAAGGCTGATAAAGGGAGGACTTAGAAAAAATTAAAACATACAAATCCATAGGTCTGAAGTACATACAGTCCAGGGCAAAAGGGAATTACCTAATGAACTTTTGAAACTACTGGTAATTATTTATGAAGAGCCATGGAGAACTGAGGTGGTCCTGAAAGACAGCACTTTAATTACAATTGCAGGTTTGTAAATACCTCAAGGATAGAGAAAAAACAGAGAGGCAATAGTTATGGGAAGGAAGTATTCAGCCTGGAAAAATGAAAGCTAATACATATGGGCGGGGGAGAGAATAATTAAAAAACAGATAGTGGGATGAAGGTACGTAGACCTAAGGAACGATAGCAGACAATAAACTAGACATAAGCTTGCAAGCTGACATGCAGCCCAAAAGAACCAATATGATTCAGGGCCACACATGCACAAGTTATAGCTGTCCTTTAAATGGTACAAGAAGTAATGGAATGAAAGTGAGCAATGGGAAATTTAGGCTGATAATCAGGAAATAAATCCTTAAGAATGGGATCATACTAATATTCATAATAGTTCACATTTATCTAACACTTTACATCTTCAAAGTGCTTTGCAAATACGAACTAATTAATTTATTAGCCTTCCCTTAGGTGAAATGAAACTTTCAACTCCCGAATCTCTAAAAAGCGAAGTTTGAAAAACCACTGGAAAAAACACAGTAGGGAACAATTTGCCCTGGCTGAAAGTATGGATTAGATGCCCTATATGGACTTTTTCATCTCTAGTTTTTACCATTCTTATATAGAAGGGAAAGGGCTGTGCATGCCATACAATATTACATGGAAGTCCTGGCTGGGATGATTTAGTTGGGGTTGGCCCTGCTTTCAGCAGGGGGTTGGACTAGATGACCTCTTGAGGTCTTTTCTACCCCTGATATTGTATGATTCTATGAAAGCCAGATTCACTACAGTGACATATCACCAGCTGTTTCCTTTGTCTAAACACAGAGAGATCTATATACCTAGGAAAAAGGCAAAAAGGGAGACTTAAAAATGGTTAGATAAGTGAAGTGGCCAACCTAACAGAGGAGAACCTAATGGACAGCTTTGTTTTCTGGCCTAAAGGCAAGAATATTCAGAAGAGTGATTTTTGCAGTCCAATGCCTCTTAACTAGGCAAGCTGTTTGGATTTTAGTATGTACTGACATAGCTGCTGGTGACACCAGCATACACTATTGACTGTTGGAAAGACACAAAACTGGAGGATTGCCTTGTCTGTTTGAAGTCGAGGAATATTCTTGCTGCTAGAGCTAAAGAAGTTCTGTGAAAGGGCTCACAAACACGTATTGTATCAAAATACTGAAGGAAAAATTAAGCAGCATCAACAGAAATCACTGACTATAGGAGAAAAATAACAAGGAAGTAATAAGTCAGCAACTGTACATGCAGATCCAGCTCACTCAGTAGCTTTTCCCAAGAGTTACGGAAGGACCTAAGATTCGGTGATGCAACCAAGTAAAGGCAGCCATGCTCTCCATCCTAAACACATCGCAGGGAGAAGGGAAGCTAGGTAATTTAGGAAGGTTACTCTCCGCTTTAGCTGAGGCCTCCAAACACAGTACAGTTTATAATGTTAGTGGTTAATGAGAGTAGTAAGGTCATTCTGATATGATCTTGCAGAAGCTAGATGTTCAGAGGGGAAACAATCTGAATACACCCTGGGGTTTTGCCACTGACAGAGGAAAAAGAGAAGGGGCCTTTTCAACAGGCACCAAATGGAGCAGATTGCTTGGGTTCACTCGTTTCTCATTTTAGCCTCACTCAAACAAAAGTCTGAGGAATTTAACAATGAAGAGAGTAGTTATCAGTGGTTCAGTCAAGCTGGAAGGGCATATCAAGTGGAGTCCCGCAAGAATCAGTTCTGGGTCCAGTTCTGTTCAATGGTTGAGATAATGGCATAGAGACAATACCAAGCTGGAAGAGGTTGCAAGTGCTTTGGACGATAGGATTAAAACTCAAAATGATCTGGACAAACTGGAGAAATGGTCTGAAGTAAATAGGAGGAAATTCAATAAGGACAAATGCGAAGTATTCCATTTAGGAAGGAACAATCAGTTGCACATGTACAAAATGGGAAATGACTGCCTAGGAAAGGGATCTGGGGGTCATAGTGGATCACAAGCTAAATATGAGTGTAACACTGTTGCAAAAAAAAAAAGCAAACATCATTCTGGGCTGTATTAGGAGTGTTGTAAGCAAGACACAAGGAGCAAGACACTACTCCGTACTGATTAGGCCTTGACTGGAGTATTGTGTCCAGTTCTGGGCGCCACATTTCAGAAAAGATGTGGACAAATTGGAGAAAGTCCAGAGAAGAGCAACAAAAATGATTCCATGTCTAGAAAACATGACCTATAAGGGAACATTGAAAAAATTGGGTTGGTTTAGTCTGGCTAAGAGAAGACTGAGGGGGAACCTGATAACGGTTTTCAAGTACAAGGAGGGAGTAAATTGTTCTCCTTAATCGCTGAGAATAGGACAAGAAGAAATGGTCTTAAATTGTAGCAAGATGGTGTAAGTTGGATATTAGGAAAAACTTCCTAACTGTGAGGGTCGTTAAGCACTGGAATAAACTGCCTAGGGAGGTTGTGGAATCTCCATCATTGGAGATTTTTGAAAGCAGGTTAGACAAACACCTGTCAGGGATGGTCTAGAGTGCAGGAGACTGGACTAAATGACCTCTCGAGGTCCCTTTCAGTCCTACAATTCTATGATTCTAAGACTAGGGGCACATCTACATTACTGCTTAAGTGGATCTAAATTATGTCACTCAGGGGTGTGAAAAAGACATTCCCTGAGCAACACACGTTACAGCAACCTACGCGCAGTCCACACTGGCACTGTGTCAGCTGCATACGCTCTCCTGCCGACAGAGCTTCCACCTCCTGTGGAGGTGGAGTAATTATGCCGACAGGAGAGTGCTCTCCCATCAGCACACAGCGTCGTCATCAGATACGCTGCAGGCTGTGCCGATGTAGCGCTTCAAGTGTAGACCTGCCGGAAGACTGCTCTGGAAACTGATGCGACAGTTATATATGGGAGTGGAAATACTCTCAGGATGATGTGCAAGGTCTCCAGATATATTCTGTGGACCCAGGTGTGAAGGGCACATGCATGGCAATCATTACTACTAATTACAGCAGAGCCCAGAAGCCCCAGCCTGGATTGAGACTCCACTGTGCTAGTGATGTACCAGACAAACAGTCCCTGTCCCAAAGAATTTACAGTCCAAACGGACAACACAGACAAAAGTGGGGAGAAAATTAGTACAAGTTTTAAAATTTACCAGTTAAAAAGTTGCCACATGAATGTGGTTCTGTGTTCACTAACCAAGCCTGGATATTTTGTGGCGCATAACACCACACACAAATATGTAGTTCTTAGAACAATCAAATCTCATGCCTCAGGATGTCATCTGATTGTTTTCTTTCCCCATCCCCAGAGAGCACTGTTCAGCTGGCTAAGGGCACTGCAGCAGGAGATCAAGAGTTTGCCTTCCATTGAAGCATAAGGTACTGGCCACGGCCCAGAAAAGATTCCAGACTTGATGGACTGAAGGTCTGAGCCTGCATGGCAAATCCCATATTCCAATAGGGGACTATGTCTGGAAGAAATATCTATATCTTTTGTTTTATTTTTGCTTAGAAATATGTTATCTGTCCCTAATGAAAGACTAAAATCTGAAGCAAAGGAAGTCAGTGTATGCCACGTGACCAGTTCAGTTACAGCTGGCATGAACTAGTGGTGGTGAGCATGGAGGGAGACAAGAACCTTGTAGATTCCATACACGGATGTAATTAGAAAATGGAGCTTAAGTGCGTGTGTGTTAAAGGAGCCCAAACATGTAACAGAGGGATGCCAATTAAAAAGGTACTAAAAACAGAAGACTTCAACTTCAGTGATTAGTGCTCGGTAATTTGCCTTGTGATAAACAAGCTATCCAACTCAGTAAATAGACCCACGGTTGTTCTACAGTCTGAAAGCTCTTTTCTTAACTTTTTCTGGTGCCACAATAAAAACGCTAAAGCAGTAAGTCAAACTTTGCCATGCACCTCCATGTCCTAGGTGCCAGCATCTCCATGAGACATTTGCTCAAAAGGAGGGTGTGGGGGCAGATAACTTCTTCAACTGCCACGCCAGCAGAGACAGCATGTAATTTTATTAACTGAAGCAGAATGAGAGGGATGAGGGGAGAAGCCAGGATTTTTTGGAGGCATGTGGATAGGAAGATAATTCCTGGGAATACCCTTATCCAAGAGGGAAAAAACCCTCCAAATAATGTGAAAAATCTCAATTTCACCACTGCGGTACTTCTAGAACAAAAGAAAAGAAAGAATGATGGTTAAAAATAAATAAAAAGGAAAACCATCAGTGAAAATTGCTCCTGAAACTTTGCAGAATTGTTATGGCTTTCTCTTGCTTAAATTGATTGGTGTAGCGATGTTATAAAATGACTATTAGGATTCATTGTGCACAACAGAAAGTGCTGAAATGTCAGCCGACTATACAGCAAAAGTAATGGGTCCTGAACCCCGGTTAGTCAAAAATGATTTTGTTTCAAATTAGAAATTGATTTTTTTGGACACAAGCCCTTTATAGGCTTCCAACTTTTGTAGCTGTGCCTTGGAAGAGATTAACCTCAGCCACTGTTTGGGTCCAGTCTGATGATACCCTTTCAAAAGTTTCTTCACATGGTCTGCTTTTTAATGTTGGTACGGTCTTAACCAATAATACAAGCTATTTGTTCCTTTGAGAACTGCACCACATTTTTTCTCATTTTGCCTTTTTTTTATGATTATTATTATTTTTATGCTGACACAAACTGGTTGACAAGTTCCAAAAAAAAAAAAAAAAAAAAAAAAAAAAAAGCCAGCTCATAATTGAACGAAAGATTGTGTTAGGCTCTGCAGCGAAACTGCCAAACTGCTTCTATTCCCCACCCCCCTTCCTTCCCAAGAAAGACAGTTTTCTCCACGTCGTAAGTGGAGATGCTAAGCTAAGAGCAGGATAGATTCTAGTTGCAAAGACATCCTTGTGTGGAAAAATCCCAGGGTGTGATGGTGGTAGCCATTACTCAGGGAGGAAGAGAATGTGAAGATTACATCACAAAAAGCAAACCCCATCAAACTTATTCTCTGTTTGCTGGGAAAGCAAAAAAAATGCTGAAGTAATTCTTTCCGGGAATAAAGGCCTGAGGTTTTTTTGTCCCATGTTAGGGACCCCAACGAAATCACTTGCTGTTTGCTGGGCTTTCTACAACTTCTGTTATATTTATCATAGCTACATTTTGGTTGTTTTAAACAATTTACAATCCGCTCCCTCTTCTTTGGGATCTAACTGAACCACACAGGAACACATCCCTATAATTACTAAATGCCATAAACAAACTCACATTACAAGACAGCATAAGCTTCATCTTACCTCTTCTAGACCTGCTGGTTTCCTTCTTTCCATACATCCACATGGCTCCTTCTTCCACGTTTGCACTAAAGCCAACTGTTCTCCTCCCCAAGCTGCTCCCTCCACTGCTCCCTAGTGTTTTGCACGCTTTGCCTAGTGCCGGTGTTTTGGGAAGGCAATCTTCATACCTAGACACTGGAAAGCTGGAAGGGGTGAAAGGTCATGAGCTGTTAACATGTTGCATATTAGCACTGAACTGTTTGTGCAGTTTGTCTTGAAGCAGCAATGTTCTAGCTGTGCTGTGGCTTTGTTTATTTTCTCTAGCATTTTAATGCCAGAGCATGCTGGGTAGGGATCAAAATGTTAGCAAGTTACTTAAATGGGAGACTCCAGGGAATTCCCAGGCTCTCAACAACACAAAACGTTTCAGAACATGCACTTCAGTGACATTTTCATTGTAATTTAACCGTGCACATCCGCATTTTTAGTAAAGAATGTTTTAAGGTGTGTAAATGCACATATCTGACTCAGAAATTTACATGAGTGTTATCTCCCTGCTTATAGCTAAATGGATTCTTTACAGGTGTTTCTATGAGAGAGACAAGGTTGGTGAGGCAATATATTCTATTGGACCAACTTCTGCTGGTGAAAGAGACAAAGCTTTCGAACTTACACACAGCTCTTCTTCAGTGTTAGGGTACATGCTTTTCTCTGCAGCCAGGTGGGCTGGAAACATACTCTTTTTAACAAAAACTGAGATTCTCATGTAATTGCTTGACTCCAGGAGCTAGGGCTTTAAGGAAAATACCAAATATCCTGAGACTTATGATCGAATTGCAAGTGTTCTATGCCATTATCTAAATCATCATCAGTGATTTAGCAAATGGCATAGAGAGTACAGTTATAAAGTTTGCGGACAATACTAAATTGGGAGGGGCTGCAAGTGCTTTGGAGAATAGGATTATAATTCAAAATGATCTGGACAAACTGGAGAAATAGTCGGAAGTAAATAGGAGGAAATTCAATAAGGACAAATGAAAAGTGCTCCACTTAGGAAGGAACAGTCAGTTGCACACATACAAAATGGGAAATGACTGCCTAGGAAGGAGTACTGCAGAAAGGGATCTGGGGGTCACAGTGGACCACAAGCTAAATATGAGTCAACAGTGTAAGTCTGTTGCAAAAAAACCCGAACATCATTCTGGGCTGTATTAGCAGGAGTGTTGTAAGCAAGACACGAGAAGTAATTTTTCTGCTCTACTCTGCGCTGATTAGGCCTCAGCTGGAGTGTTGTATCCAGTTCTGGGCACCACATTTCAGGAAAGATGTGGACAAATTGGAGAAAGTCCAGAGAAGAGCAACAAAAATGATTCAAGGTCCAGAAAACATGAGGGAAGATTGAAAAAAATTAGGTTTGTTTAGTCTAGAAAAGAGAAGACAGAGGGGAAATGATAACAGTTTTCAAGTACATAAAAGGTTATTGCAAGGAGGAGGGAGAAAAATTGTTGTTCTTAACCTCTGAGGACAGGACAAGAAGCAATGGGCTTAAATTGCAATTATGAATGGAATCATGGGAAAGGAGATGTCCAGGAGATTACCTCTCCTTTATCAAGAAGTGGTACACACTGCACAAGTGTATCAGAACCTCTGCCATATGACCTGTGTGTGGGCAAATATGCTTTGAACAGATACTACAGAAATCGGAATATCATAAGAAATGTAACCATTTCTGCAGCATTTCCCTTGGTGAAATTCTTATGCATGCTTTCAACTTTTGCCTTGCCTACTGCAGGTCCTTTCTCGATAGCCCCCTGCAGAACCAATTCTCCTCTGCCACCCAATCACTTCCAACTTCTGCCCTCAGTGATAAGCCTACTGCCTGTGATGGGGATGCCCACCTGGTGTAGCTGATTAGACCTGTGATTGACACACAGGATACAATTTGGAAGATGATGCATATGAAGCAATAGAATTCAGCTTATCTCCTCATACCTCTGCCGTGCTCGCAGATGTAAACATCAGGAAAATTTTAGTATTAAATCAATAGAATACACACACAGAGAAGATCTGTCGAGTATATAAGTGCCGTTTTACACAGACGCCCCAAAGAATGTACATTTCTATAGTTTGGGATACAGTTTCTATGGAATACGCTATGCAAAATGAATTTGAACAATATTTGCATGTAAAAGATTATGCTACTGAATATAGTGTACATTAGGAAAAAAGGTGGATCTCCGATGTTTCCATCAGAAAATATCATCTAAATTAAAAGTTTCAAAATCAATGTGCTGTACTAGTCATTGTTTAATAGGGCCCTCTGTGTCTGTTGGACAATTATTATGTTCTGTATTATTAATGCAGAACATTATGTAATGGCTCATGACCTATAATAACTAGCTGAAGTGTTGGCTACAACTTCTCTGAATAACCTCCATTTACTTCAGGGCTTCTAACTACATGACCGCTAATAATGTTGCACAGTGGCTACTAAAATGTATGGCAGACTAAATTAGTATCTTATTCGAATTACATGGAATTAATCTACTAATTCCTGCAATATACAATGTAGAACGGGTGGATTAGAACCCTAACTACTGATGAAAGGGCCTAAAAGACTCACTGGTTAAAAAGGTCTTTACAAAAATACAGGATTATAGAGATATTTTCCCCTTGTGTTTCTGCATGATTAAGAGCATTTAAAGATATTTAAGGTGGCAGCCATTATTTGGATGTTTTCTGGGTTTTTTAAATACATTTAATTAGAACCTACAAATCTTTTCTGAAGACAGGTTTCAGAGTAGGAGCTGTGTTAGTCTGTATCCGCAAAAAGAAAAGGAGGACTTGTGGCACCTTAGAGACTAACACATTTATTTGAGCATAAGCTTTCGTGAGCTACAGCTCACTTCATTGGATGCATGCAGTGGAAAATACAGTGGGGGGATTTTATATACACAGAGAACATGAAACAATGGGTGTTTCCATATACACTGTAACGAGAGTGATCAGGTAACCTGGGCTATTACCAGCAGGAGAGAAAAAAAAAACAACCTTTTGTAGTGATAATCAAGGTGGGCCATTTCCAACAGTTGACAAGAACGTGGGGGGGGGGGGGGATAAACATGGGGAAATAGTTTTACTTTGTGTGATGACATCCACTCCCAGTCTTTTATTCAAGCCTAATGTAATGGTGTCCAGTTTGTAAATTAATTCCAATTCAGCAGTCTCTCATTGGAATCTGTTTTTGAAGCTTTTTGTTGAAGAACTGCCACTTTTAGGTCTCTAATCGAGTGACCATAGAGGTTGAAGTGTTCTCCGACTGGTTTTTGAATGTTATAATTCTTGACATCTGATCTGTGTCCATTTATTCTTTTATGTAGAGACTGTCTGGTTTGGCCAATGTACATGGCAGTGGGGCATTGCTGGCACCATTACATTAGGCTTGAATAAAGACTGGGAGTGGATGTGTCATTACACAAAGTAAAACTATTTCCCCATGTTTATTCCCCCCCCCCCCCACACACACACACACAGTTCCTCACATGTTCTTGTCAACTGCTGGAAATGGCCCACCTTGATTATCACTACAAAAGGTTTTTTTCTCTCCTGCTGGTAATAGCTCACCTTACCTGATCACTCGCATTACAGTGTGTATGGTAACACCCATTGTTTCATGTTCTCTGTGTATATAAAATCTTCCCACTGTATTTTCAACTGCATCCATCCGATGAAGTGAGCTGTAGCTCACGAAAGCTTATGCTCAAATAAATGTGTTAGTCTCTAAGGTGCCACAAGTACACCTTGGTTTTTTTTCTGAAGACAGTTACCCTTGAGTTGTAAATGACTGGGAGAAGGTTACTTTGCTGGTACAGTGTGATACTCTTTACATGGTGAGGTTAAACCTAGAATACCCAGTTGGGGTTTGAGTAACACTGTGCCAGAGGGAATTCAGAGAAGAGAAACAAAAAGGATTAGGACGTTGAAAAGGTTAATACAAAGAAACAATAAAATGCTTATAAAATAGCTTGGATAAACAATGAATTGGGCTTTATTCCTTCAGTATTTAAAGGAATTCCTTTAGTCTTTAAAGTTTTGCTTGAGTAAGGACTGCAGAATCAAACCCTAAAAAGGGATGCACTGAACATCTATTTGAAAGGATGTAACCACCAAGGAGGAAGGGGAAGAGTGGTACAAGATAATATTAATAAGGAGCAATGTACTGAAATGAAACAAAGAGGATGTTAGGAAAAACTAACCTGTGACAGAGTTCTATGAGGCAGTGGAATAATCTGCCAAAGGAAGTGATGGAAGCCCCATACCTTAGGAAATTTCAAACTAGAAAATATACCAGTGGGAACAATCCTGCACTGGCAGGGAGTCTAACTGACCTTACGGGTCCTCATCTATTTCCAGTTTATATGATACATCAGTACATCCAAGTGTAGCTTGATTAATATGACTTTGTACAGGACATAGTCATCTTCAATGACCTTTATCATTACTACCTGAAACAGGACCACTGAGAAGTATGGCAAAAGAGGTTAAGGTACTTACTAAGCTACAGACTAATGCCAGAGCAGCCAACAAATTCTACCAAAAAAGGAAGAGACTCTTTCTCTCTTTTCTCACCTCCTAGCTTATGAATGCCTAAACTCTTCAAAAAGAAAAGGAGTACTTGTGGCACCTTAGAGACTAACAAATTTATTGGAGCATAAGCTTTCGTGAGCTACAGCTCACTTCATCGGATGCTGTAGCTCACGAAAGCTTATGCTCAAATAAATGTGTTAGTCTCTAAGGTGCCACAAGTCCTCCTTTTCTTTTTGCAGATACAGACTAACATGGCTGCTACTCTGAAACCTGTAAACACTTCAAGAATAATAGGGAACACGTCCTGAACTTTTTTCCATTTTGTCTATGCCTCCTATCGCGATAGCCCTACTGAGCTTGAATGGCAAATTTTAAATGTCATTCAGGACCCACTGAATACTGCTAGTATTTGCATTCCTTAAAAAGTAAAAAAAAAAAAAAAAAAACATTAACCTTTTGTTTTATTGAATTAAAATGCCATGCAAATGCTGATGTAGCCTTCAGAGACCGAAATACTTTTACAAAGAAGAATAGCTGTCATTTATTAGACACAAAGAACAATTACTTGATAGGATGCTTTCTGACAAAAAGCAGATTGGTATTCTTATCATAGAAAAGGCATTGTAAAAAAAAAAAAAAAAAAAAATCCAGCACAGACCTCTGAGACTTGAATAATTTAAAGCTGCATTTGGTGCAATTTAAATTTTTCTTTAGGGAGGCAAAGTTAAATACCTTTAATTTGTTCTAATTATTTCAAATTTGCAAGTTAATTATGGCTGATCATTAAATAACAAAAAGGACTATCGTCTCCGTAGAGTTTTACCTCCTACCCTCTGCATTACTTAAGCTAGATTTTAGTATGCATGAATTAACTTTCTAAATAATCACACGGTTTGACTAAATGGCTCAGTAAAATGAGCTCTGATCCTCAGAATAAGCATTAATGGACATTAGAAAGGCTATTGGGAGCCATGTTACTTACATTATAAGTATTTTTAATGTGGTCTTATTTACTAATCTTTATGTACTGTTCAAGTTAGGGCAGCATATAGATACATTATTCTGCTTTAACAGAGGAAAGTCACTTCTTCAAGACACTAAAATAAATGTCCATTTAGAGCCAACTAAATTCATTTTTAAATAAATGCAGGGAACCTATGATAGAATTTAACTTGTTTTAGCTGCTCATGCTGATGAATCAATCTAACATAATGGTAGCCTTGCTCTCGAAATGGAACGTCACAGATCTGTTGAAGTGCTAAGCTTCCGAAGCAGCAAAGAAGCTCTAGTCCTAGCAACAGAGTGGCACTAACTATAAACCTCTTGGGTGTAAACAGGCTGAATCTGTTTCCTGTTCCATAGCCAGTGTTCAACTGACTGGTTCCCAGCCATCGATTCTGGAGTCTCGCCTTCTACTGAACTCTGACCTATACACACATTTTCCACTGCAGATCAGCAGTAGCCAGAGAACACAAGACTACACCGGGACCAGTCAGAAACCCACAAATGGGAGGCAATTCAACAGATGGCTGCCTTAATGTTACCCTGTTGAGTCCAGGGCTTGGGAGTTTAGCCATCAGTAAAGTAACAGATTGCATTGGGTGGTTTGTTCCAAAAGCAAACTCTGCAGTAATGTTGTTTTTCCACTCTGCAATTTCTATTTAAAAAACAAACATACACCAACAACTTTATTAATGGTGCAAGGGTGTAATTTGCTGCAATTACAATCTCGCCAAGAATGTGTAACATTTAATGGTGCAAGACTGGCAATCAGCACAAACAATACATATTTGATGCTGGAATCCCCTTAACCACTAAGGAAACTTAGCAATTCCCAGGTGGATAGCACCTTAGACATGGGAGTTAGATGCCCAAATACCTTTAAAACTTTAGCCCTAAGTCACTTGCAGAAGTCTGTGGTGAATCAGGGAATTGAGTCCAGGTCTCAAGTCTTAGACTAATGTCCCGATCACTGAACCATCTGGCCTCTCACATGCTGTTGGGTCATGC
Source organism: Caretta caretta (assembly GCF_965140235.1). Lineage (NCBI taxonomy): Eukaryota > Metazoa > Chordata > Testudines > Cheloniidae > Caretta > Caretta caretta. The sequence goes on along the minus strand of NC_134210.1, from coordinate 6,361,335 downwards.
CCATTGTCTCTGTCCAGAAGTAGCAAAAGGGTGGGTGGTAGAGGCTGAGGGAGAATGGGGGTAAATACTTCCATGCACGAAACCAGAGCAGTTCTGTGCTGAAGAGCAGGATAGCTAAAAACAAGTGGGTGAGATGAATGATACTGGCCATTCAATCATGCAGGAGATGGTATTCTTAACAGAGGTTTAGGAAGCACTAGAGGGAGGAACTCTTCTGGAATACGGGGTGGATCATGCATTGCAGGCGGAGGGGAAATGCACAGAACGAGCATACTCAGTGCAGTTTATTGTTGGTCAGTATGACCACCCTTGAGTTCCTAAGGGCTAAAGCAATCTGGTCACGAGTAGATTAATTGCATCAAAAACACGCTGTTAAAAACCTTGACGCTTTTTACCACAGAAACAGAAAAGTGTTTGAAAAAAATCTAAACTTAACTTTCTTGTTCTTTAAAAGACAGAAAAAACCTGGCTCTAGCAGAGACCTTGAAGATCACACTTAAGCCTAGAGTGAGTTTTCATGGCCGAATTATAAAACCTGGCATTTATGTAAGACACATGGGCATACTAATGACATGGGTGGGATCCAACGGCTGCTACAAAGAGGCAGGTATCCTCCTCCTAGAAATCCCGTCTCTACAACTCAAGCCCATCTTTTTTCTCAGGCTTTTCCTTAGGGCAGGGACTAAGTATTTGTGGGGGGGGGGAAGGAGTCATTATCCTGATAATTTTGTAACTGGGTATTTTGTAAGTTAATAGAAATCTAAAATAAAAATAGCATCATATCTTCTAAGAAGTAAGCTCCCCCCCGCAAAAAATCATTCTAGGTATTGGTCACAGGTGCCGGCTTCTAATTTTCCCCAGGGGTGCTCAACCCCCACTCAGCCCCAGGCCTCACCCTCAATCCACCCCTTCCCCCAAGGCACCACCCCGACCCTGCCTCTCTCTGCCCTCACCCCACCTCTTCACACCCCTCTCCCTAGAGCACCCCATTCCCGCTCCTCCCCCTCCCTCCCAGCACCTCCTGCATGCTGCGGAACAGCTGATCTGAGGCAGGCGGGAGGTACTAGGAGGGAGGGAGGGGAAGGAGTTGATCAGCAGAGGCTGCAGGCGGGCAGGACTGGGGCTTGGGAGAGAAGATTGGCTGCCGGTGGGTACTAAGCACCTACTAATTTTTTTCTGTGGGTGCTTCAGCACTGGAGCACCCATGGAGTCGGTGCCTAAGATATCGGTTTCACTATAACCTGGATATCAACATTCATGCACATACCTAATTAAAGGTAAAAAAGCTAAATGGCTCTTAAAATTATGCAGTTATGTCTTCCCTCCAAAGCCGTGTCCTGGTTTTGCTGCAAGTTAGTCATAGTTTGACTCCCTCTCAGCCTAACTGGCTGCCCTAAGAAACAATTAAATGATCTCTGATAATTTCTCTCCTTTTCTGCCGCCAGAGAGTGAATCCAAAAGAAAATTCCAACACAAAGCTTTTGATACAGTCATGTAGAAATGACCACAGAAGGCAGGCTGGTAAAGCTCTGGCAGGACAAAATGCTGCAATTGTGTGTTTGGCCTTTTTTATAGAGCAGAGTAGAGCAGCTGTCATTCTAGCAAGCAGCGCTGTCAGCCTTCACAAAAGAAAGTCATGTAAATGTCAAGTCACAGGTATAAAAACGATCCTTCAATACAGCCTCTGTATATCTGAAAAGCCTGCCCAGCTCTCAACAGCGAAAGCACCATAAGGAATGATGCAAAAGCCTGTTTAGGACAAAACAAAGTTTTTGAACTAAATCCAAACTTCCACAGTTCTTGATCAAACAGCATAACCCTCATGGGTAAGATGAAAACCATACACCTGCACGCCATTTTGGTGCCTTATCCAAGAATCACTTTCAAGTGGCTCTGAGGCAGCCTCATCCACTACACACCCAGCAAAATGCCATATGCAAACTATTACCTAACCAAACATCCTGGATTGTATTTCAATTCGGTCTTGAAGAAGGTCTCTGAAAACAATACATCCCCTTATTACCTTGGTCCAAACAGAACAAAGGGCTTTACCATAGTGCTGCTACCATTGCAAGCCAAGCTGGTAAAATAATGCTCAAAACTTAATGTGTCTTTTCAGAAGTGCAAGCACCCATCAGCACGGTGAAAGAGCCCTTCTGTTTTCATGTACTTTATAAAATAGTAAGTATATACACACCAGCTCCTCCAGAAGAGTGTTAAAACAGGTGCACAGCTGATGATAGCAGTACCTCTCAGAAAATGAAGAGCTATTTTGAAACCACTCTTTCTGCCAGTGGGTTACATGACAGAACAACCATTCACTGAAGATAAATGTGAATGTAACAGAAAGGGGTGGACAATAAGACTGAAAAACAAGATCTGATAGCATCCTCCAAGTAAGATATTTTTAAAGAGATCCATAATTAAAGCAATGGATGCTTAGGATCTGCACTGTTGTACATAGGTACTGCAGGGTGTGGAATGTGCAAAGAATCATAGAATCAAAGAAGATTAGGGCAGAAAGAGACCTCAGGAGGTTCATCTAGTTCAATCCCCTGCTCAAAGCAGGACCAACACCAACTAAATCATCCCAGCCAGGGCTTTGTCAAGCCGGGCCTTAAAAACTTCTAAGGATGGAGATTCCTCCAAAGAAACCTACTTGAAGTGAATCCTATAATACCTCTAGGTGGAGCCATGAGTTAATAATAGTTAGTATTTATATTATTTTCTGGCACAGATCCACAGCATTGATTCTATACCCCCATCTTCTATTCAAGGACAAAGTGGAACTTCACAGACATTAAGCTTCAAATTGCGCAAAAAAAAAAAAAAAAAAAAAAAAGGTATGGTATGTTATTACCCCTATTTTGAAGGTGGTGAAACCAAGGAACAGAGAAATTAAAGTTCCAAGGTCATAAACTGAGTCAGATGGCCAGGCCTCGTGACTCCCAAGTCCCATGCTCTAGCCCAGTCTTCAAAAATGGTCATGAAATTTACCCTCCTAGGTCAAAAATACAAAAAAAAATAACCCATCACATGCCTTCATTGTGATGGTGATTATTATAAATAATAAAAAATGTGAAACTTTAGTGACCCATTAAAAAAACCCTCAAACACCTGGGTAAGTAGAATTTTGCAGATTACTTTAACTATTAGATTATGTTACTCTGCAGAGAGTCACTTTTGATGAAGGAGTTTTTAGTAAAGATTTAAGAAATTCAAAACTGGCAGCTTCATTTGGCTTGAATCTACTAAAACCACTTGATTCACCTTGGTGCTCAGTGCCTCTGAAAAATAAAGTCATTTATTTAGGTGTCTAAATATGAATTTAGACGCATTACTGTAGGCACCCAAGTTTGAAAGTTTTAACCAGTGTTTCATCAAAATCTTCCTATGGCTTTCCTTTTAGCACATGGACTTACTTTGAATACAATGTCACAGAATACTGGGTCAGCCCAGATGCTTAAGGGACACACTTAACATTTGCCTCCTGCTCGTTATGTTAAGATCCCAAGGAAAACCAAAAATCCTACACTTTTCAGAACTGTGATGAAAGATGCTACAAATATCTGTTTACTCACTGCAACTATGACTAGGATGGTAAGAATATATAAATGATATTTTATCTGCCAATCAAAAAGAGTGACTGAATTTCAGGTAGTAGAAAGTAGAGTTTTGCATGGTTCTGTTTTAAAGTAATGATAATGGTCTGAACTATCAGGAAATGTCAGTCACAACCCAATACAGTACTAAATGTACCATGCTAGCAATATGGTATGGTGGCTCTTCATTTACCTGTAATTTATTTACATTGAGGTAGCAGCTAGAGGCCCCAGCCTGTAACTGTGTGCTACACACTGTACAAACACAGAACAAAAAGATAGCCTCTATCCTGAAGACCTTATAGTACAAACTGAGACACAACAGATGGATACAACAGACAAACAGGGAGGGGGACAATAAAAGAGTGAGACAATTATTAACTGCTTACTGATTAAATAGAAGGGCATGCAGTTACACAAAAGGGTAAGGCACAACACTTACTGTTGTCCCAGGGCTGCAGTTACTTGCCCACTATTTTGTTTTGAACTCTTAAACATGGAAGTGTTGGTCACATTGTACCTCTTTGGGGCAGGGACCTTCTCTTTGGTCCATGTTTGTACAGTGCCTGACCCAAGGAACCCTGGCTTTTCTGCATACCATAGTTCACCGTATCTGAAGAATGGAAAAACCAACTGAGGCCTTTCTCTTATCCTGCAGAAAATTTTAAGTTATTGGTGTTGTGGTACCATCCGCTAGGCAACCAGGAGACAAAATAAAGTGAAAGGCAGAGAAAGGGGCACTCTTTCTCCTCTCCTGAAAGAAGGGAGCCTAGTTTACAGCTCTTTGGAGGAGTTCCTCTTTGCTCCTCAATGGGATTAGGAGGGGAAAAACAAACAAACAAACAACAAAACCAAGGACAAACTCCAAGTAAAGGGGCGGGGAGAGGCGGGACAAGAAACAGGAAGGATCTAGACCAATGCTAAGTACCACCATGCAGTGACCTTCTATTGACTGCAGGTTCCAATGCCAAAAGACTCTTGGAGACAGCTTCCAGTGGATTTTATATGCATAGGGGATACAATAAGAGGAGGCATGGAGGAAAAGAAGTGATAAACTTAAAAAGGAGATATTGATGCTCATGTTATTGATGGAGTGACAAGAAATAAGGGGATATAACAATACAATGTGAGCTGCAGGCCAGGGTAGATTTGCACAATGCCTATAGGCAAGCAGCTGCAAACAGAGGGTTTCAAAGAGAGGAGTAACATTGTCTAATTGCGCAGCAAGGTAATTAGTCTTAGCAGCTGTATTTTAAATGGAGGTGAATGAAATGGATATAAGGGAGGCTAGAGATGATTTCACAAAATCAAGGTGCTTAATTTTTAAAGTATGTTGTGGAGGAAAAAGCAGCAGCATGCGGCAACAGCCTAGGGGTGTGAGGAAAAGGATGGGGAAAAGTGTCAAGGAGACGCATGGGGGGTGGGGGGGCAAGAAGGGTCACATGCCCCTCCCCAGGTGCCGGGGGGGCACATTCAGCAGGGAACCTCAGTGGCGAAAGGAGCAGGGACTGCCCCCAGCCCCACCCCGACCCCAGCCCTTCCATGCAGCTGCGTCTCCTATCTGAGGTCTGTTGTACAGCTCCACCTGAGGACAGGGCTGGGGGGTGGTATAGCCACGTTCTGCTCCGGTTCCCAGGGCAGCAGGAGGATAGAGTCCCTGCCCAGGCAACGTGGGATGGGGAGGGGAGGGGACGGGAAGAGCACGGGGGCTCCAGGCTGGGGGGGGTCAGGTGGGGAGGTCACGTACCCCCTTTTAGCTGGTGCCCCCCTTTGTGTCCCTCCCATGAGCCACCGAACAAGTCTGAGTGACAGGGAGGATCGTAGTATTGTCAATACCGGAAGCAGAGAGAGTCTCAGAAAGAAAAGAAAAGAGCACCGTTTTTGCCAGATTAGGGTTGATCAGACAGCAAGTCAACCAGAGAAGCAAAGGGTAAAAGAGTTACTGGCATAGTGATGATAGCTCAATCTGTGGAGGCAGATGTCATAATATCTGGGAAAATCAAGAAATGCCTCAGTCCTCTCTTTGTGAGAAGAAACTGGTTCAAAACTAGTTCCAAGAGAAATGGTATAAAATAGCACTGCAAAAAAACAAAAAACACCACAAAAATATTCTCTCCATAAAAATCTAAAGATCATACTGTTTCTAAAATTAGGGCAAGCACTAAATGAAAGTTAACCTGAACAACAACTTTAGCTAAATTTCAGGTCACATGCATTAATATAATGAGATGAAGAATACGAAAAGGCCATTCATAATAGAATTCATGAAGTTAGGAATGCCATGCTTAGCTGCGTTATAACATATAATTAATGGTTCTATAAAGTACGAACTCGCCCGGCCATCCGCAAAACCGTTCTCTACATTGGGTAGGGCAAGCAAGCTGCTGCAGCCACAACTACTGCCCTTTGAGAAGCTGAAAAGCCTTTTCCCCCTGTTCCATCAGAGACCACACTGCCATGACATGATGAGCTTTGAACCACTACCCAAATCAGAATGCCGTATAACAGTTGGCAGCCCAATACACATCTCTCATGATAGACTGGTTATTGGTGAAATGTTAAAGAAAAAGTCATTACCTCTTTCCTGTTGCTTCTAATACCCTACATTCCTCTAGATTATTTATAATCCCCACTAAACCCATCCTCTGTTTATAGTCTTTTAACACAACAGAAAAATATAAACTATCTGGAGATCTGCCTTGTTTTGTACCACTCCCAGCCATTTGGTACAACAAAGGAAGTTCTCTCTCCATCAAACGGCCTGATCCCTCATGAAGCCCTGATGCTCAGATTCAAGGTTAAAGGATTAAGGCCTGAAGCACTGAGTACCAGAGGAAAGAAAGCCAAATATCAAAAGAAACACAAAAATCAATCCTCTGCACCACAGGGGCAGTGTGAAGAACAAGTCAGCTGGGCTGAATCTAAAATTTTCTCTGTGTGGCTCTCAAAAATTAGCACTGTTATAAATGTAATGGGCAGTTTTGCAAAGACAAAGCACTCCTGGAAAACAGCAGAGCTCAATTCAAAATATCATTACACTCTGGAAAGTTTTACATCACCATAATTTTAGTTGCAAATGCATAAAGTCCACTTCAGAGAGAGAGAGAGAGAGAGAGAGAGAGAGAAAGGTCACATGACGTTATCCTTCTATGAAGTTTGTATATCTACAAGTGACAGAATGTAATATTTAGTACAGTTTGCTTTTTGCTTCAATTCTCTGCATGCTGAAGCACAGCCAAGGTCACAGGAGGGAGGAAAAAGAGGGTTTAGCTTGGTGCAGCTGCGATCATGGCCAGAAATAGCAGGGTATGGAGGATTTCTTTCTTTCATTTTGTAATACCAATGGCTTTTGTTCCAAGTACTGCCCCATCACTTCAGATTTTAAATGGCTTGATAGTTGTAAGGGTAGGTTCCAAATATAGCTAATTCAGAAGCACCTTCCAGAACATTTTGTTTTCCTACGATCTGGCTCAACTTTTCCTTTCTTGGGACACAAGAAAATATACATTAAAATACTAGTTACTTTAAGAATAAATGTTTAAAACTAAATAGAAGATACACAGTTACATATAAGAAAGGCAATCTATATTAAAACTAATCAAGCCAGGCTTCAGAAGAGTGTTGTAAGTCATGGGGTGACCTACTAGCTCTAATGTGTCCTCAAAAAGAGACAACTGCAAGTGCTCTGAAAAATGTCTTTCCCTGTTTCCAAGTGTCGGCACAGGAAAGAACACCCGGAAAGCATGGTGAACAAACTTACACTAGCTAGAGGGAAAACGAGAGATTTCGTCACCACACATGCCAAATTCCCAGAACATTTTCAATTTCAATATATGAAGTCACAAAGCCACACCAGGAGATTTATCATGCACTATCATTACACATTAACAGATCCAGGCCTTTGGAAAATTCACAAGTGGCTGGTTTTTACTGTATAAAAATTACCAGTGACATCCAGTGACCCCTGATCCCACCCTCTTTCCACAAGTGTTCGCTAAATACAAGCTTATTTTGCTTTTTGAAGACTACAGCTGCAAACCAAGTTAGCGCCATCTTTCCACTAAGACTGACTAAGCTGCCGCCCACTCATAGGCTTCCTGTTCAGGCTAATTTGGACTGCTATATGTGACATACGTGATCCTAAGAAGAGATCAGGTACAGTTCAGATAAGAGCAGGATAGAAAACTGCTGTAGTTCAAAGTAAACCTGAGAATGTGGTTATCTATCAAAGAAACCAGTGCAAGTGGAAATGAAGCTTTAGGCTCCCCAGAATAACAAACATTGTTGGCTGGTTAAAAAAAAAAAAAAGACTTTCACAAAAATCTTGAAATAAACTTTTGATCACCAACTTAAGGGCAGAATTATTTCTGTAGAATAAGAAAAGCTACTATTCTTTCAGCCTGTGTGGGTATATCTACATGGCAAAAGAAAACATCTGCAACAGCGAGTCTCGAAGCCCAGGTTTACAGACACAGGCTTGTGCTATGGCGCTAAAAACAGACATTCCTAGTTTGGCTCTGAAACCTGGTGAAGGGGATGAGTCTCAGAGCCTGAGCAGAAACATCTATACTGCTATTTTTAGTGCCATAGCATGAGCCCGAGCCTGCAGACCCGGGCTCTGAGACTCGCTGATGCGGGGTTGTTTTTTTATTTTATTATTTTGCAGTGCAGATGTACCCTGGCCTAGGTGGCTGTAATGAAGTAAAAATGTGCAGAAAATTCAGTATAAAGTCTCCTGTTATGTAATAACGGACTAGGGCAGATATCTGTTGGAGAGATGCTGTGGTTATATTTATTACTCAGAGATGTGTCTCTGCAGCTAATTCAGCATTTGCACTTCTTGCCGAAACATCAAGTATATTTTTATTGACCAAATAAGTTTTCTCTGAGTTTCCCAGCTGAATATGCTACCAACTTCAGTGTCAAATAACCTGCCACAGAGAGAGAAAGCCTGGGTGTTAAAATGGACACTAACAAATGGGCAAGCAGTTTCCAGTTACCCAAAGTTAAAAAGATCCTATAAGCCATTTGCAAGCACAGTTGATTTCTGTCTGTTTTAATGCTGTCAATATGCCAGTTTTAAAAATATTCAGGAGGAGAAGAAAAAAATCCTAGCCAGCTGCATTCAGTAAATGCATTAAGTTGCCTAAGTGGCACATTGGATTATTAAACGCACCTCTAGAGACCAGGGAACAACTCATAAATGAATTGGAATTTGGTGGTCTTAGTGAAACACTGCACATTCTGGCACGATTGGCAGTTTCTTCTCTAGAGACTCCAGACTGGAATAGCAGGAGGTGATGCATGTCATGATTGAGGAGAATTGACAGATGGCCCCAGGTGTGAAATAACAGGGGTGCTGCCGTTTGCTACTGAAATGCACTGGCAAAGCTGTATGTGATGGAGTCCTCAAGGACTGGAAATGCTGGGGTGCTGAAGGTTAGGACAGAAGTCCATTTGCATAATTGTGAGAATTGATTATTTTTTTTTTAAACAAAGTGTGTGTGAAATCACATGCCTGGCAAGTCATTCTTTTGCATTTGTATTTAATTGTCTTTAATATTTGGACACATCGGTATAGCTAGCACAAGATACATAACAAATCAAACAATCCTAAAAAAAAAATAGAGTCAATAATATGTATTTAACAAGGAGCAAAGATAACTGTCACCTTCTCTCATAAAATAATAAAAAAGTTATACCGTAAACATAAAATTTTCTAAAAGACCCTTGAGAGTGTTCCCTCCTGGAACTATCACCATAACAACGAACATTTCAATAGAGGGAAAGTGCTATTAAATTCTGTGTTTGATATTTCCAGCTAACTAAAAATATAAGAGGGAAAAACACACAAGGGTGAGATAGATCCACACACACAAATGAGAAAAGTGTTTGATGACATAAGTGGCTACAAATTACATCTGGAAAATCTCTAGCACTGAAGGAAAAAAATCCTATAACGGGTACTGTCCATTCAAAGCGTGCCTCTATATAACAAACATATTTGATACTAATTTTCTCAAATGTTCCTACATGAAAACATGTTCAGGTGAGGGTTGAGGTAGGCTGGCAGAGTTGTGTGAGGACCCAGCAATGGATTAGCAGAGGGTGCTATAGGTAAGAAAGGAACAAGGTGCATTGACAGAGATGCTGAAGGGATGAAGCAATACAACAGCAAGGAATGCTATAGGTTAGAATTTAAGCACACAGAAAGTTAAAAGGAGGGGTCCTTGCACAGCATCTCACTGAACTATACCTGGCTCTAGTCAGCGCTATTAGACAGCCCTCATTTCCCTGGTGTACTATATTCATATTCAAAAGTAAGATTAAACAAAGGGGAAAGTAGTGGATTGTTTTAAAATTCCACTCTTCCTGATGCAGTTATCAGGAGTATCCACAAAAGCAGGTGCCACGTCAACTGATCCTCCTGAATGAGCAGGGAGTGGGTACTTGAGCATGTACCAGGCATCGGCACCTGAGAGATAGGGAATGTGTTTTTAAAAGCTGTTTTAAGCTTATCAAATACAGAAGGTTATGCTTTTATTTTTGAATATTTTAAAGCATCTTACACCCTGGGGAAGACTTGAAAAGAAATTCTACAAACCGAACTTGCCTCTAATTTTAGAAGTTATACATCTCTTGCTGAAGATCTGTCCTGGACTCACCCATGTGCACACCAAGCTAGTTTAAACTATCCCTAATAAACCCCTGCTCCCATGGCTGTGCCTGGGAGAACTGGAAATCCTGCAACTGCAGATTCTTCAGCTGCCTAGAGATGGCCAATCTGTGTATCAGGAAAAGAGCATTCCTCCCAAACAAGTCCCTCCTGTTTACACGTGACAGTGAAGTGACAAATTCAGCATTACAAATTCGCATCAGGACGATCCAAGCAGGCAGAGATGGGCAACATTTGTTGAAAGGCTTTGATAATTAGTGAAACTGTAAAGGGTACTTATGGTAGAGGAAATGAAACACACATTCAAAAGTTTGGTATATTTAAAGTGCTCCCCAGAGTCAAAGTTTCCCCTTCCACAAACAGGCTGATAGCCATGAATAGCTCAGACAGAAATCAAACTGCTCTGTATTTGCTCTTGAAATGTTTTCTTCAAGTAGGTAAAAAATTATGCTCTACAGGAGATGACAAGATGCCTTTAAAATACATACCTCATTTCTGACTACAATTACCTTTCGCTAGCTTGGCACAGCTGCATGCTCCTATTTGCTTTTGTTTTTCCATTAAGGGCCCGTCCATTATTTGTACCCATCCTATGAATGCCAATGATGCAGATTCCCTTACCTACGATTCTCTCCACAGATAATACAGAATAAATTGCAATTAGATTTTGGTAATTGTAGATAATTAACTCAAAATGAGCTGTTAATTATAAAAATCGATGTTTTTCAGTTCTTGATTGTATTATTTATTTTACTTGTAAATTTCAAGGTCTCATTCGAGCAAGTTTAATATTTTAAATACTTTTGGCAATTTTTTTTAAAAATACCAAGAGAATTTTAAACTGAGCTTTGGTTATTTGAAAATTAAAATTACGTTTTGGGGAGGTTCCCTTGAGAAGCTCATCCAAACTGGAAGGTAAACAGGGTTGGTTTTCCATCATGATTCTTAATATTTTCTACAGCAAGAAGCCTTTGACATTTCACTACAACTTTCAGATTGCTTAGAAGAGAACAGTTCCCACCTCCCATTCCAGCCACACTCACACGCACCCTTTTCTGAGACTGAAAAAAAATCACTTCTATATTCAAATGCATAAAGGAGACAAATGGACTTGTCTTCATAGCCTCTTCCAGCCTTACATTAGATTAAATTATTTAGGGAGCATTCATCTGGTAACCTTTGCAAAACTGAAGACTGAGTACAAGAAACAAACTTTCAGATGCCTTGCTGCCAAACTTTGGAACCAGCTGGCGTTGTGACTTGGGACTGCAGAAATGCATATTAACTTTGAAAAATTACTGTGGGTTTAATCAAGGGAATGAGAGAGAGAGAGAGAGAGAGAGAGAGAGAGAGAGAGAGAAAGGGAAAAAGCCTTATAAAATCTGGAACTCATTTTCTAAACAATGCAGTTTTTCTTCATTTCCCCCCCTATATTAAGTAGACTTTTGTAGGTTTTGGCAACCTATTGCAAAAAGACTTTGTCAAGGTTCCTCCCCCACTCTGAACTCTAGGGTACAGATGTGGGGACCTGCATGAAAAACCTCCTAAGCTTATCTTTACCAGCTTAGGTCAAAACTTCCCCAAGGTACAAAATATTACACCCGTTATCCTTGGAATGGCCGCTACCACCACCAAACTAATACTGGTTACTGGGGAAGAGCTGTTTGGACGCGTCTTTCCCCCCAAAATACTTCCCAAAACCTTGCACCCCACTTCCTGGACAAGGTTTGGTAAAAAGCCTCACCAATTTGCCTAGGTGACTACAGACCCAGACCCTTGGATCTTAAGAACAATGAACAATCCTCCCAACACTTGCACCCCCCCTTTCCTGGGAAATGTTGGATAAAAAGCCTCACCAATTTGCATAGGTGACCACAGACCCAAACCCTTGGATCTGAGAACAATGAAAAAGCATTCAGTGTTTTACAAGAAGACTTTTAATAAAAAATAGCAGTAAATAGAAATAAAGAAATCCCCCCTGTAAAATCAGGATGGTAGATATCTTACAGGGTAATTAGATTCAAAAACATAGAGAACCCCTCTAGGCAAAACCTTAAGTTACAAAAAAGATATACAGACAGAAATAGTTATTCTATTCAGCACAATTCTTTTCTCAGCCATTTAAAGAAATCATAATCTAACACATACCTAGCTAGATTACTTACTAAAAGTTCTAAGCCTCCATTCCTGTTCTGTCCCTGGCCAAGACGACTACAGACAGACCCAGACCCTTTGCTTTTCTCCCTCCTCCCAGCTTTTGAAAGTATCTTGTCTCCTCATTGGTCATTTTGGTCAGGTGCCAGCGAGGTTACCTTTAGCTTCTTAACCCTTTACAGGTGAGAGGAGCTTTCCCCTGGCCAGGAGGGATTTCAAAGGGGTTTACCCTTCCCTTTATATTTATGACAGACTTGCAGATGTTCTAGGTTACATTTCTCCTCAACAGAGTGCAATCCTATAATATATTTAACTAGATCTATTTTCTGAATCTCCTTTGCTACAGTGATCATGGAATCACATGGTTTTGTAAAACAGGAAAAAATAAATGAGGATCACTTTTAGGACTCTCCTTCTCAGCTCTGCTGGTAACCTAAGTTTAAAATTAAATAGACTCCACTACTTGTTAACACAAAGGTGATTGGATAATCAGGAAAGCTTATGCCCAAATAAATTTCAGAGTGGTAGCCGTGTTAGTCTGTATCAGCAAAAACAACGAGGAGTCCTTGTGGCACCTTAGAGACTAACAACTTTATTTGGGCATAAGCTTTCGTGGGCTACAATCCACTTCATCAGATACATGGAGTGGAAAATAAAGGAGTAGGTATAAATACATGAAAGGATGGGAGTTGCTTTACCAAGTGTGAGGTCAGTCTAATGAGATCTGTTAGTCTCTAAAGTGCCACAAGGATTCCTTGTTGTTTTTACTGGATAATCAGTAACTCATATAGGCGAAAGAACAAACTAGCAAGTCCATGAGGAAGATATCACACCCCACTGTTGTATTAATTTAGATGGAATACATGAGTCAAAAGAGTTGAAGGTATTGACATGTCCCTGTCGCTGTCCAACATTAAACAGTGGTAAACAAGGTTCAGGGTTTGGTACACACAGACCTCAGATTGCTTAGTACCATGGCAAACACACTATTAAACATCCTTTTTAACTTTTTATTAAAGATACAGAAAGAAGGAAAAACAGTTAAAGTATATGAAATGCAAGGTATTAAGTGAGGCTTTCATTTTAACAACATCCTCATTCCATTTAGCAGGAGAGGATCTTTCGAAGGAAAAAAAACCCCTTGCCTGATCATCTCTTAGAGAGCATTAAAGATGGGAATAACTGTCCTTTTGGGTAAATGAGAAGTAGTTAGTTGGATACACTGGAGTTATTGCTGTTGCTGTACAAGTCCAATCCTATTTCCCAGAAGGCATAACAAGACAAACAAAGGGGAAAGAAAAGAACAGCAAAGATAGAAAATACAGCAACTGTCCCTGGTGTTGAATGTCACTTGCAACCTCACGGCTCGAAAAACACAAGCATAGCCCATGGTCTTATTAGCCACTCCAAGACCTGGCAAACTTATACCAACATTGAGCTGTTTAGGGCATTCTTTTTAGCAGCCTCTTTCCTGTAACAGAGATACAGCGGTGTTACAAAATATACAGTCTTGGCCAGGCTCTTATTAAATAGAAAACAAAAAGAGAGGGATAGGAAAAAAGAAATAAAGTGGGAAAGGAAAAGGACAAACTGGGAGGGAGTATATATGACAAAGTTTCACATCCCAAGTGGTGTTCAGCATGTAACTAAAGCCAGTGGATGTCATTGGGGTCCCTTTCTTTCTGGACTGATCTGGTCAGGACATTTCTCTCAATTAGGATGAAGGAGGACCAGGATCCTAAGACACAGTGCGGGTGGCAGCCATGATGGTGAAGTTCGCTCCTTCCTGTTCTTTCAGTCAGCCAGCATTGCAGGAGCCAGTTCTCCCCACAAAGTCTTCTTCTTAGGAGGACCTCAGAAGAGAGTGGGGGTGGAATAGCCCACCCCCACGTTATTTTGTCAACCAATTATGGCTAATTTCCAACACACCAATTTTGGTTCATTGATTTCCAGTCTTACAGTATCCTTGTTTACACAGCCCTTGAATTATATCAGTGGGATTTTTTGTTTGGGCTAATTCAGCCTCTCTCTTTTTACACCTTTTCCCATCAACATTTATGACAGTTTATTGCGACATTTTATGAACTTTCACTCACTTCTCACTGTGGAGCTCACAATTAGTGTAAATTTGTAGGTCCAATTATTCCTCTACCATCCCATCCCCAACCAAGACTGAAGAAAAGAAAATACAGAAGGAAATGAATACCATTCACCAGACAGCAAAACAAAAAACACCTAACCCAAGGTTGGTAAGCTTGGGGGGAGCGGGGGCAGAAGAGAGATTAGAACCACAGAAGGCACACCTGCAATTTCTGGTCCAGCAGCAAGTGCTGCCTTCCTGGGTGCACACATTTACTTGGGTTCTGCTGCTTGCTGTTCATGATTTGCTGGGATGAGAAGAGCATTTATTGGGTCAGAGACTGCAGGGTTGGCTTGTGATGAGCCAACACACTGCTGAGCCTGAGTCTACCCTTATTATTCTACCATGTCCAGTCAATGTGTGGAGGTAGGAGAAAAGGACTGACCCTAGGAAGACACTTCTGACACCTAGAGTTCTTGTCTAGCAGTTTGCTTTAGCACCATAAAGAGTGAGAAAGGTTTTCTTTGGCACTGAGAGGCCTGTATACTTTTTTATTCTCTCCTTCCTGCTTTGCTGAGAAGAGGTCTTACACAAAGCCTTTGACCAACGCCTCAGCGCCAAAAGATATATAATGCCAAACTGACTAACCTCTGGCAAGAGACTGCACTGTCAGTCAGGTCAGAGACCAGAAAGGGGAATTGTATCCGGGAAGGGTTTTAGAAGCAAAAGAGATTTTCATGCTCCAAATGGGACCGAGGACAGGTGATCCAGAAGTGCCATTAAGATGGAGATCGACCACATGTGCACTTGTAGACTTCCTCCAGTCATGGGGAAATGCCACAGCTATCTACCACACACTCAGAGAACTCCCAACTGACCTCAGAAAACATGAAAGTTAGCATGACTTCATTGGGAATTTTGCATGAGTAAGGACTGCCAGATCAGACAATTATTAATTATATGAGGCCCCAAATGAGATCAAGGTCCCATTGTGCTAGGCACTGTACAAACGCCTAGTAAGACAGTCCTTGGCCTGAACAGCTTACAATCTAAAAAGACAAGACAACAAAGGATAGCATTATTGCTATTATAAAGATGAGGAACTGAGGCACAGAGAGACTCAGGGTATATCTACACTGCATTAAAACACTCCTGGATGACCTGTGTCAGCTAGCTTGGGCTGCAGGGCTATAAAACTGCAGTGTAGACATAGAGGCTCTGGGACCCTTTGATGGAGGAGGGTTCCAGAGTCTGGGCACCAGCCTACTGCTCAGTTTTATAGCCCTGCAGCATGAGCCAAGCTAGAGACCAATCTAGACTATTTCATGAGGTCTTTCCTGGTTAGCAGCATTTAACCCAACTCAAATAGAAATACAGACCAAAAATATGCACTTGGCAGCCAATAACATCTTTTTGAGAACGAAGAAAATACACCAACACTTAAAAGTACTTGCTAATGGTTAAAAGAAAATAAGAGAGATTACCTTAGCCCCATGCCAGTGCCATTCATCATAAGGGTTGGTCCTCCTGGCCCGCCTGGTGCTTCATCAGTGACCATGTCTGAATCAAAAACTTGGCCCTTAAATCTGGAAATGTGGAGTTAGTTAGCTTTACATCCTGGGGAAGCTATTGTATCTGCAGCCACCTCCACCCCCAACACACACAAAAGGGTGAACTCTGATCAGAGCACTTTATACAGAGAAGCTTTCACAAAACCTCTCCATTTTCTCTCTTACACCTCTCAGTTTTGGGGAAACAGCTTCCACCTGCTGCCTTTGTTTCTGAGGGTTGTGGTTGACAAAAAATTGTTTAATTCTACTGATTTCAAAGCACTTGCTCTCTTGAGAAATATGAGAAAAACTATGAGAAATATTCATGCTTCGCCACACCAAGGGATGCCCTAGCACCTGGCAAGAGCTCAAGGGCGGCATGAAAGCTGCATAAAATATAGGAGATTGCAGCTGTTCTCCATCTTTAATATGGTGATGCAGTTCCAGGAAACCGTAGGTCTCAACAGATGATGTTCCCTCTTTATCGAAGTATCCTCTCCTCTGTTCAAATCAAGAGAGAAAATAGCATGCAGGAAAGTTTCCCTTTCTATTATAATAAAGATACAATTTCTGGCCCTCATGGATAGTAACTGAAAGGACCTTAAACCTGTCACTGAGCCAGGACTGAAGATGGTCAATTCTGCACCTCAAGCTAGTGTAATTTTGGGCTGCCCTGAAGTGTAATTAAACATACCTAGAGGAGTCTGTAGCAGGGCAGTCACCCCACTCCAGTTTGGAAGGTATTAAAAAAAACAGCTGTCCTGGGGAGACAAGCACAAGCACAGCCAGTCAGGGCCCTACTAGGCCAGTATAAGAAGGGTTCCTGGGGAAAAGGAAGGACTTGGCTGCTTGGTAGAGTCAGGGATACCTTGGACCGAGCAGTACCAGGAAAAGGCAGGCTGAACTGGGGAGCTCTGGCCTAGTGACCTCCCAGGCCAAGGCTTTGCGGCAAAGGCCTGAGGAGGTACTAGGGCTGCAGGGAGGCAGCCAGGGCAAAAAAAGGCAGCAGGTCCAACCCCCTTGCCAGTGATGAGTGGCCATTACAGACTGAAGTTTGCCCCTAAGAGAAGGGGCTAGATGACTGGCAGTAGCCACTGACGCAGGGGAGTTGGGAGTCTCCTGGGAGGGAAGACACAGAGTGTGGGGACACTACTGTGGGGCAGCATCCCAAGGTAAGGGGCACTGGGGTCCAGGAGGGACACGGGGCCAGAGGTGGAGGAGACAACAGGGGCAGGTAACAGAGGGTGAGACACCGGCCCATAGAGGGCGTTCCGGAGCCAGATGAGCTAATTCCCAGATGGACCAGCAGGAGGCACCACACTGGTGAGTGCCCTGCCTTGCTACAGAGTCATTTCCCCCACCATTGAAATGCAGTCACCTCTGGTGTGAAAAGTGACAGCCATTATACAAGCAGAGCACATGGGATTGAAGAATACTGTGCCCATTTGAAACTGCAGGAGGGAATTTAGGGAGACAGAATGCAATTATGTTAGAATTTGGCCATGAAAAAGGGCTAACGCTTGCCCTTGCAAAAAGATATACAGGCATTTTAAGAGCCACTAACTAGTACAAGTTAGTGTAGGATACTTTTTACTTCTCATTTAAACAATGACACCTCTAGCACCTCCGAATGGGCCTAATCCAGCACTGCACAATTCTACCCATTGAGAGAGAGGGACAGCCAAATAAATTAACATTAGCTGGTTTTGTTTATCTGTCTTTTACTATCCTCGTGATAGTAAAAGATTAGTGAATAGATTAAGTTCCTTCCTTAGTGAGTCTTCCTGACAATTTAGCAAGGTGTATTTAAATGATTAAGTAAACAAATCTTTGTCATCTGCAGACCTTAGAAGTAATTCTGTGGTTAGCAAGTACACCAAAGAGGAGAATCACAAAGCTAAAACTAAAACAGGAAAGGTGACATTTGAGAAGGATACCTGTAAATATTAGGCATGTGCAGATATTTGATGTAGATAGTTCAATTGCATTTAACTCTAAAGAGATTGCAAGAGAACCTCTTACATTCAGATTGCTACGGTGTAAGTGCCTTATTTGAAGATGAGATGGCAAATGTACAAGCATCTGCACCTCTGGGAAGAGGTAATGGAAAATATTTTCAAGACTCAGGCTATTCATTTATGGACGCTCCTCTGTACTTTTTTTCTAGAAACTACAGCTTTGCCGAACTTGAAATCTTTTCAGAGAAACTGGTTTAAATAGGTGCAATTATAGTAACAAGAATGACACCATTACAGAGATATTCAAGAGTCCTTTTGTTGGGCAGCCAATGCCTCTCAGAAGACTCTGAAAATATTCATTTTAAAAGCAACTCTGCCTATGTGTCCTTTATATTCTACTTACTTTTTATTAGTAGGACATATGCATAGAAATAGGATATTTGAAGATCCAGTTTTCAGAATGGAGAGAGGTAAATAATGGTGTCTCCCAGGGGTCTGTACTGGGACCAGTCCTGTTCAACATATTCATAAATGATCTGGAAAAATGGGTAAACAGTGAGGTGGCAAAATTTGCCGATGATACAAAACTACTCAAGATAGTTAAGTCCAAAGCTGACTGCGAAGAGTTACAAAGGGATCTCACAAAACTGGGTGACTGGGCAACAAAATGGCAGATGAAACTCAATGTTGATAAATGAAAAGTAATGGAGACTGGAAAATATAATCCCAACTACACATATAAAATGATAGGATGTAAATTAGCTGTTACCACTCAAGAAAGAGATCTTGGAGTCATTGTGGATGGTTCTCTGAAAATATCCAGTCAATGTGCAGCGGCAGTCAACAAAGCAAACAGAATGTTGGGAATCATTAAGAAAGGGAGAGATAATAGGACAGAAAATATCATATTGCCTCTATATAAATCCATGGTAACGCCCACATCTTGAATACTACATGCAGATCTGGTTGCCCCATTTCAAAAAAGATATATTGGAATTGGAAAAGGTACAGAAAAGGGCAATACAAATGATTTGGGGTATGGAACAGCTTCCATATGAGGAGAGATTAATAAGACTGGGACTTTTCAGCTTGGAAAAGAAGTGACAAAGGGGAGATATGTTAGAGGACTATAAAATCATGACTAGTGTGGAGAAAGTAAATAAGGAAATGTTATTTACTCCTTCTAATAACACAAGAACCGGGGTGACCAAATGAAAAAAATAGGCAGCAGGTTTAAAACAAAACAAAAGGATATATTTCTTCACACAACGCAGTCAACCTATGGAACTCTTTGCAAGAGAATGTTGTGAAGGCCAAGACTATCACAGGATTCAAAAAAGAACTAGATAAGTTCATGGAGGATAGCTAATGGCTATTAACCAGGATGGGCAGGAATGCAAAACCATGCTCTGAAGTGTTCCTATTCTCTGTTTGCCAGGAGCTGTGAATGAGTGACAAGGGATGGATCACTTGATTCCCTGTTCTGTTCATTCCCTCTGAAGAACCTGGCATAGGCCACTATTGGAAGACAGCATACCTGGCTAGATAGACCATTAGTCTGACCCTGTATGGCTTTTCTTATGTTCTTAAGAATACATCTGTTCCTACTTACTTCTCACCTGAAGTTATAATCCTTTGTGACCTCAGTCATTTCCAACTGAGATCAGATGTTTACCCCACACTTACCTGGAAAGGGTTAATGCAGATGGGAAAGGGGGCTAATTAACCCAACAGGCCACAGATGATGTTGAATCAGGTGGCCAAGTAAACCCAAGACTGAGGGAGCCCAGCTGAGGAGGAACGATCTGGGCTGGGACTATAAAGACACGAAATAGTGGGGGCTGCTGGGAGAGTCTGCAGTCATTCCCTGAGAGAGGGGAGGTGTGTTTGAGCTGGCAAACCCGGGGGGAGCCAAAGAGGTAGGACAGGGGTCAGGGAAAGGCACTAAGGTCTAGAAGCGAATAGGCCTTGATTGCTCTCTAGAGGGTCCCTAAGCCAGAACCCGGAGCAGAGGGTGGACCTGGGTTCCCTTGCCAACCGTTAAGAGAGTGGCACTACGAGGAAGACTGCCTAGGACTGCTTGAAAGGAAAGACTTTATGATCCTGGAAGGGGAAAACCGTTTGGTGATCTGGAGGCAGGGCTAAGTCACAAAGAGGCAGGGCTAAGTCTCATGGAGTGAGACAGAGGGCCACAGACCAAGACAGAGAGGTGGAGAGACGGTGCGCAAACTTGGGAAGGGGCATTGACCTCACAAGCTATTCCCCAGAGTGACCAGGAGGAGGTGCCATCCCAGTGGTGAGTGGAGCGCCCTGTCACATCAACGCACAGACAATTGTGACTGCCTCTGATCACATAGGCATGTGAAAACTAACTAAATACAATTAATTTTTGGATTGCATATTACATACAAAAGCAGCAGAGAAAGTTACTTCGCAGAGTACAGTTTATACAGGCAAAAAACTCCTTCAGCTATAATATTCCCTTTTAAAACTTGAAAAGCAGTTGTGGGGTTGGAGGGAAAAGAGAGAGTACATGCGTGGGATGCAGGTCATGTAATTCAGAATCTTGTGGGATCCCCTTGTCAGTGACACTTTTAAAATAATATCTACATCAAAGCTCTCATCAAATCCTCTTGCTGTTTCCTTTACAAGACTGCTAAACTCCATCCATTCCTCCCTCTCCCTTCCACTAAAATGCTTGTATTCAACTGAGTTATATCTCCTCTTTCTAGGGCAACTACTTCTGTGGTTTCAATACATCTCCTCTATCCTCTCCTCCTGCCAGTTTATATAAAATGTTGTTGCTAAATCTGTCTTCCCCTCCTACCACTCTGTCAAACCCTTGCACAAATATCTTCCAGGGCAAGCTCTCACCTTGTACATCCAGTGAAAGCACCTCATTTTCAACTCAAGACGCTGCACAATTCTGAACTGTCTACATCCCTGTTCTTATTTCCTCCTCCCCACTAACACTTCCACTGCTTAAGCACCTCCCATGCTTCAGCCCAACAACCTCTCTTGTATCTTCTTTCCACTTATTTTCCATGGGGCCCCTCACTCTCTAGGGCCTCTCTTCTTTACCTCCCTTAAAACAACCCCCCTGTTTAAATCTCTCTTTAAACCCACTTTTTTCAGGTAACCTTTCATCAAACACAACCCAGAATTCAAGACTGGACTCTCAGTTGGGGTTTTGTGTGTCTGTATTGTCCGAATCTGATTTACATCATAGTCCCTTGAGCAAAGAACCACATCTTCTCTTATGTCTGTACAGCTGAGTAAAGCATCAGCACTCAAGTCTATATACAAACAACTCTCATTCCCCTCTACTCCTCTTCCTGCTTCCTTTGTTTTATCTAGCACATTAACTTTACTGCTCACTCTGTCTCTTTCTCCCACTCATGGTTTTGGTACCTTCTGTAATGCTGTTCCTACACCTTGCACTCCTTGTTCTAGCCCACTAACGCACTCTCTCCTCTTTTAAGTCCCCCCTCAAAGATAATTTCTTCCACCAATTTTCCTATCTTATTCTAGACCAACAGTCCTCACACTCTTCTTTACCTTAACTGTTGTCCCATGTCTAGTCTCGTGGTTATAGTATTGTCGAGTTTAAATTCCAAGTTCTTCAGGGCACAGAGCATGTCTTACTCTGTGTTTCTCAATGCTCCATGTAAATGTTTGGTACCACAGAAATTCGTCATACACTAACAACTATCCTCTATCTGTAAACCTCACAAACTCACCTATTGTAATCCAGCCTGGATTTGTGTAGCTGTTGCTGCTTCAGAAGTAGTTTTGCTTCCTGTTTAGCAAGCAAATGCTGGAGACGTTCCTTTTCAACTTCCAGCTCCATTTTCTGCAGCAGAAGCTGCTGTCTTCTTTCCTCAGACAGCCTTTTACTACGCTCTGTTTCTTTTGATCCAGAGTCCACACTGTCATTCATCCCAGAAACACGAGAAAGCCTAGAGTAATCACAGGTTTCATGAAGCGGCCCAGAATGTCTTTTGGGTGCATGGCTGACCTTTTGGCTATCCTGAATGTTCTCCAAGCTTCCTGGCTGCCTAGAAGCCCAATGACTCATTTGGTGAGGACAAGTGTTCGGAAATTCACTCATTCTCTGGCCCACATCAGGAGCCATTTGTGTGTGGTATGGGCCCCTTTCCTTTGCTGACAGCATCATATTGTTACATTTTCTGTGCAAGCCATTTTCTGCTGGACATTCATTGAGAACCTCCTGTTGGTTGTACTGGGCTGTGGTCCCATGAGCATGATTATTTCTACAGTGCAGAGGTACTGAAAACAGGGCTGAACTTCCAGACTGTGATGCTTTATTGTTCTTGTATAACGTTTGCGGTCTAGCTATACTTAGATAAGAACCATCCAGTTCCAAAGGTGCTAGCTGGCACGGACTCTTCTTGTTGGATACCTACGATAAGAGAAACAAGCTATCATCTTTCAAAATTTAACATAGAATGTTAAATGGTATTGTTCCTTAGCAAAATTTGCTTCTCATCATCAGTTCACAGAGTAAAGTTGTCATACGAGTACTGGGAGATTCGATGTATTGTGCTGATGGACATCTAGCAAGACTCCTATAATGTTGATCAAAAGGCAGAGATAAGCCTGCTATCAAATCTACATTTCAATCAGTCTACACAAGTACAATAAATATGAAACTACTGTCTGCAGGATCCTCAGCATAAACAAGTAGCTTCAGAGTACCAAGTAGTTGTGAGTATCTAGGGTTACATAAAATCACTA
The DNA here is from genome assembly GCF_965140235.1 of Caretta caretta. Classification (NCBI taxonomy): domain Eukaryota; kingdom Metazoa; phylum Chordata; order Testudines; family Cheloniidae; genus Caretta; species Caretta caretta. The sequence goes on along the minus strand of NC_134210.1, from coordinate 6,338,557 downwards.
GAAGAGTGGCAAAAAACATTAAATGTTAATGTATGAAAATGTTTAATTTTGAATGCCAAGCCAAAAAATCCATTCAGCCACTATAAATACTCTTTGATTGGCCATTACACAGCAGGAGATTTGATGTAAAACATTTCACCTTGCACTGAATGGGATATTACTTACCACCGGAAATTTGATGAGAGTTTTTGAAATGTCTTTACAGAAACACAGATAAAAACCAACCACTTTCCGTAAAATATAGTTCTACTTCAAAAGCTGTCATTTAAATAAAAAAACATGTTTAAATTCAGCTATAAATGTAAGTGATTTTTCAATTAAGTTGGGCAAGTGATTATACTCTGATAAAACTCTGCAGAAAGAAAGCGGTTGTAATTCACATTTGTCATCCCAATGAAAAGTGAACTCGTAGTGGGTGTGTTATACTCATGGCTGTTATGTAAGGGACATCAGAATCCTGCTTATATCCTGGAGTATCCTTGCACTGCGGTTTGTCTCGGCAGTTAAGCATTTGTGTTGCTATGCACATCAGAACAGCAGTGAATCACTCACTCATAGCTCTTTTCCTAGTTGTGTGCGTTAATTTCAGTAACATATTGCATTTAAACTCTGTTTCAGCCCTCAGGCTCTTTCTCAAAGATTTAACTGTGTTTAATTGCAGAAGCCAGGTTTGTTAAAGATAAACCACTTTAGCAGCAGCAAGCAAGCTGAAATTTGGTGGTCACTGATGGACAGAAAATTACAATTTGTATTCTGGTAGCACACACAATGGATTAGCTGCTGTCCATATGCACTGGAAGACAATCACTGCCCCAAAGATCTTAGATTTAAGAATGCAAGCAACATACAAAGTGTTGGAGAGGAATCTAATCCAACTATGTACAGTTTTTGTATGCATTATTTACATTCTTTATATAAACCAACATATCAACTCTATTTGACTGCCCCTCAGCTCCTTCCTTGTGAGTTTCTTGCAGGTCTCAGAGAAAATAAAATAATGTAGATTATCCCCTAAATATTGATATATGATTATTTTCAGTTTTGTTTTTACAAAAATTTACTCTTCACCATATGATTGAAAGCCACTTATGCCACGTTTTGCCCCATGAAACCCAACGAGTTGGAGGCATCTGCATTAGTGTCAGCACTAAACGTACAAGGAAAATCTGATGCTAGGACTGGGTGAAAAGTGCAGGACATTAAAATATTTCAGAAATCAGAGGGGCCAGGAGGGCAACCTACCAGAATTTCAACATGTTGCCAGAAGGCAATCAGAGTTGTTTGTTATTTGTTTAGTGCCATCGCTGTGCATGATGATTTTACAGACAAATAAAAACACACTCCCATGTCCCAAAGACTTTATAATCTAAATTAAATACCACACAGAAAGAGATTTCTGGCAACAAATAAAAGATGGGGTGCAAGATGTTAAGGGATATGAGAGAAAAGACCATAAAATAATCCTGTAGCTACCTGTTATACATCTACTCCCGGGTAAATTCCTCGCAATTGTGCCACAGCAGAAAAATGCCCCCCCTTTCCCCCCCTCATCGCAGATTCCCTTTGCTTCCTTGCAGAAATCGGGGAAGCAAAGAGAAGCTGCACCAATACTCACTCACCCCCTCCCTGGCAGCTGGACAGCTCAGACACATCTGTTTGGGCAGCTGGGGGGCGGGGAGAAGGGGGAGAAGGTAAATCACTGGTGGTAGGGGGGTCTTGGGAGGCTCTGGCTGCCCAGGGATGTTAGTCCCAGCTTGCGGGGAGAGGGATTGAGGCCTCCCTCCCCCTTCCATCTGAGGCTGGGTCAGATCAAGCCCCAGAAACTTCCCCTGGCTGCAGCAAGCTCTGCACCATGGGTGTGGGTGTGTGTGAGAGGCTTGGAGAGGGGGTGGGGATTGGTTCAGCAGGGGGGGCTGTTGGGTGTGGGGAGGTCTGGATGCACGGGGTTAGGCAGATGGGGAGCAGCTCCTTGTACAGTGAGCCCACCCACACACCTGGAATCCCCCCCACTGAGCTCCTCCACATCAGGAGTCCCCTGCACTCAGAAGCCCCCACTGAGCCCCCCAAACCTCCACCCTGCCAAGCCTCACCTTCTGCATCAGGAGCCCCCCACATCTGGACCCCCACCCCACTGAGCTCCAACCAGCTGCACCCTGACCCCCCACTCCACCAAGCTCCACTCCCCCAGCCCTCCCCACTGAGCCCTAACCACCTTCACCTGGACTCCCCTGCAGAGTCCCATTCCCCCTGCACCCAGAACCCCGCACCAAGCCCCTGTGCATCCAGATTCCCCGCTAGACCCAGGCCCCCCACCGAGCTGCCCGCACCCAGATTGCGCCACACAGAACCTTGGTACTCTTGAGGGAATTCTGCACCAAAAAATTAAAAATTTAATATTCTGCAAAGTTGTGCATATATTAATTATCAAAACAACACAAACAGTAACAATATAATCACACAATTTTCAATTATTTTGGTAATTTATTTCAAAATACTTGTCAGCAAATCATTTAAAATGGTATGATTATATTGTGTTATTTTGACAAATATGCAGAATTTTAAAATATTGTGCGCAGAATATTTAATTTTTTGGCACAGAATTCCCTAAGGAGTAACATCTCACTTCTCACCTTACCAAGTTTAGGGCACTCTTGGGGAAAAAAGACTGCAAGTTGGGTTGGTTCCCAAACTCCTCAGGACCAAAGCTCGGAGTGCGTGCATTTGCACTTCATTGATCCCCCTGGCCATAGCTCTGAGGTTTTGACGGGCTCTAAGAACCACCATATCCAACCCTCCTTAAGTCTTTAAGCCAAGTGGAAAAGGAAAAAAATAGGGGATCCCTAAAAATAAAATCCCCAAGAGTTCCTTATTTTACCAGTTTGTTTTATTGACTAAAGGGACCAAAGTTTGTTAAGAAACCTCAGCACATGAACAGGGATGGTATAGAATAATTGCTAGGAGCAGATTTAAGGATAAAGGCCCACACTGCAAATTAACTTCATGACTGAGACTCGATTAAAAGTCCCTTGAGGCCCTAAAAGGGAGGTCCCAGTTAGCATTTGTTGACCTTGGTCACCATTAAATCTGCCCTGATGGTCTCAGAAATGGCACTGACATTTAAATACTTCATAACAAGCCTGAGAAACTTTAACATTATTTCACAGTTACAGTATGGTTGTGGGGCAGGGGGCTGTGGGGGGGGGGCACGTCTCATTAATATCACGGAATGCAAGTGGTGTTTTTTTAACTTCTCTAGAGGATGGAGATTGTAGTATTAGGTGGAAGTCTCGGTTCCAGTATCACATGGCTTTAAAGGCCACTCAAAGTCAACCCTGTAAGATAAATTAACTGATTTGGGGTGGGATGGGGAGGGGGAATCAAGCAACAACTTGGCAAGTTATGTTATTTTCTGTTAATGTTTAAATTGAAAACTATAGCAGAATGGCGCCAACTGTTTAAAAACTAGAGTGACATCCACATCTGAGTTGGATTATGAGGCCAGGGCATACGATGAACAATCTGTGATGGGCAGGACAAGGCGACAAAGGGAAAGAGGAAGAGGATTCTAAGACACATTCACTACTGCATTGTGAACATAAGGAATTGGGTCTTTTATTAGATGAGTTTAAAACAGATATTGCCTGTGGCACACATGGGAGCCACGATGGGCTGTGATGGAACAGATGTGCTTCCCCCATTTCGGGAGCTCTCCCATTCTTTCTGTATGTTATTTAAAGACATACCTTCCCTTAGCTAAAATGTAAACAAACAAAAGGTAAACTGCTGCTTGTGATATATGGCGTTAATATGATTTGATCCAATGTGAAACTGCCACACAGAAATAAATCTACACTAAAATCAGTTCACATAATGTTGTAAAACCTAGATAGGAAAACGTGCGGAAGCACTATGAATCTCTTTTTGCAATCCTTGTAATTTCTGCTGAGGGAGTCAGGATAAAGTATAAACAAATACTGAGCCCTACAACATCTCTCTCTCTCACACACACACACACACACACACAAATGAGTTGCAGCTCACTCAGACAGTCTGCAATTTCTACAAAATTCTCTTAAAAACAAGCTGTGGATGTGCTCTGCAGTACTGATACAGTGGACATACTGTTATTTACATAATGCTGCAAGTGTGGCAATTATTGTAGGGGAGCATGTGAAATCAGGAATGTGACAAAGTTCCTCCTCTACCTTCGTGGGTCTTGCGCTTATTGGCGGATTTGCTCTCCTTGGAGCTTCACGGCAGCCCTCAGCTTGGCCGTTTTTATGAATCCACAGTCCAGGTTGACTCCTCCTGTGTCTGACCAGGAGTTGGGAGGTTTGGGGGGAACCCGGGCCCGCCCTCTACTCCGGGTTCCAGCCCAGGGCCCTGTGGAATTTAGCTGTCCAGAGTGCCTCCTGGAACAGCTGCACGAGAGCTACAACTCCCTGGGCTACTTCCCCATGGCCTCCTCCCAACACCTTCTTTATCCTCACCATAGGACCTTCCTCCTGGTGTCTGATAATGCTTCCACTCCTCAGTCCTTCAACAGTCCGCGTTCTCACTCTCAGCTCCTAGTGCCTCTTGCTCCCAACTCCTTACACGCGCACCACAAACTGAAGTGAGCTCCTTTTTAAACCCAGGTGCCCTGATTAGCCTGCCTCAATTGATTCTAACAGCTTCTTGATTGGCTGCAGGTGTTCTAATCAGCCTGTCTGTCTTAATTGTCTCCAGAAGGTTCCTGATTGTTCTGGAACCTTCCCTGTTACCTTACCCAGGGAAAAGGGACCTACTTAACCTGGGGCTAATATATCTGCCTTCTATTACTCTCCTGTAGCCATCTGGCCCGACCCCGTCACAGAACATAAAATCAGATCTTGCAGTCCCTATGTAGGTCAAATCCCCATTGACTTCAAAGGGAGTTTTTTCCTATGTAAAAACAGTGTATTTTCCCCAAAGTCACTATTCTAGCGGTCTTATGATTGAAGAACAAACTAGTACCTTCTATATATTTATACAGGTGAAATCCTAGACCCATTGACTTCAATTTCACCCACAGTGCCTGTCTTTAATGAAATTAATCAATATGATACATTAGAAGACAAAGAAAAGAAACACACGTTGTGATATGGTGATTACACGCTGTATCCTAAGCATGACTCCATAGGTGGGTTTTTAGAAGTTTTCTGAAATAGACAGAGGAGACTATTAATTGGGTAGAGTATGCAGAAAAGTGAAATGGAAAACTTACCCACCCTGTGTAGTAACTGTAGTTCTTCAAGATGTGTCCCCCTATGGGTGCTCCACTTTAGGTGTGCATACACCCCATGCACCTTCAATCAGAAATTTCCATTGGCTGTCCATTCAGCCTGCGAACTGTGCCCTACAAATCCTCGTGCCTTGCACTGAGGCTATGCAGGACTGTGTGGGTCAACTGCCCTCAGTTTCTTCTCTATCACTAAGTCCAACTAAAGAGAGTGGGTAGTTGAGTACTCATAGTGACCCACATCTCCAAGAACTACTGTACAAGGTGAGTAACCTTTCCTTCTTCAAGCAGTGTCCCTATGGGCACTCGATGTCAGGTGACTTTTGAACAGTATCCCCAGGAGGAGGTAGCTTTGGTATAGAGTCTAGTACAGAAGTCAGAGCTGCTCACTGACATCTCAGATTTAGGGGCACGGACCAAGGAATAGTGTTTGGAGAAAGTATGTATTGGAGACCACACAGCCGTCCTGCAGATTTCAGGTACTACAGTGTCCTTAAGTAAGGCCATAGAAGTTGACTGTGACCTCAGAGATAGCCAGAATCCTAGCAGGAGGCTGGGTGTTGGCAATCTCACAGCAAGCGATAACACACCTCAAAATCCACCTTGATAGTCTCTGGGTAGAAATAGTGGACCCATTATATCTGTCTGCAATGAAGACAAATAATCTAGGAGATTTCCAGAACAATTTGGCCCTGTCATCTTAAGTATGGAAGAAAACTTCCCATCTCGAGTTGCGTGGTTTTGGGGGAAATAAACCAGGTAACTGTATGGTCTGGTTCAGATGAAACTCGAATGATACCTGTGACATTCCCTAGGGTACAATCTGGACTGTTGAACAGCTGTCTTCCCTTAATTCTCTAGCCTGAGGTGCCTTTCACATTGCTATGCTGTCAGAACATCCACTCCGGGCCTGCTCACACAACCTTCAGCCATCTTTTGGAGATATGAAGGGCCTGTATTACATATTTTTCCCCAGCACCTCTGATTCTAAAAGCAATGAACAAGATCAGGAAGGACAAGGTTATCCAGATAGTGCCTATGTGGCCAAGATAGGTGTGGTATCCTTACCTGTTTCAATTGTCAACTTGTTCCAAGCTTCCCTCATCTTTACTCTCAAGTGCTTCATCCCAACATAAAGAACCTTCTCCTCAAGGTACGAGTCCTTGATGGTTTGTGGGCACAGAGTCTACCTATTCAGTAGAGATGCCCCACACTGAACAGGACTCTGCAGTGTTACGAGTGGATAAGAACATTACTTCAAGCACTTTATAACTGAAAGCTCTGATATTCCACTGCACTCCATTGTGACAGGGCATTGTCCTGCTCCCAACTCTTGCAAGTTGGTGTCTCTGTTGCAGGATTTGCCAACCCCCCCTCACAGAATCCAAGATCACCTCATTAATTGAAAAGGTGACTCCGATATTGCCAATTAAAGGGTATCCAATAACTTGTGTTGCAATTCCCTGACCTCTTTGAGTGGTATCTTAAGGGAGTCTGACATGCACTTGATGTGGTCTTGGAATTGCTTAAAGTCATCAGCCATAGAGAGTGGAAGAGGCATTACTGATTCATCAGGGACGATGAGAAGGCAGTGGTTTGAGAAGTAGTCTCCTCATCTGCTCTAGCTTCCTGTTCCTGAAATGTCTCCCTCTGCTGGGGAATGGTCTGAGGTGGTAGAGATAGTCTCCCCCTCTCATCCTTGTTGGCTAGGTTCAGAGCCCTTGACCATTGCTGTTGGTAAGCAGCCAGGGAATCCCAATATGACCATTGTGGGGAGAGGGTCCATACAGAGGAGGGGTGGCACCCAGTGTTGCTCTCACCACTTGTGATGTCTTGTCCTAGATTCCTCTCTATCTCTGTGGCGCACGCAGAAAGGATTCCTATAAGGGTGGTTTGGAGAGGCTGAATGGAGGTCCCCTTCACCCTCCCCCGCAAAGAGTAGTGGAGAAGCCCCAGCTGATAATGGTGGTGAATTGGGTGGTACCAGTGATAAATGAGAGTCCAAAGACTGTACTACTCTCAGTACTGAGGGACCCTTGATGCCATGATCAATTGACACTGCGATTCCTCCGCTACAGTTAAGTCCTTTGAGAACTGGGTATGTTGGTACCAATGTGATAACTTGTCTGGAAGTAGATGGTACTGAGGGTTAGAATGCTCCAAGGAGGATGTCAGACGTAGATGTTTCGATTTACGTGGTACCAGTGGTACAGGTGCATCTGATGGGACCTGTCTGGAGGAATGTGCCTCCTTGCCGTCCCTGTCATGCTTGGTCCATCCCAAGGCTTGCTCAGAGCTGTTTTTGCTCTTGGAGGAGCTTCTGGCCCTGGTGGTACTGGAGGAACGTGCAGCCTCCACAGTATTGGATCTAGAAATCAACTATTTTGAGACCATTGACTTTGCAGGAGACCGAGGTCTCTTTGGAGCAGACTCCTTACAAGGTGAGTCAGAGACCCTCTTTCTAGGTCTTTTAGAGGACTATGAAGCCTTCTCCTTCTTGGGAGAGTGTTCGGCCAGGACCGAAGGGGCAATACATTTGCCCAGCAATGGGTGTACTCTGATGCACGGCGAACGGAGCGCTTGATCATCAGATGCATCAACTTGATCTCCAAGTTCTCTCTGTACCTAGATTTCAGGGCTAAACAGAAGTTACACTCCTGGGGAATGTGCAACTCTCCTAGGCAATGGATGACCTTGAAGTGGCCAACAATAACCGTGATAGACTCGTGGCAAGTGAGGCAACGTTTGAAGCCTGGAGAGCCAGGAATGCTCTCTCGAGGAAGGCAAGTCTCCCTAATGAGAGAAGGGAGGGGAGGCATTCCTATGACTAAAAACTAAACTAACAACTTATTAAGATAAACTAACACTAAGAAAAAGATTCTAATAGGACAAGGCACGCTGGAAGCGGACAGGCTACAGGTCCATCTCAGGGCAAGGCAGTGGAGAAGAGACTGGGGCCGATTCGTCTGCACAGCCTTAGAGCGGGGCATGAGGATGTGTAGGGCACATGTTCGGGCCGAATGGACACTACTAACAAAAATCTCTAATCGGAAGCATATGCACACCTAAAGTGGAGCACCCATAGGGATACTACTTGAAGATTAAGAGAACCTTACAGACAGCCAAAACGAGTGCTGCTACACAGGATGGTATCTTGAAGAGTGCCACTGGCACACATTACTAACATAACTGACGTACACTTTATGATACAGATTCTGAAACTGGAATGAAATTAACAAGTACGTTGTTGAAATGAGAGCCAGAAGAGACTCTTGCTCATACTCTACTCCTTCAGCGGCGTCACCTCTGCAGTGCTAGCAGGGATGAAAAGTAATAAACACTTATTTTTGTCACTAAAATAGAAATTATTCTAAACACGCCCCAGAAAACAGGTGTGGGTAAGAAACTGGTGCCATTTTAACACAGTCTCTTTTTTAACTACAGACACAGTTTAGCTACTGTATAAAGTCTTGTAAAGGAACTACTCTCTGAAATCGTTATTAAGAAAGAATTTCCCTAGAAGAATGTACAAAATTATAGTTTTGAAATAAATGAGTAAGATCTACTGAAGTCCAGCTTTACCTTTTCTTTTCTTTTCATTGCACAATCTTTTATTAAAATCTCTATTACAAAAAGTCTAAGATGAATCATTATAAAGTGCTTTGATCGTATGATGATTGTCTGCATTAATACCTATGATAGATATGGGAGATAACTTAAAAGGTTAGTTGCCTATTTTCCTAGCTGGAGATAAAGTGCTGTGTTCCTCATGAATGATGTATGATTACAATTGCTATATTCAAGTGCATAATACAAATGTTCCATATGCAAAGAAATGATGTGTGGATGCCAGGAAGGCTGCATTTTTCATGTGTAATCCTATTGAACTCAGTGGGATTCCACAGGTGGGATTGAGACACAAACTGGCCACAAAGGTAGAGCTATGGATAGGCAATGATATATGACTGCAAAAGAACACCTATGATGGTTTGTGGAACCCATCTATGAATGAATTCTTATTTCATTTCTTGAACTCTGTATGTATATGCCTTATGGCTATCATACTGCTTGTGTTAAAGGGGCACCAGTACCTGGGTGTTCGCCTCTGAAGGAGATGGTCATTAAAGACCATCAACAACAGAATGGGACTTGCCTTCGAAGAACAATGTTAGGTAAAACCAGTTTTCCAAGTATGGACTCCAGGTGGATGGTAACTGAACAAAAGAGCACCTGATGGAAGATCTTGATTAATTGAGGGGTAGGAGGGATGGGGACTTGAGGGTGATCAGGAGGATCCATAGTAGTGGGAACTGGAAATTATAAAAGGCTGAGGGCTGATCAGAGAGCAGCTTTCTCTCAACAACCAGAACAGGAAGAGAAAACTTAACTGGAGGAATGTGGTCCAGCAGAGGGGACCTGGGGACCCCAGACAACACCAACCAAGACCGAAAAAACCCCACTCACGAGTGGTGAGAACTCTGACAGAGGAAGAGAGAACTGAGTATAGCTGTTTCATGGATCTATACATCTCTTGTGCTGTCTAAAGTAAAGAGTGATTGGTATAGAAATTCTTCTGCAAAAAGTCTGTCTTATTGGCTTCAACTATCCCATGTTCCTGAAGGGTTAAACTATAAATTAGAGTACGCATGCGGATGGAGCTCTTGGGAGGGTGTGTCTAAGTTATTGAGGAGTCTTGGGAGGTTCCGCACTGGTCTTGGGGCCTAGGTCAGCTGGACTGTGGGGTCTCACTTCTGAGAAGGGGTACCAGACAGACTATGTGCAGGGAGCGAGCCTAGTGGTCAAAGAAAAAACCCATGACTGGAACCTACGCAGATCTAGACAGAAAGGAGTTTAAAAGCACATGGATCCAGTGTTTGTATCCAAACAGCAGCCTGGTGAGTGTCCAGCAAGGGGGAGCTTGAGTAGGTCTGTAACTATTCACCTTCTATTTAAGCTATTACAAAAGTATGCTACAATTAACTTTTTTAGTTCTCTTTGCTCGCAGTGTTTGTACTGGAAAGTTGGATGCACAAGAAACCTGGACTCTCAATGGCATTTGAGCCTTTGCTGGCAGGCTCCTTTAGCATGCATCATTATTCACAACAAACATACTGCCCTCTCTCTAGATTTGCAAGTACTGTATGCAACTAGTCTTCTCAAAAATCACGTTACCGTTCTAGATGAGCCGACTGTCCTTAACTTTGCTAATAAAGCAGTCATCAATGATACAGTGCACTAAGAAAAAATAATACAAAACCAGGATTGAGAGCTAAAGATCCCTTTAAATTCAGTCTCTGAAGATATTGTGAGTAGAGTGCCTATTAAGCCACAATGCTAGCAATACAGGGCAATTTGATGTCTGACCATTAAAATTAAGCAAACATAGAATCATAGAATATAAGGGTTGGAAGGGACCCCAGAAGGTCATCTAGTCCAACCCCCTGCTCGAAGCAGGACCAATTCCCAGTTAAATCATCCCAGCCAGGGCTTTGTCAAGCCTGACCTTAAAAACCTCTAAGGAAGGAGATTCTACCACCTCCCTAGGTAACGCATTCCAGTGTTTCACCACCCTCTTAGTGAAAAAGTTTTTCCTAATATCCAATCTAAACCTCCCCCACTGCAGCTTGAGACCATTACTCCTCGTTCTGTCATCTGATACCATTGAGAACAGTCTAGAGCCATCCTCTTTGGAACCCCCTTTCAGGTAGTTGAAAGCAGCTATCAAATCCCCCCTCATTCTTCTCTTCTGCAGGCTAAACAATCCCAGCTCCCTCAGCCTCTCCTCATAAGTCATGTGTTCCAGACCCCTAATCATTTTTGTTGCCCTTCGCTGGACTCTCTCCAATTTATCCACATCCTTCTTGAAGTGTGGGGCCCAAAACTGGACACAGTACTCCAGATGAGGCCTCACTAATGTCGAATAGAGGGGAACGATCACGTCCCTCGATCTGCTCGCTATGCCCCTACTTATACATCCCAAAATGCCATTGGCCTTCTTGGCAACAAGGGCACACTGCTGACTCATATCCAGCTTCTCGTCCACTGTCACCCCTAGGTCCTTTTCCACAGAACTGCTGCCTAGCCATTCGGTCCCTAGTCTGTAGCTGTGCATTGGGTTCTTCCGTCCTAAGTGCAGGACCCTGCACTTATCCTTATTGAACCTCATCAGATTTCTTTTGGCCCAATCCTCCAATTTGTCTAGGTCCTTCTGTATCCTATCCCTCCCCTCCAGCGTATCTACCACTCCTCCCAGTTTAGTATCATCCGCAAATTTGCTGAGAGTGCAATCCACACCATCCTCCAGATCATTTATGAAGATATTGAACAAAACCGGCCCCAGGACCGACCCTTGGGGCACTCCACTTGATACCGGCTGCCAACTAGACATGGAGCCATTGATAACTACCCGTTGAGCCCGACAATCTAGCCAGCTTTCTACCCACCTTGTAGTGCATTCATCCAGCCCATACTTCCTTAACTTGCTGACAAGAATACTGTGGGAGACCGTGTCAAAAGCTTTGCTAAAGTCAAGAAACAATACATCCACTGCTTTCCCTTCATCCACAGAACCAGTAATCTCAAACATGTTTGCTTTGCAAAACAGAACCATACAGAACCTGCTTGCATAATGGAAAATCTGCCACCACACTAATCTTGACAGCACCAGGTCTAACTATTAACATTCAATGTGCTGCCAACATTATAAAAACCGAAAATCACATTCTTCTGACTTCAATTTTTTACTCCTGCCCTTTATTTTATTGAGGAATCAGTAGTTCAAGACCTAGATAAATATTTCAAAAACTATACTATTTGTGAGCAGAGCAGGTCACTACCATTTCCCAGTGCATTTGGAGTTCATGTGAAATAAGGGCAGAAGAATGATGAGCTGCATTTTTAACATAGGCATACACAGAACAGTTGTCTAGCTATAGAGAATGCGTAATGCAACATCTGCAGTGTACGCTTTGCCAAAGCCCCATCCCAAATAAATGGAGTGCATTTTCCCTAGTGCAATTAACTCTCATACTCTGGCAGGTTTTGCTAGAAGATCATCAAGGTAGATTACCTTCCAGCATATGAACTAAATACTTACAGGTGTTATATCATCAGTTATTACTTACAAACTTCTGCATTTAACAAGACATCCAGGCAAATGAATGATCTAATTTATGAATTATTTATAAGAATTTCACAGCATGCTCCTGGCGTCATCCATGGCCTTTTCCAGGTCATATGACACCAATTAGAGCTGAATTTTAAATTATTCAATAACCTGAACTCTCTTGTCATTTAACATATAGATATCAATGCAGTAAACAAGTTAAGTCTAATGGGCCCTGGAGGTTTGTGTTCCTCCGCCCATCAGCAGCAGGGGCTTTGTGCTACTGCCGGAATAGAAAATAATAGAATGCCGCAGTCAAAAACATTTGCAAGGTTTTAATAAGTTATTTTGGCTCCCTTAGGGATTTTAGCATAATTTACCAGCACTGAATCTAAAACACATTAAAGTCCTTAGCAATGTTCTTTTAAACAAAATTAGGACAGACCAAAAAAAGTGGGTCTGTGACACTGACAATACAGAATAGGTCCCTAATTTGAACTGTAGAAGAACAGATAGTAGGTTGGATATGCTATTCACCACCTAGTATCTTTTCCCTCTCTTACCTGGTATTCTAATCTAGCCCCAGAAGCAATCTATCTTTAAAGGTAAGACTCCAGGGAGAAAGGGAAGAGTTCATATGATAACCATTAGGAAAGAGGTATACTTCACACTCCTCAGTCACTGACTATGATAGGAAGACGAACTATTGCCCCATGCATGGGCTTCCTTTTGCACCTGTTCAAAGACTGCATTTTAATTGCACTTCAAGGATTTAGATGCTTCCTGAGGTTCAATGAGATAGCAGGAAGGACAGGTGGAGTGGGAAAGTCCTGTTTAAAATGAATTAGAATCTGGATGGTTGTAGTTATTCAAATGAATGCCAGAATACGAGTAATGATGGCTGTAACAAGAGGATGTACCAAATAAGTGAAAACCCATCTATGCATAAAGGAGTAACCAGAGTAACTCTCTGGTTACTCCAAGGGAGATAGACCAACATATCTCACCTCTGTTCCATGGTACTCCCAGCTCCAACCCCAGCTCTAATTTCCCTTTTGGCCCCTTCATGAGTTATTCAATGGCACATGAGGCTGTGGGGTAGGGTGGATTGGTATCTACCAGTATAGGAAAAGAAGAGCTGGAAAATGTCATAGAATATGTCCAAATAGTGAATCAAACTAGTTGTAAGGCATTTTGCTTTGGCTACCTTCCTAGACCTGATTGTGTCAATGTTCAAATCCTAGGCAGCATCTGATGATTGCACATTAAACCCAGTAGCATGGAGTATGGGCAGCAAAATTAACTTTTCAGTAGATGGTAATGGTGTTAAATATGTGCAGATCTACTCCTGCAAGCTCACTTTTTTCATATTATCTTAAAAAAACAAAAAACCCACATTTGCACTTGGTATTGCAGATCTAACATATTATGGGCTCCGGGCCTTCTTACCTACTACTGGGCTCTTTAGAATTCAATCATAATTTGGTCCAAAGCTGTGCTCTCTGACCAAAACACAAAACAAAAGGGAAGATGCACCATGACCTCTCTAAATAGCCATTTTTACTGTGATTAAATAGAAACCAAACACCTACGGGATATGAGCAGACAGAAGTTGGTGTGTGAAGGTTTCTATTGCACTTGACATTAAAACATCAGCATTTGCCAACACATACACATCTCAGTGATATCTGACATGAGTTTTTCCCAATGCAGAATTTTAAATGGCAATCAATGTACATTCGGAAAACCCACCTCACCAAAAAGTCCAACTTGCTCCAAAAGGCAGGAGTCCCCTGCAGATTCCTTTGGATTTGGATACATGTTACGGACTGAGAGAGCTCTTTGCCATGAAAATAATCATAGAATCAGAAGCTACCAGAAAGACTGAAGTCTTCTAAATAGCAACACGTGCAGACTCAGAAGGATTTTGTTTTAGAGAAACAGGTAAAAGTAGAAAGCTATTTACATAGGAGAGAAATCCACAAAGACAAACCTGGAGAGAATCCCCCAGTTTAAAGAAAAAAATAAATAGGAAAGCTGTACCCAAGTGAGTGCATTCTAGCAGGAAATGTCTTTGCAATAGAGCCAATCAGCATTTAGATTCTGTTAATGATCCAGTGTCTGGGAAATAATTCATAAAAAGTAAACAGCAATTTTCATGTGGCTGCCCTTTTGATCTTACATTTGTAGGGAGTATCCTGAGGCTAGCTTTCGGCGCCCCTGTGGCTCCATCTGATTGACCTCTATTCTGCCCTTCAAGTACCGATTATGCCAAGGAATAACAACATGCATCGCATGGAGGCAGACATTTCAGTGCAATTCTGTTAAAGACAGGCTGACTCATTGTGTCAGTGTCAAAGAGTTTCATACAAAAAAAAGTAAAACTTTTTAAGTGCACTTTTTATTTTGCAAAGACACTAAAATATTTTGGAATGAGGATGGGATCAAGACTAACTCATCAGAGCTTGATTGCTAGGCACTAAATTAGCTAGGCAAAGGATAGTGTATGGGTGGAGGGACCATGCACAGCCCAGCCCTCTGAGTACGGGCTAAGCAAAGGAACAGTGACAAAGCTCTTGCAACCAGTTAAATTGGAAATGTGGTACTTGACCTCCCTGTGGACTTAAAAGAAATGGCTATTGTGATTCTTTGAGACACGATACAGACATGTATTCCATTTAGGTGTGTACACGCCCAACTGGAGAATTTTGCCTAGCAGTATCCATAGGAGGCAGCGCTCACGCCTCGTGCTCATATAGCCAGGGGACGGGCTATGAGGCAGCGCCCCCCCAACTCCCCTCAGTTCCTTCTCACCAAACACCCAGAGACTTGACTCCTGTGCAGAGCGGATATACGGTGGGTCATGGAATACGTCTGCATCACATCTTGAAGAACCACACTTACAGTAAGTAACAGTTTCTTCTTCTTCTTCTTTTTCTTCTTCTAGTAGATGTAGCCAAGTATTCCCCTGAGGTGACTCACAAGCAGAACACCACTCCTCGATATGGGCGTCACCTAAGCACAAGCAGCACCGCATGTGCGGATTATTATTGGGGATCGCTCCCCCATTTGATGAACAATGTTTAGATCCTGGTGAGGGCATCACCAGGGAATTACTTAAACCACAGCTAACTAACACTAAATTGAACTAACACTGTACGAGGGGTACTGATTAACTACATACAACTAGAAAAAATGACTAAGAAAGAGAGAGGTTGTGAGGTTAGGAACCATACAGAGCTCTGACTCCAGCCATGAGTGGTAAGAGGGAACCAAGGGGTGCTGTGGCAGCGGTGACCCATACAGACGGGAGAGAAGCTATGAGCACGAGGCGCAAGTGTGGTCTCCTATGGGTGCTACTAGGCAAAGTTCTCCACACACACACACCCCCCGAAGCGGCACACACAGCTGCGTGCACTTGAAAAAGAAGTATATATGCTGTATTCCAGGAAAATGCTAGGGTTTTAATGCTCCAAAGTCTAAGTGACCAGGAGCTTCTTCCTCAGATAAGAAGGGAGAAGGTAAAGGAATGCCTGGAATCCAAAGCTGAACACTCCTGATGTGATACACAACTGAAGACAGAATGCCAACTAAAAACGCCCAGTACTGTGATGACAGAAGCACAGGACACATCTGCATACACTAGAAACTTCAAACAGTAAAAGTGTATGTGTGGGTAGGCGGCGGCGAAGTGAGTTGCAATGACACTGCTCTGGATGAGTCTGAATGGCTAACACGATAGCCTTTGCTGGACAGAGCTAGCAGAGTTCTACCCCTGGTACACTCTTGGAGATGAAGACTCCAGAATTTAGCTCCCCCTCCAGTCTTTCCTTGTAAGTAGCTCATCAATTAGTGCATACAACTATTTAACGAGACATTTGGCAGGCACTGTGACAGTAGGAAATATTTACTTCATGACTGTGCAGGAATTCAGTCTGACTTAAACAGGAAGAGAATTTATAAGTAACAGCTCCGGTTCAAAGATATCTACAAGCCTGTGAATGGAGCACGCAGACTTTTCTCTGGGGATGGCTGCATGTGCCTGTTTATTTTACGGGCTGCATGGTAACCTCTACTGCAGCATATACACACATAAAAATGCCGAGGTGTGTAAATATCCGAATGCACAAAACATATTTTCGATTGGCACTTCTTGATTATAATCAGTCCACAGCAGAGGCAGAAGCAGTCGCGAGATGTTTTAGACTGCGTTGTGTATGCAGAATGGTGGATATTGCGACAACTGTATGAGCCAATATCAATAAGATTGATTAGCAGGCCATATATTTTGTGATGCCCTCTGAAAAAGTGGCTGGTGTAAAGGGTTTAAATGAATGGTTAGCAAGATCCACCACTCAAAGATCACTAAAGAAAATTCATAACCTTAATTTACATTATTTCTATAACCTGCACTGTGGCTGACACTAGAAGTACAGGCATGACTAGGTAATGACCACATTTGGCATCTCCATTGTAACACAGGCAGACATAGGCATATTACCTGTTCCCAACCATCTTCTTAATATTGCGCCAAAGGGGATCGTATGTGGTCTCTGCCAAAAGCTAAGAACCAACTGATTGTCATGGTTATTGTGAGATGTTTGTATTGGAAACAATTTTAGAGCTCTGTAATATGCAGGATATTATGCTCCAAATCTGTTAGGAGTGAAACCTATCACCTGAGGAGGGGGGAAATCTGCAAGCTGACCCAATCAACATGAAAACAATGAACATCCGTGGAGACCACCTATGTTTAGTACCTGGACTCAATGCAGGCTGGAGATTTACATAGGCCAATGAACCCCAGGAGAGTTCTCAGAACAGGGCCCCCCCGGGCTAAGAAACAATAGTCTGTGACTGTACATGAGAACAAATGGCCCAAGTGGTTATCAATTACAGAGGAATGACTGTCAGTGGGAGTTGTCTCATGAACAGTGGATCACAGCTCTCTGAACCAGACAAGCGCTGCAAGAACTAACCAGTAGTGAGAAATACCTTGCTACACAGGAAAGTAACTTGTTAACAAGTGTAGACTATAGACTGTGGTTTATGTTTTTCTTTTAACTGTAACCTTGGATTTCCAAACCCTTATACTTGCTTTTATTAAAATCTTTACCTCAAACTCAATTAAATAAACTTCAGTCTGGTTTTACTAACAACCTAAGTGCCTTGTGCTAAGAAGAGTGTTGAACTGAGGTGTTTCCATGAACACCAGGGATCAGTGTACATTGTGGGTGATCAGAAGATAGAGAACTGAGCACTCGAGTGTTAACAAAGTGGCGTGTGTAAATTGAGAGCCTACAGAGGGAAAGAGCTGGGTTTGCAGAGCCCGGAGGGAGCACCGGTGCTGCCAGGAGCCAGTGGCTGGGGAGAATGGTGGGGCACAGACAAGGCTCCTCCCACTGTACAGGGGGTAGTAATTCACCTAGGACTCCTTGGGTAACTATGAAAAGCGTCACACCCATATTGCTCACCACTCACCTGCCACCAACCCACTGAACCCAGCAGTGCACCTGGCACATATTCTAAAATGGTGCCCAGTTTTAACTTTGTCATGTGTGACTACTAATGTCTCTAGTTCCCAGACAGTTCAGAATGCACCACAGTGCCACCTTTTGTTTCCATCCATGGTCCAAAATCCTCTACACAGGCACATTTTGTGAGCATGTTGAAGGGGACAGCACAAAGGATTTGGGATGGTGTAATCAGTTCAGGGACACAGACCTTTCAAAAGGCACCAGGGCCCATGACTCTTTTGGAAGCAAGCACCAAAACTTCACACTAAGAGAACAGTTTGCTACTAACTCATTGGGCGTGCCAGAACTTTCCAAAGGCACAACTCTAGATGCAACGACCTGGGTGGCTGCGTCCTTAGTCTATCTTTAAAGATGCCACTATGTTCTAGTGTCAAGGTTCCTCCCCCACTCTGAACTCTAGGGTATAGATGTGGGGACCTGCATGAAAACCTCCTAAGCTTACTTTTATCAGCTTAGGTTAAAACTTCCTCAAGGTACAAATTAATTTTATCCTTTGTCCTTGGAATAACCACTGCCACCACCAAACTCTAACTGGGTTTACTGGGAAACGTAGTTTGGACACGTCTTTCCCCCCAAAATCCTCCCAACCCTTGCACCCCACTTCCTGGGAAAGGTTTGGTAAAAATCCTCACCAATTTGCATAGGTGACCACAGACCCAAACCCTTGGATCTGAGAACAATGAAAAAGCATTCAGTTTTCTTACAAGAAGACTTTTAATAGAAATAGAAGTAAACAGAAGTAAAGGAATTCACCCCTGTAAAATCAGGATGGTAGATACCTTACAGGGTAATTAGATTCAAAACATAGAGAATCCCTCTAGGCAAAACCTTAAGTTAGAAAAAGACACACAGACAGAAATAGTCATTCTATTCAGCACAATTCTTTTCTCAGCCATTTAAAGAAATCATAATCTAACGCATACTTAGCTAGATTACTTACTAAAAGTTCTAAGACTCCATTCCTGGTCTATCCCCGGCAAAAGCAGCATATAGACAGACACAGACCCTTTGTTTCTCTCCCTCCTCCCAGCTTTTGAAAGTATCTTGTCTCCTCATTGGTCATTTTGGTCAGGTGCCAGCGAGGTTACCTTTAGCTTCTTAACCCTTTACAGGTGAGAGGAGTTTTCCTCTGGCCAGGAGGGATTTTAAAGGGGTTTACCCTTCCCTTTATATTTATGACATCTAGTATGGACTGAACTAATGTTGCAAGACTTAGAACATAAGAATGGCTCTGCTGGGTCAGACCAAAGGTCCATCTAGCCGAGTGTCCTGTCTTCTGACAGTGGCCAGTGCCAGGTGCCCCAGAGGGAATGAACAGAACAGGTAATCATCAAGTGATTCATCCCCTCTCACTCATTCCCAGCTTCTGGTAAACAGAGGCTATAGACACTATTCCTGCCCATCATGGCTAATAGCCATTGATGGACCTGTCCTCCATGAATTTATCTAGTTCTTTTTTGAACCCTGTTATGGTCTTGGCCTTCACAACATCCGCTAGCAAGGAGTTCCACAGGTTGACTTTGTGTTGTGTGAAGAAATACTTCCTTTTATTTGTTTTAAACCTGCTGCCTGTTAATTTCATTCAGTGACCCCTAGTTCTTGTGTTATGAGAAGTAGTAAACACTTCCTTATCTACTTTCTCTACACCAGTCATCATTTTATAGACTTCAATCATATTTCCCATTAGCCATCTCTTTTCCAAGCTGAAAAGTCCCAGTTTTATTAATCTCTCTTCACACAGAAGCCGTTCCATACCCCTAATCATTTTTGTTGCCCTTTGACTTTTTGACTTGTTCTTACCATAGCTTGCCAAAGTATGAAAAATCCATTCCTGAATTCAGAAGTTATTTTAGGCTAGATTTTAAATTGCATTTTAAATTATTTTTTATACCTTGTCACAAGAGTTGCACTGCAGCAGTTCTTGGGCTCACGATTCAGTAGAGAATAATAATGCTTTGAGGTAGGGAATTTCAAAAGTGCTCCACACTGGTCTAATTCAGCTCCTATTGAAGTCAATGGTAAAAATCTTATTAACACCATTGGGAGCAAAGTCAAACCACACTACTGAGAGCGGTTGAAAAATTTCACCCTAAATTCCCATGCATGCAGATCTCAAAAGGTTTTAAAAATATTAATAGGTTCCAGAGTAGCAGCCGTGTTAGTCTGTAACCGCAAAAAGAAAAGGAGGACTTGTGGCACCTTAGAGACTAACAAATTTATGTGAGCATGAGCTTTCGTGGGCTACAGCCACTTCATCGGATGCATTCAGTGGAAAATACAGTGCGGAGATTTATATACACAGTGAACATGAAACAATGGGTGTTACCATACACACTGTAACGAGAGTGATCAGGTAAGGTGAGCTATTACCACGAGGAGAGCCGGGGGGGGGGGGAACCTTTTGTAGTGATAATCAAGGTAAGCCATTTCCAGCAGTTGACAAGAACATGTGAGGAATGGGGGGGAGGGGAATAAACATGGGGAAATAGTTTTACTTTGTGTAATGACCCATCCACTCCCAGTCTTTTTTCAAGCCTAAGTTAATTTTATCCAGTTTTCAAATTAATTCCAATTCAGCAGTCTCTTGTTGGAGTCTGTTTTTGAAGGTTTTTTGCTGAAGAATTGCCACTTTTAGGTCTGTAATCGAGTGACCAAAGAGATTGAAGTGTTCTAAAGAGATTGAAACGTTCTATGATACAACCGCATTTGCTCCAACCCCTCAGACAGAGACAAACACTACAAGATCTCTATCAAGCATTCTTACAACTACAATACCCACCGGCTGAAGTGAAGAAACAGATTGACAGAGCCAGAAGAGTACCCAGAAGTCAACTACTACAGGACAGGCCCAACAAAGAAAACAACAGAACGCCACTAGCCGTCACCTTCAGCCCCAACTAAAACCTCTCCAGCACATCATCAAGGATCTACAACCTATCCTGAAGGACGACCCATCACTCACACAGATCTTAGGAGACAGGCCAGTCCTTGCTTACAGACAGCCCCCCAGCCAGAAGCAAATACTCACCAACAACCACACTAACAGAAGCACTAACCCAGGAACCTATCCTTGCAACAAAGCCCGTTGCCAACTGTGTCCACATATCTATTCAGGGGACACCATCATAGGGCCTAATCACATCAGTCACACTATCAGAGGCTCGTTCACCTGCACATCTACCAATGTGATATATGTCATCATGTGCCAGCAATGCCCCTCTGCCATGTACATTGGCCAAACCGGACAGTCTCTACGTAAAAGAATAAATGGACACAAATCAGACGTCAAGAATTATAACATTCAAAAACCAGTCGGAGAACTCTTCAATCTCTTGGTCACTTGATTACAGACCTAAAAGTGGCAATTCTTCAACAAAAAAACTTCAGAAACAGACTCCAACGAGAGACTGCTGAATTGGAATTAATTTGCAAACTGGATAAAATTAACTTAGGCTTGAAAAAAGACTGGGAGTGGACGGGTCATTACACAAAGTAAAACTATTTCCCCATGTTTATTTCCCCTCGCCCCCCCCCCCCCCCCACTGTTCCTCAGACGTTCTTGTCAACTGCTGGAAATGGCCCACCTTGATTATCACTACAAAAGATTTCTTCCCCCTGCCGCCGCTCTCCTGCTGGCTATAGCTCACCTTACCTGATCACTCTCGTTACAGTGTGTATGGTAACACCCATTGTTTCATGTTCTCTGTGTATATAAATCTCCCCACTGTATTTTCCACTGCATGCATCTGATGAAGTGAGCTGTAGCTCATGAAAGCTTACACTCACATAAATTTGTTAGTCTCTAAGGTGCCACAAGTACTCCTTTTCTTTTTACAAATATTAATGAGTTTCATCTCACAATACTGCTGTGAGATAAGGGGAGTTTTACCCCATTTTACAGACGGAAAAACTCAGGCAGAGAAATAACAAGATTATACATGAAGTCTGTAGCAGAGAAAGGGAACACCACCCTGGTCTCCCGCTTCCCGACAAGTGACAGCTAAAGAGAGATCAAGGTGTGAGTGGCTAGAAGAACTGAGCAAGAAAGGAAGGAGAACCAACAGTTGCAGAACTCTAGAGAGAAAAAAGAACAGCAAACCAACTCACATGTGTTCAGTCAGGTATTTAAAATAGGCTTGCTTTAATTAGCTAAACTATAGTATAAATTAAAACTGATTGTCTTGATCACAAAATATTCATTTGAGGGGAGGTCATGCAGCTGGCTATTTCCAGAGCAGACTCAAACTAGAACAGATTCAGTTCTGCAAGACTGAATAGGAGTCAGTTTCCATGCTTTTCCTGAGATCGAAAAATGACTTGGCACCAGACTGTACGAGCGCAAACCCCAGCTCAAAATACCTATGAAACAAGACAGACCTGTGGTGACTGAGAGTCAACTAATTAAAATTGCTAAGGATTATTTAAAGTCCCGGTGCCTGATATTCAGGTCCTTTATTAGTTTTTTTTAATGACTTGGTAAAGAATGTACAGGCTCAAGCTGGAGATGGGGGGTTTTAACACCCCAGCTGATCATTAAGTGACCTGTAAAAGGATTTCAGTGCTGCATGACATTTTTGGCATGACATGCTAAATGTGATGAAATGGCAGCATTTCAGTGTCTGTTCTTGAACACTTCTCTTTCTGATGACAGAACAGTTGCGATGGTACAAGTGTCCAAGCCCAGCTTCCAGTCTGCATAATGACCCAAAGCAAACTAATCAGATCTCTTGAATCAGTGTCTGTTTCATGATACTAGATAAGATTAATAGTTTCATGCTGATTTACCATTTTCTAGAATAGCGTTAAATAACACATTTACAGGGGAGGGATGTGTACTGTAAGAAGCATTCTTGGAAAAGGGCAAAACCAGAGTGTGGCTAACATAACAGCCATACTGGGTCAGGGCAAAGGTCCATCTAGCCCAGTATCCTGTCTTCTGACAGTGGCTAATGCCAGGTGCCCCAGAGGAATGGACAGAGAATACCATAAAAAAAAAATCAGAGCCTTTTCTGAACTAGAGGCACTGTGTAGCACTACATGTGTCAGAATATCGTAGGTTATTTTGTGTGTGGTTATTTTATGATAAGATTATCTAATATTGATATCCCCAGAGTCACTTGTAATAAAAATATTGCCAAGTTACCAATTTTAATTATTGGATTTCTGAAGAAAATAGTATCAAATTCCATGGGGAAAAGCCAACAATGCACAACCTAAATTTCTCTGAAGGTAGCAAACACTTCAAAATCAAACTCGGGAACTGGAGAACTTTAAAAATGAGGGTATGGAGGTCAGAGTTCTGAAATTGTTCACTCTCCCCGCACCAAGCACCAGGTATCTTGACACAGGATAGTTCAGTTTCACAAGATGTAGGAACAAGAATTCCTCAAGTCTAGTTTCCTGTCTACATCAGAAGCCCATATCTGATGCCTCAGAAAAAAAGCATTTAAAAATAAATCCATGGTACCTCTATACGTAGTCAACTGTGAAATGGTGCACAGGAGGGAAAATTCCTTCCTTCCCTGAGGTGATGCGCTTACTCTCCAAAGCAT
Source organism: Caretta caretta (assembly GCF_965140235.1). Lineage (NCBI taxonomy): Eukaryota > Metazoa > Chordata > Testudines > Cheloniidae > Caretta > Caretta caretta. Next base: position 6,315,103 of record NC_134210.1, on the reverse strand, counting down.
GGCATTTTTTATTACTCTTATTTCAGTATACATGTTTACAATTATTAATGTCCATAACACTATCCACCAGAATGGGCAACCTTCCCCAGAACAGTTACCAATGGGAAGTCTATAGGCTTTTTCCTTGATGAGTTTCTGCTGAACAATCTCTTCAGAGCCTTCCACTGCCTTGGCAAAGAACTAGCCTTAAGCTGATAGCACTAACAACCAGTAATTTCCCTAAAAATACAAGGCCCACAATCAACTTTCCATACTCACGAAGCTACCTATGTACATATCATAGTACATTAGGATATCTTTTACCCACTAGTCAATGCACAATAGCTAAACGACTACAGGCTAGTTATCTTCACAGACTCCAATTGTAGACCAAGAATTTCAGTTTCAAAAGGAGATATTCAGTATAGACTATAAGAAATTGTCTCCAAAAAATAAGATCTTGTCAGGAGCGAAAAAGGTAACACTAAACACAAGAGTTAGAAACCTCAAACATGAGACCCATGCCAACTTCAAAAACCTCTCCTTGCCACAATAAGGTTTGGACAACAATAAAATTGCACCCATAATGGCGGACACGGTTAGCAAACTTATACCCCACAGTTTCAGCCTGACTTTTTAATCAAACCTCATTATGCTCTCGTTAAAGGAGCCAAGGATACAGCTGTCTTAACATGGTTTTAAGAGTCATTTTCCTGGTGGACACAGGAACAAACAGTTGTGCCTTAATCATGGTGTAACTGGATGCTCTTACATGATTGTAATTTTAGCATAGATGGAACCGGAGTTCTGATGCCTATGGTTTATTTACTGGTTGGTTAAAAAAAAACAAAACCAAACCAATCCTTCTCTTCTTTATCTTAGAGCCATGTAATAATACTTAGCACTTCCAGAGCACTTTTAATCTTCAAAATGGTTTATAAACATTACTCTTCAGCATTCCTGTGTGGTAGTTAAGTATTATTATCCCCATTCTACAGACGGGGAAATTTAGGCAAAGAAGTTAAGCGGCCTGCCCAAAAGCACAGAGGGAGTCAGTGCCAGAGTTGGGATCTCAGTTCTCCTACCACTAGAGACCATGATACCTTCCTCACCCACTCTTCTCTATTGTTTAGTGAATATCTGGTCCACATTTCAGAATAGCTGAGCACCTGCAGTTCCTATTAAAGTCAATGAGGTCTACAGGTACTCAGCACCTCTGAAGAATCAAACTAACTGTGTGCATTATGTAACTATCCATTTAGAAATGCTATCTTTCGAAAATGCATTGTGGTTGAAACTGAATGTCAGCTTTCCTACTAACATGAATCAAAATTACAACAGAGATGCAAAACAAAAAGTATGCTTTATGTAAGCAGAAGTCAATGCAACCAGCTATATTGCAGCCACTATTACCTTGATACCCACTGCAAACAGACATACCATTTCTGGGATCTCCTTTTATTCAGACTTCAAGTAAGCAATGCTTGCACTTGGCACATTCTTCCCACTGCTGCTCTAGCTACACTGGCAAATTCCGTGCTCAATTTTCAGCAGTGGTGCTGCTGCTCTGGTGCAAGTGCTAATGTAGGCCTGGCTCAGGCTTTTCCAGCAGTACTTGACAATACAGTGTTCAGGACACTTGAGCCCTGTCCACAATAGTGCTTGCACTGGTGCCAAAGATCTGCCGTTATATTTGGTAGTGTAGCCAGAGCCTGCAGTTCATGAAACAATTATATCATTGCCATTTTCCGGAGTGCAATTCAGACCAGTGGAGATTATCTTACCACCTGCCCTGTAACCCCAGGTGCCTTAAATGCTCTGCTGCTGGGGCTCACAGCCCAGACATCCACAGAAAGCAGAAAAACATGCAGTTCCCTGAGCATGTGTGCACTGTAAAGCCCTGGTTCTGTACTCTGACCCCAGCAACCTGCCTGCAACTTAACAGCCCCATCCTGTTTTCCACCAGACTCAGTTACTACTTGCAGGGTGACCCCAACACATCTCCAGTCCCGAATTTCCCCAAAACCATCTGCACTGAAGTGTCCAGCCCTCTCCTAGAACACTCAAAGAATTAATAATGTCCATTGCTCCTTTAAAGAGACAAAAGCATAGCTTATAACATTAACTAGCATTAACAATCCCTTCAATTCAAACACAGCACTGGGTTGGTTTAGATTAAAAGTAAAATATTTGTTCAATCAAAAAGTGACAGTTTTTAAGTGAGTTCAAGTACAAAGGATAAAGACAAAATGGTTGCAAACAAATAGAAGTGAAATATGCTTCCTTGTGCCGAAGACTTAACTCAACAAGCTACTGCCTGGGTTCAAGGTAGATTTCTTACCAATCTTTTTTCTTCCCAGCCATGGCTGACTCTCTCCCAGTCAGGAGCTTCCACAAAAGTACAAGGTCCTGGTTTCTCTTGTTTCCCTGGATGAAAGATCTTTGCCTAAGCAAGTTTCTCACCTATGTTCAGTTCCCAGAGACTTCAACCCCCTTGGCTGAAGGATGCATTTTTCTCACCTTGCAAGAGCTCTGGCCCCTTGTGTCTGCCCAGTGATGGATGTCAACATGGCTTCTTTTCTCTTTTTATATCTTCCCAAACTCACTGTTTTGTCCCCAGACACAGGATGATCTCACGCTGTTCTTCCCTTCCAGTGCACGTCCCATCTTCCTGCTGATTTTTAGGTAAATGGGGCTTCCATTGTTTTGGTCACACATTAATTTCATGGGAGACAGGCAGCTAGCTGCCCTTCCTCCTGTCTGGGAGAAACACTGTTTCTCCCTTTGTTTGGTCACAGACTTTAAAGCATAATCATCAGAGAGTATTCATAATCCCTCAGATAGTGTTAATACATACATTTTACAATGATACTACTCACCAGTTGTCATTAGCTTTCATAAAAGACCCTACTTTTACAATACAATAATATTGTTTACAATCAGTTCGTTCAACTGCTTATCATTTGAGGTTCAGGCCCTGCAACAGGCCATCTCCCCCACTTGCTACGTTGATGACTTTTTGTTTACCTGTTATGTAAATGTACCTTCATTGTCTCTGCCTGACAGCCAGGCTTGTCAGACAGACACACACACACACACACACATGCTCTTTGGCCAAGGCAAACTGGGCTTATGCATTGTTCACCAAACACATTTTGAGAACATAATTCTAAGCACATATTCATAACTCTTTGTATACACCCACACAGAGATCATTCAAGAATATTAGTGATCAGTGAGTTATTAGTTTTCCAATGATATCTTACATGACACTTTTTAGATACAAATTATGACAACAGTGTTTCAGGTCTGGTCTGACAAGAGTTGCAGACACCCACCCTGATTGAATTGGCCTCATTAGCACTGACCCCCACACTTGGTAAGGCAACTCCCATCTTTTCATGTGCTGTATATTTGTACCTGCCTACTGTATTTTTGACTCCATGCATCTGATGAAGTGGGTTATAGCCCACAAAAGCTTATGCCCAAATAAATGTGTTAGTCTCTAAGGTGCCACAATGACTCCTTGTTTTTGACACAGAGTAGGAACTATAAATGGGCTTTTATGTCACAATCACCTGCTTGCACTCCCTCATAAAGTCCTGGATCCAAATCCAGCATTCTGATGAGGAATTTGGAACAACTATTGCAGAAAGTGCTCCAATTATATATCTCAGGGCCTTGAGTTAAAGAGCTATCAAATAACTCAGGACATGACATCCTACTCTTCAGAATAACTCTCCCATTACTTCTTGAATGGACAAATGCCTAAATATTCCCAGCTGTCCACAGTTTGGGAGTATTCTGCGTCTCTTGTGTAGAGCCCCAGAAGGGGCACACAGCACTTGGCAATCCTTTAAGGCATCGTCCATCTGGATGAAGGCAAACAGAAGTCTTTATCAGTTATTGTGAATATAAGGAAGAAAGAGACAGTGTAACAGCCTGATGTATGGCTCGCAGACATTGCTAGACTGAGTCAGTCTACAGAAATGTTAAGGGCTCCAGGACCTAGTCACAGTTCAGTAAGAGAAAAAGAGAAAAAGCTACCTTGTTTACAAGACCCCAAGTTTTGAGATCTGGCCCAATATCTTCCAATGATTATTAGCTTTTAAATACCTCATCTCAAAGTCATGTGGGTCTCCATCCAGGAATATGCCTTAGGAATGTGTGCAGTTGCTAGAGAGAAATACAGACCCTTTTGTTAGGCCTTGATCGTAATTCTGGGGGTTATAGCAAAAAGTGTTCACATACCTAAAATATTTCAGTTACACATGTATTGTCTTGAAATAGATGCCTTATTCATTTAAGATATGTTCTTGGAGCACCCTTTTAAGCTAGTCACCTTTATAGCCTACCCGATACAAACAATAATGTTTTACTTCTGATACAGTCTTACAGACATGATGTACTACTACTAAGACCAACTCATACAATTTTCAGTAAGCAACTATGGATATCTATGAATAATGCAAAAAAAGTTATTTGCAGAAAATGTGTTTCAATTGGTTCTTTCCATTACTATTATGAAAACAGAGAATGACAAGTTATTAGCAACCACTCCCTACGTATACATAGGAGGGAGTGGTTGCTAATAACAGGAGTTACTGTAAATGCCTTATGGTAGTTATTGAATACCTGATCCATTCTAAATATGAAAGTAACACACAGGAAGGGGGAGGCTGAGGTCACAGCAGGCAAATGGGAATTAGGAGACTTTGGTTTTATTTGCTCTGTGCTTCCGCTTCCTATCTTTAATATAGGGTATCAGTACTTCAACCTTTTAAGTTCTCAGAAAATTAATTCTGTACTCAGAATAAGCGCTCAAATTTTATGCTGTAATCTTTCACATGTAGGAAAATGATTGAATCCCTGTTTTAAGTACAAAAGTCCGCTCACCTTAACTACAAAATTGCAACCAATACTTCCATAATTCCTTGGCTGAAGGGTGAGAGATACATGCAGAATATTACTCTTTGAAGACTCCAGGCTACAATGACCCTCAGATACTAGACCATAGAAATAGGTGTACTAGAAATAGATAGATACAAAACTGCCAAAATATTTTAACATGGAAGAGTGGGGGAAAGGGACTATTAAGAAATAAACCTCTCTTACTGGATGCTTAAACCATCAACTGTAATGGCCCTTTACTCAAAGTTAAAAGTGACACAAACATGCTTAGGAAGTCGATGACATAAGGGCGATTCAGCCAGCCTTTCCTATGGTCTGAAGTATCAGCATTTCACTTTTAGTCTGAGGCTACTGCTATATGCTGTTAAAGGGCGGGGGAAGTCTTCTATGTAACGGTATGGCCAATATACCTGCCAACCAAAAATCTTTATTATTATAAAAACTGATTGTGAAGCACAGCTTTAAATAAAGTTTGGAAGTGAAATGCTCTCAAGTGTTAGCCTGTGATTTCTGAAATTAAAGGTCAACTCTACTACCCCTGGATGCTTGACTTCTAGAATTCCTTAAAACATGGCACTTGCTTCCTATTTTCAGACACCTCATGTAATCAAGCATACAGAGGCAATAAAGGTGTCTTCACCTGCTATCTGAAGCTTTATTTTTCTCACTTGTAAGTTACAACCGGTTTTAGGAATAGCAATCTTTGCATGTACATTTGAAATGCACTTTCATTTTCTATGTTGCAGAGCTATATGGCTTAGTAAACACATGCAATTTAGATTCAAAATCATAGCTCTGGGCACGACACATAGAGAATTTTATATTAGTGAAAATTAATGCTACATATTTTTCCATATGCTTGAGCAATAAATTAAAAGACAAAGTATTAGATCAATTGGGATTTTCTTAGCCTTCATTTTAAAAAAAAATCATGCACACAGCTGTAGGTCAGCTTCCCTTCGACTTTAAATAAGAACAACTTTTCAATTAATCAGAAACAACTAGCTAGAACTCTAGGAATCTTACACTGTGAAATGTGTATGTGTTCAAGTGCATCAATAGCAAACTCTGAATTCTAGCCTCAGGATGCATTGTGGTTGAAACTGAATGTCAGCTTTCCTACTAACATGAACATCTGTATGGCATCTGTAGGATAGTACTTTTCACTATTCATTTTCAAAGCTATGTACAAACATGAACTAGTGTCCATAGCATTCCTGGAGGCAAATAACTATTGCCTCCTTGTTACAAACGGGTAAACTGAGGGAGGCGTTATGGTGATTAAGTATGTGTCTGCGTTGGTAATGGTGCAGAGCTACCCCACCTCTTGGAGAGCACAGTTCCATCCTCAATTCCCTGGTGTGCAGGGGGAAATAAATACACTTCATTATCCCTTTGGATGCAGTCTGTTCAGCTTGTGGGCTGGTATGGAAGGAGACTGGAGCCATGCCTCTTTCCTTTTTAGGAGTGATCTGCACTTTCATGCACGGTGTGCAGGTCCCTGGGCTCTTTACACCCTCCCGCCTAGTGAACATGCCCAAAGATAATCTGGTTTCAAGGCCACTGAATAAGACAGTGGAAGATCTGGAATGAGAATCCTGGAGTTCCTGGCTCCACGCTCCATCCTTAGCTCTCTAGACATACGGCCTACCATAAAACTTTGGATATTTCTAAACAGGGGTAAGCATCTCTTTCAAAATAACAGAACCGGGATGTTGGGCATGGGAAAGGTATAAAGAATTAGAAAGGATTAAGCTATTCCTGCTCCTAGATCATTCTGGTAATGCTCAGAATATGCCTCTACCATGTATCCAACGTTGAGGTTTAGGGTGCATAATACTCAAGCAAGAGTAAAGTGACTACCAACGAGGTCAGGAAGGGATCTCCCTTACCGAACTGGCTAAATGCATGATGGGAGATTTTTGTCTTCCCCTGATTCAGCATGGCAAGTCCTGTGACTCTATTTTTCCTATTCAATCTGAGGTCACACATGTACTAGTAGGACGTAAGCACATGAATTCATGGAATTAGACCTCAGAGATTTAAAAGTAAATAAGAACTACAGAAGTGATTACACAATTCCAGTGATTTCACAAAATTTGTCACTTACTGATTCATAAGCAAAGATGATGGAGAATACCATCATACTGATTATTTATAAAATAGAGGCATAGGCAAATTGTAAACATTTTTATAACAAAATAATTTATTCTACTGATGTTCTAGAAAAGCAAGTACAAATCATACGTAAGCCAATTTAAAGCGAAGGTTGAAACTTTTTTTTTTTTAAACTTTGTGTAGAAAAATACCTTGTTCGCCTCAGTAGGCTGAGTCCTTTTTAGCCTTGGAGACTCAGGTTTGGGGCAAGACGAATACTTATAGGTGGCACAAGGTCCTGCTACTGTTCTCCTCAGTCAGTCCCTTGTGCTTGTTTTCCTTCCCTTCTGGGGAGCGAGTGCAGCCTCCCTACTGGGAAGGTCTGGTGTCTTGCTGCAAACAGCCTACTGGCAGCTTCCTTGCTCCTCTCACTCCCCCCCTCCTACCACCCACAGGAGAGTTTAAAAAGGTCCCAAGTAGTTGGAGCCAGCTGAACCTAATTGGTTCCCTAGCAACCCCTTTTCCAGCTGAACCTTATTGCCCTGTGGTTCTCTCTCCTCAGTGGATAGGGAGGGGCCTTTTAAACCCTTGGGACTAATTAATACCCCCCCTTTTGTCGCTGTTTGTCCTGGGTTTACCACATATCCCCTTCTCCCCCCTCCCCCCGTTCAACACTACGGGGTTGGGCTACTTGGGTCGGCAAACAGTGCACTCTCGACAGGCCAGCCGTATTGCCATGTTGGATTCCAGACCTATGTTGTACTCTGAAGTGGAAGGGTTGAAGCGACAGGAACCATCTCATCACTCTGGCATTTTTGTCTTTATTTTGGTGCATCCATTGCAGAGGGGCATGGTCTGTGACAAGGGTAAACCTCCGTCCTAGGAGATAGTAGCTGAGGCTTTCTACAGCCCATTTTACCGCCAGGCATTCTTTTTCGACAACGGCATATTTCCGTTCCCTACGCAGGAGCTTCCTACTGAGGAAGAGGACGGGGTGTTCGTCATCCCTGACCATTTGTTAAAGTACCGCCCCCAACCCTACATCAGAGGCATCAGTTTGTAGGATAAACTCCTTCCCCCAGTCTGGGGCCACGAGTATAGGGTCAGTGCAGAGGGCCGTCTGTAGATCTGAAAGAGCGTCTTCAGCTGCGGTCGACCATCTTTCTATGTCTGGGCCCCGAGGTTTCGTTAGGTCCGTTAATGGGCATGCCCTGGTGGCAAAGTGGGGAATGAACTGTCTGTAGTACCCCACTAGTCCCAGGAATGCCCTGACCTGTTTTTTTTCAGAGTGGTCGGGGCCACTTCTGTATAGCTTCTAACTTGTTGAGCTGGGCCCTCCCCACGCTCCTCCCCACTATATACCCGAGGTATTTGGCTTCAGCTAGCCCAAGCGAACACTTGGAGGGGTTTGCCGTCAGCCCCGCCTTCCTCAAGGTATCCAGCACTGTCTCCACCTTCTCCAAGTGTGTCTCCCAGTTGGGGCTATATATGATAACATCGTCGAGATAGGCTGCTGCGTACTTGCCATGTGGTCGCAACAGTTTGTCCATGAGCTTTTGGAAAGTAGTGGGCGCCCCATGCAACCCAAAGGGGAGGACAGTGTTCTGATATAGTCCCTCTGGAGTTGCAAAGGCCGTCTTCTCTTTGTCAGCCTTGGCCAGGGAGATCTGCCAATAGCCCTTCGTCAGGTCAAGGGTAGACATAAACCGTGCTTTTCCCAATCCGTCAATTAGCTCATCTATCAGGGGTATAGGGTACGCATCAAACTGGGACACCTCATTCAGCTTTCACAAGTCGTTGCAGAACCTCACGCTGCCATCCGGCTAAGGCACTAAAACCACTGGACTTGACCATTGGCTCTGAGGTTCTTCAATGACTCCTAAGGCCAGCATTTTCCTGACTTCTGTCCTGATCTCTTCTCTTTTGGCCTCCAGGATCTGGTATGGCTTGATGTTCACCTTCACTCCAGGCCCTGTGAGGATGTGATGGTGAACCTCAGTAGTCCTGCCTGGTTTTTCTGAGGACACATCCTGGTTGCGTTTAATCAGGCTGATCACTTCAGATCATTGCTCCGGAGTCAACTCTGGGGATATTCCCACTTGGTCGGGCTGGTTGCTTTTAGGGGATGGTGCCCCAGCGCAACCACATGGGCTTCTCTATCCTGCCATGGTTTCAGCAGGTTTATATGGTAGATCTGCTCCAGCTTCCGGTGACCCGGCTGTCAGACCTTATAGTCGACTTCTCCTATGGCTTCTATTATCTCATATGGCCCCTGCTACCTGGCCAGGAGCTTGCTCTCTGCTGCGGGTATGAGCACCATTACCCGGTCTCCCACCTGGAACTTCCGGGTCATTGCTTGGCGATTGTAGTATGTCCTTTGGGCTCCTTGGGCCTTCTCCCGGTGTTCGCGCACAAGGGGGGCGACTTAGGCTATTCTGTCTTTCATTTGCAATACATGTTCAACTATGTTTCTCCCGGTGTTCGGCTGTTCTTCCCAGCCTTCTTTGGCTATGTCCAATATGCCCCTGGGGTGGCAACCATATAACAGCTCGAATGGTGAGAATCCAGTGGAAGCTTGGGGAACCTCCCGTACAGCAAATAGCTAGTAAGGCAGCAAGGCGTCCCAGTCTTTCCCGTCACACTAACCACTTTCCGTAGCATGTTCTTCAATGTTCTTCTATTGAAGCATTCGACAAGACCATCGGTCTGGGGATGACAGACTGACGTCCTGAGGGTCCATATATGGAGCATTGCACATAGGTCCTTCATTAACTTAGACACAAAGGGGGTCCCTTGGCCCATCACGATCTCCTTAGGTATCCCTACTCTGGAAAAAATCCGGACTAATTCTTTGGCTATGATCTTGGACATGGTGTTCCGTAGGGGTACGGCCTCGGGATATCAGGTGGCATAATCTAGTACTACCAGAATGACCCTGGGTTGACTTCTCCAGTGGCCCTTTCTAGTTGCATAGCTATTCGCTCGAATGGGATTTCAATAATTGGTAGAGGTACCGAAGGGGCCCTTAGGTCTCGTCGGTGCCCATGTAACTGACATTCTGGACAGGAGGTTCAATATTGCTGGACGGCCGCATAAATGCCAGGCCAAAAAATCCTCTGCAGAATCCGATCAAGGGTCTTATCTACCTAGATGGTCCCCAAACAGATGGCTGTGGGCAAGATCCATCACGCCCCTCTGATGCTTCTGTGGGACCAAGAGTTGTTCTACAACTTGCTCTTGGACCTGGACTACTCTGTATAGCAGATCACCCTTAATCACATAATATGGCCCTGGGTCCTTGACTCTCCCCTCCACAGGGACCCCATTTACCTCGACTACTTCTTTATGAATATTGCTGTATATTGGATCATTGGCCTGATCCTGACCAAAATTCCCGAGCGAGGTCCCCATTTGTCCAAACTCAGCGGGATCTACCTCTGTCTCCCCCTCAGGGAAAACCCCCGGGAACAAGGTCCGGCTACTGGGTCATTGATCTCCTGCCCCGCACTGCTGTCTGTTGAGCCACCTCTTTCCCCTACAAGCATAGATTTCTGGTTCTGGGTCAAGATCCTCATCCCCCTCATTTTATCCTCCCTCCATTCCCTCCGAGTCTTCCGGGGCTTTCCCGGCGGAGAGAACAAATCCTGGCCAAATTCGTGGAAGGCCGGGTGGGGGTTATCTATCTGGGCCACCCCCTGGGGACCGGGTTCATTATTTTCTTTCACCTTCTCCCCAGGGAGTAGGCTATCAAAACCCGGGAAGTCTCATCTGATAAGGACTGGGTAGGGGAGTTTCGGAACTACTCCCACCGTCACCTTAGTGAGGTTTCCGAGAACTTCTATTTTTACGGGGATGGTCGGGTAGTAACTGACATCCCCTTGCACACAGGATATTCCTGAGCCTTTGGCCCAAGATAGTTGGTCCTGCCCGATCAGCTTTCCCGAGACCAGCGTGATTGCACTTCCCGAGTCTACTAACGCGGTGGTCTCTATACCACTCATCTTAATGGGTCTAGTGTATCTATGAAGGACCATCGCAACCCCTACTAGACTTATTAGATCACATGGTCCCCCTATATCTCCCAGTTCGCATTGCATGGGCTCTTCTAACTTTGGGCATTGGGCAGCAATATGCCCCAATTCGCCACATGCATAACATCGAAGCTTACAAGAAGTGTAAGGTTGGACATATGACCAGGGAAGAGTATAAAAATATTGCTCGGGCATGTAGGAATCATATCAGGAGGGCCAAATCGCACCTGGAGCTGCAGCTAGCAAGAGATGTCAAGAGTAACAAGAAGGGTTTCTTCAGGTATGTTGGCAACAAGAAGAAAGCCAAGGAAAGTGTGGGCCCCTTACTGAATGAGGGAGGCAACCTAGTGACAGAGGATGTGGAAAAAGCTAATGTACTCAATGCTTTTTTTGCCTCTGTCTTCACTAACAAGGTCAGCTCCCAGACTGCTGCGCTGGGCATCACAAAATGGGGAAGAGATGGCCAGCCCTCTGTGGAGATAGAGGTGGTTAGGGACTATTTAGAAAAGCTGGACGTGCACAAGTCCATGGGGCCGGACGAGTTGCATCCGAGAGTGCTGAAGGAATTGGCGGCTGTGATTGCAGAGCCATTGGCCATTATCTTTGAAAACTCGTGGCGAACCGGGGAAGTCCCGGATGACTGGAAAAAGGCTAAAGTAGTGCCAATCTTTAAAAAAGGGAAGGAGGAGGATCCTGGGAACTACAGGCCAGTCAGCCTCACCTCAGTCCCTGGAAAAATCATGGAGCAGGTCCTCAAAGAATCAATCCTGAAGCACTTGCATGAGAGGAAAGTGATCAGGAACAGTCAGCATGGATTCACCAAGGGAAGGTCATGCCTGACTAATCTAATCGCCTTTTATGATGAGATTACTGGTTCTGTGGATGAAGGGAAAGCAGTGGATGTATTGTTTCTTGACTTTAGCAAAGCTTTTGACATGGTCTCCCACAGTGTTCTTGTCAGCAAATTAAGGAAGTATGGGCTGGATGAATGCACTATAAGGAGGGCAGAAAGCTGGATAGATTGTCGGGCTCAACGGGTAGTGATCAATGGCTCCATGTCTAGTTGGCAGCCGGTATCAAGTGGAGTGCCCCAAGGGTCGGTCCTGGGGCAGGTTTTGTTCAATATCTTCATAAATGATCTGGAGGATGGTGTGGATTGCACTCTCAGCAAATTTGCGGATGATACTAAACTGGGAGGAGTGGTAGATACGCTGGAGGGGAGGGATAGGATACAGAAGGACCTAGACAAATTGGAGGATTGGGCCAAAAGAAATCTGATGAGGTTCAATAAGGATAAGTGCAGGGTCCTGCACTTAGGATGGAAGAACCCAATGCACCGCTACAGACTAGGGACCGAACGGCTAGGCAGCAGTTCTGCAGAAAAGGACCTAGGGGTGACAGTGGACGAGAAGCTGGATATGAGTCAGCAGTGTGCCCTTGTTGCCAAGAAGGCCAATGGCATTTTGGGATGTATAAGTAGGGGCATAGCGAGCAGATCGAGGGACGTGATCGTTCCCCTCTATTCGACATTGGTGAGGCCTCCTCTGGAGTACTGTGTCCAGTTTTGGGCCCCACACTACAAGAAGGATGTGGATAAATTGGAGAGAGTCCAGCGAAAGGCAACAAAAATGATTAGGGGTCTAGAACACATGACTTATGAGGAGAGGCTGAGGGAGCTGGGATTGTTTAGTCTGCAGAAGAGAAGAATGAGGGGGGATTTGATAGCTGCTTTCAACTACCTGAAAGGGGGTTCCAAAGAGGATGGATCTAGACTGTTCTCAATGGTAGCAGATGACAGAACGAGGAGTAATGGTCTCAAGTTGCAGTGGGGGAGGTTTAGATTGGATATTAGGAAAAACTTTTTCACTAAGAGGGTGGTGAAACACTGGAATGCGTTACCTAGGGAGGTGGTAGAATCTCCTTCCTTAGAGGTTTTTAAGGTCAGGCTTGACAAAGCCCTGGCTGGGATGATTTAACTGGGAATTGGTCCTGCTTCGAGCAGGGGGTTGGACTAGATGACCTTCAGGGGTCCCTTCCAACCCTGATATTCTATGATTCTATGATCGGTACCCTGCTCGGGGCAGCCCCTAATTTTTTGGGCTACTGGGCTTTATCCTCTGAGCCTTTCTCCCACCAGCCTCAAGTCTCTCCGGGACCTCTGGCTGCTCTTTGGCCTCCTTCCTCCCCTCCATTGTCCGGCGTTGTGTTAGGGCAAACCGGGGCCTCGGCACAGAGACTTGTCTCCGATTCTGGCACCTTCCTTTCCCGGTGGTCCGCAAAAGTTCTTGGGCCGCTAGGTGTCTCTCTACGAGGGCAACATAGGAGGAGGGATCGTTTTGACGGACCCACCCCCGTATGTCCGGCGGCAACCCTCTCATGTACTTGTCCAACACAAGGATTTCCACTATCTTCTCCGGCCCATGGGTCTCGGGCTGGAGCCACTTCCGGGCAAGGTGGATTAAATCAAATAGCTGGGACCTTGGCGGTTTGCTGTCCCAGTATTTCCACTCATGGAAGCGCTGGGCCTGTATGGCTGACATCACACACGACCTTGCCAGGATTTCCGCCTTCAGCTGGGGGTAATCCATAGCTGTCTCTGTGGTCATGTCAAAATAGGCCTTCTGGGGCTCCCCACACAGAAATGGAGCCAGGATACCTGCCCACTGGTCTTGAGGCCAGGCCTCCCGCAGTGCTGTCCTCTCGAAGGTGAGGAGATATGCCTCTATATCGTCATCCGTAGTCATCTTCTGTAAATAGATGGGGCCCGTGCGTCAGCGTGGTCAGGACTTTTTACTGGTTTACTACTTCATTCAGGGTGGCTCAATCTTGGGCCGCCTGGTTCATCAGGAATTGGTTCGTCTCCTGTTGGACGCGTACTGACTCTTGCTGGGCAAGCATCTGCACCCTGGTAGCCTCTTGTTGGGCCGCAGTGGCCTGTACCAATGCCTTCACTACACCCTCCATTTTTATTTTTTATTTTTTTTGGTGTGATTTACCCTGCCCTGAGATGGCTTGCCACAGAGCCTACTCACTCACCACATCCCAATTCTGACACCACGTGTGGCAAAATACCTTGTTCGCCTCAGTAGGCTTAGTCCTTTTCAGCCTTGGAGGCTCAGGGTTTGGGGCAAGACGAATCCTTATAGGTGGCACAGGGCCCTGCTACTGCTCTCCTCAGTCAGTCCCTTGTGCTTGTTTTCCTTCCCTTGGGGAGCGAGTGCAGCCTCCCTACTGGGAAGGTCTGATGTCTTGCTGCAAACAGCCTAGTGGCAACTTCCCTGCTCCTCTCACTCCCTCATTCTCCCCCTCTGACCACCCACGGGAGGGTCTAAAAAGGTCCCAAGTAGTTGGAGTCAGCTGAACCTAATTGGTTCCCTAGCAACCCCTTTTCCAGCTGAACCTTATTGCCCCGTGGTTCTCTCTCCTCAGTGGATAGGGAGGGGCCTTTTAAACCCCTGGGACTCACCAGGTGCTCAAGGAATCAACCCTGAAGCACTTACATGAGAGGAAAGTGATCAGAAACAGTCAGCATGGATTCACCAAGGGAAGGTCATGCCTGACTAATCTAATCGCCTTCTATGATAAGATTAGTGGTTCTGTGGATGAAGGGAAAGCAGTGGATGTATTGTTTCTTGACTTTAGCAAAGCTTTTGACATGGTCTCCCACAGTATTCTTGTCAGCAAGTTAAAGAAGTATGGGCTAGATGAATGCACTATAAGGTGTGTAGAAAGTTGGCTAGATTGTCGGGCTCAACGGGTAGTGATCAATGGCTCCATGTCTAGTTGGCAGCCAGTGTCAAGTGGAGTGCCCCAGGGGTCACTCCTGGGGCCGGTGTTGTTCAATATCTTCATAAATGATCTGGAGGATGGTGTGGATTGCACTCTCAGAAAATTTGCAGATGATACTAAACTGGGAGGAGTGGTAGATACGCTGGAGGGCAGAGATAGAATACAGAGGGACCTAGACAAATTGGAGGATTGGGCCAAAAGAAATCTGTTAAGATTCAATAAGGATAAGTGCAGGGTCCTGCACTTAGGACGGAAGAACCCAATGCACAGCTACAGACTAGGGACCGAATGGCTAGGCAGCAGTTCTGCGGAAAAGGACCTAGGGGTGACAGTGGACGAGAAACTGGATATGAGTCAGCAATGTGCCCTTGTTGCCAAGAAGGCCAATGGCATTTTGAGATGTATAAGTAGGGGCATAGCGAGCAGATCAAGGGACGTGATTGTTCCCCTCTATTCGACATTGGTGAGGCCTCCTCTGGAGTACTGTGTCCAGTTTTGGGCCCCACACTACAAGAAGGATGTGGATAAATTGGAGAGAGTCCAGCGAAGGGCAACAAAAATGATTAGGGGTCTGGAACACATGACTTATGAGGAGAGGCTGAGGGAACTGGGATCGTTTAGTGTGCAGAAGAGAAGAATGAGGGGGGAATTTGATAGCTGCTTTCAACTACCTGAGAGGTGGTTCCAGAGAGGATGGTTCTAGACTATTCTCAGTGGTGGAAGAGGACAGGACAAAGAGTAATGGTCTCAAGTTGCAGAGGGGGAGGTTTAGATTGGATATTAGGAAAAACTTTTTCACTAGGAGGGTGGTGAAGCACTGGAATGCGTTACCTAGGGAGGTGGTAGAATCTCCTTCCTTAGAAGTTTTTAAGGTCAGGCTTGGCAAAGCCCTGGCTGGAATGATTTAATTGAGGATTGGTCCTGCTTTGAGCAGGGGGTTGGACTAGATGACCTCCTGAGGTCCCTTCCAACCCTGATATTCTATGATTCTATGACTAATTACTACCCCCCCCCTTGTAGCTGTTTGTCCTGGGTTTACCACACTCGAGACAGCCAAACCCATAGAAATTTGTTTTGCTTGGGTTTTTCCAGCCAGGGAACCTCTCTGGAACTGGAACAAAACTGAAGTCTTCCAATCCCCAAGGTACAAACTATTTTACCCTTTGCCCTTGGACTTTCACTGCCACCACCAAACGTCTAACACCGGTTACTGGGAAAGAGTTCTTTTGGAAACATCTTTCCCCCCAAAATCCTCCCAAATCTTACCCCCCTTTTTCTGGGGAAGGTTTGATAAAAATCCTCACCAATTTGCATAGGTGAACACAGACCCAAGCCCTTGGATCTTAAGAACAATGAAAAAAGCATTCAGTTTCTTAAAAGAAGAATTTTAATAGAAGAAAAAGTAAAAAGAATCACCTCTGTGAAATCAGGATGGTAAATACCTTACAGGGTAATTAGATTCAAAACACAGAGAATCCCTCTAGGCAAAACCTTAAAATACAAAAAGACACAAAAACATTCCATTCAGCACAACTTATTTTCTCAACCATTTAAAGAAATCATAATCTAACGCATATCTAGCTAGATTACTTACTAAGTTCTGACTCCATTCCTGTTCTGTCCCCGGCAAAAAACATCACCCAGACAGACCCAGACCCTTTGTTTCTTCCCCCCTCCAGCTTTGAAAGTATCTTGTCTCCTCATTGGTCATTGTGGTCAAGTGCCAGCGAGGTTATTCTAGCTTCTTAACCCTTTACAGATGAAAGGGTTTTTCCTCTGGCCGGGAGGGATTTTAAAGGTGTTTACGCTTCCCTTTATATTTATGACAAATGCCCAAAGCAACAAACCACCAATCCAGCATTCTGTTAGAAAGACACACTCAATTTTTCTAACATCTCTGCATATTGAACATCATGTTTTGTAGTTGCCAGAATAACTGTTCCCTGTTTGCATCCATCATCCTGCTCACACCAATTCTTTTTAGTAGACTCTGAAAAGGAAGATCTGCTGATTTATAGGTAGTATCAATGACAGCGGTATGAAAACTGAAAAATTACCTCTAAAAACCTTCAAAGGGAAATGTTCAAATCTGTATTTCATGTCACTAAGTCTAAGACAGTGAGCTCAATATCAATGTTCTTTTAACACATTCCCATTAATACGAATGAAAGATAAAGCACAATTTTAGTAAATCAAATTAGTGTTTTAATGTATCAGACTGTCTTTAATAGGCTGGTTGATGTAGTAAATTACTAACAATAAGGTGGGAAGGAGCACAGTAGTCTACATATATCCAAATACACCTCAAGAAGGGGGAGGAGTAATTTAGAGTACTGCAAATGGGAGTGAAGTGATGAAATGGAGAAAGAGCAAGTTAAGGCCGAGTATCAGAAGAGCTTCCTGACAGCAAAACGTATTAGCCTCTGGAATGATCTTCCACAAAGAGTGGCGTAGCCCCATCATCACCTGTAACCTTTAAAACTGGACTAGACAAAATACTAGAAAGGGTGCAGTAGGGAGTGATCCTGCATTGGCAAGGAGAGGCAAAAATCATACCGTGACAGCCTGTTACGACAGAAACAAGTGTTGAGATGGCTCTCCCATCTAGCCATTAAAAAAAAAAAAAAAGGAGGGTGGTCATGACCCCTAGGACCTGTTCACAATCCCCCCTGGGGGGTAAGGGGTCACAACCCTAAGGTTAAGAACTCCCAGACTAAATTATCCAACAGTTCTTTTCTCCATCTCTTACCTCTATGGTTTTTATATCAGCCCCCCAAGCTTTAGTGAAGGGAAGTGGTGGTTATAAGGTAAAATCATCCACAACCACAGAGGTGATTGTGACACTGCATGCCATATTCTTCACAGTAATATTAGTATGATCTGAGTATGACAATCAATGTATTTTATGCAAGATAAGTCACGTGAGGTGTCATCGGAAAGGTTATGATTTATTGAATATGATTATCCTATTGGCATGCATGTATCATTTTTGTATCTAAAGTTAGGAATATTGATTATATATCTGTACTACAAATGTGTTCACACCTGGGGAATGCCCACTAGGCAAAAGGCTCTCAGCCTTCCTGAGGATGCTACAAACAGCCTCTGACTCATGGCTGCTGTAACACTACAAGGACATGTGGCCAGGTCACCTGGTGCTGGACTTCATGTTGGAATATCAGTGGGGTTTTTTCCACTGCCTGCATGGGAACCAAGCTTTGAAACAAAGGGTTCCCACCATATTCAAAAATTATTTAAGGCAGGGGAGTGACATCTCTGTGTTCTTCACTGACTCTCCACCCAAAGAGACACTTGGAAACACCGAAAAAACAGAGACTGAACTGGGAAAGTGCTGGACCCAGGCTAAAGGGATTTTTAGCCTGTGAATGGAACAGCTGGGGATTTTAAGCTATAGGCAAGTGCAGCTTGCCCTTTAGGAATCTGCAGCCTACTTGTATCATCACTTGGAGTGAGGTTCTGCTATTCATATCCAATCTCTTTAGTATACTAAGCTTAGATTGCATTTTTGTTTATTTGCTAGGTAATCTGCTTTGATCTGTTTGCTATCCCTTATAATCACTTATATCTTTTGTAGTTAATAAACTTGTTTTTGCTTTGTCTAAAACCAGTGTGTAGGGGTCATAACTTGGGGCAGAAAGTTGCTGTATATCTCTCTCTACGTTGAGGGGAGGGGCGAATTTCATGAGCTTATGCTGTACAGTTCCCTGTGCAGTGCAAGATGGCATATTTTTGGGTTTATACTCCGGGGGCATACCTGAGTAGCTGTGAAGTTCCTTAGCTGGAACCTTCCCATGCAGAGCTGATCTTAGTGTCTGCATGTGACTGCAGCTGGGTGTGTCCCTACCTGTATGTGCGCTGGTGAAAGTGCAGGCCGGAACCTGGGAGAGCGCTTGGCAGGCTGGTTACAGCAGTACAGTGTAGAGGGTCAGGGGACGGGGGACACAGTGGTACACCAATTCCAGGTGGCACCCTGGGGGGAACCCGTCACAGTGATAAATATGGATGCAAAGAAGAAGACTTAAGAAGGAAAGAAAGTCTTCCTCTCTGCTTAAAATGGAGGAGGAGGAGGAGGAGGGTTCAGATGAAAAACCGCAGCAAACAATATTCATAATATATGGTTTCTGCAGGCTGCAGAAATCATTCTGAGGTGCTATGTACTGCAGGGCTTTATGACATTTTTTTGGCGGAGTTCATGATTGGGATGATTACATAAGCTGTTTATTACTTGCTGCAGCCTATGGAGCGCAAAAAATGAACTGGTCATTTAATTTAGACTACATTTGTACCAGGTAGCAGAATAAGCCCAACAACTCACCGAAGAATGAACAAGCATTAAAATGCTGCCACTGAGGAAACTGCACCATTTCATATACTGTTTTGCATGGGGAAAAGAAATACATTGGCAAGGGCAATTAGTATGAAAATGCTTTTGAACTACTAACCTATGCAATAATGCGTAGCAATAGGAAAGTTTGTGTGTGCATGCATGGCTGAGTATAGGAGCTGTGGATGGGGGAGCTGGTGCGGGGGGGACAGAGAGAGAGGGAAAAAATGGCAATTGAGTTTCCATATTTCCCCAAGTCTCAGCTAGCACTAATCAAAATGAATTCATCTGAATGTCTGTAATGGCCAAAAATTTAAGTCACACACAGTCTGGCTGTCCAAATGAATGGTGAGGAAAGGGCTCTCATCAATCAGCATCATCTAGGAAGATTGGCACAATGTCAATAGGGATTGACGGAGTTCAGTGCTTGCCAGACTGATAAGCCAAGCCCCAAGCTGAAAATGTTCTGACTATTCATAATGACATTACAGTCTAGGGCCTCTGATTAATTAATTCAGGAACTAAAGCTTTCAGTTACTGTAAGAAGAGCATTTAAGGTAACTGTATTTCACCCCTCACAGTGTTTGATTACCATATCCTGCTTCTCTGTACCATCTTTGTTACTGGAATGTCGTTAACAATCATTATTTCTAGTGTTGCTACTATACAGTGTGTAATGTACAGTGCAGTTTTTTCTTCCCCCTCAAGCGATTTACTTTTCTGCAAAAATAAATAAAACAATTCTAAATGCTCAATGACTTGTAGCTCACGAAAGCTTATACTCAAATTTGTTAGTCTCTAAGGTGCCACAAGTCCTCCTTTTCGTTTTGCAGATACAGTCTAACACGGCGGCTACTCTGAAACTTGGAGTTGAGAGATTCTGCTAAATGAGCCTTCTTCAATGCACACAAAAAGCATGTCTTAATTGTTACAAACAGTGTTATCTTTCAGTGCTCTCCAGAAATCTCTCTGACCAACACCATAGGTTTCTGCCACAGAACAGCAATGCTAGCAATGTTGCTAGGCAGCATCACTGTGCATACTGACAATTAATCGCTTAAAAAAATTAGAAAGGTTGATCCTTTATTGTTCAGAGAGAAGAAAATTCATTTTCATCAAGATAAGACCTTCCCAGCATTCTCAGACCTAAATCTGATTAAGAAGGCAAGGTATCTGTTATCTTAATGTATTCCAATGAAGCAAAGATGGGTAACACAAGAACTAACCCTGAAGAAGCTGCACTTAAGTTAAGGGGGCTTATTTTATCCACTCGTGTGGATACATTTGACAAAGTCAGTCACATCATTCGTTATTAACTGAGTTCTGACAGTGTGTGTGACCGTGTCCCAAAGGCAGAATAATAAAACTCCACCCCAAGGAATCCCCAATCTAAGATAGATTGCCAATATTGCCTACATAGTGGGCCAACACACCAGAGGCAGGCTCAGTCCCCAAATGGTGCTGCTATTTATTTCTTTCAGTTTAGTTACTAAACACGATTTTTCTGTGGTGGATTACCAAAGAAAGGCTGCACGAGGAAGTGGTTTAAAGATAGATGAGACAGAAACTTGGCAAACTAGATGGAAGAGGTAGTCCCAGGCATAAGCAGCCACAAGGAAGAAGCAAAGATGAGAGTGGGAGGAGGTTGGTAGATTGATGACTTGCTTACTTTTAAAAGGACCAATTTATGTGTTTCTAGTAGGGTCCTGCAGGGATCAGTTCTTGGCCCTACAATATTTAGCATTTTTATCAGTGACCTGGAAGAAAACATAGAAATCACTGATAAAGTTTGCAGATGACCAAAAAAAAAAAAGGGGGGGGGGCAGGGGGTATGGTAAATAAAGAGGACAGCTCATTGATACAGAGCCATCTGGGCTGCTTGGTTCAAGCAAACAATATGTATTTGAATATGGCTCAACGTAAATGTATATACCTAGGAACAAAGAATGTAGACCACGCGAACATGATGGGGTACTCTACCCTGGGAAGCAGGGACTGAAAAAGACTTGAGGATCATAGTGGATAATTAGCTGAACACGAGCTCCCATACGACACTGTGGCCAAAAGAACTAATGCGATCCTTGGCTACATAAACAGGGAACTCTTGAGTAGGAGCAGAGAGGTTATTTTATCTCTGTATTTGATACTGGTACAACTGCTGCTGAAATCCTGTATCCAGGTCTGGTGCCCACAATTCAAGAAGGAGGTTGACACATTGGAGATGGTTCAGAGAAGAGCTATAAGAATGGTTAAAGGATTAAAAAACTTGCCTTAAAGTGACAAACTCAGGGAGCTCAATCTATTTAGCTTACCAAAGAGAAGGTTAAGCGCTGATTTGATCACAAACAAAAATTTGATTATGGGCTCTTCAATCTAGCAGATGAAGGTCTAACAAGATCCAGTGGTTGGAAGCTGAAGCTGGACAAATTCAGACTGGAAATAAGGCACACATGTTTAACAGTGAGGGTAATTAACCTCTGGAACAACAAAAATAAGAGTCATGTTGGTTTTTCCATTAAATGACAATTTTTAAATCAAGACTGGATGTTTTACTAAAAATCATTCTGGGGGAAGTTCTATGGGCTGTGTTATAAAGGAAGTCAGATTAAACAATCACAATCATCCTTTCTGCCTTGGACTCTACGACTCTGCTCAGACTGGCATGTTTATGTGGATTCTGACTTGATCAAAATAAGCAGCTGCATATGTCTACCCCTCGCCTCATAGGAAAGCATGAAGATTGATAATAGGAAAGAGAATGTCAGGCAAGAATAGGGAGAAAGATGGTGGGAAGTGATATTACCCAATGGTACTTCCCTACTTTTCACTTCCTGCTCTATACACAACTTCTTAGGCCTCCATCCTATTTCAGAGTAAACCCCGCCTTCCCTGGTAAGGGTACACAAGGCCCAGAATGAAGAGAATCTGCCATGGTTCCATCATGCAGTAGCAGAAGTAGGCCACTGTGGCTGTGTAGCATTACTTCATTCCCCTTGTGGGAATCTGCTTGGCAGTGGAGCAGAATGTAAATTTAAGAAGGGACAGGGCCACGCTCACTAGAGTCACAAACTATGTGAATCTCCTGACCAGAGCCCTTTTAGAGTGGGGCACACTAAAGACTGAGGCCGCTGCTATATTCCAAAGGGGGAGCAAAACCAAAATAAGTCATTGAAACTGAAATACGAGTGACTATACACAAACTTGCACCAGTTGCATTTACTTTAAGAACACACCTTTAGTTAAACCATTGTAAGTCTGTGTGTCAACCAGATATTAATAGCTCATCTCCCCTTTTCCACACTGCCTTCAACACTATGTACTCCTGCTTTCCTAGTTCTTGGCACAGTCACCGCTATGAAAGCTGTATAAGTATGGCAAATTGACTAACAAGATCAGCAATCTTGTTCTTGAGTTGCTCGATAAGGTGTTAATGCATTCAGATGTATTTGCCTACACGACTTCATCCAAGAGACATAAAATCTCGCTGGAGCCCCTTCTATTTTCAGTCCCTAATCCCTAAACCTTTATAACCTATATATGAAAAAAAAGATAAAAGGGACGAAGAAAAAGAGATAATTATACACAATGTGAAGACAGCCAATCAGCCGGTAACTCCCCCCTCCCCCCCATACTCTCCACACACAATCAGCACCAGCTGTAGGCCAATTAAACTCAACAGTTCACAGGTGTTCACGGAAATGACTAACACAAAAGAAATTCTTACTTTAGAAATGTAATATTTAAAAGCTTTGAGGTGGAACCAAGAAAGATAAAAGCTAGAATTAAGTTTATTGCCACCTTGTGCTTCACTTTAATGCAGGTTTTGAACAGGGCCTCCCACTGGTATTAAAAGTTGGATGAACATCTGCATTTAAAATATAGAAAACTAAGCACGTGAAGTACTTTGAAAAAGCCAGTTCTGAGAATGGATGGGGGGGTTGTATACGTTCATTTATTATTACAGTTGTATGGCAAAATGATATATTTGCCAAGTGGGCAATACACACTCAATTGTAAGTCAACGTAATATGCTAGATTGCTTGGATGTTCATAAATATTTTTGGTGCTCATTTTCCCTAAACATAACTCATTTCCCAAAATAACAATTTCTTTAAGTTTTAATGAGAACAAAACCATGGTAAGATCACATTGCTCTCTCTTACATTCAGATTAAAAACATGAAATGAGAGAAAAGAGAGAAGGAAGCCAGCCCCCTGATAACTCTCTAGGTTCTCTTAAGCAGTGGGTTGACGGGAACTGTTCACGAAGTGAATTTTCTCCCTCTAAACAGTGGCAAACAACAGTATCTATACAGTGAATCTCTCTTTATGGTCCTATACCAGAATATGTATACAAATTAACATCCAAATGTCTTTAATTCCCATGGTATGTCTAGTAAACAGCAATTCTCCATAAGGCTGTTTAGCCAAACAGCAGCCTAAAATTATCATATCTATAAGCTTTCCATAACTTATCACTCAGTTCCTCTGAAAAGCCATTAATTTGGGTCTCTCTCTATCTTGGTCTCACAGGAAATATTCTGCAAAGGGATGCAATAAAAAAATGATTTCTGTCATCATTTCATTAAAATTCCCAGTTAAATTTCTATCTGAACAGTGTACATAATATAAAAAACTCAGGGATCTTATTAATGGCGCTAATCCTTATAATATGGACTTTAAAAAATAATGAAGACCATTTCTTACTTGTAAGAATATTGTTCATTTTTCATTCCTATTAAAATTTAATCAGGGAGTTGTTTAAAAATGTTTAAGTTTCATTACATTTCACCATTTTAAGAAAGGGAAGAAGCTACTGAATTCATGTGCAGTGATGCTCTCACTCTCATTTCTCTCTTCCATTGATATCTCAGTTTTAAATCATTTAACCCATCCATTGTTCAGTATACCCACTGGTAACAGCTTACTACTTACCTATCTCATGAAAGGCTGAATATCTGTGAAGGGCTTCTGCTCTTTGGGTGAAAGAGGCTTCAAGAGCAAAGCATTTTTTCTACTTTGCTATATGACTAGGTCAGTATTTTCAAACATAGGGGGTCTAAATTTACGCACCTGTCCACTGTCAACTTAGGAACTTAAATTTAAAGAACTCATTGAAAATAATGGAAGCTGCTGGGTACCGAGCACTTCTGAAACTCTGGACACTATACTTAGGTGCCTAAATGGAAGTCCGGCTCTTTTGAAAGTCAAGCACCAATTTTGGATTCTTTCATGCTTTTGAAGATCTCTCCATAAATAAGTAGCCTGATTTTCTGAAGTGCTGAGCATGCAGCAGCTCCCACTGACTTCCACAGGAACTTCTTGATGTTCAGTACTTTTGAAAATCAGTCCACTTACACACGATGTTAAGAGACTATCTTTAAGAACCCACTCCAGAAAACCCTGTCCAAGTGCACCTTTTTCAGACCACAAGAACTGACGGTTAACCAACCAATACACTTCATTTAAATCAAGTGAGTTAGTTATCTTATGGCAGCAATCACAGAATCATAGAATATCAGGGTTGGAAGGGACCTCAGGAGGTCATCTAGTCTAACCCCCTGCTCAAAGCAGGACCAATCCCCAACTAAATCATCCCAGCCAGGGCTTTGTCAAGCCTGACCTTAAAAACTTCTAAGGAAGGAGATTCCACTACCTCCCTAGGTAACGCATTCCAGTGATTCACCACCCTCCTAGTGAAAAAGTTTTTCCTAATATCCAATCTAAACCTCCCTCACTGCAACTTGAGACCATTGCTCCTCGTTCTGTCATCTGCTACCACTGAGAAAAGTCTAGATCCATCCTCTTTGGAACCCCCTTTCAGGTAGTTGAAAGCAGCTATCAAATCCCCCCTCATTCTTCTCTTCTGCAGACTAAACCATCCCAGTTCCCTCAGCCTCTCCTCATAAGTCATGTGTTCCAGTCCCCTAATCATTTTTGTTGCCCTCCACTGGACGTTTTCCAATTTTTCCACATTCTTCTTGTAGTGTGGGGCCCAAAACTGGCCACAGTACTCCAGATGAGGCCTCACCAATGTCAAATAGAAGGGAACGATCACGTCCCTCAATCTGCTGGCAATGCCCCTACTTATACATCCCAAAATGCCATTGGCCTTCTTGGCAACAAGGGCATACTGTTGACTCATATCCAGCTTCTCGTCCACTGTAACCCCTAGTCCTTTTCTGCAGAACTGCTGCCGAGCCATTCGGTCCCTAGGCTGTAGCGGTGCATGGGATTCTTCCATCCTAAGTGCAGGACTCTGCACTTGTCCTTGTTGAACCTCATCAGATTTCTTTTGGCCCAATCCTCTAATTTGTCTAGGTCCCTCTGTATCCTATCCCTACCCTCCAGCGTATCTACCTCTCCTCCCAGTTTAGTGTCAACTGGATCAATTGATACTAACTAACCGAATGTAACTAAAGCAGAATTTTGAAACTGGTGAGCCCACATCATTGGGAGCAGTTTAGTCTCAACACCTTTTCTGATCAGGCCCCTTAGACACATGCCTAACTTTAGATACCAATGTATGAATATTTTGGCCCATATTCCAATACCAACACAACATTACAGACTAGAGTTGCCAATTTTGGTTCGACGTATTCCTGGAGGTTTCAACATATTACATAATCTTTAATTACAGATTAATTTTAAATTTTTGGAGACTCTAGGACAATCCTGGAGGTTTGGCAATGCTATTACAGACTTACTGAAGAGACTGTCACAATAAGAATGTCAAATCTAATTGCAATGTCTCTTTGCTTGTTTGTTTCTTCTTCCCAACTTTTGTGACTTGAACAATAAAAGCTAAATAGAAATAAAAGTGCCTATTTCATTTTCAGGGCTTCATATGTAACTCTACAAAATCCCAGGTGCAAAGCACTGAAAGAGAGAGTTTATGGTACAAATCCTGGCCCCACTGAATTCCACTGGAGTTTTACCATTGACTTTAGTGGGATCAGAATTTCACCCTACATATTTAAAGTATTATTTCCAGTGGATTTTGTTAAACCATGGAAATATTTCTATTAATTGTAATGAAAAAGATCTTAAAGTATATACAACACCTACATTAACCTGAAAGTATCCCTTTAAGAAGGCCTTTCTATTCAATTATAACCTTGCTGTTATGCTACAGGCAGTTTTTAATTTTTTTTCTTTATGCAGAAGATTTCATAAAAGGAACGTATTGATTTAAACTAGTTTCATTACTACTAATGCTCTGCTTAATTTTAAAGACATTAATATTGAACAGAATAATGTGTTCTATTAATAAACTTTCTATTGAAACAACAAGCAGATTTATTGCATTTGGATGCCCAAATAAACACTCAGATCACTTTCCATAACTCATCTTCTGCCTAAAACGAAGGCCAAAAATGAGACTGGATTTTAAAATAACAATGAGAAATCTAATTTGAAAAATTAACCAATGAATTCTAATCTGATACATACATAATCAGACATGTTGTGGTCTTATCTTTACTATACTTTTTACATAAAATTTCTACTGTTACCACTGGCATCATGGTAGAAATGGAAGGCGTTCTAGTGTAGAAATGAAGCTGGTATTTTAACCATTTCATCATGAAGACCTGATCTAAAACTGGAGGACTAAAACACGAGTGGCCAGTTTACATTAGCACTCCTATCCTGGGTACTTCCAGTGGAGCAGCAATGGTGATAGCAACAGTTTGAGAAAAGAAATTTAGTGTAGACTCGGCCTTTGCTTAGTATTGTTAGCTTGCAAGAAAGAACAGAGATAAAAAGCTTTGTAGTTTAGTGATGAGAGTAATATAAAGCTAGATTGCCTGGATTCTATTCCTTGCTCTGCCAGTGATGTACTGTATGACCTAATAAAAGGTTACATCCTCTCTATTCCTTATTTTGCCATATGGAAAATAGACACAATACTTCACTTCAACAGGGTGTTGTTGCAAGACTTACTGAGAGAATGGAGGAACAGGATACTCTCTGATCACTGGCTCCCAAACCAACATGAGGGAGGGTTTGTAGGTATTGACAACATTTGTATTAGTCTAACAACAAAATAGCTTCACGTTCTGCAGTTTTAGGTGCCATCAGTTTCTCTCAAATGTTCAAGCTAGAAGATAATGCTTTAAAACCATTTTCAGGCAAGGATTTCAGATGGCACAAAGGCATTTGCTTCTCATCTAACTCCAACAGTTCTCCAGATGAAAGTCAAGATTATATGGGAACCCAAGCAGGCAAAAAAGAAAGATAGTTAGCAGATGAGCAGGACCTGCTAGGGCCAGCAATAACTGCTAGTTACCATTGACAGTTGTAACAGATAGGCAGGCAGCAAGCTACACTGTGAAAATATGGCAGATTATCACTCCGAACCCCTCTTCCTCAGCCATCTCCACCCACACATTTGTCTCATTCACATGCTGCATCTTGTCATTATCCTGAAGATAGGCGGGTACCGTGATCATGGTTGTGCAGCACTTAGCAAAATGGGTCCTGGATCCCTGATAGGGGCTTCTAGCTGCTACAGTAATACAAATAAATTACAGTAGTAATGGAAATCTGGTAGCCTCTGAATTTCACTGTTTTAGAATGTCCAGTTCCCCCCTCCATGTTTGCTGTGTCATAGGAATGCCCCCTTTGAAACTGTATCTTTTCCTTATATGTTTGTACAGTGCCTAACACAATGGGGCTAGAGCCTAGAAGCACGACTGCAATACAAGTAAATATTAATGATATTTTATCCCCTGCCTCTTCTGCCCACATCAGTTACTTGGGCTGCAAAAAGCTGCTCCGTGGCTGCTCACACCCAGTTATAGGCTACACTTCATGTCTTGATAGACTATTTGAAAGTGTTAAAAATAATTATATGATGGCATCATACATTTTTATATTTCATTAAAATTACATGGGTGTTCATGACTTTCAAAAAATCCCATCAATGGTAGCACAAAGAATCTACACCTGCACAAGCCTCAAATCCTGGTTTGATTCTGCAGCCTAAAAATGAATAATACTGCTCCACATCTACCCATCAGCATACCACCATGTAAGAGTCCAGCTCAAACCTTCCACAGCATAAACAGGATCTTCCTCTATTTCACAGGGGCTGGCAAACTGGGCTTGCAAGACTAGGGTGACCAGATGTCCTGTTTTAAAGGGACAGTCCTGATTTTTGGGATTTTCTCTTATATAGGCACCTATTACTCCCCACCCCGTCCCGTATTTTTACAGTTGTTATCTGGTCACCCTATGCAAGACTATTACACAAAATATTAAACAGTCAGAACTACATGGAGGATTTTATTATCTCCTGACTAAAGAAACACATTTTGAAATGGTAGAGTCCTGTGGCACCTTATAGACTAACAGACGTATTGGAGCATAAGCTTTCATGGGTGAATACCACTTCATCGGATGCATGTAGTGGAAATTTCCAGAGGCAGGTATAAATATGCAAGTAAGAATCAGGCTAGGGATAACGAGGTTAGCTCAGTCAGGGAGGATGACGCCCTCTTCTAGTAGTTGAGGTGTGAACACAAAGGGAGGAGAAACTGCTTTTGGAGTTGGCTAGCCATTCACAGTCTGTGTTTAATCCTGAGCTGATGGTGTCAAATTTGCAAATGAACTGAAGCTCAGCAGTTTCTCTTTGAAGTCTGGTCCTGAAGTCTTTTTGCTGCAGGATGGCTACCTTTAAATCTGCTAGTGTGTGTCCTGGGAGGTTGAAGTGTTCTCCTACAGGTTTTTGTATATTGCCATTCCTAATATCTGATTTGTGTCCATTTATCCTTTTACGTAGGGACTGTCCAGTTTGGCCGATGTACATAGCAGAGGGGCATTGCTGGCACATGCTGGCGTATATTACATTGGTGGACATGCAGGTGAATGAACCGGTGATGGTCTGGCTGATCTGGTTAGGTCCTGTGATGGTGTCGCTGGTGTAGATATGTGGGCAGAGTTGGCATAGAGGTTTGTTGCATGGATTGGTTCCTGAGCTAGAGTTACTATGGTGCAGTGTGTAGTTGCTGGTGAGAATATGCTTCAGGTTGGCGGGTTGTCTGTGGGTGAGGACTGGCCCTTCTTGCCAAACATTACCACTTACAGACAATCTCTTCAATCTCCACAACACTTAGAGAAGATTACCCTTTCAGGGAAACAATAACCTGGATGAACTCCTCTTCTCCCAAGAGCTTCTACTGAGATAGTATTATCATACTCCATAAACACCACCTTCCAACACACACAGGTATATCACCTCTCTGTTTGCCTCTCTCTCTACTTCTGCTCTGAGGACCCCCTCCACCCAGTTTGCTCTGATTTAATTTCCACATAATGATTTACGTACGAAACAAATAGCAACAATGAACACTCAGAAGTAAGGGTCATAATTACGTTGTGTATTATTATGTAACTGTCTGTGGTCTTTTGCTTATCTACAGATATTCCCTATCCTCTCAATATGTCAAATTAATTATCTGTGTGCAATCAAGTATTCTTACTGCACCAGAATACTCATTCATTTCTTAGAATAATCCTTAATTTAAAAAGCAAATTAAGGAACATAGATTATGGATCAGACGATAAATGGTGCTGAGAAGCCTCAATTCTCCTTAAATTTGAACTTGCCCTTGGGTGAGTCACAAAGACTTCAAGGCTACAAAATGTTGAACATCACTGTTTGAAGGGACAGGACTTCAGTGGGAACTGAGGATGCACAGCACCTCATATAGATGCTCAGCATCTTACAGGATCAGGCTGTGACGTTGCACTCCATAATGCTTTATAAAAATATGTTTATAAGTCTCTTATAAGGTATCATTACAAAGCTTATAATCTACTGAGTGTGTTCATTCTATTTGTATGAATGTGTCATTCTTGTATCTGAAATTAGGAATATGTAGCATAACTCTGAGGTCCTAGTGTAATTATGCAAAGTGTGGGCCATTAATGGTGGTTTAGAATCTTGATGGC
Organism: Caretta caretta; assembly: GCF_965140235.1. Lineage (NCBI taxonomy): Eukaryota > Metazoa > Chordata > Testudines > Cheloniidae > Caretta > Caretta caretta. The sequence goes on along the minus strand of NC_134210.1, from coordinate 6,284,996 downwards.
TCCCGTTGTCTAGGACAATTGACTGTAGATGGCTCTGTTTTCCTGCAAGTCTCCAGTGCATAGGTGCAGACCAGTCCTGGAAGAATGGAGGGAGGCTCACAGGACATGTAATCATATCACCTGAACTGAAATCCATCTTTAATCTGGTGCTTTTCCATTTAAGAGGAGGGGTTGGAACCCAGAGAGAGACAAAGAATTCCCACATTGTGACAAAGCTATAAAACGGGGTGGAACAGAACAAGGGGGGGGCCAGTCATGTGGAATCCCCTGCTTTTCACCTAAGATGCCTGATGGAACTAACAAGGTCTGTACCAGGGGAAAGGATTAGGCCCGGACTAGGAAGGAGTCTAGTCTGTGAAAGAAGCTTATTTGAATATCTCTAAGGTAAGATTTACCTGTATTGTGTTTCTTAATGTATTAGGCTTAGAAATTAGGCTTAGGCTCGCATGTTTTGTTTTATTTTGCTTGGCAACTTACTTTGTTCTGTCTGTTATTACTTGAAACCACTTAAACCCTACTTTTTATACTTAATAAAATCACTTTTGTTGATTAATTAACCCAGAGTAAGTGATTAATACCTGGGGGAATCAAACAGCTGTGCATATCTCTCTATCAGTGTTATAGAGGGCGGACAATTTATGAGTTTACCCTGTATAAGCTTTATACAGAATAAAACGGATTTATTTGGGGTTTGGATCCCATTGGGAACTGGGTGTCTGTCTGGGTGCTGGAGACAGGAGTACCTGCTGACTGGTTTTCAGTTAAGTCTGCAGCTTTGGGGGCATGGTTGAGACCCTGGGTCTGTGTTGCAGCAGGTTAGTATATCTGGCTCGACAAGGCAGGGTCCTGGAGGTCCAAGCTGGCAGGGAAAACGGGCTCAGAGGTAGTCTCAGCACATCAGGTGACAGTCCCAAGGGGGTCTCTGTGACCCAACCCATCACACAGACCTTGTGTGACTTTCCAAAATCACAAAGAAATCCGTGGTACAGCTAAGAATGGAACTTAGTTTTTCCTCCATTGTGTTACAAGTTAAACAGTGACTAATGAAGCTTCTTTGGATTTAATTTAAAAGTGAACTACAAAACAAAATTGGAAAATGAGTTAAGCACCATTTTATGTGTGGCCTGCTCCAACTTATCAGGCCGTTAGGGACACAACACAGAAAAAAGTTAACTTGCTTTTTCAAAACTCTCCTATGAATCCATTTGGTAATACTGGTTCAGTGAAGAGATCCCGGAACATATTGTTCTGTGTTGTCATTGATTGCATGGGTTATAATGAGTCCTCTGTATGCAAAATGATGCACAGATACTTGCTGGGATCTAGCAACTCTGATCATTATCTGAAGTTCTGACCAACAGGAATGGAAGCACAGCTCAGAAGCAATAGTCTGGGTAATCTAAAGGCCCTCCCCAGCATTTCAGTAGTTTGTCATTCGCATGAGAGCTTCTTATGGTTATTTTATATCCCACAAGTAAAAAAAAATAACACATCTGATTCACCAAGATGTTACTCCACTGTAATTGCCCTGACTTCAAAGGAGTTACTCTGGCACAAAGCTGGAGTAATGTCATTGTGAATCAGGCCAGATCATTCTTCCTACTTATCTAATGATTTTCATTCATAGATCTCAAAGATCTTTAGAAGAGTGGGTGGGTAAGGATTATTAACCTCGTTTTACATATGGATGAATTGAGAGACAATGAGGTTAAGTGACTTACCAAAGGTGATGCAGTGAATTGGAGACAGATTTGGAAAAGAATTCAGTTATACTGACTCCCAGCTGCTCTACTAGAGTGCATCCTCTTAACGTGAGAAAATTGTAAATGTAAATCAAAGGAGGTCACTGAAAACTTTTTACCTGCAGATTTCAAGTTTAGGTAATCATCCTTTCCAGAAGCACTGAGGAGACGGAAGGAGCTAAATGAATCTGTGGGTAGTCCTTATACAAGAATAAGGCATTAAAGGAAGAAAGGAGGGGGACATTTTGCTCAGGATGCTATGTAACAAGACTGCAGCGACAAATCATTACTCCCAGAACACAGCTCAAGGAAATGTAATACTGCCATTTTCCAAATGCTTGGTTATAAAACCTTTCATACATACGATATTTAAAACCATGAATTACCTTTGAGAATGTATCCAAACGCCTAACAGTATCAAGTCATGGTAACAGTTATCTGTTTATAGGTCAGGAGGGCAGTAAATTATTGCGACGGAAAGCAGTAAAGTCTGCATTGTATCTAGTTGTGCTGTTTAACAGGTTGGAGTGAAAAGCAGGTGATGCATGGAAACTTCAGGTTTTTATAGCTACTGCCTCAATCTGTATTCACTTATATAAAGATGTCACATTTTTAAACATTTAAAAATCAAATTGTCTGGAGAATAGATTCATATAAAATTTATTTTCAGAAACTGATATTTAGCCTACTGCTATCAGAGTTGATTGCTCTTATGTGTAAGCATTATTCAAGTTTCCACAGGTTTGAAAATACAGAGACTGACATTTCAGATCCCATACTCAAGTGTGTCATTAACAAGGAACTGAAATGGGAACATTTCCACTTTCTCACGAATACTCAGTTGGGGTGTTAGGGTGATGGCCACACTAACTGCTTTCGAAATTTTTCTGAAACTGCTAAATATGGCATGTACTTTAACATAGGCAGGGAGGAAGAAAAATCACTTTTGCAGAAGAGAAATCTAGATTTTGTACGTTTCTGGCACTACATAGCTTGAGAATTAACTAGTTTCCAAATTGTGCCAGAAAGCTATCTGTAAGTGGCTAATGGATAAGATTACCACAGTGCAGATTTATATTTCTTACCATAATTTACTCTGCTTATGTCAAAGATGTTTGTCATGCCTTGGACTGCCAAACAGATCAGGGCCTAACTTGTTCAGTCAATTCTTTAAGAATTATCATTTCAGTCTTCACTGAGTTATTAAAGCTATGGAAATACAACACTAAATGAGACAGCAATGATGAAAGATGTCAGAAACCTATTAACTACAGCCTTTTAGGAAGCAAATAAAGGCTCGTACTAAGGTTAGAAATATAAATCACTAAGTGATATTCCATAACATCTAATATTTTCATAGTAAATTTCACCCCAAAAGATTCTAAAGTGCTTTAGCAAACATACAATGTAAGCTCTTTGGAGCTGTAACTGCCTTTGTAAAGCACCTAGTAAATGGAGGCCTGGCCCTTGACTACGGCTTCTAGGCATGATAGTAATAGAATTAAATAATATACAAGCACTAATTTATCCTTCCATTTAAATGCAGCCAACCCTGGGATAGAGTGTGACAGTTTAATAGTGCACAGAAAAAATATACAACTGTTGTAGGATAGGAAGAGAAGAAAAATATTGAAATGGCAGGAAGAGTTTAGGGAGACAGAGTTTAACTGAAATTTGGCAGGCGCACTGGAGTTTAATGGTTCTATTGTTTGTGTAAAGTTATATGGTAAATGTAGTGATCCCAAAGGACATTTCACTGTTTCCAGCCACTAACTATGGGATTAGTTCACTGACTCAGAACAAAGAATGTAATTTATTGATGTCACCAACACTATTTTCTGACAGATTTGGGAGGCGGGGGAGAGTTCTCCCCATCCAGGAAATAAAACCAAATGGGTTTTATTGGGTTCCCCCCAAACACACACTCTTAGGAACTTAACAATGATGTTGAAAGTATTTACATATTAATTTGGGGGAAAAAATGTTACTAGAAATATTAGGCACCAATTTCAATCTGTTAATGAAAACTATTTAGAGCAAAATTCAAAGGGAACCAATGGGAATATCAAGACTTTTGTTATGCCTCTTAGGCAGCATGACTTCTGTCTGCTCCTTGAGACAGATTTAAACTCATGGGTCCACTGCTAGTAGCTACAAGAGTAGAAGAAGAAGAATTAAAGGAAGAATCATAGAATCATGGGACTGGAAGGGACCTTGAGAGGTCATCCAGTCCAGTCCCCTGCACTCATAGCAGGACTAAGTATTATCCAGGCCAGCGGTTTCCAAAGTGGGGTGCGTGCACACCAGGAGGTACGCAAGGCCATTCCTGGGGGGACACCGCAGGAGGAGAGCCACTGAAGGTGGCAAGCCGGCAGCAGCTCGGCTCGCCCTGCTCTGTCTTTGCGGCACGCTCTCTCTCTCTCTCTCTTTTTTTTTTTTTTGCTTCCCTAGAGCTGGCCCTGAGGGTGCGCAATCCAAAAAGTTTGGAGACCACTGATCTAGACCATTCCCGACAGGTGTTTGTCTAACCTGCTCTTAAAAATCTCCAATGATGGAGATTCCACAACCTCCTTAGGTAATTTATTCCAGTGCTTAACCACCCTGACAGGTAGGAAGTTTTTTCTCCCTCCTCCTTGTAACAACCTTTTACATACTTGAAAACTGTTATGTCCCCTCTACAATAGCTACAGTCATAGATTTTAATACTAGTCGATTGGTCAGACATGAGAAATGACCCAATAACAATTCCAACCATCCACACGGGGAAAAATGAGTTCCTACTTGGTGCTTTGGATTCTTTGTCTGAAGATAAAACCACATAATACTGTCTGCAAGCTGTTGAAGATACTATCCTACCATCCAGAGAAAAATATGATAAGGAGATCTTTGCCATTTGATCACATAACACAAACAAAGTATAGATGATAGGAATTCAGGAGCAGGCACCCTAAATGTTTAATGCACAGGAGTTTAGCACACCATTTAAACCTCATTGAGAAAGCAGTAATACCTAAAAGAGTTCTAAAGCACTTCTATCACAGACGTTCAAAAAAGTTCCGGTTATCATCAGCTGCATGATTGGTTGATTGAAAAAGGAGGACTGATGCCTTAGCTTTCCAATAACACATGGTAAGATTGAGTCTCTGTTTTCATTCTGCTGCCATAACTTTCCTGAAATTAGCACACTGAGCACAGGGAAGACTGATCAAAACATAGCACATACTTTAAACAAGGGATTCTAAAGAGGCATTAAATTCACAACAACATTTGAAAAGAGTTCAGAGAGAGAGAAAGAGAGAGACTTGTTTGAGTACAGGTTGCTGACACGACTGTCTCAATCTCAGGGGAAATCTGGCTTGATCTAATTAACACCAAAATGGAACCACACAAGGTCAAAAATTGAAAAACAAATCAGAAGAGTTTGGACATTTTCTATGACTTATGCAGCATAACTGATCCCAAATTAAAAGGTCATAGGTTTAGCCCAGAACAGACTGAAAAAACTAAAACATGGTTGATGGAAATGGTATTCCTGAGTTCCTTCCTTCTCCTCCAACATTTAAAAGCGAAGATCCAGATTTCTACCCAAAATCTTTGTTAGCTAAGGAGGTCTTGTCAATTTGTTGTATGAAGAAAGTAGAAAATGTTTTTTTACAATTTCATTTCCCTAAGATGAGTGAATTCAGAATTTTTAACTATTTTTAAAAGACCTGCACATCTGTCCAGCCAGTTCAGCATCTATCAACCATATTTCAATCTCAGAATGGATTGGCTGAAATTTCACAATAGGCTAGGTGCTGAGAAGAGTTGGTAAAATCTGTGGTATATAAGGGCAGATTCAACAGAACGGACAGTCTAACTTCTTGGTAGACTGGAGACTCATTTATTTTGTTCTTGTGTTTTACTCACCGAACTGCAGGCTTTTCATTTTAGATAGTATGAGATCCTGTCTGAGGAATAAATATACCTACAAATTGAATCACATAGTATGTATTTTATTTCATTTCATAAAGTCTCGATGAGATTTTTACCTGGGCTTTCTCAATGTTTTTTCCCCTCAATTGGGGAAAAACAAACTACAAGCAGCATTTGGCTTGTTCCTAGAGAACTCCCTTTCAAACACGGGCTAAGTAGAACCCAGCTTCACTTGCAATAAATATCTGAAACTGACAGCTAGACATAGCATGGCTGTTGGCATAGAAGGATAATGACTAGGGCTGTCAAGAAATTTAAAAAATTAATCACGATTAATCGTACTGTTAAACAATAGAATACCATTTATTTAAACATTTGTGGACGTTTTCTACATTTTCAAATATATTGATTTCAATTACAACACAGAATACAAAGTGTACAGTGCTCACTTTATTTTTATTACAAATATTTGCACTGTAAAAAACAAAAGAAACAGTATATTTCAATTAAACTAATACAAGTACTGTAGTGCAATCAATTTATGATGAAAGTTGAACTTATAAATGTAGAATTATGTACAAAAAACAATTGCATTCAAAAATAAAACAGTATAAAACTTTAGAACTTACAAGTCCACTCAGTCCCACTTTAGCCAATCGTTCAGACAAACAAGTTTGGTTACAATTTGAAAGAGAAAATGCTGCCCATGTCTTGTTTACAATGTCACCTGAAAGTGAGAACAGGCTTTCGCATGGCATTGTTGTAGCAGCTGTGACATTGCACCCCATAATGCTTTATAGAAATATGCTTATGAGTGTAAATATGACATAACTGGAATATGTTTAACGCTAGATATGCCATGTAACATGTGTTTGCAAAGGTTACATTCTACTGCATGTATTCATCCTATTTGTACGCATGTATCATTTTTATATCTGAAGTTATGAGCGTTGGCTCTACGCTTTTAAAGTGTTTGCTGTAAAAAGAACCTAAGGCAGATTTGGTCAACATAGTGTGAAGGGGTTATTCAAGTAATTGGGAGTACTTGGCTAACAATGGACCTTTAAAGATGCCAATCCACATCTGAGCTTTCCGGGCAACGTTCGGGCTAACATGTGGGCAATGGCGTTGGCCTGTAAAGAACTGAGTCACGCATGGACATGTGACTTGCCCAGGTGACTCCAAAACTCCATCTTGTAGCTGTGATTCTGCATAGGAAAACACAAGAGAGACTATATAAGGCCCTGGGAAAACCCTCCATTTTGTCTTCAGCTGGCTCAGAGTATAGCCCCTCCAACCCAAAGAGATGCCTGAAAGAAACTGGAACAAAGGACAGTAACTACAGAGGTGAGAGTGATTGCTGGACCAAGACTAGGAGGAAGTCTAGCCTGTAAAAGAAGCTTATTGGAACCTCTCTGAGGATGAGATTTACCTGCATTTAGTTTCTTACTGTATTAGGCTTAGATTTGTGTGTTTTATTTTATTTTGCTTGGTAACTTACTTCGTTCTGTCTGTTATTACTTGGAACCACTTAAATCCTACTTTTTATATTTAATAAAATCACTTTTTACTTATTAATTAACCCAGAGTATGTATTAATACCTGTGGGGGTAAACAGCTGTGCATATCTCTCTATCACTGTTATAGAGGGTGAACAATTTATGAGTTTACTCTGTATAAACTTTATACAGAGTAAAATGGATTTATTTGGGGTTTGGATCCCATTGGAAATCTGGGTGCTGGAGATAGGGGCACTTCTTAAGCGGTTTTCAGTTAAGCCTGCAGCTTTTGGGGGACGTGGTTCAGACCTGGATCTGTGTTTGTAGGAGGCTAGCGTGGCTGGTACAACCAGGCAAGGTACTGAAGTCCCAAGCTGTCAGGGAAAACCGACTCAGAGGTAGTCCCAGCACATCAGGTGGCAGTTCACAAGGCGGTTTCTGTGACCCAACCCATCACACCAGCATCGCAAGATATTTACATGCCAGATACCCTAAAGATTCATATGTTCCTACATTCTTCAACCACCGTTCCAGAAGACATGCGTCCATGCCGATGACAGGTTCTGCTCGATAACAATTCAAAGCAGAATGGACTGAGCATGTTCATCTTCATCATCTGAGTCAGATGCCACCAGCAGAAGGTTGATATTTTTTGATGGTTCGGGTTCTGTAGTTTCTGCATCAGAGGGTTGCTCTTTTAAGACATCTGAAAGCATGCTCCACACCTCATCCCTTTCAGATTTTGGAAGGCATTTCAGATTCTTAAACCTTGGGTCGAGGCCTGTATCTATCCTTAGAAATCTCACATTGGCACCTTCTTTGCATTTTGTCAAATCTGCTGTGAAAGTGTTCTTAAAATGAACATGTGCTGGGTCATCATCCAAGACTGCTATAACATGAAATATATGGCAGAAAGTGGGTAAAACAGAACAGGAGACGTACAATTTTCCCCCAAGGAGTTCAGTCACAAATTTAATTAACACATCATTTTTTTAACAATCATCATCAGCATAGAAACATGTCCTCTGGAATGGTGGCTGAAGCATGAAGAGACATACGAATGCTTAGCATATTTGGCACATAAATACCTTGCAATGCCGGCTTAAAAAGTGCCATGCGAACACCTGTTCTCACTTTCAGGTGACACTGTAAATAAGAAGCAGTCAGCATTATCTCCCATAAATGTAAACAAAATTGTTTGTCTTAGCAATTGGCTGAACAAGAAGTAGGACTGAGTGGACTTGTAGGCGCTAAAGTTTTACATTGTTTTGTTTTTCCGTGCAGTTATGTAACAAAAAAATCTTTATCATGAAAGTGTAACTTACAAAATGTAGAAATCTCACTACAGTATTTGTATGATGTGAATTGAAAAATACTATTTCTTTTATCATTTTTACAGTGCAAATATTTGTAATAAAAAATAATAGTGTCCCCCCTCCTCCACAGCCTCAGCTAGCCGTGCCACCAGCGCGGGCGGGGGCTGCACTGCGGGGGCAGGGGAGAGCAGGAAGGGAGGCTTACCTGCAGCCACAGGGGAGTAGGCGGGTGGTGTGGGTGGCAAGAGCACAGCGAACGTGAGCGGAGGACTCAGAAGGAGCACTGGGCGGCCGCGCAGCCGGCCAGAGAGAAGTGGTGCTTTGAAGTGGAAACCATCACTTCTCTCCGGCTGCGCAGGGGCTCCTGCTCCTCCTGAGTCCTCCACCCAGGTTCGCAGGGCTTCATTCTGAAAGGGGCTTTAGAGGGGGGGCCTATCAGGGGACGGGGGTGTGGATAGGGGTTGGGGCAGTCAGAGAGTGGGGGTGGGGGGGTTGGATTGGGGGTGTGGTCCCAGGAAGGGGTGGTCTGGGGGACAAGGAGTAGGGGAGGTTGGATGGGTCGGGAGTTCTGAGGAGGGCAGTCAGGGGGCAGATAGGGTTAGGGTTTGGGGAGGCAGAGCCTTCCCTACCCAGCCCTCCATACAGTTTTGGAACCCCAATGTGACCCTCAGGCCAAAAACTTTGCCCACCCCTGCTTTACACAATCCATTAGACCACAGTGTCTGCATGAATGTTGAAAACTATTAACCAGAAATTCCAGTCCTATTAATGATATTCCTTGTATAAGAAATGTAATAAATATTTAAAGATCTCTACTTGGGTGTCTGGATTTTCTCTTTAAAGAGGAACATTAACATGGGACTTCTTTTAGATATATCCTAAGTTTTGTTTTTTTTAAAGCCTCTGAGAAGAGGCAATAGGCATACAAAGAATCAATGGACTTCATCCTTATGCAGCATTATCTGGAATGTTTGAGGAGCCTGCAAAAGAATTCAGTAAACTAGCACAGGAGTTTTCCTGATAAGGTTTAGGAAATTTATAAATATTTTGTCTCTCAATCATAGAAAGTACTGTAAACTCAAGTTTGTTTTACATACATGTCAGTTCCAGTGTGGATGCTGAATTTGGGCTGTACGTTTGTGTTTTCACTCAATGTTAACTGTCGGTTTGAAAATATTGAATTTACGCAGCCTGCCAGTCTGTAAGTATTTATACCTGGCGGGTTTGTTGATCAAGGCCAACATTTTGAAAAAGTTTCAGAGTAACAGCCGTGTTAGTCTGTATTCGCAAAAAGAAAAGGAGTACTTGTGGCACCTTAGAGACTAACCAATTTATTTGAGCATGAGCTTTCGTGAGCTACAGCTCACTTCATCGGATGCATACCGTGGAAACTGCAGCAGACTTTATATACACTTTGTCACTTTGGATGGGCTATCACCAGCAGGAGAGTGAATTTGTGTGGGGGGGTGGAGGGTGAGAAAACCTGGATTTGTGCTGGAAATGGCCCAACCTGATGATCACTTTAGATAAGCTATTACCAGCAGGACAGTGGGGTGGGAGGAGGTATTGTTTCATATTCTCTGTGTGTATATAAAGTCTGCTGCAGTTTCCACGGTATGCATCCGATGAAGTGAGCTGTAGCTCACGAAAGCTCATGCTCAAATAAATTGGTTAGTCTCTAAGGTGCCACAAGTACTCCTTTTATTTTGAAAAAGGTAGATCAACTGCTACCAAGAAGCACTGAAGTCTAGAGGTCTTAAAATAAAGAAAGGTGCTGACCTGTTAGTAGCCGGAGTTCTTTGAGATGTGTTGTCTACATGTATCCCACTTCTGATGTGCATGGGCCCCATATGCCTGTGATTGAAACACTTTAGCCAGCAGCATCTGTTGGCTACACCTTGTGTCCTTCATGCCCCGGAGCCGGGCAGAGCAACCAACTGACCCTCCATTCCTTCACAACCATCAATGCCATATTAATAGACACTACAGTAGTGGGGAAAGGAGGGTGAGTCCTGGGACACATGTAGACAACACATCTCAAGAGTTAGTCTACATGAGGTCCATTTCTGGTGACTCAAGCACTGTACAAACATCGGAGGAGGGTATTGTGAGTCTAATCAAACATGAATTGCAACAAAGTCCTGCAGAAATGAGCATCCAAGCAAGATGCCTCTAGAATACAGTATTGCCTAGTAAAAGCTTGTACACTACCCCATGTACATAAGCAGCATTACTTATGACAGTTAGAGAAATATCCCTGAGGCCACAGAAGCTGTCTGCGCCCTGGTATAATGTGATCTAATCTGCCCCGGGAGTTCTAAATTAGCTCTCTCATACACCAACTTAATGCAACTGACACCCACTTGAAAATTCTCTGGGTTGAAATTGCTTGACCCCTAGATCTTTCAGCAATAGAAATAAATAACCTATGTGACAACCTAAATAGTTTTGTTCTATTTTTAAAATAAGATAGAGCCCTGAGGACATCTCATGTGGGTAATGCTGCTTCAGCCCTAGACAAATGGGGCTCTGGGAAGAACTGAGGATTGTTGGTTGCTCTGCCCAGCTTAAAACTGTTGGTGGGGGCTCAAGGCCACAAAGGGCGCACTTGTAGCCAAAGGACATTGCTGGCTAAAGTGTTCTGATTTCTGGCACACGCACACCAGAAGTGGAACACATGAAGACAAACACTTGAAGAATGGTTGGGGTTTTTTTTTGTTGTTTTTTTTTAAGCAGGCATACTGGTAGTCCCAAGAGACCCCCACTGAGATCAGGGTCCCATTCCATAGATACTAAGGCTACAAGGGAGCCTGGTAATCATCTAGCCTGACAGAGTACAGGCTGTAGAACTTCCCCAAAATAAGTCCTAGAACAGATCTTTTAGAAAAACATCCAAACTTGATTTTACAATGGTCAGTGATAAAGAATCCACCATGACCCATGGTAAATTGTTACAACGGTTAATTACTCTCATTGTTGTAAATGTATGCCCTATTTCCAGTCTGTTTTTTTCTAGTGTCAATGTCCATTTTGCTAGTCATTGTGCAAATACACAGCAAAAGTTTGCCTCTGACCCCAAAAAACTTACAGTCTCAATAGAGAAGACAGACAATGGGAGAAAGGATATTTTATTCCTATTTTACAGATCGGGAAGTGAAGCACAGGGTCAGTAAGAGACTTGCCCAGGATCACACAAGAAAGACTGTGGCAAATACAAATTGAGCCCAGTGCCCTAACTGAGCTAGTAGGAATGAGTTTGAAGAGCTCAGTGTTTCCTATTACACCTTCTTCTGATTGATCTTTGCATTTCAGTTTGTTTGGTCCTCCTGGATCCACGTCACCCTCCAGCCCTTCTGTGGCTCTGCTGCAACCTTCTCCATACCCTTCATTGATTCAGAGGATGTCACTTTCACCTTTATCTGCTTCCTTTCAGCCTACAGTTCTGTTCCTTTTGAGAAAACTAGTCAGTAATTTCCCCAGCTATAACAGTCAAAGCTCAATACACTTTAAATAAAGCAGTATTTATTGGCAATGTGTGGAACGGAGAGGAAAAAGTAATAAAAAAGGATTGTTAGACAATATACATCTCATATATAGATACTACTAAAAGCACCTTCAGGCTAGCCCTAAATTTAAGTTAAAGAAAAATCCAAGCTACCTAAATGCCACCAAACTCATCACTACTCCTAACTAATATTGACTTATGTTAAACCTTTGTCTCTTCCTGGCTACTTCCCTTCTCAAATTATCTGATACCTTTGGGTCCACTTCAGATTACAGTAGTTCTTTATTTATTGTCCCAATCCACATTTATCTTTCAGATGGGGTCATCCATTGTTCCAGTACAGCTGGGTAAACAACAAAATAAATTCTATCATGTAGGTTTGCCTCCCAGCATTCAAAACCCTCTGCATACTTTTTTCTTTAATCAAGCTCAACAATGGTTTTAAAGGTGACCCGTGAAAAGGAAAAAAAAGAGCTTGGTTTGTGCAGACTGACCCCCCACCTCCACACATACAGCTGCTTTTTCAGGGAAATAACCCAGATAACAGAACTTTGAAAGGCTACCTTTGTTAAGGCAGAAGATGACAGATGTGGACAAGCGTTTAGCCACCGAGATGAAAAGAAAGCAGGATCTGTGGCCTTTTCTGGGAAGGGAGTTCTTCGGTTTTTATTTTGAAACTACACAGAATATCATATCAGTAACATTTAAGATGAACAAGTGATTTTTCTTTTTTTTAATAAAATCTAGCCTCCAAAAAGGAATGCTAATCTTGTTAGATCATATACTACCCAGGCCAGAGACTATGTCTTCATATGTGTTTGTACAGCACTTTGTTAAATAGCACCCTGCTCTTGACTGGGATCTCTGGGTGCTAAACAACAGATAAACTAATACATAACACATAAGAACAAGGAGGAGTAGATGCCCCTTTGGAATTTGTTGGGATTTGGAATTCACTCTCTGTTAGGTTTTCCTAGCAGCTGCTTAGCTAGGGGAGAACCCAAGCTGAAAACAGAGAATCTGGTGAACAAGAATCTTCTTGAGCCAAGGGAATCAACAGATGTACTGATAATCTTATACAAATAAGAAATAAAAGCAGCCAGCTGTACTTGAAAATAAAAAGATTAATATGAAGCAGGCAGAGCCATGGCTAAAGATATTATCCCTCCCTTCAACGGAAGATCAAGAATTCCATTCCAGTAAAAGTTCAGCCTTCAGTCCAGCTCTTGAGAGTCAAGTCCTACTCAAAGCTGCGGAACATTTCCACAATTTCATCAGCCACATACTTGCCAAAGTAAATTGGATTCTTTCCACTGTTTGAGATGGCAGTGAAGCAGGGCCTGTATAATTAGGTCAAACCTGATTACCTAGAACAGCAGCAATTTTCTTGCCATCTCCGCATAAAGCTTCTTGAAATGGCAAAGGACGAACAATTGGGAGCAGCAGAAAGACGTCCAAAATAGCTTTTGATAGAGTTAACTATGGTTTAATACGGATGGCATTTTCTATTAATATCAGGGCAGAAACCTATTGTTCAGTAGAGCTCTTCACTTCCTTTACACAAAAGCTATCTCTTTGCATCAGTCTGACTCTACTTTACTGACCACTTTAATAGTCACTGTACAATTAATGCTTCTTTTTATGGGGTGGCGGAAAGTAAACCAATTTCAGTTCAGCTTCTAGGTATTGAATTTATTATAAAAAGTTATGTACTTAAAACTCCTCTAATGAAACCAGAGGCATCATGAGATATTAACCTAGAGTTAATGCTAGGAAGGCCAGTTTGAATAATTCAGTTCATGTCACCGTAAGTATCTTTTCAAATGGAATTAACTTTATCTCACACAAAAAAGATACTTCATGTTCCAGTTACTGATTATTGACTCCACAAAAGTTGAGTCTTAAATCATTTCACCACCGTTTCCCCAACAATTTCAGCCCACTGCCCGGGTATGTCTTTAAATTTTGAGCATGGGCTTCTGTTTAAAGGACCCTACTACTAAGCAGAGATTATGAACAGCAGCAATTCCAAGGTCACGAAAAGATAAAAAGACGCAGGCAAACTAAACGTACCCCGAAGTAGCAGCATTAGTTCAACGTGGATAAGAATCAGGGCTGCGTTTCAGTCACAGGTGCAATAGTATTGTAGCTCCTGCAGTCATTTGGTTGCTACACAACTGTCCTTTCTTTTCTCGACAGCATGAGAAAATTTGGTAACACCACAGCATGCCTCATTCTCTTTTGCTACTCTACATTCCTAATCCTGAAATCAGCTTTTGGATCCTGAAAGGCGATGTTGCACTGGCAGTCCAAGTCTGCAGAGAATGGGCAGCCTTATCAGTATTAATCCACATAAAAATAAGGAAGGAAGAGTAGAAAGGTGAACAGCAGAAGATGCCATGATGATGGGTGTGGCTTGAGATCACAAGTCAAAAAAAAAGTTAGATTAAAAACGGGAGGAAGAGAAGAACAGAGACAAAAGAGTTCTAAATAGACCACATTAAGAGGCATTTCTTTACAAAGTGTAGTTGGGTGTCCTCCCATGTGGTTCTGCAGGGCAGAGAACAGAAAAGATTACCTATATTTAACTGCTCTTTGAGTGTCACCTTTGATTATCACACTTGTGGGATTGATGCCCCCGGCAGCTCAAACTACAGGTGCCAATTCCACAAGTGAGAATAGACAGCAGTTACAAAAAGAAGGAAATGTTATCTACCTCTGTGTAACAAGCCAGGAGGGTTATGGTTGGGTAGCAAGCCAATAGCTGAAGCTCTTACAGTCCATTTGATGTATCCAGGCTTTCCTGACCGCAATCAAAATAAACAAACAGAAAAGTTCCCCGTGGTCAGCGATTTAAACAGAACTCAGGAAAGATTAAGATTAAAATTAAAGAGTCTGGACAAACTGGAGAAATGGTCTGAAGTAAATAGGAGGAAATTCAATAAGGACAAATGCAAAGTACTCCATTCAGGAAGGAACAATCAGTTACACACATACAAAATGGGAAATGACTGCTTAGGAAGGAGTTTGGATCACAAGCTAAATATGAGTCAACAGTGTAACACTGCTACAAAAAGGTAAACATCATTCTGGGATGTATTAGCAGGAGCGTTGTAAGCAAGATACAAGAGGTAATTCTTCTGCTCTACTCCACACTGATTAGGCCTCAACTGGAGTACTATGTCTAGTTCTGGGTGCCACATTTTGGGGAAAATGTGAACAAATTGGAGAGAGTCCAGAGAAGAACAAAAAAAATGATTAAACATCTAGAAAACATGACCTATGAGGGAAGATAGAAAAAAAATGGGTGGGGTTCGTCTAGTCTGGAGAAGAGAAGACTGAGGGGGGGGACATGATACCAGTTTTCAAGTACATAAAAGGTTGTTACAAGGAAGAGGGAGAAAAACTGTTCTTGTTAACCTCTGAGAAGCAATGGGCTTAAATTGCAGCAAGGGTGATTTAGGTTGGACATTAGGAAAAACTTCCTATCTGTCAAGGTGGTTAAGGACTGGAATAAATTGCCCAGGCTGGTTATGGAATCTCCATCATTGGAGATTTTTAAGAGCAGGTTAGACAATCACCTGTCAGAGATGGTTTAGATAATACTTAGTCCTGATGTGAGTGCAGGGGGTTGGACTAGATGACCTCGCAAGGTCCCTGCCAGTCCTACAATTCTCTGATTCTATAAGGCTTTCTTCAGCCTAACCAACATAAGAACAAAGGTCAGTAAAGAACCTCCTGGATCAAGTCCAGTCCACAAGTCCATATAATCCTGTTCACAAATTTATCAAGCTCCATCTTAAAACTGATTCAGTTGTTTGCCTCCACTACTCCTATTGGAAGGCTGTTCCAGAACCTCCTCCCCCAACAGAAACGTCACTGAGAAGGGTGGCTTTTTCTGGCCTAGAGTTTAAGAGCAGTAAAAAGTAATTTTAAATCAGACCAAATAAGAGCTCTTCTGTCATTTCCTTCTTCCTCCATGTGGGAACTGTTTCTGATTATCAATTCCAACTTCACTCTTTCGGACACAGCTGGGAAATTACTGCATTCACTACAGAGAACTTTGCTCTGCTACCCTGACACTTAGAATATGCAGCTCTAGTCAGAAAAAGCACATTAACTCTCTTTGCCAACCCCTGAACAGGGTCTAAAGTGCCTGGTCACCTCATTTTTGGTGTTCTCTCAATAGAACTTGCTCCTCTGTGAGGATTAGGATAGGTAAATCACAATGCTGAATTGTCTACCAGGTTCTGAGCAACTGTAAGGAAAGTGCTCATGACCAATCAGATGATCGTCAACTATTTAAATTATGTAGATATGCTAGTCAATGCCTTCTTAGTCCACATAGCTAAATGGTCTCCCAAACTTTAACACTTAGGCTATATGTCTACACGGCAATTAACCCAGGCTTTTACATGGGTTTTAGCCTTAACTCCCCCTTTCTGACTACATAAAAAACCTCTAGCCCAGGTTTAAAGGTGCTTTAAATATACAGGCTAGTTTACCTGGCTGGTGATCTAGGTTAGGAAACAAGGCTTAAACTTGGCCTGGAACCAACACACTTTGCAGTAAGGACACAGGCTAAAACACTTGAGTCCTCCTGTCTTCTTTCTTTAACCTCCTGGACCCCCAGGTGCATCCACCAGTTTCTGCCATTTATTTCAATCTTGTGCTGGTCTGTACAGGCTTCTGAGTGTCACATTGATGGGTTTGGCTTCTCTATTGTTCTGCATAATGTTTCTCTAGGTCACCTTCTTTTTCTCTTTCCATGCGTGTCCATATTATCACTTGCTCTGGAAGATATGTTGGCGGCATCCATAAAGTGTGTCTCAGCATAAAGGCCCATTATATATGCCCCCTGTGATAAATGAGAGGCGGGTGGCTCCCTTTTGTGGACACCCAGCCAGCCAGTTAGCTATAGAATCCCTCTTGGTAGCTGTTCTCTACTTCCTTTACCTGTAAAGGGTTAAAAAGTCTGACTGCATGCATAGGTAAAGGGAAGTGAGTGGGCACCTGACCAAAAGAGCCAATGGGAGGGCTAGAACTTTTTAAAATTGGGAAAACTTCCATTTTCAAAACTTCAGCTGTGAAAAGCTGAAGGCCAGGTATGAAAATCATCAGAATCATACCTAGAAATTGCTTATTTGGAAACCCAGATATGTAAGTAGACCAGAAAATGTGTAGGAAGACATGATTAGGTTTGTTTATTTCTTAGGCTTATGGACTCCTATGTGCTAACCCCAAATGCTTTTGTTTTGCTTGTAACCTTTACGCTGGACCTCAAGAAGGTTATTCTTGACGTTTAATTTTTGTAAGGTTTCAGAGGAACAGCCGTGTTAGTCTGTATTCGCAAAAAGAAAAGGAGTACTTGTGGCACCTTAGAGACTAACCAATTTATTTGAGCATGAGCTTTCGTGAGCTACAGCTCACTTCGCTCATGCTCAAATAAATTGGTTAGTCTCTAAGGTGCCACAAGTACTCCTTTTCTTTTTGCGAATACAGACTAACACGGCTGTTCCTCTGAAACCTGTCATTATGCAAGGCATTGCATTTAGCCGTATGGAGTGGAAATCTATCAACTGCATGAAGAAACTTGTACAGATACAGACAGACATCATCTTCCTTTCCAAATGCAAACAGATGGACATCGTACCAAAAGGACTGAAGGTCAAAAATCCATTACAATCTACATACCACACAGACTATGCTGACAGCTTGTGCCTCACGCTCTCAAAGAAACTGCGGAATCACCTGATCAAGATCCTCTACAGCAAACAGGGAAAGATTAAGAATGAGCTCTCAAAAATGGATACTCTCATAAAGAACCAACCTTCCACACAAACTTCCTCGTGTTCTGATGAAGTGAGCTGTAGCTCACGAAAGCTCATGCTCAAATAAATTGGTTAGTCTCTAAGGTGCCACAAGTACTCCTTTTAATTTTTGTAAGTGAGTTTTTAAAATCTAGCAAAAGCCTATATTCCAGATGTATTTTCTTTTTAATAAAATTTAACTTTTTTAAGAACAGGATTGGATTTTTGGTGTCCTAGGAGGTTTGTGCATATGTTGTTTAATTAGCTGGTGGCAACAGCTGATTTCCTTTGTTTTCTTTCTCAGCTCTTCCCCAGAAGAGGGGGTGAAAGGGCTTGAGGGTACCCCACAGGAAGGAATTCCCAAGTGCTCTTTCCTAGTTTCTCAAAAGGGGGAGGAGGGGGTGCACTTGGGTGGTGGCAGCATCTACACATCCTAGGTCAGAGAGAAGCTGTGACCTTGGGAGTTTAATACCAGCCTGGAGTGGCCAGTATTAATTTTTAGAATACTTGTGGGCCCTCACCATCCGCACTCAAAGTGCCAGAGTGGGAAATCAGCCCTGACCCCCCACATACAGGTGATTGCAGAAATAATGAGGACACGGCTTTGCAGTGGGGATAGTCACACCCAAGCCAGGCTACCAAAGGTGCTCAGACCTAGGTACCAACAACTTGTATTAACTGTGTAGAGTAGACATAGTTGCAGAGAGACTGCAACCAGTAGGAGTTCACAGAAGAGGAGCTCAATACCTTGAGGTTCATAGAAGTTTGACCAAAAAGTGTCAGCAGGGCTAAAGTTAGAAATTAGCCAGCAAGAAGAGGCCTCATCTTAAACAGGAAAGAAAGAGTTGCTGCCATTAAAATGGGATGAAAGGAGGGCAAATGGGACAGGCAAGGTGGAAGGTCTCAGTGCACCACATTACAGACACTGGGGCTAGAGTCAGTCCCAATCATGACTCCATGGCACCAAACTATTCATCAAATGGCAATGAGCACTAGGTGCTGCACTGATATGTGCTGATGCACCCATTATTGAGGTGATGCTTTTTTACTTGTGTCTGCCTTTATATTTTGGCATAGAAGCTATGGTGGATGACCTGATACCAGGTATTACCCAGGAGCAAAAGATAAAGATATTTGTCTGTCTCTCAACTGGTTCAAGGTAAAAAAATCTCAAACATAACTCGCCTCCTCATGAGTAATGGCCTCACCACAAACACAGCTGGCACTGCCAGGCTGGTCTGTGTTGAACTACTGAAAGAGCTTCAACTTGGCTTTTTCAAATTCCCCAGTGAAGTGCAGGTATGTGAGAGAATAATAAGACCAGAAGTTCTCAGGCAAGATTTGCTAATCTTAGGAACTCCACACCAGTCAAAGATTCACAAGATTTTAAATGTGGCAGAACACAAAAATTTCTATCAATATTTATAAAACCCAAACCTCACCAGCAGGACATTGTATATAACAGGAAACTGAAGGGGAAAGTCAGTTCTTCTTTCTAAATACAAAGTTAAGTGCTGTTACACACTTATTAAAAAGAAAAGCCAAATGCCACTCACCAGGATAGACTTCATCAATAGCTAGCTGTGTCTGTGTAGTTTTGTTAGAATGCAAGCTCCACGAAGCACAGTGTGCCACCTTCTGGGTTTTCTACAGTGCTGAGCTCATTGCCAGCACATAACTGTTATGATAATAGAAGCCCCTAGCAGATGCTTCAAGGCTCAAGACCTAAAAGCTATACCACTATTAGAAGCTCCAGGCTCATGTGAGACACCAAGGATGGAGATCTGCAGAGGGAATTTTTTGAAGAAGAGTAGATAAGAACAACATTGGTCAGAGCCATTATCTTCATCTTGGCGAAAGGATCAGCTATCAGCAGGTACATAAATCAAGTAACTAGCTATCAGCAAATCACTAATAGCAAGGTCTTTAGCTACTTTCCCGTTTCAGCATATGGGAACCTTAGACCACTTAACCACTTAGGTAGGACATACAGCATCTCAAGCAATACTTTCTCTTAACTTTATGTGCAATTAGTAGCTGTTTCATGAAGGTTCAAAATGAGATGGACTCCCTCATAGACTGGAAAAGTTCTTATCAGCCAAGCTCACCTGCTTCCACCTCTTTTTCACTCACTGAAAATTATGCTGGAAATTTAAAAGGCTATTTCTACAATGATAACAAATTCCCTGTGAAGCACATGTTGTCCAAAAGGGCTCGAGGAAGGCAACAGCACCCCTTACCTTTCTCCTTAGACTGCAAAGAAAAGGATTCCTCACAGTTCCCGCTGCAGTACAGTAGAATCAATGAACTTGACCTGATTTACTGATCCAAGCGTTGCTTTAAGTAATAATTTCTTACCTCTAATCCATGTATTAGGGGAAAGGGCCATGGAAAAGCCAATCACAGAATAGTGCAAGAACGTTTATATACTATAAGACAACACATTACAGTTACAGCCCTGACAGTAAGTGAAAGGGTTTTTCAATGGGATCAGCAATGTAGTCATTAAAGAAATGGTGAGGGGAGAGACCTTACCTGCTGCTCCTTCATCTTGGCAGCACCAAGCTCTGACAGAGAGACCGTTAGCTTTTCTTGCTGTTCAGATAGATACTTCTGATATAGACTCAGAAGTTCCTGGCATTCTCTGTACTGCTGCTGCAGAGGTGAGATAGCAAGTTAAGGGGAAAAAAAATATTCCGTATTGAAAAGTAAAAATCAAACAAATACCAATTTATTCTGTGTAAATCTGTTTTTGTCCTGTGGTAACTGAAGCCATAAAATGCAGAGTTCAGAGAAAGACACACCATGTGAGCATGGAGTGTGGGGGGGAAGGGAGGGTGGAGATGGATGGTTACTATGGATGTGCCTAAAGAGAAATGAAAAGACCAAGCACAAGTGCAATCTTATCCCCCACCCATAAGACAGAGACAAAGGACCTTCTCCAAGTTTACAAACACTTGAAGGGGCTGAGTACAGGAGGTAGGTTATGATATTTCAGTTAGCACAGTTACAGCCCTCTTTGCATATGTGGTCCTATTTGTATTCAACTAAGGAGGATAGTGCTAATAGTTTAATTATCAATAGCCAACTGGGTAAATATTCCACTTTTTAAGTACAGCTATGGATTTGGTGCCCACATACTCAATTTGAACTACTGATGGATCATAAACACCACCACAGTTGCAGGACTACAGGCCTTTCAGAGACCAGCAATGATTTTTGGATTGTTATCTGGAGAAGCAGCAAACTGTGGTATTTGCAAGGGTATTAGCTATAGTGTCCTGCCTTGCTTGCAGGACTGAAATTCCAAAAGGAGATAAATCTGCTCTTCACCTGTCATTGTGTAATTCCCTCCCTTGCTCATTTAGCATGGTAAACCATTTATGCTCCCCCCTCATTCCACCCCTCCCCGATTTCAATTATGCATGCGGCTCAGCTAAGGGCTCAATGTCCAAAAAGATTACTCTGAATAAATACTTTAATAACAAGTCATTACAATTAAGGTAGGGAACAAAAACTTCTTCAAATATATAAAATGGTGTTGAGTTACAGATTTCCTTAACATTTTTATGATCTAATCATCGCTTCTGGGCAAATTCATGTTGCAATCATTTTTGCCAATCATGGCTGCATAAATAACTCGCCGCTTTGTTATTCCCCATTACGATCCTTTAAAAAAAAAAAAAAGAGCCAAAAATGGGATGAGCAAAGCTTTTTGGGGACAGAGCAGAAGGGAGGTGATTAAGATCTAATGCTAAAGTAATAAGGAGAGCTTCTAAAACACCTTTGCTCAGCATCTTGTGATAAAGGCGGGTACAAACAATGGTCTAAATAAGCTAATTGCTTTTTCTAGTCAATCTGTCTGAAGCCTGAGCGGTTTTACGTTTTTGTGCATTTTGTCAGAGAGCACCAAAAGGCTGAAGTGATTTGTGGTGGTCTCAGGAGTCTCTGCCAGCTATGATGTATATAAAAGGAATTTTTTATTCCGGCTGTAACCATAGGCAGTAATGTTTATAGTAGGTGAACATATTAGCCTGGACGCAGGGCATGAATTTTACTGTAGAAAAAGCCAGTACATTTATACGGCCTAAGAGTTAAATGTCAGTATCCGAAGACAAATTATAAGCAAATTCATTTAAACCCATGTTATGTGGCAGAATATAAAAACAGACAATCCTATCTTTATCAATTTTTTATGTCTCTCTTAATTCACTCCACTTCCAACAGCCCCACCCTCATACAACAGGACTTTACCCCACTATCTACCCACCGCTGTTCCCTATCTATGTGGGTGAGTGGAATGTATACCCTAATGGGCTTTGGGGTACACACATAGTTGGGGCATATCTATTCTTGTTCTTGCCAGTGCAATATACATAGTTCTGTATTTCAAACATGAAAATTATACAGTCTGAGAGTCACACCCAATGAAATTAATACAGTGCGAATGCATTACACCTGAGGGCCCCAAACTCTGCTCCATGGGCCACTGGCTACCTTGAAGCTTGCTGTGCACGTGATGATGCCTCTTCTTGCTTCTAGCTGCTCAATTTAATTAAAAGAGAGCTGAAAACATGACTTGCTTCCCTAACATTACTTCTACACATCAGCAATGGCTGGCATTGTCGAAAGGATATTGTGCGTTCACAACTGGCAGGGGTGATGGTTTGCATGAGCATGAAAGATTGGAGAGAAGTCCGTGAGACTTTTTCCCTTTTTAAATATGGTTCACATTGTGACAGTGGTTAGGAATCCCTGCATTAGAAGATAAAACCTTGTTCATTCACACAATACTAGGGACATTCATTGTGAAGTACCAAGTAAGCAATCAAACAAAAAAGGTATAATATATCACAAAGTGTTCTCTGTTCATTCATTTAGACAAATGTAGCTTAGTTTTAGCTATGATGATACTTCTTACTAAGCTAGTTCATTTACTGCTGTATAATTTTCTAAGACGCAAGCCTTAATATGAGATATTACTCTTCCACTCTATTAAATCTTTACTAAACGTGGGGAAAGAGCACCTTACTTTGTAGGAATTAACAAGATTCTACTCCATACACGTTCAATTGGGAATGATACAATGTTGATACAATATTGATGAGGAGGCTATAAGTACCTATATAGACACACCGGCTGATGAAATGCTTTCACAATCTGCTTTGAAGAAACTCACAAATTTCATGGAGGGGAAAAAAATAAATCTATAGGACTACAAATCCTAGAATTGAAACATAGCTAAATGCTCAAATAAGGTCACATCTCTAAGAGTTCAAGAGTCCAAATACTGGATTAACAAGATATTAATTATCTGATTACAGCTGTTTAGGATTTCACTGAACTATATTCTCATTTGTTGCATGAAAAATTAACACTTGAATTACTGTAATTTGCTACACACAAAAAAGTTTGTTAATGCAGTATTAAGCTTGTACAGTAACAAGAGACTCATAAGATGTCAGGAAATGCAAAAGTTCAGGTTTTAACAGCAATATTAATTCACCATGCTGCATATCCCATCTATTTTATAGGATTCATTTAGTGAAACAATAGATTAAAGTCACAGATACAGAGTTCATATATAGCTCTGAGAAGCAAAAACCTTGCTCTGAGAGGTTTGTCTTGGAGAGCTGGGATTGCCCAAGCAGCAGGTGCTAGTAGCATTATGCTTGTGGGGGCCAGAAGCAGACATACTTCCATAGGCACAAGGGGCGGGGGTGGGGAGGAAGAGGGGGTGAGTGAACTGGGTAATATGGTGGCCATTAATGTATGCTCCCCCCAGCACTGCCCTTCAGCTGCAAACTGACATACAGGATTGGGGCAGGACCATGGCTACTGCCCACCGCTCCAACTTGCCCCTTCTGGGGCATTTAGGATTGTTGGCAGTAGTAGCAGCCCCCTCATGAGTTTACAAGTATAAGCAGCTGTATTATAACTACCAGTTTCCCAGTAGTCAGGGAGTCAAGGGCCCTCCACCGCATCCCACTAGCGGAAACAGAATTTGGTCCTTAGGAAAAAATAATAGCAAATACCACACATCTACACGGTAGGCATGTTAGCATTTACTTGACTTTTTGTAATGTTCACAGTGCAAACTGTAATGTTGCAACGACACAGGGTTTCCCTCCCCCTGGCACGCCCTTCCTCATTTAATTTCCTAACATTTGGTTCGTTTGTTTTTAATTGAAAACCTGGAGGTTCTACCAGGGGCTCCCCCAGAAATTTTTCCCATAGTACGCACAACTGAACCGCTAGTTTAACTTCACATGGAGCCACCAAGGTCTGGCCCGGCTGCCCCTCCGTCGAGAGGACAAATTTCAGTGAGTGGCATTATGACTTGGTGTACGGCATTGCAGCGCCACTCAGGTTTAGCACAATGGCCTCTCCACCATGGTGGAAGGGCTACTGGGCCAAATTTCAGCCACTCAGTTTGGGGGGCTTCTCAAACAGGGGCCAAAGGCAAACTGCCCGTTTCCCCACTCCCCAGGTGATGCTGCCCTTGCCAATGGTATCCACCACACATATGGTGTATACAGCTATGGGCACTACTGGGTTCTTTGACTTACAGAGCCTACTTCCTCCATCAGCTTCCCCAGTAAAGCTTTTCATTTCTGCATATTCACCTGTGCAATGCTCAAAAACAATCAACCAGTGCATCGTTCTCTAACCGTACCCACTGCTTTACAACTTGAACAAACCAAGAACCAACGTGATGTGGCTTCATCTACTCACACATGAAAAGCCACATGCACAATACCAGCAGTTTATTTTTTATAAATAAGCATGTAGAAAAAACATTAAAATCTACACCAAAGTGTTCTAAGATTCTAAGCAAGGGTAAGGCTGTGTCTAAATTGCACCATGGTGCAACATAGGGGGTGTGAATTTCAGAGCTCACCAAAATGTTGCACTCTGCCCTCTGTGGTTACTGCTGGCATGAACTAAAAGCTACCTAGTTTGCGTTAACATCATCTTCCTTCAAACAGGACTATGTTAACAGAAACTAGGTACCTTTTAGTTCACACCAGCAGGGCCCACACAAGGCAGTAAGAGGGCAAATTGTGGTGCACTCTGCAATTTCCCCCTCCTTCACATAGTCCACAATGCAACACAGTGTAGATAAGACCTAAATTTAATTAGAAGATCACACTGCTCTTTAACGATTCAGTTTATTATAACAACTTGTATTTAAAATATAAGCACTACATAGACTTATATCCTCCTCCGGCCCCCTGTTCCGTTCACCTCAGAACAACAGGAACAATATGAATGCATTGCCACAAAGCGGAGTCTGGCCACAACACATGCTTCTTGGGCCTTCAAAATTACACCACAAAAAATGTGCCTTAAACCTATGTGAATTATTGTTCTGTGAAAAGGTGAAGCCTGGTTACTTCCACATAGCTTTATTACCTAAATTCTGAAGATGCCGTGAAGACTGAAGTTAATAAAATGTTTTATGAACAACTTCACTTCACTGGTTCTTATATAAATGAGCTTATGTGGACTGTCTGGCACAATCAGGTTAAGAACCTGCTAGGGAAATTTCTGCATATCCATTTTTCAATATATTAAAAAGGTTCTGGGGCAGGCGTTAATACTGATGCAAGAGTATTCAGTTCAAGTCAAAACTTCCTTGGGACTTGAGATCTTCAGGAAACAAGTATTTGAAAGCACTATGAAGGAGCAAGGTAAGTATAATAATATAGTTCTATGCTCTCAAATGTGAAGCCCAAGAGACATGTTTTCATTCACACTTGACTATTTTAATGCTATTAACCAGTAGCTGGTAAATTAATCCAAAATGCAGAAGTAAAAGAGAAAGACACATAAGGAAAAAGGTCACAATGCCCACAAAAGTTAAGAATCGCACTCCTGTTTGAAGCATCATCATCATGTTATTGAATGATATACCTCTCATATAAAGGAACTGCTAATACATTCCCATTCTGTTTGAAGGGAAATTAAATTTACATTCTTTGGGAATATGGTATCATAATTAGTTCATGACTTGATTACACTTTGAAGTGAGCCAAGACTGCATATGGCGCATACAAATTAGTAAAGTTATGGTTACCTACCTTAAGCAAAAGCTACAGCATTCAGAACAAAGTTAGGGACTAGGCTAGGGTAGTCCTTTTGAGCTTTCAGACAGCAAATGTAAGATATCTGATTCAAATCTCTTCTGTTCCCATCTGGCATCAATAAGTCCAGAGTAACTTAAACATGCAGTTTCCATCTCCACCCATACCACCTGCACAGTAATTGTTAAAATTGATTTAAAAAGCAATGACAAGCACTTAACTTCCTATACTGGTCAAAGTACCAATATGATTTATTTCTACAAATAAGATGAAAATTACAGGAGCTAGTGACAGAGCTACATGAGCTAGTATTTGCAGCTACCAAGCCACTTTATTCTGCTTAGTCAATGGCTTTCCTGAATATACATTTAAAATAAATTTGAAAACACTGAGATAACACAATACAATGTAGGGCCTCTGAAAACTGGTCAAACCAAAAGTCACTACAGCAAGACTAAAGGAACAGACTAAGAGCTTTCAAAGTAAAAATTAATTCCTCATAGTATGTGAACACTATTAACCCACAGAAGTCTGGGTTATTTTACCTCAAAGTTCTTACTACGGACTAATGAGTTTCTTAATCTGAAAAAGCAGAAACTTCAGTAGCTAGTTTGTTCAAGCAAGGAGCTCAGAACTGGGCCCCTATGTCTTAAAAATTATCATTGCTGGATGTGCCAATTAAGCTAGACAGCTTGCCTTCGGTGGGTTCCTGTCCAAAGGTGGGTAAAGACACAACACACCACTTTTCATTCCATGTGAAATGCACACATGCTCCAGCACCCATATAATAAGCATGAATAAAAATAAAAATAAAAATAAACAAAAAAATTAAAAAACTGCTCACACAACTTTCCCCTAGGGAGAGAAAGAATGAATCAAACACAATAGATACTAGTTAAGTTGCTTAATGCACAAGTAAAAGGTGCTCAGATATCACGGTGATAGACACAATATAAGAACTGAATAAACAGAATACACACAATACAAAACATTATTCTTTATAAGAAATTGCTAGTTCCAGCACATACAGCAATAGGGTTTTATTCTTGGTTTAAAAATTGTGATGGTATAGAATGTTCAAACAAGGGTCAGAAGAGAGAGAGAGAGAGAGAGAGATGAGATCACACATGGGTCCATTAAGGAAGCTTTGCCAAAATCCATATTGATTTTAGGAATATGCAAATTTCCTTTAGCATTTCCTTGGGTGGTGCAGCCATTATCTGAGTTGAGTGGATGCAGTTTCTCTTGGAATGGTCAAGAACTGTATTACTTATGCATTTGGCCATCGAAACTGTTAGATGTATGATCCTTCTGATGGGGAGCCTTGAGGATTTAGTAGTACATGATTTCTCCCCAGTAATACTCACAGCATCTGTGAAGGGCTGCACATATTTAATCGTGCGCAGTAAAAAAGTAAACTCAACCTGTGCTGTGTTGGAAGAATGCAAAGCCAAAGAGAGTACTACACCTCCCACTACCAAAAAAAAAAAATCCAACAAAAAACCATGCTGTTTTTTCCTTACATATTTAGAGTGCAAAATTAAAACAAATAAAAGGAACACTGCATAATTTAGCTGTCATTTTCTATCAAATTGCTCATAATTGTAACCATAAAATGATAATATTCTACCATATGTGCATCTGCAAAAGATGACAAAACCACTGGTCAGCTCCACAGTGAAGAAAAATAAACCTAAAACTCCCCCTAGTGGTCATTGATGGGGATTGCAATAGCCTAACATTTTATAGAGCCACAGCATTCTTCCTAAATTTAAAGAAGAGAGCAACTGTCAAACCTGGAGGTTAATTTTGTCATATAGAAGGGTCTAGCAATTCATTCTGAAACATGCAAATCAACTGTGTAATCCTACTGATACCATTCTTCCTAAAAGGAGTCCCCTTTATTCACATTCATTCATGGTATTACATAAAATGCTTATCTCCAGAAATGCTCAGTGTTTATTTGGAGACCTTTGTGAGAATTTAAAAACCTTTGATAGTAGCAACTATTACTGTTTACATTAAAGCTATTAGTCAGACCAATACTACTTGACACTCAAACAACTGTGTTCTTTTCTCTACTTTGACAACAGACCTCCTTTAAGGAGTCTGAGGGGGAAAAGATGGTTTTAGCCTGTGGGGAAAATGAGGTATCTTATACAGCAGAGGGATGCTCAGCCTGTTCCATCAAGGCACATTAATGGGAGTTATTTAACAGGATAAAGTATGAACTGGGTGGCAGCTGTTTAGAGGACAGGGTGGGGGGCTATGAGGAGATGAGAAAGACACCAGGGGTGTAAAACCTGAACTGACTCAAGACAGAGCTACAGGACCTCCATCTGAATTAAAAAGCACACATATTAAATTAAAAGGGCGGCTGCTTTTCAGAGAATGAGAATGTAAGCCCACAAAACATCCTCTCATTTTATAACAAAGCTAACCAGGTTTGGTCCTGGTTAGTACTGGAATGGGTGACCACCAGGGAATACATAGCGTTCTAAGTCTTGTTGCTTCCTTGTGAGAAACAATCATCACTCTTCACAATTCTACATATTTGATGCCTCTGGCTGAAACCTTCTCTTCTGGACCTCAAATAGGAATAATATGGAGAGAAAAGCAGATTCTCCTGAAGCCACATGGCAGCTCCACTGCGCTCAGATACAAAGGTTTCCGGTTCAATTCCTTGCTGCAGCTGAGTCCTCAACAATCAGAATAAATCATGTTTGTTGTCACCTCCCTCAGTTGCCTTTTTGCAGCCTGCATTGCCTGCATCAGGCTTGGCTGGTGTGAATTATTTTCAGAATGCACTTAAAGTGTATCATTCCCCATCTGTAAAATGGGCATCTGAGCCCCCCTATGTCTTGTGATCCTTGGATGAAAAACACTAAGGCTTGTTGCTGGACAAGGATGAGGAGAAAGAAAAGCTCAATACACCAGGAAGTCTTGCCCTTCTTGTGGTACTGTTTCCATGGGTGAAATAACAGCCTGCATGCTGTTCTCATTATAACTATACAGAATCATAGATCTTTCTAGCTAATTTTTTTTTCCTTTTAGAACTATTGCTATTTTGACAGCTTTTCTAACCTTGTTAGAACACAATCTGCTAGCAACACTGTCGATGAGGGAAATGCAAGGCACTCTCTTCTGAAAGGCAGTCGAGGTCAAATCAACAAATTCTGTACAAGTATTATTACTAATTTTAATTTTTTAAAACAAAAATCTTGTGTGGTAGAGAGTCACTTTTCTGTCATGTGTGTCAGCTGCATCTCTGTAATTTAGATGAGTATTTCAGAATGACAAAGGCTTCAGAAAGTTAGTGCTTTCTTCTAGAAACTGGCCTCAAATGCACCACGCTGAGACGTGCTGGTTACACTGAACTGAAGCCAATGAAGAAAAGATTTAATAACAGTCTCATTATAAGGTTCATTGTTGTAGGACTACTTAATATACAAGATTAACACATCTTATCTCCCAGTTTCACTGAAACCTATTATACCCCTCATTAATACATGCACATTGCTACATCATTTACAAAGCCAAGCTCTCAAACAGTATTGTCTGAAAGAGGGCGTGTTCTGCTGCTTTTACTAGTGCTATTCTCTCTCCAAGCAACCACTGTGCACTAATATGAACCCTAGAGCTCAGAATGCAAGACTTTGTTTAGAGAAACTATGCAGTTCTCTTTAGAGCTGAGAATTAAAAAGACAACCTGTTTTCCTTCACTCGGATTTAGCTATCTGTATTTCAGTTCCTCTAGTTCCAGATCGAGAAGGGGACACGCCTTTCCACTAGCTAGCACAGACAAGCAGAACCATCGCCACCAAAATCTGAAGACATTCTGGTGTTCTCTGTTCCCTTGTGATTCAAGATTACTAAGGAGATTAAAGAAACAGAACAAAGAATCATTATTAATCATGTAAAGAAAACTTCTAGAAATATTTTATCTCCAGTAAGGCCCAGAAATAGATCTCGCACGCACACACAAAAACAAACCCTTGAGTGCTAAATATAAAACTCACAAATGTTCACCTGCAAATGTTAAGTGGGACGGTCTCCAAACTGGTGTACCTCAAGTACAGACACTAAGCTTAGATAGAAAAAAACACTACTAACATCCAAACACTACTGTTTGGACTGTAAGCTCAAGGCAGAAATTGCCTTTTGTTAGTATAGCACCTAGCATAATGGGACCCAGATAGTTACAGGGGCTTTGGGGCATTCACACAATGCAATAAAGAAAGAAAATCTGTTTTACAATAAAACTCTCACAGGAAGCTGGGTACTGGAAAGAGTCTTTTCTAAGGGGGGTGGGGGAAATCTACAGCCTATAATATACCTTGGAAGTGAATGGTGTCTGACAAATGAACTAAATTCCCACCCAGCCCCCACCCCAAGCTTGAACTCTCCAAAGCCACATTATCCAATGACAGGGGTTCTAAATTGAAGTGAAGTACTGGGATTTGTAGTGTCCCCAAGTACAGCTGGCTTAGTCTATGCAGCATCTAGTTTAGAGCCATCCTGGGGTCACCCAGATAACTCTTCATAGATTATCCTATCAGAAGGGAAGGCATAAACTTGGTTAAGAGCTAACTGGAAAGCATCCATGGGTTAGACTGACCTCTGGGAATCTAGTGCACAACTCACAAAACTTTCCACTGTTCCATTCTGAAGATGCTTACCTCTGGCTTACCCCAGCTTTGTATCAGCAAATCAAGTGCCTCAGAAAAGAAGTTATTTACCTGTACAGTAACTGATGTTCTTTGAGATGTGTAGTCCATATATATATATATATATATATATATTCTATATTAGTAAAATGCACCTCCACTCTGCATGCATCAGAGAATTATCTAGTTAACAGTACCTACCAGAGTGGCACATGCATCCTTCCCTTTCTTCACATGCTTTGCGAGGGTATAAATGATGGAGCCACCCCACCACACTCCATTCCTTAACCACTGCGGGGATGGTGGGTAGGCTGTGGAACATGTCGATGGATTACACATTTCAAAGAACATTAGTTAGTATACAGGAAAGTAACCTCTCGAGTGCTAGTCTGTATACATATTCCACATTAGGGGACTCCCTAGCAATAGCCCCACAGGGAGTGAGTATGAGGAGTCTCTGTAACTACGGATTGCAACATAGATCTTCCAATCTTGCATCTCCGTGGCTGCCTACGCTAATGTACAGTGCTTCATAAACGTGCATATGGATTACCAGGTTGCTGCTCTGCAAAGTCCTGTATTGGGAGGCTCACTAGAGAGGCCACAGAGGTGAACTGCACCCTGATGAAGCGAGCACCTACTCTGCTGGGCAGCTGCACACTTGCTAGCTCATAACATGGCCTGATGCATTGGGTAATCCAGTTTGACATTTTCTGCATAGAGACAGCTTCTCCTTTGACTTTTTCTGTGTAAGCCAGAAATAGCATGGGCAATTTCTGTAAGGATTTTGTTCCGTCCAGGTAGAACACTATGGCTCTGCATACTTGGTGAAGATGGAGGGCACTGTAGGAAGCACAAAGGGCCGGACTCAATACTGCTAGTATTTGTTGTTCAACACAAACCTCAGAAAGCACTTGCATTACGATTGTATCGCGATATGGAAATGCACATCCTTGGAATTGAGGGCAACCTTTTGATCCAGAGAAGGAGCGATGGAGGTGAACTTGAGCTTCTTGGATAGAGATGTTGAGGGCTTTGAGGTCTAATATCAGGTAAGCCCACCCTTTTTCTTGGGAGTGAGTACGTACCTTAAATACAATCCCCACTCCCTCTCTCCCTCTTCTACAGTGCTCATAGCAAGAGACTGCACTTCTTGTTGAAGCAGAATCTCACAAGAGGGGTCCCTGAAGAGGGACAGAGAAGATGATGTGAGGGAGCGGAGGGGAGAGAGGGAGAGGAACTGAATGACAGTCTCTCTGGACCACCTCCAAAATTCAACAGTCTGAGGTGATGTTGGACCAGGTCTTCCAGAAGAGGACCAAACAGTTGCCAAAAGGAAGGGAGGGCAGAGAACACAAAACAAAAATTGTATGCTGACCTTGGGCACCAAGCCAAATGTGCTGCCTGGCCAGTACCACTGCAAGGAGATGTGACAGAGGTAGACAAACTCCCCGAACAGTGGATTTTCTCCTCCAGGGTCGCTGTCTATGGCCTGGGGGCTCAGGCTTTCGTTGATAGGGTTGTGGCCTGAAGTGAATTCATCTGGAGGCTGGGGTATAGGTCCCCAGGGAACTGAGGATTGCCCTAAAGTCTTTGAGGGAATCTCATTTCCGCATCAGTTGTCTCATAGAAGAATGAGCAACCCTCAAAAGGCAGGTAGTCAATCGTATTCTGTAATTCTTCTGGTATGCTGCCAAAGTTAGCCAGGAAGAACTGCATATCATGACTGCTGTGGCCACCGCTCAGGAGGCTAAATCCACCATATCCAACTGCACTTGTGGTGCAGTTCTGACCACCACATAACCTTCCACCAGATAGTCTGAAAATCATCCCTATAACCTTAAAGAAGTTTAGCAATAAAAGGTGGTAAGGCACATCAGTTGACATGGTTATATGTTGCCAAGACTGCCTTGTAGTTCAAGATCCTCATTTGGAGACTCAAAGTGCAACAGGACTTTCAGCCTGGCAGATCAAGACACATGGACTCTATCTTTAGGGGTCAATTTCTGGTTGCCCTGGCGAGTTTTTTCATAGGCTGCCATGACCAGCAGGGATTCTGATACCACGTGCAAATCAAACTCCTGGTACCTGGTAGCTGGGACCTAGTATGGTCTCTCTGCCCATCTGGACACTGGTTTCAGTGACACCACTATCTGCCATAGACCATTTGTGGGTTGTAACAGCCCCTCATTGATCAGGATCGCTACATGTCCGGGTATTGATATGTGTAAACTACTGAGACCTTCCATGGTGTGTTGCACACCTCGTCAGTTGGTTTCTCCAAGGCTGCTGCCTACCCATGAGGGCCTGGAATGCTTGCAGTCCTCAAGGGTAGAAGCTGACTGGTCAGAAGCCAGGACATCATCCAACAATGACAAAGTAATGGCTGGTACCATCTGTTGTTTAGCAGGAACCTGCTGGATGAGAGCAGTGTGCTCCTGAATAGTGGTGGGGACGTGTCCAGATGCTGGTGCCGGTGTGTGACAGTCTGTGCCATGAGCACAGTGGGAAGGCTGGTCTTGGGTTGTACTGAGGTCCCCGGGGGCCCACATACAACACATACCAAGATCATACAGCACCAGAACCCATGAGGTTTGGTATCAGCAGTCCAGTACCAGAATGGGTTCAGACCACGCTCTGCCATTGGCAATGAACATGCAGATTGTGTCCTCCTAGACAAGACCAATACCACAGAGTCCCGGAACCTGAACAGGGATGACTGATGGCTTCCTCGTGAATCAGAAGAGGAGAGGGAACAGTACTGCAACAAAAGGGGCAGGGGAAGGGAGCTCGCCTCATGGTTGTAGGTGGAACTTGACCAGACAAAGTTGCCAGATCGAGGAACCCCGTTAGTGTCATGCCTGAATGCGGCTCCAATAGCCACAGGGGAGCATGCCCTATATGGCATAAGGAGGGGTATGGCTGCAGATCAATGTGGGGATGACTGTCTGGGGGGCAGTGCAAGAGGCAACAGAGTAGTTGGTATCAGAGTCAGGCTTCTGCCTGGTACTGCAGCAGCTGGCAGCTTCTCGGTTTGCCTCAATACTGAAGAGGCTAGAATGACCGTGGACGTACTGGCCTGGGACTCTATCATGTCCAGTTCTGCTTGGCTTGTACCAACTTTGGTGCTCAGGGAACTTTGTCTAAGTTTTGAGGCACCTTTAATAGCCAACAGTCTGGTAGCCTTGCACAGCCTCAAAGTGGATGTGGAGAGGGCGATGTTCGCCTTTTCTTTTTAAAGGGTTAAGAGCCTGATCTATGCTTTTCAGGTGAGGAAGGCACAGGCCTCAGAGATATAATTATAATTCTTGACATCTGATTTGTGTCCATTTATTCTTTTACGTAGATGTCATCAATATAGCAAATCAGATGTCAAGAATTATAACATTCATAAACCAGTCGGAGAACACTTCAATCTCTCTGGTCACGCGATTACAGACATGAAAGTTGCGATATTACAACAAAAAAACTTCAAAACCAGACCCCAGCGAGAGACTGTTGAATTGGAATTCATTTGCAAATTGGATACAATTAACTTAGGCTTAAATAGAGACTGGGAGTGGCTAAGTCATTATGCAAGGTAACCTATTTCCCCTTGTTTTTTCCTACCCCCAACTCCCCCCAGACTTTCTTGTTAAACCCTGGATTTATGTTGGAAATGGCCCACCTTGATTATCATACACATTGTAAGGAGAGTGATCACTTTAGATAAGCTATTACCAGCAGGAGAGTGGGGTGGGGGAAGTGAAAACCTTTTGTAGTGGTAAACACCCATTTTTTCATGCTTTGTGTGTATAAAAAGATCTTCTATACTTTCCACAGTATGCATCCGATGAAGTGAGCTGTAGCTCACGAAAGCTTATGCTCAAATAAATTGGTTAGTCTCTAAGGTGCCACAAGTACTCCTTTTCTTTTTGCGAATACAGACTAACACGGCTGTTACTCTGAAACCTGTCAATTCAAAGAGTATGTGCAAGGAAGGTTTGGCATAAGTATGCGGGCCACCTTCCTGCAACAGAGAGATTGGCAAAAATACCGTTCTGCATTCTTGTATGAACATTCCCCTGAGAATGTGCGTTAATCTTCAGGCCACTATTTCAGGAAGCCCTGTACTCCAGGAGATGGCGGTTTTGACATGTAGATTCTGAAGCACCCTTTTGTAAAAGTAAGCGTAGCCAAAAGGAGTTCACACTGAGACCACCACTTACAAAAAAGGAGGCCTTCAGACAGTTGACTGCAGCTCTCTCAATGGGCTAGCATCTGAGTAAGTGCAAGATATTCCTCCTGGGCTTAATTGCAAGGTCCAAGACTTAAAAAGGTAGAAAAAACTGTCTACTGCTTGGGACACTGGTGCTGGAAAGATAATATTACCAGCCAGTTTACCAGGTACAATACCACCAAGAGGCCATCTTCACAAAGAAAAGCCTAAATCCTCCAGCATTCAATTGGTGAATACATGGATGACTTGTCAGTGGGAACAGAATAAAGTCCTCTAAAAATTAAAGACCCTCAATGACAAGTGTGGGGGAAGCAGAGAGAGAACTGTTCAGGCAGGTATGCTACAGGCTTAACAT
Source organism: Caretta caretta (assembly GCF_965140235.1). Lineage (NCBI taxonomy): Eukaryota > Metazoa > Chordata > Testudines > Cheloniidae > Caretta > Caretta caretta. The sequence continues at coordinate 6,249,881 of NC_134210.1, read as the reverse complement.
ACACCAAAAAATTGGTCACAAGATTCTCCTGGTGGCCACATTGCAGGCCACAGCATGGAGTTACAAGCCTCGGAGGACCACGTGATGCATTAATGAAGAAGATAGCTAGGACAAAGAAGCTGGATAGGTTTTCTATACATTTTTGACCTATGTGAAGATGATCACACAGTCAGTTAGATCCCTTCACCCATAAAGCTGCTTGCTGTTAAGCCAAGAAAGGATTCCTTTAGGAACTACAGTGAACTGTAATCCAGGAAGCCCCAATGTGGTATATGGCTTTCCATGGAGAAAGGACATTTTAGTGCTGGCAGTCATTGAGAAGGTCTACCTATGGAATGCATTCCCAGGACTCCAATTAGTCTAAAGCCAACCCATAATAGATGAATAAAAAGAAAACATATGACAAGATCTTGCATGCTGGATGAATATACATGGCCTGATTTGGCTTGTTTTCTTGTAAACAAGAAACCAACATTCCCATGTTCTTCCTACTGAGACTGGAGGGGGCAGTTGAACGGCTCTTGACAAAAGGGTTGAATTATCTGATTCCCAAGTTCTAGTTAATGTCAGCCAAAGGAAACTCTGAGGTGACAGATTCAGGAAAGCTTCTTTCCACAGAGGAGCTAGACACAACAAGAGCAAGAAGCTTCTAGTGATCAATGGCTCCATGTCTAGTTGGCAGTCTGTATCAAGAGGAGTGCCCCAAGGGTCAGTCCTGGGGCCGGTTTTGTTCAATATCTTCATTAACGATCTGGAGGATGGCGTGGACTGCACCCTCAGCAAGTTTGCAGATGACACTAAACTGGGAGGAGTGGTAGATATGCTGGAGGGTAGGGATAGGATACAGAGGGACCTAGACAAATTTGAGGATTGGGCCAAAAGAAATCTGATGAGGTTCAGCAAGGACAAGTGCAGAGTCCTGCACTTAGGACGGAAGAATCCCATGCACCGCTACAGACTAGCGACCGAGTGGTTAGGCAGCAGTTCTGCAGAAAAGGACCTAGGGGTTACAGTGGATGAGAAGCTGGATATGAGTCAACAGTGTGCCCTTGTTGCCAAGAAGGCTAACAGCATTTTGGGCTGTGTAAATAGGGGCACTGCCAGAAGATCGAGGGACTTGATTGTTCCCCTCTATTCAACATTGGTGAGGCCTCATCTGGAGTATTGTGTCCAGTTTTGGGCCCCACACTACAAGAAGGATGTGGAAAAATTGGAAAACGTCCAGCGGAGGACAACAAAAATTATTAGGGGACTGGAACACATGAGTTATGAGGAGAGGCTGAGGGAACTGGGATTGTTTAGTCTGCGGAAGAGAAGAATGAGGGGGGATTTGATAGCTGCTTTCAACTACCTGAAAGGGGGTTCCAAAGAGGATGGATCTAGATTGTTCTCGGGGGGAAAGCAGATGACAAAACAAGGAGTAATGGTCTCAAGTTGCAGTGGGGGAGGTTTAGGTTGGATATTAGGAAAAACTTTTTCACCAGGAGGGTGGTGAAGCACTGAAATGCGTTACCTAGGAAGGTGGTGGAATCTCCTTCCTTAGAGATTTTTGAGGTCAGGCTTGACAAAGCCCTGGCTAGGATGATTTAGTTGGGGATTGGTCCTGCTTTGAGCAGGGGGTTGGACCAGATGACCTTCTGAGGTGCCTTCCAACCCTGATATTCTATGATTCCTTGGTGGGCTGGCATATTAAAAAACCCGGGAGTCAGAACTAGGATTTCTCCTTTGTGCAGGGTAAAGAAGCACTGATGTTTAGCAAATGGGGAGTTCTCCCTTGAGAATGTGGGAGAGAGATTGTGCTTGAGTGGTAGCCTGCACAGAAGCAGCCTAATTTAAGATGCTAAGTTAACTCAGGAGCCCACGTTGGGGTGAGGGATCCTCAGCTCTCTCTCTACTTCCATTACATCACGAGAATGTCCACATCTTCGACAACTTTCATAAGAGAGGCCTGGGTAAACGGAAACCTCTCCTTATGCTTTTATCCTTGCATCTCCCCAGAAGTCAGGAAGTATTATCCCCATTTTATAGATGGGAGGGTACAAAGAAGACACTGACTTGCCTAATGCTACAGAGGGAGTCAAGGAATTGAATCCAGGTCTCTTAAGTCCCAGTCAAATGCCTTAACCATAAAACCTTCCTCGTTAAGCCCAGAAGCGATCCTGGAGTAGCTAGATCCATGGCTGCAGTGCCTTGGTGAGCTCAAGAGTTCCCAGGTGGAATGGACAAAAGGAACCTGCAGGGAAGTCACAGTACGTTCCTTTCCTTTTCTCTCCTGAGGCTCTGGCTCCGTCATAGATATGGTGAGAGAGAAAAAGGGAAGAGATGTGTCAAAACCAAAATTAAAGCAGTAACTGCACAGCACGCGTGCCTCTGAAGTGAGCAGGAACAGAAAGTACCAAACCATGCTTAGATCTGACTGGTAGCACGGCTCTCAGTCAGTGCTAGCAAGAGAGGCATGCATGTCACTTCAGTACAGACCAACAGAAATGAAGGCAGTAAATGCCACTGTAAGTATTTTAAATTGTGTGTATGTATTGTGGAGCAGGAAAAGACAAGCCGGTTTAACAGAACATTTGGAGATTTTTCTCCCCAAGTCTGCAAAGCTTTAAAATTAGCCCTCTGTGTTTGCTTGTTCTTTTAATGCCTGCATTTATTAAGGAGCAAAATAACCATGTCTCTGAAATGCCAAAACAATATGGATCCATAAATAATGTTCCATTCCTATTTGTACCTAATCTAAATATTTATGTAGTAATTTACCAGTAAAAGATGCAAACTATTTTTTTAAATGTTACATTGTATTAAAGGTTAACACATGACATGTTTTATTACGAGGCTTTAAATGACATTGGAGACCAATGTCTTGGACGAGCTCCAATGGAAGCATTGTAGTTGAAACGGACACAGGCAGGCCCTCATATTCACTTTTCACAAAGATAAATGTGGAAGTTCAGACCTTTCTCAGTGCTATTTCAGTCTGCCTGGCCATAGACCAAACAAGCCAGGAGTGCATTGATTTACAGAGTGAAGGCTAGCTTCACAACCAGAAGGGCTAGAAACAGATATATTAGTCAAACTTGGCTCTCACACAGAACAATAATGTAAAGTTTCAGAAAGGATACCTTTACCAAAATTAGGACAGGTCAAAATAGGAGTAGTGTACATAAAGCTCAACCCCGAATACTCTTAATTCTTTTGTTATAAAGATGCTGCGCTTAAGAATAGAAAAATTCCTGCTAGCTACCAAATAAAGCATAGAATCATCTCTCATAGCTATGACACTTGGCAGCTATATTTTTCTAATGACCCCACCCCTCCAGCAATGTCCCCCCCTAGCTCCCCGTCACCTATTGCATTAAATTCAAGCCCCTCCTCCTCACTTTTATGGTCCTATAAATCCAGGTCCCATCTTTGCTGCTGCTCTAGAGTCGTACTACACACCTATGATTTCCCTATGCTCCTTACTGTTCCCTTGGTCTCCTCCTGCCCCACTCCGCCTTCTACTCCTGCTGCCCCCTGCACTGGAAATAGCTTCCAACTTCTTTGCCATACAAACTCACTCTCCTTCAACTCTTTTCTTAAAGCCTGCTACTTCCAGAAACCCCGCCTCCACGTCTCCTGAGCAATAATTGCTATACATTCCCAACCTGAACCATTTTCCCAAGTTGTCCCTATCTTCAACATAAAATCTTTGTGTTATGACCTTGCTCACACCAGGTTAAATCCAGAGTAATTCCAATAACTTCAGTGGAGTTGCTCCAAATTTACACTCATCTGAACAAGATGACCTCCTGAGGTCTCTGCCAATCCTAATATTCTATATTCTAGGATCAGAATTATTTTTCTAAAGTGCCTGGGACCTATTAGCGCAGGGATGTCACAGTACATTCCTTTCCTTTTCTCTCCTGAGGCTCTGGTGCCACTCTGTGCCTCAGTTTCCCTGCCTGTAAATTGGGGATATAATACCTATTTCACAAGCGTGTTGGGAGTTTAATGTTCATCAGTGCTTTGAAGACAAAGAGCTAAATATTATCATAAATTAAAGCTCCTATCTTGGAATCCACCAAGGATACATGCACAGCATTAACAAATAACTTACTTTTTAAATGCTTTTCGAACAGCCCCACATTCCAGCAGGGAGAATAAACAATATGAACAATGATTAGTGAATACTGCCCAAGTAGATTATATTTCCCTTAACAGAGTTAAAGCACATCTGCTCGCAAGTTGGGAAAGGCTGGTTTTCCAGATATAACTAGTCAGATACAGCAGCATGAAGAGATGTATTAATGTCCCTTGCTTCAGTGAGAGACAGAGTACACAGGCTCACTGATGGAATCTGCATTTTTGGTTTTCATTTGTTCTGCTTGGGTAACCTTACCAGACTGAGAAAACACATTTTCAAGCATTACTATTTTGAATACCATTGTTCAGTCAGACTATCTTTTTCTCCACTTAGCCATATCTAGATCAAAGAAAACTTGGAAGCGGAACTTAACTTTCTATCTAAGAGTGGAAACATTTATCCTTAAAATGTAATAAAATTTCTCCTCTCAATGATACACAGTAGTACTCGGAATGTATTACACATGATCAATGCTGCAATGAGGTGTAGAATACTAGTGCAAACACAGTTCATCTTTATGCATGCTATCGTTAAATATGTTGTTAGAGTTAAGTGCCTTTCATAGAAAAGAATCATTGCAATTATCAGTGGTGTTAGCAGTTCTCTAAAATATCAAAGTTTACTTTTTGTTATAAGAACTACTCAAGGAAACTGCCCTGCTACAAACATTTCTAGAGTACGGATCACAATGTTCCACTTTCTTACCGGTTTCAGAGTAACAGCCGTGTTAGTCTGTATTCGCAAAAAGAAAAGGAGTACTTGTGGCACCTTAGAGACTAACCAATTTAGTTGAGCATGAGCTTTCGTGAGCTACAGCTCACTTCATCGGATGCATACCGTGGAAACTGCAGCAGACTTTATATATACACAGAGATCATGAAACAATACCTCCTCCCACCCCACTGTCCTGCTGGTAATAGCTTATCTAAAGTGATCATCAGGTGGGCCATTTCCAGCACAAATCCAGGTTTTCTCACCCTCCACCCCCCCACACAAATTCACTCTCCTGCTGGTGCTAGCCCATCCAAAGTGACAACTCTTTACATAATCAAGTCGGGCTATTTCCTGCACAAATCCAGGTTCTCTCACATCCCCCCCACCCCCATACACACACAAACTCACTCTCCTGCTGGTAATAGCTCATCTAAACTGACCACTCTCCAAGTTTAAATCCAAGTTAAACCAGAACATCTGGGGGGGGGGGGGTAGGAAAAAACAAGAGGAAACAGGCTACCTTGCATAATGACTTAGCCACTCCCAGTCTCTATTTAAGCCTAAATTAATAGTATCCAATTTGCAAATGAATTCCAATTCAGCAGTTTCTCGCTGGAGTCTGGATTTGAAGTTTTTTTGTTTTAAGATAGCGACCTTCATGTCTGTGATTGCGTGACCAGAGAGATTGAAGTGTTCTCCGACTGGTTTATGAATGTTATAATTCTTGACATCTGATTTGTGTCCATTTATTCTTTTACGTAGAGACTGTCCAGTTTGACCAATGTACATGGCAGAGGGGCATTGCTGGCACATGATGGCATATATCCCATTGGTGGATGTGCAGGTGAACGAGCCTCTGATAGTGTGGCTGATGTTATTAGGCCCTGTGATGGTGTCCCCTGAATAGATATGTGGGCACAATTGGCAACGGGCTTTGTTGCAAGGATAAGTTCCTGGGTTAGTGGTTCTGTTGTGTGGTATGTGGTTGTTGGTGAGTATTTGCTTCAGGTTGCGGGGCTGTCTGTAGGCAAGGACTGGCCTGTCTCCCAAGACTTGTGAGAGTGTTGGATCATCCTTTAGGATAGGTTGTAGATCCTTAATAATGCGTTGGAGGGGTTTTAGTTGGGGGCTGAAGGTGACCGCTAGTGGCATTCTGTTACTTTCTTTGTTGGGCTTGTCCTGTAGTAGATAACTTCTGGGTACCCTTCTGGCTCTGTCAATCTGTTTCTTTACTTCTGCAGGTGGGTATTGTAGTTGTAAGAAAGCTTGACAGAGATCTTGTAGGTGTTTGTCTCTGTCTGAGGGGTTGGAGCAAATGAGGTTGTATCGCAGAGCTTGGCTGTAGACGATGGATCGTGTGGTGTGGTCAGGTTGAAAGCTGGAGGCATGCAGGTAGGAATAGCAGTCAGTAGGTTTCCGGTATAGGGTGGTGTTTATGTGGCCATTGTTTATTAGCACTGTAGTGTCCAGGAAGTGGATCTCTTGTGTGGACTGGACCAGGCTGAGGTTGGTGGTGGGATGGAAATTGTTGAAATCATGGTGGAATTCCTCAAGGGCTTCTTTTCCATGGGTCCAGATGATGAAGATGTCATCAATATAGCGCAAGTAGAGTAGGGGCTTTAGGGGACGAGAGCTGAGGAAGCGTTGTTCTAAATCAGCCATAAAAATGTTGGCATACTGTGGGGCCATGCGGGTACCCATAGCAGTGCCGCTGATCTGAAGGAATACATTGTCCCCAAATGTGAAATAGTTATGGGTAAGGACAAAGTCACAAAGTTCAGCCACCAGGTTAGCCGTGACATTATCGGGGATAGTGTTCTTGACGGCTTGTAGTCCATCTTTGTGTGGAATGTTGGTGTAGAGGGCTTCTACATCCATAGTGGCCAGAATGGTGTTATCAGGAAGATCACCGATGGATTGTAGTTTCCTCAGGAAGTCAGTGGTGTCTCGAAGGTAGCTGGGAGTGCTGGTAGCATAGGGCCTGAGGAGGGAGTCTACATAGCCAGACAATCCTGCTGTCAGGGTGCCAATGCCTGAGATGATGGGGCGCCCAGGATTTCCAGGTTTACGGATCTTGGGTAGTAGATAGAATATCCCAGGTCGGGGTTCCAGGGGTGTGTCTGTGCGGATTTGATCTTGTGCTTTTTCAGGAAGTTTCTTGAGCAAATGCTGTAGTTGCTTTTGGTAACTCTCAGTGGGATCATAGGGTAATGGCTTGTAGAAACTCGTGTTGGAGAGCTGCCGAGCAGCCTCTTGTTCATATTCCGACCTATTCATGATGACAACAGCACCTCCTTTGTCAGCCTTCTTACCGTTACTAAATGTACAACTTGCAGAGAATAAACAAGTAGCCCTAACCCAATGGTAATGGAATGCATTAAAAACCCATTTACGCATCAGTCCTCGTCTTTTGTTGTTTTTTTTCTTCAAAACCACCACAATCCCACCTTCGCTTTTTATGACTGGGGCACAGAATCTACCACTGACTTGGAAACAAGGATGAAGCTGGGATCGTCTCCAAAGAAAGCAAACTCCGTGCTAAGTTAAGCTTCAGTGGGATGAGCCAGACCACTGCTCAATAGCTCTTTTCCTTTCTCTGCCTCCTAGAACATAACCTCGACCTCTAAATATCAGTAACTACTATTCTAATCAGTGACATGCAAAACCTATATGTGAACGTAATTATTCTGAGCTATATCATCTACGCAACAAAGGTGATTAAAAAAACCCAACTGATTACAACCATTGCATCTCCCATATCTACTGCCTTTTCTTTTCTTGCCTTTCACCAAGAAGGGTGGTGGGCCTGTCTGTTTGATCTCCCATATTTTACCCTGTGCCTTCTAGATCTTACAACCTGGCACATATACTGTCCCTACAAAATATCCCTAGTACACCGGACTCACGCTAGAACGCGGGGTTCGAGATCCCATGCGCGATACTGTGTTATAGCGGGGGCCGCATTACCATGGATCCCAACTTAAATATCTAAATTTGGGATCCATCGCCACAACCGCGCTATATGCAAATCCGTGTTATAACGATGCAGGCTCTAGCGAGCGTCCGCTGTACTTATAATGCAAAACACTTTATGACACTTCTAGCTCTGGGAGAAGAGAAAAATGAAGCATGAAATAAGAAATATACTAGCAGAACAATATTCATTGACACTGATAAGTCTGTATACTACTGCACAAGGGAAGTGTTAAGTGTTTTGCTTTTTTTTTTTTTAAATACATTTTGTCCAGCCTTTCTCATGTCATTGTTCGTTTAGCCCCTTGTTCCTTTTCTCATGTGTCATGTAGCCTGGGTACCAAATTTGTCAAATGCTGCACAAATACATCTAGCAGAACAGTTTTATACCCAATCACTCAAATGACAATCATAAAAAGCTGCTGAACGTGTTTTCCTACATCTTTAGCTGGTCTTTTATGGCTATCTGAAATGTGTCTGATTTTTCTAAAGGTTCTTTTTGCCTCCCGCTGCAACCAGATCGACTCTTAGCAGCAGCTGTGTAGCTTACACATAAAACTTGTGTGATCTTTTTTTCTCTATTATAAGAGTCAAGGTATTATAAATAAATGGTCATTAAAGCCCTGTTGTAAGGAACTTAACCCCTACGAGAATGCACCAATTGGTCTCAGCATTGATTTCAACTGAAAAGGCTTGAGAATTGACTCTTTGAACTACTTTTACAATCTCAAGTTCATTCTATGGCCAAAAAGAAAGTCAATGTTTGGCACCGCATCGCAAATGTTGACACTGTCCCCCAACCTCATAATCAATCTTAAAACATGCAGCAGACTATCAAATACATAGCTTTCAAAAAACTTAGGAAGAGAAAAGCTACAAAGAAGAGCTTGAGAAAGGACATGTAGGATGAAAGCTTACTGTATCACTTGAAGTCTACTTTTCTGGCTTCAATTTGGAATCTTTGTGGTGGTAATTTCTGATGTTAATGTAAAATAATCCTAAAAAACATTGCTCGAGTCTGTCAAAGGGGAAAGCCAAGAATGACTAATTGGATTTCTTCAAACAGCTAGTATTGTCTCAAGCAGTAGAAGCAATGCCACGTATATCCCTTAAAGTTTCCTTGGGCTCACTACAAAGCTTCCTTCTTTTTTCTTGAGGGACAGCCACACTGCTGATCCTCGGAAAAATAAGTTTATATCCAGAATTGAAAAGTGGTGAATGGTAATGGCCAAGAAGGATCATAGCATCTAAAGCATTGAAAATTGGTTAGTTATTTCCTTGTAATCAAATTCCATCAACTAACATGTTCTAGAACTCCAGCGTAGGTGAGGCAGTATATACTTAACCATGTGCTAAACTTGTCATGCCTAGGCTTGTGTTAGGTAGCATATTTTAAAAACACACTTTTAAACTCTAATCTAGACAATGCCTTGTTTGCGCATGAGTGGCATTTAAAAAAACCCTAGCACAACAGAGACAGATAACGGTGGAACACTAAACATGTTAATGTCGGATAAAAATGAAATAGTACTGAGGGAAAGTAAAAGTAAGTTAAAAGACTGTGTGTGTGCAAGGAATAAATATTTTCTGTCACAGACTTTAGACCTTCAACACAAAACAGGAACTGACCAAATGAAAGTAATTCTTTGTTGAGCAAAACAGGGATATCATGGTCCTGTATCTGGCAGGGAAGTAAGAGAGCACCATGCTTTGCAGATCAGGTTACTGACGCTTCATAAGGGAGCGTGCACATCAGCAGCTGGCACAAAAGGCCGGGGGGGGGAGGGGGGAGCTATACCTTCAGATCAGCAAACCTAGGACCCAGGGGACCGCACAGTCCCAATCAGCTGTGTCATACCCTCTCAAACTCAAGGGAGCCCTAAATCCATATCCATACCTTCTTCCCAGGGCAAGCTATTTACCCTTACTTACTTATTTTCTAAACAATCTTCCCTCCCGTTATAAATGAAGGATGGACTAACAAAACAGCATACAGTGGCCTACACATGGAAATCTGGGGGAAAGCCATTATATGCTTAACTGAGAAAGGTTTAAATCTTTTATTACTGATTTGCTTGAATAAAACATCAAGCTTACTCTAATGTACTGGTTTACCCAAGAACTCTGTTGTTGGGAATTGTTTAATGTAAAAACCATATGAAAATAAGTTATAAAAAAGCCAAGAGAATCTCAGTAATTTTAATCTATCTTGACCTTTTTGGAAGGGGAGAATTTGATATTTCACAGATTCTAAACCACTATCAGTACCAAAGCAGAAGAGTATAACATTCAAGAGACAAGAAAATTTGGGCTAACATCATCTGAAGTGATGCATGCTACAACAGTGTAATTCAACTGTACATTGCAAAGCACCAAAAGGGTCAGAAAGAATTTTTCAGTACCTTGCCACACCCTCATTTATAGAGTATTCCAAAAGTGGCCAGTATCAGTTTTCAACTTCCTTTGAAGAATCAGGGATAGGCTATTGCTAGCAATAAGATACTAAACTTGAAGGACTATTGTCCAATATGATATTGTACAGTTTTCTTTTGTTCCAAAGACCCATGCAAAGTATTAGTTATAAAATACTTTCAAATATTAATTTATTTTGGGAACATAGTGCATCATCTTTCAGCCAGAGGTCTTTCCAGTGGCTTAGTATCCATCAACAACTACTTCATCTACCAGGGAGAAGCAGTCACCCCAGGCTGAAACATGGCAGCGGTTTAACAATTTCTTGAACCTATGTTTTAAACGACTGTAGCAGTAATAAAATGAGTTGATTTGGTTGGAAATAGTTGGCATTTTGGTAAATTGCACAAGTAATTGACTTGTGACTTTAAAATCATCATGTCCAAAAGCATAGCTACATCTAAAAATGTAAGGTCCTAAAATCCAATGTTTTCTGTTCTCAAAGGTGTGCGAGTAAAGACTCTTGAATCAGGAAAGCCAACATTTTTAACGTATTTACAACATTCACCTTTAATATTAAGTAACTTATTCATGTTTCACAAAAAAGTAAGTAAATAAAGCCACTGTTTTTATACAATTTCTTTTAAGAATATATGTATACATAAAGGACTGTGTGTGTATGCAGATGCATAGTATATTCTATGCATAAAATCTACCTTCCTATTTCCCCATGTTTATTCCACCCCCCCCTCCCGTTCCTCAGATGTTCTTGTCAATTGCTGGAAATGGCCCACTTTGATTATCACTACAAAAGGTCCGTCCTCCCGTCCCCCCCTCGCTGCTCTCCTGCTGGCAATAGCTCACTTACCCAATCACTCTCGTTACAGTGTGTATGGTAACACCCATTGTTTCATGTTTTCTGTGTATATAAATCTCCCCACTGTATTTTCCACCGAATGTATCCGATGGAGTGAGCTGTAGCTCACGAAAGCTTATGCTCAAATAAATGTGTTAGTCTCTAAGGTGCCACAAGTCCTCCTTTTCTTTTTCCTTCCACATGAGTATTTCAAGATAGGGAGTTCAAGGTATACCCTTAGAAATGCCATTTTTTCCTTAAACCTTTAAAAAAAAAAAAAGACTGAGTGTTTTATTCCCAGATATGGCGACAGGAGTGGAAACTGTATTTGGCAGCAGACTTCTGCCCGGGTAGAAAAATCTTACATATCTCACCATATTAATAATTACTTGGATTCAGTGCTGAGGGAGAGCACTGACTAACTATTTTCAAATAAAAGGAGTACTTGTGGCACCTTAGAGACTAACCAATTTATTTGAGCATGAGCTTTCGTGAGCCACAGCTCACTTCATCAGATGTGGCTCACGAAAGCTCATGCTCAAATAAATTGGTTAGTCTCTAAGGTGCCACAAGTACTCCTTTTCTTTTTGCGAATACAGACTAACACGGCTGTTCCTCTGAAACCTGTCATTATTTTCAAATAATCTCACGCCACAAACAATATGCATTAATCACAGCTAAAATGCTGCAACTTGCTGGAGGAATAGCAGTGCTAGAGCTGAATTTAAACACACAATCTACATCTTTCTAAATCAGCTAGAATCTATTCTAGTCTGTAAAAACTGCAATCTTAACCACACAATATGTATATTTTTCCCTTGATTGCGCCTACTTGTTTTTTCAAGGGCATTCCCATTAGGAACAAACACTTCTCTATCCTCTCTCTCTCTCCTTATAGCACAGTGAAAATAATCATATCAAGGGAAACTTATTACTGTTTCCAAATTGTGTCTGGCTCTCAGCAGGCACACTCTCCAGGCAACAGTTTTGCTGCTACATTATGACTAATCTTTTTTTCAGATGACACTTTGTACTGTAGGTAGAGAGAAAAAGGAGAGATATTTGTGATTTGGGATGAGATAAACCCTCCTGAGCCAAGTGAAACAGCAATATCTTCTCTCTCTCTCTGCACCCTCTTGCAAAAAGCAAATTTTAATTTTCATCTTTGAGAGCAATTTCATAGTCTACTGTACGCACACACACAAGTATGGGCACAAATTCACTTTGTAAAAGAAGGTGAAGCTTGCAGTTTCCTCTGATTTTGGATCTGTCAGTTACTTCATGTGAGGAGAAAGTGTCTGAGTGTGGAAAAAACAGTTACCTAATTCCTGGCTAGCTGGACAAACCACACACTGTCCAATGCTGCCACCTGCTGTCTAAATATTAAAGAAATGAAGCTCTGGTTGCAAAAACTGGCATTCAAAAGTATTTGCTAGACTGTCTGCTCCTGGATGACCACTTTGGAAAGAATAACGCTTGGGTTCCATTTGGATCTATATTTTAGGGTTTTCCCTTATCCTCACCAAAACTTTTTTTAATTGTTACTACTACATGAAACATGAAGTCATTCCCACCAGAAAGGAACCCTAACAACATGAAGGGCAGAGACCATATGTTTTAAAATTAATTCAAACTAAGGCCTCTGATCCTGTCTTGAGATTCACAAGCACAAATCCTTTTGCCCAGGAGGAATCCCACAAATGCAAGGATTCAAGGGTTTAGATTAACAGATCCTGGCGTAATTTAATACAGTGATCACCAACTTGTCGATAGCCATCTCCAGTGGTGCAGTGTGGCTGCCGGCTAAGGCAGACTCCCTGCCTACCCCAGCCCCACGCCGCTTCTGCAAACATACAGCGCAGCCCCCGGGCCCCAGGGGCGGGGGTCTCCCTCCACGCGCTGCTCCAGCCTGCAAGCACTGCCCCACAGCTCCCACTGGCTGGGAGAGCTGCACGGGCGGTGCTTGCAGAGAGGGGCAGTACACAGAGTCACGTGCCCCCCGTCCCTCCCCCAGGGGCTGCAGGGGCACGTTGGCCTCTTCCGAGAGCAGTGTGGGGCCAGGGTAGGCAGGGAGCCTGACTTAGCCTCGCTGCACCTACCGCCGACCGGGAGCCGCCGGAGGTAAGTGCTGCCCAGCAAAAGGCTGCACCCCAACCCTCATCCCGGAGCCCCCTCCTGGAGGCAGCACCCCATCCCCACTCCTGCACCTTGAACCCCCTCCTGCACCCCAAGCCCCACCCTAAGCCTCCTCACTGAGCCACCATCCCAACCCCCCTCCTGCACCCCAACACAGGCCTGAGCCCCCTCCCGAAGCCAGCACCCAATACCCCCTTCCGCACCCCAAACCCTTCCTGCACCCCAAGCCCCAGCCCTGACCCCCTCCCAGAGCCTGCACCCTCCAACCCCTCCTACACCCCAACACTCTGCCCCAGCCCGGAGCCCCCTCCTACAGCTTGCACCCCACACCCCCTTCTGCACCCCAACCCCCTGCCCCAGGCTCAGCCCAGAGCCCCTTCCCACACTGTGAACCCCTCGGCCCCAGCCCAGAGCCCACACACACACCCCCGAATCCCAATCCCCTGCCCCAGCCTGGTGAAAGTGAGTGAGGGTGGGAAGAGCAAGCGATGAGGGTGGGAGAGATGGAGTGAGAGACGGGGCTTTGAGGAAGGGACGGGGTAGATCCTGGGTTGCCCTTAGATTCAAAAAGTGATCATAGGTGTAAAAAGATTGGAGACCACTGATTTAATAGCACAGGATTTAAGATTGGTATAGTTTCTAGTCATAAAAATAATTTTAGCTATTTAAAAGGCAATGTGTATACACACACAGATCTCACACAGAGAACTACATTAAAATCAGTAGGCTGAAAAATTAGCCTTTGATATCAAGCTAAGGGCCTCTTCTGGAAATAATACTTTTCTAAATAATCCCTCCCCAGTTATAGAGAACTAGGAAAGATGCACACGGCTTAGAACAAGCAAAGGATACATATTCCTTCCATCAGGTAGCACAACTTTCAAAGAGAACTGTCAGATGATGTGTTTTTGATGTTTCTAGGGTCAGAACAAAAGTCATGACTATGCACCAGAGCTAGATCATCTCAGGAAACTCCATTACTTTGTCCATAAGAGAGTGTTTGCTGCACTGCAGAACCATCAGGTCCTGCCCTTTAACCTGCAGATGTAACCACCACTGTTCTTAGAGGCTATGCTCTGGCCTCCCCAGTATCTCCCTATCTCCTGGATCCCTTAACCTTCCACTATGAGGAGCCTCACAGGGCATTTTTATTAATTATTTGCATGACAGTAGCGCCTAAGAACGCCAGCTGAGATTGTATAGTCTTGCACAATGGACTGCCAAACATCAAGTAAGATCTTATACACACTGTAGGTTTGAGGCACGGGGTAGTGGGGGGAGAGGGGATGCATGACATTGACATTGGCTCTCCTGTAACTCCACCCTGTTCTAACTCCCCTCCTCGCTGAACCCTTTCTGTGAGGTTGGGGCAAAGTGATTGATCCCACAGAGCCACAAGCTGTTGGCCCCGTCCCTGTCCCCCCACAGCCCCTGGAGAGATGCACTGTATCTGCCCCCTTTCTCTTCATGTATGTGACAAGCCAGCCCATAAGGCTTTCAAGATAAAAACCATAGAGTTACTGAAACTTCTAGGTCTTAGAACTGTGGGCTTGAAAGGAAATAAGAACATGATTAGCCTGAGAAGTGCCAATAAACATTCCCTCGACATGTAAGTGTTTAGATCTCTGGCTAATGCTTATACTGCTTTTGCAGGGCACTTTTCCTCGTCAATAGGATCGTTATAAATAAAAAAGTATTCCTCCAAAAATCCTTTGGGGCAACCAAGGTTAACATTTTAGAACAAAAAATTAGAACTCTTGAGGAAAAATATCCTGAACAGAAGAAGAAAGTAGGAACTATAGTTGGAAGACCAACTTTTAAAAATTACTTACGCAGCTAGTTTCACAGTAGGGACTCCACAAAGATTGTTGAGAACTACAAGCTTTGAAGAGCAAAATCCTCTTCGAAGCTTGGCTCCAAGCAACTTTTGCTTGTAAGTTTTTACTCTTTTGTGCTGCAACTTGCAAGAGAAAGTTACTAATAAGCCTGCAGCACTTCTGATAAAAAACAAAGGTCCCAGCTTTAGCTCCAGCTTCAAAAAGAAAAATAAAGAAATGCTTTGTGCCAGGGCTTTTACTCATCTGTGGGGATGGCAGGTGGAGGAGGAGCTTCATAAAGACAGGTACAAACTTTGTAAGCAACTGAAACTCTACAAAATTAGAGAAAGTCCCTTGCAATTCTGAGCCCCTATCCCTCATAACTAGCAAGAGCTCTAGGCTTCCTCTCCTCCAGTCTGGCTTCCACCAAAAATGTGCTGAGCACAGTCACTAAGGACCTCCACCTAGCCAAGTCAAAAGGGGCCTTTCTGAATTGTTCCCTTTGATCTGCCTGCTCCTTTCAGCACAGCAGAACACTTTGCTTCTGCATTCACACTTCCCTAGGCTGCTAAAAGTGTGATCTCCTGATTCTCCACCTGCCTTGCTGATCTCTCCTTCAGTAGTTCCCCATCCCCTCATCTCAACATATTATCTCTCTGGCTTGCTCCCTTTGTTGTCCTCTTCCCTTTCATGGAAACTTGATCTGCTCCAATAGTTCCAATTATAACCTCTACATCCTCTAGCTGTGTGGTCTCGCTATCAAATATCTTCTTTTGGAGGCCCTACCAGCATGTCTGACACAACGTCTCCAAAACGGAACTTGTAATCTCTCCCCACCACTTCCTTCATCTGTTATGATCACTTCAGGCTCACAACTTTCCCTTCTCCCATCACCATATCCATTCTCTTGGTAAATCCAGTCATGTCTTCCTCTTTATCAACACCAAAATTCATTCTTTCCTCGCTATTCTCAGTGCTAAAACCTTTGTCCATGCTTTTTGTCATACCTCATTGTCATTATTTATTAGTTGTATTGCAATAGCACACAAGAGTCCCAGTCACAGACCAGGATCCCATGATGCTAGGAACTGTATGAACACAAAGAAATGAGGATCTTTGCTCCAAAGAGCTTACCATCTACAAAGGCTTTTCTCCAATTTGCCTACTTCTCATCTCTGCCATTTTCAGTCCGTCATAAAAGCAACACTTAAAGTCACCTTGAACTCTGACAGACTCCATCCCATCCCTGAATTCCTTCACTGGCTTCAAGTATCTTACTGAAGACAATTCCTTATTGTCACCTTCAATGCTTTAAATAAATAATCTTGACCCCCTCCCATCTCTATTCTCACTTTCTCCTATCCCCTGCTCACTTCCTACATTCTGCCCAGTCTTCTCTCCATTATTCTGTCACCCTCACAGTTTTAAGTCTTCATTCACCCTGCACTTTATACTTCAAACAGTCTCCCATTACTTTTATAAGTGCCCCATTCTCCTCCTTCAAACCTCTCCTTTCAGGAATCATTACTACCTTGCCCTTTTTATTAACTATCTTCCCACATTCTCCTTCCATTGAGCTACTGTTACTAGTCTAGCTCCGTTTTTGGTTATCTCAGATTGTAAGGTCTTTGGGCAGGTCTTTTATACTTGTAAAGCACTGTCTGAATGCATGGCGCTATAGCAGGTATACTTAATTCAACAATGAAGAGAAAGTCTCAGGTAAGTTGGACCCAGACACAATACAGAACTTTAGCAAAACACCAACACCTCAAATTAAATCTGAGAGAAAACAAGAAGGCAGTAGAGCATGGAGATCTCTGATGTACCATGTTTAACGGAGAAATAAGCAGGCAGCAGTGTTCAGTACTAACAGAAGGTTCCAGACGATCTTCCAGATAAATTCCAAGTAGGGGGGCGCAATAATCAAGTTGGGAAACTTAATTTGAATACAAAATTTATCAGTGTCTTCTGTGGCCAGTCCTGGTGGTGACTATAATTTTCAAAGACCAGACAAACCCTTCCCTCCTCTCCATAATGCATACAATAAACTATATTCCAAAAATGAGTAGGCAGGTAACGCCGTGGGAGCGCAACTGGCTAGTAGTTGTGCACACCATATTATTTTTGCTAGCACAGCTCCTCCTGTCTCCACCCTCACCCCAGCCCGCTTGTTTCCCTGATCTATTTTTGTCTCGTCTTTTAGAATTGTAAGCTGAGTGGGTCAGAGACGCATTTGCTATATCAGTACCAC
Source organism: Caretta caretta (assembly GCF_965140235.1). Taxonomy (NCBI): domain Eukaryota; kingdom Metazoa; phylum Chordata; order Testudines; family Cheloniidae; genus Caretta; species Caretta caretta. The sequence continues at coordinate 6,232,596 of NC_134210.1, read as the reverse complement.
ACCTAGCACAATGGAGCCCCAATCTGGTTGGTCACTAGGCACTACTGCAACATAAAAGTTAAATCATACAATAATTAATTTCAACAGGAGAGCACTGCTATTGCATTCTCAAGACAGAAACAAAATGGCAAATTAAACAATACCACACGTCATGCACCATGACTGATGACTATCCACTACAGCTCTCCTCATTATAAATAAGAAACTGTACAACCAATGCTAAGTATGACTCTCAAGATGCAGCAGGTACCAGGGAACAGAGACATCAGGGACATGCATGCAGATGCCAACTTGGCCCAGCCTATAAGAAAATCAGCTTGCCCACAAATAGCATATATTGTATGTGACCAATCTATGCTAACTACTTGTGTTAAACAATCTGTTCCACCTTGCATTTTTCTGTGAAGCTGGGATTACCTTTCCCAGACCTGAAGAAGAGATGTGTGTGGCTCAAAAGCTTATCTCTCTCACCAACATAGGTTGGTCCAATAAACGATATTACCTCACCCATCTTGTCTAATATACTGCGACCGACGCAGATACAAGTGCACTGCATGGTCATGTCTTTGTCATTCCTTAGCCAAGATACACACAGGTAGTTCTTAATCTTGCCTCATTTTCAATCCAGCCTTCTAATAATTTTGTGGCTCTTCTCTTCACTCCTTCTAATTTCTCAATAACTTCCTCGGAATCTGGAGCCCAGACTGCACAAAGTAGTTGAGGGGTGGTCTCCCCAGCGCTGACTAGAGAGGCATTATCTCCTAACTTCATGATGGGATGCCTCCACAGACAGCCAAAAAATTGCACTTGCCTATTTGCAACCACATCACATTGCAGACTCACATCTTATTGCTGACTAATGCCATCCCTACATCTCTTTCAGCATTATTGCTTCCGAGGTATCCCTTTTCAATTGAGTAGTCTTCATGCATTCTGGCCAGGAATTCCCTCCCTGGTTTGGTCTTTCATAAAGTGTTGGGGGGAGGGAAGGTTCATAACACATCCTTCCTCCAAGAGCCCTACAAGCCCTAGAATTTGTTTATAAGTATTACCAAAGGGTTTTCTTTTAAATGAAATAAAAAGATTTGTAATTAACACCACTACCGTTTCTCTTACATCCCTGTCCCGTCTTTCACCTCTGATTTCTACTTAGATTATAAACTATTCAGGGATCTCACCTGTTTGTGAAGTGCTTAACACATTTTTGGCTGCATATGAAAATAAGACTAGCGGATGCAGTTTGGATTATTTAAATCTTTCCAAATTTAGTCCAATTGTTATTTTCTGTTTTTACTCTCTAGGTTCTTAAAGATGGATCTCGGTTTCTCAGGAGGGCTGGGACTAGGGTGACCAGATGTCCCGATTTTATAGGGACAGTCCTGATATTTGGGGCTTTGTCTTATATAGGCACTTATTACCCCCCACCCCCGTCCCGATTTTTTGCACTTGCTATCTGATCACCCTATCTGGGACACATGACTTATGACGAGAGGCTGGGGTAACTGGGCTTATTTAGTCTGCAGAAGAGAAGAGTGAGGGGGGATTTGATAGCAGCCTTCAACTATCTGAATGGGGGTTCCAAAGAGGATGGAGCTAGGCTGTTCTCAGTGGTAGCAGATGACAGAACAAGGAGTAATGGTCTCAAGTTGCAGTGGGGGAGGTCTAGGTTGGATATTAGGAAAAACTATTTCACTAGGAGTGTGGTGAAACACTGGAATGGGTTACATAGGGAGGTGGTGGAATCTCAATCCTTAGAGGTTTTTAAGGCCCAGTTTGACAAAGCCCTGGCTAGGATGATTTAGTTGGGGTTGGTCCTGCTTTGAGCAGGGGGTTGGACTAGATGACCTCCTGAGGTCTCTTCCAACCCTAATCTTCTATGATTCTATGATCTGTATTATATGGTGGAAAAGACATGAATAACCACTACCTTCTTCTGCATACACACAACTGTGTGTGCTTGGTAGGCAACCATGAAAGAATGTTTTACACAAACTTTTGCTGAGTTTACTCCAATGTAAAACTAAAATGTTTGAAGACAGCATTTTCTTTACACCAACATTAATACAGGACTCACACTTAGTAATGAAATGTGGATGATACTAGCCTGTATAAAAAAGCAGAAGAACAGAGAACAGTCTCAGAAAGAATAGCTTCAGCTCAAGACTACTACACTCTCAGTCTAAGTCAGTCACTATGGGAATTTAGGCTCCAGCAAATGATTGAGATATTTGGTTCAAAGGATCCAAGGAAAGATGGAAATTAAAGTGTGACATGTATGCATTTATTAGGAGATCCTAAAATGTCTCTACCATTTTTGGCTTCCATGATGCAGCAGAGGACTATAAAGAATGTTCTTTGAAGTTACAGAAAGAGTAATTACTAATACTCCACCTTGACTGATCTTCTTAAAGACTATATGCAGAGGGAAGGAAGGGAAAGTGCAGGAGCCTCTAAAAGGTGCATTTAATAGAGAGAGAAGAGATCCATTAAAGTGGTGCTTTTTGTGGATACCTGCAGCAAAATACCTTGAATTTTCCTCCTGTCGTGGAAACAAACAAACTTACACAGTCTGTTGACTATTTCTATCTATAAATTATTGCACAAAATGCCTATTACAAGAACCTTTTATGCAATAATGAAATACCCTGTTCTACTAGTCTGGATATTTTCTTTCAGGGAAGAAAGAACAGTATATTTCTTTCAGGGAAGGAAGTCTGGTTTTAGCCAACATACCAGGAGTGTTTTCCCTGAACAAGTATCTTATTTCTGATGCACTCTGGCTTCTTAGTTAGACATATGTAAAGATACACAAAGATTCTGATCCCACAAGAATTCTACATTCCTCTGGAGTTCTTAAAACGTCCAGAGTACACTTTGACAGCCAGATTTTCCATTCCATTTATATTTAGTTTTAATTCCCCCTTCTGAAGGCAGATGTGTCGTGACACCTAGTACACCCAAGTCATCACCATCATCTTGGAGCAGTCTTCAGCTTAAACCATTAGTCTACCCAGGGAGTGGCAAGCGTATTTGACCTGAGACTGCCAAATGTTGGTGTCCAAATAGCTATGCGGGTAGACTGCTAATAATAAGAACACAAGCATACACTTTGGCCCACATCCGGGTAGAATTCTTGTATCCTCTGTAAAAGCTGGATTTCCTGCTGAAGATTGGCTGTACCAGGATCTTTATCTTCCAGAGTTTTTTTTGTGTGTGACAAACGCTTTTCCCCATTAGAGCAGGCCAAAAAGTTTTTTCAATTACTTCCTGCAGTAGCAACTCAGGGTGCTGGAGGAGAAGATAAGGCAGAAGTTCTAGGACTTCCCCTGTCTTCTCCACCTGAGCAAACTTCTGTGGTCCTCTCTGATGAGCCACAAAAGGTCCTCAAGGAGGTTGTCAGGGAAGGAGGACTGGGTTGTTCAGGCCACTCCTCATGCACAGGGTAGTGGACCTGGTCTGTTTGCTATGCCTGCTCTCCTCTTGGACTAGAGTGAAGGACCAAGGCCATTATCTGCATGGACAACGTCCTCTGCTGCATAATCATAGCATGAGAAGAAATCTGTAAATCCTACATCAACAGAGAAAGTAAAAAGGCCATAAACTGCTCTAAAAATTGTTATTCATATACCCTTGCCAATCTTCATTCCAAAAGATGAAGAAATACAACGTATCTATCAGGAATTTTATATACTGAAAAATATTTCAATTAGTAGTAGGCAGATCACAGATAGAAGAATTGATCATTTTGAGATTTATACGTGCAAGCAAAAGCATGTTCCAAAAGACAGTAAAAAACAATTTGTGTCACTATAGTAGCCATAACCACAAGGCATGACCAAACCATCCTGTATAATCAATATGGGTATTAAGTACAGAAACTTGTACTGTACTTCCAAAATCAAAATGCTTATTAAGAGAAAACAAGATTTCCTCAATTCGTTTTTTTAAAGAAAATTTTGCCCTTAAAAATATTTTTAGATCCTCAAGGCACTCATATGTATATAGTTTTACAGTATAGAAAGCAACCCCAAAAAGCAAGGTCTCTCAATGGACCTTTCCAACCGAAACAAAGTTACCCCAAACTGAACAGGAGCAAATCCGACTCCCCAACATACACAACTTCCCTGCATGTTTTGCAGCAGCAAAATTTACTGTGGCTGTCTGGATAGAAAATGAAAACTCTTTCCTCGGCCTCCCTCTCTACCTTAAAATGGGTTCTAATCCTAGCTCTGCCACAACCTTCTTCTGACATGTTGGGCAAATTACTTAATCTCCATGACTTAATCTTTGAAGAAACGATAGTAATACTTTCCCAATTTACCGGGGTAAGGATATAATTCATTAACATTTGTAAAGCTTTTTGAAATTCTGGGATGGAAGGAGCTATAGGACTGCAAATACATAGTTATTTTAACTCAAAACCAGTTTTTCAGTGAGCATCAGCAATGGATAAAATAGCTATATGGAAATGGAAATCAGATGACAAACTGAAGATTATGGAATGGCATGATCACAGATTTTGTTAAAGCTTTTTTATGCAATATGTAAATTCAGACAAGTGAGAGTTGACAGTGTCTCTCCAGCTATATAAACTAGTGAAACTGACTAGTCAATTAGTTTCAGAGTAGCAGTCATGTTAGTCTGTATCCACAAAAAGAAAAGGAGGACTTGTGGCACCTTAGAGACTAACAAATTTGAGCATAAGCTTTCGTGAGCTACAGATCACTTCATCAGACGCATGCAGTGGAAAATACAGGAGGGAGATTTTATATATACCGAGAACATGAAATAACGGGTGTTACTATACCAACTGTAATGAGAGTGATCAGGTAAGGTGAGCTATTACCAGCAAGAGAGAAGCAGGTTTTTTTTCTCTCCTGCTGGTAATAGCTCACCTTACCTGATCACTCTCGTTACAGTTTGTATGGTAACACCCATTATTTCATATTCTCGGTGTATATAAAATCTCCCTCCTGTATTTTCCACTGCATGCATCCGATGAAGTGAGCTATAGCTCACGAAAGCTTATGCTCAGTTAAATTTGTTAGTCTCTAAGGTGCCACAAGTCCTCCTTTTCTTTTAGTCAATTAATGAATATTAAATTACATTAAAAAAATTTTTTTCCGTTTTAGTAATCCAACATATTTTAACAGACAGGAAAATTTGTCATTTATATATCATTTTTAACTTTACACTCTCTGATAGAATAAAAATACATTTCACATACAAATCAATGCTTGGCATTCTCCCTAAAGCAAAGCAGGTAGGCACTGATGACAACTGAAAAACTTTGCACTGCTTCTTTGAGCCAAAACAAAGCTCTTAGGTCTAACTTTAGGCTACTAACCTTAACACTAGCTCTTTTAGATAGTAATTTAGTTTTCTCCTCATAGTTTAACTGACAAATGCAGATTTTTATAGAGCAATATTACAGCATTAACAAGTCTCTTAGAAACTTTGGTTAGTTTTTATGTACAGGATAAAACTATTATTTTGACAAAATCTAGAAAATAAAGTGATGAATCAGGTTGCTTTTACTACTCATCTTTGGTAAAAAGAAGTTGCATGAGAAAAAACATAAAAATGGTAGGTACAATTTAGTATCCATAATTTCATGTTTATGTATGCTTGTCCAGATCACAAAAAAGTGATAGCAAAAAATAAATCAATATGACCTGTATGACCAGGACATTATGGAGAAAAGATCTATTTTCAGGATGGTCCCAGGGAAATTATTAAAACTAGTTATAGAAATTAAAGATGTGTGAAGGTGCCTTTTTACAATGACAAGCCTAGAATTATTGCTGTAAAATATATTTGCAGAATATAAAGTCTTGTATATCCTCAAGCATTTCAGAAAGATATTCTGAAGTGGTCTCTCTCAAAACATTTAATAGTTTTTCTGTCATTTTTAAGACAATAGAACACAAGAACATAAGAACCGACATACTGGGTCAGATCAATTCTCCATCCAGCCCAGTATCATGTCTTCTGACATTGACCAATGCCAGCTGCTTCAGAGGGAATGAACAGAACTGGTAATCATCAAGTGATCCATCCCCTGTCATCCATTCCCAGCTTCTGTCAAGCAGAGGCTAGGGACACTTCAAAGCATCCCTGCCTATCCTAGCTAATAGCCATGGATGGACCTATCCTCCATAAACTTATTTCTTTTTTGAACCCTGCTATAGTCTTTGCCAGAGGATGTTGTGAAGGCCAAGAGTTCCACTGGTAGACTGAGCATTGTGTGAAGAAATACTACCTTTTGTTTGTTTTAAACCTGCTGCCTATTACTTTCATTTGGTGACCCCTAGTTCATGTGTTATGAGGAGTAAATAACACTTCCTTATTTACTTTCTCCACACCAGTCATGATTTTATAGACCTCTTTCATAACCCCTCTCAGTCATCTCTTTTCCAAGCTGAAAAGTCTCAGTCTTATTAATCTCTCCTCATATGGAAGCTGTACCTTATCCCTAATCATTTTTGTTGCCATTTTCTGTACCTTTTCCAATTCAAATTGGATGGGGTGACCAGATCTGCACAAGATATCCCACAAGATATGGGAATACCATGGATTTATATAGAGGCAATATGATATTTTTCGTCTTATTCTCTATCCCTTTCCTAATGATTCCCAACATGCTGTTAGCTTTTTTGACTGCTGCTGCACATCGAGTGGATGTTTTCAGAGAACTATCCACAATAACTCCAAGATCTCTTTCTTGAACAGCTAATTTAGACCCTGTTATTTCATATGTATAGTTTGGATTATGTTTTCCAATGTGCGCTACTTTGAATTTATCAACACTGAATTTCATCTGTCATTTTGTTACCCAGTCATGGGAGATCCCTTTGTAACTCTTCGCAGTCTGCTTTGGATTTAATAACTATCTTGAGTAGTCCTGTATCATCTGCAAATTTTGCCATCTCACTATTTACCCCTTTTCCCAGATCATTTATGAATATGTTAAATAGTACTGGTCCCAGTATAGACCAAGGGAACCCACTATTTACCAGTCTCCATTCTGAAAACTGACTATTTATTCCTACCCTTGTTTCCTACCTTTTAACCTGTTACCAAACCGTGAGAGGCTCTTCCCTCTTACCCCATGACAGCTTACTTTGCTTAAGAGCCTTTGGTGAGGGACTGTAGCAGGGTGGTTACTCACTCCTGCGCTGTGGGGCTTAAACACCAGCCCTGGGAGAGAGCCAGGGCTGAGGCCAAGAAAAGGTAGGCTGATTGGGGAAATGGCCGCAGCTGGGCCATGCCCCAATCAGGCCATAGCTGGGCCTATAAAGGGGCTGCTAGGCTGAAGCTTAGCCAAAGTCTCTCTCTGCGTTCAGAGAGGGAAGGGCCTGGCTGCAGGGACCTGAGGGAGTACCTAGATTGGAGCAGGGCTGAGGGGGAAAGGCCTTGGGAGCAGGGGAGCTCCAGACTGGAAACCCCCAGGCTGCGAGGCCTAGATTAGGACCTATTAAGGACTGTGGTTGCAAGGGGGCAGCCCACGGGTAGACAGAGGCAGCAGGTCCAAACCTCCTCGCCTGTGATAAGTAGTGATACACTGCAGTCTGCCCCGGGGAGCGGGGCTAAGCGATGACTGGCAGTAGCCAAGACTGAGGCAAGGTGGGGGTAGTGGGTGGGGGTTCCCCAGGGAGGGGAGACCCTCAGGGATTGTTGGGGTTTACTGCCAGGGGTCAGCACCCCAGTGGGAGGAGGCACCAGGTCCTGGGAGGGACTGGGGCTGGTGGTAAGGTAGATCACCAGACAGCAGAGGGTGCTCCAGAGGCTGAGGAGCTAATTCCCAAGGACAACCAGCAGGAGGCACCGCCGGGTGAGTCCGGATCTATTACAGGGACATTTTCAAAGGCTTTCTGAAAATTTAAGTACACTATATCCACTGGATCACCCGTGTCCACATGCTTGTTGACCCCCTCAAATAAATCTAGTAGACTATATTAGGGTTTTCAGCTTCATCAACATACATAAAAAACTAAGGTGAAATAAATGCAAAAGCTTAATTCACTGTTAAGGGTCACAGAAAAAGAAAGTTACAAAGCGAGGACACGCAAAAACCACGGTTTCAATGGCAAGGTTACTCCAGCTGTGCTACACGTGCCATATGTTGTATGGTATATATTTTAGTATACAGAGATATTAAACTATACAGTTATAAATAACAGAACCTTCCACAAACGTGTAATACAGCAGAGCTAACGTTACAAGCCAAGAAATAAAAACCCAGTTTAAACTGCTTTAAACCCTCTAAATGCTTATAGCAGCTTAGCTTGCAAGCTCCTTCTTCCAGAGATATTCGGTTTACAGAGTCTGTAAATTAATTTAATCAACTAGATACAGACATGTTCTCATGTCAATCTTTAAGCAACCAGCTAACAACTTAGTGTTGTATTAACATACTCAGTCCCATATTTTTAAATGCTCCCATCTTTTCTTAAAAACCATTTTCCCCCACCAAGCTTCCCATTAAGAACACTTTACAACATGCCACGCCTGACATTTTAAAGTTCGACCATTTGAGCTATACCGGAGACAAGAATGTAGGTGGACAGAACTATGCTTTTAAAACACATTTATAACTCCAAAACAGGTGAAAAGATTTTGCTTAAGCTTCCTAAAAAACATGAATATTTTTGAAGGTTGAATGTGTAGAAAACAATGGTGTTATAATCTATTTGAAAAGATTAATTACAGCAGTGTTATCTACCTGTAACTGGAGTTCATCGAGATGAAGTTCTGCGTATTCCCACTTTGTGATCAAGGCACTTGTGCCGCAACCCACTGGTTCCAACATGCACCACAGTCCACCCTTGAAGCAGAAATGTGCAGAGGCCACTTGAAGAAATGAAGGTTACTCACCTGTAATTAGAGGAATTTGAAATCAGCCTCTTCCCATTCACACTCTTGGGACACACTCATGGTGCAGCTTGGAACTGATAGCTCACAGTGCAGGCACCTTGATTCCAACTGAAGAATAGATGTTTTGCCCCCATCAAAAAGGGAGAGAAGCACGTGAAGACTCTCTCTCTCTCTCTCATTCAAAATACTGACCGCTAGTTTTTAAGGATCTACAACCTGTCCTGAAGGATGACCCAACACTCTCACAAATCTTAGGAGACAGGCCAGTCCTTGCCTTCAGATAGCCCGCCAGCCTGAAGCAAATACTCACCAGCAACTACATACCACACAACAGAACCGCTAACCCAGGAACCTATCCTTGCAACAAAGCCCGTTGCCAACTGTGCCCACATATCTATTCAGGGGACACCATCACAGGGCCTAATAACATCAGCCACACTATCAGAGGCTCGTTCACCTGCACATCCACCAATGGGATATATGCCATCATGTGCCAGCAATGCCCCTCTGCCACGTACATTGGTCAAACTGGACAGTCTCTACGTAAAAGAATAAATGGACACAAATCAGATGTCAAGAATTATAACATTCATAAACCAGTCGGAGAAAACTTCAATCTCTCTGGTCACGCGATTACAGACATGAAAGTTGCAATATTACAACAAAAAAACTTCAAAACCAGACCCCAGCGAGAGACTGTTGAATTGGAATTCATTTGCAAATTGGATACAATTAACTTAGGCTTGAATAGAGACTGGGAGTGGCTAAGTCATTATGCAAGGTAACCTATTTCCCCTTGTTTTTTCCTACCGCCCCCCACCCACCCCCCAGACGTTCTTGTTAAACCCTGGATTTGTGCTGGAAATGGCCCACCTTGATTACCATACACATTGTAAGGAAAGTGATCACTTTAGATAAGCTATTACCAGCAGGAGAGTGGGGTGGGGGGAGAGAAAACCTTTTGTAGTGGTAAACACCCATTTTTTCATGCTTTGTGTATAAAAAGATCCTGTGTACTTTCCACAGTATGCATCCGATGAAGTGAGCTGTAGCTCACGAAAGCTTATGCTCAAATAAATTGGTTAGTCTCTAAGGTGCCACAAGTACTCCTTTTCTTTTTGCGAATACAGACTAACACGGCTGTTACTCTGAAACCTAGTTTTTAAAATCGGTTCTGAAGTAGTACTTCAGGCTCAATCCTGCGAGGTGGTGTGCACCTTCAACTCCCACGGATTGTAATGATGATCATGGCAATGTGGGAAGCCAGCTACAGACATCGTTCCCATACACACGATAGCCAGGGATGAATTCAATGCACTTTCAGGTACGCACAGAAGTCTTTTGCAAGCCACTTTTATACCCTCAATAAATGGATGCAAGTGGAAGCTTCACAGTTTTCAACTGTGACAGTCACAGGTAAACCTCTGGATTTTAAGGCACTACTTAAAATGTTTTTGGCAATGGCCCTTAAGGATGGATAATACAATTGCTGTGGCAATCCATTCATAACATAGGTAGATAAGTTAAATTCCTTTATTTTTCCAATCAGAAGTCTGAAGTCAAACCAGTCCTTATAAATTCAGCTTTAAATGTATAGCCTGTTTAACAGGTACCTTCAACCACCTCCAACCCAGCCCTTTTTTGTTCTCGTGATGAAATCTAGAATCTCACAAGGAGGCTAAATTTGGAACTCAAGCATTTTAGTTAGGTCACCTGCAACAGACTGACTACTATCCAAGAGAAATCGTATTTTTTAAAGGAAGTTAAGTTGTGCCCAGCACAACAGCATCTTCCAGATGCTACTGCAATGCAAACAACAATAACAGCAATTCATTATAATTAAATATCTGTTGAAAAAAATCCCACAACAATTAAGAACTATGGAAATCACAAGATAAGGTTACACAGATTGTTTGGGCAACAACCTTCACACCTAATTCACACATGGAAACCATTAAACAGAAACAATACAATGATCAGCACCCTAAAAACCTTTACTCTGCACCCATAGTCATGTTACTATTTTAAGGGGAGATTCAAACCTCCATTAAAGTAGTGGTTTTATTTTAATGTGTTTTGGAGCAAGTCCTTATATGCCTTTTTAATATTAGAAATTTTGATAATTGAACTGTTGGGATATTTGAACTCAGCATCATTCACACTGTATCTTTGACTCTGATATTTGTCTAATTAGGAGAACATGAAATTACTTTCCTCATGAGGACAGAGTTCCATTTAGATGCATTTAGGCAATGCAGTGATGGCAGCTATAGCGAAATCAGAGATACTATAGATTACATTCAGATAAACGCTGAATTATCAGACGACCTTTGAAATGGAGACTCGTTTACAATTTTATGAAAAATCCAACGTATTATATAACTATGAATATGAGTAAGGTATTAAAGTTTATATGTACACTTCTGATGGCAGAGTTAAGGTTGTTAAGATTGACTGATGAAGGCTGATGATGGTCATCGAGAATCTTTCTGTTTTGTGGTCTGCACATGTGAATCAGGAGTTAAGGTTGATATCGGAATTGTTTATGTAAACATACCTTTACTTTCCTTAGTTTATGGTATTCTGGGGTTTGATTTTGATTTGCATTGAATTTAATTTTTCAGGTTTCTGTTTAGTTTCTATTTTGGTTTTTTGTCTGTCCGAAGCGGCATGTATCTGGAGGATTTTTTTGTTATTTTACAGATTTTTTTCTCTTGAATTGCACTTAGCAACATTAATATTTTTTCTTTTGTTTTTTTCTTGCAAACCTCTGATTTAATAAATATTTTACAGTGCAACTTTGCATTAAATACTCTATGTACTGCCAGAAAGGATTAACCAGACAATCAAATAGAATATAACCAATTAAAATTTTAATTGTGAGCATGATTTACACTATCCAGGAAATGGCTCATTGCACAAATGTGCACCCACTTTGCACATTCACAGCTGGATCTATGTACACAAACTGCATGCATACATATGGCTAGATGCAACTCAAACACAACTGCATGTGCTAAGCAAGCACACAATTTCTTGCCTACTTAGGTAAAGAAAACCATTAATGTATGAATGCAATGTTGCAGCGTGTTGATCCCACTCTATTGGAGAAACAAGATGGGTGAAGTAAAATTTTTTATGAACCAACTTCTATTGGTGAAAGATGAGCTTTCGAGCTACACAGAGTTTACACATGACCTGAGGAAGAGCTCTGGTTAAGTTCAAAAGCTTGTCTCTTTCACCAACCTTTTACTCATTAATGTAATATGCTAAGATTCCAGTTTAAGGTCTGGAGTCCTTAGCTCCATACTAAAGCTCCTTCCATAAAAATAAGTAAATCTTAAAAAGTTAATTAAGGGAAAACACTAGAACATAATTCCTTTCAATTCTCTGGCCTGTGTTATTTCAGGAGGTTAAACTAGTGATCATAGTGGTCTTAAAATCCATTAATCAGTTTCAGAATGGAAAGGCAAGGTGGGGGGAAATTCAAATCTATATAACTGAACCCAGCTCTATCAATTTGGTTGTGGCTGGATCTAAAACTACAAAAAGATATTTTTCAGTTCTGGTTCGGATGCAGCCAAAGTTTCATGAGAACAGCTAGTTTTGTGATCTTTCAGTCATTTTGACAGCAGTCATGTAAAAACAGCTTGTAAAATCTCAGAGCCACTGAAACCAGCAAAGCTGGTGCTAGTGTGTGGCTCAAACCACATCTGGCTAAAATACTGAAGCCCCATGCAAGGAAGGGGTGCATTAAAGACAAAGAGTAAAGGCTCACATCTTGTGGTGAACAGGAATTAGTCAGCAGACAGCCCTTACTAATCAATAAGCAACGAAGATGAAATATAGAAACTTTTCTTGAACATGAAGAATAAAAAGACAATGCCAGCAGAAGCCACAAATGGCAACGTGCAAACATAAGGTCATCTACAAACAGGCTTTTTCATATCATATTCCCTACCTTGAAGAAATTAAAAGAAAAAGTGAAAGTTGCACGACTGTGCTAGCTGCATTACTCAAATTCATTGCAATCTCTGTTGTATTAGTTTCATTTCATTCAGCTGCTGTTCTCAGTTTTTCCTTTTTCTTGATCTAGCATACCAGTTATCAGAAATGTGTGTATGCAAGTCAAACTTCTTCTTCTCCTGTGAATCTCCAGCAATCCATTGATACTTTAAGATAACCTTGAAAGTATCTTCTGCAATTATTTTACAGTAGAACACCAGAGTTACAAACTGACCGGTCAACCACATACCTCATTTGGAACTGGAAGTATGCAATCAGGCAGCAGCAGAGACAAAAGAAAGCAAATGCAGTACAGTGTTAAAGGTGAACTACTAAAAAAATAAAGGGGAAGTTTAAAAAAAATTGACAAGGTAAGGAAACTGTTTCTGTGCTTGTTTCATTTAAATTGAGATGGTTAAAAGCAACTTTTTTCTTCTGCATAGTAAAGTTTCAAAGCTGTATTAAGTCAATGTTCAGTTGAGAACTTTTGAAAGAACCATGTCATTTTTTGTTCAGATTTATGAACATTTCAGAGTTACCAACAACCTCCATTCTTGAGGTGTTCATAACTCTGAGGTTCTACTGTACTCCATAGCTTCCTCTATTCACTCACACAGTAAGACCGACGTGGTTTTGTTCTGAGTGACGCCCGCAGTTTAACTGATTCATACTTTCTAAAAATAATACTATTCTCTATTGTCCAAATGTCATGGGGAATATTAAATAAGTTTAGTTAATCAAGAGAATTTTCCTCTTCAATTAAATAGAGACAGGTGCTGGACATAAACCCTGTTTTGAATAATGGGGGTTCAGTTAATTGAGATTTTATTGAAATGCACTCCACTGAACCAAAAGCCAACTGTCAGATGGCATGGAATTGTCATTAGTCATGTTACTGCAAAAGTTTGTGATTAAATTTACAACAGATTGCAGATTACTCTAAAGATGTAGGTAGATTAGGGTGTTTTTCATAGTATTAAATTTCAAACAGTATAAAGTACTATAGTAATTAAGAAAAATCAAGGTTAATTGTTTGATAGGGTACCATCTATAGATCCTGCCTGTCTCACATGAAGCTGAATTAGCTCTGCTATAGGACTATTTCAATTGAATCTCTCCCTTTATTCATCCATTCTAAACCAGGAAAGGAAAAATCCACTGCTGTCTTCTGCAAGTTAATTTAAATTGTAGGGAAGAACTGCAACATCTATAATACCCAATTAAATGGTTGCCACAATATATTATTTTTCTTTAAATATGAAAATAGTCAACAAGCATTTCTGCATGAGTCAAGCATCAGTTTAACTGCCCATGTTTTACTGTACTAGAATACAAAGGGCTTCAGAAGAAGAGGTCACTTATCTTGTACAGTAACTGGAGTTTGAGATGTTTGTTCTTACGGGGTCTCTATTTCAGGATATGCACATGCCTGTGCATACTTGATCGGAGATTTTCATCAGCGGAGTCCTAGATATCCTTGACCTTTGGTGCCATGGTAATAGGGCAGGAGTAGTGGACCCCTCACTGGTCCAGTTCCTTCTTAACCACAAAGTCCAGCCAGATGACTCCGAGGCAGAGGAAAAGGAGGGTAGGTAGTAGAGTACTCATAGGGGAGCATCTTGAAGAACTCCAGTTACTATACAAGGTAAGTAACCTGTCCTTTCTCTTCAAGTAGTGTCCCTAAGGGTGCTCTGCTTCAGGAGATTTCCAAGCAGTACTGAATTACGCAGGAGTGTGCCAAGGAGGTAGATTCATTATAGACCATACAACAGCATCAATGAAAGCAAAGTCAGCTCCGGCGGAGACACAAGAGCATAGTGCCATGGTGGTGTGTGCACCAAAGACCACGTGGCCGCCCTGCAGTTGTCTGAGACAGGTATGTTTTTCAATAGGGCCACAAAGGTAGACTGAGCCCTGGTGGAATGTGCAATCAACCTGGGCCAGGGACAAACACCCTAGGTTTCATAACAGGTTAAGATACATCCTGAAACCCATTTGGACAGTCTCTGGATGGAGATATGATGCTCTTTCATCCATTCTGCAATTAAGCTGAAAAGGGCTTAGTCCTGTCAAGGTACAAGGCGAGAGCTCTTCTTACATCCAGCGTACATAGGCTCACTTCTTCTCTTGAAGAGCGATGCTTTGAATAAAATATTAATAAGTAAATCTCCTGAAGAAACTTTAGATAGGAAGTGAGGGTGAGGATGTAGTGTCACCTTATCACTATACAACAAGGTGTATGGTGGGTCAACCATGAAGGCTTCTAGCTGGTTGAAGTGATGGCTATGAGATCTTGAGCAACAAATGGAGGAAGGAACAGCTCCCCATGGGTTCAAATGGGAGGTTCCTCAGTGCATTAAGGACTAAGTTGAGGTCCCATAGTGCGAAAAAGGTGATAGGGTGCAGTGCGAAAAAGGTGATAGGGTAAGTAAAGACTGAAAATCCCTCAACAGGGGGATAGAGGTGTGAAAAGCTGTGATGGCAGCCAAGTGAACCTTACTTCAGTCAGCAATAATTGTGTGATTATTAAATTTAGCAGGTAATCAAGAATGTGTGCCACATGAGACCGGAAAGGATGTATGGGTCAGTGACTGCACCAAACTTGAAAATGTTTCCACTTCAGTAAGTAAGACTTCCTCATAGTGGGTTTCCTACTATTGAGCAGTATTGACTGTATCTCTGGATAGCAGTCTTGTTCTATGCCAGAGAGCCATCTAGTAGCCAGGCCTTGAGATGAAAATGCTGAGAGGCTGGGGTGAGTGATGGATCCCAACTTCTGAGTGAGGAGATCTGCTGTCAGGGGACGGCAGAGAGGTAGTTGCTGAAAAAGGCGAACCAGTTCTGGGAACCACACCTGTCTCAGCTATGAGGATGGCTATTAATTTCTTCGGTTTCAACTTGTTCAAGACTTTGAGCCGTCACGGCAATAGGGGATAAGCATATAACAATACGCGAAGTCACAGAATGACAAAGGGATCTCCCATCGAGCTGCAGCTATGCCCTCCCCTCAAACAGAATAATCACATTTCGCATTAGATGGTGTTGCAAAAAGATGTATTGCTGTATGACCCCAGGGAAGACATATCGTTCAGAATACTGAATTCTTGAGCTCCCACTCATCATGGAGGCAGAAATGCCTGCTGAGGGAGTCTGCCACTGCATTCTGCAGTCCTGGGAGGTAAACTGCAACAGTTCCATAGTCTTCTGGATTCAGTGAAGGACTGGGATCCTGATCCTCCTTTTCAATTGATATAACACATTACTGCTCTGTTGTCCAGCAATATTCTGATTGGGTGGCCCAAATGTGGGGTAGGAAGTGCTGGCAGGGATAACAAACAATAAGTTGATATGGATGATCCCTTCTTGCAGGGTCCATTTGCCCTGAGCTGTGACGTACTGGCAGTGCATGCCCCACTTTAGCAGGGAGGCATCTGTGGTGATGATCCTTGTGGGAGGAGGCTGAAAACAGAATTCCCATGCACACCTTTTGTGAACCTCTCCACCAATTGAAAGAATCGAGGACCCTCTGAGGAATGGACACCCACATCAGCAAACTGTGCTTGTTGGGGATGTAGCCAGTTCTCAGTTGAAGACACTGGGAGTGTAGTCGTGCTAAGGGTTTCACAAACGTACAGGCTGCCATATGGCTCAGGAGTTGCAGGAAAGCCCTTGCTGTGGTTTTCAGGCTATGTTGTGTTGTTGAAAGGAGGCTGGTTGTTGTGGCAAACCTGTCCATGGACAAGCATGCTCTGGTGATGGTGGAATCCAGAGCAGCCCTGATGAAATCTATGTGTTGAGTGAGTAAGAGCGTACACTTCTGCACTGAAGTGGAGGCCCAGGGAACAAAACAAGGACAGGCCCTTGCTGACTGCTGTCTGCACCTCAAGAAATGATTGACCCTTCAGGAGCCTATTATCCAGGTAGGGAAATACAATTATTTCCATCTGACATAGATTGGCTGTGATGGCCAAGAGAACCGTGGTAAAGTCTCAGGGGGGTGGGGGAGTTGGGGTAGAGAGGCCGAAAGGTAGGATGAAATACTAGTGGTGGTCCTTGCCAATTACAAAACATCTGTAGCAGGGGTGCATGTCTACATGAACACAAGTGTCCCAAAGGTCAAGAGAGACAAACCAATCTCCTGGATCCAGGGAGGGAATCATCACTGCTAGGGTTACCGTTCTGAAACAATGAGAGCAGACAAAGGTGTTTGAAATACTGATGTCCATAACTGATCTCCACCCCCCATTTTTGTTGGGGACTAGGAAGTGCCAAGAATAGAACCCTTTCCCACTGAAGTCTGGGGGACTCTAGTGTTAAAAGAGAGCATACCTCCTACCTAAAGAGACCCTCATGAGAAGGGTCCCTGAAGAATGAGGAGGAGGTGGGGCGGGAAGGAGCCAAACTGGATGGGATAGTCTGTAGAAATCATCTCCAGGATCCATCTGTCAGATAGGTACAGCATAGGATCCAGAGCAGGAGACAGTTTGTGACACTCAACCAATGGGTCAAAATGGTTGCTTCAAGGAGGTTACTACCTGGGAAATCACTGTAGAGGATAGCCCTTTCTTCCTGAACCCGGGCTTCCTTCTGGGGGGTTCAGCCAGTCTTGTGGGCTGGTAGTGGACTAGGCAAGATGGTTGAGCCATCTGTGATATATAATATTTTCTCTTTGCCACAAGTTTATAGACACCAAGAGATAATAGTATCAATCAGAAGTCTTTAAGTGAATGAAGGGACACATCCGTGGCAACATTGAACAACCTGGGCCCCTAAAACTGGAGGTCCTCAACAGAGTTTTGTAGCTGCCAGGGGAGGTGGGAAGACTGCAGCCAAGAAGTTCAGCACATTACTAATGCCATAGCCATAGAACATGCAGCTGTATCAGAGGTATCAAGTGAGGCCAGGGGAGATGCTTTTAGTATGTCTGGCCTTCCATTTTGAGGGCTTGAAATTGTTTCCTCTGGTCTTGTGGCAAGTGTTCAGTAAAAGATAACTTTAAAATAATTTGTTAAAAAAACAAACAAACAAAACTTATTTTGGCATAAGCTACTCTGAACTACAAAGAAGCCGAGGAGTAGCTCTTGCAATCCAGAAGGCCCAGCCACTTCAGCTCCTTGCCAAGTGATGCTGAATGGGACCAACGTTGCCCGTACCATTCATTAATGGCCTTGACAACCAGGGAGCTGGGTGTAGGAAGGGAGCACAAAAATACTCCAGGCTTTTGAGTGGAATACAGTATTTGTTGTCAGCCCGTTTACCCATAAGCAGTATAGAATTTGCAGTTTGGGCCAGCAGAGCATCACTGATGGACAAAGGAATTTTGCCCTGAGTACACATATGGAGGAGGCCCAGAGAATGTAAGGGTTCCTGTATCTCCTAACAGAACTTATAAGGTTTCTGCTATTTGTTTCAAATTTGAAAGTCCTTGATTGTCAGTGTAAGATGAGGAAGACATAAGAGTCTCATCTGGCCAGGGGGATGATGGTGCTTCTGCTTCCCTCTGGCTCTTGCTCCTCTGTAAGTTTCTCTTGTAGAGCAGGACCTAAGGACAGTGGTAGTTGCTCTTGGAGTACCCTTTTACAAGATGGAACATTGCAGGTTCCAATAAGCCCACTGTGATGGAGTATAACAGAAGGGGGCAGGGCCCAAGGTTGTCATTGCCAAAGCTCCTGGGCATATCTCCTGCTGGGAGTTTCTTCCTCAGGATGCACCCCAAGGGAGCAAGGATGGAATGGGAAGGTAAAGGAGCCTTGTATGGACACCTAGGAATCAGATGAGGAGTCATCCCCCATGTCCACCAGAAGGGCAAGCAGTACTGGTAGTCAAGACTCAATTGCCTGGCAAGACAGTACTGGAGAATATGTTAGTACTGACTGGAAGTCTCTCTTCTCTCTGTACCCTTAAAGGGTTCATGTGGGGCCAGTGACCATCTCAATAACAGGAGGACAACTTGCCCTTGTAGGTGGTAGTAATGAAGGGTAGGTCAACTCTTGGAGGAAAGTTGATACCCATGGGGAGTGCCTCCTGGTACCCCTCAGCAATGGTGACTCAGGTTCTTCCAGGATCTGAAGGTCCTTGTGGAAAAGAACTCTGGATGGCACCAGGGACTCTAGATAGGGACCCTCAGGTGTAAGTACATCAGGAGGTACTAGACATGATATTGAGTTGCAATCAGTGTGTCCTTCTCAGCTGGCTACAGAAGACACTACCAATGACGATTTCAGCTTGGGTTTAGAGTCTTCGTGCCTTGAAGGACCAAGTCTGGTGCCGACACCAGTGTCGCTCTAGGTTACTTACCGGACAGCTTCTCAGTATGCAGTATAGCCTTTTTTAGTTGGTGCCAGGGTCTCGCTATCAGAGAGAGCGGAAGCCTCAATGGTACCTGTGCTAGGACACAAGGTTTTCTGAGACACAGACTGAGATAGTGACTTTTCCTTTCTCTTATTTCATTGTGAAGAATGGGATCTCTTCTTTTTTTTTGAGGATCTGGACAGTTCTAAAGGGCCCTCAGGACCTCTGCTTACTGCAGCAGCAGTGACAGTCACTGGGACTCCCTGAATAACCAAATCTGATGTGTGGGGGGGCGTGACTTAGACCCTGCAGGTCTCAGAGAACAGTAGCCTAAATCGAGCAAACAAAAACAGGAAGGGTGAAAACAGCCACAGTGCACAAAATTGTGCTAAATAGCAGAAACTCAAATAAACTCAAAGAAAAAAAAACATAAAAGATAGAAGGAAGAAAAAATAAGAGCCAAAGTAACAAACTGTGTAGCTAGCTACAGCAGATACCATAATACTCCACCTCAAGCCACAGACAGCTGAGAAGAAAATGGAGTGGTGGCAATTCCCCCCGCCTCCTCCCGGCAATCTCCCCTCTCCCCTTACTCTTGCAACTAAGAACGAGGGTATCTAGGGTGCAGGCCCATTGGCAGTGTCGATGAAAATCTCCAATCATGAGTTCACAGATACACCCAGAAGTAGCACACCCGTAAGGACACTATTGAAGAAGAAACCATAGTTGTCCGTGCAGACAACACTGAAATGCACTGGGCTGGGAATCTGAGTCTATCACTATCACTGAAAATGCATTTAGGACAACTGCTTATGCATATGGATTACTCCAAATAAAGTAAGTATGTTAATGTAAAATTGTTAGTGTGCTGAAAATTCAGGGAAAAGACTTTAACAAGGTGGTAAGTCACACTTTGACAAAACACAGACAAACAGCACTAACTCTTCTGCACTGTTGCATTCAATGGCTAGAAAACTGACACCAATTTCTTCAAATCTATGCACTTAAACAAATTACCAGCAAGTAAATCTATGTTAAGCTATCCTAATTAATGGGTACCCTTCTGTACAAGCATAAACTACGCCCCAAAAGTATAGAACTCATGGCTTTGTTTAATGCTGATTTAAATATGACATGCATTTCCCTAGTTTTCCCTGATGTAAATTGTTAAGTAATAAGACTTCTAATGTACATATAAACAAAAGAAATTCAATAATTAGTTAGGCATTTAGATACAAAATAAAACTCAGCAGAATTTTATGGGTAGAGAAACTCAAGTCATCAAAACTGGAGGAATTTATGTACCAGACACAAAGTCAACACTATAAAGCTGAGGGTGGGATAATACATATACACACACACACACACACAAACACACAAGAAGAAAGGCTTCAGTTTCATCCTTAAAAGCATAAATACCTCTTCCTGTTGAACCATACATTTTATTTCTATAAACAACCAATTTTCTCAGAGGTATTTAACTTTTATGGAGATCTTGCATTTTTTGAATAGGAAATACATTTTATGTCCCTAGCAGTCTGTTTCCCTTATACCATCCTAGACACTTACAGAGATGGGCTGGAAGCACTTGTGTATTTCAAGTTTGTCAGTTGGTCTCCCGTTTCTTTTCTGCTTTTCCTTCTTTCAGGTATTTTCCCGACGGTATTCTCATCAATATTTTGTTAATGTGCACCTGTGTGCATTCAGTAATGTAAAATATATGTACAGCATACATATTACATACTCGTATATAGTTATGAGACGATAAGGGCCTTAACATGTCAAACCAAATTAAACTCACATTTTTAAAGCTAACTTTCCATTTTCTCCCAGACTGAGGTGCACAAGTATTTAACAGGAGTCTCACCACCATTCAGGATTTTAATCAAAAGAGGAAATTAAGAAAAAAAGCGAAGCAGGTTATCGGGGGGAAAATGAGATGATCTATTAGGTCCTGTCTACACTACAGAAATTTACCCTTCTAAAAAACATTTTGTCACCCCAGCATATTTGCGAATTGCCACATGTCCACACAAAAATGCTCCAGTATCACTTGAACTATATTTACTTACATCCAAACATTTCAGTCTGCATGGTGTTAATGGCTGTGTGGATGAAGGCTATAGGCCACTGTAATTGCACCAACTGCTTACTCCCAATAGCTTTTTTGAAATTTCCCAGAATCTGCTGTTTCTAGGAGTTGTGCCAAAAAGTAGGGGATAGGAACCTGGAGGGCATTGCGACTGCAGCGCTTTAGACCACGACAAGTGAGGAAACAGAGCAAAACCTCGATGTGCTCAGAATTTGTATCAGCAATGGACGCACTTAACCATTTGTGCTTAAACTGGCTCAGTTAGAAACAGTTCAAATTCCTAGTCCAGACAAGGCCTTAGGAGTGCAACAAAGTCTTCAAGAAGCTGTGGTGGAAGTCTAACCTTTGGAGACATTTCAAATTAAAGTAGGCAAAGGACCAGAAAGCACTGTAAAGTACACCCCTCTGGTTGCTGGAGTGAATTGGGGAAGGACTAGATGGCCTACAGCAGTTTTTACATCTCTGTTTTCCTAATAACTGCTGCAGTTCATAGGCATGACGGAAGGAGATCAGGAAGGACTGTGTGCCGTTCCTTTTATTTTCTCTGGCTGTTCTGACAATAGAGGGAGATAAACAAAAAACAATCTGAAGTGGTCTTTTATTCCAGTCTCATCAAATGATGAAAGTCAAAACTGAATACAATACAAGGCAGGAACTATTAAAAATTGTGTCTTTCATTTAAGATCTAGTATAGTACAAGATAAATATCAGCTAAGTACTACATCCTGCCCTTACAGCAAGATTGACTCTCTCTACTATGATTCGATTAGGTCCTTTTGTACATCCAGTTATTTCACTGCAATAGAGAGTTTGGTTTGAAATCCAGAAACATTGTAGGAAACATGTTTTTTTGAAGACTACTCTCACATAATCAGAATTTTCTTAGAATTTTGCAGGGCACCTCATACATCGTTTCTGCTTAAGCAAAATATACTGCATCCAACAGACTGCCATGATAAAACTACAGGAAAACTGACATTATGGCAATACAGTCTGTGCCTCTATTAAATGTACAGAACAAAGAGTCAGCTGAGGTTTAGATAAAAGATAAAGTGCCACGTGGCTGTACTAGGAGTCTAATGTCTCACAGCAAGTCTGCTCCTAGCCACCAGTGGAGGGAGTTCCACGCTTGTAGAGGAACAATCACTGTCTGTCCAAGGTGTCTTTGACTGGAGAACAGGGTGTTCTGAGCCAATCCAGGAAGACAGCACTGCTTTGTAGGAGTGGCCTTGAGCAGCCTGTCATCGATGGATGGGAAGATTAGGATCATTTCTTGTTGGAGGTAAACAGACACTACTGCCAGGACCTTTGGGGCCAAGGAAAGCACTCAATATTGAAAATAATCCTGATGTATAGTGAACCATAGCTATTTCCTGCACAATGGGTGTATCATTATATGGAAATAGACATCTTATAGGTCAGGTGATGAAAACCCATCCCCTTTCTCTAGTGAAAAAATTACAGCTGCCAGTGTCACCATCTTGAACTTTGAGACTACAAACTTGTTTAGAAGTCTTAGATCTAAGATTGGCCTCCACCCTCTGTCCTCCTTTGGCACAAGGAAATACTTTGAGTAAAACCCTCTGGCCCTTGTGAGGAGCAGGGACCAGCTCCATTGCTCCGAATCATAGGAGAGAATTCACTTCTCATCTCAATAAAAGCTCATGAGAACAGTCCCTAATGAGGGACAGGAAGGGAGTGATGGAGTGAAGTGAGGGAGTGATGGAAGGCTCTTTCTTTCTCTTCAATGTCGTCCAGTGGAGGAGTGCCTGCAGAAAAAGGTGGAAAGTCCTGCAGTAGTGGAAGACGGTGGTCTGGAGATTGGGGTCTCTGTACTGAGAGATGCTCAGTACCATGAAGAGCGAGAACCCTGGTTTGTGTGTTACAGACAGGTCCTTCATGTATCTGAAATCTTTCGATACCAAGTAGGAGATCCACACTGACACAGTAGCTGAAACCAACAGTATCGCGGACAGTGGGCGTCGCAGGTGTCTGGCACCTGAGCTTGCTTGGTACTAAGGGTGCCAAATGGTTAGGTACTGACAACGGGGCTAAGCCCCACAGTGCCAGTCCGGAGTGCTTATGCTTGCCCTCCTTGTCCCTGGCAGAGGGTACTGAGGCTCTGTCAGAGCTGTCTCTGTCCTCTGAGCTCTAGAGCTTTCCAGCCTCACTGGTACCAGAGTAAGAATCCTTTGTCTCAACAGTACCGAGTCAAGAGGTCGAGGCTTCGGAAACTGTAGATCTCATAGAGGACCTGAGCTTTTCCAGAGCTGTCTCCTTAAGATAAGACTCCATGCTCCTCTTTTTGGACGTCTTCCTTGAAACCTCAAAACTCTTTCCCTTTTTAGGAGAAGGCTGCTTTGAAGTTAAAGGTGCACTGGGATCTGTCCAGAGACAGATATATGAGGGGGTTTCCTGACCTGACTCAGAAGTTGGTCAAAGGGAACATTCCATCATCAAAAGTCTTAGTTTATCTCCCAGTTCGTCCTTGCCTTGGACTTGAGGGCCTGGCAGAAGTTGCATTTCTGGTAGACCTAGGACTCCCCCAAGCAACGGACACATTTAGAGTGGTCATTGCACTCAGGTATAGCTTCTCAGTAGGAGAGAGAGCATTTGAAACCTGGCGACCCAGGCATGTCCTGCTAGGAAAAATAAGTCTCCCTGGGGAGAGAGAGGAGCAAAACAATCCTCTCACTACTTTTCTCTCACTAACTAACTATAGCTATCACTAGCAACTAACTATCCTAACTAATACAGGGGTTCTCAAAGTGCGGGTCACAACTGCATTTTGATGGGATCGACAGGGCAGAAAACCCCAGTCCAGAGGTCCACGGGTGAAGGGAGGCTGAAGTCCCAGCCAACCTGAATCTCCAGAGACAGCTCTGCAGAGGACTAGGGGCTGAAGCTTGTGCCTAAGGCCCGCCCTGGGCAGGACTTCAAGCCCAAGCAGATTTGTTTGGCGCTGCCCCCAGTGCCTGCGGCCCTGCAACTGCCCTGTTTTTCACCTCCTGAGGTACTTCATGTACTCAGGCACCTGTATTTAGTTGGCAGCCCACTCTGCACAAGTTGTGTTGAAACCATTGTGAAAAGTTGCTGCAGAAGTAATTTTTACAATGGACTGTTTTCTGAAGAAAAGTGAAGGAAAGGGGAGTACTGAAGAGAAGTCGATTGCCACTTGCAGCAAAAGGGCAGAAGAAGATCCAAACAGCAGTAAAAAGCCAAGAAACGGCAAATACGATCCAAAATATTTGGAATATGGATTTCCATGGACTGGTTTTCAGGAGGATCCACAGCCACAGTTTGCCGTGTGTGGCGAAGTTCTGACAAAGGAGAGCTAAAAACCATCTAAAATGTTGTGGCACATGCAGACATGCATGGCACAGTTCTCTTCAAACAAAACCACTTGATTTTTTTCAGCGAAAGCTGGGCGAGCTAAATAGCCAGAAAATAGTATTGAGAACGGCAGCCAAAGCAAATGAGAGCGCCTTTGGGGCATCTTTTGTGGTGCCATGCTGGAGAGCTAAAACTGGGATACCACACACTTAGAGAAACTTTTTTCTACTATGTACCAAGAAAGTATTTTTGATTATGATGGGACAAGGTGCAGCAACTCAAATTGATTCAATTCCCATCTCTAATAATACTCTTGCCTGGCGCATTCACAGTATGGCAAATGACGGGACTGAACAAGCGATAGCTTGATTTTGGCAAAGTCCCTTTTTTTCCATTCAACTGGACGAAACAACGGATGTGTCAAGTGCTGCTCAGATGCTGACATACGTAACGTTTGAGAATGACAACACACTCCAAGAGAAATTTCTGTTCTGCGGGTCATTACCACAGCATGCTACAAGGGAACAGCTCTTGGTACTTTGAATGCTTTTGTCTCTGATTCTGACTTGGAATGACAGCACTGTGGAATCTGCAGTGACGGTGCTCGTGCAATGACTGGAAGAAACAGCGGGCTAGTCACCGGAGTGCAGGCTGTTGCACCGCAAGCAGTTTGGACTCACCTCATCATACGCAGGCAAGCCCTCGTTGCAAAACAATGCCACCCGTTCTAAAACAAGTGCTCAGTGACGCTGTTCACATAGCCAACTTCATCAAGAGTAGCACAATAAGTGTAAGTTTGGAGTTTTGTGTAATGAGATGGGAGCTGAGCACTGTCAATTACTTTACCACACAGAAGTTCAGTGGCTGTCTTGGGGAAAGGCTCTCATCTCAGTCATCAGTTTGAGCTCTGAGAGGAAGAGAGAATTTTTCTTTCAGACAAAGATTCCCCGCTGGATGGAAAGTTTGCAGATATCAAGTGGCTTGCTTTGCTAGCTTACCTGGCAGAAATTTTTGAACGTCTAAATATGTTGAATACCTCACTTCAAGTACAAGATGCTTCTGTCTTTTCTCTCACTGAGAAAATCGGAAGTTGGATCAAGAAACTTTCCTTGTGGTATGCTCATGTGGACAGTGGCAGTTTTGAAGCGTTTTGTTTACTGGATGACTTTTTGGATGAAAATGCCTTGCCAAAACATGACCTGCAATCCATTATCATCAGCCACCTGAAAAGCCTTAAAGTTCAGCTTCAGGAGTACTTCCCTGAAAAGAATTGGAAAACAGGCAGAGATTAGAAATCCCTTTAATGCAGAAGCGGCTGCAAGTGCTGTTTTGTCACTTACACTGAAAGAAACATTAATGGACCGTTCCTGTGATGGGACGTTGATGCTGAGATATTCTGAACCACCTCTTGCTATCTGGATTTCTGTGTGGGAAGAATATCCAGAGCTGTCATCTGCAGCTTTGAAAGCCCTCATGCCATTTTCATCCACCTTCCTGCGTGAAGCCTGCTTTTCAGCACTGACTTTATTGAAAAACAAATACAGGACCCGTCTCACTGTTGAAGATGACCTCCGTCTTTACCTCAGCCACAATGAGCCCCACTTCAAGGATTTGTGTTTATCAATGCAAACTCACCTCTCCCATTAGGTGCATATTTATTTTATTTTTTACTACTGGATATAAAGATTGTCTTGTGATTGTATTGTGAATTAAAATAGTGGCTACTTTTCATGGATATGGCTTTGTAATGCATTTTTTATTTAAAATACTAACTATTCTGAGTAACACAGGGCACTGGGGTCACGTAGTAATTTTTCTTGTCAGAAGGGGGTTGCGGTGCAATGAAGTTTGAGAACCGCTCAACTAATCTAAACAAACAACACTCCAGGAGGACGTGCCAAGGCTCCTTCTCAGGTTGAGGCAGTTGAGAAGGAAACTGAGGGCTGTTCGCTTGCACATCCCTACATAGCCTCAGTGTTCAGCACAACAAGCCACAGGGTGCCTGTGCAGGCTGAATGGACACTGCTAATGGAAAAATCTCTGATCAAGGGCTCTAGAGGCTTATGCACACTGGAAGTAGAACACCCAAAGAGACACTACTCAAAGAAGGCAAAGTTTCCCCATTCTTGTGCCAAATTCAATACTACTGAACTATTGTGAATTAGCAAGCAGCCGTAAGAAGATAGATGAGGAACAGAAGGCAAGGATAGCAGAATAACGAAGCAGCTTGCTGAACCCAGTCACTGAACATAACACACATTGATCTCCGAATTTCGTAAGTGAATGATTTTCTAGCCAGGACTACTTGTGTTGTCCTATTAATTTATATGGATCAGGGTCGTCAGACTCCATCAGAACCGATCTGGATTGCAGGAATGGTAGGCATTTTCTGCATGCATTGCCTGTGGCACTCTTCACAGCACTAGACCTTACATGAACAAGGGGTGTGGAGGATGGAGGAAGTTGGGAGTCTGACACCATGCCCCATATTCTTCATAGAGATACGGTTATGATATGATTATGGCATAACTAAGATGCATTTCACACAAGATGGGTCATGTGAGATATCATTGGAAAGGTTCTGATTTACTGAATATGATTATCCTATTTGTATGCATGTATCATTTCTATATCTGAAGTTAGGAATATTGTCTATGCATCTATTATAAATGTGTTTACACCTGGGGAACATCCACTAGACAGAATGCAATCAGCCTGGATGGCCTGTTGGGAAGGGCTATTAGGAAAAACAATAGGTCTTTGAAGATGCTAATCATCTCCCATTGGGATGTCTTCCTGGGTATGCTACAAACAGCCTCTGAGTTATCGCTAGAGGGACATGTGATCAAGTCACCTGGTACTGGACTCCATGATAATACTAGTATTTTTCCACTAACTATGGGTGGGAATCACACTGGGAGACAAAGGATTCCATCCATATGCAAAAACTATTTAAGGCCGGGGAGTGGCATCATCAAGGTTTGTTCTCCATTGACTCCTGCCCGAGAAAGAGGGCCGTCACAGGGAAAAACAAGCAAGTCAGGCCATGCCCCATTCCCTGTCCGTTCTGGCACAGCTTAGGTGAAAGATCATACAGCCTGGGTCTGAATGATCTTTTCTTTAGGGCAGGGAGTCTGGCAGCCCTGATGGCTTCTTTGGACCTGAGCTGTATTTCCAGACAGCCTGGGTGGGGGCTCTAAACTAGAGCCAACACAAAAGCACAAGGCCTTACATAGATCTCAGTGGTTGCCACAACCGCATCCCTCAGGGGCCACAACACGCTATTCCACATATGACCACCCCCCCCCCCCACACACACACACACACAGAGAATAATACAAAAGGAACTCCACAAGGAACTCTTCGAGATTTTCTTCCTTAGAGCTTCCTCCCAAGAGTTTACTTCAGTTAGGGACAACACATGAGCCAGTATTTGCCAGCTACCTTCCATCTTCTGCTCCTAAAACCTCCCGAAGGCCCATCTGATCCATGAGACATCTATGATTTAAAGACCTTTCTATATTGTTCTGTATTACTGCATCTTCACCTTCAGACTGTAGGCTTTTCGGGAGATGAACTTTTAACAGTTCAATGTTTACGAGTCTAACGTAAAGGCGTTATACACGGTCAACCCAAATCTGGCCTAAATTTAAACATTATACAAATAAGCATTACCAGTAAAAAGGTTTCCCCTTTACTAAAAAATTATTAATAAAATAAAATAAGGGCTTCACTATATTAGGCACTGTACACACATATATTTGTGTAAGATATATATAGCTATTTATTTTCACCTTTGACAAGATAGTACAGGTGGCTAGAACAAAACATCTGAAAAGACAGATTAGGGCAAGGTAGCAGTAAAACTGCTGGTTTACTGGTTTATGCTAGTCATGGTAATAATCTCAGCACACCAAATTCCTGATTTTTAGCCAAAGAGGCATTTCTTGTACAGCGTGTGCCACACAGTGAACCTGAGGAGAGTAACTGAAACTGACTTCACTATGCAAGCTGAGACAAATACACGAAGTCCACAGCACAGAGAGAAATAAATTGGATTTTAAAAATGTATTCAGTGCTATTTAAGGTGTTAACAGAATCATAGATAAAATTTTGATATGATTTTTAAATCAATGCTACCACTTTAAAGGCACCTTTAATATTATTAAATACTAATGAAACATGGCTTTTTCCTGGTTGCTCCAAACCAATATTTTCCCTCCAATGAGCTACCAAACCACCCCTGTAAACCACAGCTTAAACACTGAAAGGATGAATGACCCTTAACTACAATGACACAAATGTAATACCATGACCTGTATTCCATATGTGTATCTACTGTAGGGTGGTACCAACAGAAGCAAGATAATGGCAAAATCTGCTCGTATGGAAACACAGAGCAGCAATATATTATCTAAATATTCTGAAGTGTAATAGGCTTGTGCCAGAGGATGTTAAACTGTCTGTATGTCAGGGAAACTCACAGGATACACATACTGTAAGTAAGTAGGGATTTGGGGGTCTATCTTGCTTAGAGTGGAAGTCCTAGGCTAACTCGTAACTGGACTGAAAGGTTGAGAAAAAAATAACTTCACATAGGTTCTTGATTAGTCTTTGGTATAATAATCATTGCAAAACTTCCTCACTATGCTCCATGAACTTCTAGATTTCATTTTTTTAGTCCCATCAGAATAAAAGCTTTGACACCAACCAAAAACAATTTCTCTCAGAGAGTCTTAAGGAGTAAAGCCCTGTCAAAAGTGGTTGGAAAATGACATATGAAGCACTACTTACTAGAGCTACAGGACACATTTTTGTTTGCCCTCAAAGTTGAAGTTTTATTGAAGACAAAGCATTAACTTCAATTCAGTTTGCCAGCAATAAGTTAAGGATCAAACCTGTGAACCACATAATGTAAGCCCCTAGCAATACAAGAAGAGTTCAGTATTTTCTACATCTATTCCAAGCAGTAAGAAAAACAGTGACTCTTTAAATAGAATACAAATTGCAGAACTTTCTGTTCAATTTTTTTGTTAAACGTTAGCTGAGAAATTGTTTTTGTGTCAATTAAGAGAGACTAGTTCGAAATAGAGATGCTGATAGGAAACTGCCGCAAATTTCTCTCTACTTGAGATGGACGAATGAATTCCCTGGGTAAAGATTGCACCCACGCGAACATCTGGGGACGGCATTTGGCCATACTGAACTAATACAAACCTTACCAGTTCTTTCAGCACTTTCCCCCTTCTCACTGGTTTCAACTGCATGAGTCTATTGTCAGTTGTGCACTGAAGAGAACCTACCACCATGAAAATAGGTGTCTCAATCCCAAGAATGCAGAAAAGGCTGCTAAATAAAAGGAAATAATTCCCTAGTATGAGGTACAGACTGTAAGACCTTCTGCTCCATATTCAAGAACTCATCTTTCTGTCACCTACACTTATTTTGGGGAGCCTCTTTTGATCTCCACATTTCCTGTCAACATATGCTTTTTCTTAAAGGACTTATCTTACTCTGTGATAGCCAATGCTTGCCAGTGTACCAGAAAAATCAACATAGGCATTATGGTGCATCTTAACTACTGAGCACCATAGAAGTATTCATGGTAAGACTTGTCTCTGCCTCAAAGATCCTAACATATAATTTGGTAGAACACAATGATTTGCTAAATGCATACAATGGAAAATATCTCATAGCTGCACAGTAGCCCAGACTTCTGACTGTCTTGATACTGTTCTCTTAAGGAGCAAGATTCTTACTGCCAGGAAACCACTGGCAGGTAGCAACATCAGTGGTTAACTTGAGACACCAGAAATCATATGATAAATGTAGGTCCAACAATATATCTTCCTTCTCTGAATTCAGACCATTCATCCAACGTGATGTCTTAGAAGCACTACAGCAAAACCAAGCCACCACCTGCAACACTTGGCTAAAACAGAAGTGAAAGCATATAGGATTCCTAGCCAAGATATTGGACACCTCCTGCAAGGAAGAAATGCTAAAAGCCCATCTAAAGCATACCATGGTTTGATTGGAACTTAAACCTACCCATGATGTAACTGACCTTTTCCAAACCAGCTAGAGACCCTGGGAAAAAGGAGGACAAATGATAGAAATCACTCCCCCAAAAACTTTCATAAATGTGGGATCAGTCTGGTGGTCACACAAACAAAAGGGAACAGAAAAGCAAGAAATTAGGACCACATCACGGACCTAGTCAAGCTCTCCCCGCAGTCACTCACCACATTGCTATATTTGGATCCAGACACTGGATCTGGTGTGCTTCTAAATCCACTAAATCTGAGCAGAGTCC
The DNA here is from genome assembly GCF_965140235.1 of Caretta caretta. Classification (NCBI taxonomy): domain Eukaryota; kingdom Metazoa; phylum Chordata; order Testudines; family Cheloniidae; genus Caretta; species Caretta caretta. The sequence continues at coordinate 6,201,682 of NC_134210.1, read as the reverse complement.
AAGCTTAGAGCTTCTCAGACTCAGTCCTGGAGTGCAGACTCCCAGTCTGGTACTCCTTCTCAGAAATGGGACCTCCATGGTTCAGCTGCTGTAGGTCCCGAGACCAGTACTGAACTCTCCAACTCTCCATAGTAGACTAAGCACACACTTTCCCAGAGTTCCATTCTAGTCAGTATTCTGGTTTACAATTTAAACCTTCAAGGGAAATTAACTTCCTACACACACACAGCCACCGTCTCTGCTTTCTCTATGAATAGAGAGATCCATCCAAAAACCTCCTTCCAGTGTTCTCACCACTCGAAGAGCCCTTTGGGTTTTTGGTCAGTCCTTCCAGAGTCCCAAGACCCTTCTACTCCTGCTCAGCCTTCAGGTTCTCTCTCTCTTTCTCTGCCCCTGCAGCAATCTTACTCCAGCTTGTTCAGGTCCAGCAGACAAATGGTTGCCCCTAGCTCAGAGAGCATGTATATTTTTTAAACAGCAGCCTCTTAATTTGTTCTCCTCCTCTGCTGAGGAATTTCCATTATTCCAACTCCCAATCCTACAGACAACCTGGGAGAACTAGCTTCCTTTAGCTTGGCCAATCTCTTTAGCATATTTATTCTTTTACCAATGCTAAGTCATTCCATGTCACTACTTCTCTGAAATTATTGTCCTACAGTTGCTTCCAGACAGAGCATGACATGGCCCTTGAAAATGGCTGATTCAATACACACTGAAGGTTATACAGAGTACATAGAGTTCACAAAATCAATTAAAATTCACAAATTGTACATAGATTCCCAAACCATCAGAACAAAAAAACTAACTATAAGCCACCGTCCAATGATGGGGTAACACACAGAGCCTTGGCAAGTTTAATATGTCTACTTGCATTGAAACAGAGCAGCAAGGCCTCACGATACCTGAAGTGACAGATGAAAGTCAGAACCACATTCACTTGAGTTTTATTCCGAAACATTAAGAGATGGGTAAAATTTTCAAGAGCACCTAAGTGCCTACTAAAATCAATGGAAACTTAGGAGAATAAGTCACTTAGTTGCTTTTGACAATGATGCCTGATGTGGCTAAAAATAATATTTATGGGATAATATTTATAACAAACAGGAGAGAGATCTCTCTCCTGAGATGTGAAACCTGAAACAAAGAAAGAACTCAAGCATAACTGGAAAAGTTCATGCCCCCTTAAGACTTTAACTCCTCTGTTCACAACTAGGGCCCTACCAAATTCATGGCCATGAAAAACGTGTCATGGACCATGAAATCTGGCTATTGCAAAGGGGGTCAATGTATTGCCACCCTTACTTCTGCACCGCCTTCAGAGCTGGGCTCCCGGCCAGCAGCCGCTGCTCTCTATCTGCCCAACTCTGAAGACAGCGCTGCCATCAACAGCAGCACAAAAGTGAGGGTGACAGTACCATGACACCCTGCACTAGCTTTGCAATACCCTCCCCTCACATACAATTACCTTTTGGGTACACCCACAGTTACAACACCACGACATGTCAGATTTAAATATATGAAAGCATGAAATTTAAGATTTTTTAAATCCTATGACCATGAAATTTACCAAAAAGGACCATGAATTTGGTAGAGCCCTATTCAGATAATCACTGTAGATAATCACTGGCATATGGTCCTATCCTGAGATGTGATTATGTAAAGACAGGAACTTTCTACCCCACTGATCTCTTCCTTGTCTGTATTCAAAGTCAGACCTGCTGGCTGTAGTGACTACCAAGCATTTTTACTACTTTTTTTTTTTTTATACTCATGTTAGTGTAACAGTCTGTCAGTGGCTGGGATCAAACCTGGGACCTCTGAAGCTTAATACATGAATCTCTACTATCTGAGCGAAGACAGCTCTCTTAACCAAGGCTGTTGAATGCTCATCAACTGCTAGCTGGTCTAGTCACTACTAGAAGGGGGAAGATTGCCACATCAAGCAGGCATGGGTAGGGGCCGTCGAATCGTGGAAGTCAACGAATGGCTATGCAGGTGGTGTCGGAGAGAAGGCTTTGGATTCTTTGACCATGGGATGGTGTTCCATGAAGGAGGAGTGCTGGGCAGAGACGGGCTCCATCTTACGAAGAGAGGGAAGAGCATCTTTGCGAGCAGGCTGGCTAACCTAGTGAGGAGGGCTTTAAACTAGGTTCACCGGGGGAAGGAGACCAAAGCCCTGAGGTAAGTGGGAAAGCGGGATACCGGGAGGAAGCACAGGCAGGAATGTCTGTGAGGGGAGGGCTCCTGCCTCATACTGAGAATGAGGGGCGATCAGCAGGTTATCTCAAGTGCTTATATACGAATGCGCTAAGCCTTCGAAACAAGCAGAGAGAACTGGAGGTCCTGGTGATGTCAAGGAATTATGACGTGATTGGAATAACAGACTTGGTGGGATAACTCACATGACTGGAGTACTGTCATGGATGGTTATAAACTGTTCAGGAAGGACAGGCAGGGCAGAAAAGGTGGGGGAGTAGCACTGTATGTAAGGGAGCAGTATGACTGCTCAGAGCTCCGGTACGAAACTGTAGAAAAACCTGAGTGTCTCTGGATTAAGTTTTGAAGCGTGAGCAACAAGAGTGATGTAGTGGTGGGAGTCTGCTAGAGACCACCGGACCAGGGGGATGAGGTGGATGAGGCTTTCTTCCGGCAGCTCGCAGAAGCTACTAGGTCGCACGCCCTGGTTCTCATGGGTGACTTTAATTTTCCTAATATCTGCTGGGAGAGCAATACAGCGGTGCATAGACAATCCAGGAAGTTTTTGGAAAGCGTAGGGGACAATTTCCTGGTGCAAGTGCTAGAGGAGCCAACTGGGGGGGGAGCTTTTCTTGACCTGCTGCTCGCAAACCGGGAAGAATTAGTGGGGGAAGCAAAAGTGGATGGGAATCTGGGAGGCAGTGACCATGAGTTGATTGAGTTCAGGATCCTGACACAGGGAAGAAAGGTAAGCAGCAGGATACGGACCCTGGACTTCAGGAAAGCAGACTTCAACTCCCTCAGGGAACGGATGGGTAGGATCCCCTGGGGGACTAACATGAAGGGGAAAGGAGTCCAGGAGAGCTGGCTGTATTTCAAGGAATCCCTGTTGAGGTTACAGGGACAAATCATCCCGATGAGTTGAAAGAATAGTAAATATGGCAGGCGACCAGCTTGGCTTAACGGTGAAATCCTAGCGGATCTTAAACATAAAAAAGAAGCTTACAAGAAGTGGAAGGTTGGACATATGACCAGGGATGAGTATAAAAATATTGCTCGGGCATGTAGGAATGAAATCAGGAGGGCCAAATCGCACCTGGAGCTGCAGCTAGCGAGAGATGTCAAGAGTAACAAGAAGGGTTTCTTCAGGTAAGTTGGCAACAAGAAGAAAGCCAAGGAAAGTGTGGGCCCCTTAATGCATGAGGGAGGCAACCTAGTGACAGAGGATGTGGAAAAAGCTAATGTACTCAATGCTTTTTTTGCCTCTGTCTTCACGAACAAGGTCAGCTCCCAGACTGCTGCGCTGGGCATCACAACATGGGGAAGAGATGGCCAGCCCTCTGTGGAGAAAGAGGTGGTTAGGGACTATTTAGAAAAGCTGGACGTGCACAAGTCCATGGGGCCGGACAAGTTGCATCCGAGAGTGCTAAAGGAATTGGCGGCTGTGATTGCAGAGCCATTGGCCATTATCTTTGAAAACTCATGGCGAACGGGGGAAGTCCCAGATGACTGGAAAAAGGCTAATGTAGTGCCAATCTTTAAAAAAGGGAAGAAGGAGGATCCTGGGAACTACAGGCCAGTCAGCCTCACCTCAGTCCCCGGAAAAATCATGGAGCAGGTCCTCAAAGAATCAATCCTGAAGTACTTACATGAGAGGAAAGTGATCAGCAACAGTCAGCATGGATTCACCAAGGGAAGGTCATGCCTGACTAATCTAATCACCTTCTATGATGAGATTACTGGTTCTGTGGATGAAGGGAAAGCAGTGGATGTATTGTTTCTTGACTTTAAAGCAAAGCTTTTGACACGGTCTCCCACAGTATTCTTGTCAGCAAGTTAAAGAAGTATAGGCTGGATGAATGCACTATAAGGTGGGTAGAAAGTTGGCTAGATTGTCGGGCTCAACGGGTAATGACCAATGGCTCCATGTCTAGTTGGCAGCCAGTGTCAAGTGGAATGCCCCAGGGGTCGGTCCTGGGGCTGGTTTTGTTCAATATCTTCATAAATGATCTGGAGGATGGTGTGGATTGCACTCTCAGCAAATTTGCGGATGATACTAAACTGGGAGGAGTGGTAGATACGCTGGAGGGCAGGGATAGGATATAGAGGGACCTAGACAAATTGGAGGATTGGGCCAAAAGAAATCTGATGAGGTTCAATAAGGACAAGTGCAGGGTCCTGCACTTAGGATGGAAGAACCCAATGCACAGCTACAGACTAGGGACCGAATGGCTAGGCAGCAGTTCTGCAGAAAAGGACCTAGGGGTGACAGTGGACGAGAAGCTGGATATAAGTCAGCAGTGTGCCCTTGTTGCCAAGAACGCCAATGGCATTTTGGGATGTATAAGTAGGGGCATAGCGAGCAGATCGAGGGACGTGATCGTCCCCCTCTATTCGACATTGGTGAGGCCTCATCTGGAGTATTGTGGCCAGTTTTGGGCCCCACACTACAAGAAGGATGTGGAAAAATTGGAGAGAGTCCAGCGAAGGGCAACAAAAATGATTAGGGATCTGGAACACATGACTTATGAGGAGAGGCTGAGGGAACTGGGATTGTTTAGTCTGCAGAAGAGAAGAATGAGGGGGGATTTGATAGCTGCTTTCAACTACCTGAGAGGTGGTTCCAGAGAGGATGGTTCTAGACTATTCTCAGTGGTAGAAGAGGACAGGACAAGGAGTAATGGTCTCAAGTTGCAGTGGGGGAGGTTTAGGTTGGATATTTGGAAAAACTTTTTCACTAGGAGGGTGGTGAAACACTGGAATGCGTTACCTAGGGAGGTGGTAGAATCTCCTTCCTTAGAAGTTTTTAAGGTCAGGCTTGACAAAGCCCTGGCTGGGATGATTTAATTGGGGATTGGTCCTGCTTTGAGCAGGGGGTTGGACTAGATGACCTTCTGAGGTCCCTTCCAACCCTGATATTCTATGATGGGTTACATATTCTTCTTGGTTGGGGAAGAACATCCTGAGCTTTAGAGACACCCCAGTTGAAATCCTGAACAACCCTCCTCCCCCTTTGTAATACTGACAGACTCTTGGTGTCACCAACTGGGATCAAACCTGGGACCTCTGAATCATAAAGCAGGAGTTATGATATTTAAATCTGCCAAAGCCAAGACACACTTCTCACTCAGCCAAGCCTGTTGAAGATCAATCTCTAGCTGATCTAAACACCACTAGAACAGGACAGAGTGCCAAACCAAGCAGGCATAAGTTACATAAGCAGTTAAGAGGAAGTGTGAGATGTATTGTGCATCACCAGAATTGCTTACTAAGCTTCAATAACTTACACCTGTAGAAACCCACTGAAAATAAATCACACAGGTTTTATTGAATTCCTAATTGGGACTGCAGAACCTTATCTCCTGCCATTCATGAGAAGACAGCTCGTCTTTAAAGTCCATGTTGAGTTTGCAAGAGTAGTAGTTAGAAAACCTATTTTTACTTGTAAGAAAAGCACATTACAGATGGAAATCAACGAGTGACAAACATGCAACCCTACAGTGCTTCATCTCTCCAAGTGCACACCCACCTTCCAGAAATGAAGCAGTACTGGGATACTGAGAAGCCTCCCTTGCTGCAGACCATAGAAAGAAGATGAGAGTTACTGGGTTAGTCATTTTTTCCCTTTGCTGGAGGTAGATGAATGAGAGAGTAGTTCTGGCTTGGAATAAAAAGGATCTGGCTGGCTTAAAATCATAGTGTGGGATGCCAACACAGCACACTGACTTTCACTTTTTCTGCACCTGCCTCAGCACAGACAGGTTGCAGCCCCATGTAGACAGCCTTACCTTTTGATTCCCTGGCTTTTAAAAATGAGAGTGTTTGAGTGAGTTTTGATAGCCATGATTGTTCTATAACATTTTATTCCTCAATACTCTGTATATACATTCTTCAGCTAGTTCATTTTTAAATCACTTTAGCAGTTAAACTGTCACACTTATGCACAATCTGACACCTCAAAGTCACAGTTTGAATATTTCAGTTCTATTACTTTTAATTCTGTGCCAGTTAATCATATTTTATTTAAGGCAAAATGTTAATCTTCTGATCTTAAAAATCATAGTACTTTACCTTTTTATGGCTGCATATTAAAATAAGGATACTTGCCAATTACCTAGAGCCCTCTTTCCAGGATTAAAATGATAAACTGACAACAGGTCAGTTCAGAATCTCTGCAGTACAACAGTCTCTTTTGCATGCTGCAAATGCCCTCTTCACACTTCCCAGTACTCTAGCTGAAATTAACAGCTAGACTTGTCAATTTACAGCCCACTTGGTAGGATGATCTCACTTTAATTCTAGAACCAAAGCTTAAACAGAGTATCCTGGCTCCAAAGAGCCAGCTCTAATAAACCTGCTGCAACCGTTAGCTCAAAAGAGAAGTTACTTTATTTGCAGCTCAGAATTGGGGGTTCTTTGGAAGTCTATTTTGAGGACAAAGTGTGAAAAGAACAGAAGTGGATTAGTATTTTTGGTTTTCTTTTTTTCCTGACTGTACTTTTATGCTGCCAAAAAACAGTTGCCACAGTACTTAGCATGTTTGTAGTGCTCAGATCTCTTTATAGAATCAGGTCCTATATTGCGAGCACTTTCAGAGAGGGATCTTATCTCCCTACTTGTCTGCAAAGCAACCAGCAAGGTGTTCACTGTACATAAACAACAACAGAAGTTCTCACAAGTCCAGAACCCACCAGTGTATGTCACCCACTATAACCATCATAGTTTGCCCACATGGCTCCTTATACATAAAATACCTCTTCCTTTCCAGTTCACCAACCCACCACCCCATCTGTATTCAGTTCCCTCCTTGATAATCACTTCTTCTACAATTTCCACGAGAAGGGAGACAGTTTTGTATAAAAAACAAGGACAATGACAAAGCTGTTTGATGTATTCTCTTCTTTGATCTTCCCTGTATCCTAGCTTTTTTGTTTGAGTTTTTGGGGATTGTGGAATTTCTTTATCTTTGTCTTGTACAGGGCCTAGCACATGATTTGTTAAGTGCCAGCACTGAATAAGAATAATATACAAATATTAACCCTCACTATGCCATGGAAGGTAAGTAAGTCCTATCCCCATCTGTGGAAGAAGGAAGTGAATTAAATTGCCCAATGTCACACCAATAACTCAGTGGCAGAGCTTGAAATGGAACTCAGGAGTTGCTAGTTCCCACTCCTGTGCCCATTCCATGAGGCCATACTGCCTCCTAGCAATGTCCTGCATAGCTGGATACTTATTTGTTCCTATCAACATAACCAAACACTATGGTTGTACCAAAGAGCACCTGCCATCATCTTTCAGAAGCATGGTTTCTAGACCCACGGTCAATGCAGAGGTAGAGGAAGGGAGCTCACAGGGAACAAATATGGAGTGTTTTGTTTTGTTTTTAAAAGAGTAAAATAAAAAGAGTGATCTTTTACCCTGAAACTTCCCTCTCATCATTTAGTTATGATTATTGACACTAGCCTCCCTGCACTGTCATCTTCCCCTGCTTTTACAGTCTTAACTTTGGGCCTGACCCAATGCTCTTTGGGGCAGGAACTTTTCTTGAGTAAACATGTGACACCAATAACGTAGTACGTAATAAAGAGTAACCACCACCTTTTAATTAGCCACAGCCCTTAAACTGGTGATTTCACCAACGCATACAGGATTATGACAACTTTGTGTTTTAAAAAACCTAATAAATTGATGAGAGGATTCTGTGGGCATTTTGGTTGCCTGGTCTTCTATCCAGAAACTGACATCTTCTCCAATCCTGCAGCCTCTGTTCAATGGTGGTCAATTATTCAGAAGGTAAAGCCAAGGCCTGGTGAAGTTTGTTTAAATTGATAACTTGCTTTATACATCAAAAGTGAGTTGATATATAAAGTAGTCCCCTTCGTGGGTACTATCTCCTCCACGAGGAAAATGAAATTCCTCACCCTCCCTAAATAAGGTATTTGTAAAAACATTTTAGAGTGACTGCTAAGGTTGAGAATGAAGTTTTACTTCATAAAGCTATTTAGAGTGAGACAAACTATATCTAAAAAGTGCAGATATGCTTTTTTTAATTTCCTTTGCACTTCAGGGAAGGGGGAGGGAAAAGCATCTCTGATTTGTATATTAAAGCACAAGCATCTGTCCTACTGATGATATTCTAGGGAAGCACATTAGCATAAAATTTAACGATGTCAAATAAGTGGATGTGAAATAGGGACTGCGTAAAGACACTATTTCCAAGCCTGACAGAAACATCACTGTTTAGAAATGCAAATGAAACCATTATGTTCAATAATTATATGAAAATATGAACAGTTCAGCATGTTTTCCAGCCCTGATGGCAGTTAATGGGATGTACGCTTATGTAAATAACTACTATTAAAGCTAATGCTGAAAAAAAACTAATAAATTCATACTAAAGCAACTGATTTAGTACGCTTTTAAACCCCAGCAGTGCTCACTTATTAGAAAGGAGTGCATTCTTATGTTTAGAACTCATTACTGTTACAAGTCACTGCAACTCCATCAATTCCCATGCATTAATGAAAATGGGACACACACCGAAAAAAGCATTGCCTCTCAGCAGTTTTCTTTAAAGACAAAATATAGGGGCATTACCATCATGGGACCTTGAGGGGAACTTCTCAGCAACGTAATCTTTATTACAACAACTGAACTCCCTGTGCTATAACCTGGGGGAATTTTGGTCCCAAGAAGGGCTACCCTTATGTAAAACTTTTGACATATTTACAATGCCAGCAGCTGTGTTACCACCAATAAAAAAATATTTTCACTATTAAAAAGGCATTTCTAAAAACTGAAATGTGCTCTAGTATGTGAGTTGAAAAACCACGGACATGGAATAAAAATTATTATTTTCAAAGCCAAAACATGAAGGTGTAATGAAAACAGAATTAAGTGGCAAGAGTACAGATGGTAGAGTTCTGAGATACTCTGAAACCAGACAGAAGAGTAACAGCCGTGTTAGTCTGTATTTGCAAAAAGAAAAGGAGTACTTGTGGCACCTTAGAGACTAACCAATTTATTTGAGCATTAGCTTTCGTGAGCTACATCCAATGCATCCGATGAAGTGAGCTGTAGCTCAAGAAAGCTTATGCTCAAATAAATTGGTTAGTCTCTAAGGTGCCACAAGTACTCCTTTTCTTCTGTCTGGGTAAATTCCACCCAGAGTTTTACATTTATACTTTTAATGACCTCCTGGAGAACACTGGAATTAAGACTTCTCAGGAAAATGGTGTATTTTCTTTGGTTAGTTGCTCTATTTCCCTAATGTTTTTCAAAAAGTTGTTGACTTTCTTGTTCAAACATCACAATTCTAGCTGGAAACAAAGTAATGTCAGCATAGCAAGGTGTAAGCTATAAAACCCCTCTGGACATTAAAAGCTGAGATTTATCCAGTGTCTAACATTTCACAGTTATCCCCTCCTCATTTTCCAATCATCCTCAGAAAATTAGATATTCTGGCACCCACTAGATAATAAGCACATCAAGGCTGGAAATGTCTTCCCATTAGTTTGTATTGCCTCTCGATATTTAAAATTAAGGCCAGACACGGAACAAGATTCCAGCCCTACAAATGACTATGTGAAAGGACTGCTGCACCCATGCAGAGCCCCACTAAAATCAAATGGTGTTTCATGCTAGCAGAGCAATTCATCTGTGTTCAAAGCTGCATTCTAGTACCAAAGGTGGCTGTATGAGGCTATGGATCTCTCACCATAAGTGCGAAGTCAACAAGACTACAGACAACTGTAGAATCCCACACTGTAGAAAGAGAAAAAAATCTTGGTAAGTTAGGGCTTCTCTATATGGCAAGATAGTACGCAGCAAGGTGGGGTATACATCTACAGCACACTAGCTTGCTGTGTGGACTTTCAAAGAGTGGTAGGTCAAAGCATACTACAGATCTTTTAGTACGCGGTAGCAGGGTCCACAGATGCACAACAAGCTAGAGCATTGTAGATTTACACCCAAGCTTGGTGCGCTTAAAATCACCGTATATACAAGCCCTTATTCTTTTCATCTGGCATGAGCTAACAGGGTACAAGATTATTCTTAAGTACAGGTAGATCACACAGTCCACTAGATCAAAGTTAAAAAAATATTACAATTCATTTCAGACAATGCTCTCTCCACTTTAAAGACAGAGAGGCAGGTCCTGTCCTGAGGAACTTACAATTTAAAAGACAAAAGACCAGACAGGAAGGCACTGAAAGAGACCAAGAGGATGACAGCATACAATATCAAACTAATTTGTTCACCCTGTAAGGCTAACACGCACAGTAACAATTACGATCACTATGACAAATGTTTGGGAGAAAACAGATCTCATTGCTTTCACTGAACCCCTCTGTCCTAAGGGAGGGCGGGGAAGTGTTTTGTCATCTAGACCGTTAAAACTATTTCACAAGCGAAGGCCATTCTAAGGTTAAAAACAGCGAGAAAATTGCTACTGATTAATAATAAAGCCATTCATTTTATTCTTCAAATCTAAAGTAATTACAAGCCAGAGTATGGCAAATGGATTTAGCTGAAGCCATTACGTCAGAAGACTCCTTTAAAGAAGAACAGTAATTTAAAACACTAAACTGAATAATGAACTCTCCTGAACAACAATTATTATGGGATTGATTTATTGAAAGTGCATTTAATCACGCAAGAAATGTTTAAACTTTCCAAAATAGTTCAGGGAGACTGCAACAGCAATAGCAGAGTCAGCCCAATGTGATCATTACAGCTGAGGACCTAAAGCGGACAGGGAATTTATTGAGTTTGGAACAATAAAGTACGTCAATCTCTCCGAATCCACATTTCTAGTCAATTTCTTACAGTACAGACTTCAGCAATTAATCTCATTTACCATTTGTGCCTCCTTTTAGGAGGTCTCAGTCATTGTTTTCATGTGGGGCCAAGTGTTACCAAGTAGAACGTAACTCAGAAAAGATGTTCTGGGAGCTCACGGCTCTAAATCTAGCAATGTTTCACCTGAAAAGGTTCAGCAACATTAAAAGAATAGTTGGAATAATCCACCCAGTTAAGTAGCATGGTTAGTTTGCATACTTCTGTGGATATGGTTAAATTGGCAGTTAGTGCATTGTCCTCCTCAGTAAACACCAGATTTTCCAGAGTGGAATGAATTTATCTGACCTATGTAGGCTTATTCTTTAGGGGGACTGCAGATGACTTGGGATCTCATTGCTGCCCTGACAGCAAAGGGTCTATCTCAGATGATTTCAGACAATTTCTATAGATGGGCACACTCTGGATCTTGCTTTTGGTTCAGAAGCAAAAATGACTGGAGTAGGTGACTATTACGCCTGTGCAAAATGCAACTCAGCTCCCAGCATGAAGACAGATTCCTGGTATCTCATATGAAGAGTACTATGCAGCCTGTGGGCCGCTACCAGTGACTACAGGATGATGACTCATTGTCTTCAGCCATCAAAACAGTGGCTCAAAAATATTCTAGCCTCAGCCTCAAGGATCACCTTAATATACAAATGGCCTGAAATGTGTAAGAAATCTGGGGCCAATGTTAAAAAGCAAGCAGCAGTCATCATTTGCCAAGGCAGATTCCATGAAGTCTTATGCCATGGCTTTTGGATAAGGGAGGGTTCCTCCTCCTGCATCAGAAGACAGCCAGCAAAACTATCCCAAAAATTTCAGTCCGAATCCCAAAGCCAACAGCTCAGTTTCTCTCTTCTCAAAACCATACCCATAAATTTAAAAGGCAATTCACACAAACAAAATCTGTATCTGGAACGTTAACAAAAGCTCCCACAGATTTCAGTGGGGTGTTTCGTGACTAATGCTTTGAAATTTTACTCTAAAAATTCTGATTTATACATAGTTAAAGCTGATAGTCAGACTTTTAACTCCCCTGGTTAATCCTAAACATTGCAACACCAGAGACAGACAATATGGTCACCTTTTGTTCTAAAGTATTTATTTGCAGTCTATCAGCAAGAGGGATTTAATTAAGACCAAACATTCAGCTTTATATGAATTTACAGGCTTTGATACGTTTAAACGCTTATTTTAATGTAGGTTGTGCCTGGTGTTAGTTTAGGAGTTCATAAAAATTTCAAAAATGTATTATTTACCCAGTAGTCCTTGACTGATTCTTCTACACTTAAGAAGTTCCTAAATACATATAACAAGTTCCTAAATACATATATTATTTAACTGGTGCTGTCATTACGGTCTAGCATATAAATATTCAGGGACTTTTTAATATGCTGAGCTTTTATCCAAATGACCAAAATGGTTACTTGGAAATATTTACTAGTGGGTAGCCAATAATATCACTGAGGGAAGGACCTTCAAAGACTGAGGCACTATGAATGATAGAGAATGCCGAGTTACTAATTTGTCATTGTTTCTGCTCTTCCCCCTTCTTTCCCCTCCCCCCCCAACATCCTCTTCCCAGCATCAAACACCTTATATCACTGTAGCATGTATCCATACATTAGAAAGCAAGGAAACAAAAAAAAATATCAATCAGCACTGAACATTATAAGCTATGGCCACTCAGTTCCCTTAAACTGAAAAATAGAAATGAGGAAAAAGTTATTAATTTCCAGTCATTCTGCAACAGTGGATTTGAACTTCAGTATTATTAGACCTAGACAAAGAGTAACAAAAACCTTGACATCAGTTTTTTCTCTGAGATACCCCTCTTTAAACAATTTCTCATAACCAGTGGGGGAAATTCACTCTGAAGTGCTGAAAAGGCATCCATTCATCAAATAAGCTCTGTAACATAGCTCAAAAAAGTGATTTATGTTAGGGTGAGGTCCAATATTAGAGATTTCTTTTGAATTCCATACAGTTAAAGTTACAGCCAAAGGCCAAGATTTTCAAAAATTGGTGCCTGAGGTTAGGTTTCTAAATCCTTATTTGATACATAAATAATCAGCCTGACTTTCAGAAGTGCTGAGTACCCAGCAGCTCCCAGTGAACTCCTGCAAAAAGCAGAGTCTCTTCTGTTTCAAGTCTTTTCCTTCTTGCCTTTCATCTCTTTCCTGAAAGGCCAGACAGAGGTGGGGAAAAGAGACATGAAATAGAACTTAGGTATGAACTTTAGGAAGGAGAGATAGAGGGCACAACTGTCAGATAGATGCATGTGCGCTTACCACAGCTGTGCACTCAAATCAGGTAATTTCATAAACAGTCATGTGCACCTCTGACCATTTCCTGTAGTAGTAATGGAGCATGCAAATTAGGAATGCAATTGCATGCATAAATGTGTGATAACTAGGCCCCAAACCACAAAAAATTATGTGGGTTGGCAGAGGCGTCTATGTAAGGGCTCCATCTTCATTATCCTCTGTTTCTTGGTTGGCAGCAACACACAATTCTATATATGGGATCATCCGAAACAGGGCTGGGGAAATGGAGGATAAAAGTCAATTTATTTGCCTTTTATCTTAAAAATGAAGGTGGATTCTGTGAGATTTAGAGAAGCACAATGCAGGGTAGGATCAGAAAACCCTCAACACTGATTCTCGCTCTTCACACCAACTAAGTGAATGGCATTGAGCAAGTCACTTAACTTTATGATGTTCCTTTGGAAAATTGGGGCTAATCCTACATTCCGGAGGTGTTGGGCAGATAATTTAGTGCTTTTCATACAAGAGCTATAGAAATGCATAGTTTTGTGATTATATTAGAAATCAAAAGGTTTTCCAGATGATTCCACATAAGAAGCAAATCTATTCATCCTTTCAGCAAGTTAGTACTCTATAATCTCACCTTTCCTAAAAGAATGTTTCCTTAACAATGTAATATTGATAGTAAAGTACTTGTTAAACTTTTGTGAAACCAATCAGTAAGAAAAAATAGCCTTAGTCAACTAGTGTTAAAAACCATACCCGCACAGCACTAGAGATAAATCATAGATTAGCTGAATTAATATGGACAAGGATTTGTTATGTAAACTTGACTGCTGCTTCAAATCAACAGATCATGTTCTATCATAATTTGAGAGATGTAAAAAAATCCAGGTACACTCCCAATGTAAAAATTTTAACAGAGGTCTATAGGGTTGATGGGCAAAAAATATTTTGAATAAAGGAAAAGGGGAAAGGAGTTGTTCAGTCTGGAAACTCAGCATCCACCATGAAACCATTTTTTCCTCAAAACACTGATCATTTGAGCAGGGAATAAGAGTTCTTGTCAAACAATTTTCTTCCTACAGTCTAGAACCAGAAGAAGTTTCATTTTTCAAAGCCTCTTCCTCTCCCCTTCCCTCATTTGAGGAATGTTGATTCCAGTCCTCACCCCCACAAAAATCTTGAGGTTGGTTTGCCTCATGTTTATGCCTAAACATCATCAAAAGAAAAAGCAAATTTTATCTGCTGCAGCTGAGCCAGCAAGAGAGGCCACAGAGCAAACATTGGTTTAATAAGAATTGCAATAATACTGCCACTTATTTCTTAATGGCAATTATTATTGCACATTTTTCAAAGGTGCCCATCACTGGGCATCTTTAGGAGAAATAGTTGTCTTTAAAAAGATATTTACAATACAGAGGCTATTTCCCCAGTGTCTGGAAGTAGGTCATATTTGGGCCTTAAATTACTAATAGCAAGTATCTGCTTCATACGACTTGAACATTTACCAGACTTCTATCTAAAAGATTACAACGAAGTCTCAAAGATCAGGGGAGGGGCCATGTTCCCCAACTGGGACAGCAGCAGTGTCTTAGTGGGGAAAATCAGGCCACCTCCTCCCCAGCTTTTGAAAGGAAGAGAAAGAAATAGTTTGGCAAAGCTATAAGCAACTGAAAAGAGGGTTTTATAAAGGGTAGTGCCAGACCACCTTAAAAATAGGTGGTGCTACCAGTCCTGACTACAGTATGGACCCTCTTATGATTGAGAACTTTATGTCTCACTCTGCCAATGATTCACACAGAGCACTGGGCAGTGCTGTCATCTGTTCAATTTTATTCACCAATGGAAAGTACTCAACTGAAGTGTGTTTTCAAGCCTTGGCCACTAAGTATGTAGAAAAAGCTTTTAGTCTTATGTTTTCATAGGTTTTGATTTGTATGGTTCTCTAACCAAACAGCAGTGATCAGTCATGAGACTGGTTCGAACCAGATTCTAATAAAGACATAAGTTCATTTCTCCCTATCCTGAGAAACTGCTCAAAGCTCAATACAAAATTCTGTGTAACTCCATAATTCAGTGTGAATTCCCCTTCAGCTTCTTGCATGCAACCCTGAGTCAAAATAGAATCTGGCTCATTTACACACCAGTGCTCGGACAGCCTGGTCCTTCAGAACTCCTTCTGAAGTTCTACACCTTAGAATTGGGCCATTAAGTACACAGTAAAGTGCATCCTCATTGAGCTAGTTATTGCTTTTAAGGAAATAAAGACACTTCTCTATAAAGAGAAAGATAAGACAATGTGTAAGTTCCACAGTAGTTTCTTTCTGATATTCAAATAAACCCCAGGGAAGGCTGAAACTATAGCTGGTTTGATATTTGCCTCTCACAGACTAGAGAGATTAGTTTGCTATTGTAGGACACTTCTAAGTGCTCAGCTGAATACAATGGTTTGTTAATACAGAGCTAATTACATTAAGTTTTCTAAAAAAAGAACAAGGTAGGTCAAATTTTGAGTCTACCAGCCTTCAGGGGTTCTCTTTAAATTATTATATTCCTGGTACCATCTAGGCAAATAAATTCCCTGTGCATTTGAACAGAACTTGAAGTGGTATCGCTTTATTTGTCAAATAGCAAGAATTTGTATTCAACTTCAGTAAGTCTTTTATACAGCTCCTAGGCACTGGAACAGACTTCAAGAGTTATGAAATTAACTGATCGGAGTTATGTGAAAGATTTTGAATCATTCATGTATGATGGATAACTGTTCCCATAGTTAAAATTATATTGGTTTAAATTATCCTTGTTTTATGTTCATAGGTTTTGTAGTTTTATACAGTATGAAACTGCATGTATTAACATTCTGCCATCTTTGCCAGACTTCTCCAAAAAGATGTTTATGCTTGAACAACCCATCTCTGATAAAGGTAAAAAAAACAAAGCAAAAAACTATAAAAGGGGTATATTTCCTTCCCAGTGACTAACAGTCATTAGCATTAATGGAAGTTAAATGTACATATTCACCAATCTAGATAATATTCCCACAGAGCGTGCATCTCACTTAAATTCATAAGCACATTAAGACCCAAGAACTAGAACACTCTACCACAAAATCCTGATCCTACTGAAATCAATGCAAAAGTACAAACTGTGGTCCCACTGAAGCCAAGTCTGAAGTTAGAATAGTCTTTGCAAATTTGTTGTATTTTGTGGCAGAAACACGTGCCTTGATATTTCTCAGCACCTACATCATAGTCAGCAAATCTTGTCAGCCTGTATATCATTCAGCAGTAGAGTGAACAGTTTCTTTTATGAAAATTAATGCCACTGTATTAAACAAACCCTCTCTTGTGTTCCCTGTTGGGATTGTTCGTTAGCCTTCTGAAGGTTTAAAGTAGAAAGACAGCAGTCTAAGAACCAGGATTTGGGCGACTGAATACAAGACAGACCAAGGCTCCAACATATTTCAGAGGTCCCTGGTATGCTCAACCTAGTTATAAACCAAGGCCCTGATCCTGCAATCTGATCCATGCAAGTGGACCCCAGTGCATGGATCTGTGCAGATCACAGTCCAGCATTGGGACCCAAACGTGTTTTTCAATTTTTAATATGGGTCTAAACTGCATAATTTGGATCCATTACTCTTTTTTTTAAAATGTTTGGTTCCATTAATACTGCTTTGTGAACCTCTCCCAGTATGAGCTGGCCAAACCCCGGATCTCAAGGTTTATTTTATTTTAATGCCTTCAGCGTAAATCCTGTCTCTGGACACTGAAAGTAGTGGAAAGCCATGTGAAAGGAGCTTTAGACCGCAATTACAACCGTCTAACAGGATTAAGTGAAAAAAATCTGTAACCATATTTTAATGCATAAACTCCTTATTGCCATTTGTAGTTGACAAATATCTATTTCACAGCAAAATAACATCACTGGAACAGCTGGGCGGCAGTTTCAAGCTCAAATGAAGTAGCAGCACATGCTGACAAGTCATCTCTGATTGCTTTTGAATGGCAGCACATGCAGATTTATTCCCTGCTATAAATTAGAACAATTATCTCTCTGCAGTTCACTTGTTATTTCAGACAGTGAATCCCACCACACGTTGTTTTGGGTTTTTTTAAAAAAGGATATCTTCCCTTTCCTTGATGATAAGTTCATTCTGCTCCTCTAGCTGTCTGATCTTCTTCTCAAATGACTCCTGTTCTGCTCTCAGTCGCTCCTCTGTCTCTTCCTTTTCCTCACTTATCCTGAAACGATTAAAGAGAGACCAATTGCCCTGTCAGAGTGAAATAAAATTCATGACCATGACCTCAGTGCCTAATTTCCAATGGAGGACCGCACGGAAACTACCAAGCAAGGACCCAAAGCTTTGTGCAATTAGATCTGTGCAGACTGACCCTTGTGACCATAATGGAGCCATACTAAGGTCCATACAAGAGTAAGGAGCCTACCCATACAGCTCCAGTTGTAGGATCAGGACCCAAGACAAAGAGCTTAAGAACATATTTCCATTTCTAATTTTACAAGCAAAACATTATTTGTTTGCACATCTTTTCACCAAAGAAAAAGTTTTTATAGAAACCAGATTTTCTTCTACCAAATGTTTAGGTATTAATACATGAGTAATTGTTTTTGTATCGGCCCTGAGGCCTTGTATCTTGTTGCTTGATATAAATAACCGGACAGCAATTAAAACATGACAACGTAAGCAAGGTTTACAATCATAATTTATTTTTCATTTCAAAGTGAACTCCAAAGAGAAGGGGAAAACACCCAAATTATTCTGGCATCGTGTAGGCTGAAGATTATTACCCATAGACTATCCCCAAACAACTCCTATCTATACTAAAAATATGACTTGGAAATCTTGGCTCTGTAAAAGCTCTCCAAAAATGCTATTTGCTTTAGACAGTTAAACAACATAGTTAATGCTCTTCACTTCCATAGTTCCTTTCGCTGAAGGATCTCGAAGTGTTTTACCAATGTTCAGACCCATAGCTGCCATGAGGAAGATAACGGGATTGAATCACAATGTGTAAAAAAGCCAAGAAACTGACCAAGTTTCAGTTTACTTTACTTGGAGGAGGTGGTTTTGGGGCAAGAAGGAGGGCCTGTTCCTTGGAACAAATGGGAGGACATAGGTCACCAGACTCACTGATGTCCCAAGATCTGCAGGGAAATCAGGAACAGACTCAGTCATCCATGTAGCACTCTAACTCACCCATAGGGGGTGTGAAGGGATTTCAACATTCCAGGGAGCACCCACAAAAATGTTGATTGGGTCAGCGTTCCCCAGTACAGGAAAATCCACAGTGGGGGTGAGGCAGAACTCCCTGGCCAAGAGACACCTGCCTGACTCCAACCCCCAACCTTAACCATAGCTCAAGCAAAGATTGTACAGAATGAGAAGTAGCTACCTAACAGGGCTGATGCTAAAGCTCAAAATCCCTACTCTCCAAACCCAAGGCCAGAAAATAAAAGTATAAGGGGATGATTTGACCCTGTATGTACACCACCTTTACAGTGGGGCAATCTGAGGCTCCAGAGCTAATCATGAAGTACAGTTTTTTATATCATACATAGCAAGAGATGACTGTGGTGTTAAACCATTCCACCAACAGAGGGCCTATGCCCATTTTCTTGTCCTACACAATTCTACACATTGGTGGTGTTCACCAGTCTAGATCCACCACAAGACTGTTTCACATGGGGGCTGCACACACCAGAGGAGGAAAGCAATGCATGTGGAGAAAGCTACATGACCCTGAATTCACCCCCAGGTCCCATTAATATTTGCTCCTATGGCTTCGAATAAGACAACATATGTATATCACCCAACCCTGCTCCCACTGAGAACTCTAATGCAACAAGCTACAGGAGCAAACATCACTTTAGGTTCAGGCTTTTGCATCTCACCAGTATTAGCTTCTTCTTTCTGAATCTACAGCACTCATTTCAGCTGCAGTATCACACATGGCCTAGCTCCATACAGCCAGTAATAGATGCCTGCATTCCAAGCAGCATGTAGCTTTCCAGCAAGTAGGAAACAGGGAGGAGAGGAGAAGAAAAACAATAGAAAGGAAAGCAACTATACACACAAATGAGATGGGGGGGTGGGAGGGAGCAGAAAAGGGGATGAGAAAATGAACAGAAGAGGAAAAAAGGTGACAGCACTTGCCATGAGGGGATATAAAGGAGGATGGTCATCTGCTAATTGCAAGGGTGATGCAGCACCAAAAAAAGATGTGAGCACAGGGCCACACCAATATACAGCAGAAGTATTCAAACTGGACAAAGCATTAGAAAATGCACTGTAGGGAATTATTCTGTACAGACCAAAGAGGATAGGAACCAAATCTAATGGGTTTTGCCCATCTCTATATTCTGTGCTTTTATTATTTGTATTATCTTCATCGTGTTCATGTGCTGCATTGCACTTTTTATTTAACACACAGTACAATGTAGGGTGACCAGATGTCCCGTTTTTAAAGGGACAGTCCCATTTTGGGGGACTTTTTCTTATATAAGCGCCTATTATCACCCACCCCGTCCCTGTCCCATCTGGACTTGAATGTAGAGAGGGCGGAAATTTGGCAAACCATAAGGAAAAGACATTCCATACAGACAGGGTCATGTGAACAAAGACACGGAGTTGGGAACTGGAAAGATGACACCGACTGGTTTCTGAGCTTGTGGGAATCATCATCATTTAGGTACTGCTCACAGTTTGCCAGGCACATGGCAGTCCAGCACAGAGAGAAAGGATAACATTTTCAAGAGTACCAAAAAGCGACCAAGTCTCCAGACCTATTTTCAAAAGGGATTTAGAAGCCCATGTCTCATTGACTTTCAATGGGACTTTAATGCCTAGATTCCTCTTGAAAACTTTACCCAAAAGCCCTGCTTTGAAGAGCTTAAAAACCCATGGATTTGACCCTGCAAAGGGATCCACCTGTACAGAACCTTACGCTTGTGTAGTGTCTGACTCTTCAGAAAGATTTATGCATGCAGAATTAAGACCTAGATAGACAACAGATGGGATGGGAGGAAAGGATGTGACATCAAAAGCAAATTAGTACAGCCACCATCTATTTTGTTCACTTCACTGACGGGAAGATCAGGGCCCACAGCTCTCAAGGAAGTAATGTCTTAAGGAGAGATTTCAGAGTAGCAGCCATGTTAGTCTGTATCCACAAAAAGAAAAGGAGGACTTGTGGCACCTTAGAGACCAACCAATTTATTTGAGCATAAGCTTTTGTGAGCTACAGCTTATGCTCAAATAAATTGATTAGTCTCTAAGGTGCCACAAGTCCTCCTTTTCTTTTTGTCTTAAGGAGGAGATTGGCTTTGAAAGTGACAATCAGAGCATCCTGAGCAAGACAGGATAGCAGAAGGGGCAGTAGCACAAGACAGAGCAGGATTCTCCTTGCACAGTGGGGATGAAAGGTAACCAGGGGGCACCAAGCAAAATACAGCTTTACAGGTGGTTAAATAAGCTCTCTATCTTGAAGGTAACCTCCACCCCTAACTCGCTGCTGGGTCTGCAGTCCAGGAACACATATCAGGCCTGAATAAACAGCAGCTGAAGGGCCAAATACTAGCCAAACTCAGTGTCATTAAAGGCAATGGTAGGTAGTGGGAAGACAAAGGACAAATGCAGCGGTCTATGCAGTCAAGCTGAAAAGAAGACAGCAGAGCACCTGACAGCCCTACAGGACAAAGACACTCCCTGTGATGTCAGAACATCACCATGTGCACTGTCAGATGAGCTGGGGATATGAAAAAAAGAATTAGATAAGTTCATGGAGGATAGGTCCGTCAATGGCTATTTTCCAGGGTGGTCACGGGCACAACCCCATGCTCTAGGAGTCCCAAAACCTTTGACTGCCAGAAGCTGGTACTGGATGACAGGGGGACGGATCACTCAAAAAATTGCCCTATTCTGTTAATTCCCTCTGAGGCATCTAACGTTGGCCACTGCTGGAAGACAGGATATTGGACTAGATGGACCATTGGTCTGACCCAGTATGGCCATTTGTATGGTCTTATGAACAAGTTGGGAATGGCCACCCCAAAAGCAAATATACTACCACTGTACTGAACTGGATAGGCAGCTCCACACAGCTGTGTACAACTTAATGCCCATAACATACCTATGCCTACAAAGTCCACAAATCAACTGCAGCAACACTCCCGAGCAGTTAACATCTCCACACCACATACACTGATTAAACCTTATCCTGCATGCTGCTGTAGCTCTATGGTCCACAGTCCAGTTGTGTCACTATCAATGCTTGCTACTGAGGTGTATACAGAGGACTGATGAGTGTGGATCCCTTCAGACTTCCCTCTATATCCTCTTGGGTCCCCTAGAGATTCCCTTTAATCAAGGTTTCTATTCTCTTACCCAGGAGTCAACACAGGGAGATACACTGTTTTTAAGTGTAGAGGGCTGGAATGTCGTTGCCTCGGTAACACTGTTCAGGCGGCTAAGCTATTACAGCTGCTCAGTGCTCCTGTTCTTGGAGCTCCGGTGTTATCAGCACAAGCAGATGTGCAGCCTGCTAATTCAGCAGACCTCGATGTTACTCATAAAAGAAAGACCACAGGCACGGTTCAGGGACAAAGGCACTCGGCCAGGTTTATAGCCCTCAAGGCACAGTCCTAGCATCCCATAGGAGCTACAGGTACACTAACATATGAGTGTCCCGTGGCAAGGAGCAGCGGGAATTTCTGCTGTCCCCTCAGCCACACAAAGGGTTAAGGCGAGGTACCCCAAGATTTCTAGACAAACAATTTACATACCACTTTACATGTTTCACAACATCTGCTTGTTACCTCTCCTTGTATCTTGTTCCTGATGTCTTGGGCAAAACATCCCTATTCACAGGGCTTAAGTTCAGCCGGAGCTGTCTGGAGTGGAGCCCCAGTGCACCCCAGCAGGGCTGAATCCCCGAGCCATGGAGCCTCCCCCCTGGAGGGCTGAAGCCCTGAGGAACCACCACCCCCCTTCTCCCCCCCCCCGCAGCTGAAGCCCAGACTTCTGCCGCCCTGCAGGACGGAAGCCACGAGCATCCCCCCACTGCCAGCCCAGCAGTTGAAGGCTGAAGCCCCAAGTTCCCCCTCCCTCCCCGCGCTGGGCCCTGGAGTTTTTATAGCACGTTGGTGGGGTTGGGGGGCCCTCCGGGAAACAATCTATGAGAATTTAAGCCGTGTCTATTCATCACTTCTGTCAAACCCTCGTATCCTGTGCTAGGTCAGGAGGTACCTGTGCTAATCTTTTGGAATGGGTTCACGTACTTACCCAGTGTCTAGTACTTCTTGGGAGTGCCTGTGTTTTAGCAACGCTAGCAGTACCTTTGCTAAGTTCATGTACCAGACAGTAAAATTGTAAGCATCTGCTTTAATATATCGCCTGACTTTGATTCACAGGAACAGGTCTTGCACCAGGCCCAGTGCTCCAGGCTGTCTTTCTCTCTACTACATATAGCATCTCTGTTTTTAGAGCCAAGATATCCACACCCAACCACCCAATCCACATGCTTGGTGAACCACACGGAGAAAGCAGATGAATATCTCAGACTCGGCTACGCTGTTCCCCCAGCTAGGAATCCTCATGTCCCCTAATAAAGATTTCATCCTCAAGCTGTTCCTTAGCCCACAGGCACAGCAAACTCCATTCTGAGCTCCTTCACTCTCATTGACTGAGGACATGAATTCCATTATACAGTATCTGCCTAGTCAGGCAAGGGCATTCTACATTCTGTGACAATGCTATGCACACACAGGAATGTCCGGTCACCCTTTTCAGGTGTGTATAGTAATGTACTTCCAGTTAGATGCAGACACCTCAATCTCATTTTGAGATGGCCAAATGGCCTCTGGAAACTTGTGTCTGGGGGCACTACTATACCAGTGCTCTGCCTTTAATTGAAGATTTAATAAAGGGTGAGGGGCTTGATTTTCTAGGGGTACCCTCTGTCAACTGAGAGAAGACAAACAAAGGTACTTGTCCTCCCAGTGCTGTGAGGAGTAGGATTGCTAATGAATGAGTCTGCATGGTGTTAGGGGCTTATTCCTTCACCCACTTACTTCCCTGGTCCTTCTCGCATGAACAGAGAGCAACAATACCCGAAGTCCAAAGGTGCAAACAATTCGATGTTTATTGGGGTGAACTTCCAGCAAGCATGATTCCAGTTTCCTTCCTTAGTATCCTCCTTCCCAGCTCTGACACCACAGAGCCTTACACCTGTGTCCCTGTTCCCATTCACCCCCCTTAGCAAAACATGATTCCAATTTCCCCACCCCCATTCCCCACTTAGCAAAACATGATTCCAATTCCCCACCCCGCATTTCCCCCCCCCCACTTCCTGATTGACTGCAGACTATATAGTAAAACTTGAGTTCTGCTTAGCTATACCTTAACCAATCATTTTCCTGAAATTTAACTAACCAATCCTAACATATTGTAACATGATTATTTAACCAATTATATCCCACCACCTTAATTAGTTTACATCCAGCAAAATTAATTATACAGCAGACAGAAACAATCACAGAACCAGACAGAGATTATACAGACAAACAATGGGGAAATGGGGACTACAATGATAGAACAACACAAATGAGGATTTCACATCCCAGCTATAGATAAGTGAGTTCTTGCCAGACAGGATGCTATCAAACTAAGTTTCCTTTTACATTTTCTAGACACTTCCCTTTCTCTGGAGGTGATAGGAATACAATCCTGTCCTGATAGTGCCTAACAGCCCAATAGCACCTTCTTTTAATGTGACTAGTTTGGAATGTGAGGTTCACTTCCCAGCTTATGGCTGCCTCTGCTGTTTAGCCAAAGGCCTTATACAGTCAGACAGGTGATTTGGATTCTCTCTTTTATACCTCTAAAACTAGCTAAGTGATAAGAATACACCTAAAAAAGAGTATAGGCCTTTACAGACAGGCCTGCATATCTATATCCTAACACATGGTATATATATAGATATATATCTTATTGATACTTCTACACACCCAAAATACAACTGAATTCCTTGGCTCCACACACAAAATGTCAAGGCAGGGAGGAAGAATTTGCAGGGTGAGGGTAAAGACAGGAATCAGCAAATCTTGCTACCACAGCTGTGAACTACCGCTTGGCGTCACACATACCATATTCTTAGTGAGGATGCTCCCTATTCATGGAAGCTGACCATCCTGAGAGTCCTCACAGGTTACAACCCCCCATCCACTATGCCAGATATTGAAGGAGAGTGGGCCCTCAAGACTCTCATATTAGTTACAAAAACATGTTTCAGTCAAGTGTATTGTGTGGCCACACCCGCTACTCTACTTAGGAAGTCTCAGAGGCAGTGCGGGACAGATAGCTGGCTGATCCTGATTGGAATAACAGAGACTTGGTGGGATAAATCACATGACTGGAGTACTGTGATGGATGGATGGATATAAGCTGTTCAGGAAGGACAGGAAGGGCAGAAAAGGTGGGGGAGTTGCATTGTAAGTAAGAGAGCAGTATGACTGCTCAGAGCTCCAGTATGAAACTGCAGAAAAACCTGAGAGTCTCTGGATTAAGCTTAGAAGTGTGAGCACCAAGGGTGATGTCATGGTGGGAGCCTGCTATAGACCACCAGCCCAGGTAGATGAGGTGAACAAGGCTTTCTTCCGGGAACTCACGGAAGTTACTAGACCGCACGCCCTGGTTCTCATGGGAGACTTCAACCACCCTGATATCCGCTGGGAGAGCAATACAGCGGTGCATAGACAATCCAAGAAGTTTTTGGAAAGTGTAGGGGACAATTTCCTGGTGCAAGTGCTGGATGAACCAACTGGGGCAGAGCTCTTCTTGACCTGCTGCTCACAAACCGGGAAGAATTAGAAGGGGAAGCAAAATCGGATGGGAACCTGGGAGGCAGTGACCATGAGATGGTCGAGTTCAGGATCCTGACACAAGGAAGAAAGGAGAGCAGCAGAATACGAATTCTGGACTTCAGAAAAGCAGACTTTGACTCCCTCAGGGAACTGATGGGCAGGATCCCCTGGGAGAATAACATGAGGGGGAAAGGAGTCAAGAAGACCTGGCTGTATATTAAAGAATCCTTATTGAGGTTACAGGGACAAACCATCCCGATGTGTAGAAAGAATAGTAAATATGAAAGAATAGTAAAGCTTGGCTTAACAGTGAAATGTTTGCTGATCTTAAACAGAAAAAAGAAGCTTACAAGAAGTGGAATATTGGACAAATGACCAGGGAAGAGTATAAAAATATTGCTCGGGCATGCAGGAGTGATATCAGGAAGGCCAAATCACACCCGGAGTTGCAGCTAGCCAGAGATGTTAAGCGTAACAAGAAGGGTTTCTTCAGATATGTTAGCAATAAGAAGAAAGCCAAGGAAAAAGTGTGAGCCCCTTACTGAACGAGGGAGGCAACCTAGTGACAGAGGATGTGGAAAAAATTAGTGTACTCAATGCTTGTTTTGCCTCTGTCTTCACAAACAAGGTCAACTCCCAGACTACTGCACTGGACAGCACAGCATGGGGAGGAGGTGACCAGCTCTCTGTTGAGAAAGAAGTGGTTCGGGCTATTTAGAAAAGCTGGAAGAGCACAAGTCCATGGGACTGGATGCGCTGCATCCAAGAATGCTAAAGGAGTTGGCGGATGTGACTGCAGAGCCATTGGCCATTATCTTTGAAAACTCGTGAGAATCGGGGGAGGTCCCGGATGACTGGAAAAAAGCTAATATAGTGCCCATCTTTAAAAAAGGGAAGAAGGAGGATCCTGGGAACTACAGACCAGTCAGTCTCACCTCAGTCCCTGGACAAATCATGGAGCAGGTCCTCAAGAAATCAATTCTGAAGCACTCAGAGGAGAGGAAAGTGATCAGGAACAGTCAGCATGGATTCACCAAGGACAAGTCATGCCTGACTAATCTAATTGCCTTCTCTGACAAGATAAATGGCTCCGTGAATGAGGGGAAAGCGGTGGACATGTTATTCCTTGACTTTAGCAAAGCTTTTGACACGGTCTCCCACAGTATTCTTGCCAGCAACTTAAAGTAGTATGGGCTGGATGAAAGGACTATAAGGTGGATAGAAAGCTGGCTAGATCGTTGGGCTCAATGGATAGTGATCAACGGCTCCATGTCTAGTTGGCAGCCGGTATCAAGCGGCGTGCCTCAAGGGTCGGTCCTGGGGCCAGTTTTGTTCAATATCTTCATTAATGATCTGGAGGATGGCATGGACTGCACCCTCAGCAAGTTAGCAGATGACACTAAACTGGGAGGAGTGGTAGATACGCTGGAGGGTAGGGATAGGATACAGAGGGACCTAGACATATTAGAGGATTGGGCCAAAAGAAATCTGATGAGGTTCAACAAGGACAAGTGCAGAGTCCTGCACTTAGGATGGAAGAACCCCATGCACCACTACAGACTAGGGACCGAATGGCTAGGCAGCAGTTCTGCAAAAAAGGACCTAGGGGTTACAGTGGACAAGAAGCTGGATATGAGTCAGTGTCCCCTTGTTGCCAAGAAGGCTAACAGCTTTTTGAGCTGTATAAGTAGGGGCATTGCCAGCAGATCAAGGGACGTGATCGTTCCCCTCTCTTCGACATTGATGAGGCCTCATCTGGAGTACTGTGTCCGGTTTTGGGCCCCACACTACAAGAAGGATGTGGAAAAACTGGAAAGCATCCAGTGGAGGGCAACAAAAATGATTAGGGGACTGGAACACATGACTTATGAGGAGAGGCTGAGGGAATTGGGATTGTTTCGTCTGCGGAAGAGAAGAATGAGGGGGGATTTGATAGTTGCTTTCAACTACCTGAAAGGAAGTTCCAAAGAGGATGGATTTAGACTGTTCTCAGTGGTAGCAGATGACAGAACAAGGAGTAATGGTGTCAAGTTGCAGTGGGGGAGGTTTAGGTTGGATATTAGGAAAAACTTTTTCACTAGGAGGGTGGTGAAGCACTGGAATGCATTACCTAGGGAGATGGTACAATCGCCTTCCTTTGAGGTTTTTAAGGTTAGGTTTGACAAAGCCCAGGCTGGGATGATTTAGTTGGGGACTGGTCCTGCTTTGAGCCGGGGTTTGGACTAGATGACCTCCTGAGGTCCCTTCCAACCCGGATATTCTATGATATCTCCTACTGTTCCTCTGGAAGGATCCAGGGCAGTTGTGACCCTATCAAGGAGTGAGAGTGTGTGGATCCTGTGTGTTGCCCTCTCCTCATCACTGCTCTGGAAAGCCTGCATCAGTGTGAGGTCAATGAACATCTTCTCTGGCTAATAGGTCTTTGTGGAGAGTAATGGTTTAACTTCCTCCTGCTGGTATAGTTGTGCCACTTGCATCAGTAAGCCAGAAGCAGCTGCCTGAGTACATGGGAACCTCTGGGTGTTTTTGAAACACAATGATCATACCCCACTTGCACTGCTCAGTACACAAAGCACTCTGGTAACTTAGCCATGACTAACCCCAGCTCTAAACTTCTTCAAGGAATAAGCAATGAGCAGAGCCCCGCTGGAACATGAAAGAAAGCCACACAGTGCCTGCAAAACCTTTGGAATGTCTAGCATCAGTCACTGTGGAGTGACAAGTCTGTCAGATTCTCTAGTTAAAGCGAACAGCGCATTGGATGTATTTAAAAGGCACATAAAATACAGAAGATGTGACATAGCCGACAGACCAGTTTCATTTGGAATACTCAATCCATTTCATGTCCCTTTAAGATGTAAAAAAGTTTGTATAGGTACAGAAAAAGACAAAGAGATGGCTAGGACTTACAAGTGACAGAAGAGTGCAAAAACTATAATTATTTAGCCTTGAAAAGAAGATTAGAAGGGATCTGAGTTCCTTCTTTCAACCCGGTCTTAAAATTAAATTTCATCAAGTCCCTAATAGCTAGTGTGTGGTCAACCCTTGAAATTCCCTGCAACACAGGTTGGAAGCAAATACTGTAGCTGGAATTTTTCCAAAGGACAGGATAATATTATATCTAACAACATTAGAACTTAGTCAAACTAAGGTAAAGATAATCCTCGTCCATGCTTCAGTATATTAGCTAATCTTCAGCAGAGTCTGGAAGGAATACACGCATACTACTCCTGAAGGAAATCTATGCCACTGCACATACGCAGAATTTATGTCCCCCACATATTTCTTTGCTTCCCCACAGAAAAATGACTTTCTGATGGGAAACCAAAAGGAAGCCACAAGAGTAGTCATGCAACCCTGACCAGCAGTATCTGTCGGGTGGCCAGGGCAGCTGGCAGAGAGGTAAATCACTGTGGGGCAGGGCACAGGACTGGGGAAGACCCCACTAGTGGCTCCTATCCTGTGCTGGGCTCAGCTGCTAGTCCCGGCTGGGCTGGGGAGAACAGGACTTCCTCTTCCCCTGCATGGCATCCGGGGCTGTGTCAGACACCCCCTCCAGATTTCTCCCCCGGCTGTAGAAAGTTCTGCAAATTTCCCTCCCCCATGCTTCCTGCACCCATCGCTCCTCAGCTACAGGGGAAGGGATTACTGTACAGGGAGCTGCTCCTCCATCTGCCCGACCCCTGTGCATCCAGACCCCCTCATACCCAGACCCTCCTGCTGAGACTCACCCACTCCCTCGCACCCAGAACCCCCAACAAACCCCACTCCACTGCACCCTGATGAGCCACCCGCCCCGGGAACCGCTCCGTACCGAGAGCCAACCAGTTGCACCTGGATCCCCAACCCACTGAGCCCCCAATACCCAGACATCCTTCCTGCTGAGCCCCAACTACCTTCACCTGGACCTTCTTGCAGAGCCCCATTGCAGCCAGAAACCACCACCGCCCCGCCCACATCCCCTGTGTATCCAGATCCCCCCTGTACCCGGATCCCCCACTGAGGTGCCCGCATTCAGATTGCCTCACACAGAACCCTCTCAACCCACACCTGGATCCCTCCACACTAAGCCCCTTCACACTTGGATCATGCCTTGCTGGCCTGCCTGCCCATACCTGGTGCACTTGGCACAGAGGGGCAGGGCCCTGGGGTGTTTCTAGGGTAGGCCCGGTCCTTACGCTGTGTCAGGATTGGGTGCAGTCTCATTGTTGAATCCACGTCCCGGGGGGAAGCTGCACAGTGATCTCCCACCTCTGTGCAGCCAGTGGCCTGCGCTCCCCAATGCCATGCTGGAGTCTCCACATTTATTTGAGAAATAAAATTTGCAGAATTTTGCAGATTTTTAAAAAACTGTGTGCAGAATTTAATTTTTTTTTTGTGCAGAATGTACAAAATTGCAAGAGTGACGAGATGAAGACAATCTCCAGTTGCTCCACCAGTCATAAACCATTGCAGAAAAGTCAAGTTACTCAAGGAGATGGGCCAATAACTTGAGCTATTACAGCAAATCTTGAGTGAAATTCTGACCACTTGCATCAATGGAAGTTCTGCCACTGACTTTGGTATTGCCAGGATTTTATCCCTTCCTTCAGTTTGTCTTGAGATGGGCAGTTATTTACCAAACAATTTCCATCCACGATCCTGTGATAAACATGCAGGAATTATTCTCAGCTACCATGACATTTCCATGCACACAGTGCGGCAGAATCAGGACCTATGAAGTTTTTCTCTGGCCAAATGAGGTTTTGATTTTTTTTTATTATTAATTATTATTAACTGCAAATTCTATCTGGAAGTTTTCCAGTATTTTTCTGGTTCTTTTCCTACTATGAAATATCAAATTATGGAGAGTTTTTTAAAAAAGGTAATGAGGTGAGAGGAGTTAGAGTTTAACTTTCTTATCACTCTTGCAAAGGACTTAATTATATCCAATAAAAATATGATTACATTTAAAAATAAAAGAACTAAATATAAAATAATAGTGTTCCACTAATTTTACTTTTCAAAATTAATGTTGCTGCACTTTCTATTTTTCTTCAGAGAAATGTCAGGCAGAAATATCAAACTATCCTCAGGGAAAAATCAAAGCATCTGAGACTTTAAAAGAATCCCAGGTTTAAATGAGTTAGTGCATTGGAATTCAGTTGGGAGCAGTGTATTTTGAGTAAGAATGTAATAGAGGGTTTTTTCATTATTAGATTATTCACCTATACATCAAACAGTGGGATCAGTATCTAGAATAGTTACAGCATTTGACCATTTGTAAGCAGGCTTCAGTGCAATCTATTCTTCATTACAGCCTGAACTAGACATTCTAACACATGGAGTAGTTAAAAATATAGAGTTGGAAGTTTACTAAAAGATTGTATAGCAAAAATTGGTAACAAGTTATTAGGAGGTAAAGTTTTCCAGTGGATGATGAGAATAAATCAAGAGACACAACATTCCTAGCTACATCACTGATTTACTGGGTGACATCACTTCATCTCTGTGCCTCAGTTTCTCTATCTGAGAAAATAAGGCTAATGATGCTTGCTCACTTTTGCAAATCATTTTGAAATCTATAGTTAAAAACACCTGAAGTTTTTTTGAATTTGTAGGTACATGTAAAAATGTTTAGGCTAAAATATGACTTTGTATTTTGGACACCATCTTTCATCTCGAAGAATGCAAGAAATTTTACAAAGTGTTCTTTTCTTGAAAAAAAGAAATAGAATACTATGAAAAAATGCCAGCAGCCCAGTGAGAACACCCAACTGAAACATACAATTAGGTAAGGAGCAGATTCCAGGATAAACTTTCTAAAGGGTTTTTTTTTTTTTAAATTGAAAAGAGAGTGAACCTTATTGTATTATGAAGTCTTTGACAGTGTAAGCACCATCTTATCGTCAACTAGGATTTCCAAAAGAATGCATGCCCTATAATGAAGACTGTGTAAAAAATGGTGCACTTGTTCAAACAGTCAGGTAACTTATGCACATTTAGAGTCCCAAGCAGTATGTGTTTTAATCTGAAGTGTTAATGGAGGGGATAAAATCTGTGGGTTTTTTAAATTGTTTATTTAAAACCTGACTGTTCCCATTATAAGGTCTTATTTTTTCCTAAATTAACTATTTATATTACCATCTGACAGAAAAATAAGCTTCCTAGGGAAAGTCAAGTACCTGGGATTCACTAGCAACAGACTTCTCCACTGAGCACACGCGGATGCTAAACACCAAGAAAAGTGATTATGATCTTCTCAGTGTTATTCTTTAATATTTATGTTACGGTAGCAGCTTGAGGCTCAATCAGGATTAAGGCACAATGGTGCTTCGGGCAATACAAACACATGGACCCTGCCCTAGAGAGCTACACAGCAAAAAAATCCAAATTTTTTTTGTTTTACCATCAAGAGCAAACAAGCAAGTACTCAGTAAAACTTCTGAAAGGTTATAAGTATGCAATGCTGGTGATCATCACCAACTGCCTTTAATACATGGAAGAAAAAAGGTTCATCTTAAATTTTAGCGTAACATAACATTACAAAATGTTCTTTCCCTCCTTTTTAAATGGAAACTAGAACAGGGTGACTCACTCAGGTCTTTCATTTCATTTTTCATCTTTGTGTGATGAGGAGACTCCAATTTTTTTCGATCACGGTGGGAGGGAAGTTAAAACATGTAAGAGGTGAGACAGATTGCTTATTTGCACAGTATAGTGATGGTCACCTAACCACCACCCTATACCAGAAACCTACTGATCGCTGTACTTACCTACATGCCTCCAGCTTCCATCCAGGACACATAGTATGATCCATTGTCTACAGCCAAACCCTAAGATACAACCACATTTGCTCCAACCCCTCAGACAAAGACAAAACACCTACAAGATCTTTATCAAGTATTCTTAAAACTACAATACTCACCTGTGGAAGTGAGGAAACAGACTGACAGAGCGAGACGGGTACCCAGAAGTCACCTACTACAGGACAGGCCCAACAAGGAAAACAACAGAACACCACTGGCCATCATGTACAGCCCTCAGCTAAAACCTCTCTAGCACATCAGCAATCTACAACCTATCCTGGGAAACAATCCCTCACTCTCACAGACCTTGGGAGGCAGTCCAGTCCTCGCTTACAGACAGTCCTCCCAGCCTGAAGCAAATACTCACCAGCAACTACACACCACACCACAGCAACACTAACCCAGGAACCAATCCCTGTAACAAACCCCATTGCCTACTCTGTCCCCATATCTACTCTAGCAACACCATCAGAGGACCCAACCACGTGAGCCAAACCATCAGGGGCTCATTCACCTGCACATCTACTTATGTGATATATGCCATCATGTGCCAGAAATGCCCCTCTGCCATGTACATTGGCCAAACTGGACAGTCTCTACATAAAAGAATAAATGGACACAAATCAGACATCAGGAATGGTAACATACAAAAGCCAGTAGGAGAACACTTCTATCTCCCTGGACATTCTATAACAGATTTAAAAGTAGCCATCCTGCAAAGAAAAAACTTCAAAAACAGACTTCAAAGAGAAACTGCAGAGCTACAATTCATTTGCAAACTTAACACCATTAGTTTGGGCTTGAATAGGGACTGGGAGTGGCTAGCTCACTACAAAAGGAATTTTCCCTCTCTTGGTATTGACACCTCCTCATCAATTATTGGGAGTGGACCACATCCACCCTGACTGAATTGTCAACACTGGTTCTCCACCTGTAAGGTAACTCCCCTTCTCTTCATGTGCCAGGATATTTATGCCTGCATCTGTAATTTTCCACTTCATGTTTCTGAAGAAGTGGATACCCACGAAAGCTTATGGCCCTACCTCTAAATGGTAGTTCTCTTCAACTTGCTCCTCTGGCAGATGAGCACTGTACAGTTTCATACCAGCAACGTTTGTGATTTCAAAAAACAAAGGAAATAACTGAAATAATTTAATATTTTCTTTTACACACAAGAGGAAAGAGACCTTGTTGCAACTAAGGCCGTGATCCTGTAACTAGCTCTGTGTGAACAGGCTCCTGCAGTTTGCAGGATGAAGGCCTAATAGCTCAGTGCCACCTATCTTTTTTTTGGTCAGGGGAGTAAGGGAACATTACTGGGTCTCCTACTTGCTGAAGTCTCTTCCAGCAAGAGCAATCACTTTATGCTTATGTCTATTTAACAAAGATGAAGTTCTAAGATGTTTGGCATTAACTCAAAGAATGACGCTCCCTAAACATAATGCATTTTCAGGTGAAGCTTCTCACCTGGCAAGTTCTTTAATTAAGTTCGCAATGCGTCGCTTGTCCTCGGGACATAAATCCTTTAAAGAAGCACTCTTCACTCCTCCATTAGTGACCTGAAAAGTAAAATCTGCATTTTAAAATGCAATAGTTTATACAGAACAAGTATTTCTGAAGCTATTAAAAGCATTTCAGGATGTAATGGTTAGAAAATGATGCTAAAACTCAGACTGGAAATGCAGTGCCTATTTTTAACTTTAAGGGTAATTAACCATTGGAACAATTTACCACATTTTGTGGTGGATTCTTCTAAAAAAAGACATGCTCTAATTCAACCACAAGTTACTGGGCTCAATTCAGGGTTTGCTCCGCAAAGTTCTCTGGCTCCCATTATGCAGGAGATTCAATTAGATAATCAAAATGGTCCCCTGTGGCCTACAAATCTAGGATTATATTTGTATTGTGATTGCACTCAAAGTGACTGATCAAAATCAGGAACTCATTGTGTGGCTATACACAGGAGTCAGAGAGAGCAACAGGAATGCAACATACAAGCAGTGATCAGGGTGATATCAGGATAGATATCTTGTTAGCTCCATTGTGTTTTGTTTATTTAGAAACACACACCAAACTGAGTTACCACCACTCCACTAGCCAGTGTTAATTCTTTTTTATTAGATTTAAAATCTACACTATACTCAACTGCTTCTCAATCGCTGCCAACCTTGCCCCACAAACAAGAATAATTTTTAAATCTAATCTACCATGCTCTCATCTTCTTTCTGAGACAGTCCACTCCTATAAAGAAAAGGAGTACTTGTGGCACCTTAGAGACTAACCAATTTATTTGAGCATGAGCTTTCGTGAGCTACAGCTCACTTCATCAGATGTTTACCGTGGAAACTGCAGCAGACTTTATATACACACAGAAATCATGAAACAATACCTCCTCCCACCCCACTGTCCTGCTGGTAATAGCTTATCTAAAGTGATCAACAGTTGGGCCATTTCCAGCACAAATCCAGGTTTTCTCACCCTCCACCCCCCCACACAAATTCACTCTCCTGCTGGTGCTAGCCCATCCAAAGTGACAACTCTTTACATAATCAAGTCGGGCTATTTCCTGCATAGATCAAGGTTTTCTCACATCCCCCCCACCCCCATACACACACAAACTCACTCTCCTGCTGGTAATAGCTCATCTAAACTGACCATTCTCCAGGTTTAAATCCAAGTTAAACCAGAACATCTGGGGGGGGGGGGGGGTAGGAAAAAACAAGAGGAAACAGGCTACCTTGCATAATGACTTAGCCACTCCCAGTCTCTATTTAAGCCTAAATTAATAGTATCCAATTTGCAAATGAATTCCAATTCAGCAGTTTCTCGCTGGAGTCTGGATTTGAAGTTTTTTTGTTTTAAGATAGCGACCTTCATGTCTGTGATTGCGTGACCAGAGAGATTGAAGTGTTCTCCGACTGGTTTATGAATGTTATAATTCTTGACATCTGATTTGTGTCCATTTATTCTTTTACGTAGAGACTGTCCAGTTTGACCAATGTACATGGCAGAGGGGGTGGGGGGGATGTGAGAAAACCTTGATCTATGCAGGAAATAGCCCGACTTGATTATGTAAAGAGTTGTCACTTTGGATGGGCTAGCACCAGCAGGAGAGTGAATTTGTGTGGGGGGGTGGAGGGTGAGAAAACCTGGATTTGTGCTGGAAATGGCCCACCTGTTGATCACTTTAGATAAGCTATTACCAGCAGGACAGTGGGGTGGGAGGAGGTATTGTTTCATGATTTCTGTGTGTATATAAAGTCTGCTGCAGTTTCCACGGTAAACATCTGATGAAGTGAGCTGTAGCTCACGAAAGCTCATGCTCAAATAAATTGGTTAGTCTCTAAGGTGCCACAAGTACTCCTTTTCTTTTTGCGAATACAGACTAACACGGCTGTTCCTCTGAATCCACTCCTATATTTCATCTAAATAAATGGATGCAATTGGTATCCATGTCCACCAGAGGGCATACACAGTTTATAGTTTAAAAGTCCATTCTTAGCATATCACTATTATTGTCATTGCATATAATTAGGCTTGGAAGGATTAGATTATTACTGGTAAATGTTGATTTCACCATGCATATATAAATCAATGAAAAAATATTTCCACCGATGATCAAAATTTACAGATAGGCAAGGAAAACATCATTTGAGAACTTACAGTTTGATTTAAGGGTATCTACTTTGTATATTGACATGTGAGGTTGTCACTTTGTACTTTAACAATTATAAAACTAACTTTTTGATTCTCAACATCTGCTGTCATTAAATAATTATTGTCTGACCTGTACATAATTTACCACAACTGAATATTAAATTGTAAAAATCTAAATAAGTGCTTAAAGAGCGACACTATCCATCAAAATTATTTTTTTTAAAAAATTGAATTCTGCAAAGCCTGAATATAATTGTGGATATTTCCATGGGTTCTTCCACTGAACTCCAAGTTTGCCCTTACTTAGTAAAAGAACAACTTTATACAGCTAGTGATTGAGTTATCCAAGGCCTGTGCCAGGTACTCTCATACTACAGTGATGAGCTCACTATAAGAACCTATATGGAATAGAAAGCGATCCAAAGAAGAGGTGGAGATTGTATTATTTTTAATCCAAATTATTTACTCCGAGAATTTGGTAGTAATAAAATAGAAATCAAACTAAGTGGAAGTAATGGCAAATACTCAAGAATGTGTTTTCAGTGTGCTAGATCTTTACATACATGTAATAAAACCTGCAGGTTCCTACATGCTTGAGTAGAAGACTGGAGAGCTCTAAACCTTGATCATCATCAGATGATGTAGTCATATCATATAACCTAACATTCTTTCCATTCTACTAGTATCTCAGGAGGATGTTAAATAGCAGCTACTACAGTTAGACAATTTTAAACCAGCAGACCCAGAAAACTTGCATCTGAGAGTTTTTAAAAAGCTGCCTGAGGGAGCTTGCTGGACTGCTAATGTTGATTTTCAACAAGTCTTGGAGCACTGGGAAAGTTCCAGAAGACTGGAAGAAAGCTAATGTTGTGTCAATACACCTCTACCCCAATATAACGCGACCCGATATAACACGAATTTGGATAGAACGCGGTAAAGCAGCGCTCTGGGGGCGGGGGGGCTGCGCACTCCTGTGGATCAAAGCAAGTTCGATATAACGTGGTTTCACCAATAACGCGGTAAGATTTTTTGGCTCCCGAGGACAGTGTTATATCTGGGCAGAGGTGTATTTAAAAAGGGTAAATGGGGTGATCTGGAAAATTATAGGTCTGTTAGTCTGACATCGATCCCAGAAGGATAATGGATGGCTGAAACACAACTCAATTAATAAATAACTAGAGGGTAATATAATTAATGCCAATCAACATTGGTTTATTTTGAGAAAAGACCTAACTTGATTTTTTTTTATGAGATTACAAATTTGGTTAATAAAGGTAATAGTGTTAATGTAATATATCTGGACTTCTGTAAGGCATGATATTTTGACTGAAAACCAAAAAGGTATAAAAATAACATGGCACACATGGTCTCAAAATGTAACTGTAAACAGGGAATCACCATTGAATGGGTGAGTTTCTAATGTTATCCCACAGGAATTGCTTCTTGGGCTCTATGCTATTTAACATTTTTATTAATGACCTGGAAGAAAACAAAATCATCACTGATAAAGTCTTCAGATGACACAAACGTTGGAGAAGTGGTAAATAATGGAGAACAGATCACTGATTCAGAACGATCTGGAATGCCTGGTAAACTGGGCAAAAGCAAAGAACATGCATTTTAATAAGGCTAAATGTATAATCTGGGAACAAAGAACGTGGACAATACGTACAAGATGGGGAACTTTATCCTGGGAAGAAGCTAATCTGAAAAAGATTTGGGGCTCATGGTAGATAACCAGCTGAACATGAGCTCCCCGTGTGACTGTGTGGCCAAAGGGACTAACATGGGAATTCTAGAGTAGGAGTACAGAGGTGGTTTGACCTCTGTATTTGGCACTGGTGTGACCACTGCTTTGTCTAGTTCTGGGGCACACAATTCAGGAAGAACGTAGATAAATTAGAGAGGGTTCAGAGAAGAGCCACGAGAATTATTCAAGGATTAGAAAACATGCTTTATAGTGACAGACTCAAGGAGCTCAATTAATTTTAGTTAAAGAGAAGGTTAATGGTTGAGTTGATTTCAGACTATAAGTCCTACATGGGGGGAAAATATTTAATAATAGGATCTCCAATCTAAGAGAGAAAGGTATAAAACAATCCAATGGCTGGAAGTTGAAACTAGACAAAATTCAGACTGGAAAGAAGGCATGTATTTTTGACAACACTATTCAACCATTGGAACGATTTACCAAGGGTCTGTGTTCCCTCTACGCTGCGAGGTCGCATGGCCGCCCAGAATTGAACCAAGTGCCACGCATTTCATTAGCAGAGCCGCACACATCCAGCAGCACGTGTTCAGGTGTCCCGCCCCGTGCTACTCTGCAGCCACGTTGCTCCTGCCCTCTGCCTTGGAGCCTTTGGTCAGCTGCTCCCGGGACCCTCCCGCTTGCTGTGCGGAACAGGGACAGACAGGGGGGCTGATATCACGGTGTCCCCCTCCCCCCACCCATGTACCCCATCTCTGCAGAGCAGGGGAGGGGGGCCAGGGTTCAGGAGCAGGAGAGCTGCTGTGGCCTGAAGGAGCCTTCTGGTGAGTAAGTGCCTTAAAGAGGCAGCACACGGTCTCCCCAGCAGCTAGCTAGCTCGCTAGCTCTCTCTCTCACTCACCTACCTACCTCCCAACATATACTTGTGTTGTTGTTGTTACTTCTTGGTACTTCCTGCAATGCATATATATTCTCTGTAATTTTATTCTTTCAAAGTGCTGTTATTTTAGTTTCTAGACTGGTCTATGCCTTTCATAAATTTAATTCTTTGAACAGTGAGTTCTAAAATGCCTAGCCTGTCCTACCTGAAGTAATTATCCCTGTGGTAACTTTTTAAAAATATATATTATGGTTTTTTCTTTCTACTGGTGGCGCACATGACCTCGATATTGGTGCACATAGCAAAATTCATTCCACACATGGATAGAAAAAATTAGAGAGAACATTGCCAAGTGTCATGGTGGATTCCCCATCACTGACTATTTTTAAATCAAGATTGGATGTTTTTGCTAAAAAGATCTGGTCTCATTTAAAAGGAATCATTCTGGACAAGATCTATGGCCTGTGCAATACAGGTCAGGCCAGATGATCACAGTGGTCCTTTCTGGCCTTGAAATCTATACATCTGTGAATTATGGGTGTTACTAAGTGTACTTAATAATCCCACCCTCAAAGACCTCACAATTAAACTGGGGCAAATTTACTACAAAGTACAAGACAGAATAAGTGTTGAAAGTATGAAGCAAACAACAACAAGTTTAACCTTCCCGGACAGTGAATGCTTCTCTGTCTCCTTGTTAGCAGTAATGGGAGTTGAGTGTACACACCAAGGAGAAAACATGCCCTTCAATCTTCAGACCAACTGGTTGTTTCAAACCAGTGTTCAAAATCTAATAATACGATTACTGTAAGTAACCTAATAGAAAGACAGGCGATGTTCTTATGCAGAGTTATGTTATTCCACACCCTAAGTTCTAAAATGACCCTCATTCATAGCCTTTTAATTTTTATTTAAATTAAATACATTTCCTTTGTTAAAACTTTGAGTTTCAGGCTGCAGGTTCCTTTGATCTGACTACCCCACAGTAAGGTTGCCGGGAGTCTCCCAGAATCAGGCTCTATCGCCCAGAGGCTACTGAAGCCAAACCAGAAGACTTTAGGCGCTAAAAGTCCGGCGGGGCTTAGGCAGGCTCCCTACTTATCCACCGCTCCCGGAAGCAGCCAGCACATCCCTGCAACCCCTGGGGAGGTTTGCCCCCGACCTGAGTGCAAACTCCGCAGCGCCCAATGGCTAGGAACTGCGGCCAATGGGAGCTGCGGGGGCGGTGCCTGTGGGCAGGGGCAGCACGCAGAGACCCCCTGATCAACCCCGCCGAGGAGCTGCTGCCAGAGGGATGGGCTGTCGCTTTTGGGAGCCACCTGAGGTAAGCCCCACCCGGCTGGAGCCCGCACCCCTCACTCCCTCCTGCACCCCAACCCCCTGCCCCAGCCCAGAGCCCGCACCCAAACTCCCTCCAAGAGCTTGCACCCTGCACCCCCTCCTGCACCCCAACTACCTGCCTCAGCCTGGTGGAAGTGAGGGAGGGTGAGGGAGAGCGAGCGACAGAGGGAGGGGGGATACAGTGAGCAGTGGGTGGGGTCTCAGAGAAGGGGCGGGGTAGAGATGTGGCCTTGGGGAAGGGGCAGGGCAAGGGTGTTTGGATTTGTGTGATTAGACAATTGGCAACCCTACTCCACAGCGTGGCACAGACCATGAAGGCATCCCCCAAGCCCACGTAAACTGCACTGCTTGCAGTGACACAGGTGGATTTAGGGGATGAAGAAGAAGCCAAACAAGCTTGTCTTTGCACATTCATAGTCCACACCTCAGATTTGTACGTCAACACACATCAAGGTCCAGAATTCTTAACAGTATAACTACCCTTTAAAAAGAGAATGAGAAGGCCATTGTCTCCACACACAAATGAAAATACAGGGCAAGTTCTACCCAGGTTTACATCTTGTCCAACTCTATTGAATCAGTCAGGGCAAAACATGGCCTTAGGCTAGTATTTTGCATTTATACAGCATCTTTCATCCCCCAAAATCCCAAAGTCCTTCATAAAAATATGCCCATACACCATCATATTTGCTATGAATACCTAGATCTGCTATGAATACTCAGATATGTGAATTATGAAAGACCAAGTCACCTCTGCTAGGATTCATATTAGAGGGGAACACAATTCATTTTTTTCAATGCAGTGTTCTGGCATCTCACCTCTGACTACCAATAACTGAAATATATCAAAGTAAAGGGGTCAGTTCTTCCTTCGATACTTAATAACTCTGACGCAATGGGCAGTGGCCATCGTGACTCTAGGAGCAAAGAAACCTTGCAAAACTTCACCTGACTGTAGCAAGTAAAATATCATGAGACTTCTTTTTCCTTTATCATGGAAAGGGTAAGCCTGAATTGTTACGTCTCCAAGGCAAGACAACAAGAGAGCCCACTGCAAAAAGATTATGACCTAGTTTCCATCCCTCTTTATTATTATTATTATTTATATAATGGGAACAGCTAGGAGGGTCAAGGGGGGGGGGGGCCGATCAGCGCTGCAAGCTGTATAACACAACAAAAAGACAATCCCACCCCAAACAATTCACAATCTAAGCATAAGATGAAAGAAACACAAGGTGAGACTTATGGACAATACAAGAAGCAATGGTCACAGCACAGCAGCTGCCTAACTGTTGTCAAGCATTCTGTAGAAACACAGCAGGGGAGAGTTTTAAGGAGGGATTTGAAGAACAAGCTCACCTTGTGTGTGTTTATCGAGAGCAGCTTCCATGTATAAGGGGAAGCACGGGAGAAAGCACCAAAGTGCTTGTTGGAAAACTGGGCAGTCAAGACTGGCATCACTGGCAGAGCGCAGGCAGGAGTTAAAAGCTCAAATGCATATAAGTAGTGATAAGTAGGGTGGGGATAGGCCATGAAGGGCCTTAAAGGTAAAACAAGTAGTTATTATTAAGGCTACGATTTAGTCATGGCAGTCACGGATTCTGTGACTTTGCTGAACCTCCGTGACTTCTAGGGCTTCAGGAGGAGGCGGCAGGACTGTGTCCTACAACGGGGCTAGCTGGAACAAGGACCCTGCAGCCCCAGCCCCGCGTCTTCCTCTGGGGGCCACAGCCAGGCTGGGGGCTGCAGCCCGGGCCATGCACCCAGCCCTGCGGCATCCCATGGGCTGTAGACGGGGCCACACGCCAAAGCCCCGCAGCGTCCTGGGTTTGGCTGGGCTGCCCCCCCTGCGGCTTCCCAGGACAATGTATGTATGTGTCACCCCTGCTCGCAGTAGCTGGGGCTTGGCAGGGGCTTCAGCTGGGCCAGCTCTGCATGTCCCCCATGGCTGTGCCCGCCGCTGCAGCCACTGGAGTCGGGGCTATGCCCCCTGCCATGGTGGGGGGCTCAGCCTGTCAGTCCCTCCCCTCCATGGGACTCCACTTCTTCCCCCTACCTAGCCCTGTCCCCGGTTATTTTTAGTAAAGTAACCAACAGGTCACAGGCTCTCTGAATTTTTGTTTATTGCCTGTGACCTGTTCATGACTTTTACTAAAAATAACAATGAAAAATTTTTAGCCTTAGTTATCATTTGATGTGGAAAAGACTGAGCCAGTAGAGGGATGCAAAGGGGGAGGGGGAATGTGGTTGAAGCAGTGAGCCAGCAAAATAATCTCTGCAATTCCATTTTGAATGGACATAAGTGGGGCAAGATGGCATTTATTAAGGACACAGGAGGAGGGGGATGTAGTAGTCAAAACACAAGACAATGAAGGCCTAGATGAGAGCTTAACTGTGAGGTAGTGGGAATGCAGGATCTTAAAGATATTGTGCAGAAAGAAATGACAAGATTTAGACAAAGTATAATGGCTAGATCCCAGATCTAAGTGACAGGGAGGATGGTAGTGACTGATAAAGGAGGCATTAAATAAAATATTACTATCAATGTTCCACAGGTGAACACATCTCACCATAGAGTTCTGAATGGTGAAGTCTATTAGATTATGGGATAGTCTCACAAGGGAAGTCCCACTGCTTTGGAACTTGTCTTGCAATATACTGTAGGGAACAATCTTCTATTGGTAGGAGAATAATGTAGGTGACCTAGTAGGTCTTTAAACTTTTCTTATTTCCTATTTTAAATTAAAGATACTGTTTGAGAAGTGAAACCAACTGACTATTTCCTCTCTTGTCTTCTGGGTGCTTTATAGCTTATTTCATAGCTAACCAAAGATTTACTATACATAGAACTGTATGGGAATAACAATACATGTTGAACACAGTCCAACTTGCACTCTATTCATATCATATATTTGCCCTGTCTTTAGACTGCAGGCCCCTCTAGGAAGAGGCTTCATTTCTATTGCTGCCTGCTAGCCATCATGCAAGTTTGCAATGGTGTAAAAGTCAGTGATAAGTAATGATTATCTACAACTTTTTCTACTATTTGTCTGAACGCTTCAGAATAAGAAAAGTTCATGCTTGCTGACCTGCTGCCCTGTTGGGTCTCCTGTGCTTTTAAAGGAATCCATGGAAACAGAAGGAGCAGCTCCAGGGACCTTCAGCTTAGCTTCGCTTTTTCGACCCTTGACCACATGTCTTGTTCTTAAATTTCCTTCTGCAGAAATTCCTATAGAAGGAAAACAGACATTGAGAGGAGATACTTAGTTTGCTCTTACAAGCTCCCCACACAAAATATTTAGATGAATACGGAATGAGCCTAAAGAGATGGATAGCACTAGCTGGAGCCTATCACACACTTCAAAATAAACTCTGCAAATGCTCCCAAAATAACCTATGGACTTGGACACACCTACTAGTTCTCTCCTATAACTGCACAAACCAAAGCATAAACCAAAGGACCTTCTGTAATAACACCGTAAATAAGGACTAATTAGGCATCATAAATAAGGCTAATGTCACCACCGCTCACGTGACATTTTGATGTTTCACATTTTACAGATACTTCGTCTTGGAAGGCTTCGATTTTTTAAATTGGTAAATGTCAATTTCACCATACACACACACAAAAAACGAAAAAATAGTTCCATTGACAATAATCAAAACATACAGAGAGGTTAAGTAAAAATAAATGCTGCTTGAAAACTCAAGAGTTTGATTTAAGGTATTTACTTCCTATATTTTGACATGTGATATTGACTATTTGTGTTTTAACAATTATAAAACTAACTTTTCGAATCTCAGCATCTGTCATTAACTAGTGTCTGACCCCTCCATAATTACTCACAACTCTGAAAATTTAAAAATCAATAAAAATCTAAAACTGCTTAAAAATAAACATTGATATTATCCATCTAAAATTATTTTTAAAAAAATGAATTCTGCCAAGCCAACATATATACTGTTGCTGTATATTTTTGCCCAAGATTAAGGCTGTTTGTTCCTCATGTCAAACTTATGGGTAACCACAATACCTGGCTCTTATCTGGGAGCTTTTCATCAGCACATCTTAAAATGCTTCACAATCTTTAACGTATTTATCCTCACAACACCCTTGAGAGGTAGGGAAGTGCCATTAACCACACCTGAAAGATGGAGAACCAAGGCACAGAGAAGCTAAATGACTTGCCCAGGGCCACAAAGGAAATCTGTAGCAGAACAAGGAAC
Source organism: Caretta caretta (assembly GCF_965140235.1). Taxonomy (NCBI): domain Eukaryota; kingdom Metazoa; phylum Chordata; order Testudines; family Cheloniidae; genus Caretta; species Caretta caretta. The sequence continues at coordinate 6,157,888 of NC_134210.1, read as the reverse complement.
TGAACCCAGGCCTCCAAAGTCCTAAGCTAGCACCCTGATTACTGTGTGAACACTACAGAGATTTTGTAAAAAAATCTCTCACCACTGCTAACATTAGTTCATCTCCACTGCCAATGACTATGTAGTAAGCTCTGACCATTCCAACGAAGACAAGGTCTTCAGAGCCCGAAGAACCAAATTTTTATCACTGTTTAGAGGTACCAGGAAGTTTTAATATTTCTCACTTAAATTAGCAAACTTGGTACATTTATTTTTTGTATGGAGATTTCAAAAGTGAATCAGTAATTAAAAAGAGAAAACTTGTTTAGAAGCTTTCCCATCCCCCTCTCACATTCCACTCCTCACCCCCATTTAGAGCGGACAGAGTTCCTAAAGTTGTCTGATATTTTTTGGTTTGCATTATGAACTATTTCCACTGTAAATCCAGAAAGTTATCCTAAATCATAAACTTTCCTTTCCACATCATAGACTGTTAGGTCCCGTCACCACCTGGGCTTGAACCATACTAGCTACAATCACATTCAGCCATGTTTTAACTCTCTCTAGGCCCTCTACCTTGCATAATTAGGGTTTTATTAAAAAAAAAGTCAACCTAGATCACATGGTTTCTCAATGCAGTTTGCAGCCCAATTCTGTAAACACACACCTACCTCACTCATGTTATGTGTTACAGCATATTTTTTAGGATCAGGCAAGGACACAACCTTATTATACTTGTTTTAAGGCTCTGTGTTTGAAAACAGTTAATATTATTATAAATTCTGGGACAATTAATACTGTCATCTAAACTAAATGTAGAACAGTTCCATCTTTTAATATAGACTGGATCTATCTGCATTTAATTTATCTTGCCCCAAACCTCGCTATGAGATGTTCAAGCATTTAGAGATGTTCACTTTTTTAACAGGGACACAATTAAGATTCAGCCTACACCACAGATTAGACAGAACTGTGCTGTATGGCTACATCGGAATGGGTCCCTAAAACAATTAATCTTCCACTGTATACTTTTATAATCAGTGAGCCATAGATCCTCTACTATAATCCTTTATGTCCCAACACAAGCAGGCTCTACAGTCTCATGTGCAACTGAAAAATACAAAACTGAAAAATCACGGCAATGTTTCACTGGACGAAGTGTCATTTACAACTATTAGGAAATCATACCTGGCACATACACCATTGGCTGTTCTTCATCAGAAACTGTATGCAATTTCATTAAAGGAAAACAAATCAAAGAGAAAAAGTCCAAGCTGAGATCTACAAAAAGAAATATGAAAATGCACCTTTAAATCTGTGATTTGCAAAAAAGATTGTTGACCCGGTGCCATTTATGGTTCTCCACCATTTAGAAAGCATCTAATGCATGACAAACTTGACCAGAACAAAACACGAACACAGACTTCAAAAGAAGACACATACTAACATATGCACTCTGTATGTACAGTATTCAGAGTAGCAGCCGTGTTAGTCTGTATCCGTAAAAAGAAAAGGAGTACTTGTGGCACCTTAGAGACTAATAAATTTATTAGAGCATAAGATTTCATGAGCTACAGCTCACTTCATCGGATGCATACCGATGAAGTGAGCTGTAGCTCACAAAAGCTTATGCTCCAACAAATTTGTTAGTCTCTAAGGCGCCACAAGTACTCCTTTGCTTTGTATGTACAGTACTAGCTTTCATCTAAAGATCATCTCAGAGGTCATCTTTACAAAAGATTCACGGGACCAGCCCCAGTTGCAACTCCAAGTATTAAGGTAATAAAGCAACACAATATTTATTTGAATTAGACTAAGTTAACATTATATAAGGAATCTCTTGGGAACAGACAGGGAAGGCAAATTGCTGAGACTTATGTATATAGTCACACTGACACTGAACCACATACCACAACAGACTACACAGTGCACAAGGTACATGATTAAGACCATTAGGCTAAAAGGAAACAAAGATTTAAAAGGAAGTTGGTCATTTTCAGCTGATCTTTCCTCAAAGGACAGATGAAAGTTAACCGTCTGGGGACTTTTCATGTATTTGTTGAGGCAGATCAAGATTTGGTTTCAAGCAGTTATTTGTGAAGAAAGCTATTTCAGAAATGTTCAAATAACTGGTTGTCACAATCATAAATACAATTTACTATATCTAGCCCTCTAAAAGCACCTGGCACTGGGCCACATATTATTTATATTACAATAGTGCCTACAGGGCCAAAACCCCTGCCCCGCATAAATTAGTCTAAAGATAAGAGCACAAAAAACAGCATAATCCAGAGCAGGGTGTTGCCTTTAGAGTCTCTTCTTTAAAGAGACAGTATGCAGTTTTCTTGTAGCCGTGTCAGTTCCAGGATATCAGAGAGACAAGGTGGGTGAGGTAACAGCTTTCTTTGGACCAATTTCTACTGGTGAGAGACACAAGCTTTTGAGTTTACACAGCACTCTTCTTCAGGTCACATATAAGCTCTGTGTGAACTCGAAAACTTGTCTTTCTCACCAACAGAAGTTGGACCAATAAAAGACATTACCACACCCACCTTGTCTCTTTAAAGAGACAGTGTCAGTAAGCAGAGGTAAAGATGTTTGTGTGCAGCATAAATTATTAACCCTATCTTTGATTGAAAGAATTGCAGGAGTCCAACTTGTGTCACTATTTATGATGTTTATTTTTCGCATTTCTCTGGTCATGGACAATGAAACTCAATTATGTTCCTCAATTGTCTCACTTTCATATTCTTTGGCTGCAATGTTTGGGTCTCATATACTGCAGGGCAAAGTTTACAAACAATCGTTCTCATTCCCAGACCTGAGGAAGAGCTCTGTGTACCTTGAAAGCTTGTCTCTCTCATCAACAGAAGTTGGCCCAATAAATGATGTTACCTCACCCACCTTGTCTCTCTAATATCCCGGGACCAACACAGCTACAACACCACCGCATAAACTCTGCCCAGATAAGCAGTAACACTGGCAACTTGCTGAGAGCTGTGTAAAACGGAGGCAATTGCATATGCTGAATGCAGTGGCCCGCAGGGGAGACATGAAGTCGCTATCCTTATGTACCATCTTGATCCAAGAAGCCACTGCTGGGATCAAGATACCCACTGGACAACTTTTTCCCCACCATGCACAGCTTAGACTAAAATAACAATGTCATGGCAACAACCAACATTTCTATACAGCAGCAGTGCTGTGGCACTAGGTATGGTGCATGAGCCAGCAAAACCACCTCCAAGGGCCATTCACTGTATTACAGCGAAGGAGCACCCTTCCAAGCTAAGACACCTCTCAGTCTGTGTGTTCCCTACCAAATGTCCCCAGAACAGTTCAGATGAACTCCCACTGAGATAACGCACAACTGTGTACATATATGCCAACCCCCACTGCCACAATTGGCTGAGATTCTCCTCCAACTCCATCCATACATATGACAGGCTGGCACAGGACACTCTTCCCAGCGCAGGTTGATCCCTATATTTCCTCCCCATGAGATGAAACAACCCCAGGGTCTTTACACACAAACACACACAATACGTGTACACCTCCCCATGTGCTGAGGGCCCTCAGCCTCTATGTCTCCTTTCTTAGGTACTTATATGGCCCTCATCACCATAGTAGCTAAGCCTCTCACAATCTCTAGTTTTAGAGTAACAGCCGTGTTCGTCTGTATTCGCAAAAAGAAAAGGAGTACTTGGTACTAAGGTGCCACAAGTACTCCTTTTCTTTTCACAATCTCTAGTGTATTTATCCTCACACACACACATACCCACCCACCCACCAGTGTTATCCCCATTTTACCAAGGATGTTTGTGGCAGAGCAGGGAATTGAACCCAGGTCTCCCACAAGCTAACACCCAAACCACCGGACCATCCTACAGGTTGAGCCGCGAGCCCCCATGTCTCCTACAGGCTCAGCGTGTCCCGTCCCCCCCCCCGTCTCCCAACGCCCCTGTCTCCTACAGGCTCAGCGTCCCCCCCGCCCCGTCTCCCAACGCCCCTGTCTCCTACAGGCTCAGCGTCCCCCCCCCCCGTCTCCCAACGCCCCTGTCTCCTACAGGCTCAGCGTCCCCCCCCGTCTCCCAACGCCCCTGTCTCCTACAGGCTCAGCGTCCCCCCCACACACACACCCCTGTCTCCTACAGGCTCAGCGTCCCCCCCACACACACACCCCTGTCTCCTACAGGCTCAGCGTCTCCCCCACACACCCCTGTCTCCTACAGGCTCAGCGTCCCCCCCCCCCCCAACGCCCCTGTCTCCTACAGGCTCAGCGTCTCCCCCCCACACCCCTGTCTCCTACAGGCTCAGCGTCCCCCCCCCACGCCCCTGTCTCCTACAGGCTCAGCATCCCCCCCCCCACGCCCCTGTCTCCTACAGGCTCAGCGTCCCCCCCCCACGCCCCTGTCTCCTACAGGCTCAGCGTCCCCCCCACACACACACACACCCGTCTCCTACAGGCTCAGCGTCCCCCCCACACACACACACGCCCCTGTCTCCTACAGGCTCAGCGTCCCCCCCCCACACACACACGCCCCTGTCTCCTACAGGCTCAGCGTCCCCCCCCCACGCCCCTGTCTCCTACAGGCTCAGCGTCCCCCCCCCACGCCCCTGTCTCCTACAGGCTCAGCGTCCCCCCCCCACGCCCCTGTCTCCTACAGGCTCAGCGTCCCCCCCCCCACGCCCCTGTCTCCTACAGGCTCAGCGTCCCGTCCCCCCCACGCCCCTGTCTCCTACAGGCTCAGCGTCCCCCCCACACACACACACACCCCTGTCTCCTACAGGCTCAGCGTCCCCCCCCCACGCCCCTGTCTCCTACAGGCTCAGCGTCCCCCCCCACACACACACACACACCCCTGTCTCCTACAGGCTCAGCGTCCCCCCACACACACACACCCCTGTCTCCTACAGGCTTAGCGTCCCCCCCCCACACACACACACCCCTGTCTCCTACAGGCTCAGCGTCCCCCCCCACACACACACACACCCCTGTCTCCTACAGGCTCAGCGTCGTCCCCCCCCCACACACACACCCCTGTCTCCTACAGGCTCAGCGTCCCCCCCCCCACACACACACACACCCCTGTCTCCTACAGGCTCAGCGTCCCCCCCCCCACACACACACCCCTGTCTCCTACAGGCTCAGCGTCCCCCCCCACACACACACACACCCCTGTCTCCTACAGGCTCAGCGTCCCCCCACACACACACACACACCCCTGTCTCCTACAGGCTCAGCGTCCCCCCCCCCACACACACACGCCCCTGTCTCCTACAGGCTCAGCGTCCCCCCCCACACACACACACACCCCTGTCTCCTACAGGCTCAGCGTCCCCCCCCCACACACACACGCCCCTGTCTCCTACAGGCTCAGCGTCCCCCCCCCCCCACACACACACCCCTGTCTCCTACAGGCTCAGCGTCTCCCCCCACACCCCTGTCTCCTACAGGCTCAGCCCCGCCCGGCCTCTGCTCTGCCCCCATGGCCCAGCCCCCGCCCGCTGCCGCCTAAGCGCTCCGCGAAGGATACTGTCCCTGCTCCAGTAAACGACTCCTCCGACCCCAGCACCCACATCCGCCATCTTGAAACAACCGCCACTCCCAGAGTACCCCCGCCGCCCCCCGGCGCTCGCAGCCCATTGGCTCCCCGACCCCAGCTTGGTCCTGCTACCGCCGAGAGAAGCCAAGGCACGGGCGAGTCTGTGCGCTTACCCGGAAGAGCGGTGCATTCTGGGAGCTGTATTTCTCCCTACGTTCTGGCCCAGGGAAAGCGGTCCTCAGCGAACTCCAAATCCCAGGAGGCACCGCTCCCAACAGCCCGTCGGTCCACTAGGAAGGAAACTACAGCTCCCAGAGTTCCTGGCTGCGCAGCCTCCGCTACAGGGCGCGAGCGGGGACAAAATCAGCTTCGTTCTCCTCTCTCTGTCTAGGGGTTGCACTGGGCAAGGGGCGTGCCGAGGATGGAGGACAAGCCTTACAGCAGCCTCAAGCCCTCTCTGGACAGGCTCACCCTGGGGGTCACCCGAATATTAGGTGAGTGAGGGGCCGGCCGAGGGCCTAGAGCAGGCCTGGGTCGCCGCGTTGGCACGGAAACGGCCCTGGTGTGTTGGCATGGAAACAGCCCTGGCGCGTTGCCAGGGAAACAGTGGCCGGGCTGGCATCGGAGTAGCCCTGCCTGCCATGGTGGCAACGACCTGGGGGATGGTGGGGGGACTCTCTTTAAGGGGTGACTTGATCACAGTTTATACGAACCTGTGTGGGGAACAAGATAATGGGCTCTTCAGTCAAGCAGAGAAAGGCCTAACATGATCCAATGACTGGAAGGTGTAGCTAGACAAATTCAGACTGGAAAGAAAGTGTAACTTTTTAGCTGTAAGGGTAACTAACCACTGGAATCATTCACTGGGGTTCTAATAGACTGTCCATCCCTGGAAACAGGGGTTATAATTTGAGGGCAGTGGGGTTTCACACCTCTCACTCAGGGCCTAATGTAGCCTGCAGAAACTATATGCCTGGTGGTGACACTTGGGAAGGAAACCCCCTTGATTCATTCTCCAATCCATTTGCAGGGATGGCAGTTAGAAAGAACCGAACAAAACTATCCGTTTTCTTGCTTGTAAAGTAAACACGCTTGATTTGAAAATACAGAAAACTTGGAACCCATGATGTGGTTTTTACAGTCACTTTTCAGCACCGAACCACCCTTTAATACCGACAACACTCCGTGAGGAAAGAACTTCATTATTCAACCCATTTTACTGAGAACTTGTGACTTGACAAAGGCTAGAGGGGGAATCCGTAACAGAGCAAGAATTATAATTTATAATGTGGGAATTCCCAACTCCCAACCTTGTGCTCAGACCATTAGATCAAGTCTCTCTTATAAAGTTTGTAAAGTGGTTTGGAAACCTTTCAGATGAAAGGTGCTAAATAAATGGAAAAGATGATTGTGATCCTGATTCAGAATATTTAAGTGGGAGACTTCTCTCCTGGATTTGTTCAGCTTTATCTATATCATTAGCCTAACCTGGTAGGCCTCTTGATTTCTTCCATCTGGATTCCGAGAAGGTGTCCATGGCAGATTTCTTTTTCTTCTCCACGTTTAATGTCCCTCCCATCCATACTTATGCACGTCTATTAAGTGTGATTTTCAGTTTACCCACAGGATATTTTTAATATAACATTCAGGTTTTTAAGATACAGTTTCTCTTCCTTTTGATCTTGGATTTAGTATAGACCCCTTTAAAACTTGCAGTTCACTCATCACTTTAGATCTTCCTGTGACTGATACAATATTAAATCTTCCACCATCCCAGTTGAGCCTTTGTGCAAGATGAATTAAACGTCCCTGCTGTTTTTTTCTGATCATAGAAATAACAATTATTCCATTAAAATGATCTGTGAACTTGTTATAAGACATGCAGAACTTAGAGATGGAAAAGGCTTGTCAGATCATAGGTTCTACATTATCACCCCTTCAAATGCAGGATAGAGTCCCCATTTAGAGGATGTATAGTTTAGCAAGAATTAACTTCACACACCCTGACTATTTGAAATGAAACTGGGAAGAGGGGCACAAAGTCTTCTGAAGGCAGCGGTCCTGCATTGGCCAGAGGGGATGAACTTCAATGGTTCAAACACCCCAAAAAGAATGTAACCCCACAGCAAAAAACACTCTCAGGATTCAGTTGATAATCAGTCTCCTTATCTTTTTTCTATACGGCTAATGTTTATGTCCGAGATGTATCCATGAATATGGAATATACCGCTTCAGATTAGAGTTATTTTTGGATATATGTTGTCCTTGAAAGCATCGGGTAATGTAGCACAAACTCTTTTGACTAGTGACTCTTAACAGAAGTCAGACTTCCTTATACTGACTGCCACTGCCAAACTGATAGAACAAAACGCTCAGTACTGGGGAAAGAAATATGACCAGATCTATTTGGTGCCTTTCTTGTCTAGTGCACTGCATTGTGTGTTGTCATAAAGTGATTATAATGTGAGTGACTGCTTTGGGAACCAATATTTATTCCTTTTACACCAGAGCCAGTTTGTAAAATGACAATTTACCTTTGTGTACTGTGTTTTTATTTCCTGTAGCAGGCAAGCAGTCTTTTTGACCTGATTCAAAGCAATTGAAATCAGTGGCAATTTTTCAGTGATTTCAATCAGCTTTGAATGAAGCCTTTGATTATTAAAATAATAATATGAATAAATGCAAGGGAAAAGGTTCTACAGACTCCCAGCTCCAGTGATGGCACTCTGTAGATATTGTATCTTGCATTTATAAGACCAAAGGAGCCCAATCATTTTTTTAAATTATGGACCTTTTGCTGCAAGTAGACTAGCCTGAAGACCTGTTGGGATTACAGAGAAGACTAAGGGTCTTCTCAGGCAGACCTGTTTGCAAGATCAGATCCTACATTCATAAAAGAATGACTTAACTCGGTGATACTCAGACCTCAGAGGTTCAGGAGCCAAATTAGCGATCAACATCATCCAAAAGAGCCACAGTAGTGTGAATTCATTGTTTCGTTTACTATAAATTCATATTAAAACAGTATAAGGAAAATATTTAGTTTTTACATATATGTATTATTCTCACAGCAAAATGACCAACCAAGTATTATTATTTTATCAACTACAATTGGTTAATAATACAGTAAAAGCACCCTGTTTGGTTAATAACTTAGACTGGTTAATAATTAAATCACACAGTATTTAAGTATCATGTGTTGCAAAGAGCCGGGGAAGACACATTAAAGAGCCACTTGCAGCTCCTGAGCCTCAGTCTAAGTATCACTGTCTTAACCCTTAAAAGAATCACTTAATCACTGAAGTGCATCCACCCCTGAAGTGGAACGCAGCCATTTTAACACATCGTGGCAGCGCTACACACCATCTAAAGTCAAGCAAAAAATACTTTCTCCAACTAAAACTACAGGGCACATTTAGAGAGGCAAGATATAATTACCTGACTTTGAGAGTTTGGCCAGGACACCAGAGCTAAATCTCCGCTTTTATGGAAATTTCCATGGGGTCCTTTGAATCAAGCTCCTGATCCCTTGTCTTTAATATGTCTCAGTCAAAGGATGGTATCTTCAGCAGCACCGTGCCCCCAAATGCCAGGGCATTGGTTCAATACTGGCACAAGAGACCACCTACTCCCAATAGTCATTAGAGGTCTCTCTTTTAACTTCACATCAGGCCTGACTCTGCTTAGCTTACAAAACCAGAGGGATTATAGCATTTGGTGTCACGTCTGCAAGATGTGCTCATGCTCTACTTTTTGTTTTACAGAAACTTCTCCAGGAGTCGATGAGGTGACATTTGTGGAAAAGGAGCCAGCTGAACGTCACTCTATTGTTTCCTGGGAGCAGGTGGGTACTTTCATTATGGCACTGGAACAGGGTTGGTCTGACTACGCAGCCGGCTAGGCATGTAGGATACTGAACAGAACCCTGCCACATTTCACATACAGCTCAGCCTATAGGTAAGAGAGACTTACCGAGGTCTGTGACGCAAATTGGAGCAATGCTGTCTCCTTTTCAGGTAGTACTTTGGCTTCCATCCATACCTCCTGCAATTGCAGTGTTGGTGGGTCTCACCAGAGAAGCAGGCCGCTGATGCATTTAGATGGGAACCCTAGTCTAAGGGACATTTGAGTGCTGCAGAGAGTAGGGATGGTGACTCAATAGGTGGTTGTCATTCTTCTGCATCAGCCCTGAAATCAAACTCCAGCATGGTGGTAGTGGCCTCTGTGTTGCTTGAGGAGTTATCTTTCAGATGAGACGTAAAACCAAGTTCCTGATGGCCACTAAAGAGAGAGACTTGTAGTGCAATCAAGTCATTCAGTGCCCCCACCTACACCCCACTCATCAGTTTCCCTTCTCAACCTCAACTACCTACCTTCTACCTCTCATATCTCCACTCCAACCATAAATATAAAACCACCAACGCACCTGGGGTAATTCTGCACCAAAAAAATTTAAATGCCAAAAATATTTTAAAATTCAGCAAAATTCTGCACACTTTGTCAAAATAACAGAATATAATCATGCCAGTTTCAATTATTTTGGTAATTTATTTCAAAATATCTGTCAACAAGTATGCCTGTAACAATACAGACAAAAAAAAGTTTCAGGAAATATTTTTTTGACAAATAGATTCCTTACTAGGCATATTAATACTGAATTTTCAGTACTAATTCATTTAATCTACAATTCAGAAACATATTTCCTGTACCCCTCAGAAGCAGTGCAAAGGCTTGGCGGAGTCAGGGGTAACGGTGGAGCTGAGGAAGAGTAATTGCTGGGAAGGAGCCTAGGAGTGAACCTGTAGGGTATGGATGGGAGAAGTATGGAACATTTTTGGGGGGGAGGAAGGGATTGCTAGGGAGTTGGGGAGCCTCCCCCAGGCAGACCCTGACCGACCCCTGGCCTCTCTCATTCAGTCAGGCACATCTGCCCCTGTCCCCATGTGTCCCTGGACTTCACTCAGACAGCCCTACTCCCCTGTCCCCATGTGTTCCACCACCTCCCTCTCCTATGTGTCCCTGCACCCAACCTGTCCTCATGTGGCCCTGCACCCTCGTTCCCATTCAGCCAACGCGCCAGTCTGCCCACCCACTAGCCCTTCTGAATCCCAGTCTATGTGACACCCACCCCACCCCCAGCCACCCTGTGTGCCCCACTCTATTTGTCCACGCATATCCCCATGGCTCCTCAGTTGGCCCTGAGGGCAGGGCACTGTGAGGACCACAGCCTCTCATCCTCTCTATCGGCAGCTGACTGCTATGGCCATTGAGCTAGCTGCTTCTGTTCTGGTGCCACAACCAGAAAAAGGTGTGAAAAAGGCGTAACTGCTCGCCTCTCCAGAAGAATGTATTTTCTGCAGAGAAAAACAAAATCATGTGCATACGTAATGGGGCAGAATTCCCCCGGGAGTAACATCCATGCAGATTTCACTTCTTTCATTTCTACATCAAAATAACCCAATTTACCTTGTAGGCTGCCCCTCCGTCTATCTCTTCCTAAGCATTACAGAAAAACATCTCTCACAGTCACCGTTTACAATGTAACACCAGACCTCACTTATTTACACCCACCAATAAAGAGCTATTATGTAACTTATGGAAGCCACATCAACCCTGTATTAATCATCCAAACGCATGGCCATATAATCAGTAAACACTGTCAGAAATAAGGCTGGACTTTGGTTTTCCATGGTTTAGGATGAACAAATGTGGACTGTGGGTGGTGGAAAAAAGGTGAATGAGGTTAAGAAGGGGTACTCAGAAGTTAAGTGTATATGGGGTGTTGAAGGATTTAACTTGCTTTTTACCAATTGCTCTGGTAGATTTCAGATCCCACCAACCTTAATTCAAAGTTAACAAATGTCCTTTTGTGTGGGAATACAAATAAGCTGTAGAGTTTGATCTCTTGGAATAAGTACTGAGATCTTGCGAAGTGCTTAGTGCATTGAATTCCCATATAATATTCAGTGGGAGTGGAGAGTTCTTGACACCACACAGGTAGCACTCAGCACCTTGTAGAATCTAGTCCCTAGTGACGAACTTTCAGATCTCGTCTTCGAGCCCCATCTCATTGCTCTTGAATTACTTGAATGCAAGTAAATGTTTTTAGACATAGTATTATACATTTCATTGTGTTTTCACAACCACTAGGTGGCACTGTTTCCCAGTTTAATGGAGGGGAAACAATCGACCCACAGATTAGTATTCTCGATAGTAAAGTTGTAACTGGGTTCCTTTACAATCCCTGTTTTTAACTCCCTCTATAACATAGGCCAAGAAAAATGGTTTGTCCTGAAATTTAACTGCATTCTAAACATCAAGGAAATTTTTTTCTGCAAATCTTGAAGAAAGTTGGTCAAGTATTTTTGAGTTATAGGTCACTAAAGCAACAAAGACCTTGAATATGAGCCCACTCAATCAGAGCTCCATAGTGAAGAGTGTGGGGGTTAGGGGGTGGGCAGGCTGGGGCACTGGAAAAGAGGGAAGGCAGGTGGGGCGGGGGGAAGAGGCAAAGGGGTGGTATAAAGCAGGATAAGGACAGGGGACTTACCTAAGAGCTAGGTACATCGCAGCCCTTGTTCTCCAGGGAGCACAAGGACTACCCTCTCTGGACTGCCCCAGAGTGTAAGGTGCCCCAAAGAGGGTTGAGGACAGGCAGAGCAGTGGATCCATGCCATCCTGCAAAGCAGGACAAGCACACAGGGAAGTGTGTAGCCACTCAGAAAGGGACACAGCAGAGGACATGCTTAGGAAGTTACGAGAGGCATTTGACAGGTTTCAGAGTAACAGCCGTGTTAGTCTGTATTCGCAAAAAGAAAAGAAGGACTTGTGGCACCTTAGAGACTAACCAATTTATTTGAGCATAAGCTTTCGTGAGCTACAGCTCACTTCATCGGATGCATACTGTGGAAAATACAGAAGGTGTTTTTATAAAAACAAACCATGAAAAAATGGGTGTTTACCACTACAAAATGTTTTCTCTCCCCCCACTCCACTCTCCTGCTGGTAATAGCTTATCTAAAGTGATCACTCCCCTTACAATGTGTATGATAATCAAGTTGGGCCATTTCCAGCACCAATCCAGGATTTCTCCCCACCCCCCCACAAACCCACTCTCCTGTTGGTAATAGCTTATCTAAAGTGATCACTCTCCTTACAATGTGAGAGGCATTTGGGTTCAAAAGCCTTAAAGAAAGAGAATTGTTCTCCAGTGCACTCTCTTCTCTAAGGTTTTATAATCTCCTGGTAAAATCAGATGCACAATTCTATCCCTTCTGTTTATAAATGCTGTTGTTAACGAGCCTGAGACTGGGGCTTGCTGAAACCCATGTGTGCTGCTTTGCTGGTGCAAAGGGGTTGTAAAGCCGGCAAACACAGCCGCCTGAGAATTCCCCCTGTGTAGAGCATGGAGGGCATGACTGGAACATCTCTGCACTGGGGATATTCCCAGCTGCCAGACCAGTTCTGGAGCCTTCAGCAGCTGGGTTAGACCCGCCCTGACGTGGTAGTAACTTATGTGGAGAGACAAATTGGCCCATGGCCATCTCCAGTGTTAGGGAACCATAAAAAATGACATAATCTCCTTCTCCCCTCACTCAGGTCTCGCATGGAGTGAGCTCTGTGCCTTTTTGTGTTTAGAGTAGCGTCTGTAGAACTTAGGGATTTAATTTCTATTAACTGCTATAGGATTGTTCCCAAGAAGGGACTATTCTATTATTATTTTGAGTTAACTGCCATATGTAAAATCTTCTGTTTTATGTGGGAATCAACACATGTTGGGCAACATAACCTTACCAGCTGATAGAGTTCCCCACCACCTCAGAAGGACACAGGCATCAAATGCATTCTTTCTAGGTAATTTTGGGATATCATGGACAATAAACAAAAGAAATTAAAATCGCATCAAATATTGGGCATCTTGGTTTTGTACTTTATGGGGCTGGTGAGTGCAGCTCCGAAAAGCACCAGATGAGCAGGGTGCATGTAGCTGGTTGAAGGGGCTGAGGGTAAGCAGTTTCAGGCATATCATTTGGGTTTATCTGACCTCTGCTCTAATAAGACAACTGTTTGAAATCACAAACTCTTGTGACTGAAGGTAACTGGACAGATCAGCCAGACTTTTCCCACCCTCATGAAAAATATTGGACAATATCCAGGATCCCGAATGGGACCAGGTTCTGCTCTGGCATAGCAACTTGTCTTCAGACCCATCCTCTGGAGAAGGAAAAGGAGTACTTGTGGCACCTTAGAGACTAACCAATTTATTTGAGCATGAGCTTTCGTGAGCTACAGCTCACAGTGAGCTGTAGCTCACCAAAGCTCATGCTCAAATAAATTGGTTAGTCTCTAAGGTGCCACAAGTACTCCTTTTCTTTTTGCGAATACAGACTAACACGGCTGTTACTCTGAAACCTCTGGAAAAGGTAATGAAAGGGAGTTAGCTGAGGAAGTTCCTAAAATGAAGGTAAAAAGAGAGAGAATGCGACTGGAAACAGAGATGCCAATTGATATGCCCTCCTGGAAGAGGAGGACTCGAGGCAGCAGGTCTATCCAGAAACCTCTTATTACCTTCCATGAATAGACCGTTCATCACTAGAGTCCTGACTGTTGTCTCTCTCAGGAGAGTAATTCCATTGAAGTCAATGGAGCTGTTCACATGAAAAAGTTTATTAATAGAAAAACAAGATTAAATGGTTAAACAGGTTTTTCAAATCGATGGAATGTGGCATGTAAATACTTGTATTCTGGTGGAGCTTTGTAGCACATCAATCATCTCCACACATCCAGCCTCCTTAATTGTTTTAATCCAGGTCCTCGCTCTTGCAACTTGAGATATGAAGTTAGAATTCATGAAGCTGCAGTGTGAAATAACAAATATTTAGCTTTGAAAAGAGTCTGCAAAGCAAGGGGCACATCTGTTGCAGACATTTGGAGAATTTAAAGCACGCCTATATGGTTTAGTATTCTTCTAGAACTAATATTGAACAACTTTGCCCAGCAATGTTCATTTACCTCTGTTATCAAGTGACAGATGAGTTCTTCTCAACACAAAGATGTCTTCTCTTTCACACCTGCTGCCTATGGAGACATTTTCAGAAGGTTTTGGAAAAGCCACCATGCCAGGGACGAATTTGCTGGTCACAGAGTTTAAGGCCAGAAGGGACCACTAGATCATTCAGTCTGAACGCCTATGTATCATAGGCCACCAACACCATCCAGCACCCACATACTAAATCCAACAACCAAAATGAGACCAAGAAGGCATTATAGCCCACAGGAGATTAGACCTTATGTGCCACAGGCAGAAATTAGGAAGGACAGAGGCGCACCAGTGCCAGAGGCCCCCACAATGGCTGGGAAATAAGTGAGATACACTCAGATAATCCTGGCAAGTGACCCGCACCCACACACTGCAGAGGAAGGCAAAATACTCCAAGATGTCTGACCAGGGGAAAATTCCTTGCCAGTCCACATATGGCAATCAGTTAGACCCTGAGCATGTGAGCAAGAACTCACCAGCCAAGTACCTGTCAAAGGTATGACAAGTAATTAATATCATATCAAGGAATTGTACAGTGTTGTAGACAATATTGACAAGCAGCAAAACCAAGAATATATTGGCCACAGTAACAGTAGGCTGTGGGCAGCAATGGATGCAGGCCAGGTGCAGGTTGGAGAAAGTGCATCATTGGCAGTATAACTGTGGACATATGGGGGAGAGGCTATACAAGTACTCGTGGGCTTTTACAGCATACCCTGTGAAACCAGCACGGCTGTGTGGAATGGTGGCGTTAGTCCAGACGGGAGGCAGGGAACAATACGCTCTGCCTCTCTCACTGGTGCCCAGAGCCAACACTGGTGCTGACCATCGGCAATACTGGAATCTGGGAACATGTTAGTGAGACAGCCATGGCCTGGGTTCCTCTGAGAGAAGACGTTCTGAACTTGGGAGGCAAAACCAGAGGTAGGTAATGGGCTGAGCACAAGCCCACAGGCCTGGCAGAGAATGTGATCACCGTCCCCGGTGACGTTACACATGGATGGCATGGACCAGTGTGGAAATGGGGAGACTGCACAAAATGAGTATAGCCAAGGAGTGGCTGCATTTGCTTTAGGTCAGCTAATACAAGATATGGGAGTACTTGTCCCTGTTTTATGGGGCTTTGAATGCTAAATATTTGATTGTGGTTTTTAATTTCCTTTCACATAAATCCAAATATCCATCCATGAGCATCCTGCTCTGAAGGGATCACCTCACAGTATAGAGAAAACCTTGAAAACATGACCCGAATAGTTCATAAACAAGAAGGCACATAAAAAGAACCTCCAACGTATTATCTTTAAAAATCTCATGATTTGGGGGCCTGACTCATGATGTTGGAATGTTTGCAGTTGGTGTTACTGTAAATATACATTCTAGTTTGGAAAAAAAGTTTGTCTATTGTTTCAGAGAAATAATTTAATATGAGAGTACTGATAGGTAGAGCCCTCCGCAGATACAAAAATGTGGATCCACATCCGCCAGAATCAACATGCATCCGATCCACAATCCGCTAGACGTCTTTTATGTGTATCCGCACCCACAGCAGCAAGCCGTCTCACAAGGGCTGGGGGAGAGCGGAAATGAATGGGGGGAGCAGGGTCTTGAGGAGAAGGGGCGTCACATCGCGTGCTGCTCCTGGGGGCTCACGAGAGACGGTAGCAACAGTGCATGTTGCATCACAGCAGGGCGTAAGGGTGGGGTACCAGGGCCCTGCACACTACAATCCCTGCGGCTGGGGACGGGTCCCTCTGCCCAGGAGCCAGTGGGCTGGGAGCATGGCTAGTGCTGCCAGGCCAGTGCTGCCAGGCCAGGCTATGGTGGGGATGCTGGCGCTACCTGACGGGCCCAAGCTGCTGGACAGGAAACGGTGTGGTAAGCAGGTACTGGACAGCCTGTACTCCAGTCTGCCACCCAGCCACTGGCCTCCAGCCTGCATGCGCTGCACCCTCCAGATTGCCCAAGCCAGACGCCACAGGCCAGGCACCATCGGTGAGTAGAGCCCTGTGCAGTTGTGTCCGCATCTGATCCACTATCTGCAAAAATGGTCCACAGATGTGGATATGAAGTGGCTCTAGTGATGGCAAGTAGCTTCATGCAGCATCTTTCCTTGGCTCATTAAAACTGGCTCCTGATGTGATTCTCTTCTGGTTTTCAAATTCATGACATGCACTTAATATTAGCGTGACAAGTTGGGTCACAGAAACCCCCTTGGGACTGCCACCTGATGTGCTGAGACTACCTCTGAGCCCGTTTCCCTGCCAGCTTGGGACTTCAGTTAGCTAGCCTGTTACAAATACAGACCCAGGTTTGAACCATGTCCCCCAAAAGCTGCAGGCTTAACTGAAAACCGCTTAAGAAGTGTTCCTGTCTCCAGCACTCAGATACCCAACTCCCAATGGGGTCCAAACCCCAAATAGATCCATTTTACCCTGTATAAAGCTTATACAGGGTAAACTCATAAATTGTTCGCCCTCTATAACACTGATAAAGAGATATGCACAGCTGTTTGCCCTCCCCCCCCCCCCAGGTATTAATACATAAAAAGTGATTTTATTAAATACAAAAGGTAGGATTTAAGTGGTTCCAAGTAATAACAGACAGAACAAAGTGAATTACCAAGCAAAATAAAATAAAACGCTCAGGTCTAAGCCTTATACAGTTAGAAAGTGATTACAGATGAAATCTCACCCTCAGAGATGTTCCTGTAAGCTTCTTTTACAGACTAGCGTCCTTCTAGTCTGGGTCCAGCAATCACTATCACCCCTGTGGTTACTGTCCTTTGTTCCAGTTTCTTTCAGGTATCCTTTGTGGGTGGAGAGGCTACCTCTTGAGCCAGCTGAAGACAAAATGGAGGGGTCTCCCAGGGTTTTATATAGTTTCTCTCTTGTGAGTGGAAACCCCTCCCTCCCCCTGTGTAGAATCTCTTCTATAAGATGAAGTTTTGGAGTCACCTGGGCAAGTCACATGTCCATGCATGACTTAGTTCTCTATGTTCCCAGGAAAGCTCAAGTGTGGATTGGCGTCTATCAAAGTCTATTGTCAGATTAAGTGTTTCTTGATTGAGAATAGTCTTTTCTCAAGAAGCTGATCATATGCCTCACTGAGGCTACTTAAAATTAAAAAGTACACAGCCAATATTCATAACTTTGAATTCAAAAATGATACATGCATACAAATAGGATGACGATATTCAGTAGATCATAACCTTTGCAGAGATATGGCATATGTAGCGTAAAACATATTCCAGTTATGTCATATTTACATTCATAAGCATACTTCTAGAAAGCATTATGGGGTGCAATGTCACAATTAGAAACTAAAATATGAGTGGAATTTACTGTCTAAGGGCCCAATCCCACAGTTCCCACAGAGCATAGTGCCTGCATTGAGCATAGCCTCATTGAAGTCAATAGGGCTTCTCATAGTTGTAAGCACTAAGATCAGCAGTCAGTGTTTACAGGATTGGGCCCTCCGTGTTTACATGTATGCTACTGGATGGTATGTCAGACCTGCCTGTGTGCATGTGCCTATCACACTTTAGTGATTGAAGGTCCATGAAAGAGAGAAGTCCTAATACCACTGCAAGTCCTGTAGCTCAAATAGCAGAGGTTGGTTGGTTTGGTTTAATTGATGGCAAAGGGCTGTCTCTAACGAAGCTGTGTGTGTGGATTAGCTGATGACCTTGGGTCTGCGATTTTGGAGTGTGAATTCATTACACAAGGTGCCATGTCATGAAAATTGTGGAACACTCCTAAAATATCCCTGTAGCTAGCGATAGTTAAATTGGTAAACCAATTGCATGAAATTTTTCCAGAGGTGCCTTTAGATCAAATAACTAACCTGTGTTGGGAAACAGATCCAAGAAACTTGAAAGCATCTCTCCAGTTGTGTGATTTGGGTTGTGTTGGGGCTCAGAAAGATATTGGGTGGCAGGTGTTCCTGTCTCAACAGTCAGTCAGTTATCTGGATCAAAGCATGCTCTACCTCTTTCCTTTGATAACATTTGTGGGCATTTGTGATTACAGAAAAACTCCTGTGTATTGCCAGAGGATTTAAAGAATTTCTACCTAATGAGCGATGGCTTCCACATGACCTGGAGTGTAAAATTTGATGGTAAGTCTGCCTGTTTCTTTCCTTTAGCTTAAAATCCTTTAGGTTAAAATGTCCATTCTTTCTGTGCATTCCCTGTGCCAGCTACAGCCCCTTCCTCTTAATTTGATCACTGCTTAACCGAATCCTCTATTTAGTTTGATCTACACCACAGGAGCGAAATTATTTTGAAGGAAAAATAACCACTATTCCCTTTGTTTTGCTGGGTTTAGCCAGCTGTTGTTGGATAATTCAATCATTGATGTAGAAAATTACCCTTTAATTAACAAGGAAGTCCAAAGTACTGCGTGGAAGCAAAAGCCAACACAAGGAAGGCCCCGATGATAAAAGATTAACACAACCTGAATTTCTGTGCATGATACATCGGGCTCAAGCCTGCAATCCATGCACATGCAGGATTCCAGTGTGGGAAATTTGTCTGCAGAGCACTTGCTAGGATCAGATCTATTTTTGATTACCTAAATGCCAGTAGGTACTGCCCAAATCCAGATATGCCCATCAGTCATCAAATGGATGAGTACATAAATTTGACTTCAATCTGCAATTTTTGTCTTACTCAGCTTAGAGGGAACATCTGGTTTTCAGTTGGCTTCCTGCTTTTTACACTGTTCTTATTTCCATCTGGCTTGACAGAAGCAGAATGTGGTCAAGGAACTTTGCAGAGATCATACAACATGCAGTAGCTGTGCCCGGGAGATGAGAGCCCTAGCTACCATTGTGATAGTGGGGCACTTTAACAATGAACAACATTTAAATGAAGGGCCTGATCCTACTCCCGTTGAGATCAGTGGAAGCTTTACCACAGACTTCTGTGCTAGCAGGTACAAACCCTGGGCCTCCTTCTGATCTCACATCAGTTTAACTCCATTGACTTCAGTGGAGTTACTCCAGTGCAAGTGATTGCAGAATTGGGTCCCCTTTCTTCCAACTGTGCCTGGCTGGAACAGGAAGACTCTTTCACGCTGAAGCAAGCACCGGGCCACAGTTGTCCAGGCCTTTGCCACCTCAAAGTCCGATTGTTGCAGGGCACTCCAGCTGGAGACTGCTAACTTCCGCTGGTGCATGCAGAATGCACTGATCTCCTTGTGAAATGGAGTTTCGCATGAAGAGCACATGAGCCCATTCTCCACATGTGCTCTGCCTTGCTGGGTGGTTCAAGTGGAATTCAAGGCGTGGTGACCCATAGAGGCCTGAATAGGTTTAACGCTTTATTACTTGACTAACACTTCCCCTTGCCCTCTTCCAGACTGCTACAACTGCAGTCAGCACCAAGGCCTAAGCTGGAGCTTCCTCAGAATAAATGAGAGGCAGCTGCTGACTTGGTGATCTCTGAGGTGCTCTCAACTTTGCTCCACCAGAGCCTACATCTGTCAAACTTGCAGGCCTGCTGCAGTGTCCATTTCTCCTTCTTTGTATTTTGTGAAAGGTTAGGGGTTGGACAAAAAGAAAAGATCTCCTCCGCTCTCCTGTCATTGGGGTGTATTAATGAACACTGTTGTCACTGTGCGTTGCAGATAACCCCATGCCACTGGGCTCCATGGTGATTAACAGCATCTCTAAGCTAAGTCGCCTCGGCGGATCATCGGCGTATGCCCTACCCAATGCACCGACCCTCGCTGACCTGGAAGGTGATACGGATGAGGAAGGTATTATCCTCTTGATGGCACACATGGTGGTACACCCAAGTGTCAGAATGTGCTTTTCCTCCTTCATTCTGCTGTATAGGAATAAGCTGCATTTCTGCATAACAGGCCAAGCTGCACTTTGCTAGCACTTGTGCTGCTCCAGAGAAGGAATGGACTGGATCCTTAGGGTCCAGCAGGCATGATTAACTCCACCTCCTCACCTGTGTTGTCTCCACACCTTTCCAACCAAACTGCTCCCCATGCTTTGTTTTTCCCTGTCTTAAATTGTTAGCTGGGGCCTCCTCTTTTCATTCAGCTTGGAAAGAGCATGTACATGTACAATATAATATCAATGACCACTGGCAATAATTGTCGTGGTGATGGATAGGCCCATTGGATACACTGACTTCGAATGAAGCTCTTCAGAGCTGGAAATGTCACTGGAAAACACATTGAAACAAGAGGCAGCAGGGGAAAATGCATCTGGATGAGTTAGGCATTTGGCAAATAAAAAGATCCATTCCCTTCCTCTATCAGCTTGCAGTCTAACAGGAGGCAACAAGTGAGACAAACAGGACATGGGATAATGGTGGCTTTTTGAAGAAAAATAATAAAACCTACAAATTGCTATTTGATTTTTGTAGCTCTTGCTGCTTCCAAACCTGGCTGGTTTCTCTGCTTATCAGAGAATCCTGCCCTTTAGCGTATTAGAGATTTTGCTCAAATTCTGCTATAATCCTGATCCTCTTGCTCTTGAAATCAAATGGGTCAGATTCTGCTCTTATTTACCCACATGCAACTCCACTGAATTTGCATGGTGCATGTGAGAGCAGAGTATGTCCCAGAAGGAGTTTTCCCTTTGACTTCAGTGGGGAGCTGTAGATTCTATCAATTTATATCTATTTTCTTTTATTGCAGGAAAAATTCCATTGTCCTTTCTAAACAGTGTATTTGTGCTGACTGATCCCAACTTACTTATGAGATTGTCATGAAAACCATAAAAGTTAATTGTTTGGGGTTTTTTGTGGGGTTTTGGCTACTGTTGCTTTTTTAACATTTTAGTAAATAAGCAGGGCTCTATGTGAATAATTCTAGCAAGGATTTTAAAACAGCTATTCCAGCTGAGCTATTATGTCCCTGTAAGCTGGTTTTCTAAGGTTTAAACACATGCTTTACTATGTATTCTACCAGTTATAAACAACCTTAAGCCCTAGCTTCTGAGAATGGCTATCTGGATCGGCAATAAGGTTGATGAACATCTAAGTTCTGTGAACTGCAGGTGAATTTATGTGCAGCATGAAATTACTTCTTCAAGGGGTATCTGGGGGTGTTTGTGTATGAGCAGAACTAGAACATAGCGATTGTCATAAAACTAAAATTACTGCTCCTGGTACCTTTTCATTCAATTGTTTTGAACTTTCTCTCTCTACATTTCAATTTCTGACAGTGCTTTGATTTATTGTAATAATTAATAACTGTTAATTTACCAATTAAAAGTGAATCCTTCCAAGCCAAGTTATGGGCCAGCTTTTCAAACATGCCTCTACAATGGCACCCATAAGTGTTCCATAGGCATGAGTTTGTGCATGCAAGAGCTGTATTTGTACAAACTCCTGAGCCCATGTGTGCACATGCAGTGGAGGGTGTGGTGCATGTCAACAGCCCTACATGTGAAAGATGCAAGCATAGCTTTTTCAGGCCTATTTGTAAACTTGGCCAGTGAAGATCTAGCCAGAAATGCTGTAAAGGGATTTTGTTTCTTTTTAAAGGTAATGAAGACCAGCCAGAAAAACCTCACTTTGACTCTCGTAGCCTGATATTTGAATTGGACCCATGCAATGGGAACGGGAAAGTTTGCCTTGTTTATAAGCATACCAAGCCAGGTAAAGACTGAAGAGAGCACAGTTAACCAATCATGATAAATGGCTGTGTTTGGATAGCTCTTACTCTTCTGAACTTATGTGCCGTTTTGGGTGAACCCTTGGAACCAGGACTTCCCCCTTGGTATTGAACAGATGAGTCCACATTGTAACCTCCATGCTGTTTCTACCTGCCTAAAGTATTTGCATCCAGAGAGGGGAAAGGCTCCGCGCTAGCTCCCTGATCCTGCAAACACTTATGAATGTGAGTAGCCCCAAAGGGCCACTCCTATGTGTAAAGTTCCTCATGTGTGGAAGTGATGGTAGACTCAAGCCAAATTGTTTACATTCTCCAAGAAGGGCCATTCTTTAGAGACAGAGAGAGGCGAGAACACAGAGAACTTGAAGCCACTGATTTGGATTCAGATCCTATGCTTTGATGCAACGTCCCCCAATGCTAATTAGAAAATAGGTCGGCAATGGGCCTATTAGCAGAAGTTAACAAAGGACACACCACAGAGCGAGAGAGGTGTGAGCTAAGCTAGTAAAGAACTCTGTGCGGGTGCATCTACACTGCACACTTCTTTCAGCGGCATGTAGAGTACATCCCTGCATAGCCCCCCTCGCAGGGGTATAAATAGCAGTGCGCCAGTGAGACACAGCTTAGATGAGCAGAATGTAGTCACGCCTGCAGGGCCAGGGTATGTATTCGAGTACATACCCTACATGGTCTCTACTCACCCATCCGGGCCTCCCCATCTGCACTGCTATTTCCAGCGGAGTAGTGTCCCACTGCCTCCCTGCTGCTGGAGCCTTTCCCTCTGGGCCTGGGGGGGAGACTCTGGGCAGGGGGAAGGTAGTCTTTTCCCCACCTCACCCTGCCTAAACCTTTTCCTCACCGCAGTGAAAGGCTCCAGAAGCAGGGAGCTGCTGATGCTTTTCCCCGCTGTCTCCCCACTGCCAGAGCCTTTCACTGTAATGTGCAGCTACACCCTGCAGCGTGGACACAGCCTGCTTTTCGCAGCAGCGTTTTCCTACACGTACACTACACACTGCCACCAGTGATGTGTGGTATAGATGTAGCCTGTCACAGACACCTGGAAGGGTTGCACACACCAGCCAGACTTCCAAGCTAGAGGACCGAGACATTATCCTGCAGCCAGGGTGCAGGTGATGTTCTCCTCAGGGTAATGGTAAAGTACATGGCTCGCTTAGAGAAATTTTTAGCAGTAGTTATCGGCAGTGTGTCTATTTAACCTTGGTTTCTCTCTGTCACTCACCCCTCTATTAATATACTTGTTCCTAATAAAAACACCCTAAGTTGTCAAGTGGTGACTCTAGTTGGAACTTTGCCAGGTGTGCCCAGAAGAGAAACCTCTCCTCTGATTTCTAGGAGGTGGACATGAAAATAGTAATGATCCAGCCTGAGCATGGGCTGGGAGCGAGGGAATGAAGTCATCCCCGCACCCAGCAATGTGGGGAAGTGGACAAAGGCAGGGGGTGGGTATAAGGACCCAAAAGTGCTAGGCAGGTTTACACTAGTGAGACAACTGAAGAAGCAATCTGGACTCACAGAGCTAACGCGATCCTGTGTTGTTTACATTTTACACTGTTTGGAAGCTGTTGCCTCGAGAAAAGTGTGATTGCTCTGAAGAGGGAGAAAATCCCCTGCAAAGCAGGATTCTGTTGGCAATATAAACCCCGTCGAGTGGTCCTTTCCAAACTCAGCAATCCTGGTGACTGACCACTCCATTTAGTCTCATTCATCAGTATTTGCCCTTGATGGGGGGAACAACAGATAAAGATGTGCAATAATGGTGCTTTGAGCTTGTGCCTTTCATCCAGGGATCTCCATGTACACTACCCACTTTGTGTCTCAAACCATGCCTGTAAGTATTATAATACCCGTGTTGTAGACGGGGAAACAGGCACAGGGATGAGTTGATGAGCATACACTGAGTCAGTAGCTGGTGTGATACAGCATTGCCAGAAGGCAGCAGAAGAGTGATATAGGAGAGATATGTATGTCCCAGGATGAGAAGAAGCCTTATTTCCTGTAGAGGGAAGAAAGGTTTCTATAGATTACTTAAAAGCACCTGAAGCCAATTAGAGCACCTGAAGCCAGTCACCTGATAAAAACGCCCTGCTTCAATCAGCCAGGGAAAGGAGTTGGAGCAGAGAGCAGTTTGAAGGAGTTGAAGTAGAGGAGAGTTTGGAGAATTGCCATGGCTGGCTAGAAGACCAAGACCTTAGGTAAAGAGACACCTGGCTTGTGCAGAGAGAGAGGGCAGGAAGCCCCACAAGCTGAAGAGCAGGAGAGGGAAGTAGCCCAGGGGAAGGAAGCACTAGTTCAAGTGGTTTACCACTATCCCTAGGGCCCCCGGAGTAGAGGGTGGGCCTGGGTCCCTCCCTCTCCACTACCCTTCTCTGGGTTACTAGTGGGACAGTAAATACCCAAGTTCAGGGGTAGGAAACTGCACCCTGAACCCCCCGCAAGAAGAGGAAGCGCGGGACCCATCATAATCATACCAGCAATTTCCCACACTGGGAATGGAACCTAGAAATCAAAACTTTGGGGTCCCAAGCTATAACCACTAGACCGTGCTGCCTCTGCATGATACATTGGTTCTGGGTCCTATCCCTTTGGAAAAGCCATCCTTTATAACATCAGAAATATCACAACATCACTGCTTGCCTCCAGATGATCTCAGTTGGGAGCTCTGCAGAAAAGGACCTGGGGATTACAGTGGACGAGAAGCTGGATATGAGTCAGCAGTGTGCCCTTGTTGCCAAGAAGCCTAATGGCATATTGGGCTGCATTAGTAGGAGCATTGCCAGCAGATCGAGGGAAGTTATTATTCCCCTCTATTCAGCACTGGTGAGGCTGCATCTGGAGTATTGCGTCCAGTTTTGGGCCCCTCATTGCAGAAGGGATGTGGACAAATAAGGAGAGAGTCCAGCGGAGGGCATGATTAGGGGGCTGGGGCACATGATTTATGAGGAGAGACTGAGGGAACTGGGATTATTTAGTCTGCAGAAGAGAAGAGTGAGGGGGGATTTGATAGCAGCCTTCAACTACCTGAAGGGGGGTTCCAAAGAGAATGGAACTAGGCTGTTCTCAGTAGTGGCAGATGACAGAACAAGGAGTAATGGTCTCAAGTTGCAGTGGGGTAGGTCTAGGTTGGATATTAGGAAAAACTATTTCACTAGGAGGGTGGTGAAGCACTGGAATGGGTTACCTAGGGGGTGGGGTGGAATCTCCATCCTCAGAAGTTTTTAAGGCCTGGCTTGATAAAGACCTGGCTGGGATGATTTAGCTGGGGTTGGTCCTGCTTTGAGCAGGGGATTGCACTAGATGATATCCTGAGGTCTCTTCCAACCCTAATCTTCTATGATATTTCTCATCCCTCAACTTTAAAACAATGTTACCCTTTTTGTACATGTTCCTTTTTTTCAATTCCAGTTGTCACCCCAGACACTGAGATATGGTTTCTGGACAGAGCTCTGTACTGGCATTTCCTCACCGACACCTTCACTGCCTACTACCGACTGTTGATCACCCACCTGGGTCTCCCGCAATGGCAGTATGCCTTTACGAGCTACGGTGTCAGCCCCCAGGCTAAGGTAGGATAGCAGAAGCCGTACTTTGACTCTGCAGTGAGTCTGAACACAAGCCAGTCCTTCTCACTTTCTCGAGACCAGTATGTAGAGCTGCCTGACTCAGCAACAAGCAGAGGCTCTCAGCAAGCAAGATTATCCTCCTCAAGGCATCAGACTTGTGGGCTAGGGGGCATATATTAGATCAGTAGGGTTAGCTAGAGCTGGGCTTTCTAGCAGCTGGTGGCATCATGACCACTGCTGCTATTATTATGCTTATTGAGCTTTCACCATCTGTGACTGTGCAGGGGGATATGGGTGGGATAAGGCCATCTACAGTCCCCCGTGCAGCCACGTAAGACCAGTCAAGCTCACAGCTCTGGGCATGGTGGGGAAAGCAAGGGCTGAACCCCCCATACTGCCTTCCCCTCCACAACTGCTAAGAGCAAGTGAGTAGGGAGGCCCCACTACACACTAGACAGCAGAGCTAACCATACATGAATGGGTAACCTTGCAAAAGCCTGCAGCAGAGTATTCCCCTTGTCCCCTGTCACCCCAAGTGGTGTAGTGGTGTCGTCAGCCCCCATAATTGCATGCAGCTCACGGTAGAAGCGGCATGTATGGGGTTGTGACCCAGAGCTCCCGTTTGCCTCCCTGGCTTTTTGGTACGCTTGCCTGAGCTTCTTGATTTTTGTATGACACTGTTCTGTGTCCCTGGAGTAGCCTCTTTCCGTCATGGCCCTGGAGACGTTAGCCTACGTATTTGCGTTCCTTTTTTTTGGAACGTAGTTCTGCCATAACAAATTCGTCTCCCCACCGTGCAGTGAGATCCAGTACCTCCCGTTCGGGCCATGCTGGAGCTTGTCTGAGAATCCGGGACTGCGTGGTCTCTTGATATGGTGGACTCTGCATGGTCGCCTGTGATGGTGTACTGTGCTGATGGTGACCTGTGCTGATGGTGACCAAACAGGAAATTCAAAAGTTCCCAGGGCTTTTACTGCCTACCTGGCTACTGCATCGGAGTTCAGAGTGTTGTCCAGAGCGGTTGTTATACCAATAAAATAAAAACCAGCAGGATCTTATTAAAGGGAAAAAAGCAAAATAACACATTTATTGTGAATACAGAAAGAATCATAGTAAGCAGTTAGTTATAGTTATAACATTCCATTCAATCTCATATTTATTCACACATTCATTCATACAAATACAAACACACACGCACACACAAAGAGGTTCTGCAAGGTTGTTATCATAGTTACCAGCCTTAGAGTTGCTCATGTCAAGCCACTGGCCAGGTGGCCTGGACATAAGAAGGGAGCAGGGCCTTGTCAGATGCTCATCTGATGCTCCTGGAAGTTGGTTTGCAGAATCAGACCCCCCCAAAGTTCTCACTTTTTAGAGTCTATTTTTATAGGAATTTCTTCCTATGCCAGTCTGCGGGAATTGCTTCATCATGCTGTTGCTGAATCAATCAGCAGATAGCACATTCCTGACGGGTCCGTGCTGCTAGATGTTCTTTGGTTCTCCCATTCTTGAGGCTGTTGGGTGGATTCCAGTCTGCCCTCCGGGCGGAGGGTCCTCTGGTTATTTCCACTTGACGCCTTCTTCAGCCGATGGACGCTGGATTCTTAGGCTGGCACCTCCCTGATCATTCAGTTATTATCCACACCAAGCATCCATCCACATACATCTTCTAGCTCTATTTTAATCACAATTGTTAATACAACAAAAGGGCGGGGAGTCTCTGGGTGCTGTTTCTGTTGTTATAGAGTATTGCTTTGAGTCTCTCTCTGTGTGAATTGCTTTGAGAACAGACTCTGTCTTAGAATGTACTAACGCAATTAGCAGCTTGCAAGTTTCACACATAGAGGGAGAGAAACAGTACCAAAAACCAAGAGATCTCTTAATTAGTAATACCCTGGAATTTAAACTATGGGAAATCAAACTCATTTGTGATTTTAATACAGAACTTCTTTAATATGATCCAACACGGTCACAGTGGAGCATTCTGGGATAGCTCCCAGAGGCCAATATTGTTGAATTGCATCCACAGTACCTGTAACCCAGAACTGCGATCTCGATTTTAGCGCTACTCCACTTGCCGAGGTGGAGTACAAAAATCAGAGTAAAGAGCCCTTTAAATCGAAACAACTGGTTTGGTCGTGTGGACAGAACCAGTTTTATTTCGAGGTAACTCGGCTAATTCCAAAATAACCGTGTACTGTAGACCAGGCCCTAGATTGATCGAGTACCCATTGTACTCTAGCAATAGCTTTTCCCAGCACAGCATTCCATATATTCACTACCCCTTGTGTGAAATGATCCCCCACACATTCCCTAACCAATCAACTTCCTCCTCATTTAGATTATGTCCTGCTGACTTGTTAACCTCTCAACACTGGAATCAGGTAGTCTTCATTAACACTATCTTTTGGAAAGGTCTCTCAGGAGCAGATATTGGAGACCTTCCCCTTATCCAGTACTTAGATCTACCACCCCTTTAGTGTGTGTATTGACCCTCTGTTTATCTCGTTCAGTATTATGCTGTGCCCTGGAATGAGGTTGGTTTGAGGCAGGGTTTTTCTAATAACCCCTACAGTCCTTTCCCTGGCTTCATAAGCCAGCTGGCTGTAGTAGAAAAAGCAGCAGAAGACAGGAATGTGAACTGCAAAGTGAAACTTCCTGGTGGCAACCAGATAATACTGATGGTGATCCAGAGTCATCAAATCAGTCAGAAGAAAAGTGAACACAAGGTCTGAGTTAAAGTTTGCACAACTGAACCTGCACTGTTAGAAGAGTACTGGGGGCTTTTTTGTTTCACATGAGAGGCCCAGCAATTCTAGCTCCGCTTGTTTGGCAAGGTAAATTCCAAGGTATTAATAATCACTTGCTACTTCTTTGAGTCCAAATAAATTAGGCCTGGTTCCCCTCTCTCTGACATTGGTATAAACCAGCAGTAAGTCCCTAATGCCTGCCGAGTTACAGCTATGGAAAACTAGGAGAATCTGGTTTCATTTTGACCTTTATCTGCACAATCTCTGTATCTTGGGAAGGTTATATCCCCATCCTCATTCTGCAGCTACGAATCATTTCTACTGTAAAGCTCTTTGCACAAAACGCTGTGAGCTGAAACACAGACTGACACAGATTCTTGACAGCAGGAGCTTGGTGTATGTTTAAAATGTTCCAAAGTTGATTCTTGCACTTTCCCTCTAAGTCTCTAATGTGTGATTTCCCCCCCACCCCTCCCCATGTCATCCTTCCCTGTAATCTTTTTTTCAGCAATGGTTTAACATGTACAAGCCCATCACCATCAACACAGCTCTACTCTCAGAAGAACCTGACTCCTTTGTGAACAAACTGGACCCCAACAAGGTATTTAAAAGCAAGAACAAAACTCCGGTGATCAAAAAGAAATTGCCATCCCAGCCAGCAGGCTCTCAGAAAAGCCATGCAAGCACATCCTCCTCCAAGACCTCTTCGCTAGCCGGGAACTCCCTGAGGAAACGAGAACCACAGACCTGACTCTGGAAAGCAGTTTCATTCCAGACTGTTAAAAACCCACTGTGGTATCTCTTAGGTTTGGATCAAACCACTTCTTGTGCATGAATAGACTTCCCAGTGCCAGCTGTGTTGCAACATTTGCATGAAATATAACGGCAATTTAATTTATGGGAGATCTGGCTGGAAAGCCAAAAGGCTGCTGGTCCTGGAGAGATGTTGGTTAATTCTTTTCTATTCCGATGGGCAAATACTTCGGTGTGGATAAAAATGCCACGGAGCTGTGTGGAGTGTGTTACCACTGATAAAGTGAAGCAATGAAATCAAGTAAAATCAATCTCTACCATTTTCATATACATCTTATTAAATACAACATACATGCACAAATAAATATTTTGCCGTGTTCTTTTTAGAAGAAAGAAGCATGCAGTGATCATTCCATGTAATGAGAGCAGGATCAAACCCACTGAAGTTGGTGGTAATGCTCCCCTTGACTTCAAGAGAGCAGGACTGGGCCCCATGGTTATAGCCTAATGATATGTAAGGGCTTCGTGCTGACCATTGAGTGTTCAGCCCGGGATCAGGCTCTGAACTATTTATACAAACTGCATGTTAAACAGAAATGACCTTCTGCTAAAGACCACACCTGATGCTGTGCACTCTCTGAAAGAGCTGGCCGTGGCCAGAGCAGCGCAAAGGTGCCAAGCCATCTAATATGGCGACCAGGTGGACTAGCCAAGGACAGTGCTGTAAAACAATGCTGCACATCCAGCAGCACCTAGGGGAACCCTCTTACAGAGAAATCCCTTTTTTCACAGGCCAGTGCTGCTCTCCTCAGAAGTTCCCTGGCTCCAGGTTAACAATCTGCCCTGGAATAATGTGGGATTCCCTATCGCCATAGCTGTCTGTGCTAGGTACTGAGCGCCTCCCCACCTCCTGCAGATCTCAGTAGGTGGGGAAGGTGCTGAGCAACTTTCAGGATCAGGCTTCTCGGGATCGGGCTCTAGAAAAGCCTCCTACCACTGAGTTTCCCAGACTGTGGGTCCCAACCCATCAGTAGGTCTTGGAAAGGTTGCAGAGGGGTCAGGGACCCGGAGCAGAGGAGTTCCCTAGGGGAGGGGTGGGTGGGGTGGAGAGCAAGCTTGCGCTACACTTACCCTGCAGCAGCATCTCCTTCCACGGGGCTGGGACCCTGGAGCTGGAAGCCAGGCGCAGCTCCGCAGGACAAGAACAGCTGCTGCAAGGTGAGCGTGGGGTCACTCTCCAACATACCCGCACTGGGGCAGGACTAGGGTTGCGGTGCTGGGTCAGCAAGTGCTGCTGCAGCTGCCAGTGCCGAGGAGGAGGCACACCCAAATTTGGACCTGAGGTGAGTCGCAAAGCGCCACACAATGCAGCTGGTGGGTCTCCTGAGTAAAATGTTTCAGAACCGCAGGCCTAACACAGGGAAGCCCAGGCTCCCTTGGTCTAAACAAGAGCCACTCCGAACAGGGAAAGCAACCTTCACTGCCCGTTTGGGACCAAACCCAACCATTTTCCTCTGCTCTTTTGCAGCGTCTGTTCTGGGACGCCTAGCATGGAGCAGAGGAGACTGGAGCCCCAAGTCCAGTGCAGTGGCCTGGCTGCCCCGGCTGCCGCACCAACAACCACTGCAGCAGCTGGAGTGGCAGATGTTGAAGGAGTTACTGCAGGATGGCATTTGGCCTCGCTAACGATCTGTGTGTGGAGAAGATCAAAAGCAGTAGGGTACTCCAGCTTCACCACTTTCTACAGCTCTTGGAGCCCGTGTAGCTACAGGAGAACACAGAAGCTTTACTGTTAGAGATGCACATGCCAGTAGAAACCCAGCTTGCCTCTCCGTTCCCAGGCCAGGGTGTAAGGCTGGCCATTAGAAAAGGCATTGTTACTTGTAAACTGGGTAGGATTTGCTCTGGAGGCATTGAGACCCCATAAACATGGAACCCCATGTTTATACACTTTAGACAATGTAATTTTTCAGGGTAAAACTGCACTTTAACCCATTCACTGCTGGTCTTCAACTGTACCCACTATTGCCTCCATTCTGTCACATTCATTTTTCTTAGCTGTACTGGGAACATTTAGCAGCCACCAAACAATCTGGTTTCAGAGTAACAGCCGTGCTAGTCTGTATCCATAAAAAGAACAGGAGTACTTGTGGCACCTTAGAGACTAACCAATTTATTTGAGCATAAGCTTTCGTGAGCTACAGCTCACTTCATCGGATGTGAGTGTCAATCTGGGTGTCTAAGAGAGAAATCCAGGGCACCATCTCAAAACAAGCAATGATTCTTTACATTGGGGTGTGTCTAACTGCTAACATGCTTGCATAACTGTATAATATCAAACTACATGACAAGGTGTTGTGGGGGTTATTTACTCGGTGTTTGTACAGCCCTTGTACGTATTAAGCACTGTGTAAGTGAAGGGTGATGTATTTTAATATTTTCCTCCAAAATGAGTGGTTTTTGAAGAATAGCAGATCCTCTAAAGAGCATGCACACACGACCGAGGACAAGAGTCTTTGCTGTGCTTCTAAGAGGTGCAGCACAGAATAGGTAGCCGTGAGGGAGTGGCCTAAGATGGCTTTAAGCTAATCCTGATCCCAGTTTTAGGTTGTTCCCTGGCCCCCACTGTAACTGAGACAGCCCTGTGTGTGGCAACACAGCTCAGAATCTCTGCAGGGCTACTGCCCAACTCCTAACAGGTTCCTGTCAGCCTTATCCCTGTCCCTGGCAGGCCCCTTACACCAGGAGTTAAGGGGGTCCTTGCAAGGCTGTTTACTGTGGTTACTGTGCTGAGGGAATCCTCCCCCAGCTGTACCAGGGACTTCAAGAGCCCTTTGTCCTCACTCCAGCCCTTGTTTGCCCCAAATGTCTTGGCTTTGAGGGTGGGTGACAACCTTTCATGAGCAGCTATTAGTTCAGTGTAGTAGCATTAACAGAGATACACAACAGGACACTCCGTGATCTGCACACTCATACCTACAGGTTTCAGAGTAGCAGCCATGTTAGTCTGTATTCACAAAAAGAAAAGGGGTACTTGTGGCACCTTAGAGACTAACAAATTTATTTGAGTATAAGCTTTCGTGAGCTACAGCTCACCTCATCGGATGCATTCCACTCCGAGCTAGTGAATTTTGCATTTAGAATGCTGCAGAATTACATGTGTGGAATCACTCGGCTTTGTTTTTTCCACCTGAGTGATGGGTTTGTTGTATTATTTCCATAAAGAAAAAAAGTTAAGACACTTAAACTTCCATTGAAGTTTAGAACAGAGCCACTTTCAGCCCCACTCAATACTGTTCTGTCCACCAGAAATCTCAACTAGTCTGATTGAGTTGCACAGACTTTTAAAAGCCACCCTCCATTTAAGTCTCTGAGTAACAGCCGTGTTAGTCTGTATTCGCAAAAAGAAAAGGAGGACTCGTGGCACCTTAGAGACTAACCAATTTATTTGAGCATAAGCTTTCGTGAGCTACAGCTCATGCTCAAATAAATTGGTTAGTCTCTAAGGTGCCACAAGTCCTCCTTTCCTCCATTTTAAGACCTACAGATTGTGTGAGTAAATAACTACAGGTACAACTGATGTCCCTTGGACATTATCCACTGAGTTACTGAGTGTTATTTAATTAGTGGTATGAAAACAGAAGTTCACTGAAGGCAGGGTTGAACACTTAATCCAGTGATGAAGTCGTGTGTGGCTGATTGAACTTTCCTTTCCAGCTTTGTCCTAGCAACACTTGGACATCACACCTGGTTAGTCTGCAAATCCTCCTTTCCTTTCCCATCTCCGCCTTCCAGTGGAGTCTGATTGTGAAAGTCAATTAGGAGCTTGTAGGCTAAGGCACCAGTAAGACTTCCCAGTGTTGGGGCTACAAGTGGGACCCACCACCAGTAATCTCCAGCCCTAAAAGAAAAGACAGGACAGGTTTCCAGTGAATCAGACCCTTTGCTTTGCTGCCATATTCTCCCCTAGGTAAGCTAAGTTTGTCTTTGCTACAGAGTTGAATTCTAATCTAGCAAAGTTATTTTCCCCCACAGAATGCATTCATACTGGAGGGAAGAGAGCTATGATATTATTTTGCACATTTATAGAGTTTTCTGTCTCGGGATCTCAAAGATTTCAAGGGCTCGTTCCAAAAATCAATGGAAAGGTTCTCCTGGATTTCAGTAGATTACGGATCAGACCCTAGATGAATTAAGGCTCAGAACAGCCTTTAAGGTATGCAGGTAATATCAACATTTTACAGATGGATAAGAACGAGAGAAGGTCTATGCCTTTCCCAAGGTCACACAGGAAGCCTATTTCAGCATAAGGAGTAGAACCCAGATCTGAGTCCTTTGCTTCACCGCACAACCATCTTTGCTGTAATGGGAATTGCAATCTGCATGCTGGCATACACTGAAACAACGTGTGAATGTCACTAATCTCACTGTGAATGGCATTTGCTTGTATCCACATCCACTCCAAGTAGATCCCGGTGCTGTTGAAATGTGTTTTGATTATTTGATGGCTCGCCCTTAGCTACTATTTTAAAATCTGTTAGACAAAGCGGTCAGAATTGGACCTAGATTCTGTGCCAGCCGGTCAGAATGCTGGGTGAATGTTGTGGCATATGAAAGAGCAGCTGTCACGGTTCCCTCCCCTCTCTGAACTCTAGGGTACAGATGTGGGAACCTGCATGAAAGACCTCCTAAGCTTATTTCTACCAGCTTAGGTTAAAATTTCCCCAAGGCACAAATTCTTTGCCCTTGGAGGGTACGCTGCCACCACAAAGTGATTTAACAAAGAATCAGAGAAAGGACCACTTGGAGTTCCTGTTCCCCCAAAATATCCCCCAAAGCCCTTACACCCCCTTTCCTGGGCAGGCTTGAGAATAATATCCTAACCAATTGGTTACAAAGTGATCACAGACCCAAACCCCTGGGTCTTAGGACAATAGAGAAATCAGTCAGGTTCTTAAAAGAAGGATTTTATGTAAAAAAAAGGTAAAAATCACCTCTGTAAAATCAGGATGGAAAATAACTTTACAGGGTAACAAAAGATTCAAAAAACACATCAGAACTTCCTCTAGGCTTAGTTTCGAAGTTACAAAAAACAGGAAAAATTCACAAGCAGAACAAAAGATAATCTAAGATGCCTTGCGTGGCTTTTACTTACAATTTTTTTAATATGAGAGACTTTTAGGATGGCTTATAGGAGAAGGAGTTTTCTGACCTGATGCTTCTCTGCTTCCCAAGCGAACACACAAAACAAAGCCTTCCCCCCCACTTCAAGATTTGAAAGTATATTCTTTCCCCATTGTCCTTTTGGTCAGGTGCCAACCAGGTTATTTGAGCTTCTTAACCCCTTACAGGTAAGGAGGAATTCTACACTACCCTTAGCTGTATGGTTATGACAGCAGCATTCTCACTGGAGTAGGGAACCAACCTGCGTACTGGGATTCTAACTGGTCAGAGATTAGTTTCTCCCTTAAAGTGCTTTTTAAATAAGGGTTAATAGAGTTTATCTTGTATTAACACATTTTTCAGGTCACACATTTATGATCTGTACAGTGTAAAAGGAAAGAAGGTAACCTACCTAAAGACTTCAATTCCCCAGCCTGCTATTGCAGTAAAGATCCTTGGAGGCAGGTCCCTGGAGGGGTTTATTGCATATCCAGTGTTTATTCCCATTGTCATGCCGATCACTAACACCAGGAGCCCAGTGATCACAGGCTGAGTGCCCTGTAGGGCTCCATTATTCTTCTTGTCATAGATGGCAAGAATGCACAACATGAGCACCACTGTGGCAAGGAACTGTGGGATCGGGAGAAAGCACAGGTCAGTAGAGAAGTGCATCTCAAGGCCAAAAGGAATCACTGGAACATGTGAAAGGAGCAGAGCCCAGAGTGAGGAATCAGGACCTGCAGCAGAGCTAATCTCCAGGCAACCTCGTCAGGACAACTGACCTGCAGCAGCTGCTTGATTAGTCATGCCACCTGATTAGCGGCAGGGGCCAGCAGGCTGGCTCTTAAGCCAGCAACCACAGCAGTTCACTGGCTTCTCAACATGCATACTGGAGCGTGCTCCTGCATTACCTGGTTCCCGCTGCTCCTGCCTTGAACCCATCCTTGCCTGATCCCATATTGACTCCAGTTCCTGCCCTCCAGTTTGACCCTTGGTTCTGACTACTGACTCAGGCTTAATCCTGGCTCTGGTATCCAGTTCCTACCATCTCATTTGACCCTTGGCTTTGGCTCTGGAATACTCATGCCCACTCTGACTACTAGGCATGATGCCCACTCCAGTTTCTAGGCTAGACCACTCTCATCCTGGCTGACTGACAATTTGAAAAGATACATTATCCATGGACTAGATGGGTTGTGAAGCATTTCATCTACAGGTCACCATTTTGAATCTGGCCAAGGCTGGGAGTAACCAGAAGTTGTTAGTATCTGGTCACAGCCAGCTGCTGTGAAATAAACAGAGGATCTTGGCCCCATTCCAAATGAGTGTGTCCACAGCACAATAGCCACTAACATAATTATACGTGTGTCTGTATAAACTATTTTTCATGTCCCTCCATCTCTAAACCAAAGTGCCTTAGTTATTCTGAGTCCACTTTTACCAGACTGAGAGGGAGCCATAAAAACCTGTAACAATGAGCCCAAATAGCTTTTCTAGATGTAAAAGTGTCATGACTTTCACATCCGTTATCTCAGCCTCTTCTCAGGGCAAGACTCCGGGGATCTGCACCCAGTTGGGAAGCTGTGAATTTCCCCTTTCTGATGGAACAAAGTTCCTATTTCTAGCCCTACAGCATCCCAGCCATCCTGGGCTAGGATTCAGTTGGAGATTACTGCATTTGACCCTCCCAACTTGGTGAGAATTTGCCCAAGGTTCTGCCTTTTGCAGCCATTCCACACACACATCAATGGGAGCTGAAGACTTGTCGTTACTGGGAGCTCTCACTGTCATTCATCTTCTTCTGCAGCAGTGACATACTCTGCATTGCCTAGAAGACAGAACAAATCCGGGGACACCCAGAGATTTTACAGCTGTCACTATGCTACATACCATGGCCACTCAGAACTTCAGCAGGACAGAACCCAGATCCTCCTGCTCCACAGGCATGGTGGGGAGAAGGGAGGCAATTGTAACTAGAAGGTATGGGATGAAACCAAGGAATAGCTTAGAGACATTTAATATTAGACCAGGTGACACATTAGCGATAATTAGGGAGCTGGAGGGAATTGGTCCTGCGTTGTCTGGAGAATGCATTAGAGGGCCCTACACTCCTCTGTCCCTCCTAAATCAGGTTATCCCCCATGTGGAAGAAGGAGCAGATTTGGCCCCAAAATGACATATCTTACAAAGATCAGTGGAGCTTCTGGCTCCTGTGATTCCCTGTTGGCTCCCAGGTTCTCTCTGCTCCCACCATCAGGGCAGCTCCTGCTGGAACTGTGCAGACATGAACTCTGGGCCCAGAACCCTACATACAGGAGGGTTCCACAGCACCACAGGCCAGATTATCAGTAACTAATCCACACGCTCTGCAAGGTGGATGGCGTGACAATGCCACTCCACCCTCTCCCATCCCTCAATCAGACAGGAGCTCGTACCCTGCAGTGCCCTTGGGAGTAGAAGAGGGAAGAAACTGCACTGTGAAGTGGCTTTCCTGCTGCTGTCCCGCACAGGTCAGGCTTCCCTGGATCCCTACACAGAGAACCAGGGAAGGTTTTTTAAGGTAGACTGCAGTCATGGTGATTGCTTGAGAGCTGAACTGTGCTCCATGGCCAGAGTATTTGGAATCTGAGGAAGGCTTGTGATTCTCACCTCTTGGACTAATGCAAGCAAAACACATCTTGGGGAGATGCACTCACCCTCACAGTCACCAGCATTGCAGCCAAACTCACAGAGCCTCTCTGACCAGTTCCTGGCAGGGCAGGGGGCTCTGCCTTGAATGAGAATGTTGGCAAGTAGTTCTGACCATAGCATGGTGGAGATGCTGCGCCCACACAAAGAAGTGGGGTCACAGAGCAGGGAAACAGCAACCCAAGTTATGGCCCTGATGAACCCCAAAGAGGCTCCTTCACCCAGATATACAAGACATGAATTTTTGGCTTATGTTTGGAAATAAATAAACAAATAGAGAGTCTTCAACAAGAAGCCTGGAGTGGAATCCACAGCAGAAGAACTGCTAACAGAAGATGAATCACAAACAATAGAAGAACATCGTTTACATGAATTCCACATGCCAGCAAGGTGAGTAACGCCCCTGCAGAGCAGGACGGCTACAGCGCTGCCAAATTACTGCACAGCTCAGTGGAGACAGCATGACGGTAATTTCATCACAGCAGAGACAACATTGAAGGGAAGGAATGATGTTCTGCATGTCATTCCATGAACAGAGGCTTAAAGGTCTTTAGGATCTGATCCTGAGAAGTGCTCCCGTAACTCACATGGACTCAAGCAGGGCCTAAACCTTCAGGTAATCCTAGACACAATCACCATTCCATAACATACAACCAAGCATCACCTGACTGCTAGCATGAGCTAAAACAAATCACCAATATTCCCACAGCCGGAGGCCACTGCTTTAGGAGCCACATGCTAAATGAAGAGTGGGAAAGGGGGAAAGTTAGTCATAAATGTGCAGCACATGGAGAGCTGATCCTCCAGACTTCACCCCTTCCGGGTCCACTCTGGGAGCCTCACGCCAGACACCTAATTCTCCCTATGCTTTTCCTCCATGGGGCTGAAGTCACAAGATCAGCCTTTTCCCAACAACTCTCGCCACCAGCTTATTCAGAACTAGCTCAGAGACCCCTCCATGATGCACAGGTAGCAGAGAAGCCCCATATGCCTCTGCCCTTCCCTCACTGCCGCAGGGTATGAGTGGGTGCTGATGCTCTCCTAACCCCCGGTACATTTCAGCAGTGATTCTGTGGACCATGGAAATAATTTTTGAAAGAAAAGAAACAAAAAACTGTAAAGAGCTTGAAATAGTCCCAGTAGCGATCAAGTGCCTTACAGAGCAGTCACCTGTTGGAACAGACAAATGCGCTCCAAACGGAGCTCTGCTTCAGTACTGATCGTTCGCTCCCCAATAGTAAGCTCCCACCACCCTCCTCGGCGCTCTGTTTACGTGCACCCACCTGCCAGTTAAGCCACAATACTACAGCTAGTCACCTTTAAATTCAGTCCCTTGTGCCGCAGCCAAACATACACTGTATGTACACTGTACACTCAGCAGGGCAGCTGACGTGTCTTTTACAGTGCTGAGCATTCTACTGCTGCTTAGCAATAACAGTCCTCTGCATTAAACCTGCAACAGCACCTAGTCACCAAGCCAGGCAGCTGTGACCTCAGCTGTGCTCCAAACACATCTGTGACATGGCAGAGAAATCCTGGGCACTGACCTCATTTACAAATCCCCCCAGCAGAGTCATATACGGAGCAGGGTAGGTGGCAAAGATCCCAGCTGTGCCATTAGGTCCCGTCACAATGTAGTGTCCGTCGGAGTATTCACACAGCGCATCTAGGAGAAAGGGGAGACATGGGGTTAACCCTGCTGCTGACGCTGGCCCACACGGGGCCCTCAGACTGTGGTGATGAGGGTAAACTGAGGAGGGAGAGCAGGATGATCACACCCTGACTAAATACAAACACACTGATTGCAGTCAGGACAGGCACAAGACAGAGGGGAGGAGGGGAAAGAGACGTGGCCAAGCAGCCACTCCTATTCCAGGGAAGCGAGTTCATGGATATTTTGTTTCCCTGAGACTTTGCCCAGGAGAACTTCTTCCTGATCACAGGCTCCCAGCCCCCACTGTGTGCCTCTCTGACATGTAGAGGCTTGGATGTGGGCTCTGCAGGTGGTGGTGAGGAAAGCACTTGGGCCTTTGCGAAGAACAGAGGCTGTTGCTCTGCTCCCCTACAGAATTTTCAGACATGCCGGAGCTGGCTCATAGCAGCTCCCCTTCCTGGGAATTGCTCGCAGTAAAATAAATGCAAGTCCCCTCTTGTCCAGATTTTCAATGGGGCTGAGCCCCACCCCACCACACCCCAGTGGAGGTCAACGGCACCTATAGCTACTCAGTAGTTTTTAAAAGCAGGCCATGTCCGCCTGCCTCCTTTGCTAAGTCTGCACCCCTCCCTTTAGGATCCAGACCTCATCACAGTAACCTCAGCCCCTGGGACTCCTAGTAGGCCTGTCTGCAACGTACTACTCTTGGGGTGGCACTTGCAAACCTTTGAAAGCATCGGCTGGCTCATAATGCAGCTGCCTGACCACTAGGCAGCTTTAGGCAATGGGACTACATGACACCTGCTTTCCAGCAAATGCATTGCCTTCCTGGGCGCACTTCAAGCTATTGACTACGATCTAGAAGGCTATATGGGTATGGCTGCACTGCAGTGTAAGCCCAGGGTTTGAACTCAGGCTCAAGCCTAACCTTCCTTCTGTCTACACACAAATTATGCTAACCCAGAGTCCCACGACCCCACAGGGTTCGAGCATGAGTCAAGTTGGGACCCAGAGTTCATGCCCTATTGCTTTGCACTATAGATAAAGCCCCATCTGGGAGTCCACCAAAAGTATCCCCCATGCTGACTGTCTTTGTCTTCTGCACAGTCAAGTTTGGTGGACAGTCAAGTTTTCCCATGCTGCACCATGAACAAGAGGCTAGAGCAGCCACAGTTGGGGAGGGCACGAGGAAGTCTGGGATATGGGTGGTTGGACTCAGGCTTGCATTATCCAGTGTAAATGCTGGAACCCAGGATTAGGTCCTGGGGTTCAACACTTCCTAACTTGGGGTTACAAATTCAGCCTCAAGCCCTAGGTTAACAAACCCAGGGCCTGCTAACTTCAGTTCTACCAACCCTGGGCTTACATTGCAATGTAGACATATCCTATATGGCTAGCCAAGAGATGGCCCTTTCCCCCAAGACACAACAATAGATGAGGTAGTGGAGGACTCAAATTAATGGTCCCAAGACTTAGTTGTCTGGAAGCTGCTGCCAGGCATTCTCAGCTGAGAACAGTAGAATTTGCTCCTTAAGGTGGTCTGAATAAGCTGAACTCTATTGGCCTTTTGGTTACAGTGCAAAGCCCATCTCTCTTGTCAGGGGCTTGCTGGAGGTGGGTGGGAGTGGACAGAATTAAGTTGTCTATGTGGTTATGATCAGAGATCTCAAGGCAGATAAGAGCGCTCTCCTTATATAAATCTAATATAGACAGGAATATACTCAAGGACAAACATAACTGTGTGGTTATCACCAGGGATCAAATTCAGACTCAGCTTTGCAGGGACTACAGTATGAGCCACAGGTTCACATCCCTCACTGGGAGCTGCAGAAGACTCATCTCCTTTGTGGATCAGGAACAGCAAGTGAACCAATCCATTCCCAGCAATTACCATAACGTTGGAAAAGCAACCGTACCATAGTACATGCAGAACACTAGGGATGCTGCCAAGAAGGACCCCAGGAACTGGCCGATTATGTAAGCTGGCAGCTTTCTCCAGGGAAGATTTCCTAAGACGCAGTGTGTGACACTTATTGAGGCGTTCATATGGGCTCCTGTTTAAAAACATACATATACATGTATAAATACACACACACACACATATATATATTACATCAGCTTTATAAATAACGTGTCTATGGCAGCACAACAACTCCATAGCCCCATAGTTAATGGTCAACACTGAGACTAGAACCCTGGACCTCTGCTCCAAGACACCAAGTGCCAAGAATTCAAAGGCTTATATCCACCAGCCCCTCCAGGAAATAGCAGGGGTGCCTCTAGCAGGTCTGATTCTCCAGTGCCTTGCAGCTTGTGTTGTCATTTACACCTGCGGGGAGCAAGTCAAAATGCTACCATTCCGGATTCTGGCTATGGTGAGGAAGAAAGCACCAGCGTCCCAGCTCCTGTGCTGCCCGTGAGTTAGTTCATTGCTCCATCCCACGCATCAGGGAGCTTGAGAAGTTCTCCCATGCTTTGCTAAGTTGCCATTCGTTTCCGGCACAGTGAGTGCAGCAGGGAACAGACCTATGGGCTCAGTGGGCCCTGATTCATGCCCTGCACATTATAAAACAAATCACAGTGGTAGCACTTACACCCACTTGCTATCACTCTCCACAGATGTAAATGACAACACCAGGTGCAGGGCAATGGTGTCTCAGGCCCCATCACAGCCGCATGCTGAGTTCTGAGAAGTAACACACTGGCTGAGCATTTCTGCTCTGCAGTCCACGTGCTGTTCCACTTCCACCTGCAGCCACAAGTTAAGTGATGACAAGCACCAAGGGCCTGACCCTAAGCAGGGCAGCGCAGACTAACCTCCCCTAAAGTCACTGGGAGCTGCAGGTTTTCCGCAACTCTAAAATCAGGCCTTATGTCTCATTTCAAAGTAAAAGGTTGAGGTACAGGGAGGGGATGACAAGCCCTGGGATTTCCCAGTGAGAGCCACAGTGGAAGGCCTGAGGTGCAAAGCCAAAAAGGCAAGAACATGATACATCTGAGCAATAACCTGCCAGAAAGGTCTTCAGCTTAGCTCTGGGATATGGCCTGCTCTAGGAAGCACGTTCTCACTGTTATTAATCATTATTTAGATTACAGTTATACCCAAAGGAACTGAGCAAGACAGACACAGTCCCTGTCCCAAGGAGCTCACAGTCTCAAAATGGATTTACTTTAGCCTCTTACAGCCCCCAACCTGAAACAAATATTCACCAGCAACCACACACCACACAACAGAACCACTAACCCAGGAACCTATCCTTGCAACAAAGCCCGTTGCCAACTGTGTCCACATATCTATTCAAGGGACACCATCATAGGGCCTAATCACATCAGCCACACTATCAGAGGCTCGTTCACCTGCACATCTACCAATGTGATATATGCCATCATGTGCCAGCAATGCCCCTCTGCCATGTACATTGGCCAAACTGGACAGTCTCTACGTAAAAGAATAAATGGACACAAATCAGACATCAAGAATTATAATATTCAAAAACCAGTTGGAGAACACTTCAATCTCTCTGGTCACTCGATTACAGACCTAAAAGTTGCAATTCTTCAACAGAAAAACTTCAGAAACAGACTCCAATGAGAGACTGCTGAATTGGAATTAATTTGCAAACTGGATACAATTAACTTAGGCTTGAATAGAGACTGGGAGTGGATGGGTCCTTACACAAAGTAAAACTATTTCCCCATGTTTATTCCCCTCACCCACCCCGCACTGTTCCTCAGACGTTCTTGTCAACTGCTGGAAATGGCCCACCTTGATTATCACGACAAAAGGTTTCCCCCCTCCGCTCTCCTGCTCGTAATAGCTCACCTTACCTGATCACTCTCCTTACAGTGTGTATGGTAACACCCATTGTTTCATGTTCTCTGTGTATATAAATCTCCCCACTGTATTTCCCACTGATTGCATCCAATGAAGTGAGCTGTAGCCCACGAAAGCTTATGCTCAAATAAATTGGTTAGTCTCTAAGGTGCCACGAGTCCTCCTTTTCTTTTTCTAATGAGGCAAGAGCAGTCTTTCTGCTCTTGACAGGAAGGACAGTCTTTCAGTTCAGGTACTGGACTGGAACTTGACACTTCTGGGCTCAGTTCTTCTCTCTGCCTCTGCATTCCCTGTAGTAAATTGTTAGCGGTGAGGATAATTACCCACTGGAACAATGTACCAGGGTCGTAGTGGATTCTCCATCCCTGACCATTTTACAAACAGGACTGGATGTTTTTCTAAAAGATCTGCTCTAGTTCAGATAGTTCCTTCTCTGTCTCATCTATTTAGATTGTAAACCCCACAGGGCAGGGGCTATGTCTGGTCTGTGTTTGCACAGCATTGGACACAATGGAACACTGATCTCGGTTGGAGCCTCTATGTACTGTGTAACACAAAT
The DNA here is from genome assembly GCF_965140235.1 of Caretta caretta. Classification (NCBI taxonomy): domain Eukaryota; kingdom Metazoa; phylum Chordata; order Testudines; family Cheloniidae; genus Caretta; species Caretta caretta. The sequence goes on along the minus strand of NC_134210.1, from coordinate 6,114,703 downwards.
TATTATCATCATGATCCCGTTCTCCAGCCTTTCTGACCAGCCCCTCTTTTCTGTATGAAAGGATCCATGATGCACATTTCCTTTATCAAACCCTTGCATTCAGTGAAACGAACATGCACACCCTCTGAGGAGGAAAAGCAATATGCGAAACTCAGACTAAAGGAAGAGCTGACTTAGGGCCCTAGGACTGAACTGAAAAGACAAGGGTCACCTTGATCTTTGCTCTGATCTAAGCCTTCCTGGGGATGGGAAGATGGAAGGTTTTCTCTCATGATCCAAACAGATTCAGAAAGCAGTAACTATTTCTTCCTCCTCCACCATTCCCACCATCTCCAGACATCTGTTATTTGGGATCCACTCTCTTCATCTCTGTATCTACAGACTGCTCTTAGAAATCTCCTGTCTGTTTATTATGGAGATGGAGCCAAACCAAAACCTCAGCTCCAAAGAGCCAAGTGGATTTTAGAGGTGAACATTCCAGCCAGCCACTGACCCATAATGGGCTGAACTGATACCTCATCTCTGAAGTCCCACACCTTTGCAGCTCAGGCCCAACTCACATTTAATCGTGGAATAGAAAAAAAACAATCACTCACCTTTTTGTAATTGTTGTTTTTCAAGATGTGTTGTTCACGTCCACTCCATTGTAGGTGTGCACGTGCCTATGTGAACGGCTGTCGGAGACTTAGCGGTACCCATAGGGCACACGCCTTCTCGGTTCCTTCTTGCCAACAATTCCAACAGAGGGGCAGGAGGGCGCGTCATGGAATGGACATGAGCAACACATCTCGAAGAACAACAGTTACAAAGCGGGCTCTGTCTTAGCCCCGGAGACTGTTGGCGCTCGCCTCACTTCTGCGAGGCCTTGGTGGGGGGCTTGCCCTTACGGGGAACCATAGCCGGTTCCTTTGCCACACGCGGGGTCGGCTGTACCGCTCCACAGAGTCAGTGGCAGGTCCTTACAGGGGAGGAACCTCCCCACAGCCAAGCTCTTTAGCGGGTCCAGAGGGGGTGTGCGGCCCGAGCAGGGTCCTTTGCCCAAAGCCCCTTGGTCGGGCTTGGCCAGTGCCGCCGCCTTAGTCTTTTTCTTCAGCACTGGCGACGGGGATCGGTGCCGGGAGGACCCTGGTGCCGGAGGTGCGCTACCAGCGAAGTTGAAGCACTGGGTGCCGTATCGGGCCGCTCTGGCTCCAAAGCTGGGTGCAGGGCAGCCTGCATCAGGAGTGCCCTGAGGTATATGTCGCGCTTTCTTTGTGTCCACGGCCAAAAGTTCTGGCAAAAGCTCTGGCTCCTTTATATGGGTTTCCCCAAGGCACTGTAGACAACTCTCGTGCGGATCACTAACAGGCGTAGGCCTGAAGAAAAGGAGGACTTGTGGCACCTTAGAGACTAACCAATTTATTTGAGCATAAGCTTTCGTGAGCTACAGCTCACTTCATCGGATGCATACTGTGGAAACTGCAGAAGACATAGGCCTGTTACACGATGAGCAGGGCTCAAAACCCAGAGAGTGGGGCATGCCCTGCCAGGGACAAAGTTCCTGCTGGGACACTATCTAATTAAACACTTAACAGGTACTTAACCACTAACTAACAACGATTAAAACTATTTACAGATAAAGCAGAAGGCTAAACTAGATAAGCAGGGCCGGCTCTAGGTTTTTTGCCACCCCAAGCTCCGAGAGCAAAGGGTGGCTGGAATGCCACCCCTGGAATTGTGCCGCTCCAAGCATGTGCTTGCTTTGCTGGTGCCTAGAGCCGGTCCTGTAGATGATAAACCACTGACCACTTGCGAAGCAAGGGAGAGAGGCGCTCCGACTGACCACCAAGGGCGGTAAGAAGGAACTGAGAGGATGCAGGGCTGGCAGCGCCTGATATACTGTGCCATTAGCGCGGCACTCCAGAGGGCACCAAAGCTGGCCCTATGGGTACCGCTAAGGCAAAAGTCTCCGACGGCCGCACACAAGGGTGCATGCACACCTACAATGGAATCGACATGAGCAAGCACTCAAAGAAGTCCCCTTCACCCAGCCCATTTTCACTAGAGGAGATCTGCTAAACTCCACATTAACAGTAAGACCAAGAGCAGATTTCAAATGCAGGAGAGATTTTCTTTTCATTTCCAGCACACCCCCCCTGCCCCCAGCCCTGGAAATCTCTCTTTCCCCTCAAATCTAAAAAACAAACAAACAAAAACCCTCAATGGTAATATTAAGACCAAGGATTTGCTTTAATTTCCTGCCAGCATGGGTCCCAGTCTCTTTCGTCAAGGCAGATGAATGCAGAGATTAGAGAGGAAAGGAGGGATTGACCAAACATAAGAAAGATATGATACTATTCCCCTGAACCACCATCCCCAATATGCACCCGTGTGTGTGTGTGTGTATCAGACTCATAAGCCATAAGCTGTTGTACTTTCACTGGCAACACTTTGTATATAATAGGTGACCAGAGGAGAAGAGGAAGAGCACTGACTTTGCAGTGGGTAATATCAGTGCCACGTAAGGCTCACTAGACACTCTACGGTTAACTTTGTCTCAGCTGTTCCTTAATCTGTCTCCTTGTTGCCATCCCTTTGTTTCTCCAGGGACGGTGTCACTTCTGCACTTCCAGAAGCATTTTAAACTGGGCAACATGGAAATGTTCTCTGGTTTCCAATCATCGTGGGGTGAAATGGCCTCTCACTGTGGGAGGAAAACTCTGTGGTTGGCTGAGTTTTCCCCAAACGCTGCTGTTGAGAGTGGGGTTTGCCAGACACCCTCCAGCACCATCATGGAATGAACATGTGGGATCATCTCTAGATCAAGGAATCCCAGAGCTCTGGGCAGAGGCAGGAGAACCACAGGGCCAGCTGTGCAGAAGCAGGGAGCTGTGCACTGGTGGAGATTCCAGCGCTGAGGCTCCTTGCTGCACGCTGCTCCTAGAGGAATGGAGCTTCCTCCACTCAACATTTGCACTTTCCAGGCTCTCAGCACCCAGGTATGTTACAAGGCTCTCCCCTCAGCCATTCACTCACTGTGCTTTGGCCTGCCTGCAAAGCACCAGTTCCTTTTCCCAGGAGGTACTGAGCATCTCCCATTGAGTGCCTCAGAGCTGAGGGTGCTCAGTGCTTCGAAGGATCAGGCCCAGAAGAGTAAAGGAGGCAACCTAACCATTCAGCTGTACCTCTGGCTCACTTATACAGACTCCAGTGAGCTTCATGCATGCCACTCACTAGGCTATATCCAGTGTCCCTAGGGGAATCTGCCACTACTCACTGGGCTGGATAGTTGGCCACTACAGGATGCACGGCCCCATAATCCTCGTACTAGTACATTTCATTGCTGTCCTACAGTCTTACTCACCAGAGATGCCGCCGGCTGCATGAATCCCCATAGTGACGCCAATTCCGAATGCCAAGTTGATGCTCAGATACTTCCCAAATTCTCCTTTTCCTAATGTCACCTGAGCAACCCCACCTAAACCAAAGAACTGATGCAGAGGAAAAGAGTCATGCGCAGTGATTTCCCTACACGCCCCCCCCCCCCGAATTTCCTCAACACCCTCCCCCCGCCCCCAGTTTTGTGAACTAGTTACATGCCAATTTAGTGACTATTTGGAAATTTGAATTGAAATTGAAACATTAATACATACTTTAAAAGCATATAACGTGTATGATAAAATACGTATATCTGAAAAAGTATAACAGATTTGAAAGAGTATGAATATAGACTAGCTTCCTTATACAGCTGTTGTTTTTTATGACCATGTCAGTGCATTCATTTTGGTGATGTTGGCCAACCTAATAAGTTCAAATGATGATTTGTAAGCAAAGTCTAAATGAGCTCTCCCTGACAGCTAGTGATGAGCTGGGGGCTGTAGGGAAAGGCTTTAGGACCAGATTGTATTTACATTCACACCTAATCTGCCTAGGTATCCAGCAAACAGAGCTGTTTTTGCCCAAGTGATAGATTTTGGCTTGGGTTGGGTTACAAATCACTTGAATGCGCGGGCAGGGGAGGGAAGGGAAGGGAGGAGCAGGAGGGTAATGCAATGTTGTTATTCTTATTGTCTGAGTAAAGGGCAGTAGAACTGTACTTAGCCTGTGCTGATTGAGGGCATCAAAAGAGAGGGTGGGGACAGGTGTTATGCTTGATGGTCTACCTGAGTCCCAGGTACCATTTGACCTGCCCCTCTCCACTGTTTTAAGACAGAGCTGATTAGGCTCCATAGATAGTCTTTTGTTTTTTTGTAGCTTTGTTTTTTTGTAGCTTTTGACACGGTCTCCCACAGCATTCTTGTCAGCAAGTTAAAGAAGTATGGGCTGGATGAATGCACTATAAGGTGTCAGAGTAACAGCCGTGTTAGTCTGTATTCGCAAAAAGAAAAGGAGTACTTGTGGCACCTTAGAGACTAACCAATTTATTTGAGCATGAGCTTTCGTGAGCTACAGCTCACTTCATCAGATGCATACCGTATGCATCTGATGAAGTGAGCTGTAGCTCACGAAAGCTCATGCTCAAATAAATTGGTTAGTCTCTAAGGTGCCACAAGTACTCCTTTTCTTTTTGCACTATAAGGTGGGTAGAAAGCTGGCTAGATTGTCGGGCTCAACGGGTAGTGATCAATGGCTCCATGTCTAGTTGGCAGCCGGTGTCAAGTGGAATGCCCCAGGGTCAGTCCTGGGGCCGGTTTTGTTCAATATCTTCATAAATGATCTGGAGGATGGTGTGGACTGCACTCTCAGCAAATTTGCGGATGATACTAAACTAGGAGGAGTGGTAGATACGCTGGAGGGCAGGGATAGGATACAGAGGGACCTAAACAAATTGGAGGATTGGGCCAAAAGAAATCTGATGAGGTTCAATAAGGATAAGTGCAGGGTCCTGCACTTAGGACGGAAGAACCCAATGCACAGCTACAGACTGGAGACCGAATGGCTAGGCAGCAGTTCTGCGGAAAAGGACCTAGGGGTGACAGTGGACGAGAAGCTGGATATGAGTCAGCAGTGTGCCCTTGTTGCCAAGAAGGCCAATGGCATTTTGGGATGTATAAGTAGGGGCATAGCGAGCAGATCGAGGGACGTGATCGTTCCCCTCTATTCGACATTGGTGAGGCCTCATCTGGAGTACTGTGTCCAGTTTTGGGCCCCACACTACAAAAAGGATGTGGATAAATTGGAGAGAGTCCAGCGAAGGGCAACAAAAATGATTAGGGGTCTGGAACACATGACTTATGAGGAGAGGCTGAGGGAACTGGGATTGTTTAGTCTGCAGAAGAGAAGAATGAGGGGGGATTTGATAGCTGCTTTCAACTACCTGAGAGGTGGTTCCAGAGAGGATGGTTCTAGACTATTCTCAGTGGTAGAAGAGGACAGGACAAGGAGTAATGGTCTCAAGTTGCAGTGGGGGAGGTTTAGGTTGGATATTAGGAAAACCTTTTTCACTAGGAGGGTGGTGAAACACTGGAATGCGTTACCTAGGGAGGTGGTAGAATCTCCTTCCTTAGAGGTTTTTAAGGTCAGGCTTGACAAAGCCCTGGCTGGGATGATTTAATTGGGGATTGGTCCTGCTTTTGAGCAGGGGGTTGGACTAGATGACCTTCTGAGGTCCCTTCCAACCCTGATATTCTATGATTCTATGTTCTGTTAAGTGACCACTACAGCTGAAATCACTGATAATCAGATCTAAGTGCTTAGTCCTGCTGTGGGACAGTGTTTCTGCGGAAGACAGCCCAGACTTCACTAGCAGCGAGGTTCCCGACTGAGAGCTCAGCTGAAATCACTGAGAGCCGGTGGAACCTCAAGAGACCAACTCGCAGAGGTCACAGTGGCAGGTGGCAGCAGGTGACGGTGCAGGGCCATTGGCAACAGAGCGATGGAGTGAACAGTGGCACAACGAACAGCAGTGGCCAGAGCAAACAGTGAGCAGCTGAAGGAATGAGCAAGGTGCCTTCTTGCCCCCCACCTGGGAGGTGAACTCACGTGAAAGCACCTCTGAACTCTTGAGTTTCCACTGACCGAGGACAACACTGGTGAGTGGCGTGCGGTGGAGGGAAAAGTGAGGGGCACGTTAAATAAACATTTGTTTGTTGGACTATATTTTAGTGACTTTGCTCCAGAATGCTAGATTTGTGACTGGGAATGGAAACGTACATACATATGTTTCCTAGTAGGCCAATATTTTATAAAGTGCATTATTTGCCAAGGTTGTTATCTCACATCGTTGCTATCTTGAGAGGTCATTATGTTGGGGAGTTTCTGTACTAAACATTTTTATTATTATAATTAATTTTTATATAAGAATGGTCACAGACCAGTGGTCCATCTAGCCCAGTATCCTGTCTTCCAACAGTGGCCAATGCCAGGTGCCCCAGAGAGAATGAACAGAACAGGTAATCATCAAGTGATCCATCCCCGGTCGCCCATTCCCAGCTTCTGGCAAACAGGCTAGGGACGCTCAGAGCGTGGTGTTGCATCCCTCCCCATCCTGGCTAATAGCCACTGATGGACCTATTCTCCAGGAATTTATCTAGTTCTTTTTTTAATCCTGTTATTGTTTTGGTCTTCACAGCATCCCCTGGCAAAGAGCGCCTCAGGTTGACTTTATGTTGTATGAAGAAGTAATTCCTTTTGTTTTTTTAAAACCTGCTGCCTATTAATTTCATTGGGTGACTGCTAGTTCTTGTGATATGTGAAGGATTAAATAACACTTCCTTATTCACTTTCTTCACACCAGTCAAGATTTTATAGACCTCTATCATATCCCCCCTTAGTCATCTCTTTTCTAAGATGAAAATTCCCAGTCATTTTAATCTCTCCTCCTGTTTCATACCTGTAATCATTTTAGTTGCCCATCTCTGTACCTTTTCCAATTTCAATATATCTTTTTTGGGATGGGGTGACCAGATCTGCACACAGTATTCAAGGTGTGCACGTACTATGGATTTATATAGAGGCAATATGATATTTTCTGTCTTATTATCTCTCCTTTTCTTAATGATTCCCAACATTCTGTTTGCTTTGTTGACGGCCGCTGCACATTGACTGGATATTTTCAGAGAACCATCCACAATGACTCCAACATCTCTGTCTTGAGTGGTAACAGCTAATTTAGACCCCATCATTTTGTATGTATAGTTGAGATTATGTTTTCCAACTTGCATTACTTTGCATTTATCAACATTGAATTTCATCTGCCATTTTGTTGCCCAGTCACCCAGTTTTGTGAGATCCCTTTGTAACTCTTCGCAGTCTGCTTTGGACTTAACTAGCTTGAATAGTTTTGTATCATTTGCAAATTTTGCCACCTCACTGTTTACCCATTTTTCCAGATAATTTATGAATATGTTGAATAGTAATTGTCCCAGTACTGACCCCTCAGGGATACCACTATTTATCTCTTTCCATTCTGAAAACTGATAATTTATTCCTACCCTTTGTTTCCCATCTTTTAACCAGTTAATGATCCATGAGAGGACTTCCCTGTTACCCCATGATGGCTTACTTTTCAAAAGTCAATTTAAATTAAATACATTTCTTCTAATTTATATTTTTTTTAGAAATCTAGACGTGTTATGTGTTTTGGTGTATTTTGCATTATCCTTATGTTAAATTCGCATTATCCTAACAAAACAATTTATTCATATCTCTTTTATATGTTACTGTGTGTGTGTGAAGTAACACCAAAACCAGGCATGATCAACAACAAGGGTGGAGATTTTGCATGATCTGGAGATCAACATTTGCTAGGATGAAGCAACCAGAGGCTAATTCCTAATTTGCTTTAATTACAATAATTACAATCATCAGATAATGTGTTCTATCTTCAGTGGGTTTTTACAAATATTAACTAACCCCCAACATGCCTGGGAGGTGGGTAAATATTATTGTGCCCATTTTACAGAGAAGATTTTAAGAAGTAGTAATAATCAGAGTTGGGATTAGAAGGCAAGAGGTCTGCTCCCCAACCCAGTGGTCAGATCCTGCCATTGGCTCACTGTCCTCTTGGACAAGACACTTCACTTCTCTGCCAGTTTCTCCATCTGTCTAGTGGGGATAATAATACTGACCTCCATTATGTGTGCAGAGAGAGAATCAGCACAGGTGCCACCTTGACATACCCAGCTTTTTGCTAATGATTAGCTGCTGTTTGCTGTCATTTACAATATGTTGTTTGTTCTTTCACAGAAGAGAATTAGAATGATCATTTCATTCCCAGGCTGCTCCATTCCTCAATCTCCTGATCTCTGCCTCTGCCACCTTCTGTCTTGTCTCTTTCCCCTTGGAGCATTTTGATAGACTCTCAAGGCTCATACAAAACTGCCAGACATGATAACCACATCTTAAAGTTAACCATTAATAACCTGCCAGCGCTACAGGCTCTGAAGGGGATACAGAATGAGAACAGCACATTGCTGAACCTGCAGCTCACTAGAGAAATGTACACATCAGCCATGTGCGCACAAACACACACACACTTTCACTCTTCCTTACCATCAGGAGGAATGTCCCCAAGGCCTCAGCCAGCGCCTCCCTAACTGTTCTGTTTTTGATTGTGAGCCCTTTCTTAATTTTCTCCAGCATTTTGCTCTCTGACTTCGGCTTGCAGCAGATGGAGTCCCTGTTGCGAGACCAGGTCTCATTGCACAGAACTAAGTTACCCTTTGAAACTTACCACCTTCCCTTCATTCCCTCACAGCTCAGATCATTTGGTTAAAGAGAAACAAACCAATGAAGGAACCACTAGCCTGAAAGTCCTCTCTTTTTTTTTTTTTTAAACCTTTCATCTTTGCACTGTGAAATAGGGCAATTATGACGTTACACAGATTTGCATTTCTGCTATGAGTCAAAACAAACTCTGCACGTCTCAATGTAGAGTTTGTCCCCATGGAGATGGAACACCTTGGTTATGTTCCTAGAACCTCACTAATTCTTCGTAATCTTTTACACAAGGCACAAGCCAACAAACACCTTAGGTTATCCCTGGTTTGTATTACAATGATCTGGCTCACGCGTAGGTGCTAGTGCCCTCTAATGGACAGAATTAGAACTGCTCAGCAGTGTCTCATAGGCTCTGTAGTCAAACCACCTCAGGGAGATTTTTCGTTGGCTTCAGTGCTTTTAGTGCAGGAGGATCAGAGATCTGCCCCTGCTGACACTTTGAAGTTCTAAGTGACTCTGGTGCGTAGCAAAGTGACATTTGTGAAAAACGAGGTGGCCAGAGATTTGCTACTGTCTAATATTTCAGTTCGGAGGATGGTGCTACAGGAGAATATTTTAGTAACTCAGAAGTTGGGGGCTCTTCCCTTTGAGTCAATAAGAAACTACCATAAACCCCCTTTTGACTTCATCTCCTCTACATGTTGGGCCCTTATTATTGTGGATTTTTGGATTTAGTATTTTCTGATTTCACTTGTTTCCATTTTTTAAAAAATTAATTCCGGCTTTATGCGTTTTTTAATCAACATTGTTTGATACATTGACAACAGTTAGTAGCCTTCCTATAAATGCATAAAAATGTTCAGAATTGGATTGCAATGGGAAAAACTGACTTTACAAAAAAATCCTATAATTTAAACAACATTCCTTCAGATATACAGTATAAGGTAAAAGTAGCCCATTTGAAATGACTTTTTAAAGAGGCACACAGTATTATGTCCAACCTGACATTGCTGAACAGTAATACTAGAAGTCCATAAAAGGGGGAGGGGGGAGCATGTGTGTGTGTGTGTGTGTGTGTGTGTGTGTGTGTGTGGAGGGAGTGTGCGCGCACGCAAGAGAGAGAGACAGTGTGTGTGTTGGTGGAGTGTGTCGGCGGAGTGTGTCGGCACACTGTCTCCTTAAGTTCACACAGCAGCCAGTACTAACCACTCCTGAGCCAGAGGCTGCTGCACAGAAAGAGGTGCCCCCCTGTCCCTCACTCCAGCTCCTCAGAGACTGGGGACACCTCAGGGGGGAGGAGGACACCCCAACACTAGGCCTCCTCCCCCTCCAGCTCCGCACAGCGCAGCAGATCAGGAGGCTCCCAGCAGGAGCAGCTGACTCTCTTAAGTGTGGCTGCAGGTAGCTCAGCTGTGCAGCCCGTCCTGCTGGCGGCTCCACAGAGAGCAGGAATCCTCCTTAATGTTCTGATTCCCTGAGTCCCTCTGCATTCTTGTTAATGCAGATTATATAGGGCCCTATATGTCCCATCCACACTTGTGCAGTCAGATCTCTCTGTACACTTTCACCTGTCCACAGGCCAGGGAGGTCCTGTAAAAACTAACTCATGTAAAAACATTGTCTTACCTCTGCTCACATGAGAGTGAGGGAGATTATTCTCTTGGGATAACACCTACTAGCTAATAGATAATTGACTGTGAGTGACTTTCTGGTTTAAATCAATAGTTTAGGGGCTGCAGGGCCCCAGGGCTGAAGAGTGGGCCCCAAACCCTGGTGTCCCGCAGGGCTAAATCCATGAGGCCCCCCCAACACACACAAATCTGGTGGCTGAAGCCAGGAGTCTTGAAACTCCACCCCTCCCCACCCCCATTCCCACTGGGCCCTAGAGGTTTTTATAGTATGTTGGGAGGGCTTCAGAAAGAAAAAGTTGAGCACCCTTTGTTTAAATAAGCATGGGATTTACAAGGTATAATACAAACACATGGTTATTCAAGGACACACACAAGCCTCATAGAATCCCAGCAGCAAGAGATGGAAATCACCCATTATCCGGTCCCCATCTCTTGCCAGTGCAGGACTGTCCCCTACAAAACCCCTTACCATTTACTATTAATTAAAAGATCCAAGTGATGAGGCTTCCACCATCGGTCAGGAGATGATTCCTTAGCTTAATAAATCTCACTGTGGAGAATTTTCCCTGATATTCAACCTAAATTTTCCCTTAATGTCATCCCAATTGCTTCCAGTGATACCTTAAATAACGATTTGACATGCTTACACTACACATACCTTAAGACCATTATCAAATACAACTCTTAGTCCTTGTTTAAATTCAACACATTTACCACCTTTTAGACTCTTTTCTCCTAAGTCCAGTTCTCCAGCTCCTTGACTTCTTGTCTTGCTCCTCGCTGTGCTTTCTGCGAAGTGTCAACGTCCTGCGGGTACCATGGTACCCAGAACTCTCAGGGAATTCCAAGTGCAGTCACATAAGCACTGCATAAATAGGCCGTTACCTCTCTACTCTGTCACATGATGTCAATGCAGATGATGCGCCCAACATTCCACATGCGGCATTACTGCACGACACAAGTGTGTCTTTCGGGGTCCACCCAGATCAATAAAAAGTTCTGTCACCACCGGCCCTGTAATTTTGGGAGCTGCGCAGCTCTGGTACAATTCCCTGACACCAATACCCTGCCCACAAGCAGAAGGTCTCATCCTAGCTTTCACCAGCTTAGTTACACTTTGCAAAGTGACACCATGAGCCCTTCCAATTCCAGGTCTCCCCAAATCTGTCTTCCCCAAGTTCTTACTTACAGACACTCAGACTGTTCCCCTCTGGTTTGTTAGCCCCGAAGGTGTGAAACCAGCCCGCCAGTGATCAGCTCACTTTGGCATGGCACACATGTTCTGCACATTTTGCAGACCAGAGACCTGCTTGGGATGAAAATAAACAAAAAGTTTATTTAATAGAAAAACCACAGATTCAAAGATGAAATGGTGCAGGGAAAGAAAACATATCCAAGCTACTCAGAAAATAAACATACAGACGCAACCTGAGGCTTCACACTTCTATATTGGATAAAATCCCTTTTCTAACATGAGTGACCTATTACCTTAAAACAGTTTGCCAGAATACGCCCTGCTACAGGGAGATCAGTGTTCATGGGCGGCCTCCCGCCTTGAGACGATCCCCCAAGTTCTCTTTCTGCTAGTCTGAAAGCTTCCTAGACCAATTTGTTTCAATAAATATTAAATTTAAAGAAACTATACAGGTCAATTAAATACCTCACCACACAGGATCCTCACCACACAGGACAACACTAGGGAAATAACTTCTCCTCTCTCTGCTCCTTCTTCTTCTCTCTCAGCAAAGGGCGTTTTTTATGATCTGGGGGCAAATCCTTATCTTTGGAGAGAGTTTATTAATCTCATTATGCTGTTTAGCCAAATATGTAATAAATTCCCAGGCTGCCTGAGGTCTTAATGACCATTTAATTGGGAAGTAGGATAATCACACGGTCACCAAGGAGTCCCTGCCAACACCTTGAGAGATTCACTTCGCCACCAGAGAGCTGAGCCATTGCCTGAAGCAGGAATCGTACCAATCGCCTGGCCAAACACAACCCTCCCAGCTCCATATATAGTTTGAGATCTATGCAGTATAAACACATACTTACACTGCTGATGGAAAGCACAGAGGTGTATCCCAGGAAATGGTGCTCCAGCATAGTGATAGAAGTCACGAGTTTCTGCAGGTGCTGTCTTTCAGATAAGATGTAAAACTGAGATCCTGGTCATTGATGGCCATCAGAGATCTGTCACCACTTCTCTCATTAACTGAGATGTAAGTCAGCCTAAATTCCCTTGTAGCTCCCAAAGGATCTTAACTTTTCAGACAAATTCTGCTCTTTTTTACCCCATGGTAAATCTCAAGTATTTTCACTGACTTCAGAGGAGTCACTACAGATGTAACCAAGAGCAGAATTTCACACCGGTCCTAGCATTTTGTAGGCTGGTCCTGAAGCAAGGAAATTGTGACGTGATATCTAAAAAATCCTACCTTAGCGTCCATCCTACATGTTGCACAATCAGTCCTATGTGAGTAGTGGTTATTCTGCAGGTCAAGCCCTATTTCTACCCCTCAATTTCCAGAATGTTTGGTTTTATATCACAATATTAATACTTTGCTGTTTTCTCTCACTTTTCATTCACGGATTTCAAGGTGCCTTTCAAAAAGAGAGTAAACACCATTTCCTCCATTTTACAGACAAAAACATGGAGGCAAAGAGACGTTAAGGCCAGAATATTCAAACCTTGGTGCCTAAAGTTAAGTGCACACACACACAGGGGAAAACAGAGCTGTTTCTGGCTGGCCATCCAAAAGCCTGTCAGGAAAGCCCCTGCACCAGTTACACTTGACCCAGGAACACAATATGAAATCCCCCCATGGCTAGAATGGAATTTGGCGCAGCCGACCATCTCACTGAACTCACGCACTAAGGACTACTGCTGCTGATGCCCAGAAAGCTTTGTATGTTAGCAGGAGATGTGCTCAATTTGGGCTTGCGCTTGTTTTTAGGATATAGATATTCAGGCCTGTCTGTAAAGGCCTATGTTTTAAGAATTTAGGTATATGTTTATCATTTAGCTAGTTATAGGGGTATAAAAGAAAGAATTTGTGTAAGGGCCTTCTCTCACTGTGACAGTCTGAGGCCCTGTTCTTAAGCTAATGCCTTTGGCCAAGTAGCAGAGGCAGCCATAAGCTGGGAAGCGAAGGATCACATCCTCACATTTCAAACTAGTCAGATTGAAATAAGGCAATCTGGGGCTGTTAGGAAGGGGATCTGATCTACCACCTCCAGAGAAAGGGAAGAGCCTAGAAGATGTAAAAGGAAATTTAATTTCATAGTTTTCTATTTGGTAAGAACTCACTTATCAATAGACACAGCTGGGAAACCCTTATGTCTTTATAGATGTTGTTGTGAAATCCTCACTTCTGTATTGTTCTGTCATTATAGTTCCCCCTTTACTATTGTTTATTTGCATGGTTTCTGTCTGTTGTATAATTAATTTTGGTGGGTGTAAACTAATTAAGGTGGTGGGATATAATTGGTTAGCTAATCATGTTACAATATGTTAGGATTGGTTAGGTAAATTTCAGTAGAATGATTGATTAAGGTATAGACTATATAAATTAGGGGCAAACAGGAAGTAAATTGAAAAGGAGGACTTGTGGCACCTTAGAGACTAACCAATTTATTTGAGCATAAGCTTTCGTGAGCTACAGCTCACTTCATCAGATGCATACTGTGGAAAATACACAAGATGTTTTTATACACACAAACCATGAAAAAATGGGTGTTTAACACTACAAAAGGTTTTCTCTCCCCCCCCCCCCCCCACCCTACTCTCCTGCTGGTAATAGCTTATCTAAAGTGATCACTCTCCTTACAATGTGTATGATAATCAAGGTGGGCCATTTCCAGCACAAATCCAGGTTTTCTCCCCACCTCCCCCCCACCCCACAAACCCACTCTCCTGTTGGTAATAGCTTATCTAAAGTGATCACTCTCCTTACAATGACAGGTTTCAGAGTAACAGCCGTGTTAGTCTGTATTCGCAAAAAGAAAAGGAGTTCTTGTGGCACCTTAGAGACTAACCAATTTATTTGAGCATAAGCTTTCGTGAGCTACAGCTCACTTCATCAGATGTATACCATGGAAACTATTCTCTGTGTGTATATAAAGTCTGCTGCAGTTTCCACGGTATACATCTGATGAAGTGAGCTGTAGCTCACGAAAGCTTATGCTCAAATAAATTGGTTAGTCTCTAAGGTGCCATAAGTACTCCTTTTCTTTCTCCTTACAATGTGTATGATAAAGGTGGGCCATTTCTAGCACAAATCCAGGGTTTAACAAGAATGTCTGAGAAACAGTGGGGGGGGGGGGGAGAGCGAGGAAGGAATAAACAAGGGGAAATAGGTTACTTTTTATAATGACTCAACCATTCCCGTCTCTATTCAAGCCTAAGTTAAAGTAAATTGGGATTTGAAAATAAGGAAAAAGGAACTTAGATTTAAGCTTGCTGGAAGTTCACCCCAATAAGCATTGAATTGTTTGCACCTTCGGACTTCGGGTATTGTTGCTCTCTGTTCATGCGAGAAGGACCAGGGAAGTGGGAGAGCGAAGGAATAAGCTCTCTAAAACTTGTTACTGCTGAAGTCAAGGACGTACCTCCCACTAACATAACTGGTGGGTACAAGATATGCCCCACCCGATTACATTCACAATGAGCCCGTAAGTTCAGTGTTGGTGCCACAAGGGTGCCGAACCTACATTGTTTTGCAGCATAAAATTCACCTCCCCTTCACCCCCCCCCCCCCCGATAACATGGCTTCATTGCATGAGGAACCAAGCAGGGCGGAGAGAGATGGTTTCACATCCCCCAACCCTGGAGCAGGTGCCGAGGCAGCAGCATGGTTGCCACCGCTGCCATCCCATCTTATAAATGGTAACAGAAGACACAGGCTCCCCAGTCTCCACAAGAGAATGCTGCCTCTCCTCTAACGCATGGGACACCCCTGGGCACCAGGAGGGCGTTGGAAATAGTAGGGCAAGGGAAGGAAGCAAAAGCCTGATCTGCAAACGTGGAGACAAACTCTCTCTCTCTCTTCCCTCTGACTTAAGGGTCAAAACAAACTGCAAAGAAAGTTAATTTGGGTTTGAAAAATGGGTTTTGCCAGGCAGGGTTCGTCCGATCGTCCTGACAACCACGCCCACCTTGCGCGCAGGGAGCTGCATGGACCGGGCGCTATGTTAAAGCATCTATACACTGACTCACCCTATCGAACTCAAACTGATTGGGACCCTAGCGTAGGCCCTGACTAGCAGGTCAGCTTTCTGGGGCAGTAACTCAGCACCACCAAGGGACTAGTTAGAATTGCTTTGGAACCAGCCCTGCTGCTGCTTCAGCACACACTATGGACCTGTCACTTTTCATGGCACAATCTTCACTGTGGAACGGGATCACATGGTGGCAACGGACTGTATCCAACCAGATCGTGTGTTCAACAAGACTGGCAGATTTCGTCTGGTCTCTTGCAGTCGTTCTAGCCGTTGCTGAGAATGCTCTTGTACCTAGCACAGCTCTTGCTATAGAGCAGCCTCCACTGGGTGTTTATATAGCTGTCTGCTTCCTGAGGTACCTGCTTATTTGGAAACCTTCTGCCCAGCAGCTGGATCTCTCTATATCTGGATCTCTTGATATCTGCTCTGGAATCTAGTTTCTCCCCCAGGCGCTCAGGGTTAAGATGAATTTAAAAAAAAAAATAGTCTCTGCCCTGCTAGGTTAGCCTTCCTTTCCAACGGAAGAGTTGATGTAGAGATTAATTTTTTCTCTCCTTTTGCTTTCAACTACATAAGTTGAAAATTGCCACAAAAATCCCAGTCAAGACAAAGAGTTGGCACATCAAGAAATGCATTAATTAAATCAAAAAGATAGCGATGACCGTGCCGAATGAATCAGCCAATGCTGTAATGTTCAGCCCCGGATTTTATTTCCTGTAATTAGCCCATTAATACGAATGTCTATAGAAGGGAGCTTTTAGCAGTCGCTACCATTAGCGTAATGGGGATGGGCGAATAGAGTTTTATTGGAATTTTCACTTCTACATCAGGCCTTTTAAACCAGCTGTCTCAATAGGCATTATTGCTCTGATTAGCGTTGAGACAGCACAAATCATGTGACGTCATCATTCTGTGTTACGCCGCTCTTTCTGGGACAGGATTTTTTTTAACGGCAGCGGAGGTTGTGGGGGGTCTTTTGTTTCCATAGGACTATTTCCGGCTCAACGTGCTAATAAACGGAGCAGGTGGGGCCCGCTGCGACCTGTGCACCTCAGGGTGCTGCTAGAATGGGAGGTTCCTTTTTCCTTCCTTGCTCGTGGGAGGAGCTGCTGGCAGCAGTGTCCGGAGGAGTGAGCTCAGGCCGAAGGGGCAGGATGTCCTGCATTTGAATCCTGAGTCTGCCACTGAGTAGCTACGAGCTAATTATTTCTGGTCTTTGCCTCCGCTTCTAAAGGAGCTCGATTCTTACCTACCTCCTGCAGGGGTTTGTTAATTAAACTTTGAAGAGCAGAAGTGAGCTGACCTAAGTGAGTAACCTAAGTTAGCCCTGCTAGGGCTTTACTACAAACAAAATCATGTTTTCCAAGGAAGGCAACAAGGTGTCATGTAGCAAAAGCATCTCCCCTGATCTCCTACTGGAGCCATAGGCTTTTCCACACCTCTCAGTGCCTTTGGTTTGTCATCCTGTGCTGTCTTAACTTGGGGCCCGCTCCTGCGCCTACTGAAGCACTGGGAATTATAGGGCACAGTCACTTAAGGCCCAATCCCACAAGTTGCTGATTGCCTCTTACACCCACTGAATGCCTTCAGCTCTCCACTGGGCATGAAGAGTGCCTATTAACTTGCAGGGGCTGCTCCTCGGGTTGTTAAGTTCTCAAGACGTGGCCCTGTCCTTTTAATGACTCTATGGAGAGTCAACAATTTGCCCAACGACACGGAGTCTGTGGCAGAGGCAGGATTTCAATTCCTAGGTCTGGAGTCCCAGGTCAGAGTCTTGACCTAACGACTATCCTTCCTCTCATAGCTCCGTGGTGCGTTTTCTTATCTCCAGCTAATACTTGGCTCCAGGGATTGCAGCAGCCTGCTGCTTTTTCTCAGCTAAATCTGCTAAGGACCTGCCTTCGCCAGAAGAAATGGGGAGTCTTTTTACCAAGCATGGTTAGCTAATGCATGGTAACGTCCTAGAGTGGGCAAGGCAGCTGTACTTGTTGTGGGTTACATCAGGGGTTCTCAAACTATGGGTTGGGACACCAAAGTGGGTCACAACCCCACTTTAATGGGGTTGCCAGGGCTGGTGTTAGACTGGCTGTGGCCCAAGCTGAAGCTGAAGCCCGAGCCCACTACCCGAAGCCGAAGCCAGAGCCCCACCACCTGGAGTCGGAGGGTGGTGGGACTCGGGCTTTGGCTTCAGCCCTGAGCAGCGGAGCTCAGGTTACAGGCCCCTGCCTGGGGCTGAAGCCCTTGGGCTTCAGCTTCATGCCTCCCTCCCCCCCCGTGACAGGGGTGGTGGGGCTCGAGCTTTGGCTATGGACCCCAGCCTGGGGTGGTGGGGCTCAGTTGGGCTCAGGCTTCGGTCCCTCCTCCTACTGTCGTGTAGTAATTTTTGTTGTCAGACCGGGTCATGGTGCAATGAAGTTTGAGAAACACTGGGTTAGAAGGACAAGGTTAATGTTTATCTTGACGTGTGAGAACTTGTAGGATTCATACAAGGTTTATGTGCTTGGCAACATTCAGGGCACACCCGGAGTGTTGTGCTGGACCTGTGCACACACAGCTCCTTTCAAGGGCATCAACCTTGGAATCTCGCCCAGATGTCGTGAATCGTGGGAAGCCTCTCAGGACTGGGCTCAAGGCCTGAGAGCAAGGAATGCGGTAGATAGAAACTGGTAAATAAGAATGTTAAACAAAGCCAGTGTATTCCTTTTATCTGTTGGAGAATGTAATGCGCGGGGGGAGAGAAAGAATAAAAGGGGAAGGTGGAAAGCTGACAGGCAGAAGCCTGTTAGCAGACCAGCCGCTTGCTTGCTAAAAGCTCTGTGCTGTCTTGTCATTGAACTGCCACAAGAACTACAAACTGCCTAGTCCACGTCAGGATTTTTACCCTTTATTAGCTACCATGTGTTAGCTAACACAGTAAAACAAAACAAAAATCCCACCTCTTCTAGTGTGGATGCTCCCTTAGCTCAAGTAACAGAGACCTTTGTTTTGGGGGTTGAAGGTCTTGGGTCAAGTCCTGACAACTTCAGTGCCTGTATGTGCGGTGCTGTGGGGACTACAGGAAAGAGCTGTTCTCGGTCCTGCAAAACCAATCCTCTGAATGCAGAGTTCCCACTGAAATAAAAACACAGCAGGCTCACAGGATTAGGCTCTGAATGCCACTCTCCCAGCTGATTTAACAACAGAGGTGTCTCTTCTGCACTCAAGAGCTCATATTACTCTTAATCATCCTAATCAAAGCCATGAGCTCGCCGTTTCCCTAGGAACAGCTTCTGCCAGTGACACATTAATTTTTAATACCAGAGAGATTACAAGTAGCATTAATTTACTGCCACGGCAGGTGGGCTACTCACAGTCTGAATGGAGCCAAATCCCATCCCTGCTAAAATGAAAGCATCTCGGGACTGGCCACAGCAGTCAACATCCCCCGACTCCTGTGTCTTATTTGCACTTTCATTCTGAACCCAAAGAGGCTCTTCACTTGCAAGCAGTGGTTGCTGTTGACCAAGGTAAGAAACTGATCCAGGGTGAAGAACGTTGCTGTGACTAAGAGCTTTGCTAATCATTGAGCTGACCCTATAAGTGGCTGAGCACAACAAAGTGCTGAGTGCTCTCAACAAGCATTGGACTTCAATGGAAGTAGAGAGTGCTCAGCAGCCTCAGGAATTAGCTTCTTCACTGACAAGAACCTGGGTAAAATACAGGAGCATATTTTGGCTCTTCCAGAGCACAGGAAGGAGTTAGAGTCTGGGTCCACCAGGCTTTGTGGTTGGAACCTGAGCTCCTCTTGGCTCTTCCTACCCTTAACGATGAGCAGACTTCCCTGACCGGGTCTGCCAAAATGCCCCTCCATCATCTGGGCCCCTTTCTCTGGCCTGGTCTGGTCAGGACATCTCTCAGCATTAGGATGAAGGCCTGGGGTCCTATGAGATGGTGGGGGTGGCAGCCAGGGTGGTGAAGCTTGCTCTTGTAGCCAATTTTTTACCACAAAGTATTTTTCTTTAAGGACCCAAGAGGGGAGTGATGGGTGAAACAGCCCATCCCCTCATTATTTTGTCCACCAATGAGAGCTAGTTTCCAATACACCCATTTTGGTTCACTGATTTCTCATTCCATTTTTCTCAGTTAGGAGGCATGATCTTAACTCAGTCCTTGAGGTATATCAGGAGGCCTTTTTGTTTGGACTAATTCAGTCTGTCTCCCTTTTGTACCTCATTGACATTTAGTAGTGGAGGATTTTGCGACGTCTTACAAATTCACATACATTTTACAGTTTAGCTCACAGTAAATTTGTAGGCCCAATTATCACACCTCAGCCACTGGTCTAGGGCCAATGGGTGTGTGTGGGATGTACTGCAGGTGAGAGGTAGACAGCCTCGAAGTCCTTTGCTTGTCCATAGAACAGACATCGTGTTGGCTGCCTAACTATTCCTATGTTTGAATAAGAGCCTTCTTCATCTCAGCCCAGCTTCCCCTTCTGCCAGATCCTCAGCAAAGCAGTGACTTTATGTTTATAACCTCCAGTGAGCCAAATTCATCCCTGATGTAACTCCACTGATTTCATTTGAGATGAAGGAAGTGAAGCTGTGTCTACATTAGACTTTTTTCTAACGTTCCCCACAGCTTTATATGTACAGTAACCCCTCACTTAACATCGTCCCAGTTCACGTTGTTTCATTGTTACGGTGCTGATCAATTAGGGAATGTGCTTGTTTAAAGTTGCGCAATGCTCCCTTATAACTTTGTTTGGCAGCCGCCTGCTTTGTCCACTGCTTGCAGAAAGAGCAGCCCATTGGAGCCAGCTGGTAGGGGCTTGGAACCAGGGTGGGCCGGCAGCCCCCCATCAGCTCCCCGCTCCCCTAAGTTCCCTGTGCGGCAGCCACCCAGAAGGCTATCAGTTGCCAGCAGTTCAGCTGTCCCTCCCCCAGTGCTGTGTGCTGCTCCTGCCCTCTGCCTTGGAGCTGCTCCCCGGAGCCTCCTGCTCACTCTGCAGGGAGTGGGAGGGGAGGAGGGAAAGAGGGGTACTAATGTCAGGGTGTCCCCCTTCCTCCACTCCTATCCCTCGCTCCTGCCATATCCCCACAGAGCAGGGGGGACACTACAGGGCCCAGGACAGAGGGAGCTTGCTGGCAGCAGCTGCTGTCTCAACTTGCTGATCTACTTAAAAAGGCAGTGTACTTAGAGTGGGGTCAGAGAACTTAAAGGGGCAATGCATGTCTCTCTCACTCTCTCTCTCTCTCACACACACACACACACACACACACGGTGTGTCTCTGTCTCTCTCTCCCTCCCTCCCTCTCTCTCTCACACACACTGTGTCTCTCTCTCTCTTTGCCATGCTGTATCTCCTCCTGCCATCCGTGCTGCCTTGTAGAGCGTGAGGCTTCATTAACAACAATGTGTTAACCCTTGAGGGCTCAGCCGAGCGCTAGTTCATCATTCAGCCGTAAGGCATTCCCTGGGAAATATCCCCCCCTCTTCCGCCCTCTGACTCCACCACCTCAACCAAGCTTCGCAATCATCATTGCTGCGTACAGTATCAAACTGTTAGTTAAAACTTATACTGTGTATATGTATAGGTAGTCTTTTGTCTGGCGGAAAAAAATTCCCTGGAATCTAACCCCTCCATTTACATTAATTCTTGTGGGAAAACTGGATTCGCTAAACATTGTTTCACTCAGAGTAGAATTTTTCAGGAACATAACTACAATGTTAAGCGAGGAGTTACTGTACCTAAAATTTCTGCTGTTAACTGGCTAGGATTATGTTCTGTTAGATATTCTAGTTAAGAAAGATACATGTACATACATAAAACCACCAGAGGGCAGTCAAGCATTGAGATGGTTTAAATTCTCTCTTGTCATCTCTGTGAGGGAAGGGCTATTGGTCTCTGGCTAAAGGACAATAGCATATTGTTATTTAGATTGTGGTTGCACTAGGAGACCCGCTCATGGGCCACAGCACATTGTGCTGGGCCCTGTACAAACACATAACAACAAGCTGCTCCCTGCCATGAGGATTTTACAGTCTATGCAGCTTATTAACCAAGACAAAAGGTTTATATACTAGCGAGGGGGGCAGCGTATGGACGCATGGATAATAACTATTTCGAGCATATTTTAAATCAACAGAACACATGGATATTTAGACCATAAATGAACAGATACAATTGGCTTCTTCCTCACCCACCATTCAGACCATCTCTCCTCATCCCTGTCGTTTCAGTTAAAGGTTGTTTAGACGTTGATTTGCACCTACAGCCAGTGCTGAACTCTCAGGGTCCTTTTCTTAACTCCTCAATAACCACAAGAGAAACACAAAACTTAAACAGCCACAGTGTGCAGCAAATCTTGCATGTTGCAAAACCAGTGCTTTTCTCTTAGTCTTTTTCTCAAATGCTGGAAATGTTACCTTCACTGCAGCCAAGAAGTTACCTGCACCCTTACAAAGCTATGAGGTTTGTCTAGTAAATTGCCCCAACCAAACGCAGATAAAGAGAGACAGACAGACAGATAGAAGGAAAAATGATGAGGGCCTCTATTCTAGATAGCCCATAGATGGGAGGTGACTCTTGTCAGCTGGAGGCTGGAATCGTGGTTCTTTCCTCAGGTAGACAGAGCCCCTTGCCTATCTGAGCACAGGTTGGAAGGATGGATTAGTGATGAGGTCCAGTTGTTGGGTAAGTGTCCTCCTCTTTCCAAGTGTCAAATCAATGGAAATAGTATTCTATGACCAAGCAAAGACCATATCCAGGATCATCTAGGGTATGTTAATATTATCCAGGAAATACCATGCCCTGAGGTTCAAGAGGACAAAGGCCTCCTAGTTAAGAACATAGGAACTGTCACACTGGGTCAGACCAATGGTCCATCTAACCCTGTATCCTGTCTGCTGACAGTGGCCAATGCCAGGGCCTTCAGAGAGAATGAACAGAACAGGGCAATTATTGAGTGATCCATCCCCTGTCATCCAGTCCCAGCTTTTAGCAGTCAGGGACACCCAGAGCATAGGGTTGTATCCCTGACCATCTTGGCTAATAGGTTCACGGAGGATAAATCCATCAATGGCTATCTAAATCCTTTTTGAACCTGGTTATACTTTAGGCCTTCACAACATCCCCTGGCAACGAGTTCCACAGGTTGACTAACTCCATGATTTGGGGCAGAAAAAGACAGACATGGAGCAAACTAAAAGCCAAATGATCTCCCCCTTTCCAGGTTACTTTGTGTTTTACACTGGTCTCTCCATGGAAGATTACCATGCTGTCACAGATGTCCTTCCAAAGCTTCTCAGTCATCTTTTTAACCCAAACTATTTTAACTAATGGCAAGGCAAACAGAATAGATCAACAAGCGACCAGGCTCTTTCCTCCCCTGCCCTTCCCCATCTGCAATTCAAGCCCTGTGTCCCATGGACATACTCAAAGCAGGGGGGACCTCCATTGTACCAGATGGAACAGGAAGCAGTGGAGTTTTTAAATCAGATACTGGCCTGAGGTGCAAAGTAGGGTCTGATCTGATCTTCTATGAAGTTTTGTTTATTTTGGCCCAGGCCTGTTTCCCCTATAAATACCCAGCATGCTAGTCCCTCAGCAGGACATTAGCATTGACACTAGCCCAAAGAAGTGCCAAATTAAATTTAGGAATTACAGGGTTAGTTGCACCCTAAGTTTCCCAACTCCTTTAATGTGGACTCCCTTAATAGAAAACAGTTTAAGCTGTTTTCCATAGGAAGCCCCCAGTAGCTGGGGTGGAAACCAGTCTGGTTGTGTATGTAGCACAATACCTGCAGTATTCAAGTTCCGATTTGGGGCATGGTCCCTGTTTGGATATAGATATTCAGGCCTATCTGCAAAGGCCTGTACTTTAAGAATTTAGGTGTATTCTTATCACTTGGCTAGTTAGGGGTATAAAAAAAAAGAATCAAAATCACTGTCTGCCGGTGTAAGGGCCTTCTCTCACTGTGACAGGCTCAGGCCCTGGTCTTAAGCTAAGGCCTCTGGCTAAGCAGCAGAGGCAGCCATTAGCTGGGAAGCGACCGGTCATCTCCTCACATTCCAGACTGGTCAAACTGAAAGAAGGTTTCAGAGTAGCAGCCCTGCTATTGGGCTGTTAGGAATACAATCCTGTCCTGATAATGCCTATCGCCTCCAGAGAAAGGGAAGTGCCTAGAAAATGTAAAAGGAAACTTAGTTTGATAGCATCCTGTCTGGCAAGAACTCACTTATCAATAGCTGGGATGTGAAATCCTCACTTCTGTATTGTTTTGTCATTATAGTTCCCACTTTGCTATTGTTTGTCTGTATAATCTCTGTCTGGTTCTGTGATTGTTTCTGTCTGCTATATAATTAATTTTGCTGGGTGTAAACTAATTAAGGTGGTGGGATATAATTGGTTACATAATCATGTTACAATATGTTAGGATTGGTTAGTTAAATTTCAGGAAAATGATTGCTTAAGGTATAGCTAAGCAGAACTCAAGCTTTACTATATAGTCTGCAGTCAATCAGGAAGTGGGGGTGTGTGGGTGGGTGGGTGTGAGGAGGGGAAATGGGAACAGGGAATGGGGGTGGGCAATTGGAATCATGTTTTGCTAAGGGCAGGAATGGGAACAGGGTCACAGGTTTAAGGCTCTGTGGTGTCAGAGCTGGGAAGGAGGATACTAAGGAGGGAAACTGGAATCATGCTTGCTGGAAGTTCACCCCAATAAACATCGAATTGTTTGCACCTTTGGACTTCGGGTATTGTTGCTCTCTGTTCATGCGAGAAGGACCAGGGAAGGAAGTGGGTGAAGGAATAAGCCCCCCAACAGTCCCTTCCTCTCTGGGTCGGCAGAGAGCTGACAGCAGCTCAGTCAAATCTTAAAAGAAACAGGGCACTTTGCAGCTGCTCTCCTTGTTAATGCACCCTGGAAGGAGCCATGTGAGGATCTCCTTAAACAGAGGATGGTTCTTGCTACAGAGGACCCTTTTGAGCAGGGTGGGAAAATGCAGGGGAAGGAGAAATGTTCAGAGCTCCAAGAATTGCAAGCCCAGTCCCACACCATGGATAATGATCCAACGCTGCCTTTTTGCTGACAAAAGCTATGTCTCCACTCCCCTCAGAGGTGTCACTGCAGCTGGTAGGCCATACCTGCACTAGCTTTAATCCAGCTAGCATGGCTAAAGAAAACGCTCAAGATACAGCCGTGTGGGTTTCCATGCGAGCTGTACATGACTGCCTGGAAAACTGGGTATGAACTCACCTTCCTGGGCAAACAGCACAGCAGCTAACAGAAGGAGTTTGCCTGGGAGTTCGCCTGGGGAGAGCCCGCTAAGGCTTACGTCTTGCCGGATTCTCTGAGTAATTACTACAACTCCTGAGGAAGCTCATAGAAGGAAGGTAATATGGATGGGGGGTGTTCAGCTGTTGTGACCTGCACTGGATGTGCTATGTTTGTCTTTCTTCCACAGTACAGAAGCGACTTTGTCTGTACAAAGTGCAAGCTGGTCTCCATATTGGAAAAGAAGGTTCAAGGTCTGGAGCAACAGGTATCGACCCTGCGTTGCATAAGAGAAACTGAAGATTTCCTGGACAGACGTCAGGATATGCTTCTACGGGCACAAGGTTCTGAAGATTCAGAGTAGGCTGCACACTGGGGACAGGAGGATGGTGAAGAAATTTGGCATCATGTGACCTCCAGAAGAAAAAAGGGGAACGTCCATGTACCAGCAACGCAGATACAGGTAAGTAACCGTTTTCATGTTCTCTCCACAGGTACTAATGCGGAGAGTGGACCAGATGATACGTCTGAGGGAAGGGAGCAGGAGACTCCGCCGGTTGGAAGCCATGAGATGCACTATCCTAGGGTTGGGGGTTCCACGACCACCACTCCCAAGAGAAGGAGGCGGGTGGTGGTGGTCGGGGACTCTCTCCTCAGGGGGACTGAGTCATCTATCTGCCGCCCTGACCAGGAAAACCGAGAAATCTGCTGCTTGCCAGGAGCTAAGATTCGCGATGTGACAGAGAGACTGCCGAGACTCATCAAGCCCTCGGATCGCTACCCCTTCCTGCTTCTCCACGTGGGCACCAATGATACTGCCAAGAATGACCTTGAGCAGATCACTGCAGACTACGTGGCTCTGGGAAGAAGGATAAAGGAGTTTGAGGCGCAAGTGGTGTTCTCGTCCATCCCCCCGTGGAAGGAAAAGGCCCGGGTAGAGACCGTCGAATCGTGGAAGTCAACGAATGGCTACACAGGTGGTGTCGGAGAGAAGGCTTTGGATTCTTTGACCATGGGATAGTGTTCCAAGAAGGAGGACTGCTAGGGAGAGACGGGCTCCACCTAACGAAAAGAGGGAAGAGCATCTTCGCAAGCAGGCTGGCTAACCTAGTGAGGAGGGCTTTAAACTAGGTTCACCGGGGGAAGGAGACCAAAACCCTGAGGTAAGTGAGGAAGTGAGATACTGGGAGGAAGCACGAGCAGGAGCGTGCGAGAGGGGAGGGCTCCTGCCTCATACTGAGAAAGAGGGACGATCAGCGAGTTATGTCAAGTGCCTATACACAAATGCACGAAGCCTGGGAAACAAGCAGGGAAAACTGGAATTCTTGGCACAGTCAAGGAATTCTGATGTGATTGGAATAACAGAGACTTGGTGGGATAACTCACATGACTGGAGTACTGTCATGGATGGATATAAGCTGTTCAGGAAGGACAGACAGGGCAGAAAAGGTGAGGGAGTTGCACTGTATGTAAGAGATCAGTATGACTGCTCAGAGCTCAAGTATGAAACTGCAGAAAAACCTGAGAATCTCTGGATTAAGTTTAGAAGTGTGAGCAACAAGGGTGATGTCGTGGTGGGAGTCTACTATAGATCACCGGACCAGGGGAATGAGGTGGACGAGGCTTTCTTCCGGCAACTCACAGAAGTTACTAGATTGCATACCCTGGTTCTCATGGGAGACTTCAATCACCCTGACATCTGCTGGGAGAACAATACAGCAGTGCACAAACAATTCAGGAAGTTTTTGGAAAGTGTAGGGGACAATTTCCTGGTGCAAGTGCCGGAGGAACCAACTAGGGGCAGAACTCTTCTTGACCTGCTGCTCACAAACCAGGAAGAATTAGTAGGGGAAGCTAAAGTGGATGGGAACCTGGGAGGCAGTGACCATGAGATGGTCGAGTTCAGGATCCTGACACAAGGAAGAAAGGAAAGCAGCAGAATACGGATCCTGGACTTCAGGAAAGCAGACTTCAACTCCCTCAGGGAACTGATGGGCAAGATCCCCTGGGAGAATAACATGAGGGGGAAAGGAGTCCAGGAGAGCTGGCTGTATTTTAAAGAATCCTTATTGAGGTTACAGGGACAAACCATCCCAATGTGTAGAAAGAATAGTAAATATGCAGGCGACCAGCTTGGCTTAACAGTGAAATCCTTGCTGATCTTAAACACAAAAAAGAAGCTTACAAGAAGTGGAAGATTGGACAAATGAACAGGGAGGAGTATAAAAATATTGCTCGGGCATGCAGGAGTGATATCAGGAAGGCCAAATCACACCTAGAGTTGCAGCTAGCAAGAGATGTTAAGAGTAACTAGAAGGGTTTCTTCAGGTATGTTAGCAACAAGAAGAAAGTCAAGGAAAGTGTGGGCCCCCGCACTGAATGAGGGAGGCAACCTAGTGACAGAGGATGTGGAAAAAGCTAATGTACTCAATGCTTTTTTTGCCTCTGTCTTCATGAACAAGGCCAGCTCCCAGACTAGTGCACTGGGCAGCACAGCATGGGGAGGAGGTGACCAGCCCTCTGTGGAGAAAGAAGTGGTTCGGGACTATTTAGAAAAGCTGGGCATGCCCAAGTCCATGGGGCCGGATGCGTTGCATCCGAGAGTGCTGAAGAAGTTGGCGGATGTGATTGGAGAGCCATTGGCCATTATCTTTGAAAACTCATGGCGATTGGGGGAAGTCCCGGACAACTGGACAAAGGCTAATGTAGTGCCCATCTTTAAAAAAGGGAAGAAAGAGGATCCTGGGAACTACAGGCCAGTCAGCCTCACCTCAGTCCCTGGAAAAATCATGGAGCAGGTCCTCAAGGAATCAATTCTGAAGCACTTAGAGGAGAGGAAAGTGATCAGGAACAGTCAGCATGGATTCATCAAGGGCAAGTCATGCCTGACTAATCTAATTGCCTTCTATGATGAGATAACTGGCTCTGTGGATGAAGGGAAAGCAGTGGACGTGTTGTTCCTTGACTTTGTCTCCCACAGTATTCTTGCCAGCAAGTTAAAGAAGTATGGGCTGGATGAATGGACTAAAAGGTGGATAGAAAGCTGGCTAGATTGTCGGGCTCAACGGGTAGTGATCAATGGCTCCATGTCTAGTTGGCAGCCGGTATCAAGTGGAGTGCCCCAAGGGTCGGTCTCTTCATAAATGATCTGGAGGATGGTGTGGATTGGACCCTCAGCAAGTTTGCAGATGACACTAAACTGGGAGGTGAGGTAGATACACTGGAGGGTAGGGATAGGATACAGAGGGACCTAGACAAATTAGAGGATTGGGCCAAAAGAAATCTCATGAGGTTCAATAAGGACAAGTGCAGAGTCCTGCACTTAGGATGGAAGAATCCCATGCACCGCTACAGACTAGGGACTGAATGGCTCGGCAGCAGTTCTGCAGAAAAGGACCTAGGGGTTACAGTGGACGAGAAGCTGGATATGAGTCAATAGTGTGCCCTTGTTACCAAGAAGACATTTTGGGATGTATAAGTAGGGGCACTGCCAGCAGATTGAGGGACGTGATCGTTCCCCTCTATTCGACACTGGTGAGGCCTCATCTGGAGTACTGTGTCCAGTTTTGGGCCCCACACTTCAAGAAGGATGTGGAAAAATTGGAAAGAGTCCAGCGGAGGGCAACAAAAATGATTAGGGGACTGGAACACATGAGTTATGAGGAGAGGCTGAGGGAACTGGGGATGTTTAGTCTACGAAAGAGAAGAACGAGGGGGGATTTGATAGCTGCTTTCAACTACCTGAAAGGGGGTTCCAAAGAGGATGGCTCTAGACTGTTCTCAGTGGTAGCAGATGACAGAACGAGGAGTAATGGTCTCAAGTTGCAGTGGGGGAGGTTTAGGTTGGATATTAGGAAAAACTTTTTCACTAGGAGGGTGGTGAAACACTGGAATGCGTTGCCTAGGGAGGTGGTGCAATCTCCTTCCTTAGAAGTTTTTAAGGTCAGGCTTGACAAAGCCCTGGCTGGGATGATTGAGTTGGGGATGGGTCCTGCTTCGAGCAGGGGGTGGGACTAGATGACCTCCTGGGGTCCCGTCCGACCCCGATATTCGATGATTCTAGCCTGTGCTGGGGTGTGTGACACTGTGGCTTCACTGCTGTTTTTAGCCATACTAGAGTAAAGCCAGTGAGGTAATGTCCAGTGCTTAAAGTGTGTTAGAGGGGGTAGGGAGACAGTTGCCAGGGATCACGGACCCAGCAAAAGCATGGTTTTTGTATCAAGCTAATCGCTGAGGGGCTCACTTCAAGCACTGTGTTACCAAAGCTGCTGCTTGCAGATGATGATAGACACCCCTCAGCACCTGAAGCACTGGGTACACCTACACAAGCTACAATCGCAGTTCCAATGCCAGTTCAAATGTAACCCATGTGCCTAGGAGGGAGATATCTCTTTAAGAGATTTATTGGGGCCGGGGGAGGGGGGGTAGGAATGAGTTGTGTCTGTGTCACTGTTGCTAAGCAGATGCATGACTAGCTCTCCCCATAAGAAGTTTCTGGAATTGGGTGTGGCAATTTTGGGTCTGCTCAGTAGGTTCCTTTGTGTTGGACTCAGACTCCATGAGGGCAACTAGTCAGGACAGCTGCTTTGCAAAAGGCCATGTGCAGGTTGGGAGAAGCTGAGCCCCAGAAGCAGAAAGCAGGCTGTTTTCCCTAACTGAAGCATTTTGCTGCAAGTTAGTGATATTGTTAATCCTTGGGGTGACCAGGTGTCCGGTTTTCGACTGGAAAACCCGGTCGAAAAGGGATCCTGACAGTTCCAGTCAGCATCGCTCACCGAGCCATTGACTGTCTGATTGACAGCACCGCGCAGCGGGGCTGGCAGGCTCCCTGCTAGCCTCCACGCCACGCAGCTCCTGGGAAGCAGCCGGCATGTCTCTCCTCCAGCTCCTACTCGTAGGGGCAGCCAGAGGGCTCCGCACACTGCCCCTGTCCCAAGCGCCAACCCCACAGCTCCCATTGGCAGGAACCGCAGCCAATAGGAGCTGTGGGGTTGGCACCTGCGGATGGGGCAGCGTGCGGAGCTGCCTGGCCACGACTCTGCTTAGAAGCCGGAGGGTGGATATGCTGCTGCTTCTGGGAGCTGCCTGAGGTAAGCGCCACCCAGAGCCTGCACCCCTGACCCCCTCCCATGCCCCAACCCTCTGTCCCAGCCCTGATCCCCCTCCCACCCTCCGAACCCCTCGATCAGAACCCGAAGCACCCTCTTGAACCCCAAACCCCTCATCCCCACCCCAGAGTCTGCACTCCTAGACACAGCCCTCACCCTTCCCACTCCCCAACCCCCTGACCCAGCCCTGATCCCCCTCCCACCCTCCAAACCCCTGCCCCAGCCCAGAGCCACCTCCCACATGCCGAACCCCTCAGCCCAGAGCCCCCTCCTACACTCCAAATCCCTCATCCC
This sequence comes from Caretta caretta, assembly GCF_965140235.1. Lineage (NCBI taxonomy): Eukaryota > Metazoa > Chordata > Testudines > Cheloniidae > Caretta > Caretta caretta. The sequence continues at coordinate 6,084,552 of NC_134210.1, read as the reverse complement.
TGGCCCCACTCCAGAGCCCACACCCCCAGCTGGAGCCATCACCCCCTCTCACATCCCAACCCACTGCTTCAGCCTGAAGCCCCCTCCTGCACTGTGAACTCCTTGTTAGGTGAGAAAAATCAAATATGAAGCAGTTATGCCAACTGAACCAAAGTCAGGCCAATAAAGGTTGCTGGGAAAGTCCCTGAATGAGATAAATAGAATGAAGGAATATTTGTTTAAGTTGCTAGGGAGTAAGAAAAAAGGGGAGGCCTGCATTCTTGCATTTTTGTACCAAATGTTCTGGGAACAGTTTGTTGAGATAGGAGGCACTGTTTTCCACTCCTTGTTTTTGTGTTATGTCTGTTCTTAACTCCTCGTCTTCTGGTTGACACCCATACTGATAAGAAAGTTAGTGAAGCATTGCGATTTGCTAAAAGTTATCTACAGTAAGGGGGTAGAAGTGCATGCATAATAGAGAAAGAGGATTTTAACTAACATAGGGGAGGGGTGGGCTGCTTTATGAATAAATCTGTGACGCGACAAAACTGTCTATAAAAACCTATGAGTTTTACTTAGAGGCTGCTGGTTCTCTTTGGAGACGGGCTGCTCTCTATTGTTGTGTGCACTCTCCAATAAAGAGCTTTGTGTTCGGACCTTGCTGGTGTTGTCTGTCTCTCTCCGGTCAGACAACGAACCGTGCCGTCTGACCGGAGAGAGACAGTCCTCGACATCCTCATTTCTGGCCCCAACCCAGAGCCCTCATCCCCTCCTGTACCCCAGCCCCTAAGCCAGCCCGGTGAAAAGAGCAAGTGAGTGAGCCTAAATCACATAGCTTTACACCTTCACTAACGTATGAATTAAAAATCCTTCCTCAAACCATGTGGTGGGTAAACATGCATTCCCTTCGCTAGTCTCTCCTCCTCACCGGCAGTCTCACACTCCCTTTTTCCTTCTCTTGCATACATACACAATCCATCTCTTCATCCTGGCCTAATCAGCACCAGGCCCTTTGATTCCATCTCCCTCTGACTCAGCTTCGTGCGCCTGACATCCTAACACATGAACACACCCCAGCAATACGCAACCAAACCAAAGATAGTGTCTTAGAGCACCCCCTTGATAAGCACATTTGGGCTCTTACAGCACTGCTCGCCCAGCCACTGGATTTGCTGGTGCAAAAATTCCTGCCATGCTTTGCATCCCTGTGCTTGTACCTGCTTTAAATCAGCAGATAAGGCAAAAGCCATGGACGCCACAGGCCTTACAGGGTATTGCCCTCTTGTGATAAAAGGATCATTGCTTGTCTTAACTGTCGACCAGGCCTTGCTTGAGGAGATGCCTTCACTGACAGCTTGAAAGGGAAACGAGATAGGAAGACATTAAAGAGAAAAACTACTGTGCCTGTATGCAGCAGCATCCATTGGTTTGATTCAGGACCTGAATCTGAACAGTGGATCTGAACCATCCCAGATCCTGATCTGAACGTCATGACTGAACCAAGCTCTGGGAAAGCTAAGATTCCTATGCAAATTCAGATCCAGACTTTGAGACCCAGACCCACCTCTGGGCCTATTGTGGTGCTTGGAACTGATTTGCAGGGTGCCTCCTAAAGTGTTTAGACTTGTTTGGAATACAGAGTGAAATTCAGCTCTGGCCTTAACAGGAGCAACTGCCCTGAATTTGGCCCAATATTTAGTTAGAGTAAAATATTGATGCTAACTATCTGTATTGGTTCATATACTGCAGTAATCACTGTATTATCTGACCCCTTCCAGTTACGCATTAAGCAACGTGACAAACATCTGTCATGTGTTGTTTGTTCTCTCATCCTCTCACCAAGGAGAGAAGCACATGCAGTGGAATGTCTTGCTTTAGACCACACCACACGATCCATTGTCTACAGCCAAGCTCTAAGCTACAACCGCATTTGCTCCAACCCCTCAGACAGAGACAAATACCTACAAGATCTCTATCAAGCTTTCTTAAAACTGCAATACCCACCTGCTGAAGTGAAGAAACAGACTGACAGAGCCAGAAGAGTTCCCAGAAGTCACCTACTACAGGACAGGCCCAACAAAGAAAGTAACAGAACGCCACTAGCCATCACCTTCAGCCCCCAACTTAAACCTCTCCAGAGCATCATCAAGGATCTACAACCTATCCTGAAGGACGATCCCTCACTCTCACAGATCTTGGGAGACAGGCCAGTCCTTGCTTACAGACAGCCCCCCAACCTGAAGCAAACACTCACCAGTAACCACACAACACACAACAAAAACACTAACCCAGGAACCTATCCTTGCAACAAAGCCTGTTGCCAACTCTGTCCACATATCTATTCAAGGGACACCATCATAGGACCTAATCACATCAGCCACACCATAAGAGCCTCATTCACCTGCACATCTACCAATGTGATATATGCCATCATGTGCCAGCAATGCCCCTCCGCCACGTACATTGGCCAAATCGGACAATCTCTACGCAAAAGAATAAATGGACACAAATCTGACATCAGGAATCATAACATTCGAAAACCGGTAGGAGAACACTTCAACCTCTCTGGCCACTCAGTAAAAGATTTAAGGGTGGCAATTTTGCAACAGAGAAGCTTCAAAAACAGACTCCAATGAGAAACTGCTGAGTTTGAATGAATACGCAAACGAGATACCATTAACTTGGGGTTGAATAGAGAGTGGGAGTGGCTGGGTCATTACACATATTGAATCTATTTCCCTAAGTTAACTATCCTCACACCTTCTTGTCAACTGTCTAAATGGGCCATCTTGATTATCACTACAAAAGTTTTTTTCTCCTGCTGATAATAGCTCATCTTAACTCATTAGCCTCTTACAGTTTGTATGGAAACTTTCAACTTCTCTGTATGTATATTGTGACAAAGCTCTGTCCTTGCGTCTGTACGTCCTGCGTTTCCTGGCGGATTTCGCTAGCCTGAGAGGCTCATTGTGACCCTCCACGTAACCCTTCTCTCTCTAGAGACAAGGGTCACAGTCTACTGAGCCATTTTCATCATAAGCCAGTGAGGGAGGTGAGGAGACGTTATCCTTCCTTGCACAGTCTCTGTTGTCTCCCAGTCTCAGTGATTAATCAGGGGGCAAAGGTGGGGGAGGAGCCCGGGCCCACCCTCTATTCCAGGCTCCAGCCCAGGGACCCTAATAGTATCAGCTATGGTAGCTGACCTTTTAGAAACATAACATGTACAATTCCCTGGGCTACTTCCCCCACAGCAGCCCTCACTTCCTCAAGCTCTACTTCACCCTTACCTCAGGGCCTCCTTCCTTGTGCCTGATATGGTGTGTACTACTCAGCCTCTCCAACAGCGCAACTTCCTCCCACAGCTCCTGACGTGCACACCCACCTGACTAACTGGGAGGCTTTTAACTAGTTTCAGCCAGCCCCTGATTGGCTTCAGGTGTCCCAATCAACCTAGCCTTCTCCCTGCCTTCTGGAAAGTTCTTAATTGGCCCCAGGTGTCTTAATTGACCTGGAGCAGCTGCCATTTCACTTATCCTGGTACCAGGGATTTGTTTAGTCTGGAGCTAATATATTTATCTGGCCTTGCCCCATCACAATATATCTTCCTACTGTATTTTCCACTGCATGCCACAAGTACTCCTCGGTTTTTTTTTTTTGGTTTTTTTTTGCTTTAGTAGGTGGGTTTTGTTTTGTATCATTTTTAAATATCCATGTTGCTGTGTGTTTGTTAGAGAAGGCAGGTCAAAGAAATGAACCTTGCCCTTGGAGCAGAAGGCAGTGAGGTATATGATGAACTTCCTGGAAAAGTTCATCAACCATCTCTGACTGACCCCTGAAACAATTCCATCTTCTGCACAGGTGAACTTTTACCCTTATTGCAGAGAGCTCTGTTGTGCCAGAGGAGAGCAGTCATCAAACACACTCTTCAGGCCAGTACTTTAGGCTCTTTTACAAACCCTAGGCCCAGGCCATGGAACTCCTTGAAGATAAGGACTGAGAGTTTGACCTTGATTCAGTATTCTGTGGAAGGCAGGTTAGATAGCGGAGAACAGGTGTGATGTGCTCCCAGTAGGCACAGTTGCTGAGGAGATGTGCTGCAGCATTCTCTGTTCTAGTTGGAGTTTCGTAAATAACAGCTCTGTGCCCAGGTGTACTACATTGCTGTAGCCCAGCTGAGAAGTGACAAAGGTCTGAATAATTGAGGCCAGGTCATCCCATCAGGATGGGATGGAGTGTGCTACCCAACTGGGGATGATAGAAGGCTTTACTTGTAGAAACTATCTGGAGAGTTTAGCATCAGCGAGAAATCCAAGAGTACTAAACTCCTAAACTATGGTCTGCATTGATCAACTGTAGCCATTTACCCTCAGCCAAAGGAGACTGCACCATGACTGCAAACTCCTCAAAATGCTTTCCTCTGCCCACCAGCATCACCTCTGTCTTACCCTGTAGCATTTTGCATACAAATAAGTTATTTCAAGCATCCCATAAAGCTTGGTTCACAGGAATGATATAGATTTTAAGGCCAGAAAAGGCCATTATAATCATCGAGTCTGACCTCCTGTACAACATAGGCTAGAGAATTTCACCCAGTTACCCCTGTATGTAGGATTTCACATGATGGGTTATCTCAGCAGCCAACATGTCTAATCATGAGCGCTAAATTTCTAGGGTGACACACTGCCCTCATTGATGTCAACGGCAAAACTCGCATCTACTTCAGTATGGCCAGAATTTCACCCCTGGGGTCTGTTCTCAACTCTGCCACTGACTGACTCCAGGCAAGTCATTCAATCTCTCTATGCCTTACAGCTTGTCTACACATGGAAATAGCCTGGAACAGCTATTGCAGACTAGTATAAGGGGGCTGTTGGCCCCTTCCTGAAACGTAATGGTTTTTGGTTTTTTTTGGTTGGCCCTCTCCCTGTAGAGAAAGGAGAAAGGCCAATGAGAAATCAAGATCCTGAGAGTGACAGTCCCCAGGACCAATGCGGAAAGGCCAGTGTTCCAAGTCAGCCTGATTGACCGGGCAGGCAGGCTAATGAAGTTAGTCAGGAGCCTGGAGTCCTGTCCTCTGTGTGAGCTGGAGCTGCCTGAGCCAGAGTGGGCCCGGCTAAGGAGAGCGCCGCGGCCTGAGCTGGGCCATGGGCTGGAGGCAGAGCAGCCGCCCTGAGCTTGGCGGGCCAGAGTGGGACAGCGGGAGCCGTGCGACGGCGAGCCCGGGCTGAGCTGCAGGGGGAGCCCTGGGCCCAGAGCCGGGCTTGCAGACTCTGGCCGTGCCACAAGTGACCCCAGAGCTGAGCGCGGCGAGTGGCTGGGGAGAGTGAGGGGGGACCATGGCCAGAGGACCCAGCGCAGAGAGACGTCAGGCAAGAGGCCAGTCTCGGCACGGGGATGTGCCCCCAACTAAGCTAGGACAGAGCTACATATGATGCAACTTACAAAAGACACATACACACTACAACCCTAAATTAATCATCCAAACACATGACCATATAACAACTAACCACAGTCGGAAATGAGGCTGGACTTTGGTTTCTGGTTATGTGGTCATGCGTTTGGATGATTAATATAGCATATATGGGCCACAGCAGCAGCGGGCAACGTGCAGCAATGGATGCAGGCCACATGCAGGTTGGAGAAAGTGCATCATTGATGGCATGGCTATGGACTGATGGAGAGGGGTTATACAAGTACTCCTTCTGGGGAGGTGCAGTGTGAGCACAGGGCTTTTACAGCATACCCTGTGAAACGGGCATGGCTGTGTGGAATGGTGGCGTTAGTCCAGACGGGAGGCAAGGAACAATACGCTCTGCCTCTCTCACCGGTGCCCAGAGCCAACACTGGTGCTGACCATCGGCAATACTGGAATCTGGGAACCTGTTAGTGAGACAGCCATGGCCTGGGTTCCTCTGAGAGAAGACGTTCTGAACTTGGGAGGCAAAACCAGAGGTAGGTAATGGGCTGAGCACAAGGCCACAGGCCTGGCAGAGAATGTGATCACCATCCCCGGTGACGTTACACATGGATGGCATGGACCAGTGTGGAAATGGGGAGACTGCACAAAATGAGTGTAGCTGTCAAGGTTCCTTCCCCACTCTGAACTCTAGGGTACAGATGTGGGGACCTGCATGAAAACCTCCTAAGCTTACTTTTACCAGCTTAGGTTAAAACTTCCCCAAGGTACAAACTATTTTACCCTTGGACTTCCACTGCCACCACCAAACTTTATCTGGGTTCCTGAGAAAATGTAGTTTGGACACGTCTTTCCCCCCAAAATCCTCCCAACCCTTGCACCCCACTTCCTGGGGAAGGTTTGGTAAAAATCCTCACCAATTTGCATAGGTGACCACAGACCCAAACCCTTGGATCTTAGAACAATGAAAAAGCATTCAGTTTTCTTACAAGACGACTTTTAATAGAAGTAAAAAAAGAATCACCTCTGTAAAATCAGGATGGTGAATACCTTACAGGGTAATTAGATTCAAAACATAGAGAATCCCTCTAGGCAAAACCTTAAGTTACAAAAAAGACACACAGACAGGAATAGTCATTCTATTCACCACAGCTCTTTTCTCAGCCATTTAAAGAAGTCATAATCTAACACATACCTAGCTAGATTACTTACTAAAAGTTCTAAGACTCCATTCCTGTTCTGTCCCCGGCAAAAGCATCACACAGACAGACACAGACCCTTTGTTTTTCTCCCTCCTCCCAGCTTTTGAAAGTATCTTGTCTCCTCATTGGTCATTTTGGTCAGGTGCCAGCGAGGTTACCTTTAGCTTCTTAACCCTTTACAGGTAAGAGGATTTTTCCTCTGGCCAGGAGGGATTTTAAATGGGTTTACCCTTCCCTTTATATTTATGACAGTAGCCAAGGAGTGGCTGCATTTGCTTTAGGTTAGATAAATACAAGATATGGGAATACTTGTCCCTGTTTTATGGGGCTCTGGGTGCTAAATATTTGATTGTGGTTTTTAATTTCCTTTCACATAAATCCAATTTTTTTTTGTTTCTAAAAAGCATTTGGTGTGCAGCAAACATACCAGATTGACAGTCCTGCAGCTTGCTGTGCTCTGCTACGTAATGCTTCCCCATACTGCATCATCCATGAGCATCCTGCTCTGAAGGGATCACCTCACCGTGTAGAGAAAACCTTGAAAATGTGCCCTGAATGGTTCATAAACCAGAAGACCCATAAAAAGAATCTCAAACGTATTATCTTTAAAAATCTCATGATTTGAGGGACTTACTCATGATGCTGGAATGTTTGCAGTTGGATTCCAAAAAACATTTGCTTTCCAAGGGCAGATTCTATCAATTTGTATCTATTTTCTTTTATTGCAGGAAAAATTCCATTGTCCTTTGTCAACAGTGTATTTGTGCTGACTGATCCCAACTTACTTATGAGATTGAGTCATAAAAACCATAATGGTTAATTGCTTTTTGTGGGGTTTTGGCTGTTGTTGCTTTTTTAACATTTTACTAAAATAAGTGGTGTTCACAACATTAGTTCCTTACCTCCAAATGGTGATGAATAATTCTAGCAAGGATTTTAAAACAGCTATTCCACAATGATCCAGCTGAGCTATTATCTCCCTGTAAGATGGTTTTCTAAGGTTTATTTGAGGACATGTACATTACTATTTAATCTACCTACTATTTAATCTAAACAACCTTAAGCCGCAGCTTCTAAGAACGGGTATCTGGATCCGCAATAAGATTGATGGACATCTGAGTTCTGTGAATGGCAGGTGCATTTATGTTCAAGCATGAAATTACTTCTTCAAGGAGTATCCGGGGAAGGGGGGTGGAGGAGTGTGTTTATGTATGACTAGAACATACACCCCTCTATTAATATACCTGTTCCTAATAAAAACATCCTGAGCTCTTCTCTGAGTGCTTGCTCATGTCCATTCTATGTTAGGTTTCCTGGCGCAAGTGCTAGAGGAGCCAACTAGGGGGGGCGCTTTTCTTGACCTGCTGCTCACAAACCGGGTAGAATTAGTGGGGGAAGCAAAAGTGGATGGGAATCTGGGAGGCAGTGACCATGAGTTGGTTGAGTTCAGGATTCTGACGCAAGGAAGAAAGGTAAGCAGCACGATACGGACCCTGGACTTCAGGAAAGCAGACTTCGACTCCCTCAGGGAACGGATGGCCAGGATCCCCTGGGGGACTAACTTGAAGGGGAAAGGAGTCCAGGAGAGCTGGCTGTATTTCAAGGAATCCCTGTTGAGGTTACAGGGACAAACCATCCCGATGAGTCGAAAGAATAGTAAATATGGCAGGCGACCAGCTTGGCTTAATGGTGAAATCCTAGCGGATCTTAAACATAAAAAAGAAGCTTACAAGAAGTGGAAGGTTGGACATATGACCAGGGAAGAGTATAAAAATATTGCTCGGGCATGTAGGAATGATATCAGGAGGGCCAAATCGCACCTGGAGCTGCAGCTAGCCAGAGATGTCAAGAGTAACAAGAAGGGTTTCTTCAGGTATGTTGGCAACAAGAAGAAAGCCAAGGAATGTGTGGGCCCCTTACTGAATGAGGGAGGCAAACTAGTGACAGAGGATGTGGAAAAAGCTAATGAACTCAATGCTTTTTTTGCCTCTGTTTTCACTAACAAGGTCAGCTCCCAGACTGCTACGCTGGGCATCACAAAATGGGGAAGAGATGGACAGCCCTCTGTGGAGATAGAGGTGGTTAGGGACTATTTAGAAAAGCTGGAAGTGCACAAGTCCATGGGGCCGGACGAGTTGCATCCGAGAGTGCTGAAGGAACTGGCGGCTGTGATTGCAGAGCCATTGGCCATTATCTTTGAAAAGTCGTGGCGAACCGGGGAAGTCCCGGATGACTGGAAAAAGGCTAATGTAGTGCCCATCTTTAAAAAAGGGAAGAAGGAGGATCCTGGGAACTACAGGCCAGTCAGCCTCACTTCAGTCCCTGGAAAAATCATGGAGCAGGTCCTCAAAGAATCAATCCTGAAGCACTTGCATGAGAGGAAAGTGATCAGGAACAGCCAGCATGGATTCACCAAGGGAAGGTCATGCCTGACTAATCTAATCGCCTTCTATGATGAGATTACTGGTTCTGTGGATGAAGGGAAAGCAGTGGATGTATTGTTTCTTGACTTTAGCAAAGCTTTTGACACGGTCTCCCACAGTATTCTTGTCAGCAAGTTAAGGAAGTATGGGCTGGATGAATGCACTACAAGGTGGGTAGAAAGCTGGCTAGATTGTCGGGCTCAACGGGTAGTTATCAATGGCTCCATGTCTAGTTGGCAGCCGGTATCAAGTGGAGTGCCCCAAGGGTCGGTCCTGGGGCCGGTTTTGTTCAATATCTTCATAAATGATCTGGAGGATGGTGTGGATTGCACTCTCAGCAAATTTGCGGATGATACTAAACTGGGAGGAGTGGTAGATACGCTGGAGGGGAGAGATAGGATACAGAAGGACCTAGACAAATTGGAGGATTGGGCCAAAAGAAATCTGATGAGGTTCAATAAGGATAAGTGTAGGGTCCTGCACTTAGGACGGAAGAACCCAATGCACAGCTACAGACTAGGGACCGAATGGCTAGGCAGCAGTTCTGCGGAAAAGGAGCTAGGGGTGACAGTGGACGAGAAGCTGGATATGAGTCAGCAGTGTGCCCTTGTTGCCAAGAAGGCCAATGGCATTTTGGGATGTATAAGTAGGGGCATAGCGAGCAGATCGAGGGACGTGATCGTTCCCCTCTATTCGACATTGGTGAGGCCTCATCTGGAGTACTGTGTCCAGTTTTGGGCCCCACACTTCAAGAAGGATGTGGATAAATTGGAGAGAGTCCAGCGAAGGGCAACAAAAATGATTAGGGGTCTGGAACACATGAGTTATGAGGAGAGGCTGAGGGAGCTGGGATTGTTTAGCCTGCAGAAGAGAAGAATGAGGGGGGATTTGATAGCTGCTTTCAACTACCTGAAAGGGGGTTCCAAAGAGGATGGCTCTAGACTGTTCTCAATGGTATCAGATGACAGAACGAGGAGTAATGGTCTCAAGCTGCAGTGGGGGAGGTTTAGATTGGATATTAGGAAAAACTTTTTCACTAAGAGGGTGGTGAAACACTGGAATGCGTTACCTAGGGAGGTGGTAGAATCTCCTTCCTTAGAGGTTTTTAAGGTCAGGCTTGACAAAGCCCTGGCTGGGATGATTTAACTGGGAATTGGTCCTGCTTCGAGCAGGGGGTTGGACTAGATGACCTTCTGGGGTCCCTTCCAACCCTTATATTCTATGATTCTATGATTCTAGGTGCATGTGCACTGTTGGCTGGAGATTTTTCTCTCAGTGGTATCCGGTAGGACCGGCTCTAGCATCCCCTGGAGCCACCGGTGTATGCTCCAGTATAAGGGGTGCCACTAGCTCCGCACACCCTCAGTTCCTTCTTACCGACCATGAGGGTTTCCTGGAACGATCCTTCTCGCTCTTGCAAAGCTCCATTCCCAGTGTTTTGTACTGTAGTATATTGTATAGTTACTGCAGTCAGAGTACATAGTTCCTAGTTAGTGTAAATAGCAGGGTGAAGAGTTGTCCCTGTCGTTGAGGGATTTTCACCTCAGGGGCTGAGCATGCCCCGGTTCCCAAGCTTCCAGCCTTGTACCTCCTGCAGCAAGACTATGCCAGTTGGTGACCCACATTCTAGCTGTCTAAAGTGCCTCGGGGAAACTCACTGTCAAGGTTCCTTCCCCACTCTGAACTCTAGGGTACAGATGTGGGGACCTGCATGAAAGACCCCCTAAGCTTATTTTTACCAGCTTAGGTTAAAACTTCCCCAAAGTAAAAACTGTTTTACTTTTTGTCCTTGGACCTTATGCTGCCACCACCAAAGTGTCTAACAAAAATAACAGGGGAAGTGCCCACTTGGAAATGTCTCCCCCCACAAAATATCCCCTCAAGCACTACACCCCCTTTCCTGGGGAAGGCTTGATAAAAAATCCTCACCAATTTGCATAGGTGAACACAGACCCAAACCCTTGGATCTTAAGAACAATGAAGAAGTAATCAGGTTCTTGAAAGAAGAATTTAATTAAAGAAAAAGTAAAAGAATCACCTCTGTAAAATCAGGATGGATTAAATAACTTACAGGGTAATCAGAATCAAAACATAGAGAATCCCTCTAGGCAAAACCTTAAGTTACAAAAAAAACTTATTTTATCAGCCATTTAAACAAAAACAGAACCTAACGCATATCTAACTAGATTGCTTACTAACTCTTTACAGGAGTTTTGGCCTGCATTCCTGCTCTGGTCCTGGCAAAAGCATCACACAGACAGAGAGAACCCTTCCCCCCCGCCCCCCCCTCCAGCTTTGAAAGTATCTTGTCTCCTCATTGGTCATCTTGGTCAGGTGCCAGCGAGGTTATCCCAGCTTCTTAACCCTTTACAGGTGAAAAGGTTTTTCCTCTGGCCAGGAGGGATTTAAAGGTGTTTAACGAGAGTGTCATGAATGTAAAGGGAGGGGTAAAGAGAAGTGCCAGATCTGCAGGGGCTTCAGACCACAAACTCAAAAAGATAGAGACATTTGTCTGAAGGCCTTACTCATGGAGGCAGCCCTCAGACCGGCTGAATCAGCACCGAGTACTTTAGCTTCCACGTGAAGTTCTCCACCAGCACCATGCTCTTCCCGGTGCCAAGGAAAAAGCATAAGAAATAGTGCACCTAGAGAGGGCGCTTTCTGGTGCCAAAGAGGGACAAGCAGGGAGTGGCTGGGTGTAGTGAGACCCACGCCGGGCCACTCATCCTCCCAAGAGCTGCTGTTGGCTCTGGTGACTCTGCCTAGAGCACCAAGTCTGGTCTGGGATTTGTCTCTGACTCCCAGAAGTGGTTGTGGAATCTCATGCCTATGGACCCCTTTGACTTTGGAGGCTTTGCCGGCAGTAAAGGACCTGATGTCCCTCCCAATTCCATCAACCCCCCCAAGACCCTGTTCCAGCCAAGGTGACACAGGATAGATGGGATCAAGGGATGGTGAGATCCATCACGGCACCGATCATCACAGCACCATCTGGTGGAAAACCTTCCATGGTCCTTGTCATAAATATAAAGGAAAGGGTAACCACCTTTCTGTACCCAGTGCTATAAAATCCCTCCTGACCGGAGGCAAAGTTCTTTTACCTGTAAACGGTTAAGAAGCTCAGGTAACCTGGCTGGCACCTGACTCAAAATGACCAATGAGGGGACTAGATACTTTCAAATCTGAAATGGGGGGGAAAGGCTGTCTGTCTGTCTGTGTGATACCTTTGCCGGGAACAGATCAAGGATGCAACCCCTCCAACTTCTGTAAACTTAGTAAGTAATCTAGTATGTTCTCACTGTTATTAATCATTACTTCAATACAGGAGAGGTTTTCCTTTCATTTCCAGCACACCCTCCCTACCCCTAGCCCTGGAAATCTCTCTTTTCCCTCAAATCTAAAAAAAAACCCCAAACCCCAAACAATCCCACCCTGCATTTGGTAATATTAAGACCAAGGATTTGCTTTAATTTCCTGCCAGTGTGCATCCTAGCCTCTTTCGTCAGGACAGATGAATGCAGAGATTAGAGAGGAAAGGAGGGACTGACCGACCATAGGAGAGATGTGATATTATTTCCCTGAACCACCATCCCCAATATTTTGTGTGTGTGTGTGTGTGTGTGTGTCATAAGCCATTAGCAGTTTTATCTTAACTGGCAACACTTTGTACGTAATAGGTGACAAGAGAAGAAGAGCACTGATTTTTGCAGTGGGTAACATCAGTGCCACATAAGGCTCACTGGACACTATATGAAGAATCTGCATCTGAGCTGTTCCTTAATCTGTTTGTCTCCTTGTTGTCATCCCTTTGTTTCTCCAGGGACTGTCTGCCAGGGATGGTGTCACTTTAAACATGAGGAAGCATTTTAAACTGGGCAACATGGGATTATTCTGTGGTTTCCAATCACTGTGGGGTGAGATCAGAGAATCATAGACCTATAGGGTTAGAAGGGACCCCAAGGGTCATCTAGTCTAATCCCCTGCCAAGATCCAGGATTTGATGTGTCTAAATCATCCAAGACAGATGGCTATCCAGCCTCCTTTTGAATACCTCCAGTGAAGGAGCTTCCACAATCTCCCTAGGCAGTCTGTTCCATAGTCCTACTGTTCTTACTGTTAGGAAGTTTTTTCTGAGAATTAATCTAAATCAGTTATGCTGTAGTTTGAACCCATTGCCTCTTGTCCGGCTCTCTGTGAGAAGAGAGAACTTTTCTCCATCTTTTTATGGCAGCCTTTCAAGCATTTGAAGACTGCTATTATGTCCCCCCTTAACCTCCTCTTTTCCAAACTAAACATACCTATTTCCTTCAGCCTTTGCTCGTATGGCTTGCATTCCATCCCTTTGATCATCTTTGTTACTCACCTCTAGTTCCCTTCCAGTTTCTCTACATCCTTTCTACGCATTGGTGAACAAAATTGGACACAGTACTCCAGCTGAGGTCTAACTAGCACCATATAGAGTGGTATTATCACCTCCCATAGAATCATAGGATTGGAAGGGACCTCAAGAGGTCATCTAGTCCAGTCCCCTGCACTCATGGCAGGACTAAGTATTACCTAGACCATTCCTGACAGATGTTTGTCTAATCTGCTCTTAAAAATCTCCAGTGATGGAGATTCCACAACCTTCTTAGGCAATTTATTCCAATGCTTAACCACCCTGACAGTTAGGAAATTTTTCCTAATTTCCAACCTAAACCTCTCTTGCTGCAATTTAAGTCCATTGCTTCTTGTCCTATCCTATGAGGTTAAGAAGAACACATTTTCTCCCTCCTCCTTGTAACAACCTTTTATGAACTTGAAAACAGTTTTCATATCCCTCTCAGCCTTCTCTTTTCCAGACTAAACAAACCCATTTTTTTCAATCTTCCTTCACAGGTCATGTTTTAATCATTTTTGTTCCTCTTCTCTGGACTTTCACCAATGTGTCCTCATCTCTCCTGAAATGTGGCTCCCAGAACTGGACACAATACTCCAGTTGAGGCCTAATCAGCATGGAGTAGAGCAGAAGAATTACTTCTCGTAATTCACTAGCATGGTATGCATCTCTTAATGCAACCTACAAGTATATTTGCTTTTTTCGCAACAGCATTGCATTGCTGACTCATGTTTAAGTTGTGATCCACCACAACTCCCAGATCCTTCTCAGCAGTGCTTCTGCCAAGCCAGTTATCCTCATTCTATATTTGTGCATTTGGTTTTTCTTCCCTTCACCTTACATTTGTCTTTGTTAAATTTCATTTTGTTCTGTACAGCCCAGTTCTCAAATTTATCAAGTTCCCTTTGAATTTTAGCTCTGTCCTCCAAAGATAGCCTCTCTCTGTGGTTCTCTGAGTTCTTCCCAAATGCTCCTGTTGAGAGTGAGGATTGCACATGGGCGGTGCGTGACTCTTCCAGTTGGGAAGGCTGGGCACGCCCGGATTGTGGCCCACCCCAAGGCCGCCCCCACTCTAACTCCTCCCCCTAAATCCCCACCCACGCTCCAACCCCACTTAGCCTCCTCCCCTGAGCCCACCCCTTCCTGAGGCCCCCACTGCTACTCGTGCCTCTTCCCCTCCCCTCCCCTGCCCACCTCCTTCACTTAGCATTTCCACTTTCCAGGCTCTCAGCACCCAGGTGTGTTACAAGGCTCTCCCCTCAGCCATTCACTCACTGTGCTTTGGCCTGCACTGCTTGGATAGCAAAGCACCAGTTCCTTTTCCCAGGAGGTATTGAGCATCTCCCATCGAGTCCCCCAGAGCTAAGGGTGCTCAGTGCTTTGCAGGATCAATGACTCTTTCCATCAACTTAGTGAGATTTTATTAGGCCTGCAGTCAACAGAAGTGACCAGGACACACATCCTCCAGAGTCAGTTGGCAACGCAATTATATTTCTGTTAGTCAGCAGAGTGAGCTACCAAAGAAATTTGATTTTTCTTTATTCTTGACTTATTAGGAGTTATCTCCATGAATGTCCTTGCCTTCACTGGAGTGGTTAGTGCCATCATACAGTGAATCACATCAAGGTCCTCAGTGGCTCTATTGTTCTCAGAGCACCTGGTAAAAGAATCACTGCCACACTACAGCAAACAGTAAAGCACTTCCCGAAGTTCTCTTAGATCATCCCATTTCTTCATGGGTTGTTTCCCTTCCAGTCACACCTGATTATTACCCAGCTATTTGCATGCAAGCAGAAGCTTTCTCCTTCCTAATGAACCTGCTCCTCTAGCCTGATTCAGCTGGTGAATCCCTTTACACAATACACTGAGTAAGGAGAGCACATTGCAAGGACACTGCCGCCTGACTGCTAGCCCCTTTAAGGGGAGTCCAGGCTCCGGCTACCAGTGACAAGCTAATTTAAGGGGAACTTGCCTTGCTAGACAGTTAATTGAATAATGAGCATCTGAGCCTGAAAAAATGAGGAGTACTTGTGGCACCTTGGAGACTAACAAATTTATTTGAGCATGAGCTTTGGAGGGCAAAAGGCCACTTCATCAGATGCATGTCGTGGAAAATACAGTCGGAAGACACACACACAGAGAAAATGAAAAAATAGGGGTTGCCATACCATCTCTAATGAGACCAAATTGATTAAGGTGGGCTATTATCAGCAGGAGAAAAAAAACTTGTAGTGATAATTACAATGGCCCATTTCAAACATTTGACAAGAAGGTGCGAGTAACAGTAGGGGGAAATTAGCACAGGGAAATAGTTTTTAGTTAGCGTAATGACTCATCCACTCCCAGTCTTTATTCAAGCCTAATTTAATGGTGTCCAGTTTGCAGATTAATTCCAGTTCTTCTGTTTCTTGTTAGAATCTGTTTTTGAAGTTTTTTTGTTGAATTATTGCGACTTTCAGGTCTGTAATTGAGTATCCAGGGAGGTTGAAGTGTTCTCCAACTGGTTTTTGAATGTTATAATTCTTGACGTCTGCTTTGTGTCCATTTATTCTTTTGCGTAGAGATTGTCCAGTTTGTCCAGTGTACATGGCAGAGGGGCATTGTTGGCACATGATGGCATATATCACATTGGTAGATGTGCAGGTGAATGAACCTCTGATAGTGTGGCTGATGTGATTAGGTCCTATGATGGTGTCCCTTGAAATGGGCCATCCTAATTATCAGTACAAAAGTTTTTTTTTCTCCTGCTGATAATAACCCACCTTAATCAATTGGTCTCGTTAGAGCTGATATGGCAAGCCCCATTTTTTCATGTTCTCTGTACATAGATATATATCTTCCTACTTTATTTTCCACGACATGCATCTGATGAAGTGGGCTTTAGCCCATGAAAGCTTATGCTCAAATAAATTTGTTAGTCTAAGGTGCCACAAGTACTCCTCATTCTTTCTGCTGATACAGACTAACACGGCTACCACTCTGAAACCTAAGCCTGAAAAGAGGCCTGAGCTGCAGGGAGGTGCTCCCAGAGAAAGAAGGGATAGAAGAACCTGGAGAAACACGGGCCATAAGGAGGAGGGCTGTGTAATTTCAAGTTTATCCCAGCATGATAAGAATAATAGCAGTATTTTTGCATATATTAGCAATTGCATGCCTGAGAAACTCAGGCCATCTCATGGTAGGATACCATTAAATACACACATTGAAAGACATTTTGTCATTATATAGGAAGAAATCTATCTGAAAAACACTAAAGGCCTGTACCTGCTTCTACTGTCAGTCACTATGTGTGTGTGAAGTAACACCAAAACCAGGTATGATCAACAACAAGGGTGGAGATTTTGCGAGATCTGGACATCAACATTTGCTAGGATGATGCAACCAGAGGCTAATTCCCAGTTTGCTTTAATTACAATCAACAGATAATGTGTTCTATCTTCAGTGGGTTTTTACAAATATTAACTAACCCTCAACATGCCTGTTTCCATTTTACAGAGAAGATTTTAAGAAGTAGTAATAATCAGAGTTGGGATTAGAAGGCAAGGAGGTCTGCTCCCCAACCCAGTGGTCAGATCCTGCCATTGGCTCACTGTCTTCTTGGACAAGACATTTCACTTCTCTGCCAGTTTCTCCATCTGTCTAGTGGGGATAATAATACTGACCTCCATTATGTGTGCAGAGAGAGAATCAGCACAGGTGCCACCTTGACATACCCAGCTTTTTGCTAATGATTAGCTGCTGTTTGCTGTCATTTACAATATGTTGTTTGTTCTTTCACAGAAGAGAATTAGAACGGTCATTTCATTCCCAGGCTGCTCCATTCCTCATTCTCCTGATCTCTGCCTCTGCCACCTTCTGTCTTGTTTCTTTCCCCTTGGAGCATTTTGATAGACTCTCAAGGCTCATACAAAACTGCCTGACATGATAACCACAGCTTAAAGTTAACCATTAATAACCTGCCAGCGCTACAGGCTCTGAAGGGGATACAGAATGAGAACAGCACATTGCTGAACCTGCAGCTCACTAGAGAAATGTACACATCAGCCATGTGCGCACACACACACTTTCACTAAGAGTCTCTCTTCCTTACCATCAGGAGTAGTGTCCCCAATAACTCAGCCAGTGCCTCCCTGACGGTTCTGTTTTTGATCGTGAGCGCTTTCTTAATTTTCTTCTGCATTTTGCTCTCTGGCTTTGACTTGCAGCAGATGTACTGTGCTAACACGGTAAAACAAAACAAAAAAACCTCACCTTTTCTAGCGTGGACGCTCCCTTAGCTCAAGTAAGAGAGGCTTTTGTTTTGGGGGTTGAAGGTTTTGAGTCAAGTGCTACTGATAACTTTAGTGCCTGTATGTGTGGTGTGATGGGGAACTATGGGAAGCAACTGTTCTAGGTCCTACAAAACCAGTCCTCTGAATGCAGAGCTCCCACTGAAATAGATGGGAGTCCTGTACACAGAGGGCTCACAGGACTGGGCCCTGAACGCCACTCTCCTAGCTGATTTAATGACAGAGGTGTCTCTTCTGCAAACAAGAGCTCATGTTACTCTTAATCATCCTAATCAAAGCCCTGAGTCTGAGTGTACAAAAGAAATGTTTAATGAAAGTAGAGAAGTGACCTGACATTAATTAGGGAAAATGCCGCAAGCAGGATTCATAATAATAAAACTGTGAGCAGGACACCCACCCCCGAGTGCGTGAAGCAGAGTCTTCTGCCTCGTGTTCTTGAGTTCTACAACCAAAAGTTCCTTTTCTGTGCCCTCCTCTGCTCCCTCACCACACCCCACTCACAGTGGTTGTCCTTAGTCAGGGTTCAGAGGTGCATCTGTGTGAGTTCACCTCCCACCTGGGGAAGAAGGCATCTTGCTTGCTCCGCAATCTGAGCACTTGTGCTGGCTGACCGCCCCACCAGCCACTCGTCCCTCTCCGCTGGCCACCCCTCCAGCCACTCATTAGCCAGCCGACTGTCAGTCACCTTTCCTAACTGATCGAACAGCATCAGTCAAACATGAGTTGTCCGGTCATCATTAATTCCTGTTATTGAAGGATCAGTTATGTTTTCAAACCTTCTTTGCTGTATCTAATCTTGTGAAGTTTTATTACAAGTATATGGCAACTGACAAGAGACAACATGTTCCATGACCCCGGATCCTCTGCTCTGGAGAGCTGTAAATTTGAAACAGATTTCACTTCTCTTGTTCTTACCATGAGTGACCCACCCTATATATTAGAGATGCGTCGATTCTCAGAGTGTCACTAAAAGTAGGGTGTTTCCAAGGCCAGGTTAATATTTTGTTATGCAAAAGCCGTCCCTCCACCAGTAATTTTTTTTTTTTAAAAGAACAGTGGGAAATTTACTGGATGGATCTCATGGTTAAGGCACCAGAGATCTGAGTATGATTCTGGCATAACTGAAGTCAGAATCTGCACCCTCTCCCAAAGTTCTATTAGTTTTCATAGATATATGCGGCCGCACTGCTACGCTATGAATTTAGCAAATATCCCAGCCGTTCTGGGAGCTACTGATTGTGCATGTCTAATCAGCTATTTGGGCTCTATACAGCTGCACAGCAAAACTGAAAACATGCCCTTCTATTAACAGTAGGATCTGCATGATGGCAGATCCCAAAAGCCATCCCAAGACAAGCTTCCCAGCATTGTGACACTTTGCCCATATAGATCCAGAGACTAATATAATGCGTTTGCATGAATTCAGGCTCCATTTACTGGGCAGCCAGTTGAGTGTATTTACATGGATATATGAATGCCAAATTCACATGCAAACATGGAGCATTCCAATCTAAATGCCAGTCTTGCAAGTCCTCAAGTGAAAAACTTGCTGCCACATGCATTTGGCCGTTTGTCCAGGAAAATCCACCTCTTGGTGTAATTTAAACAAGAGATGGCTGTTCCTGAGCTTCTGGTGCACCACTTTCCCAGCACAAGGTTGAATGACAGAGCCACCTGTCACCAAGAGATTAACTAGTCTGTGTCTGGACATGACCAAGGCAAGAGTTTGACAGAGCCAATTACATCTGAATACCACACCCATTAGTGAGGCAGAACCAGTTAGCTGTAATAAATTTGTGTTGTAGCCTATAGTGATGATGCTTGCTTATGTTATAAAATCGAAATATAAGTAGGCCCAAAAATCTATTTCCTAAAAACAGACTTGACAATAGTCACGCCAAGCCTGTTAAAATACAAGTAAAGCGAAGTAAGACAATTCAGAGTCAAGTGAGAGATAAGTTAGGGCATAACTCCAGGTCATGTTTTGGTCCTAACATTTTATTTAAAACATTAATGTTTTGGAAAATACTATCTACTGTATATTGATAGTTATTGGTATTGCGTTTACACAGATGTTAATTCAGATGATGCTTAATGTTAAATAGCCAGTGAGAAAGTAGAAAATATTTAATTCTGGTAGCAGAAATATGGATATGGTAAAAGGTGGCTTGAATGTTAATTAAGGAGCATTATCATCAATTATAGAAAGGGTAGTATGCTAATTTTATATTATGTGCACCATCTACCATCAAAGATTACATCCATTCTTGACATTCAGGAAGGGAGTATAGTTATTGGAATGCCTGTTTGCTTTAATGAATTATTTTATTCTAAATAAAGTTTTTAATTTGATCACTCATCTCATTCACCATCCTCCACTAAATTAAATTTTCTGTAAGTGCCCTGGAGGCTTGAACCTTAAAGAATTCAGCTTGGTTTTATTCGTGGTCTTTAAATTACAACTGGGACTATGTAAATCAAAGGTTAGTGTGCATAGTTTTCCTTTTACTTTGTGTATGTGTGTCTGTCTATACACACACACACACACACACTGTGGTGAAGAAGTAACTGTAACAAATTATATAGCCTTAGGGGATTTTCATGCAGAATTATGAACTCTTGTGTTCTTCCTTAGGGATGGTCTGATGATTTAAAGCCAGTGGATGGGGACTTAGGGAAGCTGGGCTCAGTTCCTGGCTCCGTGTGTGAATTATCCTTTCTGAACCCATATCGTCCTCTGTAAAAGGAGGAGGAGGAGCTCTTTGGGGCAGAGCCCATCTGAGTAGAACCTACCACAATGGGATTCTGATCCACCTGGAGCTTCTAGGTGCTACAATAGTGATGATAATAATACCAACATTACTAGGGTGTTGTGAGGCTACATGAATAGATTTTTATATTGGAAATAATCAGACATATAATACAGACTGTGGGTGGTTGAAACGCAGCCAGCCCTGGCTTTAATCTTTAACACACTGGTGCAGCCAGTTGATATTACAAATCCAGCCATGAAATGCTCCACTTTGATCCTGCTGCTTTGGGTTCCAGTGCCCATTCCTCCAGATCAAACAAACAAACAATCTGTTGCTCCTCTCTAGGGCCTTGTAACATGGAGCGGAATGTGACCATCAGGTGTGGCGTCCAAGCTCCCGAGAAATAGCCAATGCAGCCGTTAGCTGGGCAAAGATTGGCTGTGTCATTCTAGAGACACGTAGGATACATTTCTTCTGCTAACCCTTGTGTAATGATGAGCCCTGCCTCTCATTTTACCTTAGGTGTGGTAAATGATCAGCCTCTCAACAGCACCTGTTTGCTAACTGCACATGGCACACTAGCTGACAAGAAAACAAGTCATATGCTGCCACAAAGCCCCTACCTCTTTGGTCTCTTCACTGGCCTTCCCCAGTGCTGGGGGGTCTCCCCTGCTGCCGCCCGCAAAGTTACTGCCCTCCTGCCAGCTATTGTATCCATGGGAATGGGACACTAGGCACAGGAGCAGAAAAATGGACTAATTGAATAATTCTCTTCAGTTTCTGGATGGTCTTGTGGTGAAGTCGGGAGAGCTGGGTTCTGTTCCCAGCTCTCCCGCCAACTTCCTGTGTGACCCTGAGCAAGTCATTACCCCAAGATCTCCCCCCCGCATCTGTAACTCAAGAATAAGGATACTTATTTTGAAATAGGGATTGGGAGGGGGCTACATTCATAACTGTTTGCAAAGTGATGTATGATCCATGTGGAAGCAGATACTGAAGTATTGTCAAATTTAGAGCCAGAATGAGAACAGGGCTGGGAAGCAGGGAATCTAAGCCCAGTGCAAACTTCAACTCCTGTGTGGGCTTGGGCAAGTCACCCCAAGCTTCATATTTCCTCAGTGTCCCCATCTGTAAAATGGGAAGAGTGATACTTCCCTGTCTCACAGGAGAACCAGGGAGCTGTGAGACCCAGCTTCTACTTTTAAAGCATTTTGAGGCCATCAGGTGAAAGGCCCCTTTGAGGGGAAACTTGCATGTTATTTACATACAGAAGAGGTCAGTCAATTAAAAAAAAACAAAACAGTTAGGTTTCCACCTTCAATTTTGTAGCAGTCTTAGATATTTCCAACAATGTAGTAATTAAATGTCATTACAGACCAAGGAAAAAACTGAGAGAGATCTATTGCACTATGGTTTAGTCTCCCCCATTGGACATTGATCAAGTCATTTTAAAACTGGATTGGGTGGGCAGGGAGGAGAGAAACAGTTGAGAAAGCTTGGGAACAATCCTGCAGTGGTTGCGTGAAATAGCATAGATGTGACTAGTTCATCTTATCCATTTCTAATTTTAATTACTGTTATTTTCTCACATGAAGCTGTATACCAATATGTATGTGACTGTCCTGTACTTTTATACATCCATTTCCACAGCACCAAAGTGATGGATACATGTTCTGATTTTGTTCACCATTTTCATCTCCAGGAGGCGGCAGCATTGAACCTAGTATGGCAGAATCACTGTGTCACATTAACACCTTCATCTACCGTGGACATAAAAGTGAAATCAATTCATGACGATGCACTGTGGGAATATCCTAAATATTGCTAAGCAGGGCTGCAGAATGGAGCTGGGCCGAGCAGCCTGCATACAAATAGAACAACATGAGAAATTTACTGATCTGTACTCCCACGCTAATGTACCTTAGTATGTCCTGCCTGGACCACCCATATCCCATAGGTGCTGTACACAATAGGAGACTGTGATTAAATATCAAAAGTCTTCACAAATCTGGAACAGAAACACCCCATTCAAGAAGGAAGCTCTTGGACTCTCATCTAACTGATGCTTTTCACAATAATGTCAACAGGAAAAAACCTCTGGAGATTGAAAAGGGTCACAAAATCTTGCTAATCATTTCCACAGAGGATATGCAACAGGCACTACTCAATTCAGATACTCCTATGTAAAGTTCAGCAATCTGACTACACCACTGAATGCTCTCCAAATGGCCCACAAGCCTAAGGCTGCAAAACAAAGTCAGAAACGTACATAGGAGGAAGAACAAAAAAAAAAAAAGTTACACTAGAGGACAAAGCTGCTGAGAGAACTTAACAATGGACAGTCGGTTACAGTTTGGAACTCTTGTTTGGATCAAATAGTCATCATTCGTATTATAGTAGCATTTAGAGTCCCAACCCAGATCAAGGCCCCATTGCACTAGTTCCATATACGTAAGAGGCATTCTCTGTCCCAAAGAGCTTACAATCTAAATACACAAGAGATACAAGGTAGGAGGGGAAACTGAGGCACAGAGAGGGGAAGTGACACAATCAAGGTCACACATCAGCTCATCAGCAGAACCAGGAACAGAGCTCAGGTATCCCGAGTCCCACTCCAGTTCTCTTTCCATTGGACCATGCTGCCCCTCGTATGTCTAGATGTCTCAAGACAATAGGGGATCCAAACAGAAAGGGGGGGTGTTTGTGCTGCGACTAGCCCACAAACAGCTCTTACTTCCATCAGCAATTATCCTACCAGACACATATGGGCATTCACACTGCAGAGTCCAGCTGTAAGCTACCTGCACAACAAACTCAAGGCGCTGTCCCTAAGTACTTACTCATGTTTTACTCAGGCTAAACTCCCACTGGAATTAATTGGTGAGAATTTCACTACACACACACACACTTACTGGAGCCAGAGTTGGACTCACCAGACACAAGTCCTCTGGACTCTCTGGGTGATGACTTTTGGGGAGTTCCCAATGCACCAACCGGACAAAGCAGCATCCCCAGGATTTCAGCTGTTAGGCTAGTGGAAAAACAAGTCCCAGGAGAAACATCAACAGACCCAGACACTCTTCAAAAGAACCTGGGCCCATGCAGAGCTGACAAGTTCTCTGACTACCTGGTGGCATAAGTGAACTCCTTCTGATTCAGCCACTCTCCCCCTAGCCCATCAATGATAATCTGGTTTAGGTACCTATGTGGTTCCTATTACCCAGGTATCTGAGCACCACACAATCTTTAATGTAAGTCTCCTCAACCACTCCTCCACTGATCAGGTTGGAGAGTCAGACGAGCATCTCTTGTTGAGAACATTTCTATGGGTTTAATGGTGGATGCCCATGTGGGGTGCAATGGGTGGGGGGAAGAGGGAGCAGCAAAAACATCCCCCTCCCCATCTCCTGCACAGCAGGTTGCAGCTAATTCCCCTCACCCAAGGGAGAGATCACTATTGCGGCAGTAGCGCAGTCAAGCCCCCAGGGTATATCCAAGGCCCCCAAGCCTCCTTACATGACCCTCAGTACACAGAAGCCAATGCTGGGGGAGAGGAAGTGCACCTCCATCTTTGTAAAGGTAGTAAGAAGGGCAGCTGGGTGAACATGCTCCCACTAGGATCCCCTGCTGGCCCTTTGCCTGCCACAGTCTTTCATAGATTTACCACCTTCCTTTAACAGCTCCACTACTCCCTACACTCCTCTCTAGTTGTAGGAGCCTGAATTTAGCCGTTCATTGTCTGAATCATTTAGTCCTTAATTTGATCTGTCTGACACATTCTTGCTCATCTGAAGAAGCTGTGATCTCAAACGGCCCATCAGAGGGAACATTTGCAACCTGAGGCAATGCAGAAGGTAATTACACTGATTCTATCTGCTGTCAATCCAGCTCTTGAATTCTCTTTGGAAAAATTAACTGAGCACAGAATTGCCATGTGCAATTGGAAAGGCTTCCCTGGGAGTTTGGGAAGGCAGCACCTCGGCCATAGGGAGACACCATAGTGGATCATGGGAGATGCAATCCAGCCCATAGGGGAGAATACAGGCATGAAGTGCCTTAGGGCAGAGTCCCATCCCAGAGCACACCACCACATAGTAAAGCAGGTCCTTGAAAAAAGAAAAGGAGTACTTGTGAAGGCACTCTGCTATCCATTCCCACCTGGGTCTCCCAATAACATGTTAGCAGCACAGAGTGCTTCAACTAAGTTCCCCTTCTCAGTGGCCAGTGTATTAAGTCCTTAGGAAATATAGTCTACTTCAGCCCTTTCAGGCCCAAACCCTTCCCCCTTGGGGTTTCCAATTTCACCCTCAGGTCAGAGCTTCAGGTTCCTGCTTCCCCTTCCAGTAACTTCAGAGCCAGGGAGCTCTGTCAGCTCTACTGTGGCTTTTGATTTCTCTGGAGAGTCTCTTCCTTCAAATTGCCTCCTGTCTAGGTCCCTAGATTCACAACTGCAGCTTCCCTCTGATTAAGAGATTCCAGATGCACAATGGTTCTAGCCAGGACCCACCTGAGCTTCACAGCACTGCTCTTGTCTCTCCCCACTTTCATCCATGGGCCCCATAGCCAGCAGCACTGCATTCTCCTTTCCAAACTACCTGCTCTCCCTCTTCCCCAAAGTCAGCTAACTGCAGGGTTTTTAACCCATTGAGGAGGTAGCTCTCTGATTACCGCCAGGCCCCCATTAGCCAGCTCCTCTGCTGCTCCCTTAAACACCTGTTCTTTAGAGGTACCACATCATGGACAGGAGACTCCTTACTCCTTAAAGGAGCCAGCTCACACTGTTATGGGCCTGTAATCACAACTCCCATGAGGAACTATGGAGGCTCAAGCAGACCCTAAACAACATGACCCAAAACAAAATGTCTAGTTTCAGTTTTCTTAACAGAAAATTTTGGTTTCAACGAAAACTCACTGCTATTTTTCGACTAGCCCTACTAATAACCATCACCTAGAACAATCTCTGCTTTCCATTAATATGCTTACAAGCACCTATAACACACACTGTTCATGATTATACCACATCTACTAGACATGTATTAACCCTGAATAAGCCATTAATAAATAGAACCTTTATATAAATATAAAGTGTTATCCAGGTTGGTATTTTACTACTCCAGCTTTTATTAGTCCTCCTTCACCGACTCCTTTCCTCGTCATCCTGTGCAGCTGTCTCCTGCTGCTCCTTCAATGTTCCCCAAGAAACAGGCCTGGCTCCAGGTATCCGCTTCAAGGAAACACCAGCTCCAACCGCAGCGCCCTGTCTCTCTCACCCTTTCCTGGCCAGCTAGTTAGCCCCAAACCCTTTTGGCTCCTGAAGAAAAGAGAAGAGGTCTTTATAGCACAGAAATTACGATAACATTGTTTTACTAAGTAGGAAATTACTCTTGGCCTTTGTACAGAAACCACAGGAAGCTCTGGAGCTGGTTTGGTTTATGTACCTGCTCAAGAGCAATTACAACAGGCAGCAACATTTATGACTGAAAACTGCCTATTCCAGCGTGCTTCAGTGGCCCCTCCATCATTCCCTCTGAACTGCCCATGTACTAAATCATAAGTCCCCTCTTGCCACACTTGGTCAACAGCTGTAAGTGGCTCTGGATGGCATCTTTCATCCCCAGCATTGCTATTTACCCCTTGTCTTTCCCCAAGAAACTCAACGACTCCTCCAAGGTGGGCCACAATGTTGTTGACATGAAAATGGTGACAGCAGGAGGTCCACAGCAATCTTTTGTCACCTGACCCTTCACCCTCAGGAGTACAACCCCTCAAGCTGTGAGCTCTGGCGAGATCTCAGAAGCTTAACAGGGTTGGGCCAGACAGGGCTTGGATGGAGATTCTCATGGATAAGCCAGGGAGTTGCAGGGAGAGGTGTTAGTGAGTCCATAGGTGGTGCTCTTGCCTCCTACCCATGCTTGAGATGAGCCTGAACAGAAAGTTCTGGAACTGAGCAACCTATGGACATGAGGAAGTTTGGATCCAGATTTATAGGGTGACTTTGCCCGTCTTTATAAAGTACCCTCTTGGATCTCTCACCTCTCCAGGATCAGGCATTGCCTCTGCCTCAGTTCCCCTCTGGTCCACAGACTCCCTCTGCTGGTAGGGTGCTTGACTAATTTAATTTCTCACTCTGGCTAAATCAGGAGAACTCCACCCCTTCTAGAGAAACAGGAGTCCACATCAAATGCTAGCTTTAACCAGCCATTTTTCACCCTCTCTGGGCCACTGCCCAAACTAATTATTACCCTTTATCCTTGCAGTTGTGGGTTTGCCCCACGGGATTTGTTTTGGTACAGACAAAGATCCTTGCTACTATCCTCAGGTCATTAGCTCTCCCTTAACACCAGCTAGTGTAAACTGGGGAATTAAATTGAACTCATCAGGTGCATCTACTCTGCAGGGAGGAGTGTGCTTCCTTGCTCAGGTACACAGAAATGTGAGCTCCATTCAAACTAACACACCGAAAACAGCAGCTCAGGCTAGTCACCTGAGCACAAACCTGCCTGGACCTCTAGATACATACTCCAACGGCTAGCCCAAGCTGCCATCTCTGCTACCTCTAGCTATACTGCGATTTTTAGCACACTAGCTCAAACCCCATAACGTGAGTCTGTCTTCCCCTGGCTGGGAGGCTTGCTACCAGTTGCAGTGTAGACATACTTACAGAGTTCTTGATCCTCCAGTTCCTAGAGAGGACCAGGATGAGGTTGTACGAGGGACTTAATTTAGTGAGGGGCTTCCACCTTCCAGGTAGACAATAATTCTCTTAAAAAGAACAGGAGTACTTGTGGCACCTTAGAGACTAACAAATTTATTAGAGCATAAGCTTTTGTGGGCTACAGCCCACTTCATCGGATGCATAGAATGGAACATATAATAAGATATATATATATATACATAAGGAGAAGTTGGAAGTTTCCATACAAACTGTAAGAGGCTAATGAGTTAAGATGAGCTATTAGCAGCAGGAGAAAAAAGCTTTTGTAGTGATAATCAAGATGGCCCATTTAGACAGTTGACAAGAAGGTGTGAGGATACTTAACTTAGGGAAATAGATTCAATATGTGTAATGACCCAGCCACTCCCACTCTCTATTCAAATCCAAGTTAATGGTATCTCGTTTGCATATTAATTCAAACTCAGCAGCTTCTCATTGGAGTCTGTTTTTGAAGCTTCTCTGTTGCAAAATTGCCACCCTTAAATCTTTTACTGAGTGGCCAGAGAGGTTGAAGTGTTCTCCTACCGGTTTTCGAATGTTATGATTCCTGATGTCAGATTTGTGTCCATTTATTCTTTTGCGTAGAGATTGTCCGATTTGGCCAATGTACGTGGCGGAGGGGCATTGCTGGCACATGATGGCATATATCACATTGGTAAATGTGCAGGTGAATGAGGCTCTTATGGTGTGGCTGATGTGATTAGGTCCTATGATGGTGTCCCTTGAATAGATATGTGGACAGAGTTGGCAACGGGCTTTGTTGCAAGGATAGGTTCCTGGGTTAGTGTTTTTGTTGCGTGTTGTGTGGTTGCTGGTGAGCGTTTGCTTCAGGTTGGGGGGCTGTCTGTAAGCGAGGACTGGCCTGTCTCCCAAGATCTGTGAGAGTGAGGGATCGTCCTCTAGGATAGGTTGTAGATCCCTGATGATGCGCTGGAGAGGTTTAAGTTGGGGGCTGAAGGTGACGGCTAGTGGCGTTCTGTTACTTTCTTTGTTGGGCCTGTCCTGTAGTAGGTGACTTCTGGGTACTCTTCTGGCTCTGTCAATCTGTTTTTTCACTTCAGCAGGTGAGTATTGTAGTTTTAAGAATGCTTGATAGAGATCTTGTAGGTGTTTGTCTCTGTCTGAGGGGTTGGAGCAAATGCGGTTGTATCGCAGAGCTTGGCTGTAGACAATGGATCGTGTGGTGTGTCCTGGATGGAAGCTGGAGGCATGTAGGTAAGTATAGCAGTCAGTAGGTTTCTGGTATAGGGTGGTGTTTATGTGACCATCGCTTATTAGCACAGCAGTGTCCAGGAAATGGACCGCTTGTGTGGACTGGTCTAGGCTGAGGTTGATAGTGGTATGGAAATTGTTGAAATCATGGTGGAATTCCTCAAGGGCTTCTTTTCCATGGGTCCAGATGATGAAGATGTCATCACTGGAGCGCAAGCAGAGTAGGGGAGTTAGGGGACGAGAGCTGAGGAAGCGTTGTTCTAAGTCAGCCATAAAAATGTTGGCATACTGTGGGGCCATGCGGGTATCCATAGCAGTGCCGCTGACTTGAAGGTATACATTGTCCCCAAATGTGAAACAGTTGTGGGTGAGGACAAAGTCACAAAGGTCAACCACCAGGTTTGCCGTGACATTATCGGGGATACTGTTCCTGACGGCTTGTAGTCCATCTTTGTGTGGAATGTTGGTGTAGAGGGCTTCTACATCCACAGTGGCCAGGAGGGTGTTTTCTGGAAGATCACAGCTGGAAGATCAAGATGCATCCGATGAAGTGAGCTGTAGCTCACGAAAGCTTATGCTCAAATAAATTTGTTAGTCTCTAAGGTGCCACAAGTACTCCTGTTCTTTTTGCAGATACAGACTGACATGGCTGCTACTCTGAAACCAATAATTCTCTAGTTCACCACATAGAATCTGTGTGTCTCTGCTGGCTTAAAAGTCATGAGATTTTTAAAAATAATAAATGTGTTTGCCGGTGGACGGCTGGGGGTTGGCTTCAGGTTTGTGAAGCTTTTGGGGAAAAAACCTGCCCCCAAAGCATGTGTGAATTTTTAAGGGTCAAAATTCAGCCTCAACATATGCAAAAAATGTGTCCTTCGCCCTATGTGCTTAGAGGAGATTCTCTTCCCTTCCACTACCCCCAGGGTGGGTGAGCTACCATCCAATCTCCTCCATCTCCCACCCCCACAATCTCCTTCCGGTCCTCACATTCCCCCATTCCCCTTCAGCTCCTGCCCTCCCATCCGCTGCCCCCTTTCCCCTGAAACCCTTACAGCTGCCTCCTGCTCCCCCTTCAGACTGGCTCTGCTTTTTTTACAGTGTCTGCGCTGCCCCTCACAGTCCCTGTGTGCTAATAGTGTCCTGGCTAGCCCTATCAAAACCATTTTGCATGGCTTCAGTTGCATTAAAATCAATGGGAGTTGGCAGCCATCTTTATTAGGGGCACACTCACTTCCACCTGCAGATAGACTGTAGGGAAATGGCAGCCTTGGTGCAAGCTTCAGCCTCTTCGACAATAATGAAAGATGGCAGCCATTTTCACTAAGGGAAAATTAATGAATTGGCTACTCTGCATTTTTATGACAGATTGAAAAAACATCCCCAAAATCACTACTCGCAATAAAATGAGAGTTGGCAACAGTGGGGTCTGTCCTGACACATCAATGAGCTCTCTGGAGTAGGGATGGTTGTCTTCGTTACATGTTGCATGGTATCTCCCAAACGAGGCCCAGATCTTTAGTTGGGGGTACCTAGGTACGATCAATACCATAGTAAGAAATAGAAGTCTGGGCCAACGCTGTCAGCAGTTTTCAGAATTTGCCTCCTACTACCCTCTTCACAGACTCCAGCCAGCATCCCAAGAGGGAGTGTGACTTACTGGTGGGAGCATTGGACTTAGGGCTCAGCAAACCTGAATTCTGTTCCCAGCTCTGCACCTGGCCTGCACATAAAAATGGCGATGCTGGGTCAGACCAATGGTCCATCTAGCCCAGCGTCCTGCCTTCTGACTGTGGCTAGTGCCAGGTGCGTCAGAGGGAATGAACACAATAGGGCAAATATCAAGGGATACATCCCTTGTCATCCAGTCCCAGCTTCTGGCAGTTGGAGGTACAGGGACACCTGGAGCATGGGGTTGCATCCCTGCCCATCCTGGCTAATAGCCATTGATGAAGCTATCCTCCATGAACTTATCTAATCATTTTTTGAGCCCAGATATACTTTTGTGCTGTGTGAAGAAGTACTTCATTATGTTTGTTTTAAACCTGCTGCCTATTAATTTCATTGGGTGACCCCTAGTTCTGGTGTTATGTGAAGGGGTAAATAACACTTCCCTATTCACTTTCTCCACACCAGTCATGATTTTATAAACACCTGTCATATGCGATACGCTCAGTATATTGCCAGCCCTAAGTCTTCAAAAATCATGAATCAGGCTCCCAAAACACATGAGGTAGGCTTAAAAGTAGACTTTAAATACAGGGAAAAAACCAATATATTTTGAGTGCCTTTATGGTACACTCGCTTCACATTTTCAAACATTTCTCTGCATCTAGGAGGGCTAGAAACTTACATATTTTAAAAGCTGAGATTCTCAAGCAATGTTCTGATTCCAGTAGTTAGAGCTTTATGAAAGACACCAAATATTAAGAGATTCACAACAAAATTGTGAGAGTTGACAACACTGCCTGCTGGTTGAACTTCAGCAAGCCATTTCACCCTCTCTGTGCCTCAGTTTCCCCATCTGTAAAATGAAGATAATGATACTTCCTTTGTAAAATACTTTGATATCTATGGCTCTAAAGCACTATTCAAGAGCTAGGTATTATTATCCTTTTATAATACACCTCTAGGGTGATCTCCTTTGATTTCTGGCCAGTTTTCCTGTATACCACTATAGGCTATGGTCCAGAACCAGCAATGACCCCATGTACCTTCTGAACTGCTTCATTTGTGTACACAGCCAATATAAATCATTGCACACTTATCACTTGGCCAGGGACCTGGTAAGAGACTTTCTTTCTTCTTTGGTATCTGCCCAGCATGTGACATAAACCATGTACGTCGCAAATACCTTTGACTAAAGCCACCTTGACTGCCTGGAGGGACTGGTGAATTTCAGTCTGTCTGCTGACAATTCACAAAATGGAAAAAAAAAAAAAGAAAAAAATCACCCTACACTTTATTCACTCAACTCCAGGTAACGTGCCTATTACCTCTTGTGAAAACTGCCAGGGTCTTTTAACCGTTGCCTGCGCATTACCCTTCACAGGCCATGGGCACAGCACCCATTAAAGCCATATTAGGGCATTGACTGAGCCCTGACTCAAAAGGAAGAACACCCTGAGATTAAACTGCCAGCAACACTTACTGTAGTGCAGCAACTTGGGTTTTATTGGGAGGTTTCCTATGAAAACATTGACCAGGAGTGACACATCCTGCTTCGCATTTGAAACCTGATAAGATCACAGGCCAAACTGGAATGGCTGAAGGCAGAACAGGAGGAGAGGGTGGAAACAGAGAAGCGGATACAGGTCTGTAGTCAATAATGTAACATACAGTAGCGATATGTTACACATGAAAGCATAAGAAATATGTTTAAGAATTAAAAAGTGTGCACAGAGTTGCTTTGAACCCAAGATGTTATCAGAGCTGGAAAAATGCTGAATGAGTGAGCCACTAGAAGTATCAAGCTATTCCACATACAGAAGACCCCATAAAGGAGCACGTGTATTCCGTGTTCAACATCCATATGTTATAATTGCATGGTCTGTGTAAATGATTAACGGGGGTGGAGGGTTGGTATGTTAAATGAATACTATCACCGCTGGAAGTCCAGAAAAATGTTCTCTCTGATAAAATCATGCAAACTTGTGCAGTGAGTCAGGTGTAGTTTATGCAAGAACTGGGACTCAGAGCAAAGGGCATAGACAGCTGGAAGCTCCAAAATATCCTTAGCATCAAGCACTGAGAAGCAGGAGGGTGGGAGAGCTTTGCAAGAAACTAAGACAGTAGCAGGTCCCCTCTACCTCCTAGGTAGATCAAGGGTGAGAACCTATGAGTGGGGGGCAAGAATCTGTTCTTGCCTTGGCACACACCTGGAGAAGAAGACGAATCTATGGGTATGTCTACACTACAATGAACCACCCACCACTGCCCCGTGTCAGCTCTCAAGTTCTCAGGGCCCAGGCTGCGGGTCTATAAAATTGCAGTGTAGACATTCATGCTCAGGCTGGAGCCCAGGCTCTGGGACCCTCTTCCCTCAATGGGTTTCAGACCCCAGGCTCCAGCCATTTCCTGCATTCATTTACACCCAAGCCCCCCTGTTGAAGTCAGTGATGCTGATGGGAGAGAATTTGGCCCAGTTCACTTTTTGGGTTTGAGTAAAAACAACCTATTGTAAGCAGGGGAATTGTCCCACTATTGTGGGGAACTTTCCTGGCTTCTACACTAACCTGATGGAATCAGCTAGCAAAAGGATCTGAGACCTCGCTCCCACGCCCTTTACCAGAGGCCTGTCTGACCTTGAGGGCTCCCCTTCCACTCTCCCATGTGGCTGACTCCTCATAACCCCAACGAGGCTGGGCCCAGAATCCCGGGGAGACTTAACCCTCAGTCTCATCGTGGCCACTTAGGACAGGGGCTACAGTTCCCCCACTGCAGGGTGCTCTCTCCACTCCGGCCCCTTCCCTGACCCACTGATCAGTGCATTCAGTTCAAACGAAATACAGTTTATTAAACAGTAACTGTAAGAACAGTAAGGAACAAACGGAAACCCCACCCTGTGGGCATGTGGGCACCACAAACAGCCGGCTCTGGGCCGTAAGGACAGGTCACAGTCTGTTCCTCACACATCGCAGGCCTCCCTCCCAGAGCCTGGCTGTGCTGCGGTGATACTATGGGTAGGATACCTGCTCTAGCGGTGGCCACACACAATGGTTGTGTGACGGTGCACCCCATAAGGCTTTGAGGAAATATGCTTGTGAATATATATATGACATAACTGGAATATGTTTTATGCTACATATGCCATGTAACATATCTATATAAAGGTTATGATCTACTGAATCTATTAATCCTATTTGTATGCATGTATCAGTTTTGTTTTCGAAGTTATGAATATTGGGTGTGTACTGGCTTGATTTTTAAGTAGCCTTTGTAAAGCATTTGGTCAGCTTCTTGAGAAAGGAATGTGCAAATTAAGTCAAGAAGCACTTAAGGGACAATGGATCTTGGGAGGCTCCAATCCACATAAGAAGTCTACATGAGGACGTTCAAGCTAGCATGTGAGCCATAACTGCTACCTGTAAGTTCTGAGTCATGTGTGGACATGTGACTTGCCCATGTGACTCCAAAACTCCATCTTGTAGCTGGACTTTGCATAGGAGAGAGGAGGGGGTCTCCACCCACAAGAGAAAGTCTATTTAAGCCTGTGGGAGACTCCTCCATTTTGTCTTCAGCTGGCTAAGAGAGAGCCTCTCCACCCCCAAGGATACCTGAAAGAAACTGGAACAAAGGAAAGTAACTACAGGGGGTGTGAGTGATTGCTGGACCCAGACTAGAAGGAGACTAGTCTGTAAAAGGAAGCTTACTGGAATTCCTCTAAGGGTGAGGAATTCAGTTTTCTTAGACATAGACTTGCGTGCTCTATTTTATTTTGCTTGGTAATTCACTTTGTTCTGTCTGTTACTACTTGGAACCACTTAAATCCTACTTTCTGTATTTAATAAAATCACTTTTAACTTATTAATTAACCTAGAGTATGTATTAATACCTGCCGGGGGGGCAAACTGCTGTGCATATCTCTTTATCAGTGTTATAGAGGGCGAACAATTTATGAATTTACCCTGTATAAGCTTTATACAGGGTAAAATAGATTTATTTGCAGTTTGGACCCCATTGGGAGTTGAGCATCTGAGTGTTAAAGACAGGAACACTTCTTAAGCTGCTTTCAGTTAAGTCTGCAGCTTTGGGGCACGTGGTTCAGACCCTGCGTCTGTGTTGGAGCACACTGCCATGTCTAGCTCAACAAGACAGGGTGCTGGAGTCCCAAGCTGGCAGGGAAAGCCAGGGCAGAAGTAGTCTTGGCACATCAATTGGCAGCCCCAAGGTGGTTTCTGTGATCCAACCCATCACAGGTTGGATCCCACACAGGCCTGGGAACCCTCCTGATTTTACATCTGGCTGCAAGGTGCCAGCAGTGGTTAGAGCAAGGCTCGGCCGGTAGTCAGGACTCCTGAGTTCAACCCCTGGCTTTGGGAATGTGATCTAGTAGCTAAAGCAGAGGATGGCGAGAAGTAATTGATTGTGGGGGCAGAAGTGGCAATAACTGAATTTTGGGTAAGGGGAGCAGTAAGTGATTTTTGTGAGAGATCATGAGCGTGTGAGGGAGGGATGGACAGAGAGAACCCAAGTGTGAGAACTGGATGGAGACAACACACATGAACCACAGCTACCGTTTCTAAAATTTCCCCTTCTCCCCAATAATGTAATTTTGTGTTGCTTCCCCCTAGGTCCCCAAACCTCCCAGTTCTGCTTGGCAGGCTACAAACCCTCCTGGTTATCCCTTCCTCCCTCACCTGCTCCCAATGCTCAGGGAGAGGGTCCTGGGGCAGGGGGTAGTCAGTGATGAATGTCACACATGGAGCAGCACGAAATGTCAGTCTCTCTGTGCCTCAGCTCCCCATCTCTAAAATGGGGATAGTAGCACAGCCCCCCTCCCAGGGGTGTTGTGAATATAAATACATTAAAAGATAGTGAGCTGCTCAGATGCTACAGTGATGGGGACCATATTAGCCTATAGATCAAGAGTGGCTCAGACCCATAGTCCAGTAGTCTGTCACCAGCACCAGGTGATCCAAATCAGGAGCTGCAGCACTTGGGGTGGGGGGAGGGGCTCATCTAGCAGATAATCAGACGACTGGACAAAAAGTTTCCAAACCACTGAAAGTGTAAGGGAATAATGATCAGAACAGCATGGCTGCCTCTTGGGTTCAGTCCATGGCCACACAGGTGGTGTGTAAATCTTGACTACAGTGCTCCTGCCAACAGCTCTTTCATACACACTTTCATCATTCCTCCTTCCATCCCTCTCATCTACACAAATCAGCTATACTCCCTGGCCAGGGGCTGTTTTAAAACAGGAGTATTTTATTAAACTCTTGCCATCTTCCAACAAAACAACAGCTTGTACACACAGGTAGTAGAAGTTGCAGTAGAAACTCCAGTTTTCATGAGTAAAGGGATCATTCTTCTCTGATGCAGTTAGTGCTCTTGACCCACAGCCAATGCCTCTTAGTTTCCCTTCCTAATGTTGGTATAAGACCGTAACTAGTCCTCTATTAAAAGTATCTACATAGAGGATAAATGGTAAGGCAAAATCAGGAGAGTCAATCAGCTTGTTTGAAACCTTTTGCGAAGTTGTTCAGTCCAGGTAACTGGCTGTTCGGGAGGGTATTTGTTCAGATCCCTTTCCTTATCCTTTGGCTTTGTTTTTTACTCCACTTTTGAGAGCATTGTGTGTCAGATCCCAGTGGAACAGTCAATAAGTCATATAATGACTTTGCTTTCACAAAAAGTCTTGCATGTAACTCTGATAGTAGATGAGGAAATCTAGCAGCTTGCAAAGTTCCCCTATTGTGCTTGGTGGTTTCTCTACAAGAATAGGAACAGCTGGTGACAGCCAAGGTGTCAGCTGGATCCATCTTATAAACTTCTGTTGGTGAGAAAGACAAGCTTTTGAGCCACACAGAGCTCTTCTCCAGGTGTGGAATCAGGTAATACCTGGAAAGAGCTTTATCTTTTGTGTAAAGATGCTGGTGCTTCCCACAGTCTTTGTTAAGAGATTGCTCAATGGCATCATTTTCTGGGAAAATCCACTCCCTTAGCTCATTTTGTTGGTATAATTTAAACAAGAAATGGCCTTTCTTGATACTCCATTGCAGCAGTTTCCCAGCATAAGGCTGCATGACAAAGCCAGCTGTCACCAAGAGATGAACCAGACTGTGTCTGAACATGAAGGCAACAAGAGTTTGATTAAACCAGTCAGGTTAGAATACCGCATCCATCAGTGAGACAGAACCGGTTTGCTTTAATTTTGTTTGTGTGAATAAGTGTGGTTAGTAAGTTTGGGAGCTTTATGCATTTGTTTTCCTATTTACTGTGTCTGTGTGTGTGCACATGTCTCTGTCTAAACACACATAGCAGATAGACAGACATATGCAAATATAAATGTATACACGCAGATGCCTCCCACATTGTGTACTGAAGGAGTAACTGTCACAAGTCATACAGCCTTATTGGATTTTCACCCACACTTACAGACTCTTATGTGCTTCCTTAAGAAGGAAGGATCATCTGCTGGGTTAAAGGCAGTGGACAAGGACTGTCTCTCACTATGTGTATGGTCTATTAAAATGGGGCTCGGATCTAACTGGAGTCTACAGCTGCTACAAGAATGGCCCAACCTGATGATCACTTTAGATAAGCTATTACCAGCAGGACAGTGGGGTGGGAGGAGGTATTGTTTCATATTCTCTGTGTGTATATAAAGTCTGCTGCAGTTTCCACGGTATGCATCTGATGAAGTGAGCTGTAGCTCACGAAAGCTCATGCTCAAATAAATTGGTTAGTCTCTAAGGTGCCACAAGTACTCCTTTTCTTTTTGCGAATACAGACTAACACGGCTGTTACTCTGAAACCTACAAGAATAAGACTCATGACAACATTACATGTATTATAGGCATATAGAATCATAGAATATCTGGGTTAGAAGGGACCTCAGGAGATCATCTAGTCCAACCCCCTGCTCAAAGCAGGGCCAATCCCCAATTTTTTCCCCAGATCCTTAAATGGCCCCCTTGAGGATTGAACTCACAACCCTGGGTTTAGCAGGTCAATGCTCAAACCACTGAGCTATCCCTCCCCCCAGTACGGACAGTGCAGCCAGCAGTCACCCTGATCTTTAACATACGGGCACAGCCAGTTGAGACTGGTCCAGCCATGAAATGCTCCACTTTGCTCCTGAGGCTTGAGCGTGAAGCACAATAGCCTCCAATTGACATTCCTGCAGATCAAGCAGTATTTTGCTCCCCTCTAGGGCCTTACATTCAGCTCAATTTTATGCTAATCAGGTGTGGGCTCCAAGCTCCTCAGAACTGGCCAATGCAGCCCTTAGCTGGGCAAAGTTTGGGCGCTTTCTAGTCAAGGCACATATTATACATTGCTTCCTCTAACCCTTGCGTAACTGACGGGCATTGCCACTTATTTTACCTTAATAGTAGTATGGCATTTAAAGAGAACTACAAAGGGGCAAGCTTTGGCTAACCCCACATGGCGTGTTAAATAAACTGTGATTATACAGAAAAGCAGTAAAGTCAGAGGGGATTTATCAATGTATTAACCAGGGAATCATTAAAATGCATGGCCTAACTGTAGGATGGAGGACTTCCCATTAACAACAAGAGGTCATAAGTGGTGCAGAACTGACAGCTGCTCCCAGCTGAGTTATAGGAAGTCTTTGTTACTACAGAATAAGCTTCCTAAGAAGAAAAGAATGGGTCTCTCCTAAACGAGATGCAGAGGATAAAATACAGGGGGCTCCTCTGTCTACGTATGCAGGCAAAGGATGGACAGTAGCACGATGTCCCGAAAAAAAGAGTAGTCTGAGAACGTGTCTGCAACAGGGCTCCGCAGAGCTGACAAAGGTGAATCTGGCCATATCTCCACCCAGTGATACAGGGAAGAAGTAGTACACCTGGCATCCATTCCTCGCCCACCTGGCAGAGAAGCAGCCCTTTAAGCCTGGATTGATGGCTAAGGGAAAGGATAAGAGGGGCCAAGCATCCATTTCACGGTGTCCCATGAGACCACAGAATGAAGATGATGCAGATGAGCACACCAGCTGCAGACACAGGGGGACATCTCCAGCCTTGCTGGAGAAAATAAAACATCAGCTCAGCCTGAGAAAGAAAAGAAGTGACAATGTGCCAAATCTGGAGTGACAATGTGCCACAGAAGAGAATGACCCGGGTGAATATCACAGAGACAAAACCTAGCACCAAGGAGGCTGGCCTGTAGACTTGGGCAGCATCCAGCCTGACTGAGGGGCAGCTAGCTGCTCTGCTGACCATTGCTAAGAAGATTGATCTGCTTTCCTTGTTTCTTAGGATGTGAGACTCACTCAAAAGAGGAGAGTCTGCATCACCCCAATACTGTGCCATGGACATACAATGTTGAGAACTAAGACAGAGCAAATGCTGTTCCATCTGGAAGCCATAGTGTCAGAGATCCTGTTCTACTTCCATGACCTCTCGAAGGTACCATTCCCCTTCTCTCCCACTTTTTACATGGGAGAAATAGGAGGATGCTCAGGATGGCTCTAATTTACCAAGAATGAGTTCTGTCTACTCCCTACCCTCAATTCCTATTCTCTTCCACTCTTGAGGGGGTTCAGGGCATGGCACTGAAGAAAACCTCAGGTGGCTATGATCAGCCATGTGCTCCTGAACAGAAAGATCTTTATTTCCCTAAAATCATATCCAGTGGTGTGCTTACTCATGCACACAAACACATGCATATATGTACAGCATCTATGTTACTGGAGAGGTTTAATGAGCCATATTTTGAACTCTGATGGTCCCAGCTGTATGTTCTGATTAAAAGGACACAGTCAGGACAGAGGTACTCTTTGGATACATCCTTAGAAATCTGAAACCTACTCAAAGCAAATGGCTGCACTGGTTTTAGGAGCTAACCAAAGTGGTAAACCGCTTCCTCAGTCTTGAGTGTCTACAGCCTGCGTCAGAACTGAGTACCAAGCCATGCAAAAAACTATCATCCTACTTCACTGAAAACATCACACATGTTCAAGAAGGCTTCCCAACAATGTGGATCTGCCCCACCTTCACCCAGCAATCAGTAGCTCGCCTGCATTATCAAAAGTTCAATATATTCGCTCATCAAGAACTTATAGACACCCTAAAGGAATACTCACCCAAGACCTGTGAATCCAACCATGTTCCTTCCAGCTTGTGAGAGAGTCATGAGCAACTGGTGCTACTCATGACCAAAATAGCCAACGCCTCTTTAAGGGAAAGAATCTTCCCTTCCTCCTTCAAAACATGCAATAGTCTGACCAAAACTGAAGAAACCAACCCTAGATAATCAGTTCTAGCCAACTACTGCCCATTGTCAAACTTCCTATTCCTGAGCAAGCTCACACAGAAGCTATCTGAAGGCAAACTTCAAAAATCATCTAATTCAGGGATCTCAAAGTCCCGGCCCGTGGGCCATCGGCGGCCTGAGAACCTCCCCACTGTGGCCCGAGGAGGAGAAATGCAGGCAGCCACACTGCCAAAAATGTCTGCTGCAGGCACTGCCTCCCGCGGAGGGGGAGAGGGACCGAGATACCATCGCTAGTCGCCAGGCAGAGTCAGCCGTGGAGGCAACATCATTAGTTGCCGGGCAGAGTCAGCCATGGAGGCAGCATCACTAGTCGCCGGGCAGAGTCAGCCATGGAGGCAGCGTGACTTTTTGCCACAACGAATCTAAAGTTGTAGGACTGTTTTATTATTTCTAAGAAATTCAAAATAAAAATACAATATAAATGTTTTCTTTTCGGAACACCATCTTCAGTGACATTATTGGCCTGCTGGGAGGATTTGAGGACTGGCCCTGGACCTAAGGTAAATTCTGTTTGAGACCCCTGATCTAATTGAAATGAATATTCAATCCCAGCACAATCTGCATTCAGGCCAAGGCCTTCAAACTGAAATTCCTCAGTGGCACTGAGGGATGGCCTCCTCCTATCAGCGGATAGAGGGTAGATATCCATTATCTGCCCTCTGGACCTCTCTGAAGCATTCATCGCTGTCGACCATGAGATACTACTGTTGGGATGAGGTCACCTCATGGATGAAGAACAGCTGGCTGAAGATGAACCTGAGAAAGATAGAGGTTACGCTGGTGGGCAGAGGAAAGCATTTTGAAGAATTTGCCTCCATGGCGCAGTCTCCTTTGGTTGAAGGCCAACATCTACAACTGATCACTTCAGTCCATAGTTTAAGAATTCTCTTGGATTCCTCACTAACACTAGGTCCCAGAAAGCAGTACGTGTGGATGCTGCTATCATCTCTGGTTGGCTAGGAGACTCTGTCCCATCTTGGCAAACGATGATCTGGCCTCAGCTATTCAGACCTTCATCACCTCTTGGCTGGACTACAGCAGTGTAGCGTATCTCGGCCTGAAGCCTTCAGCACTTAGAAACTCTGACTGGTACATAACACTGCATCACCTCTCAGCAACACTGGCTACTGTAAACACACCAAACCTGTTCTTCATTCCCTAC
Organism: Caretta caretta; assembly: GCF_965140235.1. NCBI lineage: Eukaryota > Metazoa > Chordata > Testudines > Cheloniidae > Caretta > Caretta caretta. The sequence goes on along the minus strand of NC_134210.1, from coordinate 6,044,061 downwards.
AACTGTGTCCCGTATAATATCAAATCAAGTTCAAGGTCTCAGTCTTTATCTTCAAGGCCCTTAATGGCCTACACCCAGCTTGTCTGAAAGATCACCTCAAGCTCTAGGATTAAGAGCATAGTCAATAACTTTGCGTTGGCGCAATGGTACTTTCAACAATAAGAGTTTGCTCCAATAAGCTTTGCTCATATATGCAGATGATAGAGCTTTAGCTGGGGGCCTGTTCAGACTGTGGAATGAACTCCCAAACCTCACCATCTTCCACTCTAAGTTCAAGGCACATTTCTTTGACCTTGCCTTCTTGGACATAAGCATATAGCAGTGTGTGTGTGTGTAATTATAATTATAAAAATAATTCTAAGAGAAATCACTCCCCTGCACATACTTCTCCCACTGGGGAGGAAATGAGAGAACAAACACATGACAGGACAGTGGGGTGGGAGGAGGTATTGTTTCATATTCTCTGTGTGTATATAAAGTCTGCTGCAGTTTCCACGGTATGCATCCGATGAAGTGAGCTGTAGCTCACGAAAGCTCATGCTCAAACAAATTGGTTAGTCTCTAAGGTGCCACAAGTCCTCCTTTTCTTTTTGCGAATACAGACTAACACGGCTGTTCCTCTGACACATGACAGATGTTAGTCACGTTGCTTAATGCACGACTGAAAGGCACTCAGATGACATGGTGATGAGCACTATATAAAATCCAGAATAGAGCAGAAGAAACTAGCCATGCTATTTATAAAGACAGCAGATCCATCACTAAACCTCTTTTAAAACAGGTAAGGTTGTTACATACAATTTTCCAGACCACGCACTTCAATATTTCCAGCTGTTTGACTGCATTTTAGAGCAAGGAAAAACTTTATAAGAGTAAGATCTATCGCACTGTGGTATAGTCTCCCCCAAGGTACTGGAGGAAGCCGCATTGATTGAGTCATTTAAAATTGGATTAGAAAAAAGCCACTGGAATGATTCTACACTGGTTGAGTTATATAGTCTAAATGAGACCTAATTCACCTTCTTCATTCATAATTTCAATGACTCTGTTCCTAGGACACAACCATATGGGTTTAAAATAGATGTGTCGGAACTGTGCTCTTTTACACTGACCATACCCACTGCACCAAAATGCTGTACATCTTTTCTGATTATTTCCCCACTTTCAGCTCCAAGAGGTAGCAGCATTGCTTCTAGCATTAGGGAAAGGCACGGCGCTTATCACATTCACACGGCCATCCACTATGGCTTTCCCAAGTGAGATGATCCATGCATGCCAATGCACTATAAGACTGTGCGATATAAGTACCAAACGCCATCATAAGTCCAGAAAAAAAATACACCCACAGTCTAAAAAGAAAACTCTTGGACTTGCATCTGACTTTGAAGTTTTTCACAGTAATGTGAATGGAAAAAAAAACCTTAGCAGCTGGTACCCAGTTCAAATAGCCCTGCTGACACTTCAGCAATTTGACTACCCCTGTAAGTTGTCTCAGCCCTAGGTTACAAGCCATTGGCAAAGGCAAACACATATGTATGAAGGAGGAAGGAGAAAGAGAGAGTGATGTTAAGATAAAGCTGTTAAGAGAACTTAACACTGGGCAATTTGTAACTAGAGTGAGATCAAATGATTATTATTACTTGCATTTCAGTAGTGCTTGGTGCCCTGATGTTGGCTGGGGCTCTGTTATGCTAGTTTGTACATACGCACACAGGTAAAAAGAAACAGTCCCCGTCCCAGAGAGCTTACAACCTAAACAGACATGAGGTGGGAGGGAGAAATAAGTGCCCTGGCCAAGGTCACACATCAGCTGAGACCCACTCCAGTGCCCTTTCCACTAGACCATGTTGCCTCTTGTATGTCTAGGTGTCCCAAGATCAAGAGGGCTTGAGCTGAGACTAGCCCCAAAACAGCTCTTACTAATACTGGCAAATAACCTGCCAGACAGCGTATCTGCATTCACACTGCAGCGTTCAGCTGTAAACTACCTACACAACAACCTAGAGGCTCTCTCCTGCAGAACGGACTCATGCTTTACTCAGGCAAAACTCCCACTGGCCTTGATGGGGGGGAATGCAGAATTTCACTGTATGCACTTCCTGGGGCCTGATCCTCCCCTCACGAGGAAGTGTGTAAGTTCACAGTAATCCCACTGCTGTCAGTACAGCTATGAGCACAGACTATTTGGACTCCCCAGACATGGGTCCCCTGGGTGATTAATTTGGGGACTTCCCGATACAGCCACAGGACACATCTCCAGCAGCATCTCCGGGACTTTCAGCTGGCAGGGAAACAAGCCATGGGAGAAACAACCAGTAGACGCAGAGACTCGCTGAGAGTAGCTGAGCACTGTCGAGCTGACAAGCTCTCTTTGCTACGATGGCTTGTCATCAGTGCTTAAAAAAAATAAAGCTGCATTTCATTGCCTTGGGGTAACTAAGGCATGTGAGCTATCCTGAGGTAAAACCAGTGAAGGCAAGGCATGTTCGTTTTACTGTGAGGTAAACGCCTTGCGTTCAGCACCATACCCTGTCTGGGGGAGTGAGTACAGGGCTGTGGGCATAGCCTTTGATGGGGGCACACACAGAGCCGTGAGGATGGGGAAACCTGCTTTGTGGGGGAAGGGGGAAAACACACAAAGCCCCTTGCATAGAGAGAGAATGAGGGGCAATGGTATGGGGGGAGGGGGACATCATGGAGGACATGCAGAGCTCCTGCCTTGTGGCAAAAGGGGAAATGGGCAGGGGGAGCTACACAGAGCGGTTGCCAGGGTGGGGGAAGATTGAATGGGGCCAAGAAGAGGATGGGGGAATGACAATGCACGCAGAGTCCCTGGCATGGGGGTAGAATAGCTGTGGGGGGCAGTAATAGGGAGGGAACAGGTCATTCAGAGCCCCAGCATATGGCAGAGGGGAGAACGGGGGGAATAGTCATGGGGATGGGAGAGAGAATGGGGGACACAGGGCCTCTGAATGAGGTAGGGGGTTGGGGAGCTGCAGGGTATCAAAGAAATAGTAGGGGTGGGAGGTTGGCATACAGGAGGGAATGGAGGGTCACAGAGAAAAATCTTGGAGTCATTGCGGGTAGTTCTCTGAAGGCGTCCATGCAGTGTGCAGCGGCCGTCAAAAAAGCAAACGGGATGTTAGCAATCATTAAAAACGAGGTAGAGAATAAGATGGAGAATATCTTATTGCCCTTATATAAATCCATGGTGCGCCCACATCTGGAATACTGCGTACAGATGTGGTCCCCTCATCTCAAAAAAGATATACTGGCATTAGAAAAGGTTCAGAAAAGGACAACTAAAATTATTAGGGGTTTGGAACAGGTCCCATATGAGGAGAGATTAAAGAGGCTAGGACTTTTCAGCTTGGAAAAGAGGAGACTAAGGGGGAATATGATAGAGGTGTATAAAATCATGAGTGGTGTGGAGAAAGAAGTGAATAAGGAAAAGTTATTTACTTGTTCCCATAATATAAGAACTAGGGGCCACCAAATGAAATTAATGGGTAGCAGGTTTAAAACAAATAAAAGGACGTTCTTCTTCACTCAGCGCACAGTAAACCTGTGGAACTCCTTGCCTGAGGAGGTTGTGAAGGCTAGGACTATAACAGGGTTTAAAAGAGAACTAGATAAATTCATGGAGGTTAAGTCCATTAATGGCTATTAGCCAGGATGGGTAAGGAATGGTGTCCCTAGCCTCTGTTAGTCAGAGGGTGGAGATGGATGGCAAGAGAGAGATCACTTGATCATTACCTGTTAGGTTCATTCCCTCTGGGGCACCTGGCATTGGCCACTGTCGGAAGACAGGATACTGGGCTGGATGGACCTTTGGTCTGACCCAGTAGGGCCATTCTTATGAGCCCCAAGCTGTTTTTGTTCTGGGGGAAAAAAGGGAAGAGATTTTTATAGCACAGCAGTTATAAAGAAGTTGTTCTTTAAAAAATTATGAAATTATTCTTGGCCTTCGTTCAGCAGCTACAGGAAGCTCTGGAGCGGATTTGGTTTCTGCAGCTGCTCAAGAGCAATTACAACAGGCAGTGCCATCTATGACTGGAAACCTCTTGTTCCACCACTGCTGTTGTCATCATGAATAGGTCGGAATATGAACAAGAGGCTGCTCGGCAGCTCTCCAACACCACTTTCTACAAGCCATTACCCTATGATCCCACTGAGAGTTACCAAAAGCAACTACAGCATTTGCTCAAGAAACTTCCTGAAAAAGCACAAGATCAAATCCGCACAGACACACCCCTGGAACCCCGACCTGGGATATTCTATCTACTACCCAAGATCCATAAACCTGGAAATCCTGGGCGCCCCATCATCTCAGGCATTGGCACCCTTACAGCAGGATTGTCTGGCTATGTAGACTCCCTCCTCAGGCCCTACGCTACCAGCACTCCCAGCTACCTTCGAGACACCACTGACTTCCTGAGGAAACTACAATCCATCGGTGATCTTCCTGATAACACCATCTTGGCCACTATGGATGTAGAAGCCCTCTACACCAACATTCCACACAAAGATGGACTACAAGCCGTCAAGAACACTATCCCCGATAATGTCACGGCTAACCTGGTGGCTGAACTTTGTGACTTTGTCCTTACCCATAACTATTTTACATTTGGGGACAATGTATACCTTCAGATCAGCGGCACTGCTATGGGTACCCGCATGGCCCCACAGTATGCCAACATTTTTATGGCTGACTTAGAACAACGCTTCCTCAGCTCTCGTCCCCTAACTCCCCTACTCTACTTGCACTATATTGATGACATCTTCATCATCTGGACCCATGGAAAAGAAGCCCTTGAGGAATTCCACCATGATTTCAACAATTTCCATCCCACCATCAACCTCAGCCTGGTCCAGTCCACACAAGAGATCCACTTCCTGGACACTACAGTGCTAATAAACAATGGTCACATAAACACCACCCTATACCGGAAACCTACTGACCACTATTCCTACCTACATGCCTCCAGCTTTCACCCTGACCATACCACACGATCCATCGTCTACAGCCAAGCTCTGCGATACAACCGCATTTGCTCCAACCCCTCAGACAGAGACAAACACCTACAAGATCTCTGTCAAGCATTCTTACAACTACAATACCCACCTGCAGAAGTGAAGAAACAGATTGATAGAGCCAGAAGAGTTCCCAGAAGTCACCTACTACAGGACAGGCCTAACAAAGAAAGTAACAGAACGCCACTAGCCGTCACCTTCAGCCCCCAACTAAAACCCCTCCAACGCATTATTAAGGATCTACAACCTATCCTGAAGGATGACCCAACACTCTCACAAATCTTGGGAGACAGGCCAGTCCTTGCCTACAGACAGCCCCCCAACCTGAAGCAAATACTCACCAACAACCACATACCACACAACAGAACCACTAACCCAGGAACCTATCCTTGCAACAAAGCCTGTTGCCAACTGTGCCCACATATCTATTCAGGGGACAGCATCAAAGGGCCTAATAACATCAGCCACACTGTCAGAGGCTCGTTCACCTGCACATCCACCAATGTGATATATGCCATCATGTGCCAGCAATGCCCCTCTGCCATGTACATTGGTCAAACTGGACAATCTCTACGTAAAAGAATAAATGGACACAAATCAGATGTCAAGAATTATAACATTCATAAACCAGTCGGAGAACACTTCAATCTCTCCGGTCACGCAATCACAGACATGAAGGTCGCTATCTTACAACAAAAAAACTTCAAATCCAGACTCCAGTGAGAAACTGCTGATTTGGAATTCATTTGCAAATTGGATACTATTAATTTAGGCTTAAATAGACACTGGGAATGGCTAAGTCATTATGCAAGGTAGCCTATTTCCCCTTGTTTTTTTTCTACCCCCCCTCCCCCCACGTTCTGGTTAAACTTGGATTTATGCTGGAAATGGCCCACCTTGATTATCATGCACATTGTAAGGAGAGTGGTCAGTTTGGATGAGCTATTGCCAGCAGGAGAGTGAGTTTGTGTGTGTGGGGGGGGGGGGTGAGAAAACCTGGATTTGTGCTGGAAATGGCCCACCTTGATTATCATGCACATTGTACGGAGAGTGGTCTCTTTGGATGAGCTATTACCAGCAGGAGAGTGAGTTTGTGTGTGTGGTTTTTGGAGGGGGGTGGGGGGGTGAGAAAACCTGGATTTGTGCTGGAAATGGCCCAACTTGATGATCACTTTAGATAAGCTATTACCAGCAGGAGAGTGGGGTGGGAGGAGGTATTGTTTCACGGTCTCTGTGTATATAATGTCTTCTGCAGTTTCCACAGTATGCATCCGATGAAGTGAGCTGTAGCTCACGAAAGCTCATGCTCAAATAAATTGGTTAGTCGCTACGGTGCCACAAGTCCTCCTTTTCTTTTTTCCTTCTATTCTGCCTTCCATCCTTCCCTCTCAACCTCCCATGCACCAAAGCATAAATGAATCCCCTCCTTCCACACTTGAGCAACAGCCGTAAGTGGGTTTGGATAGCACTTCATTCCTAGTATCTCTATTTACCCCTTGCTTTTCCCCAGGAAACTCAGCAGCTACTCCAAGGTGGGCCCCAATGTTGTTGACATTGGAATGGCGACAGCAGGAGGTCCCGCAGCAAACTATTGTCACCCTTCCCTTCACTCTAAGAAGTACAGCCCTTGAGCTCTGAGTTCAGGTGAGATCTCAGAAGTTTAGCAGGTTTGGCCCTGTCAATGGTTGGATCGGAGACTCATGGGTAAGCCAGGAAGCTGCAGGGAGTGGTGTTAGTCTGTATGTGGTGCTCTTCCCTCTTATCCGGTGCTTGAGATGGACCTGATCAGAAAGTTTTGGATCTGAGAAACCTGTGGTCATGGGGAAGTTTGGATCAGATTTATAGGGTGGTGGCATTGCCCTTCTTTACAGCGTACCCTTACGGATCTCTTCTCTCTCCAGCATCAGGCCTGGCCACTACCTCAGTTCCCCTCTGGCCCAGTTTCCCTCTGCTGGTCAAGTGCTTGGCTGATTTAATTGCTCCCTCTGGCTAAATCAGGAGAACTCCACCACTTCTGAACAAACAGGAGTCCACACCAAATCTTGGCTTTGACCAGCCATTCGTCACTCTCTCTGACCCATAGCGTCAAACTAAGGAGCTTCTAAACTGAGTGCCAAGCATTTGAGAATGTTATTACCCTTTATCCTTGCGGTTGTGGCTTTTACCCACAAGGATGTGTTTTGGTACAGAAAAAGATCCTTGCTCCCATTCTCAGGCCATTTGCTCTCCCTTAAAACCTGCTATTGTGGCATGAGGGATTCAGTTAAACTCATAGAGCTCTTGATCCTCCAGCAATTAGAAAACACCAGGCCATGTTGTATGGGGGGGTTTAGGGTAGGCAGTATTTCTCTCATTCACTGCATGTGTTGTTTGCGTCTCTCTGCTCCCATGGTGTTAGTGGCAAGATTCAAAGCCACGTCTGACAGTCCCGTGCATTCAAAAAAATCACAAGTCAAATCCCTCCCCACCCCCAGATCATGAGATTGGCTTAAAAATCATGGGATTTTCTGAAGTAATTTGCAGGGGTGGGGTGGGGAGAGGGTTGGCCGAGTGAGTCATAGATGGGTCTTGTGGTGAATGAACTAGAATCAATGAGCTCTGGAGTCAGCTATGTCACACGCTTCCCCGTCTGATGCTGGGCAAGTCACTGCATCTCCTGTGCCTCCCTTGCCCAGCTATAAAGTGAGGATAATACTGCCTGGCTCCCACCATTTTCCTGTCTCATCCATTCAGATCGTAAGCTCTTTGGGGCAGATGGCCTCTCACTAGGTGTTCATACAGTGCCTTGCACAACGGGGAGCTGATATTGGTAGGAAACGCTAGATGCTACTGGAATAAAAATGAAAACCACTAATAACTAGAGAGGTGGGTCAGATGATTTCTCACCCATCCCTTAGTCTGATCTCCAAGCTTCCTAGTCTGCCATGACTGGCACAGAAAGAAAGACTAGAACAAAGTTTGCCTTACCAGACTGGTCCAGCAAATCCAGTATCTGGCCTCCCTCAGTGGCCCAATGCATGATGCTTCAGCAAAGGGTGAAAGTCCCAAGCAATGACCCCAGCCAATTGTGCAGAGCGGTTCCTGATCCCTGCAGCAAACAGCTGAAACCCTGATGCTCAGCATAGGCCAACAGAACCTCATGCAGTGGGAATCTTACAGTGAAGGAGAAGGAGACTTAGTGTTTCGGCCCTGACAGTAGAGCGAGAAAGGAAGTTTTCTGGGCTTTTGGGACTTTTAATTGACCTGGACTTTTTCCTCACCATGTCCATCACTTAGACTGAGCCCGGATGGTTGTAAAACACGGCATCCTGGACATCCTCTGAGAGAGGATGTTGCAGTCCTGCCTTGCTGTGCAAATGCTCAGTGTAAGAGGGCCACTCAGGCACCTGTTACAGCCCCCACTGGAGAGGAGCATCACTGGTGAAGGAGCTGCCCTGTGAGGCTTGCAACGGGAAGGGCTGGGGCATGCCAGGGACAGCGTAAGGAAGCTACTAAATCAATGATATTTTCAAATGAGCTGATTTCTTTGTGCAGGATGAAGTATTGAAGCCCCTGCTGCCAATCCTTGCGGGAGGGGGGGACATATCTGAGGCAGACAGTATTATCAAGAAATCTGCCAAACCCCTCCATAAGATCTTTAAACACCTGGGAATGGAGGATTATGGGTCCATGATGATAAACCTTCCCACTAAACTAATTTCTTTCTTCCGTCATGTAAGTCAGCAGGGTCAAGCGAGCTCCAGGCATTCGGCTTTTTCCAGACGGGGATTTCCCTGACTCCAGCCATCAGTACAGGAGCATTGATGCAGCCCTAGCACACAAAGGCAAAAGAGCAATTTGCATGAAGTCTGCTTCAGCATCTGTCTCTACCTGGTGCGCGAACGCCGCAGCCTCAGAGCTGTAGGAGAATTTGGTGGATGCACAGGTTAGAGGGATGTGAAGGGGGTAACATAAGACCCTCCAAATTACCAGGCCTTGGCGTGCACAAAGGAGTAATGCATCCCTTCCCCATAGATTCTCTCTCTGACCAAGATCCTGGCTCAAGTCTCTGCTGGCATCCACATTTGACCTCCTTATTCATTTCTCCCCCTACTGGTTCTGTGTCCATGCCTTGCCTCTGAGTAGCATCTTTCCAGGTGGAGCTGGAAGGACAGGGTACGAAGAGATTAGCAGAGCACTTGAGCATTGTGTGGTTGAGACTGCGTAAGCCCTTAGGGTCAGAGACCATTGTTCTATGTAGGTGTAGGGCTTCGAGCAATGGGACCCTGCCGCTATCACAATAGAAGTGTGAAAGAAAAAGAAAACAATTCTACCAGAAAGCCAGACTGTGCCTACTTCCCATTTTAAAACTTTCCCCTTAATGCCCTGGTGACATGGTTTCCCCCTTAACCCGCATCCAACTTCCACCACCAGAGCTCTTGGGAGATAATCCAAGACCTACCGCAAGCATATTAGTACCAGACTCCACGTGAGGAGTGTCAGGGACTCAGGGTACAAGAGCAGTATTGGCTGGAAGGAAACTTGATATAATTGTGAGGATTGTGCCCACATATGATGGGGCAGGGAAGGCAAGGACTCTTGGCCCTCCCTTCTATGCAGGGCACATCAGCTGTCCCTGCCTCAGAGCTACAGGAGGGAGCTCCCCTTCATCCTCTGTGCATCTTCTTGTTGTTTTGCCTCATTGCAGATGTACAAGAGCAAATAGCCAGACATGCTAACCCAGCTGCTGGACTGCCTGAGGTGCCCACCGGCTCCCAGACAAGATGCAGCAGTCATATTCATTGACAAAAAACACAGTTACTGCCTCTGTTTTAGCAAGTGCCATCAAAGCGCCGAGGACCCAAAGCTGGTAGAGGTCACATGTGGCTCGAAAGCTTCTCTCTCTCTCACCAACAGAAGTTGGTCCACTAAAAGATATTCTCACCCACCTTGTCTCTCAGATATCCTGGGACCAATGCTGCTACAACCGTACTGCATACATCAAAGCTCTTGACAATTCTTTAGCCCCATTCTCACGAGAAGCAGACGTTAATCCTAGGACCCCAGAGTCCTGGTTTCCTGGCCTGAAAGTATGACTGCTATAGATAATACAAAAATGCAAGAGAGAAAATTACAGCCCTCATTATCTCTCCTACTGCCACTTCTCTCTAAACTAGTGAAAATATCATCCCCTTCGACAGGACCACAAATTCCTGAGCATCCAGCTCTCCATCTAAGATCATTGGCAGTTTGTGTAGTTACCCACAGGGTGTCTGGCTGGCTTATCAGATGGGAAAGGAATTAAACTTCAGAGAACGGAGAAAATTGCAGGAGATTAATAGTTTTTTCATTGTCTGGCTTGAATTTAGTGCCCACTACAAGGGGGCTGATCTGGTGAACAACAAAGACATCGACATGATCTATAGTGGTGAGTAAGGAAGGCCTCAGGTATAGATCTGGGTGTGTATCCACATGTCCAGGAATGTGTGTGTCTGTATCTGGGCTCCTGCATCCTGTATGCTTGTCAGTTAGCGTTGCCAACTTTCTAATAGCACAAAACTGAACACCCTTGCCCCACTCCTTCCCCAAGACCCCAGCCCTGCCCTTTCACTGAGGCCCTGCCCCTCATTCACTCCAGCCCACCTCCCTCCATCACTCACTCTCCTCCACTGTCACTCACTTTCACTGGGCTGGGGCAGAGGGTTGGGATACGGGATCGGGTGAGGGCTCCAACTAGGGATGCGGGCTCCAGGGTGGGGTCAAAAATGAGGGGTTATGGGTGCAGGAGAAGGCTCCAGGCTGGGGCAGAGGGTTGGGGGTGCAGCAGGGGGTGAGGGCTCTGGCTAGGGTGTAGGAAGGGGCTGTGGTCTGGAGCCGAGGGCTTCGGAATGTGGAAGGGGACTCAGGCCTGGGGCAGAGGGTTGGGGTGTGGGAGAGAGTTCAGGGTGGGGACTCAAGGGCAGAGTTTGGGTGTGGGACGGGGCTCAGGGCTGGGGCAGGGGATTGGGGTGTGGGAGGGGGTGCAGGTTCTGGGAGAGAGTTTGGGTGCAGGAGGGGGTTCCAACCTGGGCAGGAGGTTTGGGGTATGGGCTCTGGCCGGGTGGTGCTAACCTCAGGCAGCTCCCAGATGGCGGCACAGCGGGGCTAAGGCAGGCTCCCTGCCTGCCCTGGCTTCGTGCTGCTCCCAGAAGTGGCCAGCATGTCCGGCCCCTAGGTGGAGGTGCAGCCAGGTGGCTCTGGCCATGTGCACTGCCCGCACCCTCAGGGGTCACCTTCACAGCTCCCATTGACCGGCCAATGGGAGCTGCGGAGCCAGCGCTCAGGGCTGGGGCAGCGCGTGGCAATTCCCTGGGCACCCCTGTACCTAGGAGCCGCAGGGACATGCCAGCCGCTTCCGGGAGCTGTGCGGAGCCAGGGCAGGCAGGGAGCCTGCCTTAGCCCTGCTGCACCACCAACCTGACTTTTAACAGCCTGGTCAGCGGTGCTGGCTAAAGCCACCAGGGTCGAAAACCAGACGCCTGGCAACCCCATTGTCAATATGAGTGTCTGCAAGTACTAGTGTGTGGATCTGCGTATTTGGATATCTGGGTGTAGGTCTGTGCGTATATTATAAATAGAAACTGGAGATGAACCAATTAAGTGATCTCTAAGGCCTGATTTATAGTCCATTGAAATCAATTGGAGTCTTTCCATTGCTTTCAATGAGCTTTGGATCCAGCCACTAGCCCTTCTATTCCCACCGTGCCCTGCCAACGCATTGTTCACTCTACTTGAATAGGCGGCAATGGGTCCTGTGGCACCTTATAGACTAACAGACTTGTATGTGCTTCCCCCACCTAGTCTATTTAGTCTGGAAGCTCTTTGGGGCAGGGAGTGTGTACTACTTTGTGTCTGTGCAACCCCTAGGAGTCCCTGTTATTTGGTGGCCTTTAGGCTCTACCATAATAAAGAGGATTGATAAAAAAATAAAATCATCATCATCATGAAGAAAATGGATTGTTCCCTACAGCAGATACTCAGTTACTTTCTGCAGCCAAGTATTAAACGTTGCAAATGATGGAGCTTCCCCTGCTGCCCTTGGAGATTGTTCTACAGTCTAATCCTGTAGCTCTCACCAAAAACAATGCTTCTCCCTGCCTTGCGTTTACCCATTCAGTTACAGGTAGGCAGCTGTCACACCCTCTCCTTAGTCACTCAGTGGCCAAGCTCTCCAGATCCAGTTCTTTGAGTCTATCTTCAGAAATCAATCCCAGACGTTCCTTCATTTTTATTGCTTGGCTGAGTCCACTGCAATTCCCTCTGCCAGCCCAGAACCTAATGCAACACACCCGACCAGAAATACAGAGCAGAGTTCTTTTATTCCCCCCTGTGTTTTAGTTTATAAAACGTGTGCCCATCAGAAGGTGTCTGGGGGCATCACACCAATCTAGCCACTGTCTGGGGAAGGTGGAGGATGGATTTGCAAATGCGATTTTCAAGCAGCATTAACACTTGCTTTTATTTAAATCCAGACAGTTTTCACTCAGACTATTGTAATGATATGCAGGGTAGTGAGGGCATGGAGGGAGAGGGTGATCAACTAGGCTTGACCACAAATGGTTTTGCTGGTTATTAATCACAGTCCTATTGCCATCTAGATGTTGACAGCCTAGGGCTGTCAATTCAGCAACTTTCACCAGCAAGGAGTTCACTGCAAAAGGACAGAAGCTGACATTCAAATATATATTCCATGTTGTTTGCTCAGCACTTAGCCCACCCAAGATGCTAGTACAGCACAATTAAAGAGAGAATACAATGCATACGCAATACATTTCAATAGTTCCTTCTAAGTGACCATCAAAGGGCAAAAAAGAGTCAGTGCTCTTTTTGGTCTCTTTGTTGCATGAAAGAGGCTCAAAACCTATTTTTACTCCCTTCCCCAAAAGTTCTACATATGTGCATTCCTGCTGATGGGTGCTGCTCTGACCAAGCAGGGCATCCATAAACCCTTCTTAAGCCAGGTCTACAGCTGCTTTGCATCACTGGAGCTAGGCAAAGCAGCAGGAGCAGATCAATGAATCTGGCCCACTGAGTTTTAAACAGCCTGAATGCAAACAAAAAAACCACACCACCACTTGTCCTTTCTCAGAGGATGTCTTGGTACTTGTGATCTCAGAGTTTAATTCATAGAGTTTAAGGCCAGGAGAGACCATTAAATCATCTAGTCCATTATCCTATATACTAGCACAGGCCATTAGATTTCACTCACTTACCAGTTGTTCATAGGATTGCAAGCCTTGTCTACACTAGACACTTTTTCTTAACGTTTCTTGTGTGGCTGCATTGCGAGGATGGAAGCACAAGGAGAGACCAGCTGCTGCTGGCATTTTAATCACAGTACCATTTAGACCTGCTCCAAGCAAAGAGAGGTGACATGGTGGTTAAGACACCAGTGGCTGGTCTACACTGGAACTGCACCAATGGGAACAGTGGTGGGGAAAACTCCTCCAGCCTTTATCTACTGGAGAGCAGCAAAGTCAGGTCACAAGCCCCACTACTTTTGCCATTGCAAGTCCCCTTTAATTCTGTTCATTTTATGTGGGGAATTTGCCAGGAGACCAGCTCTAAGATCTCTCCAGAGGAGGGTGGGGTTTCCTTTTCCTGCCGCCCTGGTTCCTCTTGTTTCAGTTTGAGAGCTGGAGGGTGACGGCAAAGCCTCCATGGCCAAAGTCACTTTGGAATCCATCCAGTGTGTGGGCAGATTCTGTGAGCATCGGGCCTCCATGTGCCTCTCCCTTAGTCACAGAGCTGCCCTGATATTGTTATCAAAAGTCCTTCAAGGGCAGAAGTGAAAGACTCGGAGCAGAGGGCTAGGGAAAAGCGGAGAGAAGGAAACTCTGCACCCCTGAGAGTTAGAGAGGCCACATGGAGAAAACAACCCTCCCTCTGGAGGAGAAACATAGAGCAGAGCCCTGGTTGGGGTGCAGAGAGGAACTGAGCCACAAATGGGGACCAGTGGAAGAGAGCCATAACTCTCTGCCAAGCATAGCTGCTAGAATGTTGGCCCCCACAGACCTGGAGCCCAGCACCTCAGAGGTCTGGCTAGTCCATCGCCATTTCAGAAGGAGCTGGCACGGTTTCTAACGAGCTGTATTCCATTTGTGTGTTTGCAGAACAGTTTGATTTGTGAACGCTCCTCTGGCAAGACAATTAGTTCCTTCTAGGCCATCTAAGCATGAGGTTTTATAACCACAAACTGCCTAGAGAATGTAAGTAAAGCAAAACTTCCAGAGATGTTTTTATCAAAACTTCATAATCAGAAAGTCCTTTCACAAAAGCAACACTACAGTGAGCTGGCTAGTGAGTTTGTGCACCCCTCCCTTCTACTGGATGGAATCAGAACTGCTCACCTGTGTCATTGGACCTATACTACTAACACCTAATGGCAATTCATCTATTCAGAGAGTTTAAAGCTAGAAGGTACCATTATATCATCTAATCAGATCTCCTGATTAACGCAGGCCATTAAATTGACTGGAATGTTGAAGCTAGACAGATTTAGACTGGAAATAAGGTATACATTTTTAACAGTAAGAGTAATTAACCACTGAAACCATTTAAAGGGGCCGTGGTGGATTGCCCATCATTGGGAATTTCTAACTCAAGATTGGATGTTTTTCTAAAAGATCTGATCTAGGGATTATTTTGGGGACGTTCTAGGACCTGTGCTATACAGGAGCTCAGATTAGACCATCACAGTGGTTCCCTCTGACCTTGGAGAATCTATGAATAAATTTCATCCAGTTACTCCTGCACTGAGCCCAATAACTTGTGTCTGGCTGCCTTTCTGGAAGAGATGCTTTAGCCAATCTTCATCTCAGGATGCCTTCAGATCACAAATCCACCACTGCTCTTTGTAGTTTGTTCCAATAGTTAATCACTGTTAATATTTTTGGCCTTTTTTCTAATTTGGCTTTGTGTGGCTTCAGCTTCCAGCCATTGGCTCTTGCTCAGCCTCTGTCTGTTAGGCCAAAGAGCACTTTAGTACTCGATATTTTCTTCCCATGAAGGTAGTTATATACTATAGTCTACCTCTCATCCAGTCACCTCTCAATCTTCGTCATAAGCTAAACAGAATGAGCTCTTTCAGTCTCTTACTGTCAGGGATTTCTCCAGCCCTCAGTTCATTTTTGGGGTTCTCTTCTGCACCCTCTAATTTTTCAGCCTCCTTTGAAAATGATGAAACCAGAACTTCATGCAATATTCTAGTATCAGTCTTATCAATGCCAAAACTGATATAAAAACCACCTCCCTACTTCCTCCTCACTACACATCCAAGGATCGCAGTAGCCCTTTTTGCCACAGCATCACACAGAGCTCCCATTCAGTTGCTTGTCCTCCAGAAGCATAAACCCTTTCCAGAGTCACTGCTTTCCAGGATATAGTTCCCCATTCTGTAGGTATGACCTGCTTAGAAATACAGAACAGAAATGTTTGACTACTACTGTCTTTTCTGCATCCTTAATAATAATTTTACCAGTTCCATCTAGGAACAACAGGTCTATACCATTGCTAGAATTTTGTTGTTGTTGCTGATATTTTTTTTTAAAAAAATAGGAAAGACAAGATGGACGAGGGAATATCTTTTATTAGAGCAGACTTGAAGAAGAGCTCTGTATTGCGCAAAAACTTGTCTCTTTTACCAACAGAAGTTGGTCCAATAAAATTTATTACCTCACTTAACTTGTCTCTTTTATACCCCGGGACCATAACGCCTACAACACTGCAAACAAAATTAAAAAAAAAACAAAACTCTTTGCTGTTATCCCTACCAGCCATGGATTTTTCCCTTATGTGTTTATCTTCCCTTACCAATTTTATACACTAAGTTCTCATTTATATTGATTGCTATCTATTTTCACTTTTTTCCATTTGTTATATACTGTTCTTTATTTCTAATTGCTTCCTTCACTTTGCCACCGAACTAGGAGGGACTTTTAGCCAAAGTTGTCCTTTCTTGATTGCAGCCATCTAATATATTCTTCTAAAAGAACTCTCAGTTTTCATTCAGATTTTTCTATCAATTTTATTCATAACTTTCTTCAGCTTTGGGAAGTTAGTCCTTTGGAAGCCCCAAGTGTACGTATTACTGGTTGGGATTGTCCTCTATTTACCTAGATTGAATGTAATCCGATCATGATCATTTGTTACTGGGCAACTAGCAACTTCCAGTCCAGGGATGAAATCATCTTTATGCAGAGTAAAAAGGTCCAGAATAGAGTACCATATGTTGGGTGCAATATGTTAGAAAAATCTCTCATTTTAATAATGATTTACTACTGACTACATGACACTTCCAGCCTCTTCCTTTCCACACATTACAGACAGGTGCTTAAGGAGCAATTTATCCTGTTCTCTGGTTTGATTCAGTGGTCCTTAACAGACCCCTCCACCAACCAATACCCCTTCCTGGCTGATGATAGTTAGCACATTGATCTATGTACACTGAAGAAAGGAAAGATGTGGCAAATGGGACAGAATCCAGAGGAGAGTAACAAAAAATGATAAGTTTAGAAAACCTGACCTATAAGGAAAGGTTAAAAAGTCTGGCCATGTTTAGTCTTGAGAAAAAGAGAACTGGGAGGTGGTGCGGGGTGGGGAGGGACCTGATAACAGTCTTCAAATATGTTAAGGGTTATAAATAAGACAGTGATCAATTGTCCTCTGTGTCCACGGATGGTAGGACAAATGGTAATAGGGTTAATCTGCAGCAAGGGAGATTTAGGTTAGATATTAGGAAACTCTTTGAAACTACAAGGGTAGGTTAGCTCTGGAATAGCTTCCAAGGGCCTTGTGGAATCCCTGTCATTGCAGGTTTTTAAGAACAAATCAGACAAACCCCTGCCAGGCATGGCTTAGGTTTATTTGGTCCTGTTTTGCACTGGGGGCTGGATTTGATGACCTCTCAAGGTCCTTTCCAGCCCTACATTTCTAGGATAAGATGTTGTGGATCTGGTTTATCAATAATTCTCACACAGCTAATGATGTCTAATGTGGAGTGCCACCCTCCTTTTGACCCACTCTATCTTTCTATACAGGTTGTAACCAGTGATTTTAACATTCAGATCATGTGAACCATCCTACCAGCTTTCAGTGATGCCAATTACATCAAATTTCTTATCAATGAGAATTTCCTCTTGCTTCTTACCCAGGCTCTTACCATTGGTATTAAGCTTGGACTAATCCCTACTGATGTGGCATTCGCTCATCACTGGCTCAAAAGGAAGGGTGCCCCCTACTATATCACTGGCACCATTTGGTGGAGCACCTTGGATTTTCTTTGAGGTTTCCCACGCAAGCACTGATCAGGCATGACCAACCCTGCTTAGCTTTTGAAACTTGATAAGATCACAGGCTAAGGTGGAATGGCTGAAGGCAGAATACAGCAGAGGGTTGAAACAGTGGATAGAGATCTGTAGGTGGTGATGTGACGTACAGTAATATTATGCTATGCATGAATATGCACGAGATATGTTAAAATTAGAATTAAAAATGTTTGCACAGATAGGAGGGTTGCTTTTAATCCAAGACATTATCAGATCTGGAAACATGCTGAAGGAGTGAGTTGCTGGAGTATTGATATATTCCACATACAGAAAACACCCAAAGGGGCACTTGTATTCCCTCTTCAATATCTATACAACTGTACAGTCTGTGTAGACGATTAACTGACGCTTAACAGGGGAGGAGAGAGTTGGGGTTTCCTGCATGAAATGTATGTTATCAGCCCCACTCCCACCCCGAGTTATAGTTCGTCCTCCCACACTCCCTCCACCCCACATCTCATTCTCCATCAGCTAGTTTGTTGGGAGTATTTGAAAGAAAGAACATAAGAATGGCCCTACTGGGTCAGGCCAAAGGTCCATCTAGCCCAGTGTCCTGTCTTCTGACAGAGGACAGTGCCATGTGCCCCAGAAGGAATGAACAGAACAGGTCATCATCAAGTGATCCATCCCCTGTCACTCATTCCCAGCTTCTGGCAAACAGAGGCTAGGGACACCATTCCTGTCTGTTTGGGAAGGGTTGAAGGGTCTGAACGAAGACGACATTACAAGAGCACTCAATGCTCACGGTGCAGCTGATCACCAGCTGCGGGCTCCAGGAAAATGTTGTCTCTGGTAAAATGATGCAAACTTGTGCTGTGACCCCAGTGTATTATATCAGGGACTGGAACTCAGAACAGAGGGGATAGATAGGCAGCATAGCCAAAGAATCCCCAACGTCAAGCACCGAGAAGCAGGAGGGTAGGAGAAGGGGTCTTGCAAGAAACTAAAACAATATCCAGTTCCTTCCACCTCCAGGCTAGACTAGGCCTGAGAATCCAGGAAGGGCAGAAAACATTTGAGTACATGCAATTTTCTCTTCATGGTGGACAGCGTTTGGGGCTCTAAGGATACTGACAACTGCAGAAGAGGTGGGACTCTAGAGGAACCCGGTCAGAAGGCCAAGTCTTCAACGCAGGAGACGGTCCAAAAGGCCATGAAGGGGTGCTCTGGGACAGTGGGCCTGTTACAGAGGTGCACTAGAAGCAGCTGAAGGATGCCAAAAGGAAGGATGGTTTGTTGCGTATAGCAGCAACTTGTGACTTTGGAGACCAAAGTTCAAGTCCCTCCTCCGTCACAGACTTCCTGTGTGAGCTTGGGCAAGTCACTTATTTTCTCTAGCTCGGTTCCCCACCTACAAAACAGGGATAACAGCATTGCCGTGCCTCACAGGGGAGTTGTGGGGATAAATACACTGAAGATTGTGAGGTGCTACTTGAAGGGGTCACACACTTAACTGTTCACATAGGCCTCCAAGCTCTGCATTAGTCAGCTTCTTAAGTGCAAATGCAGGTTCAGCTGGCAATGCAGGCTGTAGCTGGGGGGGCAAGAGACCCAGTGGGGGCTCTGACCAGAGGGAGGAGCCCAGCTCAGCCTACGTAAGCATCCAAGGATGCCACCCCAGTTCATACAGACTGAAAAACCACAATCAAATAGGGCATCATTTTGTTCAGCCAGTCACATTTAATACTAGGTAGTTGGTGTTCTTCTGACTCCTGTCCACACATTGCTAGAATTAATACTAACCCCCAGGCATTAGTTACACAAAGGTGTCACTTCCTCTCAGGCTAAGCTATGGAGGCTGTTGCTTCAACCTCTTTCAAGAGAAGCTTGTGTTTCAAGCCACACCTTGACCCTCCACTTATTATCAACACCAATAACGGGTGGGGTTTGCATCTCCAAGGTCTTCAGTGTCAGTATAAACTACATGGCATGACAACCACCACTGAAAGGCAGCCACCTCTGAGGTGAAATGCAGCTGCTGCACATGAGCACGTCAGCACTATGCGACAGGCCAGGAAGAAACCAGAATACTTAGCTCCACTGCATCATACAGATGGACTAATCTCAGTGTCATTTCTTGGGGTACCCAGGATCCAAGAAAGAGAGGCCAAAACCAAACTAACAAAACACATGTTCCCCTTAAGACAGCGTACAAACCAACCCCAGCCAGCAGACTTTCTAGTTCTCTTATTGCGCCACGAGGCAGGCAGGCTTTCCCCCTTAGGCTTCAAGTCAGGGAAGGAGCAGCCATCTTAACCAAGTTCATAAAGCCCTTACCTCACAGCAACCAAATTTACAGTCAGAAAGCAAAGTCTCTAAGGCCCAGGTCAGACTAATGCCTGAGACCTGCAATCAGTATGTCCTCCAGTCCCCTCTTTCTCACTCAGCCTCCTTTTGCTGTTTATATAGCCCAGAAACAGGGTGGAGCTGGCTGCTTCTTGGCTGTGCGCAGGCTATTGTGGCCCTAAGCTCCGGACCATGCCTTAAAGAGGCAGTACATCCTACCACACCAGGGACATGCTGGTGTGCTTTCAATCAGGATATAAATATTTAATCTGAGTGCTACGGTTAGTCTGATCTTCCCCAGCGTGAATTACCATCTCTGTGCCATGTTCACTGAGGGAGACAAGGTGAGTGAGGTAATATCTTTCATTGGACTGTTGGTGAGAGAGACCAGCTCTGGGGCTTACACAGAGCTCTTCTTCAGGTCCTGTTTAAGCTCAGAATCTTGTCTCTTTCACCAACAAAAGTTGGGTCAGTAAAAGATATAACCTCAGCCACCTTGTCTGTCTAATATCCTGGGATGAACACAGCTACATTTACCCTGCAAACCATACTCATTTTTTAGTCAGTCTCTTTCAGTCCCATCATTCCCTCCCCAGTCCATCCTCCACCTTCTTATACAGGGCTCAGATCCTCAGCTCTGGTGTAATACAGAACATTGACAAGCTCCCCTTCGTTTTCTGCTGAGAATGTCAGTTTCTGTTCTCCTTCCTTGACAGGGGCTGACCCTGAAGGAATATGGACAGATCTCTCCTTTTAATTTCTCTTCTGGGAAATAAAACAAAACAACACAAATACACACAATGTACTCACCTTTAAGAGACAATATCGTGTGTTGGATCATGCACAGGACTGGGAGCCTGGATTGCTGGATTCTGTATGAGGCTCTGGGAGGAGGGGTGGTGAGTATCAGTCACAGCTGGTGTGGCTGATAGACAAGACTCCTGGGTTCCCTTTGTGGCTTTGAAAGGGAGTGTTCTCTAGTGGTTAGAGCAGAGGACAGCCGGCACTGATTGATTCTGGGGGACAGTGATTTTTGTGATGGCGTCCCTAATGCTCCCCCAACTGATGGTTGGCCTCATGACCAGTGTGAAAGTGAAACTGTGACATACCCAGGTACAATGTGGACAAATGAGCAGCTGTGCCATCCCTGCCCTGCAACCTTGGGTGCCTTACAATGCCTTGCTGATGGAGTTCCTACCTGGGTTGCTCACAAACAGCCTTCCAGCATGCAAGCCACACCCTGAGCCTCTGTGTGTAACTGCAGCCTGCCAGCCACACTTGTGTTACAGTCTGGCCCTCACCAGCCTCGGTTATACTACAGGGTGACCCCAACACACTCGCAGTCTTAGATTTTCACCCAGAAATGTCTGTCCTGTACTGCCCAGCCCTCTCCCTGACAATATGAGTTTATATAAAGTCTGTTATTTCTTTAATAGAAATAATATGTATATCCCATGCCACCCCAAATGGAGTTTCCCAAACACTTCAATTTAAACACCCTGGATTAGATAAAACAATAAAACAACTATTAACTACAAAGAGAGAGATTTTAAGTGAGTACAAGTAATGAGGCATAAAAGTCAGAAATGGTTACAAGAAAAATAAAGATAAGACATTTACTAATATCTAACTTAACAAACTATATCAGATTCAAGCAAAGTTTCTCACCATACACTTTCAGCAGTCTTACTAACCAAACTTCTTAGGTCAGGACCCTTTCTCCCAGAATCCAACGCATGCTTCCTTTGTCCTTTCTGATGCAGTGAATCGATAGGAATAGAGTGTGTGGGGGAGGGTATCCTTTGTGGTGTTTGTCCCTCCTTTGTATAGTTTCAGTCCCCCTCTTGAAAAATGTTTCCAATTAGATATCAGGAGACAAAAAGTCTACAGGGAAGGATGTTCCCTGCTGCTTTTTCCTCACCTGTTTGAATTTCCTTTGCTCCTCTTCCTGTTTAATGATTCTGTTTACTGCTTAAATGCAAATTAAGCAGAGCACACATTCCTTTGTTTAGGACAGACCAATTTGCCAATCCCAGTTTGGAACATGTCTTAACAACACCATACAGTGGAATCTTATAATTTCACATATAAAATTGACACATGTATATTATTAGGATGATACTGATCAGTAAATTATGAGTTTTCAAATGATACCTGGTGTGAAGGCTGATTCCCCACTCTGGCACCTTGAGTGCAGAAGGTGGGGGCCCGCAAGGATTCTAAAAACTAATACTGGCCACTCCAGGCTGATATTAAACTCCCAAGGTTACAGCTTTTCTCTGACTTTGGATGGGTAGATGCTGCCACCACCCAAGTGCAAAAACCCCTTTGAGAACCCAGGAAGGCACATTTGGGAATTCCTTGCTGTGGGTACCCTCATGCCCTTTCACAGCCCATTCCCTTTCTCCAGAGAAGAGCTAAGAAAGAAAACAAAGGAAACCAGCTGTTTCCACCAGCTAATTAAATAACCTGTGCACAAACATCTTAGGAAACAAAATCCAATCCTGTTCTTAAAAAAGGTAAATTTTATTAAAAAGAAAAAAAATTCATTTGAAAACTTAGGCTATCGCTAGATTTTTTAAAAAAACCACTTACAAGGATTAGCATCAAGAATAAGGTTCTTGAGCTCCATCTTAAAGGTTACAAGCAAACAAAAGCATTTGGGGTTAGCCCAGAGGAGTCCACAAGCCATAAAGAAATAAACAGAGATAAACCTAATTGCGTCTTCCTAGACATTTCCTGATTTACTTACATATCTGGGGTTCCAAATGAGTAGTTTCTAGGTATGATTTGATGATTTTTCATACCAGACACAAGCTCTTACAGCATAGTTTCAGCCCTGTCTCTGCTTCTCGGGAGAACAGCACAGACGGACAAAGGGGAAGTTTTTTCCCAATTTTTAAAAGTTCTAGCTCTCCCATTGGCTCTTTTGGTCAGGTGCCCACTCCCTTCCTTTTACCTATGCAGGGAGACTTTTTAACCCTTTACAGGTAAAGCAAGTAGAGAACAACTACTAAGAGGGATTTTATAGCTAACTGGCTGGCTGGGTGTCCATAAAAGGGAGCTACCTCCCCGCATCCCCGCCCCCATCCGCACGCCGTTCAATTATCACACCTTGCAAGGTTATTACAAAGGTTATTTCAACAGTGTGTAGGGTGTGAATACACGGGTACATTCTGCCACACAACCTTAATGAGAGGGGGTAGAAGAAGAGGGACAGACTCAGGTGGAATTAATATAAAGGGGATCTTTACTGAGGCTGCTGGATGCTGGCAGACCCTGTGGTTGTTTTGAATGCTTTCATTTCCACCACTTGTTCTGTCTAGTGGTTCTACACAGGGTCTCGCTGGGTCCCAGTCTAGCCATTGTGATGCCCAATATAAGTAAACTTCACCAGCTTAAATAAATCAAATATCTAGAAGATTTTTCTTGACTTCACTGAAAAAGGCTAAAGCAGAGAGATTCCAGTAGAAAACGGAGAGTCCCTACAAGGGAAAAACAAATGCAGAACGTGCCATGTGCGAGCAGCAGATAGAATGGCTTCAGCACAGCAATGCTGGGCATGTGTCCCATGGCCTGCAGGGAAGATCAAGAAAGCGGCAGCACCAAGATAAGCCCTGACAGTGCTGGAAGGAGGGTGACTCGAGGGGCAAATCCAAGAGCCTTGTGGCCTCTGCTGGAGGCTGGTTTGCACTCAAACCTCACGAAGTTCACATCCAACCCTTTCTCCCCTTTTGGAGCAGCACACTCAGACTCGGTGGTGCAGCCCTTCATTGCAGTTTTGAGGGGTAGGACACCTGCACAGAGGAAGAAGCACATACCAGGCATCAGGGGAGCTCTGGCTCATCCCGTCGCTAGTCAGTCCCAATAGTGCTACCCCCCGTGAGGCTATCAAGGTTGTTCTAGTCTCCCTGTCCTTCTCTGATCCTTCCTCTTCCCACCCCTCATCCCCTGCCACTTCCAGTCACCGGCAGGACACTAAGTGTTAGCTCCTCTGCTGGGCAGGAGAGTTCCTGTCAGGTCACTTTCTCTGAAAGCCGTTAAATACATTTTAAAAGAAACATCTAAAGAGGCAACTGGAGTCAGTTTGATTGACCGGAAATAATGGGGGTCAGCTGGGCTCCCCCGACCCCCTGCTTTCCGATGAATAAAAGGATGGGAAGCTTTTCAATTTTTCCCCTCACATGGGGATTTTTCTACTTATTACATTAGGAATCAGGATTTTTTTCTACTCTGGAAGTCTCTATGGCCAGCTGGAGAACTGGCAGTATTATTGTGTCAGAGAAAGTATGCATGTAATTATGTATCTAAATACATGAGTGATGTTTATTCAGACTGGGAGTCACCTGGTGGCTCTGTTACACACAGTCCAGCAAGTCCTTTTTCTTAGTGTGCAAGCACTCTTCAGTCTGACAAGATGCTGGGTGGTTGTTAGCTTGTGAAGCAGGTGTTTTTTTGGTGGGCTAGGGGCTGTTGCAAGCAGCAGGAGAGTTTGCTCTCTGTCTTAATCTCTCTAACTAGAGCCAATACTTGGTGCATTGCTTCCTGGGAATCGGGCTTTGGTTTGGAGGCTGAGATTTCTGAAAGAGAGGGTTGCTTGCAATCACCTCTGTTCAGGGATTGATGTATATAGTGTAAATAAACAAGTTACACTCAGAAAATACTCAGACTCCATAACACTAATTTCTTTTCTAAGGGGAAGCCAGCCTGCTACCGATCAGCAGCAAGGGGACACTGTTTACATTTTTTTTAATTCAGGAAAAATGGAATTACCAGACCAGATCAGATTAGGGGTCCATCTAATCCAGTATCCTGCCACCAACAATGACCAGTAGCATATGTTTCAGAGGAAGATCATGGTTATACATAGCTAAACGGTCACCTGTTCCGAGGGGAAGTTTCTGCGTAATCTCCATTTAGGTAGTAGCTGTTTTAGACTCAGAAGCAAGAGGGCTTAAATCTTATCTACCATAAGTGTAGATGTTCTTATCCATACTTATTAATTTTCTAAATGTCTGATTCTTTTATGAAGCCTGCTAAGATCTTGGCTTCAATAATACCCTGTGGCAATGAATTCCACAGGTTAACTGTACACAACATGGAAAGGGGGGGGGGGAAACATTCCCTTGTACCAGTTTCAGATTTGTTCCCATTCAGTGTCATTGACATTTCTTTTGCTTTTTTTTAAATTTGCTTTCTCTCATTTCTCTTTGAAGCATTTCATAGAATGGCGTTTGCAAAATTAACCAAAATCTAACAGGAAAAAATAAATAAGTTACCGATGGTTATTTTCCCAGCTATATCAAAACACTGGGTCTGGACTCCCGTACAACTCACGGTGTTTTCACTACACTGGTAAGAATTCTCAGCGTAGCATGCTGGACACTGCAGGCCATTGGGAATGGTGTTCATCGGTGGCACTGGGAAGAACCAGAAGGATCACAGTCAGCTTTGACAATGTTAGCAGGGACAGCTGGCATTGGGTTGAGGGAGCTTGGCAGCAAATCATCAAATGGCCCTTTAAATCCTCCCACAACAAGGGACTACAGGTCTAGCTCAGGATATACCACAGGCAGTTGAGTCTAGTCTCTGCTGACATGAGAGTTTTGCCGAGTGAAGCCTTCTCCCGTGTAGAATCTGGTTAGTAGGAACTCAGACGCCTATCCTACTCCTCCCCACCCCAGCGGGGAGTTATTCAGTGCAAGGCTTGTTGTGACAACTGGTCTATAACTTTTACCATGGAAAATAGGTCGTTATTTTCAATGAGGAATGTAATAAATAGGTGCAAGAGAACTAGAACAGAGAGACTAAATTAGTCCAAACCAAAAGCCACACCGATATAATTCAAGGACTACGTTGAAATCATGCTCTGTAAACACAGAAGACTTGGAAACAGAAGTTAATGAACCAAAATCGGTGTCAGCTATTAGGCCTAATTGGTGGACAAAATAATGAGGGGATGGGCTGTTCTGTCCATCCCTCCCTTTTCGGATTCTTTTTTGGGAGGGAGCAGAACACTCAAAAGAACAGACAGAGACTACTGAAGTGAGCTTCACCATCATGGCTGCCATACCCACCCCCATGCCTGTTTCCTGGGACCCCAGGCCTTTGTCATCCTGATCCTGAGAGATCAGGGCCAGAGAGAGGGATCCAGATGACATCACCGCCTTTACTGTCTCCAGCTGAATCCAAAATGCAACCGAGAGTGACAGTTATTTACCCCAAGAGACTAAACAAGGGGTTTTTTTTCCTCCTAAAGACTCTCTCCAGCTAAAGGGAAAGGGTGTGAAAATGAAAGCCTGATTTCATACTTTACCTTTCAAAGGCTTTCACAGCTTTTCCTTCTTTTCTATTTCTTTATTAAAAGGTTAAAAGGATGTTTCATGGTGTGTTTCCCATGGTGCTAAGCAGGCTGACGTCTCTGTATATCAAACCCCGGACCTTGTTTAACACTGTTTAATGTTGGACAGCGACTGGGTTATTTTACCACCATATACTCCCTCTCACTTAATACAACAGGCCCACTGCAGGTCAAGTGGCTATTCTCAGAGACTGAGAGTTATTCAGTCCACTGCTCCCGGCATGTTCTCAGGGACTCAGTGTTATTCCGTAGAGCACCCCTGTAAAGCAGGTGAAATTTCCTACTGAAATCTCGCCTCATTCTTAATCTCTCACAACATCTTAGAGAGCAGCAGGGCAATCCCTGGCGGGGTCTGGGTGAATTCCCAGTTTGGTGCAAACTTAGGATAGAGAGCAGGAGTTTCACTGTAAGCCTAGGATGAGCCTCCTCCTGGCAGGTGGGTGGGAAAAGGAA
This sequence comes from Caretta caretta, assembly GCF_965140235.1. Classification (NCBI taxonomy): domain Eukaryota; kingdom Metazoa; phylum Chordata; order Testudines; family Cheloniidae; genus Caretta; species Caretta caretta. Next base: position 6,017,583 of record NC_134210.1, on the reverse strand, counting down.
GAGGAGGCGGTGGAAAGGGGAGGAGAGCACATGCCGTAGATACATACGTGGGTCAGATGCTGTTTTACAGTCTTCTCCCACACCGCAGGTGATTCTGCTCCTGTGTGTCATTCCGTTCCCAAAGTTCATACTAATGGAGTCTGTTCGGCAACTATTGGAGTACAGGCAGGACTTTTGAGTTATCACAATCCTCTCTGACGCTATAACAAAGAAAAACATGTGGAGTTACGAACAAAACAGGCCCACTGTGATGCTTTGAGGCTCCCCCAGAGCAGTAAGGGGTTCTCTCACCGCCTGTCCTGTAACTTTGGGTGTGTTAACGCTACATTGCTGTGGCTGTGTCTATACTGTCACTTTCAGGGCTAAAACTTTTGTCGTTCAGGGGTGTGAAAAAACGTGCCCTGCCCCCCCCCCCCAAGCGACAAAAGTTTTAGCCCTGAAAAGTGCCAATATAGACAGCGCTTTATCACCGGGTGCCGTGCTCCCAGCGATAAAGCTACCGCCCCTCATTAGGGGTAGGGGGGTTTTTTAATCGCTGGGAGAGTTCTTCCCCCGGCGATAAAGTGTGTCTACACTGCCCACTTCACAGTGCTGCCATGCTGTAATGTGGCTAGTGTAGACATACCCTATGACTCAGAGCCTTGACACCAGTAGCCACCCTACAAGCGTAAAGGTCTTACCCAGCCCAGTTACTCCTGCCCCGGCGACTCCACCAGCCCTTCTGATCCTGAGTCCCCAGAAATCTCTCTACCCACCAAGTTCTTAACTACTGGACACTCGGACTTTCCCAACTCTGCTTCGTCACCCCCCGGAAGAAGTGAAACTTGCCCCTGGTTATCAGTTCATTTTGGCAAACACACTCCACACAGTTTGCACATCAGAGACCTGCTTGGGGTAAAAATCAACAAGACGTTTATGTTGTAGACAAATCACAGTTCCAAAGATGAACTAGGAAGAAGAAGCAAACACGGACAAGTGACACAGAAAATAAACATAAATATTCAACTTCAGGCTTTACACTTCAACATTAGCTAAATTCCCTTTGCTAATAGAAGTTACCTTTGAACAGTTTCCCAGCATATCCCCTGCCATAGAGGGAATCCAGTGTGCAAGACAGACAGCCCCATGCCTGAGACTGTTCCTCAGTTCTGATACCTTTCACTTCAAATCCTGTTCCCTTCCCTTGTAAGAGGGTTTGCAGGGGTTTATCCTTTCTCTCAATTCATGGTTAATCAGAGCATTGCGGGAGGTTCCCTCTCAATTTGACAGTCAGGGTGTCTCTGTCAACTGTAATAGTCCATAATTTGTCTTTTCATGGGTCATTACTTAGGACTGGTTTGTGAAAACACCTGGCTTGGAAGGAGCCCATCGCTGCTGTGAGGTGTTGTCATAAACATAAAGGGAAGGGTAAACACCTTTAAATCCCTCCTGGCCAGAGGAGAAACCCTTTCACCTGTAAAGGGTTAAGAACCAAGGATAACCTCCCTGGCACCTGACCAAAATGACCAATGAGGAGACAAGATACTTTCAAAGCTGGAGGGGAGGGAGAAACAAAGGTTCTCTCTGTCTGTGTGTTATTTTTTTTGTCAGGAACAGAAAAGGAATGGAGTCTTAGAACTTAGTAAGTAATCTAGCTAGAGATGCGTTAGATTTTGTTTTGTTTAAATTGCTGATAAAATAAGCTGTGCTGAATGGAATGTATATTCCTGGTTTTGTGTCTTTTTGTAACTTAAGGTTTTGCCTAGAGGGATTCTCTATGTTTTGAATCTGATTACCCTGTAAGGTATTTACCAACCTGATTTGACAGAGGTGATTCTTTTACTTTTTCTTCAATTAAAATTCTTCTTTTAAGAACCTGATTGCTTTTTCATTGTTCTTAAGATCCAAGGGTTTGGGTCTGTGGTCACCTATGCAAATTGGTGAGGATTTTTATCAAGCCTTCCCCAGGAAAGGGGGTGTAGGGTTTAGGGAGGATTTTGCAGGGGAAAGACATTTCCAAGCGGGCTCTTTCCCTGTTATATATTTGTCAGACGCTTGGTGGTGCCAGCAATAAAGTCCAAGGGCAAAAGGTAAAATAGTTTGTACCTTGGGGAAGTTTTAACCTAAGCTGGTAAGAATAAGCTTAGGGGATCTTTCATGCAGGTCCCCACATCTGTACCCTAGAGTTCAGAGTGGGGAAGGAACCTTGACCTTGACAGGTGTATTTAAAATTGTAGCATAGGGCATGAGCATACTGTGCTATATACAGAAATACACAGATTCATACCCACAGTCTGTATACATGTCTCCTAAGAACCATCAAGTTCAGAACATTACAAGCTTTCATAAAAGATCTTACTCGACATATTTTTATACACAATAACATGGTGTACAACTGGTTGATTCAATTGCTTACTCTTTGGGGTTCAGATTCCCCCATCTCCGTTCTCCCCTTGGAGTGTCTGGACCCTGACTGTCACACCCAGCCCTGAGGGGCATTCCTTCCTGCAGTGACTTCTTTGCTCCCTCTCTTCCCTTTCCCCGCAATCATGACACAGCATGGCCTTCCCAGCATCGTGACAGGATGATACAAAACAATATGGGGCTTGAGGACAACAAAACCATCCTGCAGCTGGTGCTGATGGGGGCATGGCGATTACCCACAATCACATCTCAGACACTAGGGAGGAGTTTCATGCCTCCCCACCCCATACTGTAATATTTACATGGGGAGCAGCTAGTGGCCACCAAGTCTCACTGCAGCTGTACCCCAGCAAGAACACCCCATTCTTGGGACTCTTTAGTAAACAGTTGTTACCCACTGGTCCAAGCTATGCTGTGTGCCCATCTGTGCCCACTCCATGCATGATAGTCCGTTACAGCCCTGAGCTACCGAGAGCCTCGCTTCAGCTGTAGAGACTTGTGCTGTTAGTCCTGGAGGTCCTCAATTCACTATTGGGCTCCTCAGTCGAGCAGAGAAATGTATTACATGATCAAATGGTTGGAAGTTGAAGCTAGACAAATTCAGACTGGAAATAAGGCATAACTTGTGAGTAATTTACCAATGGTCATAGTAGATTCTCCATCACTGACAATTTTAAAATCAAGATTGGAGGGTTTGGTAAAAGATCTGCTCTAGGAATTATTGGGGGAAAAGTTCTCCGGCCTGCATTCTATAGGAGATCCTGACTAGATGGTCGCAGTGTCCCTTCTGGCCTTGAAAACTATGAATCCCTGTTGTATTGGCCAAGAAGGAGACCAGTTTTATCCCTGTGCCCTGTAAGCCTTGGTAAGGCTGCTGAGAAGCGGGGGAGTTTGTCTATCTACATCCCTAGACTCACTAATGCTGGTCTGTCTCTAACGCTAGATGCTTGTATAGTGCTGGCTCTCTACCAATCAGGGCTGGGTCATGGGAGGACTCTGGGCATCAAGTGAGCTGCTCAGTATCAGGTCCGGAGGTCAAGATCAATCCAGAGACAGGCCACGTCAAAACCAAGTCAGAGTCTGTTAAAAATTGAGAGAGTGAGGCGTGAATCAGGGTAAGGCTGGCAAGGGGCTTTCACCAAGGACAGCAAAGGGCTTTAAGCCAAGGAGAGTAAACCAGGACCAAGGCTGACTAGGTTAGGAGTCAGGAGTCTGTCACTGCGAGGTTTGGCAAAGTGCAGTCTAAGACAGAAACACACTGGTGGTCTGCATTGCTCAGACAACTTTCAGAAACATCTTCCTGGTTTATATGGGGAGTGCCAGGGAATCATGGAGGGCTGTCACTTGTCCTTGTTCGGGCAGGACTGCCTGTGGGGCTTCATGTCTCAGCACCTCAGGGTGGCACCCCAGATAGCAGCGAGGAAGTAGCGTCTCCCCGAGCCCCCGGTTCCAGGCCAGTGGGTCCTTACGCAGTCTATCTGTCCATGTTTCTATACCAGGCTCCTGAGTCTAGCACCCTCCCACAGGAACTGCCTATGGGAGCCCTCTGGTATCTGACACTGCCTGGGTTAAAGGTGAATCTCACTCACACAGCTGGGTTGTGTCCAGATGTCGACGCAGGTGCCTTGAGGGGATGACAGGGTGACTTAGGGACTGGGGATGTGGATAAGTGGGAAGGGATGCAGGCAAAGCCACAGTGCTGGGGCCATAAATCTGGATGCTCAAACAGGTGCCCTGGAGAATCAAATTGGTGTTTAGGTCCCTCCCCTCCAAGTTTGAAAACTGGACCCTCACACTGTTTGTTGCCAGGTAGGAAACACTGCTTGGCTTAATAATAATACTTAGTGCTTTTCATCCAGACAGTTCCACCTGCTTCACAAGCATCATGCCCCACCCTTTGATTGATGGGAAACTGAGGCATAGAGTGGGTATGTAACTCACCCAGGGTAACCCAGCCAGTCAGTGGCAGAGATAGGAATAAAACCCAGGAGTCTTGCCTCCCAGCTCTGTCCACTGCACCACTCTGGTTTAAGCTCTCTCTTACCTACCTTGTACAATTTCATGCTTTATGACCCCACAGGTATCTGCCACTATCGCAGGTTTCCATGGGGCCGGAACAGCTCTCCCCTATTTCATGGCAAACCTCACACTGAAGAGAGCTCCCTAGGGAAGAAAAGGGAACACACTTTGTCTTAGCGGTTGCTATGAATGTTTCTCACTTCTCCTTTCAAGCTTCATCTTCTTCACCAGCAGGCATCCTCTGGTTTTCCTCTTGTATCTGCTGACCTGTTTGACTAAGCCACAACGTTCAAGGGAACAGTCAGCAACGCTGCTGGGGCTTGTATGTCCTGAGGGGTCAGTATCACTTTACAGCTGGTATGCAGCCTTGGGGGATAGGATTCCCTGATTCTTCTAGTCCAGGGATGGCACTAATGCATGATGCAGCTCTCCATTTCCCCCCTCGTGCCTCATTTCCTCTCTGCTTCAACCACAATGGAGATAATTCACTGGAGAGAGTACCCTGCAGCTAGAACCTCTTATGAAAGGAGACTCAAAGAGCTTGTCTTGTTTAGCCTAATCAAAAGAAGGCTGAGGGGAGATAGGATTGCTCTCTACAAATATATCAGAGGGATAAATACCAGGAAGGGAGAGGAATTATTTAAGCTCAGTACCAATGTGGACACAAGAACAAATGGATATAATCTGGCCATCAGGAAGTTTAGACTTGAAATTAGAAAAAGGTTTCTAGCCATCAGAGGAGTGAAGTTCTGGAACAGCCTTCCAAGAGGAGCAGTGGAGGCAAAAGACATATCTGGCTTCAAGACTAAGCTTGATAAGTTTATAAAGGGGATGGTATGGTGGGATAGCCTAATTTTGGCAACTAATTGATCTTTGACTGTTAGTGGTAAATATGCCCAATGGCCTGTGATGGGATGTTAGATGGGATCTGAGTTACTACAGAGAATTCTTTCCTGGGTGCCTGGCTGGTGAGTTTTGCCCACATGCTCAGGGTTTAGCTGATCACCATATTTGGTGTCAGGAAGGAATTTTCCTCCAGGGCAGATTGGCAGAGGCCCTGGGGGTTTTTCGCCTTCCACTGCAGTGTGGGGCATCGGTTACTTGCTGGAGGATTCTCTGCACCTTGAAGCCTTTAAACCATGAGATGAGGACTTCAGTAGCTCAGACATAGGTCAGGGATTTGTTGCAGGAGTAGGTGGGTGAGATTCTGTAGCCTGCGTTGTGCAGGAGGTCAGACTAGATGATCATAATGGTCCCTTCTGACCTTAAAGTCTATGAGTCTCTTTACTAATGTCTAGCTGGCATTTCCTCCCATTTAGTTCCTGATCCTGATTTAGTTCCTGATTTAGTTCTCTCCACAGGTACCGTTGCGGAGAGTGGACCAGATGATATGTCTGGGGCGAGAAAGCAGAAGGAGACTCCGCTGGTTGGAAGGCATGAGATGCGATGTCCTGAGTTTGGGGGTTCCACGACCACCACTCCCAAGAGGAGAAGGCGGGTGGTGGTGGTCGGGGACTCTCTCCTCCAGGGGACTGAGTCATCTATCTGCCGCCCTGACCGGGAAAACCGAGAAGTCTGCTGCTTGCCAGGGGCTAGGATTCGCGATGTGATGGAGAGACTGCCGAGACTCATCAAGCCCTCGGATCGCTACCCCTTCCTGCTTCTCCACGTGGGCACCAATGATACTGCCAAGAATGACCTTGAGCAGATCACTGCGGACTACGTGGCTCTGGGAAGAAGGATAAAGGAGTTGGAGGCGCAAGTGGTGTTCTCGTCCATCCTTCCTGTGGAAGGAAAAGGCCTGGGTAGGGACCGTCGAATCGTCGAAGTCAACGAATGGCTACGCAGGTGGTGTCGGAGAGAAGGCTTTGGATTCTTTGACCATGGGATGGTGTTCCATGAAGGAGGAGTGCTGGGCAGAGACGGGCTCCAACTTACAAAGAGAGGGAAGAGCATCTTTGCCAGCAGGCTGGCTAACCTAGTGAGGAGGGCTTTAAACTAGGTTCACCGGGGGAAGGAGACCAAAGCCCTGAGGTAAGTGGGAAAGCGGGATACCGGGAGGAAGCACAGGCAGGAATGTCTGTGAGGGGAGGGCTCCTGCCTCATACTGGGAATGAGGGGCGATCAGCAGGTTATCTCAAGTGCTTATATACGAATGCACAAAGCCTTGGAAACAAGCAGGGGGAACTGGAGGTCCTGGTGAGGTCAAGGAACTATGACGTGATTGGAATAACAGAGACTTGGTGGGATAACTCACATGACTGGAGTACTGTCATGGATGGTTATAAACTGTTCAGGAAGGACAGGCAGGGCAGAAAAGGTGGGGGAGTAGCACTGTATGTAAGGGAGCAGTATGACTGCTCAGAGCTCCGGTACGAAACTGTAGAAAAACCTGAGTGTCTCTGGATTAAGTTTAGAAGTGTGAGCAACAGGAGTGATGTAGTGGTGGGAGTCTGCTATAGACCACCAGACCAGGGGGATGAGGTAGATGAGGCTTTCTTCTGGCAGCTCACGGAAGCTACTAGATCGCACGCCCTGGTTCTCATGGGTGACTTTAATTTTCCTGATATCTGCTGGGAGAGCAATACAGCGGTGCATAGACAATCCAGGAAGTTTTTGGAAAGCGTAGGGGACAATTTCCTGGCACAAGTGATAGAGGAGCCAACTAGGGAGGGCGCTTTTCTTGACCTGCTGCTCACAAACCGGGTAGAATTAGTGGGGGAAGCAAAAGTGGATGGGAATCTGGGAGGCAGTGACCATGAGTTGGTTGAGTTCAGGATCCTGATGCAGGGAAGAAAGGTAAGCAGCAGGATACGGACCCTGGACTTCAGGAAAGCAGACTTCAACTCCCTCAGGGAACGGATGGCCAGGATCCCCTGGGGGACTAACATGAAGGGGAAAGGAGTCCAGGAGAGCTGGCTGTATTTCAAGGAATCCCTGTTGAGGTTACAGGGACAAACCATCCCGATGAGTCGAAAGAATAGTAAATATGGCAGGCGACCAGCTTGGCTTAATGGTGAAATCCTAGCGGATCTTAAACATAAAAAAGAAGCTTACAAGAACTGCAAGGTTGGACATATGACCAGGGAAGAGTATAAAAATATTGCTCGGGCATATAGGAATGATATCAGGAGGGCCAAATCGCACCTGGAGCTGCAGCTAGCAAGAGATGTCAAGAGTAACAAGAAGGGTTTCTTCAGGTATGTTGGCAACAAGAAGAAAGCCAAGGAAAGTGTGGGCCCCTTACTGAATGAGGGAGGCAACCTAGTGACAGAGGATGTGGAAAAAGCTAATGTACTCAATGCTTTTTTTGCCTCTGTCTTCACTAACAAGGTCAGCTCCCAGACTGCTGCGCTGGGCATCACAAAATGGGGAAGAGATGGCCAGCCCTCTGTGGAGATAGAGGTGGTTAGGGACTATTTAGAAAAGCTGGACGTGCACAAGTCCATGGGGCCGGACGAGTTGCATCCGAGAGTGCTGAAGGAATTGGCGGCTGTGATTGCAGAGCCATTGGCCATTATCTTTGAAAAGTCGTGGCGAACCGGGGAAGTCCCGGATGACTGGAAAAAGGCTAATGTAGTGCCCATCTTTAAAAAAGGGAAGAAGGAGGATCCTGGGAACTACAGGCCAGTCAGCCTCTCCTCAGTCCCTGGAAAAATCATGGAGCAGGTCCTCAAAGAATCAATCCTGAAGCACTTGCATGAGAGGAAAGTGATCAGGAACAGCCAGCATGGATTCACCAAGGGAAGGTCATGTCTGACTAATCTAATCGCCTTTTATGATGAGATTACTGGTTCTGTGGATGAAGGGAAAGCAGTGGATGTATTGTATCTTGACTTTAGCAAAGCTTTTGACACGGTCTCCCACAGTATTCTTGTCAGCAAGTTAAGGAAGTATGGGCTGGATGAATGCACTATAAGGTGGGTAGAAAGCTGGCTAGATTGTCGGGCTCAACGGGTAGTGATCAATGGCTCCATGTCTAGTTGGCAGCCGGTGTCAAGTGGAGTGCCCCAGGGGTCGGTCCTGGGGCCGGTTTTGTTCAATATCTTCATAAATGATCTGGAGGATGGTGTAGATTGCACTCTCAGCAAATTTGCGGATGATACTAAACTGGGAGGAGTGGTAGATACGCTGGAGGGCAGGGATAGGATACAGAGGGACCTAGACAAATTGGAGGATTGGGCCAAAAGAAATCTGATGAGGTTCAATAAGGATAAGTGCAGGGTCCTGCACTTAGGACGGAAGAATCCAATGCACCGCTACAGACTAGGGGCCGAATGGCTAGGCAGCAGTTCTGCGGAAAAGGACCTAGGGGTGACAGTGGATGAGAAGCTGGATATGAGTCAGCAGTGTGCCCTTGTTGCCAAGAAGGCCAATGGCATTTTGGGATGTATAAGTAGGGGCATAGCGAGCAGATCGAGGGACGTGATCGTTCCCCTCTATTCGACATTGGTGAGGCCTCATCTGGAGTACTGTGTCCAGTTTTGGGCCCCACACTACAAGAAGGATGTGGATAAATTGGAGAGAGTCCAGCGAAGGGCAACAAAAATGATTAGGGGTCTAGAACACATGACTTATGAGGAGAGGCTGAGGGAGCTGGGATTGTTTAGCCTGCAGAAGAGAAGAATGAGGGGGGATTTGATAGCTGCTTTCAACTACCTGAAAGGGGGTTCCAAAGAGGATGGCTCTAGACTGTTCTCAATGGTAGCAGATGACAGAACGAGGAGTAATGGTCTCAAGTTGCAGTGGGGGAGGTTTAGATTGGATATTAGGAAAAACTTTTTCACTAAGAGGGTGGTGAAACACTGGAATGCGTTACCTAGGGAGGTGGTAGAATCTCCTTCCTTAGAGGTTTTTAAGGTCAGGCTTGACAAAGCCCTGGCTGGGATGATTTAACTGGGAATTGGTCCTGCTTCGGGCAGGGGGTTGGACTAGATGACCTTCTGGGGTCCCTTCCAACCCTGATATTCTATGATTCTATGATCCCTTCTCTTCTCGTCAGGCCCGGACACCTCAAGGTGCATTTTAAAGCAAAGTGAGCATTGGGCATGAAGGATGAACCCAGCTAACCCCAAACCCCATTCATCCCTGTCAAGGCTTATTCCCCATTCTGGCACTTCAAGTGCAGAAGGTGGGGTTCCGCAAGGATTTTAAAAATTAATACTGGCCACTCCGGGCTTGTATTAACTTCCTTAAGTCACAGCTTCTCTCTGACCTTGGATGGGTACATGCTGCCACCACCCAAATGCAAACTCCTTGGAACCCAGGAAGGCGCACTTGGGAATTCCTTCCTGTGGGGTACCCTCAAGCCCTTTCACTCCCTCGCTCCGGGGAAGAGGTGAGAAAGAAAACAAAGGAAATTAGCTGTTGTCCCCAGCTAATTAAACAACATATGCATAAACCTCTGAGGACATCAAAAATCCAATCCTGTTCTTTAAAAAGGGGAAATTTTATTAAAAACAAAAAGAAAGAAAATACATCTGGAACTTAGGCTTTTGCTAGATTTAAAAAGAAACAATTACAAAAATTAAGCATCAAGATAGCTCTCTTGAGGTTCAGCTTAAAGGTTACAAGCAGAACAAAAGCATCTGGGGATAGCACAGAGGAGTCCACAAGCCAGTAAAAAATAAACAGGAATAACCCTAATCGCGTCTTTCTAGACATTCCCTAATTTACTTACATTTCTGGGGTTTCAGATAAGCAATCTTTAGGTATGATCTGATGGTTTTTCATACCTGGCTTAAAGCTTCTCACAGCATAACTGTTCCCTGTTCCCCTCTTTCCCAGAGAATAACAACACACAGACAAAGGGAAGTTTTTTCCCAATTTTAAAAAGTTCTAGCCCTCCCATTGGCTCTTTTGGTCAGGTGCCCACTCCTTTCCTTTCACCTGTGGGCTTGTTAACCCTTTACAGGTAAAGCAAGTAGAGAACAGCTCCTAATAGGGGTTTTATAGCTAACTGGCTGGCTGGGTGTCCATAAAAGGGAGCTCCCCCTTTATTTATCACAATCCCAATACAAGACAGCGGGAACAAATCCATAGGGGTAAGGGATATTTCACACCAGGATGGGAAGACACCCAACTGCAGAACAGCAATTCCAGGGCCGGTTCTACACTTTGGGCTGCAATAGGGTCAACAGTCTGAAAATCAGGGGACTCACCTGCATCTATGAAAGCCAAGAGGATGCAGAAGGAGAAGGAAACCTTCATGATGACAGGGAGAGCACAGGCTGCAATGGGAATAGAGCTGCTGAATTTTCATTTCTGACAGCAAACACTCCAAAGGGGGCTTTTATAGACTGGATTGAACAGCAGAACCTCACAAATGAAATTCGGCAAATAAGGGAAGTTAAGCTAAGTGCCTTCCTACACCCTGCTGAAGACTCCCAGGGACTATGGGAAATGTAACTGTTATGGACCTACTGGGAGAAGTTTCATAGTTAAGGGTGCATTGTTTTTTACTTTGTTTAATTTAAAGCAGGTATTCAGCATCTTTGTTTCACATGAAGAATACTGGTTTCAGAGTAGCAACAGAGTTAGTCTGTATTCGCAAAAAGAAAAGGAGTACTTGTGGCACCTTAGAGACTAACCAATTTATTTGAGCATAAGCTTTCGTGAGCTACACAGCTCACTTCATTGGATGCATTCCGAATGAAGAATACTGTGTATCATTTTCAAACTTACAGCACACATCCTATCATAAATATAAAGGGAAGGGTAACCACCTTTCTGTATACAGTGCTATAAAATACCTCCTGGCCAGAGGCAAAATCCTTTCACCTGTAAAGGGTTAAGAAGCTAAGGTAATCTGGCTTGCACCTGACCCAAAATGACCAATGAGGGGACAAGATACTTTCAAATCTGGAGGGGTGGAAAAAGGGCTTTTATCTGTCTGTCTGTGTGATGCCTCTGCTGGGGACAGATCAAGAAAGCAAGCAATTCAACTCCTATAAAGTTAGTAAGTAATATAACTAGAAAATGTGTTAGATTTTCTTTTGTTTTTTGGCTTGTGAAATTCGCTGTGCGGGAGGAAATGTGTATTCCTGTTTTTGAGTCTTTTTGTAACTTAAGGTTTTGGCTAGAGGGATTCTCTATATTTTGAATCTGACTGCCTGTAAGATTATCTTCCATTCTGATCTTACAGAGTTATTCTCTTATCTTTTTTTGTTCTTCTAATAAAGTTCTGATTTTTAAGAATCTGATTGGGTTTTTTGGGTCTTAAAAATCCAAGGAGTTTGTGCTCATCTTATTCTCAAGCCTCCCCAGGAAAGGGGGTGTAAGGGCTTGGGGGGGATATTTTGGGGAAATAGGAACTCCAAGTGGTCCTTTCCCTGTTCTTTGTCTAAAACACTTGGTGGTGGCAGCGTTTTACCTAATCCAAGGGCAAAGACTTTGTGCCTTGGGGAAGTTTTAACCTAAGCTGGTAGAAATAAGCTTAGGGGGTCTTTCATGTGGGTCCCCACATCTGTACCCTAGATTTCAGAGTGGGGAAGGAACCCTGACACATCCTGTGAGAAAAGCCTCAATTTTCAGAAGACTTTCAAATACATCTGTTAATTGGGTTATGAGACAGCTTGAATTAAAATTGGGTCTGTTAAAAAAATGTTCTTTGAATCGCATCATGCTTTTTCAGATGCCCCTAGCTAAGAAACACCTTGTAACTAATCCTTCCTACCTTCCATACAGTTATCTCTGGGAACTGCATACTTGCAGACAAGGCAGACACCTCTGTCCAAGTGGAGAAATCACAGGGATTGCTGGATCCGACTGATCCACTCCACTCCACTGTCCTGTCGGACATTTATCTGATGCTAAATCCTGTAGTGGACAGTTATGTAACAGCCGACAAGTAGAGGGCATCTCTTCCTAAGGTGTGGAGCAATTGCTTTTCTTTTGTAGCAGGATCATTGCTATTTATTGCTTTGATATGATCCCGGCTGTGTAATGCCCCTGTAATGCAAACACCCCTGTCAGTATAACTGCACACCAGCACCGCTCCTAACTGCTTACCTGCCCAAGGGAGGATAGAATGACGCCACTTACGCTTTGCTACGGGAGATGTATCATTGGCTTGCTGCAGTGCCAGGTTTACCGAGCAACACTGGCCTTTTCTCCAATTACACCAGGACTGACAGTCCCCTGCCTTTCTACCAGCATGTCAAAGCAAATGCGATTACCCCAGTCTCAAGGAAGGACTTAGACATTTGCAGCGAATAAACACAAGGTTCGCCAGCCTAAGAGGCACTTGATTGCCACTTAAATACCTCTCTTTCTTTCCATAGGAATTGCTAGACTGGGTCAAAACTGTGGTCCACCTTGTCTAGATTCCAGCTTCCAGCAGTGGCCAGCACCAGCCGCTTCAGGGGGAGGTACAAGGAACCCAGTAATAGGCACCTATAGGATAATCTCTAGATGGAAAAGTCTTCTCCTAACTCCCAGTAGTTAGCAGTTGGCTTCTGTCCAGAAGCACCTGGCAGGTGACTCGAGTCCTGCATTTATCTGCAGATAAAGGACACCACAGGCATTGGCAGTGCATGCATAACTTCCAGGGGTTCCTCTTCACACTGCAACCCAGAACCAGCTTGAACCCCACCCAGGATTCTAGGAAAACTTAACACCACCCCTGGTCACCTCTAAGAAGCAACTTCCCCACTCGCAAGCACTGAGTCTGTTCAAGAGAAAAGAGAACTGTTATGACAAGGAAAAGGGAACCATGCATTAGTTTTAGAAAACACCAAACCCACATTCAAAAATGTGCAAACATAAGCCACCCACCCCACAGGGCACTGGGCAGTGTCCTTTGCCTCAGTGTCCCACCTGTCCTCAGCCCGATGAACGAACGTCCTTTTAGCACATCACTCCCCTCTCCCACCGCTGCACGCCACTCACAGTTGGTCAGCAAACACCCAGAATTCAGAGGTGCATACATGGGGGTTCACCTCCCACCCCTGGGGGGTCTGGGGGCAGGAGAAGCATCGAGAAATGCCTCTGACACCTCTGCTCACTCTGCCATGGCTGCCCACCGCTGCCATCATTCACTCCGGTGCCACTCTTTGTGATGCCACATTCTGAGGTTCCACCGCTTAACCCAGCTATGGGTGATTTCAGGGGGTAGTGGGGAACCTCGCTGCTGATGCGGGCTAGGCCCTCTCTTTCACTGCGCCAGCTGTCCCGCGCCAGGTCTAAGGCTCAGCAGTGAGACCTGGTTATCAGTGAGTCCAGCTCCAGTGATCATAAAACAAAAGAGAGACTCTCTAGTGGGTCAAATTAGCTGTCTTCAAACAGTGGCGAGTGGGAGGGTTAAATGGTGCCTAAGGGCAGGTCAACACAGCACTGTCTACACCAGGGTTTGGTCAGTATAACTGCATCACTCAGGGGTGTGGATTTACCCCTGAGTGACGTCGTTCTTTCAATGGACATTTGTAGTGTCGACCTGGCCTAGGACTCTTAGGCAGAGCCCACCCCACCAGGTAGGAACACCTGTCCTCACTCTCTCAAATTTTGCTGGGATTTGGCATCCCTAAACCCTGCTTAGTGAGTGCACTTCAATTGAGGGTGACCCCCTCAATCAGGATGCTAAGCACAGTTCTGCTGCCTTTTACTCATGCAATAAGGATAGCAACGTGTCATTACCTTTGCATTCAATACTAAAGTGATTTGTAACTCAACCCCAGCCAAAATTGACCACTTTGGCAATGCAGCTCTGTCTGCTGAATACCTAGGCAGAGTAAGTGTGTTTACACAAATATAGTCCAGTCCTGAAGTTCCACCCCACCCAGCTCATCACTAGATGTCAGGGGAGAACTCATTCTGACCCTGCTCACATGCCCTGTGCCACTGTGCCTTGATCCCTGGTCCAGAGGGAGCACCTGTAGGGATGAGACAGGAGGTTCAGGCTGCGGGCCCATTCAAAGGGCACTCTGTCGCTGGTGCCATCACCAGGGTGAGACATCAGATCATTGTCTGGCTCACTTGTCATTCAGGATCTCACAGCACTTTTCTGCAAGAACAGAGAAGTTAGATAGTGTCTTGGCCAAACCCCAATCCCTAACTTAGCCTTGGACATTATGTTCTTCCTCGCCTCCTATCCCCAACAGTTGTGTGTGCTGTTAAATAAGCTCTAGCTGTCTGCCCCAGAGCTGCTGCATTTCAGTGGTGGGAGAGGTCTTTTCTGTAATGTACAATAATATGGAAATGGGTTTTTATGGTTTGGAAAATGCCTGGAGATGTGTGAATGAAAGAAGCCATGGGGTCTACGAGTCAGTCTTTGTTATCATTCCATCTTGGACCTCTATGCCATGAGGATCAAAAGGGGGCCAGGTTTGATGGCAGTTTTGTGTGTTACTCTTCAATGTCTTAACAGGCTTGTTGTATTCATTTTGATGCACTATATGGGCCCAAAGAGTCAAAAGTGTTAACATGACCCCGTTACCGTCCAACATTAAACAGTGTTAAACAAGGTTTGGGCTTTGGTACCCAAAAATCTCAGCCACTTAGCACCACAGCAAACACACCAGGAAACATCCTTTTAACCTTTTATTAAAGATACAGAAAAGAAGGAAAACCAGTTAAAGCGTTTGACATATAAGGGAGTAAGTAAATTTTTCATTTTAACAACTTCCATTGTTCTTTCCCTTTAGCTGGAGAGATCCTTTAGAAGGAAAAAAAACCCTTGTTTGACAGTCTTAGATGGTAGTAACTGTTTTTTTCTAGGGAAATGAGAAACAATAAGTTGAGCTAGGCTGGAGCTGTTGTTATTGGAATCATAGGACTGGAAGGGACCTCGAGAGGTCATCTAGTCCAGTCCCCTACACTCAAGGCAGGACTAAGTATTATCTAGACCATCCCTGATGGGTGTTTATCCAGCCTGTTCTTAAAAATCTGCAATGATGGAGATTCCACAACCTCCTTATTGCTGTTGTTAAAGTCCAGTCCTGTTTCCTAGAGGCAGAATGAGACAAACACACGCAAGAGGGTAGAGAAAAGAAAAAGATAGAAAAGGCAGCTAGTGTCAACTCTCACTTGCAACCTCGCTGCTGGAAAACCACAAGCCCAGCACACGGTCTGATCAGTCACTGCAAGATTTGTCAAACTTGTATCAGCATTGGGCTTCTTAAGACATTGTTTTTAGCTGCTTCTTTCTGGGCACAGGCTTACAGCAGTGTGGTAAAATATACAGTCGTGGCTCGCTGAGCCAGACCCTTATTAGATAGAGGGCAAAAGGAGAAGAATAGGAAAGAGACGTAATCAGGTGGGGAAGGAAAAGAACATATGGGTGTGGGCGGGGGGTGATCAGGATTTAGCCAGAACCAGTGGAGGTGGTGATGTCATCTGTGTCCCTCTTTCTGGTCTGGTCTGGTCAGAACATTTCTCAGGATCATGACACTGAAGGCACAATGGTGTCATGCTGGATCCCAGGGTCCCAGGAGACAGTGGGGGTGGTATCCATGCTGGTGAAGTTTGCTCTTTCCCCTTCCTTCAGTCAGCAAGCATTCACATGCATCTGTCTGTATTCCCCCATGCTGCCACTCCCACTAGAATGAGAGCTCCACTTGGTTTTCCACCATCAATGCAGCTCTCATACTGGTGTCTCTGGCTGGGGAGAACTTGGCACACAAATCCAGGAACATCACACAGATCCAGGAACATTCAGTAGTCACTGTTCATTGTCCCAAACCTGCAGTACAACGTGCTCTTACCAACTTGTTTCTTGGCCCCAGAAGTGGCGCTCCACCATCTTCAGCTGCTCCATGAAGCCCATCAACAACCTTGAACTGATTTTCGCTATGTCCCTCAGCAAACTGTCCTCGAAGACATCATTCTGTCCCCTGTGTTTGCGACGTTGATTAGAAGAGTGCAGAGTTCTGCGGGCTCCCTTCTTGTCAGAGGTGCACACCGAAAAATGCCTCACAGGTTTGTGGAATTTAAAAAAAAAAAAAGTCATGAAAATTACAGGATATGGATGGCATTAAGGGATAGAGGAAGTTGCTTGCTGGATGCTTGACCCCTAGCTCCCCGAGATCCCTGCACAACTCTTTTCTACTTCACAACACATGGCAAAATGTTCCCAAAAGGCATTGTGCCAGATGGCTGTGCGTGGCGCTCTGAGATACCTACTCATGGTACACCACATTGTGCAATGACACAAGCACTCATGAAGTGTCCAAAGAAGGTTTTGTTCCATCTCTGACTTCTGTGGTGTCCAACCACCCTGGGGAAGTAGTACCTCAGCTTGGTCTTTCTGCTCACAGGGCAAAGCCCCAAAGTACCTTCCAGCATCAGCATTCAAACTATCATATTAACCTTTGGATTGAGCACCCAATGAGGATGAATGAGGGCAGGTTTACACCTCTCTTAAACCTATTGTTTGTCCATCTCTCTTGCAGACTCAGGTCTGGTCTACATTTAAAACACTTCAGTGAAGATGCTAACTACACTGATGGGAGAGGTTCTCTGGTCTGTATAGGTACCCCACCTCCCGAAGAGGCAGTAGTGTAGCCTGATCTATGGATTTTGTATTAATTATATTAACAACAGGAACAACATCAGAGGCAAAAGATGATGTTCTCCCATGCTCTGGTGAGTTACAGCAGCTAGGTCGACAAGAGAATTCTCCCATTCACCCAGAGCTGTCTACACCAGGGGTTAGGTCAATTTAACTGCGTCATTCAGGGGTGTGGATTTTCCCAGTGTAGACCAGGCCTCAGTAAGATGACACAGCATCAGGTCACATTCAGGTTTTTCCTTGTAGCCATAAGATCCAAAAGCTTAATTTATTATTGAAATTAGAGCTGGAGAAACTGGTGGACTAATCAGAGAGTGCCAAAAATGGCATTCTAACCCACCATGCTCACTTTGAACCTTGCTCGCATGCCTCTGACAATAAAGGTTTATAATAGAAGCAAGGACACACACTTCATTATTATTAATCTGCATGCAGTGATGCCAGGGGTAGTCAACTATTTTTTATCAGGATCCAAATTTCTTGGTCAACGTATAGTCTAGGGCCAGACTCCAAAGAAACATTTTTCATGCTGCAATAGCAATAATTATAATAATAAGTAAATACAGTCCATTCAAAAGTGTCTGGCGGTCTGGATTCTGCCTGTGGTCCATCTATTGAGTACTCCTGCACTACAGTATGTGAAACCTCTATCATTTTTCCTCCCTTCCTTCTTTTCTTCAGACAGACTTATTCCTTCCTACTTACTATTATCAATTTTTAACTATTACCACCAAGAGCTGTTCCCAAAAGAGAAGAAAATAAAGTGTATTTGTTATTGATACAATCCTAGCACAGAAAGTGCATGAAGAAGGATCATCTTTGTGTATGTCTGGTAATGTCAGGAAAAGATTTTATTCATCTCATTTTATCTTGTGTGTGTGAGT
Organism: Caretta caretta; assembly: GCF_965140235.1. Classification (NCBI taxonomy): domain Eukaryota; kingdom Metazoa; phylum Chordata; order Testudines; family Cheloniidae; genus Caretta; species Caretta caretta. Next base: position 5,999,772 of record NC_134210.1, on the reverse strand, counting down.
GTGTGTGTGTCTTTGGCTTTGCTGTACTTCACACCTGGCACTATTAGAAAAGCAATTAGGTTAACAGCTTCCTGGCTCCAATTGTCTGACAAATGCTGAATTGCAATGCAAATTAACTCCAGTTTATCGCTCACCTTTAACGCTTCAAAGATGAAAGGTCTCCAGAAACCCCCATATGAATGGTGTCTGAAAAATGATATCATTTTGATTTGATTTCAGTTACATTAACAAATCTATGTGTCCATATCCCTGATGATGGATTTAATTCATATGTACAAATAGCTTTTTCTTCTTTTTCTAATGACAAACAAACCAAGTGACTCAGGTCTTGTCAACACTTGAAACGCTACAAAAGCTTAGCTGCACTGTGGTACGGCTTCAGTGTAGAAACTACCTGTGCCAACGGGCGGGATTCTCCTTTTGGCATGGGTACTCCACTTCCTTGAGAGGTGATACCTAAGTCAACGGAATCATTCTTCCACCAACCTAACACTGTCTTCATGGGGACTTGGGCCTGGTCTACGCTACGGGGTTAGGTCGACGTAAGTTGCCTTGCATTGACCTACCTGTGGATGTATCTTCACTTAAATTTGGCTCCCACTGACATAAATGCCTCTCTACACCAATTCAGTAACACTGCCTCCCTGAGCAGTGTAGAGTCACGGTCAATGTAAATAGGTCGACGCACTGTCAGTTGCTTATGTCGACTGTTACTGGCTTTCAGGAGCCATCCCACAATGCCCTACACTGACAGTCCAATTGTTACAAGTGCCCCTGGTGAGGACAGACAGTGCCGACACAAGGAGCCAAGTGCGCACACGCACACACAAGCAATTTCATAACTGCCCTGGCTGTATGCCCCCATAAGTTAGGCCAATATAATTTTGTAGTGTAAACGTGGCCTTAGGTTGGCTTAACTACTTCACTCAGAGGTGTGGATTTTTCACACCACTCAGCGATGTACCTGAGTTGACTTAACTTTATAGTGAAGCTCTGGCCTCAGAAGAAGAGCTAGGTACAGAAGCTAGGCTCCCAGTGCCCAGTGCCCTAAGCTAACTATTACACCAGTGATATTTTCTAAGCTCTCTCTCTCTCTCTCTCTCGCTCTCTCTCTTCCCCCTCCCCCACCCCCCGTGCCCCTCAGTACATTCAGCCTCTCCAAGTCCTGTCATATTCCCTGGCCCACTTCTCCTGTATGTAGCCTCAGTTGTTCTCTTCCTGGACCTCCCTATTAATTTCCTCATTTCTATCACCTTCCACCTAGTGATGGCTTGGCACAAAAAAGGTCTTCAAGGGTGGGCTGTGTTGGCATGGCTGCACTAGCAGGGTGGGTTGGCTGGTTCCTTCCTGTAGGCCAGGGGAATCTGGAGCCACCAGCCCAATCTATACCGAAACCAGCCTCTGAAGTGCCATGTTCAGCCCACCTGCCCAAACAAGGGAAAGGAGGAAGGTGTGACTGAATGCACCCTTGTATTCACACCCTTGTGATGGAGTGTTCACCCCACACTTGCTCAGAAAGGGATAATGAAGACTAACAAGGGAGCTAATTAATCCAACAGGCCACAGCGGAGATGGATCAGCTGGCTAAGAAATTCCCTGACTGAGTGAGGGACCCCAGCTGAGGAGGAAAGAGCTGGGCTGGGCCTATAATGGCAGGAAATTGGCAGCAGAAGGGGCTGCTGGGAGAGCCTGCAGTCACTCCGTGTGAGAAGGGACGTGCGTTTGGGCTGGCAAACCCAGAGAAGGGTGAAGCCAGGATGGTAGGACAGGGCTCAGGGAAGGCACTAAGGCCTAGAAGGGAAAAAGTTTTGACTGCTGGCTAGAGGGTCCCTGAGCCGGAACCTGGAATAGAGGGCAGGCCTGGGTTCCCCTGCCAGTCACTGAGGGAATGGCACTACGAGGCAGTGAACAGGAAGGCTGCCTAGGACTGCTGAAGGAAGACTTTGGTACCCCGGAAGGGGAACACACCTGTTGGAGGGCCAAGTCATGAAGAGGCAGCAACAGCTTGTGGAGTGAAAAAGGGGCTGCAGCCCCTCTCGTGAGGCAGAGAAAGGTGTGCAATTGTGGGAAGGGGCGTGGACCTCACAAGCTATTCCCCAGAGTGACCAGGAGGAGGTGCCATCCTAGCAGTGAGCGGCGTGCCCTGTCACAACCCTACACACCATTGTAATAATATTTGTGCAAGGCATGCCTTGTGAGAGATCATTGGAAAACTCATAACTTGCTGATCAGTAATATAGTGGCAAAATGCACGTAGCAACATTATATGAAAAGTTATGAACATCAGGTGAAATCACGACTGAAGTTTTCTCTTCCTCCCCCCCCGCACCCTACTCTCCTGCTGGTAATAGCTTATCTAAAGTGATCATTCTCCTTACAATGTGTATGATAATCAAGGTGGGCCATTTCCAGCACAAATCCAGGTTCCCCCCCCCCAACAAACCCACTCTCCTGTTGGTAATGAACAACTGTTGAATTGGAATTCATTTGCAAATTGGATACAATTAACTTAGGCTTGAATAGAGACTGGGAGTGGCTAAGTCATTATGCAAGGTAACTTATTTCCCCTTGTTTTTTCCTCCCCCCCCCCCCCCCCAGACGTTCTTGTTAAACCCTGGATTTGTGCTGGAAATAGCCCACCTTGATTATCATACACATTGTAAGGAGAGTGATCACTTTAGATAAGCTATTACCAGCAGGAGAGTGGGGTGTGGGGAGAGAAAACCTTTTGTAGTGGTAAACACCCATTTTTTCATGCTTTGTGTGTATAAAAAGATCTTCTATACTTTCCACAGTATGCATCCGATGAAGTGAGCTGTAGCTCACGAAAGCTTATGCTCAAATAAATTGGTTAGTCTCTAAGGTACCACAAGTACTCCTTTTCTTTTTGCGAATACAGACTAACACGGCTGTTACTCTCAAACCTGAGCTGAGTAGTTTAAGTTGGAAAGGAAAGAGTATCCTGTGGTTATTGTGCTGTACTGAAACTCAGAAGAGCTAAATTCTAGTCCTGGTTCTGCTGTATGACTGTAGGCAAAACACTTAATCTCTCTGCTGTTCCCAGTCTTCTGCTTGGGATGTTTTATCCCTTTCTTCCATCCTTTGTCTGGCTTGTCTATTCGACTTGTAAATGCTTCAGGGCAAGGAAGGTCTCTTACCATGTGCAGATACAGCAATCAGCCCCCATGGGTTCCTGATGTCAGCTGCAGCTCTATGCTAATGTAATATGAGAATAATAATGAAACTAAATTGATCAAAAGAGCAGGTACACCCAATACATCAGGAAACAGAAGACTGGCAGCACAAAAAGTACATTAGAGGTTGGGAAAGGAATTCACTTTCCTAGGGAGAACAATACACTCCATTTGTACACATCTGTTTTTATATCCAGGAAAGCATGCCAAGGAACTGGGTTCAAACTTTCAGCGACCACTGGGCAGTTGATCAGACATCAAACACCACTGGAGCTAACCCAGAACAAAGTAGCCGAGCCTACAAACAGAGAGAAATTCATAGCAACCTGCAAATCAGGGCCTTCCAGAGTAAGCCACAGCTATCTGAGCAGGTGTGTGACTCTAGATATACAGATAGGTTTAAGTGGGTTTTTCTGGTTGGTTCTAATTATTAGCTGTTTCATTAAGTTGATTAGTGCTGGGGGATTTTTTTCCTGAGCGGCATGACTGCACTAGCCCTACTAAATTACATTTAACCCACGCACTTCCTAGATCTCTTGTGGGGAGGGCATGAGGCTGCAGAACTTTCAAATGTGTTTTTAAAAGACTGTAAACAAAGGGGACTTATAAGCAGCTATGTTCTGCAGGGCTCTGTGTTAGGCCCCCTCCTCTTTAACCCCTTCATGATCAAGAAAAGGGGGGCAAATGTCACGTTAGTGATATTCACTAATGTACAAAACAATGCAGACTGGCAGGTGCCAAGGAGGTCAGAAAAATTCTAGGGAGGTGAAAAAATGAGAAATAGGGGCTGGATGCAATGTGGAAAATAGATCTGGGGGGAAATAATGTGAAATACAGATCTTCAGTGGGAGGGAGAGACCTGCACAGCTCTGACACTGTCAGGCCTAGATAATGGACAGGACGTTAGACATGTGTTTGCAGGGGAAGAGGGTCTCTAGGAAGCATAACGGAATTGTGAACCCATTTGCAAAAGTGTCATATCACAAACGAGGGAGTGAACATTCTCTCTCAATACGGCTCTAATGAGACCACCTAGGGGTAGTTGGATGGAATTTAATGGCTGTGATAATAGTGTTTATTATCTAATCGTCCCTTCTGGCCTTAAACTCTGTGAAACCGAAGGGAACCGGACAATGACTTCGTAGGGCCAGCTTGGCTAAGAGATGGGAAGGTGCATGTCAATAGGGTAAAAATGTTTAAAAGGGGGAAAATCCCCAGCAGAGCGGGGTGTAAGGCAGGATAACTATGAGCCATGGGATGAAAGTCTGAAAGGGGAAAATAGGTGAGTGTCCAGGATAAGCAGATCTACCGGTCTGTAGAACAGGCTCCGAACGGATGGGTGCCCCATCTCTTGGGACATTTAGAAAGCCGAGCCGATGCAGCATTTGAAAACACACCAGATGGAGCAAGAGCACATAGGGATGGACGACACTAAACTGCGAGGAGTGGTAGATATGCTGGAGGGTAGGGACAGGATACAGAGAGACCTAGACAAATTAGAGGATTGGGCCAAAAGAAATCTGATGAGGTTCAGCAAGGACAAGTGCAGAGTCCTGCACTTAGGACGGAAGAATCCCATGCACCGCTACAGACTAGCGACCGAGTGGCTAAGCAGCAGTTCTGCAGAAAAGGACCTAGGGGTTACAGTGGACGAGAAGCTGGGTATGAGTCAACAGTGTGCCCTTGTTGCCAAGAAGGCTAACAGCATTTTGGGATGTATAAGTAGGGGCACTGCCAGCAGATCGAGGGACGTGATCGTTCCCCTCTATTCGACGTTGGTGAGGCCTCCTCTGGAGTACTGTGTCCAGTTTTGGGCCCCACACTACAAGAAGGATGTGGAAAAATTGGAAAACGTCCAGCAGAGGGCAACAAAAATGATTAGGGGACTGGAACACATGAATTATGAGGAGAGGCTGAGGGAACTGGGATGGTTTAGTCTGCAGAAGAGAAGAATGAGGGGGGATTTGATAGCTGCTTTCAACTACCTGAAAGGGGGTTCCAAAGAGGATGGATCTAGACTGTCCTCAGTGGTAGCAGATGACAGAACGAGGAGTAATGGTCTCAAGTTGCAGTGGGGGAGGTTTAGGTTGGCTATTAGGAAAAACTTTTTCACTAGGAGGGTGGTGAAACACTGGAATGCATTACCTAGGGAGGTGGTAGAATCTCCTTCCTTAGAAGTTTTTAAGGTCAGGCTTGACAAAGCCCTGGCTGGGATGATTTAGTTGGGGATTGGTCCTGCTTTGAGCAGGGGGTTGGACTAGATGACCTCCTGAGGTCCCTTCCAACTCTGATATTCTATGATTCTATGATCCTACAAGTCCCTGATTGTGATGGTAAGCACACATGACAGATGAGCCAGCCCTTGGCACCAGCCCGCTGGTGAGCTGTCGGTTTTGTTCCCTAATAATAGATCCAAGAGGCAGTAATTTAAATTAGCTTTAATTATGTCTGCTGACGGGTGGGGCTCTTGCCAAAGGGCCCCTTGCCGTAACTTGTCAAGCCAATGAGCCATGTTGTTGAAAGGACAGAGCGAACCTTCACTTTAGCATCAGAAAAGTGTTCTACAATTTCTACTGCACCAGCAGCTTAGAAAGAGCCAGAGCACAGGATAGAACCGTGGATGAGATCCTCTTCCGTGCCAAGTTTACTTTACGGTGGTGACGTCCTCCTCTGCTGTATATTATTGCCCAACAAGCTCCCACTTATCTACAGTCTACAGAAACGTGCCGAGTTGGACAGAACAAGAGAGCATGAATGAGAATGCGTATGTTCCCATACACACCCCTGGGAGCCAGGAACTCCTGGCTTCTACTCCTGAGCCTAACATACACTCGCTGGGTGACCTCGGCTAAGTCTTTTAGGACAGGAATTTTCAAACCTGGGGGGCTCAAAGGCAGGCAGCTGGCTGAGCACCCATCAGCTCCTGACTTACTGGGCCAGAAGGAAGCTTCAGGAGCAGTTCACGGGCCGTTCAAAGTGCACGAAGAGCTCAGCTGGGAGGCAGCGCGTTCCACTGGCTTGGATGCCAGAGGCGGAGTCGGGGGGCCTCTGGTCTGCCCCTGGCTCTGCCACTGACGGCAAGTCACCCTTCCCCATCTGTGAAGCAGAGCTCATGGTACTGACCCATCTTGGCCAAGTACTCTGACACTTCCCGCTGAGCAGCGCTAAGCCCAGCGTTATTAAGTGAAAGGCGGTTTTCTAATTGCTGTTGCTAATAGGAGCCTGGACTGGGTTCAAGTACTGTCTAAGGCTGTGTCTGCACTCGGAGCTGGGGGTGGGGGTTGGTTCCCAGCTTGCATAGACGTACTGGTCCTAGCTCTCATTGACTTGCACTACTATTTTTCGCACTCTCTCGTCAGTAGCACGGGCAGCATGGGCTAGCCACCCCAAGTACAAACTTGTCTGACCCCCCCAGATACATACACCACACAGTGAGCCCACGCTACCTGTGCTACAGGGCTACACTACTATTTCGTGTGCACTAGCTTGATGAGAGCTAGCACAGGTGTGTCTACATGGGCAGGGATCACCCCCCAGCTCGTAGTGTAGGTGGAGCCTCTGATACAGACTCCCTGTGTGACCCTGACCAAGTCACTTAACCTGTCTATGCCTCAGTTCCCCATCCATAAATTGGGGTTGGTAATCCTGGCTCTCATCCTCTGCCTCTCTTGTCTAATTAGATGTGAGACTCTCTGGGACAGGCACTGGCTCTTCCTGTGTGTCTGGGGAGTGCTGATCTCAGTTGGGAATTCTAGGTGTTACTGTACTGTAATAACAATATTAATGTTTTCCTGGGATTCCAGATGCTATTCTTGTGGGAACAACGGTAGGGAAATCTGCAGTTGCTCATTTTACCCAACATGCCAGAGGCCAGAACCACAATAAGTTGGGGCATTTCAGCAGCTGAATGCATCATCTGCAGCCCATCAGGGCTCTAGGGAAGGAAGAAAACCCACCCTGTTCTGAGCTAATTATTGGTTCTCCAGAGCAAGGCGGAATAATAGTGAAACCTGCCAAGGAAATATACAAGGGAGAAATCCTAGCTACCAAGTGCAGGGATTAGACTGTACAAGCTGCTTGCTAGCTCCTGAGTGTCACTGAGCTGGTTTCAGAGTAACAGCCGTGATAGTCTGTATTCACAAAAAGAAAAGGAGTACTTGTGGCACCTTAGAGACTAACCAATTTATTTGAGCATAAGCTATTACCATTTCATTGCTGTTGTAACCACACAAGAGGCTATGAGTGAGCTCAGCTGGGGATCTGTGTATTTCTGAACGACATTCATGATCAGGATTTTGCTTTCATGTCTAACAAGAAAATCAGGGAACATCTTCTCAGCTGCAACCAACCAAAGCCTGGATCTCACCCTAAGCCTGGTGTGGAGTGGAATCCAATCTCACGGTCTGGGCCCATGCAGAATTTACAAACATCTCTTCATGTCCATCACCAAGCAACTGACTGTCCAGCCTCACAAAACCCAAACTTTCAAAACAAAGTTATTGTGACTTCATAGAATCATAGAATATCAGGGTTGGAAGGGACCTCAGGAGGTCATCTAGTCCAACCCCCTGCTCAAAACAGGGTCAATCCCCAATTTTTGGCCCAGATCCCTAAATGGCCCCCTCAAGGATTGAACTCACAACCCTGGTTTAGCAGGCCAATGCTCAAACTACTGAGCTATCCCTCCCCCCCACTTGAAGTGAACTGTAGCTCATGAAAGCTTATGCTCAAATAAATTGGTTCGTCTCTAAGGTGCCACTAGTCCTCCTTTTCTTTTTGCGAATACAGACTAACACGGCTGCTACTCTGAAACCAATCTCACTGAGCAACAGGAGGAGAGGTGATGGCACAGGGAGCTGAAGGGTAAGGACAAAGACTATCAGTTTGCGTGATTGCTTGTGAAAGTAACACCTTCATCTTGAGCGCGCAGTGTACGGGCTTGAAATTTGTGATCATGTCTCCCTCCAGTGGATGGCCTCAGTGACTGCAACAGCCTGCTAATTACTGCTAAATGAGTTACTCCTGCGTGCGGCACAAGTGGCAGGGGCCTGTGCTTTTGGTGCCGAGATTCCCTGGTTCCGTGTCTGCTGGGGACCATGGGGTCTATGTACATATGGCTAAGGTTTGTAGCACAGATGGTTTTTTGAAATAAATTAGACTGCAGTTTATACGCCTCCTTAGAGAGCTGGGCTTTGAGGGCATAAAGAGACTGGCCAAAGCCTTCCTGGAGTTAGAACTGAGCAGGAGACGCTGAGTAAAAGCATTTCATAACACAGGGACTCACTCTTTTCCCTTTGGGCATCTAAGACTCACATCTGGCCACACCTGGCATGGGAAGCCTCCTCAGACCACAGTGCGTCACACACTTAGAAATGGGCAGCATGAGATACCATCATGGCCCTATGGCCACAGGATCCCTGCCCTCCCAGCACTCTGAGCTGCACACACTAATAATCAAGTCACGTTAGCTCAGGATGATGTCACATCAAACAAAGCCCGTGGGGTGATAATGCCCAGATCTGTGGATGCAGGAACCAGACAGATCCATCCAAAGCAGAAGCCGGTAAAATTAATAAATTAGCAATAGGCCCAAGACAAAAAGCAGGGATATGAATACAAATGTTCCCATCGTTCAGAGGTGTCACTGATGTAGGAGTTTGGTTTCAATATTGATAGAGATATGGCTGCAGAGTTGAGTTTTGGATGTGAACTTCCTCAAAAATTGGGGGGAAGGGGGTGTATCTGGGCTTTTTTCTGTAATATAAATAATCCCAAAACCAACCCAAAGGACGCTGCAGGGCACATGAAGGACTGCTACTGTGTTTGGCAGTGGTGTGACTGCTGCTGGGATACTGTGTCCAGTTCTGGTGTTCACACCTCAATAATTGGAGAAGGTTCAGAGAAGAGTCATGAGAATGATTAAAGGATTAGAGACCCTGCCTTATAGTGATAGACTCCAGGAGCTCGATCTATTTATCTTAACAAAGCAGCAGTTATGGGGTGTCTTGATCACAGTTTATAAGTACCTACATGAGGAACATAAATTTGATATGGGCCCTTCAGTCTAGCAGACAAAGGTCTGACAAGATCTGGAATAAAGCTAGACAAATTCAGACTGGAAATAGGGCGCAAATTCTTAATACTGAGAGTAACTAACTATTGGAATAACTTACCAAGGGTCATGGTGGATTCTCCATCACTGGCAATCTTTAAATCAAGACTGGATGTTTCCTAAAAGATCTGCTGTAGCTCAAACAGGAATTAATTCAGCTAAGTCTCATGGCCTGTATTATACGGGGTGTCAGACTGAATGATCAGAGTGGACCCTTCTGGCCCTAGAATCTATGAATACCTCCGCCCCTGTTCCCCCCCCCCCCCAAAAGAGACAAAGACAGTGGTGGGCAGCAAATTTCCAAGTGGGAGTTGATGGAGCAGACTCAGCACTTCCGATGTCTACACAAAATGAATTAATGGCAAGAGTTTTCCTGAAAGTGGCTCTAGGCAATGATAAATTGGAAACACAATGGGAGCTTTCTGGAGCAGTGAGAGCCATCACCCTACATGGTATTGCATGATTACAGCTGTCGCTGATCATAGAATCATAGAATCTCAGGGTTGGAAGGGACCTCAGGAGGTCATCTGGTCCAACCCCCTGCTCCAAGCAGGACCAATCCCCAACTAAATCATCCCAGCCAAGGCTTTGTCAAGCTTGACCTTAAAAACCTCTAAGGAAGGAGATTCCACCATCCTCCTCCTTGTCACCCAGGCCTGTAACCTGGGGTCATCTTTGACTAGTCCTTCTCTGCTGCTCCCTTTTGAAAATGCAGCTCTAGGTGTCTATCCCCAGACCTTATTTATGTTAAGATGCCAAAGGTGCTGATTCCGTGGGTGCTCCAGGGCTGGAGCACCCATTGGGAAAAAAAAAGGATGCTGAGCACCACCGGCAGCCCCGCACCTGCACCTCCCCTCCCTCCCAGTGCCTCCCAGCCGCCGCGGATCAGCTGTTCTGTGGCGTGCAGGAGGCACTGAGGGGGGAGGAGCACAGGCAGGGTGCGCTCAGGGGAGGGGGCAGAACAGGGCAGGGAGAGGCGGGGCAGGAGCGGAGCAGGAAGAGGTGGGGCAGGAAGAGGCAGGCTGGGTGTGGGGCCTTGGGGGAAGTGGTATAGCGGGGGCAGGGGGCGGAGACAGAGGAGCACCCCCTGGCACGTTAGAAAGTCGGCGCCTATGTAAGATGCACTTAAGGGTGAATACATGTAGTAATTTCGTGTAAACTATTGCAGGGATGTTGCAGATATTCCCAAACGGAGCATTATAAACCCAGGAAATTCAGTTGTAAGTGGTATGCCAGTACTGCCTATTATAACGGTTGTCTGATACTTCCCATTATAAGACCCTGTTTCCAGTTATTGATAACTTTGCAAAACGTTAACCACTTGGGCTGAAATTTACTATGCCAGGTGTCAGCCTCAAGCTGAATTTTTTTGGAGCTTTTTGGCCAGAATGGTTCAGACACTTCTGAGAATGACGTTAGGGAAATAGACCTTGTTTTGCCCATGTTAAAAAAAAATCTTAAAACCTTTACTTTGAAATACATTAGCACCCCGAGGCCTTGGAAGAGGGACTTCAAATTTGGCAGGAAGTTGGCCTGTGTGTCCGGGATGTGCCTTTTGCCATCCCAGTGAAAATCCACCCAAGTTGGGCCAAGTTATAAACCTTTGAAAAATTGCAGTTTGCAGTAGAGACTTGGTAGATCTAGCTAAAATCTCCAAAGATGCAGTCCTTACTGAGCATGCTCCAGCCTCGCACAGTTGCTAATGCTGATTAGACTGTGCACGTGCCGACCCCACAGAACGAGTGAGCATGCTGCAGCCCAGGGCTAGGGGGCAAAGCTGGACTTTGCTGTAATTGCTGCTCCCAGTCGCTCCAAGCCAGGGTGGGCACTGGAACGGGCCTGTCTCTCCTGTGCTCTCAATGATCCCCCTGCCAGCGTGGAGGAGGAAGCTACCTGATTTGAATGCAGGGGGACAAAACCTGAACTGGGCAGAAGGAAGGGAGTAGATTGGGATGAGGAGACTGATAAGACTGGGACTGAAAGATGGGAGAGAAACTGTGACTAAGAGTTGGAAGAGGGAGACTGGGATGGTTAGGAAAGGGGACTGGGAGCAGGGGGAAGGAGGGCGGACTGGGACTGGGAGCTGGATTGGGAGACTGGGACTGGCTGGGCAAGATGACTGGGACTGGGAGCCATGGAAGGAGACCGGGAGTCAATGAGAGAAGTTGGGATGCGGGCAGGACTCTGAGCCAGTTGGCTGAGGGAAGACATGGAGCCTAGTGGTTGGAGCAGGAATCAGGAGCCAGAGCTCGAGGTCAGAAAACCAGTAACGAAAGCCAAGGGGTCGGAGCCAGAAGCCAGGGTCAGAGCAGGGGTCAGGAAGCCAGTAGGGAAGCAGGGCTGGAGGGGACTAGGGCAGGGCAGGAGCAAAATTGGAGCAAGCCTGGGAACAAGGCAGGCACAAGAGCGATCACAGTGGTGGGCATAATCATTGAGCAGCCAGAGATCAGTTGTTGCTGTAGGGCTTAGAAACAGATTTCCTGATTCCTTGACCAATCAGATGGACGGTCAACCAGGCAGCCCTGCTGTGGTCATAGGCTGCTCAGAGACTGGGTAAGTGCATGTCATTAAAAACTATCATAACGCATATGCTCAAGGGGGCTGCATTAAGGTTGCTTGACCAACCATAATTTCAGCATTTCCTAACTTTGGATTCCTTGACTGCAACCATAAAATTGTTCTTTTGACATAGGGCTTTTGTGTGTGTAATATATACATAGTTTGCCATTAGTCCAGAAGCCATCGCTTCTATGAAAGTGAGCTTTTGGTTTATTTTTCATGTCCCACGTAAAACAGAGACTGACACATGGCATATTTTCTGTGGAAATGACCAGAGAGACATACCCTGCAGAGCCAGTAGATTTACCACAAACCTTTCAACCAATGCCGGTATTTGTCTGTCATCTCCTTCTCAGCCTTTCCATGCTCAACAGATTTAGTTCCATGCTGAGCAGAACTAGTGGGTTTATTCCTGGGTGAGGAGAGACTACAGTACTGATGGGTGCACGTTTGTTCAAAGCCTCCTGTTGCTTAATACAGATTTTCCAATCAATAAATTCTCTTGTAACCGCATGTAGTGAACATAAAGAAGACAGTGGATAAATTTGTCATTCCCTTCATGGGGAAATGCAGATATTGCCCAAGCAACAAGGGCTCTGGGGAAGAAGACTCTCTGATAAGTGATGTGTGACAGAAATGCCTAGAAGTTGAAAAGCTCTGTGTAAGCTTGAATGGAACACGTGTCTCCTTCACGAGCAGAAGTTGTCTTAACTACATCTCTCAATGAGTGACGTAGCTAGGTCAACCTAACTTTCTAGTGTAAACCAGTCTTCATCCTCAAAGGACACCTGCACAACACCTTCAAAAGGTGAGCCTGGGAGCTTAAATTCATAACTCTGCTAGACACTAAAAACCCTGGACTCAACAGGTTTTACAGCTCATTACAGCAATTTGTAACACACCCCACTGCCTGCTAACCCTGAATTGCCCGCTTCATTTTAAGTGGTCTCCTACAATATGCATGAATACCTTATGTTTAACAAACTGTCCCAACTTGTGTTTAGCTTAGCCACTCTGATTACCTTCCCCAGACCTGCAGAAGAGTTCTGTGAAGCTCAAAAGCTTGTACCTTCCAACAACAGAAGTTGGTCCAATAAAAGAGATTACCTCACCTACCTTGCAAAAAGAAAAGGAGTACTTGTGGCACCTTAGAGACTAACCAATTTATTTGAGCATGAGCTTTGATGAACATCTGATGAAGTGAGCTGTAGCTCACGAAAGCTCATGCTCAAATAAATTGGTTAGTCTCTAAAGTGCCACAAGTACTCCTTTTCTTTTTGCGAATACAGACTAACACGGCTGTTCCTCTAAAACTCACCTACCTTGTCTGTCTTCAAAGGCAGGGCATTTTAAGAAAGCCTAATGTAGAAGACTTACTGATGAGTGCATGGGATCTGCGTCTCTTGCAATGAGGATAGGGTGGAACAGTGCCCTACACTGTAAATGCAGCTCATACAGTCCTCACTGGCCAGGAGAAACCAGACACAATGGCAGAATTGCAAAGAACTGCAACACTTGCACACCACTCTGGAGGAAATGCACATAGGATCCTGCCCTACGGTTGGGAATTTGATGCTGTGAAAGAGCTTAATGAAACAGTGGAAAGTCTATCCTTCCTCTACAAGAGAACACAATCTCCAAGCCACACAACCCGCTGCACATCGCTTTGCGCTTCTTGATACTTCGAGTGGATAGGGATAGATCCTGCTCTTTCCAGGTGGTAGCAAATGAGCGTTGAAGTCCCATGCACAACCTGCTTGGGACTGGGAGCATGCGATCCTCATTCTCCACTTACCATCATGAGCCAGCAATGCCCCTCTGCCATGTACATTGGCCAAACTGGACAGTCTTTACATAAAAGCATAAACGGACACAAATCAGACGTCAAGAATTATAACATTCAAAAACCAGTCAGCGAACACTTCAATCTCTTTGGTCACTCGCTTTCAGACCTAAAAGTGGCAATTCTTCAACAAAAAAAAACTTCAAAAACAGACTCCAATGAGAGACTGCTGAATTGGAATTAATTTGCAAACTGGATACAATTAACTTAGGCTTGAATAAAGACTGGGAGTGGATGTGTCATTACGCAAAGTAAAACTATTTCCCCATGTTTATTTCCCCACCCCCTACTGTTGCTCACAGGTTCTTGTCAACTGCTGGAAATGGCCCACCTTGATTATCACTACAAAAGGTTTCCCCCCACACCCCCGCTCTCCTGCTGGTAATAGCTCACTTTACCTGATCATTCTTGTTACAGTGTGTATGGTAACACCCATTGTTTCATGTTCTCCGTGTATATAAATCTCCCCACTGTATTTTCCACTGCATGCATCCGATGAAGTGACCTGTAGCTCATGAAAGCTTATGCTCAAATAAATTTGTTAGTCTCTAAGGTGCCACAAGTACTCCTTTTCTCCTAGCCAGGGAGAGAGACGGAAGGAACTAACAAAATCCCCATCCCTAACATATTACTAGAAACCTTCCTTGAAACCAGACATGGAGGTTATGCAAGACTGGAGAAGACAACTCAAGGAAATTGTTTATCAACCACACAGGTGTGTAGGGAGGAAAGGAGAGAGATTAGTAACTGAAAGCTTGTTCTGGGTACATGACACAAGAGACATCAGAGGGGAAATTGGTGGAGAACCAAGGGGAAATGCAGCCATACATATTAGATTCAACCTGGTTCAGCTTCTTCATACTTGGGTTTGCGCTGACTTAATGACCGCAAAGATTAATGGGGTTAGCTGGTCTCAGAAACCAGCCAGTAGAAAAGGAGTGTGGATACATCTTGACAAGACACAGACACACTTAGCCGGGAGAGATGTCTAGTAAGAGATGGACTCACTTTCTGGGAGAGATGCCCACGTATGGAGAACCCAAAGGTTTCATACTGGTCACTGTGGTGACAATGAAACCCTGTGTACTATATTACCCGCTTTTTTAGGAGGGCTGTATCTTGGGAACATTTTTTTTTAAATTACTTAAAAATTTGGACCAAAATAACCCTATGCCAAACCTCCACGAGGCACTGCAATTTTCAAGCCAGTCTGAGTAAGCATGTAGATTTTAGAGCACTTAGAAAAACCAACTATTAAACAGTAAGCAAGTCTCACCCTTAACTATGGCTATGCTCCCACTCTTCTATAATAAAGCCGTATTGAGCCATAAAGCAGTGTTCATCTGAGGTGCATTCTGTTTAAGCACTTTTTATTTTAATGATTTTGCTTTACCAAAAACTGCTTTGAACCAGACTTCCTTGAATTTGAAGTGGGGGCTGTTACCGTATGCTTGGGGTTAATCACGGTCTGGAGCCCCTGAAAGAAAGGAAAATCTGAACACAGACTTCAGAAAGCACCAAGTGAGAATAAAAGCGTGTGAGCACTGTGTCAACACAAAGGGGAAAAAAGATCCCCACCCCAAGGGGTGTTAGCTGCTGTCAATTTGAGTTTAAGGTAAAGACAAGGACCTTGAAGACGCTAGAGCTGTGAAGCTTATATATAGACCAACTGAGGACATTTCAACTCAGGCAACTTCAACAGATCCCAAATGTGGATGGGACGTTACATGCCTGTGGGTTAGTCCTCACAGGAGTACCAAGGAGAATGTCTAGACCTGAGAACAAGCTAATAATCCTGCTTCTTTAGCTGGATCAGTGACTGGTGCTTTCTTTCCACAGCTAGACTCCTAGCAGGAATGAATCCGTGAATCCAGAAGCTGCTTTTATTTCTCCAACATCATCCCTAGGCTGAGGACACCAAGTGGCAAGGTTCAAGAGTTTGAATGATGCACAGAGGGCTCTGAAACTTAGAGATAAGCAAACGGGGCAGGAGAATCTGTGTTTGCCATCAGGACACATGGTGGGGTAATGCAATGCCAAGAGAACTGGAAGGACCTCCTAGCAGGCTGTCTCCCGCTGCTCCTCGCCAACTGCTTTAGGTTTAAAGCCTTTCAGAGTCTCCTGTTATGCCACACGTTGCTGCAGAAATAGTACAGAGCCTACTCTCTGTTTTTAACGTATTTGTGCACCGACTTGGACCTGCCATTACAGAATAGATAGGAAACGGCAGGAGTAATACAGGTGCTGACCTGCCTTTTGGCCTGTGCCAGGAAACAAGCAATTTCTCCCAGATGAGGTTGTCAGCTCTGTGTTGTGCTCATGAACAGAGCTGGGCTGGGAGACTGAAGCCCTCAGTATGTCCATCCAACGGTATGCACAGGGGCAATGCAAGTGTCCATCCTATCTGCATGCCTCCACCCTGACCGTCAGGTGGCCACCTTTAAAGTCTGAGAAGGAAGTTAGGTCTCCATCATCTATTGAGTCCTTGGCTGGAACTGCTAGAAGGGATCCCAGTTGCTCTTTTGGGATGTGGACAAATGTCTACAATGAACTAGACTAAGATCCACCAACTCCTTTTTCAAGGGGTACCTCGTCACTTGCTACGATCCTAAATCAGATTGATGCTGATGCCGAGAGGAAAAGCTCTGTATCCTAGTCGGTAACCTCCCACTATCCAGTGCCCAGTTATTAAGAAAACCCCTTTCTCCATGTACAGAGATGGGAATGTAAAAATAAAGCAGAAAATCACATGCCCTCTAGCTAAGAGAGCCTGCTCTCCATTAGAAGGTGAAAGGCTGTAGCGAATCTGAGCTGGGATTAGGAGTCCCTGGCTTCCTGGCCTGTGCTTACCTCTCATCTCTCTACTGGCACCAAAGGAAATGGTTGACCAATGAATGTCACTGAAGAAAGAGTCTCTCTCTCCATGTCAAGCTGGCAGTAGCATCCTCTGCCAGTAAGACTAGGCAATGCTGTGCTGTGCAATACATTTTATGAAGCCTTGAAGTGACACTTGGACAATTTGCCTCTTCTGGGGAAACCTTCTATGATGCACAGCTGTTCCTGTGGTTTCAAGAACCCGCAATGCAACCTACAACCCATCCATTCTTGGCCTTCCTTCCAACCAGAAGGGATCAGTCTTCCCTTACATAATACACAGCTAACAAGACCATGGATGTTTTTATCCCAGCTCCAGCTTAGAGCATCTATGCAGGATTTAACGAGCCCAGCTCTTTCCCAGGGCAGAGCTGAGATGAATCACTACTACTGAATTATTTACATGATTACTTAACATATTGTGTACATAACTGAATGAAACCAGCCCTCTCACTCTCTTTCTCTCTCTGATCTTCCCCCTTCCTCCAATCTCCCCAATTTTCTTCATCTGTCAGTCAGGCTCCTTTCAATACATTCAGCTTGC
Source organism: Caretta caretta (assembly GCF_965140235.1). Classification (NCBI taxonomy): domain Eukaryota; kingdom Metazoa; phylum Chordata; order Testudines; family Cheloniidae; genus Caretta; species Caretta caretta. The sequence goes on along the minus strand of NC_134210.1, from coordinate 5,982,646 downwards.
CAGAAGGAGTTGCCTCAACTTGCCGTATGTATCATTGACACACCCTAGCAATAAGCCGCTGGCTCAGAACATTTCAACAGAACATCCCTGAAGTGCAGAACACAAAAAGTACAATAAGATGACTAATGGTTTCAGCTCGGTTTGAACTGGAAAAATCTGGCCAGCTGATCGGATTTCACTCCTCTCCTCAGCTTTGCAGGCACATACACGAATGTAAATGTACATGAGCGCACTTGGTTTTAAAGGGTGACTGCCAGGTTAAAATACCAGTTCCCATGGCCGCTGATTAGAGTTCTCAGCCTGGGAATTCTGCCCATCAGGCCCTTACCACATTGCTCAGTGCAAGGTGGGTTTTGCCTGCCCCACGGAGAAGGGATCCCAGGATGGTGCTGGGATGGCGAAGGGGTCATTATGTGAAAGAGGTTGACAACCATTGACCTACATGCTTTCAAAGTCTTTGTTTCATGGCCATCATTTTCAGCGATCACTTTGGGTGCCTCATATATTTTGGCTGCCCAGCTTAAAACATCCTTGTAAGGGGCCTGGTTTTTACAAAGTGCAGAGTGCTCTGAGGTGCCTGCATTAGGCACCCAAATTTGAAGTGCCCAAAGTCCCTACCAACAGGAGGGTGGGTTTGTTGGGGGGCTGGGGGGGGGGAGAGAAAACCTGGCTTTGTGCTGGAAATGGCCCACCTTGATTATCATACACATTGTAAGGAGAATGATCACTTTAGATAAGCTATTACCAGCAGGAGAGTAGAGTGGGGGGGGGAGAGAAAACCTTTAGTAGTGATAAACACCCATTTCTTCATGGTTTGTGTGTATAAAAACATCTTATGTATTTTCCACAGTATGCATCTGATGAAGTGAGCTGTAGCTCACGAAAGCTTATGCTCAAATAAATTGGTTAGTCTCTAAGGTGCCACACGTACTCCTTTTCTTTTTCCAAAATCCCTAGTCACTCATGAAAACTTTGGCCTGAAATGTAGTTTCCTTTCACCACTTGTGGATTTGGGAAGTGGGCGCTTCCTCCCCCCCACCCCCGATCCCCAGCTGGTGCCAAGCAATGCAGAGTCATTGAAGTCAACGGAGGGGACATTATTCAGTCAGGGTTTTACCACCTTCCTGCAAAGCATCGGGGATTGTCCTGGCTAGAGACAGGACACCAGATGGGGTGGGCCAGTGCTCTGGGGTGATGCAACGAATCCTCTTTCTTGGATGCCTGGCTGGTGTGTCTTGCTCCTATTTTCTGAGTCCAACTGGTTGCCAGATTTGGACTTGGGAAGAAATTTTTCCCCAGGTCAGATTGGCAGGGACCTTGCAGGGGTTCATCTTCCTCTGCAGTGTGGGGTGCTAGTCACTTGCTAGGGTCATCTAGGTATATCTCACCTGATCAATTCCCTCCCAACACAGGGGCTCTTTGGAGTTGGTGACACCTCGGTCCCTGCTGTTCTCTGCCTATGGCACACACCAGCTTAGTCTCCTGAGGACTGAAATGCTTTAATCTAACACAAGTAATTGGACTCTAAACAGCGGTAACGGGGTGAAATTTAATTTCCTGTGATATACAGGAGATCCAATCAGATGATCTAATGGTCCCTTGTGGCCTTAAACTCTGTGAAATGCCACTTGGCACTTGATGAAGATCTGGTCCTTTATTCCCAATTTCTAGAATGGATCTCTCCCAGGCCCCATGTCTCCCACCCTCCTCTTTCTCCTCTACCTCCGCCCCATTGTTCCTGACAGGGGCCAGTGTCTCAGGATCTTTGGAGGTATCCACCGTTTTGTGTGTGGAGGGGGGTCTCCCCCAACTATGGCATGCAGTTCTTTGTAAAAGTGGTAGGTCTGCCGCTGAGCACTGAATTGACTTTCAGCATCCCTGGCCTTCTGGTATGCCTTCTGCAGTTCTTTTGCTTTCACATGGCATTGCTGCTGGCCCCTGTCATACTCCATCTCCTGCATCCCCCGGGCAATCTGCTCATAGATATCCATGTTTCTATGGCTGGTCCATAGCCATGCCTGCACCTCCTCTTCTCCCCACACATCCAGGAGATCCAATATCTCCTGACTACTCCAAGCCAGAGCACGTCTGAAGCATGTAGACGGCACAGTCAGCTGGGCAGTTGCGCACAACAATGGAGAGCTGCTAGGTTTGCTCACCACGCTGGACAATCAGGAAAAGGCATTTCAAAAATTTGCAGGGCTTTAAAGAGTGGGGAGTAGGAGGCTTCCAGTCTCCATGCCTCCTGGGCAGTAGCGTTCACAACTGTGAGCAGAGTGGTCAGTGTCAGGCATTGTCAGACAGTTGCTGAAGGACAGTTAGGGTCAACATGAAGTGAGCTGTAGCTCACAAAAGCTTATGCTCAAATAAATTGGTTAGTCTCTAAGGTGCCACAAGTACTCCTTTTCTTTTTATAGGTAACACAATTTCTACAGTCACACTGTATCAACCTCACTCTATCAACCCAGGCTCAACGCCACTCTGGGAGGTGGGGTTACTATATTGGTGTAGTGGAGAGCTTACATTGGTGGGAGACAAATTTAAGTGTAGACACATGCACAACTAGGTCAATGCAAGGTGGCTTATGTTGACCTAACTTTGTAGGGTAGACCAGGCCTAAGGCATGAAGACAAGATGTTTAGAATATGGAGATGACACACGGCAATAAAAGAACCTAAACAGAATCACACATCCAATGGATATTTCTGTTTCTATCTAACCAATAATCTATTTAAGTATTTATAATAGCTAAAGAACTCTACATCTGGGCTTTCGTGGTCTTTGCAACAAGACAAAGTTCCACTAATAAAAAAAAGTTGGAATGGGGGCTGTAGCAGGAAGGTCTGATGACCAACTTGCCTAGTAGTCAGTTTCTTAGGGCCCAGTCATCCCAGAGAAGGCCTCAACTGTAAGCTTCAATCACCGCCTGCATGCTCTGATTGCACCCCCAGCAATTTAGAGGAGCAGGTGTGGGGGGCAAGGTAGGGGGACCCAAGCCCACCAGCTCCTAACCCAGGGGCCTAGGGGTTTATCAAAGCATCCAGCCCACTTTTTGAGCTCCCCCAAATAATGTTTTCCCCAGGTCACTTCCCACCAGTCTGGAGCATCTCAGTTTGGGGTGTGGTCGCTGGTTTAGCAGATTCTCCTCAGTCTCTTAGGGTCCTGTTGAGGCAGTCATGTCTCTCTTAGGGCTTTCAGCTCCCAAAGGGGTGGGTGGGAACCCAAGTCCCTGCCACCAAAGCAGCCTCCACAAAGCTATTGCCACTCCTGGCACAGCTCTCGCATCTAGCCTTGCTTCCTGATGCCACTCACAGCTCATTCCTCACTTTTCCTGGGCTACCTTTTAAATTGTTCCTCAACCTGGAACATGCCCTTCATGTGTTGAGGGATAGGGCCTCCCTAGCCCAATATTGCTGTACTCCCAGCTTTAGTTCAGTGTGGGGCCTGTAGACCCCATCACAGGCAGGGTTCAATCATTTAACTGGTAAGAAAGTGACCAAAATATTAATAATGTAATAAAGAAAACAGTCATAATTAATACAATACCAGGTCTAATACTGGAAGGGCTAGTCTGTGACCTGGATGTTTCACCCAGGTGTCAGGGGTAACTAGGAGCAGTTCAGGAGCATGGAGGAGGCAGATTCTTTCCCAAGAGAGGAACCAAGGGGAGATTTGTGACTTTGTGGGTTACCGTGCTTCCTGGGGCTATCCCTAGGGTGGTGCGGCAGATGCCCCATCCTTTGCTCAGGCCTTTGCCCAAAATTACACTCTAACCTTAGGAAAGACACTGAACATACATTTACTTTATTGTAGATTTGAGATTAATAATAAGAGTATATTACATTCACAAGGCTGGATTGTGGCCTAAACTATGTGCCTATGAAGGGATTAAGGGAGAGCAAGATACTCCCTTCCGTAAGCCTCTGCATGGCATCCCGAACAGCAGAAATCCAAGGTTAGGGATGGGCATTAAGGCTCTGTCCTAGCCCTCCCTCTTGCTCTGCCCTATAATGTTCTTGGAAGAGTCTGAGTTCCTAGAAATTTAGGCTGTCAGCTCTTTGTGGGAAGGGACTGTCTCTTACAATGTGTAAGTACGGTGCCTAGCACAATGGGGCCCCAATCTCAACTGGGCGATCGTAATATAAATAAATAATAGTAAATGAAGTAGATACAGACCCGAAGAACCCAAACCAGAGTGAACCTGACCCTGACAGGACAAGGGTCAGTCTTTCTTTACTTCCAGGTAGATAATTCAGCAGCAAAAGACACAAAAGACTCAAAAACTAACAATATTTTTGTAAGTACATCAGAAGCAGGAAGGCTGCCAAACAATCAGTGGGGCCACTGGATGATTGGGACCCTAAAGAAGCTTACAAGAAGTGGAAGGTTGGACATATGACCAGGGAAGAGTATAAAAATATTGCTCGGGCATGTAGGAATGTTATCAGGAGGGCCAAATCGCACCTGGAGCTGCAGCTAGCCAGAGATGTCAAGAGTAACAAGAAGGGTTTCTTCAGGTATGTTGGCAACAAGAAGAAAGCCAAGGAATGTGTGGGCCCCTTACTGAATGAGGGAGGCAAACTAGTGACAGAGGATGTGGAAAAAGCTAATGTACTCAATGCTTTTTTTGCCTCTGTTTTCACTAACAAGGTCAGCTCCCAGACTGCTACGCTGGGCATCACAAAATGGGGAAGAGATGGACAGCCCTCTGTGGAGATAGAGGTGGTTAGGGACTATTTAGAAAAGCTGGACGTGCACAAGTCCATGGGGCCGGATGAGTTGCATCCGAGAGTGCTGAAGGAACTGGCGGCTGTGATTGCAGAGCCATTGGCCATTATCTTTGAAAACTCGTGGCGAACCGGGGAAGTCCCGGATGACTGGAAAAAGGCTAATGTAGTGCCAATCTTTAAAAAAGGGAAGAAGGAGGATCCTGGGAACTACAGGCCAGTCAGCCTCACTTCAGTCCCTGGAAAAATCATGGAGCAGGTCCTCAAAGAATCAATCCTGAAGCACTTGCATGAGAGGAAAGTGATCAGGAACAGTCAGCATGGATTCACCAAGGGAAGGTCATGTCTGACTAATCTAATCGCCTTCTATGATGAGATTACTGGTTCTGTGGATGAAGGGAAAGCAGTGGATGTATTGTTTCTTGACTTTAGCAAAGCTTTTGACACGGTCTCCCACAGTATTCTTGTCAGCAAGTTAAGGAAGTATGGGCTGGATGAATGCACTACAAGGTGGGTAGAAAGCTGGCTAGATTGTCGGGCTCAACGGGTAGTTATCAATGGCTCCATGTTTAGTTGGCAGCCGGTATCAAGTGGAGTGCCCCAAGGGTCGGTCCTGGGGCCGGTTTTGTTCAATATCTTCATAAATGATCTGGAGGATGGTGTGGATTGCATCCAGAAAATTTGCGGATGATACTAAACTGGGAGGAGTGGTAGATACGCTGGAGGGGAGGGATAGGATACAGAAGGACCTAGACAAATTGGAGGATTGGGCCAAAAGAAATCTGATGAGGTTCAATAAGGATAAGTGCAGGGTCCTGCACTTAGGACAGAAGAACCCAATGCACAGCTACAGACTAGGGACCGAATGGCTAGGCAGCAGTTCTGCGGAAAAGGACCTAGGGGTGACAGTGGATGAGAAGCTGGATATGAGTCAGCAGTGTGCCCTTGTTGCCAAGAAGGCCAATGGCATTTTGGGATGTATAAGTAGGGGCATAGCGAGCAGATCGAGGGACGTGATCGTTCCCCTCTATTCGACATTGGTGAGGCCTCATCTGGAGTACTGTGTCCAGTTTTGGGCCCCACACTACAAGAAGGATGTGGATAAATTGGAGAGAGTCCAGCGAAGGGCAACAAAAATGATTAGGGGTCTGGAACACATGAGTTATGAGGAGAGGCTGAGGGAGCTGGGATTGTTTAGCCTGCAGAAGAGAAGAATGAGGGGGGATTTGATAGCTGCTTTCAACTACCTGAAAGGGGGTTCCAAAGAGGATGGCTCTAGACTGTTCTCAATGGTAGCAGATGACAGAACGAGGAGTAATGGTCTCAAGCTGCAGTGGGGGAGGTTTAGATTGGATATTAGGAAAAACTTTTTCACTAAGAGGGTGGTGAAACACTGGAATGCGTTACCTAGGGAGGTGGTAGAATCTCCTTCTTTAGAGGTTTTTAAGGTCAGGCTTGACAAAGCCCTGGCTGGGATGATTTAACTGGGAATTGGTCCTGCTTCGAGCAGGGGGTTGGACTAGATGACCTTCTGGGGTCCCTTCCAACCCTTATATTCTATGATTCTATGATTCTATGATTCTAAAGGAGCACTCAAGGTACACCAGGCCACTGCAGAGAAACTAAATGAATTCTTTGCATCAGTCCTCACTGCTGAAGATGTGAGGGAGATTCCCACAACGTGAGCCATTCCTTTTATGTGACAAATCTGAGGAACTGTCCAAGATTGAGGTGTCAATAGAGGTTAATTGATACATTAAACAGTAATAAGCCACCGGGACCAGATGGTATCACCCAAGAGTTCTGAAGAAACTCAAATATGTAATTGCAGAACTAACTGTGGTGTTTCAGAGTAGCAGCCGCGTTAGTCTGTATCCGCAAAAAGAACAGGAGGACTTGTGGCACCTTAGAGACTAACAAAAGCTTATGCTCAAATAAATGTGTTAGGCTCTAAGGTGCCACAAGTCCACCTTTTCTTTTAACTGTGGTGTGTAAGTTATCGCTTAAATCAGCATCTGTACTAGATGACTGGAGAATAACTAAAGTAACACTGAATTTTTTTAAAGGGCTCCAGAGGAGATCCTGGCAATTACAGGCTGGTAAGCCTAACTTCAGCACCAGGCAAATTGGTTGAAACTATAATAAAGGACAGAATTATCAGACACATAGATGAACATGATAAATGCAGAAAGTCTCAACGTGGCTTTTATAAAGGGAAATCATGCCTCACCAATCTGTTAGAATTCTGTGAGAGTGTTGTACGGGAGACTTTGGCAAACCAGTAAAGTGCTTGAAACCACTATTGCTTATTGCTAAAAGCAGCCAAGGCAGCAGGCTGTAAATTGGCCATTCAGCACTCTCAGTTTGACCAAGGCAGGAGGGGAGGGAGTTTTGGGTGCCACAGAAAGGGCAGCTTGACCCCTTGTCCTTCCTGGTAAGAATTGTGTTGAAGTTACTGATACATGCATTTTAGAAGAGCAGGATGTACCCCAGGAATGTCTATTGGGGCCTCAAGGCTGCAAACTCTGGAAAAACCCACACCTGGTTAATCAATAATCAGAAGGAACCTCTTGCTTGACCATTGAAACTGCTTACTTAACAAGTTGCTTTAAGGGACATGTCATTCTATTACTAATGTATAAATAAGGGGGGAAAGTCTGAGGTAGTTGGACTCTTTTTGGGCTCTCCCTCTGGATACATCTTGCAGTCCCCACTGGCAGACGGAAGATTTGGCCACCTGAAGCCTGCCGCTGTGTCACTCGAGAGCCACGCTCAGCTTCGGTAATTATCAAGGGTTGGGGGTGTTTTACTAACCTGTTGCAGACATGTGTAAGAGCTTGAGACTAAGTAAAGTTTAGCTTTAAGTGAAAGTACTCTTGTGTTGTCCTGTTTGTGCCAGTCATTGATTGGTTGGACGGTCGTGTCTCCCCTGATTTATTTCCTGATTCCACCTCGCATAGAGTAAAAGTTACCAAGAGCTTTGGGTTGAAAGAACCCTGGGTAACAGGTGTCAACAAGCATGTGGACAAGGATGATGCAGTGGATGTAGCATACTTGGACTTTCAGAAAGCCTTTGATAAGGCTCTTCAGCAAAGTAAGGAATCATGGGATCAGAGGGAAGGTCCACCCGTGGATCAGTAACTGGTTAAAAGTCAGGAAACAAAGAACAGGAATTAATGCTCAGTTTTCACAATGGGCTGGTTTGTGAGGGGTGGCCCAAGCTGAGCTCCGGCTGTTCTGGTTCAGGTATAGGCAGGGAGAACTGGAAGTCCTGGCACAGTCAAGGAATTATGATGTAATAGGAATAACAGAGACCTGGTGGGATAACTCACATGACTGGAGTATTGTCATGGATGGATATAAAGAGTTCAGAAAGGACAGGCAGAGCAGAAAAGATGGGGGAGTTGCATTGTATGTAAGGGAGCAGTATGACTGCTCAGAGCTCCGCTATGAAACCGCAGAAAAACCTGAGAGTCTCTGGATTAAGTTTAGAAGTATGAGCAACAAGGATGATGTCGTGGTGAGAGTCTGCTATAGACCACCGGCCCAGGGGGATGAGGTACACGAGGCTTTCTTACGGCAACTCACAGAAGTTACTAGATCGCAGGCCCTGGTTCTCATGGGAGACTTCAATCACCCTGATATCTGCTGGGAGAGCAATACAGCGGTGCACAGACAATCCAGGACGTTTTTGGAAAGTGCAGGGGACAATTTCCTGTTTCCAAGTGCTGGAGGAATCAACTAGGGGCAGAGCTCTTCTTGACCTGCTGCTCACAAACGGGGAAGAAAGGAGAGCAGCAGAATACAGACCCTGGACTTCAGAAAAGCAGACTTTGACTCCCTCAGGGAACTGATGGGCAGGATCCCCTGGGAGAATAACAAGAGGGGGAAAGGAGTCCAGGAGAGTTGGCTGTATTTTAAAGAATCCTTATTGAGGTTACAGGGACAAACCATCCCGATGTATAGAAAGAATAGTAAATATGGCAGGCAACCAGCTTGGCTTAACAGAGAAATCCTTGCTGATCTTAAACACAAAAAAGAAGCTTACAAGAAGTGGAAGATTAGACAAATGACCAGGGAGGAGTATAAAAATATTGCTCGGGCATGCAGGAGTGAAATCAGGAAGGACAAATCACACCTGGAGGTGCAGCTATCAAGAGATGTTAAGAGTAACAAGAAGGGTTTCTTCAGGTATGTTAGCAACAAGAAGAAAGTCAAGGTAAGTCTGGGCCCCTTACTGAAGGAGGGAGGCAACCTAGTGACAGAGGATGTGGAAAAAGCTAATGTACTCAATGCTTTTTTTGCCTCTGTCTTCACAAACAAGGTCAGCTCCCAGACTACTGCACTGGGCAACACAGCATGGGGAGGAGGTGACCAGCCCTCTGTGGAGAAAGAAGTGGTTCGGGACTATTTAGAAAAGCTGGACGAGCACAAGTCCATGGGGCTGGATGCGCTGCATCTGAGAGTGCTAAAGGAGTTGGGGGATGTGACTGCAGAGCCATTGGCCATTATCTTTGAAAACTCGTGGCAATCGGGGGAAGTCCCGGACAACTGGAAAAAGGCTCATGTAGTGCCCATCTTTAAAAAAGGGAAGAAGGAGGATCCTGGGAACTACAGACCAGTCAGCCTCACCTCAGTCCCTGGAAAAATCATGGAGCAGGTCCTCAAGGAATCAATTCTGAAGCACTTAGAGGAGAGGAAAGTGATCAGGAACAGTCAGCATGGATTCACCAAGGGCAAGTCATGCCTGACTAATCTAATTGCCTTCTATGATGAGATAACTGGCTCTGTGGATGAGGGGAAAGTGGTGGACATGTTGTTCCTTGACTTTAGCAAAGCTTTTGACACTGTCTCCCACAGTATTCTTGCCAGCAAGTTAAAGGAGTATGGGCTTGATGAATGGACTATAAGGTGGATAGAAAGTTGGCTAGATTGTCGGGCTCAATGGGTAGTGATCAATGGCTCCATGTCTAGTTGGCAGCCGGTATCAAGTGGAGTGCCCCAAGGGTCGGTCCTCGGGCTGATTTTGTTCAATATCTTCTTAAATGATCTGGAGGATGGTGTGGATTGCACCCTCAGCAAGTTTGCAGATGACACTAAACTGGGAGGAGAGGTAGATACGCTGGAGGGTAGGGATAGGATACAGAGGGCCCTAGACAAATTAGAGGATTGGGCCAAAAGAAATCTCATGAGATTCAACAAGGACAAGTGCAGAGTCCTGCACTTAGGAAGGAAGAATCCCACGCTCCGCTACAAACTAGGGATCAAATGGCTAAGCAGCAGTTCTGCAGAAAAGGACCTAGGGGTTACAGTGGACGAGAAGCTGGATATGAGTCAACAGTGTGCCCTTGTTGCCAAGAAGGCCAATGGCATTTTGGGATGTATAAATAGGGGCACTGCCAGCAGATCGAGGGACGTGATCGTTCCCCTCTATTCGACATTGGTGAGTCCTCATCTGGAGTACTGTGTCCAGTTTTGGGCCCCACACTACAAGAAGGATGTGGAAAAATTGGAAAACGTCCAGCAGAGGGCAACAAAAATGATTAGGGGACTGGAACACATGAATTATGAGGAAAGGCTGAGGGAACTGTGATTGTTTAGTCTGCGGAAGAGAAGAATGAGGGGGGATTTGATAGCTGCTTTCAACTACTGAAAGGGGGTTCCAAAGAGGATGGATCTAGACAGTCCTCAGTGGTAGCAGATGACAGAACAAGGAGTAATGGTCTCAAGTTGCAGTGGGGGAGGTTTAGGTTGGATATTAGGAAAAACTTTTTCACTAGGAGGGTGGTGTAACACTGGAAAGTGTTACCTAGGGAGGTGGTGGAATCTCCTTCTTTAGAAGTTTTTTAGGTCAGGCTTGACAAAGCCCTGGCTGGGAGGATTTAGTTGGGGATTGGTCCTGCTTTGAGCAGGGGGTTGGACTGGATGACCTCCTGAGGTCCCTTCCAACCCTGGTATTCTATGATTATCCTTGATATGGGCTACCTAAGGTCACACATCTGTGACAGAACAGGGAATTGAAGACAGAGGTCTTGTTCTCTACTGCAGTGCCTTAGCCTCAAAACCCTCCTTCCTCTCCCCATACATCTCATCTCAGCTGTCCCACGAGGCCTGCTATTATGACCACACTAGGCATCAATCTGTGTGAGGTGGTGTGGCCAGGGTGTGCAGGGTTTGTGCTGAGCCAGCCGCTCCTCCTGCATCCTCCACCCGCAGCAACCTTCATGGAACCCATATGTACTATAAAGCTGCCACCCCTTGGGTGTGAATCCACCCTCTCCCTTGGGCACAGCAGCCCCTGCTGGTGGAAATGAAGTAGAAGTTGCACTTCCCTGCACCAGCAAAGATTAATCAAGCTCGGAATCCTTATGCATGGTACATTTCCCCAGATCTCCCAAGAATTCCTTCTTTGGCCCCTTGTGTACTGAGGTGTTACCCTGAGCTGAAGGGAAAATGCAATGTGCAGATCTAGCCTGAATCCAGAGCAAGCCTAATGGGTTCGCTGACCTTGGCACCCCTGGCTTTCTGGCAGGCAATGCAGGAGATTCCAAGGGGTTGTTAATTTCTCCGTAATTGCGGGCACACGTCAGCTGTGCATCGCGAACCAGCCAGATAGAAATCAGCACAGTGAATACCTGCGAGAAATAATGAGCTAGCCTGCCCCGTACACTTCCTCCAAAGCTGGCTCCCCTGTCGTGCCTGTTTCTGTTAGCAGTGAGATCATGTCTGATTGAGGAACAGGGCATAAATCCCAAGAGCTTTAAGGAAGCAAAATGTGCACATCAGATTGGAACTGGTTCCTGTGCAGGGACAGGCCTCCATTTCTCTTTCCTGAAACTCCAATACTATCTGCAATGTCCTGAGCTGATAAGGAATCTGTCCCCAAAGTTGAGGCTTTAAGAGTCAGTGCTGGAAGGACAGAGGGAAGTTGGCCCCGGTCACTAAGAGGAACACTTCGGGGAGGGGGGCGTTACTGGGTGCGGTTGGGAAGGGAAGAAGAAAGTGTTGCTATTTGCTGGGTCTCAGTAGAGAGAGCTGACAGTGGGGAAAGTTGTGTGGGAAGGAAGAACCCTATTCATTGTTACAGCATTACACAGTTAAGTAGCTTGAGTTTTTGCATCACGTTATCGCTGGCTTACCTTTATTGTAACAAGCACTATTAAACATCTTTTTAACCTTTAATTAAAGATACAGAAAAAGAAGGGAAAGCAGTAAAAGCCTTTGCAACGTCAAGTATGAAGTAAGGCTTTCAATTTAAGCATATCCCTTATTTCCTTTCAATTTAGCAGTAGAGAGCTTTTATAGGGCAAAAAGAGTATTAAAGATAGTATTGACTGGGGTACTTAATTGGGGGAAGGGAAAAGAGTGAGCTGAGACGGGCTGGAATTCTTGTTGAAGTGCGAGCCTGTTTTAGTTAGACAAAAGAAAACAAATACACACAGAAGGGGATGGAGGAAAAGAAGAGCAAAGAGAGAAAATGCAGCTTTCGTCTTTATTGCTGACTCTGATTTGCAACCTCACTGGTGGAAAAACGCTGGGCCAGCCTTTGATCTGATCAGCAACACCAAGACCTAGCAAACTTCAACTAGTGTCACGCTGTTTAAAGAATTACTTTTAGCTGCCTCTCTGGCCACAGGCTCACAGCAGTGTTGCAAAGGGTGGCGTTGTTGTGGCTGGCTGAGCCAGACTCTTTTCAGACAGAAGCCAAAAGGAGTGAGAGAGAAAGGTCAGGTGGGGAAGGAAAATGACACATGAGGGACGGGGTGGCGGAAGGAACCCGAGTCTCACTTGCCAGGTGTTCTTCAGAACGTAGCTGGTAGAGGTGGAGGTGGCGATGTCATTGGTTCCCTCTCTCTGGCCCAGTCCAGTCAGGGTGCATTTCAGGATCATGCCAGACCCCTTAGCTCAGTTATTTTAACCTAAACAATCCAGCATGTCCCAGTCGACTTGTCTCCAACTTTTGTTGATTTTCATAAACAATTGTATGTAACAAGCCAGGTTGGGCTTGTGTTATCTTGGACAGCTTAGAGAAGTGGTTCTCAACCTATTTACCGCATACGCAGCTCTCTATGTGTTATGTGGGCTGCATCCACACAATATATATTCTACCTGTATGCCTCTAAGGATGTCACATGGGCCGCAGCTGTGTACTGATTGGGCTGCAAGCGGCCCATGGGCTGAGGGTTGAGAACCACTGGCTTAGAGCTTGGCCTCTGCACAACAGGAGGTACGCAGACTGCAAGGAACCTTCCGTTGACCTAGCTGCATCTTCAGTGGGGGTTAGGTCGGCCTAACTACGTTGCACAGGGCGTGAAATTTGTCACAGCCCTGAGCCATGTAACTAGGGCAACCTAGGTTTTAGACCAGGCCTTACTATGTGTTCATACACATGGCACAATGGGGCCCTGACCTACAGTTTTGGAGCTACTGTAATACAAACAATAATACTAGTAATAACATCCTCTCTGGTTATAGAGATTTAGATTAATCTCTTCAGCACAGAGATAATACAGGACACTTTTAATGTCTACAGTGTCTTCCATACAGGCTGCATGTTCAAAACACTGTACAGAGCCAGATGGCAACTACTAACAGAGGGAGACAGAAAATGAGAATCACAGGTGAGAGGGAGAGATGTTTCCAGATGAGATTCAAAACTGGATTGATAGTCCATGAGGAAGCCTGATCTAAAGGGGGACACAAGACTGCAGGGCCGGGGGCTCTCACCCCCAGCAGGTGGAGAAAAGAGATGACTGCTACCTGAGCAGAGGAGGCGAGAAAGACACAGGTCCCCAAGCCAGGCTGGAGTGAGTGCACAGGCAGGTTTCAAACAAACAAGGCAGTTTTGATGTGGATTCTGAAAGGCCTGGAGGAGTCAGTGGAGTTCTTTGGAGATTATGGTAAAAACATTTAAAGTGCCTATGTGATTTAGGAGCCTGAGGGTATGTCTAACTACAGCGCTGCAGCTGTGCCTCTGTAGGGCCATCATGTAGAAACATCTGACATTGACAGGAGGGGTTTTACTGTCGACGTAGATCATTCATTTCTCCAAGAGATGGTAGCTACATTGACAGAAGAATCCTTTTGGTGACTTAGTCACATCTACACCGGGGGTTAGTTCAACCTAACTACAGTGCTCACGGCACACAATTGTCACAGGCCAGAGCGACATAGCTATGAGATTTGAATTAAGCCATTACAACTGTGCCAAGTGGGTTCATAGAAATCTACCCAGTCGGAATGGGTGCTGTATTACATTCACTCTGCACAGGTGTGAGTGACGATACATCGGGCAAGGCCGTAAATAGATACCAAATCTTGGCTTTGGTGTCTAGAAAACCGATAAACCACCAAAAAAGGAAACAATCTGTGAGACCAACAACACTTTCCCCAAAAGGAGCATATCTCTCCCTTCCCTTATGGCACCAACTAGTGTTTATGCCACTTCTTTTTATATGCACTTTTTACATTCACTGGATTTCAGAATCTGACAAACTTCATACAATAAAGTTTCAGGGATGTCAATGTAATTATTACAACATCACACACTGCATGGTTCCGTTTGTGCACTCACAGATACCTTAGACCTTATCTAGTAGATAAGAGAAGCTGTATGACTATCTGAAGCCGTTATGACAATCAGAATGACTTAAGGATTTCACAAGAGGGGTGCGAAGGGTAGGACCGGTGTATGTCTGGGTATGTAAATCAGCATGCACCTTTCAGGCCCCGATTCTGCAATTTATTCTGTGCAAGCTGATCCTTGCATCCATTTACTTCAGCAGTTTGCAGTATAGGTTGCATGGCTGGGGCCTGAATGCTAAAGGCAAAGTTATGCTGCTTTGAATGAAACAAGCCAAATTTTGCCAAGAATGTTTTTGAAGAAACAAATTTCATTTAAAAATAATTCTTTAAAACATTCTAATTAACACAAAATTAAAAGCCTTTTTTAACCTTCAACGTATTTAAATAGCTTAACAAGGAACCCTCTCCTTTTCTTTCTTTCTACAGGCTCCTGGTGGGGAAACTCTGTCTTGCTAAATCTCCCAGTTGATTGTGTAGTCAAAGTAGCACTTTTAATGAAAACTCAGTGGTTGTATTTTTTAATCCCTCTCTGGATTCTAATTTGATACTGCTGTGGTGTATTGAAAACTGTAACAATTACAAACTCTCACTTTAAATCCAAAAGGATTGCCTGGTCCTGCTTGCAGGCTAGGAGATTCTGCAGGGAAGCATGCAATCTGTGTCCTAAGCAGTCAGTCTGCAGAGAGCCAGCCAACAGTCAGCTCTGTGCCTCTCTGCTTTAGGGAGCAGCCTTTTTTGTCACTCTCTGGTTTTGGTTGTGTGAGTGTTAAGGGTCTGCATTTTAAGAAATAAGGTGAGGTTACAGTGCAATCTTCCAGAAAGACTAGTTCAATGTTTCTTATCTAACTTCTTTGTTTGTATGACATGAACATAACAAATATAATAAATACTTCTTGAAACACTTTCCTGTCAGTGAATATCAACTGCATCTTGAGTAGAATGGCTTTGCCCTTTTAAATGATTAACTCTTTCTGTAGTTTCTCACTTTTATACCACTGACCTTTGATTTTCTAATGGCTTTTTATAGGTACATATAAAATATTTTCGATCTGATAAACGTCTTTGTCTGTACTATCAGCCCCCAGCTTCTTGCTGTGAGGCAGTTTCATCAACTTTTATTGCTTGCCCCAGCCAATAGCAATTTGCAGCAATGAAAGGCTGTTTAGCAACTGCTGAGTTTCCGGATGATTTCTCAGGATTCTTTGGTGTATTTCTCACATACCCCCACTCCCAAGTCTTTCACGCCCTCATCTTCCCACTCTCCGTTCTCTCACGCTCTCAGCAGTGGCGGTTCCTATAGAGAGGGTTTTGAGCAAGCACACACACGTGTGTGATTGTGTGTGTGTGAGACTCACAGGTCCGACAAACACAGAAAATCTACAGTGGGGCATTCTCCACTACCCCTGTGGTACATGCACAGTAATGATTTGCAAAGTCAAACACTGCAAACACTGGAGCCAAAGCTGCAGCGATTTCCAGTGGAGTTTGGGGCACTGGATTCACTGCCCAAGACACAGGCTGTGGTGACTGCAGAGTGCTCTAATGTTTCACGGTCTAACTGCCCCATGTAGTCCCTGCTGGTGTGCTCTAAAAGGTACGTGGGGCAGTTCGAGCTGTCTACAATCACTGCAACCGGGGATTGGGTGGTGAATCCAGTGCTTCCCCCACTCGCCCCCCCCCATCACCCCTGAGCTGCTGGGGTGAGAACCTGGAGTAGGGTGAACCCGAGACCATGGAGGGGTGAGGCCAGAGAGACAAAATCTCCCCAGCCATAGGCCCCTATGGGGGTTCCAGTGGCAGAGCCCGGAGCAGGAGCTGGTCACAGGCCAGGCAGCCCTTTCCCTCCCTGTGTGCAGAGCAGGTGCTGGGCCCAGGCAGGTCAGCACAGAGGGAAATGGGGACATGGCAGCCGGGACATGGCAGCCGGGATGTGGCAGGGAAACACAGAGGCCAGAACGGCCGGGAGCCAGGGGCAAAGCTGGACCCAGAGCCAGGTAATGTTGGGAGCTGGACACCAGGGCTACCAAGACAGCAGAGCCCCCTGTGGAGAGCAGGCACTGGACACAGGCAAAGGGGAGGCAGGGACAGAATAGCTGTGGGGGCAGTCAACCCCTGGACCTCCCCACGGCCTCTATTTCTTCCCTGTTCCCCACACTGCCCTCCAGCTCCTCCCAGCTGAGCAGGTAAAGTGTCCCACTTGCTCCAAACTTCACCAGCCCTCAGTGACTCTCACAGAGCCAAATGGCGCTCTGGGCCAGAGCTGGGGGAGTGCAGCTGCTGGTGCAGGAAGCTGTCGGCAAATGTAGGGTTCAAACACCAAACTGGCCTATATGAATTGGTAGGTGCCTTCTGGCCTGCAAGCAGGGAAGGTGGAGAGCAAGGGGAATCAGGCCATGGGGAACAGTGGGACAGCAGTAGCAGAGCAATAGAAAGGCAGGATTGTCCACTGGTTAGAGCAGTAGTCCTGGACCTAGCAAGCCCAGGTTCAGTTCCCTGTTCTGCCATATACTACCTCTGTGGTCTTGGCACCCTCGCTTAGTGACGCAAAGGGCATTAAAATCAATGAAAGTTAGGAGCCTGAGGATCTGGGCCTCAGACTCTCTGGATGGTGCCAAAATGCCTTTACAAATCTGGGCCTCCATTTCCCCATCTGTACAATGGGGATGTCGTGGCTCTTCCATCCCTCCCAGGGGTGTTGCGGGGAATAATGAAGACTGTGAGGTGCTCAGACACTACAGCAGTGGGGGGGCCATATACGCACTTCATTTAGATAAACTTCAGAAGCATTTCTCCATGCTGCTGCAAGGCCTGTGTCGTCAGGCTGCTCCCTCCTGCGACAGGCCACAGCACAACTGGTGCTCCTGCCTTAGTTTCCCCTTCATTCACCGGTGGGAAGGAACATGTTCTCTCTGTGCCCACTTCAAAAGCCCGCCTCTGAGCATAATTTGTTCATGTTCCGTGATCCACCGAACCCTCATGACAAAACCATTCTCCCAAATCCCTCAAGTGCAACAGGTTCAATCACGGGCCATCCACCTGAGAGTTACTAGAGTCACTTCTCTCCCACAACGCTGCCACCACAGCCCCCAAGTCAGGTTTTCAGCCAGAGAGCTCCCCATAGCGTTCCACTCTCCAGGCCTCCTCATCTGTGAGTCTCACCCCAGCTGCTGGGATCCACCCGCCAGCACTACCCTTGTGACCAGGCTTGACTTCCCCGGCCAAGATGGTTCCTCCCCTTCGCCCAGGGGCCTCTGCACCAGCTTTCCTGTAGCTCAGCAGGGTTCTCCAGATCCTGCCAGCCCTCCTCAGCAACTTTCCTCACCTTCCAGTCTTCCCAACAGGTCCTTTGTACCATCACTCATCATCATTAGCGCTCTCTTTCCCCAATCTCCCAGTAACTCTTGCCAGCTCTCGCCGGCTGCTTCCTGGCTTTCTCTAGGTCTGCTTTCCTCCTCACCCATCCTTCCTGTCTCTCTCCCTAGGCCCCAGGTGCCCTTAATTAAGCCCACTTGGGAGGCTCCAACCAGTCACAGGCGCACTGGCATCTTCCTCTTACAGGTGCCAGTGCCCTGTGACAGCCTGCTTGAGGCTTGTGAGGTGCTCAGACACTAAGTACTTTATATAGGGAGACTTAAGAAGTATTTCTCCATGGGGCTGCAAGGCCTGTGTCATCAGGCTGCTCTGTCCTGTGGCAGGCCCATGGCATGACTGGCGCTCCTGCCTCAGTTTCCCCTTCGTTCACCCGTGGGAAGGAACATGGTCGCTCTGTGCCCATTTCAAAGGCCCGCCTCTGAACAGACCATTGTTCACCAGTATTAATGTGGGTCATCTGGAAAGGCCTGTGATGCCAGGATCATTGGAAACTTAGGCTAGTTTTCGGCAACCTGGAACTTTTTCTCCCAGGACCACTATGGACATTAATCGTGTTGCCATTACCCCTGTCATTCTGGGAGACCCAGTTTGGCCTTTGTTTCCCTGGCTCGGGAAGCCATTTACTGGGCACTTGGGTAGACAGGAGAAAGGAGCCGTTGAACTCTCCCATGAGGAGCTGCAGAAGGAGTGGAGTGTGCATTGGGAAGGCTGAAGGGACGGTGGAGGTGCCCCATGGCAAGGCTAGAAGCAGCTGGGCAACATCTGCCTAGGTGCTTGTTATATTTTGCACAACCTTTGTGGGAGCCGGGTGGGAGAGCATCCCTGACAGATGGGAGGAGGAGGGGCAGAGACTTCTGGAATGATCTGAACAGCCAGAGAGGCTGCCTCTGCTACATGCTGCAGCTGGCCAACACGGCAGCACCTTGACGGTAGCCGGACCAAAGTTGTTTAAATCCCCCTATGCAGTTGTACTGTAATATAACCCACCACGCTGATCCCCCTCTGCAGCACTGTTAGGCTGGATCTCTGCATCGTGGACCTCCGATGCTGCCTCTGCCAAAGCATCAGCCTCGGGTTTGCAGAGATCCTGACTGCTTGTGGCAATCTCCTCCTGCCTGGGTCCCTGGTCAGGGACCACCGAGGACTCTGCAGTGGTGTCCAGAACAGGCTGGGGTTCGCTGGCAGCCTCCCTTGCAAAACACCCAGTCTAGCGAGCTCGCCCAGAAGTCTTGTTACTGGCCCTGGCATTTTATAACTGCCGGCGCGCCAGTCCTTTGCCACGGCACTGGCCCGTATCCCAGAAGAGACCCCCACACACACTTGGTTTGGTTTGATATGGTGATGGTGTGGAGGCCAAGGCTACAACTGGGTTCAAAAGAGAATAAGACAAGTTCCTGGAGGATAGGTCCACCAATGGCTATTAGCCAAGATGGTCAGCAATCCAGCCCCAGGCTCTGGGTGTCCCTAAACCTCTGAGCGCCAGATGCTGCCATTGGAGAACAGGGAATGGATCATCTGATGATTGCTCTGTTCTGTTCATTCCTTTGGAAGCATCTGGCAGGGGTGAGTGCAGGAATTGAAATTGGACTGCCTTTAGGGGGCACATTAGCGTAACGGCCGGGGACTAGGTCAGCAGCCACGGCTGAGGCGGTGAATGGCATCAACCACTGGAGCTGGAGCCGCAGCCGGGGCTGAAGCTGGAGCAGGAGCCTCATGTGTCCAGGGCTCGGGCAGCGAACGGAGGTCAGACACCAGGGCTGGAACAGCCACCGGGGCTGCATCCAGTGCTGGAGCAGAAATGCATATTTTTCGGATGACTATTGGGAGGGAGGGGCGTATCCCTGCTTAGCCCCCCTTGTGCACACCCCTGGGCATTGGCCAGTCAGGAGACAGAATACCGGGCTAGATGGACCATTGATCTGACCCTGGTATGGCCATTCTCATGTTATTGTATATTTTCCATTCTTGGAAGACTGATATTTTCCATTCTCAGAAGACTGGAAAAAGGCTAATGTAGTGCCCCTCTTTAAAAAAGGGAAGAAGGTGGATCTGGGGAACTACAAGCCAGTCGGCCTCACCTCAGTCCCTGGAAAAATCATGGAGCAGGTCCTCAAGGAATCAATTCTGAAGCACTTAGAGGAGAGGAAAGTGATCAGGAACAGTCAGCATGGATTCACCAAGGGAAAGTCATGCCTGACTAACCTAATTGCCTTCTATGACGAGATAACTGGCTCTGTGGATGAGGGGAAAGCAGTGGACGTGTTATTCCTTGACTTTAGCAAAGCTTTTGACACTGTCTCCCACAGTATTCTTGCCAGCAAGTTAAAGAAGTATGGGCTGGATGAATGGACTATAAGATGGATAGAAAGCTGGCTAGATTGTCGGGTTCAACGGGTAGTGATCAATGGCTCCATGTCTAGTTAGCAGCTAGTATCAAGCAGACTGCCCCAAGGGTCAGTCCTGTGGCCGGTTTTGTTCAATATCTTCATTAATGATCTGGAGGATGGTGTGGATTGCACCCTCAGCAAGTTTGCAGATGACACTAAACTGGGAGGAGAGGTAGATACGCTGGAGGGTAGGGATAGGATACAGAGGGCCCTAGACAAATTAGAGGATTGGGCCAAAAGAAATCTCATGAGATTCAACAAGGACAAGTGCAGAGTCCTGCACTTAGGACGGAAGAATCCCATGCTCCGCTACAGACTAGGGATCAAATGGCTAAGCAGCAGTTCTGCAGAAAAGGACCTAGGGGTTACAGTGGACGAGAAGCTGGATATGAGTCAACAGTGTGCCCTTGTTGCCAAGAAGGCCAATGGCATTTTGGGATGTATAAATAGGGGCACTGCCAGCAGATCGAGGGACGTGATCGTTCCCCTCTATTCAACATTGGTGAGGCCTCATCTGGAGTACTGTGTCCAGTTTTGGGCCCCACACTTCAAGAAGGATGTGGAAAAATTGGAAAACGTCCAGCAGAGGGCAACAAAAATGATTAGGGGTCTGGAACACATGAGTTATGAGGAGAGGCTGAGGGAGCTGGGATTGTTTAGCCTGCAGAAGAGAAGAATGAGGGGGGATTTGATAGCTGCTTTCAGCTACCTGAAAGGGGGTTCCAAAGAGGATGGATCTAGACTGTCCTCAGTGGTAGCAGATGACAGAACGAGAAGTAATGGTCTCAAGTTGCAGTGGGGGAGGTTTAGGTTGGATATTAGGAAAAACTTTTTCACTAGGAGGGTGGTGTAACACTGGAATGGGTTAGCTAGGGAGTGGTGGAATCTCCTTCCCTAGAAGTTTTTAAGGTCAGGCTTGACAAAGCCCTGGCTGGGATGATTTATTTGGTGTTGGTCCTGCTTTGAGCAGGGGGTTGACTAGATGACCTCCTGAGGTCCCTTCCAACTCTGATATTCTATGATTCTATGTTAGTCCCAATATTCTTCTCAAACATTTGTGATGAAATGATCCAGCTTTTGCATCTCTTTCTTGGTAAGTTGCCATGTCTCACTGCTATATGTTGTGATGGCGATAACAATTGCTTTGTACACATTCAGTTTTTTCTTGAGGGAGATGTTTTTGAGTTGCCAGATGTTTCTGAGTCTTCCAAATGCAGCATTTAATTGGGGAGGTGATAACTGGCCAAGATGACCCCAGAGCAGTAGAAGACACACAAGGTAGACAGATTTCAGAGTACCAGTCGTGTTTGTCTGTATCCACAAAAAGAAAAATTTGTTAGTCTCTAAGGTACCACAAGTACTCCTTTTCTTTTTAAGGTAAACAGAGAGGCTGACTCAGGTGTGCCCCCAATGCAGTGTGGGATAGTAGTGGGAGGACTGTCAGAAGCCAAAGGTCAGAGGGGTGGCCGTGTTAGTCTGGATCTGTAAAAGCGGCAAAGAGTCCTGTGGCACCTTATAGACTAACAGACGTATTGGAGCATAAGCTTTCGTGGGTGAATACCCACTTCGTCGGATGCATGTCAAAGGCTTATTTCAAAATGGGGATGAAGCCATACCTAACTTATCAAAGAATAACTCATTCCACATTTGAGTTAGTGCACTCAGAGAGCGGATTAATGAATGAGACGCCGGAAAATTTTCGGGGTGTGTGGAGGAAAGGCTGTTCATTGTGAAAAAACTCAAATGAATCCCAAATAATTTACAAGGGGAGACAAGCCCTGAGTAGATGCCTGAGCACTCAGCATCCCAACCCCTCAACAACCCTACACGCCCCCATGTGCCTCATACCTGCCACTTGATCACCGGACAGTGCCCAGGTCAGTGGAGGGCATCTAGCCAGCGAGATAGTTCCTGTCTCTCCCTAGAGTTGCTCCCCATAGTGTAAGGGCTAGGCTGACAGCAGCCACAGAAGGATTAGCCAGCCTAGAATAAAACATTGGCGCTCTAGCCTCTTAGGGTACATCTACCCTGCAACCCCCCCACCCATAGCAGCGAGGCTCAGAGCCCGGCTCAAGTCAGTCAGTCCAGCACCACTGCGGCTACAAATAGCCGTGCAGAGGTTCCCGCTTGGGCTCTGAGCCCCACCCCCCACACTGGGTTCAGAGCCTGGGCTCCAGCCCAAGTGGGAACATCTAGGCCACCAGGCTCTGAGCCTCATTGCCGCAGGGATTTTTTTGCAGTACAGACATCCCTTTATCCTCCATCATTCCTTCACCAGTCCACCACGTATTCCCCCCACCCTTGCATTTCTCCCCCACATCCCGCTGTCCAGCCGAGCTGCACCTCCCTCCCTGCAGAAATACATGCCAGGCCAGCAGCCCGTCAAATAAGCTCCTCCTTGGCACGTTTCCTCTTCTGATGTTTCAGTTTGTGTGTGCCACTGCAGGGATAACCTAAAAACATCCTGATTTGGCCACATGGATGCAACCTGCCTCCCTGAACCTCCCCCTCACCCTGCAGTTTCAGTTGGATGCATTATTCTTTGTCACTTCTTGCCCCTAAAATAAATTGAGGTACAACCTCACAGTGTGCAGTTAAACTGCTGCTGTGTTACTCCCCAGAAGTGGCTGCATGTCAGTGGTGGCTAAAATGGTCCCTGTACATGTGGGTCCTGATTCTGATTTTAACTAAGCTGATTTAACTCCATTTCAGTGGAGTTACTCCAGATTTACACCAGTGTGAGAGAACTGGACCCATAATTTTGCATATGAGTTTGTTAATTCTGTAATTCACTTTGGGAACCTCTGGACTCAAGAGTGCTGCATAAAAGATATTATATTCACTTTCAAATTGTGGAGACTAGACGCACCGTTCCATTGCTGTAGCTGGGAGAATTACAAATAAACAACTGATATTCCACTGATCAGCATTAATCTTCATCATACCCTAAAGCAGGCTGAAAGTCAGGAAAGGAAAGGTAATATCTGGGTACTTCACTTTCCCAGATTCCATATACTGTAAGGCCAGAAGGGACTCTTACGCTCATCCAATCTGACCTCCCGTGTAACCCAAGCCCAGTGATTCCTGGATCTAGTCTGACAACTTGCAGTTTAACTAGAACACCTCTTTCAGAAAGACATCCCGTCTTCCCTAAGACTCCAAATGAAGGAGAATCCACCACAACTATTGCCAATCTGTTCCAGTAATTACCCTCACTGGTAAAAAAAAAAAAAGTGTGTTTTATAATAGTAGATTTTGTTCTTATTTCAAAATATATTTATTACAAAAGCTTGAGGACATTTACAGTTGAACAAAGTGGTGAAGAGGTATCTTCAGAAGAACTCATTGGGTTGACACTGAAGTATGAAAGAAGGAAAGAGGACTCTATTTTTAACAGTAAGGCACAAACTAAAAGAATAGCTTTCACAACAATTTTCATTCCAGGTATCTAACATGAGTTCAAGCTACAACTTAATAGGAATGCCAGCTGCTGTTGAAGGTGCCATCTGAATGTAACATTACAACTTCCTTTTCCCTCTTTGGTTTCATAAGAGTTCTAAAACCATATACTAAGATTTTGTGTAGACTAAAACACTCTCTAATCAGCCATCCTTATAGGGTTACCATACAGATCTTTGTTGCACATGGAACAGACATCACTTGACCTTGGATCTGCATATGCACCTAGAATAGGGTTAATCTCTTCCAGATTAGACTGAAATGAGCTGCAGTTCAAAGAAAGCTCTGTTTATTTCCTCTGCTATAACTGCTCCTCTGATATAAGCAAGAACATGATGCTCTTCATTTCTAAAGGGTGTATCCTGTGCTTTTCCTTGTCTTTCAGCGAACCTATGAACCAATTCCCAGTGCACTCTATGGGGCTGGCTTCTTGCTTTGTGTATTAACAAGATTAGGTGCATGATTTTACATCTGCAGTAGGTCCCTCCCATATCCCTGATCTCTGCATAACCTCACCTTAGCACTACAAACTACAATTCAGAAGGAAACGAATACAACATGAAGGTAGCACTCAGCTACTGTGCCCAATAAAGTTAGATTTCCCTTTCCTTTTACAGATTCTCAAGAGATGAAAGGGGGTGAGAGAACTTGTATCAGGCATGTTATTGTCACTGATGACTTTCCAAGTGTCAGAGTTTACTTGAAATGGTTTAAAAATAAACAAAGTAAAATTGACAGGGTCATTTTACAATCTCAATATTGACACACACAAAAAAAGCATGAAAGAATACAAAGTTTTACTGACTGTAAATATGCACTCTATACGAGAAACATATTGAAAGGAATTCATGCACTAAAGGAACAGCTATCAAAGGGATCGCTAATAATATGATGTCATGGGAATCAGAGATTGACAACATGCCATCACTGGTATCAAAGAAGGCCAAATAGAATGGCACAATGGGAACTAGAGATTCTCTGCCAAGATGGCATCATGGATATCAAAGACAATCAAATAACATGATGCCATGAGTACCGGAGCTACAACGTGGCACCATGGGAATTGAGATGCTCTTACAACATGGTGCCATGGGTATCAAAAATGTTCTAATAACATGGGAGTTGGAGTTTCTCTGCCAACATGATTGTACTTTGAAAATACAATGAAAGTATCGTAAAGCAGGTCAGTGAATAGACAGCTGCCTTATGTCACCCGTGAATTAACTCTTCCCTGTCCTGGCATTATGTACATAAAGCTAATGTGAAATTTACATGAACAAACACAGCCTTATCGAGAGTCAAGCACCATGTTTTCAATCAAACATGACTATAAGCTTCTCTAATGAGTAAGAATCACTAATGCATTCAGGAAGGCAGCTTGCCCAGGCAAGCTTCTGGTGGATTAGTGTTTTCCTAAATCTTGTCTTCAATGACACAGTGAACGCTGAGGATCAAATATCCATGTGAAGAGAGCTTGTAAACGTTTTGTCCTAGCACAAAATTAAAGTCAAGTGCATTGTTGCTTTCTCTCTATTGTGACGTTCTATCTAGGCAAAGCCTGATTGATGTGGATCTTAATGCTATGCTATTAATGGCATGCACTACAGATTTAATGGGCTATCGTCATCCCTAATGTAACACCATTGACTGCAGGGGAGTTACACCAGGAATGAATTCAACAGCAGACTGCAACCGCCTGCTTCTCTTTTGCCTTTAGATATTTTCATTCGTTGATCTCAAAGCCCTTTATAAAGGTGGGTGTGAGGAGGTCTCCTCATCCCCACCCTGCCGATGGAGAAACAAGCTCAAAGAGGTGAAGTGATTTGCCCAAGGTCACGCAGTAAGCCAGCAGCAACGCCTGATTAGAACTCAGGTTGCCTGAGTCAGGTCTGTGCTCTAACCACTTGACTGCCCTGCCAACCCCCCCCTTTACCAGGATGAGACTATGTGGTGCCTTTGGCAAAGGCTCATGGGCAAATTTCTAAAGCAAATGCATCAGGGTGTACAAAGAAACTAGGACAGAATATCTCAAGAAGTGGAATCTCTTGTTGTTCTTGAATCTTTCTCCTTCTTCTCTTCTTTGGTTCCTGCAGTCCTGTGAAAAGTGTCCATATCTGCCAGCCTCCTCAGACCCTTTCCTAATGCTTCACATCGGCCAACCTGACATTTTCCTGCTCAGTGGATGGAGGTGGCTTTTCATGGCATCCAATCATCAGCTGGTAAACCAGCACTCCAGCAACTGCCCCAAGGAAAGGGGCCATGACTGGGACCCACCACCAGTGCATGCCAGTACTGAAAGACACAAGAAAATGAGAGATGAGGAATGAGTAGCAGGACATCAACCAGAATAACCCAAACCCTGGGCATCTCAGAATATTTCCAATGATTTTCAATCAGACATAGGCTCCTAAGTGCCCGAGGCCCTTTTGAAAATGGGATGTAGGCACCTAAGTCATCTAGGTACTTTTGAAAATGTTCACCCCTGAGCTTGAATGACCCAGAGAACTGGGGCTCTCTCTGGCTTTGCTGTCACCCTATCAGATAGCCATGACTTCCTAAGAGTGAGCATGAATACAGCCTTTTAAGAGAGCGGTCAGTGCTGTCCCACCCACGTCAGGAGGGCGAGGACTTTCCCCCGCCCCTGTTATTTCCCCATCGCTTCCATTTGGCAATAGCCATGAAAGTCTCCAAACAAGCTTATGTTCAGGGAACAGCTGCCCTTCCCACGCTTGCTCCCAGGCCTACTGCTTGATAGCAACGCCAGGGCATAAGCTCTGATATCTGGAAAAGGCTCTACGTTGGCTGTTTCTCATTGCTCAGGAAATCTCCAGGG
The DNA here is from genome assembly GCF_965140235.1 of Caretta caretta. Taxonomy (NCBI): domain Eukaryota; kingdom Metazoa; phylum Chordata; order Testudines; family Cheloniidae; genus Caretta; species Caretta caretta. The sequence continues at coordinate 5,956,283 of NC_134210.1, read as the reverse complement.
AGATAAATGCCTTTTAGGAATGTTAATGTGACCCAAAGGTGCCTCAAAATGCAGAGACTGCTTAGGTGTCCCTTTCTGACAGCCACTTCCAGAAGTGCTTGGGTGAGTTACTTTTTGGCCACCGTTTGCCTTGATCCCATCAGATCTGGGTAACCCACGCTCCGTGGAGAAAACACTTACGAGAACACTTCCATGCCCCAGCCAGCAATGGAGGTGAAAAGACGAGGCCCAAAGTCCCTGGCTGGGTTGACGGCATATCCAGAGTTGAAGCCCATGGACGTCCCGATAACCAGGACCACAAAGCCAACAGTGAAAGCCTCTAGGCCCCGGGGGATAGGGTTGTTGTAGGGATCCACAATAGCCAAGACGCAAACAATCAAGGATGCTGTGCCAATGAACTAGCAGGAAAAGGAGGGAGAGAAACGTGGTTGAGGTTTGATCAGTCTTTTAACAAAGTCACCTAGCTACTGGGTGGAATACTGCATGTTTAGAACTTATCCTCTGGAGTGATGAACAGGGATAGTGAAGGATGTGATCCCAGTAAGAGCAGGGAACACCAAAGGGAATACAAAGTGGGGAATTCTATGGCAAAGGGAACATGTCCAGAAAAGAACCCGCCCTTAGCAATAGCCTCATGGAAACATCTAGAGCAGAGAACTTCTCTTTTTCAGTGAAGCAACTTAGGAGTAGAGAGCTGGATCTTTGAGTTCCCATGAGTCTAAGGACGCATTCTTAGCAGCGTCCGTGGGCGAGACTGCACCGCAAGGAGGACATTAAATAGGACTCTAACAGCCGCAGTGATACCAGCTCAGGCTAGGATCTCACAAGCTAAACAAGGCCAGTCAGGGTTGACACTTAGAAGGAGACCAAGGTACCACAGAGATCCATATTTATGATTCCCCCGTGTTACTATTCCTTCTGTAGGTATGCCCCAGCATGGTGTTTAGTGGCACTGTGTGTTGGAAGATGCCACTTTTCTGGAGAGAAATAAAACCAGGGTTCTGCCCCTTTGTGATCATTAAAGGTCCTAGGGCACTTTTTACTCGAGTAGGGTCTTAGCCTTCGTGCCCCGGCCAAATTGTAGTTTGTTTCCATGTGCAGGCTGCACTGTGGCCACCAATACCATTAAACCCTCCTGTATCCAGGCACACTCCTGCACTCTGATCCTCATGCTGACCAGCGGATTACTGGGTCCCGACTGGTGAATATTACTGATCTAAATCCCAGGAAATGCAGCATTGTTCCTCTTGAAATTGAGTGAGAGGCCCAGGATTGTCCTGCAAGGTCTCTCACCAGCACCCCCAACTCTCTTACCTGGTCAAAGAATCCATTCACTACATCCAGATGCTCAGACGGGTACGTTGCAAAAATGCCAGCAGTGCCATTCCGTCCCACTACAAACAACTGGTTTTTGCCAAAAGCCCATATGGCATCTAGAATGGGAAACAGGGCTGGGTCAGTCATTCATCGCCTGATTGTTCAACAGCACAGCAGAATCCAGGGCAGAGGGTGTTATTTGGGAAGCCTAATTAGTCTTCTGGACTTAAAACCTATGAATATTACAATAGAGAATCACCATATTTGTCTATCATACGCATTCCTGCAATACAGCCAACTGCCGCTCAGCTGTGGGCTACCGTGGGCCCTATGACTTCCTCAACGCCCTGTGTAGACTGCACAGGCTCAGCGTATAGTATGAATAATCACGTCCCATAATTCAGTAACACTTAACGTTGACCTCGGTCTTTCCTGTTCTCTGACCGTGACACTGGGTCATTTAGTCCCCTGAGGGCTGTAAGAGGTTGGCCTCATTCCGGTTGTTGGGTTTGGTGCGAGGATAGCTGGGTGGATAGTGTTGGTGGCCTGTGATATACAGGAGGTGAGACTGGATGATCTGGGGTCCCTTCTGGCCTTAAACTCTATGACTGTTACAGCAGTGGGCAATGCTTTCACCTGAGCCCCTCTCGATTTAGAGATGATAGTGAGCCGGAGTCTCTGCACAGGTATGCATGTGCAAGTCCCATTGACTTGAAGGGAAATTAAGTATGTGTATCTGAGGCCAAAGTCTGGCTCAAGGTGTTGTCACTGATCTTTAATAAAATTGATTATTTAATTAACAATTGATTATTGAGAATGTTTTACTAATTTAAACAACAGCAACTAGGGGTATAAAACCACTCTTGCACAGCAGTTAGTAAGAGAGCCTAATAACCAACTGGCCCTGACTGTACCACACAAGAGGGGCTTGTCTGCAGGGCAGCACGTTGCGGTCTATGGGGATGTGAATTGTAGAGCACTCTATCGGGTCGCGCTCGAATCACCTCCTGTAGGCCCTGCTGGCGTGAGCTGAAAGGTACCTAGATTGCATTGATGTAGTCCCGTTTCAAACAGGACTACATTCACATGAACTAGGTGCCTTTTAGTTCATGCCAGCAAGGTCTACCTGGGGCAGTTAGAGGGCAACACGTTAGCACGCTCTACTATTCACACCCTTGTGGACCTCACCAGGCTGCCAGGTACACAAGCCCTAACCAGCTCATTAAATCAGGAAAACTGGATCAAAAATGCTGATAGTTACTGATTGTTTGCACTTGGTTAGGTAATGGAGTTAACTGTTGCCTTGCTGTTAATCCTTATCTATTCTTTTCCTTGGCTGTGTAAAACAAGAGGAGTTAATTGTTATAGGCGGCATGTCACCCCAGGGGCTGCCAATCAGGAGACACAAAAACACGAGTCATGGGAGGGCTCTGAATAGAATTTCCTTGATGGGACAAAGCCAGCTGTCACAATGTTGTTGCTTGAGCACATATCGTTGTGCCCCAGGTGAAGACGTTACATGGGGCCCTGCGACTGATTTTGGGAGCTTTGAATGTGAGATCACCGTGGAAAAGCTCAGAGATACTAGGATGGCCATCAGCCCCACCACAGGAAAATGCTCCAATTTGGATAAGAAAGATATTTTTTACAGCATAAGAGAACAGAGTGAGAGGGATGGCATAAAAGCTGATTGGTTTGTTCACTTACCGAAGTACAAGCCAAAGACGATGCCCGCTCCTAGGAAAGCACCGAGGGTTTGTGCCAGGATGTAAATAGGCAGCTTAATCCATGGCTCCCGGGCCATGAGGCACAGAGCAAAAGTTACAGCAGGGTTCAAGTGGCCACCTGGGAAAGAGTTTCTCGTTAGTGCATTCTGGGTGCAGGATCTGACTCCAGAATGCATGGAAAGAGACCAACACATTCAGAAAGACGCGCCTGTAAAAAGCATAGCTGCCGGTGCACTCTGGGACTGTGCGTGTGACAATATCCTCCAGATCAAATTCACCCACCACACACGAGGCCCGCACCCACTGTAAGCCCCACTGAAACCCTTGAAGGAGGTGCAGCCGCTTAAAACCAGGCCAGATATGTGGCCCTGTTCAGTGGAAGATATGGGTTAATCCACATGCCCAGAGCTAGGCAATACCTGGTCTTTAGGGAAACACTCTGGCTAAAGCCCTTGAGGATGTATTGCAGGGAATGGGATTGGAGAAAGGTTTAGATGCTCTAATAGGCCTTTCTCCATCTCTAATTTCATGACCCAGTGAGGCTCTCAGCAAGAATGAGTTGCTCTCTCTAAATTTATCTATCTATGCCATTGACTTCCAACGGTGATAGTCGTATCCACTCACATTGGTTCTCCTGTGCCAGAAGCTGGCATTCCACAACGGGGTGGGTGGACAGTTGCAAAGAGCAAGAACTATTGAGAAACAAATGACCAACAAAGGGTTCTATTCTCTCCTCAGTGTGGGTTCGCCGGTTGCATGCACACAGAGAGGAAACTATGTTATTAACTATGAATAGGGCCCTACCAAATTCAAGGCCACGAAAAATGCATCACGGACCATGAAATCTGGTCTTTTGTGTGCTTTTACCCTATACTATACAGATTTAAAGGGGGAGACCAGCGTTTCTCAGATTGAGGGTCCTGCCCAAAAGGGAGTTGCGGGGGGGTCACAAGGTTATTTTAGGGGGGTTGCAGTATTGCCATCCTTACTTCTGGGCTGCCTTCAAAGCTGGGTGGCTGGAGAGCGGTGGCTGTTGGCCGGGAGCCCAGCTCTGAAGGCAGTGACCCTCCAGCAGAAGTGCAGAAGTAAGGGTGGCGATATCATACCATACCACCATTACTTCTGCGCTGCTGCCTTCCGAGTTGGGCGGCCGGAGAGCGGTGGCTGCTGGCCGAGGGCCCAGCTCTGCAAGCAGCAGCGCAGTAGTAAAGGTGGCAACACCATACCAGGCCATCCTTACTTCTGCTCTGCTGCTGGCAACAGCGCTGCCTTCAGAGCTGGGCTCCCGGCCAGCAGCAGCCACTCTCCAGCCGCCCAGCTCTGAAGGCAGGGCCGCCACCTGCAGCAGCGCAGAAGTAAGGGGAGCAGTATCGCAACCCCTCCTACAATAACCTTGCGATTCCTCCACAGCTCCTTTTTGGGTCATGACCCCTACAATTACAACACCGTGAAATTTCTGATTTAAATAGCTGAAATCATGAAATTTATGATTTTCAAAATCCTACGCCCATGAAATTGACTAAAATAGACCGTGAATATGGTAGGGCCCTAACTATGAAGCAATGCTCTTTGACCTTTGAATCCCCAACTGCGAATGGCCAGGAGCTTAGAGCAAGAGGGAGCCCTAGGTTTGCAGCAAAGCCGTGAAATGGAAGCCACGTACCTGACACTTGCCCCGCTATCAGAATTCCAAGTGTAACAGCAAAGCCGAAGGCCAAGTTCACAGTCAAGAAGCCCCCGTGGGTTCCTCTACTGAGCACGACCTGAGCGACTGAGCCACAGCCAAACAACTGAAAGAAGAAAAGAACTGATTAAAACTGGCCCAGTGGGTTTTCCTTCAGGAGCAAGAAACTGGCCAACGACTCCTGAGTGCTTTCCCCTTGAGTTCTCCAACCCAAGTCCATGACCAACTCCACTATCCACACTTGTGCTGCAGTACAAAATGGGAAAGGCTGCAAGGAAACTTGCTGGCTTGGGTGGAAAATGCCAGGGAGGAGGGTCATGAATTTGCCAGGGACTTGACCACCCCCATGTTCTGAAACTTACAAAATATTCTCCCTTCTGGTCTTCAAGATCCTCCAAGGGCTTACCAGTCAGGGGGGAGGCATAGCTCAGTGGTTTAAGCATTAGCCTGCTAAACCCAGGGTTGTGAGTTCAATCCTTGAGGGGGCCATTTAGGGATCTGGGCCAAAAATTGGGGATTGGTCCTGCTTTGAGTAAGGGATGGGATTAGATTAGATGACCTCCTGAGGTCCCTTCCAACCCTGATATTCTATGATTCCAAACACCTCTAGCCAATTCCCTGGTCTCTTAAAACACCAGACTCTTTTGTTTCTCCACAGTGGCTGGTACATCCTTCCTCACAGCTGCTTCCACCAACTCCTTTTCCTGATTATCAGCACCTAGCTGATTCCTTAGCCCTTTCCAAAGCCTCCCACTCCAAGACCCATCTCTCCGCTTGGCCTCCTACTTATCCAAACTCTCCCTTTAATAAAACCATCAAAATCTTCCCCCAGAGACCTCCAACTTTCAACCATTCTGCCCTGCATCTCTCTTTTCTCCCTCGTCTACCACACCTAGGGACACTATATGATGCATTTAAACCTACTGTCCTTCTTTATATGGAACTGAAATCATTGGAAGTTTGGGGTCTGGACTGCAAACGGGATCAGTTCATAGTTTGCTGGCATTTGCAAAGATGACTATACATGGCTGGAAAACATTGTAAGGACAATACTCTTGATATAAGGAGGTCCCAGCAGTAGGGCAGCTGTCAGCAAGGCAAAGCTTGGATGGTATAAGAGCACTGTCTGCCATCAGCTGGTGCTAGGATTTACACAGCAGCTCAAACACTAGATTACAGCCGCAAACCTGCTTAGGGGGCTTCATGCTACACAGAATACAAACCTGCCTCAGGCAACCACAGACATTAAACGCTTCAGTCCAGGCACCTCGTAAATTACACCTTGTCTCTGGCATTGTGAGAAGCGGTTTGCCTCACCTCTTCCTTCTGAGGGCTGGGGACTGGAAAGTATTTGCTGCAGGGGCGGTTATTGGCAAAGGGTGATAAGCGCTGTTTGCTTGCAGTGAAGGGAGGAAGCGAGCTGCAGCCCAAGGATGTTTGCTCAGGACAATCCCGCATTTCCGGCCCATGTGCAAGAGCTAAACGGCTCTCTCAGCTCTCTTGTCCTCTTTGTCCCACTCCACTTCGCTAGCAATCCAGCCCATTTCAGACTAGCACTGGTGTCTGAATCAAGAGCAAGTGGGGGCCCCTCCCCACCTCTTCCACCTGCAGTCCCCCCACCCAGCACTCCTGCTGGGGAGTGGGCTTGGGGAGTGGCGGGCTTCCCCCACTCCCCGGCAGGAGCACCAGATGGACGGCTGAGTGGGTCAGCGCGCGGGGATGCCCATCTTTCCAGGGCCCTCCAATTGGCTGGGACCCCTGGGCACGGGCCCCCGTTGGCCTAGTGGCTAATCCACCACTGAGAAAATCTGGCCCTAGGAGCACAGAAGAGAGGCAGGCAGGCTGGCATTTAGGGCCAAATTCTGCTTTTGATGTGCATGTCTACATTTTTATTGGGCCCCAGCAAACCAAGCCAAATCTTGATCCCAGTGGCTTCCATAAGACACACTCACACCATACACACACACACACCTTTCTATCAGTTGCATTTGGCCCTAGGAATCAGTTCAAATTGCATTCACCATGGCTGCTCCAGCAAATGATTTGTTGTCACATAGTTTACTATGGGTATGGCTACACAGCCGCTAGACACTCGGGCTCGCTGTCTAGATGTCTGGGCTCGGGCTGAGCTCTGAGACCCTGAAGAGTGGGAGGGTCCCACAGGATAAGTCCCACGGTTTGTTTTTGTTTTTGTTTTTGTTTTTTTTGGGGGGGGGGACTGTAACCATATTCCAGCCACCAAAACTGTGGGATCAGATCATTGGCTGGTGTAAATCAGAGGAGCTCCTTGTGGCCAATGGCCAGGTGAGGTCTGACCCCCAAATATCCAATAGTGTGGTTCTTCTAGGCACACTATTGGTCATAACACAGAGAGGTACCAAGCAATGAAGTAATTTAGAGAGAGAATAAATCACTATTGCCGGCATTCTGATAATTATTTTGTGTGTGTGTCTGTATATATACACACAGAGAGATGGCCATTATTATCACTATGTATGTGCCAATACGTATACACACAGTCCAATTCTGCTCCTAAACCCCCATAGTCGATCCTCTTATGTTCAGGTTCTTATACTAAACTCATCAGGATGGCACTGACTTGGAAACTGACATCAACAGGGCATGTGCCAGCACACATATTGTAATTGTGATCTTCCAGGCTGATCAGAGGACAGAAGTTTGCCTGTGTCTTACACTACCTCCTCTGGCAGATTTCAGTGTCACCTACATTTCCCAACCCCTGAAAGTTCTTTTCTCACAATCCTCCTTTGCACAAGACATGACGCTAAACAACACCTGAACATTGTGCAGCATTGCCAGTTCTCATGCTTTTATTGCACATCTCCCAATATTTGGTGCTTTTCTTGAGTCTCCGACTCCTGGAGTCATGTGATTATATGTGAATCTCAGCTGTTTTTTAAAGTAAGTTTCTAGCCCTCCTGGTTGCAGAGAAAAGTGTGAAAATATGAGCCAAGTGAAACCTAAAGGCTCAGAAAGCAGAAGGCCAATCGAAAGAACTCAGCATGTATCATTTTCAAAAAATCTCTCATGATTCTAATCCTGCTTTATGATTTCTGAACACCTGGGATTTTATTCTTAATGAGACAGAGAGTAAAATGCAAAACGTAAATGAACTTAAATGTCTCAATTTTCACCCTGGCCAGGCTAAACGGCTTTCCATGGGCCATTTAAATGATGCCCTAGTTGTTTTGTAATAGATACACATTGACTAGGTTCTAAATGCAATTCACTAGGGCCATGGTGAGATGTTTTCCATAGGAACCTGCTGCTAGGGATGAGGTGTGTGAAATATGGAGAAGTTGAACCCCTGCTCTGTTGACTTTAACTAGCTATTCAAGCTCCAGCATTTTCGTGTTACCAATAAAATATCACACACGCCATAGAAATAAAAAGCTATAATATCAAGGTTTGCATCACGCACTCTCACATGATCTGCTATTGTATTTCATGTCCCTTATACTCCGCTGGACGATTTAAATGATTATTTTATTAGTATTAATAAAATGTACTAAACCACTTCACTGTGAAGTATTAACATTACTCCCACGTGTATTTATTAAGTTAAATCTATGCATTTGAAAGATCAGGCATCAGCTGAAGTATTGTGTCCAATTCTCGGCACACCGCACCTTTGGAAAGTATCCAGAGGAGAGCAACAAAAAACAGTCAAAAGTTTAGAAAACCTGGTCTATCAGGAAAGGTTAAAACAACTGGGCATGTTTAGTCTTGAGAAAATATGGGGGGGACCTGATAGTCTTCAAATTTATTAAGGGCAGTTATAAAGAGGAGAGTGATCAATCGTTCTCTGTGTCCACTGAAGGTAGGACAAGAAGTAATGGGCTTAATCTGCAGCAAGGAAGAGTTAGGTTGGATATTAGGAAAAACCTGATAATAGAATATCGGGGTTGGAAGGGACCTCAGGAGGTCATCTAGTCCAATCCCCTGCTCAAAGCAGGACCAATCCCCAATTTGTGCCCTAGATCCCTAAATGGCCCCCTCAAGGATTGAACTCACATCCCTGGGTTTAGGAGACTAATGCTCAAACCACGGATCTATCCCTGTTTATAAGAACAGATTGGACAAACACCTGCCAGTGTCAGGGATGAACTAGGTTTACTTTGTCCTGCCACAGCGCAGGGGGCTGGACTTGTAGAAGGTCCCTTCCAGCCCAACATTTCTATGATTCTATGTCCGTGTCTATCTAGGCATGGAGGGACTGATTCCACACCTGCTGAAGTCAATGGGAATCTCTCTGCACTGATTTCAAAGGGCTTTGGATTAGACCCGGATAGGGCACTCATCAGGGTCCCATCTGAGCACCAAAGGCAGGGTAATGCAGCAGATGTACCCCTAAGGGGATCCAAAGCAGCAGCTGCCCAGAGATTCGGCTCAAATACTGCCCAGTCCTACAGAGTACTGTCCACACCAGTGCAGGTCGGTGTAACTTGCATCGCTAGTGGTGGTGGCTTTTTCACACCCCTGAGCAACATACTTTATATGAACATACGTGGTAATGTAGACCTGCCCTGAGATAAAAAAAAACCCACACCTTTCTTAGCAGAGAAGACAAGGCCTGAGATTGGAAAGGTCCAGAGCTGACTAAGGAAGGTAGTACAAGACTTTGGCAGGAAACAGAAATGGGTAAACAATACTGGAGAGATTACATAAGCTATGGGTTTATAAACAGCTCTGGAGAAGAGTGACTCTGTTTGCACACTCAAGAAGGGATAGTCACTGGCATTCTTCTACACAACAGCTCTCTGAATAACTTTTTGTTGCCTAGTGGCTGCTCTTTGCACCTTCAAAGGAGCTACACAAAAGACCTGAATGTATTTGCTCTTAAATTTACATGGCCCTGATCCCTGGATTAATCTGGGAATGCTTTGTAACATTGGCACAACCTGACCCAGCAGGAATGTTATCGTCTGAGTAACAACTTTTCTCTTCTGCAGGCAAATAGAACAGGGATTAGGCAATGAACCTTGTGTAAATCTAGCCTAATTTCACCAATGAATCGGAAGGAGATTCAGATCGGGTTGCAGCCTGAATAAGGCTGTTGAAAACTCTTGAGCTTTGATAACAGTTTGAATAAGGAAGATATTAAGCAGCTCCCTGCAGCACTTGAGAGTTAAACTCCTACTCACAATGAGAGTTAAAGCTGGAGCCCAAATAAGGGACTCTCCCTCCAAATGGGTGAGGCTGGGTGGGTCTGGGGCCCTCATCCTGCAGCTGGCTCCAACGCCCTGTTCACCCTCTTCTTTTGCAAAGCCGCAGTATGATCGAAAGTCCACTGAAGTCAAACCAAAGCCTCCCTGTGAGTCAGAGGGGTGGTTCTGGTGCAGCTGGGGGCAGAATCTGGCTCCTCGGAGTTTTGGGAGTGGACAAGGGAGAGTCAGTAACAAGAAGGTTTGTAATGGATCTTTCCGCATAAGAGTTGGAATTCACCCCCTGTGCAGAGGCGCAGCCCAAGGCTTATGCACCACTTAAGAACTCAAGAGATAAGAGGGCTTAAGTGGTACACGGATCTTGCACAGGGAAGAGTCTGTTAAGACAGAATGTATCGGCTCCTTTTTTCCCACTAAAGCAAGTTCAGCCATTCCCCACTGATTTGTGGTAGAAAGGTGAATGCACAGGACAAGGGGTCAGGAGCTGGAGTGCCATTTCTACCTCTGCCACAGACTTCCTGTGATGTCTTGGTCAAGTCATTTAAGGCCTTATCCTGCAGGAAGGAAGGAAGACACTGAATACTGTGGGCACAGGATCAGGCTGTTAATTTGTGCCTCATTTCTCCCATCTGTAAAATGGGGAAATCACACTCCACTACTTCACTGGGGTGGGGGTGGCCTGGTTAGTGCTTGTGAAATGCTTTGAGAGCCTCAAATGGAAGGCGCTAGAAGGAAGGTGGTGTTATTGCCATTTCATTAAATGACTTCCTTGTCCACAAGACATGCCCACTACAACCAGTTTTTCGGCACTGTGCTATTATGACCTGCATGTGACATTTTTGCTGGTGCTCAAAGTTGATTGAATTTACACTTAAGTTTTTAAAACTCTAGCAAAATATTAACATAATGCAAGGGCCATGCTTAGCAAGACTGAAAGCAAACCAGACTTTCCAAGTCTTATATAAAGCAAATATGGTGTAGCAAACTGCCTAGTATGTTTGAGTACTGCTGCCCTCTACTGGATGGAATCAGAACAACTTAACTATGTTTCATAGGCCCTATACTGCTAATAACTGAAGAAGATTCTCCTTTACTTTTATTCCTACAATTACACTATGAAATTTAGGTTTCCATGGCATATGGCATAGTTACAACCATGAAGTTCCAATTTGTAACAGTAAAGGCCTTCATCAGACCAGTCCTGTTTGAAGAATGACCAAGGGCGTTAGATTCAGAACTGCTCTTTGTTCCTTCCTTGTGTCTAAACAACAGTGAAAACCAGCTAATCCACCAGCCAAAGTCCATCAGAGAACCAAATTATTATACCGGCCAGATATGAAGGATACAGAGTCTGACCTTTTCGCTAGCTCCAGTATTTAAAACAAAGTAGGTCTGTAGCAATGTAACAGTTGCAACCCTTTTATTTTAAGCAGGGTGCAAAAAGCTGGGCTGATGGAATTTTTTTTTTAATTGGCTGCTACAGTAATAATACAAACAACAGACCACGTGTGAAATTCGTTTGATATTTGCATTGCTTAGCTATTGCCAGTAGGTGGCAGTAGGTGGCATGTTGGAGCAGGCAAGAAGATACAGCCTCAAGGAAGTGAGTTTACAGGAAAAAAAGATTTCCTTGGCTTCTTTTGCTGCACGATTTCCCTGATTATATATGAAGAAGGAACATTTTTTCACACGCTCCCCTAACAGTGTTTTTGTACCATGCACAAAGACATTTGTTGCAGGGTAAGTTGCCTCTCTTAGCGCTGTGATCTCTGTGCCAGCAAAAGGCGAGAGATCTGTTGGGAAGAAACTGGGCTCACGCCCATTGCCTTTGGGTGTCACAAATCTTCCCATTACAAAGCGCAGGTCTAATGTTAAGTGCGCAGACCTACTCCTGTTGAAGTCAATGGAAGTTTGACCTCAGTGAGAGCAGGAGCAAACCTTAAGCCTACCCTCCCTATTAACCTTAATGTATCCTAAACCTGGAGAGATGGGGACAAATCCAGCCAACTCTGAGCCTGATCCTACATCCCTTGCAGAGCCAAAACCTCCACCGATGTTAATGGGTGCAAACAGAAGCTAGGATTGGGCTCTGTGCGAGCTTAAAAATGACCCTATCAAAATAAACATATTTCACTTACACATGATAACATGCACCACTCCACATACCAGCCGAGTGAGAGTCAGCCTTCTGGGACTCCCATGAGGGCAGCGTAGCTAGCCAGGGTGTGCTCCCACCAGACAGTATTGTTCCTCCGTGGAGACTGCCAGACTCAGAAACAGGGTCTGAGTGATGGGGATGGGAAGGACCAGAGGCAGATACATGTGATCCATTCCTATCCCAGGATTAACCAACCCTACCTGCTACCAGGCTTACATGGAAAGGAAAACATGGGCTAATGTTCTCAGAGACTCTGACTTTGAGCCCTTTTTGTTCCAGTCAGACCCCAGAACAAGGGATGATCTGGGATTGAGAGCAAACTGAAAAAAGCAAGAAGGAAATCATCAGCCTTTCGAAATGGCCCTTTCCTGCCTCTTCTCTGACAGCCAGAGATCCCACTGCATTAAATACAGTCTCTAAATACACTTAACTACGTGAAGGGAGACTGAGGCAGTAAACAGCTTGGGGTGTGGAGTGGAGCAGCCTCCCTGCACTGAATCTCTTTGGAAGGTGCTCCTGGCTCCTAACCCCAGATTGCAATGCAATCCATGACGTGTGTGACGCCCAGCCCCACCCCCCACCGGGTCTTCAGCAGATGTATTTCCAAGAGGAGTTATAAGAAAAAGTTTTTGTCATTTCTACAAACTCTGTAAGCATGAGTTCAGAGTCTGCAAGCCTGACTCTAAATCCTGCCTTTTCTTTGCTAACCCTTTCTGAAAGCTCTGTCCAAAGCACTGACCCATGAATGCCTTGCCTCCTCTGCTCATTAGGGCTAGTAAAACACAACAGGTGATGTGCCTCGGGTTGTTCCCATTGCCACTTTCACCAGCTTTTGCCTAAAGCCCCTAGAAGAACACATGGATTTTCCTGGAGTTGTACAGGAGGGGCCTGATCCAAATCCAAGACCCCCCGCCTCCCAAATGCCAGGGGATTTTGGATCAGGCTCTGAGCAGCTGGAATTAGCTTGATTTTCTTTCCCTGCCAAATAGCACATGCGATTCAGAGACAAAAACTGCACAAGCGTTCAGTCAGCTCCTGCCCATCCTTATTCTGGATGGGATGATTTAATTGGGGATCGGTCCTGCTTTGAGCAGGGGGTTGGACTAGATGACCTCCTGAGGTCCCTCTTCCAACCCTGATATTCTATGATTCTATGATTCCAAATAACCCTTGCAAAGCAAAGCATGGCCACTTGGTTGAAAGTAGCTCTTGCGAAAGCTGGTCTTTCCTCAGATAAAAAAAAATTATGCTATGGGAAACATAGCGTCCCCATGCGAGATTGTGACATTTTACTGTTTCTCTTGAGCAGCAAGATATACAGAAGATACATCAGGCTCTCTGCCCCCCGTTGCTTTTTAAAACACAAAAGGCTGTGTCTTTCCATTTACGGGAGGTGGCTGGAGCTCCATAGTGCTTTTCAAAGTTGCCACCACCCTTCGCTAGCCCAGCTGCTGAATAATTTCCAAAACCATTCGGATCTCAACTGGTGTAAACCCACAGTAGCTCAGCTGAAGTTGATGGAATTGCTGGGGATTTACACCTTGGTAAATGAGATTAGAATCTGATCACCTATCGTCAAAGTGATGCACAAACATTAACTGGCCAGTACTGGAATATCAGCAAATTAGACAAATTACACCTGTCCGCAGTGTCATCTATAGACCTACCTACCATGTGTGGAAGGGCCAACATTTTCAAAGTTGGATGCCCAGAGCAAGACACCTATATCCATAATGAATCACTTAAACCCTTGTCCTGATTTTCAGAGATGCTGAGTATTAGCGACTACTATTGAATTAGGCCTTAGAAATTAGATCTACCTAGCTACGTGGTTCAGGGCTGTGAAAAATTTCTCACCTTAAGCACAGTAGTTAAGTTGACTTAACCCTGCAGTTGCAACTAGGTCGATGGAAGAATTATTCTGCCAACCTAGGTACTGCCCCTCAGACAGGTGAATTAACCACATCACGCCATTGTGGAAGGAGCAGCTACACTACGGAGGCATAGCTGGAGCACTGTAGCCAGAGCACTGTAACCATGCCGCTGTGGTGTAGACATACCCTTAGATTGCAGTGGTGGAGCTCAGCTCTCATCCCTGTATCAGGTCACTTATTGATTTAAATGCCCAGATATAGACACAGGTTCCCAACTTTAGGCACTCAGGTTTGAACCCTTTCACCAAGCCGCCTATTGTCTTTGGGGTCTAAGCACTGAATCTTTTGTGTCTATTTACCATTGAAACATATGATGGGGGACAGACAGCTCCCCGATCCTAGACATGTGGCAAGCAGAGGTAGGCATTCAGCCAGCCTGTAAGACTGGGTTAGTATTTTGCAGTGAGCCTCAAAACAGCCCTGCTATTCCCCTCTCACTTGATCCCAGGACAGGCTGTTGAGAACTGTTATTAACACTTTCAACACCAGCACATGTTTAAAATGATGCTTTAAGAAAAACAATCCAAGAAGAGGAACTTTCCCCTTCATGCATCTTCTCCCCTTTAGATGGTTCTTTAAAGGTTCTTTAAAGTTCAGACAGTTTCAGGGTCAGAGAAATACATAGAGGTGTGAGAGCAATTTCCTTCCAGGAGAGCCTTGCTGTTTACACATGTGCCTCCTTATTGGATCTACTCTGCTGCTCATACATACCAAAGGTGAAATCTTTCAATACTTCAAAAGATTCATACATCACATCGAATTGGAAGCGACTCTAAAACTGATTGGTTACCAACTTTCATATGTTATTTCACACAGAACATCAGGGTTTTACTACTCTAGACTCCAAGAGTCCTCTCTGGTCAGTTTCATCACTGGTGTAAATTCCAGGGATGAATGTGGTTCCTTTGTCATATCACTTTAGCTTTGCATCCAAATTACTGCAATTAAACAGTACCCAGCAATCTTAGCCAGGTTCGTGAAATATTAACCTGGTCCTGAATAAGCCATGTACAATGTAGTATGTTAACGTTTTATTGCAACTATGCCTTAATAAAAAGGTTTCCAAAAAACCACAGCTGTATCCTAAGTAGTAAAAGGCAGACTTACCACCAGAATCAGGGTCCCCAGGCACTCAGCCAGTGCTTGCCTCATTAGTTTGTTTCTGATCCTCAGCATCTCTCCAATTCTAGCAAGAACTTCCTTTTGCCTCCCCATGGTGGCTGAGATTTCCTTCTAGCCCTGCTTTGGCTCAGAGGTAGCTGGCTGGCTTTCAGCTCTTCAGCCTGGTGTGTGTAACTTTGATCCTTGCAGCCTTGTGTTTGCTTATAAATAAGTTGAGATATCCCTGAAACACCGCCCCTAAGTAACCCCACCCCTCCCACCCTCTCTTTCACTGCACCTTTTTGTTCTCAGCATGGGACTGAGGGGGTGGTTTGCTTGGGGTTTTTTTATTATTATTATTACTCATATAGGCAGGCTGCAGATATACCAGTGTCAGGAGCTCTGTAAGGAGACTGGGGGGGGGGGGGGGAGAACAGTGCAGAGACCTCCACATCCTGATTGCATTATTTCCGTGCCCTTCTAACAGCACATACAGCTGAATCTGCCCCACTCTCAATTCAGATGAGCCAAGAAGTCCCGCCTATACAAACACCGCAGCTGAACTTGCATGTGCAGAGTCAACTCTTGACAATACCATGAATTCTGATTTCCCCCCATACCAGAGCTGACTGTAGGTTGTCAGCTTCTTAGTGACTTACACTCCTATGCAGTATGGGGGACTGCTAGTCGCTCTGGCAATAAAATAATGGGAAACGCGGCCTTGATTCTCCACTCCCTTATTCCACTTTTAAGCCAGTGATCTCAGTACCTCACACCAGCATCAAACTGATGTCATGGAGTGAGAACTGGGTCCAGAAACGGTCCTAACTCGAAACCCTAGCTGTAAACTCCAGATCTGGATGCAGAGCCAAACTTGTTGCATGTCTAAATAACGTACAAATCTCCCCAAGGCTGAGGGACTGCGCCGTGTACCCTGCATTCATTTCAGCACGACCCGTCTTAGGAAAGCAAAGAGAAGCCAGGAAAGATTCCTGATCCAGAGCAGAGCTGTTATCATGAGCCACCCATAGGTGGCGCTGCACCATGAAATCAGAAAACTGTCTGTCAGAAAGTGGTCCTGCTCCGTGCAGGGTTGTGTAGTGGGTTTACACCAGCACTATTCTGGCATGTTTCATCGAATCTGTCTCAAATTAATCATCATTCCCCATTTTTATTTAATCTCAGCCACCTCTTTATGTAATCCTGGGCAGCGTTTTAGAGACAGCATGGATGAAAGATTTGTTAGGCCAGCTGCTATTATTTATGCCTCATTCCTTTTAGGTAAGTAGTAAAAATTCCAATTTAGGGCCCCAATCGTAATCCATACACATGGATCCCTGCCTTCACTGAGGCTCCGAGCCAGAGCTGAATAGCAGGATCAGGGCCTGAGAAATGGAATTTGCCAATTTTGCTCCCCTCTCCACACACACACACACACACACACCCTGCATAAAGCCACACCCGGCACAAAGAGTTCTCGGCATTTCTTATTTAACCATTGACTTTTCCTCCGAACAAGTGGAGATTTTGAGTGCAATCATTAATAGACCTTTGTTCCGAATGTAAATTGCAGCTGGACAGAGGAACTAAAAGGAGGCCAGACCACAGGAAAGAATCAACTGCTGTCAAACCGTTTGGGTGAAAATGCAACCACAAGAACATTTATCGCAGGGGTGACCAAACCTCAGCTCACAAGCCACATGTGGCTCTTTGACAGTTAAAATGCAGCTTGTGGAGTCTCCCCCATTCTCCGCCTACCAGACTGGGGGGGACGGACCTCGGGGCTTCTGCCATGCGGCGTTTTTTTGGCCACCCCTGGTGTAGCCTTTCTCTTTCTTCCACGTTCCTTGCCATGGGTACAGGGCCTGATCCGATGCCAGTGAGCTTAATGGGAGTCTTTCCATTGACTCCAGTGGGCTCTGGATCAGGCCCGGAGACGTGTGTTACACTTGCATTTTTTATGAACTTGCCTTCAAGGGACCAAGTTCCTTCTCCACTCTGTTTCTCTCCATCTCTCCCTGTCACTTTCCAGCCATTCATCATTCGGCCTACACAGGATTGATCACAGCTCCTATTTCTCATTCGTTTCTTATCTCTGCTCCAATCTGCTTGTTCATTTTGATGCCTCCTCTGTCCGTAGGCTTGGCAGACTGCAGGGGTTGTTGCTTTTTTATCATTTCAACTGATTATATTGTTGTTTATTTTTAAGCATTTTTCCCCTATTGTTTTCCATTTAAATTTTCACAGTTGTGGGAAATTATGGGTTAGAAGTCTTTTTTTCATTTTATTTGTATTGATTTAAACTTTCACCACTGTGGGAAATTATGCAGGGTCAGAAAATAGTGGGGGTCCAAACACTATTTATTTAATGAGAAAAATGCCAATGATCAAAACGTTGAAGCTTTATAACCATTAAACCACAAACGGTTCACATCACATGTCAAAATATACAAAGTCAATACCCTTAACTCATGCCGGAAATTCTCATGCCGCATTGTCCTGCCTTTGCCTCGCTGTAAATTCCGATTATGATCGACAGAAATATTTTTTCGTCAGGTTGTGCGTGCTCGGTGAAATCAACGTTTTCAGACATTTACCTATAAAAATCTAATCTTTCCAAGCCTAGCTATTTGTAAACAGTGACAGCCAGCAATAAAAGTTTGTTTAAGCCAACAAGATTTCAAAGGGCAGCTGCAAGCACTGGGCCAGTTCCTGCAAGCCATACTTAGACACGTAAACCCAGTGAAACCAAAAGGTTGACGGCCTATCAAGTAATTTACAGCAAGCATATGGCTGCTCTATTTGGTCAGCTGTCCCAGCAGTGTGACACCTTCATCTTAGCATTCATTTATTTCACCCTTAATCTCGCATGGTTCAGGCTCATGCCGTTATTAGGGCGACGATGGCTACACGTAAAATGCTACAGCGGTGGAGCTGCAGCCACGGGAGGGTAGTTAATCCACACACACACACCCCCAGCGGCAGTAGCTAGGCCAATGGAAGAATTCTTCCGCCAACCTAGTGCTGTCTACAACAGGCAGGGCCGGATTCAGGGGCAGGCGACCAAGACGACCACCTGGGATGCTGGGCTTGGCGAGCGCCAGGGGCTGTTTTTGTTGTTGGCGCCAAAACGAAAAACAGAACGTCTGAAGTAAAATGTTTCAGGTATTCAGTATGTGGATTCATGTTTCACTGACCTCCTAGAATGTTCCGGATCTTGGTAGAATCTCATGGAACCTTCCAGATTGTCTGAGAACTACATTTTCCTCGAACCTCCTAGAATGTAGTCGGCTGTGGAGCAGGGCGTCGCCAGACGGTCAGTGAGTGAGAGAGAAGAATGAGGTGAGAGCCCAGCTGCGATACTGTGAACCTTGTTTTATTCTGTAATTGTGAACGTGTACTTGTGTTTTAAGACTTGAAGAGTATAAGTAAAGGTACGTATTTAATGAGATGCCAGAGATACCTATCGAACCCCTAGCTACCCAGCAATGTAAAAGAAATACTGTTACTTCTTTTGCCGTGCTTAATGCATAGTGTTTGATGACTTGATGTTAGTACATTTCAGTTATTCTTAAAATTAAAAAGTTTCCATAAACTTGGAGGAAACTATTTTTTTTATTCACTTATATATGGCATGAATAAATACAGATTTACAGATCCTAGCGTCCAAATGTATCATCTTATATGACAGCGATAAATCAGGCATGTAAATTGTGCATCCAAGTCGTGAAAAAATGGGCTATAAATGCAATAAAAAATAAGGTATTCTAAAGTTTAACAAGTGGAGGGGGAGGCGCCGAAGACGCTCCTCGCCTGGGGCACCATTTGGTCTGGGGCCGGCTCTGAGAACAGGGATTAGGTCAGTTTAAGTACGTTGCTCAGGGTGGATTTTTCACACTCCTGAGAACAGTAGCTGGGTCGACTTAACTTTTGAGTGTAGACCTGGCCTGAGTGCCAATGTTTTTCAGGCACAGAAACAAAGAGTGCACCAGCTCAAGAGACAGGGCAATGGTGGGCAGGAATGCTCTTTCTCCAGGTGCTTATATAGCCCCCTCCTCACTGGACCATCTGAGCACCTCTGCTACATATTGGAAAGCAAGGGAGTAGAAATGTCCCTCTGAGGTTTCCTGGGGACCCTAAGCTGGTGGGTGCAGACATTATGGCAGAGGTGAGGCAGTGGGTCTCCTAGGGAGTGGGGTGACAGAGGTAGGCTGATAACAAAGGGTAGTATTAGTGTCAACATTCGAGATGGGCATGTCCAGCTCTCAAGACATACACGAGATTGGGGGAATGATCCCAGGCGGAGGGGGCAGGAAGTCCACAGTTCTCATCCCAGATCTGCTGCACTCTGTGACCTTGAGCAAGTCGCTTCATCTCCCCAGGCCTCAGTTTCCGCATTAGTAAAATGGGGACAGTGACATTTGATTACTTCACTGGGTGTTGTGAGAGTGACTCACTGCAGCTAGAAACACAAAAGCCCTAGAGTCACTATTTAATGTTTGTGCAATGCTTTCTCAGTGGTTTTATGACCTAGCCAGTGGCTCAGATGTTTGGGAAGGGGTTGTTGATTCAGATTAATTTCCCTAAGTTTCCCCATGTAGACAAAGCCCTTAGCAGAGAGTCCCAGGACTGCCTGAGCCTTGATGGAAGCCGCACTCTAGTCTAACCCCTAGCGATGGTCCCCCCAACTCAGTAGCCATGGTCCCCCCAGCTTAGAGTTGAGGAACACTAGCAGACGCGAAGGAAGCTTGCACTGCTGTTCTCCATGCTGGGGACAAGGAATATCATCTCTAGGATTTTCAGTCTGCTGCCTTTCACCAGCCCTAGCTTTACATGCATCTGTATTTTAATGAGTCCCTCAGATTTGAGATAGGATTTGAGACCCTTTTTTCGCCCAGTTTTGTAGAATGGGGTTAATCTTTGTTTTTCCTAATTAGCAATCTGTGTAGCTATTTCTCTGGCTGACTAGCTCCTTTTCTTTTAGTCTTGACTGGGACACACATCTAAACCCAATTCTGGAGGCTATTCTAATGTGGAGGATAATGGCTTGGTTGTTTGCTTCAATGCCCATGACACACTGAATTTGCTTGTCTTGATTCTATTGAAGTTGTAGGTGTTTCGATGGCACTCATCTCTACAGCCTCTAACAATATCCCTGACCTTACTTTATGATTGGAGAAGTGAGGGACAGAACGTTTAAGGGCCAGATCCTCAACAGATGTAAATTGGCACAAACCTGTTGAAATTAGGAGACAGGCAATGAAGCGATGGTGACTTATGACAGCTGAGAATCTGCCCCTACATCCTTTACCCACGATCATGAGCCAGGAACTGAATCCAGATCTCCTGAGTTCCAGGGTACTGCTTTAATCAAAAACCATCCTTCCTCCCCGGGGAATAGTGCGACCGTCTCGTCCTCTCACACACTGAGGGCTTGTTATTAGCATTTCCCTGCTAGCTTTGTCTTACTATTTTACTTTGCTTTCTGCAGAATGTTGTGATCTTCTGCAGGGCACTGATGCAGCCCTTGCTGGTATTCCTCGAAAGGACCCCAACCAACACCCTGGATCCAAGATCTCAATTTGCACCTGCATTTGCATTCGGATCCATCTCTCGTTATTTCCTCTTTCGGAAAATTGCCACACACTTAAAAAGTTACAAAACAGGGGCCAGATCCTCAGAGGCTGCAGAGCCTCTGTAGCGCCATTGACTTCAATGCCAGAGAAACCTTATCAATCCCTTGTCTGTGTTGGACTGATGCTGATTTATAGCAGTGGGGGATCTAGCCCTGCAAGTTTAATTGTCTTGTTTAACACCAAATTTACCAGCTTTTTTCAGATGTTTGACTTGGTTTGGCATGAAGGATGGTTGACAGTTTGAGCGGCTTCTCATTTGATCCAAACTGACTCACCCATCCCTGGATGCACAGGGATAAAAGCGTGAATCACACAAAGCTGTAATGACTCACTCGTTACACGTACACATAGATCACTGCCTGTTACAAACACCTTTCTTTCAGGGAGGTCACCAGGTCGCAGCATTACAGAATTTCACCATTGCAAAATCTCGTTTTGGAAAGTGGCTGTGACCATCACATTTCCCTTATCTCCATTATCCTGCTGATGCAGAAGGAGGAGACGTTTATATCTGTAGATGCAGTAAAAAAGAAATGATAGGTTACTTAGCAAGAAGGAGTGGGAAATGAGGCAAGCGTCCCAAGCCATGTTTAGCTGGAGGGGGCCTAGTGTGGCTGTTTCAACATCTTACTGAGGTTCTGCCTCAGTAGACGGTCAATGCTCAGTTTAGTCAGCTCAGCTTTGGGCAAGTCCCTTAAACTCTCTGGACCACATTCCCCCAAGTCTAGCTGACCCTTGCACAACGCAGGACCCAAAGGGGGAAAAGGTGACCCTCAGCCACCTTCCTGTTCACCTGATCCTAGTGGCTGAACCTATGTGTCATGCCAGCAGGCACAGTCCTCTAGGGACCAATCCACCAGCTAGGGAATTGCTGGAATACGGTGTGTGATAGCCACATCCTTAGCTCACCTGCTACGCAGAACTGGGGAAGGGTGTTGTGAAGTTAACAGAGCCAGCTCCCACTTGGGATTTCTCTAAGATGGGGAAGTTCTCTGTGACTCCTGATTTACCCTCATCAAAGGGCTTGTCTACAACAGGGAAAGTGACCAGAACTATTCCGGAATAGCTCCCCAGGCGACAATCTAGTCTGGGATAAAAGTGACTTTATTCCGGAATGATTACTCTGCTTTGGAGACACCTAATTTTCCCAGAATAAAATTACTTTTATGCCAGAGTGGAGTGTCTACACCAGGGGTCGGCAACCCTTCACAAGCGGGGTGCCGAGTCTTCATTTATTCGCTCTAATTGAAGGTTTCGCGTGCCAGTCATACATTTTAATGTTTTTAGAAGGTCTTAACCAACAACCACATACCACACAACAGAACCACTAACCCAGGAACTTATCCTTGCAACAAAGCCCGTTGCCAATTGTGCCCACATATCTATTCAGGGGACACCATCACAGGGCCTAATAACATCAGCCACACTATCAGAGGCTCGTTCACCTGCACATCCACCAATGTGATATATGCCATCATGTGCCAGCAATGCCCCTCTGCCATGTACATTGGTCAAACTGGACAGTCTCTACGTAAAAGAATAAATGGACACAAATCAGATGTCAAGAATTCTAACATTCATAAACCAGTCGGAGAACACTTCAATCTCTCTGGTCACGCAATCACAGACATGAAGGTTGCTATCTTAAAACAAAAAAACTTCAAATCCAGACTCCAGCGAGAAACTGCTGAATTGGAATTCATTTGCAAATTGGATACTATTAATTTAGGCTTAAATAGAGACTGGGAGTGGCTAAGTCATTATGCAAGGTAGCCTGTTTCCTCTTGTTTTTTCCTACCCCCCCCCCCGATGTTCTGGTTTAACTTGGATTTAAACCTGGAGAATGGTCAGTTTAGATGAGCTATTACCAGCAGAAGAGTGAGTTTGTGTGTGTATGGGGGTGGGGGGGATGTGAGAAAACCTTGATCTATGCAGGAAATAGCCCGACTTGATTATGTAAAGAGTTGTCACTTTGGATGGGCTAGCACCAGCAGGAGAGTGAATTTGTGTGGGGGGGGTGGAGGGTGAGAAAACCTGGATTTGTGCTGGAAATGGCCCACCTGTTGATCACTTTAGATAAGCTATTACCAGCAGGACAGTGGGGTGGGAGGAGGTATTGTTTCATGATTTCTGTGTGTATATAAAGTCTGCTGCAGTTTCCACGGTAAACATCTGATGAAGTGAGCTGTAGCTCACGAAAGCTCATGCTCAAATAAATTGGTTAGTCTCTAAGGTGCCACAAGTACTCCTTTTCTTTTTGCGAATACAGACTAACACGGCTGTTCCTCTGAAATCTTTCTATTAGTTATCTCTTATAGACTTAACTATTCTTGTCGGTAAAGTAAATAAGGTTTTTAAAATGTTTAAGAAGCTTAATTTAAAATTAAATTAAAATGCAGATCTTATCAGTTTAGTGTGATCCTTGCCCTTGCTTTTCCTTGCTGAATTTTCCAATGTCTGGCATGTATTTGGATACTTTCAGCTGCACACAGGCTTCCAAGTGATCGTTGTTAACCGGCTCCGAGAGGGACAGAGGACAGATTTCATGTGTGGAAATACCTGTTCACATAGGTATGTGGATCCAAATGCTGAAAGCAATGCAAATGCAATTTTCTTCAAACAGTTAAATTTCACTGGCAGGGACGTCCAGCAGGTCAGAATAGAGGCCCCATGATCTCTCTCAGTAGCTTCAAGTGCACTCCGCAAATCTCCAAACTTTGATGCCCACAATTCTGAGCTTTTTAACTGAATGAGCTGCATTTTGAAATCTTCAACAGCCATCCACTGTCTGCACCCCTCACTGCCCCAGGCTGGGGCCAATGGGGCCACAGCTGGGGGCAGCAGCAGAGCCCCGGGCCGACAGCCAGGACCCCAGGCCATCAGCAGAGCCCCCTGGACCTGTGGCCGGGACCCAGGGCCGGCAGCAGGCTGAGCAAGGCCGGCAAATGGAACCCTGGCTGGCAGGGGGCTGGCAGCCGGTACCCCAGGCCAGCAGCAGAGCCCCCGGGACTGGTGGCCAGGACCCGGGCAGTGTGAGTGACACTGAAAATCAGCTCGCATGCTGCCTTTGGCACACGTGCCATAGGTTGCCTACCCCTGCACTACACAGAGCTATTCCAGCCAATTTCCCCAGGGACACACGCATTCTACTGACGGCAGTGGGGAGAGATTGCTGATTTACCCGTATTTCCTGACTACAATGGAGTTGCCACCGATTTACACTTGTGTGCAATGAGAATCAGGCTCTTGGATCTTCTTCATAGATGAGACAGATTCTCACCTGGGGCAAACTGGCATAATCCCATTGAAGTCGGGAGATAGGCTTTTCCATGGCAATGAAGCTACAGTGATTTATGTTAGCTGAGGATCTGGCCCGAAGTGATTTATCTAAATTCATACAGAGAGACGGTGGCTGAACCCAGCCCTCTTGAATTCTAGGCTAGAACACCATCCTTCATCCCGTTGGAATACTGAGAATGTCTCTCCTCCTCTCACCCAACTCAGCCAGCTGTGAACTCTCTGCCAACTGCTATTTTGTCACTGTTTCATAGCTCCATCCCCCATCAGGCCCAGTTCCCCCGGATCTTCTCTAAATCCACCTCTGCTGGAACCACGGCTACATGCCCATATTTTACACAATAGAAAAGAAAACCTGATGCACTGTTCAGGACATCTAATCCCCAGCTGCCTGTGCACAGGCATGAATCCTGGGGGAGTTTACACACTAGATCCTTTTCCCTAGGTAATGTAAGTGTGAAACATCATCCTCAGGTAAACAGGCATTAAGGAGCTGCATTGTAATGTGCATTTCTGAGATTCCATAATGAAATAAGCCAGTGGGCCCAGTAAATAACAGCCAGAGTTAGTTTTCAGAATTAGCTCAAGAGATCCAGTGCTGGGTGTGGTGACTGGCATGGGCAGGCCATCAGCAGAATGCCTGTGGCTCTCAGGATAATAGGACTGTAAACAGAAGGGCCAGACTCATCAGTAGAAGAAATACACAAAGTCTACAGAGATTTAAGCACACCACCCCCCCCCCCCCCATAGCTGACCTGGCCCATTCTGCCAGAGGAGAACCAAAAAAATGTACCTTGCCTTGTAGCTCACATCCTGGACAAACAGACATGGCCAGAGTTGGGACAGAACGAAGGATGGTTTGGGGTTTTAACAAACCAGATCTACAGCCGATCTGGATCCAGGTTCCATTTATACAAAAGCCTGAAGGTCGCAGTGAGGCTGGAAGAGAATTTGGATACGTGGTTCTGAGCTGAGCCCATCTCTCCATGTGGCTGCACTATGTTGATGCTGGGGTCTGGGTCACAGGCTATGCAGGAGACCATCAGGCCCAGGTTGTTTAGCTTCCCCATGAGCTACAATTGGCCTGGGCTATCCCAGAGCTGGAAATCCAGCATTTACTCACCATGATCAACCAGCTCCATTCTCTTGGCTCAGTCAATAGGTCAGTGAAGTCAGCAGTGTTGCCAGGCCTCATGATTTTGTCATGAGTGCCGTGACAATGATCGGTTTCCTTAAAGCCCCAGCTCCTGGAGTCAAGTGGAGATGTGACGGTTTCAGCCTTCGCTCTTAAAGAAAAAGTAAGTTTCTCGCCCTCCTGGCTGTGGGGAAAGCTTCAAAATGTGACCCCAAGGCACCCTAAAGGCTCAGAAAGCAGAAGGCAATTCAAAAAGGCCACCCAAGCTCTTCTTTTCACAAAAGCTCATGGTTTTAAAGTCAAGCTCCTGATTTTTGAACTTTTGGAGCTGGCAATACTGAGTCAGTGCCGTTGCACCTTTACCCTTACACCCACTGACCCTTTCAGGGAGCAGAAGAAAACCACAGGGAAAGTCCACACTTCACGGGCCAAATAGAGCCGTCAGTGGAGCCACCCAGACGTAAGGGTGGGCGGAGTTTGGACAGTAGCAGAGAAATCTGTAAGTGTTGCTAGGAGCAGGGAATAATTCTGCTCGTCTGCTTGATCCTATGAAATGCTGCCCCCGCTTTGCCCCAGCCGTCAGGGTAATGATGATGATGGTTGTCTTTGGAACACTCTAAATGGCCTCACTGGTGCTCATAAAAGCTGAAAGGCTGACAGCATGGCCAGAAATAATCCTGGCATGCGGCTCTGATGGCAGGCCTCAATTCTGACTCAGCTCACTGCTGAGTTCTAGGCCTCTCCGCAGCTCTCTGTGCACCATGAATCAACCTGAGCTGGGTCCCTTCCACACAGCCCTGACGGCGCACCTCAGTCCTGACCTGCAGCCCCTCCTGGGACTCAATTGCCGCATCCCCTGCACGCAGCTCTGCTAATTCGATCGTGTGGCTGGGCTACAAGAAAATGATAGTAAGCAACAGCACTGGCTAAAATGCATGTGTTGGAAGTGTGTGTGTGTTGAAAGGGAGGGGGGACTTGTAATTCAGAATAGCGCCACCGGAGGGAAGCAGATGGACCCTGCTGTGTCTGAAGAAATGGTGGGCATGCTGCTGTGTGATATCACCCTGACTCTGCATGAGAGGTCATCATGGTTTGAAAACATCCCCAGTACATTCTTGGCTGTGTCAAAGCTGCATGAAAACAGGCTACTACTCTGAAACCTGTACTAGAGATGAAGAGCTCCTAGCAATGTAGGCTTTTTCTGCGGGCAGAATATCTACAAGCAGCTCGCAGCTTCCTCCAGTTCATTCTTTATTTCGAATCGCTAGAAATTCCTTTAGTCTGAGGGTGGATTGGGAACAGTCAGTTCTCACTAGTCGCTAGTTTAGCCATGTTGGGTAGTTGTGATTGGCCAGCTCAGTATTGCTTCTGTTTCACTATCCGAACAACTGCCACAAGCACTGCTGTTGTGGAAAGTCATGTACGTGACTTTGCAATTGGCTTTGGGCCGTCAATCGTGTCAGTAAAACTTCACTGCGTCTGACTCGGCTTCCCAGTGGGAACGCTCCATTGTTTCGGAGACTTTGCAGAATCCCCCTACTCTGTTTGTCACTTCAAACACTGACCCACTCATCTTTAAATTAAGGATTCCAGATATTGTAGTCCAACAGGCCTATACTTAGAGCTATGGCTACAAAACTCAGATCCCAATTAAATTTTATTATCCCTCCCTTGGCTAATAATCTCATAGCAATCAACAGAAACTTTTGCCTGCCTAAGATCTGAGTAGGGCAACAGGAGTGAGCAGTATGCGCACGTTACTGAATTACAAGCTAAGATCACTTTGCCTTGGTCTACACTACACAGTTAGGTCGAGGTAAGGCAGCTTATGTATGACGTCCGTGTCTACACTAGAATGCTGCTTCCATGGAAGTAAGTGGCTTGCTACACTGACATAACAACACCAACTCCACGAGAGGCGTAGCACTTATGTTGGTGTAGTTAGGGCGATGCAGTGTCCATGTAGGCACTGTGTTATTTACCTCAGCTGTTGGCTGTCATTCTTGTCAGTTTCAGGCTCTCCTTCAACCCCAAGCTCACAGCTGGAGCAGTGAAATTGACAAGAAGGTCAATTTCAGGGCTGGCAGGCTCCCTGCTGTGAAATTGAGCCTGCACCTGGCTCACAGCTCAGGCGATCATCCTGGGGCGGGTGGGGGTCTCTAGCTGTGAGCCCTCAGGGCTGTCAGTGCCCCACACTTGGCTGTCGGTGCCCCACAATGCCCCACTTCAGTCAGTGCAAGCGCTCCTGGTGAAGACGCACCCCACCGGTAGAAGTAGGGTAGTGTGGACACCAGCAGCAGATCAAATTACTGCGGTGGCTGTAGATTGACCCAAATAAAATTGACCTAATTTTGTAGTGTGGACAAGCCCTTACATTAGGGGTCAATTTCCTTGTGCAAGTGCTGGAGGAACCAACTAGGGGCAGAGCTCTTCTTGACCTGCTGCTCACGAACTGGGAAGAATTAGAAGAGGAAGCAAAAGTGGATGGGAACCTGGGAGGCAGTGACCATGAGATGGTCGAGTTCAGGATCCTGACACAAGGAAGAAAGGAGAGCAGCAGAATATGGACCCTGGACTTCAGAAAAGCAGACTTTGATTCCCTCAGGGAACTGATGGGCAGGATCCCCTGGGAGAATAACATGAAGGGGAAAGGAGTCCAGGAGAGCTGGCTGTATTTTAAAGAATCTTTATTGAGGTTGCAGGAACAAACCATCCCGATGTGTAGAAAGAGAAGTAAATATTGCAGGTGACCAGCTTGGCTTAACAGTGAAATCCTTGCTGATCTTAAACAAAAAAAAGAAGCTTACAAGAAGTGGAAGATTGAACAAATGACCAGGGATGAGTATAAAAATATTGCTCGGGCATGCAGGAGTGAAATCAGGAAGGCCAAATCACACTTGGAGTTGCAGCTAGCAAGGGATGTTAAGAGTAACAAGAAGGGTTTCTTCAGGTATGTTAGCAACAAGAAGAAAGCCAAGGAAAGTGTGGGCCCCTTACTGAATGAGGGAGGAAACCTAGTGACAGAGGATGTGGAAAAAGCTAATGTACTCAATGCTTTTTTTGCCTCTGTCTTCCCAAACAAGGTCAGCTCCCAGACTACTGCACTGGGCAGCACAGCATGGGGTGGAGGTGACCAGCCCTCTGTGGAGAAAGAAGTGGTTTGGGACTATTTAGAAAAGCTGGACGTGCACAAGTCCATGGGGCTGGATGCGTTGCATCCGAGAGTGCAAAAGGAGTTGGCGGATGTGATTGCAGAGCCATTGGCCATTATCTTTGAAAACTCATGGCAATCGGGGGAGGTCCCGGACAACTGGAAAAAGGCTAATGTAGTGCCCATCTTTAAAAAAGGGAAGAAGGAGGATCCGGGGAACTACAGGCCAGTCAGCCTCACTCAGTCCCTGGAAAAATCATGGAGTAGGTCCTCAAGGAATCAATTCTGAAGCACTTAGAGGAGAGGAAAGTGATCAGGAACAGTCAGCGTGGATTCACCAAGGGCAAGTCATGCCTGATTAATCTAATTGCCTTCTATGAAGAGATATCTGGCTCTGTGGATGAGGGGAAAGCAGTGGATGTGTTATTCCTTGACTTTAGCAAAGCTTTGACACGGTCTCCCACATTATTCTTGCCAGCAAGTTAAAGAAGTATGGGCTGGATGAATGGACTATAAGGTGGATAGAAAGCTGGCTATATCATCGGGCTCAATGGGTAGTGATCAATGGCTCCATGTCTAGGTGGCAGCCGGTATCAAGCAGAGTGCCCCAAGGGTTGGTCCTCGGACCGGTTTTGTTCAATATCTTCATTAATGATCTGGAGGATGGCGTGGACTGCACCCTCAGCAAGTTAGCAGATGACACTAAACTGGGAGGAGTGGTAGATATGCTGGAGGATAGGGATAGGATACAGGGGGACCTAGACAAATTAGAGGATTGGGTCAAAAGAAATCTGATGAGGTTCAACAACAACAAGTGCAGAGTCCTGCATTTAGGATGGAGGAATCCCATGCACTGCTACAGGCTAGGGATCAAATGGCTAGGCAGCAGTTCTGCAGAAAACTGCTAGGGGTTACAGTGGACGAGAAGCTGGATATGAGTCAACAGTGTGCCCTTCTTGCCAAGAAGGCTAACGGCATTTTGGGCTGTACAAGTAGGGATATTGCCAGCAGATCAAGGGATGTGATCATTCCCCTCTATTCGACATTGGTGAGGCCTCATCTGGTGTACTGTGTCCAGTTTTGGGCCCCACACTACAAGAAGGATGTGGAAAAATTGGAAAATGTCCAGCGGAGGGCAACAAAAATTATTAGGGGACTGGAACACATGAGTTATGAGGAGAGGCTGAGGGAACTGGGGATGTTTAGTCTGCAGAAGAGAAAAATGAGGGGGGATTTGATAGCTGCTTTCAACTACCTGAAAGGGGGTTCCAAAGAGGATGGATCTAGACTGTTCTCAGTGGCAGCGGATGACAGAACAAGGAGCGATGGTCTCAAGTTGCAGTGGGGGAAGGTTTAGTTTGAATATTAGGAAAAACTTTTTCACTAGGAGGGTGGTGAAGCACTGGAATGGGTTACCTAGGGAGGTGGTGGAATCTCCTTCCTTGGAAGTTTTTAAGGTCAGGCTTGACAAAGCCCAGGCTGGGATGATTTAGTTAGGGATTGATCCTGCTTTGAGCAGGGGGTTGGACTAGATGACCTCTTGAGGTCCCTTCCAACCCTGATATTCTATGATTCTATGATTAGTTTCACTTGAGGCCTGGGTGGTAACCTCCATTCATATCCAGCTGGGGACAGCCTTGCACTTGTACTGGCCCAGCGACAAAACCTATGTACCACCCCCCTTTCCATCACGAGCAAACTCAGAGAACTCGCCTGTTGAAAATGATGATGTGCCCCCAGCAAATTTGAGGGGGTGAAAAGCTAAACCTGGTGCTCAACCTTGCACACTAATCAGCCGCGTTAACTCTGCAGGGAATTCATACCCCAGGGGCTTAGCAGCCCCTCTGTCAGCCACTGGGCCGGTGCTTGGAGGAATTAATATGACCGCCTGCTTAGGCCTGTCCAAAATATTGCTGCCAGGAGACATGGATGTTCAACCCCTGCTCGGTTTTCCATGTCTGTTGACTCGAGTTCAATAGCTTAAGGCGAGCAGCATCAGAGGGTCCATATCTAGGGCCCTCTTTCCAACTTGTAGCCCCAAACTCACAGCCTGGGAGAATTCAGCAGAGTGCAGACACAATCCGGGGGGGTGCTCAGAGCAGGCTGGTGTTTGCAGAGCTCTGGGGAGCCTGCAACGGGAATTGCAGGGAGCAGGAGGGCTGCCGGTCAGGACTGAGGTGCATTGGCAGAGCTGCGGGGAGGCAGGTGCTGGAAAGACAAGGGGGGCTGCAGGTCAGGACTGAGGTGCGCTGGCAGGACTGGGTTTGGGGACGCTGGCACAGCCCCTGCCTGTGCACCACACCTGGCTCCAGTGAGTGCTGTTACTAATCTGTCTCTTTCCCAAGCACTCCAGGAGGCCCAGAGAGTCACAGCTGCTGCTGATTTCAGAGTAACAGCCGTGTTAGTCTGTATTCGCAAAAAGAAAAGGAGTACTTGTGGCACCTTAGAGACTAACCAATTTATTTGAGCATAAGCTTTCGTGAGCTACAGCTCACTTCATCGGATGCATACCGTGGAAACTGCAGAAGACATTATATATACACAGAGAATATGAAACAATACCTCCTCCCACCCCACTGTCCTGCTGGTAATAGCTTATCTAAAGTGATCATCAAGTTGGGCCATTTCCAGCACAAATCCAGGTTTTCTCACCCCCCCCCACCCCCCTACACACACAAACTCACTCTCCTGCTGGTAATAGCTCATCCAAAATGACCACTCTCCCTACAATGTGCATGGTAATCAAGGTGGGCCATGTCCAGCACAAATCCAGGCTCTCTCACCCCCCCCCCCTTTTTCCCGGGGACACACACACACTGCTGAATTTCTGGAAGCCAGCCTTGTGCACTCAGGGGCGTATGCGTGGGAAAGCCCTTCCAGCTCCTTGGGCGGCTTCAGTGCTAAACCCATGACTGGGAGCAAGTTCCCTTGTTTTAAACAGACCCAGCCTTGATAAACGCTGCTTCACCCACAGGGTCTTTTCTCCTGGTGCCTCCCCAACGTTAACCCTCAGGGGCCAGTCCCAAGCCAGCCAGCCCAGGTTGACGCCAAACTTCCTGCTGGAAGATGCCAGAGCAGATAAACGATGGGCTGTGAGACAGCAGAAGAGCGTGAGGGAAGCAGGATAGAGGGAACCTGGGTCAGTTTCACACCTTGCTCAATTGCTTGCCTAATCCCTGGGGGTACGATGCCTCCTGCACCCAACAGATGACTCAGTGGGACAGAAGGTCTCCGGTGAAGCAGGAGGCTCGCAGCTCTCTGCACAAGCTGCTGCGTTTACAAGCCCCCCACGGCAGCCAGCCTGCTCCCACCCTATCTTCTCCCTCCCTCACGCTTTGCTGACACGTTCCAAAGCTTTGGCCCACCCACCCCGGATTTGCTGGAGCTCACAGAGTGCCCCCGGGGTGCAGTGCCTACCTAGAACTGGCCACAGGTCATTCCCTGGGCACAGGGCACTACATAGAACCACAGAAATGGAGGGCCTTGAAGCAGGACCAGGTAAATCTAGACCATCCCTGACAGGTGTCTGTCCAACCTGTTCTTAACAACCCCCCAATAACGGGGATTCCACAACCTCCCTTGGAAACCTACTCCAGAGCTTAGCTCCGCTTTAGAACGGTTTTCCTAATATCTAACCTAAATCTCCCCTGTTGCAAATTAAACCGATTCCATCTTGTCCTCCCCTGGGAGGCCGGGGAGAAAAACTGATCACATAAACAATAACGGGGGGTAGCCGTGTTAGTCTGTATCCACAAAAACAACAAGGAGTCCGGTGGCACCTTAAAGACTAACCGATTTATTTGAGCATAAGCTTTCGTGGGTAAAAACCCCACTGATGCACCTGAAGAAGTGAGGTTTTTACCCATGAAAGCTTATGCTCAAATAAATCGGTTAGTCTTTAAGGTGCCACCGGACTCCTTGTTGTTTTTATAAACAATAACAGCGCACAAGATGGGGAGCCAGGAGAGCTAGGATCTCTTCCCACCTCTGACACATTGTGTGAACTTGGGCCAGATCCTTCCCTTCTCCAGGTCTTCAACCACGGAGTCTCTGGTGTTTCTCCCATTTCCAAAACTGCTTGGGTTTTTGGTGTGGGGTTGTTTAAAATGTTAATTTAATTTTACTGAGGTTTTTTTCAGGTGGCTTGCATTCAGGGGTTTTGGGTTTGTGGAGGCTGGCAGAGGGTCATTCTTAGGGTGGAACTCATTTTCAAAGAGGAAGCTTTTGCAGCATTCCTAAAGTCTTGGGCTATGTCCTCGCTGCAAAAGGGACATGTTTTTACATGGAGATCACTGGCTCAGGGTGAATCCTAGCGCAGACAATTTTACCTCGACGTAGCTAGTCAGGGTCAACCCTATCCCTCCTAGCTGGGGTGGATCCTGACTCGCTACATTTAGGTGGAAGCTACTGGGCCTGGTCTCCACTGGGATTTCACATTGAGATAGTGATCTCCGTGTAAAAACACCCCTTGTTTTTACAGTGACAGAGCCTCGGTTACCCTGTCTGTAAAATGGAGATAATGCCTGAGCCACCTATTTAAAGCACTGGGAGATCTGATGAAAAGAGATCCCATCTCCATTTCCATTAGCCTTCACGCGTGCTCCCACCCTGCTATTCTGCTCACTGGGCTTTGACCCGCTGGGGACGTGAGAGGTGTGACAGTGACTTTCCCACAAGAACACCCTGCCAGTTTGACTGCAAGGAAAGTTGCAGGACAAGGTGGGGCCTTGAGCCATTGCTTGTAAGGCTCATGCCTAAAGCCAGCCCTGTCCAGGGCCAACACACCAGCGCTAGCTCTGATTGAGCTAGCGCACTAAAAATAGAAGTGTAGCCCCAGCAGCGGGGGGAGCTAGCCACCTGAGTACGATCCCCTCTGAGACGCTAAGTATGTATTTGGGTGGCTAGCCCAGCCCGCTGCTTGCGCCATGGCCTCCTTTCTATTCTTAGCACAGGAGCTCAGCCTGGGTTCATGTGGCCATGTCTCCTCAGCCTGGAAATTCCACCTCCAGCTCGAAGTGGAGACTTCCCCTTAGAATGGGGGCCAAGCAGTGACGCCTTCTACTCCCATGGCTGGAGTGGGGAAACAGGGCCTCCTCTGTCAGCCTTGCGGCCAAAGCAGGGGAAATCAACTGGCAAGTCGTCTCCCTCTCCACTCCCACTGCTTGCGGGTGAGGGTTGAGGAATGAGTCACTGACGCTATCAAAGAGCTGTCGGAAGCCCAGGGTCCAAGCAGTCTCTAGTCTTGCTTGTGTTTTAAAATAACCTCTTTGCCACCTTCATGATGAAGGCCTGGAAGGTTTGTGTATTTTGTAAGAAGTGTGCGTGGGTGGGAGAAGATCTGCTTGATTAGCTCTTCTTTGTTCTGGAAGCGGGACAATTCGTGAAACGACGTCACAAGAGAGGGAACGTTTAGCAGTTGAGAAGGGAAAGGAATTTGCTTCTCAAAAACGTTGGGTTTTGTTTGCTCTTGTTAACATCTCCTTGATCCAGTGCTTAACGAACACTAGGGAGAAAGGACATCTTCGGTAAAGACCTGTCTGCGTACACACACTTAACTTGTTTCAGGCTTGACAAAGCCCTGGCTGGGATGATTTAACTGGGAATTGGTCCTGCTTTGAGCAGGGGGTTGGACTAGATGACCTTCTGGGGTCCCTTCCAACCCTGATATTCTATGATTCTATGACTTGGGAGAAAAGACAAGCTCTCAAAAATTCACACACACCCATGCCCAGACACACACTGCCTTTTTAGTTCAGCTTCAAGAACACACAATACACATCCCTGAGACCTCCAAGGACTTCTCTAACAAGGACCAGACTGGATAGTCCTACGGTGAAAAAAAAACACAGAAAATCACCCAACTTGTTTTTTTAACCTTTCGGGCCTTCTTTATCCATCACAATAAAAAACTGCACAACCCATTTTTTAAAAAAATCCTTGTAGGTCACTGTGACAAAGTTCCTCCTCTGCCTTGGTGGGTCCGGCGCCTTTTGGCGGACTTGCTCACCTCAGAGGTTCACGGCAGCCCTCAGTTTGGCCGCTTCTGCTGGCGGCTCAAACCTGCCATTCACTCAGCTAACCTCATCGCTGGCCAGCATGAGGGAAATGGAGAACAATCCCCACAGTCTCGGTTGTCCCACCTAGTGGGTCGGGGACAGGCCAGATCCCTTTCCAAATTAGACCTTCCCTTCTGGTGTTGCTCACGGACCAGGTCAACTCCTCCTGTGTCTGATCAGGAGATGGAGGGATGGGGGAACCCAGGCCTGCCCTCTACACCGGGTTCCAGCCCAGGGCCCTGTGGATAGCAGCTGTCTACCTCTCCTGTATCAGCTGCTCGACAGCTATAGCAGCCAAGCCCTGGGCTACTTCCCCATGGCCTCCCCCCAGCACCTTCTTTATCCTCACTGCAGGATCTTCCTCCTGAAGCCTGATCATGCTTGTACTCCTCAGTCCTCCAGCATCATGCCTTCTCACTCCCTGCTCCTAGCATGCCCTCCACTAACTGATGGGAGGTCCTTTTTAAACCAGGTGTCCTGATTAGTCTGCCTGCCATAATTGATTCTAGTATATTCTTAATTGGCTCCAGGTGTCTTAATTAGCTTGCCTGTCTTAATTGGTTCTAGCAGATTCCTGATTGCTCTAGGGCAGCCCCTACTCTGGTCCCTCAGGGAAAACTATTCATCCAGTGGCCAGTGTATTTGCCTTCGACCAGACTCCTGCACCCCACTGGTCTGGGTCTGTCACAGTCACCTCTGAGGCCACCCCAGCTTCCTTCAGCGTCTCTCAGTGCCAGCAGCTTCCACTCCACCAACTTAGGTACTTACATGACCCCTGGCACCACCGACACTTTTGTTAATCCATTTCCTCCTTTTCTAGTCTGAATTTTGCAAAGGGACACTCGGTTCAACCATACCCAACTCTTTACTCACAATTCTGCAGGCTGGGAACTTGCTGCATCACACTGGGGGTGGGGACATGACTTCAGGGACAAAGGGAGTGAAGGAAGATAGATCCATCCCATAATGCTCAAGGGTAACCCAGTTAACCCTATCAGGACCACTTTACCCTGAGCCTGGGCAAAGATTTCCCCAGCTAGCCCAGGACTCTCTGTCTCCTCGTATTGCTTGATTCATACACATCTCTCTGTCCAATTAGCTGCTTGTCAGCACCTCATTATCCTTAATGTATTTATCCTTGCAACACCGCTGTGAGACGGTGTTTATTAGCTTTATTAGCCCCACTGCACAGAGCAGGAATTAAGGCACAGAGAGACTGGGGCTATGTCTGCACTGCGCTTTCATTGCTAAACCAGTTGTTGCTCTGGGGTGTGAAAAAACCACACCCCTGACTGACAAAAGTTTTACCGACGAAAAGTGCCGGTGGGGACAGCGCTTTGTCGGCAGAAGACGCTCTCCCGATGACAACGCTACTGCCCCGTGCTGGGGGTGGTTTTATTTGGTCGGCAGGAGAGCTCTTTCCTGCCGACAAAGGGCAGCTACACTGTGAGGTCTGCAGTGTAGACATAGCCTCAGTGACTCGCCCAGGGTTACACAGGAAGTCTCAAATAAATTGGTTAGTCTCTAAGGTGCCACAAGTACTCCTTTTCTTTTTGCGAATACAGACTAACACGGCTGCTACTCTGAAACAGGAAGTCTGTGACAAAGCTGGGAATTGCATCTGGATCATCTGAGCCTTGGTGCGGTGCTTTAACTACCAGACCATCCTGGCCAGCCATAGGGAAGGGGGCTGGTGCTGGGGGCATGTGGACCATAGGCTATGTAATAATGTGAAAAGGCTCCATTCTTGTTAAACAAAGCTGGATCTTAAAGCAATTACTTACAGAGATGCTCCGACTGTGGCTCCGTGCTTAGCCATCTGACTCAGGCTGACTTCCCACCTCCTCCTCCTCCCAATTCGTCCCTTGGGGAACCCAAAGTTCCAGGCAGGTTGCTACACAGGCGTACTCCCCCCACTCCAGCATCACATTCCTGTCCTGTCTTCCCTCTCTGGCAATCAGCCCTCTCAGCTGGGGACAGTACAACTATTATAGCGCAGAAAAGCAAACCAGCTGGTAAATTAGGTCCTAGTGGCATGACATTTTCCCATGCAGGGAGATGGGGCCATTAACCGGAGAGTGACCTTTGTTTGAACTCTCCCTCTCGACTGATTCTCATCCTACTTTTCAAGATGATTTTCCTTGGAGTTCTCAGCACATTCCCATTTCGTGTTATTAGGAAACGTTACCCATAAGCGTGCTGCGTGTTGCACAGAAGAACACGGTCTCTGCTCCAAAGATCTCACAAGTGCAGGTTTAGAGATGGTCCAGCACACACAGGTGATTATCCAGCCATCCTCCCTTCCATCCAGGTGCATATACAGCCGCTGTCCCCTCTGTATCTGAACATCTTGAGCATCCGGCTTGTGCTGCTCCCTCTGCTTGTATGTGGCATCAGTCGCTCCTCTCCCCCCGTCCATTCTGCCTATTTAGACTGTAAGCGCTTCAAGACAAAGGCTTTGTCTGCACTACACAGCGTTTAGCGACACGGGCAGTGTAAACGCTGTTTGTCGGCACTTTTGCCGACAAAATACTTCCACCCCCTACGAGTGGGGTTTGCGTTGTCAACAGGAGAGAGCTCCTGCCAACTATGAGCAGTTTACACTGACATTTGCCACGGCAAAACTTTTGTCTTTCAGGGGGGGGGAGGCGACTTTTTTGAGCACCTGTGAACGACAGAAGTTTTGTTGTTCAATTAGCAGTGTAGACAAAGCCAAAGGCTGTGTCTTATTTTATGCATGTACCGCACCTAGCACAATGGGACTCTGATCCCTGACTAAGGCCTTGAAGTACTACTGGAATCCAGCTAAATAATGTATGAAACATCCAAAACAGAAAGGAGGAGATGGGTCGAGGCCGGGTGAGAGTTACAGTGATGATAGGCAGTCACTTTAGGTGTTTTGATTAATATATGCTGGCTAGCATAAATACACACACAGCATATTAATAACATGAATTATCTGCACCATATATGAGTATGCATTAAGCACCAGTAACATTAAGCACAAATATTGGAACAGTGATATAGCCTAAACTGGCCTATCTTATAATCCTGTTCTCTTCTGCCAAGTATCCCATAACTCCTTGCATTTGCTGAAGTAATCACTTGGCAGAAGGAGATAGGAAACTTGTCAAAATAAAGATACATTCGTCCTATGTCTTAGTACAAGTTAGGGACGTACTTTCCCGGGTCAGCAGCTGGAATGCTAACCTCCAAAACAGAGATAAGGGAAGAACAGAACAACAGGTTAGGAAACTAACGGATCGGTTGGATTTGAGTGATGTGTAAAGAGATGTGTAACTTGTAAAATAATATCAATAATACCAACCGAAATGCATAACTTGGGGAACACTTCTGTGTAAGGTGAATGTAACATCACTGTCTGAGACGGCTTCCCGGAGACTGGTGTCAGATAGAAACTTTTTCCTGTACTAGTTTATTATTGGCTTAGAGCACTAAACCTGACTGACATTGATTATTTGGTCTCTTGAGTATATTTCATAACAAACCAAAGTGTGGGCAAGCAACTGACTATACCATTTATCACCAGCGTGTGCATATCGTGATGGTTTAGTGAGGAGGGATGGTGTTGGGAGTGGTGGTCACTTTTCCTTCCCTTCTATGCACATAAAAAACAAGGCAGGGAAAGACATGGGATGGTGAGCATTGGTGGTTCATTTGCTGT
This sequence comes from Caretta caretta, assembly GCF_965140235.1. Lineage (NCBI taxonomy): Eukaryota > Metazoa > Chordata > Testudines > Cheloniidae > Caretta > Caretta caretta. Next base: position 5,918,216 of record NC_134210.1, on the reverse strand, counting down.
TGTAATCGCAGGAGAAGTGAGTCTTCTGGAGGGATTTAAAGCCCTGATTCAAAGGCTTCTAAAATCAATGGGAGCGTTTCCACTGACTTCAGCTGGCTCTGGATCAGGCCCTAAATGAGGACAGGGCGGTGGGTTGGTGGGCCACAGTGGAGAGGGTGGTCCATATATGGGAGGAGATACGAAGATGGTTTACCGAGATGCCTGAGGGAGGAAACAAACAAAAAGGACATCCAGGCTGGCAGCACTGGCAGAATGGTGTGGGCAGGAGGTGGCAGAATAAGACAAGATGGGAGAGCTATGGAGGGGCAGCATTACGCAGGGCCTTGACGAGGAGTTAGAATGTGAGGTGGTGGAGAAGGGGGAGGCAGTGCGGAGGTTCAGAAGGGTTGGTGCTATGGTCAGAGCAGCAAGGGAGGAAGATCCAAGCCATGCCTAAATCTTGCAGATTCTTTCTTCACAACAGCTCTGTGGGTCCGTCCGCAGCGCAGAGGGGCATGGACTCCCCAGCGCGAGTAGACAGACAGGCACCAGCTCTGCTCGAGCTAGTGCACTAAACTTAGCAGTGCAGCCGGGGGTAGCACAGGCTGCCGCTGGGACTAGCTGCCCCAGTATGTACACAGGGGGTCTGGGCAGGTTTGTACCCAGGCAGCTAGTTAAACTGCTATTTTTAGCACCCTAACTCGAGCAGAGCTAGCGCGTGTCTGTCTACCTGCACTGGGAATCCCGCTCCCAGCTACAGTGCCGATGTACTCTGAGGTACGGCCTTTTCTCTCCACCCACCCAGCTAAAACTCTTGTGTCTCACCAAATCACGTCTCAGTTATTGCCACAGCCTTTTCTCTGGCCGTGGAAAGTGCAATCTTGCCCTGCTTCGATGCATCCAGAATGCTGCAGCAAAGCTCCTCCTCCTAACCCATTGCTTTGGCCACATCACCTCTCTTCGCATCCCTCCGCTGGCTCCCTCTCTTCAATCACATCAAACAAAAGCTACTTGTCTTCACTTTCCAGGCTCTGCATGACACAACCCTGCCATACCAGTCATCTCTTGTTCACTGTTGAAAGGTGGACTCCAGTCTTCAATTTTCAAACAAGCATCATTGTACCATAGGGGCTGGAGCACCCATGGGGGAGAAATGCTGAGCACCCACCCGCAGCCCCCCTACCAGCTCCCTCCCAACCCCCAGCACCTCCTGCCTGAGGATCAGCGCCTCCCCCTCCCTCCCCGCGCCTCCCGCCCGCTGGGATCAGCTGTTTGGCTGTGTTCAGGAGGCTCTAGGGAGGGAGGGGAGGCACGAGGATGCACATGCTCAGCAGAGGAGGTGGAATGGAGCGGGAAGAGGCTGAATGGGGCAGGGGTGGAGTGGGGGTGGGCAGAGGCGGGGCGTTGGGGGAAGGGGTGGAGTAGGGGTGGGGCCTGGGGCAGAGCCGGGGATCAAGCACCCCCTCATCACTTTGGGAAGTCGGCGCCTGTGCTTTGCCCTCTCTCTCACGTTGCCCTTAATGCTTGGGAGGAGTGACCCCTAAACATCCACAAAATGAATGTGTTCTCCTTCTTCATCTCCCTCCTTAAGACTTTCCTTTGCCATGAGTTCTTCCAAATACCAGGCAACGGTGCGCTAAGACCACTACAGATCATGTTGATCCATCTTGTTCCATTGTACTGTCCCCAGGTCTATCCCTGTCTGCATCCGTCTCCTGTCTCGTGCTTAGACTGGAAGCTCTTTGATGTCTTTTTTGTTCTGGGTTTGCACAGCACCTAGCACCGTGGTCCATGACTGGGGCTCCTAGATGCTGATACAAATAAAAAATCAGATGATAATTTGGCAATCAAGTTTGGGATGTGCTGGATTGGGGTGAGGAAGGTGTCTGGAAGGTCGGAGAGCAGGAGGCTGCAGTCGTCAGGATGGGAGATTATATGGGCATGGACAATCTTGAGGGAGAACCAGCAGGATATAGAAATGGCCTGCATGTCAGGGGAGAATTGGAGGGACAAGTGGAAGATGACCACCAGGTTACAAGTCTGGGCATCCAGAAGGATGGTAATAGACTCAGTTGAGGAAAAGGAGGGTGCGTGGGTGGGAAGAGGAGGTGCTCAGGTTAGTCAAATTAAGTTTAGATTGTTGGCAAGACATCCAGGAAGAGATGTCAGAGAGACAGGCTGGGATTGCACTGAGGTCCTACATTCACTGTAGCAGCTTCCATGTTGAGGGACCTAGCGATTACAGACGTGGTTTGGGTGGATGGGACCAAACTGTGTTTTAATCGTGTCTCTGAAGAAAGCTCTGCAAATACAAGGTGCTATCACAGATGGGGGACGGATGGTCTTTTGGTTGAAGAAGTGAACTGGGCCTCAGAATGCCTGGCTTCAATTTCCTGCTCTGCCACAGACCAACTGTGTGACATTGGACAAGTCACTTCATCTCCCTGGGCTTCAGTTCCCCACTTGTAAAATGAGGACAATAATCCTACCTTCACTCTGTCCTGTCTATTTCCACTGTCTGCTCCTCAGGGTCAGAACGGCCTCTTGTTGTGTGATATGCAGCATCGTGCACCCTGAAGCCTATAATCATTAATGTAACACAAATAATAATGAAGGCCACAGTTTGGTCCTGACCCCACTGCAAACCCTAAGTGTGTTTTAACCATGAGTGAGGAACAAACATGTCATGACTTGAGCCTCTACCAAGATAGACGAGACTAAGGCATATATAGGACCAAAAATAGCAAGCACTTTATTTTCCTTCCTGTTTTGTCTCTATTTAGTTTTTGGAGAAAAAAGAACCAAAAACACTTAGAAAAAATAAAATAAAAGACGTAGCATAAGCCATCAAACAGGACACAGGTTGCCTGCACTACACTGACAGCCTATGATTCACAGAGGCATTGGCAAATCACCAGTGCTGCAAGTAAAGACTTGTGCTCCTAGCAAATCTGGCATGGCAGAGACCCAGTCAGTGCCAGCAGCAGCCCAATCCAAACATTACACCTGGGGGATAATGACTAATGGGAGATCAGAGACCCCACAGATTCGTTTCATGTGGGCCCTGGGACCATGGAGATTCCCGCCAACTTTTTTCCCCAGCGAATGTCAGTTTTTCCATCTGTTCTGGATCGAGCAGCTGGTTTAACCAATCAGCGGGAAGAGGTGGGGTTTGGGAATGCCATGTCCTCAGGCGAGCCCATTTTCATGAGCACCTGGCCATGGAGGGTTCGCGTATCTCATTAGCCTGCCACCGAAAACTCAGCCCCTCCCACCCGCTGTCACTTTTCTAATGCAGCTGTTTCATAGAGCTTGAACTGGGGGAACGAATGACGAGACGCCCCTATTTCCCACAGCCAAAGCAGCTCCTGCTTTTCCCACAGCCATCCTCCCTCCTTGCTCCAGCTTCCCCTGGCAGTACGCGAGCAGACGTTAATGCTGCTGGCATTCCCAGCTACAGCAGGGGAACAGAGCAACGCCCTCCCAGCCCAACAGAGAACTGTGCACAAAGCAGCCCCCCCCCACATCACACTTTAATAGGCAAGCGAAACACCGCCCTCCTGGCTCTATCTGAATGCAGGTCGTTTGCCACTCAGCTCCCCAGAGGGAATATTGCATGAGGGGCTGCCAACTCCGCAGCATCATCCCATGCTGGGGCCGATCACGCCCTTCTCCTGTCCACACCGCCAAGCCTTCGTAGACCAACCTTTGTGGTAATGTGAATGTTGCAATCTGCTTCCTTTGACGGGCATTACCAGTGACCCTTGGGCCCCTGACCTTTTGCCCAAGCAGCCCATGCCTGGGCAGGTTTGAGCGCAGCTGGGATACAGATGCTGTCCCCTTCATTAACCAGCTGCAAAGAGCCTTGAAGGTGAGGTCAGGAGTGTGAATCACAATGCTGGCAAGCTCATGCATCACGCTTTTCTCACAGCGCTTCATGAAGGAGGGCAGTACCATTATCCGCATTTTAAATGGGAAAGCGAGGCACAGAAAGAGGAAGCGACTTGCCCAGGGTCACCCAGCAAACCAGAAGCAGAGCCAGGAATTGAACCCAGTTGTCCGGAGTCCTTGCCCAGTGCTCTAGCCATTAGGGCCCAGCGGAGGGAGTCAAAGAGGGGCTGTTGAGATCAGAGATCATACTTAGTCCTGCCATGAATGCAGGGGACTGGACTAGATGACCTCTCGAGGTCCCTTCCAGTCCCATGATTCTATGATTCAGAGTGGTGAGATTAGGTGCGGTGGTCAAGCAGACTAGAGTGGCAGAGGTTGCAGTAATGAAGGTGCTAGATTATGAGGGCCTAGCTGAGATGTTTCCTGGTGTGGATGGAAAGAAACTTGTATTTTGGAGGTATTAGGGAGGAAGAATGAGCAGGATTCAGACATGGCCTGGAGGAGTGGGGCAAGAGAGAGGGCGGAGCCAGAGATGGCTGCCAGTTGTGGGGTGGGATGGAAAGGAGGAAGAGGGGAAGGGTTGGGAGGAGTGACAAAGTTCAGCTGCGGCCATGTTAAGTTTAAGCTGACGACGACCTGTCCAGGGGAGGGATCAGAGCGATGGGCCGAGGAGAGGGACGCAACGGAGACAGGTCGGGAGCAGAAAAGTAGATTCGCTAGGTATTGGCGCAGAGCTGAAAGCTGCACAAGCAGATGAGCTCAGCTAGGGTGGTGAGTAAGAAGAGGGGGGCCAAACGTAGAGCCCTATGCCTCAAGTGACTAAATCCCACCCTGCACACACCAGTGTCAGGTGCCAGGACATCCCACTCCCAGATGGCCTACACCTGTTACATGCGTCTTCATATTTTACTTCCCACAACGCCCTGCCTAACCCATATCCAGCCCAGATTTCCAGTCTCTGTCTTCCACCCACAGCTGGTGCTCTGAGTTCCTTCCCAGGAATTCCCATGGATCGGCATAAGAGGCTCGATATAACATGCCGCCATCTGGCTTTAAAACTCTCTATACATATTGTCTGGTTCTAATTACCTCCAGGCACTCAAGCACATGACCTGGCAGTCGTTGTGGAGAAGTCAATGAAAACCTCTCTTCCATGTGCAACTGTGGTTTAAAAAATAACTTGCAAATAAAATATTAGAATTTTAACTAACTATTCCAAATTCTTCCCCGCCACCCGCTATGACATCCTCTTGGTATTTCCTGGTTCCCTGAATGCGATATCACCAAGTGTCCCATTCATGTCACAATCATGAATTTCATGTTATCTTTACTGGACCAGGATGTACTGAGCAGATTTCCCAGAGGCTTAAAAAAAATTCGGATGTTTAGTTGCCCTAATACCCCCCCATAAGGTGGTTCACGGGGCTGCTCAGGGCATAAATCGGATCTTCATTCAATATTCATTTTTTACTTTGTGGGTCACCTTTAAGAGGTGCTAACCACTCTGGCAGTCAGGCAGAAAAAATCGTCATCACCATTTACATTCCTTTAGCACCTTTCACCTGAAAAGTCCCTACAGAGCTTCATAAACAGCCCCAATGAAGTTCAGCCACTTACATGGTGGAGGGCAGCTGCCAACGCACAACACAGAGAGCGGAAATTTGAGTCCATGGGTGTTTTACTATCCTTAGTCAAAAAGAAACCAAGACCAAGAAGCTCAGTACGACATCTAAGTCCTACCAAGAGGCCCATGGATGTATTCAAGTCCCACTGAGGTAGAGCCAAGCCCCAAAAGCCCAGTGGAACCCAGCAGAGTGTGCACGGTTATTATCTGAACATGTGCAAAATCTATTGAGAACAGCGTCTCATTTTGTTTCAAATGGGTAGAACTCATGTTGTGAGTGGAATTGGAAAAGCAGCACAAACTTTTGTTTTTTTTCCCAGTTTGAGCCCCCAGAGGAGACACAACTTAGGGGGCTGGAAATAAACATGGAGATGTCCGTTGCGTGAAAGGAGCACAGTATCTACCCCATGTTGCAGCCTCTGAAGAACAACAGCTACCACTGAGCAGAACTGTTAGGAGCAAAAGAGTATCTCCCAAGTGCACCCATTGTAGCTGCTCAGACCAGACAGTGTCAATCTCATAATATGAACCTCCCTCTGCTTTCACACGCGCTTTCATGAGAAGTGAAATGTTGAACGTTAACTACAACTGGGCAGTAATTGGGGATTTTTTCCCACATGGTAAATGTTGAGTTTTCATCGAAAAATCGAAATCTGAACTATTTTGGCTGAAAAATCAAATTATTTTGATTCTGAAATGCTGCCACAGTGGCTCATGTTCGCATTCTCCTCTGCAGGCTCAGCTCCCCTGGTAGGACTACATCTCCTCGATGAGGTGGTACCCTCCACAGATGCTGCAGGAATAGGCAAGTTCATTTCAGCTCCAGTCAAGAGTTCATCTTGTGAAATTTCCTTTACTTGTGCCTTTCACACTGATCTTAATCAAGTCAAATTGCTCGGCTAGAGGATCGAGTTCAAGTTGCAGGGTCAAATCAAAGAGTTATCCATTTCCTTTTTCTGCACACCTGCATTAGCTACCTGCTGTCGGGTTCCCCCACTTACTGGAGTCTCTTCCAGCAGTTCTAGCTCCATGGGCTATTGGGTCAATTGCTTTAGTGTTCAAAAAATTGACAGTCTTCTCTACTTTAGCCTTCCTTCTGAGACAACACTCAAAGGTCTGATGATTCCTCTCTACCGCTCGTATCATTCAAGAGCATCGTTCAATACAATTGGCCTCTAGTCAACTCTAGAGTTCTTCTTACTCCCGTGTCCCACAACTCATCATGGATTCCATCCAATGCTCGGTCTCAATGAGTGTAAGGAATTACTAGCGGTCCCAAATCTCCTCTCCTCCAAATTTTCCTGTATAAAACTCCATCTGACAGGAGAAGCTTTGCACATTCTAGTGCTTACCTTTCCTTAGACTTCTGAGAGGTCAAATGTCCTTCCGAACCGTGTGGAGCAGGTCCTGGCCTAGCTAGCTCCAGGTCAGCTCAGCTTGAAGATATTTCTCTTTCCAATCTATCTTTGAATTGCTCCATTAGTACTGGATATCCCTTCCAGTTCCTTCACCAACTGAAGGCTACCTTCACCACTGAGTGTCCCCTTCTTTTCCTCTCTTGACAAAGTTCTCTTCTCCTCAACAGAGCATTCCTTCTTGACAGCTCTCACTTCAACGAGTCCTTTATAAATCTGCTTCTCTGTTGGACATCTGTGCTCCAGAGTGTGGCGAGCAATAATTCTGCCAACAACTTCGTAAAAGAGTATTCAAACAAAAATCTGTATCCTCCCCACTGCTTCAATCCTTTTCTTTGCACTTAAAAATATAATCAGACGCTGCAATATAAAGTATATCGGTTACACTAGCACTGACGAAGAGGAGTGGGGCAGGTCACGCCTCGCAGAGCTCTTGTTTCAGGCTCTGCAAAGTGCTTCCGTTACACAGCCATGTTTTGAAGGTTTTCTTTGCAGCTCTAAAGCATGTTTTGTTTTGTTTTTTTCCCAAACGAAAGCTGAGATTCTGGAGAACCAGCAGATAGCATGAGAGAGGTGCTACTTCATCCTAACCCGGTCGGAGCCCCAATCATCTCCCTCGCTCACCCACAAGAGGCATGTACCCAGGTGACATGGTAGCCCTAGCCGTGTTGATCAGCTTGATGTCTATGAAGAATGCATCTGTAGAATGCCATTTGCTGTGCCCGAGGGCCGCATGGCTATTTTTGGCAGCCATCGGTATTTACTGGCTATTTCTAATCCCGTGTTTGTTCTGCTACAGTCTGGGCGTGTATGTTTCCACTTCTTGAGCAAGGAGGAGGTGAGGTTCACACCTGCAATGACTCATCAGGCAATATGAATAATTACTACGCTTCATTAGTTTGCATTATGCTTGCTCAATGCACGAACCCTTGAAGATAAATTGGATTTTTGTCCCATTCTGCAGAGGTCACATGTTCAACCCAGGACTGTCTCAGTCACACTCCGGCTCAGAGCCACTTCCGCCATGATCCTATCCACCTCCTTAGAGGTTTAGATTGGATATTAGGAAAAACTTTTTCACTAAGAGGGTGGTGAAACACTGGAATGCGTTACCTAGGGAGGTGGTAGAATCTCCTTCCTTTTTTTTTAAGGTTTTTAAGGTCAGGCTTGACAAAGCCCTGGCTGGGATGATTTAACTGGGAATTGGTCCTGCTTCGAGCAGGGGGTTGGACTAGATGACCTTCTGGGGTCCCTTCCAACCCCGATATTCTATGATTCTATGATTCTAAGATACACATAAAAGGCCCAATTTACCCCTCTCCTTTGCTCCAGTTTTACAACAGCGTAACTCAGCTTAAAGCATGACTCCTGAGTCACACCAGCGTAACTGAAACTCAGAGTCAGGACTAGAGCCTCTTTCCTTCTTTAACTTGCTGGGGGATTTAGTGCCGGCGGCAGCTAGGCTGGTGGCCCTGGAGACTGAAAGCTATCTATCCCCAGAAAAAGGTAGGGCACATTCCATGCCTGCAATTTCCCCCAGCCCTAGAGCCCACACCGAATGTGGCGTCCAGTCTCCGAGCCCATTCACTCCTTGACCTTTAAGACCAGAAGAGACCATTGTGGTAAGTCTGATTTCCCGCCTATCACAGGCTATGGGATATGTATGAATTCCGGCTTCAAGTCTATTAACCTGTGGTTAAATCTGAGCACATGATGAGACCGTGACAGCAGCAGTGGTGGTTACCGTACCATCGGACAGCCAGGGACTGAGAACACACCTGCATTGCTTTGGAGGAGGATTCACTCCGGTGGATTTGCTGCTGTTCACTGAGACCTTTAGGGGGCAGATCCCCAGCTTTTGCAAACCAGGATGACTCCACTGAAGCCAGTGGCAGAATTACACTGAATTACACCAGCCGAGGCTTTGACCATTGAACTCTACCCTCTGTGGCTCTCTGAACACCCTTGCAGCAGCTCGTTGCTTTGGCCTGGAGCCATCTGTGCACCTTTATCCCGCCCGCCACCATGCGGAGGAATCAACCTGACATTGAACTGGATAATGCACTGAAGAGACGTTGCATAATAAACCCCGAATTACCTAAACCGCATTACCCAACCATCTGTTTCATAATGCGCAAGTCCCAGCCCATCCAGAGAGCCCTCGGCCCCACCACATGGGGGGAAAAGACAAAACAAGACACAGTAAGGAAATAAAAAAGGAAAAGAAAGGCAGTGACTTCAGGGCAGCTTCACACCCCCTCCTCCCAGACCAGGCAGGCAGGCCAAGGGGACGCAGCCACATTTTGAGGACAGCTTGAGGAAGGGGTATGGTGCTTTTTGCACCCATTGGTTACGCTGGTTCAGTTACAGTAAAACCCATCCCTGGCTGCCACTGGGGCTGCTGCCCAGATGCTGTCTGGCCACTAGAATTTCTTCGGGCATGTCTCCCGGGGCAATGGACCTGCATAACCACAGCGGAATGATTATTCTGCTATGGCTATGCTGGTATAACTCCTCCAGGTGGACTCTATTCCAGAGGTCACTTGTATAGTGAAGCCAGTCAGTGTCCCTATGTAGACAAGCCTTTTGCGTCGTGAATCAGTTTGCAGGGGTCTTTGCTGTGGAACAAAGGAGTGTTTAAAAAGAGACGAATGGGCCAGCTCTCTAACTGTCTCTCTCTAACACGCGTACTGCACACTGGGTAACACACATAAGAGGCTAGTTCAGTCTCCATTCCTAAAGCAACGCTGGGCTTCTCTGAGGCTGCCAGCAAGGTGCCAGTCCCAGATGTGCTTTGTATGCAGGCATGTGTCCACCGGGAAGCAGACCAAGCCCCCCCGCCCCCAGTTTATAGGCCATTGACCACATCATAATAATGTTCAGCCACCACTTACCTGGGCTGGATTTAATGTGGTGATATAGAGGTAAAAGATGCTGTATTCCATTAAATTGGGCTTACATTGCAGCAAGGGAGGTTTAGGTTGGACATTAGGAAAAGCTTCCTAACTGTCAGGGTGGTTAAGCACTGGAATACATTGCCTAGGGAGGTTTTGGAATCTCCGTCATCAGAGATTTTTAAGAGCAGGTTAGACAAACATCTGTCAGGGATGGTCTAGATAATACTTAGTCCTTCCATGAATGCAGGGGACTGGACTAGATGACCTCTCGAGGCCCCTTCCAGTCCTATGATTCTATGATTACCAAACCTCTGAGCCATCAAGTCTTCAAGGGGAAAAAAAACTCCACATGAATAATGTTGTTATCAGAACAAGTTTCTCCAACCCCAATTCCTCTTCCATTTGAAAGTGGCAGGGAATAGCCATACGGGACATTTTAACACAGATTCAAATATCAAACTTCAGGGTGACAGCCTATGGGGCTCATGGGGCCGGGACAGACTGTTAACCTTTGTAGACTCAAAGGAGATAGACTCAAGCCACAGAGTTAGGACTTAGATCCAGACTTTCCAGTCCAGATTGCAAATCCTCCACCTCCAAGTTCACAGATTCACACATTTTAAGGCCAGAAGGAATTTTTCAATCAGCTCTGCAAATTTGATTGATGCCATCACAGAGCTGGGAGACAGCCACCACCTCTCTACTCCTTTGTAGAAATTCAGGACCACATTAGACTGGGTGAACTAAGGTTTGAAATTGAGTCAGGATATTAACAGGAGCAACGGGCTCTCGGCATGTAACCAAAAAGAATGAGATCATGAGAAAGAAGAGTTGTTCTGTTCAACTTAAAATGACCCTTGGAAATACCGGTGTTATCCTATTTAAGGTTTGGGCTAAAGTAATAAAATAAAACACAGTTAATTGGGTACCAGATTCAGTAAATAATTGGCTGTATAAGTCTTTTTCATGTATTATAAAAAAACCTGCTTCATCTGGCCTTAGCTAAGATCTGACATTTGGCAATGACATCACTTGTATGTTAAACGGTATAAAAATGGTAAACTCTTAAAGGTTTCATTGTTAATATCTGCCTGGCCACGTTGGAGCCAACCAATATGGGTTTAAGCACCCCTGGGGTTATAAGTATTTCTAATCAAATGCTTATAAATGTTTTATTACTGTTTGGATGTAGTGAATTGCTTATTAGTTAGGCTTTTTAGGCATGTTTAGAACAATCGTAGAAATACCATTTGGCCTATAGATTTAATAAAGGGATTTTGAGTTAAATTGGTGTCATGGTAGTATCTTATGGTAATAATAATAACTCCAACATCTTTGAATGTTATGTGTCATCACCGTGCCTATGGCTGGTCTTTCTACTGACTTCAGTGGGTGCTGGATCGGACCTGTAGATTGTAAATTCTTCAGGGCAGAAACCATGTCTCCGTAACAGTTTCCACAATGCCTAGCAATGCATAATGGGGCCTGATCATGGTGGGGCCTCTAGCCACTGCTGTCTGTAGTGGGTATTCCCCTTACTCTTTGATGTTTGGAAGAGAGGCAAGACTGCCTGTGGACTTGTGCTTTGGAGTGTCTGCCGATGGAGTTTACTCTGAAATCCCCCTCTGGTATGTCACCCAACTGAGAGCACAGTTGAAAGAGGCCTATAAAGTAGCAACAGAAGCTGCAAGACAAAAACAGAGAGCCCAGCAAAGCCAGATATGATATCCATGTGAAGCATCAAGCTCTACAACCAGGGGACTGGATCCTGATACGGAATCTTGGAATCCAGGGAAAGCATAGAAAAGATGACCGTTGGAAGGCTGAACCCTACGTCATAGAAGAGAGGTTGCCAGACCTTCCTGTCTACAAAGTTTGGCTCAAGGAGGGAAGAGGGCCTAGCAAGACTCTCCACAGAAACCACCTGTTGCCAACTGAACAGCTACCCCCAGTACTAAAACTGCAGTACTGGAATCTCTCCAAAGATCTCCTGTCTCTCAGAGCAGGAAGAAAGCTGAGGGAACATGAGTTTCCAGGGCCACCTCCTGATGCAACTCATTGTCCAGATCCCAAGAAGGGAAGTCAGGGACAAGGGTCAGAGCAGGGGCAAGCCTGAGGCTGGGAGTAGCAGAGGAGTTCATAGGCCCAGGCCATGGACAATACCAAGGGTCAGAGTCTGAGTCAGGCTCCAGGGGCTGAGTCAGGAGGTGAAGTCCAAATCAAGCCATGGTCAAGCCAGGAATTCAAAAGAAAAGAGCAGGAACAGCCACGGCAGCTACAGAAGATCCACACTGTTGCCTGGACACTTCCTGGAGCGCCCCTTGGGTTTATATATGGCAGGGAGCCAATCAGGTGCCCTAGGGCTGCTGTCTGTCAAACCCTTGAGGTGGAACGTCCCGTGGTCTGCGTCCTCAGTGGGTCATGGAGAGTGGAGTGCAGATTGGTCACATCTGCTGTTGGGTGGCAGTCTGGAGGTGCCAGCTACCGGGTAGCACTGGGGCCCCTGGGGCCTTACATTCCTTCAAATGTGGCCGAGGAGGAGTCTGTTGCTTCTGAAGACGACAGCGAGTGCAGTTTCCAAGGTGGATGATTATTTTATGAACGTGCCACTCGGTTGACTTTCAGGTGGAACAACCCCTGTAGAGAACTAACTGAAACACCCAATAGCTAACCAGTCCATCCCTGATGCCCCCCAATGTGAATTGAACTCTCTACCCAAACCCTTCACTCCACCCGAAGAAACAGCCATGGACAGAGTGTGGGACCACCTCCTGAGGGAGAAATTGTGGAACCTGAGGTAGGAGATGCGTGCCCTGCTCGGAATCAGGGGTGGAACAGGAACAGAATAGCGGGGGACACAATACATACTTTGCCAGTGTGTTACATCTGGAAAGTGTTACTGGTCCTGAAAGCCTTTGTACTGATACCTTCCCCCAAACCTTTTTTTTTTTTAGCTAGGATAGGGCACAAAGTCTCAGGCCATCTTTCCTTCCCCTGCACCCAACCTCCAAGCACACACACACTTAAATTCCAAGTTGGTTTCAGCAGCAGATCTGTCATGAACTGCTATAGAAATAGAAATGAATGCATCTAGCACTGAGAGCTGGGATTCTCTTTGTTTTCAGATAGGATAAAGCATCAGTTGCAGCTCGCTAATGGTGAGTGTGGTAGTTAGCACTGAAATTTTCCTGGAGCTGAAGTTGGGGATACAGGAAGATGGTAATCCAAGATAAAATATCTGATGGTCTACAAATGAATGCTATTCTCCTGGAAAGCAGAAGAGCCCAGATCTCCAATACTGCATTCATTCCTGTCCCCCAGGGGTTCATGAAATATTGGATCTTCAGATATCACAGGTCCTTCATTCTACAATGTGCCTCAGTAAAGCAAAGCCATGACTAGGCTGTAATGAACGTAAAGAGGTTTCTCCTTACTGAGGCTGCTGTACACAGCCAGAAACTGTGGTTCTCTTTAGCACCCGTTCTATCTAGTGTCATACCACAGGGTCTCCTGGATTCCAGGCCTGGTCTAATCAGTAATGGGAAGGATCCAACTATACTCCAATGTCAAGCACTTCTGGCTTTGGTACTTGCCCAGGATTGAATAGAGCAGGTCTGGAATCTCAGACCAGTGTAACTTTTGTGCCCTGAAGTAAATTATGGTGGATTTGGGTGTTCAAAATGGCACAAAAATTCCACAAAAGAAAAATTGTGAATTTTGCAGAGTTGATTGTTACACCCCTCTCCTCCCCTGGCATGCAGTGTCAGGTTGTGTGTGTTGTGTTTGTGGACCCCTCTCCCTTTTCTGGGCCAGTCAGGTGTCCCATTGTAAGGAGGGGGAAAACGGTGGTGGTGCTCTTCTAAGCTCCACCCATAAAATAAGCCCCACCCATGCAAGTCACCAAGATGAGACATTACAGTAGGTTGCGCAGATGTTCCAAATATGATCACTCCATCTGGTTGAGCTTGGTTCCACCTCGCCTCTGGTTGAGCTTGCTTCCCCCTCGCCCCTGAGCGATGTAGTTATACCTACCTAAGTGGCGGTGTCGACAGAACTGCTGCCTCTCGCAAAGTGGATTAACTACGCCGATGGGAGAGCTCTCTCCCATTAGCAAAGAGTGTCTTCATGAAAGCGCTAGAGCACCGGGGCTGCACAGATGCAGTGTCTGAAGTGTAACACTGCCCTTACTTAGAGTTTATTGGGGTTTCTTTAAATTAAAGCTGTCGTCTTTGTCAGCTGCTCTATATAAGGTGGCAAGACAAGATCAGCAACGAATGAGGATATTTTCAGCTGAACCCAGCAGCCGCTTCCATCATCACTGGCACAGTGGCTTTCTTGGTGCAGGCAAATTATTAGGATGGAAGACCAACAAATGGTGAAAACATTGACCAAGGAATGTCACTATGCAGCCGGTGACCATGCGGTTGGCAAAAGTTTTGACGGTGCAATAAGATTGCCAGTGATGGAGACAGACTGAACACCCTGACCGACTGTCTTAAGGACCTACTAGAGACTGGTTGAGTGGCGCTCAATCTGCCAGGAGGCTACGACTCTTTGGGATTTGCCTTGATGATGATGGGATTCTAGAGAACAAGCTAATAGCTTCAGAAAGGTGCCAGTGTGGCGTACAGATGTGCACCAGCCGTTTCTGAGCCCTGGGGCCAGGTCAGTATTAATAACTCCTCCTGCATTAGCCAGACGGGACCATTGGTTCCTACAGCACGCTCAGCAGCCTTTCATCTAGCAAACAGCCCCAGCCCAAAGCATGGGACCTGGGAAGAAAGAGATGTTGCTCAAACAGCAGCATGTGGCTTATAGTCCCACAGCTGTTCTCTGCTTCACAGCTAGCTGGCAACAGATCCTGGGGCGGAAAGGCCAGAGAGATCATTGTGCCCTTCACCAGCATTGTGTCTCGGAGGCTCAGATCCCAGAAAGTAAAACCTCAGGGAATATTTGGAGTTGATTAAGGAGCAGAGGAGGCTGGGGATGGGGTGGGGCGGAAATGAAAGGAATCCAGAAAATAAGGAACTGTTGGTCCCCAAACGGATCCTTAAAAATCAGACTGTTCTGAGAGTGATGAGGAAATAATCAGACTGAGACACAGAACAAAAGTGAGTCAGTGAGAGGTTAGCCATGGGCATAAAGCTAGAGCAGTGAGTTCTGCTGAGACCTTCCTACTTGGCTGGCATTGCCCAGCTGCTGCAGTGAGATGGAGAAGAAGCCCAAGGAGGCCCCAAGAAACCCGTTTACTGGAAGTGTCTCCTTGGCATATTCGTGCCCAATGGCCATGGACAGAGCCACCAGTATAGGGGTGAAACTGGCATGGCTACCAGGTAAAGATCGTACTGTCTCCAACTGCACCAAGCAGCCTCCACTGCGACCCTGGTTTTTAATAGCTATGGCCACCAGTCTGCGTCTTCATCCCTTTCCCCCAAAAGCAGTTTCTGTTGCAGCTGTGGGTGGCCTAGCTTGCATTGGCCTTTCCGTGTTACAGTTTATTTTCTGACTTGCTCAGCAAGTAGGATCTGATTGCAAGGGGAGATAATGTGAGGTGGTACGTGTCACGCAATAGTAAGGGGGAGCTAGTGCGCAAGGCTAGCGTTAAACTAGATGACTGGCATGACGAGACACACCAAAGGTGACTGTGGCGTTTGTATTCGAAGTAAAATTTCCTGGGAAGAAGACGGACGCCGCGCTGTAGGTTTCCCCCTGCTAGTCTGGTTTGTAAACTGCTTCCAAGGTGCAGCTGGAGAAAGTGTCTCGAGTAATATTAGCACCAGTATCAGTCTGACTCTATGTGTGGAATAGACCTAAATTGCCATTTCCATTCACACGTTCCACAGTATGACACACTTTCCCTCCTCTGCCTCTACGCATCACCGGAGTCATCCAGTCAGTGGATCCTCACTAGCTAGAAATGCAAGCAGGCTTGCCATTGGCAGTTACACAAGTCAGTGAAGATAATGACTATGATTATGATCATTAATTACGTGCTGGAAGCCCTTCCTCACGCAAAGCTCCCATCAAAGTCTCTAGCCAAATGAAAGTCGATAGAAATGGGTAAAAGGGTTTCAGGGCTATGCAAGAGGCTATGAATCAGAAAAAGGCACTCATATAGAATGAGTGTGTCCACGTAGGGAAAAAAAGAACAGGAGGACTTGTGGCACCTTAGAGACTAACAAATTTATTAACGCATAAGCTTTCGTGGGCTACAGGCCACTTGGTCGGATGCATAGAATGGAAGATATAGTAAGAAGATAGATAGATAGATAGATAGATAGATAGATAGATAGATAGATAGATACAGAGAAGGTGGAAGTTGCCATACAAACTGTAAGAAGCTAATTAATTAAGATGAGCTAGTATCAGCAGGAGAAAAAAACTTTTGTCCTGATAATCAAGATGGCCCATTTAGACAGTTGACAAGAAGGTGTGAGGATACTTAACATGGGGAAATAGATTCAATATGTGGAGTTATTGCAGAATAGCTGTAGTTTATTCCACAGTAGCTGTTCCGGTCAATTTCCCCGTGTGGCCAGACCCTTAGCTTGCATAACTACAGATGCCGGTAGCAACGCTGAAACCCTTCTATCCCTTCATACTGATTTGATTGCAGAGAGAGAACATGCTCCCTTCCAATGACCGAGGGTAGAGAAGAGCAACACAGGAATTATCAGAGTGCTCGAGAGATTTGCTTATGGGGAGCAGTGGCAAGAGCTCATTGTGTCTAGCTTGGCTAAGCTGGGGAGCACAGAGTAACAGACTACATGTGGCCGAAGAAAGGCAAGGAACTCCTTCAGGTGAGACAAGGCGGTGTAACTAGAAGCAACTGAATGAAACTCAGAAAGAAAATGTAGGCTATCAGGAGAAACTTCATGACAGTGAGATCTATCAAGGGGTGGAACAGTCTCCCAAAGAAACGCCAGGCATGTAAACTAGACAGCACACTGAAATCCCATATAATCGTGAACCACTCTGTGCAGGTTCCAGGAGATGGACTAAATCCATCCCTTACGCATGTGATCCACAAAGCCACTACCTTCCCCTTTAAGTCCCTCCAGAAGGCTCATTTCTACCACGATACTTACAAGAAATTAAGATAACAAATTTTGGGGTGTGGTTTGTTTCCTCTTCTAATACACGTTGGTACAGCACATAATAGAACGGAGCCCCTACCAAGACGGGTGGTTTAATATTATGGTACTAGCCTGCAACTTATGGAAACTGGCTCCCTGCTCTGCCAAAGACCCTCTGGGCCCAGACCCACTGAAACCAATGGGAGTTAGGCACCTAAATACCTTTGAGGATCTGGGCCTTTGTCTCTCTGTGCCTCAGTTCCTCATCTGTAGCACGGTGTTTATAGCCCTGCCCTACCTCACAGAGATTATGAGGTGCTCAGATACTATAGGGCTGGGGACCATACAAGTACCCAAGACAGACAGACCTGGCTGAGGCCTCCAAGGGCTGCTGTGATGCAAATACATCATAACTAATGACAGCTGACCACGGGGCATTTGTGGGGAGTTCTTACTTAAAACAACAAAAGGCAACTTTGGAGAGTGGGTCTTAGACTGTATACTCTTCGGGGCAGGGACTGGGTCCTGATGTGAGTGTATGTGTCATCAGAGCCCTGTGCATTGCAGATGCCACCAGGATGGAACAATTTCTTCCATGCCATTTCCAAGAGGATAAGGGGATAAGAATGGGAAGAGATGTGGGTTTATGGTGACAATTAACAATTACTTTCACATTAGTTGTCACTTCCCCACTGAATTATTTTTACATAAATGTATTTGAAGCTCCCACTTGTTGACATAAACAGGCCACTGTCTTTATTGCGTGCTATAAATTAAAAGGCATTTTGCAAGCTCAGAACCACACCCAAAGGTCAGCTGTGTACACAGCACCCGTTCCAATGGAGCTGATTTACAGCATCTGAAAATCTGACACACAGCTCCTACTGGGCCTCTGCCCCCCCAGTTTTGTGCCACTCCTTGGCCTGAGAACCAAAGCCTTCCCAGGGAGTAGCACAGTGGAAATTCTTAATAAAACTGACTGGCAAGTCTGGTCTTAAATTGTGGCAGGAGCATCAACACTCAGGTAATTATCTACTCGTGGTACTTGCACCACTGTCTTGCCAGGGCATGTTTGGGACCTGGACACAGCAAGAAGGGTGTGGAGAAGAGAAGGCTGCCATGCAGGCTGAACAACTGAGCTGATCTCCTTCATTCCCTGGAGAAAGCCTGGATTTTTTTTAGACACCGGTCCTGAGTTTCCCACCAGGTCTTCACCTTTAATGTCCTCTCTTCATCCCTTTGATCATAGATTCCAGGAACAGAAGGGACCACTCTGATCATCTAGCCTGACCTGCAGAACACAGACCAGAGAAGTTTCTTTGTTTAATTCCTGTTTGAACCAGAGCATAACTTTCAGGAGAAGATCCAACCTTCTTTAAAAATGTTAAAAATGGCCAGTTATAAAGAACCCAGTACAACCCTTGGTAAATTGTTCCTATGGTTAATCACCCTCACTGTTAAAAATGACAGGTTTCAGAGTAGCAGCCGTGTTAGTCTGTATTCACAAAAAGAAAAGGAGGACTTGTGGCACCTTAGAGACTAACAAATTTATTTGAACATGAGCTAGTGAGCTGTAGCTCACGAAAGCTTATGCTCAAATAAATTTGTTAGTCTCTAAGGTGCCACAAGTCCTCCTTTTCTTTTTACTGTTAAAATGTACGCCTTATTTCCAGTCTGAATTTGTCTAACTTCAAGTTTCAGCCATTGGATTTTGTTAGACCTTCCTCTGCTAGACTGGGGAGCCCATTATCAAATATTTGTTCCCCATGTAGGTACTTGCATTGCACAGCTGGTGAGGCATAAGGAGAAGTGAAGGTAACACCTCCCTATGAGACATCAGGTAGTGGTAGCCCTGGTCGTACTAGACAGACCATTGGTTTGATTGTAGAACATTTCACGTCCAATCCCTTCACAGGGTGAGCCAGCGGTTCTTCACACCCTTCTCCACCATTTGCACGAGTTTAAGGGCTTGATTCTGCTCCCACAGAAGTCCAGAGCCCAAATATATAAAATATATGAGAGACAGATCCAAAGAGAGTGTAATGGTCAAGTAGGTGGGACATGCAAAGCTCCGAATATTGTGCACTATGGGGGAGTTTTACAAGGACAGAAATGGGGACTCAACCAGCTTTTGTGCCTTTGAAAAGCTCCCCCTTTATCTTTATCCCAATAACCAGTCTGGTAAAAAAAATTGCAAAGAACTTTGTGGAACTGGTGTGACGCAATGACAAAGTTTATGTTGTATCTCCTTCTAGAGGCTGGCCAAACAGAGAACAATCATCGACTTCTGTGCCCAGCTAACCAAATTATTCCTACAGCTCAAATGACAGAGGCCGGAGCAGCAGTGTTGGAGGTCTCGGAATATGAGCTGGCAGGGAATTTCCACTGGGAAAATCTAAATAAAATATTTCATTTCATGTCAGGCTGACCCAAATCAAAACATTTAATTTCAGGTCAGTTTTGAATTAATCTGGGTCCCCTGTGCTGCCACAGTGTTTCATGGAAATTATAATTTGAGTTGTCACATACGCTCATTCTCTTCTATGGACTGGAATTCTGACCGCACTATAACTTCCATAATGCACTGCTTCATGAGAGTTCTACAACCACAGTGCATCATGGGAGATGTAGTCCATCCAAAGAGCTTGGCCCATCAAGGAAAACGGGAGCACAAGGCACACAAATTACAACTCCCAGGAGGCACTGCAGCAGCTGAGGCAACAACAAGTCACTCTTGAACTAGCTCAGGATGAAATATTTTGACATTTCTGAATCAAAATTTTGGGGAACTTTCCATTCTGCAAAACCACAAAATGATATTTTGACTTTTCATCCTGACTTGGGATGAAAACAAATATCAAAATAGTAGAATTTCCCCACAGGACGGGAAGCTCTAGCTATGGCTCATGTAGTGGGTGGTTATGCTGATGGTTACATGGCTGGTGTGGATCCTTCCCTCCCCAAATATCGTAACAGAGCCCAGGTAGATTAACATTTTGCAGAATGACCTGGCTTAGCTGCCAACTTTCCCATTTTGTACCTTTCACAGGCCATGTTTCTGAAGATGCAATTTCCTGCCCTCTCCCAGTCTAATATTTGCTGTGCCTGAGATAAACCCTGTACCTGGCCTCCCCACCACCCTAAAGGTCAGGCCGCACTGCTCTCCACTTTGCCATTTTATGAGTCACAAAGGTTTGATTTTACGATCGCGCCACCATTTAAGTGTAGCCGCCTCTGCATTCCCGCCAGCCTTCTGGGAGGAGAGTCGTTATTGCATATAGGTTGCATGTAACTTAGTAGCAGGTGCAGCCACCTGTTGGAGCTCTACCTCAATGGGTCATAGTAACATAGCCAGGTTTTAGGGCAACTTAACAAGTAAACCCCGTTGCGATGCTGGTGTAATCTAGCCTGGCTTTCTTCTCAGCCAACGGTTCCTGTCTGTGTAGCAGAGTCAGAAAGAAGCACAGTGATGCTTCGTGTCCAACTGGGTGGGTGGCCTCTCTGAACTTCCTGCGGAGGTTAAACATTGAAGGCATAACTATTCCAGAGCTTTGTTATGCCTCCCATTCTGCTCCATTCTCTTGTGGCGCATGAACTACTGTTGCTGTACATCTTCCCAGCCTGCCCTGTCTTTAGTCTTGCAAGGTTTTAGGTAGGGCCTAAACCTAGGAGGAACTCAGCATCCTGCAAGACTTGACCTGGCTCCTTCGGGGCAAGGCCTGTCTTTTTGTTCTGTGTTCCTGCAGCGCTTAGCACCAGTCGGGGGCTAGGACTAGGGAGAAATTATTAATAATAATGTCAATCACGGCCAATTTCACCTTCTGCCCCAAAAGCTGGCGCGACGAGTTTTAAAAGGCTGTTGCGAATTGTTCGCATTAATAAGAGTTCTGCGTGGGAGAGTGAGAGAGATCCGTGCCTGCCTTAGTGGCACTAGCAAGGGATACTGAATCCAGCTGATAAAGGTTTCTTACCCTTCACCGGCTTGGGGACAAAACAGTCAGCCACCCCCAACTCTGTTTCACCCTTCTACACGGGCTTTTTTTTAGATCACAAGCAATATGGAGAAGTGACAGGCCTGGCCTGGCCCTGCAGGGTCCACTACCCCAGTGGCTCAAGGATCACAGCCTCCCACCCCCGCTTTGGTGTCCTACTGCAGGCCCTACCTGCCCTATTACAGCCTTCTGCTGCTGCCCAGGGAAGTATTCATCTCTCCTGCCACACCCTCACACAGCTGGCTGGGCCCCCATTCATATCTTCCAGAGCCAATCATTAACTGCTGCTTAGCTGGATCAGCTGTCACACCTGTCCCAGTGATTTCTTCCAGGCGAGGGTTGGGCATGTGGCCAGGGGAGAGAGGGGAAGCTTGAATTGTTACGGCCTGTGCAGCATCCATTCTTTGGATAAACAAGACTTCAGGTTGCAGAGTGGTCAAAACCTAGCACTGAACAAACACACGCAAGCATTTAAAAAAAACCCACCACCACCACCACCGCCTCTTATACGTCACCATTTCTGCTTCTCATTCACTGGGAGCGCCTAGCTCCTATCAGCCGATTACGCTAGACATGGCAATTTCGCTTTCTGGTTCTCATGCATTAGTCAGTGCTGTTGAGTTTGGGTCTTCGTCATGGCTGGGAGGGTCTTTTTTAAATTCACACTCCTTCCAGCCCGTTTTAATTGAATTTTTTTTAATTCTAATGAAAATATTTCCATTCCTATTGGGTTTTGTAAAACCTTTAAAACATCTTAAATGTGGGCCCTCCACTTGATATAGAAAAATATTAATCACTCTTCATATGCAGGATATGTAAGGACTATCCCCAATTTAAAGAAAGGAAAACTGAAGCACAGGGAGGTTAAAAGATTTTCCCAAGGTCATGGAACTTGGATCCCATGCATGTTCCCTTGTCTCCAATTTAACTACTGGACAATGGTCCTGTATAATTAGCAAGGATTCAGCCTTCCAGAGGCTTTTTCTCTCCCTTATGCAATAATTTGACTAGATAAAAACACAACTCATAGACTTTATGGCCAGAAGGGACTATGATCCTGGTGATCATCAGGCCACAGAAACTCACCTATCCCCTCCTGTAATAGACCCATTGCCTCTGGCTGAGTTACTGAAGTCCTCAAATGGTGATTTAAAGACTTCAAATTACAGAAAATCCACCAGTGACACTAGTTTAAACCAGCAAGTGACCAGGGCCCCAGGCTGCAGAGAAAGGTCAAAACCCCCCCAGGGTCTCTGCCAATCTGATTTGGGGGGAAATTTCTTCCCAACCCCAAATATGGTGATCAGTTGGACCCTGAGCAAGCGGGCCAGACCTATCAGCCAGACAGCTGAGAAAGAATTCTCTGTATCAACTCAGAGCCTGCCCCATCTAGTCTCATCTCTAGGCCCATTGGGGATATTTGCTACTAGCTGTTGTGGATGGGCCATTGTAGGCAATCTCATCAGACCAACCCCTCCGCTTTGTGGATGGCTCCTTGAAACACTGGACTAACAAGACCAAAAAGCGTGAATCATTAGCTTCACCATTAACTCTAATTTCAGAAAAACTGTACTTCCCTTCAGCATATGAGGGATCCAGCCACTGGAATCTGGGAAAGACGAGGAAGCAAAATTCACAGCCAGTTATTTAAAAGGAGAGTGGAATTATCACCCCAGAGAATCTGCAGACTAAGTGTAGATCAGCCCTTACAATTGTCCCTTCTAGGCTGTAGATAAATCTTTATTTACACTAATAGCTCTTAGAAAGCCAGCATTCCTCCGGGCATCCCTGACTAGCCCTGGGAAAGATTCTTGTGAGAGTATCAGAGTAAAGAAATCCCTCTTAAGACCTAACATTTCTCACTCTTTGATTCTTCAGTAGAAATAAAGAACTACATGGCTGCTTGGAAGGAACAGGGTTTTTGACTGATAAATGTTGAAGTTACATTCTACATTTTTTCACTTGAGTTAAAGTCTTTGCACTAACATAACATTGGATGGGGGGGGGGGGGCAGGGGTAATCACTCAGTATTTATTCAAAAGGTTGGTAGCTGAAATAGTCAAGGTTCCCAACAGGTTCAGAGCTTAAATCCTGGGGGAGCAGTTTGCTGTGATGTGTAAAAATGGAAATGTAGCAGGACAGGCTGCTCTTTTAAGGGCTTGTGGAGCCAGGGAGCAGCAAGCCCTGGCCTAAGGAGAAGCCCAGCAGGTTAAACGGCCCCTTTGTACCTATTGTTTTGTCTCCATGAAGTTACTTATACTTGTTAAGTCACCTCTTGATCTGTAGAGTAAGCTGCTTTGCCCAGGCTGCCAGTAAAAGGAAAAGTTATCACCACTCACGGCCCCTGTGATCTGGACACCGGTTTAGTGGGAGCTAGATGGATACCCACCAACTTGCCTTACCACCAAACAGTTATTACATGGTAGCTGTTTTCAGTCACTAAGTGATCTGGATTCAGACTGGTGACCTAGAGGGAACAGACTTTTTCTACTTATTAGCAATCCCCTGGGCTAACCAGACCCGTCAAATTCTTCTGCTTTGAACAATTAAAGGGGGTCTGACCATCAGCAATCCAAGAGGAGACAGTGACTGTACAGTGGGGTTATAGGTCTTTAGATACGAGTTTGAATTATACAGCTCTCTCTTTGCTGGTCTCAGTTGCACTCCTCAGTAACTTCACCCACTTTGTTCTCACGTGCATTATCATTAAATCCTCTTGTCTGACCTCCTGCATAACACAGGCCTGAGAATCTTGCCTGTGGATTGAGGCCGATAACTTGTGCATGGCTAATGCAGCTCTTCCAGAAATGCAGCCAGCCTTGATCTGGAGACATCAAGAAATGGAGACTCCACCACTTCCCCATGGTAGTTTGAAATCACCCTCACTGTTAAAATTTTGCCCCTTATCTCGTATTTGGAGTGGTCTGGCTTTATCTTCCAGCTATCGGTTCTTGCAATGCCTTTCTCCCCTAGGTTAAACGGCCCCTTTGTACCTGTTGTTTTCTCTCCATGAAGTTACTTATACTTGTTAAATCACCTCTTGCTCTTCTGATAAGAAAGGTAAAGATAGATCATTTCCAAGGTTGGTGGTTTTTCTTATCAGTTTTCAAAAACAAAAGCAAGATTTGGGATTGAGGACTTGAGCAGAGTGTGAGGGGAAGGATGGTCCACTGTTCACAGCACCAGCCTAAGATTTGGGAGACAGGAATCCCCTGCTCTGCCACAGACCTTGCTGTATGACCTTGGGCAAGTCACCTAGCCTGTCTGTGCCTCAGGTCCTCATGTGTAACATGGAGGTCACAGCACTGCCTTACCTTACTGGAGCAATGTGCTCAGAGCCAATGGGAATGAGGGCCATATAAGCACTGTAGATAGATGTTTCAGTGTTGGCAGTTATACCTATGCAAACTGCCTGGAGAACCCTAGCAATCGGATGTGGTAGCATTCTAATCCTCCTAAATGACTGCACAAGATCCAAAGTCAGCCCCGTAGACTTTGGCCTTTGACAGCCGGGAAGCGAGAAATCACAAGTTCTGTAGCTGTTCCCGTTATCAGTCTGTAACATGCAGACTCTTTGAAAATGAATAGCGAATACAAAAAGTCATTGTGCCCACGTACGCAGTACTGGCTCCAAACCCCTAACTCCTGAATATCCCCGGGGCTGCCACACTGCACTTCAGTCAATAGACCCTTTCATCTGGCCCTGCCAAAGGGCGTGACAAGCATTAAACAAAATCCAGGCCTACAGCACCCTGGTGAGGGAGGCAAGGGATATTAGATAAGGCATCCGTTTAGCCACCGCTCAGTTGCACCCTCCTCCAGGATGGGACACACTAGGTGTTTACCAGCACGCAGCCACGTTAAACCAGCATTTGGAGCGCCTCATATCAGTGCAAAACCGACCTCAAGCCTGGCCTGAGATATAATTGGCTTTTCCAGATTGGTGCAGAATTGGGAAGCAGTCAGAGTGGCTAGGAAGGCTGCCAAGGTTTGTAAGAGACTCAGGTGCTGTGGACGGGTCAGCGCTCATGGGTCAAAAACCAAAACCAAACAGCAACAACAATGAAATAAGCACTGATCTTTCAAAGCATAATAAATTCCCGGGCTGTGACTGAGAGCCTGGCTGACGCCGATGCAATGTGTGGCACAGGCTGGGTTACCTCATCATTCTTTTGGCAACAACCAGGTCAGATCTTTTCTGATAGACAGTTACATAGATCTCTGCCTCTTGTAGGTCCCGGGCTGAAGCCCACCCGAGCTAAAGGCCCTCCCCCTTAGCCAGGGGAGGGGTCGGTGGACCCCGGCTACAACCAATTCTGGGAGACAACAAATGACAAACCAGGGACGGGAGTAAAGGTCATCAGGCCAAAAATCAGGTGGCCAGAGACACCGAGCAGCGAGCCCCAGACAGAGCCCGCTGCTCCTCAAAGGCGCCTCGGGAGTCAGTGGACATGGCCCAAAGAGGCGTGACTAGACAAGAGAAAGGAAATAGGCCCAGCAGTCTCAGACTACCCCCCATCCAGCTTCCTCCTCCTGATATGGCTCATGGCCGTCTTGGCCAGCACCAGGAGGAGGCTGACGAGATAGTCCCGGGACTTTGTGGGGCCACGGATGGGGTGGGAGCGGATGAGGAAGTGCAGAGAAAAGTGCAGCCAGACGCTCAGTCAGAGGTTCTGGAGCAGCCGGAAGAGGGGCTGCAACCTGATGCACTCAGCAAAGATGTGCGCCGGGGTCTCCCTCTCAGCACAGAAAGGTCAGGGGTCGGTGGAATCGCTGAGCCCCGCCAGGCACACACCTCCGTGAAAGAGCCACCCGAGATCCCCGGCAGGCTGTGGGACCGGAGCAGGGCACAGACTGGCCCACCAGGGCTCCTCGCCCTCCTCAGGTGGCAGGAGGTCCTGCCGCTTGGTGTCAGGCTGGGACACGCGGGTAAGGACGTGAAGCCCGAGCAGGCCCAGATGTTCTCTGGGTGCAGTTCAGAGGCAGACCGGCAGCATGTTTTGTTCAATATCTTCATAAATGATCTGGAGGATGGTGTGGATTGCACCCTCAGCAAATTTGCGTATGATACTAAACTGGGAGGAGTGGTAGATACACTGGAGGGCAGGGATAGGATACAGAGGGACCTAGACAAATTGGAGGATTGGGCCAAAAGAAATCTGATGAGGTTCAATAAGGATAAGTGCAGGGTCCTGCACTTAGGACGGAAGAACCTAATGCACAGCTACAGACTAGGGACCGAATGGCTAGGCAGCAGTTCTGCGGAAAAGGACCTAGGGGTGACAGTGGACGAGAAGCTGGATATGAGTCAGCAGTGTGCCCTTGTTGCCAAGAAGGCCAATGGCATTTTGGGATGTATAAGTAGGGGCATAGCGAGCAGATCGAGGGACGTGATCGTCCCCCTCTATTCGACATTGGTGAGGCCTCATCTGGAGTACTGTGTCCAGTTTTGAGCCCCACACTACAAGAAGGATGTGGATAAATTGGAGAGAGTCTAGCGAAGGGCAACAAAAATGATTAGGGGTCTGGAATACATGACTTATGAGGAGAGGCTGAGGGAACTGGGATTGTTTAGTCTGCAGAAGAGTAGAATGAGGGGGGATTTGATAGCTGCTTTCAACTACCTGAGAGGTGGTTCCAGAGAGGATGGTTCTAGACTATTCTCAGTGGTACAAGAGGACAGGACAAGGAGTAATGGTCTCAAGTTGCAGTGGGGGAGGTTTAGATTGGATATTAGGAAAAACTTTTTCACTAGGAGGGTGGTGAAACACTGGAATGCGTTGCCTAGGGAGGTGGTAGAATCTCCTTCCTTAGAAGTTTTTAAGGTCAGGCTTGACAAAGCCCTGGCTGGGATGATTTAATTGGGGATTGGTCCTGCTTTGAGCAGGGGGTTGGACTAGATGACCTCCTGAGGTCCCTTCCAACCCTGATATTCTATGATTCATGATGTTTAGCTGCACGTCAGGGGAGGCCAGGGAGGCTCGGGGCGCAGGGGCCCGATGACAAGGTCCGGAGGGCCCGGGGTGAGAGGTGGGTGGCAAGCACCCTGACACAGGAGCCACTCGAGGAAGGCAAGAGAAGTGGGAGGCAAGGCTGCCCTCACCTCCTAGAGCAGACGACAGGGGACACATGGGGAGGCAGTCCCATGCACTGACTCAGCACACCGGGGTCCACCCAGTCCCTCCAGTCATAGCCCAGGAGGTCTCCGACTCTAGCAGCTCCAGCCAGGACCGACCTCCGGCGCACCAGGGGGGACTCCGCCAGCTGCACACGAAGGTCTGGGTTGTGCAGCAGGGGCTCCGTTAGGAGGTCCTCCCCTCGGCGGCCGCTACAGACCTGGTCACTGAGATAAGCTCCCAGGTCCTGCGGAGCTCCTGCAAGAAGACCAGCAGCTCGGAGACATCTCCGGGAAACCCCTCGGGTGGAGATACAAGAGCTGCCGGGCGTATCAGAGCCCTCGGAGGTGGGGGAGGAAAGGGTGTGCCAGCACGCTCCATTCCAGTTACCTGCACTGCAGTACAGTCTGGGCAGGGTCTGAAGGCAGAATGAGTGAACCTGGCTGTTGATCCAGACCAGGCCCTGTCACCCCCCCTCCAGGGAGAGGCACAGGACCCCCCTAGACACGCAGTGCCACCATGGCCAGAAAAACTCCAGGATCTTCCTTTGAAGGCTGGCCAGGGTTCCTGGGGTTGGTTCCCAGGGTGTTGAACAGGAGCTAGGGCATGGACAGGACCAGCTGATTGAGCACGAGTGTTCCCCCCCAAAAGGGAAAGGCACCAGAGCAGCCCCGTCCACCTCCACAACTGGCCAGCCACCCAGGCCTTGGGATCACTCCAATTTTCCAGCGAGGAGGATCGGTGGCAGAAAGGTAGATGCCCAGACACAGCAGCAGACCCAAGCCACACTGGATGGCCTGGAGTGCACACAGAAGGAGCGGGGGCTTGCTTGCCATCCATCCTTGACCACCAGTCCAGAGCTCCTGACCCAGTTGACCTGGGCAGAGGAGACCACCAAATAGATGGCTTGGCAAGCCTCCACCCAGGCCAGGTCTCCCGGAGCACGTCGTCCTCATACGCCACCAGGACTACCCACAAGTCCGGCTCTCAAAACACCAACTCAGTCATCCTCTCGTGGAGGAGACAGAGGAAGGGCTCACTTGCAATGGTGTGGAGCTGGCTGGATCCATGGAGCTGGGATGATTTTGCATTGTGCTGCACCTTTATATTTCTAAAGTCTCCACCTACCTTTCTGTTGCGAGGCCCCTTTCCTTCTGGGAAGCAGGTCAGCTGATGTGGATGCAACACGTTGCAGGGGAGACACACAAACTGTGCTCTTCCTGAAGACTTCACGTTTGTTCTTTCTTGTTCCGTATGTTCAATAGTCTGCACAGCCACACCACGTGGTGGCAGGGTGGATATCTTATTTCTCTCCTGCCTGAACACAGCAGATGGTTCCCACTGCCACAGAACCCCACCCCAGCCAGACTACTGCCTCTTCCAAGCATAGACCAGAACCCAAGCCTTCCAAATGGATCAAGATTTTACCATCTCAGCTGACCCCCCTCAGCTCACTGTTGTGGCTTTTGCTCTTTACACAGCAAAATAATAGGAAGTCATTGCATTGGCATAGCTGGGTTCTAAATACCGCTCCTCTAATCGGTTCAGGGTGGCTTCTAAAACATAGAACTCACACCGTGTGCACCGCCCGACCCACACTCATCCCACAGTAGCAGTTCCTGTCCGGCAGGGCTGGACCCGGCTTCCCGCTCTGGGCATTGTCACCTGGGGCATGGGGTTGCAGCACTGCTCAGGTATTGGCCTGGCCACCCCTTCATAATGGTGATGGGGCATCCAGGCCAAATTTGAGCGAGTGGTGATGCGACCCCATGCACCAGGTCGGGATGCTACTCACTCAGAATTTTGCGACTGTAACAAATTGATCACCCTTGTTACATTTGTGAGCATCCTCAGAGACAGCCGCACCAAACCCAGGGGCATGATAAAGAGCAGAATCTGACCCGCGGTACCCAAAGCATTGAGTCTTCTCAGACCCCCGCAGCGGTTTAAAATGGACAAGTTAGACACAGCTCCGGAAATGCTGAGCTGAGTCCCTGATCCAGAGGGCTGCTACATTCCACCCCAGAGATGGAGCCATTTTAGCAGTGATTGAGCAGTACCATGGGTGGTGGGTATCGCAGGCCAGAAGAGGCTGAGCCTCCCCAAAGAGCCAGGCATGGCCCTGCCCACACTCTGCCCCGAGGCCCCCTCCTGCTTCCTACTCTTTCCCTGTGGCTGGGGCTGAGCTGGGGCTGGGGCTGGGGCAGGCCGGCCTGCAGCCTGGGACTCCGGGCGGCTGGGGCTGCCCACCTGGCACTCCGGGGTCGCTGGGACGATGCCAACCGGTGCTCCAGGGCAGGGTCACTGGGACTGCCTTTCCATTTATCCAGGGCTGGGGGCACTCAGGTGGCCTAGGTCTGGGGTAGGGGGGCTGGCAGCCATGGTGGCAGGTTTGGGGCTCCAGCAGGGGAGGGGGTCGAAGGGGCGGGGCCTCAGGCAGAAGGGGCTGGGCCATGGGCTAGCTTCCCCGAATGGGCAGTTCACGCACCACCCCTGAGCAGTACCTGGATGTATACTGAAATTAATGGAACTTCACCACTGATCTCAGTGCTTGCAAGGTCACTCTCGCTGTCTGATCTTTGAGATCCTTCAGGATGAAAGGTGACTATAAATAAAAGTGTTTTTTAATTTGTCTCTCTCTCTTAACTTATGAGTAGACGTGATTGCTTTCCCCTTCTGGTATTAGTTTAATTCATTGCATTTTATACTTCCCAGCACTGTGCAGCTTCTTCCCAGTACACGAGGTTCAATGTTACCACTGGTATTACGCGAAAGACAGTCAAATATTGATACTGTGAAAAGAGCCAGGATAATGACTTGAGGCAACTCAAGATGTAACATGACACAGCAGAGCACAGAAAGAGGGAGCGGATTTCTCCGACTCTGTTTGCTTTAGGTTAGAGCTGGTAAAAATACTATTTCAAAGAAGAAGAATGGTAGGAATCATTAGGAAAGGGAGAGATAATAAGACCGTAAATCTCATAATGCAACTATAAAAATCCATGGTACGCCCACACCTTAAATACTGTGTGCAGTTCTGGTTGCCCTACCTAAAAAAAAGATATATTAGAATTGGAAAAGGTACAGAGAAGGGCAACAAAAATGATGAGGGGGATGGGACAGCTTCCATGTGAGGAGAGATGAAAAAGACAGGGACTTTTCAGCTTGGAAGAGAGGTGACTAAGGGGAGATATGACAGAGGTCTATAAAATCATGACTGCTGCCGAGAAAGTGAATAAGGAAGCGTTATTTACCCCTTCACATAGCACAAAAATCAGGGGTCACCCAATGAAATTAATAGGCAACAGATTTAAAACAAACACAAAGCAGTATTTCCTCACACAACGCACAGTGAACCTGTGGAACTCATTGCCAGGGGATGCTGTGAAGGCCAAAACTATAACTGGGTTCAGAAAAGAACTAGATAAGTTCATGGCGGAGAGGTCCATCAGCGGCTATTAACCAAGATGCTAAGCCTCTGACTGCCAGAAGTTGGGAGTGGACAATGGGATGGATCACTCGATAATTGCCCTGTTCTGTTCATTCCCTCTGGGGCACCTGGCCTTGGCCACTGTCAGAGATAGGATACTGGGCTAGATGGACCTTTGGACTGACCCAGGATGGCCTTTCTCATGTTTCTTAAAATCTTGTCAAAAAATTTGATTTTTTTCTAAAATAAAAATTGACATGAAAAATCATGTATTACCACAGCATCTCAGCGCCCCTGTCAGTCACAGACCAGGACCCCATTGTCCTAGGCTTTTGGGGTCAAACACAGAACAAAAAGACAGCTGCTGCCCCAAAGAGCTTAATTGCACCTCTTATTTTTAAATCAAAAATGTTATTGAAAGATTTTTGGTAAGCAAAAAATATTTGAAGGTATTTTCAATTAAAATATTCCCAGTAAACATTTTTATAAAACCCCAAATGTGTCGATTTCAAGCCCTTTCTAAACCAAAACAGTGACATATTGAAATTATTCATCAGATTCCCCACACATACAGACACACGCTTTCTTTTAAAGCCACCCCTGCTGTAAGTGGTTACGTTTTGTTTGTTTACGGATGGAGTTTAGAGAAATTTTACCTTCAATTTTGAATATAGGCTCCAATCCTGCATGCAACTCAACCAGAGGCAGAGCCTTCACCACACAGAGCACAGAATCTGCTTTTACTACAGGCAGTTTCTGGGGGCTCTGAATCAAACCAAATTTACTACACTTTCTACTATGGGTTCATTTGTCAGCAGCTTATGAAGGGTTAATAGATGATTAACCAATGTTATAAGAGATGATTAGTATGCATGATAAGTCATGGTAATAAGCAACCTCTTGGCTTCTATAACAATGAGTTACAATAGCTGTTTTATTGAATGGAGTTCGAAAGCTTGTCTCTCTCACCAACAGAAGCTTGTCCAATAAAATACATTATTGCGTCAACCACCTTGTCTCTCTCACATCCTGGGGCTGACACGGCCACAAAAACATTGCAAACAACAATGGAAGATATCAAATTTTGCCGTCTGAAATGGAAACTCCACACAGGCCTGAAGAAGAGCTCTGGGGAGCTCGAAAGCTTGTCTCTTTCACCAACAGAGGGTGGTCCAATACAAGACAGTATCTCACCCACCTTGGCCTGACCTACACTACAAACCTATATCAGTAAAAATGTCGCTCAGGGGTGTGAAAAATCCACATACCTGAGCAATGCAGTTAGACCAACCTAACCCCTGGTGTAGACAGCGCTCTGTCACCGGGAGGGCTTCTCCCATCGATATAGCCACCGCCTCTCAGAGAGATGGAGTAACTATGCCAATGGGAGAAGCTCTCCCATTGGTGTAGTAGTGTCTTCACGTCAGCTGTTTAGTAAAACAGCTCCTACAGCTATTCATCATGTTTAACCCTTTACAAACTATTTTAAAATGTACTCAATATACAGTGTGACTGATTTTTCCAATGCAACGTTTAATGAGTGTTCTAGGCATTCATTATTTTGCCAGCTAGGGGTGAAATCCCCACCCTATTGAAGTCAACGGCAAAACTCCCATTGACTTCTATGGGGTCGGCATTTCATCTTCGGTGGTAAGTGAATGCCACACTCACCCACCTGCTCTACCTCAATGAGTCATCCTTGTAGCTTTGGTGGGCTCACTTTGGGTGGCTGGTGCCTGAAGTCACCACCGCAGGCTCAGTGGTTTCCTTTGCCGCTCTTAGCAGGTTAGCATATGGACTCCTAATAGATCATCTGTAAGTGTCCTTGCAGGTGCATGGGAGGGGGATGGAAAGTGCAGGGCATCACCAGGAGATGGGGAAAGCCAGGGGAGAGGGGAGCACCCCCCCCCCCGGCACATTAGAAAGTTGGCACCTATCCTACCACACCAAGGTGCCTTGGAAGATCTAGGGGTGAGAAATGAGGTCAGAGGCCAGGGCCCATTCAATCCTCAGCCTCTCTGCGGAGCCTGCCAATCTGGAGGCCAATTATTAAATGTGTTGGTGTTTGTGGGCGGATAGCTCAGGGATTAAAGTATGGGGCAACACAGCTAGACACTCCCTTCCTAGCTGGATCCATGTTAACACTGTGGATCTATGGGACACGTGTACCCTGGGACACTTGTATCACTGGCAGAGCTGAGGGGGCAGCCAGCAATCCCCGAAAGTCCCTGAGCTTACTATAGACTGAAAACAGGGAGTAACAGCAGATGGAAGGTTAATGTCTCCCTGTCACTCCCGTGTAATCTGAGAATAGACTCTCCTGTTACATTAATTTCTCCAGCACTATCGTGTGTGTTGCTGGTTTACACCTGCGTTCCCCCACCTACGTCACTTGGCTTAAGCTGTTTCTACTGGCAGCATGTGCTGCCTAGGATCATGTGTCTTGACACATGAATGCATCCCAGCCGCATAGGGAAGTCAGATTCCCTCCCACCGGTGTGTTGCAACACATTTGTTATCGTGCATTGAACAAAGCAGGACAGGACATGCTCAGTTCCAAGCAGAAGATGTTTGTCTGCCTGCACAAAGAGAACTGCAGTCAGAGTAGTGGGAAACCCAGCAATCCTGGCTCACAGGGACTCGTGAAAAATATTTTGCTATTCTTAGAAGCCACGAAATGTAGAGCTGGCTCTGAATTTTCCCATCACGGAATAGGCAGAGAGTTCAGATTTCAGGTTCTATTTCTTTCCCTTTAGTTTGTTTCCTTGGAGGGGGGTTCATGCCCCTGTGAGTTTTCCTCTTGATTTTCAGCTATGAAGGAACCCTAGAGCCTCAAAGTGAATCTCTGCTGGGGTCCCTGGTTTTACCCCAGATCAGGTTGCAACTTCCATGTTCCTCAGGGATCCCGGCTGAAGCTTTAAATCCCAGATTAACTCATCCCAGAATTGCTGGAAAAGGTTCAGAAAGTTCAGAGGGCATGGCAGAGCCAAGCCCAGAAAACCCGGATCACCCGATACATATGCTGGCACTTCAAGCACGAGAACGCCTGGTTCTGGGAGTCCTAAAGTAGCAGCCCCCATGGGATAGGTTCTGCAGCGGTGCTGCTCTTTGCAGTCACGTCCGCTCCACTTTGCCCCGGGACTGGGTCCGCTGCATAAAGGTAACACACCTTGTCTGGGGACCTGTTTGCTTCCCCGCAGGCTGCTGGGGCACCTTCTATTCAGCTTCATACTCTAGAGAGGTGGCCACTGCTGGCATGTTTGTCGGGGGCTGGGGAGACAGATCAGTCGGGCTGATCCTGAAGGAGATGGTGCAGCTAAGAAGGGTCAGAAGGTGACATCTTCAGAGCGCTTAAGTGACTTAGGAGCCTAAGTCCCATTGTCAAAAGTGGCGGGCATGTAGCAGTTTATGGTTCGTGGGATGCCAAAGGGACTTAGGAGCCAACATAGCCGAGCTGCTTTTGAACATGGGACTTAGACAATTTTGAAAACGTTACCAGAAGCTTCCACTCAAGCCTAGAGTCCTTCAGAGCTGTCTGGCAAGCCCCTGTGAGGCTGGCACATCATGAGGGTTTGCGCAGGGTGGCTGGCCCTTCTCTCTACCTGTTATAATGAGCTGGTTCGTCTGGGATTCCCTACCTGAGGAAGAGCGTCCCGAGCTTCAGAGACTTTCCAGTTGAAATCATGGACAAGCCGCCACTTGTAACACCGGCGGACCCCAGTCGTCGGTGGGCGGGATCGAACCGGGGAACTCTGGAGCTTAGTGCGTGAGCCTCTACCGCATAAGCTAAAAGCCAACTGCAGACTCATTTAAAAAACAGACTCATTTAACTCTCTCTCAGTGGTCTCGGTGCCACTAGATGGGCAGAACACCACACCCAGGAGGTGTGTGGGTTACAAAAGCACCACCCGATCCAACCAACTCTCATCCAGCAGGGCCCAGATGCTCCTGTCACTAGACCGCTTGGTGCCCTGCTCCCCAGGCAGACAGTGTTCCAATAGCAGGCCTCAGGGCTTCCACGGCCCATAGCCTCCAAGGGATTTAGGGGAGTTAGGTGCCTAAATTCCTGGGAGGGTCTGGCCCTAAGTCACCATCTTCTCTAACAAATATTTTTTCTTCTTCTCTTTCCTTCCTTCATTTGACATCGGTCTGCTCACCGAACTGCTCGCTCCACCCAGGTTCTCAACCAGGATCTCCCCCTTGTGTCCCTGGCTGGGCCTGGTCCCTTGCCCTTGAAACCTTGCCCTGGCTGACTGCCTTCAAGTCATGGAGAAACGCCATAACCCCAAAGGTGGTGCCGGCCCCACCCTGCTGCTGGGGACACTCTACAATTATCTGCTTTACAGTTCTGAGATGTTACAGTTTGTGAAGTCAGCTCTGTTTCCTGCTGAGGGGCCAGTTCTCTGCTTCTCTGTGACGGGGAGATCGGCCTTGGGGAGCAGCATTAGACACATCTAAAAACAGAAGCAGCTCAGTCTGGGATGCCAGCCACATTTGCCCGGTGTCTTTACCCTGCCACGCCAGGCCAGCAGCTGCTTGGCTGGGCTTTAGCTTCTACAGTGAAGACATCCTCTAAGCCTTCCTTGGGTTCTCCTCCTCCCGCTGCAGTTTTCTTGGTGCTCTCCCTCCCCTCCTTGCTGCTTGGCCCTTTCACAGAGCTGCTAATAATTTCCCACCACCAATGAGCACTAACCAAGCCATCTGCCATTTCCTGGGGAGGCCACACTGCAGGAACATCCAGCAGCTAATGCCATTCAAGCATGGCACTATTTAGTCGTCAGCACCTGGAAAAACAGTCAGCCTGGAGCTCATCAATTTCCACCCTGCCCACGGCCACTGAACCGGCTTCTATACTAACACTTGCTGAAATGCATTAGCCGCTTATTGGAGCTGAAAAAAGATCAAGGACGTTACTGCCGGATAGTCTATAATGGATTTTCCCTGAAACTCTGCAGTACATTGAACAGGTCAGTTAGACATGCAAACACCCATTTGGAATAAACAGAAACTGGCTGCTTGTGCTTATTTTAATTTTAGTCTTTGGACAAAAGCACTTGCCCATTAGATTATTCAGAAGCAGCCTGGAGCAGAGCGCAGTCTTGTTAGGAGAATGGTATCAGTTTGAGGCTGTAGTTCCCCCCCCACCCAGCCCACCTCCGCCAAAAAACAACCTATTAGCTAGAGGAGCAAGAGACACCTGACTTCTAATCCCAGCTCTGCTACTGACTCACTCTATGACCTTGCCCAAGTCACTCTGCCTCTGTGTATCTCCATTTACCCATCTGTAAAATGAGGGTAAAGATCCATATCTCACTGGGCTGGCCATAAAGAGTATTTCATGAAGAGATCTGATATCTGGAGATGACAGTGCTATAGCTGGGAAAGTATCATTATAACCCACAATCATGCAGTAAAATCAAGGGGCTTTTTATAGACTTTGATCTGCCTGGAGAGAAGGCAACAAACAGTAGGCATGAAATCTCTCGGGGAGGAGTAACCATGAGTGTGTCAGAGCGAATATGAGAGAAAATCATCCATCATGTCCACATTGATTCAATCTGTGATGCCCAAGCAAAACTGGGCACGACCAGCCTGAAGCCAGATAGCGGAGTGCCCTGATACCCTTGCAAGGGGTGCTGTATCACGCCATGGGCACAGGGAACATTTAAAACTTTCCCCTCTGCAAGAGTGCTCAGTGTGCATCTGAGAGGCGGGGCAGAGGTCACAGCAACGAGCACAGTAGAAAACCAGTACCCGGGTGCTCTGACGGGGGAGCTGTGCGGGCACTGATCCCAGCTGAACAGCGAGGCAGTGAGCACCTTGGGAGGCACGCTCTAGAGAGAAGAGGGAAGAACAGGCAGGTGGGGAGTGCTGTATTGTGTGACTCTGCTGGAATGAAGTACCTAGTTTCATCCTTGTGACTTGCTTACTCCAAATCAAAACACAACAAGCAGCCATGATAGGAGGCTGCTCCTGGGCCTTCTAGACATCCAGCCCGTGGCTTCATTAGGTACGTGGTACTCTGGCTAGAAGACTTTCCCACTTCAAGCTCGCCAATGTCCCTGTCCCACTCTCCTTAAAAAACCCCTTCTTCCAAGCACCCTCCTGGCCTTGTTTTCATCACCAGCAATCACACCGCGCTTTCTCAATGGTGCTGCTGCACAGTGCCTCAGCTTGTCCGTCTGTCTTCAATGGTAAGCACTTCAGGGCAGGGAAAGTATCTTACTCCCTGTTTATAAAGTGCTGTGTAAACCCACAGTGCTAGATAAAGGATAATTACTCATGAAAAATAATGGTAGTGACTGGGGTTTATTGAGTGTTACTTACTGGGGAAATTATTTTAAGAACATAAGAATGGCCATACTGGGTCAGACCAAGGGTCCATCTAGCCTAGTATCCTGTCTTCCGACAGTGGCCCATGCCAGATGCTTCAGAAGGAATGAACAGAACAGGGTAATTATTGAGTGATCCATCCCCTGTCGTCCAGTCCCAGCATATGGCAATCAGAGGCTTAGGGACATCCAGAGCATAGGGTTGCCTCCCTGACCATCCTGGTTGTAATTCTAATTTCATAAACATCCATCATATCTCTGCCTCAATCGTCTCTTTTCCAAATTGAACAGTTCCAGTCTTTTTAATCTCTCCTCATACGGAAGCTGTTCCTTACCCCTAAGCACTATTGTTGCTCTTCTCTGCACGTTTTCCAATTCTAATATACCTTTTTTGAGATGGGACAACCAGAACTGCACACAGTGTTCAAAACGTGGGTGTACCATGGCTTTATGTAGGGGCACGATGATATATTCTGTTTTATCATTTATCCCTTTCCTAATGATTTCCAAGATCCTGTTCGCTTTTTTGACTGCCCCTGTACGTGGAGTGGATGTTTTCAGAGAATTAGTCACAACTCCACAGTCTCTTTCTTGAGTGATAACAGCTAACTTAGGCTCCATCACTTTCTATGTAGAGTTGGAGTTATGTTTTCCAATGTGCATTACTTTGCAGTTATCATCATTGTATTTCATTGGCCATTTTGTTGCCCAGTCACCCAGCTATCTCTTTGTAGCTCTTCGCAGTCTGCTTTGGACTTAACTATCTTGAACAATTTAGTATCATCTGCAAACTTCACCACCTCATTGTGGCAACCTCTTTTTCCACATCATTTCTGCATGTGCTGAACAGCACTGGTCCCAGTACAGATCCTGGGGGGTCCCAGTTATTTACCTCTCTCCAGTCTGAAAACTGACCATTAATTCCTACCCCTTGTTTCCTGTCCTTTAACCAGTTACTGATCCATGAGAGGACCTTCCCTCTTATCCCATCGCTGCTTACTTTGCTTAAGAGCCTGTGGTGACGGACCTTGTTAAAAGTTTTCTGAAAGCCCAAATACACTATATCCACTGAATCCCCCTTGCGCACATGTTTCTTGACCCCCTCAAAGAATTCTAATAAATTGGTCAGGCATGATTTCCCTTTACAAAAACCGTGTTGACTCTTCCCCACCAAATCATAGAATCATAGAACATTAGGGCTGGAAGAGGCCTCAGGAGGTCAGCTAGTCCAACCCCCTGCTCAAAGTAGGACCAACCCCAACTAAATCATCCCAGCTAGGGCTTTGTCAAGCCTGGTCTTAAAAACCTCTAAGGATGGAGATTCCACCACCTCCCTAGCTAACCCATTCCAGTGCTTCGCCACCCTCCTCGTGAAATAAGTTTTCCTAATATCTAACCTATACCTCCCCCACTGCAACTTGAAACCATTTCTCCTTGTTCTGTCATCTGCCACCACTGAGAACAGCCGAGCTCCATCCTCTTTGGAACCCCCCTTCAAGTAGTTGAAGGCTGCTATCAAATCCCCCCTCATTCTTCTCTTCTGCAGACTAAATAGGCTCAGTTCCCTCAGTCTCTCCTCGTAAGTCATGTGCCCCAGCCCCCTAATCATTTTTGTTGCTCTCCGCTGGTCTCTCTCCAATTTGTCCACATCCCTTCTGTAGTGGGGGGCCCAAAACTGGATGCATTACTCCAGACGTGGCCTCACCAGGGCCGAATAGAGGGGAATAATCACTTCCCTTGATCGGCTGCAATGCTCCTATTAATGCAGCCCAATATGCCGTTAGCCTTCTTGGCAACAAGGACGCAATGTTGACTCATATCCAGCTTCTCCTCCACTGTAAGCCCCAGGTCCTTTTCTGCAGAACTGCCGCTTAACCAGTCGGTTCCCCAGCCTGTAGCAATGCCTGGGATTCTTCCATCCTAAATTCAGGACTCTGCACTTGTCCTTGTTGAACCTCATCCGATTTCTTTTGGCCCAGTCCTCCAATTTGTCTAGGTCACTCTGGACCCTATCCCTACCCTCCAGCGTATCTACCTCTCCCCCCAGCTTAGTGTCATCCGTGAACTTGCTGAGGGTGCAGTCCACGCCATCCTCCAGATCATTAATCAAGATGATGAACAAAAATCATGTTCATCTGTGTGTCTGACAATTCTGTTCTTTACGACAGTTTCAGCCAACTTGCCCAGGGCTGAAGTCAGGCTTACCAGCTTGTAATTGCCAGGATCACCTCTGGTTCTTTTTTTTAAAAATGGCATTACATTAGCTATTCACCAGTCATCTGGTCCAGAGGCTGATTTAAGCCATAAATTACATACCACGGTTAAAAGAAAAGGAGGACTTGTGGCACCTTAGAGACTAACAAATTTATTGGAGCATAAGCTACCGCTGTAGCTCATGAAAGCTTATGCTCAAATAAATTGGTTAGTCTCTAAGGTGCCACAAGTCCTCCTTTTCTTTTTGCGAATACAGACTAACACGGCTGCTACTCTGATACCACAGTTAGTCGTTCTGAAGATTTATATCCGAGTTCCTCCAGAACTCTTGGGTGAATCCCATCTGGTCCTGGTGACTTATTACTGTTTAATTTATCAATTTGTTCCAAAACCTCCTCTATCGACACCTCAGTCTGGGACAGTTCCTCAGATTTGTCACCTAAAAAGAACAGTTCACGCGTGGGAATCTCCCTCACACTACCTACAATAAAAAGAAAAGGAGTAAGATCAGTGCAGACAATTCTCCACAATGGCCTTGTCTTCCTTGAGTGTTCCATTAGCACCTTGATCATCCTTGATATAAGGGATGATCCAGCAACTAAGGTGCTAGCTGGAGACCTGGGCTCAATTCCCTGCTTCCTGTGTGCTATTGAGCAAGTCACTTAGCCGACTTGTGCATTGGTTACCTCACTCAGGCTTTAGCCTGTAGCCCCATCAGACCTAGCTAGCCTGGTTAAAAGCACCAACACACTCAAGTAAGAGGGTTTTGTGTGTGGACCGGAGAGGGGGGACAGGGGCAACACCCAAGTAAGAGCCCACGTTAACTTCAGGGAAGATAGATCCTTACAGGAGGTCTCACGAGGTTAGAGGCAGGACTTTGCATGACTTCACTCTGCCCCAGCATAGAAAGACACCGCCGCAGAGCTGCCTTACGGCCAGTGAGGTCACCACCAGTCCCAGGTTTACAATGGCTCCATGGAGCTGGGCCTATGCTTAGAATGGGCCCCAGCCTGCTCCGCTTGCATTGCACCCCGAGACCCCTCTGGCTCCCCCTGCCCACCACTTGCTCCTCTTGGCCTGCCCACCTGCTGCGTCCTCAGCCCCACCCCCCTGCTCCTCTCTGCCCCATGGCTGGACTCCAGGGCACCTCCGGTTCTGGGCAGTCCCTGCTTCCCACCACCTGCAGGGCCCCACCTGTCCCCCCCAGAGCTGAACTGCCTGGGAATGGTGCAGAAGCCTGGCCCGTCTCAGGCTGGGGCCGGGGGGAAAGGGGACAGTGTGGGCAGCTTGGCTGGGCCCCTCCCGGGGAAGTGAGTCTTGAGGGAGCCCAGCCAGGGCAGGCCCTAGCCTGGCTGATTGCACCACTCCTGAGGGACCGGAGCGATTCCCCGGCACGGGACCAGCCCTGGCTGCACTGGCCACTCAGTCTGGCAGACGCAGTCGCCTCCCAACGGGCCAGTGCGTGCGGCCGGGAGGCAGGGTGTTGGGGAGTGGGTTTCTTGGGTGGAGGGGGGGGGTTCTGGGCTGTGAGGGGGCAGGGAAGATCTGTATGTTGGGGCACTAGGGAGTGGGGGTTCTGTGGGGAGGGTGCTGGGAAGTTGTGGTGGGGCTGTGGGCAGGGGGGCGCTGGGCAAGGGCAGTGTTGTGCAGGACGCTGGGCATTTGTGTGAAGGGGCTGTGGGGGTGCTGGGCATAGTGGGGCTGAGGGGGCTCTGGCAATAAGGAGCTGGGGGGCATTGGGCAGGGGAGGGGCATGCTGGCAGCACAGGGCCAGGCGGGCCACTGTGTGTCTGGCAACTGCCAGTTTGCAAATAGTGCCCTTGCACTGGGTTGGGCAGAGCTGGGCGGCCTCTGCCATGCCATGCCCCATTGCCCCTGGCTGGCCCCTTGCTCCGGGGACTGACCTCCCCACGCCATGCTCCATTGCCTCCATGGGGCCCCACAAATAAGTTTGGCGCCGGGCCCACAAAAGGTTAATCCGGCCCTGGTACCACGCTGCTCTCTGAGAGCCGAGATCCCAACGAGACTGCCAGCACCAAGCCTGCAGCCCAGCAGAGCCTGCCCCAGTTTGGTGCTATATCAGTGCCTCCATTCTGGCTTCCCCAGTGGACCTCCAAGGGCAGGGTTCGGTGCAGCTCCTCCACAGCAGAAGTGCCGTCCTAAGGTTTCCTCCAGCTAGTTTCCTGCCCGGTTGGAGTGACTCCGAATTGATCTGATTTCACAGTAGGTCACAAGTGGACAAAAACAAGGGACAACCAACCAGGCCCACGTCCCTTTCACAAGACAGCTCTGGGTCTATTTTGAAGGAATGGGAGACAGAGACTCATGCTGCTACAGGCTACCAGGCAGTTTTATTTACTTACAGCGCTGATACAACATAGAAGCATCTCCTTCGACATTGCCTTGGTGGGAGCGACTGCAAAGATCAGAGGGTAGTTCAATCCCAGTGGCTCAGGCCTGAGATTGCCAGCAAAGGAGCCAACTAATGCCAGTTGCAGTGGTCTGCGCACCTTTCCTCCAGGAACTGGACCGAGCTCCACCAAACCCATCTGACAGCAGAGCAATGACCTAGGCTGGATTTGAACCTGTGACCAGTCTCGCAAGGTATCTACATATTCCCTTCCCATCAGCTCAGAGTGGGGACTCTAGACATTTCTGGTGTGGTGCCAACTTTTTGGGGGCTATTTTTAGCCACTTGTGGATGGTCAGGGACCGTCACCAGCAATGTGTTTTGTTGTCACAGCAAAACCAAATCTCTCTGCGTGTCACCCGCCTCATTCCATGCAGCGTAGCAAGGCAACACAGCATGCTCACACAGCACATCATGTGTTCAAAGCTCTCAAAGGGGACCCAGGGCTCATTCCCAGCTCTGCCCCGGACATGTTGGGGAAACTCAGGCAAGTCCCTGCCCCCATCTGTTTCCCCATCTGTAAAATGGGGATGATGCTATTTGCCTACCGCAGAGGGTTCATGAGTTAATCTTTCTAAGGTGCTTTGAGATCCTCAGATGGAAGGCGGTAGGACTGGGATACGTAAAGGAAGGGGTTAAATACTTACACAGCACCTTAAACATACACCTCCATGTGCAGAGGATGTAGAGGCAAGGGCCACGCTCCCACTGACACTAAAGCCTGAAGGGCCATGAGGTCATCTAGTCTGACCTCCTGTGAATCACAGGCCACCACCCAACACCCGCACACAAAACCCAATGACCGAAAAGAGACCAAAGTAAATGAGACCCACAGGAGACTAGACTATTATGTGTCACAGGCAGAGAATAGGGGGACCAAGGTGCACTGGTGCCCGAAGGCCCTGCAATAGCAGGGAAATGATGGAGTTAGGATTATCTGGGTATATCTGCCAAGAGACCCACACCCACGTGCTGCAGAGGAAGGTGAAAAAACCCCAAGGTCACTGCCAGTCTGACCTGGGGGACACTTCCTTCCCAACCCCAACTTGGGCGGTCAGTTAGACCCTGACCATTGAGCAAGAACCAACCAGTCAAGCACACGAGAGAGAAGGTTCAGTGCCACCTTGGAGACCTGGCCCACAGTTCCATCTCCAGCCAGGACCATCCCTGATGCTTCAGAGAAAGGAAATAATAAAAACAAAAAAACTCCCAGAATACATTGGGTGAAAAGAAGTCCCTGCCTGACCCTTGAAGGTGGCACTCACCTGCTGAAATTTAGTCCTTCGCATAACACAAGAACCAAGGATCATGCAATTAAATTAGTAGGCAGCAGGTTTAAAACAAACATAAGGACATACTTCTTCACACAACACAAAGTCAACCTGTGGAACTCCTCGCCAGGGGATGTTGTGAAGGCCAAAACTACAATGGGGTTCAAAAAAGAATTAAGTTCATGGAGGATGGGTCCATCAATGACTATTAGGCAAGACGGGCAGGGATGCAACCCCACGCTCTGGGTGGCCCTAGCCTCTGCCTGCCAGAAGCTGGGAGTGGATGACAGGGGATGGATCATTCAATGATTGCCTGTTCTGTTCGTTCCCTCAGAAGCACTTGAAAGGGAGTGGGTGAGCTGAGGCTATTTGGTGCTGATCCTTGCATCTGGTATGGCTGTATTTGGAGATGAAGACGGGCTAGCCCCCGCACGGTCTCCTGGAGTTACTCCTAATTCACCCCAGCATTGCCAAGAGCATGATTTGCCCCAGCAGGCTGTGTTTAGGTAACAACTGAAGAACAAAGTCTGTAAAAGGTACAGGCTCTGACTCCATGTTCTCACACTGCCCATCATCCTGGTGTGCTCCTGGCGGCAGGAGCAGAGGTCGCACCCATGGAATCATTCTGCAGGGCCATTTCTCATCAACCATTGTGTTCTTGTATTCGTGCCCTGGTCAACACGCTGCCTCACAACACCCTCGCCCTGACTCGGAGGGAGGATCGTTCAGGAGCAGGACACAGGCCGAACGGGAGGGACCCCGCTTTTAAATTGCTGATTATTCCACCTGGGCAAGCCTTTAGACAAGCTCATTAATCTGTCTCCGAGACATAACTAAGTGATTTGGATTGGCTTCTAAGTCTGTTTGTTGGACGGCTGTTGCATAAGCCTTGCCCTGCTCCTCCTGTTCTGATACTACCCACGGCGGAGGAGATGCAACATCATCCACCAACATCTGAGCAGCTCCACCGGAAGGGTGGGATCCACCCCTCTGGTGCAGGGGTTGTAACTCCACTGGGCGCAGCTAACACTGTATCCCAGCATTAATTAATTCGCCAGCTGGAGCCACTAGGCGGGACTGTGACACAAATAAGAATGAGCCATATCTAGAGAGGAAGGTGAATTCAGCCAGAGGCCGGGAAATCCCGACAATCAGAGCTGCGCTTCAGAGCCGCGTGCAAACCACCCTAAACCCAGCAGGATGAGAATGGCGAAGCAGACGGATGAGCCAGAATATGAGGGCGACCGCCAGCCTCCTCGTGTCTGGAGATTTTAATCCCATCTGGGGCTTGATGAAACCTTAAGGCACCTTGACTTGCTTCAGTCAAAAACACGCCCCCCCACACTTACCAGCTGACAGAGCGCCTCACCGAGGCCAGAAACCTGTCCAGGCAGTTTCAGAGCAGGCAAAGAAAAATTGCCTAAGCTCCAGTCTGTATTTTTTAGCAGAACTGATCAGGAAACAAAATTATGGGGCCACGAAAAATGTTGAATTGTTGGCAAATTTTTCATCCCAAACTGGAAGAAAAGCCAAAAAATACATTTCACCCCCCAGAATGGTTATTGCACAATATTGTATTCTGGAAACTTTCATTGTTTCCAACACAAAATACACACCCAGGCAGTGCAGGATGCCCAGCTCCATGGCAATCCGCCATGTGGGTTACTGAAGAGCCAGGCTACTAAGGAGCCAGGCAGGCTGCCAAGATGTCATGTCACTGGGCAGGTGTGTCTAGTGGTTAGAGCAGGAATCGGCAGCCAGGAATCAGAGCCAAGGGTCAGAACTGGGGCAATGGCAAGGGCAAGGTTGGGCCCAAGCCAGGCTAGGCACAAGCGGGCCCAGGAGCTATCATGGCCACGGGGAAATGCTTTGAGCAGCCACTGAACTGCTGCTGAGTTTATGAGCGGGCCTGCTGACTCTTGCCACCAATGAGGCCACATAGCCAGTTTGGCAGCCTACTATAGGCCAGCCATGCTCGTTAGGTTTCCTGAAGACTGGCTC
This sequence comes from Caretta caretta, assembly GCF_965140235.1. NCBI lineage: Eukaryota > Metazoa > Chordata > Testudines > Cheloniidae > Caretta > Caretta caretta. The sequence continues at coordinate 5,873,568 of NC_134210.1, read as the reverse complement.
TGATTCTTGACACACGGAGCCAGGGACCCAGGGCGCTGAGGAAGAGGGCAGGAGGACAACTAGGGAACTGGGCAGTTCACCGGCCGGCCGGCCTGCCTCTCGGCCTGGCTTCCATTGACACTTTTGACACATTCCCATGGAATGTTGCGGTTTCACCCAATCAGTGTCTCCTGGTGGAACGCTGTCCCATCAGACCATTTTCGACCACATCTAGTTTTTAAGCCCTCACTTCTTCCTGATCAGCTCTGAGGGGAATGAGGGTTGGGGCCTGAAACAAACCCCTGGTCCAAATACCTCCAGTCTTGGATGAAGTTGGGCTTCATTTGCTCCATTCTTGCCCGGAGTCAGGGCCCTGTCCTCCGCTGATGTGGATCAGCATTGGTCCCCTTGCTTCAACTGGGGCTATACCCCTAGCTTTGACGCCAGCCCTCCTGAACTGACTTCTGATATCACATAGCAAAAGCATGACACGCAGAGGGGAGGCTGCGATTTATGTCCTAGTCCTAGTCGCACGGCATCCCTCAGGGTTACAGAGGGCTAATACCCATGTCACGTGCTCCTTTGCAGGTTGCGTACAAGTCCACGAGCAACCTGCACGCTACTTCAGAATTGGGACAGCCCATCGTACTTGACTGAAGTCCCTGGCAGCCCTCAGAGGGGCACTAAATAAGGGGGCCCTTGTCCATTGCCTTGTGGTATTGCTCGTGTCTCTGAGTAGAACTGCTGGAGTTTTCAGCATGAAGCCTGACTACACAGGAGGTAGAAGAACCTGCCTCTGCCCAGCCTCAAATACCCCATCCCATGCCACAAGAGATCTGTAGTCTACCTAGCCCAGTCGCTGGTCGGCAGCAGTGGCATGTTAGGAAGAACATACAGCAGGCAGTTATTAAATGATTTGCCCATCTGAGAGGTTTCTGATTAACATCCATTAGTCAGGGACTGGCTTATGCCCAGAAGCAGGAGGAACTCTGGGGGCAGGAAGGTTTATTACGTCTCTTCCAAACACTGCGGTTTGAATCCCAGCGATCGGAATTCAGCCTGTGCTCACGATCCGTGGAATGGATAAGTACTTTTCAAGCAACTTAGCCAGCACAGATAGAATCCAAAAGAGTCCCTACAGCTTCCAATCTGTTTTGTCCTCTCTGGATCAAGACCTCCCTGCTGCCCTTCCTGATAGACGAAGGATCTCTTGGGCAAAATAAGTAATGAATTTAAAGGATCAATTGCTGGCTTAATCTGGAATGGAGCACCCAATATAAGACACTTTGGATCCAAGTGGCCTTAGCTGGGCATTTTTATTCAGACTTCTCTCAGGCAAAAGTCTTATTAACTTCCCCACAAAGAGCTGGCCACAAATGAAAACTCAAGGGGCTTGGGTCTCCTCTCACATATACTGATGTAAACACCTCTGAAATCAATAGAATTATACCACAGCAACATTGGTGAGAGGGAGAGAAGAATCAGACCCAAGCCTGTATGTCCACAGAATGTCAGAGTCCCTGACACAAGGAGAGGTTAATAAGACTGGGACTGTTCAGCTTGGAAAAGAGATGACTAAGGGGGAATATGAGAGAGGTCTACAAAATCATGACTGGTGGGGAGAAAGTAAATAAGGAAGTGTTAGGGGGCTTATTCCTTCACCAACTTACTTCCCTGGTCCTTCTCGCATGAACAGAGAGCAACAATACCCGAAGTCCAAAAGTGCAAACAATTCGATGTTTATTGGGGTGAACTTCCAGCAAGCATGATTCCAGTTTCCTTCCTTAGTATCCTCCTTCCCAGCTCTGACACCACAGAGCCTTACACCTGTGTCCCTGTTCCCATTCCTACCCTTAGCCAAACATGATTCCAACTTCCTTACTCCCATTCCCTGTTCCCATTTCCCCCTTTAGCAAAACATGATTCCAATTTTCTTACCCCCATTCCCTGTTCCCATCTCTCACACCCACATGCCCACCCCCTCCCACCCACACCCACCCACTTCCTCATTGACTACAGATTATATAGTAAAACTTGAGTTCTGCTTAGCTATACCTTAACCAATCATTTTTCTGAAATTTAACTAACCAATCCTAACATATTGTAACATGATTATGTAACCAATTATATCCCACCACCTTAATTAGTTTACACCCAGCAAAATTAATTATACAGCAGACAGGAACAATCACAGAACCAGACAGAGATTATACAGACAAACAATAGCAAAGTGGGAACTATAGTGACAAGACAATACAGAAGTGAGGATTTCACATCCCAGCTATTGATAAGTGAGTTCTTGCTAGACAGGATGCTATCAAACTAAGTTTCCTTTTACATTTTCTAGACACTTCCCTTTCTCTGGAGGCGATAGGATACAATCCTGTCCTGATAGTGCCTAACAGCCCAATAGCACCTGATTTCAATGAGACTAGGTTGGAATGTGAGGATGTGACCGTTTGCTTCCCAGCTTATGGCTGCCTCTGCTGCTTAGCCAAAGGCCTTAGCCTAAGAACAGGGCCTCAGACTGTCACAGTAAGAGAAGGCCTTACACCAGCAGACAGTGATTTTGATTCTTCTTTTATACCTCTAGAACTAGCCAAGTGATAAGAATACACCTAAATTCTTAAAGTACAGGCCTTTGCAGACAGGCCTGAATATCTATATCCTAACAGGAAGTGTTATTTATTCCTTCTCATAACACAAGAACTAGGGGTCACCAAATGAAATTAATAGGCAGCAGGTTTAAAACAAACGAAAGAAAGTATTTCTTCACACAATGCACAATCAAGCTGTGGAACTCCTTGCCAGAGGATGTTGTGAAGGCCAAGACTATAACAGGGTTCAAAAAAGAAGTAGATAAGTGCATGGAGGATAAGTCCATCAATGGCTATAAGACAGGAATGGTGACCCTAGCCTCTGCCAGAAGCTGGGAATGGGCGACAGGGGATGGATCACTTGATGATGACCTGTTGTGTTCATTCCCTCTGAAGCACCTGGCATTGGCCTCTGTAGGAAGACAGGATACTGGGCTAGATGGACCTTTGGTCTGACCCAGCATGACCCTTGTTATGTTCTCTAACAGAGCAGCAGGAGTCGCAGAACTGCTAGTGCTCCCTAAAGTGCTACAATCAAACATGCAAATGGGTGTGGCATCCAGTTTCACAGGTGCTAAGATAACATGACCAGTGATCTCCCTGTATTGTGACTTGACATTTCCTTGGTCTGCTCTTTTCCCCCACTAGCTGCATTTCTTTTAGAAAGGCATCCCATTTCGATGTGAAGACTTCAAGTGATGGAGACTCTACCACGTCCCTGGGTAAATCGTACCAGTTACTGGCTTTCACTGTTAAAAAAAAAAAATTGCACCTTATTTCCAGACTGATTTTGTCTGGCTTCAGGTTCCAGCCACTGCATCTTGGTCAGCCTTTGTCTGATCAGTGAAAGAGCCCTCTGCCATCAGAAACCTTCTCCACAGGTGGGCTGCAATAACTGAGAGCTGGAACCACCAGTATTAAGCACTTGAACAGGGTGGTGGTAACATTCACTCAGAGCAAAAGAACAGCTTTGATAGCTACGAGGCTCACATCAATTTCAGAGAGTTTAAGGCCATTCGATCACCTAGTCTAACCTTCTATACCACACAGGCCATAGAATCTCACCCCTTCCTCCCGCAATGACTTTAGTTAAACTGAAGCATTTCAGGCCCCAGGAGACTAAACTGTTGTAAGCCATACGCAGAAGACGGGAGAGACCAAGGTGCCACTAATGCCTGACACCCCTGCAACGGGAGGGCATCAATGAGATGAGATATGCCCAGATGATCCCAGTAGGTGATCCACGCACCATGCTGAAGAGGAAGGTGACAAACCTCCAAGGTCCCTGCCAATCTGACCAGGGGTGTAAATCCTTCCCAACCTCACATCTGGAGCTCAGCTGGACCCTGAGCTTGTGAACAAGACACACCAGCCAGGTATCTAAGAGGGTTCTCAGTACCACTGCAGAGCATAGGTCCACCCCAGCTGTTGTCTTGTGGCCAGCTGTGGCCAATCTCTGAAGCTTCAGAGGAAGGTACTGGGAGAATGAGGGGTGGGGGAGAAACAGAATATATCTGGCCAATAGTGCATCGCTGGGGGGGACGGGACCGGCTGAAGCCCTGAAGTATGAGGGGTGTCTTACTCCAGAGCTGCAAGTGTTGTGAGCATTTTGAGGGCAATAGTTTCCTGCTGCTCCATGGCCTAGGAAGGAATCATAGAATATCAGGGTTGAAAGGGACCTCAGGAGGTCATCTAGTCCAACCCCCCTGCTCAAAGCAGGACCAATCCCCAACTAAATCATCCCAGCCAGGGCTTTGTCAAGCCTGACCTTAAAAACCTCTAAGGAAGGAAACTGTACCACCTCCCTAGGTAACCCATTCCAGGAAGTGGAGGAACAGGGGGTTTCACATATTTCAAGCCAGAAGGGACCACCATGGCCATACAGCCCGAATCCCTGGGCACATAGGCTATATAATTTCTCCCAGCAACTGGACTAAAGCTGCTTTTTGAAAAAGATACCTGATCTAATTTTAAAGAGTCCACGCAATGGTGATTGCGCCATGTCCCTGGTAAGCCGTCCCCAGGTTTAACCACCCACTCTGCTAGGAAACTGTATCTTATTTCAAGGATAAATTTGCCTAACTTCAACTTCCAGCCATTGGATCTGGTTATGCCTTTGTCGGCAAGATTGTTTACCAGATATCTTTTCCTTTACGTCTCCCTTCCCACTAACACTGAGCATTACTCTGACTGATCATTCCTCTGCACTGTTTGTTCCTGGTAAATACGGAGCCAATTCCACTCAGTGCAGCAGCCTGTCTTGAACAAACATTCTGAATTGATTAAACGAAAAACGAAGACGTCTCGTGTGCTCCTGGAGAAGGTCTGCAGACATCATATGAAAAACTGGGACTGTCAACGTAGAACCAGAGACCCAAGGTGGGTGAGGTCTAGACCTGTGGAAGAGCTTTGCGTCGCTCGAATGCTTGTCTCTCTCCCCAGCAGAAGTTGGTCCAATCAAAAATATAACTTCTCTCTTTAATATCCTGGGACCGACACGGCTACCACAACACTGCATAAAGTAGAACCGGGACATATGGTCACTTGAATGTTACCTAAATTCTAATGGAGACTACATAGACCGGGGTGGCCAACCTGGGGCTCCGGAGCCACATGCGGCTATTCAGACGTTAACATGCGGCTCCTTGTCTAGGCCCCGACTCTGGGGCTGGAGCTACAGGTGCCAACTTTCCAATGGGCTGGGGGATGCTCACTGCTCAACCCCTGGCTCTGCCACAGGCCCTGCCCCCACTCCACCCCTTCCTGCCCCCTCCCCTCAGCCTGCCGTGCCCTCGCTCCTCCCGCTCCAAGCCTCCGGCACGCCACAAAACAGCTGATTGGGAGGAGGGGGAGGCGCTGGTTGGCGGGGCTGCTGACGTATTACTGTGGCTCTTCGGCAATGTTCATTGGTAAAGTCTGGTTCCCTCTCAGGCTCAGGCTGGCCACCCCTGACAGAGACGCTTGGATGCAAACAGCGCACTGCAATACGGCTTTGTTTTGGACAGCCTTGTTTACGCAAACCGTACCCTGGGAAGCCTTTACAAGAGGTGCTGATCACCGGCAATTCTGCACACTGCTGGCGTGCAGAAAGAATGACCCAGTAGTAGCACTCTCCCACTGAAGCCGGTGGGAGTTGCGGGTGTGCAGCTTCAGGCCCTGTAACGATAAGCAGAGGAGAGCAGAGCGAGAGAGAAGTTAGGCCTAGGCTAGGGGAGAAAGACAGCGTTAGGGGGGTTGGGTGTAACCACCTTTCATTCAAGGTCAAAGGAAGTGCCTGAAAGAAAAGCCCTAGCACCCAAAACACAGGCACACAGAAAAGCTGGAGTAGAAGATGAACTATGTGACCCAAAGGGCCTCAAATGCAGGGATTGGGGGGGGGGGACTTTTTGGCCCGAGGGCCACAGCAGGGTTGCAAAACTGTATGGAGGGCCGGGTAGGGAAGGCTGTGCCCCCCCAAACAGCCTGACCCCTGCTCTCCATCCGACCCTCCCACTTCCCACCCCCTGACTGCCCCCCTCAGAACTCCCCACCCATCCACCCCCCCCCGCTCCTTGTCCCCGGACTGCCCCCTCCTGGGACCCCCAGCCCCTAACTGTCCTCCAGGACCTCACCCCCTATCCAACCCCCCCTACTCCCTGCCTGCCCCGACCCCTATCCACACCCCCACCCCCTGACAAGCCCCCCGGGACTCCCATGCTTACCCAAACCCCCACCCCCAGTTCCCCTGACCGCCTCCCCCAGAACCTCCGCCCCATCCAACTGCCCCCTACTCCCTGTCCCCTGCCCACTCCCTGGGACCTCCTGCCCCTTATCCAACCCCCCAGCCCTGGCCCCCTTACCATGCGGCTCAGAGCAGCGTATCTGGCAACCATGCTGCCTGGCCGGAGCCAGACATGCTGCCACGCTGCCCTGCCACCCAGAGCACTGCTCGCAAGGGGAGGGGGAACAGCAGGGGAGGGGCCGGGAGCTCAAGCACCAGGCAGGACGGTCCCGCGGGCCGGATGTGGCTTGCGGGCCGTAGTTCGCCCACCTCTTGACTAGGGTTTTGATTGGCGGGGAACTGCTTTTATCTGTATGCAAGAGAGAAGGGGCAGGATGGAAGAGAGAGAAAGGGCCAGAAGGCCAAGCAGACGATAACAGAAGTGTTGATAACACAACCCTAAGAGAAAGCTTTTTGGGCACAGAGTGCTGGCTGGAAAAGCACGTTTGAAACGGCAAGAAAAAGAACCGCCCCCTGCTGTTTGGTTCCTTACTGCGTTCAAGGAAACAGGACTTTGGTACACACCATGGTAATACAAATAATAAATAATAATGTACAAATCTTTGTAAATAAACAAGATTGCATCAAAGAAAGTACCTGACTCTATCAATTTCTCCTCTCGTGGAAACAACCCACAGAGCCCCAAAATTGGGCTAGCCCCTGGGATCAAAAAAGGTTACAACAGGATTTGACGATGTAGAGATACAGGAAGGCTATTCCAGATTATAGGAACTGCAGAGAAGACTCTGGCACCAACTGTGATCGGAGGGGGTGGGAGCGGTGCAGAGAAATGTGAATGTCAGATAAGCAGGGTTTTGGCATAGAAAGAGACAAGATATATTTTAAGAGGAAGGTCATTTTGGAACACTACAATAATTTGGAAGAAACAGTCCTGCATTGACATTAGGCCTAGTAGGTATTTTCTCTCTCTAATTCCTGTGATCCTACAGTTTTTTACTGGGTCGTAAAACATACAGGCGGGCAGCTGTCTGAAGAGGGAGGTGAGATGGTCTTATTCCTTTGTACCCAGGAGAAGGCAAGCAGCAGCCTTTTGCAGACCCTGGCATCTGAAGAGTTTTTCCCGTTTCCTTAATGTCTCAAAGGTTGAGAATCCACAGCCGTGGCAGCATAACCCGGATTTCCCTGAACCTGTGCATTTAAAATGGGTGCACGCTCATCACAAATTGGTACATCTTCACCTTCAGAAGCTAGCCCAGCTGATTCCTGTCTGCTTTTTGAATGCCACGCAAAACCACTGGCTACTGTCTATATCTACACCGCCCAAAAATAACGACACTGCTCGGAGTGTTGTGTCCAGGGGACGCCCTCTTCATCTGGACAGTCCCTATACAAATAATAACCTGGACAGTGAGAGACAATCCTGCTGTTTTCAGCACTCTCACAGGCCTGCAGAGTAGGTATCCATTTCTCAGAGGCTGTGTTCTCCTGATCTTTAAGATGAATCATCGGGAGGTTATCTGTAAATTGTGAATAGATAAAGGATTCCAGCACTTTGTCATGCCAGGGCAAAGCTTGTCAGCAGTGAAATGATCCCACTGAGTTGGTTTACCAAGAGCTCTAACAATAGAATTGTGACAATCTTCCGCCTCATTTCTGACTTTAGTTGATCTCTGAATGCAATCTCCTTCAACAGACTTAACCCAGCTTGATTAGACCTGAATGACAGGGGGGATCTGCTTGGGGAGCTGGGGAGAAATAGCCAATCCTGCAATAAATAGCATCTACAGAGTATCTATAGATCTAGGAAGTGCCACCCAGCCTGTTCCTCTGTCAGGGCAGGTTTACTCCTATTGTATCATTCACCTGTGTTCCGACCAGTCTAGCTGGGACTGCGCCAAGCAATGCAGCTTGCATCACCTCTGAAAGACAGTTCCACAAGCTAAGAGCACACGCCTGATGCTCACACATGGTCTCTGTTTCTGCTAAAGGGGGCTGAACAAAGCACCTCTAATTTTGATTTTTCAAGAGTTTTGTTTTGCCTCTATCTATTTTGATCCCCCATTTCCCCCGTGCACTTCACCGTTCAATTGCTAAAAAGTCTGCTGTCGGCCATTGTGTGAGAGGCAGAGTGGGGCGCACGGAGTTCAGCAAGCTGCAGTTTATCAACGCTAACGCCTAGCCCTCAAAACTTCCCGGCTGAGACACCTGTCACCGTCTGGGGAAAACCACTTCCCTTCCAGGGCATTTCATCAGAATTTTCTTGAGAACCAGGAAATGATGATGCAAACAGAGCTACCAAAAAGATACAGGGTTAACTCCTCTGCAGAAATGGGAGTCAGTGAGACACAGGCCCCTCGGTATGCTAAAACCCCACTGTAATGGGACAATCCTCAAGCAGCTCAGCATGGGGCCTTGGACCAATTTCCTTCTCATGCAAAGAAAGCTGCTCGAACGTGGAAATTCATGCCACGGTTTCCAAAAGTGACTAGTGATTTTAGCAAAAAGAAAAGGAGTACTTGTGGCACCTTAGAGACTAACCAATTTATTTGAGCATGAGCTTTCGTGAGCTACAGCTCACTTCATCGGATGCATACCGTGGAAACTGCAGCAGACTTTATATACACACAGAGAATATGAAACAATACCTCCTCCCACCCCACTGTCCTGCTGGTAATAGCTTATCTAAAGTGATCATCAAGTTGGGCCATTTCCAGCACAAATCCAGGTTTTCTCGCCCTCCACCCCCCCACACAAATTCACTCTCCTGCTGGTGATAGCCCATCCAAAGTGACAACTCTCCACACAATGTGCATGACAATCAAGTTGGGCCATTTCCTGCACAAATCCAGGTTCTCTCACCCCCCCACCCCCCTCCCAAAAACCACACACACAAACTCACTATCCCGCTGGCAATAGCTCATCCAAAGTGACCACTCTCCCCACAATGCGCATGATAATCAAGGTGGGCCACCCCCAGCACAAATCCAGGCCTTCTCACCCCCCCCCCCCACCTCCATACACACACAAACTCGAGCAGCCAGATTTTTAAAGGGCGGGTGCTCAGCACTTCTGAGAATCAGGCCCCTTTAACTGGGCTGCCAAAAATACAAGGCACCCAAGAATCTCCTTGAAAAATCTTGGCCTCTAAGCTTAGCTCAATAAAGAGCTACTGCTGGAATATTTAAAGGCATGGAAGACCCTAAAACATTCAAGTAGCCCTGAGTGTGTCTTCACGGCTCTGCCAGCTCATAGATGCTTCTCTTGTTCTTTCTAGTTTGGGTTCCCTTTATCTTAAATAAAAAGTCAGTCCAGTGAAGGTCTACGGCTGCTCATTGTGTACGGAAAACAATGGAACAGGCCGGGGGTCCAGATCAAGAACTGAACTTCCCTACAGTTTGCAGTGCAAGATGTATTCATTTGATCTGACTTTGCCTGCATCTGAGTGGATTCCTATTGTCAATGTGGGGAGGCAGCAGGGGAGAGCTAATGATCTCTTTAGCACTCAACAGACTAGCTATCTTGTGTAAGATAAAGGATAATGATACTTATCTGCCTCCTGGGGTGGCGTGAGAATTTGATGTTGCAGTTATTTGAAAAGTAAAAAGCACGGTCACTGACTCAGGTGGGAGAGCACCCACTGGTGAGTCACCAGCACAGCAAGCTGCACTGTAGGAAGAAGATTGTCAGTCTCCAGGGTCCTGCAATTATTTGCCTTTCTTCTGAGCCTTCAGCACTCCCAAGCAGCGGTAGCAGCTTTTGGACCCTGCACAGCCGTCCCAGTAAGAACTGGACTGAGCCGCCCTGGGATCTGGGTGTGCTTAGAGGCCAGTTCTCAGCAGAAGAGACTCAGACTCCTGGTGGGTGAACCACCCTCCAAAATTACGGTCTCCATTTCCGTACTATCGATCAAAAGTGTTTTGAAAAATCAGGCCTCAAAAAACCAAAAATCGTGAGAATGGATTAAACAACAAAATGATGTTTTTTTAAAAAAATAACACCTTTGGGTTTCTTTTCATTAGCCTTCTGGCTTTCAAGCCTCTAGGTTACACTCAAGTCACACTTCCAAGCTGCTCTCTGCAACCATGAGGTTAGAAATTTATTTTCTTTTTCAACTGTTGTATGAGGTGTTGTTGTAGCCATGTTGGTCCTAGGATATCAGAGAGACAAGAGCTTGTATTCAGGTGTAAGATCAAAAGCTCGTCTCTCTCACCAATAGAAGTTGGTTCAATAAAAGATATTACTTCACCCACCTTGTCTTTCTTTTTTTAAGCGAAAGCTGAGATTCTGCTCCAATCACATGACTCCAGGAGCTAGGGCTTTAAGAAAAGCACTAAGACCATGAGACTCATGGGAGTTGGCCACACTACAGTTTGATATCACTGACGAGAATACAAAGATAAGAGAGGAGGAAGCCAGATCTCTGGAGTGAAGGTGCAGTAGAAGGTAAATTACGTTACATAAACCCAAAATGTTACTAAGGAAGGTAATCTGGGGCACCTATAAAGGCTGACAATGTCCCTTTAACTGTTTAGTGGCCGGATCCAGCACACCCTTCAGTAGAAGCCTTTGACCTTTTGTCCTGGATTCCCTTTTCATGGCTGCAAGGGGATGCTTGAAGCTTTGTGTTGTTGTGATATAATTCTCCCCCCAGTAGAAGAAGAGGGGGAAATGCCCAGGGGTGGGACATAGCCGCATCACAGCTTGTGTCTACCCCACCACATAGACTTGCTCCTACTTCACCGTGGTGGACCATCTCTCACAGACTAATTGCAGCAAAATGGATCGCTACAAGGCAAGGCCTACATTTAGAAGGTTTTGGTTGTACAGCTAAACCAGCATGCTACAGAGGCAAAAATGCCCTGTTGGCACAGCTTATACCCACAACACTCCATGTATTTCAGTTCTGCCCCCAAGCAAAATAAGCTCTACCCCCACCCCCGTGTCTATACTAGGGTCTTTTGCTGGCCCAACTCCGTCAGGGATCACACCTCCTCACATCCCTGACTGACATAGCTGCAACAGCAAAAGTTTGCAGTGTAGTAGACACAGCCTCCGGGTTGCACCGCACTTGGGTACTGAACAAGGTGTTATCTACATTTGGGATAATGGATTGTCAGTTAACTCAAGGGAGTTAACGCATTTGCAAAGACCAGCCTGGACGTTCTCCAAACTTTTGTGCCTTACCCTAGGCAAAACCCAGGAAAAACAAGGAGGAGGAATGCTGCAGCATCACTGCAGGGCAGGGCAGGTCTAAAACACCTTACGGTCACTGCTACCACGAAGCTTTGATTTGCCTTTATGTTTCTAAAGGAAATTCAGTGCTGGCAAGAGGTGCTGGGGTGAAAGCAACGAGCCCACACACCCTTATAGGCCAACATCTGGTCATGGCCAGAATGAGGGCTATTTAGGAAGGAAAAGAGGGACACAGGTTTTAACGTATTGAAACACTGAAGTGGGGGAGCCATTGGAAGAACTGCGGGGGGGGGGGGGATATGGCAACTGCTTGGCTCCAAAACAGGGACTGTCCCTCCTTAAATAATCCAGGGGGGAGGTAGAGTACAGGCTGCGGCAGGGCTGAGCTCTCTCCATGCCCATCGTGCAACTGGACCTCAGCCCGGACCTAGAGTGGAAAGCAGAGCTCACCCCCTATAGCAGAACCTAGGGTTTACCTGGACCAGCTACGCAGGCTGAGAACTACAGCTGCCTTGCCTGCGCTAGGATTGTAACACATTAGAAAAGCTCTGATTGCCCTCACTAGGGCAAGGCCACAATTAGCAAGAAGATGGTCCCTCCTACAAACCACCCACAATCGAAGTGGACAGCAAGTGGATACAAACAGACCAGGCAGGGAGCTCATGAGACCCACGTGAGAAGCATAGATTCCCGCACACCAGCTGCCTAAGTTTTTCAAGGCAGCACGGCACAGGCAAGTTTTAAGGGGGAATCTGGAGCAGCCTGGTGTAAAACCCGCAGATTTCAGTTCACAGGGCACTCCTCCCACACCTAAGTGTGAAGGGGCTTCTGGGTAAATCTGACAATGAACAATTAAGGCCGGGATGGAGGCCTCTAAGAGATGAGTAGCCAGGGCAAAGATATGTTGTGAAGGACCTTAAGTTAAAACTGAAAAGTAAAAGCTTTCAACCCTGTTCTATAGCTGCTCAAGCTGTTTGCTAATGGAACTCAATGTGGGCCTGTCAGCATCGTCCTGTCCACACACACACACACACACACACCCCCGGTTCCCCAAGTCACAGCAGAGGCATAAATCTGCTCTCAGATGTGACACGTGTTTCACCCACTAATTATATTTGACAGTATAACTAAACTGCACTAAATTCCCTAGTGCAAACAGAACTGGGGGGTAGGGGTGGGGTGGAAAAAAACTGCTACAACAAAGGGTATTTACAGGCAATTTAACCCCTTGGGGGTGGCTTAGCTCCTGGCATGTCTAACTCCTCAACAATATTAACATAACCAGCATTTAAAAATTGCGTCTGTGTCCCAAGAGACATGTTCGGACTTCTGAAAGCAATTTCAGTGAGAGAGGAAGACAGGCACTGCTATGCTACATCGGACCCACGGTCCATTTAGCTCAGTATCCTGCCTCTGACAGTGGCCAGCACCAGCTGCTTCAGATGCAAGAACCCTGCAATAGCAGATGTGGGAAAAATTGCCTCCACATTAAGTCTCATCCTGATCTCAAGTAGTGAGAGGTTGGCTTAAGCCCTGAACCATTAGGTTTAACATCCCCTCCAGAATGCTTGTAAGCAGGAACTAAATGGGTATTGAGACTATTCAAAGTTGTGTGTCCGATCACTAAGTTTTTGGCCTCAATGACCTCCTGTGGCAGTGAGTTCCACAGTCTAATTACACACTGCATGAAAAAAGAGTATTTCTTTTTATCAATGTTGAATACTTCACCTTTTAACTTCACTGAATGTCCCTTTGTTCTTGCACTATAAGACAAGGAAAACAGAGGCTCCCGATCTACCTTCTCTAGCCCATTCATTGTTTTATATACTTTTCTCATGTCCCCTGATTTCTCTTTTTTCACTATACTAGCTCTGGATAATCTTGCTCTCTCACTAACTAACTAACTCACTAACTCGAGAGAGAGAGAGAGAGAGAGAGAGAGAGAGAGAGTCTGTGTCTCTTATGAGAGACATGTTATTGGTGACAAAAATAAAAGCAGTTATTATAAATACCTCTTTATTATACTAGGAAATGCCTTTCCTGTTTTACATCCCAGCAGGTATTTGAGACATGGACATTTTATATAAACATTCACCATGAGGAACAAATAGGAACATTTATGAACAATTCATCTCACCTTGAGATGATTTTGGTGAAGGTATAAAGAGGGGGTGTCTTATGTCTATAGAAATTATCATCCCTTTTCAAGGGGTGCAATGTTTCTGTGAATGAGAGGTGTACCAGATTAACAGGATTAGAGATATTGCTCATGAGTTTTCTTCCCCTGAACAGATTTATAAACAGAAAGCGTTACAGATATGGTACAGGAGGCCTAACAAGAGCTCTTGATGGTCTTAGATAGTCCATTTCTCTGTACGTGCCTCCACTGATCGGACCAGACCTTCTCCCAGGATCTCAAAGTCTTCTAGAATGGCTTCCACATTGGGAACGGTGACTAGCTCCTCACAGCTTAGAGATGCCATCATTCTTCCTTTCATGTTGGATGCCTGTAACACACATGCATATGGGTTGGGCTGACATCTGCATTTTGTGCCCAGCAATGCTGTATTCTTCTCCAGAAGTTAAATCTCTAATGCAACCCCTACCCACTCCTACCCTTCCGCAGTGAGCGCAACATGACAAGTAAATGCTGCCGCTGTTCGCTCTCACCACTTCTCTTCCAATCCTGTCCCCTTTTGCTAGCACTACTGTCACTTTTAACAGCTCCTGTTACAGTCAAGTCAGCTGCAAAATACACAGTGTAAACCAGAAGGCTGCAAAAGCACCCTCTTCAGAGCATACACAACCAAGCAGCCCATCAATATAGCAATGATGCAATTTCCAAATCACAATTACCCCTTATATATGCGCACTGAACACTGGAAAATTACTCACTGATGATATTAGGAGGTGGGGATGGACCCAGGAAACCGATGCATAGAGGGTGCCTTAAAGGTCAACGGGTCAAAGACAACATGTCTGAGCTGCCTTTGCTTTGATCTGTTACTGGGAGTTAAGAACCCAATCCAGCAAGCTACTGTAGGCATGGAGTTATCTCACTGAAGTCAATAGCTATTCAGATGTGTAAAGCGAGGCATGGGCTTGAGGGCATCATCTCATTTCATCGCAGCGAATGACTAGATTTCCAAGCAGAAGCACTGCAGGGCAGCAAGTGCCCCAGGCACAGAGAGAGGAGCTACACTTGATCCTAGGGAATGAAAGGGACGGCAGAACAGCCAGGGTTGCTAGAAAAACTGTGGGCCAGTAATCACAAGTTTCTTTGAGTCTGATGAGTTCCTCGTATAAAGCAGCATGACTCACGTCCACACCTGTGCATCAGACCCACCTTTACCATCCCCCAGGGACTCTCCAAGCCACACTCTTGTTCCCAAATAGCTTTGCACGTTAAACTGCATGGCACAAACTCAGCAGGATCTTTGGGATCCCAGTGCTGCCATCCTGGACATCTACTGGTCAGTAGGAGCTACAGATACACGGCACTTCTGAAAAATCAGACCCTGGGGTGTCAAACTGGGCAACCAAAAACACAAGCTTCCTTTGAAAATGGGGCTCTTTGCCTCAGTTTCCCTGTCAATGGAGAAAGCACTCACCTACTCTCCAGGAGAGCTAAGGAGGGTGTGCGTGTGTTAGTGTTGGTCAAAGGATGTGTGTCTTGGGGGGTATTATTGCCTAGTGGATAGAGCACTGGACTGGAACTCAGGAGATCTGGATTCTGTTCCCAATTCGGCCACTGGCTGGATGGCCTTGGGCAAGTCACTTCACCGCTCTGTGCCTCAGTTTCCCCGAGTGTCAGATGAGAGGATACTGCCCGCCTTTGTAAAGCATTTTGAGACCTGCTCTGTGAGACTAGGTGACACCAGTGTTACTACAATCCCCTCCAAACTTCCCACAGCACCAGAACAAACAAGACACTAAAAGCAGAGGGTCAAAAACTCACCTTGAAAGGCTGGGGCTCGAAACTGGAGGGTTTCCACAAAACTCCAATCACCTCCCCGCCGTGCGAGTCATAGAAGAACAAGGCCAGGTCTCCAAAGGCCTCCTGGAAGAGGATTCGAAAGGGAGTCATTTCAGGCGTCAGAAATCACATGTCACAAACCCTGTGTAATGCTCCCCAGGAGGGAGATGCACCAAGGACACTGGCTCACAGCCAAGCGGGATCCGGCAAAAGCCTCTTGAAAGTGCAGATTCTACAACTGTTCCATGGATCAACACATCCCAACTTCAATTAAAACGACCTGCCCTCCAGGGGCTGGCCGCAGGGCAAACCCCCGACCCAGCCTGCAACAGAACGATACCAACTCCAAGGCACAGGAGCTCGTCACGCAGGAGGGGGCGGGATCTGCCAGCCACCGACCCTGCCAGTAACAAAGGTCACTCCGAGGCAGCAACACCAGGGAAACCACGACAGTATGGAACAGCTCCCTGCAGCCGTAAGGGAAGGAAAGAGGAGTGCAGCCAGCAAGCAGCCCCCAATGATCAGGGTTTCTCTTTTGCGTCCCACTGCAGCGTAAGGACAATATAACAGGCGCTTAGAGCCTGGTGAAAGGTCAGTAAGAGACTTCAACCTATCCCAGAAGATCTCCTCTAAACTAGAGTCCTATGTCCCTCTCGCTAGGCTGGACATAAACAGAGGAGACTGCACATTTAAGAGAGAGGTGCAGCCCACAGTGAGTACGGTTCCCAGCAGGCCATGCTCCCCTGGATCGGAGGCAGGGCCGTCTTGCAGAACCATATGGTTTGCAATTGGCCTGTGTGCCATGCACTGGCCTTCCTTGCTATGAAGTTTCCGCTTGAGTGAGGCTAACTCCTTCAGGATGAGAAACGTCTCTTTCTGCGGCAGGTCGCTCTTGAAAGTGGGGTAGAGAAGCCCACTCATAGCGCGTCAATCGCTAGACCGGGGCACTAATGAAGCTCCTTCCCGCAGTTCCTCTGCCCCCACAGCCGAGCTCCCACACAAATACTTCAGGTGCGCTGCCAGTATTACACGGAAATTGCAAAATAATCACAAGGAAAGACTCGCTCCCAGCAATACAGCACCTGGGGTCACGGTAACTAGACAATTCAGTTTCCTTTTAAAAGTTTGCCACTAGAACTGCTGTCATACTACGTGGGGCTCCGCACGGACTTGCTCTCATGGCATGAATACTTCAACAATGTGAATGACCCACCAAGCCTGTCCTCCCACAGCCTGCTCAGGCGGCTGCCTGGAACAAGGGTTCAGAAGGAACGCTCACGAACCATGATAATAGCCCCAGCTTGATTGCCCTGTGCCCACACAACCCAACTCCCAGTGCAGCAGGCGTGGGGGGGGGAGGGGGAGGGGGCGGGGACGGGACGACTGAGATTAGTAAACAACATCAGGTGTGGTCTACCTGAACGTGTGCCACCAGACACTTGGGGAACAGGGATCAGATCTCAGACACAGGGATAGCCATGGGAGGAATCATAGAAGATTAGGGTTGGAAGAGACCTCAGGAGGTCATCTAGTCCAACCCCCTGCTCAAAGCAGGATCAATCCCCAACTCAATCATCCCAGCCAGGACTTTGTCAAGCCTGGCCTTAAAAACCTCTAAGGATGGAGAGTCCACCACCTCCCTAGGGAACCCATTCCAATGCTTCACTACTCTCCTAGTGAAATCTTTTTTCCGAATATCCAACCTAGACCTCCCCCACTGCAACCTGAGACCATTGCTCCTTGTTCTGTCATTTGCCACCACTGAGGACAGCCGAGCACCATCCTCTTTGGAGCCCCCCTTAAGGTAGTTGAAGGCTGCTATCAAATCCCCCCTCACTCTTCTCTTCTGCAGACTAAACAAGCCCAGTTCCCTCAGCCTCTCCTTGTAAGTCATGCGCCCCAGCCCCCTGATCATTTTCGTTGCCCTCCACTGGACTCTCTTCAATTTGTCCACATCCTTTCTGTAGTGGGGGGCCCAAAACTAGACACAATACTCCAGATGTGGCCTCACCAGTGCCGAATAGAGGGGAATAATCACTTCCCCCGATCTGCCGGCAATGCTCCTACTAATGCAGCCCAATATGCCGTTAGCCTTCTTGGCAACAAGGGCACACTGCTGACTCATATCCAGCTTCTCATCCACTGTAATCCCCACGTCCTTTTTGGCAGAACTGCCGCTTAGCCACTCAGTCCACAGGCTGTAGCAGTGCATGGGATTCTTCCGTCCTAAGTGCAGGACTCTGCACTTGACCTTGTTGAACCTTGTTGAATCCACTTAAAGCAACTCCTAGGGCCAAACTCATGGGAGTGGCTGCCAGGAACAGATTCATAGATTCCAAGGCCAGAAGGGACCGTTGTCATCCATCTAGTCTGACCTCCCATAGAACATGGGCCAGAGAACTGCCCCAAAAGGAATCCCTACAGTAGAAACATCCCATCTTGATTTAAAAATGGTCAGTGACAGAGAATCCGCCATGACCGCTGGTAAACTGTTCCCGCCGTTAATTACGCTCATGGTTATTCAGCTTCCAGTCAGGGACCGAGTTGTACTTTCCTCTGTTAGCTCTGCAGACTAAAGTCCACCACTTCTCCACAGAACAGTTAGAGCTTGGGCAGCGGCAGTACAAGTTTCCCACCACTGCCCTGCCAATATGACACAACCCGCATCCCCAGGAGAAGGAGACCCCCCTCTAGGAGTATAACAATTCCACGCCATGCCTAGTCACGTCTCTGCTGAGACAGCCATCAAGCGGCTCATAGTGGGGTCCTCTGCAAGGTGGGTGCTTGCCGATAAACTTTCCTAAGTGCCCCTCTACTCAGCTGCTACCACTGCTCTGATATCCTTGTACACATCACAGTAGAAGTGGCTCTTAATGAGTAGCAGCCTTGCCAGCCATCTCAGAAAGGATCTTGTCTGTGCAGGGGCGGGCACGGAAGAAAGAACACATCAGTGTGGAAGGAGCAGGTGAACCAGGTTAGCATCCTTGGCACTGGAGCTGAGTGGGTGGGGACAGGGGCATCTTAAGAGGCAAGAGAGGATAAAAGAGGAGTGGCAGAGTCATCAGGCCTGAAAGGCAGGGCTGTAAATCCGAAGTGGTGCCAAAAGGAGGGATTCAAAGCAGAGGGTGACGTGCCTGGCTTGCTGGGATGGAAATGGACTGATACCCGCCAGCTCATCCCATCAATAGGGCGTTCATTCAGGCTAGGCTAGTCAGGGGACATCTTGCCAAACCAGTTTTAAAATCAGTGCCTCCCAAACAAAATTACCCACCCACACATTCCTAGACGTGGGCAAATCTAGAATGTTCAGAGGTAGGTTGATACCAAATTCCTCTCGGATGAAAGGCTCACACCAGCAAAGGGGGACAAGCAGTGATGAGCTGCCAAAATCTTAACAACCGGTTCCCTCCTCACCCCACGAGGGGGGTCCTGGCCCCCCCGCCCCCCCCCCCAGACTCCTGCCCCATCCAACCCCCCCACATTCCTTGATGCCCCCCAGACCCCTGTCCCATCCAGCCCCCTCCCCTGTCCCCTGACTACCCCCAGAACTGGGCAGGAGGGTCTTGTGGGCCACTGTAGTGGGTGCCCACCCCACTCCTAAGAGCCAGAGGCACCTGCCGGGGGGCAAGGTGGGGAGTCCCGGCAGTGCTTACCTGGGGCAACTCCCAGGAAGCATCCGGCAGGTCCCTCTGGCTCCTAGGGGTGGGACAGCGTAGCTCTGCGGGGGAGCACGGGGAGCAGCCACTCCCCCCACTGATCATATCAAAAGTGGCGCCTTAGGCAGCGACTCTGTGGGGGCTCCGGGGCTGGAGCCCCCACGGGGAAAATTTGGTGGGTGCGGAGCCCCCACGGGGAAAATTTGGTGGGTGCGGAGCCCCCAACGGCAGCTCCCCGCCCTGCGCCCGGACCCAGCTCACCTCACCTCCGCCCCTCCACCCCACCCCACCCCACCCAGCTTCCTGCGAATCAGCTGTTCACACGGGAAGCCGGGGAGGGCAGAGAAGCAGGCGGCTGCTTCGCACTCAGGCCCAGGGTGGTGGAGGTGAGCTGAGGTGGGGAGCAGTTCCCCTGCGCGCCTCCCCCGGGTTACCTGCTGCAGTGCGGGCGGCCCTCCTCGCACCCCCTCGCCCCAGCTCACCTCCGCCTCCCTGGGCCTGAGCAGGAAGCCGCCGCCTGCTTCTCAGCCCGCCCCGGCTTCCCGCGCGAACAGCTGATTCGTGGGAAATCGAGGCGCTGGGGGGCGGAGAAGCAGAGCGGGGCGGCGCGTTCAGGGGAAGAGGCAGAGCGGAGGTGAGCTGGGGCCGGGCATGGGGCGGGGAGCTGCCGGTGGGTGCTCTGCACCCACCAAATTTTCCCCGTGGGTGCTCCAGCCCCGGAGCACCCACGGAGTTGGTGCCTAAGGCGCCACTTTTGGCCGGTTGTTAAATTTAGAAGCGGGACAACCGGTTCTAAAAGGGCTTCTAAGGGCTTCTGAATTTAACAACCAGTTCCAGTGAACCAGTGTGAACCGGCTCCAGCTCACCACTGGGGATGAGCCCGTTAAGGGAATACATTTAAGCACACGTTGACTGTGCTGTGTGTTTATGTTTCAAGCCAGGGAAAGCCATCCCTCATAAAAGGGAATAAGGTTTCTGACAATCTGGAAAAAGCCCTGGTTATTCTAAGGGGTGAGTTCTCCAGAGTAACACACCGATGCCGATGTGCAGGGCTTGGAGGTGCTACACAGGCGTGTCTGGCTGGACGACAGCCATTAGCCTTCACACGATACAGCACTGAGACGGATTATTTCCCAGTAAAGTTATTGCTCTGTACATACATAGCACCTTTCCCCTGGGTAACAAAGGCCAGCACAGACATTAAAGGGACAGTGTCTGGTCAAAAACCTTATTGAAGGGCAGATCTCTGAACCTGCGTTACTACCACCACCTGAAATCAGAAAACATTTGGGTGGAGAGTCAAAGCCGCCTTGTTCAGCTACTTGAAAAATTACAGCCTTAAAAGGTTTCAGAATAACAGCCGTGTTAGTCTGTATTCGCAAAAAGAAAAGGAGTACTTGTGGCACCTTAGAGACTAACCAATTTATTTGAGCATGAGCTTTCGTGAGCTACAGCTCACTTCATCGGATGCATACCGTGGAATTATTTGCAGCCTCTGTGCTGTTTGTAGAGTACTTGTGTCTCACTAAACACGGAGTGTAAACGCAAAGGGGGTCGGCTTCCCTGACTGCCTCATGCTCTAGCCAAGCGCTGTAATTCTGAGGTTGCAAACACTGAGGGGGGAGGGGGGTAATTAAAAAAAAGTTTCCCCTGCAGTTTGGCTTTAGAAGTCCATGAAAAGCTCTCAGTTAAATGATTTTATGGAACCAAAAATGTTGGTCTTCCATGACCTGGGAGCCTCTGATCTCAAGAATGGGGAAGGGAGGCCGGACTGTGGAGGGGGCGGATTTTCTGGAGAAGGGGTACGTAGTGCATGAAGGAGGATTTAAAACTGTGTGACCCTGTTTTTCTAATCCTCATTCCACCCCCTCCTCCGGCTGCTGCTCTCGCTCATTGATTGCATCATGCCTGCCTTCAGCCCGGGACCTCGCTGGAGAAGGGTCTGTCTCTCACTTGGTCTTTGGAAAGAGTCCAGCACATCCACACTACTACAGCACAAATAATACATATACCACTTAAAGGTTTGTTCAGGGCTTTGAACACGCTAAATGTTCTCTCGTTAACAACCTGCCTCTAAATCCTAATTAAAATTAAACTGTAGCTATTTGCTTGAGATCCTACCTAAAAGCACTTGCCATTTGCACTCTGCAGGCCTCCCTGCCGGGATAATCACTCTCTTGACTGGCACTCTGAGGCTCAGGAGCATATCAGGAACTTGTTTTCCCAGGGTCAGTGAGAAGAGCCAGTGACACCGCCTAGGCAGCCAGCCAGGGGACTGTTTCGGTATCCAATGGCATTATAGAGAGAAAATTACACCAGGATTGGAATTTGCCCATAGAGATTAAAAGTCACCAAGAAATTTGAAGAAAAAAAAAAAAAAAGGACAAACAGAAAAGCTACCATTTTTGTGCAACACACTAAAAACCAATGGGTGGGTTCCCAGAGATTTGCATGGGCCTGCCGACATACTGTTCTGCGTCTGCAAACCACAGAAGGAAAGCAGCCACGTTCTTTGGGCTGCATTAAGGAGTCAGCGAATCGCACAAGATAGAGGTGGAAAAGCCCCACTGGGCCATCTCCCTGACAAAGGAAGAACTGTTCCGTCTAGTATTGTTTACTGGTGCACTGTCAGATCTTGCAAATGTCACACGTGACTGAATTTTCACTCCTTTCTTTGGAAGATTGCTCCACAGAATTTGTAGGGAGACAGTGTTCTGCAATTTCGAGAAGGGTGGAGAATAAAGAGCACAGCAAGTGACTAATAAAATCCTCTTAGCCGAGGTTAACCTCAGAGAGAATGTGGGAGAAAAACTGTTCCAAAATATGCACGAGTATGTGTACATGCACACACCGACATCTGCCCGTATAGTACGACTCACCGACTTGTTTTGCAATGTGACAACAGAGAATTTCCTAAGGCCACTTGCCAGATTCACCCATCAGAGGGGCCTTTATTCAGAATAGAAACATTTCCTTTCTTCTAGAGGGAAGGGTCCATAGATCCCATCATATCCAGGACAAAAAACCTTCTTCATCCCCAGAAGTCTATTTTTTTCCTCCTCTCACAACGTATCAGCATGTATATTTGCCCACCCTTGCTTTAAGGCAGAAATAAAAGTTGCTTTGCAGTAGGAAATGTTCATATGAAAATTTCTGAATTTCAGTATGTTCAATTACTGTTAGTTAATCCTTAGAGAATTCAGTGCATGGAAGCATCTCAAACCTACCAGGATCTTCAAAGGGCTGGCCACTCCCACCCTGCCCTGAGAGTTCTGGTTCTGACGCTCGACAAACCGTAACATGAGAATACTCACTGTACGGGGTCTGTGGACCTGCCCACCAGAAGGAAGGTTTTTCTTTTTCTTCTGCACCCAGAAGATCCACAGACCCCTTACAGTGGGCTGTCCAGGAGCAGTCTGCAGTAAGGGAGGGTATAACAAAACTCTATGCAGCCGAGTAAATAGACTCTTAACCTGTGGAACCACAGCGTGCAGAATCCTTTGCTCAAGTGCTGCCTTCGAGAAGCTTGTAATACTCTGTAAACTTATGCACGCTATGAAGAGAGTCCACAAGATCTTTCAGTCTAGGAGGTAGCCACTGGGGGAGCTTTGAGTTTCTGGCCTTGTAAACTTCTGTTTTGCACCATTTTATCCACTCGAACATCAATGGATGGAATAAAACCAAAGGAGTCAGTGATTTTCTGAACTCTTTTGTATCTTTGATGTAGATCTTCAACTCTCTCCTAACATCCAGGGTATGCCAAAGATTTTCAGTAGAATGTGGACAGAAAGATGGGAAGGACTCTCTTGCGTCCTCTGGAATACTGAATTTATCTTGGACATGAAAGCTGCATTGCTTCTTAAAACTTTGTCCTGATGGAAGGTGCAGAGCTGTGGTTCTACTGAGGAGACTCCCAGTTCTGAAACTCTTCTTGCAGAAGTGAGTGCTATGTGAGAGCTACGAGGAAAACCACTTTTAAGGAAATAAGGACATTTATCACAGAGGTTCAAAGAGTTCTTAGAAAGCCATTTAGCACTAAGTTTAGGTACCAAGGGGGAATCCTGCAAATTGGAGTAGGGTTGACACGAGACACTGCTCTAAAAGATCTTGGGGGGACATGATCCTGTGTTTTCCTGTTGTCTGGAAGATACTGAGGTTGCAGTCACTTGAAATGTTAATGTTTGAGGTTTGAAGACCAATGTGAGACCTTCGTTCAGGAATTCCAAAACATGTTTCACCTTAGCCTTGATAGGATCTATCTGCAATTATTTACACTGGGTCTCGGATCTGGACCAAATCCTTCTTATGCCTTATTTGTTGAGCTTTTTCTGGATGCTAAGAGCATGCCTCTTAGGGGCTCTGAATATCCTTTTTTGTTTTAGCTGGAACCTCAAAAATACAAAGAAACTAGATTCAACTTCCCTGGGTCGGGGTGGAGGATCAGTCCTCGTCATAGAAGATTCCATCAGCGTGGGAGAAACAAAGGGTATTCTGCCTGCTGCACCAAATTTGAAGCCCAGGCTCTCCACATCCAAAGCAGGGCCACCAGAATTACCTCTACCCTCTGCTTTGTATCCTCTGAACTGTGTTGGGGAGCACTGCAAATCGTGGAAAGGCAGACAGCAGCAGCCCTTCCAGCCACAGAAAGCATGCATGCATGGCTACGGGTCAGTGAACCCTTCACCTGGGGGCAGAAAGTGGGAATCTCTGCATTAAATTGAGAAGCAAATGGGTGACCAAGGGCTCTGAGTATTGAGTCCAAGATCTCTGGGTGAAGACTCCACTTCTCTGGCTCTCTCCTGTCTGCTGGGTGTTTAACTATCCTCTTATGCCGAGAGCTCAAAAAGGGACAGAGGGTTCTTTTCTGCCCATGAACATAACAGGCTGGTTTCTCGTAACATGGCTATGGACCTGGTGCCTCCTTGTTTGCTGACAAAAGCTACTTTAGCCGTGCTCAGACATCGTTAGAACATCTCTGTTGCTCAACTCTGCGCCTAGTGCTAGTAGGGATAGCTAACTGCTCTGAGCTCAAGCCCGTTAATGGTATGTCAAAGCTCCTTCTCCACCCATGCTGTTGTATGAACCTGTTCTTTGAATGAGCTCCCCTTTCTCTGAGACTGACATCGCCTGGAGAGAACTGCGGTGACAACTCCGAAATCTTGGGGCCCTATGAGTCTCTTGACTTCCAGACACCAGGAGAGGGATTTCCCCAAAGAGCCTACCCCCTGGATACGCAGAAGAGGTTTCAAAGTCCTTCCTTAAGAAGGGGGTCCATCTTCCCATCCATCTGGTCTTTGAGGAGGAAAACCACCCTCAGCTGGGATCACCATGTCTTGTACTAGGGATGGATCTATGAACATTACCGTGCCTCTGGGCCAGTCTCCATTGCCAGGTGTGACACCAGCCTCCTGCTAATCGCATTCTGCACCATGATCTTCCATGCAAAGCTGGAAGCCATTCACAGGCCCTTCCCAAACCAGAGTGCTCCTTGCACAGCAGCTGACGAGACAGGACTGCATGCCTGCAAAGCATCTGCTGCCCAGATCGAATGCTGCTAAAGCTGCTGCCACGTGCCCACTGGGTGGCTGACACAGGTGGGGTGATAAGGGCTTTGCCAGCATGCACTGGTGAAACGTGCTGCACGGATATCCTCTGTTTATCCACAGAGCAGGCTTCCCCTCGCTAACGTGCCTGAATCCAACCCTGGAGAGACCACCCTCCATGAGCGAATGAGGACTTCAGTTCCCACGGCCGATTCAATCCTTAGCTTCCCTGCTGAGACAACCACGGGACCAATTAGTGCCAGCTGTAATGGTTTCCATGTTGTGGACACCTGCAGCATCCAGACTCATGTCACACAGGCTACCCAACAGCCATCATGTGCAGCATCACCTAGATGTGGACACAGCCATCTCCCATGATCAGTCCTGTGAGCCACTCATCCCCCCGCACCCTGTACTCCTCTTTTCTGTCAGGCACCCGAAGAGAGCTCTCTGCAGTGATCTCACTGCTCCAGCACGGCCAGGTTAGGGGGCCAGAAACATTAAATTAACTGAACCAGGAAGACACTGTTAGTGCCATCATTTGCACTGGGATTGTGAGGTCCCTATGCAGGGCTCCAGGTGCTATCTGCTATGGCGATTCTTTCACCAGCTGACATCCCCACTCCTATGGGCCAGGGATGCAATCACTATGTGCAGAAGATGGAGAGGTTCCAGTATCCATTTCCTGCAGTGAAAGCAATCTGCACACAAGACACCCACATGCATCCCTGAGGCTCTCTGCCACACTTACCCTCAGCTCCTGGAGGTAGCACTGCACTGGATCATAACCCACCACTGGGAAAATGAGGGTCTTGACCGGAGCATCACTCTTCAGCATTCCCCGGCTGAATGACTTCGCTGGTCGGTCCACACCCTCCAGGTGCCTGGGGATCTGCTTAGCATTCAGGTGGATAAGGACGTCATAGATATCCAGAGGTGGGCGGAAGACCATCTGCAGAAGGGGAGGAGAGGAAGACAGAGGTAACACTGCTTGCAATATGCAGGATACAGTGTAGGAGCCTTGGATCTTATGCCCAGGTATCCCGGAGGAGGGAACCATCCCCCACCAAGTTCCTGGCATCATTAACTCTTCAATGTC
Source organism: Caretta caretta (assembly GCF_965140235.1). Taxonomy (NCBI): domain Eukaryota; kingdom Metazoa; phylum Chordata; order Testudines; family Cheloniidae; genus Caretta; species Caretta caretta. The sequence continues at coordinate 5,847,804 of NC_134210.1, read as the reverse complement.
CCATTCCGGGCCAGCATCTGTTTCAGTGCCTCTGCTGAAAGGGTTTTTTAATCAACCCAAGTGGTTAGAGTTAGAGATGCAAATACCGTTTTAAAAAGTTACTGTTTAAACTATTAAAATTGTATCGCAGGGGTCGGCAACCTTTCAGAAGTGGTGTGCCGAGTCTTCGTTTATTCACTTTAATTTAAGGTTTCGCGTGCCACGTCATACATTTTAACGTTTTTTAGAAGGTCTCTCTCTCTAAGTCTATATATTATATAACTAAACTAGTGTCGTATGTAAACAAGGTTTTCAAAATGTTTAAGAAGCTTCATTTAAAATTAAATTAAAATGCTGATCTTACACTGCCGGCCCGCTCAGCCTGTTGCCGGCCTGCGGTTCCATTCACTTAGGCGGGCAGCGGGCTCAGCGGGGCCGGCCGCCGAGACCCCAGACCGGCTGCGGGCTGAGCGGCTCAGCCCACTGCCACTCAACCCGCTGCCGGTCTCGGGGGCCGGCCGCCGGCTCCTGCCAGCCAGGGTCCCGGCTGCCAGCCCTGAGTCCCAGCCCTATCCACATAGAGTAGGTACCTACCTTCTCCCCGGTTCTAGCCATTCTCTTCCTCTCTCTGCACTGAGATGAGGGTGGGAGTATGCTGAGAACAGGGCTGGGGGTGAAGGAGCAGGCTGGGGGTTGGGGTGCAGGGTCTGGCCAGGAACTAGAATGAGGGAGGGGGCTCAGGGTTGGGGCAGGAGGTTTGGGTGTGGAGCGCTTACCTGGGCAGCTCCCATTTGGTGCAAGGGGTGCAGGTGTGTGTGGGGGAGGGGGGATGCAGGAGCTCCCATTTGGTGCTCAGGGTGGGAGTGGGGATGTGGGGGGGGTGCAAGAGGCAGGGCATGGGGTGTGGGGGGGCTGGGGGTGTGTGAGGAGGGTGCAGGAGTCAGGGCAGGGGGCTGGGTATGTGTGAGGGGTGCCAGAGTCAGGGCTGGGGTCGGGGGGGGGGGGTGCAGGGATGAGGGCAGAGGGCTGAATGTGTGAGAGGGGGGTTCAGGGCAGAGGGCTGGGGGTGTGGGCTGGGGTCGCGGGGGTGCTCCCAGCCCCCTGCCCTGAGCGGCTCACGGCAGGGGGCTGGAGGGGATATGCCCCGATTCCACCCCCTTCCCCAAAGTCCCCGGAGCAGAGCGCGCGCTGCGGCTCCGCTTTTATCTCTCCCGCTCGTAGCCGCAGGGGGGAGAGGAGGGGCAAGAACCCAGCACAAGAGGCGGGGGGAGGGGGAAGCTTGCCTGCCCTGCAAGGAGAGAGAGGTGGGCGGGGGGGCGGAAAGGAGCGGGCCGGGCCGGGCAGGATTTTTAGTGGCACGCTGCTGTCTGCCCAGGTCCGGCAGACAACAGCGTGCCATTAAAAACTGGCAAGCGTGCCAAACCCCTGTTGCATCAGTTCACCGTTTAACTACTAAGGAGTTCACAACAGAGGTGAGGAAGTAGGAGAGCAGGGGGGTTGCTGCAGCATCCCCATGTTCTACATGGGGCTCCCCTGCCAGCCCCCAGCACGCCCCAGGTCCCGGCTGCCAGGAGTCTTGGGACCATAGAGGAGTTTAAATGTTAATTGAATACATTACTGATAAGACTGAGGCTTATCAGTTAACATTTTACATCCCTAGTTAACAGTAGAGGCCTGGGAGCGTGATCTAGTGACTGAAGCAGGAAGGAGTCAGGACTTCGGGGCCCTACTCGCAGCCCAGCCACTGACTTGCTACGAGACCATGGACAAGTCACCGAGGGCACGTCTACACAGCAAAGAAAAACCCACGGCTGGCTGTGCCAGCCCACTCGGGCTCAGGGGGTCCAGGCTGCGGGGCTGTTTCATTGCTGTGTAGACAAGCCGAACTCTGGGACCTTCCCACCTTGTGGGGTCCTAGAGCCCAGGCTCCAGCCCGAGCCCTGAAGTCTACACTGCAATGAAACAGCTCCATGAGCCCAAGTTGGCATGGGCCAGCAGTGGGTGTCTAGTTGTTGTGTATGCTCTCCTTGCCTTGGCTTCCCCATCTGGGAAGTCAGGTTAATTGCATCTACCCCATAAAGCATTTTGACAGCCTCAGAATGAAAGATCCTAAGAGCAACATATTGTGGTTACACCACCCGGGTCAGTGGCATGCAGTAGAGTAACTACGTGCATGTCACTGCAAACGAACTTTCCCCATGAATCAGATTCACACTACGGTGGAAACAGAGCAGCCCTCACTAATGGGTGCAGCAGGGGACAGGAAAACCCTCCAGCAAAGTCAAGCAACATGTGGATACGCTGATGAAAGGATTTAAATCCAGTGTCACAAACAGCATGTGAAGTTAAGTCGGGGTCTCTCTCGGTGTAGAACACTTCTGCACTACTTGCTCAGGACATATCTGTGAGAGTCATGACAGATTAAAGGGAGGGGGAATGGAAAGGATGTTACATTATTCGTCAGCAGGCCATGGAAGAAAACCAAGCATCCTAAATGCATTGATTTCTGGTGGGTTGCGAGCTTCAGCTTCCTCTCTGAAAAGGGAACGAGAAGTTTGTGCCAAGTTCAAACAGAGGGAACAGGAAACAATCAAAAAACAGGATTCCTGGAACCATGCTCAATGCTGCCTCCCTCCTCTCATCAGCCTGGGATTTTCTCTCTGCGGCGAGGCCACTTGAAGCCAGCCATGAGGAAGGGAATAAAATGCACTGCCCAGCTGCTGTCGTGCAGTCTGAACTCTCTCACCCACACACAGTTTGAGAAGAGCCGGTTGCAATCTGGATCCGGTCACAATCACATTGGATGATTGGTGCAGGAGAGAGGGCGGCTGCTTTCCACACATATCTGGGCTCCCTGGCCTGCTGAGAGACCTAGCCAGTATGTTCTGGCCAGGTGGTGGGGAGGGGCCAGCTGGGCTCTGCTTCTCACTCCCCGGCCCACTGAAGCTGGGAGCAATGCTGATCAGCAATACCACTAGCTCAGAGGAGAGGAGCACGGGAGTCCCAGACCCTCAGGCAGCCCTGGCCAGAAGATCTGACAGCGGCCTTCTTAGAGACCAAGCATATCCTCTCCCATCCTGGCTGGGAGGCTGGTGGACCCATGGGGCTTCCTTCGTGTGTGAGAGGAGGGTAAGGCCCAGGAGAAAGAAAACTGATTGTCCCTCTCCCAATGTCAGGGACCTTCAGGGGTGCAGTAAGGAGGCACCTAAAGCTCATGGAGGTCAAGGGTGACATTGGCTAGGGAGACAAAGAGGATGTAGAGTGGCGCAGACTCCCAGCATCAACAGGCTCCCTGCAGAGGGCATAGGGAGCTGAACTAAGCTGAAGGGCATCTCTAGGGCTCTGTAACACAATGAGACAGCCCCCTCCCGCAGAACCCCCGAGCCACTGCGCCAGGGGACCTGAGGATTCCATCTCCGGCCTTCCACCACCCCAGTGCTGCAGCCGGTCCCTCAGAGGACAGCTGAGTCTTCGACCATGCACAGGCAAATGAGGGGATGAGTTTATTATTAACAGAGTGGAGCGATGCCGGACAGATAAATATTTGGACAGAGAAGAGATGTGGGGATTTGGCCGCCGCTGCATTAAAATGGAAAAAGCAGCTCATCTGTGGAATAAATGACGTCGCCAACCACAAGCCCATCATCAGCACAGAAACGCGTGGGTTGAGGGAACGCCACCCAGGAAAGTGTGGGCTAAAAATACGTATGGGGCTTAGAGGCTGGTCAGCAGCCAGGCTTTGTGGAGGGTAACAGTTCGACAGCCCGTAATTCTTAGCAGCACCGTAGCCTAGTCTGCAGGGCCAGGCAAAAGAGTTATTCAGACTGAGCCTCTTCCCCTGGGAGAAGCTGCCACAGAGCATCTGCCAAGGTCCCTTTGCAGATGGAGGGCCTCCGGGCCTTCGGCTTGCTCCATTTGGCCTGCTCTGCCCTTAAGGAGAAGGAAGGTAAGAGCCTGGCAGGTAGTCCTGTCTAGAGAACAGGGCCCTGGGAAGATATGGCTTCTGCAGGAGAGGAGATTCGACGGGCAGGAGATTTTGTTCAGTGCTGCCTGCGAAAGGAGCCTGAACAGCTAGGATGCTAATGGAGAAAAGCAGGGGTCCCACTGCCCTGCGCAGCCCAAAGCAGAGTTCTGGGACATGGACAGAGACGTGGTGCTCAGCCCCACGACCTGTCTGAACTGCAGCCCCCAGTGTCTCAAAAACATGAGAACGGTCAGGATGCAGCGTGGCCTGGTTATGGCAGCCACTCCCTGCTCCGCATTCCATCCCTTCTGGTTCAACTGAGGAGGGCACAGCTTGCAGCTGCATTTTACAAGGCGTTTTTTCTCCACGGCCCTGGAAACCACGTCCTCTGATCTCCCCAGAGAACAGCTCAGACAGTACAAAAGCAAGCATCTCCCGCGCTGCCCTGCTAAGGTGACTCAGGTCTGGAGGGACCACCTCTAAGACAGAGAGGAGAGTTCCATTTTCATAGCCCATGAGATCCTCAACCTCCCTGTTGAAACTGCCAATTAGGGAACCCACGAATGTCAAGCCCCCTGGTTGGGGCATTGTGATGTTAACGCCCAGCCACAGGGAACCAGTCCCACCAGCTCCTTTCACTAGCCACAGCTTCCCTTATCTCTCTGCTGTATCCTCCAACATGCTGCTGAAGTTTTGGTCTGAGAGTCAGATCAACCACATAGAGCTAATTTTCAGGTACTGCCAGACCCCTTCCAGCCAGCGTCCAAAGTAAAGGAATCTAATTTAGGCCACTCTACACAAAAAATTGCACGTTTAACATCGTACATCACCACACCTTTAGTTGAAACAGGTTCAACTGTGGTGGGCAGACAAGCCGTTAGTCTGATGAGAGGGATTAGCCGCACTCTGGCTCTGCCTTTTGGTACGGCTGCCCTGCTCCTGTTGCTTGGCTTCTCTGTTACTGGAAGTTTGCAACCAGAGTAGCCCATTGCGCTAATCTCTTTGTGGATAAGTAGCCCTTTTGATCACCCAGGATACTACATCATCCATCCACAATCTTCTCTTTTTCTGCCTCATGTTCTTCTGCCATTAAACTTTCCTTCCAGTGCCCATAAATATACATCACCCACTAAAACCTCTTAAAAATGTAGCCTTCAAATCAAATCTCCTTTTCCATAAGATCTCTAACTAGAGTTTACTGATTTCCAATCACCTCCAATACTTTTTCATTGATTGTGCCATCTATCCATGATATTTTCAGAATTCTTCTATAACACCATACATCAAAGGATTGTATCTTCTTGATTGTTTGAATGTCCATGTTTCACAGTCATAATTTAACACAGACCAAAAGTAAGTTTCTAAGAGTCAGACTTTAGTCTTCAGATTTTTGTCTCTTCTCAGATGTTTATTCTTCCAGGACGTCTCTTTTGCTCTTGTTATGCTTGTGCTAACTTCAGTATCCAATCTTCCATCTTCTGTAATAATGGTTCCTAAGTAGTAATAGTTTCTCACTTACGGTACAGCTGTGTCATTCACTGAAATATTGCATGTTTTCCCAGGATCCTTGCATAACACCGTAGTTTATGCCTTGTCTAGAATTCTTTGAGGGGGTCAATAAGCACGTGGACAAGAGGGATCCAGTAGATAAGGTGTATTTAGATTTTCAGAAAGTCTTCTACAAGGTCCCTCACCAAAGGCTATTAAGCAAAGTAAGCAGTCATGGAATAAGAGGGAAGGTCCTCTCACGGATTGGTAACTGGTTAAAAAATAGGCTACAAAGGATAGGAATAAATGGTTAGATTTCAGAATGGAGAGAGGTAAATAGTGGTGTCCCCCAGGGATCTGTACTGGGCCCAGTCCTATTCAACATATTCATAAATGATCTAGAAAAGGGGTAAACAAAACAGTGAGGTGGCAAAATTTGCAGATGACACAAAACTACTCAAGATAGTTAACTCCCAGGCAGACTGCAAAGACCTACAAAAGGATATCTCAAAACTGGGTGACTGGGCAACAAAATGGCAGATGAAATTCAATGTTAATAAATCCAAAGTAATGCACAAACACATAATTCCAACTACAGATATAAAATGATGGGGTCTAAATTAGCTGTTACCACTCAAGGAAGAGATCTTGGAGTCATTGTGGATGGTTCTCTGAAAACATCCACTCAATGTGCAGCGGCAGTCAAAAAAGCTAACAGCATGTTGGGAATCATTAGGAAAGGGAGAGATAAGAAGACAGAAAATATCACATTGCCTCTATATAAATCCATGATACACCCACATCTTGAATACTGCGTGCAGATGTGGTCGCCCCATCTCAAAAAAGATACATTGGAATTGGAAAAGGTTCACAAAAGGACAACAAAAATGATTAGGGGTATGTAGTGTCTGCCATATGAGGAGAGATTAATAATACTGGGACTTTTCAGCTTGGAAAAAAGATGACTAAAGGAGGGATATAATTGAGGTCTATAAAATCATTACTCATGCGGGAGAAAAATAATGAAATGTTATTTACTCCTTCTCATAACAAAAGAACTAGGGGTCACCCAATGAAATTAACAGGCAACAGGTTTAAAACAAAACAAAGGAAGTATTACTTCACACAATGCACAGTCAAGCTGTGGAACTCCTTGCTAGAGGATGTTGTGAAGGCCAAGACTATAACAGCATTCAAAAAAGAACTAGATCAGTTCATGGAGGATAGGTCCATCAATGGCTATTAGCCAGGATGGGCAGGGATAGTGTACCTAGCCTCTATTTGCCGGAAGCTGGGAATGGGCAACAGGGGATGGATCACTTGATGATTACCTGTTCTGTTCATTCCCTCTGGGGCACCTGGCATTGGCCATTGTCGGAAGACAGGATACTGGGCTAGATGCACCTTTGGTCTGACCCTGTATGGCCATTCTTATGTTGTCCCATTCAACTCTAGACCAGTGGTTCTCAACCAGGGGTCCAAGGCCCCGCTGGGGAGCCGCGAGCAGGTTTTGCGGGGGCTGCCAAGCAGGGCCAGCATTAGACTCGCTGGGGCCCAGGGCAGAAAGCCAAAGCCCTGCTGCATGGGGCTGACGCCCGGGCCCTGAGCTTCGCCACCCAAGGCTGAAGCTGAAGCCTGAGCAATATAGCTCTGTGGGGGCCACTGCGGCATGAGGCCCCAGGCAATCGTCCTGCTTGCTACCCCCTAACACCGGTTCTGGCTTTTACATGCAGAAAACCAGTTATTGGGACACAGGTGGGCCATGGAGTTTTTAATAGCATGTTGGAGAGGGCCTCAGAAAGAAAAAAGATTGAGAACCCCTGCTCTAGACTATACTCCCCTGCTATATTCATTTATCATCTCCACGAACTTCATCAGACATTCTGAATCAGCCAACAGCACTGTGTCAATCTCCATAGCAAATGTTATTAACCCATTTTCCATTCATCTTAATACCCTTTTCTGTTTCTCAACTAATTTCATAAAACACTCGCTATAAATGTTGAATAAAGTTGGGGACATTATACAACCTTCTCTCACTCCTCTGAATCTCCATTAGATTTCCATTTCCATCTCCCATTACAAACCTCTTCTGACTCCAGCATCATTGTTTTATTACTCAGCATTCATTTCCATCAATCCCTACAGATCTTAATATACTGAGCTATTTGTAGTGGCAGATTCTGTCAAATGCTTTTTGGAACTCAATGGAACACAAGTAGACTGGTTTCCCCATTTCAGCTGATCTTTCTAATATGTGTTTCAAGTTCATAATGGTGTTTATCGCGTCCTTTCCACATTTGAAGCTGTATTGTTGTTCACTGACTTATCACTCTTTCCTTGTATTCAGTCTTGAACAACTCACAGGAGTATCTTAGAGGCCTGTGATACCATGCTGATTATTCTGTAGTCTTTACAGTGCATAGCATTGTTCTTTTGGGGGATGTGGATAAACAATGAGGTTGTAAAATCATCTGGCAGTTTTTCCCATCTCAAACATATCTTTCATAATCTCTGGCAGGGCTTTCAAGCCTTCATTGCCTATGGTTTTTAATAATTCAGCCAATATTCCATCACATCCTAGTGTTTTTCCATTCTGAAGTCTTTTTACTGCTTCCACGATTTCTTTATCCATTACTGGTGCACTTGGTTTTTTCAGGCCCATCGCCACTATATAATTCCTTGATATATTCTCACTATCTCTCATTCTTATCTTTAGGGTCTGTCAAACATTGTCCATTTATGTCCCTAAGGATCATACTGATCACCTTTCTTTTGTAATTAAAGACCCGTATCTTCTAATGCATCTTACTTTATCTTCATCCAATTGTTCAGTTTCATTGCATTCTCATTCAGCCATTCAAACGTTGTTAATCTGCATTTATCCTTTATCATTGTATTAAATCTTTGCCATTCTTTTCCTGTTGTCAATCCGAGTGCTTTTACTTTCCCTCTTTTGACCAGCAGAGCAAGAATTTAATCTGGTATCAATGGTTTTTTGTTAGCTAGTAACATCTTGCCAACATGTTTATTTCCAGCTTCTTTACAGCACCTTCCAGATGTCCCCACGTCACTTGGTGCTTTGCTGAGCCACAAACATTGCTTAATGGGGGTCATTTTGCTCAAGTCTTTGCACCACGGATATACTTATTCCCAGCATCAGAAAGAATTTCCATGCCACCGCTATAGTGAAAAGAAAACTGAATTGGCAGCTAGATAAAGATTGACTAAATAAGACTATATATTACTTATATATCACTTGATCATTGCCTGTTAGGTTCACTCCCTCTGGGGCATCTGGCATTGGCCGCTGTCAGCAGACAGGATACTGGGCTGGATGGACCTTTTGTCTGACCCAGTAGGGCCATTCTTATGTTCTTAAGGAAACTGCCAATTCCAACTGGCCCCAAAGAGTCCTTATTAAAATGAGTTTTCACAACACCAAAGACCAACAGAAATGTTTTGTTTGCTTTTTTTTTTTTTTTCAGTTTAACAACTAATGAGTGACAGGGGATGGATCACATGATGATGACCTGTTCTGTTCATCCCCTCTGGGGCACCTGGTACTGGCCACCATCAGAAGACGGGACACTGGGCTAGATGGACCCTTGTTCTGACCCAGTAAGGCCATTCTTATGTTCTTAACAAAGAGGGTATTTAAAAAAAACAACAAAAAACAAACCTTCCTCTTGCAGTGTTTCCAACCCAAACATAAGAGCACTGAACGAGACCCCAAAAGGAAAGTTGACTAGAAACTTAGACACAAAGGTGAAACAAACTAGTCTATTTTCATTGCCCAAACTGAGAGAAATGGAAAAAGTGAGCTACTAGTGTCAAAAATACATTTGACTCAACTTAAATATCCTAAGATGTTACTTCTAACATTGGCAGAGGAGACAGTTTTCCTGAGGTTTTATTTTCCTTTAACACACAGATTGCGATTTTCAAAACTGTCTCAGGGCTTCAGGCACATTTCTTCCACTGGTATTTATGGTGAGTTTCTCTACATTCCCTAAATTGCTTTGAAAAATCTCAGCTATGGATTTTTAATCTGGCTGAGGCCTGTTAAGCAAAACAGCGGGTTTCAAAAATATAGGCCCCCCTCTTCATACTCTCTCTGTATCCATGAACAGTGCAGGCATTTCCCGCAGTGGAAGTTAATCTTTTACTGATCATTCATCACACTGGAACTGCTGGGAAATGAATACAGGCACCAGCATTGCAGAGTCTGGGAAAGACGCAGACTTTCCGAGTTGTTGTTAACTCCGTTCTAATGGCAGCTGGTCAACTTCTTTGTTTTAAAACTAATACACTTCCCAGCACCTCTGGAAGTCTGGATTTCATACCCCAGTTTGATTTGCTCGGCACTGCCAACCCACCCAAGAATATAAACCAGGTCAGCGCAGCTGCTTCTTGACAGATTTGTGGGCTCAGGAATTTGTTCTTCTCGAGCTACTATGAAAAACTTCTCTGCTCTGAAGTCTTTGTGGTTCCTGCCTGTTGACCTTCACAGGTCGATATGGCCCATTGGTTAGAGCAGAGAATTGAAGGGTCCAGCCCTGCCAATGACCCACTGCGCAAGTGAGTGCATCTTTTTGTGCCTCTGTTTAATCACCTGTAGAAGGGGACAAAAACCTCTTTCACGTTTTGAAAGACTTAACTCCTGTTTGTACGTTGCTCTGTTATTATTCGTTACAATCTACATAGGCAAGACAGGCAAAGAGCAGCAGGGGAAATAGCATCACACAGAGGGGAAGTGACTTGCTCAGCGTCACACAGAAGGGAAGTTACAGAGCTGGTATCATGAACACCTCCCCAGTGCCCGGAGTGAACAGGTAACATGCAAAAAGTATCATTTAACTGTTCAGCAGTAAAACAACAGAGCTTCTGAATAAGACACGGTGATGACATCTCCATGGTGATGGCAGCATAGCCTCCCCCTCTCTCCACCCTTATCCCCACTTCCAATGGCTCCTATGGTCTTAATACAAATGGTTCTCCTTGCCAGCCCGCATATAGGGCTTGTCCTGCCTCCTGTCAGGACAGGACGCCATCGCGTGCCTCACTCAGGGAACCAGCGTCAGAAGCAGGGGCCGGAGCAGATCTGGCATGGAGCTGGGGGCAGCCAAAGAGAGTCAGGATGGCAGGGGAAGGAGGCAAGGTGGGGGAGGGGTTACATGAGAGACAAGGAGATGAGGAAGCAGAGAGGGGGCAAGGCAATGGCTGGTGCTTTCTTTCAGCTGCAGTCCCTCTTGGTAGGGTCCAAGGACTGCGGCTAGATGGCCCAGCAGGTCAGAGCCCCCTTGGGCAGCCGTTCTGGAAACCACACCGCTTTCAGTCACAGACTTACGAGTTTAGAAAAAGCTCTGCCCTCGTGCCTGGCCTGAGGGGCTCAGGAGCCAACTGGGCTGGATCCACACATCCCTACCCTGCATGCTGGCCTCGGCAGCGCCAGAGTCCCACCCTGGAAAGACAAGGCAAGCTTCACGGGCACTGCCCACGCCCACTTCCTTCCCCATGTCCTGCTTCCAGATGCCTTTTCTGTCCAGCTGAGTAATTTAATATAAAAGCCAACCCAAGCTAGAGGCAACCTCCTCATGGAAACAAAACATCAGCCAACAAAGGTGGCTCCTGAGTTATTCTAGGCAACTTTCCACCAAGCTCAACAGGGAGAGATGCCAAGACACACGAAGAGCCAAACTCCCCGTGAGAAGGGCCCAGGCTAACCAGGGAAGAAAGCTGTCAATCCCTGACCCAGTGGAATGCAGGGCCTCACCCAAGCTGCTAGAAGCCCTGCCAAGGGCTGGCTCCATGGAACACCTCCACCTTCCACTGCAGCAACATGGGCCGATGGAGTAACACAACCAGCCGTTGGGGGTAAGGGGGAAATAAGAGGGTGTGTGCACAAGGGGATTACAGCTGGAGCACTAGTGATAGCTGGAGTCCCAGCTGCCCGAGCTGTCCCACATTAAACATGACTTTCTGAAGTTTCCACTGCTCAGGCTGGAGCATTCCAGGCTTGGCTTCTGCCCCACGGAACACACACACACACACACACAGAGTGAGAGTGAGAGAGAGAGTGTGTGTGTGTACACATGCAAAAATTTCAACAAGAATACTCGAGCTATTTCTCATGGGCAAAGGGGATTACAAATTCCTCAGTGTAGTGGGGCGCCTGCCCCACTCCAGTGGAAAAGGAGTTAAAAGCAGCCCTGAGAGAGGGCTGCAGCAGGGGAAAGGATTAAGAACAGCTGGGGGAAGCTGACTGAATAGCTGACCACAGCTGTGGCCAGCTCAATTAGGGCCCAGCTGGCCCTGATAAGAGGGCTGTGGGCCAGAAGCTGGAGGTCTCTCACTCTAGCCCCGAAGTGGGAAGGGCTAGCTGCCTGGGAGCAAGGTACCCGAAGTGGAGCAGTGCTGGGGAAGGGCAAAGGGAGCTGGAGAGCGCCAGCCTGGTAAACCCCCAGGCTGCAGGCCTTGTGCAAGGCCTAAGGAAAGGTACTGGGGCTGCAGAGGTACAGCCCAGGGACAGGCAGAGGCAGCTGGTCCAACCCCCTTGCCAGTGATGAGTAGCCATTACAGACTGCCCCAGTGAGCCGGGGCTACATGATGACTGGCAGTAGCCACTGAGGCAAGGTAGGTCTAGAGGGTTGGCGGTTCCCCAGGGAGGGGAGACCCAGAGTGTGGGGGTACTGCTGGGGGCAGGACCCCGAGGTAAAGGGCACCGGGGTTCGTGAGGGACAAGGGGCCAGTGGCAGGCAAGACACCGGCCTGCAGAGGGTGCTCCGTAAGCCGGAAAAGAGCTAATTCCCAGCAGGAGGCGCCGCACCAGTGAGTCTTGATCTCGCTACACCCAGTATTTAAAAAAAAATGGTTTTTTATTCCCTTTTAATTCTCACCCCCACCAGCTCTATCAAAGTAGATGGGGAGCACGACGACAAACCGTGGCAGGGAAATGGACAGCCCCTCACACAGAAGGCCCTTCAGCGATCCAGCAAAGGCTGGCTCTGACCTGGCAGTGAGCAGTCCAGGAAGTGTCTCAGCACCTTCAGCCATTTTTTTTCCCTATACGCCCCGCCCAGACCAAAAAGGAAGTTAAGCGTAAACCTAAAAAAAAAAAAAAGCCATTTTAAAAGCAGCTTCTAATTTTCGGCAACTCCAGAGGCCCAGTTTCAGAGGTTCTGAGCATTCATAGAATCATAGAAGGTTAGGGTGGGAAGGGACCTCAGGAGGTCATCTAGTCCAACCCCCTGCTCAAAGCAATTTTTGCTCCAATTTTTGCCCCAGATCCCTAAATGGCCCCCTCAAAGATTGAACTCACATCCCTGGGTTTAGCAGGCCAATACTCAAACCACTGACCTATCCCTTCCCCCAAACAAGAGGGGGGAGGGACACCTTCAACGAGAGTCATCGGCAGTTGCACTGGTGCTCAGAACCTCGGAAATATCTGGCCTTACTCGTCTCAAGGTAGGCACCCACAGTGAAAGTGCCCCATATTAGCAGACCCCTTGAAAAATGCACAGCATCCATAAAACACCACGAACTGAGGTAGGAAACATACAAGAGTCGGAAATTCACAGACGTGGATGCCACAAGTTAACATGACCCCATATAAAGCCTAAGGGATCACAGATGCCCCCTTGCGCGCACACACAAATCCGGAAGTCCTTACTAGCAGTGAAGTCAGAAATAACTAGGATACACTTATGAAGAACTTGAGAGCACAGACCATCAGAACACAACACATGCTCTAGGGCTGCTGGAGCCGCAGTTGTCACAGGAACCAATTCCCATGCTTTACATCTCCATTCTGAGGTGTCATTAACATTATTATTTTGCACTTAAAGTCTCTTTCCCTCGCCCCTCTTGGTTTCCTATTCTCTGCAGAAGTTGGCTGCCAGCTCCCACACTGCTATTTAGATGAGTAAGAGGAGCAGGAAGGATTAAACAAAAGCCACTGTTTTATAGAGAATCCTTGGAACTGCCCACTGTCCCTGACCTGGTTCAAAAAATAAAACTTAAATTAAATTAAAGCTTTACCACAGCTTATTAAAAGCCAAGATCAACTTGGACTCGGGAAGAGGATTCCCCAAGCCTCATACAGCAGTTACAAGAACACAGTCCAGAAAAACAAGACACATTTGTTATTCTTTAGTTGTACCTCTTACGCAAAATTAAACCCCAATCCTGCAATCAGATCCACGCAGACACTTGTGTCTATGTGAAGCTTTTGCCTCCCAGTGAGGCTCAGTTCACAGACTCCAGGCCGAAGTCACTGACCACCGTGGGCATCCTCAGCCACATAAGAACCATTTATTTTTGGTTTCATATTTAAAAAACTTGGTGTCTATGGTCTACCAACGCAAGTTTGTGAGCGTTTTGCCAAAATAAACCCGTAGAGCCCAACCCTACAAGGTGTGTTGGGCCAGTAATCACTCCTTGTTTGTACTGCAGTAGTGCGCAGAGGTTCCATCTCTGATCAAGCCAGGAGCTGTACAAACAAGCGCTTAGTAGCAGACAGACACTCCCCGCGCTGAAACGCTGACAATACGAAGCGACAGGACGGGCCAAGTGCTGGAGAAAGGAAGTGCTGCCGTCCTCGTTTTACTGAGCCCAGCTAGAGATGAAGGCCCAGATTTTTAAGGCTGTTCAGGCGTTGCGGCACTTAAATGCGATGCTGATTTTAATGACGCCCAAATAGCTTTACAAAGCTGGGCCTAGGGCCACCCAGGATGTCTGTGGCAGAGCTGGAAATTGAACCCAGATCTACTGAATGCCAGTCTACTGTCTTAACCACAAGGCCAGTCTTCCTCTTACGCCCTGCTAGCTTCAATGCTGAGCACCTCCTGGCAATCAGGCCCTGGAAGCTTGCCACACAACACTGCAGAGAAATAAAATAGAAAATGTTTGGGGCCACATCCTGTTCACACTTACTACCAGGCACAGGCTCAGATTTGCAGAGCTCCGCAGGGATTGCTCCGCTCGGGGCTGCAACGCCAACAAACCAAAGTCCCACTGAATCCCTGTGATGCAGGCTCCAATGCCAATTTTGAAAATGAGACTTGGGCCTTGCAACACCCAGCATTGCAAGAGTTCAGAATCTGGACCTATTCTTGGTGCTGTGACCAGTCTCATTAGAAGTCATTAAAGGCTGCTCATGATCAGACGCCCAAAATTTTCCTCCTCAGTAACAACTTGCAGGCTCAATTAACTTTCTCCCTTTACACCACAGCATCCAAAATGCAGGTAATTCTACTGGGTAAAGCTCTGAGTAAAGCACTGGCAACCAACAAATTAACTTCTTTTGAAAACAAGAATTCAAGAAATAGGCCGCAACCAATGGGGCTTCCTCACAAGAGGCTGCTCAGAGACTGGAGGTTTAAAAACAGACCTGCTCTGGAAATGGAAAGTGGGGAGAGGGGACCAAACAAGAACTCACAGCATCAGTAAAGGACTGCACGGTAAAGATAAGGACAGCCAAGTGAGCATCATGTGTTAATGCTGATCCAAGAAGGCCATGATGTGGAACAAACCAGAGGGTTTAGACGCGGAAAGAGGTGCTGTGGAGAAAATAAGTGTGAATAAATGATGAAGAGAATGGAGTTAACGATTCAAGTTGGTGAAGACACTGAACCAAATGACGTCACTCACACAAAACAGGGAATCCTTATAAAAAATAGCTCTTATTCTCCAGGACATTCTGGATGGGTGGACCCATGTGCCTGCACAGACCCCACTGACTTCAACAGGGTTCTCGCCACACAGGGAAACCAGCAAGATTGGGGCCATAGCGCTTAACAGCGAGCAGATAAGAGGATCTGAGCCAATCAGTGACAGGCACACGAAGAGAACGAGCAAACAAACGTATTCCACCACGGACAGTGACATTTGAGGAGACACAAGGAACTATGGATGGCGGTAGCATAGAAACAGGAAAAAGGAGACTCAGAACAGATCTTCAGGAGAGAGAAGTGTGACTCTGGCTATTACGATCATCTAGGTCTAATCGGTTCTCAGCAACTCTTCAATTTTTTAGTGTAGACAAGACTTAAATCTCACTGTTAACTAATTTTGCTGCTGATCGTTTTAGCAGGAACAGACAGCTCCTCTGGGCTTGTAGGAGGAGTTCAGGACTGTGAGCCGAGCTTAGGGCAGAGTCTCGCCGCTTCCCACATGTACACGGGTACAACCCAACGCTCACATCTCCCTTAGACTTCTCTTGCTAAGCTGTACTGATCTCAATATGTACCTATACCATGGTGCGTTGTGCTCCCGTCTAACAAGCTAAGCAGGGTCCACCAAGATAGGTACATATTTAGGCAGGGTAACCATGCGTCCCGAGAGCAAACGGGACAAATGCCCACTTTTGTCAAAGAAGTGGGGTGCAGAGGAACATGGGAAGGGGTGGTGAACGGTGATCCCAGCTCCACGCAGGACGGAAGGCAGGGCTTAGGCGGCGGGTAGGCAGGGCTCGAGCGAGTAGCCACACCAGCCTCGTGCGGGGAGGGGGGCCCAGGCCAGCCCTCTCCGGGGGGAGGGGGGAAGAGAAGATGGCTCAGCTCCGTGCGGGGGGGGGGGGGGGGCCTCAGGCTAGCCCCATGCAGTGTCCCATTTTCCTTTTTGGAAATATAGTCACCCTATGTTTAGGAGACCTCCACCAAGGCACACTTGACTTCTGCAGGAAGCGACACTGGCCATTGAGCGAGGGGTGCTCCTCCTGCCGAGTCATTCCCAGACCAATGCCCAAGCCTGGTTTTAGGGGGTGCTATTTTTCTGCTGACAGGTTAAACCTGAGATCCTTTTGCAAGAGTCAGGGCATGAGCCCCAAAGTCCGGGCCACATTGTTACTCCAGTCATTACATTCTGCCTCCCAGAATTCCACCTGCACTTTCAGTTAGATGCACCATCCTTCCCTTCCCGTTCTGAACAGCTGTGCAACGCTGCTGTGCTCGAATGTTAAACTGCACCCCAGAGGTGGTTTTATTTCAGTGGTGGAAGAAGCAATTCTGTACATCCCCTGCCTACTACACAGGAATGCAGGTGGTTTAATCCTCACCTGCGGAGCTTCAGACTCCTCTGAGCAATATTAAGCACCTCAAACACAGCAGGGAACAGTTACGGAAGATCATTACTGACCCCACATGTGCTCTGGCCTATCATGAAGAGTTTTTCATTTACAGAACAGCTGTATGGTACATGTAATCATTCTCACTTTCCCAATGCTTGTCTGGGAAGAGGATCAGCTGCTTGAAGCAAGCGCACCCTCTTCTGGGCTCTTTGGAGAACGGCCACTTCCAGAGCAGTTATTTTTCAGAATACAGCTCCCGCTCCATGATGCTAAGTAACTCAGACTGCAGCATAACGAGGAGAAGGAAGACCCAGGAGAGTGAGCCAAGAGGCTACCATTCGGCACGGATTGCCCATTTGGCACGGACTGCACTGAAAAGATGCCCAGCACCTCTATGGAGAAACTCTACAGAGTCCCACAGGGATCAAACTTGGCTCTCTTCTCTCAACAATATCTACCCTTCTCTTGGGCCTAACAGCAGGTGAAAATTTTTCAACCAAGACAGATTTTCATACAAAAATGGACTTGAAATTTTCAACTTTTTGACTAAACGTTGTTGACGACATTTTTTAGGGGTTTTCCTCCCTCCTGACCACAAAACATCACGTCACCTGATGAAATGAATAGGCAACAGGTTTAAAACAAACAGAAGGAAGTACTTCTTCACACAACGCAGTCAACCTGTGGATCTCATTGCCAGGAGTGTTCATGGACAATAGGTTCATCAAAGGTTATTAGCCAAGATGGTCAGGGGTGCAACCCCAACCTCTGAGTTTCCCTAAACTGGTGACTGCCAGAAGCTGGGATGACAGGAGATGGATGGATCACTCGATAAATTGCCCTGTTCTGTCCATTCCCTCTGAAGAACCTGCCATTGGTCACTGTGAGAAGACAGGATACTGGGCTAGATGGACCACTGGTCTGACCCAGCATGACCATTCTTATAAAGCACAGGGCAGGGGTTCTCAAACTGTGGGTCATGACCCTGTTTTAATGGAGTCGCCACGGCTGGTGTTAGACTTGCTGGGGCCCAGGGCCAAAGCAGAAGCCTAAGCCCCACCCCCCAGGGTCAAAGCTGAAGCCCTCGGGCAAAATCCCTTGGTAGCGAGGCTCAGGCTTCGGCTTCAGCCCTGGGCAGTAGGGCTCAGGTTACAGGCCCTCTGCCTGGGGCTGAAGCCTAGGGTGGCAGGGCTCGTGTGGGCTCAGGCTTTAGTCGTCCCCCCCCCAGGGTTGTGTAGTAATTTTAGCTGTCAGAAGGGAGTCGTGGTGCAATGAAGTTTGAGAATTGCTGGCATAGGGAAAGGATGTGGGCAATAACCCCAGCTGCAGAAACAGCTAGAGGCCACTCACCCCTGTGCAGCCCCTCCAGGGCAGGGGTGAGGCACAGCGGGGTGAGGGTGAAGAGCTCTCACGGCTGCCTCCATGCTGAACCTGTTCTGGGGCACAGGGATGCCCATCTCCAGAGGTGGCGCATGCAGCTCCTTTCACCAGCCCCAATTCACAGGCACGCTCTGCTCAGGTGCGCTAAGGAATTACCTTCACATCCTGGCTCCCAAGCGGGTCCGTGAGCTGTTCCTCTAACGCCCGGAGGGATTCCAGCGCCAGCACGAGAAGGCGCTGCAGGATCTGAGGAGGGGCAGAGAGTTGGAGGGTAGAACCAAGGACAACCCCAGACATCACACAGCCCCTGCACTGCGATAGGGACACTTGCTAGGTGCTGGGGCAGGTGCCCAGCTCCAGTGGGGGCAGGGAAGACACACTGTTCTCAGCCAGACGACAGTGCTACAGTGAGGGGCATGAGGAAGGGAGGGACAAGGGAACAGGTGCTGGGGGTCAGTTGGGGGCATTGCTCAGGTGCAGGGCCTGCACAATACCTGCCTCCTGGGTAGCGGCATCTCTGCAGCAGGCCCAGCAAAGAGGCACATCTGGAATAACCTTGACAGAGGAGGGGGATGGGAATCAGAGCACTCCAGGGCAGGGAGATCTGAGGGGGAGCAGAAATTACCCCTGGCTGGCTGCAGGCAGGCACCCCAGCATAGCAGGAACAGCTGGGCGGGAGGATGCCTGGCTCACCTGCGCAGAAGGCCGCTCTTTGGTCCACACTGAGCTCCGTTTGTCTCTGGGGGTGGCAATGAACATGACGGGGAGGTGAAGCCGGGCAGCCACAAACTCGTTCCTGATCTCGGTGTAATCTGCATCTGGGGAACAAACCCAAAAGCAACATCCAAAACCCTGTCCATCAGCCCTGCCCGGGTGCCAGCCATGTCCCTCTTTGCCCCCAGCAGGCCTTCCCAGCATAGGAAGCCACCACTCTACATTCTCACCATAGGAACACAGGACTGGCAGGGGGACCTCCAAGGTCACAGAATCCAGTGCAGTGCTATCCCTGGCAACCCAGTTCCACAATCCCCTGGATAATAAAGCTTCATTTTAAATCTAGGTTCCAGAACCTCCCTCCTCTGCCGGTTAGGAACCTTCTTCGCATTTCCAGCCTAAATTTACCCAAAGCCAGTTTATCCCCATTTGCAATTGGACCAACATTGTCCTTTGGCTGCCACAGCTCTTCCCCCTCCCTGGAGTTTGCCCTCCCCAATGTATTTACAGAGGGCAATCGGCTCCCCTTCAGCCTTCGTTCTGCTGAGCTAAATAAGCCAATCTTCTTCAGTCCCCTCTTGTAAGACAGGCCCTTCATCTTTCTTGAACATGGGTGTTCAGAACGGGTCACCAAACACAAGGCTGAGCAGGGAAACAGTCTGGGACGTGGGCAGCAGCCCTAGTCTGCATTTTCTGTCTCTCTTAAGTTGGTCAAAGCCAACACCTGAAGTGGAGAAGCAGAGTGAGGAGACTGTGGGGGTGTATAGAGCAGCACCAACTAAATACAAAGCCCACAGACCAATCCTGGCCAAGATGCTTCCACTGACGTGGCCCCAGGGTCACTCGCAGCTCGTCTGAGGTCAGGGATACGTACAGCGTAATTGCACACTAGCGCTGAAATCTCCAGTGCCACTGACCCTACAGTCAGTGTCTGATGCCAGCTGAAATAGCTTAAGAAATATAACAGCTTCAGCCAGCACTCTGTGCCACCGGCTCCCCCTCTCTGCATCCAACAACTCCACGCAGCAAAAGGACCTGGTTACAAACATGCCCCTCCCGGGCTCACCAGACTTTGTATAAGAGGTTTCACCCCACACATTAAAACAGCCGAGTAACAGGCCCCATAGCAGACATTAAACTCTGAAATGACGAGAGTCTTCAGACTACTGCAGAATTGCTACCTAGGCACAGAGGCTTGGGGGGTAAGGGAGATCCCCGTGTGCCCATCAAGTGCGCCTACTCTGCAAGGGAAGGTGCGTTTGTAGTATGAGTAGGCATATCTGTGCTAGTCCAAAGTTGGCTAGTTCACATACCAGTGGCGTAGATGTGATGGCAGGGTTCAGCACAGGCTAGCAACCAGAGTACACACCTAGGGTCCCGGGCAGGCCTGTACTCTGGCAGCTGGCCCACAAAGCCATGTCTACACTACTATTGTTACCCAGGCTAGCTAGACTAAAGCTTGCACAGCTATGGCTATTTGTGCTTCCATCACACCTGCCATGTGGACATATGCTCAGAGCTCCTGTCATCAGACACGGTCCTACTTCGGGGGTGCACAAGATCTTCAGGAAGTGTCCCCGATTTCTTGTTTACAAGCCCAGCCCACGGTCCCCTCTCTTGGGCAGGCACCGTACAGAACCTAAGAATGGCCATACTGGTCAGACCAATGATCCATCTATCCCAGTATCCAGACAGAGGCCAATGCCGGATGCTTCAGAGGGAATGAACAGAACCAGGCAATTTCAAGAGATCCATCCCGTTGTCCAGTCTCAGGATCTGGCATTTGGAGGTTTAGGGACATCCGGAGCATGAGGTTGCGTCCCTGACTAACTTGGCTAATAGCCATTGAAAAGCCTATCCTCAGGAACTGATCTAGTTCTCTTTCGAACCAAGTTTTACTTTAGGCCTTCAAAACATCCCCTGACAATGAATCCCAAAGGCTGACTGTGTGAAGTACTTCCTCATGTTTGTTCCAAGCCTGCTGCCTATTAATTTAATCAGGTAACCCCTAGTTCTGGTGTTATGTGAAGGGATAAATAAAACACTTCCCTATTCACTGTCTACACACCGTTCATGTCCTCTACCATATCCCCCCCTGTAGTCGTCTCTTTTCCAAACTGAATAGTCCCTGTCTTTTTAATCTCTCCTCACATGGAAGCTATTCCATCCCCCTCATCATTTTTCTTGCCCTTCTCTGCACCCTTTTCCATTCGAATATACGGTTTTATTTTTAGGTGGGGGACCAGACCTGCACACAGCATCCAAGGGGTGGGTGTACCATGGATTTATATAGTGGCATTATGACTTTGTCCCCTAGATCCCGGAGAGCATGAAACAGAGAACAAAATATCTGAGTGTTGCTTAGATTTCATGCAAGCCAAGGAACAGGATAGAACTATTTTTACTCATTGATTGAAATGCATCTTTTCTCCCAGCACCAGGGCTTCTCTACCTAGCAGCTGGCTTGGAAGGACACCTGCGAGGAGCCAGGAACAGCTTAGAAACCTGGGTGCCACATGGGAACTTGCTACACTACACACAGCACGTCATAAGGCTTCGGGATCCATGCTCAGTTGCTGGGTCGGTCTCCACAGGCCTGTGGATATAACCACTGGGAAGCTCCGTTACAAGAGCTGCAGGTCAAGAAAGGTTTAGAGGTGGCCATTAAGGGGAAGAGTCACAAATAGGACTTAGGGCCTGATCCAAAATCCACTGAAGTCAACGGGAGTTTTAAAGGGTTTTGGACCAGGCCCTCAGGACAGAATGTGGCCTTGGCATCACTGCTATGGGATGGCTGCTCCGTAAAATGACCTTACATTTCACCTCCACCGCGCTCGTTCAACTACAGTCCCCATGGGGAGCTGCTACTGTTGAGGGGCCGCAACATGGAATAATTTGGTAGCGCTAAATCCAATCCCCACAGGGCCAGACATCCCATAGGGCAAAAAATCATACGCCACAGGTAACCCTCGCTGACTGTCATAGCCAAGGCACCAAGGCCTAAACTTTCTTCTAACCCCTTCCGAGTGGTCACTGCAGCGCAGAATTGAACCTCATTGGTAGGGCAACAGGAACTTAAAACGGAGCTGCATGTGTAGAACGGGTTCTGCAGATCAATAGAGAGCTTCAGTCACCAACGTGGTCAGGCTGGAATCTTTTGTCAGCACTAAATTCACTCTTAGGGCTCCTTTTGTCTCTAGCCGCCTACGTTTATAATGCACTATACTAACTCTGCACAGGGATCACGCCACCGACCACCGAAATGCAGCCACCTCCGAGTGGAGCATGGCACCTGTTTAACAGTGAACAGCAACACCACGTAATCATTTTTAGGAGGGGAAGTTTTCTTTCTAGTCCCTTACCAAAAAGACCTGTTGCTGGTGCAAAATGGCTGCTATATTCCACCCAAAGGCAGTTGCATTTCGTGGCGGGCAATTCTTCACAACGCAGTTTAACGTATGTAAAAAATTTTGGGATGGAGGATGGCTCTAAATGCACGAGTTATTGTTAATAACTAGAGCAGCACAACTGTGGGATGCACCAATACTGCAGAACTGTTGAAACTGAATAGAGCTACTCAAAAACTTTTTCATCTAAATACACTTTTCTCCTCTGAAAAATGGTTTTTGAACCAAACCAAAAAAAAAATGGTTTTTTGTTTTGTTTGAGATTTTCTTGGTTTAGATGAAAAACCAAAAAAAAACAACAAACAACTTTCAGTTTTGGGTAAACATTTTTGGTTTTCAAAAACCGAGTTTTTCCCTCTTCTTTTAAAATAAAAAAAAATTTTTTTTTCCAGAAAATTCAGGTATGTTTATTCCTACCCTAACACCGAGAGCCACACATTATACACTGGACCCTCACTAGAACGCGGGGTTTGGGATCCATGCCAAGTACCGCGTTATAGCGGGGACCACGTTAAAACGAAATTAGCAACAAAACTAGCAAAATTAGCAGTTAGAAAAGCGCTTTGCCTCCTGTCCCAAAGCTGCCGTGGCCAAAGAAAGGCATCTCTCCCATCCCCAGGTTGCTGGGGATTAGGGTTAAATTTGGGATCCATGGCCGCAACTGCATTATAACCGAATTCGCATTATATAGATGCACGTTCTAGCGAGGGTTCAGTGTATATATGGCTTGTTCTCACTGGGAAGCTGCAGAGTTTATGGCCACCTGTGGCTCCCAAGTAGAGTTATACAATATTTTCATACTGTTGCTTTTGACCAGTAAGAATATTTTTACAACAGACAATATATTAAATAATTAGGGCTGTCAAGTGATTAAAAAAATTAAATCACGATTAATCGCACTGTTAAACAATAACAGAATACCATTTATTGAAATGGTTTTGGATGTTTTCTACATTTTCAAATATATTGATTTCATTTACAACACAGAATAGTGTACAGTGCTCACCTTATTTTTGATTACAAATATTTGCCCTGTAAAAACAAGTATTTTTCAATTCACTTAACACAAGTCATCATCATCATCACCACCACCACCACCCCCCCTCCACTCATAACCGCATTGGTCGTTAGGGCACCATCACTGATGAGCAATCAACCAACTGTCTCAACTACTGACACAAATTGTCAGGGGTGGAGTCTCCGTGAAATCCATTCCTGTCCACTCGTATGTTGTCAATCCATCTCTTCTTCTATCTACCTCTTCTTCTCTTCCCTTGTACTGTCCCTTGGAGGATGATCTTTGATAGGCCAGAAGATCTTGTTACATGGCTGTACCACTTCAGCTTGTGCTTCTTCACAGTTCTCAGGAGGTCTTCATATGACCCAGCGCGTTAGGAGATGATGTTGTGGACCTCTTCATTAGTGACGTGGTCAAAGTAGGAGATGCCCAGGATTTTAGGGAAGTATCTCATCTCTACTACTTGTATTTTCTGTTCAACTTCTGCCATAAGGGTCCACGTCTGGCACACATACAGTAAAATGGAGATGACCAGTGCGTGCAGCAATTTCTGTTTGGATTCCAGGGAGATGTTCTTGTTCCTCCAAATTGGCTTTAGCTTTGCCACTGTTGCGATTGTTTGTTCGGTTCTCGCCAGAATTTCTGCCTTTGATCCTTCATCAGTGACGACTGCCCCCAAATACTTGAACTGTTTCACTGTCTCCAGCTCTTGTCCACTGACAGCGATGAGCTGATCCAGTCACGTTTGTTTGTCATCAGCTTGGTTTTCTCTGCACTGATTTCCATGCTGTATTTTGTGGAGGTTTCATCCGATCGTTTCACAAGGTTAGTAAGTTCATCTTCGCTGCCTGCCAGGCAGTCAATGTCATCAGTGAACTGAAGATTTGAGATTGTTGGTCCCCCAGTGCTGACTGTGCATATGTGATCTTCTAGGGCATCAGTCATTATGTGCTCCAAGTAGATGTTGAACAGTGTGGGCGAAAGAAGGCAGCCTTGCCGAACTCCAACAGTTGTGCGAAACCACTCTCCTATTGTGCCATTGGTGAGAACTGCACTGCTGGCCTCGGCATACAGTTGCTTAATGGCAAGAATAAGCTTATGACCAACATTGTAGTTCTTCATGGTTGCCCAGAGAGCTTCGTGCCATACTTCGTAAACTGCCTTCTTGAAGTCAACAAAGACATGGTAGATGTCCTGCTGATGTTGTAAGTACTTGTCACATAGAACATGAAGATTGAAAATGTGTTCTGTGGTACTTCTTCCAGTATGAAAGCCAGCCTGTTCTTCAGCGATGATATTCTCCACTTGTGGCCTCAATCTGTTCAGTAGGACTTTCAACATCACTTTGCTGGGATGGCTAATCAAGCTTATGGTCCGGTAATTTTGACAACTGCAGGTTGCCTTTCCTTTGGCAGAGTGATGATTAGTGACTGTGTCCACATGGAGGGACACTCACCAGTCTGCCAGATCTTGTTGCAGATCTTGGTGAGTGTATCTATTCCTATTTCTTCTCCGAATTTCGTCAGTTCGGCTGAGATGTCAATACCTGTAGCCTTTCCGTTCCTGAGTGATTTCACAGCTGTCTCCACTTCTTCACGCAGTACTGGAAAGTCATCCTGCTCTGTTGAATCTGGGCTATCTAGGACACTAGGATTCCATTTGTCTGGTGGTTGTATAGATCTGAGCAGTAATTTGTCCACCTATTGATGATGTCCTTTTCTTCTGTAAGATTGTTCCCTTCTTTGTCTTAAATTGCATTAGCTTCAGTTCATCTTTCCTTCATCAGATCTTTTACAATCTGGAAGGCTAATTTGCTATTTTTATTATTGATACACTCTTCAATTTTAGAGCATTGTTTTTCAATCTGTATCTCCTTGGCCACCTTCTTTCCTTTCTTGATCTTTCTGCCAATTGCTCCGTACTGGTCAGCCCCCTCAGTGCTGTTCTTATTTCTCTTGAGTTCTCTTCTGTCTCACATTTGTAGTATTTCATTTGTGACCCAAGGTTTTGTCTTCTTACCGAGTTTCCCAAGAACGTCCATTGCTGCCTCATTCATTACAGCGTTGAAACTGTTGGTCATTGTTTCTAAGTCTTCCTCTAGAGTAAGCAACAGATCAAATTTTCCGCCGATCATTGCTTGCAATGACTCTGCAATGCTTCGGTCTCTAAGTCAAACTTGATTCTGGTGAACTTTGGCCTGATGATTTTCCTTAGCTGCAGCCAAAAGTTTAGCATCACAAGGTCATAATCACTTCCAATATCAGCACTAATACAAGTACTGTAGTGCAATCTCTTTATCATGAAAGTTGAACTTAAAAATGTAGAAGTAAGTATAAAAAAACCTGCATTCAAAAATAAAACAAAGTCCACTCAGTCCTACTTCTTGTTCAGCCAATCACTCAAACAAGTTTGTTTACATTCAGAGGAGATAATGCTGCCCGCTTCTTGTTTACAATGTCACCTGAAAGAGAGAGCAGGCGTTCACATGGCACTGTTCTAGCCGGCATCACAAGACATTTTATGTGCCAGATGCACTAAATATTCATAATTCCCTTCATGCTTCAACCACTGTTCCAGTGGACACGGGTCCATGCTATAATGGGTTCCGTTCAATAATCATCCAGAGAAGTGCAAACCGACGCATGTTCATGTTCATCACAGGAGTCAGATGCCACAAGCAGAAGGTTGATTTTCTTTTTTGGTGGTTTGGGTTCTGTAGTTTCCGCATCGGAGTGTTGCTCTTTTAAGACTTCTGAAAGCATGCGCCACAAATCATCCCTCTCGGATTTTGGAAGGCACTTTAGATTCTTAAACCTTCGGTCGAGTGCTGTTGCTATTGTTAGAAATCTCACATTGGCACCTTCTTTGCATTTTGTCAAATCTCTGGTGAAAGTGTTCTTGAAACGAACATGTGCTGGATCATCATTCAAGACTGATATAACATGAAATATATAGCAAAATGAGGGTAAACCAGAGTAGGAGACATACAATTCTCCC
This sequence comes from Caretta caretta, assembly GCF_965140235.1. Taxonomy (NCBI): domain Eukaryota; kingdom Metazoa; phylum Chordata; order Testudines; family Cheloniidae; genus Caretta; species Caretta caretta. Next base: position 5,821,789 of record NC_134210.1, on the reverse strand, counting down.
CCAAGGAGTTCAGACACAAATTTAATGAGTGAATTATTTTTTTAATGAGTGTCATCAGCATGGAAGCATGTCCTCCGGAACGGTGGCCGAAGCATGAAGGGGCATACAAATGTTTAACATATCTGGCACGTAAATACCTTGCAGTGCCAGCTACAAAAGTGCCATGCGAATGCCTGTTCTCACTTTCAGGTGACACTATCAATGCTGCCCACTTCTTATTATCTCCCGTAAATGTAAACAAGTTTGTTTGTCTTAGAGATTGGCTGAACAAGAAGTAGGACTGAGTGGACTTGTAGGCACTAAATTTTTACATTGTTTTGGTTTTGAGTGCAGTTATGTAACAAAAATTAATAAAAACTTACATTTGTAAGTTGCACTTTCACCATAAAGACATTGCACTACAGTACTTGTATAAGGTGAATTGAAAAATACAGTTTCTTTTGTTTGACATTTTTACAGTGGAAATACTTGTAATAAAAAAATAAAGTGAGCACTGTCTACTTTATATTCTGTAATTGAAATCAATATATTTGAAAATGCAGAAAATCATACAAAAATATTTAATAAATGTGAATTGGTATTCTATTGTTTAACAGTGTGATTAAAACTGTGATTAATTGCAATTAATTTTTTAAATCACAATTAACTCAAAAAAAATTAATTGTGATTGACAGCCCTAAAAACAATACCAACACTAGCTCCTATATAGCACTTTTCATCCACAGATCTCAAAAGGTCAGTATCCTCAACCCCATTTTACAGATGGGAAAACTGAGGCACAGGGAGTGGTGGTGACCAGCCCAAAATCACCCAGCAGGCCAGTGGCAAAGCCACGAACTGAACTCAGGACTCCCAAGTCCCAGTTCAATGCCCTATATTATCATGTCCACATGGCGTCCCAGGTGGCGGTGTTAGTAAACATGTCTGACAATGAATAGACTAGAGCTCAGGTATTGTCTCGAGGCAAACTATGTCCAGGAGGAAATGAGCCAAACGCCTTGGAAATCAGAGACGGCTACACCAATAGATCTAAGCAATAAAACAAAGAACATACCTTCCCCCACCCCCAAACACCTGGGGGATTAAGACATTAAAACCTACACGGGAAAAACAGAACAAGAAACCAGCCCACATCCCAAGCGCTTTGAGCCCCAGATAATCTGCTGCTTGGGTTCCCAGCCAACCACTCCAACGAGGAAGGCATTCCCAGCCAGAGGGAGCTTTGGTGACCGGTAACAGGATACGGAGGTTTTCAGCTTCTGCCTCCAAACGGGCCCCAATCAGCGGCAGCTGAAAAGCAGCTTCTCCCAACAGCTGCTGGGTGGCTGCAGTGAAACCAGGGCAGGCAGTCTCGATTTTGGCTCCCACCCCCAAAATAGCAACCCAACCAGCCTCTGAATAGGCCAAGTCCCTGGCCTTTCCCCTCTTCCTGAACACATACACAGGGATCGTACAAAAACCCTTCCCAGAGGGTTTAACTGAGGTAACAAGACCCTGAGGCAGGATGGTATGAAGGCTTTCCTCACACGGCCCAGTCAATGCAACTGTCTCCTGCCATGGAGAGATCTCCCAATGGAGAAGTCTCCATGGCAGCCACAGTGCTATTAGGGCCAACAGGGACAGTGATTTTTCTCTAGCCTGTCTACAAGGAAGCGAGGCCCATCGATCTTATTCCACAGACCCTGCCTGCCAGCCACAACAGATGCAGGCCACTTGGGTCACAGTGAGCCCCACAACCTTATGGTGGAAGGTTCCATATACCCCATTCCCAATCCCGAGCCACCTATTAGAAGCACCATCTGCAGGGCTCTCACGGAGAACAAGAGGCCACGATCTGCTAGAATCTCTCATCTCCTCACAGCAGACCTGAGCTAAGGGCAGCCAGAGAACATGCTGCACAGCACCATGGGCCGCACGGGGCTCCATCGACTCACCTTTGAGGTCGGCATTCAGGTTAACGATGAGGGGGCTGTTCTTCCAGTCGAAGGCCATGAGCAGGTGGAGGAAGCGAAGGAAGCCCACCTGAGGGGAGCTGCGGGCAAGACAGAAACCAATGTAACGGGGTGAGAGGGAGAGAGAATGCTCCCCCTGCACAGAGAGGAGCGCCGAGCCAGGCAATGGTATATCAACGAGCCAGGCTCTGCGGAGCCCCAACAGAGAGCCCCAGCTAGGAGAGCTAGGAAGGGGTCTCCCCACGGCCAGGAACCATGGGCATTTTGGCCTCTCTGCCCCATTGAGGAGAGATCGTTCATTAAAGTCAGGTGGGAGCCTCTCCCCCATTCACGTCCCTGCAGCTGAAACCAGGGATGGGGCAAAACGTTCTCCTCTGTCCTCTCCATCTCCTGTGTCTGCCTCTTCCACAGAGAAGCAATTTTGTCTAGTGGTTACAGCAGGGGGGCTGGAGTGAGCCACTCTCGTAGTGGGCAAGTCACTACATCTCTGTGCCCGTTTCCCTCCCCATAAAACGGGGGACGATACTTGCCAGCACCACAAGTCAACGGACAGGTTTAATTAAGTGCTTTGAGAGCCTCAGATGAAAGACTCCCTGGCAGTGTGTGACATTATAAACAGCACAACTTACGTGGAGAAATCGGATCCTGAGTGCAGCTACAGAGCGGCTGGGAGGTCTCATGGTTCCACACAGGGATAAAACTGATAATTATTTTAAAGCCCTGTGGGGTCCTGTCAAGTCCAGGGCCAGTGCAGGATTGGTCTCTATGGTACATTTACTAGTGTTTTGTTCCATCTAGATTTAAACATGCCAAGTTTCCCCGGCTAACTAGCCAGCGGGCTAGTCCGAGCCACTGGTGAGAGTGAATCACGGGGAATTGAGCTGGGACTCAACACACGCATTTCAGGTTGATCACAGCTCTCAGATGGAAACACAGTTCATTTGCTGATGAGGCCCAGGGTCCAACTGGTGGCCTGGAAGTGAAAGGTCTCATAGCTAGGGCCCTACCAGTTTCACACCTGTGAAAAACGTGTCACAGACTGTGAAATCAGTCCTTCCCCATGAAATCTGATTTCCCCTGCTGCTGGGAACCCGGGGCTCCCAGCAGCTACTAGTCTGGCTGTGCTGGGGAGGGACAGGAGTTGTCTTTCCCCTGCACAGCTGCTGTTGGTGGGGAGATCAGACCCACCTCCAGAGGCAGGGCAGAAATGAGGGTGATACACCCCACTTCTGCGCTGCAGCAGCCTGGAAGTTGGGTTCTAGGCTTCCATGCCCCCCACCATTGGCTTCTGCCATGGTGCCAAGCTCAGGGCTTCCTCCCCAGGCTTCCCCTCCTGGCGGCTGCAGCCAGGGCAGCCCAGGCTTGGGGATTTCTCTCCGAATGGCTCCTGCCAGGGCTGGGGGCTTCCGCTCCTGCCAGCTGCAGACTGGATTCGGGGCTGCCGCTCCCCGCCGCTCCAGCTGGGGCTAGGAGCAGCCCAGGGTGGTGGCTTCTTCCCCCACAGCTCCTGCCAGGGCTTGGGGCTTCCGCCCTGGGGCTTCTGCCAGGGCTGGGGCACCCTTTTTTCCCGGGAGAGTCCCCAAATTGCCTTAATCTGTCGCTGGCCTCGACTAGCAGGTAGGAGACCCAGGCTGGGGCATGGGGGAGATCCTGGCAGCATGGGGGAGATCCTACCCACATGCACCTCCAGGAACCTCCTCTAACTGCAGGAAGCTTGGAGGCCAGCTCTGAAGGCAGTGCAGAAGTGAGGGTGGCAATCTTCAGGACCCCCACACCCCCCCCCCAAACAACAATTTTGCAAACCTCCCCCTCACCCCGATGCCATTTGGGTCAGGACCCCCACGGTTACAACACCCTGAAATTTCAGATGTAAACATCTGAAATCGACCAATTTTAAAATCCTCTGGCCCTAAAGTTGACCAGAATGGACTGTGAATTTGGTAGGTCCCTACTCATAGCCCATGGTGGCTCCGGGCTTTGGACCAGCCACCCATTCAGCTTCTCAGGACTGAACTGGTCCCCAGATGCACTTCATTAATAAGCCATTAAAAACACAGTGTGTGCTAGGGCAGGACTCCCAGCCCCGCCCTCCCAGCTGGCCGGGCAGGACTCCCAACCCTGTCCTCAGTTCCCCCACCCAAAGCATCTCAAGAAAACAGGAGAGAGTTAACCCAACACAAAAAGCAGTGAGGCCAGGGAACCCTGGTTCTCACCTCGGCGGGGTGAAAGGTCCGGGGTGCAAGAACAGAGACGCCGCCAGCAGATCCACGCACTCATCCGAGAGGCTGTCACTCAGCAGCTGGGCGCGGACCCAGCGCTTGGCTAGCCGGGAGGTGCCGCTGAAGGCAGGGTGTTGCTGCTGGAGCCTGCAGGGAGAAGAATGAGAAGCAACAGCATCACCTTGTTATTCCAGTCACCCAAGCCACCCCAATGGCCTCTGATTACAGAGCTGTGAGTGGATGGATCGTTCGCTGTGAGCAAGCTGCAGGCACTGGGTTTACTGGGGTTTTCTAGAGAGGGAAGGGGGAATGGGTCAGTCTCATTCACTCCATAGCGACTGCCCAGACCCACTGGCTGTCGTAACTGGAGGGGAAGGTGTCTCAGATCTAGCAGAAAGCCGCCCATCAGTTTCCTACCCACCATGCACTCCTCTCTCCCCCACAGTGCTCTGCCCATTCCTTATAGGTGTAGAGAGCTGGAGGACCAGTTCCCGACTGTGACACTGAGCCAGAAAGAGTTACGCAATTAGTAGGCTAAACGACCCAAATGCAACCTTTAAAGACATATTAGAAAAGTATGTAACTGGTCATTAGGGCCATTCCTTATAAATAGCTAGCATAGCCATGTCCGATAGACTAGAGCTTTGAGATGCAAACCTACATTGTTAGGTAATTAGAGGTAAATACTAAAAGGTATTTGTACGTGTTTACTTATATCTTGTTAGAGATTAACAATGTAACTAGATGGTTCCTGACTGTTACTATATTCTATTGATTAAGAGATCAGAAAGGAATTAACAACATTTAGGTGGTGTAATAATACCATTGTCTATGTTCCTCTTTGAAGTTTGTAGTAAACTATCTATCTATGAACTGCTTAATGGATAGTTATCTTATGCTGACGAATGCAACTAGTTACCTAGGCAACTCCCTTCTCTTCATGTGCCAATATATATTTATGCCTGTAACTGTAATTTTCACTCCATGCAGCTAAAGAAGGGGATTTTTTACCCACGAAAGCTTATTCCCAAATAAATCTGTTAGTCTTTAAGGTGCCACCGGACTCCTCATTGTTTTTGTGGATACAGACTAACACGGCTATCCCTCTGATACTGTGTATACACAGGAAATAGAAGGTTTTACCTCAAAGCCCAAGGAATAGCTGCTGTCAAGAGGCTATTGATAGCCTGCCAGTGATCTATAAAATAACTCTGGGGCCCTGATCCTGCATCTCAGATCTGCTTAAGCTTGGTCAGGGGAAACCTGAGTCACGAGATGGAGTTCTCCAGCTCCCATCTGGATTGCCCTGCTATTTCCCATGGAAGAATTTGAACAAACTCTTTATGTGGACTGCCTACTCGGACTATAACCTAATGAACTGAGTCTGGAAAGAACTTTGTGCAACTCAGCAGCTCACTATCTCTACTATGAAACTGACCTAAGAATTCTATTTATATCTGTATGAATAATGATCTTTTAACCATAATACTCTCTCTTTTTTAAAAAAATAAATCTTAGTTTAGTTAACAAGAATTGGCTGTAAGCATGTATTTGGGTAAGATCTGAAATATTCATTGACCTGGTGGGTAATGTGTCTGATCTCTTGGGATTGGTAGCACTTTATATATGATGAACAAGATTTTTCATAATCTTCATCATATTTGACTTGGCTGTCTGGGTGGGAGCCCAAGGCTGGGTTGCTTTAAGGGAGCTGTGGTTTTGGCTTCTTGGTAACCAGGAAGGTATTGTAGATGCTGTTTTGTTGCTGGCTTGGTGAACCTAATTATGAGAATAACCACTAGTTTGGGGGATCGTGTGTCCGATTCTTTGCAGTTTGCCCCCATTAAGCAATCTCAGTATGGCACCTCCAGGCACCAATGGTCACACCTACCCATAATGCACTCCCCTCTTCCTTACCCGTGCAGAGAGCTGGTCAGGTAGGGCAGGTGGAGTGTCTCCAGCTCCAGCTGCTGAGACTCCTCTGTGTCCCGGTACTTCAGCATCCCCTCCGGAGTGACCACCTCCTTCAGGATGTGGGGCTCCCTGTGGTAGGCCACTTGGAGACGGAAAACATAGCCATCCTGAGAGAGGGCAGGAGAGTGAGCCACGGTGGGTGGGGGCAAGAGCCCAGAGCAACATACACGGGCTACGCCTTGAGCTTGGTTACAGCCCAAGCCAAGGTACGTCCCTCTGAGGCAGAGACGATGCTGTATCCCCAAGTCAAGGATGCAGAACAGAAAAGTTACTTATAGTATCCGAGGTTCTTGGAGATGTCTCGTCCCTCTCCGTTATCCACTGTGAGCATGCACGCACGACATGTGCCCGGAGCTGGAGAAGTCTGAAAGCACCAACTGCTAGTCTGTATATGCACCCTGGCTCACCTGGTGCCTCCGACCAAAGAGATGAAGGGCGGGGAGGGCCGACCACCTCTCCAGTTCCTTCTCCACCACCAATCACAGAAGATCCAAAGCAGAAGGGAAGGAGGGTGGGTAGTGGAACACAGAGAGGGACCACGCATCTTGAAAAACCTCCAGTTATTACAAGGTAAAATAACTTTCTTTTCTTTTTTGAGTGCAGGTCCCTCTGTGTATTCCACTGTGGGCAACGGACAAGCAGGACTCCGAAAGGAGGGGAGTGTGAGGTCGTGGATGGCAGAGCTGAACCAAGGACCGCCATTCCAGAAGATGCACCAAACGGACGAATCCGCTACCAAGCTGTAGCATCTCACAATGGTGTGAAAGCCGCTCGAGGTACCCACCTTGCAGATATCAAGTAAAAGGCACTTCCTGAAGCGACACCATGGCCATTGCTTGCACTTTTGTGGAATGAGCTCTTACCCCAGGAGGAGGGGAAAGATTAGCCAGCCAGTGGGCTGTATTTTGCTTTGCTGACATCCATTTGGAGATTCTTTAAGAGAAGACAGCCTCAACCCTGACCCTTTCCACTTTGGTGACAAACAGTCTAGGAGAATTTCTGATTGGTTTTGTACTCTGCGGGTAAAAGGCTCAGGCTCGCTGACCATTGAGGGATTGGAGCCTCCTTTCTTCTGAGGGTGAGAGAGGTTTTGGGAAGAACACAAGTAAGTGAACTGACTAGTTCAGGTGAAATGCAAACTGCTTTGGGGGCAAATTCAGGGTGTAAACTTAATGAAACCGTGTCCTTATGGAATATAGAGTAAGAAGGATCCGCCATCAATGCTCCAAGCTCACCAACCCTCCTGGCTGAGGTGCTGGCAACCAGGAATACAACCTTCCTGGATAAGAAAGACAAGGCGCAAGAAGCTAATGGTTCTTGACTGTTTGGGAGATAAACAGGTCCCTGGTGGCGTTTCCCCACGGAGTCAAAATATTGGTCATCACAGAGTTGTGTAGCTCCCACTCACAATCAACAGCACAATGTCTGCTGAGAAAATCCACTAGCACATTCTGGTTTCCTGGGAGGCAGACTACCAACGCACCTGCTCCGCAGACTGACCGCTTCTGCACACAGGGGAATGGATCTCGCTCCTCCCTGTTGGTTGATATAAAAGACTGTTGTGATATTGTCCAACATCACAATGGCACAGTGACCTTGAATGAGCAGGAGAAAAGCTTTGCAAACCCTTTGAACAGCCCGCAGCTCCAGAACATTGATGTGCACCCTGGACTCACGAGCAGGAGAGCGAAAGAGGAGAGGGCTCCTGCCACAGACTAAGAAAGGAGGACAAACAGCAAGTTATCTCAAGTGCCTACACACAAATGAAAGAAGCCTGGGAAACAAGCAGGGAGAACTGGAAGACCTGGCACAGTCAAGGAATTATGATGTGATTGGAATAACAGAGACTTGGTGGGATAACTCACATGACTGAAGTACAGTCATGGATGGATATAAACTGTTTAGGACGGACAGGCAGGGCAGAAAAGGTGGGGGAGTTGCACTGTATGTAAGGGAGCAGTATGACTGCTCAGAGCTCCGCTATGAAACTGCAGAAAAACCTGAGTTTCTGGATTCAGTTTAGAACTGTGAGCAACAAGGGTGATGTCGTGGTGGGAGTCTGCTATGGACCACCGGCCCAGGGGGATGAGGTAGATGAGGCTTTCTTCTGGCAACTCACGGAAGTTACTAGATTGCAGGCCCTGGTTCTCATGGGAGACTTCAATCACCCTGATATCTGCTAGGAGAGCAATACAGCAGGGCACAGACAATTCAGGAAGTTTATGGAAAGTGTAGGGGACAATTTCCTGGTGCAAGTGCTGGAGGAACCAACTAGGGGCAGAGCTCTTCTTGACCTGCTGCTCACAAACCGGGAAGAATTAGAAGGGGAAGCAAAAGTGGGTAGGAACCTGGGAGGCAGTGACCATGAGATGGTCGAGTTCAGGATCCTGACACAGGGAATACAGAGCAGAATACAGACCCTGGACTTCAGAAAAGCAGACTTTGATTCCCTCAGGGAACTGATGGGCAGTATCCCCTGGGAGAACAACATGAGGGGGAAAGGAGTCCAGGAGAGTTGGCTGTATTTTAAAGAATCCTTATTGAGGTTACAGGGACAAACCATCCCGATGTACAGAAAGAATAGTAAATATGGCAGGCAACCAGCTTGGCTTAACAGTGAAATCCTTGCTGATCTTAAACACAAAAAAGAAGCTTACAAGAAGTGGAAGATTGGACAAATGAACAGGGAGGAGTATAAAAATATTGCTCGGGCATGCAGGAGTGAAATCAGGAAGGCCAAATCGCACCTGGAGGTGCAGCTAGCAAGAGATGTTAAGAGTAACAAGAAGGGTTTCTTCAGGTATGTTAGCAACAAGAAGAAAATCAAGGTAAGTCTGGGCCCCTTACTGAAGGAGGGAGGCAACCTAGTGACAGAGGATGTGGAAAAAGCTAATGTACTCAATGCTTTTTTTGCCTCTGTCTTCACGAACAAGGTCAGCTCCCAGACTATTGCACTGGGCACCACAGCATGGGGAGGAGGTGACCAGCCCTCTGTGGAGAAAGAAGTGGTTCGGGACTATTTAGAAAAGCTAGACGAGCACAAGTCCATGGGGCTGGATGCGCTGCATCCGAGAGTGCTAAAGGAGTTGGCAGATGTGATTGCAGAGCCATTGGCCATTATCTCAGATGACAGAACGAGGAGTAATGGTCTCAAGTTGTAGTGGGGGAGGTTTAGGTTGGATATTAAGAAAAAACTTTTTCAGTAGAAGGGTGGTGAAACACTGGAATGCGTTACCTCGGGAGGTGGTAGAATCTCCTTCCTTAGAAGTTTTTAAGGTCAGGCTTGACAAAGCCCTGGCTGGGATGATTGAGTTGGGGATTGGTCCTGCTTTGAGCAGGGGGTTGGACTAGATGACCTCCTGAGGTCCCTCCCAATCCTGATATCCATAGAATATCAGGGTTGGAAGGGACCTCATGAGATCATCTTGTCCAACCCCCTGTTCAAAGCAGCACCAATCCTCAATTTTTGCCCCAGATCCCTAAATGGCCCCTTCAAGGATTGAACTCACAACCTTGGGTTTAGCAGGCTAATGCTCAAACCACTGAGCTATCCCTCCCCCCACATAAGTACAGCCCTCGGCCTGACATCTGCCACAACCCAGAGCCACGCAGAATCATAGAATCATGGAATCTCAGGGTTGGAAGGGACCTCAGGAGGTCATCTACTCCAACCCCCTGCTCAAAGCAGGACCAATCCCCAATTTTTGCCCCATATCCCAAATGGCCCCCTCAAGGATTGAACTCACAACCCTGGGTTTAGCAGGTCAGTGCTCAAACCACTGAGCTATCCCTCCCTCCCTTGAGCTATCCCTCTTATATTCTATGACTCTCTAGATGTCCAGTGCTATACAGTTGTCCTTCTGGGCTCCCCAACCCAACAGGGGCGTGTTAATAATGATCCTTCTGTCCAGAGTGGAGGCGACAAAGGGAACATCAACACATACCCGGCGGGGATTCTGCCACCATGACAGGGATGGTATCACTTGGACAGGAACTGTCACTATGGTGTTCACGGACTGCCAGTTTGGCGAGTACACTGTTTGAAGCCACACTTGTAGGCAACAGAGATGGCATCTTGAAAATGGCAGGACATAATCACATGAAGCCATATGACCTAGGAGAGAGAAAAATCTTGACAGGTATTCGGAGGCTGCTTATGACCTGGTAAATAAGACTGGTCATAGCCTGAAACCTGTCCCTCAGCAGGCAAGCCCTTGCTGTGACTGAATTTAAGGATGCCCCAACGAAGTCGGCATGGGGCAAGGACAGATTTTTTGGCATTTACGCTGACCCCCCCCCGAAGAGGAAAGGGGTAGCAGGATTGTCGAGTCAACACATAGGTCTCTTGGCATGACCTGGCGACAAGGAGCTGATCATCGAGGTAGAGGAAGACAGTGACACCACAGCGTCTGCAACAGGCTACTACTGTAGAGAACACCTCGGTAAAACCCCCGGGGATGGTAGCAATGCCGAAAGCGAACTCTCTATATTGAAAGTGGTCAGAGCCCACCATGAGTTTGAGAAAGCATCTGTGAGTAGGGTGGATGTCCATGTGAAAACAGACGTCCTTCATGTCAAGGGCTGTAAACCACATGTCTTTTTCCAAGGATGTAATTACAGATGCCACTGTGACCGTGCAAAACTTGAGTTTGAGAATAAAGAGGTTAAGATGGCAGAGGTCGAGAATGAGTCTCCAACTGCCTAGGAAATACATCGAGCAAAAACCCCCCCTTTGGTACCGAAGAACCCACTGTGTCGCTCCGCACTGTAAGAAGGACTCCACTTCTCATTTGAGAATATTGGAGACTGAGAAGACAATCTCATCCGTTCTGGTGAAGCCAGCAGATCCGGCGCATACTCCTCCTCAGTTGTGTCGCGGGCAGATCCAGTTGCCCGCTCAAAGGGGAGGGAAGAGAAGAGGAGACTCCCTAGCAGACCAGACCAGCTCTGTGAGATGGTACTGGTCCCATAGCCCCAGAATAACCAACTGGATGGATCTAATGGGGGTTGCAGAGGTTCCCACGGCATGGGGTACTGACCGTTCCAAGGCAGGTGATGAGTAAGTCTACGGTTTAGTCACAGAGGTCACAGAATCTGTGATCTCCGTGACTTCAGCCCTGGCAGCTGGGAGCTGCAGGGCAGTGGTGCCCCCAAGCTCCCAGCTGCCGTGGGCAGGGTAGTACTCCGCAGCTCCCCAGCAGCATGGGGGATCCCCACAGCTCCCCACACCACCAGCAGCAGGGGGATCCCTGCAACGCCCTGGCTGCCACCGCCCATCACAGGGGGATTTCCACAGCTCCCCGTGGCATGGCAGGCAGGGGGATCCCTGCAGCTCCCAGCTGCAGGACGGGTGGGGGGGCCTGGAGCTCCCAGCCACTGGCATCTGCCCAGCCCCTTCCCATTTTGTCATGGATATTTTTAGTAAAAATCAGGGACAGGTCATGGGCTTCCGTGAATTTTTCTTTAGTGCCCATGACCTGTCTCTGACTTTTACTAAAAATATCCGTGACAAAAATCTTAGCCTTAGTGATGAGGTGGAGGTTTGGTCCCAAACTGGTCCAGGCCTTGTGACCAGGAAGGTGTGTCTTGGAGGAAGGAGTGATGGTTCACTGGGCGGTTCAGAATCTCCTGATGAGAAGAAAGCTGATTCTGGGTCCAACAGCGCCACTGGAGGGAAGTCATAGCCCGACAAGGGAACGGGAGACCAACTCCTCCCAAAGGTCAGCTCTCCTGGGGGACTCAACCTCTCTCGAGAGGGAGGGACCAGAAGGAGGGGAGATTCGGCCTGGGAGAAAGAAGTTGTTCTCAGGAGGAGCGCAGGTCTCAGCTCTTCCTGGAGCGAGAGGGGTCCCGTCTGCCCGAACCACCGGAGCCGCAGTGAGACCGTCTCAAGCACTGCCATGGAAGACAAGGATGGTACCACAGGTAACCGATGCTCTCAGTGATCTGTGTTCGGTCGGTGGCTCGTGTTTGCTGCCAGATCACCATCTGGTGCTGATGGGAGCCCTAGACTTATGAGCTTTCACGCCGCTGAGACTTAGGACATACTACGTTTTCTTGGGCTGGGCTTAGAGACTTGCTCGGTTTAGCCAGGGCTGAATCAGACTGCCTTCTTCCAAGTGGATTTGGAGGAAGACTTAGTCTCATGCTTATGAGAATGCTCCCTGCTCTCCTGAGAAAACCCCGACATGGGATATGCAGTAGAGTCCTTCGCTCCTGATTCAGACCTTGTGGCAGGGGGCACCCCTCGCTAAGTCAGGTCGATGTATGGGGGGGCTGCCCCACTCTGGGTCTGATCAGCCCAGAGTCTTGCGCATAGCCCACTACCAGAAACAGGGGTGGGGAGAGTGGAAGGAGAGCTCCCCAAGCCTGGAGAGCGACTAACTAAAAAACAATAAAAATTATCAGATAAAACTTTTAAATTCAAACCTCGAAAAGCTACTTAGAGCTACCTCACTCTGTGCTCAGATAAAGAAATAAAGCTGAAGCTTCAGACACTGGAGGTTATGACCACGACCACGCGGCAACAAAAAGGAACTAGGGAGACCATTGGTCCGCCCCGCCCTTTATCTTTTTGGTCAGAGGCACAAGGTGAGCCAGGGCGCATGTGCAGATCAACAGACGCTGCTTTCAATGTCCTCAAGCTCCAGGCGCAAACGTACCCACGGTGGAATACATGTAGGGACCAGCCTTCCAAGAAAAAGAGCAGCACGCCAGTCTCATGCCTGGTGGTCCCTGCGACCCACCAGCCAGAAACCCAGCTCTGCAGCTGGCAGTGCCAGCCGCTATACCCACCCCACAGCTCCTTTGGCTCCCTCTCAGAGAGCCAGGCACAAAAGCTCCTTGACTCCTGAGACCAGCCCAGCCCATCAGAGAAGGATCCCAGCCTGCCTGCACCCCAGGTTCCCGTGTCTGTACCTTGTACACATCTGTGTGGGTGGCCACAGGCCGGCAGAGGAGTTGGTGCTGCTGGCTGAGGAGCTCGGCCAGCCGGAGGTGGAAAGCGGCTTTGACACGTTTGATGGCTTCTTTGTCCTGCGGCCACTGGCCGCTCCCTTCCATGTGGCACACGACTGAGGGGTTAAATCAGCAACAGGAACAGGGTGAGCCCAGGGCAGCAGTGAGAGACCAGATCACAATGCAGAGGGCTGGGCAGTTTAGTGGCTAGAGCAAGGCACTGGGAGCCAGGACTCTGGGGTTTGGTTCCCAGCTCCAGCACTTCACATGTAAACTTGGGCAGGTTATTTCTCCCCCCGGCCTCCATACCTCAGTTTCCCCTCCTTGCTACCCTACCTTTCATTGGGGCTATATACGCCGGGCAGGGCTTCTCAGCCAATGGAAGCAACGACTCCTTATCCTTGATCCTCATGTGGTACGAATAATCCGGTTTCATGGGGGTTGGAGGGAAGACCTAGGACACAGCCAGACTGAAGTTTAATGGGGTGATACTGGAGAAAGCGGGGTGCACACGGCAAGGCAGCACGTCCCTCCCAAATACGGTGCCCTACTCGTGCCCACCATCGCAGCCAGCAAAAGCACGGCCACGCAAGCAGCCATGTGCATAAACACCAGCACCGCAGCGGTCAAGCCTTGTGCTCCAGGGCACAGGTGGGTGATCGGCTGGGGAAGCCGCACAGGAGATGAGAGAAGCCACTGGGTCTGTTCCTCCGTGGCAGCTCCTAGGATTCCCGAGAGCGAGCGCACGTACAGCGCCCAGCGCAGTGGAGCCTTCTCCCCGACAGGGGCCTAGGAGAATTACTGCCATGTCAGGAGGAGACAATTCCCTATCACGGTACAGTCAGGGCACCATTCCCATAGCTCCCCAGGTGCTGGATCGCCCACCCCTGAGGGGCCCCATCCAAACCCCAGCCATCCAGGGCTGGCTTGGGGCCTAGTGCTCCCTATGGCCACATGCAAGACCCAGGTTGGCCTTCTGAACCAGCTCTTCCGCTCCACAGGGCAGGGACTGGGAGTGATGTGAAGTCAGGGGGCTCAGGCCCTGGAGGGGAGAAGGGGACCAAGCGCTGCTCCCTAGCAAGGCTGGTTCCTCTGGCCAGGCTGGGTCTGAAGCGACAGTCGCAGCCTCAAGCCCCTTCCAGTACCTCACAGCAGCCATTCCCCGCTCCCAGCTCCTGTCTCCATCACACTTGGCTCCTCACCATGGCTAGGATGTTACCCAGCCCCCCCAATGCGGAGCCTGCTGCGGGGCGAAGGGGGCACAGTCATTCCCATCCCTCGTGCTCTCCCTGCCACATTAGACTCACGTCCGTGTATCTGAGGGTCGGGTGGGTCCCCTGCACAGCTGTCACCATCAGCGGCAGCCCCTCCAGGTTCCAGAGCTTGCGGCTCAAGTCATCATAGGAGCGGACGATGCTGACCATGGCCTCCTCCCCAGTCCCTGCAGGCTGAGAAAACCCCAGATGGTCACATGGCAGTGCTCAGTCCACCCCGCCCCACTCTTAAGTGCAGGTGCAACAAAAATCAACCAGGGACCCCTCCCCTGCATCCTCAACCACAGCAGTGGGGAGCTGCAACCCTCCTGCTGCTTCTCCCACTGCGCAGCTCTGCCATCTGACCAGTTCCCCCACCAACTTTTCTGCGTCCTGCCAAACGCAATCACCAGGCCAACAGCATCAGGGACAGCAGGAGCACGCTGCTGCTCTCTCCCACCACAGCTCTGCACGACAGGGAAGGAAAGGAGCACAAGGAGCCAAGCGCAGTTGCCATGTCCCACCCCAGAAGTGGCTGCTTTTCACTGGCGGAGGAAGAGATCCCTATAAAAGGCACTAAAGGAAGCACAAAGAATTATATTGTACGCGCTAAGGGAGAAGCTGAGGAAGTAGCAAGGCTGAAACACACACACACACACACACCCAGTAGGAGGAAGAGCCAGTAGAGAACAAATTAGGAATGCCCAGAGCAATGCAACATAGGTGCAAATAAAGGAAAAGCTGCCGGGGGAGACACTGTATCATGGAGAAGGGAGGCACAAGTCCCTCCCGCTGCGCAGCTCAGCTGTTGCATTCCATTCCGGGTACCACGTCACCAGAGACAGTCACTAAGAGCAACATCCGATGAGAGGGCTGATGGGTGGGATGGGCAAGAGCACAGCCTGTACAGCTGGCAAAGCAACAACTAATGGGACAGGCATCTGCCGAGTGCAACACTGAGGAGGGAGAGGAAACCTTGAGGGTACTAGAGAGCCCAGTGATAGGCACATAGTCAGCACAGAGGAGAGAGGGATTTCCATCCACCACCCTCAGGAGAGGGCCTGGAACAAACAAAAGAACAGGAACGGAGACAGATTTCAAAGGAGCAGCTCAGAGGGACGGTGCTAAGGCAGATGGATCCGACAGCTATAGGATGCCTGATTTTATGGGAGAGCAGCAGTACCCTCTGCCGGACCACTTGGTAATTGCAGACTGAAGTCTTTAAAAGGCTGCCCCAACGAAGGGTAGCAGGATGGTTTGTTCACCCTCTCTCTGCTGTCTCCCTCTCATTGCCCAATGTTCCCAAAGTTGCCTGGCCTGGCTAGCAGGGGACATGCAAATAGGCAATACAGAGCCATAGCCTGTATTCAGGTCTACACTGAAATAAATCACCTGCGGCACCAACTCTCAGAGCTGGGGTTAGATGACGCTGGACTAGCGAGCTATGGAGCTAAAAATTGCCATGTAGATATTCGGGCATTTGGGCTGGAGCCCGGGCTCTGACACCTGCCCCCTTTGCAGCCCAAGCCCAAATGTCTAAACGGCAAATTTTACCTCCATAGGCAGAGCCCGAGTCAGCTGACCCAGGCCAGCCATGGCTGTGCTGAGGGTCTCTTAACACAGTGTAGATGTACCCAGGCAGTGCAACAGGCTTGAAGGCCACACTAAATGGGAATCACTGGGCTAGTTAAGCAGCAGGTGAGACCAGATGATTATAACTGTACTTTCTGGCCTTACTGGCTAGGAAACCCTGCACCTCAAGACTCTCCCCCCACCCTTGCTCCCAGGCCCCATTTTGGATTCCTTCCTGCTCAGCTCCCAGAAGCAGCATTCATAGATGGAAGTTACTGGAGTGTCTGTGCACAACCCCAGCAGCTCCTCAAATCCAAATTCTGTATCCTGGCGCTAGCCTGCCATCCAAACTGCTCCCTGCTAGAGACGGGGGACATAAAGATCAGGCCACAGAACAGGTCTGGGTGGGGACTGGGTTTCTCTAATGCCTCCCATCCCAACCAATGCTGATCCAAGTTGTCTTGGAATACGCTATCCAATTTATCGGGTGACAAAACTGACCTGCTTTACATGCTGGTTTCTTACCCTAAGTCACAAGAGGGACACTGTAAAAGCCTCCTTCCTGCACAGCTTAAGTTGGAGGTAACGTTAGCAGAGCTTGGAGCGCCACCCCCAAGGAAGATGGAAAGAGCAATATGGATCCCTCTCAGGGCTACGGCTCCTTACACTGAAAAGCACCAAAGCCACCTGGAGACGTTTTCTCTCAGATGACCGTGGGCCATGGGCAGCATCTAAGGGCAGCCACAGAACAAGCCACAGCAGGACCTGGGAAGCATTATGAGCTCATGGGCAAGGAGTAAAGCCCGTGACCTATCCCTGACTTTTACTAAAAATAACCATAACAAAATGGAGCCCCGGGGGCCTCCACCAGCTGAGAACTCCAGCTCCACCACCCCGGGGCTGAAGCAGAAAATGTCACGAAGGCCTCTGGAAGCCACAGAATCCATGACCTCCATGACATAATCTTAGCCTTAGTGATACAATAAACAACTCTGTGCAAATCTGTTTTGGATTATGGAAATTAGAGATGGGTCCCATCAAATCCATCCCCCAGGGTCATGGCAGGACCGCTTCCGACAGTGCTTTTACAGCTTTTAAGGCAAGCAGTAGGGCTGGGTGAAAGTTTTCCATATAAATTCTTTTTCAACAGAAAATTTGATTTTTGATTAAAAGATGTTTTTCAACAAAAAGCATCTGTTTTCTGTGGAAAATTTTGAATTTTGGTTGCAAAAATCAAACACCCCAAAATCAAGTTATTTTGTCTAAAACCTGAAATATTTCTATTTAGATATCCTGCATCAAGAGAGCTTGGTGCCCCATGGGAGATGTAGTTTGGTTTCCTCATGTGCCCATTCTCCTCTAGGGGTTGGGCTCCTCAGCTGGGCTGCATCTCCCAAGGACTCCCATGATGAAGAGAGACGGGGAGACTGTGGTCCATCATGGGAGATGTTGTCCAACCAGAGAGCTGGGCCTATAGAGGAGAATGGAAGTATGAGGAATCCAAACTACAACTCCCATGAGGCAGCATGGCACCATTTTCCAATCAAAACACTGCTGGTTTTGGCTGAAGTATTTTTGCTTTGGATTTTTCACTAAAAAGAAACTTTTCTGTGGAACATTTCAATAACATGCTTGGTGCCGGTGGGGAAAAATCACACAGCCTTCCCTGTGGTAATAAATCAGTCCTGACAGCCAAGGCAGGAACAGCTTCTCGAAGAGAGGAGCCCAGCTGCTCGAGCCAACATGCCAAGCAACAATGATATTCTACCTGCAACAGACAGACCAGGGCCAGCTCTGGAGTGGGGACTGGCACGGGCAGCAAAAATCATGGATATAGTGCTCTAAACTTACACAGCCCTTCACAGGGAGACACGCTTTCCCTACCCTGATGAACTTAATATAGACGAGATGGGAAACTTAGGCTATGAAGGCCCCAGGAGGGCTATTCTCAGATGGGAGAGAGAGAGAATGGCTCCTGGAGGAAAGAACGGCTCCTGGAGGAAAGAACGTATGCAGTGAGTTTTAGGGAGGGATTTGGAGGAGAGGAGGGTACCAAGAAGAAGCATGAGACTTTCCCTAGGGGTTGGGATGTGAAGAGGAGACAGAGAAGAGAACTGGGAGGGGCACAAGGGACATAGGCAGGGTGAGATTACATAGCTCCTTAAAGGTCAAGGAGGAGGCACTTGGCTTGGATGGGGGCACAGACAGGGAGCCAGCAGGAGGTTGGAGAATGGAAGAGAGGGGACTGAACAGCTGTAGAGGACGTTAGCAGCAGAATCCTGGAGAGAATGGAGGGGAAGGAAAGGAGGTTACAGGAACTAGAGCAAGGCAAGCTAGTCACAGACCTAGAGATAACAGAGGACAGTGTGGATTTCAAAGGGGAAGAGGTGACAGGGAGCCCCACAGCTGGAAAAGCAGGAAGGTTCTGGGTCAGGATCGAGGGCGACAGGAGGCGGTGTTTGTGTGGGGAGCCTCAGGGCTGGAATAGCAGGGGGACTGCAGGAAAGGATTATGAGACAGCCACAGAACCAATTAATTTGCTGCACTGGCTCAGGGCCTCACTGAGTGTTCAGACAGGTACATTTCCTGTCCTTTTGTTAACCTCAGCATCTCACAAGTAGCAAGCCAGGAGTCTCTAGGCCCCAGAGCTACACCCCTCACACCCTGCCTCCTTCACAAACGCCAGAGAGAAACCTCCTGCGCCAGCCCTGGGATTTTAGACAAGACCTCACCTCTCGCCCAACTCTGATCACAGACTCCAGCACAGCTCCTGTGTAGCAGATAGAGGATTCAGGAATATCTGCATGGCTACAAAGACAAACCAAAGCAAGAGGAGCTGTGAGATGCACGTGGCCCCACCCTCGGAAGTCCAACCTCCTGCAGAAATCCCACCCCCCCATCACCGGTGAGCGCCTGCTGGAGCCCTGGGAATTCATCACCCAAGGAAGGTTACGGTTACGAGATGGTCACTTCGTTTCTCCCCCGCCCAGGACAAGGCATTATCAGGAACATACCCAAAGGAGCATGGGTTCAGAACCACTGGAAGAACTCAGAGAACTACAGGCTTGCTGAGTTCACAGCCAAACCTCCCAACCTGCCAGTGGCACTGCAAGCTGCAGCTGCTGTTCTCAGATCTCTGCGGGGCGGGGCACGAAGGGATCAGTAGAGCCAAGGGAAGCTTTTAGTTCCGGGCGAGGGTCTCGTTTTTGGACACTAAGCCTAAATTGCCAATTGCAGGTGTTCAGAGCACTGGGTGGATGAACACCCTGCACGGATACAGCACCTGCCATCTTAAGATCTCAGAGAACTTTACAAGCAGGTAAAATCTCCCTTGTAGAGATAAGGAAACTGAGCCACGGAAGTGCAAGGCGACTCCCCCACCGCCCTAAGGTCACATAGATCCAGTGGCAGAGCTAGGAATAGAATCCAGGAGTCCCTACTCCCAACAGCCCTGGCTGTATCGATGGGGTAACGGTGGCTAACTGATGTCAGCGTCCTCAAGTCTCAAACCTCACCCAGTTACCCCTATCCTGAGCCCAGTAACTTGTGTCTGAGAAGAGTGTAATCAGCTGACCCCCCAGCTCCATAGTGCTCCTGACCAGGCAGCACGGCGGTCGCACCCTACTCACAGACACAGCAGGTGCTTGACAATCTGCTCAGGGATGAGGCGCTTCTGGCACATGGTTTCCGCGCCCCATACCACGGCCTCGCAGATAGCGCCGTCCTGGAACCGCCTTAGCTCAGACTTCTCCCCCCAGAACTTCCGGAACTCGGCAGCCTGCGGAGAGAGCGGTCAGAGCATGGCTTGGGGGAGCAAGCCGCGGATGCGAATGCAGCCCATGGCGATTGCAACTGCCAGCTCTTACCACCTCATGTCTGGTGTGGGTGTCTCAGGCCAGTTCCCTCTAGACAGGCATTCAAAAGCCACCCCTCTATCTGGCTGCCAACCTTGTTAGCAAGGCCCTGGAGATGGAACGCCCCCCATCCATGGAGGCGGGGCCCCTCCTGGTCATGGAGACACAAGCTGGCAGGGCACACATGGAAAGCTCAGACTGTGCCCTGGGGCACCGCAGCCACTAAAACGGACTGATCAGAGTCGGGCACACAGGGGCTTGGTAGGCAGAAAGAGCCTGCTAGGGAGTGACCACAGCCCTCAGACCTATTCCAGTGATGCCCCAGCGCCCCCGTATGCCCAGGATGTGGCTAAAGCTGATGCAGCAGAGACCGCGCCCCCCCCAGCCCGTGGAACTGCTCAAAGGCCTGAGGATTTTCCCTGTTGTTACGTCAGAGTCGGGTCCGATCCCGATCCCTGGAGCGGGGTGGAGGAAGAGACCAGGTGCAAGGTCTCAGTTCAGCTCCATCGCTCCTCTTCCGGACTCATCCCTCTGAGTGCATTGTCCCCTCTTTGCATCCCTCCCCAGGCATCCCCTCCTCCAGCACAAACACACACAGTGTATTGCTCCCCGCACCTTAGCTCTGCCTCCCCCTATCGCCACCCACAAACCGATAGCGAGGGCTCGGCTCCCCTCTCTGCTTTGCCACTGCTGCCAGTCGCCGTGTCCGATTTCCCTTCCCGACACCTTGGCACTTCCTACCAGCCTGCCCCTACACCGGGACGGTGCTCCCGGTAGACACCCGCAAAGCCGCCACGCCAGCCTCCTTCCGACCCCTCTTTAACTGGCCCTTGCTGCAATGCCGACAGACTACTCGGCAGCCAGCGTGCTGGGGCCGCTGCTTAGCATGACGATCGTCTGCCATCACCTGCTCCTCCACCCGCATCTCTCTGCGGTCTCTGGTACGTGCGTCATAAGCTGCTTGTGCCAGAAAACCGGCTTTTGTTAGCCCTTTGTTCAGCACCTAGCAGGACAGAACCCTGAGCGAGGCTTCCAGAGACTACTGCAATGTAAGCGCCACCCTCCCAACCCTGGGTAGGAGCAGCCTCGCCCTCACCTCTGGTCGATCTGCCTCTGGTCCCTTCTCCAGAATACTAGTGGCAAACTCAGGGGTGAGCAAGAGCCCGAATGACAGGTGTCCGGCATCCTTGTGCTTCGGGGGCTCGGCGCTGATAGGCCACTGGGGAGAAACAGGAAACACAGCATGAACGGAACCACCTTTGGCAGAGCGGCACCTGCCCGGGCACCACTCCCCCTCTACTGGGTAGATTCTCCCCAGCCGTGCTGCTCCCCAGAATCCCTGCCCTCTGGGGCCAGGCAGGCACGGCAGCCATGCACTCAAAACCTCTCCCCCATGCAAGAGCCCCATACCAGCTTCTGCTGTAGTGCTGCCAAGCAGCGGCTTGGTCATCCAGATTAGCTACAGCCCAGCAATGCAAGTTCTTTCACTACCCCCATCACCAGCGGGTCTCAATCCCTGCCTCGAAGGGACCCCACCGAGAGAGGGAAAAGGGGGGTGCAATCCCCATGGCCTCTCTGCTGAGACCACCAAGCCAGGACAGCCAGGAACTAGACGGAGCTCCACCCGAATCGGTCAGCAAACAGCTACAACTTTTGACCCTGGGTTGGATTTGAACCAGCAGCCTAGATGCGAAAGGCACAATAGGCTGCACCCCCAGCCCCCTGAGCTAGCCAGCCCCCTCTGAGAGGGGCACAGGGCAAGGACTCTCCCTTCCCACCTTTCCCCAGGCAGTACAGCAATGGAAGGAGTCAGGAGGCCCGAGGGAAGAGTCGGCAGGAGAGGGAGCTATCAGAGAAGCAGCTGCTGCGTTACACAGGAGGCTCTGAGAAGATGGGGGGGTTACCTGCGGTGCCTGGGGCAGGGAGTGCGTCAGCAGCAGCACCCTCCCGGCCAGCCCTCGCGCCAGCAGGGAGGTGACGAAGGGCAGGGCCGCAGCTACGTAGTTCCCGCCTCGATCCATCAGCTCATTCAGCAGCTGCATCTTCTTGCAGGCCCCTTGCAGCTTGGAGACGTGCTTCAGGCTGCAGTGAGGGAGGAGAGAGCCTCAGTCACCTTGGGAAACGCCCCTGGGCTTCCCCCTGCCAAGCCACTTCAAGACAGTGGCACCTGCAGAATGGTCCCACAGTAGGAGGGATGCAGGGAGGGGGTCACGGGCCAGGAACTGGGCCACAGTCAAGGGATCAAGTGCACCCAGCATCATCCAGCTGGCGAGGTAAAGTCTGATACAGCGTGGACCAGCTAAGCTGGGATTCCCAGCTCTCTCCCAGCGTGTACTGGAATTCCCAGCCCTCGTGGCTCCGGGGAGATCAGACCCTGAAATGGCCACCTAGGCTAGCCAAACCAAACTGCTGGGATGTGTGCATAGCACACCCTTTCTGAGGCGGGGGGAGCAGGGTCTGCAGGGGGAGTGGGAGGCAGCTGGGGGGGAGGGAGCAAATGATGACCTGAGTTACCGGGCCGCATCTGCGCTGCGCTTTTGCCAGCATCCCGTGCTGAGCTTGGGACAGCCAGTTGCTCTCTGACTAATCCCCCGCACACCGTCCCCAAGCCACGGCAACCAGACTTACTGGAAGACGTGGTCGAAGGTCCTGATTAGAGGCTTGGGGGTCATAAGCAGCAACTGGAATCCATCCACCGTTCGGTCGTCCAGGACTTCCATCGAGCGCTTGGCTTCGAACTGGACCTGAGGGAGGGGCAGTTGTGAACGGAGGATAGGGGAGAGTTCATTCCACTGGCAGCCTGAGCATAGGTCCTTCAGCACCCAAGAGCACCCTGGCTGCCCAGTCATCTGCAGCCCAGCTGCAACCCACACCCCACCCCGATCTGGGAGGAGCCCAGAGGTAGTCCTGGCTCTGAGCCCAGCCAATCCTCGGCCCCAGATCTCACTGTTGGGCAGGACGAACCCTAAATAAAATGACTCCAGGGTGGAGACAATTAGGCTTAGGAAGGAGAAGGCACAAGGTGCCTGTGCTGAGCTCTCACATCCATCTCTAAAGCATCACACACAGTTCTGGGGCTAGAACCAGGAACAGCCGTGCCTGGGGAGCGGGACCCGGATCCCTTATCGCGTCCAACGGTGTCTCTGCGTGGCCAGCTAGAAGCAGCAGTTCCCCCTCCCCTGTGACTGGTTATCTTGGGCCCCGGACACTGGCCTCACATCGCCCTGGGGGGTGGCAGTATGGTCTGCACCTCGAGGAGTTCAGAGCGGTTAATCTAGAGACGTTCACCAGTACTATATACACTTTAAAAACCTACAGAGACAATTTTAAATAACGGCCCTTTGCCCTAGGAGCCCAAAGCAGCTTACACAACACTAGTAATAGAAAGGAATCGATTCACCCACACCACTGAAATGCAGCCACCTCTGAGGTGGAGCACAGCAGCTGTTTAAATGCAACATACCTGGGCATGAAACCTACAGCACGTAGGGAATTCCAACTAGTATAAAATGCTGCCAGATGTCAGCTCAGCACCACAGGCTATGGTGAGCACAACACACCCACCTTCTGCTGTCCACACTGGCTTCCCCTAGAATTGCTAATCAAGTTTAAGGTCTCGGTCCTTGTCATCACAGTGCTCCATGGCCTGGACCCAGGGTACCTAAAAGACCATTTACAGCTCCAGGACGAAGACCGTGGCTGACAACGTCACTCCTCTGGCACAATGGAACTCTCACTAATAAGGGTAAAGCTCGTCTGTGCAGGAGACGGAACCGTCTCTTGGGGTGATCAGAGACAGCAGAATGAACTGCCCCAGGAGCTAAGGACTATCACAAACATCACCACTTTCCACTCCAAGAGCAAGGAGCAAGTTTTTGATCTGCCTTCTCCAACATGAACATAAGAACGGCCACAGTGGGTCAGACCAATGATCCATCTAGCCCAGGATCCTGTCTTCCGACAGTGGCCAATGCCAGGTGCAATGAACAGAACAGGGCCATTTTGAGTGATCCATCCCTTGTCGTCTAGTCACAGCTTCTGGCAGTTGGAGGTTTAGGGACACAGAGCATTGAGTTGCATCCCTGACCATCTTGACTAACGGCCACTGATGGGCTTATCCTCCCTGAACTTGGACAATTCTTTTTTTTAATCTAGTTATGCGTTTGACCTTCACAACACCCCCTGGTAACAAGTTCCACAGGTTGACGGTGTTGGGTGAAGAAATACTTCCTTGTGTTGGTTTTAAACCTGCTGCCTGTTAATTTCCTTGGGTGACCCCTGGTTCTTGCATTAACATGAAGTGGTAAATAACACCGCCCTATTCATTATCGCCACACCATTCATGATTTTTCCATCTATGTGCCTCTCTGTTTCCCTTAGCCCCTCTGGCCTCAGGCACAGGTGCTGGAACTAGGGGTGTGGGGGGTACTGCCACACCCCCTGGCTTGAAGGGGTTTTCATTATACACAGGGTTCACAGTTTGGTTCAATGGCTCTCAGCACCCCCACTATACAATTGTTCCAGCACCCCAGCCTCAAGAGACAGTCCCATGTCTCTGAGGGCTAAGAGGTGCTTGCAGTGTATGAACATAAGAATGGCCATACTGGGTCAGACCAAAGGTCCATCCATCCCAGTATTCTGTCAGCCAACAGTCACCAACGCCAGGTTCACTCCCTCTGGGGCACCTAACAGGTAATGATCAAGTGATCTCTCTCCTGCCATCCATCTCCACCCTCTGACAAACAGAGGCTAGGGACACCATTCCTTACCCATCCTGGCTAATAGCCATTAATGAACTTAACCTCCATGAATTTATCTAGTTCTCTTTTAAACCCCATTATAGTCCTAGCCTTCACAACCTCCTCAGGCAAGGAGTTCCACAGGTTGACTGTGTGCTAAGTGAAGAAGAACTTCCTTTTATTTGTTTTAAAGGTAACTGTACATGCTGCATTCGGTGCAATAGACGGGATCGCTTCCACTCTACTGCTGGACTTCTGCCTAGATTATTGTCACAGGTCGCTAGGCTCAGCATACAGCGCACACTATCATTTTTAAACACACACACACACACAGAGCAAGCAAGCACGCACACAACAAACTACCAGACAAACTCACCCCCAGGGTCACTCAGTCGCTCCTCCTTCACCTGGAGAACTCCCTCGCAAAACCCCTGCCCGCTAGCTCCTCTGGTCGCTTTGAAGCCAGCTTCTTAACCCCGTTCTCCCTAGGTTAGCCCCACTCGTCATGGGATCCTAAAGGGGTTAAGGATCAAGGACAGCAGGCTAGAGCCTCGTTAGTGAGCTCTCAGCCTAGGCAGCCGCTTGGCTCGGCACACGCCGCAAAAGGTGCATTTAACAGCAGCAACAACAAAAACCCTAGCAAAACAAGACACTCCACCACACACACTGCTCACTCTGGGGAGAAGAGGAGAGACCAGCCAACACACGACATGCTAGTCGCATTGCTTAGTGCGCTACTGGAAGGCTTTCAGATGCTACGGTGAAGAGTGTGATATGAAAACCGACAAGGAATGGGAGAAAACACAATAGGGATAAGGGGTAGATGCTCATACTCCGATCCCAGCTCCTGTGAAAAGTACCTAAGATCTCCAATGACCACAAGCAGGCAGAAAGCCTGGTTCTACACGGTGTCAGAAGACAGCACTTTAAGCTGTACAGCAACCTCTGGAACCATGCTGGGACACTCACTTGATAGGAAGAGCACCACCTACAGAACCCCGTTCCTCTGAGGTCTCCCATCCCAGCACACACAGGGCCTCACCCTGTTTAGCTTGCTGGGCAGGACACAGCACAAGCAGCCAACGCACAAGCTGCATCCTTCCTACACTTGCTTGTCTGTAATACACTACAGCTGGGATAGAAAAGCCTCTGACTCTGACAGGGGAAGGGGCATCCCAGGCAAGGGGAAATTGGCTCCTAGTACCAAACAGGCCTGTGCCAGGACAAAGCCACTTGGCAAGACCAGTCTGGAAACAGCAGGCAAAGGGAGCCTTGGGAGGAAAGAGGGAGGCGAGACTCTATGGGGATGCCCATCCGTAACACTGCCAGTACCTGCTTGTACTTGCTAGCGGTCATGTCGGCGCAGAGGTTCACCAACCCCGAGGGGTCCACAAAGACCACTTCAAACGCCTGGTGGAAGTCGGCCAGGGTGGGCTGGAAGAGAGAGCATGCGGCTTAGCACGCAGGAGTAGCACCCACAGAGATACACGCAGCAACAGACTCTGCACCACCCAGACCCTTAGAGTAACAGCAACTCGCAAACGCGGAGCACAGCCCATGTGCCATGCAGGCCATTCCCCTGCACAGCACAGTGGGTAGGGGGGTATTTGCATCCCTGGACAGAGAAGACAAAGCACGGCGGTTAAGTGACTCGTCCACAGGCATACGCTGAGTCAACAGCGGAGCCAACAATAGAACCCAGGTGCCCATACCCAATCCTAGCCACCGGACCACGCTGCTGGGAGCCACACCTGCTCCTTACCAGCGAGCTGTCTGCGTCCTTTGACAGGCTGATCCCAGTTGCACTCAGGTCCGAGGTAGCTGCGAACAAAGAAAGGGTCAGTGCTCTGTGCTGGGGGGAGTTTATCGTACCGCACCCCAGGACTGGGTTCTAAAATACTCTCCCTGTACAGCCATTTAACCCTGCGGGTGAAGCTCAAGGCTGCACTTTGCTGTAAGTTTCCAGACCATCAAATCAACAGGACTGTCGTGGTTTCTTAACTCTCTCTCTAGAGATCAAATCACAGGGCATCATCCTGCCTTCACCCTAGGGTGGGAGCTACAGAGGATCTGGCTGGTCTTGCTCAGAATTCTTACCAGTCTGTCATAGGACATTTAACTGGGGATCCTACAGGGACAGAGGCACATCTGTCCTCCAGGCCCCTCCAAGCCCAGCCTTGGCTGCGTGGCACACTTAGGTTTACGCGCCAGCTTTACACCTTTGGGTTCTAGGTTCGGCTGTGATCCAAGCCAAAGGTGCTGCCATCGGGGAGCTCACCCAGGAACTGCAGAACGCTCCTCAGCACCTGGTAGCCGCTCATCCCCTGGCTGATCTTGTGCTTAGCCAGCAGGTAGACAACCAGCATGGAGGCCATGAAGCCGTTGAGACACCCCAAGCCCTGTTGGGAGACAAGACACAAAGCTAGGGCAAGCTCCAGGCCTGCCCCGGAGTCACAGGCTGCCTTGGCAAATGCAACGGCAACTCCAGAGAGCCCAAGAGCACGCAGCCTGATTCCCTGCAGTGCCAGGCTCAGCTGAGTAACGACGCCAGCTTCGGCTGCCCTTCCCCCAGCAGTGCCAGCATGGGCACCCTTGCCTCTTGGACTGCTCCAGGGATCTAAGCGCCTTTCATCTCCTGTGGCTCGAAAACCCCTTCCCCAGGGAACCAGAACAGCCAGCAAGGGAACGTGGCAGGGCCAGGCGCTGACGCCAGAGACCATCACTGGACCCTAGACAGCAGACAGAGGGCCTGCCTGCCCCAGGGCGACACCCTGCAGTTCACACTTCCCCAGCCAGGGGAGCGAACCAATCGCTTGGACTGGTCTGAATGGAGCATCATGAGATCTTGAGGGACCAGACAGGGCCAGGAAGCTCAACCTCAATGGGCCAGCGACCTTGCACACCTTCCATTCCTATCTACAGAGCAGGAACCCGGGGGCAGGAGGGAGCTATTGGAGATCAGCGGGGAGCATACCAAGCTGGTGTGCCTCCCACACACACACCCCAAAGGCAGAGCGGGCCGGGGACAACGTGCCCCCGGTCCCTTCCCCACTCCTCATGCGGGAATAAAAGAGGCCAGGCCCCACACACACGCACGGGGGTTGCAGGGGCAGAGCCGAGCAGGCCAGCCCATCCCCAGACGAGGCTACCTTGCCGAGCTCCCGCTGGTGCAGCCAGACTTTGAGGAGGGCGACTCCGTCCCTCATGCCGGGGAAGTCGGCTCCGGCGCCAGCGAGGAAGAGCAGGTTGGACTCCAGCCCCGTGTCGCAGAGGATGGAGTTGTTGTAGTGGGGAGTGGGGGACTCGGCAGCTCCTGGGGAGGGAACAAGGCAGCCCGACCCAATCAGACAAGTTACTGGCACTTTTAACCCAATCGAACCCTCCACATCCTTCTCAGTTAGAAACTCCCACAGAACCTGCAGCGCCACAAGGGGCTGGCTGCAGAACGTGACACCCCTTGCACCGGAGGACGGCAGCGGGGGCTGGCTGCAGACTCGAGCTGGTGCTGCCTTGTAGCCTTCCCAGCTTTGTGGGGTGGGAGCAGCAAACTGCTGTTCCCCCATCGTGGTGGGAGAAGGTCTTAGCCAGACTGCAGCGAGCAGGGAAAGGAAACGGTGCAATGCGAGGGCAGACCCTCCGGTGACTTGATGCCCCTATATGGGGTGTACTGAGCCCACTGACCAGACAGGATCCAGCAGGGAATGCTAGTGGGTCCAGAGACCCAGCAGGGACCGAGAAACCCACATACACACTCCCTCTCTCTGTTGCGGGCTACACCATGACCCCACCCTGCAGGAAATTCCGCTCCCCTCCCCCCCCATGGCCTCTATCCCAGGATCAGCCACGCACCCAGCTCCCGCACACCCCAACTCTGAATGTCCCAGCCCTACCTTCTCCAGGGGAGCCCTGCTCCAGGAACCAGGCCGTCCGGACGTTGTTCTTGCTGGGGTACAAGCGGCTGGGCTTGAAGAAGCCAGGGGCGGGACAGGCATAGAGCCGGACAGTCACCAGCTTCTCGTCTTTACCTGCAAGCACCAAGGGGGAGCGAGGTCAGAGAGAGTGACACAGGACAGGGGATTAACCCAGGAAGGGGCCAACACCCCCTTCTCCTTAGAGGGACGAGATCATCGACCTTTCCCTTTTACTCCTTAGAGCTCCCAGCAGGAGACGGAGACATTATCGGTAATGAGGACGACGAATCAACAGCGCTGACGATAACTCCTCCTAGTTGCCCCTGCCCAAGTCTCCAGCCACCCCGAACTCCCATCCCCGGGAGGGGCCAAGGGAAGGCACAGAACAACGCATCTCTCATTCACCTTTCCTAGCACCCTCTCGTCCTGCCCCCAATGCTCCGCCAATCGCCCCTGGCTCTCCATTGCCGGACTTTGGGCCTGCAAGAGCAGGCCCTCAGCTTGCGACCCATGGCCAATGCGACGCCTGGCAGCGACCGTCACACCCAGCAGCGACGGCCCAACCCTAGGATTAACCTGGCTCCAAGGCCGGGGTGGGCCTCTTCCAGTTGGCCTGGAAAGAGTCATGGGCACAGAGGATGCTGCTCAAGCAGCAAGATAAGAGGGACCAGACGGGGTGCATCAGTGCTGCACACTGTGGCATTTCACTGGAGTCCCCACTGTTCTCCAGCCCTTTGCTAATGCAGCCAAACAGACTCCTATCTCCTGGAGGACCCAGGATGACACTGGAAGGCCCATTCCCGCACCCCCGAATGCTTTGCCCAGGTGCCTGGGCTACTTCCAAAGTCTTCAGCCCCCAGAGCAACCCTGTCCCATTAGTGCCTCTGCGCTGCCAGTTCCTGTTGATCGCTCTTGTCTGTGAGGCCAAGCCCGGCTCCCGGAGAGATTCACATCAATGTCGATTCCAGGCCAGTTTTCTTCCCAGCACCATGTCCTGTGCGCACAGGTACCAGTCTCAGACCCTTGGGCACAGCCCTGCCAGTGATATGGGGTGGGGGTTGCAGCAAGCACGCAGACCTGGCATTGCTCGATGTGACAGCACCACCGAACTATGCAACTTCACTGACAAGGTGAGAGGAGCCCTGGGGATCAGGAGGCCCTAGGGGAATGACGGGTGGGTGGGGAGTTCACAGACATGGTACCTTGAGGCTGCAGGAGCAGGATCGGCTTGAGATGGTTGCTGTTCATGTACGTGAATCGCACGCTGCCAAAGAGCTTTTCCTTGGAGAGGTGCTGAGCAATGTGGGCCAGGTACAGGGCTCTCTTCCGGTGGTATCGCTGGTTCAGGTTGTCTTTGTCCTGGAGGATTGCCTGAGCAAGAAGGGGACAGAGGAATCATCTCTGATGCTTCCAGAGCCCAGTTCAGCCCAGCACACATGCCCCTCTCTCCCCTGTAGACATGCAGCCACCTCTGGGGTGAGAAAGTGACAGGCAGAGAAACAGCACTGCAGAACCAAGAGCCATCCACTCCAGCTCTAACAGTGCCAGCAAACTGCAGCCAGCCTGCCAAGCATTAGCAGACCGCATGCCTCCTGCAGGGAAGTGCAGAGCTATTCGGCTGACTCACCCTGACAGCCAGCCCAGGTGGGTCACTTTAGCTGAAAGCCAGGCACATAAAAGGCAGAGTCGTTCTGAGGAGTGAGCTGAAAAGAGGGACAGGAAGTCCTGGCACACGAAGTGCTCTTATGCGAGTTCTTGGCATATAACCTACTACAAGTGCAGGTGAATGGTGCAAAGGCTTCACCTGCTCTTTGACACAGACTCAGGAGCAGGCCAAGGGCAGGCCACATGGTGGCTAAGGAAGCCAGATTAATGCCAGTGAGTTTGGGTGCAAAGGAAATGCCCAGTCCCTACCCAGGCAGAGGGAGCAGAGAGGAGAAAGGGACAGGTTATGCTGGAAATCAAGCAGCAGGAAGCTTTGATCTGGTTAGACTGGGAAAAGCGGGGACAATGGAGTCCCCGTGGGATGAGGTCCAACTCCCTTAACAACTTCTGGCACGAAGCAAGGCCTGAGACTGATGTATCATCTGATCTAAGCCCTGAACGGTAAGCCTGGCACATTAGATAGAGAATCCGGGACCTGCATGCACTGGGCATCTTTACCCTGTGAAAGCACTCAGCGTAAAGCTTCTACAGGACAAGACATCGGCCACGGAAGGAACACGGGAAAAGTTGTGGCACCACACCAACCCCACGCCTACCAGGGGTGCTTGGACTCACCCGGGGCATCGTCACTGCCAAGTCCACGTTGATCTCCGGCTTGATGCATGTGCCCAGCAGGTAGCTCCCCACCACCGTCACCGTGGCTGGCGGCAGGAAGCGGAACTTCCCCTTTACGCTGGAAGGCACCTGGAGGAACGGAACCTTCACATCCTTTGGGAGCCAGGACTGGTTGGCGAGCTGTGGAAGGCAGGGAGGGAGGTGAAGAATAGCTCCAGATCCCAGCAATGGCTAAGCTCACCCAGGTACGAGCAGGGCTCTGCCAAGTGAGCTGGGACTCGGTCACCCACCAAAATACTGCTCAGAGCATCAAAGGGCGAGTGTAGGACCCTGAACCAAAGGCCGTAACTCAGTGGCTAGACATGGGTCCTGCAGGGATTCCCCCTTTGTTTCACAGTCCTCTCTCCTGTATTCCCTATCATATGTATATATATCCCAGCCATGATATCCATGGACCCTACAGCTACAGGACCCTACAGGGTGGGGAGGGCAGGATCTATGCACCCCAGAAACATTCTCCGGAGGGGGAGCAGCAGTACACCCAGCAGGGTTGGAACCACTGCACCACTCGGCTGAGTCATAATCATGACACGTGAAACACAAAGGGCAAAGCCGGTTGGAAGTGGCTCATTGCCAGCCCTGCTCGTTTGTAAGCAGACAGCCCCGTCGCCTCCCCCGGCCGCCCCAGGACGTACATCGGTTTCCAGGGTCTCTGGGACAGCACTCAGCAGGGTGTTGATTTCGTGGAGGAAGGCATCGATCTTCTGCTTCTTCTTCTCCTTTAGCTTCACCTCCTTCAGCAGCTCCTCGATCTGCAGAGAGAAGGGGAGACCGTGAAGGGCAGCCTCAGCAATGGAAATCACTGCTGACTTTTATCCTGCCCTTCGAGGGGGATTCCCAGTCGGGACCAGGGGGTAACGCTCTCTGTAGGGTAAGACGGGAGCTCCCAGCCCCTCTCAATGACTCCTCTATGCCAGGTAGGTTTCTCCAGCACCCGGACATACGGGTAATATGGTTGCATGATACCAAATACGAATTATTCTCCTCCAAAGGGCATCCTCCACTGGCCAGTGGTAATTCATGTCGGTCCCCGTGCTGCTGCTAATTGCTAAGCTGCACAAAAACTTACAAATGTCAGTTCCCTCTTGTTCGATGCTTAGCCAGAACAAACGGGTTCAACTGACATCCGTTTCACTGTGGCTGGGAAGGGTGAAGGGAAAGAATCCCTGCTACAGCAAAAGACACTGCAGCATCCAGGAGCTAGGCCTGAGAGGTAGGTGTGGGCTTGCCTGCCTAGCCATCAAGCTGGCACAGAACGTGGCTGAGAACTGCTCCTCTTCAACTGAGGGCGTTTAAGATCAGAAGAGATCCTCAGATCATCTACCCTGACCGCCTGTCTATTGCAGACCATTAAATTTCACTCACTTAGCCCTATACTGAGCCCAATAACATGCATATATACTTTTCAGTTTTCCAACCAGGGTTCATGCGGGGTTTGAACCCAAGGCCTCTGAGACCATAAACACAAGACAAACTGCTTGGCCATCAGGCCATTTTATCTAGCTCTGCAAATTCTACAGCAAATGCACATTCCTACACTTCCAAAATGATGTCCAATGCCTCCCCACCCCCAACAGGCAAACGTGTCCCACCCACACCCGAGGCATCCCAGTGCACTATCCACAATTCCAGGCACACATTCAGCACTCACTCATAAAGTCAAGCCAATGTCCAAAGAGCAGCCAAAATCAAGGGCCTCCCCAACCACCTTCTTCCCCCAAATGGAGGCCCTGATCCTGCAATTAGGTTCCCCTAGTGCTGACCCATGGGACATTGCGGAACCCCAACAAGAGAAGCAGAATCCAAAGCTCGGGACCCTGCACTTCGCTTGACGGTAGAAACGTGCAGATAGAGAGGGCTCAGCAGCAGTGCTTCTAGCAGGAACAGTCTTGTGATATCATCATGAAAACTACCATCTCAGGCACAAAAATCTATTTAAAAAATTCGGATCCCCCAAAATTAAGGCTTTTTTGGCCAAAATTTTCATACATTTTTCAGCCAGCGCTACTGTCTACCCATCATGTTGCAGGTGAAGAATCAGAGAATCGTTTGTTCACCCGCTGAAAATGAAATCACCCCAAATGAACAAACCCATCAAATTTCCTTTCAGTGCCGCCGCCAGAGGCTCAATGTTGTTATCCCCATTATACAAACTGGAGAGAGGTCAAGGGACTCGCTCCATGGTTGGGGCCGAACTGGGACTGGAGCTTGGCAGTTCCCAGTGCCGTAATCCACCTGCTGCTTCCCAAGCCTCCCCAATTCCCAACACACATTCCTGGCTGGAAAGAATCGGGCTACCAGGTCAAATGCAGCACAAAGTGGATCCCATTTGACTCCCTGGCTTCTCCTGACCTGCAGGCGAAGAAGGCTGGAATGGAAGAGGTTCTCCGTCTCCTTCAATTGGTTCAGCTCCTCATTGGTGGGCAGCTTGTACAGATCAGCCCGGCTGAGTTTCACCTGTTTCACTACACCCTCCGGAGCTGAAGCCCTTTTCCTTCCCTGGGCTTTGCCTTTCTTGGGGAGATCCTGATTCTCCTCCTCTGTCTCCATGTCTCCCTCCGCATTGTCAAACACCTGTGATGACATAAACAAGCCGATTAGAAGCCATGCAGATCTGATCATAAATGCCACTGGGAGAAAGCATGAGTCACCAAAGCAGGGTCAGTAAGAAACCTCAAGGTTGGGTGGGATTCAGCCCAGTTCCTAATGGGTAAGGGACCTTAATACCCAAGCCACCTCCAGGACTGGCACCCACAGACCCACCATAGAATAGTCTAGGACTAAATGGGCCATGGAGACTGAATGAAAATTCTCTGCCTTACACAAGAGGTTGAAGCACAGCGAACATGAGATGGAGAAGCTGGCACTCCCCCGGGAAGGTAATTTATACACCCCATCAGACTATCAATGTCTTTTACTTCTTACCCACAGCCTTGCCCTCTGAAAAGTGCTTTACAAACAAAAACACCCTTGAGAGGTCAGTAAATGCTATCCCCATTTAAAGAGGGGGAAACTGAGGCACTGAATTTAAAAGAAGAGTCACTTCAGACTGTCTTCCCTATTAGTGCTCCAGTAGAAGTACCTCTGAAACGTTCCTAACTCTGAACAAAACGTTACGGTTGTTCTTTCTAAAGCTAAGAACGGAACACTGATTTAACACAACTTTGACACTTTACTATACAGAAGAAAAATGCTGCTTTTAACCATCTTAAATTTAAATGAAACAAGCAGAGAAACCGTTTCCTTACTTTGTCAACTCTTTTTTTATTTAAACTTTCCTTTTATATTTTCAATAGTTTACATTTAACACTGCACTGTATATTTTTATTTTTATTGGGGGGAGGGGGCCGAGCGCGTCTCTGCTGCTGCCTGATTGCGTACTTCCAGTTCCAAACGAGGTGTGTGGTTGATCAGTCAGTTTGTAACTCTGGCGTTCAAAACTCTGAGGTGCCACAAGTTCTCCTGTTCTTTTTGAGGCTCTGCTGTACATGTCGCAACTGTGATCACGGTTACTCAAGTTAGAGGAAAAACAGCAAGGAGAGGTTTTAGCTGGTTTTCTTTCTGCATTGGCCAACTGTGCGTGTTGTGTGTCTGTGTTTGGATACCACAGTGCTTAACCACTTCATACATTTTTAGTGTCTTTAGTGATGAGGTAGAACAGTGCTGTCATCCTCACCGTACAGATGCAGAACTGTGGCACAGAGAGACTAAATCACTCACCTAAAGGTCACACAGGAAGCCCGGGACAGTGCAGGGAATTGAATCCAGGCCTGGGCCTAGCATCCTAACAGTTGGCTCATCCTTCCTCTGTAAAGTACTTTGGGATCTTTCAGAATGAGAGGTAATTCTGCATGGACTAGATGACCTCCCAAGATCCCTTCCAGCCCCAGCTCTTTGTAATATGTAGGCCCACATCTAGAGGGGCAATGCAAGTTACTCTGCATTGCACTCACTTACCAGGATGTTTAACCCAGAGCAGAAACGGAGAGTCAAGAAACCCAGTGCTGGGAAGAATTTTGCCTGCCAGGCCAATGACTCACTAGCTGCCTTTGTCTAACAACTAATATAATAAGCCACACACACCATATCAGTTAATACCACGGAGGCACTGAACCCTCACCACACGGCTTGATCTGGGGCTTTTCACGGCAAGCTCCTCTGGGCAAGGATTTGTTTCCTTTGCTCTGGCACAGCTACGGTGACGGTGCTGGGAGGGGTCGGCAAACTGCCTGAGCTTCAAGGAAACCCACGGAGCCCACCTGAGCGCCCAACCCCAGGCCAGGCTCCCGCAGTGTGGTCAGGCAGGACAACTCGCAGGATCGGGGCCACACGCCGCAGCCCCCGGGCACCTTCCCCCGGGCTTACGAAGCGCAGCATCCCAACAGCGGGGTGCGGGGAGGTTACTCGGGTCAGGGTGACGGGGGCGGGGGGGGGATTTCCCTGCCCCCCCCCGCCGGGATTCCTGCCCCCCCCCAGGTAGCCCTAACCCACGCCGGGCCGGCCGGGGCCTCTCACACCCATTCGCGCGGCTGAAGAGCGAACATTTCCCTTCTCGGTTCCAGGTCACAACACGCGGCGGCCCGGGGCCCAGCGACGGGGGCCCGGAAAATACCCCGCTCCAGGCCAGGCGGGGACATGACGCCGCCGCCCCCACCACCAGGGCCGCGTCTCGCCCGGGCTGGGAGGAGACACGGCTCTGCCTCCCCCCCCAGCCCCAGCCCCAGCCCCACAGACAATGGGGGGAGGCCGCCAGGCCCGGGGGGGAGGGGGTGACGACGAGCCCCCAAGGCGGGCTGGGAAGATGGGGGGAGGGGGCGTGGAACCCCGGTCCCCCCCGGCCCTACCCGCTCGCCGCCGCCGCCCGCGGCCGCTCTCGGCTCCAGCTTCATCTCCGGCGCCTGCCCTCACGTGGACAGCCCGCCGAGCCCCACGTGGAACGCAGCCGCTCCTGCTGCCGCCGACACCCGCCCCCTTGGCCGCTCCCGATTGGCTCAACGGGCGACTCCTCTCCTCTGATTGGCTAATTTGGATCCCCCCCGGCGCTGCGTTGTCCTCTTAGCCCCGCCCACGGGTGCCGGCAGCAATCAGCACGCTTGCCTGAGAGAAGACAGGAGGCTCCTCCCCCGATTTACGGCAATTTCGCGACTCTGGGGGGAGTTTTTCAGCCGCCAGCGGTGCTGGGCCTCAGGGCGCTTTACGGCAGCGGGGGGGCCTGGCTGGGTAGGGGCTTGGGCCCAGGCGAGCCCCACTTAGGGGCGGGGTGATGCTCGTGGGCTGCTCTGGGTCCCCTTCCAGCCCCCTGTGGCCGCCCTCCCAGGGCTCACCCCAGATCCCTGTAGCCCCTTCTGCCACCCCCGGGCAGGCCCCTCGCCCGCCTGGGAGTTGGGCCGCCCTGAGACAAAACCGGGCCTGGGGTTGGGTGGGGAAGCCCTAGCGAAGAGCACCTGCCCCTGTTGGCGCCACCAGGGCCAGGTTACGCCAAGGGGCTGAGGTTAGGCCAAGGAGCGTGGGGGCAGGGCGGTCTGCTCTTCAAAATGGTGCCCCTCCACCCCCACGCAGCACGACCAGGCATTTGCCAAGGGAACGAGGTCTCTTCGCTCCCAGAAGTACCAGAGCGTCGGCGTTCTGGGAATGCGTGAGCTGCCACCCTATACCTCCGCCTCGCCTCCTGCCAGTGCCCACGCGGTAGGGCCAGGGAGTTGCCGCCCATCCCACTGGGCTGGAAGCTGCCCTGCTGGAAATGCCAGCGGCTCTGCTCGGATCCTTTATCTGATCCCTCGGTGCCCGCGAGAAGAACCACGGTCCCGGGCACCGCTAGCGGTGTTGCCAACACTCATGATTTGATCATTCACCTCATGATATTTGAGGTTTTCCTTGATGCCCTTGCCCCTAGAGGCAAGTGATTACATGGGACGCTCAGCTTTCTCTTAAGAAAAGCAAGCAAGCCAGTTCCTAGCCTTCCCAGTTGCACAAAAAAGCCTGAAAATGTGAACCAAGGGCACCCTAATAAAAGAACCTAATGATTTTTAAACCAATATTATGATTTTTGGGAGCCCAACATGATTTGTTAATGCTTTGGAGTTGGGAATCCTGCATCTAGCCCCACAAACCTGTTTGCTTCATGCTAAAATTTAGTTGTTTTTTGGGACCAGAAAGAGTATGTCTATACTGCAAAAGAACACTCACGGCAGCAAGTGTCAGAGCCCTGGTCAACTGATTTGGTCTCATGGAGCTCACACTACAGGGCTGAAAATAGCAATGTAGATGTTCCGCTCGGGTTCTGAGACCCACCTGCCCCGCCAAGTTTTCAGAGCCCAAGCAGGAACATCTACACTGCTACTTTTAGCCCCATAACACAAGCCAGTTGAACTTGGCTCTGAAAATTGCTGCTGTGGGGTTTTTTGCTGTGTAGACATATCCAGAGAGCCACTTGCCACCTGGAATTTCCCACAGGGTCCCCTAATTTGATCCACATGAGATCCCAGAAACCACATTTATGAGACACATGGGCCTCAATCATTTTCATCAGATTTTCAAGAGAAAAGAATGTTTACTACATGGGCTAACAAATGTATTGGACTCAGATTTTCAATCCAATATTATGTGATATGGGAGGTATTTGTATCCAGAGGTTAGCTAAGGTTTGGGTTTGGTGCTAAACAGAGGCATCAGGTTGGGTTCATAGTGGATGGTGCCAAATTCTCACCAGAAAGTCTTATGAGATCTTGGCCATATATAGGACTCTTGCAAGATCAGCTGCAATTTGCAAGATTTTCACCATTCTGGGCAATATCTAAACTGGGGCAGGCAAGCAGCATGGCTGCCCTGGGTGCCAACTTCCAGGGGGCACTGAACTGCTGTTGCCACTGGGCTTTTTTATTTATTTTTTTCCCTCTGCTGATTGGCCAGTTGTGTGTGGTGGGTGGTTGTTGGTTTGCCTTGGCCGCTGTGAGAGGGGTGTCGAAAACATTTACCACCCTGGCTAGGGCGACGCCTGAGTCCAGAGTGTTGATGAATAGGAGCCAGGACTGGGAATCAGGAAACCTGGCTCTAGGCCCATCTCTACTATTAACTGCTGCGTAAGCTTGGCCAAGTCACTTCGCTGTTTTCAGTCCCACCGATTGTTTATTTCGATTATAACCTTTTGGGGGGCAGGACTGCCGTGTGTACAGAGCACTGGACAGGAATCTGGGTTCTATTCCCGGCTCTGCCACTTGCCTGCTGGGTGACCTGGGGCAAGTCACTTCAGCTTCCTGTGCCTCCTTTTCCCCATCTGTAAAATAATGAGACTGACCTCCTTTGTAAAGTGCTTTGAGACCTACTGATGAAAAGCATTAGGTGAGAGCAAGGCATTATTATAACTAGGTGTTTGTACAATCCCTAACACAATAGGGCCTCAACCCAGACTCTAGGCACTAATAGTAAATAATACCATAAGAACAGCCATATTGCGTCAGGCCAATGGTCTGTCTAGCCCTGTATCCTGACTTCTGACAATGACTAGTGCCAGATGCTTCAGAGTCAAGGGAAATGAATAGAACAGGACAATTTCAAGGGATCCATCCCCTGTCATCCAGTCCCAGCTTCTGGCAGTTGGAGGTTTAGGGACACCTAGAGCATGGGGTTGCATCCCTGCCTATTGT
Organism: Caretta caretta; assembly: GCF_965140235.1. Classification (NCBI taxonomy): domain Eukaryota; kingdom Metazoa; phylum Chordata; order Testudines; family Cheloniidae; genus Caretta; species Caretta caretta. The sequence continues at coordinate 5,783,375 of NC_134210.1, read as the reverse complement.
GTCTAAGAGCCATTGATGAACCTATCCTCTATGAACTCATCTAGTTCTTTTTTGAACCCAATTATACGTTGGGCCTTCACAACATCCCCTGGCAACTAATTCCACAAGTTGACTGTAGAATTAGGTTGTTAATAACATAAGAATTGGCCAGGTATTTTGAGGTGATAAAAATTCCATACAGGCTAATCAGATATGATTTTTTTCAGACAGCCTCCTCTCTGTATAGTGAACCAAACCAGGTCCTTAGAACTAAACACCAGCCAAGCTCCAGGGAGTTTATAATCCAGGTCTTCAAACCAGATCCAAATTTTGGAGCATGAGTCCTTCTATATTGCACTTACATTTTGCTAAAATCAAATTGTGGAAATATTAGAGGAAGTGTTTCCAATCAGAAAAATATTCAGGTCTATTCACAACCTATGATAAGGCACCATGAGACAAGAACCTAGTTTCCCACATACAATATTATTATTTATTTGTATTACAGTAATACCTACAGGCCCCAAATGAGATTGTGCTAAGTCATGCCTGTCCAATGTATGGCCCGCAGGCCAGACTTAGCCTGATTGATATATCTATGTGGCCTGCATGACACATTCAGACTTTTTTTAAAAGTAAGTTTCTAGTTCTCATTCCTGCAGAGGGAACCTGCTAACTATTAAACAAGTACAAAATGAGACTGCAGACACACTGAAACAGGTTTTCAGGGTGGATCTTGGGCCTAACCTGTTTATCATTTTTATCAATGACCTGGAAGAAAATATAAAATAGTCACCGAGAAAGTTTGAAGATGACACAAAAGTTGGGGGGGGGGGTAAATAATGAAGAGGCCAGGTCACAGATACAGAGCGATCTGGATCACTTGGTAAGCTGGGCACAAAGCAAACAGTGTGTGTTTTAATGCAGCTAAATGTAAATGTGTCCATTACAGGATGGGGGAACTCTCTCCTGGGAAGCAATGACTGCACAAGATGAAATTGTATTAGCAGAGCTCTGTTAGAAAAATTACCAGGTCAGGGGTTTGGCTCATTGTCAGAATCAGAGCCAGCCTCCAGGCCTCATCGATCCACAGTCCTTCTGAGGGATGTCACGGAGAATCTCAGTCTTTAGTCCTTGTCTTTGTAAAGAGCATTGAAAATGCAAAGCAATGTAAACTGAGCACTAGAGTTGGAAGTTTATCACTGATTTTCCCTAAAGATCCCTGTTCACTCGCATTCCCTACTGCAGCCACGTAGTGCTGCCTTTTAAGGATAGGGAAACCCTGGTCACAGAGCCTTCTGAGTTTTGGAGGGACATCAGCTCAGTGTATGGCAGTGGGAAGCTACTGACAACACCCTGGTCTACAATCTAGCTCAGCAGGGTCTTCAGGTCAATGGCAGGTCTGCAGTAATTCACAACTTAACACAGGGAAACATGCTTCAGTGATTGGGAAGAATGCCTCTGTTTGCTCCGTGCCAGTGTTTATACTCGGTAGGCGCACTGACGTTTACAAAGAAGCTAATGTTACAGCTCTGACTCAGCATATTTTGACCTGCGGTTTTTTTTTTACCACTCCTTGATGCTAGTCTCAGGTAAGTCAGTTTCCGACTCTATTTTCTCTAACCTTAAAAAGAGATCCTGGTCGTTTTAAATCTCATGCCAAGTGCTCTTTGCTTCGTAGCCAGATCATTTGTGCAGTATTGCTGTGCGCTGTTTAAAAGCTGCGGTGTTTCACCCTATTCTAGCCTTGGGCAGTGTCACGGCTCTGTGCCTCAGTTTACCCATCTATAAAATGGAGATAATCATGCCTACCTCGCATGTGGTGCAAGCATTAATCATGACCACCTGACACAGTGCTGGATACCACATACCCCTGTCTATACTGATTGCAAAGTTGTGGTCAGCAGTGTGTTAGTTAACACAGCTCCTTAAGTCCATGTTCTAACTTGATGTAATGTTCTAGTGAGGACAAGGCCTTGGAGTTATCCTTGTTCTCCTCTTTCAACCTCATCAAAGAGGCACTAGTGGAAAAGGAGGAGCTGGATTCAAAGAGCCAAGAGATATGCTGTGTCTATGCTGGCACTTTTGTCACTCAAACTTTTGTCACTCAGGGGTGTGAAAAAACACACCATTGTAAGGTGCGCTGTGTAGACATAGCCTTAGATTCCCTGCTTCCAGGAGCAGAGGTAAAGGATTTGAAAGGCTGGCGTTTGCTCCTATATATCCTTTGTCTTTTACCAGGTTTCAGAGGAACAGCCGTGTTAGTCTGTATTCGCAAAAAGAAAAGGAGTACTTGTGGCACCTTAGAGACTAACCAATTTAAATTTCATGCAGTTGATAGATTTCCACTCCATACGGCTAAATGCAATGCCTTGCATAATGACAGGTTTCAGAGGAACAGCCGTGTTAGTCTGTATTCGCAAAAAGAAAAGGAGGACTTGTGGCACCTTAGAGACTAACCAATTTTGGTTAGTCTCTAAGGTGCCACAAGTACTCCTTTTCTTTTTGTCTTTTACCGTTCTTTAGATGGCGCCATAGCACTGACTATATGGAATGTTTGGCCGGATGGCAGAAGTGGGCGATGAATGATCATATTCATGTATATTATAATAATACTTATTATTTATGTTTGTGATAGGGTGTGAACCCCACACAGAGGCAGATTATGGTTCTGTGGGGCCCCACCCCACCCCACCCCACCCCTGCAGCCCTTCCCCTCCCTGGCACTCCTGCTGGGGAAATGGGGTCAGGGCACAGGGGCTTGCCCTGCTCCACTCCCTGCTCCTGCTGGAGTGTGGGGTCAGGGAGTGGAGCGGGGCAAGCCCCTGTGCCCTGACCTCACTCCCTAGCAGGAGTGCCAGGCAAGCGGGTCAGGGTGCAGGGGCGCCCCAATTGGCCACGACCCCTGTGCATTGGCCCCATTGGCCTAGTGGCTAATCTGCCACTGACCCCACACAGGCCCTGAAGGTGTTCATGTGGGCCTAAGAGGCCAATTATGGTACCTGGCTGTACCTGGAGGGAGAGCCAGGTTTAACTAATCATGAAGCCCAGCAGGGTAGGAGTGGGCTGGTTAGTATAAAGCCAGGAAGCTGAGTGTAGAAGAGAACTTGAGGGGCTAGGCCTAGGGTGGCTGCTGGCTGTGTAGGCTGAGAGCTGGGGCTTGGAACTCTGGGTTGGCTGAACAGAGCTGGAAATACAGACTGAGGGGGAAAGGCTGGTAGTTGGAAAATGAAGCAGAAAAAGCAAGTGATGAGGAATGACTTCGGACTAGGAAAATGGTGGCGGGGGAGAATAGAAAGCTCTCTACCTGAAGAAGAGGGAGCAGACCGATAGGGGTGGAAGAAAAATGACTGACATCTTATATTTATCTAATCATTAGCTGAAGATATGAGATGTGAATCCTGTGAAAACAGCAGAATAGATTAGGTGAAGTATCAGCTCTATTAAGAGCTCAAAGAATGCAGGGTGGAGATTTATTAGTAGAATGTGCGCATAAGGGACAGGCTGAGAAACTTTGTAAACCTACAATTTTTGGGAAAATAAAAGTAATTTGCCAGCTACCTAAATTTATGATTGAAGCCAGAGGGACAAGGTATGGGGTTCCCCAGACTGTGGATGAAATGAAAAGTGGTATAGTGAGGACCAAGTGCTATTTGAGTGATTAATGAGCAGGATCTGGGAAGAATACAAAAAGCATCCATAGCCACCTTAGGGTATGTCTACACTACGGAATAAGGTCGAATTTATAGAAGTCGGTTTTTTAGAAATCGGTTTTATATATTCGAGTGCGTGTGTCCCCACAGAAAATGCTTTAAGTGCATTAACTCGGCGGAGCGCTTCCACAGTACCGAGGCTAGAGTCGACTTCCGGAGCGTTGCACTGTGGGTAGCTATCCCACAGTTCCCGCAGTCTCCGCTGCCCATTGGAATTCTGGGTTGAGATCCCAATGCCTGATGGGGCTAAAACATTGTTGCGGGTGGTTCTGGGTACATATCGTCAGGCCCCGTTCCCTCCCTCCCTCCCTCCCTCCATGAAAGCAAGGGCAGACAATCATTTCGCGCCTTTTTTCCTGAGTTACCTGTGCAGACGCCATACCACTGCAAGCATGGAGCCCGCTCAGGTAACCGTCACCGTATGTCTCCTGGGTGCTGGCAGACGTGGTACGGCATTGCTACACAGTAGCAGCAACCCCTTGCCTTGTGGCAGCAGACGGTACAGTACGACTGGTAGCCGTCATCGTCATGTCCGAGGTGCTCCTGGCCACGTCGGCTGGGAGCGCCTGGGCAGACATGGGTGCAGGGACTAAATTTGGAGTAACTTGAGCAGGTCATTCTCTTTAGTCCTGCCTGCAGACAGTCCTATTGAACCGTCTTATGGTGAGCGGGCAGGCGATACGGACTGCTAGCAGTCGTACTGTACCATCTTCTGCCAAGCAGCCATGAGATGTGGATGGCATGCAGTCCTTCTGCACCGTCTGCTGCCAGCCAAAGATGTAAAAGATAGATGGAGTGGATCAAAACAAGAAATAGACCAGATTTGTTTTGTACTCATTTGCTTCCCCCCCTCCCCTGTCTAGGGGACTCATTCTTCTAGATCACACTGCAGTCACTCACAGAGAAGGTGCAGCGAGGTAAATCTAGCCATGTATCAATCAGAGGCCAGGCTAAACTTCTTGTTCCAATAAGGACAATAACTTAGGTGCACCATTTCTTATTCGAACCCTCCGTGAAGTCCTGCCTGAAATACCCCTTGATGTAAAGCCACCCCCTTTGTTGATTTTAGCTCCCTGAAGCCAACCCTGTAAGCGCCCCTCCCGGCGTCAGAGCAACGGCAAACAATCGGGCATCTGAGAGTGCTGTCCAGAGCAGTCACAATGGAGCACTCTGATGGGGCTAAAACATTGTCGCGGGTGGTTCTGGGTACGTATCGTCAGGCCCCCGTTCCCTCCCTCCCTCCGTGAAAGCAAGGGCAGACAATCATTTCGCGCCTTTTTTCCTGAGTTACCTGTGCAGACGCCATACCACGGCAAGCATGGAGCCCGCTCAGGTAACCGTCACCCTGTGTCTCCTGGGTGCTGGTAGACGCGGTACGGCTTTGCTGCACAGTAGCAGCAACCCATTGCCTTCTGGCAGCAGACGATGCAATACGATTGGTAGTCGTCCTCGTCGTGTCCGAGGTGCTCCTGGCCATGTCGGCTGGGAGCACCTGGGCAGACATGGGCGCAGGGACTAAAGTTGGAGTGACTTGACCAGGTCATTCTCTTTAGTCCTGCCTGCAGTCAGTCCTATTGAACCGTCTTATGGTGAGCGGGCAGGCGATACGGACTGCTAGCAGTCGTACTGTACCATCTTCTGCCAGGCAGGCAAGAGATGAGGATTGCTAGCAGTCGTATTGTACCATCTTCTGCCAGGCAGGCAAGAGATGGGGATGGCTAGCAGTCGTACTGTACCATCTTCTGCCGAGCAGCCATGAGATGTGGATGGCATGCAGTCCTTCTGCACCATCTGCTGCCAGCCAAAGATGTAAAAGATAGATGGAGTGGGTCAAAACAAGAAATAGACCAGATTTGTTTTGTACTCATTTGCCTCCTCCCCTGTCTAGGGGACTCATTCCTCTAGGTCACACTGCAGTCACTCACAGAGAAGGTGCAGCGAGGTAAATCTAGGCATGTGTCAGTCAGAGGCCAGGCTAACCTCCTTGTTCCAATAAGAACAAAAGCTTAGGTGCACCATTTCTTATTGGAACCCTCCGTGAAGTCCTGCCTGAAATACTCCTTGATGTACAGGCACCCCCTTTGTTGATTTTAGCTCCCTGAAGCCAACCCTGTAAGCCGTGTCGTCAGTCGCCCCTCCCTCCGTCAGAGCAACGGCAGACAATCGTTCCGCGCCTTTTTTCTGTGCAGACGCCATACCAAGGCAAGCATGGAGGCCGCTCAGCTCACTTTGGCAATTAGGAGCACATTAAACACCACACGCATTATCCAGCAGTATATGCAGCACCAGAACCTGGCAAAGCGATACCGGGCGAGGAGGCGACGTCAGCGCAGTCACGTGAGTGATCAGGACATGGACACAGATTTCTCTGAGAGCATGGGCCCTGCCAATGCATGCATCATGGTGCTAATGGGGCAGGTTCATGCTGTGGAACGCCGATTCTGGGCTCGGGAAACAAGCACAGACTGGTGGGACCGCATAGTGTTGCAGGTCTGGGACGATTCCCAGTGGCTGCGAAACTTTCGCATGCGTAAAGGCACTTTCATGGAACTTTGTGACTTGCTTTCCCCTGCCCTGAGGCGCATGAATACCAAGATGAGAGCAGCCCTCACAGTTGAGAAGTGAGTGGCGATAGCCCTGTGGAAGCTTGCAACGCCAGACAGCTACCGGTCAGTTGGGAATCAATTTGGAGTGGGCAAATCTACTGTGGGGGCTGCTGTGATGCAAGTAGCCCACGCAATCAAAGATCTGCTGATATCAAGGGTAGTGACCCTGGGAAATGTGCAGGTCATAGTGGATGGCTTTGCTGCAATGGGATTCCCTAACTGTGGTGGGGCTATAGACGGAACCCATATCCCTATCTTGGCACCGGAGCACCAAGCCGCCGAGTACATAAACCACAAGGGGTACTTTTCGATAGTGCTGCAAGCTCTGGTGGATCACAAGGGACGTTTCACCAACATCAACGTGGGATGGCCGGGAAAGGTACATGACACTCCCATCTTCAGGAACTCTGGTCTGTTTCAAAAGCTGCAGGAAGGGACTTTATTCCCAGACCAGAAAATAACTGTTGGGGATGTTGAAATGCCTATATGTATCCTTGGGGACCCAGCCTACCCCTTAATGCCATGGCTCATGAAGCCGTACATAGGCAGCCTGGACAGTAGTCAGGAGCTGTTCAACTACAGGCTGAGCAAGTGCAGAATGGTGGTAGAATGTGCATTTGGACGTTTAAAGGCGCGCTGGCGCAGTTTACTGACTCGCTTAGACCTCAGCGAAACCAATATTCCCACTGTTATTACTGCTTGCTGTGTGCTCCACAATATCTGTGAGAGTAAGGGGGAGACGTTTATGGCGGGGTGGAAGGTTGAGGCAAATCGCCTGGCTGCTGGTTATGCACAGCCAGACACCAGGGCGGTTAGAAGAGCACAGGAGGGCGCGGTACGCATCAGAGAAGCTTTGAAAACCAGTTTCATGACTGGCCAGGCTACGGTGTGAAAGTTCTGCTTGTTTCTCCTTGATGAAACCCCCCGCCCCTTGGTTCACTCTACTTCCCTGTAAGCTAACCACCCGCCCCTCCTCCCTTCAATCACCGCTTGCAGAGGCAATAAAGTCATTGTTGCTTCACATTCATGCATTCTTTATTCATTCATCACACAAATAGGGGGATGACTACCAAGGTAGCCCAGGAGGGGTGGTGGAGGAGGGAAGGAAAATGCCACACAGCACTTTAAGCACAGCACTTTAAAAGTTTACAACTTTAAAATTTATTGAATGACAGCCTTCTTTTTTTTGGGCAATCCTCTGTGGTGGAGTGGCTGGTTGGCCGGAGGCCCCCCCACCGCGTTCTTGGGCGTCTGGGTGTGGAGGCTATGGAACTTGGGGAGGAGGGCGGTTGGTTACAGAGGGGCAGCAGTGGCAGTCTGTGCTCCAGCTGCCTTTGCTGCAGCTCAATCATACACTGGAGCATACTGGTTTGGTCCTGCAGCAGCCTCAGCATTGAATCCTGCCTCCTCTCATCATGCTGCTGCCACATTTGAGCTTCAGCCCTGTCTTCAGCCCGCCACTTACTCTCTTCAGCCCGCCACTTACTCTCTTCAGCCCGCCACCTCTCCTCCCGGTCATTTTGTGCTTTCCTGCACTCTGACATTATTTGCCTCCACGCATTCGTCTGAGCTCTGTCAGTGTGGGAGGACAGCATGAGCTCGGAGAACATTTCATCGCGAGTGCGTTTTTTTTTCTTTCTAAGCTTCACTAGCCTCTGGGAAGGAGAAGATCCTGTGATCATTGAAACACATGCAGCTGGTGGAGAAAAAAAAGGGACAGCGGTATTTAAAAAGACACATTTTATAAAACAGTGGCTACACTCTTTCAGGGTAAACCTTGCTGTTAACATTACATACATAGCACATGTGCTTTCGTTACAAGGTCGCATTTTGCCTCCTCCCACCGCGTGACTACCCCCTCAACCTTCCCCCCTCCCTGTGGCTAACAGCGGGGAACATTTCTGTTTAGCCACAGGCAAACAGCCCAGCAGGAATGGGCTCCTCTGAGTGTCCCCTGAAGAAAAGCACTCTATTTCAACCAGGTGACCATGAATTATATCTCACTCTCCTGAGGATAACACAGAGAGATAAAGAACGGATGTTGTTTGAATGCCAGCAAACATACACTGCAATGCTTTGTTCTACAATGATTCCCGAGTACGTGTTACTGGCCTGGAGTGGTAAAGTGTCCTACCATGAAGGACGCAATAAGGCTGCCCTCCCCAGAAACCTTTTGCAAAGGCTTTAGGACTACATCTAGGAGAACCGCAAATGCCAGGGCAAAGTAATCCTTTCACATGCTTGCTTTTAAACCATGTATAGTATTTTAAAAGGTACACTCACCAGAGGTCCCTTCTCCGCCTGCTGGGTCCAGGAGGCAGCCTTGGGTGGGTTCGGGGGGTACTGGCTCCAGGTCTAGGGTGAGAAACAGTTCCTGGCTGTCGGGAAAACCGGTTTCTCCGCTTGCTTGCTGTGAGCTATCTACAACCTCCTCCTCATCATCATCTTCTTCGTCCCCAAAACCTGCTTCCGTATTGCCTCCATCTCCATTGAAGGAGTCAAACAACACGGCTGGGGTAGTGGTGGCTGAACCCCCTAAAATGGCATGCAGCTCATCATGGAAGCGGCATGTTTGGGGCTCTGACCCAGAGCGGCTGTTCGCCTCTCTGGTTTTCTGGTAGGCTTGCCTCAGCTCCTTCAGTTTCACGCAGCACTGCTTCGGGTCCCTATTATGGCCTCTGTCCTTCATGCCCTGGGAGATTTTCACAAAGGTTTTGGCATTTCGAAAACTGGAACGGAGTTCTGATAGCACGGATTCCTCTCCCCAAACAGCGATCAGATCCCGTACCTCCCGTTCGGTCCATGCTGGAGCTCTTTTGCGATTCTGGGACTCCATCATGGTCACCTGTGCTGATGAGCTCTGCATGGTCACCTGCAGCTTGCCACACTGGCCAAACAGGAAATGAGATTCAAAAGTTCGCGGTTCTTTTCCTGTCTACCTGGCCAGTGCATCTGAGTTGAGAGTGCTGTCCAGAGCGGTCACAATGGAGCACTCTGGGATAGCTCCCGGAGGCCAATACCATCGAATTGTGTCCACAGTACCCCAAATTCGAGCCGGCAACGTCGATTTAAGCGCTAATCCACTTGTCAGGGGTGGAGTAAGGAAATCGATTTTAAGAGCCCTTTAAGTCGAAATAAAGGGCTTCATTGTGTGGACGGGTGCAGGTTTACATCGATTTAACACTGCTAAATTCGACCTAAAGTCCTAGTGTAGATCAGGGCTTAGTAATATTTAAAGGTGCAATGCTACCTGATAGGGCTAACAGAGATCAACTCCTCTAGGTTAAACTATATATCCTGGCCCCTGTGCAATGTTATAAAGGTCACAGGCTTAGGCAGGTGGTGGCTGTCTGTAAGGGGAAAATGAGAGGTGGTAAATGGGGAGGGGAATGCTTGTTTGTGCCCTCTGTGGAAGGAACAAAACTAAAATGCAGCCATCGTGGAGATAAGGCACAGTGCAGCATATCAACTGTGTGTGACAGTGGAATGAGCTAGAGAGAGAAAATTAAAACTACCCACAAAATATCCTATGCAGAAGCTACCAAAAGATATTCACAGCAGAATGGGGTGATGGGGGAGCATACCAGTGAGGGAAAAGAGCTATGGGTACAATGACATGCAGATCAACAGTCCCCGAGTGAGGTGTCAATAGAGGAGGTTTTAGGACAAAGTGATAAATTAAACAGCAGTAAGTCACCAGGACCAGATGGGATTCACCCAGGAGTTCTGAAGGAACTCAAATATGAAATTGCAGAACTACTAACTGTAGTATGTAACCTACCGTTTAAATTGGACTTTGTACCACGTGACTGGAGGACAGCTAATGTGACACCAATTTTAAAAATAGGCTCCAGAGGTGATCCTGGCAATTACAGGCCAGCAAGCCTGACTTCAGTACCCGGCAAATTGGTTGAAACTATAGTAAAGAACAGAATTATCAGACACAAAAATGAACACGATTTATTAGGCAAGCATCAACATGGCTTTTGTAAAGGGAAATCATGCCTCACCAATCTATTAGAATGCTTTGAGGGGGTTAACAAGCATGTGGATAAGGGTGATCCGGTGGATATAGTGTACTTGGACTTTCAGGTAGCATTTGACAAGGTCCCTCGTAAGCAAAGTAAGCAGCAATGGAATAAGAGGAAAGGTCCTTTCATGGATCAGTAACTGATTAAAAGATAGGAAACAAGGGGTTGGAATAAATGGTCAGTTTTCACAGTGGCGAGAGATAAATAGCTGGGCCCCCCAGGAGTCTGTACTGGGACCAGTGTGGTTCAACATATTCATAAATGATGTGGAAAAAGGGGTAAGTACTGAGGTAGCAAAGCTTGCAGATGATACAAAATTACTCAAGATAGTTAACTCCAAAGCTAACTGCAAAGAATTTCAAAGGGATCTGACAAGACTGGGTGACAAAATGGCACATGAAATACAATGTTAATAAATGCAAAGTAATGCACATTGGAAAACATAATCCCAACTATACATACAAAATGATGGGGTCTAACTTTGCTGTTACCATTCAGGAAATAGATCTTGGAGCCATTGTGGATAATTCTCAGAAAACATCCACTCAATGTGCAGCAGCAGTCCAAAAAGATAACAACGTTAGGAACTGTGAGGAAAGGGATAGATAATAAGACAGAAAATATCATAAGCCCAGTCAGTATATAAATCCATGGTACCATAAACCCACACCGTGACTACTGTGTGCAGTTTAGGTCACCCCATCTCAAAAAAGATCTATATTAGAATTGGAAAAGGTCAAGAGAAGGGCAACATAAATGATGAAGGGTGTGGGACAGCCTTCATATGAGGACAAATTAAAAAGACAGGGACTTTTCAGCTTGGAAAAAAGACAACTAAGGAGGGATATGATAGAGGTCTATAAAATCATGACTTGTGTAGAGAAAGTCAATAAGGAAGTGTTATTTACTCCTTCTCATAACACAAGAACCAGGGGTCACCCAATAAAATTAATAGGCAGCAGGTTTAAAACAAACATAAGGAAATACTTCTTCACACAACACACAGCCAACGTGGACCTTGTTGCCCTGGGATGTTGTGAAGGCCAAAAGTATAACTAGGTCAAAAAAGAAAGAGATAAGTTCATCGAGGATAGGTCCATCGATGGCTATTGGCCAAGATGGGCAGCCATGCAAAACTATGCTCTGAAGTGTCTCTGGCCTCTGTTTGCCAGAAGCTGGGAGAGTGTGACAGGGGATGGAACACCTGATGAGTGCTGTTCTGTTCATTCCCTCTGAAGCATCTGGCATTGGCCACTGTCGGAAGACAAGATACTGGCTAGATGGATCATTGGTCTGACCCAGTATAACTGTTCTTATGGGTGAAAAGCAAGGTCTGAAAGAAATTTAAAATCTTTAGTCATGGGAAATCAAACTAAGAGTCTAGCTGGACAGTTGTCCCTCCAGTTGTGGATTTGGAATTATACAATAAAACAAAGAGCAAGACCATCAAATATGAAAACCAAGATTTATGAGTTTATACATGGCAAATGGACTCAGCATTGCCAAATCTATACTGACAACTCTAGAGATGACATCACAGGCAGAGTGGGAAGGGAACAGCCCTTTGTATCCCTGAATCTGGAATTAAGAGATCTATTAAACTATCCAATTTTGTGGTCACTGTGATGGCCAAACTGATGGGCCCACTGATGGCACTAACCTGAATAAGGATGTATGACCAACCGTGACTGGTATCCTGACTCTTTATCAATTAGAAAGAAAGCCTCAAAAAGCAGGAATGACTTCATCAATGAAATATTGTTCTCAGCTATGGAGCTTATACAATTAGATATACACATAGTAATAGTGTGGATGCTGACAAGCCAGGATACTGGGCACTGAAATGGCAGATAAAGCAGTGAAAAATGTGTTAAAAAATGAGGACGTTGATATAAAGATCACTCTGAGTAAAGAGGACTTCAAAAGTTTGGTTAAGAGAGAACTTAAGAAGGAATGACAAAAACTGTGGACCAAAGAGAAAAAAGGATGAAGGTTGTATGAAATATGTCCTAAACTTGAGGGTAATGGCACACTTAATAGCTATGATAGAAGTGAAGTAACTGTATTTAGAGTGCTAACAGGTCACTCTGACCTGAATGGGAATTTATATTTACTGAACAAGTACAAAGACAGGTTGTGTGCACATCTGAAGGCCATGAAAGAGTTGAGCATCTGCTGTGGTAATGCAGGGAGAGTTACACAGAAAGACTCTTTATGAAGTACTGAGATGCCTCAAGGTGAAAGCATATAGTCCGAAGGACTGGTGAGAGAGTACCAGGAAAGTGAGGTAGCATAAAAAAAAACATTGCTTTGGTTTTGTAAGGCTACAGGACTGGGTGAGAGGATGTAGTTTTTTTGCTCATGTGAAAACTGCGGTAAGTGAGGGTCAGAACCTCACATGCTGAGGCTGCTGCACCACAAAATGACAAGAAAACATAAGAACGGCTGCACTGGATCAGACCAAAGGTCCATCTAGCCCAGTATCTTGTCTTCCTGCCAAGGCCAGGTGCCCCAGAGGGAATGAACAGAACAGGTAAACATCAAGTGATCTATCCCGTTGCCCATTCCCAGCTTCTGGCAAACAGAGGCCAGGGACACTTCAGAGCATGGCATTGAATCCCTGTCCATCCTGGCTAATAGCCATTGATAGACCTCTCCTCCATAAATTTTATCTAGTTCTTTTTTGAATGCTGTTATAGTCTTGGCCTTCACAACATCCTCTGGCAATGAGTTCCATGGGTTGACTGTGTTGTGTGAAAAAATACTTCCTTTTGTTTGTTTTAAACCTGCTGCCTGTTAATTTCATTTGGTGATCCCTAGTTCTTGTGTTATGAGAAGCAGTAAATAACACTTCCTTATTTACTGTCTCCACACCAGTCATGATTTGATAGGCCTCTATCATATCCCCCTTAGTCGTCTCATTTTCAAGCTGAATAGTCCCAGTCTTATTAATCTCTCCTAATGACTAGTAGAGATTGCTGAAAAACTACCTCTGATTTGTGGGTATACTCAACTAGGGCCTGATCCTGCAACCCTTACACATGCAAGTAATCCTTACTCACCCAGATAACCCCATTGAGTCCTCCAGGTCTACTGCTGTGAGTACAGGTTGCAGGATCATCACATGATTCTAAAGGAACGTATCCCCTATCCCCTCAGTAGAAACAGTTGCTAGGGTGGAGGGATACTTCACACTGTGTAGTTGTTGTTGTTGTTCTTCTTCTTCTTGGCTTTGTATCCCTTTCTCTGGGTGCTATGCTGAACCTAACTAAGATTCTCCATCTCCTCTCCATCAGGCACTGTCTTCCCTGGGAAGATAGCCAGGTTTAAACATGGTTCCAAATTGCATCCCCCCCCGAATTTCCGGTGGAGTTTTGTCTCACCTCTGCTATGCCAGGGACTTTGGTTGATCTGGTTGTGATGCTGGCAGACAGGTGCCGGCTCATGCCAAGGCCCTTAGGCCCCAACTGAATGCTGATGACTGCATAGCTGAAACCAGGCCGGCTCACCTGTGTGTTTGTATTATTAAAAGAGGTATTAGATTTATAAAAATGTGTTTTGTGTTTAGACTCTCTGAAATGCTTGCAAGGTGCTGCATGGAGTAACCTCACTTAGAATATCTGTATCTCACATTATAAGGGAGGATTTAAGTGTTTGTTCTGTGATTGTACAAGTGTGTTTTCTGAAATTGGAAACCCCTCTCCCCAGTCAGGAGAGAAGCATTACCAAGTTTCCCATGCTAGTTTACCACAGAAGGCGTTAAGTCCTGCCCACAAGGTGGCTCATTGAAACCAAATGAGCCATTGTGGAACATCGGAGGACAAAAGACATTGCTGATGGCTCCTCCCACAAACACGAAGAGGAGATGTGCATGGAGACTTGCCCATCAGTTTGAACTCTGGGGGAAGGGAATAAAAATCCCTGACAGGAATGATCTGCATCTTTATGCCATTTGGACTCTGAGGGGCAAGGATTATTAAGCAAAAGCTCCCCAGGGTTGGCCTGGGTTAGCCCTAAAGGACACACAGCTTGCATATTACAGAAGCTTCTATTGCCTTTTATAATCTAAGACTAACTCATTTGTGTGTATGTTTACCTGCTTTAACATTGTAAATAACTCTCTCATTTCTTTTTTAGTTAATAAATCTTTAGTTAATTTATTATAGGATTGGCTACAAGAGTTGTCTTCTGTGTAGGATCTAAAGTGCAATTGACCTGGGGTAAGTAACTGCTCCTTTTGGGACTGGGAGTATCCTGAATATTGTTGTGATTTTTGGTGTCGGGGACCATCTGTCAAAGGCAAGTTTACCTGGGTGGCAAGATAGATCGGAGAGCCCAAGGGGACAGTCTGTGACTCCATGTTAAGGCTATTATAGTGCCTGAGGAGTTCACACTTGATACTTGGGTGGTGAAATCTAAGTTCAGAACTCACAACTAGTTTGGGGGGGTGCACTGCGCTTCTTGGCAGTTCTGCCCTGATGTTGGTACTCACATTCCTGAGCCCCTCCAGACAGCTTGAAACTGGTCACGTAAAACAAGATTCATTGGACAACATTTTCCTACACCATAGACACAGGTATAAAGATGTAATGGGCCAAGTCTCTTCTCATTGACAAGGGGTTAAACAGAGCTATCCTAACCCTTTCAGAAGGGTCTGTGAAAACCGGTTATTGCAGCTCCCCTCTCCTAATGTAACCAAGTCCTGCCCACCACTACCACATGGCTACGCACAGTAGTTTTAAGGAGGGTTAACAAGGCGATTTCTTTGCAGTCACACACCTTGCATGCAGGGCCAGATTCTGATACCCTGATTCTCACTAAGCAGCAGTGAGACTTTAATGGGACAATTTGTTGAGTAAAGCCCTACCCAGCGTGAGTAAGGGTATCCAAATCTGACCGACAGTCGACGCATTTGCTGTTCAAAGTGGGAGAATTCTGAGTCTCCCCCAGCCTCAGGCTGCAACTGCCTGCTCCTTTCAGCCCTAGTGCTTGGTTCACCCTAATTCATATGGTCAGGGCTAGCTTTTCAAGGTAGAATGAGATTGTGCACCCTGTCTCCAGGAGGCGCTGCACACATAGTTGCAGACCAGGGGGCAGGAGAAGCCACCTTTGCCCCCTTGGCAGTCTGGACTGGTTAGAGGACCAAAATGGCTCCCGATGTAATTTGGACTGCTCTAGGTTATGACTGGCCTGCCTATGGGCAAGTCTGCAACCTGGAGCTGCCTGGACAGAACTGGTATAATGTGCTTAGCCAGATGGCCTTCCAAAGGGTTAAGAAATCAGGGGCATAAAAGTAAAGGGAACGTAACGAAAAGGACGAGCTTGTTGCAATCTGCCAGGTGAAAAGGAGTGCCAATGCCCGCCTAGCACATTTGATTGCTCATAGATTACATGCTGCCCTGCATTAATAAATTATTCGCATTAATAATAATAATAATAATTAATAATAATAATCCAAGTCAGGGGTAGGCAACCTTTGGCACACGGGCCAAAGGCGGAAAGCGAGCTGATTTTCAGGGGCACTTGCGCTGCCCGGGTCCTGGCCACCCGTCCGGGGGGCTCTGCATTTTAATTTAATTTTACATGAAGCTTCTTAAACATTTTAAACCCCTTATTTACTTTACATACAACAATAGTTTAGTTATATATCATAGACTTATAGAAAGAGACCTTCTAAACATTTTAAAATGTATGACTGGCACACGAAACCTTAAATTAGAGTGAATAAATGAAGACACAGCACACCACTTCTGAAAGGCTGCCGATGCCTGATCCCAGTTCTTTTATAGCGCTCTTCGTCAGCGGATCTCAAAGCACTTTACAAAGGAGGTCGGTGCCATTATCTCCATTTTAGTGTAGCATTTACAGACCTCAACCCAGATTAGGGTTTTATTGCACGAGGCACTGTGTAAATGCAGAGTGAGAGACAGCCTCTGCCCCACAGAGCTTAAAGTCCAACATGACAGTGGAAACAGAGATGGGAAGTGATCCACCCAAGGTCTCACTGCAGGTCAGTGGCACTCCAGATCTCCTGAGTCCGAGGCCATGATGCCTCTTTGCAGCTCTGCTGTGCCTTGCAGTTGAGATCTAATAGCAATTTACAACTTATTTAATTGAATTCACAAATCTCCTTCATGAGTCAGTATCCCCACTTCACAGGTGGGGAAACTGAGGCACAGAGAGGCGAAGAGCCTAGCCCCAAAGTCAGTGGCAGAGCCAGGTGTCCTGACTCCCATTTTCATTCTAACCACTAACCCCCACCCCCTCCAATATGTCTCATTTTTCCTGAACTTTGATTTTCTTCTATCCTTTGCTCACTTGTTTGTGCTGTTTTTAAAAGCATCCCTTATTTCATCACCCGTTTAAATGCTGCCAAGCGCGGACAAGATTTTGTTCTATTTCTCTTGACTAAGGAATTGGGAGGTTTGATGAAGGGAAGGAGACTTTTTGGCAGCCTCTAGCTGGATTTTCCCCCCTTTGATCTTTTTTGCTTTCTTTCAGTTTCTCACTTGGTTGGCTGATGCTGTTTGACTAGAAATTCCCGCTGTCACCATGCTGCACCAGGGCCATGTTTCCCCTTTCATTCAGGTTCTCAGCCACGCAGCATGCTGGGATCTGTAGCCTCCTATTAAAGAGGTCTGCAAAGGGGAAGAGAAGAGGTTTGTCTCTCCCCCTTCCCCCCCCAATATTTTATGAGTATGATGTAGAAAAAAGGCCTAGCAGTTATTTGTGTGACTTTTACAGGTGGGCAAGCCCCTTTCTTTTCCCTTGGCAGATCACCTCTAACTGGGAGAGTGGCTGCTGCTCCATTTAATGGAAATTAGGGGCAGCTCTTGGACTTTTGGCAAATTGTCCATAAGCCCCTGGCTCTGTTGGGTGACATTAGGAATTAACCTGCTCTGCTCTCTACAGTGGTGAGGACCTGGTTCCCAACCAGCAGATATACAAACCAGGTAAATAAAGGTGAAGTAAATCGAATAGGATGTGATTCCCTATATCGCCTTTCATATCAAGACCAGATACTAGCAGTGGGGTAAGTTCAGAGTAATGGGGAAAAATCCTCAGGCTTCAGTGGAGTTACTCCAGATTTCCACCAATGTAACTGAGATCAGAATCTGGCCCCAGGCATCCCAAAGCTCTTTACAAACAAGGAGTTAGATAGCAGCAGTGCAGCAAATGAAGCCAGCATTTGGTAATCTCTTGCCTGCAGCCTTGGACCTGTGAACCTGTTTTGTTCAGAAGGGGGATGTCAGCCAGAGCACCAATGATTTCAGCAGAAAACACCAGAGCCACTTTTCAAGGGGGAATGGTGAACTCAGTGACATCTTGTCTTTTCTGTAGTTTTGGCTCACTGTGAGCTTTATAAAAACCTTTGCATACCCCAGCTTTTCCTCTTCTGCGCTTAAAAGCTGTGGTTATAATTCTCACCCTGTACTTCCTATGCTGTGAAAGGCAGGATGGAGTAGCTGCTGGCATCCCAGCCCTGAGCAGCTGCCAGTCTGGTCCATTAATACCACTCGCTCTTACGATTAAGACAGAAGAAGCCCAAGATGGAAACGGCTGCTCTGTTGCCCCCGACAGTACGTCAGCATCAACCATCACATGCAAAGCACCATCCCCCCTTGCCAAGTCCCACGTGTGAAAATGCACGCACGCTTGCACACAGCCCTTGTGCCCACCCGTGTCAGTTTCACTTTCTGTGCTTGGCTTGCAAACACTGGTCATGGAAATACTTCTGTTGCTCATGGATGGTGAGAGGTGTGTTGCCTTAGGCCATCCTTTTAAAATAATCAGACTCCACAGGCTGGCTACATACTAAGGTCCCATGGCATGAAGATGCCAACACCTTCCCCCTTCCAATTTCGGGGCCAAAATCACGCATCGTCCATTGATTACAAAAAGGGATTCCTTCAATACGTGCATAGCCAGTCCAGGGAGCAGGTTAAGACACAGGCACATGATGCTACCCCTGCAATCCCAAAGTCATGCTCTTATTGATCACTGCCCTATTTCCACCCGGTATCTGCAACAATAGGAACTTCCTCTCCGTCAAACCGGACCCGACATCACGACCTATGGCATGCAGGACCGGGAATAGAAGGCACGAAAGGCAAGTGCCAAGACCTGGCAACCCATGTGGAAACATGAGTAAGGTGCTAATATTACTCCTCCATTTGGGATGAGACATAAAACCAAGGTCCTGACCACTCATGGGCATTAAGGGCCCATGGCACTTTTCCCAACAGGTGTCCTGGCCAAATTCTAACTCGGGTACTTGCATTCTGCCTACCTAATTCCTCCCTGCAGTTTCAGTAGGCTAAGGCATGGTTTCTCACTTCCTGTCCTAAACTGGCATGTAGCGTTGCTATTGGTCCCAGCCCAGAAGATGCATTTCAGCTCTGGAATAAACCATTCCTCTAAGGTTTGTAAAGTGCTTTAGGATTCTTCAGGATGATAGTTTTTTGTCTGGGAATGATTAATAATTGCCTTGTACAGGTATAGAGTGCTATACACCTGGGTAACAGGATTATTAATAATTCCCAGACACAAAACTCTTAAAGTGGAGAGTATTTAGCAGTATTTTAAGGGTAAGAAGACATTACGAGAATGCCGTAATTATTCCCCCAAACGTAAGTCCAAATGTGTTACATTATGTAAATGCACAACTGAGGCACCCAGACAACTATAACTCTGCCTTATAGTGACACCACGGAGGGGAAAAATATGTAAAAAACTAATTTTTAAAAATCCGTTCCAGCTAATCTGTCACGAGAAACACCTAAGTGCCTTCGGTTGCACATCAGCAAAGTACTTAAGTAATAGAGAGAGGACAGTGCTAAACTGGGACTCAGGAGACCTGGGTTCAAACCCCTGCTCTGCCACAGACTTTTTGTGTGACTTTGGGCAAGTCATTTAGCCTCTCTGTGCTCAGTTCCCCATCTGTACAATGGGGATAATAGTCCTATAATACGCAGGGGTGTTGTGAGGACAAGCGTATTATAGATTGTGAGATGCTAAGGAAATCGGGGCCTGATAAGTACCTGAGATAGACGGGAGTATTCCTACTGAAGTCAATGGAACAACTCGTGTAAAGTTAAACATGAGCCCTCCTGAATCATTTGGCTGGAACAGATAACCTGGCCCATTGTGTCTTGCACGGGCACCGACTTTGTCATTTCCGGGGGGGGGGTGCTCGACACACACTCTGGCCCAGGCCCTGCCCCCACTCCACCGCTTCCCCTAAAGCCCCAACCCGCCCCTTGTCCCCTCTTCCTGCCTCCTCCTCCCTCTCCCCCACAGCGCCTCCTGCACACCGCTGAACAGCTGATCGCAGCAGGTGGGAGGCGCGTAGAGGAGCTGATCGGGGGGGCCCACCGGTGGGCGGGAGGTGATGGGCAGGAGGAGCTGATAGCGGGCCCACTGGTGGGTGCAGAGCACCCACTCTTTTTTTCCCCCGTGGATGCTCCAGCCTCGGAGCACACATGGAGTCAGTGCCTATGGTGTCTTGTCTTCCCCCTCTTTCACACCAGCAAGCAATAGGAAGCATTTATCTTCTCTGTTGAACCACAGCAACGCTGGCTCACCAAATCTCACGCTCTTATCACAAATCTCACCATATTTCTTGTTTTCCTTAAAGCCCCACTTCCTGGAGTTAAGTGATTATGAAACTCTCTGCTTTTTTTTTTTTTTTTTTTTTGAAGTAAGTTTCTAGCCCTCAGGGTTGCGGAGGAAAGCTTGAAAACATGACCCTATCAGCCTTAAAAATCTGAAGGCAAATACAGAGAATCCCCGAATCTATTGGTTTTTTTTAAAGACCCATGAATTTTAAGCCAGGCCCATGATTTGTGGGGGATGGGGGTTGATGCAGGATTTTGAAGGCTTGGGGCCAGCAATCTTGAAAACTACATTCAGAGAACAATCTGACCTGAATTAAGTGGGGATAGGGGAGCTAACGGATGGCTCCGGGGAATTTTGCTAGCGAGGTTTTTCCTTTATTTTTTGGATTTGTTTACTTTGCGACAGGACTTTTCACCTTTTCTCCTGCATGGTCAGTTTTTGTTTTTCTTGGTGGTGGCGGCGGTGGGGGGGAGGGGGCGGTCTCTTGTCTTACACACCAACAGGGAAGAGCAGAACATTTTTAAAAGATACCATAAAGCTGCCCAAAGCATGATCGGGGACTCTGAGGGAGGGATAGGACCTGAACCTACTTTTAACCCATTTCTTGAAAGTGTTTGGTTTCTAAGTGCATGGTAGCCCTTTAAAAGGAGCCTCTGACCTGTTTGGGTGAGGATTCCACGCAAATAAAACTCCACATTCTCTGCAGATCAGAATCTCATTCTGTTTCCCCAAAAAAGCGAGGCTTTTTATTGGTACGTGCCCCTCCTACAATTAGATTTTCTTGGAAAGAATCAAGAAAATGCAAATGCTGAGTTTATTTCTTCAAGCATTAAATCAGCTGCTGCCAAATTGGCCAGCAGTCTGGGCACACTTGCTCTGTGACTCACTCCCTTCTCTTCAGGCAAAATCTGAACTGTATTTGCTTGCTACAGTGAAGGCCTTTATTGCTGGCTCTTTGCAGTCTGCTTTGCCACTGTTTGCTGAAACATAATGGAAACAGTAGAGAAACTGTGCTGTGTATGTTTGTTGTGCAACAAGCCATCCCGGCCCCAGTGCCTCCTTCTTCCAAATATTAACTGCGCTCTTGGCAGCGGTGAGGAAGAGGGAATCTTGACTTTCTGCCACCTGCAGCCTGAAAACCAACTCCAGCCGCACAAATGTGCTAGAATATTTACATCACTATAGAAACCTTACGCCCCTTTCATTCCCAAAGGATCCCAGAGCCCTTTGCTAAGGCTATAGGCAGAACCTCTGCAATGCAGCCACTTCTGGGGCGGGGGAGGAGGGTGGCAGCAAACAAGATATGAAAGTCAAGGGATGAAGGGAGAAATTTGGGCAAAAGCACTAAGGGTAACCCGCTGCTTCTACTAAAAGTGCAACGAGAGGATGATTGTAGCAAAGGGGTATGGCCCCCCCACTGAGACTGATTGGGGACAGGAGGAGTGGGAGGGGGGAGGAAGCACCATCCACCCTGATGGGTGGAGCCAGGCCAGCCATGCCCACCCCCTCAGAAGCAGAGAGGCAGGACCAGGGCCGGCTCTAGGTTTTTTGCCACCCCAAGCTCCAAAAGTGCAACTGCCCCAGCAAAAAAAAAAAAGGGGTGGCCGGAATGCCGCCCCTGGCATTGTGTCGTCCCAAGCACGTGCTTGCTTTGCTGGTGCCTAGAGCCGGTCCTGGACAGGACAGGAAGCTTAAAAGGCAGGCCCTGCAGCTTAGTTGGAGGGGAGTTGGTGAAGGAGACAGATGCGTCCTGCCCGCGGCTGAGCCCCACATCTGAGGTTGAGCCCTGCAGTGCCGAGGACCCAGGACTGCTGGGTTGGCCAACTGACAGGAGCATGGAGGAGCTACTGGGACTGCTGCTGGCCATGTGCCCTGGGGAGACGGAAGACGCCCACAAGACAGAGGCATGCTGCAACAGGGTCGTAGGAAGTAACCCAGGGACATCAGACAATAGTCCAGTTGTGTGGCCAGAATACTGGTCAGCGTGTTTCAGTGTAATCCCTGCTGACCCAGTGGCGGAGTCGTCCGCCACTATCCGGGCGCTGGGCTGGGGCCTGGTGGAGTAGGGTGGGCCCAGGTCCCCCTATCCCCTGCAGCTGCCCCACCCCACATTAGGCCGAGAGACCTGCATTTGTCTGCTGTCTGCCTGGGCCAGGGGAAAACTGCCCGTTGCTCTGCCCTGGGATCCCTAGACTGTTTGTTGCTATGCCCTGTCCTGAGGGTCTGAGCTCCTCAGACTGTTTGTTGCTCTGCCCTGCTCGAGGGCCAGAGCCTCATAAACTGCTTGTCGCTCTGCCATGCCCAGGGCGGTCAGAGCCCTGAAAGCGCTAATTCCCCCGTAAGCTTTGTTGGATAGCCACACAGTAGCCAGGGGGCACGCCCCCCCCCAAGACTGATGGGGAGGGACAACCACAGACCCTTACAATGATAAATAATAATACAGTCATCTTATACTTAGCACTTATAGCACTTCTCATTTTCCAAACGCATTGCAACCATAAGCAATGAATCCCCTCCAATCCCCTTTGAGGGAGGGGCGTGTTTTATTCCTGTTTTGCAGATGGGGAAACTGAGGCAGCGAGGATCAGTGCCTTACCCAAGGTCATGCAGGGAGGTAGAATGAGAGCTTGCATGAGGATGCATCTATCTTTTGCAGTACGGACGGTTTGCGCCCCTTTACATTCTTCCATGGATGAACAAACTCCCATCAGACCACTGACTGTGTTTTAGTAAATCAAGGAGGGAAATGTCACCCTTATCCCAGCCATTGATTAGTTTATGCCCTCAATGAAGATTAATAAGCATGCATTGAATCCTCCTTTCACCCCTACTTAGCCAGTTGCCTCAATATGCAGCAGAGAGTTCCACAGTTTATTATAATTCTCCCGGGTTTCTGTAACGTCACGGAGGTGCATGGCACATTAAAGCAGTGGCTCTCAACCTGTCCAGACTACTGTACCCCTTTCAGGAGTCTGATTTGTCTTGTGCACCCCCGAAGTTTCAGCTCACTTAAAAATTATTTGCTTACAAAATCAGACATAAAAATACAAACGTAGCACAGCACACTGTTACTGAAAAATTTCTGACTTTCTCATTTCTACTATATAATTATAAAATACATCAATTGGAATATAACCATTGTACTTACGTTTCAGCATACAGTATACAGAGCAGTGTAAACAAGTCATTGTATGGGTCATGGTGTATGCACATCCCGTCCCCCGCTGGGGCAGGGCAGGGTGGTGATATCACCGCGGTTAATCCCCCTGGCGACCCTCGGGGTGACTGCAGAGTCACTATGGCAGCCCTCGGACACAGGGCAGCTCAGCCTAATGGCTAGAATCAATATGGTGGCCCTCGGAGTGTGGGTTTAACCCTTTCTTCTCCAGTGCGGGGTATACATACCCCGTCACAGTATGAAATTTTAATTTGCACAGACTTTGCTCGTGCTTTTTATGTAGCGGGAGTTGATATACCCCCGGAAGACCGCTGCGTACCCGAAGGCGTATGCGTACCCCCGCTTGAGAACCACTGCATTAGAGAACAAATAGAGAGCTCTCCTGGCCAGAAGACCTTGCAATCTGAGTAAAGAGGACAACAGCAACAACAGAGAAAAGGGGACAGGGAGAGGGAGCATGAGCAACAGGACAATGTGAGGTCACTGGGGAAGCTAGTTCATGTCTCTTGATGGTTCGTTTTGATTTAATTTTTGGAACAGCGGCTGTTTTTTGCAATACAGCTTCATGGTTGGCATCATTCCCCGGGCTTCACAACAGCAGCCCTCAATTTTTGCCCTACGGCGACCACATCTTACAACAGAAAAAAGGTTTCGGACTTTCTAGCCAGAAAGAAAAGGAGAGTAACTGGGACCTTCTGGCATGGTCATGAGCCCCAGCTTGGGAACCCAGAGGAACACCAATGGGTCAAGTTCATCCCTGGCATAGTTCCACTGAAGCCAATGGATTTTCATCAAGACTGGAATGGGCCCATTTGTTGAGACTAGCTTATGCTGTAAATTGAATGGGTGCAATACTCTGAAAGGGTGAGGGGCAAGGGTTGGAAAAGACAGACTGGTGGCTGATTAGCAATGGAAGGTGACAGAAGATGGATTTAAAGAGCCCTGGAAGAGGGGGAGAAGGGTGATTGACGCTCAGGGACAGGAAGACTGTTCCAAGGGGTTGGAGCAGCATGATAAAAGGGAAAGAATTGGAGGAGAAAATTGGAATATTAAGCAGAAAGGGGAATGAGCAGAATGAAGGACTAGAGATAGGAGGGGCCAAATTCTGCTAATTTACGCTGGTGTAAATCCAGAGTGACTTCACCAGTGATATACACCAGCGTAATGAGGAGCCGAGATGCAGGCAGGGGTGGCGCTAGGAGTAGCCATGGAATAGCGGAGGACAGCCTGGGTGGGTGTAGTGTTTCCAATTGGGTTGCCATGCAAGGAATCTGCCCTGGGCATGGAGCCTGGCGGAGGAAGGCACAGCACTTGACGAGCGATGTAAGAAGATAGTGTCAGGCTGAACTAACTCAGCCAGGGTCCTTGAGATAGGATACTTTAGGGTGAATAAGTCTAATGTGGAACCTTGATAAAGGAACAGCTGCTTGCTCTGAAGGGGAGAAGCCTTGTCTGAAGGCCACAAGATAAGGGACAAGCAGAGGCCGGAAGAAAACCACTTCAGAATCTCTCCTTGCTTTCTTGATCTGGAAAGCAGACGGACGATTCTTTGAGTGCAAATCAGACAGGCACCGAGCAGCTATGGCAGCATGTCCGCTCCAGTGTCCTAGAGGGCAAGGCAGGGCCTATTTCAGCCTTTCTGTCACTATGGAGATTTCCAGTGGGGTCAGTGCTGATGGTGGGTTTGGTGATGAAAGCACTGCACTGGTAGCAACTGAGACGACCCAATTTCTGAACAGCCAGTGGCCAGTAGCAAGTTTTGATCAACTGGGCTGATTTCAAGACCACACCTAGGAGGTGAAAGATTCTACAATCCCATTACCTTCCCTGCTCTAATAAGTAATAATGAGGCTGTGCTCTTGTTTAGCACTTTACATCTATATATCACAAAGCACTTTACAGAGGAGACAAGTATCATAATTCCCCTTTCACAGGTGGGGAAAGTGAGGTGAAGCGACTCACCCAAGGCCAAACAGCAGACCAGTGTCAGAGATTGTAATAAGCACCCAGCCCAGGTGTCCTGAGTCCAGGTAATATAGGATGTGCTCATTTCCTTCCCAGTAAGGTATGAGTTTGAATTAAACAGAAACATTTGCAATATGATGAACAGGAGCTAGGACACCGATTCCTGTTAATAAATGATCACTCCGAGGCTTCCCTGCTTTGCAGATCGTTTGGAAATACACCTCCCAGGGAGAGAATTTCCAGCATGGCCACCTGCTTATAAACATTGCAAATGTGTGGTCCTGGCAGTCTCAGATAAAAGACTATTCTAATGTGTTTATTATTTATTAATCATCAGAATAATAAGAGTAACAGCAGGGCATTTTCATAGCTCTCTTTCATCAGCCGCTGTGGGGCGGCCCCCAGGTCCTGCGTGAATTTTAAAAGAGCAAACTAGATTTGAAAGAAAAAAGAATAGCCTCTGCTTGTCTTAATTTGAATGGAATTATGTTACGTACAAGGACAAACCAAAGTGCTGAGCAAATGTACCATAAACACCAGGGTCTTACCCATCGCCTCCAAGGAACCAGAACAGGAGATAAGGTAGAAAAAGCGAGAGGAGAAAGTTTGTGGCTCCTTGCACCTCCTTTTAACACAAAGAGGAAATATGATACTGACAAGGATAAACACCCAGGTGTGACAGCACATGGGTAGGGTGGGCAGAGAGAGTATAAAGAGGAGCAGTGGGATGAAGTTAAGCACCAACAACATAGGCTAAATATCAGGACAGGTTTCCTGTGGATGACAGTGTGTTCCAGTCTCCCGAGGGAATTATTACAAGTCCCCACACTGAGCCATTCAAAACTGGCCTGGAGAGGGCTCTTGAGGGGACAATCCTGCATTGAGAAGAGCCTGGCATGGTACTAATCTTTCCCATCACTAATTTCTATCACTAATTACTGATAAGATAGAAAATACCAGACCTGATGTAGCTCTGCTCTGCCACAGACTTCCTTTGGGACCTTGGGCAAGTCACTTAAAGCCAGATCCTCAAAGGTATATTGAGGCACTTAGCTCCTATTGAAATCAACAGGAATTAGGCACCCGAATATCTCTGAGGATCTGGGCTCCAGCCTCTTTGTACCAAAGTTCCCCATCTCTAACCTGGAGATGATAGCGCTTCCCTGCCTCACAGGGATTTTGTGAGGTGCTCAGAGATCTACTGCTGGAAAGCACTATCTAAAAACTAGCTATTCTTTCCCAAGCTGCTCAGACTGTATATGCTCTGTTGCTATGCGGAGGATTTGAGTTCCCAGGGCTCTCATTTTAGCATCTTTTACTAGAGTTGCACTCAGGATGAATTAAAAAAAATATATATTAAAAACAGATGCCAAGAGAGGATCCAGATGTATTTCAAGAGAAGCATTTGTAGAGTTTTTCATTCTTTGCAGCATTTTGAGGTCTGCTTGTCAGGACAAGTCCATGGCCTCTTCTTTGTAAGGTATAAGAATTACCTTACCGGTCCATAGGTGTCTCAGTTTCTGTTCCTGGGGTCAGTGCCTCTCCTACTCTGCACCCTTGCTCTTGGTGTGTTTTTCCACCCACAAAAAGAGCAAATGGACACTTTGTCAGAAAGACCTTTAATTCAGACTGAGAGCAAGAAAAACCAGAAGTATGGTCTCGGGCTGGGCCAGGGGTGGGGGGAGGGAGAAGTGAGCGTGTGTGTGACCATGTGTCCTTTCACAGTTTTCACTGGACCAGCCCCTGTAGACACTAAGGATGAGGATAGGCCATGAAGGGCGTTGAACGTGAAGAGAAGTAACTGAGTTTTGAAATAATAAAGAGGAAGCCAGCAGAAGGATAGATGTTGAAAGAATTCTTGCCCTCTTGACACTGGATCCATCAAACTTGTTCTCCTGTGGATGGGTGGGGCTTAGTGCTGAGCCTTCACTTTGGTTTCTTTCCTATGGATCTGCTCACATTTATTTTGGGAACTGCCATGTAAGGGCCAAATTCAACCCTGGTGCAAGTGGGCCCAACTCTATTGACTCAGTTTTGTCTAGAGTCTACCATGCTCCTACTTACAAATGAAAAATGAATCAGTAGAATTTGGCTTGCGAATGATATTTCTGTCCTAATGGCTGGAGGGGAGCTCTTGCTATTTAGCTTTCGAAGCATTGCTAAAGATTTGAGCTTCTGGAATAGCTAACCAGATGCACTGGCAGGCAGCGGCTGGTCACACTGCCTCTGGAGGCTGGCCCACAGAGTAACAGCCACTGGGGATGGTTCTTCCGCTCAGGTGACAGAGGCAGTTGATGCCGAAATCAAAGGTCCTAGAGGCTCTGTCCACACTGATGACCATGGTGTTGATATATAGGCAGCACATGGTTTCAAGGCATTGAGGCAACTCGTTCAATGCATTCTACTTTGCTCCTTCTGCTCTCTTCTTTCTTTTTGCAAAAGGCTGCTGCTGGTTTTTTTTCGCTGTGAGGGAGATCAGTGGGTGGTGGGAGAAACCGGGCCTTCCCTTTCCTCTGGGTTCCAATCCAGGGACCTAAGCAGCCAAGGCCTGGCTACACAGACCCATTGCAGCCAAGGCCTGGCTACACAGACCCATTGGTGCCTCCCTGGCCCCTTTCCTATTTTGCCTTCTGTTAGGCCTTTCCCACAGCCTCTTCCCCAGGCTTCCAGGGTGTCAGCCCCTCTCTGCAAGCCTCTTCCCCAGGCTCACTGCAAAGGTTCTCAGCATTTCCTCTACCCCAGCTGGTTCTTCTGCCAGGGCATTTTCCTTACTCTTCAGGCAGGGCAGTCTCTGACCCCGCAGAAGTTCTCCTGCTCCCTGGAGGTCCCTTGGCAAGCACAGAGAACCCCAAGCAGACTCACTTCCTTCAGCTTCCCTTCCCCACAGCCTTGTACGCCCTGTTGCAGGCCCCTCTACCTGCAAGGAGCCTTGACACCTTGCACAGACGTAGCAGATTGGGGCTGACTGAGACCACAGATGCTCATTAACCAATTCTGGCCCAGTGTGGGATTGGCACACCACATCACACCCCTCCTACCTCTCTTCCCCCATTGCCCTACACCTGTTGTCAAGCTACCTCCTGTCCCCAGAAAGAGGGGAGGGGGAGACTCTGTGATTGAGGATGGGATTCCAGAGACTTTCATTCTAGGTCACTGGTTTGAAGGCAAATCCAGTTACCAAAAGTTGTAACTATCCCATGGTCGCTCGGTGACCCATGAGAAATTAGTTTGGTGTGTCTCAGTCCTGTTCCGAGGGGCCCGGGGCCCATAGTACCAAAACCACCATCAGAACTGAGCAAGTCCACAGTCTCAGCAGTGTTCCTGCTCAGAAACAATTATATCCCACGTATACCTGCTTTGCAGATGCAGTGTCCATCATTTTTTAGCCAACACTGGGGATTGAAACAGGAACTTGTATAGATAATTGAGCTAAAGGCCAGATTTTTAAAGGTTTTTGATGCTTAACTCCCATTGATTTCAGTTGGAGTTAGGGGCCTAATTACCTTTGAAAATCTGACCCTAAATCCCTTAGCTGTCAGCTATAGCAGACATATTCTTCTGTGGGTCAGGCACTTGGGATGTAACATGCACTAAACAGTGGGTTACACACACTTTTGGAAATGCAAGCCATTGTCTGAGGCTTTCAAGAGCGACATCAGGACATAAGCATCCCAATTGCAGGGTACTGGGAATCACAGATAAAATAGCATTCTAATGTGTTTATTTATTAATCATCACGATAATATGAGTAAGAGCAGGGCATTTTCATAGCACTCTTTTGTCAGCCCCCGCGATGTACCTCATGAATTTTAAAAGAGAAAGCTACAGTTGAAAGGAAAGAAAATGTATAACATAATTCCATTCAAATTAAGAGAAGCAGGGAAAGGGAGAAATCAAAATAAGGCAGAAGAAATTAAAGCCATTTTTTAGTGTTCCTCTAGTTCTTCTGCTTTATCTACCAATTTCTCTCAAACTCACATACTCTGGGGTCCCATTTTGGCATCAATAGGTGCACGTGACTTCCATTAACATGAATAAGTGTTGTGTACTTGTCATAACAACACACTACTTTTGCATTTCTATAGCACCTCCTTGTGTCTGAGGAAGGTTGCAAAGCGCTTTACAAGGTGGTTTGGTATCATTAGCTTAGTTTCATGAAGGAGGAAATTAAGGCCCAAAGATGAGTTGAGACTAGGACCCATGTCTCCTGAGTCTCAATCCCTTGTACTAACCACTAGACAAATCTGTCTCCCAAATGCAGTAACTCTCCTATTGATGACAAAATCTACAGTTATGGTGGAAGTCATCAGATGATGCTGTTAAACATCATCTTAAAAGTTCTTTTTCTTAGCGTGCGAGCAGTGTTCAATCTCTGAAGAAATGTTGATAGTTTTGTGAAAAGGGTTCTTCTGGGGAAGATGTTGAAAACTGCAAAAGAGTTTACTCTGTGCTTCAATCTCTCTAACTAGAGACAGTTCTTGGGGCAGAATTGTTCCCTTTGCACCAGGCTTGGGTATGTGGGCTGAGATTCCTGAAAGAAAGGTTTGTCTGTATGCTGTTTGTGACCACCTCTGCTCCAGGACTGGTGTATACAGTGTAAATAAAATAAGTTGCATTAATAAAACACCCAGCCTCCATGTCACAGATTTCTCCTCCAGTAGGAAACCAACCTGCAAAGCCTCAAAACCTGCTAACATTTGCAGATGAACAACAATTATCTCTGGACCAATCATCAATATGAGTCTCACACAGTTTCTCAGGGGCCTGTAGGAGGTTCTCAGAGAATCTACAGAACTAAGCAGAGTTTCCTACCCTCTGACTCATCTCTTCAGTCACAAGAGTACTCTCTGTGCTGCCTGACATGGGTGAGGCACTTGGGAGGGATGAGGGGTGGGGAGTTGGGTTTGTAAAGGTTGAGCTAATGCAGCATAGTTACCAGGAGCCCAACCAAACATCCAAAAAAGCGAGAGAGGACATAGGGAGAGAGAGGAAACAGTGTCATTTAGAGTTTCAAGGAACAGGATGTTGACAACCCTACAAATATTTGAAGGGTATAAATATCTTGGCTCCTGGATCATTGGCCTGTGCCTGATGTTAACCCATAAAGCTGGCTGCCCATGCCCTGGCCTTGCCGCCTGTACATAGTGACAGGTTCTTGGTCTGTTCATTTTAGATGAATTATTTATATATCCAGGATTCTTCTTTCCTGGTGAGATATTTTTCTCTTTCCATTCCTTAGTGTCTCTCCCATTTTGTGCGCTCTTGTTACACTTTCAATACACAAAAAGCAAACAGAAACTTTCAGTCAGAGCAACTCTTAAAGTCAGACTGAGAACAAGAAAGAATTAAAGTATGGTCTCCATGAGAGGGCACTCAGTGTTTGTGGTGAAGTGTGTGTGTCTCTTCTAACAATCTGCACAGGAACTGGACACAATATGGCTGTCAGTCTCTGCAGCACATGGAAGCCTCAGATATATAAAGGTGGGAAAGGGCATACATTTAATAGCTAAATGCTAGTGCTGGTTGGACTAAAAAAAAGTCCATAGAAAACGTTGACCAACACACATGCCTATATAAAGTTTTCATTAACAAATTCAAAAGAAAATTTTGACTTTTCAGTGAAAAATTGAAAACGACAAAATTTTCTGTTGAAAACAGAAAAATTCAATTTGAAAAATTTCATCACAGTACCTAATGGGAGTTGTAGTTTGGGTGCCTCATGTCCCCATTCTCTTCTCTTCCAGCTGGACTACATCTGCCATGATGCATCATGCTTTCCCTTCTTGCTGTGCCACCACAGTGCATCATGAGAGATGTAGTTTGGCTGGGGAACCCAGCCCACTAGGAGAATGGGGTCATCAGGCACTCAAACGACAACACCCACGTGGCAGCCATTCAGAATTGAAACTTTTCAGTTTTTGGACAAAACATTTTGGGGTATTTGGTTTCTTGAAGAAGAGTCTATATTTTCTGTGGAAAGCAGACACTTTTTGTGAAAGATCTTGTTGTGTCAAAACCCCAATTTTCTGTCTAAAAGCAGCTTTGATGGAAATTTTTTAGCCAGTCCTCTAAATATACCAGAGCTCTCTTCATATTCTGCCTCACACAAGTAACTCTGTTACTATATTCTAGAATGGCAGCAGGCACACCTAACTCATGAATAGCTGTGAACTCAACTTTTCCATCATTCCTAGCAACAGGCTAGTTCAGTGAGCTTTTGTTTGAGGCTGGCTGCAATGAAAGGTGCTTTGATTATTGTGGCACTCTGTACCTCAAAGCAGCACTCATATTCACCCCTGTCATATAATTATGATATATTTCATACAAAGCATGCCATGTAAGATATCATATGAAAAGTCATGACCTTCTGAAACCCATTGTTCTGTCAAAAAGAAAAGGAGTACTTGTGGCACCTTAGAGACTAACCAATTTATTTGAGCATAAGCTTTCATGAGCTACAGCTCACTTCATCGGATGCTGTAGCTCACGAAAGCTTATGCTCAAATAAATTGGTTAGTCTCTAAGGTGCCACAAGTACTCCTATTCTTTTTGCGAATACAGACTAACACGGCTGTTACTCTGAAACCCTGTTCTGTCAAAGTATGTATATCATTTGTGTGTATGAAGTTATGAGGTTTTGCTGTATGGTTGTTACTGAACTGTGTCGTAAGTTTGAGAGTCTCCACTTCTAGTCCTCCAGTGACAACAAAGGAGGTGTCCCACTCCCAGGAGGGTGTTAAATGACCATTAATTAGCAGGGGAGTTGTAGTCAAGGGATTTACAATGGTGTAAGAGGGCTGGGCAAGCATCATGCAATGGGGTATTTCTTAACTCTGTGACTCAGCAAAGTCCACCAGGACATGTCTGGACTAGTGTGTTCCAGGAACCTGGACTGAGGACATAAAATAGGGGACAGTGGCATCATGCTTTTGCCTTTCTCCTTCCCCACCTATGCTGGAAGCAACAAGAATGCTGGGAAGACAAAAGACTTGAACTGAGGAGACTGGTCGCCGGCTTAAAGTGGAAGCCTGTGTATTAGAACTGTAACCTATCTACAGCATCCAGTAGGGTGAGAAAACTGCTTCATCCAAATAGTGCCTAGTCTAATAAGGTTCGGGATTTAGCTTGCGTGCTTACTTTTTATTTTTATTTTGGTAACTATCTCTGACCTTTTATGTCTACCTCTTATAATCACTTAAAATCTATCTTTCTGAAATTAATAAATCTGTTTGATATATTACCTAAAACAGTGTGTTTAGATTGAAGTGCTTGGGAAATCTCAGCTCAGGTTACAAAGGCTAGTGTGTGTCCTCACCACATCGAGGGAGGGGTGGACTGGGTACTGAACTTCCACTGTTCAGGCTTCTGACCAGGACAAGACCGTACAGTTCTGGGGTACAGGGCTAGGAGCTTGGGAGATTTGCTGGTGCCTTTCTCTGTGCAATTTGTGAGACACTCAGGGAGCATTCATGCAATTTAGCTGGGTGTGGGGGTCTATAAGCTGT